>NW_027094092.1:13184065-17984065 GCF_029207755.1 Chamaea fasciata | reverse complement strand
GCGGGCAAGGCAGGGATCCAAGCGTGCAGGGTGGCTCGAGGATGCTGTGCCTGGCTGCGCAGGGACTCGTGTCTCCATGTCCCTCAGGCTCTGTGGGCAGCTTCTTCCTTCCCTGGAGTGGGTGAGAATGGACTTCAGAGCTTCTCTCTCCTCAGATGCTTCCCCTGGCTAGCTCCAGTGCCACCCAAAAATCACGAAGCAAAGGCTATACCTGTTTTTCACTGGTGAGCAGCCCTGCTTTTTTGTTGTGTGGTTTGTTTTTGTTGTTTTTTTTAATAAATCTGCAGGTTCTATCAGCACAAGGCACCATTCAGAAGAGTATTTCAGCCACTTCCACCCTCCTTGGCGCCCTTTTCCTGGCTGCACTACTTGATTTTTTTTTTTTAGGTTTGTTTGGGTTTTTTTTTTTTAATATTGTGTAAGAAAAATGGCACCCAGTTCCTCGCCCCTCTATCCTGGACTGTCAGCTCCTCACCATCCTCATTAGATGATGTTCTGGGTGCCAGCATTGCCCCAGGCCAATGCAGTTTCTTCAGGGAAACACTGCTGCAGACACTTGAACCATCCCCAAGTTGCAGTTACGTATTTGTATGAGTTCCTGGGTGTTTGGGTTTGGATTTTTTTTTTCTCCCTCAATTTCATCTAGAGTGCTAGAAGCATTTGTACTGCCTCCCAGCCCCTGGATTTGGCAAGCAGCTTTTAAAGCACACACTTCAGCACCAGTTACATAAGGAAAGGTGTGAATGTCTGGAGGAGAAAATGCCTGTTGGTTTTGCTCCCCAAGTGGTGTACAGATGCTCTGCTGCTTGCTCCTGGCTGCACAGCTTCTACCAGCATAGTTCACTGCAGATGAAGAAGAGCTGTTTGAACTAGCGTGTGTGTCCATGCAGGGAGCATTGTCTGCTCTCCTGTGATGATTTTTCTTTCTCCATCTCCAAGTGCAGACTGACTGCATTCTACCTTGCCCTGGAAAAAAAAAAAAAACCACCATAAAGCACTAGAGGAGGCTGGGAAATTTTCTTGTTTATGGATGAGCAAGTTTCTCTCCCAACGGAACCTCCTGCCAGCAGAAATCATTTTTTTTTTTTTTTTAGGATGTATTATATAAGTCCCTGCTTGCATTTAACTAACTGACTTCTTCTTAAACAATTCATGTACTCCTTCTATTCCTCATAGGGCAGCTTGCTCCTTCGGTGAGGCTCACCTGACACTGGGACATGTTATGGACAGGACACAACAGGCGCTTCTTAGCGTGGTGCTTGAAGGGTAAGGCTTGTTCCTTTCCCTCCATGAAGAGCTGAAATGAGAACAAAATCTTTGAGGAGCACAAAGAGTCCCTTCAGCTCAACAGGCCTGAAATTCAGCATCTTTCCCTCCTGTAAGGCACTCCCCTGCCTCTCAGCAAAAATCTCACGGTTCTGAGCGAAAGCACATGACTACTCTTCTAACCAAGCTATGTACCATCTTACAAATCTGTTTATTAGCTACTGAAAAACATGAGAAAAACATGAAAATCAAGAGACATTGCAGCCCTGGTGTATTTTCTCATCACTCAGGAGCACCCTGGGGCTAGGCCAGGACAGAAGGGCTGATGCTGGGCTTTCTGCTTGAAGGGACAACCATGTTGCACCCTTCTGCTCTCCTTTTCAAGCCACCTTCACTGACCACAGAGGCAAAGTAAGAGATGGGAGGAACCAGGCATGCAGTGCAATCCGACATATCACTGAGAAGGCACAGCTTTCCTCTTCACCTGGTCTGATGCCCTGGATTACAGTAATCAGCACTCAAACACTGGTTTTGCACATTTATTGAAGACTTCAGGTGACAGCGCAGCAGGTGAATTTTGAATCATGCCACAAGAATGCTAAAAACAGGAATTCAGCTTACATTCTCCCCACTTACTGGAGACACACAGAGAAAAGGCAAAACCAAACAAACTTCACTTCAACCCCTTCCTTTTGCTTACTGGAGCTGAACAGGATGGTTCCACTGGTAGCAGGAAGTCAGAAGCATTCACACCATAGTGCTGCTCATGGGAACTGGGACAGGTCTTGCCAGACGACCTGCAGAGCTGCTTCTGCCAGAGGCATCTCCCGGGGTTAAGTCATCAGCCAGCACAGTCCCAAACGCAGGGCTGTTTATTCAAAGAGAAACAAAGCACCTTCATTTTCAGACACAGGTTTGCCACATGCACCGTCACCTATAAAATGGGGGGGCAGGGGACTGTGGCCTTCAGTTTCAGCTCTCAGACACACTTGTACACGGGTGGATTTTGCACCAGGTTTCCCTCTCTCTGTGTGGCTACACTGCGCTCCTGCCTGCTCAGGACCAGCAGTGGGAAGATGCTGTAGGTGCAGCAAGGGAAGAAAAAAGCAATCTGGGGCTCAGACAACTGTGAACTTTTCTGAGCACTGCCCCTCCCACCGCCCCCAAAAAAGGCCTATTCTGCTTCTGAACAAACATGAAAGCATCTTGAGTAAATTCAGTTGGTTTTCCCATCCTCCCAGGGTGTTTGAGCACTACACAAACACAGAGCACAGAGAGAGCTGAGTTTTCTTGTGAAAAGCAGATGTTCATCTGGGACCCAGAGACAGAAATAACAAGAGCATGAAGGAGAGATAGGGACAGGCAAAACTTCTCAGAGAGACACTTTACCAACAGAGGACTTTGCTCTGCCTTCTGTGCAATTAACTCTGACCAGAGCATTGCCAATTCCTCCAGAACAAGCCTTTCCAACAGCCCAGGGCTACATGAGAGCAGCCCCAGGAGTAGGGGGAATACCTGAGCCCCTTCAGGAAACCTCAGCAGTTGTGGTGAATCCTAGCTGGTTATTAGGTACTGCAGCTGACAATGAAGCTGTGCTGCTCTTCAGAAAATATGCTTTTTAACTACCCAGCTTCTTCACCAGCCAAAAAATCTCAAGAGATAACTTTGTAGGAGAAGCCATCTGCTTCGTCACTTCCTGAGTTTTTAGCAGCAGCCACCCTCAGTGGCTGGAAAAGTCCCTGCCTGGCTCGCCTTCCTGTTCCTTAGGGCCATGAAGTCAGAGTCCCCTGCGTGACATCACAGCACATCGAGCAAGGCAGCTCTGCAAATGCCAAGCCAGGGCCAGGGCACCAATAGAGCCCTGCACAAAAAGAAGAAAACAGATAGCAAAGGTGAGGGGTGGGATAGAAAAAAAAAATCAACAAAAATGGAGAGTGAGGCTCGTTTCTGCTTTTCCTTTAACAGACTAGAGAGCCTCTCTTTAAATGTGACTCATCCAGGGCAATACTAGGCAGAGTTTCTTCTATTAACACACCCTTGGCAATAGCAGTTCAGTTAGTCACTGACCGGGTATCAAGACGTCACTGGCCGGGATGATGCGTCTCTAACTTGCTAGCTAACTCCGCTAGCACTTCTTTACTTCAGAGAAGAGCAAGAGAACAGAGAGGGGGGCACGCCATCCCTCCTGAACAACTTTACCACCAACTATTCGCACCCACATGCCAGCACGGCCCGTTCCGTCCATCTGCGCTCCCGCCGCACACACCGAGCCCCGCTGCAGGAAGTGTTCCATCTTTTCGCGCTCCCCGGTGCAAGTGCGGCAGATCCCGGGGCACTCCCGGCAGCGCATCGGGGGTCCGCAGAGCCGAGGATGGGGAACCGCTGGAGGCAGGACAGTGGCGACGGGGGAGCCGACTCCTTGGCACGCCGGAGTCCCTCACCTGGCTGGCCGAGAGGGCAGGAGGGCGTCGAGGCTTCGAGGCGCGGGTCCGGGGAGGCGAGGCGGCCGCACAGTGATGTCCGAGGAGCAGGTTAGCCGCTGTCACACGCACAGTGGAGTCGCCGAGAGCACAATGTGCGTTAGTCAGTGGCTCACCTGCTCCTGGAGGGTGACGGGGGAGCGGCGGGGCCCGCCTGCAGCATAGGAGACGCCGGGCAGCGCGAAGGATGGGGCGCGGGAGGGGGCAGCCGCGCCGTGCCCGGGCTCCGCGGCGCGTGGGGCTGCAGCTCCGCGCTCCCACCCCCGGGACAGGCTGGCCCGTGCGGCCCTGGGGCCGGCGGCGCCCTGCAGCTCCGGAACGGGGGATCCCTCCCCGGCGCGGCCGCCGCTCACCTGCGCTCCCGCCGCCGACGCCGCCGCCGCCAACTTCTCGCTCTGCCCCGGCCCGGCCCACGCCGCGCGCCGCGGCCCCTCGCCCTGCCCCCCGCGCCGCTTCAGCCAATAGCGACGCCGCCCGCCCGCCCGCCGGCCCCGCCCCCGCACCGCTCCAGCCAATGGCGGCTCCGCCACCGCCCGCCGACGGCCGCGGCGGGGCGGGGCCGGGCGGGCAGGCGGCCCCCCCGCCCCCCCGGCGGTGACAGCGGCGGGCGCGGCGCGTTCGCTTCTGCACGTCGCTGCTGCTGCGGGGAGGAACCATTTGTACCTGTTGAGCCGCCGCCCGCCTCCCGCTCACCCCGCCCCGCCGACCCCCGCCCTCCCCGCCCTCGCCGCCCCGCTCGGGCCGGCGGCCGCCGGCGGCGCCCCCCTGCCCTGCCGCCGCCGCCCGCGAGGAGCCCCTTCCCCACTGGACCCCCGCGGCCCCGCCACTCCTCTCCCCCTTTCCCCTCCATCCCCTTTCCGCCCCCGCCGGAGCCCGGCCCATGGTACGGCCCGCCGGGGCCGTGCCATCAGGGCAGTGTCGGGGCGCACGTAGGCGGTGCGGGAGGGACGGGGCGAGGGGGCGGGGGGAGAGCCGGGGTGTCCCCGGCCGCCCCCGCCACTGCCCCCTCTCCCTTCGCTGCATCAAATGTCACGGTGCCACAGTAATTTTTTGTATGTTTTCCCCTCTTCGTTGTTCTATGCTGGGTTGGGCGTGTGGCGAACCCGAGTGGCCCTCGCAGTGCCAGGGGGCGGAGGTGGTCCCTCGGCCCCGGGAGTCTGCTTCCAGCAACTTCCCCCAGAAAAAGGGACGTGCAGTTAGAGGTTTTCTGTACAACCTCAGTATTGACAGCGTTCACCTTCTCATGGGGCGAGATCGCTCCCGCCCATCACCCTACAAGCCTTAGCCAAGCAAACGGCTGGAATGCTGAAAATTTTAGTGCACCTCAAGGAGGATTTGCCAAGCACCAGACAGAGTTTTATGGATGGGCACAGCGCTGTCCCGTAGTGGGAAAAACTTTGTTTGGAGACTCAGAGAGCCAGGCGTCGAGTCTGCAGGCTGGCTCCCATCTGCCCGAAGTCACACACACGCCCTCCTCGAACAGACGGGAAACCAGAGCGCGTCTGGGGGAGCGGGCACGTTTTTTGTGACCCCCCGATTCATCCATATTGTTGCTGGGCAAGAAAAAACACTTCGGGTGCTGATGTGGCTACTGACAAAACAGCAGCCACACGCCTCATCCCTGGTGAACTGATAAGGCATGCTGTCCGGCAAAAGGCATGAGCTCTGCATCCCTTGTGAAAACTTCTTCGGCATCAGCTGTCCCGGCTCCGACGGGTGTTTTGCAATCTGAAGCAACATTTGGAAGCAAAACCCAGCGCGGGCTCCCTGATAGCTGGTGGTAATTCCCCATGAAAAGGATTTCCTTACGTGTTTTGCTGGAGCGCTTTAACACACACCCGTGGCTCTGCTTTCCCCTTGCCGGTGTGGAGGGGGGATGGGGGAACAGCCCCTCTTCTGCGTGACAGCCTGCACAATGACAGGCTGTCTCTGTTGTCATTTTGTGTGCATGCTATATGGGGGGGGGTTGTTTTCACACAGCAGCCGTAGGGGAAAAGTCACGTATTTTACATCTTCCCCAGCACAGGGCTGGTGCCTGGACTGGAGAGAAATCATCCACGGAGCACTAACCCCCTCCACCCTCCGGCCGTGAGCCAACACAAAAGAAGGCACAGCCATGGAAAATACTCTTTTTTTAAAAAAATAGGTATTTTTGTGAGGAGTAACATGGGTGGGTACTGCCCTGACACCTCCCTGCCAGCATTGCTGCTTCCTGCCAGCTGCTCTACAGGGTACAGGACACACGTGCTGTTGGCTCCTGTGCTCCACCAAGTCCCTCTTCTTCCAATGCAGTAGTATACGTTCCAGGTTTAGCTTAAAAAAAAATTGTATATCCTTCAATCCTTCTCCTGACTGTAAGCACACAGGGAAGGAGTGTGTTTTGAAGCAGTGCTTGCACAGCTGGCTGCCGGCACAGCCAAGCTCTGGATGTTGCCGGGACCTCCCCGAGCGCCGTGTTAAACCATGCAGCACGGAGCAGGGCCCGCAGAGCCAGCTGAGCGCACGGCGGGCAGAGGATGCGCTGCTGCGGCGCGCGAAGCGCTCTCCTGCACTCCGAGCGAAGGGCGCACCGGGCCCTCGCTCTGGAGGTGCCGCCGTCCAAATCTTTAAAGGAACAGCGAGACCACAGCGAGGCTCACAGGATGGTTGCTATTGCCCTGGCAAGGCCCTGGGCCCGGCGGCTTCACTACAGCGCTGGTGGGTTTGCCCTCAGCCCCCGCTCCCGCTCCAGCTCCAAACAAGTTCGTGGCTCAGCCTTTAATCTCTGGGATGAAATGTCCTGCTGACACGGCCGGTGCTGTCCCAGGGAGAGCTCCCGCTTATCCCAGCCCTGCAGCTCTTCCCTTTGTTCCCAGCTGGCTTTCAGTCCCTGCGGCGGTGCCAGAGCCACGATGTGTGCAGTGGCAGGGAAGTGCATTCGCGGATGGCGGGAGAGCGCCACGGGCTGCCCTGCGTGCTCGCCTCGGTGCAGTGCCAGCACTGCGCCCAAGGACTCGGGGAGGAATCCAAACGGGGGAACATGCCCCCAGTCTTATCCCTGGAGGCTGGCAAACCCGGCACGAACTAACTTGCAAGTAAGAAGTTGCCTCTCTGCAGCGCAGATCTTGACTTTTCCAACACGGGGCAGTGCGTGCTCACCGGCTGGGGCATCACCAGGGATTTCGCCCTGATCCCCCCTGCTTCGCCCCTCTTTCAGGCCTCGAGCGGGCAGGCAGCAGCAAGGCTGGTTTTGCTCCGCTCTGTGTTCTCTGGAAAAGGACCTTGTTTTCTCCCCGGCCCGTGTCTGACTCTTGACAATGCCCTGAGTGTCTGCGAGGACACGCACGTTAGCTCTGGGTCACGTCCGCCCGCAAGCAGAGCCTGGGCTGCGCTCCCCTTGCCGGCGGACAGCCGAGGACAGCCCGGGCAGAGCCCCACGGCTGACGGAACAGCGCGAAACCAGCTCTTCCTCCTCTACGTGCGTGCGCTCACCCAGCGCCACGGGAACACTTGGGTCGGGCCCAGCCTCGAGTAGTTAGAGGGAGAAAAAAAAAACCGCGGCGGTCTGCGAGAGGTATTTAGCACTGATCCGTGTCCTCACGGGCCGGACCGGGCTGTGCCAGGATGCTCCCAGCCCCGAGAGACGGCGCCCGACGGAGAGGGACGGAGCGGAACGGAGCGCCCCGAGAGCGCAGCTCCGCGCTGGCCTCGGTGGCCTTTGCGCCCCGCTTTCCCCTCATAAAGCTTGGAGGGGATGCCGGTCATGCCAGCCAACCCTTTTTCCATGGAGCGACAGGAGCGGGGAGGGCGCTGCCGGCGGGAAACGAGCGGCGCGGCCCCGTCCTCCCGCGGCTCCGCAGTGGTACAGCCAGCGCACCCCCTCCGCAATGGTTCATCCCCGCGGCCGCTTTCCCCCCCGTCACCCGAATGGTTCGCCCCGCCCCCCCCCCGCCGCACTCGCGGTGGTTCCGCCCGCTGCCGCCCCGTGACCCGCCAGTGTTTCCACAGCGCTTCCGGGGGAGCGGCGGCCGTGGGGTCCTGGATTGGAGCGAGCGCCGGGCTGCTCCTGACCGGGATGTGAGCGCCGGGGCTGCTCCTCGGTGAGTGCCCGGGGCGGGCGGGCGGCGGACGGGGCCTGCGCGGGCGGGTGCGTGGGGAGGCCGGGCTGTGGGAGTTGGCGGAGCGGCCGCCTCCCGCCCGGCGGGCTGCCCCGGTCCTTTAGTGTCGCTCCTATAAACGGCAACGACGACAGCATATTTATTGGGTTGTTTTCCGACGGGAGACGCCTCGGCGGAAGGGCAGCCCCGAGGCGGGCAGTCCCCGGGTGCTCCCGGGATTCCCGTGTTGGCGTCCCGCGGGATGCAGAAGGGCCGAGCCGGCTCGGGAGCGCCTCGGCTTGGGAGCCATCCAGGTGCCTTTGCTGAGGGAAAGACCTAAATAAATGTACTAAGTACGTGTATAAATATAGTAAGGGTACTAAACAAGTCCCTAAATGTTTCCGGCGTGTTGTGTCCGCGCCTCTCCCCTTTCCCCACTCCCTCTTCCCAGGCATTCCCGCTGTTTGTGGTGCACACACGGGTGTTGGAGAAGTTATCTGCTATTTCGGCCAGCTCGGCCCATAAGTACAAATGAGGAGCTGCCTGCAGTGTGGCTTTTTTAAATCGTGTATTAGCTTAACACAAGGCCACGTTTAGGCCTAAAAACTTTCCCTTGAGGGGCCTGCTGAGGGACGGGGAGGTTCTGAGTTGTGTCGCTGGTGCCTTCCCTCGGCCGCCCCACCTTTGGCGGCAGTGGCGTGGGTGGGATTTTTGGAGTTTCACTTGCTGGTTTCCCTGCAGGTTGTTGCCACGTAGTGTGTTTCAGGGTTGTCTGTTGTGTTATTTCCTTTCCTGTAGGTCTCCCTCCGTAGGGCTGTGCGCAGAATATAAAAGTGTGTGAGGTTTTCGTTTGGGTTTTCCTGTTTGTTTGGGTTTGTCGGATTTTGTTGTGGTTTTTTCTTTTCCCACAGTCATGGCCATAAACAGCAGGAGAAGCTGTAGCTAAAAATGGGACTGGTGTGAAAGACTGATGCTGAAAGGGAACTCGCTAGTAAGGGTGACTCTTCCTAGGAAAAGAAGCCTGTGAAGAAAGAGGAGGATGTGCAGAGTTGGAGAGTAGTTAATTGGGAGCTGGAAGCAGAGCCAGGGGCTGCAAGGAATTGGAGGCTGGGAATTCCATAGTGCTTGGCTGCTGCTTTGAATATAGAGCTACAAAATGCTCGGTTGCTCCTCTGGGTAGGATGCTGTACTTTCAAAGTGTTTTTGCGAACCCTGTGTGTTGCATTGTTTGCATTACAAGCTCCCCAAAGAGTGCAGTGTCAGCTCCTGAGGAAGCTTTGGTGGACAGTTTTCATCCTGGAATTCAGGGTGGCTGAATTTAGGGCAGGGCTAGGATGGGTGGCAGATAAGCACTTCCTTATCTACCCCAGGATTAATTTTCTGTGACTTATCTATTAAGTTCTCAGGTGCTTCCACTTAAATTATTGCATAGGCAGTTCTGAGAGTGGTATTTAAGAGTTAAATTTTTTTTGGTAATTTAAACAGGGATCTAAATTTGGATTTAGGGGACTTTTTTAAACCTCCCTGTGCATGCTAGTTTGGCGGTGCACGACTCTGGGCTGTAGGAGTGTCTTGTTAATCTGAATTATTTCCCTGCCAAGTTGTCTTTATTTACCTTTGGAATGTGGTGATGGCAGATAGTAGTCGCACCATAACCGGATTTTTTCCAGCTGGGTACAACAATGATTTTGACAACTCTTATTTTCTTTTCGTTGAATGTAACATATGAAATTGGAAACAAAGTTAAATTATTTCTGATGTGTGAGACATTGCTTTTCTGGAGAGAACTGAGTTATTTTGTTGATTGGGGGGAAAAAAACAAAACCAAGAAAAAACACAATCAAACCCCCTCCCCCCCAATGAAGCAGATGTGCCATTGAGAACTTAAAGCCCATATGTTTGAAAATTTAGTAAGCTTAAATCTAGTTATAAGTGGTCTTTAGAACATGATGGCTTGGTAGTGGCCCATGAAATTAGATCAGCATTCAAAACCACCCTGTGAGAAAATTCTTCGAGAAACCTTTCTTCGCCTGTGAATAATCCTGAGTGTTACCCAAGCAGTTGAAAGTAAATGCCTTCTGTAGTAGCCCTTCTGTTTCTAAAAAATGTAGGAACTACATAAGAAGTTGGTGGAGAAGGAGATGGGCTGGTGCTAGGAGGGAAAGGGCCCGTGGCTGGGAGAGGCACTGGCTGTTGTAGCAGCTCTGTGGGCTTTGTGTCAGGTGAGATGGAGCTCCAGTGTCCTGCAGACTGTGCCTCCCGTGCTTGCCTTCTCACTGGAACATACTCAAAGCACATTAAAATACTGATTTGTGGTAATGCATAAGGACTTGAGTTCAAAAAACTCAATGTTTGTTGAAGTGCTTGTTTGATAAACACTTGTTCTGGAGGAAGCACCTAATCTTCTCTGTTGTTGAAGCCAACAGAAAGCCCTGTTGCTAATACAGCTTGAAGAAAGGATTTGTGATTGCTCTTTGATTGTACTGTTAAAATGACTTGAGGCATTTCTGTGTAAAAATGTAATCTGTCTTAACAGCAAAGCTCGGGCTTACAGCTTGTCCTGCAGCAGAGCCTGTGCTGCCATAAGGACACAGCAAACCTGGTTTGGCCTCACTGAGGCTGTGTTTTGGGGAAGGAAAGCTGAGGCGACTGAAAGCGCTGGTGCGAGTGGAGTGATCAGACACCTGCCATGCACTCGTTGCTTCTGTGGTTTAATGTTTGTTTGGGGTATTTTAAATGAGAATTTGAAAACAGAAGGGTGTTAAGGAGGAGGACAGTGCCTGTCTGTGACCAAGCTTGTGTGCAAGGTGTAATCTGGACACTGGATAGATGTGCTGTGCGAGCGGGTGATGCACCTGCCTATCTGAAGTGGAACTGAAGTGGGGTTTGCTGTAAGCATCAGTGCCATGAGTGGAAGAGTACAGAACAAGGGATCTCTGGCCAAGTCACCCTGCATTTGGGTTCCATCCTAAATTCACCTGAATAGACTTACAAAGTGGGGTGCAGCAGGAAGGATTGGGGTGTGTGAGAGCTGCTTGCAGCTGAAGGGCTGTATGGAGAGTACTGCACACCATGGGATTTTCCAAGTGACCAAGCAGTGAGGGGTTGGGTACAGCCACAAGGGCATGTCCTTCACACCCCCAAAACTAAAAGCAGCTGTAGTTGCCTGAGTCAAATGGCCTTGAGGGATAACTGGTTGCTTTTTAGGGATCTGGCCTTTTGTGTTACAGAAGTGCAGAGTTAAGGTCTGCCTTGGAGGAATTACTGCCATCACCTCCTTAACCAAACTTCTTGGTTAATATAGTAATAAAAATGCTTTCCATCTATTTTGTATTTGCTAGTTCCGGCTCGGGGTGTTAGAAAAATTCTGATGTGGTAAGTGCTGGAGAAAATGGGGCTTTTGCACAGGTGGGTGAACTCTCTGAAGTGTATCATGAATGTGTTTGTGTTTCAGAGTGGCAATTTGTTTGAAATGTCTCCCATGAAAAAACCCCAACAACCTGGAAATGCTGCTTATTGTTCTTGAAAAATAGAAGGAGCCTCTCTCACTAGGTGTATAGTCAACTATGGTTTCCCTCTTTTTTTCTTAAGAGCAGCTGCCTGGTTTGGAAAAGGTTGTTTGTAAAGTAATATTTGTGATGTGCTTAGAAATCTCAAATTCACTTCATCTCTTCATTGCTTGGTTTCTCCTTGTGAGTTTCCAGCTATCCACAAAGGAGACTTTTTTTTTTTTTTTTCTGACTGGATTTGAAGACTTGATTGTTTGCTGCAATACCAGATTTTCTTTTAACTCAGAGTTTTGCCTGTGAGCAAAGTACAAGCTTGCATTTGCAGCATAAATATGTCAGTTTAGATTGTCAAGTCACAAGTGCTGATTTGTTCGCCTCTGTGCCTAAAGGATAGCTTTCCATGGGGTAGCAAGGCAAAAATATCACGGGCAGTTGTTTTATTCCACTACAGTGAAGAAATGCGTGCTGTTTGGAAATGCAGCTAAGTGTATGCTGGTCAGAACTGTGGCTTGTAGGAATCTACTTTTTGAAACAAAGATCTCTTCCGCCCTGTGCTTACTGCTTTGCTTTAAGGAAGACTGGAGAGTAGGGAAACAAAGGTAATGGCCATAGTGAAGTGGAGGCTTATCCATAGTTTTTACTTGCCATGTCTTTGGTTGGCCTCCATCATCCTCAGTGGCTCCGGAGGGCTGTGGCTGGCTGGGTGTGGCAGTGACAGGTCAGCAGGAACCCGCTCTGTTCCCACAAGGTGCCCATGGAGAAGTTGCCCAGGTTCTGCACAGCATCCAAATTCACGGATGGACCACGTGCCTGCCACTGCTGGGGGACTGGTGCTGCCAGTCCTTCCCTTTGTGTGTCCTGCCTGTCACTTCTCCACGCATTTTGCACTGCTGTAGCTAACTGAGGTTTTGGGAGGATATTATATAATTGAGTTTCAGTGTGAATAATTCATACCTACACACTGCTGAAACTTGAAAAATTCCAGGTGTTCCTTCCTATTTTTTCAGTTGCATCATGGAGTGACTGGCTTTTGATGAGTCTGTGTATTTTCAGCCAACAGAAATTGGTTTTAAACAGTTTTTTAAACACTCCTGTTAACAGGCACAAATTTAGCTAAAAATGTCAACCTCTCTTTAGGCAAGATTCTTACTGAAGTTAGGAGAAATCTTTACAAGAACTTAGTTGTGTTGAAGCTCGATCTTCTTTCTATTTAGTTTGTTGGGGTTTTTTTTTCCCCCTGAGCACTGAAGACTCCATTTGTTGTTTGGTCTACTTTAGTATAACCTATGTTTTTAAGGCTCTCTTAAAAAGAGAGCTGTGCTATGTGGCTTAAAGAGGGAGTGTGCAAGCAAAGGTACAGATCAAGAGCACTTGAATAAAACATAATGTTTTGTTCCAAAAAATCTCCTAATATGCAAGATGTGTAATTGGGAGCAGGGGAGTGGGAGAAGAGCACCTGATTGAAACTTCTTTACCACACTTATAAAAGAATCCTTTTTTTTTCATTTTGAGACATGACACCTAGCTTTAAGTGTCTTTTAATTATATATTTTCATAACTTGCTTATAGAAGCTTGCCAGGGGTCTGTCTGCCGTAATGCTGTGTAGCATTATGTGTTAAAAGCTCTGATTTAATTGTCATTATGAATTTGGATCATGCAACATCTCCCAGTATCTGTCAGTTTTACTGCCAGTCTGTGCTGATGCACAGCAATTAATGTGATTGCATTAATATGTACTAAATCAGGTCTTATCTTTTGCATGGAGTAATGGTTGGGGGGGGTCTTCAACTTCTCTATTTCATGGCAGAGCTGTGCAAAGGCTTCTTTTTTTTTTTTTTTTTTTTAAATAAAGGACCTAAACTACATAATCTTTGTTCTTCTTTTCAGTCAGGCAAGATGGAGTATTTTGGTTTAAAACACGTGTTGTCGTCCTGTTAGGCTTTGTTCAAAGGGCCTCTGGTCCCTTCAGTTTTGCAGTGAATTGCTGGTCCATGGGATGGTTTTAGTGTTTGTAGGTTTTCTGTTGCTATTTTCAGTGGGGAGTTCTGGTTATACCTTTTGCTGTCATCCAGGAGCCCAAGGCAAAGCTGAATGTCTCACCTGCACTGATTTTCACAAGCAGCTGGTTTCATGCAGCTCAGCAGGGCTGTGAAACCTCATGGAGCAGCAGCTGTAACCACCTCTGAACTGAGACTGGGAAAGCTGCTCAGAGAGCAACGTGTAGGACAGCAGTGTCCCTTCTCTCACTCAGGTCTCTGCAGATGCGTGGGATGCTCCGTGCCAGCTTGGTGCCTGCCCTGCTGCTGTAGGTGCCTCCCTGAGCTGTGCCACCCTGCAGGGATTCCGATGTCCCGCCATGGATGAGGACAGCCAGGATGAGCTGATCAACAAGAACGCTGCTCTGGGAAAGGGCAAAAGGCAATGTCTCGCGCTCCTCAGCGAAACAGGTAAGGGCAGCCTCTCTGCATGGGCTCCTTTCTGCTTCCAGGCTGCAGAACCTATTGGTTTACCCTTAAAGGGCTGGTAAAGATGTGTTTGTGGCCATTTGTCACCTTTTTCCTGACAGTTTTTTTGTTTTGCTTCACTTCATAGTTTGCATGTACCACCAGAGTGCTGGCATGCTTCCCTGGAGTTTCTCCAGATGGGCAGCTTTGATACCATTGCAGAAACCTAGGAGTTCACTTTATCCATAATGGCATGATTATGGGCTCTGGTACCTGTTCTGCATGCCTGTCTGTATCAAATAGCTATTTCCTCTACTCTTCCTTTCTCTTTTTAAGAAAGCAATGGTGGAAATAGCTGGGATTCAGAAGATGATACTGGTAGTGAAGAGGAAGGGAATGACACTGAGGAAGAGGACAAGGAAGAAAGTGAAGATGAAGAATTAGAAGGTAAGGTCTGTTCATGTGTCTTAACAGGCATTTTTAATAACTGAGGAAGAGTGAGATGAAATCTGTTCCTCCAGAAACCAACAGTGAAATGTAAATCCCCAGATGCTGCTGTTTCAGGCTGATGCCAAAACCCTACAGCAATAAACAAACAAGTAATAGTGCCCAATTTTGGAGCTTTTAAAGCATTTGCATGTTTGAAGACTGTCTGCTAACCAAAGCAGAGGAATTGCAGTCAGCAGGAGTGAACTCTGCCCCATTCCTCCAGCATGAGGAGGAAAAAAAGTCAAAGTTGCAGCAATGGCTCAGGTTGTTTTTTCACTTACGGAAAGCATGTTTGTTAGTTTGCTTTGGCATGGGGCTCTAAAGTGAATGTTGTGATGGGGAATTCTGGAAATAAATTATTGCTGTAATACCTAGGGAGGATGGAAGAAGACTAATTTTTCTTTGAAAAAGGAGTGTGGATTTGAATAAAGGAGTGTAATTTGAATTTGTTAATTTTACTGAAAACATACTCTGAAGATACATGTGCTTCTGAAACTGCTATGCTCAAATTCATATTTGGATAGACAAAAATAGATTTTTATCAGATCTAAAGCTTATTGGGAAGGCAAGAGCAGAGCACAGTTTTCCAAGTTACTAGTTAGTCTGGTTTGAACACAGACTAAAAAAATTGATGCCAGATGCCAAAAAGCTTTATTAGTGCATCCTTCAGAGTATACTCTGTTATGTCCAGACAGGAGAATTCAGTAGAAAAGACAAGGGCCCCATTCTCATTTAAAAAAAAAAAAAAAAAAAAAAAAAAAAAGGCAGCCCAACAACAACTCCCCCCAGTCTTCCCTCAAAGTGAGTAGGGTTTTAGGTACTTTTTGTTGCTTCTTGAAAATATCAGCTTAATTCACAGGTTTTAGGGAACAGCTAACACGTCTTTGTATTTTGTACTGAAAATAAAAATACCTTTCAACAATGTGTGCTGAGAGTTTAATGTTACTCAAAACCAAGCTTCTTTAAGCGGTCTCTAAGGCACTTAGATCCCTTGGCTCACAAAATCATATTTTACTGGTGAAATCTTTCATTTGCTGTTCTGCAGTAGAGTGTGTTGCTGCTGCTTTTCCTCTGGAATGTCTCTTAGAAAAACAGAAGTTGGGTACATGGTAACTTTATTGTGACTTTATTTTTTAACTTTATTGTTCAGTGGTAGCCTGGCGTATCTTAACTGTCTTGTTTAGATAATCTTTTGCTTTTCTGGTGTCTGTGCTTTTAATCTCTTGCAAGACTACTCACATTATCAGGCTTTATTTTTCACCAGAGTAATCCATTGCTTTTTAGTGAAGGGATTTAGAAAGCAAGAAAACAGCAAAAATTATTGCCTTCAACTGGGCAGGCTGTGCTTGACCCCTGCAGCCTCATAAAATAAGCTTACTTGGAATTTTCTGTGAACCGGAGCTCTGTCCTGCCCACCCCCTCTGCCCTCATTGCTGGAGCCCTGCAGCACACACAAGCTGGTTTTTATCTCTTGCTTCTTAAGATTGCGAAGATGATGATGAAGAGGAGGAAGAGGAGGAAGAAAGTGAGGCCACTGTGGAAGGAATGACTGATTCTTTGAAATCAGAGCCACACTTGAATGGAGTGAGCATCTCCTCTGATGAGGATGGTGAGAACTGCCCCATTTGCCTCAACACATTTAGGGATCAGGCTGTTGGGACTCCTGAGAACTGCTCCCATTACTTCTGCTTGGACTGCATCATGGAGTGGTCTAAGGTGAGCTGTTTTGTCTGTGATGTCCTTTGGCCTTCTGGTGTGCTTTGCTCTATCCCCTGTGATCATGCTGTTGTGCTGTAATGAGAACAAAACACTGTAATATTGATATTTGCTTTCTTAAGCTTTTTTAAACAGACTTAGGTTACTGCTCTGTTTGGCAGGATTCATGTTTGAAGTTCAGATCTGATTTTTTCTGTCCTCTGCAAGCTGTTAGGTCACAAGCGTGTTTGTAGGCACCTGCAGTTCTTCCGATTTTTAAAGCTGAGATACTAATTTTTCTCTCTGCTTGGATATATGTATATATATATATATATATGTTTCTCTGTGTATCTGTCTTTATCTTTTCTTGAATTCTGTATTGTGACCATTGGATTGGGATCTGTTGCAACCCTGAACATCTAAACATAGAAAAGATGTAAAAGAATACTGACAATCAGCAGCTTGCTCTGAATTCACTTTTCAGTCAGAGTTCCTTGCCACCTGGGTAGCTCCCACAGTTGTAATCCAGGGTGAGAATTACAACTAAACTTAGTGCATGCAGCAGTAGCAGGGATGATTAAATTTTTTAAAAAGCAAATAAATCGCTCTTACTGAATATATTTCTAGTTGCTCATTTGTCCAAAGGAAAGTAAATGCCTTAAAACATGAGCACTATTTCAAGGCTGTGTTTGGAAGAACTTTGATGTGCTTTGGCAATTGAGTAGTAATTAAATTGCTTCAGTAAAATAAATGCTTCTCTACAAGTGCATTTTTCCTCTGATAGAACAGGTTGTTTGTAAACCAGATAAGTCAGTTTTAAGTACTTAAAATGTCAAGATCAATAGCTGTTAAAATGAATACTACATTAATTTAATGCTTATTACATTAAAAATTTAAGATTTCTTTTTAAAAATTGAATAAAGTGATGCACTTATTAACTGCATTGGTAATTTTTTTTTTTCCTAGAATGCGAACTCCTGTCCAGTGGATCGAATCCTCTTTAATTACATTAACATTCGGGCACATTTTGGTGGTAAAATCTTAAAAAAGGTAAGCCTTTTACTGGAGAAAACAAACAGGCCATTTGGCACAAAACTGTTATTCAAGAGTTTACACTTCTAGGGTGTTTATGTCATACTTGCTATCTGAATGAATTACTTCTTTCCTATTTTGATTTTGCCTTTTAAGGAGCTGTGACAATTTTTCTTCTTCCTTAACCTTACTTCCTGCAATACTGTGTTGTGGCATCATTTGTGGTGGCAGAAAAAAGGATGGTTTTTGTAACTGCCTGTTTTGTATAATGGACATTTGGCTGAAATCTGTTCTGTGTGGATAAGCCTGTACACATGTGGAAAGTGCCCTGCATTCTTCAACTGCTGTTCTAGGATGAATAGGAATAATCTAGATTATCCATCTCTTCGTAGGAATGCTGTGTAGCAGTTAGGTTTTGAAGGGGAGAGAGGCGCAAGGCAGTAGGAGTGCCCTGAAAGGCACTGCTTGAGTGTGCTGGTAGTTGCTCACAAAAGAACATTGCAGAGTTGTCATTGCTCTTAATTGCTGTCAGAAAGATGTTGGTTTCCAGGGAGCATTTAGTGGTTTGATGCTTTGTTTTCATAAACTGATGGTTTATTATTGTTTGCATTTTAACAGAAGTGAGAATTGACGCTGCAGTAATACAGCGGTCAATGAAATTTGCACTCTTCTTTAGTCTCATTTTTGACATCTTTTTTTTTGGTTGACTACTTTTGATCTTATTTTTGGTTTTGTTTTTTGGATTTTTGTTTTGCCTATTCTTAAAATGCAGTTTTCTATAGTCATTGGTGTCTGACAGTAGACAGCTTAAGTAGATGCTGTCAGACATTTGATCCTGCCCTAGATGAATGAAACAAGTGAAGGTTCTGGTGTGGAACAGCCATTTTGATTCTTTCGAAACTAGATTTTGCTGCAGGTACTACCGCTAGTGTGATGATGCATTTTAGAAAGTGCCGCATTCTGTATAAACTGAATCCCTGTTCTATTTAGATTCCTGTTGAGAACACGAAAACTCAGGGTACTGATGGAGAGGATGATCCAACCTTCTGTGAGGTGTGTGGCAGAAGTGACCGTGAGGATCGCCTGCTGCTCTGCGACGGCTGTGATGCAGGGTAAGAGGCTGAAATGAATGGAGCACCTGCATGGTTGCACATAGCTGCAGTTTGCTCCACAGGCACTGTCTGGTTTGCGGGCTGCCCCTTGCTGCTCTTTTCAGGCTCATCATGTGGCCAGCCATGTATCCATGTGTTGTAGTGCAGACATCCATCCCCATGATGTGATGGATCCTTTTGTTGTCATTTAGCAACGTATATGTGGAGAGTCCTGCACACATCAAGGCTGCAGGCCACGAAACAGATGTCTGTGCCTTCAAGTGATGAAGGTATTTGTGTTCATCCATGCAACATCTGAGTGTATGAGGGGTGGAACCTTACATCCTTTTTATCTCCTTGAGGAGAGTATGCATGACCTGTCCCAAGTGACTGGCCATTAGTGCTGTGCAGGAGAAGTGCCTAAGATTCACAGTTTTGTGAAATGTTGAGGATTTTCTTTACAGTCACAGCTCTTAAATGATTCTCCTGCTCTTGCTTACTTCTGTCTCTGCCCCCTCCTTGATTAATAAAATGAATGTTTAGGTAGAGTCATGAATATCTTTGAACACAACTTTGGCCCTACAGTTTTCTGCTAGAATTTAAAGCCCTTGGGCTGCTTAATCAGTCTTCCAGCATTGTCAGTTTGAAGATGTCAAAAGTTACCCACTGAACAAAGAGAGATGCTAGCAATGAGTATGTAAAATAAACTTTAAAAAATTACTTCTAGCAAGCTAACTAGACTAAAATAAACTTTCAAAAATTACTTCTAGCAAGCTAACTAGACGTGTGGTAAGTCTAGTTTTTCCTTTGTGTTCTGTGTCCATATACACTGTCCATACACACATATACACTGATTCACCTTCTGGGAAAAAGACAAAATCAGAAACGCTAAAGATTGTTAAGAGTATCATCAGAACACTGAGTTTAAAATATTAAGCCAAAACAGTGTTTCATAGATCTTACCTGAAGTCTCATCTTTAAGTTCTTTCTGACTTTCCATAAACCTGTCTCAGCTAGAGTAGTGCTTCAGATTTTACTTCATGATCTCCCAACATTACTATAATTTTTTAAAATGTATTGTTATTTCTAGTTTGATACAGTTGTTTGATTTTTGTTTTCTTTTCCCAAAGTAAGTTCTTTATATATGCTTGATTTCTAGAGTTAGCACTTCTGGGAGCAGATCCTGAAATTAGAACTTGCAGTCTTTACTAGCTCTCCATGGTTGAGATTAACTTGAGAAAAATGTAGAATAGCTTGCTTCAAATGCTCATAAGTATTAGTGCTGTTAATATTGTGTTGGTTCTCAGTACGTTGGTGTTGTTTCCTGATTTCTTGTCTCCCCAGCACCTCTGTACTTCTCCTGCCACCATCAGTTTTGGCTCTGCACATTTCTTGCAGTTCAGGTTCAAATGGCAAGTGATTCACCACACATTGAGGGGAAAATGCTCGGTTTTCTGAGATCTTTTTCAGCCTTAAGTGATGAAAATACCATCTAGAACTTAAGACCCTTGTATAACTACCAGGTAGCATTGTTTCTCTGCAGATTGGTAGAAGTGGATGCATAAACCATCGTTTCAGGCTTAATGAAATGAGTCTGCCTTATGTAGCATTGGGTAGAGGTAAAATGCTGTCTTCCCTTGGTAAGGGGCATATTGTTTGATTTTCTTTTTTTTTTTTCCCTCAAGGTATCACATGGAATGCCTTAATCCTCCTCTGAGTGAAGTCCCTGTAGATGAATGGTTCTGCCCTGCCTGTGCCCCCATGGGTGCCAATGGTGCGGCAGGTAAGGATTTCCTGGTGGCCAGTCAAAGCAAATATTTTTCTCCCAAGTTAGATAATGCAAATCATGTGGTGTTCTGAAGACATGTTTAACCTCCTGGTTTATCTGTTTCAAATAATTGTTTTGATAAGCATTCTCTCTTGAACCTTAAGATTAGACTTGAACTCTTGACTGGTGAGAGGATCTTGTTTATGAAGATTTTCATCTGCAGTTACAACCTGTGGAGCTGCTTCTTGTAAGCATCCTTTAACCTTTCCAAGGCAATCCCAGCACCCCACAGACTGTGCTGTGTTACATTGGAAAGAATTTATTAGTGTCCTGACCTCAGATTGCCAAGGTAGCAGCAATTTCTGTTACCTAGAACAGTGTTACACTGTGTAGCAGTCTGAAGCAATGGCTCTCTGCTCATTTCCTATCCGGAGGGTAATGGCTGCCTGCGGAGGTGGTTGACCTAAAAAAGGGAATGCTGATTTTTCTTTTCTTGTCTGAATTTGTTTGAATTGTTT
The DNA here is from genome assembly GCF_029207755.1 of Chamaea fasciata. Lineage (NCBI taxonomy): Eukaryota > Metazoa > Chordata > Aves > Passeriformes > Sylviidae > Chamaea > Chamaea fasciata. The sequence continues at coordinate 17,963,696 of NW_027094092.1, read as the reverse complement.
CACCTGTAGAAAGACAAGTAACCTCAGCCTGTTGTCGTTCAAGATGCAGACCATGTCAGTGAGGAAGAGGTGGCTGCCCTCATGGCCGATGTTGTCCCCACCACCAGTAGGCTCCGCCCTCACGTCCGAACGCGCGCCATAGCCAGGACGCGGCAGAGCGAGCGCGTCCGCGCCACGGTGAACAGGAACCGCATAACAACGGCACAGCAAATTCGGGTATCCACGGGGGTTTCTGAGGGAGCCTCTGCAAAACCCTGGGGAGGAGTTACTGAAACAAGTCCCCATTTCAGTAGCTCAGCTGTCTGTGCTGACTCTCCATAGCACAGTGGTTAGTAGTTGAGGAGCGCTTTTAATCTGAAACATACAACATGTGCAAATGGAGTACTGCACGTGACCAAGGTGCTCTATTTTGAAATGCTGCAGGAACTTCCTCTCTTAACCTGAATTTTTATCATCCCTGGTGTGAGCAAAATTATATTTTTATTCCTAGTGGCTATTAATACAGAGTTTGCACACCACTTCTCATTTTTTAGCATGTTTATTTGACAGTTGTTTTTTTCTTTTGTCCTCCTACCTCCTTGCCCATAGCAGTAGAACATGTTGACTGCCCTCAGCCCAACTGAAGAGAAAAGTTTTCAAGGTTTCTTTATTTGTGAAAATCAGTCTCTTGTCGGAAGAGGAAAAAACCAGATATTAGTGTCCTCAACAATGTGGCCACATGAGTTCAAACACATTAACAGTACTAGAGAATCTGTACAGGAGAGTATCCCAAATACACAGGGTCTCTCTCTTACTGTGTTAAGTATAGTTTGAGACAGCTGTCATGAACGAAGATCCAACTCACCTTAAGTTTTATGACATTTTCCTTTGATTTAAGGACTTCCCAGAGTGCTTTAGTAGTTGTTAAATTCATTGTCCTCCATAATGGAGATGGTTTTATTTGACTGCCAAACCTCACTGTCTCCAAACTCAGATGTTTCAATTTTAACTTTAGAAGAATTAGTAAAATAGAAAAGGTTGATGAATTATTTGATGCATTGTTGTTAATCAGTTACAACTGAGTAGTCAGGGCTGTATGTTGAAAAAAGATAAAGGGAGGAGAGTATTGTTTGAAGTGAAAGACTCTGCAAGGTAACTGTTGTTATTTTTCTTTCTTTTCCTATTTGCTGTTTTAAAAATCTTGTGGAGTCGTCTCCTTTGGGTGAGAGGGTTGGTGCCTGGGGACTTGAGTATTCCATGGTAGTGTAATCCTGGGAACCCAGCACTTCCCATTCAAGAACCTGTTCCTAGCTCCACTTTTCAATGTGCAGGGATGATTACAAACTTTATCTAGAATGACACTGTTATTTATTGCCTTTGTCTCTGAACAGAAGTGCATCTTATTTTGGCTCATACTTTGAGCTGACTGAAGCATAATTCCACTGGTTGAGGGAGCATAAATTGTTGTCCTCCAAGAACAGTGAGAAGCTGGGAGTGTGCATGTAACTCTGAGGGAGACTGAAGAACAAGGTCCTTAATATGCCAGTCAGTAGATTTAAAAAGTGACATATTTGCTTAACTGGCAGCTTGGTGCGGTGAGGGGTTTCTTCATTGGAATCTCAAATCTATTTTTTTATCAAATGCTTTTATAAGTAAATGTTGCTGAGCTTTAGGTGCCTGTGTTGTGTAACTTCTAATCCTCCCCACAGCACGTGCCAGGGTACCTCATGTCCTCTCTTCTGGATGAAACAATTGAGGCAGTTGTAGCAGGCCTGAACACAGCCGTCTACCAGCGTCCTGTGGCACCACGCGCTCCTACCAGGCAGAAGAGGAAAACTGGTAAGGACATCAGGCACTTTTAGGGAAGCCTGAATGCTGTACATCAGCTGTGTGCTGCCTCACCTGTGCAGCTGTGGAGGTATCCCGCGTGCATTTCTTCTTTCCCCATGCCACCTCTGCCCAGAAGTGTCGTGAAGATTTTTTTTTAATGAATCCTTGTCACTTTTTCTGATCCACTGTTGGTGGTGCTCTGAGCTGCTTTGTGTGTCATGGGGGGACAAAAAGGAGAGTACAGTGTGAAATACAATGCCAGCACTAAGATCGTTGGTTTTTGTCCCATCAGGAAGGCGGAAGAAAGTAGGAGGCAAAAAAAGAACTCAGACAAAATCTGCTGCTGGGAAGAAGAGTTCAGGGGCACAGCTGAAGAGACGCAAGCGTCTGACAAAGAAGAGAAGGGGAAAAAAGACAAGAGTAAGGTCACATGTGAGTGAGTTTCTGCCAGTCAGCATCTGCCGTTTTCAGCCCTCTGTAAAATCACTATAATGTGATTCAGTCGGAAGAAATGCCACCTTACAATCATAGCAGGCACCTTTCTTTCTGGTGGGAGTCTGTTCAGGATGTGTCTAGAGTACTCCAGAAAGATGCTGTATGTGAAAGTTAATTGCAACTTCCAGACAGGCTTGCTGGCTTTGCTGACAATTCCTGTTACCTGGACTGTAGGGATCAGGTTGTAAAGTCCTGCAGGCTTTGTGTTCTGCCTTCCCATTCAGCTGTAGTTTTTACTTGGTACTGATGCAAGCTCAGTTAAAATTGACAGCACTGATTCTTTTTAATAGGTTGGGAGTGTTTGTGGCTGTGTTGTTGCAAATCCAGTTTATCAGCTGTAAGAGCTCTCAAAATTCCTTTCAGTTGTGGGTAGTGTTGTCTTGTAAATTACTCTGCACAATACTCTGCACCAGCTTGATTCTTTTTATCAGCTTCTTCAGCTAGAGTCTACATCTTAGGGTTAGAACTCTAGTATTTAATAAGGAACCAACAAATTTGAATTGACATTATTAGAGATCTTTAGAAGCTTAATTTATCTGTTCACTTATATCTGATACATGCAGTCTGTTTGAAGTGACATACAGGCCATAGTTGCAAGTTTCATAAATGCTTTAAAACAAACATAGACAATAAATGCACACCACTTGTGCTGCTGATGGTAGTAAGCTAATGACTGTACACAGCCTAAGTGAAGAATTTGGGGCTTCAAACACAATTTTACCTGCCCTAACATACAAATAACCTAATCTCTTTGTCTGTGCAGGGGAAAAAGGAGGTCACTACTCGCTCCCGTATTGCAAGAACCCTTGGTCTCAGTAAACCTGTGCGTGGGGCCTCACTTCCTTCCATGTCCAAACCAACGGAGCCCTCCCTTGGGCTGATGAGAGCAGATATTGGTGCAGCTTCTCTCTCTGTGTTTGGAGATCCATATGAGTTAGATCCTTATGAAAGGTGAGAGATCTCTGGATTGTGATCAGGGACCTGGTGATTTAATAAATGTGGCGTTGTGTGTACATGCAGCTCCATGGAGAGTATGAATCTCACATCTGAAGGCAGCTATGGGTACACAGCACATAATGGCCTGTTGCTTCTTTCCTTCTGGGCAGAGTTGCTAAATTTGTAAGGAATCAGCCTCCTCTAGTGTTTTTCTGAAATAATCAGCCTCGTGAAAACTTTCAGTAAGATCTGTGGGGCTTTTGAAAGGTTAGAATCTGAAGGAGTCTAGTCCCTTGTTTTTTATCGATTTATTTTAAGTGAAGACAGCTGACATACTTGGTATACAGTAAACACAAAGTTAAATGGATCACTGGAATTTTCCATGGTTTTCCTTTTCTTGTCTTCATTTTCCAAACACTTCAAATTCAGGAGAAATCTTCCTATGCCTTAGTTCATGTCACTCATGAACTTCTGGTGAGGGGGCATCTGAAATTATTGTTGGTGAAATTTAGTTTTCCGTTGAATACTTCTTTAAAAGAAAATTGTCCATTTAACATTTTAAATGTGAAAATATACGTTTGAGTCTCTGCTGTTTGAATCAAGCTGTTGTATTTAGGCAGAACAGAAAACAAGTATATTGCAGAAATGTTTTTTGATATATCATAATAAAACATGATGCTCTCTAACCATATCTGTCATAGCAGTATCATCTTTTTGATGTGAAAAACATTTCAGACAATGTCAGGATTCATGTGTGTGTATGTTTTATCACAGTAATGAAGAGGTTCCAGCAAATCCAGATTCGCCAGTGAGTGCCAAAAGGAGAGTTCTCTCCCAGTCAGCACTGAGGTCTCACCGTCCTGTAGCTAGACCCATTTCTGTGGGACTTCCTGGGTAAAAATCCATTGTTACTTTATTATTCTTAGTTGTCTTATGACCCTAACAAAAGAGTAAACCTGGTGATCATCCTTGTTTAACCCTTTTCTTACCCTGTCTTCTAACAAGTGCATGTGTGTGTATACATGCATGCCTGCACAGGTGTAGACAAATAATCACAACAATTTGTGCAAGAATTCTTTTTTTTATATTGAACACATACACTCACTCTTTTGTCATACCTTTAATATTTCTGTTGAAACTTAAAATCAGTATTTCCACCCTAATCTGACACTTCTTCCCTTGTTTTGTGACTATTCAGTAACTCCATTAGTATGTTTTAAATCCCCATCTCATTAACCTTTAAAAAACCACTCGCTTCTTCAAGAGGGCTGAGGAATCCAATTGCACATCCTGAGGAGGTGAGGGCTGTACCCACCTCACCCAGTTCTGCTGCTGTTTGCTGGAGCTCAGAAAATTGTGGAAAAGCTTTGTTTGATCCTGCATTTTAACAATTGCTTTACTATCTTTGTGTTGCAAGCCTGCCCAGGCCAGGGAGCCCTAGCTGCCTCCCACTGGCAGGCACAGTGAATTTTCAGGATTGAAGGGTAGGATACAGAGAATCAGGAGCGTGATGAGAAGAAAAGGCATGAGGAAAGTCACTGAGGCAGGTAACAACAGAGTCGCAGAAAACTGCAACGCTGAGGGAGCTGAAGAGAAATGAAGGGAGCTCAGCTTAAGTGGTTAAATGTGTGAAAACTTTATACAGCTGTGCTCTAATGCATCTGACTTATGGTGAAGGTTGGTTTCTCATTATTAAGGTAGTCTATTTCTATGATAGCTTGGATTATTTGTCCACCTTTCCCATTTCAATCTTGAAGGGACCCTTTCAGGAAGCTTTCCATGTCCTCAGAGTTATTTGAGTACCATATTGGTTAGAAGTAGAGCTGTTTAGGTGATACTCAGCTCTTCTAAAGGCTCCATTGGTCTGAGCTACACTGAGTTTCCTGGTCTGGTCTTAGCAGCTGATTCCTTTAGGAATCCCATTTTGTCTCTCTGTTGTATGTTACTACAGGTGTTTTGGTGTACATTATGTGAATAAGGTTTGGTTTGTTGTCATACAGAAATGAAATGTAGCTCCCTCAAAGAGTTGGGTCCCTTTGAAAGTTTGTTTTTAGCAAATTCAAATGAAGCAACCCCCCAGATCCCATCAACTCAAAAGCAAATAATGAAAAACTAAAATCCCAAACACCAGAAACACCTTATCAGTCCATATTTCAAGAACTGAGAATTTAAACCATCTTTCATAAGATTGAGCAAAGCATGAAGGGGAGTGTTTGTGCTGTCCCACGTGTGGGAGCATTGCAGTTGTTTTTCAGTGTAATTTCTCTATGCCATGCTCTTAGCTACCCCTACCTGTGGGCACCTTGTGGTTAAACACTGGTTCAAGCTCTGTCTTTTTTTTTAGATACAAGTGGAGGACTGAGGAATACATTTGTGTTTGTGATTTAGTGGGGGTAAGAGAGGCAGCTAGGATAGAAATATCTCTGAAGTGGTAATCAGTGGTTTATCCTACAAAAATGCATTTTAAATGCACTGGAAAGTTAGGATGTACAACATAGTGAGCACCAGTATTTGCTAACCAAAAGTCTCAGGTAATGATTACTTTCTTATTTTGTGTTATTCCTGTGGGAGGTCAATAAAAACTTCACCTCTTGTTTGTCTGAGAAAGATGGGGAGTGAATGACTCTAGTGAAGCCAAAACTACAAGTGAACTTCCCTGGCTGACCTCTGTTTATGCCCTTGACTTTGGTTTCTTTTTAATGTAATGTGTGTGTATAGAACAAGTGCTGTAAGAGTAAAGGAAATGTAACCCCTCTGAAACATGCAGAAGCAGTGTGCCTGCCTTGAGTCCTGATCAAGAAGCAGAAGCTGCTCCTGTGCCTGATCTGTTGGGGAGTATCCTGTCTGGACAGAGCCTTCTCATGATGAGCAGTTCAGATGTGGTCATCAACAGAGATGGTTCACTGACAGCAAAGAAGGAAGGTAAGGACTTGGCACCTCATGGTGCTGTTTGCCTCTTTGTTTCATCCACATCTGCCCTGATCCTACAGGCTATATAGTTTTAAGCTTAGGGATACTCTTACTGAGCACTGAAATATGTGGGATAGATTTGGAAGCTGCCAACAGTAATCTGTTTTATAAGATGGATGTTCTGAAGTAGTGTTGCTTGTCTGTGTTTAAATGCAGACCTGAGGTGTTACTGGAGGATTTTAGCTTTAACACATAGTTTTCTTCTTTCAAAAGAGTTGCACAGTGGTTTCATGCTTTGCTTTGTTATAAAAAATGTAGGACTGGATAAACCAGGGTTATCTTAGTACCCGGTTTTTCTGCCATGTGTCATGCATTGCTGCCATGCCAGTGATCTGTACTTCAGTTTGAAGAGCAAGGTGAAGGACCTTGGCAAGAAATTTCTTTGCAAAAGCAGAGCTCTAAATATGTGCTATCATCTCCAGCTGTGTCTTCCCTTGGCATGGCATCACTTGAAAAGAATCTATTAAAATTGAAACTTAGAGCTTTATTCTTAAAATAAGTGCCTCTGACATCCTCTGTTATAGTCGTTCCTGTCAATCAGCTAGTACAGGATGATAAGCACTGATCAGGTGATACCTACAGAACAGAATCATTTGTTTCCTAAACGTTAGTGTTTGTCTCAAAGATGTGGTTGTCCGGCACTAAACTCTTGAGTATCTGACCAAAGGAACTATTGGATTTCCTTATTACCATGTGGCATGTCTGCAAACCACAGTGGAACTTAAAATAATTAGCTTAGTAGTTCTGTTAACATTGAGAGAAAATGTCTGGATAGGTCCTGAAAAGCTGAATTGTCTGTTTGTGTGCCATAGCTCCATTTAACAGAAAATCAGTGAGTGACTCGAGAGTGGAGGATGGTTCAGGGCACAGCACCCACCCGAGTACAGCGCTCTCAGGGACCACAGCAAGCAGCTCCGTGGCCAGACCTTCCCTTTCCTCAGGGCTGAGTACTCGCTCCAGACCCTGCTCCTCAGGCTTGTTCTCCTCACCTCCATCCTCAGTGAGCAGGAGTGAGTCCGCAGCAAGCCTTGCACAGACTGCACCCGAAAAGACAACTGTAAAATCAGAATATTCAATGACACCCAAGTCTGTCCAGACTCCGAATACAGCCACCTTGAGCAGGCATGGCTCAAAGTTGGATGAATTGCCCAGATTTAATGGAAAATCTAAAAGCTTCGTACTCACTGGTTCGTCTTCAAAGCCCCTGAACTGTAACTTGAATTCTGGCTCAAAAGCTGTAACTGTGAGGCAGCCAGTAAAACCACCTTCCCAGAGAATTGACATCTTTGAGCTTCCCAGGATACCAAAGATTAAAAAAGAAACCAGCAACAAGCAGATGGAGCTGGAACCTGCAGGAAGCCAAAGCTGTAATATCCCCAGCTCCTGTATAACCCAGCTGACTGGCAAAGAGAGCACTAATCAGCCAGGAAGGGGTAGCAGGGTGGAAAGTCAGAAGTCAAATTCCAAGGAACCACAGCAACAGACACGTCCAAGTGGGATGTCATTCTCCACCCATGCTGGCAGCTATAGCGGTTCATCGCTGCTGGCAACGTCGAGGGGCAAAGGCCCGGGCTCTTTTGAGAGTTTTAAAATCAATATTCCCGGGAACACAGGCCATCCCAGCAGGCTGGCTAACCCAGGATTTTGTAATACCTTCCGCCCTGTGGACAGTGAAGTGCAGCAGAAGGAGAGTCCTTCGCCTCTTTTCTCAGTAAAGAAAAAACAGGTCAAAAGTGAAATCTATGATCCCTTTGAGCCAACAGGATCGGACTCAAGTTCAGCAAACAGCAGTCCTGAAAGGCTTGGCTCAGGGATCCCACTGACTAACATCACCAGGACTATTTCCATTGAAAATCCAAAAGTTCAGACATTTCAAACTGTCCGTCGTTTCACCCCTTACAGGGTAGAAAATATATTTGAGTCTGGGACGGACTCTGACCTGCCATCTGGTACCACAGAGTCTCGTGATGACGTGACAGTAGCAAGCAGGATTGTAGAACAGATCTCTGATACAGAGGAACGAGACAATGTGGATGAGGCAGATGTCGTAAGCAGTCCTTGCACTTCGTCTGCTGTTAAGGAAATTTCTAATACAAAATGTTTAAAGGAGGAAAGCAGAGAAGGACCTAATGTGTTCTTTAATGCTGAGGAATTGATTAGACCTAGTATTAATGTGAAAGTAGAACCAGATAGTCCCTCAAAGAGTGATGGGCAGCAGAAAGTCCAAAAGATAGAACAAGTAGAGAGGCGATCACGTTCCAGATCCTGTTCAAACTCCAGCTCCCGAAGCAAGAAAAAGATGAAAAGGAAAAAAGCACTTGCCAAAGAGCATAAGAGATCACGTTCAGGGTCAAGAGATAGAGCACATTCAAGGGACCGAAGCTCCAGATCTACCTCTTGTTCAGGTGGGGAAGAGCACAGCAAAACACACACCTTAAAATCCAAGAGCAGGAGGTCTTCTACTGACCGTTCTAGCAGTCACGAACGATCTAAAAAAAAGAGGACGAAGGATAAAACCAAGGACAAAAAGGCAAAATCTTCTTGGTCTAGGGAGAGAAGGAAATCTAGGTCACGTTCAGGTAGTCCTGGAAGTACTTCTGATTTTTATGAAAATAGGAAAAAGAAAAGACGGTCTCGCTCAAGATCAAGGCGGAGGGACCGCTCCCGGTCAAACAGCACTGAGAGGACTAAAAGGCGGAAGCACAGGAGGGACAAAAGCTATGAGAGGTATGATAAAGAAAGTAGTTTGAAGTCAAGGGACAGAAAGAGATCGAGATCCAGATCTCGGGAGAGGAGAAAGTGGAGATCTCGGTCTCGGTCTGCATCTCGCTCTCGGGAGCACAAAAGCAGCAAATCAAAGGAAAAAAGACTGCGATCCCGATCACGTTCCAAAGAAAGGAAACACAGGTCAAAAGAGACCTTGCCTCCTCCTGCTCCAGAAAAGGATCAAAAGCCTCCAGTTGAAAACGTGACCAGGTGTCTGGAGCAACCCTATTCTCTGAAACAAGAGCCGAAAGAGGAGCTAGTGCTAGAAGGGCTTTCCATAACCATCCAACCAAATGTCAAACTTGAGGAAATAGAGACTGAGACCCCAGTTCAGATGAGAGAGGTCCAAGAAACTGTAAAGGTAGAGTCCATCTGTCAGGAAGTGAGCAGTGAATCTGCATTTCCTGCACCAGAGATCACAAACATTTGTGTCCCAATTGGCGATTTGGATTCTTTTGCTGAAACGGACTTAATGAATAGTACTGATGCATCAGTGCTCAGTAGTTGTAGCAATACAAACCTAGAGATTACAGTTAAAATAGAAAATACTGCATTATGTCCATCTCTGATAGAACAACCCCCAAAGAAGGAGGTTATCATGCACGTTCCAGCTGAGGCTGCACCGATTCAAAGCTCATCCAAAATCAAAGTTGTGGATTGTGTGAGGGAGGTTAAGGAAGAGTGCCTTGTCTCAAATGAAAATACAAGTAATTTCATTAAGCCTGAACTGGAAGTGGTACCTCAGGGTCCTGCCTTGAAATCAAAAGCACCAGTGAAAAGAGTTACCTGGAATCTTCAAGAGGAGGAAAGCAGCATGTTATCTGCTGGAAAAGCTCCAAGTAAGTCTCTTTTGGAAAACAAACAGCAGTTGAAACAGGCTGTATAAGGTTTAGGGGTTTGGTGCCAGGCCAAACCTGGTTGTAGAGTAGGAGCTCTGTCGGGATGATGCTGCGGTTTGCAATCCTGAGAGCTGGCATTTTGCACTGGTTGAAATCACGAGGTGAGTTGTGTTAATGAATTGGAGAGGACATGCTGTCAGCACAGCTCAGCCAGTGGCAGCTTGCTCGCTCGTGAAGCGCGTGCAACAGCCCCATCTCTGAACTGGCACCCCATGTCCCACCCTTTCTGCACTTAACTAGAATGGTTGCTTTGCCTTCAGAATCTATGTTTCTCAAAACCAAGGAGCATGACAAGTCTCTGTAGCTCACTCCTGTGAATGCTGCTAAACCAAAGCTGCCAGAAGCAGTTTGGCTTGGGAACCTGTGCTGTTTGTGTTGACAGAGTTGCCTGTGTTGTTCTTGTTGGTTGCTCTCAACAGATAAACCTGGTAGAAAGCAATTGCTCAAGGGAACGAGAAGCTCTCTTATGAGAAGCTTTAAAATACAAATGACTGCTAAAAAAATCCTTTTATAGCTAGATTTTTGTTAGATGCTTTTAATTTTAATTTTTAAAATAGAATTTGATTTGAATCTTTGACAGATTATTTTGTTCTTAAGATATTTTCTTTTCCTTGGGATACCTAGGGATGCCATTTTACAAACTTCAGCGAGCAAAAGAAGGGGCCTGGAAAGCAGAGGACTTGAACCAAACGTTAAATCAGGTGCTGTTAAATGAGCCTCCTCCAACCAATTATATGATTCCTGAGCCTATGTTTCCTGATCTAGATTCCTCTCAGGTTGGTTCCTATTCCAGCACCCCAGTGTCGTGGAAGGCATACCATCTCATCTGTGCCCTCGTTGTGCAACACCCTCCTCTCATGGCAGTTTGCCTTCCTCTGCGTGTGGTACATTTCATGTAGCCCGTACACCTCAGCAATCCTCCAGTCGTTTAATCTCTCAGGTGCTCCCTACAATGGAAGAAATGTATTATCTTTGATTTCTGCTCTGCACATGCAGCTTCTGCTTTCAGCAGTGGCTTGCAGAATGGTGGTGCTGCCTTGAGAAGCTGTGAGCTTCTTCCTGACTGTGATCAAGCTGTAAATGTTGGCTTGGTAGCCTTGGTCTGAGCCATCAGTCTGTGGTGTCCACCAGTTAGTTAAAAGGGGATTGGGGCTGATGGATAAAAGATGCTCAGAAAATCCTGCTCTGATGTTGTGTGTTGTCAGCACAAGCATTTATGGAGTGGTGTCTGTTTCACAGGTATACTGTCAGAACATCCCTCTGGCGCCAGCTCTGCCCTCCAGCCTGCCCCCCTACGCCCCGGTGAGCCAGCCCACGGTTCAGTTCATCATGCAGGGAAGTCTTCCAGCTCTTGGCTGCATGGCAGGACAGAGCCTCACCCCAGAGCCGGGCAGCCTGGCGTCAGCGTCTGAGCCAGGAATCCAAGCTGCTTCTGTTGGAAGTGCGGAGGAGAAGATCAAAGCACCCAAACCTTCAGTGGATAAAACAAAAAATGAGGAAGTAAGTGAATGCGTAAAGCTAAGGAGCTGTTTATTTGAACGTTTTTGTTTGAGGGATTCTCTGTACTGTATTTTCCCAACCCTGCTGGTTTTGGTGACTGACTGTGCTAACCCAGGAGCAGCAGGCAGTCCTCTCTTTGAATTTGTTTGGGATTTATTCCATTTGAGGAAATGGATTGGTTTCTATTGGTTCATCACAATAGGACAGAGAGGAATTAAAACATCTGAACTACATTCTTAAAGTTCTGAAACTTTCTTGCATGAATACTTGGAAGAGAACTTCCAGAAACCACTATGTCCAAGTTTCTCTAAACATCTGGTTTTCTCGTTTCCCCTCCAGCTTTGAAATTAATGTCAATTCTCATAACAGTCCTATAAAGAGGTAGGAGTATATCTTGTTGCTTATCAGCACTGAAAATGCAGGGATAGTAAAACACTTTGGAGATCTTTCAGTGCAAGTCCCTTGCTGCTGAGTTTTGGGTTTGCTGCAGAGACCATCTGCTCTAGGCACAGTGGATGCTAACACAAAAGCTTCTTAGCCCATTATTTTGCTTTGTACCATAAAACGAAACAGTAAGATGCATTTCCCGCTGAGCCTCCATTAATGAGCAACAGTTTTTATGAACTTGTTTTGGTCACACCCGTAATCATTACTTCATAGGTAGCTCTGCAATTTTCAGATTGTCTTTAGAGCTGTCTGAAGCTTTATATTCGTAGTTGTCGTTTGCTGCTTTTAGAATCTGATGCCTTTTGTTGGCTGTGTGTTTACTTCAGAGCTGTTGGAAGGGAAGGAGGAGATCAAAATCAGGAAGCCCACGTTGTAGTCACTTGCTTAAAACACATTCTTTAAGACACAGAATAAACGTTACATAAAGCAAGGGCTCCTCATAGTGGAAACTGATATTTGTTTCAAGACAGTAGTTGACAGTTATCACTTTGAGGTGATTACTTGGGTTGCTGAAATTGTGAAATGGGAGTTTTCATTGTTTGAGCATTTCTAAGAAAAACAGATTCAGAAACCATTCCCAAGACAGCACAAGGTAATGGACTTCTCTTTCCTGTGCAGTACATGAAGAAGCTTCACATGCAAGAAAGGGCTGTGGAAGAAGTGAAACTTGCCATCAAACCTTTCTACCAGAAGAGGGAGATTACAAAGGAGGAGTACAAGAGCATCCTTCGGAAAGCAGTGCAAAAGGTGAGGGCCCAGTGAAAGCAAGTGGAGAGGAGGAGCTGGGCAGGTCATTACATGCATGGCAGTACTTTAGATTGCACTTGCCATTTCAGCAATTACATGCCATAACTGGGCTAGCAGATCTTTGGACCCTGACTGATACTCTGCAGTCCTGTGGTGAAGCAGTAGTTGCTTTTAGCAAGACTGATTGGTGCCGTTGATGGGAGCTGTCAGTCTGTTCCTGTTACCGGGTCCTGTTTTAGTGGACAAGAACATTGCTAAGCTTCAGTTGCCTGAGCTGAAATGTTACATGGTATCTGCCCTGGGTGAGAATGGTCAAATCCCCCTCACTAAGACCTTCAGCCAGAATTCTAGCTGTTTCTCATAAAGTGAGAAAATACTTTGTGCATTAGGTCCTTGAATATCTGTGGTGTTCCTGAACTTTGGAAGAGGGCCTTGTCATTTCACTGATACTGACGTTTGTCTCAAATCTTAGTGCCGAGTAATCATGGCTACAAAAGACACAAACATCAAGTAAATGTGTTCTTGTGAGGGGAAGTAATCCTCCTGTGGTCAAGGCAATGAATTGATACCTCAGAGAACTTTATTTTCTCCCAGCTCTGCATTCTTGCTATCACTGAGAAACTCCATCATAAATAAAAATTCCCAAGGTAACGGCTGCAATTTCACATCTTCTGTGTGACCCATATGAACCATAAGTGTTTGCAAGAGAGCTGAGAAGTGTCAGTTGCTACTGAAATCACTGTAAACTCCTCTCTGAAGAGAGACAAAGTAACTTGGGTAGGGTCTGTGCTTTCTCCCCTGTCTCAAAATGGGTTCTCAAAACTGCCAAATTCTTTTAATCTGAGCATAGCTTCCTCAAAAACATCCTAAAAATGGGATATCAACACTTCCTTGGTTACCACGTGTTGTGTAAAACTGGATGGATGGGTGGAAAAGCCTGTAGTAAAAATGAATAGCTTTGCTTTGAGTTGCCTCTGCATTCAGTTGGTGCTCCATAGATAAACTCTGGGCCATTTCTGGAATGCCTGAAGGAAAATACTGCTCTGGTCTTCGTTTCATGCTTTATGTACCCTGCTGTGAGCCTTGGGGGTCTGTGCAGGAATTTGCTCCCCTGGACAGTTTAGGGCCTCTCTGCCACTTGCCTGAGCTGCTGTCATTGACCAAGTGCCCTTTCTGATCCCCTGCAGATCTGCCACAGCAAAAGTGGAGAGATCAACCCTATGAAGGTGGCTAACCTGGTGAAGGCGTATGTGGAAAAATACAAACATATGAGGAAGCATAAGAAAACTGATGGTGAAGATACACGTGAAGTGGAAAACTGAGAGCGAGCCACAGCCAGCGTGACTTGGACTGAATTTGTCCTAGCTGTGGACACTGTGGGAATAACAGACCTGCAGTTGCATCCCGTTGTAAGCAGAGTGCAGAGAAACGAGATGATAATAGACTTCATCTATGGAACCTTCTCTTGAATTGTTTCCATATGGGAATGAATTTAGGACTTTTTTGGATAACCTACAGCTGTAGAACAAAATAACAATCAAATGCCTCAGACCAGCAGAGTAATTCAAGGGGAAACACAGAAGAGATTAATGTTTGGAACTCTCGGATTGCTGCAGTTTTCAGGGTTACTTTGATCACATTTTTGGGCTGTGCACTTGTCTTGCTGAAGTTTGAAACTGGACACCACTTTTCATACAGTATATTGAGAGCTGTATACTCTTTCCCTTGTGTTTATTTATCGAAATATGGATTGTCTGTAGAAATTTCTGATTTAATACTTGAAATGTTGTATTTTTAGCCCGTTGGCTGGTGAGCGACGCTTTAGTCACTCTGGCATTTGGGGATTGCAGAAATGAGCTAACCTTTACAAACTGACTTCAGAAACACTGCTCAACCTGTGGTGTTTATTTACATTCTGTTGGAAGTACCTGGTTAGTGAAAAAAATTAATTTTGGGGTGGGAAATTGTGTTGCACTTGTGTAAATAATGCACTGATGGCTGGTTTTGTGTCTGCCTTTCAGGAAAAAAATGAAGCAAAAAGCAAGCATTGTCAATTTTCCGTAACAAGCCCAAAGGATAAGGTTGAACTGATGTACAAAGCAGAAATGTGACAGAGTTTATAAAGTTATTTTGAATGGTTTTTGTCCTACAGCAGGTGTCATTTGTTTGTCTTGCATCTGCGCCGTGGCCTGGCTGTTCCGTGTAAACCTGCACGCTTGGCTCTTGCATAAGGAATACTCTGTGTGTGGAAGGTGGTTGGAGTTGGATTAGTGATTGTCCCTCCTCATCTGCAGGAGAACTGGTTTTCCTATGAAGAATCAACAGAGTCCAGCATATATTCTGGCTTCGTCTCAGTTGCTTTAGCAAAACTCCTTGCCTGCAGGTGCTGCAGAGCAACAGGTCTTCTAAGTGACATTCTGGAATACAGGCCCTTTAAATAGTATTCAGCACCCTTAAACCTGACTTGAATCATTCATCAAATCCTGCCAGGGAGGAGATGTTTCACAGGGAAATTGAAGAGAAAACCAGTAAGTTACAACTCAGTAACTGGCTTTCCCTTCACAGGGACTGGTTTAGAGAGTTTATTTTTTTTCAGTATTTAAACAAAACAAGCCTGTATACCACTAGTGTATGGACTTGGCACAATGCTTCACTCCCATCACTCACTGGGCTAGAGGAGTGTTGATGGCTGAATCCTGAGCATTTTGGAGTTAATCTTCCTTGTTTCTGTATGCTTCCTCTATGGAAGTGCAGCCTGGATGACGATCAGGAAGTGATAACTTTGGACTTGCTTTGCAGATTTTTGGAAAAGACACCATACTGAGTGCAGGAGAACAGTTGGCAGAGAAGGTATCGTTTTCAAGCTAAACTTGGAGCTAGAATACATACATGGAACATGGGTGTGGCATTGTAAATACAGACACTGCTGACAGACTGCTCGACAAACTAAAAATTCAGCAACTTTAATGGCACTGTTGGCACAAGAATGAGATCTAGTTGTGCATACACTTAGGCTGGAAATCGGACACCTCTGAATATCTCAGAGGAGCAATTCTGCCATAATCTGTCTGTATACAGAGTGAAGAAGGGTAGGTAGTGTGAAAAAAAAGGCTTGACCAAATAATATACACAACTACATTGTTTACCAGGAAGATAGCATCAGTCTGTTTCATTCCTTGGGCTGTTTCAGTGCTTTAAATTCTTGTTTAATGTTACCCTTGAACTGGCAGTAAAAATAAGAGCCTGTTGCAGGGTACATTAAGGGTGCCTGCACTGTAAGGCCTTTTAAATTTGTTACCTCTGCACCCGCCATTGCCTGAAGAGTGCAGAGACTGAAAACTACACCTTCTGCATGTGCTTTCTGCTGAATTCACATGAACAAGAATACTGGTTCTTTCATTCTGTCTGCCATTAAAATTTAATTATCAAATTGTAAGCTGCCCCCTGGGAGAGGCAATGAGAAACATACCTAAAAATGCCTCTTCTGGCATGTTCTAGAAAACAGTTTTTCTAGTATACTGTGTATACTACTTGCTTACTTTTTTTTCCCCTTGCTGGTTTACCCCCTTGGATCAGGTGCTTCTACCTGTTTAAGGAAAGAAATCTTATCTATTCAATACATGCTGTAGTTTGGTAACAGTATAACCTCTTTTCAGTGGCCTTTCATTCCTGTGCAAGACTGGTGATGCCAAACGCTCGTTCAGCGCAGGCGGGGAGGGTTGCTGCACCAGGAATTTGACTCGGGACCTACTCTGCCACCAGGTTTGTCTCATAGGTGACCTCCCTCCAGTACTGCTTTTGGAACGTAACCCTGGCCCTGCCATCTGGTCAGAGGTGCTCGGGTTCTTGAGAGCTGCCCTGAAGTTGGATGGAGAAGGAGAGGGTGGGGCTCCCTGGCAGAGGCCGGGGAGGCGGGAGCGACACAAGAGGAGGAAATGAAAGGGGGAGGTGAGCGCCTGGAGGATCCAGCTGGTGCCACGCCTGCTGGGTCATGGCCCAGCCCAGAGCCTGGGAGTAGCTGCCCTGGCCCTTCACTGCTCCGGGTCAGTGGTGGTGGGAGTCCTTTGGCTTGTCCCTGAGGGAGAGCCTGGGCATTTGGAGCATGTCCCACATTTCCATGGTGATGCTGAGAAATGATGAGTCAGTCCTGAGCAGGGTCCATTGCATAAGGGGCTGCTGTGCTTGGCATCGTGGGAGGAAGTGAAACAAGGGAGAGGAAAGCAAATCTAACCGTGTTTTGCTCTGGTATCGTGTGATTCCCGTCCTGCTTGTGCTCTCCTCACCTGCAAATCTCTCTTCTCCAAACTCTCTGTTGGGGGATATTCTCAGCCATCACTGAGGGCCCTGCCTGTGTGCCCTGTCCTTTGGGGAACCCCACCGTGCCTGCGTTATTTCCCCAGTCTCCCAGGGCTGGGAACACCCCTGCAGGGAATCACAGCGTCATCTGGAGGGGGGAGGATGTGAAAGAGGAAGTGTCTGAACTCACTGGCCCTGGCCTCTGCATCCCCGTGGCTGTGGTCAAGGGCTGCAAGTGGGCTGGCCAAGTTATTTGGGGAGCAGTTGTCCTGACATCAGCTCTGCCCCTGCAGCCCCACTGCTGGGGTTAGAAAACTCCCAGTTTTGGGGTAGATGCATCTGTGGCTGGAGCTCTTGCAGGGCTCAAAGCATGAGAGCAAATCTGTTGATGTGACACTCGGGCTGCAGGTCAACATCTGGTGGGAACTGTTCCTGTGTCTTCAGTCCCAGCCAAGATCCTCGGCTTCAGTTCCTCTCTTGAGAGGACACAGGAGCTGTTCAAGCAGTAATTGTGGTCGCACTGTTCAGCCAGCTCCTCTGCTTTTCCTTGCTGGCCAAAATTATCCCAAAGTCATTAAAAAAAAAAAAAAAAAAAAAAAAAAAAAAAAAAAAAAAAGTCTGTAATTCCAAAAGGTCAAAGTCTCTTTTAGCCAGCTTCCCTGTGCCCTGTGTCCAGGTCAGGAGCAGGAGGACAGATTGCATGAAGTGAATCTCTCCACCCGGAGGCTGCATGTGCTCCCTCCCACAGTCCTGAGCAATTCCGTGCTGGAGAGCCTTGACTTCGAACAAGCTCAGGAGCATCAGTGGCATTTCTAACTTTGCAACCTCAAGAAGCTGATACTTTGCAAGAATGAGTTTGTGGACCTTCCCAATGAAATCCAGAGCCTGGTCTGTTTGGAGAGCCTTGAGCTGAATCAAATCTGGATTACCCCAAAGTGGGTTTTCTCCCATCTCCTCAGGCTTAAATACCTGTGGCTGAACAACAACCGTCTCTGTCCCCTCCCCAGGGACCTTCCAGCTTGTTGACATGGCCTCCAGTACCTCAACATCTCCAACAGCCTGTTCAACCTGTGCAGCCTGTCCTGCAGCTGGCACACTTACAGGAGTTCTGTGTGCAGAATAATGCCCTTCACCAACTGCCCAGTGAAGTGTGTGCTGGTGCCATTCAGCAGATCCGGAATTAACTTCAGCCAAATTCAGCATGGTTTGGGGCAGGAGGACAAGGGGGTCAAGACCAGGTTCCTGGGGCCTCACTGACGGGGAAGTCCACCATCTGCAGAAGCCTGAAGCAAGGGCAATCCAAACTGGTGCCCAAGGAAGAGCAAACAATTGAGATAGAGATCAGTGAGTTCCAGATTGAGGACTTCACATTTCTCTTCTGGGACTTTGCTGGCCAGCTGGAATACTACGTGACTCACCACGTGTTCATTGCCCACTGGCACTCATCATCCTCATCATCAATCTTCACATGTGAGTACTGAGCTGGTTTGGATTCCAAGTAGAGTGGGGAAACTAAAAAGGAGCTGAGGAAACTTTGCACTGCACAGATTCACACCATTTCCATTGGACCATGAGGCCTGGTATTATCACCATTGGCATAGCCAGCTCTCCCCCTGTTTGCAGATCAACCTTTAAATCCAGCAGCTCTGCCATCACCTTGCCAAAGGCCTCTGTTTGGCGGGATTGAATAAGCATCAGCTCCTGACGTGACAACTGAACTACTAAATGGACTTGATTTCTGCAAGAAGCAAATCCCTGTGATCCCTCCTGTATCCTTGGTGTTCCCTGAACATGGAGGGAGCATCAGGCTTGGGTTTGGTGCTACAGAGGGATGCTCTCATCCGCAGCAGGGTATGACTCTGCTACACCTCATAGTTTAAGGATGGGGAACTGAAGGATAAGCTTGGATACAGCCAGATCTGGGCTCTTGTCCAGTGAACACCTGAGACAGCACAGAGTGTGTGGTCAGGCCTCTGGAGATCCAGAGGGTGAGATGTGAATTTGGGATTTTCTTTTTCTCCCTCCTCAGGTACCAAACTAACCACAAAACTTTCAAGGAGCTTGTTGGTTTCTGGATCAACAACCTGTCCATGTGAGTCCCAAAGTCAGTGGTGCTTCCTATGGGAAGCCATGTGGACTGCTGCCAGGAGCAGGAGGGAGCAGAGAAGACATGACATCATGGCCAGGATCACAGCCATGCTGGCAAGAGAGAAAAAAACAACCTCGCTCACTTCATCGACAACTGGAGGGCAGCGAGGAGTCCAAGTTTTTTGTGGACCAGTGAGAGAGGCTGAAAGAGATGGAGAGCTGCACATTATTGTAGGGCTGAGATTTTCCTGGGTTCTGGGTGGCTGAGGTCACCCTGCTGTCTCTGGCAGCCCAGTGTGCTACTGACTAAGGTGACCTGGTGCTAATGCATCAGGCCACTACTGCAGCCTCTCCCCAGGCTGGGGTGGACATGGCTGTGACCTGCAGGAGCCTTGCCCCTGGTAGGTGATGGACATCTCTTCCTGTGGCTTGTACCAAGTGCCTCAGGAGGAGGCTGAGGGGTCATTTACCATTTACCAGGTGATTTTCAGGAACTGCCACAGAACAGATGAGTGAAGGAAGTGCCCTCTGAAGCTGAGCCAGTGGTGTGTCTCACCCTGGGTGCCCTCGTGGGCAACAGGTCCTTGCTTTACCTCACAGGCTAGAAAACTCCTCCCAATGTGTTCTTGTCAGGTATGTGTTTCCTCTTTTCCAGATCTTAAACTTAGTTGCTGCCTACTGTACGGGTCCTTGTGACATCAAAAAGCTCAAGGCCACTATTTTGAAGCATGTGAAGAATGAGGAGCTCTTCCCTGAGGTCGCCCGAGTGCTGCCGCCCGTCTACAGGCAGGTGGAAGCTGCCGCTGTGGATATTGCACAGAGGTGGCAGACCATGGTGAGTGCTCTGTCACCTCTGCCACGCCTTTCTGAGAGGAGCTTCTGTCCCGTGCCTGGAACAGGCTCTCTCAGTGCTTTCCTGAATTGGGGATGGGCTCTCCAGTGCTTGCTGCACCTTCTGGCCCTGTTTGTGTGGCAGTGGGGCCACTGCTTGCAGTGTTAACGCTGAGCAGGCCATGTTGTCTGGTTTCTTGCTTTCCAATGATGTTTTTCTTTCTCCTGTTTTCCCTGTATAAGCAATTAAAAGCTTCTTGCAGGAAGGAGCTCCACAGCTTTAATGCAACTCTGTGGTTTTCAAATCTACATCCTGCTAGCTTTATTTAATGGCTCCTACCCTTCCCTAGACCCTTTTTCCGTGTGTCCTGTGACTTAGCAGGACTAGCAGGCAGCTCCAACCCCCTGCTTATATACCTAAAGCAGGTATGAACACCACCAGTTCCCAGTAACATCTCTGGCCGATGTAGGATTAGAGAATGAAAAGCAAATGCTTTTCTTTTCTGGAGATAAGCCAGATTTTGTTGCCCGTCTCTCTGCATGGCTGAATGACAGTCTGAGGTTTAACTGGCAATCTGAGGTTTTCTGGCTGGAAACAAACTTGCTTCCTCAAACAGTAATAACACCACCACCACCCCCCCCCCCCCCCAGTATTAGCCTCATTTTTCAGAAAGTCCTGGCAGGCTGTTGCCACTGCTGTGGCAAGTAAGGGCTGTGGGAGCTTCAGGGTGGCAGTTGGACAGCTGAGGAGAGGCATGACATTTTTGGTCAGTCAGCAAGCATCACTCTGATCCCAGCTGCTTCCCCGGGGATGGCATAGGTGACGAGGGGTGCTGCTGGTGTTTGTTGGCTCTCTGGAGCATCTGCCTTGCAATGCTGTGTCTGATAGATGAATGCTGAGCTCCTGCATCTCCCTCTAGGCATGATGGACCTGTAGTACCTACTCAGCAAGCACCTGGCTGGCATCCAGGACATCCTGCGGTACCTCCACCGCATCGGGCTCGTCGTGTGGTATGAGGAAATCAAGCACTTGGAAAGTACCGTCTTTCCCCAGCCTACATTTTTAATAGCGATGTTCAAGGTCAGTGTGGGGGTCTGGACCATCTCTATAGAGCCCAAGTTCTGCAGCTTTGCTGGGCTCCTCTCACTGCCACCTCATCTCTCCTTCTCTTCCCATGCAGCTCCTGGTGCAGCACCACCTCATCCAGCAGCTCGAGAGCATCTCTGTGGAGACGCTGATCAGGGAATGTGCCACCATCAGAGCCAGAGCCAGCTGGGTGTGGACCTTCAGGTCAAAGGTAACGCTGTGCCACCAGGCTGTGCGTGCCTTGGTGAAGCACCAGCTCTGTTCAGAAGGCATGTGGGATGTCTTTGAGGAAATCATGGGACACAGGCCTCACAGAGGGAGAGGGAACTCTTCAGCCTCCTGGAGCACTTTGAGCTCTGCCTGGAGGTGAAGCCCACTGAAGCACTCAACCTGCAAGCCAGGGAGTTTGTGCCTGGGAAGCCGTGGAAGACAACACGGAGCCAAGGTGAGTCCTGGTACTTGTTCCCAACCTATCTGAACCAGACAGAGGAAGTGTCTGAGGTGTGGGGAGGAGATCACCCTGAGGACCTCCACATCCATGCCGACTTCTCACCCGAAATACCTGGGGGCTTCTTCTAGAGGTAAGCACTGGTTTCTGTCCATCAGTGAGGCTGTGGGATTGAGTTTGCTCGGTCCAGTGCCAGGATGACTCTCAGCAAGTCCTTGGCTGTGGAGACTGTATCTGCTGAGGCTGGGAGTCAAGATACCAGGGTGCCACACACGTGTGGAGCCATGAGTGAACCCCTTGTGATGTTCACTGCCTGGATGTGAGCAAAGGCCACGCTCCTTCTGGTTCACCTTTCATCTGTGGGGGGTGTTTGGCTAATCTGTGCCCATCCAGGCAGGCAGAGGTCTCACAGTCTTACTCAAGAATGTTATAGGGTTTGGAACTGTACCAGTTTTTGGAACATCTCCTGGTTTTCTGGACTTGTGTCTAGAATTTTATCTGATGGTGTTGTGGTTAAACCCCAACCAACAACCAAACACCACAGAGCCACTCACTCACTCTCCCCAGCTGGACTGGGGAGGGAATCAGAAAAGTAAGGAAACACATGGGTTGAGATAAAGACAGTTTAATAGTTGAAATAAATTACAATAATAACAGTAATAGCAATAATAAGATCATCATGAAAAGGAAATAAGCAAAGAGAGAAATAAAACCCAAGAAGAACAGGTGATACAAATAAAAGAACAATTGCTCAGCACTAACCAACTCATGCCCAGCCTGTTCCCAAGCAATGGTCCCCTAGCCAGCTCTCCCACAGGTTTATGATGCATGATGCCACTGGGTATGGGATAACCCTTTGGTCATTCGGGGTCAGCTGTCCTGGCTGTCCCCTCCCAGCACTCCCAGCCCCCTCACTGGCAGGGTAGCCTGGGAACCTGAAAAATCCTTGACTTGATGTAAGCCCTGCTCTGCAGCAACTAAAACATCAGAGTGTTATCCACATCATTCTTATCCTAAATCCAAAGCAAAGCACTGTACCAGCTATTAGGAAGAAAATTAACTCCATCCCAGACAAAACCAGGACAACTCTGGAAGGATCTCTTGGTTTAGGAGGCTGCTTCTGCTGCTTGAGTTTTAAGTAGGCGAAGGTCATTATTCAGTGTCTGTTCTCACTGAAACTGGGTTCATATTTTCAAGTCCATCTGGTGCCATGCTTTCTCACAACATTAGGGATAAGCTAGGAGAAAAGTGGTGAAAGCCATGGGCAATTTCCTTGGAGATTCCTGGTGAAAGATTGCTCCTTCTATTCCATGAACTGGGTGGCCAAGGTGACCTGCCTCCTTGTATGCAATGGCAAAGCCCTGCTGATCAAAGAGAATAACCAGAGGGCCTACAGCTACCTGGAGAGCTCTGATGCAGAAAGCCATCAGCAAGGGCAGATAAGATCTGTATTTTATGACTCCCATCCCCATGTCTCTCCTTAGCTCTGCCCCTGCCACCTCCAGCCCCATGGGAAGTGTCCCAAGGAGCCTCTGCCACATGTCCTGATCTGGCCTGGATCCACCAGCAGTCCACTTAAAGGTTTCCCCTTTCTCCATGCAATTCTGTTCAGGGCTCCTCTAGAGGTATCACATGAAAGTGGAAAGTCAAGTTTTCATTCTTGTCATGGAGCAAATGGGTTGTGCTTCCCCAGAAGGCCCCAGCAGAGTACAGTCTAAGGCTGGGTCTTGAAGTGATAAGCAAAAGGGCCATTCAAGTTGGGGAGCTCTTCCAACATATCATTAAATTCCTTATGAAGGTTTGGTTAACTGGAGAAATGGAGTTGTCTGACAGTTGAGGCTGTGGGCTGGAAGTGATCTGTGGCTCACAACAGAATCTCCTGGGCTGCTGTGGCCGGGGGCTGTAAGAAAGCAAGGCATTCTCCTTTTGCCTGGAAGGGTTCTAGTTTCCCTGGGACTTCCTTGTGGCAGTTGTGCTCATCATCCAGAAGCTTGCTGAGGAGTGGCTGGGGCTGCACGTGTGTGAAGACTCCCTGCCGAACATCTGGCTGTCCCATGAAGTTCAGCTGGCCGGACGTGGATGGCACAGGTGCCATGTATGTACACACTGTGCCCTCCAAGGAAGGGCAGGACCCAGGTGGTCACTACTGCAATGCTGGTGTGGCTGGACAGCTTCTAGAAGCCATGTGAAAGTAGTCATGAAATTCATCAGGCACTACAGTGCCCTTCTCCTGATCACAGCAACTTCTGTGCCATGTGGTGTTACCACTTACTGGTGTGGGAAACTGGAGCATGGAGGGAAAGGTGAAGAAGCTGATACTCTGGGGCTCAGGCACATAAAGTTCCCTCTGGACACTTGCCCACATGTCCCTGTTTCATGGAGAGCTGAAGGTGCTCAGGCACCTGGGAGGGCAGCGGCTGTTCCACCAACCTCAGTTCAGGGTGGGAAGAGCAAGCCTCTTCCATTGCCTTGGCATCATATTCCATGGGAAGTGCTGAGGGCAGCTCCTGCTCCTTCTTTCCTGGGCTTTTTCCTCCTCAGGATAAAGGAAGACGTTACAACCTGCAGGATGTGTGGGCACTGTTGTGGTGCAGAGCTGCTCCTGCCCAAAGGTGAGCCCAGTGTCCCAAGTTTGTGCAACAACTGTGCTCAGGGGAATGAGGGCTGAGAGTTTCATGGAGCTGAGGTGCTAAGGGTGTCCCAGTCCCACAGTATCCAGGCCACTGGAGGAGCCCCCAGCACAGCCCTCTACTCACTATTACATGACAAGATACGGGACCACCACCTTTGGGCCCAGCGGCATCCAGGTCACTAGGCACACCGCTGCCTCCCCTTGCCCAAGGACCAACAGTCATGGTCAGGCTCCTGAAATGAGGGGATGCAGTTGCTTGCAGCCTGGGGAGGGCACACCCCATCTTCAGGCAGCCCTCTGGTTTCCACACTCTTCCCTGAGATCCTCCTGCACACCTCCTCCGCACCTCTGAGCTGGCAGTCTGCTGTTTCATGTTGTAGTTACGGCCTTGTTTTTCCAGAACATCTCCAGGGAGTAACTCTGGTCCAGTGCTCAACGAAGAATTACTTTTGTTTAGCCCAAGCCAAGCTGTCCTTAAGACACTGTGCTTGCAAGTCATGGTTGTAGCCTTAATGCATGGAAATAAATGCATTGATAAATGCCTCCCTTCACACTGGGAAGTCATCTCCTCTCAAATTTAAGGGGAGGAAGGCACTGATAAAGCTGATACCAGCCTGCCCCTGCCAGCAGGGATGTTGCTGAGACAAGGTTAGGCACGGACCCCCGTGGTTTTAGGGCTAGAAGAGGGTGGTGCAGATTTCAGACTGATAGCAGAGGCAGATACCCAGGCAACAGTAGCAAGAGAGAACTATGTTTCTTTACATACATGTTTTACCTTGGAAAAATTAAGAAAATAAATCTGTAAATTACCCACTCCACTAAGACATACACTAGAAGCTGCCAGAGGCAAAAAGCAATGTGTGAGCTCCAGGACTGGTCAGTGAAGCTGTCCTTGGGTTGGGGGGAGCTGGTTTGCAGAGCCTGGGATGCCCAGTGGTCCTGCTGCCTGTGCCAGGGCCACGGGGAGCAGGGCACGTGGGGTCAGCCCAGCTGCATGTTGTACTGCTCGATGAGTTCCATGAGGTCAAAGGAGTTGGAGAGCTGCAGGCTGATGGTGTGGCTGTCCAGGGAGGAGGCTCCCTCCTGCAGCACCTGCTCGTAGTAGTACTCACAGAACTTGGGCACCAGCTGCAGTGGCAAAACATGAGGGTTGGGGCAGCTGCCTGCTATGGCTGCAACAGCCTGCAGGGCCCTGTCCTCCTGGAGTGCAGGGAGGAGATGTCTGGGGCACCCTTTGTCTCCCCCAACCCCTGAGGGTCCCTGTCCTTGGGCAGCTGCCTTCCATACCATCCCACCCACATGATGAGTGTACTCTGGCCCACCCTTGCCCCACGTTTTCCCTGGTGCCCAAGGGTTCCCTCCCTGGTCATGCAGCCCCACGTTCCTCCAAGGGTACCCCTCCCCTGTCACTCAAATCCCCCACCTCTCTCAGTCCCCAAGGTACCCCCTCCTTGCATATCCAGATGTCCCTCTGCCCAGATCCCGAGGGCTCCCAAATTCCCATCTCCACTGCACACTGAAGGCCTCCCTTCTTTGGCACCTCACCTCCCCTGGCCCCTGAGGCTCCCTCTGCCCAGTCCCTGAGGAAACTCCATCACCTCTCCATCACCTAGGAGTCCCCATCCCTGGGCACCCAGAATCCCACTTGACTCAGTCACCAAGGGTCCCTCTTCAGGCACCCAGACCCTTCAACTCCCACCCAACTTGACCTTGAGGATCGCCCTCCTCAGGCACCCAGAATCGCAGCTCCCCTGGCCTCCATGAATCTCTCCCCTTCCCTGGGCAGCAGTGGGATAGTGGTGGGTTTTTGCTACTGCACCTTGACCAGGATGAGCTTGGACTCCTTAGGCTTGGCCTTGGAGAAGGCCTGCCCAAAGCAGAGGTAGATGGTGAAGTCAGGGGATCGCCGCCTTTGGCCGTTGCGGAAGTCCCTCAGCTCTGTGAGGCAAAACAGGGCTCAGTTTTGGGATGAGCCTAGGGGAGCAGAGGGGCTGGGAGGGTTTGGATACTTGTAACATCCTGGGGCTGGCTCCCATGAGCCCCAAACCAGGCTGGGCAGGAAACAACACACGGGGAACTTTGTGACACTCCTACCCACCTGTGCAAAACTCATTGAAGTCAAAGATGGGCGTTTCCTGGTCCCGGCAGAGCAGGTTGGGTGGGGGCTCCTCTACCCCCTCGAGCTGCTGGGACAAGGCCCAGAAGACCCTGCACTTCTCCCAGCGGGTGGCAAAGACCTTGTAGGCGCGTTGCTCCAGCTGCAGCCCCGCGACGCCCAGCAGCTCCTCGGTCATGCGCCGCTGCTTGCCATCGGCCACTCTGGCGGGGCTGGGGAAGTGCACCACGTGCCAGGGGCACGGGGCCTCCGGCAGGCTGGGGGCCTGGTAGGTCAGCAGGCAGCGGCTGCTGCCAACCACTTCCCGGTGGAACTCCCTTCCTCGGTAGTAGATGGTGACATCCAGGATGGAGACGATGCCATCTGCACCAGGAAGTGATCAGCAGCCGCATCCTCCAAACCGAAATGTTCCCCCTCCCCAAAGCACTCCCCAAGCATATTTACATATTTAATAATTGTAATAATAATTTATAGCTATTACTAATGAATAACCCTCACCTGTGTTATCCAGCAGCAGCCGTGGCTGTGGCACAGGGCTGGGGGCAGGCACGAACAACGCCGCCTCTGCCGCGTACTGCACGGGGACCGTGCCCTCCGTCAGGTGGCACGGCGCTGGCATGGCCCCTGCAGCGGGACACGAGTGGCATCGGCATCACCATTCCGGACACAGCGGGTTGGAGGCTGCTTTGGCACCACCCTGGCCTCTTCCCAGATCCTGCCCCACGGCACCCACCTGTGTCCTCAGGTGGCATGAGGCCCGTTGGTTGGTAGGTGTCCAAGGTAGGCTGCTCCACCGTGGTCACCCACTGTGGGAATGTCGTGGGAGGGAAGCAGCCGTTTTGGCTGGTGTCTGCATAAGGCTGGAGCAGCATGTCCTGCTGAGGCTGGAGCAGGGTGTCCTGGTGGGGAATGTCCCCTGCAGGGAAATCACCTGTGGGAAGGTGCTGGGGTCACTCACACGGTCAAGTCACCAACTCTGCACCCTGCCAGCAGAGCTGGTCTCACCTGCGGGCACCCAGGATGGGGCCAGCGAGCCAGGGTCCGGGGAGATGTCACACTGCTTCAGCAGGTCCTCCAGAATTTTGAGCTGTGTGGAGTCGATGCTTCCTAAGGGGGAGCACAGTGGGTAGGATGTCTCACAGCCACAAAATCGGCCCCAGCTGAGCCAAGTGGGTGTCCTCCTCCCCCCAGAAAAAGACTGTGGGACTCGTGCGTACCTGGGACAGCAATTGCTGAGGCCATGTCTTGGGGGTGGAGCTCCAGCTGGAAAGGGAATGAGAATGGGATCTTACTGCTGCGGTTGCCAGGCTCCCAGCCTCCCCCAGCCCACATTTTGGCCAGGTGCTGGGCTGCAGCACTGTTGCGGAGTGGCAACAGGCAACCCCCTGGCCTGCTGTGCCCACCCAGCTACCTGCAGCTGCTGTTGTGCTGCCTGCTGCTCCACCACGGGGTTTGGGACATTGGGATCTCCCTCCTGGCTGTTGTGGAGGTTGGCTGAAAGTAGAGCACCAAGAATGGGAGGTCCTGAGATTGCCCACCCCACCCAATACAGCCCCTCCATGGGGCAAGGCTCACCTGAGACAACAGAGAAGACCTTGTGGGGGTCATCACCACGCTTGGAATTGTCCTCTTCCAGCTTGAACATGTGGGTGCTGCTCAGGGCACAGCGGAAGTTGGTCTTCCACTTGGCCGGGTCCTCGGAGCCTTCCTCATACCTCCCACTGACCTTTGCCCAGGCCTGGGGGTGCAGGGAGGTGAGCATGGGGTCCCTGGCTACATGAGCATGGAGGTTTCCAGGGATGACTGGTCTTCCCCCACCTTCCCAGCTCCCGCCTTGAAGACCTCAGCTTGCTGCTGGTCACCATCCTATCCCACACACCTTGAAGACCCTGAGGCCACTGCTGGCGACCCCCACCCCGCCCACCTTGAAGGTCTCCACCTCGCTGCTGGTGACACCCATCCCACCCACCTTGAAGACCTCCACGTCACTGCTGGTGATGTCCTTCCTGGCGTTGTGCTTCCAGGGGACGCGGAAGATGGTGTGGGCAGAGTCGATCCATCGCAGCCCCGGGTACCTCCCGCTATTGATGGCGTTCAGCAGCCACTGTCCGAACCGCATCTTCTGGGCTTCCCTGCGGGCGCGGGACCGTCACCGGGGGAACCGGGGCACCTGGAGACGGCGACCCGCGGCGGGCCGGGGGTGCTGGGCGCCCTTACCCCTCCTTCTCCGGCGCTGCCATGGTGCCGGGTCCGCAGAGCCCCTGTGCCGTGCCGTACCGTGCCGCGCTGGGCGATGACTTGGACGCGGTAGGCGGTCGCGTCCTGCCCGATTCTTTATCCTCCCCTCCCGTTTTCCTGGAAATCACGTGTCCCTTCCGAAAGTGAAAGTGTCGCCGCTCCCACGGTGGGGCGGTGCAGCCGCTCCCGGGAGTGCCCGCGGGATGCTCCCGCCCCGGGAATGCCGCTGCGCAGCCCCGCGCACCGCCTCCCCGCACTATCAATAATTAAAATTAATAATGTAATTATAAATTATAGAACCAGACCTAAAGCTGAGCGTGGGACACGCGGAGCGCAGGGGATGGGCCGCACCTGCTCCAGCCGGGGCTTCCCGGGGCCGGAAACCCCCGGGCCACGTCCAGATGTTTATTTTAATCCTTCTTCTCCCGGCTGCCTTGGCTTGCACGCTTAGGCCGGGCTGCCAAAAATGACTAATAAAGGCCAAAGTGCAGCGGGCAGCGCTCGGCACAGAAGCAGAGGTGAACCAGCCCATGCCCACGACGGGAGGCGGGTCAAGGGCAGCGACAGCGGCCGCCCGGCTCTTCCCTGATCCCTTTGAGCTCTGCGGGGAGCCGCAAAACCAACCCGAACTCCCTGAGAGATTTTTCGACTTCCTTACCCAAGGACCTGGAAGGGGTGGTGCGGTCAGCCTTTTCCCCAAGGTGCTTTCCAATTTGAGGAAATTTCTTCTTTGCAGGAACTCTCTACTGCCTACTAGGCACTCTACATGGTTTTTCAGACCACTGCCTTTTGTTTCCCAGGGAATTTCCCACTTCCTTCCTAAAAAATCCCCCGTTTCTCTGCAGGAAATTTCCCAGTCACTCTGCAGGCTATTTCCTCTTTGTTTCCTGGAAAATGTCTTTGTTGCTTTCCAGAGTCCTCCATTCCTGTCTATGATTTCCCCCTCTGCTTAGAGGATCTCCATTGCTTTCCTGGGAAATTTCCCAATGACTGTTACTCCCTGGTGAGAGGAAAGCTCACGTCTTTACACTTAGATGGGTGAAGGTGTGGGTGTTGACGTCTTTGAAATGGGTCCCAGTGTCCCCACTGACTTCGGGCAGCGGCTTTGCTGCAGAGCCCAGACAGCTCGGCTCCCGGCACAGACACGGGTCTGCACAGCCCGAGGTTCTGAGCTTTGGGGTACAGTAGTAGGTTCAAGGGGGGAATATTGGTGGGCAGTTCGGGAAGGCTGCACCTTCCTGGTGCCTCGGCCAGTGGGGAAAGGAAGAGGGAAACGCGTGGCCGGGAGCTCAGGATAAAAGGAGGGTGCCCCCTCTGGAACCTTGGGAGAGAAAACCCCGCAGGTGTGCTCTGGTGGATCTCTCCCTTTATTTGAATAAAGTTGCGGGTCTCCCTCTGTCTCCTTTTTGGGCATAAGCTTCTGGTGTTTGTGGAATTTTCCTGATAATTGGGGATTTGTCTGGGATCCTTCCACTGTCTGGGTCGGGCAGGCAGCAGGAGAAGCTGGAGGCACCTCACCCAGTTCTGGTGACCAGCTCCCTTGGTTGCTGACCAGCAGCAGGAGATTGATTTGGTACCTGAGACTGTCCAGGAGACAGATGAGGGGCGGACCAGGGGGGTCCGTGAAGAGTCAATAGGAAAGGACCATTGGACATGGATGCCTGGAAAGGGGCAGGATGGGAAAGTCAAGAAGGGTCTCAGCAAATCTCACCGGTGAGTACAACTTCGGGGAGTAAAAGACGGCAGGATGCCCAGGGTGGGCAACAAAGGAAAGCTGAAAAAGGGTCTGGACTAGAGGGATGACGATTCTAAAATACCTCTGAAGGGTCCTTGGGGAGAATGTTGAGATGGTTTGCACATTCTCCCAGAGGTAGTTCAGGACATGGATGCCCAGAGGGGGCAATAAGATGCACCAAGGAAGGGTCTTGGCAACCCCCACCCAGACAGGCAATATGGTGTTGATTCGGGAAAGGCTGAAAGGGGGTGTGGTGAAATATAGGCAAGGCAAATAGCAGCGTGAGGCTATGTGATGAGGAAAGAACAGGAAGGACGGGGAAGTTCTCTGCCTTATCTTCAAAATCTGCACTGTAACACAGGGCCAGCTGCAAGTCATATGTATTCCCGGCTTCCAGGAGAGGGAAAACAGGGAGGTGGTGTTCCTACACCCTCACCCCTCCCCGGGCCATTGTGGAGCCAGAGTGGAGGATTTGGTTTTGGCCACTTGCTATTCACGACTTAGGGGTGTTTCTCCATGGTGAGGAGTGCTGAGGCCAGGTGTGAGAGTACAGTTCAGGCAGCACGGGCTGGGCCCTGCGGGGAGGTGCGGGACGGAGCCGAGGCCGTGGGGCAGCCGGGGCTCAGCTCCCGCGGGCAGGGGCTGCAGTGGGCCCCGGCCCCCAGGAGGCTGCGGGACCTTCCGTCCCGTCCCTGTGGCACCGTGGGCTGTGCCTGCCCGCTGAGCTGTGCCGGCCCCTGGTGCTTTACAGAGCTCGTGGAGCCGGGAGAGCGGCCCCGGGCCCGCACGGGTGTGCTGGGGGTGTCCGGACACTGCGGCTGGACGGGGAGCGGCTTTGGTGTGCAGGGTAAGGTACAGGGACTGGCTTTGGTATACGGTGTAAGAGACAATGTGCCACCAAAGCCTGGCCTGAGACAAGGAGGGATTTTATCTGTCATTGTGGAGGTGCTTTTGCAATGAATTTAGCAGCTGGGGAAGGGTAAGAGCCCACAGGTAGCAGAAGCAGGGCTGGAGAAAAGGCTGAGTGGGCCCTTCCAGGAATTGTTTAGAAAGGCATGTCAGGTATATAAAAGATAGGAATGATGTGAAAGAAGGGAAGAAGAAAAGGCAAAGGCACAGGCAAGGATAATGGCACAGCTTTTACAACCCCCAATGGAAAAAAGTGCAGGGAGCCCCAGGGCCAAATGGAAGGGGAAGGTCACCAGGACAGCAACTGGGAAGGAATCAGTGTGCCATTTGTAAAAAAGAACATTAGAAATGGATTGTTAAGGGTGTCAGGAGCTGCTTTTGTACCGGGGGCTCCCCACACCGGAGCCCTTGCTGACCCAAGAGGTGTTTCCTAGTAGACACGGGAACTTCTCTGTCTGGTTTGAATTTTATGCCAAAGGGGGAACAGTTGTTCAAATGTTCTTTTGATAAGTGGGAAAGATGAGCAGGTGCATTTTATTCAACCACTAATGGAGAATGTGTGTGTGGATGTGAATTACCACTTGAGAGTATGATCTTCATAGCTGCCTTTGCCCATTCCCTTGAAACACATTGTACAGGGGTTGGGAGAGGCCAGGAAGAATGAGACATGAACAGTAAGTTGGCTTGTGTCCACTGAGTTGTTTTATACTTTGTGTAACAATATTCATCACTTTGGGGGTTTTAACCCAGCTTAAGACTCTGTACTGACTGTGTGCGGCACAACTGAAGGGGTACCGGGAGCCAGGTGAGTTCTGCGGCTTGCTCCGATCCTGCTGCTGAGGAGCCAGCTCCTCAAGAAGAGGATGAATGGAGGGAGCAGGCAGGGAAGGAAGCTGGGGGAGAGTCAGCTCCACATCCCTGCCCGTGCCAGCCTGGGTACGGTGAGCTGTTGTGGGGCGCTGCAGGCTGCTCCCCCCTGAGAGCTGAGGGTGCAGAACCTCCGGGGTCCTTGAGGTCACAGGGTTACTTGAAGTCATTGGAATCCCTGGTGGGGGTTATTTGAAGGAATTTTGGGTTACTTGAGGTCATTGAGTCCCTGGTAGAAGATACTTTAGAGCATTTGGGTTTACCTGAGCTCACAGGAGTGCCTGGTAGGGGCCACTTGAGGTCTTTTGGGGGTTACTTGAGGTAATTGAGTGCCTGGTAGGGGTTACTTGATGTCATAGGGGTTACTCGAGGTCATTGAGCCCCTGAGAGAGGTTACTTGAGGTCACTAGTTCCTGTTAGGGGTTACTTAAGGTCATTTTGGGTTACTTGAGGTCACTGAGTCCCTGGTCAGTATTACTTGAGGTTTTTTGGGTTGAACAGGAAGCCCAGTGAGCACAGAGGCTGCAGTTAGCCCAGTTAGCACAGGACTTTGCTGTCCGTAACATCCAGCCAGGCCTGCAGAGACAGCAGCCAAGACAGCTGGACACAGGTGCACGCATCACACTTGGGTCAAGTCTCTACAGCCCTGGAGACTTGGACTTCTCAGCTGCAAGGAAAGGATGGGAGACCTGGGCTGTCAGCAGCCACAGACAAGGACCCCTGGTGATTAATGGATCCATATGAACTGTTGTTGTCTACTTTGTTCCCTGTATTTACTTGCCACACCTGGTTCAGGGATCAGACCTGGAAAAGTCAGAATGGGGTGTTTCAAATGTTCCAGGCTGTTAAAAGGGGTTGAGTTAATAGTTAGGGTTTGTAAAGACAGATTGAGAAATAAGAAGAGGAGGGATTGAGAGGAAAGCTCACGTCTTTACACTTAGATGGGTGAAGGTGTGGGTGTTGACCTCTTTGAAATGGGTCCCAGTGTCCCCACTGACTTCGGGCAGCGGCTTTGCTGCAGAGCCCAGACAGCTCGGCTCCCGGCACAGACACGGGTCTGCACAGCCCGAGGTTCTGAGCTTTGGGGTACAGTAGTAGGTTCAAGGGGGGAATATGTGGTGGGCAGTTCGGGAAGGCTGCACCTTCCTGGTGCCTCAGCCAGTGGGGAAAGGAAGAGGGAAACACGTGGCCGGGAGCTCAGGATAAAAGGAGGGTGCCCCCTCTGGAACCTTGGGAGAGAAAACCCCGCAGGTGTGCTCTGCTGGACTCTCCCCGTTTATTTGAATAAAGTTGTGGGACTCCTCTGTGTCCTCTTTGGACAAACTTCTGGCATTTGTAGTTTTTCCTGACACTGGGAAGCAAGAATTATTTCCCAAGAAATATCATCCTCTCCAGGCAATTCCCCTTTTGCTACCCACCAATTCCTCCTTTGCATTCTGGGAAATTTCCCCTCTTGGAAAGATCACTTACTTTCTTTAAAAATGCCAGTTCTGCTTTTCAGAAATTTCCCATGTATTTGAGGCAATTTCCTCCTTGCTTTCATGGAATTTCCCTCTTTTTATTTCTAGGCTATCCCCCCTATAGCCTGTAGGGAATTCCCTCATTGCTTTCTAGAAATTCCCTGAATATTTCCCCCACTGCTTTCAAGGACTTTGCTCCTAGTGCTCACATAGTAATTCCTACACTGCCTTACAGAAAATTTCCCCTTTGTTATCCAGGATATTTAGCTTTCTAGGATGGTTTCCTTTTGTGGTCCAGGAATTCCCCTCTCAGGTGCCAGGGTTTTTCCTTTTGGTTTCCAGAAATTTCCCCCCAGGTTTTTAGGAAGACATCCTTCTGTTCCAGGAAATTCCACAAGCCAAAACTTACCCAGGACAGGGGCACTTGGCAGATCCAGCAAAATGTATTTAAGGGCAGTGAACACCATGAAATGCAAAGAGGAGCCAGGAGAGCCAGGTGAGGGTGGGAGCAAGGGACAAGGCTGACATGGAGAAGGTAAGACTGGAAAGGGCCTGGGAGGGGGTGGAGGACCCTCTGTCAGAGGAACAGGTGGGAAGAACAAGGAGTGGTGCTGGCTGCTGGCTCCTGCCCCAGGGACAAGCAGCACCTGCAGGGAGGGGAGCAGAGGCGTGTTTATTTACTTCTGTTCTTCAATGATACAATCAATGCAGAACAGTTTCAGTTAATAGGAGATTAATTAAATCGAGGGGAATTCTCCCATTTAAAACTTTTTTTTTTTTCTTTTTGCAAGCAGGAGCCTGCCTGGCTGAAGGAGAGGGTTCCCATCCTGCACAGCCACAGCTGTTGTCCCCTGCCACCTCCCCAGGTCCTGCTGGCTCAGGAACATGTCCAGGAAGCTAAAAACCAGCCTCATTTAGGTCACCAGCTCCTGCACAGTGGAAGAAGAGCTGGAGATTTCAGGAGGAAGTGTCAGTTTTACAAAGTTTTTAAAAGTATCCCAAAGGATAAGGAAAGCTTTCCCTGAACCTCAGCCCTTCACTGCACCAAATTTTCCTTCAAACTAAACCCCATCAATACAAACCTGCACCCCAGGCACATCCCTGCAGCCACAAGTCACCCAGTTTCAGGGGACAATCCTTGCAGGAAGAAGGGCAAGCTGAAACTCCCCAGGTTTTATCAGCAAGGTCTCTTTTGTGAACCCTTCCTGTAAATCAAAAAGCAGCAAGGAATGGGGCATCTTAAAGAAAAAAAATAAAATAAACCTTTCTCTTTTAATCCACCCAAGGGAAATCCAGAGCAAGAGCAGCATCACAGCACGACACACAGCACAGACATCTATCATTGCCTTTGCACAGATTCCTTCCCAGATACATGGAGAAGTCATTAAGAAAAAGGAAAAAAAAAAATTATTCACATATGCAAAGTGACAAGTAACAAATCAGCCACAGAACAACTTTTTCGACGAGAAAAAGGATTCATCAAGGAAGAAGGCCCTCAACATATAGGTTTCACAAAATCCTAACTCAAGAATGGTGAAACAAAGGTGGTTTTCTTTTAAACATTAAAAACAAGGATAATTTTAAAAATAATTTAAATACACATTCAAAACACAAACACCAAGTAGGCGCCTGGAGAATAAAGCAAAAAGTAGGAATGAAAAGTGAATTCAACCAGTTTAATTTCAACACCAAAGTTGGGTGGATTGCACCAAATGGAATAAATAACGGAGAAGATCACACTGGGTTGGTAGATCTCACACTTAAGATCATTTAAACTAGAATTAATTACACAGCCCAAGAGAGTACTGAATGAGGAATTCCTCTGACAAGTGATATTAGCTGGGGCAGTGTCCCTTTGACAGAGCAGGTCATAGGTGTGGATTTGCCACCCGCCACAGATCTCCACCCCAGGAGCAAACAGGATGTTCTTGTGATGCAGAGGACTCACCCCCTCAGGTGATGGACACACAAAAAGCTCCTTGCTCAGCGAATGAGAACCCTCTGCCTCCTCCACACCCAAGGCAAACATCAGAACACAATCAGACCTTGTGTCCTCACCTGGCAGGGTGAGCCCACAGAGGCAGCATGCCTACTGCGGCTCCACGAGGTTGCGCAGCGCCAGAACTGGAGCCAGTGCCTCCTTCTGCATGCCTGGGGTCAGGCTGGGAAAAAATCACATCAGCTGATCTACACCTGCAGCCACAGCCTTATCACCCTAGGGATGGGCAGGCTCAAGGAATGTAAGTGACTTCTTGTTTGGTTTTCCCTCCCCACAACCCTGAATTAAAAAAAAAAAAACAACAACAAAAACAACCCAAACAAAAGAAAGAACCAAAACAGAACTAAAGAAAATTCCCACAAAACAAAACAAAAAAACCCAAAAAAAACCCCCAAAAAACCCCCAAAAAACAACCCCCCCATAAAACAAACAAATAAAACAACAAAAAAAGCCCCAAAAAACCACCCCAAAACAACAAAAAAAAAAACTTGATCCCAAGTTCCTCTCCCTTCCATGCTTGTAACCAAGCAGGGAAGTACCTTTGGACATTCATGTGATCCCACAGACATGTTCCCTACAGAGCAGACACCTTATTTCTGCACCTCACCAAGATGTGCCTGTGACACCCAGTTAGGAGGGACATCCCTTTGCTTTAAAACAAAAATAATTACAAAATCAATAGGAACAATCAGAATTCATTTAAGTCCAACTAGTTTTTAAAAAGGGAAAAGGGAGGACTGAAGGTTTCCAGGCCAAGGAACTTGCCAGATCCAGCATCCCCCCCCCCACCCCTGCCTCCAGCAGCAACAAGATAAGCCCCCTTTGTGCAGCATTCACTCTTGACCCGAGGTCAGCAGACCAAGGAGGTGCTGAGGGGACACAGCTGTCCCTCCAGCTCCTCCTCGGACAGCTGGCAGCTCCAGGAAGAAAGAGAAACCGAGGTGGATGAGGGTTGAAGTTATTTCTTTCCCATCTTTCCTCCTCCCCAAGACTGAGAGGAGACTTCTGGGTCTGCAAGCCCAGTCTGTGCTTACCAGTGTCCTTAAGAATGACAGCATTTAAAACCAAAAACCGGGAAATTAAAAAGAGAGAGAGAGAGGGATGCGTAATTAAGTATTGTCCGTGGAAGGAGCGGGAGGGGGCAGGTCCCAGACGGCAGCAGAGAAGGGGCTCTCTCCCTCCCCACGCCTGGGCACCGGGTCCCTTCGCGTCCCTGCGCGAACCCTTTGTGCTGTTGCTGTGACATCGACCGACACGGATGGCGAACACGGGGATGGATCCGGCGCTGCGGAGGGCGGGAGGGCACGGCGGCCAGGCCAGGGCTAGGCCCGGCGCTTGGGGAGCATGTCCAGCAGGAACTCCGCAATGCCCACGAAGTAGACGACTTGTGCGATGCCGAAGAGAGGAGCGATGACCAGGGCTCGGCAGTAGGCCCCCTTGAAGAAGGCCGTGGGCCCTTCCCTCTGCCAGATCTTCCTGGGGAGAAATGGCACAGACATTGGGTAAGTGTGCATCCCACCCCTCCACCACGCCAGGAGAGCCCCTGGCCACGCCTTTCTGCCTCTCTCCAGGGACTAAATCCAGGCAAGCACTGCTGCCTGGCACGGCCTCCACAGCAATTCACCCAGCGCTGCCCAAGTGCTCTGCAAGCGGCCATGCAAAAACATGCCCCATCCCTGCCTCTGGCTAGACACAGGAGTGGCTGCCTGTGTCTGCAAGTGCAGCTAAGACAACCCCAGACAACCCCATGCTTGCATCAAGAGGTGCCCCAGCTCAAAAGCTCCACCCTCAGCACGGGACAGAGCCAGATGGCAACAGATTCTGGTTACCACAGAAATACAAAAGTAGAAGAAGTCCCTCTGTGTTTTGAAGCAGCCAGACCACAGTTTAGCAAAGGATCAGAGGATAATGTAGCTGGGGACAGCCCACTCTGGCAGTGCTCCTGCAGACGTTGGGCAGAGCAGTCCCCGGAGGGATATCAGACTCAATACTGTAGGATTTTCCAACAGTGGGGCCTTGGGAGAGACTACCACAGCATTGCCTCTGTTTGCAGACATAAAATCTCAGTGTTATGACTACTGGGGTTTGGCCAGAAATATTTAAATATAAATGCTATGTTTTTCTTGCTCAATATGGGAAGAAGTTCTTTTTTACAAAACTATATATATACATCTGCTCATACATCTATATATATCTCCAGATAGACAGATAGATTGATAAAAGCACAGTTTCAGAGGGAACATGAAGCACAGCTGCTGGTTGGGTCCAGAAGCTGCAGTGCCTGCCTGGCAGCAGACAGCAGCAGCTGCCGAACACCTGCTGAGGTGCCTCTGTCATGAGGAGTCTTACTTGGTGCAGTCCAGGATCCCCGAGTAGGTGTCCTCATTCACTCCTCTCTGCAAGGACTGCAGCCGTGTTTTGATCACTGGGGAGGGAAAGAGAGGGGAGACACTGGAGGTGAGCTGAGCACTGGGGGTAGAGCAGGCAAGAGCCACCCTGAGAGTAATGCCTTTGAAATGGTCAAAACAGAATTACCAACAATACAGACCATTTTCATATATTGATCAGGGAAAACAAACCCATTCCTTTACGAATGGATAAAAGACACACAAAGCCTCCCAAAACCCAATCCCTCCCTCACTGTGATCGAGGTTTCAAAAGCTGACTTAAGCTTTAAACTTTCCAAATTCAGATATCTCTCTGCAAAGTGGGAACTTATTTTCAAATGCTCATCTCCTTCAGGGAGATGTATCTAAAATACACAATTCTGCTCTACATTTCTTTACATCTTGGACCATGTGCAGTGCTGGGGACAGACCAGTTACTTTTTGGTGTTTTTCACAGGAGAGAAACCAAGGTAGTATTTAAAGCAGATGCTGTGGAGCAGGAGAAAAGGCCACAGCTCTGAGGCTTCCCCTGTTTGTCCCAGACCATATAGTTGTAAGTGGTCTGCATATTACCACTCCACATGGAAATGCCCTTTTCCTGCCAAGAATAACCAAAATGAATGTCACCCTCTTCCTGACATACCTAATAAGTACTGCAAAACTCTGTGTAAGCTGTGGCCAAAGCTGTAGCTCAGCTGAACTCACACCATCAGAGCTGCAGGCAGCAGAGCTGTCCCTTTCTGTGTGCTCATGCTGCAAAAAGGCTGGCACAGTCCCTCGCCCCATCACCTGGCCCAGCCTGGGCCTCTGACTCCTGTCACTTGGCACCAGGCCACCACCACAGGCGACTCAGGACTCACCATCACAGGGATTGACAGCCACTGCAGCTGTGCTGCCAGCCACACATCCAGAGAGGAAGGACACGTAGAACGGAGCCTTGACACTGGGGTCTTTCTGGCCCAGCTTGTTCAGGTTTGCAAACAGCGGGAAGTAAACAATGGAGAATGGGACATCCCTGCAGTGGGGCAGGAAAAAAAGGAAGAAAGAACAAGGATGAGCAAAGTCAGCATGGAACACCAACAAACTGAGCAAAGGAGAGCTGCAAGCATCACATGCTGGCAGCACAGCCATGAGTGCAAAGCAGATATCCTGGCTCTGTGATTGCAATGCAGACAGGAGCTGAAACTCAGTGGGGCTGAAGTGACTGCACAAAGGACAACAGGCCCACAGGAGGCATGCAGCCCTGCAGGATCAATGGGCTCCCCATTTTTTTCAACACTGAAACCAAAGACACCAGCAAATTCAGAGGTCAATTGTTTTGACCACTTCTGTTAATTAAGAGAGGTTCCATGCTGCCCTCCATCCCCCTGAGTGCTGCTTTGGTTCTACCTTTGATAAAGCTAGAGGAGAGTCACGCTGTGAAAGCCCAGGCAAAGAGTGTCAGAGCAGGGACCGGTCCTCGCATCCAACATGCTCTGTGGGCCAGCTCCCATTGCACACCCTGGGGTCTCAGGCCGACAGTTTTACTTTGCCAGCTCACTAGGACTTCTGTACAGTGTGAAAATACAGACCATGGGGCGAACAAAAACCTTTCACAGAAAGCAGCAGAATTAAATCTTCCAGGAACAAAAAGATACCCTCCCTCACTTCTCTGACTTTCCCTTCTTTAATGTACAAAACCTGAGCACGGAAACAGAATAAACCCGGCCCACGCCCGCCGAAGCCACCACGTCCTCTGCAGGCTCACCCCTGGGATGGGCGGTGCCTGAGCTCCAAGCCTGGCACGGCCGGTGCCCTGCGCCCAAGCCCGGGCCGTCGTACCTTAGCAGCGTGGCTCCCAGGCCCTTGTAGAGTCCGGCGATGCCTTTGCTCCGCAGCAGCTCCCTGGTTATCTGGGTGGCTGTGGGGCGCCGTTCCACCGCCGGCTCGGGGGAGGAGGAGGAGATCTGGCTCTGCGCCGCCATCAGCTTCCTCTGTGCCGCTGGGGAGCAGAGCGCCAGCGCCGGTCTGCGGCGTGCCCGGAGCAGCCTCCCGCCGCCCGCATCCCCAGGGGCAACGCAACACGCACACAAAGGCCAGGCAGGAGCCCTGCGAGCCTTCCCCCCGCTCTGCCCACCTCCCTCAGCCTGTCCCAGTCTCTGACAACGCCGTCGGCTGCGCTCTCCCACCCAAGCAGGAGCATCCTGTCACGCACCATCTCTGCAGTGCAGAGAACAGGAGCTGCTGTGAGCAGGCAGGGGACAGTCCCTGCTTCCAGGTGTGTCCCTGAGATGCCAGTGTAACAAAAAAAGATGTTCATAAATGAGACAGCTTCCCAAGTTCTTTTTTGTTCTTTTTTTTTTTTTTTTTTTTTTTTTTTTTTTTTTTTTTTTTTTTTTTTTTTACCTCCCTCCCCTGAAAGCAGTCAATAACCTGGGGAGTTTCTCAGTCACGTTTATAAACACATCCTGGTTTCACTTTTCCAACTGATGCACTTCAGCCCTTTGGCCAGAAGATGGAGAGCACTTCAATCTGTAAGTAAGCTCCGGCACACTACAGCTCTCCTGCCACACAGAGAACAGGCTGTTCACAGCATCGAAAACCTCTCCTGAACCCTCAAACCGTGGCTTAAATCCTTCCAACATTTTAAAATAATACGCACAAAGAGGATAAGGTCTGCAGTAAAACCAGTGAAGAGAGAAAAGAAAATCCGTGATTATTCAGGAATGCCACATCAAATGAGAGATTAAAGGGCAAATTGGCCCATTTTCCAGGAAGGGCCATAAACATGGTATCTAACAGTGTCACGCAGGGCTCCTGGGAAGCGAGGCCATAGCCCAGACTGACCTTTGGAAGAGACTACGGAAAGAGCAAGCAGCTCTTTCTTTCCCCCAGAGTCTCCATGCCAGACTCTGGTCTCTGTTCTCACCAGAAACACTCCACAGTGTTTCAGCCAAAAGGCTCACACTCCCTCCTGCCTCTGCCTGCCAGCTCACGCCCACAGTCCCAAGAGCCTGATCCCAAACCTCATTCAAATCCAGTGCACTGGGAGAATTTTATTTACTGTTTCAACCAAGACAACTGCTGTTTTTGTCAGAGAGAAAAAAAAAAGTACTAGGGGAGACAAGTGATTTAGAAATAACACATCCCCTTGGGAAGCAGTTTGGGAGGTGCTACAGGGGGTTAGAAGAGAGAAAAAATAGACATCAGAAAACACAGAGATGGAGGAAGCAGCACAGAAAAGACACTGGAGGATGCTAATCCCTTCTTGGGTGCACAGGATCTACCAAGTTTGAATCATTCACAAACTGACCGCCCAGTCATCTCTCCTGTCTCTCCATCTACCAACAGCATTTGCTGTTTCACTTGCCAAGCCTATTATTTGAGCAAAAAACCCACCACCTTTGGAATCTGCAAGGGCCTCTGCAAAGCCAGCTGGGCAAAGTGTGGGGGGAAGTAAGCTGGGAAGAGGAGGAGAAACTTCTGCTGCATCTGCGGTATCTCTGATGTGGGAGAGCAGGGGGAGGGAAAAGGGTTTTCTCCACTCATCCTCTCAGCTCTGCCTTGAAAGCCCAGCCCCAGCTCCTTCCCCTCTCCCTGCTCAGGGCACAGGGAAGAAAAGTGCACGTACCAATGCGTCCTGCATCCTGCAGCTGGATTTTGAGCATCTCCATGGGAGTGGTGACAACCACCTGGCAGGTACCCGCGCCACAGCCTGCCAGCATCTCCTTCAGCAGCGTCAGCTTTTTCCTGCCCAAGGAAAAGAGAGAGAGTCCATCAGAGGAGGTGGCCTGGAATAACACTTAGGCAGCTGGGTACAAGGCTCGGGGCACATCTCTGACCCTGGGGGTTACAGGAAAGGCAGCCAAGGGGGCAGCAGAACCTGCCAGGCCTGACAGTTCAGCACAGCCCAGGCTTGGCATCTCTGCCAGCACCACCTGACCTGGAGAACAGGCTCATTTTTGTCCTCAGAAACAGAACATTCAGAAAAGCCACAAGCCCCGTCAGAACAGCCCGAGACAGGAGCACACAGCCCCCTCCACCGACAGCCAGAGCACTGCAGCTCTCTTCCAGCCCGATGGTGCCCCTGGTCAGGGCACAGCTTTCAGAAAGGGTATCCCTTCAGAGGGCAGCAGAGGACCTGAGCATTATGGGGGATAAGCAGCTTTCCTCCTGCCAGTTTAGTCCTTTAAAAATTGTCAACAAATATAGACCACAGGACACAGAGCAAGAAGGGAAAGTATTCCACTTGCTGCTTTGGAGTTCTCTGAGAAAAGCAAAGTAAATAAACAGTAGATATGAATCAGGGTGGTAGTTCCTCTGTGGCTAGGAGCTACTTCATCTTACCAGGTTTTCCAAACCTGAACAAACAGCCTCTGCACTAAACTGGTTCTCCCTGAGAGACAAGGGATGGGACAGATCTCCAGCAACGACGATTTGTGCATTCTCTGCACTACAGAGCAGCAGCCATCAGCAACATGTTCTCACCCAGCAAAATGCAACATTTCATTGTTCCCTCCGTTCCAAAGCTACGAAAGAGCCCAGCTAAGATTAAAAAGAGGAACTCAGTATGCAAAACCTCATAAAGTTTCAATTTTCTGAGAGTGATGTGTTTTTGCCCCGTAAAAAAACCTCACGCCTTGGCACCAGAAAACACTGACTTGATTAAAAAGTACATCTGACCTACTCTTTTCTAAAAGGGTTTAAAAAAGAAGCGTGTATAAATCACACAGCCAGAGAGATACAGCCTCCTCTTTTTTCTGTTTTAAATGCAAGTACTATTTTTACCTCCCCCAGCCCTGCTCTACAGCAATACCTCATCTTAACCTGCTCAAGGCACACCCCCACACTGTGGCAGAAGCAGTCCCACAGTGACATTCCCCATTCCCTTGCACAGCCCAGGCACACTCCCCTGCCAGGAGTTTCACAAGCACACACACGGCACAGCTGTGGGCCAGTGGGCCAGCAAAGCAGTTTCAATGCCAACCCTACAGGAAAGGGAGGGCAGATGCACTGTAATCCTGCAGGGCCACCACGTAAGCTGGGCCGATTTCTCCACCTCTCATCTTCTCCAGAGAGGATATGAGAGCAGGGGATTAGAGGCACAGAGCCACAACAGAGATTACCAGTGACTAAATATAGAGTTCTCCTATGAGGCTGAAAGAAGGAATATTTCAGTCTCCCCTTTCCAAATTTCCCCACAGATGAGGAGCTGCAAAGAACAACCCCCCCACAGAGTTACCCACATGGGTGCTGAAGTGTGCACAGCAAGCTTTCCTGGAGGTATGGGGAAACCAGGGTGTGCAAATCTAGATGTTCCCACTGCCACTTGGAGGTGGCCAAATTGTGCCTTCTGGGTGTCCTGAAGCACTGCACCAATCTCTGGAGTGGCTCGATGAGTTTCAGTCAGCAGCAAGGCTGCACAACCCCCAGCCTGGCTGTGGGGAAAAGCAAACCACCCAAAGGAGCTGCCTGCCAGAATCTCTCTTTGGCACAGCAGAGCACCTCCCACTTAAGCAAGAGCCCTGGAGCATCCCTGGAGTACATATCTTCTGGCTCTTACCCAGGAAGACTGCTTTGATAACCAGTTCAAAAGAGCAGGAAGATTTGGCCTGCATATTCATCTTGGACCACTGTCCCAGCCAACCAAAGTCAGCCTTGACTTGACTGAACTGCATGGAGCTGTGCCAGTATGACCCAAGGAAGGATTTAGGCATGTGGGTGTATTTTGGAGATGACAAACAGGTACATCAAAAGCATCTAGAACAAGGGCTTTCAGCTTTTGGTTTGCACATCCTGGGATCTGGGGAGAGTCCAAGAAAAAAAGTAGCTTAAAATAAGAAAATCTTTTGACAGGAGGTTTAAAAGTTACCATACAGGGGTCAAACTGCCTTTACAAAACCTCACAAGTCTACACATAAAAGGAGTTTGAAAACTGTTCATCTCCAGACAACAAAGGGGTTTAAATATTTAAGGCACCTCATTGACCTTATCCTTAGTGGTTTAAAAACTGGCACATCTCAACTAACTTCAAAAGCTGCAACACCAGCAAAGATCTGGTCCTACAAATGCAGAAACCATCTTTTATCACAGCAAGACAGTGTTAAATATAACACATACATAATAGCCTCAAATTTTTGCACTGGCAGAAATCAGTTGTTCAACATTTTTTACTGACACTAATAATTTGTGACAAATCAAAAATGTCAAATGGGAAGGGGAGACGATTCATGCTTGATTTAAATTAGAGTTTCAAACTAGAGCTGAAAAATTAAGTAAAAAAGCAGGAACTAAAGGTTTATGGAAGGCTTATTGGGAGAAATCAGTTCAAAGTTAGGATGTCTGATAGCACTGGTATATTGATGTCACGTGGGAGCAGTGTAGGATTTTTTCAAGCTTCTGAAAAATCTTGGCCATGTGGGAATTTACTGTTTGGGCAGGGACCAGAACCAGCCATTCTGGAATCAGGATGACAACATTTCCAGAGAGGAAATCTCTGAGCTAAAGAAACATCCAGACAAAGCAATCAGTTTCTATTTCCTACC
The DNA here is from genome assembly GCF_029207755.1 of Chamaea fasciata. Lineage (NCBI taxonomy): Eukaryota > Metazoa > Chordata > Aves > Passeriformes > Sylviidae > Chamaea > Chamaea fasciata. The sequence goes on along the minus strand of NW_027094092.1, from coordinate 17,919,510 downwards.
CAAGAGGCTACTGTCCCCAGCTTGGACATCACCTTCCTCGCTCATAAAATAACCTCGGCCTCTGTCTGTCAGCCCAAGAGGTTGTAGAAAGCTCCCCTAGGAGTTTCAAAGCAGTCAGAGCCAGTTCTTTTCAAACAATTTAAATAGTGAGTCTTTGATATGGATTAGAAGACCAGCACACAGGAGTTGTTCTTCAAAGGAAGAGCACCCTCTCTGCCACAGTCACAGGGAGATGTGGCCATGGACTGCCAGTCAGTCCCTTTAATCCAACCCCTGATTCTCCAAGGGGGAACAACAAGCTACTGCAACTGCACTTAAGAAAAGCTGGAGCTATGATGCTGGAAAAGTAAAAGCAATACAGTTCCCACTACAAGATCCCTCTCACTTCTACTGCCAGCTCAAAAATGCCTCAGACAAGCCAAAAAAAGTACTGATGTGGAACAGATACATCTCAAAGTAACACTGCCAGATTAAATCTGGAAGTCATTATTCCAGGTATGTGCAGGAGCTCTGTGTTGTGTGCTAGGACTAAATCAAGAGGAGGCTGACTCTCTACCTGCATCAGGTTTGCCCTGGCAGGAAATCCCAAGTGTTTTGCTCCAATGTGAACATCTGTGGAAGTGAACAATGGACAGGGTAACATGACTGAGCATGTTGAACACAGACACAACCCACACTTCGTCCCAAGACATGTGCCTGGAATGATGACAAGGACAATGCTCCTCCCAGGGGTGCGTTCTGTGATTAAACAGCACCCCTCTATCTCCCTCCAGATTAACAGCTGAAAGTACATTTACTTTTTGGCTGACCTTTGATGTCAGCAGCTTCAACCCACTGCAACTGCCTGGCCTCTGTGTGCGAAATAAAAGAGCTCTCCCCACACAGCTGTTCCTGAATTGGCACAGTGACATTATCAGCTCCTGTCTCCTTCTCAAGGGGAAGGGAGAGATTTCCCCACTTCCAAGTCTCAGTGAGCTGGATGAGGGTTACCTACATTAAAGAAGTCTGAGTATCCAGTGGATAACTGGAGGAGAGGCTGCCTGGGCACACAAGTGCCAAAGAAAGACCAAGCACAGCGTGTGCCAGGCTGATACAGCAGCTCAGCACCAGGACTAGCAGCAGCACTCCTTCCTAAACTGAAAGCCTCACTTTACAGCGTGACTAAGAGCCTTCTGCAGCTCAAGGATCAACCAGGCCATGCAACTGATACTTAAACTCATGCCACAGAAGAGATGGTCCAAGTATTTTAGTTCCGAAAGAAGAGCAGATGAAGGAAAGAGCCCTGGGGAGATGCATCAGCTGGGATGGCAATGGACAACAAGCTCCAGTCTCCACATCTGTCTAAGGATGAGCACCTTGCTTGTCCCAGGCTTACCAGTTGGCTATTTCTCTTCCCTGTGCAAAGATACAAGACAGGAGGAAGCAGAATGGAAGAAAATTGGCCAGCATCAGCAAATGCAGAATTAAGTCAGTCATGCTGGTCTTCCTAGGAATCTGAGCTGCTAAGACAGCAGATTGCCAGCCTTTGCTTCAGAACAGCAAACAAAATAAAGGTCAAGATTAAAGAGGACAGGATAAGTAAGAGAATAACACCTTGGAGGAGTGCAGCAGGAAACTCATCCAGGGACACTGGAAAGTTTTTACGAGCAACAAATTGGTTATGTAAGAAGGCATGAGACTTTTACGGCAGCCAAAGGCAGAATATTTAACCAAGAACCTGAAAAATGAACACAACCTGGCACACACATGCCCAATGAAACAGCTATCTGGCACTCCACACTTCGGAGATAAACATGAAACCTTGTAGGACACTTTAAAGGAACTGATTTTATGAAGTGTTTAACACCCAGATTCAAAGAGGATATAAAAAGCAAGCAATACTTAAACCAATCAAAGAGGCCTCACACACTGAGCACCCAATAATCAACAATGTACTTTAAATACTGCTGTACTATCAATCCAAATTGCCTTCTCAGCTTCATACCCAAGTGGTTCACTTAGCCCTGGGTGACTCCTCACACCCTCTGCTCTGGACAATGAAGCCACTCTTATTTTAACAGCAGCCATGAGACTGAGTCTCTCAACATATGCAGCTTCAAAAAGCCAGAGTTAAAAAAAAAATCCCATCTGTTTCCAGCAGCCTGAAGACTGGAAGTTTCCCCTCTCTCCACATTCTGCCTTCCCCAGCCTAGTGAAAAGTTTTCCCCACAGAATGACGCAGGAACAAAGACCTGCCTGGAGACTCTTCTGTGGGTCACTTTCTTCTCCTAGGAACTACTGAAGCTCTTAGGTCAAAAATCATCACAGGAAATCACTTGACCCTTATTGCCTTTTTCAACCATGGCCATGGGGTGTCCTTCAAGTTTTGCAGTATCTTGGTCTCCCTCCTCTCCTCCATGGCATAGCAAGCATGTTTTCAGCACTCACACAACTCACTCAGGCCTCCCTCATTCCTAAATGACCAGGACAGCTTGGGAGGACCAACTCAGTTTTGTTTCTTTACAAAACGAAAAGCTGTAGCTGTAGGCTGTCATAATGGCCTTGACATCAAAATAGAAACTGGCAGAGAAGCAGAAGTGACATCCCCCAGCCTGTAAATACATGTGCTCCTGGCACAAAAAGGAGGATAAAAGCATGGTAGGGGCAGGAGTGCCTCCCTGAGTTAGTCTGAGGGTAGAGAGAGCTGCAGGAACACACACCTGCACACTCAGGGACAGAGCTGCACCAGCAAGGGCATGAGATCCCTTGTGAGGACCTGCTGCCCCAATGCTTTACCTCCAGCAGTGTCTAAGAGCAGAGTCAGGGAAAAGGGAGTCTAGCATAAGCCTGTAGTGACAACATCCCTAAAGTACTCTTCCAGCAATTTGCAGTCAGGAGCTTCCTACACCACAGGTGCTGTTTTCAGTCTGGCCTTTCAAAAATAGGCTTTCTGCCACTTTTTTATCCTAGCAGTTTAAAAGCAATTTCAACACTAAGTTTTTCAAATGATAAAAATAAATACATTAATGTACACTGAAAGCTGTTGTTTAACTCGAGGCTACTTTGAGTCATGCTGGATTTGCCACACTCTCTCTGGTCCACATATGCCTCCTCCTCTTGCACACTGAGGTCTATTTTAATACCACATATTTTAATCAGATATACTGGTAGAACACGCACATTTTATCAGAAAAGGATTACCAGCTCGTGCAACATATTTCAAGCACGACAAGAGCTAGATGCTTAGTACAAAGGCATTCAATGTAAACAGGTCTAGAGGACTCCTGCAGCTTTGAGTCAGAGCATCCTTTGGGATACTGACCTAAGGGTACAGCATCTGTGAATATACACAGCAGACAGACTGGCTTGTGCAAAAAGGTCTTTGGTGTAGCTGAACCAAGATCTTGCTGATCCAGCCTTACACTGATCCTAACCCCCTCACTGCGCTTTGCCCAATGTAACACCTCGACTGATGCAATTACATATCAAGAAATGAAACCACATTCATGTGCCAGGCAGCTCCAGGCTTCACCTTTCTAACCCCAAGCTATTTTGTTGTTCACAACTAGGCTTTGGCTGGAATTGTGAAATAGGTGGCCCGGCCTTGTGACGTGCTAGCAGATATGCAGCCTGTTGGGTCCTGGGTAGGAGAGGCCTTTAAATTCCAGCACTGCTAATCCTGCCCATCTTCCTAAGGCAGCTGGGGAGGATGGGACAGAAGCACCCCAAGGGAGAAAACTGCCAGATCCCACATTCATAGCCTATACCAGCCACAGCAGACCTGCAAGGCATTTTTCTTCCCATCATATTTTGGGGTGACATTTTTAAGTAGAAACACCTTAAATCATCTACCACAGCAGTATCAGGGCTCTGCCTCTCTGGCCGGCTCATACTGGCTACCCTCAAGAGCACAGCTGACCAGATTTCACTCATCCAAGCCCCTCATGATGGTTAAATGAGATGTGTGAGTCTGACTCCACATGCTGCCTAGCTCTTGTCACCTAACTATGGCTCAACCTCTCTTTTCTCTAAAGGAATTAAAAATGCTCTGTGTTGAGACACGAAGACCTCCCACTACCTGGGCAGCATCACGCTCCTGCTCTAGGTCACTGTAGTGCCAAACCCATCAGTATGTAAGATTCAGAAGAACAGGGTGTCTTGCTCTCAGAAAAATTCTCTAACTCCTTTATTCTGAATTAAGTGCAGCACATCATTTATGTCAAGTGTGCACCAGCCAGTGACCCAAAAGTCAAACTGGAAGAGGTCAGTGAAAACCTCAGCTCATGGAAACAGCTGCATCCCACTTACTCAAAGACCTGTTCAAAGCTGGACTCAGCACTGAGACAAACACACTTGTCCTCCGAGGAAGCCTTTACCCCTCATGTTGCAGGACATCAACTGACAGGCATGTCCCCTTTTAATGGCTGAAACATCACAGCAGTGTTTGTTCTCCCAGAATGCCAAATATGTTCCAATGCTACTCTGATTTCGTCCATGGAACTATTCCCTTAGTGGCAGTACAAGGTGTGGCACCCTGTTGGGCCTGTACAAGCTACTAAGCCCCCTCTTTGTAGGTGGTGGCAAAGAGCTGTGCTGCTGTTTACAGCAGCACACCAAGGTGTGCTGGGCTGTCTGCTGCAGGGATGAGACACTCTGCTTGGTAGAGGACATCATTACCTCCCACTGTCTGAGCAAAGCACAGAAGAGAGACTATTCTGACTTGAGTCAGAAAATCACGACGAGCTGTGAGCCGATGAGTCACATAGACATATGTTAGCTGCTACTTTAAAGGACTCCAGAACAAAAGAAAAAAAAAAAAAGGAAAAGATACAGGAAAAAAATGGATTCTCAATTTGTGTGAGTCCCTAATCTCCACTGAAGTTGCTGAGATGCTGATCTGCAGCAGCCAAGACTGACGTGATGTGTTTTGGGAAGTTGTTAAGCCCAGTAATTGTGCTGGAGCTTTGCTGGAGCTTTGCATTTTCACTGAGGCCCCACCCCACAACTGTCAATGGGAATTGTTGGGATCATATCCCAAGCAGGCTGTCATTCTAGTTACTGTCACTGAGGACTGGAGACAATGCCCTTGTCTGCCTCTGGGGAAAGGCCTCTCTCTGAAGGGAGACACAACCATTTCCCATGCAATGTGGAAAACATCTTGGTGAAAGCAGCATTAAATATTCAGCATCCAGCCCCTCTCAACTGCTCCAGCTTATGCCTTTTACTCACATTTAATTCACATGAACCAAACTCCACTTGCAAGCTGAACATGTAATTTTATTCCTTCAGCATTTATTCGAAGGTCAGCTGCTACAAGTGCCCTTAGTCAATTCAGATTTACCACCTCTCTAAAACTATTTTCAAGGTACAAAAGGAGGAGTGCTAAGTTCGGGGTCTACAGAACTTGACTTGATATCTTTTCAAGCCAGAAGGAGCCTAAGAGGATCCAATAGGATGCTGAGGACAAGAGTCCTCCCAGCAGCTGTTTGAGCAATGATCAGTGACATTGGGTTCCTCTCGAATACTTAGACTACACATTCTGGATCTGTTAACCTTGACTTAAATCTGGGACTATTTTTAGAAGCTTGAATAAAGAGCAGCCATCCAGTGGAGTGCTTCACGCTTCCCATTTTAGACATTGCATCCTTAGCCTGAACGTAATCACCAGCTGAGCTGTTCAAGGTCAACTCATATTTCAGTCATGGCACTATCCCATTCCACCTTTTCCTGATGTCTCACCAGACCTGTTCCAAGAGGCGGCGTCTTTTAAGTTGACTGCAAAAGGTCAATTCCCTACTCACCCATCTTTGGAGAGGTGATGCCGGAAGAAGTCATTGGCTGCCAATTTGATAGCCTTTTCTGGTGTCACTAGAGTCAGGTTCACTGCAGCCCCTGGGCAAGGAAAAGAGAAAAAGGCCATTGGATAATGAAGATGAAGAGAATTGTTAATTGGATCTTTCAGGAATGCGTCGTACCTTCTGCACAAAACCAAGGAGAGATGAAGGAAAGCTCTCAGTGTACCAAAGGGATTTAGGAATACAAAACACCACTGAAAACTAACAGTACTTCTGCCTCCCAACACCTTGGGTTTGTGAAAACATCCCCAGATGTGTTTCTACTCTGTTTGCCATATGTATTTTGTAATTTCTTCAGCTTCACTGCTACCTCCCACTGTGTATACATGCATCCTCATCTCTCATCCAAGGCTGCATTCCTATGAATGCAGATTAAACCTTCAGAAAAAGAGTACAAGACGGCTTAACAACCAGTCCCAACTCCTTTGCAATTATTTTGTGATACTGAGAAGCAAAAGACCCCTTGCTGTGCCTTCTCACTGGATCCCTTCCCTGCTTCCTCCCCAAAAAACACCAGAGCAGTGTGATGACCAAACAGCTCAGAAAAGGCAGAGCCATTGAAAGACCCGGAGGCTGGGTGAAGTCACCTGGCTCATCTGGACAGAACCAGCTCTAGACCAGCCCTCAGAGCAAAGTGGCTTCCCCTGTGTGTCACCCCTAGAACAGCCACCGCTGAAGTGGTTTTTTGCCCTCCACAAGCTGCAGCACACAGAAATTCCCCTCTGAGCTCCATGGCAAGGCTTGCTGGGGGACATGGGGTGTAAATAAGCCTTGGCTCCCTGCATCTCCCACCCACTGAAGTGCCCTTTTGTCAGGAGCAACAAACAGCAAATCCCTGTATTGTGCCTGTCACAATGAAAGGCCGGCAAGGCCTGGCTGGCTGCTGCGGGCAGCGAACACGGGTATTAGTGCAACATTAGTGCAACAGAGTGGCTTCGAGCAGCTTTCAAGCTGCCCTGGGGGAAATGGGGTGAGGGAAGGGCCAGTCCCTTCCCAGCAGAGTGGGGTTTGCACCGTTAGATTAGCACTCCAGAACATTCTTCTCCATTTAAATCCTAGGGCTCAAAAAGTCCTCCAGTGGATAGCCTCAAGCTTTCCCTACCTACATCTGAAATGTACTGAGCTCCAAGCCCTCCAAAGGAGCCACACTTGAGACTTGTTAATGGCCTAGAATACCTCTTCAAAAATACAACACAAATACAGGCATTTATGCTTGTCTTTGAGATTTAAACAATTTATCCCAAAGATTCATATTCCAAAGAGACGCAGCCAGAGAAGCCTGTACCCCCAAGAGGCTCCAAAGACCTGGTGGGGTTCATTTTCAGGACCTTTGAACCCAAGCTGACAGGAGCTATAAGGGCTAAACATACCGAGAGAAAGTCAGTTCAATCCTTTATTCCTCAGGATGGATTCTCCTCCCTTCAAAAATTGAAAGACAAAGGTTTCTAAACTGAGGCACTTTCCTCAGCTTAGGAAGCAAAGTCACAGTGGGACTTCTGGGACCACTGCAATGGGGAGTGGGACACAGGAATCCTTGGCTCTACAACACCTGCTCAGAAGACACACCTCCATCATTGAGGAAATTGCAGCAAGAAAAGACAGCCTTTGCTGCACGGGGCTGGGCAGCCCAACACATCTTATCCCCTTTCAACTCCCATGTTCAGATTTTGCAGAAAATACAGAGTACCACTGCCTCCTAGCAAGCCAAGCCAGTGCATTTGTTCCACACTGGCCATGGTATCAAACAAATGCCATCATCCTTTACTGTACACAAATCAACTGGCAGGGAGCAGGGCAGGCCTCTCACACCTCTGGTTCTCTGCAAATTTTTAAGGGCACCAGTGACTGTGCTGCTTCAGTCTGATGTTCTTCCTACACATCGCGTCCCCGTGCCATGGCTCTTGCACATGAAGAGAAGTCACAAAGAAATGACCCTCACGCTCCACATCCATCTTTTAATGCCAGTCATATCAGGATCTACAAAACAAATTCATACAGCCTAATTTTTAAGTGGAAGTGACTGCCCGTGAAATATTTCCTCAAATACCAAATTGAAGACAACTTCAAAGACACTCCCAATGGCTATAAAGTATAACACCTGTACACTGACAGGCAGCATGAATAACCCTTTCCTTGGAAAAACAAGAAGAGAAAGAAAAAAGCATAGATCTGCTACTCTTAACACCAGTGCAAAGGGTTCACTGAAAGAAAGCACACAAACTCCAAACTATCAAGCAAGGAAGCTACACAAGAAGTACACCTCCACATGCTGACCTTCAGGGACCAAGAGGCTTTCATAGAAGTTTCTCTTCAACTGCAAATAAAGCAGAAGGTAAAACCACGCAATATTCAGGGAAAAAAAGTTAATGAACCTGGGTTTTCTCTTACATCTTTGATATTTTCAGTAAAGCTGCTTAGCAGAGAATGGATAATCCCTGTCCTGAATAATCCATAACGGCTTCAATTTACTGGAGGAGGAGAAATTAGATACTCCAGCTGCTGGCTGTATGCCTTCCACAGCATCTTCTTCTTTTTGTAAAATCTCAATTCTGCCCACACCAATGAGTACTTCCCTAACTAAAGCCAACCTTGGTCTACAGGCAATGCTACATGTACCACAAGCAAAGACAGACACACAGAATGGAAAAATAAATAGCAATCATTAAAAAACAAAGCTTTTCAAAAAGAACTAAGGAAGCACTACAAAGAACAAAATCAACAAGAGGCAAAACCAGTTGTTCGCCAACTAAACTTGTAGGCCCCCTCTTCTCACCGAGCCTTGGTTTTTCATTGAAACACATTTCTCACAGAAGCCCTTATACACCACCAGCAACCTACATAACAGGGGGACTGAGTCATCCCCAGTGCAGCACTAGGAGATATTAATAGCAGAGGCCAGGGACGGCTGCCACACTGCTGCAGCTGAAGTGCAGCTACCCTCCAAACGTCACCAACAGCAAAGGGCACATCCTCAGCCTGATCTGGGCCTTTGGCTCCGGCCAACTCGACCAAACAGCTGGTCTGCAAACAGCACGGGATTGCTCGGAACATGTGCTTGGGATCCTTAGGTAGCTCTGGCTGGACTGCAGTGGGAGGCTGTGAGAGCATCTCTCCAAGGTCCCTGATCAGTGATGCCCATGGGGGCCAGGAGCCCACAGGCACTAGGGATTCATTCACTTGGCATCACGTTTTCAGGCTGCACACCATCGATTCCTTGAGCACAGACGGGGCTAGACAGCACCATCCAGCTTCGAGGCACTGCTGCTACACAGATGACATGCTACACAGGGGAAAAACACGAGGGAACTGCTCTTCTTTCTGCCACAGACAAATCCAAGAATCCCTGCAACTTTTGGGGAAGAACTTGAGAGAAATGTGGGGATTGCCTTATACATCACATAGTTTGCTATGGGCTACTCATACAAAGCAAAGACTGTTTGTCCACACAACACCTTAAGAGGTCATTTGCAGAAAAGCATCCTACAAGCACAAGCCACTCCCCTGTCTGCACTGAGGAGATTTGATCGACACACGGAGGAGTCCTGAAGTCACACAGCAGGAATGGCTGTGCCCGAACAGACAGAGTCTGTCCTCTGACAGAGGCCAAAGGATCTGCAGGGACAACTACAACTGACGTGCTTGTGACTCCTCCATGGGGAGCAGCAGCTGCTACTTTAGCACATTAACATATAATCCTCCCAATTTCAGCTTAAAGCCAGCAAATAAGACTTTGTGAGTCATGCAGTAAATTGTGGTGGGGAACTAGGACAGCTGGAGGGAGTAGGAACCAATCCCATCACCTGATTTCCATCCTTCTCTGTCTACAGGATTCAGACATCTCTTTTTACCTTTTTTCCAGAAAAGTGCTCACACAATCTTCATGGACCTTGGATGTCTTTTACCCACCAACCCTCTACCTGAGAGGGAGGAAAGGGCTACTGAAGTCAGCTCACAGAACTGAGGCACAGAGACCAGGGCTGCTGCTCTTGGGAGTACTCACATTTGCACCCTGGCCATGCTGAAGTATCTATAATTTTCTGGAGGGAGCTGGAGCTATTCAAAAAAGGCCTCTCCAACCCAGCTCCCTATTTAATAGTCAGAATTTGAAGCAACTATCAGCACCCGGAACAGAGTTAGGGACATGGACCAAGCTGACCAGACTTGGGAAAGGTTGGGAAAAGAAGAGGTATTGCAAAACCCTCTGCACCCTTCTGCTTGGGGATGACAAGTGGCCTGGAGATCCACATCCTCTCTACCACTCTGTGTCTTAAAGCTGTCATCCCAAAAGTCCTGATTCTCACAAAAACTCTTGGTCTCCACTGTAAGTTTCCCCAAACAGCTTCTTCCTTCTGCCTCCCACCAAGCAGCCTGCCATTGCACATTTACAGCCAAAGTTAACACAAGCTCAAATTCCTGGCTAGGAACAGAAAAGCAGCCAGCTTCTGGAAAAAATCAAAGGGGAACGCGTCACTGCTAGCATCGAAGATGGAGCTTGCCAGGGCTCCTCGAGGTTATTTGTCTTGTTGCCTGCTCCCAGGAAAGCTGATGCAAAGCAGCCAATCCATCCCCACCATCCACCACACTCCCCTGAAACGCCCACCAGGAAGTTGGGCAAGAGACGCTGCTTGAACATCCAATGCCTGCTCCCAGGGTGGCCAGCCACAATGCCTATGTTTCCTTAGGAGTAGGGAAGAAGCAGCAAGAGATACTACGTGTGCCAAGAGCAAGGAGCCAGCATCTCTGCACTTCTGCTTGAAAAAACAAAGAGCAAGGACTCAGCTTAATCATAGCAGTGCAACTTTAATCAGGCTTTATCAGTGACTGAGTGCCACCAAGAATGCTATCTGAGCACCCCAGATAAAAACTGCATTTGCAGGCAAGTGACTATCAGGACACAAAATGAATCAGAGCACGGTGTCAATGAAGCCAGTTGGACTGTGCTGCAAGCTGAGGAGGTATTCCATGTTTTCCTCTGTTACAAGTAAAGTCAGGATTTGGCCTGCTGGTCTCCTCTTCTAAAAATCTTTAAAAGCTTACAGGGATTTTGTGTTTAAACTAGAAAAGGTATAATGTCATCTGAGGAACTCCCTGCTGTAACACTGCTGTAAGACAGCCTGAGCCAAGGAGCCAAGAGATTTCTAGCAGGTCAGCACACAACAACCAAACAGCTGAAGCTCCACCCTGAGCCAACCTCTGATTTTCTTAACATCTCAAGGGATGTTTTTTGGATGGCAGGTTATTTTTAATTTTTTAAGTTTGTCTTAATGCTTGAACAAGGCACTTGGGCATGCTTGAGACAGCAGGCCTGACCACACTGGTGGGGGGCTTTGACATAAATTCAATCATTAACCACAGAACTTCAAGAGTTGGTTTGCTACTGCCCCACTGCCCAAGCTGGGAAACATAACATACAGTCCTGAAACAAAGTCCAGCAGCTTCACTTAAACTGCTAGTAAAGATGAACTTCACTAAGTGGTAAGATTTAACATCAAAACAGTCATGAGGAGGACTCAAGTCCTCAGTGGTAGGTATCTGAATAGACACCTGCATGGAGGAGTTTATTTTCAGAAACAGCTGCACTGTTCAACCTCCTAGGACACTGCCAGGTTATTGCTTTATATGCCAGAGAACAGAGCTTTTCCTCCTACTTATGCACCAGTGCTTCCAACGCAAAAGCTGTGCTGTGCCTGAGTCAGCTGTGCTTACCTCTGTACATGCCAAAGTAGCCTTCCGACCGAATCGTTTTAATGAGGCAGTCAGACCTGCAAACAGAACAGAAGGAGATGAACCACAGGACTTCAAAGGTGGGGGTGTGCAGAGAAAAACAAAGCAAATTTCTTGGAGCGGTTTCCATTTACATCCTGTCAGCGAAACGCTCAGCTGAGATGGGAACTGCGTCAGCCTCTCAATGTGCCCTTGTTGAGGCCTGAGTCCAGTTTCAACCCCTAATTCACAGGGGCTTTGAAACCCCTGGCTCACCCTTCACACACTGTCTGCTTTCTAGAAACACAAAAGGGAAAAGTGTCACTGCAAGGGCTGTTTATCCAGGGTCCCCTGTGGCAAATGCACATTAGATGTTCTAACAAGCAGATCCCCATGTACGCATTTTTAAATCCAGCTCTGGAAGGGAAATAAGGGGGCTAAACCCCCCCCCCCATGCTGACTTGTTTGACTTACTCAGTGAAATCTGACACACAAGGCACACAAACACGAGATGACCTGAACACTCAGTCATCTGTGGCCTCCCACGCAGATTAGAGCACGCACTTTTAACACATCAAGTCCCACAGCAGGCAGCAAGCACTCAGGCTCTTAGCCTGAGGAGAGCACAGCAGGGTACCGTGCTCCGAAGGGAAAAGTGTCACCTTCCTTGTTGCAAACACATTTACTACAGATGGAAAAACCATGCAAAGCACAGGAATGGCTCAAAGGCTTTTGAAGGCACAGACACACACACCTAGCAAATCCAAAGCATGGTTCAGGAAGGCTGCACAGATTCCCTGGCAGAGTTTCCCTCTCTGGACCACAGCTGCATGAAGCCTGGATGCTGGTGAAGGTGGCTTTAGCATCTTTGGGAAGAGACAGGTACGTGTTGTGGCCATAGGGGAAGGGAGAGGTGCACAGGCATGTGTGTGTACATAATTTAAGGAGCAAAAGGCTCTTTCAAGCAGCAGTAAGAGAATTGTGGCTGATGAAAACATGAATACGTTTTTAAGGGATTTGGCAACACAAGGAGTAAACTTCTCAGCTCTGCAGTAGTGCTGAGGTGGAAGAGAAGGAAATACAGAGCTCCCGTTAGGGCATTATGGCCCCGCCTTGGTCAAGACTGTTCTAGGGTTGTTTGTGAAGAGCCCATCCTCTGTTGCTGCCAGTCATGGCAATGAATTTCCACTCTCTGCTTGGATTCTCTGAATTCTTCAGCATCTCATTTTTCACACACTCCACCCCAGCCCCTGCAACTTGACACATACTCATTTCCTTCTTCTGCGCAGCCCCTCCAACACATCTGCAAGCCTCAGAAATCTCAGTGCACCTTTCCCCTATCCATCCCATCAAGTTCTTCCACTGCAATGCTGGAGACAACACATTTTCCCAGAGCCAGTGATGCTGCTTTGAGCAAGCTGTAGCAGGGAGAGGAGTGACAAGAGCTGCTCCCCACCATATTCATACAGCCCTGCTGCATCAGGATAGAGTTTGCACGTCACTTAAATCCCCTCAAGCTGCAGCAGAACAAGATGCAGCCAAGGCCAAATCCAGCTTTCTTCTCTGCCTGGAAAAAGGGAGCCAACAGCCAACTAAAATGATACAAAACATACCTGGGGCGGCACAGCCCAAAAGCCAAGCTCTCTCCAGCCCCCAGAAGTCTCCCAGTGTCTTTGTCTTTTTCAAATGAAAGGTTCCCCTGATGCCAAAGATCTCTCGAGCCAAGCAGAAGTAAGGGATGTTATCACAAAGTAAGAAAGCTAACATGTTAAAGAAACTTGCCGCTTTCCTGGGTGTTCAGCAGACACCAGGTAATTGGTGTAATCAGGCAATCTAGTATTGATGGGCACACAGCATTTCCAGGAAAATAAGCCTCTGTAACTGGGGAAACTTTCTTAGGAAAGCTCAGCCCTTCCCTTTCTTAGAAGCAGCCAGTTCAAATACACAGGGTAATCTTATGTATTCCTTAACAACCCCACTCTTACAGCAATTCCTGGCTGTGGAGCTGACTTGCAATTGACTGCTGGAGGTTACAAGGCTCTCTCCTACTGAGCTCCTTTCCAGGCATAAGACATTCCAGCATGCAGTCCCAAGGGGTGTCTACAAGTTCTTCATCCTGCCCAAACTCCTGCTGCTGTTACATGTCAGGTTAGGAGGATAAGTGATCCTCGGGGAGGTGAAGGAATCTACAGCAGGAGCGGGACACAACAAAAGGGGAGGCAAAGCAAGATGGGGGGCCACATCCTGCCAACAAGCCAGGGCACACCAACAGCGCAGGGAGCAGAGTGCATGGGAGCTGTCAAGGGAAGTACCAGAGCCTACAGCCTAAGCTCATGTCATCAGCTAGAGCAAGGAGGCACAAAGACTAAAGCCATCAACATACAGTGCATTTCCTTCCTATTCCCCCTCTGCCTCAAATTCTCCTGTAGAAGAAAAAGATGGTGTGGAGGAGCAGGTAACGCTAGCTCTAAACAAAATTATAGGAGGACAGGACATACCTCGCCAGTCCCAGTCCCTTCTTCCCCTCAATATCATCAATTCTTTTGGAAAACTAAGGCCTGTCGCTGGTTCCTAGGATAAAGCATCTTGTGCTGAGTGTGGTACACATTCCCACAGCAGATACACAGCCCTAAGCATCCAACACGAACTCCAGGTGAATTTGGTGGGCTGGATACACTCATGCTTTCTTTTTCTACAGCCTGCAGTACCTGGGGTTTTTTAGGACACAGGACTGCTGGTGTAACTACAGCATGTGTAAATCTGTGATCCTTCAAAAGGTCCACATGCAATGCTCTAGACTGGGAATGAGTGACTGCTTCCTCTTTTAAAAACTGACACAGCAAAGGATCTCCAATATCAGAGCAATGGAAACAGAACAGAGGCAGAAATTCCCTCAGGCACCTGACTAGCTCAGCAGATTCCTTGTGTCTGGGATCAGGTGATCAGGATTCCTTGTGTTGTGGTTCTGAGCCCTGGCAGTAGTGAACCCCCGCTTCCAAGCAAGGGATACAAACAGATGTGCCCCCTGCAGAGGACTCCTCTGCCCAGCTCAGCAGCCTCAATAGCTGCTCTACTTGCTTCATCTGTTCTAACACAGCTCCAGACTGTCCCCTGGCTTTCCTGAGGACAGCCCATTCCTAGAGATGCTGAGCTCACTTGAAAGAGGTAACAGAGTGGAAGGATTCCCTGTGGAAAGCTCCAAGGGATGATGCCCCTGTGGGCAGTACTCACAGGCTGGTGTACATCCGTTGGCCATTCTGCTGGTTCTGCAGGCGAGTTTTTGCCAGGTCAATAGGAAACACACACGTGACCCCGATCAGCCCAGCTATCCCTCCATTGATCAGCTTGGCAGGTAAACTGTAAGGGGATGAGATACAGAAACAGATGTCTTAGCGCTAGGTAATATAAGGGAAGGGAAGGAGGAGAGAGCTGAGCTCTTTCGCATGACCACAGTTAATGCATCACTGTGAGACAAGGCTGTCTCCCCCAGCACAAAGGAAGCTCTTCTACAAAGCAAAGCTTATTTCCTGCTGCGTATATGAGGAGGCAGAGAAAGCAGCAAAACCCATCAGGACAAACCAGTGATGAGTGGAGTGGAGCCAAATACCTAACCCACACATCACTAGGAGCAGGAAAAAATCCTGTTGCCCAGGATCCAAGGATTTCTGTTGTTCCTAGAGGAGAAAAGACTGAGTGCTGGACCATCTACCACGTGGACAGCCTTCAGTTAGGGCCCAGTGGCATCCGAGCCAGCAGGTTTACCGACAAAAGCTTTCCTGCGCCACAATCATATCCGCAGCTAATGAGAGGTTCGTGACACGTCAGCTGCTACCATCATGTGGGAATGGGCTCAGCAGAAGCACCCAGCTGGCAGCCATGGAGCAGATGGCCACAGCCATGGGAAACTGCTTCCAGAGCCCCTGCCCAGGGCCAGGGGAACACACACAAAGCAAAACCACGGGGCTGGCAGCCCGCACGGCCGCAGACACGGAGACGTGAGCTCATACCTCTGGGGGAAATCAAAACCTAGCTCGCTGCACGTGCTTCCCAAGCACAGGGCTTTTTCCACTCCCCTTTGTGCTCCCGCAGAGAATTCTTGCAAGTGGCACTGAGTGAAAGCCACATCAGCTAAATGTGGGTTCCCAGCAAATTCAATTAAGAAAAATGTCCTGCACTTACACGCTCAATAAACCACTGCACACAGAGACAAAGAAAGCCTGTTTGAGACAGTTCCCTCCAATAAAGCACAGGATATGGCTCCCTGAACACAGGATGTGTCAGATATTAAACTGGTGGCTGACAGCAGTCCTAGACTGCAGCTGGGTGAGTCTGCAAGGCCTATCCTCCCATCAGGGGAACCAGCACACTGCCTTTCACGAGGGTGACTTGCTGCTCTGGATGGGGGCACAGACTGCATTACCCTCTGGAAGCAGCAGTGCTGAGGCTGGCCAAGGCATGGGGGGGCGAAGCCCTGCAAACATGTTCCCCCCAAGAGCACTCCCGAGCACTCTGCATCAAGGGGCAATTGCAGAGAGGATCAATAAGCAGCCATGTTTGAGGAAAAGGTAGGATACGGAGACTCAAGGTTTCAACTTGAAGGGTCCCTGAGGGAAGCAGACAAATAAGGGGCGGAAAAAACATAAGAGACTTTGTCCACAGGTGCTAAGCATGATCTTGACACCTCAGGACTGACACACTGACACACCTTGACACACTCCTTTCAGCTTCTGTTGTCCTGCACCCAAAGCTCCTTCGCTCCTTCCTCCCCAACACTTGCACAATACAACACACACACAGCCCCAGGACTGGCACAGCTGGAAGAAGAGGTGCCAAGGACAGGCAGACAGATCTGAGCTCAGCCTACAGCTCCAAACTAGACGGTGCTGACTGAGATTAGATCAGCACAGTACTTGAGGAAGGCAGACCCAAATCAGCACAAGCTCAGTGCAGAGCCAGGCTTTCAGACCTCACCAGCTCCAGACTGTTGCCTCAGGGATCTCTGTGCCACAGTCTGAAAACAGAATAGATTTGCCTGCAAACTCCTGCACCCAACATGTTCTCAGGACATGGGAAAATTTCAAACAGTAAGCTTCACATGATTGTGCTCTCCTTATTTAACCCACAGTCACACTGAAGGAGGAGGTTAGAGACCAGATAAAAGTGTGCCAAGATGGAGACACCACGGAGAACAAAGGTGTTTGAAGACAGGATCACCTCAGCCTCCCTAAATTCAGCTCTGAAGTCACTGTTGGCAGGTCACAGACTGTGAGGCACAACCAGTGCCCCCTTCCAGCCTCAGCACTGTCATTGCTTCTCTAAGTGTCCCTGAAACACCTGGGACAGGCAAACACATGCCTTCCTCAACGTGTTCCAACAGTGAAATCATCATAGGATTTATATCAGGTGGGACTGAGACACAGACACAAAGGTCCCGCCTGCTGCTACCGTAAGTACAAGAGATTCCCCAATTTCAACCCAGACCCCAGCAGTAAAGGAAAATGGTCTGATGTGCCCAGGCAAGACAAAAATTTGAGGCTGCAGACAGCCTTTCCCTCTGCCTGTGGGGGAGAAACCCTTGCTCAATACTCTCAACACACCTGAGTCTAACCATCCAGATCTCCCAATGAACACTGCAGGGGGAAACTGGTATGGATGGACTACTGGGCAAGACACCGAGCTTAAGTTCCACATGCACTGCTGCGGAAATGCAGTGCCCTTGATCTCACCTTGCAGCACATCACTACTATTGAATTTAGTCTTTTTCTATCAATCTTGTTCTACTAAGGGGTGGCAGAAACAAATCTCTTTGGCTTGGCTGCCTGTGACTACTGCAGACATGTGGTCCCATCAACTGGAGAGATGACCAACCAAAGCAGGAGAGGCGAGGGATCTGAGGCATGAAGAACATGAGACAAAGACCACTGCACCTGAATCAAAAGCTTTTTCCCCTGTGACTGAGTCATCCCCCTTTCACAAGTCAGTGCTTTCTGCTCTCTCAAGGGATAAGAATCCATTATGCCTGGTCTCTCTGTCCTATTTAGCTTTTGAACAGCCACTGCCTCTCACTACCGACATGTGCAGGGCTTAGTGGAACGGGGACAACACAGGCTAGCATGCAAATGAAGCCATTTGTTCAGTTCAATACAAGAAGGGATACAAAGGCATCCCGGTTCTCCCCTTCTAGTGCTCCTCCTCAGCCCTTTTAACTAGTCCCTGTAGCCAGCAAGCTCCTGCTTACCCTGCCAAGAGCACACTGAAGGAGCCAGGGCACATCTTGTAGGACTCATCTCCTCTTGTAGGACACTTCTTTTCTTCCTTTAAAATACCAAGCTTCAAATAGTCACAGACGTCTGATCATTTTGCTTTGCTGAGGTTATCAGGAACAAAGACCTGCCAGGTTCCATGGAGGAGAATCTCAGCATGCCCTTCATGGGTGTGTTGGAAGAGTTCCAAGTGCTCTCCAAACTGGGTAGCAGATGATGGCCAAATCTAGGCACCCAAATACCCCACAATGCTGTATTTTTATCAGCACAGCCCAGGACTGTTTACATTTGCAGAGGACAGGCATACAGGAAGATATCCTAATCGTGGCAAATGCTAAGAAGGTGCAGCCCTCTTGCCTGCAGCATTCATGCACAGCCAAGTCCTGTCCCTCTGTCACCATGTTTCATTCACCCACTCACCCCACCTGTCCTGAGCTGGTAACCTGGAAAAGCACATGTTAGAAAAGCAACATGAAGGACCCCACAGAAATGCCACAGCATGTAGGAGCCACCTAGCTGGGGCAACTTCACAAACAGCAAAAAGCTAAACCCATGTGGAGGAATGTGCAGATCCACAGCTCTTAGGAAGCAAAGAGTAGAACTGTGCCTTTCTGAAATGCATCCCAGTTTATTTCCAGGGAAGACTCAAATCCAGCCTTTACCAGAACCAACGCTCGTAAGTTTCCACTGCGCACATAAGTGTCCTTAATCATTGTTGGTACTTCATGTTCCTGCTATCACTCAAGCCTTGACTGTCTTTAGAGTAAGAGCACAAGGCTGCACAAGGCTATGTGGACTTTGTCATTACAAGTACTGCATCCTTGGCGGGTCAAGGACCTGGCTTTGTTCCCTTGATGCCAGCAGCTGAAGTCAGCAGGTCAGGGTGACCTTTGAAAGAAGAAACAAAAAGGAACAGACTCACACAGGATAGAAAGCAGAGAGTAGAAAGGAAAAGGCAATGAGAAAAAAGAACTGAAGAAAGCAGAGATGTGACAACGTGGCAGAGACAGAAAATAAGAGAAGGTTCAAAAAAAGCAGGTAGGAAAGGAGAAGAGAAAGAATCAAAACGGTTTTAGGCCAGAAGAGATGATCAGGTGATTTCCTCCAACCTCCTGGATCTCAAATGGAAATAAGTTTGAAAGATTTTAAAAGAAAAACCTAAAGCACAATTAAAAAAAGTTAAAAGTTACCTGATCTGTTTATCAGCCATTTAATTCAAGCTTGATCTTGTTAAGAAATGAATCTGTTCCTTCAAATAGTTCTTTTTCAGTCACTTCTTTCTCACTTCAGTTTCTTCCTGGGAAAGGACAGAAAGACACCAAGAACACAAAGTTGAGACACTTACTCTTAAAGCTCAGGGCCTACTTGGCAGGCAGGGTGTAAGGCTAGGACAGCTGAGGCACAAGTGACTCAAGGGAGCACCTGATCTCCTCAAAGAGGAGACTGAGCTCCAGAGGGAGCCTTATAAATGTATGTGTGTAAATATAAATATACAAGGACATATGGAGGGAAGAGTTGCCAGGGTCATCAGGTTCTAGCAGCATGCGAGGCAAGGCTGCAGCCAGGCAGGGGGCACAAGCTCTGCCCAGCAGCCAGGACAGCCGTGTCTGTCACTTCTCTCAAACTTCAGAGAGCATTTCACACCATACCATGTGCATCCCCAACCCTCTGCAGGTCCACCCAGCCAGCCCAAGACAGTCAAGTGTCATTACAAGACTCTTTTAGCACTTCCCTTCAACATATACATGCTGTGTACAAAGGACAGCCTTCAAAAACCTGCTCTTCCAGAGGTTACTATCCTTCCCCTACTTCCAAGCTTAAACTGACAGCCAGTCTTGTGCCAAAATTGTCTTTAAAGGAATGCCTCTCCCATCCCAAGCTACTGATGCCACTTTGCCCTTTGGACTGCTCCTTTCAGCTCAGTGCCAGACTGCAGGAACCAGTTCTCTCTAAGACTCTTAATTGTTACTGTTTAATGAGAGCTGTTAGAAGTTACCACACAAAGAAATCTGGATACCAGAGAGAATTTCAGAAGTGGCCACAACTTTCAGCTCTCTGGAGATGTCTCCATCTCCTCACCTCCAGCCTGGGAATCAGACGCCCTATGCTTTTTGCAGGTGTCTCAGCAGTATTCAGCCAACTTCCTTCCTCTTCCCTTTCACCTGCCACCTGGATGCTGAGCCAGAAGCAAAGGAGGTACCTTTGCCCTTTGCCTCTGGAATGAAATTTTCTCCTTTACCGCAGATTTCCTAAGCCACACAGAATCTCACATCCTTGGCTTACGGGACCAACACTTCTGCTCTGGAGATGCCTCTGGCTCCCAGTGCATTCCTGAGAATAAAATCTCCCTGAAAGTGTGAAGGGCTAGTGATGGTGCAAACAGGTATGGGAAGGAGTTCAGATCTCCCTCCTGTTATATCAAGTGCCAAGGATAGGACAGCACAAAACCACTTGTACAGCCCCACTCTTGGACAACATGAGATTGAAGCTGCCTTTTCTGCAGCCCCACATTGAACTGGAACTGTGAGAGACCAGCACATGGAGCTGCCTAAGGAAAGGCACTCCTCCTCAAAACACCCACTGCACTATGCTGTTACACCTCCTGTGACCCCTCTTCTGTCGCCCCAACTTTGCTTGCTTTTCAGAGTTTGCATTTAGTTCTCACGCAGCTTCAAGAAAACAATGTATATTTTTAGAATTTATCTTTGTGTTTACATATTTCACCTCTGGGAGGAGAAAGGTGACTGATGCTGGTCTTCACCAACGAGGTCAAAGAGGTGGCAACCTATGCAGCCAATCTTGTGCCTTCTGAAAGAATTGTATATAAGATGGAGTCAGAAAATCAAGTACAGAACTTTCCTGCTGACCTTCTTACTGCCTGCCTCATTCTTTCGTGTCCCAAAGTGTGACACTCTTCAGACAGCTTACCTGATTTCAACTGATCTGCGGCTGCACACCTTAAAAAGCTCCCGATCATCTAAGTCTGCATTTTCCAAGTGAAAATCGCTTACACCCTCCACTACATGTGCTTTCATGTGCATGCCCACAAGAGCAGCCTGGTTTAGGTTAATCTAATTTTCTATCAAATTAACCAGAATAAGACAAAAATATAAAAATATAGGAAGACCAGTAGCTGAAAGCCTGTAACTGTTGCAATAGGACATGAAATAAAGATGCTTGACTCCAGTCAGAAGGCAGTAGAAACCAGAAGGCTTTATTTACAATTTATTCAGCCCTTTTATAACACACTGCACTAAGAAGGCACGTTATTGATCTATAGGACTGACACCTCTCCCATTGGCTAAGTAAAAGAAATAGCAAACAACACCTGCTGTTATGGGAAAGCAAAATTGTTTACACAAGGTTGTTTTGGGAAAAAGAAAACTGTTAAAAAGCTTCCCTTGAAAAGCAATTCTCAGGCTCAGAAAACATTGAGTCTACATGTAACCCAGTCATAAACAAGCCACAAATCATGAAAACTCACTTGATAATGTCTACACCCTCAATCAACCTGTGTTTATTGAAACAGGCCTGACAAAATATACGCACCAAGGGGTCCCGATAGCCTGCTCCAAGCTCAGGCAAAATGCCCCCCTTGTTGCCTCTGCTGCACCCTTCCATGCCGAGGGGCATTCAGGAGGACAGGCATCCACCACAAAGGGCAAGAGCAAGAAAAGACAGCAAGGCTGCCAATATTCACCACAGCCATGTAGACAGAAGAGTGAGAGACCAAGATGGACACACAAATACATCACAGGGCTGTTTCTTACCTGCTGACACAAGAAGGGCAATGGAGTCACTCTGCACCAAGAGGGACTTGGGACAGCTGAGTTTAGTTCTCTCTGGCCTTTTTTTCTTTCGACTTTTGGCTTCAGCTCCCCACCTGCCCAGTAAATACAGAGTCCTCCACAGCTGTCTGATCCGACTGGAAAACTGCTGCTGTTTCCCACCAGGGAACAGATGCTCCTGCTGCAGCTGCACAGCAAGACAGGGTGAAAACAACCTTCCTGGGTTTAAAACTGGGCAAAGTTACAGGTTTCCTTGGTGCTGGCTGTACAGCCAGCAAATACCAGGACTAGTATCATCTCCCCTAACAAAAGCCACTCAACTAGCGGACGAGCAACGGGAAGCGAACAATGTGATCATTTTACAGCAGGCACCAGCACTTGATAACTGTTTAAACAGCACCTGGCACAGCAGAGGCCTGAATGTCTGTGGCCAGGGGATTTTAATGAATTAAGGGATTTTAATGCAATGAAGTGGAAAGTTTATTTGAGCTCTGTTTGTTTAAACAGAGCTCCAACGAATGACCATTTGCAAAACAAACCCTAAGTCACCCCAAGCTCTATCTGACCGCTTTGCTGTAATCTACAGAACTCCCTGAGTCCCTCAAAAGAGGGTGAATGATGAAGCCACCAGTGGCTTGGTCAGGGAGTTTCTGAGCTGAGCCAGACCCCAGTTTCCTCCAGGGCAGGAAAACAGCTGCTACTATTCTGCAGTCTAAGATAGGGAAAACAGGCTGGGAAGAGAATGATGGGAATTTTATAGGACATTTATAAAACAAATCCAGAACAACACTATACATTTAACCTAGAAAGGAAAGAGATTAAATAAAGACCTAAGTATATCTTCCCAGGAACACAGTGCTCTCAGGAGCCAAAAACTGCACATAAAAGCAGGCAAGCATCTGCAGCCAAGTAGGGTGTCGCTCCAGGGCTTCCTGTGGGAGAAGTGTCAGGGAGCAGGGTTTGCATCTTCCTAGGAAATCTCCCATCAGGGCCTGCATTGGGGCAGCAGACAAGCCAGCAGCACCAAAAAGGTGCTGATGCCTCAGAAGGTCTTTGCATTGTCAAACTTCAGGACAATGGCACTGCTAGAACTGGGAACCCACATGGATGAGGAGCTGAGGAACTGGGAGGAAACTGGTAGCAGGTGAAACAAGAGTCACCAGAGAGCCACCTGAAAGCCAAAGAAGCTAAGCAGCCTCCGTGGAAGGCAATCCTAACTTGAACATCCCATAATTAAGAGAGTGAGAACAGCATGGGAGTATTTCCTTCCTAGAGTGCTGTTAACACAGCTAGGCATGGATTAATGCCCCATTACTTGCACACCAGGACATCTCTTTTACATTTATTAAAATGATCAGGCAAATTAGTTTCAGAGCCACACACACTCTGAAGCGGTGCGAATGCCCCGAAGCTCGCGCTGACACATAAATAGCCCAGGAGCCTCCACAATCGTGTCTTTCCCTTTTCTCACCTCCCAAAAGTCAGCTCCAGACAGTGACAGAACAGCCACACTAGAAGTACCACAATGCAATCCCGGGCAGCTCTGGATGTATCTGGTCCTCACAGTCTAAGCCACCGGCAAAGTGGTGCTATTTTTCTCCCCTGCCTTGCCACACATCTCCCACACAAAGGAGACAGTGAGGCTTTCTCCAGGAAGGCCAGCCTTTGTATCTGCTCTCTTGACCCTATGGGGCTGAACTTTCAACCTTTGGTTTTTGCCTTATCACCTGAAGGAAAAGTGCTTACTAGAGAACACAGCCCAGCATGAGGCACAGAGGGGAGCACGCAGACCTCATCAGGTCTCATTAACGCATCACACCAGCAAGCCTGGATTGGAGATACAGGCACCCAACATCGCCACAAGCCAGGACATCACAGGAGAAGAAATGGGTGAAATTTACCCACCCCCTCTGACCTTGCTCATTGTATTTAGTACCAGCACGCTGCCCTACAGATGTGGGTTGCCACCTCTATCCCCACATGCCACTGCTCTTACCCCCAGTGTCAGCCAAGTACAGCACCCTCCTTCTCCCACTCTTCCCCTGCCAGGCTGGCACAGCTGGCATCCTCCAAGCCAGCTGTAGGCTCCCATCCCACCAGCTCCCCCAGTACTGCAAGCAGCACCCTCCATCCCTCCGAGAGGCCAGCTCTTCCACTTCTGCCCTCTGCCAGCACTCTCATTTTCCAGATCCCATGAGTACATCCTCTCAGGCTCAGACTGCTGCACATCCTGATTGACCCGAGCACACACAGGCTGCCGGTCTGACAGAAAACCTTTAGCAAATGTCAGCTGGTGCTGCGGACGAAGAAAGCAGATCTGTCTTTTCTCTACACCCAAACGTGTCCCCATCCCTGATTTCATGCCAGCACAAATATTTGTGCCGGGCAGACAGACAGGAATGAGATAGAACTGGAGGCCAGCGGTCACTGAAAGCCAACTTCCAAACTACAACCTTGACTTAAGAATAAACAGCAGAAGGGGAAGTCAGGACTCCCTTCCACATATTTCTGTTTGTCTTGAGAACAGACAAACTCAAAGCCCCAGTGAGAGTAGCTGATGTCAAGAAGTAGCACTCAGAAGGTGAGCATAGGAAGCAAAGCTGTGCCAGCATCCACTGCGTCAAGAGGACACAGCCATACAACCATCCACAGTGAGGGATGGCAGGGGGAAACAATCAGCAAGGAGTACCTGCCAGGAGAGGGGAAACCCCCTGGGATCAGCACACTTTCCTTCACAGCACAAACGCATCTGAAGGTGCGGACACTGCCAAATTTTGTTAATGACTGGAGCAAAGCTGTCATCACAATAAGGTTTAAGGAGTGCAAAATGAAACTGCAAGTATTTCCTTAGAGAAGCTGCTTTCTAGATGCATGACAGGCACAAAGTGCACACGGGAGCTGGCACCAGGTAATGTCACCTGGGGAGAAGCTGCCAACTTGGCTCTTGCCTGCTCACGACATTTTGGGACAGACAGGGGTTGGAGAAAATAGGTGGCAGTTTAATCTGCTGCCTGCTTCCCTTTAGGCCCTTGAAGGCAGGGACTGCCATGAATTTCCTTGCAGGGCCTGGCAAGGCATTAGTCCTCAAGAAAACAAAGCAGCTCTCAAACACGCTGGTGAACGCTCCCCACCGTCACGGAGTGTCACCTCTCCAGCTGCACAGGGGACAGCACAGCCACTCCACACCATTCTGACAGACAGAAGCCCCAGGATCGCACATGCAGACTCACCTGCCTCGTGGTCAGCAGCCAGCTGTACCTGTACCACACTGGGCTGTGAAAGCACCAAACCAAAGGCAGTCTCCTCTCTTGCCTCAGGTGATAAAAGGCCAAAGTACCAGTGGGGAGGTGCCATGCCAGCCGCCTGCACCACTGGCTGCTCACACCCTCTGGGGACAAGCCCAGTGCCACAGCGCCCACTCAGCTGGCAAGGCACGGGATGCAGAGCCTCGGCACGCAGGGCACTCCTCCCTAACAGCCCCTGCAGGGACTCTCAGTTCCAGCAGGCCCTTCCCATCCTCCACAGCTGACCTCTGTCTCGTGCTGCTTCCCTCAGGCTGCTTGGGATGGGTGCCCACCACTCCACCCCCTCCTATCACCGTGAGAACAGTCAGACTGGCACCCTTGCAAAACTGCAGGCAAACTTTGCCCCCATATCCAGCCTCCACTCTCCCTGCACTCTGGGGAGCCTAAACTTCATGCTAAGAGACTTCATGATGAGAGAATGCCTTGAAATATCTGCATGCCACAAAGGAACAGGCAAGTTCCCTGGCTGAGGGCATGTTGTAGAGGTGTTTGCAACTGTTTTTGTACTGGTGGCAGTATAGATTTACCTGAATGCCCACAGAGGGGAAAAAGAGGAACAAAACTCTTGATTAGCAATGAGGACTCCTGAGCTCGCATTCCAGCTCCATCACTGACTTGCCCTTCACCTACAGAAGGCTTTTGAACTATAGTTGGCAGCCTGAGGAACATCCTGTGTCTATGACAACATTCCAGCTTAGGAAAAAAAACAACCCTCAAACAAAAACAGTCCAAGATCTTAGCAGACATACTTACTCACCACATCCAAAACAGTGCAGTCATCCATAATATTGCAACAGAAGAGGATTTACAACAGGGCCATATTGGAAGTATCACAGGAGACAATCCCACAAGCCCCTGGGACTACAGCAATATCCTATATTCTGATATTGCATGCACACTGTTGCAACTATCCTCTCCATCAGGATTTACTTGAGACTACAGGAGATTGACACAACAGTAGTCAAGATTTGCCTGCTGCCTTCAGTCACCAGGGTCACCTCCTTGCAAAGCAAAGGAGTTACCAAAGACATCAGGCAGAGCCCTGACTGCTCCTGGCAACTGCCCCTCTGTCTGCCTGGTCTCAGCCACACTATGAAAAGCCAGCACAGCTGCTGGCTCCAAAGCAAGGATCAAAGGGAGTGGAGCAGCAGGTATCCTGGAAAGCAAGAGGACAAAACAGCAGGGAAGCAGGTGGGGAACTTCCTGCCTCCAGGCAGTAAGAGTAGGAGGAACACACCCAGTTTTCCTACTCCCTACCCTTTGGGCTGTCCATCCTGCTGGAAGCATAGGCTGGCCCCCCACTCCCAGTACAGCATCATGCAACTTTGCCTGCTTTGCTGAGAAATCTTTTGCTGTAAGTAAAGACAAGAAGACAACAAGCACCTGCTTGTTACCTTTGTGAGAGCTAAGGCTTGGAGCAAGGCCTCCAAAAGGCACTGTGAGCAGCAAAAGAAGCGCCTTCCTGACCTGGAGAGCTTCTCCAGGCCAAAAAAACAGCAATTTACTTAGATTAGAGCAAAAGCCATTTGCCCTACTGCTTAACAAAAGGAGTCCCACGGAGGCTCCTTCTTGCATCAGCATGATCCCTTTAACATTGAAATGCCAAGCCATCTGCCAAGACAGAAAGGCTTGAGGAACAGGCCTGTGCTGGTCTGGAACAACCACCAGATATACCCTTTGACTTTGCATGTCTTGGGTAACTGCCCTGCATCAAGACAGAAAGTTAACTCTCATCTTGAAGCTGGGCATGGGTATCAGTACTGCAGCACACCAAGAGGCCCCAACGCCTACCTGGGATCTGTCATTTTAGGGGCTGCTCTGACCTTCAGCCAAGGAAAGTCCTTGTCCTGGAGGTTTTGCAACTGAGCTGCAAGATGGGATGAGTAAGGACAGCCCTCAGGAAAAGTGACTCACCCAGAGCTCACATGGGAAGTCTTGATATCAAAGACATTGGAGATGCTAAGCTGAGGGAAGGTTTCAGCAGGACAAATGAGCTTGCAGTCATCTTATTGAGAACACATAGAGTCCTGCTCCACTGAGGGACAACACGTTAAAACACTCTTAAGGTACTATCTTCCCCCACAGGAGAGAGACAACAGCTCTGAAAGTGTTCACAGCACCCCTGGCAAGACTGAGGGGAGCAAAGGAAACCCATGGGAGCTGCTGGCGCTCTTCCCATCTCAATCTGCCTCCTCTCAAAGTTCTCAAAAAAGGCAATTGGGTCAAGTCTCAAAAGACCTGGCTCTTCTGCTCTGCACAAATGCCACATCAAGCATGCTGCCCTGCCGCCCTGTCACTCCTCCAAACACTTACAACACAAGTAACAAGCCTCTACATTTAGGACAACTACTCATGCTCAAAGCAAACTGTCTTGGAGTAGCTGCCAGAGGGCTGAAAACCCTTCCCATGCACCTCATCATAAAATCTTCAGTGATGTGGTCATACCAGGCTAGGGCACGGCCATAGCAAAAATTCAGGCCCAACACTTGCTTGAAAATAGCGGTGGTGGTGCATTCCAATCTTTGGTCTGTAGAAACCTACAAGTCCCTCCACCAATTCAAAAGGATCTGTAAGAAGTAGCTACAGAAGAGGTAATCCATATGCAAATACAAGGAACTATACATATATATATAGCAACTTCTACATAAAATGGTCACTTAAATTCAGATTATAATGGGCTAGGTTATTCTGTAGCTGCAGAGCCAGCAGTACGAGCACAAGCAAACTGACAGACAGTAAAATGGACTGCAGATGATCACGCTGGGGTACAAGCAAGTGCACCTTGAACATTACTGGACAAACCTAAGTGGGTCCTTATTGCCAGTAATGCTCCTTTCCAAGTGCCACCTGAGAAATCATATAGTCACAGGTTGAACTGATGCAATTCTAAATATTTTTAAATCCACCTTCCTTTGGATCTGTTCTCTGTATCAGGTTTTATGAAATTACAGCTTCAGAGACATGCAGCATTACTTGGAGAGAGAAGACAACTTTGCTGAGCTTTTGGGAGCCTGGCAGATGGGAGAGAGAGCAAGGAGAACAAATAAGAACTTAGATACAGTACTCCTTTTCAATAATCTGTGGTGGCCAACAAAAAGGCAGAACCAGCTGACAGTGACAGACAGACCAACCCTTTGATCTGGAAGGACATACCACAGAGAAACTAAATGGCGCAAATCCTTTTTTTGGGTGCTCTGCCAAGAGGCTGAGTAGAAAAGAGTTCCCCTCTCCCAGTTTAAAATAATCACCATGTGCAAAACTGTGATTAAAAACAACCAACCAAGAAGCCCAAGGTAAAGTTAAGGGTCAGATTCTAACACTCAGTAGGAATGAGGTAGAGCACTGAGCTGAGGTCCTGGGGCCTGAAAGGGACCATTCATTCCCCACTAGCAATGAATCCACAGCTCTTGGTTTTCTCTTCCGAAAGAAAGAGGTGCCAGTGACCCTGCTGGGAGGAATAAGCATCTTTTCAGGCCAAATTGCAGCAGTACCTCACCAGAGCAACACTCAACCAACCACAGAGCTGTTCCTGTTGGATGCCTTTAAAGTGTGTAGTCCCAGGATGGTGCTGGCTCACTGTGGCCAAACCGGAGGCTGCAGAGGGAGAGGATGGACAGCTCAGGTCACTGCTGTGCCCACAGTGGACTCCTGGCAGCCCTGCCCCGGGGCTAGAATGGAGAGTGACTTGGTGAGCTGCCCTGCCAGCTCCATCAGCGCCCTTGCTACTGACTGCTTCCTCCTGGATCGCTGGGGATCTTTTCTGCTCTCTCTGTCCCTGTCTACCAGCTCAGGGGGTCAGTTGCCCTAAGGATATTCAGTTTTACTGGTAAAGACTGAGACAAAGAAGGCATTAAGCACCTCAGTCTTCTCCTCAGCCTTTATTACTGTATACTCTGCATCCAGTGAAGGATGGGGATTCTTTTTGGCCACCTTTTTTGTTGTTAGCATATTTATGAAAACATGTTTTATTACCTTTCACAGCTTTTGCCTTTCTAATTTTCTCTCTACATTACCTAGCAATGTCCTTGTACTCTTCCTGAGTTACCTGTCCCTTCTTTCAGTCACAAACCCTTTTTCTGCCTCCCTTGGTTCCTGCAAAAGCTCCCTGTTCTACTTAGGCCAGTCTTCTTTTCCACAGGCTCAACTTTTGGCACATAGGGACATCTTGCATCTTTAAAATTTCCTTCTTAATGTATGTTCAGCCTTCCTGGACCCACTTTGCTGACCTCCTTCCTTACTTCATCAAGAATTGAAAACTCTGTAATTTCATGGTCACTGTGTCCCAGACTGCCTCCAACCACCACATCTCCCACCAGCCCTTCTCTGTTTGCAAACAGCAGGTCTGGGGGGCAGCACCCCTGCTAGGCTCTCTGACCAACTGTGTCAGAAGTTATCTTCCACACAGTCCAGGCATCTCCTAGACTGCCTTCTCTCTGCTGTGCTGAGCTTCCAGCAGACATCCAGCAAGTCTCCCACAAGAACGAGGGCTGGCAATCACAAAGCAGTTGCTTATAGAATAATTCACCTGTCTCTTCATCCTGGTTGGGTGGTCTGTAACATACCCCCCCCCCCCCAGGGTGTCTGCTTTGTTAGCCTTCCCCCAGTTCTCACCCACAGGCACTCAACCTTATCATCACTACCCTTGAGCTCTCAACAGTCAAAACACCCCCTAATGGACAGCCACTGCCTCTCCTTCCTTGACTGTCCCTTCTGGAGAGCATATAGACACCCGCTGCAGCACTCCATCATGTTTTCATGATGGTGCCTACGTCACAGCTTTCCTGCTACCATGCTCCCTCGCAGCTTCTTGTGCCCCTCCTCGCTGGCAGAGCATGGGAAACTGAAAAGTCCTTGATCTAGAGTGAGAAGTACTTAGCAGCAACTAAGATATCAGCATGTTATCAACATTGTTCTCATATTAAATTCAAAACACAGCACTGTACCAGCTACTAGGGAGAAGATTAACTCTATCCCAGACAAAGCCACAACACTGGCTAAAAAAGCTGCCTTGGAAAAAGGCTCCTTGCCTTGGTGTGTTCCAAGCATTCCACAGCTTTGAGCCAGAATGAGCCAAGCATGTCCCTTCCTGCTCCTGAAACAAAGTAAAAAGGAGGAGGGGAGCGAAATCACCATCTCTGGGGAACATCTGAGGTACCCCAGCAGGTATTTATCTTCCCTCAGACTTTCTTTGTTTTTTTTCTCCCACCTGCAATACACCTGTTAGGAACTGCACATCGGCACCCCTGCAGATCCTCACCCACTGCACCTCCTCGCCCCACGCACCACTCCCAGGCCCTTCATTGAAACATTGAGCTCTCCTGAGAACAGGCTATAAGAAAGTAGAAATTAAATTTATCTGCTTCAATATGCTGCAGCAAAACTTGTGTGCATCCCTGGTCACTCCATGGAGATCTCAGACTTGCTTTCCTTCTGTGCCTCCCAGGAGTTCCAGGTTTTAAGCAGAGATGCAAACCAGAAGAACTCACTATCTCTGCTGGAGCCTGGGGACTTGGTCCTCTGCCAGATGCAGCAAGAGGGCACTTTATTACAAGTCCATACACACTTCGGTCTCTTTCCATGGGGGTTTCTTCGTCCCTTTGACTGTAACAACTTCATCTTCTCAATGATGCTCCTGCCATAGGCTCATGATGGCCAAGAACAGCCCAGGCCTTGCAAGCCCAAGCTTACTGGGCAAAAACAGCAAACAGGTAAAATAAACAGAGGGAGTAGGAGCAGGCAAGACACCTTCATCTCACGCTAACTTGTAGTTAGTGTGAGATCATGTAACATCTCAGGTTACTTGTAAGAAACCTGACCAAACAGTGCAAGTACATCAACAGCTGTCCAGTACCATTCTTCCTGCTCCTCCTCCCAGCTTATGCTCACCACAAAGAGCACAGTCTGTGACTACTGAAGAAGAGGGAAGAAGAGAAGAAATGCAGGAAGTCTTCTGTACATGCATAGTGGTCTTGGCTGAAAAAAGCCTCCAAAATGTTTAACTCACTGGTTTTAGAATCAGTGCAGGAATTTACTATCCCACATGCAGAACTACTGGAACAGAGATACATGTCACCATCCTGGACTCACAGACTGCATCATTCCAGAGTAGTGGAGCACAAACTATAACCTGCAGCTTCCATGAAAAAAGGAAGCAAAAAAACCCCAACCAAACAACGAAACCTAAACAAACCCCACAAAGACCTGGTGGCAAACATCCTGGCAGCATTCCATGGGACCTAGCTAAGTGCTGTGCATGGCATGACCCAGAACAGTAAAAGGAACCAAGGACCACAGGGGTGCAGCAAATGAAATTACTTGCAACTATTTTTGTCCTTTTACAAGAACTCTGCTCTTTTGCAGTCTCAAATACGAGCAGCACCGTAATACACTAACCACTTCCTCTGCCTCAAAATCACCAAGAGGAAATAGGGTAGACAAAGAAGCAAAATTACTATCAGTACCTAGCATATAACCTGATTGGAGCAGAGTTCAAGCGTGGGTTGCTAAAGTTTATTTCTGTAAATTTCCGCCTCCCAGTCTGTATCACATTTCGCTGATTCATTCTACAGCTCCTCTTCTACCCACAGCATAGAGCATAGGAAATATCCAGGGCTGGTTGTTTAGTAGACCTGCACTGAAAGTTCCCTTCCATCTACTGCGCCTGCCCCTAATTCCCTTCCCAGCTCCGCTCATTAATAAAAATGCAACACAATAAAAGAGAACCACACATACACACCTCGCCCAAATTTCCTCCATACTGGCTGGTCCTGAGTCACCACCAGTGATTAACTGTTGCCATGCACTGAGGAGGACACGGTTATTAAATTAATAGGGGCTGCTTAACCTGGCTACAAATATACATGAGTTCTTTGTGCCTTAGTGAGCTAATAAGGCATGTGCTAATTACATTAATTCAAACAAGCCCAGCATGCCCTGAGGGCAAAGGGAGAGAAGGGTGCAGGAAACCCAGGCTCTTTCATAATAGCTGCGAGAGAGCGGAAAGTACTTGCCTTGACACAGCTTTTGGAGAAGCACAGGAACGCTGTGGCTGGCACCCTACGGCTCACCCAGCCCAGCTGCTGTCCGGTTAATGTGCAAAATCCCTGCTCATTCACCCAGCCCTCAGTGCAATGATAGACACAGGATGCTCTCTTCGTAGGGCCAGCCAGCTTGTCCCTTCCTATCGCTGCGGCTCAGAGCACATCACAAGCCTTGGGATGACACCCTGCTGCTTTGGGACCGTGAGCCTGGGACCCTGCTGACAGCCCCCTTCCCACATGGCACAGCAGCCTCAAGCCCTGGGGCAGCACCAAGGGCTGCAAGTTGCCCATCATCCATCCATGTGATGCTCCTCATACAGTCCCATGTCCTTCCCATCCCCAGAGTCAGTCACGGCAGACAGGCAGCACGCAGAGTCTGCAGTGGTACCTTAACCAAGTTAGGCAATCCCAAGACACTCCCTAAACCTATCTGGCAATGGAAGCAGGCAGAAGGAACGGTTGCACCTCCCATGTCAAAATGGCAACAGATTCGTCAGAAACAGAACAGGCTGCAGCAGGGAGAAGCAACAGGGCAGCAGGAAAGAGACACACAATCCCAGCAAGGTTCAGATATGCTCAGAGAGGAGCCTCCCATCTCTCCAGACCAAGCATAGGCAGATCCCTAACCTCTGTCACCCCTGGAGAGGAAGGCTCAGCATCAGCTGTGATCACACTGAGGTGTCTGCTCAGAACCGTCACCGCTTCTGGGCATGCAAGGGAAGGAAAGGAAAAGGAGAGGAAGCTGGTCATATTTCTTGGCACCTCCAAGGACACATGCTCACCAAGTACTCTCTGAAGGATGTGCTTTTCCTGTAAGCACTAGGGGATTGTGCTGGAGCAAAGCAAAGGTGTTGGGTGGTTTTTTTTTCCCTCTCTTCCCACTTCTTCCTATACTTCATGCATCTGGCAGTACACAGGGCCATCCCTACCAGATGCAAAAAGCCACCACCTTTCTCTGGCTGCTATGCTATGTGAATTTTAAGTGTTATAAAGGCACGATGCTGTCTCTCCACATCAAAGAGAAAATCTAAAATCAGGCACCAGGCGAGAGCCAGTGCTGTGGAAGGGTAGCACAACACAATCTTTTCTGCACAAAGAGGCACTGGTACAGGCTCGATGCACTCTTGACAGTGTGTTGGCAGAGAAGGTGCAAAGATTTTCATGAAGGTAACAGTACCAGGGATTTTTAGCCCCTGGAAAATGCCACATGATTTACTTTCCCAGCAGAGTCTGTGATTACTCAACCATTTGTTCAGCATAACTTCAGACTACTGCTCTTCCTTTTCCCAGCAACTCCAAGAACTCATTTTGGACTAGGCCTATTCCCAGGTCACGTGTAGCTGTGAACACACTAATGTTTGTGTTGACATAAGCAGAGAGAGACAAGAGTGGAAGCAGGGCTGTTCCTCGTGGCAGTGGCCTGCAGCAGCCTGCTGAGTGCACCGATAAAGTAAACCAATATACAACAATAAAACAGAACAAGAATCCCTCCAGGGAAGCCTGGGAGATAAGAGTTTCTGGGCCCTTAACAAAATTATTTAAAAGGCCTAGTAACCCAGAGCCCTGTGGGTCTGTATGTCACCTGATAGCTGTCACTCAGGAGTCCCAAAGAGGGACTGCTGAGCCAGGCTGGAACTGCAAAGCATCCCACAAACCCCGCATCCTGTCCCTGCAGCAAAGCCACAGAGCACCGAGAGCATCAGCCACCAGCATGGGAACCAATGCTAAAATATTGCAGGGTAATGAAACAAGACCTCAGGGCATGAAAGGATGGATGTTTCCCTCATCACCCCTTGGAGTCAGGAGTTAGGCTGCACCCAAAGCAAGGTGACAGAGAAGCATCAAGCAGAAGCCACCATGTAAGCATGCCCACGCTGGTGTACAGGCTGCAAGCTCAGCTGGCTACTGGAGTCAAGGCTGTGTTTCAGGTGCCTTTTGTACAAGAGACCAGACACGGAGGATTGACAGGATAACAAGAAGACTTTTCCCAGCCTTCCAAACACTTAGCAACAGCAGGTAGAGACCTCTCTGAGCAACAAAGCTTATCTCATTACTACTCAGTACCAAAGGCAAATTTCACTAATGCTCCCAGTGCACTGGAAGAAATGCCACTTGAATGTCATGTTAGTCAATATTCCTTGCCTCTCAGCCACAGGACACTGCTGCTGCCAGTCCCTTTGCTGTGGGGGTACACAAACTCAACTGCTCCTGCATTGCCAACAGCCGCTCTCGCCTCCCACCTCAGCTGTTTTGCTTATGCCAAAACTGTTCAGATGACAGCAAAATGGTTCCTTGCTAAATGTACATCAGCAGTCCCACATGGGCCATGGTGCTTTTGAAGAGGTTAGCAGCTCCTCCAGGGAAATTCAGACACACACTGTGACAAGCAGAGGAATTGTCAAGGGGACTGCAACCACTGTCTGATGGCTCAGGAGTCTGTGGCATAATCCATTCACCAGCTCCCTGCTCACCCAGAGTGCTGTGAATCAGCAGGCTGCAAGGCAGGCACGGCATTCCCAGCAGGAAGACACTGTATTTTGGAGGCTACAGGCAAATGAAAACACATCCAGTCCTGCTCACCTAAACAGAGTGCAGGGAGATGAGTAACACAAGAAAGGAAAAAGAGGAAAAAGTGAAGTATATCAAACTTGGAGAGTCATTCTCTGAGCATCAAATGTCTCACCTGGCTACTCCATATGCGCAGTCCAACGCTGCTAGCTGGCAGATGTATCCACAAGAATTTACCTGACACATCCTCAGGGAAGCAATTCACCTTGCATTGCTTAAGAATTAGACATGTTTTCAAAAAGTTTCCAAACGAAAAACATTCCTGAAGAGCACCTCACAACTCTGCTCTAATTACCAACTTTGTCTCACAAAGAGTGCATGGCAGGAACAGCAGGCAGCAGTAGACACAAGGAATTGTCATGTCAGAGAGCAGTGGAACAGGCACATTGCCTTGGAAGACTAGCAACAGTTTGGCAATGCAGGAACTAGACACATTGTTCTGCTACAGAGGTCCATGGACAAGGACGTCTGGGCTCCAATCCATAACCCAACTGGAGTCAGCTGTGACAAGTGACATGGGAACCTGCCTGCCCCAGAGCACAGCCCACTCAAACGTGATGCAGCACTCTGGGGGAAACACTTTCTTCCTCCCCTGCAAGAGAAGTAATCAAGTCGGGGAGAGGAAGACGGGAAGTTGGCCACATGAGCCAGCACTGCCAGAGCTCATCAGGGTTCCCAACCATGACATGTAAGCCCTCCCCAATGTCCTTTCAAGCTGCCAGCACGTTTGCCAGCTCACATGTATGCACAGGTGTGTCCAAACAGCACATGCCCTTTACACAGCTGATCCAATTGTTTCCAGCTCCACACCACCTCAATTTGCAGTGACACAGGTCCAGGAGACTGCACCAACACTAGGGACAACCCAGTGTCAGATGACCCTACGGCCTTCCTACAACCTCAGCTGTGTGCCAAGCAAGACCTCACAAGGTGCACAGCAGCTCTGCAGCCTCTCTGCCACAGGCTGACTCTGTGAGCTGACTCTGCACACTGCCCACGGCTCACCTCCACCAGACCAGCCTGACGAGTGGGGCACAGCTGAACCTCAGCACAGGGAAAATGGGAGCCTGCTCTGCACAGGGCCCTGGCAGAGCCACAGAGCCTGAGTCAGCGGTGTGCAGGTGCCTCTGGAGCACAGGAGGCTGTGGGAGCAGCGTGCTGGCAGGGAACACGCTGCACACGGGCACGCGCCCACACACAGCTCAGCAGCGACCTGGCATTTCTTCCCCCCTTTCCAAAGCCAAATTCAGACCATCTGGTGAAGTATTTCTGCAAATCATCCCTCATTTGGGAAGAGCTGGGGGCTGAGTTTAGTTGTTTATATAGTGTCTGGCATTTCTGCAGTGCTTATCACTTCAGTAACCAAGCTATCTCCTTCAGGCTCTCCATTAGTTTTCAAGAACCAGCGTGAGACAAGACACCAGAGAATCTACATCGTAAGTTTCTGCAAAAAAAGAAAAAAAGGCATCAAAAAGATGAGAACTGCTGCACACATTTAGCTGCTAATAAAACAAGTGGGATAGTTAAGGAGAAAAGGGTTGGGCCAACACAATGAGTTTTATGTCATTTAGAAAACCACTACAGTTACAAAATAGCCTTCATAAACAACAAACGCTCCTGTTGCCTTACAGAGAAGAGCTCAGCTTGCCCAGGCCATGGAAAAGGAAGCTAGTACTGCTATCCTTGAGAAAGCCAACACAAACTGAAGAATGAAGAGGAAACACCCAGCAGAAGAGACCATTTACGAGATCAGATCATACTTTCTGCAACAGCTGCCATGGTCATCGTGTAAAAGTGGCAAACCCCTGGAGTACTGCTGTCCCCACCAGATTGTAAGGGACAGGATCAGAGACATCTTACTGCTTACCCCAGGTCATGCTCTAAATCTGTAGCAAAGGAGAATGAAGGACCCAAATTCACATTAAGTCCCTCACCCAGCCTGTCCCTAAAACACTATTTCTTCTTTTTTATAAATCCTTATCACAGAGCAAAGAGAACAGGGCACCAAACATGCTCCCAGTCCACACACAGCCTTCAAGAAGGGGTTTCCATCTCACCAGACTCATCAGACAACAGGGTCTGTGCCCTTTCCTCTTTCAAAGCGTGCAGGCAGCACACCCATTAAGGGCAGTATGTTGTCACACATCACAGTGACAAGGACAGAGACAGAGCAGCAGCAGCAGAAATGAAGATGGTCGGGCCCAGATTAAGCACACCACATGCTACATCTTCATTGCAGTCACTTATCCACACCAAAGCCAGCACTCATCCACCTCGGAGCTCTCACACCACACAGCGCTGCCTCTTGTCAAAGCAAAAAGGCTTCACTGAAAGCTGCAGCTGAATTCAGAAATTAAGGATCATGGCTACTGGACTTCTTTCTGGCTTGATCCAAACCAACTGCTCACTTGCACAGCATCTTTTTCCTACTAAAAGCATTTGCTGAAAGTCCCCTATCTTTGTGCTCTAATTAAAAAAGAAAAGCACATAACTCTCTTCCCAAACACCTCCTCCAAGCCAGTTACTCACCCAGTGCAGAAGTATCACTGTCGTACATAAGAGGGGAATATTTCCCTCTCCCTCCCTGTCCCCACCCTGTCCACAGAGCTCCTCATAGCTGGCACAGCTTTCAAATTGAGAGTATGAGCCCCAAACATAGAGTCAAAGCCCCAGGTGGGGCAGGCACAGTCTTTGATGTGACTTAGTCATTCCCAGCTTCTCAAATTCGTGCTATTTGGGGAAACTTAGCTGGGTCAAAACCAGCCTCTCTCTTGCTGGCTTCTGGATAAATGCCTTAGACACAGGAAAGACAAAAAAAAAATCCAGACAGCTCTCCTGATATGCCATACACCTGCATCAGTGCCAAAGGAAGGAGCAGGGCACAGGAAGGTTTGACAAGATGCAGTCACCCACTCACAACACAACTACCAAAGTGAGAACAAGTACCAGTTATGAAAAGGTTTAACAAAATAGAATAAGACTGCCTTCCTGTGAGCAGCTCACCACAGGCTGTACTAAATTGTGATCAACAGAGACCCCATAAATTAAAGAAACAGTAACCCATCATAATCCTTCTGATACAGAACAAGCATTGCTGCCGGGGTGCCTCTCCCTTCTCCAAGCATATAATCTCCATGTAGACAACCCACCTAAGGCAGAAAATGTTCAAAGTTTTTGTATTTGCAGATGTGTAAGAGGAAACTACCAGACAGAAATCCAAACCACTCACAGCCTTTTCATTAGGTTTGTCTGCGATTTCGCCTTGTTTTCTAAAGCTTTTGTACCTCCTGTTACTTTATCTTCACAATAACTCAAAGTACCAGGCAATCAATACTGCAAGGTTAAAGCAGCATCCAAGTTTGGCATTGGACAGCTCAATCCACCTCCTCCTTCCTGCTATCTCTGTGCTGGAAGGCAAACAGAAGAGGACAGGAAAAAAATATTTATCTGCTGTTAGGATTAGCTGGAGCAACACAGTGTTAGCTCTAGCAAGCTGCCACTGTTAGCTGGATACGGCCAAGTGACAGTCCCCAAACCAAGCAGGTACAGCCAGAGCACTCAGCCTTGTTGCAGGAGGATGGCTTCATTAGATTATGGTGCCAGAGAAGCTGAAACACACTGCCCTGTTAGACCTCAGACACCTCTCTGACAGAGAATAGGCACTTGCAGACACATCCCTGCTGTCTCACTGTAGACAGACAAGACAACTGTCTCCAGCAAGGCTGGAGTCCACACAGCCATTTATGAGGAATGCACCATGGAACACAGGCATGGTGTTCAACATGGTCAAGAGTAACGAATAAAAACAATGCACTGCCTACAACAGGCAGCATCTCTAGCTCATTTGCCATGATAAATCATTGACAATTCCATCTCTCCCAACCTGTAGTAGTGCAGATGTTTGGTCACTTCTAAGAGAGCCTGAATATACAAATATGGGCATTAAAGCAGGCTTTTGCGTTTCCTGAAAACACAGTTAAGGATTCAGGAGAATGCATCATGGATGTAAAAAGGAGCAATTAACAGCCCTTCTGTACCTGCAGTAGCAGAAGGCAGAATGCTGTGAATAGGCAAATTCTTCCCCATCCTGCACTGTTGCTGTTGAAGGAGCAGGACAGACATTTTTCCTACACAGATTTTAACAGGAGAGCAGAGGCAGCTGGAAGAAAGACATGTCCAGCTGGAAACCTAACAGGACATTAACAAACTCGTAAGTGACAGGCTAAACAGGTTGTGGGACCAGACTCTTCCTGTTGCTTGAGAGTTCCAACATAATGCTCAAACTCAGCTGGTGCAAACTAAATTTGCTTCACTGTCTGCCAGAGCTGTATCAACTTACTCCAGTAAAGTGTGAAGGTACTCAGGTCTGGGACACCACTGACAGGCCATCAGCTGTGCAGAAATGTCATTCTAGAGAAAAACAAAGAAACAAACAAAAAAACCAACAAAGAAACAAAAAACAAAACAAAACCCACAAAAAAACCCCACCAAAAAAACACCCCAAAACAAAACAAACCAAAAACATGGGAACAAACCCCTGTGAAAAAGCAAGGCCAGACAGAAGAAATATCTCTCTGTTCTGAAACAACCCAGAAAAGGGGAAACTGTAGAAACTCCCTTCACAGAGCATTAGCATCCAATCTTAACACACAATGAACTGCAGCACTCAGGATCATTTGTCCAACCCATTCCAAACCTGGTTTGGTTCCACATCATCTCCCCAGCTCAGGCTCTCCTAACAACGGAACAAAAATATTTTTCATTTTTCAAACCCTTTTCCTTTCCCCTCAGGGCATAGTTCAAAGCTCTTTTATGTCATTCTGACAGCACAATATGATTTTAGGCAGATAAACCCAGCCCATTAAGAGATACACCCTATGTAAGACATCTTGCTGGCACTGGAAAGTTGGCAGTGCAAAATACTTGCAAGCTCCCAGCCTGCAAATGAGACCAGGGATCAAGTGACAAAAACAAGCATCATGTGGAACAAGGCAGACTTGCTGCTAGTCAGCACCAGGGGACATGAGTCCCTCGGCAGTTCTGGTCAGTGCTGCTCAACTTTTCTTCCCACCGCACAAGCCTTTCATCTCTCAGACTTCACAAGGACATCCCACCTTCCAGTAACTACTGTGAATCTGGAAATTACCCTCCAGGAGCATTTTTATTTCTGCAGTGGGGTGAGAGTCCAGAGGCTTGCCATCATCTGTAAAACAAGTAACTGCCAGCCCAGCAGCAAGCCCAAGGGCTGACCCTTTGGAGGACCGGAGATGGAGACCATGCGTCCTTACTCCACATCCAGGTACTCCTTGCTGAGGAAGAAGGAACAACTCATCAGTCACCCATCTTACAGCCCCCTGGCCGCAGATTATTCAGATAAAACCCAGAGTGTGTTAAGGAAACTTTCCTGTCTGACCGCCCAGGAGCCACTCTGTCAGTGGCACTGCCCCCATTCCAAGACTTTCACTGCTGGGACCCAAGTCCCTTCACAGCAGATGGCTCCAGTGACGCCATGGGTGGCCCTTTTGGCTCCCTGCACACCCCACACTCACACAGTCAGACAGGGTTTCCTTACTGGCTCAGCCCTGGGTTTCCCACAGCAGTCTCAGATGTCTGGATCCTCTAATTTAATCGTGGTGCAGTGACACAAAACCAGGTGTCACTGGTGCCTCTGGGGAGGGACCCCTAACAAAAGCATTCCTGGGCTTTTATACTCTTACAGTCTGTGCACCCAGACAGTCTGGGGTCTTCTCGCTGAGTCATGAGCTCCTGCTGTATCCCTGTGCCCTTTGCAGTCCAAAGGGTCAGCACCAGGTCACAGCCCCTTTCCTGGGGCTCCTGACATTTGCCCCATGCAGAGCACAACCTGCAGTTCACGCTGCAGCTGCACACCCAGCTATCAACAGTGGCTGTATTCCTCAAGAAGTGCCAAAGACATTTAACTATTTTCATAGCATCACATGCTCATCACACACCCTGTAACAATGATGTTCCCTAAAACTGGGCTTTAACCTTCAAGGAAAAGCAGTTCTCACAGGAATCTGCAGAACTGGGCCCCTGGTCAGGGATGTTGGCTCTACACACAGATTTTATTCTAAACACAGCACAACATTTACTCACCTGGAAACACAGCTGCCCTACTCTGGGAAATTTCTCCCTCCTACTATTTCACAATTCTCAGAAAGACAACAGTTACGCAAGAACAGCTGTATGGGCACTTGAAATGCTTAGAGCTTCTAAGCAAGACTTTCCCCAAATTTCCCTTATCAGAGCACAGCTCCAAATCCCATGCTCCCAGGTTTCAAGGCACACCAACCACCAGTCACTGAGCCTCTGTCCCTTCTCTCCATCACACCTTTGCCCCACCAGAGACCTGCAAGACAAAACGTGACGCACAAGCGAGCAGGGGGCTGCTTCCACATGGACATGCTGCTGTCACCTTGGCCAGCCAGGTAGGTGTTTCCCCCATCTGGCCCACTAATTTATATCTTGTCAGGAAAAGGGGAGCAAGTGGCCTTGACAGGCTGTCAGTGATTTCTACCTTCTAGTAACTTAATACAGCACACTACCCCTTCCTAAAACGGCAGCAGGGAGATGCTCAACGGCTTTGGCATCTAGGAAGACATTAACAAGATTGCTGGGCATCAAACAGGACTGCAGACTTTCCCTCAGAGCAGAGCAAGGCTCCGGTTTACAACACACATTTGATCCCTTTTCCATCCCAGCCATCCATCTGTGCCACAGGTCGCCACCACCCTCAAAACGTAACACTCCTTACTACGACAGACACTCGGTGAACGAGCCCAAGGGCACAGCACCAGGAGAAAAACTGCACCTGTGTGAACAACTACAAGTAGCAGCACGCAGTTAAAAATCCTACAGGCAAGACAATCAGAGGGCTAAAGCCTCATTAAATCCTGGTGTTTATTTTCAGAGGAAGAGGTTAGAGGAACTCCTCCTATTAAACCTTGCTGCTCCTTTGTTTATAACAGCCTGCAAAGCAAGACAGAAGCAGAGGATAAGAAGACAACCACCACCCCAGTCCCGCACGATACGTGGTTATCAGTACCACTCTAGTTCAGCTGCCTTTTGCTTGGCACTGCCAAGAAGAGAGTTCTTGAGAAGCAAAGCCACAGTTACTTGCAGTGATCAAAATCACTGCAGATACCATCCCAACAGCAGAAGCAGCACTACGAAGTCAGATCCTAATAACAGCGAGACTCTCAGAGATTAACATACTACGGTAAAAACACACACTATTTCACTGTAAACATCTAATAGCTA
This sequence comes from Chamaea fasciata, assembly GCF_029207755.1. NCBI lineage: Eukaryota > Metazoa > Chordata > Aves > Passeriformes > Sylviidae > Chamaea > Chamaea fasciata. The sequence continues at coordinate 17,877,728 of NW_027094092.1, read as the reverse complement.
GAAGACATTAGGCCAAATAAATATAGCTGGGATCCTGCCCTGACACCTGGCAAGGTGTATAATCTAAAAGTGGAGAAGCCTTGCAGGAAAGAGACTGGGTCACTGAAAATCCAATTTCTACATCTTCACCCTCACCCAACGGCTGCAGAGGGTGCAGGAAGAGAGAGGATGCTTGGGGTCCAATCCCCAGGGTGACCTTGAGGAAATCCCACAGTCTGTCCACATTTCCACTTTCCCCATCCACTGCATGAAGAGCAAAATAACCTTGACCTACCTCAAAGAGGCAGGGATCTGGCTTAGGAGAGTCTGGAAGGAGCTCAGAGGGGCTTAGATGCAGGACCTGCGCCGCGACCGGGGCGGCCAGGGAATCCTACGAATCGCCCCAGAAATCAGAAGCCCGGAGAAACTCGGAAATCGCTTTCAATATAAACCGCTGCAGCTCCGAGGCACTGAAGGGCTCGGTGGAGCCGCACACGTGTCACCCGCAATCTCCCTGGCGCGGGCAGCGGAGAGGAAGGCGCAGCCCCCGCGCCCGGCAAGGGCGAGCCCCGCACCACGGCAAGCGGGGGGACCAGCCCCGGGCCCCCCGCGCAGACACGGGGACCCAGCCCGGGGAGGAGGGGAGGGGCTGGGAAGACTTAAAACCCTCAGGGTGAGGAGGGGAAGCGGCGGCGGGCAAGGAGAGCCCGCGGCGCCGGGGAGAGGGGGCGAGGGAGGGTACACGGGGCGCCCGCAGCCCCCCGGGGCCAGGGGACGGCCCTCCAGGGCCCGGGGGCGCAGGAAGGGCGGCCGGCACACCCCTGGGATGAGGGGCCGGGGCGAGCGGCGGCGGGGCCGGTGCAGCAGGAGCCAGGCCGGGGTAAAAGAGCAGCATGCCGGCGGCAGGAGGGGTGTCGGGACCCCCGGCGGCGCCCCCTGAGGGCTTGGGAAGGGCCGTGCCCACACTTACCGGGCGGCGGCGGCGGCTCCCGCCGGGGCCGGGGACGGTGCGGCGCGGGGTGCGGAGCTCCTGGCGCGGCGCGGCCCGGCCCGGCTCAGCTCTGCCCCCTCCGGCCGCGCTCGGCGCAGGAACCGCCGCCGCCGCCGCCGCCTGTCCCTCCCCGCCGGGGCGGCCGCCGCGTCCCCATGGCAACGCGGGCCGGGGCGCCCGCGGATCGCCGCGCCCCCGGCCGGGAGCGGCGTGCCGGGACTGCCGCGCCGGGCCCCCGGCACCCCCGGCACCCCCGGCCCCGCTCACGGCCAGCCGGCCGGCCGGCACACGGCACGACGGGGGGCGAGCGACTGCGGGGGAGAAATAATGGGACTGTCATCTGTCCCCGAGGGAACGGCCCGAAGTTGTTTCAGGGCAGGTTTAGGTTGGGCATTAGAAAAAGGTTCTTCACCTAGAGGGTGGCTGGGCACTGAAACGGGTCCCCAGGGAAGTGGTCACAGCACCAAGGCTGACAGAGCATAAGAAGCGTTTGGACAATGCTCTCAGGCACATGGTGTGACACCAGGGGATGTCCTGTGCATGGCCAGGAGTTGGATTTGATGATCCTTGTGGGTCCTTTCCAACTCAGCTCATTCTGTGCTTCTCTCATTCCCTTCAGGATACCAGCCAGGCCCGCTGTGCCCATTGGGTCACCATGCTATCCTGCCTGCTACCCCTCAGGAAAGCCACCACACCACTGGCAGGCATTGATTTTTGGGGTTAGCAGGCTCCACTGTGGACCTGGGGTTCTCAAGAGCTTTATGAGACCTAAGTCCTTGCTGGGACAAAACATCCACAGAGACCTTTTCATGAGGCCTTGGAAATTAACCATGAAGGCGAGGAGGACAGCAGCAGCCAAACAGATCTCTGTGCCTCTTGGGATGACCAAGTTCTTTGAGGTGAGGGTGGTGAGGCACTGGAAAGGTTGCCCAGAGAAGCTGTGGATGCCCCATCCCCAGCAGTATTAAAGGCCAGGCTGGATGGGGCTCTGAGTAACCTGGTCTAGTGGAAGGTGTCCACTAGAGGAGATTAGAATGAGATAAATCTTTAAGGTCTCTTCCAACCCAAACCATTCTGTGATTCTGTAACATCCACAGGTGTGATACCACCAGGGAAAGAGGGGAAGATTTCCAGGGGAACACACCTCTAAGAGCATCCTTCATTGCTCACATACACCAGGCCCTGGGTGACTGTGGGATTACCAGCCCTGTACCAAGGGCCCATGGAAGCTGGCAGAGCATCAGTGCACAGTTATCCTGTGCAATGAATCAGAGGTGACTAGAAAAGAGTGCCTGCCAGGATGCTCCCAGGAGCATGTAGGGCTAATGAGGACATTGTGTACACAGGAGAAGTGACAATTATATGGAGTCGTGATGAACAGCCCAGAAACATCACAGTTGTTCACACACCTGAAAACAAGAGGAGCTTGTTATCACAGTCAGGGACCAGGAACCCAAGATGAGAAGAAGATGTAGACCGGAGGCCAGTGAAGAATCAGAAGCCAATGCTAATGAGCTGAATATAGGTGAAAAGGGGATCAGCTTTTCTCATGCACTTTTCAGGCTGGGCTGAGGAAAGCATGAGAAGATACAGCTCTGGAGGTGGAAATCTCCCTCCAGAAGGGTGGTGGAGGAGACCAAGGAAGGGGACCTGTGCGCTGTGGCCATTTTATGAGTGTATGTTGGATGAGCATCCAGCACAAGAGAAAAATGCAAGTGCAGTGGGCAGGAACATGCCAGAATAGTCTATCCAACCCCACAGTCCTATCTCCACCATGTTCTTGGAAAAACAGGCAGCAAGGCCTGGGTTGCAGGCAGGCTGCTGTGGCGGGCACTGCTGCAGGAATTCCCAGTTTGAAGAACAGTGAAACAGCGTGGGGGAGTTGTGGTCTTCTCACTCCCCAGCTGCAAAACTGCTTCCCACCCCTTTCCTTGGTGGTGGCGTATCCCCGCTCTGCCCTGTTTTGTAAAGGCATCAGTGGGTTTCACTGCGCTGTGCCCTCTCAGTCAAAGGCTGAACTGAGTTCAGTGTGGCCTTGAGGTATAGATGTTTCTGTTTACAGCGTAGGTGTGCTGGCAGGACATTACCATCCTCTGGCAAAGAAGAGGTTAACATTGTCCATCTTTGCGCTGCATCTCAGGAGGACCGCAATCACACGTTTTTATTTTTGGTTCTGCTGCATAAGAACAACTGCTCTTTGTAACCTGTATGGCACAAAGGACCCGTTTCTTCCGGCAGCATTTAAGAGAGGGGATAAAAAAAGGAAGCAGAGGAAGAAAGTTCGCATTCAGCGAGTGCCAGGTTGTCAAGGTTTCTTCTGCTTTCAGACATGAATTTTTTCTCCTGACAGACACAAAAGAGATTTAAAACTGTTTGGTACAAAATGGAGCTTCAAAAGCAGCACTGTGTGTGTCTGATACAAGGTGAAGAGCACAGCTCAGGATCTCCTGTACGAGGCAACATTGTTGTGATCATGGTGAGCAGGGGAGCTTTATACCAGGTCTGTACTTGGCTTGTCACAAAGCTTGTCCTGTGTGAGTCTCAAAATCCTGCACTGATTTCAGCCCATCTCTCTGAGGGGCCATGGGCTGGATCAGGCCTACAAGGACATGGGTAAAGTTCAGTCTACTCCAAAGAAAGAGGTTTTCACGAGGTCTCACTTTTCAGTTTCCTTCCTCATTTGTATTGTTTTCTGTTTTAATAAATTGTGGACTGCCAGTGAAATCCCCAAGTGCGTGATGAGTGTGGTTATTAAACCAACGCTTAAAAAAGTAAAATTGGGCAAGCTTGGTCTCTGCTCCCTTGGCCTGGTTGCCATTCTGGACATGATTTTCAGAGCACTGGTAGACAATTTAACTGATAAATATTGAAGAGGCAGTAATGTAATTAGCACCAGTCAACATCGTTTTCTGGAAAAATCAATCCCAGCCAAGCCTGATCTTGTTCTCCATTGAGACCACAGGATATGTTGCCAAAGGTAACAGCAGAGAGGCGTTAGGGGAGGCATCCAGGGTATAATTAAACAGAATGAGTAAAATGAACAGATTTACAGCTGGCCATCAGCTTGGATGGCAGGAAGCTCCCAGAAACCACTGACCCAGCAGGTCTTGTTTCATTTTTGGTGCAGATACTTGACATTACAGAAGTGAGAGAGGATGTGAATGCAGCTGGAGAGTGCAAGAAGGGGACAGCTTAACCCCAAACCCAGCTCTGTTGTCCCCAGAAACTCAAGCTGCAAGATCACACTGGTGAACCCACTGGTGGCCATTGTTCCTTGAAAAGAGACATCTTCTTAGTAGCTATTTGATTCAAATGCTGAACAATTCGTGGAAATAAAGTCCCTGAGGCTCAAAGCACACAAGTGTGTGAAAAAAAAAAAAAATCTCCCTTTTTTAAGTGACTTTTAGAGCAGCTGGGTTGACCCTGACGTTCTAATGAGAAACGTGTCATGAGCTGGCGTAATCAATGGCCCAGCTCCTGCAACATGTTTTGCAGGGCCGGCAGCCTCCAGTAAGCACCAGCATCTCGCAGCGCTCAGTACCCGTGAGGCTCCAGCCTCGGGGCTTGCTGACACCCGGCGGCCCTGTTCCCTGCCTGTGCACAGCCTGTGCCACAGCAGCAGTGCCTCAGCTCCTTTGGCAGCCAACACAGGCTCCCACGTTCAGCACAGACAACGCAAGGGAAATCACTCTCATGCCCTCCGTGCTTATCTCCCGGATAAAACAGCGAAGCACTTTTGTTTATTGAGTGCCGATGAATGGTGCTGTCTTGGCTGTGAGATCGGCCTCCAGATCCCACTCTGGGCACAGCTGCTGGCAGGGAGCCTGTAGTTGCAGCCACCCATTGCCCTGGGAGCCTTTCAGCAGAGCGTTCCCCCTCAACCCAGGGAGAAAATGACCGACAGCATCCCACCGTATGTGTCTGTTCTTATGCCGAGATGGCATCAGATTTATGGGGCACTGATCACTCTTTTCCCCTGCATGTATGGCCCAAGACTGCAAGTGGGTGCCAAAAAATGCAGTTTGCTCCAGAATTTTTCAGTATTCCTCACCCTCCACAGCTCATTTGTTCGTCTCCCCTTTCAGCAGCTGACAACTGTGAGGGATCTGCATTGGCAGTAACCTCCATGGCTGTTTCTTGGGGAGTAGGAAGGCGAGATGGCTCCGTGCTGCCAGGATGGAGGGTGAAGTGGATGCTGAGGACACTGTCACCCCACCATGGGTGAAACAGCTGGACCTCAGGGTCACAGTTCCCAGGCTTGCCACCTCACCAAGAGCTGCAGCCAGCTCCTCCAGGGCCATGTTATTTTAGAACCCCAAAAAACTGATGGATCCATTTGTGATTGCCTCTGCCTTCCAGCCATCACTCATGCACAGCAGTTGTCACAAAATAGCCTGTTTGAGCAGCAGGATTTTCTTTACTCTGTCCAGACTGCAAAGAAATAATCTCTTGTAAGGGACTTCTGGAGGGGGAGACACCATGTGTTCTTGCTCCTGGCAATGCATCAGGATGAAAGCCTCACCAAATCATCTGTTGTGGGGATTTTTGAGGGGGAGACTGTATTTTCTTGCTTCTTTCAATGCACCAGGATAAAAGCCTCACCAAGACTGTCACTCAGCCTGATGCTCCTGCAACACATGAAGGCTGTGCAGACATCAGGAGACAGAAACTTGCAGTGTTGAGAGGGAGCAGCTACAATCAATATGACAAGCCATGCTTGTTCTCAGCTCTGGCCTTGGGGAGATGCTAAGAATCACAAGGATTTCTATTCTTATCCAATCTGGAGGGAAAAAACCCAAAATCATTTGTCCTGAACCACTGCTGCTTCCAGAGAAAGTAAAATCTTCTGAGGACATGGCTGAAGAAGCAGCAAGGTGAAGATTCATACCTAAGCTCAGGTCCTCCCCTGGTTATCCTGATACTACCTCCCTCATCCAGCTTTCCTGTCCTACTTCTCACTATAATCTAATGCTTCTCCCCATCAGCCCAACAAAGTAGAATTAGAAGCCTAACCAGCCAGGCTCATCCGCCAGGTCTTTTCCTTACACAATACAGAGAGATGGGTGACTCCATAGGGGCTGCAGCCACCCTCTGCAAAAGTCCCACTCTCTTCTGAACATGCAGGATTTGCAGTTGCTAAACCTGGTGATGCTGAACACCATCAGAAGATCAGATCTGGCCTGTGGCAAAAACCTGGCAGAGACAGCATGGCTAGGACACAGCTAGGGTTACTCAGATCACTGTGTGATCCTGTTCATACCCAAAGCTTTAAGTTCTTGCTGCTGTCGTGGAACTGTCCCACAAGTGGGTCTGCCACACCCTGGTACCTCTTTTGATCTGGAAAAAGGTTTCCTGCATTAGGATGGAAAACTCAAATAATTTCTTAAGCTATTTGAGGGGTCTTTTAGAAATTCCAAGCTTTACCCTTGCTGCTTCAAGCAGAGGGCTGGCAGGGTTGCGTTAACATGGAAACTTAGGACAGCTTGGCAGCTAAGAGATGGAGAATATTATGTTGCTCTTTTCCCAAGTCCCTCGCTAAACGTCTGCAGACAATCCCTTATGCTCTCATGTCCTGTTAGCTTAACCAAACCTGCCCAACTTCATGGAATCACACAGTGGTTTGGGTTGGAAGGGACTTTAAAGATCCAACTCACCCACCATGGGCAGGAACACCTTCCAGCTGACCAAGCTGTTCTGGGTTGTGCCCAATCTATCTTCCCCGGCCTCCTGCAACCCAGCAGCAGATGACCACACAGGGCCTGCCCCTGATGTGGCTCCACCAGGTGACCCAGCACATGGCACTTTGTGTACTCGGCCTGAGATGCAGTGAAAACAGGGCAGAGCAGATGTTTTCAAGATTGGCATGTGCAGAGCAGAAATCCTGCCTCCCCTTGCAGTGCTACCTGGTTCGCTTTGGGTCACCACCGGAATTGTCAGTCCAGGAGAGAAGCTCAGCCACATGGCTCTGAGGAGAGGTTCAAGCAACAGCTGCCTCCTCTGAGTCTTGCAAGTGTGGTCTCCCCTTATCCACAGGGCTTCAGCTGATACAAAATTTGCAGCCGTCTTACTTTTCTAAAGAAAGCCAGTAGAGATGTCTGATCATCTTCCTCTGCCTGCTTTGTTTCTCCACATGCTCTGTTCCTGCAGTCTGATCCAACTCTTGCCTGAGAAAGGCATCCCCACCAAATCTCTTGCTCCTTCCACGTGGAAATGGATTCTGTTTTCTCTACTTCTTTACTTTTTAAAGGATTTGTTTCCCCACCAATTTAATCAATCACTTTCTGAACACAACATTTATGTTTTGGCCTCAAACATCCCGCAGCAAAGAGTCAGCATTAGAACTATGCATAGTGGGGGGGAAAAAAGTACCCACTTTTGCTGTTCTGCAGGTGATACTGGACTGCTTCGTTTGGTGCCACCTAGTTGAGAAACAGTGGATGGCAACCATGTGTTCACAGTCTTCATCCTTTCCCAGGAGATGCAATACTTTGCTGTAAGAAAAGAGGTTAAAATGCTCTGTAGTACTCATCTCTGAGGGTCCCTCCAGTCCCTTGCACATTTTCCTGTTCTACCATCTCCTGTCTGGAAAAGATAAGAACTGCACTGGTGTTCAGTGAACAAACCAAGCAGAAGGGTCTTAGCTCCAGCCCCTCAAAACAAACTTCTGGATGGGTTCAACCTACAGACCTACTGGGAGACAGGAAGAATAAAGGCATATTGCCTAGCTGGTTTCTACATTTCCCAGTCACCAAATTCTTTCAAGGTAGCTGGAAACTGGAACAAGGGTCAAACTCTTCTCCTGGATTTCCAAGACACAGATTTACAGAAAAATGGTGCTTTAAGGACACACAGTTTATTTCTGTGGAGTTCAGGAAATGAACACACACATTTAATTGAATGCTGTTATCTTCATTTTAACAATACCAACTGATAAGCACAGTGGGCTCACTTTGATGCACCCTTGGGCTGGGATTCTGATGCACCAGTGACTGAAAGCCAGCCCCACTCCCTTTCCCAGTGAAAGCTACTCTTGCTTTAAACGCTGAAAACACGGGGTGATCCTCCCTTTGGAGGAAAACAGTGAATTTAAGGACCATCAGATTTTCTTTCCCTTTAAAAAAGACCAGCAGTGTTATACTGTCAAGTATGGATATAAGTGTGTCCCAAGCAGCAGGAAATCTGACAAACTGGGTATCTTCTAGCACTCTTTCAGTTTTGGCATCAAGCTCAGTAGGTTCATGGCTGAACCATCCAGTCCTCAGTGCACCACAGAGATCTCCTTTCCCTTATCAGAGCAATCCCATGGATGTGCTGAGTTTTACAGTATTGCTGCCTACCTGCAGTGAACAGAGAAACTGAACACAGCCCCTCTGGGCTCACTCTCAATTTTGTATTTCAGTCAGGTCTTTTACTGGAAATTATACAGGATTTTACTGACAGGACTGTGTAAACAGTTTAACCCCCTGCAGAACATAATTGGGCTTTCCCTTGTATTTTTTAATGGAATTGATAAACTGAATTAAGCTTTCATTTCTCAACTTTTTTTATTAATATCTGTAAGAGATGGAAGCATCATACCTGGATCTGTCCCCTGGCAGCTAGAGGACTGTCATAGTTAGAAGAAACTTGAGAAACACTCAGGTCATTTTGCTGGAGATCTACAACTTTATGAAGTAGAAAAGGGTTTAATTATTAAAGAGCTATCAATCTTACAACCAAAAAAGAAGGAGAAAAAAATGTTCCTACTCCCAAACAATTTCTTGCTTTACTTTCAAAAATTTTTGTAAGTAGGCTTTTCCTGGAAAAAATTTATTTGGGATAACTTTGGACACATTGGGATCATGCACAGTAAAAAACATAAAATCTGCCAGATCATCTGTAGGACACTGTAAGTTCCATATTAAGCACCAGAAAAAGCCAGATAGCTAGAAAGGGAAAGACACTACTCCAGTAAGTGATGAATTCATGACAGAAGTCAGAAAGGAATGCCGTATTTTGATTCAAAAGATAAATGCCAGGTTGGTTATTTCTTTTGCTGTTTCAACCATCTACTGCAACTGTTATCAGTCATAGCAGCCATAGGCTTATGAAAGACTTACTGTGCCTCAAAGAGATTATTGATAAAGATAACACACCTCAAAATAATGTTTTCCATTGACTCTCATCCAGCTCAAATATTTGCTGCCAAGTCAGCTAAGGAAAGAGCAGTTGAACAGTTGCTCTGATTTCCCGCCCAGCACCTCGGTGTCCTCAGCTGGGTGCTTGCTTTGGTGTCACTTCAAGGAGAAAGCCAGATGCATACAAGGAGACCCAGCCCATCAGGCTATAACTCAGCAGGGAAAAACTGGAGATAACAATCCTTGTCTGGGGTACAATACTTCCCTTTCCTTAAGTTATCAGCCCAAATCCTGAGCTGTTCTAGTGATGAAACTGGCTAGGGTTTGGTATCTGCTGTCACCTGGCCTGGCTGCCACCCATTACAAGAGTAACCTGAACACCTGGCACTAACCTTCCTCTCTCTTGGCACCAAGTTCTTTTCTTGAAGAGCTGTAGCTCTGCTGATGCCTGGATGAGTCCTCCACAGATTCCAGCCTACCTATCCTTTATTCCAGCACTGCCCAACTCAGTTCTGACCTGATTATCACAAACGGAAAGCTAAGTGCAGCCAAGCTTCATCCTGTTGTAGCTGTAGATGCTACCTTGTGCTTCCTGTAGACTTCTCCAGCACCTTCACCGGAGGACAGGCTTACCCTACACACTGTGCCTTCTAGATTAGCACAGTTTCTCTCTAGACCTGCTCCACCTGAGCCTCAGCTCACTCCCTGAACGTTGTGTTTCCTGGCTTAGCCCCACTGCAGCAAAGCCACCCTCCAGGGACACCATTAACTCAGCTGCAGTCTGTCCTGTGCTTTGCAACCGGCAGTATCCAAGCTCTTCTCCCATTTCTGCACAGCACAGCCAAGCTCACCTGTGTCCTCCTGCCAGCAGGTTTAAAGGGACCAGTCTCCATCTAACTCAAGGCATTTATGGAATAGCAGACCATGCTGTGAAACAGTTAAGTGCTGATTTTATTCCCAGTGAGAGCAATATGCTCAAATGCATCTCTCCGAAATTGGAGGAAAGAACAAATACCTTGTTGGTATCCTTGAAAATTGCAAACAATAACATATGACACAGAATACAAGAGAAAATGTACATTCAAAAGAGCATTCTGGTGACTTGAACCCAACATGAGACTTGGGGCAGCACAACCTAAGCAACCAGATCTGTGGAAGTCTCAAGGTGACAGCTCAAATCTGCAAGTCCTTGTCCAGTGCTCTGGACTGGACAGTAAGCACTCTGTGGCCTGAGGTGTTAGGACAGCCTTAAATGAGAGAAAAAGCACAACAATTTTACACCTCTCTTTCAATAATACTGATGGTATGATGGTAGGTCTGAAGCAGCATCAGGGAAGGCACTGATGATTCTTCAGGAGGGGAAGAAAACAGCAGGATTTATCCAACCTGCAACTGCACTTGACTTTGGGTGGTACAACCTGGCATTTTAAAACAGACTTTTGTTTTTTCAGACTAAGGATGGCCCTTTAAGTAATGTTTAGAGAGTTATGCTGAATTCAAACCTATCTTGAAAGACTTGAATTTACTTAAATGACAGTAGTGTTTCAGAAAGCTTGCATGTAATTTTCCACTGTTATTAGTAGGTCATTAACTGAGGGCCACTATGAGATGGGGAACAGGAAGAGAAGGGTGCCTCAGTAATAAATCATTGAGCAGTTAAAAAGCAGTAAATGCTTCCAGCCTTATACAAGATATTCAGGCTGAAAAACTGGGAAGTTAGCGCAGCATGGTTCGTGTCAAACCCACAACAACGCCTTATTTCACAGCTGGTCAGACCAGTTTTTAAAATGCAAATTTAAGTCGCGCTTTTCACCAAACTTCAGGAGGGGTCACACCTTCACTACTACAGTCACATTTCACTGGGAGGATGTGAGGACTATCCCTTGGAAACTGCAAGTGAAATTTTAATTTCACTTAAATCAGAGTCTCTCCCACAACAGGTCATGGGTTTTTACTTTTGTTTTATAAAATAAAAGTGGAACTTTGTCAAAGATCAGCAGTATGTAGGTGTTGTCTGAAAAGGTTCTTGTAGGTGCAGCAGGCTATTTGCTTCATGATAGCTTTTGAAGCAAAACAAAAAAAAAAGAGCAATTTTTCTAGAAATCAGTTTCTTCTTTCTTCTCCACAAGTACTTAGGTTTTGTTTGGACTTAAGGGAACTGGAAGAGATTTGGAAAAAAATATAAAACATTTTCATGGGGAATACAGTTCACATGTTCATGTGAGCAGAACACATCATTAACAGAAATGGCTGAACAGTCCCCACCACATCACAGGCCTTCATAACATGACTGCACCTCCACTCTCCTATCAAGCACTGGAGCACAAACAGACCCAAAGGCTCACACCCAGTGTTTCCAGCAGTGCTTCCAGTTTCAGGAATAAGTTATTAATAAATACATGTAATGTGAGTATTAATTAATCAAACACTGCTTAAGCCACTACTCAGCTGACAGACAGACACTTCAGTCTCTAAATTTCTCCACATTTCTGAAAGCTAAAGCTCAAGGTCATGAAGTGAAAGTAGAAAAAAGGTTCCTAAATGCACTCCAAACTTCCTGGGACTGGCAGAAGTAGCATGTGAGTACAGACCCGAGAGAATCAATGCCCAGCTCTTCAGGAAGACACTGACTCTTGAAGAGAGAGCAGCCCCCAGGCACCATCACTCTGGGTACACAGAAGGGTCCCGCACAAAGCCCACTTTTCTCTGCTAGGTGCTATGTCATAGCTATTGCAGAGTCCTCAGTGCTGCTCTCCTGCTCCAGGCCCACGCGGCGAATGGACTCGCTGTATTTCTGCCGCCCCAGCTCGATAATGGCGTCAATCTCATCAGCGATGTCCTGGCGGCCGCTCTCTTTCATGGCTGTAATCAGCCTGCTCACACAGTCAGGATCCTCGGAGTTCTGCTGAGCCCACGAGAAAAGCATGTCCAGGATCTGCTTGTTGAGGTCCTCTCTGAAGAAAGGAGGGAAGACAGAAGTAACCAACACGCTCTCCTGAGTAGCAAACCAAAGAGACCTTACCTAAATCCCAGGCATGGCCAGAGCCTTAAAGAAGCTATCCAGACACACAAAGCACTCAGTGGATCTGCCTCTTCCCCACCCAGCATACGGGAGTTGCAGTTCCTGCATGAACGTTTCTCTATAAAATATTTTCCTAATAGAAGTATCAAATCAAGGAATTCTGCTTTTGAATATAATTTCCTCACGGGAACACTAGTTTGATCATAACAAATCTAATTCTCTCTTACTTTGGCTTTGGCTTTTTGGTCAGGCTGCACATCCCATGATGTACCACAAGCACTTTTTGAATAACAATGATATTCACAATTAAAGCCATAGATCATTTCTTTTTGTAAGAGATGGAGGCTAGCCAGGAATCCAATCACAGAACAAAACAGGAATGCAACTCAGCTGAACTACAAAGCTCATCAGGTTTGTTATTTCCCAATCTTGTTTTTCAAACAAAAAAGCTTTATTTTATAATGGCAAGAGAAAATAATCAGTTTCCCATTATAAGAGGTATTATTTTCAGAAGAACCATTAGTCAACCCATCTTTAATCCGGTGAAACGATTACAGTGGAAGAACTTTCAACCAGCCGAGCATTGATTTGTACTATCACACTGCAGACAGATGGACAGACAGATATAATGCCCCGCTGTTGATTACTGTGTCCTATCTCACCTGTTATTGTATCCTATGCGCTCAATCTGCTGGTAGGTCAGGCCCAGGTTGAGGCCGATGCTCTGCCAGTCAGCTCCCACGCGCCTGGCAATGCTCAGCAGGTTTGCCTGTGTCAGGTACCCAGTCTCAGCGTTGCCCAGGTTCAGGGGAGGAAAGGAGAAGCCATTCAGGGCACCAGGGTTCTCATCCCAGCGGGGTTTCAGTTGCTGTGTCCAAAGAAGAGAGAGAAAAAACATTCTTTCTTCATCTGTTTTCGTAGACCATGGAGTCCGGCCACTCAGTCTCCACAGTGAAACCTCCTTCCTTCTGCTGGGGAGAAAGGAAGTTCTTGGGGCTGAAGGGTCAGGCTGTAATAAGCAAGGACAACTCACACTGGCAGAGACCAGCAATGCTCACTGCCTCAGGAAAACACCAAAGTGTAGTGCTCACAGTCATAACTCCCATCAGAAGTTTCCTTTCCCACATTTACAGAACAGTTTAAAATAAGCCACATCCCTGAAGCATATTTGCCTCAGCAGTAAGAGAGCACTTAGTCTAGGTTTGTAGTTGAGCTTGTGTGTGTCAGAAAGGGATGTGAGGTCATCACACGTGATCAGAAGGAAAGCATTCAGCCTACCAAGGTATTTATTGGTTTAGGCTTCTCAAATGTCACTTTAATTCTGTAAGCAAAAGTTGCATTTCTCACTGTAACATACAGCCTAGCCTTTAAAGCTCACACCAGAAGACCTGCACTCAATGTCTATGTTCAAATCCAGCATAACTACCTCATCCTATTCCATTCTTTTTTCCTGCTGCATGAGCTGTGTGATTAAGAAATTAATAAACAAAACAGACACTTCCCTTAATTACAGCGAGCTTCCTTGCATACTACATTATCATTTATTCAAAGGATCCACCCTCTCTGACTCTCTGACCACCCATTCAACAAGCCTGTGCTTGACAGGCAAGATGAGCAGGAGAGGTGGAGACCACTCCTAGCTCTTCATGTTCTCCTTTCAGAAGAGCTTACTCAAGGAGAATGTAAAATCTCCACCATGACATGACTGGGCAGCTATTTCTTGTGGTCATTCATTGCATGCCTTCTCATGGAGGAAAACAAAATCAGCTGAGCAGGAATTCCATGATCTTACCCCATCTAGATTAATTTTTCTGTAGGAGACAACTCACAGGCAGTTTGATGGGCAGAGTAGCAAGCCACAGCGAGTCTGGACCTTTTCTCCTCCTGCTGGCATCTTCAGGGATGCTGTCTGGAACTGCCCCTCGGTAGAAAGAGACCTTTCCAAAGAGAAAGCGGGCAGTGAGAAGCTCTGATTCAAGCACAGTGGCCCAGCCTATTGGCAGCATGTCTTTTCCATTTGGGAAAGAATGAATTCAGCATTCTCATCTATCCTCAGCCTACAAATATGGCCTCTCAATTATGTGTAACTGGGGGGAGCACTGAGGTTCTGCCATAAAGGCTGCACTTCCTGCCAGCACCCCAAAAATGGCAGGAATGTAAGTCAGACAGTTAAGTGATGAGTGATCCTTCAAAATTACACTTCTTGATTATTCAGGGTTTAGTCAGTGAAATGCAAAGCCAGAGAAAGAGGGCAGGAAAAGAATTGTGCTCAGCACTCAGAGATAAATAATAATGACAAGTATTCTAAAGGTAATGATGAAGGAGGAAACAAGAAGTCAGTGTAACTGGTTGTTCACCTGGCCTTTTACAGCTTGGCCTTTTCTGTCCACAGGGGAGGTCACATAGATTTCCTTCATGTTCTTCAAGTGGGAGTAAAAAATAAATGAGAGACGTCCATCCACACAGTCGGGACGATCTGTGCAGAGAAGCAGGAAGCATTCAACTTGTGGAGAAAAGTGTGCAGAAGCAGATCAGTCATAAAAATAAACCCACCTAGCTATTGCCCTCTGCAGGTTTACAAGAGCATGAGAAGAAATGAAAGTCTGCAAACAGCACTTTCATAAGGAAAAGCAGACAGAAAAGTTGTGTGACCAGAGAATGTGACAAGTTCAATGTCCAGGGACTGGCTGCTGTGAGCAGTGGGTGAGCTGGAGACAGAGAGGAATGCCCTGGAGGAGTACAACACACAGCAGAAACACGTCTAGGGCCAGAGCAGGACAAGAGGCAGGCAGGCAGGCAGGCAGGCAGGCAGGCAGGCAGGCAGATAGGTAGGTAGGTAGGTAGGTAGGTAGGTAGGTAGGTAGGTAGGTAGGTAGGTAGGTAGGTAGGTAGGAGCAGAACAAGCCCAGTACTGCCATACCCATGTCAATGCTGATGCCTCGCTCAAAAGCTGCAAAAAATTGCTCTCCCTCAAACATCTCCACCATGTCAGATGGCTCAGGTCCTCGGTAGCGGTCCTGCAGCTTCTTCAGCACTGGGTCAACCTGACAAGGACAACAGTGTTTGGTCTGAAGCACATCTGTCCCATGACCCATGTTTCTACACCCATGATGTTCCTTTCACCTTCAACAGGGAAGATTATTTTAAATGAAAAGGATGTAAACAAATGAACAAACACCCATTTAAAAAGCATTTTCAGCACTCTATCTTTTTAACAGGTCTTTTTAACTTCAAAGACAAAGAGGGAATTTACTTGCTACCATGTCCCACTCACTATTCAAATGCATTTTCTCTGCAAAAAGACACATGCCACAATAGCATACAGCTGAGGACACCAGAAAGCTCATTTTGACTTTGTAGTATGTGATCAGAGTGGCAGTCCAAGACACAGGTTAGATTCTTCTTTCTATTTGTAACAGTAAACCTCTCTCACTCCATGACCATTCACAGCAGGATTACAGACACATCCAAACAACAATCTCACTCTGAGTGTCATTGCTGCCTCATGTGGAGACAGTTTTAGCCCAGAACCCAATATAAAATATCCCTGCAGATGTTTGTGTCCACAGGTCTCTTCACTACAGGAGCACAGGTAAACAGAAGGAGCAACCAGAGCAGAGAATTATGTGGCCCAGTCAGTAGTGGCAGTCTGATAAAATAACCCTCATCTCACCAAGATGCACTGCCTGCCAAGGGACACGTTCTCCACAGCTGCACACTCATACTCACACTAGTCTGAAACAACACTGCTGGGGGTTGATACCCCCAGCAAGAGGCAGCAGAAGAGAATGCGTGAGCACTTCCCATCTCCTTCTTGACAAAGTCAGGCAGATGAGCTCACATTCATAGCATAAACTAACCTGACGTTGCACTGAAGCAGATTAAGGTCTGCTCACATGTTCAGGACTGCTTATATGTTCTTTTCCAGTGCTTGAACTGAGAACAGCAAGAAACATAAGGAAAAGTACCATTTCTAACTACTCCAGCTGAAAACAAAGCAGTGCTGCTGCCTACACCACTAGCCCGTGTCAGACAAGTTACATGTAAACTTTGACTTAAATTTAAGCTAACATGTTTTGCCTCATGTTTGCTGGATGATAATAGCATATACATAGCCAGTAACTGTGGTTCAGATGATTTTAGCAGCCCAGTCCTCAGGGTTTGCAGGGGAGGGAATCAATGCATGGCATTTACCACTGCACAGAATGAGGTTTTTTTCTTCCCCCAGCTTCTTGTGAGTTATTATCACACCACCAACAGCGTGGTGACAGCATGCCCCAACTAAATTAGTGCACTGCTGCCTTTACATCCTACAAAGGGAAGTCTGGGAAGCTCAGGAGCAAGGCAGTGCAACCCAGATCAGACCTTGTGCTTGGGGACACACTGTAGCAGGACTTGCTCAGGATCTCTCTTCCTCTGCAGCGCGATGAAGTTCACCTGGTACAGACGCAGCCGCTCATAGACCTTCTTGGCAATGCCTCCAATGTAGGTCTTGGTGGTGTACCACAGCCAGTACCTGGAGACAAGAAATTAAAAAAAAAAGATGGACCCTGCCCAGACAAAGGTGCCAGTGTCACACCCCCACAATTGGGAAGAATGACAGGTAGAGACAAAGTGCTATGCTGGGCCTGACTTGCAAAAGGAAAAGGGAACAGATAAAGTTAGTGTCATGGCCTCTGGTCAGCGTGTGGGAAAAGCAAGGCAGAGGAACATCCCATCTTTTCCTCAGGACTAATCCTGCACTTACCAGGAGAAGTGAGTGACTTCAAATACTGCATAAAGATGGGTGAATTCCAGCACCACCTCACCGGTAATGTCATTCCAGGTTTGACCCTCCAGGTCACCATGGAGAATATGCAGCCTTGACCGATCCAAATTTAGCCCTAAAGACAT
The DNA here is from genome assembly GCF_029207755.1 of Chamaea fasciata. Classification (NCBI taxonomy): domain Eukaryota; kingdom Metazoa; phylum Chordata; class Aves; order Passeriformes; family Sylviidae; genus Chamaea; species Chamaea fasciata. The sequence continues at coordinate 17,860,726 of NW_027094092.1, read as the reverse complement.
CAATGATCAAGAGATGTTATATACAGCAGAATTCTTGGGTGATTTACTTTTTAAAGGGTTCATGGCCTTCTCTTCAGCATCCAGGACTGAACTTTGGTCAAGGAAGAGCAGCAATAAAAGGACCAGGCTATCCCATTGCTTTTGGGATATTCTGGAAAAATTATACAAAGTTAAAATGATAGTGTGCTCACTCCCACCAACAGATCCATTAGACAATTCTCATCACTAAAATCTAGGGTTATTAATTAAGTTCTATCTCCTTCTAATGTACACTTCACAGACTTTTCAATCCTAATGCACTTCAGGCATACAAATACCAGGCAGTGTTATAATGAAGGCCATGTATTTCTTCACAAGAAAACCAGGAGAGGTCAGAGAAAACAGGAGTAAGGAGACTCAGGGTACTCAGCAAACAGAGGAATCCCTGGCATGACTGAGGCTGTTTTTAGCAGTTTTCAGAGTGGGATGTAGCTTAGCATACAATCATACATTTTTAAATGCAGTGGCTCAGCACCTGATTCATATGCAAAGAAAAGAGAAGGCAGACCCCTGGAGGCAGCATGTTCATTTCCCGCTTCAAGCTATTCTCAATCAGGAATTGAAGCCCTTTTACAATTCATCTCCTCAATGGGCAGGAGTGCCTCCTCCAATCCACCATAGTAAAACCAGTAGTGTAAATGCACACGTGGTTTGGCAGAGAAATCCTTCTGCCAAGACCATTCTCCCGGCTTGTCTGCTATGTGAACCCCAGCTCTGATCTGACAGACCGGAATCACCTTCAGCTCCCACCACTCTGCAGCACCACACAGACAGTGGACACACCTTGCTGTTCCTGCAGGAACACCAGCAAGCTTTATTAACAACAGGAGAGGCAAACAAAATTCTCTCTTGCCATTTGTGGTTTTCCAAATTTGGCGTTTCCCTTCATTATTTTGGGAATAAGCTGACCTGTGACCCCAGGTGGAAGAGGCAGCTGAATTCTCACTGGCTTGAGAAAATCCACTGTGGAGTCCTGGGAGAGGCAGAGCAGGGGACTGGCTCTGCACCCTGCATTGGCTGTAATTTCCTGTATCTCTTCTGCAGACACTGGCAGCACCTGGATGTGGCAGACAGCACAGTGAGAAGAGCAGTCAGGCACCAAATTCCCACACTGCTCACTCAGTTCCTCCACCACCTAGCAGACAAATGCTGCTCTTGCTGCAGGGCCCATTGAGAATAAAAGCACAGTGAACTTTGGCTGAAGTCTGGCAACCTGTCAGGCTGGGATGGACTTAAAGTATTACAAGAGCATCCAGCAGCTCTACAGAACAATTAATTTTAGTGGGGTGATTTTAGAATTAGATCCACATTAGATTCCCCACCACCCCCAATTCTCACTGAGCTGTTTTGCTAGGGTCAGTTTTTCAAGGGAAAAAGAGGCAAAATCTTCTTGTGTTCCCTTCATAGCAGCTACCTGCTGATCTGCTGGAGATCCACTTTCCACACAGGGCAGCATGGAGCACAGCCCATGTTGCAGGCAGGGAAGTTAACAGAAGGTGATCTGAGATGGGTCAGCCCATGAAGCAACCACGTCTAGACATTAATTGCCCTTGGGCAGACATCTCTGGTCGGTTCTGTACTGAACATGAGAAAACAGCTGTACCAGAGCTCACCAGAAAACATGCATACCTGCAGCTTGACGCTACGAGGCTCTTTGGTGACTCCAGGAGGAAAGATCACTTTGATGTTTGGATCCACACTGGAAAAGAGCAATGTCCCCTCTGCTGGCACTTTGCATTCATTTTGGACAAGTCGAGACACAACAAGGAACCAAGAGAAGTGAAGGACACAACAGTGGGCCACACACTTCTGTAACAGAGGACAAAGAAGAAAACATATAGGCATATAACTTAATATAATAAAGACAGCAAAATGAGTACCAGCCAAGCAGAAGAAAGACCTAGACCAGGGATGAAGCATGGCAGGCTGCAACTCATCAACTTCAGGAGACACACCTCCATAAGGGAGGAAACCTGGAGCTGAAACCCACTACATTTTATAGCAGCTGGTCAAAACACAGCTCATGAGATGTTTCAAATAGGTTCACTCTTGGCTGGGCACAGCCAAAGAGGGGAACAGGAACAAAGTGTGTCACTGGTAATTTCAATCTCCTCACCTTTGATTTTCTCTTCCGCCGCACTCTCGTTTCCAGATCACTCCAGCTCTGCCCACTGAAGGTCCGAACTACCACCTCATGCTGGTGAGGGGTTTGAGGTGAGATATATGGCATCCAGATCTGCACCTCCTGGCAAAAAAGAACTCCTGTGAGACACCAATTGAAAGGATAAAACCAAGCCCAGCTCTGCTCTGTGGCTTCCTATGCAGAAAAGAAGAGGGAGGGCAGAGCATGGCCTGTGTGCAAGGAGTCAAAGAACCTGCTCTGCTCTGCAGTCTCTGGGGAGGTGACAGGAGATGTCAGGTCTGCTATGGACTGTGATGGCAGGAAAAGTTCAGCAGCTTCTGTGCAGAAAGAGCAAAGTGACATTTGCAGTGAGCTGCTGTCAGCCATGATGGGGCTGGTGGGTGGTGTGACTACTCCCCAGCTTGAATACAAACCACACAATCAGACTTTTAGAGAAGGATGCAAACCATTCTCCTTTCAGGCTAAGGCCAGACACTGGACTTATCCTCTGGTAAAGCAGGGGGGTTGTGAGTGAGAAAGGTTATAGCTCAGCTCAATCAGGAGCAATGGGGAAGGCAAAGGTGCCAGGCCAGCACAGCATCAGAGAAGCTGGCTGTGTCCTTTCTGATTCTCTGCAGCTACTTAAAAGCAGCAGGGATGGGGGTAAATGTCTCACAGGTCCAAAAAGACACTCTCAGAAGACTCTCCTGAGCTACTGCAAAGGCAGATTCATCAGGAGGTGACCTGGGTGTATCCTCACCTGCTGGAATTGGACCCCATGAGGCTGCAGCTCCAGGACTCTACTCAGCAGGACATCATGGTGTCTCAGCTTTACCCACTGAGGATCTGGCGTGAGGGATCGGAAGTAGATCCGCAGAGGACCAGAGGCAGCCCCCGGCGGAAAGTAGAAATGGATGCCACAGGCCAGGACCACTCTGCAGCCTTCAGAGGTGACAGTAAAACTTCCAGAAGAAATGCATGAATTTATGACATTGTGCAGTGACTTCAGCCCTCCAAAAATCAACAGAAGAATCTTGTACTTGAGTTTGGCTGGCCTACTGAGGCTACAGGCTCCCATACATTCCTCCAATACCCACCATGCACCTTGTCTGGGACCTTTTTACACCACAGTAATATAAGCTCTTAAGAAGAGAGGCTTACCTGCCCTCTCCTGATGCAAGGAAGTGTCTTTTTAGCCTTCTGGTACTAGATTTATCTGTGGCAATAAGAAGATTTGTGTAGGAGAAAGAGATAGAGGTTACTTAAACCAAGGTAGACAAGAAATGCTGAACAGTTTTGGCTTAATCCTAATCGGACAGAAGCTGCTAATGGAATCCTGGTCACACTGCAGTGGGCTCCAGAACACACCGCAGCAAGAGGATGGCATGAGGCCTCAGGGTCCCAAGATGTACTGAAAATGGTGGCTCTCCCCCAGGGAAAATCAAAAGCAGAGGGAATTAGAAAATATTTCAGTTTACCCCTGCAGCTTCCAGGGCCATGTTTGATTGCCTGGGCCTATCCCCAGGAATCAGTGCTTGTTCTTGTGAACATGAGCACCATTGGGAAACCCTGCTTAGATTCCCGCTCATTTCATCACCTTCCTCCTGGACAAAGAGCCGCTCCTCTGCAGCCGGTGAACCTCAGGAAAGCAGGAGGTAACTGCACAGCAGAATGACCCCTTGCTGCTCTCTGAGGTTCTCGCATGAGCCACCACAGCCTTAGGGCCATGCAGCAAGTCCAGGAACTGGTGCTTACTTCTGCTCAAAAGGCTGGACCCCTTTAGGGACCTCTCCTGATCTGTTTCCTGGGAGTCCCATTTTCACTTCCACTCTAAAACCCTACCATGAAAGGCCAATTCCAGGGACCACTGAGCCCTTCAGACTTGGGACAGACCTCATAAAAACATAACTAGTGCTGTCTGCATCCTTACAACTTAATAATTATTCCAGAGAAATAAATGCTGATCCGATTCCCCCCTGCTTGTCTTCTCTAATCCAAACCCATCTACGCCATGCTGAGCTGAGTGAGGGAACAGCTGGGCAGAACACACAGCAGCAGAAGCCTTGCAATTACCAGCCTGCAGGGATGGTTCAGTTTCTCCCAAGGGATTGCCTCGGACATGCACGAATGGCAAGGCCTGGATCTCAGCAGGGATGACACAGAGGCAGTTGTTCTGCAGATCAAGTCTGGACAAGTTGGGCAGGCTGGCAAGCGAGGCAGGGACTGTCACCAGGAGATTGCTGTGGAGATGCAGCCGACGCAGAGACTTCAAATTGGCTGCAGGTTGGAACAAGAAGTGACCCCCCACCCGTGCTGTTAATTGCATTGCACGGCAGCTCTCACCCTCCCTCCCTCCTCAGCCAATGTAAACACACACATCATGAGGGAGAAGCACAAAAGCTTAACATCCCTTTAGCTCACTAAATAAAGGAGTGCAAGGAATTAGCTGAGAGGCAATGCAGCCACCTCTGTCCTCTGCTTTTCAGGCAGAGGCTGAAATGTAAGCCATTTCTGTAACAGCATCGAAAACAACCTCAGTCGCAAAGTAATACAGGACCCAGGAAGCTGGACAGCAGAAGTCAGAGCGCGGTTCTGCGGACTGGTCCACAGTGAACAGTGTGATTTCAAGCCCAGATTTGCATCCATCAAACCTCGGCTCTTCTGTTACTAGTCCCAGGTGCTACCCAAAACCAGCCAGGCCAGATCCTCAGTCATTGTAAATTGTATTGAAATCTCAGCAGTGTTGCTGATCCACAGAAACAGAAAGTGTGGTCCAGAGAGTTGTTAAAGCTCAAATGCACTGACTGAACCAAGAATGATCCTTCTGGATACCCCTTCCATTTGGCTCCAGTATAACACAGTTTATGCTAACAGCTCTGGGGATAGAGACCAAGGGTCTCAGTGGTTGCACCAAAAACTTGGCAAGCCAACATCTTTCTCTTCCCCAATAAAATACATACCTAGGGAGTCTGGGATGCTCAATAAGCGATTTCCAGAGAGATCCAGCTCTGTGCAGTTGTGCAGATTCCCAACTTCTTCAGGGAGCAATTCCAAAGCATTTTCTGAGAGATCCAGATCCTGCAGCATTGACAGCTCCCCAATGCTCTGAGGTAACTCTTTCAGCTGATTTTTCATCGCGGAGAAGAAAGTCAGTTTGCTCAGACGGCCAAAGTCCTCAGGAAGTGTCACCAGACTGTTGTGGCTCACCAGGAGCACACAGAGGCTGGGGAGCTGGAGAATGCAGCCGGGCAAGATCGAGAGTCTGTTGAAGCTGAGATCCAAATGGGTGAGACACCTGAGGCTCCCCAGGTCTGGTGGCAAGCTTGTCAGGGAGCCATGCTGATAGGAACCAAACTCATCCCTAGCATGGCCACCTGGGTGGAGTGAAGTGGAAGAAGAGGTCAGTGCGCTACCAGGCGAGCTCACCAGCCTCATGTGAGACTCTGCACAGAGATCCACAAGACTGGGAGTTACTGATCACACTGAGCAGCACTAATCACAAAGTACACAGAGAAGGGAGTTTTCTGCTCCATGCCTCAGTTTCCTGGTCAGTGAAAGGGGTGTAACAGTGAAGAGCTGCTATGAAATCAGGAGATGCCCCAGTGAACCAGTACAGCTCTTCTAAACACATCTGGAGCCAAAGCTCAGAATGAGCCAGTCCACCCCACACATTTACCACACTTAGCAGGGTGGCCCATGTACCTCCAAGCCTCCTACTCTTCTTCCCCACTTCTTCGCACTACCAGTGGCCAACACAGAACACTTTATGGATCAATGAAACAGTCCTTGCCCTCAAGGCTCTATCGATGCTGTTGAGAAGCAAACAGCCCTGAGGACTGAAATCTGCCCTTGCGAGACTGAAGGGCACGCATGAGGAAAGAGCAGTGAAAATGTGGGGGGAAAAAGTAGGTAATTCAGTATTTTGTAGGGCAGACAGCACAGAGAGGGAAGAATGAAAGTTCCATACCCCAGCTTGTGACACTCAAATTGGAGAAGGTCTCTACCCCTGGAAAATAACTTGAGCAAACAAAAGGAAACTTCCAAACTTTTCCTCTTGTTCATTGTTTCATACTTTTCCACTGTTTTCTATTTATAGCCATATACAGCAGAGGGCACCAAACTTTTTTTTTATGCTGCATAATGGTACAAAATGAGAACAACCAAACCAACAGGCACCTTGTACTTTGTACATAAGATCTTAGTGAACTACTTTATTGCACTTCAGGATGTTCAGGGTGTGTGTACATCTCACAAAACAAGACTGATACAAGGTACAGCTGTTATTACCACCTTACTAAAGAGGCAAAGGACAGACCAAATTATTCATATGAGAAATTTGTGACAGATATAGAAACAAACCTCAGACTTTCCAGTTTTCAGCTAGAACCCTGACTTCCGTCCTCAAGCTCCCCTTTTTTTCTCATTTATTTTTAAAATTCTGCCTCCCAAAGAGCAAATTATTCAGTCTGATATAGAAATTATACAAATTGTATTGAGATCCTCCCATAATAAATAGATGAGACAGTCAAAGAATGATCTAATATTTACAGCTCTAACTGTTATTACACTTTGCCAAATTACATGCACACTCTGTGTCCTACTTTAGATAAAATGTTGAACTGAATCAGCCTCTTCTGATCTGTCTTGGACTCTGCTAAACCTAAAGACACTGACAGTAAGCAAGGATTAAGCATTGAGTAATTCAGACAGAAACACAGTAAAGACATCCTATTATGCTCCCAAAAATTAAAGAGGGGCTGAACATTTACCAAACACCTTTCAACCCCCCTCTTGTTGTGTAACTGCAAAAAATGCTCTTCTTCTAGAGAATGGCTATAGAAAATACTGCAGCATCAACCCAACCAGACTCCAAAAAACCCAGTCCCCAGGCAGCTGTAGAAACAAAGGGTGGAAATAAGACACTAGAAGCTGTATCTTGTTGAAATCTGCATTCAGCTCTGAGCAAGGCTGAGCCAAAGCTGTGCTAAGGGGCACTGTAACAAAACACTTCCAAGGGTAGTTTGCCTTGCAGATGTGGAGAGAAGGATTAACAAAAAATCTGAGCCTAGGAAAGTTGGATGGGCCCAGGAATTTACCTTTAAGCACCAGGGATTTCAGGCGCTTCAGATGAGGAAGGCTGCCAAGTGTGGTGTCAAGGAGGCAATCGTTGCTGCTGAGCCGGAGGAACTCAACCTGGACCACCTCTCCTTGTTGCTCTTTGAACAGCTGGAGGAAGCGGCGGCAGCCGTCAGGATAAACGTCCAGGTTCAGTCTGTTGTCTGCAAGGCAGGGGCCAGCGAGGGCAGGAGCCCCCGATGTCCCCTCCCCACACTCATCCCTGAGCCCCAGCGGCTCTGCCATCTTCTGCATCTCATCCACAGGGTCCAGACATGCTCTGACTTGCCAGGCAGGCAGGCACTGGCAGCACCGCAAGGCAGCTGGGACAAGGAGAGGAGGAAAGATGGCTCTGAAAAAGAACACAGATGCACAATGAAGGCTCCTGCCCCAGCCCAGAGTGGCTGGAAACAGTTTATAATCACAGCAAGATGGTAGGAAAGACTACATGTATGTTACTGAAAGCTTTGGAGGTAGAGAGCACAGAAATGCAGTGTGACAGATGTCATGGAGGCTTCTCCTCTGAGGGAAAACCTCTGAATTTTTCCAGCCAACATCTCAGCATGGAATGGAGCAATTACACACAATCAGAATAAAGGCCAATATTAAGTTTAAAAGATATAAATGTAAATGCCTATGCCTAATGCAGATTTCAAGGTGCCTAAGTGGGAAACTTTACAAGTGGAGAAGAAAACTGGGGCGGGGAGACCTGAATCAGAAGCAGAGCCCAGAGGTGGCTCAGACTGTGACAGGCCCTTATTGAACCTGGTTGTGAAACCAAGTGTCAATGGGATAAAAGCAAGTGGACAAAGGGCAGCAGAGAAAACGTGTCAGGGACAGAGTTAGGAAAGGCATGTCATGGTGCAGGAGCAAAACCTCCTGAGCTTGGCAATTAAACTAGCTCACGATGTGAATATCAGGAGCTCTTTGTAAACCCTGCCATGGATCGAACTGGTAAATAGAAGTTTCTTTTGATTGATGCAGAATTAGAACAAACTTGGCTGGTGTCTGAGGCCAGCAGAAACAAGCTAATGCCCCAGCAACACCCTGAAGAGCAGTGCTTTTAAAGTTAGCCTGGGGGAGATGACAGCACTGATGTTCCCAAGGCACAGTCTGGAGGAGGCAGTCATCCCCTGAAAGAGCAGGAATGAATGCCTCACCCTGAAAGAACAGAAATGTAAGGACAAGAATAAGAGGAAGCAGAGCCCAGAGGCAGCTTGCAAACTGTGCTGGGTGCTTGTTGAATCTGGTTCGTGAAACTGAGTGCCAATGGGGTAAAAGTGAAACTACTGGTTTAGTATAAAGGTGAGCATTTCTTGCAAAGGCATTGTGCACAACATGTACACAGTCCCCTCACAGACACGTGTAAGAAAAAAGTCCATCTGCTACAGCTTTGTAAAACTGTCAGTGGTGAAGGAACCAGAGGGCGGCTCTGGAAGCCACAGAGACAGCCTCGGGGTCAACAGACTCGGACAGACGTGGTGCCACAGACACTCCGAAACATACACCTGCACATGGACACACACCTGCACGTGGACACACGCACGCCTCCACACGGACACACGTACAAACCCCCGCACATGGACACACACACTGCCCCGTGCATGGACAGACACACTGCCCTTCACATGGACAGACAACATTGCCCTTCACATGGACACACACAGCCCCGTGCATGGACACACACCCCCGCACATGGACAGACACACACCCCCGCGCATGGACAGACACACACCCCCGCACATGGACAGACACACACCCCCGCGCATGGACACACACACAGCCCCGCACACGGACACACGCAGCCCTGTGCCCCTGGCGCCGTCACCCCACGCCCACTGTCCCGGCCCCGGCAGCGGCAGCAGCCGCGCCCCGTGCCCGGCCGAGCACGGCCCCGCTGGTCTCACCCCTCCGCACCGGCGCCGGGCACTCGGCAGCCGGGGCTGGGCTGGCCAGGGCCTTGCCCGCCACTTCCTGAAAAGTTCTCGGGAGCGGCGCCGCGATCCGGGGCGGGACGGCTCGGGGGAGGTGCCGGAGGCCGCGGGACACGGCCGGATGCTGTGGGGAACAGTATCCAGCCGGCCTGCTGCCACAGCAAGGGCACGCAAGGAGATTTTTCCGACACGGCCACGGCCCCGGCCCCGCAGCCGGTCCCGGTGTGGCTCCCCTGGGCTCCAAGGGAGTGAGAGGCACGGGCAGCTCCGGGTGTTGTGCTCATTCCATACAATCCAGAGAGAGAAATGGAGCAGGGGCTGCGAGCCCAAGAGGGCCAGGGCTGAGGCTGCCCTGGAAGAAGGTTGTAGCCAGGTGGGGGTCAGCCTCTTCTCCTAGGCAGCAAGTGACGGGACTTGTGACTGGAAGTGATGCTCTCCAGCTGATGTTCAGGTTTAGGCTGGACATCCGGAAGAATTTCTTCACAAAAAGGGTGGTCAGGCATCGGAATGAGATGCCCGGGGAAGTGGTGGAGTCACTGTCTCTGGAAGTGCTTAAGGAAAGGCTGGACATGGTGCTTAGTGCCATGTTCTAGTTGACAGGGTGGTGTTTGGTCATAGGTTGGACTGGATGATCTCAGAAGTCGTTCCCAACCTAATTGATTCTGGGACTCTGGATGCAAGGTGCACATGGCCCTGAGGGAAATTTCTTCCTACAGGTAGAAGACAGTAATCACTGACTACTGCTCCAAGCTCTGGTTGAGTTATAACACTGTAAACCTGGTTGTTTTCTGAGAGCATCTGAGCTACCACAGAAGTCCCATCACACTGGGAATCTCTGGAGCACCCCCAGGGCCGCAAGGCACAGCCACACATAGCCCTGCTGCTGAACCAGCAGTCCTGGTTTGTTTGCGTCCAGTGGGTTTCAGCACCACGTTAACTTTTACTTCTATTCTTTTTCCTAATGCAGGAAATCAAGTGAACAAGCATAAGTGGTGACTCCCATCATCCCATGGCAAGACCTTGCCACAGGATTACCACCTCCCAGCCTCCAGCACAGGAGAGCAGCCCTGTCTCTCCTGCAGAGAGCCTTGCCTCAGTGTGCTGTCCCATAACTGGGTTCTGTCATCCAGTGTGCAAGAAGCCGATCCACACATGGAGTTGAGGTATTTCACAGAACCACAGAGTCGTTCAGATTGGAAAAGACCTCCAAGGTCATTCAGTCCATGACCAAACACCACCATGTCAACTAGACCATGGCACTGAGTACCACGCCCAGTCTTAAACACCCCTGGGGAGAGTGACTCCATTGCCCTGGGCAGTCCATTCCAATGTCTAATCAACCTTTTTGTGAAGAAATTCTTCCAAATGTATGAGCTGAACCTTCCCTGACACAGCTTGAGGCTACGTCCTCTTGTCCTCTTGCTAATTGCCTGGGAGAAGAGGCCAACCAAGGTAGTTGCCATGCTACAACCTCCTTTCAGGTGGTTGTAGAGAGTGATGAAGTCACCCCTGAGCCTCCTTGTCTCCAGCCTAAAGAGCCCCAGCTCCCTCAGCTACTCGTCACAAGGTTTGTGCTCCAGACCCTTCACCAGCTGCATTGCCCTTCTGTGGACACATTCCAGCACCTCAATATCTGTACTGAAGAGAAGGGCTCAGAACTGGACACAGGGCTTGAGGTGTGGCCTCACTTGTGCCATGCACAGAGAGACGATCACTTCCCTAATCCTGCTGGCCACTCCAAGATTGAGTTCCACCACTGACCCAACACCACCAGGACAACTAGACCAAAGCTAACTGGTATGTCCAGCTGTTCCCAGAACACCGCCAGGGACAGTGATTCCACCACGTCCCTGGGGAGCATCTTCAAATGCCTGACTACCCTTTCCGTGAAGAAACAGAGACAGGCACTGGCTTTCTGGCTTCGTCACCCACTTCCCATCTCTGCGCTGATATGAAATAAACAAATATGAGGACTCTGTGTGGATTTGCTTCATGTGCACCTGGTGGCAGAACCCAGCTCATGGGACAAATGGAGGGGATTGTGCTGATCCTACCAGGCCAGGGCAGGATTCCAGAGCTGGAGGACAGTATTAAGTTGTGCCAGGGGAGGTTTAGGTTGAAGGTCAGGAGTAATTTCTCCACAGAAGGAGTCATCAGGCATTGGAACAGGCTGCCCGGGCTGGTGGCACAGTCACCATTCCTGGAGGTGTCTAAGGAAAGATTGAATGTGGCGTTCAGTGCCATGTTCAAGTTGACAGAGTGGAATTCGGTCACAGGTTGGACTGGATGATCTCAGAGGTGTTTTCCAGTCTCATTCACTCTGTCACTCCGTGATTTGGGGGAATCACAACCATCCCCACACAAAGGACAAGGCCGCACAGCACATCAAGGATGGCCACCCCACGCTCGGCGCATGCGCCGCCGGCCGCGCTGGGGGCGGCCGCACCCGCTTCTCCCCATTGGCCTGCGCGCTGCCCGCCGGTGCGGCCCAATGGCAGCGCTCGTTGTTGAGGGGTGGCGGGAAGAAGGCGTTGCCGCGGCCCCGCCTCTTCCTTTCGCGGCCGCTCTTCCCTCGCGAGCGCACGTCCCGGGCCGCTGTCCCCCTCGCCGCCGCCGCCCAAGTAAGCGCGCGGGGCGCCCCCGCTCCGCGGGAATGGTGGCGTCCGGTCCCCCCCCGCCTGTCCGCCGCCGCCCGCGGGGCTCGGGCGGGATCACTCGGGGCGGGGGGGTAGGAGGGGAGAATGGCGGCCATGTGCTCACCCGGCCTGCGCCTGGGCCGGGGCTGGCGGAGGGACGGGACTGGCGGAGGGACGGGGCGGGCTGAGGCGAACGCCAGGGCGGCGATGCCGTGTTGCCGCTTCGCTTCGGGAGAGGTGTGCGGTGCCGGCGCGGGCGGAGTGTGTGCCGGGCCGCCGCGGGCGGGCCCCGGGCTGGCACAGGCTGGGGAGCGTGGCCTCGCGGGCCGCGGGCTCTCGTTTAGAGCGGAGTCAAAGGGTTGTGGCTCGGAGGGAGAAGGGGTGAGCTCCCTCCCAGCATAGGTAACTCGGCCGTGCTGAAACTCTACTCTCCTGTCTTGCAGGATGCGTTACGTCGCAGCTTATCTGCTCGCCGTGCTCGGGGGCAACGAGTCCCCCACGTCCAAGGACTTGAAAAAGATCCTCGATAGCGTCGGCATCGAGACGGACGATGAACGCATGAACAAGGTGGCATTGCCTCTTAATTCTGGTGTCCCAGCCAGCACCAGACCTTGGAGCTCTTCCTTGGCTTCAGTGTTCCCGTTGTTCAGACGTTCACTGATCCTTACCAGTGTGATTTCTAAACACTGCTGAGCCAATCTTAATTTTTTAGAACTTTGGTTAAAAGTCTGGCTTTCCTATTCAATACCTGTCCTCTGCAAAGGTCTCTGTCAGTTGTTGCTGATTTCTGGTAGTTCAGTCTAATCACCCTCATTGAGATGGTGGCTGCATATAAGCATGCATTGAAAATGTTCTGAGATCTTGTACAGCCTGCACTGAAGGTTCACTTCTTATTTTCAGTCAGTATGGATTCAGAGCTAGCACTGCTGAAGGCCTGATACTCAGTAATACATCCTTTTTTAGTGTGCTGCAAAGGAGCATTTGTTTCCTCACCAAGAAACACAGGCAAATTCTGACATGGAGATTAAAGGTATTTGAGGATTATATATAGGTAGATTTTAGAAATTAATACCAAAGTGGTTGTGTTGAAAAAACACAGAAGAGTAGTTTTAAAGAGTATTAGAATGTTTCATGTGATATATTGTATCTTGTGATATGTTAGATCATCAACATTGTGGACCTAAAAACAATTGGCCATGGGGATAAAAATCCAAGAACAAATAAAATGATCTTATCACTTGTCCCATGCTCGTATGTGAAGTGTTTCCAGAGAGGTAAAGGTAGAAAGAAACTCTTTACCCAGTATTTTACCAGAGGCCCAAAGAGACAGTGGGTAGGCTGAGCTGACAGCATCCTTACTGTGGTTTGGGATGCTGGTTTGAACTAGTCATGCTCCTGTTTAAATGCCAGGTCTTTTGTCTTTGGCTCCTTTAGGTTTAGTACCTTAATGAATGAATTCCTTTCTCTGATCCTCCGAAATTTGGAAAGCTGTTCTAGAATCTGTTTTGGTCATAACTAATTTTTGCATTGTCTGTATTTTAAGCCTGTGTAAATGTAGTGAAGTCCTAAAAGCACCTTTTTCCTGGATGGAGCAGTCATGCAGGTGCATAGTTTCACACATCCCACACTCTGTGTAAGCAGATGATGCCTGTTAAAAAGCTCTTGGCTAAAGTGCTTTGGCCACTGATTCCTGATAGCTGGGACTCACCAGTAAGTTATGCAGCGTTATTTTTATTTGCTTGCTTAAGCAGTTTTAGGGTTTGTGGTTTTGCTTTTGTCATCCCTGCTTATACAACAATGGTAGTAAAATTAAAAGTTGTAACTCTGTGTTCCAGGGCAAGGATACAATAGCTTGGCTTTTAACATTTGGTAGGGCTAGGAATGGGATCCTGTGATTTTGGGTCCAAAACCCAGTGCCTCAGAGCCTCCCAGGGGGCATTAAGCAAGAAATGTAAACAGTCCCTCAGTGACTTACACTGTTGGTGGAGCTTCCTAATTGGTTCCACAACATTTCTGTGTCCTCTTTTTTTCAAGGTTGTTGGATTAATTATGAATTCAGTAACAGATTTCATAAAGATGGTTAAAATATTAAACTTAGCTGAAGTTTTCATGTCAATGTTCTGCTTCTGGCACTGAGAAGTAAGGATTTTTGGGGCTAGATAAGCAGCAGGGTGGAGGTGCTGCATGTGATGATTTATCAGTACTTGTTTAAATGTAGTTTATTCTAATGCTGTTTGGAAACGCTAACATTCTAAATTTTACTTACAGGTTATTAGTGAGCTGAATGGAAAAAACATTGAAGATGTAATTGCCCAGGGTAAGTAGAGTCTCTGAGTGACGCAAGTAATCACCTCTGTTACTTGGATAGCCTAGAGCTGAGAGTGTAGAATTGCTGCCAAGTCGCTGACTCTTTGTTCAGCATGGTGCATCACAGCTGAATTGAGTGAAATCAGGTCCATTCTAATTCCCTGCAGGTCAGTGCCAGTACCTGCTGGGTTTCGCTTGTGGACCACATTAACTGGAGAACTTATGCATGTATGAGCTTACTGGTAGTCTGCTCATGATGTGGTTTTCTGGACATGTTGATAAAAGACTGAGCTGTCCTTTGGGTTCTGTAGGAGGTGTTTTGTGTTTTACCCACTTGTGTGCACCAGTGATGTAAAGCATGAAGAACAGGCAGTTGGCATTGGGGTGCAGCTCCACCTATGAGATCAGCACAAGCCTCTCCAGTGTACATCTCGTAGAGTTCTGAGTCCAGCATTTCCTTTTCCCTGAGACAGAACCCTGAGGGCTGATGTTCATAGAAGCTTGAGCTCTTACTGAAGCTGGAACTTTTCACATGAACTGACTGGGTCAGAGGGCTGAATTAAAGCAGAGCTGAGGTAGTGCAAACGTTTCTGATTAATGAATTTTTATTTTTTTGCAAGTGTATAGGCACAAGGGAATTTGCAGGCATATTTTTGCTCAGAGGTTGCCAGGACTTTGCTTGGCCTTACTGTCATGAGCAGGCACTTGACATTTTCTATCCATGTGGTTTGGAAGACCTAAGAGAGCTATTATACGTGTGGTTACAACACACTTATGCTGTCTCTTTTTGTAATACTTCAAATAAATTGTTTCCTAGAACATACATGCATATGAAACATGTTTGTTTACTTTGCTAGTTTAATTAGATCTTGAAGTAACAGGGAATCATTTAGAAACTGATTCCCAGAAACGGGAAAACAGGCAAACAGAGTGTGTTATGTGACCTTTGAATGCCAAGGGAGCCTTGGTATGTGAATGACAAGAGACCAGAGAACTAGCTGGCTTTCCAAATACGAGCAGAAATCAGAAGTCTCAAAGGAGATGCAATAGGGTTCATAGGGTGCTGAGTTTAAAATACTGTACTCTTTGCCATAAATAAACCAATCTTTCCCTCTCTCTCCTGTAAGTGTGATCCAGTTATGCCCTTAGAGTTCTCTTTACCCTTAAAGGGGGAAATAAAAAAAGCAGAGGAAGCCAGTGCTGCTGCTATGTTACTTTTGAGGTACATTATCACTTTCTGGGCTACTGTGCTATAATCAGAGAACAATGTGGGTGTGCAAAATTGGATGTGTTAGCTGCCATTTTTAGGACAGCTTTTGGAAAAAAGACTGGGAGTTTGTGTACAGAAGAAAACCTACTAATAATATGCTGCCAGTGTTCTTGGGATAAGCATTTGTGAATCTTAAAACTCCTGGGTGTTTTTCACAGAACAGTTTATATTTATCATGGATGCAACCTCTTGTTCCTTTCAGCAGATAGTGACAGGTTCAATCCACGAGACAGGATTTTTTTCTGCACTCTTCCATTTCCCCTTACTTCTGTGCTTAGGATGAGCTTTTGTATAAGTAAATATCTTCTCTTGTGTCCCATTCAGGTAATGGAAAACTTGCCAGCATGCCGGCTGGGGGAGCCGTGGCAGTGTCTGCTGGAGGGGGCTCTGCTGCTCCTGCTGCAGCTGCCGCCCCTGCTGCTGGTGAGTGAGTGGAGAGGGTGGCTAGGGCAACTCCTTTTGTCTCTGGTAACAGTTTAACAACTGAGTCCGCCTTGGCAGTTCAGTATGTGACAGAAATGTCAACTGAACAGTTACTTTTCCTTTGGACAGTCAGAAGCATTTGCTCTTTATCTGCCTTAGGATTGGTCGTGCTTAGAACCAAGACTTGATGGTTCTTGGTGGTGTAAAGCACATCCCTGAACAGTAGTGTCTGTATCTGTTCAGTGTATTTGGTTGCTGAAAGGGAATGAGATGAACCCTGGAGGCTCCAATACCTGTAGGCAGGGGAGCTTAGAACACCAAAATTTGTATCTTGAAAATCTGTAGCGCAGTGTTAATACTGCCCATTCACTTGGTCTTTTTTTTTTTCCTTCAGCTGAGGAGAAGAAAGAAGAGAAGAAGGAGGAATCAGAAGAATCTGATGATGACATGGGATTCGGCCTCTTTGATTAATTATTTGTAATAGAGAAGTTATTAAAATCCTTTGTTTTAAATGTTTTTGTGTTTATTATTATTATTACCATACAAGTGCTCTTGGATTCAGCTGTTCTTAAAACAGCTCTGACACAGCTTTGATTTTTATCTTTGTCTGCAATAGGTGTGTGAATTTTCTGACAGACTGTAGGATGTAGGACTCGACTCAAAGGGTACTGAGGAAATGGCAAAGTTTGTGTGAACCTGCATGCTTGTTTTGACACTGCCGTTTCTTAAACAGTTTGTGAAAACGGAATCTTCCTGGTATTAGCCTTCTACTATTCTGCTCTTGGTTACTCAAGGAAGTGGCTCATCTATTCAGCAATAAAAGGACTTTGTTTCCCAGGATCTGTTTATTCAATTCCAAAATGCAGAACTGAATGAACAGCAGGCCTGAATTAGTGCAGAAACATAATTTCAGAGCTAATTATAGTAATTTGGTTTTTAATATTTAAAAGCACCCATTTCATTACTGTCAGATTTCCAAGATCTAGGGACAACACCAATAAAATGGTTGAGTAGGATTTCCTGTTACATCCATATGCTTAACAGTCTGTAACCAAAAAAACCAAACCTAACTGCATCCTGCTGTCATGGGGCACAGACCAGTGCAAAGGTGCCCTTCATGCTGAATGACTGTTCTGGACTATCAGGACATAAATTGTACCTTGATGTGAACAAAGAAACATGAGAATGGTGTTTTTGGAGAACTGAAACGTTTCTGGCATGCCAAGAAGAATATATCAGCTTGAGAGGAAGGTAAATTTTATTTATAAAATGTCTACTGCTAGAAGATGGTTTTGGCAGGCATCTTACCCTGGCTTCTTGTGGAAGTTTTTGTCTGTCAGTGCAGGTAGGTAGAGCACAAATTGCATCTGTGCTAAGTGCGCAGGTAGAGTCAAAAAGATATCCCTGCAGTGTGTCTACTGAGGAGCTTTTCTAGCGTAGTTGTCTTTGGAGAAGTGATCATTGATACAGCTGTGTTCATATAAGCCATTGGACAAAGCATAGCAAGTACTTCTGAGAGGAGAGATGGGTGAAATCCAAGTATGAAAAACTTATTTTATCTCTGGTGTACTTAGAGAAAACTCTCAATGCTTCACAGCCAAGCAAGAGAGCAGCTGGAAGTTGAGCACCTCAAAATGACCATGATTTAAGCAACTAACCCTTGCTACCCTTCTGTCCTTGCTGCAAAAGGAAAATGTACAGGAGGTAACAGTGCCAATACTTTCCATCTACTTTGTCTCTGAAGTGCCAGCCTGGTAATCTGGTAGTAATGAAAACCACTCATGTTCACTGTAGTTCTCTGTTAGAATTGTAATGGCAGTGGTTCAGCCCTGAGATTGGGAGGGGTGTGTTGCTTTTCTTGGTGATTTCTCCATTTCAGGTCACTGAAAAAAAAAAAAAAAGGTTCTTGGATGAGGTTTTATTGACAGGTGCCTTGCTTTGCTTCAAGAGCACCATCAGTGTTTACACAGGAAGGGCCTGCCCTGGCACACCGCTCAGGGTTTTTCCATGCACAAAGGAATTTGTTTGAATGGCACTGATGAGTTTGCTGTGCCAGGTTCATGGGATGAAACAAACCTGTGGTTCCAGCTGCTGGCTACTCTGATGAGGGGAGGAATACAACTAAATCTAGACTAACTTCTTTTTTCACAGTATTTTTCTCTGTCTTCTCCATATGACCTTTTAATCTTGAATTATGGACCTGATCTGTAGTGAGTGTCCTCTTACAACCTTTAAATTATGCACTTTAAATTGTTAAAGTGCATAATTTTCATGAAAACTGTCAGTCAACCTGCTCTAAGAAAAAGGACAGCTAATATGGTAAACTGTTCAGAGAAGAAACTTCTTGGGGCAGCTCTCAGGGAAAGCACTGAAAATAGAGCTCTCAGTGCCACAAGGAGCCAATGTAACAACCACCTCAGGCTTTTCTTGAGAAGGTCAGGGCATGGCTTGGCTCTGCTCCAAGATTTCACACCCATTTTGCAGAATTTGCTGAAACATCTGCATACATTTCTTCTGAATACAAAATCAAACCTATTAAGCTTACTTTCCCCTTCCTTACCTATTTATGAAACTGTTGCCGCCTCATGGCTTTGTACATGAGCAGTGATGTGCCTGTTGCGCATTTGTTTGGTGCTCTGCATGCAGTCACCACTCTTTTCGTCTGATTTCAATGAGCTTCAGCTGTGAAGGAGATGGGATCCCTGCTTCTACTCTGGAGTCACTGTTCTGAATTTTCAAGTCTCAGTGATGCCCTTTCAGACTTACCAATTATTTCCAAAGGCAAGGGTGGGTGCACTCTATTCCATGATTCTCTCAGAGAAGACTAGTGCCTGCTAATACTTGGACTTGTGGCCTAGTCTATCACCCTTTCAGAATCAATTTTAGCTAGAGAAGATTAACCCTGAACTCTTCATAAAAGATAGGCTCAAGGGCATTGAAGAGAAAGGGAGGGATAGTCTTGTGCCTGGAGATTACACTGGTAACTGATCATTACCAAATTGATAGCAGGGGAGAGTGATTTAGTCATGGGCTTGACGTTGAAAGGTGCAGGCTTTCCTCACTGGTACATGAATGCCACGCCATCTCAAATCAGCTCTCACTGAAAGTCATTCCTTACAAACACCACGGGGCAGGGAGAGGGACGAGACCCCTCCACTACTTGGAAAGCAGGGAGAATGTCCTGGACACTACTGTAAAGCAGTAAGCAATGGCTCCCTGGGGCCACTTTCAACTGGTTTCACTCTTACTACCAAGGCCCAGTTTTGCAAGCTGCTACATGCAGGCACGAGGGCTGGACTCAGTAGATTTGACTTACGTAGAGGCAGAGGTGGCTGTGGTACCTTTCCTAGAAGAAAAATTGAGTCCCAAGAGAGCAGGACTGCTCCTCTGCCTCAGGAGATGCTCCTATGAAGCAAATGCCAAGAGTCTGCCATGGAATGATCTGATGTACACAAACATCACAGGTAAGAAAAACACATTTAACTCCAGCTTTCCAGTGATGTTAAAAGCACTTGGGTTGAGCTTCATGTCTGGTGCACCTTTCTTGCTGACTACCCACAACAATACTAAAGTAACATTCTGAAATCAACGTTGTAACATGCTGCCTTTGGTCTTCCCTTGAATTCCCAAGGGCCAGCAAAAACATAAGGTGTTGCCTGAAAAAGCACAGATCATTTGCTTCTATGCTATTATCTTGAAGGTACTAACAGCTCACCATTCATAAGGCTAGAAAATAAGCACAACAACAGAAGATTGCATGTGAAGCTGTCTCCATGGCACCTCAACTTGTAGGGGCACGAGTGCATTTGAAGTTTCAGTTGGAGTTTGACACACAGGAAAAGCTGCCTTGTAAACCTTGCTGATCTGGCTTACTGCTGCCTCGTGAGCCCAGCAGAACTATAGCACTTTCTTACTGGGGAGAAAGAGATTAGTTTTGGGGGTTAATTTATTTTTGAGAAAAGCACAGTTGTTTGTCAGTTTGCTCGTGCCAGTGCCCAGGCAGCACTCCACAAGAGATTAGTGTTCACATGGTTCGTTTCATCGACCTGTTCCAACAGGGTAGCATTAACCTCCTCAAATAAGTAACCTTGAGGGCCAAGGCAGAAGTGGTGTAAACAACTCAGGATGAGATTGCTGTTGGGAAATCAAGTGAAACTAACTCCAGCATTGTCGCAGCATTGTTGTTTTCCAGATATGCTCGGAACATTAATCCTTGTGAAATGCTGGAAAAAGAGGGAGCAGCATTGGCTCCAGAATCATGTTCTTGTGGTTACAAGTGTTTGGGAGGTATCTGCAGATAAGGTTCAGTGGTCAGTTTAGCCACAGACTTCTGCCTAAAGTCACAGCCCAGTGACCAGTTCTTCTGCAGAACAATCCCTGTTCTGGAAAAGGCAAGACATGATGTTTCCTTTGGGTTTGACTATATGAAAATACCTTTCTGTGTCATCAGAAGCATGGGATGGAAGCTCCATGATGGCCTTGGTGTTAAGGGCCTGCAAGAGTCAAGGCTCAGGTTTGCCAGGGCTCAGCTCTCCAGGTGGAGGAGATGAGGGCTGACAAGGGTAACGTAACCACATCAAATGCAAGGGAGGAAGGAGGTTACAAAAACAGAGGTAGGAGAGGAAGAGAGAGAAGGGTGGGTAGAAAGAGAGAATTAAGGTAAGCAGGGTTAATTCTTTATGTGCACCAGGATGTTAATATGTATAAAGGGTAGTTCCTGGCAGCTAGGTGAGGTGGTGGGCTTGGGGACAGGACCTGAAAGAGAGATAAAGCTGTACTGCCTGTCTGATGAAAGCAAAATGCAAACACTTAATGAAAACGTGCTCTGTCTGTAGAGGCTGGAGTATGATGTCTAACTTGAACTCAAATATTGGACTTATGCAAGGGTTACCTGCTGAATTTAGTTAATTCCATCACCTGACTGTGAGGCAGTGGACTGAGGCATGAAATAGCCATCTCTGCAGCCTGGATGGCCACTCTTTAGGGAGGGAATTAGCCTCCTTCATATCATTTGAAAGGATGTTTGGAGTGGAAGGAACAGGAAGAGGGACTACTTGGATGACCTCCACCAGCATAAATGGTGAAAGAGCAGTTAAGGACAGGTATAACACTATCCCAAGTGAGAAACTTCTGACCAGTTATGAGAAAACGAATTCAAATTGCTTTATGCCAAGGTTAACTAAGTAGTTTTTAAACTTTGGTAGAAAGTTCTTTTTGCCCCATGTTGCTTCCATTAAAATTTTATTCTTTTAAGGTTGTATCCCCCAAACCTTCCTCCTACTGATCCTGCTTCCTAGCTTTGAGTAGACCAGCTCTTTCTCTTGCTGTGCTAATCTTTTTGATGTCTCTGTAAACTTTTATACTTACCTAATGATTTGGATGACTGTAGTCTGTATTGTTTGTAGAAAGGGGATCTTAACAGCTTCTGAAATCTTTTTGATGTTCTACAGCCTCTCACCCAGTGCTGCTCTGTGGTGACCTTTTGCAAAAGTACTGCTGAAAATCCCACTTGCCCTGACTAAATGTAAGCATTTTGGTGAGCTTAGAGGCATGTGGAGAAAAAATGTTGAGAAAAGGTTAGCGAAGGTAAGCATCTGTGTGTGTTTTTGGTGATTAGTATACAACGGTCTACAACTTCCTTTTGAAGGGAAGAGAAGGGGCAGACACTGATCTCTTCTCTCTGGTGAGCAGTGACAGGACTAGAGGGAATGGCCTGAAACTGTGTCAGGGCAGGTTTAGGTTGGAAATTAGAAAAAGGTTCTTCCCCCAGAGGGTGTTTGAGGACTGGAACAGGCTCCCCAGGGAAGTGGTCACAACACAAGCCTTCACAAGAGTTCAAGAAGTGTTTGGACAACACTTTTGGGCACATGGCGAGACTCTCGGGGTGTCCTGTGCAGGTCCAGGAGCTGGACTCGATGATTCTTGTGGGTTCCTTCCAACGATTCTATTAGTTAAGAGGCAGAGAAAGCTGCTCAGGGGGGACAGAGGGATTGCCTTTTTCCCAGTTCTTGCCCTATTGCTCTGACAAGACTTACCTCCTTCTGACTCCTCAGCTTTTTGTGAAAGAGGAAAGCTTTTCCCGTTCTCTCACATTTCTTTCTCGCTCCCTGAAAAACAAAGGAAACCACAAGGACTTGGAACAGACGCCAAGAATCAGGATGTCCCGTGAGAGAAGGACAAGCCTGCTGCCCCGGGACAGGGCGAGGTTTGGGGCGCTGCGAGCAGCCGTAACCCTCTCCTCCGAGAAGCTGGCTCGGCCCTCGCCGCTCCAGGGCTGCGCTGGCACACAGCAGAGCAGCGTCCCGGCCCGGCAGCCGGCAGCGCCCCGGGGCCGGGGAGGGGTTCACCGGAGGAAGGGTTGGCAGGCGGCGCCGGGCGGTCCCGCCCGCGCGGGGCTGCCGAGGGGCGGCGGCCATGCCGGGGGCGGGCCGAGGGCCGGGCCGCCGCATATAAAGGCGGCAGCCGGCGCCGCTCTCCCAGCGGCAAACCCTGCCGTGTTCTCTATTCCTGTCTCCGGCAGCGGCGCTTCCCGGCTGTCCCGCCCGTCCCGAGGCGGTGCGAGAAGAGACCCGCGGCTTCACCTCTCCGCCGCGGCCGCTGCCGCTTCCCCCCGGCACCCCCCGCCTCCAGCGGGGCGCGGAGGCCATGTTCCCGCCGGACTCCACCTGGAATATCTCCTTCGCCGGCTGCGGCTTCCTGGGGGTCTACCACATCGGCGTGGCCAGCTGCCTGCGCGAACATGCCCCGTTCCTGGTCGCCAACGCCAAGAAGGTGTACGGCGCCTCGGCCGGGGCGCTCACAGCCACCGCCCTCGTCAGCGGCGCCTGCCTCGGTAAGCGCGGGCCGAGCCCGGCGTTCCCTTCGTTACTGCTAATTGGCTAATTAGAACAGCAGCGAGGGGCTGTGGGTGTGTATGTGCGTGTAAATAGCCCCGCGCCCTCCTCCTCCCGAGGTGCGGGCGGCGCTTTGTTTTTAAGGCCTTTCACCCCGCCCCGGCCCCTGGCGGGTGCCTGAGGTCAAGGAGGCCCCTGATGGTGGGAAGTCAGCGCAGGGGTCCGGCCTCTGACACCCACCCACACAGACATGTGTAGTGTGGACTTGTTGGGCTCGGTTTGTGGGCTTACCTTGCCCGGGTGTAGGGCTGGTGGGGCTCTGGGTGAGGAGAGGAGCCTCTCGCCGTGTGGGCACCGGCCCTTGGTGGCTGCGAACGGGAGGGGGAAGCGGCTGGAGATAGCGAGTTTGCGGATGGGAGTCGGGCAGCATCTCTGAGGAGCACAGCCTTCAATCTGCATATTTATTTCTGGAGGAGGATTCTCTTGCCCTCTGCAAGAGCTCGATCGCCAGTTTAGCTGTATTTTATCTCTGTGTTCAAGTTACAGAATAACCTTTAAAAGTTATCTCTGAAGCAAGCAAGCAAGTAGTGCAGTGTGTCCCTGTGCCTGGGGAACAGCTGAAGAAAATGGTCTGTGGTGCCTCCTGGCTTTTTTTGTCGTTTTGCATATGGGACGAAGTCAACAAACACGTGTTACGGCCTGTACTTAGAAGCATTTATGTTGAGAATGACAAAAGCACAAAAGTTTCTTCAGCTTGAAAGGGGAATGTGGTGTGAGAGAATCAGGTATATCTGTTTAGTCTCAGAGAATTATGAGTCTCTCCGAGAGCCAAGGGCAGCCAGTGCTGTTTACTGCTTTTCCACCGCACTCGTTTTTGAGATGTAGCCCTCATCAAAAGTTAGCATTATCTGTGTAGTTCAGTTTGAAGTTTCCCTTCCTAAGCATTTGTTTACAGAAATGCCCAGTGAAGTGCAGCCATAACTTCTGTAGCTCTTAAAAGCTGTTCAGACCCCAGTCTGGGATCTCAAAGGCTGTACTGATGCCCTGGTGCCAACTTTTACTGTGGACAAGGGATAAAAATCCCTAATCCCTTATTGTGTAGGGATCCATTTGCAGGTAGCATTTAGTTGTTTAATTGCACCTGCTTCTGTTGAAGAGGTGACTCCCCAATTAGTTCCCTAACTGGGTGATCCCTCTGCCACTCGAAGGCGTGACACAAACGTGAGACAGGATGACTGTAGTGTCCAAATCCTTTGCCTTGCTCAGATGCCATTCTGAGTGCTGAGCAATCCTGTTATCATGTCTACTTTGTCCTTGCTACTTACGTGTCCAGAGCATCCGTGGTGTGTCAGGCAGTGTCCTGAGGGAGGCATCCAGACTGGTGGAGAGCTTTCTGTCAATCAGAATAGGTTTTCTCACTCCTTGTGAGGTACAGTGGGAGGCATCATTTAGAGGTCTGGGTTAGGGGCCACCTTCTGGGAAGCATTCATCTGCCTCCTTTGGGAAGGCAAACCATGCTCTTTAAGGCTATCCAAGGCTTGGGTGTTCCAGTTGTCTTCTGTTTGACTTCCCTGGAATTGTTTCCTTCTGACTCACTGTGTGACTGACATGTATCTTGGGTAGAGAGCAGCTCTGTGGCAACAGAGTTGACTTCTGAAAGTAAAAGCCCGTGGGGTGTGTGGCCGGGCAGTGGTATCGCAGTACCTTGTCTGTGTCATAAACCCTCCTGACAGTGCAGCTTCCAGGTGGAGGTCCAGAGGTTAGGATGAAATCATAGGGGTAAAAGAGGACAGGGCAGAAGGTACAGCTAAGCCTCCTACAGGCCCTTGTAGGGTCCTGAGTACCTGTGTTTGCTGTGCTGCTGAGAGCAGGTGGTGGCCCATGGGCTTTGAATCCTGTGGCAGCTGCTACTCCTGCACTGTCTGTTGCCTTGTTCATGAAACTGAAATGCTTAGTAGTGCCTCTTGATGAATGACAAATGGGGGAATTTTGCAGAAGCCTTGCTTATTTGACTGTCTGTAGATAAAGTTAGTGTCCTCATGCCTGTGAACTGAAGAAGACTCCACTATGCAGAGACAAATACTTCGAAGGGAGGAGTGGAAAAACTTCCTTGCGGGTTTTTCCTTGCGTTCAATCTTTTGAGACCTTGATCGGAGAGAGCAGAAATCTTCCTTGACTTCAGAGAATAAGATCCCACTTAGTGGTTTCTTTTCCAGCCTTTCCTCTTTGGGCTTTGCATCTGTTCAGCTTGCCTGTGAACTTATTCTGTCTTCTCTGTTAGTTAAGAAGTCACTATCGTGATTTGTGTAGGGCAGGAAGGCTTTGCTATGGGCTGACACTGAGCTGAAGGCCTTGACCAAGTGATCTGCAGCCTTTAGAGCCCACTGTGGGCTTCAGTGGTGTGTTTGGGAATACCAAAGAAAACAACATTGGGCGTGCATATTACTTAGGCAGAGCACCTTATATTTATATAAGAGATCAGGAGGTATTTACAGTCTGATATGACCTTGCCTAGCTCTGGTTAAGCACTTTACCATTAAGTTGGAGGGATCTTGGATTTATTGTTCAGGGTTACAACAGTGATGGTTGCCCTGCATCTGAAGTGCTCTCTCTCCATCTTTGAGCTTCTTTTTGTTTGCTGGCATGAAAAAGCAGTGCAGTTTTTCCTGCAGAATAATCTGTATGGCTATCAAGGTGCATTGGGCAGTCTCCTGTGTTTACAAGTTACTTGATTGTGCATCGTGCAGTGTTCTGGCATAAACAGTTTCTTGCCCCAAGGGTGTTCTAGAAAATAGCCTCTGTCATGGTGTACCATCTCTTCGGGCTCTTGAAGTCCAGCACGCCAGGAAATGCACCTTTATATGCCAAGCAAGTGAAAAGTTTTCATGCTGGCATTGCAGTCTCCTCTTTGTGCATACCTCAAATCCTGCAGCTTTTCACAAATTCTAGGTATGGAGCTTTGAGGGTGGTCACCTGTCTGTATAAATCTGAAAGTCACTGGCCTGGATGAGAAAAACTGGCTTATGTGACATGGTGAGACCGTCTTTTTTGAGTCACGAGGAATGCTAAAGTGCAGCTACTGTAGGATTCTCTTATCACCAATACTGAGTAGGGAATGTATTTTTGGTAAGGTCTGGAATCATCTCACTTCGGTGAGTGGTACAGGATTTGTTGTGCTTGCTTTGGGAGCATAGCAGCCCGAATAAATGATGGTATGGTGAAGCTGTAATGACTGAAAAGCTGTCTTTGAGCTGGTACTGAGGTCCCTCTGACTCATGGTTAACCAGCAGCATCTCAATTGACTGCGTGGCATGTGAATGTTGTCCTAGACAGCCCTATCTGGGGGTGGGTTGGAACTGCTGAATTGTTTCTATTTTGGGGGGAACACGTAGGTTCTGCTGTCAAATGCAAAGCTGGCTATCAAACCCCATCTGTGGGAAGTTAGCTGTTCTCCTAAAGCATGACAAGGTTGACAGAAAATGGAAAAGCAAGCTGAGGAGATGCTTTTTTTAGTACCAAGAATACAGAAAGGAGGCTGTGTCTGCTAGATTGAGTAGAGTTGTTTGGGATGCTCTTTGGAGAGCTCTTCCTGGGCTGTTTACAGCATTTTTTTATTTAATTATTTTAAATTGCTGTCTTAACCAAGACTCTGTCTCAGGCTTGATGTGAGATGAAATAACAGTTATTTGACATTTGGGTTTGCTTGTCAGCTGTCACCATGTGACCAACTGAGATAATTAGCAAAATCAGCACCTTAAATGTTATGCTTCTGCAGTTTGATTATGTGCATGCAAAGGCTTAAGGACTGGTCATGGAGATTTATTTTCTCCGTGTTTGTGTAATCTTAACACCAAATCCCAGATTGACAGAGGGAAATAAACCAGCTTAAAGTCTATGGTGTCCTCAGAGCAATGCCAGTTTATGCTGGCCAAAGCATGAATCAGGATGCGTCTCCCAGGGGAAGTACATGTGATGCTGCCTTCTGTGGCTGTGTGAAGAGAACTATGGGTCTCACAGGGACACAAAGGAAAGTTTTGTAGCATCTGTGGTGTCTCAATAGTCAGGCCCCTCCTTTGCACAGGAGATGGGCACTTGTAGCTCCTGCAGAGGCCCTCCCTGGAGAAAAAGTTATTGAGGTCAATACCCCCAGCCCAGGAAGGAGAGACAGCTTTATGTACATACATGGAGATATGGATATAATTCATGGGGAACCTTCTGGTGCTTCTTGGAAATGGTAAAGTTTTTTTCTGTGGCGGAAATAGAGGTGGAGGGGAGATGTTCTGTGCTGACATAGTCAGAAATGTTCGCGGGCTTGGTGGAGAAGCTGCTGAGCCTGGATCAGCGCCCTCAGCAGTCACAGGGCTGTGGGATCAGGTGTCCAGAGGAGTAAGCTGGCAGCCAGAGCACCCTGCAGTCCCTTTTGATGGGAGGGAAGGAGCTTGTTCCTGCTGTCTGCCTGGCTCTAATAAGAAAGCTTCTGTAAGGAAAGGTTCTCTTGCAGGCATCTTGTTGGATGAGTGCAAGGGAAGTCAAGGATCCACTTCTAGCAAAAAACAGTCCTAGCAAGGCGTGTGTGTTCTTTTGGCACCCCACATAGTCAGCAGGTGTGCAGAGCAGCTCAGTGCCATGGCAGTGTCACTGGTAACAGCACAAGAGGTCTTTGGTCATTCTTCTGACCTGTAGGTTCAGCCTGTCTCTTGAACTTGCAGCATGTCTGAGCTGTTCCACTTCTTTCTGCTTCTTAGCTCCCCAAACTCTTCAAGGCAACTGCAAGTCCTCTGTGTAAAATAAGAGAAGCTGTTGTATGTTCTTCAGGGTCCTATGTCCACTTGCTGATTGTCTTTGGAAGTCTTGATAAATCAAAAGGCCTTTCTCAAATTTCTTGCTGTGTTATTCAGTTCCAAACTCCTGCTGCTGCAATGGTTACAGCAGCTCTGCCTGCATGTCCAGTAGCTGGTGGTGCTTGTTTTGTCTGTTGGGTGTTGTAATAAATAAGCAGATGGGACTCAGTTTTCTCATGCAGAAAAGCCAATTCTTTATTCACGAAGCTCATATTTATAGGAAATATCAGAAGGCTCTCTGTTAAACCTAATAGGTCAGCAATACAGTGGAACTCAGTTCATTGGTCAGTAAGGGCTATTGTATATGTCTATCAAATTTTCTCTCTTTATATATGTTTACATATTTTCTTCACTGATTCTCATGGGACAGATTCATTGTTTATGAAGGTGCAAACTTACTTCTCTCTCTAAGAATAGGTTGTTTTTTTCATTCTTATAATTTTTCTTTATGGGAAGTTACCAGCTATTTCTAGCTTAGCTAGCAGGGTGTAAACCATATTTTATAAGGCCTTTCTTTTATAATATTTCTACCTGTCTGAAACAGTTGGGAGGGTTGTATTACGTTCCAGTGCAGTCAGCTTGGGATTGTACTCAGATGCTGGGCCCCTGCTCACTCTGGGTTTCTCTATGTTTCTCTCTGTGCCCTCCATGAAGCACAGATTAAATGCTCCCTGGCTTGTCTGAAGAGGATTTCCACCTCTTCCGTGCTTGATTTCCACTGTACTTGAAGAGGACCATGCAAGGGCTGGAAATGGGAATTAGTCAGCACTCTTTCTTTCTGGAGATGGGAATGGGCAGGCTTCTTGATTACAGGACCTTTGCAAAACCTAAAAAATCTCACTCCAAGGAGCAGTGTGAGTGGGTGACTCCTGTTCACCTTGTTCTTTGCAATACAAACCCTACTCGTGGCTGAATTCCAAAGCGGCCACCACTTTTCCATTGAATTCTCTGCACTTCTATGAGTTTGTTGCCCAGCTCTAATATTTGTCCTCCTCCTTCCTGCTAAGTGTTCTTGGGACTTGAGGTTAAGGTCAGGATGTGTCTTTAATTATGTGGGAGTCAGCAGAGCCTATGTATATGTATTTGCCTTGGGTTGTGTGCCTTGTCAAGCAAGTAGAGTAAGAGCTAGAGAAAAGGAGGGGCAGAGGAAATGATTCCATGTGGAAGGTCCTAAATAAAGTCCACATCCCTGGGAAAAGGCGGAATATGTCTTTGAAGTGGTAAAGTCTGAGGCAGTAGAAAATCCCTTCCAAGGAGCACATAGTAGAGAGGCAGTTAGTGAGCCTGGGAGTGTAGAAAAATTGCTGGAGGTGGTTGTAGGCCTGCCATTTGTAGCTACAAAGGCCAGAGGCATGGAGGAGAGAGTTTCTGTCACTTGTGATACGACAGCTGCTTGTGGCAGGCCTGATCCTGTCCCTGGGGTTGTGCTGATCTGCAGCGCAGTGTGTTGCATCAGGTGTGGGAGCTGATAGCTTTTTTGGGACCCAGGGCTTTGTGCTGCCCTCTGGCACTCTCCCAGAGCTGACCTGGTTGTGCTTTCTGGTACAGATAAAGGCCAAATCCCCAATGATGACTTCTGCCTGACAAGATCTTTGGAATCTGCAAGCTTCAGGAAGTGTCTTCTGCCACTGTTTCCCAGGCTTTTAGCTGTGCTGTACCTGGAGGATTTCTTCTGAGAGTGAACCATTCTCTTTCCCTTCATGCGCTGAAGTTTGTTTGGATGGATATTGGTTTTGGAGGCCTTTTTTAGGTTTAGGATTTGAAGGACTGAATATCATTGTAGCGCTGGAGGTTCTGGCAACCTCTGAGCTTGCCACTCCTGTGGATTATCTAGTTTAGCATCCTGAAGTAGGGGAGGTGACATCTGAGGGTGAAAATTAATCAGGAATCCCTTTACATATGTTAATTACAAGGGCCAGTCTTGCTGGCTGCATTGAATGCTGCTGATTCAGTGCTGGGCATGGCAAAAAAAAAAAAAAAATTCAGTGAGGTCTGTCAGCGCAGAGTTACATTGAATTATCTATCCTAGTGTACTTACATAGTGGGATTGGTAAAATAATCTTTAAGGGAAGTATTTAACTACGAGCCATATTTTTGCACACAGGAGAGTTCATGTGTCAAGCGTTCATCTGAACATCTGTCTTGCTGTTCTTGTTTGTGTGCCCAGCCCTGCAGGAAGGGTTGCGCAGAGGCTTTTCCCCTGCAGGGGTCTGTGCCACCCTCTGTGAGCAGCTCCTGTCTTGCTTACATTGTTGTTTTCAGAAGCCCAGTCTTGTTTTGGCTGGGAGTCCACTGCTGATGTCTCTGCAAGAAAGGCAGCATCAGTTTCTAGGTTTTCTTGCCATGGTTCCCAAGGTATGCAGCCTAACCTTGTGATCTGCCTGATGCTGCTCCAACAAAAGGAGAATCACTCTAGAGCAAAATGCCAACACCCCTTGCCAGAGGACTGCTTTGGAAACCAAGCTTTTGATTCTCACTTCCTTGCTGGAGTCTGCCCTGCTCACGCCAGGGCCAGCGGGGAAGAGTTTGGGGTGTAAGGTGACACTTGAGGTGCCTGAGAATGGAGAGCAAAGTGGGCCCGGCAGGCAGGGCGCTCACTGGTGCACGGGGAGGGGCTTGGCGTGGATTGGAGCAGTTGTGAGCATGAGAGCTGGGCATGATGCAGGCTGAGAGCCAGTGGAGGGCTGTTCCTCTCATCTGTGTTGGGGTTTTAGCAGTCACACAGGTGTACAGTGGAAAGGACAGGGAGAAAGACAGGCTGCTGTGCAGCAGAGCCAGCCATGTCTCTGGTATCATCTCTTAACACGAAGCAATTGTCACTTGGAAGCACACATAAAAGCTTTTTGCAGGGCTTATGCTGATAGCCACCAAAAGCTGTGTGTGGGCTTTGTTTTAGTGTTGGTGAGCCAGCTGAGGGTAATGGCTGGTATGTAATAAAGGCTGCTGGAGTGGCAGCTATTTCTTCAGACTGGAAGTAGGAATGATCACTGCTAACTCCAGTTTTTGGCTTTGTGGATCTGTAGTGCCTGGCAAAGGTAGCTAGTCTCCTGCCCTGATTTCTTTCTAAAACATTTTTCTTCTAGTAATGCTCCTCTGTGAAGTGGAAACAGTTCAGTTTTCTCTAGTGATCTGTGTGTGATGCCATCCTGGAAACTGACCCTGAGAAGTGAACATGAACTGTGTGTGCAGCGTTATGCACATGGGTGAAGCTTGATCTTTCTGCACTAGTTTCCCCTCAGAATGACAGCGACTGGAGGCTTTGTGTTAGTAATTTTTACCCAAATGAAGTGAGATTTGGATGTGGTTCCACTTCTGCCCCTGCGCAGACCAGAGAAGAAAGGTAATTTCTCATTACAACATGGGTTTTGGTCTGTTTCTCCCCTCTGCTAACTTTCTCTGGATGAGCACTTGTTTTTAAAAAAATTGCTTCAAACTCAGTATTACCTGGTCCAAAGTGAGCAGCAAGGATCTGAGCTGCACCTTGTCTACCCTGTGAATCCCCATTTCTTGTCATTCCATGCTGTCTGAATTGCGCTCTAGCATTGACAGGGATTGATGCATGGATGAAGATGGAACATGGCTTTCAGTTCAGCTTGCCTCGGGTCCTGAGCAGCTTTTCCTTTTCATGCACTGTTAGGTCATTTAATTTCTCTAATGCTATGAACAGAAATGCAGCACTAAACCTTGTATCAGGGCATTACAGTAGAGAAAGATTAGACCAGTGGGTGTTGCTGTTGTGGTTGTGACACAGCAATCCTGGCTGGCTGCCTGCACTGAGCTGCCTCCTGCCCTTTCTATTGATTGTTTCACGGTGGCAGCTGTGCTGTGTTCGGATTTGTGTTGCAAAAATAAGCGCTCCCGTCCTGACCACAGAAACAAAGCAAGTCTGGGCTTGCAGAACAGCAGTCCTTTTGTGTGCCAACACTTCATTAAGTCCAGGGTAAAAACTGAGCTAGAGACATCAGCAAGCCTGTGAGTTCTTATGCCTGCTCTCCCTGTTTGCTTCTGTACAAAGCAGAACAGTGGGCCTTAAGGTGAGGTATGAGCGATGCATCTGCACTTGGGCTTGTGTGAGGGTCCTGCCCTGCAGGTACCAACCGATGGATGGGCATGTGGCCTCACTGTGGGCTGCCTCATGAGCTGCTCTGGTCAAGAGGTAAAAACCCTGGCAACTTAAAAGCAGATCTTCCTCTTACATTCCTCATGTCTAGCATGTGGCAATAGTTCTGGTTCATCTATTAACTGGTATCTAGAGCACACGAACCAAATCTTTTGGATCAAATGAGAAAAATGTCTCCTTTTGGTTTGGCTTTATTTAAAGAGCTAACATAACTGACAGCTTTTTTTTTTTCCCCAGTTGAAACAGAAAAGCAAACATCTCGGGACAAATACAAGGAAGGCTTCTGGTTCTGAAGCAGTTGCAAGTGATCTGAATTTACATAGCCCTCCTGCTGCATGGTGTGTCTTGCACTAAACAGTTTGTGTCTAGTCTAAGCAACGCTGAGCATGAAGAATCTGAACCAGAAAGTATTGAGAGCTGAGCCCTTTTTTTAGCATCTGCCTCTGGCTGCAAGAGCTGGCCTTACTTGAAAAGCTGTCTCTTTCTCTTGGTGTTTGCACTTGCCCCACCTGTAAGGTCAGAAAAGGTGTTGCCGACTGTAGTCCAACAGGGATCCCTGGAGTTGCTCCAGTAGGGTGTCAGTGCCTCTCATTCCTGAGCAAAGGGGGAGAAACACCATGATGTACAGCTCGTGGCCAGGCTTCCTAAGAACTCCGCTTTACAAAATTGTTTGTTTGTTGAACTCTGATGTTAAATGCCTGCACAGAGCCCCTGATCTTGCCACAGAAACAACTGGTCAAGCAGTGGAAACAGTTCAGTTTTCTGACTGTCTGCAAACTGAGTGGGTGTGGTTGTGAGGGGAGTTGTGTTTACCTCCTACATATCACCAAAAATAAAAATAAAAGTTTCTTTCATGTATCTCTTATCTGGAGCCAAGTGTGCTGAGCTGTTTCTTACCTGATGGCAAAATAGTTGGAGAGGAGGATTTAGTGAAGACCTTAGATAAGATAAAAAGTGTACATCAGAACAACAAAAATTAGGGAAGTCCCAGAGGAGCAACTTGTTCTGGTACATGGTGTTTCTCAATCAAACTGCCTTACAGGAGGATGTGCACAGACTTCACTGTAGCTGCCATGCCCCAGCCTCAAATGTTTAAAAACGAGTGGTGTTTATTTGTGTCAAATAGTGTCAGTTTTGCAACTTCTGGCCAGTGAGGGATATTCTTTCCAAAGCCAGTGCTTTTAGGTGTCTGTCCAGGATTTCAGATTGAAATTAAAGAGC
Organism: Chamaea fasciata; assembly: GCF_029207755.1. Lineage (NCBI taxonomy): Eukaryota > Metazoa > Chordata > Aves > Passeriformes > Sylviidae > Chamaea > Chamaea fasciata. The sequence goes on along the minus strand of NW_027094092.1, from coordinate 17,827,865 downwards.
TGTCACCAGCAGTGGGGTACATCTATCGCCTGAACATGTCTTATAAGGGCAGGCTGTAAACCGTTGCTCTTTATTTCCTGATGGCATGGATTTGTCTTTGGGGTCCCCTTTGACATTTCTTCAGCCGCTCTGATGGGCCACCAGAGAACATTGTGGGTCAGGTTCCCAATTCAGGACAAGTTGGCCTTTGTTCAGCTTGGCTAAAACATTTTCTGGTTTTTGCTCTCTTGGGACAATAAGTGGAAATCAAGTTGCTTCAGCATGAGTGTGGAAAGTGGAACAGAAGCAGTGGGATCTTTCACAAACTGAGGACATTACCCACAAGAATTGGGGTTGTCCTTGGGTCACTGGCACATTGCTGTGCACTGCTCCTTGGGATAAACAAACAGTTTCTGATGATCTGAGCTACCCATGAGGAAACATCCAGTAACGTTCTCTGTTAATTATTTTCTAGATCTCAGTTTGAAAACTTCTGTTTTAGTGCCTCTTGTTTTAGCTTTGTGGGTTTCTTTTGAGCTGGAGACAGGACTGTATTATAATTAGGACTATATCATGTCCTGGGAGAGGCCAGGCTAGAAAGCCATGTGCATTGCTTACTTTCAATACTTAGAAAAGAGAGGTAAATGCAGGAGCTATGTGTGCTGAGCTGGAGCAGCTTGAGGATTTGTACCCTGGAAGAACATGGAACAGCTCTCCTGAAACCTCTGCTCATTGTCAGAGACTGACTTTTAGCTCTTCGATGTATGTGGCACAGAACAGCTGAAATAGCAAGAGATGGGCAACTGAGATAAATTAATGTTGGGGAAGATCATGCTAATAAATTCCTTCTGACTCATTCTATTCCTAAGTTCACATCCAGACTGGGATCTGCCAGTGGGATAATTACAATTCCAGCAGTGCTCAGCAACCAGCTGCATTGAAAGCAAACTGAAGATTTTAGCTGGGGACTCTTAAAAGGGACATCTGTGTTGAGGATCACAGCAGTATACCTCCCTGGAACAGAGAGAATTTAAGGAGTTCTGGAATTGAGGTCCCTAGTTATAGTACATAGGGCTGGCAGGACTCCTGTCCTGAAAATCTTAGAGTCAAAATAGCTTGGTCGTGTGATCCCAAACTAACAAGGCATGGGACTGTCAAGGGCCTGGGGGAATAACAAAAGTACCTGTGCTTCCTTCTGCTAGTTGGCTACCTTTCAAAGCTGTTGGTGTGCTGGGCCCGTCTGGAGCCTTAGCTGGGGAGTGGGAATGAGAAGGGAGGAGTGTTGCTGATGTGTAGGAAGGAGTCCGTTTGTTGGTGTTAAATGAGGAGCAGCTTTAGGGAGGATCTGCAGTTTCCTGCCTGCTTCACTAGTCCGGGCAAGTTACTGCATCCACAGTCTGGGGTGTGACCTCTCTGTGCCTCCTGCCAGCAGGGACAGAGAGTGCTGTCCCAACATCCACCAGCTCTCTGTGTCTCCCTCTGCTCTCCATCCCTGTTGGAGAGCTTTTCCTTTGAGTTTGTGTCCTGTTTACTGGTGCACTGGGCAGGGAGTGGGAATGTCCCTGGCGTAGGTGATCTTTGTGCTGACATTGCGCTCTCCCAGAGGGAGCTGCAGTGTTGTGGGTGAGCTGCTGGGTTGTATATTCAGAATGCCCTTCCCCCTATTTAGCTTGTTCTGCTCCTATTTTTGTCTGTGTCTTAGGCACTTTTTTCCATGTGAAATATTTCATGGGTCATCTGTCACTTTACTGGCTGGCAAATAGATACCAATGTGGTCTAACATGTGGCTTGACAGGAGACCATCCTGGTGCCCTTGGTGCCAAAGCCCTGCTGCTGCAGATGTGGGGCTGAAGAGGCCCTTCTGCCCCACTTGTCACCCCTCCTGTCGTGCAGTGTTTAAGCTTGGTGATGGTCCCTGTCCTCATGCACTGCACAGGTTTGGAGCAGCCTTTCTGTTTCATCCCAGAGCCCTTAGCAGCAGTTAAAGGTCCTCTCAGCTGCCCGACTAACATCAGTTTTAGGTGATCCATTGTCAGCTCTGCTGTTCCAGAGGCAGAGTAACAGCAGGCTGCTCTGCTGGGATCTTTGTTTACCGTTATAAATAGCATGTGCTGCATGAATACTTTTCAGGTTAGAGTTTAGGGGATGCCAGGCAGTACAGACTTAGTTACTGGGTTATTTTGAGTTGAGCATGACTGATAGAGATGAAAGTCGGTTGTTAAAGGGAACAATCTATATCAATAAGTTAATGTGAAGTTGGATTGATGTAGCTTAAAAATGAAATGTGAGCTAGCATCTGCCTTTGGGCTTTTCCCATGGGTGCCACTTTCTTGCCCCGTGTAGCCACTGCAGATGACAAATCAGCAGAGGGGGAGCAGCTGGCCTCCCTTCTCTGGCAAGGGACGTGTTGGGGTGTTTCAGGACACAACTGTGTGATGCTCCTTTGCGTCATCTCAGCTGAAATGCAGATAAGGACAATCGCCCTGCAGTACTTGGGTTTATGTGTAACAACACCCAGTGGGGCAGTGATGGGGGTGGGGGTAAAGGGGAATGTGGGTTTTCTAATGAATATGAAATATTCTGCCTATATTAATGCAACATTTTTAAGTAAGATTGGCTTAGTAAATCTCTATAGGGAAAGATGTTGAATTGATTGATTGGTGTGAGAAGAATGAAATGTTTTCTCAGCAAACACTGCTAACTATTAGGGATTGTCTCTGCCCCGTGGTATGTACCTCAATAAGGAAATGTAAATTTACTTCAGCTTTTTCACATGACTGTCGTGTCCTGAATCACTAGATCCGTAAAAAACAACGAGAAGCTTTCCTAAGGGTTGCCTTTGGCACTGGACTAGTCCTAGAAATAATTGAGAGCTGTTGGCTGACCCCTGCCGGAGTTCTCTCTCTTGACTGCCTCTAATTCAGCTGCTGCTCCCTCTGACAGACTGCAAACAGAATTTGAGCTGGTTTTCCTGGAATAGCACTTCTGGCAGTAACAGGATTAAAACACTGTCACTTCTTTTCTCTCCTCCCAAATATATTTCCAAGAGGACCTGTCATCTACCATGGATCTTGCTGCATAGACCTGGCTTCTTTGGCTGACCCCTCAGCTGGCCTTATTTCCCGGAAAGCTGGTGGTACTGCAGGTCACCCTGTGCCCATGCCTTCCCACAGAGCAATTCCACATCCAGCTTTGGTGCAAGTGATTTAGCAAGTCCAACAGATGTCTTTAAACAGAAGGGCCTCAAAGCTCCTGTGGGCATGCATGTATGCACACGTGTAGAAAAGGAACCCAAAACAAAAAACACCCAGAAAATATTCAAAGAATGAACTTGCTAAGTAGCAATAATTTCACTTTGCTCTCTTAGTTACGAAACACTGATAGGGCAGGCAGTTGCAACTCGGGGCTCCCCTCAAATGCTGTTTCCTGGCATAGTCAGGACTTTGCTCTCCTGTTTTTCTTAAAAAAACTCCAGTCCCTTCCAGCTCACATTTTTGTTCAATCAGTCATAAGCTCCATTTAGTTGCAGTTGTTTTCAGTATCGGTGTCAAGTTTTTCTGCACACTGAGATGCCAAGCCTGAAAGCATCGTTCTGTAAGCACCATCTCTTGGATAACCCACACTCTCCCCAGGACAGCTTTTGCACACAGGGGTCTCCCCTCAGCTGCACACACAATACCCACCCTCCCACTGGGGGTTTCGACCAAGCCAACAATTCCCTGCAAGGCACTCAGTGCACGGGATTTTCCTCTATGGGGTTGTGTGACCACGGTGCTGGGCTGGGATTCCTTCAGTTTTTTGCTCGACTGCAGTTTCTTTGTGTGTCTTTCCTCCTCTTGACAGGCATGAAGGTGTCTTAAGGGAGTGTTTTCAGTGCTAATGTCTTAGTGATTATAAAGTGTATTTCTGTGGGGCTGACTTCTTTCATGGTGGAAGGATGTCAAACCATGTGGCTACTATCTGGAACAGGCTGGGCTCAATGGCTTACTGCTAATTGAGTAAGTAAGATCAGAATTAGACTGCTAAACATTGCTTTAGGACAGAAGACTGGGATTACAGGGCTAAAAATTGCTTCAGAGGGGGAACTTTGGCTTTTCTGCTAAGTTGCTACCTCACAGTGCCTAAAATCCTGACCTCAGAGTCTCTGGTCATGTTCAAGGGTCCAGTTCTCTGCGTGCTTGAGCTACTGGTGTTGGTGGGTTTCCTAAGCCCAGAATCACGTTCCCAGGCTGCATTGATGGAAAACATGTTGCTGGCACACGTGTATTGCAAAAGATTGGGATGTGTCAACACAGCATTGAGGGTTGTTGCTCTTATCTCCATTGTATTTATTAACCTGGGTCTAACTTGAGTTCTTTCATTCTGCTGCCTTGTTTTTGCAATTGAAAAATTGAGTGCGAGAGTGAAATGAGGGGACTTCCAGTTGGCTTGAACTGGTAGTCTTTCGTCCTTTTCCTGGAAATTACCTTCAGTTTGATTGGAGAGGAATCTTCATTTGTAAAAGCGTGTTTCTTTTCTCCTGGTTTCTCTAATTCTTCCCCTCACATTCTTCTCACATGTATCTTCTTGATGCTTTTTTTTCCTACTGGAGAGCTCTGATGCACTTGCCAGATGGAGCTCCTGGTGACTGAGATAATGGGCTTAGCAGACACGTTCCCTTTTGTGCAGCTGGGATTTCTCCTCTTCTCAAACCCAGCTGGGTCACTGTGTGAAAGGGTAAAGCAAGAATTCCTTCACAAGTCCTGCTTGCCATCAGGGCCTAGTTTAGTGCTGTGGAATTGGATATGGAAGGAATGGGACACCAGAGTCTCTGCAGGAGGAACTAAGTCTCCGATTCCCTAATGGAGCATTAGTCCCTCTTGATGACTTGAGATGTGGCTGACATTCACAGCAGAGCTGGGATCACTTGGCTGGAAAGCACCAGCTTTCCTGTTCTGGCACTTTTGCCTTCTGGCTGATGGTTGTTTTTCCTGTCAGGAAAAAGATGCTTACTAGACAAGTTTTAGTGGAATATGTTTTGAAGTGGATTTGTCCATAAGCTCAAAGCTGTTTAAGTACCAGGCTTGTTTTCTTTCTTAGTCTTTTTTCACTAGCCCTGCACTGGCCAGTGCAACAGGATCTAAAAAAAGTGTGAGGCCTTAGTCAGATGCACATGACCTTCCTTGACTTCATAAAACATAAGTAAGAGTAGGGTAGCTCTTTGTGATGGGGGTGTGTGGGGGCCAAGACAGCAAACTTCCAAGACTTCTATAACACCTCCTGTAAACAACCTCTTGGTCTGAGCTGTGCATTAGCCAGTGGGGAGAAACCTCTGGGGAAAGCTGGGCATGAGGCTTTTCTGTGCCCAGTTTTGTAAAGGAGAAGACTGGGTTTGGTAGGCATTTCATGGTGCATTTGTCTTTGTCTTGCTGCAGGTGAGGCTGGTGCCAGCATTATTCGGGTGTCAAAAGAGGCCCGGAAGAGGTTCCTGGGCCCACTGCACCCCTCTTTCAACATGGTGAAGACCATCCGGATGCTCCTGTCCAAGACTTTGCCAGACAACAGCCATGAGGTTGCAGCAGGACGTTTAGGTATTTCCCTGACACGGGTCTCTGATGGAGAAAATGTGATACTGTCGGACTTCAATTCCAAGGAGGAACTGATCCAGGTGAATGAACTCTTACTGCAGAGGGCTGGGCAGGAACTGCATGCAGTTTTGTTTTGTCTTGGTCTCCAAATGTCCTTAGTACTGGAGTGTAATTGTCAGTACATACCAGCATGGTGTTCTGAGAACAGTAATGGTTTCAGTAGGCTTTGATCTGATTCTTAGATTCTGGATCTCTTTCTCCTTCAGGCCTGTATCTGCAGCACCTTTATCCCTGTCTACTGTGGGCTGATACCTCCGACCTTGCGTGGAGTGGTAAGTAAGATTCTAAGATGGTCCTTCATTACATTGCATGCTAATGAGTAGGGTTTGACAATGTTATTGCATGCCTGCTGGCAGCATTTATCTGAAGAGACACAAGAAATTCCCAAATTAACAACTTCCAGCAGTGGATAGGCCTTTTTTCCACTGCTGCCTGCAGTTGACTGTCAATGTCCTGAAGACCAGTGGATTGAACATACAGTAATATATAGCAGTCTGGGGAAGGGCTGGCTGGCTTAGCAGAGTGTTCTCAGGGCTGCATGGTACAACATTTTCCATCACTGAGGCTCCAGCTGTCTGCATGTGGAAAGAAGTTGTGCCCAGGATAAAAGTCATGAGTGTAGTCCCTCTCCCATGTGTCTGACACCTCCTGCTGGGCTTTAACTAATGGTGTGGATACTGGCCCTCTTTCATGGAGTTCTTCTTGTCCTTTCTCTGAGGATAATGTTCTGCTGCACACCAGAGCTTTCTTTAAATTGTGTCCAAGGCTGTCCAAGAGCAATTTATCCCTCTTGTGTTTGCATGTTAGAAATGAAAACACGTGAAAGCTGTGCAGAGCTGCAGCATTTCTGGATATTGCAGTCATGCTTAAAGGCCCTCCTGGTTGAGCTTGGCCTCCCTTGTGCTACACAGGTTAATGAACATGTTAAAAGGCAGGGGTTTTCCAAACTACTACAGTCAAAAGTGAGAGAGAGAACTGCTCTAAAATATGTGCCCTGATTGACCATAAATGATCTGACAAAAGTGCCTCTGTCTGTCAGAGCACAGCATCAAATCTGTCCTGATTGCTACCTCTGTCCTAAAAGTGAGGTCAGTTTTGCTCCTGCATAATACACAGCTTGGCTGGTTTTGTCTTGTGCAAGCATGCTGGTCAGGGAAATGACCTGGAGGGAGACGTCCAGTGTTATCCAGCCCTGCAGAGAAGTGACAGAATCAGAAATGCTCTGGTATTTGCTCAGCAACTGCAGGCAGGGTTTTTTCCTTTCAGCCGGTGGGACCATAGCAGTGGCTCTTGCCTTACATCTCTTTGGGGCTAATTGAGGTCAGTGTGCATCAGGCAAAAATCTCACAATTCCAAACTGTATACAACATCAGGGTTTCTGGAATGTGCAGCTGCCCTGGCACACTGAGGCATGACTTCTCATGGGAAAAGGTGGGGAGGAAATACGAGATGAGGAAATTTAATTCCTACCTCTTCCCCAGAAAAGCATGGCTCTGAAGGGGGTTTGCTGATGAGGTGAGAGGTTAAATTGCGTTGGGCATGATCTTGGGAAATAGTTTTGAAACAGGAATGCATGGTTCCCACCATGCCTGTGGTAACTGTATTTGCCACAGCATAAATGGACAGGCCTGGCACAAGGACTAGTTTTCAAGGTAGTGTTAGTGTGTGCAAGGTGCAAAATCCATATTTTGCCTTCCTTCTAAATTTTTTCTAGTCGTCACTTCTCTGAGATCTGGTAACCTCATGGAGTGGATGATGGAGATGGGCAGGGGAGTTAAAAAAAACTCAACAACTTAAATATTGAGAAATGCAAAAGTCACTAACTGACCTGTTAACACACACTATAGTTGTGAATTGTCTGCAGCATGTGGGTGAGATGAATCCCTGGCAAGAGTCACAAAGCTGATTGTCAAATCATAGGAGTGGAGGTGGGCACCCCAGTCTATGAACCATCCCCTAAAGCTGTTGCTGCTCGTGCCTGCAGGCAGCTGGTGGCTTCAGCCTGTGGCTTTGGGCTGTTCTGGATTTTGCACGAGGCTGGAGAGTGGTTACACTTCGGTTACTAGAGGTTCAGGCAAATCTAAAGAAGTGGCAGCTGAGCTTTACTGAGGAATGTTAATCAGCATTGCTTGGAAGCAGTGGACCAGAGAGTGGGGTGTGCACATGTACTCCCGGATTTCTGTGGAGTCAGAAGGCTTTGCCTGTCAGCTCTGCTATAGTTGAGCCTTTTTTCTAATGGCATCTGTGCAGTCATGCTGCCACCCTCAGGGAAACGTGTCTTCTGCATCCTCACTGAAAAACTAATGTTGTCCAGCACTAAAGCTTACCTTCTTTTTCTTTAAACAAAGTGCATGCTGCCTGCTTTGCTCTGTTCCCATCCCACTCAGCATGGTGGAATCTCATCCTTGCAAAGGGAGTCAGGCAGACATGTCCAGCTCTAGCTGTGCTTAGTCTGGCTCTCAGTGGAGCAGCTTTGGGAAGAGGATGACAATAGCAGTTTGCTGTGGTTGCTTTAGGCTTAGGGAACACTGATGCCCGCTTTAGAAGGGGGAGGGGGTTCAGTTGATTGTTGGCAGCTCTGTTATCAGAAAACATCTTGTGAGCAAGCTGTGTTACTATCTCTGAGAGTTTAATTTATCCTATCCTTCCACTTTCTTCACTGTCTAAATTCAGGTGGTGTAGGAGTCCCTTACTGCCCGTCTTGACACAGTGTTTGGTGAGCAAGGGCTGCCATGAGGATAAAATGTCCCGTGCTCTGTGTTTGGGCTGCTGTAGCCTACAGCTGTAATCACAAGCCATCTCCTGTGAAGCTGTAGGCTGTATGCAAAGGTAGCCCTGAGGTTTAGTTTGCCTCCCAAGAAGGCAAACTGCTGTGCAATCCACCCTGACACTGTTGCCTCAATGGCAGCTGGCTTGCTATAGCTGAATTTAATTGCTTTCAGCCCATGAGCCTGTGAACTGTTCCCAAAGCTCAGAGAAGCTGCTTGAGGTCTCTGTCTTGTCTTCCATCCAGAGCAAAAGAGAACAAAGTGCAAAGCACCCTCCAGGCAACACATCAGGTGTTTTCCTAGGTATTGTGCGGCATAGAGCAGTGTTGGTGGTCAGTCTGCCTGTGAGACAAGAGGAAGCAGGATGGAGCACCTCCTCCTTCAATCAGCATTTCTATGCTCTGCCTGGGTTTAGCCTCTACTGGCTCAGCTTCTCACCCAGCAGAGCGCTGAAAGATGTTTACAGCTGCTGCTTGTGGAGCTGCATAGCCCCTGTATCATGATTTGTGTTTGGCTAGGAAGGAAATGGATCCAGGCAGCAAACTGTAGGATCAACCCTGATACAAAATCAGCAGAACTCTTCTGTAACTGAGGTTCACAAGAGCTGGAATTGTTGCTCTGCAAAGACCCCCAGCTTCCTTCTCTTTTGGCTTGACTGACACCCTTTTCCTTTTATCTTTTGCATATTGCTTACTCTGCCAAAACCTGTGATAGAGATTGTCTTGCTCAGCTCCTTGTGCAATTATAGTATCCAATGAATGTTTTGAGAACCTACTACTGGGGTTGCCCTTCTGCAGGGGTAATGCACATGTGTTTGTAGTACAGAAGTACAGAACATTCTCTGATAAGAAGTTGCCTGTTAAGAGCAAAACCCAAGTCCCTTGCGCGCTGTTATCATGCCACAGCAAGTTGATTCCCAGTGTGTATGTATGTGTTGGGATTGCTGCTTGACAAGCCCGCTAGCAACAAATCAGCTGGTTTTACTCATAGGTAACAAACCTTCTGCCAGTGGGGACTTGTGTCTGAGCGTATTCATTCTAAACACAAGTGAAAAATGGCACAATGTCACGGTGTGACAGCTTAGATCAGTGCTAATTTGCACTGCAGGTGGTTATTGGTGTGTGTTATTATTTAATTGGACAGTAGTCAGACTGCATAGGAGATGTAAGTCAGCAGTCACACCAGTGACTGTGCCTTTCTTATTGAACACTTGTGAGCAGCACACTCAACTAAGAAAAAGCACGTAGCAAAAGGAGTTGTTACAAACAACACAGCTTGCTGTCACTGATTTTTACTCCTCCAATGCTGGTGGATGTATTCCATTCTCTTCCCAAGTTGTTGGCACGAACAGGAAAAGGGGCACAGTAAAAAAAGCTGCTTTGATCAATTGTGAGAATGAAGATTGCAGCATTTGTCTTGATTTCAGAGATATGTTGATGGAGGGATTTCTGACAACTTGCCCCAGTATGAGCTGAAGAACACAATCACAGTGTCTCCTTTCTCGGGAGAGAGCGATATCTGCCCACGGGACAGTTCCACAAACATGCACGAGCTGAGAGTCACCAACACAAGCATCCAGTTCAACCTCCGCAACCTCTACCGCCTCTCAAAGGCCCTGTTCCCTCCAGAGCCACAGGTGAGTTTCCTGGCCACACCAGACCTTGGGCACTGGCTGTACTGTGTGCACTTTAGCAGAAGATTCCAGACACTTTTAGTTTTGTATCTTGTGCTTTGTCTTGAATCTTGACATTATCAACCCAGTGACTCACTAAAGCGTGAGCACCTGCACAAGGGTTTGTCTTCTTTTTCTACTTGAACATCTGGAGTTTAGGTAGTAGCAGTTGCTTGGAAAGCATTCGCATATTGCCTTCTCAAGAGTGGTCTTTGCCTGGAAATCAGGCTCACTGTAAACAAAGATGGATTGGCCATCAGAACCAATGTGCACTTCAGTGTTTTAAGGTAAGGGTGGAGCTGCCAGTATGAAGCCTTTCTACGGTATCAGTGTAGCAAATAGCACTGCAAACTTTGTGTACTTCTGCAAAGATGCAAGTGCCAGATAGCTCTGACATTTGGATGTAATAAGCAGGCATTTGTGTGCTGAATTACTTGGATAAGTTTTTCCCACACCCTCTCGAGTCTTAGCTGGCTTTATCTGCAAACACAATGGCCCTTCCTGGCATCTGCAGGGAAGTATTCTGGGCTGCTTGTCAGAGTGACTGCCTGAAGGCTGCCCATAGCAGCATCAGCTGTAGGTGGGCAGTGAGGTAGCTGCAACTCTATGCCCATACTTAAGTAGGATTCTAGGTGTCCCTTCCAATCTAAATTGTCCTGTGATTCCCATAGCAAATGTGTTGATGCTATACCTCCCATTCCTGCTCAAAGCCTGAGCAAGGCTGGCAAGAATGAGACTTGTTCTTGGGATAGCTCAGGAGTCAGGAGAATTCCTCTGAAGCCAGTGTTGTGGTAGGTGTTTGCTCAGCCAGTTCCCAGATGAAACTTTCCTTCCTCTGCCCACAGGTGCTGCGGGATATGTGCAAGCAGGGCTATCGAGATGCACTGCACTTCCTGAAGAAGAATGGTAAGGCACTGGCTATTTGTAAGGTGCACTGACTTGCCTGTTCTGTGCCATGCTTGGTGCCTTGGCTTTGAGAGTAGTTGGTGGTGCATTTGAAAGGAGGAAGGGAAGAACTGTACTGTGCCTCAGATACTAGGAAATTCTCCTTAATAAGTCTGCTTCAGCACTTCAGGAAGGAGAGGTGGAGTGGTCACCTTTGCAGTTACCAACACAGTTGCTGGGCAGCAGTGCCATTTGGACCTCCTGCAGGCACCCTGCTGCTCTCTGTGAGCAGCTGGGTCTGTGGGGTGCTGGACACTTGGGCGCTGCTCTCATTCCTCCAGCTGCTGCAGCGCTGGATGTGCGCTTGCTGCCACCTCGTGTCCAACGGGATAAGTGGGATTGCAGTGCAGGAGGGAAATCTTGCCTGCAAGATGGGTGACTGGCAGACTATAGCAACAAAACTGCGACACAGCACCCTGCAGAACTTAAAGGGGAAATGTGAGAACTTATGATGGGGAAGGAGAGAATGAACTTACACCAGCAAGGTTTGTATCTCCTTGTGGTAAGCATTACCACTGATGTAAGCTAAAGAGGCTGGTCATGACCTCAGCCTGAGGGGAGTTAGGGTGAAGCAAGGACTAACACTCTAAAGGCCTGGCAGGGCAGCTAGCTCGTGTCATCCTTACAGTATAACTTCTCTTCTCAGGTTTCCTTCATCGTCCAAGTCCCGCCCGTCCTCTCCTTGCCATAGAAGCACCTCCAGGAGAGAAGAAAGAGGAAGAAACGGAAGCTGAGGACCAACTAGAGGACAACACTGCCCTTGCTGTTGTTGAAGAGCACATCTTTGAACACTTGCCTCCCAGACTGAACCAAGGTATGATTCAAAGGGATAGAGATCACAGGTAATCTTCCTGTGCTGCCTGGTCTGCCTCAGAAGACTACTGGGATGTGTGGTTATTGTGTAAAACTGGGGCTGGTTATGCCCAGGGATTGAAATGACACCTGCTGAGGGTTAAATAGATTGGGGGTCTCAGATAAAGTCATGGCTTATACTGTGGAGGCTGGATTGGGAGAGGTTGATTCATTTGACAGTGTTCTGCATGGTAAGGAGAGGAGGGGGTCTTGGTGCTCACTCCTTTAGAGTCTGATAATGGTGAAAGCTGCTGGTTTTAGCTGTGCTCAGGGAAATACTAACCTGAGCAAGACTTCCTAAGAAGTAGGAAGCTTCCTAAGCAAGACTTTCTAAGAAGTAGAAGGAGGTAGCTGCCTCAGGCTGTGTAACTTCTGAGGTATGACAAGAAAAGAGTCCCACTGGGGATATTCAGCCATGTTTTCTTCTGCTTTCAGCTCTCCTGGAGGCTTGTGCTGAAAGAAGAAGTTTCTTGACTGGCCTCAGCAACATGCTGCCTGTGCGTGTGGCCACAGCCATGATGGTCCCCTACATGCTGCCTCTGGAGTCTGCAGTTTCCTTCACTGTCAGGTAAACCTTGGCCTGGTCCCTCAGTGGTGCTCTTCCCAGTGCAGACAAGGATTTCATGTAGCTGTTGTGTTTGAATGGACAGAGTGGGATTCTCTCTAGTTCTGCACTACTGGTGTTCCTGGGGAAGGAGCTCCTGACAATTACCAGACATGAATAAAAAAAACAGACAAACCCCCACAAAAACCAAGAGCCCAAAACTTTTCCTATCTTCCTATATCATTTAGTTACAGCCACTAATTCCAGCTTAAAGGAAGATTGCTGTGTGCTAGAACTTGCCCCAAGAAAATGGTGATAAATTTTTGAGCCTTAAGAGAGACTTCGGAACTGGTGTTCTTTTCATCACATTCCCTTGCATGGCCCAGCTAATGGTCGTCTCCTGTCTCTTTGCAGGTTGCTGGAATGGCTTCCAGATATCCCTGAGGATATAAGATGGATGAGGGAGCAGATGACAGGAATCTGCAACTACCTTGTGAAGAAAGCCAAGAAGAAACTGGGCAGCCATCTTTCTGCCAGGTATGGCTGCTTTTCTTCAGAGCACTGTTCTGGAGGAGCCCTTCATTTCCCCTTACACCTGTGAATTCTAGAGACTGTATTCTACTGGAGCAGAGGAAATAAGGCACAAATTGACCAGAAGGATTTACCACTTATGCTGAAAAGCAAATCTGGTCTGTGGTTTCTTGGCTTCCATAATTGTTGGATGGACTCAGCACGTGATCCCCTTCCTTTATCCCATTATAGGGCAGACCCTGTAATGAAGCTGTCACTATAGCAGTAGGTTACAAGATGTAAGTCTGATTAAAACAGTATGCCAGCTTATTTCATGCTCCTTCTAGAAGACAGAAGTGCTTGTCTTCGTGGCATTTGCTGGCCCAGGATCCCCGAAAGTCCTTTCCAAGAAGTACTTGTGTTCAAATGACCTCTTCTACCTCAATATCTCAGCCTGGTTTTGGGGGGAGGGAATATGATGGCCAGGGAACACGAGAGTTTCCAAATGAGACTGAGTGCTTTGGGCCTGCATGTGTGCCTGTGCTTCTGGACTGAACTCCTGCAATAGCCCCTGGCTTGAGGCTATGTCAAGACCGTTGTGTGGATGAGAATAAGAAACTCTCACAGTAGTAGTCAGGGGGTCCCAGCTGTGATTTGATCCTAGTACAAAGGTGTAATTCTTACCCAAAAGAGTTCATGGTCTGAATAACTTAGACATGTGAGGTGGGGAAGATGGGCACACAGACTTCTCACTAAAACCATACAGTCAGTTTAGTACAAAACAGGACTGTGGTACTGGAGCTCTAGTCTGGTGACCTGCTCAAGTCGTCCCATGTACTGAGTCTTTGCATGCATTTCCCTTTCAGGCTTTACTATCACCTTGAGCTTGGAGGGCCCCAGAAGATGCCAATTTCTCCCCCGCCACCTTGTGGTGAAGCACTGCCCATGTGGATAAGAAGCAACCGCTCGGTTTCTGATGTCATGATGAAGTGGGAGGAGTATCAGCGCCAGCTCATGCTGGGCTTGCTCTGCATCAACGTGGACATGCAAGCCTCCCTCTTCCCTCGGGAAGGGTTTCAGTTAAAGCTTCCACCTCTAGACTGTGCAAAAGAGTGCCTGCCACTCTTCTGAGCCTGCTGCTGTGAGGGGATGAGGGTGGCTGGGAAGGGGAATGGGCATAGGGTGGGACCAGTCTCATCCCTCAGCAGCAGGCTGCCCCTTGCTCCTGAAAATGCTGCAAAGGGGATTTCCCCAGGATGGAGACTGGTGGAGTTGACTGTAGCCATTTGTTGCCCACTGGGCCAAGCAAGGGACCTTTGTGTTCACAGACGCACACAGGCTGATTCCTTGCTCTAGGCATGTGGTGAGGCCTGGCCATTGCCTGTGGCCAGGCTGATGCTGACCCAGCTGGGCTCTCCCAAGTAGTGCACTTTGAATTGCCACTGGCTTTTTACCGCCAAATAACCAGGATGTAGGTGACGCTCTCAAGGTCATACAGCTTTTACCTCCCTTGGTTTTTCAGAGTATGTGTCTTGATTCCTCTCTGACAACCCTTAGCTCTTTGTGCTACTGGAAGATGAAGTAGCCTCTTGCCAAAACAATTTTTCTCATGGCTTTCAAATCTCCTCTTGACTTCCTTCTTTGCTGAAACCATGTTTTTTCTTCTCTCCCTTAATTGCATCCACACTGGAAGCCGGAGCTGGTCCTGCAGCAGACTACACTGGAACTGCAGAAGTGTAGAAAAGTTATGTATTTTCCCTGATTCATGTTGTCCTGGTCTCTCCCTTTTTGATTGGGGTCCTCAAGGAACTGCTGTGACTTGAACTCTGAGTGTTAAGTGATTGAGCTTATATAAAGAAGTAATTTTGACAGATTTTTTTTTTTCCAGGGAAACATGTTGAATTTGAGGCCCTATTCCTGACTCTAAGAATGGAATTGGTGTGGGGTTACCCTGAAAAAAGCTCAGCCTGGCTATCTCAGGATCAGCTTAGCAGCTGAAGCAGTATAAAGTGCTTGTAAGATGAGAATTGTGCAGGGCATGTTATTTTTGAGAGGCTTGTGGTGGAGTGTCACGGCAAGTGCTGGGGAAGTGGCTGCCTCTGACAGGGGTCAGTTGGGCTTTGCTCCTTAAGGGGCTGTACAACTGATGCAAATTCTAAGTGGGTGATACAGAATGGATTCCCTGCCAAACTGAGACTTCTATCTCTCTTTTGCTGAGAAAGTTTTGTAGTTGAGGCTTTGGAGTGAGAAGGATTTAGGCTCATAGCTACAATAGCCATCACAGCTTGCCTGTTTTGTGTTGTGGCTCACAGGTCCTGCTCTGCAGCTTGCAGTAGCAGGAGCATGAGAAGTGAAGTTAAGACTGTTGATGCACATGCAGCCACTTGGAACTGGCTCCTCTTTGTCTTGCCCCTTAAAGACCAAGCTTGTTGGTCTGTAGCAGAGCAGGACTCTGCCTTGAGGCACTGCCTTCTCAGAGGTAGTCTGGTCATGGCTTGTGTGAGAAGTATGAACTCCCTGTTCCTCACAGGGTGAGACCTGGCTTCCCGTGGGGATTGCATGGATTTAATCTGAGGTCTTTACATTCTGACAAACCCAGCTCCTGGTGTCTTTCTCTGCTGCTTGTCTTGCTCTATGAGGCGTCTTCTACCTCTCCTGGCACAAACAGTGTGCAATGGCCAAAGCAAAGATATGCTGTCTTTGCTGTGGAGCAGGACAGGGTATCTGAAGCCGATTATGTAGCCTATACATGGAATAGCAATTTTTAATAGACTCTGTTTTGCTCTGTTTAGATTTAGAAAGGGAAAATAAATCCAGAAGTTATGCTAATAACTGGAGAAAGTAGTAAATCTTCATGAGCAGTGTAGGTAACGGGGTGGGTGCTGTTTCCTACGAGCATAGTTGTGCACTGGGCATGGGTTTGGTGTTTGTGTGGAGACTGATAAGCATCAGGACTTTTCTGCAGTGGTTGTGCCAAGCTGAGAGGCAATGGAGTGGGCCTCTGCCCAGGAGATGCCAGTGCAAGAATGAACTTGTGACTTAGATTGTCACCCCAACTGCCCTTGCTGGATGTAACCTACCTATGTAACACAAGGGCCTGTGTAGCTTACAAAGCAGGCCTGCACTTACGCAGTCAGATTTAGTCTTAAGCTTTGCATAATTAAGTCAGTTAGGGAACAGGGAAGTCACTGCAGGAGGAGAAAAAAATTGAAGGATTCTGAAATCAGAATAGAACATTCAATTACAAAACAAGTCAATCTTTTGATCATTTAAAGACCACAGAAAAAAAATGTTAGATGCTAGTGGAAGTGGACCAGCAACAAGCTACTGTCACTTAGTGGGAGCAGGATGAATTTGATGAAAATTGGAACTGAGAAAAGGTGTTCATTTTGTGGTTTGGTATGGGATTTCTTTTCTTCTACTGTTTTGGACTGCCTTCTTGGGGGGCATGCCACACGCACAACTACTTAGATTCCTAAATGCATATCTCTTATCCTTAGTGCACACAGAGGAATTAGCAAGAACATAGAGATATTTAGAGGCAAAAAATGAAGGCATTTTATCCAGAAGCAAAACATCTGAGAGGGGCAAAACTGTGTAAAGAAAATCTTGTGTTTAGAAGCTGGCTGCCCTTTTGACTCTGCCTTTTTTTTTTTTTTTTTTGAGTTAATATATGGGTGGAGAAAAATGATACAAGTATTTTTTTTATCCCTTCTTCCTGGACTGGTAAAACCACTGAGTGATTATGTAAACCACTGAACTATGAAACAAAATACTCTGGGCAACAGGGTGTGCTAAGAAGTTGCAGCTTGGCACCCTTACCCCTTGCCTTTTGCATCAGAACTGACTGGTCTGGTGCTGACTGGGCTGATGCCACTGTCTATTCCAGTGCTCTGATCCAGAAGGTTTGGGGATTCTGGTTCATGCATTTCAAGATACCAAAAGCTGTGCCTGGTAAAAGGCCTGAGTTCTCACCTCACCTGTAGTTTAATCTGTTATATTAACTTCTCAACGAGAAACTTTTGTATACTTCAAGGTATAACCACAAATCAAAGCCTGGCTTTAAAAATAAAGGTCTAACTCTTCACAAGGAAATTCCTGTTTTTCCTATGGTAATTTGCAGGGTGTGAACGGATACTGGGAAAGTACCACTCTCTATTAACCCTCTTTTTGCCTTTTTAATTCCTCAAGTGATACAATGGCTATTGTGTAATAGCTTATTGGCTTATAGATTTGAGCTCTGATGAAGGAACTGCAAATCTGTCAAAAATACCTCAAACTACCCTCATTTTCCTTTTCAAAAGTTTCACCCATTTGCTTGAAATTCTTGCTCATTCATCACAGATTGCAAAGGATGAATGAATTAGGGAAGATCACCTTTCCCACTGATGTAGAAAAGGGCTGTGTCAGCTTGGTGAGTGGCTTTTTGTTATGCAGTGCTGCCTTGTCTGTATGAGACCCCACTCTTTTTGAAATCTATGGAAACCTTGTGATTAGGCTCTGGATTGGATATGGAGGGGTTTATTGTGATAGTGCTCACTGGAACTGTTCAGCCCCTTGTTCAGTGTGTACCCCATGGCAAGCACAGTTATCTTCTGGACAGCCATTGCTGATTAACCCTCACTTGCCAAGTCCATAGGAGCAAGGCCATCTGTGGCAGTCACTTCCTTCTCCAAAATGTGTGGCTGCGCAGCCCAGCAGGGCCTGTCCACTCTCCAGTGTATGGTGAGCGAGAGGTCAGGTTCCTGGACAAAAATTCGTATTGTATCCATGCCCAGTGGTCCATCTAGCATCCACTGGATTCCTGCAGGAGTCCCAACCCTTGCCATCTCCACCATTGCACATAAAGGATCTGTGCATTCAGGAATCCACTTTTTTTCTCCTTCCTGTGTTATTACTTGCTGCTTTTAACAAGGCTAATGGTGACTTTGTTGTGCATCTAACCAGCCCCTAACCTGTACAACACTGTAGAGTTGTTTTGTGTACAACAGTCCGTGCCTATGGCATGCTCTGTAACCCACAATTAGTGTGTAGTATAATTGGTTTGGTTTGCTGCCTGCCCTACTGCTAATACTGTTGCAAGCTGATTTTCAAGGCATAGGAGAAAATACAGACCACTATGTATAGGACCTAGGAATTGTTTTCTCATGGCTTCTTGGAAGGCTGTGTACCTGCAACACTCAGACCAGAGAATAAAAGAGAATCTGCTGTCTGCCAGCACTAGGGTGTCGCTAAGTACTTTTATATTCCCCAGTGGTTTTATTAATTTATAAGAATTATCTGGTAATTCAGTACTTCCTTGGAGAAAAAAGCTCTCACTCTTGCCAAAGCGGTTGTGGGAGAAATACCTGAAACTCTGTGTGTGTTTATTCCTTAGCGGGGGTCCATTTCTACTAAACATATGCTGGCTGTGGTGGGTGGCAGGGCCACCAAGTCAGAGGGCCTTGCCAGCAGTTTTCTCAAGCTTTGTTTCTGTCTTCTCCTTAAATCAGCGAGAGAATGGACCACCTCACCTGGCTGCCATGTCAGCCAGCTTGTTTGTGCCAAGCACATGCTGTGCCTTTACAGTGGGCTCTGGTGTCTGCCTTTCTGAGTGCAGCACGAGTCGCTCCCCTCTCCTCTCCCTCCTTCCCCTTGCGTGCTGGTGGGACATTGCTTCTTTTCCAACCTGCAGGCAGCTCCACTAGGCCAGCCCCTACCTGCATCCATCTCAGTCTGTGGATCCACATCAGCCCTCCTGCACAGGGAGGACGAAACTCTAGTTCCAAACAGAAGACTTGGAAATGTAACTTTGAAATAAATACCTCTCACTTCTGGGGTTTTCTCTTGTTCTTGAAAACAGCATCTAAAGCAGCTCTTTGAGCTTCATGTGTCCTGGGACTCCACTGCTGCCACGGAGTTTGAGAAGACCTTTAAGCACACAACACATGTGGAGGTCCTGTGGAAATTACTGGTGTCAGAGCAGCAACTAGACCAGCAATAGCATACACAAGTTATGTATTTACGTGGCAATGTCACTAAGTAGTGTTCACAGTCACTTTAAAAGTTCAGTATTAAATTGTTGATGCTTTTTTTTCCTCCTGTTTCTATTTTCTAATGTTTTGCTGAAGAAAATGTAACTATTTATTTTGGCAGAAATATATCTTCTAATAAAAACTTTCTTAATATATTTACCTGACTCTGGTAGGCTGCTTCTCTTGCTGTTTAAAGGTTTATTAATATTTTTTGGGTGTACTGTAGGATGTGGGTTTGTTTTACTAGGCCCAAGCCCATTCAAGTTCCTCTCAAGGTCAACATTTATCAGTCCACCATAAAGGAGGCATTGATCTAGAGATGGAAAAAGGGTGCATTTTGGTCCAGTTCTGATTTACTCAAGCGGAAGTGCTATTAGCCTCTGTTTATTGGAGCTTTCTGGCAGACCTGGGTTTCCAGGAGGAATTAAGCACCCTCTTGTGGGAATAGAACGTGTTTGGCACCTGTGAGAGGGTTAGTAAAAAGCTACTCACAAATTTGAAACTTCTCCATTATGGGACCACGTCTTGAGGAAACTGACCCCTCTTTCTACAGAGTCTATTTCCTTGCTGGTGAAATAGACGGGACTGGCTGTTGTGTGTGTGCCGGTTGTGACAGATCCCAGGGTCTGCCCCGGTTACTCTCCAGCTGAAGTGCACAGAAACCATCGGCCCTTGGGTGTGTGCCGGCCGGGGCTTTCCTTGGTGCCAGCCCAGGGATCTGGGTACGGCCGCCCTGGAGCCGCGGCCGGGCTGCGCAGCTGGGATGGCCCGGAGCAGCACAAGAGCCTCACACGGGCTCGGGCTGCTCCTTGTCCAGGCTTTTGACAGCAGGAAACTTTAGGAAGAGACTTTGTTATGTGCTGTCACGTGACGGGGACAAGTGCTGTAATTAGCATTTTAGGATGCAGCTGGTAAAGCAAACATCTTTCTTAACCTAATGACTGCAAAACAGCAGAACCCCCAGGGCGGTGCTGTTAATCAGTGAAATGGACCCTTCCATAAAGCCGCCCGGGCGCTGCCTGCCGCTCCGCCGGGGGAGTGGCCGGGAGCGGGGCTGGGAGCGCGGCTTTCCTGCCCCTCGGGGGTGCCGGCGCTCGGGGCGGGGGCAGCGCCGCTCATCCCGAGGGGCCCGGCCCGGCTCCCGCCGCTGCCCGCCCGCGGCCCCGCTCATTTCCGGCCGGGGCCGCCGGCGCCAGCGGCGCCTCCGCTCCCGCCCGGGCGGCCGCAGGTGCCGCTCGCTCCCGCCGGGCCGCGCCGGGCCAGGTAAGCGCCGTGCGGGGCTCCGGGCCGGCACCGGCGGCGGCGGGGTGAGGGTGCGGTGCTCCGGGGCCGGTCCCCTCCCCGGGGCGGCTGCCGGCTCTGCCCGCAGCCGAGGTGCCGGGGAGCGGCGGCCCCAGCGAAGGGCCTCGCCGGCGCTCTCACCGTCCCCTCACCGGTCTCTGCCGCTGCCCCCTGAGGCTGTGGGGAGACGGCGGCGGGGGGCCGGGAGCCCTGCGGGTCCTCGCCTGGCCGCAGGCACACACCTGCCCCGTCCCCGGCTGTCGGAGGTGCCTCGGCGGTGACGGGCGGGTGCGGAGGATCCGCGTCCCTGTGCAGTGCCGCCTCCTCCCGCACACGGCGCTCCTGAGGCGGAGCCGCGGCCGTGCCACGGGATGGGGAGCGTCTCCTGCTGGGGTCCGGGATGGGGAGCTGCTGCCTCGATTGCCTTCTCTCCTCCTCCGTCGCTGTGAAGTCTGCAGGCTCCTTTGGTATGAGGTCACGGAACTTCGGTCTTTCTTGTTGAACCTGAGTGGGGACCTGGTTATTTTCTCTTTTCCTTTTTCCAACGTCCTTTGTTCAGGGAATATTCTTTCTTGCCGTGGTTCCGGTGCAGATGACACTGCATCGTATAAAGATGCTGCAGGTTCCTATAGCAGCTATGTTGGTGCTGCTTCTCCTCTGGAAGGAAAAAAAATATCAGAGCTTTTGCTCTCCTACGACTGCAGCGTCTTTCCCCTTAATATCTTGTACTCATAGGATGCACTTCGGTGAAGTTGTGCGTTGAACCTAAGTCCTTCCTGCAGGACTTCCTGAAAACGGCTGAGGGGAAAAGAGGTCAGCCTCAGACACAGGGAGATGGCTGTGCTCAGGAATATCCTGAGGAGGCAGGATAATCCAAACACAGCTTGCTTGTTTAGTCTTGACCTGATAAGTTCTTGCTTATTCTGATGGTTATTCTGCATCAGAGGGGCCTCAGAAAACCTTAATTTCTAGCTTTGCCCTGTGCAAGCTCAGGGGCAATTGTATCTTATTTTTCATGTTTTAGAGCTACGTGTATTTCTGAGGATCATCTAACTAGCTATATGTAGATGAATATATATACACGTATACATCTCCTGAGGGCTATGGAGATTACTTTCCTTGATCAAACAGGTAATCAGTTTGGTCTGTTCTTTCACTGGCTGGTTCAGGTGGTCCAGAGGATGTTCTGAAAAACTGCAGTGAGCTGGGGTGGAAAAATCCTCTCTTTGCCAGGATATCCTGTTCCATAGAGAGTGATGTGAGGCCCGAGATACAAAATTTTAGAATTCTTAATAAGATACTATAGAATGTCTTTGAAGCTACCTTGCTGGGCAAAAAAATACTCTGATTACCTGGAGCATCACTCTTCTCTTGGCTTCTTGTGGGAAGTACGAATTATCCAACTGGAAAATGTGCTTGGTTGTTTTGTCACCCTCAGAGAGGAAAACTTTTCCCCCACACCCCAGTTTGATGCATCTGATGAATCGAGAGCCTGCTGTCTACTGACCTGAAGATGGTGCTGCAAAGGAGGGCTCCATGTGGGGCTGTCTTTAGCAGCACACAGACAGTGCTGGGGAGCTGCTGTTCCTCGTGACTTTGCCAGGCAGCCTCAGAAAATGAACAAATGGGATGGGGACAATTGACAGCAACGGAAATCACATGGGCTCAGCTCCATGCACAGCGCTCTTCATGGTCAGAGAGCTTTGAGGAAATCGATCCCTGTGTACAGAAAACTAGATTTGGTTTCCATAATGCAGCTACTCACTGTCTAAATCTTTTTGATTTCATAAGGCTGCTCTGGGAACTAAATCCTCCCTCCTCTCCTCCCCTGCTTGCTGGAGCTCATCTTGGATTTAAGGACAGTGACGAGAAACTTCAGCTGTAGAAAATGTGTCATCTTCCACTGAGTGGAGCAGCGTCTCCCTCCTTCCTGCCAGATGCCTTGGCTGGCTGTCCATGTAAAGTCTGAGGTGGAAATACTTGGTTTACTCTTTACCTCTGAATCTCTCAGGATTCATTTGTTGTCCTACCAGAACAGCAGAATTGCAACAATTAGTAAGAGCTTCTGTCCTTTGTCCCTGTGTATCCTTGGAGGTACCCCTAGCCCAGCAGCTTGAAAGGGAGGTGCTGTGGATGTCCTGGCTGACCCTCCAAGTATTTTCCTAGCAATGCTCTCTTTTCCTCATCCTGCACCCGGAGCCTTTAATGTCTTGGCTGATGCTGGGAAGAATTTCCCTCCCCATGGTCCTAATGCACATTTTGCTAAGCAGACCTGACCTCTGCAGCTGTGCAAGGAGCACTGGGGTGGATCTATTAAGTATTCCCATGGGCTTCTGCTGTGGCAAGGAGAACCATGTGCTCCCCTCCAGCCATATGATCAAAAGGACTGCCAGCCCTAAGCTTTTAAATGCCATCAGCCACACATTAAAAAAACCAAACCATGAAATTACTTTTTTTTTTTTTTCCTTTTAAATCATGTTCTTAATTTGCTTTTTCCTGCTAATTTCTGATTGTCTTGGAGATTTCTGCATGCCTGTATAAGCTGCCAGGAATGCCTGAATCTCCGTATTTCACCTCACTGCAGGACCTAGGTGCCTCAAGCGGAATAACAAATACTGTGAGCTTTGGGAGAAAACAACACCCAAAGTAGCAGTGTGTTGTGGGTGGGTTGTGGTGCTGTGGACTTTCAAACGAAGGCTGGAGCCATGCTGGGCTTTCCTGTGCTGAGTTCAGGTTGGGGTAACACGGCTGGGAAGCCCTGTAGACTTTTTAACCAAATGTTTTTCTCTTAACCTTGTCTGACAGAGCACTAAAGCAGCAACAAATACTGTCTTATGCTCTCAAAAACTGTGGCTTTAATCTAATCATAAAGCTATGTTTTGGAGGAAATGAGATAAGGTGCAATGCTTTGGAAGGGTACAGTGTTCTTATCTGCTTGGCATAACTGGAGGAAAATCTGTCAAGTAAAAAAAGTGAGAGCAAGGAGGCTTGTAACATCCTTGCTTTCTATCCAGTGAAGTGTGTGATTGCAGTTAATTTAGCAGAGATGTCATCTGAAGGAGGAGCTCTTTCCTCTGCTTCTGTACCTTCAGTCTCTGCTGGTAGGAGACTTGGTATCACTGTTCTGCACCAATTACTGCCCCATCCGTGTGGAAGGGACTGCCGGGTTCAGAAGGATGCCTGAGGATTACACGTACCTGAAAGCCCTGCAGGAAGGGCTTGTCTTGTTCTGGGGATGGCAGGAGAGCTCTGAAAACGTGCCTGGGAGCTGTGAACCTCCTGAGATTTGCCGTGGGGGTCCAGCACCGTGTGGGCTTGGGGCTGGATTGAGTTTATGTTGTTGGTAAGATCCTGGTGGATGTAAAGGTGTCCCTGCTCACAGCAGGAGATGCATCATGGGCTGAGGCAACCTGTGTTTCTGGAGAGATGAGACTATGAATAAGGGGAAAGCTCTGAAGACCTACCCTGCAGCTTTTTGAAAGAATTAGCCTTTAGCACATGTGCTGGATGAAAGTAAAGCAGTGCAGTGGAGGCTTGAAAAAAGCCTAATTATTGTAGCTGTGCAATAAAGGTAACATATCTGCCTGTTTATTGCTTCCAACTTCAAGCTCTTCCAATGAATAACAGGCAGGATATCTGCAGACCTTTGGAGGAGTAGCTGTGTGGTGGTAAAAATAAAATTGCAGGATGTCTAAATATGTCATTTAGGCTATGGGAAGCAAACCTTTTGGGAAAATTTCAGCTACATTTGGATATAACTAGGTGAGTCAAGCCTCTGGAAAAGGAGACAGCAAGCTTGCAGGCTAGCTGCAAACCCTTGGCTGGGCATGGTGGGAGCTGGGCAGAGGTTCAAGTGCAGGGAGGCAGATCTAACACATCCTACAGGAACTTGATGGCCCTCACTGTTACAGTAGCTGAATTCCTCTGCATTTCTGTCAGCATAACATCTGTGAGTAAGAATAATGCTTTCATCTGCCTTGTTTTCTCTTCTTCTTCCCTCTGGAAAATGAAGAGGAGGAAACCAAGCTCATCTCCAGCTGAGAATTGAAGTGGTAGGTGACCTATAGCATGACAGATGTCGAGGTCTTATCTCCAGACATGACTTCTGCCTCCCTGTAAAATACTGCTTTGTCTCCTGGCAAGGAATAGTGGGGCTGTATTGTGCCTAGGGAAAGTGAGCTGAGTGCCTGTGCCAGTACCTGAGCTGAAGGTGGGCTGAGAGGAGGATATATTGCTGAGCCTTATTCTCCCCACAGCCCTCATTTGTGGACTAAGTGCCCATTTTTTGTGGGGTGGGACAGGCAGGCCAGCAGAGCCATCCTGCCCTGGAGTGAATTGCTGCAGGCTGAAGCTCCTGGCTCCTGCCCAGCTCCCCTCCTTGGCAGGTGCTGAGCTACTGAGCTTTGCCCAAGAAGAAAGACAAGCGTCATCATTGCTTAGATAAGATAAAGCATGACCAAAACCTTGTTACCTTTGGCAGGTGTGGCTAGATGCTGACTGGAATTTGTGTAGCTCAGAGGAATAGCCAGGCTCTTCAGCTGCTGGGAGGGTGGCAAAGCCTCTTTAAAACGTGGAGACTTGATGCGGAGCCCAACAGAGAAGGTGAGTGCAAGGGCCTGAAGGGTGTGAGTGCAGAAACAGCCAGCCAGTAAGCCTGTGGACAGAAGGCCGTCTGCTGTGTGTCCCTGTGCCTGTGTCCTGTGCAGACTCTGGTGTGGATGTTGCTCCATGGCAGCTCCATCAGCCTGGTGCCCTGAGCAGGGCTGTGTGGGTGACCTGGTGTCTGGCAGGGCTGAGAACCTCTTCAGCAGCAGTGCCTCTCTCTTCTTTGGTTTTTGAAGTTCTGGCATATCTGTTGTCCTGAACTGTGTCCTTCTGTCTGAGATCATGGGAACTAGGAAAAAAAAAATCAGATTTATTGGAGGGAGAAAGGACGTGTGGGCACCCCTACAAATGTCCATGTTTCTTCTGTTGCACACTTTGCTCCTGTGCTTGAGAGGTGCCTTCCTTCTTCCTTATCCTCTTTGCCTCTTTAAGGAGTTTGCAAGATGCCTCATCTACCTTTCCTTTCTCCCAAACATGTAGCCAGAGGGGTAATCCTCTGCTCCAGGAGAGGTGCTTAAACCCCTTTGATTTAATGGATTTCCTATGGCACAAAAAGTCTTTCGCTTCCTATGCAAATCGGGTTGCTCAGTCGAAGCCGCTAAATGCAAATGGGCCACTTGTAGCTGTTCCCTCTCGAAGAGTGGTGTGGGCTTTATGCAAAGCATGGAGGTGAGCCCTCAGGAGCTGGGAGAGCAGGGCAATACATGGATTTGTGCCGGGGAAAGGTCAGCGTGGCTGTAGTTCACCCGTTCCCAGACTTGCCAGGTGGGATACCCGGCAGGATATTTCAAGCTGTCAGCATCAAATAAATGAGTGTTCATAGGAATGGATTAACACCTGCTAGTTATGGGTGTGGGGGGCTTGGTTGGTTGTTTTGTCTCCCCTCTCTCCTCACCAAGTCCCTGCTGCATCCCAGTGCAGAATCTGTGCCGACTGTGATGTGGTGACTCAGGCCACTCTGATGCCTGGATCCCTTTCCTCTATTCAGGTTGGACAAATAATGTTCAGTCTGTAATCACGCTTGAGAGCTCTTGCTATGCCCTAGATATGGGGAGCTGGAGTGATGCTTAGATTGGCTTAATCCAATTCACTCTGAAAATCCACTCTGAACAATAAATGTTGCATGTGGGGGGGTGGTATTCAAGTGTCTTTACTAAATCAAAAACCTTCTAAGCATTGCTAGATGAAGCCTTTTTCTTTTCAGTGTGTACCACTAAATACACAGGATGTGCAGGACGGTTGAATTAGCATTACTATGGGAACAATAACTTTCTGTATTTCCTGAGCTTTATCCAGGTAACACTAAGGATCGTTAATGTGCCTCCAAAGTGTGGGGTTTTGGATTGGTGGGTTTTTTTTTTGTGTGTGTGTTTTATAAGCTTTTTTTGTTGTGGTCAGTACTAAGAGAACCTTTATAAGGAACCCCAGGAGGAGATCAGAGACAGGACAGGGTGCAAGGTGCAGGAAAGCAGTTTGTTCCCTTTTTTGTGCTGTTCTAGCAGCATCACAGCCAAGACCATGGGTCAGTGTCAAGCAAGACTTCTGCAGCAATGGTGAACAAAATGGTGAGTAAACTCTCCTGCTTGGAGGCAGATACCTCACTTGGTATGGGTTCGTTTGGTTTTATTGGTTTTTTTGCCACAGCTGCACTGTTAGAGCCTGCCCCAGGGGATTTGGGGTCTTGCAGCTGAGGCAGAGGTGAGCCTGTGAGGAATGGAAAGGTGATCATGCCCTCTGCTAGCACAGACACCTCTCTGATGGCTCAGGGGAGTTCTCTGCCCCTGATGAATCTCTATTAGAGACAATTGTGATTGTTTGTAGTAGGCTTCACGTCCATTTTTTAGTCTGGGTTTTGAAATAACCATCTTAAAATAATTGGGAAGGACCCATCTTTACCTTTGCCTTCTGCAGGTCCCATTTGCTTGTTGCTGGGAGAATGGGGCTGTTTGTAGCTCCTCTCTTTGCAGGTTGATGAGGTCTCTGCTGTTCAGATACCAGCTGGAGTCTTCTCAGTGGGAATTGGTGGAAGACGGGGTTTTCCTCTGTAGAGGGTAGGCTTGCCTGTTCATGATTTGTATGGCAAAAGGGGCAGTTGGGGTAGGGGTGTGAAAAGGGCACAAAACCTAACCAGGCGATGAAGAGCCAACCTGCCAGGGTCTCAGCACTCTCTTCTTTCTCTTTCCTTTGTCACCTTTCCTGAGAAGACCTCAGGCTTAACTAGTAGGACCTGACACAGCTGAGAGTATCTTTGTGCTGCCTGGAGACACTGGAGCTGCCACTGAGCAACAAATCCCCATCTCCAGCTGTCGGCAGGCAGGGATGGCTTTGCCTCCTTTTGGGGATGCTGTGGGGTGGAGTGGTGCTCTGGTCGGTGGCAGGATAGAGGCTGGCATTTCTGGCTGCTTTAGTGGCACAGTCCTGGGATGTGCACCCCACCCCGGTGTGTGTTTTACGATGCTTTGGAGATACGCTCCTTGCCCCGTCATTTTATGCTTTGCTTCTCTCTTTTCCCGAGCTCTCTGTGCTTCTCTTTGTGAAAAGGCTTGCCAGCCTTGTAAAACTGGAGTTAAACTTGAGGCAGGATTCACAGGGGTAAACTTGAGGCAGGATTTCCAGCCCTTGCCTGGTGGAAATTGGTTGGGGGTAGGGCAGCAAGCTAAGTACAAGCACAGCTAGAGTTTCTCAGGGAAGGGAAGTTCGGTGTGAGATGAGGGATCATCTGCTCCTTACCCCTTCTTCCCCTCGCACCTAGGGCAGCTCAGAAACAAGCCCTTCTCCCTCGCAGCTCTGCGGAAGGCAGGATTATAAGGAATTTACCTTGGAAGCTCAAGGGCAGGTTTTCCCGTGCTGCCTTCTGAACTGAGGGCTACTAGGCTGTGTTGGAAAGGGGCTGAGATGCGTAGGGAGCAGTGCAGACCACACCTCCTGGCTTGGACCGGCTCTGATCCTCTGTTTACAGTGGCGGTGTTCCTTCCCCGCTAGCTTTTCGCTGTGGAATATACTGCTTCTTCCAGGGAAAGGGAGCAACACTGTCCTGCTGCTCCAGGTATGTGGGGACACCTGCAGAGAGACAAAATGGGCTGGAGGGGAGGGAAGAACGTCTCTCGTTTGGGTAAAGGGTTATTTTAGCAGGAAGTCTGAAAGAGTTTCAGAGTTGCTGTGTCTCAGCAAAGTTTCTCCCTAGGAATTTTCTGTTCCGACTTCCTGCTTTTGCTATAAAGCAGCAGAGTGGAGCTCACTGTGTGCAGTGGCATTGTATATCACTGCAAAAACCAGTTGTTATTCCTGTGACAGAGGAAGGAAAATTTATTGGTTAGTTTTCAAGAGCTGAGGGTACTTAGGTAATTAATGCTTCAGTTTGAATCACTCTTTGCAAATGTTGAATTGAAGAAACTTGCTCTCAGTTCTGAACTGATTCTACAAGATGCTCCACTGATTCTAGTGACTTACTGATTTGGGAAACTGCTGATTTGGAGTAATAGCTGAATATTAGAATGTGTGAGAGTCTTGGGTTATGTAACCAAAAAAAATTGTATTTTGTTAGATTTTTTTTTTTTTTTAAGAAATTGATGTCTTGAGCTGGTCTGATTTAAAAACTGAAGTTTTTCCGCTGCAAGGCTTTCTGAAGACAACCAGGAATTTTTTTCTTTAAAAGCATTTGACAGGAAATTTCCCACTATCTCTCCTAAACATAACTATTCCCCTATTCCCCTCCACCCTTTTTTGTAATCCCACGTCATTGCTCCTGCTGTGGGCTTCTGACTCAGCGACAGCTGTTGTCAAAGGAAGGAATATCCCCCCAACCCTGCAGTGATTTTACTTTTCCTTGAACAGTTGTCCATGCTGAACAAAAGCACCTCTCAAACGGCATCTCCTTCCAACTTTGCTTCAAATGCTGTTGCCTCCTTGCACTAAGCTGTGTATGCCAGGAACAGGTGCCTTTCACAGGTGCCAGTGTTATCCTGCTTTGTGGAGGGGAAGCTCAAAGCTTGTGGCTGCTCAAAACATTCTCTGGTTTTCTGTCTTGTAGAGGTCTGTGGGATGCGGGAGTGGTGGTATTTGGATTCAAGACTTTACCTGTGCTCCCCTCAATGGTCTGACAGCCAAGAGGTGTCTCTGCTCAGGGCATGGACTTCACCCTTTTCCAGTGCATAGGTTACTCTGGTATTTCAGGAAAGATGTTCTGCACAGCATAGCCAACACCTGAGCTCACAGGAAGGAGTGGATTTTTACCTTTATACTCACTCTTGGCAGGTAGATTAAGAGGTGAGAGGTAACCAAGTGTCACACACCTGTGCACAGGGCAATTTTCCTCTCTGGGAGGCGGCGAATGGGTTAACCATCTTCTTGGAAATCGACTTGGCTCTGTTTGTTGTTTTAACAACATTTGCAGAAAGGTCAAACTGTCCATGCATCCCTCCTGGGCAAAACCAATACAGCATCAGCCAGAGAGATACTTTTACAGGGAGCTGTGGTGCCTAGAAGTCCTATCCATACTCATTCCTAGTCGTTAATGTTTGTGAACCTTTTTGGTTTTTTTAAGTGCGTCTTGCAGGTTCAGAACAGTAAGGTAAAGCTTTTCCCGCTGGTCCCATTTTGCTAATATGTAGCCTGGAAAATATTATGGGGGTGAGACAGTGGTGTCCTGTTCTCAAAATATTGGAGGAGAACTTCTTGGGATGAGGAAGATAAGCTTGAATTTTTTGCCTTCCCCCAGCAGTTGTATCCAGCCCTCTGGGTAAGGAGGTTTCAGGTGCTGCAGAGAACTTGCTGGCTCAGCTGGAGAAGAAATCACTGTTTACCACATGTATTCAGTAAACAATGTGAATGTTTTACCAAAAAGAAGTTTTTCCT
The DNA here is from genome assembly GCF_029207755.1 of Chamaea fasciata. Taxonomy (NCBI): domain Eukaryota; kingdom Metazoa; phylum Chordata; class Aves; order Passeriformes; family Sylviidae; genus Chamaea; species Chamaea fasciata. The sequence goes on along the minus strand of NW_027094092.1, from coordinate 17,798,214 downwards.
TTGAAAGGGGAAAGGACTGGGCAGTCTGATGTTGTGGTTTGATATTTTATCTGTGCCTGTGTATGCTGGGGGAGCAGTCTGAGGACAACATAAGGCTGTGAATTTTTGTTTGTGTGAGGCTGATTTCGAGCCAAAGGATCTTGATCAACAAAGGTGAGGCTCTTGTGCACTTCTGTGAGCTCACAGCTGTGGTACTCCAGGTGAGATGGCATTGTCACAGGATTTTTAGCCTTTGTACAAAGAGGGCACTGAAGTGGCTGAGGAAAACCTGCTGCTGGCTAGGAGGGACTTGTGTTCAAGTCATGGGGGGCTGTTGGGAAATTTAATGAAGAAGTGGCAAAACTGGTTGGGAATCACCTGGAGGAAGCCATGAACACTTTTCTTGTTCAGCATCCTGAGGCTGGGTGGCAGAAACTTCATCCTCCATGAAGCAACACCAGATGTTTCTCTCTCTTACAACAGAAGTGAAAACTACTCAAAAGAATCCTAGAGAGGGTGACTGACTTAAACAGCGACTCTGCTGGGTGAGTGTGCATACGTAATAGCAGCCCAGGAGGGATCCTGCTGAGGCCAGACAAGATATGAAGCTGTCATGGAGAGATTCAGCTGCTTGTTGGAAAGGAAAATCTTTGTTCTGGTATGACATAGGCGGCTAGAATCTGGGGACTCAAAGGAAGAACCAAGTGAATTTCAGTAGCCATGATGGCTGGGACAGTTGTGGGGAGAAGCCTGGCCTTTGGCTGTTGGAGTACCAAGTCCAGTTCATTAGACTTTTGCTGGTGAAAATGCAGCAAATGCTCTGGTCCTTTTGGTCAAAGATTCCATGTACTTTGAGAGGGGGTTCTGCAGATGAGAGAGCAGCCTCTGTTCATGCTGAGGAACAGCCAGGCTGACCAGCCCTGTGTCTCCTACAGCAGCTAATGGCAGATACCCTCATCTTCCCAGCATAATAATGGGATGGTATTCTCCTAGGACATTCTTTTTGCTGTTTGTGAAAGAAAATTTACACCAAAACAGCTTTTTTTGGTAATAGTCCTTCAAGGACACACTCAGAGCAGAACAAAACAGCCACGTCTGCAGCTCATGAATGCCTGTGACATTCTCAGCATCTCATGCCAGTGAGATGACACACTTGAAAGGTTTGTAGAGAAGTGCTTCCTCCCGTTTGATGTGCAAATGCCATCACCAGCTTAATCTGAGTCTCCTGGATTCTTTTCTTAAAGGAGGCGGTGGCTGAGGACAGTTCTTCACCATCTCTGCCATTCGGAAATTGGTTACACAGGCAGCTTCACAACCCCCAAATTTTAGCATTCTGAGCTTTGTCTGTCCTTTAGAATCTTTTATCCATTTATTAAACAAAAGGCTGTTTCTGCATAATTTTGCCTTTGACATACTTCAAGAACACTGATGAAATGTGTCTGGCCCTCCCCCAGCAGAGGACTGAGGTGTGCCTGCTTTCAGCCCGAATTTTTGTCTACAGGACACCAAGTGTGGTCGCATTCCTGAGGGCTGGGGAAGAGCCTCATGTCCCCGGTGCCTCTGCTGCTTGCAGGGTGTGAGAGGAGTCTCCTCAGCAGCCTTTCTCCTGACGTGTCCCTGCTGAGCTGCAGCACCTGAGGTCTTTTTTAGCTTGATGACACCTTAGCTGTTCAGTAAAGGGTGGCATGAGCCCAGCAGAAGGGTGCTGAATCCTGGCTGTTGTCTCTGGTATAACCTGCTCTGCATGCAAGTGCTCCCTTCTCTAGAGGGGCAGGGAAGGCAGGAGGGAGTTGCCACTCAGGTTCCACTAAACGAGCTGAGGATCTGCCCTGGATTTATGTCATTTCCCGAAGAGCTTTAAATGCCAGATTAGATTTGGATCTTGTCTTCCTTATGGGATATTCCTACCTGCCTCAGCAACCCCTGGAAAAGAGGAGTAGAAGAGAGCAGGGATCTCCTTAGCCTGGGCTCTCAGTGCTCAGTTTTTACTTTGAATCAAAATGATCCAGCGTATCTGATGACAAGCACCAAGTCCTCTGTCTTCTGTCCTCTTTTTCCCACATCTGGGTGGCAAATAACGTTTCTTTGCCTCCTGCCTACCTGCCTGCTCTGTAGGTATTCCCCTGCAGAGCACACATTCTGTTGTCAATATACACAGTGTTAGGCATGATCTAATTTCTGATTGCTGAACTCCAAGCAGCATCTACCTCCAGCTTCACAGCACTGTCAGTGGTGTTCAGCTGATGCTGCAGTATATAAGATCAATCCTTATGTGATGTAATGCTCTGTTCTGTCTCTTTAAGGAAAAGTTTCAGGAAACCTGTAAGCCTGTATGAAGTAAAGGAATTCATGAAAATGACTTGTTTTTAAACTAGCTGTTGTTATTTGTCATGTCTTATTACAGGCATGCTCTTTATTTTCTGAGAAATCAGCTGTGTGCTAGTTACACTGAGAGATCCAAGACCATTAGCTGTTTATGGAAAAAATGTGGTTTGGATTTTGTCTTTAATTGCTGAGAATTAACTTTTGGCCCAAATATTATTAGAGGAAAATCTGATGCTTTCTCTCTCTCCATTCCCGAAGCAAAACAACCCAACAAAGCCAAAAGCCCAATTAGTAGGAGAGGTTCCAGTGCAAACACTCTCCCTCACTGTTTGCTGTGCCAATGCTGTGCCAGTGTGTGAGAGCTGCAAAATGCCACTAGCTGGCAATGCCAAAGCTGGGGAGCAGCACGAGGGTGCGATGGAGGAATTGTGACAATTTCTGGGGTGAAGGATGTTGTTTTGAGATGCTGTAGATACCGATCTGTGTTGCAGACTTCTTATGTTGATAGTTGTTGGCACAGTCGGTGGTTTCTGTTGTGCTGTTGAATCGGGAAGCATGGGTGAGTGCAGATTTAACAAGTTTATTTGTTCACCTCTTGAAATGGAAAAAGAGAACCATTACCACTCTCAGGTTGCTTGGTGATGAGAACATAGAGTCTGAATCAAACAACTTTCCCCATGGCGAGATTTTTTTAAGCAAAGATCAAGAAGTTGATAATGGCAAATTCCTCTTTGATGAGCTTTGCTGAGAGAAATTGTGAACTGCAGCAGAGCCTCTTTTTAAATTGCTCTTCAGAATGATGAAGGCTCTTGAACCTGTCAGTGTTTCTGGGATATACCTCAGTATCCACTGGCATATCCCATGATGAAGTCATCCAAGATAGGACGCACGGGTTAGCTCAGGGCTATCAGGCTGGGCTAATCCCCTGCTGAATAAACAACACAAAGGTTCCTGGATTTGTTCCTGTTTCCTTAAAGGGATACAGTCAAATGCAGGCAATTAAAAGAGAGAGAGTAAAGTGTAGCTCGAGATATGAACACCTAATTTCAGGCTTTCTGCCCAGGGTGTGTATGGGTTTCTCAGGTTTTTTTAAAGAAAAAACTTGCACAAAACAATTGATGTTTTTCTCATATTTCAGTGTATTCCTTTTCCTGCCATTCCCTTTGGGAAGGGAGAACCCAACAACCACCCAAACAAATTCCAAACAAAGGAAACAAATTTGCTAGAGAAGGGAAAGAGCAAAATTGATTTTGAACAAAGTGCACTAGAGAAATAACTGCTTTCTTTTTGCCCTTCTCCCAGCCTTTTCAGACTGAGCCTTGGCAGAGCCTTTAAAAATAATTTTCATCAAGTGAGTACCCAGTTCCTTCGAGCAGCTTTTGGAAATTCAGCATCTGTGGAAGCTGGTTTGTCACAGGGGTCAGTCAGTGTCTTTCCCTGGCAAGTTCTCTGCTCTGCCTTCACCTGGTCAGTTTTGTATGGCTGCGATTTTTGTGAATGCATATGTGTTTTTTGTCTGCACCTAGGATAATAGCTGTAAATACCTATATTTGATCACTGAGTCTCACATTACTATAAAATCTGGGATGTGTAGATGTGATTGTGACCTACAACAAGCAATTTTTATAGCAGTTGCTAGCTTTCAAAACCTTGGGAGCAGAAGGTAGGAAGAACAAACAGAACAAGTGGCATATGTTTGATATAAAATGGTCTAGGGACTTGTGAAGTTTTTATTGCCCTTTCCTTGTAAAACTTACCTGTTGCTCACCTGCTCCCGAGTGATGCTTCCATTCCACGACCAAGCAACAAATGCTTTGTACCTACTGCATCTTGACCTGCTTTTGTTGTGCATTTGTAATGTGCTGGAGCAACAGCCTTCTGCTGCAGTGACCCCTTACCCAGCCCTTCATCTCCTCTTCGTGTAATATCTTCTCATGTATGGGATCAAACCTGTCTCATCCAGCATATGCAGCAGGAGTGTGATCACTGTGTGCCTAAACACCCGGTGAATTCCTTCCTTTGAAGCTGTGAGACTGATTTTTCTGCATCAGGAGTAGAAAGGAAAGGGTGTGTGTTCTTCTGATTTGTTTAAATAAATGGCTTAAATATTTAGCTTTAGTATGGGGGTGGTTTTGTTGTTTCTAATAATATTGTCTTAGGCGGAGATACAGGAGGATGTCTTTTGGGAAGCCTCCCAGCAAGTATCTGAGCTCTTTAGTTTGAGGTACACCTATAACATTCTTCTTTAATATTCCCTTCAACCACTGAGTCACCAAAAACTCAGTGGCAGAGAAAAGCTTTCCCTTATAGGTTCCCTCTACAGGACCTTTTAGGTTCCCTCTAGAGGACCCAAACACTGGCCTTGTTTTGTAATCCTGGGTAAGCCACTCAGCCAGTTGTGCTTAGTTTTTCCCTCCCTCATTAACTGTTGATTCATTGTCTTGCACTGGGGAGGACTGCTAGGAATGCAGCATATTCAATGCATGCACAATGCCCTGCAGTGACTGGGGTCATCTAAGGACCAGCTGTGGAAATTTGGCTGCACTCCTCACTTTCCTTTCCTCCTTGTCATTGGACTGTGGAAAAAACAAAACAACAAAAAACCCCAACACCCCAAAGTTGTCATGTGCACATGGTGGTCAGGGTCACCTAGATAAGGGCTTGGCTGTTGAAAGCATTTTATCTGTGACTTTCCTGTACCTTTTTAACACTGCTTATGGCTACAAGAGGAAAAGCTTTTTGAGGCAATGAATTGGAAGTGATGACCTTGTAGTGCTACCTTCAAAATAGTACCTCCCTTTTCCAGGAAAAGCAGCTTGTGTCTGTTCTTTCTGTTTGTTGAAATTTGCAGTTTCTGTGTTCAAGTTCTTCACTCTTCAGCTTTGAGACTTTGAAACTATTTGGATACTTGAGTTTCACGTGTAATTATCATTCTCCAGATATTGAGTCCTAAAGTGCCAGTTGTCACAAGCATCAGGAACCAAACTGGAGGAGCTGACAGTCCATAGGCATAGACAGGTGACGTGACTTATCCACAGCTATACGGCCAGCTGAGTCAGGATTAAAATTCAAGTCTTGTGATTTTCCTAAAGAATGCCAAGCCTGTGGGAGCCAGCTGACTTTCTGCCACAGCTTTGCAGAGGACAAACCTCACTTTATGCCTTAGGTAGCTGAAATAGTCATGTAAGACTGGTCGGAGTTTCCTCAGTGTAGGAATACAAGAGCTGGTGCTAACTGTCTTTATGGCAGGCAATTTCCTGTTCTGTGCTGTGTCTGAGAAGACCAGTGCTTGCTTTCTGGCCTTGGGAAAGTTGTCTTGCAGGAGCAGGTGAATTTTTGCTTTCTAAGCCCCAGCACATACTATGGCAGGAGCTACCTGGTGTAATCCATAGCTCTGTATCAGGTTTTTCAGGTGTTGGACGCTGCCCAAACCTGGACTGTGCAGTATCAGAGCTGACCTTGGGCACAGACAGCCAAACCCGTGGGGTGGGGGAAGACAGGGCTGAAGAAAAACATTACACACCAGGGCGATTTGAGTCTGTGGTATTGGAGCCCTCTAGATCCGTGGCACTTCCATCCTCTCATTAGATCTCCCAGGCCCTGGGAAAGGAGTTTTTGGTCTCCAACACAGTTCTCAGAGGTGAAGGTGGCTGAGAACTCGTTTGAACTGAAGCTGGGACTCCATCTCTTGTGAAGTTGATGCTAATCAAACCGTCTACCCTGAATAGAGTCCCATGAAGCTTTGTCAGCACCCACTGGCTGCAGCAGGCACCCCGTTTCTATCAGCATGTTCATGGGAACAGCAAAGGTCTTCATACAGTTTGAAAGGGAGGCTGGACAAGTGACTTAGAAGATAAGGAAGGAACCACGTGGCTCAGGAATTGCCCCAGGCTGACAGTGGCTATTAGTTGGCAGGTGTCTTCAGGAAAGTCTTCTCTTTGCTTGCCCTGCTGTAACTCTTCCTTCACTAGCCATTCACAGCCACTGTTGAGGGCAGGATTCTGGGCTAGACAAACCCTGCTGTGACTCACTGCACACTTTATGATGGAAATCAACAGCTCAAGGAGCGGAGGTTGTCCTGACCCCAGGTTGGGTGTGGAAATTGATTCTTACTGGTGCTGACCTTTTCCTGCCAGAAGGGACATGGAAAAACTGATCCTGACAAGAAGTTTTGGTAACAACCACTGGCTTTGTCACTGGAGGTGGCTTCCCTTCATCTCTCTGGCAGAGCCTGTCAGGTTTGCCTGACCAAAAGCATTAGGTGCCTGTACATACCTTCTCTGCCTTTGCCCCTTGTGTTAGGAAAGCATGGTTCTTCCCAAGCTGATCTTTCTGCACTTGAACCAGCTCTGCTTGCCTCACTTTTAGATACCAGTCCACAGTTCTGGTACTCCAAAGATCTCTTTCAAAGTGGTCCTTCCGTGATGTTGTGCATCGTGCTGATGAAGATGCTCCCCCGGTCCTTTTCAGTGATGATCTGTAACTGGGGAAGGTGTGACAGCACTTGTTTAGATTGAGATCTGCTTTGTGCCCCACCTGCCCCACACAGTGCCCTTACAAACAGGGACAGAGAGGAAGAATTTCTCAGCCACTGGCTTCTGGGAGAGAAGTCCATCAGAGCAGCAATCTGTTTTGCTTCCTTGGGCTCTCTTTTATTTGCTGCTTTGTTCCTCTATAAGTGCTGTCTCACCATTGAAAAAGCCACATCTGGCTTGAAGCCACTTGAAGCAGCTTGGACAAGAGACTTCCTGCTCTGAACACTGAATTAATGGACTTGGTCTTTTACACAAGTAAAATCCTTTCAGACTTTTGTCCATGTCAGGCTCCCAGCTCTTCTAGTTAAGAGGCTTTTAACTCAGCCAGTGTTTGGGAGCTACAGTGCAGCTGGGCTTTTGATAAAATGAGGAAATACTAGAGGTAGGGATGTAATGGGTTGGATTTCAGCTTCAAAAAAAATGTCTCTGAGAGAGAACAGAACATCCTCCTTGCACCACCTTTTGTTTGCTGCAGCAAAGCTGGGGAGACGTCAACTACGTGGGCTGCTCTAGAACTGATGAAGCTGGTAATAAGAAAGTAAGATCATCTTTACTTCTGGGGTCCTCAGTGTCTCTTAGGCAGCTAGAGGGATGCTTTAGAAAACATTGCGTACTTGTGCCTTTTCTTATTCTGGCTATTTTCTGCAATCCTGTAATGGTTCTTGCTTTGAAATCCCTTTTGCTTTCCACCCCTGCTGCTGTCTGGAACAGGGTGCTGCTTGTACTGAGGCTGGATCTTTGCAAAAGGAGCGGTTCTGGAAAAAACCTTCAGGAAGGTGGCCTGTAGAAGCCAGTAATTATTATTCTTCAATGTGCTGTTATTCTTCACCATAATCACCTGTAAAATCTAGGAAGCATAGGATATCTGGGTCTCTTTTGTTTTTCTTTCAAGGCCAGATTTGCCACTTTTACTAAAGTATGAAAAGTAAGCTGGTGTTCTATCTGACTTCTTTACTACTTAAACTCACAGACTTGCCATCGGAAGCAAACTGACTGTCCAGCTAATGCATAGCATCTAACCTTAGTCTCCAAATTTTCCTGTGTTGGCTCCACAACACAAAAAATGCTTGGTAGGAGGGTTTGTTTGAGAAAGAGCAAGAGAGAAAAACATGGTCTGCCTTCTTGTTTTTTATGCTTTCTTCCTTTCTTTCTTCTGCTGTACTCCCCAAAGCTTGGGTCCAGCTCTGTCCTTTGCTTGCCAGGGATGTTTACTTGACTAGAAACATGTAATAGTACGTGTTTATAGCTAGTCTTCTGCAGAGTTTAGTGTCACTTGAGCAGATATTTGTTGGAAACAGAGGTGCCCTGGAAAAGCACCGATTTGAAAGGGGGAACGAAGCGTTCTGCTTGTTCTGTGAAGCAGAACCACCTGCTGGCTCATGGACCAGCAGTAATAAACAGTCAAGGAGCGTGGGGCATAAATTGCCTTCTCCTTTTGTCATAATTGCCTTCTTCTTTTGTGTCAGCCTCGTATCATTCTCCCATGTGACATTCTTCCTGGCCATCGAGTTCTTTATCCTCCCATTGTACCAAGAGTGCAAACAGAATTAGTTTGTTTGTTATCGTGGCATCTCTACGTGGCTTTTAATTTCTTGGAGGTTAAAAAAACCCAAGCAACCCAACCCTCAAGCTTTCTTTGTCCAGCACTGTTTAAATCTGCTCTCAGCCTGCTTGCACAGCTCACTTCTGCCCTGCAATGCAGAAAACAGGTCTGCAGAAGGAGAAATCTAAAGTAATCAGTGCAACAAGGCTTCAAAAATGTGATGGCATTGCAGAAGAGAAGCTGTCTGGAGAAGGTTTCTGATTCCATGAGATCAGTAAGTCAGAAGGTGGCTTGGTGTAGGGATGCATTGTAGGCATTTTTACAGTCACAGTGCTAAGCTTAAATGGGTGCTCCCATTCCTTTTTGCTTTAGGTACTTTTAAGTGATGGGAAATATTTTTTTTGGCCTCTGAAATGTCTCCATAGTTTTGTAGTTTCCTTCCTATAAAGGTGAATGTTTCAGATTAAAATTCGGTTTGGCAGCTCATGAGTTCTCAAAACAGAGGCTTGAAGGCAACGGGTCAGGAGTGCCCAGCTTATTAAATTTTTCCCAGTGTAGGAATTGTCTGACCTTTCTTTGTACTATAACAGCATTTAAAATAAAAAAAAAAAAAAAAAAAAAATTAAAAAAAAAAAAAAAAAAAAAAAAGATGGAGCTACTGTTTGGAAAGTGTTCGCAAGAAAATGTCAGAGGTGGAAGGCCAGACAGAGGACCTGGCTGGGAGAGGGCTGGGAGTGACTATTCGCCTTCTCTTTCTTCTGTCACTTGCACAGATCATCCTCCTATCTGCTCTCATCCTGCTCTGGGTTTTTGCAGTTTTCATGCAGGTTTGGTGCTCAAAGGCGTGGTGCAGAAAAGCAACAAGAGAAAGAAAAGTACGTGTTACTGCCGGGGGAACCAAGACCAGAGAGGAGCAGCTCACAGTGCTTGAGCCCTGTCCTAGCTGATGTGGGACTATCACTGTGCTCCCATGCCGATTTACCTGTGTGCTTTAATATTCCATTCCCACCCTCTTGTCTCGGCTGAAATCTTCCCTTGGCACCTGGCTTTCACCAGCAAAGAACTGGGACTGCACTGTGGGTGTGAGGCAGAGGAGGAGGGATGGCAACAGAGCTCCCCTGCTGGGTGCAGGGCAGAGGGTTACAGATGTGGGGAAGGCTTAGCTACACCCATGGTGTGTGCAGGGTGGACCTACATGTGGTGTGTCTCTGACACAACTCCTTTTCCCCCATCTGCTCAGTTCATATAACCGTGGAATATTTGGGGTTGGAGGGGATTTCAAAGGTTATTTTTTCCAGATCTGAATGATGACTGTAGCACCTTCAACCATTGAGGCATTTAACTATATCATGTGTGGGTTGGAAGTGAAGGGTCATGTTTGACTGGGTTTTCTCTGTTTCCTGCCCCACAGCTCTTCTGTTTGGCCCTGCCCTGGGGAAGAAGACTTTGAGAAGATGGAGAACCAGAGTGGAGTGCTCTTGGGATACGTCCACTGGGAAGGAAAAGAGGAAGGGGGTGAGGAGGATGGCGTGGCTCCTCGTGTTTCCCCTCCCAGCCAAATGAGCAGACTGGAAGATGTGCAGGTGGAGATGCTTGAGAAGGCAAGGGAGCTCTTCCAGCTGTGTGACAAGGATGAGAAGGGTTTTATCACCAAGGTGGACATGCAGGTGAGGGGAAAAAAAATTCTTCCTCTGTCCTGGGAGGATCTGTAAAGTCATGGGTGGCAAAAGAGGGAACAATGTGGCATGCCTTCACTCTTGGCAAGTGTGGGTGTGCATGTGGCTTCTGTCTTATTCAGATTTCTAAGAACCAGACTCTGGCACAGACAGCTGCTAGGAGCTAAAACTCCCAGGAGGGCCTTGCACCACCAGGGAATTCCTGAGACAAGTGGGACTGTAATTCAAAATCTTTAAGGAATGTATAAAATAAAAAAAAAAAGTCATAACTGTTCTTAGAAACATCAAGCATGCATCTGATGGGAAATCTGGAGGGGAAAAAAAAGTCTTTGTTTTAATTAAAAAAAAAAAAAGCCAAGCCTCCCAAAAACCCTACATAACGAACAATCCATCAACCTCTCAAAAAGTTGAGACAACAAAGTTAAACAATCATAGTTAAAGCCTAATCCAAAAGCTCACCTTAGACCTGAATTATAACTTTGCTCTACAATTATGTGTTTTGCTGCTTTCTGTTAAAAAAGTACTTGTTAACAGAGTCCCTGTAGTTCTTAGTGAGTTTTGTTTTAAAGGTTTATCAGGAAAGTTACATGTGGACTGTTTTTCTCCTGCCCTATCTCTCCCCACATCTATAAATAATATTTGACAGGTTTATGACGCTTTAAATATTGACTCACTTTGCTTTGGGTTGTGTGATGCCTAATTTTTATGGTTACATTAATAAATTTTTATTAAGTGTTTATATAAAGCTGCATGTTTAATGGATGGTTACGAAGTTTTAGCCTACACCCCTTTGTTAACTTGTTTCTTTGGGTGCCCCTCCACGCTAGGTGCTCTGCATGTGTACTATGAAGGGGAATTGTTTTGTTCCTTCATGCTGTGGGAGTAGTTATATAGACCCAGCAGGCAGAAGGTGACAGAGGAAAGCTAACTCGCTGTCATGGACTGAACATTTGCTTTAGGATCTGCAAGAGCTTGGAACTGAATCCGGATATCCACAAGTCTGACCTCCCTCCCTGGCCAAAGACATGGAGCTGGTACCTGGTGTGCCCAGAGCTCTCCTGGGAGCAGCAGTGGTCACAGGAGGCTGGCAGGAATGGGGGGAGGCAGGTAGTGAGCTAGAAACAGTGGTTCTGTAGTGGGCTAAGAAGCGGGTTGAGCTTTCTCTGAACAAAATAACCTGAAATTCCCTCTCTGAAGTCCTGGTTGAATCATGCAGTAATGGAAAAAGTCAACATATCAGTGACTCCAGACAGGTGTTTGTGTCATAGCTCAGCTCCACTGGCAGACTGGCAGGATGCCGTGCTGAAAGGGCACATTGCTGTGGGCCAGAGCTGAGGATGGCAGCGACAGTCACAAGGAAGGCTTGAGCTGTGCCTCAAGTTTGTTCCCTCTTTTGTCTTTGCAGCGGCTCCAGAGTGAACTCCCCCTAACCCCTGAGCAGCTGGAGACTGTTTTTGACAGCTTGGAGCAGAATAATAAAGGATACCTGACGCCTGTGGAGTTCAGCATGGGTCTAGGTAAGGACTGCACAGAGGCAGAGGAAGGAGAAAGCTCACCTGTGACAGGATGTTTTTTGTTGGTAAAGAAGAAAGTGCAGTGGTTTTGCTGAAGTTGCACAAGCTATGCAGGACAATGCCCCAAGTTCATGTGGACATCACTGGAGAAGATGGATATGTATTCCCCCCTCAAGGCTTTCTGCTGCCTTCTCCCACAACTGTTCCCTGCCTACCTGGTAGAGTCAGCCACAGAACATCTGCTGGAGGGGGGTGCATGATGCAAACTCTGGCTGGCTATCTGGTCAGTCGTTCATCTGCATGGAAATATGCCTCTTGGCAAATGTCCCCAGCTGCTAGCAGTGCTGTTCAAGGGCATTAGTAGGAGTCCTGTTAGTAGGCTAGAACGCTGGCTAATAGGCCTTTGTTGCCTTCTTACTGTTGTCTTTTCCAAGAACTAGGAGAATGCTAATCCTTGACCAGAGTCCTCACCCAGCAGCACAGGTGCTCCTCTGTCTTGTCAGCTCTCAGAAAATCTGCACTTGTCAGCACCTTCATTGGACATGCAGGAGTGTTAAGTGGATCAGGTCAAACCAAGTTGAACACAGGTGGTCTAGGGTTTTCAGAAGTGATGAAAGAGGCTTCTGAATTTTGCTGCCCTGATTGCTCAGATTGTGTTTGCTCTTGGCTTTCTCACAACCTGGGAGGGAGGGTCTTTTCATGTTGCAATTTGAATGGTCAGAAACAACCACTGTAAGAGAAGTTGCAAAGATTTCCCCTAAATAAACCCAGTACACACTGTGTCTTGGGCCAGCCTGTTCAGGGACTGTTTTATCCCACTGAGTGTCTGCTGACTACACCTGGTCCTGCCCTGTGCCTCTGTTGTTGGCTGGTTCCACTGCTTTTGGCAGAAACAAGAGTCCTGTCAGGAGTGGGGGCTTTCCAGTCCAGCACTGTGTTGCAGGTGAATGTCCACCATTTGGCACCCTGGCACCCACAGTGCCCTCTGTGTTATGACTTGATTTTTCCCAAATCTCATTGTAGGAGGCATTTGTCCCACGGGCACAGCCTCAGGCGGGCATCATGAGGGTATCTGCCTCAGTGCCATTGCTGGGAGAGGTAGGCAAGTTTTCTCTTTGTGTCAGATACCACGCTGTGCTCCATGACACTTGCTCCAGTCTAGGCAAAACACTTAATTTCTGCATTTCTTTTCTTTATGGTTATTTTTTGTGTCTGGCATCACTGAAATCCTTCTTAGACTTTGCCCCTAGAGTTTGGCCTGGCTGTCTTTCTCGTGGAGTGTGCAGGGGCAAATCAAGGGAAAGCAGTTCAAGCCGCAATCAAGTCTGCTTCTTGAGAGGGCTCCTTGCTCCTTCTAGGATATCAAAACAATCTTCAGATCATTCTCTACCTCAATTTTCCCATCTCCATCTCAATTTTCCCATCTCTAAAAGAGAGATAATGAGACATAATGACTCTTTCTCAAAAGCAGACATCAAAAGTGCCTGATCTAAACCATTCTCCTTAATTAACTGTCTAATCATCAGGTTTTAACTAAGTAGGGCCTGGATCTCCACATTGCAAGTTTTTTTACAGCACATTTTAAGAGTGGGAGAGAAGCAGCTAAATTCTGGACTTACGGAGGTAAGAAGAGGTAAAGTTGAGTCCTTTGAAGTATAATAACAATGAGTATTTTTTGCCTTAGAATAGCTTCATGTTCTCATCTGTGCTCTGTGAACACACTTGACTCCTGGTCTTGTAGCTGGGATGTCATTTCTGCCTTTTGAACGAAGCAGATGTGTTTTGGAAAGGAAGAGTAGCTGCTCCTGAAGGCCTGACCTCTGTATATAGATGAGGGGCTGTGTTTTGGACAGGATTGCTTGATTTGTTTCTTTGAGAAGGATTTGTTCCCAGCACCAGTCAGTATTTGTCACATGCCTTGCATAGCAGGAGGTTCTCGTGGCATTAGTGTCTCAGCAGGAAACACAATCCAGAAAGCTGGAAGCCATCTGTACGTGGGACGGGGCAGGAGGAGGTGCCTAGAGGGCGAGTTCGTTCTGTTCCGCACAGTCCTAGCAAGAGGCAGTCCTTGTTGCGCGGCGCTTGACTCACAGCAGAGGTAGCACATGAGGAGGGAGGGGTAAGGAGCCCCTCCTCTCCGTTTTTAAGCTGAGGAGCCGCAGCATGGTGCTATTCGGGGCGGAGAGTCCCGGAGAGAGCTGCGGGGTCGGTGTCGGCCGGGGCCGGAGCGCCGCTCTGTGGGAGCGCAGGGACTCCTGCCGGGCGCTTCCCGTGCTGGAGCCCGGAGCCCTGGGTGGCGGCTCGGCGGCACACAGCTAGCTGAGAGCACAGCCCTGGGAGCCACTGTCGGTCCCAGCGCTGCGGAACGGATCCTGACATCACTCAGGACGTCAGAACAGAGGCTCTTCACCGACCAGGAGCTGTGTCCTACACCAACAGCATGCACGAGGCTTCCCGTGGAGCTCTGCCAGGCTGCCATGTAAATAACAGCTCGTTCAGTGACACCCAATTTGACTTTATTTATTCTTCTTCTCTTCACCTTCCACCAGGAAAGTTAATAGGGATTGAATTGTGCCAAGGTGCTGGGAGAATGCATCACTCCAGACACGAGGAGACCTTTGAGTCAGGCTGGTCAGATGACTTGGACCCTGCAGATGATGATGATGATGATGATGAAGAGAAGCGATTCTGTTCCATGATGGAGCAGCTTGGAGCAGCCCAATTGTTTGAAGAGTAAGTAGGGGAATCACATGGCATTGCTTCTGCCCTGTTTTGATCTTGCAGTACCAAAACTTCAAAGAAAAGACCAAAGAGGTGAACTGAGCTGCTTGTTCTCTGAAGCTCTGCATGGGCTCTCCGGACTGCTGCCTTGGGTTTTCATATGCTTGGTAGCAAATGCAGTGTGGTCTGGGTTTTCTCATCAGGTACCAATTACTTTTAGCTCAGTGCTTTTCACAGTTTCCCAAATTCGAGTTCTTTACACAGCTGTAAAATGGAACAGCTGGTAGCATACAAGTCCAGCACAGGCAGCAAATGGAAAGAAGCAAGTGAGAGTTAGATGAGGTAAGGAAGATGAGTGTGCTCTCTGTTCCAAAATGTTATGTTACTGTTCACATATTTTTAGACAATCAGTTCTAAGAGTCTCTGTGAAGGATCTGTGTTCAAGGAGCTGCCTGGGACTGTGCTGATCTTGAGGAGTGTGAAAGGCTAAACTGGGCAAAGGGGTGCTCCTGTGAGCCTTGAAGCTTGGTATTAATGCCCTTGCATGTAGCCCAAGTAGAGTCTGCTGGTCCCAGTGTCATCCAGCCTTTTTTTAGGCTTTCCAACATGAGGCATTATGCATACCTGGTTCTCACTGATGCACATCTGCAGGGCCTTGGCTGCCCACCTGCATCTGTGGCTGTCCTTTTCAGGCTTTGTGCTCCAACTGTGCTGCCATTTTGCAAGGAGCAGTCCAGGGTAGGGAAGGAGGTGGACAGGATTGAAGACAGAAGCTGAGAGAGGTGGAGTTTGCTGCTTTCAGAGACACATCTGTCACAAAACAGACTTTTTTTTTTTTTCCTTTATTGTCATTGTGATGCAAAGCACCTGCATGTTTTAGTGATAAACAACTTCTGTCTGGAAAAAATTCTGGAAAGCTGTTGCCCTTCAAACAACAGGATGACACTGTGAAAGGCCATATTACTGTTCTGGGAAAACATCCTCTACTGTTTATAACTCTGCTTTGAGAAGTAGAAGTCCCAAAGTGGAATCTCTTGTGTTTTATTTTGACCACTTACTGGCAGTTTTATGCCACGAGTTCAGTAGCTACTTCATGTCACATCTTAGTGCCGAACCAGCTGTTGTAAAGCAGTAATATCAAACAGAAGCTAATTGGGATGTGAGCAGGAATCTGAAGTATTTTCACTGCTTTCTCTAGAAAGAAATGGTTTCATTTCCTAACAGGACTCAGTATGTTCTTTTATTTCAAATATGAAGATATGATGAAGTGCTCTAACTTTCTAAACTTGGAGAAGAAAAAGAAGGCTGAGGAAATCAAAAGCTGGTTTGTTTTGCTTGTGTATTTCCCCGAGGAATACTAAGGGAGACAAATACACAGGCCAAGAAAAATAGCTATTTGGATACTGACTATAGGTATAATTATTGTGTATCTTTCAAGGCAGTTTTTCCAAAGTGTTTCATGATTAAGAAAAAAATTTTAAAAGCTCTTTCCTTAAAAGAAACATGAAGTCTGTGGTCTTACAAGATGCTTTGGGAATGAAGTTTGTGAGTGTTTATGTTCAAGTTGCAATGAATTAAATGTCAAAACAGTGTAATCATTATTGCAGGTTCAGAAAAAGACGTCTTTGGTTTTCCAGGGCTTCCTCCATTGTTATCCTGATATGACACTTGAGCAAATTTGCATCTTTTTTTGTGCCTCGGTTTCCAAACGTGTAAAAAAAGTAAGGAGGACTGTAGAAGCCACCAGTACAGTCTGAGTGTAAGGAAAACAGCAATGATGTGTGATGTGTGCTAAACTCTGCGTGCTATAACAGTTTGACCATAACACACTGCAAATTTGCTGAATATTCATTTCTGTAAGTCTTGATGTAGACACCAAATGTGTTATCAGTGAATACTTGGAAAAGCAATCATTCCATGTTTGCTTCCTAGATTACTTTTCTTTCCTTCTTTCAGATGACTTCCTTTATTTTGACCTCACAATAGATCCCACTCCACATGCATGCTCTGTCACTGTCCAATTTCCCTCTCTGCTGTAATGGTGTAACAGAGATTCATCACAGGAGGATGGCAGTTTGTCCTGAGTGTATGTTGGAGCTGGAATAACAGTCCATAAGATGACACAGTAACTCTTTTGTTTTCCTTCTCTCTTGCATGCTTGCTCCAGCCCACATGAGATTCGGGAGCTCTGGGCTCGCCTGCGAAGGGAGCGTCCAGAGCTCTTGTCCAATTTTGAAGAGTTTCTGTTGCGTGTTTCGTCATACATAAAAGAGGTCAATCATGAGAAGGAGTCTATGGAACAAGCATTGAAGAGGTGAGGAGAACATCATGGCCATTTGCTGCCAGGAGCCAGCTGATGCTTGGGTCCTGCCTCAGATGCAAGGAGAGACTGGGTTACAGGATGCACCAGTAAAAGAGAGATTTCTTGCTGTAATAAAATTCCTCTGTCTTGGTCTGTTCCTATGGGTTTGCTCTGCAGCAGTGCTCACCTGTAACATTCAGTCTGGTTAAAATCTCACTCAGTGCCACACAGCTGTTAGTAGGAATCTGTTTCCAGCCTCCTTTCCTTTCTGTACTCTCTTTTTCTCTCCTGACCTGTGTGCCACTTGTGTTTTGTAGGAAGGAGTCAGATCATGATCGAGAAGTCAGGTGCCTTTATGAAGAAATGGAACAACAGATCAAAGCAGAAAGGGAGAGGCTGGTCTGCCAGGTATCTTCTCTCTCTCTTGGCTTGAAGGCAACGTTCCTTTGTTCTGAAGTAGAGGTGGTGGCTCGTATGGCCAAGGAGCAGCTCTTACTGTGCTGAGTGTTGTGCACAGCTGTCTATATTTACCTCTGCAGGAAGCACTGAGGCATGACAGGAGTAACCTGCTCCAGAAGGAACTGCAGAGCAAGGAGCAGGAGCTGGAGAAAATCCTCTACCGCCAGAAGAAGGTAGTGGGATCCAAATCCTTTCTAACAAAGCACATCCCCCTCTGCTGTCTATCTGGTCAGTCATTTTCTGATGGAAAATGGTGTTCAGCTGCTGAGGGTTTGGCACTAGATAATTTGGCTCTAGCTAGTGAAGTCCTCTCCTGTCTCTGAAGGTGTTGAAATGGTTTGTCAAATAATTGGTTTGTCTTCAGATGTAATGTTATTCTATGAATGTTTTGTTCATGCATTTTCTTATCTGCTTTGTGTTCTCTTGGCACAATCTTCCTATCAATTGTACAATGCTGGCAAGGAAGGTGGGGTAAAAAATTCAAAGTTGTGAGTTTGAAGCTTTTTGTGGTGTGTATGATGTAAAAGAGCCAGATTTCTCTAGTTTTTATATTCTGGCTACTCCAAAATGACCCAGAGTGAACAGTTCTGTGTCACTTAGAGAGGTACATATTGCATACTTGCATTTGGGCACTTGATGACTGATTGATCAGTCACATAAAGGATCAAAGCACAAGCTTTCCTTTAGCCTGCCGTCCCTGGCATGGATATTTGTACAGGATGGTTTTTTTCCTTGGTGTCTGAAGAACTGAGATGTGACCCCCACAGAAACAAGTCATGGCAGGTACCTGCAAGATGCTGGAGACTGAGGGTATCCCAGTTGGACACCTAGCTGTGATGTGGATGAAACAGCACTTGTCTGAAATACTAGCTCATTGTTCAGCAGCTGGAGAAGCCAGCACAACTGAGGTGCCATCAGGAAGGATATTGAGAATAAGATAGAGGATGTGTTTTACCTGCTGCCCACGTCTTTGATGTGCCTCAGTGTGTGCAGTTCTGGTCTCCTCTAATTCCACTGTGTCCTTCTCAAATGTGAAGGTACAGAGTGCTAATATTATTAAGAAAATGGAAAATTTGCCTTAGGAAGAGAAACCAGGAAAGTCTAGACTTTTAGGTTTTGGAGAGAAGGAGACTGAGGGAAGGTACACGTGAGCTTTATAAACTCAAAAAAGTGATGGATAAGGTCCACACAAAAAAATCTGTTATTCCCCAAGTCCTGCAACAGCAGGGGTGAGGGACACTCAATGACACCAGTACGAATTTGATTTAGAAGAACACACTTCTTTATGCAGAGATTATTGTTGGACGTCTGGACCCAAGAGGCAGGCAGTATCAGCAGTTCAAAAATGAATTGGACAAACAAATGGACAACAGGCTTGTAAATATTCGTTGAAAGGAAGAATAGTCAGAAATGTGGCCTCTAGTGTCCCTAGTCCAGGGACCATAGATGGGAGGGCTATATGAGGGGAATGGACCCTAGTTAGTAGCTCAGGAATGCTCTTCCTCTTGCTGAGGGTCAGAGCAGAACACTTGGGCTACACGGACACTTTTACTCAAAAAGTCAGTTCTGGCACTCTAAACTCTGAGGGTTGTACTGAGCTGTGTGGATAATCTGGTCCCTCTTGTGGCCTAAGGCCAGTACTGTGATGGTGCTATTCCCCAGCATCGCTTCCAAGGACAGACCACATAAACGGGAGAGTTGTGCATGATGGAAGTTTTTTAGGGAGGGGCAGGTGTGCTTTATTTAAAGCCAGTTCCTTGGCTTATTGAAAGATCCAAAGGCTGTAAGCAGGGGTTGCTGGTTTTCAGTCTCAACTCCACTGCTCAGGATATGGAGTCTTGCTGAAATATTCCCCAGTGTCCACAGGACTGGAGGGCTCCAGGCAAAGCTGGGTGGGGTTTGCCCTTCTAGCTGCAGTGAGAAGAGAGGTCAGGCTTGTGTTTCAAGGAACCTAGGAAAGGTCAGATCTATTCACTCCTGCTCTTGACAGTTGTATATGTGTGCTGGCAGAGAGAAGGGTAGCAAGAAAAAAAAGCATTTTATCTTCTGCCATGATGTGCTACTTTATTTTCCTTTTAAGAGGGGAGAAAGTAGGCTGAGTGAAAAGGCAAGCTGAAGGTGTAAATGTGGAGGCTGACTCTGCCACCTGCTACACTGATCAGACCTGATTCCTGGTGTTTCTCTCTAGTTATAAGCATGGATTGCATGCTTTTATTTTGGGCTGTAAGTTCTCGGATGGGTACTGCAGTTTCTGTGTAGCAGCAGCTTCAGCAGAGGGCCCTGTTTAGCTGGTATGGCTGGCTGGATACTGCAGTGTCACTGTGATCCCTCTTGGAATGCCCTTCTTGTCATCTGAGATGGGCAGCTTTGGTAGTTGCATCTGTCTGTGACTCTTTCCCAGATTATGCCAGCCATTTGTAAGGAACTGAGCCACTGGCTGAGTACATGGCAGCAGGCTTTAACTTCCCAAATCAGGCCTGTTAGTTGTGCTGGGGGCTTGTGCTGCCTAGACTGCAGCTGTGCCCTGGTGGCATTTAAATGACATCTCTAGCCCAAGGTCCTGTCTCTAGCAGTAGTAAAGGCCACCCAATCGCTTCACTTTCAGGTGTAGTGTGAGATGCCCCTAGCACCTCAATATATCCTCCTTTCAGCTGCTGTGGGCTCAGGAAGCCCCTAAACTAGAGGATGCATTTCAACAATTCTGCTTAATAAGTCCCGGCAGACAGCCCTGCTTCCACCCAAATTTTTCCAGTCCTTCTTTGGACCCCCATTTGCACTCTGATTCCTACAATGCCTGACAGCATCAGGCTCCACATGCCGCCTGAAGCATTTCCTCAGCTGTGCCTAATTGCATTGCTTGGTTCCCCAGTGCTGGCATGATGAGGGAGAATTCCTTCCAGTTCACCTTATCAGTGCTGCTGGTGGCTCTGTAGACTTAGGTTGGTTTTACCCCCTTCTGCCTCATTGTTTGCATCTGCTTTTTCAGCTTGTTTTTACAGTTGTGACTGTAGCATAAAACCCTTCCTCTGTGTTTAACCCCTCCTCTTGCTCCTCTCCCACTGCAGCTGGAACATCAGCTACAGTCGCTGAACTCGGAGCAGCTGGAGACCCGCGTGCAGAACGAAAGGCTCCGGCACCTGAATGAAAACCTGCTGGAAGAGCTGGAGAAAAGCAAGTGGGAACTAGAGGCAGTCAAGGGGCAATTACAGAAGCTCCAGAAAGAAGCTCAGCTTGAACAAGAGCAGAAGGACAGGTGGGGAAAAAACAGGAACGGGGGGATGTTAGGACAAAGACGTGGACAGAGAAGGAAAGGTGGGCAAGCAGTTAAAGGATAAGTATCCCTAGTTATGAGCCTCAGTCTCATTAGAAGGTTGCCTGTCTCTTGAGGAAAAGAAGAAACATCCCAATGGTCTTATGAGCCTAAACAGAGAGTAATATTGCCTGCCTTTTGTGGGAAATGAATAT
This sequence comes from Chamaea fasciata, assembly GCF_029207755.1. NCBI lineage: Eukaryota > Metazoa > Chordata > Aves > Passeriformes > Sylviidae > Chamaea > Chamaea fasciata. Next base: position 17,777,695 of record NW_027094092.1, on the reverse strand, counting down.
GTTCTAGAAAATCAGTACAAAAATACAAATGTTCCTCAGCCAAAGGAGGCTTCTCCATGTATTTTCCAGTTCACCATCCCCTCTATAATGCTCTCTTTAAAGATTCTTTTCTAATCAATTCTGTTCCCATTTCTGGGTTAAATGTAATAATACCTGTATAAAACATTGAGAGGTTTCAGCTCCAGATGGCAGTGAGCATTCTTCCCATTTCTGGCAGCTGAGGAAGTGGAGAGGATAAGTTGCCTGCTGTCATGTTGGAGGAGAGCAGGAGAGCCCAACCATCCCAGCTCCCAGCACAGTGCTGCTTCCTCTGAATTCTCCCAGCATAAGGCAGGCCCTTGTCGTTGAGAATACCATGAGTGCCCCTTAGAGAAGGATGTTTGTATTTTCTCTCCCATTAATTTATTTTTCCTTGTTTTAAAATGCCTTTTGCACAGGGATGTGTTTAGAGTCTCCAAGAACATGCAGAAAGAGAAACAAAGCCTCCTTCGGCAGCTGGAGCTCCTCAGGTGAGAACTGGTGAAGGCTGGAGGGAATGCTGAGCTCTTAAGCCTGTAAGGGGCTGATGTTTCAGCACTGTGCTCATTTCTCCCATGGAAAGCTACAGGATTGTATTCAAGCAGTGTTTAGATTCTGCTTGTTTCTCTAGGTCCAGACAGAGTTGTGCAATTTGGCCAGCTCTGGCACATTACAGGCTATGTTATTTCACGAGGTAATCCCTCGTCTGGAGGAATTTAGTCTTTCCTCCTGGCTAAGACAACCATGTGGAGCCCATGACCTTGGCTGGGATACATGGAAATCCCAACATGTCTGGCTATAAACAATATCTTTATCTCTGTTCCCAAGCTCTCTTTCTGTTCTCACTTTCAAATGTTGGGGTTTACTTAATTTTTGACAAGCATCTCACTGTGTCTTTCCTGTGTCTTCCTTTGGAGCAGAGAAATGAACAAGAAACTTCGAGATGAGCGAGATGCTTTTGAAGCCAAGAAGCTGGTTAGTCTAAGAAAGAAAACCTTAATTCCCAACCACCCTCCTTTCATCTGCTGCTGTTGCTGTCACCACTCGGGGGCCTGTCACTTCCACGGGGGACAATGACAAGAGCTCTTGGTGCCTGGTGTTGTGCTGAATAGAGACTTTGCAGCACCTCTGTGTCCGTGCTGGAGGCAAGCTCTGCTGGTTGCTGCTGCCACCTGCCTGGGTTTAACCCACGGCACATTGGCTGGGGACTGTCACACAGCCCTGTGCAGGGCTGCAGTGGGTGCTGCCTGCTGCACACGTGGGGTCTGTGTGTTGTGCCAGGGCACATGCAAGGAGGGGAGAGAAGCTGGATGCGTCCTGGAGCTGGGTGGTGAGGAAGAAGACGGATTCTCAGATGTGCTGCTGGCTGACTGGGCATAGAGTGGCACAGGAAGGTTTTCTGACCTCCTGAGTTTGTAGCAGATGTTTTCAGAGGTTACTCTGGGGAGCTCCCCATTCCTGTGAACTCTGCTGGGTGCAGCAGTGAGCCTTGTGTCAGAGAACTAGGAGAAAGCAGGATCTCTCTCATCTGGAACTGTCAATCTCTGGCCTTTCCCAGTTGCCAAGATAAGCACAGATATGTGGTCTATTTTTAATTCTTATTATTATTTTTTCATTAAAAAGTTTTCATGTTCCCAAATGTCATTTCCACAGCTGCTCTGCCCTCTTGGACCCATCCCTGCCACCATGTCTTTGCCTGCTCTGTCATCATGCCCCACCTGAAGGTCTGGAAGTAGGAGACTTGCAGGGAGTGCTGTGATAGGCTTGTGAGAGCCTTTCTGACTGGTGTGCAAAGGACTCAGGAAGAAAACACAGGAGTTGTGCCCACATAGGAGACAAAATGCCCTGCTCTATGTAGAGGTTGGAGTTCTCCATGTGGAGAGCTGTATAAAATCATGTCAGTTACAATTTTGGATAGAGGTGGGGTATGTATGTTTCTAAAATCTGGAAGACTTTTTTTTCTTCAATTGTCATTTTTAAAGCTGCTAACTAGGTGGATATACATCAGAGCTTTCTGCACCCTCTTGGGAAAGGGATAAATAAAATACAGGCACTCTGTAGCAGAGTCCAGTGCAAGCAGGCAAAGAAAATGGTTTCTTCTCCTCTTTCCATGTGTTGTGCTTCATCAGCTTGTGGGTTCCTGTGGGTGGTTGGGTGGCCTGTGGAGACCACAGCTCAGGTATGTACTTCTGTGTGTGCAAAGTTTGTCTGCTTCTCCTCCAGTCTCTTCTGCTGCTCCCCTGCTAAGACCTGCTGCTGCTCCAAGAGAGAGTCACAGCACAGAGGGGCTGCTTTCTCCCTTCTCCCAGCACTGGCAGTAGGGAATGAGGCACAGGGTGAACTCCTACCACCATTGCTTATCTGGCAAGGCTGTGTCTTGCTGGGCAGTTGAAGCCTGTACTCGTTTTTTCCTTTGGCTGCTCTTGGTTCCGTCCATAGGGAAGCAGGGCTCCAAGGGCTTGCAGAGATGCTGCTATCATCATGTACCTGCAGAAGGTCTGCTCCCCAGCCTGTCTCACAGTTAGGGGGGAGAGAAAATGGCAATACTTCCCTGCAGAAGCAAAAAGGAGAGTCCAGCCTTCTGATGGGAATCCCTAGTGTGTGACACACTCTCTGCCAGAGACCATCAGTGCTTTTACAGGCTAAAAAGAAACCCAAGGCCTTAATACCCTCTCTTAGTGCTGGGAAGAGTTATTTCTGTGAAATGAAGGTGTGGTGAACAGAGGTTCTTTCATAGCAAAGATTTTGAAGTGGTTGGAAGGAGGAGTTGGGCTGTATGTGGCTGATAGCAACCCAGTCACTGCTCCTTTGCTCTTCTCAGTTCCCAGCTTAATACCTTGCTCTTCATAAGAGTTTCTGGCCTTGCCAGGGTGGGCAGACCCTGGCCCCACTGCACTGTGGGGCACTCTCTTGTCCCAGGCAAGAGAGGCTGGGTCACAGATAGCAATATGTGGCTGTATCTTTCTGTGTGCAAACTGCTGATGGGTATTTTTTAAGACGCAGGGGGTTGCAGGTTCAGTTTCACACCCATGACCCGTCTAGCTATGGAGTTATGCTTGCATGCTTTATGTTGACAGAGCAAATTTCATATTCGTTCATCATGAAGAGTGTTTTGGTACTTTGACTACATTTGACATGTATTTTTATTTCACTGGTAAACCAGAATCTTTCCCATCCAAAATGCTTGTACGTGTGCTGTTATAGAATCCTTGTCATCATGTGTTACACAGCTATGATGTTGCATCTGTCCCTTTATCATCCTGGTAAAAAGCCAAATGTTACAAAAACCTGGCAGGCCAATAAAGCATGGCAAAACATGCCCCATTGTTCCTCCTTTCTTACCCAAGTACATGTTCTGCAGGCTGTTCCCTCTCCAGGTAAGGTGGTGGCAGAGCAGATTGTGTGGGAGTCCTTTTGCTCCACAGGTGACTTCAAGGTTGTGACTCAGCTCCAGTGGCCTGTAACACAATTTCCTTCTTTCTGTGTGGCTAGAGGGTGCCCTTGAGTGAAGCTGCTCGAACACTGAAAAATTCTCCCTCTGTCCCTGCTGGAGAGCCACTGTTTGTACCACAGCCTGGCTGTGTTCACCTGGAGTGTTGTTATGCACTTGGGGGTCATTTGCCTTGGAAGCTTTGTGTTCCACAATTGTGAACCTCTCAGTGCTGGATTGCTTCTGTGGCTGGAGGTTCTCTTAAACCTCGGTTTTATATGTAAAAAATGTTTTGTTCTTTCCCTGCAAAGCTCTTATTTGGGTCAGGCCCTCTATGGCCTCCAGAGTGTCTCCCTTTGTTAGACTGCATTGCAGTAAAAGTGTCCTGGGAGTTCTGACCAACAGAACAGCTTCTTAATGTTTTTGCCTTTTAAAATAAGCCTTCAGTAAGGATTATTGAAGAAATAAACTTTGTAGTCCTCTGGGCTGTGGGACACATGGAGGAAGGCCTGCCCAGAGCTGCCTGCAGGTGTTGGGTCAGTTCAAAACTGCTGTGAGAGGCAGATCTGGCAGACTGCAATCCCTTCTTCCTCCACCTTTTCCCCCAGAAATAACTTGTAAGGTCATGTTAGAAGTCTTCAGATTCACAGATTGAATACATCTCCCTTTCCCCCAGTGCCGATGTGATGGGCATGTTTCCATGCTCTCTCTCACTTCACATTTTGTGTGTGTGGCCAGAGCATTGACTCTGCTGGGAATGGCAAAGCTGCTGGATGGGGGAAGAGGGTTGGGAGAGATGTCCCACTTTCTCCTCTGAGGAGCTGGTAAATACTGGCTGTAGGAAGTATTCAGTCTGTGGTAAGCAGGAGGGAAGCATGGAGAGGGATGTTGGTGTAAAGCAGAGCCCTTTGTAGAGATGCCTCCTTCTTTTCCTGAGCTGCCTCCTCCTTTTCCTGTGGTTCCTGTGCAGCTCTAGGAGTGAGTAGAGGCCTAAGAAGGGTGCTAGTGTCTTCTGAGGAAAGGGCAATTGGTCTGCCCCACAAAACATCAGCATGAGAAAGAGGCAGGTGAGGAAAGAGATTCAGCTGTGTGACCAAGTGGAGAACAAGTCACAGAAATAAAAACTCTGGCTAGCTAGAGGAGGAATTCATTTGGGACATCACCACTTTGATGGACTTTAAAGTGAAGGAGAAAGCAGCAACAGTGATGGCTCCTTGCAGGAATTAAATTATCTAAACAGAGAAAAGCAAGCCCTGTGCTCACCTCTTTGAGCCTTCCAGTGAGGGACTACCGCTGCACAGTGTGGGGCTGCCACGGCTCCAGCCTTGCCTCCCCAAAGTGCTCTGCAGAGGTGGGGAGTGGTTGAACTGGGGCTGTAATCACTTTCTTCATTCCTTCTCTTTTCAACTTCCAGGTGCCTCAGAACAAAAAGTCCCTGTTGAAGAAAGGGTCAGTGCTAGGCAGTTACCTGCTGGAGGACAAGCCTGTGAAACGGTTAGATGGGTGTCTGTGTCGTGTCCATGGTGTTAGTCCGTGCCCACTGCAGTACCCTGTCCATCAAGCTGTGTCCTGTGTCTGGTTCTCCCACCTTGGTGCTGGCTGGTTTTGGGAGTGTGGTGGGGTGCAGCTTCTCTGCGGCCCTAGCTGTCTCTTGCCATCAGGTGGTGTTGGCTCAGCATGAAACTGAGGATACTGTTCACTAATTTCCACAGGGAGGTGGCCCTGCTGCTGCTTCTGCCTGCAGCAATGGGGGAGCAAATCTAAATATCACCAGAAGGTCTGGGACTGTTAATGGGATGGGAGTCACAAAGGCTGCCTCTTTCTGAGTCAGACAGCTCTGTTAAAATGACTGGATCAACTCCCAAGTGTGCCAGTTCATCCTCAGGCACAAATCCTGTCCACTGGTGCCTCATGCCAGAGTCCATATCCCTGGGGCATGGGAGAGGGCAGAAATTGCACAAGGGTTGGGTTCTTTCTGGCAGCTGAAAGCCTCAAGGAGAGGGCCTGGCTCCAGGTGGATTTATCCTGCTCATCTCTCTCTATACCTATGCAGATGCTCACCTGGCACACCAGGCCTCCCTTCAGCCAGGGCAGGCAACACATCTGTGTGGCCAAGGCCTTTTTTTCTCCTGCGTGCAGAATATACAGTGACCTGGCTTGGAGCTTGATCTCACTTGCAACTGCTGGGCCCAAACAAGTTTTAAGGGCAGCGCGTTCCCCTCTTTCTTACCAGTCTCTGCAGAAAGTTCCTTTGTTCCCCAGTTTCTCCTGGGGCCAGCCAGAGACATAGGTCTAGGCTGTTTCTTCCAGCTTCAACTCACCCTTAGTGCTTGCAGTTCTGGTAGTGGCATTTAAGGATTTAGCTCAAGGCTCCTTGGCTTATGAAGTTATGGAAAACCAGGTAGGCTGTGGAGGAGGGCTGATTCTTGAGCCCAGGGTGGGAGGTTGCCTGGCGAGGTCTGAGGCAGAGTTCTTTCATGGTTGTGTGGCTGGCACGTTCTACCCATGGAATTAGATAACCAAGTTCTCCCATCTTCCTCCCCAATTACTTCTTGCAAAGATCCTACTGGCTGCTACTGGAATAAACCTCCTGGAAAGGCTTAACAGCTAGAGAAGTTTGGCAATGAAGGTGATGACAGAAGGGGAGAAGTAGTTGTTGGCCCTGTGTCTGTCCCAGTGCTGTGTCACACCACATTGCTTGAGAATCATGAAAAGAAATCCATTAGATCTGGGGTCACTGTTCAGTTTTGTGTTTGTCTCTTTGCTCCCACTAAAGAGCAAAGTCTTAAGACCCCTCATAGTGTGGTTTTGCCAGCCCGGGGAGACGGACACCATTTCCCAGAGCCTGAGAGTATGTGTCCATTTTCAAGAGGGAAGTGTTCTGGCTGACCTGGCTCTGGACTGGCATTTGGGGCAAATGCAGGGAGGGCAACCATGAATTTGAGCTCCCTTTCATAGAAAAAAGTATAGGCAAGGCAGCAGGTGAGTTTTGCAACCCAGATGAAGTGTACTTGCTGGAGTGAGAAAGAAGACTTGTCTGGATTTCTGTACTAACAGAGAGAGAAAAATGTTGCAGAGCGGTGTGGGATGTCCTGCCTCTGAAGAGACTGACTGCAGTACACTCTGGTCACTCTAATTTTCTTCCAAATGCAGTCTGCTGACCAGTGAAAGCAACAGAGATATCCGTGGTGGATAAATATCTTCACTTAATTATGGGTCTTCTCACTCCTTGTCTAGTTCTTTAACTGTAGAAAACCAGTGATGCTGCCTTGCTCCTCAGCAGTGATTCCAGTAGTTTAAATTGGTTATTTTAGGTGTTCTTTGGAAGGTTGTTCCTCCAACAATCACATCAGCTCTATCCCCAGTGCATCAGCCTGCTCTTGTGTGGGCATAGTCTGTTATTTCTTTTTCTATGGTATTTAGTAACAAAAATACAGGGGTAATTATTGCTTTTTTTTTTCTTTTTTAAGGGGCTTTTGTTTTGTGTGTTTTGCCTCATTTTTTCACTACTGGGGGAAGCGGTAGGCAAAGAGTTCTCGAAAAACCAAAGTGGCAATTTTTATTAAAAGTAATGAAATATTTGTCAGCACATATGAGCACAGCACAGCTCTGGTGAACTGTCTCTTTCCTGGGGGAGCCACTGATGCCTTAGTCACAGGGAGTTTGGGGAGCAAATATATAGAGTTCCTGCAAGAGCTGCATATACACTGATCGGATTGCATTAGTTGGTTGGGAATTTGCAACCTCCTTCTTTCCCTATTTCCTCACCTTCTCCCACCCTATCTGTGCTGCCTGTGGACTTTAATACAGACAACTGGCCTCTGCGGACCTTCCCTTCACCTTCCCAGTGGATGTGGCAGTAGAAGAACCCAGCAGGAAGAACTGTAAATACTTCCCAGGCAATGGGGTATGGATGAAGGCAGGAGAAGGAGGCGGCACAAACTTTGGGGAGAACAGCAGAGATGAGGAGAGATGGCCCTTAGCAGCAGATCCTGAGTGGTTTAAGATGACTTGGAAGGGTGACTCTGACTGCAGAAAAAATGCAGATGGCTTAGATGCTGCTCCGCTGCCTCCTCGAGCCCAGCCTGTGGGCACCGAAACCAGGGTGAGTGCAGTTACCTGGGGTTATTCCTCAAACACCTGCTACATCCTGGGGGACTTGAGGGTGTCTCACTCTCTTCCCATCAAACTCCAGCTCCACAGATTTACAGTGCAGGGGTCCAATCCCTAAATCAAAGCGCTGCCTGTAGCTGGGCTCTTCAAAACCTTGTGCCTTTTTTCCATTGTAGCTCCAAGCACTGGACCCAGCCAGCTGTTCCCCAGATCGCATCTTTAAAGTGGTGTTTGTAGGGAATTCCGGGGTTGGGAAGAGTTCCTTCATCCACCGCTTCTGCTATGACAGGTTCTTGGCTGAGCTCAATGCAACCATTGGTAAGTAACAGGGTGCCTGGCTCATCTGGATAAGGAAGGTGGGAAAGTCAGCCTGGGCAAATGCTTTTTTGCCTGTATTATAGCCCAGCTAGAGGTAAAGATGGTCCCTCTCTCAGTATTGAATCCACCTTGTGATTTCCCTGAACTAAATGGAGTTGATCTGGCCATTGTAATGGCAAACTGCTCTCTCTCCCCATCCTACCTCATACTCATTGTCACCTTCCCAACAGGTATCGATTACCAGGTGAAGAGTCTAATGGTGGATGACACCCAGGTTGCCTTACAGCTGTGGGATACAGCTGGACAAGAGAGGTAAGCGATTTCTGCCAGGCTCAGTGGAGGGAAGGGAAAGAGTGCATGCAGCTGGTTTCTGTCCCTGGGAAAGCCATCAGCTTCAGAAGGACCAGACAGGTCATGACAGCTATTCCAGTGCTGAACCTGCAGCAAAGGACTGTTCCAGAGATTTCTAGAAGCTGTGACTGTGAAGCAAGGCCTGGGAAGATTGCTCTGAGGATTGACAGAAAAGTAGTTTTCCACGTGTCTGACCTGCATGCTTGTGGCTCCAAGAATTCTGTCCATAGATGTATGACATGGGGGTCAAAGGGTGGAAAGGACTGGGAATTTTCCAGATCCGATTCAGCTGGCTTTGACAGCTGGATTAGCATGACCTGTGGGGAAGGTGATTTGAACTACCCTGCTGGATTCTGTCAGTGAGGTTACTGGCCCCTTTCACTGTCCCTTCTCCTGACAGACTTGTGGAAGTGATAATCCTTGGTAGAGGGATTGTGCAGCTTGTTGTGACAGGGAACACTGGTTCCCCATTTGAAGGCTTCTAGTCTCAAAAGCATGGGCTGTCTCTAGATGTTACCAGCAGTGTTGGTGAGGATCAGAGTAGTAGAGAACACATTTGACCCTCATCTGCTGTTAGAAATGAAGGCCCATCACTGTCTCCATGTAAATTACATTTTATTTAGGATATAATTCAAAGCTTAAGATGAAAAGCTGTTTCACGGAGACCATGAACCTCAAGGGGCTGACAAAAATAAGTACTGGGTATTTTGAGCTAAGTATGTTATGGGGGCAGCCAAGGTCATGGGAATATTCTAATACTAAACTCTGCCAATGATGCTGTCTGTCTCTAGACCATGCAGAGCTGGTGGGAATGTACTAAGTAGTGGTATTTATTGGAAAGCAACTCTCTCTGCCAAAATTAAGCTTCATGTGAAGAAATAATTGTTTCTAGGGAACTCCTGTTATTATTTCAGTGCTGAAACTGAGCAGTAAGGGGAGTTGCTATGACATAAAATGTGACATCTTAATGAGGCCAGATTTCAGCAGAGGCCAAATTCAAGGTTTTGTCTCTGCTGAAGGACCTTCAGCACAGGCCCCTGCAGCATTAGCAGGTATCATATGTGTACCCACAAGAGAGAGCTTGGCTCAGTGCTGATACCAAATAGGAGACCTGGGAAGGAACAAAAGCCTTTTCTTCTTCTGGAGGAATAGTAATTACTTCTAAACTAGAGGTGTCCAACTGTAAATATGCTAAGGAGGAGATAGAAGAACCCCTTGGAGCATGCAAGGAGAACTCCTTGGTGACTTCCCTGGGACTGATGCATGCTGCCTTTGATGTTTCTTCTGGAGCATCTTGCCTGGCTGGCAGTTCTAGAGGTACACCTTGATTGATACATGCCAAAGATACAGCCTGTGCTTTCTCAGTTGGGTAGGTGCCAGAATATCGTGTCCTTATTGTTGTGAGAAAGAACAGGCTTCAGGCAACTGTCTAAAGAGTACAGGAGGGTAACAGCTGTAGGTTTTCTTAGCTCGTAAGAGGAGAGTTTGTTATCCTATCTTGTTAGTTAGCTCTGTAGTGAGATCTCAGGACTTCTGTTACATTTATTAATTCCCAAATTACACTGTTAATTCCAACAGTTTGTTAATTCCAGTTTGCAATCAGTGTGGTTATATCATGGCTCTGTCACAAAGTGCTTACAGATTCTAAGGTTTGGGTTTCTTGTTTTGGTTGTTTGGTTTGCTTTGGTTTTTTGTCTGTTTGTTTGGCTTTGGTTATAATTTATTCACAAAATCCAAGCCTGTGGTTTTAAATGGTACAGACAGCAAAAAGTAGATGTCTGGCAGGAGTTTTTTCCTGGAAATTGTGTCTAGCTCCTGATTTTTTATGTATAATGCCATTGGTCTATAGATTCAATGGTGGAAACAGACTGTACTGATGCTGAGTTCTTAATTGCTATTTTGGCAGCCCTGGGGCAGACATTATGCATGCCTAGTTGGTACTGTGGTACAGCTTAGTCTGCAGATTCTTCCAGACTATAGAGAAAGATCCATCAGTTTCCCTTTTAACAGGAAATTACTTTTTCCTATCCCACCCAAATAGATTCTTCTGCTTCTTTCTTCCTGACCTGCAAAGGTCTTCTTTCTTGCTTTCTCAGCACCATGCATTTGGCGAGATCCCTGCTTACCCACGGCGGCCTGGCCTGTCCCAAAGTGCAGGGATGTGTCACCTGTGTGTAGACACCAGCCCTGAGGGACACATCATGCACAGGGCCTTGCAGAGAGCCTGCACTAACAACCAGACAATCCCACTCTGTTACTTGCCGTTGCACAGCCGAGGTTCTGAGAGTGCCTTTGGTTTTGTGTGGGCTCAGGTTCCGGAGCATCACCAAGCAGTACTTCCGCAAGGCGGACGGGATCCTGGTGATGTACGACGTGACAGCCGAGTGCTCCTTCCTGGCCGTGCGGAACTGGATGAGCAGCATCCAGGTGAGAGCGGGGCCTGGGCTCCAGTGCTGCTGCTGCTCCCTTGCCCCACACCAGCTCCAACAACGTTTTTCAGTGCCCCAGGAAGTCCTACTGACCTTGTGAAGCTGAATTATCAAAGCAGTTGCCTGTGGTGGTCAGTTTGGAACCAGAGGCTTTGTGTTGAAGGTAACAAAGCCAGTGGTAGCCCATTAAATCAGGGAGGGCTGTTTCCATGGCAGAATGTGGTGGGACCTGCCAAAACAGTAGTGTGGGTTTGTGAGCAGCCCATGTGCACTGGCTACATCCCCTAAACGTGGTCACATTCCACCTGTGCTCAGGCAGAGGGATCTCCTGGTGTCTGGCCTATGCACAGGAAAGGGAGGTGGTCCTTTTTATTTCCTTTTATATTTTGAAATTTGCCAACGATGTATTAATGCTGTTGGGTTCCCCCCCCCGTCTTTTATTTCCAACACTCACTAAAAGTATTTATCTGTAGCTTTGGGGATACAAAAATACCTCTCTTTATAATTTAAATTAGTTGTGTGTAGATGATCAAGAGGTGAAGGGAAATTTTCAAGGGCGGTTTTGTTTTGATTGTGCTGAGTCTCAAAAAACCAAGATCTCAGTGGACTGAGTAAGTATAGATTGGAGGATTCTAATATTGTTAATTTCCACAAGTCTGTTGGGGAAAAAAACCAAACACTTATGTCTTTGGTTTCTAAAAGATCAAAGGATAAGAGCTTCAAAACTAACCAGCCTCTGAAAATCAGGTTCCTTTCAGGAGGAAGGTTAAACACACAGACCACACAGAAAATCAAATCACATGAAATTTGTATATTTTAATCTTTCTCTTCTTTTCCTCTCCTCCTCTGTGTATTTATTTTGTTTTGGAGCCGTTCAGGTTCTGTATGTCATCCAGGGCACTTGAGTGTGGAAATAACTTTGAGCCCACTTCTTACTCTGACCATGTTCTAGTGAGCCAGTGGAACTGTAGAGAGTTTGACCAGAGGTAAGGGGCTCCAGGAATTGCCTAGGAATAACAGTTCCTACAGAGACAGCTTACAAGGGGTGAAGGTTGCTTAACTTGCTCAGCCAGTGGATTTTCAGCAAGGGATCCTTGAGTTTAGGGCAGCACATTAGACACAGTACTGCACATACAAAAATTACTGAGCTTATTGAGAAGATCTGCCAGATCCAAAATGCCTATGGGGCAAGCTGCTTTTCTTTAGGCTTCTTATTTTCCTGAGAGGCACTTAATGTCCTGTCTCCCCTCTTTCGCGTTCCAGCTCAACATACCAAACACTTGCAATGTTTCCCTTGTTCAAGCTTCCTTTCGCAAGTCCCTGGGACTATCGAAGGGAATGGCCCTTTAATGATCTAATGGGCCTGATCCTGCTGCCTCTGAAGGTCTTATTTGCTTGAGCTGGAAGGATCTGTTCTGAGTGGCTGGGTCTCTAGGGGTCTTTATTTCTTTTGCAGGAAGGTATCGAGGATGGAGCTGTGGTCTTTCTGCTTGGAAATAAATTGGATGCTGTGCAGAGAGAGACCCGGAATGTGCCCAAGGTGGAGGGGGAAAGGCTGGCGAAGGTGTGACTCAGTGCTCTGCTGCTTGACCTGCTCTGCAACCACCCTCCAGCTATGAGCAGGGCAGTCGGGCTGGCAGAAAGCCCTTCTTGGAGCCATTTTCCAGTATGGTATCTTCCCTCTCCCTCCCACCCCCTGTTTCTCCAATGTGGACATGTACCCAGGTCCGTCCCTCTGGTACAAGGGAGCACGAGGTGGTGGCCTGTATGTGGCAGACAATGGCCCTTGAACAGGCTCGTGTATTTCTCTTGGGGCTTGATGCCTCATTACAGTCTTTCTGAGGGGAGCATGCATAGCTGATTTCCCATTTGAGGGCTCCCTAATGCAGCATCATCCTGCCTGTTTCCTCACTCCCTTGTCTGCCTGCCTGCTGGCACCTTGGCCCCTGGGTGTGGGGAGACAGGGTTTCAAAGGCATTTCCTGCCCTCTGGACTGGCAACAAAAAGGTAAGGGAATCAAACTACCCTGGACATGTTTTCTCTTCCCAAACCACTCCCCCAGAGCTCCCTTTTGGACAGTCTGGCTGGGACCCCAGTGCTGAAAAAGCATGTCCTTCTCCTGGGTTGGTGAGCAGGGTGTGCACCCCAGCAGGGTAGCAGCCACCCTCCAGGCTCCAGTGGCTCTTGGCAGGGTTCCTGGGGATGAGGGTGGGCCAAGGCTGTGGTGAATGGTGATGGTGGAGAGCTGGCAGTCACCATGGGGACTTGCTGTGCTCTCTGGCAGGAGTACAAGGCTGTGTTCTACGAGTGCAGCGCGATGACTGGCTACAACGTCATGGAGCCCATGCTGCACATGGCCAGGTCAGTGAACAGGAGCAATCACCCCGGGACACTTCCCCAGCCGGAGGTGACTGGTGTGGGCTCTTCCGGGGAATGGGCAAGAAGAGGAGGGTGTCAGAGACTGACTTTCTGTCACATCCCAAAAGAGACCTGACTCAGGTCCTTGTCTTTGTGCCTGGAGAGCACCAAATGTTGACCGGACTCTTTGCACACAAAGCTTCACCTGGTAGAACTGGCTGTTGCAAGATTAGGAGTTTAATTTGAATATTTCATCACAAAAACCTTGAATACTGTCCCAGATTTTAAGCTGGTGTTTTCAGTTTGAAGTCTTCATGCAGCTTTAAGGGTTCTTTCTTCCCTATCTTAGTAAGCATTGTACAGACTGAGCTATTTCAATGGCAATAGTTTTAAAAGGAGATAAGATACAGTTCAGCTGAAAGAAATCTGCTCTAAAATTTTTAGTTTAAAAAACCCCAAACAGGTGGTTTTTGGGAAAAAAAGTATTTCAAATCTCACAAAAAAACTATCCTTTTTTTTTTTTTTTTTTTTTTATCTCTTCACCTCCTGCTGCATCATCTGTGTTAAAGGCACAGCAGGACTTAGCTGTTCATTAACTGGGAGGATTTACTTATCAGCTAGGTGAATCACATCTCCCATAGCACGTCCCTTCAGCATGCTTTATTACCATGCCACTGCCCAAGATGGCCCAGACAGGTGGAGCAAACAACCCAGGATTCTGACATCACTGGGGGATCTTGGGAATAAGGCACAGGCCACTCACACTGGTGCTCAGATTACTAACCCATGGTACCCCCTCTTGTATGTGTCCAGTCTCATTCCCTGGGAATTCATGCTCACTCTCTGTGTGTGGTTTATCTAGCCCAAATTCCAGAGAAGTCCAGTCTTTGGGCCTGTCACTTCTTGCAATCCTAAATGTAAATCCCAAATGGCTGGTGGAGAGCGAAGGGCAGAGGCAAATGCCTTGGCAGGAAGGTCTCTGTAACCAGGTTGTGTTCTTGATCTGTGCTGTTCTTTCCAGGTTGCTGACAGCACAAGAAGACAGGCAGAGGGAGAATGCCCTGCAGCTGGAGGATATCGGCAGGAGGAAAGGGTGCTGCACATAAAGCACACCAATGTGTCAGCAGGAGATATGTACCAGTGCTGTGTCATGAAGCTGGGGGTTCCTTTCAAGCAAGCTGAATTTGATGGTATCAGCTCTCTAGAGACTTGGGGAAGGTGCAGCTTTTCCCAGTCTGTGGATTTTGAGGCATAAATCAGGCCAAAATGTGCATGTTATCTGCACTGTTCTACTTCCCAAGTCTGCATGCAGCCCTGGTCTCTAGAAGCCTCTGCTTCTTTGGGGAAATTTGGCTGGTCTTAGCTAGTAGCACAGACTGGGCCTTCTGTCTAGAGAGGTTTGCTCCCTGTAAAGGGATGAAGTCTTGTTTGTGGTCTTTCTGGCAAAGAAGTGGCCTAGGAGCAGAGAGCAGAGGACACAGTGGGTCTGCATTAAATAGAATTTCTGTGTTAGAGAAAGAAATTATTTTAAATTTGGACTAGCTCTAAGCAGTGATCCATCTGTCTCAGAGAGAAGCATCTCCTCTTGGTTCTGCAGCAGCAGTGCTCAGCTGAGAGCCCGCTGTGGTGAGTGAGAATGCTTCCACCAGTTCCTGCAAGATCTGGATCGGGCCCTGGATTTACTGCAGCATTTGGTTGGACTTGTCAATATTGTAGTTAACAGATTCCATATGTGATTATAGTATGAACTGATAGGACAAGTCATCCCAATGGCTTTCATTGCTTTGTCACCCTTATGGACCTTTTCACTGTCCTGGTGTATGTTTACAGAACACAGAGCAGTGCCCTGGGACCCGCAGGCGCTGGCATGTGCTGCTGATTCATGGCCCATTGCAGGAGCTGTGCTGTACAAACCAGGGGAGCCATACATAGCCTGTTTTAAGGCTGAACGCTGCCTTTTTCCTCCCATTCTCTTATCCTTTCCTGAAGAATCTCCAGCAGCTTGGAACTGCCTTACCCACTGTCCTGAAAGATCCCTTCAGAGTGCTTTCAAATGCACCTGGGCTGGAAGCACAAGACAGCTGCCTGTGTGAAATGTACCTTTTTCTCTTGCAGGGACCTTGAGCAACGGCATCACTTTACTGGTGAAGGGCCTGAGAAAGAGCCAGACTGAATCTGTTCCCATTGGGAAGGGGCCTTCTTGTCACTAAAGGGCAGAGGTAGAAACTGTCCCCAGAAGCTCCTGTTGGCAAAGCTGCCGTGGTGCCTGGGCATGGAGCTTCTGGGGTGTGATGCTTTCTGGTTTGCAGCTCAGTGGCTCTCAAAGCCTTGGGATTAAGTGAGATTTTTGTTGGTGCCCTTTCCCCTTTTGCCTTTGAGGCTGTTTCTGTATGTGACTCTGATGTTTTAGGCACAAGATGTGATACTGTAGCTGTGACACAGCCCCCAAACCTTGTGCCACAGGGAGGGCCTGTACTTGTCCATGGTCTTTCCTCTCTTGGGATGAGGCGGTTACTCTGGATGTCTATTTATTACACAAATTTCCCTGGGAATATCCCATGCAGGAAAAGTGCTCTGAGTCACCTACAGATCATCAGTATTACAAAGAATTTCCATGGTTCCTCCTGGTGCCCTTTAACTTCTGATAGGAAAGAGGAAGTTTTTCTCTGGAAGAGCAGGATTTCTGAGTAAAAGGAAGAGCTAAAAGTAGTAATATCCTGCTCAGTCCTTACTGTTGGTGGGCTGACGCTCACACTGTTTAACTGCACTAACACCTTCCAGAGACTGGGAATCAGAAAGCTACAATAGGTCCAGAAGGAACCAGGGTAGCTGGTGTGGAGCCTGGAGTAAGACCAAGAGTGCTGCCAGGGGAGCTGCTTGAGTTTGCAAGAAGCGATGTTTGGGAAGGGAAATCCATGGTGAGGTGATCTGAACATGTGCCTCCCACGCTCTGTACACAGCACACCCGAGAGAAAGGCGTGAAATACGGCTGACACACAACTGTGGGCCGGTCCTGTGCATTACCTTTATCAGTGCTCTCATACTGCAATGGCAAGAACCATCAGGTTCTTTTTCAGTGTACAACCTTAAGTATGTTTTCTTAGTGTGCAAACAGTACAGGCAATAAAGAAATGCTGTCTTACAAGTGGTAGTGTTGAGAGATTTTTTTTTTTTAGGTGCTGCAGGAGATTCAGCCTCCCATCTTCAATCACTGATCCTAGCGTGATGTTCTGTTCTCACTGCTCAGGAAGTGGCCTGTCCCCCATGGTGGTGCACAGGGGGTCTTACAAGCAGGGAGAGAGTTAACCAGGAGTCCATGTCTTGGAGGCAGCTCAGGAGAAATTAATCTCCTGTCTTTTTTAACCTCCTTTAAGCAGCCAGAGTCCAGCTGATTAGGGAAGGCAGAGCACGGAGGAGAAAAAGGGGAGACACTTCCCCAGCGTCTGGGGGTGTAGTGCTTTCAGAGAGGATAAGTTCTCACCTTGTTACCTGTATTCACAGAACTAAACCTTTATTTTATTAATGTTCCATGCATCTTTTTCACTAGAGTTAGGAATTTGGTTGCTTTTAATCCTTGTGCCCTGGCATGGCTCCAGCTGGATGTTCATGCATTACAGAATTAATCACTCTGCAGTTTTGACCAAACAAATTATTACTCATTTCCCCTCCTAGAAACTGATAGCACAAGTAGTTCATTGTAACATATAGTTTTTGTAAGCAAAAGAGGGTGGATTTTTGTTTCAAGGATGAGAAAATGGCACAGAATTTGAGTAGGCTGAGCTTGGAAAACGGTAAGCAGCAGGGTGGGGTTTTTACTGGAAGGTCTTTTGTTGTCTCTCAGCACACTAATTAAATGTCCTGTTGGAAGACCCAGACACAGTCTAAAGGGACATGTTGCTAGTTTTTAAACCTCATACCAGACCTAAATGAGACCAGAATTTCCAAAGAGTTCTTCACTTTACTACATCCCCCTTTTTTGTCACAATCTCTCCTGCCTCTAAATGGAAGCCCTGGGAGCAGCCGCCCTTTGTAAGTGACTGCTGGAAACTGCAGCATAAATGCAAATAATGAGGATATCCTGAGGGGGCATGAGATGAGGGAGGATGCAAAATAAGACTGCCTGGGGGCTTAAACGTTCACCATATTGGCTCCAGCCTCTTGGTGAACAATTGACTTTTTGCACATAATCTGTAAGGTATTTTGGAATCATATCACAAGAAAGTACTCTTCTTACAGCCTCGGAAGTCTTATCCTGGCACATGCAACAGTGCACCTGTGTACACAATCAGGTGTAAGGGGAAAAAAAAAAAGCGCCAGCTGCCCTGAGAAGCCATGGTCCCATAAATCTCTGCAGGCCAGCAAAGGGAGCTCACTCTGCTTTGCTTTCATTTGTCTGTTTCATGTCAATATGCTAAGGGTAAGCATAAGAGGATTAGGCTGACAGCATCTCTTTGAAAAGCCAAAACAGGGCTGAAAAGAGAGCACTAAGCCACAGTGTTAGGTTTAAAGCTTTTCCACAGGACAAATGCAGGAATTGCAAAGGTTTGAGATGTTGTTTACTACCTTCTTTATTCCAGCAACCTGAACTCCAAGGGCTCGTTTCCATTTACACACAATTAATGAGTTCCTGCTATGGGCATCATGCAGTCACTCATTATTTTCTGTCCTGTCACTGTCTTCTGTTTCTGTCTTTTCATGATCTTTCTACTTGTTGATTCTTAGACTATAAAAATATATATATTGACCAAGTACTTAATCTCCAATTACAACTGTATCTCATAGCCCATCATACAACTTCAAATGCTCTTGTAGTAGTTTGAAGGCAAAACAAATGAGAGGCTCCAAGTCAGAGATACAATTTGATAGGGGAAAAAAAAAAAAAAAAGAAAAGAAAAGAAAGTAAAATAAAATCGATGCAATAATACAAAAGACCACTGACAGAGTCAGAATACAACCTGAGCGTAGTGATGGAAGCAGTCCAGATGAGGTGGTCTTCCTGAAGCAGTGATCCTGTAGAAAGGTCTGGTAGCTCGGGTCCTCTGGGAATCCAGTGGGTAAGCACCCCTCTGGTGTTCAGAGTCTCAGCTTATATCCAGGCTGGAATGCTTGGTTTCTCCCTCTGGGCGGAGCATCCCACAATGGGATGGTGAGTCATGTGATAAGGCCTGATGGGCCCATTAACAGGAGGTAGTCCAGGAGGGGGTTATCTGTGAGCTGTGTAGCAAAGGTGCTGATGGCCCATTAACAGAAGATAAGCCAGAGTGGAGGAGGCAGGGAGCACTGCCTCACCTGGTTTCAACAGTTCATGAAGATGGTGATAGAATATACTTCAACCCAGGACATTATCCACCCCTTATTCTGTTACCATCTACATCATCCCAAATCAATACCTTCCTTAAACTACACACACACACACATATATATATAATGAAATCCTACACACAGTTCTCACTTAAAATAAGGTCTCCTTGTGGTACACAGTGGGTGTCCCCATCCTTTTGCATTACCCACCAAGTGTAACCAGGTCCTTGTGCAAAGACAACCCCACGGATGGGTTTGCCCTTGCCCGAGGTGGGATTAATCCAAACAGTCTTTCCTAACATACCTCTCATGTGTACCACAGGGACCCTATCTCCATCCACTGTATGCAAGGATTCAGACTGGGCAGGACCAGCTCGATTGATGGACCCTCGGGTATTGACCATCCAGGTGGCCTTCGCTAAGTTCTGTTCCCAATTTTTGAAGGTCCCTCCACCAAGTGCCTTAAGGGTAGTTTTAAGCAGTCCATTGCAGCGTTCCACCTTCCCAGCAGCTGGTGCATGGTATGGGATATGGTATATCCATTCGATTCCGTGTTCTGTGGCCCAAGTGCTTATGAGGCCATTCTTGAAATGAGTCCCGTTGTCTGACTCAATTCTCTCAGGGGTGCCATGTCTCCACAGGACCTGCTTTTCCAGGCCCAAGATGGTGTTCCGGGCAGTAGCGTGAGGCACAGGGTAGGTCTCCAGCCATCCAGTGGTTGCTTCCACCATGGTGAGCACGTAGCGCTTGCCTTGGCGTGTTTGGGGAAGGGTGATGTAGTCAATTTGCCAGGCTTCCCCATACCTATACTTTGACCATCGTCCGCCATACCACAGAGGCTTCACTCGCTTGGCCTGTTTGATCGCAGCACAGGTCTCGCAGTCATGGATAGCCTGGGAGATGCTGTCCATAGTAATGTCCACCCCTCGGTCATGAGCCCATCGATATGTTGCATCTCTCCCTTGATGACCAGAGGCATCATGAGCCCAACGAGCTAGGAATAATTCTCCTTTGTGCTGCCAGTCTAGATCAACCTGAGATACTTTCACCTTGGCAGCTCGATCCACCTGCTCGTTGTTGTGATGTTCTTCATTAGCCCGACTCTTGGGTACGTGCGCATCCACGTGTCGAACCTTCACGGTCAGCCTTTCTACTCGGGTGGCGATGTCCTGCCAAATCTCAGCAGCCCAGATGGGTTTCCCTCTGCGCTGCCAGTTGGCCTTTCTCCAGCGGTCCAGCCATCCCCACAGAGCATTAGCTACCATCCATGAGTCAGTGTAGAGATAGAGCCTTGGCCACTTCTCTCGTTCAGCAATATCCAAAGCCAGCTGGACAGCTTTAAGCTCTGCGACCTGACTCGATCCACCTTCTCCCTCGGTAGCTTGTGCAACTCGTCGTGTGGGGCTCCATACAGCAGCTTTCCACTTCCGGTTAGTACCTACAATTCGGCAGGAACCGTCGGTGAAAAGGGCATATTGTCTCTCACTCTCTGGTAGCTCGTTATATGGTGGGGCTTCCTCGGCCCGTGTCACTTGCTCCTCCTCTTCTTCAGAGGATAATCCAAAGGTCTCACCTTCAGGCCAGTTTGTTATAATTTCCAGAATCCCAGGGCGATTCAGGTTTCCAATACGGGCGCGCTGCGTGATCAGGGCGATCCATTTGCTCCACGTGGTGTCGGTGGCGTGATGTGTGGTAGGAACCTTTCCCTTGAACATCCACCCCAGCACCGGTAGTCGAGGTGCCAGAAGCAGCTGTGCTTCAGTACCAATCACCTCTGAGGCAGCTTGGACTCCTTCATAGGCGGCTAAGATTTCCTTCTCTGTGGGAGTGTAGTTGGCTTCGGATCCTCTGTAGCTTCGGCTCCAGAATCCCAGTGGTCGTCCCCGAGTCTCACCCGGCACCTTCTGCCAAAGGCTCCATGACAGACCATGGCTCCCGGCTGCAGAGTAAAGCACATTCTTCACCTCTGATCCTGTCCTGACTGGGCCAAGGGCTACCGCATGAGCGATTTCCTGCTTGATCTGGGCGAAAGCTTGCTGCTGTTCTGGGCCCCAGTGGAAATCGTTCTTCTTGCGGGTGACCAGGTAGAGAGGGCTCACGATTTGGCTATACTCGGGAATGTGCATCCTCCAGAAGCCTATGGCACCTAGGAAAGCTTGTGTTTCCTTCTTGTTGGTCGGTGGAGACATTGCAGTGATCTTATTGATGACTTCAGTGGGAATCTGACGCCGTCCATCTTGCCACTTCACTCCCAGAAACTGGATCTCTCGAGCAGGTCCCTTGACTTTGCTCCTCTTGATGGCGAAGCCGGCCTTCAGGAGAATCTGAATGATCTTCTCTCCCTTCTCAAAGACTTCTGTTGCAGTGTTTCCCCACACGATAATGTCGTCAATGTATTGCAGGTGTTCTGGAGCCTCACCCTTTTCCAGTGCAGCCTGGATCAGTCCATGGCAAATGGTGGGACTGTGCTTCCACCCCTGGGGCAGTCGGTTCCAGGTGTACTGCACGCCCCTCCAGGTGAAGGCAAACTGAGGCCTGCATTCTGCTGCCAGAGGAATGGAGAAAAAGGCATTTGCAATATCAATGGTCGCATACCATTTTGCTGCCTTGGATTCCAGCTCATACTGAAGCTCCAACATGTCTGGTACAGCAGCGCTCAGTGGTGGTGTGACTTCATTCAGGCCACGGTAATCCACTGTCAGTCTCCATTCTCCGCTGGACTTACGCACGGGCCATATAGGGCTATTAAAGGGTGAACGAGCCTTGCTTACCACCCCTTGGCTCTCCAGCTCACGAATCATCTTATGGATGGGGACCACAGAGTCTCTGTCGGTGCGATATTGCCTACGGTGCACTGTTGCTCGGGCGATCGGCACCTGTTGTTCTTCAACTTTCAGTAGTCCCACAGCAGAGGGGTCGTCTGAGAGTCCAGGCAAGGTACTCAGTTGTCTGATGCCTTCTGTCTCTAGAGCAGCTATGCCAAAAACCCAGCGGTATCTTCTTGGGTCTTTGAAATACCCATTTCTGAGATAGTCTATGCCCAAAATGCATGGGGCCTCTGGACCAGTCACAATGGGGTGTTTCTGCCATTCGTTCCCAGTTAGACTTACTTCAGCTTCCAGTACAGTCAGCTCCTGGGATCCTCCTGTCACCCCAGAAATGGAAATGGGTTCTGCTCCCACGTACCTTGATGGCATCAGAGTACACTGAGCACCGGTATCAACCAGAGCCGTATATCTTTGTGGGTCAGATGTTCCAGGCCATCGGATCCACACAGTCCAGTAGATCCGATTGTCCCTTTCCTCTACCTGGCTAGAGGCAGGGCCCCCCTATTCCTGGTCATGGCATACATTGCTCTCTTCTTGTAAATATGTTTCTGAGGTTCCTTCAAGAGGATCAGTCATATCATCATTCCTGTACTGTCTGGAGTTCTGTGCACGAGAGACCGGAGCAACATTGATTCTAGATGGGCTCTTTGTGGTAGGTGTTTCTCTTTTCAGTTCACGTACCCGGGCTGCTAAGGAGGAGGTGGGTTTTCCATCCCACTTCCTCATGTCTTCTCCATGCTCCCGAAGAAAAGACCAGAGGTTACCTCGGGGTGTGTATCCTCTCTCCCTGGCTGGGGAGCGCCTGCTCCTAATGGCAGAGACTCTCATTGGCTCTGGCTGGATATGGTAAATTTCTTCCTTAAGTTCTTTTTTCAGTTTCTGATGGCCTTCTTCAATCAAGTTCCGGACTTGCTCAGCCAGTCTTGTTTCCACAGACGAGACATGGGTACGAACTGGGGCAGTGACAGTGTCCTCGTAAATTCTTAGTTTATTAGCCAAGACACCTACCCTGTCCTCACCTTCCCTCCATTGCAGTGTTGCCAGGTAACGTGAGTACATCTCGGGTCCAAGCCGTGCAAATCTCAACCACATCCGTGATGTGCACTGGACACCATCTGGGTTTTTAGGAAATCTCTCATCTTCTGAAAAAAGGATTTCCAACACAGCCAATTCCCTCAGGCATCGGATACCTTGTTCTATTGTGTTCCATTTTCCTTGGTGCACTTGGAGGTCTTCTTTACAAAGGTATCTATCCTTCACACTTGTTAGCAGTCGCTGCCAGAGGCTGAGAGGTTCTTGGCTTTTCCCAATCCCCTGGTCAATGACCACATCCCGGGACAACGATCCCAGTTGCCTGGCCTCACTTCCATCCAGAATGGTGTCATTGGCTGCAGCGTCCCAGATGCGGAGCAGCCAGGTCAGGATGGACTCGTTGGTCTGGCGGGTGAATTCCCTTCGCAGGTCACGCAGCTCACCCAGAGATAGAGAGCGAGTGATGATTTCTGGCTCTGTCTCTTCTGCTGATTGTGAAGGTCCTGTTGCACCTTCATCAGTCACTATGCGGACTGATTTGGTCCTTGATTTCTTCTTCTGAACGGGGGCAACTGCTACTGGTTTAGGCTGTTCCGGTTCGGTGATGGTTTGTGTGGAGATGCTGATGGCACCCTTAGTCCCTTTCTCCTCTGTGACAGTCTGCGTAGATGTGGACACTGTTGCCTCACTTTTGGCTTCTTTCTCCTCTGTGACGGTCTGTGTAGATGAGGACACTGTTGCCTTGCCTTTGGTTCCTTTCGCCTCTGTGACACTCTGTGTAGACACTGATGCTGTTGCTCTGCTTCTTTTTCCCTCTTCCTCTTCCTTCAGAACACGCTGTATCACACCATGTAGTGTTTTGATTCTAAGCATGGTGCGGGCCGTGCAGAGAAGACAAAGCAGGACTAACAACAACATCATGCTGTCCTTGGCATCCAGAGGGTATTCCATATTTTCAAAAACTGCTGTGTCATGCCTGAAAAGCTGGAAAAAATCATTCTTCACCCCTCCCCACAGGGGCTGGGTGAGATTGTTGAGGCCCCAGATGTAGCATCCTAGACCAGAACAAGAAAACAAAAGTGGGTGTATATTCTGAATAATGTTCATTGCCTCAGAGTTTATCAAGCAATGGACATAATAGACTACTAAAGCAATTTTAGTACCATACCCTGGTCTACGCAGGAGCATTAAGACTGGCAGATAGTACCTCAGTTGTGGAAAAATATAGAGAGATAGATATAAGACACATGTAAGCATGTTGAGCATCATAGCGAACAGGTGTCTTCTTCAATACAAAATTGTAATTCTGACTTTTCTCAGTGCCTTGTGCCCCACGTTGGGCGCCAAAAATGTAGTAGTTTGAAGGCAAAACAAATGAGAGGCTCCAAGTCAGAGATACAATTTAATAGGGGAAAAAAAAAAAAAAGAAAAGAAAGTAAAATAAAATCGATGCAATAATACAAAAGACCACTGACAGAGTCAGAATACAACCTGAGCGTAGTGATGGAAGCAGTCCAGATGAGGTGGTCTTCCTGAAGCAGTGATCCTGTAGAAAGGTCTGGTAGCTCGGGTCCTCTGGGAATCCAGTGGGTAAGCGCCCCTCTGGTGTTCAGAGTCTCAGCTTATATCCAGGCTGGAATGCTTGGTTTCTCCCTCTGGGCGGAGCATCCCACAATGGGATGGTGAGTCCTGTGATAAGGCCTGATGGGCCCATTAACAGGAGGTAGTCCAGGAGGGGGTTATCTGTGAGCTGTGTAGCAAAGGTGCTGATGGCCCATTAACAGAAGATAAGCCAGAGTGGAGGAGGCAGGGAGCACTGCCTCACCTGGTTTCAACAGTTCATGAAGATGGTGATAGAATATACTTCAACCCAGGACAGCTCTGTTTGGCAATCTCCTCTTCAGTGCCAATAGACCCACGGGCACTGCAGTTCAGAGCTTTGCTAGCAGGCTCTCATTACTTCTCTGGCTGTTGATGACTCACATGGAAATTTTGGTTGGTGTGGCTACAATAACCCAGCTTCAGCCTCTCCAGCCTGCAGGGCATGTTTATATATGTATATACGATGCTACAAACAGAAGTGTAGCTGTGTGCCACTTCTGAAAATACTAGTCCACAGGAGACGTGACCAGGTAAAATTTGTCTCCTCAAGGTAAAGGCAGCTGCAGTAAAAAAAAAAAATTGATTACTCCAGCAGTAAAGTGAGAATGGGGAGGTGGGGGTCCTGTAGTGTATCTGGCCTTTACCTGCACGCTCTCCCAAGCACAAGGAAGCCTTGTGCTCGCTCGTGCCCATTTGCTGACCCAAGTCTGCCGGGCCAAGGGGGGTTTTGTGGTTTCCTGCTTGGCCATGAACTCCCCAGACATGGCAAGAAGGCAGTGGCAGCTACCCAGGGCTCCACCAAGGAGGGCCAGGACCCGGGCAGGGGCCGGTGTCTCTCCTGGCTTCCAGCGTCTGCCACATGTTCCCTGCATTATCTGCCAGTGTGCAAGCAAGCTGATCCCCCAAGGCTCTGTGTGATCTCCAGCAGCTCTGAGCTAAAGTGAGCTTACTCCTTGGGAAGGATGAAGTGATTTCTGAGTTGGGCACATGGAAAGGTTAAGGCAAGCGCCCAGGAGGTTCTAAACTGGCCTTTCCCTTCCCTGCCCAGATCTCCTCTCTTCATCCCACTCCTGAAAAACCGTGTGAGGCCACTCGGCCGTGGAGACGGCGCAGGTCTTTTCCTGGGAGCATCCCCCGCACAGGGCTGCTGCTTAGCACAAAATATGTGGGCTGTGGCTCAAGTGAGGTAACGGGAAGATGAGGCAATGTGCCAGTCACGGCTTGATCTTGACTTACAGGGTGTTTCGTGGAGAGCACTTTTAACAAGCAGGTCTGACGCCTTAAAAAAAACAAACAAACAAACAAAACCCGCTCCAGCTATAGTTCGCTGTACCGTGTTCCCTGCGGCAATGGAAACGCCAACGTGAGGCGCGGGAGCCGGGAGCCGGGAGCCGGCGCTGCGCACGGCGCGGCAGAGCCCGGGCAGCCCCGGCCGGAGGGGCGAGCGGGGCCGGGCGCTGCCGGGGGCGGTGGCCCGGGCTGGGGCGGGCCGGGCCGGCCGCGCCGCCCTCCCGAGGCCGCCCGCCGTCCCTGCCGGCCCGCCTCCCTCCCTCCCTCCCTCCCTCCCTCCCTCCCTCCCTCCCTCCCTCCGGCGCGGCGCGGCAGGTCGGGGCGTGCGGCGGCGCGGAGCGGCGGCCCGGGGTGAGGCGGAGCGCCCGAAATGGCGGCGCCGGCGGGACGGGGGAGGCGGGCGGCGCGGCGGTGGTGGCGGCCCCGGGGAAGGGGCCGGGGCGGCGGCGGGGCAGAGGCGGGCGGAGAGCGGGCCCCGTGTGCCGCAGCGGGGCCCGGCGCTCCCTCCGTCCCTGCCGGCACCCGGCACCCGGGGGGAGCTGGCCGCGGCCACCCGGCCCCGGCTCTGCCGCAGCTCTGCTTCGCTTCCCCCGCAGCGCCCTGTGGCGTGGCGCGGCTTCGCAGGGGCTTGGCCCTCGTGTGCTTTGTGGGTTTGTTTTTTCCTTAGAGAAGTGCTTTAACCTGTTGCGGGTGGTGTCGTAAACTTCGCACAGCCCGCGGAATCAAGTAAAGGTGTTCTGAATGTTGCCATAAATCTTGTGGAACGATTATTACCCCCCCTCCGCCTTTTGTTCGGTCAGATTTCCCTGTTGTACAAATAAAGATTTGGCCTTTATGCTGGGCTTGTAGGACCCTTGGAGGCGGAGGAGGGAGGGAGCGAGCGCTTGTTTACCACACAGCCCAGGCGATGTCCTGTTCCCTTCTTTTTCTGGAAGCTGCATCGGATGGGGAGCTGATGGCAATGGGTTATTGCTGCACCGTGGTGTTGCTTGCCGTGAGGAATCTTTACCAGTAGCTTATTCTTCCTGTCCTCTCATGAAGAACATAAACTGCGGTAATTTTTTTTTAAAGTCTGACTTTCCCTTTTTGTAATCAACTTGTTGCAGTATCCTGTTGAATTTTAGCAATGACATGTCTTTATTTCAGGCTGCTCTATAGCATCCCTTAAATTCTGCACTGCTTCCCTTCCTTTGTCCTGCTACAGCGCTTCCTGGCTTTCTCTGAGGGTTCATGTGGTGCCTCCTAGAACAAGGGTTGATTGAAATAGCATCCCCCATCCAGAGGCCGATTTGTTCAAACAATTTCGAAAGCAGTCCCTTTAGAGAGAACACGTTTCCTCTCCTTCATGGCTATTGCCAAGGTTCTTAGGGAAGCGTTGGGTGTGATGGATGGTCTCACCAGCTGGTATTGTGGAGGCTGAAGAGCCTCTTAGCATGCCGCCAGTCAGACAAAGATCCATCCCAGTCCTCCTGGGTGACTGCCACTGTCGCCAAAGGACTGTCTGTGGCGGAGGAAGCACGGTGCAGTCAGTGCAAAAGTTTCAGTGCATTTATATAATCTGAAGCATTTTGCGTGGCTGGGACAGGCAGTTCCCAGTCTGTGGCTCGTTGGAAGCTGGGGTAGCATCACTTACGCTTTAAGTGATGCATCTGGTCACAGGTCCCTGTCACAGGCGCAGGGCTGGCTTGCACAGGTGGGCCTGGGCTCTGGTTTGCTCCAGCAGCTCTGGCGTGCCAGCACTTCTGTGTCAGATGCCCTTGCTGGAAGCTTGAGCTGCGAGCTGGAGGAGGTGGCAGCTTTTGAGCTCCTCCATGTAAGTCACCTCAGGTCACATCCTTGCTCTGTAGTTTGCTGATGATGTCTTCGAGTTCCTGGCCTGTATCTACTTCTGGTCATACGCTGTGTTTCTGCAAAAAGCATGTTTCATTCCGAGCTGTTGCTTGTGTTCGTTTTCCTGTGGCTTCTGCAGTGGAGGAGAATGGCTCCCCGAGTTGCCTGGTAAAAGTCCTGGCACTCCCTGCTGTATGCTGGCTTCAGGGATCAATAAGAAAACACCTTTTCTGAGCACTTGAAATAATGTCCCACGCGTGACACTTCATTTTACTCTGGAGTCTGAGGTGGTTAGTCACTCTTGTGGTACATTTTGTGAGAGTTTAAGGAGTTTTATTTCTCCTAACTCAAGGCAGCTGTGATAAAGGGGTTTTATTTGCTACTTTCAGTGCAGCCTCGGAAAGTTTCTCTCTTTGGGTGTGATACATTCTTCACTAAGGGGGAGGAAGAAAGCTGCTTGTATTCCCTTGTCAAGGAAAAATGCTAGGTGGGAGTGGCTGTGAAGGGCTCTCTTTCCCCTTAGGAGCTTTCCACCAGCCCTATCATTCCCTGCAAATAAAAGTTGTATCATTACTTGAACTGTTTCCATCATTCATGCACAGAAGGCAACAACTCCCTTGCTCTTGAGACAGCCCCGAGTGGTTTGATTAGAGAACTCTGTCTCTTCTAGCCAGGTCATCCCACTGGCAAATTCACTTGTTCCTTCTGCATAGTTTGAGTTCTTCACTCAGGAATGCATTGAACTGTTGGTTGTGGATGGAAGGAAAATGTCTGTTTACATGTCTTTGTGTAACATCTCTATCACCATGTGTACCCGTTTGTGGCAGACTATCCTGTCCGGCATTTCCAGGTAATTTGGTCATTGATAAAGCAATCATACTGTCCCTCTCTTCTTCTTGTGCCTTCTGTTTAAGGCAGAAGCTTAGAGAGAAAAAATTTGACAGCCTCTGAAAACCAAAAAGGGTAGCTGTGCTTTTTCATGTCCCAGTTTACCGTTACTATCCCCAGTGGCCTCATCAGCCTTGTTCCTTAAGAGGGGATGTTTCTTAAGAGAGGAATCTCAGAGATTCCTCCTGAGAGGATGTTCTACCCCTCAACTCTACTGTCTGATCCTGAACTCAATGCTGGGTTATCTCCAGCTCTCCCTGAGCGTGTGCACAGACAGCTGAGGTCATGGAAAGCCGCAGGGAGGGGGGCTCCTAGAAATGACAGCTCATCTCAGCTTCTCTGCCTGTGAGGAACAGAAGTCTCCCTGGTTGTTTTAAAACCTTCAAGATCCTAAGGGTGTAGACCAGGTCTCTTTCTGTCTCACTCACTCATCCTGCCTTTCAGACCCTGAATGTGATTTTTCTTTTGCCACAACAAATGAAATGAACAGTGTCACTGTGAAATCATCCCATTTTCCCGTCCTTTTTTGTACGTGCGTTTTGGCGGAGCTTTTCCCCAGGATGGTGACCATCTTCCCAGTCTGTGAGAACTGTGCTTTTCCCTGCTACCCTGTGTCTGAAGCCAGGGTATGGAGGGAGAAATGAGGAATGGCAGGTGTGTGGAATGGAGATGAGGTGTTCTGTCAGTCCTGTGGAGAGTGCCTCATTCCATCCCGTCCCACAGCACAGAAGCTGTAGGCTGCCAGGCCCCCTTGGCAGGGATGTGCCCTGTAGTGGCAGCACTGCTGGTGGGCATCTCTCCTCAGTGCTCCTTTCTGTCCTGCCTGCCAGACTCCTCTGGTTGTGATCTCAGCAGCCTGGGATCCTGGGGAATGGATTCAGGGAGTCCGACTAAGTCCAGTGTGCTGGCTGCTGGCAGTAATAAAACTCTTGGCAAAATGAGCAGGAGGGTGATGACTATTTTCCACGCCTGGAATTTCATGGCTGAGTAAGAGGTATGTTTTGGGGTCTGGCCATTTGGGTGTGACCAGCTTGGTCCATGTTTCTAGCCTGAGTTTCTTGTGCTGCTGGGGTGGTTATGTCCCGAGTCCGAGCTGGAAAACTGCTGTTCAGCTCTGTAGGGCCGGAGTGCAAAATGCTTAACATGGGACTGGAAGTGTGTCCAGCTCCTTAGAAGGATGCAAACACGAATTGATGCCATGAGATGCCAGCTGGCCTTTTAATGGAGTGACATATCTACGTGCGTGTGTGTGTATTTCATGTATGCCTTTGATGCCAGTAGTGGTGGATGTTATTGGAGGCAGGATGCTGGTTTAGTGGGATAAGGAAGGACATCAGGAATTCTGTTCGGCAGCAGTTGAGGGAGGGTCCTTGGCAGCTGTTGAAATTCCTTTGGGTGCTGATCTACAGGCACTGTCTGCAGGCTGCAGCCAAGCAAATACACGCTGTGCACCTCCTGATTGACGTTGCATTGCCTGCATCCCTGTAGGCTGCCATGGAGCCGCCTCTCCTGCCTGCTGAGGTGAGTGCATCCCAGAGGGAGTGTGGAGGCTGCGGGTGCAGCACACAAGGCTGTGGCACTGCCTCTTAGCAGAGGTGGAAGTGAGACGAGTGGGAGGTGCAAGAGAGGATGCTGCTCAGACACACAGGTTTGTTCCTGGCGGCGGTAATGAGGCTTCGTAAAGAAAAGCCGAGGCAGGAGTCGGTGACATAAAATGCTTGTCATTGACCATTGTTTCTTATCTGTGCCTGGTGCCAGATCTGAATACAAAAGGAGCAAAGTTCACTCGTTCAACCCAGGTTTTCTGTACTTTTATAAGAAAGAAAGCAGCAGTGGGGAGCTGGGGCAGTGGGAGGAGTTCTAAGGGTGAATGCCTGTGCTTTGGTGAAGTCTGTCCATGTAGCTGTGATGTGGAAGATGGACACTCTTAAGAAACGGTGGAGTTGGGCTGAAATTTGCAGATGTTTCCCAGATGTCTTTGCCATTGTAGGAGAGGGACAGGTTTAAAGGAGGAAACACCTTTTGGAGAGGCTGTAGGAGAAAGATCTGCCGTGCTGTACGAATGGACGAGGTCCAAGCGTGTTTGATGGCTCACCCTGAAACACTTCTGCTCCTATGGGGAAGAAGTGGACTGAAAAAGATCAAGCAGATGATTACTGTTTTGCACTATTGGCATTGCATGGTGGAATAACAGGTGTGTTTTGAAGTCTGGGCTGCATTTGGGTCTTGCTGATCTTGCTGGACTCTCCAGTCCCAGTCACCCTGTACAGCTCGGTAGGTGCATCTCAGAGAGGAGTGCAATCAGCTCAACACAGACTGAAAGTTGTCCTTGGCAGCTCTTTCAGTGCAAGCATATGACTTACCAGCATGGATGGAGGATGAACAGTAGATTCACGGGCTCCTTCACTAACGAAATTCAGTTAAAACTGGGACCAAGAGTGGTTTGAGATAGGAATTGCTGTGGGAGAGGTTTCTGTTTCGTCTGGAGTGCGTTGCTGATCTGTTATCTGCTGGAGTAGCCACAATGCCTCTGTGGGTTTTAGGGGGTACTCTGATCCTCATTGTCCACTGCACTGTAACAATAACGAAAATGAGGAGGAGGGATGGTTTTGGTCAAGTCTATCTGCTGTCAGAGCCAACTGGCAGATGGCAGCCGTGCTGACATTTCTGGCATGCCAGCCAGTGAGCAGGACTTTGGTAGTGCCTGACAAGGCAGCGTGAGTCATGGCTTGTGAATGTCAGCATTTCTTCTTAACTTTGGTGGAATCCAGAAGGGAGGAATTCATATCCCACATCTCAACAGAGATGGCTTGCTCTTTTTCTCCATGGTCGCTGTAAGCTCCATGCAGAGCTCCCAGGGAGCTGGTGAGGAGCTGTGTGTGCCATCACAGGGATGCACAGTGAGTGTGGAAGCCAGGCACCTGGACACGTGGGAGCAGGAAAGAGTCTCATGGTTCTGTGCCGAGTGTGCAAGGAATGTGTGGATGGGAAAGTGTTGGGCTTTGTGCTTGTGGTTTTGGCTGTTGAAGCATAGAAAGGGTGTGTCCAGTGCTGTGTGGAAGTACCACTTGCTGAGGAATTGACCTGTGGTTGGTTGCAGGTTCCCCCTTGCTGTGTGGAATAGCCTCTCCCATCTTTGCTGAGGGACTTGGCTAAAAGCGAGAGGTCTGCTGGAGATGAGGAGACTTTTGGTGTGGTCTCCAATGTACCTTGTCCACTTGGAGGGTTTTTAAAAGGACATATTTCTTGTTATTGAGAGGACCTCTTCCTATATTTGGGGAGAAAGAACTGTCAGGCTGGTTCGTGCACCTTTGAGTCCCAGCTGTCCGGGTTTTTTCCTTCTCCTGAGCAGGGAAAGAGCGCAGGTGTCCGCTGAGCTCATGTGTGAGGAATGAGGCTGTGCTCACCCTCGGAAATGGGCTCTGGAGAGCCAAACAAAAGCCTGTTCTGTCCATTGTGCACTCCAGGGCTTACCTCTGGTGTATGCAGTGTGTCCAAGACAGGAAGGAAAAAAAAGAGAACTTAAACCGCTGTGCTTAGACCGGGACAAAATCCTGGTTGCTGACTTCACCGGGCTGTTTGCCCCCAGGCACTGTGGAAGCTTAGATCCTGACTCACAGGTGTGCTGCTACAAGCCTGGGAGGAGGGAAAAGCAGGCAGTTGCAGAGGGAAACCTCTGCTTTCACTGGTGTCATGAGCTTTACTTTGCTGCAGCTGCAGATCTCCATGTGGAAGAGAACCCCCTTGTAGAAAAAAGGGCTTTGTTGTTTGCTGTTCTTTGGGAATTTTAACAACCTTTTAAGAAAAGAAGAAGGGAGGGAGAAGCCAACTTTGATGAGAGCGGTGAGTATCCAAAATAAATTATTGTAGTTAGGTCAGTGTGTTTCTTACCAGCAACACATTTACAAAGGGGATAAGTGGGAAGCTGATTTCCCTGTGTATGAGGGCACAACTGCTGTGGATCATCCTCATAATTTTTGATACTGATAGCCATGTGTGGCCAGCTCTGGCCCCTCTCCCTGCATTGTCCTGCCCTGGGCAGTCAGAGCTAGAACACTCTTTTGGCTGAGGTGAGTAATAGGAGGAATATTTTTGATCTGGTCATTTCCAGCATGGGTTTTAGTTTTTTTCCTAAATTCTTCAAAAGCAAGAGATCGGTTTTGTTTTCTGGGTTCCTCCACCCTTGTCTATCCTAGAGGAACCCCATTTTCACAACCGGCATTTAGTATTGAAGATAGTGACTCTGTTTCTTCAGAAACTTTTGACTGTGTTGTTCGTGGATTTTCTCCTGGGTATGTTTTGCTTTTAATACTTAAGGACTTAGTGAGAGTCTTAACCTCCAAGTGAGCCATGCTGTGGACTGCTTTTCCTCTCCTGCTCACTAATGGCATTGAATGAATTGCAAGATGGATAATGAGTCTGCCCAGCAACAGAGAGCAAAGTGCTCTGCGGCTTTCTGCTGAGCTCAAAGAAGTCTGAATGCTGGGGATGTGCCAGTTATGTTTTTAGAGGCTCCTGAGGGAACAAAGTATGGTTTCTCCCATCTCCTGAAGTGTTCCAGGAGTCTTCTTGGTATTTGAAGGTTAATCCAGGGTAGAACATGCTCCTGTAGAATATAGAGTGGACTACTTTTAGCCTTTAAATGTTAACCTTTAAAATAAAAGGAGATCAGATGAGATGATAATGGTTCCTCCTGACTTGAAAATTGACTTCTAAGGTGGATGGGGTGGTTGCGGGGAGGATTAAGTTTCAAAGTAATTTTAGGCTTTCCTTTACTGAAGCTTCTTCATAGAGTGCTAAGTGAACAGGAGGGTGGTTTGCTGGAGAAATCCCCTGCAGCATTTTCCCTGCTTCGTTTTATGTCCAGCTGTTTAGTGCTGGCATCTGTTAGAACCCTTCCCCACTTTCTTTTCCTCGCCAGGTATAAATGAAGTGGATGATTACACTGTCATGGTTTAACCCCAGCCAGCAATTATGTACCATACAGCCACCCCTCCCTCATGCCCCTGCCCTGGTGGGATGGGTGGAGAATCAGTAAAATAATTAAAAGTTATGGATTGAGATAAGAACGATGTATCAATTGAACCCGTGTAAAATGCAATGATAATTGCATTTTAGTAGTAATAATAGTAATAATTGTAATAATAACAGTAGTAGTAATGAAAAGGAGAGCGAGAGAGGGATAAACCCCAAGAAACACAAATGATGCACAGCACAACTCCGTAGCCCGTCACCCAGCGGTGATCAGCAGCTCCAGGCCACCTCCCCCCGGTTTGTATCCTGAGCCTGACATTCTGTGGTGTGGAACATCCCTTTGGCCAGTTCGGATCAGCTGTCGTGGCCATGCTCCTTCCCTTCTTGTGCACCTCCTCAGTGGCAGAGCGTGGGAAATGCACAAGTCCGTGATCTAGAGTGAGCACTACTTAGCAACAACCAAAACATGTTTGTTATCAACATTGTTCTCATGCTAAATCCAAACCACAGCGCTGTACCGGCTACTAAGGAGAACACCAACCCTATCCAGCCAAAACCAGGACGTACGCTGAGACAGACTTGCTGAAGTTGCTGTACTGATTCGGGCTCTGGCCCCTTCGTGGGGAGCTGCCCTTTGCCTGTGCCTTTGCTTGAAGCTGCCGAGAGGACCAGAGCAAGCCCAGCTCCCCGCGCAACTGGTGGAGCAAGGTGTTCCAGGGAAGCGGTTGTTGGCATGGCGCTGGGGGATTTCTTTGGAGCTTGGTGGTGTGTGGCTTTGGAGCCAGGGACTTCCTTGTGTCTTGTCTCCTGCTGCCAGCCTCGGTGAAGGGCCAGCAAGTAATTCCCTGGAGGCAGCCCTTGCCGCCCGGGAATTACTTGCGTGGGCCCTTCACCAAGGGTTGTTTATTCACATGCTGGTGCCTCCCGGTCAAGTTTGCAGGCGGTGCCAAAAACAGTTGTGTAAGTAGTTTTGGTGGAGTCATTAGAACGTGCTATGCGAGGGCAGGGTGGAAGGGGGAGAAATGTTTTATTTTTATTAAATGTTTTATTTTTAGCTGGGAGTTGTTTAATGTTACTGGAAGAGCGATCCTTTTCAAGGCAGCCCTATGCAGCGTGGATTGAGCATTGTTTCCAGCACTGCTCCTATAGCAACAGCAGAGAGACAGCTCTATGAACTTCGACTTACAGCTCTGGGAAATGAACTGTCATTTAATTGCCCTTGACTGTGCTTGATATTTGATCTGACTCTAATAAAGCGATTTCAGCTGTGGAGAGGAATATAACTCCTCAAATCGTTCAGTGACTGCTTCAGAACCCCTGCAGAGACAATGTTACTGGGGATATATAAGGAGAGATGGTCAGAAGAAATTTCTTGGTCATTCCTAGCGCTGCTGTTAGCAAAGTGGGTATTTCCAGGTGTGAATGTTCCCACGTGAGGATATTCTGGGTGGAAAGGGAGGCTCCTGAAGTTGTTATTGGCATCTGTGGCTGCCATGTTGGGGTGAGAGCTGTTGCCCCGTTCTGCGTCTGCATGATGTTCCCTTTTCAGTCTGTGTGCCAGGGCGCTGCAAAGTGCATCACCCATTCCTGGTACTGGAGGTACCTGCTCCACTGCTGACGTGCTCAGAGGTTTTCTCTGGCATGGCTGGCACCAGTCCTGAGCTAATCAGCAACAGGTCTGAAGCAGCAGGAATGTTAACCTTGGTTTCCACTGCCAAATCCCTTGTCAACTGCTTTTAAAATACGATTTTAGCATAGTTCACA
This sequence comes from Chamaea fasciata, assembly GCF_029207755.1. Classification (NCBI taxonomy): domain Eukaryota; kingdom Metazoa; phylum Chordata; class Aves; order Passeriformes; family Sylviidae; genus Chamaea; species Chamaea fasciata. The sequence goes on along the minus strand of NW_027094092.1, from coordinate 17,743,169 downwards.
TTGAGGCAGGCAGCCTGGGAAAGATGTGTGGGATGACTCCAGAGACTTGCTTTGCTTGTTTGCACCGCAGAAAGTGAGAACAGGAACAGCTCACTCAAAACAAAACAAGTTTTGTACAAAACCTAAAGCTGGTGTGGGGTTTTGTGCACCTCTTGCTTTGTGCTGTTTGCGGTCAGGTGCCTTGGGTACAGGCAAGGCAGTGCCAACAAGTAACTTGAAAACTTTGTGGTTTATAGCTTTGTGTTCTGCATTGGTCTTCCAGAAGACAGGACAGCTTGGCTGCTGGAGGATGGATGTTGAGGAGGGCAAAATCACCTCTTTTCTCTGCTGGGAGAGGCACTTAATCTCTCTGTGCTCCTGTTATAACCTGCTCTCTTTTTTCTTTATTGGGGTGCTTTGAGGAGGCAGAGGATCTTTCAGGCAGTGAGATTATAGAGCTCTGTGTGATTGAGAGGCTAGAAATGTACCTTGAGGTGACACACCAATTGCTTGCCCTCTCTTCCAAAAACTGCTGCATATGTTTTTGACAGTGGGACTTTAAGCCCCATGATTTGTCTGTGAGTCTGGCGCAGTGAAGATGACAGTCTGCCGTGGGATATGCACCTGATACTGTGGGGAGGTAGAAAATCTACCGGCTTTTAGCTGAGCACCTTTTCAGTGTACAGATTTGTAGGGAACAAAACTGCACTGCGACTGCAGCCAGATTTTGAGTGGCCGTGTAGTAACCACAATGCAGCATGTGTTCTTTGGCTGGGCTTTGCCCTCAGCTCAAACCACTGTGTAAAAACCCAGCTCTTTGTAGAGGGGGAAAAAATGGTTATCACTGCAACATTATTTAGAGAGCGTTTTGAATTTGTGTACAGAGTTGCCTGAATAGGCTTTGTGGAGGCTGGGGGGATTTCTATCTTCCCAGGACTTTTAGTGCTTGTTGACTGGGTTCTAGTACTGGCATGGCTACAGGGCAGGGAGGTTTTGTGAGCACCCTCTGAAAACACTGAGAACCCAGTGGCTTCGCTTCTGAGCTCTGGGCTCAAAATGAATGGGATGAATGGGAAGATAATGAATAGGAAGGGATCAGGCAGAAAGCTGATTCGGCACAAAATGTTTGTTCAGAAATGTGGTTCAATGCTACTGGTAAATTCTCCAGCGCAGACAAAGCCCTGCTTAAAAAAAAAAAAAGGAGGAAAACCTCAAACAAAAGGAGCCCCACAATGCCCATGAGCAGAGTTGGGAAAATAGAGTTTAAAATACCAATAGTAGGCTGCAATGAAGAGTTTGCCTTGTCTGTCGGCTGACCCTGACCTATCTGAACTATCACTCCTTGTTGTGTCAAACCCTCATTGCTCTGAGCTCTCTACAAACACAGCCAGGCACTGATTTCTGCTGCTTCCAGCGAGAGAAAAGAGAGCGTTATTGTTCCTCTCCTCAGTTCAATGACTAGTGAAGTGGTTCCTGTGTATAAATAGCGTAAAGTGCTTTGGGATCCTTCAGGATAAAGGAGGCCTTATGGGACACAAGGGGATGTTGTTTGACGCAGGAGGAGTTCCCCTTGGCCGCACAGTGGCTGCCGGTCCCTGCCCGCCGTCCAGCTCCCGCTGGGGACTGGGTGCTTGGAGGGGCAGCTTGTTTCCCTTCTGGGAGCAGGAGACGTGGGCTTTCTGCTCTCAGGTTGGGGCTGACTGTGAATGTTTTGTCAGGGCAGGGTTTTTTGTTTGCTTTGCAGTGAAACGGTGCTAGGGTACAGACACACAGTCCCAGGCATGCTCGACCACTCTTATCTTTCTCTCTTACGCTTTCTTTTCTAAATGGTTGTTAAATTGGTTTCATGCCAAGGTCTTTGTTATCCTCAAGGATCCCGCAGCCAGGCATTGCCTCACCCAGTTTGGCTAACCCCCTCATAAAACTCTCAGTTTGCAGGTATGCGGGTGGTGCTGAACATGTAAATCCTTGCTGAGTTTGAAATTTATGCTTTTTGTTATTTATGCTTCAGTAAATCCCTCCCCTAGGGAATAAACAGTCTTGAAAATAAGAGTGAAAGGGCTGAGAGCTCTTCTCTGGTGAGACAGCTCTTGTCTCAAAGAGCAGGTGACTGCTCAGGTGCATTAGGCATGCAGTTCCTCTCTGGATACCTGGCTCTCATCAAAATTAGCTGAAATTTGGGGCTACATCACTCTTGAGGGGTCCGTTCAAAACAGGGCAGAAGAAAGGAGGGATTTGGCAAGCATCCTGAGGGGTGACAGCAGGGCTGTCATGTGCCCGTGGAGATGTTGCCTAGGCACAGAATGTTGATATGAGATCCTCCCAGACTCCCAGAATGGGAACTTAACTACCCTCTCTCACTTGCTTGGAAAAGTGCTCTCCCAGTCCAGAGGCAGGGTCGAGCAGGGTCTCGCAAAGATGTCAAGGAGGAGGGGTTTTGACCAAAATCTGTTCTCTGTGCCTGCCCTCCCTCTCCCCTCCCAAATTTAAATGACAGTTCCTTAGAAGGAGCTTTTCCTCCTCGGTGGATGTCTGACTTGCGTTTTGCATTCTCCCCAGCCCTAGGCACAAGTACTTTGACTTTGCAGCACGTTCCAGCAGGCTGAGATGGAAAGCAAAGCATTCAGCTTTGTGTCCTGGGTCGGCTTTCCCTTCTGGAAAACCAGGAGCGTGGGAGCTGCACGAGGCAGACGAATAAAGGGCAGGGCACTAGGGCTGGGCTTGGAGAGTTTGGGCCCAGCCTCAGGAGGATGCTTAAGAACCATTGCTTGCCGTATAGGTTACTGTGCCTGTTCTCCTCTCCCTAGTTCCTCAAAAGTTCCCTTATCTGACCTTTAATTAACAAATCCTAGAACTTTGGCCTCCTTTCTAGTGGCCCAGGGAACGGAATTTTCAGTTGTTTCTCTGAGGAGGTGTTTTTGTGGTCTAGAGGCTGTGTAGTAATGTGAATCAACAAGTTTCTGGCTTTTATTGGCATCATTTTTCATAGAGAATGGAAGCAGGAGTAATCCAAGCTGGTTATAAATGAAGGTGTGTCATCCATACTGTGCTAGGTAAAGGCCTGCAGGAACCCCCTACTTGAACATAATAGAAAGGTAAAATAGCTGGGAATTGTTACATTTGATCTGCTAATAAAAAGTACCTCTTTTTCTCTTCCCAGGTGGTTTTCAAATGCTCCATTATCCCACCCAGGCAAGTCGGGAAGTATTACTGCTTCCATATCTCTGTATTGGCAGTAGATGGGAGCTTAAGCCTTAGGCTTACTTTGTGAAGTAAATTGGTGTCATGGTGTAGATCAAAGGATCATTAATTCAGTATCCAAACAGGCCAAGGAGGAAGATTTGTTATTCTTTTCACCTTCCATCCTGCTGCCTGCAGTGCCAGTGGAAACATTGCAGGGAGATTCAGACCTGCCTGCTGTAGGATGAAGGTGAGATGGATGAGGCTGTGGCAGTGCATGTGATTGCAAAAAGTTTGGGACCCTCTACCTTAGAAAAGCAGGGGAAAGAGGGGATGCTAGAGGCATTTTCCAATACAGCAGCCTTATGCAGTCTAGCTGCCTCCACAGAAATGACAAGCCATGGGATGACATGCCAAGGTTGGAGGGATGGAGTGCTAACAAGGGCCCTCAGCCTGTTGCTCTGCCGTGTGCTGGGTACACTGGAGGATATCTCTACCAAGGTGACGTGGCTGGCAGCCCAGGTGAAGTGCCTCTGCACTGGTACGCTCAGTGTGGGCAACAAACAGGAGGAGCTGGAAGCCACTGTGCTGCTGGAAAGCCACAACCTGCTTGCCATGTCTGAATCTTGATGGGATGACTCCTGTGACTGGAGTGTGCCTGTCCATGGCTACATGGCTTCCTCAGAGAGGAGTGCTGAAGAAGGAGAGAGGGTGGGGTTGCCCATGACCAGGCTGAAAACTTGATCACTTCAAGGCACTAAAACCAAGAAGGGCTTCTCACTGCGCAGAAGGATCTTCCTGAGCTTTCTCATGGAGTTGCTTTCAGGCCTTGTGCACCAGAATGAGCTGTCATTTTGTGTACACAGCCTTGACAGAATTGATAGCAGCATTTACAGGATGCAGCAGTAAATACAAACCTGTTCTAACAGCTTGATACCAGCAGAAGATGTTCATGCTCCCCACTCTGCAGTTTAGCTCTTCCCTGTTATCCATTGCACGCCTCGCAGTTTAATCAAATGCATTCACAAGGTGTATTCTGAAATCATGTGCTCTCTACTTAAAGGACTCGATGGCAAAGCATATAATCATATATTGATTTCAGAATAGTCTCTGGCATAGTTCATGGTTCTCTGCATCTCTCTTCTTTTTTCCTTCAGCTTTCTGCTTTCCTAAATCCAGCAGCAGACTAGAGCCAGCAAGAAGAGAGGGGGTGGAAGAAAGCCTTTGAGGAGGACTGAACATTTGCACTGGTGCTGTCACCTGCTCTGGTGGTGAAAGGTCAGTGTCAAGACTGCTGATCTACGTTGGCTATCAATTTAGGGTAAATAACGGCACACAGTGTGAATTTGAGCTCTTTACCTGCAAGCTTTAGAATTCCTCTCCTGGGAAGGCTTTGCTTAAATTACTTGTAGCTGCTTTCTGACAGGCGATAAGCAGCTGGAGGCCCTTCCTGCGGACGTTCAGTGGGTTGGGTAAAGTGTCAGTGGTTATGTTTTCATCTTACAGAGAGGGAACTCGAGAGAGGTCATGCTTTCAAAAGGCTGGAGTTTAGCCTTGGTGAAGAATGTCAGTGAGTTTGCTGAAGATTAAAGTTATTGGCCCACACCTGCACTGCACATACCGAGGCAGGGACGTCTGCTTTGTTTGCTGATGGCTGCCAGGGTTGTCTGGCCCAGCTCAGATAGTCTCCGGTGGAGCATTTCCCTCCAGGCCCGCAGTGTGCCCAGTGGTTGCACTTTTGTTACAGCATAGGTGCACTGGGATTTCCTGCAGCAAGTCTTTCTGGTGTGCTTTGGCAAAGATGTTACAAGTTATCTAAGTTGTGCTGTATGAGTTATCTGTGGAATAGTTGTCACTGATGTGTTGGATACCAATTTTCTTGCTATCACTCAAAAATCAATACTTTTAAATAATGATGCCTTTAATGGCCTGGGAGCTATTCATTTGCTTTGGCATTGTTTCTGCCCCATCTGTCAGATGCTGCTTTAGGGCAGGTTGTGCAGAAAAAGCCTGCAGGCCTGGCTTTCTTTGCTGTGTAATTAAGTGCTGTTACTGTGCATGTTGAGGCAAATGTACCAAGCAGTGTCTGGGATGACTAAATGAATGTCTATTTAACAGGAGCATGTCACATGCTTTCTGAGCTGGGCTGTATGTTCATGCCTGTGTTCCTTTGGGTCTGCAAAGAAAAATCCAGTGGTGTGGAACACACAGAGCAGGTCCTGCCACTGAAATTTTAGATTTCACAGTTGTCTGTGCAGTGCTTGTGTTCCCAGGTGCTCCGCACCCAGAACTGGAGCTGTACCACTCATGTTTTGGTGAGTTCTTGTGGTCCGGTTTGTCCTGAGGGTTCAGTCACGGTAGGGTGAGAGCCCAAGGAAATCAGCCCATGGAATGGTTTCATGTTTGAAGTGATCCCAGCCTTGCCTAGCAGTCATGCACTGTATATTCTTACTCTCCTGGGAGGTTGTGGCTTGCAGTCACACAGGGCAGGATGAGCTCACTCTACTTTTTTTGATGAGCTCACTCTTTATATCTTTTTTATCTTTTTGAGATGTGTGCATAGGTTCCTCCTTGCTTCACTCTTATTCCACTGTCATTCACTGTTACTCGTACACTTCATTATTAGCATCTCTTAATCTCTGATGTATTTGAACTGGCAAGCCTCATAAATTATTGCCAAAATTGCTTTATCAGGCATTCCTGTCATTATAAGTATGTATTTTACTAATCATAAGAGGTTGTTCCAGTTCACTGGCTGAAATAGTCTTTGCTGGCAAAAGCACTTTTGAATCCATGAAATCGTGTTGCTGTCGAGCTTCTGCCAATTTGTTAGTCACCTGGAGCCTGTCATGCTTCTCAGCTGGCATTCCTCCATCAGCAGAGTTTCTCAGTGCAGATCCTCATAAAATCACTGGGTTTAGAGAAAGATGAGGGTCTTGCACTGGGGGATGAAGAGAGAGGCAAGGATCAGACTGAGGGACTAGCCCAAGCCTATGCACAAAGTCTGTGTCAGAGTGGATTCAAGCTGTTCAACTCCCAGTTTCTTGAATTAATCTTCAAACTGTTACCCCTCCCTTTCATCTACAGGTTCTGTGAGTTTTTGTTTTCCTCTCAGCTTAATGCATTTTGTTTTCCCTAGAGAATTATTTCTCTCTGTCATTTCTGTTGCAGTGTGTGTGGGCATTGTAGGAACCACTTGTTGATTCTCGTGACTTCCATAAAAATTCTTCTTTCCATTGTGTGACTGAATTTTGCAGCTTGTATTCCTTGATTGCTCGCTGAAATTTAACTTGCTGATGAAGCTACTGTCTGTTGGACTGGACCAAGTGAACTTCCTTATGGAAGTACTTCTAGTCTTCTAACCACTTTTTCAGTTGGCAAAGTACTTCCCATTATGAAGCTCATGTTTAATTAATATGTTTTTATGTATTTGTAAATATACCCCTGTGGCAGAGCTTGCCATTTCCTGTTCATCAGAGAGCTCATTTGTAATTATTGATAATGAGTCAGAACAGGTTTTTGCCTCAGTGTTTAAAATAGAACAGAATTATGTGTGTTAATTACTGTTGCTGCTTCTTGTCCGTTTTCAAGAGTGATTCATATCAGTTCTGAGGGTTTGTTGTAAGGATGTCTGGAGGCAAGAGACCCTGGTTATGTCAGTGAATTCAGGATGAGGCCCCCATGTTCACCCTGGTGCTGTGGCACTGATCAGCACCTCTGTGCTTTTTGGGACCATGAGGCTCAGAGCCTCAAGTGACCCTAAGCCTGGGAAGCAGATTGTGGTTCCTCCCCTCCCGCTGCCGGCGCTCCTTGGGAAAAACATTTCACTGCAGTCTCCTGCCCTCACTTTTCCCCAAAGACCAGGATAGCTCCCTGAAGCCTGACCCTGTCTTTGCAGGTGATGGAAGGCAGCAGATCACCCTGTGTGAGGCAAGGAGCACAAACACGATTTCCCAAAAGAGGGCCTAGAGAGCTGCCTTTCCCTGAATAGTTGGCTGGGTGGGTCATTAAGCATGCAGAGGCAGCCAGTGCCATCAGCTCTGCTCCTGGCTAGGAAGGATAGATCAAACAGGAGACAGCCCTGATTGCTTTCTGATTCATGGTCTGCCATCCCTGGTGATTCACCCTGCTTTATAAACCTGCAGCTGTTCCCTGCCAGCTTTCTGGAAACAGTCATATCCTCTGCTGCCAGCAGCGAAGCCAGGCTGCCTGAAAGGGCTGTACCCAGAGCTGGGTGGAGCAGGACCTGCAGTCTTGAGGGGGATTTCACACTGTCTGTCATCTGATGCAAGTGCAGTCTCAGCTGTGTGTCTGCCCAGTCCTCACCCTGGACAAGATGGAGCTGTGATTGGGATTTCTGAGCACTTGGATCACAAGGAGGGACAAGTTAGTAACCCTTGCTAGGGCTCAGCACCTGCTCTGTGGCGATATGTAGGGGAAGGAAGGAAGGTTCCTAAAATCCTCAGGAGCAAGAGGGAAACTGTGCCAAGGAGCCTAAGAACAGAAAGGATGGTTATCATCCCCTGGTCAGTCTCTGTGAACCTGCAGTGCATATTCCTCTACCTACAGCCCTGATATTAGAAGGAGTGGCCGGGAGACCTGTTACTGGAAGGCATCTCTCAGATCTGGGCTGAGGTACCTGTTCTGAGTTGTGCAGGCGTGTGTGGTTGCCTTGCTGCTCCCATTCTTGTTTTGTGGCTTAATGAAGCCTCTGGGAGCTGTAAATCTGTCACCTTTCATGAATGTTGTGTTCTTGGGGCGTCTTCTCATGGAGAACTTGCAAGCCTGGTCAGTGCATACAGTACCAGCAGCATCCATTCCTTCCCAAAGCCCGGGGCCCTTTTGTGCTGCAACACGGTAATTAATCTGAGCATTGCTGGAGGTTCTGATCTCTTCTGGAGATAACTCTGAAGAGTTGTTCTCCTTGATCTGTGCCACCATCTTCGAGCTGCTCCCTTTGCCAGTGAGGCAGCATTCTGCTGCCAACTGCTGTTGCCAGATGTTATTCTGGAGAAAAATGTTTTCTTGTGAAATGGTGACGGGGATGGGCATGAGTGCGACTGTTGGCACGTTAACACTCTTGCTTTCCTTGTTAGCTTCGTTAGTTTCTAAAGCAGGGGCCTGGCTGGGGCTTTTGAGTGGGCTGGCATGAAGCACAAGGAAATAGTTTCCTGCAAATAAAATACAATTATGCTGCAGAACAGGCAACTACTGTTCCCAGCCTTGGTTCATCTGGCTCTAAAGCCAGACATTAAAGTGTGGTGGCAAAGATAATGCTGAATAGCATTATAGCAGAATCACCTGATGTGCAGCCTGCCTGTGTCACTTTCTTTGCTGTCAGATGTTTTGCCAAGGTAGATGAGCCTGTACTCCATGGCTGGGTGCAGCTGCAGTGGGTCCCTGGAGGGAGCTTGTATCACTTGTGCGAAGAAGTTTTGTAATTTAACTAAGCATGAACTCCACGCCTCTGGAAAAATGTAGAGGCTGTTTGCCTGCCTGCTTCCAGGGAAATTGCTGGTTAGGAAAACATCGCACTGTGACGTTGGTGAACATTGCTTGCATCATTCCTTGCTGGCTGGAGTGGGAGGAAAGGGAAGATTTTTTAATTGAATGCAAGTGGTGAGGATTTGGTTGCACTTCTGCATCCTGCCTCACACAGGTGATGCTGGCAGCAATATTCTGGGCAGTGCTTTTGTCCTGTCAGCCTGCTCAGGCAGTGATGAGAATGTTTCTTTGAGAGGTTCAGACTTTGAGGTCTGAACAACAGACCGTGAAGTGACATGGAGCTGTGTTTGCTGCAGACCTACTTCTGAGAAATGTGCTCCAGGGTGCAGCAGATCTGTAACCCTGCACTGGGACTGACTCACAACAAAGCCCCATTCCTTACATATCTGCGGGGGCATTTTATGCTGTCAGATCATCTGAAGCCAAGGGTTGTGTTTCTTCCTCTTAGTAGCTGGGACAGTCTCTTAGTGCCCTGGGGGACAGCTGGCCAGTGAGAAGGGCCATGGAAAGTAAGCAGTGAAGAAAAGAATTAATTACTCCAACAGACTGCTGGGGTTCAAAAAGGATGGAACATCTGAACTTACAAGTGTGTTCCCAGTTACAGTTGTAAAGATCAAAAATAGCCCAAACTTAGAGAAGGATCTATTTAAGGCCATGTAACTAATGACAGTGAGAAAATAATATTCTTTGGAGGCAGATTATTCCATAAATATCAGAGACCAAGGTTTCTGTTGCCGCCTTCAGAACAGCAGCTAGAGGCTCCTGTAGTCAGGAGCCAAACTGGGATTTTTGGGAGAACAGGCCTGGGATGGTGCAAGATCTTGTGTGTAGGTCACCCACATGGATACAAGAGCTCTTTTTCTGAGCAAAGACTGTCCTGTGTTCCTGAGGTCAGCTGAATGGCTGGTTCACTGTCTTACTTCAGCAAAGGATTCCAAGTGTTAGGTCTTGCAGGAGGAGAGCAGTAGTGCTGGCCTTTTGGGGGAAATGGTGTGATGACTGACGCACTCATGCTTTTCTGTTTTTGTTTTTTTTTTTAGGAACTTTGTGAACCAGAAAGATGCGTGAGTATACAGAAAATAAGGAAACATGTGGGACCATCTGTCTGAAGTACCTTCTCTTCATCTTCAACTTCTTTTTCTGGGTAAGAAAACTCAAGTCTGTGTCAGAGGCAATGAGATGGCACTGCAGTTTTGGTGTCAGGGGTGCAGAAATCTTGGGCATGATGAAGTCTTTGGGAAGAAGTGCTGATGTCAGTAGGACACAGCCTTTGTCCTGTTGGGTGAAATGTCACCCCTGGGGCTTGGCTGCCCAAGCTGCAGAAGTAATGGTTTGACACTGTAGCACATGGGTGTTTCTAGGTCATGTTACTGAATCCAGAAAATTACAGGAAGCCTGAAAATAAGCCTTGATTTTTCACCTGGTTTACTTTTTCCAGGACCCTGAGAGCTCCACTGTCTTGCCATTCCTCCTCTCAAAATGGCAGAGGGAGTGCTGGCAGATGACACACACCTTCTTGCAATTGATCTGCTTTAGAGCTTCTTAGAGTCATACTTTACACCAGGAAAGTTGCTGATGCCAAAGGATTGTGTTTTACTTTGGTGCATGGGATAGAGCAATGGAGTGTCCAGGTCAGACCTTTAAGGAAAGCTGTCTGAGTTTACCAGAAGCTGCCTCTGGAAGCTGAACAAGGAGAGAGAGGACTGCTAGGGATGTGTTTGGCTTCTCTGTGTTCACTTGCTACAAGGGTTAGAGTTTAGCCAGCCAGGCTGGTCATACAGATTTGACATGTTTTATTTGCCCAAAACCCAGTGTGGCTACGTTTGGGACGACTCTGATCTGAGTATGAACTGCTGTACACAGGTAGATGGTTTAGATAGCTTCCATCTCGGGCTGCCTGGGGTGCTGAACTGGGTGCCTGGAAGCTCACGACCTGCTCCAGTCCCAGTGAGTCCACCCTTTAATGTAGATCACCTTTGGCTGGCTGATGGAGCCGTGGTACATCCTGCTGTCCCTGTCCGGTTGCTCTGGGAGGTGAGGAAGTTCTTGCCTCAGCCAGCCTTCATTTGTTTGCTTCTCTCTCTCCCCAGCTGGCTGGTGGGGCCGTGATGGCAGTGGGCATCTGGACCCTGGCTGAGAAGAGTGACTACATCAGCCTGCTCTCCTCCAGCACATACTCTGCAACTGCTTACATCCTGGTGGTGGCTGGGGTGGTGGTCATGGTCACTGGCATCCTCGGGTGCTGTGCCACCTTCAAAGAGAGGCGGAATTTGCTGAGAGTGGTGAGTTTTGCTTGATTGTTTTATTTGGGGGAAGCATCTTGGTTGTGTTATGCTCCAGCCTTATTTGTTTGTCCTAGAGCAAATATCACTGAGGTCTCCAGCTCCTGACAGCAGTGTTGTCCATGTCCCAGGGGACAGGTTTTACTGCAGAGCATTTTGTTTCATCCACACAAAGAATGTGCTGCATGGTTCAAGAGTAAAAAGTGTAGTTGTAATACCTATGCTTTGGGTTAGAACATCTATTTGAAACTATTCAAAACAAAATCTTACGGCTTTTGTCTCTTGCTTCTTCCTTGCCCATTCTATATTCTGTTTTGGAAAATGGGAAGAGCGAGGAAAATATGAGAGACCTGTAACAAGCTTTTAATGACATTAAGTTCAAGCTAGATTAACACACTTTTTTTGATTGTTAAAGATCAGAACATTTCCAATATTTTCTTCAGTTGCAAAAAAAAAAAAAACCTTTATTTTAATCTGTTTTGACAATCTGCTGCTTCTTTTACAGCTTTCTCTGTGTTACTTCCTGAGCTCCCTGCTCACCCACCTACACTGAAGTTTTTTACCAGCCCTGAGGTTTCTATTTTGCTTGCTCCTTCTCAAATCTCCCTTTCAGTCTGGAGTGTGGCAGCAGTGTGTTTTAGTGTCTGGGCTGCAGTGGTGAGTGCAGTGACTGAAATAACAATCAGTGGCTCTTGGCTTTCACAGGTACAGAAAAAGATACTTCGGCCGCCAGCTCCTCCCTTTGCACATCCTCGTTCACCTGACCAACCCCATTTCTGCTCTTTAGTTTGGATAGAGGAGCAGAAATAAGAGCTGTGAGCAAGCCTGATGCTTCACTTTTGTGCAGACCTGATAATCCCTGTGAGAGACAGAATAGGGCCAGGGAGGGAGAATAAATATAGAGGGAAACACAGTGAGTGCATTGCTGATGCTTGTTCAGTGGGCTCCTGGTCTGTAGCAGTTGGTTTTGGCCTTGCTTCACTGACTCTCCATGCCAAAGAGATCTCCCTTTGTCTTTTTCCCCCAGCCAGAAGCTAGGTATGAAAATCCAGTGGAGTTTTCTTTGTTATTCTGCCATAGAAAACTAATAATTGTCTCTTGGGAATGAAAGGTCGCTCTGTCTCCTTACACCACGCGTCCTTTCGGAGTGGCTGGTTGTGACAGACCTATTGTCTCTTCTTGCTTGTGCTCTGCTTTGGTTGCCCTGAGTAATCTGAGACAGGGCTGTGCTTGCCAGGGCTGGGTGAGCCTGGCTGGGGGCCTCTGCCAGCTCTGAGCTCAGACAGTAATCCTGACAGCTTCACAGTCACCCCAGAGGCTGTGCCAGCCGGTCCCACTTTCCCTCTGTACAAGAGACTCATGTCAATGTGGGAGGGAGCAGTATAAGCAGCACAGAGCTCTGCTCTTCCCAGTGCTGCCTTGGTGCTTTTAAAAGTTGGTTACTGACAGCTTTGGATGCTGTTTGTAAAATTAATATCTGGTTTTTGGTTTGTTTTTGTCTTGAAAAGTTGGGAAGCTGTGAAGTTTTTTGCCGCCTTGTATGTAACAGAGTTTTATGAGCCCACTTCAAGGCTTTTCATAGTATTTCATTGCTCATCACTCACAGCTGTGCTACTTTTTTTGTCATTTCTTACTGGCCTTCCTTAACCTTGTGCTGTGCTGAGGCTTGGGCAGCAGAGGTGGAGTTTCTCTGGTGCAATGAGCAGGCAAGGCAGTGGATCTGCAGCCTGGCTGGCTGTGATGTTGCAATCCAGCTCTTTACAGGGACGCAGGCCACTGTTATATCACCCTTCAGTCAACCTGCAGCAGGAGTCAAGGGAAAGACCTGTCAGCTGGGAGACCTTGCTTATACAGAGAGAAGGTGACTTTCTTCAGGTCTGGCCTGTCACACTGCCTTTTCTAGTCAGCTACCTTGGACAGGGAGGAGGGAACACACCTGGATTAGGATTTCTCTTCCTGCTGCATTTCAGCTTGGCACCCTCCCACTGAAGTGGGGTTGCTGATTTAGGAGTATCGTTGCTATCTATCTCTTTTTCTCAGGTAGTAGAAAGATGTCTCCAGATAATTATTTGGGTTGTGGGTGGGTTGAACCATTTTTTGTGTTACACAGAGAAAACACACTTAACACTTGGTACCTCACTTGAAACTGGATGGAAGCAATTTGGACTCTGTAGATCTTGAGGAGACACCCAACAGCCCTGACTCTGTCTTGGAGCCAGAGCCAGGGTGAATTTTGCTTGGAGCCTACCCAGGTCCAGGCATGTGTTTGCTAGAGAGCTTCTGGTGATCCCACATTTCTGACCTGGGAAACAAGTTGGGCATGTCCCTGCAGTTCCATGCCAGAGCTGGCCTACTCCTCCCATGGCAGACCTCTAAGAAAGCCCTGCAGGTACAGCTGAAGAGCAGGGAGAGCTGCCCTGTGCTCTGTGTGTGTCCAGAGTGAAAGCTGCTGCTCCCCTATATCAGTATGATACTTAGAAGTGCCCTGAGGGAATGATGAGTAAGATAATGGTGGAGTGTATCAGCAGACACAGGTTGGGTTCATGGGTGGTAGATGCACTAACCTCCCTCACAAGGTTTTCCTTGTGACTCATATTTTTTCAGGTCTGCTGGATATGTGTTTGTTTCTATCCACTGTAAACCAGCACAGTGAGCAGAGAGCTTGTGGTGTCATAACTTTAGCTCTACCTGAATGCATCTGACATTACACAGAGCAAGGAAAAATAAATCAGCTTTCCAGTCCATTGGTTGTTCTCAGCATCCTGCCATCCTCCTGCCCCTCCTTGGCAGAGAAATGATGTCAGGTCAGTTAGGGCATAACAAGGTCCAAACAAAAGAGAGCCAGCTGTTCTGTCAAGGCCTGCCAACCCTTTCTTGCCCCTTTTCAGCCTCCTGGGAGTGTTGGGAGCAGCCTTTAGCTGTCCTGCACTCCAGTGGGTGACTCACTGCCCTGGGAAGAATGGGTGCCTTGTACAGGCTTCGGAGATGATCAGGATCTCAGGATCGATTCGGGGGAGAGCCTGGGGCAGGGGAGTGAAAGGCTGAGATTGTGTGCTCAGATTAATGCCTGGTCTGCAGATAAAACCCAGCTGTCCTTCCTTTGCAGCTGCTGAAGCCCAGCAGGGGTGAAAGAGGAAGCCTGAGTGTTTGTGTCATTTTACTCCTGCAGAAGGGGCTGGGAAGTACCTAGTGAAAAGCGTGCACAGTAGGGGTGTAACCCTTGTGCAACAGAAGGCATCCTTGCTGTGTCCAGGTCTTCACTGTCCTTTTTTTGTGCAGGTTTGGTGTCCAGTTACATTTGTAGGGATTAATTTGCTTCGTCTCTTGGTAACAGACCTTTCTTAAGGTTGAGGGTAAAACGGAAAATGGGAGACATTTTGTTCGTTCTGTCCTGGGGAAGCCAACTCTTACAGGAACTTAGCTTGAGGTCCTTGTTATGGCTGGAACTGGGGTCTCTTCAGCCTTATCTACAGAAAGATTAATAGCAGTCACAGAACAGCCTGGATCTGTAAAGAAACTGTTCATTGCTGACCATGAGCGAGGCAGGGGCTGTATGTCAGGAGAGGGTTTCTCCCTGAAAAGCTGTCTTGGACCCTAAGCAGGAAGTGGGTGCATCACCCTGGCTCTTCAGGCCAGCCTAGTGCTTTTAATCTACTGCACATATTCCTCATGGGTTTGGCTTTCTTACTTGTTTGTCAATAGAACAGGGCTCCCAAACAGTTTTCTGTACTGCCCATTTGATTCTCCTTGTGGTAAGCAGGGCTTACCCTTTTCACTTCATTGCCACTAAGTGCCACTTCATCGCCGTTTAAGAAATAGTCACGTTCTCCTGTTGGTCTTCTAAGAGTTCTTCTCACTTTGGTTTTGAGATGTTAAGCTTTTCCATCTAGATCCCAGTTCAGGAGCTGTCAGCAGAGTGCCAGTGCTGAGTGTGAATCAGTGCTGAAGTCCATCCACTTCAACAGTGCCCCTCAGCCTGTGGCTGAGTCCTGCAAAAGTCACTGGGAGCACAAATGCTAAGCTTTATGCTTAGCTGCTGTGATGTGTATTTGGTGAAATGGGCCTTCTGTGATTTTATTGAATCATTTTATATTGCTCCTTAGTAACTTGGTGAAATGCCCTAAACAATGTCAAAACAAGCAAAAGTTTAAATTTTTCTTTTGTATCGATGTCAGAATCAGATATTTTCTATGATACTGAGTGTAGTCATTAGGTTATCTAGCAACCACTTTTCTTTTGTACAGTGATCTTATCTTGGTTGCCTGCACTTTTCCATTTTCTATATCCCTCTGGCTCTGTGAGTTAAACTCACACTTGCTGCTGCTTGTCTTCAGTTATTCTGTGGTTTGGTGGGGGTTTTTTTTATTAATCGGTGGGATTGTTCCTTTCCTACCCTATTGAAATCTTAATCCCAGCCCCTGCTTTTGAACACTGCTGCAGAAAAGCATTGGTGAAGACAGAGTCAGGCATTTTACCAGGTAAAGAAAAGCTGCCTCCTGGCATCTCCTTATGTTCTGTTCTAATGTCTTTTTCCCATTATTTCACAGTACTTCATACTGTTGCTGTGCATCTTTCTCCTGGAGATCATTGCAGGAATCCTGGCTTACATCTACTACCAGCAGGTAAGTGGACATTACTCCTAGGAGACTCAAACAAGGGAGAGAGAACAGCTCGTTATCCTCCCATTTGCCCAGCCAAAATTTGGCCTGGATGCTTGGGACACACGTTTGTTTATGGTTCACCTACTCACTCCCCTCCACATACAACAGGCCTTGGCGTATTTACTGATTTTGACAAAATGGTGGTCATTACTCCAAGGGGCTGCTCAGCCCTCCTGCTCAGCTCACCACCTTCCTGCGGTGCACTTTGTGCCCTGTTTTTCTGCAGACCCTTGAAGAAGACAGTTTTTGAGGCTGGGTAGATCCAGGAACTCTCCTAACAGCCTTCAAGGCACAGTGCAAGCAACTGAAATCACGTTAGTGCCACTTTAGCGAGTTCAGGACACGGGAACAGTTCCTGCTGCATCCGGCAAAGATGATGAATGGACCAGCTGAGAGGTCCTTTCAGGTCGAGAACTTTTTGAGAGCTTTACTTGAGCAGCACAGCTGAGGGGCTGGAGAAACAGGACGGGCTCCCAACAGCTGCAGGTCTGGCTTGGCACTTCTTGCTGTTGCCGAGAGCAGAGCTTAATTCATCACTTTGCTTTCAAAGGGAGTTGAACCGCCAAGGCGCTAACAGCCTACAGAGTTGCTCTCATGTCTGGAAATTGATTGGAAGTGGCAAATTAGGATTGTTATCAAATGGCTGTCTGAAAAGCAGCTGAACATCCCGTCTTGTTGACTTCACTGCCAGGACTCCTTGCCATTCCATTTTCTCTTGGACCTTCTGTGCTTTGCCTTGGATGGGCACTGGTGGTTTGCAAGGAGCCAAAGAACTGTACTGGCTCCTGCCAGGAGGGATCTGGGGTATGAATGTGCATATTTAACGGGAAAAGATCAATCCTGGCAGGCAGGGCAGGAAGCCAGGATCTGTCCATCCATCTGTGCAAAGGCATGAGGTTCCTATGTGACAATGGATGAAGAGGAGCTGATCCCTGGGTTGAAATAAGGGACAGAACTGAACCCCTTGAGTGCTTTACATCACTTGAGTGCATCTCTGATCAACAGCTGCACATCCCTTTGCCCTCTGGCTGATAAATCCTGCTTCTTCTCTTGGTTGCAGGCTGCTTGCTCTGTTTGCACTGTTTTTATTTCAGCCCTTGCTGTGGTGTCTAAGGCTTGCATGTGTGTGTCTAAAATGGTTCTTTGTCTCTGTTCCATGCTGCAGTTCTTCCCCGTGAGCCCGCAGGTAACTGCTTTTCTCCCAAATAATAATTCTGCTAATGGACTCTCCTCTTTATTTGCCTCTGCCTTCCAGTTGCTGAACCTTTTCCTTTCTTTCTATTATGCTAAGTCTTCTGCATTTCCTTAGAGCTTCCCAGCCCAATATCTCAAAGTATTTCAAAGCATTTTGCAAATGTTAATGAATGACACCTCATATCATCTCTGTGAGGCAGGTGTTGTCCCCATCTGACACAGGGGATTGTAGAAAGCGGTGTTTCAAAGGGAGAATAAACTCCAGACTGTATTTTGCACAGTTTAGCATAACCAGATGTTTGACCTCTCATTTACTACTTACAATGTAGAATAAAAGGCATATAAAGAGGTTGCTCAGCTGTTTATTCCATTGACCCCATCTAAAATGCATGTTGGCGTTGTTTGTTGGTATGGGAAACTTGGAATTTCAAAGGTGTTGGAGTAAAGCAGTGTTGCTGCATGAACCAGTATGAAAAAAAAAAAAAAACAAAAAAAGAGATGGAACCAGTATAACAAAAAAAGGATGTGGCTCTTTGGCACTTCTTGGCACTCACCAAAGGGTGAGAAGAATTCAGCTAGATTAAAAGAGTCTCCTTAGGAATAAGTGTTTGAATCCAATCACTTGAACATGCCAGTGGTTTTTGATGATGCTTTCAGAAATTCTGCTCTTGCAGAATCGGACTTTGTCTCTCTATTATCAAGAAAGGCCTTGCAGTGATTTTTTGCAATCACACACTTAATTCCCTCCTGTGGCATCCTTTTTCAAGATGGTCCAACAGCTGTTTAGTCCATGTGGCTTCAGTCCATCATGCCAAGGACTCTGATTTCTTCCTGCTCCTGGACAGAATGATTTGTATATTTTACAAAAATGGAGTTTTTAGTATTTTTTTACTTTAGAGGAAGAAGACTGCACATAGTCTCACAGGCATATTCATGTTTAAGCAGGCACACTTTTGTATTCCTTTTCATTGCAGGCATGTCTTGGCAATCTTGCATATTCAAGGTGAGAAACCATGTGGGGATGTGTACCACAGGTTGAAATTTGATCCCAAAGCACCTCCCTGCAGTTATTAAAACAGAGGCCTGATCCATAATCCTTTGGAAATAAGCCTGTCCAGTCCAGCCTTGGAGGACGATCTTGAAGGAAGCTGTGGCTTCCACTAAGTTCTCTGTCCTCCTCTTGGAGCAAAGGCAATGGAATGTATGCAGGGCTTTGGGTCATTTTGAGGAGTGAGTTTGCCTTGTGATTTTTATCCCATTTGTCTCTTCCACTCAGCTGAGCCTGGAGCTGAAGCAAAATTTGAAGAACACCATGACCCAGAAGTACCAGAGGGAGGGAGAAGAGAGTGTTACCAGTGCGGTGGACAAACTACAGCAGGAGGTGGGTTTCTCTGGAGGCAAAGAGAATTAATGCAACTTCAGGGCTTAAAACCAAGCGCACAAAAGGCATCTCTTGACATCCAACCCGCAGGTATTTCTTCTGGATGCTGAGTGTATGTTCTGAGTCAAGACAAAGCTTGGTGAGGTGCAGGGCCTGAGCCATGCCACTGGCAGAATTGCATGGTGTGATCACTGATTTGCATGACCAGTAGCACTGGGGAAATGATGTCTGAACTGCTCCCAGTGAACTGGAGCTGCCAAGTCACTCTGACAGCTGCTTCTGCTTTCCCAGTTCAAAGATTTGGAGAAATTGCTGACATTTTTCATTAAGCTTTTCAGTACTCTAGAGAGTAAGATGTAATGAAAGAAGAGCTCTCCTGCCACTGTTGCTTGCTGTGCCTGGCTCAGGGGTGGTTCAGGTTAGGGCTGCCACAGTTCTGACTGGTTTTCCCACAGGAAAGGCTCTCGTGCATAGGCACAGGGATTACTCTTTGCATAGTGCCATGGCAGGTGCATTTGTGATGGTAACTGGTAATTAAACTTATCCTGTTGCCATCATTAGCATGCAGTTACGAGCTGAGGCAGCTGCAGGTGCACTCTGGTTACAGTTCGTCCCAGCAGTAAACAAAAGTCACAGCTGCTGAAGGATGGATGAACTTGATATTTAAACGGCCATTTGGGGAACTCTAAACACAAAAATCACTAATAATTATAAAAAAACCAAACCCATGAGATAGCTGGAGTGTCTGCAAGGGAGGGTGAAGCCCAGGGCTTGGTGTGGGAGGCTGGAGGGAGAAGAAGGTTGCAGTGCTTGCAGGCTCAGCCTTTGCTCTCTGTGTGTGCAGTTCAAGTGCTGTGGGAGCAACAACTACACGGACTGGGCCGACAGCCTGTGGATCAAATCTCCAGCGGCCAGTGGGAGGAAAGTCCCAGACAGCTGCTGTAAGACGATCACTGACCTGTGTGGCAGAAGAGACCATCCTTCCAACATCTACAAGGAGGTAAAGAGCAGAAGGGCTTCAGAGCCACCTGTCACAAAGTGTGTAAAGGAGAGGGGGGCACGGAGTGACCGCGTTGGGTTGTTACTGCAAACTGTCAGCAGGCTTCAAAGTCAGTAACATTCCTTGGAATGTAGAATTCACTTCTTTAGCTGAGTGTTCAGCTCTGTAGGCTGTTATTTAATATGTAGATACAGAGGAAAATAATTAATTATGTTTGTTACTACTGAGTTCATTAATTATGGGGAGAAGCAGGAGAGGTTGTTGGTTCTGGCAAGAGATTTGGATGCAAGTCCTACATTTGATACAGCTTTGTGTTTTCGGAATTACTCCATGAGGTGCAAATGGAGATTCTTCTGGTCCTTGACTGACAGTTGCAAGGCAGAGGCAGAGGCAGACTGCCTGGCTTTCCAGGTTCACACCAAAACTCACGGCTGTAATAAATAGCGGTGGGAAGAATTTACTTCTAAAAGGTTTCAGTTATGTTAGGGTTGTTGGTACCGGAGGCACTTAGCGGCATTTCCTTGGCCTTTTGGCCTCACAGGAATAAACATCCCCTCCAGGCAGGAGCTAGGCAGTGAGTGAGGGAATCTTTGTCCACATACCTGAGAGAAGAATGATACTCTTGTGTGTGATGTGGTTGGTTCTTCTGCATTTCTTCTGCACTCCAGCAGCCACCTTGGGTTTGTTCAGAGGTTCCTGAGCAATGCCAGGCACGAGGCAGTTCACATCATCTACTTAGCTTTTCCAGAGTTATCAGGGGAAGAGATTGCTCACAGACATCACTTTTTAAAGTGCTGCTTTCAAGGGTCGCAAGCGTTGGATTAAAGTGAACAAGAAGTTAAAATGAAGCTGATTTTCCATGTCCCTCCTTTCACCCTGCAGAGTGGTTGCATTACCAAGCTGGAAAACTTCATTCAAGAGCATCTGAAAATTATTGGGGCAGTGGGCATCAGCATTGCTTGTGTGCAGGTAAAAAGGGCTGAGGGGAGTTTTGGGGTGCTGGGCAGAAGTTGAAGGAACTCCCGAGCTTAGGGATGGAAAAAAATATGTTTTGTTGCTCTTCCCTGCCTGGCAAGGAGAAGTTGCCAGGTCCTTTGGGGACCCGAGGATTCGCCAGGTCCAAAGCAGAAGCCTTCGTGCCAGTCTGGTGGATTGCCTGCAGGGGATGGCGTGTGTCCAGCCGGGCCGGGGCTGGAGTTGTGCTCCGGGGCTCTGGGAGGCCATGGCTCGGCAGCCCGAGGAAGCCCTCCTGTGGCTGTGTCCCGTAACTGCCCGCCCGCAGCAGGGACCTTCCCACCCGGGATTATCTCGAGTTATCCAGAATTTTTCCTTCAGCTGTGTCATGTTGAAGAACAGCCCTGTGGGTCTGCGATGATTTTGGGAGAGGGTGGTGAATAAAGGCGTAGAATGTGAGTGTCTTGCGCCCTCATTTTAAGAGGGGAGGGCTCAGGATATTCTTTTCTCGTGATGCAGATGTGTCTGGAGTTCCTCATCTTCCCCTTTGTTCTGGCAAGCAGCCAAATTATGCCCCAGGAAGCTACTGGTGGTTAATTACAAGGATTAGCAGAGATTGTTTTTTCCTGCTGCCTATTGCAAGCTGGAGTGTGTTATCCCCATATAGGAGCTGGCTGACACTCCAGTGTGGCTCTGAACTGTTAGTTTGCGAGTCGCTGACTCCACTGCATCCCTTCTGTGGTTTTCATGTATTTCTTTCTCCCCTTTCCACTCTAGATCTTCGGGATGATTTTCACCTGCTGCTTGTACAGGAGTTTAAAGTCAGAACCATATTAATAGCTGTGAGAGCTCTGTCGCTCCCCCTCTGCCACTTCCCTTAGCACCTGCCAACCTGACCACTCACCACCGCCACCAAAGTGTCTGCAACTTGAGGACTTGGCTCTGTGATTGAATGCCTTTAGAACCGTGCACTGCCTTACCTGCCCCTCTGTACACTCTTTGCTGTGTACAAGGCAGCCAGGAGTTCAGCAGGTCCTCTTCAGTGTCAAACAAAAGAGCTGTGGGTCTTCTGCTGGAAGCTTTAGCACGACAGTCCCTTGATATAACTACAAAGCAAGATTTATCCAAAGCCATTTCCCTTGAGGCTTTTCCAGAGCCAACATGAAGCCATCAGGAAGCTGTACAAGAATCGTGGTTTGCTCTCTTGAGAAGTGGCTCAGCAGTAGCAGGCATTGACTGTGAGGACAGATGATGGTTCTGCACTGAGCTGGAGCCGGAGCTGAGTTTCTCATACATGGAAGATTTCTCTCTCTCCCTCCTCCCAAGTGTGCACCGATGTCCTAACACAGCTCTTCTCCACCAGAGAGGATGCCTGCCTGGTTACTGGGAGCAGGAGCTACTTGCCCAGCCAACTGGGAGCACAGCTTGGTGCAGCTGAAATCTAGTTGTGACACTCATCTTGCCAAGATGTTGTGGGTGCCTTAGGATTTGCCTCAGCAATTCTTCCTCCACTTCCTTGAAGCCTTCTCCAACACAGTGCCATTAGGAGCCACAAGAGGCCTTTTGCTTCCCTGCAGTTCTGGAGCAAAGATGATGGACTGCCTTTTTGGGGTCTATTCTGTTCTATTGACTGGTTTCCAGCATGAGTGAGGACTCTTATTTCCACCTCCCTACCCCCTGATGAGGTGTGGTGAAGAGCTGGTCTTTTTGTGGGGCTGCCCTATCTTGCTACCCTTTGGCCTACTCAGTTAGTGGAAATACTTTTTTCATCTGTTACATGTTGAGAGGTTCCCTTGGTTTGATTTTTCTAACTAAAACCTCCAGGTTTGGCTCCCTTGGCCGGTAATTGATACACACTAATGTTGTTCAGCCTCCGAAGAGCTTGTTAATCACCTGAGGGTTTTCTGCTTTGTCTGGAAGCTCACTTTACTGGTTACTGCTAAGAAAGGCAGGAGAGTCAGTTTCAACCAGTTGCTCTAGTGTACTTGGTAAATGGGTGGTGCTGGATTAGCTGTTTGCTGCTGAGGAATAGGTTTGAATTAAATATTGTCTCTGCATTGGGGTCCTGGATACACAGAGGACCCAGACATTGCCATGGACTTGGTGCCAGCAGGATCATAGCCTGAATTCACAGGATCTTGTGTTCCTCTTGTCTTTTTCCCTCCTTCCTGGTGTGCCTGTTACACTCATGAAGCAACAGAAAGGGGAGTTTGGTGTTTCTGAGCAGTGAAGATAAGCTCAGACCTTCATACATAAATTCCTTCCCTCTTCTGGCCTTTTAGCAGTGCTGGCTGAGCCCTGTCCCTGGCAGCAGACAGGCAACATAAGCAGCATCATCCAGACCAGTAAAGGGTCTTGCAGCATTGTGCGGGTTTTGGTTCACAGAGCAGAAATCGTGAACTGGAGCTAAAGGGTGACACGTTAAAATTCAGAGCAGGTCAATCTGAAACTCCTCCATAATCAGTCCTGTGAAATAATCCTCAACTAATGCAGAAAGAGAGGTGGAGGAACTGAGGTGTGTCTTTGGTTCCACAACAGTAAGAAAGAGAGGAAAGAAATCTAAATTATTCTGTAATGATCTAAAGGAGAAATCTCTAAATTATTTCTTGTTTTATAGAAAAGTTTCTTAACAAGTATTGACTACTAACTAAGAGGAAAATATTGAGCATGTTGCTTGAAGCAATATTTCTGATTTCTTAAACATATCTTCATAGCTGCCTTTGCCCATTCCCTTGAAACACATTGTACAGGGTTGGGAGAGGCCAGGAAGAATGAGACATGAACAGTAAGTTGGCTTGTGTCCACTGAGTTGTTTTATACTTTTTCTCTGTGTAACAATATTCATCGCTTTTGGTTTTTTTTTAACCCAGTTGAAGTTGCTGGCCAATAGAAAAATAAAGCTTAAGACTCTGTACTGACTGTGTGCGGCACAACTGAAGGGGTACCGGGAGCCAGGTGAGTTCTGCGGCTTGCTCAGATCCTGCTGCTGAGGAGCCAGCTCCTCAAGAAGAAGAGGATGAATGGAGGGAGCAGGCAGGGAAGGAAGCTGGGGGAGAGTCAGCTCCACATCCCTGCCCGTGCCAGCCTGGGTACGGTGAGCTGATGTGGGGCGCTGCAGGCTGCTCCCCCGAGAGCTGAGGGTGCAGAACCTCCGGGGCCCTTGAGGCCACTGGAGCCCCTGGTAGGGGTTACTTGAGGGAATTTGAGGCTCTGATAATTGATGAAGGGGTCAAATGGGAACACAGGGGTTAATTATTATGAGCTTGGGCCTAATGAGAAGGGACAGTTTGGTGTAATGGATCAAAACCTGCCAGTGCAATCCAGGGGAGCCCGAGGCCTCAGGGTCATCCAGTGGCCTGCGGTGTCACCCGTCATTTGCCCTCTGTCCTGTCAGGGTAGCGACAGGGGTGGTTATTGGCTTTGTTAATATTTATTATTAATTAGTAATATTAGTTTATTTTATTAGTGTTTATTATCTCCTGTAAGCATTAGAATTTTTAGTGTTGGTATTAGCTGTTAGTACAGTTATCAAGAATTCTACTGTTGGTATCTATTAAATGCTATTTACAATAGTATGTTTTAGGAGCCAGTAGTATAATCACCTATTGCAACCTGAAACTATGATTATTTATTAGGATGAATAGCAGATTTATTAATATTGGTAGTTATTAGTGTATTATTAGCTGCCACAGGGGTACAAATGTGTCCTGTTGGAACCTCTGTGGGATTTTGACCTCACATAGGGCAGGTCAAAAAGCGGGAGCAGAGCGGTGCCGTGTTCCGTCCTCTCCCCCGGGGCTGTAGGGGTGGGGATGGCCCGTGACGAGCTCGGCGCCCGCGGTGTCCCCGCCCGCGGTGTCCCCGCCCGCGGTGTCCCCGCCCGCAGTGCGGGGCGCGGCCGCGCGGTGGCGATGGGGACGCGGCGGTGGCGATGGGGACGCGGCGGTGGCGATGGGGACGCGGCGCTGTCCCAGCCCCGGGCAATCCCGCAGGGGAAGGGAACGGCACCGCGCCTTCCAGCCCCAGCAGCGGGCCCGGGTCTCGGGCTGCAGCACCGCACGGCTCACGCAAGGCAGGCGGACAGCCTGACCTGGCCTGCACTCGGCTCTGAGCAGGGATTGCGGCCGCAAACACCCGCAGGCGTCTTTGCCTGAACCGGGGACACAGAGCCGGCTGGCTCGGGAGAGGCGGGGTGAGCGAGCCAGTGCTCTGCGGGACTGCTGTGCATTCCTGGGATGCATTGGGTAAGGCAGGAATGTGACTGTGAACCTTCATGAGACCTCCCTCCAAGCCCCATTTCCAGGAGAAGCGAGTTGAAGGTGGAGCACAAACCGAGAAGAAAGGGCTGTCCTGTTCCCCTCCGTGTCCTTAGGGGTGCGGTGTGGCCGCAGCCACCCTTTCCCACCCCCAGAGGGAAATTAGTACCCTTCGTGCAATACTGCCGTGGGGTGGTGTCTGTGACGTCCGGAGCAGAGTGTTGCTAAGCATAAAGCTATTGCTTTAAAGCGATTTCTCTTTCTCTTTGAAAGGGTTTCTGCAGTGTTCCCGATCAAGGTGCAACAGCCATCTTACAGCCTCAGGTCTCTTGGGTGCTTCCCCCTCTCTTGAGACAGGAGATGTCCTGCTTTGGACCTGGAGATTCCAGCTGTGTTAATTGCCCTTAGCACCGATTAGCTCAGCTCCTGGGGTGGCCAGGTGGCCAGCACAATTTGCTCGGGAATAAAAGGGCTCAGGAATAAAATGTAGTGGTGAGCAGTTTCTGCAAGGGTCCAGCTTTGGGCAGTCACTCTGTTCCTGCTGTTTCAAAGGAGAGGAGTATTTTATGCTCCCCTGCAAGGCTGCTTCTAAGCCCAAACCAGTTCACACACATGCCCTTTCTTCTCAAGCCGTTTAACTGGCAGGAAATTTCCCCCTGGGGAGGCTTGGTGCCCCTTTCTTTTGCCATTTATGAAGCCTCCTTTCAGTGGTGAGTGTAATGTCCTTGTTTTCCTGATGGGCTGGGACTGAGTACGGCTGCAGCACTGGAGAGAAAGTCGAGGTTCAGGCAGTGATACTCTCTTCCCTGGTGAGACAGGACAAATACAGCCTGCTTGGGAAATGGCAAAGGGGAATGCTCTCTCCTTTCCCAGCTGGCCACGGAGGCAACGGGGAGCAGGTTCATGTGGTGCCTTCAAAGATGACAAATTCCATGTGGGGAGGGAGCTTAATGCTCTCAAACGAGCTGTAATCGCATGAGCAGCAAGGATGCTGATGCCCCCCAAATGCATTCGGTGACTCACTCCAGCATCGTTCCAAGTGCACCGTTCTGGGGCTCTGAAGCCCTCCTAACGCCCCACAAAGGAGCCAAGGAGGCTGCTCCTGCTGCCTTCCCGCTGCCGCCAGTCGCTGAGAGGAGGCGGCACGGGCCGAGCCCTTCAGGAGCAGCAGCTTTCCCTCCTCTCATTACGGCTCCTCTCTGCAAAAATGAGCTGCTGAGCAGAAGGCATTTCCAGGCTTCATTCTTCTGTGTAGTGGAGTATGCTGCTGACAAGGGAAGAGGAGTTTCTGCCCACACAGAGTGTAGGGAGAGCCCCGTGCCCTGGCACCGGCTGCTCTCTCCCCACACTGGGACAGCAACAGCCAACCCTGCCCCCCTACAGTCCCAGATGTGACTTCGAAGGCTGTCACACGTGTCCCTGGCAGCCATGGGGGTCACACTGAGCCCCTTGCACCCTGGGGTCAGAGACAACCAAAGCAGGCACTGCCAGCGGGGTGCAGAGGTGTGGGGTGACGCTCGATAGCTTTGAACTTACGTGTGTGTGTTTGTACATCTGTAGATCTGCCACACTGGAGGATTTCCACTGCCCGCAGAAACCCTTTACAGGTGCGGTTTGTATTTCTTCCTTTGCTCAGAAAGGCTGGAACCCCTTTATCCCAGAGGTCTGATACCGAGAAATGTGCTTGATCCTTCCAGAGCCACGGTTCCCCTCTCCCTCCTGCCCAGTTCCTGGGAGAGCTTCCTGTTTAATCATCTTTTTACCCTCACAAGCAGTCTTTAGTGACTCATTGCTTTCCCATGTTGTTTTACATGCTTTGATTCCTAGCTGCCCGTTTTGGGACGCAGAATTAAGCAATGATGCCCTGAAATGTGAGGTAGCAGGCTCAGGATTTGGACTTCAGCTGCTATCTTCACTCCTCCTGCTCAATTCCCTCCAGCCTGAAATAACAGCTAATGTCACTACAAAATGACATCTGAAGCCACGTTCCTCCACACCCAGCTCCTGTGGTTCTTCTCTTGCATGTTATTCCTCTATTATGTACTGAGCATCATCAGGAGCTATTTTATATTCACCTAAATTAAATCTTGTCCCATTTAAACGTGCCCAACTGTCTAAGATATCCCAGGCTAATTCACATTTTGTCTTTGTGTTTTCCATCCATCTTCCATCATCGTTCCACAAACATGATCAACATTATAATTTGTTTCCTTTTCCTCCTTCCTCCCTCTCCCACCGCCCTTTTCCAGGTTTTTAATAGCAGCCAGTTAAAGGCTGACGTGCTCTTTCCTCTGCTGAATGCCTCGTGCTCTGCGGATGGGGCTCATGAATGATTCAGTTGTTTAGGCTCTAGCTGGCAGTTGTGGCAGGATTACTCAAAAGAAACGTTTGAGGTTTGTCTACAGTTCCAGATTGAAAAATCCTGAACCCCAAAACAGGGAGCAGAGCCCTAAATCATGGAACAGTGAAGAAGGTTGCATATGTATTAAATAGATTTTTCATACGTATTTCACAGTTCACTTACCACAGGTAATGTCACGGGATCAGGCTATTAAAATCATAGTTCCAACAAATGTGAGATGTTGGCCCCCTTTACACCAAAAAAACCAACTCTGCCTTCAGGGAGGGAACTGAATTTAAACAAACGTGGGCGAGAAGAGGCAGCATTTCACAAGAAGAGCAGTGGGTTGGCGGGGATGTGGTTTTGGTTCTGACTGGAATACAGGAGTTGTGTCTCCAGTCTGCCTGGAGGTTTGAGAGCACCCCTTGTACCAGGAGTTTTTGGCAGAGCTCATGAGCCCTTTGGTGAAATGAGCAGCTACTCAGATTTTACTGGTGCTGGTGCTGGATGGGAGTGGGAGAGCAGACGGCAGTGCAGGAACAGTCCATCCTGCACCTCCTGAATGAGACCTGGGCTCCTTCTCGCCTTCGAGCCCCCCACCAGGGCCTGCTCCACACGACGGACAAATTAACTCCTAGCAGTGTTTCCTTTTCCTTGTCCTGTTAGATTGAGAACTTCCTTCTAGTGCCTGTTCAAACTGTGCCAAGCTCCACAGAGCCCCAGTCACAGCTGCACCTCTTCAGCTCTGCATGCAATGTAAGTAACAATAAAAATGCTGCTCCAAAGGAGTTATGACCCCACAAAACTGCTGAACTCTGGTGGCACTCCTCTTCTAAAACCATTCTGGTTTAGAATCACTCAATTTTTTTCTGGTTTCACATAGCCTGGAGCTTTGAGTAAACTCAATTCTGCTCTTGCAGGCAGAATTTTCTGGAAAGTGGATGCAAATAGCTTCTGCTTTTTTCACTGCTTTAGGATTCAGAGTCCTTCTGAGAGACAGGGACCAAGGATGCTGCTTGTCTCCCTGGGGAGGACCAGGTGCTGCCAGCTGTGGGTTAACCTTTAGCAGCAACTAGGCTGGAGCAGAGAGGGAGTTTGGGGTGAGGGAGACAGTTCCTGCTTCACCTGCTTAGAGCTAGTTCAGGAGAACAAGTTCACCATTGTGGTCCAGTTTTTAATATCGCTTTTCCCACCTGCCCCACACACAGACCCTGCAGGTAGGGGCAGCCTGGCTGACATCACCTTCTGGACAGGGGTCAGGAGCAATGGGCTGTAATTAAGGCAATTATGGTTTTAATAAAGCATAATTGAGCTAATGCCTTTTTTTGCAGTCTACATCCTGGATAACCTAAAAACCAAGCTCTGAGCTTGTTTTTGGGGCTTGTAGGAGACAAATGTTCACCCCTTGTTTCCTCCAGCTAATTAATCCCAGTTCTGCCCCCAGTCCTGCCAGAGGTGGCAGGAGATGCCCCTGGTTGCTCTTCGTAAGGTTGGTTGGTGCCTGAGTGTTACTTAAAGGCTTGAAGCTGCTCCCCAGCATCTCTTTGCAGGGCTGGGTCTTCCCTTCTGCTCCTCTAGTCCAGGAGAGGGGCTCTGGCACCAACCATGTGGTGGGAGATAAGGAGCCACCATCCTTCCCAGCCACTGGGGTTGTGCCCTGGGCCAGCCTGCAGGACGAGCTCTGTGCTGATAGAGGCTGGCAAGCCTGGTGGGCTTAATTTGGGGCTGCTGTTTGCAGCACTGACAGAGCTGAGGCTGGGGAATCACCTCCAAGCGAGGTCAGCCTTAGACCTGGTGCTCCCAGCTCTTGAGTTCTTCGTGGTGGCCCAGAACTTGGCGGGAATGCTTCTTCCCACTGGGGAGCTGGTGGTGGCTGCCCTCTCCCACAAGCCTCCTTGCAGCAGGGGCAGTGGCAGCTTGGTGGTGGCCAAGGAAGGGGCATCTGCCAAAGGCTGGGCGTGAGCAGCAGAGGCGGGACCAGGCACGTGGCACCTGGCCCAGCACCCTGTTCTGGTGCTGTCCCTGATGCTCACTGAGGAGCACCGCAGCCACACTCTCCTGCCCTCACAGGCAGCTTGCAAAAGCATCTCAGCTCTTCCTAGACATCAAGCCCCAATCATCTGGTGGGATTAAATCCAGGCTGTACTACATCTGCCTAAAAGTTTCCTGGGGACCTGGGGCTCAGCTGCTCCCTGGAGCAGCATCTCACGGTGTCTCTGTAACTCAGGTACCAACATGACTTTAATACAACTTTTTAAAGTATGCATTTGTATCTTGTAAGCCCTTGAGTACAGCAGAGTCCCTTTTATATTGAAATTCAGGATTCTCAATAACATTTTATTATGAGAATTGCTATTTTTGGAATTGCTGTTACTCTGTTATGAGCAAGACACCTAACATCCTTCAATATGAAATCATTAAGGGCACAGCAGAGTTCATTACAGGGGCATTTCTCTGGATTAAGAACAAATCAATACCACACACTAATATCACAGCCTGCTACCTGACTTTGGTTGCAAATAGCACATCCAGAGGCAGATGCTCTTCTTTTGGCCTCTTGTGCTCTTCTTCCAATATCTTATTTACTGTTTTCCCCCAAGCTGTTGTGATGGATTTATGAGCAGACAAAATCCAAAGGTTATTTTTCCTTGAGCTACCTGAATATTGTAGCTTTTAAAATAAAGAAGAAAGAAATAACCAGCTTAAGTCTGTGATATTGCAGTAACCTCATATGCAATATGACTTCCCTGCTTCTGGAACTTGGCTGAGGGAGCTGGGGTTGTTTTGCCTGGAGGAAAAGGAGGCTCAAGGGTGGCCTTAACTCTGTCCACAGCTTCCTGAAAGGAGGCTGTAGCCAGGTGGGAGTTGGTCTCTGCTCCCAGGCAACCAGTGACAGGACAAGAGGACACAGTCTAAAGCTGTGCCGGGGTGATTCAGGTTGGACATAGGGAGGAATTTCTTCACAGAAGGTGATTAGACACTGGATTGGGCTGCCCAGAGAGGTGGTGGAGTCACTGTCCCTGGAGTTGTTTAAGGAAAGACTGGATGTGGCACTCCGTGCCATGATCTTGTTGACATGGGGTGTTCAGTCACAGGTTGGGCTTCCTCCTCCTCACAGGTCTTCTAACCTAATTGATTCTGTGAACCCCCCGGGAAGTGGATGTATAGAAGGGAGTGAAGGCCTGAAGCTCTCTCTGGTTATATTTAGTTGATCGCATTCAGAATTTGGAATAAGTTTCAGATGGTTTGAGCTAGTAATGCACCTGAGGAAGATGGGATGGCAGGGAAAAAGGATGGTAATTTATAAGAAGTCTCCAATAGAAGGAAGAACTCTGCTGTCCAGGTATCTCCTGGAGAATTTCCTTCTTTTGTGAAGATGTGCCCTGGCTGAGAGGTGGAAGCAGTAGGAGTTTGTTGGTGTCCTGGGCATGCTGCCCTGGCTGGGGGTAAACACAACTGCTGTGGTGGGTCTGGGCCAGTTTGGCCCCAGCCATCATGAAGGCCGTGCCTGACCACCTTTATCCTGGGTGCAGGCTCCAGGTTTGTTCTAGACAACACAGATCCCAGTCTTGGACCTGTCCCAAGGCAAGTTTGCCCATGGGTAGTTTGAGATGAAGGCAGGATAAAAGGGGTTTAACCATGGGGGTGCCAGGCTGGTGGGAACCACTGGCTGTTGCTCAAATGCCAGGAATGATATCCCAAGATATTGCTGAAATGGGAGTTTCTCCATGGTGCTGCTCCCAGCTCCTGGAGCACCACGTTCATTGGGTTCAGTAGCAGCTCAGGTTACTGACATGAAAGCTGCCAAGGCCAATGGCATCTGTTTCTCTTTATTTATTAGAAGTGATTTTTCATCAGTGGAATTTAATTATTAGTTTTTTGCTTTTAAAAATGTTGCTTAATGGAGGAAAGCAGCCATTTGTCTAGGCTGCATTTAATGCTGAATGGATCCAAAGGGGCTTTTCTTTAAGCTGTTTTGACAATAATATTAAAAAAAAAAATCCAGTTGGTGAAGTGTGGAGCTGTAGGCCATCTCTGTAATGATCTGAAGCACTCAAGCCCTTATTAACTTAATGCTTTCATTTACTAGCTCATTCCTGGAGGAAGACCTCCTAGTCAAACTGCTATTGCTTTTTTTAAAAAATAAAGTTAGTAATTGCTTCAGCTGCACATCTCATTACAAGGAAAGGCCTACAGCCTAGAGCAGCACTCATCTGATTTTTGTTTTTAAATTTTCCGGGGGAATTTCAGCAAAACCTCTTGTTATACCTCCAGTCCAAGCGTTAGCTGTTGCATTGCTGCCTATAAATTTATAAACTCAACTATAAAAGTTCTGAATTCCCCCTCTCTTTGGAAATGGGAGGTTTGAGGGCTTGGCTGTACCTGTTACGGTGTTGGTGAGGAGCTGGGCAGAGCCCAGCAGCTGGTGGGTAGGGGCTGCTCAGGGTTGAGGGGAGCATACCCTCTTTTATCAGGGCAGCCTTTAGCCCTGAGTAGGTGCCATTGCTCTGATTACCCTTCACCCCCTTGTTCCACACAGTGAAAGTTTCTCCCTTCTCCCTCCTATCACTGCCTGGGAAGGAGCACACTTTCACACACACTGCTGGAAGGAAGACTTCATTAAAAAGGGAAAAAAGAAGGGGGGAGGCACTTTGAGGCAGCTTTCAGTAAATAGCTGGGGTTAATTGGGCTTTAGCTGTGTTCTTATAAACTTCTGGATTGCTGGGTACAGGGATGCTGCTGATCTCTAAATTGCTGCAAAAGCTCAGGGCAGCAGCTTTCCATCAGCAGTTCCCACACTGGGCTCTGCTTAATGTCAAAAATGTGATTTTTTAAAATCCAGTTAAAAATATTCCATGAGCATTTGAGGACATATGGTAGAGGTTGCTGATAAGAAGGATGCAAGAAGACACCAGGGGTTGGTTGAGATTAGGCTACTCCTCATGGCTCATCTCTGATGGTCTCTGAAGAGTGGGGTGTGCCATCCCAGAGGTTCAGAAAGGGAAGCTGAGGCATTGCACTGGTTGCCCAAGGCTCACATTAACTCACCTACATGTTCTTGTCCCGAAACACATGCCAGGGGCTGAAGCCTTTTTCTCTCTTTGAAAGACACGAGCAATGGTGTTACCTGGAGATGGGCAAAGGGAGTCTCTGCTGCTGCTGTGGACCAGCCTGGAGAATGCAAAGACGAAATGGAATAGGATGGATCCAAAGGAAAGATTCAGGAAAGATTCCCGCTGAACTTCTTGCACTTGGAACGGGTCTCTGGAGAGATGTTGGCAAGGAAAGTGACATTTAGGTAATCTCTGAAGAAATTCAAAGCTTGTAGATACAGCTGTGGTGAACCACTAGAAAATATGGAAAGCAGCAGCTTACGAAAGGTCAGTATCTAAAAGTGGGTGCTGAGCGCAGCTGTCCTACTCCTGGCACTGATTTATTTAAAGTTTTTCTAGAAATACCTAATATCTTGGAGTTCTCCAAGTAGACTTGTTTTTAAAAGAAGGAGATCTGATTTCCAAAGAGAGGGTATTCGGCATTTATTCTTCCTAGCTCTAAATCCAGCCTGTGAGATGGGTAGTGTGTTAATTCAAAATCATTGATACCTACAGAAAGGCTTGACCACAGCCTTTTCCACTTGCTTTGTTAAATAACTGCCAGGGTTCTTGAGCTTCCTAAAGTATGTGGGCTTTTAGCTTTTTGTCAGCTGTTCCATGCCTTTCTTTGATCATTAGTTGTTCATCTCCTAAAGAACAGGAGATAATGAACCCATTTTATTAAAACACTTGCATCGTATTTGGAAGGGATAAGTGAAGGGCTTTCCTGCATGAATTTTCTGGCTTGGCTGTTCCAAGACTCAGTGTTGAACACAGGAGCAGATATATCCTGAAAGTAATTGTGGGAAAACTCATATGGTTCTTGGGATCTCTGTGGCTTCACCCCAGCTGCCTGTGGCCTACAGCACAAGACAAGGTGTAGCTCTCCACAAAGGATGACTGACAGAATCTGGAAGAAGATGTGTCTTTGTGGAGAAGGAGAAATCAGATTAGAGGTGTAAATCCTAACATTTTCTGCATGACTTGGCTCTACATTCTCTATATATTTCTGGAAAGAAGTGTGAAGAAGAAAGCAATGAGAGTTTAAACAAGACCTACTCCCATGTAAATATTGTTCTGCTTCCAAACCAGCCCAAAGAAAAGCCTTGCAGCTGCCCCTGAGTGGCAGGAGTCACTGCACCAAAGGTAACTTCTTACCTTTTATTTTCTTCTATGGCCTTATGTGCTAGAGGTGCACATGGTTGAAGTCTGCAGCAAGATCTGAAAGTTCTTTGAGTGCCTAAGGCTTGGGCACCCCAAACAGCTTTTCTTAGCAGAACTAAACAAAATGAATTAATCCTGGACACCAGAGTGGTGTAGGGCACCACAGGCTACCAGGTCATTTTAAGTCACACTGAAGTTAATGAAAAGACTCCCACAGACTTCAGTGGGTGACACATGAAACCATCCAGCATGGCAGAGCCAAAGGCTTGGCTACGTGCTCCCTGTCCTGGGTTTTCAAACATCTTTATTGTGCTGTCCCCGCTGAGCAATTAAAAATGCTTTCTCACTGGCTGGAGGAACTGAATAAAAATTGGGGCTGAAAGCAAAGCTACAATGTAAATCATGGTGCAAATGCACTGAAGGGGAAAGCAAATCTATGTTCATATTCTGGGCAGTCAGAGCCAGGTGGAAGCAACATTATCTTGGAGATGTTTCAATTGAGAAGTTTCAGTAATAAGAAAATCTTGCTGGCTAATTGAGCTCAACTGGATGTACACGTGTCTGCTCTGAGAGAGGTCAAAGCAGAGATGCTATTTTCTTTCAGAATCCATACTGAAGTTAGAAACTATTTGGAATTACACTGATTTTAGAAGAAATTAGGCTATTTTGTTCTGTGTGGGTGTTTGTTGTTGTGGTGGGTGGTATGGTTGGGTTTTTTTTCTTTTTTTCTTGTCAGGGCAAGGATTGATTTTTCTTGCAGGGAAAGAGGTAGCTCCTGTTCTGGATTCTCACACAGATTATCATCAGTGAAATGCAGCTTTTTAGCCACAGGGCTAGTTAGACGTCTTGATGGAAATACACTGCTATGGGGGTTTGTGTGGTGGTTTTAATCAGGATTTTGAGAGTTTTTGTATTTCTTCATATAGACAAGATGCATATATGAGAAGTCAGATTTTGGTATCTAATTCCAGACTGCATTTAGGGAAAAGTCATGGGAAGAACAAAAGCCCAGCACACATCTCTCAGTAAATCACCCTGGGGTGAAACCCTCACAAGAGATGGTTTTTCAGAGCAAAATTCCTTATGAGATATAAAACCTGAGGCTCATTACAGATTGTCACAAAGGCATTTCAACTCCTTCCTGCAGATGGACTCAGAATTATGATAAGGGTGTGTGTGTGTGTGTGTGTGTTTAAAATTGTCATTTCATGAACATAAAACTTTGCAAGCACACACAGCTTGGTGCTGATGCTCCAGATTGAAGCAGGACACTGAGCTCCATAAGGAGGTTCCTCTGTGCTTTCATGACCTCAGCTCCCACCAAGTGTCGCAGGCACTACTTCGTTATTTTGGTATGATTGTGATGTGTGAAGGGAGGCTGTGGCTCAGGTGACGGAGGGTCTTCTGTCACACTTGTGATTGTGACTGCTTGCTTTCCCAATACCAGGTGTGCTGGCTTTGGCTGGGCTAGAGCTAATTCCCTTCACAGTGGCTGGTGTGGGGCTGTGTTTTGGATTTGTGCTGGACACAGGGTTGGTAATACAGAGATGTTTTTTGTAATTGCTGAGCAGGGCTCACACAGAGCCAAGGCCTTTTCTGCTTTCCATGCTGAGGAGGAGGCTGGGGGTGCCTGGGAGGCTGGGGGGAGACACAGCCAGGACAGGTGAGCCCAACTGACCAAAGGGATATTCCACACCACATGATATCAGTATGTAAAGTGAGGGGGAAGAAGGGGGAAACATTTGGAGTGATGCCATCTGTCTTCCCAAGAAACTGTTACACCTGATGGGGCCCTGCTCTCCTGGAGATGGCTGAGCACCTCCCTGCCCATGGGAAGCAGTGAATTAATTCTTTGTTTTGCTTTGCTTGTGTGTGCTGCTTTTGCTTTCCCTATTAAACTGCCTTTATCTCCACCCACGAGTATCCAGCTTCTTTCCTTCTGATTCTCTCCCCAGAGAGAACCATTCCCACTGGTGGGAAAATGAGGGAGTGATTGTGTGGGGCTTGGTTGCTGCCTGGTGTTAAACCACGACCTGGGTTAGTGGGAGCCCTGCAACAGCTTTTCAAGGCAGACTTGAAAAATTTCCAAAATGCTTTACATGTAAAGTGAATAAGTGACTGCAGAGGAGTGGTGAGATTTTTTATTTCTCAAAAACCTTCCAACTGACAGAATTCTTCATGTAATTAAGGACTGCATATTCAGTACCATTTATCTTCTTTTCTTTCCACTGCTGCCTATCTGTTGATTTTGTTAAGGGCTTCTTTTTCTGGTTGAGGGAAAACTGTGGCTTTTTTATTTCTTCTGTTTATATACATCTTTTACATTGTCTTGAAAAAGTGTAGTTGTTGTGAGCATATTTAATAGCTCTTCCCAAAGACATCTGGCAGGTTAGAAAGCAGATTCAATACTCTTATGTTATTAACTGCTGCAGAAGGTAGCACAGGGGAAGTGACAGCGAAAAGGGAATTACTTTCCTAGTTACCAATGAGCAGGGGTGAAAGATGGGATTTATAGAAATCCATTGAAAATTTCAGACTCTTCTGTAACAGGATTTAGGCTCTGCTTCTGCTCCTAACCCTCCCAAGGACAAAACTCTTGAGATAACTTTTCACATGATCCCAATAAACTGTTTGCTTTACCACATTACAGAAATGGCTTTTGTTTGGTTCATGCTGCATTTGCAAACTCCTGAGGAAAATGCACACAGGGTGTGAAGGGCTGCATGAGCTACTATCTGCTCGCTGTGACTTAGTCTTGCTGCTCAGGTGTTTCTGCGGCTCCTTGGGTAACATCTGTCGGAGGGAGTGATAGCAGACTGCCATTGGCTTCCACTGCACCCTGGTTTTGAGAATAGTAATGAGAGCAACCAAGATGGGTTTTTTTCCTTTTCCTTCACATTTTTTGAATGAGGCCTGCTGTGTTTTTGCAAATTGCATTTTCATTACGAAGTATTTAGGAGCCATAACTTTTCACATCAGACAACTTGGCACCCGCTTTGAAAAGAAACATGTTATTCTGAAGCGGAAAACGAGATTAGAAATTTGCTTTTGCAGATAGAAACCAAGTCCTGTCAGCTCATCTAATCCAGTTCCTTGGCAGTGATGCAGGCCAGCTTTCTGCACGGCATTCCTGCACGGCTGCCTCTGCCAGACGTTCCCGTCTGGGCTGCTGCGCTCCCAGCGCGGCTCCCGCCGAAGGATCTGTGAACAGGCTGGCACGCAGGGCTGTCACACCCCACTGTGACAGGGAAATGTGTCCTACACGAGTTCACTCGGGAAAGGTCATCCTCTAGCTCAGTGTCCCTTTTACAAAATAGCCTGAGAGAGAAGTGAAGGGCTTTTTTGGTTTGTTTTTATAAAGTGTGTTCAGCTTGCTAATACAGTAGGCATGCAGAGCATAAGCTACCCAACCAACTATGAAACAAATGCTAGAATTAATTGCTTAATTCTCTTTGCATTAGGGTAAAGCACAGGTTTTAAGATGTCTTCAGTGAAGAATTGCTGAATATGAGAAACATCTACTACTGCCTCGTAGTAAATTGAAAAGCAAGTTCAAGTGTAAAGATCGGTTGGGTGATAGCCAAAGGCAAGCAGCAGTCCTGCATCTTGTTTTGTGAGACAATCTAGTTTTAAGCTTTGTCGGTAAAAGTTTGACCTAGTAAGCACATTAAATAATTACTATTTCTGTAAACCCAGGGTTTTTTCAAACCAGATTTATCGTACTAAAGAGAAGAATACACAGAGATACTTCTTACCCTGCAGCTGATACACGAGTGCCAAAAGTTTAACTGCACCAAGGAGCGATAGACTGCATCCTAAGGAACTATCATCTTTTCCAGCCCATTCTCTACTGGGCTGCTGTAACGATGAACGAATGCTGCATTTGCACAGAATCCCAAACCTGCACAGGTGTAGGAATGGGTCTCCTTCAATTTCAGGTAAGATGAGCGTTGTCTGCCTGTGCATACACCATGCGCAATGATGCATTTCCTGCAGGTCACAGAAGAGTGAAAACGTGATCTAACTTACAGGTCGATTGTGCAAGAGGAAGGTGAGACCCCGAGGCAGGGTCAGTGCCTGTCTGGGTGTAGGTGACCTTCCCCAGCCCTGCAGCTCCAGCTGCCCTCTCTCCATTTCAGCCCCTCTCCGCTGGGCCGGGCAGCACCGCAGCACACGCGCAGCGCAACGTGAAGGCGCTGAAATGAGGAGAGGTGGAAGGCGTCTGTACCAGCCACAGGGGTGCAGGTGCTTGGCAGCAGCAGCACTTTGATCCTGTTCACACCAGCACGCCTCAATTCTCACATCCAGTGCTCTCCGTGGAGACACTCAGACATGTTTTGCTTAAATGAAGGCACTGCACCATCTGAATTGCTGCTTCTGTGATACAGCAGCCCCAGCGTTTGGTAAGGATTGGGGCAGAGAAACCAGTTGACTTTAACTGCGGTGGGAAGCGTTCTCTGCGGGCTCCAGCAGCTTTCCAGAGCAATGCCTCACAAACTTACCCACTTCCATGTCACTAGAACCACAGTTCAGTCCCGTGTTTCTGACCCCTGCCTGCCTAGTGCAGGACAGTGAACTGGGCACTCAGCAGTACCTCTAACCTAAAGGTAACCAGCAAGATCCAAGCATACACTACTTTATCCAGAAGGCTACAAGGGAAACACCTCCTTTATTTCAATGTTTTAATGAAATATAATAGTTTCTCTACATGAACAAACATTTGGTTTTACTGGCAGAAGCATCTAGAAGTTCACAACTCCAAACACAGATTTAAGAGGAAGCATTCAAACTTTAATCTCTAAATCTTGGTTAAGTGGACTTCACCATTCCTTTGTTTCCTTGAAATAGTGGCTTGGGGCAGTATTTTATCCCGAAGATAAACATCTCTTGATGGTTGCACTACCGTTGGCTTTCATCCTTTACTGCCTGAAGTCCAGTTTCAAGTTTAAATTAGAGATACGTTCCACATGGCTTGCAGCACACCGCTTTTCCCGTCTCATTTCTCCAGGGGTGCATAATTCAAAAGCTTCTCAATCAGATCCACATGGGCGAGGAGCATTCTGCGGCAGCAGTATCTCTTCAAGCCAAGGGCATCCAGGGCATCTCTATTAACGAACAACAATTAAAAAACATAACGGATGAAGTGAGTCAGAACCACTTGTATGCGTTTCCTAAGCAACACGCTGATTACTTTGAGCTCAGTCATATAGGGAAATTTGTTTGCAGTTCAAAGACAGACAGAAATTCAGCATGTGCTGTTAATGCCCTTTTCCACTTAGTGCTGTTGACAGTGTTTGCCCATTCTCCGGCCGGCCAGAGCACAGGATCTGCTGCTGAGAAGGGTCCCCAGCTGCCACAGCTTTCAGGGGGGCACTGTTTTAACTTGTTTCTGTAAACTGAGGATGATTCTTGCCATTTCACAAGATAAATTTAAGATCTGAGCCACGCTAAAAAGGTGAGATATACAGAAACTAAAATAACTTGGAACGCAACCTCCCCCACACAGGGATGCTAATTCTGAGGATGGCTACAATCCTTCCCAGCTCCCATTAGAGAAGGCACACAGTTATACAACCTGCCCCCCACATATATACAAGTAAGTACGTGCAGACTGGTCAGAAATCAGTGTTTTACAGTCTCTCCTCTGAATTCCTTTGGAGTCATGGCTCCAGATTCTAACGTTTGGGTGGAGGATGTTGAGTCACCCTAGCCTAAACCACTGCATGTGTCTTCCATGGCTGTGGCTATCAGACCTCTTAAAGATCATGATACTACCCAGATCTTTAGCTCCAGCCTATGAACCATAAAGCCAGTCTGATACTCCTTCAGGACGTGACATTCATGAGACATGACTGATCTCAGGTGTTTAGACTGATATAATGCACTGCAATAGAGCGCTGGCTCAAAACAAACTTAATTTCCTGGAACTTGTAATTCTTTTCTAGGAATAAGCCAATGGATACTTTTCTAAAATACAGCTGACAGAAAGGAAGCCTCTGCCTAAGCTGGACCATGGTAAAAGGTCGTTTGGCTACAAGCACTACAGTCTAACTCCAGGAGCCAACTTCCACAGCCTCTCTGCTGTCACTGAGTCCTTGCAACTGTTGAGCAGGGCTGCTCATTCCAGGACAGCACCTGCAAAACTTGTTTCAGAGAAGTGTAAGAACATTGTGGAGCATTTTAAAGAATGTATAAATAATTCAACTTTCTGAAACACCTGAGAACAAAAGCACCTGATAGGTATGATAGGTAAATTTTAAGAGCTATTTGGAGAGTTCTGAACTCTCATATGCAGTTATCAGAGATGCAAAATACTAAAATTAATCACAATTTCCAAAGTCATACTATATACTTTAAGACAACTTTAATTGTATTTGTCCCTTCCCCCAAGGACTTGTGGCAAAAGACCACTTTTAAGGGACAAACAGAAAGGTGTGGGTGTCTTTTTTAACTACTGATTCTTAAGACAAGTTTTTCCATTTTTTTCATCCATTTCTTAAGCCACCATTAGCAATGATTCCAGTACTGCACTGTAAGATTTTAGGTGTTTGATATCTCTACTTCTTACAACATCATAATTGCGTTAGTTTGAACAAACACCCCAGAATTAAGCTAGTGACCACAACAATTGTTTTCACTTGAGCATTTGTCAATGACAACACAAAACCTCTATATAAAAGCAGAGGAATAATAAAGATGAGAAAAACATTAAAAATGTAATGTCTAGAACATATCAGAAGCACTATCAAAAAAGTCCTGGTGAACTGTAGTATGAGTGAAAAGTAATTAATAACACATGGTATTATAATGCTTTTAACTCCATATATGAAAGAGCTAAACTTACCTGTAAAAACCATTAGCATCCCCAATCACTTGAATGCAAACCAAGTTACTTCCTTTCTACTTAACATCTACTTTCTACTTCAACATCACTTAAATGTCTAACTTCTTTTTCACTCCTCCGAATTGCAAACATCCGTGGATATTTATCTTTCACACTTAAACTTGATGAAAATGTAAGTATTTCTCAAGTTTTCCTCTCAAAGTTTCTGAGGTAGTGTCACCATAGTTACTCTCCTTGAACTCTTAGCAGAAACTCTGGCTATGCAAGGGATGCACAGACTTCCTCACGCAGAGTTGTTAGGACTATCAGTGGAGTATCTAAAGCAGTTAAAACTTCTCCGTTCTCCAGCAAATAAGTACTTAAAAATAAGGTTAGCAACCCTGGGTTAAAATGCTTAAAAAACCCCCAAACCGCTAAACACTTCTTGTGTTACACTTGTAACTTTTTTTCCTTCTCTCCCTTTAAAAAACTGATCACGTTGGTGTCAGAGTTGGGTATGTGGAAGGGGAAGGGAAGAAACAAGCAAATGTGTACAGTTACAAATTTGGGAATGTTTCGGGTACAAGGGCAATGACTTGGCAACTTCCATGGCGCTGCCCTGAAAGATTCAGTGAGGAAACAAGTACTTTGTTGCCTATTACAATTTCTAACCTTTGGTTAAACGATCTCAGAAAGTACCCGTGGTTTTTAGCCTCGCTACGTCTCTTTCATGATGCCACGTCCCTGAACTGTTGCCTCTGGCCCTGCCGTGGCAGGGAGGCTGGAGGAGATGATCTCCAGAGCTCCCTTCCAACCCCAACAGCTCTGGGATCCTGAGCACGCGTACCTCACCTATGGCGTGAATCGAAGAACACAGAAATAAAACCCACCCTTCCGTGTACTCCGCCTGCAGAAGGCCAAGGTAGGCTTCCCACTTGTTCCCCACTATTTTGCCGCACGTGAAGCACCTGACCGGGATGATCATTTCTGCGCTCTGGCTGCAACGACACAAACACCGCGTCAAAGCCCTGCGAAGCCACCGGGCACCGCGCTCCGACACAGCGCGCTCAGGGCGGCGCTGCCCCGCACCGGCCTGGCGGCGGCTGTGGGCTGCGGCTGCCCGGTCCCGAGGGCTCCTCGGAGGGGAGCAGCCGGCCCCGCTCCCGCCCTCGGCGCCCCGCTCCCGCCCGGCACCTCCGCGCCCCGCGAGCGGCTCCCACCGCGCGGCTCCTCCGCCGCCGATGGCCGCCGGCCGCCACCACCGCGCCCGGCCGGGGGAAACCGCGCCGAAGCCGGCCGGCCCGACACGGCGGGCGGGCGGGTTGAGCGGCCCCACTCCCCCCTTCGGTACTCGATGGTAGCGGCCCGCGGTACGGAGTCCCGGGCTGCCCAAGAGAGCGCTCGCGCGCGCGCGCGCGCGGGGGGGGGCGGGCTCGCGGCGGCGCTGGGCGCGCGGCGCGGTGAGTGGCAGCCGGGGCGCCCCGAGCGCTGAGGCGGCACCGCGACCGCCCCCGCGCCGCCTCCTCCCGCCGCGCCCGGGCGGGCACTTGTTGCATTGCGAGAGGGCTTCGGCGGCGGGCGGGCTTGTCATCCCGTCCTGGCTGAGGTACCGCAGCGGGAAGCGCAACTGGTGGCTGCGGCGCGGCAGCTGCCCGCCCGGTCCGGCGGAGGGGTGAAGGGTGGGCGCGCCGGCGGGCAGGGCTGCGGGATGAGCCGGGGCGTCCCGCGGCAGCCCCGCGCTCCGCCGCGCCGCGGGCAGGGGCGCCGGCGCCGCGTGTCCTTCGCTCCCCCGGGGCAGCGGAACGGGGGGCGGTGGGAGCCGCCGCTGTCGCCGTGTCGCGACCCTGTCGGCGCAGCATCGCGGCGTCGCTCGGGGCCGTTTGCCCGCGGTTCGGCGGCTCGCTCGGGCGGGAGGCGGCGGCGCAGCGCGGCGCGCAGCCCGCTCCCGGCGCTGCGGGGCTGTTCCGCGGCTCCGCGCAGCCCGGACGGGCGAGGGCTCTCCGGCGGCGCTCGCCCTCGAGCCCCGGCCAAGTTGCGGTGGCCGCGGGTTTGCCGAGAGTTTCCAAACTCCGGGGGCAGCTGGGACGCGGCGCCGTCCCGTGCAGTGGCGATGCTGCTCCGCCCTGCCGTGACCTGCGCCTAGCTGAGTTCCCAGAGGTGTGCGCTGCCCCGGTACCGCCGGCCGTGCCCGCACCGGGGGGAGCCTTTCGGCTCGGGGGGCAGTCGGCGGCCGGCTGCGGGCAGCGCGGCCGGTCCCGCCGGGCACCCGCGCCGGGGAGGTCTGGTGGCAGAGGATAATGCATCTTGAAACTGCTTTACTCGTATTTCATTAATCTAAGGATTGGGGAAGCATTAGGCACGGGCTGTGTGTGCTTAGCAGAGGGAAGCGTGCTGTGATGGGTACAAACTTTGGGGACAGGCACCGCCGTTCTGGAGACTCTGCGATGAAGCATTACCCTGTCGGTCCTTATTGCTCTCTCGTTTCAGCGTTAGCGTTATGCTAATTGTCCTTGGGAGAGCAGAAATTCTTCCAAAGTGTTGTTATTTTCCTGCTAAAGTATCTGTGAATTGATACAGTGCACAGCGCGGAGCCATTAATGTCAGGCATATAAATAATTGTGTCTTAATGCAC
Organism: Chamaea fasciata; assembly: GCF_029207755.1. Classification (NCBI taxonomy): domain Eukaryota; kingdom Metazoa; phylum Chordata; class Aves; order Passeriformes; family Sylviidae; genus Chamaea; species Chamaea fasciata. Next base: position 17,700,724 of record NW_027094092.1, on the reverse strand, counting down.
AGCTTATGTTAATACGTCTTTTGTGACTATTTTTTGAACGACTGGGTTATTGACCCTCTGCACAGAAATGCCAGACCTAACATGAACCGTAAAAGAGCAAATAGTTTTGTTTTAATAAATAAGGGCTTGAGGTTGGAAGCATTTTTACAATTCTATTGCTAGTGAAAAGACGGTAATTTTTGCAGACCCGTGAATAATTATGCGCAGTTGTGAATGGAGCGAATTGACTTGGCATGGAGGGTAGACGAACCTCCTGTGATCTCTAGATTATGATCATTATTGTTATTGTAGGCCAGTGGGAGCCAAACTGTGTCTCTCCTTTTTATCCTTTGATTTCTTTCTTTTTTGGGGGGCTGGAGGGGGTGGGGAGCTGAGAATTTGAAGATTGTGCTTTGATGCATTTTCAGCACCAGGGCTCCAAAGTAATTTTCTTACTGAACTGTGTGGTAAAAGGCATTTGTGTTTGGAGATGAAAATTTGCAATTGAGAGCAAGAAAGAGGGGCTGGAGCTGGGCTTCATAGCTAAGCCACATCATTAGGATATAGGTTAGCATTTTATAGCTCCATTGTAGAAATGTGCTTGCTTATTTCTTAAAAACAAAACTGAACTTTAACTTTTGGACCTAGTTCACATATCTGACTTAGCTTAGCATCTTTTTTTTTTTTTTTCCCAAAGAAAAATGCTCTCAGCTTGTTCGCACACCATTACTTTAACTTTATCATGTCTTTTCTGGGTAACCTGCTTTGGCTGGGTGATGGACCTAATGAACTAATAGGTCTTTCATGGCTGTAGCTGCTTTGATCCTGGAAATTGTAAAGATTTGTATGAACTATGACCTGGAGAGATTGCTATGTACCAAAAACATTTTCTGCTTAACTTCATATATCCTCTGCTTAATCTGGCCATTTGCCAAACTGCAGAAGTCTGTTTAGAAGAGCTGTGGGGGAATGTGCACACATGTGACTATTTGGGAATTAGTCAGTGTTTTATGGGCTGTAGCTCACGCTGATTAGGAGGACTTGCAGCTTGAGCCATTTGGGCATTGCCAGCTTTCCACTCTTGTTCAGGTGAGCTGGGTTCTGATGACACTCAGCTGTTAGTGTTTAGCGAAATCTGATCTCTTTACCCATCCTTTTGAAGCGGGCGGAAAGAATTCAGGAATTGGGTCTCTTTAAGGATCCTTTGAAGAAGGATTGCGAGAATTGAAGTCTCAGTTCCTAGAACTAGAAGTGCAACTCTTTCTCACAGTCAGTTCTAACCACATTTCTGGTCTCTTGCCACCTTCAATAAGCAGCAGTCCTCAAACTGCTGATTCTTTGGGCCTTCAGGCAGCCTGCTGGTCAGAAAACCCATTGGAGCCCTCATCAGCATTAAGCAGAAGAGACTGCCCTAGAATTAATCGAGTTGAAGAAAGCTTGAGAACTGTGGGCTGCCTTCTTGATGTGCAGCTGGAGCAGCTTCTGTCACGTGTGGATTTGTTGTGAGGCAGTGCAGATAATACACCCGCCTTCTTCCTGTGATCTGAACAACTTCTGAAAGCTGACAGTGTTCTGACCCACTGTCACTGTTGGGATGAGGCTCCTTCTTGGCATTTTTTGGTGGATTTAGATCTATAAAATGCAGCCAGGCATCACTGCTCCGTGGCATTGTTGGTGATGTGTGCTGAAATCCTAGGCTGTTGATTAAGGAGTTAGACCCTGCTTCCTGTTCTCCCATCCACAAAATGCAAGGGAAAATATTGCTGCTTGTTTAAAAAACAAACAGAAATGAAGCCAGTTAAGTGACCTGACTGATTGAACTACTCCTAAAATACTTCTGTAGCTGGAAGTGGCCGTATGACCTCCTGCAGCTCATGTTGGCAGATTGTGTCTTTTCTGACCTTGTCCCTGTAATTAGGGCTGGAGGAAAGACTTGTGAGATCTCTGCACTTGCACTGGTAGCATGAGAAATGGGTAGCTAAAAGGTATTTTTTACTTTGTTGGCTGCAGCAGGTCAGGTTTAGTTGTGCACCCTCACGAGTCTGGAAAATTTTGACCTTTTGCCGCTTTTCACCTCCTGTCATTGTTCCCCTCCTTCTGACTTTGCTTATTCTGTGTACATGTAGGTAATGACCAGAACTGAAGATGTGGGTCTTTTAAGATCTGATTTGTTAGTTGTGTTCAAGGGTAGTGAATTGTTATTTAAACACAGGAGTTTTTGGGAGAAATTTTCAGTGAAGGATTGTTTTAGTACTATTGATCATGATGCAGACTTCTATAAAGCTGTGGGTAGCTCTGTTGGCCCTGCTTGGAGTTAAAAGCTCTCTTCCCTGTTGCTCCCTGTGGTCATTTAGAGAAAGAATGTTAACAATTTTCTCTCCATCTCCAACTCACACTCAGAATCCTGTGCAGAATGGCAGAAGTATCATATTCAGTGTGTTACTCCTCGGATCCTAACAAGGCCAGAGAGGAAAAGAGGAAGAGGCTCACATGAATTGTGAAATGAGTGGTTAAATGGGACATTAGTCAGGAACTGAAATGTGACATGGAAAGTTTAATGTATATAAATAATTTGCATAGCAGTAGAGAGTCAGAGCAAGAGGGAAAGAGACAGAGATAAGCAAACAAACATGCAAGATGAAGCTTGGCTGTTATTTTTTTCAGGCACATTTTCCACTCCAAGTTTGCTAAATCCTGCAGACCTACTCTTGGGCTTTCTCTAGTCCTGGTTAACCACTGTGAGGTGTGTCATTCATCCTGTTTCACAAAAGGTGAAGGAAAGCGGCTCCCTCTGGAGCTAGCTAGGGTGTCTTTGGAAGTCCTCCTTTCCCCTCTTAAGCACGAAGGCTTAAGGAGCAAAGAGTGAGATGGAATATAGATTTGTTTTCCCCTTGATTTTGTTTTGTTTTGTTCTGTATTTTTTTAGTGAGTGACTTTCTTCCTCCAGTCCCACAGTGCAATTGGATGTAGTGATGTGGTGGCAGGGAGGTGGAGAAGGCCAAAGAGGCAGGGATGGTGGAATCAGGAAAGACTTGTCTGCTCTGTAGAGCTCTGTGTTGTTAGTTGCCCCACAACTAACTGTTTAAGAGCTGCTCAGGCCCCTGGATTTAGCAGAACAAATACTGAAGCTGCTAAGCATGGAGAAATGAGGAGAAATCTCTCTAAGCTGGGGATGTGACTGCAGCTCTACTATAATACCACACAAGCCTGATGCTGCTGATTTCATTAAAAGCAGCATTCAGGGCCTCAAAGCAGGTTTTAATACTTGCTATATGTTTTTTTAAATATGCTGACCTTATCTGGTAATCCTGTAATATTTGTTGCAATGAAGAACAGCTGCTGCATAAATACATATATAATATCAGTTGCCAATTCTGTAAGCTGTGCTGAGACTGTGACTTGTTTGAAGTGGGGTTGCTATTAAAAGGCAGGTGGCAAGATGTTTATTTTGCACCTTGTTAATTGCTTGTTTTTCCTGCTGTAATTGGCTTCCTAATGGGGGCAGAATGCACTTGGTTTTGCACACAAAGCTTCATTAGTGACAACTGATGGAAAGAATTCAGAGGGTGGATTTAGATGAAATATATATATATTGAGTAACAGATGTCTCTGCTAAATAGAGTATATAAGGAAGTCCTGTGGATGCATCCAAAAACGCAAATGTTTTCCCATAAAATCATTTAAGATGTTCTAGTGTTAGGTACAAAGATTGCTGCCTATTACTTGAGAAGGGGGCAGAGATGTTGTTATTTATGTTATTTTTATGGGGCAGAGATTTTGTTCTGCTTCACTGGACAGGAATTAAGATGCTGGGATGGTGTTCTCTGCTCAGGACTCTTGGCATCCAGGTATTCATAAAGATACCTTTGAGGCACTCTGTGTCATGCTTTGAGATTGCTCCTGCCAACAAACTGGGAGATGGTGAGCAGTGGTGGAATTCTGTAACTTTCTAAGGTTTATGGAGCCATCCTTGCCTCTTGTGTTCAAGAGCTGTTCCACTGGGCCCTTGGAGGCAGGACATGGCAGTGCAGAAGCATGGCTGGGCCATCCATGATCCCAGCTGTGCTTACAAGTGAGAGCGGAGGTGGTGTTCTGGATGCACAAAGACAGTTCTTGTTTCAGTAATGACTTTTTTAAAATGTGGTGTAAGAGAGTGGTCTGAGAGTCATCAGGATGGTCATCTGACCCCATTGTGTCTGAGGCCACGAACAGATTTTTGTGCTGTTCAGTTCAATGTGCTCTTGTTCCTGTAGAGGTTGCTCTAGGTGAAATATGAGTGTACTTGTGTGTGTGTGTGTATGCATGTGTATATAAAATGAATAATGAAAGGGTAAGGTGGCTCTTCGTGGAAATGAAGCCCTCCTGCCCCCTCCTTTTCTTTTTTTCCTTTTTTTTTTTTTTTTTAAAGCACTGTGATGGGATTGAAAAATAGATCTGTCTATTCCCTACTTTTCTGCTTCCTCAAATGCCAGTATTTAACTAGTTTACGGCTGGATTTATCTGTCATGTTTCTTCTCAGTAAGGTGACTTCAAGGCAAAAGTATTGCTAGTCTTGGATTGACATATTTTATAAGAAAAAGTCTTTATTACATGAATATTTCACAGCCTAATTGACTGTTTCATGTTGGATGGGGAGAGTAATATCCTGAGGCAGCATTTTAATCAGAAAGATCACAAGACTGCCCATCAGCTCTACTCTTCCATGTAAGTGTCCTCAGATGACAAAATAATCCCCTTTCTTGGGCTAGTGCTTTTAATTTCTGCAGATTTTTTTTTTTTTCCCCCAGAGTGAAGAATGGACTGTGTAGTTGAGGTGAGGGCAGGACTTGTCAATTATTAATGCTTGAAGGGAAAAGCCTCAAGGTGGTATTCTTCCATGGTGAGACGTGTGTATTCCTCTGAGCTCATGGATGTGCTTTTGTCTCTGATATGTTTCCTGCCTTTGGCTGGGGACCCTGTTCTCTGGGTGTGTACACAGCCCCCTTCCCTTGAGGGTTTGTCTCTGAAGACACTGTAGGAAGCTGTACCTCCTGTAGTACTTCACCATGGCATGCATGAGTTTCTGAGCTCCAGTGAAAAGGAAGGGGGGGGGGGGGAGATGTTCTAATTTACTTTTAAGTCTTATCTCTGAGGTTCTCATGAGTGGTGATGGATGTATATGGAGCACAGGATTAAAGAGCAGGCTCTGCTGAAGGCTATCCTTTGGGCCTTTGGGGGATGCTTATGTCTGTGTTCAACCTTGGTGCTCGGACTTTTTCTTCCATTTGTCTTCTGGCCAGTCTTGCACCTTGCAAGCCTTCATGGGAGTGGGAATAGAAAGTGATTGCTATAAGTAGGAGAAAAGATCTATCTTGCTGAGTACCTTATCTCTTGCCAGTGGCCAGTAGTGGCTGCTTGAGGAAGCAGATAAACTTAAAGCAAGTCTGCAGTACTAATGAAGTGGGATGCTTGTATTTTGTGTTTCATGTCAGTCTGTCTCTGTAATCTTGTTCCAGAACTGGGCAAATAGGGAAGAAAATGTGTTTTTTCTGATTAAAGCAACTTCTTCAGCTTGGGCATGTCAGCCTGTTGTGTCCAGATTAACGTGCTAGGTGAAAACTGGATGTCTGAAACCATTTTCAAAGCAGCCTCTGCTGTGCACTGTATTCTGGTGGAAGACAACTATTTCTGGAAAAGTCCCTGGTGGTGTGCAGAGCCTGAGACCTCCCTGTGTATGGGCCTTCCAGCATGGATGTGGGGAGGATGGCAGACTTGATGCATTGGGTACAATGTTATCACTCAGCAGAGTGGGCTGCCGTGCACCTATCATAGTGCCATCCACAGGGAATCCTCCGTTGCTTTGTTTATTGAGCTGCTGTTTTTAAAATTAAAAACAGCCAAGTGTTTCATAAAATATTAAGAGGCGCTGCTTTAGTGCCTCTCAACAGATTAAGTATGTCACTTTCTGTGTCCTTAGGGTGATGAAGCCCATCAGCTTGGTCGTTCTCCCACCTTAAGAATGCATTAAGGTGACATGCTTCATCTCGCAAGGGATGCTGAAGCTATCACGCTGCAGAACAGGGAACTGTAGGGGTCCTGCACTTCAGCTGTGGATTCTCAAATGAAATTTTGCAGAAGTAATACAGTTTACTTTGTACAAGTGAATTCCTTTTTGTTAGGGAAGTGCTTTTTTGAGCAAAAATATTGAGGTAATACAGTGGTAGACACACGCACAGTGACTGCGCTGCAGGAAAGAAAGAAATTGCGGCATGTTTTATATGAAAGACCAAGGACTGTGGCGTTTCAATGGGTAAAGGAGAGAGGCCTCTACATTCCTCAAACACTTTTTATGAATATGGATTTTGAAGTTGTTTTGCTTGCAGGTGAATTTCCTTTTTATTCAAGAGCCAGTTCTGGCATTTTAATCATAACACAGTGGTGCTGGTGTGGCGGAGCGTTGGGAAGCTGTGGGGTGTGGTAGCCCCAGGACTGAGGGAGGGTCTCCAGCTTGCTGCAGAGAAGCCCTGAGGGCTGCACAGTGGTGGAGCACAGTGTGGTGGAGCTGGGACTGAGCCACGGGGGGCTTTGCTTTCACAGAGTTTTCCATCATCTCTCGCCTCTACCCAGCAGCTCAGCACTCTCTGGCATTAGTATAGTGTTTGGCAATGCTGCACCGTTACCGGATTAAATAGTCTAGAAGTTCTGATAAATTCAGGATACGAGACCAGCTTGCCTTGTGAATTTCCTGGGTTTGGGTTGCGTTGCCTCTTTGAACTCAGTCAGTCACGGCACACGTGGGGTGGTTACTGTGGCGTTCCCGCTGCGCGCAGCAAAATCTCCCCCGTGCGCACCTCGGGGAGCGCTTACTCAGGAGCCTGCTCTGAAGGGCAGCGGCTCCTCTGGCTGATCTGATAGCGCTGCTGCGCTTGGTCGTGGTGTGAGGGAATAATAAAGTACAGCCTTCAATCATGCAGCCTGATCAGAGGGGGTTGTCTGTGCTGATTGATAAGTCCTCCTGGAACAATAGGCTGCTTGAGCTGTGCCCGGGGACTGCTGGGTTTGGTTGGGGTTTTGCAATAATTTTTGGCCTAAATAAAAAGAACTGTGAGATGAAGGTTGCAGTTTTGTTTGCAGCTTGCCTTCAAACCTAAAAATCCGGCCTAATTTAAAGGGTACTTTACTGTGTATGTCTCTGCTCTCCCCAAAACTATGTGTAGAGGACTTTCTCCCTCTCCTTTAGGGTATGCTGAGTATTTTGGGTGCCCCCAAATTATTTTGATTCCTTAAGTTTGCTCTCTTCAAAATTGGCATAAACAAAGACATCTTTTCCTACTTCACCCTTGTATCCACCTGGCCTGATAAGTGACATGCTGAGAACACGGATATTGGTCCTTTACTCTAGGATGTCCCCCCAGCCACGGGTTTTTTCCTAAAAGCCCCCTGTATGACCTTGTCAAGGTGCTTTGCTGCTTTCCTTGATTTATCATATTTGCCATTCTCAGTAGAGAAGCTAAAAAGCTTAATATTAAGAAAGTGCCTATATCCTGTGAAAGATAGCTTTTTCTGTTGGTATTGAGAAGCCTTGGAAGATTAATGTGTGTATAAATTCTGTTCAGCTCTGTAATAACTGAGTTGTGCAGCGGTTTGTCTGCAATGTGGGTGTATCTTAGTCATGGCCAGTGGTACACAAAGGATGCCACCTGTCTGCAATGGGCCAGAGATGTGTTTGGGTGTATTTGCATTTCTGTAAAGGAGAGCTTGTTTTTCTGCTTCTCTGTTGAGTAACATCCTCAGTGTGTGGGGTCAGTTTAAAGCAGAAATGATTGGTCTTCTTAAAGTAATTGCAGAGCAAATATATTTTTCCCTCTGTTCTGCAAAACAAAATGGTGTATGGGTGAAAGAATGACTTTTCCCCCAGCACATGTGCAGCCACTTTATGGATCGAAGAACAGTCTTTGGAGCACAGAAGAGTTATTGCTGCTGTAGAGAAGAGCCAGCATGGTGCCCTATTTCCAGCATTCTTAACTTCAGTCATGGTGGTAGTGGGCTGGAGCTGTGCTGCTGCAGCTCTGCTTGTACTGTTTTGTTTCCTTTGTCACAGAATCAGGACATCTGGAGGAAAGGGATTCTAGGATGACTAGGACTTCTTTGTCACACACAAGAGAATTTCTTACTTGGAGAAGGGATAATAGGATGCCTTTATAGCAGAAAGCAAGAATTGCCCAGAACATCCTGGTCCCCTGCTAGAGGTGAGGACACAGAGAGTTACACTTAGAAGGGAAGCTTTCTTCATCTAGATGCAGTGTTAGGCTTCCTAAAATTTGTCTGTGATCTCTTACTGTTCTATTGAGGTTTTATGTTTCTTTGCTTTCTCTGTCAGTAAATGACCATTTCATTTTGGCAGTGCCCTACAGTTTAAATTATAGTTGGGACCAGTTTATTGTGGATCTGTTTAGCATCAGTTTTATTGCTTGCCTGCATTCCTGCTCTGCTGTGGGATTGTCATTGCAGTGCCTTTTGGGTATCCTCTTCTTGCTGTCAGTGGCCTGACTCCTAGGGCTTGAAAAGTTGTTTGAGGATTCCTCTGGGAGCCTAAGGGCCTTATTGGAAAGAAGTCAAATTCTCATAAGTTCCTGAGAAAGCTGTCATAAGCCTTGTGGCTGCTGGGTTATTGCCAGGGCTTTAATTCATGTGACACAATGAGCCATTGCTAGACAATATTGGTTTCAGGTTCTTTTGTACTGTATTATGAAAGGAGAACCAGTTCTGGGCCATTGTTTTAGCCAGTGTAAGAACACACAAGATTTTTTGTAAGGAAGTATTTACAGTTTATTAAGCATTGTTTTCTGGCTTTTTTCTTTCCTTTGCTAGAGTTCTTTCTCTGTGCACTCAATTCACCTCTGCAGGTTTCAGTCCTAGCAAGGATTCATCCAAAGTCAGACTGCTTTTGCACTCTGTGGCTTTTGGCAATGGAAGCCCCAGTGGCCATGCATGGGGGTCATTCTGAAGGGGAGTGCTGCTGTGGGTGAGCCAGCTGTCCTTTACTGCTGTCCAAGTTGTTTGTTACAGTGAGGAAAATGGTTTCGATGACCTCTCCTGATAGTATTTCCTTGTAGGTGTGTAGTTGGTTCTTCCGGCAGGCTTTTGGTTAAGTTGCAGAGTTGCTCTGGCCCATCATATTTGCTCCACATTCTCAAGGCATTTGGTAGTCAGTTACCCCCCATCTGTCTTGGCAGTGAAAGGGCTGAAAGTCAGAACTACCTTATTTGGCTCATGGAGTCTCCTTTTGCTGCTGACTTACGGCTGTGTCCTGCTCATGGTGGGCAGTATTTGGTACAACCAAATTTTGAATAGCTAGTGATGAAGTTTTAATTTTCCATGGGAAAACAGTACTCCATGCAAAGAGCTTGCATTCTGCCCTGGTGCAGTTTTCTGGTTTTAGTTTAGACCCACTGCCCTACACTCTACCCACGGGATGAGAAATGGTTGGATTAAAAAGTTACCCAGAAGGGCATTGAAATGTCATGAAATGTCATGAATGTGCATTCAAAGTAATTTCAAGTACTTATATTTAAAATGAAATGTGTCAGTGTGTTGAAATTGTTTGATACATCTCTCTGTTTGGGACTGAGCTGGGATGGAATCCAAACCAAGCCATGAAAGATCCCTGGAGGGAAAAGTGCAATGCAAATTGGAGGTAGAAAAGTCAGTCTGAGCTTTGGTTTGGCTTTGTCTTTGTAGTCTCTGAATGTGTGCCAGCTATGGATGAACAGCAGTAGGACAAATATTTAGGTGCTGCTGTACAGCCTATGGAAGTTTTATTCACTGGCATGCATTACCAGGCCTGAAAAATTGTGTTTCCGTCACAACCCACGCCACTTAATTTCAGCACAGTGTTCTGCCAGCCCTGAAACGTGTCTGTATTTGCTTCTAGAGAGCTTGCTCAGATGCAGGGCTTGGTTCCATCTATTTCTCTGTTTTCTTGGCTTGCCTTCTGCAGATAAGATAATAGTAAAAATAAAAAACCCCAGAAAAATCCTCTCCAAAGTGCTGCTATTGCAGCTGATACATTGATGGTTTTAGCTATCGTTTAAGTTGTTTGCTTGGAATTGGTTTTTTTTTTAAATTTTATTTGGAGCTTCTTGTTTTGATTTGCCATATGTGAGGATTTACATATGACGGTGTTACTGTAGAGCTAAGCATTTGGTGAGCTGCATGGATGTTGTGGTAAAACAGGACCTGTTTGGAAGAGCTGGTATGTAAGGGACTCACTGAAAGCTGGAAGTATTGTGAAGAAAACAGGTTTTCTGAAATGCAATATGGCAAGCTGACTGAGTGTTAAGTCTTAGGGGTCAGAGTGGACACAGCAAATTTGAGGGACTGGGAAGTGAAGAAGTCAGTGAGGTTGTGAAAAACCTGGCAGGTGTTTTGTACCTGTGAATGCCAGTGCACACCTGTGTGCTGGTGATGAGAGCAGAGTGTGACTGTTGGTATTTCTAGATTGACTGTGGAACAGTTTGAATTGGCACAGATGCACAGAAAGTTGTTGCTCACTAGTCTTGCCTTGATTTATCAGAAGGGGTTGATGGATTGGGATGAGTCTGTAAGGTTCTACCCAGCACACAGCCTGCAGCTTGTCCAAGTGGCGTGGAGTGGACGGGGTGTGTAACAAGGAGGAAATGATGTCAACAGGGTGGGAAAATCCTCCTGTGACTTTACTGGGCAGACTGCTGTGGAAATGTAAGAGAACGGGTAGATGATAGCCATGAAGGGAGTCAAACCAGACTTTTAGGTTGATGGAACAACATACGGATGATGAGTATGGAAGGCTGAAAATTCTGGCTGTAGATGCCTCGGTTCACCTTCTGAAGGTCTCTGTTGAATGCTTTTGTTCTAAGACAGGGTGTGTGCAATGACCGTATGAGGTGTATGAGTGTGTTATGACTGTGAGGTACATGTGCAAAATTGCCTTTCACAGTGTCCTGCTGCTGCAAGGTGGATCAGACTGGCTCCCCTTCTCTGCTCATGCCAATGAAAATAAATTGCCCCATCATAACTTGTGAGGAAAGCTGCGTTCTGTCATCCTGTGTATAAGGCCACCAGCCAGCAGTGTCGGAAACAAAGCCAGCCTTTCCTGTGGTTTTGGACACTGCTTCTAGGCAGGTCAGAGAGCCAGCTGGGCAGGGAGGTAGCAAAGCTGTCACTTCTGCAGCCTTCTTACTCATGGCTGCTGAAAGAAGCTCTTCTCTGAACGGTAGGCAGTGTGTGTTTTTCCTGACCCTTTCCTTTCCCTCCATCTCCTGATTACCTAAGAGAGCCCTGTTGCTCCTGCCAGAGAAGGTGCTGTTTACTTCTGCAGCTCCTGGAAGAGGCATTGCACATACAGTGCTTTGTACCAGACACTTTTTACACCCCTCCCGTTTAATTTCATTTCTGTTTTGTCTTTAAAAACTTCGCAGAGAAAACAATGCTTTAATGGCAGGAGGAGGAAGGGAGAAGAAGGAGCCTTCTCTCTTAATTTTTTGTTGCTTATGTGTGTCACTGATGAAGTCGAGTGGGTGAGTGTCAGTGTCTTTCTGCACAGTGGTGTGGAACAAGTGCCTCAAATATGAGTTATTTGGGGGGTAGCTGAGGGCGGGGGTGGTCATGGGCAGGGCTGAAGAGAGGCAAATACTGAAAGCTGGAGCTGGGAGCAACTGAGAGAAGGGAGCTGCAGCTGGCCTAGTTCTGTCCCCTGCCTGTTTGTTCTTATTTTATTTTTGCCAATTCAAGAGCAGAGCACAGGAGCAGATACTGAGTGTGATTTAAGGGGGCTAGCTGCCCTCTGCTTGCAAGAGGACCTCAAGCCTTCCGGGCTTGTTTGTGCTCTCATTTCATGCTAGTCATGCTGTTCTCAGTGATCAACCTTGCCTGCCCCTGTTTTCTCAGGTTTATACAGCTGCTCTGTCTGAGTTTTCCAGCATTGCTGGAGATGTTTCCCTCACTTCTTCTCTGTGTGTTTAGGGCTAGGAATGCTGGAACATGAAATCTCCCCGTGCTGTTTTCTTTGTCATCGGTATGCCATGATCAGCCTGTGTTCTGAGAACACCCATGGTTCTCAGTAATGCTCATGAGCAGGTCAAACCTCTGCTAAAAGAGGGCTTATTTTATGAGCTGCGAGGAGCAAGGCAGAAAGCGAGGTGGCAGCAATTCAGCGTAAGGAGCTATGGCTGGAGTCCAGGTTGTGCTGCCATATTGCATCTGCTTGGCTGGTCCGTGTCCTGTTTGATGCCTTTGTTGTTTCCCCTGAGCATCTGAGTTGATTGAACACGAGTGAGTCACCGTAGTGTTTCTGGGTTAGTAGAGCTGCTGCATTTCTGAGCTTTCTGCCAGGGAATGGAACTGTTCTGAAATCTCCTTGGTAGAACGATCACAGTAAGGTCACCCACTCATGCTCTTGACCTGTTACTTTTCCCTTGGTATGATGCTGTTGCTATTTCCAAAAAGCACTGTTTTCTTAGAAAAAATTGCAATTCAGTTCTTTTTTAAAAAAAAAAAGTTGTCTTTGCTGGAAATTGGCATTTGGATGAAGGTTGCATTTATCCATGTGCATGTGGTATGGGTTGTAAGCAAAGTTTATTCTGCTGTTTTCCAGAAGGAGCCACAAAGCTGCTTAAAATATGGATTTCTGTGTCTCTCTGGGGAGTACATTTACTTCCATCCAAATTAAGCATTGCTACTCAGATTTAACAATAGTGCAGGCAAAGTAGGGAGCATGATATTAATCCTGTCTAGTTGACCCTGTGTAGTTCTGTTGTTCCTAATACATGCCATTTAGTTGATGGGTCTAAAATAAAAGGTGCAGAGATGCTAATGTCTAGATGATGACTTCCATCTTGGTGGTAAGAGATGTCCATCTTTCTCCATTTCCATTAGAAAAAGCTGACTGTGGTGATCTGCTTAACTTGGGTATTTCATGAGTGCCTGAAGCTGAGTTGGGTGGAATCAAACCTAGTGTTGGAGAGCAGTGCATGGGAGGCCCATAGTGCATGTCACCTTCTGCAGCTCTGGTGCTACCTGGGTTAAAGAAAACTCAGCTTATGCTTTTGTAGAGCTACTAAAAGCTGGTTTCAGCTGGGATCTATTTCTCTTTTTTTTTTTTCAAGTCCAGAGCCTGGTCCTATGCTGCTACTGATACGAAGGGGAGGATGCCTTTTGTTTTGCATGTATACCTTGACAAGTTGTTGTTGGGCCATTAAATCCCCTTTAAGCCAGGAAGCATAGCTGCTGCTGGCAATGTTAGCAGCTCAACAGGCAGCATTTAGCTGACATTTGTCCCTCAGTGTGGCATAGCACTTGCCTCTATCTCAGTCCACAGGTAAATGATTACCCAAACTCTGCCAGAGACCTCAAATAAGGCAGAGTTTTGATCACAGAAACCTCCTTAGGGAAGGCCAGAGGATGCTGGTAACATCTACAGCTGAAAGTCAATGCATAGTGTGAAACATTGCCAATTCCTCCTTTCCCTGCACTTTCTCGCTGTTTGTCACTTGTTCAGAATCAGGTCTCTCTCCTAGACGGCCTGATCTACACTGGAGATGAGTAGAGAAGCATCGTGTCAGCCCAAGGTTGTAAATAAACGAACTGAGGAGATATTTTCTTTAACCTTTCCACTCGCGACATGTGCTTGTGATGTACCAGTCAACCACTGGGTGTCCCTGGGCCATGCGCAGCTCCAGGCAGCATCTAGTCCCTGGAAAGCTGGCACTGGTTACACTTGTTTTGGTTTGTGGCTGCGGTTTTTGCTCGTTTTGAAGGGCCTCCTGTTCCTTTCTAGGCTGTGCACTCAGAATGTCTTCCCCGCTCCTGACCATGGAGCGGGGTGCACGCTGTAAGGCAAGGCAGCACCCTGGATTGTTGTTCAGAGGCCAGCAAATTCTTCAGCCTGGTTTTGCTCTGTTGCTGTTTCTGAGCACCATACCTCTTACTGCACTGGGCTGTGTGGAGGTCTGCAAGAGGAGAATGTTAGCACAGCAGCTTTTCCCCTTAGTTGTGGCAAGTCTACTCTTGCATGCACACCCAAGTAGATAAATAATCTGTCTCTCAATAGAGCTCTGCTAGCCACAGTATTTTCTTCAATTCCATGGAATGAGTTAGTTTTTCATTATGATGCTGAAAAGCAAAAGGCAGCCTATTCTCTGCTTTAAAAATTCAGTGATAAAAGGTAAAGCTTTCATTAAACATGCCTGGCTGAATTTATATACATAAGTATCTGGACTTGTAGCTAATATCTTTTGAAAGACAAGGGAAGAAGACAGCTTTGTAATAGCCAGCATTTTGTGTCTGGATGGTTAATCAGCAGTACAGAAGAATAATTGAATTAATTCTTTCATAGACTTAGTCCAGGAAAAAAAATCCAAAATATTAATGTCTGTTGCTGTAGGGTAGTTATCATCTTTTTTCCCTCTTACAGCCATCTAGGGTTGACATCTCTGTGGTTTGCAGGTGATGGTATCCATGTTGCAGCTTTCTTTACTGGTGAAACAGCTGACCTGTACCAGGAGCTCTTTCTTGCTGACTCAGCTTTGGGTTGGTACCTGGTTATGCTGAATGGTGCTTTGTCATTAAATAGATAAATTCACCTGAGCAGGATGCATTGTTTGGTTCCAGCACTTGCTTATGTGCTCTTTGCATAAATGGTGAGATAGGATTTTGCTGGTCTCAAGCTGGGATTTGAGCCCACCTGGGGTGGGTATTGGTGAATTTTGGGAGTGGTCAGGATATCACTCAGTGCTTTGCTGTGGGATGACTGTCAGAGCGAGCACTGGACCTGGGATTAACTGATTTTATAGAATTCAAGCAGTGATTGAAGTAAGGTGAGCAAAGGTGGGTATGTTGTGTTCAAGACTGAATAATAGGAGTAATTTTTTTTTTTTTTTCTGAATTGGTTTGATGGCAGCACGCAAGTACTGCAGTGGACAGAAAAAACACACTGCCCATAAGCTGCTGGTAATAACTTCCTATAACATTCAGAGCAACATGCTTTACAATTGTATGAGAGCTGAAAGTTCTTACTGTACAGGCATAAAATAATTCTGGTTGGCTGCTTGTGTACAGGGCTTAGCCTTGCAACAATATAAACTAGAGCTTTGTCCATAAATTAGGCACTTAGTTGCCAAAGATTCATTACCAGCTTGGTTACAAGCTGCTGTGTAGAGACAGCCGTAGTGTTTGGCTTGGATAAACACCCCACTTCTGGATATGTGAGAGGGGTGGTTCTGTGCTTGGCCAGATCATTTGGATGTAGGACAGCAGTTGACAGTCTGTGGCAGAAGCCCAGGAGCTGGGAGTCAGGACAGTGCTGTAGTTTCCATACTATGGAGTCAAAAGAGGATGTCTGACCAAATAGGATGGGGTACGCAGGACTTTTGGAACAGTCAGGGTTGGAAGCCATAAATCCAGTAATTGTATTGCAATTAAAAAAAATATGTTTATAAATCTGCCCCTTTTCTTGCCTAGGAAACTGTCAACACTCAATCACCTGCAGACACAAGTATGAATTTCAAGACCTGACATTGGTTTCTGTTTATTCCTCCTCCATTTTCACTCTATAGAAGTTATTTCACTTCCATGGAGGCAGAAGCTTGTGTTTTATTGGCACCAATCCATGTGGCTGTGTGCAGCTGTATTTGGGAATGAATAGTCATGCTGCTGTATTTTCCTGTCACCTTTGTGTCTCAAAGAAAGGACCAATTTGCTTTGGGAAGGTGCTATATAAACTTTTTTGGGTTAAGTAGTTGAAAATGCCATATGATGAGAGAATATTTATCACAAAAACAAAATGTTCCTTGTATCACTTGCCAGAGACACGGTAGTGGAGAAAGAGCTGAACGGAACAGGTCCACACGGATGTAACATGGATAAATTGCCGTTGCTGAGGTGGTGAAAAAAGGGGAACTGAGCAGAAATTTTCAAAGAACAGGAAGTAAATATCCTGTATCATTTCTGCTCCTGTAATCTGGATCTCTATTCAGCAAAGTACTGACAAATCCGTGTTCAGCTAAGTGTTCAGAGGTACATTTCCAAAGGTTTTCAAGTCTGTGAAGGCACTGAGAGCAGCACTTCAAAGAGCTTTCAAAGTGTATTTGTTCTAGATACCTTGCACCTTGAAGGTCCATGGAGAATTTCCTCCTTAGTCCTTGCTAGTCCCTTTTCTTGGCTCTGAGATCTGTCTTGCATGGGTCTGCTTAACCAAGGCAAGCAGCATGAGCCAAAGAATTTCTCTGAACTGAGGCCTTTATGATATCACAGATCAACAATAAAAAAGGAATTATGGGGAGCAGTGACCAGAACAAGGTCATTAGTAGGGCCAAGCACACAGGTAAGTCAGGATGCCAAGCCAAGCCCGGTGCTCCTGGGGGCATGGACTGCCCATGGGCGGCAGCTCAGGAGCTTGGACTGGGCTGGTGGGGCTGCTTTGCTTTGCGCAGGCGCCCTCTGTGAAATACGCTGCAGAGATCTGAAGGTGTCACAGCGATTAACTAAGTGGGAACTTGAATGACAAAACGATCCCATTACGCTGCTCAGGCTTGGCAGGAGGAGAAGTGTCAGGGTGCTGCTGCTGCGGCTCGTTTTGGAGCTGTGGGAGTTTGTGACAGAGCGGAGCAGGTGTGAACACTCCAGATCATGACTAAGTGACGTCTCGGCTGATGAAAGAGTGCTGTTTTGTTCCTTTCCCTTCAGTGTTTTCTTCCAAATATCATTTGCCTCCGTTATGTGTTTTTCTCTCTTATTTGTGGTTACTGATGGCTTGTAGTTTTGTCAGCCTGTTCCTGCTGCAGGCATGGAAAGGAGGGAAATAGTCTTTGCTCTGTTGATTATCAGAGACCCCAAGCATTGAGGCACTGCACAAGGGAAGAGAGCTCTTGGTCTGGGGAGTATGTCCTCTGAATGGAAGAAGATTGGTAGGGACTGTCTCTAGCATACCTGGAGCTGGGAATGGAATCCAGGTCCCCTGAGAGCTTAATCCAGCTTCCCAGGTTCTAATAAGCACACAGTCTTGTGTGGCAGTCTTTGCTGGCCTGCTGTTTTTTTATTTTTTATGTGTTCTATATTTTAGCTGCTGCTCTCTGGAAATAACTATTACGTTGCGGCAATTTTAGCTGGGGAATTTTACAACTTGGGTGTGCAAGTAAATGGAATGAAAATCTTCAAGACCTGAGGTTTCTAGTAGGAGCTGGGATTCTCTTCCTGGTGCTTGTGGATTGACACAAAGTCTGGAGGACGTAGGCTTACAAATGTCTTACTCAGGTTTCCAAAATTGCCCTAGGCTACAGATTTGACTGTTTTTTTAAAATTGTGTTTCAGTATTGAACTCCCACACAGAGTGGCCATTAATGTAACTGACTTCTGTTTTCCTTATGCCAGGGAAAAGCAGAAAAGAGTAGGATGAGGAAGACCAAGGATTTTTCTTGCCCTTTTGGCCTGCAACCATTTCTTTTGTAAAGCAAGAAACTCATTTCTTAATCTATGTAGTTTTACTGACCATTTCTCAAGGCGCTGGGTCAGGGTATTTGGAACAGCTGGCACAAGTCATTAAGAATAGAAGTTTCTTCATTACACCTGCAATTGGGATTTCCACTGCCTCTCAAAGGTATGTTTGTATACAGAAATAGGAGATGTTTGACTTCTGGGTAAACAGATCTGTACTTACTAGGTGAGGCTTTTTAGTCATTCTTATTTTCCTCATCTAAAAATATGTGCATAAAACCAACCACTTGCTTTTTTGAATGTACTGAGTTTGTGTGGCAAGGTTTGGCTACTGGTGGGAGGCTACAGGGGTGACTTCTGTGGGATGCTGCCAGAAGGTTCCCCCATGTCCAACAGGGCCAATGCCAGCTGGCTCAAGGATGGACCAGGCAGAACCAGCTGTCCCAAACTGGCCAAAGGGATATTCCAGACCGTGTGATGTCTGCTCAGCAATAAAAGCTCAGAGAAAGGAGAAGCAGAGTGGCATTTGTTACTATAACAATTGTCTTCTGGAGAAACCTCTGCACATACTGAAGCCCTGCTTCCTAGGAAGTGGCTGAATATTTCCTGCTGATGTGAACGAGGGAATAAGTCTTTTATTTTATCTTTGCTTCCATGCACGGCAGTTTTTTTTGCTTAAGCTGCCTTTGTTACTTATAATTTTTAAAAATCTTATTTTCTTTTCCCTGAATCCTGCTGGGGAGGGAAGTGATAGGGCAACTTGGTGGGCACCTGGCATCAACCAGTGTGGTGACACTGAGACTTTTAGACTTTAAAAGACAGATGTTCTTATTCAAGTGTGCAATTTAAGAAGCACTCTGTATGCTGCATCTATCTGTTGTACAAAGTCTGTCCTGTAAACAGTGAGGGCTCTTGAAAACCTTGTGACCTTTAAACATGGAAATCAGAACCTGATTTTCAGTTAGTAACACCCAATGTTGTATATGTGAGCACAAACCTGCTCCCCACATGTATAGATACTATATGCTGCTAACCTTAAGCTTTGGGTAGGAAAGTGTATATTAATGTTCATTTTTTTGTCCAGTCAGAGTGCACACAGAATGCGCTAGCATTTGCCTTAGAACCTTTTTTGGCAGAATTTCCTGTAAAGAACTCAAGCAATATATCTGGCAGGAGGATAGGACATTTTATATTACCATAAAATAAATTAGCCAAAATGTTTTCTAGTTCTGCAAATAAAAGAGTGGACTGGTGGCCAAAGATTTAACTTTATTCAGCCTGACTTCCACTTAGTATGCTTGCTTATTTCTAACCTGATTGTGTCTCGTTAATGTGTTGCAAAAAGAATTACTTCTACGTCATAAAAATAAAAATAATTCAGATGCCACTTGCATGAAGCAGTTATAATATACTACTTGGTATAACTTTTCAGTCACTTTTATATAAGTATTTTGGAAGTGATACCAAACCTTTTGTGTGTTGGGGGTTTTGAGCAGATACCTACAATGTGGAAATTAGGACAAGATGTTTTTGGGTTCAGGTTGGCTTGCACTGCTTTCTGCAGGGCATTTTGCACCTTCAAAGTATGTAGTACTGGCCCTTTGTAACAAATGCAGTGTGAATTTGACTGTGGGCTGCTGTATGTGCACTGATGTTGGACAGTGAAGTTGCATTATGAGCATGTCCTTTGGAGCTAATTCTTCTGGTTATCCCACCTTACTGCACTTGAATAATGGAGTAGCTTCAGAGTGTGTATTTGATTCATTTTTGGATAAAACTAAACTTGAAGCTCTGTTCCAGCAGCACATATGGCACTAGTCTGGTCCAAGTCCCGCATCCCAAACTGCGAATGATGTGGATCGTGGGGTCCTTGGGAGCAGCTTCTTTGCTTTACAGGTTTGTTCCTAGACAGCTTACTTCTATTTCTGGTTGGTGGGAGTTGGTGGGAATGACTTGTGTAAGGTTGGTGATGCTCATGTGGGCTGGGAGGACAATGCAGCTGCTGTGAACAAGCAGTGTATGGAGCAAAAGTGCATTCTGCTTCCATGCATACCTAAAAACAAGGAAGGTTGAGGATGTAAAAGCTGGGTATAGCCTTGGTCACAGTAGCCATGAGATGGAGCTCAGGATCCCCAGTGGAGAAAGTAAAACAAAAAGCAGGATCACATTCCTGGACTTGAAATGAAGGACCACTAGTAATTTCTGGAGCTAAACAGGGTTTTGATTGTATACACAACCAGAGAAGATTACATTGCAAACCAAATTTGCAAAACCTTTTAATGTGTTAATATCTGTGTCTCGTTCATCGTTTTCTTGGGACCGCTGTTCTTTTACTACTTTCTGCCAGAAAAACCTGTTAGGGCTTTGGACAAAAGATGTGCTTTGTTGGGGTCAGATGTGTGTGAAAGAGGGTGCTGGCTCTGGCTGTTGCTAGGCTACACTTGTGTGCTCACATAGTAAAAGAAATTTTTATATGTTGGGAGTGTCAAAATATTTCACTTGATGATTGATGTCAGTCAGTGCTGTTGTGTAATGAGTAGATGTGGTTAATTTTTCATATGATTGGCAGTAGCTGAACTCCAACTTAGTCAAATGTCTGGTAATTGAAGGTAATGGAAATACTTTCTAGAAGAGGTATTTTTAAGTAATTAATAGATGTTTTTGAATCTGTGCTTTAAAGGAAAACCCTCCTTCTCACAAACCAAGAGAGTTGGTTGATATTCAAGGATTGTTTCCTTGAGGAATGCATTCCTATAAGTAAAAAGTCAGGCAAAGGGTGCAAGAAACCTGTGTGTATGAAAAGAAAGAGTAGTCATTACTCAGGTGCAAGCAGGAAATACACAGGAGATGGAAGCAGGGTCAGGCCACTTGGAATCAATATAGAGAGGTTATCAGAGTAAGTAGAAATGAGACAAGGAAGGCCAAGGTCCATCTGGAATTAAATCTGACCAAGGATGTCAAGGACAACAAGAAGGGCTTCTTCAAATACATCAGTAATGAGGAAACCTAAGGATAAGGTGGGCCTGCTACTGAGTGGAGGAGGGTCTCTGGTTATAGAGGATGCAGAGAAGGCAGAGATACCGATCACCTTCTTTGCATCAGTCTTCACTGGCAAGATCAACCCTCAGGAATCTCTGACCCACAGACCAGAGTTAAGGGAATGCTGGAAGGAAGACTTCCCTTTGGTCGAGGAGGATTGGGTCAGAGAACAGCTAGGCAAACTTGACATTCCCAAGTCCACGGACCCTGGTGGGATGCATCCATGAGTGCTGAGAGAGCTGGAGGGTACCATAGCCAGGCCCCTCATGATCATTCTTGAAGGGTCATGGAGATCAGGAAAGGTGTCTGAGGACTGAAAGAAACCAATTCATACCCAGTCTTCAGAAAGGGCAAGGAGGACCCATGGAGCTACTGGCCTGTCAGCCTTACCTCAGTCCCTGGAAAGGTGATGGAGCTCCTCATTCCGGAGGCCATTGCTGGCCCCATGGATGGCAAGAACGTGATCAGGAGCAGACAGCATGGATTCACTTAGGCCAAATCATGCATATCCAACCTGATTGCCTTTTACCATGAAACAACTTCCTGGATGGATGAGGGGAGAGCTGTGCATACTGTCTGTCTTGACTTAAGCAAGGCTTTTAACACTGTTTAGGAGGATGTTGTGAGAGACAAACTCAGTAAGTGTGGGCTGGATGAGTGGACAGTGAGGTGGGTTTAGAACTGGCTGAATGGCAGATCCCACAGGGCTGTAATCAGTGGCACAGGTTCTAGTTGGAGGCCTGTCACTGGTGGTGTCCCCCAAAAATCAATACTCAGTCCAATATTGTTTACCTTAATTCACCAATGACTTGATGAAGGTGTAGAAGAGCCTCCTCAGCAAGTTCCCTGCAGACACAAAGCTGGGATGGTGCAGCCCTTCAGAAGGACACTGACAGGGACCCTCTGAAATTCAACAATGGCAAATGCGGGGTCCTGCATGTGGGGAGGAATAACCCCCTGCACCAGCACAGGCTGGGGGCTGATATGCTGGAAAGCAACTTAGTGGACAGGGACCTGGGTGTGCTGGTGGACAGCAAGCTGTCCATGAGCAGCAGTGCCCTTGTGACCAGGAAAGCCAGTGGTACCCTGGGGTGCATTAGGAACAGCATTGCCAGCAAGTTGAGGGAAGTGATCCTGCTACTCTACTCGTGATCCTGTTCCTGGTGAGGCACATCTGCAGTGCTGTGTCCAGTTCTGGGCTCCTCAGTAAGAGGGAGACATGGAACTCCTGGAATGGATCCAGAGGAAGGCAACAAAGATGAATCGGAGAGTGCACCATCTCTCTTAGGAGAGGCTGAGGGAGCTGGGGCTGTTCATCCTTAAGAACAGGTTAGTGAAAGGAGACCTCATCAGTGTTTTAATAAGCACTCGAAGGGAGGGGCTTGAGGATGGAGCCAGGCCCCTCTCAGTGGTGCCAACCAACAGGCAGAAACTGATAAGCAGGAATTTTCAACTAAATGTGAAGAAGAACTTTACTGTATGAGTGACTGCATTGAAACAGGTTGGCCAGAGAGGTTGTCGTCTTCCTCACTAGAGATACTCAAGAACTGTTGGGATACAATCCTGTACTATGTGCTCTAGGGCAGAGCTGCCTGAGCAGGGACACTGGACTGAATTATTCTCTGTGGTACCTTCCAACCTTTACCCATTCCTTGATTGTGATTCTATGCAAATATCTTTATTCACACTCTGAAAGTGAATCATGCATTTTTTCTGTGAATTTGCATTTCTTACAAACTCCAGGAATTTAGGAATAGCAGCAATTGTGAATAAAGCAGATCTATTTTTATTAAAAGAAATATTAATTGGATGTCTCATTCAAAACTTTTTAAGTGTTTTATATAGAATGTGTCATTGTCTGTCCTAGCTTCAGTATGAATCAGCATCAGGTTTTCCAGTGTATATATGTATTACTGCTATTTGTGTCTCTATTCAAGAATTCAGAGTAGGGTGAGGGCCAGCTTGCATCTTTACCCCTGACAAGAAAATGGAACTATGTATAGAATGCAAAAAGAGTTACAGTCTTGTCTCTGAATGTTCTTTCATCACATGTTATTGTCCTTGAATATCTATTCTGTGTAATCACTGGAAGACTTCGAAGGATACTGAGGGGTAACTGAGCAGTCCTGCTTCCCTAATTCAAATGAGCTGCTCTGCTCTCAGTGCAAGTCTCTCGCTTACACTGTAAGGGGATGACTTGAATGTCTTCCAGATACTGTCCTTGTGTCTGTCCTGGGAGAAGTCAAAATGATTTCTCTGAGCAGTCTTCTGGCACTTTTATTTTTTGTTTCAGCCTTGATGGGATTGTGTATTTTGTGATTAAGCTAAAAGCCACATTAAGGAATAGGTATGGGTTCTGCCACTTACAGAACAGTATGGTTTGTCTTCTCTGGGACTTCTGGGGTTTTGTTCTGTTTGTAGGCTTGATATCTGTCTGGAATCACTTGTGATGTTGTGAGGACAATAATGCAGGAGGCACAAAACCATTATGTACCATGGTTTTCTGAGTCATAGAATGTTAGGGTTGGAACGGACCTTAAAGATCATCTACTCCCAACCTACTGCTGCTACAGGCAGGGACACTTCCCACTAGAACAGGCTGTTCAGAGCTCCATCTGACTTGGCTTTGAACACTGCCAGGGTTGGGGCATTCATGGCTTCTCTGGGCAACCTGTTCCAGTGCCTTACCATCCCTACAGTGAAGAATTTCTTACTGATATCTAAGCTAAAGTTCCCCTTTCAGTTTTTACCCATTACTCTTTGTCCTGTCACTCCTGCTCCTGACAGAGAGTCCTCTGGCTTCCTTGTAGACCCCCTTCAGACACTGGAAGGTTGATGTGAGGTCTCCACACAGCCTTCCCTTCTCCACGGCCGAACAGCCCCAACTTAGCTCCTTACAAGGGGTCTTGTCTTACAGGGGGGTGTTGTAGCTTCACCATAGCCTGCACATCTATTCCTTTCCTGCTGCTTCTAAATCAGGTGGTGTTTTCTTGCACTCAGTTATATCATTTGGCTTTGAAATTCACCTGCTGCAAGGCTAAAGCTGTGAGTCTGTGGAAACTATGGTGTGTATCTTGTTTTTGCTTAATGCATCTAGACAAAAAGGGAAATAACACCCTGTTTAAGGAGTTGTGTATTTCTGCTCTTGAGCATCAAGCTCCTGCTTTTGCTTTTGGACTTAGCTGAACCCAGAGGTGACATCTAGAAGGTATTTCTCAAAGCTTTCATCTGAGCACTGCAGTGCTGCTGTGTTTGCCAGTGAAGGCTCCTGGGAGGTAATGAAGGACTGTTAGAAGCATCAAGTACTCTGTGGGAAACCAGCAAACACCTTGTGTGCTGATGAACATGTAAGCTAGAAGATCAAGTCTTTGCTTCCCCTGCATTTTAAAGGAGGGCTGTGAGCAGGGAATCCCTGAGAAGTTCAGCATCATGAAGGAAAAAAATTCCAGTCATTTCCCAATCACTTTTGATGGTGTTTGTTTTGGGTTTTTGATTTTAAAAGATAGCAAGACCATTTTAAGGACACAATTTCTGAACTATAAATATTCTTGGTAAGTAAGAATTTTTGTCTTAAATTTAGTTTTGTCTAATTTCTGCCTTCTGGTCTGGATAGAGGGAGAGTAAAGTGACAGCTGTAGGAATTTTGCTGCTAGAGAGATTCCAGTGAATTTTGCCTGGCTAACAGCTTATCCTCATGCATTGCTTGAGAGATAATGGGACTGTCACAACATTCATATCTAGTGCTGTTTGTTTACATTGTTTAATGTGCATGATCACTGGAGCTCATAATTAGAAAATAAGTTCCTTTTAGGAATATGCCTTATAAAGCAGAACTCAAAATTAGTATCATTTTGAATACCACCATGTGTATGACTCCAACAAATATGAGCACCTATCCATTGTTTGTTTTTTTCCTTTGCAATCATTGTATTATTCCCCTTGTGGCCCTTAAATGTTGACCTGATTTTGACTTCTGTAGGTAATTGTCTAATACAATTCTTTTGGAAGGGAAGCTAACCTCCAAGTTAATTTTGCTCTCTGAAGTGTTGAGCTTCTTAGGCAGATGTATATTTAAAGGTTTGGGTTCTTGCTGTAATGATTAAACGATTGGGGAATATTGTACAGAAGTGAACACATTCACTTGCTCACCCATTCTGATTAACCTCCTGTGTAAAGATGAATTTCAAGATGCAGTGTTCTTGTGGCTTTTGTCCATCCTCTTTTGTTTAACATGACACAATACTAATTTGTGCTTTGGTTAGTGTTTGTGTAGGCCAGACCCCTTGGTAGTCTGATCTGTGCGTGTGATTGTTAGCTCACTGGCTTTGTGTGTGTATTTTGACTGCTGGAAATTCTCTTGGTATGTGCATTCAAATCTACTTTCTGTCTTGCAATTACTGTGTTGGCTCTTTTGATGAGAACCAAAGGTGTCCCTTGGGAGAAGTGTTGGCAGAGGGCAGCTTTGGACGCCTGCAGCAAGGCTGTTTGTAGCATAATTCCCCTCATTTCCATTTGATGGCACAGCACCAGGCATGTTCTAAGACTTTGATGGTCAATTAATTAGTTCTTTTCTGTTCTTGAATTGGAAGCTAATTGAGTAATTGTGAAGGGTGCCAGATTAAACTCTGTTTTTGCTTGGAGTGCCAGGGAAAATGCCTTTCCCTCACCTGTTTCCTTGGGAAACTACACTTGAAAAAAATAAGCTTCCATGATCATGCTTTTTGTGAGGTTGTCAGGCATATGCAGACAATTACCCCATGCTGGTAATATTTGACTCTGTCAGCCAATGTTAATCAAATTTGTCAGAAGGTGGGGGTTCCATCTTTTTGCCCAAGTAACCTCCTGGCATCCCTTAGCTTTGTGAAAGAGCTGAGCTTACTGCAGTGGTGGCAGCATAGAAAAATCTAATAGGTTCCAGTGTCCTTGTATGTTTTGGACATGAGAGACTCAAACTTTGACTCTCCTTGTGAACATGTTTTGTGAGTGTATATTACTGTTTTCCCCCTCCTCTTCCTTTTTTCAAAATACAGTCTTGGCTTTAAGGAAGAGGTCTGAGGCTGCAGTTACTTAACACCCTAAAGCAACATTTTTGTCAGCATTTCAGCTGTGTTTTCTTGCTGCAGTGATAAAGATGAGTAATTTTTGATTGTGGTCTGGCATAAAAGGGAGGAAAACATTTTCTTATTCAGAACTCACAGCAGGATCCGTCTGTGTGCCTTAATTGAGGAAGCTTGTAACCTGTTTTGGTGACTGGTGATGACTCTCTTGCACTGCCTTCAATAAAGTTCTCCCTCTTGCATCATGATAAACAATGTTCTCTGATTTTCATGGAAGTCAGCCACCACTTTCTTTTTTGCTTTCCAGACCACTGGCTTGTATAGCCATGGGACAACAGCCAACATGTGTAGTCCAATGCTGAGGGCAGTTCAGTGAGGCCAGTCAAACAGGTCAGGAATTGCAGGATTCACATTTGCTTGTATAGAGTGGTCTGCCTCCCTTGCGAGCTTCATGGGACATATGAGAGTAGAGATGTTGTTATCCTTTGCTTTGGTGAAATGTGGGGTTATGGTTTGGATTTGGTGTTTTGGGATGAGAAGAGGCTATAAAAATGCAGGGTACGCTACTGTGGAATTGGGATACAGTCCTGGAAAGGGAAATACAGCCTTGCTAGGAGGCAGTGAGGTGTTATCTGCTCTCCCCCATGTTCCCCCTTGCATCACAGAGGAAGGAGAATGATCATGAAGGGAGGGAAGGAAGATAGTCAGGCTTTCATAGTCTGATAGATTTTCAAGAACAATCTTGTACTCCAGTAAATATGCAATAGTTTTTCTTCTTTGCAGTATGTGACATCCCATTTCTTGACCTCTCTCTCACCACCACACTTACATACATCAATCTTTTTGCTGGGAAGGCCTAGCTGTTGGTTGAGTTGGTTTTGTTTTTTCCCCCATTTAATGTAAATTTTTTTCCTTATCTGATATTTTGTTGCTATTCCTTTAGGAAATGCTTAAAAAGTATCTTGTTCACCTAAAGTACCTGCTCCTGTTTGAGATTAAATGAACGAGATGGAATAAAGAGGATACATGTTGCCATCCTGCTTTCTGAAGAGCACTGATATCTTTTGGAACTTTGTCACTCCACCATCAATACATGAATTCTGTATCCCTTGTCCAAAGAAATCTTTTTGCACCAATGTATTTCCTCAATTTCTGGGCTCCTTTTTCTTTTGCTTGTGAGAAAATAAGGTCCTTTGTAAAGAAAAATGTAGTAAGGGAACCTGAGAACTTTGAGAAGAGGCAGATTGTTAGCTTTGGGGGATCGCTGTGTGTTGCTGCTGACTTGTGGACTTGCAGTTCCTCTTCAGATTTTCCATGGGGCAGATGTGTATTTCCCCACTGTGGCTAATTGCAGGCTCTTTCTTTAGGCCTTTTTCTGAGGAGTTCTGTTCTGGAGAACATGCCCATTTTAACAAAACAGGAACACATGAGCAGCCTCACGAGGGAGTGTTTCTGGGAGTACAGGGGTGAGGTGCAGGAAAGGAAGGAAGGGTCTCTGCTTTGGACAGTCGTGGCTTGCGGTGGTGCCTGGAATTTGCTACAGCCATTCTTGAGTAGAATGTGCTTCTTAGGAGGAGGTGGTAGCAGCTGTCTAGTGCTAGCTGTGGAGTCTTTCCCATAGGATTGTCTGCAGGGACTTCCCACATGAAGGTTGCTTCTCTTAGCTCTGAGATTGTCTGCAAATGTCAAGGAAATAAGCAAAGGTAGTGCTTTTTGTTTTCGTAGTTAGAGGAGGTAGAGAAGCAGAAGCTGCTGTGGAGGTATTGCAATATGACTTGGAGAGAGAAGGTGCCTGGGGAGTTTGTGGAATCTCTTCCCCTCCCTTCTTCTCCTATGTTTCAGACATGATGTTTCCTCGGCTGCCTGCTCGGTAGCTGGTATGGGATGGCCCAAGAGTAGAGCAGAACAAGTTGTGTGGAAGTACTGACAGCTGGTGTCAAACACAGCAAGCAAGCAGTGATTCAGGAACAACCCTTCTGTCTTAACCATGCATTTCTCCTGAATCATTGAGCATTGCAATGCTGATGCCATTGGTTCCTAATTCATGTGGTGTTCTGCCAGGCAGCACGAGAGATGAGAAATGAAGTAGTAGGAGTTTCATTGACCAGTGCTTATTGCAGTGACTAACATGGCCTTAGAAGCTCATTAACTGGCTGGCAGGTCTTGCTGTGTAGCTGCATTGACTGAGTCTGTGGCCATGCAAAGTTGCACAGCCCAGTGCAGGGAGTAGGACTGAGATGCTGTAACTGAGGAGAGCCTGCTCCCGTCTTGTCTTACCTGATGCTGGTTTAGCTTTGGGCAGTCATGGCTGTGCTGAGGTCAAAGAGGGACTGCTAGATGGCTGTTTTCTATAGAACTGTCCTCCTGTTAGTTTTCTGGTTGCCCCAAGGCAGAGAGGGTGTTGGGTGTGCAGTCTGACCACTTGTTCTTGGGAGTTAGATGGCCTGGTGTCAGTTGTTAATAACTGTGGTAAAAGGTTATTGGAAGAAGAATCTGGTGGTTGGTGTATGAAAAGTTGTCTCTAGGAAGGTAGATGTGAATTCCCAAGTGGAGCCTACGTGCTCCATACCTGACTTATCACTAATACAGCAGGCAGAATAATGAAACTGTAAGGCATTTTAGTGGAGTAGTTAGAATATGAAGCAAGAGCTGATGAAATCTAATAAATAAAGCATCTTGATCCATTAAAGCCTTTGCCTTCACTGAAAATATTCACATTCTTAAGTTCTTTGCTGGATTAGGGTAATATCCTCTAAATAACCTGGCTGATAGAACAAAGGCAGAGAATTTTAGGAAAGTATAAGCAATCAGCAGTAATAGGAATTTTTCTTTTTTTTTCAGTTTCCTTCTGAGGTTAAAATGACAGGAACCAGATGTAAAATAGCAGATATGTTTAGGACTTGAACTCACTTTGTCAATTATCATGTCATGTCTCCGAGAGAACGGGAGGCAGAAAGAGCTGCGTGCTCTGCCAAATGGGCAGGAATTTTAAAGTCTCTTCTGTTTCTCACTTCTGAGAAGCCGGATCAAAAATACCTGTTGCTTGCGCAAGTATCTCTGGCTCATTGACTTGAAGATACTTTCCCAAAGGAAGAAAATAGTGTTCATAGTTATTCTCATTAGACAGTGTGCAGTGCTGGTTATCTACAAGTACTTGAAGCATTTCTATAAACATTCTATAAAACATAACTTTAGAAAACCCCTTATTTTCAATGGAAACCTTTAACAAAAGCTGTATTAGGCTACTGTTGTATAAGTGATACTATAATTAATTTGCTATTTCCTGCCTTTTACTTAGAAGTTGGAAGCTTGGCCAAAATACATTTGGAAGATGAACAAAAGGGTTTGATTTGCCAAGACACACAACCTCTTTTGGGGCAGAGAGTGAACCATCACTTTCTGGTCTTTCTCTTGAAAAACACTTCCTTCTTGATGCTATAGGTCTCAAATCAAACTACTTTCGGGCCTCCTTCTGTTTTGCTAGAGGCTGAGTTTGCAAATTACAACACTTGATAAATTACAGCAGGCTGGAAAGGAGGGATGCTGATGGAATTTGCTTGTCAGTGGGCCGTTGTGAAAGTGTCTCTTTTAGGACTGTTCATCTAAATTTTTAAGGGATATCCCAAGAAAAGGATGATAAATGTACATTACACAAAGAGATCTTTTCCCATTAAAAATCTGTGATGTTTGTCATTATTTGTATTCCACAGCAAACTACAGGTCAGAAAGGTACCGACAGCATAACTATGGTGTGTTGTTTTATTTTTAAATCCACTTCCTTCCTGGGGAACTTCGGAGTTCTGATTAGACTGAGTCCTGCATGAAATGCAGGTGCTACCAGGTGGAGTGGAGAAAGACGAGGACTTGTTTGCAAGTGTTGGGCTGACAGCACCACGGTGTCTCTCTGGAGCAGCTAACTCTCTGGTTGACTGAGTTTTGTTTCTTTGCTTCCTTGGGCTTCCACCAACCCAACTAGAAAAATTACAAAGCTGGGTCTTATTGAAGAACAAAATGCTTCTGAGTGAAAAGATTTAAGTGCATGTGTTACTGTTAGGCAATATCGGGGTGTGAGGGAAGAGGGGAACAAGAGTCAGTTCCTAAAGAGATGTGCTTGCTCCAGTCTTAGAGATGATGTGAGAGCTGAAACCATTTCCTAAAGGAAAGAGGGATGTCTTTCTGAATCCTGTTAGCTGGAAGGCAGGTGCTGTGGAGAAACTCCTTGCATCGGTTAAGTTTGTGTTCCATCTCTGCACAGAGCCCTTCCAGTCCTCTGTGTGTGTTTGTGTGAGATGACTCTCAGGGGACCTTAATGTTGCAGTTACCATGGAAGCCAATTCAAAGTGGATTGTCATGCCATCAGAACTAAAAGATATGTGTAAATCTGTGCTAGCATTTTGCAGATGTTTGAGATTTTGAATATTTCTTGCAAGAAAAG
This sequence comes from Chamaea fasciata, assembly GCF_029207755.1. Classification (NCBI taxonomy): domain Eukaryota; kingdom Metazoa; phylum Chordata; class Aves; order Passeriformes; family Sylviidae; genus Chamaea; species Chamaea fasciata. Next base: position 17,670,766 of record NW_027094092.1, on the reverse strand, counting down.
TATTTCTATTATTTACATAGGAATATTATTTCTTTGCTTGTAATATTATTAATATAACATTATTTGCGTGTAATATTAAGCATTTCTGAAATCAGCCTGGCTCTGTGATAGACAGGATAGATAGACAATCCAAAGTGAATACAGGAGAAGAATTTTAACTTGAGATGTTGCCCCTGGGAATTGTCCTGTTTGGTTGTAGTGCTTCTGAGTTACTTCTATCCCGTGCCTATATGGCACTCATCAAAATCTGAGTAGAATCTTTTTTCCTTGCATATCTTCATCCTTTCCACTGTCCTGTTTGTGTTGGCTGACACTTTCACCTGCCACAATTCTCAAGAAAAATCCTCAGCTGACACTTGAAGGTGCTCATTCTAGAGAAGACTACTGTGATAAGCGCAACATGTTACGTACCTTGGGCTCGTTTTTTCATCCATGGAAATCAAATGGTTATTCATGCTGGACCCCTATGGTTTAAAACATCTGCTTGTCACCAGAACTTGCTCAGTGACTTTTGACTTAACAGCTTGGGGGCTGAGCTCTGGGCCTCCAGGATCTCTAGGTTCCTGGGCTGACAGTGCTTCTAGCACTCACAGCATCTCAGGCCACCAGCATAGCAGAGATGGCAGATGTGCTTCTTTGGAAACTTTTTTGTGTGAAGTTATATCAAATCTCTAAATTTTAATTGCTAATTTATTTTAGAAAGAACGGTTTGTCTCTGACCTACATGTGGGACTCAAATGTGACTTTCTGGCTCTTAGAAGACTTTTTATTGTTGAAAATCTGAAATAGCATTAGGACTACAGGGATGGTGTTGTCTCTTTTCTTGTAAGGTTTTTTTTTTTTTTTTCTGTTGGTAGTGTGCACTCTTAATTCTTCATGGAGAAGAAAGCTGCATCAACAGGTGGAGAGTTAGGAACTGTTTTATCAGTTGCTGTTTGTAGGTCCACTGGGGAATTACTGGAGAGCTCTTTTTGAGCAGAACAGATTAGGTTTTTTTTAATGCCCTCTCTGTAGGTTTCTTTTTTTAATTATTCTTGAGGTTTTTTTTTTTTCTTTTAATACAGAAAAAATCTGGTCTGTGAAAAGAATTTTTAGTATTAAGGGCTGTAGATTTTGATGACTTCTCAAAAAAGAGTAAGAAAACCCTCAGTCACCTCTGGAGACCATTCTTGTCCTATGCAAAAGTTCTGCATTGGAAAATCAAATTCTTTGTTCCAGTGTTATTGGAATTGTTTAATTTAGTTTTGCTCATTTCTTTGGAGGAAGTGTTTTCTCTGCATCAAGTGCATAAGCTATTAAGAACACTTTACTGTGTCATTCCCTAGACATATGGCATTTTCATAACAACATTACTATCCCAGCAATTTCATTCCGATTTTATCAAATACTCCAGGCAGGTCTGTTTCAGGAACTGGATGTAATGATAAAGATGTGTACACCTCCATGGTGAGGAAGCCAAATTACAGTAAGAAGTGGAGTATTGCTAAGGAACTGGAAAAGAGTTGTTCTTATTCAAGGAGAGTATAAGCTTTTGTTTCTGGTCATATGAAAACGAGGGAGTCTGCAAAACAGGGAGGAAACAAAGGCTGATATCCTGTATTGGATAACAGACTGATAGTTCCTCTCATGCAGGAATTCCAAAATACTTCACAAGCATCAGTGAATGGTCTGGTTGTACAGTCATGGTGTAATTCAGCACTCGTAGGTATTGTAAAAACTTCCAAGGACGTTTATGGTAGGACAGCTGTTGATGAATGGTTCATGATCAGGGAAGTGGTTGTGTCACCATCCCTGGAGGCATTTTAAAAATATTTAGATGTGGCAGTGCTGGGTTAATGGTTGGACTTGATGATGTTAAGTCTTTTCCAGCCTAAACTGTTCTGTGATTTGGTGTTTAGTTCAGTAGAGTATTGTTGCAAAAGGATAAAACCATTCTTTGCAGAAGAGACTGTCTTAATGGAAGGGAGAGGAGGATATTGGCTCTAGTCTGTGAAATGAACTTTTACTGAACATGATGTGCCTGAACACCTTTCATTCAGGGCACACGATTTCAGCTTCCAGCAGAAGCTGTTTGTACCTGTTTAAAAGCTGTTCCCTGAAAACAATGCATACTGCTGTGCATATGATTCTCCCTCAGGGAAGAGAGAATAAACTGAGCACTGGATATTAGCTGCAGCACTTAGTGCACTGCTGGGAGGCACTGGGACACAACAGCGATATAGGCAGTGTCAGAAATGCTGCAGCACAGCAGAGGAAGTGTCTGTGCCAGCAGATGTGTTTGATGCTCACCCCAGTATTTCTCTAGAGCGCTGCTATGGATAAGCACCTAAGCCAAAAACATTTTAGCTCCACAGCCCCCAGCTACTCTGTAAATACAGCTAGAGCACCTTGTGGTTCCAGCGAATGCCAAAAAGCAGAGAGGTAGCTCTCTTTAAGATTGAGGCAAGCTATCTCTGCCAGGAAAACTCACCTCAGCATAGCTGGCACAAACTTCTGCTTTCCCTGTGCTGTTTGCTGCTCAAAGCAAGCTTGACTTCCTGAGCTAATACAATACAATTTCTTGATTGATTTTTACAGACGGGATTTTTTACAAAACTTGCCTTGGGATTTAGGAACCTACTTGTCACTGGCTTTCCTTGGGGCATAAGCATTGATTCACTGTGGCTATCTGGAGAGAGTGGTAATGCTGTTACAGCATCCTTCTGAAGATGCTGGCAGTGCTGTATAAGCAATTCATGAGGCCTCACAGGCAAGGGAGAAAAATGGTTTGCTTTTTTATCAGCTGTGTATCTGTGGGGGTAAAAAAGGCTGCCTTCCATAGTGCTGACAGGGTAGACTATAGCAAGGGTTTGGGGTTTGCAGTGGCAAATGCTGCCAGCTGAAGAACGATTGTTGATACTGCAAGGGGTGCTGGTGTCAGAGTACCTGCCTTATAGACCACATTTTTGGTCACTATTTCTTATGTAAAATTCTAATGCTTACTGTAAAGTCAACTGTAGTTACATAGTTTTTTTGGAGAGCAGGAAAGATATTAAAAGACTGTAGGTTTTCCATATTTTTTTTTCCCCCCATAACAAAGCTACTCTGTCCAATCTGGGCTTTTGATTTTCAAATTCATTTCTGAAAGGATTTCCCAATAGAGAATTTCTATTCCTAGCCATGAAAGACTGAGCTTTAGAAGTACTATTTTCATTTAAGAAATTTGATCTGTAAAAATGCTACCTCTGCATGGGCACTGTATGTTAGCACTTTCGGCACGTTCCTGTGCTGATTTCTTGTCAAAGATAGTTTTTTCCTTATGTCTTGTTCGAAGAGTCTTTTACTTATTTTTGAGGCCTGAAGCCAGTACCGTTGTAAAATATGATAATGTCTTCAAACTGACAATTACCTGGAGATATTTTTTTCTTGGATAAATTTCTCTGCCATGACTTTCCTGTCCTGTGTGCAGAAAAAAGGCAGCGGTATAATTCCTACCTGCTTTCTGTTTTGTTTAACCCTGTTTTATGGAAACCCTTCTTCAAGGATCACAGTCATGCATTTGAATTGGGACATCTGATCTCAGCTGTGCTGGAAGGGCAACATAAAAATGACAGAAGCGAGACAAAGTGTAGTGTGAACAACCTCCAGTAGCTTAGTTTTGAAAAGCTTTGTTCAAGGTATCACATAAATATGACAGAAGATAGTTTTATGGTTTAAAAAATAAAGAGAGAATTATGTAGGTAATCTTTGCAACCTAGTAAAAATATCATAGTACACAGAAATTGAAGTGTTACAGCTTTCTATGATCTAAAATGGTATCTAATCTTAGTCAGTAGGTGAAACAACACTTGAGCATTTTGTTTGTAGTGATTGCTTTTTTTATCACTTAAGAACAAAGTGGTGTTTTGAAAATCTTCATAACGTGAATCTGGCAAATAAGACAATTCAGGTAATAAGTAAAATCTCTTAAGATCAAGGAGACTCAATGCTTTACATACTTATAATTGGCCCAGACGTTTATTTTAACGTCCTGGTTCTAAGTCTGAAAACTGCTTTGGGGGGAGGAGTTACTTGGACCAAAGTAATTTTCAGTTTAGAACATAACCATGTGTTTTGCCTGTTATCTGGAATTTTTAAATTTTTTTTTCAAATCAAGAAGTTGCTTTTCTTTAAAAGGAGATGCTTGACTTAACAGCGACTGTAGTATCTGTGGAGCAGTTTCTTTTCTCTTCAGTGTAAAACCTTCAACTTAAGTTAATTCTGTGTAACTAAAGCTGTCTACAAGTCTAAGGACATCTGACCAGTTGTTTAGGGCTTTCTTCTGCAGGTGACAGAGGAGATTCAGAAGGAAGATTCATCCCACCTCAAATAGGGCTGTTGAGGAATACACTTGGAGCATGTAGCTGGGTGTGCAGCTGCTGTGAGAGCTGCAGGTTGTGCCTGGGTGGGGGACGTGGGGGGAGCCCCAGGCAAGGGGCTGTGACCTGGTGCCCACCCTTGGCATGACAAAGTGTGCGATGCGGCCAGGTGACTGGACTCAGCAGGATGACACCCTTACAGTCTATGGGCTCCATAGTTGGGCGTGCAGGCAGTCAAGAGGGATCCCTGTGAAAGGATTTGGTTCCAGCAGTGAAAGTCTGCGGCTGGTGAGAGTGTGACTGCCAGAGTGGCTCCTGGGTGGTCAGACAGGGCAGTTTCCCTAACAGGCGATACTGGAGTTACTGTTTCTTTCATTTGGCTGTACAGGGAACCCAGATGTCCCTCTGAGACTGACTGTATTAAGTGGCTCAAGTTTGTATAGAGATCTTTGTGCAATTTGAATCCCAAGCATCGTCCTTAGAGCAGGAACCTTTTGGTTTCCAGCTGTCATTGCTCCTGGGAGCTTGTCATTCATTTGGATGGTCAGCCATGTGAGTGAGTGCTTATCCCAGCAGTTGTCCCATTTTTTGTCAATGTGGGTACATTCTCACTTTATGTCTTGTGTCCTGGAGCGGGTTAAAGAGTGCACAAGGTGCCCTACTAAAAAGACTCCAGCTAATTCAGTAGTTTTTTTTTTTTTTTTCCCCCCATGATCTTCCATTTCTTCATTCTCATCCAAGTATTTATTTTTAAATGAATATATATTTAAAAATTAATTTAAAAATTCCAGAAGTGGTAGATACATAAAATCAAAAGTCAATCTCATGCAGCTCAGTGCTGTGCTGCAGACTCGCTGTTTGACTTTGATAAAGCCAGATGGTCTATGGTATTGCTTACCTGTCAGTGAAAGACAGACATCTACCTCCAAGGGGCTTCTGAAGGTAAGCGCAGTCAGGATTTTAAATTCATATTAGTGCATCCGAGTGCTCATAGCAGGATGGAGAAAGGAGAAGGTATTGCGTGTTCCTGTATAACCAAAATGTCCAGTGAAAAGTCACGTAGTGTAAGTCCTGCTTCCTTTTCTCCTCTTCCACTTTAGTGCTTTAGCTTGAAGATCCTGCAGATATTTCACTGACAAATTATGACTGAATAGAGATGAAAACTCACTTGTTTTGCTTTTTCTGTTTAAATTTCAAAAAGCATGGTATCATAGGCTACTAAGGTGACAAAAGAAAGGTCAGTAGGAGAGTGAGTTTTCTCTGGGCAAATTTCCTGACCCAAGACAAAGGCAGCAAAGAACTGTCAGAATATGTTTTTGTCATAGGAACGGAAGAGGGAGACTGGAAACTCATCAATTGGTCTTCACAAATGGGTTGCTCTGAAGAATCATAGATCCATTCCAGCTAAAGACTGGGATCCTGTACTAGGCCTGGAGTCCTAGTGAGAAAAGATTGCTTTGGGGGCTCTCACGTCATCCTTGCTGTTCTGGGTGCTGGCAGCACAAAATATCTTGAGGGCGGACACAGAAACCTGATCTCTGCTCTAGAATGACCAACAAACATGATCTCTTTTCTGAGAGAAGAGTGTCTTTCTCTGCTGAGTTCTTGATGGATGAATTTCTGTGGAGCCTTTCCACCCTCACCTGTGAGTGTCCGAGCCAATCACTTCCTCATTCATGTAGCTACAGAGCTAATTCTGCTTCAGCTGTGGGTAGGTTCTGCTGGACCTATGCTTGATTACTAGCTCTGTTTACCACAAGGGAGCAGTTATTAATGTGCTCTCATTTTTAAGCCAGTTATAACTCCTTCACTTTGATTAATTTCATTGTGGAGCTCTTTACTTTTTTAGCCTGTGTAAGATGTAATTCTGATTGTAGAAGTGCTTCCGTTGCTTCCCTCCCAGCTGAAGGAGGAGGCAAAAGGGCTATTGATTTTTATATAAAGATGAGTTTAATGAGACCTGGGGGTTGGGCTTGATCCAAGGCTTACTGGAGTCGGTGGCCATCAGTCATTAGATTTCAGTGGATTTCAGGCACTGGTGTCTGACTTCATGCCACGATGTTCAGCTGCCTGTGTAGCAGGGGTTTCGTGGGTCTTCATAAATCGTTCAAAAGCAGCAAACTATCATAGTCGGGGAGGGCAGGCATGCTGACCAGATACCTAACAGCTTTTTATCTCATTCTTGTGATCCATTTTCTCTTATTTCTGTACATTTCAACCATGAATGTGTGGTCGTGGCGCATGTGATAGCAATTTGTAATGAAGCACACAACCCCAGATAATACAGCAGAGCTCTAACCAGGAGCTTTTAGAGAGAAAAGATTATCTTTAACTCTGAGCTGAGTTGTAATATGGTGGGTATTAATGCACAGATTTTAAAAAATGAATAGTGTAATCAGAGATAGGAAGGGCATTAAAAACAGGCATGTGCTATGAGTGATGTAACTCAGAGGTTCAACCGTGTTAGCAACTGGGCCAGATCTGACCTGCAGGCCAGTCATGTTCTGTTTTTCTTGCATACACGTGCACATGTTGATGCTTTGCAAACAAACTTCTGCCTTTTCCTTTGAGAAGGAAAGATCTCTGTGACGTGCACCAGAAGATGGCCCACTGCACTGCCCCAAGCCAGCTTGTGGCAGACATCACCAAAGGATCAGACCATCTTCTCAGCCATAATTCTCTCTGCAAATGACTGAAGCAGCTCAAGCTTCATTTTTCCCCCTCTCCCACTGCTTTTTCTCTACTGACTTTTGATTGACTGGTACTCTAGGTCAACCAAATGCCATCCGTTTCCCCTGATATAAAAGTGTGCAAGCAGTGCATTGCTCTTACCTATTCAACCCTCAGGAGCTTATTCTGTTCAGAAGCAGGCTTTCTCTGTGCTTTGTTCCTGCAGATATCATTTTCCAGGCTTCCTCACTGTACAGTGTTAAGTAATGTATTGTCAGCTGGAACAAGTTCGTGTGGCGGTCCATTAAAAATAAGAATAAATGTATTATCACCACAAGATGCCATTCAGAGACATGGGGAGAGGAGAAAGTTTTCAATGCACCTGACTTTTAAGGAATCCAGCTATTGCTAAGGTCTTTGTAAAGACAGATTTAATCTGTGTGTCTTAAATGTAGTAAACCTAAAGAAAACAGCAAGCTTCTTCAGCTGGGAGGGGTATTGCTTCTTGGAACTTACTCTTTCTTTGTCAAATATACAGAAGGAAGATAGATTTTTTTTTTTTTCCTCTCTGTACAGGAAGGATCATGAACTATTGTTTATCTGCCGTGTTTACTGTTAGCAATGGAACTGTACAAATAAAAGGAACAGAGTTCAGGTACCCTGTGGGTGCTAAATGGAAGTAGGATCTATATAATAGCTATTGTAAAATCCATGTCTTACCTTGGCTTAAAAAGCTGCTGGTCACCCTCTTAGATGTGCCATTCAATTTAGTGATGTTGAGCATCTGTTTAAACAAATAGCTTTAAAACTTGTGATGGAACTAGTACTTTGCCCTTGACTCTGACTTACCTGTAGCTGTAACACCCAGTAAGTCCTTCTGGGCTCTTCTTTCTGTTGTCATCAGGTGCCATGTGCAGTGCCATCAATGGCCAATGCAGCTGGCAGGTTTCTCTGAGAATTACCTGCCTTTCTTTGGAGGCTGTTGTTACTCTGCACCTCAGTTTGGTTCAGCTGCCCACTAATGCACTGGCTGTTGTGCTCATTATGGACTTGTGAAATCTCTTCAGACAGCTTCAAAGCTTGCACACTGACTTGTGTTTGGATGAAACAACAATAGGAAGAGACCTCCTTTTCTCATGAGAATAAACTTAGCCAAGTGGGAATTTGAAAACCTTAGCCCTGACTGTTTCAATTTTGTCATGCAGAATTCCTGTGTGCTACTATGTGCCCAATAGCTTTGTCTGGGCATTTGTTGTTCCCAGTTTACAGGTGCAGTAACTCAGAGGTCAAACTGGAGGAGGGGAGTGGTCTACCAAGGTCTTTCTCCATGCAGCTTGTGAAAGTTAGACGAACAAGGTCTGAAACTTTTTTACTACCTCAGAGGATAGAGTATTTGTCTCCTTGTAGTTTTGAGGCTTGCTTTAGAGTCGTGCATTTTTGTGTAGAGGCTGTACCCTACCTTCTCTCCTCTGAAGGAAAATGGGGTAAAAATATTGTAGAACTGAAGAACAGAGAAAAAGGGGAAGGTGAATGCTGGCTCAATACTTTTTTGCTTTGAGTAGAAGATCCTGATGAGAAGTAGAGGGCACCTGTGGTCACTGAGGTTTTGTACACACGCTTGGGGATGTGTGCAATGGTTTAACATGTTGAAGACCAACACACAGTGTATGTAGAAATAGTTATGTGTTGGTCATTTGTATAAGGCATGTCTCTCCTCAGAACTGTGTGAGTGTTTGCAAGACTCTCAATTTTCTTGTGAATGTAAAGGATAGCAAACCTGGACATGCATTTGATTTGCTCTGGCTGCTGAGCCTTTGCTGAGAACTCAAGTTTCAATTGTCTGTGAGTGAGGGTGGGAGGAGGCTGTAAATACTGTTGTGATATTGAACTGAGGAGGGGAGGACTGAAAGGAGGTCTGGGTGATTCCCAGTCTGTTCATAGTTCCACATTACTGAAGGTGACCTGCTGCCTGTCACCTGTGGAAGACCAGCCAGTGCTGCTGCTATACAGTGCTGAAAACCTTCAGAGGGTGAGAGGGTCTGTGCCTGCTCCAGCTGCCTGAGCTGCCCAGACCTGCAGAACAGTGTCACGAGTAACTGAGGACCTGGTGAGTGCTGCTAAAATCATGTCCCTTCCAGCCTTGTGTGACTTTTTACAGTTGAAGGTATTGGAGAGTAGGTTCATTTTGCTCGTGGGATTTCCCTGCTTCCCATACATGACTCCTGCTGACTCCCATCAATACTACCAAGGGCAGAGCCCCTTGGCAGTGCTCAGTTTTGCATGTGTCCAGTGATCCTTTGTTCTGTGGTGGCCTTGCATTGCAGTGATTCGGAATGAAGGAGGTGGTGGTGGGGTAGAAGTACCCGACTGTCTAGCAGCTAGTTTTTCTTCAGGGTTTGTGCTGGGTCTCAATATTGAGAAAGTCTGTCTATACTACTCTCACTGCTGTGCAAAGCTTTCCTGGTGCCTGCTGGGACCAGGGACAACTGTGTGTGTTTTACTGTGTTTTGGGTCCAGATGTGCTGTGTGGGTGGTAGAAAAATGGCAGAGATGCACATGTGCTTTTCTAGAGCTTACACTGTTAGTAACTGTGTACTTAATACCGATCTCCCAATTTATATCCCATTGTGGATTTATTTATTAAATGCACTTGTGGCAAGAGACTTCTGACCCCTCATGCTTTTGATATATTTTTACAAAGTTAGTAGCAGTAGAGATAAACTGACATCTGGAGGCACATGGGTGGTGATGGCATAATAGAGCTGAAGCCCTTTCTTAATGGACTTGTGATCCTTCTGCAGTCAGAATTGGCACACATGACAGTGCTGCTGCTGTGCTTTCTTTTGGCCTAGTTTTCTAGGTGCTTTTGCCCATACAAATTTCTGAAAATTGATTCTTCCAGGGCCTCCACAATCTGTGCTGTGAGCTGTCGCAGAGCATTTTGCTCATTTGTTCTAGGTGACTTTCCCAGGGTCAAGGTGAGTCGATAGCTGAGCCCTGAATAGAACTGAGAATACCAGATTCCTGCTTGTTTGACCCGTGGAAGCTGCTTTGATAGATTGCTTTTTCAGGTAGTGGAACACTTGGTATTTTGGATACATTTAGAAAACTTCCACCTGTGGCTTGTGGTGCTAGCATGTAGATTGTTTTTTCTTTAGGATGAGAAAGACAGGTGGGAGGAGGATGTATGATTGCACTGGGTGAGGTTTTTCAGAGGTTATTTTCCTTCTTCCAATTATTATTTACCAAATGAATAGTCCTTATTCCTAAGAAAAATATTGCCCTTTCAAAGCCTTAAAATCTAGACATGCATTTATATACCCAATGCTAGGAAATCTTCCTCCTTACTTCCTCTCCAACAATCACCACATACATCTTTCTTTGCCATTGAAGGCTTAGCACTGAACAGTGGTATCAAGGCTATTATTATCATTTAGAAAGTATGAATTGAGAAGATGAGCTAGATATCTGTGCAGTGTATTTCCTAGCTTGTTCTTAACTTGAGAACAAGATTCGTGCTTTATTAGTTTTCTGTCTTTTGTGCCCTGATACTAACCAGATGAGAATATTAACAAAAAAATATAAAAGAAATAATTAAAAAAAATTATTAAGCAGAATTGCAAAATATCAGATGCAATTTTGTAAGTAAATGCGGGTTGGAAATTAAAAGTCTGGAAACCATACTACAGCAAGCACAATGTCAGGCTATGACGTTAACATGATACTGTCAAAATTAAAGGTGGTGTATTGAGAGTCTGCCCCCAAGGACTCATATCTTTGGGAGAGTTTGAACTCATTAGTGCTTAAAGGCTACCTTTCTGGTATTTGAAAACATTTTTAGGGCTAGTCTATTGTTTTCTTTTATATTTTTTTTCTCTTCATACAGTTAAAGCAAGTTTGGATGCACCACATTCTCTCCCACCATCTATGGCGTGCCCCCTTCTTCTCCCCCCATTACTATTTTACAGTTTTTCTGCACTTCACAATCATACTGCTTTTCCAGTAATGGTGTAACTCTTAGAACTGCATTAAAAAATCCCTCTAAAAATGCTAGGAAACAAAAAAACCTCTCTAAAACACCACAAGAATTGATTTCATTTGTGTATAGAAAGAAGAGTGATTATATGTGTGTGTCTAAAGGAGGACTTAAATGTCTCTCACTGATTTGGAGTTTAATTGGAGTACTGTGATAGATACTGAGTTTTACTGATGTCTTTGAGTATATAATAAGGAAGAAAATGTTGCTTTTTATATTAAGGACAGATGTACTTGAAGAAAATGAAGACTTTGGTTGAAGTTCCTGTTTCTGGGATCTCCCTATAATTGTACATTTAAAGGAGTTGTGTGCACTTCCCATGTAAAGTCACATGATTTAACATGTGCAGCTTTGTACAGTTTGTTCTCTTTTTCCTCTGTACGTGTTTTATTAACAACAAACAAGTGAACTGATGTTATGCCAAATACCAGTGGTTGGCAATCCCTCTAAAATCAAATTGTCTTCCTGCAACTCATTGGGAAGCATTTGCTATTAGGGAGGCAGGGCACTCAGGGGAGTAATATTAGCATTCCCAATAAGCAGTGGAGAAGTATGGAAGTGTATGTTATAAATATCAAGGATTATATTGTTTTCTCTTCCATGTCTAGGACTGATGTAGCTTTATTCCAGTTGACATATTTAAGAGGTTTTTTTGACCCAAGATGAAAATGAGGGGTCAGTTGTCTAAGTGGTGTAAACACCCAGAGCTCCAGAGAAGACAGGCACTCCTGGTTTAGCCAAGCAGATAACTGCAATTTTTTTGTTAAGTGTTTATATTGCCCTGTTGGCCTAAATGAGTGTGCTTCAATTTTTTGTTTTTGTATTTGAGGATCTGGCACCGCAAATTCAATTTGAATTCTAATGGGAGCATGACTAGAGCTGCATAAATGACATCTGCCTCCCCATTAGAGTGGTCATCTATGGCAAAGATTTCAGCATGGATTCTTACCTTGAAATGAACATGCTGATGACTGGCCATGAGTTCATGTTGGGTTTTTTCCCCCTGTTTCCTCTGGCTGCCAAGTATGGAGTTGTTTATGCCAAATAGCTCATTTTCTCTGGGAGCAATTGTGAACTATGCTCCAAACTGCCCACTTGCTAATGAGCTCTTCTAAATTGTGGCTCAGATGCCTGCTCCGTGTTGATATGGGGAAGGATTTGACCTAGGTGTTGTGACCCTTTAGGCTGTGGGAGAAGAATCAGCTTCATCCCTCTCTTAGGAACACTTAAGAATCAAACAGTGAAGCACAACAGGGATAGAGAGGGAAGGTCTGTTGCCCAGGGATTGTTTTTTTTTTCTAAGTCCACAAAGCCTGACAAATTTAACCTAAATGCATCAATAGCTTTGGGTTAGTCAGGTGTTCTTTCACCACCTCATTTTGGTGAAAACATTGTTTGCCTGAAGCTTGGAGAGATTATGCAGGTTTTGTACTTCTCTGTCAAGAGTTTCCAAGAGGACAAGCACAAGGGGGATAACAAGAATTCTCATCCTTAGCTTCTGACAAGGATACTCCAAGATAATTTTCTTTCTTCAGTAGAGGAAAGTCTGAGGTTAACTTTTCCAGGCAAGTAAGGTGACTGGCAAATGGCACAGGGGTGTGAAAGGTAATAGAAATGTAAATGTATGAGTGTGTCTGTTGTATTTTATTACTGAGAAGTATGTAGTAGAAAATACCAGAGGAGGATTCTTATTTCTTTACAAAATCTCTTTATTTCTTTTAAATAAAAAGTAAACCTTTACAAAATTATATGACATGCAGCTGCATCTAATGAACTAATGCAGGCTCTTATTAAATGAGACTATATTTTCATCTTTTAAAAAAGTATTTGTATAAAAATATATATTCATACTGTCTTCGTATAGTATTGATACTTTCAGGAAGTGATAGTATTGATACTATGAATATTGATAGTATTGATACTTTCAGGAAGTGTTTATACTTTCAATGCCTGATAACAAAGTTCCGTAGTTTGGTCAGGCATTCTGACCCATAGCTGAGGAGTGAGCTGGGCAGAGCACAGGGGCTCCCTATCTGTGTCCTGATCTGATGAACTAGCATGATAAATCATCTTCTTCCACTCCCTGTAAGTCACAAGGTATCAGTGAAGATTTATATGAGTACACGTGGTATGTTGGGACATAAATTATTGCTGGTCCTCTCCCTCTCCTGTTGGGGCATTTGAGGAAGGGCAGGTCCTAGGAGGCAAATTTTGGATTTGGCTGTTGTTTCCTGTTGAGAATAGGAGCAGATGTTGGTGTCTTGGCTACACACAGTTCAAAGGATCGCAGTGAATTCCTTCATCATGCTGAGGGATCTAATTGAATGAGGAGAGCTAATGAGAGGATGGAAGTGTTTGCAGCACCATGGGAAATGAGAGACTTCCCTGTTGCCATGTTGGTGTAAACTGGGCAATTCCTAATGAAATTAGTTATCCCCTAATAATTCACACACTAGGATCTGCCCTACACTGAATCTGTGCACAGGGTGTGCTGTGCTCCTCAGAGGTTATGTAGCTCCTCTTTGCAGAAACAGAGTTTTTAATTGCCTTAATTGGTCTGGACAGTATATATCTGATTCTACCAGTATGTCTAATGCTAATGAAATCTGTGGTACGGAATCGTTATTTATAAGTCGTCTATTTTTAACAGTGCTGCTGTAACAATTTAAATGCTCTGGGCTCTGTGTACCCTGATGGTCTTTTTGTGTATGTTTATTATATGGGAACAGCTGGGTATTTGAGAACACAATTTGTTACCAGGGTTTCTCTAGGTGGTAAAACTATATGACTGTTCCCCTGACTCTGCTGAAGTTTGTTATGAAACCAGACCCTGTTGTATCCTATTCATAAGAAATTGTGAAGAGGGTATGTCATTCTCCTGGCTCAGTAGCCTTCGAAGCCATTGGTTCTCTACATGTTGATCTGACATTATGGTTGGAGAGATACCTGAAGCAGGTGATTCTTTGTAGGTTATCTGTCAGGTTTGTCAAGAGCAAAGATGTTTAAAACGTAATTTCCTGCAGAATGATGAATTCTCTTCGGTGATAGCTGTCCTTTGCTCAGGGCTATTACCTTACTTTTGTTCTCTTTCTGTGAACAATGTGCTTAAATTGCAAGGTTGGAAAGCCACGTTTGTAGATTCTCTTTTTGTCCTGATGCCAGTGCAGGGCACTGTCTCCTTGTGTCAGTTTACAGATGTGGAGATAGCAACTGCATGAGAATTACTGCTGTGTAACAAAGTTTGACTAAAAATTACAGCTGTCTAATGTAGTGTGTGATTCATGGGGCATGGGGGTAGTGGCATTGTCCCCTGACCTTTTCCACTGGGAACTGTATAACCCTGCGTCCTTACTATCCTGAGAGTTGGTCTTCCTGCTGCCTGTCTGGTGGATGCAGATACCATCACAGGATTTTTCCTGTGCAGAGTGTACAACAACCATGGGGCCTGAATAGGCATGTAGAGCATCCTGATCCAGTTGAGATGCACGTGTTACGCATTGTCTTGAATTCAGTAAGCCCTCACATGCTTCACCCTGCTGCTGTTTTGTCGCATGCTCTCAGCAAGTACACAGGAATGTAATGGTTGAAATTACTTTGGCTTTTGACGGGATTTTGGCTGTTTCATTGCTACAGGATTTCTTCTGCTGAGTTTTGTGCTAACACTCATCAGCACAGAGGTCCTGACTGAAAGGCTGTCATTGCTGTCTGAAGGCCTGTACAGGCTAAATTATGATGGCTATTGTTACACACAAGTTTTGGAATGGGAATAGCAGAAGCTCAGAAGCAGTAAACTACTCCCTACATTTTTTTTTTCCGGTTAATAATCTCCAACACAACAACTCACCCCTTCCCCCACCCCTCTGCAAACTTCTCTAAGTGAATAGAGAAACACAACATGTACAGTGAAGTTGGTTTTTTCTGCCTTGCACCAAGACTTATCTGATCATCATGTTCTCAAAGATATTTTAAAACTGCTGGCTGTTATTTAAGGATGCTATTAAAGTCCTTGCTTTGGAGAGTTTGGATAAATGTAGAATTTAATTTAATTAACCTTCATCAGTCTTTCTTTCTGCATTAAAAGGTGACCTTTATAAAATGCCATTTACATACCCAAGAGCCTGGTGCTTGCATTTTTCTATGTCTATATAGCTATATATAAAGGCATATTAAAACATGTTTACATGTAATTTAGGTATTTAAGGACCATTTATTATGAACATTGGTGTTATGTATACAGACATATATTGAAAAACTGTACCCAGTGGTAGGCTCAGGTTGTTTTAAGTATCGTGTAGTTAACCAATTCCCATCAGAAAATGCATCTAGAGCTGATGGATTCATGTAGGAATCAGGTTGCAGCAGAGTGTTTAGAGGCATTGCTGGAGGACGTGGAGGCTATGGTGCAGCCCCTGTATGGGTATTCAGCAGTAGAAGTTCTCTGATCCAAAAAAGCATGTAAGTTTAGCGGGCTGAAAAATGTGAGAAGGCTGTGGCTCAGAGTGGGAAGATGACTGTCCAGGTCACATTGCTTCGCTGCATTTCTTCTGAACCCCAGCAGCAAGGATGCTGTCCCCTAGACTGACCTGTCTTTTCTTGTTCTTATATTCATCACTCATTCACATGAACAATTTTCCCCTGTTTTCTCATGGTAGGGAGTGTAGAAGAGAGACTGCTTAAAAGCTTTCTTCAACTAAGGCAAGCGTGAATAAACACGGTTTTTGTAGACTATGAAGTCTAATATGCTTGTTAAGTTCTTCAGATTGAATTTGCCTTTAATAGGCTCTTGGGGGTGGATTTCAAATGTATTTAAGTTTCCAAAGATGTGAACAGATGCTTAGTAAAATTTTCAAAGCTTTTAACTTGCTTAGGTAGTTTTGAAAATTCCTTTCAATGTCTGTGTGCCTTTAGTCTCCTCAATAAATTTGCAAATCCTTAGAGCCTGTTGTTCAGCATTCAGGACTTGAACAAGGTCTGGAGTCTCTGCCTTCTCTCTCTATTTCTGTAGCTGTACTTATTGCAGCCGGGAGACCTGCGTGCTCACTGTAACTTTGTAAATGCAAATGGGTCCCAGTCTTAAATCTGACCCTCAATAGTGCAGGTGTAGGATGTTCTCTGAATAATTGTTTTAGACACAGAGGGCTTGTGGATTTTGTAATCGACATGTGTCCTGTTGCAAAGAGGGTGTTCTCCTCTCACTCTTTGAGAAAATCCCATCCTTGAACAAAGTTTATATAAAAGAGGTTCCTTGACTGTTAAAATATGCTTGCTCTGATTTATAGCACCACACAGCTCACACACAATCATAACCTCACTTTCTTCTGCCAGTGGAAGATCTATGATAGAAACCAGACATGCATCTTAAAGGGAATTACCTTAGTGTTGGTATCTCTGTTACTTGCCTGCTGAGTAACTTAACAGTGGAGATGAATGGCAGCGCTAGTGCAAAAATAGTTCACTAATTTATCCTTGAAATCTAGCAGGCACACTGGGATTCCTCAGAAATGTTCCTCCATTGTTTAGAGCTGGAATTAGTCCTGTAGTGATGATAGCTCAGGGGTGGAGAGCAAGAGCTCTTAAGTTTCAGGCAGAACAAAAAAGTTGGTGGATTTAACTCCTCCAATGTGTTTGGTTTGAATAACTTACATTTGGGTTATTCATTTTAAGACCCATCTCCCTTTCAGAACCTGATTTTGAAACCCATTAGCTGCAGTAAGCTTTGGAAGAGATTGCCAGAGTAAATATGCAAGAAATACTGCTTGCCAAGCAGTGACTAAAATGAGGTTTGGTGTGATAGCTGGGAACTGGTCCATTGCTTTAAGGAAACTGCATCTCATGTGAGAAGCTCTCTCCAGTGTTTCTTATTGACAAATAAGGTGGGGTTTTTTTTTGTTTGTTTGTTTTCCCTTTTCCTTTGGTAAATGAATACGAGAATGATGTCACTAAGGATCATGGAGGAAATTTTAGCAAATTTACTGATCTAGTAAATAAGGTAAAGGATTTCAGCTTCTAGAATGCAATATGACTTTTATTTTTAAAGTGAAAATTCTAAGGACTTCAGTGTCAAATGGAAGCAGAGCATGAATAAATCTTCTTGAGAAAGCTGATCTGCCAATTAAGCTTTGAGAACCAGTTGCTAGTTTTTCCCAGTGATTGTTTTTGCAATTTGTAGGGCTCTGGTTATGTAATAAAATCACTATTAACCCAGTTCAACAGAACCTTTCAAATGTTAAAATGATTGCTGGAAAATAACAGTCTCTGAAATTTGTACCACACGCTTCTTACTTTGTTCCTGACATTTGCTCCATCATGTCTTATGGGTACTCCTTATAGAAAATGATATTACCCTCACCAGTTAGCAGTAAAAAGTAATGTATTCCTTGTCTGGGACATGCACTAGATGATTAAAAGAGAGACCTTTGGAGGCTGAATTCAGTGATGCTCTAGCCTTTTTTACTTCTGATGCTCTCTGTGTCTCTCTGAGACATTATCTCATTTCTCTAATTCTATTATTGCGTAGTGTTTTTTATCTGTAGCATCCGGCGCTCAGACTTTTTGAGAGTTGGTGACAGTTTATTTTAACAGCTTTGGAGAAGAAAGATGCAAGTGTCTGAACCACCTGGAACTTTCCGCTGACCCCTGTAACTGCTGCTGAACTCTGCATTAGGCCGTGGAAGGGACCTGTGTGGGACCACTGCACTTGTTCCTGAATTGTGCAAGGCAGGATTAAATCCTGGCACTGAAAGGAGTCTGTGCTACTTAGGCTTGCATTGTCTCAGCAAGTTCTAGGAAGCTGACTGTGAAGGCAGGTGACTCCTGACATTGTGGTGAGGGGCCAGGCTGGAAAAATGTCTTGTCTGATTGTAAAGGGGCAGTAAATGCAGGGAGCAAAGGGATGGGAGAGAGGCTGTGGGAATATTGAGCCAACTCAGAGCTGTTGATTTTGAGTGGGTATTTGTACTTCAGGGTGTCGTGGTTTTTCAATAAAGTCTCATCTGATTCCTGCATAGTATCAGGTAGCTTGTAGCTATTTCTGTTTCTGAGATAGAGATCAGCACATTGCTCTGCATACACAAAGGTATTACTGTATCTTGGAGTTCATTCTTGCATAGAGGAGAACTGTTCAGATTCTTCTGCTCAGTGTTTCCTGTTTTTCTGTAGCCTTTCTGGTGAAAAAGGGTGATTTTTTTTTTTTTTTCCTTTTCTCCCTTTCTCACCTTGGTGAAATCCACTTCCCTTCTACCTTGAATTATTCTACAGAGGTGCCTTGACTTCAGATCCTGGTGCCAGGAGTATGACTGGGATACTGCAGGCTGTCACTAGTATCTCATTTCTATGACATTGGCACCTTGCTGAAGAGGCAGGTCTTGCTGATTGAGAGCTGCTGTTCTGGTTCATCTGCCTGCCAGTGCAGTGTCCCTCCATCCAGGATCTCTTTTTCGACTGCCTGCAGCAATAACTCGAGATCTGCCTGCCATCTGGATGGCACTTCCCACAATATAACCTAGTGTTGATTTTTATGTTGGTTTATTGTGTAATGCTGTAAATACATATGGCTGTGTATAACTTTTGCCTAAGTGCTGCAGCTGTAGCAGTGAAAACAGGGGTTTGTGATGCTGAGCAGACTTCTAGCTCTGCTCCTAATTTGCTCTGTGAACTAAGGTGTAGGGTGCTTGTTCTCTTTGAATGTAATTTTTTCTTTTTTTGGCCTGATTTGAACACTCTTAAATCGGTGTAATTTTTTTAAAGTCTCTAAATGCATCTTGAAAAAGGGGCTCTCTGGTAGTATTCCTCTTATGCTACCTATCGTCATGTTGATGAGGAGTCTTTAGATGCAGCTGCATAATATGTTCATGGTATGCTCAGAAATTCCATATGTGCCTTGCAACGCCAGAGAGCGATTTGTGTATCCTAATGCAGCTGCGGATCAGGGCTCTAGCTAAGTTGGGAGTGTTTCATCCCAGCAGGGGTGACAGATTTACTACTGGCGGTGTGATCAGTCACACTGATGACAGAGGCTCTCCAGAGCTGGCAGAGGGCATGGGTCACTGCATGTTTTACTGCAAGACACACATAAAAGCCAAAATGCTTGTATTGTCATAAAAGCTGTCTGTTGAACTTTCTTGTTTTTCTCTTGTGCTAGGTTACATCCCAGAACACTTGGGGAACATGTGGTTCTCATTAAACGTTTCTCAATAGCTCAACAACAGTCCCTAACCGGTGGAGGTCTGCGGTAACAAACAGAGGTTGCCAAATCGCTGGTGGCTGACAGAGCCAAAGTGCTGGCAGGCTGGCAGCCAGCTCACCTATCACAGTCCTCTGCACTGCCAGCCTTGGAGACGTGGAGGTGTCATTTGCTCCCCATTACTTTGAGATGTTGCTTTTGTTTCCTCACGTCTTGGTGTCCAGCACAGGAATGGTGTCAGATGTTAGCAGCACCAGGGAAATCACGAGGATGCAGGAGGTCCATTCGTGCCTAGTTATGCAACCATGGGATGAGTGCATGATTTTTAGAAGAGAACCGTGTCTGATCCTTCAAGGACACTTGGTTGTCCTTCATTTTAATGTGAAACATATGGCTGTAGTTTGAAACTGAGGACAACAATTCAAGCCAGAAACGCAGAACCCTGATGGTGGCTATCTCTGGTGGCAAATAAAAAACTTCAGCAGCCCCTTTAAATCTTTCATTGTATGCTGTTTTCAAGTAGCTTTGTCATTGGTTGCTACAGCTGAATTGATTACTGGTGATTTGAATACATTTGAATAGAGACTGAAATGACACCCATTCCGTACTTTAATTTTAGTTTCACTTTAATTAATTTTCCCCGTGACCTTCTCCCCTCCCCCTCCTTTACTATTTTGAATGCTGCTTAAGCAAAAAGAGGCTGTGAGTAAGATGGATTTATCATGTTGTGTCCTGTATGGAACATTATCTAATTTTTAAACACAGTCATTACTAAGTGGCTGTTCTTGGTCAGTGAGAGCTTTGACTTACAAGAAGTATTTTAACACTAAAAGATGCAGCTAGGCACTATTTTAAAGAAAAGACAGGTCCTATGACATTTTGGTTCATAGAACAAGTAGGTTTCTGACTCTTCTGCCTTGTTTGTAGCTGTAGAGCAGGGAAGAGAAACAAACTATGCTGACTTTCCAACTCTGTTTTTCAAGTGAAATATTGACATTTGGGGGAAAATGCAAATAGGAGCATTCACACTTTTGGTACTTAATGAAAGCAGTATTTGACACTCTGCTATATTTGTAAAGCTTGAGTTAACCTCAAAAGTCAAAGCTGCATTATGGGTGCAACTTTAAAAAGAACCTTCTATCACTGAAATTTGGAGTGGACATTGTTCCCTGGAGTACTTGAAAGGTTATTTGAATGTCCTAAATAGAATATGGAAGAATTAGGTTCCTTTTAAAAATCCTCAGAAATTTAAAACTAGGTTTCCATTCTAAAAATAAGAATTAAGTAGAGATACTTCATTTTGCTTTAAGGAAATAAGCTAACTGCTTTTTACTGGTCTTATGGTGAAGACCTTGTTTGTTTGTGTTTCAGTACAAGCTTGGGGGGGGGGAAGGAATAACAAATGCCTCTGTCATGGCTTCAGTCCAACAAGATATATGAAATCAACATTAAAAGCCAGTCATCAGTGGCTGTCTCTGGCACACTGTTCTGTTCTCTGAGGAAGCGGGTTTCTTCCCACACAGGGAAGATGAATTAGCTGTGTGAGGAAATGGGTTTCTAGGATATTTTTCTGCAGTCAGCAAAGTGAAGTGAGATGATAGCATTCAACTTGTTTTGCTGTATTTAAGGTTTTGAGGTACCTAGACCTTGAAATACTCAACATCCAAATGAGCTCGCAAGAAGCTGGTTTGTATTTTTCAGGCTCTGTTAAGGTGTATAAGGGGAAATCAGAGCCACGCCAAGTAAAATATCTTCAGCAGGGGCAAATATTTCTTTGTAATATAATCAGAGCACTTCATGCACAATGACTGCAGCAGGATGTAATCTGCAAAAGTATCTTGTACTGCTCCTTGTCTGTTGGTCTCTTAAAAAATTGTTTGCTTGGATCGCAAAATCCTGCCCCTAATGTGCCAGTGGTGTGGTTTAGGGATTTTCTATAATTCTGAGCTGTCTGAGATGTTGTACCTAATTACAGAAAATCTCCATTGGAAATATATTGTTTGCACCTTTGCATAACTGGTGATGCTTAGTAAAAATTATTTTTCCTTTTTTTCCCTGCATATGTTGACTGGAGGTTCTTAACCTACCTTTAGGTATGTTTGTTGCTGTCCTAGTTTCAGCTAGGGTAGAGTTAATTTCTTCTCAGTAGCTGTTACAGTGCTATGTTGTGGATTTGGAATGAGAATGGTGTTGGTAACACACAGGGATGTTTTGGCTTTTTGCTCAGTCATGTTTATCCTAAGTCAAGGACTTTTTTTCCTTTGCATGCGTGAAGAGGTTTGCAAGAGAAGCTATGAGGGGGAGCACAGCTGGGACAGGTGACCTGAACTGACTGTAAAGGGATATTCCACCCCATGGAATGTCATGCCCAGTGTATAAACTGGAGGGTTTTGGCAGAAGGGGAGCTCAGCTGGGTTCAGGAAGGGAGGTTGAGCGAGCGGTCTCTCAGAGGACCCTTCTGTTGTGGGGCTGCTGAGGGTTGAAGAACAACGGGAACTGATTGCTACCACAGCAGCACACAGCTGGCAGAATCACACCAAGCAAGGCTCCGTGGCTCCTATCCTTATGGAGATTGGTCATCTGGAGAGCCAAGGAGTGATAGCAGGACCCCCTCACACTTTAGTAGCCCCATATGACCGGTGCAAAAATCTAATGGAGAGTGGAGTTTGAAAGACGTACTGTGGCCTGAATGAAGTCACGCTTCTGTGTAGGATGTAGAATCATGGAATGGGTTAGGAATGGAATGTTAGTCTTAGAAAGTGGTCTGTGATCTACCTCACAGAGGAGCAAGGCTAAAGCTGCATGGATATTGTCACAGAATCAGCCTGGCCACTTTGCAAGCTGGCTCGAAGTCTCCTTAGCGTTTGTAGGCATTAGAGGATAGATATTATCCTTGGCATGTGCTCCTATAATTCCGTGTATTCAACAGAAAAATGTCACTTGGTGGCTATGCTGTATAATGTGTGCCTCATGCTCTCAGCAAGGCTTGCAGATATATTTATAATGCAAGGGCAATCAGAGGAGTCACCCACACAATTGAAATGTTTTCAAGAGATAAAGGCTATTAAATTGCTTGAAAAGACCAGTTGGGTCTCTAGAGAGTGAAAAGCCAATTTTGACCTTACAGAAGTTTTACTTGCTGATTTTACAAAGGAAGTGTTAGCAGAAGAAAAAGATAAATCTATAATGGGATTACTTTCTGCTCAACAAAATGTGCCCAGTAGCAAGCTCCGCAGAAGTTTTATGCCCCTTAAAAAGGAAGTGGGAACCAGAGGGTAAAGCATGCATTCTTCTTTTCCCCAATGGCTGAATTTTGTGGAATCCAGCTCCTCACATCCATATTGTTCAGCATTCCCTTGCCTGGCAGTGGGACTATCCCACAATATGTGAGGGTGATTACATCTATGATTGAGGGGGAGGGCAGCTACTGTACTGAGCAGACTATAACTTTTGCATCAGAGCGTTGTAAATGTACTACTCTAACTTTCTCTTGTAGTAGCACAAACTATACCAGTGTCCAGCATTCTTATTTTGGGATAATAATACCAATGGCTATGAACTGGAAAGCTTTTCCAGTAAAATGTTATTTTGCTGTAGTTGGACTGATTCCATCAGTGCAAAATGACTACCTTGTTTAAACATTGCTTATTTTTTATCTGAAGGAAAATATTGCAGTTTATTTACTCTTTCTAAGATAGTATATTTATTTAAACATATTGATGCTTTTCTGAAAGGGCTATTTCTCAAATCCTTTGCAATCCTTTAGCTTCATTCCTGTGATGGTTCTTATTGAAGAGAAAAGACTCTTGTGTGCCTTTTCTGGCACAGTGGTTAGATGTGTGCACCTAATAGGGCAGTGGAAGTGTTTGTTCAGGAAATACCCTTGTTACTTGATAAACTGGCCAAAACAATGCTTGCTTTTGTATCAGTTCCCTGACGATGCTGCTAACCAATGTAAATACAATTCTGTTTAGCAAGTGAGAGATGAGAGGAGCTTGTTGAATTTTTTTGATGTTCTCTCTCTGCTCTGACTTCTAAACTGGAGTTGTTGACATGAGGGTAGAACTGAGGCATGTGAGGTCTCTACAGTTGGTGACTTGGGGTGTGCCTATGAGGATTGTTACTCTGACAAAGCCTCTGAAAAGGAAAATACTCTGAAGCAGCTCGTTATGGTTTTTACACTGTCTTGTAGATGCTTACTTAGAGATTACAGAAGTTGTCCTCAAGTTTGATCATCTGCTAACTTCATTCCCATTTCAAAACTGGCTGACATGTTCTCTGTATACTTATACATGTAATTTACATGTAATTATGGCCAGCTGGAGTTGCTGAGAGGCTCCTTGGTATGGAGATGAAGAATGTACTACACTGCCTGGCTAGTCCAGAATACGAAATGGGGTGGCCTTTGACTACCATGGCAGAGGCATTACTGGTTAAGCAGATTCCTTAAATCTGACTTCTCTTGCAGGCAGGGGCAAGGGGATCAGAGCTGTAATTAGAATCACTTCCTCTCCCTTCAGCATGCTGCCTTGAGCCATAGCTCTGTAGCACAGGATTTATGCCTTTAGTGTCTGTTGCTCTCACAGAGGGGGTTAGGATGTGTGGCACGAACCGCTGCACAAGTCTTGTGAAGTTGTTTTCGAGCTGTGAGAGCACAGGATAAGAAGAGCTGTCCTGAGCTACAAGAGCAGCTTCCTGCTGCGTTCCGTCAGCATGATAAAAAAGTGGCAGTGTTCTTCAGTCTCCTATTCTTGCACTGCTTGCTTCTTCTCAAAAAGGCGTCAGCCTTGGGCTCCCTTCAGGTAGCCTCCATGAGGGGATAAAAGCGGGGCTTTCTCAGCTTGTTTTGCTGTGTACTTTTCCCACTTGCCCACCCTGTCTCCCTGGTTGGTTGGTGTTTTCTTCTCCACTGAACCTTTAGACTGTTAATTTATTTTATCTTGCAGACACAACTGAAGGAGTTTCCAAGAGGAATGGGTCTGAAGGAATTTTTTTTTCCCTATTTCTCTTTCTTATGCATGCTTCAATTTCCATGTATTGGTATATATTCAAATCCAGTAATTCAGGAGGCAAACAGTCAGGGAAATGAGTCTGGGATGTTTTTGTGAGGTTATTTCTTAGAGTAGCCAAGAGAGCTGTTATCACAGGTGTGAATAGGATATACCTCGTTTGTTGCATTAACATAGTTTTGCCGTAACTGTTCATGTTTGTGCATTCAAGTAATGAAATCCAGGAAAACATCATCACTTCTCCTCAGGTCAGGGAGAATAAGAGAAAAATCTCTGTCTGCAGCTGAAGTCCTTCTTGACCTCACATGGTGAGAAATGACTGGACACACTGCTCTTGAAAGAAAAGATGGTACTGGAGTCATACTAATGAATTGAGATGTATGAGTTCAGTTCTTCTGCCATAAATTTCTGTGATCATGAGTAAAGTTCCTAGCCTCCTGAAAACCTGTAAATGAGGTAAACAGTTCTTTCCTCCCAGCCTCAACTGTTTAAATTGTGATGTCTTTGAGGCAGGAACAGTACACATTGTGTAAATGCACAGGAGGTGAAAGGGCCCGAGCTATCCTGTCCTGTCTGCTGCCTTCGGCTAACTCCTTTGTGGTAAGTACGGCAGCATGGATGTACCGAGAGACTGGAGGAAGCAGCTAGGTGGAATGATATTTTTGAGGTCACTGAAGACATATTTATATCAAGGGGCATAAGAGAGTATCTTCAAAAATTTAGATTTTTAGAGATTTTAGGTGTAGGAAAGCATTTTTCCCCTCATGAATTCAAGCTATGCCTTTATTCACATGCTTTTTAAAAGTGAGAGAAATTATAAACATTATAAAGGCAGAAAGGAGAGCTGAGGGGTTCAGAGAGGAGGCAGGGAGGATGCCAGGCTTTACTTTGGGGAAAATAAGGAGAGTGTTTTTTGTGTCTGCTCTTACTGAAGGCACTCCATGTGGATTGGTGTTAGCGAAGGCTTTACTCTGTGTGCGTCACGGCTTTGTAAATGCTGGCAAGTAACACTTACAGACTGCTGGACTCTGTATGGAGTGCTGATCTATAGATGGTTTTTCTTTTTCTGTAAAGGACACCTCCAATGCTAGCTGTATTTGAAGGCACAGAAAATAGGTTTGAAAAGCTACACACAGCAGCTGTCATAATTTACTGTAATATCCTGCTGTTTAGGATAACTAATGAGTGCGTCAGTTCCTTGGATATGTTGAGCCAGATCATTAATCAGTATCAACTGACCTTGCTTCATGGAACTGGGGGGACTTCCATACGAGCTGATACGCATCGTCTGCATTGGGAGATTAATGTCTGGAAAGGAGGTGATGTAAAACTGCTGGCTGGATTTGTGCTCACTGGAGATGAATTCTTGTACCTGGCTGAGTGTTGGGGATATTTCGGTATTGGCATATCATGGAAAGCACGGACCAGTTACAAGAAAACACTTGTATTTCTATGTTTAAGTGCTGTTTCTTAAGCATCTCTCCTGCTCTGTAGAACATGAGCAACTTGGATCATTTAATACTTCACAACCTGTCCTGTAATGAGGAATTATTTCCAGACAGGTCCAGAATTTTCTTGGCTTCCTGTGGCTGACTTTTGCTCCCATCCAGCTGTGAGGTTTCATCCTTCTGCTTTATCCTCCCGTGAACTGCCTAATGTTAAAGCAGATGAGAAGCAAGATGATGTTATCTTCATAGCAGGAGTTTACTTATATCTTAAGTGATACAAGGTTTTGGTACAGCCACAGCTTATTTCTTTAGTATAGTCTCAGTGTAGATAGCAACAGCAACACTTCTAATAGTTGCAAATTAAGTCTATGTTTTCAGTAGAGCAGTGCATTCTAGTGTGATAGTGGATGGGCATCAGCCAAGCATTGAGTGCAGCACTAGCTGTACAAAGGGAATAACAACATGCTTGTATGAAAACTAGAGTCGTTCTAGCCAGACTGAAGGTGAGTCAAAAGAGCAAAGGCAGATGGCAGAAGCTGCTGGGGAGAGGCAAAGATAAGACATCATCATTGTTATTGACTTGTGGGCCTGGTGTGATTCTAACAAGAAGTATGCTAGTTGGCCATAATGCTGTAAGACTACTAGTGGCCAGTGAACAGCTGTTATCCCTGGAAGTTTAATCTCCACCTGTAACGTTTAATCTAAGTTGCCAGCTCTTGTGTGATTGTAGCAAACTGCAAGGCAGAAGGACAACCAAAGGAAAATACTTTAAATTTCTGTTTTCTTGGGGATGGATGCTTCTTTGTCTTCTATGAATTTCTGAAGCTCCATGTTTGGCTCTCTGTCTCATCATAGACTTGTGTGGAGCTTTGCTTTTTTTTTTCTTAAATATGTATTTTTATGTATATATGATATATATATTTTTCCCTATTTCCCCCCATTTTTTGAAGTAGATGCAAGCAATTACTTGTATGCTGTACTGGCCAGTCTGCCCAAAAAACCCCAGAAATTTCCTGAGGTAAGCGCAGTTAAGAGGTATTGTGATAGATGGATTTGAAGGGCTGATCTTGGTTGCAAGATGGACCAATAAGTTGAAGCATTGTGTCTATAATGTGTGAGAACTGAGGGGTAGAGAGGTGAAGACTCGAGCCCTGTTGGTAACTGCTTTGCCTGTGTAACAGGGATCACGTCAGGAGGTAAAGAGCTGCATCTGCTGTCAAGTTTCTTTAACTAATATGGTGCAGTGTGGCATTGCTGTAACTGATTCGGCACAAAACTTTTGAAAACCATTAAATAATTTAACGTTGTTGATTCCGAACCCAGGTTGGGTCTCCTGACAGAGTGTAAAATATTCCAGTGTGTTTGCAGTAGTTTATGTCAGTCTACATTTCTACAGCAGAACTTTAAGCAAACAGAAAACAATGTTGATTTTTGATGAGGTGCATTTGGTTTTTCTGAGGCCTCGTGGTGGTAAGGATCCCATTAAATCTGTTTTTTGAATCCTTTTCCAGAGGGAAGATGTTTGGGGTACCAGCAATATGTATTGTTTTTTAATATCTTTGGTAAAGAATCTTAGTACCTAGATATTGATTTAGATGCTTTCTAAACTGTGCAGGTAAGTGTGGGTAATAAACTGTAATTGATCCTGTCTGAAGGTCATAATTTGACTCCTGTGTAGATCACAAAGTTCCAATGTATTCCGTGCAGCTTTTCTTTAATCAGTCTCTCGTCTGGTCACCGGTTCTGATAGTGGTGTGTTTGAGAGCGTTCCTCTTTGGACAATGTGAGTGCTGCTGTCCTGGCTCAGAGCTGCTTCCCCGGCTGCGCGGGTCACATCCAGTGCTCGCACCGTTGCCAAAGCCCAGCGCTCCGGAATTGCCGCACAGCAGCTCCTCATTGCCCGGGAGTGTGTGCGGCGGCCGCGGCCCGGCCGGGAGCGTTATTTGTAATGGCTGGATGGCGGCTCGCAGCGCTGCTCTGCCAGCACGGCCAGCCACTCGGCGGCCACATGGAAGAGCAGAGCAGAGGGAGTGCTGCAACCCGAGATGGAAAACTCACTCGGATTGTGTGCTTTGGATGGGTGGTTTAGGAGAGCGAAAGATCAAAACTGGCCTTAAAACTACGAATGTGTTTGTGGTAACTTAAAGTTACCGCAAAAGGCAAAGATGGGAGAGGTGCGTCTTCTCCCTGGAAGTACCATGGTAAAATTTTTATGATGTAATTTACTGTTTTGGAGATTTTCTGGGAGGAAAATGTACCTTGGTGTATCCCCAGCAACAGAATTAAGGTAGCAATTGTTTTAAGTCACTAGCTTAAAAGAATAAGCTGGAAAGCTTTAAAAATCGCCTTCCCCCCTGGAAGTGAATGTTTTGCAGATATTACAATATTAGAAGACTCAGAAAAACTCAGACCTCCTCAGGTAATTTACTCATTGATTGAGGTAGGAAATTAGATGTTGTTACCACCAAAATTTCCTTTGCCTTCATTGGCTGATTCTCCTGTCTACCTTGCTCCTGCACAGGTGCTTCCAAAAGTTTGCTCAGAGCGTGTCTGTGGGAGGACATTTACCTCTTGCTCTCGGTGTAACCCTCTGGGCGCGCACTGGGAGCGTGGTGGCGCTTGGTTCAGCTCCCAGCTGCGCAGCAGACTCCTTGGGAAGGTCACTTCTGTCTTCCTGCACTATGTCAAGTGTTGTGGATGATCTGAGGACAGCTTGAATGTTGCTGTGAGTCACTGTCGTGCCACAAACACCTCTGAAAGAGTGTAGTGTGACCCGGGACCTAGCTAGTAAACTATCAGTCAGCTCAGGCAGTGCTGCTCTACCCTTGCTCAGAGGGAGCTTGGAGAATGGGCAGGATCCTGCGCTTGCTGATTTTGCCATCCTCGTGGTATCTCAGGGCCATACCCACAACAGCATGGCAAGAATAGTCCTTAGGCTCATAAGGAGGACAGAGGGACAAGCATGTGTAATACTGGAATACTGTAAGAGATGTATCAGCTCTTTGGGAATTGGAATATTTCCTTTAGAAAATACCTTTGATCTCTGTTTAAAGGCATACAGTTGGCTGTGTTCACTGGGAATATATTTCAGAAGCTAAGTACCTGTCATATTTAAAAAATGCCCGATGTTCCCCAAAAGCCCAGGAACAGTTTTAAGAATCACTGGATGAGTATTGGAATCAATGCATTTGAGCAGTGCTGTGTCTATATTTGTTTGTGTGTATAATCATAGTCATAGATATGCAATTAAACCTATTCTCTGAAAAGAAACCTCTTGAATGGTGAATTTGAAATAATGACAAATCAGGTGGAGATTTAAACTTTCCCTAACCATTTAATAGCATCTAAATTAAGAAATATTTGCTAGTGCAGATTTGGCTAGGGCTTTAAAGGAAAATGAAAGTGCTTGAACCACAGGAAATCAATGGCCTAATCGTCTGGAAAAAGAGTTCATTGCAGTGCCAGGATAACCTGTGAGAGCAATAGACTATTCTGCAGGTGTGGGGAGAGTGTTTGTCATTGAAGTTCTACAGCAGAAGCAGTTTCATGACAGGTAACTTGTGAGGTTCTGAGACTGATTGGGAGTTGAGAATGTCATATATAGCTTGTGTCAGGGAGGGATTCAAGAAAGACTAAATGAGGGATGGTCAGATACTCTATTTTGGTAGAAGCAGTCACATTTCCTTACTTTCTTTCATTATAGATAATACTCTTTTAGAAACAATTTAAACCTGCTTTCTTCTCTTGTTGAGGTGTAGACACGTGGGTAGCTGGATGTGCAGCTGTGGTGAGAGCTTCAGGTTGTGCTCTGGGTGAGGGACACTGTGGGGGCGCCAGGCATGGGGCTGTGACCTGGTGCTGACCCTTTGCACAGCTTCCCACTGTGAAGGGACTTTGGTCCCAGCAGTGAAAGTCTGGGATGGTGTGAATGTGACTGACAGTGGCTTCTGGATGGCAAGACAGGGGAGTTCCCTTAACAGTTTTCTTCCAAGGACAGTAAAAATTAAGCTAATAAAAAAATCACAGCAAAACAAATGAAGAAACAAACAAACAAAACCATTCCACCTTAACTTCAATAAAAAGCAAATCCACATCTAAAATGGGAAAAAAATGAAACTTGAATAAATGTATAATTTATTGCATATCTTCTTAGTTTATTGAATGGTGTTGTATCTTCCTTAACAGATTGACACCCTGAATTTGAGAGTATGGGATATTTTAATCTAAACATCTATATGTTTTATAGTTACTACTCAGGGAAAATCAGCCCTTTTTTGAGGCATAGCAGCTAAAACCGGAAACCAAATGTAAAGCTGCAGACCCCGAATTATGGTTTCATGTTTTGAACTTTGAGTTCAATAGTTTTGAGTTAATTATGAATTTTGAAAGTATTACTATTATGACCTGCACTAATAATTTATCTTAATTATGAATGAACCGTCAGCATCAGGAAGCCTTTCCTTTTTGACAGATACAGAAGGATGTCATGGGAGCTGCTCCTGTGCTCTCTGGTGAGATGTAGCATGTCCTCCAGATATCTTCTTGGGATCTAGAAACACTGGATACAAAGGCAGACCTTGAAAGTTATATGATGATGAAGGAAGGCAGCGATTGATGCAGAGAGACCTTCAGGAGTCGACTGTGTTTCCTCCTTTGTTTGCCTGCTTTGAGAAGTAACTACCCTGGACTGCACTGGGACACTCTCATCCTTCCCAAGGGATGGGTTGTTTGTGTTGCTGATTCTATCTAGAATGGCCAGGGTATGGAAGAATAGAAAGCCTCATCTTTTTGCTCTGTATTTGGGAATAAAAGTCATAAAAAATGAAAGTGCCTCTGCATGAGAATAAAAGTCATAAAAGTTAAAGCTTCTCTGCATGAGAAGAACAGACTTTATTACCAGTTAGGTTGAGACTTGGGAACAGCCAAAGCAGGACCACAGATCTTGCAGCTATCAGTGCTAAGTGCTGAGTACAGATGACTTTGCAAGCAGAAACACAGGATGCAAATATTTAACAAAGCCTTTTTCAAGCTCACAGGAGGGATGCAGAGTGCAAGTGGATGTTTGGAGCAGAGTGCCTTAGTGACAATCTGCTGTTTGCACTAACTCTAATAGAAGTTACACGTGCTCATCAGTTTAAGAGCTGATATGTAAATGGGCTGCAGTTCCATATCCTGGACTATGTCAAGAATAACTCCAGAAAATAATATCAATCCAGTGGTTTCCAGAGACAAGAGTGAACTAATGTTGCAGGAATATGGTTGTCAGGGTTAATGCTGATCTAAGGAGGATAAGAATAGCATATAGTTCAGGAAATCCTTAAATAGGAGTGGGAAGGGAATAACTATTTATACATTCCCTCATGTTTTATATATATATAATATAGATAAGATACCAGCTGGAGGTAGCTTATCCGGCAGATTTGCTGGGGCTTGAGTACATGGTGATGGCTCTGGGCATGGTAGGAGAGTAGTCTTGTCTGACAGTGTGAACATGTCTTGCATCAAGCAATAGAAATTGAAGGAAGAGATTTCAAATGATTGCAGGTTGTCAAGTTGTGTTTTGTTTGAGAGGGGATGTGGGCAAAAAATACAATGTTACCTTAATTAAAAAAAAAATCATAAAAAAGCAGAGGTGGGTAGGAGACTGGTGGGTGGTGATAAAGAGAAGAATCTTGCTGACATTTCTTTTTGGTTTCCTCTTAAAAACAAGAGCAAGCAGTACTCATGTCTGCTTTAAAATATATTTTCCACAGCCTCTTGTGTTTAGTAGGACTTCAGAGAATAGCGTTTTTTTTTTGTTTTGTTACAGGCTGTGTGTGCCAATACAAGAGTTCAGTCAGTCAGTAAATTTCCTGAATTAGTTGCAGTAGTTGGAAGCAGTGCAGAGACTGAGAAGTCCCCTTGTCACTGGGTGAAGGTGACAGTGCCTAATCTGTGTGGTCCTAGTAATTTCTGTGTGCTCTCTTCATGGCAGGGAAGTTGAGTAGTGCTACACATGTATGTCCTGTGTGCTGTTGTGACACCAACTGGAGCATCTCTTTGCTGTCCCTGTTAAAATCTAACCCTGGGTGTCCGTGACTGCTGGCAAAAAGAGGTCACATAGTAAAGCCACATGGGAGGACCTACACAGCAAAGCCTTTCTAGGATCAGCATTGAATGCCATTGATGATGTCTCTGTTCATAAGGATTCTGTTTCTTAGGATTGCTGCCCAAATGACTGCAGTTTGGAATTCATCACAGTTTGGGTGTTAACTCAGAATAGGAAGGATGGAGCTGTTTTCTGGTTTAAGGGGAAGAAAAAAATTGTTGGTTGAGCTCAGATGAATGGAAACCCAGGCAATATTAGCACATCATGGTACCAAGTGTTTCCTGCCATGTCCACCCTTGGCCTTCAAAAAATCCAGTAAGTCTCTCACCTTTGTGTTTTGCAAAATCATGGAGCAGATCCTCCTGGAAGGTATGATGAAGCACATGGAAGATAGGGAGATAGCTGGTGACAATCAGCATGGTTTCACTAAGGGCAAATAGTGCCTCACAAATCTGGTGGCCTTCTATGGCAGTGTTACAGGGGTGGTAGATGAGGGAAGGGTGACTGATGTCGTCTACCTGGACTTGTGCAGAGCATTTGGTAGTGTCTCACATAACATCCTTGTCTCTGAAATGGAGAGAAACGAATATGATGGCTGGACCACTCAGTGGATAAAGACCAGCTGGAGTGATGGGCCTGTGCAAATCTCATGAAGTTCAAGGGCAAGCATACGGTCCTGCCTCTGGGCAGGGGCAATCCCAAGCAAAAATACACACTGGACTACAGTGGATTGAGAGAAACTCTAAGGAGAAGGGCTTGGCAGGGTATTGGTGAATGAAAAAATGGATTATGACCCAACAATGTCTGCTTACACCCCAGAAAACCAAGTGTATCCTGGACTGCATCCAAAGCAGCGTGGCCAGCAGGTCAGGGAGGTGCTTCTTCCCCTCTGCTCCTCTCTAGTGAGACTCCACCTGCATCCAGCTCTGGGGCCACCAACACAGAAAGATGTGGACCTGTTGGAATGGGTCCAGAGGAAGGCCACAAAAATGACCAGAGGCCTAGGGCATCTCTCCTTTGAGGACAGGCTGGGGGTATTGGGGTTGTTGAGCCTAGAAGATTTTATAGCAGCTTTTTGGTACTTGGTGGGTCAACAGGAAAGATGAACAGGGAGTGTAGTGATAGAATGAGGTGCAATGGTTTTAAATGGCAAGAGGATAGATTTCAATTAAGTATTTGGAAGAATGATGATGATTAGACAGTGGAACAGTTGTCTAGAGAACTTATGGCTGCCTCATCCCTGAAAGTGTTCATGGCCAGGTTGGATGGGGTTTTGGGCAACCTGGTCTAATGGAAGGTGTCTCTGCCCATGGCAGGGGGTTGGATGATCTTTAAGGTCCATTCCAACCAAACCGTTGTGTACTATGAAGTAGCACCAATCTCTAGAAAGTACTGGAGCACTGAGAGGTGTTCTAGAAACCAAGTTCCTTGACCAGTGTGCAGATAAATACAAGCCCTAAGGAAAAACCATCCTGTGTTACAACAGAAACTCACCTTGATCTCTGTATTTGACGGGAGTGCCAAGGGAAGAATGGAAGACTAGGAAGAATGAGTTACAGGTATTTCAAAGCAAGAAAATTGGAGAGCAGGACTTTTATCTAACTTAGGGTGTCCAAGTTTCTTGAAAGCTGAGCTATCTGTGACAGATTTTTGATCGGACAATTTGAATTTGACATTAGGACTCAATTCGCCTGCTCTTGTTAAGCTGTAGTTTCCCCCCACTAAGAACTTTTGAAGTTAGCCTGGAAAAAAGAAATCTCCTAAATGGTTGGGAATTGTCAGGGAGTTTTTTAGATGGACTCCAGGTGGTGTGGGACATGCCAAAGGGCCTGGAAGCATTTGACACAAGCCAGGACAGAAGATAGAAAACATGCCTCTGGTCTCTGGAGCAGGATGTCTGGAGTATCTGGATTTGAGGGGGGCCTTGTAGCTGCAATTGGAGTTACACTGCAGCTGAGGTTTCTGTTACTAAACTTAAAGCTTAGAGGCCCCATTGTGCTCAGCAGCACACGATGATTAGATATGGATGTCTTGTAAAAGAAGATCCCTGGTCAAAAGAAGAGACAGGAAAAAAACCCCAGCCTGAGAATGAAGGTGGGACACAAGCAGATAAAATGTTTTGCCTGGGATTATACAGCAGGTCATTTGTGGAGAGGGAAGTGGAGCCCTGGACTCTCTGCTGGTGGTGTCACCACCTTCTTTACTGAAAATTTAGTTGCTTGGGTTCACATGTTGAATGAGTCAAGGAAAATCTGTGCAATGGCTATGATACTCCTCAAAGAGGAGGATTTTGGACATGTTCTAGACTTGAGGAGTAGATTGAGATGCAGCCTAGTGAGGTCATGTCCTCTCATTAGTGTAACGCTGCCTCTTCTGAGGACAGCGAGCACCTCTGTTTCAGGAGGTAGGGCTGCAGTCTGACCAGCCCTGCCTCACGTGGCTTTATTAACGTTGTTTAATGGGCATGGTGGAGAAATGGAGGTACTGGGCTGTACACAACTACCCAGGCTTGCTGCAGGCAGTGTTGTGTGCATCCTCCCGCATCTTCTCTGCCTTATCTCTTGAGCTGCTCCTCAGCTCTGTTGAAAGCACGTGTGACTGCAGTGTAGATACAGACTTCCTCTTGCATTCCTATGGAAAAGATAAGGCGTGCAGTGTGTTCCTGTGCATCTGTGCTTATGTTTATTGTGCTCTCTAGGGATGCAAATGAATGATAAGGCTGGGTCAGGCCAGTGGTCTATCTAACTTGTTTCCTTTTTTGCAGCTGCCAAGAGCACCTGCTTGAACCAGCCAATATCAGTCTAAAAAAGTCACAGAGAAAAAAGGATTTGTTTGAATTGTTATTACTAGAGCTTCTAGTTCGTTCTTATTTCGTGATTGAGTTTGTTTTTATAGGAAGAATCTTTGCTGTTATGAGTCACTCTGGCTTAAAAGCAGGATTTTGCTTTCAGATGCCTTAAAAGGTGATGTTGCTCCTGATATTTGTCAAGTTTAGGAAAAAAAACCAAATTGAAAAATCATCAGGCAGCTCATTCTTCTCAAGAAACACTTGAGACTTCCACAGTTCTTTGTTTTAGAAAAATCAAAATAAAGCAATGCTAAATGAATGCTTTGCTGATGCCTCTTCAGAGCCAGCTTGATTTATATAACAGTAAAATATCAGACAGCGACACTCCTGCATGTAACAGGGATGTAGCCTGCTTGCTGGAGTGTTAGTTTTCTAGACCATCTGGAAATTAGTGTCATCAAACACCTGAAATAACAAGATTAAAAAACCTAGACAAACAACAACAAAAAAGGTCGGAGTTAAACTGTGGCAAGCCAGGCACAGTTGATCTACAGACCTAATGTCTTTCAAGTGGGCAGATAAAGTGCAATCTTGTCTGTGTGTGGTCACTAAGGATGGAACAGTTCTTTTTTAGAGGTTGGCTTTTTAACTCTACATAATTTACAGTGGGGATAATTTCACTGTGCTTAACTCTAAAATCTATCTGCAGTTCCAAACTTAATGCTTAGGAAACGAATACACTAGCAAAAATCTTGTGGCACAAAACAGTGGTGTAATTCATTATCAGCTATAAAGCTGCCAAGGAAAAGGAAGGGATTGTTCTTCTCAAAAGGTTTTGTCTGCAGCTCAGCTTGCTGCTGCTTCTGTAGGTAGAGCTAACCTGTTATGCATTGGCTGATTATGTATTCAAATGTTTCTATGCATTTGAATATAGCTATAAACTCACTTTTCCCTTGCAGCATCACTTGGTGAAGTTTTACCACTCCCAGCAGAAGATGCTTTTTATTTGTGGGTATTTGTTGCATAAGCTGCTTCCACAAAACTAAGCTTGTTTCCTTGGCACTTGTCAGCCTCAGAAACTTGAATATTTAGAAGTATTTACCAGTTTCACTTTTCCTTGCCGTGACCTTTCCTTGCATAGGAAACAGAA
Source organism: Chamaea fasciata (assembly GCF_029207755.1). Taxonomy (NCBI): domain Eukaryota; kingdom Metazoa; phylum Chordata; class Aves; order Passeriformes; family Sylviidae; genus Chamaea; species Chamaea fasciata. Next base: position 17,635,058 of record NW_027094092.1, on the reverse strand, counting down.
GCCCACACTCTCTTCTGAATGCTTTCTGTGCATTATTCCTTGGACCCACAAAACTTGTTTCTTGTGCTGCTGGTGGACTATAAGTCACAGCCTATTGTTCTGTAGACACTCTTCATCTGGACTTTTCTCTGCATGCCCAAAGTGCCTTTTTCTCTTGCCACTGCATGTTCACTCTCACATTACTAGTTCGTGAGTGGAGTCAATGACAAAGTCACCTGTTTTTAATGTGGGATTTTTTTTGCCTGTATTGAAAATGTGCAAGAAGAGATTTTCTCCAATAAAATAACGTTTTTTTGGTGACCCAAGTTTCATTTTAGTAACAAATGCCACTGAGGTTGAAGAGTGTGTGGGGAAGTAGAGAGGTGAGCTGAAGGGTATTGTGGGACCAGTAATATTGGATTGAAAAGTTTGTTCCTGAAGTGACTCCTGATGATCACCTGCCTGTTTTACTCATGAATCCGTTGTTTTGTGTCTTGCAGTGGCCATCACACAGAAGAGGCCTGCTGTTACTGCTGTGGGAGATCAGGAACTCCTTCCAATTGCATCTCCTGTCATCTGCAAAGCTCCCAGTTACAGTGAGTTTCTCCTACACACACTGTTTTCTCCAGTGAGGATTTGTTAGCTGTAATTTGTGAAAACTGTGTGTTTCTTTATTTATATTTTGTCAGTTCACTTGCTACTGCAAAAAGCTTTGATTTATGAATCCCAGGCCAAAAGGATACATACATTTCTCATCCCCCCAAACCTCATCCTTGAAGCTCATAGTTGCAAATTCTCCTGGCCAGCTGCATACCTTGTGAGGGAAATGATCAAAGACTACATTCTTTGGGTGAGTCTTCTGGTTATTCATCCAATAGCCAAGATGAGAAATGAACAAAATATTTTGTTCCTGAGAATAGCTTCAGAAAGAGAAACTTATTTAAATAAAAATTGTAAAAAAAGTACTTCTTGAGCAAAGAAGATTAAACTTGTTCAGAGTGCCAGAAACACATCATACCTGTGTGACATCTAGTCATAGGCATGGCAGGTGAAAAGAGAGGGTGACTCAGTGCTGGAGTGTTTCTGAGTCTGTACCTAGATATACTCTCAAAATGAGATAATGGAATTTTCTCTGCAGTGCAAGAGAGCTACCTAATTCAGTGCTATTTGGAAACCGAATGAAAACTCTTGAAAATCCTCATTCTCCTTTTAGTTTCCACCTAAAGGAAATGGAGTGAAGAAAGAAAATGCTTCCCTAATCCTGCCAGCTATCTGTGAATGTCCATGTAAGATATAACTTGCTTGTGATTCTTTTGTCAATAATTCTCTTCTGCTAATATCTCAGTAAAACAGACTCAGGTGATTTCAGTATCTTGCATGACAATGATAACAACTGCTTGCAAGTCCATCTCCGGTTTTAAGCCAATTCAGACAATATTTACCTGGTTGGAAGAGCTGAATTGTCTTCCGAATTGGAAGAGTTGTTTATGTCCTGTGTGGAATCCATCTGCAAGACTAGAAAGGTGGGAGCACATCTATGCATGTGGAAGTGTTTGTTTTGACGAAAACTTGAGGACTAAAAGAACAAAAAAACCTTGTGAGTGCTTAAGGGGCGATCAGACACTTGTACAGTTAAATGGCATTGAAAGTTGACATGGTCTAGATTTTGGGTTATGAGGTTTGAGTGTACAGGAATTAATTGTACTCAGGTAATGGATTCTCCTGGGAACTAATGGTGATAACAAGAGGAACCAATGCCTTAAGAGGAAAATGCTCTCAAATCTGTTGAAAGCTCTTCGAAAATGATTTTGGCACGATGTATATTTCTAGCCTGTGTCAATATTGCAGATGTGTAAATTATACATGACTTACAAAGTAAGAGAAGTTGCTCCTAGGGAGCTCTTGTGTTTTGCCTGTAAGGATGGAGCCAGCTTGCAACATATGTAGAGAATATTACCTGTCAGAAATTGAATATTGAGTGAAAGTAATCGTTTTAATCAAGAGTAGTTAAAAGTGAGGCTGAGTTGAAGGAAAAAACAGCTGCTCAGCTGGAAGATTGCTTCCAGTGCTGCAGACAATGCCCTGAGATGCATACTTTCTGTATTAGGAATATTGATCAGGGCCGTGGTTGCACCTTGCATTACCACTGTTCTTCCTGATAATTGCAGCCAAGATTTCTTAACTCTTTGAATTCTTTTCCTTCTCTGTTCCCAAGTTCAAAACACTCAGTGCTGGTGTCGGATGAAGGAGAACCCTGCTCAAAGGAGCAGCTTCTTGGTTCATGGATAGATAATTGTCAGAATCTACTGGCTAAGGCCAAGACATTCTGGTTTATATCAATTAGTATTCCTTACAAATCATCTCTAGTGATTGTGAATGTTTTCTTACGAGAGTTGCTGTATGAGATGTCATTGAGGGCAATGAGCGTATGCGCAGTCTGAGATATACTGAGCTGAGTGCTGTAGAGGAGCCCAAGACTCTGTGTTTCTGCTAAGAAACACCCTAGGCTGGTTTCTTTTAAGTGGTTTTTTTTGGTTTTTTTTTGTTTTTTTTTTTCCTTTAATCAAAAGCAGGATTGTTTCCACACATGTTGCCTGTTTTCTGTTTCTCTTGGGTCAGTGTCCATTTTCTACTCATTCTTTACAGTGCCTCAGGAGAGTCGAATCCCTCTTGAATCCAGGGAAGCCACCTCAAGTTAGAACTAGCTGACAAAAGAGGGATGAGATTGCAGATGAGTGATGTCAAAGACCTTTGTGTCCTACAACATTTGGCTACTGCATCCTTGAGAAGGCAAAACTCTGCAGTTATACCTGCTTGACCAGGGCTCTGTGCAGAGCAGGTCAGCCTTGGTGCAATGCTGGATGCAGAGTAGCATCCAGCAACTGGTAGCCCTGCTGATGCATTTCCTTTCTTAACCCACATCACTCTGGACCTTTTGCTCTCACTTCATTGTTCTTTTGTTGAGCCATCAGACTTTCTGAACGAGCTGCACAAGTGATTGCTGACAGATGTCTGTTAGAAGGAGAATGATCTGGTAACTAACTTAGAGCTCTGCAAGTCCAGTTTCAGCTCCATGATCAGCTTCAGCTCCATGATCATCCATCCCTCTGAGAATTCAGTAGTATGATTTAATCTCTGGGCCAGTTTCCTGTCTTTTAAAGGACGCTTCTCACCTTGGATGGGAACTGAGGGTAAACGTATAGCCAGTGAATACTCCAGTAGAGTTTTGAAGAATAAGATAATTTGTAACCAGGATGTCTCTCTCTAATGTTTCTGCACAGCCTAAATAGTATCCCTGCAATCTTTTTAGCAGTGAGGGTGGGAAGATGAGCACTGTGTAGGTATGGGAAAGTCAGGGCTGTGTATCATGGCAGTGATGCTGATGTGTGAGTGTGAGATGCCAGCATCCACTATCCCACTCCGATCACCGAGGATGTCTCGCCTCTCTGAGTGAAAGCTTCCCTGGACCTGGGACACCAGATGCTAGCTTGGGTTCACACTCCTCACCTGGGATTTCACTAGCAGGTGCTACCATGTTCCTCATGAGGCTTTGCCTTGTGTAGCCTCATCTGCTTAACTCCTCTGGCCTGCCTGTTGCATGTTGGCTTTCAGTGTTTACTTTAGGGTCATAGTAAAGGCACCTTGCTTTCCAAATGTCACTGGGCAGAGTCCTTTTCAGAGCCTGGCTATTTCATGGCTGTACAGCCTACCTCAGAATAGCTGCTGTCCCTTGTGTGTGAATCAATAAGATCTTGATAGGATTGACAGGTATAAAACATTCCTTCTGAACTCTGAGATGAAAGTGAGACATTTCCTTTCTCCTTCCAGAGGGCTCACCTGCTGTAAGAGGAGGGAGGTGGTTTCCTTTTCTAAGATGTAACTCCTATCAGGTATCATAGCAGTCTGTCACACTCCAGGGCGGCACGATCTGATGCCTCACGTTATGGGAAGCTGGGAATGAAAGGCGACTCTGCCAAGAGGCTTCTGTCTGCATTGGTGGGATAGTACACGTGACTCCAGTGGCATTGCCTGGAGCTCGCTGGTGATACAGTGGAAGGGAAATAGGGGAAAATTAAGTTTAGGTTCAAATATTCAGATTGCAAGGATACTCCCTGGGGCTGATCGGCTTGCTTGCTAATGGCATAGCACGGGGAACAGAATAAAGAGTTTGTTTGGTTTTGCACTGCAGATACATAAGCCACCCTTGCTTTGGCTTCCAGCCCAGGGTGAAAAGGCTGGCTGATCACCCTGCTCTTTCAGTGTTGACAGCTGTTGTTGTCAGGGACAGATGTGACTTGGGTCTAAGATAGGGATAACAGTGTGAGTGCTTTTTACTGGCAAGGTAGATTTTTAGGAGATAATGCAGTTTGTCTGTTGCGCAGTTAAAGGGAAATGAGAAAGGCTTTTCTGTTCTCTTGGTGGATTTTCCTCAGTTTTTTTCATATTGATGCCTCTGATGCCAGGAGATTTGCTCAAATATTCTAGTACTTAATGGTCCTAGATTATATCTTTGGTTCATCCAGTCTCAAGCCATTCCTCCTCATACCAAAACCAGTTACCTTACTAGCATGGAAGCAGGCAGTTCTGGGACACCACTGCTCTGCAGATCTGAGTCTGTGTGTTTGATCCTTAGAAAAATGTTTTGGAAAGCTGAACAAGAAAACAGTGTAGGAATTTGGTGGGCAGATAAACTACATTCCTGTTTCAGGCTGTTTATTCATAGCTTTAACTTTTTTAAGGCAAAAGGAGGCTATTTTTAGCCTGCTTTTTTTCTCTCTATGTTAACCAAAATAAATTGCCCTCTCGAAGGAGAGGGTGGAGTTGGGTGGAAGGAAGGGTGGAATTGAAACCGTTTCATTAAATCAGTTTAAATATCATTGACACACGATTTTGTTTTTACATTGCAGTTCTGAGCACAGAAGAGTCTCTTTACACTTTCCAAAGAGGGGGAGCTTTGTGTACATAGGGGGTGAGTGAGGGCGTTGGAGACAGTGAAGTGGTTATGGAAGGCTTATGACTTTTGCTTGGGGTGAACTGTCAGGAGGGTAATCCAGCTCTCCTGACTCCTGGTATCTGTGTTTTGATGGTTTTATGGTAAACTGCTTCTGAAGCAGAGAGAGCAAGAGCACCTCCAACAGTTTCCTTACTAGGTCGATGTGACTTTGGCTTTAACTTTCATGATTACTGACTTCAATGTGCTGCAGAAAGGGTGACTGAATCCAGGGCCTGTGGATCAGGTTTGTAGAAGGAAGGGATAAATACTTCATACTTTGAGACTGAATGACAACCCAGGAGCTGGTGCAGAGCGTTGCTGCTCTTTCAACCTCTTGCACTTTGATGTTGATTCTTCAGTACCTGTTAGTTCTCCCTCCCTCTGTTGAAAAGAGCTGAACGATCTTGACAGTGGAACATCTGTGAAGTTCACCTCTGGTGGTGGGGTGTAGAGCTCCTCATGCTGTCCTGTCTGACTGCACACGTTCCTCAAGATTAGATCCTAAATTATCTCTTCATGCAATGTTTTACTCCTGCTGTGTGTTCTCCTGCACTGTAGGAGAACTGATGAAAAACAGAACTTATCTTAGTGTGTAAAGAAAATAAAAGCTTTCCTGTTTTAGAAGTACACAGGAAACCTGCCCTGAAACATGTAAATCCTTCTCATCCAGTGATAACCTGTTACCAAGTTATTGAACTCTGTGTATAAGCTTAGACCTGGAAAAACGACCTGGTTTTCCAAGCCTGAGTCCCAGGGAAGACTTCCTGCTCCTGAGGGATCAATATGGGGCAGGAACCCTTTCTGTAAACTCTTGGGTTCTCTCTTTATCTGCTTTCTTCTCCTCTTAGGCTTCTCCCACTTGGAAGCTGCTCCAGATCACAGCTGCTTCATACTTGGATTTCTCTGACCTCAAGCCAAGAAGAGTTTGTGATTGGGTTATCTCATTTCTGCACCAAGATAATCCTGTGGTTTAAATGTCTCTTGGATTTCTTTCAGCTCCCTCTCCTCAAGTGTGTCTGCAGGCAGTGATTCTGTCCTCTGTCCTGTCCACTGCTGTGTTTTGTCAATTTAAATAGGTCAAACTTCCTGAGATAGGCCTCTTAGTCTAACCAGCACTTCCATGCACCTGCTTTCAATTCAGTAAATTGTCTTTGAATTTTGCTGTGACCAGAACAACTCACAATAAAAGCATGAGAAAGGGCTGCTTGCGTTAATGCTGAATTCAACATCTAACCGTGAACTGTGGCTTAGGCATGATTGCGTGGGTGTATATATATATATATATATACACATAAATACATACATACACACACATATGTTTGAGCAGAATCCTCTGGTCTTGCTTTGAGGACATCAAGTAATGGTGACTCTTTCTGTGCAAGGATAGTTCTGTCAATGGCTGGTTACTTTGATGTTTAACTAGGTACCTTGATTTGAATATGCTGCCTTCAGTCACTGCATCCTGAAATGCCTTTCCTTGTTAGTTTACAGCGGCTTTTATTATTACAAATCTCATTTTGCTTAGAAGTGCTCTAATACTTGTAGGCTATGTACAGCAATTAGTAAATTACAGTAATTTGTATTTCAGAAATCAAACACTTATTCCAAGAAAAAGTTCCCTTTAAGATGTCTTTGAGTATCCAAAAATGGCTTTCTGTCAGCTTGCATCTCCAGATGACACTAGGCACTGCATCAGCAAAGAGTATATGCAAAGAATGAAAATAACGTCCATTATTTATGACTCTCTCTGAGATTCCCTGGCTTGTGTGAGAAAAGTGGAACTACTTGGAAATACTTTGCATCCCCCTGGATTTCTGGCTTCTTTGAAGGTTGTCTTGATCTTTGTGAATAATCTTGGGTTTATACGTTTGATTTCATGCCAGGAAACTAAATCTTTCTGTAATGCGCATTCCTTCAGGCTTTGTATATCATGAAGATTTGAGGGATATCTGCCACTGTTTGGTGTAGTGCTGTTTTCCTTCTGCTGGCACCAAAGAAAAGCAGGATGTGGTTGTGAGCAAGGCACAGCCCGCTGTGCACAGCACCAGTGTTTGTTACCTGGCTGTGCTGCCTGTCCGTGAGCTTACTGCACAATCTCTCCCTGGGTCTGCCTTTAAACTGGGAGCAGTGACGCTGTGCCTGGCCCTGCTGAGCTCTTGGACTTCCTGAACCCTTCCAAAGACACTCTCTCTCACACCTTAGCCTTTGGGCTTACAGGGATGGTAACACAGGGCTGCTAGTGGGGATTAGCTTGTGGTCCCAAAACCCACCTGATCTAGCAAGACACTCTCACTGTTGGGAATACTCCCTCTTAGGATGCTGGTCAGGGGCGCTGTAGTTTTCTTTTTCATTCTTTGCACTCTCCCAATATCTGTTTTTGTTCCACACTGTCTCTTGTAATATACTCTAAATTAGTGGCTTCTAACCTTTTGGAACAACAGGCATAGAGTTTCTGGCAGGCTGAGCTCCTTGTTTGTCATACATCACTATTCTCGCATTCAGAGTGCAGTAATTTTGCTTATTGGAGAGGCTACAAACATTTATCTTGCTCCTGCGAGCTTCTACTGGGGAACCATTGTGTTGCTCTCAGCATAAGGACTGTTTTTCTTCTGCTTCACAGTGCCTTCCTCTGAAGTCTTGATTAAAGGTGTAGTAATACAAATACATTTGTCCTAAAATCAATTGAGTGGATATCCCATGCCTTTTAAAAAAAACCCAAAACCTCAATGGATATAAGTTGCCTTCCGAATTTAAACTGAAATCCTACCATGAGAAAATTAATTGGTCTTTTCTTGTCTGTTGGAGTTTAAGTCCAGAGCTAAATGATTTTGGCAAAATGCTTCCAGGCACTTAACTTTGATAATCATGATTTCATTAATAATTATTAATAAATCCTTTCACAATGACAAGGTTTTGCCTTTAAAAAATGCCTGTGAGCCACTCCTGCTAGATTACACTGCCAGTATATAATGTATATAATTTATCAGATACATATGTTAAGGAGGTAACTTTAACTTCTTAAGAAGGTGTGTTTAACTGTGTATATCTTCTCTTAGATGACAGCCATCCTTGTTCTCTGGGCATCCTTTACATCATCTAAAGAATATCATAAACTCAGCAATTAAAATTACTTGCCATACATCCCATTGTCATTGAATAATTTTTCACATATGCAATTATATGTCTTCGACTTTGTCTTTTCAAGTTTTTCTGGAGGGAGAAAGTGCTCTTCTGCTTTTAAAAGTATTCTTTTCCTGCTTTGTCGCAAGTGGTGTTAGTTCATTCTGCATTACTTTTTTAGTCACTTGCTCTAGTCCTTTAAAAGTGCAATTACATAATTCATATAAATTTAGAAAGGGAAAGATGAAGATCTCTGCACTTGTCTGTTTTTTTTTTATCCATAGAAGCTAGGACAAATTCAGGTTAGGATTCTGGAAAGTAATTAGCATTTGAAATGGAGGTCAAGATTGGACAGTTTCTCAGGTGTGAAGGAGATGATTCTGAAGTTTGTCTTTCACTGGGAGAAGTTATCTCTCAGTTTTAATAAATGACTGGGTTTGAGTCCTGAAGCAGCTTCCCCATAGCCATGTGTTTTGGGTTTTTTTCTTGTCAGAGAAGGTCAGTGTCTGGTTTACTTTGAACTGAGAGGTTAGCCCAGCCTTCTGTGTTAACCTGGAATGTAGGCAAGCAAACAGCCTCTACTTTGGAATTTGGTCTGAATAATTTTTCAGGCTGATTTTATTTGTTTGTACCACAGCAGTATTCACCAGCCCCAACTGGCAGTCATGATGTGTAAGCACTGTGCAACTGCCGGACAAGAAACGGTTCCTGATCAGACAGGCTTCAGCCCATGTGGAATAACTGATCACTGCTTTAGTAAATGCTCCTGCCTGAATAAAGACTTATCCTAGCTCTGCCCTACTCTTCCAGATGGAGGGAGCCCAGTTTAGCCCAGGTGAGAGCTGTACTTGGTGCATGCACAGTGCAGTTGGTCCATGTAGAGTAGCTGTAATTGTTTCCCAGGTGCAGAACTTGGGAAACATCCTTGCACACAGGCTGCTGCTTTCCCTGAGTAGCACCAGGAGAAGGACAGTGACCAGTGAGCTGCTGGTGTCCTGGTGAAGGTGACACAGTCCTGCCTGTGCTTGTCCCAAAGAACCCCTTGCAACTGAACAGGGAGAGGAGCTGTGGGCTGTGTGGATTGTTCTTGCAACCTGCTCCCAGCCATCTGTGCTATGGGACAATTCAGCACCTGTCAGGAGGGAGGTAAGGGAATGACTTAGGATTCAGCATCCATTAAGGGCTTGTCAGTTTGGGCTATATGAGCTCTTCTGCTAGGCCATATATTGCGGTGTTTGCAGTCTACATCATTAAGTTCTATTTAAGGACTCATTTGCCTTGTTCACTCTAAAAAAAAAGAAAAAAAAAAAAAGGAAAAAAAAAAAAAGAAAAAAAAGGTTGTTTTAACAGAAATCTGGGGCTTATCGTCTTGCCCTCTGCTCTTGGAACCTGCATTTAAACCCAGGATTTGGAACTGATGTACAGCTCTGATGACATGAATCTAAGGGAGAATAATAGAATAATTCAAAACTGTCAGTCCTGAATTTTCCTATGATGCTCTTGAGCATCACTAAGACCTATTTGTATCAGTCTGTAGGCTCAGGGATAGTGTTGCTTCCACGTGCATTTTCCTTGCATTTAAAAGGCTACATCTACAACTATAAGGACTGCATCTTGATCCATTTTAAACGGTAACACAGATTGCAGAGAAGCCTGAGACTTGTATTTGCATTCTCCAGAGTAAGATTTCCAGTCGTCATAGTGAGAAGTGGATTAATTGCTGCAAGCTCCATGTGTGTACTTGAATCTCATCTCTGCAGTCATTTTGATGCTTTGAGTCCACCATTAGCTTCAGATGCCTATAGCCCAGCTGTCTACCTCTGACTGAGTTATACGGGCTCTCCTTCCAGACAGGAAAGGGAGAGAGATATTTTAGGACATAGTTAATCTGACCCTGCTTTAGCCAACTGCTTTAGAAACAGATGAATCCTGTCCTGCAGGTGACTGTTTCTCTCCACTGACTATAGTGTCAGATATTGATGTCAACATTTGCTGAAATGAATCCTGTATGAAATATATCCAGTTTTAAATTTGACTGATCAGGCATTTTCACTGAAGCGTAGTTCCCAGCTGGCAAACACGTCCTGGTGCCCAGGGAGCTGGTTGTGTGCTGTAACTTTCTCTACTTTTATTCTCCAGCTCTTTATCTAGAGAATGAAAATTATTCCATCATGACAGGAACACTGGCCTTTAGAAAGCTCCTTTTATCTACACAAATACTTTCTGCGGTATTTTTTCACTTTTGCTTATCCATCTTAGAGCTGGATTAACTTCAGAAAGACCTTGTATGGAACTCTGAGGCACATTTATTTCTTTGACCAGTAAATCAGTATTATAGTTTCCTGGGGCCTGGAAAAGAGGGTATTATTATGGAGTTATACTAAGTCCACTTTCCTGAATGCTGAATTTCTGAGGAAAAGATATAAATCTCCCTTGTGCAAGAGAAGAAGCTATATGAAAAAGACTTCAGGTGCCTTATTTTCTTTGTGTTTATGCTTGCTTGCCTTTCTTTTCTACCTTCCTCCCTTTCCTCAGGTGTTGCTATATATTACTTAATCTCCTTTGAGGAAAGTATAGCTTCTTTGTCACTGTGTGAAACACATTAGTATTCAGAAGAGCCTTTTCCTGTGTCAGAGCCAATATTTTGCTTCTTTGTAACCCTAACCTTCTTGGAACTCTCCAGCTAATATTTTTCTTTCCTTCTGTCTTTTATTGACTGTGGTACATTGAGTATTGCTTCCCTCCCCAGAAACTTTTTGGGTTTTGTTCGTGACTAATACATCCATTTTATGAAGGCATGAAACCTATTTACAGAGGAAAGCAGAGCTGGTTGCAGGGGCTTGATGGAAGTGACAATAGGAAACACAGGCTCCTGAGTCATGTGTTTTGTATAGATGAGGTCCAGCATGCAGCAGAGATACAAATTCTGTGGCTCCACAGGATCCTTCTCATGGTGTCCAGTCCATCTGGGAAGAGTTGTGCTGAGGTTTGCTGGCAAGAGTTTAGGTGAGCAGAGAGGGTGACAAAATGGGGTTCCATTTTCCTAGCTCGTGCCAGGGGAGAGGAAATCCCCGCTGCTTTCCATGTCTGTGTGTCTTCCCCACCATTCTTTGTCTGCTTGTGCTGCAAACTGCATCAGAAAGAAAATTTATTCCTTCAGTGCCCAGTACAAAACACAGCAGGTGAGGCTTTGCATCCTGTCCCCTGCCCCCCTTTATTTTCCTTCCCTCTGTGTTCTACTGTTATTTTAGGAGACACTGAAGGAGTTCCAGTAACTGAAGCTAGTTTTCACATTACTTTTCTCCCCTTCCCTCCTCTCCCCGCTGTAGTCATACAGCCTTGACACAATCTTATTGTAGGCATGTTTTAAAAGGCTTGGAATTGTCATGGCATGCAAGGGAGGACGGATGACTTACCTGCTTTGCAAATATTTATCGTCATCTTCACATGTTAAAGCTCTCAAATAATTTCTGCCAGGATCTTCTCATCCACAGTAGATTTCTGGACCACAGAACTGACATATATGGGGCATTATAGGTTGTGCAGGAGCACCGGGGTAGTTTTCTGGTGTGGAGAGGGGATCTCACCAGCTGCTTTGGTTCTGTTTGGGATCCCCTGAAGTTCTAGGGAGATAATACTTTGGGTTACCAAGATGTTATGGTAGTGAGGGATTAAGAAGAGTAGACAGCTGATTGTGGCCGTAAGAAAAAACACTTCATTTGTTTGGGAGTATTATTCCGGACCACCCTTCCTTTTGTCATAGATGAAATGTGGTTGTAGCATCTCTGGTTTCATCGGACATGGTCAGGGCCTGAAATGCAGACCTGTGATTCAGAGTTGAGGACCAGTGTTTAAAGTGTCTGTTCTGGCATCCCACTAGCAGAGTTGTGTTGTTCCCTGCTGGTCTCTTAAAGGATGCAGCTAACTTGTCACATTTAGGCCACCAAGTCACTGGTTCAGTGAGCCGGTGTTGTTGGTTATTTGCAGTGAAGTCCAAAACACACCTTCAAATAACCTTTATTTTTGAGCAGTCCACATTTTGATAACTCTCAGCCTTCTCTAAAATTTGCAGATAATCTAGACTCAGTTTTGCACCTTCGCTTTGGTGCTCTCCCAGCATTACAAGAATGTTATCCAACCAAAACTGGTAATGGGTCACCCATGAGCTGTTCAGAAACTTTTGATTCTCTGCTTTGAAAGTGCTGTAAATCTAGTTCATGGATGACAAATTTGGCCACCTAGGCAAATAAACAAAAAACAATCAACATACCAGAATTTTTCAAGATGAGGTAAAGCTCTGACAGGAATAGAGCAGTAGGAGAGAGTTGGTGGTGGGGAAATCTGACAAGTTAATTTATTTTTGGTGTTTTAATTGGATTGGTTGGGAGACAGAAAGAAAAGATGGTGCAGGAGACAACAGTCATGGAGTCCTGGGAAGGGGGAGCAGGGAAGGAAATGTAAACATGACCAGCAAAATAATCTACTTCGTGTGCAAAGTCCATTTAAATGTAAATTACCCAAAGTGATTTTTAGTGGAATTTTTTATCAGCATAGTGTAGAAAGACAGAATTATTTTCCCTCTTGTTTAAATACGTGATGCAGACAGCTGTAGAGACCTATAAACATCCCTCATCTCTCTACCTCCTCACACCCACTTCTTTCCTTTAGGCTTCTTGGAGCTGTTCCCTGCAGCGATGCTTCCAGGTAGTGACACTGTGGATGTTCGCTTCAGTCACCAGAGCCCTGTCAGGGCCAATTAGCATCCTAATGACTGGCATGTACCATCTTGGTAACATTCTCTGTGCTCTGTACCAGGGGACCTCTCCTCTTTAAGAACCCATCTTGTCTCATCTGGACCATACTGGTCATAGAAACCTATAAGAAAAAAAAAAAAAAGGAAGAAGAAAATTTCCATTTCATCTTGTCTTCTGAGTCCCAGGGGCTTCAGCACTGAACAAATATACTGTCCTTTCTTTTTGCTGAAAATGATGAATCTTGGCTTCAGGGAGGGGACTTAAATCAAACCACTGCTCTTACAGGTACTGAGGACTTTGGGCTGAAGCTTCAGTGAGGCAAAGTAATGCAGTACTTGTTCTTCAGAGCTCTGTTGAATGAGAGCAATCAAAGACCACCGACATAGTCTTTAAATATTGAGTACCTGGCCAGTATGAGGGCTGAAGTGGTGCTTTTCTAAAATTACTGCTACCTGTTGTTGTTTGGTGGTCTGCTGCAAAATCCACTCCAAGTAGCATCTGCTGTCAAAACTGTGCTTTTGTCATTCAATCAAACCAGAGCCGAGTGCTGTGCAGAGATCTTTTGGGTAGCACAGGCCAGGGCATGCAGGTGAGGAGATTTAGGGGAGGTTTCACAGCTACTCAGTGCACAGTGGGAGTCCATGTGTGCCCCTCAGCACCCTTTGTCAGTGTGGAGATTGTCGAGGCTTTGTACTCTCTCTGCCTGACTGGGAGAGGAACATCTCTAGCAGGGGCAGAGTTACATGCTGCAGTATTAAATCACCCCATCCCTGTGCTGTGTTTTATTGTTCAGTGACAACGTGCTTTCAAGAGAAACTCACACATCTATCCTGATTTTCAGCCTTAAAAGTCAGTGTTCCTTCTTGTCAATATGACATTGCTGTACAATCCTGCCATGTCTTAGCTCTTCAGTGGCTTAAATGAAGCACTGTGATGCCAGGGCCAGCTGGTTGGCACAGCTGGCACAGCCACACTGGATCATCTGGAGGGAGAGGTGAGCAGTTTAATGGTCCTTAAGAGGAGCCAAATCAGGGGCGATGCCAAAGAGCAGCTGAAGGGCAGTGTGTTACCATGGCTGGACTGAAGCTCTAGTAGGGAAGATTTCAGTTTATGGGGCTGTGGAGGTGGCACCTTTCACTGGTAGCAGAACACTGTATTACTTGAAATGGCATTGCTAACATTCTGAGGACAGAAAAAAATTTTCTTCCCTGTAAGGGGCAGCAAATCTTGAGTGTGAACTCTGGAGCGTGAGTGAGCAAGAATTACTATTTTTAAGGTCAAAAGTATTCCTGAAACACACAAAAAAATAGCCCTGCCATCCCCTAGCCTAGTGAGCGAGGCTGAAAGACAGCACATTAACATATCCACATGGTGCATATGTTATTTTTAACATTGCTGTGAGAATTTTCCTGAATTTTTTGAATGGCGTTTGCATTTACTATCAGAATGCTGTCATATTGCTATCATGACTTTTTAAATCCTAACCTTAATGTTTTGATGTGTTCTTCTGCAATGTCACAAGAACTTGATGGCCAGGAAGGCTGCCGGTACAGACATGGGAGCACTGTAGGAGTTTTTTTCAAGTACTTGCCTGCACCTCTTCTCTTCTGGATGTGTCCCCAGAAGACTTAAACCCGTGCCCTGGAGCCTTTTGTCGGAAGTGCCACCTTGAATGTCATGGTTTCTGCTACAATCTGGTTTGTAACGCACTGAGCCAGCTCTCATGTGCATGAGGTGTGGTAAATCAGCAAGGCTGATTGACTGCATGCTCACCCAAAGTACCCAAATAGAAGCCCTCCTACAATGGCCCAATGATTTGAATTCTTCCCTTTGTGATCTCTTATGTGCATGATTTAGTTTGTAGATACCTCCGAGACTGATGCCCTCTGTCCCTCCCTTGTGGGTCCCTCAGCATCCTCAAATCTGACATTCTAGACATCACACAGTCACAGCATGCTGCTTTCCCAGGGCATCTTGCATTAAACTCTACCGAAGGTCACACTTAGTTTTTCTTTACAAACAGGAAGGCCAAAAAATTTAAAATAAAATATAGCCTCTAATAAAAGCGTGATTGTTGTGCAATGATCTCTCTTGAGGAGCTTAGGTGCTTAGTGAAGTGTCAAGTATTAGATGAAGTGGAGAAAGCTGGCAGAGCTGATGTAAAAGATGAATAACAACAGGGCAGATTTTCCCACATTAGTCTGCCTATATTCCTAATCCTGACCTAGAGCTATTCTACCTCTCCCTTCAGAGTAAGGAAGTAACTAGGTTTCTGTGGGCTGTTTAACAAGAGGATAGATAGTGCCCTGCTGCTTTCCAGTGTGTGTGGGAAGAGAGCACGTATGCTCCCAGGCAAGGGTTCAGGGGCCCTGACATAGATTTTGGCAACTAAGCATGCATATCACCTGGAAGCCAGGGGCTGGTTAGTTGTTCATGCTACAGAGAGTGACAGAACCGTGGCACGAGCCAGCCCTCCTGTCCCAGTGGAGCTTTACAGCCTTCAAAGCCATCTGCTTTCTTAGGACTGAAGGCAGAGGCTGAGAGTTAGGGATTCAGGACTGAGGCTCGAGGGTGATCCCCAGCTGCCCAGGAGAACAAATCTCATTGGTGTAACTATAGATATATATATGTATTGTGGCCAAATCTGCAAAAGTCATATAGATTTCTAACTCCCACTGATCTTGAGAGGATTAGGTGCCTACATGACTTTGTATATCAGAACTGCTTGCTTCAGTTCTTTTGCAAAATCAATAGAATACTACATCTTCTTTTTACTACATCTTCTTTTTACCTCCCAGTCTGGCTTTGTAAAGATGCAAGGGATTTATCCTGAGGATTTGTTTCTAAATCAGTGGGGACATGCTCTCAGTTGGGACTCTCATCACAGGGTAATTACTGTTTTATGTCAGGGTACAAAGCTGTGACACTGTCACACACAGTTTTCTGCTCAAGCAAATAGTCAAACGTTAGAGTCTGCAGCTCAAATATGGTCAGACCAATAATCTGAGTACTCAGTGGTTTTCTGTAGTGCAGGACAATTCCCAGAGATTAATGTAAATATAAGAGCCTTTCTAGTGGAAGCAAACTACAATCCTGTGATTGAATAAGACATTTCAAATGGCTCTGTAAAGACTTGGCAACTATGTATTTTTGAAGCACGTTTATTATCCGTGCAGTTTAGATCCTAGCTCAGTGATGAATTACTTTAAAATGAACTCCTTGTCCTGATGCCAGGCTGGATTGTGATCTAAAGGTGACTTGTAAGAGCAAACAAATATTTATTTGGCTTGTGAATTTTTTCATCATATAGTAGGTAAAAAGAGCACAAAGAGCAGACACCTCTTGAAAGCATCAGTGGTGGCTGAAGGAATACTGAAACAAAAGTATTTCCAAATATCAGATCCATGCAGTTCTTTCAGACTTTCAAAATTTCCTTCTGATTGAAGTTCCTTCTCTTTCATGTCCACTTCAATTAAACACTGGAGAAAACTCTTATTTGTTTCAGAGTTTCAGTGCCCTTTCCAGGTAAAGTGCTGGAGCTTGCAATGTCTATTCCCAGGACACTTGTGGAGGAGACTTGCAGTATGCTATGCTGGTTACAAAAAGCTGGCTGCTAAAGAGGTAGGAAATGGAGAGCTTAGGGTTAAATTTAAAATTTATCCCAATACTTGGAAGGAAGAAAGCTGCCATCATCTTGCTAATCACAAAACTTGTCTTTTCCAATTGCTGAGACTGATTTTAATCCCAGTTGTGGTCTATATTTGTGCAAGTTGTTCTTTATCAAGTGACTGATAAAGTCTTATCTCAGCATCATACTGTAAATCAAACTTAAAACCCATATGACCTGATAGGATGGCTGATTTTTGTCTGGAAGCAAAATATCCACCCCAGCATTTACATTTTTTGAGTACAGACTATGGCGTTTTGCTTATTCCCCACTCCCCCCTTATGCTTTCTGCTTTTTTTACACTCATTCCATGTATGTATTTAAGGGGTGTTGGTGAATCTCTGTGGAGTTAACTGGTGCACCTTCTGTTTCTTAGGATAAATGTTTTTTCAGCAACAATCTTGAATATCAATAATGAATTAATAACTTGTAAGCTTGCGGCTTACTGCATTTGTGGTCTGAATCATTTCTAGTGTGGCATCATGGCATGGCATTTAGACAAAGCCTTTTTGTGAGGGAAATCTGGTCTCTGTCTGCCTTTGAGTTTGGGCTTATGGGCAGAGCTGTGGTAACAAATTCCTCGTCTATTCAGCTGTAAGAGTTCGTAGATTGTCCATAGCTTAAATCTGTGGCTGCAGCAGGTTGAGGACTGTGAAATACAACTGTCTCAGCACACACACTAAAATCTGCCTGATTGACTGTAATCTCCTGGTGGGTCTGATACCCCAGTGTATATCCCTTGACCGGTCGCGTCTGTGTTGCATTTCAGGATCTGGGACTACTGTGGACACCAGCAGTTCTGCAGTGGGTTTGTGTGAAATAGAAAACAGAACTGCATTTGGTGTGGAGTAAGCAACAAGTTGCTTTTGTGTTAGAATATATTCAGTCTCTGTTTTGAGTATTTTCATTTGGCTGCAGATTTGTTGAGAAGCAGTATAATGTACTTATACATGATGGTCAGCAAGGAGAGGACTTCTGAGCTTAGTTTTGGGATCAGTGCAAAGTTTTGGGATCTTTGTGGCAGGGTTCTGGAAGAGGACTGGTAGCAGGATTTGCCATGCAGTCTGTAGTCTGCTGATGCAACCTGTAGTTCCGCTGGGTGAAGGGCTGTCGAGATATGGTAGTTATCTCACAAGGAACAGCAGGAAAGATGGTACCTCTCTTCTGTTCTCAGGCTTCTTGTGCTGTGTCTCATTCTGACCAAGGAGTCTGTAGAACTATATGGATTAATTCCTAAGCCTCGCCCTGTGCAGCCCTTGAGAAACAAATGTGTAATATGGGGGAATAGTGGCCAGAACATGAGTTTTGAGGGCCATCTCTATTGTTGCAAATTAGATGAAAGTAGGTTGGTTTCTTTTCTGTGCCTGGGAGGGACAACAACTTAAACGCTGTCAGCGGCTGCCTAGAAGGCAGCTGTGCCCTTCTGGTCTGTTGTGGCTGGCTGACTGCAAGCTCAGGCGGTACTTAAAATGCAATCCTCCTAGGATTGTCAGCACTAAGGCGCCAGGGCACAGTTCTACAACAGTGATCTGCAAAATGTCTGGTTGTGCAGTTCATTCTGGCCTGTGTGGCTCCCGAGGCAGTTCATTGTCTGTCAGAGCTGTATGTTTTCTTCCTGTTCCAAAAATGTGGTTACAAATACTGTGTTTCTGGCTTATTACTTTGTACGTTTTTTCTGCCAACTCACAGGGCTTCTTATTCCACCACCCAAGTGCAAAACACACATCTTCGTTGTCAGCTCTTCATAGCCTACCCTGCCCTGTGTATCGTGTCCTGTGCAGCACTGAGACATCACCCCCCATCTGCTCTGTCAGCCTTGAGTCTTCATTTGTCATGCAGTTCTGAAAAACCTCCTTCATGTTTTCTTCTGTGTCACATCTGGCAAGAGAAGCTCTACTTAAAGGTCACCAAAACTGACAACTTTTCTCATTCTCAGTCCTCCCATAGCACTCTCCTGTGCCAGCAGCAAGCTGGGAGATGATAAGACAGCTGCTGCACGGGGAGTACCTGCAAAGCTCAAGAGAGAAGCTGCTGAGTGACAGAACTGCCCATGTCCCCCTTTCTTTGCCCATGCCAGTACTGTGCTGCTGCCCGGGGAGGATTGGGGTGTGGAAGGTGGGAGAGCACTGCCTGCTGGGGCTGGCCTGGTCCCTGCTGAGCTGAGCCACTCTGCTCCAGCTCCTCCAGCAGAGGCAAGGCTGCCTCTGTGCAGCGTTCCTCAGCCTTCAGTAAGGGGTGCCTTCCTGAGGAGCTTTGCGTTGGAGAGCGACACCATCGTGACACCCTCCTTCGAGTCTCCCTCAGAGCTGTGTGAATCCCCCCAGGGACCTTAATTATCAAATCCTTTAGGACAGGGACAATGTCCCCTTAACTTTATGCCCACTAGATGCTTAGCAAAATATGTAGGAATGCCCGACAATTCCTTCACTGCTTCCAATGCTGATCACTATAAGCTTGTTTAAGGTCTGTCCTTCTTTCTTGCCATGGAAATGCACAGTCAAATCTATATTTTGCATGAGAGGGAGCACACATTCCTTCATCAATGAGAGAAATAGTGCTTGCTGTGGTTTCAGTGCTAACAGCAACCAAAGCCCCCTGCCAAAAGAGAATTTTTCTCTGTTCCACTCTCTTGGTAGACAATTTTATGGGCTTTTTGTCTCATAATGTTTTATTTGCCCCAGTTGTTTGTATATATAAGGACACCAAAGTAGAATTATTGAATAAAGTCCCCAGTGTTGAATCTTTGTGTTTCTCCTGTATTTCACATGTATTTTTTAAAAACTTTTTATTTATAAGACACTGGGTATTGTACTTCCTCCCAATGGTTGCACTCCCCTAGACGAGCTAGAATCTGCTCCTAATGCTTTTTCCTTAGCTGACTATAATTCTGTTCTAAACTGGGAAATATTTCCTTTTTGTGTGGCTGAATGCTACATGCAGCTCTGTTATTGATATATGTGCATCACAACTAAGGGTCTGATTGAGAATCTGCATGGGACTATGAATCTTCCATTGATTTTTCCATAGGTTTTGACTGAACCTCTAATTACCTACAGTTCTCGGTGAATCTGTGCTGCTCTGTTTACTTTGCTTGATGAGATAAGGATCATTCTGTTCCTTGGTGAGATGTATTCCCAGGAGCCTTCCTTTTTTTTCACCTGTGCAGTGATCACTTTATATTTTAGCAGCCTGATGCTAGTAAGTGCTGCAGCATTAGCTGTGCCTTGGAGACAAAGCCACTGTAATACAGCCCTGATGTGCCTGTGGGTTTTACACGTTCCTCTCAGCCAGGGTGTAAATGGGTGACTGTGGCTGCCCTTCATCTACATCAAAGCTCCCCCAATTCTGTGTTTGTGAAAGGATGACGTGGTGCTCTGTACTTTGCTTATCTTGGTCTTCTCTTATGGTCCTTCCTTGTTAATCCCTGGTTGCTGTAGTGAGTTTTCTCTGTGCTCCTCTTTACCTTTTGTCTCACTGGTGTTTTTGCAGCTTCTTCTTGTGTATTTTTGGCTTTTCTATCCCCATTTTTTTCCCAGTGGTTTCTGTTCTTGGCTATGTGGATGTCACTTTCTATCTTACTCCTTGGTGTTTTATGACTTTTTTTTTTATCACACGTGGCGCTGGACAGGCAGCCAGTCCTCTGTGGAGCTGAGTGGGTGCTTTGGATGTGCATCCAGCTAAACAAAAGATCAGCTCAGTCTTCCCTGGCAGCTGGGAGGAAGATTACAGGAGCAGGATGTGGATCAGGATGGTTCACTGATGTAGTCACAATTCAGGCTTTTGGTAAGGTAAGTGTTCATGGGAACAGACTGCAGCCTGGTGAGCCTGAGGAACCAAGGAGCTAGACCAAAGGAAAGATGTAGAACGAAGAGCCAGTGACATGTGCTTTGCACAAGGACTGCAAAGTCCTTGCTCCTGTTTTGAACACAGGCACTCAGTTTCTGCAGAATCTGAATTTTATCTGTAGCCCACGTTAATTTATTGCATTCAAGTATTGAACTGGCTACATTCAGTATGTCGATTGAATGGAGAGATGATTTAAAAACATGAAGTGTTCTGGAGAGAGATTAAACTGTTTCCTTGTTCAGTATTTCATATCTCTCTATTAGCCATGAAAATTGAAACTGCAAATATTAATAAATTAATTGACACATTTTTTAGTCCCGTTGTAATGATACAGCCAATCACAAGCAGTCATATGATGAGTCATATCTTCAGAAGCAGGAGATTTTTTTAAAATCATGAGGTTATTTCACAGTATTGGGTTTTGTTTTGTATTTGTCTTCTGCTTTATGAACACTTAAACTTATTATTACCAGGCTTCCTTCTGTAGTCAGGAGGAGCAGAAACTTAGTTTGTCTATTTATTTATTTATTTATTTATTTATTTATTTATTTTTAATGACAGGACACTTATGCTCAAGAGGAGACCTACAATAATAATAAAAATCGACGTTTCTGCAACTTTCTCTGTATTGTTTTAGTTACGATTTAAAACACTTTTAAAGATTCAGCTTTCTGTGACAAGCAGTGAATAATGTTAATGGAAGATTATAGTTGGCACTTCCCCCTAGCCCTGTTCTTTCTTTCCTCCTCTCCCACCCTCCTTTTATCAAATTCCGAAGTTGTTATAACAACATCAGCCATCGTTTTCTCGGTGTCAGTGGACCAGGACCACGGTGCTTTGGACAGGAAACCTTAGCAGGGTGAATTCCCAAAACTTCCTCAAAATCTCATTGCAGTTTTTTGCCCTTGTTTAGCTATTTGTGTGGGAGAATTATTTTCCTAATGTTTTGATGGCTGTGTCAGAGATGTAGTACTTTACTAGGGCTTGATGCTAATAATTCACAACGGTGTTATAAAAAAATTACAGTAGCCAGATTTAAAAGCACTTTGAAGTTTTGTAGTTACTTTCAGTACTGAGTGGCCAGGTGATAAAATGACAGTTAAAATGAATCACCCCTGAATACAAAGTATTGCATGTAAAAAGAAAATAGCCTTCTTCCCTTTCCCACCAAAAACCCCGCAAAGTACATGAGGGTAGCGCTGATGAGACATACCTCAGCTAATGGTGCCTTGGGAAGGTTGCTCCTAATAAGTCTTTGGAAGACTACGCACCGTGTTCAGAGGTGATTAAGGAGGCAAATAAAATGAAGGATTTTTTTTTTTTTCTGCTGTGTGTGAATTCATCAATTTCTAGACTCGTCAGCCTGGAAAAGAGGTAAATTAGAGGTCGCAGGAGAAGGCTAATGAAATCATGAAGGAAGAAGAGAAGATAAATTAGGGAATGAATGTTCACCTTCTCATAAATAAGGCATTAGAAACTATCCAATGAAATAAGTAGTGGATATTAAGTAAATGAAAATATATTTTCCTGTGACATGAAACAGAGCTGTGGAACTTATTGCTACATCGTGTTGTTGAGTATAAAAGCTTACACAGACTGGAGAGATTCATGGGCTGTAAAACAGTATAGTTTAACCCCAGCCTCTAGCTGAGGAGCCATAAGCTTCTAATATCAGCTGGAACTCTTTAAGGAAGGGAAATGCACATCCTCTTTATGGATGTACTGAGAGGAAGGTAGTGTTACCTTCTCCAAACTTCTGACTCCTACCATCTTCACTTCCATGTTCCTATGGGGCTGGTTTCTTGTGTTTGTGTGTGAGTCTATGTATCTGAACAGCTTAGAGTCACAGAAACGCATTCCATTCCTCTTGTCTTCACATAAGCGTGCACATTTTTCCTGGAAGGCTTTTCTCTGTAATTGGATTGCATCTGTGTTTTTTCAGTGAAACGGGATCTTGGTGCAGATTACATCGTGCAGAAAAATCCACGGCGATGCACTGAGTAAAATCTCCACTAGTTGTCACTCGATCCCCATTTTAAAGCTGACTTCAAGACCAGTTCGAGCTTCTTACTCTAAGAATGATGTCCTGGGCTCCAAATAACAAATATCCTGGGACAGGTTTTGCCATGGAGTCTCTCTAAAATGTGGTGATAGAAGTAAGTTTAAATCCAAGAGATGGCAGCCCCTGCAAGTATTTTTCTGTGGGTTTTGGCTTTCTGAGTAATTACCCTTAACAGGGCATTGCCCAGGGTTGGAGCTAGTGAGGGGCATGGTGTGGGAAGTGCTATTCACATTCTGCATGCCAGCTCCTCTCTCTGGAGAGGTGATGATCCCGATGGACGCATTTCCTCCAGGAGGAGAAGTTACACAAGAGTGAAAAGGGTATGGTGGTGGCAGGGTTGGCTTGCGATCAATGTTTTCTTGGGTTAGCAGGACTGAAAAGGATTGTGGCCAAAGGGTGCCAGCAGTGATGAAGAGGAAGGGGCTCAGTAGAGGTATTTTGCAGCTTATTCCCTGGATGGTTTTCTTTCTCTGGTTTCACATCGAACAAGCACCTGGATTTTTAACTGGAGGAAGGTGAACTCACAACTCTGTGCTTTGCTTGTTTGTATTTCTTTGGTACTTGCATTGAAAGCCAGCATGAGTTTGAGGAAAAATAGTAAATTTCATAAACTTGTTAACCATCTTTTTTCTTTTTCTGTCTTTAGCCTCCCCTGCCACAGGTTTAGTTTTGGAGCTCACGTGTTTTATTGTTTGTGTTGAAGTAGTGTTGTGTTGTACAAATCATGTTCTGCACCAGTTGGTGCTTGAGGCCGTGAAGTGAGGAAGGAAGAGCTACTGCTTGTCTTGAAGAGTTTGTTGTCTCAGTAAATCACAAGAAAATGCAAACATGACACAATTCAGGCTTTTAATTATTTGTTACATTTGCAAGGTGGTAGTTAGTGATGGAGCCTGGGAGCAAGAGCAGTTGGGATGTCCTGCAGCCTGCTCCCACATGCTCACTCTGTAAGTACCATCCTGTGCTCTATCGTGTGTATGCTGCAGATAACACAGCAAAGCAGCCTGAGTTGCTGTGGCTGGAAAGGTCTGACATTCTTGTTCCTACGAATCAATTTTTGTCGAAACTGTTTCCAGTCTCTCGGTGCTTGAGTAGAAGCAAAGCTTGTGTAAAAGGGAAGAAAACCTCAATAACAACAACAAAAAAACAAACAAACAAAAAAAAATCAACGTCTAAAAATTGTCCCCCAAGCCCACACACAAAATCAAACCAACCCCCTTCCATTTTTCAGGACTTAAAGAGACTTCCTTTTAAAGTAATGAAATGAAAAGAATTTGTTTTTCAAGCTCTTGTTCACTGTAATGGTAAAAGTGTTATCCTTAGTTACTGCTATAAAATTTAATAGAAAGTGCTCTGCAATCCATTCTCCTCTTCTTTTGAAAGGAGTAAAGAAAATAAGCTCAAACTGAATTGCTTTCAAGGTGTTTCTTCCAGGTTAGAGAATGTTTCCAGCTCCAGCTACCCATTTCCTTTGAAATAATTACGATTTGGAAATGCTATGAGCCCGGGCCACCAAAGTAAATGTCAATGGATCAAGGATCTGTTTGAGACCAGTGGGCAGGGCATTCATGCCTTTGTATCCCAGGACTTACTATGTTTTATTTTTATACTGAGAAAAGATAGGGATATTTATTTGCATGAAAAATGAGTATCTTTTTATCTCTCTTATATCGGCCGATAATTTGATTGCTTTGTTGAAACTTTTATTACACATCTTTGTCTAATATTTTCTTCATTCTTTAATTTTCTAAGAGCCATTTGAAAACCATGGAGATTAGGCAATCCCTTCCCCCACATCTTACATTTTAAATGTAGGAGAAAATAATCAGAAACTTCTCATTGCTCTTGATTGCCTTTTAATTATTTTATGCTTTAATTAAGTCTCACCATTCCTCATTAAGGCTATTGTTCAGGAACTGTTTTAGTAATCCTGCACAAGCAGCATCTGTGAAAGCTTTTGGTAGCTGTTGCCTCGGTAAGGAGAATTTTGACTTCTAAAGGCATGTAGCACATGATGAATTTTTGGTGCCCTGTGTCACCTGGGGAAGCTGTGGTGCAAAAGACAAAACGCCAGATTTATAGAATGCCTGGGAAACAAGTTCCTGAGGCTGGAGCAGCCTTGCCTGAAAATAGTGGTTGTACTAATAAAGTGACCATTTTCTTGGTTTATGCAGCACAGTTCAGAATCTCTATTGGCCAATTTGATGGCATTCTTGATCCAAGCCTCTTTGTAATAAAATTAGAGGTGCCAGACTGTGACTTCTTAGGTGCTTACATCATTGTCTCCTGTGGCAGCAAAAAGCCTGAGGCAGGGATCAATGTGTTGGGATGCATGAGACAGCTCACACCTGCCTGCCTGCATGATGTGAGAGGGGGGAGCTGCTTCCAAGGCCAGAAGATGTCAGTACTCCCTGTGGCACAGGTGTAATGAGACCTGGAGGGTCTCTCTCCTTCAGAGAGTCACTGACTCTTCAACTGTTGCACAGAATTTCATTCTGCCACTGCTAGACCTGGGAGAAATTCCTGGGTCACTGTATGTGCTAAATTGAACAGCTACTGAGCTGAGAGTAAGTCTGAACTGCAGCTGCTTAACTAAATGCAAAGCTTAAGGATCACTTTGAAGAGAAGTTTGAGGAGCAGTAGAGTTTTCCAAACAAGGTCCGTGCTGTGGCAGTGCCTAGATAACTTGGTAGCAAGGTGAAGGAAGCCTGGGAAGTAGCAGTAGCATTGCAGGAGGTTTTACCAGCTTGTCCACTATACTGGGTGTGTGTTTAGTTCACAGGTTTGTCAAATGAAAGTGCATCTTCATCTGCTGTAGTTAAACTCTCACTTAGAATGAGCCTCCAGCTCTTTGGTTGACACCTGTCGAGTATCCTGCTTTTGCAAAGGTCAGTTAGCTGTAAAACTCACGTAGGTAACTTAGCTCAAGGGATTGCCATGAGCATGGTGTACTTTGGTTGAACACCGTATGGTGATCATTCTCCTGTGGGGTCACTCCTCTCTCTTGCACAGAAAAACAGAGATTATCTGCTGTCTTTGTATGTGTGTATCCAAAAAAACCCAAGTAGTGTTGGTGTACACAACACTTCAGGGTTGAAGTTGTGTACGGCACTGTCTCCACCCTAGCTGACATTTTGGGTATTCAGCTGTGAATAAATGAGAGTCTGCCTATCAGTTCATCAGGGAATCTAGTAAATGAAGAACCACTGTAATTAAAATCTTGCTGGTGTGAAATCCTCCTGAAAATACTTAGCATCTGCCATGCAGCAATCCTTAAATACTTAACAAGCTTTTGACTTTCTTATGAGAAGGTAAACATCAGCATCTCCCTTGTTCCGGAGACTGGTATGCAGAAGAGTCAAGTGACTTTTCTTAGTCATATGCAGTGAACCAAAGCAGAGTTCTTTGATTAGGATTTTAACTTAAATTTTGGAGGTCCCCATACATGCAGTCACAGTTATTACAACCTGTAGAGCAAAGTCTTACCTGTTGTAGGTGGAATATGAGTTTTAGGAACTTGTCAGTCAAGGAGAGATGAAGTGATTTTTTTCTGGAAGAAATGAACAATCTTGCACTGTTGTGGAAGAAAAGGAACTTTTCATCTCTTTCTTGCACAGATTTTTTTTTTTTCTTCATCAGTGGAAGAGCAGAACTGCTCGGTTATTAAGGAAAGAAATTTTTCCTCAATCAAGAATATAAGGACGCTTTGGAAAATACAGGTTAGAGCCTTATGAAGCATGTAAACTGTGTCAACACACTGTATGAATGGTTTATTGTGGGAGCAGGATACTTGAAAGCAGATCAGTAATGAAGCGTAGGTTGACCAAGGTCTGGTTAAAAATGGAGTTAAATAATTGCTGTACATTGTGAAATGTTTCAACTGGAACGTAAAAGATTCCTTCACCTTCAAGGAAATGAAGTTGCATTTCACTTAAGCTCCTGGAGACTGATAGCCAGAACCTGCCTTTAAGCTTGCCAGGGGTGACAGGGCGGAAATCTGAGATGAATTTGAGGGTTGTATAGCCCAGGTAGATACTGTGAATAGACTCTGAGAGACTGTAGGCAAACTTTGATGAGACTCAAGAGAGAAGAAAAATGATGAAAAAACTGAAAGAAATTTAAATTTAATCTTAACAGATGCCTCTGCTACTTCATTGTATTCTGACAGGCTTTTTTTGTGGCATCCTGCTCACCAACCTGTATCTGGTTAACCAAATCATGCTTAGAGAAATTATCTGGAGTTCTGCTGTGATGAGTGTATCTCTAATTCTGACTAAAGCATCTAGTTGGAACAGTTGACAAATACATACATGGTGTTCCTTATTCTTAGCTCTAGGTTTAAAAACCTCCATTGCAACACCATCACAAGATTCAGAGAATTGCCAGATTTTCAACGTGAAGTTGACTTTTCCTTCTACAAGAAAGCTGATTGTGAAGTCACTGAAATATTAGCTATTTCCAGGGGGGCATCTGCCTATTCCTAATTCTGCAGATGAAATAACTGATCACATACTGCAAGTATTAACTGAATAGGCAGCAAAATAAATACAAGCCAATAAAATTTGCTTATCTTCCAGCTGAAATGTAGCTGTGGAGGGTGGCTGTGATATCCATTTTGGGTAATACAAGAAATAATATTGTATTTTATATATATATATAATACAATAAAATTTGAAGGGTAGAAGGAGGAATCGATAAGACTCTTCTGTGAAACTTGAGGAAGACTGTAAGCACAGCCCATATAGTACATTTGTTATTATTTATAGACTTTTATTTAAAGGTTTCTAGGTGGATGAGTTCCAAGACTTCTGTTGTCCTTAAAGAGTTCAGTCTGGCAGTCAGCAAGTGTGTGGTGATGATTCATCAGGTGTAGTGAGCTCGAATAAATTTTTGACAGATGCAATTAAGCTGTGCATCTTAGCAACATTTTTCTTAGCTACAGGTCAATGTACTCTCCATTTGTTCAGGGCTTTCTCTTTAGTGACAAATGGTGCAAGACAGCTGTTTTGGAAATAGGACTCATTCAGTGTCAGAGGTGAGAAAACACTTTTTATTGTGTATAATGGAAAGGCTAACACTGGGGTCCACACAGAAGGAGCTTCAAGAAGCACTACAGCTTTATACTGTGTGGGAGACCTATAGGAAACCTTTTATTTTGGTGGGGGGAAAATAATAATTAATCCTTTTTCCCTTTAGTCCTTCCCTTTATCTCTGGTAATAGAGAATGAAAGAGGTGTTCTCACAGTATGTGATCATTTTTCCTCTTTTGCTTAGTCTATATGTATGCTGCCCACTGGGAATTGTATAAAGCAGATGACTTCATATCTCATGATGGATTTCAAGTAGTCTTCTGTGCTCTTTTGTAACAGTCCTGCAGACCAATATAAGTGTGCAGAAGATGGCAAGGAACAGAGGAATGCATGTCCTCTTGGAGCCTGTGTCTCAATAGATATGTTCAGGAGTTAGCAGCTGATGGATTGTTTTTAGCAATTCCTTTTGGAGCCATCTAAAGGTACAAAACACAATTTGGTGTTGATAATTGGAATTACTTAAAAGAACTGTCATTAAAATGCTAAGCCTGTAGAAACTGTATTCATTGGGAAGGAAAAAATGCCAGATGTTTCAGGTATAGTAGATGTTGAGGAGAGATTAATTAATAATTTGTGTAAGTGTGTATTTTCTATGACTAAAGCTCACATACTGAGAAAAAGTGATTAAATCTTTTTATTAAGGCTAAGTGTAGAAAAGTTGTTGAAAAAGTGGTTAATGAGTTTTTATTGCACTGTTAATGAATCACATAAGCATGGTAATAAGCATGGTGAATTCCAGCTTTTAAGGTGTTACTCACTGATTCCCACTTGTCCTGTGGTCTTTAGGTATTTATCTAAAATATATAGATGTATTTATATATGTTTGTATATATATGTATTTTTTGAAATATATATTTATAGAAATAAGGTAGAGCAGCCTCACAGATCTGGGATTTGTAGGACAAAACAGTGCTAAAGGACTCATGAAGTGCTGGTCTGGGCTGTCTGCTGAGTCTGACTGTCAGTCTGTGTGGCTATAACCCGTGTTTGAACAGGAGCAGTGACAGTGTAGGTGTGGTGTTTTCGGGCAGGCCCCTTGTGATGACCGTGCCCTGTTTCTTTTGGGGACATTTACACATCGTGTCCCTGGACACAGCCGAGATGCTCCTTCCTAGTGCGGTCCTTGTTACTCAACAGCTGATGCTAACAGCCATCTCTGAGACAGACCAATTGAACTTTAACACAAAACTGCACATTCAGATGCTTAACTTCACTGCTTTTGGGGTGTTTTAATTTGATTTTTTCTTCTAGAATGTGATGCATCCTCGTTTCACGGTTGGCAGCTTTGTTTATTTTGTTAAATGTGGCATTTCCACTTAAGCTTTCACAGGCTGCTCAGCTAAGAAACCTGCATGTTCTGCATTCTGGGCCTTGGATGCTGCTCTTCAGTATGACTTGTCTGTGATTTGTCTGTGTGAATTCATTTATTCTGTTAGTTAAAAAGAACCAACTTTAGATTTTGACTTTCTGGAATTTCTCCTTAATTCCATTTAAAAATCGGCCCACCTTTCTCTTGATCCTTGTTTAAAATCAGTTGATGCAAAGACATGTGGAAAAAGCTATGTGAGGGGTAGCAGGCCAGTTTTCTCTAGCATTTGGAAATCTGCTGAGGATACTGCTTTCTGCTGATTTGGAGCAAAATCTAAAATTGTTGAGACTCCACAAAGGAGAACTCCATAGCCTCACAAGTGTGTACAGGGAGATATTTGTCTTATAGTCTACTTTTTTGTTTTGCCTTTCAAAACTGAAGTATTTCACTTGGATTCTGTCATCTGAAGTGTAAATATAATTCCCATGGGGGGGGGTGCGAAGAAAAAGGATGGGATTTAAAATAAGGGAAAGTAATTTAAAAATGCAAAGTTGAGCAAAACACTTTTTCTTATGATATCACTGTGGGGTTCTACAGCATGTATCGTGTGGTGGTTTTTTTTTTGTTTTTTTGGTTTTTTTTTTTTTTTTTTCTGTTGTTGTTGCTTTGGTTTTTTGAATGCTAAAGTTTTGGTGCAAATGGTTGTACTGAAGAATTGTGGATCTTTTGAAATACAGTGTTTTCCTGTTGTTGTGTTGCATTACTATGATGCACAGAGACAGAATTTAGATTAGATCCTCACAGTGCTGACTGGAATCCTCAAAATGAAGAACGTTTCAATAGGGTTAGTGCATTTCAACACACAGAGCAGCTAATCCTGACCCTGTTAATGTCATTGACAAAACCACAGTGAACTTCGCCCAGCTGAGGATTTCATTTGAATGATTTTAGGTTTTGCCTTCTCTGTAAAGCTGGAGCTCTTTCTTTTTGGGGCACTTGATGAAGTGACTTTGTGTTTGTTCAGGCTTTGCTTTAAAAGCTGGCTTCTCATTTCTGTTACAGATCTTTGGTTGACTTTCTCATTCTGTTTTTTCCTTTACTATTAAGTCCAAGTGTGTGTAAGTAGAGAGGAGGCAGGAAATGGTTTACAAATGAAAATGAAATGAAATGAAAATGAACACCCCCACACAAGTCCACCAGCTTCATTCACTTTCACAGCACGATGTCAGAGTTAAGGGTCTGAAGCTTATCCAAAGGGGCCTGTCTCTACTATGGCAGTTTCCAGCCCCACAAGGCTGTACTTAAAAAAACAAACCAAACAACAACAATAACAACAAACCTCACCAAAAAACCCAGCCAAAACTCCCAAACCCGCAACCTCTGAGTTTTGTCTCTGTATGGTCAAACACTGGGCCAAATCTTTCACCCAAATCTAACCATTTCAATTTCTTTAGAGCCTAAATGCTGAAAAAAAAATTTAATAACTCTTTTGTTTCTTATGGCTCATGTTGTATCTGAACTTAAATAATTTTAGCCTTATGGTACCAGTTGAGGCTCTCTGGAAGAGAGTAGGCTCTCAACTGTCCCAGAGTTTGCGTGTAATAAATTACTTCAGTTTGCTTCTTGAGACTTGTTTAGAAAACTTTTGTTAGAAGTATACTGCTAAATAGCATTCAGTGACTTAAATGCAGTTGCTGGCTCTTATTATCAGAGGAACAATTATCTAGGAACAGTTGTGGGATGCCTGATTGTAACAGATTCTTGCATTATTGCAAATGAGTTTCTTCCTGAAAAGTGCCGTAACATTTCGTGGCACTCACATCTGATCTTAATGGCAGGACAGGACAAGTTGTCTTGGGGCAGTGCTTATAGTTAACCCTAAGATGTTTGGGGAAACACCTGGACTGTACAAATACCCTGTAAACTGTAATTATACACCTATGTAATTGTGAGAACTGGGTGATTCGGCTGTCACTTTGGCTTGAAGGCATTGTTATGCCTCATTGCATTGTGCTCCCTACAAACACACTGGAAAGGATGCT
Organism: Chamaea fasciata; assembly: GCF_029207755.1. Lineage (NCBI taxonomy): Eukaryota > Metazoa > Chordata > Aves > Passeriformes > Sylviidae > Chamaea > Chamaea fasciata. Next base: position 17,604,199 of record NW_027094092.1, on the reverse strand, counting down.
GAAGGATTTAGCATCTTGGTGGCAAGATGGAAAGGAGCTATCACTGTGCTCCTTTCAGAAACAGGACTCTAAAAATGGGAGGCTCGAGTCAGGTCTAAGGGAAACTGACAGCTGGACCCAGCTCCAGGTCTCAGGCTCAAGGCTGTGTGTCCCTTGCACAGAACTCCTGCCTGGTTAAAATACACATTTCCTCCATGTGTTGTTTCATTAGTTATTTGCTTTTCCATCTTGTTACATAGTTTCTAAAACTACTCAGCCAGATGGGCTGTTTGATTTGCTGGATGTTTCACTGTTTTATGTTTAGTTAAGTCAATACATGTCAATTTTTCATTTGTAAAGGAGAGCTAAAACTCTCCTATTTAATACAGTGCTGTTAGGATGAATTAGGAGGTTCATTTCTCTTTTGCTGTGCCAGGAAGAAAGTTAATATAGTTTAGAGAATAGAAAATAAGTATTTCGGATCCAATCTTTCCTTCCTTCCTCTCTCCCTGTATTATATATCTGTGTATCTGAACTTTTGGTTCACACCTACCCTTTTAGGATGTAAGTAGCACATTTTAAATGCATTACCTCTTTTTGATTGCACAGATTAACACCTGCATATTTCAACTTTCTCTGACCTTGTTTTTTAAGTGTAAGGATGTTGGTCTTTAGAGGCAACTTATTAATATGACTTCTTAATTATTGTGAGAATGTTGGCCATGATGTGTGACTTGAGATCAGGAGTCAGGCTGTAGTTCCCAAAGGGAAAAAACACAATCTTGTGGTTAAGATCAAAGACTGTGGATCTTGCATTCAGTTCAATCTTTGCACATCCTTCAGTATCCCAAAGCCATTTAAGTGAGGGAGCTTAAATTTCCCTGTCTAGCCTAGGTGTTGTAAGAATAAATTAATTGGCAGAGATGAGTCACTCGAAAATGTTCTGGGACTATGGGTTATTTAAAAGCCTGAATTTATCACTGGGGCCAGATTCTAAAGGGCTCGGCTTGCAAGCTCATGCCAGTAGTTGTCTTACCACTGTCATTTAGGATTTGTGTCACAGTTTTGCCTAGAAGCCCACATGGACATCAATAATGCATTACACAAAGGCTTATTATCGAGGAGTTCTTGCCCTAAAGTACTTGCAGTCAAGTCAGAGGCAATAAATGGATATGAAGAGCATAAGAGAATGGAGAGAATGTGGCAATGGAGTACACTCGCTCTCTGCCTGTCTGTCTGCCTATCTATGTATCTATCTTTTGGCCTTTTTACCTGATGAGATCCCTGATGCCAGGAGGCAGCAGTGAATATTTTTAACATTGTGATTGTAGCTTTAAAGCGGGGAGGAATCTCTATGGCATCATTTTAAGCAAGTGTAAGTGGGAGAGGTAGAGGTATCAGTAGCAAATTTCCTAGCAAGATTGTTGCCAGATTAGTGTGCAGAGACCAGTCTGTCTGTGCCCTGCAAGGTGTATTTCTGCCCTAAATTGAATTATTTTAGCTGTCAGCAAATGCTTGATAATATAGTGATCTGTGCTTAGGAGATTCACTCTTTATATTAGTGTTGTATTGCATTCAGTGTTGAGGCTAGACAGAGCCACTCATCTTTACCTCGTGGTCCCACGTGGACTCACTTAGCTTAGTCATGAGTGGGCAATTAAATAACAAGAGAGACCTCGTCAGCTCCAGGCATTAATATAAATCTTGGTGCTTGTAATACATTTACATGGTTCCCCCAGGTCTATCTGGACTTATAATCATCCCTCTTATTCACCGATCTTCTGGGATATTGGCTGCTCGCTTTTGCTTTGTAGTTCTCTGAATCAGGATTTGGCCCAGGAGATAACCAGCAGTAAGTTTTTCTGACAGGCACTCAGTGAGTATAAACACTTGCCCTCTTTGGTGTGCACAGGCATTGCCTCAAGTAATACTAAACACTTTTCTGGGGAAACAGGGGCTCCTGCTTAGCAGGCAGCAGATTGATTTTACTCTCCAATTTTTCTTGTTCAGGTGCATTTTACCTTTAAATAACTTGGAGATTTTAGTGCCTCATGGCTGATACAAGCCCTTCCTAAACAGATTTGGTGATCTTTTTGTTTAGAAAGTGCATGTATCTACATCATAAAGCCCTGTATGAACGAAGGGTCAGTGTGTCTGTTTCTCACAGAGATTTCATTAAAAGCTTCCTACTAGTTTCTTTACCCTAGTCACCTGTAGATGCATTAAGGGTGTAAGTAGTAATGTTGTGATCCTAAAGCAGGCATGGTCCACTAGTTAAGATGGCTCATGTTACGTAAAAGCCTTTGCTGATGATCTTGTGGAAGTTCCACGACCCGACTGTGGCTAGGATTTTGATTTACCCTGGAGGAACATCTTACAGAAGGAAAGACAATCTGCAGACATGCTGGAACAGAATAGCAAATAGATGCTGTTTGTCCCCTGTTCTCGTCAAACAGCAGTTTCCTATATTCAGGTTGGTGAGCTACTGCCTGTAAACATCAGTAAAGTGTCTGTAAAATCACACAGAAGCAGAGAAGGGTGCATGGCTGGAGTCTGGTATTTGTTGGTTTTGTTTTTTTTTTTCCTCGTGCAGCCTTAGAAAATGCTTTTTAAATCTCAAAGTTAGGCAGAACTCTTCCATTCATTGCTGTTTCAGCACTGTTATATTACCATAAATAAATAAACTCTATGGCATAATTTTATAAGTAATCTGCACTGGGAGGTGGGGACTTGAACATTTATTCTTCCGAGCAGATGCACATTTTACTGGCTTTTACCAGAAAGACTGTCGAACTGCTGCAGAGCCTTAAAGGAGATGTCACTTTTGGGACTTCTTCCCTTCTTTCCTCTTTTCCCTCCCTACTTAGTGTCCACCAGAACAGCTGATAGTGTTGCCAGGTACTTGCAACTCTAGTGTAGATGTGTTGTGAAATCCAAAATAAACCTAAGAGATAATGTTATCAGAATCAAATGTTGTCAGAGGCTGATGCCGCTCTAGCTATCTATTGGGAATTCAGGCTGTCAGTGTTTAGTTTGACAGCAAGAGACGTGGATGCTGTGACAAAGTTTTGTTAAGGTGACTTTTTCTATTACACAAAATGATTGGCGTGGGTTTCCTCGCTTCAAATGATGAGTGTTGGTGCAGTGGCAGAACTTTCCATTCTGTATCTTCATTGATATTCTGCTTTTTGGTGTGTTTTAAGAACCAACTTATGTCAGGCTGTGGTCAGTTACAGACCAGTTGACCGTGGCAGTAGAGGACTGGATAGGCAATGGCAGCCAGGGCTTGGCAGCCAATGTGTTTGTCAAATGCAGCTTTTGTCAGTACGTGGCTGGATATATTGTTTGAGTGGCTGGCAGAACTATTCAGTATCCCTTTGGACTCAGTGTTGTCCTTGTGTGTATGTGAACCATTCACAGTGAAGGTGGTGAGCTCTGTATGTACACAACCACAAAGGTAGAAATTAATTCAGTGTTGTGCTACAGCTGAGTGAGGGCTGTTGGTGAGAGTCAAATGGCCTCAGTTGCTTTCTATTTTTTTACCTAAGCCACTGTGAACTTGCTGTGCTCCTTGCCATCTTTCTCTCACCATCCTCTCCTTCTGTTCATTCCAGGTGAGTGGTAATACAAGTGCCACACAATCTGTTAGAACTTTGGGGTAACTAAGAGAGGAACTGCAGTGTTAATTGAAGACAGAGTGTCAAAGGCTGGAAACACTCCCAATTTATGAAAGATTTATGTGTGTGCCTGTTTGTGTGCATATAGCCTGACTGGTTGATATTTTAAAAAAAACTCAATTTGGATGATGAGCACAGAACATCTTCTATTTCTGCTACTGCAGAGACATATTTACTGCTGAAACTCTTATGGTGATAATCCCTCTGTAGTACATGTTTCAGAGTATTGCTTTGCTGTTGACTACAACCTTTCAAGGCTTTGTTGTAATAACCACAGTAATAATATTTTCCCTTTTTGTACTGGGTCCATTTTGCTTGAGGTCTGCTGCAACCTTGCCAGCAGGTCAGAAATACACTGCCTTAGCTGAAGCGTTAGATGGAAGGGAGGTTCCCAACACTGTGAACAGTCTGCCTTTAGTAAATGGATACAAATTAATGAAGCCTCTGCTTTTTTTCTTGTTCACACTTTTTGTCCTTTCCTAAAGGAAGGTTTATTGTCTGTATGCTGAATTGTGAGGCTCAGAGGTCCTTCTCGAGCGCTATTTTGTTCCTGCACAATTCTGAATCCTGGACGAGGAGTTCTGCAGGGATGCATGCATGCAGTGCAGACATTGCTGCACAGGAGGCTGTAGCCACTTGTCTCTCTCTGGAGAGAGAAGATTCAATACTCACATTCCAGGTGGAAATCTGTGTGAGATATTAATATTCAAGACTATATTTCGTATTTGTTTTATCATGCAAGTGCTTGTCTCCTGCTCCCTGGGACTCATCCATTTCCCCCCCTCATCTAAGCTTCAGTATGGTCCTTACTCACAGCTCTTGTTTCCTCTCCTGAGCAGTCCTGTTAATGGCCATAGAGGGTCTTGGCACTAAACAAGCCTTTGAATGTGTAGGCGCAGGGATTTGCTATGTGCTGAAACCCCAGTGTGAATGTGCTGCACATTTTGTAAGGGATGGTCTCAAGTGAAGATGCTGTCATACTCATGCTGGGTATGTAAATGCAATTTTTATGTCTGACCCATAAGTGAGTTGTCCCCTAATTCAACAGAGATGCAAATAAGTGATGTAAGTTATATTTAGAATGTACAGGGAATATTTAATATTTAATTAATTAATTAATGTGTAATGTGATTTGAAGAGCTGAAGATAGATTTCTGCCTTCATATTCCTTCTGAAAATTTACAGCAGAAGAGATTTGGTTACCCACTGTCCTCAGAGTATTGGGCTTTGAATATTCATCCAGCCAATCTTCCTGATTGACTGACCATTCCAGATGCCTGCATATACACTAACACCAATTCCTGCAGCAGATTTCCTAAACTCTGATGCTGCCTGGCTTTACGTGCAGCTGAGTAGCCACTCGTCCTCCATCTCCACCAGAGGACCGTGTGAGTGACTTCACATCAGCAAAAGTTTAAGACACGAATTGCGTAATTTCTTCATCTTTATGTAACTGAGTGCTCTTTTTGAGATGCCTTGCCAGCAGGTCAACATGAGTTTATTGACAGCAGAGAATCAAGGAGACTCAGGAAGTATTCACTCTGGTCAGGAGGGGATATTCACAGAAGTGAAGGATTTGCGCATGTACCTGTTTTCCTAAGGGCAACCTCTTCTGCCTCTTTTTTCTAGATTATTTTTTGTTGCAAGCCTGTCTTTTTGCACTGTGGCCCTACAGCTGGTGTCAGGCCACTTTCCCTTTAGCTCTGCTTCAGTCCCTGTGCCCTTGATCAGTTAGCAGCTTCCATGCACTTTCAACTTAGAGTTTCTCTTCTGTCCCCATCAAATACAAGTATTTTCTTACCAGTTTCCCTGCCATTGCCCGTCTAGTTGCAATTTCCTGCTCTCCCCTTTATTCCCAGGTCTTAGTTTGCATTTTCCCCAATCCTTGCTGCCCTGTACAAGCTTTTAAAACTGCTTCTGTCTACATACACCTGTTTGGCACTCTCCGTGGGTGGTGTTGGACTCCTTTCCCAGGTTCATGTGCTGCTTTCTCTGCTATAGTAGTGGCAGGGAGAGCTCAGAGTACTCCCAGATACATGTCCCAGCTTTGCAGTGTTGAACCCCAGGTACGGCCCAGCCTGGAGCTGGTGTTGCGCAACATTCCACCCAGTTCCTCAGTGTGGTTCCTCAGCAAGCTCGCTGCTGCTGGGCTTTCCCTAGGTGCAAAGCTGCAGTATAGTAGCTGGGTTATTCAGGAGTGTGTAAATTAGGCATATTTGGGTAGTTTCTGGCTGCACACTGTTTCCTCTTGAAAAGAAAAAAAAAAAAGCTGAAATGCTTAATGTATGTAAGATGTGCTGCTGCTCTCTGAGGCCATGTGTCACTCTGGGGTGTGTTAGCGCGTTGTCTTGTTAACACTGAAATTCCTTCTCTCCCTCTGCCATTTGAAGACTGAGAACCTGAGACAGAGTAACTGTGCTTAAAACCATCTTTTTCTCCTTTTTCAAAATAAGATGATGACATGATAGCAATTTTTTGTACGAGAAGGGAGATAATGTAAGGCTGAGTAGTGAAATCAGTTAATATTAGCCCAGTGGACGAAGAACTTTGAAAGCTATCCTAAAAGAAGGAAAAAGGTCAGGAATCAACAAAAAGGCTGTTCCCAGGGAAAAAAAAAACCAGATAATTGCTCTTATCTGTGGCAACAGGCAGGAATTTCCTACGACCCCTTCTTAGCCTGCTCAGAGATGAAAGTTCAGTGATTCCAACTAGAGATTTGCTAGTGGCTAATATATGCCTTGGGGATGGCAGGTCAGTTACCCAAGTTGCTGTTGGTCCATGGGCTTGTGTAAGTTAAGGATCTTGCTAGCACATTTTCTTTTGGAATGAGATGTAAATGATTGAAGAGGAATTTAATGGAAGGGCAGCTGCAACCAACCTGCATCCTCTTTCTTAGTGGCTGTTCACTGCAGTCAGGACTGCTGTCGCCATGGAATGTGTCTTAGAAGAGCATCTTCAAGCCGTGACAGGGGTCTTGGAGATTAGAGGGCCTTCTCAGACCCAGCCAGTTTCTTGTTATTATAATCAAAAGTACTTTTTCCACTGTTTCTTCATCTGGGTGAATCAACAGTGACCCTTGGTGGTTAGAAAGGCTCAGTGCCTGCTGGTCTGTCTTGCATAGCCTGGCCAACCTGAATGTATGTCTCCTGAGAATCTGAATAATATGGGCATTGACTAAAAGCATTGGGCATCTTATTTCACAACTGATCCGGCTGATGTTCTAGGACAAAAATCTCTAGCCAGCCCAGTTTGCTTGGAATCTTACTTTCTAAATGGAGGATTTGGGCAGGAAAGTTAAACCTCACTCTTGGGCTTTTGAGCGATCACTTTGATGTATAGATTATCCCACTGCTAATCTGACTGTAGATCCATAGCATTGTCCTGTTTGAAGGAAAGCACAGACCTTCGCTCCATGCAAAGAGTTTTGGGAAGAGATGCTCTTTAAGGCCCGTTTGAATTCATAGAGACCGGCTTGGTGAAATTTAGCATCATGCCATAACCTGTCATTGGGCCCTGATTTTCTTTATAGAAATCTCTCAGCTGCAACAGACTTCCTTGTATCACTGTGCCTTGCTGTGACTATACACTCAGATTGAGCTGTTATTCTGGTGGGTATAACTGATGACAATGATGATGCTGTGTTTTTACAGTTCAGCAATCATTTATATTTGTTCTTGAACCTGGGCTGTGCTTCAAAACAGAATTTAAGTACAGTCACCACCTGTTCATTTTTCAGCCAGATAATCTGCTTTTTTAATCTTTTAATTAAAAAAACTCAACCCTCTTCAGGAGAAGTCAATTTGTTTTTCTGCCTGGCATCTGATTCCTGGCTCATTTTCTAGCCAAGTGGCATCTCCTCCTCTTTACAACTTCTCTTCCGGCTGCTCAGTGTAACACTTAGCACATGATGTAGCATCACTGGAAGCTGTGTTTAAACTATTTGAATTCAACCATAGTAGAGTGGGAGTGAATTTTTCAATTTGGTCCTGCTTTTCAAAAATAAGTTCTTAGTTGATATATATATATATATATATAATACCTCTGTTTGTTGCTAGAGATTATACTAAATTTGAGGCAGGGGAATGGTTAAAAAACCAGTTCTGCCTTTCAAACTGATGGCCAAGTGAATTGTTTAGGAAAGCTCTTAAATAAGCTCTTGAAGAATAAAGACATTACTGCTTCATAATTTAGAGCTAGTTCTCCTTTTTCAGTTTGCAACAATTTTTTACACTTGGTTCTAAACTCTCTCTGCTGAATCTGACTGTGGATGTTGGATCATGAAATAAAATTAGGAGTTTGAGGCCTTTGTTGTCTAAGAGTTGTATTGCAAACTGCTGCTTGTGTTGTGCCATAAAATACGTACGTTTTTCCTCTGGGTCCAATACAGGGGTCTGCAGAGACCTCTGAGGGTGTCCTGTGTAATGTTTGAACTGGGATTTCCAAGTGGTCATTTGGAGTTTATAGTTTTGTTGGCCTGACTTTTACGTGAGTTATATTCTTAGAATCATAGCATCCATAGGGTTGGAAAAGACCTTCAGGATTGTAAGAGTCCAACATTCGACCAACCACCACCTTGTCAACTAAAGCATAGCACTAAGTGCCACATCTAGTTGTTTGCTGAACACCCCCAGGAATGGTGACTCCACTGCTTCCCTGGGCAATCCATCCCAATGCTTGACCATCCTTTCTGCAAAGAAATTCTTCCTGATGTCCAACCTGAACCTCCCCTGTCACAGCTTGAGGCTGTGTTCTCCTGCCGTGTTTTCAGTTGCCTGGGAGAAGAGGCTGACCCTCACCTTGCTACAGCCTCCTTTCAGGCAGTTGTAGAGTGATAAGGTCACCCCTGAGCCTCCTTTTCTTCAGGTGGAACAACCCCAGCTCCCTCAGCTGCAGTGGTGCAGTGGTCTGAGTAGGAGCCACTTAATTTTCAAATCTGTTCTATCTTAGAAATAATACTTAGGCCACAACTAAAATTGAACAGAGAATGGGTATTTTGCTGGAAATTAAACAAGATAAAATTTTAAAAACCTACAGTTATGTAAAAAGTTTTGTTAAGGTGCACTCTTGAGGCTTTTAGTGGTGCAAAGTGCTTTTATAGGGCAGTGCATATGCTAGTTGTGGAAAGAATCCTTCGTATTGACGGTACTGCCTGTTGTCTGAAAACACTTTATCAAGGTGATCAAGTCTTTTGCCCTAATTTTACAGAGAGATGTCTTACCCCAGCTCACAAAGCATGCCAGCTGGAGTGGCTCTTTTCTTGAGGACATGTGGTCCATTCCCACCAGTTTATAACACCAAGGCCTTTCTATGGGCCTTACCTCTCTGCTGTGCTAAGGACAGATGACACATACTAGTCCTGCTTCTGGCATCTCAACTTGCTGGAACAGGAATTGCGCACTGCACCTGTGCAATAGCTTTCAAGGGTGATCCCTATCAGCTAAAAAAACATTAGAGCTCCCTAATCTCTTGCATTGTGTGTGTAGTATTGAAAAAGCTTAAATTTATTTTGAATGATCTCGAGAATGGGCAAACCATAATCCTGTTCAGTTCAGGAGCTCAGGTCAGATGTGAGCTGGTGATGTGACATCTGTCAAAAGGGATGTTTCACTTTCAGCCATTTGAGCTCTTGAAATCACTGTGAATTTTAGCTTTCAAATAGATAGGTAAATTATGAGACACACTAGCCTTGCAAGTCTGCATACTGAGACAAGAGCTTGTCATTTGGCCTCACATGGACAAGCTGATGTGTGGGCTTTCAGTAAATTGGTGGGGTGCCCTTGTAAGACTGTTGTCCTTGAGGGAGTTCCTGCGCTTTCTCACCATCTTCAAACAGAATGTGCCTGGAAGATATGTCAGTTAAACTGAAGCCCCTCCAGGGCAATGCTTCTGTTTATTACAAAGCACCGATGTATGAAATAACAGTGCTATAATCATCTGTAAATGAACCACGAACTAGGAGAACATCCACGAACATTTTATAATGAGATGTGTTCTCTAAAGTTTCGGTTGGCTGGAATAAATCAATAGCCCATGGAGTGCACTTTTATTTTAGTCCTAAATGTGCAAAAGGCAGTTTTAAGTGGCTCTGCTTTTCAGAGCACAGACTTTAAAACTTCCTGACTCTAGCCATTTTCAATGCCTGAAATTCTGCACTAAGTAAGTAGTAATAAATTTCCTGAAAATGTAGTAGGCCTTTCATCTTTATCTTCTGTTACTTATTCGAAGTAGGAAAATAATTACAACTCCATGTTTCAGGGAGCATTGTTCTCGGTGCCAATGTTTAATGACTTTGGTTAAATACCATTCCCAGCTCATCACTTCTGAGCCATTTGTTGTTAGTCCAAGGTGCTTAAGGAGGAAGGAACAGAAGAATGAGATGAAGTAGAGGTAGCACCAAAGCTTATGTTGATGTTTCAGCACAAAGACTGGACAGTAGCGGAATTATTTTATTTTATTTTATTTTATTTTATTTTATTTTATTTTATTTTATTTTATTTTATTTTATTTTATTTTATTTTATTTTATTTTATTTTATTTTATTTTATTTTATTTTATTTTATTTTATTTTATTTTATTTTATTTTATTTTTTTATTTTTTACTTTAGACATCTGCAAAGAAGTTGTTGCGTCATCAAGGTTGTGGAAGCAGAGAACCTCCCAAACTCTCTTGTGACTACTGTTCACTCACCATTTCACTGTCTCTGTGCATCAGGATCTCCTTGCAAACCTTCACACTGTTCCACTTACTGTCAGCTTCAGCTGCTCCTTTCCCCCATCCTCTGCCTTCACACCACAAATTGCTTCCCAAAGCTGCCTTGGTCTCGGTTGATTCATCTGTTCCTTTCTCATCTCACTGGAATACGGTATTTCCATTTTGCATCTCTATATTGCAAGCCAGCCTTGCCTAGGTCTAGTGAATTCTTTGCTTTTGTTTGAAACTACTTAATACCAGTCACCTCACTCCGAACTCATCCTGCCTACTGTGTGCCAGGTTATTAAATGTTTTCAGTTCTAATGAACGCTGTTTCAAAAATATGTTGCTTTACTGTTTATAGTGCAACTGTTAAGCAGTTTCTTTACAGATCTCTTCTCTTTTGCCTACTTAGGATCTCCAATTAATCAGTGGCGCTTCTCCCTTGATTGCTGAAGTCTTCTAGTCCTTTTAAGTTTGAGGGTGTATGAGGTTTATGGTGAAGACTGTGGCAAGTTGCTTCTTGTCTAAACAGAACTCCCTGTATGGGATAGATTTGTTACTGCTGTATTCTAGCTGGGAAATGTAAGTCAGAGCAAGGTTGCTGATGACAGAAAAAATCAATTGATGACAGAGGAATTTATGGTCCATCACAGAAAACAGAATGGGAGCTGTGATTTATATATTTGGTGTCTTTAATCAATATGAAAAAATAAAGTGTGGCATTATACATAGGGCCCCTGGCAGTGAGTGATGATGGTGTAATCTGTAAATATCTGCCTTATAGATGAAAGGAAGGAAACTCGTGGACAATGGGCAGCATTTTAAACATAAAGGTGGGTTTTAAAAGTGTGTATGTGTGAATGGTGGTTTTATGACAAAATACCTTGACAATAAATAAAAGCACATTTCAGTAGAAGATGGATTATCTGTTTCTCTCTTGGGTGAACCTGCTTTTGTTAGTCATTTTGTTGGCTGTTGGTGAAAGCCACTGTGGTTCCTGGTTCGTGCTAGTTTTGTCATTCCCGTGGTACAGAATGTCACCACTGAGATAACATACCTGGTGTTTAAGTGTGGATCAAAAGGCAGAGGAGGTGGAAATTTTTTCCCCAACTTTCCTTAAGAAAATTAAATTGCTGTGATGTCAGATGGGAAACATGCCAGCCCATCGACACAGAATACAAATGGACTGGAGGGACTTGTTGGACAGTGGTCTGTGGGAAAGTTGGCATCCTTTTGGGTCTGGGCGGTGCATACTGTGATATGTTGTCACTGTGGAAGATTTTTGGGACTAAACGTTCCTCTTTGAGCAGTGGCAGTATCACTTTCTATGTCCTTGGTTTCTATTCTTGTACTTGGGCATCATACCTGGCTGTTGCAGAGCAAGGATTTGGGGTGGGAAGGAGTAGGAAAGAGGGCTTATGTCCTCCTAGAAGCCTGTCAACATCAAACATACAGTCTGCTGACTAACTTGGCGTTTTTGCACTGTAACTGAATTGCAAACGGAGCAACATCTGTGTTGTGGTACCATACCAAGAATGGAAGGGATGAATTCACGTCTCCAGCAGCATGCTAGGCTTGATTTATCATACACAGGTTTCTTGGTAAAATATACTATATTTAACTTGACTTTTTCCTAAATCTGAGAAAATTTGGTATTTCTGGGCTCATCTTTGCTTATGTCCTCATAACCTGAGATGGAAGACAAAGCAGGGTAAATAGTTAGGTATGGTAAGTGGGGATCACAATAAAATCTTGTGCTGGGCATCACTCTCAAGTGTTAGACAAAATCTTGACCTCATTTCTGCTATGCTTAAAAGAAATAAAGGATTTAAGCTTCACTGATACTTGCTGTTAGGAGCAGTTGGTAACAATCTGGTGTTTTATTTGGGAGAAAGAAGAGGAAATAGAGCAACCCCCTTCATTGAAAGGAAAAGGGGATGTTTTTGTTAAAATGGAATGAGGGACTTTTCAGTTGATGTCTTCACATATTTTTGAGTTGTCTTCAATAGCTGTTTTCAAGTAATAGTGACAGCAAATTCCCTCTGAGCTTAGTCTGCAGTTTCTTGAGAGCTGCCCATGACAGATACTTATTCTTGAAGTGTCTTTAGCAGAGGCATTAAGCAAGCTAACACATGTTTGATACTTCACAGTCTTCCAGATGCTCTGCTGGTGTGGTTTAGCAGCAGGACTGATGTGTTACATCACCTTGTTTCTCGCTGGAGATGGGTAGCACTGAAACACCTTTTCTGAACAGCAAATAAAAGGCAGGGGCTGGTACTGGGACAGCAAGTTGGGCCATGGGGCCAGTCAGTACCTTTTGGATGTGACAAGCTATCAGCATGGTCTGCTGCAGCAGCCAGAGCTTTGTCACACACGAGACCAACACATCTGGACCCTCCCCATGTATTCCTGTACTCCCTATATTTCCTGTAGTGCCTTCTGGTATTCTTTGTCTTTATATCCTACTGGATATAAAGATTTACTAGCCTGCTGTCTGCTGGGATTAGAGAGAAAAAACATGCTCTGCCCCTCTGGCATGAAATGGAACATTTAACCAGGACCATTTCTAGTGCTGATGCATAGTTTTATCATCATCAGTGCAACTGAAGTTAAGGAGAGTGAGTGCTGCTTTTAATTCTTGATTTGCAACCAGTTTGAAAGTTTAGGACTTGTATGACAGATTTAACACGTGGCTCTTGATAAGAAAAGTAGTGAGGACGTGTACCTGCTCCTTCTGTGTCCAGATTCCAGCTGGCTGTATATCCTCTTTCATGGAGCACTTATTTCCTGAAGAGTGATTTCAGTTATTACCACTGTTAATGAGATAGCTGCTAATTGTGGATCAGTCCCATCCCTTTCCAAAAAGTGCCTTTTGTGTCCTGCACATGGAAAATATGGATGTGAGCTTGGAGACTTCACAGGCTAACTCTGAAATGCCCCAAAAGAGCTGATATTCTCGCCTTTGGACCACAGCAAATGGCTGAAGTACTGGAAAAGTCTCATACATTCAAAATCAACACCAATGTTATTAATACATTATATTCTGTGAAATCCAATCTTGCACACACTAGAGCAGATATTACTCTTCATATGTTTGATATGTCCCTGGACAACTCCAGTAAGGAGAATGGGTGAACTTGTGGGCAGGCAGGCTGAGGTTCATATTTTCTACTACCATACACCGTGTTGTGTGGAAGGATGCTCCTCTGCTTGCTATACCAAAGCTTTAATACAGTGGAGTGGACTTGCCTGGCTTCTACTTTCTGTAGAATTTAAGAGAGGCAGCTTCTGAATTGCCTTAACTTTTGCAATAATGTTTGTAAAGTACTTAATCGACACATTTACAGTCACTATCTTCTTTAAATTTAAATATTCCTCACTCAGATAGTCACAGCTCAAAAGTCCTGCCCAAGGCAAAAGCATGCCATAAAAACCTAATGCAAGATAAATGGACCCTCCTGGATGCTGAGTGATGAGAGCTGGATGTATTTGAATAGTTCACAGAGACTGAAATTTTCATTATCTTTAGGCACCTCTTACAGATCTTTCATTCTCCTTTCTCATGTTGTTCTATTTCGTAGTTCCTGTAGTTCAGAAAAAGTTAACCTGCGCTTGCATAAGGTGAAGAAACTACTGAACATAAGGATTTGAGTTTCCCTAGGAGCTTTGACCGTGGCTGTTGTACACCTACATGCGTGGTTTAGTGGCTGGTTTGGCAGCTGACACCATTAGACTAACCTAGCCCCTGGTTGCAGGAGATAGGATAGCAAGATAAGAACAGGTGTTGCATGCCTTTCTTTATAGTGAGAATAGTCTTGGAGCTAATTAATGGCAGTAAGGCTGGCTGCTCAAATCCATGTAGCTCCTCAAATCTGCTGGGATGGGAAGGTGAACAAGGGTAGTGTTGGCAAGAGCCAGCTAATCGGTGCCTTCCAAGCAGTGGACAACTCTGCATATACGTCATCTCTTTCTCCCCTTTAAATCTCAGTTGATGCTAATACTGTTGGGGAAAGATTTTTGAAATTTTTCATGAGTGGCTCCTTTATGTTTCTGTAAAAACTCTGAAGCTTGTAATTGCTAATCATTAGTGAAAAACACGACCAGTAATTTTAAATCCTAATAATCTTGTTTTCCCCAGACTCCTGTGCACACAAAATAATCTGTTACAAAAACTGATGTGGTACCATTAACAGATATTTTTCGTGCATTTTTGTTTTATGTATTTGTGGCCTTTCACATGGTTAGTGCACACGTGGGTGCTTTTGATGAAGCAGGCAGCTGTCTCTGAACTGTTTGAAATAATTGAGCAGATGTATGGCTCTGCCACACATCAGATCAGTGCAAGGCATCCCTCCTGTGCAGTATAAATCAGGAGACTTGAGGAGCAAATACACAGTGCTAGACTTCATTCCCTCATTTGTCTTTGCCACACTGTACCCCCCTGGGGGGGCATAATATTTTGATGGGTGCATAAAGTACCATTAACTTTAACATTATCATCAATCATGATGACAAAGGAGGACAAGTAGTCTTTGTACCTGGTCTTGCCACTTGTTTAGTCATCAAACCCTTTGGAAAACGAGTGTAAACCACTTCTTAATTAAGGCTGTGGTTCTGTGATACCGTTTTTTTTGACAGCAATGCCTGTTCTAGCTACTGCTGCTCTACCTTGCACCCCTAAGGCAGAGCATCATCTCTGTCTGCTGTTCTGTGCAACTGCACATGCTGTCACCTTTCTCAGGGCTCCAGCGTGGCTCTCGAAAAGGCTTTCCCTTTGTAGAGAAAATACATTTGCAGGGGGGCAGGGGCAGGTAGTAGGAAGGTTGTTTTCTTTGTTTTTGGTGTTTTTTGTGGTGTTGTTTTGGGGTTTTTTTTTGAAGCTTTCTCTGTTCCTTGATCTCATTTGTACCTTGCTTTGTGAAGAGCTGACCCAGCACTCCCTGGGAGGCATGAGCCTGGCTGAGGGCAGACATAGCTGTGGGCTGGGAGAAGAGGTGGAGTGGTTTTCAGTCACGATTTTCAAAAAGCAGTGAACTAAAAAGCCTGTAAACTAAAGCCCAAATGAGTAACCAGTGGAAGTGTCAGTAGTGCTGCAGTACCAGGGCTGTGGAGTAGTCAGGATTCTTTGTTGACAGCTTCTCTAATAGCCCTTTAATTTTTCCCTTGTTAAGATGACTTCCTGAGGGGAAAACAAAACCATCAGAAGTGTGGTGTGTTGCACAGCAGCAGGGCACAATAAGGATGTAGGCCAGCACTGTCAGGGGAGTGTCAAATTCGGGGTTGCTCTCTAGGTCTGCTGCTCAGCTGAGAATTGAGGCAGCATCAGCCAATTTTTTTTCAAGTGACTTTCTCAACATCAGCATCACATAGGACAACACATTCTTCCAATGTCTTTTCTCTTTTTGCTTTCAGAAAGTCATTGCAGATGTGTCAGATTATGTCTTTGCTTTTCAAATGAATTCCTGTACCTCATGGTAGGGTAGATAATTCACTCTCAGCATTAGGTTTTAATTTTTTTTTTTTTTCATTTGGATTATAATCCTGCCTCTTCCTCAAGCAAGGTTTTTCTCTCCATCGAAGTGGGGCAGTTGATGAGTGGATGGTACTGCCCTGGTATTTACTAAGTTGCTTCTTAGAGGCAGTTGTCTCGCTCCTTGGGTGAATGTGGTATGATGGCAATCTTTAGTAGGAAATCAGTATGTCATGCTTCACCAGATTTCTTCCTGAATAGCATTGTTTTGTGCTCGCTTGTGTTTTCAATATACACAAATGCTTAGAAGCCCATGCAGCAGAAAAAAGATAACCACAGAAATAAATGCTAGCCTTGTCATGCTGTTACTTTCTGCACACTTTTTCTTCCTCTCCCCCTTTTCCTTCTCTGTCCCTCCTCACCATGCCAATCAAATAAGTTAATATTAATTCTTCAGCAGTGAGTTTTGAAATGTGTGAAATTGTTTCCTGCTGCCTTGTGTGTCTGGACAGTGTGTGACAACAGCTGAACAGGTTTCGAAATCTGGAGCACTGGGAATTGAGTAGAACAACCTGGTTCAAGGGAAGTCTGCTAAGAATGAACATAGGTTGTGATCTGATGGCTTTGAGCAGCGTTTTCCATCTTGGCTGATTGAGTCCTTAAGAATTTACCCCAAAGAGAGGAATGGATCTGTGCCAGTTCTAAAAAGAATCCGGGGGATAGATTTGCACGCTCAGATGCGGATGTTCTAGGCATTAGAATTTCCATTTTGAAGCTCAGTATTTCTGACTTAACCTGCATAGGACCTTATATCCAGTGTCTGTCTGGGCACTAATTTGGAGTAAGCCATTCAGCACATGCAGATCTGTCATGTGCTCTCAGCATAAGGCAGAGAAGAGCATTTTGCTGTTGCAAATCAGTATAATCAGTCCTCCAATATCCAGCCTCCTTCCTGCATAGCACAGTTTAATACACAGGAGAGAGGCATTTTCTTCTCCACGAAGACTGGGAAGTAGAACATTGGCCTTGCTGGAGGTGCATGAGCAGTGATCACAATATGGCTATGTCTCTAGACCTCTATCAAATGTACACCAGGGGAAAGCTTGGCAAATTTTTGCTTGCATTGAGTTTCCACACCAGACTCACAGCCATTGCAAATGGATGATCCCAGTCTCTGGCTGAGCAGGCAGTGATTAATTGAAACCCTTGAGATACGGGACTGAGCAGATGCAAGTGACCTCAGGTGACACAGAAATTAAGCCTTATCTGCATCAAAGAGAAGGTTCAGCTCATCATGGTCTGCTGTTACAAACAGCAGGCAAGGAGAAAGGCACAGAAACTAGCCCAGGTAAACTTTACCAAAGGAAGGCAGCTAGGAAGAAGCCCGCCATACATTTTCTTTGTTTAAATCCAACAGCCAGAATGCTGACAAACCTTTCAGATGTCATGTGTCTGAGGCGAGGGGGGTTCTTGGCTATTTTTCCTTCAAGTACCTTCTCCCAAGGATAGTCTTTGCTCTGTGCCTCTCTTTGCCCTTTTTCAGTTTTCTTGCCATCTGCTGTCTGTGTTTCAGCTCCTGCCTTTACATTCTCTGTATCTACCCTGATGTGTTCAGGGTCTGCACACACACCGAGCAGTGGTTGTTACCCAGATTACTGGGTTGGTCAGATAGCACTGGGCACTGTGGCTGTCCTTTATTCACAGGCAAGGAAAGAAAAAGAAAAACTTCCTTTTCAGTCACCTGCATGCCTGTGCTTTACCTCACAGAAACTAGAAGGATTCTCACAAGTTTCCAGGTATGGGAATTGTCTCTTACTGCATGTGCTTATACTTGAGCTAGCACGTTCAATTTGACTGGAGGTAGTGAGTACAAGAATAAGGTGGAAAATATGAAGTGTCACTTTCCAGGCCAGAAGTATGTGTGGTACGTGCATGTGGACTCCTCCTCCAGTGCGCAGGCCTGGTTTGTGTCTTGGTTTGTGTGTGTGTATGTGAAAGAAGCAGCCATGTAGGAATAGCTGCAATACCAGAGCTGGCATGCAGGTAATTTTACTTAACAGTAACTTCAGACTTCTGGGTAGTTTCATTGTCTTGTAGAATCTTCCTGCAGGCAGAAAATTTGGCTCAGGTATAAGGATTTTCAGGAACGTTCTTCTTTTTAATCTGCATGGTGGAAACTGTAATTTAATTTGTGTGGCTGTCTTCCTGTGGCTGTTGGAGATGGTTGCTTATTTCCCTGATAGCAGTGGCACAAGCAGTGCTTTCCAGTGTTTCCTTGGATGATTGGATTCCTGGCAAAGGCTGTCTGGGAGAGTAGGTCGTAGTGAAGTGGAGTCTCTCTCTTTGCTCTAATCAGAAAAGCCTGTGCTTGGAGGCTTGCTTCAAACAGCAAGAGAGGGAAAGCAGAGGATAGAAAGGAAACGTGAACATGGCTGTGTTCAAAGTGGGAAGTGTTAGAGGACAGGAGTGTCAGGAAAGTACCATTGTCCTCAATGGTTGATTGCTTTTCAGCTTGTGATCATGCAAAAGCACATCTCCCATAACTGTAGCACTGTGTGCTTTCCAGCACCCTTGATCTGAAGAACACAGAGCACTGTGAACGCAGATGAGTTGAATCTGTGGCAGTTCTGTGATGGAGGTGCAATCACCTCGGCTCTACAGATGGAAGAGAGGAAGAAAAGTTCAGGTGCTTACCCAGAATCAGTAGATAGAGACAAAGGCAGGATCTGAATGGGAGCTCCGGCTCCTCGTTGAACATGCAGACAGCAGTGAAACACACAGTGGCTGTTAAGCTGGGCTCTCTGCCTTTGCTTGTGTAGTTGAACAAATGAAACAGTTTTTTTTTCCTGAAGCATTGAGCACCCTGTAGCTCCCCTGGAAACCTGCTGGAGTAGTGGTAGTTCAGCTGTTTTGCAAATCAGCTTCTTGAGAAAAGAGTATTACACAGAAGAAACAGCCTCAAGAGGGTAGAGTAGTGGCAAGCTTTCTGAGGTCATGTGGAGTGCATAGAGCAGCACGGGATCAAAGTTGAGCAGAAGAGATAGGAGATAAGGAAATGACTGGGATGAGAGTAAGAAGGACAAATGAGAAATACTGGAGAATGGTGGGGGAAGAGGATGGGTTTGATCTCAGAGCAGGAAATAGCAGGAAAGTATGTACAGTAGCCTGGAAAAAATAATCCCTGCCTTTAAGGAAGTACAAAATGAGGTAATGGAAGAAAGAGCAATTTTAGAGAGGCAGCATACACCTGAAGATAGGAGGGCTGCTCAGGAACACAGAACCTTGCATTCCTCCTCTCCCAGTGATGTACTGAATGTTGTACCTTTCCTGTGTGATGGTGGTGTGATCTTGTCCAAGCCCTCCAGGTGCTGATCTAATAAAGTAAAAACAGTAATTTCCCTGAGTGTGCAATCAGCAAATTGAAAAAGGAGGGGAAAGATTAAGAGGTGGGTGAGGACTGTGTAGTCTTGGTTATGGTCTTTATTCTTATAATCAAAATTTTACCCTAAAAGGGTTCCAGAAATGAGTCCGTGTCAGCTGATACAAATAAAAGTCTTATTCCTCATTCTTTCCCTTTCCCCCCTGTATCACTAATATGTAGCAGATGTAAAAAGAGGACAGCAACATAGGGTTTAATGTCAGACAGGGAAAATCAGGTATTGACTGATATCAGACTCTTTTTTGCCATGACCTGGGTAGGGAAAGCACCAGGTGCTTCACTGACACTCCTGTCCTTTAACATTAACGTAACCCTACCCTTTGTGAAGATTGTTGGAGAGCTCTGGCTATGTTCTTGTTGTTGCTACTACTATTGTTATTACTATTGTTACTAAAAGTAAGTGAATGTATCTCTGTGTGAGAGAGAGAGAGACTGGATGAGTGTGCGGGGGTGGCGGAGGAACTGAAACCTGTGTGTTGTTTGTTCCTGCTGGTGGGTCAGGGTTAGGCTCATGGGCAGCAATGGAAACTCTGAAGAAACCTCCTTTGAGGACTTCCCACTGCAGCGTGCACAGCATCACTCTGTCACCTGAAACTTAGCACGGGTGGAAGTCCTGTATTTCTGCTGCAATTTTAATAGATCCTCTTTCTTACAGTAGAGCTTTACTGCCCGGGAGCCCTTTTGTGGGAGTTACTTAGTGGACAATATTCAAAAATGTGTTCTCAGTAGAAGTGTTTAAAAAACATGTGGATATGGCATTTGGTTTAAAGGTGAACACAGTGGTGGCAGGTTAACAGTTGGACTCACTGATCTTAGAGGCCTTTTCCAACCTTAATGATTCTAAGACAAAACAGCCTCAGGAGAAAACTTGTAGTGCTGGTGATACAAGAACACCAGTCCAATATTTTTATGTTGCCTCACATTTTCCCTCACGGCCTTGAATAATTCAGATGGCCTCTCAATACCTCAGATTGTTGGAAATGAGATGAGGAAAGTAGTACTTACGATTTGCCTTTGTGGATGTAGTCTGATAAAGGTATTGAAACTGTTGAGGTGTCTAAAGGTAAAAGCTTTTATCTGAGACAGTAGATATGTTTGCCTGCTCCCAAGCTGCTTCTGGTGTATGCCTTATTTAAGTTAGGCATGGAGGCTTTTATAAATCAGTCCCTTGCAATCTGTAGAAAATCTCAGCAAGGCAACAGAAAGCTGCTGAGTGGCTCCCCAGTGTTCAGTACTAGTGTTGATAAAAAGCCAAGGGGATTTCCTGCAACATGATTTGTTTTCTTGGCTCTGCACGTGTAGTAGACGTACAGTTTACTATTTTAGTTAATCCTGCCTTTCTAGATGCATCTCAGAAAACAACTGCCAGCATCAGTGATGAATTACAATGGAGCAGGAGGACCTGCTGGTCATTTGGATTAAAGATCAGGGGCTTCAAATGGCAGTTTATCCATACACCAATATTGAGAGTCAATCCCCAAGCATCCTCAGTACATAGGGATGGAATTGTAGGTGATCCTTAGTAACCCAGAATGTGGGGAGCAGGCATTTCTCCAGATCCTTACTGTCTGATTTTGTAATTTTATCCTGCGGCTACCCTACCTTGCTTGCTTTCCAGATGCAGGCTTGCTTTAAGCCTGGATCTGAAAAGTACTGTGATCTATTGTGATATTTTAAAGAGTCAACTAGAATTCCAACCTAATATTTCAAGGCGTTGAAAAAGAATCCTTTGCCCTCATGAAATTATTTCAGAACACAAATTACCTTTCAGTTGACTACTTCTTTGCACAGCTCTGTTAAGTAGTTTATCTTCTTAAAGTATGGTCAGATGGGATTTTTAAAATTCTGTTTCTTCCTAAAAAAAAAGGACATGACCCTGATTAGGGTCATCCCTGGGGAATGAACCTAGGAACTCTGAATCAAAAGGAACAAACCTGCATTGCTTGTGCTAGTTCTGTGTCTATGAATGTCTGTGTATTTTCCAGAGGCTTGCAAGTGTCTGTGTTCAGCCCACCCTCTGAAGAAAAATGAGGAGCCACAGTGGGGGAGTTAGTTTGTATCTCCTGCTTATTTCATGAGCTTGTATCAAACTTTCATCATCCTGGGTGCCCCTGCTTTGTTGGTGGAGCAGATGCTGACCTGAGCCTTTGGAGCTGGAAGTCAGGAGGTATTTCTGTCTAAGCCAAAGCGTAGCTGGTGTGGTGGCAGCTCATTCCTTAGCCCTGACATGTGCTCTGACCACATGCAGAGTGCAGAACAGGAGTGTTGGACTTGAGAATCATGATAGGAGCTTTTGAGCCTTGAAATGGCAGAGCATACAATGAAAAATCACAGTGCTTTCCAGCAGGATCAGAGGTGCTCACTGCCTCTTAAGGACAATTATGGATTAATAGAATGTTAACTGGGCGAAAAACTGGCTGGATGGCCAGGCCCAGAGGATGATGTTGAGTGGAGTTATCTCAGCTGGGGGCCAGGCACTGAGGGAAAGAGTTCATGACTCCTGTAAACAATAGTTGAGTCTGCCAAGTCGTTTGGTTTTACAGGTGAATTGGGGAACATACCTGGACCTCATAATGATACAGAGGGCACCTGTGCCCTTCACCACAGCTTGGATATTTACTCTCTTAGTGTCTGCAGTGTTATCAGGGGCTCAGGCAGCCTTTGTGAGGAGATCAGGCAGCTCTGGAGGTACTATAGGAAAGCAGAGCAGCACTGAGGTATATATAGAAAGTGTGGATTTCCTGTGGCCAGGATTCCCGACTCTGCTGCATATCTGTTGTGCCACCTCAGGCAGATCTCTCTATTCCCCTGAATGTTTCTTTTCTCTCTTGTTTATTCCTGTCATACTGCCAGGAGGGAACTGCATTGAGCCCTCTGTTGCACAGCGCCAGGTTGTACAAGCAGCTAGGGTCTCCCAGCACATCCATCACACTAATAACGATAGGAAGGAGAGCGCCCATCAGAAATATTTCCTTACCTTTTAGTTATTAATACATTTTTCCTTTTTTTTCTCTCTCTTTCTTTTTTAATTTTAATTTTTTTTTCTTGCTTGAAGGGGAAAATAAATCAGCTATCTTTTATTCCTTCCAAAACCAATGACTCCTGACAGGTCTGGAAATGTGCTTCCTGCAATTACTCTATGCACACAGGGGCCGTGCTGGCTCGTGTACACACCCACATCCCACAGCTCAGACTTTTCAGTAGCTTGGCCTACATCTTCTGTTTGCAGTGATGGGCACATGGAAGTACAACAGAACAGGGCTGGGAAAGTGAAGAGAGGAAGAGGATGCATTACTACCTGAAAATTGCTGTCTCAGTGTTTTACTCGTTGCATATGCAGAACAATATTTTAATTCTTTTTATTGTTTACCAGCTGTGCAAGAACTGATGTGGGTTTGGATGCACGCTGGCCTGGGTGGCTGCTTGTGCCACTCAGACAAGGTTGGTTCATGGTCTTGCCTGGCAGAGGAAGGGAGAAGGGCATGCAAGGGTTTTTCCTATTGTTCAAGAGTAAGAGAAAGGAGCATCAGGCAGGCACTGGGCCAGCCCTCTCCTCCTCACCAGCCTTGTTCCTGGTCACTTTTGCTTCTGGGAATCTCCTCCAGCAGGAGCTGCTGTGTGCTGGGATTGATGGCTGCGGGGTGACAGGCAGGAGGAGAAGGTGGGGGATGTGTTGCTGTCCATTTTACATGCCCTCAGCAGGGGTTGTCCTTGGCCAAGTGCAGCAGGGTGTTTGTGTGAGAGCTGAAATGCAGTCAAGGCTGGTTAGATCAGCATAAGGCTAATTTTAAATCCCAGATACGCTGCCAGTCTTGTTCTGCATAGCTCCAGCCCTCCTGCTCCCTTTCATCTTGCCGCAGCTTCATCTTTCCCTTTCAGAGTTGTCCCCCAATTGCTCAGTGCAATTCCTGGGTGGCTGGTTTTTGTCCCTAAGCCCATTAGTGTGTTTGCAGCTCATGTCCTGGAACTGTTTGCCCTTGTCAGATCTGTCCCTCTCACACAGCCAGCCACAGTCTGGCAGATCTAGGCCTCCTGCCAATGCTTTTGTGGTGCTGTGGTCTCTCACGCAAAAAGCCACTCTTGTCTGTAGCAGCACAGGCTGACAGATGTTTTGACTTCTGCTTTTGTCCCACCTGGCTGTCTTGGAGACACAAAAAGCACACTGGAACTAGCACAGATGGGAGAGATGTCTGCCGAGATCTACCAAAGGTCACGCAAAAGCTGTGGAAGGAAGATATTAGTGCCATGTTTGTTCTGTCCCTACCTCCCTCTGCAGCTTGAGATGCTGCAGGGAGGAGCCTCATTCCTGGTGTGTCTGATCATGATATAATCCAGCTTAGTTCTGTCCTCTCTCTTCCTTCTGTTGAAGGCTGTGTAAGCACATGTTCGCCATGCCTACATTTAAACAGAAATCCTGGGGTTTCAGGGTTAGCAAGCAGCTCTGAGGAGCTGGGAATGTTCATGCCTGTTCACATGGCTGCCTCGGAGCTTGAGCTTCACTGCTTAGTAAGAGCCTCTGGTTTGAGCTGAAAAGACTATTTTGCAGGTAATTTTAGTTGAAGGAAAAAACCCTAACTCCGAACATCCACGAAAAGAGCTGTAATGACTTGTGTCTCCTGTGATTACAAGAGGGCCTAGAGCACACCCCAGAGAGCAGGGATTCAGTGTTGCCCCAGAATCATTGCCATAGCTCATGCTGTTTAAGTAATTCAAAGACAGTTTGTTACCCTAAATCCTTTGTTCTAGTGAATACAGGTGAGGTATTTTGGATTCTCGTTCTGATGTCATGGATAGGATCTACTGTGTAGACACATTTTTGTGTTACTGTCTTGGACCAAAAAATTGATGCCCAGAAAATCAACTTGATCATGTTGGGTTTTTTTATTTATTTTTTTTGGTTTGTTTTATTGTTGTTTTGGAAGCTTGCACCATGGTAAGAAAATTAATAGCGGTGTTCTGTGTGCAATGGCACGGATTATTTAAGGTGCTAATGCCGATTCAAAGCTGTTGGTTAATTGAACATCACAGAGTTATAGGCCTGAGCTGCCAAATGTAAACAGGGTAATAGTTTTTATTTATTTCACAAGATGAAATTCTGATCATCGGTCATGTTTATTGACCAAATATCTCAGGGCTCAGTATTTTAGCATTTTACAGTAAGTTATTAACATTATGCTGAGGAAAAGAGGGATAGGTAGGAGTCTTAAAATACTTCTCTGTTGTAACCTCCTCATCCTTTTGTACTGATGCCATTTGCTTGTTGTCATCCTTGCAAAAAAGTACGTATTCAGCAATGTCTTGGCAGCACTGAATTGTATCAGGTCCATTGCTCTTTGCTGGTCTTTATTCTTTAAAGTGGGAGACAAACGGTGCTTAAACCTTTGAATCAAGGAACAGGTTTCAGAAGTGCTTAGATGATTTAGGAGTGCGGTTTGCTTTGGCTTCTAGTCCGACTTTGTGCTCTTTAATCTTCTTAAGTTCTTTCTTTCCCTCCTCCAAGGGTGTGCTGAATCTGTCTCTCCTTAGCACTGACACAGCCCTTGTAACTCTTGTGTGAGTGGTGCCCAGCTACACTGCTGCATCAGCCTGCTAGAGGAGAGGTGATCAGTGTCTCCAGCTTAGAGGGGGGAGTTAAGGCACAGGGGAGATGGAGTGAGTGGCCCCAAGCCAGACAGGAATTTTGAAGCATGGATACCCAAGTCCTGTGCTGAGCCCTGAGCCTGATTGCTTGGCTTCTCTACAGCTGGGAGGTGCTGAGTGCTCCCTGCCAGGCTTTACTAAGGGCTTAGGCTCTTCTTGACGTGGTCTGCTTGTCCACATGTACAAGTACTTGCCAAAACTGCTGAGGTTTTGCTGTAAACAGAAATGTTGGAATCAAAACCTCCCAGGATTGCGCTCTGATGAATTACTCTTGTGTGCTGAGAAAAGGAAGATAAGGAGCAGACAGAGGAAAAGGCATTTAAATACAGTATCCCACATATATAATTTGTTATTTCACTCATGAGGTCTGACAGTGGAAGAGCATACAAAGTACAAATTTGCTGGTGTTGGGCTCTTTCCCCAGGCGGCCCTTCCATTAATGATGGCTCAGTTGTAAGTTCATGTTTGGCGAGCTTTGGACCACCTCTGCAGTCTCACCTATAGGATTCAGGACCTTAGAGCATGGTTGGGGGTTATAGGGGATTTAAGCAAGCAAAGATGTGAGCTTGAAAAGATTCTGCTTTGAATTTTCTTAAAACATCTTCACTGTCTCTCTGCAGCCGCTGCAGTTTGTGCTGTGAACAGGTTTCCCATTGGGAAAAGGACTGGAGGGTGCTTCGGAACATTTTTTCAAATGAAAGCTTTTTCAAAAATGTTTAGAAGAAATAATTCTGAGAATTAGTTATTTCTTGGAAGTTTTTTTACAGTGAGGACTGCGTTCAGCATTTTGGCTGTTGTGTGCTTTTTTTTTGGTTGCTGCTGTTGCTCGGTCCTCGGTGTTGTCCACAGTGTTTTGTGTGGGTTTAACAATGGTGTGTCTCTCAGGGACCATGTGTTTCAGTTATCTGGTCTGGGCCAATTGAACAGCTGTAGTCATCTGGCAGGTTGTGTTCCTGAAATGAAAAATATGGTTCTAATTTTTTTTTTTTTTGGTTTTGTTTATTTTAAAATCTGATTGGCAATCAACTCTGTATATCTACCACATTCTAATTATGGACGGTGGGAAAACTAATAAAACCCCAAAGTGTGTATGTGTGTGTAAATATATATATTTTTTAAGGAAAATATTCTTCCTGTCTTGAAATATTTTAGAGTACTTCTTGTCTATTTTAGGTTGCTTTAGTTCAGATTATTTAATTTACTCTCCAGAAAGTCTCAAGGAGCACTTGGATACCAAATGGCAGCCCATCAGGTGTGTTGGTGGTGTCTCTGTTACAATGGATTTAAGAAAGGACTAAAAACTTCCTACAGGCAGAGGAGGAGGGGAGAGAAAAAAGTGAGAGACTAGAAAGGGCACTGGTGTCAGGGAAGGGGTGAATGCTCCATGCTAGCCAGGAGCAGCTACTTGCAGCCTGTTGATAACTTACACAGGAGCTGATGGATGTTCCCCTGGTATCAGGACACACTGTGTGGGCTGAAGGGGCTGAGGGCAACCTTGCTGAGAAGGACTCAGTGGATGAAAAACCGAATATGAGCCTGCAATACTTGCAGTCCAGGAAGAAAGTCCTGTCCTGGGCTGCATCAATAGAAGTGTGGCCAGATGAAGGAGGTGATTTTGGCCCTCTTCTCTTATGAGACCCCACCTGGAGTTCTGCATTCAGATCTGGACTCCTCTGTCCAGGAGAGACATGGACTTGTTGAAGTGGGTCCAGAGAAGGGACCCAAAAATGATCTGAGGGCACCTTTTCTGTGAGGACAGGCTGAGAGAGTTTGGGCTGTTTAGCCTGGGGAAGAGAAGGCTCTGGGGAGACCTTACTGCAGCCTTTCAATACCTAAAGGGCTTAAATAAAGAAGATGGGAGTAGACTACTTAGGGCCTGTTATGATTACAGGAGTATTAGTATTTTTTAATTATTTCTTATGAAATTATTATTTCTTCTCATTAAAAAGTTATTAATTTTTAATTATTATCATTACAGGATTATCTTACCCAAATAGGACAGGGGCAAATGGTTTTAAACTAAAAGAGGACAGATGCAGACTAGATAAGAAGAAAACGTTTTTTTGTGATGAGAGTGCTAAAACATTGGAAGAAGTTGCCGGAGAGGTGGTGGATGCCCTGTTCCTGGAAACATTCAGTCAGGGTATGGTTGGATGGGGTTCTGAGCAATCTGGTCTAGTTGAAGATGTCTCTTCTTATTACAGGATGTTAGACTAGATGATCTTTAAAGTCCCCTTCTGAGCCAAATAAATCATTGTTTGATTCTATAACTGTAGCTCCCAACTGCTGTGCTGCTTGGGATGAGGGATAGAGTCTTGAGAAAAGCAGTGAAGTTGAGCCTGGGAGAGGGGAGAGGAAAAGTGGTATTTTAACATTTGCAGTTTTGTTTCTCTTTACCTGCATCTATTTTACTTTGCAATAAGTAATTTTCATCAAGTCACATCTGCTTTGCCTGCAACAGTAATTGATAAACAATCTTCCTGTCTTTATCTCAACTGGCAAGCTTTCTCATTCCTGTTCTTACTAATTTCTCCATATCCTGCTGAGAGGAGAGAGTGAGTGAGAGCCTGGGAGGGCATTTGGCTCTTAGCCGAGGCTAGCCCACCACAGCGAGCAGGAGGTTTAATGTCAAACTAAGCAGGTCTCGCACTTGAACGGTGCTATGCACTGCAGCTGTGAGCTGCAGCTGCAGCTAAGCTGCCTCATTTAAATGACCAATGCAGCAGCTTGAGGCTCAGTGCTGGCTTCACATCTCCACCTGCTTGAGTGTCCAGAATCCTAAGAAGGTTTTTAGTGCAAGCAGTTTATCTCTTCAGCCTTTTTCTCCTCATCATTAATACAAAGTACTTCCAACAACGTCTGAATCTGCTCACTTTCACTTTGATATCCGACCCTGTATGTGCAGATACTGCATTTCTTCCAGGGGTCTTTTGCTGGATGCAAAGGGCAGACTTGTGGGATTTTGCACTTGCAAATAGGAGATAGGGCCTTGCTGGCTTAGCTGCAGTCAGAAGGGATGCATCTCTCAACCAGGTATTTTGGTAAGATGTTGTCTTTGATATGAAGGGGAGTAGAAACTGCCCTCGGTTACATGGAGACAGGAGTTGGGGTCCATAAAACATTGCTGATCTCAAGAAATCAAATCAAACTAAATCATGAGGTTCTTTTAAAAAAAAAATTCTCAGAAGAATATATCTTGAGTTTAATTTCTCTTTTGACCTTTATGCTTTGTTGTCAGGAGGGGGAGGTCCACAGTGGGGTTGTGAGGGCACATAAAAATGCATTTACCTTTGTATACTTTCCTGTATGGTGAGACATTGACTCCTCCATTGTTCCACTTTCACAACTAAAGTAATCGCCACCCACCCACCTTCCTTAAGAGTTTTTCCTCTCAGCCTTTGCACTTTTTCTCATGTATGTGGCTCTTTGTTATGCAGAATAAAAAATAATGCTGGAGGAGAACTGAGAACATTACAGAAGTTGAAGAACAAGAAGTGACAGAGCTTGACTGTGGTGGGCACAGGTCAGTCTGAAGATGGAGGAAAATAACTTGGTGCGTCCCTTGTGGAGAAAAAAAATCTCCAAGTTGGATACTTAAGTATCCGAGTATTTTGCTTCAGGGTCCTATATAGAACTCTGCTTAAATTTGCAGACCTGAAAATAATAGAGCTGGAGGAGCTGCTCACTTCACATCAAGGACTCTTGCAATGTCCTGCAAGTGCTAAATGCTGTGATCAGTGAGTTTTTTGTGAGAGCTGGCAATGCTGTTACATCATCATATGAATCGTGTTCTCTGTAATTCCTACCATGCCTTCCAGCTGTGGCCTTGCAGGCAGGAGAAAGTAGCCATGTCCACATGGGCATTTTTTCTCCTGGTGAATATTGATTTTGCAAATAAGCACTCAATTAATGCCATGTGCTAATTCTGAAAATGTTTATTTAGCTGACTGTGTCCTTGTTGCCAACTCCTACAGTATGGATTGTGCTAGGAATTGGGTGACTTTTGATTTTGTGTGTAAGGTGTACATTAGGACCACTGTAGGCTGGGTCTTTATTTTCTGGCTGTTTCTCTGTTCTCGTCATGAAAAAATACTGATTTATTTGCTATACTGCATTAATTCCCCAGACATCAGCTCCCTGACTCAGACTCATGAATGGCTTCTAAGTTTGGATGCCCAATGGCTTAGATGGCTGTGCCTGGCAGCATGGCATGTCTGGTTGTTCCTTAGTTGTCAGGAGTTTGGTGGATGCTGAACTCTGACCATGGCACTTGAAATGACCAGTTAGTTGCAAGCACCCCAGGAGTGTGAGAATTTGCTTGCCAAGTATTGCAGGTACTTTTGCAAGCCCTGAACGCCTAGCACATATATTTGTTTAGTGAATACTGAGGTTAAAAGAAAAACCAAACCCAGCAAAAACTAAGATTTGTCGCTGGTTAAAAGAGAGAAAGAGCATAGCTGTTTGGATAACCAGGTGTCGTCAGCAATCTCATTTACTGGGGTTTATTTTGCCTGTAGCAGCTTTGGTGCCATGGGCAAAGTGACAATCCTGTCACAAGAAACAGATTCTACTGAGTTCTCACCTGGTGTGGGTGGGAGCCCAGAGTTCCCAGCTGTGTCAGAGCAGGAAGGGCAGGAGCAGTTTCAGACTCAGCATTTAGGTGTTCCCATGCTCTTCGGGAATGGTTGTTGTGCTTTTCAATGCTCTGGGATTGGCAAAGCATGAAGAACATTGAGATCACTTGTGTGTTTGTGATTCTTTACTTGCTTTGGATTTTTAAAATTCTTAAATGCCTGCAAATTGTAAGGAACTGAACAAGTGTTAAGTAGCACTGAAATTTAACTAAGTGTTTTAATGTGTTAGGGGAGGAAACCTGAAGTCGCTCAGTGGATGTGCATATTCTGCTGCAGCCCTGAGTGCTGAATCCCATCGGCAGGGCTCAGTTCATCAAAGTGGCATTCATCTCCTCTCCCTCTAGCTGTCTAAAATTAAAGCATCTAGGCCAGAAAGTGCTTCAGTCCAGCTATCTCGTGTGCCTATTTTAGGGCGGATAAGTCATGCTCAGATGAAGTGTGTCTGCACTGGCTGCAGGGTACATAGAGAACTAGTTTGGATGCTGTGTCTGAGTTCAGCCCTGGAGCAGCCCCACAGTCCAGGAGAGCTCACAGCCTCATGGTGTCATTTAAGACAGCAGTTGTGTTGATGAAGTTTCCACTCAGAACAGCACTTGGGAACCTCCTTTTCCCCCTGAGCAGGCATGTTTTCCTGGAATCAGGCCTCCAGCTCTTACCAGATGTCCCCTTCTGGCTCCAGCTGTGTCAGCTAGGATGTCACTACCCGTCAGTGCTTTTCAGAGCCGGTGATGATCCCACAGAGATCTGACAGCAGGGCAGTCTGCAGGAAGCTGAATCTATCAATTTATTGTAAACAAATTGCGGCTTTTGGGTTGATCTGTCCTGATGGATTCCACCCAAAGCAGACCCAGCAGCACTTGCACAAATGTTCCCACCAGCAGAGCGAAGGCAGCAACCACTGGACAATAACTGGTGGCACTACAGTGTGCAAAGGGAACGTCTTTCTGCAGTTTCAACTGAGGAGACAGGGAGTTTGAGCCTGGGTTCCCTCCCCTGGACTGTGCAGTTCTCTAGCTTGTGTCTCATCTAAAGCCTGCAATGATGTTCAAGCACTCCTGTCTCTCAGCTGTGCGTGTGTTGAGTGCTGACCTTGACACGTTCTGCCAGGCTGAGTAAGGTGAACCGTGAAGGAATGTGGTGTGCTTTTGGGGGCAGCTGTAATGGATACCAAGGAGTGCTTCAGACTGGATAGCACTGAGAAGGACTGTGTCTCAGGCAGTGAGCACATGTACAGACAGCAAAGAGTTGGTTGTACCAGGGAGATTTGTGGCAACAAACGAGTTTGCTGTAGGTGTTAGCAGATGATTTCTGTGCTTGCACATATTCCTGCAGAGCCATTCTGTTTTCTCAGCCTTTACAGTCACAGATGTGGCGAGGCTATAAACACAGTAATCTCGCTCCTTCTTAATTCAGAATTTGGACTCTTCCTCGCTCCATTAAATCTCACATTTACTTTATTTTGAAGAGTTTTAGTCATAGGAACGGTGTTGGGGACAGAAATGGTACATTTAGTTCTGCTGAATGGATAGGGTTTTAGATTGACAGTCTCTGTCAGTGTTTAATTGCAGATTAATGGGAGGTAATATGTCATTATGGCAGCTCAGTAGCACAAGTTTTGGAGCTGCACATGAAGTCCAGACTTTCATTTCTTGTTAGAGGAGGCTACTCTGACCTGCCTTGCACAATTTCTTCTCTGTTCTCTTATGCCAGAGAATAGGAATATTTACAGTTCAGGTACTTAATGACCCCAGGAATATGATGCAAGACCAAAGGTGTAATTTAAAGGGTATGAAGAGATGGGGAAGAGCTGATACAATACAGGAATGACATAATTCCAACAATATGCTAGAAGGAATGAAGTATCTACGAAAAGCTTTATGCTGTGAAATGAGCAGCTTTCTGCACAGCATCTGCCAGCAGATACAAAGGTATTATTTGTGTCCAAAATGAGTAGATCTGCTCAGCTTTACTAACCACACCAGGAAGTCAAGGGAAGGACTCTATTCATGGGGTGGAAAATGAGGGCATTCCATAAATGGGTTTTTTGAAGTAACATTCCCAGTTATTGCCTGGTTGAGCCTCTGTCAGCTGGTACTTTCATACTTCATGTATTGCAGCAGATGCCTTATGCTGAGCAGGTTGATTTGAAGCTATTCTTACTGAAGACCACCTTGAGACATTTACTTCCCTAAAAAGTGCTTTACATTATAAGCAGCCCTCCTTATATCTGCAGAAAAAAAATAATGCTATTTGGGAATGGAATAGATTGTGTTTTGGCCCTAGGGAAGGAGCTGAAGGATGTGTTAAAGGACTTAATCACTTTAAGATGTAATAGATCTCCTTCAATTTGTCTTTCCTTGTAAGACAGCCTGTCAGTATTGCTGTGCAGGTACCAGCCACCTCCTCAAGAGTCACTTATTCTTGAACTCCACAACTGACAGTCCTGCTTGTGCAGACTGTGCAATGTGGAGTGTCATAAGGTAGAAGGGAATTTTTTTTTTTTTTTTGTGGGATAGGAAAAAGGTTCCTATGCAGCAATGGGCAGAGGAGGTCTTTATCTCTTCCTGACTGGAGTCACATGGAGGAAATGTTAACCATCCCAGAATGAAAGATATGGCTTGGAAATGTCTTTAGCAAGCTCAGGACTGCTTCTTCTGTGACAGATTTCAAGGCAGCAGTTGTAACACTAGTTAAAGGAGAAGAGGGAACCTGCAGATGAGGAGTTTCAGATGTGTGTGACAGATCTGCTGGGAATTTTATCTTGTGCTGTATGAAGTATGGCTACCACCATGCTTGTGATGCACCATTTGTTTATGCTCCCAATGCTGGCATTTTACCTATTTTAACTGTTTTGCGTGTCCAGGTTGTTCTCTGCTGCTGAAAAAGTGGAAACTGGCAGAGCTTAGCAAAACTTTACTTGAAGGATAGCCTTGAAGGTCCTTGTATGTGAGAGTGTTTTGGACTTGTGAACTGCTATGTGTTCCTGTGCAAAGAATAACCGTACCATGCCCAAACCTCTGTGTCAGCCCAGGGAGAGCATTGCTGTAGCTGCTATTGCTCCCAATTCCTTACAGATAAGAGAGGATGCGGCAGCAAAGTTTGGGCAGTGGGGTAGCTGGGCTCTTCCTCCTCTCTCTGTTGGCCTGTGTGTCTGAATCACATCTGGGGAGAGAATCATGAGCAAGGCACCAGAGCTGAATGCAGTGCCACCATCTGGGAGCAGAGGTGCTCCCTGCAGGGTCCAGATGTGTTCCCTCGGGTCCAGCTGAGCTGGAAAGTAGGTGACTCTGCACAGCCACCTGGCAAAGGTTGCTGCCTCACTGGCCTGCAGACAGAGCAGTGTGTGTGAGTATTTCCTCATCTCCTCCAGGCACAATCAGTTTGCCCAGCTCAGGTCAATGATTTGTGTTGTTTTATACTAGCACTGATAATTTATTTTTCCCAAGTGTAAGTATGCGGTTTTGACAAAAAGCAGCTCTTCAGGCAACACTGTGGGGAACGCCCAGGAAGGAATTGCAGTGAGTAGCTGAAAGGTGTGAAACTCTTCTAAAGGTACACAGGGATCTAGGGAAAAAGTCTCTGATGGCCTCAGATTCATAACTCTCTGCCCTTTGCTCAGGGCTTATTTGACAGCAATGGGTGAACAAAATATTAGTGCCTTTTTGGTTTGCAGGAAGAAAAAGAATTCTTAGACTTAATAAATGTATGTGGCTGCATACAGAATGACCAGGCTACTTCAGAAGAGTGGTAAGATCCTAATAATGCCTTTGTTTAAAAGGACCAAAACACTATCTCAGGTCTAGAACAGAGGAAGGATTTATCATTAGTACCATGCTGCAAGATTTAGTAGTGTGAAAATAATGCAAACAGTCATCTGTAATGCAAATGTTGACGTCTGATTAATAGAGAAAATAACACAAGCAATTAATCCACAAGGGAGTAGATCATTATAAATGTAAATTAGATCATCAAAGGGTAAGCCACACAGAAATAAAACTACCCCAAAATAAGATTAATTATTAAAATTCCAGTGAAAAAAGCATCTTTAACAATAGAGTCCTTGGAAGACATGTCATGTGGTTCATCTAGATTCTGGACAGGGTTATTTTGCAATACAAAAATTGATTGGGTTCATTATAAATATGATGGGGACATTCATTCCACCCAAAATAGCATTCTGTTTTAGTGACAGAGCATAGCCTTAGCACTAAACTGACTCATTTCTGATTTGCCCAGTTTTTGCTTTAGAACATAGTTTGCTTGGGTAACTCAGGAGATATCTGCTTGCATTTTTTTCAGGGATAAACACAGCCTTTACATGAATAAGCATGTTTGTACCTGCATATGATCTTCATCACCCCAAGATAAAATGTTAGAAGAAAGGTTGTCTTTCTGGCCAGGTCACAGAGATTTGTCAAAAATTAGTTTATCTTCTTGCCCCCCCGAAAAATTTTCAGGTGACCTTGGGCAGATCCCTTTATCTTTGCTGTGCTTTGTTCTCTACCTTGGTTTTGAATGTTTCAGCCTAGTGATGAAGTCTTCATTTCAAGTAATGCTAGGAATCTACCCTTGTAAAGTCCTGGTCACTTTTTAAAAGCTCAATTAAAGATGTTGTTCTTTTCTAGCAAAGTAGGGCTTGCTGCTCTTCAAGTGCTGTTAAATGTTCAAGTGACTTCTACTTTGAAGATACACAGTATTTTAGCACTGTTTGTAGTATTAAAGGCTAGCATTGTTACCTGCATCTTTCCTGAGGTTAAATTTTACATTTTCCTATTATTAGAGACCTACTTAGGAACTTGGCAGTTTCCCCCCTTTTCTATTCAAACGAGAGGCTCAATGTGCTTTACTGCCGCAGTTTAAGTGCATTTTGCATGGCATCATGGTGATGTGCTGAATACCCTGCAGAACTGGCCTTGTGAGGCACCTTGCTCCTTATGCAAGGCCAGTTGGAGTTTAGATACCAAAATTCAGATAGAAACTTTCTAACACAGATTTGAGTGTTAGAAAACAGGCATTCTTTATTGCAGAGTATTGTCACTCAGACTGTCCTTCCTGTAATTAATTGAGTGCCCTGAGTGTTGGCTAAGCAGAGATTTTGTCATGTACACTGATTACATATTCATTAGCTATCCCTGCTTACTTGATGTATATCGATTACTTTGTTTTACATAGTCTCACCCCTCATTGGAAATCCTTATATGGTTCTTTGGCATCCTCTTGATTTCTGTCTCGTCAGTCTCATCTACTTCTCTTTATTTGATAAGAGTAGAATGTTGTTCTGTTCTACTGCCCTTATCAAGTCCCCCCTTTTCTTGAGACTAAGTTCCTCATGGGAACTAGTCTCTTAATATCTGTTTTCACTTTATATCATAACAAGTTACAACAAGTAAGCTAAAACACACATAGCAATTGTTGTGATGACAGTTACAAACAGATGTTTTAACCAAGTCCAGCCAGGTCACCATGAAATAAGTTTGGTCCAGATTTTTTCAGATCCCCAGGAGGTGTCGTCTGGAGCTGTGCGTTGTAAAATCTGAGTTTGTTTCCAAATTTCCTGGATATCTGTAGATGCTCCACCACTTTGACAACAAAACAAGGCTTAAGCATCTTGGGTTTTTTGATTACCTGAGGGGATTTAGCCCTTTTAGTTCTGGAATAACGAATCTGTGATTTTACTCTGCCCAGTTGCAATGCAGTTAAAGTTGCCAGTAGGAACTGCAACTGGAGCAGAGAGGTTCCCCAGTCTTTTAAGTAGACCCAATCTCCTGGTTGGAACTCATGCGCTGATGTGTCCAGTCCCGTCAGTCTGGAGATCACCACTGCTTGGTGTAAATCCCATGAAGTTTTATGAAGAGAAATGAGGTAATTCTTCAAGTTGACCTCTCGTTTTAGGTGTGTTTCTCCTGGAATGTGTGGGACATGGTAGGGCTGACTGTACAGTAACTCATATGGACTTACTTTGCTGGTGTTCCACAGCTGAATTCTAATTTGTAGTATAGCAACAGGTAAGGCTTGGACTCCTGTCCTGACGTATTTTACCCAGTTGCAATTTGTATAATTCATTTCGACTACTTTGTCACTAGCTTGGGGCCTATAAGGAATATGAAGATCCCAAGCTATTCCTAACCTATTATACCACTTGTGCCCTAAAGTGGGAGCTACTGACTGATGGCATTCCCAAAGGTACCCTGAATATATCTAGTTATTATTTGATTGAACAGTATTTTAGTTACTTCCCTAGCCTGGTTGGTGCAACAAGGAAAGGCTTCTGGCCACCCAGAAAAGCTATCCACCAGAGCTCGGAGGTGTTAACACCCCCCTTTTCTGGGTAATTCAGTGGAATTATCTGCCAGTATTCACCTGGAACATTTCTGGATTTCATGCCTCCTAGCACTTTATTAGCTGTGTTAGGGTTGTTTCTTTTATAAACTATACATTGTTGGATTCTTGACTGTACAATCTGAACTGTTTTAAACCCAGTTATAGATTTTTGTGAATGTTTCAAAAGTTTTTCACTTCTCTAATGAGTGGCTTTATGTTCACAATCCACTATTTCACGCAAGATCACTTCTGGGACTATTATTTGCCTGGTTGGTGTAACTGCCCTGCCTCGTGGATCAAATTTTCCTTCTAAGGTTTCATTTAATTGACAGTCCCTAGCACTATACTCTGATTTTTCAGCTGGGAGAGGTATCTCTGGCAGGGGTATTCTAACATGCCTTTTTCTGCAGCCTCTTTGGCAGCCATATCGGCTAAATGATTCCCCAGTTCCAGTTTGGTCATACCTGCTTGGTGTGCACTGCAGTGCATAATAGCAACCTCTGCTGGTTTCTGGATACTGTCGAGTAAATCCGAGATTTGTTTTCCATTTTTGATTGACGTGCCTTGAGATGTTGAAAGGCCTCTTTCTTTCCAGATGGCCCTGTATGCATGCACCACTCCACAATTTTTGTATTTTGAATCACTCCAAATGTTAACTTATTTTCCTGTACTCAATTCCAAAGCTCAAGTGAGTGCAATTTCACGTTGGAGGGAGTGCCCCTGATTCAATTACCTCATGGCGTGTAGTCACTGCGTATCCAGGTAGTCATTTTCCATTTTGGACAAAGCTGCTCCCATCAGTAAACTCAATCAGGACTTGCCAAGGGTCTGTCTCGTAAGTCAGGTCTGCTGGAATACACTTCTGTAGTTTGTAAGCAAACAAAGCAAAACATAGTCATGCTCTGGGGTTCCTTCTACTTACTGGGCAGATAAGAATACAGCAGGGTTAATGATAGAAGTTGTTTTGATTGTCACATTGTCTCGCTCCAGCAAGACTACCTTGTACTTCAGCAACCTGGGAGAGAGCCAGTGGCCCCTTTTTGCTTGAGTACCGACTGCACCATGTGTAGTACAAAAATGACAATCTCAAATGACAATCCCCAAGTCAGTTTTCGAGCTTCCTGGGTCAAAGAACAGTAGCTGCTACTGCCCTCGGACAACTAGACCAGCCTTGGCTGACATTTAGTTGCTTTGAAAAGTAGGGCACAGCCCTCCTCTGCTCCCCAAGGAACTGTGGCAGCACTCAGAGTGCTGTGTAGCATCTGTTGTAGGTAAATGGTTCAAACAGGCACACGGGGTCTGGGAGCCCCAAAGCAGGGCCTGTAGAAGGGCTTTCTTGAGTTGTAAAAAGGCAGCCCATGAATCATCAGTGCAGACTATAAAGTCCTTCTGAGCAGTCTTCAAGAGCC
This sequence comes from Chamaea fasciata, assembly GCF_029207755.1. Lineage (NCBI taxonomy): Eukaryota > Metazoa > Chordata > Aves > Passeriformes > Sylviidae > Chamaea > Chamaea fasciata. Next base: position 17,566,936 of record NW_027094092.1, on the reverse strand, counting down.
CATATAGTGGCTTTACTAGCCGCCCACAATTGCTAATCCACAGGAGACACCATCCCACCATCCCAAGGAATGTACATAAGTCTCTTACCATTTGTGGCTCTGGGTCCTGGTAAATTGCTTCTTCTGATTCCTGTCTCAGCCTCCCTTGTCCTTGGAGAATTTTGAATCCCAGGTGAGTTACTGTGGTCTGGAATATTTCTTCTTTGTCTTTGGAGCCTCTGTATGCAGTTAGTCCCTGAATATTCAGCAAGGCCACTGATCCGAGCATTGCTGTTTAGTTTCGGTGGCTATCAGAATGTCATCTGCATACTGTAACAAGACTCCGGTAGGGTTCTGGTTTTTCCATTCCTCTAGTTCTTTTGCCCATTGATTTCCACATATGGTGGGGCAATTTTTAAACTGCAGTGGTAGAATCATCCAAGTCAGCTGGCTTCTTCTCTCTCTGTTTGGATTTTCCCATTCAAAAGCAAATAGCTCTCGACTCTCAGTACTCAAAGGGCTGCAGAAAAAGGCATCTTTCAAATCTAATGCTGTAAACCATTTTAATTTTTCACTCAAGGTTGCTAGTAAGGTATAAGGATTTGCTGCTACTGGGTGTGTATTTTCTACTATCTTCTTTATGTCTCTAAGGTCCTATAGCAGCTGGTCAGTCTTTCCTTCAGTTTGCATTCTAAACTGGCAAAATAGGGGTATTAAATTTGGATTCATATTCCTTCAATAGGCCATATTTTAAACATTTTTCCACAAGGGGTTATAACCCCTTATGACTTTCTATTTTCAAGGGGTATTGCTTTTGCCTTACCGGTCCTGCTCTAGGTTTCAATTTAATTCTTACAGGCTCTGCTCTTTTGGATCACCCAGGCACCTCTCCAGCCCAGACTGTCAGGATCACTGCATCCTCAAGTGGTACTGGCAGATGTATCATGTCCAAATTCAGAGGCTGTAATGCAAAAATAGAGGCTTCCACATAATTAGGTTCTGGAATAATAACCAGTATATTGCCATTTTAAAATTTGATTCCAGCATTTAGTTTTTCCAAAAATTCTCTCTCAAGGAGAGGCTTTGGCAAATTGGGTAGATGCAAAAACTGGTGAGTCATCCACTGTTTTCCTAATTTAAAATGAATGGACTTGAAAAATGGCTGAGTTTTGCCATTCCCTGTTGCACCAATGATTGTTAGAGAAGTATTACTCAAGTTTCCTCTTACTGTACTCTTTTTTAGCACTAAGTTACTAGCTCCTGTTAGTATTAAAAAACCTACCTCCTCATTTACCTCCTCGTTCCCCAGCTTAGCTGTAAGCAGAGGTTCTGCCAGGGGAGAACCCTCTAGTCCCCCTTAGTCATCATTGGTGACAGCCACAGGTTGTCCACATCCTTGTCCCCTTCCTTTCCCTGGATGCTCCATTCCTCTAGAAATTCCTTCATTAACCCCAACTACTTTTTGTTTAGTTATTTCTTGCTGGTTTTCTGTGCTCTGAAAAACTCCCCAAGCAACATCTAACAGCTTCCCTAAATCATACTCATCTTGTCCCTGAGCCTGTTGTAATTTCCTTCTAATGTCATCTGAGGTTTTCCCCACAAATATGGGGGCTAATTGAGTTTTTCCTTCCTCTGTTTCAGGATCAATATTAGTATGTTTTTGAGCCATTTCTTTCAGGCAATTTAAAAAATCACTAGATGATTCCTTACCATCCTGCTCAATTTCCAATAATTTTGACATATTGATAGCCCTTGGTGTGGCATTTCTAATTCTGTGTAGTATCCATTGTTGATGTCTATTTCATCTCTCACTAAACATGGGCAAACTGGGGTCCCACTTGGGATCCACACTAGGAAAATTAATGTCCGGTGTATCTGACAAGTTACCTGTCAAAATCTGCTCTTCCACAAACCTCCTACTGGTTTTAACAACCATCTCTCTTTCTGTACTGTCAAACAACATTTCTAACGTAGCATCTATATCCTTCCAGTTCGGATCCTGAAGTTTTATCATCATTTCAAATGCTTTTGCCATTTTGTCTGGGTCATCTTGGTAGGTGCCAGCCGTCAACTTCTAATTATTCAGGTCTGTTACTGAAAGTGGAACTTCTACTGTAATTGGACGATCCATACCAGCTGCCTGATGGTAGGCAGCTGCTCTCACATCTCTCTGCTTAGCCCTAGTACTCTCTGCAGTCAGATTAAAACCCTCTGTTCCTTGATACATCCTCTCTGTCTCTTCTGTCTTCTCCTCTGCTTCTCGATACATCCTCCCTGTCCTCTCTATCTTCTCTTCCAGAGCTGCTAAATCCGCCTCTTTACCTGCCAGTTCCCTCATAACATCTGTCTCAGCAGCCTGTTTTTCTCTTCCCCCATCCAGTTTGCAGTTAGGCCTGACCATAACATCTAAATCACCCTTCATACTGGGGGGATGTTTAGAACAAGTTTGTCCTATGCTGCACATAGAGCAACAATGTTTTAACCATTTTCCTTGATTCTCCTTTTCGAGAGCCAGCCCAAAAGAGTCTGAGGGAGCTGGATTCAAGCCACAATCTTTCTGCCACTCAGGATGATTCCGTAAAGTGAAAAACATATCAGCGTACATGACCTCGTCCCATTTCTGTTCCTGTTTTAAAAACAACATTAACTTCAACAGTGTGTTATGATTCAGGGTTCCATTTTGTGGCCACTTTTCTCCGGAGTCTAGTTGGTACAACGGCCACCGCTGATTGCAACACTTAATCAAATTCTCCCTGGTTGCTGGTCCCCCAGGGGGGCCTCCAATCTTTTTCCAATGTTGCAAAAGGCAACCAAGGGGGGATTTTTTCAGTATGCCCCTTTTAGATTGTCCACTGCCCATCTCCAAATAGTAGACCCAAAATGCTACAATACGGATACAAATGCAAATACAAAGCAATTATGGATTGATAAAACCAAGTCAAATAGCAAATTCTTGAATATCAAATAAGCCACGCAATGCCCTGGAAGAGCCGCATGTATTATATGGGCAGGATTCCTGAAAGAATGCCTTATTATCAAATAGGATCTTACCTGTGTCCCAGACTGGTCCGGGGATCTGTGGTCTTCTCCAGGAAGGCCCTGGTGTCGGCGTGAAGATCCAGAGATCCCTCGGATCCACGGGAGATCAGGCAGAGCGTCTCATTGGGAGTTGCCAAAAATGGTACCGAAATCGGCCAGACAGAAACTTTCTAACACAGTTTTGAGTATTAGAAAGCAGGCATTCCTCACTGCAGCACTCAAGGCTCGAGTGCGCCGTGCGTCGGGTGAGCAGAGCTTTTATCGTACACACTGATTACACATTCATGAGCTCTCCCCGCTTACTTTGATGTGTAGGGATTGCTTTATTTTACATAGACACACCCCTTGTCAGAAGTCCTTATGTGGTTCTTTGGGGTCTGTCTTCGATGTCCGGTGTCCTTTGTAGGGGGCTGTCTCTGGACCCCCACTTTTGAGTAACCACCGTATCGTTGTTTTGCATAACTTCTACTGTGTCAGCCTTGCAGGGCTGAGCTGGCATCCTGCTTGTGTTTTGCATGACTTTTGTTTTGTTGGCCTTATGTACTTCTCCAAGGCTACCTTGTTCCTTTTATTTGATAAGAGTAAACTGTTGTTCTGTTCTGCTGTCCTTATCATTTTGATATCTGTTGCTGGAATGAATACTTGAAAGAGTGTCAGAGAAAAGAAAAATGTGAGAAGTATCTCTGGTACTGGCAAGCAGGCCTGTGAGCAGTCAGGACTTGTAGCATAGGTCCAGAAAGGGCTGACAAGAAATGTTTGTATATAGGACAGGTTGACAAGAATGTTGAAGCTGAAATAAAATCTGAACAACTTTGTCTTGCTGTTCAGTTTCTTTATTTTATTATTTTATTATTTTTTTAAATTTTTTTTTTATTTGAGGAAATAAGATTTTCTAAGTATTATATTATCCAGGACATGTCATAACTTTCCTCATTTTCTCTTATCATAAGGAACAGAATCCCAGTCTATGCTAGCCTCTGGGTTAGACAGTGGCTCAGAAAAAGTTTTGTGTACTGCTCTCCTTAGACTTTTCTATGCTGTTTCGTCTGTCCACATCTTTGTCTGACCTTCTCTATATTCCACCTCGGAGAGAGTCACAAATCCTGGTTATGTCAGAAAACCACATCACCCCTCTTGGGCTCCAGTTTTTCTTTTGCTTTGGCACCTGACTTTTCAATTCAGTTTCACTACAGTATTTTTCTTTTTCTCTGCTTTGAAGGACAGGAGGTTGAAATCTCTGTAAAATATGGGCCTCCTTGGAGCCTCTTGGTTGTTAACCAGCACCTAGTCTTTACTGGTTCCACACAGGAATTGGTGTCTCAACCGTGGTTTGAAATTGTTGCCAGGAAGTTTTCCTTCACTACGAGCCACAGTCAGTAGTTTTTATTGCTACTGAATATTATTTTCAGCCCTGGCAGACTTAGCTTTTGCAAATAGTACTAGAGTGCTGATGGTTGTGATGCAAATTTCTGTAGCAGAGAAGGCCACCTGATGGTAAATGTTCCTGCTTCTTCCTTCAGTCAAATGGCTTTGAGGCATGTCTTAGAGGAATTTGGTTGGAATATATTATTAGGTACCTTTGTGCTTTTGAGGTTCCAACAGCTAGATTTAAATGCTGTAGAACATATACAGAAAACCCACAAAATGAGAAAAAAATACCTGCCAAGAAAAAGCACTTTTGCATTTTTATAATGTCATTATATCTCAAACCCCAACCCTTCTGGTCTTATTCCTGTGTACAGCTCTCCTATACCGGAAAAAAACCCTTGGCTTTGACTACCCTTTCATTTTGTGCTCCTGAGCCTCTGGTGCTACCAGCAGGTCAGTTCTGTAAGCATCCAAGTTTAAATAGCAGCCTTTTTAGCCTGTAGTGGAAAGTGTCCCATCTGGTCCTCTTCAGCCTAAGGAAGGATGAGTGCAGATCCTTGCCCTGAGGAGCTGAGAGCATAAACGGTAGAAAATGTATTTTCCTGAGTTCCCTTAGGGCTGTACAGAGAACCCTGGAGGGCTAAAGGCAGCTGAGAAGAAATGAATGTTGGTAAATGGTATTAAAAGCTAGCAGACAGGGAGACGTATGAATGCAAGATAAATAGGGCTGTTAAGTTAGGGAGACTGCAAACCCAATTTATGCTAGTGGCATGAGGAATGAAACAAGAAAGGTGGCACTCAGTAGGGTCCCTTGGCTCCTCATAAATTTTGAATTGTCTGCTTTTCCTTTTTTAGTATCCTGTAAAATGAAAAGCTGGGATCATTAGATATGCTGGTGAAGGTGATCAGAAGTGGGAGAAGAAATTTTTGTATTCTGGCCTTCATTTCTCTGATTGTCAGTGATTTGTTAGTCAATTTTCTGGGAGTTGGATATATCTGTAGTTTGTTAAAGTGTAGATTATGTTGTTCAGTTTATCTTGCCTGCATCTTTAGCACCACAGTTGCCATGGCAATATTTTGGGCATATTCCAGTGAAGAAAAGGATTTTAATTTTTCAGCACCCTCTGTGCACAATGGCACTTAAACTTCATCTATTTCTGTAATTTTAGTGGGAATGTAAGGAAGTTGCTGTTTAAAACAAACATGCGGGGGCCTGCTAATTCCTGGAAATCATTTTAATTAAGGAGAAGAGGAGAAAAAGAAGGAAAGGCAGCCCTTCGGTGCTGGGCTGGAACTTTCATGTGCGGTGCAAAATGACCAAGTGCTCCCAGAAAGCAAACACTCACTGCTAATGAGAAATTACCAGCAAGGTGTGAGCAGTTGCTTTGCAGAGCAAGACTCGTGAATTGGTCTTTTAAACTTTGTCAGTCCCTTCTCATCCCTTTCATCCTCAGCTGACTTGCAGCCCTCTAAAAAATGAGGTCCAGGTATATTTGCTATAGATTTCTCAAGTCACTTGGGTGGCCCCTAGCAGCTCTGCACGTTGTGTGCTGTGATCCATCCTTGTGGAAGGGTGGTGGGAGCACCAGCATCACATGTGGATTTGTTCTGCTTCTAAATAGGTTAAGGCTGTGTCTTGTGATATGGTTATAAATTGTCTGGAGGTCAGCAGAGGATTTTGATAAATATCTTGGCCTTTCCCTGAGAACCTTCACATTTGAAGGACTTTTTTTTTGACCAATCCTATGTGATCTCTAAGAGTGGCCATTCTCTTTGGTGACAATCTGAATTCCAGCCAGATAAAGTCTCAGCTTTTCATTGTTGTCTCTGATCTTCACATGAGGTGGCTGTTTTTCAAGAGGGTGTTTTTAAACTCTGTCTCCATAAACTTTCTAGGCATAGTTGTCTTTACAAGGTGAGAGAAGTGTATATTTAAAGGCATTATTTAAAATAATTCCCTAACAAAATTCATTAACTTCAGTGAAGTGTCCTTAGGCAAGTACCTGAAATACTTGAATGTCTTAAATTCAAGAAAGACATGTAGGTAAGTCTTTTTCCTCCTGTCTTTTGTGGATGCCATCCAGGTGTGTACTTGTTAAAATGCTGTGTGTGCATGAGTATTCAGTGCTCAGCAAAGTGGGGTCCTCACCCTGTCCCCTACAATGTACATATCAGTAACAGTCACATATTAATGTTGGTGGGAATGGTGAGGAATAATTTACTGATATCGAAACCAGTTAAACTCATTTAATTGGAAGCTGGGTGTTTCAAAGCTGGATATGTCAACTGTCTGAGTTTCATTCCTCTGGTATCACAGCTTTTTGAAGATGAAGGCTGTGTACTGTCTAGGGAGTTTCCTGTTGAACTTCTAATACCTTTGTGATCAGGTGCTGTGCAATTCAGCAGGTAATTGGTCTGTGTGCAACCCAAAATGTTTCAACAGGAGTATGTACATGACCACCAGTTTGTACTAATTAAATAATTGCTTCCACTGAATGTAATTAATGCAAATTAGATAATGGAGAAAGGTAAGTGGGCAATTTAACTGCTGTGTGTTTGTTGCAGAATTTTCAATGATTTACTTTGTGGTTAAGAAGAAAGCATTGGAAAGTATTGCTACTGAACAGCTCCAATGAAAAGGGATCATCTTGCAGTATGCATGGCTGCATGTTAGACTTGTGCTGAAAGCTTTTTATACTTCTCTAAGGTTGGATGACAGGTTATAGTTAGAGCTGGGAGGGAGAAGGTCCCCCCCCCCCCTTTTTTTTTTTTAAATTCCCTCTCCCTCAAGGAGCTTTTAAGACTTAGAAAACTTGAATATACTGACAAGGTTGTGTCATTGCCTGAAGTGGCCCAGCAGAGTCCATGGCCCAAAGGGCAGTGATCCAGTGCTTGGAGATGAGGTCACACTGGGGTGTTGCAGTTCAGACCAGGGAGGCAGAGGGCCAGGCACAAGTTTGTGTGAACAAGGCAAGGCCGAAGGGTTTGAGCTTCATTGCATCTCCATAGAAAATAAATAAGTTATTTCTGAGATGAGTATCTTCTCACTTAACAGGGCGTTGGTTGTTCCTGGCAGGGATTATTTTTTTTTTTTTTTTTTGCCCCTATTTGTTTTATTTTTTTTTTTAACACCTGAAATGCCAGCCTGAAACCAGAAATACTTCATGAAAGCCAGGCGAATGACAAAACCTTCTTTATCTGAATTTACCTCAGTGTTTGTGGGTGTTGTGTATTTTCACAGGAAAGAATGTGTTCATCTCTGGCATGGTACTGAAACAGCATTGAAAAATGTGTGTTCAACCATGGTTTGAAATTTTCTGTTTTAAATACTTCTGTCTAGTCCCAGAGCAAAGAAAGCCCAAATGAAGCAGGCATACCTGGGACAGGATAAAGACTTGATCACCAATCTTGCTGAGCAGAGCCCAGCCAGAAAGGCATCCCCAGGCACAAGCAGAAAGTGTCATAACTCTTCATTTCAGTGCCTTTTATCTGAGGAATTCCCTGAAAACTGCTGCCAGCAGCAGTGCTGGATATTGGGGACTGACAAGCAGTGAATTCCTGGTAATTTTGTCCTTGCCACTGCTGCTGTTAGGGATGAACCACAATAGTTCAGTTGTTAGTGGAAGCTAGAGAGGAGGTCAGGTGTGATCCTACACTAATTTCTTCCTCATTCTCACCTGTATAACTGTCCCTGCTCTCAGAGGTCTGAAGTCATATGCTGGTGAACAGAATTTACCTTCCTTGGCCTGTTATTTTAAATGTCTTCTAAGAATCAGATAAGATCAAACCCCTCAAGTGTGCTTTAGATAAATGGCTTGCTCTTTGTAAGCAAAAGCAAAAGATTGAATTGCCTTGACATTTTATAATCTTTCTCATTTCACATGTTGAATTTGAAATGCATTGCAAAAGGCCCTTGTCATTTTTCTGAAGTCTGCTGGGTCTCTGAGGATGGGAGTAATACCCTCACTTCCTTGCAGTCTCATTTCTGTATCTGGTCCTGCAGCCTTCAGAAACCTGATATAAGGTTTTGTTTTCCTCAGGACTGTGCTGGCTTCTGGACAGTTTAGGCATACTTGTTGCTAAATTATATCTTAGGAGAAAATATGAGAAGATCAAATACGAATTTTTATTCTCTGGAACACCTCAGCTACATGAGTTGCTCGAGGGTGAAGCTGGGTGACTTCTCGTCGATCAGTACTGTCCTGTTCTCCATGGTACTGATCTCTGTTTGAGCTGCTGGAATTTATTATTTGGGGAATGAGCTTTCCCAGCCTTGGCTCTAATCTTGTTTACTTGTGAGCAATCTGTATACAGCATTGACACAAAAAATTTCAGTGCCAAGCTAATATGCAGTGCAAGGGATAACATATTTAGATGTCTGCGTTGGATTTGGGAGGCTGTGAAGCTCACCATTCCTGCCTTTTCTTATCAAATAGTTGACTGCAGCATTCTGCTACCATGCAGCCTGTCAGGAGTAGAGATATTTCTGTCAAGGGAAGGAAAGAAAGAAGATTCAGTCCTTTTCTCTTTCTGCTCTGTTGCTTCAGAAAATGCAGAGCAGAGAAATGTGATCCCTGAGGATCTCTGCAAATAGTGAGATGAGAATGTATAGAGAAGGCGAAAATCAGCTACAGGACACCATGCATTGAGAAATTCCTGATTCAATTGACTCTTGATACCCCAGGCTTTACACTGTCTTTTGGTAGTAGGGATTATAGATGATGCTGCCTTAAGGCAGCAGACAGCACCATCAGGGCTCTTCCACGGACACAGCAGGGGTGGGGTGGGGTGTTGTCAATGTGCCATTAAATTCTTATACCAAAATGACGCTTTTGATAGTCACTCCTTCCACATAAATGTCAAAATTTGTGATTCTTTATTGGTGGCAAGGCGTTTTGTCAATCATTTCTCCCTTGAAATGAAAACAATGCAATTAATAATGCTGAAAAGAAATGTTTCACAAAGGACTGGAAAATGTACTGATTTTGAGTCCTGGTGAAAAATAGACCCTTCAGTGTGCCACTATTTTTGAAAAAAAATGTTTTCTGACAAGGCTTCTTTCGGTAAGGAATCTCACAGATCAGGGGAGATGAGGAGGTAATGACTGACTGGCTGTTGGGTCACACGTGTCTGTGTGTGTGATGTGATCCTTCTTAATTAAAACACACTCTCAGGTGAGACCTACCTGTGGAGATTATGCTCATTAGAGCTTGTCTCCAGCTGCAAGGGCAAGGACTCACATGGCTGGCATTTAGCTATTTTCTAATCTGCATTTGGAGAGTTCCCCACTCCTTTCAGTTGCCTGGCTGTCCTCGGCAGCTGACTCAGACTTGCTCTTAGTCCCAAATTCCAGCCAAGGCTGAACCTTGTGTACCAAGGCAGGGAGGTCTTGAGCTAGAGATGTCTTCCCCTCCGGGACACAGACTGCCCTGTTTGTTGCGGTTAGGGCATGATGAAAATATAATTAATTTCATCTAATCTGTTTAACATTGGCCATACTGCCGCTGCCCTTCAGATTTCTGGTTTGTGTTTGTGATACTTTTTTGCCTTCTCCCTGACAACTGAGCTCCTTATATCAGTTGGAGTGGCTGCAGACAAGCAAGAAATTTACGTTTGTATGAGGCTTTTAAAGTAATTATTTGTGATTCTAAGATGGTTGGATATGTTTCAGTGTCAGCCTGGGTAGGCATTTTTAAGAATGCTATTGAAACTTTCATACAAAAAATCCACTATATGTGTTTCTAGGATATTATTTTATTTGATTAAAGAAAGTATTAAATGCACTGCTATTGAATAAACTTTCATTTAATCTTTCAAAATATCTACAGCACTTTCCTCCTTCCAGAACAGGCAGAAATTAAACAAGCACCAAGCAAAGAAGGGGACAGAGACATCTTTTTGATGTTACATCCTCTTTGCTTTAACTGGGACTAGTTAAGCTGAATACATAATCACAAGCTCAGAAACTTAATTTTTTTGTGGAAGGGAGCTTATGTAGCAGGAGTTTGAAGAGTCACAGCGTGATTGATGTCAAGTAAACCTGAAGCTGCACTGACCTTGACCTTGGTCTTTGCAATAATGTGAGTTAACCTCAGTGAACAATCAACAGCCGAAGTCATGGGCCAGCAGAGCTCCTGGATTATGGCAAAAAGAGACCTCAAGCTTTTTATCCTTTGAAAGGTAAATGAAAAAGTTAAAAGAAGAACTTTGTGGTCAATGTTTTGACGGGGTCAGTATGGTTCTAGACGCTTTCAACAAAATGGATGCTGATATTCCTTGTTATCTAGTTCTCTGGCTGACATGAAATAAAAAGTTCATAAAGCAAAAAGATTCATGAAAAGGAAAAAAATCTATTTTAGATTTTAATAATGGTTTATATTCTATTAATTTTATTATTATAATTTTATAAGTAATTAAATTTTAGATTTTAGTAATGTTGCCTATAGATACGTTTCGTTAGGTGGGCAAGAGAGCTTCTCTGCTTCAGGCAGAAGTTCAGAATTTATCACTGGGCTATGTGCCTGGTCAGTTGTATCTTTATATGTAGATCAGTGTGCTAAAATGTGGAAGGATTTACAGCAAAAGAGTTAACGTCGTGGTGATCTCTAAGAGAGTTCATTAGATCAAGCAAATTCTCTCTCTAAGATCACAAATCAAGCTATATCAAGTGATGCAGAAGACAAGCAAGCACTTTCTTGGCTTGGAAACAAGGCAGAAACATTGTAGAAACAGTTCCTCCACCATTAAGTTTACTCAGATTTTTGTTGATTCTGTTGCTTTTGTCACTTGAAATTGGAACAAATGTGGGATTCTGTGTTTTCTAATAAGCTGGAAACAAAAATAAAGACACATTTACATAGCACTCTCCCAAGATGATCTCCATTCACGCCTCACTTCTGTGAAGTCCTTTCTTAAAAGCTACTGGGAAATAGACTTCGGATGCATTTTCCCACTTGTGAATAATCTATTCCTGTAGTATGGATGCAATTTGGATAAAAGACGTTGTGAGGGAGAGCAGATTTTATACTTTGCATGGCATTCAGGCTCCGTGCCTGACACAGTAATGCTGTTCTAGGCAGCAGAAGTGTTCAGAAGCAGGTAAGGACACATTGATGCAACCAGTAGTTCATAGTCTCCTTTCCTGTGTAGAATCACTTCTTTCCTGAAAGATTTTCTAGTGTGGTACTTGAATTGTTTAATTTATGCAATAGATTTTTTTTCTTTTCTTTCTCAGTAGGTCTCCTGTACTGAGTATGTGCTTAAACGGGAAGGAATGGCCTTATTTCTTCTGACTGTCTAATTGAATTAATCTGTTTCAGTTATTCAGGAATTAGACCATGCATGTTTTTGGTTTTTTTTACTCCTGAAGTAGAAGACAGGAGTGCTGAACATCTGTGTTTGTTCCTGTGGAGTCTGTCTGGTTGAATAAAGGGCATCCCCCAGTGTCATTCTCTTTAGCTGAAGCAGGTGTTTGAAGCTCACCCTTTTGGATGGCTTTGAACCAAAGGCAGGGAAAGCCTACTGGGAAAAGAAGCATCAAACGCCTTGTAGCCTTTTTGAAAGAGTTAGATCTCTCTCTGATCTCACTGGTTTCAGTCAGGCTATTAGGTCTTTAGGCATCTTGTCTTTGAGGATTAATCTGAACTCTTTAATTGTCCATTTCTGATGGTTTCTGTCACTCCAAATATACTAATTCTGCCTTAATAACTGCGGAAGTCATTGCATTGGCATAAAAACACTTGTTATTCTGTTTATAACATTCTTTACCTTAAAGCCTTCCCTTCAAAGCCTTTCAGCCAGTCTGTAATTGGGGTGATGGGGGATGAGGAGCATGAGTAGGGCCATAGGACTTGGTAAATCCTTTCTTCCCAAGTTCTCTGGGTTCCAGGAGCAAGGGAAATGTCACCATGTCACCTTTTTACTACAACCTGCTAGTAGCAAGCTGTTGGAGTGTTGATTCCCAGGCACTTTGCATTAAAAGGGGATCTAACATCTGCCTGTGCCAAGTGTCCTGTGGCCTTTTGTCGCAATAGGACATGAAATAAAGATGCTTGACTCCAGTCAGAAGGCAGTAGAAATCAGAAGGCTTTATTTACAATTTATTCAGCCTTTTTATAACGTGCTTCCCTAAGAAGGCACGTTATTGATCTATAGGACTGACACCTCTCCTATTGACTAAGTAACAGAAATAGCAAACAACACCTGTTGTTATGGGAAAGGAATATTGTTTACACAAGATTGTTTTGGGAAAAAGAAAACTGTTGAAAAGTTTCTTTTGGGAGGAGCTTAGGCTCAGAAGATATCAGATCTACAGATCTTTGATGGGACTTTATGTGTAGTTGAGGAGCAGTGTGCATTTGTATGTGACTCTTAGGATGGAAGTGAAGTGCCACAAAGATGAGTAATGGAGAAGGGCTGAGACAAGAGCTGGGACTATTCAGCTTTTAGAGGAGAAGGCTCAGGGGAGCTCTTATCAATATATATAAATAGCTGAAAGGAGGGTACAAAGAAGATTAGAGTGAGGCACTTTTTAGTGGTGCCTTTAGCTATAGGAACAGAAGCACAAACTGAAAGAGAGGACGTTCTGTCCAAACATCAGGAGGATACTCTTGCTGTGAGGGTGATTGAGTGCTGGTACAGGATTCCCAGAGAGGTTGTGCAGCCTTGTGGTTGGAGATTTTTAAGAGCTGTCTGACACAATTCTGGGCAACTGGCTCTGAGTGCCTCTGCTTGAACCAGACAGTTGGATCAGATGTCCTCCAGCACTCCCTTCCAACCTCAACCAGCCTGAGATTCTGTGAAGTTTTAATACAGGGCATCATGTGGGCAATGACCTGATCTGAGATGGATGTTTAATTTTTCATCTGCCTTGTCTTGTCCAGTGCTATGTGCAGTTACTTCATTCTTTTGTACATTGTGGTCCCATTAATGACACCTTTTGCTGTTCTACTGATGATTTTTTTTTATTATTTTTAAAATTTAATAAGTTTAATAAAATCTAATCAATTTCTGTATGCATGAGATTTTGGGGAGAGCTCTGCTTTCTTTTAAAGCTAGAAATGAAAAATTAGTTTTTGTGCTTATACAAAGAAAGATCAGACATATAACTTCCTTAAAAACCAAAATAGTACGTAAGACAGAGATTCTAACACACCATGTTTTATGAAAGCATTTTGATTTTAGAAAGCTGATTTTTAATTTTTCTTTTCAGTTTCTTGTATTTTCTGTTTTTCAATGAATTTTCCCCACCCCAGTATTGGATTTACTCATTATATATTCAGGATGTGTAGAATTTATGTACATGTCTTTTTTGAGTCTCAAGTCCACAAAGTGCTCATATCTGATCCAGTGTTTAATGGGATGAAGTGCTCATATCTGATCCAGTGTTTAATAGGATTCAGATTATGCAAAGAAGCTGATAATGCTGCCCTGTTTCTACTGAAGTACTTGAACATGGGCCTAAGTGGAAACATGCTGTGTGTGATGTTCAGAAGTGCCCATGGGAGAAAGGAGCTTAAATCCCATTGAGAGTGGAGAGCACGATCCCACCGGCTTTAGAATGTGATGCCTCCCCCCTGCTGTGCTCCTGCTGCCCTTGCTGGGTGTTGTCATTGTGATGACTTCAGGAGCCAAGCTGTGGGTTTCATGCACCATCCCTTTACAGTCACACCTTGCCAGGTTTTTCTCTATTAGGTTTTAATCCAGTGGTTTTAGCATTGTTAATGAGGGGGGAGGGTCTCTTCTGTCCTTCCCAAAGGCACAGTTAAAAAGAGTTGTTTCCCTTGTATTTTGTAAAAGATGTGTAACTTCTGACACACAGGCTCTTGTTTTGCAGTTCCCCAGTTTGCTGGTTGCAGAGAGGCCACGTTGTCAACTGGGATCACATCAAGTGCTCTGAGCTCCCGTTCCTCCATCAGGTACGTGAATAGTTGTGATCAATTCATTGATTTGAAATAACGCTCTGAGTAGATAATTACATTTCAACTATAGGCCTCAGTGAATGGCTTTTTAGAAGGTAGTACAGTTAATATAATGGATCAGACTGGTACCAGGAGATGTTTCTTAGTGCTGATGTCGATTGTGTTTCCTTGTTTCCCCTGGGGCGTGGTAGCCTGCGAAGACATTGTACTGAGCCCTTTGTGTGAGGGGACTGAAGTGGGAATTGAATTATTAGCCCAAGATCTTCTGTTTTTTTCTTACTGGCAAACTAATTTCATATCATGTGGCTGTTGTTTACCTGAATACTGAGCACAACTGGATTCTTTCATACTCAGGTCATTTTTTTTTTAATTTATGAAGAATGCTGATAAATTATGACAATTCACTGTTTAATAAAAAAATAATTGAAAATAATAAATAAAAACCTATATACCAAAGTCATGCGTGAAAGCTGTCAATCTTCATTCTTTCCCCCATATCCGCATTTTTTTGCACAGCCTATGTATTTTGAATAGGAAAAAATACCAGGTCCAGTCCTTGAAATCATGTTATAAAAACAGTGAAGGTGTTGAAGAACACACTGTGTGAAGGAAAGGACAGATAAACAGATTAAAAAAAGAGGTGCTGCAGCACCTGGCAGAATTGCTGTACCTATATAGTTGATCACCCAGCAACAAATGGCTGAGAGACTGAGATATATTTGGGATAATCTCACAGAGTGCAGCTCCTGAAAGTAGGCAGAAAGGAAGATAATGATGCATTGGTGTTTATGTTCAGTCCCTTCTAAAGCCCTGTAGGGAAAAATATTTCTGAATCTTCTGGAAGCCTAAAGCTGGAAATAAAGCACTGTAATAACTTCCAAGTGGATATATCTGAAGTGGTGAAGCTTTTCAGTAGAGGTTCAGTCTTTCCCCTTTATTTTATTTAAATACTTCCTATTTTGGTTTCCTTTAAACAGTTAAAGGTGACAGAGTGACCAGTCCCAACCTGAGGAAAGTCAGATTTTGTCAGAAATCTAGAAGGGAAGATAGTATCTATCTTGCAGTTTAAAAGAAATTACAGGTGATAGCAAATAGCAAGTACTCACTGCAAGCTCCTGAGGACTCAGAGGAACAATCACCATTACATGGTATTCCTTTTCACTGGGAACTGCAGGAGATTATTTAAGTCCACGTAGGTTTGTGGACTTCTGCAGCACATGTAAATTGAGGATTTGATCAAGGTCCATAGTGTGAATTGGAATTGAAGTCCATTGATGTTAACTGGTATCAACTTTTGACTTGGGGTAGTCTCACACCCTAGAAGGGTGGTGTCTCTTGGGAATTTTTACATGGCTTGATTTTCAGTAATTCGTCTCCTTCTGCATCTCTAAGTCTTGGATTGCTTTGGTTTTATGGTGTTTGGGGTTTTTTTGTTTCTTTCTTTTGGTTGTGTGGGGTCTTCTTCCCCCTTTTTTAAAATGTATTTTCTTTGGTTTTGATGTGTATCTTTGAATCTATGACTTCCATGTTAGTTCTGAGTGGAATTAAGATCTGTTCTATATCATTAACCCTTGCCCTGTGTCAATCGAATGAAATGAATAAAATCTCAGTGATTTATGCTGGAAAATAACTCTTTTTGTTACTTTTTCTCCCTTCCTTTTGTCTGTGAAAACTAAAGTACCTGTTGTTACACAGGCCTCTCAAAAGGGCTTATCTGTCCATGTAGGTTTTGCAATTAAACGAGCAGGTAGTGTTGTTGTTGGTAGTGTGGCCATAATTTACCCGTTAATATGGTCTTTAATTGGACTAGGTTTTTTTCTTTTATTTATTGAATTACTGTGTCAAAACTTGAATAACT
Organism: Chamaea fasciata; assembly: GCF_029207755.1. Lineage (NCBI taxonomy): Eukaryota > Metazoa > Chordata > Aves > Passeriformes > Sylviidae > Chamaea > Chamaea fasciata. The sequence goes on along the minus strand of NW_027094092.1, from coordinate 17,550,772 downwards.
TTGCTTTCAACTCTCAAACTGAATTACAGGTTTAGGCCAAGGAGATGCAGCAAACATAAACCTTCAGCAGTTGGACTGACCCAATTTCATGCATTATTAGTGATTTTGTTAGTTTTGTATTGTTATATATTTAACTCAGTAGAGCTTCCAGGCAAGGTTTGAAGAAGAGTGTGAGGCTTCTTTGTTACTGTAAATACTAACACAGGATATCTGTATGATTTGGAGGATACAGCTCTTAAGACCATCTTGCTCATCCTTACGGCATTGTGCACACAGCACTGCTGTATCAAGTGTGCAGGAAAAAAAAAAAGCAAAATCTGTTTCTCTGCAGAAATTTTTTATATTGAGTCTTCCGGGTGGTCTTTACAGGCTAAGGACAAGCACTTTTTTTCTGGTGTGGGGCCTTTTGGGTAAAGGTGGTGAATGAGTGCTGGGGGCATCTGTTTGGGCTGACAGTGAATGTGTTTGATTATGCATATAGTAAGTGTTTGTACTTCATACAAAAGAAATGTGAGTCTCCCAGGTAGTATTTCACCATGGGAATCAGGTAGTGTGAATCGTTATCTCAAGTGTGCTGTCATTGGGAGGTGAGATTTATCCAGCATAGTCACTTCTGCTGTACAGACAAGGAGCTGACCTTGTGGAGAAATGGCACGCTGTGGTGTTCCTTTCTCTGACACAGAGAGGGGGGAAAGGCTGCCTGTGTCAGTGTAGTACTTGCACACAGACAAGGAGTCTAGACCAGAAGCTGTCAGGTTTTAAATTCTGAGGGATTTAAAAGGATCTTTGTGCCATGTAAAGTCTTTCTACCTGCATGCCTGATGTTAGGAGTGGAGTCGTCGTGGAGAGGAATAATGCTTCGCTTTCCCCGCCAGTGTTTGTTTTTCTTTAGCTCTTCCTGCTTCTTGCCTCACTGCTGACAAGGAGGCTGGTTTGCCATACTAAACACCTTAGGGCTGACAGGATGGAGAAAACCTACAGGCTCCTTTGACAGCAGTAATCAATAAGAAGTGAAAAAATCTCACTCTGAGAAGCCCTTTTCGAGCTATAAATGGCAATGGAAGTCTTGAAGGTGAAACTCTGATTTTTAACTGAAATTGTGAACGCAAAGGACCAGGAATCTGAGACCAGGGAAAAGAGTTGCAAACCAAGAGCTTCTTGCTGCTCATCTGTGTGCACCTCAGCCCAAGGGAGAACTGCGTTGTGCGAGACAGTCCTCAGAAATGCCTCCCTCAGCCTCTGAGCTCTGGGGCTTTGCTTATTGCATCCCCTGGGATTTAGACTCATAGAATTGTTAAGGCTGGAAAAGACCTTTACGATCATCCAGTCCTACCATTAACCTGGCACCACCATGTTCACCACTAAACCATGTTACTTGGGGTGCCTCATCCACACATTTTTGAGACTTCCAGGGATGATGATTGCAGCACTTTCCTGGGCAGCCTATTCCAATGCCTGACCACCCTTTAAGTGAAGAAGTTTTTCCTAGTATCTAATCTAAACCTGTCCCGGTGCAACTTTAGGCCATTTTCTCTCATCCTGTCACTTGATATGTACCGCTCACCACCACCTCTGGGCCCAGCCTTACCCAGCGAGCAATGCACCCACCTAAAGACCTGAGCAGCCAGTTTCTCCGGGACAATCCTGTGGAAAAAGCTGTCAAAGGCTTTATTAAAGTCCAGGCAGACACATCCACAGCCTTTCCATCATCCACTGGACAGATCACCTTGTCACAGAGGACGATCAGGTTGGTCAAGCAGCAGCTGCCTTTCACAAACCCATCCTGCATGGGCCAGATCCCCTGGTTGTCCAGTAGGTGCCACATGCTGGCACTCAAGACAATCTGCTCCATGACCTCCCCTGGCACCAAGGTCAGGCTGACAGGTCTGTAGTTCCCCAAATCCCCCTTCCAACCCCTCCTGTAGGCAGGCAGTACAGTTGCTGACTTCAGCCAGCTGGGATCTCCCTGGTTCACCAGGACAGCTGACAAATGATTGGAAGTGGCTTGGCAAAGTCTTCCACCAGCTCCCTCAGTGCCCCTGGGTGGATCCCATCAGGGCCTATAGACTTGTGTATGTCTACGTGTGTAGCAGGTCACTGACCATTTCTCCTGGATTATGAGGGCTTCATTCTACTCCCCATCTCTGCCTTCCAGCTCCGAGGGCTGGGTACCCTGAGGATAACTGATACTATGAAAGATTTGCTGCAAGGGCTTCCATTATCATACTGCAAGCTTCTCCGAAGTTCCCACTTGCCCTACAAGAGATGGTGAATTTCTCCAATTCTTGTGAGAGCCACTGGAAAATGAGGAAACTTAATCTAAACTAGGCAGAAGGAAGGATCAGAATTAGCTTTTTAACCTAACAGGTCTGGTTTATTTTTAAAAATAAGTAAGTCATTTCTATGAAAGAAAATAAGTTTTTTCTTTCCAAATAGATTTAATTGCCAGCAAGTCACATTGAAAATGGCAATAACAATTTGTAATTACAAATGGGGATAGACAGAAATTCCCAGAGCACCTGGTTAATCAAAAAATAGAGGCTGAAGAGTGCGGTATTTTTCATGCTGTATTATAGTGATAATAGCAAGTCATTCAGAAAGCACAATAGGAAAAGTTAGGTCTAGCTGATATATTCTTGTTTTGTGACGCTGAGTAATTTTTAATATGGGCTCTTACTGTCGTCTTTGTTTTGCAGGAAGCAATGCAAGCAAATAAATATGTCTGTATCCCATATTGCTGTTTTATTCACAACTTAGCTGCTTATTTGGTTGATGCGGAGTTTTTATTCCCTTTATGGTAGTTGTGCAGCTAGGGAATTTGGTGGTAATAAAAACACAGAGCTCTTGCAGCACGCTTTGTGCTGATACATCTCAATGTTTCGTGCAGTATGCGATAAGCTCACACTGCAGATATGTGACTGGGAAAGCAGTTTGCCCCCATGGTCACTTGGCTGGCAGGAGAACTGGGACAAGGATCCCTGGCCTTGAGTCTCAGCACAGGGCTCCCTCTGTCTGACCGTGCAGCCTGTGCTTTGGTTTTTTCATAGAACTGTTAGTGGTATCATTCCTCCTGAGGATAAGGGTTTAGATATTAAGCAGGTATCTTCCTTTCAGCACTAAATTAATTTTAAAGGGGAGATACAAAAATAGCACATCCTTTTGTATTAGATATCATATGTCCTCTGGAATCATCTTTGCCAAATGCTATTAATGGCTACTCAAGAGATTCATTCTATTATCTTGACTAGCTTATTTCTAAAGTAGTTTGACATTTTATTTGTCTGACTTATCTGTTGTTGTAGGGAGATATTGGTTTATTACCCTTTAGAAGGCTGAAATGTTAACCAGGAAATATGAAAGCTCCTTTCATTAGTTTTTTACTATGAAATATGAACTCTCAGATTGGAGTGTCAGCTCTGCAGTAAAGGAAATTTCTGGCCTTGTGCTCAAGAGGTTTGGATTTGGCTACAGACAGTATCCCAGATTCTCTGTGGTAAGCTGCTTATTCTTCAATCCTACAAAGCAGTTTTAAGCCCTGCACACCTTCCCTCTCAAATGGGAAATTGAGGCTGAACTTTTGTCTTCCTCTGGCACTGCCAAGATCCCAGTGTCTGCAGTCAGTGTGAACAAGCACAGCAGGAAGGGAGCAGGCTGGAGTGAAGCTGGGTTCCTGCTCCCAGAGCAGACCTAGCTGTGAACAGTAGGACAGATGTAATTTAAAACAGTCACTGGTGTCGCTGCTGGATGTGTACTGTGGGCACTGTAATGGTAACAAAAACTCCTTTTACCTGGAGGTAAACCATTTCATATGGTTGTCTTTTAACTGAACTTCTTTCTTCCTCAGTAGTCCAGATATGCTTGACAGCGGCTTAAATTTAATGGCTTTGAGTGATTTTGTGTGGCTGTTCCGGTGTCCAATCCTCTCTGCTTCACGTTATCCTGATTCCATCTTCATGTGTGCACACGCTCTCTTCATTCAGCAGTGCAAGATAAATATTTTATTTACTATGATCTTTGGGAGATACTGTGTGTAGGAGGGGTTTATTGAGAGGCTAGGAGAAAGCTCAGAGTCTGATAAGGAGGGAAAACCAGTTGAGATGGATTTGCAGTCTTCTGTGTGTGAGAGCACCATTTTACTTTGCATTACCATTTCGAGTCAGAGAAGATAAAAAGCATCTGATTAATAGAAGCCTGGATGAAGACATGTGCTGCTACACATGTTTTTGGAGTCTAATAAGTCCTGGGCTTGGCACATAAAAAAATCTGTCCTTTCATGGAGGAGCTTTCCTCGTATTAGAGAAAACTCTAAGGTAAATGAAACAAATAAGTAGAGCAGGCATGTATTATTAAGCAAGTTTTGTGTCAGTGAACGGATACACACATTTTTAAAATGAGTCTAAAACAAAAACCTGTGAAAGTAAATAGCTTTGTCTTAACAATATATCTGAGAAAGCTTTTGCTTTTTGGTGATAGAATAATAGAAAATTTTAGGCCTTCTTATGGCAAAGGTAATTGCACTCTTGCTTATTTTAATTACATTATTTAAGTAGGTCACCCACATGCTTAAACCTGGGGAAATTTTAGGGAAGCTTAGCAACCTGGCATGTGGGCCGATTCAGGGGACTTTCTTTTACACTGCCTATATTGCTCCAGCATTTTAGCATGGACTGCCTGCAGTCAGAGAGAACATCTACTTGTATTTGTTTTTTAATCTAGACTGGTGTTAGTACTTCTTTTCTGGGTCAACTGATTTCATTACAGACATGTTTGTTGCAGTCAGCTGTCTTGTAGCAGCAGTGATAAAAAGATAAAATCAGGCTTCTGAAAGCAATGGTGACAAGATTGGCTCGGAGTGGGTAAAGTGACTAAAAACAGGAACAGCTTCATGCGGTAGAGATGGTACTGAATATTTGCTTTCTGATTTAGGGTGTATTTAATGGCTACAGAAGAGTGAGGCAAAAGTTACCAAAGCAGTTCCTGATTTCTTAAATGTGTCGCTCTTTTCCAGGTGCTTAGGATGCTGTATGTCCCTTTGGTACTGAAAAAGTCTGACCTTTGGTGTCATCTCATGAGTAGCAGAGCTCCAAGCACATTTGTAACAGCTCTTTCCCTCTTCAGCTGTTTTAAGTGGTGCACCAGAGCTCCTCTGAAAATTTGAGTAAAGGGCTCTTTTGAAAATATTTGGCTGCAAAGATACAATGTGGAGTACTAAAAGGATCACTTGGGTCTGAGCTGGGTTTGTAGCCACTAATACACATAGTAGGGTAGCTATAAGCTGGTCTTTAAACTCCTTGGAGACCCCCAAGAAAAAAGGTAGTAAAGGTGATACTAGTGGGTATAATACATTTGGAAGACGCTAGGATTTCTGACATGATGGTTTTTCAAGCATTGCATGTGTTACCAAAGGCAGTTAAGTGGGACTGCAGTACACAGAACATCTATTTCAGAAAAAAATCTCTTATCTCTGCTTTTTACACATCTTGTGTGTCTTCTGTGGTGAATTCTGCCACATTGTCAGTGTTATCACTCTAACTTTTTTTTTTCTCCTGAACTCCTCATGAATGTAGCAAGAGGTCTGAGAGAGGATGCTTTGGATCAGCATTTGTTTGCCCTCTGGAGCCCTGCCAGTGAAACCTGCAGAGACTGCGATGGTGGGGAGTCTTTCCTGGAGTTCAGGAAAAGGGAAGGAAAAAAAGCTCTGTGCTCTCAACAGAGAAGTTTGCACAAAGCACACTCTGTGGCGGAAACAAATCAGGTGGAAAAACAAGTCATGCAAGGTGGTTAGCAGTGCAACTAATTCTTCCTTTCTTCACTATGAAGCCCATCCTCTTTAAAAGAAAATGGCAGTTATTGGCAGCTTGAACTTCTCAGTGATGTTCAAATTAATAGGGTTTTGTAAACATGAGATGTGATATTTTCCATCTGTTACAACAACAGATAAGCTCTTCTCCCCCTCAGTTCGACTGGGTCTTCACCAGGTACAGAGAAGAGGGAGCAAGATAGTAAGGAGGCAGAACCTTTCTCTTTAGCTGTTGGGTGTAGTCTCACAGTGAGGGATATGAGCCACAGGAAAGCCCTGATCCACTGTCTTTTCAATTCAGACTTTCATCTATTTAAAGAGATTTTAAACAAACTTCAAACCTGCCTTCTTCAGTTAAGCTCAGGTCAACTTGGAAAAAAGAGAGATTAAAATAATATTATCCTGGAGCACACACTGTCTTCTGCTTGCTTGCTGTTGAGTAGCACAGTGTTACAGCCTTGTACATTAGCTCCTTGCCTGATGTCATGAGAGATCTCCCTCTGGTTTCAGCCCACAGATCGTTTTGGCTGATTGCTGGAGGTGGAAATGCTGTACTCTCTAGCCCTGCCTATCCCTATTTCTCCTCAATGCAGTGGATACTTTTCCTTTTCTGGTTTCTTCTGTAAGATCCCAGGTTGTAGTGGAAGTGACCTAAGTAGACAGTAAAGACTTGAAATGAAGTTGAAACAAAATGAACAAAGCATTATGGAAAGTGAATTGGATTGGAAAATTTTCACTGTGTGATCAGCCAAATCTTCAGATCTGTCTGTTCCTGGACTTTTCCTAAAATAAGCTACTTTAAATTAATTGCATAGATACAATCCCCTATGAGGACGTTTGTTCTGGGGTGAGTGTGTCTGTGTGGAAATTGAACTCTTGAAATCACTTGAAAGTATTCTGCAGTAACTACTCTGATTAATTTCTAAGCATATCAGGACCTACAGCGCTTACAGCTGGTATTGCTTCTGTACCTCACTGCTTGCCTAAAGTAGCTCAGACTGTGCCCAGTAACGAGTCAGGTTCAGAATTGTGGCCTTTCATTTTATTTAAACTAGCAGAAGCCAACAGTCTTCTCGATGCTCCATCTAAAAACGTGTTACCACAGATTGAAACTCTGCACTGTGTATCTGTGTGCTGACTCCACAAACCTCCCACCCTTTGCCACCATCTCTTTCATAACTGTAAAGTTTAAATGTGGAAACATCTCTTAAGTCAGATAAGGATATTTGGCTCAGAAAATGAGAGGAGGAGGTCAGTGCATCCCATGAAGTGATAGATGAGGGGATGAGCTGTGTCTAATGGAAAAGACTGGGAAAAGGCAAGGGAAGAGTACTGAGGGAGAGAAAATTAGAAGTAAAGAGAGTGGAAACAGGGAGAGGCTGTAAGGTTATGATGAAATGAAAATGTGTATTTGTTAATATACAGGAATTGCTCCGTGACTTTGGATAGGCTGGACTCTCTGCTTCCCTGGCTTTCCTGCCATGATGTCCCTGTTCACTTCAGCAGAGAAGTCAGCCTTCATCACTCAGAAGTTGCCATCTGTCATAGTCACCCACTGGCCTCTGAATAATTTGTGCTTGTCTGAAGGCAAAGGCATGAACTGCTGAATGCGTGAGCTCTGCTGTCACACCAGGGTTGATGCTGCAGCTCAGCTGGAGGCCAAATGGTAGAGTCTCAGACCCCAAAAAAGCCCCAGAGCAGCTCTCTCTCCAAGGTTCCCAAAGAAGGAGTGCAGGCCTCAACTGTGCTGCAGCCAAGGCTGGGGACAGAGTAGCAATATTTAAAACTGAAAGAAAATAAATGCTGTTCACCTCTGTGGAGCTTACAGTTTCATTATTGTTTGGATGAAGTTCACAGAAGTTTGGTGTGATAACTCAGTTATTTCCAGTATGTTTAAAACTATCTGCAAACATGTGAGTTCACCCTCACCTTTCATTCATGCTAAGGGGGAAGTGTGATACATATATTAGGCTATAGCACTGACCAAAATAACCCCAACACTTTGCATCCAGTGGGCAGCTGATGAGTGTGATGGTCTGTTTCAATGTCACAGTCTCCGTGACAGAAACACAAATGCTTTTGCAAACTCAAGAAGTAGTTACAGTTTGTGAACATCAGAGGGTTAGACTCCAAACTGGGGAAGTTACTGTAGCTTCATTAAAGTTTCATTTATTTATGTTTACATTATTTTATCAGCATGATTTCACAGCCCTAGTTTAGAGTGTGGCATCGAGAGTAACTGAGTCAGCTTAAGTAAGGTGGAAGTGGACTCTGCTGTGAGGAGATCAGAGCTGGGAGGGAGAGTTAGCTCTCTTAAATCAGATGTGCATTCAGTAAAAATAATTATGTGGAACTATAGCCTTAATAGAGTGCTGCAATTTTGTACCAGCTCCTGATGTGACTGGTAAATTGTAGCTAAAATTTAATTTACCCACCACTCCCTGCTCTTCATGCTGACTGTCATAATTATGAAAGCTGCTCTCATCTGATCATGGTCTTATGAGTTACCAGTATGAGGACTCTAAAGGTAGGCTAAGAGTGAGTCATCTACTCCTTATAATGAATTTATAAACTAGTTATGCCAGTAGAATTATCAAAGAAATTTGGCATTCTGGAAGTAATTTTCATAGTCCAAATGCATATTACACTCCTATTAATTTAATAATTTAAGCTTACCTTTTCTGAAAGTGTGTTGTTGCTGTTTGTAGTGGTTTTGGAAGATGCAAGGTCTGTTTGCAGCCTCAGTCTGATCATGTCTTTCTGTTGTTACAGAGCTGTTCGAAATTTTGTTTGAGGTTAAATCTCTGCAGTTCCTTCATATCAACTGAATAATGCCTCTAGTGTATTGAGAACAGGGTTGGGTTTTTTGTTAATTTTGCCAAATAATTTTATCTATTGCTTTATAGTTTAATGGAAACTTTCTGAAGGACTGAAAAGAGCTTCACAGTATTTTTTAAAATTTTCATAATGTGCAAGTGGAAGATACTTGAGTTGTCCTGGGTTTTGGAGTTTAGGCAGGCCTTTAGTTACTATTTCTGGTCGTGTCTGTGGCACAGATTTAGATATTTTTCACCATTTTGAATTTCTTTTGACTTCAGCAGGTGCCAAATCTAGTAAGGGAAGACATGTCACTATAAAATTGAATCAGAGACAGGAAATAGGCATTTGTCATATGGATAACTTTCAACAAGCTTGATTTCATATTACTTTTTGAAAAGCAGCCTGATACAATAAATGACAACAAATTAAATTCTGTTTAACAGACAGCAAATGAAATTCTGTTTAACAGTTGCTGACCTCTTTTTTCTGGTAGTATTCCTGCAGAAGTTGCAGTATTCAAGCCTAAATATAGAAAATAGTCTGCAAGCATGTTATGAAGCTTTCCATAGGTATAAAGAGTCTTCTCCAAAGTGCTTTGAGTAATAAAGCCTTACTAAATACGAGTAGTTTTGCTACTGTCTAGTTCTGTTAGAAATGTGAAGGGATAGAAAAATAGAAATTCTCCTGACAGATGTTAGCCATGCCCTTTGATGTACATCTGGCAAGCCCTTGGACTTAAATTGCAGTATCCTCACAGACATTAACATGCACTGGTTGATCAGTGCTTCTCTGCCCCTTGCCTTGGCAAACACATAACTAATAATGTTTATTGCCTGATTGCAATGGGAAATCTCTGTAATTTTAGAAGTATTTATTGCCAAGGTCAACATGAGGTGGCATGCCAACGAAGCCCAAGGAGGGCAGTAGATCTTATTGGGAATGACAGAAGAGGATGGCCAGATTCTTTATCAGGGAGTCCTTAATTTCAGCTGTCTCTGATAGTAAGTCTCTCCAGGCATGGGAGAGCTCTCCTATGGTGTCTGGGTTATAGAGGATAAAGCATATGTAGGAGAGTGTAGTTTTCCTCCTCTTACCTACCGCATGTGGGCAAAGAAATCAGCAAAGCCCATGGAACTGCCACCTCCTGCTGAACCACCTCCTTTAAAATCCTTGGGGCACATAATTAGATGTACGTTAGCAGAAATACATTTGGTAGTACAAGGATACGGAAAAGCATGTTTAGGAAGATCAATCATTCTGAACGGAGACAAGTCCAAGCATTCTCTCTGCCTCCTTGTTCTGTGGGAAGTCTGTGACAGAGCTAATTGTGACAAAACCAATTTTTAACCAATTTGAAATCACACCTGGAAAAATGTCAAGATACTTTACAGCCTTAATTGTAGTCAAGCAAGCAGTGAGCAGAAATTTGTGTAAGACAGCTTAGTCTCTTCCTAATGTATTTTTATTTATCATGTGTATATACACGTAGCTCTATTCCTATAGGAAAGCAGACTGTGGAAACACAATGTTCATTTCTTAGAATCCTTGAGTTCAGTGATCCCTCATACCCCTTAAGGTTTCTGGATGTATTATTTCTTTTTCTTTTTTTTCCCCCCCATTCTCTTTTGTGCCTTTAAGAAAGAGGAGCAAAGGCCAAGTTTGGCAGCAGCCACTTCCCTTTTGAGAACCTCTGTTCTTTGCTGCATGTCAGATGGTGTTAGAGAATAGTTTCTAAACCAGATTAATTGAGTTCAAACAAAGTTCCCAAGCTTTGCCGAAGCTGTCAATTTGCGTTTTTATTTTTATTTCCTTTTTGACACAATCTAGTGTCAAAAAGAGTTCAAAATCCAATATGACAGCATGATGGGAAGGTGTTGTGCCTTCTTTCCAATTTAGAAGAATTGCTTTCCAAGTGAGAAGATCTCCAGCATCTCCAAGTGCTGTGAAGAATGCAGCAAGTACAAAGATGCTCTGCAGTAATTGTCTCCAGGAGGCCTGGTGAAGCCTGAATTTGGACGTGGCTGAGCTAGTTGAGACCCTCCCCAGTATGAAATACCTCACAAGCTGGGACTGTAAGGAGCAAGTATTCTGCTGTTCTATCTAATTTGCTAACAAGAAAACTACGTTTGCTAATTTTTAATGACTTGTTGCATTAGGTTTGCTTGCATATCCTTGTCTCCCTGTCCAGTATTAGCTACCTCTTGGGAAAGCCCTGAGAGTGAAAGGAAATACTATTCCAGACAGTATATTCTGCCTGATTAGTTCTTTATCTTGAACACAGTTGCAGAGCTGCTGTATTTTGTTACAGTATTTATTCCTACCTGTTGATCGGAGTGGGGTTTGGTTCCCTCCCAGGGTGAATCTCCTATTCATCCCTGTCCACCTACAGCTGATGGTGTGATGAGCCGTTTGGGCATAGTCACGTTCCCTGAAGGAGTAAATGAAAAGCTTCCTACAGGTTTTGTCAGTCTCTTGAGTACTCTCCACAAGCTAACTGCTCACTTAAGATGGTGTTGCTCAGTCTCTAGACAATTTGAAATTCCTTTGGCTTCACAGCTGGGTTTCAGTGAAGCTGTGTATGCAATTTCTTAACCTTAAACTGTTGTTAAAACTGTTGTTAAAACTGTTGTTTAAACTGTTGTTTAAACTTGGGCTTCCCTGGCAGAGCACAAAACCAGGTACTTAACTTTATGAATGTGCTTGTGGGCTTGAATGCCTATGAAGTACCAGCAGGTGCCAGCTCTTGCATTTGCCCTGTTCAGTATTGCTCAGTATTCTGGGTGGTGCAGAAGCTACTGTGTAAATATTAAATCTTTGGCTTGGCAACAGAAATGCCATGCAGTTAACTCACTGCCTGGTCTTTGCTATGCTTCATCTACTTTTCTGATTTCATTTGAGATTTGGTAACACCAGGTCTGCAAGTGGCAATGACAGCCCCAGGTGTTTGTAGGCATATAGCCAGAGGTGTGAGCTCAAATGCATGGATGTGTGTGTGCACACTGAATGCTTACACAATTCCATTGCATCATGAGTTACCATCATCCCTGCCAGTGGGCTGTAAGGGTTTTATTTCATTGCATTGCCTCTCAAGGTGCCCTAAATGAAGGAAAGAATGACAGCACCTCGACTTGGAAGGCGCACATTCTAGAGATTGCTCAGGAGGGAAGCGGTTGACTTGGCAAGTTCAATTTTGAAAGCAATCTTTTTTAGGGTACTGAAAGATAACAAGGGCGGAATCCTGCCCAAGAAACGAGACACTCAATTTACCAACTGTCAGGCATGTGGCATTGACTTTGAACAAAATGAACACCAGACTCTCTGAGGCTTGAGGTGTCAGTGGAGCCCAAAAATCATGTACACATACTTAAATGGTGCAGACAAGTAGCCTTTGTATGGCAAGGTTGCTTTTATCTCCTAAAGTAAAATAATGGCATCCATAAAGGTGACTTTGCTACTGGGAGGACTTCCATACAATCTAGATGTTGAAACAAATATCTTGAAGATGTGTAGAGTAATGAATTTTAATTGATTCCGTTCCTTTTTCCGTGGGAAAATGTCTTTCTGTATTTTACAGCACGTTTCACTTCAAATGCTAGTCCTGTTTGAAGGGTTTTCCAGTTTAGTTTGAGAAAATAAAAAGTGATGAGTATTGAGAAAGATACAATGTGTTGAGAAAGATATTCTGTCTTTTAGTCTTCATGTAGTGCTTTGAGGATTAGAATTAAAACCCAGAAGTTCGGAAAGGTTGATTAAGTTGTTGAGCTAGAACAGGCAGAAATGGTGGTCAAAGTTTACAAGCATGATATCAGGTGGGATTTTTTTGTTTGTTTTTGTTTTGTTTTTAAAGCCTCCGCTGTCCTGCTGCTGTGTTAAATCTGTGTCAGTTTGGTTAAGCTGACATCTTTATACTTCCCAGCTTAGAAGCTAGGTCTGTGCTGTTTCTGCCAGTTAGAGGATTTTGAAGGAACTGCCAGGCAGGTACTTTGCAGGGACAGAAGAGGTGAGAGCTGCAGGGGATAGCACACTGCAGGTAAGAACAGCTGCAGAATGGCCCCTTTCTCTTCCTGCCTGCTGTGTCCATTGGACCTATTGCTCTTGCTTCAGCCCAGTGATGCTGCTCCCAGCATCTGCCAGGCCTGGGAGGGAACAGTGTGTTGAGTCAAACCGTGAGCTGAGGCTGAGTGAACAGCCACAGTCTGCCTCAAAAAATCGATCTAAGTGTGCTAATTCTGCCTGTGACATTCCTTGAAGATCAGATTTCTACAACAAAATGAGAGGCTTATCTACAAATTCCCAGATTCGCCACTGTGTAGCTCCACTGAGGGCAATGACGTGTGTGTTTCCTGGGGATATCCCCACGTGTAAGAAAGGAATGGAACCTGGAAGGGGCTGTAGTCATGTGTGGGGGTTGGCCTCCTCTCCCAGGCAACCAGTGACCAGATGAGAGGGAATGGCCTCAAGCTGTGCCAGGGCAGGTTCAGGTGGGACATCAGGAGGAATTTCCTCCCTGAGGGGGTGGCCAGGCATTGGCATGGGCTCCTCAGAGAAGTGATTGGGTCACCGCTCTTGGAAGTGTTCAGGGAATGGCTGTGGTTTAGTTGACACGGGATCATAGAAAATTCGACATAGAAGCATAGAATGCTGTGGAGTCGGAATGGACCTTAAAGATCATGTGGTCCCAACCCCCTGTCATGGACAGGAACAACTCCCACTAGGTCAGGTTTCTCAAGGCCTTATCCAGCCTGGCTTTGAACACTTCTGGGGTTGGGGCATCCATGAGCTCCCTGATCAACCTGTTCCAGTGCCTCACCACCCTCATGGTGTTCTTCTAATGCCTAACCTAAATTTTCCTTCTTTCAATTTTGAAATTATTTTATTATTATTCCTTGTCCTGTCACCACGGTTCCTGAGGAAGAGTCCCTCTCTGGCTGTTATTAGGTCAAAGGTTGCACTTGATGATCTTGGAGGTCTTTTTCAACCGTAATGGTTCTGTCTTTTATGATTTCAAATTGCTATAATGCTTCAAAAATTACATTTTACAACATCAGCTTTTAATTACAAACTCAAAACAAAGCTGACAAATTCAAGGGGGAGAATGCATTATTCAGTGGAAATTTAGATTATACTTTGATTTTGATACATTCCTCTGTTTCCAGCAGGAAAAAACCTCCCACTCACTATGGAGGAAGGCGATTTTCAAGCCTTGTCTTGCAAGTTGGAAATGTAAATGCAGTATCGCTGTGGGTGCAGGTGACACTGAGAAAGTTAAACAGGACTTAAAATATGGATATAAAACACACTTTGTGAAGTAGACCTAGGTAAAAAGTGAGACTTCAATCCTGTATGCTGCCACTCAGATCTTCCTTCTGATAGGGATTGCATCCTAGCAAATTCAATGGTGAGATCAGATTATGGTCGATGGGCTTTTATTTGCTTTACTATTTCAATCTACAAGAAAGGAGGGAGGGAAAACCCGGGGGACTACAGACCTGTTAGTCTAACCTTCTTCTGGAAGAAAAAGTTAGTTGGTTGGTTAGGGTTAGTTAGTCTGTGGAGAAAATTATACTGAGTGGTATTGAAAGGCACTTAAAGAATAATGCAGTCATCAGGTACAGTGAACATGGTTTCATAAAGGGAAAGTTCTGGTTAACTAATTCGATCTCTTTGTATGGTAAAGTTACCTGCCTAATGGATGAAGGAAAGGCAGGGGATGTGTAATTTTTCTGGATTTTAGCAAGACATTTGATATTGATACCTTCACAGGACCCTTCTGGACAACTGTGGGATGAGGGGGTTCATGTTGTGCTGGGTGAAGAACTGGCTGAAGGACAGAGCTCAGAGGGTTGTGGTGAATGGGGCTTCATCTGGCTGGCAGCCATTCACCAGCAGCGTTCCTCAGGGTTCAGCTCTAGGCTGTTCAGTTTATTTATCACTGTTCTGAATGCAGGATTTGACTGTACCATTAGCAGATTTGCTGACAGTACCACAGTGGGAGGTGCAGTTACCTCTCTGGAGGGACGGGAGGCCTTGTAAGAGCGATAGAGATAGATTGGAGCACTGGGCTGTCATTAATGGAATGAAATTCGGCGAGTTGAAATTTACCTGGATGCTGCACCTGGGATCGAGGAATGATGGGCACAAATATAAATTGGTAGAATTGTGGCTGGAGAGTAGCAGGGATCTGGGAGTGCTGGTTGGCAGCAACTCAGCAGAAGCCAGCAGTGTGCCCTGACAGCCCAGAGTTCAAATTCTTTCCTGGGGTGCATCAAACACATCAAAACCAGCCCATCAAAGAGGGTGATCATCCCTGTGTATTCACTATTCGTGCTGCCTCAGAATGAGTACAGCATGCAGTTCTGGGGCCCACAGTTTAAGAAGGACCCTCGGATGGATCCAGAGGATAAGAAACCTGGTAGAAGGACTGGTAGGAATGTCCTAGGAGAAGCAGCTGAGGGCTTTGTGTTTTTCTGGTTTGGATAAAAGGAGGCTGAGGGGCGACCCTGTTGCTCTGTGCAGCTTCCTGAGAAGGGGAAGTGGAGAGGAAGGTGCTGATCCCTTCTCCCACGTATCCAGTGATAGGATGTAAGGGAATAGTTCAAAGCTACACCAAAAGAGGCTTAGACTGATCATTGGGGAGCATTTCTTTACTGAGGGGATGGTCAAACACCGCAACAGGCTTCTAGAAAGGCGGTCAATGCCCCATCACTGCCAGTGTGTAAGAGGCATTTGGACAGTGCCTTTAGCAGCATGCTTTGACTTGGTCAGCCTTGAACTGGGCAGGCAGTTGGATCAGATGGTTGGTGGAGGTCCTTTCCAACTCAGATAGTCTATTCTGTATCCTTCAGATGTTATCTCTCTGCTCTTAAAGGCAGTATCAAGAACAGGTGAAGCTGAGAGGTGCTTGTTTCTCAGTGCTAACAAGAACATTGGGAATAGTGGGAAAGGACAGGCTGGACATCAGAAGTTAGATGACAGAAGACTTACCCTGCTTGGGTTTTGAAACTCTTAAGGTGGTCAGAAATGGGGAGATACATGTGGTTTGGGATTGGATTTTTGCTTGTTGACCACAAAAATCTTCTCTTTCTCATTAAATGGATATGGTTAGTGTGTGACAACTGTGACATTGTTTTGTGAAATACAGCCTTTAGACTTCTTTCCAAAGGGATTATAAAAATACCCTTTTTGATTTATGGAAAAAAAGTCTTAAGCTGTAGGTGACACTAGCAACGAAAATGTCAAGCTCTGTGTGTGTAATACATAACACTGTGCTGTGTTTTCAGTGTATTTAATTGTTATGACACAATACCAGGACTTTGGCTTTTCTGATTACTCATTTTGAATGCAGCTGTTCTCAAGAGAGACAGTTTCATACTCCTAGGGAGCAAAGTGCAGCCATCTTGAACGGCTACAACCTTTGGCTTTCCTCCACAGAAGTCACCAGGATTTGGTAATCTCCTAGGGGAGAATGATAAAACCTTGAGAATATGAAAAAAGAGGAATTTTCAGCAGAAACCTTTTTTTTTTTTTTTTTTTTTTTTTGCATCAGCTATCCTGAGCTATCTGCTGGAAAGCTCTTCTCTTTTCTTGACTGCAAGGGATGTCTTTAATTTTCATCCAAAATATATTTATGTCCTGCCCAAATATTTTGTCCCTCCACTTTTACTCCTGAAAAAAAAAAAGTGGCAAGATTGAAAGCTTTCAACACTGAAAGAATATTTTACTGAGGAAGGATAACTCTGACACTTCTAAGTGACTTGCATGATGACTTTTGCAGGGCATGTCTTCACTCTTCAGCCCCTTCTTACATTACAACTGAGGGAAATAATGCTGAATGCCTTTATTCTTTTCTTGCCCATTGTCCTGCTTTTGGCTGCAGTAGTTACTTTCCTTCATGGTACAGTGCTATGTCTTGGGTTTAGTATGAAGAGAATGGTGTTAACACTGATATTTTAGTTATTGCTATGTAGTGCTTACTCTAAATTAAGGACTTTTCAGTTTCCCACACTCTGCCGGCGAGGAGGTGCACAAAAAACTGGGAAGGAGCATGGCCAGGACAGCTGATCCAAACTGGCCGGAGGGATGTTCCATACCACAGAATGTCAGGCTCAGGATATAAACTGAGGGGAGTTGGCCTGGAGCCAGTGAACACTGCTGAGGGACGGGCCGGGCATCGCTTGTGTTTTGTGGGGCTTTTAATTCCTCTTTCTCCTTTCCATTACGATTATTATTGTTGCTTTTATTATTGGCATTAGTATGATTATAATATTTTACTTTGTTTCAGTGATTGAAATGTTCTTCTCTCAACCCAAGGGTTCTTATAATTTTTTCCTGCTTCTCTTCCCAATTCCGTCAGGGTAGTGGGGGGGTGGGAGTGGCAGGCAACTGTGTGGTACATGGTTGCCAGCTGGGCTTAAACCATGGCACCTGTACATTGGCAGATGATGAACAACCAAAATTTGTTTTCCCTGGGAAGAAGTCTCCCTGGTCTTCAGCAAGGAGTGAGGTGGCTTATGTGAATCAGGTCATTACAAGAACTTGCATTAAGCTGATAGAAGATCATGGAATTGGTTTAACACTTCAGCAGTTTTATTACTGGAATTGCAGAGCTGAATGCTCAGCAGAGGGATGAGATCATCCTGGTCTTGCATTCTGCCTCAGCATCCACTCAGAGATGGCAGAGCATTGTCAAGACAAGGGGAGACTGCAAATAGATGTGCCAGAATATCATCATAGCCAAGATATGGTGCCTATGCAGGAGCAGGCAAATGACAAAAATACCACCAGTAAGTAATAGTGGAGTGATTTTTTGGAGTCACTTGTGACTCTCATTTGCTAACTCCATGGAGGTTAAACCCATTAATGGATGGCAAGTTACATCCAGCTGACTACTAACATAGCAGCTTTAATTTGGCATTCCCTGCTTGTCTTACATGGCTCTATAACTGCAGCAGGATGTCTGGTCCAGCTGTTTAATATTTTTGTATAAGGTAGCATGCACAGTGTTACCACTAGATCTGATTTATCCAGGTTTTTATTAAATTCTGGTATTAAACCGCTGAAACACAGGTTCAGTTTTTGTTTGTTAAACTCTGTTACGATACAGGAGCTGAGTTCTAATGAGCAACTTGGCTGAGATAATTTGCAGACACCTTTTACAGAGGTAAAATATTAGTTGGAAATAAAATTTCAGTCTCAGGCTGCCATGGGTCAGTCATTGTAAAGACAGTTTAAAAATAATGGAAACATTCTCACTGGATGAAAGTTTTGAATTAGGTATATGAATTATAAATATTAATGATGGATTTCCCAAGTCACTTACAATCAGATTTATGAAGATACTGCAGTATTTAAAGGTGCAGGTAGATTTTTATGGAATTAACAAACTTAAATGTCATTGAGGGCCTCAAAGATGAGATTTTTTTTTTTTTTTTTAGCTATTTTGGCACTTCGCCTGAATCTTTTTAATGAGACCCAGTTTGCTAAGGGAAAAGGAAGTAGCACTTTTGAAAGTTGAACTCTGCAAAGTGTTTGAAACTGTTCTTGAAGAATCGAGGGATCTATTACTGCTGTACTTGTTTCAGAAAATTGTACATTTAAGGCGCTTCTGTAAAAGGCAAAGGATAAGTTGTATCCTGTTAGAATTGCAGGAGCAGGTTGAAGACCAGTGGGAAAACTTGCTTTGAGGGAGTAGTGATAGGATCTGCCAAGCTGGGAAATAGATAAGATTTCCTTATTCCTTAAACAAATGTTTGGATTTATTATCATTTTATTAATTAAGCTGAAAAATTGGAGACTTTTCCCTTTTGTAATTTCAACTCAAACTATGCAGCACAGCCTCTGAATAGAAAGTAGAATAACAGAAAAGAGATTTAAAAATAATTTCCAGATAGCTCTATATAAACACTAAAAACAGAAATAAAGGAGATTTTATAGTTTCACAGTAGCATCAAGCAATGAAAATCAATCAATATGAACCAGGTTTATAGTATTAAAACCCATCAGCTCATAGTTAGAAGCAAAACAGGTCCAACATTCACAGTACGGAAAGCAGATGGAAAAAAATGAGCTGATTAATGGGAATATTTTAAATAAGTGTGTGTGTCCATGATCTTTTATTACAAGAGAAAATCCATTAAATTTAGCTGAATTTGTTCACCAAAGTCCAATTCTGTATGTTACACAGTGGGAATGTGTGGTAGATTGACCCTGGCCAGCAACTGAACACCCACTGGCCAGTTGCTCACTGCCTGCAGCCCTTCTTCAGTGGGATGGGGGAGAGAACTGGGAGAGCAAAAGTGAGATCAGTTTGAGTGAAGCAAAACTTTGTGTGCAAGCAGAGAAACCAGGAGTTCCTTCCCATCAGCAGGCAGATATTTAGTCCCTTCCTGTAGGCAGGCAAAATGCTTACTTGGGAAGGCAAATGCTGTAACAGCAAACCTGAAACCAAAAACCTTCTCTCTTCCTCCTTTCCCCGATCTTTTACTGTTGACCACAACACCACGGGCTGTGGGGGATCCCTTTGGTCACTTGGGCTCATTTGTCCTGGCTGTGTCTGCTCTTGGCTTCCTGCCCAAGAGCTCAGGGTGAACATTGCCACTGAAGACTGATTTTGCCTGGTTTTCCTCCAGTGTAGTTGCTGCTGGAATTACTGTGCCTAATGGCAACTAGAGGAAGGTGCTGCTGGTGGCTGCAGCTGCTGGAAGTTTCTGCAGTGCCTTGGCATTTTTCACGTGGCCGTTTTGCCAGAATTCACCATTTTCTTGGATCAACTGCATTCCATAATAAATCCATCAAGACATGTATCTCTATGGTCACAAGCTGGAGTTTTCTTGCCATTTTCCACTGCTGGAGAGGCTTGATTTTTGTTGCTGATTTATTTTTACCAACTGAAGTTCTGGAGTTTTGCTATAAATCAGTTCCCAGGGTGTACTTTGCTCATGGGGTGGCATCTACATCCCTTCAGCTATGGCCGAGGCCTTCTCTCTGACTTTTGCTGAACACATTTCAATTGCAGCTAAGGGCTCTAAATCCTCAGCTTCTTTATTGACTTCATTTGGACATGATGAATTCCTCATGCACGTGAATCTCATATTTTGGAATAGCTTAATTTTTGGAGTTGTAACGGTCCCTTGTCTTTCCAATGGTGATTGCTGCTTAAAACACAGGTGGACGCTCAGTGGGCTGGGTAGTTTTGTTTCCAGTGCACAGGCTGTGATTTTGGTCAAAGTGCATGAACTGGGGCTTTTGAATCAGTTTTGCAGATGTGCAGGAGGCAGCTCTGTGAGTTACACGTTGACATTGCATTTAAATAAGGCATTTGCTAATTTCTCCCAACCCTAATGGTTGCTTTGGTTCTAAGTGTTTGATTTTTTTTTCTCTTTGAAATTAGAGACTCTGTTATATATCTCTATTTTAACTTGAGTGGACATCTATGTCTAACTTGAGTTTATTTCTTCCTGAAAATTCTTATTTTAGAATGATAAAAGCATATAATAAACAGTAATTATTTGTAACTGGTACCGAGTATCTCTCAGAATACCACAAATATGGAGCTCTTGAGAGCTGAGAACAATTTTATACCATAACCCTACTAATATCTTTTGCCTGCCCACTCTTTTAATGGAGGCAATCTGTTTTTAAAGTTTCAGAGATGTGTTTAAAGTTGCTATTTCAGTCTACATTTTCATATTTTCCTTTGCCTGAAGCAGCTGATATCCCCCGAATCCTGAACAGGCTATTTGTGTGTGAAGAAGCATTATGGCTCTGCCTGTGTAAACAGAATTTGAGTTGCTTCTGAATGCCCAAGCAGTGCCAGAGTTAGGTAAATAAACTAAGTACATTAATTGCTCCTACATCCCTTGAGTGCTTCCACTTTGTAGGTTTTACAGTAATGTTAATGTATTGTAATCCATTATTATTTGCAAAATTAAAATTTTCTTTCTTTGCCTGCATCTGCCACTGTTAATTCAGAAGCTCTAATAAATGCATTAAAAGAGGGAAGTAATAAGCAAAAGAAGGCCCCTCTGGGAATGTATAATTTTAGTTTTTATGCTGTGTTGGAAGAAAATAAGCAGTGTAAACATGCAAAGTTAGCACGCCATTGAAGTGAGACTACAAAGGAAAGTCATAAACCCCTTCTGTGGCTGTTGCACTTGGATTTGTTAAAAAAATAGGATGAGACTCAGTGCGTGCAGTGATGTGCTGAAAGCAGGTGTCAGACTTGCATCCAAGCATGGGCCTATGTAGAAGCTGTGAGCAGTGTCATGCATTGGGATGGGAAGCCGCCCATTGGGGCACACTGGATATGTCATTTTTATCAGAGAAAATGACAAGCTATCAGAAAGCTGAGATTCATAAAGGAAAGAGGGAAAATCACAGAAGAACTTGGATGAGGACACAGTGTATCAGTAAGAGTAAAGAGATGAAGCTTGTCAGGGTGAATGGTTTTGATTTGAAAACAATTGCTTTTACTGCCTTTTGGGAGTGGGCTGATACTAAACGTGCATTTCTCCTATTAATTGGAAGTGTCAGAGGGCAGCAGGAGGTGTCAGATACAGATGTTTTGTTTAGCCATTGTATGTCTTCAAAGGTGAGCATGAGATAGCCCACAACAAGCTGAGTAACTGGGGTAAGTCAGAGATTCGCAGAGGTTCAGGCAGACTACAGGAAGAAATTAGGATTGGAGCAAGATGGAGCAAAAGGAAGTGGCAAGGGGGTGGATGTTTTGGGAAGCCCTTAAGTGGAAAAGTTTTTTTTCAAGGCTGGGCTCAGGCAGAAGTAGGAAAAGCTGAGCTGCCTGGAGGAGAAGAAACATTTGGAAGCAGCAAGGCCACCCAAGAGGAGTCAGGAAGACAGTTACATATTGGGAATGTACAGGGAGGTGTGTGGCAGGAGAAGCGAATGTGCTTAATTCCTTTTGGTAGCATTGTGCTGTATCCTGCAGGGGCTTCCGTGGAGCTTCAGGGGGGATATTGGGTTCAGCACCTCACTGCTGAGGTGACACACCTGAAGGCTGTGACCTCCTCCACGGCCTGCAGCAGCCAGGCCTCGCAGGGATTCTGCTGTCCCCTCTGCCCAGGGAGCAGCTGCAGGAACACTCGCAGGTAGAAGTGCCAAGGCACAGGCTCTGTAGGGCAGCTAATAGCAACCCTGGGGATAGGAAGTGAGCCTTTCCCAGTGGGTAGGATGTGACAAATGTCCTGTTGTTTCAATGAGATAATCTTCTCCCATTAGTCTAATCACTGTAATTAGTCAAGCTGTCCTCCCTGGTGATGTCCCCTGGGACGTGTGTTTCGAAATTTTCCTCCTGTTAGCGCCTGGAGGGTGCTGGATTTGGGATTAAAGGAGAGCGGTGCTGTTGTTATCCACCCTAAGATGAGAAATCTGAGCAAAAGAGGAAGAGTATGACTTTGAATAATCACAATAAAAGTATGTGATGTGATGATTTTTGGCAGAGTGTGGGTGAAAGTTCAGAAATAAGCTCATTGTGCTGAATGGGATGTATATATTTGTACAGGGGCAAGGAAGCCTCTGTTGGGAAATTTGTTTCATGGTTTCTTCCCTAAGCATACATTCTGGTGGAAGACTGTAAGTCTGCAGCTGTTAGGGTACTTCCAATCCAGAAACAGGCATGTTCAGTAATATGGTTTTTATGCAGGCATAAAGCAATTGCAGTAAAATAAAGGAGGTTCTTTAATTTCATGAGGCTTAAAAATGTGTATGGTCCACAAGGCCGCACAAATCCCTCTTGATTTTCTAATGTGCAGCAGCATTGGGATTTGCAGAATAAATGGAGCTAATCATTTCTAGGAGCTGGTCTGATCCATTGCTTGAGAAGCTGAGAGCTCGGGCTTGTTCCCTTGAGTCATTTGTAACTCCTTTCTTCTGTCTTAAAACGTTAATACGCAGAGCTGTGGAACTTCATGGCTTTTGTAAAGCTTTGTGAATTGCTGCAATGAAAGATTGTCCTCCATAAAGTATACAATGTTATTCCTAGATTCTGTGTTATTCTCCTACTCCTCCTTTTGTGCGTACCGGACTGAAGGGCTGAATAGCAATTGTTGAAGCCTTGAATATTTGCCATGAATTATGGAAGAAGAATGGAAGAATAGATAACTTTCCATTAATGTAGGTAAGAAACAGATATGCATAATAGTGAACATAAATGTGTATTTGCCAGGCTTTCAGGGAGCTATTAAAGTAGAACAAAACTATTGAAGTAGAACAAAACAGCTTTAACATTAAGTAGAGCTTCTGTGTAGGAATAGGATAAATATCAGACTGTAAGTAACTGCAAAGCCCCCCTGCAAAACAGGGCTATAGGAATACACACGTGCCTTTCCACTCATGTCCCTCATTCATTAAAAAGCATCAAATGCTGCGGATCTGCTATCAGCAACATCTGTTTCCTGAGTTCTGTTTAGGGGATGCTGATGTACGTTTAGTTATATTATTGTCTCACATCCAGAGGCATCACATTTTGGCTCCTTTGAAGAGTGTACCAGCAATGCTTCTGGTTCCAGAGAGGTACCTCATCATTCTGTAGCTTCTCTGCCCCTCCCACTGGCTTGTACATAATGATACAAAATGTTTCTTCCAAGTTCAACAACTACCGTGGTTTATGTGCAGACTGAAAACTTTAGTAGGCAGAGGAAGTGCTTTTAAACAGCAGCTCTGATTTTTAAAAGCAGCTGCAAAAATGTCTCCCAGTGATTTCTTAGTTTAGCCAGGAAAAAAGAAATATATTCTCATCCTTTTAGTGTGTTATAAAAGTTTATACTAACATAATTCTAATGCAATCAGTAACAATGCAGAGCTGTAAAATAAGTATAACACGATGGAAACAAGCATAATGGTCCTACTTACCAACCCAGAGCTAAACTTTCAGCATAAGCATGAAGTTTGGGATTTTTGGTCCATCAATAACATTATTTTGTATTTAAAACTTACTCCACTAGAGTACTATAAAATCACTGTGACTCCTTTGCATATCATTAGCATTGTAGAGATCTACTGCTGGTGTCTGGCTGATTGATTAGACACTTTTAGATCATCATTAAATCTCTGCCATTGCTGGTGCTGTCTGTATCTGTAAGAGTAATTCTGGCAATAAGCATTAAGTGATATCATCACTCTTCCAGATAGTCTCTGGAGAAGCCAAGCAATGATGTCATGTCTAAGCAGTCCTTTAATCCCAGATGTATCTTTTAATGTCCTGATTTACATGTGTTTCTGCATTAGTGTGAGGAATCACATTCTACACTGAAGCTTAATTTTTTTTTTTCTTGGGGTGTCAATTTTTCAAATTCAGCAGCAGACGTACTTTTCAAGAAAAACTGTATTTTTTAGACTGAAGTCTGTATAACCACATACATATCATACACAGGTATGTTAGGATTAGATTTTGTAATTTGGCTGGTTTTCTCATACCCATGTCTCAGTCCTTAAAAAAGCTAAGATGAGATTAGGACAGGAAAGTTTCTTGGATTGAGTTTTGTTGTGGTTTGTTTGCTTACTTGTTTATTAGAACTTTTCAATGCTAGTAGCAGCTTTAATTCAGTTGCATTTCAACTGCCAGAAATGCTTTTGCTGAAATAATTGACTTCTTTTTTTAATTCAGCACACTAATATAAATTGTATCAACAAAAGACAATGTCATTGCTATAGGCTGTGCCTATGATAGCATGAACTGCTTCAGTTGTGCCAAGATGGGTTGTACTTGCATAATGATACCAGCAAACCATTTCTGAAGCAGACCTTGCCTGAGGCACATGCTTAACTTTACATAATGCAAATAATTTCACTGATTTCAGAAATTATTTATAAGACAAAATCTTGGCCCCCTCATTCCACAGACTTCAGTGGAGCTAAAAGCCACCCACAAGGCATAAAACATTTTCTAACTGTGAACTAGAGCTGATAGAGTCCCTGGGGCTGCAACAGAATTGATCTTTTGATATTGAAGAAAAGGTGAGACTTGTGGGTAAACTGTGGAAAACTTAAGAACTGTAGATGTGACTTATTATTCATGTGAAAGGGAAAAGGGAATGAGCAGAGACTTGCATAAAAGCAATAACATTGCCAAAGGGATGGTCTGGGAAAATGGCCTTTAAAGCAGTATTTTGGATAAATAACTGTGGAACAAGATTGAATCTGTCAAGAGAGTTTTATCTCTGCAGATGACAGGATGCTATGGATGGCCGATTAGCGACACTGTGTGGAAACCATCTGCCAGGCTGAGGTAGAGCTTGGATATAAGATTCAAGAATCAAGAGCAAGCTCCAAGGTGAAGATGCTATTCAAGTTATGGGCTGATGCAATAGGAAGACGGTTATTGTTCAGAAGTCATACGGAAAGAAGATAATGGGCAGGAGAGTCTTTGGAAGAAAATTAAGATGTCTGCTTTAGTAATGATGAGTTTGTGGTAATTGCTAAACACACACATAAAAATATGGGAAAAGAAGCTGAGATTTCCATTAGAACAGACGGTGTGGTGTTTTGGAAGTCATCAGGCAAGCTGAAATTGTGTTTGCAAATGAGAAGAAATGTGGAAGGGAGAGAGAAGGAACCGAAAGGACAGAGGCTAGTGGAACTACAAAACTGAGGTGTGAAGCATGAAGAGAGTCTGGCAGAGGACACATTGAAATTGCACTTGGAGAACCAGGAGGAGGATGCAGAGAATGTTATCTCTGAAGATGTGCAAAGAAACAGCACAACAGCAGGAGCATGACCAAAACCACTGAAGTGCTTGACTAAGAGACTGTGGAGTTCCTGTTAAAAGTATTTCCCATTGACTGTAAGAGCATAAACCAGGTGTTTATAGACTTGCTTCCTTGGAAAGAACTTCTAAATTATTATTGTGGTCATCCCAGAGTTGCTGATGTGTTTTTACATGGATGTTTCAAGATGGGAGGGATCAAAGCAGGTTTGAAGTTTCTTTTATTGTGAAGGGAAGGGTACAAGGAGAGAAGGTTGCAAGGGAGATCTGACATCAAGGAGATCACCCTCCTAAACAGAGTTGGTTACAGCAGGAGACCTTTTTCCTGCAATCATCAATGAATGATCCCTTGAACGAGAAAATTAATAATCTGAACTGTGACTGAGAAAGTCACATTGGACCAGTCACGTAACTCTGTGGTCTACAATGTGCATTTAACAAGAATTTGGCCCTTTAAGTTTGACTACTTTTTGTGATCTGTTTAAATCAATGTATGTCCAACTCTGGGTGCATTTGAAAGTTGTTTATTCTGGCATTTGGAAAGCATGATGGACAAGTGCATGAAGCCCTCAGGGCTAAAGCAGGGTGAGAGCAGTGTCTTCCTGATGTCATGCATCAAATATTGCATGGGACAGACTGAGCTGCTGCGAATGCCTCATGAAGCTCTTCACCATCCAGGAATTATTCCACGCTTTTCTGGTATCTGAGGCATGTGTTCATGCCTCAGCTGAGAATGCTTGTCCTGTGCCCCAGGAGACACGGGGCTCTGGTTTTTCTCAGCCAGTTTTGCACTCCTTTCTGCAGTATCACTGGTACAAGTTAGTTCACTTATTTTGCTGCTATGGTCCTTTTTAAAGTATGTTTTGAATAGATTTAACTAAAATTTTCATCACCTCTTAATGCAGTCATCTTGCTGTGTTCAGATGGGCCAACTGAGGCATTGCATTGATACAGACACAGACAGAGGCTTGTTGAACCGATGGTGTGATGAGAGTGGTTTCAGCTAATTAGCACCCGTGTTTCTCTTCCTTTTTGCTTTGTCCAAGTGAACGCTGTAATGGGCTGTTCCTGAGCACAAGTAGATAGCAAGTGTTTCCTCTCCATAAACACCTCTGGAAATGTAGTGACTGTGTTCAGCCCTTGCTGAGCTGCTCAGCACCTGTGAGCAGGAGTGCGACTTACACTTGTGCTTCGAGTGCAGTGTACTCTAGGAAGCAGAAACCCTTATCTTGCACTTCCATATTGCTGCATGGAACAAAGGCCAGTGTAAGAACAAACCCACCCCATCCCTCCATGGGTATTTTGTCTTGCTTGTCTCTTCATGAGCACTAATTTGCAGTGAGACAACCCAAGGCTGACAAAAGAGATCTTTGTTGCTTTCTGCTAGCTTAAAGAGAGACAAGGAGAGGTTTCTTGACACACTTGCCATCACTGTCCAGACCTTTTGTGAGTTTTATCGTTTCTGGCTGCAGAGTTCGTGAAGCGCGAGTCACCTCTCCTGAAAATGCTCTATGGTTTCCATAGGATAAAATCACTCACTGCAGCTTAGGCAATGACTCCTGATTTATAAAAGTGTCCCTGTATTCAGGTGGCTTCAGGCAACTTGGAATTCTAAAAGCTGTGACTTTATAGACCAGTATTGGCAAAGAGGCCAGCCTGAACACTCACCTGCCCTGTGATGGGGTTTGCTGCCCTCCCTGTTGTGTCAGTGGGACTTTAAATGGGGCTGCATTGTGAAACTAGAACATCAAAATGATGGAGAGCCAGAAACGTGGCAGAAAGTGAAAGTATCGTTTGATCTTTAAGTGACCCAGTTCATCATGTGGTCCCACAAAACTTTTACATGTGTGTAGTTAGGGTGCTGAATTGCAGCACAGGAAAGTTAATGAAGGAGCAGGGACTTAGGGTGCCCTTAGACACAGCAGAACAACTGACAGATTTGTTTCCTACAGTGCTATTTAATTCCTCCAGGGGGTTTCTCCCAGCTTGCAAAACGTTGTAAACCACCTAATTTAGGAGTCAGTTTATTACAGATACTGAAAGATACATTTAAAACCTAATCCCAATCCCTGCACCTCTCTTTTACTGTGGTTTGAAACCCTAACTATTTTTGTAACATTAGAAGGTGTGAGTATCAGTAAATGAGATCTTTGAAAAAACCCCAACCACCCCACAGAGTCCCCTGGGTCCAAACTTTTCTATTATGTGAGTGAAGCTGCAGAAGTTGACAATGCCTGTATAAATTCATGGAGAGAATTGCTTTGGAGAAAGTCCTTTTTCCTTTATGAAGGGAAATCAGTCCTCCAGAAACCATGCATTTGGTGTTGTTTTGATGCTGACAGTCTCCTGGGACTGAAGTGTACTGTTTGTTCAACCTTTTAGTATCAAGATGTGCATCACATTGATGGTTTTCAGAATGAGGGGAAAGATGGGGAAGGCAAAGAAAATGTTTTCCTTGTAGGTGTCCCTATGGAAAAAAGCCATTATGTCTTTGTTCTTCCCTCGTACTTTCCACCGGCATCTTGTTTTCACAGTATTTCTCAAAACATTTCTAGGTCAAATCAATCTTTTTTGTACCAGCTTTGACCTCACTCTTACTTGTTTATGTGACCAGCTGTTCTCAAGATAAGTGATACAAAAGAGGTAAGGAAGGGAGAGAAAGAGCAAAGGGAGGGAGCAACAACTTTTCTGTCTTCTCTGCCTCTGTGAAATATACATGCAGCAAATAACCTGAAGGATTGCTGACATGAATAGTCACTCATGACCACGGCTAGCAATATTTACCTCCTTCCCATTGCAGGGACTGGAAGGTCCATTGCTGTGCAGGGTCCTGAAGATGTGCTCTGTGGGGGACAGAGCTTGGACATTCTTGCAGCTGGACACAGGCATGGGATTATCTTGATGCTCTTCAAATGTTCCTTCTTAAATGTTCCTTGCGTGACATTGTCATCAGATACATCATGCTTCCAATTAAGGGATCATGTTTGGAGTGCATGGTCTCTCCAAACATATTCCTTTGTTTGCAGAACCATGTTCCTCCTCAGTCTTATATCCCTGGGGAATGCATCTTGAAAGAAAGATTCAGTTTCCTCCTACATAAGTTTCATGCAAGTTTGGTAGGGTTAGTAGTAGTGATAATTCTTAAGATTAGAATTAGCAGGTAAGGAGAGTGAGGCATCCACAAAAGCCCAGGCACATTTATGAAGTGTCAGTTACTCTTTGTGGATGGTGAAATTGACCTCCAGAGAACCATGTGCTGCCAAAGATAATTTCTGGTATCCAAGATATCCTACTCTTTTCACAAAGTTTAAGAAAAAGAAGTGGGATTATCCTGACTTTACAGATTAGATTGGAAGCAGAGTAAGTGTTAGTTAAATGTGTCAGAATCAGGGTTTGAATCATAATAATTTGAATTTCAGACTGGTGCTTTAGTCTCTAAAAAGGACTGATGTTCTGGAGAGGAAAAACTTGCAGCAGTCAAAGTTGCAGCTTTAGGGAAGTGACTGGCCAGACAAATGAGTGTTAGCCAAATGTTTTTCATTTTTTGTGTTTGTGTGAGAGAAGCTGTGCATGCTAATTTGGTAAAAATTCAACTTCATCATTTAATTAGAAGTTGTTGTTGTTATCTCAAAACTTTGCAGCACTCCCACATTTCTCCTGACAGCTTGGGCTGTGTGGCACAGACAAGCTAGGATAGTTTAAATGTCAAAATATGCTTTACATTCTTGTGTGTGTATATATATCAGTGTGTTATTGAGTAAAATAAAACTATGCAGTGTGACAGATTACATTTCTCTAATTGTCATCATTCTTTAAATGAATTTGTGGCTGTCAAGAGAAATTTGCACTTCTAGGAGCACGGGGAACCTTGGAATCATGTACGCTGAAAATAAGGCCAGGCCTTGCTCAGTGTAGCTCTTTCTTGAGCATTGCTGGAGGTGGCTGAGCTGATTTGAATACATTTGGTTTTGAATGCTTTCTCTTGCTTTGCTAATTACATACCAGGCTGTATTTCATGCAGAATTCTGACCATTTTTCTCTGTTTATCAATGATTTTTACTGTTTGTGGAAATGAAGAAGTGGGAAGCTTGTATGCTGAGGGAGCTGGTTCTTCACGTGTTCCTGCTGGATGGCCCCTGCTGCTGTGATGTTTGTGGAGCATGGGAGTGCACCCCCATGAGTTAGAGAAGGTTTGTATTCTCCTTTTGGAGGTGGATGTGAATTTAGCAGTAGGCTGGAACTGGGAATCTGTTAGCAAAATTCTCCTTAACCTGGAGAACTTGGACCAGCTTAGCAGAAGTTAAAGAAGCACTGGTTTCTCCTGGAACATAATTGCTGGTAGACAAGAGGCTGAGATGACCCAGCAATCTGCACTCACAGCCCAGAAAGTCAAGAGTATTCTGGACTGCAACAAAGGCAGTGTGGCCACCAGATCCAGGGAGGGGATTCTGCCCCTCTGCTCTTCTCTGCTGAGCCCATGTGGAGCACTGCATCCAGGTCTGGGGTCAGCACAGGAAGGACATGGACCTGTTGGAGCAAGTCCAGATGGGGCCACCAAGATGGTTAGAGGGATGGAGCATCTCTCATACAAGGAAAGCCTGAGAGAATTGGGAGTGCTCAGCCTGGGAAAGAGAAGGCCTTGGGGTGACCTAATTGTGGCCTTCCAGTACCTGAAGGGAGCCCACAGGAAAGATGCAGAGGGACTATTTACAAGAGTGTGTAGTGACAGGACAAGGGGGAATGGCTTCAAACTAAGAGAGAGTGGGTTTAGATTAGATAGGAGGAAGTTCTTTGCTGTGAGTGAGGGTGGTGAGGTCCTGGAACAGGTTGCCCAGAGAAGCTGTGCATGCCCCATCCCTGTCAGTGTTCAAGGCCAGGTTGGATGGAACTCTGAGCAACCTGGTCTAGTGAAAGGTATCCCTACCGGTGTCAGGAGGTTGGAACTAAGTGATCTTCAAGTCTCTTCCAATCCAAACCATTCTATGAGTCTATGATTATTGCATTGTGTGTGTGTTAGGCAGGCTGAAGTGGTGTATGCACGTCACCCATGGATATACTATTACGAGGTTGCTACAAGCAGCCAATGAAGAACATGAGAAAGGAAATGAAGAGTTAAGAGAGGCAGATTGAAACAAAGATGACTCATCTGGTGCCTTAACCATAAATGTCACCAATAATTTCTAGCTAGGCAGAAATCAACAACTGCTGTTCCAGTTGGCTTTCCTATTTCCTCTAAAAATATTTAATTTTGAGTTTTGTTTACTGTGCAGGAACAATCTTTTGTGTGCTGCATAGATCTAAAGCCATATATTGTCACTTAAGGGGACAGTATCCCCAGCAGGGATACTGGAGGTGCCAGCCTTGACACTGAAGTGTCTACTGTAATTAACAAGCTCAGACTCTGGAAACCTTAAAACTATGTGCTCTGATTGTCAGCTGGATCTCTGGGTTGAGGAACATGGTTTAAATGGTCAGTTGCATACAGGAAATTACAGACAGCAACAGGGGCTACGGCAGCACCTCAAGTTCCATGTAGACACCTAGTTGTTGGGGTTTTTTTGTTTTGTTTTGTTGTTTTGTTTTTGGTTTTTTTTTTTTTTTTTAGCAAATGTATGTCATTGATCAGGGATTGCTGTATTGGTTTCCCCAGGTTCCTTTTACCTGGTTAGATACTCTGTTGCTTTGAGAGAAAATCTGGAATCCAATGCCGTGGATAGAATACTTTTTCCTTGTCCTGCTTTTCTGGATGTAGATGGATGTCCTCTGTACACTCACAGCAGCAGCAGCAGCCAAACTGGTACATCATACGACTTTCCTTCTGCCTAAAATGGAGGAGAGACTACTTCTGATTAAAATTCAGCCAGAGGCTCTAATACTGTAGTATTAATAGCAGTGCTGGCCTTGACAAAAATAGCTGTTAAATGGGGAGTAAAAAGCTTCCTATGTTTGCCAGAGTTGTAATGAAAATGGTGGGGCTGTCATAAATACGATGTTCGTAGTTAAAATTATTATGGCTTAACAATTTTCCGATGCATTCCATTGGGTTATTTCCAGCACATTCAGGTCTTAGAGTTGTAAGGGCTTAATAGAAAATCTTGACAGTGAGTCTTGATCAGTGCCTCAGGAAAAAGTAGGCAGTGTTTATGAAATACGCTTGCATTCTTTACTCACCACCTTGACGTTGCTGCTGTGCTCATTTGTTGTCATCTTTATATGTGTCAAATTCTCAAGAAACACTTGAACCAGTTTATGGCTGTCGATTGCTAAACTCAATTGCTGGTGTGATGCACACTATATGAGCCTAACAATGCTCCTGGCCTGTAAATACACAGGCTGACTCCTCCTTGCCCTTGATGTTCCAAAGAAGTGGCTGGAGCTGGGCCAATCTACAATTCCTGAAGCCTGAGCATAATGATGCATCACTGATGCAAGTTAATGCTTCTAGGAAAAACTAGTGTTTAGGAGGAATCAAGCATGCATGGGTTAATGCTGAACCGTGAAGCATGGGAAGAAGTTACATATGACAGATCTTTGTAGATGCCAGGGAACTCAGGGAAAATTTAAATATCAGCCTGTGTGATAATGGCAGAACAATAGTAGCAGAGAAAATGTACAGAAATAATTTATTCCAAGCAGTAAAGGGACTAATGCTGTTCGTTTATGATCCACACAGTAGGGAAGTGCATTTGCCTCTCTGTAGCTCCAGTTTCAGTTTGTAGCAGGAACTTGAACCCTGGATGGCTCCAGCTTTCATTAATTCTCAATTCTGTTTCGTATTTCTCCAGAGCAGAGGCTGAACACTCCTCAGTATTTTTTCACAGATTCCTAGTGGGCTTTGTGAGTGGAAGGAGACGCATATTTGGAAGTTCTGCTGCTGCTCTGCAGGAATATTGCTTTCTTCTAATTTTTGTGTATTCTGAAGTAAAGGGAAAAGAACTATAAATTTGTCTGGAAGCCACGAACTGCACAAACCCTGGTGTGCCATTATGATCTTGGTAACTGCAGAGAGCATGTTGCTGAGTATGGAGGACACCCCAGAAACACTGGACTGCTAATACTTGATTGAGGTTGCTTGTTCATCTCATACTAAGGTGACCAACTAAAAGAGCATTTCCATTTGCAATTAGTAAGTGTACCAGGAAATACCCTGCTGTTTATCTCTGGGTATCTCAGATGACAAAAGAATGCAGTACAGACTATCAGACAGCAATAGAGAGCTCCTTGAATTCTCACTTCTTTTTTCTTTTTGCAAGGTTTTGTATGAGATGAGGCTATTTGGTTGCTTAGTTAAATATATCCTGAAGTGCCTTTCTGAATCCATAACCTTCTGTGTAGATTACTTTTATGAAGAAATAATAATAGTAATAGTCCTAATAAAATATTTTCTGGACTACTGTAAAAACCATGTATTTTGTGCAGAGGAGGTATATGACTGCACAAGCTAAAGAAGTTGGATGTGTGTTTTATTGCCTGATAGTCGGTGGCTTTTCCAAAGCTTGTAAGCAAGCTTGGTATATAATGCCTTTGGGATCCCTGTGTCAGTAATAATGTTTGCTACTAACACCTTAGTCTTTGTGTTTTGGTAGCACTGGTAGTCTAAAGATTGATGAGGAGGGCTCTTATGTTTTACTCTGATACACATAGAGAGACACTCTGAGAACCAGTAAACTTGAGGGGGAAAAAAATAGCAGTGGAGAGTAATTACGATATGAGCACTTTGAGAAGTTGTCTCCTAAGAACACTTTGGTGCACTTGGTAAACACTCAGGAGACAAGAGCATGAACTTACGTACATGTCAGAATAAATAGCATTTAAGCTGCTGTTCTGCTGGTAGTTACAGTGTGTGTCCAGGTGAGGCTGTCATGCCCTGTGACTGTGTGGGCTGTGGGCAGTGTCAACAACCAACAGATATTCTTTTCGATACCTGCCTCTCCTACCAACTGTTCTTTACCAGGCACCAGGTAGCAGCTGGCTGTCTGATCACCTGAACTGTCTGCTACTGACTCTGTCTTGAATCCCACCTCCAGGTGATCAGACTTCTGCAGAGTCTGCTGGATGCTGGATATCCTTCTCAGATTTCTTTCTTGAGTAGTAAGATTGCATTGCGTGCTGCTGAGGAAGTAGCAGGATCCAACCTATCCTCTTAGAGAGATGCCCTTTCCAGATTTGATCTATCACATAAAAGATAACCTGCTGTGATTAATCAAGGCGCGCCTGTCTCCTTTGATCAGAGCTTCAGTTATTGATCCCTGTGTCTACACTGTGCATAAATCATTCAGCTTTTGCAGAAGAGAGCATCGTGCACCAGTCTAGTGCCCCTTGGTCAGAATGGAGGGTGTTTGCTGTCCTGGATTTTAGCAGCATAGCTGAAAACCCACAAAAAAGCGCCAGCTGTGAGCTAACACAGGAACAGCTGTCTTCAGTCTTCTAGCCTACTCTGGAAAATACAGGGCTAACTGGATGCTGCTGTTCTTGCTGTGCATGCTGGATATGGTTAGGACTCCCAGGTGTATGGCAGCCTTGGGTAACTATGAAATATGCTGCTGGATTTACCTGGGGAACAGTTGAAGCATGGAAATGCTGCACTGAATCAATGGCTGATACTCACAAATTCAAAAAATGTGTTGCATTCTTAGTCTTCCTCTCTGGAAAGCCTGGAAGTGCTGAAAAATATTTTTGCATTGCTATTACTACTTATGAAAGAAGACTTTATCGTAAGGAAGGCATCTGCTATAAGTAGCACAAGTTAAATAACATTTTAATATGCACTGTTCAAAATTGAATTACTTGAGGAAGAAGAGGGTTTTTAAAATTCATTTTCTGTTCAATGGTGTGTATGTGATTCCATTTAGAAAAGTTTGAAAGCTGAAAAATTGTGTTACTGTCTTGTTATGATTATATTTGGTCCTGCATTTCCTCCCAATTTGTGTTCTAAGGAGCTAGGAGCAGTTTCCTGAATGTGGTAACACAGGAGATTATGGTATTGTTCAGTAGGTGCCATGACATTTCTTATTTGTATATAGATTTTTACAGAGTTTGCTGACATTTTAGCTCCTGATGTGGGAACATGAAATAAAAAGAGGGGATCAGAAAAGAAATGATGGAGGGGGGGAAAACCAAACTGTGATCTAAGAAGGAATTTGAGGAGACTATCTACAAGAATTTCTGAAAGAAACCCTTGATTTGATGCATTTCACATTGTCTGACATATAGAATATAAGAAAGAAGCCAAAATTAAAGGTAAATACAGGGGAGATGGGCTGCACTACTGAATTGAAAATGCTGGCAATTTCTGTTGTTAGTTTGACATTTGATTGTTGCAGGGGGTTTGGTGTTTCTGTTGCAAGTAGAATTAAGCTTTCCTGTTAACAGCACACACAACACCACCACACGCCCTCCAACTTCATTGATGGACAACGTTTTGTACTCAAAATGAGTGCCTTTAATAGTACATTGAGTTTCAATAGCTGTACCTCTTTTTGGCAGAACATTCAGATATAGATTAAATAGCTGTGTTGTAAGGTCTTGAGTTCATGCAGGAAGGCAGTTGTGAGGCAGAGCAACACTAGCACAGCATCCTTTTTCAGCAGTAGCTCAGAGCAAATGCTCAGGAAATAGTAAAATAAATAAGACATACAGGGATAATTGAGTGTTCTGAGTGCTTCGAAGCCAACAAGCAAAATGACTGTGTTAGCGCAAGCCCCAAGCAGAGGCTCAGAGATGCTGCTTTCAGTTCTCCTCTTTGGAACAGGATTAAGTACAAATATCGCACTCTGAGCTTTTCCACATGAGCAGTCTGGATTTGCTCAGTGCAGGTGGATCAGTTCGAGGCCTCTGCCTCCCAGGTGAGGCTGATTCTGTAAGCATCTCTGTGAGGTGGGTAAGACTTCTGTTCTAGGCATGATGCTGCAGTGACAGGAACACAAATTAAGCCTGAAGTTAGCAACTGTCCTGCACCGTGATTGCAAACCTGGCTCACGGTAGCTGCACGGGTGTTTGTCCTTCTCATGCCTGTGCATTTTGGATGAATAGCAGTAATAACTATTTAGGATTACTAGCTCTCGAGGCTGCTGAAGAAGAGGAAAGAAATGTATGTTCGTGGGTGTCTTTGCAAGCTTGGTTTCTGTCTGCATGCGAGTGCAAAAGGTTTGTCAGGCACTTAGCTTGGGAATCTAAACTAGAAATACATCTCCTCTTTAGGAATCTCTTCCTTTTCCCTCCTCCTGCAGTCGCACCAGAGCAGTGCTGCAAAGTGGCAGCAGCTATTTCAGCTGTCAGGTCATTCCTCTCACTTTCTGTTTAAGCAGGATCCAAAGCCTGGCTGTACTTCCTGAAGAGTAACAGAAAGACCTGAAGATGCCTTTGAGTTTCTGCATTATAACTGCTATTTATAATAATTTGATGTTCTCCCTGAAAATTGAAACTATAAAGTTGATGAATTGGTTTCAGATTCTTTTTTCTGTTGGTCTTCAGTTGCATGGACTGTTTAACACCAATGATGGATAGTTTCATTACACTTCCTGTCCTATAAGCATATAGGATCTTTATGAAAAAGTGATTTAGGGTTTGTTCATGACGCCTGAAAATGTCATAAAAGATGCCTTGCATGGTGCTAATCCTCAAAAGTGAGAATGAGTATTATGTTTTTTTCTGGAAGAACAAAAACTTCAAAACCTCTTGGAATTTGACACCCTAAATTGCTGTTTTTTGAATGTATTTCCTCTCCATCCTCCTTTCTTATATATTAAAGCCTGTCTGGTAATTGTCATGGAGACTGCTACATTACTTTTTGTGATTTCTTTTTTGATAAGGAAAAATTGTTTCAGTTCTTCGTGTAAGGTTTTTTCCTTTTTCTATTTGACCATTGAATCTGAGCCAGGCATAAAATTGAGTACAAAAGGGAAAAGCTTGTCTTTCAAAGTGGCAAATATTTAAATAACTATTTTAAACTCTTCATTTAGAAACAAACCAGCAAATGTTGAATGCCTTACAGATGGCCTCATATTGCTAGTCCCTGTTTTAGACACTCCTCTGACCATCCCTCAACATCGCTATATGAACCAGTGAGTTCAGCTGGAGAGCGGTGAATAATTTCCTGTCTGGTGTTAGCAGTCTCTAAAGCAGCCAGGTTAAAAATTCATGGAGGATATATTGACTCTTCACCCTCTGGTTTTGAAAAAGCTTTAAGTTTGCTGAATAAGGTATGAAAAGCAGAAGGTGTTATCAGACGGCCTTGGGTTTGTATTAGTGTATGGTTTTTCCTTCCTTTTGAATTCTGTTTGGTAGTATGAAAGGAGAACTTTAAATATTCTACTGGAAGGAATGGGTTTTATACCAGTCTTTTTCACTTTTTCTTATTTGTGAGAGCCAGTAATTTGAGACGCTGTCCTTGAACTGGTAATAATTTAACAGGTAGGAAATATGTACTTCCTAATTCCTAGGTGAAAAGTGATAAAAACTGTGAAGTTACTTGCCCAGGGGTTTTGTTAGTTAGACTTACTCTCTCCTGCCTTTTTGTACCTGATAGAGTTTCTGGTGCTCGCTGCAAAGGCAAGGGACTTCTGGAGAGTCAGCTCATTGCAGAAATAGCAGAAGGCTGTTCACTGAGAATAATCTCTCACAGAGACATTAATTCACAGCAACAGCATTTCTTCTGCTTTATTTCCCCCAGCGCTGTGTTAAAGTGGCTCTGCCTTCTGGATGTTACAGGCTTGTATTGCTCCTTTAACCTTCTCTGAGCTCTAGGTCATTGATGTCAGATCTGGCCCACTTTAAGATATGTTTCATGTTCTTTTACACACTCTAATTGTAGCTTTCTTGTTCCCCAAGTGGTGTCCTTCCTTGCTGTTTTCCTTGCACTGTCCACGTACACTTTCTCAACAGTCTCTCTGTGAGTATGAAGCAGCAAAAGGTGCATTCCCAGCACAAGGCCTTGCTTAAAAGGGACAGGTCCTTCAGAGTTGCAGAATCAGGCTACGTGATGCTAGAGACAGTCAGTTGTGAGTGATGTGAAATAATCCTGTAATTATTCCATTACTTTTTCATAAATGGAGTATCTCCAGAATGCCAACTGCCCCAGCTTTGGGTGCATCTGGTCACGAAATTTGTCTTCAAGTTACATGTAACGTTAAGGTTACTCTAAGTGTGTGTGTGTACTGTAGCTTCAATTGCAGCTGCCTTTTGAAGTGACCTTACAGAGGGTTTTCTGCCCCATAACTCATTAGGAAGCTTGGTTGATTATGGCATTTGCTGCTTGTTGGTGACCATAGCTGTCTTCCTATGAACTTGGCAGTCTCACCCTTTGCATGCCTATTTTTTATATTGTCCTTGAAACTTCACATCATTTTCTGTGATGTGATACTGTTGATTCTTATCTCAACCTTCATGTGCTTCCCCAGGCTAAGTACTAATAATTGACTCTTTCTTGTCAATAGGTCTGTCAGTTTTGCCTTGTTCCTCTTGTGTTTCAATCACCTCTTTCTGAGAAATGCCTACAGATATATTTCATTGTCTAAAGCAAAATATGAGCAAGGTAATTGAGTGAGTCTGCTGGTTCTCAGGTACTTGAACCTCTTACGTATGTCCAGCTGTGCACTTGTGGACTGTCCTCTGCTAAAGTGATTATATACGGTGTTGATAATAGTTGAGTATGTTAAAAACCATTAGTTGGTTTTTGTTATTTTTACCTCCAGTATTTTTTCTTTCTGAAGTACACTTGTAGAATTCTGTAGGCTCAAGACAGCAGAGTTGTGAAGTTTCAGGTGGCCAGTATTCTCTTTATAATCTTGAAAAATTAGTTCAGGTGTCTGCCTTTGATTTATTGCTAATTTTTTAAGTAAGACAATTCCATATTTCTGAACGCTCTATATAAAAAGCCATTTTGATCTGTTTTGGAATTTTTGGGGATTGCGTGACCTTGTGATTTTTCTTAGAGCACATTGTGATTTTGTTCAACATGTAATGATTTTTATATATGTCTGCAGCCTGTCAACTGAAGATGTGAGCATATATTTGTTGTAAATGCCGGCTGGGGTTGGTGGTGTACAAGGCAAACCATATAGACAGTCATTGCACCGAGCTAATCTTATCTCCCGGAGCAAAGCATTTCTGAGGAATTTCTAATTTTGACAGCTGGGATCAAATGTCTGACTTCTGAGGGCTGACAATAATGCCAGGGGCTGAGCTGCTTTGTCCTGTTGCTAGCAACTGTACAGTTAAAAACCCCACTAAATGCCAGGGAACCATGCATCTTAGCTGGTTAGGTTCAGGGTGGGTGGCGTGCAGGGTAAAGGCATCAGCTTCAGCAGTCTTTATGGGGCAGAAATGCTGTGGCTGCTCAGGGGTAAAAATAGTTCTGGGTTTTCAATGGCTGCATTCCATGGCTGGAGCCTGAAATCATGAATCAGGGCTCAGCTCTCGGTCTGTGCGAGACCAACTGCGAGAGCGGTGCAGACACCCAGGAGGGAGCAGCTGGCTGAGATGAGTCCGAGCCCAGCTCCGCTGATACTCTGGGAAGGACCTGTGTTGCTTGTACACTCCCAGCAAGGTATCGTACATTCATATTTTGATTTCCAGCAGGAGTGTAGTTACTTGAGTGTGAATAATTAAAGATCTACTGAGCTGTGCAAAATTTGCCACTCAACCAAAGGCAACTTTTTTAAAAGCGAGTTCAGCTTCACAGAGACTTGTAGCTTCACACTTTACAAGCTTCCAGAGACCTGGGACGGTATATTGTGATTGGAAGGGTGTGCTGCTCATTCCCACCTGAATACTGTTTTTGTGCGAGTGTTTGTCCTTGATTTTTCATGGCATTTTTTTTTTTCAGAGATTTTCCAGCCTGGCAATTCCTGGGAATTTAGATATGTAAATAGTAGTCCTTTGAAACCCTTCTGCAAGAGTGCTTTTTGAAACTGTATGTAAAACATGGCTGCTTAACTCATAAATCTCTTTAAAGCTTCATGAGACCTATGCAAGTTTAAATTGCATTTTGAAAGAATTCAAATGAATATTATTGGCTGTTTAAAACATGGCATAATTTCATGAGAGGAAATTTTGTACTTACAGTCAGGACTTTGTGTTGAAAGTGTTACTTTAAAACTACCAAACTTTTTGTGACCAACTTTAGCTTTGAAAGGGATAAACAAAACCCTGGTATTTTTGGGGTTTTTTTTTGTCCCTAAGACATTTCAAATATGTTTTGCTCCAGGCTATTGCTAGAAGGACCTTGAGAAATAGATGTTCCTGCACATTTTGGCGTGCCCTGTGAGTTGAATAACTGTGTGATCCTTCTTCCAGAGCGAGTTGCTAGATTTTGTGCTGCTGGCAGTAGCCATGCCAGCCGTGTGTGCAGATTGTCTGTTCCATTAGTGCCCGGGGCAAAACGATGCAAATCCACACATGGTTATCTTGCAGTCGGCCACAGCGCTCAAGTGCATTTATCTGTTCACTTTCTGGGCCCCAGGGTGCAGCTGCACACACTTGTCTGACACTCTGTGTGTCTACTCTTGCTACCCCTGTGTGCCTGGAGCAGTGGCAGGCCCCTGCTTTCTGCTCTGCTGGCACTTTGCATGTGACACGGGCACCTGCAGCTGGGTTGTGCCCACGTACTGCTGGATGGGCTTCTGTTAGCTTAGCGTGGAGCTGGGGGCTGGTGGTCTTGCTTCAGCAATCCCATTGCCAAAGCTATTGGCAACTCATGTTTTTCATTTCTAGTGCGGTGGCACAACTTGTTTCCCTGAACATTGCTGATATTCAGAGTCGGGGATACTGTTTTCTCATGCACTCCCACACTGTGAGGCTGATCTGTAACATAACCAAAGTGAGCTTGGCAAATCTCACTTGGAATAACAACTTTGGAAGGTGAGAAGCATATTGCTCTAAGACCGGGAGTAAAACTGGGTAAGTCAAAGTAGCTCCATGTTGTAAGCTAAGTTAGTGAGGTGTTAGGTTCAGTTATAGGATGGTTAGCAAACATAAGAAGTTTAAAAATTTATCTTTATTTTCCTTGACATGTCTTAGTGTGGATAGCACTGGACTTGGGTGCAGGACCTGGATCCTGTTGCTGGTGGAATTCAGTCACCTAATCTTTTTGCTTTTCAGTTCCCAGTCTGTATAATGAGGATGAATTTATAATGGAGGTGTCATAGGAAAAAAATCTATTTATCACAAATGTAAATGTTAGTTCCATCTTTGCCCCTTCAGAGCTGCCCAAATGAATGGCCAGTGCATCACAGTTGGGTGGCCCATTCCATTTCTGAAACAGTTTTGTGTTCTTGTCAATAAAGCCCTTTTGAAGAGGGTGAATATGGACTGTGGATGGTGAAAAGTAGATTCCAAGAGTTGTATAAAGTCTGAGGACAAGAACAAATGCTTTAGTGCTGGCTACCCATGTTCTGTGTGCTGGCCTCACCCTATGCTCCCCTTTTGGGACGTTCAGTATGAGAAATACATTGCAGGGCCTATGTTAGCCATCAGCACTGCACAAAAATAGCTGAATGGGCATTTTAAAGAAGTGACACGGCAAAACTGTTGGTATAATTATACCAACAGCAGAGCTGCCTAAAATAACAATGAGAAAGTATCTTCTAACTTCAGCACTTTATTTAACGCTTTTTTTGTCTACTGTGGATAAAGCAATGAGAGGTATCTCAAATATTCAGTCAGTGGTCCCAGATATTATGTGCTCTTTGTGTCAGGCATTACAACACTTCCAACTATTTGCCAGAGTTGTTGGATAAGGTGAATAACTGAAGATTTGGATGTTTGCCCAAGCTGTCTGGGTTTAATTATTCTGTGAAACCTCATTAGAGATGAGCTGCACCTGTGATATT
The DNA here is from genome assembly GCF_029207755.1 of Chamaea fasciata. Lineage (NCBI taxonomy): Eukaryota > Metazoa > Chordata > Aves > Passeriformes > Sylviidae > Chamaea > Chamaea fasciata. Next base: position 17,509,605 of record NW_027094092.1, on the reverse strand, counting down.
AAGAAGGCACTATTTTGAAGGTAGTTCAGACCTTGATTCATAGCTCAATTTAAAAAATAGTCTATTAGAATTTGAAAGTTTTTTTATTCTCCTGTACTTTGTTATAGCTACTGTTCAGTCCTGATCTGATTTTTTTGAGGGGGCAGGAAAGTGCATTTGGTAGCCAAAAAGATGTTGACAAACTGGAGGTACAGCCTGAAATAAATGGATAAATGCAATATGTTTCACTTAAAAAACAATCGACTGCACAAATAAAAATAGTCTTACAAAGGGAAGACCTGGGATTTATTGTCATCCACAAGGTGAAATTAAGTCCCAAATGCTGTGTTGCTTCAAAAGCTAAAGCCATCTTGCAATGCAAAACCAAAACATTCCACTTGTGAAACCTGTGAAATGACCCATCTCCTTTACACTAAGTGTAGTCTCAGCTGGGGTATAGTTCAGGTTTTGGGAGCCACAGTTGAATGATGGGAATCAACTGGACAGTTTGATCTGAGTGCAGTGGGAATGATCGAGGTCAAAATAAAATCTCAGGTGAAGATTTCGTGAATTAGGGTTCTTTGATTAAAAAAAGAGATGGCTAAAGATATTTAACAACAATTTGCAAGTGTGTAAATGGCTGCTTGAAAGAAGCAGGGCATAGCTCTTCTCTGTTGGTGTAGAGTAAAAAGTACTAGACTTCAATTACAGACGATTGAGGTTCTAGAAGACAATACAGGTGACCTCACTCCTCATAAGGAATAGCTGTGTTAATTACCCAATACAGCCTTGGCCTCGATGTGTAACAGCTATATCCAATAAGGATGAGTGAGATAAAAGCGGGGGTGGGCTGGTAAGGGAAGGATCATCATTGAGGAGGAGCCCTGAGGAGCCTGGAGGAGAGGATCATGAAGCAGGGTCCTCTTCCAGGGAGAAGGAATGATTGCAGTGAGGTCAGTCTGAGTCTGCAGTTAGAGCCTGTTGTTGGAACCTGCAGTCACAGCCTAGCTGGGTAGAAGCCTGCACTCAGAGTCTGCAAACCAACACCTGCAGTCAGAGTTTAGCAGGAATTGGCCAGCAGTCAGAGGCTGCAAGGGAAACCTGCAGTAGGAGCTTGCTGCAGCCAAAGTGAGTGAATGGTTGGAGTTCAGATGACTAAGCCGTGAAGAGGAATAAACCAGGACCCTTTTTATGCTGTGTTTAACAAGACATCTGTGCCTAAGCTCATTTTTACCCTCTAATAAGAGGTCTGCTGCAACAGAGATGTGTTAAATGACGAAGTATTTGACTGGGGTGATGTAGGTACAACCTGTTCTGCTGTCAGCTATGTGGTCTTTTCAAGTCTCTCCCAATTCTATGATTCTATAATCCTACATGATTATATGCTTTGAGTTGGAAACTAATGTCCTTAATCCTCTGCAGCAGATACTGAGCTCCAGTGTCTCCCACAGAACCTGTTCCTGCAACTGTGGCTGTTGCTATTATAGATAGGAGGAGCTGGGCAGAGGGAAGGGTTGGGCACACGTGTAGCCTTTTGACACTCACAGATAATGTGGAGATGTGAGTCAGGAACATTTGGTTGCCTCAGTTTCTCACAGAAAAAAACCTATAGGATGACCACGTGAACTGCCAGGTGGTAAATGCAGAGCAGGTAAGGATTTTTTCACACAGTGTTTGTTAGCCTGAGGAACTTACTGCTGTTGGATATGTTGGGTTCCAAAAGCAATTAGTCAATATTATGCTAGCAGATCTGTCAAAAGCATTTAAACATAAATATATGAGTTCTAGCTTGAGAATTTCTCAAGACACATGTTGCTGGAGGCTGGACACCATGGAGGCTATTTCTAACTTTGTGCCCTGTTCTTATACTGCTGGCACTTGCAAGTGCTGTCTGTTGGAGTTTGAAGGGAGAGCTGGGTCCAAATTTATTGAAGGAGGGTTTTCTCTTTCTCCAGTCTGTAGTGCACAGCCTGTGGGGGCCTCCACATGCCTGATAATCAGCACATTTAAAATAACCTTCTGACTGTCAGGATCTGAGAAGAGCCCTGACCAGGATGACTTCTGTTTCCATCTGAGAATTACTCTGTCAGCACTCCCACTTCAGTCTGAGAAATGCAATGGAGCAGCTGGGATGGAGTGGGAAGAGGCAGCAAAAATTCATTCCCACTCATTGGGCATCCTCGTGTCTTCGCTGGGAATTTCAGGGCATTTGCTTCCTAAATTATTTCCAGCCAGAACTGTGCTGTGAAGTATCAAATCTTTGCTTGTATGGATAACTTAGGAAGGCCCAGCATGACAGGCATTTCTGAGTACAAAGCTTGGCATGGCTTACAGCAGGAACTGCAAATATCCGTGAGCCATGTGAGCAAGGTCAGATAAAAACTACATAAATGCTATGTGTCAATTTTTTTTCACTCGCAAAATTGCCCTGTCTTTAGCAGGATGGTACTATGAATGATCTTTAAATAATTTCACAGAATCATTAGGGTTGGAAGGGACCTCTGGAGATCACCCAGTCCAACCCCCCTGCCAAGGCCAGAGTAGGTGACACAGGAACTTTCCAGATGGGCTTTTAGTATCTCTTTAGAGGGATACTGCACAATTGCCCTGGATAGCCTGTTCCAGTGCTCTGCCACCCTGAGTGTAAAGCTGTTCTTCCTCATGTTGAGGTGAAACTTCTCATGTTTTAGTTTATGGCCATTGCTCCTTATCCTGTTGCTGGGCAGCACCAAAAAGAAGGAGTCTGGCTCCATCCCCTAGGCACCCACCTTTGAGATATTTATATGCATTAATGAGGTCTCCTCTCAATCTTCTTTTCTCTAAACAGGCCCAACTCCCTCAGTGTCTTCTCAAAAGCAAGGTGTTTCAGACCCTCAATTTCTGTAGCTGTTGTGCTACCATTCTGTTAGGATTATGTGTTGTGAGGACATGGCTCTGTGGGATTGATATGCCAGGAGGTGGCATGCAAGCAGCAGACTCTCGGTGCACTTCTGCCTTTCCTCTGTCACTGCTAAAGCCACCGTGTTGACAGGAGTAAGCAATGAATCTTTTACCTGTGGGGCAAACAATTCAAAGTGTTGACTGAATAATATTGAGTAATATGGCAGAGGCTGTTTGATCAAAGAATGCAAGGGCAGAAAAGGCCATAATGAGAGCTAAGCCCCTCTGGTTGTGTTCAGCTTGTTACAGAATAGGGTCTGATGGGTCAACCTGCTGGAGCACACTGCTAGAGGGAGTATTCTGGACAGACAGCATGCAGATTGATAAAAAAAGGGAAACCAGGCAGGATAATAGTCCTTAGACAAACAAAATCCATCTTCTAGACTTGTCTTCTAGTTTTGAAGCACAATGCCTTGATGAGTGAGCAAAAAAGACTGGTGTTGAGATTTGGAAAGGTGTTGTGCTACCTCACTCTTTTATTAGGAGACTATAAATACCTTTGTTTAGGTCTGGAACGAGGCTATAGGAGGCAAGAGTCCTTGGAAGGCTGGCTGCATTGTAGGGCAATTGTACTTGGCCTGGAGTAATGGTTGGAAATCATTATTTCAAGTAGAAAAATTTTATACTTGCCAAACCCTCAAAACATTGTTAATGCCGAGGTATCATCATGATCCTCTGCTCTGTTTTGCTTATGCCAAAGACAAAGCAAAAACGTCCCAAGCATCTCTTGTAGATACCCATAATCTACAGACCCTGAAAAAAGATTCCTCAAATTAAGACTGAAAAAAGAAAGAAGGACTTAAACATTTCTTCAGCAGATTTCATTGCAGCTAGATCCCAAATTATTTTCTAAGTATTTTGAAATAAAAAGCTGTAACATTTTCAAAAGGGCTGTACTTGGTAGATATGACAAAAATTACCAAAGCATTGACTCAACAAATCTGGATATTGTCTAATACTGCACAGAATAGAAGGCTCTCGTTTAGTGGTTGATTTCTTTCATACTGCAGAAATAAATTTGTAATCCTATTTAATATAAGCATGAATGTCCTTATAAGCCTCATGGACCTCCAGTCCTAGTGTATATCCTGCAGAAGATTTGGAAAGGAAGGCCTTTGGATGTGATCAGGTAATGTAGCTATAGCCAGAACTGATGAAGCCAGAAGAGAAATTTCTATCTTTCGCAGAACTTAGAGCAGCCTGTGAACTAATTTAAATTAATGCTTTCGGAATTAGTAACTGTAATGGATCTCATCACAGACTAATTGACTCAACACACCTGAACAGCACAACCTCCTGTACCTGACCTGGCTCTCCTTGCCCTTTTCCTGCCCTTAGCAATATATGTCCGTTCTGGACCATCTGTACCAGAATGATGCCTGGAACAGAAAATGCCAGATGATGAAAAATCACTAATTTGTTTTGATTGCAGCTTTGCGCTTGTTTTGTGTATTCTGAACCGCCAAAAGAGACGAGGAACTGAGTAACTGACCTTTTATGGTGTTCTCATGTTCCCACCTTAAAAAAAATCACCCTACTGGTTAACAGTAATAATAATAATAGCATTTTTGTGCAGATCATTTAGGTCCCTTTATAGTTCTTGTGGAAGTGAGGAATATGCTCTCAGGGACTGCACTGTAAATTGGGTGTTGGATCCACCTTATAATAAATATTCTAGGGCCTATTCTCCTGTCCAAAATGAAAGACCAAAATGGAATGGGGGATTTTTCTGCTGGATCTCATACTTGGAGCACACTGATTCCTTTTGAATTTTCATCTGCTTTGCTGAAATGGAATTTACCTGTAGAAGAATTTGCCTTCCTGATATAGAACTAATAACATGAAATGTGTGTGTTTTTCCATTAGAAAAGGCTGGTAGCTACAGGGCAGAACTCAGCTGTAAGGATACTCAAGTTCTTACTACGAACTACATGTCAGGTTGTTTGGTTTTTGGTGTGGTGTTTTTTTTTTTTTTTTGTTTTTTTTTTTTTTTTTTTTTTTTCCCCTGGAGCTGTATTTAATTATGTTTTAAATACACCAAATTTCCACTCAAAAGGATGTGTAGCTTCTCTTGGCAGAACATAAATGAATTCTTCCTTTTGTTCTTGTTTTACTACTAGGATTTCTGCAAAATTTGTTTGAAGTTTTGTCCCCCAAAGCTATTACATTGATGCCTTTGCCAAAGCTGAAATCATTGGTCAGATGAGTGGAAAAATACATATTTGTACAGTGACGTATGTGCAGTGATATCATCTGCTTCATGGAGAAATGCCTTTTAGATCATCCTGTACATCTGTATCCTTAGCAGCAGGTGCCACTGCCAGACAATTCTTCAAAGTTAATGTGATTGCTGGGAAATGCTAAAGCCTTTCTTTTTTATTGCTGTGGGAGGTGATGTCAAGAACTGTATTCTCCGTGGGAGGGAGAAGAGGCTATGCTGGCAAACAAGCTGGGAAGGTGGACTTCTCAACTCTACTTTGTGGAGTATTTAGTGTAAGAAAGCAGGAGTGTCCTCTCCTTGACTTGTGATGGGGAGCAAATGTGGGACATCTTGTCTCAGCAGGAGATGGGGGCACAAGTTCAGTGTGAAGGGGCCATCTGGCAGGTGATATGAAATACACTTTCAGGAAGGACATGGTTCAGAAGCAAATACAGATTTTTTTTTTTCCAGTTGAAATGCTGCCAACTTAGTCATGCCATGAGCAGAGGCTGGACATTTGCAGCCTTCCCTTGGCAGGCGGCTTTAAAAGCTGCACACGCTGCTTCACAGATTGTGCTGGGCAGCTGTATCAGCCCACCCCACCAAGTTTTTGGCTTTCCTACCTCTAGCTGCTGGTGCCTACTAACTGGTAAACAGCAAGATGTGCTGAGATTTGGCCTGTCTGGACTTCTGCCCCATGCTGACAAACCTAGTCTGGAGACCAGTGGAAATCGTGAGTTTGTGTATGTGTAGCTGGGTAGGAAGGAGCCAAGTTTGGGAGGAGGGAGCCTGGAGCTGTAGTAAGCAAACACCAGGAGCACATGTACTAGTGCTAACATTACAGATGACTAAGAAAGGATGCTCTATGACACAAGAGGATGGAAACATTAGCACAGAGCTGATCTACAGGAAAAGAAAATGGTACAATACAGACAATGACAGAATTAATGACAACAAATTGCTAGGAATAGATATGATCAGCTGGCATGGAAATGAGGAATGACCAAGCATGTGTGAATGTGGGCACGCAATACACAGTCAGTCCCTTTGCTCAGAAGTGTACAATACTCAAAATCAGGAGAAATGCTAAGGAGGACACAGGTTTAGGAGCTGTGAGGCTGCATCCTTCCTTCTCTCCATGCAGCCACACACTTAAGGAGCCTTCTCCACCCGTGATGAAAAGGACAGCCGAGGTGCCTTTCCTGAGGTGTGTTTCCTTATATCCACACTTTTATGCACAGAAAACAGCAGCAGTGAAACATCTGAGAAGCTGAGTGTGAGCTAACACATGTGGTGGCAGAAGAGCAATGCTTGGTAGCTCAGAGTATGCCAAGCAGAGAACAATTCAAACTGAATAGTAGGACAGAAGTGACCATGGAATGGTGAGATCTCAAAAGCATTCATGGGACAATAAGAGGTGTGTTTACAGTGATACAAGTAAGACCCCCACACTTGCAGTATGATGGGATTAATAAAACACACAATTAATGGAGTGAGCTTCACTGAAAATATGTAAGCAGTATCACCTTGCTGTTCTGCCACCCTCTCTGCGCAAGGCCATAGCTGAGTTAGGAAACAAATTAGTCTCAGGGCATCAGATTTAAATCCTATAACCCATTTTAGTTGCTGTTCATAACCAAACTTCTTCTAAATTCTGTGGTAATGCCAGTGCAATGTTCTTTCCTCTGTCCTCCGTATAACCTTTCCTGGTCCTATTTGAAATTGGGAAGGGTGTGTAATGGCTATGGAAATTGTTCGGTTTATTGATTTTTCTTTTCATACCCTAAAGGGCTATCAAGACAGTAAGTTGGATTTATGAAACAAAGATTTGAATTCTAATTTGTTCAATATTTTAGAAAAGTTGTGTTCTCCTTTTTGTGGACAAGTCCTGGCTGTGTTTGAAGCACGGAATCCCCTATAGAATAAACCTTGAATTCCTCATTTCTTTGTGATTTTAAGTAGATTTGAGGTGTTTAGTAGTATCTGTTATTTTGTCAGGTGTAAGTTTTGTTTTCTGAAATGGCCTTAAGCTGGGATTTTGGCCCCAGGAGTCCAAACTCAAACTTTTGTTTTACATAAAGAATATAAGTAAGAGTGCACTTTTTTTGCAAAGGACCAAGAAGTGACAAATCACAGTTTGCTGAAAGTGGAGCATTATTTATGGAGGCTTCTTAAAGCTTCAGATGTTGGTCTTGTGTTGAGTAGCATTTGTTTGTGCATATATATACCATTTCTCCCCCATGTTCTGTTGATGACTGGGTTGAACTTAAAAAAGACCAATGTCTTAATACCTTTTCACGAGTATCAAATGTTAGGGCTGTCTCATTAAGGCAAGTAACAGCATTCTTAATGGTAAATTCATCCACAAGGCAGGACAAGTTTTATCCATCCACTGGTAGAATCTGACCTTTAAAGAAGTTAATCTTTTCAAGTGTTATATATGCCACAAATTATTGATGAGGTTCTCATTGTGTTTCGTTGGTTTTTTTTTTTTTCCTACATTGGATTCCATGTGAATACTGGCAGAGTTTGGAGAGCTTTCTTTTCCTTCTAAATGGAATCTTATGGCCAAATAATGTAGCATAAACCATTTGGAATGCAGGAAGCAAAGTAGGGTTAAGAGATGTAAATTCAGTTCCCTGGCATGATTTAAATAAACAACTCAACCAACAGAAGCCCCATAATCTAGTTCACATGAGCATATGTTTGGCAGGATTCAGCGTGGTGGGTTTGCAGTCTCTCCTTATCACAGAACCAGGACTGTATGCATCACTGCCACATGCTTCTCTTTTCCCTTCATCCCGGGGAAACTAATCTTGTCAGGAAAAGAAAGTGGGAGGAGGAAATGTATCATTCCAACAAAAGCTGGATACAATTCCTTTGCTCCCTATTAGTGGAGGCTGGGAGATGCCTTATATTTTACAGCCAGCCTATTGCAGACTGGAATTTCAGTGTCTGGTCTGACTTTTAGTGTAGATGGTTTTTTTTTTTTAATATGCATGAATTATAAAGCTGTTTTCTTCAACAGACTCAGAGACAAAAGTTTGGTACTGCAGTGTCTCTTATTTGCGTGGCTTATATAAGTGGTTCATTAACTGTCCTACTGTAGTTTCTATTTTATCATAAGTAAAGAACAAGAGAGACATGTTGGCACCAAAGTCTTCCTATAAAATTTACTTTAAATTTACTTTAAGATGCCTAAAAGTACTATTAGCTTTGGAAGCATTTTTCTTTTCCTGCAAGGGGAGAAAAATCTCCTTTTTATTAAAGTTCCAACCCTGGTGGTAGTATGATGAAAATTAATATAAATAGGTTGTCAGTTGTCATACAATAGACTATCCTGTTAACCTCCTTGGTCTGAATGTTCAGTCCTTGCTGTCTGAGCTGTTAAGAAGCAAGGAATTGCCATGAAGTGTCACAGTAGCTTTTGATGCAGAAGTTTTCCACATAGGATAACCCGCAGAGGGTCTGAGGTCTGAGCAACTCTGAGGATGGTGAGATGCTCTAAATACAGGATGGGCAAGCAGAATGAGTTTTAATTTATTAAGGGAACTTAAGTGAGTTTTTCTGCTGCTGCAGTTGGGGGCTGAGTTGCACAGAAATTGTGGGTAGGAAAATCAGCATAAACAAAATACAGTGGGAGGTCTCCTGGAAGGTGAAAGGTGTATTTATTTCAAAAAAATCTTCAAATAAGCTGATATTACCTGCAGATGCTAATTTTGTTATGGATGCCTCTTCATACTTGTACAGATATGTCCTCAAAGCTCTAGGAGAGGGGCAAGGATCTGTTGTATGTGATGCTGATGACAAAGGATGCCAGATGTTAAGTTTCTGGGGCTCTTCCCGATGTAACAAGCATGTTTTTGGACAGCTCTTTTTGCCCTTTGGGATTCAGCAGCAGTTGCAAAGCTGTGCTTTCCTGGAGATCCTTGCTTACTTCATCTTCCATAAATCCCAGGCCATGTTATCGCCTATTACTTGTTTTCCTTATGGGTTAAGGAAGATAGGAATGGTGGATGTCACACTGCTACAACCTTGGTGTGGTCTTCATTAGCAATGCAGACCCTTTTTAACACTCTCTCCTGTTTCTTCTGGTGCTTGCAGCTGTGTACTTCAGTTCAGACTGCATTTATGCCAGTATTCCTGTTTCTGTAACAAATCTTTCCAGGTGGGATTTTTAAAGGCGCCCATTGTTGTTGAAACTCTTTTTGCATTAAAGTAAGCAGTAAAAATTTTGTGGATGTCAAAGAGAGACAGTATTTTCTGTCAGTGCTCAGTGCTTTGGAAAATAAAGTCCTTAGAAATGCAATTGTATAATACCAACTCTTCCTAAGCATGGAAGGCATCCCCAGTGTCAAGTGTGGACTAGGTAGACTATTGTGAGGACCCTGCTGTAGTTCTAAAAATGCATCTTGCATGAGCATAAAGAAGCTGTTGGGCTTTTGCCTGGAACTGAAAATATGTTCTTGTGTGACAGTTTCCATGTGGGACCCACTTTAAAGTTTTTGTCATGTGAGATCAACTTTCTTTCTTCAGGCTTAGCAGATAGATTCAGACCTTCAGAAAAATGAACTTTCCTTTGTGGTTACTGTGCTGTCAGGGCTCAGCACCAAACTGCTTATTCACCCACATGATTGTGCACGGTTGCTGCCTCTTGGCCACCTGTAGGTTTTGTGTCCCTTGGCTCACCCCAGGAGGTGACCTCTTTTGTGTGAGGATCCAGAGAACAGCTGGAAGAGAGAGTACTCAGGACAGCTATGCCAAGAAGATCTACTCACATAACTCAAGTAGAAGTCTGTTTTTCCAGGAAATAATCTAGTGATTCTCTAATGCCTACAGAAAAGAAGCACTGATCTTCGGATTCTTGGAGATTTTCTGTACCACCCTTCTCTTTTCCCCCAGTTTAGTGTCTCTTGTGATGAATTAGCATTAAGAATATTAAGTTGATATGCACAGGATAGTTAGCAGTCTTCTGGGGAGAGTCCCTGGTGGTTGTATTGCATTGCTACTCCAGCTTTGGCACGGCATATGTGAGTTTCATGCACTGGTGGCTTTTGTCAGAAGAGTGCCTGCTTATGGAAGCTGTCAAATGGGTGTACCTGCAGTGATTTGAATGCTTGATTAAAACTTGATTTGATTCCCCCCATTTGAACTATCAGCAAAGAGTCCAAAACACTCCAGTGGAATGAGGCAAGTGGAAATGGGAAGGGAGAAGTGGGGAATGAGAGTAGGGCCAGAAAGCAGCTGCTAAAATGTTCTGCAACCACTTAGAAGTACAATTTAAAATTTAGTATAATTTGCAAGCTAAAAGCTCTCAAATTAAGCTGTGTGCTGTGGGTGGGTATAAAGAATACTGCCTTTTAATAGTTGGCAGTGGGGTCTGCCAGGAAAGAGGATGTAGAAAGCAAGTTTTACGTGCAAGTGTTGATGAGGTCTCTGTAGCAAAACTACCATGTACAGGATTAAAGGAATATTAAGGGAGATACCAACTTTGAGCTGGGGTGCTGTGTTAGACTCCCTGATCTGGGGGAACGGGAGTATGACTCCCTTTTCCCCACAAGCTGAAGAAGATGCCGAAGGTTGTGAAAAAACGAGTGGGAAAGAAGCCAGAAATGTTAGGAGTGTTAGAGGAAAACTTTCAACTCTTTTGCACAATATCCTTGAATATATAACCCAATCTGGAAAGAAATTTATTTGGTACTCAAGAGTCAACTGTCTGAGAAACAGTAAGTTTCCAAAGTTGTGAAGAACAGTTTGGGCCTTAGCCTGTGTGGAAGCATGGGTGTGAGGACTCTGGCAAGTTCTGGTGTGTCATTCTACCATCAGAGCCCACAGAGCAGGTATCAACGAGCTCTTGTGTGCAGTTTCAAGCATGGTTTGTAATGTACTTCCAACTGTCTCGCTTTTCCACCCTCCTGCACCCTCTCTGGATGTTTTCCTGAGTGCGGCACCAAAGGAAAACACCATTAGAATATCACACAGCAGTATTTGAATAAACCACTTTGGGGTGGTGAACAGCAGTGAAATCGTATGACTTGGCTAGTAGTGAGCTTGGAGTGTAATGGCCGAGCCGCTGTCCTGTCAGCTATTGGGGAGTCCTGGGAGCAATCCTGGTAATTGTACTTCATCAGGTCTCCTATGGAATCTGACCCAACTTGGTCTGCCCTCTTTGCAGGAACTGGAAAATCACAGTCAGCAGTACCAAGGAGCTCTGGTTTCCTTGGGAGCTTAATGCTGCCTTATTTACAGCACAGGATGGCTGCTTGGAGCAGCAGGGTGGGGAGAGCATGGTGCCAGGCCAACCGGTGCCTTGTATCTCGGAGTTGCCAGCACTCGGGAGTGCATGACTGAGAGCTGATGGCAGAGACAAGCCAAAAAGCTATTTTCTTAACTCCTGCTGTGCCCCTCCTGCATCCTGCTCCATGTCCATCAAGTGGTGAAGGTAGCAGATGGGCTGCCCCAAGGTGACACACGTGTACCTGCCGGGAAGAGAGAGCAGCTCCTGTAGCATGTCCCCGGTGTAAGTGCTGCCACTGGCAGGCACGCAGCCCTGTTGCTTGGCAGCAGGCCTCAGAGAGAAGATTACTTTGTCCTTGTTCTTACTCAAGTTTGCCAGGTTCCCTTCTGATTGCCAGCCTGGTAATGCATGGGGGAGATAACCCTGGTTCAGTGAGCAGCAATTCAGTCTGTCATCAAACAGAAAATACTTGGGCAGAATCAACAGAGCCGTGTGCTAAGCTAATTTGGTATCAGCCTTGTGGGTGTGGTTCTTTGGTACAAGTATTTTTGTGTTTGTCTTTCTGCAGAGAGGACTGAAATCTCCCATCAGAATCTCCCTCTGTCCCTCACAGGCCTGTTCACAGCTTGCACAGTCCCTCTTCGTTCCCTTTACCTGCAAACTAAGCTGCTGCCTCTTGTCTCTCTCTCCAACAGCAGTGTGTTTGCTGCCTTTTACCCAGCACTTCCATCACCAGTTCTGCAGACCAGCAGAACTTGTTTCTGTTCTCACTGTCTGTGGCTCACTGAATTTCCTGGACACTTCAGGCCAGTCTGGTCCTGTCCCTCCCAACCCCTGACCTCCCCCAGCAGAAGGAAACATGTCTTTTTGTTTTTTGGCCATCTTAAGAGAGCTTCCAAACTTTTCTCCAGAGCTGCAATTTAATAAACGAGTTAGCTGGTTTGATGTCATGAAGAAGTCACTCTGCCCTCACCCTCTGCTGTAGGTATAAAGCAGCAGATGAAGGGATAAAATTGGATGTGGAGGAATGTGGAGGGGCTCTGATGGCTGCATGGGGTGTGATGGACAGCGGCAGGGTTCAACAGGGAGAGGGGTTTATAGCATCACAGCTGCTGGCTGCATCTTCCTGACACTCAGACCTGGGTGAAAATCTCTCCGTGCACTCTAAAATCTGGCTGTTGCTGAGCTTTGGGAGGACATCATGTTCACAGACACTTTATTTATGTGCACATACCAGGCATATAGAGGGCATGAAATTGCTAATTGGTGAAAGCAGATCTTGGTTCTGTACTTCTTCGTGCTTTGGCTGCCTAATAGTGGGGAGTTTTTTTGTTGCTGTTTTGTTTTTCTGTAGCAGTTTGTGGCTGACCTATGATTTCCTTGTCTCTGTGGGAGAAGAATCCTCAGATGTGCAAGGGCCAGGATTTTCATTCAAAAATGTCGTGTAGGAGACACTAACCCAAGAAGAGGGCAAGGGTCATAGGCAGTTCCGATTCTCCGAGTTAAAATCTGCTCTGGCAAATAATTTTCTAATGTGGCACAAAACCAAACGTGTGAAACCAGCCAGATTTCTTGTATACGGCACTGGGTTCATTTGGCATATTTTAATATACAGCAATAATGGTGACTGCTCAGAGCTGTTCTGGCTGGCCTGTGCAGTGTGCTGCTCTGTTTCACTGCAGCAGGCACTGAGGTAGTTTTAATGCTGTCCACTTGGTCAGTGTCTGCCTAAAATATCCCAGGCCACTGAGGTTGTTAACATTGAAAAATCAGGCATTTTCGCCTTTGTGAATGACAGTTTGCCTTCTCCTTTAGTAACTTGCTGCTGTCTGCCCTCCCATATAGCCACTGCTTACTCGCTGTCTCTGTTCAGCTCATCTAGGGTGACATTGTCCAATTGTTTTGACAATGACCTTAATCTATTTGTGCGGTTCAAAGTAAAGGCTGTGTGGCCAGAGATGGAAATGCACGGGCTTAGGCAGCTTGTAATGAAATACAGTGTCTCTTACTTCAGCTGCTTTGAAGCCACTGCAAATCAGTTGTTGGATTTGATGTGTCTTTGAGGATGTGAGATGAATTTAGTGGCTTCTAGCTGGTTGTAGTGCATCAAGTGTTCACCTCATGAAATGCTCCAATATAATCAGGCTTTGTGTATGGCAGCTTTAGCGGGTATGCCAGTGGCTATATCAAACTGGATGAAACTCACTCCACCGACAGGGATTTTTGTAAACCAAGTTGTAGGCAATTTAACAGACAGATCATTGAGTAGTAGCTTCCTTCAGTGGTTGCCTGTACTTACATGTGTTGTAGACACAGAGGATAGCAGGACTTGCAGTAAATGGCGTTGCAGTGCCGAGTGAGGTGGCAGGATCAATAATTTCCTGTTAGCTGCACCTCTTGGCACTGCTGGGGTGGGGGAACTGCCTCAGTACATTGTTAAATCAAAGTCAGGGCTATCAATATATTGCCTTTCAAGAGCAATAGGTTCAAAGGAGCAGCGCAGAGGAGCAAGATAGCAAGTTGCCTGAGAGAAACCAAACTGTTTCTGATCAATTTGAAAAGACTTGGTTTTTCCTTGCCAAGGAATGGGAGCATGTTGTCTGGCTGCAGCACCTTCCCAGTAAAATTTGTTCCCCCTGGGAATGCTGGCTTGGGGGAAATGGCTGCAAACCCTCTCTTGATGCCACACAGAGAAATGTCTCCTGTGAGGAAAATGCTGGAGCAAAGCAAACTGACCATGTTATATGGATTTTCAGATCAATAGTGGCTCTAACATGTAGCCAGATGCATTATACTTTGGAACATGCTTTCATGCAGATCCTAGGACTCTGGCTTTTTAATGGAAGCAGCTGTGCACCAAGTATTAGCACCAGAAAGCTCTTGTCATAGGCAGCACATGCACAGTATTTCACCCTTGCCTGGCAGATCTGCTCCTTTACTTAGTGGCAGAAGTCAGAAATAGCACCGTATTAATTTCCTTTTGTCTTTTTGGGCATGAATTCTGTGACTCTGTAAACTATTATGTAGCTCAGCATCTATTTCCAGAAGCCACACGTTTCCCTTGATTTACATTCTTTAATCAGTGAGGATGCAGTAGATGCATAGGCTGTGAACAAGATCTTTATTGCAATCACTGCAAGTTCAGCTTTCAGTGCAATTATAAAATGAGTGTACAGGTTTTTGAAATGCCTCCTGCTTGTTACAGTGATAGTCTTTGCTTAGGGTGTTTTCTGTTATTCTCTGCTTGTGAAAGCATTTCCTGCTAGTCTCAAGAAACATATCTGTGTAAATTCCTCTCCTTCTCCTTTCATTGCTGGAAGTCTAAGCCAAATGAAGAGGGATCTTCAAGTTCTGTCTACAGATTAATGTGAATTGAGCATTGTGTGGTGGAAGCAGTTCCTGTGTTACACGAACTACACTAAAAATAAGGAGCTGTTTATCTACTATGGAGCTTTTCAGTATCAGTGTAGAGGACAGAGCCCAGTCATATGGGAGATCCCAGTATGCATTGGATGAAATAAAAATGCAAGTTTAGCAAGCTGAAAAGGTAAGCTGGTGTTGAACTGTCTTCAGTCTGGGTCCCTTGTGGACCGAGACTAATAACAAAAATATGAACAATAAAATGTGTGTCGACCAAATGAATAAGAAATGCTGCTGGGATACAGGGACTCATTCCATTCATATCTTTCTCACTGCTCTGCTGAGTAATCTTTCCTTATTTGTGCTTCAGTGCCTTTATCTATCAGATGGCAATAACAGTAATAAACTCTGTTCTAAAGCTTGTTGGGGTATACCAATGAAGGGCATGCAGAGGATTTGGACACACTTTTTTTTCCTTTACCACGGGCCAGGAGTGAGGGAAGGGAAGGCATAGTTTCTACCTGAAAGATGAGCATCAAGGACTTTAAATGTCTTGTAAAGCATTTTAGAGCTGCCCTTTCCATGACACTTTCTCAAGGACTTCAGGATGAAAAGTATGCCACTTTGTGTTGTGCTACTGTGATATTTCTCCAGAAGATTTCAGTGCTTTGTAAGCAGCATCTGTCATTGTGATTTTGGGAATCTGGTCAGTTGTATCTGATGGCCATTCCTTGTGTTTTGAATCACTTTATTCTCATGAAGTGGAAGAAGTGAATATGTGACAAAATGGTCTCTTCCATTTCTTGTGGTCACTGCGTCTCGTCCGTTGCATATGCTTTGGGAGTGAAAATGACTGAAAAGCCCTGTCATATTTGCAACTTTTTTTCCCACTGTGACTCTCTCTGATCTATGATAGTATTATTTCTCTGCTATTTTTAAATTATACTTTTTCAGCGCTATCAGTGCATAATACTTCTTACTTTGTCAGTTTTGTGCTTTATATACCTGTCAGGTCAACTAAAGTACATCCATTTGTAATCTGACCGGTATCCTTTGGGCCTGGCCCCTCATCCTGCATTCTGAGTGTTTGGCTTTTCTACCATATATCTAAATTGTAGCGTAGCCGTGTAAGTAGGCTGTGCCTGTGTGGCCATGCTTAAATTCTCTATGTCCTCTGTGTGGCCATACTGAAACTCTCTTCTGTGACAAGCTGCTTATAATTTGTAACCAAGTTTCCAAGAATATTTGTAAAAAGTCTCTATATGCCTTTTCCCTCTGGTTAGGTCTGCCAAAGTATCGCTAGTTCTCTGTCAGGTGACTTACTCTCAGTAGGGATATATTCCTCACTGAGCGTTTGGAATGCAGTCTGGGACACAGCAGGCCCATCTTCCATCTCTCAGGCAGCCTGTTGTCTCTTCACGCCCTTCTTCCAAAACGCTGTGATTCTTGTGATGTTTTAACTTCTGTTGTTCTCTCAATGTACAGCTCGTTTGAGTTCTCTTACTGTGTTATACAGCCCTAACTTCCCTGTAGATCATGGAATTGAAGAAAAAGTAATGTTGGAATGATGGGCAGAGGTCATCTGGTCTCATCCCTTGTGCTAAGCAGGACCAGATTTGAGGTTATATTGAGTTGGTCACTCAGAGCCTTTCTAATCTTAAGTTTTGTCTTTGTCTCCAGAGATGGAGATTCCCCATCTCTGAGACCCTGTTCCAGTGTTGAACTACCTCCCAGTGATTGCTCCTTTCCCCCTCTCCCTGATACCTAGTGAGATTTTTCATTATTACAAGTTATGCCAGTTGCCTCTCCCCGTTACTGCGCAGCTCTGGAGAGACTTTATGTAGTTGAAGCCATAAATACCATCCTTTAACCCTCTGTTAAGACTGCTCAAGCCCAATTCTCAGCCTTTCATTTATCACATACTTCAGTTTCTTAATCATCCTGGTGCCCCCCTGTTAGTCTCACTTCAGGAGCCCTAAAGGATCCCACAAATTGCAGGCACAGTCTTGTAAGTGCTGAGTGGAGCATGTTAATCTCTTCCATTGCTCTTCCGGCTTCCTTTCTTTTAATACAGCCCAGTACACAGCTGACCTGCACTCTTGAAGGCAACTGTTGAGTTATTTTTAATATGGTAGCCATCAGAACCCCAGGTCTTCTCCATGAAGCCATGTGAAATAATTTCCTGTGGTAAATGATACAGAATTAGATAAGATGGTAATATATGTTCATTGTCAAACTGTATTTTGGGGTTTTGAACTTTATTTCCAAGGAATTAATGTTAATCTTCTGTGTAAATTTTTTTCAGTGGTTTTTTTTTTTTTTTTTTTTACAGCTTCATTTTTAACCCAAGGCTTAGTAAATACTTTCCATGTCCAGGACAGTTGTTATTCTCGTACGAATTATTTTCCAGGCAATAGTAATCATTCTACCAAGCACAGTATCAGAACATACCTAACAAATGCTTCTCAATATTTGGAGTCCAAAGTGAAACAACTTACAAGGGCCTGTTCAGATATGTAAAAATGTCCTGGAGACACGGCATTGGGTTTTAGTGTCAGGTTTTACTGGAGTGTTTTTTCCCCAATTTTGTTATCACTGCAGAAAAAAAATATGAAACTAAATGAGTCAGCTGCATTTTGATATAACTTGTGCTTCATTTGTGTTTATTTCCTAAATTCTAATATGCTATTTCTGTGCAAGTCCCTTGAAATCTGTTAGCAAGAAGGAAGGAACACAGCTGGAGTTTTGGGGCTCCCAGAGTAAATTTACAGGCTTTGGGGAGTAAGATATTCTTTCTAGCAAATTGTGTCTGTTTGATTTGAAATTCCATGAAGAGTATCAGCAAGAGAATACCATGGAGCTGCTTTAGAAGCCTCTCCCTGTGTTGCTTATAGAGATGTAAAGCTTGGAAAGCTCCAGGTATCCCCATGCTGGGAGGAAGGCAGCAAGGCAGCATCTTTGAGGAGAAAATGCTGTTTTCCAGGCTTTCTTAGAAGATGTTATTCTGCTTTACCACTGGTGTATTTCCTGGAGCCTATTCTGTACGTGTCGAAATGAAGGTAAGCTGCTGTTTGTATTTGAAGTGACAGCCCTTCCTCTCTTATCACCCCTTGCATCCTGGCATATCCCATGTCAAAACCCAAATGTCTTTCTAGTTTTGTGCTAATGATTGTAGGTTCCACTTGACCAGAATGTGAAGATCAAGTTGATTTCCCCTCTGGAAGTCAGCACCCTGCTGATTTCTAGATCAAACAGAATTCTTTCCCTAGTCCATCCAAAAAGCAATTAAGTGTAAATATGGCAAAGGATGACACAATTAAAATCTGTCATGCATACAGGTGCTAAACTAGTGCAAAATCAAAAAGGCAACCCTGTTGCTGTCTTTGCTGCCAGGCCCGTGTCATCAGCAGCTATTTCTGAGTTCCACCATGGAAATACAAAATCATCTCCTTCAGGAGGTCAGTGATCCCTCCAGGATATATATTCCCAATCTGTATTGTTAATTGTTGGTGTGTTCTGATACAACGCCTTAGCTGTTAACATGGAAATGAAACGTAACTTTGAAACATCATCAGACACAATGTCACTTAAGAGTAAGAGTAAAGGAATAGTAATTCACAGCCAGGATATCAAGGAACTGTAATCTGGCTTTTGTCTGTACCAGTTCCTAATACCTTTTTAGAATTCTTAGTGGATGGCTAAAAGGGATATTGGAAATAAGGTGGTCATTCCATCATGCTTGGAAATCCACTGATTTGGGGAAAAATGGGTGAAGTAACTCAAAAAACCACCTGTCACTTTGCTCATGCTGTTTCAGCTGCAGCCCTGTACTGTGCCCAGCGCTGGGCTGGGTGTGGGGAAGGGCCGGGTGGTGCCTGTGGTGCTCGCTGTGACAGCAGCGCTGGGTTTTGTGAGCCAGCGCATCCAGATCCTGCCTTCTGCAGCCTGTTAATGATCTCTTCTAATGAAAACCCTCCAGAATTAGCTTCGTAGTTTGGGAACGGGGCGGAATTGTTAGTAATCCTGACAGGTGCCAGCAGAGGGCATTTGGAAACTTGGCTTTTCTGCTCATTTGTCTTCCGACTGATTAGGGCCCCTGAGCAGTTTCTGTGTGAGGCTGACGGTGCCTTCTGTGTTGGTACAGACCTATGGTGAAGGCAAAACTTCGGGCTTTACTGTTTGCTTTGGTCTGGGTTTAGTTAACATACAGAATATCAGCAGGAAAATGTGTATTTCAGATTAGTTTCCAAGTTACAAGAAAGTTTTGAACCAGAAAGCCAGGAAGCTCCCACTTTTGTCAGAAGGGAGTATTTGGGTGCGAGGTAGATAAAAGGCCAGGAGAAAGGAAGTGAAGAAACAGCATATTATGTATTTTCCCCTCAGTGTTTGTTATTTGTAAATTAGCAATCTAAACTGGAACCTCATTGCTTGATATGAATTATCACATTTAGATAGTAATTACAGGTCTTTAGCCCTAATATCACCGGCATAAGGTGACCATTTTAGACCAATACTCTGTCTTGAGTACCAAGGGGAGTGCATACACAGGCATAATAAAAAATGACCAAATAGTGACTCTTTGTGTTCATGAACAAAAATCCAGTTGCATTTCTGTTGTTTGGGGCATTTGTTACTTGCGGTGGGGTATGTGACATGGTGCAGTACACAAAAGGTCTCTCCCCGGCAACAGATTTGGAAAGAGCTGTTGTTAAAGCCCAGATCAATGAGTAAATGTACAAAGACACTCAAGCATAAGATCATTTAATAAAAATGCTTTTTTGTTCTCACGCTTTGATCAAGTAATTCCTATCCATCAGCTTTGATTCAGGCTCTGGCAGCATCTTTCTTGAAGAGACTTCTGCTGGACTTTTTAAAAAGACTGTCTTATGTGGGGTGTGCTGGTGAAACCAACTGAAGTGTGTTTCTCACCTTTGTGATATGATAAAAGGCTCTAGGACTGTGAGGCTAGGAAGGCTTTCAGCTTTTTTGCCTCTTTGGAAAAAAATTAATAAAAATTAGGGAAAAGTATTTTTTAAGCTGTGTCAAGATACCTTAAGTGGACTTGTTGGTGGTTCCTTTGTTTGCTACTGTGCATGCTAAAATATTACAGATGTGAATTTTAATATAAGGGATGGCTTTACTCCATATACTAAGCGACTATATTTGGAGGTAATTTCCTCTAAATATAATTTGTTTTAAGGTATGATTTATGCTGCAAATAGGATTTATGAAGCATGTCTTGAAAAAGTGGTTGGAACAAGATCTTTCTGTGAGCCAAAAAGATATTGTTTTATATTATAAGTGTCAGTAGCAAAGAAGGAGTAAAAGGAGCAGCTGGAGGGTACGTTTATTGATATTTATTTCATATATACTTTACTTGCTATAACATCCACTGCTGAAATCCGCCTGACGTGTTCTTGTATTATGTTGTATGCCTGTGGCAGAGCTGTCCTTTGGCCTTTGGAAAATGCTAGCTTGTTAGTGAATATTAGTTTGTACTGCACTCCCTGCCTACACTGCGTTGTGCTTCCACATGCACATGTTATAAAAGAATTCCTTGACTTCCCCTGAAAATAGCATGCCGAGCCCCTAAACTCGATAATGAACATTTGGGTGGTTGGTTTCAAAGGTATTTGTTTGCACCTTTTCAACATACATACCTGTCAGCAATAAAGAGTGACCCCTTTCTTTGTGGAGACTTGTCATTGTGGCTGAACAACAACTTGTTCCCTTCTTGCAAACATACTTCAATGTGTTGAGAGAGGAAAGGCAGAGCAGGGCTTGGGGCAGACTCTCTGCAATTTACTCAGGGAAGTGGCTCCAGTGCTGTGGTTTTGCATTAGCATGATGGGAATGCAGTAGCTGCCACTCTGGAAAAGCTGTATGTTTTGGAAATATGAAGTTGTTCTGTACTGCTTGCCCAAATCCAACGAAATTCTTGGCTTTGACTGTGTGGCTAGCAGCTCCTTTTGGTATGTGATTTTTTTTTTAAGCAAAGCTAAAATACTCCCTATGTGATGACAGCATGTCTCACTCCTTTTCACTATCACCACCTGTCCATACTGTGTTTCCCCATTTCTGTGGTGTTTTCTCTCACTTCAACTGAGTGCTGTCTGTTAGTGAACTACTTCAGGACAATGCCAAGATAATAGAAATGTGGGAGACCTCCATTTTCAGACCTGTCTCACAGGAATCAGATCCACACATGAGTTGTAATACTTGTTCTGGTTGAAGTGAGTTTTCATCCAGATGGGGTAATGATTGAGCACAGAGTAAGTAACATTGGAGTGGCTAACTGTATGTAATTGCTGTTCTAGTAAAAGCAGAAAACTCTTTAGTGAAGACTAGTAGTTGTTATCATGGTAATTAACAATAAAGTTAGAAAAGCTCTTTCATGGTACCCACTAACACCATTAAAAAGCATCTTAGCATACCTGATGTGTTAACAAGTTTGTGTTCATGTCCCTCTGCTCATAACCATATGTCAGGTGTGTGCTGGGTACCTCCTCCGTGTCATTATTGTCATGCTGTTCCTGCTACTGTCATGGAGCATGTCCATCTGTAACAGTATTGCACTGCTGCCTAGAAACCTCGAGAAGCTGATGGGAGATCGTATGAAAAGCAGAGGGCTGGAGAGCAGAACTGAAGCACTGGGATTGAATGATGTACCCAGGAGGATTGTGTAGGAAATGGAATGGCTGAAATGGCTTCATGGCGAAAGCGTCTGCAATTTTTAGGGACAAAGTCTTAGTCCTTTTTGTTGTTTCATGTGCCAAGTAGACTGACCCCCAACTTTCCCTTGCTTCTTTTCTCAAAAGGTCACGTCTAATCCTCTTGTTCAGCACATCAGGAGGCATATCAAGGTTTTTGAACACCAGAGGATCAGTACAGAAGGGCAGCTGTCAGTAAAGTAGCTGCAGATGTCTGATATTTAGCTCTTTAACATCTACAGGGAGATAACTTTGTTATTCTCTAAATGAAAAAGTTTCTTGAAGTTTGCCTATGTGCCCTTCAGTCTCATAGGTAGACCTCCCACTGACATCAGTGTGTGCTAGATTGGCCCACATAGGGAGAAGGAAAAGAACATTTGAATTTTGGAATAAACGCTAGCTGAGCTGATAAATCCCAATTGCTTTCTCATTGCCATGGCTGTGTTGGTCCTTACCCTAGGGAGTCATTCCTCCTCCTCCTTCTCCTCCTCCTCCTCCTCTTATCTGTTTGAAGGAAATTTCCATGCAGTATTGCACTGTGCCACTGTCCTGGGCAGTCTTCATTCAGACCATGTGTCTTCCAAAACATTTTGAAAAACATAAACCAGAGCTGTGATGAACAGCCTGATATGGAATAAACCATAATATTCAGCAGCAATGGGAAGCTATAACAAAACAGATACTTGGCAGCAGTGTTGTGCTACCCCTTTGCCTGGAAGGAAAATTAGATGTAAAAGACAGATTCTCAGATGAAGCTGGCTCTGGTACGTGGATTGGCAGGTAGCAAATAACAGTGTGAAGTGGCTTCTGGCCCTTCCTGGCTGCTTGCCTTGAGAGGGAAAGGGGACAACTGTGCTCCCAGATGGAGGAGCAAGAGGGAGTCCAACATTGTGACACGTGAGGGTCCCCTGTCGATGCTGAGGCCGGGATGGCAGCTGATTCTCCAGTGAGGGTGGTGACAGCTTGGGGGAAGGGCATCTCACCTGTGCCCCAGCAATATCAACACTGTGAGTTGAGCCTTGACATGCAGAGATCAACTGAAATGGGTAAACAGAGCCTCTACTCAAAGAAAGGGAGAATTCTAAGTCAATCCCAGTGTACGGTTCAGAAATGCTGCTGCAGGTATTTCTTACTGCATTAACAGGAATGAAAAAGGCAGCATATCTGTGGGGGAGAAATACTTCAGCAGTGGTGCTTACCTGAGTGGAAGCCTCTGCGATTTTAAGACGGTTGGCTGGGTTCTCAATTGGTGTAAACATCCAGTGCTTTTGATTTATTTGTAGTTAAGTTGTTCTGCAGTGTCTGAGAATCTTGCTTACACATCTGAATCATGACTGAGGAGCTTGAGCCGCTGAGGGATTCCTATCAAAACGCAAAGGTTAATTAGCATATGGTGTTAAAAGCAGATGTAGTTTAAGTGAACAATGCTTCAATGATCTTATATAGAGAGATGTTTGATCTTGATTCTAAAGAAGAAAAATGAGCTGACAAGTTGCCGCTCATCTCTGACAAAGTCCAGAATAAGAAATTTTGAAATAAATATGAAAACCTTTAAATTAACCATTTCTCAGGGGCATCAATGAAATTACCAACACAAACTTGTTAAAATATATTCATTATAAGTGTACATCCAGAACCAACCTGACACCTTTAAAAGCTCCAGGGAGTAATCCAGTCAGGGAAAAGAAACTGTATGTAAAACCAATGTCTCATAGAAGAAGAGGAAATTGTGAAGCAAATATTCGAAACAACAGTTTTTTGTGACAAAATATGTTTCTACTGTACTTGTGAGAGGCAGATTTTTGCATGCGTAGAAGGAAAACAGGCACCCAGCTTCCGCTGCAACCTATCTTCCCTATTTATTTAGTACATTCCCCAATTATTTTTTCATTAAAAAGACATACTGATAAAACTGACTCATCTCATAGATAATCTCTAAATGGTGGCATAAGACTTTTAGTCACCACAGTGTCTACAGTAATTGGCTGCACTGAAAAATTGTGCCTTGTAAATACAAGATCGTAGTTGATCTGTTGTGTAATGAATTGGGTTTCTTTGCCTGCAATGCCAAAAGCTGTTGCCATGAACACTACAAAGTGATGATTTGCTGGCTGTCAAGTCACTCTGGGTATTTACTGTCCTGAAGTCCTTGCCTTTCTGTCCCTCTCCTTTGCACACAAAGTGAGAAATCTGAGAAGTGGGAGCGTTGTTTTCTTGCCCCAAAGAGGTGAGAGCTGTGTGAGCGAAACTGATTTCCACAAGCAGCCATCAGAGGAATCCGCACAAATAATGCGTAGCAGCTAAACCCCTTTGCCAAACCTCTTCAGTGATGGAGGAGCAGCAACCTTCAGGGTTGTTTGGAGTGGAAACATGGGGGGTATTGGAGGCAGTGCACTTCTGGGTCTGGCTGGTGTCAAAAGTGCTGGGCCTGCTGACCTCTGTACAGGGACTGACCTGGCTGTGTCCTCTGATGTGGTTTGACAGAGAACACCTCTTCCAGCTCCAGTGAGAGCAGGCAGTGGTTCTGGTCTCTTTCTGCTTCATGGGGGTCACCTGGAGTCTGGAGCAGACCCAAATCCTCCTGTGTTTCTGCCCTCTTGGAAGGCGATGATGTGCTGATGATGGATGTGAGGTACAGGTGCTCTTAAATAAGTCCTTTCCCCCTAGGGTCTTTTTTTTTCCTTTTCAGTCACAGTTGTGAAGCCTGTGTGGTTGTCTTGTTGGTCCTGTGGTTTCATGACAGCTCAGAATGTTATGACAGTAGCAATGTCTGTTCCAGAGTTTCCCCCTTGTAAGATCCTTATTTTAAATCCTAGCCATCAAGCGGTCTACTTTGCTAATTGTCAGAGCTTGTCATGCCTTGTAATTAAGTTTTGGACAGCATTCAGATTGCCTCTTCAGGAGTGTGTAAGGGTGTGTGTGGAACAGCATCTCTTCTTCCCTGTTACCACAAAAAATGAGTCACACTTCTGGCTGGCTCAGACGGAGCTGCAGACATCATCAAAGTTGGCTGGGTGGAGGATTTAAGATTTGGAGCTTCTGTAACCTGATCTCACAGAAAAACCCTAACCAGCCTTGCTGCTGGTGCAGGGATTTATTCACAACTGGCTGGGGATGACCAAGGGGATTCTTTTAATCTCATCAGCCTGCTGTTAGGAGCTTGCTTGTTATAGCCTAATAACTCTGTCCTGGAAGCACAGGCAGCCCTCAAATTAAGATCTGTGTTGGGTAGGAAGGATAAGGCTTCAGCATCATGGATTTGAGAGAGCCTTGCTGTTCACTGCTTCTGGTGCACACACACACTGTTCAGGTAATCAGACTCCTTCTCAAATGTTCATGCACTGCACAGAGCAGCCTGTCTCTGCCTCTGACTGACTGAGGTGGGAATAAACCCCAGAGCTTCATTGATCTTGCAGAAAAAATAAAAAGTGTGTGTATACACAGGTATATATTTTTTTTCCTGGGAAAAATGCCAACGTGCTGCTTCAAATTTTGAGGTATTGCCATCCTGGGTACACTCTATTGAATTTTGGGGTTGTTTTGTTTTTAGAGCCATGTTATAGAAATTAATGTCAACATGAAAAGTGTTTTTGTTTTTTGTTTAGATTGTAATAACAAAAAATAATCTTTGAGGTCCCCTGAATGCTCAAACGTTATTGCAGCATCTGTGCTGTCCTGATTCATCCTATGATTTTCAATAGCAGCCTAGTGGAAGTAGAATAAAGCATGGCCCTCACTGGAACCTCTCTTCTGTCAGAACTCAGCGTGGTCAAAAAAATAAAAAATCATGGAAAGCTGTTGAAGCTAATTCCTTTGTGCTACTGTCAGACTGGGAGGAAGCAGTTCTATAACATACACAGAAAAATCTTCATCTGCTTTTATGGTACTTCAAGATGTGTAGACAAGCAGTGATCCAGGATTGAAATGTTTCTGTTAGAGGGATACAGGCTCCATTGACAAAGTCCTTCTGTGGATGATTAAAACGAGATTAAAGCATGCGAGGAGGAGGTTCCCTGCCCAGCCATTTCTCTTTGTTGTGTACATCTCTTGCTATGCTAAACAGTAGTTCTTTGCCCATAACTGTGTGCCTTTCTCTGCAGCCCCTTTCGGGACTGGGTTGGCCCAGGTGAGATGACTGCTGGGTTACATACTCTGCTCATCATTTCTGGGAACAAGAGCTGCTTGTCTTGGAATTTCATTGTCTTTGTCTGTAGGAAGCGACCTCTTTTCTCTTGATTGCTCTCCAGCAACCTCTGATTGACCACATCTCAGATATACCCAGGGATTCTTGCAGTTGTCACTTCTGCTTTTGATTTAAGAGAGCACTTGTAAGTGCAGTTCATCTTTCTAGGTGATAAGTAAAAGGGGGAGACGGAAGCAGGCTGTGCCCTGAAAAGTGCAAAATCTGGATAGGAATGGCAGAGGGGAAAAAAATGCTTTTTTCGTTGCTAAAAGCTGGGACCATGGAGAGATTTACAGCTGTGCTCTGCAGTTACATTTGGAGTCTGGCAGAGAGTTGGCTGAAATTCTACAGCAGCTCCCACTGATCCCAGGCTCCAGGGCTATCTACCAGCAGCAGCCTGTTCTTGTTCCCAACAGGCAATGCTCTACCCCTTCCTCAGTGCTGAGTGGCTTTCAGTGGCTCCAGGCCCCCCAGATCACTTTCCAGCCAGATTTCCCTGCCATTTGTGCTCCTCTGGTATTTCTTAGGGGCTTGGGTCATCGTGGCTTCACATGCTATTTTAGCTGTCAGTCGGCAAGAACTGCGGCAGATTGTAAGGTTTGATGCAAAATAGCATCAGAGCATTGATAGGTGGGGCCGGATGATCTTGACATAATCACTTTGACAGGGTGGGTAAATCCCACCTGGTGTTTGGCAGGAGCAGAGGAGAGCCTGCAGCTTGGTATTTCCCTGCTGGGGAAAGCAGCCATGAAGGAACATTGCCAGGCTGTCCTCAAACCAGTTATCTTGTCATTGAGAACCACTGGGAGTCCTGGAAGAAAAGAGGATGCTTTTGAACTGGAGTCTGTCTGTTTATGAGCTTCCCTAAGCAGCAGAGACCAGACTGTCCCAAGGGCCAGGGAAAGGGGAACCTCTTGTGTAATTCCTCTGATCTCTAGGTTTTGTTATGTGGCTTTTGTGATCTGTAGTTTAGGATTAAAAAGACCAAAGACTATTTAAATATGGATTTAATTCCACTGATTGTGTCATCGTCCACAGATGTGGAGCCAGCCAGAGTGTATCAGACCCTTCATCAACTAATTAACTTGAGTTGTCAAGCTGCAATCAGTGAGCTGCTCTCATGCTAAAATAATAATGATAAATTCTTCTCATCTGAAGCTGTCAGCTTCCAGCTGCAAGAGGCTTGAGTTTGCAGGGTCTGTAACTTACTCCATGAAGGAAAATCAGATTTGCACCTCTGTCTTGCCATAGCCAACTTTAGCCTGGTTCCCTTTCTAGCAGAGTTTGGTGCTGGAGCAGCACCTGAGGCCAGGCCAGGATTTTGCTGGGCTTGTAGCAGGACTGAAGCTGCCATCAGACTGCCACATGCAGCACTGTGAGTCCTGCCCATTTCAAAGGGACTTTTTTCTAGTTTTCACTGCTTATTGAGGAGCTGATTTGAGGATTGCATTTTATTATTGAGGGTTGCATTTTAAAAAAATTATGTGTAAGGGGAGTGTTTCTCTTGAAATTCTTCCCGTTGTTTTGTTAGGCAAGAAAGTTGCTAAGCATTTCACTTTTAGGACAGGTTCTAAGACCTGTCTGAAGGCAAAGGTGTCCAGGATGCCTTTGGGACTGCTTGTCTGCCCCACAGAGCTGGCAGGCCAGCAGGGAGCCCTTGCAGGCTCTGGTGGGGATGGCAGCCCTTCTTTCCTCCCAGTTTTTGGAGCTTTAATATCACATCTGTCCTGTCATACTTGTCACACCTATCCTGTCTTAAACAGACCAATAAAGAAATCCCATTCCACATTGGTAAAGGGAGTCTTGGACTCAATCCTTCTGCCTCTATCTTGCATAAAAAATTGAGTGCCACCTTCTCTGAGTATGACCACTCATAGAAGTGAATTTTTTTCTTTTTTTAGTGACTGGCTGCATAAGAATTCCAAGCAAAATGGAAGCAAACAAAAATTATTTGTTTGGTTTATCCAGATGGACTTGGACCAAGGAATGTGTGTAGCCATCTAAGAAATAATAACCAGCTTTTACTGTAATGAATCTCTTTGCACAGTGTAAACATCACAAATAGAAATTAAAAGTACAGTTTACCCTACAGCATAGGTTGGGGTGACACTTATAAAAGGTTATAAAGCATCTTAATTAAAGTTTTATGGCTCATAATCATGTGTTATTTGAGATAAATATCTTTAGCAATACTAGAGCTATGCAGAAGCTTAATATGTACTTTAGATATCTGGAAATATGTGTGAAATAAATATTTTTCTAAGGAGGTCTTCTTTCCCTATCAAATAAACCCTGTTTAAAGGCAAGAATACATAAATCAGGAGGCCTGTTTTTTCTTTGTGCATTCCCTGTCATTTCTGAAAATCATCATGGAACAGATATCTTTTTTTCTGTGGAAAAGCTCCTATTCCAATGGCTTCTTGGTGATTTGATGCAGAATAATTTTTTAGTGTATAAATCTGCCTTCATAAACATCCTCATAAATATAACACAGCAAACAAACTGCTTGGAGGTCAGACTGCAGAAGAGGTTGACCTTGCATTTTTAGCAGTTTAGTGTTTTCCAGAGCTCAGATATTTTAGCAGGATTAAATTTTGCAAAGGTCCTGTGACAAGTGTTTCTTACAGAGTGGGAATGTCTGAAAGCCTGCTACAGGCTAATAGGAAACACTGAGCACAAATGCTCAGGTGCAGTTTAGGCACAAATTTGGTGTTGATTAAATGCAGAATCTTAGCCAGTATGCAAAATAGGTGATGACTTGAAAGACTAAACAGATACTTTGGCAGTACCTTTGCAATGAGCATCTCAATTCAGGCACCAATTATCTTTCATTCTGTATCATTAAAGCTCTAAGTTATATCCATATTTCCGTCCAAATAAAGCCTCCATGATTAAAGTTAAATAGTATTAAGCACCTTAATAAATAGGGATGAGTTTCTCTTTTTTTTTTCCCTTTTTTAGGCATCTTGTGTTTGCTGAACTAGAGCTTCCGTATTATGTTTTGGTAACTGAATTTAGGTACGTTTTGCAGAAAGGATATGACACCAGTGCTGCCTTAAAATACAGGTGCCTCTTCTGTGTGTGTTGCTGTAGCCTTAGGAACATGAGTTTACTTACAGATTTCGACAGTGACATATAAAAAGAGCTGGATTGTGGTGATGTGGAAAAGTAAATACAAATATATGGTTTCTAGTGCAGGTGGTACTTTTTGTTCCAAATGAACATTTGTATTTCAAGCGTTATCACTATTGTACTCACTAATATGCTTATTAGGACTGTAAATCCTAGGCTATTGTTTTAAATTGTTTACTTGTATGTGTTGTCTGTTAAATATATATTTAAATGTATGTCTAGTTATTTTTGACTGTTCACTGTTACAAATACTCAGAATAGCAAATCAGAAAGCCAAAGCTTGTGCTCCTGCCCAGAATTATTTGAATTTTTTATTTTTTAATATCTGAAGCTCCTTCATTTTTGCTTGAATGGTTACAGAGATGTCAAGGATAAGAGATCCACTGCTGTTTACTTTTGCTATGTGGGAGGATACAACTCTGGTGATTCCACACAATAGTAAGAAAAGAAATAATAGTTGTTAATCTAATATGTAAGAAGATATATGGACACTTGCATTTTCCTTGTACAAGTTCATTACATTTTAATCTCGATATATAAGTACCATATAATGGTTTTGTTTATTATTCCCTTTCAAATACTCTTTTAATTTGTTGGAGGCTCTTTTAAATTTCAGTTTTTTAATTTTAAGCTCTCTCCAACACACCTTTGTATTTTGGAAGGGGAGCCCTAAGGGAGCTGTGAGCAAATTGAGGACTTTTGGCCATGAAGAGAAGGATGCAGGGCCAGCAGTGCAGGAGCAGAGGTCATTTCTCTGGCTGGCCCTGGGGTCTTGGCGTGCTCGCTCGCATCTGCTGACTGAGTTGTTGGTAGGAGAGCTCCTCACCCCGTTTCAAACCCTGTTCTTTTGGCTGAAGGCACCTCCCAGCCAGCAGATCTGTGCATCAGCAGCCTCAAAGGTGTGTGCTCAGGGAGGAACTCCTTCTGCTACAGCAGCACCTGCAGAGTCCAGCTTGATCAGAAGCCTTTGAAACAATGCATTTCTCCTGCTCACGTCCAATCCCACTCGTAAAAGCACTGAATGTGTGCTTACTGTTTTAGTACATGAATATCTCAAAGCAGTGAAAACTGTGGTTGAGTACTCAGTTGAAATGGGCTCTCTGTGACCTGATTCTCAGATGTGCTGAGCGCTCGCTCGGGTGCCTGTGAGGTCAGTGAGCCCTTCTGGGCCTTCATTGCTTTGGAAATGGAGCTGAAATATGGTTATGTGAACTCTGCTTCACGCTCATGTGCGTGCAAAACCTTAGTCCTGTTTTTAAGGATGCAAGACCAGAAGAGAATCCATTTTGAGTCTCCAAGGAAAAAATCCATAAAGATGTTAAAAGCCAGACACTAGTTAGTGAACATCATTGAATCCTCGAGTTTTTCTAAGTCATTGTTTTGTTCTGTCTGCTTCTGCTTTTGCAATAACTTTCTCCTTTCATCGGAACTGTGCAGTTTAAAGATTTTCATGCCTGATTACTTTATACTTGACAGAAAGATCCTGAGTGCCACATGTGTGTTTGAAGAGGTGTTTCTTTGAACGTCAGCTGATCTCTCAGGTTAGAGAAAGTAACCTGATTTTAAGAAAACTAGCACATAAATTGCATCTGTGCTGCAAGGACCTGCTGACACTGCAAAGATAGGTCTTGACAAAAGTTTTATTTGGGCTACAACTCTTCTTGTGCAGCCTGTCAGATGGGTTCTTTATTTCTGCTCTTTCATTCTTTATTACTGAGGACATTAGTGGGGAAACAGGCTTTCTGCTTCTTCAGGAATTTGCAGACTGGCACTGTTTGTCTTTCATCTGCAGCAATAATCCTCTCTGTGTTGGGCTCCAATATGCAGAATTTTCTGGGGAAACAAGGAATCTCCTTACTCTAAAATTCTTACTAATGGACAAAAGAAATCATTAGCAAAGAACAGGACAACAAGAGCCCAGAAAGCACAAACGGTGGGGGAGGCTCCGTGGTGCACAGAGTTTTGGGGGGTTGATACCAGATAATTTTTAAGAGATTTTATTTGTTTAGTCTGACTTGGCACTGGCTGTTCTCCGCGTATGAACACTCTCAGCACTGTTTGAACACACAGATGCTCCAGTATGGGTGAAGGAAATGCCCTCAGTGTGAGTCATGCATGTAGGAACAGCAGTGAGTCTGAAAGCACAGGCAGAGGTGATGGCAGCAGTTATGCAAATGAGAGCATGTAAAAAGAAATGAGGTTTCTGCGAAGTTACTTGTGCACAGGCTTAAATAAAGAGCATTGCAAATCATACCTAGAATATTTTCTCTGTGTCTATGATTATGTTATTTCCATAGCAACTAATTATGCCATAAACCAAAGATCATGACTTCAGGTGACATGTGAGCAGAAGGAGATGAGCTATTAAGTATTGAAGATTTTTTTAAAACGCAAATTTCCTTATTTATAAAGAAAAAAAGAAAATGAAAAAAACAAACAACAAACCAACCAACCCTGAAGTCTGCTATATAAGTGAAATTGCTTGTGACTGGAATGTGTTTTCAAAGTTTTGTTGGAGGCATCAGTAAATATTTCAAATAGTTGTAGGTACAACTGTGAATATCAACAGATTTCTGTATTAGCTGAGGAAATCTCTAGAATGTCTGACTGTCTTCTCCTGCTCATGCAATTCAGAGCTCAACCTCTTTCCAGCAACTATAACCTTTTACAGATATTGAAATTGCTAAAGGATGAGCAGGAACCTTGGAAATAAAAGGGAAGGTCTGGGTTCTTAAGTATGTGATAAATTTGAGGTTGCAGTGAAGCATACTATCTTCTGCTTCACTTATTAAAACATTCCTATTTCTTTTGGAAACAAAAGATTCTAGAGATATCCTCAGCTTACAGCCCCGTGGCCATACTCTTTGAGGGGAAGGACCTGCAGCCCAGAGTAGAACTGGTACTGCTTGATTTACCTGTTTCTTCGGGGGCTGCTTTAACATGTCTGGCATTTGGTTTGGGAGCTGGCTTTATGGCTCCCCTCCTGACCCACTTGCACCTTGCTTAAACTCCTCAGCAACCTGTGCAGACTCATTGTACCATGTGAATTTTTAGGAGGGAGCAGGATTTAGGGAGGAAACCTGTTGATTGCTACTTGAATTGACCTTGAATATTTCCAGGGATGGAGCACCTACAACTTCTTTGAGCAACTTCCTCCAGTATTTCATCATCTCATATTGTAAAAATCTTTTCTTTATATATAGTCTGAATTTACTCTCTTTAGTTTAAAAACATTACTGCTTGTCCCATTGCTACAGGTCCTATTAAAAAGCCTGTCCCCATCTTTCTTTGAGCCCCATTTAGGTACTGAAAGGCTGCAATGAGGTCTCCCTGGAACCTTTTCTTCTCCAGGCTGAACAACCTGAACTCTTTCAGCCTTTCCCATTAGGGAAGGTGTTCCAGCCCTCTGATTGCTTTTGTGGCCCTCCTGCAGACCCACTCCCAACAGGTCCATGGCTTCCTTGAACTGAGGACTCCAGAGCTGGATGTACTGTTCCACGGGGGCTCTCATCAGAGCAGAGGGGCAGAATCACTCCCCTCAACCGCCTGGCCATGCTGGCCAGTACCCCCAGGTTCATGTGGGCAGGGCTGCTCTCAATCCCTTCATCCCCCAGCCTGTGCTGATACTGGAGGTCGCCCCAGCCCAGGTGCAGCACCTCTCACTTGGCCTCGTTGAACCTCATGAGGTTTCCATGGGCCCACTTTTAGAGCTTGTCCAGATCCCTGTGGATGGCATCCCGTCCCTCAGGTGTGGTAACTGTACCAGCTTGGTGGCATCTGCAAACTTGGTGAGGGTGTGGTGTATCCCACTGTGTCACTTATGAAGACACTAAACAGTCCTGGGCAGGGCTGAGCAGAGGCTGAAAACCTGAGGCAGCGTGAGGCTGTCAGGTTAAAAATCATATTCTCACTCTCTTTGCTTTGCTCTTCTAGTCATTTATATTCATGCAAAATGAATATACGAAAGCAAACCAATCAAAAACTCCATCACAAGGCTTTTTTTTCCTCCTAGTTGAAACAGCCAGCTTGGCCCTGAACTTTGGTTCACCCTCCAGTCAGAAGAGATAATGTTTGTCTTAGACTTTTGGAAGAGGTACAGTTTTTGTAAAACCTGCGTCACTGAATCAAACATAAGCAAACAGTAGCTGTAAAGAGTGCACTGGGTGAGGAAACAAGGGATTTCTCTCCAGGCATGTTGCCGAAGAAAAAGAACAGGCAGGGCCAGACAGGTTTGATTAACACTTTTCTGTGGTGATCTCTGCCTGTACATGAAATAAAAAAGTTGAGCATCTGGTGTGTATTCATCAGCTGATCACCCTTAGCTGATTTCAGTGCTGTGGTGTGAAACAAAGATAGTAACTCACAAAAATCCCACTCTTGTAGTAATGTTTGATCTCAGTCATGTTGTTCACTGAAGCTACTGGGAATGACTGTCACCTGTCATGCGCATGCCTTTGCACACCCGTCTGTTGCAGAACAGGAGCAGTTGTCACATCCATACCCTGTTTTATATAGTGTATTTCAGTAATGCCTTCTAGCAGGGTTCTTTAAAATTTTATTTCGTGGATCTCTTCTTAACAAAGTCTACTGAGGTTAATTCCAAGTGGGTTGCTTCATTAGGAGGATGGAGCAGGTATGCAGAATTCTGAAGACAGTGACAAGAGGCATTAGTAGGGGGGAAACCAGTGCAACCATTAAAGGACTCATGATACTAAATTAACGAGGAGGCGGATTAGTGCTGCATTTTGTGTGAGCTGGAGGCACTGGTGTCTTTGTGGTCGTGGGTGTTAAATCACGGAGGAAGAAGAGAAAGTGGTGTTCAAAGTAGTAAGGGAGGTGGAAGTGTGGTGTGGGGTCTGTGGTGGCTGCAGCTCAAGGGGAGGTGCAAAGTATGGGCTGAACAAGCAGCTGTGTGTCTTCAGGTGAAAGCTGAAGCTGCTCAGAGAGAGGGTGTGAGGGATAACACAGTTAAGAGATCTGCCCCTGATGCCCAAACCTCCTATAGTTTATTGCCTGGAGTTCACCTGATGTCATTAGGGTGAGACTGCAGTCTCTTCTCTTTCAGGGCCGGGGTTTTGGCTGGAGACAGTGAAGAGTTACCAGCCCTCCACTCAAAGTGGCAAGGACAGAGTTGTTATAACCTAAATGGTAGCGTGCCACCAGAATCAATACAAATTGAACCTCTGCTGGCGAGACTGCACAGTGCTTGCTTTCTTGTGTAGAGGAATCAATATGAATTGGCCACAGGATGGGAATATAGAGATGCAGCTGGAGAGAGAAAAAATAGATGTTAAGCAGAGGTGAACAGAGGTCACTAGGTCCACTCTGCGATTTTAGGCTCAGTCATTAACAAGAAGTTCTGTGAAAGCTCTAATTCACCTGCCATTTGGGTCACCCTTTAGGCACAATGGCCCAGTCATGCAATGCTTCCAAGGTTTATCCTTCTTGGTTCGTGCATTACGTTGTTGTCAAACAGCTTAAATGTCAGGATGGTCCCAGCTTGCCCCTTCCATTCACTTTACACCAGGGATGGGCAAGAGTAGAGTGCACCAGCCCTTCTCCTTTTGTTGATTTCCCCCAGTTCCCATGCAGGACATCACTCCATGTAAGCGTGTCATCCAAGCTGCAGTTAGCTTGTTGGTGCAGCATTGCCATCTCAAGGATGTCCCATTTAGGCCAAGAGATTCTGACTGGGTTTCCTGGTATGGAAGATTCTATAAAGGAATGATTGTAATGTCTGTATCCCAAATGACACTTTTTCTAATTAGCTTTTGGTATTGTCATGAGAAAGAACAGCAACTACTTGAGAACTACATTTTACACTAAAGTGCCTTTAAAAAATTGTCATTTCCATGAGTTGTGCAATGGGATGATGGGGAAAAGAGGCTGGAGAAAAAGCACCCTTTATTGTAAGAGTTATGCAGGACCTCAGCCTTCCTCAAGCATTTTCTGCATCTGTCTGAAATATATCCTCCATGTGTTGATGTTTATTACTTTTTCTTTATAATAAATATTTAGAAACTCCTCCTCCTACCTTAGATCTTGGCTTTATGAATTATTCCACCCACATTAAGGACTTAATTCTCTTAAGAACTGATGGTTTCCTGCCTTCAGGAAAGGTGAAAGCTAGTGATTTCTATCCTTTTTCTTATCCAGATAGCAGTGAGCTGCCTTTGGGCTTCAGTTGTCTAGTTTACAGTAAATATGCCAAATTCTCCTCTGTTAAATGCAGTACCATGGGCCCCCTTGTTAAATAACAGTTATCTGACTTGTCACTGTTTCAGTATAATTTGTGTGCTGAGCTACCCAGTTTTTCTTTCACCATTTAATATGACACTCCATGCACAGGCATTTTTCTATAATGACAGAAAAGGTAGGAAATATTTGAATAACTTTTAGGGTTTTGTTACCAAACTGGTCTAGTTGTAATACAGGTGTGGAGAAAGGTGTAATACAGGTGAGGCAGAACTATTTGGTACCACTGGAAAATTTTGTAGTGTATTGGGAACTCTGATCTGCTTCCATTGGACCATCGTTACAAGCTAGGGAAAGAAGACTCCTTTAAGGGGGCAGAGTTCATATTTTACAGGAAAGGGAGGGAAGTAGAGTAGAAAACTCTTAATTTTAGAGCTAGGGAAATCAAAAAGTGCAAAAGTTGTTAAGTCATCAAAGTTACTGAAACAGATCGTGCAGGAGTTATTACCCTTGTGTTTTCTGCTCAGGTTCTTTCTCTCTAAAGCTTGCACCAGGTATGGTCAGTGTATTTATAGTTTGTGGAGGAAATGGAGAGAAATAATTAGGCTCTAAGTTTGCAGTTTGTAAATTAACAGAATTAGAGGGTGGTTTGCAGGGGTGAGCTGCTCAGGCGATGTGCAAACCCAGCTCATTTTACTAATTTGTTCTTTAATTAATTGGTGCCCGTGTCTCTTGATTTATGCTGAGACTGGCAAGATGCCTTTTAAAAAAAGATAGCCAGCCATGTTTTGACTTAGCTGCAGTAGGTTACAGTTAAAATCAAAGGGCAGACAGAGGAGGAAGGCAGAGAGGAGGCAGACAGGTAAGGAGGCGGCACACACGGAGATAAGTGAGTTACTTGCACAGGGAATTTGGTGCAAAGATGGTAAATGAGTCTTGCTTTCCTGAGTGTTAATACTCTAATTGCCACCGTTTCAGTAAGATTTTTTCCTTCCCGAAAAAGTTGCGTGTGGCACATTTTCAACTCCTCACTGCCTGTGGGAGCTGTCAGATCTTAGGGAAGTGCTCCCCGGCGTACGGAGCTTGATGCCGATCGGCGCGTTCTGACAGGGGGACAAATGAGCTTGGCCGTACGTTGTGCTGAGTGACGATTCCGTGGGACTGAGCGAATGAGGAACATGCCGGGGATGGATCTGCAGCGGAACGAACGAGCGTTCCGGCAAGGGAGGCTCGTCCTGACCCCGCTCCCCGCGGAGCATCCCCAGCGCTTTTGCGTACGAAACCTTCACGGCACTGACCTGCTCCCGTTCCTTTCGGCAGCGCCGCCTCTGTGTCCGGGCAGCCCGTCACAAGCCGCCTGCGCCCAGGTTGGGGCTCCGCCGGTGTGGCCGCGCTCGGAGCCCGGGCGGGGCTGTGAGGGCGGGCGGGGTGTGTGCCCGGGCCGGGCGGGGCGGGCAGCGCCATTGGCGCGGCGCTCGGAGGAGGGGCGGCCGCGCCGGGAATGGAGCGCCGGGGCTGGCGAGCCTCAGCCGCCCGCCGCGGGAACGGGATGCGGGGAGCGGCGATGTGGCCGGCAGGAAAGGGCCACGGCAGCTGCTCGCCTTTCGGATAATTCCTGTCCTGCAGCGGGCTCTCGGGCAGCGCACGCTCTTGTCTCTGTGTGGCATGTGGAGCCGGGGTTTTATATGGCATTTGCGAGCCGAGCGAGGTCACGGTTCCTTTTTTAAAATTTCTTTGCTCTGGGTACAGTATATCTCTCTCTGATTTTTCCTTCCCTGGTAGCGGGGTGGGCCGGGAGGGACGACCGTGACAGTGACGGGAATGTTTACTTGTGCAGAAGTCTTTCTCATGTGGAAGCGCGCTGCTCCCTAACTCCTGGCTAAGCAGACTTCAGTTCACCAACTTTGCTGCCGCACAGCACGCGTAACTCCTTGGCAGGATGGCAGACAAAAGAACAGCTGGTGCAAAGCAATAGGGGATTCCTAGCGAGGAGGAGGAGGAGGAGGAGGAAGGAAGATCACCTGCCTTTCACCCGACGGCTGTGAGAGCAGCGGGACCGGGACAGCTGAAGCCACCATGCGCAGGTCCAGCACCGATGAGTCCACCTATCACAGGAGCCCTTCCCTGGACAGCAAGGATTACAGTTTCCCAAATGGCGCCTTCCGTCGATACAGCAGCATGTATGGTGGCCAGTTTGGGGCTGCCAGCAACTCTTTTTTTGGATTTCATACCAACCCAGGCCCGAAGGCCACCAAGGCTAAGTACACGACCCCCAAGGGAAACAAGTACGTTGTCTTTTACCTGGATCTCTCATTTATTTTTCTCCTAGAACTGAAGAGGTGCAGCATGGCT
Source organism: Chamaea fasciata (assembly GCF_029207755.1). Classification (NCBI taxonomy): domain Eukaryota; kingdom Metazoa; phylum Chordata; class Aves; order Passeriformes; family Sylviidae; genus Chamaea; species Chamaea fasciata. Next base: position 17,472,316 of record NW_027094092.1, on the reverse strand, counting down.
CACAACTGCCTGCAGTGTATCAAGTACCTAATGTTTGTTTTCAATCTTCTCTTCTGGGTGAGTACACGTTTGGAACTGCTAGACTGTGTCTGTTTACTGAAATGGGATGTGGACTTGTTGCTGCTTTTAAACTTCGGAGTTGAACGGAGTGGTATCTCGGCCACTGTTTTTGTGACCTCATTAATTTGTTGCAGCTAACCTGCTGAGGGTTTTCTTCATCCTCTCATTTCCTGGCCTTCAGCTGCATTTCAAAACTGTGGTAGAAGAGAAAAGAGTGTGTTTATAGTGGTCAGCTGCATGAATGCCTTCATCACTTTGTTCTAGTGAGAGCTGTAGACTTCTTTTGTGCCCCTATCTTTCATTCTTATGTGTGTTTTCCTCAAAAGTTATGCATAGTCCTAGAGAAATCACTGAGGCCATTCACACTCATAAGGTTGAGCACGTGCTTACTCCCGTTGCTCTGTTGCAGATGGCACACTTGGTACATCACAACATTAAAGCCTCTATCAGGAATTTCTAGGTAATCATTCTGTTATTGTCAGTGGTGGGTCCTGGCGTTGCCATTCCCTGTTGAAAATGTGGGTGGAGAGAGACCAGAGTGCTCCTCTCTGCTTCTGGGGCCGCTACTCTGTGGCAGAAGCTTGTCGAATCACTATGAGGCATGCATGTGTCATCATCTTTTTAATAAATGACCTGGCTGTCAACAACAAGGGTGGCTGGGCGCTTCGCTCCCTTGTAATGGAGTGTAGGCTGTATCTGGAGACTAAAGAAGTGCAGGGCGGGGAGGGGGACCCAGGTCACAAATGCTGTTAGTCCTGTAAAAAAGGGAGTAGCATGTTTGCTAGGGCAGGACAGGATTTCTAGTTCAGTGTTCCTCGTCCAGAATCATATGTGGGAAGGTCTGTTACAAGATCCTCAGGAGGTGCCTTTGAATGGCTTGTTCCTCCCAAGTGGCTTATTAACATGCTGAGGGAAATGAGGAGTATTGTGAAGTGACAGCCCTCCTGTCCTGGCACTTGGGGAGGGGGTGTGTGTTTGCAGCAGGTTGTTACCGTGCCCGTGTTACTGATTGTCTCCTGAGTTGCTGGAGGTGCTTGGAGGGCTGTGGGTGAGATGGAGAGAGCTGTTCTCTAGTGTGCGCTGCTGTACAGCTGTTCAAAGCCAGGCATGCTGCACTGCATCAGAAAGCACAAAGTGCAGGCAACTCCTGCTGACTTGAGTCATACCAAGGGTCAGGATGTGATAAACTAGTGCAAGTCCCCTGAATTGGCGCAGCACTAACCAGAGCTGTGAAACACAAGGAGGGTGCTCTCTTTGCATCCTAGGTGAGCTGTTAGAAAGAATGTTGTTAAGGCTGCATTCTGTCTTTCAAGGCTAACTCTGGTTACTTCTGCTTCCCTAAAAATCATCTAATATTTATTGCAGCTTACTCCAGAGCTTTCTGAAAAAGACAAACACTATCTTTCTTGCTTTTTCAAGTCCTGTGCCTCTACTGACTGTCCCTGGTTGAGATTGTAGATAGCACTGACAGTCAGTTGAAGTGTGAGCTAGAAAAAAGCAATAGGATGCTGGCATTAATAGCTCTTTCCAGGACTGTGCACAGCACTGCCTCAAAGGATACAGGCATTCTGATTTCTCTTGCAATATTCATCTTCCACTGAAATGTATCTGTGTGATGAGAAGAGGTACTGCTGCAAGTAATGTGTGTGTTTTACAAAGGCTAGGTGTGTGTATTTACAAAGGCAAGGTTGCACATAATAATATATCTTTGGCATGCTTTTCAGAAGGAAAGCCTTAATGCTTTGGGAGAGAAAGGAAGGTTTCCCTCCTAAAACCATCAGAGCTGCTCCAGGATATGCTTGGAGGGAGAGAAAAGGCAGGGGTCCCAAAAAGAGAATACCCTGTGTGGTAACTGGGCTCTTGGTGAACTGAAGCTTGTGAGCAGGGGAGTGGGTGGTGTCAAACACTGCAGCACGATCTCTATTTTGTTTCCCTTTCACATGCTACCTGCACAGCAGGAGTGATGGATGATGATCATGTCCAAATGAGTTTTGCACAGCATGTAGTTATAATAGATGCAGCTCTTCACCTTCTCACAGTAAAGAAAGTAACTAAAAAGAAACTATTTTTAAAGGCTAGCCTCTCCTTAGTAAAAGGAGAAAAAAATTTCCATTTCTAGTGATCAGAAATCTCAGAATGATTACAGGTTGATGATGCTGTTGTTTTGTTTTTCATCTTGTTTTCAGTCATCTGTCACGTTTTACTTCGTGAAATTAAAGGAGAAGCATCTCTGCAGGAAGATAGGATTTCTTTTTGCATACATGCTCACAGAAGTTTTGCTGGCTCCACCTTTCCTCTCTACCCTTCTCTAGGTAGTTGGTTAGTAATAGGCAATAGTTCAGGTAGGAAGAGGAATTTCTTTTTCATGTATTGAGAGCAGTCATTGCATAAATGAACTAAATGCCTATTATAGCCTCTTCCTGCTCTTCATTCTGTTTTGAGAAAATGCTTTGATTTCTGTCAGAAATCATATTTTCATCTTCTTCTTCCTGTTCCTATTCATTAACTTCAGTACATTTTGTGCATCCCTACAGCCTATTTCCCAGTACTTTCAGCTGTCTTTCCCACAGTGTGGCAGAAAAGAGTCCTCAGCCCTGTGCAACTCCAGGGGGATTTGTGCTGAGGAAAAGATCCTTTTCTTACAATACTGGTGAATTTATGGGAAGCAAATTCTCTGAGACCTTGATTTTAAATGTTCTTGGCAGGCTTTGTTGGATTAGGTGCTGCGCTCATGCTGTAAAATTTTTAAAAGCTGTCATATAACTGTGAAAACAGAGCAAATTTCTCCTCCCCTTTCTGATGGTTAAAGGGAGCGCAAAGCTCCTTCACAAGTGTCAGAGGCTGAAGTGCCTTGTCTGTGTTGGTGCTGAATCAGTCCATTGGTACAGCAGATTAGGGGCTATTATTGTAGAGAAAAGAATTGGATACTCCTAAAAGAGCTCATTCCTCCATGAGGAGTCCTGTGCAAATTGCTCTTGATGCATTTGCAGCTACTCTGGGGTGTTAAGGTCCTCAAGTATGGGCAAAACAATATTAGAGAGCAGCACTGCTTCTCTAATGGGAATTGCCATTCAGAGGCCATTCCCTGGAACAGTGCCAGATGCAGATGAGCCATCATTGTATCGCTGCACTCACTGGTTTGTGAGCTCCCAAAATAACTTTTGCCACTTGATACAGAATACTTGCTTGGCTTCATTCATTTTTATGGACTTCGATTTTCATTTGTTGAATTGCTGAACCCTGGAGACTGAAGATCGCCTCAGATGATCGCAGAGCAGAATATTTTTGTTTCATAATGAAATATTTTTATTTCTCTGTGACATACCCAGGGAAGAACATTTGTTTTCCACATTCCCCTCCAGACATCCAGCATTTCTTCACAGTCAGTGAAACAAACTTTTTTTCTGCTTTCAATTCAAGACTCTGGTACCTTCTATATTTTTTTTTTTTTGGTGAAAAAACATGGGATATATCCTAAAGGCTGAGAGAGTTCTTTAGAAAAAGAAAGCATCATTCTCTTAATCGTCTTGACTTACACAGCATCCCCATTTGTTTCAGCTTCTAGCTCTCTAACCTCCAAGACTCAAAAAAGGAAATGCACTAACTGTGCTTGTGTTGCCAGTGGCTTGTGCTTTCCTTAGATCCTGTGCTAGGGTAAACTACCTAGAGAGGTAGCAATTTGCCCTTCAAATAACTGAACAGCTATAGCTGACTCTTCAGGTAATGCTTTAACCAGTAGAGAAATTCAGCAGTGAAATGCTGTTGTTAGAAATCTAGTTATAAAGAGGACATGGCAACAAAAAGAAAGGAGGCAAAGAAGTTTATTGTTTGTCAAACTTACCATTAGTTATTTCTGTGCATGTGTCTCTTTTCCATTGTTAAAACATACTACATTTGTATGCACTGCAAAGTAGTCAAAGCTGTCAAAAAGTTTTGTGAAAGCTCTAATTTCGTTGGGTAGGCTCCCAATGACACAGGAATGGGCTCTGCTCTCTTGAAAACTTGGGAGTTGCCATCTGTTGGGCACACTGTGGCTGAAATGAGCAGCTGGAGCTCTGCTTTCCACCTTGCTGAAGGTGGATGAGGTGGTGAGGCAAGGCACTTTGCTTTTTTTTGCCATTTGGTCCATATTAGATTCCCAACTGATGCAGCTCCGGAAATGCTTTATCTTGGCTTTTGAGGCACAAAGAGCAAATCTGAAACGTATGGAGACACAGAGCCAAGGAAGTGGCAGGTAGCACTAGTGAATGCACCAGGATCTGTGTGGGAAAAAGCCCAAGAACCTGTTTAATCTGACTCTAGGCTCCAGCTCTAGGTCTCTGTCTTTGTTGCTGCCGATAGTTTGTGGACCACAGTTTGAGAAGCTCTGCACCAATGAGTACTCCTGGCCTGGTGCACCGGTGATACTGCCAACATTACTCACACTTAATTAGAAGGAGAGGAAGTAATGAAAATGAGAAATCCCTCATTACTGGCATCATTTTACTTCCTTGCACTCCAGCAGCACAGGTTGTCTTGTGAGAACTATGCAAATGTTTATAGTATGTGGAAGACTGACTGCACAGGACAGCTGGAGAGGGGAACAGCTTGGGCTGAAAATGCACCATAGGGTACTGGATTGTGTTTGAGTGATCCTGGCCAAATTTGGCCAGAGGGTAGAGCTAGAGGGGTGTCTCTTCATTTTACTGTAGCTTGTTGGGAAACCATCTGACATTATTAGCTTGGGAAGAGCTGTTGGCTGGAAGGTGGAGAATTTTGTAAGAGAAGCAGCTGATTTGGTTGAAGTGGATTTCTTGTCCTTCGTCTGCATCCTCCATCAGTCAGCTGAATGAGATTGATGGTTAAAACAGCCAGAAGCTCTACAGATTGTTAGTGGCTGAGGACAGCAATCATTCTGTGGTTATACTTGGCTGCAGTCTTAAGTTAGTGGAAAAAGAATTACCAAGAGAGCAGTAAGCCATTTTAAATGCACACCCCCCATTTCATCATCATTACGTGCACATGTTCTCCTCTGATTGGCAAGGGCTGCAGCTCATCCCGTGGAGCTGAGCTTACCAGTTACAGCTGCTGGGTGCCCTTCTGCACACCTCAGTCACATCCCCAGCAGCTGGCTGCTGCCCCCAGAAGAAAGTTTGATTAGAAGTAAGACAGCCTGTGTGTTTTCAAATGTGTGAAAGGTGGATAGTGACGAACAAAATTCTGATTAATCAGCAAAGCAGTCTTTGCTTCTCTGTACTTAAAACATGGAAACTTTACCTCAGAATGTCATTTTCTCTAGCCACCTCTGAGTTTCTGATTCTCCTTTGTTACTTGCCCTTTCCAGAAACTGCTCAATCTGATTGACATCTTATCTTTCTGAGGGTTCTGTGAGGGTGTATTTTTGAGAAGCATTGCTTTTAAAGAAAGGACAGTCATTTGATGCGGGAATTACAGACTTGAAAAAAAATGGCATTTCCGTGAGAAGCAGAACCGTTGAGGGCTGATCTCAAGTGTGAGAGAGAGATGATTGTATTACCTGATGTCTGATTTGTACGGGCACCAATTGGAGCTTTTTCCATAGTGGCACCATTCAGACAATCCCTTTGCTGGGTGGATCCTGATGTCTGTTTGGGACTAAGGATCATGCTGGAGTTGTATCTCCTGGTGAAAGCATTGCCAAGGGCTACATTAGCTATCTAAATGCATACCTTCTGAAAACTTTCAGGAAGTTAATGGCTTTAGAAGAATGCATGTTTGTCAGATCAGGCTAACAGTGGGAAATACACTCGCGAGTTTTCATGGCATACTCAACCAACACAGTTCTTTTTCATAATCTTTTTTTCCTTAGGAAACTGGGTTCAGAAGGCTGTTAACTGAGGAAAAAAGTTACCTTAAAGTTGGCCATATAATAGATACCATTTTCAAATTGCTTACTGCTTCTTTTGCTCAAGATCAGAGCAGTTCCATAGCATTAGGTATGTTTGCTATCATGTTGATAAGCATTGAGTAGACCCCACAGGATATGGCCATGTTGCAGGAGTGGAAAAACTGGCTTCTCTAAAGCAATGAGTCAAATGGCTGCAAACATAATTCCCTTTTCCGGACAATGACAGCTGCTAAATCTGTTGCAGCCAATACTTTGACCTACACAGAGGGGAAAAAAAAAAAAAAAAAAAAAAAAGACTGGTGAGATAATTTTCATCATTATTCCTTTTCCTTCTTTTCTTGGCTTGAAGACTTGAAGGCTAGCCAGTGCTTCTTTCTTACACAGGATTTCTCATCTCTGGGGCTATGATCAAAACTGGAATAACTGCTGCAGCATATGCTGTCACCTCTTAGTTCATTCTGCCCAAGTGCTACATCTCTCTCACCCATTTGGGTCTTTATTTTAGAAGAAGAAAAATCCCCTGACCTTTTGGCCAGGGGATTGTTTGCAACTCTGTATCCACAGAGTGTATATAGGAGGATAAAATCCCAGTCTCAGTTTGTCTGCAGATGCTACTTTTTAAATCATTATAGCTGTTATTACTACAGTGTGATTTGTTTATTTAGAATGTAACTTTTGGCTAAGGTTGCAAATCTGTACAAGTTTGAATAATATACAGTATCTATATAAAATGTATCAAGACACTTCTTTCTGATATTTTTAGTGTAAACTGAGCACAGCAGGGTCAGAAATGAAATGTGGTGTTGGGTGGAATGATTTCTGCATATTCATGAAGCTTGGAGACAGTAAATTGTGTTCTTAGTACTGTCCTGTAATTGTTTCTCTGGGAAATGTTAAGCCATCATGAGATGCAACAGAAGTAAATGAAATTGAAATTGCAGCCTGTAATTAGACTGCCATACTGAAACACATCTTAGGTCTGTCTTCAGTATAAAAATCCAACACTCTGTAAACCCTTGCAGCCTGTGTCAAGTGTGAATGCACGCAGAGCCTTATAACAGGTTTCAGCTGAGGCTTGTTCTGACAATGCCATGCATTTGAAATAGTAGTTTGAATGAGGCACAAGATTTGATGTAAAATGACAAAGGATCAGAATGACTTGGTCTTTTAAGTTTTTGTACACAGACCTTCAGAACTTTTGGATGTTTGTTTTGTTGGGTTGGTGGGTTGGTTGTGGGTTTTTTCTCCTGCTTGCTTTTCCATATTGCTCACATAGCCCTTAGCAACTTCATTTGTTCTCAGGTACTTTAAATAGAGTGCAGCTGCAGCAGGTATTGGTTGTGTCATCTTAATGTTGGAGTCTCTCTGAGCTGTATGGTTTTGAGTGAGTCACACACTCAGACACACACACACAGTTACACACTAGATAGCAGCCAGCAGCTGCTCTGGCAGAATTAGATAGCGGCTCAAACTTGTTTTAGATTTTTCCTTCCTTCTTCAATTGCCAGTTGTTTTGTCCTTGCTGTCTTGCACAACAGTTAGAAGGGAGAGAGCAGAGAAAGCGTTATATTCTCAGTAAATGCGTTCATTCACTGCTCTACAAGCACCAAGACCAAGTTTCCCTTTGTGCTGCTATGCTTGGAAAGGCTCAGTGGCTTCCTCCATAGGAGGCAGTTCTGGGCTTCAGACGTTCTAAGGGATTTTTCCCCTCCCATGCTGTGCTCTCCCATTAATGGTACTTGCAATTTCCAGTCTTGTTGCAGTTCCTGGGACAAGCTGGAAGTCGCCTGAAGAAGTGGCAAGGCTGAACATCTCCTTGGCAACCACCATACACGAGTGTGTTTGGATTTGTCGGACATTTGGAATCTTCTCTGGGTCATCTTGCTATAGAGCCTTTCTGTGACATTGCTGACATTCTTTAGTCCTTTGCTATTCACCACTGGCTGTTTTGAAGGTGTATACTGGGGCAGGTGGACTTACGGCTCTTCTAAACACAGAACAGAGCTCCAGTTTGTTGAGAGTTCCTGAAGCAATCAAATAATTTCTTGGGTTTCTTTCAGTAACAATTTGTTATTATCCTCTTTTCCCCAGTAGAAGCCAGAACTTTAGATGTGGTTATTTGTGGCCAGTTTATTACATTACCTTTGTCCTGAAGTCCCCTAAAAATTAAAACTTCAGTTGTATGCTATCCACCACATTGCTCCTGACAAATTTGTAAATGTTTGTAAACAGACTGTCTTCATATTGGCCAGTTGAACATTTGTACTCTTGTTTTGTAAGTGACATTAATCCAAGGTTGTAGGACAAATTGGTTATTTATGTTTCAATAAATCTTTTCACTAATTCATCTGTAGCAGCCTGGGAAGGAGCTGAGAGTGACATATTTAATACCATTTTCTTGAACAAAATAATTGGAACTCTGGATGTGAATCGAGTTCCACTGCCACTTGCAATCTGTTACAAGTTCCAATCCTTGAAGGCCAGAGTTTTAACACATCTACCATCTGCTTTGTACTTATTAATGTAGAATATTTGGTCATTTTAGAATGACTTTGTAAACTAAAACAAGACAGGAGTGGTCAAGTGTGTCCTATATACATATGCTGCCACTACCAAAAAATACACTGAAGCATCCTCAGACATGAAAAAGCAGACTATTTAGTTGTTTATTCACAGGTCATTTCAGGATCTCCAACCACAAGACATTTTCACTTTTGCAGTGAACTAGTACTTTCCTGGTGTTTGCAGGACCCAGAGTGTATAGTAATAAAAGTGTGGTGTGAAAAAGGAGAGACCCTGAGAGCTTTATGGCTGCTCTTTCAGTGCAAAGAAAACCAGGAATGGTTTGACTGCTCATGAGTCCTTTCATTGCAGCCGTGGGTATTATAACCAGTAAGAGCTCGTTTTCAGGTTCTCGTGGCTCCCTGTCCTTTGTCAGTGGTGGGATTCAGTTCGCACCATTGGAGAATGTGTTGCCTGTGTCTTGTGCTGCTTCAGTGCCCCTGCCCTCCTCGCTCTGGCAGATGTGCTGGGGGATCCCCATGTGCCCTTTGGTTGGGGTGTTAGAGCTCAGTGTCAAGGCTGGAGCATGCAGCTGCACTGCTTCTCTTCAGGCAGCGTTTTCCTGGCGCTTCTTACTGGGGAAAGCTGAACCTAGAGGTAAACACAATCACAGTGGTTTTGGGAGCCAGACTGGGGAGTGTGATTAACATTTCAGGCTAAACTGTTTCATCCCTTTTCCATGTCAGCATTGTTGCATTCTGAAAAAGTGTAATAACATGGCAGAAAAACAATACCTGTTTCAGGGGGATCAAAGGGAAGATAAAATTACTGCTCCGGTGCCACAGGGAGGTCTCAGATTCAGCTCAGGGGCAAAGAAACAGTGTAGTAAATTAGGATCTATTTCTGTGAATAAGCATTACTGAAATCCTGTGTGTAATTTATGATGACTTCCATTTTTATTATTTGGGTAAATTTGCAGGACCAAAACATTTTTACCACACTCTCACCAGTTTGTCTTCTTGAATATGCTCTTGTGTGTTACTTAAACACTTTCCCTTTCTCTCACTCCAATTTCCCTTTGTAAGTATGTTTTAGGTAGATAATTCTTGGAGAAAAATCGACTAACAGTCACTGAGAAGAGCATCCTGTACCTAAGGAGAACATGTGTCTCTACTTAAGGTATTGGTTAAATTGTAATCCTGAAAAAACACAGGCTGGACCGGCCCATTTTTTTTTCCCACTGCTGACACTGTAGGGGTGTTTCAATACTCCAGTAAAGCCTTAGATGAAATTCTTGCATTTTCTAAGTACTGAATTTCTTTCTGCCTTCATTTCTCAGCAAATACTCGGTAGGATTTCAAGATTAAGGCGCTGGTCTTTCATCAAACACAGGTTTTGTTTTCCTTTGATTTCTTAGCTACTGGTACCTTCCTCTCAAGTTCCACTAGCTCTACCCAGAAGTTATTATTTTGAGTCTGGAGCTTGGAAATACTTCATGCTTTGTCACTGCATTTGAAATTTCTCTCTAAAACAATAAAACCCATTCAGTTCCTTGCTGAATATTCTTAGCACAAGCTGCTGACAGTTGCACATTGGCTTTGCTGTGACAGCAGTGTGGATTTCCCTGTGCATGTGTTGGGAGTGCTCCCTTTGCAACCAAATCCATTTTAGTAACTTCATAATTCTGATGTGAAATTATGAAAACAGCAGAAGCCCCTTCATTATAAATCTCACCCCTCCTAGCTGTAGGAGTACAAATGTCTGTCTGTATGTAGTGCATTGTTGTCCCCTGGACTTGGCACTTGTACCTTATTTTCTGTGGGCTCCAAATATAACTGGCCAGCTAAGAGGTACGAAGTTCTCTGGCACAATCCTCTTTATCTGGTTGTACTTTTACTTTTTTTTTTTTTTTTTTTGGCACATTCTTCTTTCTCTGGTTGTACTTTCTCATGTCACTCTATTTCTTTCTGGAAGAATATGATTTTAATTACATGAAGTTTTTACAACTTCTGTATACATTGCCACTTTTAATATATCCTACAGGGTTTACCTTTGACCCAAGGTTCATTTGTATTATGAAATTGTTTGTGACACTGCAAGCACACCATAACATTGTTCTGTTTATGGCATGCTTTTGTTCAGGAAACATTCAAGTGATGATATTGCAGCTCCCTGGCATAGACATAAAATGAAAAGTTACTAAGCATAAGAAAGAAAATGCAAGTTGAAAGCAATAAGGGCTGTCATACTGTAAACCTTTTGGTGCAGCATGTGCATTTGTCCTCATCACGTGGCTGAGCAGCTGCACAAATGCTCCATGTTGCTGGTGAGGTCTGAGCCAGACCTTGATGCTTCAGAGTCATGTTTGATGCCATCGGTACCTGGTTTTGCATTGCTTCCCTTTGCTTATTGGTTTTGAGTTAATCCTCTGTGCATCATCACCTTTTGTCATAGCTGGCAATGCTTTGTTAATTTTTTTTTATTTCAGCCACGTGTTGAGCTTTGGGATCTTCTCCCCTCTTTTATTATGTCTATAAAAGTGGAAAGGCTGTGTGGCCACACAGTGGCAGTGGGCTGGGAGCTCTGTAGGATTCACACAGTCTTGGCACATGCTTTGCTGTCTGCTGGCATAGCAGGAGCTGTTAGGTTGCGCAGCAAGTTACAGGTTTAAGTTCCCTGTATGCTCAGTAAAACAGCCATCTTTTCCTCATCACAGACATCATTAGCTGTTATGGGCTGTTTCAGTTGCGCAGCAGAGGTGTCAAATCTTCCACTAGTTGACCAAACAGGTTAATTTTCCCCGAATATCAGTCCAGTTTAACCTGTATTCTGACTGTGTGTCAGGTTGCTCACAGATCCAGTGCTGCACACAGTAGTTTTAGTTGGATTTTTGGTTTTGTCTCTGCACCTTCACCTGCTTTGTTATGTTCCTGAATTAGGCTCTTGCCCCTCCCTCTTGCTAAATGCTTTGTCCTTTCTTTCGAAACAGTACTCGTAAAGTGGGCAAGCTACAGGGGCACAGCTGGTTTCCCTACAGCTGTGCCGTGTTAATTAGCTCCAAACCTTTAAGCCTCAGCTATCCATGGACTCTGTGCAAAGGTTATGTGGTTTCTGCTGCCGAAGACAGGGCAGACGGTGCCAGAGGGCTCAGCTGGTGCTGCAGAGCCGTCCCCGTGCTGCACGGAGCTGTCCCGCCTGGAGCTCCTGAACCGCAGGAACAGGCGCTGGACAGTTCCTCCTGCAGGAGCTGTGGTGAGGCGGCAGGGATCCTGCATTGCTGAAGGGAGGGGTTTCGGCGTTGTGGCTTTCAGGCTGGGGACACCTCCTGGTGCCTGTCAGTACTTGTTCCTCCACCTCTGCACAAGGAGTGGTGAGAAAGGGGACAGAGCCTCTCTGTGGGCTTGCAGTTACAGGATCAAGCACAGCCTTGCTCGTCTTGGAACTGCTGTTACCAATGGCATTAGCATGTGAGGGTTTGGTGGGAATGTGGAGGCCTGTGCTGGTGTATGCTGGTATTGTGGGATGAGGCTGTTCTCCAGTATATGGAGAGGTAGGTTTCATAAGGAAGAGCTGTGCTTCATGAAAAGGGACAGTAAGAAGATTTTACAGGTTTATCAAAGTCCTGGACACTTGTTCTTAGGTCTCCAGAGCCTTCCAACAGGTTTGAAAAGACTTTGTTGTGACAATTCAGTGCTGCTGCTGATTTTGTCCTGACCTGGACAAGCAAATGCTTAAAAGAAACCCATAAAGAGCTACAGGAAACAACAGCTGGATGTTCACCTCAGACACATTCTTGTTTTGTGTGAAATATAGAATCATTTCTTTTATCTGAACCATTTCATCACTGCATGCATGTGTGTGTGCATGTGTATGAGAGAGTGAGATAACTGAGTTTCTGTGAATGGGTGTTCAGTTTTGGCTAACAAGATCCTGTGTCACTTAGAATTTGGAATAACAAGTGACAGCAGTGGAACTTAGAGATCCCTCAGGTTTGGAAGTTACAATGATTACACCAAAACAGTAGGTCTGTATATAGGAGAGGTGTATTTTGTTCTAGGGAGGAAAATACACGTTAAGTTAGAAGAATATTTAGGGATGTTAAGAGAAGATCATATAAATTTTCATTAAATAAATAGTACAAGTTAAGAGATGAGAGGTACTGTGTATATATATAAAGAGGGGTATAATACAAAGTAATTACCAAGATCCGTAGATGATGGGATAGGAAGTCTCAGTAGACTTTTTTGGCAGGTTACATTTTAGGGAAGGAATTCACAAACCAGGCTATTTACTTACTGCTACTTCTTTGAAACTCTTTTTGATAAAACACAAGATTATCACTAACATTACTGGGAAAATACCAAAAGATTTAAAACAAACAATTTCCCTTTCTATCCAAATAGAAACTATACCTGAGGCATGAAAATAAATACTTTTGTTCTCAGAAAACCACTTGAGCAATATCATCAAAGAAAATCCTTGTTTCTATATAGTTGCTTTAAGATCTATACAGTGAGCTCAGTCTGAGCCTCTGCGCAGCCACCATCCCAATGTTTTTGCTGCAGGACGCAGTGCTCATCTCCCTCACTGGAGAGTCATTTTGCTCATGTCAGACAGCTTAACTGCAGGTCACTAGCTGTGAAACTGTACAGTTCTAATTGTACAGTTAGTCCAATGTCTAGTACAGATATTGCTTTTAAAAATCTGAAGGAGATGAAGTAAAAACCAGTAATGTTTTAGACTAGCTTTGCTTGCAGGGTTCTCTTAATTTACTTTTCTGTTTAAAATTAAACACATTATTTAAAAATAATTCTTATATATAAATTGGGAAAAGATTCAGAAGAGCAGAACTTCTGGTCTTTTGGAAAAAAATACCTCCTTACAAAAGCGGTTATCTAACAGCAGCCATTTCAGGCTATTAGGTGGTTAATAGGTGTGCCAGAAGAGAAAAAAATTGTCAGATGTTATAGCTGGAAGTGAAGGCATTTCAAAAGAGTTGTGCTTTGGGTCTGTGTCATTTAGACTGTACAATTTATATATATATATATATATATATATATATATATATAGGTAGGAGGAAGAAAAAAAATGATGTTTGAAAAGCCTATGGGTTTCTTTAACTTCTTCAAGCTGTTGCCACTTTTTGGTCATTAATTATTATGTGATTTCTTTGGTTGGGGATGACTGAGTCATCCACACTGGGGAGATTTTATGATAGTGACGATTTTGAGTCTGGTGTCTTCAAAAGGACTAATAAGACTTAAATATGCATGTCCTGTTGAATTTCCATTACAGCTGAACATGGTTTGAGTCCTTTGGAGTTTTATTTCAAGTCTCTCTGCTTTGCCTGCAGAAGGCAGGAGGAGCTTTGCCCTTGAACAAGGCAACTGTGACATGAATTTGAGAAAATGAGTCCTCACCTCTCTCGTTTCGGGCTTGTGATTCTCTTAGCAAATGTCAAGCCTGAGCAGAAGTGTTAATCATGTTGTGTGTGGTGTCATATAATCCAGGATTTATGTGAAAGGCAGAAGGCTGAAGCAGTTTCAGTAGTCTTGGATGCTCTGCTTTTAATTGGTTGCTTAAATCCCTTTTTTCAAGTGAGAAAAGTCCTGAGAATGGCACAGCAAGACTGAGTTTTCTTGTAACACTGTGATAACCTTTTGTCAGATTGCATTTAATTTTCACCTCCTACCTCTGTGCCTACTGCTGCACCTCGTACTGGGTTTGTTTTTATGAAAACTACAAAATAGGGCTTCTTGTGTCTTGAATAATTTTAGTGACTTCTGTAATCTGAGAAGAATATATCTGCAATCTTACAAATTCCCTACGGAGAAATACCTCTGCTGCACTGTTTCTCTGGGTGTTGCTGGGCTGGCAGGCATCCTGTTAGCCCTTCACAAGACTCTGCTTTGGAACTTTTCCTTTCTGACCTCTGTTTTTGCTCTTTTGCCTCTGTTGGAGATTTACTCTCTCTCTGCAGGCACACACTGGTGGGTTTGTTCTTTAGATGAATATTGCATGAATATTGTTGTGTGGACAATGTTGACAGGGATTTTCTGGTTTTATTTTTTTCTTACTTTGTTCATATAGGCTGTACTTTCCTGAGTTTTGAGAAGAAGCACCTGGGACCATTGAACTGGAGGACCTGTGTATCCCTAAGAAGATTTTATCACCAAGGAGATATTAATGAGCTGTCTCTTAAGTTTTCTGCTCTGCCCTGGTTGTTTGTCCTTAATTGTTAGGTGCTCTCTTCTGGGAAGCTGAAACTTGCTGTCTGCCTCTTTTGAAAATATTATTAATTGAGCAGGAAGCTTTATTACTAGCTTGAACTTTATAGTTGCCCTTGACACTCCAGAGGGTTTGTGCAGTGATCTAGATATTGTTTATACATGGCAGTCTTTTTTAATTACCTTTGATCCTAAGTTCTTAACTGTTCCTTCTGATCTACTACCTGTAAGCCTGACAAAAGGATCATACAACTGGGAGAGTTTAATTCTGCTGTCAGGCAGAGCTGAATAAGCTATTAAAAATGTTTACTCATGAGTTAGTTGACCAGGTTCATAAAATGTGAGAGCAGCTCTAGGGAAATGATGTAAAATGTAGCATGGATTTGGAAACCTCTGCACTTACTGTGTTTTAGAGGAATACGTGCCTGTTAAAGAGCACACCAGAGACAGCAGCACCGCTGTGTTTTGAGTGAGTCTCTAACAGGTTTTGATCTCTTGGCAACATTCGGTATAAACAGAATTGAAGGTGCTTTTTAGTTTTCTGTAAGTGAAAGTGGCTGGTGATGTGCCTGGCGTGGCTTCCATTTCACCTCCTATGGGATTTGTATAATTCTTAGAAGCTATGGATAATTTGGTTGAGAAAATTTTTTGTCTTTGAAGAGTTAAACATGCCATTTCCTGTGGAGCATTCTTCCCACTTCTTGTAGTGGTGTGGTAGAAGATGGAGGTGCTATGGGCTGTGATACCAGACCCTGCTCCTTTACTTGCACATATGACCCTGCTTTGATTATTGAGAAATTGTGTCACCAGCCAGGGCTGTTGGAGCCATCACTCATTGTCTGAAGAAACTTGAGAGTAGCAGGAAGATGTCATGCCATGTCCAGGCTTAGGTGGTGAGGAAGTGAGGAAGGACTGGAGTGCTGATGACCTGATTTGGAATTATCATGTATCGTTCACACTTGTAAAGTGTAACTTTGATTTGTGTGTCTTACAACTTAGCCTTTTTATTTATTGTTTCCAAACCTCTAATCAACAGCACTTATCATAGTTCTTTACTGTGATTTCCTCACAGCACATGACTGAGGAGACCCAGTGCCACTCTTGTAATCTGCTTATCGTTCTGAACTGCCTTGATTCTGTGACTTTTACTCAGCATTTTCCTTACTGACTTCAGCTTCTCCTCTTCTTCTTTAGAGGAAAAGATCCTAAAGAAGATTTACAACTGATTCTGTTTTTCCAAAAGGGGTTGCTTACCTGAATGTCCCCTTTCTCTTTATTTGCAGGATCTAAATTGAAGTCGAAATTTAAACATTTTCGTTGGATGATTTTATTGCAACTGATTTTTAGTATTGTTGTTATGATTGCTCTGAATTCACATCAGCTACATCCTCAACTTTTTCCCTTTTATTTTTGTGGCATTCATTTTTCATCACACAAGCACTGGACAATGTAATGTTTGGTTGGACAAGCGTTGTCTTATCTGCACCCCTGTGTCAGATACCTTGAAGAAGTTGGAAGAAGGTGCAGAAAACCTTCTAAAATGGGCAATTATTCCAGTTCACTGATGATTATCTTATTGGGGATGTTAAGAACATGTATATAAAACCCAGAATGGTATTTCAGTTCTCTTGAAACCAGTGTGATAAATTCCACAGTTTCCAGTAAGGTCTGGGTTTCATTGCTATTTTCTGCCTGCTCTGAAAGTTAAAATAGTAATTTTTCTGGAAGACGTGTACTCCTACAGCTGTAGTTTTGAGGATACACTTTCCTCTGTTCTCTCTATATATTACCTTTGTGTGTTACAAGAATCTTTCAGTGCAGTAACCTCCCCAGTGGTCATGCCCTTGTCCATTCTTCCTGAATGGCACATCCCATTGATTTTTGTCACTCTGCCACGCTCACAAAGTGATTCCTGTCAAAGCCCTCCATTATTGGCAGTTATTCTGACTCATCTGTTTTAGCACTGGAGCTTCTCATACTGATGAACAAGCCCTTATTGCTTCTGGTTTTGGGCTTGTAAACTTTTTAGCCCCTCCCCGTTCCCCCTTTTTTTTCCTTAATATTTTTAAATTCAAAACCTTTAATACCCTGAAAGTATCCAAGATGCACCTCTTCTGGTTTGGCCTATTTTTCCTGTAGTTCAGCTGTAGATAGTCTGTCCTTCTCTTCAGTTACCTCTTGATTATTGGATTAGAATTCTAGAAATTGTCTTTAACATTGCATGGTAGGTGTTTTGACAGAGAATGCTCAACTCATTCAAAATCTTACTAACTCAGCCCTTAAAAGGGAGCCTGTGCTAGGGGGAGTTTCATCAACCCCCTAGGGGAGCCTTTTTTCCTTATTCACACAGGAACTAGTGAGTTATCTGAGAGAAGCATCCTTCAGTTGTTTTAATCAATTGCTACATTTCTCACCTTCAGACTAATTGGACCTGATTTGAAATAAAACCCATGTGTCTGGAGCCTAAGTCCAGGATGTACAGGAGGGGTGGGCTGGGGAGGATTGTCCACAGTGGGTCTGATTAGCACATGCTTTTTAGCACATGCTTTTTAGCTTGCTCTGTACTCCTAGTTTTATCACAGGGGTTGTGATCAATGTGTTGTAGTTCCTAACGTGTAAGAGAGGAAGTCCATGCCAGCATTTGTCCATGCAGGCTTTTATTGTCAGACTTTCCCTGTTATCATCCAATATGGTTTCACTGAATGTGCCCAGTTGTAGAGAAATATGCTGGGTATTAAGATGTGTTTAAGCAATGGTGAATGTGCAGAATTCAAAGACAGTTCCTTATGTTTCCCTCTTCCTTTCTCGCATTTCTGCTTTCATTAAGTGTATCACTGATGGTGTCTCTTCAGTAAATAGCAATTAGGCACATTCATCTGGTAAGGCAGCAAGCTCCTGATTAAGCAAAATGCTGCAAGTCTGTGAAATTCCGGGTCGTGCAAGGACTGCCAGGCTGGCAGAAGCATCCCCATTTTGTTGGGATGCTTCTATAGTGCTGTTTTCTGCCTGGCCCTGGGGGAGGGTGCAAGGGCTGCTTTCCTTTGGCAGCTGCCAGTCCTCCTTATATTTCAGTCTGTAATGAAGCTGCATGTCAGAGTGCACTGGGGTGTTAAAGGTTCTCCAGAATTCCGCAGTTGGTACAACCCCAGGTGACTGAACTGCCTGTAGCCACAATGGGCTGGATAAAAGACGAGCCTCAGACTCCTCCTTTCTTGCTGCTCTTTCATGCAAGTGATACCAGCTTGTAGGAAACCCAGGTGTTGTCTTCAGCTGTTCCTTGTATCTGTGTTTCCATTACAGTGAGACTGTGTCACTCAACATAGGAAAATACTGTAGTTTCATAATTGGATTTAGTTGGAGAAAAAAATGAACAATAAATTGCATAGACAAAAATTAGTCTGTGAGGAGTTTTGGGTTTGGTTTTTTTGTTGTTGTTGTTGTTTTGGTTTTTTTTTTTTTTTAATTTTTATAGCAGGATTTATCAATCACTCTAGTAAAGGTAGTTTTTTCTTACATTCTTGCCCCGGTTGCCTCCTTGTATTATCATGACTGTATTAACCTTTTTATTGTAGTTATACTTTTGCTTCTGGATGTAGATAAATTGATGCAGAAGTTGCTCTGCAACATATTTTTCCTAAACTGAACATTTCACCCCAGGGACTCATCCAGTTTTCCAGAAATGTGTTTGTCAAGGTCCTGGATAAGCAATCTCATTTTCTCTAGATTATACTGCCTAAAAGATAACATAAGAAAAACTCTGCAGATGCTTTCTGCATTAAATAAAGAGCTTTCCCTATGAATTTAAATCTCCTACAGCTTATTTTCTGTGATTCAATAGTGAGTTGTATTTGGTTTATATTTTGTAATTAGAGCACAGAACAGATGGCAAACCCTCGGTTTAAAGTGGAGTGTATTGAATAACCCCCAGTGCCTGGTGCCTAACTGGAATCCAGAGAAAAGTTGCATTCTCTCACTTTTCCTGACCTTGCTCCCAGAGTTTTGTGAAAACAGTGCTAACAGAAACATTTATCTGATCTCACTTAATAGCAGCACCATGTCTGCTGCTGCTTAGGCCAGTGAACTTAATCCACTTTAGAGTAGCTGGGGGGAAAGTCATGAAGTATCAAATACCATGAGCAGAGGCATGCTTATGAGGCAAGTACTATGAACTGACCACTTGGGCAGCTGGGAGACAAACACTTCATCAGAACTGAAGGCTTTGGCAAAAATACAAGAGGATCTTAGAGCACTACAAAGATGCTTAAGTGATAGACTTTCAATAAAAGAATCATTCTGATCCTTGGTGAATTTCAACATGTGATACAGCTCGACCAATTCAGTATCTTTTATCTTCCAACTGCATGCAGAAGGTTCCATTCTTTTTGTGGTGCTGTGTTGTTTGTTCCATGGACAGGCAGGACACCATTTCAGCTGTAGGTAAGCACACACTTCCCTCTGCTACAGCAAACTGTTATGAAGCTTCTATTATTGAAATATTTGCTTTTATTTCTCCCGCAGGGAAAGTGTATCAGGGCTGGTAGGGTATTGGATGCTGTCACTCCTTGGTGTTCCTTTTTGGAAGTGGTGCCAGGTGCACACATTCCAGAGATGTAGGCACTTTGCATTTCAGAGCAAGCAGGAGCGAAGGAATGGGAAAAGGCAGTGAAAAAAGTGTGAAATAGAGTTCTTTGGTGTTGACTTCCTGAGATCCCTTTCCCTTATCACCCATTTAGAAGAGAATTTATCTGATGTTGGCTGTAGGTCTAGACAGGTGTAGGCAGTACTTGGCAGATAGGAATTACTACCAGAGATGCTCCTGCATTCAGAGTTTACCTAGGGGATAAAATAAAGGCCAATTCAAAGCTCTCCTTTCTCTGCCTCTGTGAATTCTTTTTTTCTTTCTTTTCCTCTCATCCTGACATTGATCCGCTAGTTTTACAACCATCCATCTATTCCCCTTCCTACACTTGGTCTCTTTCTAGGTAGTGTGTTCGGACTTGAGCAGGGTCAGGCTTTCAGCAACAGGATTTCTGTGGGTAGATACCATGTTTCTTATTGGCATTGAATAATGCTGTGTTCAGGTTGTGGTTCCGTTGATTTTTGCAACTTTGTTTCTGATGTGATTTACTAATCTTGGTGCAAAGGCATTAGAACCTGGTCTGACCAACAGAAAGCAGCAGTAGAGGCCTCCCTTATTCTTCCAGCCCATCCTTGAGTTCAAGACTGATGGCACTTTCCTCTGAAAACAGAATATTTGCTGTGTTTGAGATCACAGTTCTTCCAGATTCCTTGCTCAAACCACCTGGTCTTGTTACCTTACAGTCCTAAGCCACTTAATACAGACTTTTAGTGAAAAATCTACCTCTGAACCCCTTTAGCCTTGGACGGAAAGCCTCGAGGAACTCGTAACAGTAAGCAGGCATGACTTGGGAAGCCGGTGCTCCATCATTCCATCCCATCCAACACTTCAGTAAAGGTGTCACCCATGTGTGATTGTCCTCAGGAATTGCACTGCTGCTGCCAGGTAAATACACTTTTTCCCAGCTGCCTTGTGCTGCTTAGCTTTTTTCCATGGTGGGGTGGAGTGTGAAAGGAAAAGGTTGTGGCAGCATCTCAGTCTGGCATTTGTGCATCTGTAAGAACTGTGCTTTGCCAACTGCTCTTTTTACATAACGGAATCTCAGATTGTAAGAGAAACTGGGGAAACAGAAGAGTGTTTCAATGATTAATATCACTGCTGGGCACCAGGATGTCAGATTGCTCTGTAAAAGAGATTAAAAAAATAAAGGGGGGGGAACTAAAAAGAAATAATTAAGGATAGCTTTCTACTGGATGCCTACAGGAGAAAAAGTCAGGTTTTCAAAGTTGTTGAGGAATCAGAATACAAAGTAAGTGTCTTCATGTCTGTGTGTATCTTCAGGTGCACAATTTTTTTCAAATTACCAATCCTTTTTCACTCTTGAAAGATGCTTATTATCCTATAGTGATTACAGAATTAAGTAATACTTTTGACTTCAAAGACTTCTGTTCCATTTTTATGATGAGGAATCAGCAATAAAGAAATCCCTGTTATTCAAGAAGTAGGCAAAAAAATCCTCAGATCTGGACACTAAGTGTAAGGAGCTGAATCCCTAACAATATGCACAGCTCTTGTGGTTTTGAAAGCAGTGATGCTCTGTTCCAAATAAGTTGTTCCCTCACATTTGGGGAAACAGTGCTGTTTAAAATGATTTCATGGAGAGGCACACTACCTGTGTTTTTAGTTTTTGTATGTGAGAGTGCACACGGCTAGGGAATGGAAATGGATTTGCATGCTCAAACCTTCTTCCTCTAACAGCACATTTTCTGCACCATGAACTGGTTAAAGAGGTTGGAAGGGAGTTTTATTGATGTGTTCTATTTTTAGCAAGTAATCTGAACCAATTTATTCTCCTTGATAAGGCAGTGTATAAAAAAGGGGAGGAGAGGGAGCCTAGGGGAATGTGAAGCATCTTACTAAGGATGTAATTTATTTATCTGGTGGTGTTTATTTTTGGTGGTGCTTCCATTGCCCTTCCTTCACTTTGTTTCGTTAAAGCCATGCTGCTAAATACTCCTGCTGATCTGGATCCTGTTAGGATCAAAAGTATTGTAGGCTACAGGAGTGTGATTCCCACTGTAGCTTACAAGTTTTCTGTGACACGTTCTGTACAGACTGCAGTTTTGGGAAGTTGATCTAACTTCCAGGACAGAAAATCTTCTGTAAAGGTGACAAGCTCTCAAATGACTCTTGAAGGTGTTTAGGATGTAGGATGTATGATTCCTTCCAAGTACATAATTAACCAGTGAGCAACTGTTGGCACCCTGGTATTTCCTGCCAGTTGGAAACTATTCAGGGATGAGAGAAAGAAAACTGCTTGTTACTGCAGTTTTGAATGTACCTGGATGGTGTGGGGCTGATCAGCTCTCCAGAGGAAAGGCACTGTTCTCTGCTTCATTACATTCATTAAACTTTATTACAGACCTTAAGTGTCTGTAGGAATGCCAGGGAATCAATACAGCTCCGTTTCCTCTGCAAGAGTCATTTTCTGAGCTGTAGTGCACTCCACACTACCACAGAGCTAATCCCAAAAGGGTAAGATTAAGGGTACTTAATCCAACAGTTCTTTATCTTTGTTGCTCCCCACTAATCATGAGGGCCACGTTCACTCTCAGGTTAAAGACTGAGTTAAAAGATAATTTCTTTGGAAACCCAGCCATTGCAGATAATCGATTTCACCTGCCCTTCCAGAACCACGGGCTTTGCCTGGGCAGGAGCATCCTTCAAATCTGGCAGAATTCCTCTCCTCGTCCTCCTCCCCTCTCATTGCAAAGCTCTTGGTTTCTGTGACAAATAACGCTGCTCAGAGGCCCGAGTTCGCCCTGCCTGTCTAATGAGTGACCACTTAGCTCTGGTGACAGGCCCTGCCTGCGGCGGCCGATGGCTCAGCGCAGCCCTCGCAGCCGCTCCGGGACCGCAGCCCCGAATGCCGATGAGGGCAGCAGGTCCTTGCTGTGAAAGGGATTTACAGCCTGTGTTCATGTGGCTAGAGAGGAAAGCACTAAGGAAAGGGTGCTCTTTGGGGTGAAATGATGAGGCTGTGGATCTGAGTGCCAGTAGGTTTAAGGGCCAAACAAATGAGGCGGCGTAGATTTGAATGTGTAGCCACTTAACGCATGAGACCTGATGTTCTGTTTAGGAAATTGTTACAAAGGAGTTGGAATCAGTTTTCAAGGATATAATAAGTATGTGAGGGTGTGAGTTTGGATAAGGATTCTGGGGCAAGCACTGGAATGAATCCAAGAGTTGTTTCCTCGGCACAGCTGACATGGTGTCTGTGGATGTGAACCTTGGGCAGTACAACACTACATGTTCCTGGCATTCCTGTGTATACAGGTTCTAGGTGGCTGAAATGATCCATAATGACCTTTACAATTAAATCTCCATGGTCACTGATAGAACTGCTTATGTCAGCTACTGTATGACAAAGGAGAGCTAGAAAGCAGTGTTCCTCTCTGATGGAATAGCTTTTATTGATACTTTGATGCCACTGGATTATTTCCATCTGGTTGAATACTTGTTGTGGAGGAAAAAAGTCTTTCAATCTTCACATGAAGACACGTTCAACACTGCTGCTTTTTTAGCTCATACACTAATTCCCTCATTCCTCCAGACCGATCATGTTTGATGTGCTTGGATTTTCTTCCCCCCAATACATTTTCTCTCTCCTGCTCTCTAAGCTGTTTCCTCTCTACTTACCCTGCTATAAAACTTTATTGTTCCCTTAGGTTGTGATTGACTTGTCTTGCAGCAAGTTGATTTACAACACTTCACAATGAGCGTGTTATATAAAAATCAATTGTATTCTGTTCTGTGGTTTGGGTTGTGTGGGGTTTTCTTGGTTTGGTTCTAACTTTCCATTTTTCCTTCACCTTCTAACCTGTTCTATTGTACAAAAATAGAAACTAGTGTGAGTGTGTATTATTCACTACAGATAAGATCTTGTGAACTTTCTTGTGGACTCCAGCAAACTATTTCTTTGTTCTGTGCAGTATGGATTGATTTTGTTCTTGTCTCCCAGATTTTTTCCTTGACTTGGGGATCAATCTAATCTCTGCCTTTTGTTGTACTCTGTTCAGTTTTTCTTCTGTTCTTTGATTAGATCTGACTGGGGCATTGTTCTACAGTGACACACTGTAATTTCATACTCTCTTGTTTTTTATTTTTTCCCCCTCCTGAAAAACAGAATAATTTTCCTTGAGGTCTTTACAAGTGGCTGCCATGCTGTGAGCCAATAATTCAACTGAAAATAAGAATGCCCTGGAGCTTCTTTAATGCATATTAATGCATGGTTTAACCAACACGAGGTCTCATGGCATATCAGGAATTCACTAGAATGTCATCAACTTTACCTTAGATTTTTTTATTGTTGGTTAGAGAGATTGGCATGGAAATATTTTCAAGTCCCTTGAAAGCACTTTTTCTCTGTGATGTTACCAAAGGATGCGCTTTGTGTTGCCGTGCAGTAACTGGAAGTAGTCGGGACTGCCCTGCCAGATTGCACAGGCTCTTTAAAGCCTGTGCTGAGTAGTTTAAATGCACAGGGTCTTTACCTGGCTGTGCAGTTTCAGGGAATGGGAAAGATCACAATGACTATATTTTACTTAATGCCCTGCACCATTCATTGCAAAGCTTTTCTGAGCGGCTCTCCAATAGCTTAAGGCAGCTAGAGCAGAAACGTTTCCTCTTCCATTGGCCATGTCTGGATTTCCGGTAGCAAAACAGCAGAAAACGGTACAGGTCATTGTAGATTATCTTCCCATCTTCTTTCTTTTTTAAATATATAGAAAGCTTTGTCAAGAATCTCTTTGGGTTTGTTTGCATTGTGTTTAAAGCAGTGGGGTTTTATTGTTGGTTGGTCCTCAAGTGACACTGTAATGATCCTGGTAATTAGGAATAGTAGGATTGAAAAGCTCAGCCTCATCAAAAGCCAGTTTAAACAATTGGAAAGAATCTGACTTGATTGGATTTACAGTAGGCCCTTCTCCAAGACTGCCTATCCACTAAATAAGAAATGGTAGGGAATAGCACTTATAGGTAATTTTGTTCTTTTCTCTCTTCTTTTTTGTTCTGGCCAACCATTTGCAAGTGCCTACCTGTCCCAGCTGGGTGTTTTGTCATTGCCACTTCCCTTCAGTAAGATTTACGAACCACACACAGACTAGCAGGAGGGATTCTGCTTTTCTTTTCCCTCCTGCTGAAACTCTTCAAGTAAAGATAATGTAAACTGCTATGTTCTCCATCCTGCACATGGCCCTTCCAAAGTGCACAGTGAATACTTCAAAGACAATTGTTTTACTTCATGTAATTGATTTTTTCATATACTCTAGAACGACCGGAACAAGTTCATTAAAATTTTGATGCTACAAGTCAGTTAAACCGGCATGCTCCTGTAGAACCCAGAACTGTCAGGGCTGGTGAGAGAGCATCTCCTCTGCCAGCAGGAAGGAAGGATTCTGTTTCTTGCACTGGAGTCTCAAGGAATTTATTTTGGGGCCTAATGTTGCACCACTGAATTAAAGGATTTTTATTCAAACACTTCAGTAGATGCACCATTACACTTCACCTTTAGATTTTGTTTTCCTGCACTTTGGAAATCACACTTTTCAGTGCCTTCATTTGCACAGTGTAGTCTCCTCCTAAATAGTGAAAAAGGGCATGAGTGGGCATTTGGGGTTCTTTACCAACTCTTTAAGACCTTATGATCTCATTTTAAATGAGGCAGATTACATTTTAATAACAGGCATTTACTTGAGTGGGATTATAACAGGAGTAGGCTCATTTCATGGAGGTACACGTTTTGATGATTCCAGTGGGATGACGTTTTTGTCTGCTGTGACAGTTTTGCTTACAAAATTGTATTCCTAATGTCTTTGTCATCAAAATTCAGCTAAGGAGTTGTCAGAAATTTGTAAGGCAGAAAGAAGATCCAGTTGCTCTGAGAGCACTATATTTAGCTGTGCATTAATGCAAGTAATGAATGAAGACTTGTTTGCATCTAGAAAGAAGCAGAGATGCTTCAGAGACGTGCATGGAGCAAACATATGGAACTGCTTGTTGAAAGTTTAGTCCTGCTATTTTGAATAGCTCATGCAATAAATTACCTGACAGTATGAAGCAGATTTTTTTTTGATCCTCCAAAAGTATGTTGTGTATCTTTTTAGATTTGAGAGTGGATAAACAGAGCTCCAAGTGAACATTTTCCACACAAACCCGGAGACTGGGAAGTTTCTATTGCTTATAGAAAATTGACTCTTCTCATCAGTATTTTGTCTTTATCAGAGGAAAGACGTACTTCCAATATTTCGTGTAGTGGCCTCATCGTGGGTGTATGTGCAGTCTCTGTGCGTTTGAATTGTCATCCCTGACTGGATCCTAGAGCACAGGAAACTGAAAAGTCCTTGAATTAGAGTAAGCAGTATTTAACAACAACTAAAATACCGGTTTCTTATCAATATTGTTCTCATCCTAAGTCCAAAACACAGCACTGTACCAGCTACTATGAGTAAGTAAATCTATCCCAGTCAAAACAAGAACACAGCTGAATGAAAAAAGAACTCTCTAGAAATGGATCTATTAGGTCACCCAAGATCTGTTTCACCTCCCTAACAGAAGTGGGGAAAAAAAACCTTCTAAATTTTTGGAATAGCAGGTCCAACAGCATTGAGTGTAGGAAGTGATGCTGATACCCAACCCTGGAAGGCACTGCCCTAGAGGAAGGTTGTGCCAGGGCAGTGTAAAGCACTGTCCAGTACTTCAGAAAGAGGTAGGATGGCCAAGACTGTTTTCACATGAAGAGAGCAAACCTCATCTAATTGCTTTAAGAAAATAAATTATGTTCCTTTCAGAGACTTATTGGTGGGATCTAATTAAAGTACTGCAGAAAAGGAACTAAAAAATTCCCTGTAAGTGGATTTGTTTGCTGGCAATTTGATATGAAATCAGGGGACTAGGAGCAGATGATTAGCCTTGTATATTTTTTTTCCTCTTTTCTTTCTTTCTGTGTTTAGTTTTGAGAGATTAGGAACTACAAAATGCATATTACAGACTTCTGGCATCATTAGCAGTTCCTCCAGCTTTATTTTCCCTGTCACTCTGTAATGAGTAATGAACTAAGCTGGTACTAAAGCCAGCTTAGCAAGCTATTGCTTTTTAAATTGCAAGTCTCCCAGTATGTTCTTCTCCTTATTATTAATTTTAAGTAACTCTTATTTTTGTTGCTCTATTTCTGTTCCTTGTGAATTTTGCATAATGTTTGCATTCACATACCTTCAGTGCTCCCAGTAAAGATGCAGTGATTAGATGCAGCTCTCTCTCACCAGCTGCCAAGGCATAAGAACGAAGGATGATCCCAGGCAACGAAAAGTTAGAAAAACTATGGTCAAAGTCAGAAATCTACTTATGGGGCAAGAAAGTCTCGGAAATTCACTACTGCATTGAAGATGCTGAAATTCCTGAAAGGCACTTAAAATTTCATGTCTATTAACATAATTTGTAATTGAGCTGCTGAGAGTAGTGATGAGAGCGAGCCAGAAATTTATCTTCCTTGAAAGCTGTCTCTGGCCACTTGACTATAAGGAAGATGAGGTCGAATCACTGGTCCTGTTCAACTCAAATGCTCGAAGAGAGCATTATTGATGAATAATGATAATTATTGAGATCAAAAGACATTCTGGTATGTGAAGAATTTAATGTAGTTTAATCAAAGCATGTGTGGTGAATGTAGGGCAGAATGGTGAATGCAATATCACATGCTTGCGTTTGCCATTTCCCATAAAGTACAAATAGATGATGTCCAGCAAATGTGGAAGTTCATTTTTTCAATGATAAAGGAAAATACTTGGAAATTAACCCACTTGTCCTTATTATCTTAATGAAGATAGAAAACCCATTTTTGTAAATGTGAATTTTGGAATCTCTATTCATTTTCCAAAGGCTTTGGCATTGAGGTTAGTTGGGTTTCTTGAGTCATCTTCAATTCCTGGACATAATAAAAGTCATATTAGTGTGTTAAGGATTTAAATGAAGAATTTAAAAATAATTAAAAATTGTGGGGTTTGTATGATGTTTCCTAAATTATATTGTATCACTGTGTGCTCTACAATTTACTTTGCCTTCTCTGAAGTATTTGACCCAGTTGGAGATTAGAATAGGTGAATTACTGGTCTAATTTGAAGTTTCCATTTCTAAATATGTAGTGAAGCTAGCAGTGAAAAAAAAATTGTCTTTCTTTAAATACAGCTGGATTAAAGGCCAGGATTTTGAAAACACAGTTACTTTTGGATACTTCCTTTTTGTTGTGCTTAACTCATGGGGCTCCTTTGATGGACATTGACGTCTCAGAAATCAGACACTTGTATCTTGAGTGTTGCATGAAGTTCTGGTGCCTTTCACGTCAAAAAGCCCTCAAACAACTGTAAAATTTGCAGAGAAGGCATTCAGGAGGATCAGAGACAGGGAATGAGTTCCTGATGCAGGGTAGTTAGGTAGACTGGATCTCTTCAGTCTAAGGAACTGGTGACTTGAGGAGGGACTTAACAGATTCTGTAAGCATAATATTAGGGGTTGATGGAAAAGGGTGAGTAAGGAATGCTGTCTTGAAGAATATATGGCTACGCCTGTGGATGTTGTTATCATCACAGAACATACCGTGGGCAGCATGAGCTCGGAAAGGAGAAAATCAGGACTAAAATCTATTAAAGTCTGTGAAATAAGAAGACACTTTAGAATCAGGGTGTGCCCAAGAGCTGGGGTGTGAGGCAGGGCTCTGGGGAAGGGTTCCTTTGTGTTACCTCGGCCCTTGCCTCTTCTCTTTCCTGTGATGTAAGGTGTGGTTAGAGATTCACTGTTGCTCTTGATATCAGATTGTTCTGACTTGCAGCCATTTCTGAGTAAAATATTGGCCTCTTGCCTCTTGAGAAAAAGGCTGTGTAAAAACATCACCATTTAGGCACAAAAGAAAAAAAAAATTGATGGTTTCAAATCCCTCTCTGCACTTCAGGACCTAAAATGCCAGTTTTTAGAACATTAATTGTAAAGAATGTTAAGAATATCACCTTGCTCTGTGCCTAACCTCAGGAATATGGCATAGCTTGTAGGTTAAGGTATTGTTTGCTGCTGAGAGAAGGATGGAAATTTAGCCATTATTTGTGCCAAAGAGAATACTTCATGCCAAGTGACAGTGTTAGGTGAGTGATGCCATCTTAATTCTTGTTATGAGTGTAAGTATAATCCCATCTAAATATGGTTCTGTGGGATGGAGCTTAACGATTGCAGAGAGGAGTCATTACAGACGATCAGGTAAATAGAATGTATTTAGAAAGAAGAAAACTCAGCAGCTTGAAGAGTTATTTACCTAACAGCTTAGTGCATGTAGGCAGAGGAGTGGTTATTCTGTCAGGCTTCCTGTGTACCTGTCAGGGTGTTTTCTGCTCCGCACTATACATATTTATACTGTATGATTGCAGACTCGTGCAAAGGAGCTATTTCCAGCTGTGATATGTATGTGCTCTCTCATGACAGGAATATCTTTTTAAATAGGAAAGCAACTCCTTTAAAACACACAAGGCACAGACTTTTCTTTCACACCTGAGGTGGATTGACCTTGGCTGGATGCCAGGTGCCCACCAAGCTGCTCTGTTACTCCCCTCCACAGCTGGACAGGGGTGAGAAAATATAATGAAAGGCTGGTGGATCGAGCTAAGGACAGAGAGAGATCATTCACCAACTGCAGTCATCAACAAAACAGTCTAAACTTGGGGAAATTAGTTTCATTTACTGCTAATCACATTAGAGTAGAATAATGAGGAATAACCTCAAAACTTTTAACCCCCTTTCCCCCTGCCTTCTCTTCTTCCTGAGCTTAACTTTATTCACAGTTTCCTCTCTCTCTTCCCTCCAGTGGCATAGGGGGATGGGCAATGGGGGCTGTGGTCAGTTCATCCCATGTTGTCTCTGCTATTCCTTCCTCCTCAGGGCAAGGACTGTTCATACTCTTCCCCTGCCCCAGTGTGGGTCCCCCATGGGGTCACAAGTCCTACCAGCAAACCTATTCCAGCGTGGGCTGCTCTCTTCATGGGACCACAGGTCCTGCCAGTAGCCTGCTGAAGTGTGGGTTTTTCGTAGGGTCACAGCCTCCTTTGGGTATCCGCCTGCTCTGGCATGGAGTCCTCCAGGGGCTACAGGTGGATCTCTGCTCCTCCGTCGACCTCCATGGGCTGCTGGGGCACAGCTGCCTTGCCATGGGTTGCACCACAGGCTGCATAGGAATCTCTGCTCCAATGCCTGGAGCATCTCTTCCTTCTCCTTCTTCACTGACCTGGGTGTCTGCAGGGCAGTTCCTCTCACATATTCTCCCTTTGGCTCCCACTGCACAGGGTTTCCCCCCTCTTCTTAAATTTGCTATCCCAAAGGCACAGCCATCATCACTGATGGGCTTGGCCTTGTCCAGGGGTGGGTCCATCTTGGAGCTGGCATTCATTGCCTCTGTGGGCCACGGAGGCAGCTTCTGGCAGCTTCTCACAGGAGTCACCCCTGTAGCCCCCTGGCTACCAGAACCTTACCACACAAACTCAATGCAACACCTTTAGGCCAACATTGAGAAGGAGGGTGGGAAGCAGAGAGGGAGGATTACTTTAGCAGTTCCTGAGAGAGTTCCCAGCTCTGTTCACTCTGGTTTGCCCTTAGGCTAACAGAGCTTTCCCTGTACAGCACCCAACAGCCAAAATGCTTAGGAGAGTCAGTCTGCCAGCAGCGCCTGCTCGGGAGACGGACCCTTGGACTGATGTCCTGCTCAAGGATTCTGGTTCTCACCCAGCCCTGTGAGGTTAAATAACTTGCTTAAATATCAAACAGGGAGCATGTTCCAAACCCAGCTTTCATACAGGATTTGAGCACGATGAACAGGCAAGCGCTTGTTTCATGTTTGCTGTTGGATGTAGGCAAAGTAACCTTGGCACAGCAGAACTGCTGACTTTGGAGGTCCAAGTACTGATCCCAAAGGCTCTAAGGAGTGCTTGGGCTGGCACCTCTCCTTGCATCGTTTTTCTGCACTTTCCTTAGGTCATTTGACAGGTGGATCTGAGTCACAGACTCTGCTGCAAAGAGCCTGAAGTGGTAGGAAGGGTTGTGAATCTGCACAGAGTGTTGTCAGCAGGGTCGTATTTAAAGACTTGCATAAACACCGTTCCATGTTTTTCCTGGGTACAGACTTTCTTTGGTCCCAGACTTTGCAGAGAACTTAAATTCATACTCATGGAGAAAAATAAGCAAATGAGAAAAATAGGAAAGTATCTACTTATCCATTAGACAAATCAATCGGGGTCGTTAGTAATAACAATTTAGCTTTGCTGTGATGCTGGCAGAGGCAATTTCTTTATCTCCAACCTCAATCAGAGTGTATTCACAGGCACAGGGCTGCACTGTGGGTGACAGTGACAGCAATCTGCTGCCTGGGCAGCCTGGTTGAAAAAGCAGCCTCAGAGGTGAACATGCTGCGTCCAGACTGGCTCTGGCCAGTTTTCCCACCTGCCACTGCTTCCTGTTATTGCAAGGTTGTGTTAATATTTGTATTTACTGACTTTCTGTCCAGATATTTAGATACTGGTACAGACTCCCTTCAGTGCTGCTATCTCTGATGAGTTACTTGCTATATTTCAAAGATTTTTAGAGCCAGAGAATATATATTTTAAAGTGTGCTTTTAATCAGGGAAGAAACTAAGTAAAAATAACTCCATTCTGATTTCAGAATGGTTCCCCTAGTGGATTTTCAAGACACTTGATTATTTTGACAAATAGAAATCTTTAAGCTGCGTCTCCCTGCAGATCTTATAAAACTATGGAAGAGTGGCCTGCAGTCTTTTCTGCCTAGAGCATCTGATACTTTACTCTTAGGCACAGTTCTGAATATGCAATTCAGAGTCTTTATTACCTGTGCTGCTGTTAGAGACAGGAGAAATGTAGCATGATTTTTCCAGTCTCAAAACGATATTTCTGAGCTGTCAGGGGAGAACGAGCCCATCACTGAGTTGTAAACTGAGCAATAACAGAATGAGTGCAGGCTCTCTGCTGTCACTTCTCTATAAGTTGACTGCTCTGGTGGTGGGCTCCTACTGGCAGCAGAGCAGGAGGCTCTGTGCCACACTTTTTTTCTCTGCTGCCACATACTGCTTAGGCATGCTGAGGCTTAGCTGCTGCGTTGCTGATCCGAGATGGAGCTGAAATGTAAAAATCTCAATTTCAGCCTGGATTTCAAGCCCTGTGAACTTGAGACTCCTTTGATATGAGAAGGGTTTTGTTTGAAATCCTAGCACAAGTGAGACACAGCTGTAATGTGCAAAGTCCTTCTGTGTCTTGGTTTTGGTGTGACCCTTCTGGCTCTCTATGAGCAGAGAGGCGCTTGTGTCTTGTTGGCAGCAAACCTGAATCCAAAACTTCCTGAAACTATTAATAACTGCTCATTTAATGTGTCTCTGGTAACAGAAGTTTGGAGGGGTTTTTGCCTCTACCGATTGAGCAAGTTGTTTCTGAAAATTTTGCAGGAGCTGGAGGAAAGTGAATCCTACTGTGGATTGAGCCAACTCAACACTGTAACTGAAAGTGCAAACCAGGGCAAAATGCTTTGAAGTAGATGTGGAGAGGAACTGTTTGCTTTAATTTTACCTTCTGTGTTGCCCCTAAACTCTGAACTCAGAGTCTGGTTGGCAGCTTGTTCATCAGCATTTGGATATAACAGAGATAGGATCTGTGCCTCTTGCACCATCCAAACTCCTTCTTAAGCAGTGTTTCCTACAGCTGGTCAAGCATGGGTCTTTGTTCTCATGTACAGCCTCAGTATAGGTCAAATGAATTTCCATTACATTTTCTGTCCTGGGGCTTTCTTTTGGAAAAGGTGTGAGCAAAAGGTTTTTTTGTTAAACTAAATTTAAAAGCTTCCTTTTGTGACTGTGGCTTCATGCTTTGCTGCATTCAGATGCAAACCAGTAATGAAATCTCCTATACAATTTGGCCACCTTCCTCTAAGAGATGAACACTACTGCCCTGGTACTCTTGCATCTATGTGGTTGTGAACATCAATCCACTTCAGACCATTATAGAAACAGAAGGTCCATCAAGCTGAAATGTGCTTATTACTCAATGGGTATTTAGTCTTTAGGGATTCTGACTGTCCTGATGCAGGGATTTGGAAGTCTTTTTCTGGGAGGAGGCTTCCAGGTCTCAGCATTTGGATGATGCTTGGTCCCCTGTAGTAACTAGTGCTGCTTCAGGGAAATGGCCTCACTCATTTAAGGTGTATTCAAGGAGCAGACTTATAAGAGGAGAAAGACCAGAACAGAAGCCACTGTTTTTCTAAAGGAGCCTCTGATTTGGGGTTTTTATTTTGCCATGATCATAACAGCCTATACATCTGGTTCTTTAAATGTTAGGAACTGTTGGATTTTCAGAGAAATCAAACAGAAGATGTATTTTCACTCATATCACTAAATAAATATTGGAAAGGAAGGGGAGAGGAAGAGTTAAAGGAAATGGAGGTGACATTACAGATTTGATTCTGTCACTGCTATTTGCTGTTACATTTTTCCTGATAATTGTAGTGAGTCCTTTTCAGTTTAGGACCACTTGTTTCAAGGTGAACAATAATTTAACAGCAAAACAAAAATAATCTGAGATACATTTGATGCCACCTAATTAGTTTAGCTGAAAATCCCAGTCAGTGACCAAGACCTCCTCAGACCAGGCTTTCTATACTCTTAATAGAAAATCAGTCCTTAACTCAAAAGAGTTTGTAGTAAAAGTGTCAGAGGAGAGAAAACCAACAAAAATGACAGATGGGAGAGTGTGCAAAGAAACAGCAAGCTAATTAAGATTAGCATAATAAGCAATGCAATGAGGTTATTGTAATGCTCAGTAATTACAGACAAGTAAGAAACTGATGGGTGGTGAATTTCTTATTTTCTGCTTGAAAGTAATTGAATTCTTTCCTGCTGTTCTCTCTGTGTGCAGGAGTGTGTTTTCAAAGGCCCTTCCTGCTTTTTGGTGGGGTAACTTCACTACTTGAGCATGTTTCCTTGGGCTGCCAGATACCTGGTTTGATGGAAGCTGTACCTAGAACCATGGGCGCTCTCAGTGTGTAAAAAGCATTTCCCAGTGTGCTTTCATACATCCTTTTGAGGCTTATGTGTCACTCTTTGCATATTTTGCCTACTTACAAGTCAGTGTTAGTGAACATACGAAGAACCTGTTACTACTGGGAGAGGAGTGAAATAGCTGGAGTAAGGATGCTGAGATAAATGCTGCCTACTCTGAATGCAGCCCTCCTTCCATAGTCACATTTGGTGGTGTGACCTGCCAGAGTGGTCTGCTCAGAAGGCAGCAGGTCCAAGAAGGGAAAGCCTGTCCAGTAAATGAGGCCAGGCTTGTGAACCACTGCAATCAAAACATGCTCTACTCCAATGACAGGGGAACAGATGGCTCTGGAGTTTATGAAATCAGGTGATAGTCTCTTGTTGAGAGAAGCACATTAAATGTGTCAATCAGCCACAACTTGGAAAGCCCCCATTTGACTACTTGAATAATCAGAGCAAGGTCTCCCAGGGCTGTTAAGTTGAAAATCTGTCATTGCTTTCTCCAGGGAGTATAAAGTACATGGTAGTAACAAACTAAGAGGGCCTGTTTTTAGGAAGAAAATGAAACTATGGCAATAGTCCTTTCAGTATGTATGGCCCTGGGATGAGTGTCCTTATATCTATATGCTCTGCTGTGGACCCAGCAAAGCCTGACACTTGAAATCTCAAGTTCCTTCAATCAGGTTTTAAGTTGACCTTAGTTTGTTTGAAGTAAGATTGACCTGCATTGGATTAGTGCCTTCCTAGTCTCCATGGCCATGTAAACTGTGCAGTTTTTGGCTGTGTGCTGGAAGAGCTATGCCTTTTTTTCTTTTTTTTTTTTTCTTCTTTTTAAATCTTTCTTTTCTTGAGAGAGGGAAGGCTGTTATCCTCTGGTTTTGGTTGTATTTTTTAGTTGATAAGTCCCAGCTCATTCAGTTATTACATCAGAGGCCTCCACAGTTGGAACCTCTGTCAGCTGCTAAGCTACTGGTCTTCACAAAAAGGAACATTTTCTGAAGTTCAGCACAGTTATAGATAGGAGTTCTCCAAGGAAGCCCCATTGTCTCCAAGGCAGGAGTAATTTTCTTTTCTCTGGCAGCAGACTGTGTCTTGGCTTCGGGTACCTGCCTGCCTGCCTACCAGCTCCCTGCGAGCCAGAGCTACATGAGAGACGTCGCACACAAACTTCACAGGGCAGAGTCATCTGAGAATTTCCTGCTACGGCAAAAATCACATCTGAAGCATGCTAGAGGTTTTCTTTCTCACCTTCTGCCTTGTGAACATCTATTTTATGCAGTTCTCTTTTAGGACACAGCTTGGGCTTGTGTTCTTCATGCCGTGAGTGTTGGGGTGGAGTGAAGGCACCTGAGTGCTGGGCAGGGGCCTGGCTGGCAGGGTGCATCTCCACCTCACCCCAGCAAGGCAAGCAGGGCCAGGTTTGGAAGCATTGTCAAGGTCAGCTGGGAGTCCAAATCACTGGACACATCCATGGTGGTGGGAGTTGTCTGAAGTCCAGCTGAGAGCACAGGTCAGGGTCAGGACCACATCCAGTGACACTGGGCAGGTCTGCAGCGGTGAGTGAAGCAGTTCCAAGGTCAAGCTAGGAAGACAGGATGCAGAGCAAGGTCCAGATCAACAGGTCTGTTGCCTGGCACAGACAGGGCTGGAGCTGGGGACTGGCACATCTCCACAACAGCTGAGGCAGTGGCCGGAGGCTCAGGGCCGAGCCCCTTGGGCAGAGGGCTTGGGGAAGGCCCGAGAGGAGTCAGGGTGGCTCTGACCTTGGCTTTGAACTTACATTGCTGCACTTGGTGTTGGAATAGCTCAGTTTCACGCTTTCTGCACTTTACTGTCAGGAAGAGGAAAGATTCAGAGCAAATTGTGCGGCCTTTGCAGTTGGTACAAATGCCACAGTTGTGCAGGTAAGAGGCGAATGCTACTCTCAGACTGGAGAGGGGATCATTCCCCTACACGGACTACGGGCTGGCCACATCAGGGTGTTGGAAGAGCTCTGCTGAGATGGACCACACATTGTCAGCTGGAAATTTGTGTCAGTGAGCTGCTGCTCCTTTTGTATGAGACAAACCTCCCTACAACAAACCATCTTCCAATCTCTTCTCTTGCCACAGCTGGGATAGTATGAGTGACAGAGCTCTTTTTCAGCCAGTTGGGGTTTGGCATGGCTTTGAAGTGCCTTCATGGAGTTGTTCAAGGAGTTGTTCCTCCTTTTCCATTCATTATTCCTTCAAATGCAGGAATATTTATCTAGCAGCTGAAGCAGCATTTCTGTGGTTTGCTGTAGGGGAAGTAGGAAGTGTGTGTGTCTGTGCTACTTTATTGGGGATCCTTGATAGCTTCATGCTGCTGTAGGTGTTGACTGTTTTGGCTGGCTCTGAAGGCTGATGGCTTTAGCTTTTTTTTTTTTTTTTAAGAACAATTCAATATCTTCTGTTTGAAAACATTATTCTTTCAGGGATCCCCAACAAATCTCACCTGTCTTCAGCATTTTTTTCATGTCAGTTAAGGGGCAGGGGTCAAACGGAGGAGCTGAGGGGAAAGTGACAGCCCATTGCCTGTGAGCCTCTGCTCGTCAGTGCCTTTGCTGGTTCCATTCTCAGTGTTACCAAAGAAAATCACCTTTATTTGGTTTTTTTGAAAGTAGAGACTTGTCAGGTAGAAATGTGACCTAAACCAGTAGTTCATTCACACAGTAAGCACTGCACAGCAGTTGGTGTGTGAGCTGTCTGAGCCCACTGCCGGAAGCCAAAAACAGAAAGTAAGGTTCCAGCTGCCAAGAATTCAAGGGAGAAGGATCCCAAACAGGACTGTCCCCTGATATCTACTGTAGAGGTGGAGAAGAAAACTGGACAGCGCCTATGGATGGATTTGGAAGAGGTTTTCTTGTGTTTTACAGGATTTTCTTTTGTTAAAGTCATTGTGCAATGAAGTCTACCTTGTGTTAGCTCTAACCTGATGATGAATAATGTTTGGTAATGCAGTCTTGTTACAGGTACAGTCACAGGTCAGGTTGCATTAGTCATAAGAATCTCCATTCCAAGTCTAATTTAGCTACTCATTGGGAATAAAGAGCTAAAAACCCTTCATCCAAAGGTACAATTCAAAATAAAAATGTCTGTTAAAGAGGAATTATGTTGAATAAGAGCTGTACTTTCACCATCCCTATTCCTTCAGGGTCTTGAAATCATGCTGGTTTAACTGAATCATGCTAGTGTGGACCAGTGTTTTTATCATCCGTCAGTGCTTTTAAATGCTTAACCCTTGCATGCCTGTTGGGCTTAAATTGCCCAGTTCAGGATGCCAGGCAAGCTCAGACTGTCATGGGTAAAATATGTCTGTCTCTGTGAAACCAAGTGGAATCAACACATTTTCATTTTGTTGATTACCTCAGATAGGACTGAGTATCCTAAAACGTAAAAAGTCGTAGAAGTGCAAAAGGTTGTACGGTGATATTCTTTCAGATAAAATTATTTGCACGAAACATAGTCCAAGTGGTTTCAGAAGGGAGTACTGTTCACTTTTGCAAAGTGCAAGATGCCCTGTCCTTGTGGAGAGCTACAGAGGTAGAGAATCTTATAGTCAGGTCTGGTGTTTTTGTAAGGAAAACTAAGTTTATCAAGAGAAATACCATTGGGAGAGGTTCTTTATGCTTCAGAGGAATCCCAAAACACATACCAGATACTACCTGCTGTATTTGGATTTTCCTGCTTTATAGCACCTGTCGTTTGAATTGGATGCTGGATTTTGGGTAGATTTATGGGAATATTTTTGCTACCTTTTATACAGCAA
The DNA here is from genome assembly GCF_029207755.1 of Chamaea fasciata. NCBI lineage: Eukaryota > Metazoa > Chordata > Aves > Passeriformes > Sylviidae > Chamaea > Chamaea fasciata. Next base: position 17,435,170 of record NW_027094092.1, on the reverse strand, counting down.
CAATGTTGCTTTCCCTTGTGAAAATAGCTTTTCCTTCAAACATTTGCTCCTAAGGAGGATGCTTGAGGCACTTAACACCTGCCTCATATTTGGGAATGGCATTTATAATACTTGGTTATTTTCTTTGGAGTGTGGAACTATTTTTTAAAAGGAGAGGGAGAAACTGTAGCTATGACCACTTCTAGTTGCAATGCCTGAGAGATGAGAAGTGCGTGCTTGTGTCTGATGCTATGCCAGAGGGAAGGACTTCAGCCCAGAGGCATCTTGAGAAGCCAGAACATAGTCCAAGAGAGAGCCCTTAACAAGAAATGCAAAATTCTGCTTTCTTCGTAGGCTAACTCTGGTACAGGCTGGGAACCAAGTGTCTGAGTAGCTGTGCTGCTGTGAGGGCCTTACAAGATGAATGTTGGCCCACATGCGACCTAAATGTGAATAGGTGAACCAAATGCTGGGCTGCGTTTGAAGGACTGTGGCTATCACATTCAAGGGAAAATATCCCTCTCCATTTGAGACTGGTGAGGCTTTGCCTGGCATGCTGGGCCTAGTTTTGGGTCTCTCTTTAAAAAGAAGGCTGTTAAGATACTGAAGCAAGACCCACAGAGACCTGCTGAGATGGGTAAGGGCTGAGCATATAAATTGCGGACAGAGTTTGAGAGGAATGGGTTCATGTACTCTGCTGAGGTCAGGCAGAGGACAAATCAAATAAAAACCCACAACTACTTAAAGGGAATAAGAAAAGTCTCAGAGCCAAACCCTTCTCAGTTAGTTGCAGATGGTGGGTCAAGGGTGCAGTGGCCAGGAGTAGCAGCTTGGAAGCTTCAGCTACTTAAGACAAACTTTTTCATTTGTTCGGTACTGCAGCTCAGTAATAGTGCTGTAATAGTACCAGGCTGCAGTTTGGTACTAGGCTCTGGAGACCATGGATCTCCATTCTTGGACATTTTCAAGACTAAGATAGACCAAGTCATGGCTGAGCAGATCTAGTGTTGGCAGTAGCCCTTCTTGGAAAATGACGTTGGCCTAGTGACCTGCTGAGTGCCAGCCAGCACCTCTGCAGACTGTGCAGCCCCCAGTTCCCAGACAGCCCCCTAATCTGGAGAGCTGTGAGGTGGGGAGCAGTGTCACTGGAGTCATGCTCAGCTTGGTCCCAGAGCACTGTACTGCTCAAGGTGGGTCATGAATTCAGCTGGTAGAAGGGTGAAGGTTTGTGTTTATCTCTTGGCATTTCCCCCGTTTATTTGAGCCACGCTTGTTGCTGCCTCTGGATGTGACTTCATTAAAAAGCACTCAGCTAAAAATAGACTATACTGATCTAGAGTTCCTTGATTCATCTGAGAGTCTGCCCTGCTTCCACTTCTTGCCATCAGCTGTCCTTTTGCTTTTAATTAAATTTGGGGTTTATATTTTAAAATATTTTTCTCTCCCCTGGCCCCTCCCCCGAGAATTTCATGTCTGTACCAGAGAGCTGAGTTTCTTCTGGGCTTTAAAGCACAAAGTTATTAGCTGATACATAGTGTTTTCCACTGGCTATGGTAAAGTGTGGTTTCTGCTATTCAATCTCTAAAGTTTTCTGGACTTCAGTGCTTCTTGAAACTTCCAAGAGACTTGGAAGTTCAGTGATGGAGTTTAGAGAGTGCCTTCCCTTTCTTTAGTGTGGCCGTGCTTAAGTATTTAATGGTGCTTATGACCAGCAATTTCAGCTGAAGCAAAAATCAGTTTTTCTGGTTAGCCTAACTGGTTCTCAGTTGGTTAAACTACTAATGTACTGTAAGAAAAAGTGTATCTTTAGCAAAAATAAGTAGGGCCTTATTCTCTGCTTGGTTAAACTGCCACAGCGTGGTTGATTTCAGTGAGGTCATGATGGTACAAATCACATCATCCTTTTAGGTCTTTTTTAGCTCTGTGTTGCATGTTGGATGGCATGGTAGGGAACAGATTAATATCTTTATCATTGTGGAGCAGTTGCTAGAGTCCATCAGGCAGAACAGGTTGCTGCATTGTTATTAGTTGGATTAAAAATTGTTGAGAGAAATGCAGGTAAGTGCTAATAAGCAGAAACTTGGTATAACTTAGGTCAGTTGTTTTCCATTAAGTTTTGCTATTTTCTTAAAAAATATTTTATATTATTTGATATCTGGAAGAGTATTATTTGTCAGTGCCGTTAAGTATTTGGAAGAAGTGATAAGGAAGAAGTTCTGAGGTCCATTCAGTAGTAAGGAAGATAAAGAAATATTTTAAAGAAACTTAAAAGGGTGACTAGGAGTAAGAATGAGAATGCAATTAATCATGGCAGAATCCAAGTGAATAAGCCTGATAAAATCATTTGCACTGATGTTTGAAGGAAATGAGTAATTTTAGAAGTGGTAAACAAGATAAATCAGATGGTACATGTCTACAGCATGGTATGGCAATAGAAAGCCCAAGCAGCAGTGCAGGCAGGTTTTGTTGAATGAATAATGATTTTTTTTTTGTTATTTGTAATAACAAATATATTAATTTGTTATTTATAATAATTAATTTGTTGAATAAATAAAAATAATAATGAATCCCATAATAAAGCAGTCACCACTTCTTCTTTATCTGCCTTTCTAGTAAGATCTAGCAAATCTGGTGCTGAACTCTTGATACCTCTAAGCTTTCATGTACTTCATGTTAAATAATGGGAGAAGAACTGGAGAGTCAGAAAAAACATTCTGGTAGTTGTGAGCAGCATGGCTTAAGAATCTGGTAGAATATGGTGAAGGAGAACAAGTATGGTAACATGAAGAGTAAAATTAGAGAAGAGGGAAAGGAGTTCTTCAGGCATAAATAAATGAGTTTTAGAAAGGGTGAGCTACTGGGGAAAATAATCTTCTTTTCATCTGCAGAAGTCTTGGTGGTACCATCATGGTAAAATGAAGCTGGATGGCTGAGAGGTAAAGTGTATTTAACAATTCTGCAGCACCTGGTAAGTTATTTAGGGTGTAGTAAATAGTTTGTGCAAAGTGAGTTCAATGGTACAGTTCAAAATGAAGGCAGTAGCTAAGCCTCAAAGAAGAGTAAACAAATGTAAGATGTGTACCTTGCCATTTACACATAAGAATTAGTTCCAAGTGGAGTCTTTGTTTCTGACTTTTGACTTGAGGGCACTGGGTCTTGCCTTTCCATGAAAAGGCAAAAATAATTGCAGATCATTTTCCAGTCTGGAACACTGTGACCTACCTTCTATGGATTTGGTAACTTAAAATAACTCCCAGCTCATTACATGCACTTCAGTGCTGTCCCAGTCTGAGAACACTTCTTGGTCTCCAGAAACTCCAAAGAGGTACTCACTGCTGCACTAAAATCATCACATTAGCACTTGGCATTTATCCTTAGTTCTCATGAATTTTCATGCACTGAAAAATGTCTAGGAGGTGTCAGTCTACTAAAAGTATAAATATTTTCTGCTGAAACCAGATGATGTGTTACAGCTTTGCTTCACATAAACTCTTCCTCTACATTCTTTTCGTAGTGTGGTTCAGCATGAATGTGAAAGGGGCTAAGAGAATTAACCACCTATTCTTCATGGTTTCTGAATTTAATCTTACAGTTTATGGTATTAATCCTTAAATTTCTTGCACATACAGACGGTTCAGAATGCTGCAGTTTTTTGCTCTGTCAGACATAAAAATATATGTAAGAAGCCGGAAGTTTAGACTCATGATTTAGGCACTATATATAAATTATTTCATTTCACATGTTGGACTTCATTCTGCCTTATGCCTGTGAGATTTTTGTATTGCTATTCTTTATTTGTCCACCCAACTTTTCAGAAATTGTTTTGTCATTTTATTCAGCATTTGTCATTTTCATTTCAGCACATTGCATAGTCTTTCCTATTCAGGGAGCCAGATCTGTGTCCAACTGAATTCTGTGTGAGGCACTGAAATGATTCCAGCAGAGTCCAACTTAGAGAATGGAGGCAACCTCAGGGGCTCCATCAGCACAAATGCCATTCCCCTGCCAGAATAGTTCCATTGCCACTCTGGAGCTGATTGCTTGAAGAAGAAGAGCTCTCAGCTGCCTTGGACTGCAGAAGAACAGTGCAAAATAATAAGTTACAGAATTGCAACTGGATTCAGAAGGATCTCTGGCGGTTGTGTCGGGTGAGCTGAAAGCAGGTCTTAGTGGAAGAGGTTATTCCTGTGCTTGCCCAGTCAAGTTTTAAGTATTTTCTAAGATGGAGCTCAGGCTCTCTGTGGGCCTCTTCCTGTGGTTGACCACTCTCCAAAAATTAATTTGTCTTTATTCTGTAAATATATGCCTGCAAAAAGAACAGTGAAGAGGAAAAGCTTGGTCTGAGGCATTTGAAAATCTAATGAAAACAGAATCACTTTCTTGCTCTTGCCATTCCCTGCTGTAAACCAAGCTGGCTATGAGGCAGTGGGAAATGTGACAATATTCACTGTATCTTCACTAACTCATTGCTGCAAAGTGGTCTTTTTGTTCTATCACCATTTATCTGGATGAAGGCATTGAGAAAAGGTCTTGGATGATTTTTACAGAGAATATATTTTTCCTATCCATTCTTCAGAATCACAGGTGTTTAGAGAGGGGGAGAAAGCTCTTGCTGTTTATACCTGTTGAGACAGAATCAGCAAAAGCAGTCTCCCCACTGTGAGAACCTTCCCCATGATTATGGGCAAATCACTTGAATTTGATGTCTTAGCCTTTTCATGGATGTCACGCTGCTTGGAGTTTGTTTGAAGTAGTTGTTGTCTTTATATCTACTGACATAAAAATATACAGTGGACCATCTAATATGATTGCTTGTATATCCCATCTTGAAGAATTTCACTAAAAAGCTTATGCTTCTGTAAGTTGGCTGTGAAGTGCTTGAGGCAACATTGTGAGAGGCCTTCTAGGTGTCTTGCATTTGCAGATCCTCAGTGACCCACAGGAACAGGTGATGCCTGATCTAATGCTCTCAGTCACTTGCATTTTTTAATTGTTCTTGTTCAGCCATTTCAGCAATTCGCTTTCTCCTTCCTTTGCAAACTCTTGGGCAAATCCTGAAGTCTCTGGATTTTCCTTACCTCTCCACTTTACATTGAATGGCCTTTCTTTTCACGCAACTTAAAAAAGATCTGCTTGCAAACCTGTTAAATTATATTACTTGTTAAGCCTGATTAACGGTATCTTTAGCTTGTAGAATTACTGTGGTTTTGGTCTCATGTACATGACTTGATTAGCATTCACCATTTTGTGTGGAAAGTGTTAAGCCTGCATTATTATGGAGACGGATCCAGTGTTGATTTTAAGTGTGATCCTGTACAGCATAAAATGTTCCTGGTAAGATGGAGGCTTGAAACCCACAGCCAGAGATGAGAGAGGGAAAAACTGAGGATGAACCTTATCAATACCGAAAAACAGTGCTTGGGGGCCAGGTTTCTTGCCGGCTGATATGGGAAGGGGGAAGGGAAGCATGTGAGTAGAAAAAATGAAGGATCTTTAATTAAAGCCAAATAACAAAAACAAGCAAAAATCCTTGAGCTATTACCTCTGATCTCTCTATATGCTTTCTCTTTATTTTGTTTCTAGGATTTCCCTACTGCCCTTACTCTTCTGCAAGATTTGTTTTTTTCCTGCGATTTGCATTTAGAATTAAATTTTCCTTCCTTCTCCCATGTGCATGCAGGAAAGAAAACATTTTTATTGCTATAGCTGGTGATATCTGCTCATCAGTGGGATGTGAAAGGCCTTTCATATTTGGTTTGCTATTTTTTGTTTCCCCTGCTACCTCTCGTCTGTGAATGTCAGATTTTCAGCTGCCAGAGTGAGCTGGTAGAAGAGAGTCTGCTTTAGGGAATTGTGACGTGGATTAGGATTGAATTCTGCATGCTAAAAACCATCCTGCAGCCCTGGAAAAAAGCACTCCAGGTCATTTCCAGTGCTGGAGTCCCTTCCCTTCTCTACGGCCAAGAGTAGCACTGGAGGAGATGGCGTAGCCGATAAAACCAAATGTGTTCTCATGGCAGATTTTCAAATTGTATTTCTGTTCTGGAAAATAGCTGTGTAAAAGGTACATGGCTGTATTTCTTGGACTGTGTTGCTTGTGGCATCAGAATTTGTGGTGCTGAATACAAAGAGATATTCTTTTCTTATCCATCTCAGGAGACTAATGTAGCAAAATGACACTTGTCCTTATGGAATTTTCTTGTAGCACTTGGAGTATTTGCTATTTTTCATAAAATCCCAACTTTTACATGTGAATATTTTGGAATATTAGGTTGTTGTTGTTGTTGTTGTTGTTGTGTGTGTTGTTGTTTTTTTTGTGAGCACATTTTAAACTTTGTTTTCCAGAGGAAAATGTATCACTCAAATGTCACACTTTCTAGAATCTCTCAAAAATTCTTGAATATTCAGACTCCCAACATTCAACAAAAGAAATGCATCCTGAATTTTAATCCAGCCTCACAGTTTTAGGAGTCTGATTCCTCTGTGTATAAGATAAAAAGTATTTAATTGAGCTGGATTTTATTCCTTTTGTATCTACAGCGGACTAGAAATCTAGTGAGCTGACTCAGGCAAAGTCAGTTATAAATCAGAGGAGACTGTGGGAGGTGGTGAGGTTGCCCAAAGATCATTTCAGTTGTAATGGGAAGTTGTCAGGGCTGTCTTGTTACCACTTTGGGTCAGCTACATGACTGATAATGTGAAGGATGATTGGAAGGTGCTATATATATTCTTAAACCTTCAAGGAGAAAACGTCCAATCTTCCAGAATCCATTACCAGCTGTCCTCTCCATTAAGAGAAGTTGAGACAAACGGGGGTAACGTTGTGTCAGTTTTGTGACATCGTATTTCTTGACACAGTAGCAGGAAGGCAAATCCCCGTGGTCAGTTCCATCTTCAGCTGTAACCTGCTCCAGGCAGGGTAATGGTTGGAGTCAAGAGACAATAAATTCAAGGAAGCCCTTAGTTGACACTGAACTCGAACATGAATAAATATTTTCAGCAGAGGACCTGGGTCTGAAGTGAAGTGACCAGATGTGTGTTTGTACACACTGGTTTTATCTTTCTGTAACCACCTTGCATAGAATGATACAGTAATTCTTGGCCTGCTTCTTTTCTTTCATGATGTGATCTCTGGCTTAGACTCAACTGTTTCAGAGATTTGTTTGATCTCCAGTCCAGTGCTTGGGATCCCTGAAAGTCATTAGGACAAATTCATCTCTTGGATTACCCACATGCCTTGTTGCTTTTGTCCTACCTTGACTAACAAGTTTTGACAAGTAAATTATCAGATCAATAGCCCTTGTCAGCCGAGGCTGATGGAGAAAACGGGAAGCAGCTTCAAAGCACAAATGGTTTATTGTCTCAAGAAACATAGCAGATCTTCAGGGATGTTGAACCCAATTATCCATATCCTCATTGGATAATGCTAAGCTGTTTCAAGCTAATTACCCAGAGTTTACACCAATCTGGATATGAATTTCATCTAGTTCTAATGAACTTTTATTCTTTGCTGTGCTCATCTCAACTGAAGTGAATTTCACTTTTGAGTTAATGTTGGTTTTGTTTTAATTACATCACAGCAGACTAATTGGATGACTCGGGACTAGATGCTTAATAACTTGATATTGCATATTATTAGTGCTGTCACTTAATATTAGAGGATGAAAGAGAGTTATTACTAAGTACAGAGGTTTTGGAGCTTACTCTTTCAGGAGAAGTATCCTGCATTTTTCCACTGCTTGGTTTGCTCTCCTTTGACTCAGTGGCTGATAGAGCTCTTCTAGAAAAAGATTCCCATTGATTTGAACAAAGCTTTTATAGATGCTGATTTAGGTCTCAATTTAGAGAAGTACTTTAGCAGGTAAATAAGTTTTCCTATCAACAGAACTTAAGTACACACTCAAAAAAAAGAGCACTGAAGCATGAAGCAAGAGTTAAAAGGGTAATTTATTCAGAAATGCTTACCTTCCAACTTCCCAGAAGAAAGTACTAAATCATTTTAAGGGTGGGTTAACCTTTCTATTTTAATTTTTACCTTACAGTCATGACTGATTTATCTTTCATATTTTTGCTCTGAGAAATTAGGGAAAACCCTCAAAACTTACTTCCAGTCTCTCTGCTACTTCATTCACCTACAGCTTGTATTTTTCAACTGTGCTTCCGTTCTCCCTTAGTTCTTTTAATGTTGGTTGAGTGGCATTTAATCTATCTAAACTGAGTGGGAGTATTACTGCTTAGTTCACTAATTAAGAGAGTTGTACCCACCAGCTTCAGAGAGATGGCTTGTGTTACACAGCTTGATTTGAGACCAGAATCTGGTCTTTGGGGTACTGGGCCTCCATTTGAGCTCAGTCTTGTATTTAGCGAAGCCCCGGCAGTGAAGTTTACCTTTGAGAACTAGCAGGGAAGTCAGTGGGACTATTTATCTCCATCAAATGTAACATGCGGAAATGTTTTAAAATATGGTATTGTCTTTACAGAACAGGACTATATTCAGTGCCTGATTTTTGCATCTTCCAGATAATTTCATGTCTTCTAATGATATTCCAGTGTTTACTGCCTCTGGCAAAGCACATAATTATGTTCCTGACTGTTCCAGTTGCTACTTCAGCATCTCTGTGCAAAGTGCAGATGGTCTGAAGGGAAGGAAGCAAGTGAGAAGACTAAGAGTTGCACATTGCTATGCTCTCATCTTTGTTTCCTTAAATTTTGGGTGGAACTTTTCATGGTTTAAATGGAAGTTCTTATATTAAATCTATTTTATTAGTTATTTCATTTAAACTCAGGTTTTGCAATGACTGCATTACTGGGAGTCATTAGGATATTGTTGGGAAAAAATACAGTAAAAAAAAGTGCTCTATTGCTTTGCTTTCTGCACTTCTCTTATTCTAAGATAATAAAACCTAATGGGTCAGTTATGATTTTTGTGACTCACTAGATCAGCACAGCGCAGTTCATTTAGAGTTCTGGAAATAGACTGTATTTTGAAAAAAATCTATTCTTATCTGGAGGAAAAAAAGTAATGTTTTTCATCATGTGAGCTTTAATAACTTTTCTCTTAAGTTCCTATCTGCAGCTCAAAACTTAAAATGCATGTTGAAAAGATACAGTTAAGTGGAACTTCAAGTCCTCCTATACTTCTCAGCTTGATGGAATTTACATTTTGCCAAGGCTGATCACAAGGTAACCTTGCAGTTTCTTTAACTTAGGGTGATGAGCTCACCTTATATGGGGAGTCAAATATTCCAGTCTCTAGCTAGAAAACAATGAGACTTTAAACAGAGATCTGACTGCTTTTGTTATTATTTTGTTAGGTCTAAGTCTTTCTTAGCTGTTCTTTGAAACCATCAACTGTGAGTAATTTTTATTGTTAGCAGAGACTCTGCTGTTACCTGTGGTTCTAGGAGCTAGAATTGTAAGAGAAACACAGTCTTACAAATTATTAGTAACAGTGGAATTAGTAGTTTTACACAGATAGTGCTATGCCAGCCATACATCATGTTTTCACTGGAGTTTCTTTATTACATGTGACTCCGTTGCTGTTATATTGTTTTCTGCTAGCTATGTCATCCGTACCTAAGAGAGAATCTGAATCCATATTTCTAGACTTACTTGAAATTGTTGTTTGGATGCAGTAACACAATGGGAACGTGAATAAAACATCACGCAGACCCCTGCCTTTTCAAGTTGAGGTGCTATTAGAGTAAGAAAGATTTGCATGTAGTGCCCCAGAGCTGTGACTGAATAGCAGACAGCTATTTAAATGGTCTGAAAAATAAACCCTAAAAAATCTCACAGGCATAAGCTAACTAGTTTAAATGAGATAAAATGCTGCACTGCAGAGTTATTTCAAATAGGAGGAAATACGAAATACTGAAATGTAGTAACACACCTCCAGAATGCTCTCTCTTAGAGTTTCTTGGCAAGTAATGCACTGAATGAAATTCAAAAAAATTTGGTTTTAATAGTAATCAATAGATTATTGTGTGGGTGTAGAACAGTTTTCCTGTTTGGATCACACATGGTGATTCTGCACTATGTACCCATTGCTCTTCTTCTGCTCGTCCCATTTCAATGGGAAGCCACAAGATCTGCACACAAATGTGTGTTGAAGTCACACCCAACAGACAGCTCAACATACGGATGTACTGCAAACAGTGTTTTTTACCAACGTCTCCTCGATTGTAGCTAATGTTGGAAAATCCTTGCTTTTTGAAATGATCCAAGCTCCTGAACACCAGTCCCAGCCCCTGTATGGAAGCAGTGTTGTTTGGTGAGCTGCTGTGGAAACACTGTTGTGCCGAGCAGGTCACCAGGCAGAGGCTGTGTGCCACGTGAGGTGTCAGGAAGGCCAAGAGTTGTGCCCTGTGTGTTTTGACCTGAGTGAGCCAGCTCTGGGAACATGCAGTTGGCAGAGACCTGAACGCATTTCCCTGCATTTTCATTTTGTAGGTCTTTGGTGAAGGTAGGCAAAGAGCAAGTTTGGATAGCATTCATAGGTATGCAGCCATATGTGGCTGTTCGGTAAGGATGAAAGAGGAATTAGGTAGAAGATAAGTAATTAGAGTGCTGAAATTCTGTATCCAACAAAGCACAGGAAATACACAACAATCAAATATTGAGCCCTAGTTTTAATTTTCTGAGCCCCCAGGGTGGTTCTTTTTTAACCACAAAATAATATTAATGTCACCAGAGCTAGTTTTTTACAAGATAGACAATATTAGAAATTACTCTTGTGTAGCACATTATAACCTGAGTAATAGTGAAGCCTCAAAGACTTCTTTTAATATGTCTTTCAAAGCATAATAGGAGCAAGACTGACTTTCCAAGAAATTGTGTATTCACTGATGTTACTTTACATTTCTTTCTACTCTCATGACTACTGAATTAGGGGACATCATGCCTGTTTGCTACCTTTTTTCTTTTTACATTATAAAGCAGCAGTAGCTATAAAATACGTGCACTAGTATGAAAAAAACGCCCCAATGTTTAAAATAGCCAGCAAGGAATCATAAACTAGAATGCAAGTTTTGTATTTCTGAGAAAGCAGCTATTGTAAATTAAATCAGGCTTATTTATGAGACTTATTAATGTGAAATATAGAATCGGTCAGTGTACTGTGGTTTTCACAGACGGCTACTCTCTTAAGAGACAGGGTAATTATGGTCATAAATATTGTGTGTAATCCTGATGGTTAGAAAGGGGAGGAAAGGTTAGAAAGGAAAGGCTGGGAAAGGATTTTGAGGGGGCGTGCTGTTGCCAGCAGGGGTTTAACACTCTGTTTGGAGTCCGGATTAGAAGTATGAATGCAAAAAAATCTGCATCACCAGCAATTCATTATTACAGACTTCTTCTTGCTAAGTGTTTGAGGGAGAAAATGATGTTGTCAATGGGTCTGCCTCAAATGAAGGCAAGGTAAAAACTATGTTGTTCCTCAGAGGTTCCCAGTGGAGACTAGTAGAGCCCTCACAGGGGGTGCCTGGTGGGAGCCTGAGGTGCACTGCGGGCTCCTGGAGGGGCCACAGCAAGCTCTGGCTGAGGCCTGGTGCCCTGCAAATGTAATACAGTTTTCAGAGAAGCAGACAAGTTTGTTCAGACCTGGCTGAAGGCAGGAAGGAGAATTACTGAACCCCTAATCCAATAACTTCAGTTCCGGTCCTGTTGCTGCACTTCTTGCCTGCTGTAAACAGACCACTCCCAGTCTGTGTACAAAACGTGGAAGGGAAGCTTTTGAAATCATTCCCTGTCACATGCTGTAGATACCTTGTAGAACAAAGCTGCTCCACCTGCACACCAGGCATTTTGGTGGGCACGGGGCTCCAGGAGGCCCTGATGGCCCTGCCCAGCCCCCTGCTGCACCTTTGCTGTGCTCAGTAAATGTCATACTCGAGAAAGAGGTGAGAAGGAAGCTTGGCAGCAGTTCCTGTCTGTGGGTGCATATGTATATTTGCATCCCTGAGCTGCGACCTTTCCACGATCTCCAGGTATGGGAGAAAGCTGTTGTGTTCAGGTGTTGCCTCAGGTAGCTGTCAGCAATCAGTGTCGCTATTGCAGCATCAAAAGTGCTCATTGCTGAAAGCTTCCCTTTGTGGCTGTCATGTTGTTTACCTCTACTGCCTGCTACCCAACAACAGCACAGATGTTTTCAGGAGATGCATTTTCCAAGTGTTTGTCGGAAAAGACCGTGTCCTGGGGAGGAGTGGGGGCTACAAATACATCAGAATAAAGCTATGCAGGAGAAAGGGTGTTGTATAATAGATGTCTTTCTGTGAGAAAGTAGTCACACAGGAGGTGCTGTAAGTCTGACTTGTGAAAAGAAAAAAAAAAAAAAGGGAAATTTTAGCAGCCCTCAAAGCTCCCTACAGTAATGCTGCCTCTTCCAGAGGGAGGTTGATATTTCCCTTGTTCTGCTGGTGGGATGGCATTAGTATAGTTGGACTATGAGGGTGTGTTGGTCCCCAAATGCTTTATCCTTGCACTAGTGCTGCTTTTGGATGGGCATTTATTTGGCAATAAGTAAATGCTCCTTACCGTTTGACTTATTTACACAGCATGTTACTTAAAAACTACCAAACAACCTTCAGGGGATAACAGAGACTTGCTGCTGCTTTAAACTCAGGATTTGATTTGAACTGGTAACCTGCAGGTGAGTGGCTCCTCTGTTAATCAGCTATTTTCCTGGCTGTTCAAAAAGGTAGGGAGAATTAAGAGCAACTGTGGGCTCTTACTACCTGACTACCTCCAGTTTCAGTTTGTTGCTTCCCCAGTCCTCTCGTGGCCCCTGTGATACCATTTCATGGTAGATGTTTTCTCTCAAAAGGAACATGGCTTAGTGTGGCACAGCTAGGTCATGATGCATGAGGAAATGGAGATAGGGGAGCAGTACTGCTCCTTGAGGTGCTTCCTGAGCAGAGCCTGACAGCAGAAACATGCAGTGAGGAACCTGCCACACAGCTATCAAAATCCCAAAGAGGAAACTTCCTCAGTAAGATCAGATAGATGGAGGAAGAAAGCTGCGTTAGTGGTTGTGGCAGTCTGAAGGGGTGATGTTGTTGGCTTTTTGCTCTGGCAGTTATTACAGATGTTAGTAAGGGAATTCTTGGAAAGAGGGGATGGGTAGCAGATGCAAGGCCTGAGTCATTAGCCTGAGCTTGCCTTGTGCTCTCCCAAAAACACAAAACAGTGGCAAAATCTGTTCAGCTTGCAAAGTTTACCTGGATGTGATACAGGTAGCATATCCACAGTGAACTGAATGGGCCTGGAGTGCTCCTGTGATGAGTTTTGTGGAATGGACTATGAGGCCATCTTTGATCCTTTTCTGTACCTACCAAGGGGAAACTAAAATGCCACATCACTTCCAAAGACACCCAGGATAGTAATTTCAAGGTGAGGCATGACTTCATGAGGATAGAAAGCTTTATAGAGCATGGGACTAAACACTGCAAAGCTGAAAGTTAGATGAGCATCTAAATAGCGCCTGTCCAAGCTTCACTGAAGGCACTCACATTTCAGAAAATTGGACTTTTATAATGAAAAAAAATCATAGGAGAAGGGCAAATTACTGTCCTTACACACCACTTAGTTTTGCCTTTGAAATTAGAGGAGGGAATTAGCTGTGATTATAGCTAGGCAAAATTTGAAGTTTCCATCACATTGGGAATGCCTGCATTTCAATATTTGAGTTTGTTCCAGGTTGGTACTAAAACACGAAATAGGACATTTTGACATAGTGGGAATTCCAAAACTCTCCATTTGATTTTTCTTTAATTAAAATGAAATACTTTCACACTTTTCAGGTTGAAAATGCTTAATTTCTATTATTGTTTGGCTCTGCAGTTATTTCATTTTGAGCCTGCTTAGTATTTCAGCTACGTAGCAGATGGGGACTGTGGTTAAGATGCATGATATGTTTTCCATTCTCCCTTTTGGGTTGGCCTGCTTTTCTGGACTGCATCTCTAGGGATTATTCAAAATTATACAGTTTCTATAATATATCATACAGATCCCTCAGAGGAAGATCTGCATTGCATTATAGGAAATGTAATCTTCTGAGGCATTCAATTTATGTTAGAAAATGTGGGCCTATACCTCAATTCACAAAAACCAACATGCTTTTAGGAAAATGCAGTTTAGTAATTTCTTCATGCAAATTCAAGGAAACGTTTTTTTTCAAGGAAACTAAAAATAAAACTACAAACACCTTTTGGAGTAAGGAACTCTGAATGAGGTGTTTTGTTTGAAATTTCATTTGATGGTTGTTGTAATAATAATTAATGGATTTCAGTGGGAAATACAGGCTTTGGGAAGCTGTATATTTAATTAGCAAGCTCTAGTATTCCTAAAATTTGTATTTGTAGAAGTTTTGTTCACTGACTGAATGAAAAAACCCAGAGGTTTTCCCTCTGCTGATGACTGAATATACCAGTCAGACACTGTGAAGTTTTGCCATAGAGATTCTGTAAGTGCTATCACTTTGCCATTGCCTTCCAAGATGTAGAGGTCACTAAGACTCTATCATGGTTTGCTTTACAACAGTCAGACCAAGGAAGAAGAAATCTAAAATAACCTGCAGAACAGGGTGTAGGGACAGTGAGGATAGTGGTAACCTGCACTGGTCAAGGTTTTAAAGTTTTTGAGATTGGTTAGTGAGAAGTGTGGAGAAAACAGCTGCCATCTGATTAGGTATCTGGTATTATCTAGTTCATGTTAGCTTTGTTAAGAAGCTTATCTTAGGTACTGCTGTAGTCAATCCAATGAATGTATAATGGGTAGCATTTGGAGATGTCTTTAAATTTTTTTCACTTCTTTTCTTTGTACTTTTTTTTAGTTCTTTTGTTTTGCCTGGGAGTTGTTTTTAAACAAGGCACTGGCCAACAGACACAGGGGATGGTGGATAAAATAATCCTAACAGCTTTTCAGAGTGGCATAAGTAATTGGGATGGTTTCCCGTAACTAATTGCAGTCCAGTATTCTTTGTTTCCAGTTGTCTTTGAGTGTTGTGCTGACACCAGTTTTCCGATGAGATTAAAGAGAGCTTTAATTTGAAATGAAGTGTGGTTGTCACTGCCTGTGTTGGCAGAGGATTTCCTTCTCATTCAGTTTTTTCTGTCTTTTAAAAGCGTAAGTCTGAGGAATTCCCACCACCATTAAGTCGCAGATATGCTTGCACCTGTGTGTGGCAATGTTTTCTGAAGGTTGTCCAAGGTCATGGCTCCCACAAGATGAACAAAAACCTATTGCTTCCCTGTGTTTTGGGAAGGATGAGGGATGCTTTGCAAGCTTCCTCGTGTTAGGATAATAATAGGAAACAATAGTCTGTTAACGCAGACTTTGCGTATTGAATTAGCTCATTGCCTCCTGTGGCGTATTAGCACACCGTCTGCAACAGCGATGGAGTTGGATCAAGGTGACCCACAGCTCCTTTCAGTAATTTATCTAATCAACTGTGCAGTAATTTACTTAAGGCTGAAAAGGCTGAGGAGTTACTTCATGACCTTTGTATCTGTCAGTTCATACTACAAAGTGTGATTTTTTTTTTTTAAACTACCTGTTTTATGTGAAGTTGCACAATGATAACATTGGGTCCTTCTTAAAATTCATTCCGTGCACCCATCTTTAACAAATTCTAGCAATTTTGTATTCCATGAACTCCCTCTGTGTTGCCTTAAGAAGTCTGCCTTTGTATTGATTTTTAATTCACTACCCTTTAGCTTTATTGATGAACCTAAATATTTCAAAAAATAGAAATGCAGATTGTACCATCCAAGCATACATAAACCTTATGGCAGTGCCTGAGAGCACTCTTGTGTCAAATATATTCAGACACAATAAACAAGTGTAACTTTGCTAACTACAAAGGCTGGGCCTGGCAATTGCATTAAAGTCGTCTTAATGCATGGAAATGTTCTGAATAAAATCCCTATTTAACTATTTCTTCCCCTTCAAATTGCCAAAGTAATAATTTTCCAGACTTCATTAAGATCCTAGATGCCAAGTGTACTAGTGTCATTAATCAGCAGGTGTTGCTACCTGGGCAAATTTTGAGGCTCAGTTTATTAAAATAAGGGCAGTTCATGGACAGAATAAGAAGTTGGTGTGATGAAACATAAATTAGAAATACAGACACAAGGGCATTGTTTTATACTTAATGAAGTATTTTGTACTTAATAGCCTACTTCGTAGCTTACACTGACCAAAATCTGTAGTCTAGGCACATCTCAGATTACATCTGGCAGGGGTCCTGTGAGCACCCCCATCAGAGAAATCCAACACCACTCAATGTTGGTTGTGCCTCCCCCAAGGGCTCAGTGGCCACAGCTCCTGCCCAGGCTGCTGAAGTTCAGTTCTCTTCCAAATCTCAAGGGCTTTGGATGCCAGTCCCTGGGCAGTGATATGCTGTGTTTAATGAGAAAGAGTTGTTAGAGACTCACCTTTGGGGTGCTGGTTGCTTCACTGCAACTTCAAGACTCTTATTTCTAATAATTTTTCTGCTGCACTTAATGTTTCTCATTGATAAGGTTGCATCCCTTCTCCTTGGCATTCAGTCCCATTGTGAGGTGAGTGGGCATCA
The DNA here is from genome assembly GCF_029207755.1 of Chamaea fasciata. Lineage (NCBI taxonomy): Eukaryota > Metazoa > Chordata > Aves > Passeriformes > Sylviidae > Chamaea > Chamaea fasciata. The sequence continues at coordinate 17,418,621 of NW_027094092.1, read as the reverse complement.
TGGTGAGTAGGTGAGCAGCAAATGGCAAGTGAACTCAGTAAGTGCCTATAAACCAGCTTCCCTTATGACTGTGTGTTAGGTAACAGGATCCACCATGCTTGGGAAAACAAATTCCTCCCAGTGCAGTGGACTAACGCTGTATGTTTATCCGTTCTCTCATCCCAAGCATGAAAACCTGGTACTGAGACAAAATAGTCCACACGTGGTCCCTTGCAAGAAGTGAATGGGTACTGTCCCAGTGCACTGCACCATGTGAGAAACAAAAGCTGCTGACAATAGTTTATCTTGTAAGGAGTCTCATGCACTCACTGGAGAGGGCAAAGCAAAACTGCATGGATTCAGAGATCTGGTGTTCCCTCAGAAGTACGGCTCTTAAATGTTGTTGTTCAGAGTTCTTCAAAAGCACAGAGAGGCTCTTTCTGGGGCAGATTGGCCAGGTCAGGTCCTCTATTGCCTGGCAGACAGGATATAAGGGAGATTTTGCCCCCTGAATCAGTTCAGGATAATAAAAATGATAGGCTAGTCTAGACAGAAATAGAAGTTAGCCAGTGGAGAGTAATCACTGCCCAAGCTTTTATAAAGCCATTCTACTTAATCAAAATGTTTTAAGAGTGTTATTGTGCCTCTTTAAACTCTCCTTACCCCCCTGTCCAAAGGGGAATGGCTGTGGACCCGTGTGTAAATACAGATGATGGGGCACTTAAAAACAAGTGGTGGGAGAGAGTGTACTTCTTGGTTCTGTATTGCTGAAGAAGGCTGGGTCACTGGAGGCTTGGGAAGTGCTGTGTTAACCCCAGCTCCTAGCTTTTCTTTACCTTTGTGCCCTCCAATATATTCATATTAAGTGAAAATGGGAAACAAAGTTGGTAAGTAAAAGCATGCCTTTGATACGAAGTGTGTCTCTGTCTTCTGGCTGTATTTCGCACAACCCTTCCACTCAAGTGTTTCATTAATGTGAAAGCTTTTGTTTTATAATTTTTGAGAGGGTGCAGCTGCCATAACCACAAAGAACTATGCCTGGCTGGTTGTGCTAAATGTCTGTTTCTGAGCTGCTCAGAGGCACCTGGCACTCTCTGACATTGATGTAGTGTGGTGCATCCCTTAACACCTTCATTTTCCCCTCAGACACGCTCCCACTCTCCCATTATGGCTGGCTCCAGCAGTTTTTGTTATGATCAGCATGAGCACCTCATTTCCTCCTGGCCTCTCCACCTCCTTTCAAGGCTCCATAAAATCCATCTCATGTCTGCGACCTGACAGATATTTCTGGGCACCTTGAAGCACTCTTGTGAGAGGAAAGCAAGGCTCAGATGTGTCTGCCTCTGTAACCCAGCTAAGGGCAGCATTAACTCCATTTAAAACCTGTGAATGTGGCGTCCCTCTGTACCTCCCTCCAATTCTCTGTCTTCTTCAGTCATTTCTTCATTTTCTCTTATTGCTGGTGGTTCTTGCCTTGCTTATGGACCCTCTTAAGAGATTTCTCCCTTATGCAGTCAGCAGGCGGCTCAGTCTTTTCCGCAGAACTTTCTAGCACTTTCCCTGCACATCTATCCCAGCTTATTCCTTTCCTGCTGTTCCAAAAAACCTCTGTATTATTACTGTAATTACTTATTTTTATGGTGTTAGTGCCTGGAGATGTGCAGCTAGTGTCAAGTCAGGCTACAAATGTTAGCAAATGTGAGCTTGTAGAGTAGGTGTTTATTTCTACCCAAACAGGTTTGTAAGCTGATATGTATTAAGAGTAATTTTATAATATCTCAGCCGATGAACTTGCTTTTTACTTAGGACATGCTTCCTTTTGCTCACTGAAAGACCCATCAGGAACAATAAGAGTCATATATTTACGGCCTTGGTTATTCTCTCCAGCATTTTACATTAGCAAGTAAAATTCCCATCAGTGGCTTTATCCTCTTGTGTCAGATGCTGTTGATAGAGTTAATTTTCTGCTGAAACAGGACAGTATGCCTTCAGTTATCCTATTTTAGCTACCTTACATGGGAGGCAATGTGGCTCTCTCGTAGACTGTTGCTTTAGATCCAGCCTTGTCAACTAATCTCATGAAAATGAAAAGTGTGCCACTCTTACAGGACATCAATAACATTTGGACGCTTGCTTCTCTTCATCCACCCTGGAAATCTCTGCCGATTGCAAAGGCCTTTTGCCGTGTCTTCACGCTGTGCTGTGAAGGGTGTGAATTAATACCCCTTTGTGGATTTTGGTTAGTGATTTTATTTGTAGTGATTCAGGTAATTGTTCATTGTGTGAGCTACATTTACTGTAAACACAACTTCAGAAGGAGGATAGCTTTTAGGGGAGCAGATTTGGTGCATGCCCTTCTATGCATGACCTTTTAAAAAGCAACCAAGCGTCCAACCCACCCTCCAAGTGCCACACATGAATTATGAAGAATACATTTTTCAATTCTTTAATGCTGAAAACTCATTTGTCTTCTGTCCTTAATCAGACCTACAGAAAAAGAGATATAACTTAAGTAATTTACTTTGCAGAATGAAGCACTGGCAATTTACTTGATTAATGACATGTACTAGCTTTTGCTCTGAATTTGAAATCCCGCAAAAATCACTTGACCTCTTTTTACAACTAGCTCTATAGTGACAAAGGAAGCCAAGCCAAAAAGAAAAAAAAAAAAAAGTGTTCAGGGTTTCTGAGAGTGCCAAGGGTTTCAAGGAAGCTTCCTGTTTCTGCCCAAGATAGCCAATGGGTCCTGTTGGGCCAGGCATATTTCAGCTCAGCGGTTGCCTTTCATACTGTGGTTTCCTTTAAGATTGCAGTCATCTTAGCCATTAAAAACCAAAGTTGAGATGTTGTTTGAATTTGTCTTCATTTGTTAGGTCTGTGACAAAGCAATGCCTGAAAGAGCAGTATTTTATCTGTTACTAAGCTCCTATTTCAGAATCCTGTTTTGTGCCAGAAACTTTATAATCTAATTAATTGAATACAAACAGAGCAAAAGTATTATTTTAAATTAATTAACGGGAAGCTAAAAAAAAAAAGAATTGCAAATGAAAAATGCTCCAGGATGTTTGGGCACAGCAAGGTCTTGCTTGTAGAGTTATTCAAGGATTCACAGTTACTGATTTGGACCAGCAGTTTGGCTGGTGGGCTGAGATTCAATACGGGACTGATGGTACCATGTTGTGTTCTGCTGTTTTCTTCACTTAAGGAATATGCAGGTCCTGAATTGGAGGAGACTGCTCTAAAAGAAAACAGCTTCAGTTTATAGAAACTGACATTGTGAAGACAACAAAGCTATCTCTGCTTTTCACAGGAAACTTTATTAGAGCCATTATGCACCACAGCCAGGGAGGAAGATCTCTAAGGCTCAGTGCTTCTGGCCAGGGAAACAAGTTTTCGGATCTTTCTGCTTTTCTCCCTCAAATTCTGACTTACTTGCCTATCTATGCCTTAGGATTACCTCTGATTTTTTCCAGCATGCATGTTTCCCCCTTCATATTTGTTCATTTCAGTGTATGGGCTCTAACTTCAGTAATTCAGTTCATGGGGTTAAATTGTGTATTCATTATCCCACATCTAATTTGGGCAGGTCAGGAATTAAGATCCTAGAACACTAGTTTTAGAAATTTGTTAGGTTTAGTTGTCTTTGAAAGGCTAGAGTATCTTCCAGCTTGGAATTCATTTGGGCCTTGTGCTGTGCCTAATTTTTAAGTATCAATAAAATTGCTAAGGAAGGCCCTGTAAAAGTAATAGTCAATAAAGGAGGAGTTTTAAAACAAGGTGACTACATATTTCCCAAAACTTCAACTATGACTGAGGTCTGTTGGGTTGGATTTTTTGTGTCACTCATTTTAGTGACAGAATGTCCTTTCTGCAAAGTAAGGAGGACTAAGTGCCTCCACTTGGATAATCAATAGCAAATCACAGATCCCATCAGCATGTGCACAAGAGGCTGCTGTAGCTCAAATCCCTTTTATTTTCACCTTCAATGAGGTAGAAAGTTGTTCAATTGATATATTGTGCCTTGGCCTTTTCCCAGTAATTAACCTGGACAGCTGGGCTATGCCTTAATATATCTGTTGTATAAAAGGAGGGAGAGATCAGGAGAGGACCAGTGAGTTTTGTCTAGACTTGTCTTGCAGCTCTGGTTTCCTCGTTAGTTATTTCGAGGATCCTTCTGCTCTGCACAAGTTTGCTATCAAAGCATAAAACTGACCCAAGTAGTTTGATTTGACTTCTGGAATATAGTTTTGCTTTTGCCAAAATTGCTGTATGTACAATAGTAGTTATGGTCTTCTTGAGGATACCGAGAAGATCCTTGTCCTTTCTCATGGCCACTGTTTATGGCAAAGGACTGCTGTCTGACCGCTCTGCAAGCTCGCTTTATCTCTAGGGGAAGAAAGGGTCACAGGGTGTTTTCCATGTTGTAGATACCCAGATTTCAGGATAGAGGACTGTTTGCAGGAGAGGTGGTGTTTGTCCATACCCCTTTAACCAACTGCCTGATGGGGCTGGCAGTGGACATGCTGCTTTACTGCCTTCCTCCCTAATCTCAGGTGTTTCCATGGCTCCAGCTGTGATCTCAAGCTCCCTGGATAAAACCACAATGGCTTCAGTTTCCAAATTTTTCGAGGTTAACATTGTCCATTGGGTGGCATCAAAAAGCAGAACCTTCCCTGTGTTTAAAGGCAAGAAATGTTACTTCCCAGGAGCTTGGTCATTAGTCAACTATAGGTGTATTTCCATAGTAAAAAAAAATAAAACAAAACCTGCTGTAAAAGCACAGGGTTTGGTGGGATGTTTTAGATGTTGATTCCATTTGAAAATCAAGCCAGCTGTATTTATATATGAGCGCAGGGACTAGAAAACAGTGTAACTTAGGCACACAAGGTGTTTTCAAAAGCATGCTTGTAATGGAACCACTTTAATAATTTATATTCCTTTGACTATTATGTGCTCTGCTTGGGAGATCTTTGTTAAAGCATACTGCTTTGAGCACAAGGGATGTATAGGAACATTTAACCCAGCCTCTCTGTTTCAAAATAAGCAATGTCTACATTATGAAGTATTAGTCAGTATCTGCATAAATACATTCAAGTGCTGAATTGTTAGTGTATTACAGGTGTTCATATACACACGTGTAACCATAACAGTACTTGTAACTGCTAAGAGCTGTCCTAACAGTGACTGTGGGGTAGAGGGGACTTCAAGCCTCTCTAAAAGTTAGTGAATTGTTTAATTTTTAAGTAACGCATAAAAAGCAATTTCAGAATGTGACATTGTTATTGTTCCACACCTCCTGCTCTTAGAGCTTTCAGCAGCTGCATCTTTCACATTGGCTCTAGATGTAAAAACTGTAAATGCTCGAGTTCGTGTGGCTGGCATGCTTAAGGAATTGGGTGTCAGACATCAGCAGATGAGCTAGACATAAGTCAGAGTAGCCAGTTTTCCCATTTTATAAATATTTGAGTAAAAACTCTGAGCCACATAGTTTTGGTTTGACTGCTGGATTAGTTTGCTTCTCTAGCTGGTTCATTTCCCACCCCTTGGATTGGAGTGACACAATTTCTTTTTTGTGAATATTCCCTGTCTCAGAATAAAGGCAAACAGGATGCTTTCATACTGTCATAAAACTGTGCATAAATACCATCAGTCGCTGTGTCTGTTTATGTGCCAAAAACCCCAAAGGAATCTTAATAAAACTGTAAAGTGCTTTAAAATTAGAAAACTGGAGTAACTTGACATTATCTGTGTTAAATGACTTATGGTAAAAATTTAGTAGTTACCTCCTCTAATAATGGTGATCCTATCACATCTTACTGAGGAGGATGCTTCACATTCATTGATTTTCTACCAATTTTGTTAATGGAGTAACTGAAGTGTCAGTAGCTTGGGGTTTTTAATGGAAGTAGGAATAAAACACACATCTTTTAATATGTTGCAAAGATATTTACTAACAGGAAGGGTATTTCTGAAATGCTGAGATTCAAATTTCAGATTCCATTCCAAGCTTTTGGAGGTCCATAGCTTTTTTTAGCATATATAGAAGTTTCCTTATCTCATCTTCATAAATTTGGATCCTTCTCTGCTTTCTGTTCTGACCACCTTCCTGTGCCATTTTTCCCACCCAGCTAGAGCCTGAGGAGAAACAAGAAACTGTTTATGTGCTTATGATACTGAGGCTGAGAGAGGACTCTGCATTTGTAGAAAAACCTTGGCTGCCCTCACACAGCCCTGGCTGCAGCCTGCTCAGGGAAAATGGAGTTTTCAGCAAAGTCACCTGCAGCAAATTTCAGTAATTTTGCTAAGGAGCACTTGGCTCCAGTTCATCTGATGAGTTGTGAGTTGTTATTCTTCCTTGCCAAGTTGCAGTTCCACACTGTATGTGTAGGGCCTATAAAAGAAAATACTATTTTTCTTTTGTTTTTAAGCATGAGCAAAACAGCATGAGTTTCTCTAACCTGTTCCTGGGAAATGTCTGAACTGTCAAGTCTGAAATTTTCCAAAATGGCATGGCTAGAGGCATGCTCCTGGTATGGCAAAGTCTTTGGGGTTTGAAGGGTTTCTCCTGTGGTCCTAGGAACAGTCCTGGCCTGTGCAGGGTACCCTTTAAAAACATTTCAGCATCAGCTTGCTGCTGCTGACATTGTCTGTCAGAAATCAACTTAACAGGGCAAATTTTGTTCAGCTAAAGTTGTTACTGATGCTGCTGTGTACCTTTCTAAGTATGTAAGGCTAAATGGCACATTGGCCTTTTACAGGAAACTATCATTTTGACCTTAATGGGTTCTTTATTCCCCAAGACGTTTATTTGCCCAGCAGAGCAGAGGTCTTGCAGAGGGCATAAGCAGTCAGTCTGAAATTAAAAAGTAGCTTCCTGACCAGAGTACACAATTCACAGTGAAATCAACAGATGTTATTAGACAGAAAAAATCACCGAGTTAGAGAGCTCAGTCATAACTATTCAGAAATAATTTCAAGTTTCCATCATCCTTACATATATTTGTTCTACTTCCTGATTTCTCTATTGCAATGTGTTTCTTTTGTAGAGATTCTCCTCTGTGTCTTTTCTGCTTAAATTCCTCAGCTTTACCATTTACTGGAATCTGATAGTCCTTCCAGCTTGCAGAGCGACAATGCTTATTTTTAGCTTAGGATTCATAGTTCTGTTGTTTTGGTTTTTTTATCATATCAGTACTGATTCTCATATGTGAGCTACAAAATTTACTTCTTTTTTTATAAAATACTCCAAGGCTTTCCTTTGAAAGGAACTACTGGAGTGTAAGTGAGGAGTTGTGCTTGTGGGAGCATTCAGAAGGAGAAATTATTAATGATGAGTATACTGCAGGAAGACAGTCCATTTTCATTCCTGTCTTCCCAGGAGAGTCCTGTTTATCTCTCTGTGTGGCATTATTACCCAAGAGTAAAGAGTGACAATCAAGTTTTCTTCTACACATCTCTGATTATGGAGTTGTATTTTTACCATTTTTTGTGGAATGCATCAGGAAAGTAAAATAACAATATAGGTTCATCCTGCTAGCTTTTAACCAGTTAATGAAACAAATTGTAAGGTCAACAAAACAGTTTCTATTGTAAATCCATTAAATTCAGCTGAGCAAAATATTCTTGTTTATAGTAATTACAGATCTACCCCCAACTTTTATCTGTTCAATGAAAACCTACATAGAAAAAGAATTTGTAAGAACACCCATAAATATACTTAATGTGTTCTGTAAATGCATTTTAAAGTACGTTACTCTGAGGCTTCAGTGGAGCACTGTCAAGTAAAGTCAAATTTAATTGTGTTCCACAGACAGGAATGGATTCGCAGGAGGACAGATTGCTCATAAGATGTGCCTGCTGTGGTGGCCTTAGTGTTTACTCTGCTATATGTTTTTCTCACCTCAGCCTTTCTGAGCCTTTCCTGAGTGTAACACATCAGTTCTGGCAGGACTAATTTTTTTCACTCTTCAGGAGAGGGTGTTATCCTTGATCAGCAGGTACAGACATTTGCTGAAAAGTGATGTTGCAAATTGCACATGTGTAGAATGACAGCAACAAAAATGTCTGTCCATTAAAAGGTGGAGTAGATTAATAAACTGGTAGTAACTTCCTAAATTTTGTTAAGTATGAGGAGCTGTCCTGGGATATTAGAACATATTGGCAGTTATTAGGTTAGTTTTTATTCAGTGTTCTGTGGTGCTGGTGTAGCTGGTGTGCTCTAGTGACTGGTGGGTTCTTTAGTACAAATCTGGTGTAGAATATGTGAAGTATTTATAAATTACTATTTGTCCAGTTTTTCCAGTTTTGGTTATTTTAATGATGCTTTCTACAAGCAATTTACTTGCTTAGATTAACCTTCATATTTATTTGTTTAATTAAATATCTTTTATTTACGAATGTGTATGTCCAGAGATCACAAATATGCCATTAAACTGACGAAGGATGTCGGCAGTTGCATTTGGCTTTCACCTCACTTTCCAAGGTGGTGAATAAACAGTTTCTTTGAAAATGGAAACAGTGGAATTGCCTATTTCATGTCATTCATTCTTCAAAAGGAGAGTTGCAGTCTTCAGAAAAGCTGATCAACTTTTTGATCCTACTCTCTGCGAGGCTGTATAAAGGCCATCTCCTAAGAGCCCTGTTTATAGTACAGCATCTTGTGCCTGGCTCTCTCTAATCCCCACTGGTGGCTAAAACGGTGCTCTAGATTATAGGAAGCTTTGCTCCCAAATCTGTGCAGCTTTCGTCACAGAGGAATGGGTGGACCAATGTGTATCACACCAGTTGGAGTCCTTAGTAGTAGTTCTCAAACAACCAAGGTCTTTCCTGACTCACCTGGGGAATCACTAAATTCTGAACCTACAGGACCTACACCTGACACACCCAAACAACCTGACAATCTGACACAACAAAATTAAAGTAGAAAAAAATTGATTCTATCCTACAACGTAGTTACCTCAACTTTTGTCCCTCCTCTCCTTCATCTGCCAGGATACTTTATTCTCTGTTTCTCTCACCCTGCCTCTTTGGCAAGAAACACGTCATCATTTCTGAATCACCGTGACCTTGTCTGACTGATGAGGACAGAACTGCTTAATATTTTCTCCTCTTTGGTTCGCTCCAGCCTAACATTTACTGAAAGCATAGCGCATGGGGAGAAAACTGGGATGCTTCTATGGTGAGGAAATCTTGCTCTAATGGGGCTGCATCAGCACTTCTGGTGCATTAATATTTTTATTAGACTGTATAGCAAATACTGGAAGTAAATGCATTAGTGTGGATCAGCATTTCTGAGCTATGGGTGTATTTTATAGAGGCTATCAACAAGACAGTGCATTTGAAAGCTTTGTTGATCTGGATCAACAATTCAGTGTATTAGTGATTCATGCAAATGCTTAGGCCCTGTGCCCCAGGGAGAACAGAGATGTGTTGCTGTGTGTCACTAATTCAAGGATTATTAGCCTTTGACTTGAAGCTGAAGTTCAGAATTTGATGGATATTGATTATCATGTGAAAACTTTCTTGTTGATGAATATATTTCACCGTGAAAATGGGGGAATGTGCATGGCAGTAAGTGATTATTTTTGCCTTTGAAATTTAATTTATTAAATCTTTTTGGAGGAAGGTAAAATTCAATTCTAATAGCAGCTATAAAAATCCACTCAGCTCTTAATGACTGTATATGGCATACTATCAAATGGAGGCAGAACCAAAAATTAAAAAAGAAATGTTTCCATTATATTGAAACAGCAATATAGACCTGAAGTAATCTCTAGTCTTCCATGTCTTGTCCCTGACCCCACGTTTTGGTTTTCTGGTTGTCCATTTTAAAGCACTTGAGGCAGCTCAGACCCTTTTTTCAGCTTGCTTTCTGAGGTTTTGGTCTCCCAACCTGGTGGGTTTTCTAGATCTCCCTGATCATCATTCCCTTTGAATTGTAACGACATTGGAACTAGAACACCAGCAGTGGAAACCAGGGGAAAGTTGGGCTTTTAGTCTTCAAAAGGGAAGAAAAGTAACAAAGCAGCACAGTTAATGTGGGTGGAAGGAGGTACTGAAGTGAGACAGGTAACTGTTAAGGTTTGAAATTGAAGGGCAGGGCCCTTGACTTTTGTTTGTCTAGGACAGAGAAGATGCAGAAATGAGCAAAGCCTCAATAAACAACAGAGTATAGGGGAGGAGACAGAGATGAATCTTATCCGAAGGGACTGGTTTTTAATTCACAGTATTTATTTATTATACAGTATAATTGTTTACATTGTGTAACAAGTGTATTAGAAAGTATATATACAATCTTTCTTTCTTCCATTACCGAGAAATGTGGTCAGAGAGGAGTGGGTACTTGAGAGCAAGAGAAACTCATCATTTCTCTTTCCTGAGGTAAGAGGTGTGATGCAGTCTTAGGGATTCGGGAATGGATTGCACTGTTCTGTCCCTGGGCATGGATGTGAAGGGCCCAGTAATGGGGACATTTTTGTTCATATCCAAAATTACTTACTGATTTTTAAGAAATGCAGCATTTTTTTCTGCTTCTCCTAATGGCTTTGACATATTCAGTCCCTGTGAGCATCGCACTGGCAGAATGTGATGTGAAAGAGAATAAAGTCCACTGAGAGTGACTGCTAAAGATCCCTTACTCTTTGCCTACCCAGATGAGAGAGGATGCTGCTGCAATTTCAGTACAGATTTTCAGCACAGGAGAAAAAGCAGAGGAAATAATTTGCATTTCATTGTTTTCCTCCTCCTTCAGTCAGTTCTAAAGGTAATGTTGTTGTATTCTATGATTACTTTAGAATTGTGATAGAGTTTCACCTAAACCCCATTTCACCTTGTGCTGTAGTCCTGGTAGTGTCACAGGGCATCAATATGATCAGTAATTTAAATGTGCTCACATTGTCTGCTCTGTCTCCCTCTGTCAACTCTATTATTTAATTCCTGCCTATTACATTATTTCTACCCTTCCTTTCAACACACAGGTGAAAAACCAGAGTAAGCGTGCTTGTACTTTGTCCATATTCTGGTAGTATAAGCAAGGGCATGAGCTTTACATTCTTTTAAAACTTGTAAGTTCTTATCCTACAAGGGAAATGAAAATGTGTCAGGGCTGTAAAAGAAGACATCTGGGCAGCCAGGTTGAAGTGGCTTCCATGAGTATTGCTGATTTTGTTCATAATCTGATCCTACTGGATACAGATCACCTTTGTGGGTAATGAACTAAAGGGGTGCCTAGCACAGGTTACTGGTGGAGGATTTGGGAAGTGGTCTCTCAAGTGCCCATTCTGGGGCACAGAAATTTAGGTGTTTTGCTGCTTTATGGAAAACAGAGAGCTGGTCTGATGGTCTTGGCTCTAAAGTAGCTGTCATCTGCTTGTGCTTTTTCATGTCACCAGTCAGATTAAGCAGCAGAAGTGGCAGTAGCAGCAGCAACACTGTCATTCAGTCTGTTTATTTCTCTTGAGCTCCTTTTACTGTGCTTTTGGGAAATAATTTTCAGATACCTATTGGATATCCAGAGAAGGATATTCAACACCAGCATGTTGTTGGCATGCTGTTCGAGGCCATAGAATAAACTCAGGCACTTGCTCCCAGGTGCCTGTATGAGCACATTGCCTGCCTCTGTGTTATTAAGTCCTGAAGAAAATCAGGAGTGTTGTTCTCTGGTTGTGTTTTGCGGCCCCATGGAAGAGTCTTGTTGGGATGTTTATGGTTTTAGTGTGCTCGCAGATTGCTCCTGCAGACTGAGGGACTCTGTGTACCCCTCCCTCTGCTGGGTCACTTCTGTTTGGGCATCTCTGTGTGCAGAGAGACTAGGCAAGCAGGACACGTGCAATTTAAGAGTACACAGTGGTAATTTATTTCCTAATGCATGTAGTAGTCAACCGGGATCAAAGTGCTACAGTGGTGTCAATGTGCCCTCCATTGCAGATGTGGGGACTTAATGGGTGGTGGGTTAATTGGCAGATTGGCATCAGTCATCTGGAAAAGGGCTCTCCTCTACTGCTCAAGCTTATTCAATGTGCTAAATTGCTGCCTTTTAATTCTCCTTTTTTTTCTTAGGGGTTTAGAACTTCTTTTGTCACTGTTCTTGTTTTGAACCACTGACTGAAACCATCTGAATAGTTTAATTTCTGTCTGCATTTTTTTCTTGCTTGTCTTTAGCTTATGGATTGTCTCACAACTCAATAACCATTCCTGTACTACAAAGCTGAGCCAGATTCTCATGGCTGGTCTGCAGCATGCCAGGTGTCAGACAACTGAACCCCAGGGATGTGGCTGGTCTTTGGGGAAATGCCAGTAATCATCTTTGAAGGTGCAACTTTTATTTAGAAAGGGGAGACACAAGTGGGGTAGAACAAATTTTCTCTCTGGCTTAATTTTAATGTTCTGGTAGAATGGAGGTAAAACTCTTTTCTGAAACCAGGGATGTGGATGAAGTGAGCTTTTGGTGGTGTGTCTGCCTGTGCAAAACACAGCTTCTGCTTTCCAACCCGACTAAGAAAACAGTCTGACTGTTTACTTCCTACTGCTATCTCAAAGCATTGGAATGTTATAAATGTCCTTTTTTTGGGGGGTGTGTGTGTGTGGGTGTTTGTTTTGGGGTTTGTTTGTTTGTTTGTTTTCCCCCCATATGATCTGTTTGGCAGTATTTGGGTAATAGAGTGTTCTTTTAGTGACTGAGGTTATTTCCTGGTAAGTGTGTTCTTGTTCTAAGTGACTAAATCATCAAACCTCTGCTGGTCTGCGTGGGAGATCTGGGCTCAGTATCCAGAAGGAACAAACAGGTGGAGAAATATATGGCATGAATATCAATAAAGAGAATGAAAGAGTAATGTTAAGCAGATCATGGGCACACATAAAAAGGGGTGCTTTAAAGTGTGCCTAGAGCAGTGGGACCGGAGAGAGCCTTTGAGCATCTCAGCAAGAATCCATTAGAAGTGCTCAAAGACTTGAAAAGGAGAAAACACTTGAGGTCCTGTGCTTGCAGGAGAGAATCTGTTCTGTGTGAAAAGTCTGAGTGAAGGGCCTCCAAATACAGAAATCAGAATCAAACCTTACTTGTGTCTTCTGGGTTTTGCCTCTCGTTATCGACTGCTGTATTTTAAGAATGAAAAAATACAATATCTTTTGAGGCTGGAGGTGACCCTGAATCCTTAAGCTCTTTAGCATTCTAGTTTATCTTTGCCATCACCCACACCTTGAAATGAATCTCCCAGATTAATTTTTTATTGAAGCAGGATTTGCATCTTTTGAGCCACGATTCCCTGAAAAGCTGCCCGTCTTTCCATGTGTTTTCTATTTAGCCCCTGTACTATGACAGTGGTGAGTGCAGCCTGCTCTTCCACACTCTGGAAATGTCAGCTTTGCAAAGGCAGCTCTCTGGGGTCTCCACAAGTGAGAGCATTCCTGATGCTGGTTAACTTAGGGGAAATGTTGCCAGTCAGTCACAAGGGAAATCATGACACAGAATAATCATAGAATCCCAGAGTGGTTTGGGTTGGAAGGGAGGTTGAAAATCCTCTAGTTCCAACCCCCCTGCTGTGGGCAGGGGCACCTTCCACTAGACCAGGGTACTCAGGGACCACCCCCCATCCAACCTGGCCTTGAATACTTGTAGAGATGGGGCTTTCTTGTAGGCTTCCTTTAGATACTGGAAGGGGCTCTGAGGTCTCCCTGGAGCCTTTCCATCCCCAGACTGAACAACCCCAGCTCTCTCAGCCCGTCCTCACAGGAGAGATGCTGATCATCTTCACATCTCTTCTCTTGAGCCACTTGAAGAAGTCTGTGCTTTCCTATGCTCAGGGCTCCAGAGCTGGATGTAATACTACAGCTAGGGTCTCACCAGAGTGGAGTAGAGGGGGAGAATCACCTCTCTCACTCCGCTGGCCTTGCTTCTCTTGATGCAGTCCAGGATATGATTGGCTTTCTGGGCTGCAGGTGCATATTGCTGGGTGATGTGGAGCTTCTCATCCTCCGGCATCCCCAGTTCTCCTCAGGATTGCTCTCAATCCATTCTCTGCCCAGTCTGTGTTTGTATTTGGGATTGCCCCAACCCAAGTGCAGGACCTGGCACTTGGCTTTGTTGATCTTCATAAGATTGGCTTGGGTCCATGTCTCCAGCCCGTCCAGGCCCCTCTGGATGGCATTCCTTCTCTCCAGTGTGTGAACTGCACTTCACAGCTTGGTGTTGTCTGCAGTCTTGCTGAGTGTGCCCTCAGTCCCACTGCCCACATTCTGGCAAAGATGTTTGAACAGCGTGGGTCTCAAGAACTCACATCATGAGAGTATGACAGCTCCAGGAAGTGTGTTTGAAAGAAGCACCGAGATCCTAAATGAAAAATAAAAAAAGGACCTTGAATTGGTACTGCCTGTTTTGGCTGCACTTAACCCATCTGTGGCAGCTTTGAGCTGATTGTTTGGCTTGGTGTGAATGATAATGCTATAGCCAGGAGCCTGAAGCTCATGGGCTTGTGTAGGCACAGGCACAAACATACACATGTGCACACAGAGAGGGTAATTATTGTGAGATGATTTTATATGAGCAGGCAGGAGTAATAATTGTGGATATACATGATTACAAGACTCGACTTTCTTGCATGCGTAAGGCCAGACAGTGTGAACAGTCCTGCAGGTAGACCAGAAAGGTCACAGTGTTTCTGACTATAGACTGTGAGTATGGCTTGGGAGAGAAAAGGGGCTGCCAACCCACAGAAGCAGATGCATTTCCTGGGCTTGTATGATTGGTATATCAGATCTGAGTAACTACTCCTTGCTCTTCCTACCCACTTTGTTAATACAGAGCAAATAAATTACCCAAAAGGAGATGGATAAGTTGAATTGTGAAACAGTGATTCTATTTAGCCCAGTCTCTTGTCCGTTTCTTATGCTGTCTGTATAGTAAATAGAGCATTTTTTCATGATCAAGAGCACTAAAGAAAAAATGATATAATAAATATCATGGTAAATCATCTTGTACTCAGATGCTGAATCAATGTTTCTTATATTAAGCCCAAAGTCCAGGCAGATTGAGGAGTTGCTTTTCTCAGGACATTAAACTGTGCTTCTGGCAGCGAGCAGCAGAGATGAGAACTGTATTAATTAAAATATGTCCACATGATTCTAACAGGCAAGCTCAGCACTGTGCAAGGGACATAGGCAAAAAAAACCCTGTCCCCTGAGGCCTTTGGAAATTTCTTTTTCGATATCACATCAAATGATCACATTGAGTGATCAAGATCACTTCAATGCTTCTGGGCATTGAGTAATGCTCACCAGCCAGCCCTTTAGAGGACTCCTCTACAGGAGAAGAAGGACTCTCCTGCAGAGCACAACAGTGGCTCTCCATGCAGTTCCCACAGCTGCAGCTGCTCTGATGCCTCAGACTAGCAAGAAATATCAGCCAAGGAAAAGCCAGAGTGTGCCTGGTCAAACATGCATAGATGGAAAAATCCTTTCCGCTTCCCTCCACAGAGCATCCAAAGCTGTGCAGTGAGTTTTGACTCTACCCATGCTGCAAATAGAGAAATGCAGTATCAGCATGTGGAGTAAATTTGGTCTAGTTTTGGGAGAGTCAAGGTCAGGAGGTTCCCCTGGAACACTTAGACCAATTTCTTTCTTCTTTCCCAGCTGTCTAGATCATAAAATCTCTTCTCTCTAGAAGCAGCATTAAAATACATGTTTTAAAGTCTTCAGATCCAGGCAAGTCTATCACTTCTTCTGGTAACCAGTTTTGATACTGAATTATACTTTCCCTAAGAAATTTTCCCTTGAGATTCAATTTGTCTCACATTAGCTTTCAGTCTGTGAATTTTACTATGCTATCGACAGCAGGATTAGAAAGGTTACATTATCTGATCTCTTTTCTATGAAGAACAGCGTTTCATGTTGTTCACATCAACTCCAGGTTTACTCTTTAGTACACTAAATTAATCAAAAATTCCTTAGTCCTTGCATTGTCAGGCTAATTTTGTCCATTCCTGGGACACTTCTATGATCCTCCTTTGCACTTGCTTTATGAAGCCCACAGCCCCATTGTTATGTGTCGGTCAGAACTGCCTGCTCCACTCTAATAATATTCTTCCCAGTCTTGCACACGCAGGGCCAGAAATTGCTTCCCTGGATGTCGTTAGGGCTGAAGCTACCCTTTTTATCGGTTTGCTGTTGTCACAAGTTGTTGGCTAATCATCATCTATTAAAACCAGCAAGTTTTTTTCTTAGTTACTCTTACTTATGCACAGCGTTCCTCGAGGTCATGCTGAATGGTGGAACTCAAGATTCTCTGCAGTCTGGGCAAAGTTACTGGCCCAGGAAGGCAGCCTGTGCTGAGCTAAGAGGGAGGCTCCAAGAACTGTCTATTTTCCTCTATGCCTAGAGCAGGGCTTCTTAGCAGCAGGCTTAGGTGAGGCTTAACTGGTTGTCCTCTGTTTCTTCTTTGACAAACGTGGAGATTAAAGGATAGAAAAACAAAGCAACACACCTCATAACTTAATAAGGAGAAACTGCTCTTGCATGATGCTTAGTAAGGCTATCTTCCAGGATATATATGTACCTTTTCAAAAAACAGATGAAATAACGGGGATGAAAAGTCAAACTCATTTGCAAACCAAATATTTAAAGGTTTAACAGATAGAAAAATTAATCACTGCTCAAATTGACTTACTCAAAGCTGTAAGCATCATTTATGCAATGATGACACATGGGTGGAATCAGTGATGAAGCAGAGATGTAGTTTGCCAGATTTAATGTAAACACTGAGCAAAAAAAATTCCGTGCTACGAATTTTTTGATGTGCTCGTTATGTTACAGTAAGATAGAATAGTCACGGGTATAGTGTAAAGCACTGGCTGGCTGAGCTACATCATACTTCCCTCAGAATTTTTAAACAGGGAACAGGAGGCATATATAGATTTTTGCCATCCCCCCACATCCTCATCTGTTTACCATGCCATCCAGTTTTTGTGGGTTTTTAAAGAATTGTAGGAAACTGTAGGGTAGAGCTTTTGTGAATCTAGCGAGGATGTTTCTTACATTATTACCTAGGAGAATACACTTACTTAAATTTTTTTGAAAGTGGCAGTCATATAAGAAAGAAGTTGATAGATGAAACCCACTTGTGTAGTAGACACTGGAATTTTGGTTCCTTGTCTTTGCAGTCTTAAACTCACCCTCTCTCTGCTCATGCACTCCGTCAGAGTTTTGAATTAGGTGCTGACATTCTGTTTTGTGCCTCGTATACCAGACAGTTGTAGGACTCTGCAGGGATTGAGTCAGATCTTGGTAGAGCCATTATCTTGTTTGGAAACTATGCCGTGAATGTGGCTGGGAATTGCTGACAGGCAGTGGATGTCAAATGTGCAATTCCAAGATACTCTGAGCACAGGCTGCACATTCCTAATTATGCAGGTAGATGGTGGCATGTGTGTTAGGCCAGATTTCCATAAATGCTGAGCATTCCCAGCTGCAAGCATGAGGCTTGGATCTGTGCTTTGCACGTGTGGGGTGCCATAAAAATGGTAAGTACTTTGGAAATATCACACTCCAGGGGCTCAAGTTTGTTCCTTAAATGTAGAGTTTTAGCTGCTTTGGCTTTACTCATGGCTAGCTTTAGTTTCGTGTCTGCCAAAAAAAGATTGTAATGATGCCAAATGCTTTAAGAATGTTGAGCCAAAAAAAAAATAATTCTGGTGCTAGCTAGTGTAAAAATAAAGGCCGATAGTGTAATGCAGTTGCTTGGGGTTTATGGATGCACAGAAATGAGATGTGGTGCAATGAACTGAATGTGGAGATTGAGATGAACTACCAAGTAGTTCAACTGTAGATTCACAAAATGAGCTCTAATTCCTATAGGAACATGTTTTTTTTGCAGTGTATCACAGTGCATGCACTGCAGAGGAACCTGAAGTTCAACAGGCAACTTGTTATTGTCTGGCGTTGCAGTCCTAGCTCTGATGTGCTGGAGGGCTTTCTGATTTGTTTTTCAAATTTAATAAAAATATGTCGCTGCACTTCAGCAGCTGATTGTTTGATGAGAAGTGAAGACATCTGAGCCATTAATGCCTGAGGCAGGCCAGGTGTGGCTGTGGAAGGAGGTCCTTCTCTTTGAGCCTAATGAGTCATTCAGGGAGATGACTGTACACTGTGTCACTCTCCATCACTGCTGACGCCTGATGGAATTAATAACACTATTTATATCAATAAGATTAGCAGCAGATAGGTTCAGTGTTATTAATGGTGTAATTTGCAACTCCGAATTTGTATCAGTGGTGTGTAGTACCTTCTACATTAGCATGCCATAAAAGCTATCACTGATAGTAAGGAGATGTCAGGTGCTGAGTCAATGAAATGCCTGCTTGCACATAATTGTAATTTAAGCAGCCACATTTACCTGGGTGAGTGTAATCTTTTCTCTCTCTAGGGCTAACCAAAACACCATGGATAGCAAAAACAGCACCAGAAGTTGGAAGCATCTAGTCAAGCCCCAGGTCTTCTCAGTGCATCTTGCCCACTAGTATTGATTTTACCTGTCCTTGAATATTTACAGTAATGGTTCTTAGCCAACATCCCTGGAGGTGCTATTCACTTACCAGTTACTCTTTTCCTTACATTGCCAACTTACCTACCAACTTCTGAGGCAGAACAATTCCCATCTTTCATTTATACATTTATGTTATTGCCTTGAAGATATTTATAGATTGTGATTGTCTTCCCCGTGAGTCATCTCTTTTCTAAACTATTAGTTCCTCCAGCATTTCTGTATGTGTGACCTGTTTTTCTAATTTTCTGGGTCACTGGTGGAGAGCGGGAGCTGCCAACAATTTGTAAATAGGGTGTGGGTCAAAGAGGAAAGACCGTATCAGAATTCATACCTGAACTTTCTATCCCAAGCTTCTTTTTCAGTCCCTGCTGAAATGATTGTACATTTAACTTGGTGTCTGCTGGTTCACACTCCTGGTTCTCAATACAGCAAAGTCAAACATTAGATGAACCTCAGTCCTTTAAGTTCATCTGTATTGCAGTAGTTGTCCACAGCCATATTGAATTCAATGAAATGATGTACTGAAGATAAACCATGGTAAAATTAGCTCATCACCTGCTCAGGACTCTAATTCAAGAGTTAACTTTGAACATTTTCCTGTTGGGCTGAGAGTGTTTTATAATTTGCAGAAATAATGTAGTATAGCTGGTAGGTACCAGATCAGGCTTCTTATGACTTAGCTTGTATGCCAGCTGCAGTGGATCTCAGCACAATTAAATATGTCTAGAGTGAAGGTACACTGAACACACAGGAGTGTACACATATTACACTATAGCTGACTAGATACACTACAGAATGTATTGCTGAAAATAAATGCTAGCTATCCTATGTAAATAAAAGGTGCAGAGGAGAGGGTAAGATCTAGTTGCCTTGGAAAACTCAAATTTTAAAGAGCACATTTTAATGTTTCAGGGTATAGTAATTTACTCTGGCATCCTGTCATTGTGTCTTCACTCTATGCATTCACTATGTTCCAAATAAGATCAAAGAAAAGCAAATCCCTATCATCCTTCAGTTAAATAAATATTTAATCTGAAAAGAATAGGACAAACAGTGCATTAAACATGTCATTCAGCCTGAATCTGATGACCTGACCTAATTCCTTGTTCGCACAAAGTTCTACTTACGGAGCATCCTAAATTACAAATATTCTTCACTTGAGAAAACTCTTCAGCGCAGTATCATGTTAAGTACAAGAAAATAATACAGCTCATATGAGATGAAAGTGTCTTCAGGGACTCATAGAACAATGTCTGCCATAACATTGATGTATTTTGTAGACTCCCTGCCCTTCTTTAGTTCTAATCTGCTCCTGCTAATAGCTTGCGGGAAGTTCAAGTGTTTGTGTACCAGCCAAGTAAGTTACAACCTCTATTTACAGCTGGCTCTTCCAAAATACTTGCTTCAGCTCATCCATCTTTATCTTAAAAGATTCTCCAAGTGATATTTTCTTCATATTTATAGCAGAATATAAAGTAACTTTTCCAGCTGTGGCTGTAGAAAATATTTCATGTGTGGTAGAAAAGCTGTCTCACTTGTGCAATAATCGGCGTTGGGCATTACAGAGTGTCGTAATCCTGGTACTTGCGGTGTCTCTCAAGCAGTAACAGCCATTGCTGTCAAAACCATTCTGAATCCACAATATGTACATAGAAAACCAAATGGCTGGTAACTGGCCCATCAATTTTATGTTGATTGTCTTTATGTTACCGTTAAACATAAAGGGAAAAGCTCAAAATACTGGAATGAACAATCTTGTCTTTTGTCAGTTACTTATTCTAGCACTTAGTAGAGCCTCAATGTTGTTTCTAGAAAAACTTTTGCTTCAGTCTGGTGTCCTGTGGAAGTCAGACCTACTCTGGATTCTAGCTTCTGTATAGACCTTACAGTTGACATGTCTTAAGGACTGGTGGAAGAGGGGGGAAAGAGCCCAGTGAGGGCAATGTCAGTGTAGCAACCCTGTTTGTGAATTACTGAGGGGACCTTTGGGGATCATCAGTAGGGAGTAAAGAGAAATGCTTGGTTAAACAACAGTGTAACTGGAGAAACTTTTGGTTCATTAATCAATGAACGAGCAATGTTCACTTTCACACAGGTGAGATAGCAAAATATGGAGCCAAGAAATTCAAACTGCATCACCAGAACACTTCCATAAACAAAGTATTGCAAAGAACAATAGCTTTAGAATCTCCTGAAAAATCTGAAGAGGATTTACTTTTAACTGAATCATTGATCTTCATTTCTTTCGGGATGGTATGTCGCAGCCTAAAAGTACATGTGAGTGTGCAGTGTGTATAAGTATAATGAGAGATACAAAACATAGATCAAAACCAAGTGCTGTATCAACCCTCTAGATCTTACCTGTTGTCTGTTAACTTCTTTTGTCCATTGATGCTGTTTGTGCCCTGATTATGGGTGCAGCTTCATAGTGATTCTTACATAGGGTAGGATCAGTGAGTGAGGAAACTCCATGGAAAAACTGCTTGCACCACCAAAAAAAAAAATATAACAAGCTTCCACTTGCTTCCACTACCCTCAGAGGCAGAGTAACATCATGAAGTGTCGCCTGCTTCTGTGAATGTTATTCACAGAAAAATATCACAACTCTTCACACTGTGTTATATTCTGTATATGAAAACATACCTATTTTAATATAGATTTTCTCCTCCTTCCTCCATCAAAGGAAAACTAGATTTTTGACAGTCTCTTCTTTCTACCTACTTACTAAAATACTTCAGCAAACTTGGACACTGTTGTAAACAAACTCATTTAAGCCTGTCTT
The DNA here is from genome assembly GCF_029207755.1 of Chamaea fasciata. Lineage (NCBI taxonomy): Eukaryota > Metazoa > Chordata > Aves > Passeriformes > Sylviidae > Chamaea > Chamaea fasciata. The sequence continues at coordinate 17,397,328 of NW_027094092.1, read as the reverse complement.
CCCCTGATAAGGATTACCACAAGCCAGACATTCTTTCTCTGTTTGCAGCTTCCTGAGAAAGTCGTCTTTGTGGCAGACCTGTAAACCAGTGATTCAGACTGCAGTGTGCTGTATCTCCCACTGCATTCTCTGGGATTCAAATCTGTAAAGCCACTCCTGCTTCTGCAGAACTATATAGATTATTACATTTATATTTTTCAAGAACAAAGTGGATCTATCAGCAGCCCAAGCCAATAGAAAAAAATATTGAACAAATTAATTCAAGCAGAGCATAATTATCTAGAAGGCAGCGCAAATCCAGGGACCTGAAGGCAGGTGTGTGTGTATGTCTGTCTCTGTCTCTCTCTCTCCAGAAGCATTCACAGGTGGCCCCTCTCTGAATAAGCTGAAACTGTTGAATGGCAGTGCTCAGGCTGAGGAAGTTGGGGCTCTTCAGCCTGGAGAAGAGAAGGTTGTGTGGAGACCTCACAGCGATGTTCCAAAATCTGAAGGGGGGCTGCAAGGAAGCTGGAGAGGGATTCTTTGTTAGGAACTGTAGTAATAGAACAAGGAGTAATGTGTCCAAGTCCAGGATGGATAAAACATTGAGCAACCTGGTCTAGAGGGAAGTATCCCTGGCCGTGGCAGGAGGGGTGGAACTGAATGATGTTTAAGGGCCGTTCCAACCTTTAACATTGAGTGATTATTGCATTCAATCATTGATCTTGTCAGTTCTGCAAAGGCATTGAGGATGCAGGATAGCAGTGGGTGAGAAGGCTGGTCGGGAGTACCTGGGCATCTGACAGTACCTGGGCATCTCTTGTTCATTAAAATGTGAATAAGGGTCTTAAAGACATAAACCAAGCCTTGATGTTAGTCACCCAGTGCAGTGTGTTTCCATATTGTGGGGTGAGTTCAGTATCCCTCAGCAGCAGCTGAGGCAGAGTTCAGAAACACTCTGGACATCAACAACAAATAGTGAGGTGGGCTGAGTCATCTTTCTGGTATCAGTGATGTAGCAGATTGGCCACTCCAGGGAGCTAGAGCTCCTCCATCACTCCTGTTGTCCTGGAAAACAATCCTGCTGAGAAAGAGTATGGGAAAGGGGAAGGCAAGGAAATAGCCAGGAAGTTTTACCAAGTGCAGTTCATTCTGTGTTGCCTGATGCTAACAGTGCAATGGCCTGGAACTCATCCAGAAGTTGACTGTGAGTAAGAAAACTGTATTGCATTTGTATGCTGGCAGACAGACCCACATGTCTTCAGTACCAACCTATTTGGTTTGGTTTTTTTTTTTTAATCTTAAGGAATAAGGTCACTAGCAGCCTTCTCTAAGGTGCCTTTGTGGAGCTTTTCAATACTTTGAAGTCTCTAACAGGCTCTTCAAGCTGCTCTAGAGATGCATCAGTGAAAGTACAAAACCAGTAAAATCAGGGGGAGAAAACCTGGATGTAATTAGAAGTTGTAGTGAGAAGGTAACAGGCCTACATTACATTCTGTACAAAATTGCTTTTATCCAGAGCAGGCATCCTCTTAGGACATGAAGATTCCAGAGATAAATTGTGTAGGACAGGCTGAAGCAAAGGTTTTTTTGCTGCTTTACACTTTCAAGAAGTGTGTGATTAGTTGTTGATCTAAAAAGAGAGTGAAGTGAACCAAACTCTCAAAACCTAATTCATGCCTTCTGACCACTGCTTTCTTTTGGTGCAGCGGAGCAGCACCTTCTCTGGGGCGAGTTGCAAAGGGGCCAGAGCAAGTCAAAACAGCCGAGGAGCCTCATGCATAGATGGAGGGACGAGGAGCATGGAGGCCACCAAAGGGTAGCACTGCTAAGCAGCATTCTGCAACACGGCCCCATACAAATGCCAGGAAGATTCCTTACTCACTGCTGACAGCAGAAGGCATAAATTGAGGCGTGAAAGCCTCTTTGTTCACTGAGCAGATGGAAGTGTTTGGCCACTTTGTGGATTTCTTCTTGCAGTCTGGACTGGAATTACCCTTGTTTTTGTACCATCCAGCATTAATGTTTCCCAGAGTTGCCCCTTAAACAAAGCAAAAATACTCTACAGCATATTAACAGCATGAGCATATCACAGTAAATGGTTTTATACATAATACAACAGGGTCATTAGCCAGCTGTGCACATAAAACACCGAGTGGAAGGCAGCAGGATGTAAAGCAGGTTCTTCAGCTCTGAAGGCAGAAGGCACAGAGGGCTGACAGAGCTGTCCCGGCCCGTGCGTTGCAATGGAGAATGCTTTTCCATCTGCAGTAGTCATCCTTCTCCAGGGTGTTTTACAACACTGCAAAACGCCTGTAAGCCATGGGCTAGCTCGGTGAGGACAAACTAATTACACAGCAGGCAATAACTCCTCTGTGATAATCATAGATCTGTTGGCCATGATAAGTTTTAAGCCCTCCTAAATTACTGCCAGTCAGATTTGGACAGGTTTATGTCTTGTGATGTACCGCAGTTAGAAACATCTCACACTGGCCTAGCCTAATGTCTGAATCTACCTGCTCATCATATCACTGTATGTCTAAATAATTAGAGAACGAGAAAATATTTGGCAATATAGTATAGAAGGTTTTTATTTGCAAAAGTTTATGACCACAACTTTTATTGGCCAAAGTTTTATGTCCACACAAAGTTACGTATGTCATCCCTAACAAGGGCATATAAAACTTGTATATTGTGCCGCATACACTGTCATGTATTCAGAACATACCTCAGGACCATTTCTGCTTTAGTGTCTGCATTGCCTCTTCAACAGTGGAAACACAAAGACATGGGCCTGATGGTCCTGACAGCTCCACTGGTGAAAACCAGAGCAAGACACTGATGTGGGTTCCCCATTCTCTTTGCTGCCTATGTGTTTGGTAAGTCTAGGAGTACATGCTAAGGACTAGTATATGCTGTGGTGGCTGGCTGGTTTCTGAAAAGTGAAGTAGTATTTTCTGTTGTCCAGTAGGAGGACGGAACTAGGCAAGTAGATAAGTTGGTGATATTTGATAGACAGATTTTCCAGCGCTATTTTGTCTTGGCCAGTTTTTGCTTACAGTTGAATTGCAAAGAGTCAAGGAGATTTTTGTTGTTGTTGTAAGTTCATTGTAAATTCAGGGAGCAGTTAAATAGCATAAGCAGATTAACATCTTTTCAGGGGCAAAACCATTTCCTGATAAATACCTGTAAGCAATTAAGAGTGCATCTGTAGTGTTTTCTACAAGGCCTAACCATAGCTACTATGAAGGAAATGAAGCAAAGGCTTTTGTGCTTCTTTCTCTTAAGGAATACAAATTATTTCCCTTTCCTAATTTATGCTGTCAGAGCTTGTGCAGTGCAAGTGAGAGAGGAGAACTTCACATTTCTGGAACATTCGAATCCTAGACTTCACCCTAGTGTGAAACAAAGATGGAGTTTCCTAACCCTCTGCTATGCAAGTACGCTTGCTTTCACACCTGAACTGCAGTGGAGCTGAGCTGAGTGGAGTATTTAAGTTTATCTCAAGGAAATGTATGCTTGAGATAAACTTAAATACCTCTCTTTGTCTTGAGGGGAAAAAAACCCCCTTGGAACTGCAGTTTCATGTCAGTCTCTGAGATACCTATGCTGTATGAGATCACTGTAAGAGGGAGAAGAAAACAAAGCAGGAGCTGGCTCAGAAAGAGAGAGATTCAGCAAACATCAGCAAGCTGCCAAGTGATCATTTTAGTGCTGCAGTTGTTTGCCTCTGCAACATTTCAAGGACGCCCATCAGAAAATCTTGATGGGAAAAAAGTCCTTTTAAAAAGGGGAATTCTGTGGTGGCAGTTTCATTTGAAAGAGAGAAATAATGCAGCATTTCTTTCATAGGAGAGAAAAAAAGCAGATTTGATAATAAACAGTTCCTGTATTTACTCTGCTACTGTTACATTACCCTTAATAAGGCACTCTCATTTAGTGTTATCTCCTATCTGTATGTGCCTAGAAACTCTATAGGAGCCTGAGGTGGAGTTTACTGTGTATTCACTGTATTTTTTTTTCAGTTCTCTCTTCCCTTGAAGAGATGCTGACAATAGTGAGCGACTTTATAGTAGGAAAGTTGTTGTGTTCTCTCATGTAATGGCAATATAGGAAAAGCATTCAAGAAGGGTAAAACAAATGGCCTTTTTTATTTAAAGGGTAGTGAATACATTTCCCTTTATCAGTGGTAACAGGTGCTGCTTAGGGAGGTTTCCTAGTTGAATAGAATGTTTCCAAAGGGCATGAATATGACTAAGTTGTAACCCAGTGTTCCCTGAAAACTTTCAGCCCAGAGGGTTTGCATTATTCTTTCTGTTTTGTCCTGTAATACCTCTCCTTTTCCTAAAATTGATGGACTGTTATGTTCTTATATAGCAATGTTCCTTCAAAGCCTAAAATCATCTGACTAACCAAATATTTGTGGCAGAACCATTTAATTTCAAAGAACTTGTACGCAGTGTCATAATTCAGCCCTGGTTCACTTGGGTTTTGGCTCAGGCAAGGGCTTTTCTCAAAGCAACAAGCGATACGAACTCTGCTTCTCTCAGTCCTTCTCTTTTCAGGTATTTGTTCTGATGCTGTCACCTCTGCATTAGCTGGTGAGTGCTGAAATAGAGCAGAAATAATGTGGTGCTTTACTCTGGCAACTTTACATATAAATAACTCACAGTTGGAGAGGTTATTACCTGACATTATACATTCAGTTGTACTGTAAGTATATGCTCTTGGACATTTTTCCGCAGTGGTTCTGATGGGAGTGGGGTAACGGTACTTTCTTTTTGTTTGTTTGTTTTATTGTATTTTTCACGCAGATACGGAATTTGCACAATGGAACTACTACAAAGAGTAGTTTTTCAGATACCGGAGCTACACATTCTTGGATTGCTTGCACTTATGGGAAGGGAGCTGCAAATCTGCAAATTTTGTAGTCCTGGGGCCAAGGACTACAGAAGATTTGATTTGTGTTGTGAAGAGTGCAGTCTTTGCTATAGATCTTGGTGCAATGTCCTTGTTGGCAAACCAAGAGAGTGTAAAACCCCTGCTGTCTCAAAGAAGACACTGGGTTGGGTTAGTTCTGCTTAGGATCATTGGATGATAATTCACAATCAATTGTCCCGTAAACCCCTTGTTGCAGAGTACAGGCATTGGCTTGCTACTGCTAAACTGGTTAATCATAGATGAGTAAGAATCCGGGCAAGTGAGCTTCCAGAGGGCACTGACATCCTATTTTATACAGCTGTGGACTTCTTCTGATGCTGGAGAAGGAACAAAGACTCCTTTCAGAGCAGCAGAGGAATCAGCTGCTTTATCTGTAAATTCTGGGACTTCTCCTATTCAGACCTTGCCTGTGCCCCATCACAGTACACACATTTTTTCTGTCTCACATTTGCCTGGGCAGCTACTTCAGCGTGCAGGAGCTGTCTCCATCCTGCTGTTCATCACTGTCAACCTTCTCCTCAAACTTAATTCTGCCTTTCAAGGGTCAGGAGCTGCTGCTGAAATATCCTTTCATAATCTTTGATATCCTCTTATTGCATCTCACTATACTAACAATACAGCCTGGAGTTTTGCATACTGAGCTTGCTGAGATACCAAAAGCAGAGATTATGGGCTACCATGTGGCAGTGATAGCAGCAGTGACTGCAAATAGCTTTTGACTCCGTATCAGGCCCTGTGCAGAGGCAGATGGTTAGGAGTTGTTCAGGCAATATTCAGTTTTCTCGAGAGGAAAAGACGGTCATGCTGATTCCTGTTTGTGTACCATGGTTTGGGAACAGTTCACACAGCCACACGCACACAAACACCTCATCACAGATCCTAGAGACTTGGACTGGCAGTGGCCAGGGTTTGCAAAAGGAGAATTACAGTTTGTCCCCAAAAATATTTCCTTGGTAATTCAGTCTACTAAATCTCACCAAAGTTTTCCTTGCTGCCACAATACTGTATTATTGAAAATATGCCAGAATAGCTTTATTTTATGTCTCTGCACCCCACCTCTCAGCTCCAGTTTGGTGCAGGCATAGACTGCTAATTCATAGTATTATTGCCAGATCTGTACAGGCCCAGAGTCATCAGTGATGAGGGTGTAAAACAAAGCAATTGGGCAAATTTCAAATTCTGTTTCGGGGGGGAGAATAAAAACCAGAAGCCTGTGGTTGTTTCTGTCTTCCATTATCGTAATTTACATAAATTTTAATTACTCCTTTCTCTTTTTTTCCACATCAATTTCAATAATGTAGTAGGGATGAGTGACAGGCCCCTATGCTATGCTGGAAAGGGATGGGATTTGTAACAGTGTTTCTTTTTTGGTGTGCAGCTACTACGAAAACAGATTAATTGAAGTTTCTGGTCATTGGAACAGCTGCTGTTGTAACCAGACTGAAAACCCTGAAGTACCATCTTTTTAAATAATCAGAAAACATACAGAAGTGCTAAAAAACTTCCTGTGCCTGAGATGAAGTTCTTCATATTTGATGAAAGTTTGAATCAAGTTGGACTGTGATGTATCTTAGTTCCTTTGCTTGCTTTAAGAGTAAACTTTAATCTCTTTTATCCAGACCATTTGTACTTCGTTTAGGAGTGTGTTTGGCTGACCCCTTGCAGTCCCTTGTACTAAAGCAGTGCTTATTAAATTAAGTGTGATTTTATTCGAACAAGAATATTTAGACAGAATGGCCCTTGACATTAATGTTCCTTATCATATGGAGCCTGCTTATTAATTCTGATTATATGTTAATTTTGATTAAATGTGTAAACACTCTTTTAAATTTTTTCTCTATTCTTCTCCTGGTATGGGGCTAGTGAGGAGAAAAAGGACATTATTTTCTTCACTGTACAAGACAAGTATTTTTGAAGATATGGAGAAAACTGTGCAGTTACTCTTTTTAGCATAAGGCGTTGGAAATGAGAGACTTAACTTATCCACACTCTTTTGAGCAGTCACAAAATACATGGATGCTTTTCCTCAGTAGTGAATTAAACATTGGTAATGTCTGTCTCGAGCAGATTTTCATCTGCAGATAAGACCTGAAGGAGCAGTTAATGCCAGATGCACCTTTAAATGTTACTATACAAGACTGAGGAGGGTAGAAAAATAGAGGCTGAGACCAAAGGGGTAGTCAGCTGTTTCTTAAATCTTCCTGGTTGTGGTTTGTCTCAATTTAAAATGTTTCTTTCTTGTAATCTTTGGGGTTTTTTTCTGGTAAGTTATTGATTTTATTATCAAATCTTTATGAAGAACAAGAATTATCTGATATTAACAATAGAAATTGAGAACAATCGATTTTAGTATAGTTGAAAATGTTTCATAGAGTATATGAAAGAGGTTGCTAGATTTTTTTGTTCTTTTTTGTTTTGTGCACGGACAGTTCAGTAAAACATTTCCATATTTTACATTGCATGGGCTGTTTCTTCCCCCTGACATCTCATTGATTAACAGAGCCTTCTAATACCACGAGACAGAATGCAGTGGGCTTCAGATTGGGCTACAGAGAATCACCACACCTGGTGGAAAAGAAATCAGCAGCAAAATGGTAAAGACATGTCAAAATAAAACTAAAATTTTAAACCCCAGACATACAAGACTGCGAATCTTTGGGCTGAAGTAGCTTTTGGACAGCTCTTGTCTAGTAGCAGGTCCAGTGCAAAACAGCAGATCCAGATCATGGTTCCTAGTTGACATTCTGTTCAATTTTCTGTCTCCTTTCTGTGTGTTCCTACTGTGATGTAAAGAAAATGTTTTTTGAAATACGTCTAAAGATGTGGCTGCCTTTTTTCATATTTCAGGATACATCTCTTGTCTAGTTCAAGTTGATGTAATTTACTCAACTCTGCACAGTGATATCTGTTACCGTCAGGCTGAGAATATGTAATTCTGTCCACAAGGGAGATACTTTTCTCTCTACAGCAAGGCACAAGAGATAAGATGCAGGACAATGTTGACATTTCCAGCTCACAGCAGAAAATGAAGACTTGACAAAATAAGTTTCATTAGGAGTCAGGGAATATCTTTGCAGGGTGTTTTTTTGGATGTGATGCACAAAAGGGGAGATGGTGTTAAAATGATGCTGTTTGAAAAGGTGCTTCAGGGAGGAGGATAACAGAGGTCTGTTTCCCACTTGGCTCTAGCAGAAGGAAGAAAGTTTTCAGCAGTGTGTGTGTGCTGTTGTGTTAGTAGCATGAAGATTATTCCTTTGAGTGATGTTTAATGTTGCAAGCAGCAGCATGTGCTGTCACTGCAGCACAGAGGCGAATGCTTGCATGCAGGAGTCCTTTGAAAAGGAGTTGCCTAGAAAGCCCGAAGTTGTCCTTGTAGGTTTACTGGGACACATGGTTGATGAACTCTGCATGAATATTTAAAATCACTTTTATGGGATCCTTTATAAGCTTCACTGAATCTGCAGATGAGGAGAAAAGTAGTTTTGGATTATGTATGCTAATCTACCCAAAGTGTTACATACCGATCTAACATGACGAAAATATAATACCTAAAGTAAACTGATTCCCTCACCTGGTCAGGCAGTAGGGTTTCTTGGTATCACTGAGCCTAGCACTGTGTTTGACAGTCCTCCTTTCCTCCCCTGGCAATTCAGAAGAAAGATACTGCTGAGATTTAAGCATTCTCACTTGTTTCTCTTACCACTTCAGTCCAGACCCTTGCCTCTGCTTAAATGCTTTTTTGAGTCAAAGGTACCATGTAGCTTGTAAAAGCAACATTGCAGAAATGGCATCATTTTTACAGAAAAGGCTTCTCAGCTTTATTTTATTGCCTCATTTAATGCTTCTTGCATTGTGAGACACACAGCAAAGGCAGATTGTTTCCTCTCTCCTCCTTGGCCTTGTGAGAAGAGAAAGGTTTAGATGTGAAGTTGCATTTTGAGTCCCATGAAGTTGCACTGGCTGCTGGCCTTGACCGTCACAGTGTGTGACCTCCACGTGCTGGACAGAGTTAGTTAGCAGAGACCCTCAGCAACTCTGGGCCAGGATATCTGGTAGCAGGGCTCAGCACTGGGCTTTTAACCATGCTGGTTGCCAGCAGCATAACCTGTTTCTGCCATAAATTGCAGAGTTATTTAATCAGAGAAGGTCGTGGCGGCAACGCCCCAGCAGTGCTCATTTGGGAATAGAGTTGTCATATGCTATAAACATCATTGAAAATGAAGGCGTCAGATGATGGTGTATTTGGATCCCATGGATGACATTTATTTGGATTTTCACTCTATTTCTGCTTGCAAAAAACCCACCCCACCCCCTGAATGCTGTCTGCTGCATAGCAGACTTTTGACAGTTGTTTGAATGAAGCAGTCAAGACTTCCCATTAATTTCTCAGGGTAACAGTCTGTAATCAGGCTTTGTGACAGGCTGTGTGTTTGACCTGTTTAGTCTCAACTATTTCACACACTGTAAATGGAGTGGCTGAGTCAGGAAGGATCTCTCTCAGGGAGAGCAATCACACCTTCCCTGGACACTAGCTGAGAAGGAGCAAGGGAAGGGGCTTTGGGAGACACTGAGTATGGGAGACAGGAGAAACATTGCAAGGAGCTGAAAGCAGTGTCTCAGGGTGCAGAGAAAACTTCCTAAAGACCATGTTCCTTAAGGACTTCTTACAAAGTGGGCAATGTTTGCTGCAGAAAGTGATTGATGGCAGGAATAAAAGTTTGAGGACAAGGACATGCTTCTGAGGAGACCATGAGTGAAGAGAGTATTGGTTTTAATTCATCTTCATTTCTCTTCCCTTTGCAGTAGTCTTTTTTTTTTCCCCTGTAGTTTAAATGTTAACTGTTCTATTTTATATTTTAAACAAAGCCTGACTTTTCTTTTTATTTTAAAAGTCCTTCGCTCTGTTTTGCAGAACTGTCTATAGAAAGAAGGTTTGGGACCTTTTCACACATAAAATATCACATTAAATAAAGTTAATCCTTATCTCCATCCCTGCCTTCTGCCACATGGCAGTACTAAAGGGCAAGGTGGAAAGGGATAAAGCGCCTTACACTGCAAAATGTGAAACTGCTTTGACCTTATGCTCAGTAATTCTCCCAGCAACTCAAGCACGAAAATCAGAAAAATTAATACAAGTGTGCAGGGTTAAGTATCAAGCAAATCCTGTGAGGACAGAGAAATTCAAAATGGTGTTCAGTGCTCAAGGACCAGTTAAGCCCTAGTAGCTCAGAGCCTGCAGTGGGCATCACAGGAGGGCTGGGCAGGGTGCCCTGATCTAAATGCCATCCATCCCATTTGCTTCAGGACCCTACACTCAACATGCGGTATGCACAAGATCGCATATGGATATATACCTGCAAATACATTACACATTAGATACATTCAACTAGTTTCTGCATTTGCTTGGAAAAGTTAAGAGTTTAGCAAAAGATGAGATCAGTGTTACCAAAGCTTTGCATTTTCCTTTTTTGTTACCTTGGTCACCTCTAAAAGCTGCATGCTCTGAGTTTTTGTGTTCTTTTAGATCTCAGGAGGGTGTAAATGTTTGCAAGGGATCCCTAGAGACAGGGCAAAGCAGTCGGGTTGTAAAGTTGTGCTGCTGTGATATGAAGAGGCAGAAAGCCAAGTTACATTGACAGGGTAAGTGCCAACAAAATAATAAACTAAATGCAGATTCTGTGTCCAAACGTCTTCTGCTTTCAGTTCCCACTGGGACGCTGTTCCAGTGCCCTTGTTCTATTTGACTTTCTTGCAGAGACATTGGACAGTATCCAGTTTCTAAAATTACCTCAGTTTTAATTTATTCTGGTTTTCATGTTTATTGCACCATATAACTAATGGTCCCCACATCTTTTCCTCAGTCTGTGAGTCTATAATTTACCTATGCAGTGTCTCAAAGGCAGATACCACTTACTTTAAAAGTTACGTATAATTTTAATATCCATATGTTTATATAATATAGGAGGTTTGTGGGGTCAGTGATGAAGGGAGGTGATTTACTCATCATGAACATTTCCAGCCATTCAAAAGACAAGTGAATTTCAGTTTTACAGAGGCATCTTAGCAGAAACCTGCACAGGTCCAGCTTATTTAATGTAACTTACACTCAGCAAAAAAATGAACGAGTTATTCTCCCTTAGGACTTCGTACCAACCTCCCAGAACTAGGCATGATCCAGCTAAATGTATTCCTTTTTCATGTTAGGGTTTTTTAAAGAAAAATGCAGAGATGAGGGATTCTGGGAAAAAGGCACATGAATTATGAAGCACTGAATTTTATATGTCAGGACTTAGGAGTACTAGATTACAGTTTCCACTGAGGCACCTTTACGTAAACCTGGAAATGCAATGGGAAATCAGTGAAACAAAGCTGTAGTGCTTGCTGGGGCCCCTCTTCAGAACAGATTAAATTTGGATAAAGCTCAGATCCTAAGCTGTGTTTCTCCCATGATTGCAGGGCTCTAGGAATGGGAGTTTTTATATATAAGTAGACAAGAATGTTGGTGAGAATTACATTCTGAAGACTGGGCAGGAAAGGGCACAGAACAGCTCAGGAAAGTAGATCTGAGCAAGATGTCCCATGGTTGCAGAGCAGCTGGTGGAAGTGAGCTCTGGTCCAAGGTGAGCGCTGATTCCGGAGCCCTGCGGACACTCACCCGCTGCCTGCAGCATCGCCACTCGTGGCTGCCCATGGCTGGCCAGGGCAGAACATGGACACTGATTTCCTCCTCTCTGTGTGCTCTTGCTGTTCTCCTGGCATTAAGGCCTTCAGACATGGTGGAAAAGGAAATTGGCCGATTTGCTGCAAAGCAAGTTAATGCATCTTTTGTCACACATCTTCCAGTTTCAGACATATCATCTCCTCTTGTTTTCACTTGCACATCCGCGCTCAGGCAGAGCCCGAGGTGTTGTAACTTTGTTAAAGTCTCGTAGAGGCAAAAAGAACTACAGAGATCTGGAACCTGGTCTGACGTTAAGAATTTCCATCTGAATAGAGATGTGTGTAACTTAGCATCCATTAGCAACAGAAACAAAACTCCTCTTAGGGATCAGACACGTATCTCTATTTCAGTCTATGCTTAAAGGAACTGGTAACTTTTCTTACTGTCCAAAAATGATAGATCTTTCTAGGGAAAGGAGGGGATGCAAAGACACTGCTTACCTCATATCTGCACTACCCAATAGGTTATCCTAAACAACGTGAAATGTTCTTTTGTGTCTTTATAACAAGCTTCTTACTGCTCCTTTTCTTTTATCCTTTGTAGGTGATGAAATAGATTGACTCCAGCTCTCCCCTCCTGGCATGCCATATGTGCTGCATGATACCCTTCTTTGCTAGATTGTTCCAGCTTTTGGGGAGGTGGGAATTTATTCCTGGAATCATTCCAGTGTCCAGATCACTTTCATTGTCTTTATTAGTATGGACTGTAGCCCATCATGATTGAGGAGAGCAGTTGGTAGGGAGCACATGAGATAATTGCCTAAAATGAACTCTGCCTCCACGGGGCACAAAATCACTCACTGGCATTGAAATATTCTTAGTCTGGTTTAAGTCACCTTTCTCCCGGTAGGCAGTATCTGTTCTTACATATGTAATGGGCACCATATGCTCATTATGCACCCAGTCACAGCCTTAGATCATCTGCTTATAAAGCAGGACGCTTTTTCTTTCCTGCGGGCCTTTCTAGGTGGCATCTCCATCCTTCAGGTGCAGGATGGCTGGCAGCAAAGAAATAAGCTTTTCTGCGTGCTCAGTATTGAGCAAAGCTCAGTGGGTCCCAAGAGTCAAACTCTTCCCATCTACACATTCCCATGCCTGGAACAGCTCTGTGCAGCAGGGCCAGCCTCTCAAATATTGCTATGCCTCACGCAAGTGTATATGGCTTTCGGAGAGTCGTTTAGATTGGAAAGACCCTTTAGATCCACCACTAAACCATGTCCCTAAGCACCAGGTCTTATAAATATCTTCAGGGATGGTGACTCAACCCCTTCCCTGGGCAGTGCTTGATAACACTTTCAGTGAAGAAATTTTTCCTAATGTCCAATCTAAATTTCCTCTGGTGCCGCTAGAGGCCATTTCCTCTTGTCCTGTCTTGTTACTTGTTGTAATTTGCATGACTTCACTGCTTTTAAACTCTGTTGTCAAGTGGAGTTTTCACTTGAGCTTCCTTCTTGAAACACTTGTGGTTTAAGCAAAGATAAGAAGGAAAAACTCTTCTCAGGTGTAGCACAGCCCTGCGGCACTTGTTTGCCTTGGGGCAGCTGTGTCCCATCACAACTCACTATGGCAGCTGGAGGGACTCTCTCAACCCTTTGAGGGGAAGAGAGTTTGGCTGTTTGACTCTTGTCTGGCCTCCCCCCACTTGAATTTGTTGGGTTACTGAGGAGGGAAGAGAGCAGCAGTAAGCTCTTGCATTCTGGACATAAAACTGAACTGTAACCATGGCCTGAATTAGAAGTATTGGGACAAGGGCAAAACCTCATAAACCAGTGAGCTCTTTTACAACCTACTGTAAATGTTTGTTTTACCCTTCCAAAGCCACACATCTCTTTGCCACTTGAGTGAGCAGGAAGCTTTATTAGAAAATGTTTCCCTGCCTTTGTGTCCTGCTTGATTTGCTTGGTTCTGATTAGTTAGTAATTGTTTCATTAGTGGAGAAATGGGTGTCATGTTACCTTTTCGTGTTGGTTTTTATCCCACCCTGTTGTTGTGTGAACATTTCTTACAGTTATTTGCTGCAGGGAAAATGTGAAACAGGCTGTACAACAGGAGGCAGAAACAGAGAAATTGCCTTAGCTTGGGAAGAGCCTTGCTTCTTGCTTGCCCTCAGCTGGCATCAACAAACCCATCAATATTAAAGTCAAGTGTGAGCCAAAATGACCCAGCTTTACAATTATAAAGGAAAGGCTGAGGGGAGGTTGAACGACAGCAGATTAAGAGACTGAAAAAGAGTAATTTGGAGGTTTGCACTGCTGAAAGCACACCAGTTTCTAGTCATTACTGGTTGAATCAGGAAGGAGCAGAAGCACTGGTGTGTTCTCTAGGGTCCTCTGTCTGCTTATACCTTTACTTTCTCAACTGCTAGTGCTTTCTGATCCATGGATCTCCAGCAGGAGTCTCTTTTAACTTGGTCCTGCCTCTGCAACAGGCTGGCACAAGAAAGCAGTGCCAGTGGGTCTATGTAGTCTAATATTTAGAGTGGTGCTGATGCTGCTAGATTCTGGTGTCTGGAAGAGCTGCTGTATTAACTGCTAGTCTGCCCAGCTGGGCACCGGAGGACACAGATCCTAGCCAGGTGTGGCTTCCTGACAGCAGCTGGTAAGACACAGGCAGTATTATTTATGGGAATAAGTACTGAATAGTTTTCATATATTATGTGCCCATCCTGAAGTGATGGAAATTTAAAGATGTGATGTAGGGGTGAGAGAGGGCTTAGTGAAGCTTTCTTTTTCTCCTCACCCCACACACAACCTAAAATTCTCTGCTGAAGCTGGGAGGAGAGAGATGGAATATGTAGGGCTTTTGAAGAAAATGTATTTGAAGAAGAGATGTGAAAGAGGAGTTGAATGAAGAACAGGAGGAAGCTCCAGACTTTTGCAGTTGAAGTGAAAGGGAAGAGTCTGTGCATGTAGACATGAAGATCTGTGCTATTTGGCTGGGGAGGAGCAGGCACATAGAAAACAGCAGTTAGCAAGTGTCCAAAAGCAATCTGAGGCTTTAAAAGAGGCTAAAAATAGTTCAAAGGTCATGATGATCTTTATGTGTGCAGGACAGACATGCAGTAACTCTGCATGATGCCATTGTTTCATTGGAGCCTTTGGGAAAACACAGAACACGCTGCTGGAAGTGCATTTCTCTCTACTTTGCCCCTTGTATCTTGACTGCAAAGACTTTGAGGCTTAGGGCTTTTATGAAGGATTTTGGTTTTTTAGCAGAATTAAGTAGCAGGCAGTATAACCACAATTTTCCTATGAGAGAGCTTGGCCTAATATCCCTGTAACGTGCTGTGGCTCTGTCCCCTCCTGGACTTTGTGGTCATGGGGACACTGCTGATGCTTTTGTTTTCATGGTAAATTGAAGAAGCCAACAGACACTTTGAAATGCAGGTGTAGTCTTGATATTTCAAGCAGAGGTTGTACAGATCCTTTTTTGCCCCACAGATAACTTTAATGCAGAGAAAAGAGCTGCGGCAGAGAGGTTGGCACATGAAAGAACTGATGAATGATACATGAAGCACAGCAGTCTGGTATTGGCAGTGCCTGCTTTGTGAGAGAAAGGGAGTGACAGTAGCAGCGTATGCTGTACGTTAGTTGTAGTTTTTCTTACTGGGGCAGTAATGGGAGCTGCTGGGCTGGGAATGAACAACATGGCTCCTCCTTGAGCTGTGGAGGCTGAGAAAGGTTGTTGGGCGGCGGGGACAGAAGACTTGTTTTGAGCAAAGCAGGAAGAAAGGCAAGAGAAGGCAGGGAGGACAGGCAGCTCTTGGCAGGGCTGTGCCAAAGAGCCGTGGAGTTGCTGCTGGGTTGGCAGATCCAGCATGGATGGGCACAGTAAACTCTGCTGTGGAATGAACAGTAGGACCAGCACCTAAAGCATCATGTCAGGCAATCCATGCTGCCCGGGCTTGGTGTCCTGCAAAGCAAAGGTGGAAGGAGGAGGAGAAAGCAGTGGTTAAAAAAAGTCTCGTTAAAGGTAAAGGTTGACAGCAGAAAAGTAAAGGGGTAATACTCTGCAGTGCTTTAATGTGAGGTCTGTAGCTCTGTGTGGCAGCAGACTTGTGGAGTTACTGCATGTCAGAAGCTGTGAGGTAATGCTCTACAGGTAGCTGGTTCAAGTGATTTGCCAGGAAATTAGATGTCCTAGAAGTTTTCCAAGCCTTTGTGATTCATCAGCAAAAAGAAATTACCACACTTGTTGGCAAGTTGCCACTGCATACTTATAAGGCAGTTATGTTTTTGCAGTGGCAGTAGTAAGACCTTGGGTTTCCTTGTAACTGTTTGTGGTTCTCTCTGAATCAAATCTTCATCTTCCATCTTTTTTGGCCATTCGGGATTTTCAACCTTTATTAGAAAGAGCCAGTTCCTACAGGTGTTAAAAGCGGGCTTTATTGCTGTGAGGCATCTGAACACCAATAATGATGATTTTTCTTTTTTATAGTGTTGGTTATTTCCCCTTTTCAAAAGAGCTTTGTAAAGAGCAAGCTTTTATCCTTCATGGTGGGAGAGTATTTTCATTCTCAATTTGCTTATGGAGAGACTGGCATGAAGAGAATAACAGTCCAGCATTTTCAGAAGTGTCTTGTATTAGGAGGCAGACATTTCCCAAGATTTTCAGGGGTGCTGATCATGTGAGGCATCTCTGTACATCCGCTAAAGTGCTTGGTATTTATGAAACTGGAAAGCATTGATACTGCGCAAAACTTGGGACTACTCTGGAAAACATTGGCCTAGGAGACTTCCTTGGGCTAAAGGGCTCAAAAGGAATCCTGGACGTCACTCTGATTAGTACTTCTCCTGTACCAAGGATGTTCTTAATACTTTTCATTCTTTAGACAGTGACTGTGTTTGCCTTGGCCCCTGTCTTCGCTGGCTCTGTCAGAATCCTTTATCTGACAAGGCTGTGTATTTGAGTCTTGCACTTTGCAGTTGTTGTTCTGACTACCCTTAACCATGAGCAGCACAAACAGATGTTGTTTCATTTGAGCCTCTCACTGGACACTTGGGTGTGGAAGACAGGAGAAACCCCAGCACTCACAGAGAGAGTTTTTACCCATGGCTGGGTTCCTCCTGAGTTTCAACTCACAGCCCTTCTCAATGTTAAAAGTGTCAATTATTTAACAAAATGATTGAAGAACACTGATCAAATTGGGAGCTCTCTTGCCAGTGAATTGGCAAAGCTTTGGTTCTGACTCTGCAGTGTCTCCAGTGTAGACGTGACGTGGCAGTATGTCATTACTGTGTTTTCAAGCAGTGTTCATTGAATTGTTTTATTTTGCATTTTTTGCTGTGGGTATGCACGAAAACCGAAACCACCCTTCCTAACTGTAAGCAGAAAACAAGTATTGTTCTTTAATTGTTTTATTGTTTTCATTTTTGACAGAACTACTTTCTAATGCAATTATGCTTGTGCCTAGGGGCATGTGGGATTGAAATATCAGGTATCCACCTTTCTCATTCAGACTCATTCAGACATCCTGTACTTAAGTTATGTGAACCCTCTGGGAACCACAGCATTTTATAAGTGTTAGCTAGCAAAAATCATTATTGTTGCAAATAATCATACTTCTCTTCAGAACCATTTTGTAGGTAACTTTTCTTTTTATTAATCTAAGTGCTTTGAATATGGACTTTAGAGTTCTTTTCAAGTAACTTGTTATGATGATGTTCTTCTGTGTTCCTCTGTGGACAAGAGACAGCTGGGGAAAATATCAATCGCCTACTCTGACCAAGCAGGAAAAGAGGAGAAGGGAAAAAATAAGCCTTTTTGGGAGAAATAAGTCTATTAGTTGAAGTGCAAGCTCTGGTAATCCTTTTTCAGACAAAGCTTTTATTATAACAAGGTTAATTTTCCACAAATAATCTTCTTTGTTTGCTATGGCTTTTTGTGTTTTGTACTCAAGTTTTTCAATGCTTTATGGAGGATGCGGTGTGTCTGATATTTTGTAAAGATGCCTAGACAGGAGCTACTTGTTGCAGCGAAGAAATTAAGGCTGGTATCATATGCTGCTTATGTCAGTTTGGCTGATGGGGTTTTTTTAGTTTTTTAAAAAATATTCATGATTAAGGAAAAGGAAATTTTTCCATTCTTATCCTGGCTTGTCCCTGTTTCTCAGATGATCTAAAGTATTATGAACTGTTTAGAAGTGAAAGCACAAAGTTGTTTACAATCAGTTAAGCATAATGGCTTTGAGCCAGATTAATATGAATTTATAGATTTACAGTAGTAACTTGTAAACAGGGGCAATCCAAAATGGTTTGATTAAAGTTCTGGCTTATCTATAACCTCAGCTAAGTTGAGGGATGCAGATGTTTTGCCTTGCAAAGACCTGATGTGAAATCTGGTTTAAACCATGGTGTTTCCACCTCCTTTGATGTTGCAATTGGTGCAAGGCGAGTCAATACGTATCCAAATTTTCCAGTATGTGTCTGTGTGTATCTCCATGTATATCTGTAGCTGTAGAGATCCCTCCTTCTTTAACCAAACAGAGATGCAGACCCTGATTCATTTTGTGTGGCTGTCTAGCAGGTTATTCCTTCATTGTTTCTAAACAGCTTTCAAAGATCTTGGTTCCTCTGTTTTAAATGTAAAACACTCTAACTCTGTGTATGTTTAGTGTATGCTCATGGTTACTAAAAGGTATCTATTTCTTCATAAGCCAGGCTGATGATTCGGTGTCAAAATTAATTTGTTTCTGGAGCAGAAGTCTTCCCTTCTGGTGCTGGTCCAAATGGAGTTTTTATGGCTGGATCTTTGCTTATACACAGAGGTGTTCTTGTGGTTGCTGAAATTACACTTGATTATTTACAGAAGGATAATAATATGCACTGTGTGTAACCTCCTCCCTTGGCTTTTATTTGAATACTGGAAGGAGAGAAATTATCTGCCTAAAGAGGTTTCCTTTGTGTTTCCCTTCTCATCCTCTCTCTCTTTCAGAAGAGAAAAAAAAAAAAAAAAAAACAACATAAAAAGCCCAACTGCTGTGTTCTCTAGCTAAAACCTATTCAAACAAAAGAAGTCTTAAATCCATATTAATCACCGCCACCTTTAATTTTTCAATCACTGTTTGATTAAATTGCTGCCTAGATTTGTCCTTTCACTGATAAGGCCTGGTGAGTGCTCTGCAGTGAACTCAAATAGAGAAGTAATAAAGTGCTTTCTGTCACAGGCACTCCCCAAAGTGCCAGATACAACACAAGTTATTAAAAAAATATCAAAGAGTGAGCTTCTATAAACTGTGCATAGAGGAAAAATATGATTGTCCAGGGAAAGGGAAGAAGATTTTAATTTTGCATCTGCAATTGCGAAGGCAAATACATCTGTATAGAGGATATTTCAAAGTCAAAAAGAAATGTGCAAACTTGAATGGCTGGGCCTGTGTCAAGGCACAGGTTTGTAATGGTTTTACCACTCTCAAAATGCAAGTGCCTGGCTTTTTCCCCTTTCAGTATAAATTTTAGCACAGAGCACGTCTATCAGTTAGTAGACTCAGGCTGATCCACAACCACAGTCACAGAATGGGTCAGGTTGGAAGGAACCTCAGTGGGTCCTCTGGCCCAACCTCCCTGCCCTGGGCACGGGATTGTGTCCAGATAGATCCTGAATATCTCCAGTGAGGGACACTCCACACCCTCTCTGGGTAATCTGTCCCAGTGCTTGTTCACCCACACGGTGAAATGGTTCTTCCTTATCTTTACCTGTCTTTAAATCTTCCCTCTGAGAATGCAGGTAGTCCAGCTCTGATTCCAGTGAAGGTGAGCAGGGTTCTCTGCACAACCCTTTTCCAGTGCTCCACAACCATTACAAAAATGGTTTATGTTGCTCTAGGAGGCAGCAGTAGCTCTGTGGGTCCTGAGCCACCTTCCCACTAGTGAGCAGTCAAGGCGCCATTCCCATGCTGGGCCAGTGTCAGGCATGCCGTGCTGGGGCAGAGGTTATTGTGCAGCCTGATGTGAGCCAGCAGGTCTTTTGTGGTGGCTGCCCTCGCTCTGGAAGTGAGCTGTAAAGTTGGCTTTGGTTTCGTGTTCTGATACAAGTGGACTTTGTCCATTACAGCACAACTGCCAATCAAAGCACGTTAAGTCAGTGTAAGCATATCCTGGTGTCTCAACACTCGGAATAGTTAGAATTAGGGCATTTAACAAAGCCCTGTCCATCATCTGTGTGTGTTAGCTGCCAGCACAAACACTGATTGTCCAGTAAATACAGAATAAAGTGGACAAAACGGAGCAAATAGCTGGGGCTGAGAGTGCACATTTGGCTTCCTGGCTCTAGTTTAGGAGAAGTAACACATCCAGATGAAATGGGTGAGTTTCTTTAAAATAAAATTGTGAGGCTTTTGCACATGAGCATCCACTTGGCTTTATCTCTTGTCTTTGACTAATCTTCAAACCTTGCTGTTGTTAAGGGCATATATTGGACAACCTTGTTCTTCTTGTTATGATGTTTCACGGGATGTGTTTCTGTGTTCTGACACAAATACTTTTTTTCCTCTGTTGTGGCCACAACCCTGAGTCAATAGAGATTCAACATATGCTCAGTCATTGTAAGTCAATTTTAAACCAATTCAAGAACGTCCATACTAGGATTTATGTGGACAACAATATAGTGAAAAAATCAATGTTTGGCATCATCTGTGTCAGTTAAACTAGCTTGCTTCCCATTCAGCTTCCAGCCAGTTGATAGCTGGCAAACCCCTGCTACATAATGATATCTTGGGCTTGCATAATCTTCATTGGTAAAAGGATATTAGAAGTTGATTTTCCTCTCAAGTTTATATTGTGCAGATCTTTACCCAGCTCAGGGTGTGCTGGAGAGAGCCTATTTCATGCTGAGAGAGCCTGTAGCTACAGCTTTTTGAAAGCAGAAGAGGTTTGTAGGCAGGATACCAGAACAGGATTCAGGAGAGCAAATTGCACATTTCTTCCATTTCTACTTTATCTTTCTATCTTTTCCTTCCCCCAAACAGGTACAATAATACAAATCTCACATGTGGTGTATGTGCTTTTTTCATTTATTTGTGATTGTGAAGTTTTTTGAGAGTCAGTGATTACGAAGGTAAAGAAACTACTGGTGATTGTACTCATGAAGTGTTTGGAGTGCTGCTGGCCTGTTGGTGATATTCTGCAACCTCTAGCTACAATTATTGATGTGTTGTGATGTAAACCTGGGGCTACTGTTACAGTGGTGAGGCTGGTCTAAAGAAACCTGTCACCACACAAAGTGTCATCTAATTGTTTAGCACGTGCCTTTGAAACATCAGGGCTAAATATGGATTCCTTCTGGTTCATAAGGATGTGATTTCTCTGAAAGATACATTTCTTCCTTTAGTTTTCTTGTACTGTTAAAGGAATTCTGCAGCTGTGCTGGTTTTGATGCAGTGCTGACCATGACTGCAGAAGCAGCATTGTCTCCATAAGAGTTGCAGACTTGAAATGGGGTCACAACATTAAAATTCATCTTTCTTTTGCTAACCTGTGGAAAGATTGAGGAGTGAGGTGTATTTCTGTTCTGTGGTATGGTTATATATTCGTTGGTTGCCCTACTTCAGGCTTCATGGCCCTCATCTGGAGTTACTGCCAGTGTCTGTAGTGTAGAGACAGGGAGCTGGGCTTGGTGATTGCTGTGGTGTCTTACTGTGTAGCTGTGTATGTACCCTCTGCATCAATGAGCAGGTATCTCATACAGCTCTGCAGTAAAATGCAATCATCCCACAATGAGCAACGACAATTCAAAAATGTTCCATAAACATTCTGCCTAAACAACAGCCCCCCCCAAAACAACAACAACAACAAACCAACCAAAACTAAACCACCACCAACAAAAAAACAAAACCACAAGACAACAGCTGTATTTCATTTTCACAAAATTACTTGGAGAGCTCTTTGTGGCCTGTACTAGAAATATTATTGGGGCAGTGAGTTGGAGGCTTTCCTTCCATGTTGTCTTTTCCATTTAGCATCCATATACATTTGGGCTTCCTTCTCTGATACGATGCTATTGTTTGCAAATCTGCCTTTGCTGTTGGTGCTCTGAAACCCTTACTGAGACATCTTGTGCTATTAGCTGATTGTTTGAGAAAAGGATCCAGGGTTGAACCCTTCCAAAAGGCGGTAGGTTGGATATAGATAATGTCAGCAGGATGCCTCTGTGCTTACCACTGTTTCTCAGAAAACACAATCACAGTTTTTGATTTCTGCATGTCCCTGAGTGAATACTACCAGAAAAAGCTGATGAGGGAAATAGTGTGTAATCCTGCAGTGTGCTCTATCCCGTCACTTGTCTAGTTATTATTGTATTGTGCCAACAGTTGGATGCCACATGTTCATCACTCCTCTGTCCCATCATGCGCCACAATCCCTTTAGTCCTTCCACTCGAATAACTCAACCACAACCATGATTTCCTGAAGATACAGCATCTTGGGATACTGAAGTCGTTAGGCAGACATGGGGTTAACCTTTGCATCCACTGTAATTTTGTCAGCTAGTGGAAATTATTAAAGGACCTGAAACATGAACTTCAGAACAGACAATAACTGTAGACAGGTAACCTCTTGGGCTTACCTCAAGTAATTAAGTCTTATAACTGAATGGCAGATGCCCACTTTATTAGTGAGTCATTAGTTTAGCAGGGAGATGGTGTTACAACACATACGATTGCTTTACTGCATGAGCTGAGTAACTTCTAATTTAGACAGATGAATAATTAATAGAAAAGGAGCTTTAATAGAAGTAAGGTCATCTGTTTTCAATTATAAAAGCTGGAGTTATTGCATAGATCGAGAAGGGCACAGCACGCAGGAAGTGTTGATCCTTCAGGCTTAGATTGATTTGCCTCTCCAGATGAAACCGTTAGAAGTAGAGAAACTTGAAGAGCAAGAAAAGAGGGAAGTGAGATTTTCCTCATGAGCACACTCACCCATCAAATGACAAAAGAGCAAGTTGTGTGAGCATGACCAGACTGTTGGTAGAACATCTCTGCTGTGATCTGTTGATTTATGCATCTGTTTGCAGGTGGCCTTTTGGGCAGATCAAGGGAATCTGCTGAAGTGCTTTGTCAAAATATACCATTGACCAGCTACAGTGGGCTGGTCACTCTGAATTCCCAAAAATGAGTATTTCAGGGATAGCAGTCCCTTACATCATGTGTGATTACTATGAAGGGCAGGAGTTTAATCTTTTGCATTTGCTTGACAGCCTTTTGATTGATAGCAGATGTTGTTAGGAGAACATCTGCTGTCAGCTTCGATTGTCTTCCTTTGTAATTTTGACAGACAATGTTCCCTAAATGTATGATATGGAGGATTACTTGGTGAAGACTGTCACATACTGGGACAAAGGGATTTTAAGAAATACAGCAACAAGTAAACATCCATCTTTGGCATACATCATTACAGATCCTTTCAGAAGAGATATAAAAGGTGTAATCAGAGTTTTAAGGATTGCTGTTGTCCAGAATGAGGAAGTTGATTAGTTGGTTTTAACTAAGGCAATTAAATATAATGCAAAGGTTTGGATTCTTGATTATTTTGCCTTACTCCTTCTCCCCACCACCTTTTTTCTTTCTTCTTTTTTTTTTTTAATGCCCTCCCAGCAGATGAGGGGGAGCTGAGCGATGCTGTAAGGAAGATGCAGGTGGGATGAAAGAATCAGACAGAATGCAGAATAGGCAAGAGGTGGCAGTTATATTTGCAGATGGCAGGGAAACAGCCAAGAAGATGAGACAGGGAAAGCTCGTTTGTACAACTGGGAACTGCTGACTTAGATGGACAAGATAAAAGATACAGGCCTGGAATGGAAACTTTTAGTGAAGAGAAACTTATAAACATCAGTGCCAGACCTAAATTTGATGAGTCCGTGGAGCTGCATGATTTATGCCTGTGAAACATCTTGCCAGTTAGGTACATCTTTTTTCTTTTGCCCATATGCACACACATGAAGATCAGGTTCATGTTTTATGGATTTTCTCTTGCTTGTTTTTCTTTATCTCCTAGATTTCTTTTTTTATTCGTATGTTAAGTATTGAAGGATATCAGAGTTGTTTCAGGTTTTTTGGTTTCCATACTATGCCATCAGAACTTTTTGAGGGCATGGCATTTACTGAATGGCAGAGAGCTTTTCCAAGTCTGTGAAAGGACCTTTGACTCACTCAGCTTTAGATCTTTCTTCATGTAAAGCTTCAGTCTTTGGAATTCACAGCTCAGTGACACTGGTGTCTGTCCTTGGACACACTAGGTGGCAAAACTTGGGCATGCAGAGAAAAGCTGCACATCAGCTCCAATGTTGGGTGAATTCTCTTCCTGTTTTATTTTCATGCAATAGTCCGTGTGCTGACAGTTTTGTCAGGGTTTTTTCATTATTTTTTAAAATGCCATTGTTGTGGCAACAAAAAGAAGAGCCCTTGTGCCCTCCCTTACTGAATTGTTCTTTTTCCAGCAGGAAGATGAAATAAGAAGTAGAATCAACAATAGTGGAAAATCAAGATAGGAATAAAACCACGATTACTTCCTTCTTTCTCTCTTCCTCAACTAAAAGAGGAGGTGGACCAATGCTGAACAGACTCTACCCTGCTATGGGAAAGCACAGCAGCCTTTATGGGCCTGTGCACTTTTATAGCAAGCAGTAAATAGTCATGAAGCACTTGAACACATCGTATTTATGTGCAGGTAGGTTCAGTATTCAAAAGACAAGAATTTGTGTGGTGGTGGGAGTATTTGTTATAAAATCTTCAAAGGAGCCTGTCTCAGTTCAGTTATCTGAACCCATTTTTACATCTGAAAAACAACCCTACCAGCTGAAAATGTTTGCAGTGACAGAAGGAAGAAGGAAAGGCGTTCTAGAAGTTTTCTTCAGAACTAAGAAATCTGTCTCCAGTGTCACCCTTTTATTTTTAAAAAGGTTGCTTTGAAAATACTGCATAGTTTGCTAGGACCATAAAGCATTGCTGAGGGTAAACGGCTGGAACCTGAGCCAGAACTCTGAGATCAGAGGAAGTTTGGGAATAGCTCATAGCCAAAAAGAGGGCAGGGAGTATGGCATTGAGTAAGAAAGACACATAATTATGCACAAAATGTCTTTTTTCTTAGCATCTGTCTTTAAAAACTGTATGTTTAATCTCAGTAATAAAATTTTACAGTCAGAATTTCAGTAAGCATGTCACTGTTGCCATGCTAGTCAAAAGTAAGGTCTTGGCTACAAGGTTTTGCCGCCTGATACAAAAGAGACCTGAAAGGGCAATGTGGACTTTTCTTCCCTTCCTCTCCTTGTGGTTCAGTAATTCAGCCAGAGGCACAGTTGGTGAAAAGCACCGAAAAGATTCACTCCTCTACTTGGTCTCCCTGTCTGGCTCAGATATGCTATTTGTATGTGTGTCAGTTTTTCACACCTGCTTTGAAACAGCAAGGGAAGATAACATGAGAAAAGAGAAAGAACTGCCTTATTCTTTCCTTTTGTACCAATGCTCAGGCTAATCCACGAAGGATTCTTTCAAAAGACAAAACTCATATCAATAGCCAACCATGCTGTGGCTTTTACACTCAGCATTATAAATTGGTCCTCTGTTTTGGATTGATACTCTTCACCAACTAACTCGGAAAGTGGAATTTAAAAACAAAAAGAAGGGATCCAATTATTTTAGCTTCATTACACTTCATGTGGCTGCTGCTCCTCCCCATGGAGAGACTCTCTGACTGTTTCAGACTCTTCTCATTTACAGAGTGCGATTGTACGAGTTGACCAAATTTTCCAAACCATTGATCTTGCTGCCAATGCTCTGCTGACTTGTTTCTGGCTTATGTGCAGAAAGTTCATGAGCTGGCTGGAATTTTAATTTAAGACAATTGAGGGATCTGTATTTTGCTTTTCTGCATTACTAGATATTATACCCCCTACACACTGGGTGAAAAGGGGACTTAAACCATATAGGAAATGTTCTTCATGTTTGCATAGTTGCTTGGAGTCAGTGCTGTTTGTAAGAGCTGGGTTTGTCTGTGTCGTGTGACTCATGCCTGTAGGCAATTGAAATACTTTAAATGACATCAAAGGTTTGGAGATGGAATATCCTGTTAGGGTTATGCATCATACACCACACACGTTTGAATGGGCATGTATGAGGGCACACAGCTTTTTCTTTTTGTTCTTTTTGCTTTTGCTTCTTGTAGCAATTCTTTTCCCTTTCCCTTAACTCTTATTGTATCACGAGTGGTCTTATCTGATGTTTTCTGCAGCCCATACAGACTTAAACTAGTTTATTTCTTTCTCTCTCATCTGTTCTGCCTGGCTGCAGGTTCACCCCATTATTACACAGACAGCAGAGGCCATCAGTAGCAAATTAGGATTGAATAAACTTTCCTGTGCATGTTCAAATCCTATCACATACTCATTATAGAACAGCTGCACGTCTGGGCAAGGGAATTTCGTTGACCAAAGTCTACCTAGTGAGCTCTAAACTTTGTGTTCTGTATCTGTATTAATCCTGCCACACTGGCAGCTTTTCTAAGTGGAGAACAGTGTGTGAATGTAAAAAGTCTTTCACAAAGTCCTCATCTGCCATTGCCACAGAAGACACCATGGGAGTCGGAGGCATGAGCAGCACAACTGTGTAATTTAGCTGTGAATAGCATCCTTGTAAAAAATGCTCTGATATCAGAAAGGTGGATGGCAGGTCTTGGTGCAGGGTATTATTTGTAAAGTGGTTCTTCCTTCTCACTCTGCCCATCTGGCATCACATAGAAATTGTGTCCTCAGAGCTATATGTTGAAGTGTCTCAGATGGGCCAGATGAGGCTGGAATTGCTGCAAATCCCCTCTATCTCTTGCTTGGTTTATATATTTTCTCCCAGTTTATGCTAGAAGGACTTTGGCTGGCTTTGCATCAATCTGTTTGCTGTAGGCCAAGTGGTGGTAAGCCATTGTGGCCCCCAGTGCCAGTGCCATCAGGAACAGACTGTAGTAAACATTTGTGGAGGTACAGTTTAATTGTTGGGGCTGGATATTGCACAGGATGCAGCAAAACAGTCTTTTAATGTCCCAGAGCATAACAACCCTAAGGTCTGGGGGCAGGCAATGAGTGCTCTTTGGTCAGCACTCCAGCTGCAGAGCTGGAACAGCCTCCCACTTCCCTGTGGCCAATGCTCTGCAAAAGGCAGTGCCTTGGGTTTGCAGAAGGGTTTGGCTTCTGTTTAACCCTTCATCCAAGTGCTTCAGCCATAGCTTCTCTGGAGAGCTGTTGAATATCTCCATACGTTGAGAGGTGCCTGGAGAAGTGCTGATCTCTCTTTTCCTGCTAGAACCTTTGAGGGTCCATGTTACAAAGGAGGGCATTTGGAGGGTGATGTAAAGAGAGGGGAGCCCCTTCTCATTGGCAGTGCTGAGCATTCCTCCTTTTCATACAAATATTGCCACTATTTAATTCTGCAGTTCAAGATGGCAACAGCAATAAAGTCAGCAAGCAGATGCTTTGCAGAGAGAAATTATTTCTCTGTCGTTGGTTTTCTTGCCCTGTAGCAAAGTTTTATTATGAGTAGATTGTGTCTGCAGTAAACCTGACTTTCTAGGAGCTGCTCTTGGGTAGGAGACATGAAAGTTTCCCTAGTATTCTCTTGTCCCCTTTGTCAGAGTTATTTTCCCATTTTTAGCTGGCTTTAAGGTAAGGATATGCTGGTTTTGTCAATTCAACAGTGAGGGAAGCCAAAAGTTTTAGTTGTCAAAAGTCCTTTAAGGGGAGCACCCCAAAGTGTGTTCAGTGTGCTAAGCATCACTTGCTGTTGTGCCATCAGCAACACTGGAGTTTTGGGGGTGTTTTAGCCGCTTGTAGCAGCTGGCTTGTTTTGATTGAAAGAGAAATAACCTGAATTTTAATCTGTTTATAGTAATACAAAGCAGTAAGATTCCTGCCTGAGTTGGGGTTGTTCTTCTTCAGTCTGAAAAGTGTTACATTGCTTGAAGGGCTGTGCTGGACTTTTGTACCAAGTGAAAGTGAGTGTGACAGACTCAGGCCTGTCCCAAATGAGCCCATCTTTCAATGGCAGCAGTGGCTGGGAAGGCACTTCTGCAGAAGAGGGTCTCTCTGTGTGGAAACTGTTTCCTCTTTCCCTCTAAAATTTCTTCTCTTGTCTGTTCTAATGTGTGAGTTTGTATAAGCATGCAGAACATGCACAATTGTGCTCACAAAGCTGTTGGGTAAGATAGGCTGTGCTTTCCTTGGGCTTGGCAGAGCAGGAAGATGTTTTACACAGAAAGCCTGAAGAGAGCTGACCTTGATGCAGCATTGAGCTCATCAAGAGCAATATCATACTTTGAGCACAACTCCTTGGAAGTCCTGACAAGTATTTATTTAAGTATTTCAAAAACTTGCTCTAGCTGCTTGCACCAGGCATAGCTATTAAAGATTATAACTGATGATAATTGTTCTTTATAAAAACTAGTTTTTATAATAGAGGACTAATACAGAACTCTGATAGTGTCATGAATGTCTTGGTGGTGCTTTAGCACTTCCTCATAATCATTCACACTAATGCTGCCTAACTGAGCAAATCCCATGGCCATTTTATCCAGATAAAATGGAGGAAAATAGATGAGCTTTTCACTGCCCCTGGAAGGCTGACAACAAATCTCAGATTCATTAGACCAAAAAGGAAGCAATTACCCAGACAGCAGTTTGCCAGTAGCAACTTTTTCCCTTAAAATAAAGGGGTACAATGGCATCATATTTTCATCTGCTCTCCCTGTGCTGCTGCAGTCAAGGAAAGGCAGATGTTGAGTCTGAGAATGCTGGCTTTTCCTCCAGAGCTTTCCTTTAGGGAAATGTTTCCAATCTCCAGTGTTCTCCCTGTGACTGCAACCCTCTCTGCTGTGCCACACCAACCCTTGTCTTCACTGCTGCAATCCTTTTGGTATCCCCTTGCCCCATCAATTCTTTCTTTTCCCCTCCATAGGCAAGCCAGAGACCATAGATTGAGAGAGAGCAGACTTGGTTCACTGAACACAGAAAGTCTTCAAATTAGGCATAAATGCAGAATTTCTGTAGAATAACAAAAATTGCTGAGATAGCATATGTCAGGATGAAGGGGGAATATTCATGCAGATCACTGAGTCTAGAGGGTAGTGTAGTTACCTAGTATAGACTTTACTCAAAGGATTTTCCTTCATGTTTTTCCACTTTTTCGTTTGTTTGGTTTTTTGTTTGTTGGTGGGGGTTTTTTTGGTGTTTGTGGGGTTTTTTTTGTTTTGGTTTGGGTTTTATTTTATTTTTCCACTTTTGTTAGAGGACTCTCATTCATTCTACTATCCTTTCCTCCCTTTTCACCTATGTCCTTTTGATACCTGCCTCTTGTGAGAGGGCATCTTCTTACTGGCCAGTCACACCCTTTGAGGCATGAGGGAAAGAGAGGAGGTGGGCTGAAAACTGGATGGTTTCTTCTTGTTTTAGCCCTGGCAAACTTGTCCTGCTCTTTCTTGCGAGGTAAAGCTCACTCCATCTTTGTGAGAGTGAGAAAGGCCAGGAATAATACTGAAGTGAATCCTTCTTGGGGATTCACTTCATCGTCTGAAGATGAGAGCTCTCTGCCCCTTTGATTGTGTTTTGCCTGTGAAATTGTTAATGGAATGGCAGTGAAGGTGGCTGAAATAATCTTGAGATGTTTTCTTCATACAGAACTGCTTATTTACAATTTGAAATCAGTCATTTAGCATTAAGTGGCTACAGGTCAATAGTTGTAAGCAGGTTCTCTACAGCACAGCTGCAGACTCCAAGTGGCCTCATGATGAGTAACTGTGTAAGACACTTCCCTTGATTGACAAACATGATTTTTAGCCTGAACTTCACTGAGAGATTTGATACTGAGAATCCCACTGCTGCCTTCCCCTTTCCTATGCAGAAAAGCTAAATTTCGTACTTAACGAAAGAATACAGTTTGCTGTCCAAAATATCTTCTTGTTCTTCTTTGGACAGTTACGCTTCTCAATGTTTGCCTTTCTTTTCTATCCTGCTCCCATGCCTGGCTCTGGTTTTATTCTTTCACAAGACCTCTCCCACTCAGCACAGACACATTCAATCATCTCTGCCCTGAAGCTCATTTATTCTCTTGCCTACTAAATTTGCATGAAATTCCTGTTTTTTGTTTTGGGGGACATCCTAGACTTAGTACATACCCTGGTGTCACGAGGCCGTTCTCTACGTTCCCTCCCTTTGCTGAAGGCAGGAACATTTATATTTCAAAGCTTTTTATTATTTCACTTGTGGAATTTGAATTGCAGTGCACCCTGTGGACATTTCAGCTTTGTCAGCTTGACTGTTATTAAACTGTAATCATTTATCATCATTGGCAATGATTTTATGTCTAGGGTTTTTTTTTTAAGCAGGTATTGCAGAACATTTATTGGTAAACTGCTGTGAACCTGCAAAAACTTACAGTATATAATTTATGAAGCCTTATTTATGTAGTAGTGCTTTATGGTGGAAGGATGTGCTGAGGAAGTTTTGAGATGACCGTTTATTTTTAGATGAGCCAGAAGGCTTTGTTTCCATCCCATTTCAGGCCCTGGCACAGAATGATTGAGGATCTGCAGAAACCCAAAAGCTTTTTCCTATCTAATGGCGAGAGAGAGTGTGTAAATAAAATTGACAAACATAAAAATGCAATAAACTACAACTGTTCCATGAATTTATAACCTGAAGGGGCAAAGTAATAAAAAAGCTGTAAATTCATGTCAGTCATGTGCCTTTGTTAAGAGCTACTAAGAAATAATACACATAAGGGGCAGTGCAAGAATGAAAGTGTATGGGGATACTTTCCATGAGCATTGGCTGGGACTTGCTAAACTGAGATAATCTGATTCGTCATGTTCTCTCTGTGTATTTGACCACACATGGGGATTTAATATCTATGCACTAGCATGTTTTTATAACAAGGAATAAGAAAAGGCAATTAGTACTTTTAATTAATAAGGATAGACGAGTTAATTCCCAAATTACCTCGGGGGGATTGTGAAGATTCACAATCTGACCTTTGAAAAGAGAACCATTTTTTTTCTCTCATGTAGGTGAGAGGGTAAGGAGAGATTTTTTTGCCGTACGTGGTGTTCATTCTGGCTGCCACTCAGAGGAAGTTTTCCAGAGCGTCATTTGGCCTTGCATGCGTGTTCTAGAACAGGCTGGAGTGAGCTTTGAAGATGCCTGTTTCCTTCCAGTGACAAGTGAAAGAGAGTCTGAGCAGGTGAATTTGATCTAGAAACAAGGTTCTCTACCTCCAATTGTGGTTAGGGGAATTCTGATCAATGCCATTAATGGTGTCCAGGGAGCTGTTCAGCTGACCAAATGCAGGCTTAGACCATGGTGAGCCATGCTGATTTCTAGACACCACCAACAGCAATGGCATCAAAAGTCAGGGGGCCTGAATGCTGCCCTAGATGTCTAAATGCTGGTGGTATAGACTTGAGATCAGAAGAAATATTTGCAGTCTTCCTGTGTTGTATCCTGTAGCATTTGACAAAAGGAGATGAAGTTTAGCCCAGAAATCTTCTGCAGTTCAGAAGTGTCAGCAGTAGTTATGTGACCAGAGGCATACTTGGAGGGAGCCCTTAGTGTAAATTCATTGTTTGGACAGTCCCAGAGGGAATGTTTGCACTCATTTTTATGTCATGGTCTCATTTCGTCAGATCCACGAAATATAAAAAACAAATCCACACGTGCAAGCAGAGTAATCTGTGGTCTCTCCTGTCTGTATGTTGCAGCGAAGCTGCTGATCACAGATCTGTTTAATGCGTTTATTCCAAAGGCTCTGAAATGCTTCCGTAGCAGATAGTCAGTTGGTGATAAGAAGGGACTGTAATGTTTCCTTTGGGGATAACTAGTGCAGAAAGAAAAGATTTTTTGAGGTGGCATTCATTACTGATGGCATACTGCCCATGCTTGCAAGTGGCTTGGGATACAAGTAATTGTGTATAAATAGCCTCAGATGTGCTATTGCATAGCAAAGCCTAATATAAATAAACAATCATTAAAAATTGCTAACATAAAACAAGGGAATAGTCTTTGCTTTCTCTTGTACTCCTACCCAATTAGAATAGCTTTCTTGACAAGGCATTTGAGCGATTGAAGTGAGAGCTGCTATTCCAGATGTAATGCTGGTTTTGTTACAAGGGACTGCTTACATGGAATTTAGGCAGTTGAGATAGTAGTAAATACTTTGTTTGCTTGTACAAATATTATTAACAATCCATTAAAAAGAACCCATAAAAGATTCAGAATGTGTTTTGCTTAGCTTTCTGATGGAGTTCAGTGAAAGAAGATGAGCTTTGTGATGTGAGGCCATTAGGGTGTGATTATTGCTCACAAGCCTGTTATTGATCAGGGGATCAATATTGAACATGTCAGAAATCCTTCCTATGACCATGTGAGCTGCTTATTGATGGGACTGTTTAAAAAAGACTTCTCATTATAAGCCAGCTGTGGTGTACAAGTTGGGTCCTTTTCCCCATCCCCTTGAAAAAAACCTCAGGAAGTGAGATGCTGTGTCTAAGTCCTACTGCTTCCCAAAACCTTTCTGTCCCGCTCACAATTGGGTCAATTCCTGAGCAGGGCTTGAGCTCCTCAAAAAGAGTTGGGCCAGCCAGAAATCAACCTAAGACTCCTGTGAGGGAGACAAAGCCGGGTATTTGTCTGTCCTCAGGTGTTGTCAGCACCTGGGCACAAAGAGCAGGTTTCAGGCACAATATTGATGGTGAGACTGAGGAGGGGAGTGCTGCAGGGCTGGTGTTCCCACTGCCCCTCACCTCCAGCCCTCTGCTGTCAGCTGTGGGGTGGAGAGCAGTGTTTGATAGTGACCCCATCCTTCCCGACACTCACTGGCTGCTGAGTACACTTCAGAAAGCTGAATGGGAGCAGGGGATGTAGCGTAACTGCGTTGCTACCAGAGGAATCGGAGAAGACCTGTTGTGCAGACTATGTTTGCAGAGGCCTCCATCAGGAAAATTACCCATAATCATGATGGAATACATCAGCACAGTTTGGGAGCTGAGAAAGCATGCTCAAAATCAGCTTTGGTATGTAAAATACTATCTGCCCTCAAATCCAGGACTGAAACCAGAGGCTCTTTTTGTGGTCTGGCTCAACTTCCAGAACTCAGCTTCTGCCACTGGGCGCTGCAGGGGATTCTTTGTTCAGGATATTTAATCAAATGTTGGTTAATACAGTGGAGACTTAGTTTCTGAAAGCTTTTGTGAAGGAGGGATCACCTTTAGCTGTTATCTAGTTGGGGCTTTTTACAGTATCAGCAGGTTTTTTTAAATTCAGAACTTATTTTGCATTTCAACTATGGTATCTATGTTCACTATGAATGTTTCTATAGCAACCACTCTTGTGTTATCTACACACCTCTGTGGATGGATTAAGCATGCAACATAAAATTTGGTTTAGTTTTATTTTTCTGCAGATTGTGCTTGTTGCAACATGTTTTAAAAACTTCCAAGTAATATGAAATAGAATGACCATCTCTGTCATCTTTGTGTTCTGTAAGGAGCCTGTTTGTTTATCTTTTGTTTTTTATGGGACTCCCGTCATCGTATTTCACTACTGCCTACTCTAAACCCATCCAGTACCTC
Organism: Chamaea fasciata; assembly: GCF_029207755.1. Classification (NCBI taxonomy): domain Eukaryota; kingdom Metazoa; phylum Chordata; class Aves; order Passeriformes; family Sylviidae; genus Chamaea; species Chamaea fasciata. Next base: position 17,364,092 of record NW_027094092.1, on the reverse strand, counting down.
CAGGAGAGAGGAAAGCACTAAAGATCCTGAATAATCTGGACATTATCTAATACAGGGAATCTGTGCTAAACCTTAGAACTAAGCTATGGCCTCTGGAGTCACTGTTTGAGGCTTATTATTCTCAGTTTCTCTCAGCATCTCTCCAAATGGTTCAGGTAAAATTCTCCATCAGCAATCTCCTTTATGAAATCGCAGGGTTTGTGTTGTATAACCCCCCCAAACTTTACAATTATATTTGCTTCTATTGCTTTCAGTATCTAGTGCTAGGTATGTGACAACAGGTGACTACAATTGCATCTAGAGCTCCGGATCTGGTCTTTTCCCAGTTTATGCTACAAAGTAATTTTAAAAGTTATTTATTGCGGTGGGGATGGAACAGAAGGGAGACTCCTGGTCCCACCCACTTTTCTTCCACTGCTGCTTCTTTGTTAAATGATTGCCTCCATTTGACGCATTCTGATTCCAGACCTCATGCATGTATTCCTCTTTACAACTGTATCTATGTCATTACAGTAATCCCAGGTGGATTTAGAAATTACATTTGAGGAGCAGATGAAAAAGCTTTAACACTTTGGGTTTGGCAGCAGTTAAAGCTAGAACCTGAGAAGAGAAGTGGTAGTGTATTCATCCCTTTTCCTTTTCTAACTCATGCATTTGCTCTGTTTCAATAAGTTGTCATTAACTCACTACTTTCCTCATAATCTTTAATTTGAATTACAATTTAGGCAAATTGCCAGACTGGATGCTTGTGACACTGATAATCGCCACTTTTTAATATTCTTTTATTATGTTTAATCTTTTATCAGCAATGCTGCCTTAATAGGTCATTCTCAACTGTTCTATTTCTGCAAGTTTTTACATCCTTGGTGACAGAGCTTTGCAGCACAGGGCAATTCACTGCACTACAAAAGGGCCTAATTAAGGTCAGTGGCAGTTAAGCACATTCTTTTATTGCGTTGCTGAAGAAGGATGCAATTGAGCACACATTTAAGTGTTTCAATGAATTTTGAGCCCATGAAGGGAAACCATCACCTTTTAGATTGGAGGTATTAACTCATAAATGTTGCAGTTCTGTTCCTCTGTACCTGTAGTTGATAGCTAGCTATGATTTGGAGGAGCAAGTGTGTAGGAGAGTGCTACTCATAAAACAGCAGGGATTACCTGAATGACTCTTTATTCACTTTTCCATTAGCCGGGTGTCAGCATGAGAGTCTGGCTTTTGGCATCTTCAATTGCCCCCAAATTTACTTTAGTTGTATGAGACTGCAATTTAGTGGTGGAACTCAGCTGAGAAGGAATAATGAATTTCTTGGGGTTTAAGTTCCTGAGGCTCAGTCCACACCAGGATAACTGAAAATGCAGCATTTTGAATGTTCCCATTATTGACTGTGGGAAAAGGAATGCCATTGTTGTGATGTTTCTTTGCCCAGGTAGTTTACAAACAGGACTTCAGAGCTCCTTTTAAGCTTGATAAAATCACTTGGTATTTGTCAGGCTCATGCACTGGGTGGAATATCCTAAAACAAAGCCTGTTTGTAGGAGAGAAGGGTCAAAAGGGAAGGAAAACAACAACATGAGCTATTGATATGTGTTTCTCCTAACCTTTTACAAGACACAGTGGAGTTGGAGGGCAGTGAGGGCACGAGTGTCATGCTGGCAGGCAGAACACAGGCTGGGATTGTAGCACTCAGCTACAATCAAGCAATGTAACAGTTGCCTGCCTGTCGTGCAGAATATCAAGTTTGGGCTGGTGGAAGGTGGCACGACACACCTACTTTGAAATTATATTGCGTGCTGCGCACTGTGTTGCACTACTGACAAGACACTGGCTTGTAAAGGAGAGGCAGGCAGGATATTAATTCAGAAGAAAATGTCCAGTGGGACCTTTGGGCTGGATCCTTGGCCGTTGTTGCTCAGGGTGGTGACCCTGCAGTCGCGCTGTTGACACCAGCTGGGGCTGGAGGCATGCAGCTCCTGGAGGTCTTTGGCTGCTGCTTGTCTACATAGTGGCCCATATTGCAACGTGAGGTCTTTGTACTCTAAACTAATTTTTAAGGAAAGTGAAAAGGACGTGAAATGGCAGGGCTAAGCAACTAGTTTCATCGAGCTTTTAAATTTTTACTGCTTATGTGTAGAGCTGAGGAAACTGGCATTTGAAATGCTTTGTGCTTTACTCAGTTATGCACTTACCTTTCCCTTTCCCCTTCCTGGGAGAGAAGAGGCTGAATACAATCTGCATGCTGACAGGAAAAGAAATACAGCCTTTGTAAGTCCAGTGGATCTGAGGGAGAAAGGGATTTTGAATTTGTTTCTAAATTAAATAAATTTGATGAATTAACAGGTCTTTGAATTTTACATTGAAATAAGCTATGTATTCATTGATACAAAACCAAGGATATGATATGTAGGTAAGGAAAAGAGGAATTTAATTCCTTGATTGGTGTCTACATCTATAACCCTGCCTCTGAAAGTAGGCTGATGCCAAGTCAAACAAACAAGCAAAAAAAAAAAATCAAATTCAAACTTTAACTGAGCATTTAAACTAGCAGGGGAAGAGGGTGAAGTAAGGAGGACAAACAAATGCCCATAATGTTGAAAAGGTTTTATCTAGCTGAGTACCCTCTTTTTGGTCATGGTTGCTCAGGGGTGCTTAGAGAGAATACAAGAAAAAAGGAGGAACAAGACAGGATATTTTAATCAGCTCCTCCAATTAATAGTTTAAGGTCTTCCCCTGTAAAATATCATTTCTAAGAAATACTGGGATACCTCGCTCTCATTTGATTTGTGTAATCCCTTTTTGAACCTGCATATATTTCAACATCCACAAAACTCTGTGGCAATGAATTCCAGAATTTAATTAAATGTTTTGTGGAAGAGTACTTGACTTTATTAGTTTTCAATCTGCAGACCAAATAACCTCTAGCTTTTTTAATCTTAAGAAAAATGAATAATGATCCTCTGTTCACCTTTCCTATCTCATACTGGTGTTTAGGGAATGCTATTGTTCCACTCTCTTTGCTCCCAGGAGTGCAGTCCTTACTAACTGATCTTTTTTCAAGTGGTTTTTTTTGCTTTGTTTGTTTGTTGTTTTTCTTCCCTAGTTCTTTTTAAATTCTTGTTAAAAGGACACAGCCCATTTTGGATGGAGTTTGTGTATATCCTTTAGTTTTACACTGCAAAGCTCCAGAGCCTCAATACTCTTAAGGCTAGAAATGTGCTTCTACCATCCCATATTTGTTAAATTTCAGGCCTCTGGCTATTGAAAGAAATGCAGCTTGTGTCACACTGAGGTGACACTCCTAGTTTATGTCTCATGAACTCTCGTGGCAAGGGGTTGATCCATGTGGAAGGACACCACCTGCAATTTCGGTCGTGCTGCACGCTGGCAGTCGGTCGTGGTGGCAGATGCATGGCTGTGAGGGCTTCAGTAGTGTACTGGCCATGAATTCCCTGCTGGAGGGTGTTTCCCACAAGTGGCCAATGTGTTTGAAGGTGTGTTCCAGAAGTGGCCGCTCCCTCCTGGACAGGCAACAGCTGCACAGGGAGGTCACTCGCAGGGGTGTGTGTGGAGTGCTGCAGCCTCTGCACTTACACCCATGCTCCTGCTTCTCCGTGCAAGATTCTTGATTCATTTGATCCTATCAATATACACATGTATTCCATTTCCACCCCCTCTCTGTGTCTAGCTGAAAGCAGCAGTAATTTAAGTGTGCCTGATATTACAAGAACATTTGCAGGATAATGTTCACATCACTGCTCTTGATACTTAGATGCTGGGTTTTTTTCATTGTATACTTTAACTCCATACAAGCGGGATTGAGAGAACCCTTCTAGTTTAAATATGTAGAGACTGGGGGAGAAAAATCCTCAAAGGGAGTTAGTGTAACTGCAGAACAACTGGTCATGTCTTCCACTTGGATTCTCTTATCAGTGTATTTCTTAACACACAAGGAAATTTTTTTTCTTTTTGGCTGAAGGAGGAAGTTTGATGAGTAGATCCTAATCAGATACAATATGAGAAACCTCAATTAGATGCATTTTCCATGTAATAAAACCAATAAAAAACCCACTTAAAGGCGCCAGCACCATTATAATGAACAATGAGTCAATTTCTCCCGCAGTATTTTAAGTGTGTAGCTGTAACTTCAGAATAATTTTCTCCACCAACAAGCATATATCCAGGGCTGTTTGGGATTACTTTGATTATCATACTGTAAGATCAATTCTAAATGTAGGCACTGAAGCCTGAATAATTTATTTTCTAGCCCATTAGAACAATTTGGAGGATCTAATTCCAGCTCTTTTGCCAAGAGAGCAGGTGCACATGTCTGTGTATCTCTTGGGGAAGAGGAGACAGATAATCTCTGCTTTTAGAGTAAGACACCTGCTGTACTGCTTGACTCTGCTCTACAAATGCCCGTGAGCAATTTGTCTTGAGCAGAATATTCTGCTACTTCCACAGCCAATTGTGAAGTCCAGGGCTGGCAAAGAACCCACTGCTTGTGTCCTTTCCCCACGGTTTTGTGGCTCAGGCACAAATGCACCAAACGGGCCATGCAAGATTTACACTGAGGTGTTTCCTGGAGCAAACATCTGACTCAAATATTCTACGTCTTAGGGCTGTGACAGTATTCCCTCTGGTGTCCCACTGTTTTAACCTTAGAATAAAAGACTTTGCAAAAAAATATGCAACATTTATTGGGGGGGGAAAAAAAAAAACCAACAACAGAGAAAACTGCATTTATTTCAGGTTTTGCCATGAGCTGCCTTGCTTGCAAGAGAGTGGATTATCATGAAAAATTAGGCAAATAATGTGTTAAATGTTTACCAGAGAATTTTAAAAAATGCTATTGTCAGTAGCCTGGCATCTTTGAAGGGGACTTTTTTTTTTAAGATTTAAAGTCAACTCTGCACTCCCCAAATGGAGTTAATAAGGACTCTCATTGGCTGCCAAAAGATCAGGTTCAAGCTGTAGACTTCTCTCTAATCTTTTTGTCTTAATGATTTCTCTTTTAACCATGACAGCATCACTATTTGTGCAGAAGCCCCCAGATTGTCAAAAGTAGCCCTGTTAATGGTTTTAGTTTTGTTTAATTTCATATATCAGCAAGCCCAGAAAACTGACAAAATTTTTAACTTCCTTACTATGCTTCCGACACACTTTGACACGGAAAAAGGGCAGGGGGTTGGGGATGGGTGTAAGGAGAGAAAAAGTGGAAGAGAGGGAACATTGTAAATAACTATGTAGAATTATCCATGCCTTAGCTACCGAGAGGAGGAAGTAAAAACAGACATGCAGCATGGAACCAGCTACAACTGTTTTCTCTTGGCTCTGATGAAGAATAAGTGAATGTGATGCCTCTAATCTCTGGGTCTCAGATTGGGAATTACATTAGGGCTCAGTTCAGAATGGAGGGCAGAGTGGGTGAGGAGCAAGCTTTTTGAATGTTCCGGAACTGAAAACATTTGGCTATTGTTGTAAAGGCTCCTGTGGCTGGCTTGGTGGGTCTTGGTTCTTTAAGCATTTCCTTAACCACGTGCTTGAGTGTTTAAAGGCCACTGGATGGAGACTTGCAGGTGTGCAAGTCTGTGTGTGAGACTTGCTTCTTGGGAAAAGAGGGGGTTTTAAAGGGCAGTTCAGAGTAGAGCTAAGGACAGCCTCTGCGTCCTGGATGTGCCTGAGGTGAGAGATCAGTAAATTTATTTGGGGACCATGAGTACATTTTCTGGTGTGGGAAAAGGAGCAGAGCTGAGCTAAGGTGGAGCAGTCTTCAGTAATGTGTGCTGACATTAGAAATCCATTTTGAGCCAGGTGGTTTAGTGTTCAAAGGGTTCCTTTGTGCGTTTCAAATTTGGTCAATCAACCTAAGGAAGAGCTGTGCATTATCTCTTCAAAAATAGGCATATAATGAGCTGCTGGAGAGCAGAGTGTGTCTGAATCAAGGGCAGTGTAGTGAGATACTCCTGCTGAACAAGTGACCTGAAATATTCATCCCTGATCTAAATGGCTACAGCTCCAGTCATGGCATTTTGCACGGACTGTGTCCTGATTTTCTGATGTTTTGTGCCACTGGTGAATTTCCAGTTTTTGCAAACAAGAATGATTTTGGAGTCAGAAGATGCAGAACTCAAACATCCAGGCAACAACGTCTTAAGCATTAAGCATTGTGTATCATGAAGAATTTAGTGGATGGTGGAGGAGCAGGCAAGCAGGTCTTGCCTTTACAGCGTCCTCAGTGAGACCCACATCCTGTAATACAGGTGATGGTTGTAGGTATTGGTACCACTCAAAGCAGTGTAGCAGCATGGGGAGCATGAAAGGTGATGCAATAAGCTGCCTCTTATTGGTGCTGTTGAGTTGCTTCAGAACAAAGAACTGAAGATAAGAGCTAAATGTATTGCAAGGTCATGGCTCTGCTGCTCTTGGGCATCTGCCTTCATTAGGCTTAATTGGGCTGTTTGAGCAGCCTCCCCATGCCTGCAGCTCTGAGGCTGATCTTGAGGCAAACATCCACCAAGCTAAAGAGGCAGAAGTGCACTTCTGCTTTTCATCCCTTTCCTCAGCCAGTTCAGTGCTATTCCTGACTGTATTTCAGTGCTCAGACCAGTTTGGTTTTAGCTGAGGTCTTTGTGACATCTCCTTCAGTGCCGTTCTGTACAGTAGACCTTCAGAGTTTTATTCCCTCTTTAGGGAATTTGTTCTTAAATGGTTCCACCTTTTTTTTTGCCTTGGGCCATGATGATTGCTTTTCTTAATATCCCCTCCCTTAGCCTAAATGATTTTCTGTGGGTTACCTTCTCTAAGTATTCTTCCCCCTCCTCTCCCTTGGTTATTCTTTAATCTTTTTGGACAATGTTAACCTTCATGCTCTGTAAGTGGGAATAGAGGGGAGGTATTTCCAGTATATATGGTCAGGACATGGACTGTCCCTCCATGGCACCTGTAAGAGGGTACTTGTGAAAGGTTGAATACAGTGATGTGGGATGCCTGGAATAAGCGAAGACCCCTAAATGAGGCGATCTGAGTCCCTGCGTCTTGGTGTTTGCTTTTTCTCAGTGGAGACGCACAGGTTGATGCAGCTGAGCTGCACTGCAGTCAGGTACACTTTGGTTCCTTAGCTCTGAACAACCCAGACTGGTTTGCAGCTGGGTGAGGAATGCTGCCTTAAAACCCAGCTAGCTGCCTTTATTGTCCGTTGTTTGGGGAGGAATTCAGTGGCATTAAGAGACAACCTTAGTAATTAGTATAAGGAATTGCTTTGGCTTTTGTGTTTCTCCCCTGTGTTTCATTTCTGAGGTTTAGCTTTGCCCCAGGATTAGCTCTATCTTTTTCCTTCCCTGGTTCATGAGTTGCCTTATGTTCATCCACTTTATGTAGGTATTTAGTGGATATGCTCATGCATATGTCTGGCTTACTACTCTGTGAACGCAATTTCTTTCCAAGCCTTTAATTGATTTGGATAATAAAGCGCAATTATAAACTCAATAAAAATTGGTTATTTTAAAGGGTGAGCAGGAAAGAAAGAAACCTAAGTGATGCTGTGCTGTGTGACTAGATAATAATGCAAAATCCTCTTTGCCTTACACTCTAAATGCTCTCTTGCTTCCAGGAGAGGCTTGACCTTAGACAGGAACTAACTAAGAAGTATGAGGTGTCCTGGCAGGGGGATGCTCTGGCAAGGTTTGTTTATGGCATGTGTCAGGGATGAGAGACAGTGTACTGGGATGGAAAGAATGGGGAATTGACAATGCTTCAGCCATTCTGGACAGTTCTCTAAGGTACCTAAACAGGACAGGAATTTTTTCAATCCCTTCAAGAGCTGACCCTTTGGGAATTTATCCTTTATTCAGTGTCTGCTTTTTCACTAGAGAGCAAAAGACCTGGTATCTGAGGTCATGTCTTGGATTTAGGAAATCTGACTTTTTGAGTGTTGCATCTTACTTATGATTTTTCTGTATTTTTTTTTCTTCCTCCTTGGTTTTTCCCACTGAAAGTATCATAGGCAGAGATCACTTCTTATTAGGTGTGACTGCTGGTTTGCTCCACTGCCATATTGACATGATGTCAGATCTGGGGTTGCTTGGATACATTAACTGAGCTTCTTTGTTTCTCTTTGTTTTCCCAGTTGGGAGGCTGTGGAATCCTTGGTGTAGGCATCTGGCTGGCTGTTACCCAAGGGAACTTCGCCACCCTCTCCTCTTCTTTCCCGTCCCTGTCAGCCGCCAACCTACTGATCGTCACAGGGACGTTTGTCATGATCATTGGCTTCGTGGGCTGCATAGGTGCCATCAAAGAAAACAAGTGCCTCCTGCTGAGTGTGAGTATTGAGCTGCTGCAGTGTTTGCTGTCTCGTGATGCTGGTGCTATTGCAATGCATGCTGCAGTGACCTGTATCTCAACAGAAGCTGCCCGCTTAACACAGATGAGATGTGAGTCGTGTGTGAAACAGGCTTTGATAATCACTCCGAGGAGCTGTCAGGTCATTCCCGACCATGCTCTCCATGGAGGATGAGACCTGCAGGAAGGTGGTGTAGGTTTCCTTGAACTCATCAGAGAAGGGGAAGAGTTTTGTGAAGACATCTTTTGTAGTATATTTTTTAATTCTTTTTCACTCAGCTTTGATAGCAATCCACTCCAAATGTTTGGCCTGGTGGGACTGATTATCTGAAGTCCTGGGCAGAAATATCAATGCAGGCAGGAAACAGGTTGACTCTGAAGTGGTTGATTCTGGTTTAAATTGAAAATTAAGACCTTCAGGTTTGACAATGCTGGTTTTTCCAGCCATTAACTCTGGAAAAGCTGAGATGTCAGTAAGCAAAGATGCTAGCACAAGGAGACCGCTGTGAAATCAAAGATTCATAAGGTGCCAGCTGTCCATGATTTTGCAGAAGCTTGAGCCCCATCCCTGGTGTATTTTTTCAAAATGCAGCTTGATGCCAGTCAAAGGTGAAATTCAGGAGCAGTGAATCCTGTAGTTGGTGTTAGTGTCTATTTTGCATTCTGTTCATCTGAGGACCAGGAAGTGAGCTGATCTTGCTGCTCAAGTGTAGGACTTTGCCATGGGGTCTGGAAAACCTCAGAGTGAAGGGGAGCTGTGGTTCAGCTGGTCATCTGGTAATGCCTCTGTAAAAGGCTGTCCCTTTCTGTGCTTCACATATTAATTTTTTTCCCTGGGAACTACAGGATGAGTTAAGGCACACAAGCCCCTGAATCGCTTAAGTGACTGAGAGTCCGAGCCTCAATAGAGGACTCTTTCCAGGCCCTTGCCTTAATCAGTTGTTTCTGTTGATTTTTAGACAGTCAGAACTAGTCAGTCTAGGCTAGTAAAGGCTAAGTATGTGGCTTGAAACTAAAATGAACAATATAAATGGAAATTAAGGCAGTTATGTGAGTGAAAATCTAAACTGGGAAGGCTGAAGTCAGAATCTGAAGCTGAAAGTCCTTGACATTTTTAACAGTCCTATAAATACACACTTTGTGGAGGAAGTGTGTGCCCAGACAGATGTAATGGATTACAGCTTCAATGCCAATACAGCAGGAGCTCACAGGGTGCAAAGTCTAATGATATAGCTTATATGTGCAAAATGAATCACCTGCTTTGTGCTTTCCTGAAGGCCTAGCCCAGGTGTGACAGCAGTGAGCAGTGCCTGCTTGTGTGTCAGGACCAGGTCAGGACCTGGCAGTCAGTCCTCAGTACTGGAAGAGTTTAAGGCTTTCATCTCTTGTGGTTCTTTGTCCCTCATCTGTCCTCTTGGTGAGGGCAGAGACTCCCTTGATGAGCGATCATTGCCCGGGTAAGGTGAATGCACTCAGCCACCCCCAGCTGGGCATCCATGGGAGCTGGAAACGCCTGCAGGTACTGCTCCTCCTGACATACTGCGCAGCACTCAGAATCCACTGTCCCTCAGTGCCTGACGTAAGGACTGCACTTGATGGATCAAGTTAAGTAATGCAAAGGAATCCAAATTCATTTAGGAACTCTCTGCACAGGAGAATGGGGAAGCTTGATCTGATTTGGTATCTGCATTTCACTGTCTTCCTGACCTTACCTTTCTGTACTGTAGCTATTCAGTGTGGCTTCTATTTTACTCAATTTTCTTCAAAATTGAGTTATGTTAGAGCTGATTATAGCTACTTTAATTCTGAAGAACCCTGACTGTAGAGGGTTGAAATAGAGTTTCATTAGTCCACATTGAATTCAGTTTTTATTTGGTCTAGAGTAACTTTCCACATTGCACTGCATGGGTACTTTCTCACTGTCAGTAAATACCAGTGAGATTTTTGTGCTCCTGTGAGTTGTTTCTGTTGTGCCTATATCTTTGGAAGAGAAACAGATGCAGCTCCTGTTTCTGGGGGCAAAGCCTTATCATGCAGGTTTGTCCTTAGTCTTCCTTTCCCCAGATGGCTGGTTTTATTTGACCTCTGTTTGAAATAGTGTTTTCAAGTCTAGGGCCAAGGCATTTGGTTTTGGCAAGCTCCTGTTTTTCTCGGTAACACAGATAGCAAAACAAATGCTTGAATGAAAGAAATTGCTGAATATCGAACCAGGGCTGCTCTAGGGTGTGTGGTTGCTACATCCCTTCATCCTTTTCTCATTCCACAGGTGTTCCCAACACTGTGTTTTGCCACATGAAAATTACCTCTTCCCAGAATATCTCTGGGTTAAACATCCCTGTAAATGCCCTGCCGGCTTTTTTAAGAGAATTGTTTTGTTGCAGCTGGCTTGCAATAGGATTTACCATCTAAGTTGTAAAGGGAAAGCTCCTAAGTGCTCCAGCCTTGTGTGTCCATGGCACACACGGTGTTCAACAATTGCTCCTGGATCAAGTCCTTTCAACATCTCCCTGGCTGCCACTTAACATGTGGCCTTGTTCCTGGTAGTAGCTAAGGTTGCTTTTGGAACTGAATTTATGTCTCCAGAAGGCATTGCCACAAATGTGACAGCCACTCTTGGAGTAAGTTGTCTGGCTCGTGTGTGATGCAGCTGCCATATCTTCCTATGAAGCATTTGCTTTAGCTAACATTTTGTAATGTTTTGTTCCATTTGGAAATAGGAGCTTTGAAAGTAGAAATGGAGAAACTGAAGGCTGCTTGCGCAGGTGTTTAAGAGGGGAAGATGGAGGCTGTTTGGTTGTGTTGCACCAGTCCTTGGATAATGCATTTGGGTAATTTGCCCTCATGTCCTGATCGTTGTTGAGCCCCAACACTGGAATCCCAGAATGGTTTGAGTTGGAAAGGATCTTAAAAATCATCTAATTCCAACTCCTATGACATAAGCAGGGACACCTTTCGCTCGACCAGGTTTACTCAGAGCACTGAACAAGCTTAGGGAACTGGGGTAGACAGGAGTTAGACAAGGTCTGCAGGCAGTTATAACAGATTTGTGGTGGTCTTAAAAACATGGAAAAGTTCTTAATGGAAATGCAAAGAAAAGGAAAGCAAGATTAGAAGCTAGGATGTTGCATACCTTGCATGTTTCAGCAGTCTGTATACAACAGTCTGATGAAGTGAGGCTTGAAGTGGACAAAAAAGAGAGAAAGTGGAATAAAGCAAGCTGAGGGAATACCTAGGGATGTTGTCGTGGTGGGTTGGCAGATATTTATGTTATATCCTACATGCATGAGATCAGGCATCGCTCCATTGAGCAAAACATTGCTGTGTATCTCTGAGTGAGTTGCAATTTTCACTGACCTCCCCTCTTCGCTGGCTCCACACAGTGTGACAAAAAGCCTGGGATGTTAAGTGTGACCATAGACAGTACAAAGATGACGTGAATTCTCTGCCTGTGCTGTATTCTTGTTGCAACCCACTCTGAAATCACATCCTTATGATCTCCTTGAAGACACTTGTGGCATTTTAAGCCCACAAACTACATGGTCATGCCTGGTTTAACCAAGAGCAGTTTGGACCTCAACTTGCTCATATCTCCCATAGTGCCCATCATCCTCATGCAGCGTTTTTGGGAGTCTGATCTGCAAGGACTGGAGAGGCAAATTTCCCACACAACAGGAGCACTTCTTCCTCTACTTCCTAAAAGCAGAAGAAAGAGGGAAGCCTATGGCAGTTACTAGCTGAGGAGGTGTGCTACTGTGATTGGGGTGGGCAGTTTGGAGAATCACAGAATTAGGTTGGAGGAGACCTTCAGGATCATTGAGTCCAACCTATGCCCTCATACCTCAACTAAACCATGGTACCGAGTGCCACATCCAGTCTTTCTTTAAACACATCCAGGGATGGTGACTCCACCACCTCCCAGGGCAGACCATTCCAGTATTTTATCACTCTTTCCATAAAAAAAAACTTTTTTCTAATATCTAACCTATATTTCCCTTGGTGCAGCTTGAGACTGTGTCCTCTCATTCTGTCAGTTGCTGCCTGGAGAAAGAGACCGACCCCCAGCTGACTACAGCCACCTTTCAGGAGGTTGTGGAGAGTGATAAGGTCACCTCTGAGTCTCCTTTTCTCCAGGCTAAACAACTCCAGCTTCCTCAGCTGTTCCTCACAGGGCTTGTGTTCCACGCCCCTCACCAGCCCACCTGCATTGGAGGGAGCAGAGGTTTGTGACGGCAGACACAGGATGTTTGTGGAAGGTCTTGCCTTAGGAATAGTGTTACTGTTTGATGGTGCGACAAGGGATGAGATTTCCCACAGAGTTTGCCTGAGTGAATAAAAAGTGAGCGGTATCAGAGAGACATTTCAGCCTATTTACATTTCATAGACTAAGATGCAGAGCAGATGAGACTCTGATCATGTATCTTTTTCTTCTGCACATATGACATTTGTATTGGGTTGTCAGAGCACACCTGTAAGCTCTTTGGTATTAGGCTGCCGTGGTGTTAGGTGTGCATGTTAATAATTACTTACCTCTGGCATTTGCCGATGACTTTTGAAAGAAGGGAGAACAGACCAAGTGAGGTAGTAGAGGATAGATGGGGAAAGGAGATCGAAAGCAGAAGTAAAGTTCAGTTTGTAAATGAGATTTTAGCATAGCTGTGTGGAGTAGTCAGGAGGATTCACATTAAGTCTCTGAATTGAGAGTTTAGGTAGTCTAAAGCTTCACAGATTTACTGACTTGAAAGGAATTATCTGGTGTCCACTGCAGATATTCTTTACTCAGTAGCAATGTATAGTCAGGAAAATGTAAAGTCAGTGCTCCCTTAATCTCTTCAGAAACAGGCCCATTCCTATTTCTCTGCATTCAGAGGAATAGAATAATATGAAAATCTAAGAGTGTAAAGGAAAAAATATAAGGTAACCTCAACCATTCTATGCATTCTGCAAAAATACATAGATGGGGTGAATTTTACGGCTGTCATTCTAGGATGTCAGGGTACAAATAATGGGTATCTGCACTGATTCTTATTTGCTCCAGCTACAATGTGGAAGAAGACAAACTTTTCCATTATTAGATTTCCTTAGGGAAATCAAAGCAACAGGCATTCTTGAGATAAGTATGCAACCTGGTCTATATAATCTTACATCTGAATAGAGATGCAAATTGATGAATGAAGTGGGCGAACAGTGCTTTCCTGCTGCAGTAAGACTTGTTTAACATTTCTGTAAGTATTGTTGCTCAAGACTGTGACTGAGTCCTTCTGCTACAAGCTCAGCTGTAGTTAGAAAATAGCAACTTTGTTCTGATGGGTTGGGTCAGTGTCCTGAACCAGTGACAGAGATAATAAGCCAGGAGTCTGACTTTAGAAGGTTAATTTCTGGACTTCCGCTGGTATTTTTTTCATAGATGTTTGGTCCTGCATTGTTGGATCATGTCGCTGTACTGCAAATCTTTATGGGTTATCTTGATATGAAATTAGGAGTCCATCTTTGCTGGTTTTCCCTTTGGAATTGCAATACAGTTCTGATGTGCATCAGAGCTGTTAGCCATATCCATCATCTTTGTGAATTTTAACAAAATGTTTGGCTTGTGTGCTCTTAACCCCACTGCACTGTGTGTGCTTTCCCGCTGAGGGCAGGTCCTCGCAGGAGCTGAGGCACCACTTTGCCACTCAAACACAACCGGTTGCGGTGGCTTGATCATAGTGCTGATTCAGGCAGGTGCTGTATGTACACCTGAACAGACCATTGCTTTATGCTAAAGAGATTTATGCCTGATTAAGTACTTCAGTGCTCAGATGTTGACCCAGCTGATCCTTAAGGGTCTATGTAAACATTGTCTTTTACGTTAATTGCTTAAGATTTATGTTTGAGGAGCTAAATTGGATGAATTCCCTGCCTTTTTCACGTGTTTAGCAGATATCTATATTTGTGTGCTTGCCCTGAGAAAGGTCATTCATTATTCCATGGATAGTCCCGGTTGAAAGTCTCAGCTGCAGACGTTCAATCACAATGGGTTATGTAATTTATTACCTGTATTACAGTATCCCCTGCAGGCAGCCCATGAGGATGCTCATTCTGTATAAAACCCCAGATAAGCAGAGGTACCTGACCAGTTGAGCTTACTGCCTAATTAGATAAGACAAATGGAAAATATTATTTTCCTCGTTAGACTGGGAGCTGCAGCAAAGTGAAACTAAGTGCCTTGCGTAAGTTGCACTGGGAGGTTGTGATAAAGCCATGCAGCAAAGCCAAATTGTCTAAATCTCAACTCAGTGCCTTCATCATCTTTCTGTGAATACATCAGAACATATCTAGCCATCCTGTGTGCTTCAGTGACCTTTAAAAAGCATTTAGTCCATGTTTCCTCAATAACAATGACAATTTTGATTTCTTTTATCTTATGTATGGTGTCCAAATGAAAAATAAATATCCCAAAGCAAAATTATATCTCAATTTTTTGTTTTGTTGAAAATGACAATTGGCAGACTTAGCTGTTTTCCATGGGTGACACTGTAGGCTGTCCCAGCTGAGCTGATCAGCCTAATTGCAGCACTGCCTTCAGTTAAATGTGAAACAGAACATTTAGAGAAGCTGCTGGAAAGGATCTGTGAACATGGTCTACTGCATGTATTTTTGATAGTAGGGACTTACTTTTGGTCCAGGGGATCGTAGGAATACTGGTAAAAAAACAGTATGAGGCCCTATGTGAAGGAAAGATTTTAATCTCTGTCTGGTTTTTACAGCACACATGTATAGATACTACATTTCCAGACACTTGAAACTTAAATAGTAACTCATGTGCTAGAAGGAAATAAGATTCATAGGCAGTTCTTTATTTCACCCTTAGATTTTGTGGCACTTTTTTCCCCCTCCAATGATTTGGTACCAAGAACACATTCTTCTGGTCTGTTTGGGATTCAGCATGGCCAATAATCTAGTCAAAAGAGGTAGAGGATGAGAGGATCCTTCTCCACACATTACCTACACAAGAATAAATTAGAAAGGGGAAAGGTGTGAGGAAGACAAAATGCTGATTCCTCTCTGATTATCTGAAGCCAGCTGCTTTCTTATAAAGCACCAAGGTTGGGTATGTTCCATCACATCAAGGATTAACAAAATGTTGTTAAATAACAAAATTAAGAAAATGGCTTAGATACACCCACTTGCCCTTATTCTTATATATCCTGATTTGTGGATAACCCTGATTTTTATTGTAGAAAAGCTGAAGCAATGATTAATGAGAAGGGGAAGGAAAGTAATCATTAACAGGCAGATCTGTGTGTTCAGTTTAATTTAAATGATAGCTTCGTGTTAATAAGCAAGTAGTTCATCACAGCTGCTGGAATGAGTAAAATCAGAATTAAAGCTTGATATTAGGTCAGGACCAGCTGTGGAATGCACTGATGCTATATACATATATGTGTGACTATCCAGACATCAAAAGATTCTCATTTATGGAATAATCCAAGGGGAAAATGAGTGCCCATGGTGTTTTGTACTGTGCTGTTCAGAGTTTTCTGAACTCCAGCCAGCTCATCTGTAAGTGAAACAGTCATAAAGAAAATAAGAAAAAAATCTAATGAGTAGGAAGAAAAGGAAACTAAAAAAACCCTACTGCTTTCAATAATATCACTGGATCCAGAGAGCTGACAGTTGAAACTTCATTGGTGACAGGGATTTTATTTCAAAGCAACTAAATGAGAAAGAAACAGCCTGTAAATGACTTCATCTCAGTAATTTAATGCTACAGATCAAGCAGTAGATTTTCATACCAGTTTAGCACATGAGCTGGTGCTTTAGCAATCAAACTAGCAAAATCCAGGAAATGCTGGCTGCAGCCACGGCAGCAAGTAATGCAGGGACCAGACAGATGCCATACATACAGCCTGAGAGCATCATACATCATGTATATCACTCCTCTGTATAGTGCGGTGTTGCATGTGAAATTCCAACTTACTGCCTGCTTGGACTGTAAGGACTGAGCACTAAGCTCCCCTAGTTTGGTTGTCTCTTATTACGAAGAATCTGCTCCTCCTCGTCCTTCAGTTTTTGGCTTCTTCCACTTGGCTGGTGCTGAAACTCGTGAGGGGTTGGAACCTGTGTCTTCCCCTTCCTCCCTTCTTTTCTTCAGCTCTGGGAGCACTTAATCAAAGGATCTGGAAACTGAGGAGAGAAAGAATAGAGTTTCCTTCCCTCCTGCTTTTGGACTTGACTCTAGGGTCAATTTGTAGGAAGGGCTTACCTCATAGGGTATATTTAATTTTCTAATACAGACTGATACAATACCACTGATGTGCTTTGAGTTACAGAATCAGACAGTATTGAGTTGGAAGGGATCCATAAAAATCATTGAGTCCTACTGCTTGCTCCTTGCAGGACGACCTAATAAACTAAACCATACAGTGAAGAGTGTCATCCAGAGACTCCCCTAACTCTGACCGGCTTGGAGCTCCACTTCTCTGGGGAGCCTGTTAGGTCAGGGAAGAACGTTTTCTTAATGTTCCCATTTCTTTTTGTAGTGCCAAGACACTGTTTTATGGCCATCATAGAGTGTGGCAGCACCACATGCAGGAGTCAGGGGAGCTGTTCTAATTTAGATCAGCTGAAGGTTGAATCTGTTTAAATGGCTATCAGTGTTGGAGTTCCTAACTCCTTGTTGGTTGAAGTCTGTTAGTAAGGTCAGCTTCTCCAACAGCCTGTGCAGGCTCAAGTTCTCCTGTCACTTAAAAAGTGTCCCTTCTCCCTCCCATCTGTTGTCTCAGCATTCAACCAACTCTCATGTGCCAGAGATTCTTCAAAAGAAGCCTGGCTCTGAGCCATTTCCACATCCAGACCTAGGATCACCTGCAAGAACTGAAAGACAACAGAATTACTCCCATTCTGAAAGTAAATGACAGGTAACCTGTGTGTTCCTTGCCAGCCCAGACATTCATGTCACTTTTGAGCATAACATTTGCTATTTTTTCCCCCCTAATAATAAGATTATCTCCTCGGATAGAAAGCAATAGCCTTAGTAAAGCAGCATGTGTGCTTTTACTCCCAGTCATTCTTTTTGTTATTTTTAACCACCTTAGTAATACAACCTATATTGAAGAGCAACATTGACTTCTTTCTCTGTAAGGGATAGAATTACCTGAACCTCAGAAAAATGTAACTCTGGAGGTAAAGAAATGGAGGCTACTTTGTGTAAATCACTGATGCCACACAAGGTACAGCCAGAGTTGATTTGATGTTATAGATATTTCAGACTCTCAGTATTACCAGCTAAAAGGCAGATTTAGGTAGGCCGCAATGCCTGCTTCTTCATTTTTTAAGCTACTACAAGACTGATGTATGTGCAGCTGATGCAGCTGCTTCTTTGTAGCACATTTCAGAACCCCAAACTGGGGGTAAAACCAGCAATGGAATTTAAATACAGACAAAATACTTTACCTTGTCCTTTATTTTCTCCTTGCCCATCTTCTCACCATCTCCTTCATGTACACACACATCACATTTCTAGGCACTGTTTTGACACTCCTTGAAATAAGAACATTGCATGGCATCACCACAGATGGAGTAGGTTGGATTAAAGCCAAGGCAGAACCTTTTAATTGTATTGACTGTAGCCCTTCCCTGTGTTAGATGGACTCAAGCAGCTGCTTTGTCATGAGTGGAGTGGCACAGGGACTTGAAAGAGCTACTCTGATGTTTTGTTTTCTTCTTCAGCCACCCATACTTCACAAGTAAGATGAATTTTTCTCCTGACTGGTATAAAATCATGCCAGATCATGTCACACCTTTTAATTATGTTTGCAGAAGAAATGAAGCAACCCTTATAAAAGTCAAAGGCCCGAGGGACCTTTATTACTGCTAAGGAATCTGTGATCTGCTGAAGGTGAATCTGTGATCCACCCTCCATTGTGATAGGAGAGTGATACCTGGCTAATATTTGATGACACTTCATTGATTTTAAAACAGTTTCTGTAGAATATGAAAAAAAACCTAGAGATGCCATAAAATACTACTTAAAATCCTTTGATGCATAGTGTGGGAATATTAAGTCTCTCAACTCTCACTCACTAATGCAGTAGGACTGAGTGATTCCAACTGAAAGCAGTAATGAGACTAAAATGAAACACTGTTAGTGTGTTAAGGCTGCATATGTTGTATATTTTCCCAGAAATAATTACTGCAGATTTCTTTGAGCTTTATTGATCAGCAGGAGTTTTTGCACATTCATAAAATACATAGTCCAAACATAAACAGAGCTGTACTATATATCCAGCAAGCATTAGGCATGAAAGGCTTTGTCACAATCAGAATGAATTAGCCATTAAGGCTTTCAGAGAATAATAGCTGATGAACCAAATTTAGATACATGACGTTTTCATAATGGAGTTTCTGTTCGTAAGTTTGCTCATATACATTACTGCCTTTTTACAGTTTATGAGCAAACTTATCATTTTTATGCTGAAAAAAAAATGGTTGTGAGACTAAGGAGATTTACTTCCAAGGAAGTACTTAAAGAGCTAAATATGCACAACATGGGAGAGAGAGGGCTCAGATGGGACATAAATCTACAAATATTCAAGGAGTGTAAATGCTGTGGACAGAAAGGGAACATTCGTGGTGCTGCAAAGGAGGCTAAGTAGGAGCAAGTGCATGGAACTAACGAAAGGAACATTCGGAGCGAGTGTCAGCAAAACCTTTGGTACTGGGATGTGCAGTCGGAATCCACTGTGATGGAAATTGGTGGAAACAAACTGTCCTTTCCCTTCTGCTCTGCAGTTCATGTAGTAGGTTAATACACTGGGATTTTGTTGAGTGTAATTCCAGTTATTGTTGCGGTCTTGGCACTGTCCTGTCATTTCTCGTTCACTGCTCTGTCTTTTTCTGTTCAAGTCTTCCAGGCTCCAGAGGAAGTCACTTCTAAGTACAATTCCCACTGCACTTTCTCTTCTGTTCTCCTCTCCTTGCTCAGTGCCTTGGAAAAGAAAATCAAAGGAATTAAAAAAAAAAAAAAAAAAGAGAATCTTTCATAATCTTCCTACTCCCTATTAATATATCAGATCAAGATGCATTCAGGGAATTACGTTGAATCAAACTTCTTGTGAGAACTAGTGATACATTGAATACTTTTGCTTTCAAAAGTGGAAGAAAGTTTCATTGGGGGTTTTTTTGGGTTTTTTTTTTTTTTTTGGAGTGCTGACAAAATCTGTACCATATGAGGTTTTATTCTGTAAAAGTCAAGTACCAGTATGTTATTAAAAAGCTATTCTGGGAAGTCTGAAGATGCTTGAGGATGAACTTCATACTGCTCTGCTTACAAAGCCAGATACAACAATGGCAAAAAACCAGGACCCTTATAAAGAGTGGGTGGTTCTCCAGTACCTGGAGTTCTTTTTTTTTTTTTTTTCGGCATCTCAGTGCCAATTCTGGCATTGATTCAGACTGTTTTTTAGGTGGCTTAAATTTTTCCAAAGTGTGGAATATGCAGTAAACTTGGCAATAGTTTATGGCATTCAGCACCTCTGACGGTGGTACCCCTTTTGGTGCTCGACTAATGCATCAAAGTTTGTTGATGCATCTGTCATAAATAGGTTGGGCATGGAGATGCCACACTTCTGCAGGAAGAGAAAAGATCTTAACAATGTCAACCATAGTAATGAAACATCATCACTGAATCCATTAAATAATATTTAAATATAAATAATATAATCCATTATATAATAATAGAATAATTACAGAGGTGATTTTAAATTGCCTCAAATTAAATTTGAGGACAATTTTAAATGTTCAGGCAGCATGTTAAAACGTGGCTTCTATAAAATGCATTAAGTTCTTCTGACTTTAAAATGGAGCTCTGTGGATTTCTAGGTGTCCTGGTTTCAGCAGGGATAGAGCTCATTTTCTTTCCATGACAGTAGGTTCAAGTTTGACATAATTTATTCAAAAAGGACAGATACCATTTACACCTTCAGTATTAAATATAGGATGAGAAGAGAAGGATGTGTGCAGGATGTGAGGTTACCTTTGACAGTATTTCTGTTCATATCAAGTTACAATCTGAAAATCAATGAAAGATCTTTCAAATGTAGCTTTGTCTCAGAATAAAATGATAAATGTAGTAATTGGGTCTTTGTGGACCATACCCAAGCCCCACATTCCTTTACATTCCTTGACATGGAGAAGCAATGACACCTTCTTCCGGAATAAGAAAAGGCTACAGCTAAAGTGCTGAACCCAATTTAAAGGCCCCAGTAGAGGAGACACATGAATAGTAGAAGGGAAGGGATCCAGTGGAGAGCCACTGTGATGACTGTGGGGCACATGATGTGCAAGGACAGACTGAGAGAGCTGAGTTTGTTCTGTCTAAAGAAATTAAGGCAGGGAGGATAATTTATTCATGTCTTTGACTACCTTGTAGTACAATATAAGGAAGACAGAGCTTTTGGAAGGATTCACGGGGATGGTACAAGAGATTACTGGCACAGTTTAAAACCAAAGGAAATTCCAATTAGAGATGCAGGATATTTCTGTTATTTTTCTTTTCATGAATATAGTCAAGTATTGGAAAAAGGTCTCCAGTGAGGCTGTGGGTGACTGTCCATCTTCATCCTTGGAGATGCTCCTAAGATGACTGGGCACAGCTCTGAACAGCTTCATGTAGCTGACTGTGCTTTTAGGAAGGGGTTGAACCAGGCAGTCCTCAGAGGTCACTGATAACCTGTATTTCTGTGATTCTAAGAGATTCTGCCTTCTAGCAGCCAGAGGTGGTTCATTCTTGAGCACCGAAGTTTATATATGCACATACTAAGACCAGGTAGACAAATTAATAACCCTTCCAGGCTATGAAGACCAACTGTCTTACCCCAAAGAATTGTTTGTAATTTCTTCTCCTGGGGTGTGTGTGTATTCATTGGGAAGTAAAATGTAATACTGAAATTGAAGATCAGTGAGGATTTGGTAATCCAGCCTCACTAAAGGGCAAAATGCTTGTATCATTTGTATCATCACTGTACCAAACTTGTAGTTAATGTTACAGAAGAAGGACTGGCTGTAAATTTTCTCTTTTTTTCCTCTTCATCCTGGGAGCTGGTGCAGGTGGAGGGCCGTTACCTTGCTGGAGCATTTTCCAGGAGCAACCTCCCTGTTTATGTGTTGTACTTTGTAGTGTCTGTCAGAAAGGAAGCCAGCTCTCCACCTTGCAGGCTGTTTAAATGTGATGGAAAACAGCACAGGCTGTCTGTTGAAGTTGTTTGTTCAGTTTCTTAGGAAGGTTTTACTGATTTGTATGCAGTTTGGTGTAAGCAATATATTTGCTAGGCCATGAACTTTAAAATTGTTTTGGAATGGATCTCTATTCAAAAGAAACAGCTGGCTCTCAGGTCTTCCTACTACTTTCATGTTTGTTGAAGAAGATTTGAATATATCTTTGCAAGGAGCTTCTGTCTCCTGTCATGACCTACGTTGAGGAACAGGTCTGGCACACTGAGATCCTACTGTGTCCTCCTGAGACAGCCCCCCTCCCCCATCAAACTGAAAGCATTACTTCAGCAAGCAGTGGAAACACGACAGTCTCGAGTTTGCCATCAGGTATATCACATTTAGTCTCATAGCAAAATATTAGGAGGCTAAGAAGACAATCACACCTTGGTTATCATTGTATTGGGTCACTTTTGTCTTTGGGAGACTGAGAGAAGATCAGCTACTCCTGACACGGAGAGAGACGGGCAATGTGAGCAACATGATCTTGCTATTGAGAAGATTTGGGAGGGAGAGGAGTGAGGAAGCAAGTGACCCAGTCCTGTGTATTAGTGTGTGATGTCAGTCGTCATGCAGAGAGGCAAGAGTCTGTAGCATCTGAGAAACCAGGGAATCCTCTTTGTTTGGGAGGGAAATACAACTAACTTGTTGTTCTCTGCCTGTGTGAGCAGCAATGGAAACGTGCTTGAAGTGATGCACACAGGGTACAGTTCTTGATTCTCCAACTGGTAGCAGCAGCCTGAATGAACAGAACTGGAAGTAGTGAGTCAAAAGCCTGGTACAGATCCCATGGGGATGGAGTTGAAAGTTGGGACCTCCTCTCCTCTAGCAGACTTTTCTGCCTGATAGCGGGAGGGTGGTACAAATCCATGATGTAGGTTTGGTAGCAGTGGCATACTTCCTTTTCCATGCACCTTTAATGAGAATCTGTGGGAAAGTCAAAGGCTTCGTAGAATATAAAGCTGCCGGGAAACTGGCCTTAGTTTTCTTAGGGGTTGGAAATCAACAGTGTTGGACAGAAAGGTGTTACCTTACCTCCCTCCTCATCAAATCTTCTATGGAGTTATTTCAGGTGTAGCTTATGAAAAGCTGAGCAGTGGGGACCTCTCCACTGAACCTCTTCTGGGTTGCATCCCACTGTTTGACAAGCAGTATGGTAAAGCATTTCTCTGTACAAGGTCAGATTAATCTTTTTTTATGGAGTTTCACATGAATGCTCTGCTTTGGGATTGTTGTTTCTCCATGCATAAATCTTTATTATACCAATAGCCTACAGCCCCAGTGAACCAAACAAAACTCAATTTTGTTCTTCTCAGTATTTATCACCACAGTGAGAGAACTCAATTGAAAAGCAGCTGTGAGAGTTTCCAGCAGGTGTGGTGGGGGTTTCGGTGCTGTGAGCCTTCGGTGAGTTCATGGTTTTTCCCTTCTAAATTTGAATGGTGTATGCCAAGCTGGGTCCGGCCCTAGTCTGGGAATCATTCCCTTTGGGATGATACTGAGGATGGAACTGAAAATGACCTGTTGTTGGAAGGTGCTGTGGGCCAGAGGAGCACGCTGTGCTTGTGCCCGTGCAGGCACTTTATTCTGGTGGATCACAGGATGGGCTGCAGTGTGCAGGCCTTGCTTTGCCGCCAGCACAGGCTGAAGCCTTGGTTGCTGCTTTCCAAGGTGTTGGTTTGGGTTCAGGTGCAGCTCTCCTTTAGAAGGGGGATGACAGAGGAGCTGACATGCAAGTGCTTGTAGCTTTTACCAGGTGATGAGTGTGAAGCTTCTGCCTTGAGGTTGATCTCACTTAATTAACGTTTGTAATAAAAGATACAGCTCAGGTCTCTACTGTCTGCACACCTGGGGATTCCTAATAATTGTTAGTTATCTGTGATACAGCCAGGTGGGCTCTGTCAGTGTTTCCAAATGTAAAAGAGGATAGAATTAGATACTTTATATAAAACTGAGATATTTTTCTGTGGAGATAAAGGATAATCCTTATGTAGGTTTTGACTTTCTGAACAATGTACATTAGTTTTGGTTCACTGTATGGCTTCCAAGATTTGCAGTGCATAAAACCAAATTCCCAGCTTGGGGCACCCTCCTCTCAGTCTGTGTAGGGAAAGACTTAGACATGATACATAACCATCACTGAGAGGATTTTTTTTATTCTGAGACTTCCTAAATTTTGAGTGCTCGACTCCACAGTTTTAGCATCTTTTCTGATGTCAGTGCCATACCTATTTGTCTAGCATGACCTGAGGAAGGCAGGGTCTCGCCAGAAGGTCCAGCCTCCCTCAGCTGGTGGACACAATGACACAGCTGCAAGAGCAGCTCCCTGCTCCAGTCTGAAGCTGGAAGTTTTTGCAGAGTTGGTGTTGTAGGTGAAATTACTCTTGAGATGTGAAATTTCACTTCATTTGTTGCCAATTAAGATGAAATTTTAATTACTGATCCTAGTATTGAGAATAATAATGCGCTTGAGAAAACACCTCAGCTTCCCTCCAGATCCCTTTCCTCTTCCCTTGCCAGTCTCCTGTCCATTCCCTGCACAGTGTACTCAGTCATGGGGATCAGTGCAGGATGCTTTTCTTTTATGGCCACTCCTCATTTCTTGCTCTTTTTTTTTCCCATGGCTCCAGCATGGGGCCCTCCCCAGGCCACCATCATCTCAAAGGCCTCATTCCTCCTGGGTATCCATGTACAAAAGTGTCCCCTGCCCCCTGTGCTTCCTGCCTGGATTGTCTGCTGATTGTAGGACCAGCTTTTCTAAAACTTGTAGCCAGATCATGTCCTAAGCCAAACCATTCCCCATCTGCTGTCTGAAATGTTCTTACTTGGGATAGCTTTTCTCCTACAGTCACTCGTGGCTTCATCCGTACTCTCTCCAGCCTGCTGTGTGCAGAGAAGGGAGGAAAAGCTTTCTTGAGTGCACAGGAAAAACAGATCCCTAAGTTTTATTCCAGTTCCTGGACATACCCCCTGTTCCAGGTGGTGTCCTGTGAAGTGGGACTGGAGGTTATTGGCTTTGGGGATATGGCAGAAAGGCACCACAGGAGCAGAAAAGATCTGTGGGATTGTCTGTGAGTTGTCTGGTTGTGTGTGAGCCATGTGGGTGGACGATTTGCAGGTTTTAGCTGCTGAGCCCTCTCATCTCTACGATGTGTGAAATGCAGTCTCTTGAAAGCTAATAACTTTACCACAAACATCCACTCACAGCTGGGTAAGACAAAAGGCTGAAATTTCTGTTCCTGAAATGGAGCTGCACTGTGTCAGGTCCCTGCTCTGAACGCTGCAGTATGAGAGGATTTCCAATTAAAGCACCAGAAATTTAACCTGGGAAGAATAGCACACTTTGCCCAGCTTCATTCTTAGGAGTAATTGGAGTGCTATTTTTGATGTTCTTCCAGAAGCTTTTATCCTTTTGACAGAAAGAAGCACAGAATATATCAGCACAGACAATTAAGGTTTGGCAAAATGATAAGCTGATGAAACTGAGGTCCTGTGGTAGGAAATGCTGATCACTGTATATAATGGGTAACAAACAGTCTTTCTCCTTTGTTCTAGAAATTGTCTCATGCAATCCTACCTATGCCAGGGAATTTCACAGGGAGAAAACGGTGTTTGCATGCACATTTTGGAAAAGTGATGCTTTTATGGATGAGCAAAACACTCTACAGCTAAATAGATAGAACAAAGTGTCTGTGCATCTTTTCGAAGAGGGGTATATATGCTTTATCCTGTTTCAGTTAATGCTGTGGAGCAGGCTAAAATTGTAAAAAATAAGCATGCTGCACCAAGACAGGTTTGCAAGGCCATACAGAAGGTCAGTGTTGGCTGGTAATGATATGGAAATCAGCTTGGATCACAGGCATAAATGAGGTCTGTGATTCAAAACTGGGCAGTAATAGGATCCAGTATTAGGGTCAGGCAGGTGTAAAAATACTGGTGATGAAAATTTGAAAATAAATAATTTAAGATTCATGGGGCAAAATGCAATGACTTCTGTAGACACAGTAATTGTACCAGGGAAGAAAAGTATTTTCCCCCTTGTGACTTCTTGCCCTCCATTCAGTCACATAAATCCATGGGTTCAAAGGTTTGGTTTTGGCTTACCAGGCAGAGCAGAAATTCTGATGAAGGCTTAGTGGCTATTAAACTTTCATAGGTTTGCTGCCTTGTGGATGAAGAGACAGTAACTGCGTTTTTCTCTTGGGGATGGGATTCCAATTAAGTCAGTGTTGCTCAGTATTAGAATTCCAGCCTTACAGGTTGCTAAGTGTGTGAATTTTGTGTTATAGGGAGCTGGACCTTTGCCTCAGCCTAAAAAGTTTCCAAATGACTCTCTTCTTTACCTGTCTATGCAAAACTCAGTTTCCTTTAACGCTCTGATGGCACTCCCTCTAAAGACTGCAAGTGCTGTGTTGATGCTGCTGCAGACCCATCCGGCATGGTAACAAAATACAGAGGATGTGCTTTCCCAGAAGTGTTTGCCATTGCCAGCAGTCCTCTCACTGAAGTCAATCAGAGCTGAGGGCTTTAGAGAATCTACCTGAAATCCCTGTGTTAAAAAACTTCTTTATCCAGTTCTTTGAGCTTTCAACTCCTGGCTTTTAGGCAGTTCCATGGCTTATGAGAAGAAATAGAGGTGGCCCAACTTTGCTTTGGTGTCTTCAGTACAAATCAGCCCCTTACAGCTGAAACTCATGGGTGATTTGTGTAGCTCCCTGAAACTGCTCATAAAGTTAACTTGGTACACCTTTCACTTCCCCCTTGATCCCACAATAACCCTTGAAAGGAGCTATGACTTTAGGATTTATGGCCCAGGCTACCTTTTCTTGCCATGGCAGGTTAAGCTGTGGATTTCATGGATATCATTGGATATCATCACTGCTGTCCAGTGGGGAAAAAGATAAAGAAAACCTAGCATGGGAAGATTCCTCCAGGTTTGCTGTCAGAGAGAGCACTGGCTTGCTCTTGGTGGGGCTTTAGGCTGTTCTACTGAAGCCAGTGCTATAAATGAGCCGTGCCTCTGCCCAGACACTCTGGTGTTTCCTGAGTAGTCCTTTACCTGTTTTTCAGTTGCAGCAGCTTTGTATCCTGCTGCCTGTACGACTCCCACTCCCCATTCTGCATGATCTGCTCAATGTACTTGCTGTGCATCCAGAAAAAGCTGAAATAGATGTTGATGGCTTTTGCTTTTGTTTTATCCCCTGTCCTTTCTTCTCTTGACAGTTTTTTATCATGCTGTTAATTATATTTCTGTTGGAGCTCACTGTTGTGATTCTGTTCTTCGTCTACACCGACAAGGTAAGTCAAATTCTTCATTTTTCTTTCCCCTTCAGCAAATTTATATGCCCCTTTTCCCTATAAATAAATCATGAAGCACTTGGCTTGGTATGCACATCATGCTTCTGTCTTCCTTGAGATACTCCTCTCAGAAGGAGCTCTCTCAGAATGCATAAGCAGCCTGGCAGGACTGGGCTGTCTTGTTTGCTCAAGTGTACAACTCAAGGTCACAGATACTGCCAAGTGCATCTGTCATTAACAAAAAAGAAAAAGGAAACAAAAAAAACCCCCAAAAAAGCCCACAAACACCAAAACACCCCACCAAAAAAGCAAAGAAGCTAACAAACCTTACTAGGAGCATCATCAGAGTGAGTAGGATTTTTTAATATATGTTTATGGTTTAAGAGCCACATTGATATTGTTAAAAAGGAAGTGTCCTCAGCACAGGCAAAGGCATAAAATTCATTATCTTTCCACATTGCTCCTTGCAGCACATGTGTACTTAGAGCCTAGTGGAAAGCCAGGGTAAATGCATAAAAGTTCAATAAACACAGCTTTTGTTTGTGCTTTCACATTTTGCTTATGTTTGACCATGGTTCCTTCAGTTGTAAGGGCAATATTGCCTGTCTGAATTATCTTTATCCTTTTCTTTAAAAAAAATCTCACATTAATAAATCCAAAACAATGGCATAATCGTGTGCCACCTGCTTATTAAATCAAAAGCCCCTTACAGTTGAAGACTGAGGGAACTTGATAATCACAGGGAAGGTGGCAAAACTTTACATGAATTAACATTCATCAGATACGTGAGTGGTACATGTCCTAAACACTTTCTTTAGGAATGGAAAGGCAATAGCAAACAAACAAATCCCCCCCAAAAACAACCAAACAAAAACCAAAACAAACAAAAAACCCACCCAAAAACCCCCACAAAGAAACAAACAAACAAACAAACAAAAACCCCCCAAAACCCCCCACAACACTGTGTTCATTAATAAAGAAATTATTTATATAATTAGTAGTATGTTAGTGATAAGAGTGATTATATATTAGTCATATAAGTGAGTGATTGTCAGGTGCCCTTCTGAGGGACTTTAAAGAGCTCGGTTCTGTAGCATTTTGTAGCTGGAACATGGAAATAACTTGCCAGATAATTACAGTAGAAGGGACAATTTAAAATTACTTGCATGCATTATTGGATTCTGAATTACACTCAGCTCTTGGTGGAAATATCTACACATCATACAGGAGTAAAGGCATCTACTTAATATGCAATGAGCCTCCAAAACCCAAACACAACACTTGGTTATATTTAGAAAGAAGATCAGTTAGAAAATATTATCATGTCATTGTATAACAGACTCGCCTCACTGTGAATATAAAGTTGAGTTTTGGTTACAGAAATGATTAGAAGTGTGAGAAAGGTGGAAGAGAACTGTCATGAAAAGGGATTATGGAAACAACCTAGATTCAGTTTGGGAAAGGAAAGAGATTCTCTGCTTAGGAGATCTTACAAAGAGTAATTATAGTAGTTTCTAAAATAATGGCAGACCTGAAATAAAGACCTGTCCTGAACACAGAAGAAATACATGAAAATGTTTTGGATTAGGTTAATAAAAGAAATGTTTCTTATGTTCCAAATCATCATCTGGTAGAAGTCCTGTTGCTGGCTGGTGTTGAGGCTGGTAGATCAGTAAATGTGTGGGTATGGAGAAAAGACAAGAAACCAACTAAGTGTTTTTATTCATAAAGCAGTCAGTGCTGTTAGGTTGACAGGTGTGTCACAGAGAATGTTTGTCCTCACTCTTCAGAGGTAAAGACAGTGAAAAAGTATCAGGAAGGATTCTGTCCCTCCTCCAGCCTGTTGGTTTGCAGTGGTTTTTATTGATTCTTAATAAAGAGATCAGGAAATTAACTTTCCTCTGACTCACATACTGTGAGAGGTAGTACCTTCCAGTTGTCTGTAAGATCAAAACAGAGTCTAAAATATGGGCTCCAGCTCAAGTGCAGTTTTACTGAGTTAACAAATTGCTGCAGTCTGGGTGTTGCAGATGATCAGATTGGAGGCTCTTAATGTTCCTGTATGACTTTAAATCTTATACTGAGGAAATCAATAGTTTGTGTTACACTTGTAGTCCTGCCTACTGCAGAAAAAATAAACCAGCAGCAGCCTAAAACTGATATTTTTCACACAGCATGTTTAGAGTTTGGTTGCTGGCTTTCCTGATGTGAAAAACAATATTGCCACGTGTACGGGGAAGTAGCAAACCCAGACAAGTCCACCGCAGTAAATCAGTTAATGCAGGTCCTTGGAAAATCAGAAGAAGGTAAGGTTAGTTTTGTGTGCAGGAGGAAAGGACTCTGCAAATTATCCCTTTGAGCAATACCAACCACGGGGTGGATGTGCATCCCTGTGTGTGTGGACACACCGCCTGGGCTCCCGGGCACTGAAGCAGTCTCTCTGTATCCGTTGCTGGCACTGTTGCTTTAGTGCTGTGTTAGTGACTAAAAAACATCCTGGCAAAAGTTCTTTACAGCCATTCACGGACAGTGTTTTGGCACAGGGCTTTTATTCACTTGCTGTGGAAGGGTGTGCAGCTGTGGAGGTGAACTAGGACTCGCAGCAGTCTCAACTGACCTGTTCTCATTCATCAGCTTGGGAGAAGCCCAAAAACTGCCTCTGCCTCTCATTCCAGTGATTTGGTCTTCTCTAAGCTTTTAAGCTTTTAAACTTGATCTTATGCCCTAGGTTGTCATCTTTTCTTTTCTTGATGGATAAAAGTTCATCTTGATCTCATGAGATAAATGCTGCCCTAAAGTTCAAAACTCTTTCTCTGAGCTGGCTATCCAGTGTGATATTGTGAAGAGAGGGGGACTGGAGAAAGCTCAGGGATTCAGTGTAGGAAGGAAGTGCCTTGTCTCTTGGAACTGCATTGTAGATCTCCTTGGCAGGGCCTGAGCTCACACCTTGGTCACCATCCCTCCAACAGTCCTGACTAGTTGTGTTGTAAAATATGAATCTCGTGACTTCTGCAGAAGTGAATATGGACTGTGATGGAATGCATTCCTATAGGATGGTTGTCAGGAAAAACCTATAGCCCTTTTATTTTGTCCTGGCTGTTCTCAAAGCAGCAGAGGGACTGGTTCATAGGCTGTCTTCAGCTCAATGTGAGCGCCTGAGGGGTCTGGAAACTCCAGCTGGTGTTCGCACACATTCATATAAAAGTTCCTAAAGTGTGGCTTTTAACTTTTTGAGGTCAGAAGTTCCAGCCCGAGAGACTGGGTATTGAAAGGAGTTGGTGTGATTATGAGAACTAAGGTAGGTTGTTGCCGCTCTTGAGTGCAGTATTTTTTCAGGCTACATTTATGCCCCCATTTGAAGCAGTCCAAACTCCAGTGACATTTCTGGAGTCATGTGGATGTTTATGTGCATGGCTGCCTGTCTATAGGCAGAATATTCTCTTTAGTATTTGTTTCCATCAATACGGAGCAGCATTTGGCATTTTTACACGTTTGACATTTCAATATGAGGCTCTCTGTGTATTTATAACAGATCCATGGAGTACTGAGAGGGTTAACCTTAATTTTATTGTGATAAGGAGAAAGCAGCAGAGCCCTATCCTGTCAAAGGTTGAATACTCATATTTCTCAACACCAGATTGGATACTGCTAGAATGTAAATTATGCTAATAAAATGCACAGTCTTCTACCATGTATAATCCTCCTGGTTTTAGCATCTGTATTTATTTTTACTGTGATGATTCTCCTGGAAGCATAGAAAAAGAAAAGTCCATATTTGCTTTTTTGCAGCTGTAATAGGTGACTTTTTTTTTCCGTAGATGTCTGCATTTTATATGATTTGCAGGCAGAGGTATGTAATGCCTACAAATGAAAGAACATAACTAAACCACCCTAAAGTGGGGTTGGCTTTTTGTGTTGTGTTTGGTGGGGGAGGGGGGGAGGCTTAAGTTGTTGGGTTTTTGTTTTGTTTTTCCCATTTTTAAATGTCAAACATAACATGTAACATAAATAACATAAGCCAGGAAAGAACAAAAGCATTGACGAATCACTGACTGATAATGGATTATAGGAGCAGTTACTGCTATTGGCAACTTGAAGTTAAGATGAGAATTTTCAATAAAGATTAGGCCATTAACTCGCTTGGGTCCCTGTGAAAATTACAGCCTAAATTCCATGCCTGCTTAGCTGTGTTGAAAATGGCCCACAGAATAGCCCACAGAGGATTGAAAAATAATGGCTACTTCTGTTTTTCATGAAATGTGTGAAAATGTTCCTGTTTTCCGTGCTGCTCCAATATAGCTTTTGCTGCTATCTTATAAAAAATATATTCTGTAGACTGATGCAGTTCTTGCTTTGTTTCTGAAAAGAAATTGAAAATTGTTTTAATTTCTGATTTATATTTTGCCTTGTCCCATACAAAGACATCAGGTTGGAATTTAGTGGATATGATTTCAAATACAGTTCAGTCCTCACAACCTCTTGCACATTTGGCTTTAGAAAATGGAAAAACAGAATCTCTTCCACCTGCTGCACTCATGTGCAGTTGCTCACAGAAATGATCTGATCCTGCTGAGCTGCTCGCTGGTGGGAGGGAGGGATTCACGAAAAAAATGATGGAATTATTCATATAGAAAGTTTAGTTCAAGGCTACTGCAGAAACTTGTTCTCATTGAGTTTCTGTCAAGAGAGCTTAAAAGTTTTCCATGTTTGTCTTTGACAGTGCAGCAGAAATGTCTCCTCAGGTAATGAAGTGCTTCATGTTCCCAGTCAGCACAGCCCACAGGGCTGTCCAAAACACACTCACAGGGCATGTTAACATTGCTTAAAGGGGAGAAACGGAGCCGAAAGTGAAGAGACAGGATCACCCAAACTGTATGCAGTTTAGAGATGGTCTTAAGTTACAGGAAAACAACAGGCTGTGGAAAATCCTGCAAAACTGGCAGAGTGGTCACTGCGCCACTGTTCAGATGGCCCTTTTCTGGCAATGTTTCTCCATCAGCATTTGACTTTGCCTACACCATTCCCTTCTTATTGTTAGAACTCTTTTAAGTGGTGGTAGAGTAATTGGGTGCCTGTATCCTCCTTTGCCACAGCCTACAGGGCTGTTCCTGCTGCTGTGCAGGGCTGGGATAATTTCAGAAGAGAATCTGTGTGGGTACTGTGTGCACTTGTCTGCATGCAGAGAAGGCTGTCTGGAGGACAAGGGCAATTTGAACTCTCTCTGGTGTTTCTGTGAGGATGTGCAAGTCCCGGCATATGTATGCAATGGTTTCTGAGCAGCCTGTGTGTCAATGCTTTATTTTCCAGTTAAAGTTCCATTTGGTTTGTTTGTAAAAGACTTTTAAAATTACCAAGTCCACCAACAAATCAGTTCCTGGCACATAGCTGCTCTCTGGCAGCGTTCTGGAATTTGGGCTTTGCAGTGAGTGCTGATGTAGCTAAAAGCTGTTTCTCAGGATCAACAGGAGTAGCAGTGCAGACAGATGTGGAGGAATCTATAGATTGCCTCCTGGATGGGGATGCACTGCAATTACTGCTCTGTGAGTCGCACGTTTTAGCGCTGGTCAAGTATTTTATTTCTCTAATGCAAAATAATTTTATATAAATGGTGGTATAAGCTAAGAAAAGACAGAAGTGTCTCTGTGGTTTATTTTACTTGGTAATAAGCTTAATTTTAACTAGTTTATTAGCATTTCAGTACTGGTATCCCACAATAGGGAGTTGCAGAAATTTCATCAAAAGAATTTAATTATAGCCAATTTACTTTGGCTTCTTTTCAGCAAAGCAGTCAGGCATGGGTTTAAATCTCTCCCTGTTCAGCACATAACCTAAGTGCATGCTTGAACCCATGTGACTGATTTAATCGCATGCTCAAGTCTTGTTAAAGTTGATCGGCAGCTTATGGGTCTTTAAAAGAAATATTGCTAGGAAAATGCTAATGACAGCGAAGAATTCTGGAGTGTGTAAAGCACATCTTTCATTCCATAAGGAATTCAGTGAAAAATAATAAATGTTTGCTTTAAAGCATTATTGGTTAGCTTTTTCCATTTGTTCTGAACAGTTTTCCATTTAGTATCTTGAACTCAAACATATCACTTTAACCTTTTTTTAGGCAGAGGAGATGAGGTGCATGGAATCTATTTGCCTGTGCAACTGAAAAAACCGAACACACCAAAGGAAATCCCGGTAGTTTCACTAATTCATTTGTCTAAGTAGGATTTCACTGAAAGTGCACTTCCAAAATGTTATTAACAGGCTTGTTGAAGGATAGCACAGTATTGATGAAAAGAATTAAGTGCATACTCAGAAATAAGTGTATTTAGGAACAATAGCTGCAGATAAAATGCATTAGGGCTCCCCATTGGGAACTCTCGATCAATGGTTGATCAAGGCCTAATTGATTCCTTGAATAAAATGTTAGCAGGGGAATGGGTGCAGGGAAAGGAAAATCAAACTTTCCTAAATTAAGCTCCGTGCCTAACACAAATACCCTTTGTAAAGATCAGATAATGCAGCAGCCTGCCAGCTCTTTATGCCTCCTGCCTTCCTACTAGAGCTGAGTTCAGAAATGAAGATGAAAGTGGGTGTCTCATCCTCGGCAGAATGGATTTTTGCTCATGTTGCAGTAAGTTCAGTATTTTCCATGGTGTCCCACTGCACAGGAATAGTGCTTTTTTCTCAGGAGAAATCCAGTTCTAACCTCCACCCTGGCTAACTGGGGTATTAATTCCCCAATCTGTATGGATGTATTGGATACAGGTGCTGCTGCTGCCATTGTGCCTGGTTTAAAGCCAGCTGGATCTATCTTTTATTTCCTGACATCACTAAATCCATCTAAGGGTTTCCTGATAAATATTTGCTAATGTATCAGTCTACAGTAGGAAGAGATGTAATTGGGACTCCTTCTTGCCAGTTTGCAATCTCTAATTGCAGGTTAACTCACGATCTCAGGAGCATGTCGAATTGTCTTTGTTGTGGAGCACTTTTACAGTGATCTGTTTCCCACACCTCAAGTTTCAGGTTTCAGAGTAGACAAAATATAAGTGGTGCAGGTCTTCAGCCAGCCTCTCCCAAGGAAGACTCGGGCATACAGTAGTGGTGGTTTTTAAATACTTTGCACATCTGCATGCTTCTCATCCATCCCTGAAAGGGCATTACAGGAGGTGGGTAGTTCAGTTCTGCTCTTGCTGACTGGGACAAGTGATGTTAAAGACCAAATCCTGAGGGTGCAGTGGATCCTGTGGAATGTGCAGTGCTCTCATGTCTGAATGAATGGAAGGGGGCCTTACTGTTCCACAAGACAGGATTTTACTCGGTTTTGACTCAAATGTGGTCACATAAGAAGCCATTTCAGCTTCTGGGTGGATCTGGAACTGAATGCACGCCAGTGTTGAGTACTGACAGAGGTGAAGAGAGCAGCACTGGGTTACACACACCTCATCAACATCAGCTTTAGCTGGTGATCGACCCCAGCTTGCATCTCTTCTAACTGCTGGCACTGGTTTTATATAATTTTATTTGAAAAAGGGAAGAATAGCTGAAAGAGAAAAGAATGGTTTAGAAAGGCAATAAAATAAATAATTAAAGGCAGCTTTAGGCATTTAAATACTGGCAACATCAAATGCTGAGGGATGACTGAGGTAGTATATTGAAGCAGACAGCACAATTTTTTATTCATTCTGTGAACATTTTTGATGTGTCACAATGTATATCAGGCAACATTAGAAAATGACTGTAAACTAAATGCTTAACATTTTTTACCTATTAGAAAAAGAGAGGGGAAGATGACTTTTTGTATTATCAGACTGTAAGCAGGCCAATAGCATATCGTCCTTGTCTTGGATTTGTCAGCTGCAGTTGAAGAGTGATGAGGTAGGTTGACCACTTTATTAGGCATAATTTGCAGCTGAGGTTTCTTCAACTCCTTCCTTCGATTGAACTCAGC
Organism: Chamaea fasciata; assembly: GCF_029207755.1. Classification (NCBI taxonomy): domain Eukaryota; kingdom Metazoa; phylum Chordata; class Aves; order Passeriformes; family Sylviidae; genus Chamaea; species Chamaea fasciata. The sequence goes on along the minus strand of NW_027094092.1, from coordinate 17,329,263 downwards.
GGTGGTAGGCAGTGAAGTAGTTGAGACAGGGATCTATTGATCAGCAGTTTCAAACCATTACCAGTTCTGGGTTCTCCTGAGGCTGGAGCGTGTTGACTTCAAGGCCACAAATCATGCTCTGGGACTCTGTATTACCCCAACCTCCTGATATGTCCAAGGCCCCTCATTGGAAATATTGCTGCACTGGAAGGTGGTGTAGTCTTTTCCACTGATGATTTTGTGGGTTCTTGCTGTGAAGTTCAGGCATAAGGAAGGAGGTTTAGCAACTTTCTAGCCATTGTCCCTTTTGAAATATATTCCCTAGACTTAGAAAACCAGCATAATCAATAGTGATTACCAATCAGTGGTCATTGATGCTTGCTTGCTGAAATCATGTTTAATATGAACCAATAATCTTTAATCATTTGGGATCTTGGGCTCCCTGAATCAATGTGCAACAAAATCCCTGATTGACTTGACAGTAGGAAGTGACTGAGGTGGAAGATACAGCAGATTTTGTGTAAGGGGATATGTCTTGACAGGGAGCAGAGTAAGAGCTTTATTTTACATTTTCTGAGTCCACACATTTCTTACTTGACATGTACAGTGCCTCTGATAATTTGGATGATGGTAATATAAAACAATTCTGCTGCAGTGTCCTGGCATTAGGAATGAGTGAGGCTTGTGCAAAAATTGTTTTAACCATGGTAGAATCTTAATTCACTTTATTGTACTGCAGTCATTTTGTGTACCCTCTTCTATGCCTTTAAATTGCAGGGAAGGCATCCCTGAGAAAAGAGAATGTTCAGAGAGGGTGTTCTTGTTGAAACCCAATTACTCCCCTGCTCCTGCTACTAATTGTCTTTGATACAATTTCTTAATGAGTTGACTTTGTGATAGTTTATGGAATTATTATACTACAATATCTGTTTTTTATTTTCTTGCTTTCTCCATTTTGTGCTTTACTGCCATAATCCAAGGGTGATGTTGTTGTCCCAGACGTTTTTGCCATCTGCACCTTGCCTCTGAAACCACAGGAAAGCAGAACAATACATGTCATCTCCTTCAGCAGTGCTGAGGTTGCCTCTGTTGACAAAGTCATAACCTCAGCATTTAGGAAACCTTTTCAAAGGTCACCTTGAAGGGCATACTGAAGTGCAAACTGAATTGCATGTTAAATTGGTAAATTATGTAAATGAAGCAAAAGGGAAAAGATGCAAAAGATCATTGAAGTTATTTGAGGGACTACTAAAAGTCTTTATCCAGAGATATAATGAAAGCAGAAAATCACAAAGCATGTGAGATTTTGATTAAGAACCAGATGTTTGTCAGATTTATCACACAAGACATCTAGTTTTTCTTTTAAAAATTCAAGACCAAAGGAGTTGCAACAAGATATGAATTAATCATAATGGTTGAAGGGATATTTAAGAGCTGTGAAGAGAATCAATGTTACTCTTTATGCAACAGGCACACCCAAGGAAATGTCCTATAGATTTCTTTCAGGTCCACCTTTTCCTCTGTGAATAGGAAATGCATTGTAGTTGGCACAAAAGCAGCTGGGTCTGTGCAAACGAAGAAAAAAAAAATGTTTTTTTCAAGGTCAGTCAGCTTGGGAGGGAAAAAGAAGGAAAATTCTTTTCTTTTGAGGACTGTGAAGAAAATGGGGAGAATGTACTGCATACCTTGAAGTGGGACTGATATTTAAGTAAATGTCAGCCCTTGCTGCTGCCACCACTGCAGGTGACCATTCAGCAGCCAGGTGTGGCTTCCCGGGGCTGAGTGTTCTGCTGGAAGCCTGGCTGGTGCTGGCTTTGACACTGATTTATGTACAGATGGCAGGGGCAGCTCTTTCATAACGACTGTTATCACTGAGAGCAGTGAGGATTGCTTCTCCCACTCTTTCAGCTCTATTCGTGGAGGTGTCGGTTTGCATGTGAGAGCTGCAGTGAGAGGTGATTACATGAGTGAGACTAGGACACTGGAAATGCTTCTGGATATCACAGTTTTGCCATATCCATTTAAAGCCTTTTAGGAATTTATCTGCATGGTGCAGTATCATGTGTCAGCACAGAATGAATGAATGCACAAGTCACCACTTTGTGCATAGTAAAATCCTCCCTTAAGTGAAGTCAGTGGGAGCTGCCTTTTGTCTTTCATGAAGCTATTATCCTTAATTTTAGTATTTTTAAATCCCTTTTCCACTTCCCAACTTTGTGACCCCAAATAATGCTGACTTGAGTGTGTGGAATGATGCATTCCAGTGCTGTAGGAGATCCCACTGCCTGGAAGCAGCAATGATTGGGGAGTTCAGTTCTCAAGCATAATGTCTTAATCTTGCGATGCAGAATGTGTGGGATGCTGTTGCCTGCCAAGAAATTGGTTGAATGTCGGCGGCAGAAAGATCACACATTTACAAAAGAAATGTAATTAATGAAATATAGATTCCTCTGGGTGTTAATTTCCTAATCTCTGCTGTGGCAACTTGGCTTTTCCATCCATGTCATCAATGACTGTGCAGCATCCATGCTAGGGTATGGAACTGCAGAACTGTTTAGTTTAGGAGGGACTTCTTGGGATGTGATTGTCCAAGCCCCTCTTCAAGCAGGAACAGTGAGAGCAGGCTGCCCTGGGCTGTGCCCACTAGGGTTTTGACTATCTCAACAGATGGAGGCTCCACAATCTCTCTGGGCAACCTGTTGCAGTGTTGGACCACTCTCACAGTGGCCTTGTTAGCTCCAAGAGTGCATTTCTGGCTCATGGTCCACTTAATGTCCGCAATTCCCCAAGGTCTTTCTCTGCAGAGCTACAGGTGTCAAAAGCTGTACAAAGGCAAAGGAAACAACGTCCACTGCTCCCCCCTCACCCACAGAGCTGGTTGCCATATTTTGGAAAACTGTCATGTTGGTTAAGCTTGATTTCCCCTTTATGAATCCATTCTGACTGCTCCCAGGCATCTTCCTGTCCTTCGTGAGTTTGGAAAGGGTTTCTGGGATCGGTTGCTCTATCCCCTTCCCAGAGACAGAGGTGAGAATTCCAAGCCCGTAGCTCCTGGATCTTCTTGATTGCCCGTTGTGAAGACAGCAGTGGCATTTCCTCTCTTCCAGTGTTCAAGAACTCTCCAGCCTCTCGTGGGACAGAGCCCTCTCTTGTCATGTATGATATTGGCATTCCTTGTTCAGAACTTTCCATCATTTGTGCTGGCTAAACAACATCGCAAGCGCTGCCTGCCAGGGCACTACAGATTCTGCAGCAGATGAAATATTTGTCTCTTAACACTCCCATTTCAGCCTTTTTGTCTCATTCTGGGTGTTAATTTTGGGCTTGTACTGCAACTAGTCGCTACTTTTCACAAAAATTACGGAAATTGAGTGTATCTGAAATCTGCATATCTACCAACCATTTGACTTCATTTTTTTTGATTTTATGGTAATTTTTCGAAGGCATATGGTGGCAAAAGCTTTCCAATAACAAACTGCACCCATTGGTGCATACCATAACTTTGAAGTGATTGAACAAAAGAAGAATATTTGAGTTAAAATTGAATGTGTGACTTAAAGCTTTTCCTCAGTGATACTTACTGAAATGACTGCTTTTCCAATTAGGCTTTGACTGTCAATTACTTGGAATTGCTTTTTAAAAATACTTGGAATTCCTGGAATATGCTTTATATCAAACTGCTCAGGGAGCAGCAGGGAGAGACCTCATTCCACATCAAGCTGGACATTTTGAGGATTTAGTATATCCTTTTTCCACATGCTCGTTTATTAGATTTTGTGATTGGCTACAGTTATATTTTTGTATTCATCTTAAAATATCAGCTAATGCTATGCATGGTAAAATGGAGAATGTGGGTTTTTGTTTTCCATAATTAGTGGGACCATGCAAATTCCATAGGAGTTGAATTCTGGATTGCTCAGGCTCCTGATTCAGGGCAGCTCCTAGCACACTCCTTGAACATCTCAGAACTGTGGACATTACTCTGCAGCTCTTTGAGGAGATTGGATCAGCTCTGAGATGCACAGCTGCACGCCCTGCTTGACCTAGAAATAGGTATGAGAGACTTTTCTGATCCAAAGGCATTCCTCTACCCATTCCAGGCATGTTCTGCTGCAGTAGCTGGGCGTTTGAAGTAAACCTGTTTGCTGTGTGCCTGGAGCAGCTTTATTCTTCCCTGTGAGGCTGGAGTGACACTCTCAAGTGACTTGTGGCATGTCATGGTGTGAATTTGCCTGTGTGTGGTCCCTGCCATGTCCTGTGTCGCAGGTAGATGCCAACAGCCACGTTTAGAGGTGGACATGTGAATCTCTTCCACATGTCTTTATGAGGCAGTTTCAGTGCAGATAAATCAAATATTTTAAATCACAGACTGTGTGTGGAGCTTTTTTCTGGCCTCAGCAGGATGCCATGCAGTGGTACCGCCTGTAAGGGTCACGTGGTAAGTCCTCATCTATTCCACAGCTTTTATGGTTAGAGTTGATACATTTCATTATTTTTTTTTTAATAGCATATTAAATTCGAGGATTCCAGTATTATTCTTTCTCAGTATTTTTCCATATAAACTTTCTAGGGGAGATTAATTTATCAGAGAAGTGTTGAGTAGTCCTCTGCTGTATAGATTTTCTTTTGAAAAGTGGCACATTTAGGGACTGAGAAACAGAGCTGATGAGATGCAGTACTTGAAGCATGTTTCTTCAGTTACAGAATTATTCTCTTTCTCCTCAAAGACTGTTTGCCTTGTTCAGCTTAGCACCATGAATCCACAATTTAAATAGTGTGAATTAAGAGGATCAAGTTTCTGAGCTCTGGAAGCTTGCAATGCCCTGGTTGCTCTAACCTTCCAAGAGAAGAGGACACTGAGAGGTCCCCATGTCAATTCTGACTTGCCCATCACTTCACCTTCAGTCCTTGAAACAATTTCCCAGAGGGAATTTCAGGTTGCAAACTGATAACTGATTTTGTTCTGACTGAATAGATTTAAGTGGAGTCAAGAAAGCAAGCATTTGACACTTGTAACAAAGGTTGTTTTTAAGCAATATCTAGCTGCTCTTTGAATTGGTGGTGGTGGAGTCTGATAAAGAGAAAAATTAATGCTGAAGGAAAATTATAGTTATGGATGCTTAACTACATCCTACCTAATAAAAATGTGTTTTTAAGCTGAGAGTCATTTGGGTGTCTCTCCCTTGTTGACCTGCTTGGAGATAATTCAGAGAGGCTTGAATTTTGAGAGTTCCTGAAAATACTGGGATGTGGAGTGCCCAGAATCCCTCTCATGTCTGCAAGTCATCTCTGAGGTGGAGTGACCCTGAACAGCAGCACAGTGGTGGGACGTGCTTCAGGCACTGCCCACTGCAGCAACTTGCTTCACAAGGGAAGAATTCCCCGGGTAAGAATGAATCTTAACATTCTCTTTTCTGTGTCCTGTGGCCACAGTGCTGAGCCTCTAATATTCCCTTTGGAATAGGGTTGTACGTGGAGGGTAAAAATGTCTTCATGTTATTAAGCGTGTAGGTTTGGGACACTCCCTTTGTTTTATCAGGAACTGCCAGCTTAACTGGTCATCCATTTCAAGCTGAAATGGAAGAATAAATTAAACAAGGCTTTTATCTCAGCAGATTTTTATAAAAGTGAATGGGGAATGAAAGATGGATTGCATTTTATGAAGTAGGAAATTAAATTGTCCTTCCACTCTCTAACTTAAAAATCCAGGACAACTCAGGAGTGCTCATTGCTTTCTGGATGTAGCAGTATCTCTCCTCAGACCTGGTTTGTCTCAGAGCGTCCAGGAAGGGCTTCAGGATTTGGGAAGGGTGGCTGTATAGGTCTTTTCCTGCAAATAAAGCTCTTTCTCCTAAGTGTACTCAGCACCTGAAAGTGCGTTTGTTGATCTGCACCAGATTGACCCTGCAGTGCCGTCTGGCTTCATTAATGCTCCTGGTGAGGAATGAGTCCCCTTTTCTGACCTCTCCAGTCAGCAGCTCTGGGCACTGGGATTAGGTGAGGAGAAAGGGAAGGTTTTATGCTGCTGCCTTTTTCTCAGGGAGCACAGACCGTTCTGCCTTTGCTGCATCGTGCCTGGGTTGAAGATTGGAGTTGCGGATGAAGGGATTGAGTGAGGGGCTTTGCACTTTGCTAGAGATGAATATGAGTATGATTGGTCCCCAAGCTGGGAGTAATGTTTCTCACCAGACATTACACAAATTGTGGCAGAAATGGCTGTTCAGGATTTTCCTGGCTGCATTTGTTCTGTCCCTCTATCCTAAAGAATGCAATCCCATGGCCCCAAGTAATTTAAAGCGATTAAAAACTCGCCCCTAGTGAAAGGAGTGATGAGAGGGATTCTTTACTTATTCTCCATTAGTCCTGAGCAGGCTTGACTCGTGAATCCTGTAACCTTGGCAGCAAGAGAATCCCCTTTTGCTTCACTATCTGCAAGGAAATGAATTACACAAGCATAGAAATTCATGAACAGTGAATGCTGCAATTAATTTTGTTAAACTCTCTTTATATATTTAGTTTGAGAAGAGGAAGGAAGGAGAAGCTTATCACCAGCTATGAGTCTGAAGCCACAAATCTCACACAGCTTTCACTTTGAGATAAAAATGAATCTATAAGGAATCCAAAAACCTTTTGTTTATTTTATATATTGGAAGAATGAGAAATGATGAAGGCAGTAATGTAAAGTAGTGTTAACATCACAATCCCCATATTGAATTGATTAGCATGGAGGAAACACATTAATAGCTTTTTTATTACTAGTCTGAAGACTTTATAATAGCATTTATTGAAACAGAATTGAAATGTGAATGGCAGAACTTTATAAATCTCAGCTCGTATGTGGTGGCCTAAACAGTGTCTGAAAATGTTTTCTTTAAAAAGTCCAGACTTTGAAGCATTCCAGTTTTCCCCATTTAATCTTTCATTTGTACATATAAAGCAGGCAGTCATGGCAGAGAAGAGGCTGGATGTAAAGCTGAATGTATTGAATGTGCAGATATTTTCTCTTTATGGCCAAAACAGGTGCATGTAAATGTTCCATCAGCACACCCATTAAGTTCCCAGTGGTAAATTTAGCCACAAGCATTTGAGAGGTGCTTACTCTGCATTTAATTTAGAGCTAAAAAAAGAAGTAGGTTTATTTAAAATGCATTACAGTCAGCTTATTTAATATTCTTATTCTCATATATTCTTATTCATTATTTATATATGAAAAATAAATGAGAAAGTCACAGGAATACCCACGCAGCTCAAAGTGATGAGGGTGGTTTTTCTAAAATAGGTAATATCTGGCTTAGCAGCCAGCCAGTCATTTTGTGATCATGGGTGAAACAACCTCACTGAACTCAGAGAGCATCTGCCAGACAGAGTAACCTTGTTATCCTTTCTTTTTAAATTGTACCAAATATTCCTAATTTTTCATGTTGTTGCATAGTGTTGCACTGTAGGGAGTCCTAGCTCTGTTTCATCCCTTTTTCTTGTTTTTACTGTGGGCAGGAAGTGTTAATTCTTGTGGCACAGCCTCACTTTGCCACAGGTAAGAAGATGCAGGGAGTTCTGCTTGTGCATCACCCACCCTTCCCTGACAACAGCGCTTCGCACCTTATTTGCAGTTGCGTTTCCTTTGGGAGCTGCACTGATGTCACTTGTGCGTGAAATGCTTTATTTATCACATCTGTTCAAAATGGGTGGCCAGAAGCAGTAATTGCTGGACAAGGGGAACAGTGGTATGGTAAATAAAGTGCAGTAAACAAAACCGCTGTCTGGAATATAAAAAGAAACAAATCCGTCTGTGTGGAAAGCTACACTGAAGGGAGAGGGTTACAAAGCATGAAGGAGATTCTTTGTGGTAGGATCAGAGAGATACAGGCCCCTGAAAAGTCTGCTTGGATGCTGTTTGTTTGGAAACTATCTACTTGGTAAAGTTTGGAATAACTACACACTAAATCCTTAAATATGAATCAAAGTAGAGTTGTCATCTTTCTACTGTTTCAACATGTCCTCAGCCAGAATCACGGGATTCAGTTTGCTGAGGGATTAAATATCTGGGCTTCTCTGTTGTGTTTTACTTGTTTTGGCATGCTTTTGTTTATTGCCTTGCCTTTCACAGGATAGAGTTCCACTGCACGCCATCCTTACTATATCTCAGTAAACAAGAAGAAAACAGAAAGCTTACTCCTTACACTTCTTCTTGAGATTAGCTGTGTTGCCTTACCCAAGCTTTAGAAGATAATTTTAACAACTTAAAAAACTCTTCATGGATTGTTCAAAGTGACAGGAGAGAGAAAAACCAATTTTTTCCCTCTCTGAGTTTTTCTCCTGTCAAAATGTTTTTTTGTGGCAGAAAGAAGCACTTCTTTCCACCCTAATCCCTTCCTATCTTGTTTCATCACAAGTCACACTGCATTAGAGTCCTAATGTTTCTATCAATAAATGATGGATTTGCCAATGGTGATTTAAGTTTAAAATTACTTGCGAAAACTTAATGAAGCCTGCAAATCACGAATTAGATCTCAAAGAAATCATCTCTGACAGTTAAAAACTACAGGGCCAAAGTAATTTCAAGGGTGGCATTTTTCTCCCCTCTATAAATTATGTATCAGGGCAAAACAGAGGTGGCTCTGTAGGCATTATTATGAGAGTAATAGCAAATAGCAATTTGTCTCTTGCTGCCAGAGCTTTCTCTTACTGGTGTGTGGTGGGGTGGGTGACATGCTCCTACAGAAAAAAAATTAATCTCTGCTGCAACTAGTTTTTCTGAGTGCCAGTCTGCTTCTTGTCTGTTTGGGTTTTGGGTTTTTTTCCACTGGTTTGAATGATGGTTTTTAATCCCACTTCCCTATCTTGTGTCCTCATTACCAAACTGCTCAGACTGCTTGTCTGCTGTGGACAAAAATGATACCCTGAAGCTCTCCGCTATTGTATTTTTAAATGAGGTTATATTTTTATAACCCCAAGTTTCCTTTGCAGGCTTAAAGTGTCCCTTTTGGCCCTCGCTTTGCCTGTGTAGGAGAGGATGCCTGGTGCTGTTTGCAGTTTCAGGAGAATTGCTTTTCTCAAAAATGCACGTGGGGGATTTGCTCTTGCTTGGAGCACATTCATTCAGTTAATTAGATTTGTGAAAGAAAATTAAAAGTTTCCTGTCCTAAATTCCGGATGTTTAATGCAATTTGCAAATGGTTATAAATCTATCTAAAATAGCCAGAAGAGCCATAGTTATCCTGTTGATTCTGTCCCTTCTTTTCCCTCAAATCCAAGGAGGTACGAGTCCTTAAAGCTCTTCCCAAAAAAAGGGGATAGGTGAGCAGAGAGTGCTTCTACTGCTTTAGTAATCTTGCCGATAGACGACGACTTCTGTCTGTTCATTTTGTTTGACTTGACCCTGCAAATGAACCCTTTTGTCATCAAAATTTGGGTTCATCTTTTCTAGCATTAACAATTACATTGGTTGTTTCAGAAATGGTGTGTGTTTTTGTGCCCTCACATGTTTTTTGTGAAACAGTACTACAGCAAACGCACAGCTTTCTCAAGTTTTGCACTGCTTTTTTCTAATCCGTTAAATGATTTTATTTTTCTTCCCCATGTGTCTACATAAGTTGTCTGAGTGGGAAGAAATTCAGCCCTGGCTGATTAATCTGAGCATTTCTGTTGTCCTGTTTATGTTGTAGAAGGAATGGTGAGCACAATGAGGTTAGTAATTGAAGCTTGTTTCAATCCTCTCGTTTACTCCATGTACGCTGGGTGTCATTTTTCATCTGCAAAGCTGCTTTATGCAAAAGCTGAATATCTGTTACTTCTGATTTGCATGGTTTCAGCTCTGTTTCCAAGATTAGATTGTCTGTGGCACATTTATCTATCAACAAATTGTTTGTCTACGTGATGAGACATTCCTTTTGGCAAGAGAGATACTGTTCTTCATTGCTCAGCCTCCAGGTTACAGCACTTGGCATTCTTGACTGAATGTTTCTTTCACAGATTTCTGCGTGCATTTGGTTTAAGGCTGTAAGTACCACTAATGTGAAGTTAGCAAAGAAATTATTAGTGCTCAATGAAGTACATGGGGATGTGGCTTTGCAGCTTCAGAGCAGTTGGAATCCAGTCCCTGTCCCAAGACTTTCTGTAGTGCTGTTGGAGCCCTCCGTGTTTTAGTTGTGCAGATGATGAGCCTTGGCTGTGCTGGCAGCAGAGAGCACTGGCACATTTCTCCTTCAGTGGGAATTTCTGCACTGCCATATTTGCCTATGGTGTCACATAGCCAGTTTCCCAAAGCTTCTCATCCTCCAGGGGCACTCTGACTCCTCTCACTCTGTGAGATTTACATCCCATGTTCTGTCTTGGTGGTTCCTGAGTCTTTCCTCCTGTCAGAGTTGCTGCCACTCGATCTTTTGACACCACAGGGTTTGAGAATTGTGCTTTTCCTTTTCACTTTTAATATACTGCAGCACTTCAAGTGATGCTGATGGGTTTCAGCATTGTTAGTTCTCTTGATGACTTCCAAATTTTCCAATATTCAGAGATAGGCACTCTGACCAGTGACCTGACTAGCACTCAGAAGAGTATGTCAGGTTCTTATATCCCAAAGCACCACTAGATTGAATAGGGTCTTCTGAAATTACAGTCAACATGCTTTATGTGTTGATTAGAAAGGTGATTGGAGACACTGTTTTTTTGTTGTTGTGTTTTTCTTCTTGTTTTGTTGGTGGTGGGTTTTTTTTGCGGTTTTGTTGTTTGCTTGTTTGGTTTTTTTTTCCATTTGTCTTCACAGATGTGATGGCAAAAATTTCAGCAATGCTATGTCAAGAAGTATAGGGATAGGGAAAAACACCTGATCCTGTATCTTTTCTGTTTTGGAAAAGCTATCATAGATAAAGAGATTCTAACAGTGTTTTGACTATTGCATTTTCCAGCAGTGAAGCCCAAGAAAGGTGAATGTTGGCACAGCAAAGACTTCCCCTCTGTTGTCAGATTGTTGCACAGTGAAGCAGTTCTTGTGTGACCACTTGAGAGCTCCTGCTTGTCACAGGTGCACAGCTGAGGGGATTTGGTCACTGCCTCCTGTTAAAGTGGTCATGCTTTGTGAAAAAAATGAGATTTAAATAGAATCTGACTGGGGCAAAAAAAACCCCAACAACCAAAAAATACAAGCGTATCATAAGAAGGAAAGCGTCTTTAGTAATTTTTGTAAGTGCATTATGATGTTCAGGTGATGGCACTGTATGTCCAGTACTTGTTATTTTGTGAGATTCTGAATGAGTATAAATAGTCTAAATAGCAACAGCATCTGTTAAATACTCCTATCATCAGCCCATGGAGCTGTGCCGGAGTTCCACCAGAGCTGGGAAGCTGCCAGCCTTCACTGGATGAAATCATGCGAGATAACAATGGCAGCGAGGCAGAATGACAAATACAGCTCTTTCTTCTTACTAAGCTGGGGGGAGAGGACTTGCCTTTTGGTTGTTAATATTTTAAAACTTTTAGCATAAACCACAAGGCTTAACATCTCATAATAAATCCTTTTTTAGTAAAAGCCGAAATTCTCAACTAAAGTTGCTGGATTCAGTGTCTGGAGTATTTTACAAACTCCCATGCCAGTATTATGGGACTTCTCAAAGTACCCCAAAAGCTGGCAGTATTGGTAAAAGTACAAGGTTGCTGCTTTGGATTTAGTGACTTGTGCAGACTGATCCCAGCCTGCAATTTTTTTCATGCTGCTGGGTTAATTTTGGGGTTTTGTGGGGTGTTTTTTGTTACTTACAGGTTTTTCAAAAAGCATTCTCTGACTCTTTACTATTTAATATTTAGGTTCTGCTGTTTGTCATCCCAAACCAAACAGGCTGTTTTGCACTCCCCTGACAGAAGGAAGAAAATGTGTTAAAGGAAAATGATCAGTGATGAATAAACAGCAGAACTGGTCTCAGACAGATTTTCATTCTTGCTAAAACTGCCTTTTCCAGCATTTATATGCCTGGCTTTATGAGCATTAATTGGGTATGGTCTGGGGAGGGTCCTGGTGATCCCACACCCTGCCAAGCCAGTGCTGCAAATTCTCAGGGAAAAGTAGCTGGCAGGACAGGTAAAGGACAAAGGACAGGTGAGAGACAGAGTGTTCCTATGAAATTAAAAGAGCCAAAAGACCTGAATTGTTTGGACTGCAGGATAATCATGGGGCATTCATTGCTGAAAGTTAAACTGAAGGCACCTTGTGCTGTTTCTCTTGGAGTCCTGACTTTTATTATAAGAGGGACTAAAATGTGCTTGCTTGTCCCAGGGGAGTTAAGGCAGCACATCTTGGAGCTGCTCACCTGTGACTCCTGGGGCTTGGCCTGTCCTCGCAGCCACAGTCCCGGGGGCTGAGGGCGTGCAGGCTCCCACCCTGTTACCAGGGGAGCCACATGAAAGCAGCCTCTAAGATGAATGCCATGGATGTGCTGCAGGGTATGCACATGAGCCTGCTGCATAGCGGGGCTCTGGAGCAGCTGGCCTCTGCATCTTGGATACCACGGCTCCCAGAGGACAGCCAGCGTTGACATGGACAAGGGAGATGTGGATTTCGCAGATACAGAGCTCATTGAGATAACTCAGGCTGTGGCTGAGGAGAATTTGTGCCCTAGGTCACAAGTGCCAGTTTAAAAGGAGCAGTGCCTGAGTCCCAGGATGGGATGTGCTGGAGAGACTGATATGTTTGCGGCCAGCTGTTCTTTCAGGATGGATTTGAAGCAAAGGTCAAAGTGCAGGGCATAGGTGACACAATCTGGCATGAATAACCCAGTCCCTATCCATGGAAAACTTGTGGCCCGCTGGGAAGATTTGTGAATTTTGAGGCCACATGAAACAGTTACAGTTCTCTATGGTCCGCAGTGCTTCAATCAGAATTCTTGTCATCAAACTAATTACATCTAAATTGTAATTTTACAAAATTCTTGAGTCTTGGTTTAAAGGCATCATTGACTCTGTCTCAGTGATTTGTTCCAAGGATTTATTTTTGCATCACGGCTAAAATTAGGCCTTGTTTCTATCTTGTATTTGTCTGTCTTGAACGTTCTAACCATTAATTCTCATTATGTCTTTTTGTGATAAAATAAAGTGCTGTCTGCTCTTGAGAACTGCTGCTCCATGTGGGTACCTGAAGATTGCAATCACACTGCTTTTTGACCTTGTCACTCTATTTAGTTTTTCCACGAATGTTAGTCATGTGAGGGAAGGCACACTTCTCAGTGATGGCTTTTCATTGCGGATCTTCTCTGGAATCATTTCAAATTTTCAGTAGATTTTTGAAAACATGGGTATCAGTTCTGCAGTGTAGAGGTAATGACAATAATCTGCCTTTATGCAGCTGTTGTTGAATAAACCCATGACTGTTTCCTCTGTAAGCTGGGAGTATTGCCCTCAGGGCATGTCCATCTCCATTTCCTCCGTCTTTTCACAGGTTTCCTGCTTTCCAGAATGTAGTTTCCAGTCTTGTAGTGTGACCTCACATGTTTTTTCTTAGATGTCTTTTCTGGTATTTGTCTGGATAAGCCCTGAGGATCTGCAAACAGGCAGGACAAGTGATATCAGCAGATTCTTCAATGCATGGCAAGTTTTGTGTGGTATCTGCAAAATTTCATTAGCAGTGATTTTTATGCTTCCTTCCATAGCATCAGAAAAATGCCAAATAACTTTGGATCAAAAGCCCACTAAAAATCCCACTGAATGAAGCCTCTGTTTTTAATAGTTTGGGGTCTTTTTGTAAATTTTACTTTATAAAATACATTCAATGTGGCTGCAGTGACTTTTTTTTTTCCTCTTGTGCCCCCATAATCCCTGACACTGATAGCAAATTTCAGTCAAACTTGAGCTCTTCAGAGATGTCAGAACTACTAACTTTAGGTAGGTAGACAGACCCAAATGAATGCCCTATGGAAAAAAATGTCTTGAAGATATTGCAGGCGGTGTTATTGAACTTCAGAGAATCCAAGGGGGATGAGAGGGAGCAGACGATTTCCACCTTTAAGGAGAGACTTGGGATTAATGCTTCTCTTTTGCAAAAAGTCAGTCTCTTAATTAGGAAAGCGGGGCTCGTTTTGAAAGGTAGAAGCCTGAACAATAAATTCAAGCTAAGCCAGAGGCAGCTGAGGAGCCTCCTCACAGGTGTTCTTGGGACTGGTGTCACATGTGGCAGATTTAATCTTTCACTTTGGTTTCTGCTCATCTCCCAGGGGTAACTCACCCCTCTGACGGAGACTGTTCCTGAACAAACCAGACCATCGTGGACAGTGGTTCAGTCTGCCTGGTTTGCTTCCAGCACCTTGGTGCCATTCCTAGAAGAGGCTCTGGCACATGGCAGAAACTCCTTTGAGGTCCTAAGCTCAAGCGCTGCCTGTTTGAAGACACAGCACCTTTGGTGCCATTCAGCAGGGTGGCTGCTGCTTCTTTGCTCAAAGCCACTTTTTCTGTGCAAGAACAGCACATGCAGTTCTGTTCTGTGTGGAACGTCCAGTCGCTCGCTTGGTGAAGGCACTGTCACTTATCTCTGTTTAACATGTGGGGTATACACCATATTTCCTTCTTCATTCAACTCATCTGGCTTCCAGTGAGAAATGTGGCTTTGTTCTGACATTATTGGGAGAGTGTTGGAAACCTGCATTTGGTGCCATATAATCGTGACTGGCAGTTTGTTTGTTTGCCTTTTTTCTGTTATCATGGAAAGCAATCTCCATGTAGTTTACTCATTTGCAGTGACTGAGTCCCAAATCATTCAATTCACTATTAAATCTGCTTTCAGTGCAGTGCATTGAAGAGCTGCAATTGTTTGTTTCATTAAAACAAGGGAAGCATTTAATAGCAGTTATTCACTTCTGTTGCTTTGGTTATTTACCAGCTTTCCACAACATTTTGTTTACCAGTTTATGACATTATCACTGAAAAGCTTACCTGGGGATTAAACCCCAGAATTCCAGTTGCTGAAGGTCAGAACACCCCTGGTGTCAGGGTTGTGGCTTTGGAGAGGGAATGGTTTCCAAGCTTGCGTGTACCCTCATAGAAATATGGGTCTGAGCCACTGGAGAACCCCATGAGGATGCCAAGTTACATAAATATGAGCAAGTCCATTGTCTCGAAGATTCCTGCCAGCTGATGAGCTGGCATTTAGCATATCCTTTGTTCTTCCAAGTATGCATCAATGTGATTGGAAGAAAATAGCAATTTTTTCAAGGAGGAAAAGATAGGTAAGGGCATCATCACCTTCTCTGCTCTTTGGCCAGGCAACTCTTGCACTGGTTTTGTTGAGTTTCTGCCAGGTAGCCAGCTCTTCCTCCAAAACCCACTCTTTTTCCTGGATTTTGGATTTGTGCTGCCCTCTCTCTCAAGGGGGAGGGGGGGGGGGGTGCATTTTGCACTTTTCCTGCTTCCAGGCTGAGCAGAGACCACGCTGCCACAGGAATGAGGCCCACTGGAGTGCGCTTGACTGTGCCTGCTGCTCTGCTCCCTCCAAGGATGATGGTAGTTCTCCTCACAGCATTATTTATTTAAAGTAAGTTAATTTCAGAGAAAGCTTATCTTAAGAATAATAAAGCAGGCTGTGTGCAAACCTCACTTTCCCCTAAGGATTAACGTTCCCTGGATCTAGGAAGACACAGCTCTTTCAGTCTGTTTCCACAGAATCACTCTTTCCAGACAAGTTTCTCCAGGCAGAGTAGCAGATTTTAACCCTTCAATGGGTTGGGTTTGGTTTTTAAATGGGTCTTTTAGTTCCAGCTCAGAGAAAGATGGCTTGTCAGCAGACATTTGTTTTCCTTGTTCTAAGGAATCGGGACAGTTCCTACCCGTGAGGAAATTAGCCACCCCTCTCCCCCAGCAGCTTTGCAGCTTGCCCAGTTGTTACTGGTGCCAGTGGAGCTGAGGTCTGTTCAGCAGAGCAGCTCTGACTCCAAGAGGTGGCCATGCCCATGCCTGTGAATAACCACAGGAGCTTAGAGCCTGCCCCGTGGTCCCAGCAAGGCTCAGGTGACACCAGGGGCCCGATACAGAGAGGGTGTAATTGTTTTGATGTTTGCAGAGTTGTTTTTATCTTACAGCAGCGGACAAATCTGTATTTTGGCTTGTATTTTTCTATCAAAGTCATAAATGTATGAGGAAATATAGTTAACTGGATAAATGGCTCTGCAGATAGATGTGGGCATTTACACGGTGTGGGGGCCTTGTTCAATCTTCTCGTACCACAGTGGGAGAACAGGCTACGATTTGCCTTAGTTATCCCTCCTCCTCTTATATTTTAGTGGTGCTCTCTCTTATTTGAATGCTCTCTCATTCACCTTTAAGCTAAGTAAATGAGTATGGTAAATAATTGAAGGCAAGTTTGATCCCATGGGACGACTGCCGCAAATGGCTCAGTGGGCAAATGGCCAAATTCTTCATCTCTTTGAGCAAAGTGCTGCCTTCCCCTTTCCCAGCCTGCAGCGTCTGCAAAGGATTATGTGTCCAATGTCACTGTTGCTGGTACCTAATCACACGGGGGTCATTCATTCCTACAAGGGAAGTGCCTTGTCTCCCTGCTTTCACTGCCTCTGCAGTCTTGAAGCCCTTGTGGCAGCTAATTGGATCTAAAGCTCTTTTGACATGTGCATCCCTAGGGGTGGGGTGGGTTTGTGCTCTTTTTTGGGTCTGCTTAGTCGGAGATAACAGGTTGCTAGCACTGGAAACACAAATGCAACCCACCTTTCATGTCTCTTGGCAGACAAAGGCTCAACAGCATGTATCATGTTAATTAGCATCCTTCCCATTTTGCTTATCTGAGGTTATACTGATGACTGTTGAGGATAAATGAAAGTGATTATCTATTTTAAAATTTAAAAAGAAAACAAAAGGTAAGGAGGCTGAATACAAATAGCCTGGGAATATGCTCAACATAAGCATAGGTTTTGAAAGGAGTGTTTCCCTTTTCTGTTGGCCTGGATTCAGTGTGCATGGGATTTCAATACATGAGCATAATTCAGAGGAGTCTTTACATCCCGGCACAGGTGTGCTCCTGGGGCCACTAGAGATCAAGCCAAAATTACCATTTACTGGGACAGGAAGGAAAGGGAGTGAATCAGGACCATGTGTGCAGAAAGCTGGTGAGGCTTTTGTCACCAAAATCCATAATGGTTAGGAAGAATTGACCTAATAACATTGTAGTTACTTTGCAGTGTCAGGTTTTTGAGTAAGCAATTGATTTGATTTACCTGCCTAGTTTCACCCAGCCCTTTCCCCATGTCTGCTGCAGCATTGAAACTCCTTTGAGAGACAAGAAGCAGCAAGCCAAGAATTCATATTTAAAGCTTTACCCCTAGTTTCACTAAAAATAAAGAAGATTGCGTTGTTTTTTTTTTTAAGGAGGTCTTGGACTATCTCGTTGGGAAGTACCTGTGCTCAGGTGCCATACAGACAGACAGCTGAAATAAGGTGTTGGCTCTGCTACTGGCTTAATTCTCTAAATGAGCCAAGAAACTGCACAGCTGCAGCTTAACATTTTGAGCCTGTGTCTCTGAGCTTGTTATGATGTACTTTATTTAAACAAACCTGGGGACCTGATGCACAAGTAATTCAGCTGTTGCTGTGCCTAAGAACAGATTACGTGGCAGTAGCCTCTGGCTACAGAGCAGTGTATTTCCCCTTACACCAGCAATAATAGGAAGCTAAGCAATGATAAAATGCCTGTCTCTTCCTCGGACTTTTAAAGGCATCATTTGGACAAAATCAGGTGCAGTTTGCTGGAAACATTTGAATTTGCTCTTGCATGAAAAATTTTGAGTTACAGAGTCTAGTGACTTGCCATCCTTGTGATCTCCTGTTAAAAACAGAGGAACTAAAGCTGCTGTGGCATTCATTGGCATTTCAATAGTGTGAAAAGTACAGGGATGTTTCAGTGGCTCCTTTCCTGCAGCCTCAGCTGTTTGCTGACGCTTGCACTCGAGCACGAGCAGGTGCTTGTGGGCAGAAGACAGTGACTGAAACTGCAATTAATTATATGCACAAACCGTGGCCCCAGGATACACTGGTTTGAAAAACCCAAGCTCTTTGACTCTATTACTTCTCTACTAAACAGTATTTCAACTTTTTGGTTCTTGCTAGAGCATGTAGAAGGAGACTCTTTCTCTTACAGTTTTGCCAATTGCCTGCTCTAGGCCAGTACAAGATGTCCTTTCTGTTGCTTCCTGATGAACTTCAGTTTTACCCCTAAGTTCCAGGAAAGTTCCCCTCTCTCTCTCTCTCTCTCTCTCTCATTAAAAGCTCCATTTGTTGTCTCAGATTCTGTACAAGGGCCTTATCTTCCAGCTTGGATTTGGTATTCAAATGCCTACTGCAAATTATTTATTACATTGTTGACTTTATAGCACGACTAGACTCAGGTTATTCCCGTTTTACAAAGAGCTGAAACAAGAAAAGTCACAGAAAGTGACTTTTCAAGACTGTGTAGAGAGCCTGTGGCACAGCTGAAAGGTCTTACCTCAGCTGACATAAGCCAGTAGGTTTCAGAAACATTTTTTCTGCTCCCAGACCGTTTCCTTTGATCTTGTGTTCCTGTATTCTTTACACTTCTGAAGTTACACAGCCAGTGCCAGTGCACCTCTCCTGATATCAAACACTGCTAGAGCAATAAGTATTTCAACTAAATTATTGAAGTTTGGAAGATCTGTAAAGTGATGCCTGATGTTGGTTTTTGCAGTCAAGCTAGGAGAAGAGAATTCACTAGCTAGTGAGTTTCTGTGTTAAAGGAAGCAATTGCAAAAAAACCCACAAAGCAAAACAAGAGAACCTAAACATTAAGTCCTGAAGTTGTTTCACATTTGGGGGAAAAGTGAGGAGAGGAATCCCACAGCGCTGAGTGAAGTGTTCTGGAGATGCGCGACACTGATGATACTGGCAAGAAATTAGGATGTTGTCCCTTAACTGCCAAATATCACCAAAAATCATGCAGTATCTCATATTTACTAAAATCTTAAAGGATTTCTTTTTAAAGGCAGATGATGTAAGGAAGATTTCAGTGGTGAGGAGAGCATTTATGGCTCTCAGCTTCTTATAGACAGGTTTGGGGACATCTCATTTAAAACAAGCCTTACCTGTTGGTACAATCAATCTCGTCTCTTGTTAGCAGGCAAAGGCTCCCACAAATGACCTTATAGATTAGGCACTTTCTGTTTACATTCGATTTCCCACTGCCTGCTATTTGTAGAAAATGATTATCAAGGCATTGAATTAAAAGTTTTGCCCGGTGGGAAACTATTGGATATTTTGTCATTTCCTTAGAGCCTCTCCTGTTCTGCTGGAGAGGCAGAGAAGCAGGGGAAGCAATCACCAGAAAGGTCATGAATATTTGCTTACCTATATTGGAACACTGCTGAGAGGCTTTCTCCAGTTGAGGGGACTTTTTGGGTAGAAGTTTTGTTCATGTTGTGGTAGGAAAGCATTGAGGCTTGAAATTAAAAGTCTCCAGTTGCCTGCAGGTTAGAAAGCTGGGGATGCTGCTGGCATCCTCTGGCCTTTTCCTAAAGGCTATGCCCAATCTAAGTGACATCTCACGCTTTCAACAAGTTCAAAAGGGGTTAATAAGACTCTCCCAAAAGCCTTCTTTTGACCTTTATTCCAGGGAAGATTACAGCAAAACCACCTTTCCCTCTCAGGGTGCTGGGACAGGGGAGGGACTTTATGTCTTCAGTATTGCTGGAGCTTCAGTTTGATCAAAGTCATGCGTCATATTAGCAGAAAATACTGATAAAACCCGTGTTCTGCACAGACACAACTCTCTTGTTTGCCCAAGACGTTCTGCTCAAAGCACTTCCTCCCCCTTATCAGCAGCAAAATCCAGGACTGGGCTTCTCAGGGAACAGTATTTGTCTTCTTTTTCATGCCTTAACAGTAAGTACATAAACTCCAAAGCCTTTCATTTAGACAAGAGAGTGAGAGGTCTGTGAAACCACCCCCAGGAACTGAGAAAGCCCCTGCAGTCCCCCATCTGTAAAACAGAGCTGGAATTAATTATGAACCTGAGTGTTTGCAGTGCGGAATGTTTCAGCATGTCTGTGCTAGGCAGGTGTTTGTTGTCGCTGTTGTTACACAGTTTTTATCTCCTTCTCAATTATTCTTCGGTTGTCTTATTCAAGGAGACAAGGTGGAGTCTGGCAGCCGCAGGTCCTCTTGAAGTGTGCTGGCTTCTCCAGCTGGGCTTGTCAGCCAGCCAGCCACAGTTCTGCTCAGAGGATTTCTGAGGCAATGAGGGGACAAAGCTGACAGTAAAAACAGCCTTACATATACATTGCTACAGCTTAAGTAGCTGCCTCAAGGGGATACAGATTAAGAAGGAAACACTTTTATTTGGCCTGGATTTATGTGGAGGCTGGAGTAAGATTATTTTTAAAGCAATGTTTTGTCTCAGCTGTAGCTTAGGTGAGAGTCAGATAGATCCCTGCCCCTTCTCTGTAACTGCATCCAGCTTCCAGCCACTTTTCCTGACCTCTGTGGCAGGTTCTCTCCGGTCCTGCTACATCTCTTGTAGCTTTCCCTTCTTCAGTTCAAATACTGAGTTTTCTTCATTGCCTGAAACTCTCTGCACATGACTTGTCCACCTTAGATCAGTATATTTTTAGAAAGTCTGTAATAGGACAGTGAGAGATTTAAGAACCGTATTAGGGCCTAATGGAAGTCAGTGGGATAGTATTGGTGCTCTTTGCAGTAGGAACAGGACCTTAGCTTAGATAAAGCGCAGCAATATGCATGCCCTGCTCTAAGAAGTGCTTCTCTTGAAGGCATGGACTGTAGTGGATCACCCCACTGGGACACATTCAACCTACCAGAAACACCACTGGAGCCTGATGAGGCTGCTAAGCATGGGCAAGGCTCCAGGATGTCTGAACCCAGGGCTCACAGGAATTTACATGGATGGCATGGCAGCTTCAAGCTTTCACCTCGCATCTCTTGACCAATGAATCCCAAGGAGGAAAAGAATTTTTCTCTTCATCACTGACAGATTGATAAAAGATTCTTGCTGCCAAATCTTTCAAAAACTCTTTCGTCTAAAGAAATCTCTGGTATTCCACATGTCTGAAAACAGGCACCTCATTTAAAGCAACAGTTTGCCTGCAGAGAGTTTTTGTTATTCTTCTTTGTGCTACTTCACTAGAGCAGTGACTTGTGAAGGGCCTGGCTTGTGTATGGAAGAATGCAGCAGATTCAAATTGCAGAATATTAAATATAATACCTCGGTCCTGATTTGAGATAGAGATTTTCCCTGGCTCAGGACTGGTAGCTCAGAGACAAACAAGGGAAGATGACAGATTGGTGAATATTGGGTGGGATCATTTGTCAGGAGATGTGATGAATCAGTGTGGCGCAGCATTTCATTTTCAGAAAGATCATTTTCTGAAAAATTCAAATTAAAGGCAGAAGAGGCAGCTGGGGGTGTTTTGGTAGTTTTCATTTAAATCAAACTTACAATTAGAATAAAGGCATATTGAAAAGTTCCTGTTATTCTAAAAATATTTTGAGGATGGAAAAAAATTGAGGTTAGAAGGAAACAGGAGAACCTGGAAGGGCACTTGCCAGCTGTGCCCCACAAATAGGCCTTGGGTTTTACTTACCCCTCTCAAGTCAAAGCCAGTAGGAATCATATGTCTAGAGCTTCAAGCAGTATTTCAATTGGGGGAGAAACACCCATCTTATAACCTTGCGGACAGGTTATTTGAGCAGAGGTCAATGTGTTTTTAATAGGACTGCACGTAGAGACTGAGCTCCTCGCAGTGGGAAGGAGAGCAGTGCTCCTGTTTAATTTCGTTTGGGCTCTTAGGAAGTCCAAGGCTACGTCAACACTGATTAATTCATGCAAAGTAACACATTAATAACAAATGGAAAGGGGAGACACAGAGGGTGGGGGGCTTCCTGCTGGCACTTCAGCTGCAGGCACAAGTGCCAGGAGGCCAAGGGCCGACCCCTGTTCCCGCTTGCTCCTGGAGCCCAGTGCCCACCCACAAACTCAGGTGTTCTGTACAAGGTTATTCCTACAGTTTGGTCAACACCTTTCTGACCCTAGTGTAAGCAAACAGAAGAGTGCGAATGCTTCAAGGAGTAGCTCTGTGACAAACAGATTTTAAATCAGCTGCTCTTCAGAGAGCAGCGCACTGTTGTATGTGCAGCACACTTGATTGGAAGGCCAGATGGAAACTTTAGTAAAAGAGAACTGTGTAAAATCCTACCTTTACCATCACTCAAATCAATATAAAGTTCTCTCTGTGTGTATATGTGTAAACCTGGTATTTCCAGTCTAGATATTTCCCTGTCAGTGGACATGGAATAAAAAGGTAAGACAATCTGGCAATACTGTTCCACAACATGTGTTTGCCTCTTTCAAAGTTGTAGCCTGCACAGAGATGAGAGAGAGATGAGGAAATGAGACACGCATGGTGTGGGATTCTAAATAAACTTACATCCTCTTCCAAGCAAGACTGGAGCAGGCACTTTGTTTTTAAAACAACAAATAATGATGGGTCATACCATGTGCAGGACTTGATGTTGAGGCTTTCTGAAATAGCAGTGGGAGAACTGGTCATCTTGTGCCTGTTTGCTTGACTAATGTTTTGCTGGTTACTCAGTTTCTGAAATATGGAAACCTGATGCCAGCTGTGTTCCCAGTATAAAGGCCTTGCACTCTTTGTGCCGGAAAAGTGGTTTATTTTATGAGGAAGAGAGGACTTGCTTTCATTTTGCCCCAGCAAGCTGCTTATTAGTGAGACTTCTCCAGGTGGAAGGAAGATCAGGAATGCCTGGTGACACAATTCCTTGAGACCATGTTACAGCACACATGGACTAACAAAACTTTGCTCTTGATCTTCTATGAATGTTAAGTTAATAAATTATCATGACAGTATATCCCTCTCAATAGGATGTCAAGATTGCAAAGCAAAACTTGAGTGAGGAAATGCAAACTTTGCGTTTTGCACCCTTTTTGTTAACAGGGCATTTACCCTTTAGATAAGAATCACCATTATCTCTCTTGTTCCATATTAGCGCTGATACGAACCTAAGGCTGTTGTGTAGCTCCCTCACTTTATTGGGCAGATATTCTCAGGTGAGATAAATTAATACTCAAATCTTTCTCTTTCACCTTCAAGGTAACAGATTGCCTAGCTGGATTTCTGTCCCCACCTGCCCTTAGTTACCCTCTTCTTCCTCACCTCTGTCAGTTTCTGAATAAGAATTAGTTTTTCAACAATTAATTTACCTCACTGCCTCTGTAGGACATTAACTAAATTTCCAAGCCTCTCTGAGACTGGCATCACAACCATGCCCTTCCATCCTAATTGATGGCTCTGCTGGAGACCACAGCAGGTCCAGTTGAGACACAGGGAGCTGAGGGTAAGTGCAGAGCTGGAACACAGTTCAGTCTAATTCTTAAATGAATGCTAAGAATCCCCAACACATATAAGTTTATCGTTTATTGCCTGTAATTTTCTCGACTAATTCCAAATTTAATGACAGCTTTCAGCTTTGGTGTTCTCTTCTAATTAACGTACCAGTGACTATGTATAATCTCTGTGTAAAGCCAAAAGCAGCTGACATGATAATTACAGGGAGATCACAGCACCTACTGTTCCAGGAAGGCATCCTTGAGGAAGGCCTTGCATGATAGCTAAGGGGCTGAGATTAAGTTGCGCTTAATCTTAACTTGTGCTGTTTCTTGTACTGCCTCCAAGCTCTTTCATTGCCGGCTCAACGTGATGCTGGTAAACTTTCAGGAAGGAAACATAAGAGCTGGACAGATGAAGCACAATCTTCTGCATATACAGCAGAGGCTTCCTGGACATACTGAGCTTTTGAGGTCATAGTATTTTTGAAGAGTCATATTCTTGAGTAACTTTATATTTTCCCCATAATAATGATGAGGTAGTGGGTTGAAAATTCCTCTTTTACACTGTGCAAGATTCTTTGCATCCACCTTTTTTGCAGCTGCAGTCAGAAAGCATTTCTGACTGTACAAAGCAGAAGTAAAGCCCAAGAGTATGGCAGAAGCAGAATACCTTTGCTGCCTCTGCTAACTCAGAATTAGCATTGGTTACATCATTTTAGACACACTCCCCCATGTTGGAATGACGAGTTCCAGAGGAGCAATCGCTAAGGAAGACACCATGTCTGTCTGTTTTCCAGTATGGAAGAGTACACACTAATGCACTTGGTCACAATTAAAGATACTAAGCTAAAAGGAAACGCTGTGTGTAGATGAATGTTTTCATAGATAGGGTTATTTGCAGAAATGAGTAGTTAAACTGCATCCAGTCTCCCTGTAGTACTTTGGTAGATATGTGAGAAGGGAAAAGATGTATTAAAGGTCTCTCTGTGATGGGAAACAGGAACATAAACTCAGAAGAGGAACTCCTTGTGTTATTTACAAAGTGTTGGTTAAACTTTTATTCATTTCAGTACAGGACCATTGTCCAACATCTCCATGCTCCATTGTTTCTGAAATGTGGTACTCAGCAGATTTTGAGTTCTGTCTCTTTTGTTGTTGGTTTTAGATTGACAAGTATGCTCAGCGGGATCTGAAGAAGGGACTTCACTTGTATGGGACAGATGGAAATATTGGCCTCACTAATGCATGGAGCATCATTCAAACAGATGTAAGTCTGAGCTCTCTCTTTTACCTCTTCCTCTTTACCTTCTGGGTTCTGTAACATCATGTTCTGGGCGTGAATCTAATTAAACCTCCATATCCCAAACCACTCTCTTTTCTCCAGCCCAGTCAGCACATTAGTCACTAGTCTCTGCTTTTTGTAACAAGCAGCAATTTTTATTTATTTCTCCTTTGACAGGAAGCATCTTCTTCCTTTTAGAAGGTTACATTAAGTTGATGCCTAGATCTCATGCAGTTCTTTGCTATGTGGAGGGTGAAGGAGCTGGTCAGATGGGAAACAGCAGTATCTTCTCTTTGAAGTCAAAGGGGTGGCTTATGTTGGGATGAAGAGCAATAGCATAATAGCAAAGAACCTCTTCAACCACTTTTTCATTTCTGCCCTGTCTCCTTTCACTGTTCCCACTAGTGAGTCAAAGTGGAAACAGACCATGGGGTTTATAACCTCGTCCTACAGTCAGTACGTTTTCCCTGGCAGAATTCAATCATCCTCCATCACAGGGGGACTGGGAATGTTTTTTGCTGTGTTGTCACTGTTGTTCCTTTGTCCTGATTCTCTGACAGCCCTCTGCCAGTGTTCATCTGCTAAGGACTAGTGAACATTGTAGCTGGCTTCCTCCTCCTGTCCTTGTCTGAGGAATCACCGTTGCTGACAGTTCAGGTTTATTAGCTCTGTACTTCTTGTTTCATATTCAGTTCAGTCAGTTCTCCTGGGGGTGATCTTTCTGATTTCATGTTCTCTGCTTCTTGAATGGAAAAGTGCTCTAGCTTTTTTTCTGCTTTAGGCAGAAGCACTTGCGCTGCCTCGGCTTCACTCGGAAAATCTTGCATAGCTTTCTCGGTTTCTCCTCCAGTGGTGCAAGTGTGCTACAGACAGGAGGGCTTGAGTCTTGCCACATGTCTTCAATGGATCAAAGACAGTAACCTCTCTCGGTGCTCCCAAAGTCTTCTCTTAGGGACAAGACCAGGTAACAGGAGCAACAGGCTGCTGTGAAATGATCTGAGAAATTAAAAATTTGAGATCACTAACAGAACAAAAGAACTGATTGGCCCAACTCTTGTGCATCTTTGGGCCTGCAGGACCTGTCTGTGTTGAGTGCAGTAGGTCACCGACAACACTTCAATGAGTGAAAGACAAACAGCTCAGGTCCAGCAAACAAGTCAATTCCACTCCTGCATCCCAACAACTGCACGTGAAAAGTTCTTTCAGTTACTTTTAAAAGGCCTCAGCATCTTGCAAAATTGTTGATAATTTCCTCTTCCAATACTTTTTCCTTTTTCCAATACATTAAATATGAGAAGGCATCAATTACTGACAAGAGAAATGCATTTTGTGGTGCTAACCTGAGAGTAAGCCATGTGAAATACAGATAAAATTTTTAATATTGTTGCTTGTATCCAACAGTATTAAAAAGTTTACTCTTTTACAGTAACTTCATTATGTGTAGTAAAAAATGTAGTAAAAACTACTAATATTAAAGTCTGCAGTAAGTATTAATCTGCTTTCACTGACACGCCAAGAACTCTTAAAAGCATATAGCAAAGGTGGGGGGAAAAGCAGTTTTTGGAGTACTCATGGGATATAAAGACCATACTTCTGCTCCCCTTTGTGTAAAATGGGTGTAACAATATATGCAATGTCTAGTTCACAGAGTCACATTTTTTCAAAATCTTCACAAGTTGATTGGATTCAGAAAATATGCAAAAGAGTAATAATAAAAATTTAGGAAGGTGACATTATGGTGAGAAATTTTAAATACCTTATATAAAAAAGGCAAAGATGAAGTAGTGATGTGATTGCAGTCCTTAAAAAGAAAGCAAGAAGGAAAAAGGGCTGTGAGAGAAAAGGGCTCTGTAATTGATCCAAGAGCTAAAAACTCAAGTTAGATATATCTGGTGGTAGGATGCTGTTGTACAGCAGCACAGGAGATTCCTTTTCTCTAAAGAATAAGACCTGGCTTTTTGCTTAAAGGAAACGGTCATGTTCAGTGAGCAGCTTGGGTTTGAGGCAGGATTCAATAGTCTGTGGTTTGTGTAGTGCTGCAGATCAAGGTCATTTGTCCCGATAATTCCTTTGGTCTTGAAACCTGTTGTAGTCTAAAGAGTGCCTTATAAGCAAGTTTCAGATGGAACTCATGTTAGCTAACTCCTAAAAGCTCAAAAGATGACAAGAAAATGCCATCCCACGGGCTGTGTGCAGCCAGGGGACATCACTCTCTCACGGCCACTGTGGGATTACCAGGTGCCAGCTTGGCAGTACCACAGTGTCAAAGTCATTGTGCTCCCTGTGCTGGGCACTGAGGAGAACAGCGAAGAGCTCCCACAGATCCATTTTTGCCACTCTGCATAATTGGTTCTCACATGTATCTTTCAAAACTGTGTGGGAACAGACTATTGCAGAGGTACAGCAGAGACAATCCCATCATGGTTAATTATGTAAAACACTTTGCAGTTGAATAGAGCTATCTAAATGCCGACTTGGGGAGTTTTTGTGTAATAATCATTATCTCTTACATCCCTAATCAGTAGAGTGTAATCACTGATTGGAGGATTAGGGTGATACAGGGGATTTTCTGCAAGGGAAGTCCCAGCCCAGGCTTGCTGTTTGCATTCTGTCTCCTAAGGCTGTCAACAAAATCCACAGCAGAGCAACCACGTTGCCATATAGGACAATGTTTTTCCTAATGGGAACCATCAGCCATTGGTTGAGCCATGGGCTGAGTCTGGGTGTGGATGGAAAACAGCAGCCTCACACAAAAAAAAAGTGCCATGTAAAAAACATGACAGTAACAGAAATCATAATGAGCCCTTGTCCCCTCTGCATTTGCACTCCTTTCTTTGTAGAAGTATTTTTCAGAGCCTGAGCAGTGGTTAAAGCAGTATCTTAGATACTCTGGCATAGTTCTTAATTTCTCCCAAGATGTACTTAGAGACCATCCCCATGCTGCATTCATTAGGTCCGACTGTGTATGGCAGCTTTGGCTGAAAAAAGCAGGAAAAAGTTTTTCCAAGGAACCACATTTAGATGGCATTTGACTTCTGTGGGACTGGCCACTCACAAATCAGAGGGGAGTTCTGACTGGGAGTGTGGATGCCCACTGCACACAGTGACTTGTGAGTGGTGATTGTCTAAGTGTGAAAGGCCTGAGCACCTTTTGAGGAGGGTTTTCTTTTCCAAAGCCTTTGTGCCTTGAGAAATGGTTTCCCCCTTTTTAACGGGAGCCTACCATTTTCAAGGAAACAAGGAAAAAACAGGGCCTGTCTTTCAAGGGGAAGTTGCAGTTTTGGCTGGTGCCTGAGCTGTTCACATTACTGATAAAGAAGTTGGGTTAAGCTGCAAACCTGCAAAGTATATGAGAGGAAAGGCAGTGGACTCATTTTGCAGTCCTGGTAAGCCTCTAGGTCAGGGAACTGTTTCAAATCAGAACATTCTATTGATTTCTTTTTAATACCTTCAGCTAACCAAACTCTCAGCCTTTCTCAATAGCATTTCAAACCTTAAAAGGATCAGAAACACAAGCAGATGAATTCTGAGTGTCGTGACCAAAGACTACGAAAGCTTACAAAGTGATTTTCAAGCATGACTAAAATTCTGATAGTTCAGGAGGTAAGTTACCCTGAACTGCATTACACTCCTTACCCACCAGGACTAGTTAAAGTCACAGGTGGAGATCATTAGAAAATGAGAAACAGGCATTAATTTTTAAAATGTTGCTTCATTCTCAACATCTTTGTGATCAATATTTGAGCACTTCTACTTTTAACTAACTGGGCAGTAATTCAAGAGGCATGCAGAAAACCTATTAGCTTCACTAAAGTGAGCAAATTCAGCTCACTTTTGCTGCTTTGTAATGCCTTTTCTTGTCTATTTAGACCACTGTAACTGAGAAGAAATTTGACCCATCTCCTTCTTCCCAGTCACTGATTATATCAGATCAAGCCATACTTTAGAATTACTGCTGAAGTAATCCAAACCACTCATGAACATGATTTTTAGAACAAAATTATATTATTCACCACTTTTTACAGTGATGGAGGAAAAAGGTGTATAGAAGACCCCCTAACCTGTATCTAGTTCTTTGCCCTATTCACAAAACCAAAAAACAAGGCATTGCTTAAAAACTGTCTGCAACAAGGATTGAATTCCTGTTTATTTTCATGAACGCTATCCCATCCTGACTGAGTCTGCAGGAATTCAGCAAAGAAGATAAGGCCTACTAAGCCTTCAGGATTGGGATTACCTGTAAAATATGTACAAGTGTCCAATTCCTTATCAGGAGTTGCACTGTAACACTGAGATAGAAACATTTTTTATAGATTACTCCCTTTTAAAGTGTGTTAGTCTGGGTACCCCAAAATAAGCACTGTTAGTTTGTAATTGTTTCTAAAAAATGTAAACATTGAAAATAGGAACAGAACTAAGCAATTAGACAACCTTGTGTAATTTTATCACTTAACTTGTGAAGGGAACGAGACAGGAGTGTAAATGTGACCAAAAAATGAACGTGGTTGTAGCAACACTCAAGTCTTCAATGCTTTCATGACTGGCACTGGCAGAACACCCACCAGCCTTTGTGGTACAGCTGGCTACAACAAACTGCTGGTGACAGACATTATCCTTCATGTGCCCTGAGCTTTTTCCATCCTCCGAGTGTAGGCCTGTCTCCAACTATCCCTGCTTAGAAACCTTGCCAATTATCAAGAGAACATTGCTCTCAAATCTAGGAGGACTCTAAAAATAAAGTCCTTCATATTCCCCTTTCTTCTAATGGTCCCTCATCTCCCTCAACAATTTGGCTGCTTACTGTTCAGCTGCATCAACCTGGGATGAATCAGTTGCTTGTCACATGATCCAAAATCACTCCTGCACTTTCTCTTTCCTACTTGGACATCCACAGTGAAGTCTCTGAGTTTATTGAGCTCTCGGCTTATCTGCCTTTCTGGCTTCTAGCTGGACCCCTTTGCTGAATGTGCACTGGTGGTCCATTCAATCCCATTGCTGCTCATTTCCTCATTCCTGCATCTTTGCCCATGGATCAGTGCCCCTGCTCCCTAGAGGTGCCAGTCACGGAGCACTGCTTCTGTACTCTCAGGTCTCTGTGGTGTTAGAACTCTGCTCTATCCATCACTTCCTCTTGATTAGGCCTATGGATCATCCACTGCTTAATCCCATTGCTCGTCCTTCCTTTATCTTCCAAAGATATTTCTTCCAGTTATAGTAACAGACACTATTTTTTCCCATCCCAAGACTATTGATCCTGTGTTCCGTCCTCTCTTTATACCATTTGTGTCCAACTGCAGCTCATCTTCGCAACTGCATCCCTTCCTATTGTCATCTTGTGGTTTACCAGGAGTTTTTACCCTTTGGAGTCCCAGTCCTAGCTCATGGCCTAGCCACCTCCTGCTTCACAGGCTCCATAGGAGCAGCTGTCCTCAACCCTCTGGTGAGCACTTGGCTACAAAACCCGTGCTTCATCTTCATCTCCTTAGTCTGTCAGACTGACACCTTCAGCCATGCATTATTATGGGAAGAAGGAGTCTAGTTCTGATTTATGCAAACTTGTGTCACTTGTGTTTGGCCAGAACATCACTCAAACGTCTCAGCCCTTACCGCTGCACTCTCTACATCACAGATGAGCCACATTTTTAAGGCTTGCTGTTTACAAGCTGTCACTTCTCACTGTCGATCAAAGAGCTGCCTCCCCACTCTAATGATGACAGCCTGCAAGACCTTCTTGTTAGATTTCCAAATAAACCAGCCTTCCTCAAATGCATGCCATGTGTTCCAGGCTGCTCCTACCCGCTTTTGGGACCCATTACACATGGACCTCCTGTTTTGTGCAGGAACATAGAGGAAAAAAAGAAGGGCACAAACTTTTTTTTTTTTTAGTTTCATGTCATTTTGGAGGAAATGAAGCCTGTAAACTTACAAAACAAACATTTGCAAGCGGAGGATTGAGTACTACTACAGACCAAATCAAAATTCGGAGCAGAAACTTGGAGGGATAGATGTTAGTCCAGGAAAGTTTTCTGACTTTTCCTTGACAGAAGAAAAACTCTGCTGTGAGCACTGAAATGTCTCTATCAAGGAGTACTTTCTGAGCGCTTGAAGCACCCTATGATGCATGAGGCAGCATGTGACACCTCTGCCCTCTATGGGTCTGAAATGGCACATTTTGTGTGTGCAACGAGACCTGAAGACTTCAACTCTACTGCAGCCTGAACTCTAGAACTATTATATAACAAAGGAAAACTCTCCCTCAGGGCAGTGTAAACATCAGGATCTCAGTTAGGTCTTTGGCCCTGGTAATGCAGATGTCTGCATGATTATGTCTCTCAGAAACAAGAGAAGTGGTCTCTATAGGGATGCAAAAATACTCTTCAGGCTTATATAAAATCACATTTTAAAAAAACAAGATCTTGGCAAGTAATTTTGGGACTATGTAGGTGGCTGGCATAGCCCTGAAGAAGTGTGAGGTACTGTGAACAGCAGAGAGCAGTTCTGCAGCCCAGTGTTGTCTTGTTTTACTGGTTGGTGCTGAAGGGTCTAAATATCAACAAATTCATACTTTTGCATAGGGGCGACAGATGGTGTATACATCTAGATGGTAAAAGAGTCCTAGCTTATTTCCCATCACAGGAATATACCAGTTCCCCAGGGGAAGGTGGCCACAGAGCCATTCCCTGCACCACTGTGTGTTTCTGTACCTTTCATCCCACTACCAAAGTCAAACAGACCTTCTGATTTAGCAGTGTTGTGATCTCTGCACACACTGTGTCGTTGTAGGCAGACACTTGAGGCAGTGCTATCAGAGCAGTGTCAGATGATGACATTAAAGAACTGCACCACAGAGAGAAGAGGAGGAAATACATCTTTTGCTGACTGGCAAAGACTTCCAGAGGTGATTAGTAATTAACAGCTTAGTGAGAAATTTGCCTTGTTTACTTCAATCATGATCCCAGAAGTAGTAGGCTGTAGAGATCCTAATACCTGCATCTCTTGGGTGCTGTACTTTTATCTTTTTTCCTGACAAGCTGCAAACAACTGTTATAATTCTGGTCAGTGAATAACTCAATCTCAGTACTTGTCTGAGGTTGCCCAGTTTCAGCTCCTGCAGTATCCTCCCACTGCAAATAGGGGCCTTTGCTTCTTGCATCAACATTAGCTGCATACAAGGCCATATTTCAATGTAATACAAAAGAGGGGAGATGGAGAAAAGGGTCTGTTTGGGTAAAGCTGAGGAAGCACTGTATTTCTTGAAAATTTCAAGCCTCTGCTGATGTAATTGAAATGCACTGAATGTCAAGCTCCAGGAGGCAAAGTCAGGACAGGCAGAAGTCAGTGACTGATCACACTGACGGAATCACCTTGGTTCATCTTTTTTCCAGTTCAGATGCTGCGGAGTCTCCAACTACACGGACTGGTTTGAAGTGTACAACACAACCCGAGTGCCAGACTCCTGCTGCTTAGAATTCAGTGAGAATTGTGGGCTCCATTCCCCAGGGACCTGGTGGAAAGCGGTGAGTAGCTGTGCAGCACACGGCAGCAGCCGCCTTGCAGCCCAGGTGAAGGGCAGGCAGGTAGTCAGATGATAAGCTGTGCACCTCAGTCATCTATCCTGACTCACCTTTCATCAGGTGCTTTCAGAAGGCTCCTGTTGAGCTGTGGCTTTGACCTCCAATGAAACCCCCTATTTAGTTATTTTTATGAGCTGCTTTCCTTTCACAGGCTCTAAGCTGTTGTTTCACATTGCAGACAGGTCCATTCCAACACTGATCCCAGCACAGATTAGTGACATCCAGCTAGGAAATGGCAGGAATGTCCTTTTGAGTGTCCCACCTGCTGGGGTCAGGTAGCAGTAATGGCAAATGGTTCATGCACACACAGACCCTGGAGCGGCAGCCGTAGCTTATCACAGTCCAGGCAGTCCTGAGGCAGGAGGACTGTGAGGGCCTTGAGCACTCTTCTCCCACCAGGAGCTCTTGTTCGGGGGCTTCCACTGCACAGAAGAGTGGGAACTGTTCCACTGGGTTGCCAGCAGCATTTTTTCCTTGAGTTTTTGCACTTGCCTGTAATCAAAATCAGAACTCCATGGGATAATTTCCCTACAATGGCCTCGGCAAGATCTTTCTGGAACAGATAGTCAAAGCCTAAATATGTCTCTGAAATTAGCTCAGCAATTCTTTGTGCTAATTACAGGTAGTGCAATTACACAGGAGGGGTGTGGAGTAAGGCCACCTGATGAAGTGGAATTACAGCTAAATTTTGCTGGTTCTAATTGTGGAGACAATGAGTAAAGCTCTCTTGGCCACTTTCTAGTGAGATTTCATATGCATGGATTGGTGCTCACAGAGGCTGAGTTCACATCAAACACAGCCTCCTTACACTTCTTGAGTAGCTCCAGATAATTTTTTAAATTTAAGGACTGAAAAATTCTTCTTCTATTTCATTCAGGGTAGCAAGAAAATCAGTGCAGGTTAACGCTCTGGCTTCTGATGGGCATTAATAGTTCCTCAAAAAATGTAGAAGCCCCTAAGTGAAGGCTGAATGATTCTTGGCCATGAACATTTACAAGAAGGGAGGGCACTGTTTTTGCATAAGGTTGTCTTACAGACATTATTACTGAAAGAAAGGTTTCACTTGGGCCAATTCCACCCTCCCCAAAACTGGACCAGTAAAAAAGGGCTACAGCTACTGCAGAATTTAAGGCAGGAAGGAAAATAATGGAGGAGTGCCCACCGTGCAGTTTAAAATGGAGGAAAATGGTGTGAAATGGGCCCATGTGCAGGAGGAGCAGCTGCTGAGCCACTTGCACTGGGACTCTTGGGTTTCATGTGTCTGTATGTATTTAAAAGAAGTGTTTATTTCCCTGAAACGTGGAGAAAATGAAAGCCTCATTGTAAGGTTCTAACTGCTTCTGGTTGGGTTTTAGAGGGCAAAGAGGACCCAAAACCCCCAGTGTTTGTTTATTTGTTGTAGTTTAACTCCAGCTGGCTACTAAGCCCCACACAGCTGCCTGCTCACTTTCCCACCAATGGGATCAAGGGGAGAAGCAGAAAAGTACAAGTGAGAAAAGAGTGGGTTGAGATAAAGACAGTTCAGAAGGGAAACCAAGAACCATGCTCTGTGTAAGCTCTTCTCAATGATAACAAAAATATCTCCAGATTATCAACCTTGTGCTCAGGACAAATCCAAAACACAGTCCCATACCCACCACTGTGAAGAAAATTAACTCTACCCCAGCCAAAACCACAGAGTATTTTTAGTTACTGGCTGAATTTATACACAGTGCTCATGCAGCATTTTGGAGGTGCACTTTTTTGTGTCACTGGGATTAGTACGCCATGTTCAAGCTTCAACCCAAAAATACACTGTAGTTGCTCCAGCACTGAAATGACGATCCAGGCTACCTAGCAGCTAGGTCAGATCCATTTCTTCTCTGGCTGTATATTCCCAGGAGAGTAGAGCTGTATTTATGGCTAATACAATATTCTTGGGTTTTGTTTTGGTTTTTTTTAGCCTTGCTATGAAACTGTGAAAGTATGGCTCCAGGAAAACTTACTGGCAGTGGGAATCTTTGGATTGTGCACAGCTATGGTGCAGGTACAGTTTAATATCAATTTTCAAATCCTAACTAATTGTAACTAACTAACTAACTAACCATAGATTCAGATACATACTCTGCTCGAGCAGGTTTTAAATCTTGCAGAATTTTCCTCTACCATCATGCAAAATTATTAAGTACTTTGTGTTTTACTTTAGTTAAAATAGTGTGTACAAGACACAGAAGTAGGAATACTGCACAGCTGGCACTTTATCAAGTGGTTTATCTGAGACTGAAACTGGCCTTGGGAGGGGAGACTGGACTCCAGACACCTAGTCAGGGTAGGATGAACTGCCTGTAGAGTGCCTGTATTTGTCCAGTTATACTCCAGAGAGAACTCAGGCCAAATATCCAACTTGAACATAGTCTGGAGGTAGCTTAAGTCTTCAAGCTCATCGCTGGGGTAAATGATAAATCAAGATGTGGTGCCCATTAGTCAATCCTGCCAATAAAGCTGTGCTCCCTTGCTATTAATGGCAGAGAAACTCACTAGGTATGATTGGCACAGACTTGCCTATCAGATTTTTGAGTTGCAGTTCTTTCCACTGGGACTGTGGTGAGAGAAGAATCTGTTGTCCACCACTTTGTCTCTTACGTGCCTGAGCCTTTAACCCAGCCTGCTGTGGTTGTGCCAGTCTAAGCACCAGTGGCACAGCCTGAGGATACACAGGTGAAAGTTGTGCTGGAGCTCAGGCTGGTTCAAAGTCCCTTTCCTAAATTCAGTCAAGATCTGACCTCCCCCTCTCTCACACTCAACATGCAAGCACAAAGGATGGCATTGCTAAGCTAATTAACACCATGTAACTGCAGATTAACCCATGGTTGTTTGGCTTGGTTGTTGTTGGTTTTTTTTTTTTTTTGGTTTTTTTTTTTTTTTTTTTTTGGTTGTTTTTTTTTTTTTTTAATTTTTCCTGGTATGCCACTAGCAGAAGCAGGAGAGAGCCTGGGATCAGTATTCTGCCCACATTCCCACTAATGACAGATTAGGCAGAATGGCACATATCTTACTCTCTCATATGTCATGTATTGGCTGCAGCTTATTAATGCAAATGTCTGACGCCTCACAGGCCCAAACGGAGTAGAGTTTGGGGTTTGTTCCAGTATAGTAAGCATATATGCTTAGAGAAAAAAAAGCACAAGATCATATGGCAGACAGACAATTTATGAGTGTTGTTAATATATTACCATATTTTAAAAAACCAAACCAGCTTTTGAGCATCCATTCAGCATTTAGGGTATCTTCAAAGGACACACAAAAACCCCCCAGCAGCCCATGGCCAGAGTCCTTCTCCTAAATACCCTAAATATAATAAAGTTCTAAGACAATACTATCTTTCTGACAGAAAGACATTGCTAGTTTGCATGGGAGGAAACACTTCAGACAATTTAAAAATGCAAATTCATATTCCTAGTAACTGCTGTGCAATGCAGGGAAAACACCGTAGAACACAACTGATTTTTAGTCTGCCTTCCAGCTGCCTGGTGTGACTGAATCTACCTGATGACAAAAGTTTTTGTGCGCTGTCACATGAATGAGCTGGGCTCCCTCTCTTGCTGCTGTTTCAGTTTTGTTCTGGCACATGGCATGTGACAGTTTTTCATGTTAAGCATCTTATAGAATCATACGGTGACATAATTTGAAGGACATTCAGCACAAGCAACAGAAGAATCTTCCTCAGTTGTACATGCTTCAAAATATAAACCAAGTTCAGCCACCACTGTTTCGTTATGTAGCTGTCCCCAAAGGTGTTCCTTTGCCAGGAAGCAGAAGACAGATTCAGGGGTACTTCCAAAAAGCCAGTGCTTGCTATAAACAGCACACCAAAACCTAATAATCTGATTCCACTGTGGAAGAGTGAGACATGAGGAAGATAACCATTTTTTTTCTTCACAAATATAATAGTGTCTGTGTGTATTCATATATTCTTTCAAAGTACTCACTAACAGGAACTATTACTCATGTAAAGACCACATTTGAAGTGGTCAAATTAAGTGCTTAAAACAGAATTCATACCCTGAAATTTTCTACCTGGCAGACCTTCATTTCAGCGACAGCTCTTACAGCAGTGTTGCAAAGGGAAACTAACAAGCACTTAGTACATTCAGATGGAAGGAAAATAAGACTCTCTCCCCCATCCCCTTTTGATGTAGTCTACCAGAGGCAGCACAACAGGTCAGTGCTTGGCTGGGAGAGGAACCCCCACCTCCCTGCTGCTTCTCTTGAATAGGCTGAGTAGAAAAACACATCCATTGTTGGTGAGGGATTGATGGCCATGATTAGTGCATGTTGTGTCTCCAGTGATTCCCCCACAGGGACCTGTGCTCACACACACTTGGAAAAGTAAAGTACAGTCAAGTAAACCACAGCATCCGTAGGGCCGGGGATCATCCCAATGTCTTTCCAAACAACAGCTACAGGGATACCCACACAAAACTCACACAGGTGTAGATTGCTACTGTAAAATATTTTCAAGCAAAGGCATCCAAATTTTTTACAATATACCTCTTCCCAATAATCTGGTGGCTGCTCTTGATGGAGAAATCAACTCTCCCCTGCTCTCACTGTTCATTCTGTAAGACAGCAGTGCAGATAAGGACAAAAGGCAGACAGACTCTAGGAATAGAACAAGGACATGAACAGGCAGGAAAAGCAGTGTGTGACATGTCCTGTGTGTGAACAAAACTAGTGTCATGCTTTTCTCTTTTTCCTTGTTGTTTCAATAAACGGGTTTTTTTTTACTTACTGACAAACCATTGTTTGTTGTTTCTTTTCTCTTAGATTCTTGGACTCACCTTTGCAATGACCATGTATTGTCAGGTAGTCAAGGCAGACACCTACTGTGCATAGATACCATTCTCAATCTTTCTGCTTCTCCTCCAAAGGACACAGGAGAAATCTCCTTCATGCTCATTCATCTGACCTTTTTTCTCCCTTTGTACTATAAACTGTGTATAATGCTATCTTTCTGAAGATTTTGTGAAATCACCCCACTTTACTGAAGGAGGAAGAAAAGAAAGTCAGTACTTGAACTGGCACAGGTAAGAAGCAGCCTTGTCTTTAAGCAGAGGAAAACCAAAAAAACAATGGCTCCATTTCCATGGCCTGTGGCAAGGCAAGAGAGGCTGCTTACGAGGGGCTGACTGCACACCCATGTTAGGAAAAGATGGCACTGAGGCAACCTCTGCAAAAGCTGCCAGGCTGCCTTCCCGCATTTCCCAGCCTGGAAGAGAGGACGTAGAAATGAAAATGTTCTTCAGCAGGAAGGTACAGAGTAGCTAGCACTGAATGCAATTGTAATTTTACTACAGTTTGCACACAGCTAAAATGTCAAGATCAAGCAGCCCTGCCTCCAAGTGTCTCAAGACGGTTTTGTAGCCAGGAGAGGATCATCTTCAGAAATACATTGTTTTAAAGGAGTATTTTTAATCTTATGCGCCGCAACGTCAGGCTTTTAATCAGAATCTGTACAGTGAGATCCTGGCTGTTAATGGAAAACAATACTGGACATTGCCTCACTTCTTAATTGCCAGTGGCATATAGATGGTTGACTGCATATGTTATATATATTACATTCATAAACACATACTTTTCTGAAAGGAGGTGAAAATACCCAGCATCTAACCTCAAAAAGGGGAAACCTTTCTATCCTGTTTTACATTCCAACTGAAATAACCAAGTATTATTTCTTGTACAAGGCACTATCACTTATACCTCTGGGAAACAAGTAATTACTTTCAGCTGTATCTTCATTTCAGTAAACAACTTGTGAGTGGGCTCTCTCTGTCAGTCTACTATGGTTTTATTTTTTTTACCATCCCTGTTTCAAGTAAGTCTGCCAAAAAATATCACTCATTTCCACGCTTGAAGATGTGTACGAAGCTGTCAGCTGTTTCTTCCCTGAAATGTCACCATTTCATTAATTTACTTTGGGATAACATCATCTGCAGGTATGACAGAGTTCCTTGCTGAGGAAAAATCTTTCGCACATTGCTCATTTTTCTGAGAGTTATTAAGACTTCAGATGCTTTTATGCTTAGCTTTTTTTTCCTCCTAGCTGCACACTGACAACAGCCAAGACACATCAGTCTCTGTTAGAACTGGAGTCACTTCTCAGTGCTCTTTTTCAGATGCATTTTGCTTCACCCAGCTGCTGGCTAGAATATAATCCACACTTTCTGGAATATCACAGAATCACAGAAATTTGCAGAAAACAAAACCATAACTTTCCTTAACCAGGGAGCAGCCATTCATTGACAACTGAAGTCATTGATGTAGTATCCTCCTGTGCACATCTTCTGCTGATGAGGTTAAAAATCAGATGTGTCCTATTGTTCAAACAAATAATTCCCTGCCAGCAAACAGCTCCGGGTAGTGCATGTGTGCCAGGGAGAAGCTGAAGCAGCCCAGGGAAAGGACACAGCAGGGAA
Organism: Chamaea fasciata; assembly: GCF_029207755.1. Classification (NCBI taxonomy): domain Eukaryota; kingdom Metazoa; phylum Chordata; class Aves; order Passeriformes; family Sylviidae; genus Chamaea; species Chamaea fasciata. The sequence goes on along the minus strand of NW_027094092.1, from coordinate 17,290,620 downwards.
CAAGCACACAGAGCAATGCAGATATCCCACTCCCTTCAGCCAGCATTTGAGGAGCTCTCAGCCACTGTCACTTATAGCAGAGAGCTGACTGTGGAGCTGTGTTTTCCCAGGACTCGGAGTGCAGCCATTCCTGCAGACTGGAAGCATGCATCAAGCTTGTAGAGGAAGTTACTTTGCTTACAACAGCAGGTCTCAGCTCTGAGTGACTTTTTGCATGCTTTGATTTAAAGGCAATTTCCTGCACAAAGCTGGACTTGCCAACCCATAGCCTATTGAACAATCTCCTTTACACCCATAACTAACCCTCCTCTGGACCTACATCATTTGACAGATTCACTCTCACTCGTTAGATTTGGGGGTTTTTTGGTCTCCTTGCTGATGTCCTGCAGTCTTCTCACTCTCAGGCATGAGCTACTCCATGTTTTCTGGGAAATTGCTTAGGACAGTCTGGTGTTTAAAGGAGCAATTATCTTCCAAACTGTTACCCCCATGGGGCATTTAGCTGTGCAGGCTAAGGTAAAAGTAATGTATTACTTTGTGTGCATTTTATATGGCTTCCCAACCACTATCACAGCAACCTCCCCACCACTAAAGGACTTTACTGTCATGCAAGCAAGCCCCAACAAACCCCAGCTGAGCAAGCAGCCCACACACAGGTACCCTGTACTCCAAGCCAGGTGCTCACTTGACGTGCTGCAGTCACCACAGCCCCCGTGCCCTCTGCTTCTTGAGCCCAGGCTGACCTGCAGACTGTCCTGCTCTGCAAAAGATGGTGTAAGTTTGTTCCTTCCCTCTCTCTACTCTGTTCTTTTCCTAACCTGCACAGACACAGTTCCAGGTTAGCTGTACCATTAGTTCTTGCTTTATAGTTTGTACACAGGTGTGCTTCTGCTGACAACTCCGAGTTTCTACCACTGAAAAGCAGCATGACAGAGTGACGAATACATTCATAAAACATTGATTTTTTTTTTTTTTGAGACAGATAAAAGGTAGACAAGTCTATTTGTAGTGATCCCTGCCATTAAAAATTAACACAGAGACAGCAGGCTGATGATGGTTCAGTTGATGGGAGCAAACCATTGTGCAGAACTCCCACAGAGAGCAACTCTCATCAATTTGCTTGATGCTGGTGTAGGGAAAAGAGATCACAAACGCTTCTCCTGTGAGACTCACAGGAGTGAGTGAGCTGTGCTCTTAGAGAACACTTCTAGACTTCAGCTAAAGCTTCAGTGGAAACAAAATTTGAGAAGCAGACTGAAGACAAGTCACATTTTGTGGTTTCCTCTAATCATTTTCCACAGTTTAGGTGTCTTTACAAGATAAACTGCCCTGGTTTTCAAAAACAAATACCTAAATGGAATATAAGCAACACTCACTTTGTAAATCTCAGTCACTGCAACAAAACAAAACAAAACCCACAAACAAACCAAAAAACCCAAGCAGACAAACAAACAAAAAAAACCCCAGATCACATATTGTTGCTAATAATTTCTTTTAAATACTATTCTTCCACTACCAACTGAGATGCTACTGCAACTTGTTCATAATTTGAACTGGACTATTTTGTATATTTGATGCTATTAACTCTCTCCACGCAGACCAAACAGCTGTTACCATGCTTACAGCATTAGCAGCACAATCCAATTTCATACCTCTGAACACACTGCATATAACAAGCCTCAGACTTACCATATTTTCTTAAGAACACTGCATCCTTTCTCTGCTGACAAGGTCAGAAGATTTGTGATGTGTAATATCAACAGTCTTTAATAAAAAACAAAACAAAACACAAAAACCCAACAAAAAAAACAAACCCAAAAAAGGACAGTTCCATTTTACACATAAAACTTCACATTAAATTGGTTGATTATATATAAGTAACCTGTAGTACATAATAATCCATTTGAAAGGCTCTGCTGATACTGAATGCAGGCAGAGCAACACAGAAGTCATTCCAATTGCTTCTATTACTGTCTTGTCACTTTTAGTAAAGCCTTTTATATTATTGTGACTTCTTATCTTTAAACATGAAGGAGGACTCAATACATTTAAATTAAAGACAGAAACAAAGGCAATAAAGGAACACTCCTAATTTATTCTCATGGCTGTTTCTGCTTAATAACAAGATATGAAGGCACAGGGCATATGGCTGAATCTACTGAATTCAGCAGCATCAGGATTTAGCTTTTTAGATTCAGTCCAATATGCTTTTGGCTTTCCATCTTCACAATTAAAAAACAAAATGGCAAAAAAACCCACAAAACATATATTTAATAGAATATGGTTTATTTTCATGTACTGTCACTAGCAGCCAAATCTTATTACTTGCACAACACAATTACTTAGCTCCTCATCATACAGTGCACAATCACTGAAATTCACTTTGGTCTTCCCCCTCAAATGAAACAAACTCATAAAGGTTTATTCTTTGATCAATAATTAGCATTTAAATGCAGCATTGTAGGATTTATAATATGGAGAGGAGGCTGTAAAAATACTCTGTTTTGCATCAGCAATAGGGCTGCTAAGGGAATCCACCCAAACCCTCACTTCTCCCAGGGTGGGACAGGAGCTTGTCAGCATGGACCAAGTCACAGCCTTTCATTCACCCCTTGGCTTCGGTGTTGTGCTATGAATGTGGCACCAAAGGTAAGCGACAGAAACCGGCACTTGATTGTGGCATTTATTTTAAACCCAGACTCTTAATTTACTCTAATTTATCTGCAAGAATTGCTAAGTGTAAATGACCTGCATAGATACTGAGTTAGACAGTTAGAAAACACGGTGGGACTGCCATGGGAAATCTTGTTTGGATTCCATTGCGAATTCTCCTCCCTTGTCACTGGTAACTTACCACAGTGGGCAGGTCTCCTCTGTTCTTTGGATTTTGTTGCTGCAATTACAATGGTTCATTTTTGTGCATTCATATAAGGAACAAAATTAAAATATACATTTTATTTTTTAAAAGTTATTAAATATTCTTTAAAGTTTACAACAGAATGTCTTTTGTATTCTTTATAAGCAACTGCACTACAAGCTAAACAGTGATTCTATACAGACCTGAAGATGTGTGTGTGTGCAAGTGCACACACACACATACTGTATGCAATTTAACAAAACCCTACAGTGTTCTAGTTCTTTGCCATTTCTCATTATCTTTAATTTGATCTATCCTTCCTTACAAATTTGTTTTTGTTATTATTATTTAAGTGGCTTACCTATTCCCAGGTAAATTCACACCCCTCTTTCCTCTTAAGGGCAGGCAACCTGAAATTATGTGGTAGTCGATAACAATTCAGAAACTACTGGGTTCAGTGTTAAAAAAATACTCAGACCCCAACCAAATTATTTTGTGTTCACAACTTGTCTGTTACTGATAACTTTGAAATAAAAGGACTTGTCTTTTTCTGAGGTAGTTGCTTACATTCAAAAATTACATAGAAAAACTTGAAAAATTAACACCAGAATGTTTTTAAATTAAACAACTAGGAACTTGTACTGTGTCAGATGAGAAGAATACCTGGTTAGCCAGGTATGATACCTGCTATCATGTCTAACACTGCCTTTTTTTAATAGAATTTGTTGTACCCTGCAGGTCAAACAGCTTCACAAGTGAAATTGCCTCTGAACTGTGCATTCTGAGCAACACAGGTGTACTGTTGAAATTGTAATGGGAGAAGTAGAGACCCAGAACTTTTAGAGGTTGTTGCATGAAGCATCTTAAGGGATAACCCTCACCCTTGGTGGAAGTTTCTTACAGCTCCCTCAGATTAGGAAAGATGTTTATATTACTTGAATTGTCTTCATCCCATTAAGTGCACCACTAGATGGTCTCATCAGCCACATCTATCTTGAATCCCCTTCTGACTTCGTGAAACTTTACATTTTGGTCTTGCAGTAGACCAGTGAATTTCACAATTTCTACATGTTGCATTTAAAAGAACCCTTCTTACATGGATTTTAACGTGTTGCCATTCAATTTCATTTACTCACCATTGGTTCTACGCTTTAGAAATGATAACTTAATGATGCTTCCAGAAATATATGGGCTCAGAGCATCAGTATTACCTTTACAGCTTAATTTGCCTTTCCACTAGAGCTTAACCCTGGGTAATTGAGTACTCTGTTGATTTTCAGATCCCATTGTTTCAAACAACTAAGCCCAGTGTACCTTTCCCCAGTAGCTATCCCAGTTATCTTTGCTTTTGTGCTACCTGTTGGCAGAGACAGAGCTGTTCCTACTTTAATCAACAACTACGTGAGTATTTCACCTGACATCCTGCTATTTTTCCAAAGTACACCTAGCACAACCTGGAAATGCCAGGCCTAGCTGATTATTCTGGCTGTGTAAAAGTACTTTTCTGTCTGCATGGCGATAATTTTCAAAGAGATTTAAGCGCAGCTTATGATGCTTCATCCAAAATTTTGTCTAGACACAAAAAAAGTGCAAAACACAGAACCCTATGTTTCTTACCATGCTAAAAAGCCCAGACAAATGAGCAATCTGTCATTAATAACTCATCTGGCAAATGCCATTTGAAAGGCTGTTTTTCTGAAATCCCACAAGTTGCCTATGGTAGGTCACTTTACCCTAGGCCTTCCTTCCCTGTCTCCCCCTGCAATAAACTGTTTCCCTGTGGAAATACTGTCTGTTCACTAGAAATCCTGGGGTTTGTTGAGCTCAGTTTACATTCCTCCTTCCAACAGCCAGAAAACATTCACTACCAAATCCAAACCAGTGCGTGTTAGACAGCTAAACAGAAGTTCCATATCTCAGGATGAGGGTTTTTAATGAAGAAATAGCTGATCAGTTGAACTGATTTTTCAAACAAGTCCGTGGTGTCTTTTATGCAGAAATCATTTAGGCAGAACAGAACATTTTGTTACTACAGAATTGCTTAACAGACTAATCCCTGTATTTGCAATTAAAGAATAATTTGAAAGGATGGGATAATTATCCACTATAAACTTCCCTTTATATTCCCATGGCTCTGCTATTAGAGCCATGGGTCAAATCACAGGCAACAAAATAAAACATGCAACTGTATATAGTTAAACACACAGAAAACAAAACGCTATAGAAAGCAAAGTACGGCATAAAAAACTCCTAACTGTTAATGTATATTGCTTATGCATCTGTGTCTCATAGGGACAGTGCCAAGAGTTTCAGCTGTAAAGCATTCATCCTGAAGATTAACTAAAAATTACTGGAGAAATACAGGGATTTTAGGAACTGGTTTCTCATCATCTCCCTCCTCCACAAATGCCCTTCTTTGGCCCTAAAGCTTAAGTCCATCACTGCTCCAGCCCTTCCACCTCTACCATTTAAATCTCCTGTTCTGCACACAAAAATACATGGTCAGTGACAGTCCCAGTCTGTCAGATGTGGGAGGGATTCAGCTGTTAGACTGATAAATTTTATGGTAAGATACGTTATGTGGCGTTACAAAATTCAGGTTTGATACTGATTTAGGAGACCAGAGTCTCTACAGAACAGAGCAGAATAAGTGCTGTGACCAATTCATGCAGCCTGGTTCTGGACCTATATAGTGACTGAATCTGAGTTGCTCTTCATGTCCTCAGTTCCTTGATGCAAGCCTGCAAATGGTTAGACAAGCACTGTTATCAAGCAGAACTGTCACTGGCTGCTTAGCATGCTCCAGACAGACTAATGCTGCAGGGATTCTTTTTCCATTTTTTTTAACCCAGTTTACCTTGGAAACTTGTTCAGTGTTATTGTATCAGCCACAGATGCAATTAACGGATTCTGATATTCTATCTCAGCTTGAATAATAAGTACACAGAATACTGAGTTTAAAAAAAAAGCCTCATCTTAGAAAGGATGTGTTTGTTGTTCTTTTGAAATGCTCACCTGCACCCACAAACGCTTAAGGTGACTAAGGCAGCATATGCATCCCCACAGTTTGTACTGTGGCAGCCCAACTGTCCAAGATAAATTCTATTAAAAAAAAAAAAGTGTGAAAGTGTGTTTGTGTAATTCTCAATTCTTTCATTTTGAGGTTGTCATTTCTCAAGGAACAAACCCTCTCCCTCCCTTAAGGGAGTTGGAGCTGTTTGCAAGCTCAATTAGGATGAAGCATTTGCAAATACTCCAGGAAAAGAGCACTCCTGCATGGTGCTGATCCTAATGCTTTTTTTGAAAGCCCACCTCTCACTCTGTAATCCAACACCAGGTCTCTTATCACAGTCAAAGTCACCAAAACTTTGTTATAATCTCAGAACAACACACAGCCTCCCTCCTTCCCTCCCCACCGACAGCCCCCTGTGTTCATTTCATCTGAAAGCCAAGCTGGCATTAGTTGAACAGGGAGGCTGTGTGGAAGTACAAATCAAGCTCTTGGGGTAAATTCTTCACGCTGTAAGCTCAGCTACAGGAACTGGATGCACAAATATGTTAGAAACAGTAATATATCCCCCTAGAAGCCAGAGGTGCTTTGACTATCCTGGTGAGCAGCTAAGTTATGGTGTCTCAAGGGCAGAGTTGCCTCATGATTGAAAACACTCCGACTTTCGGGGGAAGGACAGAAATTGTGAACTCAGACCTGTGCACAACGGAAGGAATTACGGATTTGCAAATGCAAACACGAGAGTACATAGACTGAATTGATGTGTCATATAATTACTAACTCACTTTCCCTAAACAAAGTAATTCACCAGCTTGGAAGTACAGCTTGTTGTCATGGAACTTGCTTGATATTTGGTGCTAATAAAAACTGAAGTTTTAAATCTTCCTGTGAAGTCCGTGCATTGAAGTTCTTCCCTATTAAACACCTCCTTATTCCTGACTGTGCACCACAGCTGGTTACCCTGACACAAAACATCTTCATTATCAAAAGGTCCTTTGAAATAAGTGCTCACAGGTTTCAAAGAAGAATTATCACAGGAAAAACTGGCACAATTAAGAGCTTGCCGTGAACCACACTCTCTTATTCCTGATGGAATCAAGAGTAAATGTACATTCAAAAAATCTATGTGCATGTGTTTTTCTCCAAACCAAAATATTCCACTGCAAGCAGTCTTTGCTGTGGGTGGCACAGGACTCCAGTTTATCCAAATATCTGTACCAGGAAAGGTGAGGAAGAAAAGGGAAAATAAAAATGTAAGGTATGAAAAAAAGCATAAATGAAGATTAAGAGAGAAGGTTGGAAATGGCCAAGAGACCTGAGCAGACTGGTTTTCCCCACTGTAAGTTCAAAGACAGAGCAGCATTCCATGATATATGTAATTTAAACATTACTGAAAAATGCTGGGGACGATGAGATACATCTGCAGGTCCTGAGGGAACTGCTGGATAAAGCAGGTGAGCCACTTTGCATCGTATTTGAGATATACAGCAGTGCAGTAAAGTTCCCACTGACTGGAAAAGGGGGAACGTAACCCCCATTTTTTAAAGGGAAAAGCAGGATACCTGGAGAACTACAGGCCCATCAGTCTCACCTCACTGCTCAGCAAAATCATGGAGCAGATCCTCCTGGAAAATATGCTAAGGCACATGGAAAACAAGGATATGTCTGGGGAACAGCCAACATAGCTTCACTTAGGGAAAATCATGCCTGAGAAATCCTGTGGCCTTCGCGGATGGGCTTACAGAGGTGGATAAGAGTGACTGACATAACCTACCAGGACTTGTACAAAGCTTGACCCTGTCCTGCACAACAGCCTTGTCTCTAAACTGGAGAGACACTGGTGTGATGGATGGACCACTCAGTGGATAAACAACCACCTGCGTGGTCACTATCCAGGTCCAAGAGGAGACCAGTGAAGAGTGGTGTTCCTCCAGTTCCAGGAGGACTGTTGGGACCAGCAATGCTCAACATCTTTATCAGCAGCGTGGGCAGTGGGATGGAGTCTCCCTCGGCAAGACTGCAGACAGCACCAAGCTGTGAGGTGCGGTCCACACACTGAAGGGATGCCATCCTGAGGTGTTGTAACAAGTAGAATTATAAAAGAAAGGCCTCATAAAATCAGGCCTGCTCTATTAAATTAATAGCCAGCCTGTCACCTGTTCTAAGTGCAGTTAAGCAACTTGCAAGTTCCCATGTGAAAACAATCCTGGTATGAAAGGTTCGTTAACACAATGACCTGTTCTCGGGTTGAAAAATAAATGTATCCGTGTGAACAATAAGATCTGTTCCATGAGAACTCACAAAGGAAAAATGTAAACAACCTGAATCTTAGCACATACACACAAATCTCCTTCTGACCCAAAAATGAAGTACTAAAACAACGCGCAGCCAATAGGTGCTGCACACGGGGTCTGTGAAAACTGTGTAACACCGGTGCTGTGAATAAAGAATCGGCTTCTCCCGCGCCAAGGAAAGGGAGTCTCGGCTGACTTATTACGAGAGCTGACGGCCCGGGGCGACGGCGGGAGGCGCGGCCGAGGCTGCCGCGGGACCGGGGCCGAGAGACGGATCCACAGAGCCGCGAACGGGCAGCCCGCAGCGGGACGGAATTCGGGCGGCGAATACAGAGCGGAGAAAGGCGCCGGCTGCAGCTCCAGCCGGCCGGGGACGGCCCCGAACACACCGAGACAAAAGCGGGACCCGGGCGGGGAGAGCCCGGGGCCGCGGGCGGGGCGGAGCGCACAGAAACCAACACAGAAACAGAGAAACAAACAGACACGGGAACAGACACAGAGACACAAGCAGAGCTCCCGGGAAGGCGCCGCCCGGGGGGAGGGAGGCGGGACCGGAAAATGCAGCGCGGCCGCGGAGCCGGGGAGCGCGGAGACAGCGGAGGGGCCGCGCCGCGCCGCGGAAGAGCCGCGGAGCGGATAGCCGGGAAATCGCGCAGGCCGAGGGTTTAAAACTCTCGGATGTAAAATCGGGGCAATCGCCGCCCGCGGATCCCGCTCCCAAAAGCCGCCCGGGAACCGCCCTGGGCCCGCGCCGCGCGCGGACGGAACCCGTGCGCGGCGCGCCCGCGAAATGGCTCCGGCGGGACACCGTGTCCCGGGCGGCGATGGGGCGGCCGCTCCCGCTCCCCGGGAAGCCGCGGCGGCTCCGCCGGGTGAGTTTTGTCCTCCAGAAACCCCCGAGCCCCGCTCGGTTCGCGGCTCCACAGGGAACGCGCGAGCTCTGCAGACGGCAGGACCGGAGCACATTCCCTGTTCCCAGCTCCTTCCCGGAGCGGAAGGCTCCGATGCCGATCCCTGCGCGGGCTTTCCAACAGCCCCGGGGGCTTTGCCGGGCCGGCCCCGCACCGGCGGGAGGAGGGGGCCGCAAGCGCTCTGAGCCTTTTTAACCTTCTCTGTATTTTCGGTGTTCCCCCCTTTTGCCGTTTGCAGCCTTCAGGGGGTTTTTGTGTTGCTTCTCCCCTCGGCTTTCCTCCCGCGGGTGCTGCCCGGGCAGGGCAGAGTTCGGGATGGAATCGCTGCGGATGTGAGCACAGCACGGCGGCCTTTGGTGTCTCCTTTCCCCCGCAGCGGCGGCCGGGTGGCAGCGCCCGGGGCTCTCTTTCTCCTCCCGATGAAAACGGCGCCTTGGCTGACTTACCACAATACTGACGGGCCTGGACAGGCTGGAGACATGGGCCCATGGGAACCTCAAGAAGTTCAGCAAAGCCAAGTGCAATGTCCTGCACCTGAGTGCAGGGAAATCCTGACAGGCCGCGCACACACAGCTACAAACACAGGATTGAGAGCTGCCTTGAGGAGGAGTTCAGTTCTGTTGACAGGAAGCTTAGCAGGACCTGGCAATGTACTCTTGTGTCCCAGAAAGAAAAGCAGGGCAGGTCGAGATAGCTGATTCTCTTCATTCTAGTGAGATTCCACCTGCAGTACTGCATCCAGCTCTGGGGCTCCTGACATAAAAAGGACATGGACCTGCTGGGGCAGGTGCCAAGGAGGCCACAAAGATGCTCAGAGGGCTGGAGCAGATCTCCTATGAGGATGAGGCTGGAGAGAGTTGGGATTTTCAGGCTGGAGAAGAAATAGGTATTAGAAATAATTCTTGACTGTGAGGGTGGTGAGGTACTGGAACATATTGCTCAGAGGAGTTAATGGATGCCCCATCCCTGGAAGGCCAGGCTGAATGGGACTGTGAGCAACCTGATCTAGAGTAAGGCATCCCCAGCTCCTGGCCAAGGGTTGGAACTAGATAATCTTTAAGGTCCTTTCCAGCCCAAACCATTCTACGGTTTAAAAGAACTCAGCATATCACAGGTGATCTGTCACAGCTGTCTGTCACTGTTACAGGGAGCACAGTATCTTGAAACTGAAAAAGCTTTGTTAGTATCAGTGCAACTACACAGAACACAAGGGTGTTCAGCTACACAGTCAGATCTAGTACTGAACCACTGAGTACCTGGTGCCTTACGTGCACAAGCAGCTCTGGTGAAGTATTAAGAGAAATTTAGGATAGCACTGCCACTCAGTGATGATGATGCAAGCTTATTTCATTTTCATTTTAATTTAGTGAGCTCTCACTAAAATGAAAGATTCCCTGAAAGCTTTATAGCATGAAGTGAAACGGCAGATTAAATTGAAATTGAGGTAATCCCCAGAAATGTATACACAACTACAGCAACTCAAAGTCTAGACACCTTTCAGACTGGCAAGCTCTTATAAAAATGAGAAAAAAGCAATCTCCTATAATTCTCAACCTTTTCAGTCTGTCTGAGGACATCCCAGAATGCACCACATTGTGTTTACACTATCATTGCAGTGGGACTACGCAGATCCCTATCAGAGAATGAAGTACTATTGAAATGGGTTACATGAACCCAAAGCACCACAGAATTTCACATACAGGAGTTAAAAGAAATTCTATTTCCTTTGCTTATGTTATTGAGATCACATATCACAAGCATCCATGTAATTTTCACTTCAGTATTTTCAAATGGCAACATTTGCTTGTTTGAAAGCCTAAGCAAGGTCTCTGTTCTAGTAGGAATGTTGCTCAACTCTGCAATTTTTGTTTTTCATGTCTGTGTAAAACTGTTCCTGCAGCAAAAATACAGTAAGTGAAAACCCACAAGGAATCACATTCTGGATGTACAGATGTACACAGAAGGAATATAAGCCCCAGGAATGAAAGTAGATTTCCCAGTAGGCAAAGTTGAGCTGTAGTTTCAGTTAAGTCTTCAGTGAAATTTTTGAAGCAGAGAATATGATGATTCCCTAGGGAAACTGCACAACCACAATACCTAAGCATATTTAAAGATTATCATTCAGGGCTTTTAAATCAAGCTCTATGTTTCCATTAATCCACTGAGCTGCCAGCCCAATCTCACAGTGGCAGCCTCACTGCTCTCTAACAATTGAGAGCTTATTAAATATTAAGGTCTTAAGTACTTCTGTTTGACTGAGAAATTCTAAACAGCATGCAGAAGATAAACATTTTCCCACTATATATATACACACGTATACATACACACATATATTCAGAAAGAGCAGTATTAGATAAAGGCAAATGTCCCCAAACCAGCAGAATTTTGTAATAAATCCATTCATTTTAAAGCAGCCCATGTATCCCCACAAGTCACATCCCCTTCCAGCTGTTTAGACCCAGCTTTCACAGGTTTACCTCTGAAGGACAAAAGCTCACCTCTCTCCTGGCCTTGAAATTCCAGCTCAGGAATTAGAAAGATAATCACAGCAGGATTCACACTACTCTAATAATGCTACACTAGAGGTAAAGAGAAAGACAGACAGTTTTAGAGGTAGCAAGACCAGCAGCATCTCTGGTACTTGATGTCTCTGACTTTCCATTCCAGTATTTTTAAAAGCATTCAGCTAAGATAGTTTTTGCTTAAAAATTAGGCTAGAATGCATAAGCTGGATGTGTATCCAGTACAAGATTTTCTGAAAAATCGTTTTCTACCCAACAGGGACAGGGGCCATCTTGTCAAATGCTTCACTCTCGTATTTCAGAAGGATCACTTTAGATCCAGAACAACTTGGGGTGGGTTGGGAGAAACCAGGAAGGCTTTTAGTTGATATTTTTAGATTTTTGTACTGTTAAGGCTTTCCACTAGACCCAACAGTAAAAGAGATGGTGACTGGGAGAATGGTCAGCAGCAAATGAGGGTCCTGTTTCAGGAAAGCAGCCAGGGTGCTGAAATGCCACTTGCCTCTTACACAGACGATCTGTAGTGCAAGCAGTGCTGCCCCCTGAAGCAGGCCTGTGAGATCACATGGAGTGTGGCTTGTTACACTGTCTGTGGAAACGGGACTTGCCCGCACGACAGAATTATTTTGTCTTCTTTCTCTGCACCCTTCTCTTCAACCCAAGCTTTCTGCTGGAACTAGACCTGCTCGTCTCCTCACAACATCCCCATTCCCCTGAGGGGTGGCACACTGAAATCTCTCTGTCAGGAATCAGAGCCACATCAGCTTCTCTGCAAACAAACTTGAATTTCCCTTTCTAGACAAGTTCAGATATCAAACAATGGTCAGGCATTACACCACACGAGAAAAATGTAGATCTTGCAAAAAAAAAATAAATAAGGATCTTAGATTCTGTTTGTATACATGCAAACACAGAGAGGAATCAAAACTAGAATAGTGGAATTAATGCTGAGGTAAAACACAGTGAAGCAAAACACCAAGCACCTGCCTGAGGCTCTTCCAGCAGGGACCTCAGCACAGGCTGGTGGATCCCCTGTCCTGCTCTATGCCAGTGGACACCACTCTGACATGGGTAGGACATGGGCAGTGTCACTCCCATTACAATATTTACATGTGGGCCCAAGAGAGTAGTTGCAAAACCAATATTTTGCAAAACCACCAAAACCACAAAAATTTTCCATTATTTTATCAGATCTTGAAATGCAAACTACCATTTGGATCCATTTTGGCCAGAGGTTTAGCTGGGACTCAGCCTCATGTTTCCCTGACCTATGGCATCTACAGGGCCATCAGTATGGGACAAAGTACTTTCAATTCTTGATATTCACAAATAACATTTCAGAAAAGCAGTTTCTGCAGTTAGTGCAATAAAGTAAGGAGGTACTGAGGGCTAGCAAACACACAAGGCTTCAAACCCCCTGAACAGATAATACAGCATGCAGAATTATGTAAGTCATTTTGTACTGCAAGTCAATCCCTTTATTAAAAGGGGATTACAACAATCACAGCATTTGGTGTCATTCACACACACACAACCCATGTATTAACTCCTGAATATGCAAAACTCAGTTTTGTGATACGCAGTTGCAGTCCTGTTTCCCATTCCCCCTCCCCCAAGCGTTTTACCTACAAGAATGTCAGTAGCTCAGATTTAAATTTCTAAAGCAATGGGGGTTTAACATTTACCCAGACCTCTGTGAGTGTTTGTCCTTCCTCCACTAGTGGCCCACATGGCCAGAAAATTGTAAGGTCTGCAGTGAGACAAAGCTTAAATAAATTGAATATTCAAACTCCTTTGTAAGACCTACAGGCCACTCCTTGAAAAAAATATGGATTTGATAATGAAATGTTCTTCCACTTACCAAAAGGTGGGTTTTTTTTTTCTGTCATCTACTTTGGTTTGTTCATGCTCTATTCCATACTTGAACACCTATTTTATAAAGACAGTTTTTAGAAATACCAACTACACATGCTTACAAATGCCTCTTTATGTAAAAGTAACAAAACCAAAACATAGAATCATTTTAACGGACAAAACACTTGAGGTGCAAAATAGCTTGAAGAAAAATAACGTGTTACTTAGGCAAGCACAGGAAGGAATTATTCTGATTATCTGCAGAACAACCCATGACTCATTAAATAAAAGTAAGCTTTTCAGCTTCTTTCTAAATAAATTTTTATAATCTTGTCTCTTCATAAGTAAACCAAGTTTTCCTTGCCATAAATTCTATTCCAATAATAATGGCAAAAGACTGAGACATTTATCAGGTCACAGGTAATCAGGAAGCTACACCAAACATCCTTCCTCAGGGTGATGCACATTTGATGGGCTATTAATGGAATCCTTTCAGCTGAGCATCACAGGCTGAAAGCACTGCATAGAGAGATACTCCAAGGGCTTACCAGGTGCTGCTGCTTTCAGTGCTGCAGTTCCAGACCACTCCAGTACCACCCGAAATTCAAACCCATTTTCATGTGCAGTGAGTCAAGCCATTCTCCTCCTGCTCTGCCAGTGGGTGCAGTCAGTCTGAGTAACACATCCCCATCACCATGAAGAAACTGCCCACATTTAAGTGCCTGACACCTGCACTGTAGAATGCTTCACAATAAGCAAATAAGCCTTTCATTATTTTGGGGTTGCCCTGAAATTAGAAATAAATTCTTTCACAATGCTACTATTTACTTCCAGAAAAGCCCCAAGTGAGTTATTTAATGCTGCTTGTGCAAATAACCATAAAACCCTTTTTTATTACAAAAATAGCATTATCAATAAAAACTGGCTAAGCTACACACTTCATGGCATAGCTCTGTTCTCAGAGTGTTTTCCTTTTCATTGTGCAGAACCAACATCTACTCTTCCGTTCCAAATAATGGTTTTAAATTTCCTGCAGGATGGGAGAAAGGCATTACTACTTTTTTGATTCCTTCTATTCTTGCTGAGGCTACACAAGATGAAGCAGAATTATGTTTTCATTTGAGATTCATCAAAAGAGCTGCAGTCAAGCTGAGCTGCAGTTAAATTCTGTTTTAATTAGAAACAATAAAAATCCTTGAAAACAAGTGGGTTCCCAGACATGCAAGTCAGTGGCAAAATGGGGCCTGAGGAATCTTTAGGCAGCAATGGTGTCTGAACACCAACAGTGATTGAATATCAGCAGGGAAAAAAAAAAAAAAGAAAAGCTTTCACTTACAGAGAAAACAGCTTGGAAATGAAAGCTGACCAGCAATTTGACTTAGATATCAAACACAGAGACCAAAAAGTCAGTCTTGAAAGAGAGAGGTACAACCCCTCCAAGCACATACACAAGCAAGTTTAAAAAGCACAAGGTTAGCCCTGCAAACATGATCCACTACAGATCCTACTCCTTTTTGTCTTTTCAGCTTACCCAAACAACATGCAGAAAGACCTGGTTGGGATGGAGAGAAGCTGCCTCAGAGGACTAACAATTCACCTTATGACAGGAGGACTAACACACCATTATGCTCCCTTTGAAGTGCAAAATCAGTGACATCATGACTAGGAAAATATTCAGGCCTTTTAAAGATCCAGCTACTCTCTGTGGCTCTATGACTTATTGCAGTAATTATTTCCTCCACCTGATTTGCATGCTGTACAAATTACTATTTCCACTTACTCTTTGCATAACAACTTGTCTCCATATCTACAAGCAAAGCCATTTTTCCTCAGTGTGTGGTGGCGAGGGGAAGGACTCATCAGTTCTCACAGAACCTCTCAGAATGGCAGCGTGCTCTGCTCGCTTTGACACGCACACAACCCCAACTTGTTGCCAACAGATTGTTCTGTAGTGAGTGGTTTTGAGAAGACCCTCACAGCATCAGTGATGAAGGGACCCTACTTTGCTCTGATTTAACTCTTTGCTCTGGTATAACTCAGCAGCAGGGTCTAGCCAGCATGTGGTGGGAGACAGAATCATAGAATATCCACAGCTGTAAGGGACCCACAAGGATAATCGAAGCCCAGCTCCTGTCCCTGCACAGCACAGTCCCAAGAGTTACACCATGTGCCTGAGGGTGTTTTGCCCAAATGCTTCTTGAAATCTGTCAGGCTTGGTGCTGTTATCACTTCCCTGGGGAGCCTGTTCCTGTGCCTTAACATGCTCTGGGTGAAGAAACGTTTTCTAGTATCAAACCCAAATCTCTCCTGACACAAGTTCAGGCCATTCCCTCAGGTCCTGACAATCTGCACCACAGAGTGGACATCAGGGTCTGTCCCTCTTCGTCCCCTCACAGGAAGCTGTAACTGCACTGAGGTCTCCCCTCAGTCTCCTCAGGCTGAACAGACCAAGTGACCTCAGCTGCTCCTTGTATGGCTTGCCCACTAGACCCTTCATCTTCTATAGAAGCTTTGTAATACTTTTCTATCTTTGTTATGTTGTGGCACCCAAAGCTGCCCCCAGCACTGGAGGTGAGGCCACCCCAGCTCAGAGCAGAGCGGACAATCCCCTCCCTTGCCTGGCTGGCGATGCTGGGCCTGGTGCCCCCCAGGACATCCAGGATCAAAAACCCTGGAATAAAATACGATAATCTATATGCCACATGAAGGCAGCTCGGAAGTGTCCATCTGCTTTGGTCTCAGCAGTTAAATGGAGAATAAGTTCTAACATGCTGGAAGTCAGAGTAAAAGCTTATTTCTTTAAGAGTTTGTAAGAAACTTCCTTGTTTATTTCTAGGAATACTAGTTTTTCTACAGTATTTTTACTAAAACAATTGTCAGTTACACTGTAACCAATTAAACATTGAAATATATCCAGAAAAGGTAACTGATGTAAGTAGGAATGTAAAACAGCAAACTGTTTTAAATGTTGAATCTTAGATTCCATTCATCTGCTTTTTTTGCAAAATAACATTTTGTTATAATGTTCTTGTTCCAATAGAATATATTTTAAAACACATTTTGCTTTTAATTTCGTATACTAACAAGACAAGTGATGTTAATTATTTTTGCAGCTGTTTGAATAAGTAGCATTAATCCAGTTCTATTCCACTTATTTTTTTCATATTATGCTGGGTTTTTTTCTAAAGAGATGGTATGTTTTTCCCCAACACAGACTATCAAAGTGACTGCCTGGCAGACTACAAAATACCAATTCAGGCTTACTTAATTTGCACTTATTACATATAAAAGCAATCACTGAAGGAATGTTATTTTCCGGAAATAGCTGCATACAACCTTTTCAAGCTGCAGAGGTAGAATCCATCTGCTTTGAGCTGCCATTTATTTAACTGAAGTCACAGAGCTGTACTGTGTATTAATCAAAACAGTAAACTTCAAAAGACATGTCCCAAATTCAGGAGAGACTGTAATTACAGCTCCTGTGAACATCCATTAGCTTTGCAGTCTCCACAGACAAGCATGCACAAAACACTTCCCCCACTCTTACAAATAATTACCACTGGTGGCTCACAGCAGAAATGAAAAAAGTTTTGTTTTTTTTTTTCTTGAACCCATAAACACTAAATTGTTATACTCAACAATTCTTTATAAATAAAAAGTGGTTAAAGAACCTGGTTTAGTATTATCATCCTTTGGTCTACCTTATCACATTATCTCTTCTCTTTCTCTCCCAGCTTTCTTACCTGGAAGCTACACTTGGTTCTGCAGTTTCAGACCTATATATGATTAAAAAAAAAAGAACTATAACATGAAATACTATAGCAATTGTAGGAGAAGGGAATACAGGTGACCTCACCCCTGATAAGTAACAGCTGTGTTAATTACCCAATTCAGCCTTGCCCCTGATGACTCACAGCTATATCCAATAAAGATAAGTGTGATAAAAGGGAGTGGGTTAGCTGGAGAGGGGAGAATAATGAAGGAGGAGGAGCCTTGAGGAGAAGGGACTAAGGGGATTATGAACAAGAAGGATCCTGGGGAGAAAGAATCAGTGCTGTGAGGTCAGTCTGAGTCTGCAGTTAGAGCCTGTTGTTGGAACCTGCAGTCACAGCCTAGCTGGGTAGAAGCCTGCACTCAGAGTCTGCAAGCCAATACATGCAGCCAGAGTTTAGCAGGAATTGGCCAGCAGTCAGAGGCTGCAAGGGAAACCTGCAGTAGGAGCTTGCTGCAGCCAGAGTGAGTGAATGGTTGCAGTCAGGATGGCTGAGCTGTAAAGAGGAATAAACCAGGACCTTTTTCATGCTGTGATAAACAAGAAGTCTGTGCCTCAGCTCATTTCTACCCTCTGACAAGAGAGCTGCTGCACCAAGCAGTTTTTCTTGAAGAAGTAGCACCCCACAATGAGACAAGCAAAACAACTTATTTTCCACAATTCTCTGTTGAATCTGCTTCTCATTACAAAGATGCTATGGAAGGTCAAGTTTTCAAGATACACTTTGCACAGGAGATAAGATGGGATGCTGTTATGCCAGAAGAATGATCTATATGGTCCTACAAGCACCCAGATAAGACCTCTTTTCTGTCTCAGGTACTTAGTTGTATAGATACAACCCCCGGCCAATACCTGTTAAAACGATGTGTGTGATGATAATTGACAATAAAAATATCGGGTTTGCATCAAAGGCCAGCTGCAAGAGAATGAGCTGCTATTTCTTTTTCTCAGTGAATGCAATAAAAATTGGGCAGAAAAATGTATTTATCTCAACTCTGTGTAAGTCTCACCCAAAAAAGAAAATCACCCAGAAATACAAGAGCAAAGGTCAGTTGGAAAAAATCTCTACTTGGCATCAGGTAGATCAAAGATACCTTTACATTATTAGTGCTTGAGATTTTATACAAACACAAGGAAATTTTTCTTGCAAAAGAGGAAATTGCTTGCAACAAAGAAATTTTTCTTGCAACAGAGCCAGTATACAGCAAACTTTTTTAAAAAAATATATCTTAGAAAACTTAATATACTGTGTTCAAATAAACACTTTTCCATTTCACTGCTTGCTATACTAGGTCTAAGTTGTTTCAGTAGAAACACTAAATATTTCCCCCCAGTCATACCCTTGATCCTTTCTGTCCTGTATCTTTGGCCTTGCCCTGCCAAATACCTCATTTTAGGAACACTCGCTTTTTTTTATTTAGGAAAAAATCATGAATTGCCACTTCAGCACTCCCTTCCACCTTCTGCCCCTCATGCAGTTTTCCCGACTTGTCATAAAAGAAGATGCTCTGCAGGACCCCCTTTCATACCAGCATCTCTCTCCTGTGTCATCCTTCCATAAATGTGTTGCGGTGCAAATTTCAAAAGAAAGGTGTTTTCCTTGTGGCTCACTGATTTCTCGATTCTCTGTTATTACAGGACAACCTGACATTCCCACGGACTGAAAAATTAGGAAAATGCAAGACCAACCCACCAGAAGCCGTTCTGCATTCATTCTGAAGCTCACACCCTTCTGCTGCTCCATTTTCTTTTTTCTTTTTTAACAGAGAATTTCATTATTAAGAACAATTTCAGCTTTGTTTCTTTTAGAATATTATTTCTAAAGCAACAAACATGTTTTGCCTTTAGAGACAAAGGCAACATTCTTGGCCTTGAGCACGAATATACCGTGGATGGCTCAAAATCCTATCTGGTACTTCTTACCTGGTATTTATTTTTCATGATACAGCAAGGGTTAGTTTTATCTTTTTGAAACACAGAAGTATTTCTTCTACCTCTAAAGATGGAAAAGACATTTCTTTCTAACATAGCTGTACTCAGAGACAAACAGGAATCATGAACTTCACAAAAAATCATCACAAAATATAAACAAAATGAAAATTGTGATAAATTATGTATATCTTTTCTAGAGAGGAAACAAACTAAAATTAAACACCATTTTCTTCCCCACATCCAATCTGGGAAGCTACCTACTAGCTGATATAAAAATGGATGCCATTTCAGAACATAACCCCTTTAATTTCTGAGTATTTTTTTCTGAGACACTCTGGTTCAATAGTGCCACTGAAAGTAGAAAAAACAGTGTAATAGAATTTAATTCCTGTGCTATTCTAGATACCATTGCCAGAGTGACTTTAAATTGCTTTTGAACGAACTAGAAAGTTCAAGTTAATTGAACACAAGGATTCATGTAGCAAATTATCTTACTACTAATGGTATGGAAGAAAGAAACCTGATTAGTAAACCCAGCTGGAGACTGGCAATGTGAGAAGTTCGAGAGATGCCAGAACTAAATCAGAAAGGTGAAGATCAATAGTTCTTTAATCAATGGTGGATTACAGTGGGATTTATTCTGCTGAAAACAGCAGGGGCAGATAAATTCCCCGCTGAGATTAATTACTGGGAAGGGTGGATGTGAACAGAGGAGTGCAGTCATCTTTGTGACAACTGTAAGTGGCAAGAAGAACACCAGTGGGAGTACAGAGCTCTTTGCCTGAGTCTCTGCTGGTGACCAATGACACCCTCATCAAATTCCCAGCACCTCTTAGTTCCTTAGAAGAAATTGTCTTCAAGCCTGTGGATTTCCACAAACACAAATACTATAAACCAGGCAGGGACACAATTTCTTGGCTTTGTTTTTAAACTGATGGGTTTTTACAGCTGTTGGGTTCCTAAAAAAATCCATGTTACGGAGACAAAAGCACCAATGTGTGCAGCTGAAGAATGACAGCTTCATGCACAAAGGTGCTGATGGCATTCACAGTGCCTGCCTAAAGTCAAGGGGTTGTCAGAGCTGCTGGGGCTCTGTCTGCTGGGGACATGGAATCCATCATGTCCGTGGAATCCATGATTACCATTAGAGCCTTTGTTGCTGAGTGTTTCAGTTCCCATAAACTGGCCACTAATGCATCACACTCTAGGGCTAAATGCTGTAACTCAGACACCAAGCAGGCTAAGCAGAATAGAGAAATCACTGAGCATCTCTTCTAACAGAACTGTATCAGAAACAGGTCATAAATTGAAATTACTGGGACTTTGAAGTACTTAAGGAATTTACTAACATGACAAAACAAACAGAGCCAACAGCTTAGCTTGTCAGTGCTTGATTTTCTACCAGCTTGAGGAAAACTCTTCTAACTGGTCTCCCCTCCTGCCATTTTATGCTCACTTACCTTACCAGAAGACAGCAAGATGCAGAGAGTCCAGCAGATTTTAAATTTGTTGGCTATAATATGACGGATTTATTTGTTTTCTTACTTCGGTTATTACCAGCAGCTCTTTGAGAGGTCTCCGTCTTAAACTCTGATCAGATGGCATCAACTTTCCCATTTTACTTCTTGTAGAAAACATTTCAGAAAATACTTTCAACTCTGACTCCATCCAGCTGTTGGTCTGTTTTCAATGACTCGGAATTCAGGTGAGAATTTAAGAGAAATTTCTGTGGTTTTTTACTCTGAATTTTATCAGATACCAACAATCATGTCTGTGTAGCAAATCAAAAAAAGATTCTTTATTGGGAAAAAAAAATGCAAGTTGATACAGATATGATATAAATTACAAAAAATGTTTTAAAAATCACCTCTCCAGGATATCCAGATTAATTGAAGGTGGAGCCTCAGTCAAGCAAATAAAGTCTTTCTCAGATCATCTCTCATTTTAAAGCAGGTCATAAAAATAGTCCAGGCCTTGTCCCAGTTCCCAGATGGATATTCCAGTGCCCAATTCTTTTGCAAGCTCCAAGCGCAACTGGATGGACTAAGAGAAAGACACATAAAGCAATCATGTCTCAGTCAGAGCTATCAGACCCTCCATACTGCCATCTCTTCATGCCGTTATCAGACCTTTTAAAAACATCTACCCTTGAACCAGCTACTGAAAATCGTCGTCTGTATTTCAAATACTCTCTGGTTAGAAAGCAATCATTCAGTCAAAGACAGTTAATCGTACCAGTTAATTCAGTGACCTAATAAAAGATTACCAGCTAAATTGACAAAATGCCACAGAAATAAATCAGATTTATGAACTATGCAAAGGACTGTTCTAATTTAGGCTATCATTTCACAATGTACAGAAATTCTAACTCTTCCCAGAAATATCTCAGGGGTAAAATAAAACCCTATCACTGAAGATGATCAGAACGATTTGTCAAATACCATCAAGATCTCTTGCCTACCCTTGCCTTTTCCCAGGACAGAGTCACAATTTGCATTTCAAAAATTCTATTTTAAAGAGATTCTTGGGGATAAAAATTAAAAGTGTCTTTATTTGAGCTCTAGCCATTGATTTAGAAGAGTTAGTTTAGCCATTGGTTAATAAGGGAAATAATGCCACAATTCACGTTCTGCCCTTTTTTTAAAAAAAGCAGTTCTCCCCCCCCCTTTTTTTAAAAAAAAGAATTCATTTTCAATTTTTTGCTTGCAGGTTTTCTTACTTTGAACTGCAGCACTGCAATGTTTAAACTACTCACATTAGAGATGTGTTCAAAAGTAATTTCCATGGGAAACAGAATAAAGTATCACAGCATCATTAACAGATACACTGGGCCTGGCATTCATGACTGCTTTTAGTCATGAACAAACTAATTTTGAGCAACCTGTCAGTGTTTATAACATTAAGGGAAAGAAACACATTTTTCATGAGGTAATAACAATCAGTGTTTCCCAACCAGCTAGACCAGCAAGCAAATCTCAAAATATTTCATTACAAACATGTTGAAAATGGAAAGAAAACCCATTTCCATGCATTTACCAATCACCACAGTTGAGTGGTGATCTGTTAGAGAAGAAATAATGAAAGAAATGTATAGGAATGTGTGTTCTTAACGGGGTTAGTACTGACAATGGCTGGGTGAAATCCTCCCACGAGGCTGAAGAAAACATAGCACAACAGCACAAGCTATCTTTTCTCTGATACATTCACAATGAAACTTTCTAACACTCTCAGACAGGCAGCACTAGCAAGAACATAGTTAATATCCCATATGTGATAGTACTTCCACCTGTATTAGATTAATGAGGGGAAACATCCTTTTACTCATGGTGCTTAAGATAGCAATCCTGTCCAGGAAAACAGAGCCTGAGACCATTTCATACTAGTTTAACCATTAAAAAATGTCTCTGGTCTCTGTAAACATGACACTACAGAAGCAATTCCCTTCCAATACTAAAAGCCAGCAGAGGTTTAACATGGTGACTTCAGTTTAATTTGAGAAAATCTAAACATAAATTCCTAGGAACTAAGGCTGTAATGAACCATTTCATCCTGTATTCTGCTCTACTGCAGAGTATTGTACAGAAGGTTTCAAAACACAGAATGTTCCACAGAAACTGAACTGAGGAAAACAGGGTGATGCAGGGTGATGCAGGCTGACAGGGAGAATCAGGACCCTGTCACAAAGGAAGGCCAAAGTTCTCCAAGCTTCCAGCCACCATGATGAGAAGGAAAATTTCTTTGGTATCTCTTGAGTAAGAATCTGCTAACAACATGTCTGATAGTAAATGAGCTGTGCACTTGAACAGATCCTCTCACAGCACCTGTTTGTCCTGGTGTGTCTTATCTCTAGACATGCTTTATCTTCAGAGATCCCAAAACCACATTATGCATGAGAGAAAGAACCAACCTTCTTGCACAGGCAGCTGAAGCTTTGAATCATATCAATTTACATAACATTTACATGAGGGCAAACTTCTTTCACAAAAGCTTAACTCCGTTCAACATTTTCTGAAACGTATTAACAATGAAACTGGTCAAGTAAAAATCTCTGTCCTCTTACAGCCCTCTGACCTGAGAATGTGGCACTTACCTTCAGTGTTGGGTAGAAGACTGCATGTTTTCCTCCCTTATTTCTGCAAAACAAGAACACCAAACAGTCACAATAGCTCTGACAGATAACAGGATTTTAAACTAAGGCTAGAATTCAAAACCAGGTTGATCCCTTCCAAGCTTAATCATTCTGATATTCTGTGATACTGTGAAAAGGCTGACAGTGAAAACAGAGGATCCAAGAAGAGATCTCACAACAGAGATGGTTTGATACCATATCATAGTAAACACTGAGATATTTTGTTGCAACTGGATGACAGAACTGTCAGATTGTAACAGACAGTTGTGCCTGCTAAACATGCATCTGAAAAAGACGAAGACATTTGGTTTTCTGATGCAAACTGTGAAATTTTTTCTCCAGTTCCCTGAATTACTATCCTTCAGGCTAAATTAACTGCCAGCAGTATAAAATATACAGACAGGGCAAGCTACACTGGGCACAAATACCAAGGTTGCATTTTAAACCCCTAGTAATGAGAAGGATGAGCTACAAGGAGTCTCACAGCACCACTTTACCACTTAGGCCAGGAGAAAAAGTAAACTGCATGGACAGACCAAGAAGGAATTGCTCCTAAAATCTCACAACTTACATAAATGAATACTTGCCTGTGCACTGGGACAAGCACTCAGATTTCTGCAACTATTTGTAATAGACAGTCTCTGCCTGCTACATGAAATCATTAGCTGTGCTTTGCTGAAAGATTCACGATTTCATTTCTCAGCCACTGCAGATGGGCAAGATTTCCAGGTGAGAGGCTTCACCAGGGAAGCATACATATTTCAGGCCTGGCTGCCATCCCCGTCCAAGATAATTGAACCTTTGCAAAACAAAGTGGTAACTGAAAAAGAGTTCTTTAAATAACCCTCCACTGCAGCCAGCTGAACCACACAGCTGACTGCCAAGCACAGCACAAGTGAAGTTTAGAATGATTTTCAGACAGAATGGTTTCATGCATCAAAAATTCCTCCAGGAACCCCCACACAAAAACCTCCAAAGGCTGGCTTCAAAGAAAAAAGAGGAAGTACTACTGACAAGCTATCCCTTAGCCACAACTTCATTTTGCCGTGTAAGAAATGTGGTTTGGACATGAGTCCCAGAAGCATGCCACTCCAACAGAGTCCTCAGAGTAACTCTGGAGAGCAAGGTTTCATCTGGTGCTCACTGTGTCTCCAACAGGATTGGACAGTACAGATCAGTAAAAGAGAGCTTCTGATTCATTCCACTTCAGTTAACACAAAAAACTGTAAATGATTGGTACAAAGTAATTTTGCAAGAGAATACCAAATAATTAAAAATACAGGCATACAGATCCCAGTCCTTTCATACAAACACAGAAAACAAATTAAAACACTGCTGAACAACAGATTTTTTTTCCTCATAAACAAAAGTCAGAGAAAATTACAAGCTGATAAACACCTTGAAAATTAAACTAAAAATACAAAAGTAGGCGATTCTTAGGTTTAGTTTTGGGGGTTTTTTAATATTTAAAAATATTTTAAACAAGATTGTTTTGGAAATAAAGAAGTTTTGATTGTTTTTACCAAAAGCTTCTTAAATGTGTTTTACTCTTCCTTTCAGTTGTGTGCCTTCACATTAACAATGTATTGCATAATATACATGACACAGCTTTGCAGAAGTAGTAGGATTTGTTTGTATAATTTTGCATATTTTGGTATATTTGCATAAAAATAGCAAATTATCATAGGATTAATAAGATGTTGCTGGGTTTATTTATTTAAATCTATTTAAAATGGATTCTTTCTAGATCAGGAATCCTCCTGTCACTTCATGATGAACAAGGGAGGACAAAGAACATTATTACCCTTAACACTCTCAGTTCTTTCAAAAACTTGATCTGGAAGTCACTTAGTTTTACTTCTATTACATTTCTCTACAGTCCATTCCATCTAGTGGAAGCTTGTCACTTTAAACTATCTTAGCAGTTGTGAAGCCAGGCTCTTGTTCCATAGATTTTTCTCAGAACTATTTTTGGCCGAGTTATTGGTAATCACTCGACAGCTCACAGTACTCACCTCAGAGCCTCTGATTAACTGACACTCAATAGATAACTTTGATGGATAATTTCTGAAGATATGACTCATCAGACTTCTCTTCTAAAGATTGTTCTACTTTATGTAATTTCATTAATCCTTCTCTGATTTTCTCCTCTAACCCAAAACACTCTTTTATGCTGCAGTTCAGTGTTGACACACAGATCACAACCAGCAGAACTTCCATTTGCTGAATTCAGTTCCATACTATCACTGGCTCATGCCCAAAAGTATTTGCAGAATGGTAAGTTAATAAAAGTAACTCACTTTTTATATTCAAAGTAGTGTTCAGCTATTTGCTCATCCCAGACAATTTTTGGCTTGTGTTCCTTCAGGGTTTCAATGTACCTACGAATTAAAAACACAGATATGGAATTAACTTTTCTATGAAGCAGTTATGAAATTACATTGCAGAACTTTCTGAAAGAGCAATTTTACCATGTTTAGATGTTGAACACAGTATCAAAAATATCTTCTTGTTGACAACCAATTTCCTAAACCACTTTACAATTTCATGTTCACATTTTTAGACTACTTTTTTCTGAAGTGTTGCATATAAATATCTGAAGGGAGGGTGTCAGGAGGTGGTGCCAAGCAATAGGAGAAAAGGCAATGGGCAGAAACTGATGCATAGAAGCCTCCACCTGAATATCAAGAAACACTTTACTTTGTGGGTGACCAAGCACTAGAACAGATTGCTCAGAGAGGCTGTGGAGTCTCCTTCCCTGAAGATATTCAAAAGGTGTCAGGGCACAATCCTCAGTGATGTGGTCTGGAGAACCCTGCTTGAGCAGAGAACTTTGGACCAGATGGCCTCCAGTGGCCCCTTCTTCATTCTGTACTTCTGTGTGACTGTGAATTAATTAATGTTCATTGATTGACAAATCTGCAAGGACACATGAAGGCACTGTTTTAATATTTCTAGAGCCTGAAACCCATATGCCAAAGCACGGGAACTGAAGTCATCCTAGGCTGTACTCAGCTCTGTCCTCCACTATGAGGCTTATGTCATCAGGAAAGTTCTGCTGGAAGAGGGGCTTAGCTAATCTTATAAAACTGAAACTGTCAAGGAAATTTCACTTCTAAGTAATTCTGCGTATGCATTTTCCCCATCACTGGCTTCTTGGCATTATTTTCTTGCATGGACATTTTGAACATGGAATGACCTATCTCCCCTGACAGGAAGAGAGGATAGAGTACTACTTGTACCCAAAACCCTGCAAGAGGAAGTGGGCTGGAAGAGCTGATATGCTGTAAATTTATAGCTTATAGTATCCTCTCCGTGCAGAGACAGTGTCTGCATTTCTGACTGCAAAACAGAAACGAAGCTGCTGGTTGCCACGTGTCAGAGGACCAGAAGATGGCAAGCTTCTGCCAGTGACAGAGGCCACATAGGTGTCACACGAAAACAAGAAGTCTCATTCTCCTACCTCTTCTGCACTTTTTAACCTGAATCTTTGGCCATGTCTTTTTGAAAAATCTACCCATCTCCCACATCTGGTCTCATCCTTCCAATAATTTCTCTGCTTATGACAGGATTTGGATGGAAACATTTCCATCAAATCATCTTATTTCTTATTAAGAAATTTCCATCAGCCACTATCCTGACTGCATCAGTGCTGAAATTCCACCTCACTATTAAACATCAAGAAACAGAGAAAAATTCTGTATTTCTCAGTTTGAAAAAGATTTGTTCTCTCATTTGGTATTATTCTAAATGTGATTAAAACAGTCAGCATTGCCAGGATCATCTTCTCTCTTTTGCTGTGGCTTGCTTATTCATATATTGGTAAATTGTTTCCTACTGCTAGTGGGTTTAGAAAAGATTTTCTTTTGTTTTATGTCAACTGAACCCACATCAGGCATGGATTTACCTACATAAGCAAACAAACAGGAATGCATGAGCACATGGAAACATGCAGAGCTCCTGCACTCTTCCTCAAACACACATGCCCTGGAATAATGGACCTTTTCAAATAGGGTAAGTTAGACCTTGGAACCTGCCCATCCCTTTTTAAGACATACAAAATTTTAAGTTGTCCCACTAGAAACATATGCAAAGAGACCTAGTTTTGTATATTTGAAATTTAAGGATAGATTTTAACAAACTGTCCCATTCCAGAATGACAACTCTGGCAGTGACAGGAGACTACACTCATTTAGGATATGGTACCAAGATGTTCCAGACCAGAAAACAAGAATTGCCAGCCAAGATATCCTGGCACACAGCTTTGTTCCTGAATGTATGACTTTAGATGGGAAATCTTAATTTTGCTTGCTAAATTCCCAACACAATTAAAGAGTGCTCAAAATACTTATCAACAAGATTTAAAATTAGAAATGCAAGTGGAACCAATTATTATACCCTATTCTATAAAACATTTATTATTATTTTAAAACTGTTAAGGCATACACCACATTTGATCAGCACTCATCCTGATCATACACAGAGAATTTATTTCCCTTTTCTACTGTCTCTAGGCATTTATCCCCATAGTATGTAAGAGTAAAAATGAACATTTCCATCTTGAAATCACATCTACAGTGATGAGACTGCTACAAGTTTGAGTCGGGGGAAAAAAGAAGTATTAGCCCCCAAATTGTCACTGCTATCCATTAATCCTAGGAAGCCTACTTGAAACATATGAACTTGGTTTTTACATTTCTCTGTTAAGGGCAACAAAAATTCCAAGCACAATGGTCAAAACAATAAGCTCCAATTTACTTCAGTTGCAACTGCATCAACAATGCTTATGAAAATCAAGGTTTATATTCTTAACCAGACAGAAAGTTGCTGCGAAGACTCAGGAAGAGGTTCATCAGCAAACCACATCTGTTTCCCACGGGTTTTCTATTGCCCTAACCTGGGAATAACCCATTCCCTTCTTGTAGTCATTTTCCCTTTACTTGATTCCTTTTCTTTCAGTAAAAGAAAGAAGGCAGGAACTCCAAGATATGCCATATTATCCTACTATCTCTGTAGTATCCTACCAAGGTTCATGTGTAAAACTGCAGTAGCACTATCATATCACACTTGCTTGACTTAAACTAATTCTTACCAGGCACTCTTAATATATTATCTCCTAGATGGGGCAGTACTTAACTGAACAAATATTTAATATGCACTGGTTTAAATAAATAAACAAAAAGAAAAGCAAAATTTGCCATCACACCGAATAAGACGAGGGATGTCAATGTGTCTGGGACAACAGAATTCTAGATAAATTTTCAGGTTCTCAAAGAGGAACAGAAAGGGGCAAGAAGCTCACCACAGCCAGCTTTCCTTTTTTTCCACCCCTCACCTCACTCTTTCAACTCATATTTATTGCTATTTTTTCATCCTTCCTTTCTAATTTATCCCTCTTTCTACTGCCTCTGTGCCAGTTCACCTCCACTTTCATGCTGCTATCCAGACTAATTCCTCATCCATCAGCTCCTAACTTACTACCTTTCTTCTATTACTAAGCTGCCTCAGCAGTTAAGAGAATGAAAAACACTGAAAACTCAGCTTCGCTGCCTTGCACTACATATTTCCTGTGAAGTCTGTGACCATTTGCAGAGCAAGTCACGCTGTTTCTGTGGTGCTAGCCTGAAACAAGGTCAGCACGGATGAAAGATCTGGATTATTGATGCCAGCCTCTACTGAAGCACCAATGCAACATACAGAAATGCTACATCTGCATGGATCATCAGGAATAGTAACAAAAGGCAGGTGCCACCTGCATGTCCACCTTGCAAATACACGTTCTGACACAGACAAGTGCCATTCTGGCTCGCTTAAATTGCCATGCCTTTGTCAAAATGGGCACTTCCTGGTATTCAGACAAGAATTATTATATGTGTGACAGATACTCCTGGTTACAAACACTGTGAGTTAAAACAAACACTCCCTTCTGCAAAGTAAAGGAGAAGCCAAAACATACATATTATGGAGTAGCTGTAAAGTCAGTCCTGCCAAAGATGTGTACCTATGAACAGCCCTGATGTGGCTACACCTACATGCTGTTGCACTTTACTGCTCATTCAATGAATAAATAAAGGAACCAGACGAAAGGTGCTCAGGATTTATGCCTGGTGTTCCTTTTCTAAGATGCTTTTCTTCCAAAATGTGAAAAATGGCATGGCCCTGGAATATGTTACAGTAAAACCCACAATCTTTAGTCCCCCTGAAGAAGGTATTTATCTTCATGGATAATGCCTTTTTTCACTGAGAATACAAAGAAACGAGTCTCCAGTATATCTTTTGCAACAAAATTTACATTCTAGGAAAAGAGATAGCTTCATATTTAATTCTTAGACTAGGATTTATTTATGAAGTTAAACTTTTTAATCTTCAGGTGTTTTGCTTTGCTAGTCTTGAATCACTCTTCAACCAAAAAACTTTAGTGAAAAGGAAACCACTACTGAGTATACATTGAATTTTAATGCTCTTTTCTAACACTTTATATTTTGTCTCCAGTTCTCACATGAACAAAACTCTGATTAGAAGCAACAGGTCTCTAATCACAATGAAGGATCATTTTCTCCTGCTACAGAAAATTGAGTTTATTTTCCACTGTACCAAATTTGAGAGATGAAGTCAAAGAATAAAAATACTACTCAGCTTGAAAATCTATACACATTTTCTTTTCTGTTTTCTTCCATTACAATAGGCTTAGTTATTAAAATGTGAACCTACCAGGAATTTTATCTCCAAATTTATCAACAGTGCCCACGCATGGCAACACATGTTTTAGACTCAGCTGGATAGGGCCCATCTTCCCCCTTTACAGGGAACTGTATCTCTTAATAAAAGTCAGAGAAGTCATACAAAAGGCTGCATTCTAAAGCCCAAGAGTTCCAATTTCTGATGCAAAATAAAAAGAAATAGCTCCAAAACAGTTTTCACAGGAGTACTCCTAAGAACATTCTCAGTACATTTATTCCAAAAAAGTACCAGCCCGTTTCCCCACTGCTCTGTGTACATCAGGACATGCTGAGAATGGGCAGATAGCCATCTTCAAAACAAGATTTTTCAGAGGGGTTATATATAATCAGTAAGTCAGACCCTCTTTTTTTTAAATGTTTAATTTTAGCTACCTTGACACTTACCATCTAAGATTTTTCTTAAATTACTTCCTTTTAGGTGAGACAAAATGTCAAGATACAATACAATCTGGAGACTTTTTTAAAAAATGTTTTAAAAGTGGGAATTTTTAGGCCTTCTGAGGTTCTTAGAACATAATTTCTAAAAAAAAAGCAAAAATTCTGATTATTCTATAAGCCACTGAATGATTTAGTCATGAAACTATCAGTTTTGATAAAAGTTGCCTTCAATAGTAATAAATAAAAACACAAAAGGAAAAAAATTGAAGAACGATTTTATGCAGATTTTGAGTTCTCACTCACTTAGTCCCTAAAAATGCAGCTTGCAAAAAGCAGAGATGCCCTGCAGTTTAACAATCTTTAGATATTAGCCTTTAAAATAGTTTTGAAAGCATGCATAAATTGATGAAAAACCTGGCAGAGTCATAAACAGCATAATGTTATTTATGTGTGTGTATATATATATACACACAGCATTACACAGTGCAGTAAAAAAGGTCAACAACAGACTGAACAATTAAGCTTTCACCACACTGGTTCCATCAGGATCACTTAAGCACCTTTTTACTCATCTCCCCTCTCCACTCAATAACACCGTATTTACAATTTATAGGCTTCCAGCTTTAAAAGATGGTAACGTTGCATAGCGCTGTATCCCTTGCTTGCACAATAAAGAATTCAGATTTTATTAACAAAAATCCCACAAGTTCTTTCAAAAGCAAATAGGTTATCCAGGAAAAAGACAGCTACCATGTATGTTCTAGAGAATCAAAAGAATGCACTAACATTGAAATAATTTTTACTCTGAAGATTTATGCATCTGAGAGGAGTGGAGAGCACTCCATAAGTCTGTCTACAGGGTGTATTATTCAAAAATGATTCTGTTAAGGTCTTCAGGTTATTTAATGTAAAAGAACTTATAAACACAGTTTGAAGAGAGAAATCAATCAGTTAGCTGTTAAAATATCCAAGTAGCAGCCTAGAAATGAAAAATCTATAAGCAAGCATCATCTTTCTCTAGTAATCTCTCTGTTGCTGCCTGAACCTTGCTCTGTCATTTTTAAAAGGCAATAAGAATATTTTTACTATTTTAATAGTAACAGGTTTCCAACACAGTAGTTTTTCTGGGTGTATTGCTTTCAGTAGATTTTAAAAACTCATTCTCACTGATTTCTTCACAATACTTCATTACTGACTTGACAGATGCCACTTTTCAGCACTTCCACACCAACCTCACACAAACCCACCGACCTTGTACCTTTTGCCATGATGCACCAGTGCAATGAAAACAAGCAGAACCTCAGTGACATTCCTACCATCACTCTGGGCTCTTCAAAAGAGCACCTTGTTCAGCATTCCCAAAGTAATTTGGAAACAATAATACTTTGCTGGACACAACTGCAGAGAGACAGAATATTATTCCTAATTTACAGATCTCACACAATAGACAATGTCACGCTTTTCAGAAGCATCCCCGTCTCAAGAAACAATGAGCATTAAAACCTTCTGGTGCTTAACTGTGGCTACAGAAGAAAATATAAACATTCCATACTTTTATGCATAGAGCTTTCCAAGTTAGTAGTTATTATCATTTAACTTAACAGAGGTTTTATCCACCTGAGTTTACACTGTGGTACACTGGCAAATTATCCATGGGAACGTCAAGTACAGCTGAAAGCAATGCAGTGCATGCTGTATTTCTCAATATAACCAAAATGGTGGTTCTTTACCAAAAAAAGACCCCACAAAGTTACAGTTAAATATTGATCTATGAATAGAATAATCACACACAAGGCAGAAAGGTGTGAACATTTATCTGCATATTTAAGATTTTAACTCAAGCTGATGGATATGAGAGGAACATAAGAAAATCTCCTTAAAGAAAACAAGAGCTTGATTTCTAAGTCAAAAACTATTTTTTAGACAATGAGGACATAACTAGATTGAGGCATAAGGTTTGCATGTCTGTTGTGTGCCTTCAGTAACACATTGCTGTCCAGCAGAATGACTGTTTCTAAAGAAAACTGAAAACATGTATTGTTGAGAAGCCAACATGTGATTCTTTCCTCAGTTGGGGTCAAACCACTGCCCTGACATTACAGAAGCCTAATGCCCATCCTTCATTGAAGAAAGACAGGTCCTAATAGATTCCTATAAGACAAAGTATCATCAAGAAACAGTAAAAGTATTAGTGCTTTCTAGACCATACATAAAAGCCTACATTCTGCTCCAGCTCACCCAATAATCTGCCTCAGTACAGAATCTGAGACAAGACAGAGTGTCTCTGCTTAAAAATACTTCTCAACATGATGAAAACTAATGTTTGTTTATCCCTACAGGCGTGTTTCAAGACCCAGCAGGTTCACCCTAAAAATAAAATCTCTGAAGATAAAACTGCTAGTTTAAGAGCCTATTTCCTGAAATGTTTAAGTAACACTCAATTGAGGTTGAAGCATTTTCAGATTCATTACTCCAAGTAAAATACTGTACTCCATTCTTCTAAGAACTGACATAATAAGCACTGCATCTGAAAAAGTGAGGCTATTTATCTTTGGATGTGAGGCTGAACAAAGTTCAGATCCACTAATATATCTGCTGCTCAGCTTCAGCTGTAAATAACAAAAACTAAAACTATGCTACTTCTGTTGTGTGTCAGATTGGGTTTGTTGGGGTTTCTTTTACTCACATCATAAAAACTTTACAGACTTTCTTCTTGCTCAAAGTATACAAATCCGCTCTATTCACACAGTGCTACACAGATCAGCGATGAAAACTGTTATACTGGATTTGGAGCCTGGTCAGATTCACTTAATCCTAATTCAGTGTATAGGAGATGAAGTTTGATCCACTCAAGTGTAGGAGATGAAGTTTGATCCACTCAAGTATGAAAATAAATTTTGAGTGCAAACTCATCTACTTTGATATTCTTAATTCTTCTATACCTCCTTCATTTAAAAAGGTACATATTAAAGAAAAATCACATTTCTTTTCCATCCTATTCTAAAAGGTCAGATGATCTTAATGCAATTAAATACCACTCCTAGGTCTTCCAGTTGCTTCTTGTAACTCTCTTCAACCATTCCTGAATTTAAATCATCCCAACACAACACGAGGTCAATAGCAATGACATCCAGCAGATTGAAGAAACACAAAAGCCAGCAGGAACATTTTCCTGCAAGGGAAAGGACACACTGGAAGCGAAGGAGCAATGAAGGGAACATGCATTGGGTGCAAGCAGCAAAAGGCACCAAGGATGGGACAAGGACACAACTG
The DNA here is from genome assembly GCF_029207755.1 of Chamaea fasciata. Classification (NCBI taxonomy): domain Eukaryota; kingdom Metazoa; phylum Chordata; class Aves; order Passeriformes; family Sylviidae; genus Chamaea; species Chamaea fasciata. Next base: position 17,256,948 of record NW_027094092.1, on the reverse strand, counting down.
AAGAGGAGGATCTGCTCCCAAGTGACTTAAGTCAGGCAGAGCACAAAATTTGCTGCAGGACTGTGGGGATGTAAAACTGACCCAGGTCAGGAACTGCTTAGGAAAAAAATGCTGCCTCTGTTGTCTCTCCTAAAATAGGAGAAATCATTTAGGTCAGACAGAAGCAGAGCTGTCTACAAGGAACCAGAACTTCAGACAGTGAAATTAACTACAGTAGGAGACTGTACCCTGAAAAAGCTGACCACTATTTGGATTCCATTTGCTTCACAAGATGCTGAGAACAAGACACAGGAAAGTATCTGCACTTCCAAGTAGCCTCAGAAGAATGTTCAGGTTCCTTAGCTGACAGTCACATCAGGCCTACAATTTCCACTGCGATCATGTCTGAGTGGTTTGGCTTCTTAAAGAAACACCATCAAAGGTATTGGAAAAAGGAGGACCTGAACACCAAACACCTTCTATAAAATAAAAGAAGCACAGCTCAGGGATAGCTTTTTGGCATGTAGGAGTTATTGAAGCGCAGTAATAAATTTATCAAGCCCAATACAGCAGATAGTTTCATGTGAAAGAAATGATAAATTCCATCCTTGGCAGAAAGGATTGTAACAAGAGAAGTTAACTATGCTAAAGGAAAATCTATGGCAGAGCAGTAAATTCTCCAAACCTCCAGTGTCCCATGAAGATATGAACTATGTACTCTCTTCCATCTATTGGGACCAAGTTAAGTGAAGAACAAAGAACACTGCTGCTGACTTCTGAGTTAATTTTTCATACTTGGCAGAGGGATCTTCCTCCTCTCAATTGACTGTGTACACCAACAGAACTTATGTAAGACTTTCAGACTTCATTTTTTGAGAAGACAGAACGATGACAAATTCATGCAAATGAGTATTAATATCTCATAAAAAATGCAAATCTCAGAGGGTTAATACATTTTTAACATGCCTTAAAATAATCTAGATATCACACAATTCCTCGTTTTTTGGCATGACTTGAATTGAAGATAGGTTATGAAGTCATAAAGTATCTTTTAACCAATGAGAGTGGAAGTTTTTGCCCTTTAAAGAAACTGTCTTTCTCAGGGCAGTTAAGTAAATATTTGAGAACATGAATTTTAAATCTCTTGATATTTAGTTAAACTACTGCATATTCATGTGACACTGTTCAGTTTTAAAGAAAAGCCTGGCACTTTTCATCATGAAAAAACAGCAGAACATCTCCCATATCTTTGCCATAACTCCAAAAAATATTTGTATATTATTATCTATTTAGTTTCTGCTGAACACACATACCTGCCTTCTGATAAAATTTGATAAGATTAAGCCTAAATATTAAAGCAAGAAGAAATATGTATGGACTTGTTTAAAATGATTTCTGAAAGAGCTGTTACTTGAACAGTAAAACACTTGGATTGCAAATCAAGGGACAAAATGATGGCCACCACATTTTTGCCCCCTTGGAATTAATTGGAAATTTCAAAATGCAATACTATTTACCTCCAACAGGTATGTATATAATTTTTTTAATCTTTAATTAAACAGCACTTAGAGCATTAATCCTCAGAAAAGACCTCTGGTTGGCTGAAGAAATTGTAGGTTTAAAGGAAGAATGAAAAGGGCATTATACGGAGCATATATGGGATCTGTGTACATCTAAATTTTGTTAACGTCTGGGGAAGTTATAAAATAAATTCTTTTGCTGTGCTTGAATGACAGAAGTTTGCTTTTTGCAATTATTTCAGCAAATTCAGACTGTAAGTGTTGACAAATTATCCTAATACACGGCTAAAGGTAAAACAGTCAGGCATTTCTGTCTCCAAAGTTGTTCCATATGCAAACATATTAAACTGCGATAACACTTTCAAAACACTATCACTTTGCAGTACCTACACAAGTCATCCAACACATGGAGCAATCACCAGTACAGCTGTGTAATCAATAAAAGAAGAATGTATTTTAAACACTTACTAACTGTAAAGCTAAGCAAGTTAAATATTAACATTATGATATGCATGTAAGAAAGGCAAATCCAGAAAGTCAAAAGCAAGATTAAATACTGAAAAATACTGCAAAGGATCAGTTACTAAAAGCATAGTGACTCAGAGATGGATGCAATGTGGAATGAAGAAACATCTTTTTTTTCTTTTTTTTTTAGAAGCACAATTTAGAAAAACTGTTGGGGAAAGCAGCTTTCATTTTCCTTTTTTCTCCTGATTTCATCAGTGAACATTGCTTCTTTCAAAGGCTCGGGAAAAGCATTTGATTGCTTTAACTAAAAAAAAATTGTTTCTGTTGAATTATGTCTGACAAGATTCTGAAAGGTTCATACCCACAAACAAGTCAACTTTTCTACCTTAAGGCAGGCCTGAGGGGAGAAGTAAAGCTCTACTTTTCATTGCAAAGAGCTATTTCAAAACCATATGGCAGAGGTGCCACCTGGGAGTAACTCCCTGTGCCCCACATACCTAATTAACACGAGCTCTTGCTACAGTAGTATGCACAGAGAAGAGGAATGAGTGACCTTGTTAGGTGAAGACACATAAAAAGAGGATGAGAGCAAGGCTCAGAGATGAAGAGAAACAGATGGGACGGTCAGCTGTAGAACTGCGACGCCCTACAATGCAAGAGCATGGATAACATGGGGAATATTGCTTGGGTTAGACAAAACAGTTCCAACTGCACTCACCAGAAGACTTACTGACCTACATTTGGGATTGGAAAGGCTTTTGCTGCGTGATATTTTAGTTGTACTTACTTCTACGTGAAGTGGAGGGCTGTAATCTGTTCCTCTCTCATTCTGCATTGCAGCTACTCCTGTGCCAGCACTGCTTTACACACTTTGTAGTCTACAGCACAACTACTGCACTACTTCAGAAGCTCTTCAATTTCAATCCCCCGCCCCCTCAGGATGGCACAGTTTTCTCTCTAAGTAAAGAACCATTACTACCAGACAATGGATTCTGTACTCAGCATCAAAAATGCTTTGTGATCAATTCCAGAAGTCCTGAAGAGAAATAAAAATTACCTCCTCATACAATGGAAAAAGTGTAGGCTCCTATCTTAACAAGGCTCTAATTCCATAACTGAGATTGTTTGAACTTGTTTCGCTGACTGATTTGGGAACTTGCTGATTTGAAATCTCAAATACTATGTTGTTAGAAATTTTTTCTCTCCCACAAAGCTCTATATTTGTGGATTATGATGGCTGCTGGCTTTGATCAAAGGCCCAGAAAGTTTTCATGCAGAAGACCAAACTTGGAGGAAGAGAATTTGCTGCAACACATGATTGAGAGCTGGAATACAGAGAAATGCCCAAAAAGTCCAAAATTCATTTTATTGGGCCATTTGTCTATGTGGACAGGGCTAAATACATCACATGTAAATGTCACAGATTTCCTAAGCAGACGAGAACAAAGGAAAAAAAATGATTGAGGACAAGAGGTAATTTTTATCCATTAATATTTTCAAGCAAGGAACAGCAATTCAAATATGCTGGATACTTTTTTTGGCTCCTGGGGAATGAAGAGATAGATTACTAGATCTATTAATTTATATTCATGAAACATATTCCAATTACAAGTAGTTTCTGACCCTTTCTGGCCCCACAGCCATTGCAAGAACCTCTTTAATTACTTGCCTTTTTAGCAATAAAATACAATTAAGCAGCACTAATTATTTGACACAAGATATTTTAAGTATGGAAGAGGCTAACCAGTTGCTATAACAACATCATTTAAAGAACTTGACTGGCAGGTACTACATATTCTTCTCCTATGGCAGAGCAGTTTTGTTCTGCACCTTCACTTTCAAATGTATCATCTTTGCTCTAATTTGTACCTACAATAAAATAAGAACATATTGAATAGAAGAGTGCTGAAAGGATTCACAAAACCATCACATTGTCACAGCATTTCACACTGTTGGAAAATGGATAAATATTGAGCAATTATGACAGAGGTGGGAAGACCATGGATTAAAATAAAAAAAACCTGTGTGGAAACAAGGTCTTCTTCTGAGGACAGAAGTCTGGGATAATGTTGTAAATTAAACTAGACAGAAGCAATACCAATCCAGTGAATAATGATGGGGATTTTTTAATGATAAAACAGTGACTTATTCCTACACGGGCAACTAAAGATGCCATGATGTATAATTATTTCTTCAGAAATACTGCAACACCATTATAAAAAAAATTAATTAGAAAAAAAATCAAGCCAAATATGCATAAACTATAACAACTCTTTGAATTTCTTTACGTAATTCCAGATAATCTTCATTGTGTTCCCCAAAAGGTCACTGAGGGAAAGGAAGACTAAGAAATTACCAAGTTGGCATAAATATATTACATGACCGGATTGGGTAACTTCAGGAGCACTTTTCTCAGTCTAATAGATGATGCAGATTATACTGTTCACCACATGAACTTGGCCAATCGCTCAGATTCAAGTCTTATTTTTAAAACAATGAAAAGGTGAGTAATTCAAAGGGAATTCAGAAAGGTGCTGAATTTTTACAGGTACAAAAACATCATTCTGTAAAGAACTGGTTCTATAATTTTGAGTGCAGGAAGACAACACATGGGCTTCACAGAACCAGAGGCACTGTTTCATTCCAGCCAATTTATGCTGTTTATTATAAAAATACAAGTAACATCTACAGGTTTTCTTACCTTTTCATATGAGTTACCGGATACTCAAAATTAAATTTAAAGCTAACACAAGGTAATTATGTTTTTACCCAGAGTCTAAATAATTTCTTGAAAAAAGTCAGCTCTAATAATCAAAATTGATGGAAATCATTAGGATTTTATAGCTGTATTATCTGTCCCTAATTACAACCCCAAACAGAACAGTAGGAAAAAATTTTTGACTGATTCTGATATTCACTTTCACTACCAAAACTTCTTTCTTGATGACATCTTTAGCAAGTTAAACCAACTTGTGAATCAAACCAAGACTCACAAGTTCTTTAGAAAATCACACACACTCCTACCATTTTGTCAGTATCAAATCAATGGTATCTCTCCTTCCTTGAACAAATAAGCAAATCCTAAACTCTTCCCCTCTGATAGTCAATGTTTATACGCATTAGTATACAAGTACTTGCATTTAGATCCACAAATATTTCCAAAAGAGTTTCTAGTTAATTAATAAATTAAAAAACTACTTAAACATTAAAGTATTTTAGTAACATTTAAAGAGGCACAAACACATAGAAATAAACTCAAAATGTTTATTTAGTAGCCAAAATTAGTTAACTTTCATTCTGCAAACAGCAATAGCATTTTTGAATTTGATTTTCAGCTTTATTTGTAAAGGAAATTTACAAATAAAATCAATAAAATACTTGAAAGCATAAAATTCTTACTCTGTAAGAGAACGTTATTCAGTGTTTTACTTCCTTTTCGAAAGATTTTAGATCTCTACGTAAAGTTCTTACTTTATTTTAAAATTTATATCGAGCTCTAAAAATTCATATCTGAAAGTCTATGAAATATTTTGATATAGCATCTGTCAATATTTTCATAAGAAAGTTCTTATTAAGACAAACTGTATGAATTTTGGGGGGTAAAGATTAGGGTAATTTCATCATCTTTACCACCCCAGCATTAATATGAAAGACCAGCTGATAGAACAAATGCATGAGAATTAATCGCAAGATTCATATTCACATATCATATTTAGCTAAAGGAAAATAAATTAAAAGGATCAAAGAAGTCTTTTTAAAGGACCTAACACATTCATTAGTAAAGAATGAAAGTCACATCTGGGAGGTGGGTTCTGTTAGACTGCAGGATGCTGTTACTGGGTACTCCACTCCACCCCCACATATAGTGGAGAATGTACAGACCTTATGTACAGAAATAATCTTCCTGCATGGGTCAGCATTGAAAAAATTGAAACTGGAGCTTTATATCTTTTACTAAAAATAGCAAAAATGGTGATTTTCATTAATGCAAGCAAACACGGAATAACTTCAGCACCTCTTAAACTTGACTGATTGCTTGCTTAACTTCAGCTGCACTGAAAATGTATTTTAAAATAACTAAGCAATCACTGTATGCACAACATGCTAATAACTTCTATAATTTATGTATTCCAAAGCATTCTGGAAGCTTATGAATCTTGCTGTCTTGATTTATTTAAGATAACCTGCTTAGACAGTCATCAAGAAGCCGTTTTCTCATCGCACAAAAGAGAAGTTTTCACTAATGGAGAAAATACTATAAAATATCTCACATGAGGCTTTTCTTATGTGCTAGACCATAAGAAGGTCTGTTGGTCTCTGTTGGTCTCTGTTTCCACAGCAGAGTCTTGGACCTCTTGTCCAAAAGAAATTAATTTTGTGTATTTCAAGACTGCTCTGCAATGTGAGTTCAAGTAACAGAAATGGGGGATGATACGGAAGACTGACTTAAAAAGTGTGGTCCAGAACCAATGAAAATACACCACACTATTTTTCATTGTTTCTCAGTAAAAGAATAATGAGTGTCAGTTTTTTCTGTTGGTTGGATTTCTTCCCATCTATATGCAGGGTATACTTATCTTTCTTCCTCTTATTGCATTTTTCAAGTCCAGTATGAACAGCCACACTCTATTTCAAGTGTCAATTTCTAATTGAGTTAGAATTATGATAAAGAATTATTACCTGAATAATAACTTGTATCCCTGAAGATAAGTATCCTAAATATGCATGTGTAAGACCTTGATTCTTTTGCTAACTTGTGTCAGGATTCAGGGAATCTCAAAAACAAAGCTGCAAAGGCAGATTAATCTGTGTTGCAAGAAAGTGAGAAAAGTGTTCACCTCTGGAAACATGAAACACACAACAGTGGTGATACAGTATTACATCTGAAATACTTGCATTTGGCATGCTAGCAAGTTTGATGTTAATTCATAAACAACAGGGACGCTATCACTAGTTCATAAGCTCATTTCGATAGATCTGGGACCCCTAATGTAAGAACGACATGGACCTGCTGGAATGAGTCCAGAGATCATGAAGATGGTCAGGGGGCTGGAACACCTCTCCAAACGTTCAGCAGAGAGAAGAGAAAGCTCCAGGGAGACATTAGAGATTCCAGAACTTCCAGAACTTAAAGGGGCCCTACAAGAAAGCTGTAGAGGGACTTTTGACAAGTATGCAGTGACAGCTAATGGCTTTCAATTGAAAGAGAACAGGTTTAGATCAGATGTTAGGAAGAAATACTTTACTTTCAGGGTGGTGAGACACTGGAACAGGTTGCCCAGAGAAGCTGTGGATGCCCCATCCCTGTCAGTGTTCAAGGCTAGGCTGAATGGGGCTCTGAGCAACCTGCTCCAGTGAACAGTGTCTCTGTCCATGGCAGCAGGGCTGGAATGAGATGATCTTTAATGTCCCTTCCAATCCAAACCATTCCATGATAATACTTTCAGATTCTATAATGTTCAGAAATTATGCATAGAAAACACACAGGCATACAATAAAAAAGTCTTTCTTTCACTTTTTTCACAGGAAAAAAAAATTAGATCCTGAACACATTTGCTTGCTTTGTTTATTTCAGAAAGACACAAACTTTCTAATTCAGAAAAAAAAAGCTTTAGAGAATGGATCAAAGATTAATTTCAGATAGTAGCTTTATGAGATCTGATTTCTAGGAAAAATTTTGTTGAATTTAGAACTGCTTATTTCTTCAAATCAAATGTGTATTTATATGAGTCACTATATGGTGGTGCTTATTCTGAGTCTTCTGGAAAACAACAAAGTGAAATACAGCACAGTAGAGATGTCATTGCAATGGCACACTTCTTTATTAGTCCTGCTCCTTCTGCCTATTTTTAAACATCAACTTTGAGTATCACCACTCCAGTTACACTCTAAAATATTCTGTAAAATTTTAGTCTCTTCTCATAAGAATTTTACTAAATCTCTTAGGGATTTTTCTTGAAGTGTTTTTCTAGTTTTAAAGAAAATTTTCTAAAAAATTCTAAGCATGTATGCAACACTAAATATATGTTTAAAATTATTGTATATTTATGCTAAAATTCACAAATCACTAAGAATGTCTTGGAAAACCTCTGGAAGAGCTTGAGAATTAGAATTATGAGTAACCCAAGCATGTACTAGGAAACACTTAGTGCAACTGAAATGACTTGAATTTTGCACATAGTATGTATTGAAAAAAATGGGTGTTCTTAAAACCAGATACAAAGAAAAGCACAGTACAAAACCAAGGTAATTTCATTCGTAGAAATCTAGGAGGGATTGCGAGCCCACAATCAAGAAGAAAAGAAACTCATGGAGGGAAATTATGTACAGCAGAGGAAAAACAGATCAGGAAAGGACAGAACTGGGAGACCGAAAATTATAACAATCTTCAGAACTCAAGATAGATTAAGGAAAGATGAGCCATACATAAGATTTAAGGACGAACATAGAAACATCAAGATTGAAAAAATAATTAAAATACCAATAAGCCTGGTTACTAAAATATCAGTACTAAAACAGTAAATATACTTACCTACATATTTTAAAAATGGAACAGAAAAAAACATCATCACTCAGTACATCAGATGCGAACAAAAACTACTCAATTTACATCATGGATTACGTTTGCAGAGACAGAAGAATAAAATATCTTTTTCATTACCCTACTCATAAGAAACATTAATATGTGGATTGTGTGCTGAAACTGACTGAAGTCCGTGATGATTTTACAAGGCTGAAGTAGATGCTGAGAGGAAGTTTTGCTCCAATCAGCTTAGTAAATCTAGGTGATTTAGTAATGAGGGAGCAGGACCTAAGGGTTAACTCATAGGACAGTTATGAGTTAAACGTTTTATTGCTGGTTTGCTACTCCTACCTCTCTTTTATGGTCACAGGCAACTCATTTATTAACATGGAATATCCCCAACATAAAACAAGACTGTACTTGCTTTTATTAGACACATTGAAACTTCCCACTGGATATCATGCCCACTTGAATTACTTCCACCATTATTTTAAAGCCTTACATAAAGAGACTCAGGTCTAATTTGTATGTACTGTTTATAAAGAAGTTCTGAAATATTATTTAACATAGGAAAAGGCCATGAAGGATTCAGCAACAATCCTTGTGTGATGGAAGCCTGATTTCACTCTGTTCCTCTGTATAAGCCGAATAATTTAAAACTCCTTGCATTATGTAAATGACAAGCTAGCAGCCTCTAGAAAACACTCTCAGCTAAGCAATGAAGCAGGGGAAGGATCTGGAGTACAGGTCTGATGAGGAGAGGCTGAGGGAGCCAGGGGTGTTTAGCCCACAGAAAAATGAGGCTCAGGGAGAACCTTGTAGTGGTTTATGAGTTAAATTTCTGACACAGAATGCCAGTACAGAAGGTTGAGCAGAAAACAGATATCAGACATAATAATTTCTCTGCTCACTCTCTGGTACTTCCTTTTTTTCTTTTCCAAAGCATTAGGAATCACAGGATGGCTAAAGTTGGAAGGAACCACTGGAGGTCATCTCATCACACCTCCCTGCTCAAACTCTACAGCACATTACTCAGGGTTGTGTCCAGAAAGCTTTTGAAGAGGTAAAATACCCCATGAAAAAAGGGCAATGCTTAATGCCTAAGGTAATGCTTTATAGTAAGATACCTGATGGTTGTAAAGCTTTTCAATTTTCCTTTGGCCACAATTAGCTAACTGGAGAATCTCTAAGATTAGCATTCAAGAAAACGCTACCAGCTGCTGATCAAGCCTTTCACAGCTGGAGCTGAACAGTAAAGGGGTCTGGTTCAATGCACTTGCACAGCACAGGGAAATATCCTCAGCAAGAGCCCCAGATGACAGAAAACAGAATCAGACAGCAAGACCCTTCTTACAGTACCTCAAAGTGCCCCCACCCCCCCCAGATATTCAAAATGCACTGAACGTGAAAGTCAGCTTTAATTCACTAACAGAAAATTAAATACATCAAAGAAAATGCTGATGAGTGACATTCTGGTATTGGCTGTCCCAGTGAGGCATGTCAGCAAAGAGAATTAAGTAATTTGTGGAATGGTCCCCTGCTGAACCAGATCATATGCAGAAGAGGACCCTGTAAAGGGAAGTATCTGGTCTGTTAAGACTGATGTGTCAGACAGGACAACGGTTGAATTTAAATGTAATTTCAGGAGAAATAAAAAATTTCTTGGGAGTGCACACTGTAGTCTAGTGGTTACACTGTGTTAAACACTCATTCTGTGACAGCATTAGTTGCTGCATTTGAAGTATCTAAATCAAAATAGTGGGCAGTTTCCTTGCTACAATGAGAGTACAATGACTGAAAGGAATATTACTAGTGTTTTTAATAACAAAACAAAATAAAAAAGTTTTTCTAATTTCCTTATGTCATAAAATTAGATGCACAGGAGTAAGTGAACAATCACATCTACAACTGTAGAAGTTCTCAAAGTCCAGAGAGAGCAGTTTAATGCAGGAGAGAACAGCACTGGAAGAATCCTGGTAATTGAAGGAGGGTATAGTTCACAACTTTGAATCAGAAAAGAATATAACCATGTTAAAAGCAGTAAGTAACAAAGTAGTCTTACACCTGTAAATCCAGCAAAATGTCTTACTGAGTTATTTCAGGCAAATCATGGTAAGTCTCAAATGGGCAGTGGTTGAAGCGTACACATGGTCAAGGTAGCTCATGTTAGGAAAAACAGAGCAGTTGAAGACTGCCGCAATGACAGTTCAGCAAGCTGAAAAAACTGCCCCCTGTGGTTTGCAATTGACTGTTTCAAACCCAGGTGCACTATCTTCAAAGAACTGACAAAATATCAAGCTTTTCAAATAGCAGCATTTAGAAAACAGTGTCTGAAAGACGTACTTGAGTGTTTCTCACAGGGAAAACCTGAAAACCTATCAAAACTAAATATTCATCTCACTTTTTGATTGCTCAAAATGGTACTCTGTAAAATTTTTCTCCTACTGTCCTGTTTATCAACAAATGCAACTTGTAAAGCCTATAAATTTAACAAAGTTAGAAAACTTAGAGCTGTGCTCATGCAAGAGACAGGAATGAAAGTCAAAAGCAGTACCCAGCTGTTCTTGTTTGTCATTTGGATATAACAAACCAGACCTGACAAATTATGATTTATTACTGGTGTTTTTTAAGTCTAAATATCTATTCCTCCATGACAATTATGAAGATAAATGTTCTTTTTAAAAAATCCTGACTATGAAGGTAAATATACAAGGCTATGAAACACAAATTGAATGCTTCCATCTCCAGTTTGCATGTGGCACAGTTACTCAAAACCTGCATGCTAGGTCTGACCCTCTTAACACACTGAGCACTGCCTTGCAGGTGCTCAAGCAGAGCTTCAAACATTTCACACATTTTCCTTCTATTAAGATCCTTTGCTACAGAAGACTTCAGGAAGAACTAAGTGCTCAAATGCTTTGGGCAATCTGGGTTGCAGACTGTAGAGATCATTTCTAAACTGATGGGGAATAGAGAAGGCTCAGGCCTTTAGATTTCCAAATTTATCATATTTTCTTTCAAGAGCTGGTAAGGGACAGAGTGATCATCTGTCATGTCACTTAAATATATCTACAAACTTTAAAAAGCAGTGAAATAAATAATTAAGAAGATCATAAATTTTGCACTACCCACAAAATGAATGTACTTTATGTTTTTCAAATATAAAAGAAATGCATATTTCATTACAAAACAACATGAATTGTTGGTGGCAGTAAGAGCTGGATTTATGCATTATTCAGTCCTGAAAAAATTAATTAATTCAAAGATTGTCTGATGGTGCTCATGCCCTTCTGCAACACTAAGCCCAAGGGGGAGTGAAGGTATTTCAAACCCAAAACTTGTGTGTCACATGGTTTTGCTGGCAGTGGAACTCTGGGAAATACCTGCACCCCATCCAGTCACTGCCAGTTACACACTGACCTGCAGCCTACAGAGGGATCAACTGAATATGGCAAAGCCATGACTGCAGGCAGTGTTTCTCCAAGCTAATCAGCCCAGCCCATACATCTAAAATTGCTGCACAAGCATTTGCCACCACCAGAGCATTCCCAGGTTCAACCCTCAGGCAGGGTGAGTTCCAGAGAACTGCGGCGCACGGGTGCATCAGCCCACAAGTTTCTGTTATCCACTTTCTGTCAGTGGGTAAATGGGGGCAGAGCATGGCTGCAGATTAAATTGTGAGCAAGTGAAATGACAGAACTGGAAGACAACTGCTCTGGTGTAAGGGGAATAATCTGTGTGACCAAAGGATGTAGGCATGTATCTCCTACCAAGGGCAGCGCAAGGCACACTGAAAGTAAATTGGGCATACAGATGCATCCCTTAAAGAGAGAACAGCTGTTACATGATTTTTTCTATTTTTGGTGCCTCAGAAGCCTGGCTTTTTCTGACTTCAAATCTTCAAGAGGGAAAGAAGATACCAGTAGAAATCCATAGTTCTGCACTGAATAAAGCTTTCTCATCAAATTACTAGACATATGGACTATTTATCTGGCAACATTAAGTGGTTGTTTTCACAACAGAAAGAAGGCACAGCATATCACAAACATCTGTGTTGTGACCTCTGCAATTCACTTCATATACAGAAAAATCTGTAAAAAATAGCAAGGCTGCAAAATTTGCTGATGATATGAAAATGCTCAGAGCTAATTAAAAACCAAACTTGACCAAAATGAGTTGCAGAAGCTCAGAGAAACAAATTATGTCGCAATAAAATAGCAACTAAAGTCAGATGCCAATAAACACAAAATAATAACTATGAGAAAAATATACGGGTACTGAAGAAGTTACCATCACCCAGAAAAATGACCTTGGTGTTCATATAGGTTGCTCTCTGTCAGCATCAGCCTAGCATTAAAAAATTGCCAAGAAGTCAAACAAAATATTAGAAAGTAATAAGAAAGGACCACAGAAACAGGAACTACAAGTGATAAACTGTTTCACTAACTTCATAAAGTATTCTGAATGCAGTCCTCAGTTCAGGGGTTTGGAAGCTCATGATATCTATCAAGAACATTTCAACAAATCATACAGCAACATTCAGCTAAGGGTCACATTTAACCAGCCTTTGCCAATTTCCAGCCAACACCACTGTCTTCTACACATTCCTTTGAACCAGGAAATAAATAACAAACCAGAAATCATTTCTATTATTTTGCCTATAAGTACTGCAATCAGTTAGGAGAATGTAAAACTTATCGTAGTTTTAGCACCTATTTCAATTTTCATTTCCCAGAGGGCAAGTAAATGCAATTGCAGTAGATGAGGGAGAAATCTAGGTAAATTAAAAAAAATCTGGGACAGTTCCATCAGCCATGGTTTAATCTCCATACGGGAACAAGTATTAACAGAACACCTCAATCACCAGCAAAGTCTGTGGCTCAGGAGGAATCAGAAAAGAGCAGATGAGATACTAAATCATATTCCAGCAAATGCTGGTTTGGTACATAAGCCTTGCCTGGAAGCATACACAACTCCAAGGTGAATCTAAGTGTACTAATTTTACAATGTTTAGAAAAGCATTAGAAATAGAACCAGGTTCTTAATGTTAATTGCAGCAGATCTGGCATCTTCCTGCTCTAATTTGCTCAGATAATTGTACAACATACTTAAAAGATCACAGGTTCTGAAATTTGGTGTAACATTAGTTTTTTAGAAATATACACCATGCATATATACTGAGAAATGCCTTAATAAAAGAGTAAGCCATGATTTATCATTTATATGTGGTTTCTGTAATACTAACTAGCCATTAAACATGATCATATTTTTTCTGAATTAAAGTCTGTTAAACTTTGAAATTTAAGAACATTGATAAAATGGTTGTTATTTTTAATTACTGTTACAGTATTTCAGCAAGTCAGCAGAGATAAGCTTTATTTTCTAGTAATTTGTTACTTTTTCACTTATCCTATTGAGAGCATTTTAATTTTCAAAACAGACTGCTCACCAACTGGCTCTAAAAAGTCACTGCCAATGCAATGTCAGTTAATACATAAATGGATTTGTTACAATGATTTTAACTTCTCTATTAAAAACAAACAGTTACATCAGAATTCTTTTCCAATCACTGTGATAAAAAAGCAGCAAACACATTATTTGCAAAACTCTAAACATAACTTGAAGAACATATTAACATACTGTGGCATTCTAAAACTTTATTCAAGCAACCCAGTATCATAAATATAGGTAGTACTGCAATGGTACCATGGTTGAATATTATGGTTGGAAGTTCACTGAGATTTGCTTCAGAGATTTCATAACTGCAAGTCATGAGCATGAGAGATAACTAACACTTGATGCTGTGAAAGAACTGCAGACTGATAAAAATTCTGGGAACTTGCAAGTGAAAGTGAAAGATGAGAATTCTTTACTTTTGTAATGAAAATAACAACAACTCCATAAACAACAAGCACTTCAGATATCGCAAAGCACACGCATTTCTTCTTGCCCTTTGCAGTTTTAGGCTGTAACATAGGATAATCCTGGTCTTCCTGTAAGTGCACAATCCCTCAAAGTTTCATCTTACAGTAATAATTAACAAAGCAACATTTCAGGATAAGACAAAAACCCATAAAAGAAAAAAACTGTTTTCCCTGTCAAGAAGACCAGGCTACCCTGTGAAATGGCACACATTTAAATAGTCAACTGGTACATCACAATTTAACCCCACCTTGTGATCCCTCCAAAATGAAAACACACCTATAAGACTGACCAAGGTTTTATTGGCAATACCTGAATCAGCTACTTCATCAGAGTAAGTAAAATAGACACAAAGATAAATGAATCTGCGCTAGAGTTCTGTCAGCATAAAGCTTTGCTAGTTAAGAAAATAACTTTTTATCACTCTTCTAACATTTTAGGTAACTACCAACCTAAAGATTCTACATCTTCATGTCCCCTGGAGTAACAATTTTTTTGCATCAGTAAAATCAAGTCTGTTCAAATTATGCAATTTAGATAGAATAGGAAAAGGATCAAAATCAAACTGCGTCCTAACTGTAAAACTGAAATACTTCAATATCATTCTCTTTCTCCATTTCACTACAGAGGTGTAAAAAATCCCAGTGCTTTGAAGCCCCTTTACATTTTGTGCAAGTGAGAAGAATAACAAAATAGTTAACTATGTAAACATAGAAAATCAAAATTTTCAAAATAGAGAAATAGAATTTACAAATGTAATCCAAATGAAAACCTGAATTTGGGCAGTCCAGTACAACTAATTTCTTTTCTGCTTACACCAGCTTAAAAAACAGATGTATGCAGTCTGTCTTCTCATAATTTTTACAGACTTAAGCAAAACAGATTCTAGAATCCTAGCACTGACCAACTGCATTTTGTAAAAGTTAGTCTTTGCTTCTTCCACATCCATGTCTTACCAAATACAGTGTCACTGTCACTTGCATTAACAAGCCTTTGCATTGCCATTCCATCCATGTTCTATTCAAAAGCAGCATCACAATGAACTTTTCACTTTTTCTGCAGTACAGATCATACAGTGTAGTCCCCAATAAATCTTTTAAATACCATTTCTTCAAGATGCATTTCCATCAACTACCTCTGAGAATTCTGAGAATGTCACTAACCTATGAATTTTGCTTAAGGTTATAAAAATGTGGCAGCAGTGATGGCCTCAGGGCACATACACTCTACAGTTCTCTGTCAGAGCAGCATCTGCTCTCCAAGGCCAGGTGCAATAAACAACCATTTGCTGACCAGCTACCCAGAGGGAGAAACCTTGGATGAGGGCTTGCTACATAAGACAAAACTCACTTCACTTTTAACTCTAAATGTACCACTGAACTGGGATCCTCAGACCAAGCTACGTGGGAAAGAGACGATTAGAAAAGGATGGGTTACAAAACGGCTCTTTGGTGAGAAAATAGCAAGCATACAATATTTTGTTTCCTAAGCAGAAGGGCAAAAAATTTTGTGCAGGAGGGGAATAATGAACTTCTAGAGGCTCTGACATTATTTTCAAACAATACTTCACTGAGTAAAATAAACCCATAAGAAACACACAGACATTCATTATTACGCTCTCTGTGTGTTTCCCTTTCTAGCTGAAGTGGAAGAGTGTTTGTTTTCTTGGACCCATTAGCAAAACCCAGTGGGCGTTTATTTGTTCATTTTTCCTCTAAATAACACAAATGTCTCACAAGACAAACTGCAAAATGAAACTGTACAGCAGGGGCTCAAGAAGAATCTGCGCTAACAAAGAATTTGCAGGATTCATGCACATCAAAGAACTTAGACAGTTGCAAAATACAATCCATTGCCAGGGAATAAACAAGGATCTGCCACCAAGACAACTATCAGGGAAGCAAGGAAAGTGACAACACTGTAACCAGCCAAGACCCAGCAAAGGTGTGAGTACAAGGATGATGGTGAACTTCAAACCCAGCAATCTGCACATGCAGCAATGGAACCAAGTGGTGCTTGTGCCACACTTTCATTGCTTGCCCAGCCTTTTTATCTGCAGGTCCTGCAAAGACTGTTGTTCCAGGCAAGACCCAACTGCAGTAACCTAATTTTTCTGTTTAATCCCTGAAGAAATCGCACCACATTAATTAGTACCGCTGCAAGTTGAAAGTAAACGTCTCAACTGATCTCTAAGAGCTGGGTGAGCTGTTCTGGAGAACTTACCTGTGTACAGATTCTACACCATAGGAACAGGATATTACAGATGTATTTTGGTTCTGCTCCACAGACCCCCATACCTCACCTCCCACTCTCACCCCTAAATAGAGATAAAAGATTTGGTTACAGCCCACATGAAAAAGATTAGGTACTTGACTGCAGAGCAGATGCAAACCAAATTATCACCAAGTGGCATTTTACACGCTGTACTGTTTCAAATTTATATTGTTTTTGTAGTGGCTTTGGAATAAGAAAGACCTGCTGAAGTCAGCTGCAGCCAACATTGTACTGGCTTACCTACAGTCTTTGTATTGGTTTTTGTTTATTTACCTGTTGCAGATAAATCTTAAGTTGTTGCATAACAGATTTCAATAAAAATGTTACTTAGTAGAGTGGCTTTTATTTATTATTTATTTATACTTTCAATTAACTCATGGTCAAGAAACCAAAGGTAATTTTCTAGCAACAACTGCAGCGTAACTGAAGTTTTTGTTGGGACAGCCTCCAAGGTTATAGGCCTGATTCTTGTTGCAACATATCTCATCTACTAAGAGAGAGAGGGCTTTTGTGCTACAGCGTCTTTCACACTTTACGCTGGGAATGTTTTCTCTGGTACCTGCAAATATTTTTATTGCCAACTCCAAACATTTGCAAGCTGTGACAGACACTTACAAAGTGGTCAAACAAATATTTACAAAAAAACTCTGAGCATATCAATTACTTCAGTTGCAGAAAATTTCCATTACAATGCTGTACCAAAGAGGAAGATAAACGCTCTAGGCTAACTTCTTTAGAGAGAGTTGAAGCCTACATTTTTGCGCAAAAATTTAATATTTGAAATCTTCACGTATGGACTTTACATTACACCGAGGTAAGTGCTTTTCAAGCATGGAGCTAGAAAGAGGACCTATGTTAGGCAACGTTATTTTCTGTCTTTAAGTGCACAATTGGATGCATGCACATGGATCATGGCAATTTCCCTGAACAAAAATCTGAATCTTCAGCTGAAGTGACATTTTGGTAATAGTATGACGGAAATAACAGTACTGGACTAACCACAAGAAAATGTGACATCAGAAATTAAAAATTAACATTGACGCTGCTTGGAAATTTGGTAAGAACTTCCCATAAATTCACAGTTCCAGCTTGTATCAGTCACTCACTCAAAACCCTAGGAATCGCAATGAATTTATCCCATAACAGTAATACTGAATAAATACTTCTTGAGTTCTTTACTATGTATGGTATTTTAAAACTTTCAGAAATATCTTATCTGTCAACATTTTACTTTCTATAACTTCTTAATCCTTAAATATCTCCCTATTAGCGTTCTATGTTTTTATCTTAAAAAAACCACAAGCTGCCAGTGCATAAGATTAAATAACCATTTTGGTTGAGAAAAATAACATTCAGCCAATCAGATAAAAATACAGGTGCAGGCAAGTAGTTACTAGAGTTACTTGAGCCCTCTGTTTTGAAACAGCGATTCCCCTAGAGATGGTTTTGTATTACATAGAACTGTAGAAAATCCCTAATCCCCTCAAACGTTTCCCTGTTTTCTTTATCAGCTTTTCTGTGATTGTGCTATAGTCTGAAGGCTGGAAGTCTCATCCTTGCCTTAACGACAAGGAAAGCTAAAAGGATGCCCCCAGACCTTCCTTCTCAAAATGGTTGTTTTATCTGCTGAAGTAAAATATAAACATTCCCTAAACTATCAGAATTTATTTGGAATGATGTCTCCACTTTTACATTTGGCATGTAGTCCACTTACTCCTTCCATATCCCAACAATAAGACTAGTTAGAATTGACAAGTATTGGTTATGATCCAGCCTGTTAATAGCAAGATTGATCCATGGGGTGTTTTATAGCTCATTAAAAGTTTATTAGCTATTGCAGATCATCAATAAAACCTGTTTAATTGGCTAATTGCTACAGCTGCTGCAGTGAGCGATGCTTGCAATTCTTCCCATGTTTAGAGCACTGTGTTCTCCTGGACTCTGCCTGTCTGAAATTCCCTTTACAGGAGACTCTTATTGCAATTTTGTACCCAGTGATAATACACCAGTTTTTACATCTTAACAGTCCCTATGAGGAGCATTAGATTAAGTTGCAGTCAGAAGAATCCCTTTAAAATGTGTGGAAAATCAACGAATTTAAATCCTTTCAAGTGTCTTGGTTTGATAAGTAGTAACACCAGAAAGTCAGTGCTCCGATGGGCTGACTAAGGATTACTATTTAGTTCAAGCCATTTCACCATCTCACATGGGTCAGTAAGTATTTGCACTGAAAAACATTCAGCAACCAAACATTTGGCCAGCTGGAATTAGAAGAATGATGCTATTTCATAATTATTATTAGATACAGTATAACTTTATATGAATTCTATTTCAAGAGACAAAATGATCATATTTAATGTGCAGAAACTTTTCATTTTATCCATAAACCACTTATTCTAATTGCTTGTAATATGACAGTTGTGTTTAAATACATCATGAGGGCTCCCTAAAACAACTCTTAGCTGTTGCCTGTGAACAGCTGACTGCTGTGCTGTACTACAGCTGTCCATTGACATTACCAGCTCTTCCAATGTTCTCAGAGCAACCCAGAAAGTCAGTGTGACATAACCAATATCATCTGAATTTTGCTTGTTAGAACCTGTTGAATGCTGTGTATATTTCAGGTATATACAGTGCTGTGTAGCATTTCAGACCTACACTAACCTAGGACAGCCATTTATCAATATGCATTTGGGGCAGCTGTGCTCAGGCTTTCACCAGTGAAGAGCACAGGCCAAGTGCTCTTCTGAAATGAGGCTATACTTGCAGAAATTCCTAAGAAGCAAATGCATATAGTGTTTACTTATTTATTCATTCAGTCATAAATTTCTTCTGTAGATATTCAAACACTCTATGCCTGAATAGACTGAAGCCCTCAAACACTGCTCTAAAGTATTTCTACAGGACATCTCTCTAAAGTTCTGAGTGGAGGGCACTAGTACAATAGCTGAGAACAGCTTGTTATGCCTGGCAATCTCTTTACTTACAACTGGGCAAGCTCAGTAAAGGGAGGGAGGGTGTTCTTAGCAACAAGTCTCTCTAGACCTTCCAATTACCCTGCTGTCTAAGGGTAACGTAAGATAGCAAAACATACAAATATACACAGAAGAGTGATCTAATTCCAGTTATTGCTATAGTCATCCTAGGTTAATTTTAAAACTGTATGTCCCTTACCATGGAATTTGTAAGGTTAAAAAGACCTTTAAGATCATCACATCCAACTGCTAACCTAAAGCTGCCATCTTCAGCCCTAAACCATGTCCCCAAGTGCCACATGTAGATGTCTTCTGAACACTCTTCGGGATGGTGATTCCACCCCTTCTCTGGGCAACTTGTTCCAATGCCTGACCACCCTTCCAGTGAAGAAATTTTTCATGATAAACCTCCCCTGGTGCAACTTGACGCCATTTCCTCTCATTCTGTCGCTTGTTACCTGGGAGAAGACACTGACCCAACCTCACTACAACCTTAGGCAGCACAGCTATGCATTCCTGACACTCAGATTCTAAAGCCAGTGTTAGACACAGCATATTCCATCTTACTTTGCCTTCCAGTACCAACTCAATGTTAATACGACACACAAATATTACACTCTGAAAGCCAGTAACACACAACACACTATCTTTGCTTGTTGAACATCAACAGTGCTGTTGTGAAAACCTTTCTCTTGCGGCCTCTCTCTGCCCCAGATTTTGTGAGATCTGAGCACAATGGTTATGTAGCAAGAGTATCATCCTAGCACATTGTTAAATCTGCTCACTAATTATACTTTAAGCGTTGATCAATGCTGAAAGGGAATTAATTCATTACAAATACATGACATGTATCTTAAGCTACTATTAAGGCTACAGTCTTCTGAATAATGAATGAAGTTACGATGAGTTTTAACCACAGTTCAACAGGATAATCACATTTCAGAATAATAGTTTATGCTACAAAAGCTTGAGTATATTCAAAGCCAGTATGAGCTCATCAAGCCACAAAAAACTAGGTCAACTGCAATTCATACTGTGCTTTAGAGTTTTACACATATTATTTTAGATCATCTTTACCAATAAACTTAGGTATTCCATTTTTATCATGTTTCAGTATTTCCTGCCCTTCAAAAAGGCATCTGTTGAACTGGCTTACATAAGAAAGAAAGGGAAGAAGAAAAGATGTAGATATCTGATAGATATCTGCTTAGCACTGCCACCTGTAAGTTGTAGGTAAAAACCCATTCATTTCTCAGTGCTGAGCTGCTGCTTCTACCCCAGACCCTCTTATACAGTCAATTGCTTTCTGATTATTTGTTAGAATTCCACCAGTTCAATGTATAAATTCACAATGATCCTTACAATAATAAATCCACACAGAGGCAATGTATGAGAACCTGGGAAGAGAATATTGTCTACAGTTTGGCCTCTCAGGTTTGAAAAAATTCACTTTCCTGAATTTCAGTTCCATGTTTGAGATAAGCAGCTCATATGGTGGCTAGATGGAATTCATCCTGTGCATGGTACCAATGTGATGGGGCACCTTCTGGGATTTTTGGGATGCCAAACAGCATCCTCTGTTCTATCCAACCAAAATAACTGAAAAAGGTATGTTGTACAAAAAAATTCAACTAGTCTAGAAAATAAATACTATGATAAAACATATAGTTTCCTTTCTCTTTATTCCTTATTCCCAAACCTCATAGTCTTCTTGATATTCACAGACATGCAAAAGCTCTAAAAAAAAAAAAAAAATAAAATTGAATGTTAGCTCCTGATTATAGCACATCAGTACTGGGATGCAAAGAATAAATAAATTCTGAAGCAACATGATGGACAAAATAATTTTATTAAAGTCGAATAAAAGGTCACAGAATATTTACAGATACATGACAAGGACAAGACTGAATTCAAAAAATATCTAATGCTTTGTGGGGAAATCTGAGAAACAAAAATTGAGAAAAAAGGATATAATTTCTACTGAAAGTTTTTCTTTTCAGAGTTGAGAGGACGTATCTGCTATGCATCAAAGACTGGAGATTAACTCAGTTCAGAACATACAGCTGCTCACTGTGTGGATTACACTGCAGTCTGCCACCTGTCCTCTTAGGGCATAAACTCCTAGAGCTTTGTGATTTCCAGAATCTTTACCAGGGAACAGGAATCTAAAAACAAGGATCTGATGGACAGCATCTTGAGATGGAACAACCAGCCTTATGGGAGGTGTCAGAACCATCATTTTGTCAAAATTCAACTTTTAAATCAAATTTCTTAAGAGCAAGTGGTGCCAAATAGGAAAAGACACAGACAAAATTTTCTCCTGAAGTAGCAATCAGTAAGTCCTTTGAAAAGTGACACTGAACCTCTTCTAATATCATCTGTTAATAAAAGATGAAGATGTGAGTATTTGGTTTATGCTGGCAGTGTTAAGTATGGCTTCATCTGTACCTTGGTAAAACCCACATGCTGGTTAAGGATACAGACTATCTGCAGAACACTGAGTAAGTCCAACTGGGCTGATTAAAAAAACTCAAGTGGAGGAAAAACTTTTTGTGCTACTGTAGGTTTTACAAGGCTACTACTGTTTTCCTTTAATGCAAAGACCTAAAAGCCCTGACAAGATTGAAAACATGAGCAAAACCACATGGGCAGTCTGGAGCAAAGATGCAATGAAATACATCAAGGGTTTTGTTTTGACTGACTGATAGTTCTCGTCCCAAGCAATACATGTTTCACACACAAAATGGCCATTCATACAGTCTTTTACCAGGAACTTGATCCTTAGGTGGTAAATACACACCAGCCCTTCCTGGTGACTACCAGAAACTGGAAATAGCAGCTAATGCTGCATTCAGTATGACTAGAGAAGGGTTTTAGAATAGACTTTTTAGCTATTAACTCCTAATGCAAGGAGTTATCTGCTAGTAACAACCTTTATCTAGGGAAAGAGAATAAATCAAGCATTTCCCATTCTGGGATTGTCAATGTTCTTCTTCTAAAATGTTTATCATGCTACTGAAGATAATCATTAAACTCACTGGCACCTTTACAACTTTACAACATCATAACAAACATAACCTAGGAAACATAAATCATTCAACCCCTTCTGAACAACCCTTTTGGCAATCACAGCAGGTATGATATTAACTGTTTGATTAGAAATAATACCACAGCATAGAAATGGAATATAGAAACAATGAATATTGATTTTATAAACATGTTACAGAAGATTCTCCATGTACCAGTCTAGTAGCATTTAGAACAAAATCCTGAAGTATGACATTTGGGTGCTAAGGACTGCCAAATTACACTTCAGTGTGAGAAAGATCACTGTCATCTTTGGTTATCAACATAAAATGTGTATGTGCTCCAAAAAAGTCGATTCAGATGTAAAAACATCCAAATTACTCGGCAGTTTATCATACAGCCTCAAGACAGAATCAGCACAAATCATTAAATCATCTTGGTCTAAAACACAGATTAACTTGCATGATCTGTTCATAAAATCAACCAACATCACAGGAATCAAGATTCAATCAGTATTTATTGGTCTGTAGCACCACAACAGGTTTTTGTCAGAATGCAAAACTATACTTCCACTTGACTGAAACAGCCAGGCTGGTATTTTTCAGTTTATCCAAGAAGTATTACACCAGAAGAAATTAAATTATACCAGTCATTATGTATACCCCAAATATTTTTATTTGCCATACCCTTAATTTTTGTATTACTGAAACTCCTTCCCACCTGAGCAAGTCTTGGTGTCCTACATAGTAGGATGGTCCCACCAGCACTAAATGGTCAATATGCAACAGTGCTCCCATCAGCATTGCAACACCCTTCCACGTTAGAATGTCAAAACATTCTTCACATCTAAACAAACATTTCAGGGCACTGAAATGTTTCACAATTTTTGCACTGAGGGAGGAATGTGGAACCCAAATTCATGCTCAGATGTCAGGTTCATAGCTAGAGCATGAATTTCACAAATTAAAGTAATTTGAGTTGGTTACAATTCCCTGTGCAAGCATATAATTAATAAAATGGGAATAAACCTTGCTGTACAATTTGTGCCAGCACTTGCTCTAATTTCCCAGACACCCACAGCCTCATTACCTCCAGATTTGTGCATCTCATTATGATTCTGACACTCACACTTGTGCGATTAGTGATGAAATTACAGATTCATCCTGATTTAGTGTGGCCTTTATTGCTGTTAATTAGGCAATGAAATGTGAAAACTGTTACGGCATTTTAATTATTTGAATGCAATGAGATTTGTATATTAAAAAAAACAACCACAAAACAACAACTCAAAACCTGGAGAATGGTATCTTTTCTTAGAAACAGCAGCTGGTTTTGATGAAAACAGCTGATTGAGGATATTTGAAAATTTATTTAGCTGCTAACCGAAGTGATGGCTCCTGTCTATATCTGCCATGTACAGTTTTATTTTTTGCAGAAAGATAAAATATGTTTTCTTATCAGAGGGCATCAAAATGTGCAGTAACAAAAACCTGAATGAAATATGGACAGATGAATTGCTTAATCTCAGTAACAGTTTTGTATTTTTTTGGCCAAAATACTTCAAAAAACCTCCTAGAGGAACAGCCACCAACAGGCCCAACTTACGTGCAGAAACAAAACCTCAAGGAGGCAGCACAAAAATCCAAAGGAAAAAAGCACTGAAATCTCACCCTTGTTGCTGGACCTAGGTTGAAGTAATTTTATAATTACTGATTGTTTTATAACAATTTATGCTGAACAGTCAGAACAAGCCCATTCTCATCAGATCGGTGCCCTCCTGCAGTCAGATGGAATGGTAAGTGCATGGGAATACAACTTCTCTGGTGTAGCCACAGCATGGGTTAAACACAGCACACATCTGTAATTAGTCATGTATGAGTGATGTATGTCTGCGTGTCTCTCCTACTATTTGATCTTCTCACTGTTGAAATTACTGTTTCATTGTGCATTATTGCTTTGTGTCACTAATAAACTAGTTATAACTCGTTTGTTAGGTTTTGCTAACATAAGTAATTAACCAATTGTCATGGCACATTTTGAAGGAATTTGGTTCATGGGCACAAGGCAGCTTTAGGGAGATGGAGAGCCAAACATCCTTGCATGCTGGCACCATGTCTGCCCCAGGACAGCTTGCAGGAGAAGGAAACCTCTAGGCTTCCCTTACTAACATGGCACATCAGGCCGGCAGGTCATGCGTGGGCACTTACAAGTGCACAGAAACACTCAAGTCTGAATCCTGAGCTGCAGCACACTGTGTGTGTTTGTATTTCTGTAAATACTTAGCTGTACCAGCCTGTCTTCACAAGCCCCCACGAGAACGCAGAGCCTGGCAAGCCTTCAGACAACTGCTCAAAACACACGTGTGGAATTTGTAGAAAAGAACTGTTGTCCCACGATTTTTACTATAAACTCAAATTTGCAGGACATTATTCTCACTGTACCCATTTAAGTCTTTCTTCAACATTATAACCTATGTAAGTGTTACTTTACTTGATTATAAATAACTTTCTATACGAGATACTTTTATTTTGGTTATTCTGAGTAAGCTACATTAAACCCGTTCAGTCCTTTCATCATATATTGGATAGGAGTTCATTGGGTTTTTTTTACAAGAGAACACACACAAAAAATTAGTATTCCATTTCTTTGCAAAATGAAATTGAACTGGTGTCACAGTTTCTTAACAGGCATGAGATTTTAAATAGATTTCAAACAGACAAGCATCAGGAAATCTGAAA
Source organism: Chamaea fasciata (assembly GCF_029207755.1). Classification (NCBI taxonomy): domain Eukaryota; kingdom Metazoa; phylum Chordata; class Aves; order Passeriformes; family Sylviidae; genus Chamaea; species Chamaea fasciata. The sequence goes on along the minus strand of NW_027094092.1, from coordinate 17,231,522 downwards.
AGGAAGGCTCTCAAAAAGAAGTGTCAAATTTAGTAGATTTTATGCATATATATCTCACACATATGCATCCATCAATAGTTCATACATTAAAATATAATTGGCATTGTGGTGCACTGGGAACTTCTCTGAGCTCTCATTTACATCCTCATGTTAATTTATGCATATTATACTTTCTTTTTTAAATGGAATAGCTAAGAAAAATATTCTCAAGTAAGACTATTTTTTGCTGTTCTGTATATCTCCAGTGAAACCAAATTCAGAACGTTATGGTGAAAACACTGAGAAGTAGTAGCATTATTGCTACTACAGACCCACTAATTTTCATGATATAAAAATACATAATTTATCCACATATTTACCACAGAAAGTATGAAAAAACTTGAGTGTTTGAGAGAGATTTCATCTATTGTTTTTCTCATGCCTTCTCCATCCTCTGTACTTTTAACACCACCATCAGTTCCCTGAAAATAATTTTGGGAATTGTACCAGAAAGAAAATATTATTGAATATCTGCCTGAGGAACTAAATAAGGAAGAAATCCTAGAGTGATGGGCTTAATATACAGAAATAAACATTAATTTATTCAGCAATTTTTCACTGTAAAGCTAGCTTCCCCCAGAAGCAGTGTGCAAAAATAAGTACCAGGATTTTTCAAATACTAGAAATTGCAAATATTAGGCAATTTGCCAAAGGCGACGCAAGTCAATAAGAGAATTACGAGCAGAGTCCAGTTCCTGGCTGAATTCTGAAATTAAACTGCTCATCAGTAAAGTCCTTAAAGTCAGGGCAAATAACACATACAACTAACAGAAGCTCAGAAATTGTTGACAGAATATATATAAATATGTGCACTCACTCAGTGTGAAAATACTGCAGTCCCTTAAGCTTCTTGAAAAAGCAGACATCAAAATCTGTAAAAGTAGAAGCACCATTTTCTATTTAAAGACACTGCACAGTCACCTGTTCTGCTTCAGTGTCCTCAAGATCACCCCTTTTGCATTATAGGATCCTATCATCTAAACCCCAGACAGCAGATGAACTTAGTGTGTGCATTCTTAATAAATATCCTATTACCTTGGAATTAGCTTACTTCCCAGATGACCTTTCCTTTATTTGATCAATTTTTTGAACACAGAAATAACAAAAAATCTCCAGCTGGACACACACACTTCATGGAAAATTTTACAGCTGTCACAAAAACAGTAGAAAGGATGGTACTGGCTCCACCAGGCCAGCTGAGTGCCCCAGCTCAGTGCATGTACAGCTCCCAGTGAAAAGGATACATCTTCGTATGGATACGATCCTTTGGGCATACAAGGTTAACTGCAGCCAATTAATGTAAAGCAGTAAGGCAGACTCCCAAGTGTGAAATCAAATGTATTGGAAGGTCTAACCTGACCAGCTTCATTAAACCATCTCAGAACAAGGAACATCTTAAAAGTGAAAAATTAATTAATCCTAAATAATTAATAAAGTGCATTTTATCCATAACTTTGTACAGCCTTTTTCAAATGCAACTAAGGAGAAAAGCAATTAAGTTATTCCTGCCCATCCCCTTATTTTGTGGCTCTGTGTGGAGAATGAGACAGTAAACTGTTATTTCTCTAGCTTAAAAGCAAAAGGTTGATGTGTAATGCTGAAGTCCAGAAGATGCTTCCGCCAATAAATTTGCAAGTTAATGACTTATGTATTCATAATCTAGCAGACTGCTATCCAAGTGGAATTTCCATACAATAGTATCTAATTTGTACAAGATGGTGCATTTCATTAAATGTTTTCAAGTGACTTGAGAATGGGGGAATTCACACAAATACTAAAATAAGCACACTGAAATAGCAAAGAATTGTTAAAAACCCCCTACTGTACTACCTTCCTAAACATCACTCTTCCTTTAATCCTGACTCTTAAGATCTCTGCTTCTCACTCATCCCCAGGCAGAGCTCCAGCTGCTCATTAACACAGAGGGTGACACCCACTCCTCACCACCACTGCCTGTGCTTCCTGAAGATCCCCTGTCCTTCCATTCCAACACTCCAGCCATCATGATGGCAATGAGACCATAGCCCTGCAGGCATGCTCACCTCTCTACCTCCTCCTGCTTATTCCCCATGCTGGGTGTGTTTGCACAGAGGCATTTAAGCTGGGCACCCAAAGCAGCCAAGTTACTGGCTGAAGTGTCTGGAATTCCTTTGTGCTGCCCTGCAGATGCTTTTCTGCCAACATGCAATCCCTCTCCAGGCTCAGGGCATCTACTAGAGGCACTGGCATCAAACTAGTAGGAGTGAAATGAATGCAGGTTCTTCTTCCCCAGCAACCTCATTTTGAAATCAAGCATATGATGGATAATACAAGCGGGGTTTGTCATTAAATGCTCCCTCCCTGAGCTTGCTTTTCTTGTCTTATTAGATATGAGGTCTCCTTCTCCATATTCTTTGTTTGCTGAGACTGGTTATGAGAGTGTTTAGAATAACGGGAGATGGACAAGAGAGATATTGTAACCTGTATAATGGAAAAAGACAAATTTGCTGAAGAGACATCAAGAATTTTACTACAGTTTTCTGCTTAGTAATCAGGACTGTGCCTGCCTCTTGCGATGGCTCACAGAGCCGAACAGTGCAACACTAACTTGACCTAAGATTACAAAAAGCTCTCCACAAAGCTGAAGTACAGCAACATCAGAGCACTGCAAAAGCAGCATTAAAAAAAGAAGCCGTGTGCCCTTACCCAGCACTGATACTGCAACTGAACACTGAAAACAGCTCAAATTAAGTGTAAAACAGTCCAATTTTAAGAATGGCTGTAAATGATGGTGTTTTTCGGCCCTTCAACATTATATGTCAGCATCATCAGTACAGTACAGCACACTCATGCATGGCTGATAGAATCCACACCCTTCTATCATTCAGCACCCCCATATCCAGCCTGTTTCCTCAGGGAGGAAGGCTGCTTAAGAATATTTTAAATTCTAAGCATACTTGTTCTACCACTTGTCCTCAGCCCCAAGATGACTGCTACATCTTTCACTGAATCTATGAAATTTGAACACAAAAAGAGAGAGGAAAAAAACCCCATGATTTAAAAAGAAAAGACCCAGAAGAGGTGGGGAGGCTGGTGAAAAGTAGTCAAGCATCAGTACACTGTGCAAGTGTTGTCAAGGCAGCCAAGAGGACACAGAATACAGACTGACAGCAGCAACTACAGGGATGGAGTACATGGAAATTCTTTTTCGTGGTAAGCACCACCTTTAGATCATAAAGCAAGGGGTAATTTTCTCCTGAATCTTTTAATGAACACATTAAGCTGAAAAGGTTAACTCTACAAAAAACACTGCATGACTGTGTAAAGCACCTAGAATACATTGAACGAGCATCCCAGACACATGAACAAAGAAAGTCAAAATGTCCTCCAAAGAATGTCAAAATGCAGCACATACGATGTTTATGTACAATTTGTGGCCAGTGTTATTCAAGAGGATGGTTCAGATACTAGAACTTCCTGTCTCTGTACTTACTACCCGAAAGCAACCTAACTCTCATTTTACAGAAGTCAAAATATTATGCCTGCATAATATCTTTTGGATCTTGAAATACTCCCTTGATGTAAGACAGTTTACCCTTCTGTTGGTCCATCACAAGAATTACGCATTTCTGTCAAGTACAGGCTCTTTGACACCACTCAAGGTATATCTGCTTAACATCACTTAAGAAATGCTGAACCACCTTTCCCTGGATATCACTTTCAAAATTACATCATCTTGAAAGAATACATAAAATATGAAGCATACCCTCTGCTAATAGCCACTGTTAAAGGAAGTGTACTTATTATGCAGTGTAATTAGCTACAAGCTTCTGAATGTCAATTCACCACACAGAGCTGAATGACAGCAGGAAAGCCAGCCTGACCACTGAGGTCTTTATGAATTGCAGACATTAGCAAATCTCAGGAAGAAAATACCCTGAAGTATGCACTTGCAATTTCACTGCTATTAGTGAGTATTAAAAGTTATTCATACGCCACAGCTAGAATGAGACAAAAATAGAAAGTTTAAATAAGCTCCTATTACGAATAATGACTATTGAATGTAAAAGTAATCGAAAGGGAGATTGTAGGCAGACACTGGAAGGCTAGACTTGCCTTAGCTCTAAAAACACACAGTAATGTAAGGGACATACAGCTGATCCGTATCCATTTATAAACACTGCATGTGATGCGCTTACTGAGATAATTACTGTATGCACATGAATGTGGTTTAGTAAAAGAGCTGTTCAGAAATTGTACACAATCATTGGATTAGCAAAAATTTCCAGGTTAGAAACGATTCAACCAGAAAACATCACTAATGGAAATACTGGATGTCTTAAAGCTCAAAGCTGCAACAATTATTTTGCCAAAGTTGCAGACCTAAAGAACAGGAAACAACTAGGAAGTAATTTCCAGCTTTCACCTCGGGGAAACACATTGCACAGGCCTGCTATGCAATCACAGTTTACACACAACTAGATCACCCAGCACACGCTTGAGAAGCAAATTCTCCTACAGGAAGATTATATTTAGAAGGATCACTTAGTAAGACTAGAAATGGCAACAGAAAAACAGCTAACACACAAGTCCTGAACAAGGTACTTTAAGGAAGTGCTTATTTCAGGTAGAATATCAAACATGCTAAAATTTGCCTTAGGAAACATCTGCTATTCTCTAGCATTAAGCATTTTCAATATTTTATATGGATTCATTAGTACGGGTTGATCATACAGAGACTTAAGTTTTCTTTGTAACTAGCTTAAACACCATGCCTGTTAACATCAATAGGTTCTAAGCTTGCCTAATACTTCCAAGCATATGTGTGGTAAGAAAACACTGGTCTAACAATTACTTAAATGAAAAAAAAACATTTCCAAAAAAAACCCCAACAAACACAGGTTTTTCTCCAACCTTCCCAAATACTTGTTATACAAAGGGTCACGATACCCACTCACATAAATGTAAAGCAGACAAAGCTCTCATGACAACAGCAGTCACAGTGTTTGATCAACATCCCTGCTTTCACCAAATTACAGTGCTTAACTAACAGTGTTTCACTAACATCAGTTACAGAACCTCCCTAACTGCAAGAAAGTGCCACTAAAATAACGAGGAGCTAGGAGGAGAAAGAAAATTGTGTGGCCCTGTGATATTGAGAGGTCATGGCAAATTTAATCAGCAAGTGTTGCCAACAGTGCTATATCCCAGAGTTCAATCTTTCGGGAGATAAAAGAATATAAAATGAAAGCTAAACTGTGACTGAACATAGAGATTGGAAACAACCTCCTTTCATTTTCAACTGGCCCCTTAACTAAATATACTGTGTGCAATGGTGACCTTACCCCCCGAAGATAATGCACTAGGAAAGTGGCAAATTTTTTTACAGCATACATTAAGGAACCCTCTTTACTGCATCTTTGTAATTGTATCAGTAGCAGACGCTGGCCCTTGTGAATATACTCACTGCAATTTCAGAAAACATCTATTAATCTCTGATACACTTGTTTGTTTCATATGAAACAGGAAAGAACTCTAAACCTCTAAAACACCACAGAGAATTCCACCAACTTCCAAAGCATTCTTCAGTTCCAAAACTACAGAAATAGAGCATCAGCAGGTGTTTACAGTTAAAGACCTTTGAGACTCAAGGTCCTTAAAATCAAATTAGCAATAATGTCATTCAATATCAAATATCAAAGAGCTTTACAAAAACTTCACTCTGAAATGCAGCACATCTGTGCAAAAGAACACATTAAAATAACACAAAATCATGCCAACCCTGGGAAAAAAACATTGCTCACATGATGCCCCATGATAATGTGTGAGTGGAGAGTGACTTTGCTTTTTGGGTTCAATGGAAGGTCCTGGTAAATCACATTCTCTAGAAATTTCCAAAGTGAACCAAAGTTTCTATTTGTACATAAAGTAGACAAGAATTATTACATTGTGAACAAGTATGATTTTTATATGTCATTATTTTTAAGCAATATGCCATATTACCGCCAGTATTTAGCACCTGAGAAAGCAAAAACCTCTTGAATTAAAACTCCTCACAAATCTTATGGCAGTTCCAATTGGTTGTACAAAGGCACATCTCACAGGTGACTTTCAAATTGTACGGATCAGGAATTCCACATACTGAAAAGCGTAACTGCGACTAAGAACCACCATCAGATAGAAGTGATCTCTTCCCTTATAGTTATTCTACTGAACAGCTGCCCTTCAGTTTAATATTCTAGGGAAAAGTTTCTTGGCTTTTTGTAAAGAATAATAGTAAAGCTACCCTCAAGAAAAACCCAACCCATAACAAACCTGAGAAAGACCCTCATTACAAATACCAAACCACCGATCAAAAGCAACTGAAAGGTATTTTCATACTTGCTTTGTCAAGACATGTACAACTTTCTGCTACAGAAATCAACCCTGTGTTATTTCACTAAATCTGTAAAACAAACTGAATTCTTGGCTGGAATTTTCCTTGAAGAAAGCTATTCTAATATCCTAACTCTAATTGTAGCCTAAACCTTTAATATTCTAACATCTAACTCTTAAAAATAAAACATTTAAATTGACAACAAAAACTGAAACTATACTGACAATAGTGTATAACTGGAAAATATAGATATAGAATATGTCTTCTCTACTGAGTGTGATTCTGCAATCACTCAAGCATTTTTTTTTAAAAAGCACTTAAATCATGCTGTTGTTAACTACTTATTCTGTGCACTGATTGTTTTGTTCTTATTTCCTCAGTGACTACCATTATACATAACAAGGACTGTTTAACTTCTCTGTAACTGTGTTTCTTGATTGATCTTTTAAGGCAATTTTTTAGATGCTTTCTAAAAGAAGAAAAAAAAAATCAAATCTAAATGAAATTATTACTTGGAACATAGCTCCTCCAAACAAATCCCAGAAGCAAAAGCTCACAGTTTACTCTTACAGAAACCATGGTGGCTTTCTGTATTTTAAAAGACTACTTTTTCTAATGATGCTGATACATTTAATTCCTGTGGAAAACACTTCTGTAAATCCATTACTTCTATGTTTTTCGTTCAGATAGTTGATTCAGGCTTGCCCTTCCAAAGACACCCCACTTAGTGATCTCACCAAAGTATATATATCCTGAATATAGAATGCTCCAGTGGGTGAAGATAAAATCTCCTCAGGGAAGACTGCAGTGGTCTTTTTCTAACATGACTAAAACACACACAATTGCAGGTCTGACATTCACAAGGAGACCAACGCAACCTCTGGAACCAGGTGCCTGTGGCCAAAAGACTAACTCCCATACAACGATGCAGCTCACAGCAAGTGCCAAGTGTACCATGGGTTGTAGCAATATTTAGTACACAGCATTCCAGGAGCTCTTCCTAATAGATAAAGAACCACTGACATAATCTCACATCATTCCCTTCTTCTGTCTTCCGACATCACTGCCCACAACTGCAATCTGAATTCCCTTACAAACCATGGCATCTCTTTTGATTGCCCGTGGACAGCACATTGCAGCTGTGTCATCACTCACGTGGAAGAGCAGTAATGGGCAAGAACCCGAGGGCTGCACCCCCCTAAGAGCTTTCCTGGTGATGTCCTTAGCCCAGGTGGCAGGGAGGCAGCAGCCTTCCCTACGAGGAGGGTCTGTCCAGCACACTGGATCCTCTGTTTCCCTCAGGAGCGAGTCACCGCCCACTACAGCCCATCTTTTCTTCCTTGTGGAGGTGGTCATCATACAGGTGCCAGTCCTTTCTGCTCAGCACTATCTCTGGTGTAGATGGGCCATCATCCACATCATCCTTTGACTCTACCTTTCACATTCAGAGCCTCATCACGGTTGTGTACAAGCATATGGGAAGGCAAGGTGGGCAAAGAGGGGGTTTGTCTGCTGCTCCAAGCAGGGACTTATCCTTGTTCACTCTTTTTTTAAGTTACTGCCTTCTGCATGGCAGGGGAAGAACACAGGATCCTCCTAATCTTGTGCTTTTTCTAGTGGCTGTTCTTGTTATTGTCTCAGGGAGAGCAGAGCATGGGTTTGCCAGTTGAATTCTTTCTCATTTCCCTACTAATGACTCCGTGTTCCACTCTTGTACTTTGAAATAGCAGCCAAATGTCTTCATAATGGTAGTTGATAAGCGTGGCTCTGAATAACAAAGTGCAATGTCTTTGAAAATACTGTTTTCCATTTCAAGCAATGACATTAAGCGATTCAAAAGCATTATTTCATGCTTCTTATATTAGCCACACAAAATGAAAATTTCTTTTTTTGCTCACAGTAGCAGATGAACACACACAAAAATGTATTGCTAGTAAAGGGTCATTTACTTCTTGTTTTATGGATTTTAACCAGCATTCACATGAAGCTTGAGCAGAAGCCATGTAATATGACTGATGTAGAATGAATTCCATCTTACTCAAATTATTTTGCAGTCTTTATTCTCATTACAAAAGAAAGTTCCTGAGGTCAAAAGACAATGGAAATTATATTTCATTTTACCTTAGACTATGAACTCTGGAACTAAACCCAGTGCTTTAATATTCAGATGCATTTACACCTGCTCAATTAGGACTTCATATTCTTCTAAAATTAGCAAACACTGTATAAGTTGTCACTAGTACAGAGAAAACTCTTGAAAGTGTTAATATATTTACAGTCAAAAAGTATACCATATTATATACATGCAGTGCTCTCCACATATGTACATTCTACACATATGTAGAAACTGTTACAATAAAGTAAGCATTTTTGTACTGCAAGTGCTTCTATTTCTACAATGATAAAAGCTTTTTTATCAAACAATTCTTTTTGGATAAGTACCATTTTGCTAATTCTAAAGGGAAAAGCACCTAAGAAGTTACCACATCAATGAAATGGAACGGAGCCAAATGAGGAAGCTACTATTAACTTCTAGAATACAAAATGTTAATTCTTTAATGTTAACTGGCCTTTTGGGATTTCTAATAAGCTGAGTATAGCATGCTGTGGGATTTTAGCATTGACATGTTTCTAATGAGAGGTTAATGAATCTAATCTCTCAAACCATGCTAAAACACAAGACTGGGAATCAGGGAGCCAGTTCTGACAGTGTTTGGCTGTGTTCCAGTGGGGTTCACTTATTCATGAAGAAGTATCCATCAGATACTCTACTTCTTACTGAAACATGAAGTGAGCTGGAAAAGAAAGGTCTCTGTTGTGTAGAAGGAACTGTCAGCAACCCAAGGAAAAGGCCAAATTAAAATTAAAATTCATTAACCTCAGCATCTGTCAAAGAGTTTTGAAAGGAAGAAGAAAAGAAGAAAAAAAGAAGGGTGAATACAGTAGTCTGAGAGAAAAAAATTACAACTTCTTACCTGTTTACCAGAAGACTGCTGATTACATCAATAGGCTTAGTTCTCCAAGAACAGTATCTTTGATAAATGGAAATGATGTAACATAGCTAAGTAACATTCTTCCCTGACAACTCATCTACCTGAATGTGACACATTTGAATGTGACAAGAATACCTTCTTCAGTCCCAAATTTACATATGGTCAAGAAGAAAGCATCCTACCAGCTAAGTCTACCCATCAAATAGCTAAGGCAACATTCCCCGCAATCCACATCCAAGGAATCACAGGGAGAAATGCACAGGCATAAGTTACTCTAAACAAAATAAGAACACAATTCACAGCAGACAGGAGAAGTGAAGCTTCCTGCACCTTGAGCAGATGAAGTTTCCTACACCTTGAACTCTACACAGATTCTCTGGCAACCAGCTTATAGTAGGGAGGCTTACTTTCTTCACAACCCTAACTTAGCTCTGCTATATTCAGAACAGTTTTCATATCTTTGAGAGCTTCCTCAAACATGGTTTAAAGTAGTTCACATATGCAAAAGGCACCAAAAGGCTGTAGGGAACAACTGCATGAACAAGCTGACCAACACAGGCAGTAAAAAAAAAAAATTCTTAAGCAATTTAGAAAAAAAAATAATCTGGATAGCCAAGTATAGAATATTCAGGATATGAAATTTATCAAATAAAACCAAATCATGTATTTGAAAACTAACATATATGAAACATGCTTCTCAAAAGCAAACACAACTCAGTGAAACCTCAAGCACTTCATGAAGAGCTACTATTTTTCACTGGTAGTTCAAAAATCACACCTTAGCATCTCAATACATAATTTACTTAAACTCTGTCCTCAGAACTGCCTTTTTCTTTCCAGACTACTCTAATGAATACTTGGATTTTGTCTTCATACATTTTACATTTCCTACCGATTGAAAGCACAATTCTGCACTTTAACAGTGCCATAATATGGGTAAATAAATAAATACATTTCATGCAATTTCTTCATCCAGTCCTACTACTTTTCAAATACCGCAATATTTCTATGCAACTGTGAATGATTAGCATCCCTCCTTCATCCCTCTCTGTTTAGGTCCCTTTTATGCTGGTTCATGACTAAAATACAGACCTCTTTTCAATATAAGCAGGTCAGGATGATCAAAAATCCAGTAACAGTCCCAATATTTTATCTATATCTCCAATTTATTTTAAGATTAACATGCTCATTTTCCCCCCAACCAGATCTTGGATTCAATACTGGATGTTATCTAATTCACTTTCTTTGGGAACTCTGTTTCCGTATTTGGATTAGGTAAATTCCAACTCTGGCACCAGGAATGTTCCTTTTTGATGCTGGAACAGTAGGAGAAGGACTACGTGGCTCTGAAGGCAACACACTCACTACCTGCTTGAAGCATTCTTATTTGAGAACTTTCTATTTCAGTGTTTCAGAGTTAAAAATATTTAGAAATTGGAATTATAAATAGAATCACTTTTTTAAACTATGCTTTAGCACAAAGTAGGATAAGAGACGTTGCATGGGTATAGCAAACTTCTCATGAGATGAACATATAAATTAAAATACGTACTAGAAGTATTAGAGATTCTGAATAAATGGCTGAAAAATCACAGATCAAATAGCTAGCCTAAATAGAACAACTTGCAATGAGATTTACAGTGCTGGTAATGATACTGGACTGTTATTTGTTTCTAGAATAGAAGAAAGAGATTAAAATGGACCTCCAGCATTGGTACAAGACAGTATCATGTATCCTTCTCCACCAAAGATTATTCTTTCTTCGATGGACGACATTCAAAACTTTTACTCTAAGAGTAAGATAGAAAAGAGGAAAAAAAGACAAATAACTTGGAACCTCCTGAAAGTAATTTCAAAGTAGGTGAAAATATTACAACATCTCAGATAATCCTTGAACACATAGTTTTGAGATAACCAGCTCCTTCTACTGCAATGAGGACACTATAAAATGACTTTAGTTATAATGGACAAAAATGCTGCCAACTAATATTGTGAAGGAAGATAAAATATCAAATGCCAACATTTTCAGAAACACATTTTCCAAATCCAAACCAATATCTCTGGTTGCACAGTATTACAGGATTGTTCTTAATAAAAGCCAAAAAAACCCCACCCTACAAGAAAGCAACTCGCTTGACAAACTCTAAATTTATTTCACTCTTTTAAAGGCTCTAAAAGGTCATATAATCTCCCTTTCTGAAAGCTATCAAGTAAGGCAGAATATTCTGATTTTCCTTTAATTGTTCTCTGCCAGTAACTCTGGCAACATAAAGAGAAGGGGACAGAATTGCTGTCCACTGGAAGGCTGGAGAAAGGCTGAGTTCTCTGGCTCACTTCATGACATGATTCTTGCATTGTCACTTGCATGATAAAAATTATTTACCTGAACCACTGTTAGTATGAAACAGGTTCAGGAAGCAAAAGTTCTGATTACCTCCCATGAGAGTAATTTTTTTTTTTTCCCCAGCAATCCTGGTAGAGGTTTTGCTTGTATAACAGGCTCCATATTTGCCATTTTTTCTCCCTGTCAAAAATCTAACCTCCAGACAAATTATCTGAAGAGAAAAGGCAAAGTGACTCCATTCATGAAGACTGTCTTAGTTTATGGCTAAATGTCAACAATTAGTAAGGATTTGGAGCAGCATGACACGAGGCAGGAAGCGAGGTTAATAGAGAAAACCTTTAAGAGAAATCAGAGCAATCAGGAATCAGGAAGAATGACAGAAAATGTTAATTAATTAATATAACTGACTAAGTGTAGATGATTAAAATAATTCAAGAAACTGGAAATCATTGAAAGCTACTACTGGGTAAGGTGAAACAGTTTTTTTTTCCTTCAGTGGAAAGACCATATATTCCTTCCTCAAAACCAGCAAAACAAAACAAAAGCACAGCCCAGCTCAGGTCTCCAGCTGACAGCCAAATATTTATTATCCTATTACTGCAGAGTGTTCTTGAATTTTCCATTACCTATATTCATCATAGCTCAGAAAAATGCACCTCAGGTGTTTTAATTTTAAGTGGTATCTTTTCAATTTTAGATACAGAATCACTACAAAAGCACAAGCTGCATATTGGAATTAATTCCAAACTGTTCCATCTGTATTAAAAATCTCAACAGTTGCCAAAGTTCAAATGTAGATCTCTTACTAGTAATACTCCTGGAAGTAAAACACATACATGTTTGCTTTTCTAACAGTTCAAATAAAGAGGAAGAGGTTAAATAAGCTGCTAAGGTTTCACAGTGAAGTCAACAGCATTGAGAAAGGAAATGAAAAAGAGCAGGTCTGTTAAAAATTCTGCCTTTTCACCACTATACTCCTTCCCTTTCCCTTTAGAAACATAATCTTGATTTTTTTTTAATCTTGCTAGCTAAAAGAACAGGGGTCTCTCTCCAGGTATGCCTCTTCTAAATAGGTTTTCCTATCATTTGCTTTCCAAACTCTAGAACAGTTCTAGTCTCATACAACTTTATGCTTTGGAGGTGATGGGAGGCTTTGCTGCCCCTGCCATAGCACCATTAGTTATCAAGCATATTGAGGTGTATTAAATACAGATTAAAAAAAAAAAATACTTGCAAAGGACAGGAAAATATTTGCACAGCACTGTTTTCCTCAGATACCACGCTGGCAGTAGCCAGTAGTGAAAGACTGCAGGTCTCAGTCTGACTGTCCCAGCAAAAGACATTTTGAAGGTGGAAAGTCACGTGTCCCAAGGTCAGGCTGTTTAAAGAACAGCTTCAACTAGGAATAATTAAAGCTGTATTTAAACATAAATAGACATTGCTTGAAGGAGGTGGAAGAGGCAAGGCAGATAGTTTAGTCAAAAGCACAGCCACGGAAGTTCTGGTCAAAGGTCTCAAATCCATCCCTTTAATTTGACACCTACTTCAGGACAAACCGAGTATCTGGTGCTGTTCCTTTTTGTTAAAATAGTGGAACAATAATGCCATATAAGGATTCCATTGATAAATGATTGGTTTATTACTCTATTAAACTTGGAGACATGACTATAGAAGAATAGTCGCTACATTACAACTATTACAGTGGCAAAGAATTGGAGGAAGAAAAGAAGGGAAAATGAGGAGATTTAGTGTGATTGCACTAGAGCATTATAACATGGGTCATCCACAATGTACTCCACACTCAGTACCCTAATACAACAACCACCTGGGGTTTAGACACCCTTAAAAAGATAAATGTCTGTTTATGGCAAGATTCTCCAAAATTTAACAGCTGTGAAAGTTAACATGCAGAGAATCGCTGCCACACGCTGGAATGAGCAGCTGTATAAGGAAGTTAAATTCAGAATTTGAGCATTTTGCAGTAAATAAGTATATAATTCTGTCACTTATGCCACTATTTCATGGGTTTTTTTCTTTCTTCGTGGCCCAGCACCTGTGTAGAAATTGTCAACCTCTTTTTTTTTTAACAAATAGACTCAGACTTATTTCTGCAAGGATTTTTTTTCCATATTTCTACAAATATTGCTAGTTCAACTTAACCTTAACTGGCTATCAGAGAATACAATTAGAATGTGGAAAGTAAAATCAGCTTTAAAACTGACATAATAGTACTGAATAAATAAATATTCCAGCATTTTTCAAATTATACATTTATCTAAATGAGGGAAGGTTAACTTCAAAAGCCTTCTCTCCCCTGATCACTCTTCTTGCCTTTATTTTTGATTTTATGCCAGCTGAGGACTCATTTTCATGAACAAGTAGCTTTTCACTGGATGTCGGTTTTACGTGAAAAATATGCTAAAATAAGTAAATGTCAAATTTGTTTCTCATTCCTAGTAACAATAATTAAAAAAAAAAAAAGATTCCAAGTTGAAACTTTAATGTGAAAATAAGCTCTGCAATAAATTCATTATCCTGTGAACAACGAGTTTCATTGTCTAAATCAGCATCTTTTAAAAAATTTAGCTCAAGAAACATACTATTACTAAAATTCAGATACCCAAGAAATTAAAGCTGCCAAAATACTTTCATTGCAGAGATTTCCAAACTCATGGAGGGAGGAAGAGGAACATTTAAACAGAAGGTAATTTAATGTCAGAATCCAAGAAACACTCAGTACAGTGGCCAAAATATAAACAATCAAGCAGCAAATAGGCCCTTGATTAGCTAATACTACTCTAGTGGTTTGTGAACACATTCTGGAAACTGGACACTAAGGAGACGGAAAAAACAATTTTGGAAATAACTCATTCTTAAAATTTTAAACCCTCCGTAAGTATCAGAGTGAATTACACTGGGCTGCTTTGGTGGTTTTTCTACACAGAATGTTCATAAATAACAGCACCACAATTCTAATGATAACTTTCCATCGAATCTGTGTGAACAGAAACACTCTAATTTCAAATTAGAGCTGTCAACATGTAGCAGAGCAGAAGAGGTGATTGCAAATTGTGTCCAATGCAAAGAAGGGAATTCTAGTGACTAAATGCAGTGAACTTAGAGAAAGTGGATGGAAATTATTTAGAATGGAAATCTGAGCAGCACATGTGAAAATATGAACATTAATGTCATTTGAAACAAATGGCTCCAGGTAATTTTCTCCATGTCATTTTTTTCCATGCTCTAAAACTACAACTATTTCTGATGACATTTATTCTTCCTTATTGCAACTAAAAACCACATCTTTTCCTGCTCAAGTACAAGATTACTGAGTTCTTCAGAACAAATTGTTTCATCTGTTGCCACAGACTCCCTACTGTTTAAATCTATCTACTAATGCATTTGAAGATTTTATGTCCTTAATCCACTCCTATTTAAACATCTCTTTCTCACAGTACTATGTAACAGATTCTAATAAAATACTATTTATCCTGGATGACACTCCTGTACATAGTAAAGGATGCCATCAGTCCTTTATTATGCAGCTTGATAACGATCATTTCACGAAAGACTAATGGCAAATGGTTACTTTGTAAATTAACAGTGGTCTACTGTAGGCAAGCTGATGATTCAGTATCAAATTTTTGCTTTAAAAACTCACAGATTTTCAACTATTCTTAATACATCTGCTAAATAAATGCTGCCAGTCAGCTACAGGGTTCCAGGCACATCTTATTCTTAATATTCCCTTTATGGATTTTCTCAAGAAATACTCTAGGGGTAAGAAGCAAGATTAAAACTCTTCATTTTTGGAAAGAGGTTTTTAGATCAGATTGAAATGTATTGGTGGAGTTCCCTGTAAGCTGACAAATTATCATCAGAAGTACAGGACTTTTTTTTTTTTTTTTTTTTAATCTGGGGAGAGACTAATTTTACATTATATTTAGCAAGCACCTTAGTTTCTCCTGACTTAAATTTAACTTGGTTTACTTAAGACTATGCTGCTTTCGGGGGACAGTTTTTATCACCACATTCATCAGGTTGCCTTCACGATGAGATATGTGAGGAAGAAGAAAAAAAACAGCTAAAATATTCTTGAAGATAAATCAGAAAAAGTTTCCCAGATACTGCCATACTGGCTATGCCTTTAAAAGGAAGCACTGCGTTTGTTCCCCTTATCAAGTCATAGTTCTAAAATCCTAAAAATGGCATCTTAAAGCAAGGCTCACAGAGACACTGACACTTAAGATTTAAACAGTTAGAACATGATACCCATTTCACACATAGAGATTCTTATAGTACTGGTTTACAGGGTCAACTGTAAGAGAAATTACACATGACAAACAATTTCCCATTCATCTCTAACTATTCTACCCATTTTCCTGTCTCCTAATTCATGTTCCCAAGGATGCATGCATCAACAAAAACAGGATTGCTCAACAAAATGCTCAGGAGTCCTTCAATATGCAAACTCAAATAGAGAAACAAAGCCAGGATAAACTAAGCAAGAATGCCTGGACTCAGCTAAGACTTAGCGTCCACAAACAAAAAGACTGAAATTCTGAGGAAAGTAAGACTTCTAATTTGTAAGTAATCAGCAATCAAGGTGATATGAGACCCCACATCATATTTATAACTCAAAATTACAGTGGTGACTGCAGAGACACCATGCTGCCCTAATGCTTTCCTCATGTATTCACTGGATAATGAGGGCTCAGCAACGGCAGTTTGCAATGACCATATTGGTTCCCCAGGTTTCGTATATAAAGGGCTCCCTAAAGATGCAGGACCCATTGATTTCTCTCCATATGTTTACAATCCACAAATGCTAAAACCTAGAATCAATTCAATAGATTGTTATTATCAATAGGCAGCTTCACTTCTGCTGTCAATACTAAAATACATTCCACTTCTATACTGAGTGCTCAAACTGTGCAGTGTCTCTTTACTATAAAATGTAGAATCCAGTGAAATTGGAAACGACACATTTATCCATTAAAACACATTCAAAGCAGTTCATGAATATGGAAAGTGACAGCTTCATTGACATACGCATTTCTGGATTTATGAATAGTGTACGAAGCACAGATCTCTAACCCACAACTCCTTCTAAGCTGGAAACACCTTATTTTCTTAATTTATTTGGGCTCAAAGCCCAGGACTCAGGGACATTTGCTTTCACTCACAGAGAAAAAAAAAATCTGTATAATATGAATGTCTCTAAATTTGGTAAATACAAAGAAACCCTAAAGATAAGAAAATCTCCTTTAGGTTTTAACCACTGTAGAAAATGATTTTATATTCAAAATTGCAGACACCATCTGCCATCCACACCCTCATGCTGTATTAGAGGCTGAGAGTAGAACTATCCCCAATCTCACACAAACTGGGTCACAAAACTTAGAGTCTCCTCTTTAACCCTCTTACCTGCTCACTCACAAGCAGTGACGAGGATGTACCTGCTCTAAGACAGGCAGTGCAGTTACCTTGAACTTTACAGGAAATACCACTGTAGAGGCATTTTCTTCTTCCTCCCAAACTTTAAGGACAGGTAAATAATCAAAGGCAGAAGCTACTTGCAAAAGGTTTACAAAGATATAGTATAGGGAGAGATTTTTACTTTCTTCAAAGACAGTTTCTTTCTAAAATGGTGTAACAAAACCAACATTTGGTTTAAACACGAAAATTACACACATAAAACTGCAAGAAATGGTGAACTATATGGGTATACATAGTAATTAAGCCATATATTTAGGATGTGTAGATATATTTTGGGCATAATCTTGTAAATTTCATTTAATTTCCCAATAACTAATTTGTAATAATTTTCATAATATTGTATTTTTAGTAGACATAGTATAAAAGTCTGCCTGGATTTCCATTTTAGCCATGAACAACACTGCATTCCAGCAACATTCTGAAATGCAACCCTCCTATTTTTAGAGCCCAAAATCCAAAAACTTATTTTAGGTAAAAGTTATTACTCAACATTTTTAGATCCATTTTCCTAATGTGGGCATGAATTAATTTAGGGTGGAAAAACCCCACTCTGTTTGCTGGCATTACTAATATACTGAAATAGCTCATAAAATCATAAAGTAAAAATTTATTGGATATTGTACCACTACTGAATGTTATCACCAGAAACCTTATTCAATCATCTGCTGTATAATTCCAAGTACAAACAAGCTGTTTGCACAAATCAAAAGCTGTTAATGTTGTGGAACACATTTGCACTTCTATTACTTCAAAGACTGTATAGCTATATGCTCCATTACTATTTCCTGTAAGTATTACTTCAAGGCTTCAAAGCTATTCCTAAATCTTATATATTTCCACACTGGCTCTTCACTTGGTTATTGAGTCGTCCTGTTGGTAATTTGATCACTCTGAATACTTTGCTGCTGTGATTGCTACTTTTCTCTGGAATTGCAATATACACGCACATTTATTCTTGCCCTCTGAAAGAACTGTGCACAAAAAAAAAAGTCTTGAGGAATGTAATATTATTTTTAGAGAAATTTTTTCACTGCCATGTACAAAGAATAATGTTTTGTAACTTTATTTTATTTTTTCATTGTACTGTTAAAAAGCGTTGTGTCAAAATGAAAGGAAGCATTTAGGTTGTGTGATTCTGCCTATATCAAACTCCCAGCTCACATCAGGATGGAACTCTTACAATAAAAACTAGCACCATGCTTTAGTCTGCACCGTGGAGCAGCCTCAGAGTGCATAAAATGGATCCTTTTGTTGGCTGAGACAACTGGAGCAGCACTCAAACTTCTAATGAG
Source organism: Chamaea fasciata (assembly GCF_029207755.1). NCBI lineage: Eukaryota > Metazoa > Chordata > Aves > Passeriformes > Sylviidae > Chamaea > Chamaea fasciata. Next base: position 17,213,000 of record NW_027094092.1, on the reverse strand, counting down.
TTCCAGCTCATAGGACCAGACTAGAGTCACGTCAAAGGAAAAAGCCCCAAAGACTCATTGTAAACACTGGGTCCCCAGCACCACTTTTGTGGCAGTCAGCTTGACAGCATGCACATAGTCAAGTAATTAAGACATAACTTCACAAATAAAGAAAAAAGCAAAGAGCTGTGCTTTCTCAGGGATTACTTTACGTTTCAGAGCTTGCTAAATAAAGCTTTGGAAATGGTGCTCTTTATCAAATGAAGGAGTATATAGTTATCTTCCTATAAATTCAACCAACTGAAATTACATCTGAGTTACCAAGAAAGTTAATTTCAACTTTTAAATCTATGCTGATGATATTCAGATCAGTTTCAATAGGCTTATAGAAATTTATATAGAAACTTGATTTTAATTGTGTCTACTTCCCCAACAATCATGGCAATTCAATTCACTGAACAGATTAATGTTAAAATTAGATAATGGGGACTGAAAAATCAGTTTAAGATCAGAGAAACTCCAAACTACTTGTTTTTAAAAGAAAAGCATGTCTGCTAATAAAACCTCAACCATACACTACACATCAAACAATGCACCTCCTTGAACAAAATACAAATGATCTCACTACTGCTAGTTTTCTCGTAAAGAGAATAGGCAATCAATCTAAAACTTCAGGATCTGTTTGGGGTTGTTTTGGGGGTTTTTTTTGTTTGTTTGTTTTTGGTGGGTTTCTTTGTTTTTGGGGTTTTGTTTGTTTTGGTTTTGGGGTTTGTTTGTTTGTTTTCCATTGGGAAAAGGTAAAAAACTCTCCCTGTTAAGAAACAAGAGGGAAATATATCCAGCTGTCTGGTGCCAACACTTTAGCCTATGGAGCCATGTCAGTGGTGGGTAGGTCCCAGTGTGGTTGGTCAGCTTCACCCAGGCTTCACACTCTTTTGGCTCCAAAAGAGGGTGCCATGCCTTCAGAATCCATAGATTCCCAGAGGAATCCATACTGCACACAGTCCAACAAGGGAGCACCGTGCATTGACCCAGCTCTAGGTATGAAGTCACCAAGCATTTTCAGGAGGCCCTTTTTACACTCATTCCCAACTGAATTGCTATGGAACTCCACAAGGAGTATCTCGTGAGGGACAGCCAACACCAGGCAAAATGAATGATTAATTTCAGCACTGAGCATGAGAGAGGATGGAGCAATGGGAGCAAGGGATTCATTGTGGAGTGATCTGGATACACACATGGATATCTATGCTGTATTCTTTGTTAATCATCACGTATTTGAAGAGGTTCAATCAGAGCTAGGACTGCCTTCAGGCCCACCATTACTGATCTCACAAGCCCAAATAAGGCTACCAAAGCAACAAGTTTCTTTCACTTTACACTGGGCACAAACAACCACACGCAAATCTAGGCACATTAGTAAGTTTACCTTACAATAAAAGTTTCTGGCTCTTAGTTTTAAATTACAGAACTGTTTTTCCAAATTTCATCACGCTAATAGTTGGAGTAAAACAACAAGAGAGTAAAGAACTATATTCTTATTATTTTTTTCAATATTTAACTGCCTAAATATTGCCTGTAGCAAGTTTACTATTAAAAACCTCCATGGGAGACAGAGAACAGCACATTTCACGGTAATATGCCCACCATTTAAAATGTACATCACAACTGGCCAGTTTTTTAAAGCAGATTCACTGAGATATACACACTCCCCCACAGCCAATGCCATTGTACAACTGAACTTGAGAACCAAGCATTTGCCTAATAAACAAAAGCCACCTTTCCCTCATTTCAAAAGAAATAAGAATGTGTTTTACATTGAAAACAGTTACAGCAGCTTTTTTATTTATCATCACAAGGTGAATTTGGATGAGCTGAAATATGACGATAATTTTACTTCGTAAGATGTTCTATCTACCTTACATGAATTAACTAGTCTTACACTTTCAGCTAACAGCTCATTGTCACCTTCCATTCCTAAAGGGAGGGAAGGAGGGAGGGAGGGACAGATATATCATGGAAGAGACACATACCAGAGTATTCCAGACGGAATTTGATAGAATAAAACTTTTGAAACACTCCTGAAATATTTAGACATCTGTAATACAGAAATAATTTCTGATTCCCGGCCCAATTGTGACTTCCTCCTATCATTGCCAGGATTTTACCATCTGGCCCAGCAGTACAATTTAAGAAGAAATAGCTTAGCAGTTTTTTCAGTAAAGAGGAGAGGTGGACAACAGGTCAAGCTGTTCAGTCCTACAAAGCTAATGGGTACACTGGTTTATTTGAAATATGAGTATCTCCCCAAAATCCCATGAAGAAAATAGATTCAATCAGGATACAGAATCCTGGCAGACAGGGAAGTAATAGAAATCCTGAGAGAATTACAGCATGAAGAGAAATGTTGTAAAAGCTTTGCAGCTTCAAAAGTAAAAGAGGTCCTGGCACAAGCTTTTTGCTAACTTCTGTAAGACAAAATCCGGAGTCACAGTTGGCCCAAATCTTAAACTGCTGCTTATAAAGACACTGCCATTATAATTCAGAGAAAAAGTTCACCTCTAACTGTTTCTAAGTACCACATTTTATGTGGTATTTACAGAATGACAAGCAGCCAATGAAATTCTCAGTAGAACTCTACATCCTCACATAGCTTGCAAGTCATTTTATTTTCTATCTCTGAACAGCACAATGCATTGTAAAATCAGTTTCTCCCTTGCTTCAGCTGGAAATTTATTATATCAATCTTCTTAAATGTTTAAAATTAACATAAAATTCCTTTTTCAGATTACTTGAAATAAAAGGCAAGAACACACAGCATTGTTTCAAAATAATGGAGTTATTCACACATCTATTTTTAATGGCCACATTTGGAACAAAAGCGGCTTGAATGCAGAATATATTCCAAATTTACACAGAGCCAGGTGAAACAGTAGAAATTGTATCTTCCCTCTCTCAACACTATACAAAATGACATTATCACATGAAACTTAGCAGGGAGGTGCTCAATAAAGAATTTTGATGTATTAAACGAAAGTGACACCATTGCCACATGACAGCCTTTAATTTACATTGCTTTTAATTCACAGCTAGCAATGAAGTTTATCAGTTCCCTTTTGGCCTGGATCATAATGGATATAGATTTTAGATGGCATGGAATGAAAAACACCCTTATACTGCTGTGTAACCTCCCATGAGAAGGCAAAACAAAACTGCAACTGGAATGTAATGTCTCAATGATTAAGAGAGAGTCTGCAGAACAGATAGCTAAAGGCAGAAAAAGTACATTGGAAGTCAGAAGCTCGTGAGATTGAGAGGCTTGCTGACCTACTGCAGGTCTCAGAAAGGACTCAAAGGTAAAGATCTCTCAGAAAGACCAACCCATTTCTTAAGCTTCAGAGTACACCAAAAATTTTTTTACCCAAGACATAGACTTGTGAGGTGAGGAGGAAATAGTGTCAGGTCACAGTATCAACAGAGGACATGCTGGAACAAGGTGATCACTAGAAAATCAAGTCAGCAGCACCAGATGATTATGCTCTGACAGGATTTTAATACAGTGGAAAGTTAGAATGACTGCATCTCTGCATCTTAACAATTCAGACACCTGATTCTTGACAGCCAGAGGGCAGAAAACATTGCTAGAAGCACTACAGGTGATTTGGAGAATCACAAACAGACCACCTTTATTTTCAGCTTAGGATTTTATAAAAATTATGTCACAATGAAATATACACAGGAATGAAGCTTCCCTGCAGCTAACCAAACAGTACTTGGTTGATTAAAGCACCAGAAAGTGTTGTAATCTCTGTGATTGACTCATTGTATTAATAAGTGATAGCCGTGACTGAGTTTTAAGAAACAAATTGTTGCTGCAAATATAAATTGTAATTCCTATTGTAACAACACCCAAGGACAAACTACGTTGTGCTGCTGTAGGAGAAAAATTGCTTTCATTTCATTTAATCTTGAGATATATCTAGATAGACATATATCCATGCAAGCATATACATATATACCTTTTACTTCTCATGGTGTGTATGACAGAAACAGGATACAACATGGAAAGGCTGTATATCTTTGCAAGTACTTCTACCTTTAGATTACATTCTGCAATAAAAAAACACTGCTAAATAATATGTTATGCAAATAGGAGTTCTACTGTAAATTATTTTATGAATTTCTGGACTGAAAAAAAAATGTAGCGAATGAAATCTACCTATGTTCAGCATCTCTTTCCATCACATAACTCCTACCCTAAAGAAAAACATAAACACAAGAGCAGCATAGATTTCTGCATCCTGCATGCAATTCTGTGCTCATACTTTACTAATAATCAATTAAGGCGCATAATACACTGACATCAAACAACGTGAGAGTACAGTTTGCCACTGAATCTTGTAGTTCTCCATATCTCTTCTTAAAGAGGACCAGATTCCAATATATATGTTTCAACAAGAAATTGTGCACCTTACTGTGTGCCAAGGAGCACTGACATGCTGAAGACTTGTACTTGCAATAAATTTCATATGCAAAAACTTGAGCAGAAATCTACAACAAAGAAGCTGACACACACCAAAATGCACTTAACTGAATAGACTTTGAATTAATTTTAATACCAGTACTTCAGCTCAGCTTCACTATCACTGAAACATATGGACAGTGCCCTAAAAGTGAAATGAATCAATCCTTCAGCACTTTTTGCAGGTCAAAAGACTTCCTTACAAACGGCCTGATACCAATTAACTGGCAGAAAGCTTATTTTACATTAAAATCCCCTTTTTTTCTGTTTTCTTTGCGTCAGAAGTTTGGCCTATTTTAAAGGTATTTTACCTTGAATCTATTCTACTTTTACATTACTATATGATGTATTCAACTGTGGATGCTTAGAGCTATATTTCTGGAAAAATAAGCATAACCATTAACCAACAGGTAACACAGCAAAGGGAAAATTGATGTATTTTATGTATAAATTCAAAGCCTCTTAAAGACTTTGTGCAGAACCTTGTTTCTGGTAAATATCTGGAAAACACAATCTCATGATCTGTCAGTGAAGAATATGGTAACAGAACCATACTGTGCACCAGTGTCCTACATACAGGTAAATAGCCTCTTTCAGTAAAACTTAGTCATACATCACTCTTGGCTAGGATATTTTTGCCATTAATTAAAAGGTATGAATTATTATTATAATATAGTCCAGAAGAATCTATGAAAAGTAGATGCCATCCCAGTGCACAGTGTTTTTCAAGTGGAAACTTAATTTCAAAAGTTGCAGTTCAGAAAAAAGCAAGATCCTTTTATTCTGCTAGATAGTGCTACACTCCACTTGCAAAAGGAGCTGTAAATATTACAGTAAAGCTACATATTTTTGCTGAGCTTGTATAATTAGGACTGTAAATCAACAATGCTCTGACTATTGAGTATTCTTCCTGCCTAACCACCACCACTAACTTTACAGAAGTCAATCTGGAATGCTTGCTAAATACCTTTCACTGCAAACAATGGCTTTATTTTTCCTCTTTTCTGTTATCCAGTCAGATTCAGAGATCAGCACTGGAAGAAAACTGAGTCTACAGTATTATACTGCTGCAAAGAGCAATGGAGAAGCAGGAAGACAGCAGAAGCAGGTGCAGTGATAACAGAGTGTTTGTGTAACTGTAGGCATGGACACAAAGAAATTCAACCTTACCTTACACAGTCTACTTCAGACAGTATTTCAATGTCAAAACAGCAATTTGTTATTACATACAAATATAATGGGGTAATGAACTTAGTAACCTGTGAAAGTGAGAACAGTCACCTTGTGTGCCTTAGGTTTTTTTCTACTTGTCTTCACTCTATTTTATAATTTAATAACAAATTTCTGAACAAACCTGATTTTCCTGTCAAATTCACTGAGTTTTTCTTGTTTTTTCTACTGGCTGGATGTACCATACCCTGACTGTATTTCTGCAAAGCTCATTGTTATTACAGGTGGTTATCACCCAAAACTAAAAACAATCATTTGCCTCTGAGAATCAATATAAAATTTCAAGCTGGCTTTGGAATATTTCCCTTTATCTTGTTATAGATTTTTTTTGTCTCCAGGTGAGCTTATTGCAGCTTTTTCTACCAAAAAGAAACTTGGTGGCATATTGCTGTTGGAAACCAGTATCAAATTTCAAAGTAACAGGTAACAACTTCAGCAGCTGAAAGAGAGAATCATTAGGACAACTGCAGGAAGCCCCAAAATGATACTGAGCATAAGAGAATACAGCAGAACACTTTCAACACAAAGATGGCAACCTGTATGTACAAGCAGGAAAGAGGGAAAACTACACAAACCGTTTTTGCATAAGAGTTCTGACAGGATAACTGTGCCATCTATCTGCATTTCCTTACAGGGAACAGAAGTTACACGCCTTACTCGTAACAGGTGAGCTACTATTGCCTGTTCAGATTCATCATTTTTGCCATTTCTGTGTTGCTAACTCATCCATATTTCTAAACTAGAATACTTGTGAATTTCTAATTTTTGTGAGAATATATCATACAGAAGGTACTTACTATCCAGAGAAGTCATACCTGCTGCCAAGGATTGGCTCCCCAGAGGTTCCCATAGCAGAATAGTCCATGCCATAGAAATTCAGTCCTAAAAGTATTTTATTCCTCCATTTTGAATCAGGATCCAGTACTTCAACACAAGCTCGTACCCAGGGAAGAGGGGAATTCGGACCAGGTCTGCCAAAGTCAGCAAAAATCAAACAGGTTGTCAGAAAAAGTAAGTGTTCATACTTAACCTTCTCTTTTTGACCAATGTAATTTTAAAGAGCAAATTATGGCACATGAAAATCAGTGAAGACGAACCTACAATTCTATCAAGATTAAATGCACATGCTTCAGTAGCTTGAAGTGCTGATACACAAAACATGATTGCTCCACTCTTGACTTTTTGATTCAATTCTAGGGTGAAGGGACACAGAATTCCTTCCTAGGGGTAAGAAATGGTTTCCCTCTAGCACATTGTTACTGGGGCTTGCACAATGCCTACACCATAACTCAGTACTCTCTATGACTTCAGTTTTTTTCTCAATGTTTTTACTGCAAACTGGCAAAATAAACTGGGGCAAAATCTACCATTTACTTGCAGAAGGAGCTATAAAATTCATGATTGGTAAGCAAGACAAGTTTCAATGATAGTGTAACACTTATTTATGGGAAAAACCCTACAAAGTACCTAACAAAAAGCTACATGAAGAAAAAGACTATAGCCGCAATATACAGAGTAACTGAATTGTCATGTATGTAACGTCAAGATATTGTGCTCATTCCATTCCTACCTCACTGGAGAGGAGAGCAGGCTCTCCCTCAAACATTAACATGATAAAAGGCCCTCACTAGCATGGTAACAGGAAGAGCACATCCCAGTCTTACAAATATCAACATCTGCTACTCCCTACTAATTATCTGCCTCAAAGCCTTCATGATATCTGCGCCATTAAAACTCAACATGCTAATACAGCAGAGTCATGGTGCTGGCAACATTTAAAGACAAATGAAGTATCAGTTGCTTAAAGCTAATTTGTTTGACAATGTTATTATTAGTAGATCATTACTGTACCTATCCTTCAGAACTGTGCTAAAAAAACAAAAGAACCTGTCCTGTATAAGAGTAAGTGTCAGGTTATCCTTTTAAAAGGATGCCTTTTTAGCTGGAGTACAAAGTATTTCATAATATCCAAACCCCAGACACAAACTGCTGTTGAAAATGTACTGAGTTATCAACTTCTGGAAAAACCATCTATTTTAATTACTAATCCAGAACTTTCCTATCATACCAGTAAAGCACTATCCACTTTACTAGAAAGAAATGAACTTGCACAGTAGATTTAACAGACCTAAGTAGGACTCAGCTCCTTCAGTGATCTTTCTGATGTCAGGTGGAGTCTTACCGATGTGGTGCTGAATAGTCGTATGTCATGAGACTGAAGCTATCTACTGCTGAGGCCAACTGATCGAATTCTTTCTTTGTGAACATTCCCGGCTGGTTAGTCCTTTCAGAACAAGAAAGAAAGAAACAGAAACAGGAAGAGATAAATTACTACAATAACCAGGCTTATTCTCTCCTTTGGGTTTCATACCATTTGATCACATAGGAAAAATCTTTCATTCTGAGGTGGCAAACAAAAAAATAAAATATGTATTTCAGTGCCATTTTTGTAATAAACAACTAAGAAAAATAAAAAATCAATGCTATGTAGGTGGCCAGTGAGAAGAATCAAACTTCCACAGCATATTTTTACCAAATAAGCATTTCCAGCATGGCTACAATAGTGATTAGAAGGGCTGTGGACTAATCAAATTGCCTTAGGTAGCAATCAATTGAACTCTAAAAGCTTCTACAAAACCTTTAATTGCTTGGGCTGTTGAACTGGTTTTGACACTTAGAAAACTAAGTTCTCTCAGGCAGACTTAAATAAATGGATGGGTGCAGCTGTTAATAGAAAAATATAAACCAAAAGTAATTTTTTTATTAACCTGAAAAAGAACAATTTCAGTTTATACCGTACTTAAAAAAGAAAACCTGTTTTCTTTAGACAAAACCATTTCTTTCTTTGGGCAGAAGAAATCCATTCCACGAACTTTTCTAGACAAAAGTCTAGTTATGCCTTCAGTATATCCTGGTGTGAAATATGGAAAATCATTCTTCCCCCCTTTTCTTGCTTACTCTTGATTTACAAAATATAGACCTGGATTAATATTTACCTTATTTTCATGGGTGAGGGGGTGTATATTTTGTCTTTTTTGGACTCAGAGAGGTTATTGACTTTCTTCAATCATTCAAGATAGAAATAATGAATTCACACAAGTTGCCTGAAAACATTGAGTCTCTTTCAAAGGGAATTTGTAATTTCAAAATAGCAGCACAAAGAGTACAGCAGGCAACATAAAGCATCCTTAATCACATTGCAAAGATGGGACTGGACTAATATGGAGAAGCTACTGCCAGAAGAACCCTGTCCTCAACCAGAGGACTCTGAAGCATGTTAACATGAGACAAATGGGTAGAGAAGCAGGATATTGTCCCAAATAATGTGGGACAGCAGCGTACATATGGAGACATTGCAAAAGAAAAGAAAAGGGGAAAACCATAATTTAACACCTCCACATTCTGTGATGCATCTTTGCCATTTAAGAGGCAGACTTATAGGATTGTACAAGATTCCACTAGAGAGTAGAGGAGAGAGACTAGAGAATCCAGACTTTCCCAATAATGTCAGAAACTGCTACTTGATCTAGAAATTAGAAGCCAAGCCTTGTCTAGGCAAGGTATGCTTTTAAAACCACTCACGTTCCATCTTAAATGTAAAAACCAAAAAGATGCTCAGTGACAGATGCAAGTAATAAACAGAAAAATCACATATTTTGACCTTTGTCCCTTTTGGATCAGTATGCAAATTCTACATCCAACAATATGCTGCATGGATCAGCAGGGCATAACAGTGTCCATTTATCAGTTCACAAGGACACTTTGTGTTCCACTGCATAAGGAATGAGGTGAACAAAATGCAGGTTACAAAGTAGGGCAGATTAAATCACATAACATGCCTGTCAGATTTTCAGAACCAGTGATATATTGGTCCCAAGAAGGAGAAATCCCATTCTTTTCCTTGAAGGGTTGTAACAAATTAAAAAAAAAAAAAAATCTTCACTTCTGGAACCTACTGGTGGACCTCAGGTTTTTTATAGTTATCTGCTTGTGATGTACTGCAATTGCAAACTACAGTTGTTCTACAAGAATTAAAATAATAAATAAATCTTTGAAATAATGCCATGGAAACTTGGATGTCTGTAGGCAAAGCAATTTCCCAACGCAAACTCCAGAAAAACACATTTTCAGTAAATTGATTGTGATTACTCCTGAAGGGAAAAACATAAAAAGTAATTATAATGTGTATTAGATATTAGGGCAAGTTGGATTGCTTTATAGATTTAGCCGGGTAGCACTTTAATGAAATTTGCATGTGTAACTTAAGAAGAAACCCACAGGTTAAACTGGATATTGCCATAATTTTCTCCAAAGCAATTTTGTAACTCGACTACTTCTGCTACAAAGGAATGCCATCTGAGTGGCAAGGGCCACAAATTTCCAACTTGGAACAAACCCAGCAGCAATGAATACACTTTGTCCATTAACGTACAGTGTTAAAACAGTATCACTCTTCAAAAAAAGAAGCACCACTCACCAGTTCCATGAGTACCACCAGACAACTCTGCTCTAGCCAAGCACTTTGGGAAACTCCACTGGAAGAAAACCAGGACTATCTGATTCATGCCTTTAGAATCGTTCTGAGTCAAGAAAACTGCCACTCAAGGATAAAACCTAAATATTTTTTCGACAGCTATTACACTTCAAATTGGAGGTTTTCCAATCATTCTGATATTTATGTAAACTTAACTCAAGTGCAGGTATGTTCTACTGACTACTTTGTTGACAAATCCAGTACGGAAGGTCAGGAGACTTGGCAGAGAATATGCAAAGTCCATGAAAGTAATACTTTCCAAGTCTAAGCCAAAAGCTTGTCATTCTTCCAGACTTTGAATACCATTTCCAAAATAGTCAGTGAAGTGGCAGAAGCTTCATCATCATTTATTAGCTCTGTATAATACACATAGAATCATCAAATGTGTTAAGTTGGAAGGGACCCTCAAGGATTATCAAGTCCAACACCTGGCCCTGCACAAGACAGCCCCGACAATCTCCCTGTATACTTGACAGCATTGTCCAAATGTCTTGAACTCTGTCAGGCTTGGTGCTGTGACCACTTCCCCGGGGAGCGTGTTCTCAACCACCCTGTGGGTGAAGAACCTTCGCATAAAATTCCAACCTAAACCTCCATAAAGACCAAAAAAAGAGCCTGTATTTAAAGTTACCCTAGTTTGCTAAAACATTAGAGCGTAAACCCTACCATCTTGGAGACAACTCGGCATAACTTAGCCAGTTTGCTGAATATTTCCAGTCTGCTAAACTCGGACAGACTCCACTTTCACTTGGGATTGTTTTTTTAACATGGTTTGTTTAATTTTAAAACTTTATAAAGAAGATTAAGAGACACTGCAGGAGAGGTGAGAGTTTGCTCTGCAAATCTGCTCTTAAAACTTCCACTGGTCTTGAGCAAGTCAGGGCTCCCCCCAGCCCGTTTGCAAAACCAGACCCAAACTCTTCTCCCAAGATCCTGAAACCCTCCCAGAGCTGGGAGAAGGATAATGATGGAGGAGAGGTGAAGGAATGAAGACAGGATGGAGAAAGGATGCCCCAGGTGGCCCCAGCCCCTCAATCCCCAGCCGTGGAGCTTCAGCTCCCTAGACTGTCGCATGCCAGGACTCCCTCCCTGGGGCAGCACTGTTCTATGGTGCAGGGGAACTGGGGAGGCCACACGAGTGATGGGTTCGGTGACACTCCTGACCCTATTGGAGTGCAGAGCACTGGGATGAAACCAGCTTCAGCTATGGATATACTCACAGGGTTGAAATTCCCTGGCATTCCTGCTAGTATCAACTATTGCTATTCAGCCTCCCTGGCGGTTTTCAGTAATTTGGATTGAACAAAATACATGAATGTGAATTATAATCAACTGAAAAACTGAACTATGTAATTTGTGTCTACAACCAAGCCTGTTCCTCAATGCATACCCCAGTGAAACAGACGCTGGGAAGAAAGACAAAAGGACAAGACTGATTTTTCTAAGATCGCTGCAAACCATTGCCTTACACTATTAAAAAGGACCTTTTTTTTTTTTTAATCTGAGATACTTGAGCGTTTTTTACTATTAAGTAGGCCTTAAACTTACTCAGGCAATGCCTCAGTTACAGGTTTGGTTTGCACTATTACTGAGAAAGCACTGGGGTTTTTAGCTCCTTTCAAAGCAGTTTCAATGTGGCAGTGCAATATCATGTCTCAACCTATGCAACCAGGCATTATATTGTATTTTTATGTCTTCTTTATCCAATATGCTTCCCATGTTTTCATGAAAGAGCTTCTCTGGCACTGATAAATGCTCTGGTAAAAACCAGATGCAAAACTAGGAAGTGTTCAGATTTGAGTCATCACTCAACCTACTTTTCTGATTGACAATTCAGGATCCAAAAATTCATCTTACACTTCATGGTCTACTTTCAATACAGGGTATGTGGTTTATTTGCCTGGCAAGCACATTTAAGCAGGGGAAATACCTAAGCAAGACTATACCAATAGAAAGTATGAAGCGCATAAATAAATTTCCATAAGAAAAGGCATCAAAGGTGTGACAGGTATCACTCCTGTCACTTAAAGAGTGGCTTGAAAATGCTCAGACAACGGTAACGAGTATGATATAAAATTCCACATTAAAAGGAAAATCAAATTGTATCCTCTATCTTATATAATTAATATTTTAAACTAACACTTCATGGTGAATGTGTTTTCCTTGGTATTGAAGAGGAAAAGCATCTCTCAAAGAAATGAAACTCTATTTTTTCTTCTTTCTGGTTTGAAATAACTGTTAATATGGAGTGATATTTATCCCATATTTTTCAATTTTCTGTTTTCTAGAAAAATCTGTAGGACTATATTAATAAAATACCAGTCAAATGTAAATACTCACTTAAATTCCTTGCACCAACAAGACTTTCTAATGGATACAGTATCTATTCTTTATGGCATTTTAAAGTATTTATTGAAAAGTGTAAGAAATATGGACTTAACCCTGTAAAAATACATATCTGGAATTAATCTGAAAAGTGTCTGTCACTCCTGCTCAACATTTAAGGGATAAGGCACCATACATGAGGTGGCTTTCAACAAAATCTCTACAAAAATTTCTACAAGTAAAAATTATCAGTGCAGGGAAATGATTAACACTAAGGATAAAAAACAGGGCATGGGACTTCTGGGTGTGCAGAAAGGGGGTGGAAGAACAAAAACACACTGCAAAGAAAAAATGAGAATCTTCCCTTCCTGTTCATTGCTATTTTACCATAAGTGGACATTTTTTATTCTGTGATGTATTTTCCTTTTAACAAACAATAAAGAAGCTGCCTTACATAGCATCCATGAAATCCTTCCCATAAAAAGCCTAAGAAATACAACATAATCTTTACAAGTTCTCCCCTTCAAGTAAGAGAGCAATGGCAACCTGGCAGAACTCACAGAACAATGATTCCCCTGAGAGCATAAGTCTTATTTGCACACATTCCTGAGAATTTATCAACATTTCCCAATGGCACACTGCCACATGTATATAAAAAAAATCCCTACTATCGAGACGACATCATAGACTTAGAAAAAACCACCTGTTTTTCCTTGGTATTTTCATATACACAGCTTAGAATTCCACAGTCTCTTTTTACTGTTCTATCTTTTCATGTCTAAAATAACTGCAGGGTGGTTTGTTTCACAGCCTAGAAGGTTTATTACCAAATCTTCCAAATTACACACAGTCACATGTATCAAAATTCCCATTAATGCTTTACTGATAAATAGTTTCACAAGGTTTTGAGTTGGTAGCCTTTCATATTGAAAGACTGGAAAAAATTCTTCAACAATGAAAGCTGCTTTCATTTACTTTCAAATGAATCTACATTCTTAACTACTTCTTGTCTCACTACAATTACTCTCAAAATGAAATAAGAAAGGTCTTTTAACTGACTGCTATTCCCTGCAAGTTCAAACTGCATTCTTGCAGGGTTACTTCACCTCTGCCCTCCTTTATAAAAAAGTAGTTCCCCGTATCCTCATCTTTGAATAGCCTTCATAACGGAAAACTGATTGATTTTCTGTTTCCACTATGATTCTATTTCAGAAGTCAGCCTCTCAGTAATGACTTAATTTTTTTGTCATGTATAATTTTCTGTAAAGCAACTGTTTGCAGATCTTCCTTCACCACGAGATAGTATTGGTTTTCATAGCTTGTTGCAGATACATTACAGTATATTGCTACTGCATTTTATGAACACAGACCACTAAATTCACTTAATGCACAATCACTGAATAAAAATTCACTGTTTCTTCCTGTACGAAGTCTGTTCTATAGAAAACAGAAGAAAGAGCTAAATGTTTACCTTGTTCATCACAAGGCATAGGCATTGATAATGCAACAGTCAAATGCATAACCAACTTCAATCTGAAACCATTCCCTTTTCCGAAAAAATCCTCAACAGTTTTGTAACTACCCTTTCTCATTTTAGGTTTTTCAAAACTCTCAGGATGACAGCTCACTGAAGTAATTTTCCACTATCAGTACTCAGAAAACAATTCTACATGGATCCCAGTTTCCATGGATGTTTTGCAACTGGATTTCTGGTGTCCTATAGATGTTTCATTTACAATGCCTTCTTACAGCTAGGTCTTGGGGAAAAAACATTATTTCCTATCTTCATCTGTCCAGCTACATATTTTCATGAAGAAACAGGAACCTAACAATTAAAATTCTATGCCTATGTCAATTTGAAACTGGCTTGAAACTGGTGAAATGCCAAAGAAGCTTTAGCAGAGAGATGAAAAATGTAAGAGAGAAAGCTTACAGACACCTTGTTACCTCAGAAATCAGGCTGAAAACAGAATTAAGGTCAGACTACAACAGCACTGTATGAAGCAGCCAAGTCAGCAACAGGATCTTGAAACAATACTGCTGCTCAAAGCCATGAACAATAATTACAGCAGCTGTCAAAAGAACATGACCATACTGAATGTTTAAACAACAAAAGAGAGATCCTCAGGTAGACAAAAGCAGATTTACTACATACTTGGGGATGGATTCCATGCAGCTAAATGGAGATGGTAAAAAGCACAGCATGTTCTCCATCTCTGACCTCCCTCCCACCCAGACAACAGATCAAGGCCTTTGCAGAGATGCACGTTACTCAGGCATTTCAGAAAATGCACATGCTTACTGTAAATTCAAGTATCTTCACCAGCCTTCGAAACATGGATTTCTTTTTCTCTAACTCCTTTCTAAGGACAAAATGTTGCAAGAGGTGAAGCATGATCTAAACATAGCATCTGATCTTGTGGCCTACAAACCCAGATCAATATGTCAAATCAGGGACTGTACATTTCAAACCAAAAAATACCCATTCAACAACAGTGTTAAGTTCAGTCAATTTCAGGAAAAAACAAATAACACAAATGCCAAGTTAGTATAAATTTCTCCTCCCCAGTTTTTTATGTATTTAACAATCTTCGTACAAAAGTCTTATTCCTCTTGAAGTAGAATTAAAAATCAAACTAAAAAGTTATTCCATAAAACCAGTGCAATCACCTCTGGTCACATACACTCTTCCATTCATGATTATTCATCTAGTTCTACTCAGAGAACACTCTCCCAGTTTCACACACTAAAGTGCTGCAACAGATGAAGACAGAAACAAAAGCTGGAGGTTCCCTCCCCTCCCATCTGAAGCACATCTTAACATCTCCAAATCACATTTTCCTTACAGAATATGAAAGGACACCTTATTGTTAATAAGTCAGAAACACATCATCCCAAGAGACGCAAATTATAAAAGAATGAGCAAATGAAAAAGGAGAACTTTAATGGAAATACACAACAGTTTAGTAGTTCATTTGTAATGAGTTGGAGCAGTCTAAATATCCCCAAGATAACTGCTTTAGCAAACCTGGGCTAGATATAAGGGAGAACTTTCTAAAGGTATAGGTAGTCTGGGAGTTCTGATGTCCATTCATTTGTAGATTTGAAGAGTTTACTTCTAGTAAAAGTAATGTAGTTATAGTTTATTTGGACTTTTTTTATTATTATTTGCACCTTCCAATACTATACTCTACTACCATTCTGAATAGTAGCTTAAATTCAGAAGTAAAACCCTGCAACCCTACTTGTGCAATCTCTTTGTCTGGTGCACTTATTTCAATATAGCAATGTTGACACACAGATGCCTTCAGAGCATAAGGGCTATCTGTCCCTTGTCCACAGAAAAAAATCACAACTTAAAATACACAAACATCTCTACCAAAAGCACAAATCACATTACTGACTGTGTTCAGATTTTCTCAATGGCAAAAATCTCTTTACCAAATTCTCACAGAGGAAAGATTAAGATAGGTATTTTAAAACCAACAAAACACAGACAGCTTGACAAGCAAGAAAATCATAACTGAGTGCTACAGACTCACAACACAAAAACCTGGGGAGTGGTTCTTTCATGAGTTTCATATCACTGGGGGACTGTGAATTTTAACACTGACAAGTGAAAACTTGCTATATTTTTATCAGGAAGCAGAATGCTATCTCTGTACCTAATGAATGTTTTGCAGAACATTAAGGGTTGGCACTCTTCTTTAATACACACATCCCCTCCCAGCTGTTGCCTTTGCAGTCCTTGCTCTCCAAATAGGGAGAAGCACAGGATCTGTTCTTGCCATGGAGTAGCCTACATAGTTTTCACGAAGCCAAACTAATTACCTGTGGCCCATCTGGTTTAAACCAGTAACAGAAGTCAAGAAGGGGAAACATGCCAAGCAATATATGTCCCAAAAAGAAAGCATGAAATCTCAGCAGACGGCTAGGGACAAATAAGCCTGAAAACTGCTGTCCTCAGAGCTGAAGCATGCTGGCAGACCTGTCACTTACAAATTCTTAAGTTACTTGAAAAATACAGTTATCTAAAACTCAGAAGTCACTGTAAGAAATATACATTTGACAAAACCAGACAATCTGACTACCAAAGAAGAAAAACTTAATTTTGACACTTCTTGTGTTCCCAGTTCCATTTCTGGCAAGGTTAACAGGTCTCCTTTCGTACTGTTTCCGTTACATTGCTTCAGTCTCTTCCTAGGAGCCATTTAAGAAGGACTATGCACAAATGAACATCCACTGTGTCACCATTTGCTTCTCCTAATTTACAGACTATTCTAGTGCCTTTCATGCCAGGGCTTAATGCCCAGGCAAGCCATGCTCCAACAGCAGAACATCACGCAAAACAAGCTTGTACTCTGGAGCATATGAGCCTAATTTAAAAACTCTAACACACCAAATGTAGCCTTAATTCCTCCTTGCATAAAATGCTCACCATTTTTCTTCTCTTTGTTTCCTTGGAAAGTTTTCCAACTTAATACTGAAACTTATGTAGTAATTGCTCTATACCAGCTGGCTCAGAATTGGTAGAGCTACAAATGACAGATATGTAGAGGAACACATTCGACCCTTTCTTCTGACCGTTGTTAGCTGACCTGCAGATTATTATAATGATTCTCCCTAGTGGGAATTCAAAACCAGATGTGTGCACTTGCTTCAGAAGATGCCAGTAGAGTCAGACCTTCGTTGCACTGATTTTATATTGTAAGGTATAGTCTTTAAAAGAGCCAGTTCTAAGAATAGATTTGTTCCTCTTGAGGCCTTTCTCAATCTATGCAAAATGCAGGGACATCTCATGGCTGCAGTCCGAGCCACACTGTACTGAGCTGGCAGCCCAACAAACAGTAGCAAAACCGGGGAAGCCATCAGCAAGGGAAACGTGTAGTTTAGAGCCATTAACAAGCATCTAGATTGACTGTAGCTAACAGAATTCACTTTAAAAAGAGATGCAACTGACAGACCTATACTTTGAGCCTTTATACGGGGAAAAACATGAGCCTAGCAGCACAATTCTGAGCAGGATTTAATAGCATCACCATAATTTGAGGACATTATTAAACTTGCTCCAGTAACTTACTCAGAAGTAGACTAATAATTTCCTACTGACTTTTCTGTTCCCCTCAGTATAAACTCATACCTCAAGCTATATCTTGTGATCCAAATCAAACACATTATACAGGTTCTCTAACATGCAATAAAAATGACTACACCAGACAGTTAGCCTAGACAGCCCTCTTAAGAGTGATTTCTGTGACTTCTTGAGTGCTGAATTTCATGCACAGAGCCCGATAAAAAAAATCTCGACATGTAACTGCACTCTCCATATTCCTGACAGTCTCCTTTTTTTTGGATACTCACAGGAAGATGGACAATGGAGGCCAAAGTGTTATTACCAACTAGGTACAACAAATATGAAACTGTGCATGGTTAGCTTTCAGATTTTCCCTCCCAAGTCCCATTTTCTGTATACTGATTGTGCAAAGAGATTGTCTTCCAGCATCAAACTTCCTTATCAGCAACAGCAAGCATGCAGAGGATATTTGCTATATCCTTACTAACTCTACAATAAATACACACTTATCATTTTTAGAACTGCTTGCTTTTCTGTGACCTAATTACTCAAATTGGAAGGAAAAGTAAGATTAGACATGTGGAAAACTCAGAAAAATTAAGCAAAGTATTAGCGATTCCAACAAAATAAGATTACTATGACCAGGTTTCTCACAAATATTTTAACTTTTCATAATTTTAAGTGTATGTATTGGTAAAGCAGAATCCTACTTAATAAACAGTATTCTACAAAGTTGGTTTTCTAACATACTGTTATTTGACATAATCTGATAATTGGAAACATCATCTGAAACAATATGTTTCCTGCTGGTTTGATCCCTGGCATTCTTTACTTACCAAAAGTTCAAGGCTCTACATTCTGTCCCACACAGTCCCTCCTGAAAATGATGTTAAAAGTAAGTGACAGTTCCCATTTCGCTCCAAAACAGACACATGTTAGAAGCTGCTTATATTTCATTGAATTTGTTTACCATACATTATCATAAAAATTACCCTGCTGTTTACTTGCATATTCTACATCAGAACTGCTACTCGCTAGAAATACTTCTAAGGAAAACAATGTGTATATATACACAGGAATAGTAAACCAATTAATATATCCTTCTGTATACACAAAGTTGTGGCAAGGCAATTGAATCTGCAGCAACTTCTAAAGATGACAGATTACTGACATAAAAATAAGATTACAAGTATCTGTTCATAATCAGTTTCTAAAAGACCAAAGCACCTATTTCCTTTATCACATATGCAAAACACTGGCCAATTGCAGCATCCATTAGGCTGAGGAAGTGTGAGGTCAATGAGCAGTTATTCATTGTGTGCTCTTCCTACTTTCCAGTCGAACATGTTTGTATATTTATAGAAAAGGCAGAAAAGAGAATGACAGCACAAAGTAGGAGGAGGGACGAGACTTCTGCCCTCCTGCCAGTCTTTCCAAGAGGCAGTGTAGCACAACTACGTTGGTATTGACTGCTACTGGGTAGCAGTAATGAAGACTGCACAGATTCTGGTAATTTTCATTGCACAGCAGCTCTACAAAGAAAAGGCTGAAGATACCCAAGACGGTATTTCACATCCACAATGTTTTGCAGCAAGAATAAAGAATAAACTGAGTAGCTAAAATGTTAATTTTGAAGATACCTAAGACAGCATTTCACATCCACAATGTTTTGAAGCAAGAATAAAGAATAAACTGAGTAGCTAAAATGTTAATTTTGAAGAAGTGACAGTTTAGTGCTGGAAAATACTGATAATACATACCTATAGAAGTTTTAAGTAATAGGAACAGAAGCTGTAGATTTTTTTTTCCTTACATATGCAAATAAGAAATCCAAACTTGGAGATGCTGGCAGTATCTTGATGAGACAAGAACATACATTATGTTCAAATATTTGAAGAGAGAAAGTGGTTTGGGTTCCTGTAGCTTTAAAATGAAAGTAGCTGCACTACAGCTGTGCATCTCAAGAAGTCAATAAAGACAGAAATTTTTCTAGAAGCTGTGAGGTTAAGTGTACCTTTTATCAGGGAGAAACATGTTTGGTTTTAATTTAAATACTGCTTTGATATATGCTATCAGAAACTAACCAGGAGATAACAAATTATTCTAGCTAAACTGTATGCAATTTGCCAATAATAGGATTTTTTTAGAATGTCATGAGGACAGCAATAGCTCCAGTGGTTTGTTTACAATGTGCTTCACTCTTACCAATAATCCCCAACACCATGTCCCACAAAGCTGAATGAAACCATCTTGCTCACTGACCTCTGCTTTGTACTGGCAGGCATGTCATTAAAACACAGCTAAGAACAGCAGCTATTTTGCATACAATTACTTAAATCAAGGATCAATGTTTGACATATCTAGTTATTATTATGCTACACTTGATAAAATTACTAAAGTATAAAGCTACTTTGTGTTACCTGAGGCTTCTTCAACGACTGAGCCAATCTCTTTCTAACACTGTCTTCCATGCATTTTAATTATGATTGATGCCTACAAAGCTCCAAAGTTTGAGAGATTTTTCAGCAGATTCTTGGTATTTCTTTTCAAAAATGCAGCACTAGCTACATCTGTACTTCTAAAACTCTTAATAATGACAAAGTGGGGATATGACAGAGGAGAGGCAACTGCTGCAACAGGCAGGAACTTGTTACCCTTGCCCTCTATCCCTTAAGTCACACGTTCAGTCAGGTGGAAAGATGAGGGGAATCTTCTGTGTCATGTGCCCTGTTTGCCTAAAAGGTCTCTACCAGGGAAGGTAGGGTATGATTCCTGCAATCCATTTCTCTCTTGGACTCATGGATATTCCTCAACTAATACACCAGCTCATGGAGTTCCCTCAGGGCTTTCCAGTTCAGGAAACCTTCCTGGGCAGCACACTAGACTACTCCACCACACATCACACTGACTGTGCAGCCTCTCACCTCAGCACCTGAGTTTACTCTTTTTTTTTTTTCTTGTTTACTTCACAGTTTACTTTCTCTCATTTACAGATTCTGTACAACATCAAGAGATAAAGAATCATCTGTTATTCAAGGAGCAGATGCTGTCTTGTAGCCTGAAGAGAGGTGTGTTAAAAGGATATCAATCACACAGGACAAACTGCCTAGTGCATACCCTAACCATCAAAATGTCAATAAAGAGTATAGTATTATATTATGAAGTGACACAACCAATGCCATTTTTATTTCTACTTTGTCCAAAGGATTATACTACCGGGGATGATAAAAGTCCAAGGAAAGCAATCACTAACAACATAAATACAGAGTTATTTAACACTGTTCATTTTAACAAAATGAACAGCTTTTAATGAGTGTATATGAGACTTGACATATTTATATCATATGTCTAAAGTCTGTAATGAATTACAAATGCCAGGAAGGCAATGGTTATGCAACCATGGATAGACTGAGAATCGCTGTGAAGACAACACCGTACCTATAGTTTCCAGGAACTTTTTGTCTTTCTTCTTTCTCAGGACAGCAAGAAACGGGAACATTACTGATGCTCCCTCCAATGATAGCTTATGTAAATAAAGTTAATTTTATTTACTCATTGTTTTCTTGAAAGTAATTGGGAAACACATTGGATAAAATGGTTGGTGAACCTGGACAAAACATGCAATAATCTAGTAGATTAAATTCAATTTACTTGCAGACAGAAAAGAGTTACTATACAAAGTCTCACTTTTTGCTTTGAGAATATGTCCCTAATATGATAAAGAATTTAAATACAGAGAAAAAAAATAACCAACCCAATGCCTATGACTTATAAGATCATACTTATTTTTCTCCCCCACATCACTATGCAAGTGCATATTTAGGCATAACTGTAGTTCACTCCAGCACAGCTACCCTATTTGGAAAGAGGCTTGTGAAATCAGCATAAAAACATCTACACATCTTTCTGCAGTACAATAAAACACTGAATTGCATATATTTAAGGCAGGAGTTTAATCAAGCCCAGGATTAGTAGGACCAATGGTGTTACCATCAGCAACGGACAGAATATGCCTGGCTACCCACTGACCTTATAGAAATGGTACCCATATGTCCTGGGTTTATACAGGCATCAATGTCCATGCATTGCAAAAGCAGTAAAATTCTAAATTTTTGAGACATTCTCTTGAAAGATAGACCAGAAGTCTTCAGCAAATCATCTGCTCTAGCAACCACTTACACACCACTGTGATCCTTGCATGCCTCTTCAGACTCCTGCAACTGCAAGACTCCAATCCACAAGGGAGAATTACACACACACACACTTCATGAAGAACAGCTTTGGCTCCTGCTGTTCCTCTCTCTTGCAAATCATTTGCATTTGCAGGAAAACCATGCAATTCCTAGACATCGGGTGGATGAAAACACAATCTCTGTTTCTCACCATGGGAGCTCTACATGCATTCCCTGTGACAGAATGCTTGCTAGAGAGGTTCCTGCCTCCCAATCAGCATCCAAACACATTCCCAACTCTTGATTACTCTCGATTAGGCCAGCTCAACTGTCTCTGGTTAATGTTGTGAAAAGCTATAAAAATGTGTGGATTTAAAGAGAGTGAAGTTTTAGTCCAGAACATTTTACAAGCAAACCAAAATCCAAAGGCACCACTGGAACCTTCAGTTACTAAAGCAAGGTTCAGTAAAGGATCAGTCTCACTTATTTTTTCTTGCAAAAGTTGAATTTGAGAAGGAAAACAGATGATCCAACATGTTTTCTTCCTGCATCCCACACTCGATCTCATGTGCAGCGCTGCATTTTCCAGACGGGTTTTCCCTCAGCAAACTAGTATTTTTAGCTCTTAAGTGTCTCCTTTTAGATAGCATTTGCTGACAGACTGCTTTGATCTTAATGCATATCAAAAGAGTCTAAATTACAAATTCCTAAATAAACTGCTTACATTTGACTATGCTCTTTAAATTTTAATCAGGGTAGAACACAAAAGGGACAATGTTTCAGCTCCTAACATCCCAGTTGGGTAGGATACTCCACATACCGCTCATGTCTCCTTTATCAGTCTATTGCCAGCTGCTGAACTCTGATATATTATTTGATTCTTGATGGTACTTACTTCCATGCCTTTAGCAGTGTTTTTGATGAATAGTCTACAGTGATTCCAAAAACTAAAGAATGTTAGATGCATTAAACACACTTTCAACCATGTGGAAATGTAAAAACACAAAGTGAGTTTCAAGACACAAGATATTTAATACACAGTAGCAGGCACTTTTTAGTTCAAGCCTTGTATCCTATATATCAAATATTTTCAAGTACAGCTGCTATCCAAAAAGTCAAGTAAAGTAGAAAGAAAATTTCAGAATTCAGATTACTGATATCATTAAATCCAATATATTTCTAAGCCTTAAAGCATACATGGACATTGTGAATGTTTTAAGATGTTTCTGTAAGTTATAAATCTATTTGCAACAACCTATTTACTCAAAAACTTCAAGTGTCTTTTCTAGTTAATGCAGTAAAGAACACATACATGGAAGACACAGACAGGTTGCTTATGTAAGATTACTGATTGAAAAGAATGTGATTATTGAATTCTCCTGGGCCATAAAGGTTTATGGATAAATCCCAAAAGCTTTAGGAATGCATAAAGATATATATAATTGGTTTAGAGGAATGAGACTTTCAGATTCTTCTATATAGATTACAGCTGTTAGTTCTCACAGCTCCTCTACAAACAGGCCATTTAGGAACAGGCGTGTAAAACTCATTTCAGGTTAAAAACTGCACTTCTGATAAGCTTCTCTTTCCAGCTCAAATAGTGCACCCCTATAACCCCAGTTCAGAAAGGTTTCAGAACTGTGACCTCACTGTTGTGTCAATATGCAGGACAGCAGGAGGCAGCAATGACAACACAAGATCCAAACCTCAGTGTGGTGTTCAACAGAGAAATAGTCCTGAAAGACAGTTACCTTAAAAATGCAAATTCTGGTCCAGGCAAAACATATTTAAGAAAACAGAGGTTTTATAGAGGCTTCAACTCCTGTTTAGGGATTTAGAAAAAACAGACTGTAGAGCCCCACATGACTGACAGACACAAAACAGATTTAAGTCCCTCTGGCTGACCTTGGTATCATCAACAGGTATAACAATGAACAGGAATGTTGAGCTTTGTGCTATTCTCCACTTTCTCCCTACCACCAAAAGCACAAATGCACTTCAAATGTGAACACTGTTTATAGCAATTACTTAAATTCTACCAGAGCATGCATTAGCATTTTAAAAAGCATCTGTGTGATGCAGTGACTGATAAGGCATTTTAGAAAAATGTTTTAAAATGTTCTCTTTTGCTTTACCTGTAATAGACTAAAATTATTAGCAACAGAAAATTACTTTTTAACGTAACTATCAATTGGGATGAGATGTAGGACATAAGAGGGCAGCATGAAAGATTGGAATAAATGACAGACAGGAGATAAGACATAATAATTTTGCATTATTTTTGATTTAACCAAATCAGAAGAAACTCAAAGTACTTGTCAGCACCACTGAAAAGCCATGTTATGCAAAGGCATACCAGTCCACAATTTTCCAGAGAAATCTGCAAGAAATTGGAGGATTAATCCAGAGCCAAGGTAAAAGCATAGATGCTTGAGGGATACAAAGGAATGTCCTCAAAATGCAGCTAGGCCTTTAAGTAAAGGGCTCGGCACAGATAATATTTTACAAAACAGTCTACTTCACCAATTTATGTGGAATTTATTGTTTTCTTTTGCCACAGTCTTCAACACATTGTTTCTCTCTCTCTACCTATCAAAACTGGGTGGCCAGCCCCACACGGAAGCAAAGGGATTTTTGCAATAAATTAGCTACTTCTTGTAAGGATATAAATCAGTTATAGTATGCGACAGAGATAAATATAAAGAAATAAGAAATACCCTCGAGTACTTACTTTACAGAAAATAAACTGCAATCACGTTTCAGGCAACTACTGAAGAACAAAATTAGGTAGATATTGTTCTGGGCTTACAGTCCTAAGATGGTAGGAAGCCCCTATATTCAGGAATTGGTTTGGATGGGGTTACAATATTAACCTACAGAAGAGGTGACACCACAGTTATAGGGCAGATGCTAAGTGATCTCAGCACACAGACAACCTTTTAGTCACCTACTACAGCATCCCTGAATCTTTTCAGACAGATGCATTTAAGTCTGCACAGATAGCTGTAAGCAGAAACGCTTTATTTCCCCAACATGCTATAGGACCTCCTCATAAAACTCAACAAAAACTTGAGGTCATTGCAGAGCCAGCTGTCCAACCACAGAACCAACATTTACCAGACTGCTCAGGCATTCAATTTTCTCAGCCTTTTTGGCACTTGGAAAATGAATGTACGCTGAAAGATGTGACAGCCTGCAAGAAATTTAGGAGGCTGTACAACACTGTCCTGAAACTGTGCTGTTAAACTGTCATAATCTGTATTGGCTGTGAGCCTATCCATACTCCTGTACAGCCCAAGGTGAGGAAAATAAGAAATTGTCATATTTTTTGTTAGCTGCCTACTGACTCTCATTTGAAAAAGTACCTAACAATGTTTCTCTGTTTGACTTACATTACTGAGTTTTCATATGCAGGCATAAGGTTGCTGAACAGCTTGAAGGAAGAAAGGAAACTTGGGGGGGAAAAAATAAGCTCACATTGCCAACTATGCAATTGTTAGCCAACTGTGCACTTGCAGCAGGGAAAACTAACCATATCCTGGGCTGCACCAAGGGAAGTGTGGCCAGCAGGTCAAGGGAGAGGATTCTGCCCCTCTACTCTGTTCTCATGACACCCCAGCTGGAGTGTGGGGGAGAACAAGGTCCAGCATGGCACCTCTTCATGTTGGCTCCTCTATCACACCAAAAATTAAGAGGTATATATGAGTGCACATAGCTACCATGACTATTCAGTGCAACACGCATGCAGAAAGGACTACCAATCAAACCCAAATAACTTCTTTTTCTTTTAAACTGCACAGCTTTAAGCAAAGCTTTGAACTTACTGTTTATCAGACAAGAAAGTATTTCTCACCTAGAACCTGCCATCTAAATAGGAATACTCACCCTGCTGCAACTGCAGGAGGGATGACCAGTATGAGTTTAAGTTGTGCTTCATGCAGAGCTTCAGAAAGGTGAGTGAGCAAGTGAATCAACTCCCTGAAATACAAATACACTATTAGAGGGAAAGGCAGGAATACTGCTGCTATATATTGACAAGAACAAGTAACAGTAGTAATAATTGAAAAGATGCAGCTGGCAAGAGAGACAAATACTATTTGTTGCAAATGATCATAGCAGAAAAAAAAACTGTTAGGAAGACTGATTAGGTTTACCCTCTTTAAGGACTAGGAACATTGCACTGCTTGAGAAGCCTTAGTTTTATTGGAGTTGGTGATTACCCTGGGGCTCTAAGTTTTTCTTAGTTTTATTTTAATCTAACTATGCATTGTTAGCACATAGAACAAGTCAGCATATCTTATCAGGGCAGGTCACCGCTTGAGGTCATTTTTGGCGAAAAGAATTAGATCAATAGAAGAACCAAACACCATTCTGAAGAAGCAGCTTTTGAAGAGATTAAAGTTGTCACTCTGTTGCTACACACAAGAATTTGTGAAGATGCTTTCACAGCAAAACATGCACTCTTCAAGGGATATTTCTGAGGCCCGTGTTTAGAAACGTTTCTTCTGCTGGGTTTTTTTTCCTGTATAAATAATTCTTTTGTTTCTCCTTACTTCACTGTATACCTACAAAATACATGTTTGACAATGTCATATCTGGAAACAGAATCTTCTGTCTGCATCATTTAAATAAAGACTTCCATAAAAGCTGATATTCATATCCATGTTCTTGGTATTTCAATTGGAAAATAAACTTCTAAATTCTTATGCAAACTGTTTTTAGCACTCCTAACTGGAAGGGTGATATTGATAGAAAACCCTTCAATCGGCAGAAACAAAGTTTAATGTCATCTTAAGAGGAATCCAATATTTACCTTAAATTTGCACTACAAACACGGCCCTTCTGAGTGCCTTTCTTCAGCCATTTGATTTTGCAGAAGTTAAATTTCCTGATTTTCAGCTGGCCAGGAGGATCCACAAACACAGTCAGATGATATTAGAACTCCAGAGCTGTTCAGGACTACACTTAAACCAGAACCAAATAGAAAGCAACTTCACCATCCATTCCAAGAGGCTAAAAGTGCTTAAGCAGGAAAGGCAGAATAGATATCATCCAAGCTGTTTGCTCCATTTAAACTAAATTAGACCTGAACTCTCAGAAACAGCATTTTGGTACTGTCATGCCTTTCAAGGCAGTACAATCCTAGAAATAGTCCCCTGAAGCTACTGCTCTTTCTACATAATTATCCATCACAGTGACTATGCTTGATTTTCACAATGTAGACACTATCCAAAGGTAACCAAGTATTTCCATTTTCCCTGAAATGGTTTGATGCCTGATGAAAACTTCCTAGGGCCTACAAAAGCCATTGCTCTCAAAATCCTGGCAAACAAACAAAGCATGTTTTATCACCTTCCCAATACCGGCAATATTTTGTGCTTACAATTTGAGAGCTGGCTGTGCTGAACAGCCCTTAACAATGAACTGTCACACTGCCACCTATATTTCTTTTCTGGGGGAAGACATGGGATTACAGGAATCAGCTTTTGGTCTGTCTGCAGCATGTACTTCTACCATTCTTGCTTTGGGAAACCAACAGCTTCTCCTCCTGTTACTTTACCACATTCATTCCACATTAGGAGTGTCACTATTGAGACAAAACACTTGTATCATAGAAGAATCCTTTTCCATAGGAATACATTAAAAAATTACAACACTAAACAAAACAGACATTTATTGACATAAACATACACATCTATCACAATTCCCACATGACAATCTCATCAAAAACTATGATTAGTATTAAAACTAGGTAAGTAAGCTTCCCCACTGATTTGTATCTTGTGGCTTAGTGACCTTTTTAACTAATTATGCCCAAACTGCAGTGCAACTCAACCTTTATTAGATGTCAGAGATGCTATATGTAAGACAAATTTGACCACAGAATCAATTCCTCTCGCCTTGAGATTATTCCACAGAGTTCATCAGCAGGAATCTCTCTTCTCTGCCTGGCTGCTTTTGTTAGCTGTAGGAACTCTGAGAACTCTACACCATGCAAAACATTTGCTGACTCTAACTATTTAGAATATGAGGGGATAAAAAGAAGGGCAGGATAGGACAAAAGAACCTAGCACAGGTACAAAACAAGAAAACATCTTTTTCATTTAGAAACAAGGTTAACACCCTCACTCCCGTTCTGCAAGAGGCAAAAACTGATCCACAAAGGCAGTGACATACCCATAAAACAGTGACTGCACAAAAAAGTTGCATTTTGAAACATGTAAGTGTAAAACCATAACCTACAACTGTAAACACAGGACAGAGATTTGTGGTCTGAAAAAGGGGTGGGAATACAGTTTGGATTTTTGGTGTACTTGGGACTCTAAAACAGGCTACATCTCAACAGCCACTTCCTACCCTTCACCCACAAAATTCAATCAGTATTGATCTGGCTGAAAAATAATTACCTTCAACTTGAAGGAGGTCAAGAAGAAAAAGGACAGCTGGACAATTGCACATTTTTGCTCAAGAAACCCAGATTAATATCTATTCACTAACCTGTCAAGCCAGGGTTCTGGGCCCTGAAAACTTTCTGGCAAAGCAGGCAGGATTAATGGCTAAAGACTTAATTTAGGCTCACTTCCATGTGCTGGCCAAGACAGATGTAGTAAATCAAATGTGCACTCTTCCTGCTCCTCCAAAGAGCAATAGCAGAATGTTCATTTATTGCGCTATAAATTAAAACTTTACTGTGTCCCAACAGTGTTTTCCAGTGTTTTAAACACAATATTCTCCAATGTTACCATTGGCAATTTTGAAAGAAAAGCTACTGCCATTTTAAACATTATAATAAGGTACAGGAAAGTAGGAACAGAATCAATCTTTCTCAAAAAACTTCATTAAATATTTACCAGACACTTCACTATAGTCAAGTTTAACTTCAGAGCAGCTACTGCAATACTGGCAGCTTTAAGATTCTATCTTGAGCTACGTAAGGTCTACTTCATTCATACTGTTTCAGGCCTTCTCTTATCACTACTATTTGGTAGGCCAATTTTCCAAGTGTTCATGATTTCAAAGTACCTTGCCCCTATAAAGTATGCAGACCTCCAAATTTTCATCACCCACAATTTGTGGCAAGTTTATTTTTCCAAAAATCACTTTTTCCAGCATTGCTGGTCTACTGCATTTTGGACGCTTAGTAGAACAGTTTACTTCAGTGCACAAGAGTGGGATGTCATGCGTTTGAATGGCCTGGCAGAAGATATGAAAGGTTTTTGTACCCTTCCCTTCAGTTACACCACTCTTCAAAGCTCTGCAGCTTTCCAGCTTCTGCACAAATTGGGAGTCACTACTGCCTAAAATTTATGCCTTGTCAAGAAAATTGGACAAAATAAAGCTGTCTACTTGAAGAAGAAATTGCCCTTTTCTGCCATTTCACTGCCTAGTTAATACCAAGAAACTGGAGTGAATTATGGCAAATCTTTGATTAATAGATTAATTTTTCAGGGGCTAAAATGAAGGATACAACCACCAGAAGAGTTTTTCCTCCTTTACTCCTACCAACATTAATAAGATGCCTGAAGGTCATCTTCTGCATAGAGTGACAAAAAAATCATGTTTTTCACATTGATTCAATGTGATGGCAGTGCCATCTGTCAAGTAATGCTGGACTGATCAGAATATTGTGTGCATTTTTATGTAGCCTGTGAGAGTATTATATTATGCCTTTTTCACAACATATCCAGGTCTCTGGAGAAAAATAAACTCACTCAGTAAACCCACAATTGAGATTAGTAAGTGAGACATGGTCTTGTCTAGCTGTTAACTAAATAAGCAGGAGAACCTTTGCTTGCTCAGGTCTCTCAACATTTCTGCCATGTAATTTTCTAAACTTAAATGCCATGGGATGAATAACTTGGAATATTTTATTGCAAAATCAGACAAGAAAGTTTTAGAAAAAAAAATACAGTTATTTAAGAAGTAGGTTTAAACTATAAGAAGCAGCAAAACAGATTAGAATTTCGGTATCATCTGCATAGGACATCTAAGCTCATTTAGATTTCTATTAGGAGACTACTTTCCTATGTGTTAGGGTAAAAGGTGGCAAGCTGAACCCTTTTTCACTGTGCAATGATTGCTAGCATGAAAGGAAGCAGCATCAGTTAGATGTAGTCTTTCATCTCCCACTAAATTTGATGCCACTATGATTTGTATGTTAATAATTCTATTCCCAGAAAACACAGGGAAGAAGTAGGTACCAGTGCTACAGAGGGTACTTCAAAGTATCTGTACTAGACATCTGCAAGAGCCTGAAGCGGTCAGTATAAAGCCCCGAAACAGGTCCATGCACACGTATCAAAGCAATTCAGGTTCTTCAGATGGAAATGATGTTATTTCTAAAATTAAGAACCTAAACAGAAGACCCTAAAGCCATTTCATACATGTGAAAGTAAACAAAGCATGTATATGGCATTGCTGTATAAGACTCAAGGCACCAAGGCTCCTACATGAACAGCCAGAGAAGAGGCTGCTCAGGATATCTACCATGAAAGCAGGCAGCTATATTCAGGCACATGATTCTCTTATAAAAATTGATAGTGTTGATAAATCAACATTTAATTACCACGCAAAATAAAGCAGCATGGAGTATTTATATAATTTAAGACTTTAGTCTGCAAAGCATTACGGAAAAATTCTATAACCCCTAACCAGAATGATTGAAAAATTTTTTGTTCTTGAAAAAACCCAAACTGTTTAACTTAGTTCTGCTCAAGAAGACATAAACTAGAAGACATTTAGTGACCCTGGAACAGAATTTCACATCTTAATGGACGCCAGCAACATAACTTCTTAGCAACATTTCATCTCATCTGTGATACCAGCTAGAATAAACAGGAAGCTGAAGACTCTTCTTAGATAACTCCCTGGGCCTCAAAGGAAAAATTTTCACTCATTTCTAAAGTTGAATTGAGTACCCCTGAAAAGAAAGGTTTACTAGAAACATGCAAAGGGCTGAGAGAGAAGTGTCTAAGTTTACCTAATTTTAAAAATGCTCAGTGTTCACAGGTTCTTAAAGAGTCTGGTCACAGGATTTATGTGTTACTGAAGAGTCAGCACTGGTACCGTGTTACATGAACATTCTTACATAATTTGATCATCACAAAGCTTTTAGGCAATTTTAAAGCCCCAACATCAAGGGAGAGCATGTGTTATGAAAATGCCCATCCAATATTCAGGCTGAGCCATTGAAAAGATGTATCTCATGGGGACACTTGCTCAGCTGAGGTCAACTGAGAAGAGACCTTCAGCTGCGATTAATCCAGCTGATATATGAAGTCAAATATGAAGTATAAATCATAGCCAAGTTTACTGTTGAGTTAGGACACTAATTTGCGGGTTTTCAGATTCTTTTGCAGACTCACCTGCTTCTTGGTGCACCCTGCTAGAAAGTATCACTGCACATTGTCTTTAGAGAGTGGATGCTGATTTCATAGCTGAAACACCATACCAGGCACAAATGTTCCATAAGCAAATCCCCCTGCTGTCAACTTAAGCTGGATAAAGAAACCTGTGCTGTAGCAAGTGCTCCTGCACCACTACGGCAGCACATGGCATGGGATCACAGATCTCTTCCATAACACAGCTAAAAACATCACAGGAATAATTTCCACAGCTTTCCCCTTAACAGGGATATATGAAATATATTGAGCGCCATTTATTAATTTAATAGCTAGGCACTCACTTAATTTAGGTTTTGAAAAATGAAACCCATAATGATTCTCTGTGAAGTATTTTTCCCTAAACCAACACCACTGCTCTAACATAGCACAAAGCCAGCTGGCAAGCTGCAGTGTACACCCATACATTTTTATGCATCGGTGTTGAGTTTCACTAACCTGTTGCTAACTGCTTATATGAGATTATTCCTTGTATGTCAGGAAAAAAAGGGATTTTTTTTTGATTGTATTTTTGAACTAAAACATGTTCACATTAAATAACATGAATAAACAGTATTAGCTATGCAGGTCTCCTCGTATTGTCAGACTGCTCTGAAAGTAGCTTGAAGGCAAAATATCTGTTCCCAGGAGCATAATTATGATCTTCTGTCCCTTTAACTAGAAGCAGGTTAAGCTACTTCCAGTCATTTTACCTTGAAGGATCTGAACCAGGAAAGCCTACACTGTACCTAACAGTTACAAAAGATGCTTTATTTGGAGCATGCACAAATACCGTCCTACAGACACTTCACCTCTCCAAAGGATTAGGGTTCATCTCTGTGCTGACATCTCCCGCGAACTAATCCCCGCCTTTCCGAGGTTAGGAACCGGCTTTACTACCGGTGTTTGCCACTTTCGAAAGACACAAGCTGAGGGAAGATCAGATGTGACTCACGTTACAATATTGCC
Source organism: Chamaea fasciata (assembly GCF_029207755.1). NCBI lineage: Eukaryota > Metazoa > Chordata > Aves > Passeriformes > Sylviidae > Chamaea > Chamaea fasciata. Next base: position 17,180,815 of record NW_027094092.1, on the reverse strand, counting down.
ACGCTGTGGGCTAAAGGAGGCATTGCGCTGCTCCAGCTCTTCCGACAGGAACGAGCGAAGCAGAAGCCCACCCATGCTTACCCAGAAAAAACTCTGCTACTCAAAATGAAATGAACTGATTCCAAAGTAACAGCACTTAAAGTGCAATAAAAATACAGGCCTGCCAACGTAATAAACTCACTTAATTTTGCCTCCTGAGGAGAAGAAGAGGGGCAGACCCTGATCTCTCTGGTAGCAGATGCATCAGAGAAGGTTTAGGTTGGATATTAGAAAAAGGTTTTCCACCCAGAGGGTGCTTGGGCACTGGAACAGGCTCCCCCAGGGAAGTGGTCACAACACCAGCCTGAAAGAGTTCAGGAAGCCTTTGGACAACACACCTGGGCACATGGTTTGACTCTTGGGGATGGTGCTGTGCAGGGGTAAGAGCTGGACACAATGATCCTTGTGGATCCCTTCCAACTCAGCCTGTTTTGTGATTATGTTAAAAAACACTGTTTAAATCCAACATTATTCCTGGAAGAGAGCAGTATTTTTACCATGCCACAAAGAAACTCACACTGGAGCTAACAGAAAAGTATACTTTGCTCATGTGTTTCATATACAATATAGCATTTTCATGCCAGTGTGTTTAAAATGATCTTCAGTGAGTCTGACAATTAAACAGTCTGTCTTATATCTGTGTTAACTAATAGGAAAACTATTGATTTTACTTAAATACAGTAAGCACAGTAAATAAATGACCACTACCACCCACTTCTGACTGGCAGTTACTAATTGCTTCAGTCACCTTCTTGGCTACCTTATTAAGATATTGCACTAGGTTCAGAGCTCAGGATACAGATAAGCTCTTAGGAACAACCTGGCAAATTACCTAATTATAAGCAGGAGCATATAGCTGAAGGATTACTCACTTCAGGGCAATTGATGGAGCCCTTTACAAAGCTAAAAAGATTCTGCAGTTTCAATTTTTTGTTCTCAAGTGTTAATTTTATAGGAAAAAGGTAGGACTGGTAATGGTACACTCAGTTTGTGAAGTAACTAATATATGCCATCAGTCAGCAGCACTTGCCCTAACCAGAATAACCTGAAGTAACCACTTTTTGAAAGGTGAAAGCCTTCCATAGTGAACTCTGCATTCTGTGCAGCTTTCCTAAAGCTATTTTCCCCCAGACCTTTTAGGCAACAGAGATACGTAAGAAACACTGTGCTTTAGAGAAATGGATGCCTGAACTTCCTGAGAAACTAACACAAAATCTTCAGATTCCTGCACTGAACCATTAATTTCACCACCATATTCTGCCTTTTCCTCATGAAGCAGAAGGTTGGCATTTGCCTTAGGTCTTGAAAGTATCACACTGTTCCAAGCCTTACCCAGTAACCTAAACCAAACAATGTTATGATAAAGGCCAGTGCCAACATGTGAGTGTGCAACCGAGGTACCCTCTACATCCTCGTACAAGTTACATCATCCAAAACTCAAGTATGAAAGACTAATGTGGCCTAAGCGGCTAAACCCACTGTGAAGATTATTATGTAATCTTTGATCTCAGGTAGAGTGAGGTAAACCCTTCTACTTCATTGTAAGACAAGCAGAACAACCTTTAGTTGTTCTAGAATGAAGGGTATTTATTTATTTATGAAGACATTCAAATCAACATGGACAAATTTAAAGGATGCTTTAAAGGAGCTGATTTTTAGGAATTGCATCCTAGAGATTTATACTCACGTTTGCTTTTGATTTCCCAGCTGACTCCAAACTTCAATGACAAAACCATCAAAATTTTCATTCTAAATAAAGAGAATTGTCAACAACACGCAGTTAATGACCATGTGGTTATTTTTCTTGTACTATTACAGATTGAACATACTTTGTATTCTTACACCAGATTGATCTTTAACACAGCATTTCATGGAGGAGTCCAAGAGAAACTTAAATAATTTAACAAACACAAACATGCGAAAGTTGAAAACCTCTGTTATCCATGATATCTAGTTATCCATGATATTTACTCTTACAGGATAAACCAATATTGTATTAGGAAAATTCAGACACTAGAAAGGTGGTTGTTAAGCAAATAATTTGACACACTTTTACTTGTATAACAGAGAAAAAAACCTCATTATCTCTTGAGTCTAAAGATGTAAATGCTAATTCAGCATAGACATGATTCCAAATATCTCCCACAATTAGTCTCTCTTTTGATAATTCTTAGCATGATCAAAGATACTGTTGTACTTGAGTTGATCTCCTTAAGAGGTCAAATTTTACAGAGGACCTAAAATTGATGTACCGGTTACAAATTTTAAGAAATTACTCACTTTAACTCTACATCCAACTTCCTTCAGAGCACCCTAAGATTTCTTTATGTCATGTAGTAAGTGAGAACTCCTATTCTCACAATAAATAAACAGGCTGCAACAAATCAACCACTAATGCCGAATGTCTTTTGGGTGCAACTTGTCTAGTCCCACACACGGGATAGCTCTAAAGCCATTAGGAATGGGGTTGGCCTGAAACAATTCCTCTTCTCCTCTCCCTAGTCTCTTAATATTTTGAGGAAACTGGTTGATCAGCCCTGACCAAAACTGTCCAGTAACACATATCCAGCAAGTGATTCTTGGTATTAAAAGTGGCTCCTTAGCTTTACCACCCTGAGCCTGAATGTATTCCTGTACAGAAAACAGCACTCACTGCACCCATGACCTTTTTTTCTGCCTATGAGGAAATACTACTAAGCAGCTTAGCCACGGCTCAATAATTATATTTTTAACACAAATGTAAAATAAATTTAAAGCAGGCAAAAATCTTGAGGGCAGCTGCCAATGACAACAAGGTTATGTTGATCACACTGATGTAGTCTCATGTTACACTTGTAGTCACCTGCACTTAGGTGTTGCGACATTTCATACTTACAGGAATGGACACATACTAAGACACACTATTAGGAATCCTGCCTCATTATTGTTTTGAGCAAATTTCATTCTGTAGAATACAAAATCATGAGAAATGAGAAAACACCTATTACAAGAGAAATCAAGTATCAGCTCACACTATTTTATAAGCATCATAAATAGATTTTTTTACCTTGGCTAGCAGAACCATGTTCTTCGAAAGCTCCTCTATCTCATCTTCACTGCCAAAAACACTCTCAAAGTCTTGGTAAGTCCAGCCATCAAACAAAATTCGAGGCACTATCAGGTAAAGTTGTCAATCAGTAGTGAAAATTAAGAATTTATTACCTATGCTGGAATGTTTCTGCAGAAACAGAATACAGCATATAGAAGCAGAGATGCCACTAAAAATCATATGCCATGACTGAGATCATTGCTTTTTCACTCCGACCAACTTCAGCTCAGCACCATAGATAAACTGACACTGTAGAACAGTGAAAATTCTTCATTTTAAGTTTAGTTAATGATCAGCACTGATGTAAGTTTTAAGAGAAGATACTTTCATTTGATTGAATGGTCTTAATTGAGCTACCACTTAGAGTCTACCAAGTAGAGTCCTAAAACAAGACATCAATCTTTTAAGTTGTGTATCTCTTCTACCACAAGAATGAGGTAGAAAAGTTCACCTCAAACTCTAATATACTCCATGCACTCCTATATTACTTCACTCTTCTACTCAACTCAAGGCCCTAAGACAAATTTTTACTTTTGGAAAGCATATGAGCTTGTGTAACATCTTTTTCTAAAAACACAAAACATTAAAAACATAGACAGGAAAACTGCTGTTGGAACAGCCAACCATCATGCCCACAGGAAAAGGTAATGGATTTTATGGAGCTACGTCTAAGCCCCTTCTAACTACCATGGCTGCAAAAGAGTGTTTTAGAAGAGTATACAGAGATTTCAAAGGCTTTGTCCTCTGGCAGCTGAAGTATGTTAAAATATCTGACTGAGCATTCAATTTTTCTAATACATTTCAAATTTCATACTCCCTTCTGAATCAAGAAGCATTTCACAGTTCCACAGAATTCTTGCTAGAGACAAATGTAAGAAGTCTAACACAGCGGAATCTCTACAGCAACGTTTGCCATTTTCCCTAAAGACACACACAGTAGCACATCCCATGAGTTCCCAGCTTCAAGGGGAGAAGAGACAAAGCAGGATTTTTTTACTGTCAGGCAGGAAAGTCTGACTGACTCAGATCTGGATTTTTTTTTTTCATTTTAACCACACAGAACCCCAAGCAACAAGTTTGAAGACTTCTTTCCCCAGGGAGGCACACAGTTGTTATATACTAGTATCCCTCCAGGGTGGGCACTGTAACCCAGGATTTACTCAGAGACAAGAAGCTAGCCAAAACATAAAGGCATTAAGAGAGTCAACACTTCAGTTACTTAACATCTAGAGTTGACTGCTTTAATTTTTCTTCTCAGACATCTTCTTCATACAGCTGGGCTAAGGTAATCTTCCTTCCTCCCATACATACCTGGAAGAAAGTCTTCCTTTCCTCTCCTAGCAGCTAAAGATGATGAAAAGCAAGCAAACAAACATAAACCAGAGGCTCACCCATTTTGATGTTTTTGGAGGTTTTTCTCACATCTTTCATCCAGCCTGTGAAACAGTATCAAGTAAGAGAGCTGATGAAATATAAATGATGTTGACAATGACAATGTATTTTCAAGTACTCTTCAAATGATGTAGCATAGTTGCATTATACACATCTTCCTGCCATAGACTAGCAGTTCATAATCCATCCAGACAGAAAATCCTATGGTGCACAGAATCTGAAGCCATGAACCTGCACCACAGCATTCACTACAGCCTTACAATAGTCCCTACCCAGTCCCTTCCTGCTTAGCTCTGCCTCACTACAGAAGTTACCCCAGCGCCTACTCAGAACAACACTTCAGCAGCCACTAGGCATCATCTGGGAGGAATGTTTGATTTTTTTCAGATGGTACTTTAAAGTGCCCCATCCACTCCTCATGGCAGTCATTGCACTAGGATGAATTTGCTAGTAGGCACTAACACAGTAAGAATTATAGCTATTTCAAATGAAATTTCACATTCAATCAACTTTAAAACCATGAACTAGTACATACTAGCTGAAATTTAAACTTGCTGACACTTTCCTTGCAATGAAGGGAAAAAATCCTCTTCAAATTAAATTTATCTTCTCTTTCTGAAACAAATTCACCGAAAGGTTTTTGCAAAGAAAAAAACCCAAAACCCATAACAGGTAAACAGCTGCACAGTGCAATACCAATAGCTGTTTGGTATTTAATACCTGCAATACTTGTTTTTCCCTGTGCAAGATCTTTGCCTTTTCCTTTTTTAAGAGAGGTTTTGTGGACAGCATGGAGGAAAAGCCAATCTTCCTACTTACATTTTTTGACAAATAAACTATGTACACATGCGGAAGCAGGTGAGGACAGAATGAAGTTCACTCCGAAGAAAACACAAATAAATGGAATGGATGAAAGTCCTTCACCATGAGGCAGAGCCAGCAATACCCACGTAGTATGCCAAAGCCACCTAGTCCACAACAATATTGCAATTCATATTTGAAGAAAAAGAAAATAACAACCTTGATCAGCATCATGGAGCCCAGTGAACTGGAACCTTTCCTTCCCTCTCCTTTTCACTTGTAACCAAACCGGTGAGATTAGTGTAAATTTGTTTCCAAATACTTTAGCAATGTCATAGCCATGGTTGTTCCACTTGTAAAACAGAGAGAAAAAAGTAAAAGACTCGGAAGCAAGATATACAGTTCACTTCACTTTTGACCAATATAAACTCTTTAACAGAAATGTAATCATCTGCTAGATCCTTATTCATTCATTTGAGGAAACTTCTGGGATATTGCTTTCATTTAAATGAGAAAGTACTCTGGAAGCTCTGATAGCTACATGAAAGGCAATCTTCAAATTGTGCTAATTCACCTGAACTACAGCAACTTGCTTGTAGATTCCCACACAGTTTCAATTTACAGACACTGAATATATTCAAGAGAACTTGAGAAAGGTGAAAATTTATAGAGCACCTATTTGTCTCTTGAGCAGCGTAACACAAAAACAAGTGAAAAGTATCTTCTAAAAAAGGAAGAAACATTTATCATTCAAGAAAAAAGGCTTTAAAGGAGACAGGATAGCAAAAGACATCAGTTTGACAACAGCATACAATTATGTATACAATACCTGTTAATTTAGCAGGTTCGAGTTGCAGCCCTCCCGTTCTGACTTCACTGCAACTCCAGCTGACTCACCACTGACAAGAGAACACTCTCATCCCTGTTAAAACCAGTGCTAAGGAAGCTTCCCTGTCTGACCATCCAGGAGCCACTCTGGCAGTCACACTCCTACCACTCCAAACCTTCCCTGCTGAGGGCAACTCCAGTGACCCCATGGGTGCCCCTCTTGGTCCCTGCACACCCCACACTCACAGTCAGACAGGGTTTCCTTACTGGGTCAGCCTTGGATTTCCCATGGCACAGTCCCAGATGTCTGGATCCTTAAAGCATTTTAACTGTGGTGCAGTAACACAGAAACAGCTCGAGCTGGTGCCTCTGGGGAGGGACCCCCAACAAAGGAATCCCCAGGTTTTGTACCCTCCATGCTGTGATAGTCTGGGGTCTTCCTGCTGAGCCCTTGGCTCCTGCTGTGTCCCAGTGTCCGGTCACTTGGCCAGCGCCACAGGTCCTTGTGCCCTTTGCTGTCTGAAGGGTGAGCACCAGGTCACGGCCCCTTGCCTGGGGCTCCCACCCAGGCACAACCTGTAGCTCCCACTGCAGCTGCACATCCAGTACCTGCTCTAAGTGTACTGCTCAACACCAGGGAGAAGAAAAACCATATGACCTAGACATTCTCCAAGAGACAGATGAGAGAACAAGGGTTTGAGACCATCTGAACCCCAAGTCAAGTCTCAAATACTTCTCTGGCTATTTGATTGTATTTGACAAGCAGCCCCCATTACTATCAAAATACTTTCAAAGCAGGGATGCAAAGTTGCAGGTTAGCAAAGTCTGCTGCATATTCATTCAAAGCACAAATTTTATTCATTGTATCAACTTACAGGAGTAATATATCCCAGAACATCTCCTGAGAAATGTCGTTCCTTCACCTTCTTGGAGCAGTAACTTTTATGTTCCAGAATAATATCCTTTGCTTTTGGATCCACAACTACCAATCCCCGGTCCTGAACATTTTTATCAGAATGCAGCTTCTGTGGAAAGAAGACAGTTATTAGAACAAGCTATATGAAACAGCTACTTTCAGTGGCAACAGACTTTAAAAACAACAGCAAAACAAATCACTCCATTAAACTCTAAGCACTCCTTTTAAATGATGCAGAGCACTTAGATTTAGAACTGAAGCATACAAGTCTTTCAGAAACGATTTGTCATCATCAGTCAACTTACTTTGTTTGGAAGGCAAAAAGCATATAAACAAAAATGAAAACCCAAGACATTATAAGAGTAAAGAACATAATTTATGCCAGCTGATGGTGCTCTGTTTTCTAATCAATTCTTTCTGTCATGTTATCCCAAAATAATAAAAAGGGGTTAGGAGTTCTTAACTAAGAATTAGAAGACAGCATTTAAACTGGATATATTTTAGTCTGAGAATGCTGCATTGTGGTTACTCAAGGTCAAGATTTTAAACACTCTTCTTTAGGGAAGATGCTTCAACTGACCCAGTAGATAAAAATACAATGGGACGATCTAATAAGATGCGCATGGTGGGTATGCAGAAACCATCTATTGATTCATTGTAAGGAACTTAGGGATATGGCCTGCCTTAACACCTTGTATTTCCCTCACTACCTGCAAATGAGATTTGCTTCCTGGTAGATGTTGAACAAGTAATACAAACAGTGACAGGTGTATTTGCATAATGACAAGAAACAATAACACACTCAGCAAGTGATGAGAGACTTCAGCATGCTGGCTCTGCTTGCTCTGATTATTGTGGGACTCTGAATCATTTCTGCCTGCAACAGAACTACTGGTTACAAGGCTCTTCAAACTCTCTCATCAGGAGACAGCCTTCCCATTGGCAAGGCTCCATTCCACCAGGAAATGACCTAGAGCTCTTGGCCCAAACTACTGTTCCGCACCCTGTTTTCCAAAGGGATGGAAGGGTGTTCCCTGAGGGGACAAAAACTTCCTGCTTCTGCAACTTGCATAGAGGATAAAGCTCCAGAAGTCTACATCATATGTCTCAAGCGAACCATTTGTGACACACAGAAAAGCTGAAGGAAAGGACAGTGTCAAGTTTTATCTGTGAGTATAGGCTTCAGCAAAAATGCATTATCACTGTTTCAGCAGAGGTAGGGGCCATTTACCAAAGTTCAATTAATTCACTGCACATGTTAGATAGGACAGAAATTTCAGTTATTTCCCTTACCTTTTCCTCCAGTTTTTTTGTAGCACCTTTCTTTGCATCTGTTTTTGACAGGGTACCTTCAGCTAGCCAGCATATCATGGCAAGAAAAAGTGAAGCACAGAGAAGGCTCATGATGTTTTTCCCCATGTCAAGTTTCTCTTCTCCTTAAAACATAAGGGTTCAAATCTCTGTGAACAGAGGAATATAACAGTTTCATTAGGCTTTCTTGTCTAAAAAAAAGTCAAGAAATTGTCTTATCTTCTCCCATTTAGAATCAGACTTATTAAGGCAGTACTGTTTTAACAGTGCTTTTGCTCTGACAACGAAAGCAGAGCATTGTAAGAGATTATTTCTAGTCTCAAACATCTTTTTTTGTCCCTTGTTTTAACAGTTGTATCACAGATGAAGTGGGTCGGACCCTTGCAGCTTCCGTTTTAAAGAAACCCCCTAATGAAGCAGAACTTTTCATAGATGAAACTGAGATAAATGTCTGCTGCACAGAACAATTACTGTAACACCTCACCTTTTCTATAGCAAATAAGAAATAACATTGGTTTCTGCTCCTACCTAGCCTGGTCATTGTGTCATAAATTAATTAACAGATATAAAGAATTATAGCTAAGTGCCTTTACGTAATAGGTGAGATCTTTGCTCTCAATTCCTTGCCAAGTCACTGATACAGAAATTGAAGAAAAAAAGGAAGGGGGGGGGGAATGTCCTTTTTGTCTAGAAGAATAACTTTGACAGTTTGTCCTAGCTCCTGATAAAGGAACTGAGAATTAGTAGACAACAGTTCTGTTGTGTGTTCATCTATCACACCTTGTATCTGTATGAAGACTTAAAAAAAAAAAAAAAATTCAAATACAGAGAGAGTTTGTTTTCCAACCTCTCCCCATTTAAAAGTCATACTGGTTTCCCAGCCTAGCTCCTAGTAGTGAATAAGAAGAAAACAGAGAAAAAAATATTTGGCATTTGGGAACCAGGGCTCTCGATCTGTATCAAGCTGCTTCTCATAAATATGAGATCCCGATGGAGAAGCAAATAGGTTCTTTCCAATATTCTGAAGTTCTGTTGAACTTAAAAAAATATCTTGCTTTCTACATTACTCTACCACTCAGTTTGAAGACTTAGAAGCTCATTTCTACAAATCATTATTACAATACTTGTTCTACTGGCACTGATAGCAACTGCTGCTCAAAGTTTGAGTACTTCATTTCTGTACAAAACTTTAGGTGAGAGATCCCACAACACCAGACTGAGCCTCTGAGTACTGTGGCAGAAAGAACCTTAAAGCTTCAATGGAAATGTACTCACTGAAACAGACATGAAATCAACGACCCAACAAACTTACCAGTATTTGGATGTGTCTGGCTTAGCAGTAAGATTTTAAAAACCAGAGGTGTTTTTTGTAGGATTTAGGGATTCTGCAGGAAAAGAGAGGAATATGTGATTAGGCAACAACGTAGAAGGATGATGGCAGAAGTGCTTGAAAAGAACAATGCCAATATCACCAAAGAACATCAAAAATCTCATGCACAAAATTCTATGAAGATTTTAGTCAAGTCTTTTATAAACTGTAAAATAAAAGCAGAAAGCCTTCTAATATTTCTTGGATCCAGAGAGCGTGGTAAAAGCTAAATTGCTATACTGCTTGAAATTCACTGTTATGAATAATTAAGGTCTTATGCTTCTACTTTGACTTCAAGGTCACTGGTAAGCCCCTTGTTTCCCACATTCTAAAAAATGAGACAAAGCAGGTTGCTTTTGATAGTATCTCCTATGTTCCATCTAGCTTGGCAAGATCTATAAACTATTGCAGAGAGGAACAATTGAGAGCCTGAACAGTCAATGCAAGTCTTAACTATTTGGACAGGATATCAATTCTCCCAGAAGCTCCTATTTATCGATTTGGAGGTGTTTGATTTCACTTTCAGAAACAATTAGCAACAGCATCCACTTCTCCGAAAAGAAGATAACATCTAACAGCTGAAGAACAGAAGCTTAAAAAACCACCACTGAACTCTAATTAGACATCAAAAATGTGCTCATTTCCGTGACAGGATTGTATCCATCTGTCCATTATTGTTAAGTCAACATCCAGTCCTAGATTTGTGGGAAGCACTGAGCCTGTGGCAAATTGGTTTCCACTACTGACAGTCCGTTATCAACTCTTGGTTGGACACTTATTTTAATAGTTTGTTCTTTAACAACATAAATGAAAATTAAGTAGACAGCACCACTGTAATACAGAAGATGAATTGGTCAAACTTTAAATGCTCTTTATGGAAAATATAAGTGTGCATTTTGCAAGCTTTACAAAACTAAATCCTCATCAAACTTTTCTTCTACGAACTCTCTGACTCTTTTTAACATTTCTCAATTTAGCTGAACTCAGTAGAACTTCCTGAGCTTGGCACTCTTTGCTTATCTCCTCCATGACCGTGAAATGCAAACAGAATTGAAGACTGCCTCTGTCTATATTCTTGTTCAACTGATACTACGGACAATTTAAAGCTTAAAACACCACTTGACAAACTGATGTGAAGCCCATGTTTTTCTCTTAGCCAGGTCACAAATGCTGCTCAACCCCAGCCTCCACCTGAGGTAACATACTTTTGGTCAGCTGTTTTAAATTTATCTTCATTTTTAAAACCGAGTAAAGCTAGCACAAATTCAGGCTGTCCAAAACAAGCAAGCAAAGAAACTAAGTGGATGGTACACAACACTGAGTTAATGTTTATAGTTTATTTATAAAGAAGAAACTAGGTTCTTACTACATTTGCAGAAGGAGCCCGCATCACCTAGTAAAGGAAGACGAGGGAGTATACTGCTGATGCGTTTTTATAGGAAAGCAATAAGCTATGCTGGGGAGCGAAGAGTGAGAATAAATCCGTTTCTAACCTGCGTAAACATTAAACCCTCCCCCTTGCCGTTCAGAATCCCCTCCTACACTCGCCCGACTCTGGATTTACCACAGCTCGCCAGGGAGCCCGCAGGCGTGCGGTGGCATCGGCGCTCCAGCGCCAGCCCCGCCGCGGCCTCCCCCGAGCACGGACCCGGCGGGCCGGCCCGGCTCTCCCCGGCTGCCGCGTCACCCCCACCGCGGCACGGCCGGGCGCCCGCCCCGCCGGAACGCGGCCTCACCCCCGCCCTTTCCCCTCTCCTCCGTCCCTTCCCGGCCCTGGCGGCCCGCGGACAGCACGTACCGCCCGCCGCCGCCGCGGAAATGCGGGCGGGCGGCAGCGCCCCGCCCCGCCGGCTCCGGGCAGCGCCGGGGCGGCGGGAGGGCGCCGGGCTGCGCCAACATGGCGGGGCGGCGGCGGCTGCGCCTCCCCGGGGCTCCGGGCCGGCCCGGCGGCCGCACATCCCGGCCCGGCCCCACGGACCGAGCCGCCGCCGGACTGCCTCGACCCGGCCCGACCCGGGGCGCCGTGCTTTGGGGCTCATCAGTAGCTGAAGAAAGGAAATGCTAATAATGGTGTGAATCTAAATTCCCATAAAGAGCCTCTTGGTTTAGCCCAAGCTATAGCAAATCGATACAGCTCCAGGTCTAGCCTGGAGGAGGTTCAGGGGTGAGCTTATTGCTCACTGTAATTGCCCGAAAATAGGCTGTAGGCAGCTTGGATCAGTCTCTTCTCACAGGCCACTAGCAACTCAAGAGGAAATGGCCTTAAGCTATGCCAGGTTGGACATTAGGAGGAATTCCTTCACAGAATGTGATGAGACTTTGGGAGGGGCTGCCCAGGTAGGTGCTGGAGTCACCGTCCCAGGAGGTGTCTAAGAAAACTTAAAGCCGTGGTCTAGTTGACATAGTGATGTTTGATCACAGGTTAGACTTGATGATCTCCGAGGTCTTTTCAAATCAATTTGTTTCTGTGATTCTGAGAAACAGTGTAAGTAAATCAGGAGCTTGGCCCAAATGCACACAGTGACCTGGAGGCAAAATGATCCTATAGGTAAGGCTGCAGAGTCTCTGCAGGCAATACTGCTGACTCTGGGTGTGCAGAAAGGAGGGGTCAAATCTCAGAGGGCTTTTAACTGCCTCTAAAATAAAAGATTATGTTTTAAATTGAGTTTTTTATTTTCTTCCCTTTTGACCTCCTATGGTTTGTGGTTTTATGTGCAACGTGGCTTGTGCTACTGCTATTTTTACTGCAGCAGAAGTTTTGGTATAACCCTGTTACTTCACAGGCTGCTTGAAGGGACCAAACACCCTATCAAAAGACTTGATAAAAAAAACCCCAAATGTGTTATATCATGATGTAGTGGCAAGGCCAGCATATCCTAGCAGTGCACTTCCCAACAGAAGCCTTCCTGTGACCTGCTTTCTGTCTAGGTCACAGTTTGGTGCAACCTCCTGGAAGCTGAACTGGAAGGTTGCCTTACTCTGCTGAACTGCCCTCTTCTTTCATTCCCTCTTGTGTAGTGAAGACCTTCATGAGCATTCTTCAACACTGAAAAGAAAAGTGGAAATATTTTTCCTCTGCACAAAAGCCTTGCCAGTGAAGCAGATGTATGGTCTTCTATGCCCAGATCCATCCCAAATTTCTGTCAGTTTAGGGTTTCATGATAATGATATTGTCCTAACTTTGTGTTTTCTAGTGTTGGAAGCAGCACATCTGATACTCTGGCATGGCTGAAGTGCTCTCTGTTAAGGGATAATGAATGTTAGATGTCAAGTACAGAAACATGGTTGTGTATGCATGGTGGAGCCACAGATTCTGTTTACTCCTGAGTTCTTTTTGCTTCCAGTAATGGCTGAAATGATCATGAGGAGGAGAAGAACACAATAACTGGTGAGACAAATGTGAGAGAAGTAACAAAGGGAAAAGAACAATTCCTTTTTTTGTCATTCCCACAACTGGATCCTCACCAGCTGAAAACACTCAGATGAATGGTAATAGTTTTATGAAAGTCAGTGCAATTACTAAAGCCTTTATACCAAAGTGCAATGAAATCCTGAAAAAAAAAAAAAAAAGTAAAGTAACTCCCATATAAAATGGGAAGGAGGGGACAAACATTGTGGATTTGCTGGCAAACAAATGTGATCCCAAATGTTTTACATAATAGGAAAATATTTCTTGGTACTATCTCCCCTTTAATGCTGATTTTACAGTAATTATAAATATCTTAAACAATCATACCATCTTGGGATGGATAGAAGCACTTATGTTTGTTTTTAGACAGCCTGGTGTTTTATAGATGTTAGGCTCAAACCAAAATATTTTACAGAATTACTAACTCGGTGTGTTTGCAAAGGGTTGTGCCTGGTGCAAGCTCTGTGCTGAGTAACAGCTGAGTTCCTCACATACAATGTTTCTTTCAGCCAGGATGCATCTGGAGACCTTCACAGACTCTTTCCTCTAGCTACCTATTATTCACATAAAATTTCTACCTTGTCCCCACCAAGACATCTGAAATGCATGACTAAGTTCTGAGGCAGTAAGGACAGACATGCCTACACATTTGCACAAGCCTTCGTTGAGGCAAATAGACAGGGAGCAAGGTGAACATAGAGAAAGCCAGTCAAAGGAGGTGGACATCAAATAATCAGGGTATGTGTCCTGCATACTGAGCCCCTTGAAATGAAAGATTTAGCTGTGTAGTTACAAAACTAGAGGCATCCACATGTGTTAGCCACTTGGATATTTTCCCAGTTCTCAAGTAGAATTTGCAGCTCATGCTTAGCTTGGTACTGCCACAGCTATTCTGCTGGCAGTATTTAAACCACCACTGAAAAAGCAGTAGGATACCTGCATGACTTGCAGTATTGACAGGAATACAGCCAGACAGGACCGACAGACTGAGCCTTTAGGTGTCACTGTGCTCTTAAGAGTAGAAATTAGCTCAACATTTTGGCTAGCTCAAAAATTATTTCCTTTTTTTTTTCTTTCTTTTTTTTTTTTTTCTGATCACAGAAAAAGCCTCATTTGATGACATGGGAAGTTTTCATCTTCAAAGGTGCATGGAAATTATTATTAAGCATCAAAATCTACTTGTAAAGCTGTGAAAAAGGAGAGTATTCTTCATGAAAGCTTACAAATAATCTGAGTTGAATAATAGACTAATTGTGCACGACTGCCTGTAGCTGCACTTGGTATACAAAATGGATCCAGGGACAAAGGGATAATTGCGTGACTACCACATGCTGTCATCCTGCCTTTCTCATCGATACTTGCACAACTAAAAAGCACTCATGTAATAATGTATCCTGAAACCACCCAGAATAGACCCTTGACAGGTGACCTAACTGAGGTGTACAGCCACTGTCAGACAGAGGCTATCAAGTCTTATGTAGATCTTTATGAGAGAAAAATGTATCACAAAATTAAAGGTACTGGAGCTTGATGAATCTAAATAAGATGCAAGCTCTAAACAAGGAGAATTAGCCATGGGAGCAAACCATCCAGGGCAACAGTGCATTTGATTGTGTCAGAGCAAGACTGAGTGCCTTTCTGGAAGATAGACTGTAGCTAAAAGCTAGATATTGGGCTCCGTTCACTGGGGGTAAAAAAAAACCCAAACCAAACAAACCCAGATGAAATTAAATTGCTTGAAGTATGCTGAAATAGAAGTGAAATGCCTGATTGATCTCTAGTAGTCCTAAGCCCCATGATTCTACAAGTCATTATTCTCCACTAAGTGTACTAATCCCTTGCATCATGACTGAAGCCCCCAGCATACTTTTGGTTAGGCAGTCTTGGCCACTTTTGAGACCATATGAACCTATTTTCAGCTGAAAATATGAAATGCTCTGCACAGTCCCACCACTTTGGCATGTTGGAGACAGTTTAACCTTGCAATGTTTTCAGTGTCGGGAGTAGATGCGGTGTGGGACTGTGTCACTCGGCATGTTTACAGCCATCAGGAGGAACATGTGGCCCTGGGCTCACACGCCTGCGTGCCCAGGGAGCCAGGGAGTGGGAATCTCTACATGAACACAGAGCAACTGCGCCACTCACACAACCGATGGCAGGCTCGCAAGGGGGATGTGGCTAAGGATGGAGCTGCACACAGCAGCCTCCGGGCTTGTCAGTGCTCACAGGGACTATGCAGGGTACGTGCAGTAGATCCCGTGCACGGTTTTGGGGGCCCTTTTGAGGAGGAGGACTAAGGCACAGCCTCCTGCAGTCCACCCTGCGAAAAGCATATTCTTACAGACTGTACCACTGAGAGGCTGCACCTTGCCCATCACATTTTCGAGATCAGGTTTCAGATCAATAGCCTGCTCAATGCTTAGCGATGAAGTGAAATTTTCCAGTATCTTGATCGGCCGTCCCTCTCCTTCTCCCTCAGCAGTTACATCCCATGAGCTGCCTGCGAAGCCCGGTATTTCACCTTCAAAAATCATCAAACTTCTCAGCCATCAGGGTCACGAGGAGAGGAAGGGATTAGGCCGTTCCCGAGCAGAGAGCGAGCAGAGAATTCACCCACGGCCACGGCGGCTGACGCCGCCCTGCCGCCCCTCACCTCGGCCCGGGCCCGTTTTCCCTCACGGGCGGTGACTGGAAATCGCGTCCCAGCAGCGGCACGGCCGATCCCCGGGGCCCGGCCTCCAGCCAGCCAGCCCTTTTGGGCCGCAGGGTGGCCCGGGGGATGCCCGGGAGCGGGGGCACACCCCGGGGGACGGGCGGGGACCGCGCCCGCCGCGGCTGCGGCACCGGGAGGCGCAGGGGGCCGGGCGCCCTGGCGGCGCTCCCGCCTCCGCACGGCAGGTGGCGCCCGAGCAGCGCCCGCCCGGCGGCTGCGGGGGCGCGGGAGCCCCGGCGGCGCCTGCGCGCTGCGGAGGCGGCGGCGGCGGAGCGGCCTGAAGCAGCCCGCGGGGAGAGCGGGCGGCGGCTGCGGGGGTTCGGCGTGTCGCGTCCCAGGGCGGCCGTGATCGTGCGCCACGATGCCTGCGGTGTCGAAGGGCGATGGCATGCGAGGCCTGGCGGTCTTCATCTCCGATATCCGCAACTGTGAGTGGCGCCGGGGCCGGGGCCTGGGCTGGGCCGCGCTGGCCGTCGCCATGGACTGGTGCCCCGCGGGGCCGGGGCTTCACCCCTCGATCCCCTCCCCAGCGCTCCGCTCTTCCCCCTGGTCCCCGCAGCGGGCAGCTCGGAGCGCCGCTGTCTCACGAAATGGCGACGCGCTCGGGGGGGCGGCGCGGCGGGGAGGGGGGGGCAGCATAAAGCATTTGCCCGTGGGTTTGTGCGTTTCGGGTGGGTGGGTTGGGGGGTTTCCCTCCCCCTCAGCGCCCCTGTCGGCCCCCTCCCCGAACTCGGGTGTCGCGGTGGCCGCCCCGGCGGAGGGGGCGCGGGGGTCGGTGCCGCCGTTGTCGGCGATGCGCCGGAGCGGTGCCGGGCGCGGGTGGGTGTGCGGCGGGGCAGGGAGAGGCGTCCCTGGGCTCCTTCCAGAGCCCCGAGCGGCTCTCGCTTCATCACGTCACTGATGGAAAACAGGCCTCTGTAGGCGCCTGAGAGCAGGGCCCTCCGTGCTTATGCCTAGGCTTGGCTTAAATTGGCTTTAAGGTTCCGCTTTGACGGAAATTAGCGCTTGGAATGAGTGTAATTAAAAACGGGATTGGGGGGGAAGGGGGGCGAGTAAGTGCCTCCTCGAGAGAAGTGGGGGGAGCGCGTGTGTGAGTGTGCAGCGGGAGAGGAGGAGTACAAATCTGCTGCTGCCTGCTGTGGGGGGAAGGGGGATGTGTGGGGGCACACCTCAGTGCTCAGTCTTCCTTTTTGTCCGAGAAATGCATGCGGATAGTTTAATATTAATCAGAGTTAGAGATCTGAGTGTATGATGTGGCAGGAATTGCCTGGGGAAGGGCTAAGGTCGCTGCGGCTGGTGTGATGAAACTGCTCTATTTTGTCCACCTGTGTGTGTCTCAGTAGATCACTTGAGGCTATTTTAAAAGCAGTGGAGGAATGGCAGTAAAGTCTTCTGTCTAAAGATATAAATGGATTTGGAGAATTTTTTAATGCAAGTTATGTTGTTCTAACTGGGCTTGCATTGGGATTATTTAACCACGCTGGCTTGGAAAACTTCATATTGATGACTTCTAATACAAAAAACCTGGCAAATAATTATACTGGTAAAATGAGACCATTTAAATACAGTGTCTTTAAAATCAGGTGGTTTGGACTTCCAGACATGTGAACAGGGGCTTTATATGTAAAATTCAAGGTTGATAATCTTCCTTAGAGCAGAAGTTGTTTGAATGGGGTGGTTTTTCTTTTTCAAAACAGACTTGCAGGTCCTTAAGTTGTTTTCGACTTCACTGTGGTGTGTGTAGAAGATGAGTTATAAAATATGTAGTGTAGCAGTCCAAGGTTACACAAATGCTCTTGTGCTTTGTCTGGTGGGCCTTGCTATTTTAGTGAGCATTTTCCAGTGTCCTGGTATTCTGTGCAAGCTACATGTGTGACATAGCTATGACTTGGTGTCATAGCAGTTAAGACTTGCTGTTGTATCTACCCAGTACAATTCACAATGGTTTTTTAAAATCATTGTTTTCATTGATTTAGCTAGAAGCAGTATAACTTGGTTCATCAGTGTCTCATGTCTTGTAGTTGGTTAGCTTTGTCCACTCTTGTTTTCAGTGGAATTCACTGGAAGTAAGTACAAGAGGAACATTCAGGCTCTTAGGTTTGTTCAGGGATGTGGAATAACAAAATTTAAGGTTGTAGGATATAACAGATTAGGTCTTATTTCCCCACGAGGCAGTGTGGGAACAGAGTTGTAGTTACCTTGATCCAGATGGGGCAACAAACTTCTCATGCTCTAATTATCTGCAGGAGACACAAAGATGTAACTTACTGGTGATACAAATAAAATGTTGACACTTTGACTCTTAAGTAGTGGTATATCTGAAATGTTTTGTGTCTGTCCAGACAGATGTTTGGGAGCTGTAATTACTTATGTATCTTTCTTGTCTTCATAATGAAAAATACTAGCAGCATCTTCTAAACAGCTGCAGAAGGGCCAGTATTTCCACTAGTAGGTGATGGATGAAACTTCCACATAGCTGTGAATGGCATTTGAGCCTTTCCTTTAGTGGAGCTCTGAGTGCTGCCAGCTAACCATGGGCTAGTGTACACAGACTGAGATTCACAAAAATACTTCCTGGAGCATTCAGGTACTGCTGTTGGCTGAAGCTCCCTCTTGGGCTCTTCAGTGAGGAGCTAGATGTTGTCAGGAACAAAAAGTAGCAGCTGTTAAGGTGGACAGCATCTTTTGACTAAGCAAAGAAAGCAACTGTTCCTTTTCTGAGGGGGGAGGGAAGCTAGACACCATTTGCAGCTCTTGACCTCTTATTTCTAGCCTTAAAATTGGACTCGGTGTCTGGTAGTTGCAGTGACATGCAAAGTTGTGCTGGCATTTTTAATTTCAATTCAAATTTTGGCTTTGTTTGACTTTTGTATCTATTTTTAATACTGCCACAAAGGCCTTGCTCTTTTAGTTTGCCAATAGCCTTCCCAGGTTATGAGTAATGGTGAAACATGGTGTGTGTTGGGGGGATATTCTGAAAGATTCTGCACAGATAAGGATTCTACATTACAAAGCCTGCTGAAAAATGAAAGTGCAGTTGTTGAGTGCTGACTGTGCTCAGGTGGATGCACAGCCTGTGATTTCAAATTATTCAAGTAATCTGAACTTCTAGGGAGTCCTTATGCAAATTTTGCCTGTCTACCTTTGGAAATGCTTGATCTTCCATACATCAAGATTTATTTTTTGGAGATTTGTATCTGCAATGTCTGCAGCACTAAATAATGCAGGATTTTCTTACAGGTTGGATATATTACTGATTTGGGAGTGATGCCTGTCTTGCCTGTCTTTATACCAGTCTGTTACAGGCTTCACATAAGTCTTACTTGATAGCAGTTTTCAGTGTTTACAGCTGGAGCTGATTGGGAGCAAGCAGCTAGCACTACCAGCCTGTCTCTAATACTTAAAAGCTTGGTTGTCACTTCTGTCTCGTTTAGACATATTTTTGGCGCGTGGTTTATCTATTAAACTTCTCGTTTTTTGTCTTAAATCATTTTATGTCAGATGTAATTTTTAAAGCAGACTATTTTAAAGTACACTGATTTCTCAAAAGTCTGTGATGTTTTTCATTAAAAACAGTTGGCATGCTACTTGTAGCAACAATTGTAAAATATTTCAAGGCTGAGAGAGGCTTCTTAGCACTTGGACTTTGCTCTAGTCTCTGTGAAGCTGTCGTATTGAGTGTCTTCTTTCAAAATGAAATGTTCTTTATTCATACAAAGATCAAGTGAATTTTCAAAATATGATAATGCAAGAAAATGAATTATCCTTCAGTTCCTTATAGCTCTCCAGAATTTTGTTTCAAGGCAGCTTCTTATTGTAGGTTCTGCATTTTGCATATGGAGGTCCTAGAACAGATAGCAAATAAATTTTTTTTTTAGAAAATAACCCTTTTAGATGTCTGTCATTCT
This sequence comes from Chamaea fasciata, assembly GCF_029207755.1. NCBI lineage: Eukaryota > Metazoa > Chordata > Aves > Passeriformes > Sylviidae > Chamaea > Chamaea fasciata. Next base: position 17,161,041 of record NW_027094092.1, on the reverse strand, counting down.
GCCTGTGGATGTATGGACTTATCTAGGGACTTGCTCTTTTAGATTGTTTTCTAACATATAGGAATTACTACAGTAAGTAGGTTTTTAGCTTATCTTTCATAGGCACCAGAGAAGAGGCAAGAAAATTACAGGTTGAAAGCCAAACTGCAGTACTTGATTAGGATAGCCCAGTTAAATTAGTGCTTGGTTGGTGTGACTGAGAAACTAGTTAGGTGTGGCTGTGCTGTACAAAAGGTTGTGGTGGAGTAGAGCTGAAAGCTCTGAGCCCTGTTTGGTCAAGTACTAACCAAACTTAGGAGTTCAGGTCAGGAGGAGTCCTTGTTACTGCACGGATTATGTGCCACATGAACTAAAACCTAACAAGATCTGCATGTGTTATAAGTATATGGACAACTACAAGAAATATTTATTCTTAAGTAGTATGTTTAGTCTTTTCTTGTGTATGTACTGCAGAGCTGCTGAGGCAATTTGGCTTATGCAAGATGATGCTTTATAAACTCTCCACAAATACATCATCAGGAGTCTGTTTTCATTTTTTTGAGTACAGCTTTATGCTTATCTCACAATGAAATACTTTTTAAGTCATTTGTCACTCAAACTATTCTGCTGCAGCAACAGTGCTATCTACTGTTCACCCTGAAAACCAGGAGAGCTTGCTTTTCTCCTTTCATTTGCAGGCTGTAATGTAGAAACAGTTTCTATTACAGTATTGAGTGTATATATACTGGTAACCTGCTCCACAGTAAAATTGGGAAGCCAGTTCCTCTTGTGTCTACACAGAGGCAAAAGCTGCTCTTGTCGCAGGTTTGGAGGACGAGGCAGTTCTTAATTTCCTTTACTTGGTAACTGTCTTACCTTTTCAGTTTTGCTCCAGAAGTTGGACAGATGGGGGAAGGATTCCTTAGTTTAGTCTCCAAAAGTTTCTTTGTATGTTTTCTTCTGAGTTACTGTTTCTTTTTCCTCAGGCCATTTTTTTTTCCACAAATAAAATCCAGCAAATATAATGAACAAAGGTCTATTTCTTCTCATAGAACTTCATGCATTAAATTTTCATTGTACCTGACATGGGATAGTGTCCTGAAGCTGAACCTCCCAAAATGTATCTTTGCTTCATTGCATTGGGGCTGGTGTATCAGGTTACAGATCAGCAAGTGGAGTTTGAAAAAGATGGTTCATTGATGATCACCTGTTTGAATGGATGGCAGGTTATGAAGTGCATTGCAGGTGTAGGTGGGAGGGGCATGTACATGGATTAAATGTCTCCATGGGTATGTATAGAGTTATATGTTCTCTGTAAGAACAGCCACCCAGTGAAACAAAACTTCACCAAGAGTGAGTTGAGCACTTACAGCTTGGTTTAGTTACCTGTAACTAATTATTACGTGTCAGTAATAAGTTTTCACTGTGTAGGCTAAAGCTACTGCATTCCTCCTCTGAGGTGTGGGTTCTTGTTTGCATTGCTAAAGTAGGACTTGAAATACTTCTCTAGACAGTCAGAGACATTTTTTACATGTATTCTTAGATTACTTAACCGTTCTGAAGAAATTGGAAGGCAAGGCATCTTGGTTTGCTCTCTTACTGCTTTTGCAAGGCCGTGGCAGCACATCTAATATGGTCAGTTTCTGGCCTGAAAAAACAGCCCTAAGAACGTGCTGCTTAGAGCTATAATAAGCACTAAGTCTTGCATCACTTGCTGCTATTTGCAGGAGAGTGATTTAAGGAAAACACAATTAGCATGAGATTAGTCTGAGGAGGATCTCTAAAACAAAACTGCTGTTCTTCCCATGGCTTCTCTGTCTTGGCTTTTTCCTGGTCATTACAAAGAACTCTGAGGGGCTGGGATGTTTTTGTTGCTTTTTTTTGTTTGTTTGGTTTTGTTTTGGGTTTTTTTTTTAATGCTTGTTTAATTTGTGCATGTTTGGCCAAAGGGAGAGTAATGGAGGAGAGATAGTAAAGAGCTAGAATCTTTCATGTGAAGTCCTACCTCTCCATTAGATACCCTGGAATGCTTAATTTGAAATCCTTTGGATAAAGACTGCCCATCAGGACTGATAAGAGGAAATTAAGGACTACTGCAGAGACTATTACATATCTGCATTCATTAATGAGCTCAAATGGATTTTAAGGTCCCTGAAACAGTAGTTGAGAAGAGATAGTTCATGTTCAAATACAAGAACAGTTTGAGGCCTATCCTAGTTTAGCTAAGGTAGAAGAAATTCCATAGTGACTTGCGGTAAATCAGGGCAAATACTGCTTTATCTTGTTGAAGGGAGTGTAAGGGAGTGTAGCTCTGCAGTGTGAAAAGACTGGTCAGGGAAATGACTACTGCTCAGTCAAGGAAGGAGGAAGAGCTGCTTTATGGACAAGCCTAACCCTGCACTTACTGTTTGTTATCTCTTCTTGGCTTAAAGCTTCTCTTTTGATAGGACTCAATGAATGTCGTTTTGCCACCTAAACTGCCAGATAAATATTCTGTATGTCACAAAGTGACTTGGATATGAACTTCCAGTAAACTTTCTGTTATTTTGAGGAAAGGTCTGGTCTTAAGCTAGACACTATTACCTGGTTACTTCTCAAATTTTCTCTTAACTTGTGGTGCTTAGTTAGAAAAAAATAGCCATGGTAAGCATCTAAAATCATTAAACTTGTATTAAATTGTTGCAGTTTATTACATCTGGATTGGAAAGCTGCGTTTGTGCTCCTATTGCTCTCCTCTTGTGAGGACAAGGAGTTAATGGATTAGTGGATTACAGTAAAGCCTGTGGCTCCCTGCTGTTTCCTGAGGAGTGTTGTTACAGAGGCAAATCTCTAGTGGCATAGTGGAGGAAGAAGTCAGTTCTGTGGATAGTAGTTCACTTACTGTGCAGAATATTAGAAAGCGTACTCTACAAAGTTTTAAAATATCAGTAGGTCACTGCTCTCTGTCTTTAGATATCTAATCATAGCAGGATGTCCCAAGGCACAACACTCCTAAACTGCCTTTGTGCCATTCATGATCTTCAACATGACAGACAGGCACATCTTCCTTTTGATCAAACAGGTCTTGTGGAAGGGCAACACGCACTCCTGGTTTTGTTCATAACAGGAGATTAACACGTCAGTAAACAGAAAGCTTCTTGTTCTGCAGCCTTGAACAGGTTGATTTGTGAACAAAAGTGAAGCCATACTAGCATTTTGTAAAGGTGTTCAGTATTTTACTGTAGTGTCTTTGGATTAGTTGTGCAGTGAATTTGTGAACAATAGCACTGACAAGCTCCTTCAGACGTACTCAGGTGGAGCTGGAGCTTGCACCTCTATTGTAGCACCCTAGATTAACCAAGTGAAGGAGTTTATGTAGACAGACTGGCAATGTGAGGGTGGGCAAACAGGCCACTATGCAACCTGTCTGCCTTTCTTTTGCCCTCTTCCCTGCTGTACTAAAGAGCCAAATGAGAGATTAGGGGGAGCTGGAGGATGGATTTGGTGTTTTACTTCATGAAGATCATGGTCTGCATAGCAAATGGCTAATCTATCCTCCAGAGCTGTAACATGAGTATCTGTCCTGCTGGCAGGTAAAAGTAGTGGTTTAATTTACTGATATGAGTAAGTATTATAAGAGCTCTTTCACAAAGGCAAGAATCACTGATTATCCTTACATGCATATTTTTCTCTATCTCTACCATTTTTACACTAGAGACACTAGTATTTGTTTTGATTTTCTGTATCTGTCAATCACGTTCTTTCTCTGTTCCCTGACAGCAGGGTTCAAGAATGTAGTGTAGTCTTTGCATCATGCTTGCAGGCTGTTTTAGCAATAGAAAAGGCAACTGGGTCATTTGATTGCTTTATGCCAACTAAAGTGTGTTTAGACAGTGAATGGGTGAGCTTGCTCTGTACCTGGTCACGTCTTCTTCTGGCACTATCACTTGTGGTAAAGCTGGCCTTGACAGCCTTTGGATAAACCCGTCTCGTTTTTGGCTGTTTGGCTCCCAAACTGACCTGCAGCAATACAAGGTCGCAGCAGGGATGTGTACGCCAGGGTGAGGGCAGTGTTTAGGAACTGTCTGTAGCAGTCTCTTAAGAAGCGTAGCCTTGGATCAAACTGACTCTCAAACTATCAGTGTTTTGCTGAAGGGAAGCTGGGTAGCAGTTTGGCTGTGCTGTCTCTCCCACTGAAGTGGCCAATCAGCTTGCATGCTCCTAGTGTAAGGCTAAGGTAAACATAACCGGAAACATTCTTATGTTTGGAAAACAATGACTCTAAGCTCTCAGGGAAGATGTCCAATATCACCTTTAAAATTGAGAATTTATCTTTTGTGTAAGAACTGTGTTCTTCCTAAGTAAATGTTCCTAGCCATTAAGGAATTCAGAGAAGTTCCTGCTATTAACCTTGGTAGTACTTGTATTCTCTCTCCTAAACAGAAAAGTAGACTTGTCCCCTCTCTTCAAGGCCTGTTTGAATGTGAACAGGGTTCATTTTATATTAGTCCTATGATAGCCCCACAAAAAGTCACACTGTTACTGGCCTTCAAGGAGCATGACAGAATTATGGCATGCTTTTTCCTTGTGCTAACAGAGCCTCCTACCCTCTGCTTTATAGTTTATGCCAGCAGTGGTGCATCTGTAATGAAAAATTGTCAGACGGCCATAAGGCAGGTAAGGCTAAGAGGTCTAACACAGTGTAGCAGTTCTCACTGGACATAAATTCAAAACAAATTATTGGCTGGCCTCAATAACACTGACTGCTGGCCTTAAGTAGATTGGTGCCAGATGAGTGCTAACATCCAAACTTTTGTGAAGTGATTTATTTATTTGTTGCTTTAAATGTTGACAGTATGCCTGTGTGTCAAGGCCTTGCCTGCAGAAATCTACTCTGCTCAGTGTTTGTGTAACTGCTGATAGAAAAAACGCTCCTCAGTTCCTTCGGGAAAGAAATGTGTCGGCTTGGTCAGAAATACATCAAGTGGTTTGTATGAAAGTTAAGAACTAGTAGCAGTTCTAAGGCACAGGTGGGTTGATTGCCTCAAACTTGCCTTAAACAGTCTGCATTTAGTATAGCGACAAGTTAATCCTAATGGAGCAGGTCACTGTCTGAGTGAACCAAAGCAACCCACTAATTCTAACCTTGAAGCACTTACTTAACCTTGCAACCCTGCTTCCAGGTTACTATTAAGATATGTCAGGTGCTCTTTTCAAATGAATGGACACAACAAATGGCTTTCCTGTAAATTCTGCTTTCTCATTCTTTAGGTTATAATTCTTTAGGTTGTAACTCCAAACAGAGGAATGGAGGTGTATTTATGCAGTACTGTAGCCTGGATTACTGGGAAATACAAGAATAGTAACTGGTTCTTTGATGAGCTGCATGACTTACGATGTTCCCTACTCTATCTTTGTTAAACAAGATGGTAATTAAAGATAATACTGCTCTGCAGACTAAATTTACCTTGTCTAAGGAAGGCAGTAGGCAGCATGATGGAGTCTGAAGCCTGACAAACTGCCAAATATGAAGTGATCACCCATAAGCACCTTGGACCGTATTATGCCTGGATACCTGTGTGCTCAGTACTCATCTTGGAGAAGATGAGCAGCACTTGTACACGAGGGCTGTAAGGCTACAAACACTACATGTCTTTGCAGCAAAACAGCAACCCAAAGCTTACTGACTTGCACTCCCCTCTTTTAGTAACTTAGTAGGGATACTTAATGATAGTTTGTTAAAATGGTAAAAGTCTGAATAAGTGAAAGTGAGAAGGATATGGCCTGAACTCTTACAGAACATAATCTTCTTGTTCTCTGGCTTAACTACTGTCCTACCCAGCAGTCTGTACACGTGACATGACCTTTATTAAAGCCTCTCCAAGCTGAATGGTGTGGTTATGAATCATGGTTTTAAAGAGTTAAGATTTTAGCCAAGGGTTAGAAGCAATTTATATTGATTAGGATGCAAGTTAGGAAAAACAAAAGATAAGTTAATGATTATTAGATGCTTAAGCTAGAGCTAGATAATGTATTGCTTGCTATTATGTGCTTGTTTTAGTTGTGTTTATAGAAGGAAATGAAATAGATGGACCATCATGGTAACAAATGGAAACCAATGGGACCAGGACCTGCACCTGGACTCAATACTAGCTGATCACAAAGCAGGAGGGATTGGATTGTGCCAAAAGGTCATGAAAGCCTGCCAGCAGTAAGAAGGTAGAAAGGTCATTGTGATGGAGACTTCTGACTTCATCCCTCAAGACCACTGACCCAATTCAAGAGATGAGCTGTGCGCGTGTGAAGGACTTTTAACCTCATTTTAACACAAAGCATGGAGGGGGAGGTGCTGGGATTATGCTTATGAATAAGCATTTAGAGTGTGTAAGACTTTAAGAAATAAATAGAGGGTAAAGAACCTTGTAATTTGCAGGCATGACTCCAGGAGGTGACTCCCGTGCTGCCTGATGACGTTGAAAATAAATATACCACTTTCTAACTTCAACTGGTTAGAGGGTCTTTGTCCGTAATTCTGTTGATTTTACCCAATTCTGTTACAGAACATTTTCTTGGTGTACAGCTCTGATAATTTCATGAGACTGAGAGCTGTGTAACAGCCTGAAAGTGTGGCAGAGCAATTGCTTTTGTTAGCTCTGAAGTGTAAGCCTCTATTCCTGCAGCATAGCATTCCTTCAGCTCTCATCGTCTTCCTTTTTACTGTCCTAGAGACTGCTTGAGTGTTTCTAGTGATGGTAAAAATAAAATATGCATGTAGAAATTCTTCAGTGAGTGTTGGCAAGTCAGAGTAATGTGATGAAAACTTCTCAGTTAATCAGACACATTTTAACTGTGCCCTCCCTTCCACACTTAGTGGGACAGAAGATCTAGCTAGAAATTGGTCCTTGGTTTATGATACTTCTGTTCTCTTTTGTCCTTTACAATGGAAGCTGCCTTCCTCTGTGAGATTTTGTTTTGCTTTTTCATCCTCTAATATAAGCAGTTGATCATGTTTGTATCAGGTTACCATACATTATAACTGCTGGAGTTGAAGAAATTTGGGGTTAGATATTTCAGCCTGGCTTTAACTTGTGAATTGTCCTCAGCATTGTGTGATTGCCCTCAGTGACATTTAACACTTGATGTGCTGATGCTGTTCTTTAAAACTACAATTGCAGGCTTGCATTCATTAGTAATAAGGTGAAAACTCAATTGTTCAATGTGATCTCCAGTATATGGAGTTAAACTTTTTATCACCTGCTAGTTGCTATGTTTATTATCTTTGGTCACAGTCTGGGTGAGATCATATACTGCCTTCAAAATAGAACAGCCTGAAGGAATTATTCGAAAAAGGCTTTTGTTCATCTGCTAAGCAAGATTTAAAATTTGAGAGAATAAACCTTCAGATGTGACTCTGGGTGTTCCTGTCATCTCATTGCTACAGCTGTGTGCATGGGGGTGGGATTTCCATGTTTGTGTTGCTGAGCCTGCAGACTATTTCTTCCAAAGGTGCTGACTTCACAAATTCCTGAAGTATTTTAGTCAGGCTTTGCTTAATGCTCTGTGGCTTGCTTAGGACACAAAGAACCCGATTTCTAGCAGTAACTGGTAATCTATGACTGTAGCAGGTAAATAATGCTGCTTGAAAGGTTTGACAGGAGGTTTTGATGGTTTTAAAAAAGTAAAAGATGGCCTTGATTTCATCTTGGGATAAGAAAAGCTAGCTGATACGTATTGCTGTTTCTCTTTCCTCATCCCATTTTTAACATTTTAAAATTGTGATTATTACACTTGCTGAAGTTGGAGAAACAATTGCTAATAATTCAAAGTAAATATTGCAATTCACTTTCCTTACAAACATAAGTTAAAAATACAGAGCAAAGACCTACTTTCTAAATTTAAATAACTGAATATCCTACTCAGGCTAGCAGTGTCCCAGACTGAGGTTTATATTCTCTGCCCTGTTAATGTAAATGAAGGACAAAATCTCCAGACTTTGTGGTTGTGTCTTAATGAGATGTGCTCTTCTCAGGGTGAAAGAGAAATAAACTAATAGCTTTAGAAGATTCAGTTTTTCATCAGAAGCAGATGTATGGCTGAAAATAAGGGAAATGTTTTCAAGTCTTTAAAAAGAAATAGCTTACGAAATTGGGGTGCTTTTTATTTACATAAACATTTGCATCCTTTTGGGTGTGTTACTGTGGCCCCTGTTCTCAGAGGGTGGACCCGGAGCAAACTACTTGCTTCAGTCTAGTAATGAACTCCTAATGCTGGCAAGTGCCCCAGGAGCAAACACTTGAGTGTCTCTGCTGTGTGCACAGGACAAATAATCCAGTTAAAACAAATCTAAAATCTATAAAGGAAGACACTTCCGGTCTTAGATTGTATGACTTGGAGCTCATTTGCACAATAAATAGTGTTACTACTTTAAAACCAGTTTTCTTTAGGTTGACAAGTTAAATTAGAACAAAATTCATAATGTGGTGCATGATATATTAGTGAAAACTGGTTAAACTTTGTGATTCCAACAGATCGATCTTCATTAACTGAGGGTGCTATACTGTGTTCTCTAGCTTTGTCATTTTAGAAGTTAATTGGAATTTCTAGGTCACATTGTAACTGTGGACATTATCTTCTGCTTTATCTGGAAATCAGGGTGCATACAGATAACAACTACAATTTGTTTCAGAACAGGTATTGTAAATTATTGAGCTCTGAAATTGAGGGCTGCTTCTGGCCCTGTGGAGTGCCTGCCAGGGCCCTCTGCATTTCAGTCTTTTGAGCAGCGGCCCTTACAAAACACTGTTGTAGAATAGAAAAAAATCCATTTTAGGCGAATATGTGGGGTCTGTAGGTATTTTGTTAAAAGGACAAGGCAAACTGAAGTAGTTGCTTTTATTTTGGGTCTAACGTTTCCATTTATAGTGTGCTGTGGCTGCTCTGTGTCTGTTCTCTTGTGGCCATTGTTAGAGGCAGATAATACAAACCTATTCTCTGCATCTTAAGCAAGAGTTGGTTTCAGAAGTGCTTGACTTCAGTTTATTTTTTTGAGTCTAAGTTAAGAAATTACAAAATCTAGATTTATTTGTACTTGGCAAGGGATTCCCTTATACTTTGCTCTTAAAATATCCTGAGGCATTTGTTTCCTTGAGTTACTTAGTCACCTTTCATAGGGCCAGCTGTAAGATCCCCCAAGGGTGACACCAGCTTTTGGACAGGCAAATGTATATTTAAATACTGTGAGATGTTTCTATTGAAGAAAGGGGTCAGATTGGAGGTGCTTTGGAATGCTGGTCATGATCAGCTCTTCAAGCCTTGTCACATCCCCTACTTGCACGTTCATGGCTGTAGCTGTGATCCCAGCGGTGTGAGGAAATGTGTGCTGTGAGTGCAGGGCATGTGATCCCCACAACTCATAAGGTTGGACCGTTTCGAACCAGGGCTAGGAGACTTTTAGTCACAGCCTTGTAGCAAATATATGTGATGAAGAGGGAAAGAAGCTGTCATCTGCTGCTGCTAGTTGATGTTTGGAATACTTGAAACTGCTTGAACCTTTTGGAAAATGTACAAAAGTTTTAGACTTGTTGAAAGTTTCAGTAGGTACAGGTCTGAATTAACAACAGAACTAAATGGCCAGTTCTGCATTGCTGAAATGTACTTCGCTTGCTTGTCTCAAATGACAGGCAGCTGATCACAGTGCCCGAGCTGGCTGTTTTACCCTTCTGTGCTCCTACTCATGTAGGAGACAATGGACCCAGATGTCTGTAGAATCTCAGTCACCAAAAACTAAAATGCTGAAGAGTAATAAGCTGGTTTGGTTTGGACAATGCAAATATTACTTGAAAAAGTTTGCATTATCAGAATTTAAACTGCAGATGTTTCTCTATGTAAACTGAAATTGGTGCTAGAAATCCCAATACCTATTCTTGGAATCAAAAGTTGATATGAAATACTGATGGTGCTGAGAAGCATGAGATTGCCAAGTCATCTAATAAGGTGTGAATTTTAAATATTTTTGGTTTTCAAATTACTTTGATGAGGTACACTGGAACTCTGAACATGTATCCTAACTCTTTGAGGTCTTGAGTCTTTGGACTCCTTGTGAGTTTACTGCATTTCCTCTTCAATCTGTTAAGAATGTTTTTAAAGCTGTTGAACTGAATGACCGTTCTACAGAGAAACAATAAATTGGCTTGTCCTTAAGGCAGGAATAACATGAGCTGCTTGTTTGTAAGATTGTGCTTAGGAGACTCACTCCTTCAAAGCACTGTCAACTGAGTAATCACTTAGGAAGTAAATTCACTTTTCTCTGGGCAGTTTCAGGGACAGAAGAACTGGAGCATTTGTGAAAGTCAGTAGCAGTGGCATCTCAGGTTGTGTGCAAGTGACACTGTCTAAAGTCTGCAAAGGTTCTTGAAACAGGGATGTCCTTAGAGCTTCTCAAATTCCTATATAAAGTGATGCTTAAGTTACCTCTGCCTTTAGTCCCAGGGATGGAAATGGAGAGTAATAGCTCCTCCTGATGTTTGTGTTTTCACAAATGTGTGTTTCTGTTTGGGTGAAAAGATGCTTTGGGTGGCAGAGGGATGTCCAAAGCACTGTGTGCTGATCAGTGTTCTTGTCATTTCAGGCAAAAGTAAAGAGGCGGAGATAAAGAGGATAAATAAAGAGCTAGCAAACATTCGGTCAAAATTTAAAGGTAAGTGACATACTGCACTAAATATATTTCCATATGACATTCTTTTATGGGGTTTTGCTTTTGCATGCTTGGACTTTTGTCGACTGCTGACTCAAGCAAAATGCTAGAGCAGTCTGTTAGAATAACTGTTGAAAATGTTCTCTTAAGTACAGAACCTTCAGACAGTCCTGTAATTCTTGACCATAACAGAAGCAAACTCCCTCCTCTACCAAAGAATTCGGCTACTGGTCACAAACTGTTTCTAATACTTGGTCTCCTAACCACGTGACTATTCAGCCTGCTTGCTTCCAGAAAGCTGGGGCTGTGAATAGTTTGAAGGAATATGGGTGGACAGGATTATTTCCAGTAAAACAGCATCTGTTTAAACTTTTCTCCTTCCCCCCCTCTTCAGCCCTGAGCCCTTTATGGAAATAATGGGTTATCTTGTCTTCTAGCAGAATTAAGATTAAAATGTGTAGTTGCTGAGGCTACACGTCTTTCCCACAAGCAACAGCAGTGCAAATTATTCATATGAAACAGAGGTTATGCAGTAACTAATTCCGAGAGGCAGCAATTAACTTTTAAACAACACAAGGTAAAAATCTTGCTGTTAGCTGTATTCTGGTTGTGTATGTGGTTTCAAAATTTAAAGATTCTGAGGGGTAATTGAGAAGTTTTTAAATGGAGTTGTAACAGTAGTGGCTGTGGCAAGTTCTGTTTAAATAGTCATGGGGCAGTGTCTGTAGTTAGATAAGGCATTGCAATGAGGAGATCACGTATGTGCCTTCAGAATCTGCTGGATTTGTAGTGAATTCAATTACCTTAGTTGGTTATCCTGGCTTAGATTAGCATATCTGTTTGGAATGCTCAATGCATTAACAAATAACTTTCCTGAGCTTTGTATGATCTGTGGCTACATTTTAAGTGGTATGTCTCTTAAAAGTGTATGGAGACCTTTAGAAACCTGAGTGTCATCAACAGCTTAGAAGGGAAAAGTTAACCACAGTGCAAGATACTCAAGAAATTCTTCTAAATTAGGAGCCATCACATGCCTTTGTGTTTACATTTTTCTCTTAGAAAAATAGGTAGAAGTACATGAACAGTTAATTCTTCTCTGCTTACTCATGAAGCAGGGGAGAAACTATCATGGGAATCTCTGGCTGTGTAGAAAAATCCGGCGGTGATCAGAGAGTAGCGATGCTTTCAGCAAAGTAGTGTCGTAACTTTAGCCTGCATACCTTGTGTAGCATCCTTTAAACACTATTTAAATAGTTTTGAATAAATGTGAGTATATGCTCATTCAGTAGGTGGAGTGGAAGACGGCTAAACCTTCTTGTAGCTGATCTTCATAGTGGTTTATTACTAAATATGTATGGATTTTGCGTGGAAAATTTTAATTACCTGGAGACAAAAACTTGGTGAAGCCTGAGCAAAAACATAAATGTCACAGTTTGGAACAAGTTGCCTTTAGACAACTTGCTGTGTAACTGCTTGAGGCCTTCAGAGTGTGAGGAGCTGATAGCTGTGTTATCTTACTGCTGTAGGAATCCCACATGAACTTCATGCTGTGTGGTTCTTCCTTGCAGAAGGGCTACATAAAAAATAAAAGACCTTCATATGCATTTTGTTCTCAAGTGGAGCTTACTCAGTTTAGCCCAGTTTCTTTTCATGTAGCTCTGACCTTAAAATGTTTTAAAATAACTTGAATTAAGACAAACATGTGATGGTGAACTTAAGATGAAGTCCCTTGCTAGATAACTGTGGTGAATACTGATGCCCTGAATTACTGGCCCTACCTGGCCAGAGATGCAGCTTTCGGACTGGCTGCATGGCTGTAATCAGGGAAAGGTCCAAGAAACAAAACCTCTTGACAGAGAAATTCTTGCTTGACACCAGTGTAGGAGTCTGCTCTACCTCTGTGCCTTTGTATGCTTGAGCACACACTGTCACAGTATCTGGATGACCACCCCGTGTAAGTTGCAAAGTGTATTCTTACACTGTTGCAGACAGAGCCTCAATATTTCTGCTCTTGTTCTAGTGTGCAAGTAGCTGTCAAGCCCAATACCTGCCTTGCTGTTTAAAATACCCTTATATTTAACAGGCTGGGATGAGGCTGCAAATCTCTGGACAAGCAACACTTTCCTTGAACTGATGGAACTTGTGCTGTGGCTTTGGGTTCTGATCCAGCTTTTGTACACCAAGCTCAGCAGGAATTTAGAATCTCTATATTTAAGTTGACTGTGTCTCTTCTCTAAGCGTGAGGAAGCTCCATTGCTGAGGTCACTGTGTCCTTGACGGTTGCTTTAAATGCTTCTGCATTAACTGAGATAAGAAGAATGTAGTAGAGAGAAACTACACCAGTGTGATAAAGGGGAAGTTGTAGGAGTAAAGTGTGCAGAGATGCTATTCCTTTTGTTTTACATGTTCAGACTGTAAGCTCATTTTGCTCCCACGCTTGAACCAAACTGGAGGTCTCAGTGTCAGAGCAGTAACTGCTTTGGGAGTGAAGAAATATCTGGTTTATTAAATTGTTATATCACTTTGATCTCTCAAACCAGAATTTGTATATTAATGAAGCTGCCCACAAATCTGTAAGCTGTTTCCGCAGTCAGAGGAACTTTGTTCTCTGCTTGATTCAGGCTTTTTCTTTTCTTCCTGCTCTGGCATTAGAATTTAGTTTTGTTCTGATTGTTTAGTAGGGTTTGTGTTACAAGAGTGGCTGCTAGATTTCAGACATGCTTGTATACCTTCTTTTTGCTGTTGCAGAAGTCCCCCAATGTCAGTTGTTAATCATTGCTTTTTTTTTTTTTTTTTTTTTTTTTTTTTTTTTTTTTTTTTTTTTTCTGACTTGTTTTTCCATATTTGAGCAAATCTTTATTTTCCCAAAATACACGGTGACCCTTTGGAGGAAGTTAAGATAAGGCTCTAAATACCTGTTTTAAACTTAAACTGTGTCACAGTAAATTGCTTTCCTGGCAGGCTGTGAAAGCACAGGCTTAATACATTTAAGGTGGGCTTTCTTAGTCACACTGTCTTCTGATCACGTGTGAAGGCAATCACACACTAAAATCATAAAGTGTCTTGAGTGACATCCTACATTTTTGGAAGTAAAATCAGGCATCAAATATGACCTGAGTTGTAGGGCTGATCTTTATTCTGGTGCTAGTAGTATGGTAAAGAAATACTAGTTTATAGATTTGTATGGGTTGTTTGGCACAAATATGCAGCGTTTGACGTAGAGGGCTTGGACTGTCACTTCTAAAGAAATACGCATCTTGTCTCCCAAGTGTAGCTACATTCATAAAAATCGAATTTAGTTTCCTTAGCCTCTAAGCTAAGTAGTGGCCTTCTGATACAGTATATCCCTGGCTTGCTGCCAGCTGCGTGAACAGAGGTCAGTGTCAGTGTAGGAAGGAAGCAAGGAAACAATGTTTTCCATTCTGTTTTGCAAAAGTCATTACTGTGGTTTTAAAAGCTAAGATTCTAAGGCAGCAATCAGCCATGTGAAAGCTAGTGAGATTAGGCTTGTCAGGCTTCCTTATCTACCCCCAGTGAACATCCCAAGGACTAAACTGCTTTCCTGACCCCTCTTGCTGGTAGCAGGCTCAGTAACAGTGCAGCACACTGGCTTTTAAGTACACTGAGTTAGATTGAAAAGCAGGTGCTGATTTTTAACTTATGTTCCAAACTAGAGCTGGAAGCTGCTGCCTGAGAACCCAAGGGTCTTACAATACTTTCTTGCCCTACTTCTTTCTTTTCTGGGGGCTGTGTGAAAGATACGTATGAGCAGTGAAACCCAAAACTTCTGTGTTGAAATGCTAAGGAGGTGAAACACAGAAATTTGGAAGTAGTAATTATTTTTTAATAGTAGTCAGTGTTAAACAGCCTAATTTTTCTTAGTAAAATAATTAATAAAATTTTCAGGAAGAGCAAGTAGCCTTTGAAATGCCCACTGTGCTCAAAACCTGCTGACATGTATTGTGAATCCTTCCTGTTTCTGCTGACTTGATTTGCAGCACTTGCAAATGTTCCCGAAAGCATTTGGAAATGAGCTGAGTTAAAAGAAATGATTGTGTATTGCAATAAAGATAACAGAACATGTGACATTTCCTTCTGCTCTTGTTCGGATGTTTGCTTGGGACTGGGGGAAGCTGTACTATTTTGGCACATACTTAAGCAATGAGACTTGTTAATGTTTAAAATAGAACCTTCAGAACTCTTTGTAAATGCAACGGAGAAGGGAGAGGAATAGTTAAAATTTCAATAAGAATCTGAGTCACAGACTTCTTCAAAACACAGGTGGAGTTAGACAACTATTGTCAGACCTTTGAAGTGCTCTTTTTTCAAATTGCTTAGATAATTAAATAATAAAAATTTTAACCCCCCCAATATTCTGTTATTGCTGGGAACTAATAAGATATTGAAGAAGAGCTGTAGTAATTTTAATTTGCCGAGTTTATAAGCTTGCCTGAGAGCTGTCACACGGCCTTCAGATCTGTGTGTAAGGAACAGGAGCTTTTGAAAGCAGTCAGTGTAGTATTGTCTTCAGAAAAGGTGTTTCAGGTACTGATTTTACAATACTTTTCTTTGATACCACATGGTGGAGAAGGAAGCTGCTTGTTAGTAGGATGGTGTTATGTTTTGTGCTTGGTTGCATGGCGTAGCTTCTATCAAAAATTCTTCAAATACTCTGAGATCCAAGGCTCTTGCTAATCTGTGCTCTTAAAATACTGGTATCTTGGAAGGATATAATGTTTTAAATAGCTGGGTCCTAAACCTAAAAAAGGAATTGCCAAACTGACCAACAGTTTGTTGTGAAAGTTGGTGTGATTCAAAGTATACATATTTTCATCCGCTTATGTTCTTCGTTAAGCTGTTGGGTTGCAGCATTTTGTACTCCCTCTTCCCTTCTGATATCACCAGTCATTTGAGAATATAAGAGATTAGATTTGATACTTCTAACTTCTGTATATTGCCGATGGATTATACACTACTAACAGGCAGCTGCAGTTCAGCCTCTTGACCTGCTGGGTATTTGGTCTTGGAGACCGGTTGGGGTCTCTTCACTTGCAGTAAAAGTTCACGTGAAAGCTGCTTTCTGATGACTTTTGGTGTATCTGAATTCCAGAGAAGCAACTGATGATATTAATGCTATCTAATACCATAGTAAGTCCTCAATTATGTGGAGCTTGCCCACTAGAGTTAGGCTGACTAAAATGGATTCAACTCATTTAGTGTCCCCTTCCGTGAATCATAATAGTATCTGTTAATGGTATTGATCATCACCATTCCTTTCACTGGTCCCCTAGAACAGGTGGCTTGTCAGGAGTTGGAATGGTTTTTGTTGCTAGGTAATGTAAAGCCCCACTGGTTTATTCACTGATTATTTCTTTTCCTTCTAGATCTCATGTACGTGACCAATTCAAATCAAATCTTAAGAGTTTGTAGAAACTCTTCCTAAGCAGCTGAAAAAATACTAGAAAACTAATGCTGTCCCTGCCTTTTCCTGTGTTTTGTTTTGTTTTTTTTTTTTTCCTTGCTTCTCCCAAGGAAAGGCATCTTTGATCTGCCATGATGGAATAGGAAGACGTTTCTGCTTGAGTGCCATTTTATTGGGAAAATAGTATAACAGGAAGTATTTATGCAGAATGCTCCATTGCTGCTTACTCCATAGTTTGAAGGTCACAGCAGATGGGCAGACATGGTTGATTATCTTCTCTTTCCTCTGGGCCAAATTCCTTCCAAAGAAGCGGAAAAATATTTCCCACTGGATGTTTCACTCTGGTTCTTCTGACAGTAATCCTGATGTCTAGGAAAACAAAATTCCCTACATTTGTTTGCTGACTCAGCAGGAAAAGAGCCTTATGGCAGCAAACTGTAAAAATGACTTAAGAAAACATGTCTTTAGGCCGCTTTCTGCAGAGCTGGCTGTTGTCAGAGGATTTTGACAGGATCCAGTATAGCAGGATTTCACTGCCATGGATATTTTCAGTAGTGCAGCTTCCTGTATTGAAGTAAAATGTGACATATATTGGCTTCTGTAGTGTGGACCTGAAGATGACTCCTCTTTGCTCAACATAAAAATAGCTTTAAGGTGAAGCTTTTTGTTGGCAACTGGTGCACTGTCTGTGCCAGTTAAAAAAAATCAACAGGTGCCTAAAAACCCAAATTAGAAGGGTATCATTGTCTGCATTAAAATAGCAGCGATTTGCTTAAATTTATTACAATTTAAATAAGATTAAGTAGAAGAATTTTTTAGGGTTGAAATAGAAAGCAAACCCCAGAATGCATAGTTGCAGCCTGTAGACCTAACCCTTTAGTATTGTGTACTTAAGTGGGGCAGTATGCTTTCTGTTGGTTCACTGTTACATGTCTTCAAACACAGATATTAGTCTTCATTCCTTCACTAACTCTTAATTTAGTAGTGGTAAGGGTTCCTTGGTTTCTATCCAGTCAGTGAATGTGGTGTGAAATCCAGGGGAGCTGTAGATTCATGTAGTCTGGCAAATTCAGTGTGCCTCTGTATCAGTTCATGAGAAGGAAGGAGCAACTTCTGTACTGTTAAGATTCTTTTTTAACTTCAAATTTATGTAATAGGCGGCTAAATATAAAATAAAAAGACAGCTTAGAGCTTTTATTGGCAAGGGCAATGAGTAAGGGATATCTTACTGAGGCTTTAGTGTATGCAGTGCTGTTCTGGCTGAACTTGCCCATCACTAAGGAATAGACACTTGATGTGACAGATCAGTTATTCTGGGCCCAGAATGCTGAGGCAGAGTAGCTTATATAGCCCTTTAGGCAGCAGTATATATCAGAATTTTGGTACCCTGACTGAACTAGCCAGCAGTCTGATTTACTGGATACCCCTTTATTTCCCGATTTGAGGTAGGAAGAGAATGTAACACGGAGTTACGTTCATATGCAGCTCTTCCCTTTAGGAAAAGCACTGGTCTCCCAATGGACTGGAAGCTGCACTGCTCCATGTTGCATCTGCAAACTTCTAAAATCAGCAGTACTGCAACATATGGCCAAACCTATTTATGGTGCATTTTTCTTCTAAAACTGGAACACTTGTGAATACTTGTCATTTTACAAAACCTTTAAAGTTCTCATGGTATTTTCTTTTCATGTATTTGTTCGCGTCCTTGGGATAGACCATTGTTACCTGATGTTTCTAAAACAACTTGCTGGGGATGGGGGGGTTGTTGCTACTGTCAGTGGTGCACTTGGAAAAGTATGTTAACACTTTTATTGAGATAGAGGTTTGATAATTGGTTTAAGAGGAGAACATGTATAGAAGACATAAATGCTCTTAACTGAAGCGGGAAAATCAAAATGGAGTGAACATGGGTGTGCTGCCTCTTAGTAAGAACATACTTAGTAAGGACATACTTAGTAAGGACACTGCAGGGTACTTCAAGGACTAGATGATAGCATTATTTCCTGACTATTTTTTCATCACCATCCTTTAGTATATGGGTAATGGTAGATGGAATTATCACTAGGTAACCAGGTAATAGCTCAGCATAGACTTAATTGTTGTTTGTTTTCTTGCTTTTCAGGTGATAAGGCTCTGGATGGTTACAGTAAGAAAAAATATGTCTGCAAACTACTCTTCATCTTTCTGCTTGGGCATGACATTGACTTTGGTCACATGGAGGCTGTAAACCTGCTCAGTTCCAATAGATACACAGAGAAACAAATTGTGAGTAACTTGGGCTCTATAAAAGATAAGCTGGTCTGTCTAATATCCTGCCTCAGCTATGGAGTCTGTAAAAAATTTTGCTTCATTCCCCCTGCCCTGGCTTAAAGCCTTATTTTGGCTCTAGGAATGATTCTGAAATCTAAACACCTTCGTGCACAGGGAGTCTTGAACTAGTTGCAAAAAATGTGCATTCTGCATAAAATTATTACTCTTGTTAAGAAACTGCCTCGAGTCTTGCATTAAAAGGTAAGTAACCTTTTAATTTTCAAAATACCTCTTTCCATCTCCCTAGGTAAGGTTGTGTTTATCAGGTGCATGTAACTTACTAGTATTTGAACAATAAGCCAAAATCTTGATTGGTCCCCATTCATCTAAAATGACCTTTTGAGTATATGCCAGAATAGACTTAGGAAACACTTAACACCAGATAGTTAGGGTAACACTGAACTTACTCATTTTTGTTAAATTAACTTCATCTTTCTAGCCTGTTCTCTGTCTAAATAGCCATTTCTGCCCATATGGTATTGGAGAGAAGCGTATGTGTCAAAGAAATCACGTTTCCTGTTAATGCCACACTAAATGAAGTCAGCTAAAACAGATTTTCCACGTTGTGACTCCCAGGGCTATCTGTTCATCTCCGTGCTGGTGAACTCTAACAGCGAGCTCATCCGCCTGATAAACAATGCCATCAAGAACGACCTGGCCAGCCGGAACCCCACCTTCATGGGCCTCGCTCTGCACTGCATCGCCAACGTGGGCAGCCGCGAGATGGCCGAGGCGTTCGCTGGAGAAATTCCCAAAATTCTCGTGGCTGGGTAGGTGTCACATGCCTCTTTCACTTACAGCACCAGTAAACTTCTCAGCAACTTGGTTCCGTTGCAGCACCTTAATAGCTTGGGCTATGCAGCCCTGGGCTTGCAGTATAATGACTGTTTCAGTAGCTGCAGGTGCTTTCACTTACCTGAGTGTGGCCTTGCTTGTAGGAGTGTAAGACTACATGGAAATTAAGACTTTTGGTGTCTTGAATAGGCTTTTACAGCCTTGTTGTGATCTGATTTTTGTTTTGGATAAATCTGTGGTACTGAATACCCCTGAAATGCATATGTTCTACTTTCCTTATCTCTCCTGATGAAAAAATAAAGAAATGAACCTAAATAAATGTTTATACTACAAATTTTGTCATAAACTGAAGTTCTTACGTAAATGTACTGATTTCATAAGGAACATGATAATATTGATTTGTGAGTTTTCTCACTTCCTCTACCAGCCATGTAAACAGCAATTTGTGTAAATGGCAAACAGTCACCACCAACTTTCTTACTTTGGTATGGCTGAAAGTTTCTAAACACACCTGGCTAATGTCTGAAACTGTAGTTAAACCAATGTAAAGTTGGACCTATGACTGTAGGGCTAATTTATTTTGAGACTTTAAAATGTCCAAGTGCAAACAGTGCATTTAAACTCCTACGGATATGAAATGTTTTAGAATATGCATGGATCTTTTTATAGCAGCTGTCTTACATAAATATAAAAAGTGACATGTGGTGTAAGAATTGTATTAATACTCTAAATGTCAGGCCACTGCCCTTGCCAGGTGCTGTTCTCCATGTAGCACAGTGGAGACAATACTGCAGCGATGACTCATGGAGTTTTAATAAGATAACCTTAAAAAATTCCAAAAATTTCACTTGGTGTCACTATCGCAGACAGAGCACA
Source organism: Chamaea fasciata (assembly GCF_029207755.1). Lineage (NCBI taxonomy): Eukaryota > Metazoa > Chordata > Aves > Passeriformes > Sylviidae > Chamaea > Chamaea fasciata. The sequence goes on along the minus strand of NW_027094092.1, from coordinate 17,140,987 downwards.
GCACCTTCAGGTCAGACTTGTTTCAACTTTGAGCTGTGTTTATGTTTTCTGAGATAACTCTTCAGGGTCTCATTCCTTCTGCATTTCTAAGATAATATATATGAAATATGTTTGTGTGCCTGTGCTGTCTAAGTGACCGGGACAGAATGAGCATTGTCAGTTAGATTTGCAAATTCAGTGTAGCTCTCTTGGCTTAAATATAAATTAGAGACGGGAGGAATAGGTTTGTGTAGGGTTTTTGTGGTTTTTGACTGAGGTACAACTTGATCTCATGGAAAACCGATAAATTCATGAAGAATAGCTGGGCTGAACTTGTACTGAGGATATAGAGGTTTCTGAACGTTTAACCAAGATTGCACATTTATAAGCTGCCTCTTAAAACTTTTACTGGTAGTGCTGTGTACATTTTATGGCTGTTGTCTGTGCATCCCACAAAATGCTTAATAAGCTACTTTGTGACAAGGAGTTCTCTGAAATAGAATCGTTGCATACCACTCTTAAAATAGTCCATTTCTGTGCCAGCAGAAGGATGGCAAGGTGAATGGAGGTTGTCTGCTTGGTGACAGCCGCCTTACATTCTAGCTGTAGGTGCTGAAGCTGTTGAGTAGTTCATGATTTCTATCTGACCTGCAGGACCTATCAGGAGATCCAGCTTTGGTCACATTCATGAGGTATCTGAATGTGTATCTGAGCTGTCTGATTTCAGTCAGCCTGGAAGACACTTGTTCTTGTGATCAGATGAGATGAACTTCCAGTTCTCATAAAAAGATGTGAAATGTTACTCCAAGTTGTAAAGAATCATTACGTATGTCTAGTAGCCTTTATAATAGTTGAAAACTTGACTAATTAAATTTACTGGAAAAATTAAGAAGAACAAATACTTCAGCATAAAAAAACTTCAGTGAACTTCTGTTGAATAGATGCAGCTTGGCTAGGGCTGCTGAGTCAGTGTGAAACCTGGCATAAAGCTGTCCTGCAGATATTGCTGTGCCTTAACCACTGTATTTTAAATCAGTGTGTATGTCTTGCAGGGACACTATGGATAGTGTGAAGCAAAGTGCTGCTTTATGCTTGCTGCGTTTATACAGAACTTCCCCTGACCTTGTTCCCATGGGAGACTGGACATCTCGTGTGGTGCATCTCCTCAATGACCAGCACTTGGTAATTAGCTTCATTATGCTTCTTAGGCCTAGTGTGTGTAGGGAATGATGTGACTTCTGCTGTTAAATACACTATTTCTTGAGTCTTTCAAGCAAGTGGCTTGCTGTTGTCTTCAGGCTTTGGGAAGAAAATGGAAGGAATTGTCCTTTTTTAGTTGCTGTATATATTAATTTTTAATAAAGCTTTGTTTACATTTTCACTGTAGGTAGAAGAATGGTATGTACAAGTTCTTTTTTTCTGGCTGTAAATTAATTAATCTTGTGCCTTGTTACACTAAGTCACATTGCATAGGTGTAATATGAATTTTCCTAGGCCTGTTAAGATTAGATCTGCACTAAAAATTCAAGACTTGATTCGTCGTTTGCTTTGACTTCCTTGTCCTGTGGTGTCTGTCATTCTTACTTTGAGGCTTAAAGAACCCTATTACTTTAGAAAGGAGACCCTGCTTTTTCCCCCAGACCAGTTACTTTATGAAAATAAGGCTATTAATACCTGTGCTTCAACAGTGATGAGTGCTTTAGTGTGCAGTAGTAATATCCAGTGCTTGTGTTACACAAAGCCCCCTCCTCATGTTGGGTTGTAAGAGTCCATTCCTGGATGATCTGCTGCACTGAATTTCTTCTGCTCATGCTTCCCTTGTATAATAAGACAGTTTGTGTCCAGGCCTAATTTTAATACAGCTCTCTTATTTTAGATGTACTATCCAAACATGAGACAAAGCTAATACAAAAATTAGCATAAAATGCTCTGCAAGCATGGCAGTATCATGTTGTTGAAAATTCTGTTGGATTCTGCAGGTGTGTAATTAGTCCGGCTGCTAGCCAAATAAATGTTTTTTTAATGTAGGGCTTTGTAATGGGGATAAACAAATTTTTTTGTATATTAAAAAAAGTTGAATTGAAAGGTGTTAATGGGCAGCATCATAAACTGATACAGAACTGAACACAGGTTTGTTTGTGTGGGGGGTTTTTTTTTTTTCCTAGGGTGTGGTTACTGCAGCTACAAGTCTGATCACCACTTTGGCACAGAAGAACCCGGAAGAGTTTAAGACATCAGTCTCCTTGGCAGTGTCTAGATTAAGCAGAGTGAGTCCAATGATGACCCTGATAATACTTCACTGTTGATTAATTTACTCAGCATTCTAGATCAGGTTAGCTTCCTGTTCAGCTTTCTAGGGTCAGATTAGTTTACTGTACCATTAAATGTGAAGATGATTCAGTGTCACTTCATGTGGGTGCTTCAGGTAACCTCTTTAAATCCTTGTTGCTTACCAGGACAGAAAGCTGTATTGGCTTGCCCAAACTTTCTTGGTTTAATCACTGCTGTGCTCCAAGTAGTAATCCTCACTTCGTTACTGTAATATCAAAGAATACTTGGATCAAAGACTGATTCTACAGACTTCACACAGACCCCTCAAAAATACAGACTGTAGCTTTATCCAAGCTTCTTACAAGACAAATTGCCTTCCTGTTCCTTCTTTTGGGAGGCTGCTAAGTTAATAATCATAAGAATCTGATAGTCTGTAAATTATGTAGGGGGTTAAGCAGGGGCAGGGAGGAGCAGAGGGCCATGTCTGTAAGTTAACATTTCTGTGCTGGAAAACTGATGTCACTGTTTTGTTTGATTTTGTTTTCCCCCTCCTTTTGGAAGGCGTGCAAGACTAGGGAGGCTACTGCCTCACAATTGTATTTTACACCCAGGTTTATGCAGTCTTATACCCAAATTACTTGTAGGTCAGAGTTTACTTTCTTTTCAGATTACAAGGTTTTTTCTAATACTTAAAAGCAAGGGAGTGCTGAGGGAAGTGAAAGGCTGTTCTGTAATGGAGCAGTAAGAATTAGGTAGAACTGTTTTGAGCAAACTCATAGTAGAATTATTTAGTGCCAAACTCATGGTTAACCTAGAATAAAAGGGGTAAAAAAAAATCTATAAAGAGGGGTAATCTAATCCTTATCACATTTCATTATGTATGTAAAGCCTCTTCTATGAATACTATCTGTTTTTTGCTTTGCTGTCTGGCTATTACTGAAGGTGTTAGTTGGTCCTTCTGCTTTAGGTCAGCCTATCATAGCATCTTGTACTTGAATTACAGGCTCACCTATCAGCAGCCACCAGACTGTTGGCTGAATCTGTGAATTGCTGGAACAGAGGAAGTCAAGCTTCTGGTTAAACATTTTGATGTTACAAGATGGTTGTCTTCATTCTTTAAAGAATGAAGCCTTTAAAAAAGCGAATAGGCTTTTTTTAGAAGAGACTTCCTAGACTACTGTGTCTGCAAAACTGGATTTCCATTCCAGCTTTTACTGTGGTGTACTCACAGTATGGCAGCTTGCACCTAATTAATCTACTGAACTAGATATTGCTAGTGACACAGTTTTTTTAAGCTTCTGTCAGAGGTGACCTACAGTGTTCTTTGATTGTGAATCAATTAACTTCAGCAGCTGACATGCTGGCTGTTTGTTTTACAGATTGTAACTTCTGCATCAACAGACCTTCAGGACTACACATACTACTTTGTTCCTGCTCCCTGGCTATCTGTGAAACTTCTCAGGCTGTTACAGTGCTATCCACCTCCAGGTAATGCACAAATCACAGCTCTGGTCATCTGTCTTACGCAGTACACTGCCTCCAAAGATCTGCTGCACTGCAGTGTTACCGCAGCTTGGAGTGCAAGCACATTGTCTTAAGGCAAAGATACTGAAGTTTGTCCTCCTGAGTGTTTCCAGTAGCTCTAAGTTACTTGGCCTTTTGAATTATCTTGTGTTTAATTTTAACAAAATGTCTAACCAGTGTGCATGTTACAAATCACTGGCAGCTGCCATTTTAACCATTAATTAATATTATCAGCTATATTAAAGCCTCAAAGTATGTTGTAGTGCAGATTGTGTTCGACTTTTGTTCTCACCCAGAAAGAGTGTGGCTTGGAATTCTTTTCCCGTGTGTATGTTGGGGTGTGTAAATGTTTTCAATGTCTCGGAATAGTTTAGTTAATTTCGATTTAGCCAGGGGAAAACCTAAGGTAGGAATGAGGGTTTGGAGCAAACGAAGTTGTCCAATGGCTCATTGTTCTCCAGAAGACCCTGCGGTACGTGGCCGTCTGACAGAATGCCTGGAAACCATCCTCAACAAAGCACAGGAGCCACCAAAGTCAAAGAAAGTGCAACACTCGAACGCGAAGAATGCTGTCCTGTTTGAGGCAATAAGCTTAATTATACATCATGACAGGTAAGCTGGGGCAACACTTCTGTTATCAGAGGGGTTTTTAAAGTGAAAAGCTGGGGCTTTGTCTTAAACAGTTAATCAGATTTTAATGGGGGAGGGAGTTGAGGAGGAAAGGATAGGAAGTTGCTTGCTAGATTGGAACACAACCATAGCTGTGTAACTGAACAGTGAACTGTGTAGCTTTGGGTTTTGCTGCTTCTTTATTTGATGTTTTGTATTGACCCCACTGCTCTAATCCGACAGAGATTTTTTGCTCACAGTATCTGAATTTGCATTTCACTAGCAAAGCATTCTAGCAGACACTTTGAGGCATTTAAAGTAATTTTCACTGCAGCAATAGTATTCTGAATTGAGTGTTCTCAGACCTGTTGCTTTTAACCCTTTCACTTTCTCTCCTGTTCTGTGCAGTGAGCCAAACCTACTAGTCCGTGCCTGTAACCAGCTAGGTCAGTTCTTGCAGCACCGAGAAACTAATTTGCGTTACCTAGCACTGGAAAGCATGTGCACGCTTGCCAGCTCTGAATTCTCACATGAGGCTGTGAAAACACACATAGAAACAGTTATCAATGCATTGAAGGTAAATATTGAAGTGTGTGGTCTGGTTTTGAGTGTTGTCTTCTCCCCTGCCTCAATGCCCTCTCCCCCACTGCCCCAAGCTCCCCGTCCCTAATTAAGTTAATAATACCTAGGGACCAAATGAGTTATTCTTTGAAGTTTGCTTCAGTTTTTTTTACCTCAATCCAGCAAAATCTTGCTGTGCTGGCAATTACAGAGGTCAGCTTTTGTTGATTTCTACACCTTGCTGGTAAATCTGATACCTGTAGCTGTGTTCCCTGTAACACTGGTATCTGCTCGAGCGTAGGCTGAGGATGAGTAATTGTTTAAAAATGTAGAATTTCAAAATTGAGAATCCTGGGAAGGCAGTTTTATTACTGTCTTGCTGGTGTTGGACACTGTTCCTTCACTGCAGTAGCTTGTGGGGAGTGGTGGAACAGATCAGCTTGCACTGCAGAATGGTAAAGACCAGAAATCAGAAAGACACGTTCCCAGACAATGTTTATGTGACATAGCAGAAGTCAAAAGAGTAAGACTGATCTGCACATAAATTTACTTACGCACTTGGATGTTTAAATGCTTTGTGTTCTTCCAAGTTCATGCTGTAACATATTTATACATTTGTCTAAGTTCAAAGTATGTATTTGTTCTAGCTGGAGTTCAGTTGTTACAAGCTATGCCCAACACTAAACCTGCAGGTAGCTCAGTTCTCCTTGGCCTGGTAACAATGAAACAATTTCAGCCAGTTATTGGTGCATTTATGGGCACTGGTACCAGTTGCTCAGTGCATAGTGGACCACTCACCCTACTCTCTGTAATACTGAGGTGTTCTGTATGAACTCCTCCATTCTTTCAGCACCTGCACAAATTCGAATAAGTATGTGACAGAAACAAAACCTCACGATTTGAATTTTTGTGGTAGTATTTAAAAGCAGGAAGCTGTCTGAGTCTCCACTGACCTCTTCCTAGGTGACTGAAAGTGAAAAATAGCCTAAGAAACTCACAGCTTATATAAAGGGTGTATCTGAGTTCATTCTGCATCTGAAAAATTAGGCAAATTCATTTGTTTTCAATTTTACTGAGTATAATACTAAGTTTCATCTCTTAAGTTGCATGTACTTTCCAAAAAAAGGATGAAATCCTCTTGACCTTTACTCTGTGTCTTTTTGCAGACTGAAAGAGATGTAAGTGTACGACAAAGAGCTGTAGATCTCCTGTATGCAATGTGTGACCGAAGCAATGCCCAGCAGATTGTGGCTGAAATGCTCAATTACCTGGAGACTGCTGATTATTCCATTAGAGAAGAAATTGTAAGCTGTTGGTGTTTTTCTTAAATATTTGTTTCATACCTGGATTTGGCACCATAAGTATCATTTATTGATTGGGGTGCTGCATAGTCTGTGATAGAGATTGCTTTTCATGATGGCTTAAAAAAAAGAACCCAGACAAAAATACTAAAACAAACAAAACCCTCCAAACTTTGTAGTCTAGTAGCAAAGAATTTAGGTTAAACTAATCCAGGGGGAAAGGGGGAACCTTGGAAGCTTAAGAATTTTAAAAGCTGATCTTGGTCTCAGGACAGTGCACATAGAAAGCGAAATGAATTTCATATGTGAGCCAACATACTGTCTACATCTGAGGGTTAGGTCCTACTCTAGTCAATTGTCCAATAGCTTCAAAAATTAGTGGTAAACACTTATTTTAGGTAGGACTTTGTATGCTCTGAGAATGTTCAGTCTAAGGGGTCCCAAAACAAATGCCTTATCAGCTAAGAGGCCTGATACCTGTCTCCTTCCTACCAATAGCATAAAAGTTGAAATACTCAACTTAAACCTCTTTAGGGTGGTAACCAAAACTTGTACTTACAGTAGTTATTTAGCTTAGGTAGGTGCTGAAGTCCCTTGGTTGGAGAAGTGAATGTGGAGTAAATACAGTGTTAGTTGATTTTCCTCTTGTGCTGTCTGGTTGCTGTTGGCAATGTGCTCTGATTTGGCAGGCAGTGAGAATTTCACTCTGTTCCCTTATACTGACCTGTTCTTTTAAGAGTAGTAAATGCAATTGGTAATAAATTGTGTGGGGTCTCCCCTGAAGCTGATTGTTTGCTTCAGGATACAGGAATCTAAGTATGACTTGAAAGAGTCAGCTATGCTTTGGTAACACTATTTGCCTCTGCTATCCTGAGTTTCCTTTTGCCTTTTTTTGAGAGGTTTCCAATTTCCTATTTGATCCTGTCTCAGTGTTACAGCAAACAAAAAATGTTCTATAAATTGCTCTTGATCACTTAGGTACACAATTGGAAAGCCGCAAAGATACAACATATTTGAATGCATTATAGGGCAAGCAATATGTGCCTGGCAGCTGCTGTATTCTGGCACAGCATTTCAATGTTCACCTTTCACCTTGGCTGTGGGAACAAATGAACAAGCTCATGCATCTGAAACTGAGGCTTCTGGGCCAGTGTGGGGCATCACCAGGTGTATAGGGCTCATAGTCAGAGCTAACCAACCTTCTGTGTTCTCTTTTGTGTGCTCAGGTTCTGAAGGTTGCGATTCTAGCTGAGAAGTATGCAGTGGATTACACCTGGTATGTGGATACAATCCTGAATCTGATCCGCATTGCTGGTGACTATGTCAGTGAAGAAGTGTGGTACCGAGTTATTCAGATTGTCATCAACAGGGACGATGTGCAAGGATATGCAGCAAAGACTGTTTTTGAGGTGAGAGTAACTGTTTTCAATTCCCTTTCAAAATGAGCTAAGAATTAAGGAAGCACCACATGATGTAACAGGGGAAACTTAAGGAGCTCTGTCTGTCATCAAAAGTCCACAGTGCTGCTAGATGGGCCTAAGAGTGCTCTTAATCAAGTAATACTCACGTTAGAGTCTTCAGTGAAATCATACCACCCATCGTGTTTTTCTCATAAGTGCTCTGTAGTGCCTAGATCCATGGTCTGCTCTTGCCGGAAAGTAGATGAGAAAAGCGGGAATGGAAGTGACAGACAAGATGTTTTCTTCGTACATTGCATATCAACGATTATTAATGTGTTACAGGCCCTTCAAGCTCCAGCATGCCATGAGAATCTTGTAAAAGTAGGTGGCTACATCTTGGGAGAATTTGGAAATCTGATAGCAGGTGATCCAAGATCAAGGTAAAACACCTTCTAAAATACTGAATTGAAGTAGTAATGCTTTCTGTAAAGAACTTAATTCCTAGCATTCCTGAAGGCTAGTTAACAAATCATTCAGCTCTTGCTAATAATACAATAATATGGTTTGTCTTATCAACAAAAACTGAACAAATTAATTTTTTTTTCCATCTTTTAAGTCCCCTCATCCAGTTCAACTTGCTACATTCCAAGTTTCATCTGTGTAGTGTTCCTACCCGAGCTCTGCTTCTGTCTACCTACATCAAGTTTGTGAACCTGTTTCCAGAAATCAAAACTACAATTCAAGATGTGCTGCGCAGTGACAGTCAGCTAAAGAATGCTGATGTTGAGCTGCAGCAGAGAGCTGTTGAGTATTTGAGGCTCAGTACTATTGCTAGTACTGATATATTGGTAGGTATAAAGATTTTTATTTTTTTTATGCAGTACTGTGCTCTCAGCAGGTTAAACTCAACTAAACCTTACCTGATTGCTCAGAAATCTTAGTGCAGGATTAAGGATTACAATGTGGGTGCTGGTTCTTTTAGTCTCCTTAATTCTGTTGTAGTCATCTTTAATTTAGAGCTAAATTCCAAATTGTTATTGCTGTAGTGGGACATATGACCATTAAGACATGTTAATCCGGAGCAGAGAAGCCAGGGAGAGCTGGCACAATACAGGATGCCAGAGGATTTGGATGTCAGAAAGGGGGGGGGGGGGGGGCTTTCTTTTGAGGACTTACTTAATGGTGGGCAGGAAAAGTGTAGTCTCCTGAAGTTCAGTGGTTTAACCTGGTGCTCTCAGGTCTGAGCACAGCATTGCGCATTTGGTTTTGACATCTAATAAATGCTTAGGTCTGAGTTGAAACTTGAGTGTTCTCTGTCGTTTAAGTCTAGGTCTGCCTGATTTAAGGACCCTTAGGTCTGCTATGATCTAATTATTTAATTTTTGTTTTTTAATTTATTGTCACTGTTTCAGAGAAGTGATACACTCCTGTTTTCTTAACCAAGTGCTTTGGGAGGACTTGAGAAAGTTTTAAAGAATTTTTTCTTTTAAAAAAGCAATCAATCTCTCACTAAAATAAACTGCATATTAATTTTCTGTGTGGGTAACTACTTCTGCTTTTGCTTTATGCAATCTATAAGGGTGTGTCTGTTCAAAGCTGGTTTGGCTTTTTCTCTGAAGTTTAACTAATACTTTTTCTTTTTTTTTTCCTAATGGTAAGGCTACAGTGTTGGAAGAAATGCCTCCCTTTCCAGAGAGGGAATCTTCTATTTTGGCTAAACTGAAGAAGAAGAAAGGCCCAGGCACAGTTACTGACCTGGAAGAGATCAAAAAGGAGAGGAGCTCTGACATGAATGGAAGTGCTGAACCTGTCAGTGTTGTTGTGAGTTTAAAAGCTATTTCACTAATGAATAACTGAGTTATTTAATAATAAATAACTGAGTTATTTCACTAAATTAGGTGGTGTGCAAGTGAGAAAAGACTGGTGTCCTAAAGTGACTTTTTTGGGATTTAAAACCTCTCATCTGAAACTTAAAGCTATGGGTGTTTGCTATAAAGCAGGAGGTGTACAGCTGCTTTCCCCTCACTGCATGCTTGGATGCAGTTTCCCTTTGGAAATCTTATGTAGTGGGGACAAACTGTCTGCAACCTAAAAAAATCCCTTTTACATTGTTGTTTGAAAAATATTGCTGTTCATTTTTGATATGTGAATTTCCTTGTTAGTGAAATTGCACTGAGGGTGAGATTATAAAATTAAGATATTTAAAAGGAGTTAACTTGAATTTAAGAATATCAGCTGGGTTTGCTGCTTTGTCTAATGTTATTTTTCATCTTGGTTTGGGTTATTGTTTTTCTTAAAAGTGGACAACACTTACCTTCACCAGGACGTCCTTAAATCAATACAAAGTTGTTGCTTTTTATTTGACAGTAATATTTAAGTTCAGTTATACTAGACAAGTCCACAGGTGTTTTTTCTTCTGAGCTGAAACTTCTCATTTTATTTTCAGTTAAAGCTGGTAGGATCAATTTTTCCCATAATGTAATACTTCTTTCTGGTTTAAATGCTTAGAATAGCTTGTAATTAGATTTAAGATGCTGTAGAAGATTACCTAGAGAAGGAAATACTGTAGCATGCTCCTTGCCCAGTTTGTTAAAGCATAATAATTTACTACTTAGTCACTGCGGTGTATAAGAGCAGCTACTCCAAGTGCAACAGTTTTGACTGGACAAAATTCTCTTTCCAGCAAAATTCTTCGAATGCCAAATTGAGGTGACTGGCAGTTAATACTGCATCATGCTTTATGAGCTGCACTTCATGGGTTGCAGCCATGTAACAGACTGCCCAGTGCTACTTTCACCAGTGGCTTTATCTGGTTTAGATTCCAAGAATGTTAGAAATTTGGGATTTTTAGTAGGTCGTTATGATTGGCTTCTTAAAAGTCTTTTGCCAGGGCATTTTTCATTAAACTGTATGGAATGTATGATAACTTGGAGTTGGCTTACAAAAACAAGATTTCAGATACATCCAAATGCATCTCATGACTCATCCTCAGATTATCTGGCACAGTGGAAGCTGCTGATGTCTAATACATGACCATTTTGATTAACAGTCTGTGCTTTGTTCTTGCATGTGACTTGGGCACATATATGCAGCCTCTGTTGCATGATTCTATGTCCTGGCTGTTTGATTTGTTCTATTTGAGGAAAAAACAGTTTAAACATCTTGTCTCTTCCTCTAGTGTTCGCAGCTTGAACTGGCTACAGGCTCTGCTTTTTTTGCTCGTTGGGTTTGCATTCTTTCTAAGATTTGCTAGGCTTCAGAAACCCAGGATTAAACTGATAGTCAATTTTAAAGATGCTGTGATGACCTGTGATTTAGGTTTGTGTAAAAGCCACTTGCTTTCTTGATGGATTCTTCATGAAAGAAAAGCAACATGTGAATTTTATTCCCTAGAGTACTTACTTTCCATTGAAACTGATGGGAAAAGCGAGGGGGGAAAAACTGTCATCTTTGTCATCTTTCTTCTGCAGAACCAGATTTTAGATGAATTTTGGTTTTGTTTTTATTTAACGGTTAGATGGACATAACTCTCTTCAAAGGAAAAAAAAAGAAAACCACATCTGTAAATTACCTTAAGTTGAAATTCAGCGTGGTAACTGCTGCATTTGTGAAACCTTTTGCAGCCATTCAAACCTTGATTTGGGGTGGGGAGAGTCACTTTGCCATAGCTTAGTTGTCTGTGCAAACGAGACAGCTTTGTTGTAGTTCTGTTGCAGTGTAACACCGAAGTGTCTTGTCTTCCTTAGTCTACTCCTTCTCCATCGGCGGATCTGCTGGGTCTGGGTGCTGCCCCTGTCACCAATTCAGCTCCCCCACCTTCCTCTAGTGGTAGCCTGCTCGTGGATGTATTTTCAGATTCAGCTTCTGCAGTTGCACCTCTTGCTCCTGGTTCTGATGACAACTTTGCGAGGTAATTAAGTCACCCTGAAAGGAATTTGAAGGAGAATTTGTCTGTTAAAACAGGATTGAAGGAAAAGCACACATAACTTTGGTTTTGTTCCAGCATATGGAGTGCGTTCCGGGGTGGTAGTTTTGCAGCAAGAGAAGTGTTCTTGGACACTCTGCTGGATGTGCTGTGTCTTTATTGAATATCTCTTGTAATGGAAAAACTAAGTCTGTAGTACTCAACCTGAGGATATTTGCCACACAATAGTGTCTGTTTTTCATGCTGGTTTTGCTTCTTTGTTAAATTAAGCTGCTTGTGCATCTCATACATCTTGAAGTGGGGGTTATCTGTCCTGATATCAATACATTTCTTATTTTCATTTCATAAAGCATTCTCGTCTCTCCACTTATGACAAGCTGCTTCTGAAACAGTGAGATGGATTGTATCCAGAGATACTGCTTCCCAGATTTTAATGCTACACTTCAATTTTTCTGCTACTGTCTGACAAAGGGGTGTGAAAAGGGGATAAAGAACAAGTGGTTTTCTTTTTTTTTTTTTTTAAAGGGGATTTGGTACTACAATTACATTAGTAAGTGTAGTGTAGGTACCATGTATTATTATTATCCCCATTAGTATTAAAAGCCCCTGTGGTTACTCTCAAATGTTATTTGGCTAAATTTTTGGGAATGAATGGCATAAAATCACAGAATGTCTTTAAAATCAATTGTCTTACTGGACTAGAATGTATTACTGTTGTCAAGGACCAAATTCTGGATGTTGGCACAATGAATTTTCAATGCAGCTTAATATAAAAGACATTATTAGGGAAACTGATCTGCCTGGATCACTGACACTTTCATCAAAATTTTATACCAGGCAATGTATTGTTGCAGGTTTGCAGTGATTAATACTGGATCCTGTGTTTCTCCTGGAAGGTCAGATGTGATACTTGATCATACAGCACAAAACAAGGATTTTGGGAAGCTACAGAAGCTTGTTCATGCCCCCCCCCCCCTTTTTTTTTTTTTTTAAGAGTGTGAAAAAAGGAACCAATGCTAGTAGCTTCATAAGCAAATGTTACTTAAAAAGAGTTTTCTCTTTCTGCAGAAGAAAGTTATAGCAATGCCCAACTCCTTGGTCTGTCTGTAGATGATGAAATGCTTCTCTAATGATACTGAGAAGTTGCTTTTTACAGTTTCCTGCCTCTTTTTAGTGCTGTTGTCACTTTTGTTTCTAATCTGTTGCTTGGGTAAGTCATTCTCTGTGTGCCTGTGTACCCTTGCCTATGCTTAATACTTGTGTGTTTTTAGGAACTGATTGTGCACCTGTCAATAGAAGGGTTCCTAGGGTTGATGAGGCCTCTGCTTTTAAGCACACCTTTGTAGTAGCTAATATGCAGCTACCTTTTTGATTTTCAACTTAAACACTTTTGCTGTCACAGTTAAACACCTAAAAGGACTTGGTTCTGTAAGAGGTTTACATTTACTGAACACTTCAGCTGTCTTCCTGAAGGATTGCTGTTTTCTAACAGTCGGGGTGGGATGGGGGAGAGAAGTGTGGGAAAGCATTGCCTAATGCCTAAAACCTTTCTAGGGTACTGAGCTAGGGCAGCTAATCAATTTCTTGTGCATTAAGCTCAGCAGTGCCGTTTTTTGAGGAAGGAGGTAAAAGAAGTAACTAAGCTCTAAGCTGTCTTTACTAACTCCTGCTGTCTCTGTCGCTACTGCCTTTCTTCCTTTGTGCTGCCTGAACTAGCCCTGACCTGGCTTCATCTGAGGTAGTTTCTGAGGAACCAGCTGATACTGTGCATGATGCTGATGAGCTTTTTCACAAGTAAGCAATACTAAAACCTTGCAAGGCTGGGCAATTTCCAGAATATAGTTATAAAGCAAAACTATATTGTTCATTAACTTAATACCAGCAAAGCTAAAGAAACATGTATTGTCAGACTTGTGACTAGAACACCCCTGTGGATGCTGTGGATTTTGTGACAGGCTCATAAATACACAGGTTAGAGTTGCCTTTACAAGTCAGTGCTATCACACACTGCTCTAAAATGAGACAATGCCAGTTGTGTGTTAAGGTTTTGCAACTATTTGGAAATAAATAAAAAACAGAGTACTTGTCAAAAGTACTGATATTTGGGAGTGTGTTTTAAGTGCCTTGTATGCAAAGGTAGATGTTTGCTGACCACCTCTTATACTTCTAAGTGAAGGGTGATAGAAAGGACTGAGATCACTGGAGAATGGGCTTCCTCTCTCACAATGGAAAAAGTACATGTCTGTTGGCTTAGGTGATACAGAAATGATAAAACAAGGAGGGTTTTTTCTTTCAGGTTTAAACAGTCAAAGCTTCAAACTTTCCAATTCTGCACCAACCTAATGAGTTACAGAAGTTCTCAAGACTAAAAAGAAAAATCCTGATCTGTTGCCTGATCCTTTATTAGACAGTGTGTGTGTATATAGCATATTGTGGTTTCCTTCATAGTTTCTCAGACATCCTATCAAATAAAAACATCAGTTCTTTTAGTGTCCTACGAGTGGTGGTTCTGGTTGTAAAATCGTCTTTTCTAACTGCAGTTTTCTGCAAAGGCCTCTCTCACAGATTGATGCATTCTAGGTTAACCGCAATCTTCATCCTCTGTGTAAGCCCTGAATTTTGTGGTTCTAAATACTGTTTAATGTGACTCAATTTACAACATGTTTTCCCTCTCTTCCCCTAGGTTTGTGTGTAAAAATAATGGAGTCTTATTTGAAAATCAGTTGCTACAAATTGGCTTGAAGTCTGAATTTCGACAGAACCTGGGTAAGATCTGTTGTGCCGTGGTTGGCTGTCTGCATTATCAATCACAGTGCCAGCATGATATTCCAGATAGGACTCACATTGCAGCTTCTGAAGAGGGAAATAGCATTATAGGCCTAAGCTGTTTTACAGCTCCCACTGTTGTGCATCCCTGGCTTTCGTGTGGGTTCTTGTTTCCTTAAATTTTTTGATTGTTTTGGTAGCTGAGATGAAACAGGAGTGTTAAGCTCCAGCACTCCAGCTCTCGCTGCCTGGTTGTATGGCCGGTGCAGCCAGGTTTATAAAGGACCATTCTTCTCAAAATTTGTATCCTGCAGTATAGCTTACTGTAATGATATGAGACACAATGCGTTTCGGATCAGATTGAATGCACAAGAGACTGGAACCATCTAGGAAAGAGATGGGATTTGAACACAGGCATTAGAATTGCTCACTTTGCCCTTTCTGTAAAACTCTTGGTGGTATAGTAGCATTTTAACAAAATTCTCCAGCAGTTGAAAGACTTCCACTGATGATTTAACTGTCTGTGTGACAGCTGCTGTAGGAGAGATCTAATGGCTTGGTTAAATCACTGCATTTTGAACTGTGAATGTCTTGGTGAGATAAAGCATATAAACTCTATTTTGTTCTTAAAAGTGGTTTTAAAGAAAGGTAGAAAGATAATGTGTTAGGGAATTGAAGCACAAGTAGTTCAATGTTTTTGATTACGTGGCCTAAAAATTCTGATGTTTCGTTCTTCTCTTTCCAGGACGTATGTTCATATTCTATGGTAATAAGACATCAACGCAGTTCTTGAATTTTACTCCAACAGTAATCTGCTCAGATGACCTTCAGTCAAATATCCTTAAATGTGGTAGCATGTGTCTGTTCTTATTAGGTTTTTGTGCTTTATTGCTGCACAATATAATAAATCTGTTGGATCAAGGCACGGTGTCCTTGAACATGAAAAAATGAGAAACTTGCTGATAGCTCTCTAAAGTTCTTGTAAAAAGAACAAGTCTTGAGCAGGGATGAAAGATTCTTTCCTTAAAGCCTTGGTTGTAAACACAAATTTTTCTTCTGAAATAACAAGAAATTAGGCTGAATAAATACTCGAACTGTAGCTTTTGCTACTGACATTAAGTAGAAGAGGTAGAAATGTGTCCTTCAAGTACTGCGTTGGCAGATAACCTAAAACTTGACATGGAGATGGAATACGTGTATGTCAAGATGATGGCACTTTAAAATAAGCTCATGGCTGGTCCTTAATGCTTGGTATTGAAAATTTAGGATTTCTGGGAGATTAATCAGGCATGTTTGACTCAAGGCATCTCTGTCACGTTCAAAGTAGTCCTGTGGCTTTCATTGTGAAGGCGCTGTGCCTTCACACCTTTTTAAGGGCATCTCTAAGAATATCCAGTTAACTCAGAATTTTCAGTTATTGCTTGTAGATGTGTCAATATGAAAAAATGCCAATAAACAAAAAATAACCCCCCACAAACTCCTTTCTTGTACAAAAACTGAGCTTTAAATGTTCAGTAGCACATAGAGAATGAGTGAAAATGTATGGATGCTAATTCATCACAGAGCTTATTTTGGAAGATATGCATTTTTCAAGTTATCAGTTCATTGATCTGTTTCCTTAACTACTTTTCTACGCCTGAATCTTCAGACAAAACCTGTTGACCCCACAGTGGATGGAGGTGCACAGGTGCAGCAGGTTGTGAACATCGAATGTGTGTCAGACTTCATGGAAGCTCCAATCCTGAACATTCAGTTCAGGTAAAACAAAGGATTCAAATGTTAGTGAATTCATTGGAGGAAAGATGTTAAATTTGCCATGGCCCTGTGACTGAAATGCAAAATATGGACACACAAAGCTCTCTTGGGTGGACAACTTGAAAATTTGATCTGAGGAAGCTTTAAGGTGCTAGGGAGAATCCACTTGGAACAATGTGGTTTAAAACCCCAGCCAAACCAAACAGTCAAGAGGCAGCCACTGATAAAATGTCTCCATGACTTCTGTCTCTGCTATCTATATAAAACAACAGTCTTCCTGTTTGCTTAAGAAATCTTGACAGGAATATACGCAGTAACTTCTCCCTTCTGGAAACCAAGAACATTTCTGCAAATAACTTGGCCTGGAAGTGTATGCAACCAGAAATAGAATCTTGTTCTGTCCACTCAACATCAGCTCAGCTTTATAAAATCCTGAGTTCTGAGCTACATGCTGTTGTTTTAGTCTAAACTGGTTTTTATTGGTGTGTTTTCACAGGGATATATTTTCACCCCTTAGGGTGCTATCTAGAAGGATAAATCGATGCTAAAACTGAGAGAACCTTATCAGCAGTTCTGCCAATTCATGTGCCATCTAAGCAGAGGAAATAAATTTATTTAACAGTGGATTGAAACTGTATTAGAAATGTCATGTGCAGTTGATGGATTTTAATCATAAACAGTTCCTCAGTTGCTTGGCTGATTTCTGCTGAGACACTGCTGAGGCTGCCACATGCACTGTGGTTTTTCTATTCCATCTGCAGGTACGGTGGAACATTTCAAAACCTTTCAGTAAAATTACCCATCACTCTGAATAAATTTTTCCAGCCAACAGAGATGTCTTCTCAAGACTTTTTTCAGCGTTGGAAGCAGCTGAGCAAGTAAGACTTTGTACTTGGGCCTCCTGTGGTGGGCGAGGGAAGAGAAAGGTATATTGTGAATGTAGCTGGTGCAGTGCCTCATCCCATACTCAGTCCTGTAAGCCATGAGTTCTCCCAGTGGAATTAATTGCTATTGGAAATGCTGTTCATAATGTATTTGTCTTGCCTTGTCTTGCAGTCCAAAACAGGAAGTACAGAATATCTTTAAAGCAAAGCACCCGATGGATGCAGAGATCACAAAAGCAAAGGTGGGTAATGGTGTGATACTTTAAATTCATAGTGTACAGGGTAGTGACAGGTCACGTTTTAACCCCAGCTGGCAACTAAGCACCACACAGCCATTTACTCACCCTCCCCCAGAGGGGCCGGACAGAGAGTAAGAAGGGTGAAAGTGAGAAAACATGTGGGTTGAGGTAAAGAAAAAGCCATGCACACAAGCAAAGCAAAGAATTAATTCAGTGCTTCCCATTGTCAGGGAGGTGTTTGGCTATCCCCAGGGCAGCAGGGCTCCATCAGGTGTAACAGTTACTTGGGAAGGCAAAACAACATCACTGTGAACATCCTCCTATTCTTTCTTTTCCCAGCCTTATATGCTGAGTCAAGACATTACAGTATGGGATATCCCATTGTTCAGTTGTCCTGGCTGTGTCCTATCCCAGCTCCTTGTGCATCCCCAGCTTCCTCACTGATGGGGTGAGGAGCGGAAAAGATCTTGGCTCTGTGTAACCCCTGCTCAGTGATAACTAAAACATCCCTGTGTTACCAGCTGTTTTCAGCACAGATCCTAAACACAGCCCCATACCAGCTGCTAAGAAGAAAATTAACTCTATCCCAGCCCAAATTAGCACGTGGTATAAGCAAACTTAGTGCTTTTTTGTCTATATGGCAGTTGGATCATCCAGTGAAAGGGTGAGTCCATGCCGTGTGATAGATTGTGGCAGTGCTAAGTTGAGTGGACAGTTTCTAGCTGTGGTTTGAATTAGATGCAGTCGTTAGTAGCAGTTGGAGACTTGAAGCTGTTGAGGAAAGCACCAATTCACTGCTTAAAACTGAACTGGAAGATAGTTCAAGCCTTAATTTATACTTGGGGTACTTTTCCTTAGAAAAGGAAAGTGACTTTCTGGCTGCCTTAGGCAAAACAGAAGTGACTGTATAAGACAGGAATGGCTGTAATCAAAACCAGGACAGACTGATGTTAAATCTTAACTTCTCCGTTGCTTTTGAAAAGAGCTTTTTTTACAGAACAGCTCACTTATCAGGGTTAGCCTTCAAAAATCTGTACTAATGACTTTGTCTTGAAGACTTGAAAATTAGTTTCCTCCTTGTTTTGCTGTTTGATAATGACTGTTTGGGTATGCTTGGTATTTGTGTCCTCCTCTCCCCACACTAAATCTTCTGGGTTTCTTTCACAGATAATTGGATTTGGATCTGCCCTGCTTGAGGAGGTAGATCCCAATCCTGCTAACTTTGTTGGTGCTGGTATCATACACACAAAAACCACTCAGATTGGATGCTTGCTGCGCCTTGAACCCAACCTCCAGGCACAGGTATCTGTGTAACTATCTCCAGCTTAGATACAAGTTCTCATTTGAACTAAATATCTCTGTGTATCTGAAACCCCTTAAGATATTTAAATAATCACTATTGCAGTAGCTGCTTATGACTGCAGACTGCAACAAGAAATTAAATTGTAGCAGCTGGACCTAGCCCTGCTGGGGAAGCCGCTTCTTCAGAGCAATTCTTTCCTCTTGAAGAGATCATTGTAATATTCCAGACTGTCTTGTGCACTTTGGACCAGATTAAGCATGCTTTCTTTTCCTATTTTAAATTAGTAAAAGACTAATTGGCTAAAAGAGAAGGCATAAGCAAGTGAGTACAACATTAAGAGTATTTTTAGTAAAGCTTTTTTGACAGAGGTGTTATCAAAATTAACTAAGGATTAAAAAAATAAGGTTTGGGTGGTTGTGCCTTCTGTTCCCTGAAGAAGTGGTTGTACAGGGTCTTCAGACTTCTCTACAGCATTTGCTCCTCTTTAACAGATGATCAGGACAACTCCTTTCTGTTAAAGCCAAAAAACATTTGACTAACAGTAATTCCCAACAAGGATTTGAAGATAGGGTTGGTTCAGCCAGTGGTTTGAAAAGGCTGTGTTACTCGGTGGCTCGCTGCCTCTGAGTGTTTTATAGTCTTTTTCCTACCAAAGCTTACGAAGCAAGTAAGAGGTAACTGTTAGCTTTGACTGTTGACTGTGCATTCCTTTAATGCCACACTGTTTAAAAGTATTATTTTATGTTCTTTTTCAGATGTATAGGCTCACACTACGAACAAGTAAAGAAGCTGTATCTCAGAGATTATGTGAATTGCTGTCCGAACAGTTTTAATATTAACCATGTCAGTTTTGGTTTTTCCACTTATATCACTGTCATCATACTGCAAATAAATGTCTTGTACATCACTGTCTGAGTACTGCAATGTTAACCAATACCAGCTCCCTGCCTTAATAGGACTTGACCCTTGTTTGAAATTAAGACTGTAAAATGTACAGTACAGAGAAGTGACTTTTTCCATTAAAATGGCTTTTAGTGTGTTACACAAAGGGTGGGAGGGCTGTCTTTGGCTCTTTTTTTTTTTTTTTGCAGAGGTCAGGCTTTTAAACTTGTTGAAGGGAAATCGTTTTTGTTGTGGCAATCAAGGATTTCAGCTGAAAACAGCTCAAAAACCTTCTGCTTCAGTACCTTTAAGAGATACTTCCTCTGCTCTGAGCTGAAAGACACCAGTGTACTGCTGCTCAGGAAGGTTAACTCCCGTGTTAATGTAGAATCAAAACTTGATAAAGTTGAACATTGCCACAAGTTGTCTACTGGATGGAAGGGCAGATGTGAAGATGTGTTTGAATCTGATTAAAGTGAACTTTTATGTTGTGTCTCCAATCTTTGTATTTGAAAAATGCCACAGGACCAGAGTCTTAAGAGTATTACTCTTGTAATATTTTACATCTTAATGTTTTCTGATCTTTGGATTGAACACAAAAGCTATTCTTAACCCTTCTGCTTATCTCCATAAATGAGGTGAGCTTCTCTGGTAGGGGGTGAATGAGTATGTACTAGTTCGTTGTTTCTCAGTGAAGTTAAATATTCTGTTCTGTGTTTTTTCTGTTTGCCATCAGACTTCACAAGTAAAAGTCCTAATGATGTGATACAATTAACTGCAGAAACTAGTGTTGTGTAAAAGAAGTGGGAAGACATGGGCCCTTGAAGGGCTGTAAGGCATGCACTCTTAGGTGGAAATGTGATTTTAATCAATATCTTTTCCCCAGTGTACATTAATACTCAGACTCAAGAGGCTGAATAACTGTTATCTAAGCAGTTTCTTTCCTGTCAGTGGTAAAAAAGTCCAACATGGTGTAGAAAACTGCTGAAACTGAAAGTAGAAGACCCAAAAATGTTCAGCTTTTCTAGTGGTTTTTACCGCCAAAGTCTTTGTACCTTGTTTCACATCAAACTCATTGCAGCCTCTGCAGAAGTCAGTGAACAGAAATTTTGGCTCATGCTCCTCAAGCCTTGAGGTGAAACAGAGGCTGCTAAACCAAAGCAGGTGAGGTAGCCCAGTTAGAAACCCTGGGCTGGTGGCAGCAAGAGCTACAGATCATGG
Organism: Chamaea fasciata; assembly: GCF_029207755.1. Taxonomy (NCBI): domain Eukaryota; kingdom Metazoa; phylum Chordata; class Aves; order Passeriformes; family Sylviidae; genus Chamaea; species Chamaea fasciata. Next base: position 17,120,367 of record NW_027094092.1, on the reverse strand, counting down.
TGAACAAAAGCAGCTCCTGCTGACAGGAGAAGGGAACTTCAGGTCAAGATTTCCTCATGGTCATTGAAAGGAGGCCTGGGACTGGTGTGTCACAACACATACAGACAAGTGTGCCCAGGGAATGAAGGTGTTAAGTCATAGTGGTGACACTGAAATGACATTGAAATGCGGCTGCTGTCATGCTGCCCAGTGCTCAGCAGGGGACAGGATTCTCCATGATTGAGTGTGCCTTGCTTTTTGTCTTCAGTGCTTTGAGCTTAAATCATGGAACTGGGAGATTGTCACTTGGTTCTGCTAAAGGCTGCTGATGGTACTTGAGCAAAAGTGAAAAATGAGGAACAAAGGTTTGGCTGTGATGTGTGCATTTTGGGGGATATGCTTTGTTTTTCCTGAAATGGCTGGGAACTATGGATATGAAGGCTGAAAACTGGGCTAAAGGTCTGGTCTTTCTGCAAAAGTTCTCTTGAACAATTGGCCCCTTTAAGGCCTTTCACATTCTTCTTACTTGAGACTCTTTAATCATCAATGTTGTCATTGAAAATCTTGGTGAGTGGTTCCTGCAGTCAGGTTGGGCAGTTGGCAAATACTGATGGAATACCTTTTGTTTTGGCCTCTCGATGTTCTGTGTCTCATTATTAGTCCTGTTATGTTAACCATGCTCTTGGCTGCTCTGTTAAAATCTGATGTGCTGAACTAAAGGGAGTCTTAGCAAAGACAGAGGAGGAGGTTCTCTTTTGTATTTTCCAAATCCTGTTGTATATCTGTCCCCCTGAAAAATGTTCTGTGCCCTCATTAAAGGACACCTTGAGACACTGCACTACTTTATTTCACTTTGCTTTGGTTCAAGCTGTGCTAAAATGTGCATTAAAATATGGGAAGGAGGGGGGGTAAGGGAAAGTGTCTTTTCAGTGGTGACTGTGTTAAGCTTATGACTGTTCACTCTTTGTATTTAATGTCAGCTCAATGAAGCCATGAGCAGAAAAGTGAACAAATTAAAGACAAATACTTGATTTTTTTTTTTTTGTGAATGATGGTTAACTTACCAGTGATGTATCCTGTCAAGCAGACAAAGTAATTTCTGCAGTAAACAGTGTTATTGTTTTTAAGTGCAGTATTTTCAGGCATTGACATGTGAAAATAACTGAATAGCAAAACAGGTAGCATATGTTCATTCTTGACCTACACTCCAGTATGTAACATTTATGGTGATTGTCTTATTTGTATAAAACAAAGTTCTGTCAAATTAAGTGGAGAATTTTCATATAGAAGACTATATATTAGACTATATTCATCAGAAGAACATATTAAGATTAAATAAATGATTAGAACAGTGATGAAACTGTCCTTTTTTTGTCTGGGGGCATGAAAGTGTAAAAAATATTCTCGTGGAATGGTTGTGGAACACAACTGCTGTGATTCTGAGAAGTACTGGTGGGTTAGTTCACTGGAATTACACTTTTCTGCTTCCTCAGTGAGCAAGTTTGATTTTGTTTTGTTTGGTTACAGGTTATAAATACTCTATTTTTAAAAAGGCCCAGATGTAAAATCTTTCTCCCTAGAGTGTTTAACAACAGTAAGTACATGAGCAGTACTTGCTGCAGTAAACTGCTCTAATAGTGGGAAAGGGGTGAAGCTAAGCAGCACACACCTGTATTGCATGCAGGGTTGATGGTGCTGTGGAAGACAAGTAATCTAAATTGCTAAATAACCTCATGTAAGCTTTAAATATATGTTTCAGATTCTACACTTGCTAAAAGGGGAAAAAGGACACTGAACTTTTGTGCAATCATACAGCTTTTTCTTAAATGACTTACAAAGTAAAGATTGTCTCGAGTAGCAGCAAGTAGAAATTGTTTGTGTGAACCGCTTGTATCCTGTTAGATGCCTGTCAGCTTCGATTTCTCACAGAGAAATGCCCTCAGCTTCCTGCTTTGTCCCAAAGCTGCTCCGTGTGTGTATTAGTTATACTAGTTTCTAGAAATGTCCCACCACACTAAAGGTGCTTGTGGAAACTTCACCATTCACTTTTGGGTCATGTAGCACCTTACTTTGCAACCCTGTCATCTGTGGACGATGAACACATTTGCTGTGTCCACCTTCAGAGGCAAGGAACAGGTCACTTCCCTTCTCCCACTGAAGTAGTGGGCTCTTCCACAGGTCCAAGTTGACTGTAGTAAACCTAATAAGACTGTTTTTCAGTTAAAAATAATTTGTCAAATAAGAAGAAAGGAGTTAGCAAATTCAGTTCCTTCTACTTTATTTGAGCATTGAATTTCTGTTACTGCCCAGTTCGTGGGCCAGGTTTTAGCCTCTGGTTAAATAAATCACCCTGAGCAAGGCCAAACAGTTTCTTGTTCTCCCTCCCGATCCCCAGCCTGAGCCTGTTCTTGATTTCTGTGCCTGTTCTTTCTTTCCTCTGCACCCCACCCTGCTCCTGATCAGGAATAATTTATCTGTTAATTCCACTGGTAGTCCAGGCAGCTCCTCAGGCAGCTCCTCAGGCAGCCTGACAGCAAGGCTGTTCCGTGTAATCAGTACAAGAGAACCCAGCAATGAGCTGTGGAAGGATTAACTTATGATCAGAGTTTAATTACAAAAAATGGTATCTGCAGCCACCAGGTCTGGCTAGTGCGTGCAACTGTCAAAGTTACACACACAGCCACTAAATGCAATTATTTCTGTGGTGAGCCTTCTTCCAGGGCTATCTGGGTCTTGGCATGGTAGTTGGAATTGCTTCTTAAGAAGTTCAAGTGGCCTACAGCAGCCACATGCTGTGGTGACCGTCATCTTCTCAACGTCCAGCCTGTGTGGAAGGGAGGGAGAATCAGTTGGTATTTGTTTACAGCATTTTAGGCACTCAGCCTTTCAAGTATATGAACTTCTTTCTTTCCTATGGTGGGAGGTTTAGAGGAAAGAGCCCTCAGCTTAATGGTTCTGTCAACTGCAGTGCTACAAACAACGTGGGAAATGACTCCATTTTAAGTTCTCATGATGCAGAAACTCTGGTGTGCTGAGCTGCTGCCTTCCATTTTAGAACAGGACGGACTCGATCCTTGTGGGTCCAGCTCAGGATAGTCTGCGATTCATCAACTGTTAGGCCTCAGACCTCACTGGAAAACTAATAGAATTGGAATCCCCTGGTCTCTTTTTTGCCTTCTGAGGGATTAAATTTGTTAAATCTGTGCACTGGACTACTTAGAGTTTACAGAAGGTCTCTTCTGCAGATGCTGAATTGTGTGTTCCTTTTGCAGTCCACAGAGGAATGAAAACCCCTTTCTCCCTCTGAACAGTTAGTGGTGGAATCTGAGGTGGTGACTGTTGATGCCAGTTCTGGGTGTGAGGTCAGCTAACAAGGCACTGCAGTTCTTAGGCTGTTGATTCCTGACTGTGTTCAGTCTCCTGCTGGCCTTGGTTCTGCCTTTCTCTTTGTCAGTGGGAAACACTATTGGTAACAGGCCAGAACTCAGGTATGGGAAAAAGAGAGGTAAGGAAAAAAATGTGTTTTGGGAAAACCTCTTTTGAGGCAGAGGAAAGTTTTCTAGGTTTCAGTTAAAACTGCGTTTTAAACACAACTTGCTTAGCAGTTGAGACAAACCTTAACTCTAAAAGTCTTCCTCCAGGTTTCACAGCCCTTTTGTCAACTCTCAGGATACAAGGTCAGTCATTCAGTTTTCAAAATTCTGGGCAACACTTGAATGTGCTTTGAAGGGGACAATTTTTAGCATCAGGATTAATTTAAATTAGTTCCTGCAAAAGCAAAACCCTTCATTGCTTTCCATTCTTGAACATTGTATTGGCTTGGATTGTTGGGAATGTACCTTTTTTCCTCCCCCCAATAACTGAACTCTAATACTGCTGCACTGTTTACTTGTATTGAAGCCTTGATTTCCTGCCAAATTCTCCTAATGGGCAGCAGAACTGCACAGGCTCAGACAGTAACCTTGTAACTATAAAATATACCTGAGTTACACTATTAAGAGCATGTTATGAGACAACTGAATTGACATTACTTACCTTAGGTGAAATTTCTTACTCTACTGTCTTAGCTATTTGAAATAAGTATTTGTAGTCTAAACCACTTTTCCAGGCTTTAAAAAGCAAAAAACAAAACCAAAACCCCAACCATCAAAACAACAAAAAGGCCCTCCAAACCTGCAGCATTGATGTTTGGCTTTTTTTAAAAACAAAACAACAAAAACTTAAGGAAGTGAGATGACCATCCTTGATTAGATGAAAATCCCTGTGTAATAAATAACCTTATTGTTGCTATTAACTGGTTTATACAGCAACATTGTATATTGCTGGGTGGATTCTAACCACATTTTCCTCCCTCAATTATAAAGGCACAGTAGCTCAAAAATTTCCCTGCTTAGAGCTGACCAAATAAGGAAAACAACTTTAGTTCTGTACAGCCTCAGTTATCCTTACTTTGTTGAAGATGGACATGATCCTTCACATCGGCTCAAAGTGACATTTGTGGAACAGCCTTTGTAAGTTATTTCTTCTTCATATTCAACTTCTCTACAATGCTCTGTCAAATGTAAAAAGAAAAAAATTCTGCTCAAATTCATCTTGGTCTTCTTGAGTGACCTTTGTTAGATGCCAAAAACCTCCATATCTGGTTTCATGGAAAACCATTCTTATTGCATGAGATAATTAACAAGTCACAAGTGAGTTGCACAGCAAGAGAAGTTTTTAAACTGGGCACTAAAGTTGCAGGAGAGGCTTACCCTGGGGGCAACAAAAGAAATGAATAAAGTTCTTTTTTTAAGAAAACAGAAGTTGTTGGAATTAAAATGAGAAAAAAAACCTGTTAAGAATATAGTACACATTCAGTCCAGCATGGACAAACTAATCCTCTGCTGCAAACACAAAGAGGCAAAGAGAACAACCAGTTGGCTCATTCTGGAAGAATTATTTCTCTTTCACAGACTTTACTTATTTGAAAATGGCTTAATTTATTCATTTTAAGGATATATTTATAGGTAGCCAGATGTTTACAACTTGCCTTACTCGGGAGAATGTTTAGTGCTACATGTTGGGTAACAATTCCATGTGTCAGTGTTACATTTTCTCCTGCCTTGAAACACCACGCTAAGCACTTTTTGAACCAGAAAGCTGGCTGAAAACGCAAGTTTTCCAAGGAGTTCAAAGAGAGTGTTTGAAGTTTATATTAAGGAGAACAAAGATGTTGAAAACAATGAAGGCAATTCATGCACTGCTCACACCTGATCCTGCACAATGATCTTTTAAGCACAGTCAGGTTCCCCGCTGAGAGAAAGGTTATAGATTATTGAACATCATTGCAGGGAAGGCTCAGTTAATGCTGTAGTATGACTGGGATTTTCTTACTGGAAAATAAGACAACTACTAACTGGGCAGTAGACTAAGATGCTGTATCTATATGCCCAAGTGTGCAGAACATGTGAGAGCTAACAGGAAGGCTGCAGGGTAATGAGGGGATAACCTGTTCCAATAAGAGGTTTCTTACACTGCTTTGTAAGATGACAGAACAAAGATTCTGTGGCTCTCCTGAAGTGCATCCTGTCAGACTCTTTAACTCATACTTCTTCATGTTTAAAATACTGAGTAGCAGGGAACCTGTATGAAATCTAAGATGTCAGTCAATAGCTTTACAAAAAATAACTGCAGAAAGGGCAAAAAGGAAAGATGGAGCCAATGGGTACAAATAGGATCATGGCCAAAGGATACATAAAGAAAATTCATACACTCATCAAAAAAAAAAAAAAAAAAGGCATTTAAAGCAAATCCACGATCAAGGAAATGATATGGAGGTACATTACCATGTGGCACTGTTGATGGCACAACAGAGGACAGTGATGTTGAAAGTCCAGAGGTGAGAGGAGGAGATGATGTTGTGCGGGCAGTGGTCAGTGTTGTTGTTTGCAGGGAACTCCTTTCTGCCGACTCCGTAGAAGCCGTAGTGATAACAGGGGGAGCAAAGGTAATAGTTGTAGATAAAACAGTTGGGATCAACACTGGCCTGGACTGGGGAGAGATACTGGTAGGGACAGCTAATGAAGATGTTTTGCCATATGGAGTGGATGTGGTATTTTGGAAGTAAGAATGTGTAGTGCTCTCAGTAGACCTAACTGTGGAAGAAGTCAGGGATGTAGGCACAGACGTTGTGCTGACAGCTGGGGCCAAAGCGGAAGAGAATGGAGATGTGGCAGTGGATGGCAGCCGGGTGCTGAGTGGGCTGCTGGGGGCAGGCGGAGAGCTGGGATTTGGAGAGGTTTCCAGAGGCACTTCAGTGGAGACAGAGGTCTTGGAGGTGCGGCTGATGGAGGTGGTGGTCGTGGTCTTGTGCGTGGTCACGGGTGGCGCAATGTGTGGCACAGTGGACTTTTCAGGGGTGAAAGCTGTCAGGAGGAAGGCGCAGGTAAAATTGAGGGTGCCCATCTGGCCACTTCTTCACTCCCCTTATTCAGACACGGGGAGAGAATCAGAAAAGCCAAAGCAGAACACCCACACGTATCCAGAGAGTTTTCAGAAGTGAAGAAACTAAAAACCAAATGAAGATCCACCTATGAGGTGCAAAGGCAGTCACTCACCACATCCCCCCACCACTCGCCAATATCCAGCCAGTCTCCGAGCAAAGGCTACTTGGCAGTAACTGCCCAACTCTCCCACGGTACAGCTCAGCATCATGATGTGTGGTAGGCAGTGTTTCCTTGGCCACCGGCTTTGGGCCAGCTATGCAGGCTGTGTCCCTGATGGACATCATGACCACCCCATGCCTGCTCCCTGGCTGGCAAAAGGACAAACGGAAGAGGCCCAGAGGCTCAGCTGGCAATCCTGAGCAATCAACAAAGCACCTGTGGGCCATCAACACTGGCTGGGGCTCACATCTAAAACAGAACCAGGAAACAGGCTGGGAACAATAATTAGCTCTGTCCAAGGCAGAGCCAGTGCACAGGCCCAAGACTACACTAGGGAACCAAGCTGGTCAAAGGAAACTAATGGAGGGGTAACCAGCCACACAAATGCAAAACTGGGATGTGGTTTTTGAAAGCAACAATGGATGTAGGGACAACAGGAAGAGTGACACAAAAAAGGCGAGCTTGAAAAAGCAAGCAAGAGCAGGATGGGTAGAAAGGAGCCTTACCCGGCTGTGAAGAGCTGAGCCATGCTGAGGACACTGTTGAGGAAGGAGAAGAAGCAGGAGATGGCAGCGTGCTGGTTTTGGCTGTGGTGGGTGCAGAGGACCCTGTTACAGGAGACTCCTTTGCAGCACTGGTTGTTGGGGAAGAGGGCTTGGGCCTCAGGGTTGTAGGAGTAGGCCTGGGGCTGGTGCTTGGAGCTGCTGTGGAGGAGACTGGGGACGTGGTGGCAGTGGATGGCAGCCGGGTGCTGAGCGGGCTGCTGGGGGCAGGTGGAGAGCTGGGATGTGGAGAGGTTGTTTCCAGAGGGGCTTCTGTGCTGCTTGGTGGGCTGCTCCCTGTGGAGACAGAGGTCTTGGAGGTGCTGCTGATGGAGGTGCTGGCTGTGGTCTTCTCTGTGGTCAGAGGTACCCCAGTGTGTGGCATGGTCAACATTTTATGTGTGAAGGCTGCCAGGAAGAAAGCAATGGTCAGTTGTTGACGAGGACAAGGAAAAAATGAAATGCATCAAAGGTCAGAGGGCTTAGATTGGGGATATAAACAAAACTGGCAATGCTGTGCTGCACTGAGTATTCCTGGGAAAAAGGGAACACTTTTACTGTGGCTCCTGTCTACAGGCGGCTGTGTGGACTCTTTTAGAAAAAGTGAGGAAATGGATACAGTGCCTTCCAACGTGCAAGATCCAAATACCTGTTCCTTGGAGAGGGCCCTGTGTGGATATGCATGTGTCCCTTTAAGGAATATGAAGAGCTTAAGGACAGTCCCCACTGAGGCTGGCAAGTCAGGCTGCATGGCAGAGACCGGTGCCCTAAGGCCGTAACAAAGTCAGGCCACACAAGTGTTCAAATGCAGAAAGAAGAGGGAATGGTGAGCAAAAATTAAAACAACTCAGAAAGCAACCTGTGTGGCTGGAAAGGAATGAGTGGAAAGGGGAGAGAATGGGGAAGCAGTAGTATGTGGAGGAAGGAACCTTACCCGGCTGTGAGGAGCTGAGCCATGTTGAGGACACTGTTGAGGAAGGAGAAGAAGCAGGAGATGGCAGCGTGCTGGTTTTGGCTGTGGTGGGTGCAGAGGACCCTGTTACAGGAGACTCCTTTGCAGCACTGGTTGTTGGGGAAGAGGGCTTGGGCCTCAGGGTTGTAGGGGTAGGCCTGGGGCTGGTGCTTGGAGCTGCTGTGGAGGAGACTGGGTTTGTGGTGGCAGTGGATGGCAGCCGGGTGCTGAGCGGGCTGCTGGGGGCAGGTGGAGAGCTGGGATGTGGAGAGGTTGTTTCCAGAGGGGCTTCTGTGGAGACAGAGGTCCTGGAGGTGCTGCTGATGGAGGTGCTGGCTGTGGTCTTGTGTGTGGTCACAGGTGTCCCAGTGTGTGGCACAGCTGACAGTTCATGGGTGAAGGCTGCTGGAAGAAAGGCATACATCTTTTGAGGCTGAGGGCAGCAAAAGATGGAAATGGAGGTGGTCAGACGCCTTATATTGGGGATATAAACAAAAAACAGCAGGACTGTGCTGCACTGAGTATTCCTGGGAAAAAGAGAGTACAGAGTCTGTGGGTCCTCGCTAAAGCTGTCTGGTTTCTCTCCTAGAAAGGGAGGAAATGGATACAGTGCCTTCCAACGTGCAAGATCCAAATACCTCTTCCTGGGAGAGGACCCTGTGTGGATATGCATGTGTCCCTTCAAGGAATATGAAGAGCTTAAGGACACAATCCCCACTGAGGCTGGCAAGTCAGGCTGCATGGCAGAGACCAGTGCCCCAGGGCCATAGCAAAGGGCATATCACTCTTCCAAAGCAGAAAGAAGGGGGAATGGAGAGCAAAAACAATTGTGCAAGCAACATCGTGGCTGGAAAGGAATGAGTGGAAAGGGGAGAGAATGGGGAAGCAGCAGGACAGGTAAGAGAGAGCCTTACCCGGCTGTGAGGAGCTGAGCCATGCTGAGGACACTGTTGAGGAAGGAGAAGAAGCAGGAGATGGCAGCGTGCTGGTTTTGGCTGTGGTGGGTGCAGAGGACCCTGTTACAGGAGACTCCTTTGCAGCACTGGTTGTTGGGGAAGAGGGCTTGGGCCTCAGGGTTGTAGGGGTAGGCCTGGGGCTGGTGCTTGGAGCTGCTGTGGAGGAGACTGGGTTCGTGGTGGCAGTGGATGGCAGCCGGGTGCTGAGCGGGCTGCTGGGGGCAGGTGGAGAGCTGGGATGTGGAGAGGTTGTTTCCAGAGGGGCTTCTGTAGAGACAGAGGTCTTGGAGGTGCTGCTGATGGAGGTGCTGGCTGTGGTCTTGTGTGTGGTCACAGGTGTCACAGCATGTGGCAGAGCTGACTGTTCATGGGTGAAGGCTGCCAGGAGGGAAGCACAGGTGAGTTGAGGATGAGGGCAGAACGGGAAAGCAAAGTTTGGTCAAAGCACCCAACTGCAAACATAAGGAAAACCAGAATTTCTGTACTGCCATGAGTATTCCCAAGCTTGAGGGACCACTAAAACAGTGTCCTGTCTACAAGCTGCTGCTTACTTTCTCCTTAAACAGGAAGAAATGGACAGGGTGCCTCCATGTAACAGGAATAGGCAGATCTCTCTGCCTATTCCTGGTACATGGCCCATTCTGAATGTGCATGTCCCTTTAGGGAATAGGAACTGTGTAAAGACTGCCCCTCCAAGAATGGCAGGCCAGGATACATGGGAGAGACGTTTTCTCAGGGCCGTACCAAGGAATGGCCATACCACCACGCTGATGCTGAAAGAAATGGGAATGGAGACCAAAAACTGAAAGAACACTAAGAGCAACCTGCGCGGCTAGAAATGAAGAAAGGAAAAGGGAGAGCAGACAGAGGCATCAGGACAGGTAAGAGTGACTCTCACCTGGCTGTGAAGAGCTGAGCCATGTTGAGGACACTGTTGAGGAAGGAGAAGCAGGAGATGGCAGCGTGCTGGTTTTGGCTGTGGTGGGTGCAGAGGACTCTGTTACAGGAGACTCCTTTGCAGCACTGGTTGTTGGGGAAGAGGGCTTGGGCCTCAGGGTTGTAGGGGTAGGCCTGGGGCTGGTGCTTGGAGCTGCTGTGGAGGAGACTGGGGACGTGGTGGCAGTGGATGGCAGCCGGGTGCTGAGCGGGCTGCTGGGGGCAGGTGGAGAGCTGGGATGTGGAGAGGTTGTTTCCAGAGGAGCTTCTGTGGAGACAGAGGTCTTGGAGGTGCTGCTGATGGAGGTGCTGGCTGTGGTCTTGTGTGTGGTCACAGGTGTCCCAGTGTGTGGCACAGCTGACAGTTCATGGGTGAAGGCTGCTGGAAGAAAGGCATACATCTTTTGAGGCTGAGGGCAGCAAAAGATGGAAATGGAAGTGGTCAGAGGCCTTATATTGGGGATATAAACAAAAAACAGCAGGACTGTGCTGCACTGAGCATTCCTGGGAAAAAGAGAGTGCAGAGTCTGTGGGTCCTCTTTAAAGCTGTCTGGTTTCTCTCCTAGAAAGGGAGGAAATGGATACAGTGCCTTCCAACGTGCAAGATCCAAATACCTCTTCCTGGGAGAGGACCCTGTGTGGATATGCATGTGTCCCTTCAAGGAATATGAAGAGCTTAAGGACACAATCCCCACTGAGGCTGGCAAGTCAGGCTGCATGGCAGAGACCAGTGCCCCAGGGCCATAGCAAAGGGCATATCACTCTTCCAAAGCAGAAAGAAGGGGGAATGGAGAGCAAAAACAATTGTGCAAGCAACATCTGTGGCTGGAAAGGAATGAGTGGAAAGGGGAGAGAATGGGGAAGTAGTAGTATGAGGAGGAAGGAACCTTACCCGGCTGTGAGGAGCTGAGCCATGTTGAGGACACTGTTGAGGAAGGAGAAGAAGCAGGAGATGGCAGCGTGCTGGTTTTGGCTGTGGTGGGTGCAGAGGACCCTGTTACAGGAGACTCCTTTGCAGCACTGGTTGTTGGGGAAGAGGGCTTGGGCCTCAGGGTTGTAGGGGTAGGCCTGGGGCTGGTGCTTGGAGCTGCTGTGGAGGAGACTGGGTTTGTGGTGGCAGTGGATGGCAGCCGGGTGCTGAGCGGGCTGCTGGGGGCAGGTGGAGAGCTGGGATGTGGAGAGGTTGTTTCCAGAGGGGCTTCTGTGGAGACAGAGGTCCTGGAGGTGCTGCTGATGGAGGTGCTGGCTGTGGTCTTGTGTGTGGTCACAGGTGTCCCAGTGTGTGGCACAGCTGACAGTTCATGGGTGAAGGCTGCTGGAAGAAAGGCATACATCTTTTGAGGCTGAGGGCAGCAAAAGTTGCAAATGGAGGTGGTCAGAGGTCTTATATTTGGGATATAAACAAAAAACAGCAGGACTGTGCTGCACTGAGTATTCCTGGGAAAAAGAGGGTACAGAGTCTGTGGGTCCTCTCTAAAGCTGTCTGGTTTCTCTCCTAGACAGGGAGGAAATGGATACAGTGCCTTCCAACAGGCAAGATCCCACAGCCTGTTCCTGGGGGAGGACACTGTGTGGATATACATGTGTGCCATTCAAGAAATAGGGAGACATTAAGGTCAGTGCCCACTGAGGCTGGGAGGTCAGGCTGCATGGCAGAGACCAGTGCCCCGGAGTCATAACAAAGTAAGGGCATACCACTGTTTCAAAGCAGAAGAAGGGGAAATGGTGAGCCAAACCAACTCAACATGCAGCCTGTGAAACGGGAAACGAAGAAGGGAAAGGGGATGGGAGGGAGAAGCACCAGGATGGGTAGAAAGGAGCCTTACAGGGCTGTGAGGAGCTGAGCCATGCTGAGGACACTGTTGAGGAAGGAGAAGAAGCAGGAGATGGCAGCGTGCTGGTTTTGGCTGTGGTGGGTGCAGAGGACTCTGTTACAGGAGACTCCTTTGCAGCACTGGTTGTTGGGGAAGAGGGCTTGGGCCTCAGGGTTGTAGGAGTAGGCCTGGGGCTGGTGCTTGGAGCTGCTGTGGAGGAGACTGGGGACGTGGTGGCAGTGGATGGCAGCCGGGTGCTGAGCGGGCTGCTGGGGGCAGGTGGAGAGCTGGGATGTGGAGAGGTTGTTTCCAGAGGGGCTTCTGTGCTGCTTGGTGGGCTGCTCCCTGTGGAGACAGAGGTCTTGGAGGTGCTGCTGATGGAGGTGCTGGTTGTGGTCTTCTCTGTGGTCAGAGGTACCCCAGTGTGTGGCATGGTCAACATTTTATGTGTGAAGGCTGCCAGGAAGAAAGCAATGGTCAGTTGTTGACGAGGACAAGGAAAAAATGAAATGCATCAAAGGTCAGAGGGCTTAGATTGGGGATATAAACAAAACTGGCAATGCTGTGCTGCACTGAGTATTCCTGGGAAAAAGGGAACATTTTTACTGTGGCTCCTGTCTACAGGCGGCTGTGTGGACTCTTTTAGAAAAAGTGAGGAAATGGATACAGTGCCTTCCAACGTGCAAGATCCAAATACCTGTTCCTTGGAGAGGGCCCTGTGTGGATATGCATGTGTCCCTTTAAGGAATATGAAGAGCTTAAGGACAGTCCCCACTGAGGCTGGCAAGTCAGGCTGCATGGCAGAGACCGGTGCCCTACGGCCGTAACAAAGTCAGGGCACACAAGTGTTCAAATGCAGAAAGAAGAGGGAATGGTGAGCAAAAATTAAAACAACTCAGAAAGCAACCTGTGTGGCTGGAAAGGAATGAGTGGAAAGGGGAGAGAATGGGGAAGCAGTAGTAAGTGGAGGAAGGAACCTTACCCGGCTGTGAGGAGCTGAGCCATGTTGAGGACACTGTTGAGGAAGGAGAAGCAGCAGGAGATGGCAGCGTGCTGGTTTTGGCTGTGGTGGGTGCAGAGGACTCTGTTACAGGAGACTCCTTTGCAGCACTGGTTGTTGGGGAAGAGGGCTTGGGCCTCAGGGTTGTAGGTGTAGGCCTGGGGCTGGTGCTTGGAGCTGCTGTGGAGGAGACTGGGGACGTGGTGGCAGTGGATGGCAGCCGGGTGCTGAGCGGGCTGCTGGGGGCAGGTGGAGAGCTGGGATGTGGAGAGGTTGTTTCCAGAGGGGCTTCTGTGGAGACAGAGGTCCTGGAGGTGCTGCTGATGGAGGTGCTGGCTGTGGTCTTGTGTGTGGTCACAGGTGTCCCAGTGTGTGGCACAGCTGACAGTTCATGGGTGAAGGCTGCTGGAAGAAAGGCATACATCTTTTGAGGCTGAGGGCAGCAAAAGTTGCAAATGGAGGTGGTCAGAGGTCTTATATTTGGGATATAAACAAAAAACAGCAGGACTGTGCTGCACTGAGTATTCCTGGGAAAAAGAGAGTGCAGAGTCTGTGGGTCCTCTCTAAAGCTGTCTGGTTTCTCTCCTAGACAGGGAGGAAATGGATACAGTGCCTTCCAACAGGCAAGATCCCACAGCCTGTTCCTGGGGGAGGACACTGTGTGGATATACATGTGTGCCATTCAAGAAATAGGGAGACATTAAGGTCAGTGCCCACTGAGGCTGGGAGGTCAGGCTGCATGGCAGAGACCAGTGCCCCGGAGTCATAACAAAGTAAGGGCATACCACTGTTTCAAAGCAGAAGAAGGGGAAATGGTGAGCCAAACCAACTCAACATGCAGCCTGTGAAACGGGAAACGAAGAAGGGAAAGGGGATGGGAGGGAGAAGCACCAGGATGGGTAGAAAGGAGCCTTACAGGGCTGTGAGGAGCTGAGCCATGCTGAGGACACTGTTGAGGAAGGAGAAGAAGCAGGAGATGGCAGCGTGCTGGTTTTGGCTGTGGTGGGTGCAGAGGACTCTGTTACAGGAGACTCCTTTGCAGCACTGGTTGTTGGGGAAGAGGGCTTGGGCCTCAGGGTTGTAGGAGTAGGCCTGGGGCTGGTGCTTGGAGCTGCTGTGGAGGAGACTGGGGACGTGGTGGCAGTGGATGGCAGCCGGGTGCTGAGCGGGCTGCTGGGGGCAGGTGGAGAGCTGGGATGTGGAGAGGTTGTTTCCAGAGGGGCTTCTGTGCTGCTTGGTGGGCTGCTCCCTGTGGAGACAGAGGTCTTGGAGGTGCTGCTGATGGAGGTGCTGGCTGTGGTCTTCTCTGTGGTCAGAGGTACCCCAGTGTGTGGCATGGTCAACATTTTATGTGTGAAGGCTGCCAGGAAGAAAGCAATGGTCAGTTGTTGACGAGGACAAGGAAAAAATGAAATGCATCAAAGGTCAGAGGGCTTAGATTGGGGATATAAACAAAACTGGCAATGCTGTGCTGCACTGAGTATTCCTGGGAAAAAGGGAACATTTTTACTGTGGCTCCTGTCTACAGGCGGCTGTGTGGACTCTTTTAGAAAAAGTGAGGAAATGGATACAGTGCCTTCCAACGTGCAAGATCCAAATACCTGTTCCTTGGAGAGGGCCCTGTGTGGATATGCATGTGTCCCTTTAAGGAATATGAAGAGCTTAAGGACACAATCCCCACTGAGGCTGGCAAGTCAGGCTGCATGGCAGAGACCAGTGACCCAGGGCCATAGCAAAGGGCATATCACTCTTCCAAAGCAGAAAGAAGGGGGAATGGAGAGCAAAAACAATTGTGCAAGCAACATCGTGGCTGGAAAGGAGTGAGTGCAAAGGGGAGAGAATGGGGAAGCAGCAGGACAGGTAAGAGAGAGCCTTACCCGGCTGTGAGGAGCTGAGCCATGTTGAGGACACTGCTGAGGAAGGAGAAGCAGCAGGAGATGGCAGCGTGCTGGTTTTGGCTGTGGTGGGTGCAGAGGACTCTGTTACAGGAGACTCCTTTGCAGCACTGGTTGTTGGGGAAGAGGGCTTGGGCCTCAGGGTTGTAGGGGTAGGCCTGGGGCTGGTGCTTGGAGCTGCTGTGGAGGAGACTGGGGACGTGGTGGCAGTGGATGGCAGCCGGGTGCTGAGCGGGCTGCTGGGGGCAGGTGGAGAGCTGGGATGTGGAGAGGTTGTTTCCAGAGGGGCTTCTGTGCTGCTTGGTGGGCTGCTCCCTGTGGAGACAGAGGTCTTGGAGGTGCTGCTGATGGAGGTCCTGGCTGTGGTCTTGTGTGTGGTCAGATACGGCCCAATGTGTGGCACAGTTGGCTGTTCACGGGTGAAGGCTGTCAGGAGGAAAACAGGTCAGTTGAGTATGAAAACAATAACTGGAAATGGAGGTGGTCAGAGGACTCAGATTGGAGATGGAATCTAAAATAGAATGCTGGAGTGCGTATTTCTGGAAAAAAAAGGAGCACAGGCTTTGTGAGACTTGTCCACAAACTGCTGTCTGTTTTATGTCCTAAAAAGGGAAAATACAGTAGCTTCCCACAGGCAAGATCCCAGTACCTGTTCTTAGAAGAGGACCCTGTGTGGATATGCGTATCTCCATTCATTAAGTAGACAGAGCATAAGGTCAGTCTCCTTTAAGACAGGCAAGTCTCAATGGCACAGACCAGTGCCCCAGAGCCATAACAAAGTAAGGCCATACCAGAGTTGCAAAGCAGAAAGAAGGGGGGATGGAGAGCAAAAACATTTGTGCTAGCAACATATGTGGCTTGAAAGGAATGAATGGAAAAGGGAGAGCAGGGGGAAGCAGCACGAGAGGTAAGAGAGAGCCTTACCCGGCTGTGAGGAGCTGAGCCATGCTGAGGACACTGTTGAGGAAGGAGAAGAAGCAGGAGATGGCAGCGTGCTGGTTTTGGCTGTGGTGGGTGCAGAGGACTCTGTTACAGGAGACTCCTTTGCAGCACTGGTTGTTGGGGAAGAGGGCTTGGGCCTCAGGGTTGTAGGGGTAGGCCTGGGGCTGGTGCTTGGAGCTGCTGTGGAGGAGACTGGGTTCGTGGTGGCAGTGGATGGCAGCCGGGTGCTGAGCGGGCTGCTGGGGGCAGGTGGAGAGCTGGGATGTGGAGAGGTTGTTTCCAGAGGAGCTTCTGTGGAGACAGAGGTCTTGGAGGTGCTGCTGATGGCGGTGGCAGTTGAGGTCTTGTGTGTGGTCAGATATGGCCCAATGTGTGGCACAGTTGACTGTTCACGGGTGAAGGCTGTCAGGGGGAAAGCACAGGTCAGTTGTATGTTGCTGTCTTATGGGAAGTTGGTTTATATTGATTCTTCTGTTCTGGAAGTTTTGCGTTTTAGTATAGGTCAGGATGTGTGGCCTAATTCCCGCTACATCTGGTTGGTTTTGCATTGTTTTTTTTCCAGTTAATAAAGGTGTTCATTATCCTAAGTATGTTCCATCCTCTCCTGCTTCTCTTTCATAAGTGTTTGGTGTTGACCATTTTGAAGATTAACCCCTAGCAATTTATCTTATCTCCTTTTTCCTGCAACAGTTTTGTGGGGAAGAAATATCACTGGTAGTTTAAAATTTGCTTGCTGCAGACTCATCTGGAAGGGATCCATGGGAGGGCCGTGGCTACTGAAGGGATATGGATGCATTGGCTAGGGATGACTCTTATCTCTTCCATGACCAGAGCACTCACCTGTTACTACTTTAGTAGGTGGTGTCTTAGCTCTGGTTGGCTCCCTTGCTACAAAGAAATGGATGAGAGAAAAGAATGATTGAGTCTTGGGAAGGATTCTAGGCAAAGCATGTTGTGGCATCTCCCCAAAGCAGGATCAACACTAAGACAAGTCTGGCACGTGGGTCTAAGTGAAAGAACTCTAGCCTGTAGTTGAGTGTGTACTTTCCTGCCCACCCTCCACTGGTGAGTCTTGCACTTGGGGTCAGCACTGGTCCATGAGCTCGTATTTGCTGAACTGCACTTTTCATGAGTGCGCCAGGGCCTAGGCATCCTTTGGCAGGAGATGATGCCTTGGGGTATTCCTCTCACTCAAAACTGTCCTGATCTGTAAATTGGACATGTGTTTCCAGTTTCCCTGCCTTTTGTTCACCCCTGCCCACTGTGCATTCTTAGGGCAGCACTGTAAGAAAAGGGAGGTATATTAGCTTGTGTCTGATTGGTAGTTGTAGGGAAGGAACTCATGGATGCCTGAACCTTCATAGAGGCCTGAGCCCCAGAGCCAAAGCCCTGAAGTTGCAGGGAGGAGGATACAGTCAGGGTCATATGTGGGTCAGGCCCAGGACCTACTGGTGTCCCATGGCAATAGCAAGGGGAATTGAGAATGAATACCAAAAGTGAGGCCTTTGTGGGATGTGCTGCTTAGGAGAGAAGGGTGGGAGCTGGAAGAAGCAGGCAGAGCAGCAGGAAAGAGCCTTACCAGGGTATGATGTTCCCAGCTGGGTTGAGGAGGGAGAAGAAGCAGACGAGACTGAGGTGACAGGGAAAGAGGTTGGAAATGTCCTTGTCAGTGGAATTTCTGGACTGGTGGCAGGGCTGGTCTCCCTCGGGACAGAGGTGCTGCTGGTGGATGTGGCAGGGGTGGTCTGTGTCTGTGTGACGAGGTGCTGCACAGGCTGTGTCAACGTTGTTCTAATGTGGGTGACAACTATGGAGAGAGAAGCACAAATTGATTGAGGGTGCGTCTGAAGGGTGCCTCTGACAATTTCACACTCCCTGACTTTTTCTGAAGCTCCTGAGGAAAGGAGAGCCTCACTGGATGCATGTTTTCCCCCCCAGGTATTCCAAACTGGGCAAAATCATCATCTGGAAAAGCTGGGGTTAGTGAAGCAGAGTCTTAGGCCAAGGGCATCTCTCTAGTCCCTTTTACCTTCTTCTTCATCCCTTTTACTCACCTTCAGGGTAGTGCAGAGTGGTTGCTTCTGTTCCCTCACTCTCTGTGATGAAAGAATGAGTATTAGTAATGACTGGGAGCTGGTAAGGTTCCTAGAGGATGCAGTAATTACTTGCTGAAGAAGACCCAGATATATGCAACCCAAGAGTAGTTTGTGGGAGAGACCTGGATCTGGGAAAGAGTGTTCAGCTGCCCTCCCACTACAGTAGACTTCCCTCCACACACTGTCCCAGCCTGTCTTTTGCTAATGTAGTATTTCATGTTCCCATACAGCCTCAGAGGAGACCGTCCTTATTTGTATATTCAGTGTCAGACACTCAAAAAGGTTAATATTTTTGGAGGGAGTATTTTTTACAGTGGGTAAGGGGAATATATATTCTGTGGTCTGTGAGTTTTAAAGAACTTGCTTTGAAGTGTAAAGAGATTTTGTCTAAATTTGGAGGAAGCGTTGGAAGAGAAATGTTAGCTTTAACATCGTATTTGGATGTCAGATGCTTGCTCCATTGGCAAGACAGACTTCCATTTTAATCACACTTCTTACCCATGTCCTTTCCTTTCTATTTGCAATGTTAAGACCACTAATAAGAATGTCTGGGGTTTTTTATAAGGAGAATATTGACATATGTGCTGTGAGTGATGGCTACACCTGAGAGATCTAAGAAAGTGCTATTTACCTGCTGTTGTTATTTTAAGCTGGCTGAAAGTTGTGCTCTGAGTTGAGGTTTGAGTAGGTATTGAGGAGGTTGCTGTTTCCCTTTTGGTGGTGGTCTTGAAGGGTGGTGAGGTGACTTGTTCTGTCTCTGTTGAAGCAGAAGGTGATGAGGGAACAGACTTTGGTGTAGTGGCCACGGTTCTTTTCACTGAGGTAGTTATGGATGGGGTAGTGATGGTTGTAGTCATGTTTGGTGTGGTAAAAATAGATGTTGTATGTTCTTTTGCAGTAAAGGTAAAAATATAATGTGAGTAACCAATTCACAGAAAAATTAAAACCAGACAAATTATAAAGAAGTTATTAATATTTTAACGATATTTTTTTATTTTTCATATATTTTCAGTATGACTGTTGTATTCATGTTCTCATAAGCTTACCAAATATTTCTGTGCTTATATTTGTTTTCTATTGTCACATGTCTGTCTTTGTTCTTATTTTCTGTATTTTACTGTACTAGACTTGTTTAATATAATTTTTTCTAAGTAGTTAGCTTTGTTGTCACTTTGCTAAAGTCAATATGGACTTTGGCCATTGGCTTTTATTATGTTCCAAATCATCCACACTCGCAGCTTTCTGCAATTTGCATTGAAAAGTTAATAACATCATACTATAGAATCTCCTTGCCTCAGTGCACCAATGATCTGCCACAATGTCAGCTTTTGTGTGTTTCCACTCCTTTGGGACCTATTTGTACCTCTGCTTTCCCTGACAGCCATGGTCCAAGATGGTTTATTAGTTGAAGTGCATGTTGGTATGAGGCTAAATGAGGCTCCACAAGCCACAGAATCAGAAAGTAACTTATGCTGGCAGAGTCATTCCCCAGAGAACAGGACTTCAGGAGCCTAGACAAAGCTGCTACACTGATACCTGTGTGACTCTGCTTTGGGGCTTGCTTACGGTATTCAGAGTCAATAGATTGGGCGCTCCTTGAACTCCATGAATGAACCAGTGGAAAAGAGGCTGAAGCTGAGCTAATAAATCCAACTGCAGCTGGGCTTGCTCATTGCTTACAGAACTTCTAATTGTGTTTCTCAGATGAGTCGCTTTTTGGTTGCATTTTTAACCTAATGCCTATATGCTTTATCTTTTCATGCACTTTCAATATACACTTCTGAACATTTCTGGTTTACAAACTCCATTCTGGAAGCCTGCTTTGCCTGCTTCATGATTTGGAGTCTAATGCTTGGATGTTGTATGAATTTGAAATGCATTCCTAGGAAAGTATCTCAGTGATGTACAGAGGTACAGAGCAAGTTTACCATAATTTATTTTAGACAGTAACACTAAAAACCTACCAGTTGTTGACTTTATTGTGACAAGAGGTTGTGAGGGTGAAGCTTTTGGAACCGTAATTTTTGCAGTTATTGTTGGATTTGTAGTCTCAGGCAAAACAGTTGCTGGAGAAGAAGTACTAGGTACTGTTGGTAGGGTGCTTGTGGTAGAGCTCCTTGTTACTTTAGGCTGCACTGTAGTTACTAAGAAAAAAAATCAAACCAAAAAGACAAGAAGTAGTCCTCAATAATCTACTGATAAATCTATACGAATAGAATTTTTCTTAAGTCAAACCACTGTTTTTATAGCTATTAACAGTAGCTACTTTTAAAACCCATTACCTTTTAGATTAAACCTTGAAAGAGCTGTTATCCATTTGCTTCCTTTGCTATTATGTGCAATGAATACATGAAACAGGTATTCTTTGAGATGCTTTATACCTTTTTCTTCATTTTAAAGTGAATTTGGCATAAATACTTGTTCATATCAACAGAGATGGAACAATATTCCAATGCTATATCCAATAGTATGCATAATTCTATTATTCACACAACCCACAGTGTAAAGTTTTCCAACACCATCTGTCTTCAGTGAAATTAATGGAATTTTAAACAAATTCAAGACCAGCATATGTAGATTCCCTTCCTGTATCTGGCCATAGGGATTTAGTATACTCAGCCACACCTTTCCATCAAGACTTTCTTCAATTGTTGAAATGTTACATGGCCAGTCCCTAGTAAGATTGGGCATAAATTTTTTGTGAGATCCTTTTCACAGATTCATAGAATGACTTGGGTTGGCACAGTCCATTAAAGTTAATCTAATCTACTTCCTCTGCAATGAGCAGGGATGTCTTCAACTAGATCAGGTTGCTCAAAGGCCTCTCCAGCCTAAACTGAATGTTTCCAGGTAAGGGGATCCAACAGTCTCTCCAGGCAACATCTTCCAGTGCTTTACCAGCCTCATCATAAACGATTTCTTCCTTACATCTAGTCTGAATCTCTTCTCTTCTGATTTAAAACCATTACCCCTTGTCCCATCACAACAGGCCCTACTTAAAAAGTCTGTCCCCATCTTTCTTACATTCAAGTACTGAAAAGCCACAAAAGGGTCTCTATGGAGCCTTCTTCTCCCCAGGCTGAACAACTCCAGATCTCAGCCTTTTCTCACAGGAGAGGTGTTCCAACCTGCTGGTCATTTTTGTGGCCCTCCTCTGTCTTTCTTGAATGTAAGACTGCAGAGCTGGACAGAGCATTCTAGGTGGGATCTCATCAGGGCAGAGGGGCACAGTGCCCTCCCTTGACCTGCTGGCCATGCAACTTTTGATGTAGCTCAGGATATTATGGTACCAGGGTATTTTTAATCATTTCACCTTATGCCTGTGAAACTGATAATGCTGCTATATCACACAGAAAAGGACATTACTGATTTCATAAACACTTATCAGGACATAATATCAGTGTGTAAGTTATACAGTTGGTCGACTGTGTAAACTAACCTGGTGAAGGTGAAGATGGTTCAGGTGTGGTGGTAACATTTACTTGTCCTGTTACATAAAGGCAAAACAGGTTAAATTTGTGAATAAAAGCATATTAAAATATCCCAGATAAGGCAAATCTCATTGGACTGTATTCCAAGAATTGTGCTAATTACTGAGGCATTCCTGAAAGTATTTAATGTTACATATTTCAGATGTCAAATTCACATCAAAGGACTTAATTACAAAGAAATCAATACATCTCATTATTATAATGAACACTACTAAATTTTTCCCATTTTTGGTACGACTTTTATGGCTAAGGGCACTTCACTTTTCAGGGATAGTGGAACACGGTTTTGCATGTAAGGGAGATCACTAGCTGAGATCCTGGTTACACAAGAATTTTGTAATATGAATTTTTTTCTTAAAGTTTTTTTACATCTGCTTGAAAATCCAAACTGTCCAGCCAGAGTCTATCCAAAACATTATTTAACAAGAGGGGTTTTCATGGAAATAAGCCATATGGTAATAAACCTCGAGTTAATTAAAAAAAAAAATCTCTGAAATTATATTTATTGAGTCCTGCAGCTAAATCTGCTTTTCTGCTGTGCATTCCCTTTTCCTGTGAAATGTGTTGAATACCTCTGAGACTCACAGCTCTGCTGGGTCTGTGCCTCACATATTAGAACACCAATACTTTATTTTACAAGCAGTATAGTAATGGGTTTATTTTGAAAGGAAGTTATGTTTAGATGAACACTCATTTATGGAGAGATACTAGAAAAATATCTTCTGTGAGTCTTTGCAAATGCTGTAGTATGGTTTTCAAGTTACTGTGGAGAAAGAAATGCTGCTTACCACATGGCATGCACCTTTCCTCTTCATGGTCAAAGTATTCATCGTGAGAGCAGTTGTAACAACCTGAAGAAAGGGGAAGAGAAGTTTGTTTTACATTTCTCAGACAAAGGCATTTAATTTACACTATTTATAATTGAATATATTATATTTCTGTTATTAAAAAACAGTGTCAATTGCAACATCATCTATTCAGGTAAGTATTTCCAATGTTATCCTCAGAAGGAGGTTTTGTCTATGAAGAATTTATTTGGTTTCTCCAGCTATATCAATTTGTTTAATAAAAATATTGCTCTCTCCACATGTTTTCTTTCCTAAGTACAGTGCATTATTTTGAATTGGTGCAAGTCAGCATTGCTCTTCCAGACAGGCTGAGCCTGATATAAAGCTAAATATAATACATCTACTGAGTTGATTATGTATTTAAAACACTACCACCAGAAAGGGAAAGATCAGCAAAACTTCTTCAAAAATAACACCGATTAGATTACCATTATTTGACTGTGGTATGACTGATTCTAAACAAAACAAAACAGCACTGAAAACAAATATGTTACTTTTTCCTGGTTTACAGTAGTAGAGATTATTACCTTCAATATTGACATATTTGTAGTTTTGATTTGGACAGTTACAGGGCCTGTAGTGCCAGGTGCATTTGTCATCACTGTAGCCACGGGAAAAACCATCATCAATTCCTGTTCTTTTATGAGAATTGTAATACTCACAATAGACAGCTACAAAAAGGACAAGCAAGAGAGAAGTCAGATTTTTTTTTTTTTCAAATTAATGGCATGATATTTCCAAACGACCGTAAGGAAGACAAAATTAATTAACAGTTGGAATAAAAAAACCTTTACTGAAGTGATTAGCTTCTGATGTAAATATATATTTTAACACCCAGAAGTTAGTTTCTTTTCTGCAAGTACAGTATGCAGGCATTTCCACAACTTTTCATACACAATATATTGAAATGTGGAAAGAAAACCATCAAAGATGACAGCTCTAACATTGATTTATGACATGTTCATCCTCTTTTTTCCTCTGTATGTGCTGTTTTGGAATACCCTGATGACATTTTCCTGTTTTACAGTGTTCCAGCCAACACAGCTGTCTTAATTCCCCTGACATCCACACAAAAGCTGATTTCATCATAGCTCAAATGAAACTTTTTTTTTTTACAATTTCATGCTTTCTCTACTGGCAAACTCACAGTGCAGTACATACCAATAGCAGAAGAAACAATCTGTAATCTCTGACCACATTATTTTCTCTCTCATTACTCCATGGTAAAAAGAGTTAAAATATTTTGGTTTGTTTAGCAGAAATGCACAGATTTCAAAACCCAGCTAACTGAGGTCAACTCTTTGCCCACAGAGAAAATGCAAACTTTGAGGTGGTCTTTCAAAAGTTTCCTATGTTGTCAAATGAATACACTGACAATAAAAGTCTCTTAAACCTGTCTAAGGAGAGCTCAAGGACACTCACGACAGAACTCGGGGGTCCTCCAGTCAATGCAGATGCCTTTTTCCAGGCAGGCCATGGCATAGACGGCGATGGCGTCACACATGCACTGACAGTCCCCTCCAATGTCACACCCACAGGAGTCTCGGACACAGGCCTCGTAGTAGGGCATCCGATTCACCTGCAGGGCGAAAGGAAGGGACTCATTTTCCAGGACTATTTCGTGCCTATTATACTCAATGTATGTGCATAGCCACTGCAGCATTATACACATTTCTCACTGGTTTTCACCACCTGAAAATGCACTGATCAGTATCAGGCATCACCAACAGACTGACTAATTCCTGATTCTTAAGTCTTCATTCTTTTTTCACTCTTCTTGTTTTAACTAATCAGTTAATACCATAGTTGGCTTTTGTGTTCACAAAAGGGTTGGTGAAATGCAAATTAAAAAAAAAAAAAAAGAAAATTAACATAAATGTTAGCCATAAAAAACTTTAAATGTATTTTATTAAAACATTTTGCCAAAGAGAAAATCACCTGCTGGAGCATGAGCATTTGGAAGAATACAGATTATACCTATAAATAAAAAAAAGAGCGAACAAATTCTTACCTTATTGTGACAGGCAGAAAAAACATGGCTATTGATGATGGAACATGTCTTTTCTGCCCATGCTTTACGATAAGGGTTCTTGCTACAGGGGTCCACTACGAAGTACACATCCCCACAGAGAGGATTCTCTTTCCAAGAGTTGACAAATTCCAGCTCGTTTGATGCCACGTACTTGCTTCGAGTTTCAAAGTCATCCTTCATGTTGCCATTATAGTTCCCACATAAACCACAGATCGTTTCCTAGATTCAATGAAAGCACTAATATCAGTCCAGCAAGTTACAATTCTCAACTTCCCTTTTGATTACTGACAGTTTCCTGTGCTTTAGGAGTGAATGTCATCTACAAATACCCTCTCATACCATACTTGTGCATGGGTTTCTCCTCTAGACTGTAAACTGTCATCATTTAGAGAGCAAATTCAAATGTGCAGTTGCATAAATTACAAACAGCTCAAAAAAATCCCTGAATGCAGTACAGAAATCCCTTAAAAGTTAGCCTCTTGTGAAGATCTCTGCTGTTTTTCAGATATTGATAAAAATTAATGGCTAGTAGCATTTCTGGAAAACTGTTGCTGTCATTGAGATTCAAGGCAACCAGGATCAAATATGCAGTTCAATCTGAATGGAGGGACACTTTAAGGAAATTATTCTGCAATACCTGTGTTTCTCTGGAGATCTTGATGAAGAAGTTCATGTGCTTATTCCAAATAAGGGTCATGTTGTATTTTCCTGGGATAATGATATCAAACATCAGGTGAAGTGCGTTCTTTTTCACTTTGTATCGTACACCAGGATTTTCCCCAGAAATAGCGAAGGTTTCATCTCTCAGTATGATTGTCAAATTCTGGAAGAAAATTTATCTGCAAATTACAACTTATCAACAAATTACAATGTATCTTCCTTGCTGAAGTTCAGATGCTGTAATACTGCAGCAGGAAAACAGTATTTTTTGATTGAGCAATTCACTGTGGAGTAAACTTCAAAATTTCCTGGCTCCTACACAGGCAAGATTCTTGGAGAATGAAACACAACATGAGAATTAAAAAAACCCAAACAAACAACCATGGCATTTCCTACTAAAACCAAGGCTCTAGGTTTAGCACGTAATTTCTTACAAAACCTTTCTCTTAAGATGCAGCTAAAGCTTCCAAAAATGAAGAAAACCTAGTCTTAAAATCTATTCAGCTGGATAATGGCAGAAAGAAGAGCTTACCCCAAGGTAAATGCTGATGGATCTGGAGCACGTAACTCCTGATTTCCCACAGATGACATTCTCAGTAACAATTTTGAAAGAGGAAATGGGTCTGTTAACACTGCAGCCATCCTAAAAAAACACCCAAAACAAGCCACAAGAAGCATGAAGGCTCAACAGACTCTGCCTGAAGTCTTCCAACTTAAAACATAGAAGTCTAAGAAAATACAGGATGCCTAAAATGTCATGAGTAATTCTGTTTAGGGAGGTGATGACCTCTGCTTTGCTAGTCAAACTAACATAACTTCCCTAAAAGACATATTTGTCTGGTACAGAATACAATGATTATTTAAACATATTAAAAAATCTAAAATTGGTTATAATTGCATGAAAATGATTTTTTGGAAGTAAAATATTTTCATTCTAAGTATTGAAATAAACATAATATATAGAAACTCAGTAAGTGGTTATAAAGATTCAAAGTGCTGTATTGCTTATTGATGCATCCTTGCATATTTTTATTAGTCTCTTAAATCCAGCTATTTCTTGATGCTGAGATGCTACTGAAATAACCAGGAGGAAGCAGGTTACCATAGCTAATATGTATTCACAGTTGCCATCAAACACAAAACGCTGTCCATCAAAGGTGGTGATGTGACCTTCTCCATACAGATTACAGGTGGAGGAACACCTTGTTTTCTGAACACATTTCCATTTGCCTTTTCTGCAAGTGCTGCGAGTGAGAAGAGAAACCACACTCAGATTTCAAAGAAATGCCATCTTTACCTGCTAATTTTTTTTTACCTGCTCACTTTTATTGAAAACATGTTCAATTAATTGACTTATGTACATTGAGACCGAGTTAAAGTTAACATAAGAACCATAATTAAAGTATATGGACTGCCTAGAAAATGAATTAATAATAAAGAAGAAACCTTAAATAATTTTTGTGCTTCTTTCATGAAAGAAATAGAATATAAAATTAATTTATTTTTGCTCTTAATGAGATCAGAAGTCATTGCTCTGTGTTGTTTGGGAAGTGGGGTTTTTTAATAATAGATCAGTAACTGGAAAGGGAATAAAGTACTTTGAGAAAGCTGCTAAAGAGATGGGAATCTTTTTGTGTTGCTTTTATCTACAGAAAAGAAGATTTTGCTCCCATCTTAATTTAGGTAGAGTTGTTAATAATACTTGACTTTATACCATTTACAGTCACAGGCCCTACTGGATGCCTTTATTCCTGAACATACATAAGGCAGAAATTATCCCTGAGGCTGGTACAATGACTCTTATCCATCCATACATCATCAAATGTTAAAGTTCTCTCTCTGTTAACCCCTGTACTCTGTCATGGTATTTCTTCCTTACAGCTGTTGCTATTTCCTACTCTCCAGACAGTTAAACACTTATTTTTATGTGGCTGTACACTTCAGTGAAACAGAAGATCTGCAGTGAAAAACCCTGTGATTCTTACCAGATTTCACATTCTGTCTGGATTTGTTCACCTCTTCCATAAGCAAGGCCACCATATTCACATGGACACTCCTCAGCTGGCACACACCTGCCATCCAGATTTTCATAGAGGCCATCAGCACAGACACAGCCTGATTCACACTTTGTGGGTATCTGGGAAAGGCCAACAGATTGCAAAACAAAAAGAAAAGATTGTGAGATACATTTTATCCTGGACTTGAATGGTGTCAGGAGTGAACCTGTGCTACGTTCTGTTTGGGCTTGATTTTAGTTTTGTGATGTTCCTTGTATTAACATGCTGTCAGTTCAACTAGTTTCACTGAAGCTGTAACATATACCTGTGGTCTGAGATACCAAACATACCTGAAGACTCTGAAAAAATCATCTTCCATCACTACCAGTCTTTCAGAAACAGTACAACAGAATATTCTTCATATCAAGGGAGCTTATTAAAATTCTTCCAATTAGTCTGTTTCCTTAATATAAGAAAACCCTATCAGGACAGCCCAGATCTTCCCCTGGCCCAGGTCTCCTGCATTCTGTGATCAACAGCAGCAGAGAGTTGAGAAAAAAATAGAACAGGAAGCATAAACCCCATTATTTCCATTGACATGGAGTCACAGCTTATGGAGTACCAGAGCCAGAGATTATAGCCATGTAGTTAAGAATCTTTAATGGATTTTTATTCTAATGGAATTTAATTCATTAATTAATGCAATTAATTTCTTTAATTACTTCTTAAATAGATGTACAATTTTTGTGTCCACAGCCTGATACTTAACTGCATCATGTCAGATAAAGTAATTCCTTTAATTTCACTAGAAGCAATGTAGTTGAGTTCTAAGTAACAACTAGAACATTCTACCTCTCTGAAAAGGATAAATATCTCAGAGCTGTGAAACTCACACATTCAATTCCAGTAGCCAGCATCTGACAGGTAGGGGCACATGCAGCTCCATACTTATTTTCTAAATTGTCAGAACATGATATGTATTTCTTAGGAGCTTTGCAGATTTCTAGGAAAAAGGCAGAAAAAATGAACATTGAGGAGAAATGAACACAGAAGAGAACAGAGAAGTAGTAATTTTACAACATAAAGGACAAAAATGTTTCTAAGTAAACAATATCAGACTCATACCTGCAGGATTTTGAGGTTTGCCTGTGCAACTTAGCCTCCCATTAACACAGTAGCTAGGGAGAAAAAGAAAGATCAATGAAAATCTCCTCTAAGAAAGGAATTTTGATTCTTTCCAAAACTGTTTTATTAAATATGTTTCACTCATGTTACTACCTCCTTCCCATCCTTTGAACTGGAATATGAGTCAACTTATCTCTTCACATTTTGTTATACAGTAACACCAGTTCGGAAAGTGAATAGTAGCCTGTTATCACTATTATCACTAGTAGGCAATTGGCATTATGAGGATGGCCTATCAAGTCATTCCAGAAGTTTGTATATAGCTAAGCACTGTTGACAAAATCTCAGCCATTCTTTTCTATTTTTCTGTGTAACATTTTCAAGCTGAAAGTAAATCAAATGCTTTCTTTTCAGTTAAGAATATTTGGAGTTTAGAAAAGGGCAAAACATCTGGAAAAAATAAATTAATGCTATTAAAAATAAAGCAGACTGTACTGGTTTGGGCTGGAATGGAGTTAATTTTCTTTGTAGCAGCTCAGTGGTGCTATGTTTTGGATTTGTGACCAAAACATTGTTGATAATACAATGTTGTTTTAGCTGGAGCTGAACAGTGTCCCAGAATTCTCACTCCTCAGGTGGCCGTGCTAGGGAGGAGGCTGAGAAGCAGTGTATTTTCATTCTAAGTGGAAGCTGGGAGGGGACACAGCCAGGACAGTTGACCCTATGACCAAAGAAAGATTTCATACTATACCACATCAAGCTCAGCTAAAGAAGGAAGAAGGAGGGATGTTCAGAGTTACAGCAGTCATCTTCCCAACAAACCATTATGCATGGCAAATTCATGTGTTCCTGGAAATGTCTGAATTGCTGCCTACTGACAGGAAGTTCTGAATCAATTCCTTCCTTAGCTTTGATTGTTCATGCTGCCTTGCTTATTAAATAATCTTTCTGCTTATTATTAATAAAGCAATTTAGCAAACTGTCTGTATCTCTATTCATGAGGTTTTTTGCTGTTGTCCTGACTCTCTTCCACATCCTTCTGGAGTAAGTGACTGTGTGGTGCTTTTCTGCTTGCTGCAGTTGACCCTCGACAGAGACATGAAGACCCCCCCACCTCCATTTTCAGCTTCTTCACCTTTAAACTTGACACACTTACCAGGTGATCCCACCAGTCATCGTTGACTGGTCAGGCAGGATGTACTTTCTGTCCTCTAAGTAGCAGGGACAATGAGATTTACGAACACACTCATTCTTGTGGTTCAGGTACATTCCCTCAGGACACTGGCAGCCCTCAATAGGAATATCAGTTGGATGGCATTCCAGGGCTCGGTTGGAGAGTGACAAGCATGTCCTGTCACATGCCTGAGTGTTGTAGCTGAATGTTTGATTGCCAGTGCAAGTAATGGCTACAAAACAAGACAAGAGCGTGTGTTAAACTTCACTTACTGATCATCTTCCTTGTGAAAGATAATGTCCTTTGCTTATGATGTGCTGCTTATTTTGTGTCAACAGCTTCAATGCTTAATGCTTCCTGTTGCTTCTCCTGTGGATGTGGAGCTCTAGCAAAACATGTTGGAGACCAAGATTTAACAGCAAACTATGCAGCTGTTCAGAAGTTTCATGAAGGTTAAATACCTTACAGCTTTTTTGTGAATCTTGGAATTTAATAATGCAAAGGGAGGCTTAGCAGAAATATCAATGTATTTTTGAGTAACAGTGAAACGTGTGCCGATGTCTGAGTTGCAAAATAAGAAAATAAAATCTGTAGTCACTTTTCCCTAGTTCTTTCTCATTTTACAGGATAGCTTTATTTTTCTGCCTATTCTGTACCTTAATTATCAAGTTCTGGAAGCAACCACATGCTCAGCTTAAAGCATATGAATAATCCTTTTCATATAGTCTTGAAATAACAACCCTGTTCAGACAGACACTAGAAGAGTATCCAACAGTTGAATATTTGTTATCCAATTTCAGCTCTTCTTTCTGATCACTATTTCCTCATTACTCATATGACGGCAGATCACTAAGAGTTTGTTCAGGTACTTACTGCAATTGTCCATACTGCTCCTCCAGTTCTCAAGGATTAAGCCCATGGAACTGCATGCTCGTGCATATGATCCCAGAGCAGAACAAATATAAGGAAAGGTCTCTTCATAATTACAGGCCTGGTAGACACATCTCTGAAAGCCAATACATAGAGAGTACTTTGTTACTGGCGACCAGACATTTGGAAGTGCTAAACCCTAGAGGTATTAGAAAGATGTGTGGACGTGACATTTAGGGACGTGGTGTAGTGGTGGACTTGGCATTACTGTATTTAGGGCTGGATATAATGATCTCGAAAAGTCTTTCCCAACCAATACGATTCTATGCTGAATTACAGAACTAAGTCAAACAAGATACATATTATTGCTTAACTAAAACTGATGGAAAATATCTGAGTAACTGCACTGCTGATGTAAAAAAAATATACTTAGTACCCTAAAACATGCCTTTGTTTATTTGCTGCTTCTCATTTTTAATATTCAAACTGTTTTGTGTAGATTGGCAAATACATTGAGCTCAATTATGCACAGGGCAAAATCAGTACTTTGCACAGTTAAAGTTGTTGTCATGGACAACTGCAGCATGAGCAAAAATACTTTCTGATTCACAGGGATGGGACTGGTGCCTGTGGCCAGACTTTCAGTGTGGTGGAGACATAATTTTCAAAACCACACCTGTTCCCAAGCATCTCTGCATTGCTGATTCAATGCGTGGGACACCGTATATGAGTTCAATCTGGTTTATATTTGGACTCCCTCTGTACAACACCCATCATAACTTCCTACCTTGTAGAAAGGAATAGGGTTCACCACAGCATGGCATTTCTCAAACACTGTACCCTTCTTGGTCAGAATGGAGCAATGAGTCTCAGCAGATATTTCTAATGAAAAGAAACAATAACCATTAAAAAGGGAAAGTTAGGGGGAAAAAATTGAAAAGGAAATTTTTTAAAAATTTGGTATTTTAGGTGAACTTTTGGCAATGATGCACTGAACAATAGGGCACTTCTTAGCTTGTTAGGTTTCAGACTCTATTCTTGTAGAAGCAGCTCAACAGAACTTCTTTTTTCTTTTTCACCTTTATTTTTTTTTCTTTTAAGACCAATAGCAATAGAGACTTGGGAAGACAAAACCTGGATTTCAGTTTCAGCACTGCTGAGCAAACCTAAGACAACCGTGGACATTGCAATTTCACTAGACAGATCAAATCCCTCTCATTCATCATCTCAGTCGCAGATCTCTAGAACAGGATCTGATGAGCTTTCACTTGATACGTATTGTAGAAAGCAGAAATGATGTGTTGGTGACAGATTTTGTGATGTTCAACCCTCTCAGTCTCTGTTTCTGTCCAGCTCTCTCATTTTCCCTGGTAGGTGCTTATGGAAGTGTCTGGCAAAGCCAGCTGGAGAGATCAGTTACCCAGGCATCATCTACTTACTGTTCAGTTGGCTCAAAGCACAAGGGTCAGTCTCTCTCTCTAAGGCAGGATGGCAATTTCCTGCCCTCCAAGAATCTACAAACAGGGAGGCTGTCCCTTCAGTGATATCCATGCTAGTCATGAAGTCATCTGTAGTGTCTCCATTGTAATTGCCACACAAACCTGACAACATCAGAAATGCAAGGGACAGCGGAAATTAAAGAATGTGTGCACAACGGCCTATGGTTCATCCTATAACAGTGACAAAATTGATTCAAAAGCTTTACTCAGAGTGTCAATGAATACTCAGGTCAAGTAGCCAGAGCATCTTGATTAAGTGCACATTCAGTCACTGAGCCTCTGCCTCCTCAAGAGTGTCAGCTTCTAATCAATGACAAAATCATAGAGAAGTTTTTGCCTTTTATTTTAGAAAAAAATGGTTTTAAATAATATGTAAAATGCCCCTTAATGTAAAAGAGAAAGGCCGTGAAACACTTTCGAAGTTGCATGTTTTCTTACGTATATTAAATGCATAATGACAAAGAATATGTATACAGGCTTTTGTAAAAGCCAAAGCCCCTCTGTAATTCCCCATAATCAGAATGCAAAATATGCTTGTGTGGCTAATGTTGCTGTGCAATAAACATCTCCATCTGGTGATTACCAGCTGAAAAGCTTTTAGATTCTTATGCTCATTGTATTTACAGTGGTCATGCATTACATTCAAAGAACTGTGTACTCCAAGATGCAGACACCACAGACTTATTTTTTGCTCCTTCATTGTGCAGTAAAGCACATACCGAAAAAACACAGACATAAAATACAGAACAGCATTTTATTATGTATGAAAAATGGGACACCTCTTGTTTCTTTGATTCATTTTAAAGTTATTAGTGAAAAATCAGTTTCCCAATGCATGGAGTTTTTTTTCTTCGAATCTGGAGAGGAAAATTGATTTCCTAAAAGATGAATACTAAGTTTTCAAAATTACACTAACTACATTTTCTCCTTTGCAAGGGGACTTGTTTACTTACCTAGTGTTCTGCCTTTGAATTGTGATCCAACTTTCACGTAGGCCTGGAACACAGGTGATGTTTGAACTGCAAGTTCCAGCCCAAAGTTTGTATGCATCTGAACATACATGGAGGACTGTCTGAAAACAGTGATGCCTCCTGAACAAACAAGCAGGTTTAAAAATAGAGATGTTGGTGATACTGCAAGGTAAGGATTTTAACACATACATAAATGTTCTAGCACTCTGTCTACAACTCTTCTCCCACACACAACTCTCCACAGAGGAACAGATGCAGCAGGAAAGACTCTGACCTTCCTCCAAAACCCCTGGATATTAGCAATTGAAAGGTTGTGAAAAATGCTGGGTTGTGTAAAAACAGACATTTCATTTAATTTGGATATAACTTATATCTCCCTTTTTTTTTTACCTGATCTGTAAGGCAGCCGCTTAAGTTCATCATCATCAGTAAGGAGATCATTCTGAGAAATCACAATTTTGTCCTGTAAGAAGAAGACATGGAACCAGAAGTAACTATTTTTACAGATGGTATTTATATGTTAAGTTAAGCAACTATATTGTCGACAATCTACGTAAAAGAAAAAAACTTAATTCAAGCATTTTCTCATGTTATAACATGCTGCTTTTAGTTTTCACTTTGAAAATACCTTCCTGAGTTGATGTAGCAACTGAGATCTTTACTGTGTATACATAAGCAGAAACTTATCTTCAGTATTTATCTTTCATAATTTTTAAGTTCAAGCTACTAGCAATGACTTTGAGTGCTTATTTTGCTAATCTAGTGATGAAATGCTGGATGGAACCTATGGAGGGAAAACCTACCTTTGCAGATTGGTAAATTATAGCACTAAGTGATGTCTCAGAATGAGAATAACCAGTCTTATCATAAACAGCCATTAGGGTTCCATTGTGTGGCAGGCTGGAACTCTGGAGGGAAACAGGAAAGAGGAGTAAAATGATAAGCCTATGTCAGTATAACTATGATTTGTAGAATAAATGTGTATCTTATGAAGTCCTTTGTTCCAATAGGAAACCAAAGACCGACTACAATATATCCATTTGGTATTTTTTGTTTCTAGACTGCAGGAAATTACCTTCATAAGAACATAAGTGCAAACCCCATGGAATCGATATGGCCTCGAATCAAACGTGGTAACAAAGGAGCCTCCTTCCAACGAACACCTTCCAGGGCAGGGCAAATCTTTGCAGTTCCACTGACCCATCACACATTTACTGCAGAAAACAAGAAATTCTGTGTAAGGTTATTCTTTTCTTCACGCTCTAAAAACTCAGCTACTTCCTAGTAATGAAATAAGTCGTTTTTATCACTTTTCTCCTCATGTTTCTATGCTTCGATTTCCTTTGTCTACATATATCAGTTGAAGTTCTTCATCTTAATTCAAAGTTGCTGAACTCTTGTATGGATTGTCAGTAAACTTTCTCAAATCGTGAAAGGTGCTGCCCTTTGAAAGGTTAGGCAAAATTTTCCAGTTGTCTGGTGAAAGCACTTTTCATTCTCTCATAGAGGTATCTGTTGCTACTCACCAGCTCCTACAAGCTGCTTTCATTGTCTCACCAGGAGCATACGTTTTCCCATTCAGTGTACATGGACACTGGCTAATGTGAACACATGTCCGATTCTTCGAGATATCATCAAGAACAGTTCCTGCCAATGAAGATAAACAAGACATTTTTCCCCATCCTCACTTAGCCCTAAAGTTATTATGGCTTGAATGCTTTCTGAAAATAGCCTGAGAATGCTATTCTTGTATAGGCAGTGCCCATACTCGAAAATGTAACACACAGGAAATTTTCTCCTAATTAAAATGAAACTGAATATTCACAAGTGGCAACAGCTTTTGAGTACTTTTTCCATATGAAAGTGCAGTCAATTGTCCTATTTTGAAATGCAGATGATAGTAATAACCACAATTTCTGTAATGAGTTCATCTTGAATTATTTTAAAGGGAATTCACAAAATACCCATAATACTGCAGAAGTCCTCTGAAGTATGCTGCCTCTTCCTGGTGCCTGATCAGTGTTTCTTTAAGTAAAGAACTTTAGGCAAATGGCAGATCATTATCCCATCACAAACCATGACCTTGTGAGCAAAATGCATTCACAGCTCTGTTCTTGCAAAGAGTGACCAACCATCTTTAAGGACCACGATTACTCAAGACTCCAGTTACATTATGTTACCTGAGAAAGAGCAGTTCTAGCAGCACAATGCCCTGAAATGCACAGCTAGTTCATTATTTAGCAGTCCATTCCACTTGACTGGGTATGTGCAAAAAACCATTTGTGTGATCCATTAAGAATATGATGAAATGATACCTTCTGGACAAAAGCAGCCATAGGTACAGTGACTGGAACAGCTGTACTCTGGGTTGGAACAGGTTTTAATACAAGGAGAACCACATTCCTCATAGATTTGGTTCGCAGAACATTTTCCCACAGCTGCAACAAACAGTGGGAATGTTAAGATTTTTAAAGTGTAAACAGAGGAGAATATTTCATCTACTACCTAGCAAGGAAAAGACCTTCTGATTTCTGACACTAACATTCTTTTATCCTGCCTCAATACTCATCTAATCATCTGAGTATTCTGCTACCATTATAAACTCACTCTGGCTTTTTTTCATTTTTCTTGCCCCAAAAAATTGGAAACCATTTTTCAGAAGCTTGGAGAATGACAAACAGGCCATACTGCAGCCTAATGAAATACCACAAATCAGATTTTCTGTAGTACTTCAAGGTTTTATTTCCAATCAGTCATTGTAAATAAGAAGGTTGAGCACCTGTAAAATGACTATTGAAAATCATCTTTGAATAAAAGGAGCTACGGCAATGATTAGCAAAAAGGTTCAAAGACTTCAGGAGCTATTTAAAAGTACTATCTCTTCACTGTCTAATTTTCCAAGTACAGTAATAAGAAACCTGTGCTTAGAGCGAGCAACCTCCTGTAGGAAGTTTGAGAAGTTAAACAGTTTTCATTTGGTGGATGTTTATCTGTTTTATTGTCACTGATCTAGACAAAGGAGCTGTTTTGAGCTTCCTTCTTCTTTGAGATTTCCCTGCTCTCCTTCTTACAGCTTTATCAAAGACCACTGTTCTCTGTAGAAAATAATTTGTTTGATTAAAGACAGTACAGACTTTTTTTTAATATTCCAGTTATTTATCATTATCCCTTCATTTAAGACACATAAAAGTTAAGCATATTCTCTCATGAATAAACCATTTGAACTTACAGCAGAAGTTTTCAGTTCTCCAGTTAAACACCATTTGGTGGGACATAGCACATTGCCTGGAATACTCTGACAGTGTAGAGCAAGTGCAATTGTTTTGTCCTGGCTCACTGCAGTCCTGCATATCGAGCTGGCAACGAATGACAAACCTATCCTTGGGCACAATGCAGGTTGGTGACACCAAATTAAGTAGCTGAGAGCAGATCATGGCCTAAATAAAAAGAGAAAAAAATAATTGTTCCCAGTGTTGTTTCTTTCATATGAAAGCCACAATGGAATAACACTGCTAGTTATGATTTTCTTGTTGGTTTGTTTGCTTTATCCCCTGGAGTTTAATAGTGCGTATTTAATTTAAAATGTGTGAGAAACTTGCAGATAGAAGGGAATATAAATCCATTGTACAACAGAAGGAATTTGATATATTGAAATAATTCCACTTCTCATTATGTTGAAAATTAAGTCATTTTCTGTGCCATCAACCCCCCTAAACATGGCTGAGAATTACACAGAAGAAATGTGTTGTATCATGGCAATTCAGTTCCATGAAAAACATCCCAGATGTGAAGATCACAAAATTCATTCCTCTATGAGCACACACTTGCATTTCTGCTGCCTGTATGTTTGTGTTGCCTATCACAC
This sequence comes from Chamaea fasciata, assembly GCF_029207755.1. NCBI lineage: Eukaryota > Metazoa > Chordata > Aves > Passeriformes > Sylviidae > Chamaea > Chamaea fasciata. The sequence continues at coordinate 17,084,079 of NW_027094092.1, read as the reverse complement.
TGCCTACTGCAATGTAAGGTCTCAAAGGTTCTGAGGCACATTGATTTTCTGTTCATTTAGAACTGTAAGTGATGCCAGTTGATGGTGGTTGTCCCTGTTATCAGTGCTGTTTTCTGGTAATATGATTTAGGCATTGTGAACATCTTCAGATCCGTACAGCTTATGGTGTTAGGTCTCTTAGCTGTTAGATAAAAAGTTCTTACAGCTTCACTGATTTCCACAAATTTCCTGTGATGCCCTGCATGGAATTCCAGAAAGCTGTGAGCCAAATGCTGGTTGATTTTTATGAGTGATTTAAATCTAGCCTTAAAAACACCTGTGGGCTTTTATTCAAATGTATTTTAATGCAAAGAACTTGTTTTCTTTCTCGTATCACGCTATACTGATGTTGACTGTACCTGTTTTCAAGGAAGTCATTTTTATGAAACCACTGCCTCTCTCTTGTTGATTTCTATCCATCTTGTCCCCCCTGCTAAGAATCATGCTGCAGAGAAGCCAAGAAGAACTTTCTTACATATTTTTTGTGAGGAACGTTGGAAATTGGTATCTCCTCGGACAGGCAGATCTCTGATGGATCATCCATTTTTTGTAATGCAGCAAATTTATATGTGTCCAGCAATTTACCTGGAAATTGAAGGGTTATAATTTGTCAGGAAAAAAAAACTTCATTGATTTGTTTACTTGTTGCTGACTTTACTCTTTGACTGTTAAATGTCCTACTAGTTAATCCTCCCAATGATGACAACTGCCTCTTGTGGAAGTCAGGAGAGTGTGATCCTTACCACCTGTTTCAAAAGATAAGAGTCTTTATGACTTGTGTGAGGAACCCACTGTATTATGCTTACAGGAGATAACAAAGTGTAGAATAATTGTCTGAGGTATGTTGGTGCCCTATTGGACTGCTTTTACTCAATTCTGAAACATAGCAATGCTATCACATTATTCAATTTTCAACTTTGACTCACTTTGACTTGTTCTTCTGTCTGAAATGTCCTTGTCTCTTACCTTCACTTACAAATTCATTCAATTCATAACCATCATAGTTCCCACACATTCCACACGTTTTCCCCATGTATTTTTTTTCAGCCAAAACCTAAAATAAAATAGAACAAAACATTTAAAAGGATCAGCCTAAGTAAAATAATCTATACAGCAATACCTTTCTCAAACAAATTCAGTTCAAGCACCCAATTAAAAGTGATTCTTCTCATTAATTTCCATGACTTTTCTGGGGGAAGAATTTTGTAAGCAGTGAAGTCTTTTCCCAATAGGCAAATAGTGATTTTTAAAAATTCGTATTTAATAAAAAGAATAAGATTTGAAGACAAAGGGAATTGAGGGGGGATAACATTCTAAGGAGCCAGGAAAAAAAGAAAATAATGCTGAAGCCTTGCTAATATCTTTGTGGACAGAGCACAAATTTCAGGTTTCTTCTCTTATGAAATTTAAGGTTACAGGAAGAAAATCTATTTTCAGAAGAAGGTTATTCAGTTCTCCATTGTTTTGAAGACTAAAATGGTAATATTACTACTGCCTACAAATAATGAATTATTATGAAAATCTTAGAGAAATAAAACCATATTCTTTGTATAGTCAGATTAACCCATCACAGTAGCATTTTCTCTCAGTATGTAATAATAATGCTGATAAATCTCCTAGACAATTTTCTACATCTCCTTGTTTTAGCAAACTTAATAAATTTAGAATTCAGTGTCTTTTGTGGCAATATTATTGCAGGTCACACTGAGAAAATGTATTTGGGATTTTGAAGGGAAAATCTGAAAAGACTCAGAAAAAGGAAAGCTCAAAGAAACTGGTAGAAGCACTCGATGTTTGAAACCAAAAGACGTCCCAGGGAAGCCCAATAAAAAAGACTAAACTATGGCATACAGTATTAAGCACTGCACAACTTTAAACAACACCTCTTAAGCAAAACATTGCAGCTGCTGGAATACCCTGAGGAAAGATTAAAATGTGTGAAAGTATCCACAAATCTCAGCACTGGTGGCTTTAGCTAACTACCAATGCTGCAAGCGAAAGTAACATGCAAAATTGTTTATTTCAAGAGGAATGGCTAAAACAGGAAAAGAATAAATATGAAAATATGAAAACACATGCAAAAGCACCCATAAGTTCAGAGAGTTCTTGCCATTCCAGTAAATCAGTGATAATTTTCTTTGCTCTATGAGAACATTTTACTAACCATGAGGTAGTCGTCATTGTTCCACATGACCACCAGTTCCATCTCCATCAGCTTGGCTACCAGGCGGATGTTGCGTCCATAAGGTGCTATTTGGATTCCATTGCTGGTGTAAGGCAACTGAATGACACTGAAATAGGGTGAGAAGAGAAACCAACCTCATAGCAAGATTATGCAGGTATCAGTTATTTATTTTGGATATGATATACACACAGTCTGAGTACTTGCAGTAACATGAAACAGATTTTTTTTCCTTTTTAACTGTGACATTTCAAAACACATGAAAGTTTGTTTTGATTGAAAATCCACGTCAGAAGTTTCATAGAAGAATCACCAGCAAATGGGTTGCACAGTGATTGTACTACTGACTATGTTTGCACAGGACTTGGCATCTTCACTGGGTTCGATTTTATTAGAGCACAGTAATATGTTTCAAGAACTTGTAACCATGAAGTTAGTGTGGTGGAACTAATGCTGATTATGCCAAGGAGATTTTATGGCGTTTTAATATAAGAATTATGACTGAAAACTGACAAGAGCAGAGAAACCCATAACGAGAATGTTGTAGAGTGTGAATGCTTGATGGGAAGCAATGGGAGTAGAGTCCAGTTAGGTGCGTTAACTTCAGTAACTTGTTCATTCATTTTTGACACAAAGCAGCCTTTAGTGCACCTGCTATGTAATTCCTTGCCTTCTCTAAACACTTCATGCCCCATTCATGGCAGAATCTTACCCAACATTCCTGACAGAAATGCTGCCTTTCTCAACAATGACAACAGAAGGTCCAAGCTCAATAATGATCCTTGCAATTTTTTTGTCCAGCCCACGACGGAACTGAATGTTGAAGTCTGGGCTGGTCTCATCACATACAGTTGCAAAGATGTAGTTGCAAGTCCCAGTGAAGTCATACTGGTATTTGTCAAAGGTTGAAAAATGCCCTCCTCCCCAGGTAGAACAGGAATCCTTGCTCAAAACTATATGAGAAAGAAACATGGATTTAGCATATTTGCTCATTCTGATTAGCATTTCAAATAAAAATATTAGGACAAGCTATTAAGTTTTTACTCGGATGAATTCTGTAAACAACATTCTAGCCCTCTATTTGTTTTGTTTTGTTTTTTCTTTTGTAATCTCAAAATTTTACCTCAAGTCAGGAAGTGAAAAAATATTAGGAGTGAGAGCAATATTCTCATGTACCATAAGCAGAGAAGAATTCCCTAACTTCCTGGCTTGGGAAAAACCTGTCCAACTCCTATGGGTAATAAGAAGATTTACCTTCTTATTTCAGTGTGCTAGATCTGTTTGCAAAGGTGACAGCTTGCTACTGGACAGAGCTTAAACATCTCAGGCACAGCATTTACCAAACTATGGCATTACTGTATCACAATTAACTGCACAGTCAAATCACCAGATATCCAAAGACAGTCTTCAAATCCCAACTTGTAATTCCACACCCTTTGGGCTGTGTGTCTGTCTGACAAAGTTCCAGCCAGTTTTATAAATATATGGAATATTTTAATCAGTTTTCATTTTTAAGAAGTAGTTTGGAATGTTAATTCTGAATAGACAGATTTTCAGATGTGGAAATGAGTAAAAAAAAAAAAAACCAAAAAATACAACAACAACAACAACAAAAATACAACTCCAGCACTTGCTGTTAGATAGTTCTGCACCTACTTATACCATTTGAATACTCCCTCTGAAGCTGATAATTTACTAAAGTACCTAAAATCATGTCTTCAATTCTGTATTTCCAGACTTAGATTGCTACTTTCATTTTTAAATTATTTTTGCTTATGGTATTACATAAAGCTCATGTATTTTAGAATATATCTTAGAGTTACAAACTATCAGATAAGTTTATCAAAGTCTACATGCCATTTACATTTACTGTTTTAAAGCCAGAACATTTCTTTTAACTCTAAAGGAGAGATCAGATAACTATAGAATGCTACTGGTTTTATCCTGGTCGTGTAGAAAATACTGTTTCCCAATGAGCAGTTACCTGTTGGCAAAAAGTACTCCTCTTCCACACTTCTGTTCTGTCCTGAAGGTCTAACTGGAAAATAGGAATTGGCTGATTGTTATCATTGATCCTTCATGCCCAAGTCCAGCTGGTTTAATATTCTGTGCCTGAGTGATAGTGACCACCAAACCCCAGAGTGTGCCAAGGAATGATTACCCAGGGCTGCACAAGGGTCAGAGTGCAAGAGGTGCCCCTTCAATAAGTACAGGAGCACGGTCACTGTATTTGTTTTTATTTTAATCTTATCAAAGAAAAATAACAAATGGGAAGGTCAATAACTCAGAAGTTCAAATCCAGATTATGTGTTTGTCTTTTGAATTCAGCTTTTGCTAAATAATATCTAGGGACTTTCTTTTAATTAGTCTATATCCATGCTCTAGTGCTTCTCTTGTTGTAAGAACAGACAGCAGACAGAGATGAGTTCCTGAATATTTGGGAAATTTTTTGTCTGGTCAAAAGTCTTTCAACTACTTTTATTTTTAGTAAAAATTCATGTAGCTTTTCCATGCTTATACTGAATGAGAATCCTCCTAATTCAAGTCACTCTCAGTTTCTTCTGCCTAAAGAAATGCTTATTATAATAAACTTTCATTTTATATAATTCATTTTGTTCTACACCTCCACATTTCCCCGAAACTGGCTAAAGAATTTCATTCATCCATTGATATGCAACAAGCTTTGGAATAAAGAGAATTGCTTTCTAATCGTATGCAAAAGTAAAGCACGATATTTTAGTGTAAAACATTTAAATAATGAATTACTAGGAAGATTGTCTGTAAATAGAACAGGATAGAAAAAAAGTTGGAATATTAGGAGTGATATCCTAGTTATTTTAGAAGGGATCTTGTGAAAATTTTGTGTTTACAGAAGGGCCATAGCCTTCTGTATCCCATAGGGGAGGAACATCACATCCTGTAAAATCATCATAGCATGATGACATTTATTCATTGTTGCCATGGACATGGAAAACTAAATAAATGACTATTGAATGAACTTCAAATTTAGAAGTCAGTGCCTCACATTTCTTCAGAAAAGGCCTTGTGGAAAAGTGTATTGGTTCTGCCCAAGGGTTGAGGTAGCTCTGTATTTTATTTCCAGCAGTGACCATTAACAGCCTGCCCAAGGGAGGACTACCATCAGATCAGGCATATATACTTCCACAGATATTCCCTCAGTCACCAATTATTTTCAGTTCAGGGAATTTTGTGAGGCTATTAAGATTTTTCTGCTTACTCCTCCCTTGTGTTCTGGCTTCCAAGTCCTTGTCCACCATCATTTTGAACAGAACCAAAATTTCCTTGTAGCAGAAAATTCCACAATAACTACAGTCAAAATTTGCCATTAAATTTTAATTATTAGTGAACATTTTAAGGGTACCTGCCTTTCTAACCATACTTCTGATAGCTAATATTTTAAAGCTATAATATGCTATTTTTTTGTTTCTTTGTTTTGGCATTGCATATTGTTTTACAAAAGTAAGATAGCAGTGTCCTACTATTTGTATTTCTCAGACTCAGGAAGGACTAGCACAAATTTCCAGTAAGTAGGTGGCTGGAGTTAATTCTGCATACAGATTTGGATGGATGCACACAAGCCATTCTTGGGAGTTAAGGGAAAACTGCTGGTAAACTACCAGAAGTCTGGCAGCAGCTGGCAGAGCTGAATGCTGAAGCTGAGATCTGTCCTACTCTGACCCCTCCTCTGGCTGCTGGCAACAAAGGTGAGGAAGAAGTATTCCACACTCTGATTGCCTATTTGCACATAAGTTTGTTTTAACCTGAAATCTTTAAAATCATTTTCACAGATTTAATCTATATGGAGAATGAGCTTTATTTAGTTTCCTGGATTTTGCAGTACCAAAAGAATCCATATCCTAAATTTTTAGACACTATTAGGCAGTAATATGTAGGAATGAAAATCAAACACACCACGCAGATTACCCCAATAGCATATTTATAAATGTGGAAGGCTATTAAACTGTTCACAGTTTCTATCCTTAGGCATCAAAACCTCAGCATGGCACACTTAAGCACTTTCCATTTAGTTTAAAATATACCACAGTGAGACAACGCATTTTACAATCTTTTTACATGCAAAGTCTTCATTTGGAATTTCTAAAATTTAATGCTTCAAAACATACGCTCCTTGAGGCAAAGACTTATTTTTATTATGTGGTTTGTACAGCGCCTTCTGGAATATGGACTTGATGCTGAATAGAGCTGCCACTCACACTTAAATGAAAACATTAAAAACCAGGTCAGACACTTACTTCTTTGCAGAGATTCTTTCTGTTTCTGGAGAAAAATGGGGGACCAATAATTTCCTTCAAAAGCTGTGAAAGGAAAAAGACAACACAATGAAGTTATCCTCTGAGCAAAAGGAAGTTGAGTATTTGTATATTTATTTATTTTTAAGCATGCGACAAGTCAAAGCAGGGTTAGCACATATGAATTTTGGTCTGTCACACAAATCTGAATGGAAATTATCATGGAAAAATCACATAATTCCTATTACATAATTAAGTCAGAGAAAATTCTTCTGTAGCCCTCAAATGTTATCAAAATTTGCCAAAAATCCTATGCAATATGAGACCTCCTATATTTCATACTAAAATCCTGTGATCCTGTTAAAAAAAGTGGGATAAATCTTTCCTCATGTTTTGGAGTTCTTGTTTCACCATGTGGGTAGAACTAGTGGAGGGAATGGCCAAAAGTGTGAAAATATGGGGAAAGTATTGTCCTGTGTGTCCTTCACAAGAACCATGGGATCTGGAGCTAAAGAGCAGGAAATCCCCCGCTCACGTTAAGGCAGAATGATGTAAGCTGTCACCTGCTCCTTTCCATGCACCTCTTCACAAAGCCTAGTTTGGTTAGGAGAAGCCAAGGAATGTTTAGCAAATGCTGAGTGCAGGGTGGTTCCTCTTCCTTGTCAAATACAGACCTGCTGCATGAGCACAACTGCTCCACACTCTCACACATACCCAAAGGCTCTTTCACCCAGCATTTTCCTCCAGCACTGCTGGAGTGAGCTCTCAGAGTCAATAGCTGGGTGGTAAAAACCAAAACAAGATGCAGGAATAAAGATCTGAGGTGCTTCAGAAATGTGCTGGTCATTTTTAAATTTTCTCATGTCTGGTATTTCTTAGATAGCAAGAGCAAGTATCTTGTAGAAGCCACGTAATTCTCTATTACATGTTTAGGATCTTTTGCAACATAGAAAATGTTGTGGCAGAAGGTTTCTTTCACCAAATAAACCAGGCCAAATCCACATACATATCTATATATACACTACAGCTCTGCAGGGTGCTGTTGCTTCCTTGGAAACTGCAGTGAGTGGAAGCCTCCAGGGAGCTCACCAGCTGTAGCAGACTCTCAGCCAATTCCACGCTGTGTTGCTGAAGGTACGGTAATATTTGCCATGTGCTACCTCAAGGGCTGCACGAAAACAGGTGAGGCTCTGCCTTTTATGTAAGGCCAGGTTAAAGCACAAGAGGGAATTTTGGAACTGAGTGTTTCAGCACATCCTTTTGCTTTGGATCTCAGATCCAGACATCTCCAGCATTCCTATCGGCCTATACCTCAATTCTTCTATGAAACAATACTAGCTGAAAAAAAGATGTTATCTGGATAAACTAATCTAAATAAAAATTTAGAGCTAAAATACTACACCGGAATATATACATGGAATCGTATACAATGAATATTTAGGCATAAGGGAAATAAATCAAGTCTATAAGTTCAGTGACAGAAGTGCTCTCATCCTAAATGTTCCAACAGCTTAAAATGGCATTTATTTCAGCCGCTCCCAAGTTGTCTGACACACTCATCACAAAATCATTATAGATCCTACTCATGCTGCCTTGCTGTCTAGAATTGGTCAGCACTGGCCAATAATTGTTTGAAATTTTGCCAGTGTTTTAGAAAACATCCACAGTTGGCCTGCAACTCAGCAGGCATTTCCAAAATCCAGCATGCTCCTTCCAAGTTCCTAGTGAACCGTGCATCGCAGTAAGAACACCACAAAAAGGAACGGTCAGTTTGTGGCTTTCAGGTAACACGCTTCATGCCTAGAGTGGGTGCTGCCTTTTCTGAGCACCTCATTTTGGATACCTGCATTTGTTCAGTAATCTATTGTTGTTGGTTTTACAGTTTTCCAATGGTTACAGTTTAATCCTAAACTTACACTACATGAATGGGATTTAGGAGGGTGTAACACCTGCCTTCCAAGGATATTAGATTTGTAGGAATTGAATATATGCCTAAAACATTACTTCAAGTCAGATCTATCTAGAGATCTTGATGTAAAGCAAAATGTCTAATGAGTAATGGACAAATATTTTAGATTAGAACAGAAAAATCAGTTTACAAAGCTTGTTTGTTAGCATTTCAAACTCAAACATCTAAGCATGGCAAAAAAAATTTAACACATACTTCAGGTTTGGTATTTAGATTAAATTTGAGCATAATAATCATCCCGGATTATATGGAGGTGTAAAAGAGTTAGATTGAAAACAACTATGGACGTGAAATCCACTTTAACTTTTTGCCCAAAAAATGGCTAATAAAACAAACACAGAGCCATTTGCTGACTATATGCCAATCAGTCTGTATCCTGTCAGATCATACTATATAATTACAGTACAGTAATCATTCTCAGCATTTACATTCTTTTTCTCACACTTATTTCTGAAGAGAATAGTTAAATCTTCCTGGCAATGTTATCAACCATTCAGAGGCACACAAAGTGGCAGATCGTACAGATGTATCAAGTGCTACGGCTATGCAGAAGAAGCATTTTGCAGTCACTTGAGAGTTTTTCATTTCAAAGGTTGTCTCAGTGTTAAACGAGATTTCTAAAGTACTGAAATCTTTCTTACTGACATTTTACTATTACTGCAAGTATTCTGTTTTCCTGTGAGAAATGACTTATTGAATGATATGACTGAATGGATTATTTTGAATTATCTCAATAGAAATACTTACTTCGAATTATCTCAGTAGAACTTCAACCAGAGTTTCACTTCTCTTGGATAAAGGAAGGTTTTACTTCCAATTCCCACTTTACTCCAGCTGGCCAACTTCCTTGAGAATTATATCTGTTGAAGTGCAGTTTTTGTGTGGTCAGCCTGTCTAGCTCATGGCAGTAACGCAAGCTAGCCAGGGAACATGATTTACTATGAAGAAATAGATAATTTTGTTCCCATACTATGGTTACTATGAAACATCCCTATGGGAAAATTTTATGTTGTAATGGCTTCAATCAAAGTATCTCACATCAGATAAACAAATGAAAACAAAACATTGAAATGAAATCTTTGTACTTCCAACTTGCAGAAATAGTTTAAATCTTTGTTTTGTAAAGGGTTCAGTTTTTCTCTTCTAATTTGAGACAAACAGAAATGTTGAAATGTCAGATGTTCTGGAAAGGAAAAGAACTTTAAAACAAATTAGAGAAGTCTAAAATTAAATTTAACACTGAGGGTACTGGTAGAGCTGTAGCTGTAATATGAGATCAGTTGCATATGTTCATGATTATTTCTCTTCAGTATGAAATTATTAACTCCCTTTGTCTCTTGCAAACATAGATATGTGAACACCACAAATCAAGGTGACTTCCTAGTTACATACTTCATAAGAAAAGGTATGACTGTATACAAACCTCTCAAAAGGATCCTTGCAGTTTTGATTATTGAAATAGCTAAAGAGGTGAAGCCTCAATTAATTCAATGAGTCAGCACCTCTTATTAAGCAAAGGCTAGAACTAACAGTTTAAATCAGGTTTGAAGCTTCTGCAGATTTTTTTACTCAAGCTAACGCATGTTTACTGATTTTCTTAAGCTATCACCTTCCATCAGGCTTCACATCAAATTATCAAATATATGTCCTTACACTCAATATTTATGTTTACAGCTCGAGACAGACTCAAGGTACAGAATTTGGATGCAGATATATGAAGAAGAGAATAAAGTCCTGGCTTTGATCTGACTCATTCTACAGAAACAACACTTGGATCTAGAGTTCAAACAATGAGCACCCTGCTCAGTGTTGTCCAGTTTAAGAATGTGCAGATCAACATCCAAAAACTGTCCAATTTCAAATCTCTCCTTGACAGAATGAAATCTGTTTTCACAATCTCCAACCTTTTGAGGCATTCCAAGGACCTGAAATATTGACACATCCCAAGGAGAAAACTGCTCTGTAAGAATTTTCTAGATCCTGCTTCTAGGGTTTTTATCTTTAAATTCAACTTAGTCCTTTGTAGAAGAAGTTCTGATTTGTGATCGCCAAGTTTACATATAAAGCTTGTGGCTGTGTAAGTGCCTACAGCAATTTTCTATTTGATTGCAAGTATTTATATCAATGCATCTATCATCTAGAAAAGGAAAGTCATGTAGGTTAAGAATTGGCTCTTGCAGGCAGCAAAACTTGGGGTTAGAACCCACGTTCAGGCCCTTGACTTGATATGGGTTACAATGGTGTTAATACAGTGAATGGAGTTACACCTGATTTATAACAATACAGCTGAGGTTAGAAATTAGCTCTGAGAGTTTACTAAATGGTTGAGTTGCTTGTATTTTTATTTATTTTCATGCTACAGCTAAATCAGTGATTTAAGAGCAATAAATGTCGCCGTGCAATTTGAACTATATGGTTCGTTAAATGGAGTAAACACAATACAGAAGAAATAAATTTAACTTTGTTTAACCTAAAGCAAGTGAAGTATGCTTTTTAGCAGCTTGAAAACTTTTCTTGAAATTCTAACTGTAATAACTGGTAATTAAAGAGAATATGCAGAAGAGATTAAAAAAAAAATCTTAAGCAATGCCAAACCATGGCAAAAAAGGCTTATTCTCAAAAAAATCCACTGATAACAGCACCAGAGGAATAATGAGTGAGGCAGCCCAGTAGCTAGAGAGCCATTGAACTTACCAACCAAATCTGGTTTTAGAAATTACACATTCATCTGGTATACAGGTGGGTTGGATCAAAAAAGTAAGACAGACTTCTTAGAAACACCGAAGGATTGTATTGAATAATATATGGACAAATACATGAAGTCATGTAAATTTTTTACCAATTCTGCCTGTTTCAGGCAAACAGAACCATTTGCCTGATTTCCAGGATTCTTTCTATCACATCGTTCTTCAAAAAAGAAATGACATCACATAGCTCACACTTAATGCTTTTTGCAGTTCACAAACAAAGAAAAATGATTTTCATTATCACTCTACACAGAAGATATACAATATCTGCAATGACATCACTCAGACACTGGATCATGAACATCTAAAAGATGAAGGCACTTGGCAACTTAGAAACACAACAAAAGTCCATTAAAATATTCCCTGTATCTAGGGAATGAGTTTTAGGGAAGGATCCAACAAATGAGTAACCGACTTTCTGAAAGAGTAAAGAACAAATAATTTTATTTCAGTTATGTGTTTATTAAATAACCTGTTGTGTTTTAAGATGAAGCAAAAGAGAAGCAAACATGTAAACTGAATTCTGTAGGTTGTGGGAAAGGAGAACAAACCCTGAACCTCATGTGATGTAGTACTACAGTATTCCTTCAAGCCATGTACCAAGAGGAGAGCCCAGGCACCTCGGACTTACCGTCAGAGTGCAGGAAACTGCAGAAGATGAGCAGTACCAGTGTTGGGAGCATGATGCACGCCCTGCCTGGGGCAGTGTCCTCAGTGCTCCCCTCTGTTCCAAGCAGGCAGTGCCAATGCTGCCACTTTCTAGGCTGCCCTCTTCAAGCTTGGATGCTTTATATATAGAATTGCAATGCCCTCCCTCATTCCCACAGCTTGCAGAAATTGCAACAGCAGAGTACCCGCCAAACAGGATCTCCTCTTTATCAACTTCAACACACCTAAAAGCTACTTAGAAAAAGAAGAAAAAAGAAAATGCAAACCTCCTCCAGTTCATTATCATTCATGCAAGGTTTTTTATAATGGCTTCTATTTGTAACAGCTCAAACACCTTTACCTGCCTTCACTGAACAAATTTGGTATAATACCCAAAAAGACAAATAATACACAAATTATGTTCACTAGCTGATAAGGAAAGGAATAATATTGGACCAGCACACAAAGTGGAAGAATGAAGTGCAGGAGTTTTGGAACTGCAGAAAAGACTGTGTGAATAAAAGATGGTAAGACATGAATGAACAGAGATACAGATCTCAGATTTTTGTATTAACTCTTCTTTCATCAACTTCCATTCACACTCTTGTGTGATTGTGTTCATCTCTCCCTTGTGTGACCTTTAAAGCATACTGATAAACTTTGCCTGGGTAAAGAGGTGTGTCCGTGGCACAGCTGATTTCCTGACTGTGTAAGGGAGCTAAGTAAGCCCTTGCCCACCACCTTGGCACTGCCAAGGGCAGAGGGCAAACTCTGTTCCAAAACGGGCCAGACTATTGCACTGTGGTACTTTGGAAACTTGCACAAGTTAATCTCCACCTTCCCGCCAACATCACAGATCAATATCACTTCTGCTGCACTTGAATGTCTCCACATTAGAGGCAAAATGTTGAAAGAACTGGATATGTTCAAAGCATCACTGACACCACTGATTTGACAGTAAAATAAGAACTTGCTTGATTCTGTAATTTTTCATTAGCAAAGTAACTGCTTGTGGAAAAATAGTCTCAATAAAAGAAAACTTTCTCTATAAAATATAAAATGCATAGGTTCTCTCTCCATATGAATTCCTTCAGCCTTTCCTGTTTTCACCTATGCAATACTGAGGTGAGCCTCTGAAGGAGTGGGAATAGATGGGGCCTTTTCCTTGGCAATCTGCCTACACAAGAGGCACCTCCTCTGTCATCCCCACCGATATCACAACCACCATATCATAAGCCATGCCCACAGCTGCCAACACTTTGCATGCCCAGGTGCTTCCCAGCATCCACAGGCAGTGCATTAAGGGTCACAGAAGGGAAGATGAGGGAAGGTCAGGCCAGCAGAGTGAAAGGGAAGGGAAATTCTCAGAGCTCCCTCTTCTGAGTGGTGGGACGAAGCCCAGGAGAGACAGTGACTTAATATAATTTCAGCCCTATCTCAACATGGTTGTAATTAAAATAAGAACATTAAATTTTGATTGACATGAAGGTCTGCCATTTTGGTTTTCAGGGTCGGGTTTTTTTTCCCTTACTACTCCCAATTCCTCTCCCCAGAAACAGAAGGTGGATGAAGTATATGGCTGTTGATAATAGAATTGCAACCCTAAATTTTAAAATTTCTGTTGAAAATTTTTTGCATCTGCCTTATAAAAGCCCTAAAGTAAATGAACAAAATCACTTGTCACTTCTGAAAATCATGATCAAAGTGAAAAAATCCTAAGTCTTCAAAACAGCCTCTAACCAGACTGATACTATGAGAAATATATAATTAAGATTTCACAACTGTACATATCATATTATTTCTGGCAAATCAGCTCTAAGTTCATATTAATGAAATCCAAACCAGAATTAAATTTTTCCACTTCTAAGAAGTATCTTCTTTATGAAGATAAGGGACTACAATGCTCCCTAGCAACTCAAACTTGATAACTGATAGTATCAGGCAGAAATTTGCCTTTCTCTTACAGATGAGACAAAAAAATTTCATCATTGTTGTCAACTAGGATTTTTTTTGTAATATATGTTCATAATCTTTCTGTCAAGCAGTAATAAATTAAAACAGCTGACATCAATGAGCATTTCATGACTTCCTCATTTGAAGAGCTGGGCACTTGAGAGCATCACTTTTACTATCAAAGGTGGCAGACTGAGACATCATGGAATTAAAATCACTGCTAACATTTAATTTTCCTCGTCCATTACCATGGCTTCAATCTTTTCTCTGTAGCCTCTATGTTTACTGAAACCTTTTATTTCTTTACTATATGAAGCTTACAAAATTGTCAAGAAATGCACATACTGACAAAAGTTATTACAAATATTTACCCACCATGTTGCTGTTTTCAGTTCCCTGTATTTGTAGCAACATTCTTAGCTGAACTCATTCTGTTGGAGAAGTCAGGATATAGACATTATCTTCAGCTTTCCTGGAAGGAATTTCAGTGAATCAGTCTAAATACTTATGATTCAGCAAGTTATTATTTTATGGAAACATCCAGTAATGATGTGAACACAGTTAATCAAAAGGATCCATCTACAACTGCATTTAAGTCAGGACTCCAGACCAAGAAAAAAGCATTTGCTTGAGGACTATGAGAAGCAACCAAGTTCACAGTGTACAGATAATTATTTTACGTGGAAGAGCTTTGTGAAAAACTGTGTGCCCAGCTGCAGTCAGAGAATGATGCCTCTAATTAATGTGGGGGTTTTTCCCATTTAATAATTATGATTGGTTTAGTAACATAATTTGTCAGAAACTGCTGTTGCACAGGAGAGCAGAGATTGTTGGGGCCATATTTAGTACCCAGTAACAGTTTCTCAGTATTGAAATACAGTTTAGTTTCCAGCATCGTGTACACTTCTGGAAGATTTTGAAATGTCAAAGGAATTTATGTAAGCAAGATATTACACAAATTGAGAAAATTATAACACTTTAACTAAGTAATAGACTATCTTGCCTGCAGCTTAATTACTCCAGGAATTTATAGGTGTATCAATCACAGAGTATTTTAATGCTTTTATGCAGATTGCTAAGAAAACATTCCACTTCCTGTAATATACATATTGTATATTATTTTAGCAGCCTCACATATTTCTTGGATAAGTAGCTATATATCTTTTAAAAGAGTCAGATGAAAATATGGCATTTGATTAGCCCGAGTCCCTGTGGGTGTATAAGTAACTTCCAGCTTTGGATGCTTGTGCCTGTAAGTTTCCATTGCTCCTGGTGGAATGCAAAGACACAGGCTACAGCTTGACAGCAATCTGACACAACAGCTGAGCTGGTGGGTTTTGTTTTTGAGCTCTGAAATTTGATTTCCTGTCTCATTCAAATTTTGAATAATTGTAAGATAAATTGTTTTAATAGGACACTATTAAAATCATCTGTACTTTAACTTCCAAACTATTTCAGATACCTGGCCTTCAAGTAATTGTTTTAAAATATTAATGATTGAATAATTTATGCATAATGAATATAACATTTATTGTCTCAAAAATGCTGTATCAGAATTACATAAAGTAAGGCTCTTGAAATCAACTAGGTTATCTTTTATCCTTCATGACTGAGACATTTACTACGACTGGCAGGGCAACCTCGGTTTCTTCCCACAGTCCAATGAGTTGTAAAATTTCAGTAGGAAAGTTTGAAAATCCGGGGGGTTTTTTTTGGTATAGATTGTCTAAAGGTAACACTATTTATTTTCTATTAGTGGTGCTTCACTTTACACAAGGTAAATCCATTACCATTCCACTTTTAAAAAATAAACAAAAAGCACAACATAACTGACACTAAGGTGCTAAACAGAAGGAAACAAGCTCCCATTTTCCCTTCCTGTTTCTCATCCTTGTCTTTCAGGTAATGTATCCAGGGAGCAGAGGGTCACATACAGTACAGATTCCCTGGGCTAAGCTTATGGCACCCACCAGGGGCTCCTGTCTAGTTGTGTGAGTAGCTGGCAGGCACCACACGGCCAGCTGGTTGTCCCTGCTGCCAAGATGCTTTCCAAAGAAACTGGCAGTAAAACAGATACATACTCTGAGAACATTCCAATTGTGGTAAATAAGAAATTTTTGACTGAAAAGTATTCACAAAAATATCATGACCAGCTTATCCCTCACCCTCAGCCTATGACCCAGCCTTAGAACTTCCTGGTATTTAATGTTGTATGCCTTTCCAGCTGCTTTTCTTCATGCGTTTTGTACACTTAAACTCCTTCCCCAAACTACCTAAAAGAAGCCCAGGGTGATTTTGCTACCAGACACTAAATAATCCATCTACCTTTTGGTTTTAGTAGAAATCCACACTATCTATTTTCCTTTTGGTCACCAGAATCGGGAAAACTTCCTTTCTTCATACCTCTGAAGTAGGTGAGATACCTCACACACAACCAGAAAAAATTGCTACTTAATAGACTGCTAGGGCTGCCACTCAGTTGGAACCATCTCTGCTGTCCCCGGGTAGCTGCCCGCAAGTATTTAAATGTAAAATTTCATTTAACATTGTAAATTATGCTTGGTTGCAATATGCAGACACACGGTGACCATAGGTGTCAGGGAGTATTTAATTTCTTGTTTTAACAGTGTGTATAGATGAAAGTGAACACAAGCTAAGAAATAACTAACAGCACTCTTTCACTGTTCCAAAAGTAGCACTCTTATACTGTTCCAAAAGTACTTTTGAACTTAAATGACTGTAGAGTCGAGTCTTTTCCATATACCTGTTAGAAAAAAACTGTAGAAAATAATTTAAAACTCATGCCTCTAAAAGTGGTAAAGACTTCACTGATTGGTACTTAACTTTTAATTATAATTTGTTGGGGACAATGGCCTGAGACCTCCCCGTGTTGGCTTCATGCCTCTGGCACTCACTGTGATGAATATCTGAGATACTGTAGCTGTGGGGACCTGGGCTGGTGCAGTTCACTCTTTATGTCCTGCCAACACGAGAGGGAGAGGCTGACAAAGCCACCACTCCCACAGCTCCCTGAAGCGTATCCACTGCCCCGAGGAGAGGGAAAAAATATTTGACGTGTTTCTGGAGTAAAACCATTTGGGGGAAAAAAAATAAACCACACAAAACAAAGCAAGGCCTGCTACTATGATACTGTGTTCCCCTTCCTGCACAGGAACACTGGGAAGACAAACTCTCCTTGCTCTCACCTCCCACACGCTTCTCCTGCTTCTGAATCCTGTGTTGTTGATGCTGGACTCATACTGGTCTGCATTCTGATCTCTGGAGTGGTCTGGGCTGCATAGTTTGTTGTATAAGAATCTTGAATTCTGGTCATTTTAGGTAAAGTGCTGACAGGAAAGAACAGAATAATAGAAGTGTGGAAAGAAACCACAGAAGGACTGTCATTTCTATTCAAGTCTGTCTCCCTTTGACTTTTAAACTAAAACTTCCCTCAAACACTATGACCATGAACAAAATTCTGTGCAGATTCTCTTAAGGCCAAACTTACCTTCTAGTGATTAAGGAATCTACAGAGGACGACTGATTCATTTTCATTTGCTTCTAGTAGAGAGAAAAAAGATTCACGATGACCTCATATAAATTCTAGAGACAGATTAGTTTCTATGCTGAACAAAATCCAGACTTGGAGTGCTCCATTTTTTTTTCCCAAATAGAAAATGTTGAAACCAATTTGATTTTACCTTTTTAATTCCTAAGCTATATTTTTCTTCTGAGTTACATTAACATGGAGAACCTTTGTCTGATGGACAAAAGTCTGTGAAAGCACAGGTCAGTGTTTTGGGTGTTTTTGGTCTTTAGGCTTTAACAACTAATCAATATTCTTTTTCTAAGTGAAATTCAGGGAATATCTTGAATCCTGAACATCAGCTGTTCTCCTGGGCAGCATGCACTTTGACTCCATACTGTACAGAAAAGGAATGGAAAGCACTACACATGAAAAAGAAGCAGTGGCTCAAATGCTTCCAGCTTAGTTAGAACTCAGTTCAGTAAGTTATTTGAAACATCCCAAGTTTTCTTAATTGCTGTACTCATAATTGCCACACAACTGAGCTACATCTGTAGTTTGTAATTAATATTCAAACCGGACTTGGAAAAATTAAAATTATTTGCTTCTTGTTACATCACAGCTCTGTTAATTTCATTATCAGATAGATTTTGTTACCAGATACAGCATGAAAAGCAAACACATTGTGTGAACCAGGAATTCATTAAGTACAAGCTTTGACCTCTACTGGGAAGGAAGTAAAATAGAACCTGTATTTACACAAATATTAAGAGCTGGGAACAGGAAGTCAGTGGCAATCCATATTTAACTTGTTCTTTAATGTGTGTGCATTTTAGAACAGATAGTCTCCAAATGATGCTAATATCTGCTAACATATCTGGTAAGATAATAAAGTCAAACATAAACTTTTGTTTACCTTTTAATGGATATATTCTGATCCTTTTCCTTTTCTTTTATGCATTTTGGTTGACTTCGATTTAAAAAAAACACCAAACATAAACACCCACTGTAGTTGCTTTGCCCAAGTTCTGAAATCTCATAGGTGTCTGAATGGTGACAGAACAGATTTGAAAATAATGACTTATATTTTATTCTGAAATTTGAAAACCTCTTTCCGTTCTAAAGAAATTAAGTTATCCGAAGAATGAACCAAAGGTAAGGGTGGCAAAGTGTGGAGGGACTGATGGAGGCGGTTACCACGCACAGTTTCAAAAACAAAGTATGCCTATTTTCCCCATGGGCAGAGAGCACTCTGTAGGGAGAATCATAACAAGAATGCACTGATAGAAATCATACAAAGAACAAGAATGAACAATTTGCATCACTTTTGCGTGTCTTTACATCTGATTATTCAAACAGGACAGAATTGCAGCTGCGACTTGCAACTCTTCTTTACATCTCCGTGGTCTCTGAGGGTAGACAGCTGTGTTTGTGTCATGTCTCTCTCTGTCACCTGTAACTAATATATTAAGACCTCATTGCATGGAGAGACTGGCAGACAGTTTATGCTTACCTTAATGTAAAATAAAGATGACATTTCTCTTACTTTCTCACAAAGATTTGAAATTTTTGCCCTCATGTTTCACCTAAATAAATGCTACAGATTCTGTTGTGAAAGCTCTTTGCTTCTGTGCATGACCAAATGTAATCAACTCTGCATGTAACTATCGGTCACACTGGTACAGAAGGAAAAATTTTGCTCATTATAAAATCCCACACTATTTAAAAGTTCTGTGTCATTAAGTTAACATGGCCTTTTAAAATTATGATGTTCCTAAGGAAGATTAAACATAATAAACTATGAAGAATCAGTTGGAAAATGAAAACTAAACATTAAATTGCCTTTATTTGGCAATTTGACAAATGCACTGCACAGTTTTTAAACCCAGCACAGTATAGCACTGAATTGCTGCACTGTGCCATGCAGTTATATCTTTATAATCTCAAGCTTAGATTTTCTTCCCTTAGATCAGGTGGCAGTTGTCTCATATGCAAATGCACAGGACAAGTATAAAGGACTACTTCACAGAGCTTCAGTAGGATCCAGAGCAACTTTAGTCCTTACACTTGCAAGCAGGGCTACTCCCTCGTGTTTGTCTTCAAAGCAATACTTAAATTAGTAGGAGATACTCTCTATGAATTGTTCTCCATCTTTTATTCGCTTTGGACTCTCTTTCCTTTCAGGTAAATGATCCACACCATTAATTACTGACTTGAAATCTCTAGTTTCTCATTGTTCAGTTCCATAACACGCAGGGGGCTAATCACAAAACACGCACATATGTTACCTATCTACAATCCAACAGAAGCAAGGTATTTGCTAAATGTGTTTTCTAAGGTGCAATGTGCTGATGCTTTCTAAGAAATCAAAATATACATTGTAAAATCCATCTAAGATCTTATCCAAATAAGTTAGATGACTTAAATAGCTGTAATAACTCATGTTTCCACCTGTTAGTATTTACTATGTGTATAAATGTATATACGTATGGTATACATATACATAACATATGTATATACATACTATACGTATATACCTATACATCCTGCTCTTTTGACTAGTTATTTAGTGCATCCAGAGAACTGTGCTGCTATCAGGCTGACAACTCTTAACAACTGAAAACTTTGACCAATCTAAGTACGTAACGTGGCCCAAAGCATGGGAAAAAATGGCAGGCGCAGGTTTTGTTTCACTGATATAATTCTGGTATGACATCAGTAATTCCTCTGAGTTAACCATACTGTAGTTGAAAAGCCCGTGGCTGCTGAGCTCTATATTGTGTACTTACCTTCATTTCTCAGCCAAGTATCAGCAGAATACTTGCCTGTTGAGAACACAAGAACTCGAAACTGCCTGTGGGGAATCTGGCAAGCTGAACTACTCCTCTGTTTACATGTTTTCAATTAAATAAAAAACTCATACACCCATGAATTCTGGCTGTTGCTGAAGTCTATGATAAAGCCCTCATATACTTTTAAGGTAATATTTTTTCAAACCTCAAAAGCAGGGAAATATTCATATCTGAGAAGTACCAGAATGGACAGACAATAAAGAAAATAAATAAATAAATAAAGTGGAACTTCAGCTATTTCTTCATTGTATTTATCTATCTATCTTCCACACATTTCCAGAAAGAATTTTATTTAATTGTGTTTCACTGATCTCACCTGAAAAGCTAGAGCTTACAATGTGTACATATGCTCTCACCAATTACTACAATCCCTCACGATGTGGTGGAGTAGTGCCTACATAAATGTGCAGGAAATGTCATGCATTCCTTGCCCTCACTGGGAAGCACATGTTTTTGGTTACTCTGGGGTTTGGCAGCCTCTGGATTTTTCAGTAAGAAGCAGATATCACAATGTGAGATGTCTCATACAGTCAGAAAAGAATGGGAGAACCTTTGTGCTGTCCCTTCTTCTCCTGGAAGAAGTGCAGTTACAGGTGCAAGGAAATTTAATTCCTAAGTGTCTTCATTGACTTCTGATAAGCTTGATATAAAAAAGTGGGCTTCCCACACACCTTTATTTTGAGATTTCAATATGTTTGAGTTTCAAACATCATACTGCATTCCTACTAATTGCTACTGCATCACACTTACGATCTTGCTTTCTTCCAGCAATGCACTGCAAAACAAGACGACACATGTGCCATGTATTGGTTCATTCTCTCATTCTTCCCCAAGGTGAGAAAGACAGGGCTCTTGTTTAAAGAGCTGGTGTTTAATGAACACCATTAAATGTGCTAGGAAAGCTGAGGTCAACGCTGGCACACAATGCGTGACAAGCCGTGAGCGTTACAGCAGTCCTCTCTTGCTCTCAGGTAAGTTCATTGAGCTATAATGTCAGCTTATAGAAAAGGCTGCCAATTTGGTAGAAGAGCACTGCTGAGGATCACAGCCTTTTGCCTGAGCTTTCTGAATACTGAATTCAGACAAAAGAGTCTGCTGAAAGGCTGGCTCTGGATTTGAAACTGTATGGGAAGGCAGCACAGGTAACAAAGGATATGTGATATATTTGTAATGGACTGATGAGAAGGTGCTCTGCAGCATTTTTCATTGGCTGTCATTTCCCATATAATGAAAATTTCGTGTTCAGTTTATTATCCTCTATTTCAGTCAAGCAATGAAAAAACCGTGCTGTCTGTTGGAAAGATATTTAGCAGCCTTATATCCAATGGGAGACAACAGAAAGAATTGTTTGTAGCCACTCACTGCTGTCTAAGAATACCCATTTATTACAGCCTGCACTGACAGAGGCAGGTTTCCTGCAGCAGGCTGCAAGCTACAATGTGTTATACTCAGAAGTACATTAATAACTGTGAAAACAGTTCTGCTGGTTTTGTCAGTGTTAATTGTCTCTTCCTCTACTTTGTTCTGTTTGCAATGATGATGAACGCAGATGAGAGAGAGCGAAAATTGTGTTTTCCAGTGGTTTTTATAATGGCTAAACCTGAACGACCTTTCTCCTCACAACTGAGAACAGCAGGGTGGCTGCTGTTGGGAGATGGGGGCTTTCTACTCTCTTCTACAACAGCATGTGGCAACTCCATGATACACCAAGAAACTCAGTTAAGGCAACCTGCATCCTGGGTGTCCTGGTTTTGGCTGGGAAAAAGCTAGTTGCCTCCGTAGAAGCTGGTACAGTGCTGTGTTTTGGAGTTAAGCACGAGAACAATGTAGAAAACAAACTGGTGGTTTGGATGTTGCTAAGTAGTGCTTACCCTCAGTCAAGGACTTTTTAATTTCTCACACTCTGCCAGTGAGGAGGGGCACAAGAAACTGGAGGGAACATGGCTGGGCAGCTGACCTGGACTGGCCAAGGGGATGCTCCACGCCATAGAACATCATATCCAGCATACAAACTGAAGTGAGTTATATGGATTAGTACAGTCGCTGTTTGAGGACAGGGTGGGCATTGGATCGTGAGCAATTGTACATCACTTGTTTGGTTAGGTTTTTCCTGAGTTTTATTATTAATTATTAATATAATGTAACATCAGAATTAATTTTTATAATTAACACTATTATATTTTGTTGTGTTTATTAAACTACTGTTATCTCAACCCATGAGTTTGCAGGGGTTTCTCCCTTTCCTTGACTCTCCTACCCATCCCATGGCAGAGCAGAGGCAGGGGAAAGTGAAGGAGCAGCTTTGTGGTACTGGGTTAGCAGCTGGGGATACACCCGGACAATGGATTCTTACTTAGAAACAACTTTGTCTTGGAGCAAACAAGATAACAATCGTGACCATTCTCTTGACAATCTGGGTTGAGGACACTAATAACTTAGATGGTCATTCTTCCACAATTGGTTTCCTAACAATAAGTCCAATAGTGGATCCACTGGACTGCTGAAAGTACACTTATTGTTATAAACCTGTCCCTGCATAAAAGTTTCTTCCAGAGTCACAGATAAAAGCTGCAAAATGCTTCAGACACTGTCTTTACTGCTACACTGAGTTGTATCACTAAGGCTATAATTCTCAATTTTTTTTTTTAACCAGGTGTGAACATGATATTGTGTGTTGCTCAAGATTTAGCACTTTAGTAGTGCCTACTTGCTAAATAAAATCCTAAGGGATCAGCAGAAAGTAGTTAAATGACCATGGTTAAAACTCTCATCAGCAAGCACCAAACTCAACAGATATCTCAACAATGACATAAGCATGATTCACCACATCAGGATATCCCTGAGCATTTGAGGTTTTGAAATATTTACAATACTATTCTTTAGTGGAGTCAAATATAAGAATACACAAATGGAAGTTGACTCTGGGTTCTTGATTGCTTATTTTTAGTGAAGAAGCAACATCTGTTTCTTTCATGTTGCCTTTTCGAGTATTTGGCCCATTTTGAAGCATCTGGATTTAGAGAAGTCATGCTATTGGTTCTGCCAAAGGAAATGTCCATTCATGGCTACTGGCAAGGAGGGAAGGATGAGAAACTCTCATCATTACTAAAGTATGTCCTGTTAAGTACTTTCATCATTACTAAAGTATGTATGGCTAAGTATCAGCATCTAAAATGTCCGTATTATGAAAGAAAATGGATTTTAAAAGAAACATAATGGCTTCCCCAGCTCCCTTCTGGAGACCTGGGACACATAGAAGATCATCAAGGTAACTCTTTCTGGATCTGACAGCAGTGATGGTCCACATAAAGATCAGTAACATACCATGAGACTCGTGGCTAAAGATTGCTACTGAGTGGAATATCTCACTGATTCAGGGAACTTTCGTCTGATCCCCCACACAAATGGTACTGAAAATTCCTGAGCAACTTTAAGAAGATTTGAGCTATATGACATTCACCTGAGAGCAGATCAGGTAAATTCAACTCCCAGTGGCCTAGAGTCAAACCCCAAACATTACGCTTGTACACTTTCTTAAAATTCCTTAATTTTTAACTGGCTTCTGCTTCAAATTTTGGAAAAAAAGCTGAAATTCTTCCCTACCTCTGTGACATTGAAGGTCTGTGAATACCCATCCATAAATAGAAAGAAGCATCCAAAAAATAGTAAGCTCCTGAGATATGATTCCATCCTTTCTAATGAGACAAACCAGGACTTTTGGTGGTCATCTCTGCAATATTTTCATGTGTGACATCCCTACCTAGATGGGCCTGAAGCATTAAATCCTGCTGCTCAGTAGCATTGCCTCTAACTCAAAAAAGAAAAGAAGCATGTGCAGATACAGAACAATTCCTCAGTGGAATGAAAAAAACCAAACCAAAACACAACCCCACCTCAACCCTCCAAAACCAAATCCAGCTGTAATTACAGCTATAGCAGCTTGTTTGTGGTTGGTATGGCGTGAAATACAGTGTTAAAGAGCATCTCTCTCTCCAATGATTAGTTAATTCTTCCTTTTGGAACCTCCCATGCTATTAGACATTATACTGAACACTGATCATTCATTACCCATGAAAATCTATTACGACTATGCTATTCTGGCATATTCAGACAGACTCAAGTCTTGAGGATGACTCCTGAAGTTCCAACAGTAATTTAGGTTTATGTAGGCATGAAGGGGATGCCTGATTAAAAAACCATCTGGTGAGCTCAAAACTATTTTAACCCATTAACTGAAAATAAAATACTTTTTAGGGCAGCCTCTCCTGAAAGAGAACAGCTGATCGCTTCAGCTGTGCAAAATGCAGCAGACCCCGCTACCACACAAATTGAAACTGTTAGCCAGAAGTTGTGCCCAGCAACTCAGAACTACTGAAAAAAAAAAAAAAAAACCCAAACCAAAAAACAGCAAATGATAAACTACAGAAACAGTTTTCAAGATGCAGTGACTCACATAATTTTTCAGCATTTCTCTGGAAAATTACCCAAACACCACACTCAGTCTATTCCAGACAACTCATAGGCTCCTTTTAGCAGAAAAAAAAAGCCCTAGCGAAGTCTTACTTGAAAACTACCTAGGAACTTAGCGTCATCGCAAACATCAGCTGTAACATTCCCCATCCGACAGCAACTGTTTGTGACTCAGGACTGCCACGGCAGCTTTCCCGTCCAGCCATCCCGGAGCCACCCCGGCAGCATCACTCTCCCACCACCTGAGCTGGCACCGAGGCCCCGCACCGCAGGAGCTCCGGTGACCCCACGGGCTCCCTGCACACTCACACAGCCAGACAAGGCTTCCTTACCGGCTCATCCCTGCGCTTCCCACAGCAGAGTCCCAGATGTCTGGAGCCTTACAAGAATTTAATGGCGTCACAGCAACTCAATTACTCGAGCTGGTGCCCGCCACAAGGTTTCCCGAGCTTTTACCCTCACAGTCTGTGCACCCAGACAGTCTGAGGTGTTCCAGCAGACCTGCCGTGTCTCTGAGTGTCCCCGCCAGGGCCACACGTCCCCGGGCCCTTTGTCGTGCAAAGGCTCGGCTCTTCCCGGCCCCTTGCCCCACAGCGCTCACCCCCCGGGCAGCTGCTGGCCCAGCTACCCGCACGGAGCGAGCTCCCGCGCAGCGCGGCCTGTTGGAGCGCTTCCACCTGCCCGCCTCAGCATCCAGCCACAACCAGCTGCGCCTCAGCCTTCGACGCTGCGCCGGGGCAAGTGGAGCCCGACTGTGTGAAGGATTTAACGCGAGCTGCTCAACAAAAGTGGTTTTTCCTGGAAAACAGACTGGAAAGGTTACCGTTTTAAAGGATAAGACGCAGAATGGTTTTGATTTAGAAACAAAAGGGAAAGAATGGGTGAAGACGGTGAACACAAACCCACACCATCCTCACAGCACAGCCTTTTAACTCGGGGCGCATCTTCCCCTCAGCAAACCCACGTGGCCTGAGGCACCCTGCACACAGCCCCCTGTGGGTTCTCAGGACTCCGACCCCATTCATCCTTCAGGCTCTCTCACTTTCCATGGAGCTCATCTAAAACCCTCTTTCCACCTACTTCCAAAACCTTCCCTTCCCTGCGGATGCCCAGTGGCTTGCAGGGAAAGCGCTCTCATGCAAGAGGCAGCTGATGAAAAGGAGGCAGTTTTCTTCTTTACTACTCAGCGGCTCTTTTTTGAGGCAAAATAGTGTCAAATACACATTAAATTGCAGGCAATTCGACAGACTGTGTACTGAGTCTTGTACTTCGAAAAAAAATGAGCAGGGAGATGATGGGCTGATGTGGTTTGCCAGGTAGTGCATCCCTCAGCCACCTCACTGTGGATGATGCCCTGTCATCCACAATGCCTGTGCTCACTCTCAGGGGGCACCTACTGAAAGTGCTTCAAAGAATGTCTGGTGGGGCTGGGTACACCCAGGTTGTGTGAGATGGGAATGGCAGCTATTGAGCAACGCCGATTTTTTTTTTTTTAATACCAAAATATTGATGTCTGTCAGTGATGCTGGCCTGTGTAGACCTAATGGAGTTTGTCTCAAACTTAGGTCTGTTTTCTGTCTCAGTACTAATACAACACAAAGGTCATTTATGTACATGTAGTGTGTTAAATTGAACTCAGCTAGGGTGTTGATTTGGTCTATTTTGAATATTGAAACTTTGATCTTCTTGTTCTTCAGGTTTTTTTGGATGTAATTTATTCAAAATTATATATGCTCGGCTTTAAAATCCAGTTACCAGAGAGGTATCAAAACCATAATCTTTTTGATGCAATTTCAATATAGCATGCTAAGAGGATCAGTTCATGAGTTCTAGGCCAGAAGCAGGAAATTAAATAAAAGGATTTTTAAAAAAACTTTTAAAATAAAATTTAGGAGAAAACGTGCTTGTTTGCTTTTTAATTTTTCTTTACTATAAGTATTATTGTTTCAAATCTAAACACTTTGGGGACTTTGGTATCTCTGAAAACCAGGATTCTGAGTAGGTCAATAATCTCCAGAACAATAATTTTTATATCAAGAAATCCAGTGAAATTTAAAATGTTTACTCTTAACTGATTTTCCAGGACTTGAACTATGTAATCAATAGATAGTGTCTGTTTACATATTGGTAGCAGCCAGTGAGTCACAATTTAGTATTTACATTCAGTGATGATGTTGATACCAGACTGCAATATCTCTGCAAGTTCCATATGGGCTTTTTTTTTTGCACTGTTGATCTAACAGACAAGTTTATCTCATCTTGTACTTATGGTATCTAAAGGATATTTCCATAGATTTTGTTGGAAGGGCAAAATTTAATTGTCTGAAGCAAGGCATGTGTGAGGAAAATGGTTGCATGATATCTTTTGGCAGTATTTCTTTGTGGCAAATGCTGAAATTATTGGAGAGTTTTTCAGAGCAAAGGGCGGCCTATCTGAAATAAGAACTTGTGGCGGGTTGACCTTGGCTAGATGTCAGGTGCTCTATCACTCCCCTCCTCAACTGGACAGAGAAGAGAAAATATAGCTTAAGGCTCATGGGTTGAGATAAGGGTGGGGAGAGATCAATCACCAGTTGCTGTCACAGGCAAAACAGACTTGGATCTGTTACTGAAGATTTACCCACTGGTAAATCAGTGCTGGCTACTTGTGATTGAACTTCCTTGTCCTTCATGTCCCTTAAAATGTATTCCAGGATTGGGTGCTCCATCACCTTCCCAGCTATTGAGGTGAGGCTGACCAGCCTCTAATTTCCTGTGACCTTCCCTTAGAGGAATACCGGGATCTCACCTTGTCTATCAATTGTCCAAATAATTTGAACCAATTACTTGCAAAGAAATCCTCCTAGCTGTCAGTTTGATACTGGAAAATCCTAAAAACCTCTTTCTGTGGCTTAGCAGACTATTTTGATTTGTTAAGTATTGCTTAAAAAACCAGAATCTCCAAAATTCAAAAAATTTCCAGAATTATTTGAAGTTACTCTGAATTGTTTGCGTGCCTCCTGTCAATTATCTCTGTATTCTCCAGTAAGTATAACAAAAGCAGTTCCTTAAATAGAATCATTACTCTTAGTAACCATTAGTTATTCAAAGAGCCAAAGCTAATTGCTTTGTATTCTAGTGATCTTTCCTTCCTGCTGTCTGAGGACACGACTTCTGGCCAAGATCCCAGCAATCCTCCCCCAGATGTCTCCTCTCCTCATTGCTTTCATGTGCCAGGGCCTCCCTTAGCTCTGGACCATGCTCTCTGCTAATGCCTGCTGCATAGTCTCCAGGCAGAAAGACTGGAATCACTGGGAGGCGATGAGGAGAAATGTTGGTGTCTCTAGGCCAAGGCAGAGAATCTTTCAAGGCACTCTGAAATGGTAAACATCATTCTGTAGAAGGTTCAGACCTAAAGGTCTCCTATAGACCCTGGGTGGATTTCATGACTGAAATCATGGGGTGCAGAGGCTGTTTCTCTTTTAAGGTGAGCTTTTCCTGCAAGGCCTAAAATGCAATCACTAATTTGCAAGACCTGGTTTCTCTTCCTTTCCCTGAGTTGCAGAGTAAGGTGACTTCTGCTTAGGGTAGGGAGCTGTTGTTCAATCTGTACTATTCCCCACTTCCATTATTAATGCCTACTACCACTGGTACTGTTCCTTTATACTTCCTAAACAGGGTGTGGTAAGCACTGTTCTGCCAGGCAGGAAGAAAATTATTTATGCCAATCCAAAGATGAGGATACTATGAGAGATAGTGATAGCATTGGAAATGGGTGTGCCTTTACTGATTGTGTGGCGGACAAGGGTTTATAGCAGGAACTGTCTCTCAGGGTACTCTTAACAACCATTCACCAGCACAAACTGATACCTCCTTTGTACCAGTCTGTGCTACAGAAAATTAGATATGGGTTTATGGTTGTTTTATTCACCTTCAGAATCTGTGAGAGTGACTGGCTGCTTTATCAATACCAAAGACAAACCTTCATCAAGAAGCAATCTTCTCTGAGTGCTCTGCTGCTGTCACCTACTCCATGTGGCTTTACAGTCTCAGCTGTGTAGGCCTATGTGCAGCCCGAGTAGGTACCACAGAACTGCAGCCATTTCTCCTCAAAACAACTTTGTGCTCCTGGAAAGTAATTGCCACACCTTCCTCTGCGGTAAAAACTTCGAGGAAGTGCTGGCCATGTTGGGCTTTGGCCCCTTTGAAGATAAGGAGGATGGCAGTCATTCTGAACAACAACATTTAGGAATGTTTATCGTGTTTCTTTGGCGTTAGTTTATAACAAAAGGTTGGCATCATTTGAGCAGTACACAATTTATAAACCCCTACAGTACAGGAAGGCAAGGCTGGAAAGAAACTGATTTCATGTGCACTGCCCAGTCTGAAAAGCATGTCCTCTGAGGAGTGTGTAATACTGTGCACTTGCTTCCTCTCTCTGAAACTCCTCAAAGTGCAGGTATAGGAAGTCTGAAATGACAAACAAGGAGATAATTTAGAAAGAATATCCTTGCATTAAGCTTAGCAAGTACATAAAATATAAAAGGGCAAGATGTGTTTTTACTCTTCTGTTCTATTTGCTACTAGATAAATAGGTAATTAAAATGGTACTAGTGACTCTTCAAATTCACTTTAGCTTCTGTGTTTGGGGGTCTCCATTTCTGCTTGAGAGGCTTGGACAGGATTCCCCCTTCCCAAGCAGCCTTTGAGAGGGATATCACTCCATGGCGTGATATTTCATATGAAACTGCTACCTTCAGAAATTCAAAGTGGAAATGTGTGGATGATCTCCCTAATACCTAATCAGAGAAATCTATTTGAGCAGAAGTAAAAAGGTTCGGTAAATGGTTTAGTAGCATATGACAGATAAGTGGTGTAACAGCAAAATTAACTCTTGTCTGTCCATGGGCAAAAGTCTCTGGGCTTCCCTCAGCGTGTGACCGGAAATCCGCTATATCATACAGAGAATCCGTGTGCCTTGGCAGGTCTGCAGTTTAAACTTGATTACCCACCCAGAACTCCCTATTGTAATCCTCAGGGAGACTTGGCTGCTTCTGCATGCACTCCACTGTCCCTTAATTGATTAATATTGTTTCATTTATAAAGTTCCACCAGCAAGAGGTGACATTTGTATGGTTACATTTGGATGGTGTTTGATATATTGCTGAGTACAGAATGGCTGTCAGATTTGACAGCACAGTAACAGCACTGCCCATATTTTATATGCAATTGTGCAAAGTGATCTGGGCATTTCTGAGTTTGAAAGCCGAAAAATTCTTCTTTGATCTGCACACAAATTAATTATTTAGGAAAAAGGTTCACAGGTTTTCCCTTTTGGCGTTACACAGAACAGGAAAAAATTGGACCTGACATACACAGGCAAAATCTACTGCTCGATAGGAATCATTCCCTGGATTTACACAGGTGCCACACAATAGCATTTATCTGTTTGTAAACATACATCTTTTAATATTGATATTTATATTTGTTGATGTAAGAACTGCACAAACATGACTGGTACAGTCCTGATAAGTAGTAAGCAAGAGGTTTTGTGTGTGCTGTTGGCAGCGGCAGGTGTGTCTAGTGATAGATAGGTGCTTGGATTTTTCTGAATGCCTGCTTATACTTGAGCAAGGAGGATATCTGTAGAAATCTTAGCACGAAATAATTGAGTTTGCCTCATGTGACTTAAAATATCCATTGTTAATCATGTGGAAAAGGAAATAAATAGCTGTGAAGGAGAGCAAATAAATTCTTTTTTTTCTTTTTGCTTTAATTATTTTTAAGAAAAGCAAATACACAATTTCAGTGAAAGGCTTTATTTTTCTTTTTTTTTTTTAATTTGTAAGATTTTTTGATATTTAGTGTGATCTTTAATTGTGATTTTATCAAAAGCCTTCTTAATATCCTCATGTTTCTTTATCTGGTGTTTTTAAAAGAAAACTTAAGGGCAATGAATCAAGGCCTGGTTTACATCCAAATTCAAGTTTTGTAGTCACTGCCTCTTTACTATTGGACTTTTGAACCCAGACACAGCTTCCAGAGGAGGATGCAGCTTCTAAACTCTGTGGCATCCTGGAGTGGCTGGGCTGGCCCTGGGGCACTTGATGTTCTGGTCAGCCCAGAGCTGTGAAATCATTGGTGAGCTGTGCCTCCAAGTGAAGCAGCCATGGAAGGAGGTCCACAAGCTGTGGAGAAGCTGTAAGGATGAGGAAGCCATCAAATGGCAATTCTCTGAGATCCCAGCCAAAATACTGCCAGGGCAAGGGCAACCTGAGAAGTATCAGGCATGGCTGAAGGGCAGTGGGGCAGTGACAAAGTCTTTGGGGCTGGAGGTGGTGTTCAGCATGGTTCTGTCACTGAAGGAAGGGTCTGAGAATGACTCAGGTTGGTTCCTGTTCTGAGGAATCAGCATTCCCCTGGGCACTGCTCTGGAAGGCCTGGACACTGATGAATGCAGTGTGGGGAGCAAGCACAAGTTCAAAGTCTCAGTTACAGAGCTGTCACCTCGCTGGGGTCATGAAGGCATGGTGGGATAGGTCACATGGTTGGAGTGCACCAGACAAGGGATCCGCCAAGACAAAATCCAGCTGTTGATGCACAAAATTTTCTCTTACAAATCCAATACCTTCTCAAACTGAATACAATCCAGTGTGATTTCCTCCTGCTGTAAAAAGAGAACTAAATTTATAGCAAAGCTGAGACAATCATGGTCATAAAGGAGGAAGTAGCAAGTGTAAGAAACAAAGGATCCAAAATTGCTAAAGGTATTAGTAAGAGAACAACCTTACTTAAAAAACTTTTTCCTCCGTTCACATCTTGGATATTTCTATTTCTGAAATATTTAGCAAACATCTTTAAAAAGCTGGAGTGAATGAGACAAGTAGTTGTAAAAGGTAATGAAAAATCTTCCAACCATACAGAAAAAAACCCCAGTAAACAACAAGCCAAAATTAAATGCCACCACAAATACAAGATGCTGAGGCTAGAATGCCAATAAACAATAAGAAAATACTTCAGAATATAATTATAAATTGTGTGCTTTGATAGCTAAAAATGCTAAAAAGATACACAGGAGTGGGATGCCTATTTCACTACCAAACTCTGATTGAATTTAAAATAAATATCTGCATATATATTTTTATCGTAAAAATCGTAGCGTTATATTTATTGAGGTTCTGCCTGTTCATAAATTAAGGGGTTTGTTACACGACTGCATGAAGCATGCTAGCTAGAAATACTGCTTGGATTTTTTTTTTTTTAATATGCTAGTAGGCTCATGGGTGAGTAATTTCTATTTAACATTTCAAGAGCTTAAGAACAACACTGGGTATCCAGAGCTGATATTGAGACAGGGCTTCAACCTCTTCCTTGTGTTTATGTCTGTTGCTTTAACAGATAGTAAACATTCAGTAATCTTGGAATCCAATGTGATAAGATTCTTTAATTTTCCCTCACCGGCCAGGCCATCTAGCCCACAAAGTCTGATTTCATGTATAGAAAAAATTAAAAAGGAAAAGAAAAGAACTGGATTTGTTTTCATAGTGCTAAAGTTTTATGGACAAACTCTTGCTGTGTGTAGAGTTTGAGTGAGCACACTCTATGTGGCACACTTTTGTGGAGAAAGGGAACAGGCTCTCCCCTGCCGAGCAGTACAGCAGATCAACAAATAATCTGCTCATTTATCAGAGCTGGGAATGCAGGAGAAGGCATTCACAGCAAGCAACTCCCAAACTCAGGTTAATGAGCAGTCTTACTGCACCTAGAAGACAGATCACAGATGGGTGATAACACTTTTCCCAGTCAGTTGCATGTGCATGGAATAAATGGGGGACGTTTAGTTTGAATCAAGCAACATACTCTGCATTTTTAGCATGTTTTGAAAAGGTAGTTTACAGCATCTGGAAAATGTAGACTGTACATGTCAGTCACCTAAGAACTGTGCTATTGTCTATTGACAAGAAACCATTTTGATGGTAACTTTAGCCCAGCTAAACAAGATTTTAACTCCAAATGATAGAAGTAACAATATTCTGCTATGCCTGTTTGTTGCTTCATAGGGTCAGTAATCCACATCATATCTTATTTTTTATGTGATGGAAATTTGGGAATAATGAAAAGAATGCAGGAACAGACAGAAAAGATGATTTTCTTCAGTCACTATAACTACCCCAATAGATGAGAAGAATGTCTATTCATAGTGTCAAGCAATACCAGGCAATCTGTTCTGGGGCATGGAATAACTCTGTTGTTTTTTTTACTGATGGGAACATTTGTCATTTGCAATTGCCAGACTGTACATATGTTGGCATTAGATAAATTCTCAGTGTGCTTCTTGAATATTTTCTGCCTACCAAATGATTTGTGGCTGAAAACAAATCTGAGGAACTCCTGTCTTCTCTAATAACCTAATCAGACAGTTCTGTTCTCTCCTCAGTCTGTGGGAGTACAAACCCATGTCTCTTATGGTTCACCAGGGTGCACTGATCACCATTAAACTTCCTCCGAGTCTGTGCAGAAATGCTCCTTTTTACAGTCTTATTGATGCTGTGACACAATGCAGTAAGATTCATGGAAGGGAAAGAAAGCAAATGAGAAGGATCACGGCCCTCTAGCTTCTGGGACAGGGCATTCATCTGGGAGGTTGAAATATATCTCTGTTAAGCCCTGCAAAATCTCTAGCTCAGTAATTTTATGTTATGCTGTCACTTAAACCCAGGAGTAATTCTGGAATTACCTGTGTTACACTGCCACCAGCATTATTATAATTTCACACATACTTGGGTGCAGTTTAAAAAGGATTAAATTGTCTGTCCTAGTGGACTTAGTGTAGCAGCAAACTAGGGAGGTTCGTTAGCAGGGTTCAAGGGAGGTTCATGGCTGTAATGCTGTGTTCATGACAGACCTTTGCAAAAACAGAAGTACTAAATGCTTAAAGTTCTCAATGCTAAAATCCTGAAGCCAATCACTTGAAAGATGTTTACACACATTTTTTTTTCGACTATGAACTAATCTAAATAGAGGCAGTGTTTACTTCTACGTGCATTTCTCCCCCAAATCCCAACCTCAGAAAACTGAAATGTCAGGTTACATTTTTAGAAATGGCTTGTGTAATCAAAACAGTGCAGTTTTGTGTCAGGGCAGGTTCAGGGCAGGTTTTACTGGCTGATAAAAAGAAAGGGAAAACTGATTCCAAATAGTTGTGAGTAATACATCA
Source organism: Chamaea fasciata (assembly GCF_029207755.1). Taxonomy (NCBI): domain Eukaryota; kingdom Metazoa; phylum Chordata; class Aves; order Passeriformes; family Sylviidae; genus Chamaea; species Chamaea fasciata. The sequence goes on along the minus strand of NW_027094092.1, from coordinate 17,050,226 downwards.
TCTTGTTCTGTGTTATTTAACTCGTCCTGATATCTGTGACTTCCACCTGTTACATGCCAGGGAAAGCAGCACATGCAAAAGTGTGGCAGAAAATAGTGTCATTTTCTTTCCATCGTCATTCAAGATCAGCTGCATGGCTGCCTTCTGCACTGACTCTCTGAGCCAGTTTTGTGTGCTCACATTGCTTCTAATTTTCTCATGGGTATTAATTATAACTTCATTGGCTGGAGGTAGAGTTCCTGCCCTTTTGGAATTGTCATTGTGCTGCTGTCATGATTCCAGAGAGCAAACACTGTGCTTGCTTCCCTCTGGGAGTAGCAGTTCTTTCCTGTTTTGGAGCAAAATCAGTTTTACCTTTAACCACTATGGTAGCATCACAAGATTTTCACAACCAGAATTATTAGCTTTTAAAGTTTGATGGTTCGGGTTTTTTTTTTTTTTTTTTTTTTTTTTTTTTTTTTTTTTTTTTTTTGTTTGTTTGTTTGTTTGTTTTGTTTTGTTTTGTTTTCCCTGAGATGTATTTGCCTCTCCAGGGAAACAGTTATTCTGTATTTCTGCCTGCTGTGTCAGGTAGAAGGAGAAATTTAAAGTCTTCCAGTCATCATTATCCTTCCATAAATCTAGGGCAAAAATGCACTGGATTGCTTAAAATACTACAGTTTAAAGAAAACAAATTAGTTCATGAATTCTCAGTGAAGACCAATGAGGTGTCTCATGGCACTGAATATAAAAGATAAATCATTTTATGGGGAAGTGTCTGCAAAGCTTAATTTTGGCTCAGTAATAGGCCATATTTGAACCCATTCTCTTATTAGTAATTTCAGACAACTCTGCGCACAGCGGCTTTCCCTCCTGGTAGTACCCATGAGTAACTTCCTGAGACCAACTGGCTTCTGGGGATTGCAACAGGCTCCCGGCAGTTCTGTCTGTGGCTGTGAGGACTGTGAACAATGCCGGGAGAGGGAGTTGGTTAATAAGTTACAGTGCCCTCAGGTTGGTTTATTGTCAGTGACCTGGATCATGGTGCGTGCTTTACAATGAAGTGGTTCGCAGTGTCTTGTTTGGAGTGCCCATTTTGAAGTGTGTTAGAATATATGCAGTGAAAAGCCAATGGGAAACCTGCAGCTCATGTAGAAGAGCACATTAATGCAGAAAAGTAAATGGCAAACTTTCAGAGGTCACAGACTGGTCTATTGCTTTTTTTATTTTTTTTCTTTTTTTTTTTTTTTTTTTCTTTTTTTTTTTTTCTTTTCTGTTTTCTGGAATTTGGACAACACAGTTGGCTGACAGAGAGCCTAATTAGAGGTCACACAGGGCATGAGACTGGCAACTGTCACCCTCCTGTGGGAACAAGTTTGGGTCTGTATTCTTTGGGCTTGCCCAGGAATAAAGGAAGTAAACACGATAATCAAGAGAGACTGGTATTACTGTTTGCAGGCTTTGTGTCCTTTCCCCCTTTCTTTGGTCAATGAATTCCTACCAGGGAAAGGTCCTTCTTAATATTTTCCATTTCCTGTGCAATGTCTTTATTTTTTCAGCCCCACCATATGTTGCCAGTGAATTTTGACAGAATACTACTACTTAATGTTTATTCAAATTGTTTCATCTTTGAAACACAGTATAAAGGCCGTCTGCTGCTTGCAAATTCTCATGAGGCTGGGGCAGCAAGTGGTGTTAGTTTTGCTGCAGCAGAAAATGGAGAAGTGACTCATCCATGATTGCAAAGTTTGTTGGCATTACTGCTAGAGGGAGGGAGCTCTGTACTAAACTGTCTCTAGAAATGGTTCCTAGCAAAGGAATTTCCCTTTTCTTCAGAAAAATGGAGGTATTCGATCAGAGCCACTTAGAATAACCTTTTTAAGCTCCTCCTCTTCTGACTACCCAGCTTCATCCCCAGATGGCTGACATAGCCAATCCTCTGCTGTGACAGACTTCTGTATTTGTCTTCTTCCAGTCAACCTTTTTATCAACCTTCTTTCGTGCCATGTGCTCACTTTATTCATATCTATTGACAAAAGTGTGCAGAGCAAAGTAGGTAGCTGCCAGCACTGAGTCCTGAAGTGATTTAGGTGACAATGTTGCTTGACCTGTGTTCTTGGAGACTGGGTGCCAAGCCGAGAAGGACAACTTCCTTCTTCTTAGTTTTACTGTTTAGAAGTAAGATTATAATTTTAGCAGTTCAGTGCATTTGCCAACATCAGCTGATCTTTGAAAATCGTTTTCCTAGGCAATGCAATATAAACCAGATTAGCATAAAATAACGGGTAAATTGTAGGATTTACTGTATAAATTACAGTACTGTGTAAATTACCTTGCCCTGTTTTACCTGCCCTTTTCATCATTCAGCCACCGCAGCTTCATCAATTCAATTTATCCTGCCATCTAGCATCTGCACTTTGCCAATGGCGTGGGGGGGAGAAGTGAGAGAGCACCATGGAGAAGTCGTGACTGAGAAGCTGCGTGTGGAGCGGTCCCTGTCGCAGAGGGAGCTGGAAGCGGCTGCTGCAGCAGAGCCGGTGCCGCAGTGAGTCAGGGAGCCGAGCACAGCCCGTCCCGGTGAATCACCGTGGGTACGGGCACCGCCTGGAGATCCCTGCGCTCAGCGCCGCCGCTGAGGGACTTCGGGTTCCTGTTCAGCAGAACTGGAAGCCCCAGCTCCCGTCCCCACCGGCACAGCGGCTCCTCTCCGTTTGCCCAGAGAAATCAGGGTTGGCTGCGGGAGAGCTCGGGCTGGGAGTCTGGGAGGGTCTCTGCAGCCGGGAGTCTGCAGATCTCCCCTTCTGCTCTGCGGAGACAGATGGAACTGATTGCTCAAGCACCTTTGGCCTGGGATGATCTTTAAACATCACAAATAACATGTTTTCTCTCTGAGTAGTAAATTCGTGTCCCAGTATAGTGGGGGGGAAAAAAAATTCCTGACAGGGTTCCATTTTCTGGGGCATTATGTTCTTCAGCCAGGCTAATTTTCTGCACATGACTGTACATTTTCATGTTATCGCAAGAACTGTTTTATATTGTTGGTTAAATAGCTTCTACACTTCATACCGGGTCCAACTGTGCTTCAGTGGTGGATAAATAATAACTTCAGAATGCAAGAATTATTCCTGATAGTTACCCTGATATGCCAAAGTGAAAGTAGTGGTTGTAGTACTATTGGACAAATTCCAGATGTATGGATAAAAGTATGTAAATGGGTTTTGTTGAACACCTCTGCAGGAATATGTGTGCATATACATATACATACACACTTTTAAAGGAAAAAAAAGGCAATTCAGAATCTAATCTAAAAAAAGTATGATTTCCCTGGTATTAGCCTAGTTTATTGGCCCCACCCAATGTTGAGACATAGTAAACAAAAAGCTTCATTGCAGCTGTGTGCATCCAGCTGTGGAATCATGGTACTTCAGCTGCAATGCATGAATGTGACTTTTTCTGTACTGTGCAGTTGGGAAATCATTTCAGTGCTGAAAAACAGAGCTCTCTGTTAGTTTGTATCAGATCAAATTAGATCTGATACAAGCATTATTATAAAATACTTTTCTGAAGAGTGTAACATAAAATCATAGTTCTCCCACATCCTTTTTGTTGGCTTACTAGTTTGCTTTTTTTCTGTCTTTCAGAGAATTTTTAAGGCTGAGACCTTAGTACCTCTTCACCAAGCATTTGAAAAAATTCAGAACAGTGTTGTTAATCAGTCATTTTAAGATGGCTTTGAGTATTTTCAGAGGCTTGGTTCCAGTAATTTCTCTCATCAGTCTGTGATAGAGAAAAATTAAGCACAAGGTAGTAAAAGGGGTGTTAATCTCCACTGGATTCTGTTCTTGGAAATGGAGGGGACTAAGAAGCAGAAATGTATGTTTCGTATTCAAGCAATGCTGTGGAACAGCTCCTGGGTATTGCAGCAATATTGTGAGGCTACATCCCTAGGAGGACATCAGTCATTCCCAGGGTTTGGCTTGGTAAAGCTATATTGTCATTACTGGGATTTATGATAAAGCATTGAAACTCTGAGGATCTCAGGAAAAAATGTCAGCTCACGGTCTGTAGATGTGGGAGTTGCTGAAAAAAAAGCATTTGAGGCACTGGATTGTAAAATCTGGGTGCAAAATCTGTGGAGATATGAGCAGGGGATAAAAGGGGCCTTTATTTTTTTTCAATGCATGCTAAATAGCAGATAATTTGTTTTTCTCTAATCACTAGTTACAAGGATAATAATCTATTTTTGTTCCAGTGCACAACTACCCTCTGGGTGAAGAACCTTTTCCTAATGTCCATCCAATCTGAACATCCCTTGACACAGCTTCATACCATTATGTATTATCAGGGGTTGTAGAAATGTTTAATAGGATTATTCATTAATTTTGAATAATAGTGATTATTCATTAATCACTTGTCATTTATTTGAAGAAATAAAAGAATTGTTTTACAAGTATTGTGATTCAGGGCTTGAATGCGTCTGCACTGGGGAATTTAAAGAAAAAAGTATTCAAAGTAGTTTCTGTATCCAAAAGCATTATACATAGTATTCAGTATCTATCAAATTATATGGGGTCTGAATTAGATGCAGATCTCTTTCTGTACGTTCTCCCTCTTTCTGTACATTCTCTATGAACCTTTTTCACAGGCATAAGCAACCAGATCTGTAGCATGCCATGACAGTGAGTTTCAGTATTTTCTGTGTTTTTCTCTCAGCCTCCTGCTGTGGTCAGAGGGTTCCTTTTATCCGCCGCTGTCCACTGGAACATAAACATGGCACCTTAGGCAAAGCAGTCTATTTTTATGCGAAAATAAAAGAGCAAAAATATCTACACAGTGGCCACAGCTTTTGTTGATGACACAGATCTTTTCCCTTGATCCCTTTCTCTAATGAGAAGTCATGTTGCCATCTGCTGGCGGAGGACGGGGACAGGCTGCTTCTGGCGCTGTCTTCATAAGGCTGATGCGTTCCCTTGATGACTTACAAATCCTTTCTCCCGTGTTTGATTCATTGATCTTGGCCCTATCCTTACCACACCGAGGCAATTATTTCTGTGTGAGGTCCATGAGTTATTTATGATGGTTTGAATCAGAAAACCATCGACATAGAAAGTTTTCCTTTCAAGTATCCATTGGCCTTCTCTTGATAAAGGAGTTCAATAAAACATTAATGATGTGATTCTCATTATGATTTAATTAATCGGTGAAACAGTGTTAATGCAATTTTTTTCCTATGAAACAGGGAATAAATTTATGCCTTTGCTGTAAACCTGGAGGTCCTTTTTGTTGCCACCTTCATAATAAAAAAATTTGTCAGGTCCTCTAATCTCAGTCAGATTGGCTAGTCCCTCAGACCCTGCTCAACTGTCTTTTAATGCCTATCTCATGAATGAATGCTGTAAAGTACTATCTAGGAATGTTGGGACTATGTTGCTACTTTGCAAGGATGGGGATACTGAAACAAGATACTGATTCAGTGCCAGTTGACACCTTCTTTTGTGCTCTTGAAATGTGTACTCCTTAGATACCTCTGACCTGTGGAATTGTCTAGAAAAATACAGAAAAACAACTAATGTCTCTCTGTCACTTCTAATGGTCTGATGCCATATCTGACAGGTTATTCCTAGGATATCTCTTAGTTTAGCTTGGAAGAGCAATTCATATTCTGCTTCTCAGTTAAAAGGAAATTTCTTGAGACTGGCTTCACTTTTTTTTCACAAGACTCAGTTTTTAAATCTTTTCTCTCAAGCCACTGTCTCTTTGTAAAATAATTTTGTCTTTAACTCATTTCTTGGCTCTGTTTTGTAACCCCATTTTGCCTATTTCCCCAGGTATTAACTCAGTGCAGCTCCTGGAAATGTAGGAAAAGTTAAAAAAAACCAAACAAACCCAAAACTCCAAGCCAAAAAAAAAAAAAGAAAAAAAAGAAAAAAAAAAGAGAAGAAAAAAAAGAAAAAAATTACCCCAACCAGTCCCCAAACCTCCACCATCAACTGTGAACGCACTAATTTCACCTGAGAACATATGAAATTCTGTTGACAGATGACTAGCTGATGCTGAGAAACATTAAAATGAAAATGTATAGTATCTATATTCAAAATAAAAGGATAAATTAGATCAAACAGCCTTTTCTCCTTATCTGAAATATATTTTGCATTAATATGGTAACATTTGGCTTTGTTGCTTTTTGTCTTCTGGACACAAAATAATGATACCCTTCTTCCTCTTTTCATAAAACTGCTGAGCCTGAGAAGACAGATGGAGAAAATTTCCTGGTTTGACCTGGCTTAAGTTTGCAGACTTCATGTATGCTGCGACATGCTGATGGTTAAAAGCCCAGGCCTTTTGAAGGCTATGGGAGTGCTTTTTCATGAGTAACCACAGAGGGGCTCTGAAGGGTCTGTGATGCTATACCCTTCTCTCAGAAAAAGAGAACAATATTTCTGATGTTGATCATCTTCACCAACTGCTGGATGAAAAAAGATGCATTTTGGTTGGAAATGAAATATTATAAATTTCTTCTCTGTGCAAACAAATGTCTGATGCCCAGACATCAGTTAAGTGTTGGATATCCAATGCTGTGGACTAGAGGAAGCTGTAGCTTTTCATCAACATACAAATCTCACCCATATGATAAGGTGGTGAATGTAAATAGCACAGGTGTCTAGAGAGAAATCGTTCTGATTTCCCGGGGTTTTGGCAATTAAAGGCCAAATTGTAGTAAATTCTACTTCAGTCCAAGGAAGGATGAAGAAGGAAACACGGCAAGAATTTGCAAAGAACCCTCACTAGTTTAGGCCTACACTGATGGCATTGTGGACAGATCTTGAGAGATCTCAGATCGCAGCTGTTGCGTGACATTGTTTGAATTGAAAGCTTTCCTCCTTCCTTATCTCCTGGGAGAAGCAACTGGTTGGGGTTGCTACACATGACAGAGCATATCTGACATGCTTCTAGTGAACAGACTGGTTTTTAGGCAGGTGTATACTGCGGGAAAGTATTTGTCAAACCTCCTGCAAAAGAAAAGAGGATTAATGCAGAAAATGAAAGCTAATCCTCCCTGCCCCACATGGTTGAAACCGGATCAGAATTTCCATTGCTTCTTCATATGGTCAGTTTTGTAACAACAGGAAGGGAAAGAAGAAGAGGAGATTCTTAGGATGTAGTTGAGGGACAAAGCTGTCTCCCACCATTTCAGTCCTAGGCCCTGCAGGAAGCTGGATGGTCTTTGAGGTTGGAGGACAATAATAGGAAGATACATTGGAGTTGAAGCAGGAAGTTAAAGCTTATATAGTTAATTTGGGGGGATGAAGAAATGGGGTAAGGTGAGCAGAAAAATGAGGAAATGGGAGTTGAGAGGGAAGGGACTGGGAGGTGAGAGAGAGGGGAGTAAGAGGAACTTGGATGCCCTAAATTCTAGGGCACACTTTTCTGTAACCTAGGTTGCTTCCTTTAACTTAATGTTATTTGCTCTTTTATTAAATTTCAGATGCCCTTGTTTCTCTGTGTTTTGGAGAGTCTTTTGTTCTGCCATGTCAAGTTTGAGTACTTGCCACTTGAGCAAATTAAAGATAGACCAAAAGAGATATTAAAAACCCTATCCATGAACATTCTGGGATTTGGGTTTTCAATAGGTCAGCTGACCTAGACACTGTACCTCTGTGAATTGACACTGCAAATGGAATCTTTGCATAGCCAATACCACTATTTTCTGCTGCAGCCTGAGAAGGTTTAAGCATAAACCTGAGAGTGTCTTCATCACCAAAATTGTGGGAATGTGGTGGTGGAAATCCCTCCATTCCTGCTGAGGCTAAATAACTGTGAGAAAGTCAGCAAGTTGACCAGTGGGAGCTCTGAGTGGAAAGAGGGATCCCAGTTAGCTTGGAAGTGAGAAACTGTGACCACAAGGCTTATATTGTTTATTGTATCTAATGCCTTCTGGTTATTTTGATTGTTAACCCACCAGCGTTGTGATTGGTGAAAACTGACCTGAAATAACTTTCTGAGTTTCTGTGCAAACTTAGCTTCTATGCAAATAACTTTGAATGCATTTCTTAAAAATATTAAATCTCTGTGTTTACCATTAAATTTTCAGATGGTTAAAAACAACTGTGCTCCACCTGAGTGGGGCTTCAACAGAGCCATAGCTGTGGAACAGTATATTTTATTTTACTCTGACTCTTTTTTATGGGTATTTAATTACATTGCATGCAAATGCTCGGAATTTGAATTCTCTATTCAAAGATTATGCTATGTGAGTTATGCTATCTCAAACCGAGTTCTACTGAAGAACGATTTGAAATGGACACAAATAGTTTTGATTTTTTTTAAGAGGCGAAACAAAATGGTAGAATCAGTGTATGGCTTGTCAAGAAAATCTGTTGTTGCCAAAAAAGTTACTACCCAAAATGCCAAATCCTCTTTTTGTATAAAATGTGAAAATTCCAAAATATGCAATATTTTTGTTACGAAGATTTCTAACACAGCTCCTTGCATGGCCTTAGATTTCCAGTTTTCTTCTCTTGCTGTATTCATCTTGAATTTTTTATGGAATTTCTCAGCTGTCAGTCTTGGCCACAAGAGCTAAACTGTATTAGCTAGATCTAACCAAAATACAGTGTTCACTCCAATTTGGCTAAGTTAGTTTGTTCTAAAAACATAAGATTTTTGCTCCATTATTTGGAATATACAAAGTAATTTTTTACATAGTGGTGATAGTTGCCATAAGGTTAACAAAGTCACATTTATAATGAAAATGTTACCCCTGTGTGAATGCCATCGATTTTGACATTGAATTAAAAAATCTTTGAGTTGAAGAATATAATTGAAGAACAGGTTATTCAGTGCTTAGCACAGCAAGTTCATGTGTGGGTGGACTCTTCTATGCTACTGCTACAGAATGGGAGAACTTGATCTTCAAATGTTCTTTGAAGGAAAATAAATATACTTAGGCATTAAAGTGAGATATATTTAAGTGGTCAATGAACTATTGAACATAAGCTAAACAATACTGTTTGGGCGTTTTTTGTTTTTTTTCTTCATGTTTTAAAATTCTGTTTGTAGCCCTGAATTCAATCCAGATGCTTTAACAGTCACTTCATTTCAGTATGATGATTGTAGCAAAATACCCTGTGCAACAGAATAAGTGGCATTTTACCTACAGTCAGAGTGAAAATTCATTGACCTGCTCTGCTGCATACGAACCTGACGTATTAGCATGTGTGAGGATTGTGTTTATTTAAGTTATAGGAAGAAGCTGTTTTACTTAGGAAATGGTTAGTAAAATCACATAGTCACAGAGTTTTAAGAAGAGCATTTCTTTTCAAAACCGGAACTTTCTTTCCTTGAACCAGGAACTTGCCATAAGTCAAGCCACAAATGCAAAGATGGGTGCAAACTCCACCTATAGGCACTCTCATAATTGTTATTTTTTTATCAGCTGTGGCAAGCAGCTGTTGTTAATTCTTCAGCTCCTCCTGGAACGTGTATTGTTTGTTCCTTTTGGAAACTGGGCAGAGATTAAATAATGAGTGTCTTTACTGGGTGTTTATCTTGGGCCAGGCAGCTCTTTAATGACTGCTGTTCTTTCTCTGTTGTAAAGAGTTTTCATTTTCAGAATCTCAGGATTACAGCATCTGCAGCATTTGCAGAATTTAAAACTACTTCAGAACATTTCACTTCACTGTTGTTCCCAAAAGCTAGTCTGAGTTTTCTGTACCAAAGTGATCCAAGTTTAGAGATGTTTACCTCCACAGATCCAGTAAATGAAAAATAAGCATGTCCAATAAACTGAAAGTACGTATCTGTGTTGTGATGAATAAAATATCATTCACTTGAGCTGCATACTCAAGCAGCTTATTATAATGCAGTTCCAAAAGGCAGAAATCCTTTGTTTAGGATAGAGTTACTGTGTTTGGTGAGATAGTTTTGCAAGCAGCAGGCTGTATTTGTGAGATTAAAAGAATCCTCAGTGAACAGAGCTGGTAATCATTTTCTAGGTTTTGCTGTTCTGAAAATAAGTGTATACACTGAAACATGGTGTGGCGTATGCATTTTTTATTTGAAAAATTACTTCAGTACTTAAAGAGAAGAATAAATGTCGATGCCTGGGGCTATAAAGCATTTAATATAACCACATAGTTGATACAGCACAGTCAGTGCCTGTTTGTGATTCAACACTCTGTCTCATCTCAGCTTTGCTGGTGCAGAATGACCACTGGCACTAATGGAAAAAATATATGAATTATTGATGCATTTGATTATGATTTGAGTCAGACGAATGCCTGCCTATAGGCACTAGAAAAAACACAGTAGTTTCATATGTGTACTGCTAAAGCTGTAGTGATTTAACCTCAGTACCATTATCTCCGTTGTTTTTCAATTTTTGGCCAAGATTTAAAAAAACATCTAAATACCATTAACAAGTAAGAAAATTAATGGTCTAAACTGTATGGTACTATGCAAATCATGACACCTTTTTCAGTCTTCATGCTTTTGCTTCTTATATATTTATATTTTACCCATTTCCCCTTCTCAGTAATAATGTTTTACCCTTTTTCCAATCATTCATACTTTTGTCTGATCCCTAGAAAAGCTGCAGTTATTTGTGAAGATTTCTTTCAAAATGGATGTGTGATGAATTAACTATGGCTTTAAGATGGCATGTAAGAGAAAAAGACTAAGCTGTAATGACATGCTCTTATTTATTACATCTTGAACTCTGCCCCTCATTCAGTTATTGCTTTAAAAATTGAGATCAGCACAAAGTGCTAGAAGACACTTGGTATTAATGGTAGCAAAAGAGTCAGTCTACATGTCATATATGTTTGTGGTTTTTTCTGACAATAATAATTATCCTGTTGTAGTTCATTCATTATCATATTTCCTCTTCCCTTTGATGGGGACTATTAGATTGTCCCTGGAAATCTACTGCACTGCAGGTATTAATATATGTTATTTGCTACTGTCAAAATGTGGGTGTTTATTACACCCTAAAGGTGACCATGCATTTAAGAAAGGCATAACTATTCATTGTTTCACCATGAGTAACTCATGAATAAGGAAAAATTAGAGCTGTGGATTTTTACCAAGGGAAATTTAACACTTTATATAACCAAAGCCTACAGATGTAAAGAAATGGAATACAAATTTTCTCTGGAGTTCAAAAATAAAAGAAGGTGGCTGTGCAGTGGAAGCTCCTGAAAATGCCATCATTTGAGTAACTCACACCTAGATTTAAGAAAATTAAAAGTGTCCTTCAGAAAGTAACAATGTTTGCAAAAAGCAGAGATGATAAAAAGCTGTGTGCTTTACAGCACGCATAAATTACAGAATACCTTTCAATCACATTTGTCTGTATTCTTTGACAGAAAACACCAATATGTGCTTAATTGATCAAATATAGTTTTATAGTCAGTCTTTCTTAATGTGGCTTTTATTTGTCAGAGAGTCTTTTTTTTTTCCTAACAGTTTGAAGTAACTCTTATGTAAGAAGGATCTAACATCAGTGTCTATAAAATGATTGTGTACATAAGCAGTCTAGTTTGTAGAAAAGATGCATTTAAATAAAGTAGGTAAATAGAGGTGAGAGGATAAGTCTTGTCAAAGAAATGAACCCTATAAAAGAAGGCTACCAAGTACCTGTGTCTTACATAACATCTCACTGCAAAGGTTGAAAGACAGGAATAAGCAGTCAAGCCTTCAGAGTGAGAGGATTAATTAGTGTTTGAATTGTGGGGCTTTCAGGGACTTTTATTTCACAAGTCCAATCCTGGGAGAAAGTGCTGAATATTGATGTATTTTTCCCTTCCTACAATGTATTCATTGTTTTTCTTTAAATCCAAAGTAAAAATTCAGATTACTTTTTATCTGCACTGAGCAGTGTGTGTGCTTGCAGAAATCACTGTAGTAGCTATAGACTCAAAATGCCATCCTACTTTAGGGAAAATGTTGGTTACATGTTAAGAGGAGGTCAGTGCACTTTTGATTATTCATGCAACATGGGAGAAGTTGGAAGTGGAGGAAGTAGTCAGGAAAAGGAGAGAAAAAAGATACAGCTGCAAGAACAGAGTATGTGTCTGCTTAGCAGTATCCATGCACAGCAGTTAAATGCTCAAAATAACTGGTTCTTTATTTTCTCACAATTTTTTTTTCAAAGATGCTGAAATGGACTCTTGAAAACACACACCTGGGAAGAAAATCCACCCCCACCCCCAAAATGCAAAAACTGTTTAAGGTCATTTGAAAAAATTATTTGCTAACTAGACATTCTTTTTGGAAAATATTCACCTTGTCTGAGAGTTCTCAAGACAGTCAGACAACTGTGGGACTGGGCTGCAGTCACCTGATAGCAGCCTTCCAGTAGTAAAGGGGCCTTAGAAGAAGGCTGGAGTGGGACTTTTCACAAGGGCATGTAGAACAAAGAGGAATGGCCTTAAGCTGAATGAGGGTAGGTTTAAATTAGATAATAGACAAGATTTTTTTTACTGTGGGGATAGTGAGGCACTGGAACAGGTTGCCCAGACACAGTGATGTAGACTTCCCTTCCCAGGAGGTGTTCAAGACCAGGCTGGATGAGGCTCTAAATAACCTTGTCTAGTAAAAGGTATTCCTGTCCATGGCAGGGGTGTCAGAAGTACATGATCTTTGAAATCCCTTCCAACCCCCCCATTCTATGAGTCCATGATTTGCCCAAGCTTGTGTTTGTGTTCAGCACCATGGCCAGTGCAAAAGGTGGGGGATATGTAACAGGGACAACAGGAATGTATAAATAATTGTAATAACAAGTAACCTTTCCCTGGATATGTTGCTGGTTTTATATTCAGTAGATGATCAGTACCATATGATTAGAGAGATTTACCTGGCATAAAACTTCTTGGTTTCCTTCTTCACCTGATAGTCAGTCATTAACTGTATGTTTGTTTCTTCTGTAAGGCAGAGCTGACAGTAAGTAAGCTAAATTGCACCATGTTTATAAACCCTTAATCAGAAGTGAAAGACAATAATGCACGAAAGGAACAATGGCCATGTCCCCTTTAACAGTGCCTTTCTTAGCTTCTTCTTAAGCACTTCAAGTAAGGGGAGTTTAAATGTTTATTCCAGGAAGCATATTCCAAGTGTGAGAAAAACACAGTAAGCTCAAGAAACTCAAAACTGAATCTGAATTTTAGCTTTAGGTAGTGAATAAATAATATTAAGGATGTGCAGGATCATGCTTCTTTTTCTGCCTCTTTGTCAATTATAAAATTATTTTCATAATGCATGCCCTTCCTCACCCTGACCAATCATTTAGTAATCGGTGGCATATCCCCTGCAAGAACACATTTGTAATAAAACTATGTGTGGCATCTTTTGGAAAAGGAGAGAGAATCTTATTTACAAAACTTCTAAATGAGTTAATTATATTGTCTTCATTCCTTCTCTGCTGAATTTCACACAGCTGCCCTTTCACACCCACATTTTGCAAGCATTGAGATTGGGTTGCCAAGTTTCAGCAGGTTTGGCCAGGATTGTTGGTGTGCAAAGTAGAGAACAAGAGACATTGCTGACAATGCCCATTGCATTTATTATTTTTTCCTTGATTGGTGGTGACAAATCTGTACAAAAGGGTACTTTTGTAGTCTCTGGCTGTTAAGACATGATCATTGCCACAGAATTTGGCTTATTTCAGCTTTCTGAAATCTTGGATCTGATTACTGCTTTTTGTCTGTTCCCCCCCCCCCTCCCCCCCCCCCCCCCCCCCCCCATGTAAATTGTATGTCTTTAGTCTGTTTTCTTGGTGAACTAATGGAAAAACAGTGGAGGATGTGGCATGGTGCTACTTCCACTGTCAAGTCGTCTGTGCTGTGGTCTTAGAGTGCAGGCCTTTTTTTTCCGGATGGAAACAAGACAATTCCACTTTATCCCTGGTAGCAGTGTCCTGGAAACAGAGTTCTTAATCATAATTTTTGGTTGTTATTTCAATCCCGATTCTTCCACTTCTTCCAGTGCTTACACGCCTACACGCTCTTTTTCATATACATTCACATTCTTACCACCATCATCTAGTTCTGGGTCTAGTTCTGAAAATCACTGATATTGAATGGTGTAACCCACACTCAGTGGCACTTCATATATAAGATATATACTTAACAATGGAAAAAGTGGTGTAGGAAAATACAGACAGCCATAGTCATCTGTAGTGTTCATAGCCGTTCATATTGAATCAAGGAGAGACATCTGAAGACCTCTTGGGTCCTTATAAGTGGTTAACAGAACTAAACCTTTACAGGTGAGCATTCTGACCTTTTTATAGTAAGAAAATATGCTTCTTGGAATGGAATGATCTGAATAAGGATTTTGGATATTTTAAAATGTGGTCCCTCCATGAATGCAATACAGAATATTACAGTGTTCCTTTGTGCTTTGTTCTCTATGCCTTTAATACCACTATATGAACATTTTGAATGTCACTGGTCACTTAGATGCTATTATTTGGTACTTGTCACATTGGTTTCAAGACAATTTTCCTGACAGCTGATAAATATCATTGTGCCCTTTATGTGTCTGTAGGAAGGAAGACAGTCTATAAGAACCAAGGATGGGAAGACAGTGTGGACACACGGGAATTCTTCTTTTGAATATTGAACACTTTATAGAGGTAATCACTGAATTTTATCTACTGTTTTTTACCCTCTCAGCATTGTAAGCTAGTTCTGCAGTTCTCTTTTAGTTTAGTTTTGGCTCTCCTGGATAACCTTGGATCTTAACAAATGGTGTAGCTTCACGGTTCACTGCTCTTAAACCTTGACAGAGCCCATCAGTTATTTCTGTCTGTTGTGACTTTCCTACAGCTTGTTTAAATGTCTAGAAAATTTGATGATCCAGGAGGTGACTACCCATGGGAGCTTGCACTCCATCTACTGTTGAAATGTAGCAGTTTTGTACTTGAGCTTCTTTAGAACATTTCAGGAATGCCATCCAGTCTTGGAAGATTTTGTACTGTTCAGTTTATCAATTTATTCCAAAATCTCCTTTATCTTTATTTTGGTCTGATATGTTATTTTGTCTCTATTTCTGCTATGCTTGGCCATGCTGGTTTTTGTTCTCACTCCTAATCCCTTTAGGTGTGTTTTGGTTTGTACTGTTCATCTATTTGAGCCTTTAATATGGTGCCTGTAAACAGCTATGGGATCACTCCTTGTTTTGATTGATTCATTCATGGGCATTTCCCATTTTTAAAGTTAAATATTAATCTGTTATTAATGGCTTTATTACTTCCACAGGTGTTGAATTATATACATTAAAGTATTATTAAAGCATCTCATATCTCTATTGCTACATATAGCAGACAAGTCTCCACAAAAACACATTGCAGACACAGTTCTCTATGCTTCATATTCAGATTTCCAACATTGTAGTTCTGATAGTCTCTGCTTTATTGAAAATCTTGTTCTTAGCTAATGCCCATGGGCAAGAAAAACAAACAAAAAATCTTCCCAAACAACCTCAACTCCTAGCAATTAGAAAAAAATAAATTGTCATTGCTATAAATGCATTGCTGTGGAATTTGAGAATCTACCCAGCAAGAAAAGCAGCTTCTAAAAAAAAGTTGATAAAATGCCTCCTTGACCCTGCTGCTTCAGTAGCTGAACAATTTACATCCCACTAGGATAAGCCTTTAACTTGTAACAGAAAGCTGTGTCAACTTCCTGAAGTTGGTGTGTAACACATGGATAGAGGTGTTGAGCCTGTAGGTGCTCTAAGGTCTAATAGTCCTTTCTAACACTGTGTCTCTATGAGGTATTACAGAGAAGGTTTCAAACTCAGTCCTGGAACTGGGGAGGTATAGAGAGATCAGATCTGTCTCACAGAAATATGTTCGTGACTAGCAATGCTCGTGATCTTGTGAATCTTTTCATTAGGTTTTTCACGAATCAAGATAAAGGTTCCCAGGAAACCCTGCTGGTTTTGGCTGGGATAGACTGAATTTTCTTCATAGTATCTGGTAGGGGGCTGTGTTTGAGATCTGTGCTGAAAGCAGTTGATAATGTAGGGATGTTTTAGTTATCCCTGAGCAGGGGTCACACAGAGTCCAGGTCTTTTCTGCTCCTCACACCATCAGCATGGAGGTTGGGGTGCACAAGGAGTTGTGAGGGGACACAGCCAGGACAGCTGACCCCAGCTGACCAAAGGGATATTCCAGACCATATGGCTTCATGCTCAGCAATGGAGAAGAAGAAGAAAGGGAGAGACACATTTAAAGGGCAGGCATTTTTTCTTGCCAAGTAACCATTGCATGTAATGTAGTCCTGCTTTCCTGTTGGTTCATGGAATTTTACAGTACTGAATTTGGGGTGGTTTTTTTTTTTTTTTTTTTTTTTTTTTTTTTTTTTTTTTTTTAATAGCTTTTGGTTTTTACTGTTCTTTTGCAAATTTTACTCATGGTATTTAGTGATTTTTGTATTGACGCAGTTCCAGACAGTAAGTAGTTTTTGTGAGATGCATTTGATAACTACATGGGGTAATAATAAATGAGAATATGAATGGTGGGAATAAAAGATATGAAGTACTTTTTTTCTTTTTTTAATCCAAATGACAATTCATTTCATGTTTAGGCAATTCTTGTTCTGACATACAAGTCTTGGATTGGATGCAAATATCCGACGTGGATTGTGTAGAGAGTTAGAAACTGAAGTCTTCTTTTAGTTTGAGCTATGTATTCTTGTCACTATTTTGCTGTCTTCCAGCTTATCAAACTAGAAAGCTTTTTCCCAAGTCTCATGTAGACTGTGCATGTACTCTTTCCTAACTCATGCTCATGACTCAGTAGCATGCACTAATCTTCTGTTCACATCAGACTCCTTTTATATTTTTTTCATTTACTTTGTGAAATGGGAGTTGCCAGATTGTATGGGAGTTTCTCAGCAATCACACAAAGAGGATACACCTCCTTAGTCAATTAGAGAATTTATTATGAAGGTAAATGCCATAAGTTAAGCATCAATCACTTCCAAGTTCATCCAGGTGTGCTTTGTTTGCTGGCCTACTTTAGTATTATTTATATAATCTGAGTCAAGATAACATACAGGATAATATAAATACTGTTTAGCTTCATAAAACCAAATTCTATTAGTTCAAAATTACTGAATTATTGCCTGCACCTTTCATGAAAATGTCGTCTAGTCATCCCAATAAAGGATGAGGGGAATTGCTCTTTTCAAGTGCATTTTCCCCTCAGTTAAAAATTATTCCTTTTGTGTTTGCAGTTTGTTTTGGCTCAGTTCCACATATGAGCTTACATGAGAGAGACCTAACAAGTCCAGGGTCATGACATGAAAATGGCATTTTCAACCAAAGAGGGAGGTTTTTGTAGAACAGCTACAATGTAGTTCCTATTAAAACTCAGATAATCCATGTTTTGTAACCAGTATTTCCATTCATATTCTGTGTGTTTGACATAGGTTTTTGTATAATAAATACTGTCATTTGTATAAGTAGTAGCAGAATAAAATCTAGTATAACATCAGTAAATTCAGGAGTATTTTTTCTTTGATTTGGATGACTCAATCTGAAACATTTCTGTGATGACAAAACAAAACAAAACAAATTCCCAAATTTAGGGAATAAAACGGAAGAGTTGAACACGCTTTTCTTTGACATATCTGTATCACCATAAATTTATTGCAAAGAGGGAGAAGTCCACTCCCAAATGCATGTAACATTAACAGAAAACAATTTTTCAGGGGAAGCCTAGAAGTATGATTTACATTTTATTTTATAATAATACTCTTATTCAAAAGCTCATGTGCCTGTCTCAGTCTTTCAATTTCTGTAATATTCTCAGCCATGTTGAGCACTTTGTAATAAATCTTCATCAAAGTCTGACCATTGTTTAATCATTTTTGTTGTTTTAAGCACCTTTACTGAATGATGGGTGATTTACAGAGGAATGTTCTCCTCTTGTCAGAGAGTGCTTGGATTCAATACCTTCAGAATAAATACCTAATTGCATTGTTTAGTTTACTGACAAGCATGCTCAGTCTGGCCTAAAATACCAGAATAAGATCTTTTATTAATCATATGGCCCTCTGATACAATGAAGAGATGTTTCTGTAATAATTTATGTACAGGTGTGTGGCACATAGTAAAATTTTGGTAGCAGGGGAGCTGCACGGGGGCCTCTGTAGGAAGAGACTTGGACAGCCCTGTGCCAGACACAGACACTTCCAGCTGGCTCGAGACCTAGCACAGCACACAGCTGAGCCCATTAGCCACGCTGGTGGCTTGCAAATGTATTTATGTGTTTGGAAATGTGTTTAAGAAAGGTTGAAAATATATTTAACAAAGGCTAAAATGCTGTGTAGCAATTAGAGAGAGGAGGGAGAAATGTTCTGTTGAGAGGGAGTGGGAGAGCTGCTGTCTGAGGGTTTGCAGGCAGCCAAGCTGAACCCACCACAGCTGGAAAAATGAAGATTCTTTCTGTCTAGTTACAGATTTGCCAGACTACAGCAACACTTAATGCAACATTGTTCTGAACTGGAAACTTTACTCTAGTCTCTGTCTTGGGAAAGTACAGATAAGATGTTATCATTTATCTCATGGACTTGCTTTTGATTTAACATTTTTATTAAGCTATTTGCCTTCAGCAAACATCTCTCACAGAGTTTTTATGAAATGCTTGTCCTCTATAATGTTTCTAACCTACGTAAGCACTGCCAGAAAAGTAACTGTTCTTGAGACTGGGCAGAGAAAGGGGATTGTAGTCTGTTATCCATGTTTTTCATGCTCGTTCACATCAGCAATATTCTGTTGTGTTAAGTTCAGCTAAGTCTTACTTTCCAGGTCAAGATAAGAATTCAGCTTTATTTTTTTATAATCTTTTTCTCTCCATAATCTGAGAAATCTCTTTAAAGGTAGATAGGCTTAAAAAATTTGGGCTTATATCCATACCAAAGTTTCTATTCCCATGAGCTATATCAAATATTGGGATTTAATGTGATCACATCTCTCCTCCCTTTTCTCATCAGTGATTCCCTCTAATTTCTGCATTGTACAGTCATGCTCATTCCTGCTTACCTGGTCTTTGGAAAAATGAAAAAAGAAAGTGCTCTGCAAAACTGAAGTGTTTCAAAATTAAGAGAGAGCCTTAGAGCCCAGGGATTCAGGTATTAAAATAGAATTGATCAGTTATAAGGGACCTAAAACAAACATGTGGTCCAACTGTATTCTCAGAGGAAATTATAGAATCACAGAATGGTTTGGGTAGGAAGAGGCCTTAGAGATCATTTGCTTACAGCCCCCTTACTATGGGCAGGGACAACTCCCACTAGACCAGGTTGCTCAAAGGTTGCCATGTAACCTGGCTTTGAACATGTATAGAGATGGGGCATCCACAGCTTATCTGGGCAACCTACCCCAGTTCCTCACTCAGTTTCTCACAACCCTTAAAGTAATCTAAATCTACCGTCCTTCAGCTTAAAGTCATTACCTTTTTTCCTATCACTACATGCCCTTGTAAAAAGTCACTCTCCAGTTTTCTTGTAGGTGCCTTTTTAGTACTGGAAGGTGCTTTAAGGTCTCTCCAGAGTTTTCTCCCAGCTGCTTTTTTTTTTTTTTTTTTTTTTTTTTTTTTTTTTTTTTTTGAAGATTTTCCTTTTGCCTGATTCAGGCTTCTCCTTGTTCAGAATGCTGGATGTGTTATACGTATCGGGACAGGAGTTTTGTGGAGGTGCATATATCAAAACTCTGTGATATTCTGATGCTCTGGGTATCAGTTCTTTCGAACATTAATTGCCCAGAATTTGAAGTTATAATCATATTTTTTATTCCAAACATTTCTTATCCAGCCCTTACAAAATTTGAATGTAGGTAGACCCAGTAGATGGACTGAATGGATGGACTGTCAGTCTCACTACTGGCATTTTATAGAGCTGATAATTGACTTCTGAGAATTGACATTTTAAAAAGCAGCAACTGAAAAGGAGAAGGATGAAGGAATGCTCAAAGGCATTTTTTAGTTTTGCTTTCCTTTTCTCCCCTTTCAAAGGACCTTGAGAGTAATCTGATTCAAATTTTGAAAGTGCATGGAAAATAAACAAATAGTGCAAAATATCATGGAAGTGTGTAAAGGAAAATTTTTCTCAGGTTGTTTAATTCATTAGCTCACAAAGCGCTCTATATACATTGTAATATTCACAGTGTTACTCTGATAAAGTGCTGTATTGACAATATTGTCTTTTTGATGACTCAAATGTTAGTTATAAAGTAATGTTGTTAGGCAATGTGCATGGCATCTGGAAGACTTGGATACGAGTCAGACATATTCACATGTTTGACGCAGTTATTCCTTGTCTTACAATACAGAAGACACTATTAACTACGTAACTGCTGACTTGCATAACAGAAAAAAGTTAAACTTTACCATAATTGTGGCAAGTTTGCTATTCTTTTGCAAGCACAGAAAGTTATACCAGCAGGATTGTAGCATTTAGTGGTAAGAAGAGGAAGACTAAAGATTCTTAGCAATTCGTACTTGAAATGAACTCGACTTTTCATGCTGTCCTGTGGAGCCATCACCATACCTTCACTACAACTCAGAATATTGTTAATCTCAGCTATTTTATATTAAATCTTAAACTTATGAAAATCTGTCACTTCAGTAGAACTGTTGACAGGCCATAAATGAAACCATTCCATTAAGAGTTGGGGAAATATGGGAATAGTTTAATCTAGCAACCAAGTGACAAGGCTGGCCATGCTGAAAAATACAAGAATATACTGTGTTGAGCAGTAATATTTGAAGTGTCTTTCATAAATTCTTGTTCTGAAACCTAAAAAACACCTCATAGCAAATGTTGACTTGGAGACACTATTGATATGCTGCTACTAAAAGGAAAGACTGAAGGGTTTGCTCTCCAATTTTTTGCGACAGTAAGTCTGATTTCCCATATAAAAATATTAAGTAAAGGCAAATTTACTTTAGTTCCACCTTCAGTGTCAATAGGAATTTTGAGACAAGGAGCTGGTAGAAAGTATTAGTGAGGAAATCTGCAATTAAAACAAGTATGCTCACTTTGTTTCTTGTTCAAATTCTCTCTGTCTCCTTTATATGTGAGCTCCATTGAGAGAGCACAGGTTTAGGTACTCAAGTTTTTTCTGGAATATTTTCTAGCATCTAAGTGAACTGGGTTGTCAGAGAAATCCTCTCTAGAGAACAGAGGAAAAAAAAGCACATTTTGCCAATATATTTTTCCCCCACTTTTTCCACAGAGAAAATAAAATATTTGGACAATCCCACCCCCCGGGGTAAAATTACCAGAGTATGGTATGTGTATTACCAGAGTAAGGTGTGTGAACTGTAATTCCCTCGATGCCTTTTCCACGTCATTTCTTCTTGGCTCAGTCCATTTCCTTGCAGTAAATCCCACAGATGCTTGTACAAAGGAGAGCTGCTCTAATATTATTTTAAATTGTCAAATATTTTTCTCTACGTATTGATGTAGAAGCTGCTGTGCAGAGGATTTTTGCAGACTAAAGTTTTCCAGAAGCTGTGTTGGTAGGAAAGCTTACTGATTGAAGTTATTTCCTACATCCCTTCCTAATCTTCAGTAATTGTGTGTCACATGCTTATCCTCACTTGTACTTAACTGGAAGAGAAGGAAATGTTTTGCAACTTTATTCTCAGAGGATGAGCCTTTGACTTCCAAAGAAGGAAGCACTACGAGTGGAAAATGGATGCTATTCTTAAAATTTCTGTGCCAAACCACTTAAGGAAGGACACGTGAGAGCATTATACTGCAGCAAGCATCAGCAAATACCTTACAATATTGTATTTTTTAGAATGAAAAGTAATGCCCATAACCCAAAGTCTGCTCAAGGTTACAATGATGAAATCAATTCTGTGTCAGTTTTAAATCCATCTAAATTTTGGCTCCTTTTGTGTTGATAATTTTGGATTAATCTGTTGACAGTGTCCATGTCAAAATGAAATTCAACCCCATTACTTCTATATCATTGCTTTAACACTTTCATGCACTGTTCAGCCTTCTGCTGCTTGTCTCTGTTGCTTGTTAAGTTTTTGTCAAGATGTGCTATAGAGGGCTTAAATGCCTCAGTCAAGGAAATACAGTCATTGTGTATGATATATCTCTGAATTCATGATTTGACTAGATTTTACCAGAGCTATTTTAGAATGTCTGCCAAGGGAGTTCCAGCGACTCAGTTCAGACAATCTCTGTGCTTGAAACAAAAGGAGAGATGTGTATATTGTGCAGTTGTATGGCCGTGTGTAAGGCTGTGTGTGCTCTGGTGACATTCTGGCAGGTAGAAGAGTAGCAGTACAAAATCCTATGGCCACTTCTGCAGAGCACCATTACTGATAGAACATTGCTGCTTGGTTTGGCAGCCTGTAATCAGCAAGTCAGGAGTACAAAAGCAGATAGGGAAAGGACCTCAGTCAGCAAGTGCAATTGTACTTTTTGAGGTTCTTTAACAGCAGTCATCCTGTGATTGCTGTGGCAAGAGTGCAGTTAGATTTCCTCTTGGTATGTTAACTAAGAGAAACAGACCCCACATTCTTAAAAAATTGTTTATTCTTCCTAAAACAATAAACCCAGTCAAGTCTCAGCTGAATTTTATCTTGAAGTTATACAAATTATAATGTACGCCCTTTTCTTCTCCAGTGTGATTCAGAATGAAGACAATATTCCATGTAGATTCTCTTTTTAACAACAAGTATATCGCCAAATAAATTTACCTTGTAACTAAATGAGCATTAAAGGCTTGCTATGCTAATAGAACGATTGGAAATAGTCTCATAAAAGTTGAAGGATAGGGACACAATGCATTGACATAACCATGACTCAAACCACATCTTTTATCTCTGCTTCTGCATCTGCTGTCATAACAAACACACTTGCCATGCAACCAACTTTTCTTTTTTATGCCTTGGATTTTAGCAGTGATTTTTGTAGTGCTGGTGTTGGGGGCACCTAGATCAGAAATAGAGTGAAAGCTTATGAGAAGTTGTATTGTTACTCATAGGCTTCAGGAACTTTTAAAAAACCATCTCTGTTAACACTCAACTGTGCAACCTAAATATGAAAATCCTTCTTCTTGTCACTAGTTCTGCTGCCTCTTGCACAGTGACAGCATGCAGAATTATAAGTAATTTCTTTGGTAATAAAAGCACCTGAACACCTGACATTGGAAAGTGGAAGGCAACATCTGATTAAGATGATTAGAATGGTCAACTCAGGTATAGATCACTTATGTCTAACTTAGGGCTAAGATGATAATGATAAAGTGGAATTAACTTGGTTGCAAAATGTTTGGTTACTTCAGGTTGTCAAGCAATTTATGATAAATAAATTAATGCATACCTACAGATGTTACCTGCATATTACCAGTCAGATTCTTCTGGATTAAAATGTATAGTCCAAAAACCTTTAAGGTAGCTGAGCAAGAAATAAATCAGGCTATGATGTCTACCTCAAAGACTGATGTCTACCTGAAAGACATATAAAACAGGTGGTAGACAGGATCATTACCCTTCTGGCAATAAGGAAACAGAGACAGTATAGTTTAGGACACCTTCTAATGCTAGCAAAAGTAAAAATACCTCGGACTTTTGGAGATAAGGATATGTATTTATTTCTCTTCAGATCATCACAGCCATGTAAGCTCAAGTGTGAATTCTGTAAGAGTGGTCTCAGTGCTTAAAGACATGTTGATGTCCCTTATTCTCCAGCTTGGGATGTCACAGCAAGCCACATATACATCAGAAGGGACAATGGGAAATTGTTGGTCACTCTGAGAAGCAAAGACAGCAGAAGGAAAATTGTCCTGTGTAACTTCATAGCTCAAGAAGGAATCTTGCTCCCTGTACAGGCAGAACAAAGCTGGAGCAGAGTAAATCAGTCTCTAAAATTTAGAGGTGCTTAGCTAAAAATAGCTCTTCTCCTACACATAATATATTAAAATTATAAAAATACCAGCATATTTAACTGAGGGATAGTGTAACTGTAGTTGAAGGATGATTACCTTTCCCAGTCCCAAGAAATGAATGAGGCTGGTTCCATCTGGATCTACAAGTTTTGTGACAGAGAAACGTGAAAGGAAAATAAGCAAGTTTCCAACTTACACCTGTCAGCATACGCATCCAATTTAATCTAAAAAGGGGTCAGGTTTGCTGTGTACATGGAGCTGCTGTTGCAGTTTGCAAAGACTGCATAGAAATTAAGTCATAGAAACCCTTTTTTTTCTGAGGTGATAGTTCTAGCCGGGACACTACCTAGAAAAACACAGGGAGGAAAAGAAAAGCACAAAATACAGTCCTTTGGGAATCTCCTTAGTATTTTTAGACAACACTTCCGAACTAAGAGTTTTGGTGGCATAAAAGACAGAAAATACTCTGAGGTATCACAAGAAGTTAAGTCAGGTAAAGTAACCAAAACACTGAGGGAAGATCTCTGTAGACTGTTTTTTTTCTTTGTTTTCTATGAATGGCTTGCTCTAACTGGTTATTACTGGGTTTATTTTTATTTTCCAATAAGGAAAATAAAGTTATATTCTTCCAGTGATAGATTCATGAGGGAGAAAAGAGCTGCTACTTAATTTCAGTCAGGATTATTGAGTCATACACTTTGTAAGGGTAAGAAAAGTGCAAATTTGTATTCTCAAATAGAGAAAGGAGAAAATCTAAACCCTTTTGACATGTATTGAGGGAAAACAGGAAGATGTTCAGATAGAGTCTAGACTAGAGTTGAGATAAAATTATTCAATAAAAAATAGCTGCTAAAGAATATATTTTTATGATAAGAGGATGTTTCTAGTTGACTAGAGCAGTCAAAAGGGCTAAGTAAAAAGATTCCTTGATGTTTTGAAAAATATAAAAGTTCTACTTGTAATATGATCAATGAAAATAAGAAATACTTTAAAGGATCAAGAGGATTACAGATTTCTGGTCACTTCATCGACATTTTTTGATGAGGAAATGTAGAGACTGGCCTGAGAGATTTAAGAAGTAAACCCTGTTAGTCCTATGAAGCAGATGTGTCACAAGATGTCTTGAAGGAAGTGTAATTTACCTCAAGGAGGTTGAGGAAGGAAGGAGGTGTGCTTTGTCTTCTGAAGAGAGTTGCAGAAAGACCTGCTCAAAGGAACTTTTCAGCACAAAATAATGTGCATGTGGAAATCTTTTATTTCTGAAGCAGCATTCTGAACTGGTTCCTGATTCTGTTTTCTGCTTGCTTTCTTCTTCTCCCAAGGACCCCCCCATCTTTCTCTGCACAAAGCAAAGCTGACCCTCTAAGTTTTGTAGGATCTGGTAGCAGACTGTAAACTTATTATTTATGTAGAAAGTAAGCCAGAATAAGCAAGAACATTTAGTAATGTTTTCCCATTTTCCCTTCTTTTTTAACTTTTTCTCTAAAACTTAATATTATGTGAGAATCTCTACAATGGATGGACATTCTTGCACCATGATAAGGTTTGAAAGAGCACCTCTTTTACTGTAAAATCTCCGAACTTACTGTGTTACCCAGTCTCAGTTATATTTTGGGCAAAATATGCAGTATGGGCAGTATTTTGGTTTAGATTTTAAAGTTCCCAAGAGCTTTAAAAATTAAAGAAATCCAATAATTGCCTGCAAAATAATTTCACAACACATGATGTGCCATTGTATTTGTAAGGGTTATGTTAATTACAAAGAACTTCACAAGCATCACTTAATTTTTATGGAAATCATTCTATGTGATGATGAAAAATGAAAAATTCTTTGATTTTGAAGCCTTTATTTTAGGGTCTCACCTTAAAATTTCTTCAAGGGACTTCTTTGTTCAGCCACCCCAAAATTCATTATTTTTTATGGGAGTTGCTGAAGGTTAAACTTGGCGTGAGCATTTGAAGGATTTAAAAGTGCAGCATCCTGTAGATGAAATAGAGCAATAAAAAAATTACATGATTACTGAATCAATATTATACCATTTCCTGTATGCTGAATTCCTTCATTTATGGTGAAAAATGATTGTCTGTTTACTTCTTATCTTTTGCAAATATCACGCCTGTTTTTTCACCCCTCCTCTTGTCTCCTTGCTTTGAATCTCCTCCCCTGTGATAGAATCAATTGCCTCCATGGGTATTATAAAAAGCCGAGTTTCCAGTGGAGTTCCCATTCACCACCTTAGCCACCATGGGGCTAAGAGCAGCCAGCCTCTTCCTCCTCTGGCTGGCTCTTTCCTCTGCTAATGAAATAAAAAAAGGTAAGCTCTAGAGATGAAATGGTAGCAGATTGCCTCCTAGAAAAGAGGGAGAGAGTTAAAATATCGCTGCGGAGCTAGAATGAGGCAGTGCATTTAAATAATGCTCTGGAGTTTTAGGATGGCTTAAATTGCTTAAGCTTCTCAATACTGAGGCTGCATTGCTTGGACAAAATTGGTAGATACTACTTTCTTTGGAGAGATTACTGCCTATATCTACTGCGTTGATTTCCAGTTCGATGTGCTTGGAAAATATTTTCAATGTTGCTTTTCTTTCCATGCATTGAGTGTTTACTAAGTATGGCAACGACTTGGCAGAAAGGAACTGTAGGACTTTGAGAGGTTCATTGTTAAAGCAATGAAGGACGTGGGTGATTGTGTCTCCTGTTACGTTGGAACAACCTAAATTGTTCTTCAAAAATGAATGTACTAACATTGAAAAAAACTAATTTTGTCATTTAGAACATGTTTAACCCTTTTGCAAAAGCTCTAACTTACTGTATTTGCTATCAAATTTGAAGTGATATAATGGAGCACTCATACTGAAAACTGCTTTTTAGAGGAATAGGTGATGAAGTATATCCAGTGGTCAGGTTTGGGCTGTTGAGTTTGGTCTGCTGTGTCTTGAGTTCAGCAGTGGGAGGAAAGCTTTACCTTGCATTTGGTCTTCCAGCTGTGAGCTCTGGGAGGATCTCTGTGCAGCCTTCTGGGGAGGAAAGTGTTCCAGCTTGGCTGGATGTATCTGGTATGATTGATACCATCAAAGTACAGTAACCTAGAGGTTTCCTTAGCAGTTTTGCCTTCTCATGTTAATTGTTGCAAGAAAATCTTGTGAAAATGAGAGATATGTCAAGATTCCCAAGGATGCTCTGCTTTTATGTCTCACCCCTAGTCTACAGTATCTGAAGATTTATCAGATATTGTGTTAATTTGTATTATTTGTTGGTACAGATAGCAGGGAAAGGAACAAAACATCTTCATATTTTGCTACTGCAGAAAGTTCTTTTTTTCCCCCCTACCTAGGCTATTTTCTGATCTGTCTTCTGAAAAATTTCTGTCTTGAGTAATAGAAATCACTACTGCTTTTAGGAAAATAAATAATTCCCTGAAATCTCCTGTTGTGCACAAGCCCTTTCATAACCTTTAAACTATCTGCCTTCCAGAGTAGGTAGTACTTTCTTGGTTTTCTACTTGTCTTGTTTCTCGTACATGTTGCA
This sequence comes from Chamaea fasciata, assembly GCF_029207755.1. NCBI lineage: Eukaryota > Metazoa > Chordata > Aves > Passeriformes > Sylviidae > Chamaea > Chamaea fasciata. The sequence continues at coordinate 17,022,796 of NW_027094092.1, read as the reverse complement.
CCAGTTCTTGGAAAAAAATTAATATTGATAAAAATAATACTGTGATTCAGAATAAAATCATATGCTTGGCACAGAAGCCAAGACAGGGGTCAGTATTAAGTGTCCCCACCTCATGCAGATAAGTTCCTTCACCTCAGTGAGGATTATAGGATATATCCTGGTCTCTGAATTATTTATTAATATCATATTCTCTTTTGGAGATTTTCATATATTATGCTGACCTGGTAGATACTTGATCAGGCTTGAAATCTATGTAATAACTGTGCACAAAATTCCAAGTAGTTCCTACTGTAAAATGGAGCTTACCTTTTTTCACACTAGAGCATTTCTTTTTATCTCTATTTCTTTTCATCATTTAACAGGAAGGACAAGAAGCCATGGCCAATATGTCTGCAGCACTTGGGGAAACAACCATTTCAAAACTTTTGATGGAGACGTCTTCCAATTCCCTGGCATGTGCGAGTATAATTTTGTTTCTGACTGCCAAGAGACTTACAAGGAATTCTCTGTCCACATCCAGCGTGCTCTCAACAGCAATGGCCATCCTGAGATCCAGTATATTCTGGTGAAAATCAAGGATGTGACAGTCCTCCTCAAACCAAACCTGGCTGTGGTGGAGGGGCGGATGTAAGTTCCTTTACTATAATAGTATTCAGAGAAATGTGCTGGGAAGATAAAAGCAGGATTGATTCTTTACACAACTGTCTATGTACCATTACAGAAACTGCTGCAAAGCATTTCCACAGGCAAACAAACAAACAAGCAAACAAACAAACAAAAAAGCCTTTTGAAATTCAGCATTAAAATTGCTCTGGGGAGGGGCTTTAGTATTAAATGTCATTTCTACACTGGCATAAGGGATTTTTTAAATGCAAGTCAGGAATAGGTTTGAGTGAATTGTCTTTCCAGTTGTGCAGAAAACAGTGCAGCTCTTGAGCCAGATTTTTCACTGTCTTCAAATGACATAGCTTCATTTGTTTAATGGCATCATCCTGAGTTTACCTTAGCTGATGGTCTAGCAAATCTTTGAAAAGGAAATGCATTTCTCAGAGGTCTTTTCCTCTTCTTTTCTAACAGAAGAAAGGTAGATTTTTCTGATCTTCATAAATAATTCTTTAAGATCTGATGGCCATTCCTCGAGGGAGTTTAACAGATATAACACAGGTCAAAATTTACGCTAATTTACCTGTGGCAATATATACTTCTTCAGACTCAGCAGTGTTACTTTTCTCCTCCTAGAACATGATTACACAAGAAACTCTTCTGACACCATTTTTGATGCTAAGTAGTGTCTTAAACTAGTCCTTTCTATCATTACCTTATCCTTGTAGTGTATGCATTTATACTCTGAAGTGAAGCAACACATGAGTTAATTAGTATGTTTTAGCATAATTGAAAAAAAAGAGAACTTTTTAATTGTCATTGGAGACCTTGGTTTTGCCCAGAATTCAGCTTTTGCTCTGAAGTTTGGAAGCCACTGAAATGAAAATATGTTCAAAGTAACATTCAGTTTTCCAAAGATCATACTAGAATGCATAACAAAATGAAAGTTACAAAAAATGCATTCTTGCCTCAGATTGAAAAAGCTCTTTATAGTGTACTCAATCTTAAAAAGAACTCCACGAAAAACAAGTTAGAAGTCCTTTTAAAACTGTCTCTCTTAAACTGAGCCATTTTTGTCTTAGATAGACTTTATTGTCATAAAACAACAGATCCCTGCCAAACAGGCTTTTTCTGCTTGGCGATTTTTTTTTTAATTTTTTAAATTTTTTTTTGGTAGAACTTAATTTTCCATATTGATCCTGAAATGATAAGTTATCAATTGTCATGTGAAATAGCATTTTGCAGTGTTGAAGTGAAAACTCTAAAGTAGGAAAGTGTATGGATTAGCCTTCAGGTACTAGATTCACTGTCTGATTGAATGTCCTACTGTTAGAAAAAAAAGATAACTATTCCATGCAGTTACAGCTAAAAGCTAAAAAGATGTCCAACATTTTATGCTCCCCCTCAAGAAACATGATCTCTCAAGACTTCATTGTTTATTGATGAACAATGTAGTCTAAAGCAGAAATAATGATCTCTGAGTTTGCACCTAGATGTGTAAGTCATTTGGGCATGTTAAAAAATGCCTGAAATAAATAGCTGTAAAAAATGCCTGTGACAGAAAATCAGGAGATAAAGCTCTCCCAGTCAAGAGACTAGTTAAGAGATGTGCATACACCTGCATGAATCCTGATGGATAGCAATTACATTGATAAATCTTTAGAAAATTAGCCAGTTATTTTGACTGGATTTCAGTTTACGTTACTTCTGTTTGAATAGACTCTAGTCCTCTAGAGGACTAGATTTTATAGGATGAGACTGCCTGCCACAATCCTTTTATTGCTGAATGAAATTCAGCAGTTCAGTTTACTTGTAAGACAGACGCAAATTGTTATCACACAGAAATATCTATGCTCAGCCCTCTCTGCAAAGTGTCTTCTGTCACCATTGACAAGCTCAGTCCTGTCCACCTAAAACCAAGTAACTACTTACTGAAAGAGCCACTGAATTCCTCTTAACACACTCCTTTCTTTTCAAAATTTTGTTAGCAGTCCCTGTAACTGCCTGTGCATTATGAGCTCTCTCTTAAGGAGGCAGTTCCTTCCAATGGAACATTAATTCTCTCTGAAATGGCTATGAGATATTTAGGTAAAGAAACACTGTAAATTATGTTGTAGCTCCTTTCATTGATGTAAATTGTTAGAGAGTGTTTGAATATCCTCTGTTAATACCACAATGATGATGTTTTTTCTTTTATTAATTTGAAGATATCTGTCATTTTGGTTTTTCTTAAGTTAAAGGGCCCAAAGTTTTGGGTAGGCTTTTCCTCTGAAATTGCTTTGCCTTTTAAATGAGTTTTTGCAATGAGTTATTGTTCCAAGTGTCATAGAGAGAAGACTTTATGCCTCATTAAAACAAAGCCTCCTGTGCTGTTAGGATGAGGCGGTCAGACTAGTTTCTCTATTCCTTGGGGTATTTGGCTTATTACAGACAATCATGTCAGCCCTTTTGTTTCCTAACTAATGCTAAGTCTGTGATTTTCTTCCTAGTGTGAAGACACCTTACTACGCCTCTGGTGTCCTCATTGAGAGCGATAAAATTTACACCAAGATTTATGCCAAATTAGGCATGGTTCTGATGTGGAACCAGCAGGATGCCCTGATGGTATGTATGATCTAAGTATTTTTAATTGGTATTTCCTGGGTTTCCTGGGATATTTCTCTATCTCAGTAGAAAAAAAAAAAAAAAGGAAGAAAGGAAGAAAAAAAGATAATTCCTAATGTTTTTCCTTTTTGTTATTTAGGTGGAGCTGGACAACAAATTTAATAACCGTACCTGTGGTCTCTGTGGGGATTACAATGGAATTCAAATCTACAATGAGTTCATCAATGGAGGTGCGTCACTCACCATACTGACAGTTGTCATCGAGGATAGGCTAAGCCCTGTGCACAGAAACATCACAGGAGAGGAAATTTCACTTGAGGAGTTTCTGTGATTGCCCCAGACTAAACATTAAGTTCCTGAGCTGCATTCCTGGTCTAAGTTTATTCCAGATTTATCTTTATTCCAGATTAATCTATTCCAGATTAATCTTTTTGTTCTTTACTAGTCTTCTTTTCCTGTTTCCCCTTTACATTTTTAAGCACAGTTAGACATCATTCAGAGCAGGTACTTGTGTCCAACAGGCATATTTGATACCATAATAACTGTTTCCCTTGATCAGTAGAGTTCCAGGAATCAGGTGCTCCTTGTTGTCAATTTTTGGGGCTCAGCAAATTCTGTACTTTTTTCCTCATAGATACAAGCTACAACTCAATTACATATGGGAATATGCAGAAGATCAGCAAACCCACTGCCAAATGTGACGATCCAGATGAAACTAAGGCTCTTCCAAGCTGTAATGAGCATGTAAGTATTTCTTGTGGTGAATTACGTGGGCACATGGAGACATCCTTTATCAACAGGGAGTTAGTTGCAAGGAGCTGGGAGGACTGTCCCTTCCAGGATAAATGGTTACTTTTTCCTAGCTGTTCAAAAGACAACACGTTTTTTTGCAGGATAAGAAATTTCCAGAAGGTCAAATGCTTGCAAATCTCTTAAACATTATTCCTCTTCCTCCTCAGCGTGATGAGTGTCAGAGGTTGCTGACTTCTTCTGCATTTGCTGATTGTCGGCTACGCCTTAATCTGGAAATGTACATCCAAGCCTGCATGCAGGACAAGTGTGCCTGTAATGGGGAGGAGGACTCCTTCTGCCTCTGCAGCACCATCTCTGAGTATTCCCGCCAGTGTTCGCACGCTGGTGGCCGCCCGGGAGAATGGAGGACAGAGGAGTTTTGCCGTAAGCAGCTGCACAAATTTTACAAAGATGCAAATGTTTCATGCATGTAGCACCATTAAATTTAAATTCATTACTTCTTTACAAAACTGTTGGCATGTATTATAACTTTCATACCTGTAGTGCTAAAATCATGTTCTCCCTATATTTTTCTTCTATTACTTTAGCTATTAAGAAATATTTCTCAGCAAATTCTGTTCCCATTTAAAAAAAACGAGATTTGATGCTGCAGGAGATGGGAATAATTTGATTGATTTGAAACCAAAAGAAGTAAATATAAAAAACAGGGAAAGCAGTTCAGAATTAGATGAACATGCTTTGCCATGTGGAGTCTGGCTTGAGACACCACTGACTTGAAGGAGGTAGGGTGTATGATCTGTGGTTTCTTGGGAATGATGGACCTAACACCCAACTCCTGGTGTCTTTCTTTCAGCCAAGAGTTGTCCTGATACCATGGTCTATAGAGAAAGCAGCTCACCCTGCATGGATACTTGCTCACACTTGGAGATCAGCAGCCTTTGTGAGGAACACTACATGGATGGCTGTTTCTGCCCTGAAGGCAAGTGTTATTCTAGCTATTGCATCTGGGACAAAAGCAAGAGCCCTGGCTAAGGAAGTCATACTAAAATACTACATGTAGTCAAATTCTATCTTAGAAACGAGTACTGCTACTCATTATTTCCCCCCCTCAAGAAACATAACTGTAAAATTTTCTAAGGAGATAATAATTGATTAATTAATCCATTGTTTTATAGTTCAAGTATATTAACACAGTGACAGGTAATAAACCTGCTTTTTAATTGTCAACAAGTGGGCTTTTGATACTATATAGTAAAATCATGCTTTTTAGTTTGAGTTGTTCTGAGACAATGGACATCATTTGCCCAGAGAGTGGCAGTGAGGGACAGTGAGTGAAATTCTCATTGCTGTCAACCTTAGGAAAGAAGATTACAGTGATAGTCTTTCACAGCCAAAAAGACTAAAAATCTGAACATGTGACATTCTGAGATTGTTCTTATATGCTTGCAGTAACCTTTTTATCTGTGTATAGTTATATAAATGAACAGACTTGGATTTTCAAAGCTGGATAAAAATACTTTCCATCTGTTTTATATTACAAAAAACAGAGACAGTATTCTTCACAGTTTAGATAAACTCGGCCTGTGTGGCAAACTAGAGGTTTTTCCTCTGTGGAAATTGCTTATTTGAAAAAGAGCTGGAATAGTTAATGTTGTGTTTTATAGGAACTGTGTATGATGATATCAGTGAAAAAGGCTGCATCCCTGTTAGCCAGTGCCACTGCAAACTTGGTGGAAAGGCATATGCACCTGGAGAAAGCATTTCCAAAGAATGTGAGGAATGGTAAGGATCCTGGTTGTTGTACACCTTTCTTTGAATGATTGTAAATGGGTCTGCATTTTTCAAATTGCTGCTTGGTCATAGGAGATGTCCTGAAAGCACTCTGAATTTAATGTTTATGTTGTATGTCTATAGAACAAAATATCTGAAAAGTTTTCTTGATTCTATGGCATATGTCAGAGGGAAAATCTCAAGGAAATGGTCAAGGATGCAGTTTTAAAACATCTTGCTGGTTGCCAGATATACAGATACTTCCAGTGCTCTCAGCTCCTGTAATAACTACGAGCATTTTTTTGTATTATTTGCCTGTTTGCAGCACCTGTAATTCAGGCAGATGGACCTGCAAAGATTTACCCTGTCCAGGCACATGCTCACTTGTAGGAGGTTCCCATTTTACCACCTTTGATGGGAAGAAATACACCTTCCATGGAGACTGCTACTACGTGTTGGCCAAGGTACTGTGTACTGTGGGGCTGTTCTCTTGAAGAGTAAAACAATGTCTGTGGGCTGATGTGTATCAGCTGGGAGTCACTGTTCTGTTCCACTTCCATAGGGAGAGGGAAGCAGAAATGCTGGAAGTTGTACTAGAAAATTCAGGATTTATCTGTAGTAGCTGTAAGGGGAAGCTGGGGACTTATTGCAATGGGTGATTAACTCAGTGGGATAGAGGACTGCCTATGCTGTCATTATGCAGTGAAGTCCTTTGTATATGAGAAATCAAAAGATCTCAGGATTAGAAGTCCTTGGCCACTTCTGTAATAGCTATTTCTAAGTTAGAGTGCCAAAGTCAGGTAGGGAAAAGAGGTAGACAGCTGTTTCATTCATCCCTAAAATTCTGGTGTCCGTTCTTCTAGAGAATAAGGAAAATCTTTTTGAGATAGGAAAGTTATTGTAACTGACAAATTTATTCTTTTTTGTGGAAATCATCTCATGAGATTTTTAATTTGACTAATGGACATTTCTTTCTCTGTGATTGTAGGGTACTGCAAATGAGAGTTATGCTCTCCTGGCAGAGCTGGCTCCCTGTGGCTCCACAGACAAACAGACCTGCTTGAAGACTGTTGTGCTGTTAGCGGATAACAAAAAGAATGTAAGTGCTGTTGTGTGGGTTCTGCTAGAAATGTTGAAAATTAGCATATTTCCCTTAATGTGGGTGAATACTTTTTTCTTCTGGAGTCATTATTCTGGATAGATAAGGAACCTTAGGCTGACAAACAGCTCAGGTTTCTGCTTCAAGAATTCAAAATAGACCTAAACTTAAGAAAAGACGAGATTCAAAACAACTGACATTTCCCCCTCTTCTTTCCTCTGCTCTGTGTCATATGATTGTTCTCACAGGATTCCAGGTGTCTGGAAGCAAAAGTACCATTCTTCTCCCCCTCATAGTTTTTTTTTCTTATTTCAGATATAATTTTATAGATCTAATTAAGTCTTTTTCAGAATAAGTCCTGGTTTTGAATGGTGATACAACCCCATCTTCTCAAATATTCACTTTAATATTCTTTTTACGTATGAGAATATATAGACTATCTTGATACATAACTTACATATATATACACATGTTTTTCCTCACATATTTATGGACTCCCATGTCCTTGCCAGCATTACTAGAACATAAGAAAACCAAATCAGAACACAGTAATTTTATGTTTCTATAGGTACAGAGTAGCATTTTTGAGGAAATTTAATATACTGCTTTCTTATCGTGTCAGAATCATATTAGCCATCACACAGGAGCTGTAGCACATGCTTTAATAAGGAATAAGAAATTGCTACAGATCCTGAAGACCTAATATTTTCTTTCACTTGCTGAAACCAAAGTGCCCAATATAAATGAGTTTTGAATTTCATTATTGCTATGAATTCTTGTAGGCAGATGTAAGTGAAACACTGAATAGCAAGACAAAACCTTACATGTACCCTAATAGGGCTGCTGCCATACTCATTATTCAGACATAGTTTTCCTTTCAAAAATCTGGAGTTTTAGACAGAGCCTAAATGTGTAAAATGTCCTACCTGTAATTTTCTTTGTATTATTTCATTTTCCTCAGTCCCTGGAACTTCATTGATTCCATTTGTCATTACACAGGTGCTGGTTCTCAGATCAGATGGCAGCGTGCTCCTGAATGAGATGACAGTGACTGTGCCTCATGTGTCAGGTAAGGGACGCAGCCTTGTACGTCAAGTGTCACACACCTGACTTCTCATGTAGGCATATATTTTTATAGAGACTAAAGTGGAAGAGAAGTATTTAGGACTTTCCAAACATGCTATGGGCATTCCCATTTGGTTCTGATCCCAGATTTATAAGTAATTTATAAGTATTTATAAGTAATCAACATGTTAAGTTTGTGAGGACCAGCATCATATCTAGCTGGCCAGTGATTTTTAAAGGAAAAAAACAATATTAATTTGATCCTGATCTCAGAGATTTCATGCTGGGTGATACATGAGAATCTAATAAGAAGTGTTTCTTTTGGCACCCTGTGTGTGTCTGTTGACTATAACAGTTTATGTTTTGTTTTTCAGCCAGCTTCTCAGTGTTCAAGCCATCGTCCAACTACATTGTTGTGCAAACTTCTGTTGGGCTTCAGATGCAGGTCCAGCTGTTTCGAGTCATGCAGCTGTTTGTGACTGTGGATCAATCAGTTGAAGGAAAACTTCAAGGCAAGTGTCTCTGCAAATGGGAAGCAAAGCCATGCTGTTTCACAGCTGAATAGTCATGTATTCTTTAAATGAGTGATAACTCATGCTAGTTGTTGATTCAAAGGGAGAAAATGGAAAGAAAATCAACTCAAGCACACAGGAAATGTATTTTTATTTTTTGATATTGAAATGACCTATCGCTCTGGTGCCAGTACATAGGTGTTTCTTAGAATATTCCTTACTTTTGTATTCAGTTTCATTTTTAACTATCCACAAAAGCAGGTTTTTGGTGTATTTTGTGGATTCAATATCATCAGAAAGCATAAGAAAGATGAGTTAGGTAGTAATCTCTTGAAGCACAGATATCTTCATGATTACTATTCTTGAAGTTGTTGAAGATCTAAAACACGGCTTCTAAAACTTTCGTATTTATAGTATGCATTAAATAATGTGGAATAATCAGCTGTTTCTAATGTTTGTGTTCAGTTGTCCCTTTCCTTTGACCTTTCAGTATAAGAATAAGTAATGCTTATGTGAAAATTTTACCTTGTTCTCAAATAGGTCTTTGTGGAAACTTCAATGGAGTGGAAGGAGATGACTTCAGAACAACCAGTGGGCTGATTGAGGCTACGGGATCTGCCTTTGCTAACACCTGGAAAGCCCAGTCCACCTGCACAGACCAGGCAGAAAAGCTGGAAGACCCCTGCAGTCTCAGCATTGAAAGTGGTAAGCACATTGATAAGTCAGACAGTTGAGCAGTGTCTGCTAAGTGTTACTGCAATAGCTGTGTAAATGATGTAGTGGGGCATTGAAGATTTTTTACAGGACTGTGAGATTAATTATCAATAGCTGCAAGCACATATACATGCAAGCACTTCATCAAACTGAAGTGAAAATTTAAGGGGTGATTGTAAAAGAATCCTTAGGTGGAAGAATGGGAAAAACAGTCATTGATTTGTATTATCTGCAAAGACAGCTTGTATCTCCTAGCATTATCTGTCCTTATGTTTACCTTAGCTTTATGTTCCCCCAAATGGAAAGAGCTGTTACAATTCCATGTGTACAAGTTGCAAAACTACAGTGCAATTTTTGATTTTAAGATTGCATGTCTCTGAATCAGGGACCAGAAATACATGTATGGTGATTGCATGTAGTTTCTCCACTCCCCAAAATGCACACAGTTCTCTGATTTGTATTGCTGCACTGCATTTATGTGTCAGCATAACTAGGCATGGCACAAGGAAGATAAGGAAATGTGATGAATTTCCCTATTTTTTGTGCAGCAAATTACGCTGAGCATTGGTGTTCTTTGCTGAGAAACCCAGAGGGTCCTTTTGCAAGATGTCACCTTGCTGTTGATCCTTCAGAATACTATAAGGTATTGTAATTTTGCACTCTTTTACTACTGCATTATTTCAGATGGTTAACTGTAGGCATTTATCATTGTTTGAACATTTGAGACATCAGTGAGTAGCTTGTCCATAAGGGATGCTGAAGTTTTTGCATTGACTGATTCAAGCAGTATAGCATCCAAAGTGTCTCATATGATGAGATCCTTATGGGCTGCTGCTGAATAAAAATGTACATTTTTTTCTTTTGCTTTCTTAAGTTGTGTGTTTCATGTACATCTTTATTGGCTTGGATTTTTGGACTGAAAAGAAGATTCAAGAGTTGCAGATCTGCACAGTTCAAGCCTACCCTTAAACATTAGTTTCTATAAAGCTGGGGGAGGGGGGGGAAATTCCAACCATATATTGGTTGGAATGTAACGCCAAATCATTTTCATGCCAGAATCTCCATGAATTCTTTTTCCCTGTGCTCATCTCTGTTGAGCAGTAAGTGAGGCTTACTAACGAAAAGGAATTCCAAAATCATTGCTTATACTTGGAAGTCAGTGTGGGCTCAAATGTAAAGTCTTCACAGACCTGGTTAATATTTTGCCTTTATTATTCTAGTTTTTGTGGATTTCTGCATTTCTTATTAGTAACTGAGAATTAATGGTATTAATGTCCTTTGAAAAAGGTGTTCTTAGGAGGCTGGCTACTTTTTAAAGGTACAAGAGGCTTGGCTTAGGTTAGAATAAGCATTCAAATATTTTCATTTTGTATGAAATGAAATAGCACTTGAACTCTCCGGTCTTTGTCCATTCCTTCGATTGTTCTCTGGTCATGGGTATTAATAAAACAACATCAGGACATTTTGTAGCGATCAAGTTGCAATTGCCCACTGAGTTCCTGTGGACTTATTGACTGTTTTGTTCTTTTTTTTAAGAAATGTAAATATGACACCTGCCTCTGTGAAGACAATGAAGAATGTTTGTGTGCTGCCCTGTCCTCCTACTCAAGAGCCTGTGCTTTCAAAGGGATCATTCTGGGAGGCTGGAGAAAGAGTGTCTGCAGTAAGTAGTGGAACAGTAATCCCTGTGGAAATAATTAACCATGACAAATAATCAGGCTCTCTCTGTATTAGGTTGTCAGTGATCTCACTGTTAGGGATTTGGAATATCTTAGAAATGTCTAATTGACCTAAAAGAGACAATGCTGATAATGTTCATTCATATGTTGAATTCATGTTATATTCTTCAGATGTCATTTGAAATTTTTATGCTTAAACCCAGAAAGCAATATTTTAGACTTTCACCTTCTTTCCCCAGTCTAGCTAATATCATTCCATTTACTAATGGAATCCCTGCCATCAGGGCTTTTACCGTGTGTTTGTTTATCAATGTCTTTGTTTCTGACCATGCTCGCTTTTCATCACAGTTCAGTATGTTTGAGACTAGGAGTTTATTGTAGTGTGCTCTCTATCTGATTATCAGTATGTGAAACAAATATGAAAGTAGAAGCTGTTAGTAGCAGTCAAAAATAAGTCTTCAACTGGTAAAGTTAGGTTAGTGTTACTTGTGACTTCTGATATTTTTGTACTTTAATGAGATCCAAAGGAATGTTTTTATGACTACATTTGGGACAACCAAAGAAACCAAAATGGAAATGTCAAGGCCAAATTATCCATCCTGCGTCCCTTATTTATCAGTTTGGGTTTTTTTCCTCCAGGCAGTGAAGCGTCTTCTTGCCCAGGAAATCAAGTCTTCCTTTACAACCTTACAATGTGCCAACAAACCTGTCGTTCCCTTGCTGATGGTGAAAAGTATTGCTTGCAAGACTTTGCTGCTGTGGATGGCTGCGGCTGCCCATCCAATACATACTTGGATAACCAGGATAACTGTGTGCCCATCTCCCAGTGCCCATGTTATTACAAGGGATCATACCTGGAACCTGGGGAATATTTCACAAAAGATGGAGAACGCTGGTATGTTTTATTTTGGCTTGTTTGTGGAGAAAAAAGCTCTTTAAAAATTGCTTATTAGGTTTAAGGTGCTTAGGTTTTTTGTTACTTAACTGAGTATTTGTAATGCATTTCACTACATCTGCATGCTGAACAAAGCATTACCCTGTTGCAATGCAATTTATCAATAATTGAGAGTTGTGGCTTGCTTTGGAGGTGTGAGTATTGGCCTTCACAGATAAATGTTATTCTGAAGCTACAGTGTTAATAAGGCTTTTTTAAGCAGAAGGGTGAAAGGAAGATAAAAGGCCAACTATGGGTTATGTTTGCTTTTATAGCAGACACAGATTGCTTGTGTTTTCCAGTGGAGGAAGGTCCCCTCAGTATGTATTTACTGTAGCACAGGCTTTTGAAAACAACATTCATGATTCTGTTATGTTTTGCCATGATCTCTGGCAAGAGTTTGTTGCCTGAGTCACCAATGCAAACTGTGAAATGCCTTCTCTTATCCAGCAGAAGAAGCATATAGGTCAACAAATCTGCAGCCTATAAATTGAATAGGCATGAAAATACACTGCATATCCAAATGGAGGCTTTGATTTGAATTACCATTATTATCTGTGTTGTTATCCTGAGTTGTCATAAAACATAGTATTAAAAATTAATATAATAGCTGTCATTCCTTAAAACATACCCTTTCTGTACATTATGCCTAAAATCTTGCTACACTTTTCCTCCAACAAACAAACAAACAAACAAACAAACAAACAAACAAAAAATCATGAGACTGATTCAATGGAATTGACCTTGAAATTTCAGTAGAAATTATGCAGGATATCTTTAATAAATACTCTCAAGTTTATATAAGCAAATACTTAAACTTAAATTGAAGATATTGAGCTTGCTTTTGTTTTTGTTTTTTTTTTTCATTTCTACTTACTTCACTTTTCTAGCGCTTGCCGAAATGCAAAGATCCAGTGCACTTCAGTGAAATTAAGAATGAGAAGTAAGTGACATTCTGTAAACTAAACTAGAATAAAACACATAACTGACCTCCCAACCCAGACCTACTTTCCTTTTGAATTTTCCATTTACTTTTTTTGCATTTTTTCTCTTTATGTAAAACAGTAACACATTTTCACTTTGTTCTCTCTTCACTGAGCTTATTTTTTTCATAAGGATAGACTTAGATTTCTAAGAAACTACCACCTTTCACTCACATTTCTTTTGCCTTTTCTTGATTCATCTAAACCAACAATGTACCTTTCAGGTGAAAAAGAATGTTCTTCTAACAAGACATACTTTGACTGCAATGCATCCTCGAAGTGGACTTCGCAAACGCCTGTACAACTTAGCTGTCATACTCCTCAAAGTAATCATGTATGTATTCAACTTTTCTTTGTGTCTTGTTTTCTTTAGTCTGTATTCTTTATATGACACGGTGCTACACAGCAAAGACAGTTGTAACTAACAGTTTATTTCTCTTTGGTTTAATCTACCTGTTTTTTCCCTCTATGATATGAATCTGCTGCCATTTTCATGATGATTCCACTTATGGTTTCCCTCTCCTCTTTCTTTTTACTGTGTCTTCAGTAGAGTCATAATTTTGAAGTGAAAAAGAATTTGGATTCTTAGACAAAATAAGAAAAGAAGAACATTAGAAACCTAGAAAAAAATTATAAAACTAATCAATATTAGACTGTGTGGTTGTAAATGCAGTTTTTAAAGAGTGCTTGTGAAGAAGTGGAATTAAGATGCAGTACCTTGTCATAAGGTAACCATTTCTCCTTATATTCCTTAGTTCCAGACAGAGTGTATCTCAGGCTGTGTGTGTCCTGAAGGTCTGTTTGATGATGGCAGAGGGGGCTGTGTTGAACAAAAAGATTGCCCATGCATTCATAACAATGAGTTGTACTCTTCTGGAGACAAGATAAAAGTGGACTGCAACACCTGGTGGGTTATAAGTGAATACTCTCTTCTAGAATATATTCTATGCAGTATATTCATAGTCTTGTCTAGGCTTATGTACTACAGTAGCTGCAAAAGCTGGAACTATCATCCTTATTTTCAGGAATACTTATTGCTATCTCAGAAAATACAGATTCTGCTGAAAGTTTGGGGGTAGTAGTTACCTCTGTTTTCAGTAGGCATCTCTTGTTGGGAAAACCCACTCATTGTTTAAAAATAAATGCTATCAGATCTAGAGATTGTAGCTCAACAGAGTAAAAATCATGTTATAGACTTAAAAACAGACTAAACATCTGAAGTTGAGGCTCAGATATTTTGCGCATTATCACATTGAATCAGGCAGCTGCTTGGTTTGTTCCGCAGTTTTTCAAACCACACACTCTTGGTGAGATCTGAAAATTCAACTTCTCTGCTCTCTTCTAGCACCTGCCAGAAAGGGATTTGGAAATGCACTGATGACGTGTGCTATGGGACTTGTACGATCTATGGAAGTGGCCATTATAACACTTTTGATGGGAAATTCTATGACTTTGATGGGAGCTGTGAATATGTGGCTACTCAGGTAATGCTCATCAGGAGGGCTGAAAAGGAATTTGATTGCCTTGAAAATCTACTTTCCTCTTTGCTTTTGTCATTCCTTATTGCCTGCCATCATTGTCCCCAAGGTGTTCACACATTCTGCCAGGAGAAATTCTGTATTTTCAGTGGAGGCAAGCTGTGTGAATGTGGCTTTTTTTCAGATATAGATATCATAAATTACATGTAACAGAACTATGTTACAGTGAGAGCTAACTATCATTTGTGAAGTATATCCAAATTCTTAGCTTAGAAACTTGAAACTTATATTTAAAAATATATTCCTCACTCTGTTTTATTGTGCCACTCTTTTTCCCAGGCTGAGACTGTGCTAACCGTTCATATGTATGCATGGAAGTATGCATATATGGCTGTGCATCTGAAAAAATGTATGTGTGTACGATCTCACATTTGAAGGAGCAGTAGCTACTTACACATTGTGAATATTTAGCTGATTGTAACTATTATGAGATTGAACTACAATGAAATAGTCTACCTAATTTTCTCTTTTTTCTTTTTTTCTTTTTCAATAGGACTTCTGTGGTGACGAAAATTCCAGCGGCTCCTTCAGTATCATCACAGAGAATGTCCCCTGTGGAACTACAGGAGTCACCTGCTCAAAGGCTATCAAAATGTTCCTAGGGGTGAGTGATGATAGTCAGTACATATCAGTAATCAAGTGTTACCAAAAATGTAATGCTCCAAAGTCATGCCTCTAAAAGCAGCTGTAACACACATTAGAGGCCCTATCAAATTATTCTGTAAAGGTGTATGTTCTCAGATGATGAAAACTCTCTCAAACAGAAGGGCTATACCATTCCCTGCCATCTTTGAAGTTATCCCAGAGTTTGAGTTCTTGGTTTCATAATGAGTTGCATTGTTACAAGTGTTCAATATTTTATCTCATCATAGAAGTTAGTATTAAAATGCTTCACTTTTATCTTTCAGAAAACTGAACTGAAATTGGAGAACAAAGAGTCCAAAGAAATTCAGCGAGATGTTGGTGATGATGTGCAGTACTGGAACAGGACAGTTGGTCTGTACCTGGTTATTGAGGCTAGCAATGGTGTGATGCTGATCTGGGACAAGAAGACTACTGTTTTCATCAAGCTGAGCCCTGATTACAAAGTTAGTGCCTGTCCTTTTCTGAAGTAGTATTGTGAATAGACAAGGAAACATAAGTGTTCTTTTATTCTGACTCCATGTCTAATTCCTATATCCTCTGTGCACTGATGATTAGCTTGCATTATTACCATCACAGCTTGCAGAAGTGCTTCTGGGGTTTCTTGCAGTCTATCACAATGCATTGCATAGAATGCATATGATGTCATTCCAATAGAGATAAACATCTCAGGCAATATTCTTGAGTTCGTGAGTATTGATAGCCAATCATTCAGAATAATTTAGGGCATCTGGACTCACTGCACATGTGGTTGGAATCCTACATGCAATCTCAGCCCTGTGTTAAAACCAAACTCCCTATGCAATGTATGGCCATGTTTCTGGTTCCTGAAAATTCATCTTGTAAAATAGGAGAATATTGAGGCATTGTGCTAACAGTGACATACTGTTTCTTGAGGGGACTGGTGGGCCTTAAATAGCACTACCAAAAATTCACCATTGAGGGCAGATACATTTTCTATAGGTCCCTGTCATTTCTTTTCCATGAATGAAGAAAGGGTGCTTATGATGTTAGAAACTTTTAACAGAAACATCTTTGAGCAGAAATGAATTATCTCAGGCTTATATTCATAGGTGAGCTATGATAAATTGAAAATAATGGAGAATAAATAATTCTTCTTAGCTGTAAGAGGCTTGGGCACCATTTAATTTTTAAGTTGGATATGGAGACAGAGATATAGAAATACACTAGATATATTGATTTCAAGGAGGGAAGACATGGCAGCTGAATAATTTGCTAAGGACAGACAAATAAAGATTTATTTTCTGTACAAATGTTTTGACAGTAAAGATGAAAGTCATCCTTTACACAGACAGTCATTTGTCGTTTTTCATGTCAATGTTTTGCTCTTACTTTACCAGAGCCTGTTTCTCACTTCCATTGTATATTTAAAAACTCAATTTTCTTTTCCAGGGCAAAGTGTGTGGTTTGTGTGGCAACTTTGATGACAAGGCAAACAATGACTTTACAACAAGGAGTGGACTGCTGGACACTAATCCTCTGAATTTTGGAAATTCTTGGAAACAATCTCCCATGTGCCCAGATGTCACACAAGAGGTTAAGCCCTGTGATCTGAAACCACACCGGAAGTCCTGGGCAGAGAAAGAATGCAGCATCATCCAGAGCGAAATCTTCCAAATTTGTCACTCCAAGGTTTGTAGAAGACAGTAGGTGATGGGACAGCACAGTGCATTTGTGATCATGCAGAACAAAAAAGACCATCAGAAATTAATGAAGATGTAGCTAAATAGAGTGTCCTTCAATTAAGTCTTTAGCACAGCTACAGGTGTCAGCACATTTCATGTGGCCTTAGTCAAAGCAGTCTCTGTAGCAATGGGACTGTGCCAGTGGTGGTGGCAGCCCCAGCTGTACAAACCCATATTCATCACCACAGTTGCACTGCTACTATTCTGCAAGTGAGCTTCAGAAGTGTATCCTGAACAGGTCTGTGCTGCAGTTGCACCATCTCTTGTTGAGAAACAGTCTATATTACAAGTACTGAAGGACCTTACTATCACCAGACCCATCTCCTGATGGAATTTCATACTAAACATGAAAGGTGGCTGTTGAAGAGGCCACTACTTCTTGTAGCATTCAATCCACAAAAGGATCTTCTTAGACGCCACTGACATCACATAGTTTAGACTGACAGCTGCTGGTACTGTGCCTCCAAATTGCCACAGCAAGCACTGTGACAGCCCACACCTTCCAGAGTACAATGCACAGAGAGCACTCCTCTTTAATTCTCATCTCTTTCCTGATGTTTGGTAATATTAACAACAGTTTGTTCTTAACTCATAGTGGAAAAGTCTCAAACTAATATTAATTTATTTATTATATGTTTCCACGTGGTTTACTTCAGCAGCAAAAATCCAGTCTAAGTTTCTCCTCTTTCAGTCTCAAAAACAAACAAACAAACTAACAAACAAACAAACAAAACCAAAAACCAAAACAAAACAAAACAAAAGAGCTTTTTTTGATGTGACATTGGATAAACTCCAAAAACTGACAGGCACAAAATTATATGCTTCATATTTGCTGTAAATGCAGCTTTTCTGACATTGTTCACCATTTGGTTGGCAAAGCTTCCTGGAAGATAAGACTTCGCTGGCATCAATTCAGTGTGGTTTTGGGAGCACTAAAATGGAACTCTATTAGAAAATATGAGCACTGCCAAGGACTCTTACTTTGTTTCTTCAGTCATAGCAACTTATGAAGGAGCTATATTATTTTAAGTCTATTATTCCCCAAAATATATTGAGCAGCTTCAAGCCTGTAAATGTTTATGATTTGGTAACTGTTAGACACAGTCTCATTCCTTCTCAGCTCAATTCCCATATATCAAGTGTTCTCAAATATATTCATCTGAAAACTAATTTGGAAATTAACTGGGACATAATTTCTTTCCCTGACAGGTGAATCCACTTCCTTTCTATGAAGCTTGTGTTCATGATGCCTGTTCTTGTGACAGCGGTGGAGACTGCGAGTGCTTCTGCTCTGCAGTTGCAGCGTACGCCCAAGAGTGCATCAAGGCTGAGGCCTGTGTTTTCTGGAGAACTCCTGATATCTGCCGTGAGTAACAGACAAACACAACTGCATCTTTCTATCTGCTGTCAGAAAGCCAGTCAAATAAGTCATTGGTACTGTCACTGCAAGGTCATGCTGGCTACTTGGTGAAATCTTTTCTCAGCATATCAGTAAACTTGTATATTTTAACTGTCTTTTGTTCAGCCTCTTCTCTCCTCTCCTCTCTTCTCTTCTCCTCTCTTCTCTTCTCTTCTCTTCTCTTCTCTTCTCTTCTCTTCTCTTCTCTTCTCTTCTCTTCGCTTCGCTTCGCTTCGCTTCGCTTCGCTTCGCTTCATCTCTCTTCTCTCTCAGTTCTTCAGATTACTCAGAATTTGATTTTAGCAAAAAGTATATAACACTAACATGCTTTAGCACTGAACCTAATAAGTTTTATTTATAAAAACCAGTGTCCATTAGTGGTGCCAGTACTCATACAGCTAGTTCACATGCTAGTACACCATCAAATAATGTAAAATAGTATTTAAATTAATATTACCCAAAAAGCGCTCAAATCAAAATTTTGAGATTCTAAGTAGCAGAAATATATATTCTGTTTAATTAAAAAAAAATCATTCAGATTCAGAATTTGGACTTATTGGAGCTTTTAAGTGTAAGAAGACAGTGAAACAAAAATTAAAATTTTCATTCATCTCTGAAAAATAAGTTAATAAAGGCTCCTTCCTCTGTCTCTAGTCGTCTAAGCTGAATTTAAGTTGTATTCATAATGGCTCATATGCTTCCTCTTGAACTTTCAGCCTATGTGATACAGCAAGATAGAACTATTTTGGATAAAATGGAAATTTTTTTAAGAGTTTGCTAGTAGCTACAGAAGAAAAATACTCTCAGAAATATACCTTTAATTTTAAGCTAAAATGATTTTTTAAAATACTTTTTCTTTATGATTTGAGGCATTTTTACCCAGTGGCTTGAATATTTGAAATTTAAATCTTGGGCACCAGTGTTTTGCTGTATCGTTAAATTTAAGCAGAGTAGCAGAAAGTCCAGTTCTTGTACCTCAAGACAAATTTCGCTAGCTTAACTTGTAGATTTATGTAGCTTGTACCTTTAAAAGCCTGCTCAGAACTGCATTCTGGCAACCTTGTTTTTAATCAGCTTCTCTCTTTTCTCATCAGCAATATTCTGTGACTACTACAACCCTCGCGATGAGTGTGAATGGCACTACGAGCCTTGTGGCAGTAATATCACAACCTGCAGGATGATCAATAATGTCAGCACCAACTTTACAGTGCCACTACTGGAAGGTAATAAATTCCTTGCCATTTTATATTGTGTTTTGTATAACTTTGTTCAGATATCTTTTAATACATATGGACTAATCAGTCAACTTGATGGGATGTTCCTAGATCTGCTATGTTGAGTTCGCCTCCAGTGTTACATAAATGTTCCCTGTAACGTAATTTATTATTTATTAACATCAATGGGTGATGGTTACTTTGTTGTCAGCCATGAAATGAGGTGTCTGCTTGGACAATATCCTGAACCATGCATTGTAACTACATCATGGCTATTTTGAATCCCATGCGAAAATATTTCAAAAGCAGGAAAATCTTTGATATAGCAAAGAAGCAAGTCACTGATAGTTGGGTTGTTTTAACCTTATCGTTTTTTAATACACCAGATCGTCTTGCCTTTACTAGATTAGTGTGCAACATTCACCTACATTTACACTGGAAAATACCTTTCATAGCAGACACACTGATGCTGCTATGTATTGGATTCATAATGGAAATTCTGTTTCCTTTGTAGATGAGATATTAGTAGGTGACAGTCCTTGCAGTTGATAATAGAAGAGGAATTTCACATTTAAAGGACTGCAATGATCCAAGAATGTGAAAGACTTTACAAGTATCTTCTGGTTTACCACATGGTAAAGCTGGAGAAAAAAGCTGTATTTTTAGCCATAAAGTCTTTTTGATGTGGACTGGTGTTACTGGTACTTCAGTTTAAAGGGTATTTAGAACTCCAGTATTGTATAAAGAGGACTTAATGTCATTGATAATTGGACTTAGTAAGAGGTTATTTGGAGGAAGAAGATCAATAATAATAAGAGAATAATATTTTAAGTGTATTTACATGATAATTGGAATGAGAATTTACAGTAAATTAATCCCTTGCAGTGAAGTTCGGATCACTGCTCGAGGGTACAGAAAAAATACAGGTAAATTATCTGTTTGAGGTAGAGATATCTGGTGTATTCAAAGCATATGAACAAGGTCTAGTGTTCCAAGAAATGTAGTGAAAAAAACTGTTTGTTAATAAATCTGATTCCATATTCCTCACAAAAGTATTATTGATATAGTGATCTGTACAAAATTGAGGTGTTTCTTTGTCTGAAAATTACTAGCTTCCCATAGAAGTGAGTATAAATTAGGGGTTTCTCTAAGGTATTGAACTAAGTAAAAGAAATTTCACTAGTTTTCATAAAAAAACCTCTTACTTAATCCTCATCACCCCAGTATTATCAATGAGAACTGTTGAAGTTTTTTGGAAAGACTAATTATCCACAGTTTGATTTGAATGAGAAGTTTTAGATTTCTTTCA
This sequence comes from Chamaea fasciata, assembly GCF_029207755.1. Classification (NCBI taxonomy): domain Eukaryota; kingdom Metazoa; phylum Chordata; class Aves; order Passeriformes; family Sylviidae; genus Chamaea; species Chamaea fasciata. The sequence goes on along the minus strand of NW_027094092.1, from coordinate 17,002,272 downwards.
CTATGCTTGATTCAGTGAGAATAATTTACCTTCAGAAGGTAACATATCACTGAGTTAACTTTTTGTACTTTTTCTTCATCCTGTGTTCTGTTCTACCTGTCATCAATAGGTTGCTACCCCAGATGCCCTAAGGACAAGCCTATTTATAATGAAGAGACAAAGGAATGTGTGACTGAAGATCAGTGTGGATGTTACCTGGAGGATGGAACCCACGTACCCCCTGGGCAGGAAGTACCCACAAAGGAAAACTGTACAATATGGTATATAAAAATTACTTGCAGTAATTCAGGAAATAATTTGTGTATGCTGAGTCCCTCATTTACTTTACTGGGCCTCAAAGAAATACAGGTGCAACTTCAGATGATGAGCTGATACATTCTTGCATTTCATAATTTTCCAAATCCTTAATAATCCCAATTTCAAGTTAGTAGTCTTATTATAATAAGTATATTAGCAAATTCACTAATTATACCTGTCAACTGTCATAAATTATATAATGAAACCTGGGTGAACTTCTAAAACAACCTTTCAATTCTCATGACTCTTTGGGAAGAGAGAGGCTACTCTGCCTTGCATTCTCACTTAAAACTGGGACTTCAAAATCACTGTGATCTGAAATACTCTTGCCCTGAAAGAGACAGTTGAATCCCAAGTGTTTGCTTAGAGTGTTAGAAATGACAGCGCTTTCACCTCTGGCTCTATGTGGTGACCATAGAATAACCCGATCTAGCTGGAAGTTCACTCTGCGAAACAGTTGTTATTGCACTATTGCAACTTGCAATTGTACTGCAAGTGGTGACTTTGAAAGAAAAATGGTATGCAATACTAGAAAATATACCCAGAAAAAGATCCAGTAGTGTGAATGAAGATCAAGTGACAAATATCTATATTTCTGTGCTCTTGACTCTGCTAACAGGTATCATAAAATATCAGCAACATTTTAATTTTTGAAAATTTTTCTTTTAGTGTCTGTGTCCCGTCAGGATCCATACAGTGTAAACCAGTCCCAGGTAAAAAACATTCAGGTTTTTCTGGAAACAAAAACAAAAAAGAATGCATAGAACTGTTCTGTCTGACTCTACAAAAAACTTAGTATTGATTTAGAATAATTCTTTCCAGTGCTAATGAAAGTTGTGACTAAAGAAAATTTGGCAGCACTTTCATTGAACCTTGCTGTTAGTACTTTTGGTTCAACCTTTTCCTCATGTCCCTTCAGTTTTTCTTCCCATGTCCTTTATCCAAACTAATGGATTTCACTACGAATTTGTGCTTCCTGAACATGTAGGTATTAATAGAAAAGTGTCAGATAGTAAATTGCAATCATTGTTTCTCTCTGAACATTTTAAAACCTACTTTCTAAGTCTCTGCCACCAGGCATTTTATTCAGGATTTGATTAAATGTGTTCTAGCATTAAATATAAATGTAAAAATATAAAATTATCTTTACATTTAAACTTCAAATGTAAAGATAAATTAGCACAACATAGCAGATCTAAGCTCCAGGTACAGCTCTGTAAAACATGCATGACTCATGTAAATGCTCTCTTGTCCTTAAGTATTTTTCCTCTGCCTTTTTCATGGTAGTAGAAAAATTGCACAGTAAAGCTCTTTCTTCCAGGGTGTCCTTGTGTCATCAATGGAACAAGTTATGAAGTGGGTTCTATTGTGGGACAAGTACAGGATGGCGACACATGTATAACATACATTTGTGCAGAAAATGGTTCTCTAGTTACTAGTGAAGTCTATCCTTGTCCAACATCTTCACCTACAACCATTTCAACCTCCTCCCCTTCCAGTACTCTTACCACCACCACCACCACAGGTAAATAATCAATACAGATGTGATCTAAAAATTGCTTTCTTTAAGGAAAATATTTTAAATATAGAATGTACAATTATATAGGATTATATTTGACACAGAGCAATATTTATGGATTGTTTTATCACACCACATTAAGAAAGACTTCAAGCATTTTGAGTTGATTTATTTCTCATGAAAGAATTTTTAAGTATAAATTCTTATTTATTTTATTTATATTAAATAATAAGAATTATTTATTCTTACAGGGTACCTTCCTATTTCTGAAAAAAGCGTGTTAGCTTTTCAGTATCCTAATGGGATAGTAGAAATAATGTTAGAAGTGCCAGCAAAAAAATACTATTATAATTCTTTTGAAATGATAGAGTAATCTCTTTTTGTTCTATTTCAGTTTCCACTACAAGCCATCCAGTAACTACAAGTAAGTTATAAATACAAAACAAGGTTAAAAATGTCAAAGGAATATTTAAAGGAAGAGTAAATTAAAGATAATCAATACAGAAAAATATATTTTAAACAAAAATGAATAATTTTTTTCATAATTTTAGAAGTGCTATTAGTATATAGAGAACGACCTTTAAAGGCTTCAGCTTGGTGATTTTATTTTGATGCAAATCTTCCCGTTTAAAGACCTGGTAATACAGAACCCATTTTAGAACTCTTTTCTTTGGTAAGATGACAAATTGCAATGCAGTCCTCTACTCCTTAATGGAAGAAAATAAAAAATGAATCTTAGGATGTTCTCTGTAAAGCCTGAAATCCCTGTCTTTTTTTGCAGCTCCATGCTTTGGACTAATCTGTAATTGGACTCAATGGTTTGATGTCAGTAAACCCGAAGAAGGTAGTGGTGACTATGAAACGTATGATGAAATCAGAAAACACGGATATGAAATATGTACAGCTCCTGAAAAAATTGAATGCAGGGCTACGAATAAACCTGATGTGAGCATAGGAGAACTTGGTCAGAAAGTAGAGTGTGATGTTAAATATGGGCTAATCTGTGAAAATGATGAGCAGGATGTAACTATGTGGCAACTTTGCTATAATTATGAAATCAGAGTAAACTGTTGCGAATGGCAAGAAATTCCTTGTGAGCCTGGATTTACACCAACTCCAACTTCAACCACCACCAGGACAACAATACCCAGCACCACTACAACCACAACTTCAACAGAAATTACCACCACGCCCGTGCACGGCCATTCCACAACAAGTGAGTGTACGCTATTGGTTCCCACTCTAGTAACTTCAATATCTACAGGTATTTAACAAAAAAGTACTCTGTGACCTTACTTTGCCTTTGGAGAAATAGAGACCTATTGGCTACTAAAGGCAGGTCACAAGCATAGAAAACATTGATCTGCATGGAAGTCTTACTTAGGAAGGTTTGGACTCTAAAGTTTCTGCAGGAGACAATATTCCCAGAAGGACCTACTGTGTTAGAAAAGAGTAGGCCATACTTCAAACTCCTGTTGCTAGAGGCATTTTCTGGGTGGGACTGTGCAGCCTTCCTTCTCCAGGCTGACATGGCCTTTCTGATTTTGTGAGAAGCACTTTCCAGCACCACACCAGATCTCTTCAATAGGAAAAGAGAGCCATGACCCTCTCTGTGCATGGAATGTCATGAATTTGGCTTTCTGGGGCCAGAAAGGAGGGGCTGGTGCTAGGAACCTTTGCATTGCTAATAGTGGGCTGACTTCCCTAGGTACGAGGCAGCTGCTTCATGCACAGCATCTGTTGAGTTCACATTGAGTCCCACTCATGCACTTGTGCCTTTGTCTGTTGTCTCTGTCCCTGCTGTTTCTAATAGGCACGCCGAGCACAGCACCCCCTACACCAGAAACGTCAACCACTACCACGTCACCAGCGACTCCCACCAGCACTCCCACCAGCACTCCCACCACCACCACCACCACCACCACCACCACCACCACCACCACCAGACCTACGACAACAACAACGGGTACACCACCAACCATCTCAACTCCTGGACGTACGTTACAAAACCAAATACTTTCTGCTAAAAGCCCTCTGCATCTGACTACAGTAGCAACAAATAATTCTCTGGCTCTGTTGTCATTTCTGGCCTTGCTGTGCGAGTAGTGAAGGTCCATGAGCACGTCCATTTGTGGCTCTGGATGGGATCAAGGATAGGTGTAAGCCCCGGGCGTCCAAGGAAAAGTCCTGCACCCAAACTGATCTTCAGGCTGGCTGTTTCATAAGGAACAAGAATATAGAGGTCCTTGGGGAAAGGTCTTGTCTTTCCTGACTCAACAGTGGTCCAAGGAAGTATTTTGTACTTGGGCCCAGTTTAGACAGCTACTGAAGTGATGGGAATGTTGCTTTTGCTGCTTATTGGACTTTGTCCTTCAGCTGGGCAGAATGTAGTCACTGGACCCAAGATGTGCAGTTGGAGTGGGGCTGAAGTTTGTGGCAGTGGCATTACAGGCTCTGTTTGGGCACAGCTGTACAGACCTTCTTCCCTTTCTCTCCTGTTTTGTCTCTGTGGCCATTGCTGCTACTTACCAGCTGTTTGGGCTGCATGAAGCTTCCACGCCTTTTGCTGGCAGAGTTTGGGGAATGGTTCCAGAGCGCAGATTGCCCTTTTTGACAGACACAAGCTCTAGGCAGCTATAGGATTCTACCAGTGTTCTTGTTGGTGCTTGTCTCCAGCGATCTGTGTGCTGCTGGGAAGCAGCTGAGGCTTTGTCAGCAGGGTTTGGCATGTGCCTGCTTTCCCTGTGGCTGGGTGCCTTCCCAGTGGTTGGTTTCTCCATGAGAGAGTGAGGTGGTGTGCGTGGCCCAAGAAGCTGAGAGAATGGCATGGGTCTCTGCTTAGTCCTGCTCTGCCTCCTGTGTGAGTCTTATGTGAATGTTTTTTGCACACGAGGATCCATACAAAGCCATGTGACTCAGCTGTGGGGGCACACACATAACTCATCAGCGCCTGTGTCCTGATTTGGGCCCGGAGCGGTTTGTAGGGCCAAGAAGGGGAGGTCTGGCCACACCACTGAGCTTTCCCGTTGCCAGTGTTGGCTGAGTGCAGTAGCAGCCTGATGGGCACTGTTGAGTGCAGAGGATGCCCAGAGCACCACCTGTGTGTGAGCTGGTGCCCTGCATTGTTGTGACTGTCCTGTGTGTTTCTAATTGTCCGTTTTGTTGTCCCCTCCAGCATGTGAGTGCATCTGGTCGGACTGGATCGATGTGACTTACCCAGATGCTTCTGACAAGAACAGTGGTGACTACGAAACCTTTGAGAACATTTGGAAGAACAACCCCTCCTGGGACTGTGTGAAAGTTGAGAATATTTCATGCCGATCAGAGAAATTCCCCAACACTCCCATTGCAGATTTAGGGCAGAAAGTGGAATGTGATGTTAACGTCGGGCTCATCTGTAACAACAAAGATCAGCAGATAGGAGGTATCATACCGATGCCAGTCTGCCTCAACTACGAGATCAGTGTCTGCTGCACCCCCAACAAACCAGAGTGTCTTCCACCAAGCACCCCAAGCACCACAACTTCCACAGCTTCATCCACAACGAGCAGTGTGTCCCCTCCAATACCAACAACCACTCCAACGCCATCAACAGGGGAGACAACAGGGGAGACTCCCAGCAGTACCACCACCACCACCACCACAATACCACCCAGCACCACCACCAGCAGCAGCACCACCTCACAGACAACAACTACTCCTCCTGTCTCAACAACACCCATTTCAACTACTTCAAGCACATCCACGCCCACACCAACATACACCACTACCACACCAGCTCCAGGTACTTCTCTGATCTGTGCTCTCATGTGTTTCCTTCCTGTGGGGAATTGTAGGGCTGTAAGCACCTCCATTTGTTCCTCCGTATGGGATCTGAGATTGGACTAATTGCTCTGTATCCCCTTAAGTGGCCTTTGCCCAAATGTCTCCCTTGGGCTGGTTGTTTCAGAAGGTTCAAGGATACAGGGGTCTATATCCTCCTCTCCTGTGGAGATATTAATCCTCTTGATACTATGCATACATCCTTCCTGACGTCAGATTGCCATCTCAGCTCTTACTCCATGAGTGGTTGAGGTTTTCAGGTAATGAGGCAAAGATAGAAAGCCCGCAGTGGATGAAAAGTGTTACTCCTCCTCTTCGCTTCCCTCCTGGTAGGTCTCCCTGATTTTGGGAGAAGCACCTTCCAGCATCATCCCCAGCCTCATAGCTAGGAAAGGAGGGTCATGACCATTTCTGTACATTGATGCCAAACAGTCTTTTCTCTGGGGCCAGAAAGGGAGGGCTGCTGCTAGGAACCTTTGCATTGCTAATAGTGGGCTGACATCTCTAGGTATGAGGCAGCTGCTTCATGCACAACTTCCCTTGAGTTCACACTGAGTCCCACTCATGCACTTGTGCCTTTGTCTGTTGTCTCTGTCCCTGCTGTTTCTAACAGGCACGCCGAGCACAGCACCCCCTACACCAGAAACGTCAACCACTACCACGTCACCAGTGACTCCCACCAGCACTCCCACCAGCACTCCCACCACCACCACCACCACCACCACCACCAGACCTACGACAACAACAACGGGTACACCACCAACCATCTCAACTCCTGGAAGTATGTTACAAAACCAAATACTTTCTGCTAAAAGCCCTCTGCATCTGACTACAGTAGCAACAAATAATTCTCTGGCTCTGTTGTCATTTCTGGCCTTGCTGTGGGAGTAGTGAAGGTCCATGAGCACGTCCATTTGTGGCTCTGGATGGGATCAAGGATAGGTGTAAGCCCCGGGCGTCCAAGGAAAAGTCCTGCACCCAAACTGATCTTCAGGCTGGCTGTTTCATAAGGAACAAGAATATAGAGGTCCTTGGGGAAAGGTCTTGTCTTTCCTGACTCAACAGTGGTCCAAGGAAGTATTTTGTACTTGGGCCCAGTTTAGACAGCTACTGAAGTGATGGGAATGTTGCTTTTGCTGCTTATTGGACTTTGTCCTTCAGCTGGGCAGAATGTAGTCACTGGACCCAAGATGTGCAGTTGGAGTGGGGCTGAAGTTTGTGGCAGTGGCATTACAGGCTCTGTTTGGGCACAGCTGTACAGACCTTCTTCCCTTTCTCTCCTGTTTTGTCTCTGTGGCCATTGCTGCTACTTACCAGCTGTTTGGGCTGCATGAAGCTTCCACGCCTTTTGCTGGCAGAGTTTGGGGAATGGTTCCAGAGCGCAGATTGCCCCTTTTGACAGACACAAGCTCTAGGCAGCTCTAGGATCCTACCAGTGTTCTTGTTGGTGCTTGTCTCCAGCGATCTGTGTGCTGTTGGGAAGCAGCTGAGGCTTTGTCAGCAGGGTTTGGCATGTGCCTGCTTTCCCTGTGGCCGGGTGCCTTCCCAGTGGTTGGTTTCTCCATGAGAGAGTGAGGTGGTGTGCGTGGTCCAAGAAGCTGAGAGAATGGCAAGGGTCTCTGCTTAGGCAAAAAGTCTCCCTTGGGCTGGTTGTTTCAGAAGGAGGAAGGATGCAGGGGTCTATGTCCTCCTCTCCTGTGGTGATATTGATCCTCTTGATATTGTGCATACATCTTTCTCTGACCACAGATTGCCATCTCAGCTCTTATTCCATGAATTCGAGAGGTGTTCAGGTAATGAGGCAGAGATAGAAAGCCCCTGGTAGATGAAAAGCGTTACTCGTCCTCCTCTCTTCCCTGTTGGTAGATGGCTCTAATTTTGGGAGTAGCACCTTCCAGCACTATCCCCAGTCTCTTCACCAGGCATGGAGGGCTGTGACCCTGTATGTTCAGGGATGTCATGGATTTTGCTTTCTGGGGCAAGAAAGGAAGGGCTGCTTCTGGGACCTTTGCTATGTTAGGGGTGGGCTGATGTCTCCAGGTCTGTGGCAGCTGCATCCTGTGCAGCTTCTGTTGAGTTGACATTGGGTCCCACTCATGGCTTTGTGCCTTTGTCTGTTTTCTCTGTCCCTGCTCTTTCTAACAGGCACACCTCCACCCACACCGAGCACACCAAAATCGACAACCGCTCCCTCACCGGAAGAGTCTCCCAGCACCACCAGCAGCCCTCCGAGCACAACAACAACAACAACAACAACCACTGGTTCTGGATCGCCAACACCCACCTCAACTACTTCAAGCTCATCCTCACCAACACCAACATACACCACCACCCTACCGACTCCAGGTAGTTCACTGGACTGTTCTCTGATGGGTTCCTTTGCTTTGGGAGAAATGGAGGTGCCATAGTTCCTCCTTTAGTGTGTCTCCCTGGGGTTGCAGACTGGAGGAATTGCTGTTCCTCCCCTGAAGTGCCCTGTGCTCAAAGCTGGCCTTTTGACTGGATGGTTTAGTAGAACAAGGACTTAGGGGTCCTAGGGTAAAGGGTTTGGCTTCCCTGACTCAAATGGCTCCTGGGAGAAATTTCATGTAGGTGCTCAGCTTAGACAGATCTTGAACTGATAGAAATTCTTGATTTTCCTGCTGTTGGACTTTGTCCTTCAGCTGGCCAGAATATACTCACTGGACCCATGCATGGAGGGCAATTGGAGTGGGGCTTGAATCTGTGACACTCTAATTCTAGGAACATCTGGGCAGACTTTCTTCCCTTTCTCCTCCTCCTTTGGGATGTCAGTGCAAGTGGATGTCAGTGCAATGGTCTTAGAAGCAAGGATTACACTAGGGGACTTTTGGAAACAGTTTTGCACTGAAGAATGCAACATATGAACTGTAGCCTTTTACTGATGACATCTGCTAGAACTCTGGGAAACCCTTCATCAGGCTGACATTCCACCAGAGGGAAATTTCCTGATGGTCAGGCTTACTGACTCCTTATTTACTCCTCTCCACACTCCCGTCTCTGACCATGGAATCACCATCCAGCTTTACTCCAGGAATTTGTGAGGTGTTCAGATAATGATGTACATATAGAAAGCCCCAGCCAAATTAAAAGCATTACTTCTCCTCCTCTCTTCCTTACTGGCAGGTCTCTCTGATTTGGTGAGAAGCACCTTCCAGCATCATCCCCAGCCTCATAGCTAGGAAAGGAGAGACATGGCCATTTCTGTGCATGGATGTCAAGCAGTCGTCTCTCGGGAGCTAGAAACGGGGGGCTGGTGCTAGGAACCTTTGCATTGCTAATAGTGGGCTGACTTCCCTAGGTACGAGGCAGCTGCTTCATGCACAGCATCTGTTGAGTTCACATTGAGTCCCACTCATGCACTTGTGCCTTTGTCTGTTGTCTCTGTCCCTGCTGTTTCTAACAGGCACGCCGAGCACAGCACCCCCTACACCAGAAACGTCAACCACTACCACGTCACCAGCGACTCCCACCAGCACTCCCACCACCACCACCACCACCACCACCACCAGACCTACGACAACAACAACGGGTACACCACCAACCATCTCAACTCCTGGAAGTATGTTACAAAACCAAATACTTTCTGCTAAAAGCCCTCTGCATCTGACTACAGTAGCAACAAATAATTCTCTGGCTCTGTTGTCATTTCTGGCCTTGCTGTGGGAGTAGTGAAGGTCCATGAGCACGTCCATTTGTGGCTCTGGATGGGATCAAGGATAGGTGTAAGCCCCGGGCGTCCAAGGAAAAGTCCTGCACCCAAACTGATCTTCAGGCTGGCTGTTTCATAAGGAACAAGAATATAGAGGTCCTTGGGGAAAGGTCTTGTCTTTCCTGACTCAACAGTGGTCCAAGGAAGTATTTTGTACTTGGGCCCAGTTTAGACAGCTACTGAAGTGATGGGAATGTTGCTTTTGCTGCTTATTGGACTTTGTCCTTCAGCTGGGCAGAATGTAGTCACTGGACCCAAGATGTGCAGTTGGAGTGGGGCTGAAGTTTGTGGCAGTGGCATTACAGGCTCTGTTTGGGCACAGCTGTACAGACCTTCTTCCCTTTCTCTCCTGTTTTGTCTCTGTGGCCATTGCTGCTACTTACCAGCTGTTTGGGCTGCATGAAGCTTCCACGCCTTTTGCTGGCAGAGTTTGGGGAATGGTTCCAGAGTGCAGATTGCCCCTTTTGACAGACACAAGCTCTAGGCAGCTATAGGATTCTACCAGTGTTCTTGTTGGTGCTTGTCTCCAGCGATCTGTGTGCTGCTGGGAAGCAGCTGAGGCTTTGTCAGCAGGGTTTGGCATGTGCCTGCTTTCCCTGTGGCCGGGTGCCTTCCCAGTGGTTGGTTTCTCCATGAGAGAGTGAGGTGGTGTGTGTGGCCCAAGAAGCTGAGAGAATGGCAAGGGTCTCTGCTTAGGCAAATGTCTCCCTTGAGCTGGTTGTTTCAGAAGGAGGAAGGATGCAGGGGTCTATGTCCTCCTCTCCTGTGGTGATATTGATCCTCTTGATATTGTGCATACATCCTTCTCTGACCACAGATTGCCATCTCAGCTCTTATTCCATGAATTCGAGAGGTGTTCAGGTAATGAGGCAGAGATAGAAAGCCCCTGGTAGATGAAAAGCGTTACTCGTCCTCCTCTCTTCCCTGTTGGTAGATGGCTCTAATTTTGGGAGTAGCGCCTTCCAGCACTATCCCCAGTCTCTTCACCAGGCATGGAGGGCTGTGACCCTGTATGTTCAGGGATGTCATGGATTTTGCTTTCTGGGGCAAGAAAGGAAGGGCTGCTTCTGGGACCTTTGCTATGTTAGGGGTGGGCTGATGTCTCCAGGTCTGTGGCAGCTGCATCCTGTGCAGCTTCTGTTGAGTTGACATTGGGTCCCACTCATGGCTTTGTGCCTTTGTCTGTTTTCTCTGTCCCTGCTCTTTCTAACAGGCACACCTCCACCCACACCGAGCACACCAAAATCGACAACCGCTCCCTCACCGGAAGAGTCTCCCAGCACCACCAGCAGCCCTCCGAGCACAACAACAACAACAACAACAACAACCACTGGTTCTGGATCGCCAACACCCACCTCAACTACTTCAAGCTCATCCTCACCAACACCAACATACACCACCACCCTACCGACTCCAGGTAGTTCACTGGACTGTTCTCTGATGGGTTCCTTTGCTTTGGGAGAAATGGAGGTGCCATAGTTCCTCCTTTAGTGTGTCTCCCTGGGGTTGCAGACTGGAGGAATTGCTGTTCCTCCCCTGAAGTGCCCTGTGCTCAAAGCTGGCCTTTTGACTGGATGGTTTAGTAGAACAAGGATTTAGGGGTCCTAGGGTAAAGGGTTTGGCTTCCCTGACTCAAATGGCTCCTGGGAGAAATTTCATGTAGTTGCTCAGCTTAGACAGATCTTGAACTGATAGAAATTCTTGATTTTCCTGCTGTTGGACTTTGTCCTTCAGCTGGCCAGAATATACTCACTGGACCCATGCATAGAGGGCAATTGGAGTGGGGCTTGAATCTGTGACACTCTAATTCTAGGAACATCTGGGCAGACTTTCTTCCCTTTCTCCTCCTCCTTTGGGATGTCAGTGCAAGTGGATGTCAGTGCAATGGTCTTAGAAGCAAGGATTACACTAGGGGACTTTTGGAAACAGTTTTGCACTGAAGAATGCATCATATGAACTGTAGCCTTTTACTGATGACATCTGCTAGAACTCTGGGAAACCCTTCATCAGGCTGACATTCCACCAGAGGGAAATTTCCTGATGGTCAGGCTTACTGACTCCTTATTTACTCCTCTCCACACTCCCGTCTCTGACCATGGAATCACCATCCAGCTTTACTCCAGGAATTTGTGAGGTGTTCAGATAATGATGTACATATAGAAAGCCCCAGCCAAATTAAAAGCATTACTCCTTCTCCTCTCTTCCTTACTGGCAGGTCTCTCTGATTTGGTGAGAAGCACCTTCCAGCATCATCCCCAGCCTCATAGCTAGGAAAGGAGAGACATGGCCATTTCTGTGCATGGATGTCAAGCAGTCGTCTCTCGGGAGCTAGAAACGGGGGGCTGGTGCTAGGAACCTTTGCATTGCTAATAGTGGGCTGACTTCCCTAGGTACGAGGCAGCTGCTTCATGCACAGCATCTGTTGAGTTCACATTGAGTCCCACTCATGCACTTGTGCCTTTGTCTGTTGTCTCTGTCCCTGCTGTTTCTAACAGGCACGCCGAGCACAGCACCCCCTACACCAGAAACGTCAACCACTACCACGTCACCAGCGACTCCCACCAGCACTCCCACCACCACCACCACCACCACCACCACCAGACCTACGACAACAACAACGGGTACACCACCAACCATCTCAACTCCTGGACGTACGTTACAAAACCAAATACTTTCTGCTAAAAGCCCTCTGCATATGACTACAGTAGCAACAAATAATTCTCTGGCTCTGTTGTCATTTCTGGCCTTGCTGTGGGAGTAGTGAAGGTCCATGAGCACGTCCATTTGTGGCTCTGGATGGGATCAAGGATAGGTGTAAATCCCAGGAAAAGTCCTGCATCGAAACCGATCTTCAGGCTGACTGTTTCATAAGGAACAAGAATATAGAGGTCCTTGGGGAAAGGTCTTGTCTTTCCTGACTCAACAGTGGTCCAAGGAAGTATTTTGTACTTGGGCCCAGTTTAGACAGCTACTGAAGTGATGGGAATGTTGCTTTTGCTGCTTATTGGACTTTGTCCTTCAGCTGGGCAGAATGTAGTCACTGGACCCAAGATGTGCAGTTGGAGTGGGGCTGAAGTTTGTGGCAGTGGCATTACAGGCTCTGTTTGGGCACAGCTGTACAGACCTTCTTCCCTTTCTCTCCTGTTTTGTCTCTGTGGCCATTGCTGCTACTTACCAGCTGTTTGGGCTGCATGAAGCTTCCACGCCTTTTGCTGGCAGAGTTTGGGGAATGGTTCCAGAGCGCAGATTGCCCCTTTTGACAGACACAAGCTCTAGGCAGCTATAGGATTCTACCAGTGTTCTTGTTGGTGCTTGTCTCCAGTGATCTGTGTGCTGCTGGGAAGCAGCTGAGGCTTTGTCAGCAGGGTTTGGCATGTGCCTGCTTTCCCTGTGGCCGGGTGCCTTCCCAGTGGTTGGTTTCTCCATGAGAGAGTGAGGTGGTGTGCGTGGCCCAAGAAGCTGAGAGAATGGCATGGGTCTCTGCTTAGTCCTGCTCTGCCTCCTGTGTGAGTCTTATGTGAATGTTTTTTGCACACGAGGATCCATACAAAGCCATGTGACTCAGCTGTGGGGGCACACACATAACTCATCAGCGCCTGTGTCCTGATTTGGGCCTGGAGCAGTTTGTAGGGCCAAGAAGGGGAGGTCTGGCCACACCACTGAGCTTTCCCTTTGCCAGTGTTGGCTGAGTGCAGTAGCAGCCTGATGGGCACTGTTGAGTGCAGAGGATGCCCAGAGCACCACCTGTGTGTGAGCTGGTGCCCTGCATTGTTGTGACTGTCCTGTGTGTTTCTAATTGTCCGTTTTGTTGTCGCCTCCAGCATGTGAGTGCATCTGGTCGGACTGGATCGATGTGACTTACCCAGATGCTTCTGACAAGAACAGTGGTGACTACGAAACCTTTGAGAACATTTGGAAGAACAACCCCTCCTGGGACTGTGTGAAAGTTGAGAATATTTCATGCCGATCAGAGAAATTCCCCAACACTCCCATTGCAGATTTAGGGCAGAAAGTGGAATGTGATGTTAACGTCGGGCTCATCTGTAACAACAAAGATCAGCAGATAGGAGGTATCATACCGATGCCAGTCTGCCTCAACTACGAGATCAGTGTCTGCTGCACCCCCAACAAACCAGAGTGTCTTCCACCAAGCACCCCAAGCACCACAACTTCCACAGCTTCATCCACAACGAGCAGTGTGTCCCCTCCAATACCAACAACCACTCCAACGCCATCAACAGGGGAGACAACAGGGGAGACTCCCAGCAGTACCACCACCACCACCACCACAATACCACCCAGCACCACCACCAGCAGCAGCACCACCTCACAGACAACAACTACTCCTCCTGTCTCAACAACACCCATTTCAACTACTTCAAGCACATCCACGCCCACACCAACATACACCACTACCACACCAGCTCCAGGTACTTCTCTGATCTGTGCTCTCATGTGTTTCCTTCCTGTGGGGAATTGTAGGGCTGTAAGCACCTCCATTTGTTCCTCCGTATGGGATCTGAGATAGGACTAATTGCTCTGTATCCCCTTAAGTGGCCTTTGCCCAAAGGTCTCCCTTGGGCTGGTTGTTTCAGAAGGAGGAAGGATGCAGGGGTCTATGTCCTCCTCTCCTGTGGAGATATTGATCCTCTTGATATTGTGCATACATCCTTCTCTGACCACAGATTGCCATCTCAGCTCTTATTCCATGAATTCGAGAGGTGTTCAGGTAATGAGGCAGAGATAGAAAGCCCCTGGTAGATGAAAAGTGTTACTCGTCCTCTCTTCCCTGTTGGTAGATGGCTCTAATTTTGGGAGTAGCACCTTCCGAACTATCCCCAGTCTCTTCACCAGGCATGGAGGGCTGTGACCCTGTGTGTTCAGGGATGTCATGGATTTTGCTTTCTGGGGCAAGAAAGGAAGGGCTGCTTCTGGGACCTTTGCTATGTTAGGGGTGGGCTGATGTCTCCAGGTCTGTGGCAGCTGCATCCTGTGCAGCTTCTGTTGAGTTGACATTGGGTCCCACTCATGGCTTTGTGCCTTTGTCTGTTTTCTCTGTCCCTGCTCTTTCTAACAGGCACACCTCCACCCACACCGAGCACACCAAAATCGACAACCGCTCCCTCACCGGAAGAGTCTCCCAGCACCACTAGCAGCCCTCCGAGCACAACAACAACAACAACAACAACACCAACAACAACAACGGTTACTGGATCACCAACAACCATCTCAACTCCTGGAAGTATGTTCCAAGCCGTAGAAATTCTCACCGAATTCATCTGCATCTATCTACATAACTCACAAATAATTTCCTGGTTCTGTTGTCATTTCTGACCTTGTACTAGGGGTACTGAAGGTCTGAGAGTACCTCCATTTGTGGGTCTGGATGGGACCAGGGATGGGTGTAACTTCTGAGCATTCTAGGAAATGTCTTTTGCCAAATCTGGCCTTTTGGTCTGACTCTTTCAGAAGGAGCATTTATTTAGGGGTCCTAGGGAGAAGGTTTTGGCTTCCCTGACTTAACAGTGCTCCAAGGAGATATTTCATTCTGGTGCTATATGTTATACAGATTCTGAACTAATGGACAGCTTGCTTTTTACTAGTTTTGGTCCTAATCCTTCAGCTGGCCAGAATGTTGTCACTGGACCCATTGAGTGCAATTAGAGTGGAACTTGGTCTTGTGACACTTTGATTTCAGGCTCTATATGGGCATAGCTGTGTATTGTTTCCCACCTTTCTACTCCTCCTTTACCCTTTTATTGTTAATGATGTTCAGTTACTGTAGATGTTAAAAGGAAGGATTCTTCTTCCAGGCTTTAGGGAACAGTTTCAATCTGCATACTACCCCTTTCTGTGAGCTGTGATCTTTGGCCCATAAGATCCACTAGTACTCTGGGAAACTCTTTATCAGACTGACACTGGAAAACCACATGACAAACAGGCAGAAAAATCTTGCTGTGCATGCTTCCTTCCCTTACCTCACATTCCCATCTCAGGCGTCACTCCAGTGTTTAGTGAGATGTTCAGTTAATGTGGCAGAGATAGAAAGCCCCAGAAATTTCGAAAGCATTACTGCTCCTCATTTCTTACCTATTGGTAGGTCATTCTGACTTTTAAGAAGCACCTTCCAGCAGCATTCCCAGTCTCTTATCTACAAGACGAGGGCCATGACCCTCCCTGTGTGCGGATGTCAAGGATTCTGCTTTCTGGGGCTAGAAAGGGAGGGGTGGTGCTAGGGATTTTTGCTACACTAAAGATGGGCTGACCTGTCTATGTCTGTGGCTGCTGCCTCATGCAGAGCTTCTATTCAGTTCCTATTGAGTCCCAGTGATGCATTTGTGCCTTTGTTTTCTCTGTCCCTGCTGTTTCTAACAGCCCCACCTACGAAGACACCAAGCACAGCATCCACTACACCAGAATCACCAACCACTCCCTTGCCACCAGGGACTCCCACCAGCACTGCCAGCACCACGATGTCCCCCAGCACCACCACCATGGGCACCCCCAGCACAACAACTATTACTGGATCACCAACACCCATTTCAACTACTCCGAGCACATCCACGCCCACACCAACATACACCACCACCACATCAACTCCAGGTACTTCTACATTTTGTTCTCTTATGTTCCCCTGCTGTTGGAGTAATGAAGGTCCATAGGCACCTCTTTTTGGCTCTGTATGGGATCAGAGATGGGTATAATTCCCAGGTATTCCAAGAAATGGCCAGTTCCAAACCTGGTGTTTTGGGCTGGCTGTTTCATCAGGAAAAAGAATTCAGGGGTCATGAGGAGAAGGTCTTGGCTTCTCTGACTCAGCAGTGCTCCAAGGAGTCATTTCATGCTGGTGCCCAGCTTAGAAAGATGCTGAACTGATGATAAATGTTGCTTTTGCTGTTTTTGGACGTCATCCTTCTGATGGCCAGAATGGAATCACTGGAGCTGTGGAGTTCAATTGGAGTGGGGCTTGGTCTAGTGGCAAGTGCCATATCCAAACAGAGCTGTTTGGACAAAGCTGTGCCAAGTTTTTTTTTCCTTTTCACCTTCTTTGTCCTGTCAATGCTAACAGCTGTCAGTTGTAAGAGATGTTGGAAGGAAGGATTCCCCTGCCAGGCTTTTAGGAACAATTTCTCTCTGCAGACTGCCTCCTGCTATGAGCTGTGGCCTTTGATGAGATTCACTAGTGCTCAGGAAGTCATTCATCAGGCCTTCATTGCACCACAGGGGTATCACATGACAATCAGGCAGGAATATATTCACAGAATCAGTTAGGTTGAAAAAGATGTCTGAGATCATCATGTCCAACCTTTGCCCGAATGCCACCATGTCAATGAGATCATGGCACTGAGTACTTCTGTCTTAAAGGCCAAGAAACACTGTGGCTCTGCCACCTCCTTGGGCAGTCCATTGCAGTATCTATTCATTTGTTTTCTGGAGAAATTCCTCCTAATATCCAACTTAAACCTCCCCTGGCACAACTTGAAACTATGTCCTCCTGTCCTGCCCTGTTAGTGCTCTCATTCCTGTGCATGCTTCATTCCCTTACCAGAGCTTCCAATCTCAGCTCTTACCCCAGAATTTAGTCAGGGGTTCTAGGTAATGAGGCAGAGATAGAAAGCCCTAGCCAGATCAAAACCACTGCTCAACCTCATCTCTTAACTCTTGGTAGGTTTCTCTACTAACATTGGTGGTAATTGGTGAGAAGCACCTTCCAGCACTATTGCCAGTATCTTCACTAGGCAAAGAGAGGCATGGATTTCACTGTTTCCTTTCTGGGACCGGAAAGGGCTGGTGCTGGAGACCTTTGTTGTGCTAAGGGTGGGCTGACCTCTCTCGGTCTATGGCAGCTGCCTCCTGTGCAGCTTCTGTTGAGTTGACATTGAATCCCACTGATGCCTTTGTGTCTTTGTCTGTTTTCTCTGTCCCTGCTGTTTCTAACAGCCCCACCTCCATTCACACCGAGCACACCAAAATCAACAACCACTTCCTCATCGCCAGAGACTCCCACCACCACCACCAGCCCTCCAAGCACAACGACCACTGTTCCTGTTGAATACCCAACAAGCACCTCAACTCCTGGAAGTATGTTCCTAAATACAATAATTCTCACCAAAAAACCCTCTGTCTCCAGGAACAGAATTGACAAAAAATTCTCTGGTTCTGTTGTCATTTCTGGCCTTGCTGTGGGAGTAGCGAAGGTCCATGAACACCTCCATATGTGTCTCTAGATGGGATCATGGATGGGCATAACTTCTGGGAATCCCAGGAAAAAAAACTCCTGTGGCCAAATCTGGCTCTTGGGCTGGCTATTTCATAAGGAACAAGGATTTAGGTGTTCTTAGGGAAAGGTCTTGTCCTTCCTGACTCAACAGTGCTCCAAGGAGGTACTTCATGCTGGTGCCCAGCTTAGGCAGATACTGAACCAATGGGTAACATTGCTTTTGCAGCTGTAGGACCATGTTCTTCAGCTGGCCAGAATGTAGTTGCTGGACACATGGAGTGCAATTGCAGTGGGACTTGGTTGTGTAGCAGTGGCATTTCAGGCTGTGTTTGGGCTCTGCCCTTTCTCCTTCTCCTATGCCCTCTCAGTGTTTGTGGTTGTCAGCTGTTAGACATGTAAGAAGGCAGGATTCTCTTGCCAGCCTTTTTGGGAACAGTTTCACTCTGCAGACTGCCTGTTGCAGTGAACTTCTTTGGCTGACACTTCACTTGGTGTGATCCACTAGTGCTCAGGGAAGCTATGCATCTGGCTGACATTGAAATACAGGGGGAATCACATGCCAATCAGTCAGGAACATACTCCTGGGCGTGCTTTCTTCCCTGACCCCAGCTTCCACTTGGATCTCCTATTCCATGACTTAGTGAGATGTTCAAGTAATGAGGCAGAGATAGAAAGCTCCAGCTATATCCAAAGCATTGCTCTTCCTCATCTCTTACCTATTGGTAGGTTTCCCTGATTTTAGGAGAATACCTTCCAGTATCTAATGTCTTCACTAGGAGAGGAGAGCCATGACCCTCTCTGTGCATGGATGTCAAGCGGTCTTCTTTCTGGGACCAGAAAGGAAGGGCGGGTTCTGGAGACCTTTGCTGTGCTAGGGTGGGCTGATCTCTCTAGGTCTGTGGCAGCTTTCTCATGTGCAACTTCCGTTGAGTTCTTACTGGGTCCCACTCATTCATTTGTGCCTTTGTCTGTTTTCTCTGTCCCTGCTGTTTCTAACAGCCCCACCTACAAAGACACCAAGCACACCAGAAACGCCTAATACTCCCACCCCAACAACACCTGGAACTCCCAATATCACTTCCAGCACCACAGTGCCCCCCAGCAGCACCACCAGCATCAGCACCCCTAGCACAACAACAACTGTTACTGGCTCATCAACAACCTCCTCAACTTCTTCAAGCACATCCACACCCAAACCGGAATATACGACCACCCTACCAACTCCAGGTACTTCTGCCTTGTCTGATCTTGTATCCTCTTGCTTTGGGAGTAATGAAGATCTGTAAGCACCTCTATTTGTGCCTCAGTATGGAATTGGGGATAGGTGTAACTGCTGTGCATCCCATGAAATGTACTTTGCCCAAAGCTGGAACTTGGGCTGGCTATTTCAGAAGTGGTGAGAATTCAGGGGTCCTTCTGAGAAGCTCTTGGCTTCCATTACTCAACAAATATCTAAAAACGTATTTCATGCAGGTACTCCTACTGGGCTTAGAGGGATGCTAAACTGATGGGAAATCTTGTGTTTTTATTGTACCTTGTCCTTCATCTGTTAATAATGCAGTCACTGGACTTAAGATGTGAAATTGCAGTGGGGATTACTCTTGTGGCACTGTAATTTCAGGTGCTTTCTGGGAAAAATTTTGCAGACTTCCTTCACTATCTTCTCCTTTGCAATGTCAGTGCTAGTGAATGCCAGTATTTATGTATGTAGGAAGCAAGGATTTCTGTGATAGACTTTTTGAAAACAGTTTCACACTGCAGACTGTCACTGCCTCTGAAGTGTGGTCTTTGGCTAATGAGATTCACTGATCTTCTGGGAAGCCCTTCACAGGGCTGACATTGAATCAGTGGAACTTTTATGACCATGAGGCAGGAATGTAGTCCTGTGTGTGGTTCATTCTTGAACCACACATTCCACTCTCAGCTCTTGCCCCTGGAATTAATGAGGTGTTCAGATAATGACACAGAGATAGAAGGCCCTATCCTAATCCAAAGCATTACTGCTCCTCATCTCTTGCTTGGTATGGTTTTGAAAAGCTTTTTCCAAAACCATCCACAGTTTCTTCCAAGGTAAGGAGGGACATAACCATCTCTGTGCACAAATGTCAAGAATTTCACTTTCTGGGGTCAGAAAGGGGGCGCTGGTGCTAGGGATTTTCTGGTGTTCAGGTGGGCTGACCTCCCTAGGTATGAGGCAGCTGCTTCATGCACAGCATCTGTTGAGTTCACATTGAGTCCCACTCATGCACTTGTGCCTTTGTCTGTTGTCTCTGTCCCTGCTGTTTCTAACAGGCACGCCGAGCACAGCACCCCCTACACCAGAAACGTCAACCACTACCACGTCACCAGCGACTCCCACCAGCACTCCCACCACCACCACCACCACCACCACCACCAGACCTACGACAACAACAACGGGTACACCACCAACCATCTCAACTCCTGGACGTACGTTACAAAACCAAATACTTTCTGCTAAAAGCCCTCTGCATATGACTACAGTAGCAACAAATAATTCTCTGGCTCTGTTGTCATTTCTGGCCTTGCTGTGCGAGTAGTGAAGGTCCATGAGCACGTCCATTTGTGGCTCTGGATGGGATCAAGGATAGGTGTAAGCCCCGGGCGTCCAAGGAAAAGTCCTGCACCCAAACTGATCTTCAGGCTGGCTGTTTCATAAGGAACAAGAATATAGAGGTCCTTGGGGAAAGGTCTTGTCTTTCCTGACTCAACAGTGGTCCAAGGAAGTATTTTGTACTTGGGCCCAGTTTAGACAGCTACTGAAGTGATGGGAATGTTGCTTTTGCTGCTTATTGGACTTTGTCCTTCAGCTGGGCAGAATGTAGTCACTGGACCCAAGATGTGCAGTTGGAGTGGGGCTGAAGTTTGTGGCAGTGGCATTACAGGCTCTGTTTGGGCACAGCTGTACAGACCTTCTTCCCTTTCTCTCCTGTTTTGTCTCTGTGGCCATTGCTGCTACTTACCAGCTGTTTGGGCTGCATGAAGCTTCCACGCCTTTTGCTGGCAGAGTTTGGGGAATGGTTCCAGAGTGCAGATTGCCCCTTTTGACAGACACAAGCTCTAGGCAGCTCTAGGATTCTACCAGTGTTCTTGTTGGTGCTTGTCTCCAGTGATCTGTGTGCTGCTAGGAAGCAGCTGAGGCTTTGTCAGCAGGGTTTGGCATGTGCCTGCTTTCCCTGTGGCCGGGTGCCTTCCCAGTGGTTGGTTTCTCCATGAGAGAGTGAGGTGGTGTGTGTGGCCCAAGAAGCTGAGAGAATGGCATGGGTCTCTGCTTAGTCCTGCTCTGCCTCCTGTGTGAGTCTTATGTGAGTGTTTTTTGCACACGAGGATCCATACAAAGCCATGTGACTCAGCTGTGGGGGCACACACATAACTCATCAGCACCTGTGTCCTGATTTGGGCCCGGAGCAGTTTGTAGGGCCAAGAAGGGGAGGTCTGGCCACACCACTGAGCTTTCCCTTTGCCAGTGTTTTCTGAGTGCAGTAGCAGCCTGATGGGCACTGTTGAGTGCAGAGGATGCCCAGAGCACCACCTGTGTGTGAGCTGGTGCCCTGCATTGTTGTGACTGTCCTGTGTGTTTCTAATTGTCCGTTTTGTTGTCGCCTCCAGCATGTGAGTGCATCTGGTCGGACTGGATCGATGTGACTTACCCAGATGCTTCTGACAAGAACAGTGGTGACTACGAAACCTTTGAGAACATTTGGAAGAACAACCCCTCCTGGGACTGTGTGAAAGTTGAGAATATTTCATGCCGATCAGAGAAATACCCCAACACTTCCATTGCAGATTTAGGGCAGAAAGTGGAATGTGATGTTAACGTCGGGCTCATCTGTAACAACAAAGATCAGCAGATAGGAGGTATCATACCGATGCCAGTCTGCCTCAACTACGAGATCAGTGTCTGCTGCACCCCCAACAAACCAGAGTGTCTTCCACCAAGCACCCCAAGCACCACAACTTCCACAGCTTCATCCACAACGAGCAGTGTGTCCCCTCCAATACCAACAACCACTCCGACGCCATCAACAGGGGAGACAACAGGGGAGACTCCCAGCAGTACCACCACCACCACCACCACCACAATACCACCCAGCACCACCACCAGCAGCAGCACCACCTCACAGACAACAACTACTCCTCCTGTCTCAACAACACCCATTTCAACGACTTCAAGCACATCCACGCCCACACCAACATACACCACTACCACACCAGCTCCAGGTACTTCTCTGATCTGTGCTCTCATGTGTTTCCTTCCTGTGGGGAATTGTAGGGCTGTGAGCACCTCCATTTGTTCCTCCATATGGGATTTGAGATAGGACTAATTGCTCTGTATCCCCTTAAGTGGCCTTTGCCCAAAGGTCTCCCTTGGGCTGGTTGTTTCAGAAGGAGGAAGGATGCAGGGGTCTATGTCCTCCTCTCCTGTGGAGATATTGATCCTCTGATATTGTGCATACATCCTTCTCTGACCACAGATTGCCATCTCAGCTCTTATTCCATGAATTCGAGAGGTGTTCAGGTAATGAGGCAGAGATAGAAAGCCCCTGGTAGATGAAAAGTGTTACTCGTCCTCTCTTCCCTGTTGGTAGATGGCTCTAATTTTGGGAGTAGCACCTTCCGAACCATCCCCAGTCTCTTCACCAGGCATGGAGGGCTGTGACCCTGTGTGTTCAGGGATGTCATGGATTTTGCTTTCTGGGGCAAGAAAGGAAGGGCTGCTTCTAGGACCTTTGCTATGTTAGGGGTGGGCTGATGTCTCCAGGTCTGTGGCAGCTGCATTCTGTGCAGCTTCTGTTGAGTTGACATTGGGTCCCACTCATGGCTTTGTGCCTTTGTCTGTTTTCTCTGTCCCTGCTCTTTCTAACAGGCACACCTCCACCCACACCGAGCACACCAAAATCGACAACCGCTCCCTCACCGGAAGAGTCTCCCAGCACCACCACCAGCCCTCCGAGCACAACAACAACAACAACAACAACCACTGGTTCTGGATCGCCAACACCCACCTCAAGTACTTCAAGCTCATCCTCACCAACACCAACATACACCACCACCTTACCCACTCCAGGTACTTCTAAATTTTGTAGTCCCATATGTTTTTTGCCTTTGGTGCTACTGGGGGTCTCTGAACATATTTTTTGCTGCTGTAGGGCATCATAATGGGTTTAACTTTTGGACAGCCCTTGAAACGGCGTTTGTCCATAGCTGGCCCTTAAGCTCTGTTTCAGAAGGAACAAGGACTTAGTAGGTTTCGTTGCTGTTGGACTTTGTCTTTCAACTGGCCAAGGTGGCATGACTAGACACATGGAGTGTAAAGGAGTTGGGCTCGATTTTGTGACACTTGCATTTTGAGCTGTCCTTAGGCACAGATGTGTAGACTTCCTTCCTTCTCTCCTGCTCCTTTGCCATGTCCATACTAATGCTTCTCAGCTATTATAGGTGTAGGGAGGAAGCATTCCCCTGCCATGCTTTTGGAAACAGTTTCCCTTTGCAGACTGTGATTTTCTGTGAACTATGGTCTTTGCCTGACAACATTCACTAGTACTCAGGGAACTCATGATATCAGAAAACCACATGGCAATTAGTCTGGAACAAATTCCTGTGCATGCTTCCTTCCCTGATCACTCTTACCCTCTCAGCTCCTACCCCAGGATTTAGCAAGGTGTTCTAGATAATGAGGCAAAGATAGAAGCCCCAGCAAGATCAAAGCATTGCTCCTTCTCATCTATTACCTATTGGTAGGTCTTTCTGATTTTGTGCAAAGTACCCTCCAGCACTAAGCCCACTCTCTTTGCTAGGAAAGGAGTGCCATGACCCTGTGTGTGCACAAACTTCAAGGAGTTTCCTTTCCAGGACCAGAAAGGAAGGGCTCATGCTAGGGATCTTTACTGTGCTAGGGGTGGCCTGACCTCTCTAGGTCTCTGGCAGCTGCCTCATGCACAGCTTCTGTTGTGTTGACATTGAGTCTCATTGATGCCTTTGTGCCTTTGTCTGTTTTCTCTGTCCCTGTTGTTTCTAACAGCCCCACCTTCATCCACACCAAGCACACTGAAGTCGACAACCACTCCCTTGCCAACAGAGACTCCCACCACCACCACCAGTCCTCCAAGCACAACGACCACTGTTCCTGGATCAACAACAACCATCTCAACTCCTGGAAGTATGTTCCCAGTGCTAATAAGTCCCATAAAACCCCCTCTGCCTCTAGCCACAGAACCAACAAAAAATTATCTGGTTCTTTCGTAATTTTTGGTCTTGCCATGGGATTAATGAAGGTCTGTGAGTACATCCATTTGTGGCTCTGTGAGGGATCAAGCATGTGTGTTTTGGACATTCCAGGAAATGAGTTGTTCCCAAAATTCATTTGGGCTGTTTCAAAAGTGATGATGATGTAGGGGTCCCAGGACAGACAAGAAGGTCTTTTCTTTCTTGATGTAACAAATGCCCTGAGGAAGTATTTAATCTTGCTGCCTAGCTAAGAGAGATGCTGAACTGATGGGAAATGTTGCTTTTGCAGCTGTTGGAATTTGTCCTTCTGCTGGGCAGAATATAGTCATGGAACCCATGATGTGCAGTTGGACAGTGACTTTGGTTTTTTGCACTGGCATGGATTCCCCTGCCATGCTTTTGAGTACATACCACCTCTGGTGGTGAACTGTGGTCTTTGGCTGACAAGATCCACTAGTACTTTGTGATGTCCTTTATCAGGGTGACATTGGGAAAATCACATGACTATCAGGCAGGTACCTGTTCCTGTGCATGCTCTCATTCCTGGGCTACATATTCCACTCTCAGCTCTTACTGCAGGATTTAGTCAGGGGTTCTAGGTAATGAGGCATGGATAGAAAGCCCTAGCCACATCAAAAGCACTGCTCCTCCTCATCTCTTACCTGTTTGTAGGTCTCTCTGATTTGATTAGAAGCACCTTCCAGCACCATCTCCAGTCTCGTAGCTGGGAAAGGAGGGCCATGACCCTCTCTGTGCATGGATGTCAAGCAGTCTCCTTCCTGGGACCAGAAAGGAAGGGCTGGTGTTGGGAGTTTTGCTGTGCTAAGGGCAGCCTGACCTCTCTAGGTCTGTGGCAGCTGCCTCATGCACAGCTTCTGTTGAGTTGACATTGGGTCTCACTGATGCATTTCTACCTTTGTCTGTTTTCTCTGTCCCTGCTCTTTCTAACAGGCACACCTCCACCCACACCGAGCACACCAAAATCGACAACCGCTCCCTCACCAGAAGAGTCTCCCAGCACCACCACCAGCCCTCCGAGCACAACAACAACAACAACAACAACCACTGGTTCTGGATCGCCAACACCCACCTCAACTACTTCAAGCTCATCCTCACCAACACCAACATACACCACCACCCTACCGACTCCAGGTAATTCTCTGGACTGTGCTGTTGTTTGTTCCCTTCCTGTGGTTACCCTAATACATGCACCTACATGAGCACCTCAAATTCTGCCTCTCAGTGGGATCTGGGATGGGTATAATTGCAGGGCAACACTGGAACAGCCTTTGCCTAAAACTTGCTTTTCATCTGGTTATTAAAAAGGAACAAGGTCTGGGAAAAAGTTCTTGGCTACCACAACAGAATAGTCTAAGAGGAGAAACTTCATGCTGCTGCCTAGCTTTCACAGATCTTGAACTGATGGGAAATCTCACCTTTTTTGTTGGTGCTGGACCTCATCCTTCAGCTGGCCAGAATGTAGTTACTGCATGGCTTTGGTTTTTTGGCACTGGCATTTTAGGCACTGATTAGACATAGCCGTGTAGATATTCTTCCCTCTCTCCTGTTCCTTTGCCCTGATAGTGCTAAAACCTTTCAGTGGTTATAGATGTAGGAAGAAGGATTCCCATGCCATCCTTTGGAACAGTTTCACTCTGCAGATTGTGACTTTCTTTGAACTGTGGTCTTTGGCTGATCAGATCCACTAGTACTCGGAGAAACCACTTTTCATGGTGACATTGGGAAAACCACATGCCAATTAGGCAGAAATATATTCCCATGCATTCTTCCTTCCCTTATCACAGCTTCCCATCTCAGCTCTTACCCCAGGATTCAGCAAAGTGTTCAGGTAGTGAGGCAGAGATAGAAAGGCCCAGCCAGACCCATATCATTACTCCTCCTCCTCTCTTACCTATTGGTAGGTTTCTCTGATTTTGTGAGAATCACCTTCCAGCACTATGCCCAGTCTCTTCGCTAGGAGAGGAGGGCCATGGCACTGTCTGTGCATTGATTTCAAATACTCTGCTTTCCTGGGGCCAGAAATGGCTGGTGCTAGTAACCATTGTTGTGCTAAGCCGACCTCTCTAGCTCTGTGCCAGCTGCCTCATGCACAGTTACTGTTGAGTTGACATTGGGTCTCACTGATGCATTTCTACCTTTGTCTGTTTTCTCTGTCCCTGCTCTTTCTAACAGGCACACCTCCACCCACACCAAGCACACCAAAATCAACAACCGCTCCCTCACCGGAAGAGTCTCCCAGCACCACTACCAGCCCTCCAAGCACAACAACAACAACAACCACCACCACCACTGGTACTGGATCGCCAACACCCACCTCAACTACTTCAAGCTCATCCTCACCAACACCAACATACACCACCACCATACCAACTCCAGGTAATTCTTTGGCCTGAACCGTTGTTTGTTCCCTTCCTGTGGTTAGCCTAAAGGTACATGAGCACCTCAAGTTGTGCCTCTCAGTGGGATCAGGGATGGATGTAACTGCAGAGCATCCATGGAACAGCCTTTTCTTGAAACTTGCCTTTCACCTGGCTATTTAACAAAAAACAAGGTTTTGGCGTTCTGGGGAAAAGGTCACTCAAAAAGGCTTAGAGGAGGTTTATACATAAGTTCGTGCGGCTGCTCAGCTTTCACAGATCTTGATCTGATGGGAAATCTTGCCTTTTTTGCTGCTGGACCTCTTCCCTCAGCTGGCCAGAATATATTCACTGGACATACATGCAGTTGTGGCATAGCTTTGGTTTTTTGGTACTGGCAAATTTGGGAATAGTTTCACTCTGCAGACTGTGACTTTCTTTGAACTGTGGTTTGTTGCTGACGAGATCCACTAGTACTCTGGGAAGCCATTTCTAAGGGTCACATTGAGAAAACCACATGCCAATCAGGCAGGAGCATACTCCAGTGCATGCTTCCTTCCCTGATCACTCTTACCCTCTCAGCTCTTACCCCAGGATTTAGCAAGGTGTTCTAGATAATGACACGGATATAGAAAGCCCCAGCAAGATCAAAAGCATTGCTCCTCCTCATCTCTTTCCTATTGGTTGGTCTCTCTGATTTGATTAGAAGCACCTTCCAGCACCATCTCTTTGCTCAGAGGGAAGGGTCATGACCCTGTGTGTGCATGGATTTCAAATATTGTGCTTCTTGGGGCCAGAAAGGAAGAGCTGGTGCTAGGGTGGGCTGACCTCTTTCTCTCTGTGCCACTTGCCTCATGCGCAGCTTCTGTTGAGTTGACATTGAGTCCCACTGATGCCTTTGTGCTTTTGTCTGTTTTCTCTGTCCCTGTTGATTCTAATAGCCCCACCTTCATCCACACCAAGCACACCAAAGTCGACAACCACTCCCTTGCCACCAGAGACAACCACCACCACCACCAGCCCTCCGAGCACAACAACCACCATTCCTGTTGGATACCCGACTACCACCACAGCTCCTGAAAATATTAACACCAGAACCCCGACGACTCCACCCAAAGAAGAAATAAGTAATTCCTAGGGTTTCATGTCCTTTGCTGGTTTTAGAAAGCAGGGTTTATTGGCAGCTTAATATGTGTTTTAATTTCTATACTCTGCACTAATGTAGTTGATTATATTTCAAAAACATCCTAGCTAACCCTTCAGCAGCAATGTCATATCTCCTACTGTCCCAGTTCATCTGCCTCTGTTAAAGGGCATGAAGTACATGAAGGCGTTTTCCCGTCCTCACCTAAATGTGAATTAGTTTTCATTGAAGGACTGTCCTTGTGGGCTGCCTGGGCAGAACCAGTGTATCTTAATTCCTTTAGCATCATTGCTGCACTTATTATGTATACAGTGCTTCTTTCTCTACTATGTGTCACTTATATCATACTATAAAAGCACAAATAGATGGCTCTGAGGCTGGCCTGTGGGAATCATGAACACTTTTTGACATCCTAATCAAAAACTACTTTAAAGGAGTCTCTATTAGCAACCATAATGAAAACTGGCCATGTGAAAAAGCAGCAAAGTGTATTTGAGGTTCATAGCATCCCAAAATAGCTTGTGTGTGAGTAGTCTTAAAGGCCTGGGCATTAGAAATGGAACACAGACTACTCCAGCAAGTGCTCAGTTTCTGTAGAATCAAATTACTCTGAGCATAATCAATGGTGGTATGAATGTGCCACCTGAAGCAGGACAGCGAATAGTGGTCTTTCCATAGAATATAGTATGACAGCAATACAGTATTAACCCGAGTTCACTGATCTACTCAGTGGGTTCCCCTGGATCTAGGACTGCTGAACTCTTCTCTGCAATATAAAGTTTTAACACTGCAGAAGATATTCCCTCTGACAATGATTGTTGATAGAGCGTTTATATCAATGTCTACTATGCAAGATGTAGGAGATTTTGTTAATAATTCCTCGGTGATGGAAAAACCATTAATAAAACAATTTCTGCTTTATTTTTATCTGAAGACCCTATGCTTAGGCTTGTTAACTACATATGCTTAGTAGAAAATGAGATGACATTAGGAAGAAAATGTGATTTCCCTACTTAAAATACTCTGTTTTCTCTCTGTCTTAAAGAGACACCAGAGATTCCAACAGAGACAAGCACTCCAGTTACTCCTTCAGCTACCCCACTTCCAACAACAAGAACGACAGAAATAAGTACAGTGTCTACTGCAAGCACCACTAGTCAACAGTCAACATCACCAGTGTCAACAAGCCCGGTGACAGCTACCACCTCTGAAGTCACTGAAATAGGATCAACCCCCAAGACCACCACTTCAGGCCCCACACCCTCAAGATCCACCAGCACCACACCAGTAACAGAAACACCCGTCCATGAGACCACTACCGTCAGGATCCCAAGCCCTCCAACAGGATCACCTACCACCACTTCCAGCCCTGGCACCACCACAACCTCAGGACCAAGCAGCCCTACAGGACCACCACCACCAGTATCAACAACCCCATTCACTGGAATAGAATCAACCACCAAGACCACCACTTCGGGCCCCACACCCTCAAGATCCACCAGCACCACACCAGTAACAGAAACACCTGTCCATGAGACCACTACCGTCAGGATCCCAAGCCCTCCAACAGGATCACCTACCACCACTTCCAGCCCTGGCACCACCACAACCTCAGGACCAAGCAGCCCTACAGGACCACCACCACCAGTATCAACAACCCCATTCACTGGAATAGAATCAACCACCAAGACCACCACTTCGGGCCCCACACCCTCAAGATCCACCAGCACCACACCAGTAACAGAAACACCCGTCCATGAGACCACTACTGTCAGGATCCCAAGCCCTCCAACAGGATCACCTACCACCACTTCCAGCCCTGGCACCACCACAACCTCAGGACCAAGCAGCCCTACAGGACCACCACCACCAGTATCAACAACCCCATTCACTGGAATAGAATCAACCACCAAGACCACCACTTCAGGCCCCACACCCTCAAGATCCACCAGCACCACACCAGTAACAGAAACACCCGTCCATGAGACCACTACCGTCAGGATCCCAAGCCCTCCAACAGGATCACCTACCACCACTTCCAGCCCTGGCACCACCACAACCTCAGGACCAAGCAGCCCTACAGGACCACCACCACCAGTATCAACAACCCCATTCACTGGAATAGAATCAACCACCAAGACCACCACTTCGGGCCCCACACCCTCAGTGTCTACTCCCCCCACCACCACAGCAGGAACAGAAATGACAACTTCTGCAGTTGTTACTACTCCATCAACCACTGCATCAACCAGCCCTGTGTCAACCACCACCTCTGGTACTACTCCAACAGAAAGCTTTACCACCACTTCAGGAACCACCCCTAGTAGTTTCATCACAATCAATGCAACCACCACCTCCACCACCTTCAAAACTCTTCCCCCTGGCTCAACTACTACATCTGGGCCTACTACAACATCAACTGCAGTCACCACTACAGGAAGTTCCACACACAGTGCAACTCCTCCAGTTAACGGCTCAAGTTCAACTACAAGTCTAATACCAACCACTCCTAAAAAAACTTGCACTATTTTCCCTAATGAATCTTATGAGGTGAGTAGATATCATGCTTTCACTGTGCTTTGGATGGAGACTAGACACATAGCTTCAATGTTAATAACATAGAGAGTAGGCATTAATCTGGATAGGAAAGAAGTATCAGTCTGTCCTATTTCTTTAGTTTTCTTGGGCATCAGCAGGACTTCCAATGATATTTGGATTGATAACTTATATATTGCTATTAGCTCTTCAAGGATAATTTTTAAAAAGCTTTCTGCAAGGAGCTGGATCACAGGTCTGTGTTTGTTGTAGGATAGCTCTGATGAAGGGGAGACCAAGAGCTAAGTGGTGCTTAGCTATCTTTTCTATTTCTGCTTTTGAATAAGTCCAAAGTGGGTAAAAATTATTTGTGTGTTTACATTGCAGCCCAGCAAAAACACACAGGACTGAATTTGTCTGAGTTTGGAAAGAGTCGTACTTATTCACAGACTGAACAAGTTTCAGGAGATGACTGTAAAACAGATCACTGCATTCAAATGCCTGTGAAATTTGACTCAGAGTTGTTGTTTTTGTTTGGGTTTTTTTTTTTGTGTTTTTTTTTGGTTTTTTTTTTTTTGTTTGTTTCTTTTTGTGTTTTGGTTTTTGAACCCTCCACCTCTGACACAGATAAACTAGTGTCTTGTACATTTCTAAAGCCTCCTGATAGTTTAGGTGCCTACCAACTTGCTCAGTAGATCTGCAGGAATAAAAATTATATGTGGCTGAAAAACTGGTAGAAGATAGAAAAAACCCCCATGCAATCACAATAATAATCACATAATCACATAATCACCTTGGACATTTTTCCCTGAACAGTTGGTATTCACTGTAGGTTTAGCTATTAATCTGTTCTAGGCATCCATGGAAGGGTACTGATCATATATTGGTCATTCATATTGATCAGTGTCTTTCACTGTTCTTAAGAGAGGGTGTTAAGGTCATGAGATTAGATGAAACATCTCAGTTTTAGATAGCTGAAACTAGAAAAGGTGATTCCCATTCTGGTGTACTGGCTTGACTTTTGTAAATAATGCTTTTCACTTTGCAGCTCTCAGTTGTTCTAGCTTATCTTGCAGACCTAGATAGTGCTGACTGATGCACTTCCATCCTATTTTCAGATTTCTGGTGGGGGAAAACTTGTCAATAAACATATAGCTTTTTAGAAACCTGCAGAAGATATTCAGGCCTAATTGTTGTCAGTCTCACTGCATCCTAAGATTTGTCTCCATTTCCCCTCTCTTTTCAAACACAGCAAGGTGAGTCATGGTGGCTCTGTAACTGCACTAAGGTAATATGTGTAGAAGACAACACTGTCCAGGTGATTCCAGTAATCTGCAATCCACCTCCGAAACCAACGTGTGCCAATGGACTGTCTCCTGTGCCAGTCATTGATGAGGATGGATGCTGTTGGCACTGGGAGTGTGATTGTAAGCATATATTTTTTTTAATATTTAGTCTCCTGAGAAAACAGTACTATTGTCAAGACCAACAATATTAATCAGGGAACAAGTATCATTCAAGGCTGTGACTCAGTCTTCTGGTGCTGCTTAGAGTGCTCTCTTGATCCTTTTTAGGGAATGGAGGGATTTGCTTAAGTTGCCATTAGCTCTACAAAGCTGTTGTGTTAGTAAATTGTTCTCCCAAAGTATGATTTAAATGTCCAGATGCAGACATCTATAGGCTAGAAGCCTAGTTTTATGTAACTTGTTCAGACTATTGGTAAAGATATCTATGGTACAGTTAAGCCTATTCTCAGTTTTCTGTCATTAATTTCAGATGAACTGTGCATTGAAAGTGCTTGGTTTTTATTGATGACTTCTAGCTAATGATCTAAAGCATTGACATATATACTTTATTAAAATTAAAATGCCAAAAGTTCACTGAGATGTTTCCCACATCGAAAGATTTTGCTTGTAGCCTGATATGATTTTATATGTTGCCATAAAAGCCTGTATGTTTTTTTAGGCTACTGTACTGGCTGGGGAGATCCACATTACATGACTTTTGATGGATTGTACTACAGCTATCAAGGGAATTGTACATATGTCCTTGTGGAAGAGATCAATAAGAAAGTTGACAACTTTGGTGTCTACATTGATAACTACCATTGTGATACACGGGATGTAGTGTCCTGTCCTCGAACTCTCATCGTGAGACACGAGACTCAGGAAGTGAGGCTAAGAACAGCACAACCAAATACTCTACAAGTAGAGGTACTAAAGAATTTTACCACTGATTTATTGATTCAGATATTAATACTGCATCAACAGGATAGTTATATTCACAATGTTTGTGAAAAAAATTCTTCTGTGTTTTAGATTCAGTAACAGTTTAGATTATAAAACAGCGCTGCTTCAACGGACTTCAGAGGACTACTTCAAAGCATTTTTTTGCTCCGAATGTGGGGGCAGAAAAAAAAAATCTACAACTTCTTGTCTTTTGTATCTCAAATCTTTGCAGATCTCTCCTAAATACACAAATGTGGATAAATTGCTAAGAGTTAAGGATATAAAATAGGTTAATTTATAATTAACATTAATGTAACAAAGGAAAACAATGCGGAATGGGAGGAGATAATGTAAGGTAGACGTAACAGTAAAGTGCTGGCCTGAAGCATTTTTTAAAAGTACCATTAGTAGCCTTGACTTGTGTCATGTTTTTAATTTTTCAGAATAGGGCACTTATATGTTTATTCCATTGATAAATGCTATGTCACAGTTTTTGGGCTTCAAAATTAGTGAGAAGTGTTTGGGGCATTTTGTAGCTTTTTACTGTTTGTTTAGTTTATTTTTGTACATTATTGTGTGAGAATATTGCAAGTTAGGTTGCAACATTTTGTTGAAAATGTGCAAAATTCAGATCTCTTTTTTTTTTTCTCTAAAACAAAGAAATCTCCAATTGCTGAGTGAAGGTAGTAGTGCTAGTTTCTCAGGTATATAATAGCTATTGTATTTAAATAAATAATACAGTTTTAGTCTTATTTTCATTATTTAATTTTCCTTTAAGCATGTTCCCTTTATGGCAAGAGACCTAAAACTTTATACCATATGAATTTAGGAGAATTTTATATTCCACTTTCATGAGGAATCCTTGATGCCACAGTCACTCTGATAAGTCTGTTGAGTGTTAGGATTTAGCTAGTTTAAACCTTGAATTTATAGCCTCATTTGTCTGAGGTTGATGGGCTTTTGTGGCTCAGAGGAGAAAAGTTTGACTTTTCAGTATCAAAGGAAACACAGGAACATGTATTGCAAATAAAAAGGATGTTATTTACCTTTATGTTCTCTCTGCAAAACAAAGAAACAGTCAATTGTTTTGAAAAATCAATCTAAATTTATGCCTTTTTTCTGTTTGCCTTTATTTATTAGGTGACAGTAAACAACCAGCTCGTGGCTTTGCCTTACAAGAAGTTTGGCGTGAGCATCTATGAGTCAGGCATAAATCGTGTTGTGGAAATTCCTGAGCTGAAAATGAATGTGACCTACAACGGCCTGTCCTTTTCTATCAGAATGCCCTACAGCCTGTTTGGCAACAACACCCAGGGACAGTGTGGTAAGGCTTACTCTTCCAATTTTTCACTCTCAGAAAAACCACAATGACAGCCATGCTGCAAAGATGAATGGAATTTCCTAACAAATCTGTGAGTGAATTCTTTCTCCCCTTACCACCCTTAGGTACTTGCAATAACAACACGGCAGATGACTGCATGCTGCCAAATGGAAACATTGCACCAAACTGTGAAACCATGGCAGATCACTGGCAAGTTGTTGATCCTTCCAAACCACAGTGCTCTCCAGGCCTAGTTCCTACACGTCCACCTAGCACAACACCAACACAGCCTTGCAAAGAATCTTCCATCTGTCAGCTTCTTTTGGGAAGGTAACATTCTTCTTGGTTTTACAAGCATTTGGTCTTTGTTTTAAATGAAATTTTAGAATTAATTTACCAATGGAAAGTGTTTCTAACTATTGCTCCATTTCTTGTATCTTTATGATTTGCTTCTACTTCTTTCACTTTTTCTGGTTGTTATTTTTTGCTGACAGTTTCTTTCAACCCTCTGGCTGCCACATTAACCTTTGTTGATGTTCCCACATTCTTCTACACTGTCTGCCCTCCTGTGTCCCATGTTCTTGCCTTTTGCGAAATTTACTTAGCAGAAAACGGAGTCCAGCTGAAAACAGAGATCTTGATTTTTAGAAAACCATGTTAGAACTGAAAAAGAAAAAAAACCAAAATTGCTTTAAAGAGATAGCACATGGTTGCAACCAATAATACACAGCTCCTGGACTCAAAATGTTGGAGTCTAAGTGTTTTGTAAATGAGGGAAGAATGTTTTAAGGTATGTTGGAAGGTTACTATCTGGATAAGTGCTCTTAGCACAAATCTCTCATCAACAGTCCACATCCACAGATCCTTAGTCTCCCGTGTCCACTGTTGCCACATCATAATATGTTAGGCACATTGAAAAATGTTTGGATAATTCAATAACTAATAATGATAAATATTTCTGTTTCTAGTGTGTTCAAGCCGTGCCATGCATTTGTCCAGCCTGAAAAGTACTATGCAGCCTGTGTTTTTGATAGCTGTGTACTTCCCAACCTAGACCTGGAATGCTCAAGTCTGCAGATCTACGCTGCCACCTGTGCTGATCAAGGCGTATGCCTTGACTGGAGAACACACACCAATGGTGTATGCAGTAAGTATCTGGCCATTCATCTTGAATTATTAAGGAAGATTATGTGGAACTATTTCAGCAGTAATGTCATACTGCTCTCAGAGTAATGAAGACAGCAATAAATCACAGCAGCTGTTCTCCTTAAGTAATTTTGCAGGTAACATTTTTAACAATGGAAATGATAAATGGGCCTGCAAAGATATACATGCATTGGCTGTGCCAGAAACATCCTGTATCAGTACATGCTTTTTTGTATGCAGGCAGTTCTATGCTTTGCAGGCATCAGCAGATCACTATTTGGTGACCTGTACATTAGTTTTCATCTTTAGTAAGAGCACAAAGGGAAGGATGACACTCCCCTTTGAGAACTTGTGCAAAAGAGACTGAAATAATGTGAAAAAATTTTAATCAAGATATAGACTCTTGGCTTTATCACCTTAGTGTAAAGTACATATATCTCTATGGCTAAATTGCACAAAACTATTCAATTTAGAGACATGAGTCTATCTGGGATTTTTTCGTCTTTGCTTCTCAAGATTGTCACAGATACATAGGAAAATGAGTAAACAGTGTTTGAGTTCTTGGCATTAGGTCATAGGGCTTCTATACAATATTTTTACTGAGCTCTTCCTTCTTTTTGTTCTTCCATTCCAGCTCATGAATGTCCTTCAGGTAAAGAATACAGAGCATGTGGTCCTATTAAGGAGATGACCTGCAAATCAAGGTAAAAACTTCCTTCACTGTTAGCTATAGCTTGTACTACTATTCAGTTTTATCTAATGCACAGGTGAATGAGCAAAATCAACCTCATCTCATGTCTTAAACTGACTGTCAAATTTATTAGCACTATTCTGTTGACCCTATATCTGGGGGCCTGAACTCTTTCTGTTTCTGTTGTTTGGCTATATGAAATACAGACACCGACAATCCCCAATCACAAATGTGCAGATCATTTGCTACTGTATTTTCAGTGAAAGGGTTTTTGGCATAATCCTCCTTATGTGCCTACAATATTAATGGTGCTCCTCTGAACATTTTGTCTCACAGAGGACAGAACGACACATCAACTAAACAAGTGGAAGGCTGCTTCTGTCCTAATGGAACCATGCTGTATGACTCTGGTGTGGACGTCTGTGTGAAATCCTGTGGTAAGTTTTACTGCTTCACTTGGATGCATGTTTGTTTCCTCTTTGTCTCCTTTTGTGTATGCCACATAGATTTGACTGTATGCAGTGCTCATACAATGCATAGTAGAGATGCCTCCTGTTATATGACTGGTAATGGAAATTTTTTTTGGTATTTTCCAGGCTGTGTTGGAGTGGATATGATACCAAGAGAGGTATGATGCTGTGTACTTTTGGATTTCAAGTAGAAGTTTGGGTGGGGAGAGGAGAGTGGTCTCCACTGGTACAATCTTGTTTTGCCATCTCCAAACTTTGTATTCCTGGTTTTACTTCTGTTCCTTTTAATTGGTTACTATGCAATCATTCGTTTTATTGTTTTTCAATGACAGTTTGGAGAAGAGTTTACAGTGGACTGTCAGGACTGTATTTGCCTGGAAGGTGAACATGGCATTGTATGTAAGCCTCATGTATGTGATCAAAAGAAGGTCACTTGTGATGGAGAAGGCTTCTATGAAGTCACTGAGGTCAATCCTGCAGACTCCTGCTGCCCTCTTTTCACTTGCAGTGAGTTTATACTTTTGTTTCTAATCTTTCTATATCTCTAGGAAATAGAAAGGAAAAGAGACTGACCTACCTTAGCACCAGAGATCTACAGCAGGGAGTCACAAAATAGTATCTTTCCTCATGCTTTTTAAAATCAACTTGCACAGTGCTAGGGAAAATACATTTTAATATTGCAATGATTCGGTATGACTGAATTTATAGTTATGGGACTCAACATAACTCTAGCTATAGTTCTTGTGTTCAGGGCCACATTTTGTTTAAGCAAAATCCACAGAGATGATGGAATTCTCTGTGCATTTTCATTTTCCAGCAGTTGCCTAAAATCCTGGAGAGAGTAGGAGTTGTTCCATACTTCTTTGCATAGAATGTTGGTTATTTATTAACACAGGATAATTGCATAGTAGGAAAAAACCCATAAACTAATACAGTACCCCATATCGAGCGCCTGGATTTATGAAGAAAAACATGTTCTGTATCTGCAATTTGTTTCTTTGAAGAGAATCTGCACTGTTTCCTAGCAATAGAAAGTTCATCCTAAGTGCTTTGATAGGTTCTTATTTTTAGTAGCTGTGATTTAGTGTTCTTTCTGGCTTATTCTTTTTTTTTTTTCTTCCTCCTCAGAATGCAATACAAGCTTGTGCACAGCTAAAGCCCCCAAGTGCTCACTGGGATTTGAAGTTCATTCTTATATTCCCAGTGGTCAGTGCTGTCCTGTATACCAGTGTGGTAAGTCCCTTGGAAATATATTGCAGTGATTAGCTTATAGTTTTATTTATTACATAATTTAGCATTACACTTAATAAGACTATATGCAATAGCCTGTTGAAAGAAGTGTTAAACACAGTCAGATTCTACAAAGTCATTACTATTAAAATTGGTTATTAGTGCTATAGTTATGAAACTAGGAAATCAGAAATGGCTTAGGTGACTCAAGTTCAATTTCCTGCTTATAAATGCATGTAAAAACAGCTACAGAATTAACTGGGATGATGGTCTAAGCTTAGTCTAGCAAAAAGGCCCTAGAAGCATCCCCAGTAGAAGACAGATTTACAGTTCTTGGTAACTGAAACAAGGAAGTACTTGTATCTGTTAAGTGGACATTCCTGGCTCTGGACTGGACTGCCTATTTTGGGACACATCTTTTTCCCTTCTTGCACATGCAGTATTAGTTTTTATTCTTTATACATGTCCTATCTGCTACCAGAATTGGGGAATAACCATATAAATTGTGATTCATTGTGGAAGAAATGAGTTTGATTGGAGTGGGGTAAAGATATTTTTTATTCTTTTTTCCTATCTAAACATGTTACTCCTTGCTTATTAACAGTTGCCAAGGGAGTTTGCGTACACGAGAATGCTGAGTTCTTGGTAAGTTCCTGCTTCAACAGTCTTCTAAAAATGCTTAAAAGACCAGTTAGTCTACTTGATCAGAAGTGCTATGAGAAGGTTTATCCAGTACTACAAGCATTTTAGAAATTTTCAAATTTCTGTGGGGAGTTTATCAATTTCAGAAAGCCTAAATCTTTTCTGAAAAGTTTCCTACGTAGAAAGAAATTGAAGAGCTGCATGTATGTCAGTATTATAGAGGAATTTGGGTTAAGTGTGCTGGCATTTTAAAAAGTCAGTCCCCATTTACTGTCAGCACAATATTGCAGTTTTAAGACTCTGATTTCAAAAATTAAAAGACATGTAAATAAGTATTATTCTAATCAAATCTAGATTTCTAATAAATTCTCTTGGGTCTAGTAATTGTACCTGTTCTTTTAATATGAGAGTTTGTCATAGCTATACAGGACTTCAATAAAGACACAAATTATATTCAGCATTTAAAATGTTGTCTTCATAAATGGCTAGCCAAATAGCTATCCAGTTGTCTTTACAATTTGTTTTCTTTTCCATTGCTTCATTTACAGATTTTTTTAAAAATTAATAAATGTTTGTTAAACATATAATATCTCATTAATATGTGATATTGTTTCCCTTAAAATGTGTAGCCCAACTCCTCGGTCTTTGTTGACAAGTGTCAGAATTGTCTCTGCACAAATGATGTGAACGTCAGCACTCAGCTGAATATCATCTCCTGTGAACATGTCCCCTGCAACACATACTGTCAACCAGTAAGTGGCAAACTTAAAGAAATAAAAGACCCCAAAATACTCATATATGTGAACACCAGTTTGATCAATGAATCGTATTAAGCAAAGGACAGGGAGTTGAAGCCCAGAGACCAACTCCAGCATGGATATCAATTGTTCTTTGGGCAATCTACTGCCTGAGATTGACTGTGTAACTGTCAGCACTCAGTTTGCCCTGGCAGAATTCACTGGGAAATTTCTGTAGACCACCTTGTGGAGTGATATTTAATTATTATGCTTATTTATTCTAGTGCTTTAATTTATATTCCACTTATAACCTGCTTCTATTACTTGTTGGGTTGGAACACAAAAAGGCACAAATCTAGAGTGCACTTCAGAGCATAATCAATTAATGGATTTGTATGTTTTCATTTATTTCTCAAAATTCATCTATCATAGTGCTATTGTTTTTAATAAATTTTAATTTTTAGGGATATGAAATTAAACCAGTGAAAGGTGAATGCTGTGGAAAATGTGTGCAGACCAAGTGTATTATACACACAACAGACAATTCTGAACTCATCTTGAGTGTAAGTATGCTCTATGTCTTAGTTCTCCACCAAATCTGTAAAGTTCCCAGTTCCAGAAAGGGAACATCTCCTTGCCATAGATAAGGCTTTAGTATGAGTTTTCACCTGAAAGATCAACATCTCATCTAAAACAAAACCTAGCTACAATTTTTTGACTTGAAGCTAGGTGTCATGAAATAAAATTATCTTTAAGGCCCTTCCTGGAATGAGAAATCCAATATCATTGTAAGGGGTTTTCTTCCAGTGTCTGGAAGCTTGGGCTTTTCTATGTTATTTGATTTCTGTATGCTGAAAAATACTATTAAAGGCTGCATATGAAACAATTCTATTGTTGTAGTAGGATGAAGGTTTAGGGGTTTTCTTAATTAACATAAAACAGTCTAGCTTTTTGAAGGCAAAATC
The DNA here is from genome assembly GCF_029207755.1 of Chamaea fasciata. Lineage (NCBI taxonomy): Eukaryota > Metazoa > Chordata > Aves > Passeriformes > Sylviidae > Chamaea > Chamaea fasciata. The sequence continues at coordinate 16,962,950 of NW_027094092.1, read as the reverse complement.
CATTGGCATGGATGATTTTGTTAAAGTACTCTGTGTACTTTAAAGACATTATTCTTTCTCAAGGAAGATACTGTGTAAAACTGAAATTCTCTCCATGTATGGCATATTGCAAGACATGTCATGATCTGTATCCCAAATGACAGTTAACCTAAAAATAATTGACTCCGAAACAGGAGGAAAGTCATTATCAGAGAGCAAGAAAATTTCTGTCTGAATTCCCTTCAGCATTCCTTATCACATTTTGCATTTCACTTGCAGCCTGGAGACTTTAAAAATGATCCTCACAACAACTGCACCATTTATAGCTGTGTAGATGTCCACAACCAGCTTATCGCTTCCACATCTGAGATTACCTGTCCAGCATTCAATGAGGACAGCTGCAAGCCTGTAAGTAAAAATGGAAAATTTACCCTCTACTCCATACACAGTTCAATTTTGTTCAGCCATCTAACTAACAACAAAAGTAAAATTTAGCAATTATGGCCTTTTGTCTTAATTTCTTAGTTCTAAGGGCAGAAGTTCCAGATGCATCCATGCACAACTCTATAGAGTGTATGAAATAAGATACTTCAGTAAGAATTCAATATTTATAACTGGTAACTTTCTCTCAGTAGCCGAAATACTAGTCAGCACCGAGATACTGAATCTTTATTGATGGCTTTGTTTGGGGTTCTGTGTCAGCAAGAACCAGGTTTCCTTGAATGTTACAGAAACACAAGCTGTTCAGTCAGTAGGCTGCCAGTAACACTGTCCATAGTCCCCATTCAAGTACAGAGGACGCTGAGAAGCCATTTGTTGGAATTGCTTCTGAGGAAAAATTGCATGATGTTGACTGTAGAGTTCCTTCAAAGAATTGTTTTTATTTTCACAAGCTTTTGTAAATTGATCAATTTCAAGTCAGGAAGAGGGTGTTATCTTTGCTTATTTAGATCAATGTTACAGTTTCCACTGGTTATTTTCCAGCCACTGAAGAATTGCTTTCCTCAGTTTTTTGCCTTAATGCCTATTAAATATAGAAAAATAATATAATGTAAGTTTTTTCTGTTTCTTTTTCCTTTTAGGGAACTATTTCGTTCTTACCTAATGGTTGCTGCAAAACCTGTAAGTATGCCAGTGTATCTGAATCAACAATACAGAGAATGAATGGTCTTCTTAAATCAGCCCATTTTCCAGATAAATTTGTATTTAAACAGATACTTTTATATTTATATTTGTCATTCCAAGCCTTCACTGTCTGATCTCTTTGGGAAAGTTTAAACTGAAGCAGAAAGACCACTTAAAGCAATTCTTTGAGTGCTCTAGCGAAGCCCAGGGAATGCTGAGGTGCGAGGGATTCCTGGATCTGTTTCACTTGAAGTATTTTCTGCTGTTTCCCTCTAGGTGCCCCTCTGGACAGCCACACGCCATGCACTGTGCGCCACAGGGAAGACTTCATCGTCTACAATGGCTGCCGCTCTGTGGACAGAGTTGACTTGACTGAATGTGAAGGAACATGTGGAACCTTCTCGCTGTAAGTAAACTCACCAGACAATGAGATTTAAGTCCTGGCAGCACTGAGCTTGTTTATATAACAGGAACAAGAAACAGTAGATGACACAATGGTAGAAGACCTGGAACTATGTGCTTGAACCATGGACATGAAATCATGGAATCTGTGACTGACAGGTTGATTTGTAACAATGCAAAGGAGAAAAGTGCATTAAATTGTCTTGGGTTAGACAGCTCTGATAAGGTCTATTCATTTATTAAAAGCTGGCTCTGTGTCAGACCACCTAGGCTAGAAATCATCACAGAATAATACGGATTATTTCCTATAATGAGAATAAGCCCAGAGAGCAGCCAGACATGACAACTGGAAGTGAAAAAGCTGCTTCTGAATAGTAAGCACCTAAAATGAAATACACATACATCTTTTAAAGGAAGATTTAAATATGCACAATTTTTATATAGTGAAGAAATGAGAAAATGAATGCTTTAGATGTGGTGTTAGTAGAGTAACTTGACCGTACATTTTTCTCTGGAATGAAAGAATGTATTAAAAAGTGACTATAAGGAAGTTGTTAGTAGGACACCTGGTAGTGAGCTACTAAAGGACTTGAAAAACCACTGTAACTTTCCAAAGAAACTTACTGCCTATCACTGAGTCTGCCACAGTGCACCTTACATGGATGAAAACTGATCTTTGGTATCACATGGAACTCTTAGAAGCCCAGAGAGCTTATTAGTATTTTAAAGTTCCTGATCATCTTAGGGTCTTGCTGTGGTTGCTTCTACCAAATATAAAGAAAATGATGGATCTTGTCACAGTTTATAGCCTGATATTGACAGGTTCTTCAGGTTAGGAATGGTGCTTAGGAAGCTGAGGAACATAAGGCTGCAAAAAATACTTTTCTGTGAGATGGGAACAAAAAGAGCTGCTACTCCCCCTTCATGATAACACTGCCCTGATTGGATTATGCATTTTATAATCACTGTTCTGTCAGATGAGCTTAGCACTTCCATTAGCCACAACTGTGGTTCTTCTCACAGGAGTTCTGTACCTGATTTCACCCTTTCCTGTACATTGGCTTCTGGCACAGAGTAACATTGCCATTTTGCATATTAACAGATACTCTGCTGAGGCCAATTCCATGGACCACAGCTGTTCCTGCTGCAGAGAAACAGGGACCACTGAGAAGGAAGTGGTCCTGAAATGCCCTGGTGGGCACTCAATGTCACACAAGTACATCTATGTAGAGAGCTGCAGCTGTCAAGACACTGCATGCAGCAGGCCACAGACCAATGAGCTGCAGAACAATGAAGAAAATGACAAGGCGAGCGCTCTGAGCCGGATCAAGAGAGCCATCAACTTAACATCAAAATGAAGGCAAAAGAGCCCTGGCATCATTAACTGAAAGGACTGTGAACCATTCTTAACTTCCTTGACTACTGTTGAACTTTACTTTTCCCAATAACTGCATCCTGTTTGTTCTCTAATTAATTTGAACAGTGCCCTATTTATTTGTGCACAAAATAAGAACACGGATTTGTATTCTTACAAGTGCACACCCTCTTGGGTCGTCTTCAAATCTGCTTGTTTTTCTCTGAGTGATTAAAAGCACATCTCAAAAAGCATGGCTTCTGTACTTATTCTTATACAGTCTTGATGAGTTTGAGTTTGAAGAGCGAAGAAAAGTTCTTTTTAAAGTTACGGGAAGTCAAGTGGTTTCCTAAATTTTTGGGGTATCTACTCCTGGCTCCTTAAAAGCTGATTGGATTGTGCTGTTCAGAAGACCTGATCTATAAGGTGGGAGGGATGATGGTGCTGTCTGCCAGAACAAAGGCAAAGATGAACAATGATCATGAAACTATTCAGATGACTTGGAGAAACTTCTAGTTCAGCACCAGAACTTACTTTAGCAGGGCTCTGTATATTAGAACTGTCTCAGTTCATCACAATTACATATTTTCATGAAAAAAAAAATCCCTCAGCTGTGTGAAGTTCACTGACAGTGCTTTTAGGACGTATGCTTACTACTGTAGTAAGAGCTTTCCAAATTCCAACATTTGCAAAACAGATGCCCTAGGCTTCCTCTGCAGAAAATGGAAAGCAACAGACATTTTTGATATTAATTTGTCTCATAACAAAGGACGTATCTAAAGGAGTGCCTGTTTATCTTATTGTAAGGGGAGCTGAAGGAGGTAACTGGAAGATATTCATTTCTCTTGAATCATCTTAGAGTACAATGAGGGTAAACTACATCTGTTGTAGTGAAAAAAGAAATGCTTTTGGTTTATTTTTTTTCTCCATTAATGAAATCTTTATTGTCAATAGCCAACCTCAATACTGGCATCTTTGCTACCTAAAGAATTGGTGGCACCATTTTTTGCTACTAGTAGCCTATCAAATGTGCTGCAGCTTAAAAGGCAGATAAGATTTCTGACTTTTTATAAGACTGATAAGGATGTGCAGAAAATGGAACTCCACAGTTTTTTCAGCATTACAATACTATGATTGGAAAGCGAATTTCTCTGGAGTTGGAGAGGTAGCTGATCTAACAAGAAGGAAGTTTTGTCACTTTGCAGAGCAAGCTTCAGAATTAATGAAGCCCAGTTTATGCTTTAGTACAGGTTTCTAGGCATTTCTGTCTCTACATTCATTGTGAGGTGTGACTGAGAGTTTTCTCCCAGGGCACTTACAAAGTCACTCTCCTCTGTGGATTCTTTGTTATCCAACAGTTTCTGTGCTGACACTAGAACCATGCATTTCCTTAAACTATTTGCAAAAACTGCTTTTCTCAAAATTTGTTGACATTTATCTGTCTGTGAGATTTTCATTTTTGCAATTAAATTTGGCTGATGTCAGCAAATAAATTCCAGAGACAGATACAAGGTGTGATCAAATCTGCCTTGTTTCCTGTGAAAAAGAGATAAAATAGTACTAGTCAGTAGTGGCATTTTGCTGCACACTGTATTTACACCGAAATATAAAATCTTCCTTGCTTCATTTATTTTGCATTTAGTCTGTAGTTTGCACAGGCTCTTTCTGTCTCTTCTAGTGATGGGCAACTACTTCTTAATGAGGAATTCTAAAGATTCTGGATAAAAGTCAGTAAGGCTGCAGATTTTGGCTTCACCACTGCAGGGCAGTCTATGGCTGAGAATATAAAGTCACTTCCTACCAAAAAAGCAAGCTGCCTCAAAAGGGAGTTTCTATTTCATCACGCTGAGGTTTTATCTCTGAGAAGAATTAATGTTGATCTCTCCCCACACACACATTTATATGCTCTTAGTAAGCACTAGGGAAAAACAATTATTCTGTCAGGAATTTACATGCAAGGTGTTATTTGTCACAGTGCTCTGGGTTATGGCAGCCCTCTCAGTTTTGGTGCTGGGTCAGAGCTGCCCATGGGCAGGTTCACAAGCACACACTGTCAGAATTCTTACTTACAAGTGCTTGGCAGTTCCAGGTCACACTGCACGTCTTAAACCACCACCCCCTTCTGCACTCATAGCCACCTTAGAACTTTGTGGTTCTGTTTGCACCTGCATTTCCAGTGGAAGTGGATGACAGAGTTGAACAGATTAAACTTTCTCCAGTAGAGAAATTCACCAATCGTATTTGGGAGAGAAAGGAAGGAAAGAAACCTTAACTGTGTATCCCCACAAAGAGTAGTAGTGGCAGTGAGCAGCACTTTTGGTCCCCTCCACAGGCCTCTTGGAAGTAAATTGAGATCTGTATTATCTGATCCCAGGAAGCATTTTGTTTCTTAAGCAAGAGTTGTTGGGTCTGCAGGCCACAAGAAGAGATTCTTCTGGAAAACCCAGGAAAAAACTGAGGAAATATCTCATCACCCGCTCTGAAAGGGTGATATCAGCCCATTAGGGACTCAGGAGACTGTGGAACCTTCTGATCCCACTGTCTTCCAGACAGGACCTACCAGGAAGGACCATGGCAGCTTCACAGACAGCATTAGTGCTAGAAGAAAGTGGGCTTGACTCTCTCAGTGCTCAAAGAATGACTCCATTCTCCAGGAATTGCCTAGTCTTCTGGAGTCTAGCGAAAAGGGAGCATCAGCAAGAGCCCATGTCTTGTCTCCATTCCTGAGCCCTGTGTTCATGTCCTCCAGACTTTCTATCTAGCCTCCCACTATCACTGGTGGTGAGGGGTTTCTCTGTTTTGTTTCTTTTTCTTCCTCTCCTGGTACTTGTTTTAGTTTTGTCTTGAAAAATGGGGAAGCCTACTTGGGAAGCAAGTAGGACTTCCAGCCACTGAGCCTTTGAAGGCCCCAAAACCCAAGGTCCCAGCTCCTGCTGTCCAAGATCACATGGGTTTCATTCCTACTTGCAGTCTTCTCATCCAATATGGTTTGAATCTCAAACAACTTCCTTATAATTACCTGGAGATGCACTGGAAACTCAGTGTTGTACATAGGACTCTTCAGCAACACAGTGAGAATTTCCATCTGCAGTTAAAAAGGAGCTGACAGAAGATTTGCTGATAAAGAGAGCATGGTTGTTTTATGAAGCATTACTAGATAAGTGTTTTGAGAACACCAGAGACAGAAAGGAAAATACTTGTTAGCAATATGGAAAAATCACTTCTGCTACCTGAGGTAAGGCAGATGGGATTCAGAAAGGGGAAAAACCACATGCAAACCAAGAATTCTTCCCAAAATCCAAAATAATACAAGGTAGGGGCTTCTGGTCTAATAATTACCTTGTTTTCTAATTTAAGTATGTTCTCTAATAGTATTATTTTGTGCTGTGGGAAGGGTGAGATAAAATTTTCAGTGTGTTTACCATTTGAGTGTACTTTGCTAAACCACACTTCACTGAACTAAGCACAGGCGACTCGGCACATAAGCCCCAGTGAAAGGACTTAAGCAAAGGCAAAGCCCTAAGTAAATAATCATGCAGTTACTGTGCTTGTTATACACTGTTGCACTTGTCTGGAAAAGCAAACTCAGATACTGGGAAAAGACAGAAATAGACTTACAAACTCTGAGATCATAGGAAAGAACTTTCTTGTAGTTTTAGGTCTGACAAAAAAATGAAATATATTTAAATAACTGCAACGTTGATATACAATTTCTGAAATTTCACCTCCCAGCGGAAGCTTTGAGGGGCAGAGGGCTATTTTAAAGCAGAACAAGTTCTTAAAGCTGAGCAGCCCTTTTCCAGGGCCAAATTTTCAAAATTAACTCATTCTTTTCAGGGTACCACAAACATCTGTATTCTGGCAACATCCCAGACTCAGGTCCAAACAGGTCCAAGCAGGCTACCTAAGCCATATTTCCATCACTAATACAGAAAATCCTATAAGTTCTTTTTCAGCATCGTGTTTCTAAAATCTGTTTTGTACAAACTGAATTACCCTTTAATGTTCCAGTTTTTCAGCACTCTTACATGAAATGCTTGAATTCTTTTCACAAATGAATCTCTAGAACAGTAAAAAACACCACTGTGATGTTTTCAGTACCCCAAGACTTTGAGAAAACTCAAGCAGAGAGAAAGTATGGCAGAGCTGGCACTGAGAAGGAGCACCTGTGCTCCATGAAGCTTTCTTTAAAGCAGTAACAGAAGGCAACATGAACAGTGATCAAGGAATGTAGTTTTACACAAGTGCCTGTGACCTGACACAGCTGTTAAATTTCAATAGCCTGTCCATTTGGACTAGCGTAGCTGAGCACTTATTGCCCGTTTTTTCAGGATCTATGGGATCTGTATGATCGTTCTTCCCCTTAAAAGTACAGGGAGTCTAAGCAGAACGTAACGGCAGGTACTTCTTGGGCAGCTAATTCTACCTTCCACACAAAAAACCCTAGGCCAAGGTTGCTTAGATTCCCACCTTAACTTGTTTTCTGCCCCACTCTTAGCCTTTCTTTTGGCTTGCAGTAAATTTCAGTCATGGTGGACATGGTTACTGGGTTTGTAATTTCATGTAATTTCAAGGTTATAGAGACTTCAGTATTAAGCATGCAGTGGCCTCTTCTGAATTATCATGGCACCTAGAAAATAAGAAATTGCTTTTTAGAAAGAGGTAGAATCTGCTCTAGCCTAAGCCCCATAAAAGTTCTAATTATTAAAGCAGAAAATTCATATGCTTCCCTTTGTTCTGCTACCCCATATTTTTCCACCAGGAAGGTTTTTTAAAGAAAAACCTTTCAGTAGAAAATCTCAAAGGCCCCACCTCCTGATGAGATGGCTTTCTATGCAGGGAGTCTCTCTTACATGAGGAAGTGCCAATAGGTCAAGGAGACCTGTGTGCATGAACACCAATCAGCCGTGTCATTACTCCTTGTACGTGGGTTTTGAAAGATCTACATCTTCTTAAAGAAAAAGAGAAAAGAGCAGCTGGACTCATTCCTTGCAAACAGGAATAACTAATGTCCTTGATTTGTTCACAAAAAGTCAAGGAGCTCTATGGCAAGACGAGAGATTAAGGAACTTTCTGTCCATTCTAAGGCAAAATGTAAGAAAACATCCAACCACCTCCTACCAAAACTGAAGTACTGAAGGCATTCATCAGGTATTTTAATGGACAATTAATGACAGATATCCATTCCCTCCTTTCCCACTGCCTGCTACAGATCACCTTACAATTAATGACCTGTTTCAAACTGTGTGGTAGACACAAATCTGCTAGATCAAATAAATCTTTAATGTAACTTTCCTAAATTCTGTGATATCATGCAAAGGATTAAAAAGGATAATCCATGTTGTTCTTGAATTCTACTACCAAGGATAATCCATGTCGTTCTTGAATTTTACTAGCAATTTAGAATGTACAAATGACTGTTATAACTACCAGTTATGTAAAACATTTTACCAAAATCACTTTGGATGTTTTTTATCATGTGGATTATTGGCACACCTGCCTGACACCAAATGAAGTGTTTTCCTAGCTAGCATTACTTTGTTAATGGAGCACACATAATTTCTCTAGAGTTATTTTCTAGGCAGTGCTTGTAAAACACTGTCTTATAGTGGATACTCATTTCAAGAAACAGTACCAGTTTTGCCTGAAATGAACTGGATTGTTAGAGGATTTCCAAGCTCAAACTCCCAGTGTTGGACTGACTCAGGATGGCCATAACTCTTTACAGCACATATGGAATCACCTTTTGACTGAAGGATATGATACAAATGCAACTGCCAGACTTCAGTACAGTGGCTGGCTATGAAGGGCATTAATCCACCAGATACCTCCTATTTGAGTGTGTCTTTTACCAAGTTTGCAGCAAAAATAAATCTTTGTGAGTCACTGGTGTATTACATTAGCTTCATGATGGCCTATCTTCAGTGAGTCAGTGGTGATAAAGAAGCTGAGTTAATATTTACCTATTGTATTTACTAAAATCACATACCCTTTAATGGCAAATGATCCATGAAATGGGCTGTAAAGGGGCCAAGAGGAATTGTTCTTTTTGCTAATACAGCTGCAGGAGAGGGAATGCCTCTTATCCTGCAGGGTCCAATAAAGAGAAGAGTTATTAATCCCAGTTTGTCACTGCAGGGGGAATAGTTATTACTTGCGTGCCAATAGCAATGATTCAGTGGTAAGTGATCAACACAGTCTGTAAGCTCCCTGTCAGTCTGCATTTCCTTCGGAAAAGCTTCCATGTATTTCTCCTGAAAACCTCAGTGTTTCCACGCTTCAATATAAAAACTTCATTTGAATGCAAATATCCTTCCCCTGTCAGTAGCCCTGAAATCATTGCAGAGGATTTAAGCAACCAGTGATTTCTAAGGAGTGTAGCCTGCAGTATCTGTGGAGAAGCCAGAAGCAGCAGCTCTAGTTAGTCATTGACAGAAACTCTGCTCCCCAAGAAATGGCAAAGGAATGGCACGAATGACGGAGCAGACAAGCAGAGGTAAGAAAATGGCTAGGTACAGAGCAAGAGGACTGGATTTCCCATTTCTCTGAGTTTTGCTCTTGCTTTTCTCAGGGGAGAATCCCAGGTGACTGATACTGGTGACTCTGCTGCCTAGAGTATAAGTGGATGCTGGTTCAATGTCTTTTATTCTGTCTGTTCCTTGAACAGTTTTAACATGTGCTGTTCATGTTCTTCCCAGCCCCTAAGTGCTAAGTGGGGCTTACAGGCGCAAGTTATGTCTTAGCTCATTCCTCCTGCCCATTCTCACATTACCTTGAATCACCCCACACAAAGGGCTGGAAGTTGCAGAAGACAACCTCACTATGTCTTTGTCATCAAAGAACTTCTCCAACCTGAAGGGTATCTTTGGCAAGTAGTTATTACATGGTTCCTGCTGCTTTTGTGCAGCTCAGTGGGACTTAAGGGGTTTTTTTTTTTTCCAGAGTCAGGAATCATACTCCTAGATTCTTTCTTCTACTCTCATACCAAAATTAATGAAATAGGTACTTTGATTTCTTGAGTGGGAATGGGAAAGGAAGAGGACAGTGATTGAAGAAACATGGACTTTATCTCAGCAGAGTTCTGCATTTAGATTTTCACACTAGCATTGATTTCAGAAAATTAATATATTTCAGCTATCCACCTTTACCCTCAACTAAACTCTCTTAGTATCTGGGGTCTACTGACCTATATGCTTTTTCTCCTGGGTGTCACAGCCCATCTCCACACCTGCCGTTAGCCCTGTTCTGTGGCCTGAACAAGAACTCAGTATGAAAATTACTAGGAGAATTTGTTGAATTTGAGTGTAGATATATCACTGTATTCAATTTCAGATCATCCTCATATTTCCAATGTCATATTCTTATGGCTAAGTTTATCTACTAGATATTCTCCTAGCTTACTTTCTACCTGTTTGGACAGAGATCAGGAGGGAAGACGTGTTGTGATTAAAAGGAAAAGCAGCAGCAGTCCATGACTTTCATCACCAGTGCCATAAAGTCTGTTGGTTCTGTATTCCAGCCAAAATGGCAGGGCTTCAAGAACTACCTCCCAGCAGTGCCCTGCCTCAGGTGCAACTGACAATGGAATTAATGGGACACGGACAGTGGCAAAGGGGTAACACGAACTCCTGTTTCATGTCCTGCACAATGCTCACACATGGTGGTGCCGAGTTTTCATTGGAGCAAGGGCAGCAGCAAATCTTCATCTGGCAGATGCTGTCACCTGAAGTTTTGCAAAGCACCTGGTGCCTGTGTAGGGCAGCAGCTGGCGGGAGCAGTGGGCCAGCTTTGGGACACTCCACTCTGGCAATAGCACAAAGCCTGGTAAAGCAGTGAGCAAGACCCTCTTCCCAAGGCCCAGCTTGCTGCCTGACAACCAGATAAAAGGCATTCATATCCCTGTTCCCTAATGGGTGCATGGGGCAGGCTTGACCTGAGGCCTTGCAGGAAGGGACAAAACCATGTCCACCTTAAATTGTATTTGTACCCACTTAACTACTGGCAATCACTCAGGCTTTACTGTTTTCCCAAAGGGGATAGAGCAGCTGGAAGCGTGGTAATGTCTCTTATCCATGTTTGATTTGCTGGGACTAGGTGAGAGGCTGCCTCTCTTGTCAGCAGCAGTTCCCCCATGGCACAGATGAGGAAAAGAAATGCAAAGTCAATTTGCGTCAACAAAGTAAGTAAATCTCTAGAAGGGACTCTAAAACTACTGATATCAAAATATCTGGCAGGATGTCCTACAAGGGGCTGTAGAGCTCATGACTGAACTCAGTGGATTTTTTACGGGTATGTGGTAGAGTATTAAAGTACTTTGAGAGAGCACCAAGGGACCCTTTTGCAGCAGTGTGATTGAGGAGGTGAAGGAATGAACTGTGGTCTATATTATGATGGGACTTGGGCACTGCTACTTTACGATGTTTGGAGAATCCACCACCTGTGGATAAAGAATAAATTACATCCCATTTGTGCAGTTGAAGTGAGAATTTTGGCACTTTCGGTTTTGTTTCTGGTCTATTGAAGCAGTAGATCTGGCCTTTTTTTTGTAAGATATTTTGGATACACGTCTTAGAGGACAATGCCCTCCTGCCAAAAGATTTTGCTCTTAATAAACCATACATTATGCTTAACCTGATAATACTTTTTTCTCTACTTAGAAGTTGCCATTAAAGCTGATAGAGGCAATAAACACATTTTCTTGTGCTGGGGTCTCTGCTGATGTGCAAGACAGAGAAAAACTCTGAAAAAGGTCAGTGATTGCTTGTAACTAATTAGATGTTATAAAAAAATGAAAATTATTGCTGCCAAAGAAATAGCAGCTTAGGAGGAGGAGGACGAGGGGACTATTTTCAAAGGAAGAAATTAGAAACAGACAGCTCTCTGTCCCCATAAAGCAAGATAGAATTGGATACCTGTCATGTTTGAAAGAGAGGAGGCTTCTGGGTGCTAATAATGAATGACTGAAAGAAAATTTAATGAAGCTCCACCTTTCAGGGACCCCGCCATCAATGCTTTGTTCTCATGCCAAACTCCTGGACTATAAAAATCTGCCTAGAAGCCAAGAAAAAAACACTTCCCTGAAAGGATTTTCAAGTTACGACTTCATGGCAAGATGGAAATAAAAAATGGGAGATCATTTTGGATCTTCTGCCTAATTTGGAGTTTTTGCAAGGGCAAAGAACCAGTTCAGATAGGTAAGAAAAGAATCTAATTCTTACATTACTTGCTCTCATATGCCTCTCCATAGGTGAGAAATAGAGTTGACAAATGAAAATGTGTAACATATTCATGTAAGAGCTGTAGACATGCCAGATACTGTTAAACACTGTACATTTTTATCCTTATTGTCAACCATTTAAGTATTTTACTTTTATTTCTTTCATTACTAGGTAGTGTATCAACTGTTTTATGTCTTATGTTTTTCTGTCTTATATCTCCAAGACTAATCTTGAAGAGGAGATCCTCTGAATGCAGTTTGCACCAAAAAACAAAATGAGAAAATGGTGACACCCTTTTCAACACATTCCACACGTATTCCTCATAGAAGTACTTACCATACCACCAGCTAGGCTTGACTGACCAGTATGAAATGCTGCACTAGCAGGAATCACATTTTTTGTGGTCTGCTGGACTGCTACCTCCTGGTTTGATTTTTAATGTCTTACACTTTTTTCCAACTGCATAATACACAGTTGATGTATCAGTTATTGCTGCCTTAGTAATTCCAGCCATTTCACTTCCAGGATAGACAAACTTTCTCACTTGCCCTTGCTACTGTGTAGAAAAGTGCTAAATTGCCTGCTCCGCTTCAGTGCTGCAACCACCTATGACAGTAGCAGTCCCTTAAAAAAGCTGTTTCTGCAAGGACTTACAAGGCACTTGAGTTTGGGCTGCACATTTATGACATAAGGATCTGAATTTCTCAGTTCTTCCCTGTTGATTCTTAGGCAGGAATATTCAATAATATTTTAGAGTTCGCTGAGTAAATGAGTAACTGTTTTTGATTTGATCTGTAGTGGACATTGCTATGTTGATATTTCTAAATATGCTACCTGAACAACACAAAGAAATTTGCCCATTTCATTTGTCATTCTTTCAGAAGAAATGTTGAAAGTATTTTGCAGCAAGCATATATAATTTAATTAAAGGTGATTCATGTTTACTTTTTGAAGCTCAGTAGTGTGAAAATTGCTTTCTGAAGTAATGTCTTATTTACCCTTAGAGTACGTATCTATACCTTTGACAGAGGTACAATTTAGAGGTCCAAAACATGAGTTTTGGTTGAGAAAGAAAACCAAATATCTCTTAACCAACAGTTGAAGCTGGTAGCTTCAGCCTCAACAACTGAGATCAGCAGCTGCCGCTTTGCTGTAAATTCGTGCCACCTGTGATATCTTCTGGAAAGCACTCAATACAAAGCCTTGCCTGAGTTAAATGAGATTTAGACATCCAGAAAGGGGTTCTCCTCACTTCACTTTGGATATCTACAGTGTAAATATGTCTCCAGAATAAATACAGACACAGCCCTTCTAGACAATGGAGAGATGGATGTGGTTTTCAGCATCTTCTTGCTAGGCACATATGTAAGATGAGAAAGCTGAACCTCTTCTGCTTCTCACTGTTCACTTCAAAGGAGACTGGGCTAATCTGCTCCCATTGCAGGTACCTCTGTACTTCAAAAGTCATGAACTTCAAAAGTTCAGTGAGATGAAACTGCTTCCCACAGGCTAGTATCTTCCAGGAGTTATCATTTTTGCCTTTGAAAATCTCCCCTTTAATGTTTTTCAACAAAAAAAGGGCAAACATCTCACATGGGGTGAATTTCTAAGCTCCCCTGCTATGATTTTTCTTTAGTCCAGGTCTCTACTGTCAGTAAGAGTGAATGTGCCACCTGGGGCAATTTCCACTTCCATACATTTGACCATGTAAAGTTTACTTTTCCTGGAACCTGCACATACGTCTTCGCTTCACACTGCAATGACAGCTACCAGGACTTTAACATTCAGATCAGGCGCAGTGCCAAGAGCAGCTTCCTGATCTACTTCACTGTCACCATCGATGGAGTGGTCCTGGAGGTGAAGGAGACGGGAATCACAGTGAACGGGAAGAAGTGAGTAAAGGCTGTACTGGTGTTTTGTTCTGTATTTTTATAGTTGTGTGTTAGGTGGTCTGGCTGGAAAGCCGTGGCTGTGTATGATATGTCCATGGCCTTTTGAACAGGGTGTAGTGAAGAGTACCCCCTGTAGTGGTTGAGAAGGCAAGAAGCATTTAAACTAAACTACACATCCCAGGGACCAACACCAACAAGTTAGGCAGAGAGCAATCTGTACGTTAGAAAAACAGAAGGTATTTTGAGGTTTCCTTAATGTTCCTTTGATTTGAGAGGGAGGGATGGAGGAAAGCACATAAACCCCAACACTTAATTTGTAAAAAGTTTAGGTTTTGTAGAAGTTTGGTGGTTTTTCTTTTTCTCAGAATTTTATTTCTGTGGTACTAACCCTACTGTTTTATGTTGCTGTTCAGGAACAGATGGTTCTTTTAGGAATAGTTTTCTGTTTCCAGATAGGTTAGGTCTAAAATATTATACTGTTTTTCAGATCACAACTTGCCCAGGGATCTTCTTATAAGAAAAGGCAGAATTTTTAGAAGTCAAAATCCACACCTTTAATTCCAATTCAAAAATGAACCACAAAGGAAACTGCAAAGAGAGGTGTAAAAAAATTCCATAAGTAAAAATTGTATACAACAATAGCTGAAAATTGAGCACAATGTTAAGGGCAGTCCTCATTAAAAGTGCAGAATTCTGCTTCTAACATATAATTATGAAGGGCCTAGGCAACCTTTGACTCTTGGAAAACCCCTCACAATCTTGTTGGAGAGAAAATTGCAAGCATATGGGCTGTCTTGACAGCCATCTAGAAACAGCCAAATATAGAATAGCACCACCCTGTTGTAATTACAGCACCAGAGCCCGTATGTGTCTCCTAAATCAAAGGGGCAAGAAATCTCCTATCTTCTAGACATTTTCTGAATTTCTGAGTTTTTAGGCTGTTGCAAAATGAATGGTAATTGCCTTGGTAAGACGGAAAAGTAAATAGGTCTGAGTTGCATGAGAACATGAGTAACAGAACAGAGTTGTTTGTGAATCCCAAATATCAAGGAGGTCCTGGAAGGATGATAACCTGCAGTGCCCTCATGTGGAGGGCCATTTTCCCAATATTGTCATCTTGCTCTTTATAAACTTTTGGGTTTGGCTGCTTTCTATCAGTTGAGTGGCTGATGTAGCAATGACACAAGACTAAAATAAATGGTGTTGTGTATTAAGGTTGGTAAAAGGTCACAGTGGACTATGTAATGCATTGTGTGGATGAAGTTTGACCTTGCAAAGAGTGTTCCCATGTCTTATTTAGTTCCTTTTAACTCTAGTTTTCCTCCCTATATGTTCGTAAGGATTTAATCCGTCTCTTTTTTTTTTTTTTTGCTGCAACCTGTTTTTTTCCCTTGAATTTCCAGGATTTCCATGCCTTTCAGCTTGAAGAGCATTCTGATTGAGGACACCTGTACTTATTTCCAAGTCACTTCCAAGCTGGGCCTGACACTCAAGTGGAACTGGGCTGACACTCTCCTAGTATGAACAGTCAGTTGTTTTCCTCCTGGTGAACCTCATCAGTAATGAAAAGCAGGGATGGGTGCAGGCACTGTGTTGATATATGAAATTATGGGAGGGACGTATCAGTCTATCCATAAACTCTATCCATATCCAGAGAAATACCGAATAGTTTCACAGGGCAGAGACATGGAGGCACAATCCCATGGTACTTCCAGATAATTTTGTGTGACAAAAGGGTCAACCCTGGATATAACACCTCTGTAGTTAGTTCCTTGCTCCATGGGGTACTGGCAGCAACACAGCCCTTCAGCTCTGCCCTGCTACTCTGTCTCACACACATCTTGTGTGGGAAACTAATCTGTGTGACCACTTCTGACTTGGGCCCCTTTCACTCCAAAGCCATGCTATGTGGGAATTCTCTTCTAAACATCTACCCTGAAATGTCCTCTTCTGCAACAGTGCATTTACGTTTTTGTGAGTGAACACTTATCCTTCACAATCGGGACTGAGATTAACTAAATGGAAGTTGTGTGTCATGTTTTGCCATTCAGCGAGATAGAGAGGGTAAAAGGTGAATAGAGAGAAAAAATATCAGGAAGTAATCAAGTGATATTGAAAATCTGATTTATTCAAGTATTTGCTTTCCTTCTTCCCATGTACTGATTAATACCTAAAGTGTTAAAGGCAGTGTTAATCTCTACATTAGTGTAGAGTGGACACAATAGTAGGAAAAGCGCTGCCTTTTTTGGTGGACCTGAGCGACACCAGTACTGCTCCCCAAGCATGTAGGAATGATAAGGTGCAAAAGTTTCATCCAGCAAGGCAATAGTGTGCTAACCTGGCTGTTTATTTCCACTAAGTATGGGCAAAACAAGTAATGCTGGGCAGACCCATGCCTAGAAGTGCCATAAAATTTTCCATCACCTTATAGACTAGAAAACCCATTATATATGGCTAAAAGTCAATCAGAAGCCGCTTCTTTACAGCATCAAGCATTAGAGCACAGTTACTGACCTGCCCAAAGAGGAGCTGTGGTACCCTGCAAGATGCACCAAATGTCTGTATATCCGTGTCTCTCTACTGGGAGACACTGGTCCAGGGATTAATCCACTATTCAACATGTTTCAGTTACCTCTTTAGTGGGTAGGATGACAAGAGCTGGAGGATTCTCTTTCCATTTGAACTCAGTCTCTCTGCAGATAAGTTTTATGAAAGATTTGTACCAGAAAAGGAGATTGCAGATAAGTTTTATGAAAGATTTGTACCAGAAAAGGAGATTGCTACAAACTGGGAATGAGCATTTCTGCCACTGCACTTTTCTGTTGTGAATCACTTTGTAACAAGTAATATGGGGAAAAGCCTTTGAACCCTGTGTTTCCTCTTTTGTAGCTGGACCTGGAAGAAACATATAAAGAGAAAGTATGTGGTCTATGTGGGAACTATGATGGCAATGAGAAGAATGATTTGATTTTGGATGGTAGGTCATAAATACAGCATATTCCATCCAGAATAGACCTCCTTATACATGACATGAAACTTGATACCTGTTTCCTCTGAGCAGGCTTTCATATTTCCTGACAGGGACATGAACATTTCCATATACAGGAGATGTATTTTTAGAGGTTCTGAGATGATTTAGGATTTTCTGCTCTTTTCATATTTGTCAGAGTCTCCAACCTCTTTGACCAAAATTAATTGCTTGGCTATCATGCAGCAATATTGCCAGGTTCCCCACTGACAGTAACATACTTTAAGGAAATGCACGAGTGCATTTTCTGTTCTTCTATTTTAATCATTCTCTGTGTGATTATTTTTGCCTCTGGGATGAAATGAAAGCATCAGAGAAAACACAAACTGTCTTTGAAGAAACTGTGGTGCCATCCACTGACACCTTCAGATATTGCAAATAGCTGAGCCTATAATCCTGCAGCAGGTTGTATGGATGGAAAGAAACCTTCATCCTGGAATATCAGCTGCAGGGCTGAATCCAAAGTTACAACAACATCCCTTTATGTAATACCTCTATGACTGTTATACATGTGAACAGAAAACTCTGTAAGATCAAACACACCCCAAACAAAGAGAAGTCTTTGGAAATGATCAGAACTAACACCAAGTTCAAGAGTCTCACATGATTTTAAACGTCTGGGCTGACAACAGGCCTTGATACAACTGTGCCAGATTCCTGACTCTAGCCCAGCAGAAGGCTATATCAGGCTGTCATCCTCTATAAAATATGGATGCTGGTTAAATTTGGGCATCTCATGAAGTGCATACTGCCCTTGAGCCCAAAGACTAAGTGCATTTTTATAGCCCTTTAATTGACGTAAAGAATTGCAGGAAGTTACTGAGATGGATCTGGGGATTTTTGCAGGGTATAAAATGCATCCGAGACAGTTTGGGAACTTCCACAAAGTAGAGGATCCATCACAAAAGTGTGCTGATGTGAGCCCAGATGACCACACTGGAAGACATCCCAGGAGGAAAAACAATAGGTGCAGTACCTATGTAAGTGTGTGGGACCACGTAGTGCAAACCCTCCTGACCTACAGTGTTGAAGAGATGTTGAAACAAATCTTAATTATGGAGCATGTGCTAAACTGAATTTTTCAGAACTCTAAACATGAATTTGAGCAAAATGATGATCTTATAGCTGAAAAAATATCCTAATACAGTGTTGAAGAAATAGATTTTGGGAAAATGCCTAATTGAGTGTCAGCTTCCAGTCCAAGGCAAAGGACTTCATGGCAGAAAGTTCGACTGGATAATGTCCTGAGATCCCTTCCAACTTGAATTATACTGTGACCCTGGAATGGCATCATCAAAACTTGGGGTGTATATTCAAAATCCTAAAAGGTGGTAAAATGTCAAGTATTGCTTTTCTTTCCCTTCTTTTCTTTCTCTCTTTCTTCTTTCTTCTTTTTTTAAATAGAAAAAAGGATGCAAGAAACTTATGTCCCGTTTTGGAAACTGCCCCAGAGTGGTTGCCTTTGATGACTACGTGGAGACCTGTGCTGAGGACATGTGCCACTGTGCAGTTAATTCTTCTCACTCTGATTTGGTTTCTAGCTGCATATGCAGCACTTTAAATCAGTACTCTCGAGACTGTGTCCTGAGGAAGGGAGACCCTGGGGAATGGAGGACCAAAGATCTCTGCTGTAAGTTGCTGCTGCTCTGGAGATTTATTTCAGGTTAGACATTTACGCAAGTATTCTGACCCCATCAGAGCAAAGCTAGGAGCTCTGGTAACTACCTTGAATCAATCTGTGAAAGTACTTTGACACAAACATTCTTAACAGAAAAGCTTGATTTTGCTCCTTAAATTAGAATTATGCCTTGATATTGCCTACCTCCTTCTTACAATTAGGTTTCCTTGAGTTCTTTTTTTTTTCCTTTTTTTTTTTTTTTTAAATTTTACTATGCACAGTTAAATCATGAAGAGCCTTATTTCAACATGGTGACAACAAGACACAAGTAGTTACTGAGAAGAGCAATATGTTCGTACTTATCTTACCCTGTGTTTTCATGCTCAGTAGTCCAGTTACTGAGCAGGAAATCTCTTTAAATCCAGGGGGAAGGCTGCAGGGAGTTCACCCAAACTGCTGGTGTGGATTGGAACAGCAAATTAATGCCAGAAGAACTGATGCTTCAGGCAAAAATAAACTGTTATGACTCCCTAAATGATTCTGGTGTTCTTTGCTTGTATTGTGAGTTCACCCAACCTTGAGCTAGTACAGTAATGTGAAATAGCTCATATTTCCCAGCAGCACAGTTTTGTCCAAAAGATAAAGTAAAAGTGGCCATAAAACATTCCTTTAAGAGCTTAAACAAACATGACATATCTGGATAGAAAGTCTTGCAAACAAGATATGGAGGAAAGGAGGAAGAAGGGGTTGGGTAAGTGACACAACAGTTTGAGAGATCTTATAAATACTTCAGTAACATACTCCATTTTGGTTTGCAGATCAGGAATGCCCAAACAACATGGAGTACATGGAATGTGGAAATTCCTGTGCTGACACATGTGCAGATCCAGAAAGGAGCAAGATTTGTAAAGCCCCATGTACAGATGGCTGTTTCTGTCCTCCTGGTAAGCAGCTCTCTTCTGCCAATGATCACACACACCAAAGGACAAAAAGGCAGGTTGCTACCTTTCTTTACCACTTCACACAACAAATAAACTGCTTCTTCTAGCATAATTTACCAACTTTCTTCTTGGAAGAGTCAGATTTCTAAAGAGCTGAGATCCTGAAACCGGAGAAGGGAGGCAAAGACTTCTGAGAACTAGACAGGGAAAAAATGGTGCAGACCATATGGAAGGAGAAGAGGTGTTCTCTAGACAGGAAGAATGCAGGTGAAAATGTCTCATGAGATGCCTCCCTGCTATGACACTAAATCTTGCTGTAGCTTAAGTGACACAAAACATAAAAGCATTTCCAGGTATGTGCATGTGTAAATTTGCACATGAAATAGTCTAAGATGAGGCTCTGATTTCTTTTAGATTCACTATTAGAAAAGGATGGAAACTGGCTCACGCCCTTGCAATCTGGCACTTGATAATCCTGCTCACAGTGAAAAATTTCATAGCAGGAAATGTTCTTTGCGTTTTGCATTGCTTTCATTTGAGTTCTAGTAAGAAATATTTCCCATCCATTAACATCTGAAAGGGGCCTGGTGTGGTGTTTTCCTTTAGAAGTATCCCATTCATTTTAAGAAATGCTGAATACTCCAGAGTTTTTTTCCTGTATTCTAATCTTCCTTGATGTTGTTTCCCAGACCCACCAAAGGAATATTAACTAGCCATTGTGTCTGAACAGGAACTATCCTTGATGACCTCAGCAGCAAGAAGTGCATCCCCAGAGACAGCTGCCCCTGTACATTTCAAGGCAAAGTCTACTCATCTGGAGGAACTTACTCCACTCCCTGCCAGAACTGGTACTGTTGTGGTCTTGATTGCACTAACAAGGCAGAAGTATTTATTTCAAAACACTGACAAGTTGCATTCTGTAGTTCCCTCTTTTCTCTCTCTTTTTTTTTTTTTTTTAATCTTTTCTTGTAATTTGTCTTAAAAAACAATTCAAAACCTTGCTCTGAATTTCAACAGTGTAGGAAAACTTAGAGGTATTCCTCAAGCACACATAGTTATTACCCATCCTCACTTGAAACTGCATGTGAAGATGGAGCTTCAGATTTCAGAAGATAGAAAAATGAGATTCTTTACTGATTAATTCAGAGACTTTGGCCACTAGAGTGAGATGAGAAGCCATACCATGTTAATAAGTGGCACTTGCCACAACATCTGGATCTCCACAAGGCCAGATTGAGTTTGAAGGCCAAACCTCAGAAATCCTGATCTTTGAGAATGAATTGATTTAGAAAAAAACCTGACAGCTTGAACCCATCTTCATTCTGCACTGGTGAAAGGTGATAAGATCTTAGGTATATTACTCTCAAAACAGTTTTATTTCTTCCTCTGTATGTGTTATCTGGGCTCCTGTGACACAACATCATTTTTTGACCATCAGTTAAAGCTTTACTATAGGGAGGAATGAAATGTGGTATGGTGCATGGCCAAACATTCTGCAAACCCCTTTGGATTAATGTATCCTGCTTTTTGAGAAAATGCACCTCAAATCCCAGAAATTTTGAGTAATTGAACTTAATGGGCTTTGGGTGGTTCCCATCTTGCTACATTCTCATTTACTCTCAAAGCCCAAGCTTATGTGGCTGGACTGTTTTCTTCTTGTGTGCAGAGGTGTGAGAATTGCTCATTATCTCAGGTCCTTCACAATTAGCTGCTGAAACATCACATCAGTGACTTGCTGAACAGTTGCATCAGTCGCACAAGATGTTGCAAGATCCTGCTTGAAGGGGTTCTTTCTTTCTTTAAAAAGTCAAGTAAACAATTTAGACCTTGCTTTCCCATCTCAGTGTGTCTCTGAGGGAACCAGCCTAATGCCCAGTGCAGTTAACTCTCTCACGGAGAGGAATTCAACCCTCACACTTTAAGGGGCTTCCATCCACAGGGTTTTTATAAGAAGCCAAGATAACGAGCTAAAAATATAAAGAGGCCACATCTGTGCAGATTCAAATGGTGTATCACCTTTGCTCCCTTGGGACTGTGTTTATTCTAATGGCTGTTTTTTGGGTTTTGCACAGTACTTGCAAAGGAGGCCACTGGAGCTGTATCTCTCTGCCCTGCTCTGGAAGTTGCCACATAGATGGAGGATTCCATATAACAACATTCGATAATAAGAGGTTCAATTTTCATGGCAACTGTCATTATGTCTTAGCTAAGGTACGAGCAATTTCTCTTTTCACTCCTAAATTTCCTGAGTAGCACAAGGCATTAAACTGTGCTGGAGCTTTATATGACTTAATTTAATTAAATGGCACCAATCCAGCAAAACACTTCAACACATGCTCAGCCTTAAACACCATAAATATTTGAATTTGCAATGGATTGCAAGTGAATTGCTGATACTTAGCTTCAAAGTTTTGCAGCTTCAACATACTTGCACTTTTCTTTTTAATTAAATAATTTTCTTAATGGATGTATTAGTGTTGATTCAAGCATTTCTTATGAAGTTTTCTTCATGTGTGACTGTAAAAAGGAAGTGGATGAGCCAAAATTTCTGCAAAAAGATTGTATTATCTGTAAATGCTTGCAAATGAGATCTAGACAGGCTGATAGCAAGGAAAAAGAGTGCAAAGGAAAGTTACTGAAATCATTGATTCTGGCAATGAAATAGTTTGCAGTTAGATATCCAATACCCCAGTTCTTTCATTACTCCTTCTCAGCCTTTCAGTGACACCTTTTTGTCTTCAAATTCCCAGCCTATAACATGCTTACACTGTCTGCAAATACCTTTCTCATGTCTTCTCAGAACACTGATGACACAGTCGTGGTGATTGGGG
The DNA here is from genome assembly GCF_029207755.1 of Chamaea fasciata. Taxonomy (NCBI): domain Eukaryota; kingdom Metazoa; phylum Chordata; class Aves; order Passeriformes; family Sylviidae; genus Chamaea; species Chamaea fasciata. The sequence continues at coordinate 16,940,562 of NW_027094092.1, read as the reverse complement.
AGATCGTTCAGTGTGGGACTTCAAGGACAATGACTTGCCTAAAGAATGTATTGGTCACACTAGGAAGAACGGTGAGTAACTGTCTTTAATAAGAGCTACATAGGAGGTCACTTATATTTTCCTTACATCCTTGTTTGGTGTCTGGACACTGAGTTACATTGACCCCAGAGGTGATGAGGTTTTGAAGACACAACTCTTCAGTGCTTAATGAAGCTTGTCTTCATTAAGGTTGCTCTTGTCTGTCTCACGTCATATGCATTCACCACTGTGGGCCTTTTTCCTTTCCCTGCAGACTATAAAAATATGTTCCTGTGGAAATATCTACATGAACAATTTCATTGTGAAGCTGCCTGTAAGAAAAGGTAAACCCCCTTCTTCACTCCTTTTGCACAATAGCCTACATCTATTTGCAGAGGGATTCCTGCTCCTTTCTCTGAAAAGAACGTGATCCTAATCACTGTTAGGTGGATACTAGGTCTGGGATTCCCTGGGAATCCCTGTGTTACTGCATGCACTGGGAAATGGAAGTTCCCATTTACTCAGCTTTGTAAAGATTTGCAAGTACATACATAATTTTTTTTCTTTTTCTCTTTCTTCTTTAGATGGCATCATCATCTTCAGACAATCTACATTTTTCATCAAAATCTTGAGCTCAGCTGGAGTGCAGATCCGAGTACAAATGAAACCTGTAATGCAGCTCTCCATAACAGTCGATCATTCTTTTCAGAATCGCACATCTGGTAGGACACATAAGACTAAACCCTTCAATGTGCTGAAGAAAATCTCTGTGATGTTTAGTGTGTGCATCTGTTTAAACAGGTCTTCATCAGAGACATGTGAAGTGCAGACTAAGTTCTTGGTTTTGCCACCAATCTCCTGTTTACAACCTTTAAGATTTTTGTGCTTCTGTTTCCTGTCTGTGCAATGGGATAACACCCTGTCCCTCTGACCCATTTTGTTTTCTTTTGCCATTTCCTTTATTTATAAGTCTTTGGGGAAGACGTTCCGCTGTCTGCGAGTGTTTACTGAAGCACATTTAAGCAGTTGCAATCCCTGTGCTATCATTAAGTGCTACTGTAATGCAGGAAAATAATAAATACACTCTAAACACAGGGTCCTATCTTATTTGTGGGAACATCAGGAAGTCTCTGAAGGAAAATGGGTTTCTCTCAGGCTAGATCCGTTACAGAGCTAAGAGTGTTCATGTAGAAGTCATTCCTTTTTTCATGCATCTAGTGATTTTTTTTTTTTTTTTTTTTTTTTTTTTTTTTTTTTTTTTGCCTCCCACACAAGGTCTTTGTGGCAATTTCAATAACATCCAGACTGATGACTTCAGAACAGTCACCGGAGCTGTCGAAGATTCAGCTTCTGCTTTTGGTAACTCATGGAAAACTAGAGCCAGCTGTTTTGATGTTGAGGACAGCTTTGAAGATCCTTGTTCAAACAGTGTGGATAAAGGTACCAGGCTTTTCATCCCTGGCTTATCAGTGCAAAATAATTTTCACATGATGGATAATCAAAAAAGCTTTAGAAATCTCATAAACATCAAAACCCTCTGCTTTTGAGGCTATTACTAGAGAAAAAATATTGTGTTTTGAAGGTGTTTAAGAGGGTAGCTTTGCTTTCAAAACAAAAAGTCAGCACTAATGGAGAAAGAGCCAACACATTCACTGATGACTTGAAAAGCACACACAGCATCAATGACAGCAATTTAGGTTTAGGGCAGAGCACAGTTGGTTGCCAGTATTTTGGCAAGTTCTTCATCCAGTCTAGGCTGTTACAGTTGTGCTGAAGTCCAGAGAAGGAGGTTATCAACAGTGCTGAGTTAAGCAAGCATTGCACTGTACTAGGTGTCCCATCTGATTTTTCACTGTGACTGGATTTGGATATATATAATTTGGGCTGACCTCTCCTAGGTACTGCCACATGTAATTAAAGCTGCAGCTCACAGTCACACAGCTCAATGATTACTACGTGTTTGATATTATTGCTTGACTGTAAGGAATTACCTGGCTGTAAAGAATTAAGAAAGTTTTATGAAAAACAATGAAAATGTGTGTATGTTCTGCAAATCCAGCTGCAGTAATAATGTTAATACTTGGAAGGTGAAACCTTTATTTTAGGAAGATGGCTGGTCATCCATCCAACTATGCTTATCCCTTTAATAAGTTAATGACCTGTATTTCCATCCAGCATTATCTAAATACTTCAGGACATTCTGGTACAATACGATACCTGATAAGAGTATTGATTCAGACAGTGATGTAGTTTAAGTGACCATGGATAATGATATTTTTTCCCACTTCAGAAAAATTTGCCCAGCACTGGTGTGCTCTTCTGTCCAATACAAGCAGTGTGTTTGCTGCCTGCCATTCTGTGGTAGACCCTTCTGTGTACATCAAGGTAAGACACTGCTCCAAATGGGTGGTTTAATCTTGTCCAGAGACTGATCCCACATGAAGGTGGTCTGGCCTAGGGGAGTGAAATAGGTTACAGTAGTGACTGGTCACAAAGAAGTTCACTGATGATAATTAAAAAATAAAATAAGAGTTTGTGCAAGATGGGCCTTTTTGGCAACAGCCCCAGAAATAATTGGCTGGCATCACTGGCTTCTGTTTCATGACTCAGAAGCAAAATGAAAAAGATCAGTTCAAGATTTCAAAGTTTCAAAGAGTGGAAGCTATTCACTGTTTGACTAGCAGAATCAGTGTTTCTGCATGGAATTGAATTGAGAGTTTTACCAGCCCCATGGATTCCCTCTGACTTGGTTCAAAATTCACATCTAGGGAGAGACTATGTATATATTTAGAGAATAGCTTATATCTCATTTATTACCTTTGAGTCTTGTTAGTCTCCCTCTGTTTTGAATGCATAAAACTGCCCACATGTTCTCTTGGTGTAAAGCTCTATAATGCTGCTGAGAAAGCTGTCTGAGCTAGAGAGCCGCCACATTTATGAGGATGGCAAAGAAGTTCCTACAAAAACACAGAAAGTTCCTGCAGGATGTGTGTGTGTGTGTGTGATACAACTAACTGAGAAAATACCTGAGTATGAAATTTTGCCTAGAATATAATATGTCTTCAGGTATCTTTACAAATATGGCTTATGTGTTACCTCTCCCAGAAAAAAATTATATATACTTCATGTATATTCTTATATATATATATATATATATATATATAGTTCATGTAAACCATAAATAAAATAGGATTTTGCAATTTTCAGGTAAGGAGAAGTAATAACGCATTTCTTATAGATTTGTCTGTTACTCCTGCTGATCTCATCAGATTTTAAACCATGATTTGTGAAAGCCTTCTCCACAACATCAGTAATGGCAGGATAAATCACTGTCTATCCAGTATGATCCTACTGCTCTACAGTGACTAGATATATCTGTGTTCTTTTTTACAGTACACACAGTTAAAAGAATTCAGGCTTCAAATTCCAGCTATACTTACATAACTAGTTCTTTAAATGTCATTACATATGACTGACTCTCTATAAACCATCTGCTGTCATGCACCTGTCATGTCACTGGGTGCATCTCATCTGCTTACTAGATCGGTACACAAAGTGCCAGGCATCATTGTGCAATATTTTCAGATGATATATTTTGAAAGGTCCTAGATTGTACATCTTCATGAGAGGCTGGTATAGACATTTCTTAGTGTTTTAATGAACTATAGGTGGCTCTATCTTTTTAAATATTTATCTCTTAATGAGTATTAGACATAAAGCCATTGCAGTTTCTGTAACTGATTTGCTACTTCTCAGGTTTGCATAGTATTTCATTAGCATACATTTTCTCTTAGAGATATTAGGTTTCATTGGTAAGAATACTTTTTGAAAAAGATATTGGCTGACTGCTTTTTGAATTTCTGCATGTTTTCCTGTTTCTCCTATGAGCTAGACATAATAATACCCATGTCCTTTTCTTCTGTCCTTTAGAAATGCATGTATGACACCTGTAATGCTGAGAAGAGTGAAGTTGCACTTTGCAGCGTGCTCTCTACTTACTCCAGAGACTGTGCTTCAGCAGGCGTGTCCCTGCAGGGCTGGAGGCAGGGTGTCTGTGGTATGTGAACTGAAATTCCTCTGGCAGGAATATGGGATATGGGGGAACAGCTTCAGGACAGCCCCATTTGTGGCAGTCAGTGTATTTTGTCTTTAGCCATTGCGTTAGAGAGCCTTTGAAAAACAGAATAAGCATTTATTCTATAAAATTCAGTTTGTGACTGCTTACTGTTCTTACAAGGCATGTTCCTTGTGTAAACTCTTAGGTGAATTCAGTACTCTGAGAAGCAAAATAGTGCAAGGTATAATATTCAGATCAAAACAGAAGTTAGGGTTATGGTTAGTTTTAGTTTAGGTTTAGTTAGAAATTAGGTTACTTTTGAACACATGGGCTTCCCCATGTATTTTAATTCCAATACCTTTTTTGCATTACATTCAGTCCTCTTGTCCCAGACAATACAAATGACATCACTCTCATTAACCACATTTTCCCATGTTACTGTAAAATAGTAATTTTTTTCAATAAATATATATTGGTGATATCTGAGAACATGAAAATCTTTAAAGGCATTTTCAGCTCAGGATTACCTGAAAAACGGACAAAAGTTTCTTGGACATACACATTGCCACCAAATCCTGAGTTCAGAGTCCACATATGTATGTATTTTCCTTTGGCACTGCCAGAACTTATTGCAAGATGACATAAGATCTGAAAATAAAACTCACAATCTTGGATTCTGAATTTTGCTTCAACATTCCCATGTTGTCATTGATGGTTGAATAGTTCAAGTGAGATTTGCCTCTGTCAACATGAAAAATAGATGTATGGGTTTCTTGACTAATTGCACATCTCAATAGACAGCATAACAATGATTATGTTTTTGGAGCTTGATGCAGCTATGATCTATTTAATTGCCTGACTTAGGGGCCAGCTGGGATACTTAATAGAGGCAAACAATGTAACTGGTGTGATGCATTGTCAGAGGCATTTAAGACTGCGATAAGAACAATTTCACAAACCTGTGCTGAAATAATTCAAAGGAACACAGTGTAGTCCACAGTAAATTGTCCTAGAATCCTGCAGAGTTATGCACTAGACACAGACACTGTTTATTGAAAGCTTTGTTCCCAACATAGAATTACTGACATTTTTTTATGGCAAATCAAGACTGGTTCACAGCATGGGTTTGGCTGAAATCTGTGTTCTTAGGGCACAGTAGGTAATATTGACTCAAACAGTACAGTAACCTTGAGAAAAAATGCTAATGGTTTAATCAGAACAATCATTTTAGGCCTTATTTAAGAAATAATCTTTTGGGAACATGGCTGTGATAAGAGCAAGGTTCTTCATGACTCACTGTTCATGAGTGAAAGACTAAATGGGCCACAACCTCCACTCCGTGTTCTGTCCCATTGCGAGGGTTAGAAAAACTGTTCCCCCTCCTGAAGCTGCATCCACACTCTGCCGAGCTGCAGGCAGCATCCAAGGCAGCTTGTATCCCAAGGAGATGTCTGCACTGCAGACAGCAGAGTGCATGAAACAAGCAAGTCCTGCTAGTTGAACCCTGTGCGTGCCGGTTACACACTCTTTAGCAGAAGCATGAGCCATTACTGGAGTTTCTGGTTGCCCAGTGGATCACTGGGGTGAGCAGTCTTAGCACTGCTTTTCTAGCGCTCCCTGTGCAAGCTAGCTTGAAGGTATCTTTGGTATGCTCATGTTCTCTGCACTCATGCCTCTGGTTGTGATTTGTCATCTTAGATGTGTGTCACTCCTGCGACCATGACCACTACAATCAAATAACCTTTCTCTTACCAGTCTCACTTTATCAAATGTGATCTTATTCCCCTATGAAAATTTAAAGGGAGAAAGTAAACACATTATTTTATTGTATTAATAGCTAATGATTGAGACAGATGTAAATTCATATTCAACATCTTTATTAATGTCTGTTTTAATTTGGCCTATTTGGATGTACAAATACCACTTGCTGTATCTTCAAAGAATAAAAAGTAGGAGAATGTGGCTTGCCTGACTTACACATGGGATATTCTGTTTGCTCCAGCTAGGACCAGAAAACCAGCTGGTTTATGGCAATAGAGCTGCTGGTTTTGAATATGTACACAAGCCTAGCACACTAACTAATCAAAAAAAGTAGGCCATGCTCATGGAAAAATCATACAGAGCTTTAAGCATGGAACCTATTGCTGATAAGTTCCTAGCATTGCTGCAAAGTTGATGAGCACAGGTGCCCATGATCAACACCCCTGTACCTTCTAGTGCATCCATGTGTATCTGAAAAACAACTGCAGGGTTAAATCTGCAGAATTAGAAAGAGGCCCAAGACATCTGGATCCCCAGGTCTAACTGAATTTCAAAGAAATCTGGATGCCAGACTTTCTTGAAAAATGCAGCCTTAATGTGGGTGATGTTTCCTGACAAAACTTAATGTCATCCCTATGGATTACTACTGCTGATTTCATGGCAGAGCTTTGATGGTGGTGTATACTGTCAGCCTGTGAAAATTAACCAGCTTTTTACTGTCTTACAGGGTTAGTTGAGCTCCTTAGATTTTGGTATTTACCTGTTTGGTTCTCCCAGAGATCTTAGAAACTGTTGTTTTGCATTTCCTCAGAGGATGACAACAAGACATCTGTGAGAACTGAAACACCCTTTTCTTGGTAGCATCAACCAATTGGCAGAGTTCCTTGTCACTGCCATTTAATGTCAAAATTTGACTCTTACAAAATATGATCATTTCTTAAGTTATTCCCAGCCAAATAAATCATTAGTAAAGGTCAGAAAATAAAATTTTAATTAATTAGAAGTTATTGGTTTCAGTTCTTGGCATAAGATAGGAATTTGTGAAAATTTAAAAAATATACACCCTGCTGACTGTTTCAGTGTTCAGTGTCAGATCGTTCAGGCTATGCAATAGATTCTCCCAGAACCCTGGGAGACAAAGTCTGGTTGTTTGATAAAAGGACGTTTATGGCTACCAGTGTGCAGAAAAGCATGCTAAAGTCATGAGAGATGATTGCACAAAGAAGGCCATACATCCCTTTTATTTCTTTTGCAAAGATCCCTCTGAGGAGTGTCCTGAGACTATGGTTTATAACTATAGTGTGAAGCACTGTAACCAGTCCTGCCGCTCGCTGGATGAGCCTGACCCACTGTGCAAGGTCCGCATCGCGCCCATGGAGGGCTGTGCTTGCCCTGAGGGCACCTACCTTAACGATGAGGAGCAGTGTGTGGCTCCAGATGACTGCCCCTGCTACTACAAAGGCAAGATTGTGCAGCCTGGCAACTCCTTCCAAGAGGATAAACTCATGTGGTGAGTTGCTCTGATGATGCAAAGGCTGTTCCGTGCCTGGGGACATCAGGGCTCATGGGGGAAGGCTCTGCTTTAATCCATGAACGGCATCGTTTTGCAGTTAGGAATAATGGCAATAAATAATGGCAATAATAATTTCAAATAATGGAATAAATTTTTCTAGATTGTATCTTCCCCTGGCAGGAAGTGCAGCCACAACAAATGTTAAGATCCCATATTTCTGCTAGCAAACAAGAACCTGAAAACATGTTAAGTAGAATAATATTTGTAATCTAGCTCTTGCCGAGTTCATTGTTATGTAAAAAATATCCACAAACAGTGGGAGCAAGTTTTCTAGAAGACAGAAGTCTTGGAGGAGTTTCAGGCTTTGAAATGAAAAAGCAAAGTGAACACCACACCATCCTGCAGACTATTTAAAAAATAAAAATTGTTCATGAAAAAACTCACCCAATTCTCAGTTTTAAAGCTTATTTTTTTAGAAAAGAGAGAGAGAAAAACTGCTGGGGGTATGGGGGGGAGGATACTAAAAATAGTGTAATTAATTCACATCTGCATTGAAAACAGTTGTCATTATTCTCATTTTCAACTGCGTTAGGGCAGCAATGGAAACAACTACCAGAGGAAGGCTTTTTTACTATCTTTAGATGTTTATATGTTTTCTCTCTAGCTGTCTTCCAACTGAGGATTCTAGACCATTTTGTAATCACAAATTCATTTAGTAATTTAAGAGATCTCTTACTTAAGAAAGCATTAGTCTTATCTCATGGAGTGGAAAATGTGTGCTTAGAAAAACTTGATTTAAGGAAAACACACAATAAGCCAGTGGCAGATGAAGGAAGAGTATTTTAAGAGCTGAGTCTTTTAATCTTCCTTCTGGGGATGGTAATTCCTGTCTGTGAAACTGATAGCTGTAACAAATATTCATTTTGATAGGAATTTGTTATTCATGTGACAAGTGAAGCTTTGCAGTGCCTTTCTCGCTAGTGAGGGAGAAAAGTGCAAAGACCTGATCTGTTTTGTTTTATGGAATCTCTTTAGCAAATGCATTCAAGGAAGATTAGACTGCATTGGAGAAACTGTCTTGGTAAAAGGTGAGATTTTGTTAAATAATGGCATTATGGTGTCAGGCAGTATTTATAATGTTTTTCTGTGTTATCTCTCACTTTCTCTAACATTTTAGTATTCTGAACATTTTTTTATGCTCCCTGAAATGTGTTAGTTATTGATAACATTTGTCTTTTTAAGATGTCACCAGATTTACTAGACTCTTTGGATGATGAGGATATTTCCCAAAGCTTAGAAGTTATCTGCCTTCTTCTCGCTTCACTGTTATTGGGCAGAAGCAAAACTATTAGAAACTTTAAATGATAGACACCTGCTGCCCTCTGAAATCCTCTGGCTGGTTTTGCAATTGCTGATGGCATCCTTATTACTCTCTCTAAATTACCTTCCTGACATGTTTTCTCCTACTGCAGATTGCCCAGCTCCTATGTATTACTTCAACTGCAGCTCTGCAGGTCCTGGAGCAACTGGATCAGAGTGTCAGAAAAGCTGCAAGACACAGGACATGCACTGTGTAAGGAGTTCAGCTCCCAGCAGGGGCACAGCACAGCATGGCTGCACATGTAGGATTGTTCTTATCAAGCACTGATAGGAACATGCCATGCTGGGCACACACCAACTGCTTCACTGATAACACAGCAGCTGTAGCTAACAACGTGCCTGTGATATTTGTAGCATGATTTCCACTAGCTTGCAATTCAGGAGTTTTTAAAAAAATCCAAAACTTTAGCATCCAGAGCTAGCACACCTCTGCTGGCTCCCTGTTCTTTCTGTGCGCTAACAAGTTGTCTTCTCCTATATTTTCTAATGTGCAGTATGTCACAGAATGTGTTTCTGGCTGCATGTGTCCTGATGGACTGGTGTTGGATGGCAGTGGTGGATGTATTCCCAAAGATCAGTGCCCATGTGTTCATGGAGGACACTTCTATAAACCCGGGGAAACCATCAAAGTGGACTGCAACACATGGTACGTTATCCACGGGAGTCTTGTTTTATAGCAAAGTTTGTTAGAATTGTCAGTCCACAGTGCACCCATGGGGCAGGGTGTGCTTTGAAGCCTTCCTCTTCATCATAAGAGCTGTTGGGCTGCTAGTGAAAATAAAAGAGGAAGTAATTCTCTACATCATGCTGCATGAACCTGCACTTGGGAAGAACAAGAACCAATATCTTCTGTCAAACAATTTTCATCCTTTTCTGATTCCCCACGAGAAACACCAACCTTACTGTGGCTGGTGTGTGGCTGCTCATTTCATAAGAGACAATTGACACAACTGTGTGTATTGGGCACAGCTGAACCCTGGAAAATGACTGAATTTAGTCAAAGGGGAATTGCAATGGTCCTCCCTTGAGACTTGCAGTGCTTCCAGATGTGTAGTTCTCAAGATAAATTAGTACTTTAGCTGCTCAAATTCCTGGTGCCATAGATATCACTGTTATTACTCATCATGGTGGGTAAAATGCTTTGAATATTTATCCGTTACTTAGCAAGGATGAGACTGTATAGTTCTACCAAATGGATGCACAGAAAATAAGAGCTAGAAACACTTTGGTCTAATCACCATTGGTACAGGCAGTCAAGTTTAACATGTGAACTCAAAACCTGATAAGCTGTTGTTGGTGTCACAGAGTCATTAAGATGTTTTATTGCAGTGAGGGCTTAGTTTTCTAATTAGAAGAGGACACACATGGGAAAAAAAAATGCAGTCTCTGTGTCAGGGCTATAACAACTACATTTTCTGTCTGCAGTCCTCCTGAACTGGAGGTGAGATTTGTCAAGGTGTGGTGAGTTGACTTTGGCTGGACATTAGGTGGCCACCTAGCTGCTCTATCACTACCCTCCTCAGCAGGACAGGGTTGGGGAGAAAATAAGGTGGAAAAAAACTCATGGGTCAAAATAAAGATGGTTTAATAAAGCAAAAGCAAAGGCTGTGGGCAGAAGAAAAGGAAAACAAAATATCCCCTACTTCCCATTAGCAGGTGATGTCCAGCCCACTTTCCAAGGAGTAGGCCTTCAGAAAACAAACATCAAAACATACACCACTCTGTTCCCACCCCATTCTCCCATTCTGTTAGCTTTCATTGTTGAGCAGACATCACATGGTTTGGAATATCCCTTTGGCTAGTTCAGGACAGCTGTCCTGTCTCTGACCCCTCCTAAAACCTTATCCATGCCCCAGCCTACTGGTGAGGGGGAGAATCCTCAGGAGACAGCACTGATGCAGTGGGAGTGCTGCTCAGCAGTAGCCAAAACACTGGGTTGTTACCAACACCTCTGTAGCTGCCAATGCGAAGCACAGCGCTATGACGGCTGCTGAGGGAAAAAAAACTCTCTCCATCTCAGCTAGACCCAAGGAAAGACAGAGATAATATTTGTTCACACTACTGTAACTACATCATCCCTCATTATCCCTGAAATATTCAGTCCTTCACCCTGAATCTGACTCCTAAACCCCCACTGTCTGCTGCCATGACTCAATTATTTAAAATATATTTGAAGGAAATAACATGTGAATGAAACAAATGTGTCTGGGTAGTAAACATGAACTTTCTGATTGATATGGCATCTCATGGCATGATCTTAGAACAGTTGAGAGAGCCCTGCAAACAACAAACCTCTTAATTATTCTGCCCTTCTTTGGGGTTAAGGAAAGCCAATGTTTCATGCAAACATTGTTATTCTTTGCATTTTGCCTCCCAGCACCTGCAACAAAAGGCAGTGGAACTGCACGGACAATCCCTGCAAGGGAACCTGCACTGTGTATGGAAACGGGCATTACATGAGCTTTGATGGGGAGAAGTTTGATTTCCTGGGAGACTGTGACTATATCCTAGCTCAGGTATCAATTTATTTTCAATTTCCCATCCATAAGCTCTTCACAGCCCACACCGTAGGCTTCAGTCTGGGTAATTAAAAGGCATTCCCATGCAAAATAGCCAAACCGATGAGCAGAGCCTACTCTCCTCCTCTTGCACCTAAAGCTTATAGAGTGAGATTTTCCACATAAAACAAAGCGAATTGACTCTCATAAGTGACACAAGAGGGCACTGTGTGATCCCAAATAATTAACTGCTTGGTTGGACTGCCCTTTCCTTACTGCATTCCAGCATTTTCGAGGGAAAGGACTTGGTGCGGTGATTAAATGTGCTTCCAACAAGATTTTTGTTGTGACAGAAGCATGCAGAGGTTAATGAGGGAGCCTCATATATAATAACTGCATGTAATAGGACAGCCCTCAATGAGATATTTTGTCATCCCCAAATTACAGTTAGTTTTGCTAATTTTAAGAAAATATATATAAATCTTTTTGGACTGTTACTATGACAAGTTAATTTTCCCCCTTAGTTTTTCTTTTTGAAAATCCTGGTCAAATATGCATCTGCCACCAGATCATCTTCCACCAGATTCTTCCAAAATTCTATAATTTTAGTGAATGAAGAAGTCAGATCAGAGTGTCATTCACTTAGAGCTCCTGAAAATGCTTACGACTGGTCTAATTGCCTGACAAGATCTAATCGAATGTTATCTGTTTTTCTAAGGATTTTTGCCCTAATAACATGGATGCTGGCACCTTCCGGATTGTGATTCAGAACAACGCCTGTGGGAAGTCACACTCCATCTGCTCCCTAAAGATCACATTGATTTTTGAGGTTTGTCTAGAACTAGTTATAACCAAGGCGCTGTAGTCTTGATTTTGTAGTAATTACTGTATCATTCTCTTATATTCCATCTCAGTTGCACTAAAGAGTACCTATGGAAGTCAAACCACCAGCAGGCTAAGGCAGGGAAGTTGGGAAAGGCTTAGGTAATAGGGATTGAACACTTCTGTGGATGAGGGGAAAGATGCAAGGAGTCAACAACACTCTATGTATGTGCATTTGTGAGAATAGGCTCTGTGCATCTGTGACTGTGGCTCACCGATCTACCAAGACAGAGTGTGAAGACGACAAAAGAATAAGACAAAGAATGAGAAGCAGAGTGCCAGTGCTGTTGCACTGAATTTTCTATTTGATTTCCTTCCATGCAATGTATCTGTTCCTTTGTAGAGCAGCGAAATAAGGCTCTTGGAAGGAAGAATTCAGGAGATAGCCACTGATCCAGGAGCTGAGAAAAATTACAAAGTAGACCTCAGAGGAGGTTATATTGTAATTGAAACAAATCAAGGGATGAACTTCATGTGGGACCAAAAGACTACTGTTGTTGTTCACGTGGCACCATCTTTCCAGGTAAGTAGGGGGTGGACTGGGAGTTATGATTTCAAACTCAGAGTTATGCATCCAGAACTGGAGCCACAGTTTGAAAAGCAGGGCTTGGAAACAAAGGCTTGTGTTATAATTTTAGTTTTGCAAAAAGTTTGGTTTAGTGGACAAGAAGAAGCAGCAAGCAGGCCATATCTTTTGTTTCATTGCACTGTTCAGTCAGTATTAAATACTCCAGAATATTTGGGGCTAGAAGTATTGGTAACACATTAGGAGTGTTTCTGTCACTTTAAGTCTGACTATTTCTAAGCCATTTTTTGCCGTCTGTTTAGAAACTTGCACCTATTTTGCCTTTAGAGGTTCTATAGTTTATTTCTGTCAAAGAGTGGGCTGCACTTAAAATAACCAAAGCATTTACTGTGCCTACACAATCACACAGGGAAAAGTCTGTGGTCTTTGTGGGGACTTTGATGGCCGCTCAAGGAATGACTTCACAACCAGAGGGCAGTCTATGGAGATGAGCATCCAGGAGTTTGGGAATAGCTGGAAAATAACAAGCACCTGCTCAAATATAAACATGACAGACCTGTGTGCAGATCAGCCTTTTAAGTCTGCCCTGGGACAGAAGCACTGCAGCATCATTAAGAGTAACATCTTTGAAGCCTGTCACAGCAAGGTAATCCTGTTCTGTCATCCTCAATAGTTTCACTCTAGATACTTGTTGCTGTTTTGCAGCATATTTGCAGCATATTTTTAGTATTGAAGCTACTATACAATACTACAAGGCTACCTCTCTCAAAACCTCACTTCCCAGCTATGCCAGTTAAATCCTGTTGCACAGTATTGAGGAAAGAGCAGTGCCTGTTTTGAACGACTGAAGATAAAGAGGATAATAGCTGGCCACCAGAAGTAGAAAGTTAGGTATCTGTAAAATGTAGAGGTAAGTTAGTCTAGGACTGTTTGTATGGTGATCCTTGGGAAGTTCATTCAAGTTATCTAAAGAGACTTATAATTTGGGTTATTTGAGTCACAAATTGAATTAATTTAAACAGAAACAGGGATACTCTTCTTAATTAGAATGTCTATACAAAGCGGCAGTGCACTTTATTAAGCAATTTTAAAAACAAACTTGGCTTAATTTCCTTTGTTAGTTTATGTTGGCAATAGTTAAAAACCAAGAGACATGAAGTTTAGTGGAAATAGGATTTCCTTTCATACTCACTTAAGCACTGTCTCTCAGATGAAGAGTGCACACACTGTGGTAGTGGTGCTAAGCCAAAACAAGGTATTTCAGTCCTGCAGAAATCACACTGGGAAGACATTTTAAGTGTAAGTGGCAGCATTACATATGTAAGAATAGGAAGATTTTGAGTCCAATTCTACCAGGCAGGCGAAAATAGAAAACTACCTGTTGTAAAATATCATGGCTCCTTCATGAAAATCCCAGTCTGTCACAAACCATCAGTGCATGACAGAAATTCAGAGCCCTTTCACTCATTAAAACACAGTGCAGCACATAGAGCTGTCGTGACAGCTCTGTCGGTGTTTTGACAGGTGAACCCCATTCCATACTATGAATCCTGTGTGTCTGACTTCTGTGGCTGTGACAGTGTGGGAGACTGTGAGTGCTTTTGTACCTCAGTGGCTGCCTACTCGAGGAGCTGCAGCAGAGCTGGTGTCTGTGTCAGCTGGAGAACCCCTGCCATTTGCCGTAAGTACTGCACTGAAACGCACACGGAAAGCAGTGCCCCTTGTGCTCAGGCACACAGGGGATACAGAAGAGCAGAACACTTACATTGCTATGCATGTGTGACTGAACAAGCTCTTTTTATCATGTTTATCTTATTAAGATATTTTAAACAAGATTTAAAAATAGTCTCTGCCCAGTGTCTGAGACCTAAATGTTTTTTATTCTTCTGTCACAGCTGTGTTCTGCGATTATTACAATCCACCTGACAAACATGAGTGGTTCTATAAACCCTGTGGAGCCCCTTGTCTAAGGACCTGCAGGAACCCACAAGGGAAATGTGGGAACTTGCTGTACAGTTTAGAAGGTAATTCTTCCTTGACTTTAATGCAATTTATGGGAGTTGCAGCTACTAGTCTGGTTTTAAATGTCTGAAGCATCATGGTGACTGAAAGATTATCCCATCTGTCCTGGAGGCTCATTGACCATGCCTTGCTAATTTCCCATGTGATGGTGCCATTCATAGCATCATTTTCCGGCTGCCTTTATATGGAGAGATGAAACATCATTCAATATAAATCTGCAAAGAATAATTATCTGTTGACAAATGTAAACTAAAACTTTGGGGAGAGAGGTAAAAAGAGGACTTAGAAAAATAATTGGTAGTAAAAAGAACACTCATACTGGAACCACATTCATTTGGGGATCAAATCTATATTTGGTAGAGGTGTTTTCCTGTATCTGTATAACTCAGACTAAGAATACTTTGTTTAATTTTCCAGGCTGTTATCCAGAGTGTAGTCCTGACAAGCCATATTTTGATGAGGAGAGCAGAGAGTGTGTCTCCCTTCTCAACTGCACTTCATGGTAGGTCAGTTGATGGTGAGAAAGGTAGAACAGGACTGGAAAGGACAAAGTAGGAGATGTTTTGTTGATGTCTATAGGCAGTGGCAATTACCATTAAATCCAGGAGTAGGTTTTTTGTAAAAGTAGGCACAGTTGCAGACATTGTTATTCTATATATTAATTCATTTCAATAAAGCAATTCTTTTTACTTTTTCTCTTCAGTGATCCCAAAGAGAAACTATGTGCTGAAGACTCCAAAGGTAACTTTTCACCACCCTCACAAAGCATTGAGTGATGGCAGGACTGAAACAACCCAACATCACATGTTACTGCAAACATACTGGTAATAGGAGGCCAGACAGGTAGTTTAATATGTGGGTGCATAGAAGCACAGATATACTCAGATGAATAAAATGCAGCCTTTGACCTCAAGAACTGTGTAAAGGATAATCATAGGGATGAAGGAGACAGGTGTGATATGTAGGATTCATCTTACCCAGGTTAATACCTGTTTTCCACTTTTCCACTTCCTTGACTTCAGTGAAGACAGATGGATAGTAGTCTTTAGTAGGCCATTCATGATACCCCTTTTAACAGGTACTTTTAGAACAGGGCAAATCTTGTAGAAGTGCTGTTTCCTAACCATTCATTTAATAAAATAAACTAAGACAGCTAGCTTATTAGATTCGTGTTTGTGTGCCTAAACAACACATTTGGTTAAAGTACAGTACCAGTTAATTTCCATATCTGGGAGAAATCACATCCCAAATTACAGGGTGACCCAGTAAATAACACATTTGCAGTTTAGCTGACTTTGTTACAGTAATAGATACACTTCCTTTGGTTCTTACATATACAGTCTCCAAAATCTGGAGAGGTCATATATTTAAATGAAATTTTGTACCACTGCATGCTCGTCATTTGTGGATGGAAATGGCTGTGCAACATCTCCTGAGCCAGGGTTTTGTCACTCAGAAAGGCATAATCCCAGTCAAACTCCCTGCCCACAGGGAGTAGTCCTGTGCTCCATGCCGGGTTAGGCCAGTACCAGTTCTGACACTTTTACCAACCAGTTATTCCTCTATGCAAGCAAGAAACTAGAAACACTAGCAACCAGCAAAGTCCAACACACCTTAAATAAACCAGACAGACTCCCTGTGCAGCTTCTCAAGCAGAAACTGACGAAGTTTTTCTGCCAGGTAACTCATGTTTGATGTTGTGAGCTTCAGAAGGGTAAATGCAGAATTTGGTTTGCTTTTCACTTGTATTTGTATTGCAAGTGTCCTCTGTTGCCATGGCATTTTCTCTTTTGCTGCCTCAGTTTGTCTTTGCTGCTACAATGGGAAGACCTACACCTTAAATGAAACTGTTTACAGCCACGTGTATGGGACTGAGTGTGGTGAAGCTGTCTGTGGCCCTAATGGACAGATCATTAAAACAGTTACCCCCTGCAGAACTCCATCTACACCAGCACAAGGTACCAGATTGATAAGAGGCTTGGTGGTGATTCTGTATAAGTCCGTAATGGTAATAAGATTTATCTATTATTGAAAAAGGCTCCTTGGAAAAAGCATGTCTAGGATAAGAGCAGAATTTATGACTGTTGAAGTTTCAAAACTGAGGGATCAGAGCTTGTGGGTCCTGTAGTAAGGACCAAAAGTGTAGTTTTTATAGATTCTTGCTGACCTTACTGTCAGTGAGGTTAAGAGAGAATAGAAAGATTCAGCGATTTTTCATTACACCTTTTACAATAAGTTTAAGGATACCACAGTTGACACTCTGATGTTGTCAGTCTCAATATTTCATACTTCTACATCTTCTTCTTCTCTTTCTAATCACCTGTAATACTCTACAGATTTTATTGTACTGTATTCTGCTTCTTCTCCTTCTTATCACCTATAACACTCTACAGTTTTTATTGTACTGTATTCTGCATTGGAATAAGTGAATCTCCTACAGGTCACTGGAATATGAAAATAAAACTTCCTGGAAGTTAACTCCTATTCAAAAGGGATTTTCCATAGTGAATGAAATGTAAAAAACCAGAAAATAGGAAGCAAAATGAAGATTAAAAAAAGTGGGACTTTTGCCACATGATTATACAAATAAAAATAAGTGGCTAATGATATATGTATTATCCTGGTAGAAAATTATACAAGGACAACAAGGAAAATTCAGTTAGCTTCCCTACTCATTTGAGTGGAAGAGCTAAATACTTGATGGTGAGCCCATGTGTTTGGTATTTACTGAAGATATTAACAAGTGAAGTACAGTGTAGTAATACCTAGAAAAGGAAGGATTATTGAAAGCAGACTGTAGATGGCATAGTAAAATGTCTGCATGATCTGTCTCTATTTAAACCAACAGTTCATTTGAAAGAAAGCATAAAAAATCCAAACGGAGTGCCACTGAAAATCACCTCTCCAAAGTCAGGTGAAGTACTACAGGACTGAAAACATTGAATTGGAAAGAATAAAAGACAGAAGAAGGGGCATTTATTGTATTCTACATAGGAAAAAATAACTAGAAGTGAAAAGGGGGTGTGTGTAGTATTACAGCACCATCCTGTGTAATAAAGAGTGTTTATAAATACAGAGGATGGTTTCAGTGTGGACATGTACAGAATGTAGGGGGATAAAAAAAGTTGTGGTTTTTTGGGGTTTTTTTTTTGTGGTTGTAGAGAATGTAAGAGATGTCTTAGGGCTTGAAAGTAGAATAGTAGAGGGATTAAACACTAATTTATTTTATTTCCTGCAGAACCACAGAGGCAATACGTAACATCTGCACCCCCCTCATCAAAGGTAGCCGCTCCCTGCTTCTGCAATGACAATGGACAATTGCTACAAAGGGGTGAGAAACCGTGCAACTTTTTTCTGCACCATTGACATGGAAAGATGTACTGATAGATAAAAGTGCTTCAGCAAGCGCTCATTCTGCCTGTCACAGTTAGACATTACGAGAAGTTGTTAACTTCTTTGAACTGTAGCTAACACCTTCAGAACTACGACTCTCCCATATCCAAAAACTTTGTTCTGGTTTGAATACCCCTGGTGGAAGGAAACTTACAGCAGTTGCTGATGTCAGCAGAGCCCTGAATCCCAAACTGCTGAACATGAGCTTGTAACTCACAGTAATATTCCAAAAGCAGGGAAGGAAAGACTCTTCCTCATCTGTTATCACTGACTTTCTGGTGTTTGTGAAGAGCAGATGCGCTCAGTGGTGTACTCAACATTGTCTCTTCTTGTACTCATTTTCAATTCCTTCCAATGTACCTAAGAGCAGAATTTCAGGTTAGGCCTTGTGGTCCTCCCTCAGTCTTTGCCATTTGGGTGAATTGCTGTCCAGTTCAGCCATTGAATCCCAGGAGCTGCAGAAAGACAGTCCCCTGAGCATGGCTATTGGGTACAGATAGTTAAATGCAGGGCTAAGAACGCAGCTGCTCTGAGGTCAGGCCTCAGGCTAACAGTTGGGTTTTGCCCTTGCAGGAGAAAATGTTTCGCTGCCAGTGAATGTATCAGGTCGTTGTGCTTACTCTGTCTGCAATAAATCGTGTCAGATTGAATTAATTTGGGCAGAGTGTAAAACTGGTCATGCTGAGACCCTCAAGGTCTGTGATCCACAGTCGGAAACCTGTCCACCAACACCTGCTCCTGGTGTAACAAACCAAGTTCCTGCTCCCACAAGGACTTCTGTGAGTGATTGTCTTGCACTCATTCCTCCCAGAAAGGTGAGAGACTTTGAATATGTGTTTCATCATTCATCGTTCCACCATTCATGCATTGCCTGCAGCCAAGATTTGGTGTTCTCCTCTGATGCTGGTAAGCCAGCACTACTGCTGGACTGTAGGTGTGGCTGAATGAGATGATGTACAAGTGTGCCAGAAACCCCCATTGAAAGAATAAGTTGAAGATTCTTTTGTTCACCTGAAACACCTAAATGATTTTATGTGAGCAGAGCCACCTAAGCTGAACAAAGACTAGGAAGCCACACCTGGCAGTGTCCTACCAGGAGAAGCGGTCAGGACCCTAATACATATACCTAAAAAAGTAGATATCAAGGCTCTCTTGATTCCTATATGGTTCATATTTCCTGGTTTCCAGAGCCAGGTAGACACCAAATTTTGCCATGCTAGACAATTAACTGAATGGAATGTAGTTGCTGTGTGTGATTTTAAAGCTTTTGTGACATAATTTTATTATTTGCCTCTCCTCTCCTCTTTTTCTTTTTATTTTTTTTTTTTTTTTTTTAATCAATAGTTTAATGAAACATGGAATTTTGGAAACTGCCATACTGCCACTTGCCTGGGAGACGGAAACAATATCAAACTGTCTGTGGTGACTTGCCCACCTCAGCAACTGAAACTCTGTGTCAATGGTTTCCCATTTACAAAACACTCCGATGAAACCGGTTGCTGTGAAATCTCTGAGTGTCAGTGTAAGTGGCAGGAGAATTCCTGAAACTTATGTTGTGTTCAGCTAGGCCTCAAAAAAGAAGAATCTATCTGGTCAACATCTATATCATGTTCATATCAATTCAGAAGGATACAATGGAAAGCCCACCTGAAAACTTAGCTGTTGAAAGCAGATGTCCTTGCTAGAGTAATTTTTCTTTATAGAACTAGATTTTTTGTTTCTGACTGGAAGCAAGTAAAAAGGTTAAAACCAGCTTGTACTTACAGGTAGCTCAGAAGTCAAACTTGAAGCCTGTTGTTCTGTCTTCTAGGTATTTGCAGTGGATGGGGAAATGAGCATTATGTGACTTTTGATGGAGCATATTACCATTTTAAAGAAAACTGCACCTATGTTCTTGTGAAGTCAATTCATCCTGACTCTCACAACTTCTGGATTCACATAGACAACTACTATTGTGCTGCCACTGGTGGAGCAGTTTGTTCAATGTCCCTTATCATTTTTTACTCCAACTCTGTTGTTATTCTGACACAAGCAAGGGAACATGGAAAAGAAACCAACTTGGTAAATAATTGTGCTTAAACGAATTCTCAAAATTATTCTGCTGTAGTTCTATTACTGTGCTGCCAAATGTCCTGTCATGACAAAGGACTGAGCTTGTAAAATACGTAATGGGTAAAAAATGCAATTAATTTGCTTCTTCTCTTTTTTGCTTTGTGTCAATAAAATCTGTATATTCTAAAAATCTGGGAAATGATCACATAACTGAAATTTGTGGGTTCTGTCCTGATATATAAATATATACAACATATAAAAGGAATTACAACATATTAAAATATAAATATATATACAAATATAAATTACAACATATTAAAAAGGAATATTAGACAACTGCTTAAATGACTGCCTTTGACAGACACCATTTGGTGCACCTAAGTTGAATTTGTGCTGCTCTGCTTTTCAGTTGCACTAATCATATACCTTACTCAATGTCAGAGTGTCCATAAAAGCCTTTTGTTTCTTTTATTTTAGATTTTGTTTGATGATAAGAAAGTTGTTCCAGACACTTTTAAGAATGGCATCAGGATAACCAGTTCTGGCCTTTATGCCATAATTGAAATACCTGAATTAGAGGTTTACATCTCCTATAGTCGACTTGCATTTTACATAAAACTCCCTTTCAGCAAGTTTTATAAGAATACCATGGGACTCTGTGGTGAGTGTCCTCATCCGCTGACAAAAATTAATGCTCTGAATTTTCCTCCTTCTATCTCTCATTCCCCTCTAAAATCTCTAAACACTTGCAACTCACAAATGTTAATAAATTTATTTAATGGAAAGACACTGTCAGGAAATGTAGTTTTAAGTCATATCCTTTCATTCTGTTCACAGTCTGTTGGGGGACGGAGACAGGACTTTTCTAGGCCCTTCCTTTTCATCACATCTACTTCATATAGGAATGTAGGAAATGCGGAGATTCCTGTGCCATTGCAGCTACTCTGGCCACCAGGAGAAATATATCAACTAACACATCAATTCTGTTTTTCATGAGTAGCTGGCAAACTGTTTCTTCGAGCCTTCTCTTCCTAGAAACAATTTGTGTGAATTTATCCAGGACCCCATGTGTTGTTCCCTTCACACAAGGAGAACTTCCCCCAGATTTTCTCTAAAAGCAGCTTCATCAGCATCAACTGTTCTTGAACTATCATTTTTATATTGCTACCAGGTACCTGTACCAACCAGAAGTCTGATGATGCTATGAAGAGGAATGGTGAGGTTGTCAAGTCCTTCAAAGAAATGGCATTAGATTGGAAAGTGCCATATCCTACCAACAGATACTGTAATCCTGGTGTCTCACGACCATCGAAGATTGAGTATCATCAGCACTGTGTGCCTTCTAATCTGTGTAAAATCATCTGGTAAGACAACTCCCAAAAGTATCAGAAAAATAAGTCCACAGGGTAATTTTGTTCTTCACTAAATGGCTTGAGTGAACTGGTTCTAGGATATGAAGAAAATACAAAGTCTTGCAGACCTTGTGAAACTGGGCAGTGAACTGTGTGTGTTCTTCAGCTCGGCAGATATTTTTCAACTGCATCAGCAAAATCAATCCTCTCTTAATAGTGTCTGCTGCTTGGCACTCCCTCTGCCTGTCAGATCTGGAGGAGAGGCCAAGTGGGAACTGGCTATAATTCAGCATCTGAAAGCTCTGAATGATATGAAACACAGTCGGAATATAGTAAGCAAATATATGTGTCTGTTTTTAAAATAATTTTGCGGTTTAAAGCAGGATCTTCAAACACGCTAGCCTAAAACCATCAACATATAGGCTTACAGCTATGAGCTGTGCAGGAGCCTTTGCAGGTAACAGTCCAACATAATATTGTTTCCTTTCCAAGCATTGTAAAGAATGGCAGGTAAAGCTCATTCTTTAGTAAGCTGTGGGGGTGTACTGCCTATGAGAACAATTAGTAGTTGTACCTTGAGGCTCTGCCTGGGGCAGGGGGGATGGTTTGGCTCTGAGTCGAATTCTTCTTTGGAAGCAGCCCAAGTTTTTCTCCTTGCTTTGTGAAGGACCCTGACTGAGTGCCATGGCGTGGTCCCCCCCCAGCCCTACTACGAGGCGTGTGTGGCCAGCGGGTGCTCGGAGGAGCACCCCAGCACCGAGTGCCAGAGCATGCAGACCTACGCGGCCCTGTGCGGGCTCCACGGGGTCTGCGTGGACTGGAGGAGGCTGGCGAACGGGCAGTGCGGTGAGCCTGGGAATGGGAGCGCTCTGAGCCTGGGAATGGGCAGCGAGTTACGCCTGGAGAACACCCCCTGGGGTGAAGCAAGTCTGGTCTGCTTTGTCCTCCCCTGCTGCTCTGGACCTGAGAAAAAGCAGGAACAAACCAAAGAGGTTGTTCCAGTCCAGACCTGGTGCAAAACAAGGAGGAACCAGGCCCACAGTGTCTCCAGCGTGGCTCAGCCGCGGAGTTCTGTGCGTTCCCCACAGCTTGGGCACTAGATGGCAACACACCGCTTCTCTCTGCGTGCTTCGCCCTGCTCGGGCCTCCCCATGAATCCGGGCGAGCACTGCTGGTCCTGTCGCTTGCACCTTGCTGGCCCCAGCGGCCGCTCTTGCTGGAACTGCAGGGACCCCCTTGCCGGGCTGTGCGGACCCGGGAAGTTGCTGCCTGGGCGCTTTGTCCCTTCGTGTCCCTGCATCGGAGGGTACACGTGGGTCTGGGCTATTTAACTTGTGTATTGCAATGCTCCACAGAGGCCAGCTGTCCTCAGGATCAGGTGTACAAGCCATGCGGGGAAGCAAAAAGAAACACTTGCTTCAGCAGGTGGGTCATTTCCTATACGGCGTTTTTCAAGTCCATAATGTGAAAATTGCCGGGGAAATTTGGAGTTCACATTCCCTTGGGATTTAGGTGTCTTGATTGCCCTGGGCTATGTTTTTTGCCTCTCGTTCATTCTCATTTATATTCTGATTGTGCAGAGGAGTCGTTGTGAACACCCTTCCCTCCCAAAATAGCACATCAGTGTTTGTTGAAGGATGCTACTGTCCTGATGGGAAAATTCTGCTGAATGATCATGATGGCGTTTGTGTGTCTGTTTGTGGTAAGAAATTGTATAAATGTTGCTGTGGGAAGTGGAAGTAAGAGCTTGACTAGAAGTGCACATTACGGGGGTTGTTTTGAGTACAGAGGAAATGGGAGAAACCTTGTTTACTGACCCTTTCTGGTGAGGCTGGAAGCATTCCAGATTGAGAGTTTCTGTCTGCTCTTATCTACAGAAGGGGCAACTTTCGAAAGAACAAAGAATAGCACGTTTAAGATGTTTTTGTGTGCACTTTGAATTTCTCTTTGTCCTTGTGGCTGTTCTTCAGATTTCAATACCTTCCTTCTGTTCCTGTTTTTCTGCTTCTGTTGTTTTCCCTGATTGAGTTACCTTTAAAGTAACATCTAATTCATTTTATAGGTTGCACTGCACAAGATGGGTCAGTGAAACAGGTAAGTGAAAGGAAAATACTGTCTTTAAAGTTTATCTGTGTTCTGTGACCTTCTGCAAAAACGACTGCATGAGTTGTTTCTTTTAATTCTAAGCTTAAAAAACAATGAGCTGCAATGACAGTGGGGACAAACCCAGAAGATTTTATTAACTCCGCAATGTATTTAATCACTTGAGGTACAGAAACAGAAAGTGAAGTTTGTGGGAATGAGTTTCCTGGTAGAACTATCAGGCTTTCCTCCTGGAAACACATAAACCTGCAAATGAAGGTGGCAAATAATGGCATTTTATCTTACTGTTACCCTCTGGGATTTGAACTGCAATTTTCCTACCCAATAAATTAGGTCAACTCAGTCCTACGCTAGCTTGCAGCAGGCATTCATTGATATAATGCTTCCAGGTTTTGCTCTCTGAACTGCTATTCCTCTTGTTTTTATAGCCTAGAGAGGCTTGGGAACATGACTGTCAATACTGTACTTGTGATGAAACGACCTTGAACATCTCTTGCTTCCCCCGCCCTTGTGCTAAATCTCCACCGATCAACTGCACAAAAGAAGGCTTTGTACGCAAAATAAAACCGCGTCTGGAAGACCCCTGCTGCACTGAGACAGTCTGTGGTGAGTAGATCCTTCACATGCCGTAATGTGGCATCATTTGCCTTCATCAGTAATCCTAAAGTGAGATGTGGTGCCCCAAAGGTAGCAGATTCAAATAAGCACACTGGAGTGGTCATTTCTTCCATCTACAAGCCAGGAGCTCTTGCTAGCAGAAAAGAACTCCTCTGGTCCAGCTTGTACTCTAAATTAGTGCCATGACCTGGCAGATATTTACACTGTGGATCATTGGGACCAGTAGGTGCTCCACAGGATCCTGTGGCTCTTGTCCTGAGATGAGAGGGTGATCCTTCCACAAAGATTCACTCAGTAAGGGAGGATGTGTTAATCTTCCAGGCTTCCCTAAGGCTTCCTGTGGAGGTTCCTGATATATGTTTGCCCTCAGCTCTGCATTTGCACCCTCCCAGTCCCAAATGCCCACCACAGCACAGGAGTAGCCTGCTCCTAAACCAGGCCATTCCCAGTATCTATACCAAGATGCAGGACAGACGATCCTGGCAATGGTAATAGGATGGGTTTTTTTCGAGCTCTGTCTGCAGGTAACACTGCTGGATGGAAAGGTTTGGCTTACTTTGTCTCTGCTGTCTATTGCAGAATGTGATATAAAAACCTGCATTATCAACAAAACAGGATGTGACTTAGGTTTCCAGCCAGTGGTTGCTATATCTGAGGACGGTTGCTGCCCTATCTTCTCCTGTAGTAAGTACCTCATTTCTTGAAGGCGTTTTATTTATTCCTTGAAGTATTTGATTTTTCTAAATGAGTTAACATCATGGCAGGAGCCTCTCCCTTTCCCTCACAGCCTTTACAATTGGGCTATCTTTTATTTTTATTTTTATTTTTATTTTTATTTTTATTTTTATTTTTATTTTTATTTTTATTTTTATTTTTATTTTTATTTTTATTTTTATTTTTATTTTTTAATTTTTATTTTTATTCAGGGAGTGTAAGGTATTGACCACATACAGAATGATGGTTAAACTGAATCCATCCACAAGCTCTGCTGCCAAATTATATTTCCAGATTCAGACCGATAAGCCCATTAGCTTTGTTACTAGCACAGTGGTTAACAATAAAGACAAGGTCAAGTAATTTCAAGTATTGGTAAAAATAACCACATGGTAAATAGATTTAACCTTATGGAAAATACCAACGTAGGGAATTATCCCCACTTGATGCATAACATCTAAGCAGATGCTACACGTGGGCTTCTGAATACAAACTAGTACCATGTACTAGTTGCTTTTTCTCCCCCTATTGTGTGGGCTATTAAGTTCAGCTCTACTATTTGACTTCTCTAAATCACTTACAATTCAGAGATGAGTACACTAACTGCATTATTCCTAGCATGACCTTTTAATTTTTTTTTCTTACAGTACCCAAAGGCGTGTGTGTTTCTGAAGGAGTTGAATTTAAGGTGGGTCTTCTTCCAGAGATTTCTTCCTACGAGTCAATGTTGCCTGAGTCATAACTATCTGAAATTCTTGTTTTCAACTCTCATACAAAAAGCAGGATTAGAATGGCCTGTAATTCTTCCTTGCCAGTAGCCTCCCTCCCAACCCTAAGCAATCTGTCATTTTGGGATAGGTTACTGAATAGGTAATGCTAGAGACCAGTAACTTGCTTACTGAGAGATCTTTCCTGTGCTTTGGAGTCAATGGGTCAGAATAGTGATTGAACACGAATTTTAAATCTCATTGAACATTGTAAGATTATTGCTTGGTTAAACTGACCAAAAATAGATGCTTGGAATCGATGAGAACTCATTTGACATCATTGCTACACTTGGGAGTGTCAACCTTGTGTTCATTTTGTGATATCAGTGTTGAGGTTGTAGAGATCTGGATGTATATTTATTTCAGGAAATTCTTCCAAAAATAAGCCTCGTAAGTATTTGTTTTTTTGACAGACCAAAGGGGATGTTTATTCCAGAACCTTATGAATTCTTGCCATGGTTTTCTCTCTTCCCTATATTTCCAGCCAGGGGCAATGGTGCCTAAAAGCTCTTGTGAGAACTGTGTGTGCATGGATGAGCAGGATCCTGTGACACAGACCAACCGCATCCAGTGCCTTCCAGTGCAATGCCAAACCACCTGTCAGCAGGTCAGCACCTCCTTGACCACAATGGCTGTTGAGTTGAAACAGGGACAGTGTTCTTCTATTACTTGTTTTGTAAAGTCCTTTTTAGGGTACTGATTATTTTTGCTCCAGCAAATTTAAGAGGTCACCCTTGGAAAGGTGCCCTGAGGGGAAATGATTGCAAACCTGTTAAAGTCTGACTGTTGAAAGATGTTTGTGTCATTCTGTTGATGTTGTCCATTGTCAGCTCATAAATGAAGATTGTGAGGAAACTGCACAATAAACCACAAACTGGTTTATATATTTCCAGACACTTTCAGTTGTGGTCCGGGAATACTTAGTTACTTCTCAGTACTCCTGAGAATCACCACTCGAGTTGTTCAGTCTATTACAGAATATAAGCAGGGTGGTTGCTTCTCCATTCATGCCCAGATAAGGACAGATGCACCACCAATGTAAAAAATGGACAAAAGCTTTCATTACACTTTTTCCTGAAGCCAGCCACACCCACAGCCATCAGAAGACCAGTGGATACCTAAAACACAGGGGAGAAAATCTTCACACGTCTGACAACAATAGTTCCTGTAGATAATTATATCAGACCAAGCAGTGGTGGCAGATTGTGCAAGTAATCATGTGCTAAATTAATTTGACCTCTTTTGTGTGTTAGTCTGAAAAGAAGACTAGTCAACGGCAGGGTCTTCATGGCAACTGAAGTACCCAGGAGTCAGTAAGGCAGAAAAATTACCAGCTTTGATTGCCAGGCTTAATGTGGTTCCAATAGGTTTCAAAAGACAACAAAATTGAAACTGGAAGGTTGGCTCATTTCCCCTGCCATCTTCAGTGTAGATTTGATACAAAGATGCTTCAGCAACAACACAGGGGTAAACTTGGGTAAATGGAGCCTTTATTCCCACAGGGTTTTCGCTATGTGGAAGAGAAGGGTCAGTGCTGCAGCCAGTGCCAGCAAGTGGCGTGTGTGGCAAATTTTCCATTTGGAAATGTGACCATTGAGGTAAGCACTCCCTTGCTCTGAATTATCAAAAAGACCTCAGCATTTTTATTACCAGTGTCATGCATTTCAATGCTGGGAGGACCTCAAGGAAATGTAAAAATGTCTGTCTTTCCAAAGTCAATGTAGTTGTTTATAAAGCTGTTCCCTGCTATGTGCATCTCACAGGCACTACCATGTTGACAATTATATTCTCTGGCGGGAATGGAAATCATGTTACCTCCACTTCTCTTGACATGAAATAGCAAGAAAGAATTTGGAAGGGATGGTGACATGGTGTAATACTGCTCTTGCAGAGATACATGTGCTGGCTTCACATCACACTGCTCCCATCTGAAGCAGTTTCGTTATCTTGCCCTGGAGACACAGGGATACAGTGTGAGCAAGCTGATATAGCTGTGCTGCCACTGGTTCTGAATTTGCTGAGGCAGAAATCAAGTGACACAGCTGCTGTAATGTTCCGTGACTTGGTAACACACACAGATAATACATCATGTCTTGGAAATGTAGCATTGTGTAGGCATGAGCTGAGCCTTTAAAGGATGGGCTTGATGATCTTGGAGGTCTTTTCCACCCCTAATGATACTATGATTCCATGATTCTAGCTCTTTGGTTTTATTACAGCCTGCTACTCCTTTGTATGGTTAATGATGCTGTTTCAACCAGTGGCTTATCTTACAGGCTATTGCTTCTCTGACAGCTCTTGTTTCTACATATTTTCTATTTCATCCTTTTATTCCTTGATAATTTATCTTACAAGCTAGATTTTTCTGTTCCAATATATAGTTTTTATCTCTGCATGAGGAGGCTTTGGAGTTATCCATTAATCTCTATTGCAAAAACTTTTTTCTTTTTCACTCCTTCCATCTATAAAAAAGAAAACTGTTGAAATCCTTTGAAAGAATTATTTTTCTTTTGTGTATATTTTAGCGCACAAACATTACCACACCTGCCTTCTGGCATTTCTGTTAATACCTTTATGCTCATTCTGGCGTTCTTTCATTCTTTTCCCCTGGGAGGCCACAGAAGTGATTTTGCATAGACTGGTAGTGGGCGAGCTTGGTACATAATTAGTAGATGCGAATCGCAGACATCTCAGCCCTTTCAGAGTGATATGAACAACTGAGCAACCCAGTCTCTGCTGGTTCATTAACTTTATTACTGTTTCAGTTTTTAAATTTTATTGCTATACTCCATTGGCTTGGCTTTGGGGGTTTTTTGTGGTGGTTTGTTTTTTTTTGGTTTTCTTTTTGTTTGTTTGGGTGGGTTTTTTTTTTGTTTGTTTGTTGGGGTTTTTTTTGGTTTTGGGGGGTTTTTTGGGGGCGGTTTTGGGGGGGGTTGGGTTTTTTAGTGAGTTTTTTTTAATTTTATTTTATTTTATTTTTGTTTTTTCCTGTTTTTATCAGGTTGGAAAGAGTTATAAAGATCCATATGACAACTGTACTCACTACACATGCACTGAATCGGCAGGCCAGTTTTCCTTGACAAGTACAATAAAGGTCTGCCTACCATTTGAGGAAGCAAACTGTGTGCCAGTAAGTATTTTACAGCCAGAAAAAGACTTCTGTAATGAGCCCTGATGCTGGCCTGGGAGCTGTATTTGCTGTTTTGAATTAGTATTTCTTGATCTTTCTCATATGATCGTCCTTGTTTGAAGGAAGTGTGCTTTTCCAGCTCTTTGTCCAGTGGAAATAAAGCAAAAATATTTGCAAACAAACCCACACAATTTACATTGTTGTGGGATAAGCGCTAGAACTTGAAGGAGAAGGGTATTGGAGCAGTAGCAAGGAGGCATTTTTCATCACTTGAGAAAGATCAGTGTTATAAAGTGCAGTTGAACAAGTGGTAACTCACCGTGGATCCTTGGAGGACTGAAGAACAAAGTGTCTTCTGATATGTGGTTTACCATGAAGTGAGGAAGTGGAACATGAATGAGGAAGGATAATATTCATACCTGGGCTTTCCGCCATTGATGGTTTCCAGCAACTTTCAGAAGCATTTTGGGACTTCACAGCAGATCAAAGCAGGGACTAGGACAGCCACATACTTGAATTAGCTCTGGGGTAGGCTCGGTCCTGGTTAGGCTGTTCAGTTCCAGGGGCATCTGTCATTCTGGAATATTCTCTGGCTGGGGTTTTTATGCCAGCTTCAATAGGACCTAAATAAGATCAGGCGTGTATTACAGGACATGTAACCTGGTTTGTGAGAGGATATATAGTTTTAAGAAAATTCACTCCCTTCCTTGCTGGATGATTTGTTTTGGTTTGGGTTTGTTAAGCAGCTTTATATATAATTGGTGCACAGATAGGTCTGATGAGGAATTTGTGTTGATTAGAGATGAGGGACTGGAACAGAATTCTCATCATTGCTGCTTAGCACTACATGTATCTGAACTGACTGTTCTGGTTACTTTCAATACAGGGGACAGTTGAGGTGTCTTCAGATGGCTGTTGTAAGACATGTAAGTGCATTAAATCACTGCTTCTGTATTCCAATAGTGCTTTGTCCTTCCCTGCTTGTAGCCCTGTTTCTGCATGCACTGAGAGCCTACACAT
This sequence comes from Chamaea fasciata, assembly GCF_029207755.1. Classification (NCBI taxonomy): domain Eukaryota; kingdom Metazoa; phylum Chordata; class Aves; order Passeriformes; family Sylviidae; genus Chamaea; species Chamaea fasciata. The sequence goes on along the minus strand of NW_027094092.1, from coordinate 16,910,756 downwards.
TCCACAGACTGAAAGACAGTTTTACAGCAGCAGAACTGTTCTGTTCCTCACAGCCAAGACTAAAAATCCGTCTCGTTCTTCCTATGGGAACACTAAAATTTTTTTATCTCCCTCTCTGTGTTTTTAAATAACTGAAATACTGTTAGCTTGACCTATACTCCTGATAAAAAAACTTGCAGAAAATATTCTCTGTGTTCTTGCATCTGCAAATTGCATAGAAACAACGTTTTGGGGTTGTTTTTCTGTAGCATCTACTCAGAAATGCTAGGTTGTTACAGAGCCACAAATGTAATTCATAGCAATTTTAGAAAAACCTAAACCCCTCATGTCTCCTTTAGGTCTTGATTCAACAGTATCTGTACATGTTAAAGCTAGTCCACAAATGGAAAAGTACATTGACCAGTGGGGAGTCATTTTGTTGAATTAATGCCTGTTTGCACTCGCATTTGTGGTTTTGGTTGTGCATATGAAGTGAGAAATTTTACTAGGATAAACTGTCCCTGGTTTACTAGCAGATGCCTTTGAAAACATTTGTTCCCCAGTCTGAAGAAGCCTAACAGAAGTGTTCTCCTGCCCAGGTATTGACCTGCCACACAAATGCAAACGCAATGTGAAGGAGCAGTACATCGTGCATGGCAAATGCAAGTCAGCTGCTCCTGTCCCAGTGCCCTTTTGTGAAGGGATGTGCAGCACCTACTCTGTGTAAGTAGGAAGCCTTTCTCTGTCCTCCTCTGTGGCTTGTCTTCCTGGGTTCTTGTCACCAGTGGGCTGCAGCTGCTTGTCCCCTTGCTGCTGTTTGGAAGGGCCTGGTTGGGAAACTGGGTGTGCAAAAGAGCAGTCATTAGCAATGGCTTCAATGTGATAGAGTACCTTACCTTAGCCAGGAAAATAGATCCCTTTGGAAAGATGCCAGCTAAATTTATTAAACATGCTCTTAAAACATGTCCTTGTATGGTTTTTAAACAGCTCTAGGAGGTTTTTCTGCCTTTTGTTCTCTGCATGAATTGCTCCTTTCTGACTTGCTAGAATGAGCTTAATCCAAAATCCACTGAAGTTACTGGGATTTTCCCCACTGGTGTCAATGGGTCTGGCCCTGCATGGCCAGTAGCATTCTGAGGAAAGGCTGTTACGAATAAGCAGAAAAACAGATAAGAAATTTTGTTCCTTAGGAGTATGTGCATTTGGAGCAGCAAATATGGATGAGTTTGGGAAGACCACAGCAGACTGATATGAAAAAATCTCATTTCTATAGGTATTCTTTTGAGGCCAGTGAAATGGAACACAAATGCACTTGCTGCCATGAAAAAAGAAGTCACAAGGCAAAGGTGGAACTGGTTTGTTCGGGCCATAAAACAATCCAGTTCACATATGTGTATGTAGATGAATGTGGATGTGTGGAAACAAAATGCCCAAAGAGGATAACATGAGTATAGACTAAAGGAAATACTTAATGTCCCATTTAATCCTTCCCTAGCAAGTGAGTAGTTTAGAAAACAGCTGTGAGTAACCTTCAAATGACCATAGTAGCTTTTTTCTTTCTGGTATTATATGCAGTTATGGAAATTAGCTAAGATTTTACTCGAGATGTTTGTAGAATAAACTGCATTTCAAAGAGGATTTGTTCTCCTGTTTCAGTGATGCTGCTATGTCTTTAATCCCACACTGATGTATAAACCAAGGTTATTACAAGACACTCTAGAGACAACTGATGCCTTTCAAAAGTCCTGCCTGAAGAAAGTGCACGTTTTTAAACCGTAACCACATGTATCACTTCATTTCCCTTAGAAAGGAAACAACAATCACTTCCACAGCTGCAGCTCAGGCAGAGGCAGGACTTGGTTCAGGGCCACATTTCTCTTCTTCTCCCCAGTGGTCCCAAATCTACTTTGGCTGTGACTCTGGATCACTGGAGGAAGTCAAGGTGGTTTTATTCCTTCTTCACAGAGAGCACTGTATCAGGAGTGTAAAAACATGGATCTCACATATACACTACAAAATGGATATATTTGCACCCTTACTGGGAGTCCTTATCTCACTGGGGGTTTTCATTATTTGCCAATATCAAGCTCTGATCTGTGTGTCAGTTCAGTCTCACTACTGGTTACATGGCTATGATTTGTGTTATAAATAACTGACTCCCAGCTAGCATGCCCAGTGGTACTGGTGACAGTATTTCACGTGGACAGGGATCAAAATGATCCAACAATACCTTGAGAGTACACAGGGAAGGCAGATGGTTCTGTTATTTGAGCAATTTGTCTTTTGTGACCTGAAAGAGAGCTGAAGACTGTGACTTTCTTAGTGTCCTGCACCCTGCTGTGGAGGCTTTTTGAGAATTGTTTTGTAGGGAATACTTTTGAACTGACCAAGTAGATATGATATGCATTATACTTTAGCTTTCTGTTTTTAAATGTTGCAGCCCTTGAGCCCCAAGGAATCTTTAAGTTGCTTCTTTCTCCTAATAAATCCTTTCAGCAGATGTCAGGTTCCTTTGATATATACTGTTTCATCATGATGTTACTGGTCTTAAAATTGTGGAGATCCTTGATATTGCTTGATTATAAGTTATGGGAACTTCCAGATAATTCAGCTAACTATCTGTGCAATGCAGCTCCCTTGGAAGGCACAATTGCGTGACTGAGGCTCATGTACAAATTTCACATTAGTCCAGAATACTGCTTTTTTTGATGCAAATCAAGCGCACAAATGTCTTTGCAATGCAAAGAGCAGCACCAAAAAAAAAAAAAAAAAAAAAAAAAAAGGACATTCCTTTCTTTCCTCCTTGCCTTTCCCTGAGGGGGAAGCGGTCATTCTTGAGTGCTTTTGTCATCAGAACAGTAAGCTGACTATATAAGTAGTCATATACACAAATGCAAATCAACCAGCCAACTAGCCCTTCGAATCAATAATTGTCAACAAGATGACTTAGCAGGAACAGGATCAGAAACCTTTCACATCTCTGCATTGTCTTCAAGTGGGAGAAGGGAATAAACCACAATCTAATCATACCAGGTGTCTTTAGATCCCTATTCTCTTGTCTCTTTCAGTGATGGTGAGAAGCTGAGAATGGTATTGATATAAAGGAATGCTTTCTTGTTCATTTTTGGCATGCACTTTGCTTTTCAGGCAAGTGAAATGCTCGAACCAAAGGCATATTTCCATCTCCAGGATGCTTTTGGTCATATGAAATCTCACGTACTCCTTCATTCCCAGTTACACCTGGCACTCCATTCACTCACTCAATCCAGCATCTAACTGGCCTATGTGATACTGCTTACAGCCCTGATGGCCAGGTTTTAAAGAGAACTCTTTGGTTCTCTGTTTGGAGGTGCAGTCTTACTTAGCTGCCAGCAAGGTAAGGCCTTTTTAATGAGAATTTCAGCTTCTTCAGTTAAAAGACAGAATCACAGAATATGCTGAGTTGGAAGGGACCCTCAAGGATCATCAAATCCAATTCCTGGCCCTGCACAGGACACCCCAAGAGTCACACCATGTGCCTGAGAGCAGTGTCCAAATGCTTCTTGAACTCTGCCAGGCTTGTGCTGTGACCACTTTCCTGGGGACCCTATTCCAGTGCTCAGCCACTCTCTGGGTAAAGAAACTTTTTCTAATATCCAACCTAAGCCTGCCCTGACACAACTTCAGGCCATTTCCTTGGGTTCTGTCACGGGTCAGAGAAGAATTCAGTGCCTGTGCTTCCTCTTCCCCTCACAAAGAAGTTGTAACTGCAATGAGGTTTCTACTCAGTCTCCCTCAGGCTGGACAGACCAAGTGACCTCAGCCCTTCCTCATACAGCTTCCCCTCAAGGCCCTTCACCATATTTGTTGCCCTCCTTCGGACCCTCTCTAATATTTTATATTGTGGTGACTGAAACTACACACAATACTCAAATGAACATCACCCCAACCCACCACAAAAGCAAAAATCAGCCTGGAGGCTGTTTAATAAAGATGCTGACAAGCTGACCCTTCTTGCTCAGGGCCTGTGCCTCTGCATGCAGCAGCAGCACTGCTGCTTGTACAGAGCAAGCTGGACTGCAGCAGAAGTCTGTGTGTCCTGTAGGCTGTTGCAACAAGCTCTCCACCAGAATGGGCAAAGTTAAACACAGGTGACCTTGCCTGAAAGAGCTTGATTTGACCATGATCCTGCTGCTGTGTGGCTGCTCCTCACGTGTGCAGGGTCCAGCCTTCATCTGTAGCCCGAGGCCATCTCTTCTGGTTACTGACTGGTCTCTGCAAGTCAAATGTTTCCCTGGTGTAACTCAACAAAAATCAGTGGCATGACTCCAGGTACTGTTTCTTCCTTTTGTGTGAATTCTTTACCCCAGCACAAACTTCAAAAGGGTAACCCCAGGAGAACCAGTGCTCAGCTGAGCCAGCTGGGCCAGGGCTCAGCTGGTTTTAGCCTGTAGCCATTCTTTCCTTATCATGCGAGGATGGTACTCCCAACTTGCTGAACAGCTCTGAGCCAACACACCAGGAAGTACTGTCACATATTGCTAAAATAAATATTTGCCAGAGATACTGCCTCATGTCAGGTGAACAATTCCTAAGACACTTTATCATTTTACTGGTGTGTTCTGAGTCTGGGTTGCTGTTATAAGATGAACTCTGACTTGCCTATTGGTTTGAGGCCTGGAAAGGTCAGTTCACAACACTACTTTGATGTAGTTTAGCTAATTTTTTTTTTTTTTTTTTTTTTTTTTTTTTTACATGTTATTGGCCTTTGCAAGGAGGAGAAGAAAATTCAGGTTGTACTCTGAATTTTTATTTGGGGAGAGGCACACTATTCTTTGACCTAGTTCTCTCCTAAGTGATCCCCTGGCTGTGGAATCCAGCTGTAGTGTTATCTATGGTGTGCTTTATCGATATCAATCTATTCTGATATCTAGAATCTCGAGCTAAGAACAAAGACTGTGAACTGTAAATGCCCTCTGATACAGGAGGGATTGTTTAAAAGAATGCTGCACCTACTTTGTTTCAGTGTACCAGCTTAACAATTGGAAAGTTGCAAGGTAAACATGAAAAAATTTGTCTAAACATCACTCAGGAAAGTTATCTGATTAGTAATGAACCAGAAAAGAAAAGAATCTGGCGAATTCGATGGATCATCTTTTAGGTAAGGGGGAGAATAAAGATTGAGTGGTCTGAGAGCTGTGCCTGATGCTTCTACAGCTTGGGTGTTCAAAGACATTTTCTTGGCCTTGTTTATATTTCCCTCCTAACATAAGGACAAAGGTAGGCCTTTGTTTCTTTCATGTGATTGTTTATGATTGTAATATTTAAGTCCACAAAGCCTTCGTGCAGTGATATACAACATGGTATTTGCTACTTACCTGGCATCCCAAACATCCTTTAGGAGAAAGAATTGTGACAATTTTCCAGACACACCAAGACAAAGGTATCAGTTTTGAAAATCTTTCTTGTTTTTACACTTCAAAGGATCTGATTATTCAGTGTCTTTAGGGCAACAATAGAGTCTCAGTTTACCTTGTACAAGGCCATTCTCACAGCCATTTAATCCTCTGGCAATCGAAATGCCTCTCAGGAAAGCGGCCTCCTTGGGGGCCTGCCTGGCCAATTGGCCTTCTCTCAGGAGTAGGCCTCAGTTTGATCATGAAGCCACAGAAACCTTGTCATTTCTTAAGCGCTTTCCTTTTCTCTAAAAAAGGTGAAGGTCCAATTTCCATCAGTAGTCTGTAAAGCAGTTTAATTGATACTCCCTGGCTGTAATTTAATTTTTTTTTTTTTTTTTTTAATTCAAATGCAATCTGTCCAGTGGCTTCCTGTAACCGTGGGTTGACACTTCTGGTCGTAGATATCCCTGTTTCACTCGAGCTTGATTTCTCCAAAGGCCCGTTTTTAAACTATCCTCCTTGTTGGAAAAAAAATTATTTACAGATTCTCTAGAGCATCCAATCCAGAAACAGAGAAAGACTGAATAGCTAGGCAATGGTTCATCCCATTTACCTAAAAAAAGTCTGTATAAATCAGGAGTTGAGGCGCTGTACTCTTTCTGTTTAGTTACTGTGCATCTTACCTCAGCCCAGCCCTCCTCTGGAAATGTTCCTACCTCTCCTTTTGACTTCCTAGTCTGAGGTAAGTACAGCCCTACCTCATCTAAATCCTTTAAGAAATGTAAGGATTTGATCCCAAATGCCAACATTATATTTGTGACTGGAAGCACCAGATATTTGCCACAAATTCTGCCAACCCTACATCCTACTTTGAACATCTCAACCAGCAGCACTTTCAGGGGAAAACTCTTTCACCCTGATTTTTACTAAGACTAATGCTGAGAACAGTTTCATAGCTTCTTTGCAAAGGGCCTAATCTCACTTGCTTTTGACATTCATAGCCACCGTCTGAATTTTCTCTTTGCTCTTTTGTTGGTGTTTTAAATGTAGTCCTTAGAAGCTGATCTCATTCTCAACCCTGACACTGAATGAGTCATATTTTGACCTACATTAATGTCCCTTAGCATGACTCCAGCAAATCAAAGGGAACTTAAAATTGGGCTAAATTAGCAGTGAAGTTAGTGCCACCCCTATGTGTTTTATTTATGAGTTATATTCAGGTTCAGTGGATGAAGGTCTCTGAAGAAGTGCATAAACCCTTTTGTGTTCCAGCTCTGAAATGGTTTGTTTCATGTCACCACCTCTCCTCACACTGCTATTCAAAGAGAATCTTAAGACAAGTCCATTGCCACTCCTTTACAGCATCTTGACTTCGCTTCTTTACGTATCTCGACATTATTCTGCCATAAAGTGCCATAAAAACCTGGCTTAAAAGCAGAGTTTAATCTGACCTGCAGTAAGCATCGTTCTATAAACAAAAGGCTACTATAGTGCGCTGTAGCCATACCAGCTGCCACTTTATGGCCTGGAATTAGCCTTTCCCCAAGGCCTATTTCTCTCAAGGACCAGTGCACGATCTTGACATCCCCAAGCACCCCAGTTTAGTTTTAGCATGCCTACTTGAACTTTCTGTGTGCTTTTGGTGATGTTTTCTGTTTTTTCAGACTTCAGGTTAGGCATGGAACAGATTTCCTGGGTGTGTGATATATGCTATTGTAAAAGTTTAAGGCAGATTTTTGGGAGGAAACCTCCTAAGGGGGCCCTCCCTCCCCTCCCCCAACCGGTTCAGGGAAGAAAAAACCTCCTCCGAGAGAAGTGGAAAGAGCCCTGTTTATTAAACAGACAAAGCACTCCCCAGCACAATAAATTCGACAATACCAGATGACAAGAACTTCGTGCCACTCTGGAGAGATGACAGGATTAGAAAAGAAGTCCTTCCTGGAGGTGGTTGCTCTGTCTCAGTCCCTCTGGCACTGGGACATGCTGCGCAGGATGGATCTTGGTGGGTTCCAGGTGCGGGCCCCCACGGCGCTCCCCCGAGTCCTTAGTCCAGAGAGATTTTAACAGTTCCAAGGAAAGACAAAAAAAAAGAGGAAAAAAACAGGAAAGAAAAAAAAAAAGAAAAAAAAAAACAGGAGGAGAGGAAAAAAAAAAGTGAAGCTTCTTCTCCTCTGCTAGCTACTGCCTAACTAGCTGACTAACTACTGAAGAAAAAAAAAAATCTCTCCGTCCCTTGCCGGGTGTTGCTGAATCCAACTCTCAAGGCCAGCTGGTGGAGGAAAGTTTCTGAAAACAAACCGCGCGCCTCTCCCTTCCCCCTGCTCCCAGACCCAACACCAAAGGCACGCAGGGCAGTATCCAACAGAGACCCAACAGACAGTTGGGGATACAAACCTCACAACGTCACCCCAGGACAGCTATAAATCCATATTTCTTCACCGTTGCTCCAGGAAAATTTTTAGGAACTGTTGTAATTCATCACACTACTCCAAAATAAGTAGTTTGGAAAATCCTTCAAAGAATTTTTATAGCCTGCAGTGCTGGTCTCTATGGGGAAGTTCTTTTCTGGAGTCTGTTTACTGAGAACCAGGATAGCTGTTGTAGCTCCGGTGGATGTTTGTTCTTCTCCATCACCAAATAAATTGGACCGGACATCCTCCTAGAGATGCCTGTGCCTTTCCAGGAGCAAGTAGTTGATTGGGTGACATTTTTGTGTCCTGTGTTTTACTGTTCACAGTAAATCATAATAATAACCCTTATAGCCATTATAGAAGGAATTCAGTTTCAAACACATTCTCATCCTGCATCTACACTTTCTTAATGGAATAATTATTCAATTACCAGTCATGCAAAGGTTTCTGCCAGAAGGAGAAGCTATGCTTATCAATTTACCTTTCCCTCAAGTTCAATGACTTGAAAAACATCTGAAAAATAAACCCCATTGAATTTGTAAAAAAGCAAACAAAGGTTTCCCAGCAGTCTCATATTTTGCTTTCAGTGCAATGCTCACAAGCGTGCTTGACTTTCCTGACATGTTTTTATTAATAACTAATGAATTAAGCTGCTTGCTTTTGATGTTGATTTTTCACTGCAGAATATGACTCAGTGAAAGGAGCTTCTTTGCAGCCTAGGCATATTGTGGGATGGCATAGCACTTCTGGTAACAAAATTGTCTGTTCTATAAAAATGGGTTGTTGTTTTATCTGATGAACAGTTCTACCACGTTGTATAATATCATCCTTGCTTGTAGATACTGTGGGATTCCATAATACAGTTCTATTTCAATGCTTCTTTATCACTTTGAATTCCCTAGTTTCTAATAGCTTTGGGCCTGATTCTCTTCTACTTTTTATTTTATTAATATGTGATAATTCAGGATTTTTTTCTAATCATAGTTTTTTATTGCAACTTTAAAACTGAATTATTTTTTTTTATTTCCCTTGTAAGGTGGGCTTCCTTGCCTGAGAAAGATTTTTCAAACAAAATAATAAATAACAAAATGTCTCATTATCATCAGCAAAGATGAATTACTCCGTACATGGAGCTTGTAAAACACTGCAAGCTCTGGGTATTTGAACAAAATAGTCTGTTAATAATGCATGCAAGGAATTATTAGTAATTAAGAACTGTTTCTCCTTGTTCTAGCAGTCAAAACAAGGGAGCGAACATTGAAACGTGTAATCTTTGCTGCTAGTTCAGATTTCTGTCTGGACTAGTAGATCCTGCTTTATCTGCACAGCTTTCTTTGAAAGAAAACTCAATTAGTTATGTATCCAGTCTGCAGCACAGCTCGAGCCCTGAGATAGGTCAGCACTGTCCTTTAGAGTGGAATATATGCTTACACCAGCAGAGTCTAAAAGTGAGAAAAGCTTTCTCTGAAAATCCCAACCTGTCATTTGATACAAGAAGACACTGAAAGTGGTGTTATGCTGTGACAGAAACGTGGTGTGACAGGATCCCTAGGCAGCCAGTTCACTGAAGTGACATGTTTTTAAAGCAAAAAGGGCTCTCCCATTAAAAAAAAAAATAAAAAATCCCCACCAGAAATATTCCAACCGGATTTACTAGAGTGCAGAATAATAATCTGCAGTGGGATGACCCTGAGAGGGAGTGCAGAGCTCTGAGGTGGATCTGATTTTAAAAGGTTTGATTAAATAGATCTCCTATCAGCTCTGTTCATGAAGAGTAGGAGCTTTCCCCCAATTCAGCCCCGGCCAGGACTTCCGATTTGCTAGCTCTCTTCAGGGTCCCTGGGAAGTCTCCTTCTGTCCCTCACCTCACAAATCTGACTTTGGGTCTGCCCTCAGCTGCAGTTAGCCCCTGCTCCTTCTCTCCCAGTCTGCACCCTGCTGCAGGCTCAGCTCCTGCATTTCATACCCTCTCTGTATGCATTTGCCCTCCCAAACCTTCCCCCAGATAAATCTATGCAGTTACTCTCAGGAAAGAAGCCATCTCCCCTTCTTCCAGAGGGATTACTTCAGGCTGTAACGAGTACTGGGCACTTCCTGGTATCTGTGCAATCTGTGCGGTTAATTAACGGTGAGTTATCCCTGCAGAGAAGGACTGAAGGGTACTGGGGGATGTAAACTTGGGAATGAGCTGGCAGTGTGCCCTTGAAGCCCAGACCGCCAACTGCATCCTGGGCTGCATCAAAAGAGGTGTGACCAGCAGGCTGAGGGAGGTGGTGCTCCCCACTACTCCATCCACTCTGGTGAGAGCCCACCTGGAGTGCTGCATCCTGCTCTGGAGTCCCCAGCACAATAAAGACACAGACCTGTTAGTTCCAGAGGGCTGGAGCCCCTCTCTTACGAAGAGAGGCTGACAGGTGAGTTTGTTCAGCCTGGAGAAGAGAAGGCTCCAGGGAGACCTTACAGCAACCTTTCAATATATAAAGGAGGCTGATAAGAAAGGTATAGCAAGACCTTTTTACCAGGGACTGAAGTGACATGACAAGGGACAACAGTTTTAAATTGAAAGAGGTTAGGTTTAAATTGTAGGTATAGAAGATTTTTTTTTTTTTAATAGTGGTGGTGAGACACTGAAACAAATTACCTGAGGAAGTTGTGGCTGCTCCATCACTGGCAGTGTTCAGTGTCAGGTGAGACAGCACACTACATCACTACCTGATGTAGTGAAAGATGCTCTTACATATACCCCTTACAGGGGTATTGGACTAGATGATCTTTGAAGGTCCCTTCCAACCCAAACCACTCTATGAATGTATGATTCTATGTTGTTCTCTCCAGAGACACACTCTTAATCAGAACATGCAACAGCAGCTGCTTTCACCAAACTGAAGATCTGTAGTAATTTCTTCAGGTGTTGGTTTGTTGTTTTTTTTGGTTTTTTTTTTTAATAAATGCAAAGACCAGAGAAAAACATAACAGTATTTTGCACCCCTTTTTGGCAGAGAAAGCTACTCCAGTACCTCCTGCCACTACCAAAAAGCCCTCCTTGCTTGTTCTCTGGGCTTGTGGCTCTAACGTGCCAGGGCACACTGAGTGACTTGCTAGTTGTTTAAGTTGCAGCTGATCTCAACCTTTTTGCCATACCCCTGGCTTTTGTGCCACAAAATATTAAAAAAGTAACCACAAGTTGTAGTAATTTCTGCTGTTATAAATTTTTGTGCATAATTACACCACTGGACCAGAAACCCTTTCGGAAGTCTGTCTTTCCCCCACAGTGATGTTGTTACTACATGGCTTACTACAAACACTGAGCCTAGCATCTTTTTTACATAAATCCTGGTTTTCTTTGAGCACAGGTTGACAATATTATATCAGAAAATAACCTTGGTCTGAAATTTTTGCTGCATTTTTAAATATGACAAATTGGAAAGGTGAAAAAACTCATAAAGTGATTTTTTAAAAGTTCTTTAACTTAGATTGCTATGCTGCAATTTAAAATATTTTCTGGGCTCCGGCTTTTGAAGAATACCAGCAGTATAGAAGCATTTCAGAAATGAAATATAAAGTGCCAGTTCATTCACTCTGGTAGGTCTTATTCTTTCCTTTACAATATCTAAAGATCAGAATTAAAACAATGAAGCTATTAACAGAACAAATTGAAAGTCAAAAGTCTATGTTACACCTAAAAGCACTGAAATGCTTTCTTATATTTTGATAGAGTATTAGACTAAACTGCATCCACAAAGATTATACTTTAAGAAAAAAAAACACCACACTTTGACCGTATGTCAATCCTAAGTAAACATTTTCTTGATTTACTGGAAATTATTTTGGATTTAAGGGAAACATAGGAAAAAAATCTTTTTTAGAATAAGATAACATGAAGATAACATGATGGTCTTCCATTTCATTACATATCAGTATATTTAGCATTATGAGAATTTTGTTCATAATCGTTATGGGTATACTTACTATTCTTAAATTGTTTTTTATTTCTGTAGATAGAACTTATGTATCCTAAATGTATTTTGATAACCATTTTCCCCTTTCTGCTTGCACCAGTCTATTGCCCTCACATTGCTGTGATATTCTGTCAATACATTTATATCATCAGTTATTGACATAATAACTTTACATCAGTTTTAGCATAACATATAGATATAGTGAGAAAGTATCACTCATCAAGCACTGCTGATTGTGTTACCCTTTAAGTCTATTTGAAACAATCCAGTGTTGTTGTTGCAGGTGTTACTGCTTTTACTTAGGCCAATATAAGGCAGAACAAAATTCACTCAGCAGCACTCTAGTGAGACAATTAAGAAACGGTGGGAAGGGAGAGTTATTCTTTTGTTTGCAGTAAAGCTTTAGATTTATAAGTACAACATCCGTTTGATTGTATACCAATCCTGTTATTTCACGTGTTTGTTATTACAGTGCTCCTAATTCCTACTTACAACCATAGTCCTTCTATTATGTGCCTGTAGAAATGAATGTTTGTAGAAAACCAAATAAATCTGATGCTGATAGCTTTCTCAGATGAAAGGTAAAGAGTCCATTTGCATATTTTTATGCACATATCATCTGTATTCAGAAAGTCAATACAAGAAGGGTGGAACAATCAACAGGTATTGCAGAGCTATTTGCTTTGTATTCCTTAATCTGAAATAAGACCTTTTTTTTTTTTTTTTTTTTTTTTTTTTTTTTTTTTTTTTTTTTTTTTTAAGCCATCAGATGTGTAAGGCCCTGTAACAAGTTTTCTTAGGAAATGGCAAAGGGAAAAAAACCATTTGATTTAAGGTAGAGATGAGTAAATTTGTGAGGGATTACCTGATATGATTTTTTCTAGATCCCAGAAGGGAATCTGGTGATCTCAGAACTCTCTTCCACTTGGAGAGTCATACTATATTTCAAGTGTAAACCAGATGCATGAGTTTTAGTGGCATGAGTCAAGAGGCCACCTTGATACTTTCAGTGCACATTGAAGTCCATATTGCCTGTTTGAACAACATGTTCCTGACCGTTGGTGTATTTCTGTCCAGAGAGCCAAATTAAACTTGGTCCTCTTGCATTCAGTACATGATTTGACATAAATCATGACTGCAGTGGCATGTCCAGGACCTTTGCCAGACTGAGCACTTAGCATAGTTTATGTCCTGAACTAGTGTTTCTTACTGAGCTCCCACACTGGACTTTTAGCACTAGCTTTATATCTCTATTATAATTTCAGTAATGTTGCTGAGTGTCCCCTTATTGAATCTGTGACTCTTTCTTTGCCATGAATGTGCCAATCTCAAAGCCTGAAGTTAAATCAAGTAACCTGGCTTTTTTTGCTGTGCTTGGCAGGGATGTGTGGAGGCTTGTCAAACTGTCTGTGTTTCATGAATCTCATGTTTGAAATTCACTGTCACAAATTCAGACGCTCTTTGGTGTTCATACTGCAGAAAAGTTGACTGCATCTCCTTTATCCTAGCTCAGACACATTTTCTTCTCAGGATTACATATCCTGTGGACCAAGTGTTACTCCAGTGGTATTCTGCCATGTTTCGTGAGGTCCCAAAGGAAAACATTAGAGAAGCAAACTGATGTGTGTCACTAGTGGTGATACTGCACTGAAAAATGTTTGCTTTCCAAAACCCATTTTCAATAGCAGTAATAAATCATTTAATTGCTTTCCAGAAGTCTGCTGCAGCACAGCCAACCTCCTGCTTAACTGGCCAGACAGACTTCAGCAAACACACGGCACAGGAGAGGTGAAAAGGGGCCCTAACATAATGGCAGGAGAAAATTTGTTTCTGTGTTGGCAAAAGCAGCTATTTCTCCCTAAATCACATGCCATACAATGCAATCACCCCAAAATACTGCATATTGTGCTGCTCTTAGGTTGTAGCATGGGAGTCTGAGCCCTCATTGTTCTTTCCCATATGCCAGTAAGCAGTAGTGTTTACTGTACAATTTCTATGTGTTCAGCTTTTGTGCCTACTTAATTACAAGGAAGCAGCTACAATTTAAAGTCCCTGCATTCCTGAAAGCAGGACAAAACACTGCTGGACATAACTTATATGTTCTGTGACTTAGCAAGTGCTTTTGAACAGCTTTAAAGGACTAGAATCTTCATTCTTCCTAGACATGCCCAGCCCTGAATCTTTTTCATCACATACCATTGAGTTCCACAACAAAGATGAACCAATGTATGGGTTTGGTAAATTTGTAGTGTCAGTGTAAGTGACAGGAGCTACCTGGGGAGCAGCAGATGATCTACAAGGGGACTGGAGAAGTCCTGCAGCCTGTTGCTCAGAACACATCCTGTGGGAGATCACAGGGGCCAGCTCTGCAAACAGGTAGGGGTGCCAAAGGCTTTCAGTGTGTTCACTGAAGATGATAACAAAGAAGCAATGAGACAAACCCAGCTTTACCAGACAAGAACTTTGTTTTCCTGCAAAAATGACACTGAATTAAAGAAGCAACTTAGTTACAAAGGCAATGGACCAATCTCCTCCGTCTTAAATTTTAACTCAGGTTCACAAACCAGAAATGCTCCTGTGCAACATGCTTTCTAAGAAATAGGCTAAAACTAGCTGCAGTCATGTCTTTTCCTCCTAGATGTTTCTAAAGATTCCATGTTTTTTCAGAAGAATTTATCTTCTTTTGATAACTCACCATGGGTGAGTTTCTGCAGAGGCAAGAGTTACAGTAGGCACTGCAGGGTTTAGCTCTGAGCATATCAAATGTATTGCACATCACCCAATATCCTGAGTGGTTCAAATATATGATAATTTTCAACTATTTTATGCCTTGGTTCTTAGTTTATTTTTTGACTGAGCTTATGAGCAAATATTGGCCTGTTAAAAAAGAAATGTTGCTGATGTAAACTAGCATGGGAGCAATTCTCACGTTCTACTTTTGACTTAAATTAAATGTAAATCCTGGAAAATTAAGTCGTGAAACCACACCTCCCATTCTGCTTTCTCCTTTTATACTGGTTGATTAGTGAACTTACAGAAAGCTTATCTCCTTATGCAAGTGAATTTGGATTAAGGGTGTGTACATGAATTTAAACTGTGCTGCTTCTCACTGATTGGCTTCCTAGGATATTGTTCTTATCTGAGAAGTGAGAGGTCTGCATGCAAAACCAATTCAGAATAAGACACTCTTTACTGCTTCAGAAAGCTTTATTTTCACATTTGCCTTCATCTGCAAAGTACTGGGTTAGACAGGGTGTAAGTCCTGGAATAAGATGTTCAAAAGAGGCAGGAAGGGTTGGAAGACTAGGGCTGTGCTATTGGCCCTACAGAGCATCAATCACAAACCCACATCCTTTCTGATAACCCACAAGAGCTGATAATAGTTGAAACAGTGTTTGCTGCTGTTAGGTCTCTATAGGCCTGTGAGCAATTTGCAGTCTTCGACAACATTTAAAATTCTGCCTCCTTTGTGGCCAATACAGTATTTATGGTATTTTTCATAGAGCTCAAAGTGCTAACACCCTGGCATCCTGGATCTATTCCAGCATGCATACTTCCAGTTTGTTTACCCGTGCTAGCCCTGTAGTTCCATCTCCTGTAGCCAAACCATTTGCTACTTCTTGTTCTAAACTAGCAAATAAATGCCATGTTGTCAGCCTGTTGACTCACAGGGCAGGGCATTCCTACAGCTTGCACTGTTATTACACCTGTCTTGTAAAGAAAGCTTGTTATATCACACATGCATAAAACATTTTAGCTGTCACCATCTTTCCCTCATTCTTTTAACTATTCAAACATTTACCCAAGGAATGGTCATTTTCCATTCTTGGCCAACACGAGGTTTGGGTTTGGTTTCGTTTGTTTTATTTTTACTGGAAAAACAGTTTCCAGAATGTGGGGTTTTTTTAGAAGTGCAGTTTGACTTCTTCCTCTGACTTTTTTTCAGCATAGGTGGTTGACATTCTTCCTCTTTTTCCCATTTTCTGTATTTGACATATGATTAAAAGGGCCAATAGGTACAACTAGCAAATTAACTCAGATCAGAAAAAAAATCTACACCAATAAGAATAGAAATTGATTAAATCTTGACACTAGGCCTATGAGCAGTGCCAATATTGACTACTTCTACTATCTACATCAGCTAAATACATTACTATTATTATTATTATTATTAATAATAATAATAATAATAATAATAATAGACTCAAAGATCCTAAGAGAGAAAAAGCTTATAATTTCTCAGCATTTTCAGGGTAGTACTGATCGTCTGTTCTTATTCCCATCACTCAGAAATACTGAGGCAGTGTAGGCAGTGAAGGGACACACTCTATTTAAAATGACTTTAGGCCAGACGTGGTGGAAAGCATTTCACTGTCCAGTGTCCAACAGATTCCTCCAAAGCACCTGTGTTTGATGCTTCAGCAGAGGGGAGTCATTCATATTAAGTTTGTATTGATATGAGCCTTGCAAGTCTGTCTGGTTTATTGAATCAACAATTAAAATGTCTTTCATTAGTTTATCTACATGAAGATGTAGGGATATTTTTTAATTGAGATATGTGGCCTAAGTTTCCAGGATGTATAGTCTAATAATATTTGGCAGCAGTGTCTGCTTTTAAGAGTGTTTTTCTCAGGGTTGACCTCACATATGTTTCTTGATGAAAACCAGCATGTACCTTCCTGCTTCACTCAAGACTGGGCAATGAGGCCTTACTTCTTATTTTCTGCACACCCAGATTGTCAGCAGTAATAGCTGAATAGAACCACTGAATTACTAATTTTGTTCAGCGAGGATCTCCTTTTCACCACTGTTTTTTTACTTGTTGTTTTGAAAATCAAGGGAAATCAAAATTAACCAGACTGCCTGCAGCAGTGAGAACAGAGTTCCCTTAGGAAGGTTGCCTAATGCTGCAGATCTCTCACATATTCATTTTGGTAGAAAGAATCTGGAGTAATAAGCAGAGCCATATTTAACAAAAAAGGCACTGAAAATGCAATAGATTGGTAGGAAAGTTAATCTCCTTTTGCTTTAAAGCC
Source organism: Chamaea fasciata (assembly GCF_029207755.1). NCBI lineage: Eukaryota > Metazoa > Chordata > Aves > Passeriformes > Sylviidae > Chamaea > Chamaea fasciata. Next base: position 16,893,993 of record NW_027094092.1, on the reverse strand, counting down.
TGATTTACAGGCAGAGTTGTGATGTCGGATATATTTTCAATTAAGATAGTGTACACACAGTACAATCCTTTTATGTCATAAGAGCATTAGGATTCTTGGTGAAGAAAGGCTCTATTATAAATGCAATACATTATTAAAATTATTAATATGTTAACAATTGTAAGAATTATTGCAAAGGAAGTGAGCTATTTGTTCAAACAATATCATTTTATCATCAGTTCCTATCGATGCACAATATAAATGGGATTGAATCCAGTCCACAATGTCAAAGTCCAACTGAATTTCATTTACAGTGCATTAAGCAGGAAAGAAAGATAATTTGGGAAGTGTGGGATGTTTGCACTTTGCTTACTTTGGCAAGACTCATTGCTGTATAATACATTCCTGACTTTCTTATTTTTGCAGTCAACATATGCGGGTCTTTTTCAGTGCCAGGAGATCAGTGTTCTTCTTACAAAACAAGGTTACATAATGCTCCTAACAAATGTGTGCCAAGGGGAAACCCCCTTTATTCCATGTCCTACAGCCTTTTAAATCAAGTGTTGGCATTTTTCCATTCTACTACATGTGGTTAATTTTTTTTTTTTACTCTGCTGCAAGTAAGGGAAAAAAAAAATAAAAAAAAAAAAAAAAGAAGAAAAAAAAGTAGTCCAGTGTTTGCAATGAGTGCACCTGTCAGAGAATTAGGTGGTGCCCAGCCTGATGTATTTGGGCCCTACACTTAGCCCATTTACCTCTAAACTTCCCAGGTAGATGGAGATATTATTGCTAGCTTTATCCTCTGTCCCTCAATTACTTGTTCTTGGCACGTCCTCTCTCCCAGAAGGAGTGGAAGAGCTCCACCACTGCTTTTTCATCACCACCCCCGGCATCACCATCTGCTCTGCATGATCTCCAGCCCAATGGGTGCTCTGGATTTACAGCTATCCCAGTCAGTTTTTGCTAAGACTTGTCAACACATTTCCTCTTTAAATAGCACAGAAATCTACATGGTGGGAAGAAGGGGAGGAGAGTGCACCCTGAATGATTTTGCAAAAGCTTGATCTCCTTTCCCTGACCAGTTGGGAGCACTCTGAGAATGATTCCTGCATCCCAGCTGCCTTGTTTGCATGAGGCTGGAGTGTTTAGTGGAGAGAAAAGGAAGGAAGTGGCAGCTTCAAACTGTTGAATATTTTCTGAGGACCTTCTTCCAGGCCATGATTAATTTCTGGCAATTCCAGGTATAAACAATACAAGCACTACCTGGAGTGCTGACCTTCTGCAAGTCCTGTAGGCCATCTCTATCCCTCACAAAATTACATCTGGTTACCATCTTCACAACACGCATGGAGACTCATCCCCCACCTTCTTGTTATTTGGTACTTTGTATGTCCCCCAGCCCAGGTGCCAGTGGATAGAAATTGCTGTGGAACAGCTGCAGCTAAGGCATGGACCTGCTGGCTGTACACTGGCTCACATCTTGTGGGACTTGTGGCCACTGGGAGACTTGAGGAATTTCTCCTGTCTAAACTGGTGTTTTCTTCCTTAGAGAGGTGTGAGTCAGGCAACATGAGGAGGCCAGAGCAGGGAGAACAGAGAGGCAGGGACATGGTACTCCAGTTTGAGAGGGCATGTATGTGGTGGGACGCCATGAGCCTTGCGTGACCTGTACATGTCTAGCCAATCCTTCTGAGGTGTCATCAAAGCCCAGCTTCCTGGGGAACTAAAGGCTGTTCCTCTTCCCTGCAGCAAGTATAGGATCTATACTGCAGCTGATCTTTTAATCATTGACACACTGCCCTCCAAATAAATTTTATTTCACCTTGACTGAGGCTTCTGAATGGACAGAATTTACTTGCTCTTGCCCCTCTTGCTATCGTCAAACATTCAGTATTATAAAACCTCTCACACCTATCTGGGGATTTTTGTTCTGCTTTTGGAAAATTCCACTGCTTCAAACTCTAGCCATTTTCAGGAAAAGGAAAGTAAGTGAAAATTGGTTATCATTAACTTTTAGTCATTGTTTAGTCTGATCTTAGACTGCTTGCTAACTGATAGTTCTTTATGCTGGTCTCTTTTGAAATGAGACTCGTAGCTGCCCCTCCTTTCCTGCTTAGTGCAAGCAGCAGGAGGTAAGAGAGGGAGGTAGAGAGAGATTTAAATCCAAACAAAAACCCTCACGTTGCATTTACAGAAGAATTTCTCCATTTCCTAAAGGGTGACAGCATGCAGTTCTGTGACTTCAAAACACATAGTACCAGGAAGTTGATTACGTTTTTGCTGCTACCATATCAGAACTATTGAGTGTTTAATGGACTATGTCTGACCTAATAATTAAAAAATCCTTTGTCAATGTATTGCCTTTATAGATCCTAAAGCCAAGTAAATTTCAGAAGAAAAACAACATTTTTCCTTTAAAAAGGTAATTACTGAGTTTCTAGCCCATCCCCTCTTGATTGAGGTTTGTTCGAGTCATGGAGGGTTGGTCTTAAACAAATATGCCAATGAATTTTTTACGTCAAAGTCATGTTCACTCTGTTGTGTCTAATGCCAAAGGTATTGAGGAAATTCCATCAACAAAATCATTTTCCAGTCTCCCTGGGTTCACTGCCAAGAACAGCATCGGCACAGCTGATAAACAACACTGCCATTTTCTGTAACATTCCTTTCAAAGGAAAAGCAGAGCAAAACCAGCAGAGTCACTGCTGGAAATAGAAATGGAGAAAAGAAAAAGCTTAAAACATCACTTTTGTAGTTCTCTGTTGAATGAGACTTTATGTGATGTTAGTAGAATTTAGGCCTAAATTGAAACAGATGCTAAAATTTGCTTCTTGAATTAAGACCCTGCCCTGGTCGGGAGCAGCTCATCTTTGGTATAGTAAAGGCCATGGAAGGATGTTCAGAACTACACTGTAGGTGAAAGGCTTGTCAGGGTTCAGTGCCCCTCCTAACTAACTCTATGCATGGTTGTTACCCTCACATGGTGTAAGACACATCCACACTCCCACACCCTATACCCCCCTTCAGATTACTGTTCTCTAGTGGCCTTTCCTGGTTTTGTTTTGGTCACTTCCATCTTTGCAAAAGAATAAGGATGCTGGAATGAGATAGATATTGTTTTTTCATATTATCTGAGATTTATCTCTAGGAAAGTGAAAGAGAAGATTTAAAACTCATTAAGTTCAAAGGGAGAATAATTAGAATAGCTTTCACTGCACACCATCTTCAGTTACTAGATAAACAGAGGCCCTGTGTGCACACAAACTGTTCCTTATGCCTAAGATCAGAGCCTGTTCTCTCAAGCAAATCAGAAGGACTTCAGGTGTTTTTCAAGCCAGATGCTGGAACCAAACCTAATCAAACTTTAAGGTGTTCAAATTCTGCATTCTGATTTTCCATACGAGACATTTCCCTGTTTCACAACTTGTCTAAAAGAGAAAATAGGAGGATATGGCTTTGCATTGCAGAACTTAAAATCCTTTTGAATCACCTCTCCCTCTGCTTATCTTCATTCCTCTACTCATTCTTTCCTATATCATGTGCTTGTGATGCGATTGCAGAAACAACACGTGGGCCCATGGCCCATGCTCTCAGCAGAAATGTTATAGCCCCAGGATTATGGCATTTGTAGAGCTGGAAGAGTTAATGAAGAGTAAATGGCAACAGGCAACTTGAGAGGGAGAGATGTTAAGAATTGAGGCATTGTTTTCTGGATTAATGGTTCGTACACAGAAAAGAAAGTCAAAACCTTTCCTGCTATAGGCAGTTGGGATTGGTAGAACCAGGGCACACCTTTGGGAAAAAATTCTTAGCAATTTACTCCGAACAATTCCAAGTAAACTGAAACTTTCCAGGTTACTTACTATTCCCCCGATGTACCATTCAGGGAAGACTTAAAACTTGTGATTGGAGTTGCAGTGTTTAACACCTGATGCTGGAGTCGTAGCAATGGGAAGAGAGAAGTGTGCTGGATGAATGGATACTGTAAGCCTGAATCCTCCTATTCTGCAAACTCTGGAGGACAGTAGGCTGTGACTGACCAAAGCCGAAAGGGGCCAGGGTTAGGAAGGGTAATCAAAGCACCTGGAGTTACACACTGAAAAAGCAATCTTAACAGTGAATCACTAAAAGGGGTTATTCACTTTATCCTCTTAAATCCTTCTTCTGACAAAGTTTTCCAGTTGGTCAGTACAATGGTAGCTGCTATGCAGAGCTACCTGTGAGAAGAACTTAACCTCTAGAAGAAGAGATGAGTCCAGACAGAAGAAATATCACCAGTAGAAGTGTTGTGCAGATTTCCCAGTAAGAAACAATACATGACAATGTCTTCACGTACTTGTGAATCAGTAGATCTCATTCTCAGTCTCTTTTCTCTCCCACACTCTACCTTGTCTTTCCCTGGATGGCTGCTTCTTCCCAAGTATACCTAAGATTATTTCTAAGTGCTTGCATTCTTCATGAAAGTACTTGGCAGTTCAGTTCTGTAGAAACACTGCTAAACTTTGTTTATTGAGAAAATACAACCTGCTGCTTGGCCTACCTTGTGTAATCATAGATTGACATAATACCAACATTGGTCACAAATTTTGTGGAGCCAGATGTACATTAACAGGTTGATTCTTGCTCCGTTTGCTCCTATTTTTATGAGGCAGGTGCTTAAGAGATAGAGCTGGGGCACAGGTTTGCTTGGTGTAGCACTATACTGTATGACGGAGAGGCAGGAGGTCATCACATCAGATTTTGGTTCCTAGGTTCTTCTTTAAGTTTTAGTCTGGATAGATGAGGTCACACCCTAAATGCCCCAAATGTCACTTTGGGTTTATACTATGTAATTCCATCCATTTAAATGCATTAGTGAGTTAAGGTCCTTAGTTGCCCACCAAGTCAGTACCCTACCAAGGCAGTTCAGCCAATTAGAGACACAAATCTCCTTGCATAAATCTCCACTGACTCAGGTCCTGAATTAAGTATTTCACTTAGTTAACCACATCAAACTGAATGTATTTAGGACCCTCATATTTTATTGGCAGGTAATCTCTTGGCATCAATTAAAACTAGAATTTGCCATGAACGCTCACTTAAAGATACTTATCAGGGCACCAGCCTTTGAGTACAAAGTGTTTCCCTGCCTCCCTACCTGTAACCCATCAAATATCTGTTGGTGGTCTGATATGGAGAGAGATCCCATCAGGAATATGCCCCAGATTTGACCAGTCTTTATTCTGCAATTTATTGTCCAGATACTTTGCAAGTCCTTCAGCGTGCTCCTTGGAGAACTTGAATGCTTTGTAAAGCCTCTTGTCTACAAAGCTCACAGTCTAACCTGCAATTTTATTCCATCATACACAACAAATCCTGTGACTGGTCAGCTTGAAGATTACAGATTCTGAGAGATGATTGGAACAACAGCATACAACTGGTAGTAACTTCATGGTCAAGGAAACTTTCCATAAGCTTGGGGAAGCAGAGTTCAGCTGTGCTACCATCAAATGTCAAGTTAAATATTACTTTGATTTCTGAAGGCAGTAATTGGTTCCAGCTCTTAGCCCTTCAAAGCTGCTCAGTCCTAGCACCAGCCTTGTCATGTGTGCTCTTGTGATCAGTGGCGTTTCATGGAAGATGGCTTGAAGCAGCGGACGTGAGCTTCCAGGAGGGACCATATTTCAGTATCTGGGGGTGGCTTTCAGCATTCTGAGTGAAGCAGCTCATTCAATACAAAGCCTCAGATCCCAAGGGCAGAGAAGTCAAGGGGAAGATCTCACTGACTATAGCTGGATTAGGATCACATCTGTCATCTCCACTGCCTCTGGTGATTTTATGTATCAGCTGACTCCAGAATAATGTTGTAGTTACATGTGATGCAGGGTGCCAGGAGGGAAGCCCTGTTCATGGGCTATAGGAAATCAAAGGACCTTCTTCAGCAGAACTGCAAGAATAACTCAGCAACAGAGAGCCACACTCAGTATGATATTACTGAGTATGATAAAGGCCAAATTCCTCTATGTCTGTACTTAATATCCGTAACTGGGGAACAGTGGAAGTGCTTGTAAACACATAGGAACTTCCTGTATCATGACTAAAATGAATTATAAAGAATATTTATTTTTGCAAAATGTCAGGGGTTATCATCAGTTCATCCAGCCTCCTTGTATCCCATGAAGAAGTTTGAATTGTGAATTTCCTTCCCAACTCTCTCTCCATCCCATCCATCACCTTAAACTTATACTTCCTGGGTTACTTTCTTGGTGTTGCCAGGACATTAAGTATCTTCATACTGTATTTCATGCTACTCTATGAAGTGTCCTTTAATGAAGGCTGATCCTATTTTAAAATATGATCCACTCACTAAATCCAGCTACTGGATTTTTATCCTACTTTTTTTTATCCTCTACCTGTTTCTCAGCCTTTCACAAAGCCTTTAAGTACTGTGAGATCCAGGAAAGTGAAACCATTCTTTATGGATCAGATTTTCCTGTCAACTTTGGGAAATAATAGTATAGCATATTACTAAATTGTTTGACTTCTAAAAAGTATTATAACCCACCATCTTTACAAGCTGGGATTTTGTTGATTTTTTTCAGCCAGTGTTTCAGAAGAGCACTTCTTTCCTTGACTTTGTTTCTTAGATTAAAAACATCCTGATTAAGAAGAAATGAAGGAAATGCTGGTATAGTTTGATATGTTCCCCAAATTGTTATGCAAAATTAAGTGCACACTGGTAAGTACAAATCACTTTACTTTGGGGGGAGATGTAGTCATAGATAAATAAAAGGGAATAGTCAGATAATATTTCCACAGTAATGAACAATGGTTGTATGTTTGCATAGCTGTACTCAGACAAGAAGATTTCCCTTGTTGAGAAACTGCCACCTATGTAAGACAAATTTGCTCAAGTCTGTGCTAAACTGTCTGCTTTGACTGACTGGATGAAACAGATCCAGAGTGATTAGATATGAGTAAGAATAGGGACAATGGTCAACTGTTATATCAAAATCCATCAGACACGTGTTCCAGAAAAACAGGAGTGAAGGAAACGTGATCTATTGTAGCTTGAGGATCCTGCATTTTCCCTGAGGGAACCTTTCCCCAAAGCCTAAGTACTTAAAATGCACAACATTTTGTTTGCTTCACAGTGGCTACTTACGTGACAGGTCTCAGGGTTAAAGCACCATAAATCATATTTTTATTTTGTCAGGATGCTTAAAAATCTGATATAAACAGGCTCCTGACAAAAATGTTACACCACTGGAATGGCCAGGAGTCATTGATTTTATGTTTACGGGTTCCCTTCCCCAGATTCAAAACAATCTAGTTTACAGCCACATAAGAGTTGTCATGGAAGCAATTTCAAACTTTGAAAGCTGCTTCTATCAATGCCTTAACAGGGACAGATGAGCTAGCTAAGGAGAACTGAGATGCTCATTTCTCATTATAATAATGCCCATTTTATTTCAAATTATTTGTGAAAATATTTGTATAAAACCATTAACCTAAAGGTTAAGATGCCTCTTACTTCAAATCAGTCTCAATTTGTGTTGGAGCTGTCCCAGCACCGCTATGGAGCAGAACCAGCAAGTCCACAAAGATAGAGAAGGTGAAACAGCAAAACCCTGATTACATAGCAGCTGAAAACTATACCAAAAGTATCTCTCTTTATCTAACAGGCACGATCCTATTTTCTACTGAAGTTCATAGAAGGCAGCAGTGCAAAAGAAAAGGTACCCTAAGATCTGCTGTAACAGCTGTTACCCTAAGGTTATGTGAAGTGAATGGGTTATGAATGGGCTGAAAGAATGGGTGAAATAAATGTGTGAATGGGTTAACGAACGGGTTGAAATCGATGGGTTAAAACTTCGAGTCCTACAGATGTTAAGGAGTGCATAGAACTGAACGAAGTCTGAAGAGGTTAAATTTTAGGCTGATATTGTAATTTGCAGATTTAATTTGAAACTATGGAGGGGATGTTGGTTTGGCTGGAGGGCAGTGTAATTTGCCTGAGGGGTAGGGCCACTCTGCCTCTGTGCACTTTGCACTGGGGGAAAATGGGACAAACAAAATCTAAGCAATAAATTGATTTTAAAGATCTGGCAAAAAATACGATGACCTTGATCACGTACGAAAAATATCACATTTAGGAAATTACCAAATGCCTGTGCATTCCCATTGGGGCTCTCAGAAACACGGTAACTGTGCAAGACAGTTTTCCTTGAGTTTCTAGAATGAAAACACAGATGTTTTTTATTACAGCAAATAGCAAATTCCTGTGAAACCAATAAAAAAGTTTCAGAATCTATCTCAAACATAGCAAGATTACAAGAGGAAAAAGATAAAGCATTTACAGCAGCTTACGTGCCTCAACAGTGCCTTATCAGGTTATGTGAATACCAATGATCACACAAGTGGCAGTTAAGACAGTAATAAAGTCTGTACAATATTAGGCATTAGCAATATTGACACTTGCAGGGAAGCAGAAGGTAAGTTGTGTTAAATAAATCTTAATAAATCCCATTAAAGTAAGCGCTGTTTGCTTGCCATAAAATCAAATCACTAACACAGCTGTCCATGCAGAATATTATCCACATGGTTTCAGATAAAGAAGACTTGTATCTTCATCCTTCAGTTTTCCTTGACAAATGGACAGGGTCCCTCTCAGCAATTTGTCTTTTGTCAACACCTTCTGAACCATGAAAGTTTATAAGCAACACAGCTGACAAGTTTTGCTGCTGTGACACCAACGGAAAAACTAAACCAGGTGTCCAACATCCAGGTAGATTTAAAATGAGTCCTTTGATGTGGTAAAAGGACAAAAAGTAGGGTTTTTTTCTCAGTCTTCTGTTTATGTGTTACAGTACTATAGTTCCAACTTATTTAAATGCCCTGAAATGCAAGCACACAAATGTACATACATCTCACTCTTAGTATTAAATATAGTTCTTATATTTCATATATTTCCCCATAACATAAAACATATCCAAAAATTAATACATGTTAGAACTACTCAAAGTGGCTCAAGCTTGCATTAGTTATAATTGCATTATAACGTTTACATTAGTTATAACAAAAATGCTTCAGCAAGGTAAAAACACCAACTTAGAGCCACAAAATGTGTGGACTTCATCTTTGAACATTTCATCCAAAAAGTACAAATGTTTTAGTTTAATATTTGTATTGTGCCTTGATTTGTTTAAATCTCCCTAACATGCATACAACTGAATGGTGTGGGGTGACCTGTAGGCCTATCCTACATACACTGAAGAGAACTAGACTTGGTAGCTATGGGAATCATGTGGATTTCCATGGAAACCAGAGGATAAGTCAGAGAGGATCTATATAAAACACTGAATGTTTTCCTGCAGTGTCTCATCAGAGAGCTAGCTTTCCAGCTGCTGGCTGCAACAAGATAAGGGAGAGCTCAAGTCATAAAATAAACCAGATCTGGGTTTCAGTCACTTTGGAAGTGGAAGCTTTTAGTTTCATTTGGCATATTGCACTGACAGATCCATGAAAAAAAATAAACAGACAAAAACTACCCAGAGTCAAAAATCAGAAATAAACACTCATGGCTATGGTGTAGGTTAAGACAGAAAGAAAGAAACAAGCAACAAAAAAACCCCACCCCAAACAAATCCCCAAGTGCTCTCAAGTGCTCTCAGTGCCATTCATGTGAAGATACTCAGCAAAATTCCTGATTTTTAGTCCTTGTCCAGAAAGAAAAAATGATGGTTTACCTCATGTAAGTGTTTTCTCATTGCACATGAAATCACATATGTCTTGTCTTGCTGCTCCTCTCTGGACAAAAATTACTGAAGGGAAGTGACAATTTAGATAGTGATTTTGAGTATCTTCTAACATTAAAAATATACATAGTCCCTTCTCACACTAAAATATCATGTTCATAGTTTTTCTGTATAGTAAGAGATTGAGACAGTTCCTTGTGCAAAATCTCAGTGTGTATGAAGAGAAAACCAAATTTGTGCATAAATCCACTTGTAAACATTCATAAGTGAATATAAATACAGATAGCTTAATGTTTTTTCACTGGCCTTTTACTTGTCTGCCCTGCTCAACCTTATTTTTTTTTCCTATAAAATACATGTATTTTCACATAACACTTCTTTTTTCTTGAGTCTCTGTTACTCAAAAGGAGTAAGGACTGTGAAGTAGTTAATTAAAATAAGTTAAAAGAGGACACCTTATTTAGCCAAAGATTCAGAGGGTAACATGACATTTCTTTGTACACAAAAGATTTGAATTGGAATTGGGGTGATATGGGTGTGATTCAGCAAAGTTGATATACACAAAAAGGCCTGCGTCCCGTTCTTTTCTGTATCCTTTACTCTGTTACTCATTATAAGACATCTTTAAAGAGATAGGCTCTGTCAAGGCTGGGATTTTTATGTTTTCCTGATTTATGACCTCCAGGTGAGCTTCCTCTAGGAAAGCAGTATTTCAGATTTGTGCTTTTAATGGGATATCCATTCTAGAGGCAAGATAAATGTTTTCAGGAAATAAAATACAGTAGGGCACAGTGACTTTTGGAATTTACGCCATCTCCCTTATGCAGCAGTAGTGACAAGAAGACATCTGGTCCAACATTTCCACGAGGTCTTCTGCCTACATAGCACAGTTTATTTTATTGACAGTTCCAAAATGACTTTGGAGCTTTATCCTGCTATCATCACATTGAATGGAAAGTTGGGATTTTCATGTGATCTTTCGGCATCAGCTGGGTTTGCTTTAAGGCAGGCACCAGAGGACTCTGAGGCTTGTCATGAAATAGTGATGCCAAGCCTGACTTTAAGCATATATTCTCTGATGTGAGAAAACTTCATGCATGTGGAACCTATTCCCTGTTTTCTAGATAGATTTCTGATAGGTTCACTGTGCTCTGATTAATTTATCTTTTCTTTTTCTAATGCATAGTAGCTTTGCCTGTAGCAAACTGACTAGCCCCTACAAATCATTTTCTACATGTTCTTGGAAAGGTATCAAATCCAGAAAGAAGGTTAATTAACCTTTGTGGTCAAGCTGATAAAGGACAAAACTTATTTGCAGCAGTTACACTGGCTAAATACAGATGGTTAATCTTGATGAGGACATCAGATGTCAATATGTCCTTTAAGCTTTTACTTCCCTCTAAATATCATTTTGGCTGTGATATCTCCCCTGCTATGAAATTTTAGATAGATGGAAAATCCTGAGAGGTTTCTGAGGCATGCAGTTTGAATCTCTGCCTATTTCTGCCAAAGGAATGAGAAATTATCTGATGTGCTGCTCTGGCCTCATTTTGCTGTTGGAATGATGATGTTACTGGCATATATGTACTGGTGAATTCTCTTAGGAATCCTTTTGGATGAAAGGGATTATCATAATGTAAATTTTAACTTTTAGCAGTATCACTCGTAAGTTTGGATTAGGAATTGCATGAGCAGATGTTTGAGTAGCCTGGCTAATTGTCTTTGAAAGGCAGGGCGTAAGGTAACAGTGTCACAGGCCTGGTTTGAGTGTAGAACAGTAGGAATTCAGGGAGGCCAGGAGTTAAAAGCAAGGAACACTGGAAAAGACAGGCAAGGTTTGTAAGTGTCCCTACCAGCTCCCTTCTCTTCTTTAGGGGAAAAAAAAGAAAAAAAAGAAAAAAAAGAAAAAAAAGAAAAAAAAAAAAAAAAGAAAAAGGGATATCATTACAGAATCTCTTTGTTGCCTTCTTTCAAAGCCTATCATATTCCCAAGGACTTTTGAGTCTTCCCTTCATCAGTTTTATTTATCATTTTAGATTTTCCATATACTTCCACTACTTTCTTGGTTACATGGCTTCCAGCAGGCCACATTTCACATTTCCATCAACTCCAGGAGCTGCTGCTCACCACATTCTCTCATTTTGCACCACTCAGAACAGGATGCTGCTTCCTCTGCCATGTTTGAAAAGACATGATTTTTCCTAGAGCTGGGTCTTTTTACTACATTCTTTAAGGATGCATGCACTGAATTTATGAACACAAGACTCCAAACAATCTGCGTGCCAGAACTGTTCAGTCCCATTTTGGAAGTAGATTAGAACCTGCCTTCAATATTCAGCCTTTCTGCAACTGTCAAAGAATGAAGATCACTTAGAAGTCATCTCTGCTGATGTTCAGAGCTGGTTTGTTTTGCCTTCTACCAGCCACCCTCCCACCTTTACATCCAGTCCTGTATCCTGTATTCTGTATCCCATATCTATCCTGTGTCCCGCACTGAAATGCACATCCCTGCATTTTTAAAGTCAGCACAAGAATTCCTGCCAAAGGCCAGGTGATGCCAAAGGGGACCTCTCTTTGACATTTCATATCCATTCCTGTGGGGAACATTTCCGCAGACACTTGATTCTCCTCTAGACATCTCTCCATATGGAATGTGAGAGATGGTATGCTGAGAGGTCAGGAGCCAGGAACAAGGAATTGTGCAAACCCTGTCCACCACCTTTCTGTGTTAAGTTGTGCACGTGTGCTGACTCCAATGACACAGACACTGGCTGGAAAGTCAGCAGCTGATGGGTCAGTCTGGGACCCAGAGGTGACCAGACCTCCCACCATGGTCAGGCTGCACTGCTGTGTGGGGTCAAGTAAAAAAACACAAGGTTGAGATGAAAGGCAGATAGGGGCCCAAGGCCAACATTAAGGACAGTGTAACTTCGACTACAGCTGCAGCTTTACTGACGTAGCAGAACTATGCTAAACTGTAAGGGCACACGTACACAGATTCTTTGCTGAATGCTTTCAGTGGGTCACCCCAGTATTTGCAGTGATTTAGCTTTAGGCAAAGCAGCAAGGTGCTTGCTATTTTCCTCCAGAAAAGTTTTCCCAGGTAACCTGTAAAAAAACCTGATAGTTTTTCACTTCCCTTAATCTTGCTAATTTGTGATGTTAGCTAGGGTAAAAATGAACCAGAAAGAGAATGAAAACTACTGAAATAAAAGTATCTGCTATCTAAACTGCATTGTTCTCTGCTTTTCCAGCACAGACATCTCCCCAGTAATAACACTCTCTCACATTCATTCAAGGCCTTTTGTGTGCTGTGACTTCACAAGCTCTTTTAGGAATCCAGTGTGGATAGGTGTTTTCCATTTATAGGCAAGGCAGAGCCCAGAGAAACACTGCAGAACAGAGGATAACTGTTGCACTCTATTTAGCTGAAAATTTAAAGCAAGATTTCTAGCCATGAAAATTCCTCCAAGCTGTAAGCAGACCACCATAGGATTAGTGGATCATCTCCTTTATTGAATTTACCTCTGATGGTCAATTTTTATCCATACAATTGTTCTTTCAGAAAAAGGCAATCTTCTAGTTTTATGTATGATGGTTGGAAAACAATGGCCTAACGCTGGGATAAAAGGTGAATGAGTCACCTACTGAATTGTTTATGCCACACAGTAATGGTCTCTGAAAGGTGCCATTCACATGCAAAATGGCCGAGATTGTGCTACAAGTCTGTATCCAGCAAAAGGAAATAGAGGAAGCACAGATATTGTACTCACTCACTGGCATTTCCTAGATATCAGAAATCTTTTCTAAATTCAAATCTTGCTCCCAAGTCTCTGTACTTGCAGAATCCCTTCATAAACTTTGTGGGTTTAAAGTTATCATAGTGGCTCAGGTTTAAAACACAGTGAAGTGGAGTGTTTCCACAGATTTTATTGACATTTTTATCAAGATGACCACCATGACTAAGATTTTGCTGTATTTTCTACTGGAACAAATGAGAAAGTACATGATTTTGTACACACATTGCAGGCTTTTCAATGTGATCCAGTGGTCATTTCTGTCTTTCTTATCCGATTTTTGGTAGTTTAAAAGTCAAAACTCCTGGTATTTTTAGCTCCTGCTTTACTAGAAAAAACCAACCAGCTACATGGCAAATTACTCCAAGAGTTTGCAGTAATGTTCTAAATTTTTTACGTACCACTGACACAGTAAAAGTATACTTAGGAATGTAGAGATAATCTTGAAGATAACATGTATTACCCCACTATATTAAGTAATTAAACCTTAGAGACCCCGGAAGAAAAAAACCCAACATATTCAAAACTACCTTCTAAAGACCTTTTCCTAATCTCTGTTACTGGCATTCATTTTGACCAACACACACTGCCTTATAATCTCTATGAATATTTACTGAGGCTTTGCTGCTGGTTCACTGTTTTTACCTAGACAACAGGATTCATGGAAACATTGACAAATCATAATCTAATCACAGATGAGATACTGTAAACGAGCTTTACTTTACGTGACTGTACTGGAGTGGCTCAACAGGTTTTGATACGTGTCTGGTACACCTCTGGGTGCTTTATAAGGACATCCCATTAGATTTGCATCCACAAGTGCAATCTTTTATTGGTTTGAGGACTTAAAACACCAGTTCCTACTTCACCTCAGCAAATTGCTCTTGTAATTGTTCTATCTATCTATCTATCTATCTATCTATCTATCTATCTATCTATTTGCCTCAGTTTAGAAGATCCTTGGTTGTTTCGGGGTTTTTTGTTTGTTTTTGTTTCTCAGATAAAAGTAATTGGATGCAACCTCGTCTGCAACCATGCTGATCTGTTTTCACAATTAATTTTCAGGTGCCTTCTTGTGTTTGGCCAAAGGCTAATACATTTGTATATCCCAGTTCCTCAGACCTTTAGTTCCTTGAATGGCACCTTCCTCAAAACCAGTTACTGTGCATTGATTTCAGTGAGTAGTTTGTGCTTGGTTCATTTGTTGGCCACACTGCTACTTATTGATCAGTGCCATTAATATGTTACCAAACCAGAAGGAGCCAAGAGCTGCTCTGTCTACATTTATACACAGATTGACCAGCTAGATGTGCATCAGGAAGATAGAAAGGGATTCAAACACAAGGATTTTTTAAAAGTCAATGAATGCTGCAGTATTATCTGTGTTAGAGGAGTTTCTCTTTTCTGTCAGTCAATTTTAATCAATGTTTCTCAAATCCTAAATGAAATCCAGCAGTCTGAAACATGCTCAGAGAAGGTGCTGCCCTGGGGAATTTGTTGCTTGAGAAAGCGGCAGTTTAAGCCCCTTTGGAGATAATCTCAACAGTATGATAAAGATTTTATTCAATTAGTCAAAAATAGAAAGAGATATGAGTATGTCCACAAACACTGAGGAAGCTTGAGTCTACCTATTGTTAAAAAAAAAAATTACTGTATATAGTTAATCATCAAGAAAGAAATAGAAATAGTCAGAAAAAATGAGGTAATTCCATACAAATTATCTCCATTTCAGTTCATTCCAATTTCCTGGATTATATAGAAACAGGACAGAAGTCTAATGTATAGTCTAATCTTTGTAAAATCTTTGAGAGGGTCTGGCAGTACTACACTCTGTACAGCACCTCTTTTCCATGAGGACTGAGACCACAACTTCTATGATAAAGTTCATCCAACTTTCCTTTCAGTACAATGCTATGAATCATTTGTGTGAATAATGCTCTGAGAGAGCCTGTTTCTGACCGGGCATTGCGAAAGGAAGCATAGGCATCTGATACAAACACTGCAGATATCAAACGGGGCATAAAATGAAGTCCACCTCCTTCCCTTTGTCTAATTAATTACATTCTAGAAATATTAGCCATATCCACAAACTGTTACCATTGTTGCAGATCTTTTGGGAGGTGCTCCTTTACGTCATACCCTTTTCATTCAATATTGTTAACGTAAAAATACGCAACACAATGTAGTGAGCTTCGTTATGGTTACCAAAGATAAAGATCTACGCATTCACCCCCTGCCTTTTTTTAAGGCACCTTTGGCCTCATGGTTTTGTTCCTCCACGCATGGGTACAGTGTCTTTTGGTACTAGGGAGTTGAGGGGGTAAACACTGTGCCAAAGGGAAAATAGTCTCTATGCATGATAACGTTTAAATGTCATGCATGGCCAGAGAAGCAAGGGGAAAGCTGTATTTCCCATCTGCACTTTGAGCTCCGTGGATCAACAGGTCTGAATGTGGCTCATCTGTTTTCCAGCAGCACAGAGTAACTTTTAAATCCCCATATAAGATCATCCCGGTATGATGAATTTTTTACAAATATCCAGAAGTCTATGATGCACATGTGGCTTCATCACACAGAATATGAAACGCAGACTACACTGATGGTGTAGGGATTCAGGATGAATCCACTGATGGTGGTGGGCTCAGGATTTTCTTGGATTACGTGGAATATGTTCACTCAATATAAAGTAAACAGTAAAGATACAATACAGATAAAAATCCAGTGCCCAGCTCAAGGGTTGTACAGTGAGGAGTAAGATGGTGACTGCCCAAGTGAGCTTTATTGCAGTATCTATGCAGGTGGAATTTACATTATTCACAAGTATGTAAAATAAATTGCCCTTTTTATAAATAATCCGTTTATCTGGCTTGCGGGCCTGCTAATGTGGAGAAATGCCTATCACTTCAGCTAAGAAAACTAGTGGACCATATTGTCCTGTGGCAGGGTTTGTCTTTCCTGCAGTAGTACAGTCCACAGTGTGATCATGATTACAGCAGGACAGAGGTACTATGTTCTATTGTGAGTGGCTCCCCCCTTACATGAACACCTTTATAAGCACCATGAATGCACCACATGTATAATGCTCACGTTGTAACCATGTTACATTTTTGATTCAAGTAAAAGCATATGACTTCTATGTACAGACAAAGCAAACATGAAGCAAAACCAACCAATCAAACCCATGTAAAATACATATATTTAAAATTCAGTAAAATAAACAGTGTTATGAGGAAAAAACCAACATGCTGCACAAGCTGTGGAGCAAGAACACCTGGCTTCTCTGCTAAATAGCAAGGGTTGAGCTTATAGATCAATATTAGCCTTTCTTTTAATAGCAACAGTTTTTCTTTTACTTCATGGGGTTTGCAAGAATCTAGGGCCTCTGGGATCACATACCTGCCAGATTCCATGGAAATCATCCACCAGCTACAGGTATTGTCTGGGAACAGCAGATGAATACACAGACAGATCCATGGTACATCACTGGATTGACCTTAACTGCAACATAAAAACCTGAAGGAATAAGAAAACAAAAGAGTTCATTCAATACGGTAGGCAGTTGGAAGCAGTGGGGTTTTATACTCACTTAAATGTACATTTGTCCGGTTTTCTTCTTTTCTGTTCCTCCTTCTGTTCCCAAGTCCAGTACATAAGTGAAATGGAGCACCAAAACCTGGAAAAGACCTTAGAGGTAGAGAAAGATAGAGAAAGAGCAGCCATAGTGCAGCCAAATCTCCAGAAAGGCCCTGTGGCTTTCTAAAATCTCTATTTTCCAGCAGGTTCTGCAGCAAGGCAGGGGTGGCAGCTGCTGAGCAGTGAGGTGTGGTGCTGATGCCCAGTTTTCCAGAAGCCTGAGGCTCTCAGAGAGAGCAGCAGGGAAGCAAGATAGCAGTGAAAGGTTTTTGCTTTGCCTGTGAAAAATGCAGCCCCAAGTTTTCCTCACAGGCCAGCTCTTTGTACACTCCTGGGGAGTGAATTTCATTGATTTATACAAAGAGTCCTTTTACCTGGAAAATCACCCGGTGAGCTTCCCTATCCCTGTAGGATCAACTGACATGTAGTACAAAGGAACGGTGCAAAAACCCTTCCTGGAGAAAAAAGGAATGAAACTCCCCAGCAGAGGATGCCGGCAGTCAGCTCTGTGCCATGTGCTTTGTACACCTGGTGGGTGCATCTGTTCCAAACTCTCCATGTTTCCAGACAGTACCTTGACTCACAGTGACAATGATTAACTGCTGTATCTTGTCTGTAATATGACATCTCCCTCCCAGCATCCACTTCAGCCTCATGTGACACAGGAGCAAACACAACGCACCAATGAAACACTCTTTTCATACCTTCTCCAACAAACACCTTACATTCCTCACTTTCAGAGATGTAGAAGGCAAAGCACCTTTCCATGTGGGAGTTGCAGGCTGACGCCACTTCACCTTCTGCCATCTGGGACTGTTTCAATTGAAAATAAATTAGAATTATTTAGGTTGTTTAAATAAAAGCTACAACTTTACCCTGCCAATGATTCGTAACTCCAGAGGACAGAAGTAATACTATTTCAAAAGTCTGTTATCATTCCCTTGATTTGGGGTTTTGACTTAGAAGAATTGTAGCAGGTCTCAAGAATGAAGCTGTGCAGAGGTCCTGGACCTATTGCCCAAGGACATGTATTGCTGGGGTGTTAGGTTACAATTAATAGAAAGGTAGGAATGAATTTTTCCGGTCAATACATAACAGTCTTTCTAGTAAGATTAAAGAGGTCTTGTGCAATTGTCAAGTGGCTGCTTTTTTTTTTTTTCTGTGTTGTGCGAACATTTTGAACATTACAAGTGTTCACTTGGCTAACATTAACAGTGCATCTCACTGGAAATTGGTGGTCACTGCTGACACAGCAATAGATGTTTTCCTTGTACTTCCATCCAGTGACAAACAAAAGGAAGGAAATGACCACATGGACATCATGGCTCTATTTCTTAGGCCGTCCAAGTCTAAAAATTATGTCAAAAAGGAGGACTGCAGGGAAAGGATCAGCATATGGACTGATTCAATGTGACAGTAGCAGATCTATATTTTCTTTCAAGTACGTAGTCTGTGTGAGAACTTTGAATAATATGGTTCACAGCTTTGCTCCTTTCTGTCTGTTTTTCAACAAAGAAACTTAACTAAGAATATTTGCCTACAGCTGTGACCAGAACTCAAATACTTCAACTTGGTATATACTATATATACCTAGTTACAGATTTAAGACCTCCAAGTACTGCAAGTATGTAATTCCATCAGTCCAGCAACTGCAGTGTGACTATTAATGCTGATGAAGAACAAAAGGAAGGTTTTTTACCAAATTGATTTAAAAAAATTTGGAAATGCAAAGAAAATTTTAGTTCTCAAGCTAGCTCATGATGTTTTTAAAATAGTAGCCTATTCCCATGCAACACGTGACGTTATTAACAGGTGAGTGAAAGAGCAATTTTTAATATCAGTATCATGTTTCAATACAATCACAATATTTATCACAGTATAATTGGAACTATATTAAGCAGTTCTAATACTGTAGAATCTTTCAGTGGTAACATCATATCACAACCCTTTTTCCTCTCATATTCAAAGCTTTTTGCTTAAGAGAAGCAAGAATACCAGGTATTGGAAAGGAAGAATTATTTGATTAGTTGTCTTGTCGAGGTTTGTATTGGTTCTGTATTTTATTGGTTAACATTATAATTATACCATTTATAGTACTAATATCACTAGAAACGTAATGTCAAATATTAACTTTGTGACTATCTTGAAAAATACTGCTGGACTTAAAAGGATATTTGATCCTAAAATATCTTTGCTGTGCAATTTATAAAGATTTCAATCTTACCACATGAATGTACTGCAAGATTAATTTCTTGTATTATTCCTTGAAAGGCAGTCATGTGACTTTTCTGATATTAAGGTGAACCACAATATACTTATTTTATTCTCACGTTCAAGGCTCACACCTTCTTTTGTCTGTTCGAGCAATTGTGCAGCTTTTAGCAAGGCCTCCCAAACACTTACTGGTTTCTGTTTGCACAGCTCTGTGGTCATTAGAGTTAGAAGTTTAATACAGTGAATAAATACCTCTCCATGGCCAGCTGACTGCCTTCCACATTCATGTACTAGATGTATTAGAGCCTGACACAGTTCTAGTTTTGGATGTGCAGCAGAATTTCAACATTGCAGCAGAATTTATTCTTCTCAGAACTGTGTTAAGAGCTTCAGTGAGGATGCCAAAGGGGGCTTTCTTGAGCTCATGTCGTATGAAAAACAGATTTAGCCCTGATTTGGAAGGATACGTGAGTGCACAGTAAATGGACAGAAATGCAGAGCAATCACATTGTGTAAGGCTCTTTTAACCTAACTTTGGGGATCTGAAGTTTGAGCACATCAGACTTCACAAACGCCTTACTTCCTCTGTCCAACTCACCTCAAGAAAGGGGTATCATTTTCTAGAGCTGCCCATCTTCCTCTCTGAAGTAACGGAGATCTGTATGAAACCATAAGGCCAGAGAGCTGACTGCAGAAGGCTCAGCCTAAGTGAGTCTTCTTAAATGTGACAGCACATATCCTTAGAGATTTTATCTTACGTAAAAAAGAAAATAGGTACTTCTATAAATCAGCTGCAGCAGCATGGGCTATTTTAGATGCATTGACAGAGGTTTTGTGGTATGTCTGCCCTTTGCTGCTGCTGGAGTGACAGCAGGGTAGACATGCCTTTAGGGAAAGAGATGTCAGTTTATCTGGTGATTCATGCAAGGCGTTGAGAGCCCTGATGTCTTGACAATGAATGTGCTAATTGTAGGCTGGGTACCACTGGGTGTGCACAGTTGAGTCCTGCTTCAATGTACTACTTGTTTCCTCATATATAACGTTCTTTTTAAGTAATAAGAACAACTGAAAATAAAGCTGTGAACAAACTAGGCACTGCATAATGAAAATCATCATGTTCATGGCTCCTCCTGAAATTCTCAGATGTTGCGTTAAAAAAAAAGCCTCTGGTTTCTGCACATCAGTAATATTTTCATTTGTAAGTGATACAGTTAAAAAGGCAGCATAAAATCTTAAAGTCATTGTTTCCCTTCCTTGGGCACTATGTAGAAAGAATTAGAAACTATGCCTGTTTATCTGGTGTTTATCTCAAACATGTGTGAACTACCATAAGTAAAAAGAAGCTATTTGTAGAGAACAAATATCTTTCCTTATCTACTTTTTCTTCAGGCCACTGAATCTTAACTGGCAAACAGAAATGGTTTTGTGGCTCAGTGGCTTATCAGTCTTCATCAGAAACATTTATTTACAAGCTGTTTCTCAAAGTTGACTGTATTATACAGTAAATTCAAGTGTTTTATAAGCTAAGAGTCAGCACTTTAGCAAACTGATAAAACATCATTTACACAAACAGTAGCACATCTATGCTTTTGACCCAACATGTTTACTTACAGATGAGGTATTAATCCCAGTCTAGAGGTTTAGTTCATTACAGTACAGAATTATTTCTGTGACTGACAAAGCTAGCTCAGTCTAGCCCCTGGGTAAAATACCAGGGACTCCTTGGTTCATTAGAGGTACAAACAGAGGTTTACACAGAGCATGCTGCACTGCTGTCCCTCCTCACTCCTCATCCCGACCTTCCCCAGAATTTCCAGCCCCTGCTGCAAGCTCATCTCTACTCATTTGGATTTTCTTCAAATCCATGTATTTTCATCTCTTTGGAAAGTCACTGAAGCTCCTTTAAAATAGGTTAGCTGTATGCCAGATGTATCCACAGTAGGGTGAGATACTCCTTTGTGCTGTTTGTTGTGAGGTTTCTTGCACTTTCCTTGGAAGGCACTACTTGTCCTGTTGGTGCCAATGACAACTTACGGGATTTGCAGGCTTGGCTGCTGGAATTGGTGTGACGCACCTCTTTGTAATTTTGTCCTTAATGTTTTCCTACCATAACTGCTTCACAGCAACCCCCAAAAAATCACAAAAAGTTTCCTGGACTGCCAGCACTTGAGAAAACTCAAGTGGAGTCTGCCAACACCACTTCCTCTTATTCCAAGAGGAAAGATTATTTTGTACCCTGGAGAAATGAACTGTGCAGAGAGGGAAGAAGATGCTGGGAGATCAGAGTGGAGGTAGGAGAGACAGGCCTTTCCAGTCTGTAGAAGACTTTGAAGAAGGATAAGTCTCTCTGTGAGCTCTGAACTTGACTTTAGATTCAGTTTAGGGTTTTTTTCTCCTTGAGACACTAGCAGTTTTCTTTAATTCTGAAGAATGTCTAATTTAGAGAGCTAAAGGATAGAAATTATTCCCTTTTATATCTATTGCCTTAAAAATATGCAGATCAAAGCCATATAGACTGAAATTAATGTAGTATGCAAACTGACATATGGGATCTTTGTGCATAGAATTTATTACAAACACAAGTCTATCAAAACACTGATATTAAAAAGAAAAAAAGAGAAAATGAAAATCCTTTTTGAAAAATTAATCTAACAAAAAAATTCAAGTCCATTGAAATCTTCTTTTTTTTTTTTTTTTTTAATCTGAGTAGGAAAGCTTATTTATATTTCTCCTTTCCCCCCTATATTCACCTTAAATTCCACCTTCATACTGTTTCTTCAGGGATGTTTATAGTCCCAAGTTTCAACATAAGAAGTTGGTCTCTTTCTGCCCGTCTAGACACAGTCCAGTAGTGCTTTAATATGCTTTCCAGTTTAGCTGCACAGCCTTGTGAGCACATTTGATGGCAGAGGTAGATGGCAGGGTTACTCCCCTATGTGTCTCAGTGTTATAGGCTTTCTCTTTAGTCAAGACAACTTCTAAAACAGATATAATATTTACTACATACAGTGCATCTCTTCATCTAATAGCCATGGTTAAAATTTACCTTAATAGTCACACAAACACAAAATTAGAACCAGGAAAGAGGTTGTACTTTCCTGTTACATAGTTCCTCCATCAGCAGGAAACTCTGACAAAACCTCTCAGTGGGGAGTTAAACTTTGACATGGAGCATACCTCCATGAAACATTTAAAGTTAGGGAGTTAATGGTCCATGTCCTCCATTAGCTAAAAATCATGGTAAGACTAGTGAAAATGAGGGTGTCTGATAACAATTGCAGATACATCCTGTTCATGTGCCTCCTTCAAGATTTTGTCTACCTTTCAGACAGGAATGAGGTAGCAAGTTTTTTTTGCAAATATTTGCAGTTTGCAATTGTTGAACTTATTTTCTGCTTAGTAATTTGTATGTGTTGCTCACTTAGATGAACTTCCAGAAAAAAAAAAAAGGTTGAAAAGAATAATATAAATAAGGTTAATACTATTTAATAAGTGAGTCACAGTTAGATGAAATATAGAAGCAGGGAGGCATCAGCCATGTATAAGTCAGTAAGGCAAATACAATGTTGGGCTTCACTACATTAAGAAGATAAATGGCATTAGTCACCTCTTACCAGAAACTCAAAGTAAAACTAATTTCACTATTAGCTTTCCTAATTTGTTGATCAGTAGATAGTTCTTTTTTTGGAAAACGAGACTAACTCTTTTGCTTACCTCCCTCAATCCTTTTTTTTAGAAAATAACCTTTCTCAGCAAGGCCATAGCTTATAAAAAATCCAAAATAGGGAAAATGAAAGGAAACATGATCAATTTTAAGAAGCCAGGTGTGTAGAGGAGTCTGTGACTCATTCTTTGAAACTGTAAACTTCAGAATTTTGAAGCTGTCCTGGGAAGAGAAATATACATTCTGTGTACTACAGGTTTTGTTTTATTCTTTCTATTCTAATCAGTTTTGAAACAGCTCTCTTAATTTTTTGAGCTGCCTCTGAATTTGCCCCTTTGTCCTCAGTTAACTGTTCCCCAGCATGCTTTGCTCCTTGCCTATTCTCCTAACTCAGGAAGACCAACAACCCTTGGCCATTCCTACCATTTGCCCTTTCCGCACTCTGAACACCTCAGGCTGTCAGACTATATGCTCCACTACTGTGCTAATGACAAGGGAGCTCTGCTTCTAAAAGAAAATCAGGACACCAGATCTGGAAATATCCCCTGGAATACTAATAAGTTTACTGGAGACTGAGAACCGAATGAGATAGAGCTGAACATCGCCCATGTTGAAGCTGTAGAGTTGAAACAGTCCCCGAGGTAAATGAAAACAAATAAATTGTATTATTTCACCTTTTGTTGTGGATGAAACACAACTAAAGGCTTCTTTCTTGGCTTGTGAAGGTGAAGGTGTCCTTTACAAATGCACAGCTTTGCAGAACCAGGAAGAGATTCTTGAATCCCCATGTCAGTGTACAGTAAAACTTAAACTGCTGGTAGGGCAACCCAACACCTCCTCCCTGCCACCCCCAGTAGCACTGCACCAAGATCAGTAACTCATGTGGTACAATACAACGTGTCACATTACTTGACAAATCCGCCAGAAGAACTGAGTCTTGCGTAGCACTTTGATAAATCATTCATGAACAAATTTCCTTTCACCTTTGCATGTGGATTAAGGAGAGGGGAGTAAAGGGGAAAATGTAGATGTCACATCAGGAACAACACAAATGAAAAGAGTATTGCATGAAAGTCTAAAATTCCCCATCCAACTTTCTCAGTTTTTTCAGGGAAATATGTGCATTTGAGAAGGTGTGTCTGTTTGCTGCCCTTCTGCCTGATATGCAGACAGAAATGCTTGCATCCTGCTCACTCGCCATCAAACATTTGACTGAGGAAATAGATCCTCTTTGCCTACAGTCATTCAAGCCTAAACTCCAGACAGAGAGTAGTATTTCCTGTGCACTATGAGGAAGACAGATAAGTTCCTTTTTCCTGAAAATGTTGATCAGTGTGACTTAACTTTCAGGCAGTAACATGTTAAAGGGGGCTGTTTCTTGTACAAGGCTAAAGACTGACAGGAGAGCACCTATGGGACTGGGCTGTGAGCATGTGACAAAGACAAAATACTGTCTGGATGGCTGTGGACAACTCCAGCAAGGAGGGCTGATGCACTGTGTTGTGCAGGCTTTTGCTTGGGTGAATGTCATGGTAGTTATGTTCATGGATTTACCTGAGAAAAGCTGCCTGGAAGATCAGCAGGGGCTCTGAGAACCTCTGTGCTGTTCCCCCTCTACCACTAATGTAAAGACTTGACCAAATAACTAAATGACCAAACATCTCTGCAAAGGTCCCAACATTGTGACCCAAAGAGAAGACTGAAGAAGAACTTGCTGAATACTGAAGAAACAATATTGAAATCAAGAATCAACAACAGTTAGCCAAAAAAGGAGAAAAATCTGAAGTTCAGACTGAATTCACAAAGGAGGAACAGCAGTTCAACAAAATACCAGGAACAAAGACTGAAAATAGGAAGGTGAGCAAAGCTCTCAAAGTCAGACGAGCGAAAACATGGTTCTGGTGTGCATAGCTGACAAAACAGAGAAAAAGAGCCACTTCAGACAACCAGGATGCTCTCAGGCTCAGAGGTAACAAAGAATGGGGAAGAAAGGGCAGTAGAGCTGAAAATGCCTTCATGACTCACAGCGACTGGAAAGTACATGATTACATAAGAGGAGGAGAGGAAATGGCCTCAAGTTGCGCCAGGGGATGTTTAGATTAGATATTAGGAAAAGTTTCTTCATGGCAAGGGTTGTCAAGCATAGGAACAGACTGCCCAGGGAAGTGGTGGAGTCACCATCTCTGGAAGTGTTCAAAAAACTTGTGAATATGGAACTTGAGGACATAGTTTAATGGTGAACATAGTGATGGTGGTGGGTTGACAGTTGGACTTGATGATGTTAGAGGTTTTTTCCAACCTTAATAGGTCTATGTTTCTCTAAAAAAGGTACCTCTAATTTTACAGCTAAAAGGGGAGTCATTCATCCCTCTCACACCATTAATGTGTTATGAGGGATGACCACAGTGGAGTCATTCAGTTACAGGGCAAAAAAAATTTTGAACAGTGGTTCCACAACCACTGGACCTAATAAAAACTCATTTCCCAGAGGGTTCTGTCTTCTTGTGCCACTGAAACTTTAACTGAATTACACTTAATGAAATTTTAATTGAACTATGGTAATGTTACTCCTTCAAAGCTAAGAGATTACAAATGTGCCAAATTTCAGTTAGTATATTCATCTTATTAGACATCACAGACCCCACCTGTCAGGTCAGATGTTTTAGAATGTGAGGGGCAATGAACCTTGTTTCCGACATATAAGCATTTTGACGTTCATCTCTCATGCTGATTCCCTGTGCAGTAAGGGGTAAATTAATATTGAAACTTTTCCTGAAGTGGAAGAGCTTTAACATAGGTACCCTAATAAATTTTCTTTCTTTTACCTGGCTAACTAATTTTTCTAGCTTTACAGAAACTTACATAAACTTGAGACATCAATTCATCTGCCAGATTTGACTGAAATTGGCCAAAGATCCAGAAAATATTCTGGAGGATAGACAGATGTTTACTCTAGGGAACACATTATTATTGTATAACACACATAGTATATATAAGTGGTATGGTATCCATTTAAAAAATGGATCTTTTCTACTAACTCCCAATGGTAAAGGTTTGAGTGTTTTGACTGACCAGGAATATTTCTTTTCTGGACGTGTTCACAAGGCTTTGGCAAGTGCCCTTAGCAAAGAGCATGTCTGTGTGTACTCACTGCTGCTTCTGGAAAACACTGTTTCTGCAGACAGGGGTTGGCTTGTGTTCAGCAAGGGCAGAAAGCACAATCAATTTTTGAATGTTCACGGGGTCAAACATTTGCTCAGCTGGCATATTACTTCAGAGGAAGGAAAAAAAAGTGAAAGCATTTGTAGGAGAAAAAAACTGCAGGGTAGAAAACAGAGTGTGTATAATTTTGTAGTGATCTCCACAACTTCTGTTCTCCAACCCTCTAGTGTTGATTAGCATTTCCCTACTGCTTAATTCCAAAGCCAATAAAAAGGTCTCTGTTCTCTATGATTTGCTGCTTTCCCTGTAAAGGTACCTTGACACTCATTGCTTGCTATCAAGGTCCCATGCCAACTCTTCCCTGGTATTTACTTTTTGCAAATAGAAAGTCTTTATGTCTGAAATAATTCTAGTTCAGTTTACACTGGAATGTCTCTGGGGTCAGTTTATCATGCACAGCTGATAACAAGTGAAAGGTATGCCCTGGATGGCTCATCTAACTTAATGTGCTTACCACCCCCTCTGGACATTTTGCCCAGGATAAATCAGATAGTACATCTTCTACCAGTCATGGCTCAAGACTGCATTTCAATGCATTATTAAACAGCTTGTGATTCATGCAGAACCATGATATACCTGATGGATATATTTTCCACCACTACCAGACTACAAGTTTATCAGTGTAACCATGTTAAATTGGGGAAGTCTTCCTCTTTACAGTACTTGTCAGTAGGTTCCTCTATACCTTTCCTTGTGCATACGTGAATATAATTACATGTGTCTATTAGATATGATACGGTATGATGTGATATGATTAGTATAATCTACAAGGTGCCTGGTCCTAACTGCATGTGATTGTCTCATTGCCATATGTCCTTGCATCCTGGTACAATTCTGGGCAGGGCACATCATTATGGCATTTGTCCCCCAGGTCCTATGCATAGACTGGTGTATAAATAGCTAATCATTTATTTTCTCACTGTCTTTCATGTTCCAGAAAGTTCCTAAACTTCTAATGGTATGGCTGACATATCCCAGAGGAATAAAATATTATAGAATGGGTTTGATTGGAAAGGACACTAAAGATCATCTAGTCACAGACATGGGCAGAGATAGCACACACTAGACAGGGGTGCCCAAAGTCCCATCCGGCCTGGTCTTCTAGTACACTTCCAGGGGTGGGGCAACCTGTTCCTGTACTTCACCACACTCTTAGTAAAGAATTTCCCCCAATATCTAACCTAAACCTGCCTTCTTTTAGTTTAATACCATTGTCCCTTCTTATCCTGACACTATCTGCTTGTATAAGAAGTCCCTCTCCAGCTTTCCTGTAGGTCCTACTTAAGTACTGGAAGGTGCTCTAAGTTCTTCCCAAAGCCTTCTCTTCTCCAGGCTGAACAGCCCCATCTCTCTCAGTCTGTTTTCCTAGGAGAGGTGTTCCAGTCCTGTGATCAACTTAGTGGCTCTGCTCTGGACTCATTCCAACGGATTGAGCTGAGGTCCTCAAACCTGGACACAGCACTCCACGTGGGGTCTCATGAGGGCAAAATAGAGGGGGAGAATCACCTAGACCTAAAGGAGCGGTGAAAGGTTGCTACCAGAGGAAACTGGATCTCAGTTCTTGAAGTAAAACTGCAGTCATTCTAATGGCAAAAGTCAGCTCAGTAACACCTGAGGAACAGGTCTTAAACTGATGGGCTCGAATCTGTAAGAAAACCCCAAACCGCCAAAACGAACAAATTAAAAAAGAATAGCACAGTGCTTTCTGGTTTGTCTGCATGCTAGACAGGGTGGAGGCAGACCTATCCTGAGCCCCAGTGCTCCACCAAGGGCTCCCAGCACTGCCTGGAATTCCTGCAGCCACCAGAAAACATTGCTGAATACCAAGGAGCAAGACCTCACTGCTATCTGCACCAGTGCTATCAGACTTTTTTTTTGTTCAAACTGAAACAGAAGAAAGGGACACATCTCCTTCCTACCCAGCACTTTGTTAATGGCCCTGTTAGTGAAAGATTAGAATCCAAAAGGGAGCAACAAAAGGAGAACCAAACTATGAAGTAAACTACTCTCCCATAGGTGTTTCCACCCTTGGAAAAGGGAACAGAAGCCCTAACAGTATGCCTCGCAATATGTATCAAATTTTCCATAACATTGTGATAGTGATGTGTGACAGCAGTTACAGAGAGAGAAGGAAGGGTTTGGCCATATTGTGATAATATTGAATGCATGTATTTTATGATCTACAGTTACAAGGTTATGTAGGCAAGGAAAGCTTTGCCTCCAGCTCTGAATTTGGGGATTTTTCTCAAATTTGATATAAATAACTGATGTTACTGATCAGAGAACCTATAAACGAGCATGTACATTGTGATCTTGAAACTGAAGTTTCTACATTACTTCTTTTTTTTTTCTTTTTTGACTACTAAAAACGGCAAAAATACAAAAACCCTAAGGACACTCAAATGAAAAATGAACTCTCTCACACCAAGTCTTAAGAGAATGGATACCTACAAGCAGATGGGCCCCACCTTGCAGCAAATTGGACAAATAAAGAGTAATTTATCTTCAGGTGCAGTAAGCATCATACAAAAGTTTGCCAAAGGCTGGATAATTCCATAAAGCTGCTCAACAAGAAGTGAGAATTGATTAGAAATGAAAGGTCTCACACCACCACCTTGAGCACTCAGCTCTTAATCAGGTTATCAGGCAGTAGGGCTTTTCTTAATTGATACAGCCTTTTAGCAAATGAGGGTGTTATCTCATTGGTGAGGTCATAAAAAGTGAGTCACCCAGAGTCAATAGGATATCTAGCACACAGGCAATGGTATGCATTATAGAGGCTAAAGATACTGCAGGTACTGTAGGTGCTGTTTACTTACAGGCAACTAGTAAGTGTTGTGTCTCCCTTCAACCTCCAGAAAAAGCTATTGTAACCTCATTTTAAGCTGTGCCTACTGTTCAGAATAATTCTGCTTATCGTGTTTTGCTATTGTTGCCTTAGCAATGCTATGGGACATTTTGCACCCAGGACCTAATTTCTCATTTTCAGTTGCCCCAGCTGAGATTTGAATTTAGCTAAGTGGAATACATTCTCTGAGCACTGAGCTCTGTGTGGTTAAACTGGCAATGAACTCATATTATGAAAAGAAAAATGAACCCTTTTAATTAAGTGTTTTGCAGTTTTACCCAATTTTTATCTTACCAATAGCTGCCACTCAGAACTGGACTTCTTATCTTAGAGATCTCTGTGATGATTCCACGATTCATACCTGAATTCTTGTGTGACTTTTGGCAAGCCTTTTGGTTTTGATTTTCTTCCACTCTTAGCTACACAACTCTTCGGTGTTGTACTCTTGCATGAAAACCAGTGCCTTCTTAGCTTTTTTTTTTTTCTTCTTCTTTTCCGATAAATTAAGAGAAAGTGACTCCATAAACAGACCCAGGGAATTTGGCTACCTCTTGGAAGACTCCTAACAAAGTCCATTCCTAAAAAATCCTTCCATACTAGTTGCTAATGTTTTAAGCCCCAGAAAACAATGCACTGTGTTAAGAGTTGATCATGACATCAGCATGGAAAAGATTTTGTTTCTGAAATGAATTTTTAAACCAAACCAAAAACTTTTAAGCTGATCAAGCATTTTGTGCACGTACTAGAAATAATTTTTTTAATTTTCAAGTTACTAATACTGCTTTTAAACATAAAATTACTCAAATGTAGAAGGCAGAAAGAAAGGGCTTTTTTTTAAATAAAAAATCATAGGGATCACCAAGTCTAGCTTATCAGTTGGACTTAATGTTAGACATTAAGTCTAACTTAATGAATGAGTTAGACACTCATCCTTCAGGCTTGAATTTCAGCCTGGAGGGCAGAAGTGCCCAGGTTGTTGTTAAGGTGTGTTGAGTCTCACCCCTGGCACACAGAGCACACAGACACTCAGCTTCACTGTCCTGTTACAAACCATCAGTGGCTGGTTTACCAGGCACACTGAGACTGTGGCTTCTCCCACCTTTCTTCTCTCTTAGTTACTTAACACAATACTCTGGTCAGCTGCATCAAGTGCAATGTTACATCCTATGCCAGAAATGGTATTAAACATTATGTCTGATATCCGATGGAGAAATTACTTCATTCTGAGAGCAACAAAAGAGCAACTGTAGCTGGAAAATGCTTCCAAGCAGTAGTGCAAGAAGAATGACCAGAAGAACAGGAAGCATCATTTCACACAGGAAATTAAGAGGTCTTAAAGATTAAACAAATTATGTCCATTAAAATTTTGCAAGAAGAAAAATCCTTCCATTGTACCCTACAAAATGGAGAGAAGCTTTAGCTTTAAATAAGGTGAAAAACTGCTAAAGACCATCCCACACCCTGCTAAAGCCAACAGGCTGCAAAGAAAGCATTCACATTTAACACAGATGCCACAAATCCATAACTGTACTATCAGAGAATCTAAACAGTCTTAGGGGAATGAGAAACCCTAGGGAAGGATCTTCCTGCCACTGGGTTTGAACACCTTAAGGTAATACTGAACAAATTTCTAGCCTCCTAGGCAGAAGAAAATCCCAACTATCACCTTACTGCTGTTAGACCCATTCTGTCCAGGGTGCCTTCAAGAGATCAGGTGGTAGAGCACTGCTCAAATGAGCATTAACATCATTGATTAAAAAGATTGTGTGCAATAAAAACCCCCGCTTATTCAGCTAAGAGGCTGAAAGTTTAATTTGAATGGTGCTTCTTAGATTTGAAGATTAGATTAGATTTGAAAGCTTCACTGTCCTCACAAAGGCATTTCAGCAGGGCTGGAAATTGATTCTATGTTTCATGATGTATCCATATGCAGAGGAGTTCATTGTAGCAGAGGAACTGTGTCATAATAAGACCAGTGTAGTAATAAATTTTAAAGAAGATTAGTTTAATTAGTTGGCATACATGAGATAATAAATCAGTGTGTTCTCCAAATGAAAAATGAAAAATCTCTGCTTACATGGTTTCATCCTGGTAATAAAAGGCTGATAGTGAATAGCTTAGACAATTAATATTGAAATATAAGGTCTTATTTCTACCAACACTGAGGCAACTTCAAGCCTTATCTCCACTGACTGTAACTCACCATCTCCTAACTGATATGGAGTACTGTTCAACCTGTGCTGTAGTTCAGTGGCTTCCTATTAGACAATTGCCATCAAACCACAACATTGCTTTCCAGAAAGGCTCTTTATAGTCACGTAGAATGACCTAATTTCCACATTTCCAAGGAGGTGAATGCATCTAAATTACTCAATTTGTATGTAGAAGATCACACTGGAGAGGTACTCAACCCACAGATTTTTATGATAGCATCTTCATGCCCACAGGAAAGCAATGGGTGTGTTTTTGGAGAATTTTAGGTAAATTCCAAGCTCACTGCCTGACGAGAGGCCTGTGTTGATAACCCTCACAGCAGTAAAGCCATTGCTGAAGGCCTCAGCAATGTTGTGCCTGGCTTAGTTGCACAGTTGTAGCCATAACCAGGTTCTAGTCTTGCTGCCTTCTCCCAGCTGGCCTGCTCTGCTGCAGCAGTGAATGACAGTCACTGACAGAGGTCAGTTTCAGAGTTCAGAGCAGACACCTGGGGTGGGGGACCATATTCCCCCTGAAGTTAAGGAGAATCAAGCAAGGAATCAAGCTTCTCCTGGGGAATATTTGCAGCATCAGACTAGGCATCCTGCCATTCTCCCCTAGGGATACAGCTACAAGAACACAGGCACACGGTGTCCTTTGCAAGTGTCTGGCATTGTCTGTGGAGGCAGAGGTAGAAGGACACAAATTCTCTGTTCATGATGCTCAGGTATCCCGGGATATTTAAAGGGGCACAAGTCTTTTTCATTTGCACTGTGTTCAGGCAACTAAATCCTACATCTAGGGTCTGAAGAATGATGTCCAAAATAAGGCTTTTCCTGGGAGTCCCCAGTGCTTCCAGAGGCAAGAAGATAACTAAGTGCTAAGGAACATCAGTTCAGAGAGACCATGAGTTTGTGACAGGGAGTCATTCATGTCTCATGAGTGACACATCTGCTCTGTTCATGAAACAGAGAATTCCCATGGATTTTGAAATCCCCTTTGACATGGGCAGGCACATCAATGGCTCACACTTGCTGGGCTTTAATTCTTATCACAAGTACAAGCCCACACCTTGCACAGTCTGGAAAACACTTTTCTGTAGCCCTTGACAGAACTGCAATGGTATCCATAGTATTTTATATTTATCCCATGAAAATATAAATAATTTGCATCTACATCAACAAAGCATATAAAATGAAATTATAAGTATTCATGAAAAGCAAGCTAACAAGCAATACATTTTCCCTTCTCTTATACCAATAAAATAATAAAAGTCATTGTTCCAGTCTTTGATAAGTGGCAAATGAAAAAAATCAATTAACAAACTCATATATAATTGTTTTAGAATAATCAGTGGAAAAGGGCTTAAAACCTTTTTATAATGAAATTAAGGTAACTGAAATATTTTAATATTTGGTAGAAAACTGGATTACCTCTGTTTTCAAACAAGAACAGCCCTCTTTTATTTTTTTAATCTGCAGGGCTGCTGCCTAAGAGATTAATGTTTTGAGTTTTCATTCACAAACCCCTGCAATACTGCCTGCTGTGTAGATCAAATCCCAGCTACGGGACATCTCCAGCCTGCCCATCAGTTATGGCAGCCCTTATTTGGGTTGTGGGGTCATGCAGGTGATGTGGATTGACTTCATCACTATCATGCCTGCCTTTATCAAGGCTGTGCAGCTCACCCCTTGTTTGTACATGAAGCATTAGGTGGTGTGGCTATCACTTACATCCTGCACACCTGCTCCTTGTGTCTTCAAGGGAATAGAGCCAAATAGGAACAACCTTGAATGTCGACCGTGCCAACAGGATGCAAGTGGCTATCTTCTTTTTTTATTCTTTCCAGAGAACTGATGTACAGTCCATGTTACCATTGGGGAATGTTGGTTTGCCACTGGCCACGGGTACAGACAAGCTCACCAACTGACCCCATGGGCTCTGAGTGCTGACACCAGCCATGCAGAATTGAATCTTGTGGTCTCCCAAAACACGTCCACCTCCCTGTGAACCTGGAGTGATGGGAGCCTTCTGTTGGTGGGCTTGCCCAGGTGCATCACCAATAGAGTCCCTAAAAGTATCACGAGAGAGAAGCCTTTGCTACATAGGACTAAATAAGAATGAGCTCTTATTACTGACTTCACCAAGTCAATACTTGAACAAGCTGAGTCAATACTTCAGAGAGATGACTTTGTGCAGCTGGTTAAAAGAATAGATATATAAAACAGAAAACTCAAGAAAACTTTCATCTTCTGTGACCACAATTCCTGTAATACATTTATATGTTGTCAGAAATACACTTTTCAAACCCGAACTGGAAGCTTGGTTTGGGGCACAAGGGAAACATCTCTAAAATGCTAACAATTCTGTTCAGCGTGTGGTGAGTTCATCACCTTCTCTCTCGTGTGATCTTGTGAAGGGTACCAGGTAGCTTGTGTCCACTCCCATGATTTCCCCAAGCAAGTATGATGTGTTTGAGTGCAGACTATCACTGCTGATACTTCCCTACTTGCTATCAGGAAGGGGCTGAATGGGCACACAAAAAGTGCATTCCTCATTCACCATAGCACTTGCTTGGTCAGACTATGCTGCAAAAGACACAGGGTGGGTAGTAAAATCATGTAAGTAGCAATAGGAAGTAAAGGGAGGGTTTGAAGAGGGAGAAAAAGCAGGCTGTTTTGTTTATTTGTTCATGTAGTCAGGGACACCAAACAAATATAATAACTGACCCAGAGATTTGTTGATTTGAGACATCACCCAGAGTTGGATTTCAGCACCAGTACAGGAAAAAGTCAGATTGTCTGACCCAGTAAGTCTGAATGGGTTCCTATTTCTCTGATTATTAACTTGCATCTGGGAGCTGCTAAATCAGTAAATTGTTAGCATTTCTGGATCTGAACTCGACAAGCTTGACTTGCTCATCCAGTTACTGTTGCACATGCTTTGACATCAACTTTAGCAAGGAGGAGGATTTGAACCAGGAACTCCTATAAACCATTTTTCCTTTGAAATCAGATTAGCAAGTCAGAAATGCCAAGTGATAAGAGAAGACTTTCTGTCACAAGACTTCCTTTAGCAAGCCTGAGTTAATGGCATTGGGAGGACATTAGCCCTCATATCCACTCTACACAGGGTAGAAAAAATGATTCACTGTCATCATGAAAGTTATAATTTTAACTTTGCTTGAGTGAGCTATGGAATATAATTAGAGATATATTAAAACCACACATACCTTCCCTCTTTTTAAAAGGAAAAGGAAAAGGTACTATGGAGGAACAGTTCACCCAAACTCTGGATTAAAAAAAAAAAGGGAAACTAAAAATAAAGGGGAGAAAATCAACCTGCAGTGTCTTTGCTTGCTGGTTTTGACATTAAGTTCCTTTGCAGGCCAAAAGCGAGCCTTCCAAGTGAATAGATGGAAAGCTTCTTCTTTCGGTGGGGTGAAGAAATACAGATGGAGAGATGTTTCCTTTTTTGGAGCTGACTGGTCACTAGAAAGATCTTTTTAGCAAGTTTATCCTGGCATAATATTCCTGACTAGTTCTTCCAGTAACAACCCTTGTATAGATCGGAGTAAACTAAAGAAGGTCCTTGCTTTGAGGTGTGCACACCTGCACGTTGGCATCACACCTACAAAATACACTCTTTGAGACTCAGATACCCTAAAGCCCGTGGCTCCTCATCTAGCAGGCATGCAAGATTTACTGAGGGAGGAGTACTTGGTGAACATGTAGGAGAGCAGTATCTCTTCTAAAAATAACAAAACAGTTTCCCTTTCTTCTATTGAACTATAGTGATATGGTCCATCTCAGACTTAACATCCTTTTTGGGGATAGAACTCTAGAATGAAAAGTCAGATTGAAAGCAGGAAGATACTGTAAGTAATTTATGGACCTGCAAGTATCCAAACTGCTACCAGCAGCAGAGTAACCCATTAAACCTAAGAGTTTTTGTACTTATGTCTGTTCTTAAGGTCATTACTCAAAATATTTACATTACAAATATCTTCAGATTGTTGGTATTACAAAAATATTACTGCATCATATCATATCTAGCGTCTACAAAACTGGATGGGTTATTCTCCAAAAAGCAGCTTTCAGGTGGGTATTCACATGCATGCTGGTTTACACTGTTCTAACAAAACCTCTCACACCTAGCCTGTAGCATCCTAGCCAAAACGGAATCCAAGGAGGTGAAAAACTCAGTGTGTGAAATGCACTCACTGGGTGTCTTAAATCCAGCAGTGAGTTTCATGGTCCTTCTCTACTGGGAGTAGAGAGAAGCACCCCCAGAACATCATTCAGCCCACCTAGAATCTGACTGGAATATGTAGCATAGCTCCACCTGAGGTTACAGCATTCTGTAGCAAACACTATTAAAAAGCAGCATTTAGAAGTAGCTTCTGACACCCAGCCCAGGAAGATCAGTGTCATTCCTTTGTCTTGATCAATTTTAATGCAAAAGAAGAAAACACATTATACTGTAGGAGAGATGGAGCCAAGCTCTGTACATTCAGCGTTTCCATGCACAGGCTCTAGTTAGGGCTGTGATCTGTCATCACTGTGGTGGGTCATTTCTACAGGTATGAAGTTGCTTCTGTCAATATTTGTTCAAGTCTGCAAATAAATGGATTACCTGAATGTATATGTCTCTGCAAAGATTTACTTGTTAGATTTGTCCTTATCAGATCACAGAGGGTGTAACACAAATTTGACCACAATCATTTCAAAGAGCTAAGTTTCTTTCTCACCCTGGCATTTTACCACAGGTTTCAGAGTAATATCATCACCAGGACAGAGACAGATCAAAAGACATGAAATAAATGCAGAGCAAGCAAAAATTCCGCTTCTCTTACGTCTTTTAGGTTTAGTAGGCAATAACACAGTTAAAAGATTTCTCATCTGAAACAGTTTTAAAGATAAAAATGGCTTTGTGAGCTAATGTGAATGCACTTTCAAAAAACACAACTCCAAAGGAAGTGAAAAGAAAAAATCTCAAGAGAAATTACTTTTTTTATTCCATTATTATTTTCATAAATGTCTGTCAGGGAGGAGAATGTACTGAAAATATTTATTTGACACCCCTCACATATCTTTGCTACGTATCTAATGGAAAGGTGGTTTTCCATCCACTGTATGAATTTTCTTGCAGCAGTGGTTCCTATGTTAAAGTGAATAAAGAGGAAAGTGTCACAGAGGTGAACAAAAGAGTGCAGATTTTTCTATCATACCTGAAAAATAACCTATAGCACATACCTTATTAAGCTGTGATGGAAGCCAAGACTGTGTTGAATCATTACATCAGGATCTTCCAGTCACTGGGAGAGTTTAGGTTCCTTTGAAGTTGGTGGTACAGTGTTCAGCTCAGACAGAGAATTGTGAGGTTTCCTGACTGAAAGGAAGTAAGTATTTTTATCCATATCCTAGTGCAGGAATAGTATGTTACACTGAAACTCTTGTTGAACTTGCCTGAGAATATTCATTCTTTTGAACCTATAACGTGGACTTTCAGAGATGCTCTCAAACTAAAAGCTTCTTTCAGCAACTCATGCTCAAACTCAAAAGTAAAGCCAAGGAATTTGGCTCTTACAAGGCACATGAAATGAGCAGCAGGTTGAGAATTTACATTCCAAGTGGGTGATAAAGTCCATTTTTAATGTTAGAGCTACCAGTAGTGGGCATTCATAGCACTGGCATGTACTGGCACTAAATTGTAACAGCATTGAATATAAAAAAAAACCCACAACAGACCTCAAACAGCTGTGTACTTCAAAATTAAGCAGGTCAAAGGTTTGGAGGAATGAGGGATTTTGAAAGTCTGTAAAGGAAAAAGAATCATAACTGTAACTATCATCCTTACTCCTTAACATTATTTTATATATTTGTTTTTAGTATTTCTTCACTTCCTGTTAGCATGAAAATAATGTCTTTCACAAACCACCTCCATTAGGTTTGTTCCCAAAGGAATGTATTTCAAATCAAACTCTATTACTGCTCTTTTTACCCATTTTTCCTTCCTCAGTGTGTATTTTCCTTTAAAAATGATTTTGTCTTTCTAATTTATTTTAAACCAGGCAATTTTCTGCTTGATATTTTCTCAGTTAATGCCAGACAATTTTTTCCTCCTCCTGTTATAAGTCCCATTTTTAAAGAGCTTCTTGTTTGATTTCTCCTGATAGATACATACACCTATCTCAAGCCCTTTATTGTAACGTTGATGGGTTTCATATACGTGTATTCTCTTTTTAAATATTGTTTCTATGTTCTTTTTTAAGGGAAGTACTGTTCTTATACTTTCCACATGCTGGTGATATTTTTATTGGCCAGATAGAGAATATGAGCTCACACATTAATGTGTCAGAGGGAAGAGTAAATGAGTTTGCTTTTGTTTTCTGAGATGTTAAAAATGGTTTACCAGTTTCTGAGAAATGCTTGGCACTTTTTTCGTCTATACCTCATCTCATTATAATTATCCATGAGGTATCCATGTTGCTCTAGCTTCATATTTCTTCTGGTTTTGGCTGCAATTCTAACATGCAAATGGCCAAACAATCAATTTATCCCTCAAAATCTGTTGAAACAATATCTGTGAGGCAGCAAAACTTCTATCTTTTAGAGATATTTTAGCACATTAACAAAACCAATTACTCAATGAAGGGCTTTCATGCCTCAAGGCATTTTTTCTGCTTTCTCCCTTCCCATTAGTGGTGATGCAGCTTTCCCTCCTCACTGGGTGCACACATAAAATCCAATGTTTGTCCAGATGGGGAGCTGTTATGGGTGAGCTCCACAACCTCCAGGACAGCAGGAACCTCTCACTGGATACTATGTCAGGTAATAGGGCTGACATGTTTCTTCTGCTCCTCTGCATGGCAAGCACAGAAATACAACACAGCCCTGCATTCTTGGGAAGGTAAAACTGGTTTATCCCATAGCTTTGGATCTGAGTTTTGGGAGGAGCTGCTGGCTATGAGACTCTAACTCGGAGAAGTGCAGCTATGAAATCACAGGGACATTGGACACAATTAAGCTGGAGAGTGTTACATCTGTTAAGGTTTAACATCTTTTTGTTCCTGGGAGCATTACTTGGGAATTCCTGCAGATTCTAAAGGGATAAACAATCTCAACCTCCTCCCAGAGATGTTTGTACAATCCATCATCCATCTGCATACACACAGGACTGACAGCAAAATAAAGACCCATGTTGACATGGAACAGGGATCCCTATTTAATCCTTGACCTGATACAATATTTCAGAAAGCCACCAAGCACTTGAACAAGGATCCCATACACTTAAACGTGACCTCTGACTGTATCTCTGCATACAGGGGGAAATGAGTTATTTCTTTATGAGCCATTCTCATAATCAGTCTTTACCATCAAAAGGTATTATCAGAGCTGGCTAGTCACTGCTGAACGTCTCCTTTCCCACCCCAATATAAAACCAGCTAGTTTCCAGCCTTTTTCGTTGCCACAGTGTTCTTCTCTTTCTTCTTGCTGCTTCCAGCCTAGTCACTTCTTTTCTGGTGGTCTGTGTGGCACTGTCAAATCTGCTCTAAAGAGTGCTATTGAAAAAAATCTAAAAGGGTCATTATCAAAACCATTCTGTGCTCTGAACACTGCTTTCTGTTGCCATGACTGCTAAAGTAGCAAAATGTGGTGTCTGTCAGTGCAAGCAGTGACTGAAAGCCTCACCACACAGTGGATGCATCTTGAAGGAGGTTCTCATGGACCTGCTCATGACCTAAAGAGCTGTTTCTACAAATGTTATGTCTTGTGTACTTCAGGTCTGTCATAACAGAGATGAAAGAAGGAGAAACGTTAGCTGTGGTTGACCGATTGAACACAAATAAGTGGAGGGTACAGAGGTCTAAAATGCAGCTCATTTTCCTCCTTGACCTAGTCCCTGCCTTAACTGTAACATCTTGAAGGTAAATGTTCAGAGGGGGCAGACGTTTTTCCTGCAGGGTATTTCCATCTTGCACACGGTTCCATGAAGTTCTCCTTTTATGATTGCCTTGTGCAATGCTGTGGGCCCAGCAGAACGGGCCGAGGCAGGGTGTTTTAGCATTTCAGTCTTGCAGTTGGTCCTTCCAGTCCATGGAATGCCTCCAAGAGAACAGGTGTGTAGTGGCTGAAAAGATCAGTTGATTTCACATACTTATCCACTCCCCTTGACCAGGATGAATATCTGCAGTAATTCGTTGCTAATATTTACTCAAAGAGTTGCACTCTGTGTATGTTGCACTACATCCTGCTTCCATGCTTTCTACTTTTTACTATACATAATTACTTGTGCTTGTTTTTCTGTCTCTTGTTTTGTTCTTTTGTTGCAGACCACTGTGGAAATATTTTGCCCCATAATTACACACCTAGTAGAGCAGAGGTTTGGTCTGAGACCAAGATATTTGTGCTTACAAATATTTATAAAGGCAGCAGTTCAGCTTCTCTTTATATGTCCATGACTTCATACCACCTTCCACAGTCACCTTCTCAAGACTGGCTTTAGGTCATCCAACACCTTCATTTTTCTGAGGTCATTGTTCCTGTACTGAGCCATCTTCCCTAAACTGCCATTTCTTTTTTACTAGACAAAAGGTCTGAGCCATATATTGTAAAATAACAGACCTTTGCCTGCCACAAAGGTAGAACAGGCAAAGCCCAGTTTG
Source organism: Chamaea fasciata (assembly GCF_029207755.1). Taxonomy (NCBI): domain Eukaryota; kingdom Metazoa; phylum Chordata; class Aves; order Passeriformes; family Sylviidae; genus Chamaea; species Chamaea fasciata. Next base: position 16,854,038 of record NW_027094092.1, on the reverse strand, counting down.
TAACCAGAGGCAGGAGAAGAGGGCGATCCAGATCCAAACTTTCTCAGGCTTTTGGAGGATGTAAATTATGGATTTGGTGTTAATGTTCAGGTGTGCATCTGAGTGGCCTCAGTGAAGGGCAGAGAATCCCTACATCTCTTTTCCGGGGAACACCAGTGGCTGTGTGCTCCTCTCTTACAGCACATCATGAACCCATCTCAATTGAATCAAGAGGGCTACATAGAAGTAAGTAGAAGAGGGCTGGCTCACAGTACCCAATTATTTACTTTTACTAATTTTTGGTAACAGAACAGAAATTTTCCAGTTAGGTGTATCCAAACAATGGCTCCCTATGAGATATTTGATACAAATATTTATTTAAATTTATGTCAAATTTTCAGGGGTTTAGGGATAATTTGTACCAGAACAATAATAGAAGACTGTAGGATTGTCAAGGGTTTTCAAATAACAGATGCTTATTCTCATTAGCTTAAATTGAATTATCATGGATGGATAACAAAGAATAAATACCCAGCTAGAATTCTTGTTTTAACTCAAGTATTTGGAGAGTTTAAGTGTGAGACCGAAGTGTAGCACAAGCTCTGGTCTGAAACCTCATTTAAGGGACCAATGTGATCCCATCTGGGGACATCATTTACAAGAAATGTGGGTCTTCTATGGCTAGATGTTCACATACACTGGGTTTGGGATAAAGGATTCCTATCCCACCTAAAGCATCACATCTGGTTTAAAAATTATCTATACACTGATATAATGAGCATTCCTCTCTACAGAACAGGCTGAATGCAAGCCTAATGCTATGTGCTTATATATCAGAGTCAGTGGGTTTATGCTCATTTATTAAAAATCAAGCAAATAATTAATCCACCAGGTCTAACTCACAAGTTTAACTGACCTCAGACCCTAGTTGACTTACTTTTTTTTTTCTTTTAAAGAGACTTCTTCATTCTTCCCAAGGACATTATAAATATCTTTATCTTATTTTTAAGTCTTACACTGCTACATAATATAAAAAAAAAAAAAATTAAATACTGGCAATTTCCTCCAAGTCACTCTCTGTAAAAATTCAGTAATGGCTTCAGGGGCAGCAGCTTTGCAAAGGTTCCTGTCTGTTGCCTGGACGTCTGAAGAGCTACTGCAGTGGTCAGATACCTCTGGAAGTTTGGTTATCAAAAGATATATTAAATGAGATCAGCAAATGTCTCAGGAAACAATTTCACAGGGGAGCCAGAGGGTCTGATCTGGCAAAAAAAGCCAGTATTAGCTGGTCCAGGACACTGCTTTCTTTACTTCATCTAGATAATCAAACAGCAGAAGAAATCATAAATTCTAAGAGTTCTGAAAAAAACTAGTTTCATGCCACCATTCATATGAAAAATTGCATTTCCATGCAATTCTTTTCTATGCTTTCATATAAAAACAGAATTCGTCTAAGGTTTACATATTCGCTTTGTCTTATTTGAGACCCAGATGGGCTTTTTCCTCCTTCAGCAACAGATCTGCAGGGCCAATGTCCCTTGAGGCAGTTTTTCTTGCTGCCTCACCGTTTGGGTGATTAGAGCTCTCCTTCCAATCCTTTGCACTACTTGTTGCTACACAAAGCAAGAGACAGAGGTGAAACACCAAGTACCCCAGCATCCCTGTCCTTAATTGAGTGGAGGTGTGTAGCACTTTCAGGTAATTCACCTTTTGACTTGGAAATCTCTGCTGTGCTCCTCCTTTTATTTTGATCTTGAACTGGAAAATCTTGTTTTCCTCTTAAACAGCATTAAACCTGACTATCCTACAGAATCCCAAAATGGCATCACAGTGTGAAACCCATCACTTTCAATCATATATATTCCCAATGTAACAGTCATATTAGAAACGTAACGTAATTTTTTCCTACAGTAGGGTAAGTGTTACTTTCTAAACTTAGCAGAAGCCACTTCCCAGCTGGCACCTTGAACAAATATGGAAAAACAAACAAGTAGGTTGGACTCGATGATCTCAGAGGTCTTTTCCAATCTAATTGATTCTGTGATTCTGTGAAATAAAATAGACTAACATTCTATAACTCCCAAAGATGGCAGATACAAACAAGTGATCTAGAAGCTGGTTGTTGAAACAAATAATTGTCAGAATAAGTACCTCTGACCACAACCATCAGTCATTAAGTTTGTGCAAATGCAGAATTTAATCTTTAACTTGTATTTGCTTGTATTAACTTGTATAGTAACAATTAATTGTGATTAATAATGAGAAGGGTCTGACTTAACTAACTCGAAAAATGGCCCTTCCCCCCTCTGTGCACCAAAGGAGCCTTTCATCCAAACTGCCTCAGCATCCTCACTCCATTGTAACATTACCCTTGCTCCTTGAACCCCCACTTCAGTGCTTGTCAGCACAGAAAAGAAGCTAAAGGGGGACTCTGCCTTTTTTCAGCTGCAGAGTCTTGTTGCCTCCCTGTACTCCTGCTAGGAGGCATAGTCAGAAGTCATCAGCCAAATTCCTCCCTAACAAGAGAGAAATGGGACTTGGAACCAAGGTTTGATTTGGACTGAATGTAACTGGGACAGCATCTGAATATTTTCAGAATTTGAAGTACTACATTTCTGAGATGTGAAAATGTGTGATCTTGTCAGCAGGGTGTTGCACATTGCAGGTATCCATGGTCTCAAAGAGCCAAGCAAACAATCACAAACCACAGAAAAATCACACAGAAGTTTGATATAACTAATTACAGGGACTATAGGGTCAATGTATTTCATTAATTCAATTGAAGGTTCTACTACAGATAAAGACAAGATATACTTCAGAGCCCAGAGGTTTAAACCTGACCAGAGCTGTTGTGTTCAAAATGGAGTTAAATTTCCTGGCTGAAATGTGTTGATCTTAGAGGATATAATTATGGACAGAACCTGTGATATGCATATTGGCAACATGGATTTCTGAGGACTCTGCTTATTCCCTGCTGTTGCTGCACCATAGCTCTCAACAAGAACATGCCCTTTCAGGTGTGTTGCTCCCTGCTTAGTCAGCCAAGAGTGAAGCTTTTGGTATTCAGGGTTGTTTCCAAGGACCTGTGACAGAGTAATATTTGTCTCTTCCATTGTGGAGAAGGTGCTGGCTGACACCTGCAGAAGCCCTGTGTAAACTGGCATGCTCCTCACATGTGCAGGCTGGTGCTCGGCTCAACATATTTAAACTCCTTAGTACACAACAACACCCACCAGGAATAAATGACTCCTCTATTCACATTAGATGAACCAGGAGACCTCTCCGGGTGAAAGTGCAATTTTGTTTTTTACAGTCATTGCGGAAACAAATGGATTTAACCTTGTAAGCCTTCATACAAGACATTTTGGCTGAACAAGAATTCCAAATTTGGGACCTGTGTCGTTATGCGTGGTATGGTTACTATCAAGAGAAAGCTTTGAAATAATCTCAGATAAAGTGAGAGTTCTCTACTTTGATCTTACTGAACATAAGAAATTTTCTTTCAGACACCTATCTGCAGAGCACAGCTTAGTATTAAGCATGCACTTCTGTGTCGAAACCAACTACAAAATTGTATTCTTTGCTATAGTTCTTGTTCTCTTAGATAATGGTTGAACAAGCTAGTCTTTGTTTTTTGATGACGCTTGACTTGAAATTGTTCATTTAGTGTTTTGGCACTAAACAGAACAACCTTTTGGTAATCTCTGTGACTGTGTACTTGCTCAATATTTTGTTTAAAAATACTGTCATGACAAAATCAGCTCTTCACTCCAAAAAAAAAAAAAAAAAAAAAAGGAATACTGACATATTCAAACAGCACGGATTTTGCACTAATACCTAAGGGAATAGGAAATTGCTAAATAGAAATTCTATAAATTAATAGCTGATTAAATTAATATAGCAAGTTATTCTTATATATTATACTGATATTGCAAATCGTTCTCGTTCTTTGTATGAACATATAAATCAGTATCTATTCTGGACACAAAGCCATTCAGTGTTTCATTGATGATTTTGATAACACCACTGCTTGACGATATCCACCTTGGATGGGCAACAAGTATTTGGAAATTGCAGAGGAAAATAGACACCAGAAGTCATCCAGGCAAGTGCATACAGTCTGCTATAATATCTAGTTATCAGGTCTGTAAAATAGCATCCTTTTACTTCCTGTTTGACGTGAGGTAGGCTTGCAAGTCTTATGCTTCCAGAGCATTGCTACACATCCTTATATATGTCAGCTGCCAGGAAGTTTTTCTGCAGTTTCATCCTGATTAGAGAGATTTTTCAAATCAGACTTCAATTTGTACCTACCAGTGGTTCTTACGATGATTGCATTTCCTGCTAGCAGTATAAAAAGACCTACAGCTATTCTCAAATAATGCAGTCAAGGGTATGCTAGTCAGACTCCAGGTGTTGAGGATATAAGGACCAACTGGCAATAATTGGGATAGCTGCAAATTCTCTAAATACATTATTCACTGTAGAGGATAAACCTTCTCTTTAAGCTCAGTGATCTTGCAGATGATGGTAGTGACACATGAAGGAAACAGTCTGTCCATAGCATCTTCTGCTCAGCCCAGCCCCTCTCAATTCCATTTCCAGATGGTACTCTTTTAGCTCACCTTAACCAGAGTTGCAATGCCTTCAAGAAACAGTGAGCTGTAAGCAAATCTGGTTTGGGATTTGTGGCGAGAGTTTAAGATGCAATATGACCACTGTACATATGGTACAGCATAAGATGCATCATTACCATTGTACAAATATAGGTAGCATGCTACCTACGGTTACCATTCCTTTCACTTTTCCTCCCCAGTCTCCCAACATTTCCTGGAGAGGGGGACAGGAAGATTCTCTGCACACCTACCAGGGCACAGTGTGGTGGCACTTCCATCATGAGTAGCTTTATTCTTCATAGTTACTGGAATGAAGAGAAGTAGTAATGCAAGGGAGATCTGTCGGGAGCTGTTTCTCCCGTGCTCTGTATCGCACTGTTTCTTCCCTGCTTTGAATAAGCACATGTCAAGAAGGCTGCCAACAAAAGCATTGTTTCTGACTTTCAGTGTTTCAACAAACACTGTTTTCACGCTATGGAATGTGGCTCTGAGTTTTAAATGCCTTGTTTTCAGGGAATGACAAAGGCAGGAATGATTGAACTTGTGCACAGACTGCGGGCACTTAAAATCCTCACCAATGCCATAGCCCTGGACTCCACCCTTTCTTAGCACTTTACCTGACATTGTTATTAAATACTGAGCTTTGTTATACACTGCTCCAGACAGTGGCTAGGCTTGTTGTGTATTTAAGATTTTAATAGGATTTGTCCTGGCTAATCTTACATGTTGTAACTGCATAGTGTAAAAGAGTCATTGCTCTTTATACAGGGAAGGCATCCTTAGAGCCATTTTATTTACCTACTCATGTACAGTTCTGGCTCTGACCTGTTTTTTCAGGAATTTCTACCCTATCCCCTTATTTACCAATGTGGGAACTAGCACAAACCATTATCCCTTCAATTTCTCTGATTTTTAAACTTCTAATCTAGGACCCTTAGACATACTCGTTTTTACTTAAAACACACACATACCCCCCAAAACAAACAAACAAAAAACCAACAAACAAGACCCCCAAAACCTAAATCCCAACTCTGCTTTTCTCAGTTTAGAAGTTAAAACAATGCAATTTCTAAACCCAAGGAATTTTCCCCTAGCTTCTGTAAAAATAGATTGTCAAAGTACATTGCTTATTAAGGTGACAAAGTGGATCACCTCCCAGGACCACTGAATTTAGTGGATTGCACAACACAGAGATAATCATTACTTCCATTAGAGTTGAGGGCATGCTGAGAAAGCTTTTGCTTTAAGAACAGCATAGTAACTTTTGTGATTATCTGCAAAGGAATCCTTCAGTAGAAAAAGTTTAATTGAGTATCAAGATTTTATAGGTACACTGTACTGTATAGTAGGTACCATACATTTTATAGGTTCCAGATACACTGCAACCTCTTTTTACTACTCAAAAATCTAGGATATTATAACGTTACATGAGAGAAAATATACAAAATTTTTTATTATGAACTCTCAGTGATGCTTATCAATTCAGCTTGGAATCACAAGAAGGGAAAGTGATTTCACATTATTGATTACAATGTTGCATGCTGTATTTCCTCAGCCACCCTAATCAGTGTAAATGTAATGAATTAATGTGACCCATGACAAGCTGGTTCAAACGAGGGTCTAGCTTGATGGAGCTTCAAGCCATAATGTGCACAAACTGCTCAGTACTTACTAAATGTTATACAAATCATAAAAGAAAAAAATCCTTTAAACCTTTTGATATGCAGCAAAATTGAAGTACACCACAGAACCTAGAGAACAGGCTGAAGTGACTCTTGTACAGCTCCAATGTGGCTACATACAACCCAAATAACTCCTAACACAGTGAAAGGCTTCTCTCGCTTTTTTTACCCGCAATCTATATTCTTTTTTGGTCTGGTCCACCTTCACTTGTGTGGGATAAAACTGGACTGATTTCCTGGGAACTGAAACTAAGTATGAAAAACAAGGCTGTCAAACTGATTTTAACCAAATTTTGACATAAATCTTTCAGCAGACCGACTTAGTGTTCAGCTGGGAAATGCTTCAGCTGCTGATGTATGCAGTGTAGGCTTTCCCCCTTGATTCTTCCCTTAGAAAAGGAAGACTGTCATTCAGCAATGTTGAGTATATAACAACAAAAACAGCTTTTCAACAGATGCAGGCAATTCTCTGTCATTGGGAACTTCTGAGCCAAGAAGGGATGTTTGCCTAAATGATTTGTCCTAAATGTAAATTGGCACGTTACATGAAAAAAAATACAGGATAAAACAAGTATGAGAGCACAGTCTGGGATATAGAGGAGTCTGATTCAACAAAAGTGATCACCTGATGGTTTACAGTCTTTGAGTCAAGAAATGTAGTCTTTGGAATACCATTGACAAAGCATGGGACTGGCAGGCCTCCCTCTGTGCAGCCCAACTGAGTTATGCTGAACTGCTTTGAAATTCACCAGCGTCAGAGACTTGGGTTTCCTGGAGCCTTGAATTCAATCCAAAACCTGCAAGGAAAGAAAGCGCTCCCCACCTGTTTGCAAGAATGATTCAGAAAGAACAAATGAGCATACAAAGGAGTTCCAAAATTGCAGGATCCACACCATAAAAGCAAACTTACTTTTCCTGTTCCTCTTCGTGTTGGACAGAAACACAAAATGGAGATGAACAGCTTTCTGGATTGTGTTTGTTTTAGAAGGCTTAAGAGCCCACTGCCTGCTATGAAACATAAGTCAAACTTTTCTATTTCTTTCATAGATTGTAGAGAGTAATTTATTTGTTTATTCTTGTGAAGACAGGAAAAAAATCTCCTCTTTTCACGGCAATATTTTCTCTATTAAAAATGTTATTGCATTGATAAGGCAAATAATGGAAAACAGCCCTTTGTGTCAATATTAATCTGAGATAAATTTCAATAAGAAACCCTACTTGACCTTCAATTTCCAAAAGAGCCAGATTTTACAGAAAAAATTTTTGCATCCATGTCCATGATCATGTAATTAGTTCAACAATGGATAAGCTTTCTTCAAATCTCTTCAGCATCCACTGCATAGAGATTGTAAGCTGCTCAGTTCAGATCTGCATTTGATGCATTCATTATTGCCTATGTTAATTCTATTTTAATTGATCTAGTGCAGTGTTTTCTATCTATAATGCCCAAAATTCTTTCCAGAAACTTTAACAACATTCCTAAATTATTAAGAGCAATATAAGCATGATATAAATGTGCTTCATTGTGTTGTTTCAAAGGAATCACAGCTCTTCCACTCCGTATTTGTATAAAGGCATCAGCCCATAAGCATATATTACAACTAACCCCACACAGAATTTCACACGTAGCGTGACTATAGTCAGTGTGCTTACTTTCCTAATCAGCAGCTCACAAAAATCGGTTTCAGATCTGAAATCTACATATGATTCTCTCTGTTCAAATTATTACTAATAATTCAGACGCTACCTTTATTTAATCAGAAATACTGTTAGCACTCAAAGGAGGTGAAGAGTTAGAGATGCACACTCAAAATTAGGCGTCATCTGCAACAATCACTACTAGCTTACAACATCAATCTTCTACTGAGAACTGACAGTCAAACTGCCATGGATAAAATTTGCTTGATGATGGCAACAGAAAAGAGCAGAATAATCTTCTCTTCATCCGTAACTCTGCAAGTCATTTCAGGTCATGGTAAGAAACTTCATTTCACAGAATTCTTACTTTCAAAACATGAACATGCAACACCAGTTTTCAGCCATTTGCAGCAACCTACCAAAGCAGATAAGGATTTTCATATTTTTCAGATCAATAAAGCCGAAAACTGTCTATAAAAAGGTCAACAGACAATTCATCCACTGACGTGTTGAATGTTCAATACTGTACAAGTCTAGCTGCTCAAGTTTGACAGCATTCTTGTTTTATATCATACTTCAGCGCTGCAAAATGATAAGGAGTCTGACAGCTCAGCTTAGCAAACCATGCAAGACCAATTAGTCACCTCCATGATGCATATTTAGAGAATATATCTAAAACCCACGGTCTGTGATAACTTACAACAGAGAGCCCATGAGAATTTCTCATGAGTAGTTCTCCTCTCCCCACTCAGACTCCCTGAGGAAGGGTTACTGACGTGAGCAGGGAGTGCAGGCTATCAGAAGCCGCAGTGTGCCATCTTTGTGCGTAGGCAGGATTGCACAACCCCAAGTCTGTGATTGGATCCTGCTGCTCTCCACTGGACTGTGTGCACATCAGACACCTGCTGCAGGCAGCTGAACCCGGATTTGAGGTTCAATAAGGGTTTCGAGGCTCACACTTTGAGCATGATGGTAGTCCACAGTCCTCTCACATTGGAGAATTTGGCCACTGCAGAGTAAAAATGGCACACAGATGTCACCATGTCAAAATGGTTTCAAATTTTCCCTTATTTTGCATAGTTTTGATGCTGTGCATATTCATTTAAACTAGAATTTTCATGCTTGATGATTTTTTTTCTTCTAGATTCTGTGCTGGACACTTCAACATCTCAGCTGCAGAACTGTAGGACGTTCCCAGTTCTGTCTAAAGATGACATACTGAACGTGCAACTACCAAAAAAAGTTCAATATTTTGAAAATTCATCCTAGGGTTTCTAGACTGTATGCGCCACAAAATTACTATGTCTTATGTTGCAATATGTAAAACAAAGATAATACATCCCATGCACTTAAAAATGTATTTTTAAAATACAGAATTAATTTCTCAGGGACTCCACTGATGGGCACCACAGAAAAGTAACTGAGGAAATTGCTGACTGTATTCAGTGAGGATTGAATAACACTCAGTAACAATGTGTTAGGACACATAGGTAAAAATAATTGAACAAGAAAAGACATTCATTATCTAAGCTCTGTCTAAAAAAAGCAAGAACCCTCTAAGAAACATAGTATTTCATGCATGTAATTTAAAACTATCTCATGGAACTGCACTGATGGTCTTAACATCAATACCTCCTAATGCTTTGACATTACAAATTTAATAATAATTTATAAAGATAAATATAAGCTCTCCTTAAAATTTAATAAAATAAAAATAAAACAATAGATAAAACTGTGAACACAATAAACCCTCACATTAATAACTACATAAGTGAGCATCAGGTTTGTCTCCAAAGTGATTATGATTCTTATCCCTGCTACTGCAATAAGGTCTTAAAGAAATGATAGCAGTTCTTTAATGCTTATAAACCTTAGCCAAGTTTCCAAATGAAATTAATTTGTGGCCAATTTGTACCTTGCTGCATTTTGTTCAACAGCTTCCATTAGTTTAAGTCTTTATGCTGTACCATTTTTGGTTTGTGAACTGAAATGCTGGACATAGAAAAGGACTTTTAAAAGTAACTTTTAAAAGTTACTTTACAATAGAGATTGAACACGCACACACAGATACCCGCATGCAATATGTTCTCCCTTCAAGGAGGATGACATAACAGAAGCTTAAATTATTAATGTGAATGGAAATATTTGGACTGAAATACTAAAGAGGTCTCTGCTAACTTTTATACCACTTCTATGAATTTAGTTAATTGCTCTGAGTCTTGAATAATACATGGACCAAAGGATTTTGTTTCTTTTTCCATGCTTGTCCTGCTTGTATGCATTTAATTATATCCTCCATGCTTTTTCCTTTTTGGAATAAGAAAGTCAGCTACTGATTTAATATAAGGGAATATACTCAAGGATCCACTAATAACAGAACTTCTGACAAAACCTGCTAGTGCTAATAGTATATATACATATCTATCTCCGCTTATATATACACAGTCTGTTGTTTATACTGAAACAAGCAAACAAGCAAAGTGGCATTCAGCAGAATTGTGTCCACCAGATTATATTAATGCAGATATTTTTGAGCTTGTGCACCACCAATAGGTTCCTTTGAGGGTTTATAGACACTGCTCAGCATAGCCCTCAATTTCACCCACTTTTTGACTAGTTGTACCATTTATTTCTCTGAGCCTGCAAACACCAATTGCTTCTAAAGACTGATTTTTGATTTGGGTCACTAAGGCACTGCATAACAGACCCCAGCTTTCAGCCGGCTTTACACAGTGCTTCAATGGCCCTATGACATTGCACAGCTCTAGGCAGTGTGCTGATCCCAAACACAGTGCTGCAGTGTCAGTGCCTCAGAGAGAAGCAAATTCTCTCAGGTGCAACTTCATGTTGATGCCGTGACGCTATTTCCTATTATGGATTTACCTTGGCGGCTGCTAGCATAGGGATCTCTGTAACATGCACCACTGCACAATGTAAATATGCCTTCCAGTATGTGTGTGTACATCATTTTTTTAGTCTATAACACCAATTGCAAATATTGGCATGCACGGTTGTGGTGTCTGTGTTTACGAACTGTAAAGAGGCTTAAGTGTTTATCCCCTTTTATACACAGAGATATCCTGGACGTGTTCAGACAATGTGGAAACCCCACTCTGACCCCCACGTCCATACTTCTCATGGTACAAGGTGCACGTTGTTTTTCCTTTACTAATTCTTCACAGGATCTTTACTAACTTTCCATAGGGGGAATATCTTAATACAGTCCTCTTAGTTGTTCTCTGATGGATCTGCTTCCCAGAAAGTAACTGTTAAATGAGAGATATTATACTCAATATCTTTTACTTCCTAGTCAAATTGGTGTTAACCAGCCTCTTATGTTGCAGCTAGTCAGTCTCCAGTTCCTGATTTAAAATGTCATGCTTTGCTTGGGTTCTTCTAAATGACACTTCTAACTTTGAAATGAACAGACCAGAAACAGATCCTAATCAAGTTACATATTACCTGTTTTGCAGTAAAACATAGAGATCGCAATGGAGGTTAAAGCATTATGTATTGCTCCTCTACAATGCACACTCTAAAAGACAGAAGAACTACTCATGTTAATGAAATGGCTTAAAATCTCAGTTATAATGTGATTTGATTTTCAATTAATGAGTTTTATCTGAGCATTTGGAAGTAAAGGAATGGATCAATGGCTCTGTGTTTGACTAAGATCTAGTAAAGGACATAAAAGGTGTTGTATCCCAATTCTTGTTTTCAACTATAACTTTACTTTTGATAGACTATGTTGTATCATACTATGAAATACTTATTGCAGCTGTTTGAAATGTGGTTCATGTTCATGTAAGTAAGAGATCACCTATAATGTCAATGAACAACTTTCAAGCTGAAATTGATCAGTTACCTCACTTTTCCACAGAACCTTTCAGATAAAAATCATGCATTTGAATTTGCACAGGGTCAAAATTCAGGGACAATCAGAATGGTGCTTCAGCTGAATTCATTGCCAAGTGTCCCCGTATCACTCTGGAGCTTAAACATGGCTTCAGAAGTGGCCAAAAGACCAGCCAAAGTCCAGCAGGCAGCTCCTTGCTAACTTGCATTTTAGCACTCACACAGAAGTAGTGCTGTATTTCCTGTCAATTACACTTGTTTTCCTCCTTCCCTTGAAATGAATACTCCCTACTCCAGTACGGCACCAGGTGGACTAGACAATGTTTTGCATGTCTCCATGAGTTCATCATTCTTTCTTTTTTAACTACAAATGGAGATACTGTTTCAGGCATTATTGCACCCAAAGGTAACCAAGTTTGCTATCACATTTTATTTGCATTCTACAGTGGGTATCTTGAAGATATGATGGTCTCATTCTATTTTATGAGAAGGAGATTCAGAAATCATGAGTAAGATGTGTAAATAACATCACCACCATGTAGCATTTGATCACACAGCGTTAAAAAGAATGGATCTGAAAATGCTAATAAACTCTTTTACTGAAATATTTCATTCAATTTAATATTGCAGATGCAGAGAGAAGGAATATGATCCCATGAAAAAGGAAGAGAAAATATAGAAAAAATGTCAGGGTTTTCAGATCAAATGCAATGGCAAAATCTTCTGTCTTTTCTGTTAAAAATCTAAAAATAGGCATATAAAATAGGCATTCCTCTAACATATGAATATTTCCGCTTATGCAGTCAATTGTATGGATTTGATCATAAGGAGGTACAAAACTCAGACACGTTACTCCCAACTAGTTTTTAAAATATACTTTCCCATGTCACCTGTGTATGTCTATCGAGTGAATGGAGGTGAAATACAATTTGAAGAGGAATTATATATTTGAATAATTAATAATGGTACTAAATCAATTTATCATAAATATTTGAGATTATTTTTGTAGGTTTCAAACATTTTACCACATTTTATAATAATTTTGGAGAAGAAATAACACAAGATAAGAAATTTAATATGGCAAGACTCATATGTCATAGTCAATGAATTAACCACTTAGTAATGTCAGGATAGTTGATTCATGACATATACAAGATTTGAAAATTTCAGTCAAAAATACAGATATATAGAATCACTTCTGATGGTGCCTTAAAGCTCAATTAAAGGGATTAAATGGAACTGTAAACCAGTTTCAGCCTAATTTGTGATGACCACACTGTGATGTCTCAGAGATCACAGGGCTTCCCTGATCATACAGGAAATGTATATGAAACCACAGCATAGCAACTGTTGATATGAATTGACTTTTAGTGGTAAGTAATACAATGACTCATAGAGTATATTTTTCTTCTCACCAATATAATCGCTTAATAAGCTTATGTGTGTTACCCACCTGAGTTTACCAGACTATTTTATCATTACTTTAATTACGTATCATTTTAATCCATTAATTTTTTTTCCTAGCTCTTCGTCCTGGAACTTTGATAATAACCATTAGAGACAATGGTACTTCCTTAAATTTTCACTGCACGTATTTCTGCATATACAAATATCTTGTAGACATCTTCTTTTCCTTGTTAAATAATGCTAAGGTAAATTCTACAGACTTGCACATCCGTGAAGTTGCCAGAAGTATAATTCACGACTGAAACGGAACAATTTTTTGCTTAAAACTTCCAATTCAATTTTGCTATGTCACCTTTATTTAAATAGTTGTACTCTTAAAATGTTCAGGACAACCAGCATATTTTCTTCCTTTTCTTAGCTGCTTAGGTAAAAACTGTGCCTTTTATTTCCCTCTTAATGTTGAAGTTACTTCCTCAAATCTAACAGAGAGTAGATTTTTATTAGTTTTTTATTAGACATTAAGAAGAAATTCCTTTCTGTGAGGTGAGTGAAACAGGTTGCCCAGAGAAGTTGTGGATGCTCCATTCCCTGGAAGTGTTCAAGACCAGGTTTGACGGGATTCTGAGCCACCTGGTCTAGTGGAAGGTGTCCCTGTCCACGGCAGGGGGTTGGAACTGGATGATCTTTAAGGTCCCTTCTAACACAAACCATTCTAAGATTCTATGAATCCATGGTGATTTTTCATAAAACATAACAGAAAATCATATTTTGGAGAATTTCAAATGGATATTCAGTTTATTCCCTTGCCCCAGAGCATTACCAACAGCACTTAAACCATTCTTGTATAGGTGTTTTACTAACCTAGTGATGGAAATTGGACAGTATTCTATGGCAACTTAAATGAGTATTTCACTACCTTTTCAATGCTCCTCCAATGTCTCTCCCTCATGGCTAAACTTCATACACTTTTAAACGTAGTTATGACTCCAAAGAATATGAAGACAATCCCAATACCTTCTTCCTTGCAGGAACTGTTTGAACCCATGTGGGATTATGGGATCTGCTCTCTTAGTGAAAGACTGTGTTTCTCTACGCCCCAGGGCAAAACACTATAAAAGGTTAATTTCCCAAAGTAATATAGCTGTAAATAACTGTTTTAATATACTCAAAAAGCATTCTTCACTCTCTCATTGCTCCTAAAATAAGGAATATTCTAAAAAATATTCTTACATATCTGTCCTTTAATGTCTCTACGGTTAGAAATCACATGGATTTTTTTTTTTTTAATCATAGGTAGAATCCAACTAATTTTTAATGCTGAAATCATGTTTACTCAGAAGGGAGACAACTAGAATAACTGCAAAATTGCCCATGTGAGAAGAGGAGCCCCTTAAGGAAAGGGCCATATTATTGACTTGCCAACACAGAAGGATTCTTGTTGTGTACACCTGTGTTAAGCCTGGCCAGTGGGATAACCACTGACTTTAAATGGCATTTGATTTCTTTATTTTCACAAGCAAAGTAGGTACACAGGCAGGTGCAAACTCATTTAAAAAAATTGTATCAGGTGGAACTTCTTTGGCGTTTTTTTGAGAAGCTAATTATCATCACTTGCCCTAAGGAAGGAAAAAAAAAAAAAGTGAAGTAATTCACTCAAACTTCCTCCTCAGAAGTCACCCAGAAGTCTCTTAAATTGTGTTTATCCCACAATAAACAAAAATTTGGGAAGACTAAGCCTAAGCAAAAATTCTTCTTGCTCACTTCTTGACATTTCATCAAAATGACCTATGGAAAGAAGACTCCTCCTAGAGTGTAAATAGCTGAGGGAAAGTCAGAGCATCCTCTATTTACCTCTGCACCTGCAAAGGAAAACGAAAATGTCTGAAGCCCCACCTTTCAAGAGCCTTGTGAAACAGTCTGGGAACTGAGCCAGATTCTACTCTCTCACTATATAAGACTTGGGAACAGACAGGTATTTCCTCAGAGGCAGGTAGTTCGGTAGTTTCTACCGGACTTCCAGAAGATGGGTAAAGGTGGTGGGACACGAATACCACTATGGATATCAATACTATTCCTGGTCTTCATACAGCTCAAAGGTAGGAAGATTCACTTGCTTGGAATTTTTACTGTTTTAAAGAATTTATAACTTGCTTTGGAGTTTGAAGCTTTTTTTTTTTTCTCTTGGCTTTGTGGAGTTAATGAACCAGTTACCTTCATGCAAGATTTTATTTTCTCCTTAAAACACTTTCCTTCCTATGAAGAGAAGATTAACTCTTTTGAAACTGGTGTCCTTTAATTCTCCAGTGGCAATCTGGAACAGTTCCACTGCATTGCGTGGAACTCCCTCAGAACTTACATTTCTACAGAAATGCCTCAAGATTTGCATTTAGCTTTTAATACCTACTTCAGGATGGTATGGCATTTCTAAATGTAAAACCAAAAGGTGCCTCTAGAAAGGAAAAAATCAATTGAGGAGTATGTCTGCTTGAATTATTAAAGACTCTGTTTATCAACTGATGATAGAGTGTTGAAAAAAGGGAGGCTTTTGCTTGAAAAGGCAATAGACTTTAAAAATTCATTTACTCTTGCTTATGAGGTTTCATAAAAGCTTAGCACACAGGGTTGGTTTGCAATGGGCTGAAAACAAATGGAACTGCTATAAATATTCTGAGGGTACTTAATAGTCACAGATGGATGGAAATCACTTTTTTAAAAAATTTTTCTTTTTTCACCTGATAATTTCCCTTTAAGTTTAAAGTAACGACAGTGTTAGCTTTAAATGCATTTTGACCTCAAGTGCAGATCCTATAGTATGATTTCCTATTTTTCCTACTCCTCAGTAGTTCCACAGTACCTTATGTTAAGAAGTGGTAGTGTCAAAGAATAGCCCATGACAGGAGCATGTAGCTGTAGCATTAGCACAGCATGCAGTGGCAGCAGGGATCTGCAGTGCATGTGGCATGACACAGAGCAGAGCCACACAGCGCGTGGAGAGAGAAGCAAAAAGATCTCTGAGGCACTGAAGGAGCCCAGAAGCACTGAATAGGGGACCCACGTCCTCTAATCCCAGCTGCAGACCCCCAGCTCTTTCCCCAGGAGGGGCCCTCCAGGCTCCCTACAGCTCTGCTTTCGGCCTTAGCCCCTCTAGTGGTCCTATGCACAGCCTGCCCTTGTGAGGTGCAGCAGGGGGTGAACCTGCCCTTGCAGTTTTCTCT
The DNA here is from genome assembly GCF_029207755.1 of Chamaea fasciata. Taxonomy (NCBI): domain Eukaryota; kingdom Metazoa; phylum Chordata; class Aves; order Passeriformes; family Sylviidae; genus Chamaea; species Chamaea fasciata. The sequence goes on along the minus strand of NW_027094092.1, from coordinate 16,837,646 downwards.
GGCCAGAATAGTCTTCACCTCAACCTGCCCTCTGATGAACTCTCATTAAGCAGTGCATTGAAAGCCTCTCTGGCTCCTGTGCATTATGTATATATTCCTGTTCTGATGCTGCAGTGGAATGGAATGAAAAATGGTTTCTTTGCTTTGGGACGAAGTCAACAGGCACAAATGTATCTAATGGAAAGACTTATTTCCTTCTGTGTGGTGTGGCTTTTGCATTTATTTTCCTTCTGTGGCTTATTATAAGGAGAGTTCAAACTGTAAAATACAGAGTAACTTTGGCTTTGACAAAGATCAATGCTCTAACCCTAAAGTGAATTCTTCCTATACAAAAGGGCCTTATTTTAAAGCCATCTAGCTAGGAAAAAAGTTTTACTGATGCTTAAAGCTCAACGTGATCATAAAACCTAAGAAATTTAGGTCCCTTATCTGAAAACCTTACAAGGGAATCCAGGGGTATACTGTGACAGAATGAGGACCTGCTCAAATCAGCACAGGTGTGTTTTTGATGGCTTCCCTATAGTAATTTATTACCCAAAAAATTAAAAAAACAAGAAAGGAAAAGTCTGAAGGAGTGGTGTTGGTCATCACGGTTGCATGGGTTCGGATGCATTTCTGACCTCCTGTACATAAATAAATCTTTAATGATTTTTTAAATATACTGAGTGTTGCCTGTTTAAACAGATATAATTGAGACATTATGAGGGAACTCAAGAAAATTAGACATTCACATTTTCCTTTACTACTCTTCTTGATGCAGATCAAGCCCAGGGTGGTGAACAACCAGCAGAGTATGTTTCTCCATCTCTCCTGCAGCGACAAAAATGTAGGTATTTTTATGCTGATCCCTTTCTAAGATTTTGTTCTGAGTAAAGGTGATAAATAGTAAGATTACTAGAATATTTTGATTCCTAGCTAAAATATACCACATGCGTTAAAAGAGAAGTCCTCTGTACAATATATCCAATTTTCAGCCCTTCTCTGACTGCTCTAAGCTTGAGAACTTCCTCTGAGATCTGGCCCAGTGGATCTGCTCTACTGATACGATACAGTTATCTAATCTTTAACTTCACGAAAGGTACATAACTTATATCTAAAAGTGTATTTTCAGAAGAGGTGTGTGTTTACATACATATCACCAAGGCACTTGATAGTAGCTAATAAAAGGCACATTTTTTGCGTCAAGATGACTGCCTCACTCACAAGAGAATAAGAAAACTGTAACTACCTTAAACATTAGAATAATTAAGTACTACACGATCACAAATGACCCATAACTAGACAGCACAAAATAAGTGTGGAAGGATCCAAAGCTGACTGGTGTATTATTGATGACTGGCTGAAATAATTGATCATTAAGCCTGCCCTGCAAAATATGTGCCACAGATTATTTAAAAATAGCTGCTGTAATCACTATTACAATACAGTGCTCTGAGGATCATATTTCTGGTTTTGCATTCAGAGTATCAGGGCCAGCATCAGATGGGAGCCTTGATCAAATGATGGAAGAAAGTGCAATTTAGCTGTTAGCAAAATTTATAGAACGACAGAACACAAAGTATTGTGTAAAAACCACCAATAAAACCTTGTAGAAACTTTCCCCTAGACTGTAAATAGTTGTAGGAAATATTAAACACTAAAAAGACTAGGCGAGCTCTACCCATGTTTTAGGATTTCAAAAAAGATTAAAGATCATTTTTTCTCCTTTCTTTTTTCTACCAGCCTTGAAATCCCAAGGAGTGGCCATCATTCCACCTTTTCAAAATGCACTGAAAGTAAAGGGTAAGTTAAGCAAATGTCATAGCTCACATATTTGTGCACTTGTTAATGACAAAGAGCATGGAGTGACTGAAAAAAAATCATTAAATTGTGTAAGGTCCTTTAAAAAATTAGCAGAAAATTAATTCATGTAATTCAGGTAATGTGGATAATCTAACCATGAATCCACTGCTTTGCTTCATTGTTTAATGATGCAGCAGTAAAAAAAATAAAAATAAATAAATAATAATAATAAAAAATATATATATGCATACACATTGTACATGTTTTTCCCTAGTATTATATATATTTCCAGTAAAACTAGTGTGGTGAAAACTGTCAAGACACCTTATCTAGGGAATAGGGTACAATTCAAGCAGGCTGAGTGTAAATGTGGAAAGGGACTGGGAAGGTGATTAGGGATATTGGAGAGTATGCTTGCAAGGAAAGGAAAACTGCAAAGAAAGAAGAGATTTCTATAACGGGCAGGGGGAGAAGCAGGGAAGTAGAACTCCATCAAGGTGAAGTGTAATTTTGGCACAAGAACAACCAGGTGTACATGGGATGGGAATATGTTTCAGAAGATGTTGACAAAAGTCTTCCACCCATTCAGAGGTTGTGGGTATGAGTGGCCTTTCCAAGTAGGCATATCAGCTAGTTTTAAACTAGCTTTAAAATGGTTTTATGGTAAAACTTTAGGCCTCCATACATCTAGGAAAGGATTTATAGGATAGGGAAGTCATCAGAACTAGAGCACTGGATCTAGTGACCCAGGTGGTCTCTTTTGATCCTAGGCCCTGTATCCCTATGCAAAACTGATTAAGCAAAAAAAGCAACTTGAGTAAATAAATAAATTATGGCAAAGAAATAGCTTAACTAAACAAAAAAAGATGCTTTTGGACAGAGGCTGGTGAAAGAAGCAGGAGGGATAAAGCATTTACAGGGAGGGTATTACAAAAAATTCTTACTGCTTATTTTGAATCCACAGCTGGCAACCCCTCTCACAATGGCCGTGTGTGCAGCACATGGGGTAACTTCCACTTCAAGACCTTTGATGGGGACATCTTTTACTTCCCTGGGGTCTGCAATTACATCTTTGCATCCAACTGCAAGTCTTCCTACGAGGACTTCAACATCCAGATTAGGCGTGCAATGGTGGAAAATGCAACTGTGATCACTCATGTCATCATGAAGCTGGAAGGAATAGTGATTGAACTGACCCCCAGCTCTGTCCTGCTCGACGACAAATTGTATGTTCCTACCTTGTTCCCAGTGAGCTTTTTGAGCAAATATCCCTTTCCCTCATCTGATCTCACATTGCTACCAAGCAGTGGGAGGGCTCAGGTCCTTCCTGAAGTAGTAACAAAAACAAGGAGGGCTTGACAGCAAGCTAAGTGTCACTTCTGCGGATTATCCCTGTGGCTGTTTTGTTCAGATGAGCTATATCCAATATGCTGTCCCACTGCTACAACAGTGTATGTATGCAGTTAAGTCTAAAACCTGCATTCTTTACACCCTTGAAGTTAGTACTTTCCATTGTTTTTACCACAGCAGAATCCCTGAGAGGGATTTTTTGACAGCTTTTGTCCTTGCACTGAACAGTGTGTGGTAAAGCAGTGACTGCTCTTCAACTTGTACCTGAATTAATTTAAAATTATATGTTCTGGAATCTTGCTATCTATGTAGCAATTGTAGCACTGACTCTGGCATAGGGTGTGAAAACTACCCAAAAGGCCAGGTAAATATTTGGCCAGCTATCCCACAGTGAGTTGTCTGTTATAGCAGCTATGTAGAGTGAACTAGTTTAAAGGTTATCTCGGGTACAGCTTCCTGAATGGCACTCATGTCACAGAAAGCCTGGAGTCTATCCCTTTATTATCAAATGCTTCAAGGAGTAAATAGCAATATCCTGAAGCACACTGGCTGCAAAACAGAGACTCCCAATGCTTTTCTGAACAATGCAATCACAGATATGGGCTAAGATTTTACCCAGCACAACACCCTTAACACAGAAAGCCAAAAGGAACAACAGGAAAAGCAAGGCTGATCCATTTGCACAATGAGAGGCAATTGCATAGGAAATGGACAAAATAATACAAATCTCTGTCTGTAGTAATTATTGCTCTAATTCCTCACAGATACATGTTGAAAATTCTCAAAGAGAATGAGAAAGGATGTCATTGTGGACATTCAATGGATATTCTGTCCCAACCCATGCTGACTTATGATGATCTTTCCCCAGGGTCCAGATGCCCTACAGCCATATGGGAGTCTTGATAGAGAGAAGTAACAACTATTTGAAAGTTTCTGCCAAGTTGGGACTGACCTTCCTTTGGAATGGACAAGATGCCCTCCTGGTAAGAAAATATCCAAAACACAGCAGAAATCTGTATTTTGAAAACAGTCTGTTTAAATCTTTGCAGTATTACAGCCAGGCAGGCATTAGTCACTTCAGGATTTGTGTCCATTTTTAGTGTATTGTTCTATCTTCCAGTCTTCTCTCAATTTCCCTTTTGTTTTCCCTACCAAGCTCAGCTCAGAATCAATAGATGCCAAATTATAATGTTCCTACCTCACAGTGAATACTCTTCAGATTCCAGACCTGGCAAAGTATTGATGTTCACAACCCAGAGCTAGGATAAGAGTGAGATTTTCTTGGTCATCACTGACCATTCCAATGGTGCCTACCTTGTTATCACACAGCACAGTCTCCACAACAAACATATCTCAAATTTTGAGTACATGAGCAATACTGGTATAGGCTGTGCTCCTGACCATCAAGACTGCCATTTCTATAAACCTCCCTCCTCCTTTTTTTTTTAGGTGGAACTAGATAAGAAATATGCCAATCAAACTTGTGGACTTTGTGGGGACTTCAATGGAATTCCAGTCAGCAATGAATTTATTTCAGGGAGTAAGTAATAAAAAGCATTATTTTTTTTTCTTCTTACAATATACTTTAATATAGGTTGTGGGTTGTATTAACCAGAAAACTGGGGATGCTTCTTCATGTATTCCTGTGATGTCAGTTGTGCAAAGTCAGGACTTCGAGATGTATTAGACTGCTTCCATCACTGTTAGATATTAAGACTTGCCACATAAAAATTTCTACTTGTTTTCAATAGTCAGGATCCAATCCTTTATATATCCTGCTCATCTTTTCCCTTTCATATTATAGTGATATTATTTGGTAATCATTGTTCACATTGTAGCAGGTAGTGTCACAAAAGAAAACTCCATGCAAAATTCAGTAAGCATTATTCTAATATTTGAACTGTTTTTCACAGAGACAAAACTGACCCCCATACAGTTTGGTAATAGGCAGAAGATGGATGGACCCACAGAGCAGTGTGATGATCCTATTCCCCCTACTTCTCCGATGAACTGCTCAAGAGAATTTGTAAGAACCTCTCTCTCAAAATTTGTTTTCTCAGTGTGAATACATTCTCTGTCTTCGGAGAAAATTTTTAGAAGGGGAAAAAATAGTCATGAATATGACTCAACTGTAGGTCTCAAAAGAAAAATATTCTAAATTGCATGTTGTATTCTTTGCTAAAATTAATGCCAAAAACTTGCATTCCCCTTCTACAAGAAGACTGAGTATTTTCCTGAAAGAGAAAATTACTGAGGATGTGTTAATATAAAGAAATAGTATAATGCTTGGGAAGTGACCTGATGTGATGCTAACTAAGGATATGGAAGCTACTAGAGTTATTCAAAGAAGTTACACGTGGTTTTGCCCTGTTAAATTTTTCTTTAAATATCAGCTTATGGCTACTGTTGGATGGGTTTCTGGACCAGATCAATCTTTGATTTGGACCAGATCAATCTCTGCTCCATGCCTTAAATAATTAGTTCCATATTTTCTTAACACTTTGTTTACTTTCTCTTTTCCTTCCTAGGCTTCTATCTGTGAGACAGTATTAACCAGCAAAGCATTTACGAGTTGTAACATGCTCGTGAACGTTCAGGACTACATTGAAACTTGCATACAAGACCTGTGCCACTGTGACAGCTCTATGGCTGACTTCTGCATGTGCAACACCTTTGCTGAGTACTCCCGGCAGTGTGCTCATGCAGGTGGACAGCCCCTGAACTGGAGAACTTCAGACCTGTGCCGTGAGTATCTTGGGAAGGGACCTCCCTTAAGTGTGTGCTTGCTACTCACATCTAGCAAACTTCAAATACGTGAGGTTTTTTTCCCTGAAGAAAACATTTTAAAAGTGCACACAATTATCATGAAATCAGTTTTAACCTGGTCACATGCAAGACTTTGGGAATATGGAAGTTATGGGGATTTTGCCTAGGAGATTTTCATTATAAATCAGAAAAGCTAAAGTGTTTCAGCATCCGCTTGGATCAGGATACCCTGTCATACCTCGACACAAACCAACCTAAACTGCAGATACTGTTTTCTCAAACTTTTAAAGGAAAAGTCAGCTTTATAATACCCTTTCTACTTTTAGCCAAATCATGTCCGTTCAACATGCAATACCATGAATGTGGCTCTCCCTGCTCTGACACGTGCAGCAACCCGGAACGATCTGCACTTTGTGAAGATCACTGTACAGATGGCTGCGTCTGTCCTCCAGGCAAGCTCATTTCCTGCCTTTTTCTCATAGCCCAACCATAGCCCTAGAATGCTCACCTGTACACATTTAACAGCTTTCATACTCTGGATCATTCCCATCATATCATCAGTGTTATTACCATTGAAGTATTAGCTACGTTTCTCCCCTGGATGCACTATTTCTATTCAAATTACTAAATATGCCCTTTTAAACACAAAATGTGCCTTATATATATCTGTTATATAGATAAAATAACTGGAGTGAAATAAGATAATTTGCTCTTAATAGCAAGAGAGTCTTCTACTCTCAGAATTCAAATTCAGTTCAGAGAATGTATGAAGTGTTTAAGCAGATTTTGCATGCAATCATAACTCCTGCTGTAATCAAAGCTGCACCTGGTTCCAAAAATGACCAAATCCTTCTTGTCAGGTGTTGTGTGCCTAAACAACAAGGAGCTGACAGAGCACTAGGCAGTGTGTTAGATCTGGTGCTTCAGAGAATTAGACATAAGAACTGTATATCAGTACAGGATGTGTTCTCCTTGTGGATACCTCTGGGTCTAAATTTTTTTGTTGTTGTGTATCACAGGAGCTTCACCCCTTGCAGCTGTTCTGCCCATCCCCATGGTGTCTCACAGAATTCATCATCACTTCTCTAAGGCAATCCTCTGTCCCTGGGCGTAGAAATATTCACTGTACAGATATGTCCCTGGGCAGTCTTACAAATGGTTCATCTATTCCAGTTTATTACCTAATAGTTTTAATCCTAATTCTATTCTGATGAGGCCCATAACAGAAAGGTATTTTCCTAGGGGTCCCTTTTGATCATGCTGAGATTTTTAGATAGACTTCAATGGAATATAGCCCTTCAATCTCTACATAGCTTGCATACTATTATTTTTAAGTACAGAAGAAACTGGGCATAGTCTCAGACATCTGCTAGCTGCGTGTTCAAAGGTAGGTTCTGCAGTGCACAGAATAAGTAAGAGACCCTTTCTTTTCCTAGGAATGGTATTTGATGACGTTAATGGTGCTGGCTGCATTCCCCGCCGAGAATGCCACTGTACCTATGAAGGTGAAACTTATGCTCCTGGTGCCTCCTTCTCATCTAAATGCAGATCATGGTAACATATTTTCTCACTTCTTGGTTTTTTGGGTTTTGGGTTGGGGGTTTTTTGTGCATTAGCTGAATATTTACTGATTCCCCCTTAAAAAACAAATGAGCAACTACTTACCAATTTAAGTACCATAATTACACTGATTTAGAGGTTGCTTTCATGTCTGTTTTCTTTCACACTTAGAACAAAAATTTGAGTTTTTGAACAGGTGCCCCAATTTCAAGAAACACCAATGAAGGAAGATAATCAAAGTCAAATACTGGAGGTGTATAAAAATGTGAATTAGTGTTACATCTTTGCAATACTAGAGTGTAATGCTAAGATGCTCATATAAATACTGTGGAGGACATGACATTTGGGGGCATGTTGCATTTAGAGTGGGAGATCACATTTGAGAGGCATGTTTGACAAATACATATTTTTAATATCCCCATAATTACTGAGGTATTACTGCATAAGTATGTAGCTGTACCTATCTATTTATTTATTTATTTTCCAAAAAGTATTTAACACATTTGACATGGATTACAAATTCACCAGGACTGACTTCTGTCCAAAGACTGGAAATGAACAACAATATATATAGAAATTATCACCTTAATATAATTGTGTTTGCCCCATATTTGTCTGAGATTTCAAAGCAATACTCGTCTCTTTGGCAATATGATCAGTGTCTCAAGAGGAAAATTAATGCATCATCTTCCCTTATTGTCTTTTTATTTCATTTACACTTGCATTATCCAATGTTACTGAATGCCTCCTTCATTTCAGTACCTGTGTTGGAGGTGAATGGTCTTGTGTCACTCAGTCGTGCCCTGGGACTTGCAGTATTGAAGGAGGTTCCCACATTTCAACATTTGATGAGAAATACTATTCCTTCTTTGGAGACTGTAGTTATGTCCTAACCAAGGTAAAAATGAGTCACAATCCTTGCTAAAGAAAAATGGTTTTATTATATATAATGTTGTTTGATGAAAACTACTGGCAATTGCATCAGTTTTCTGAATCTCAAAGGGTTAACATGGGTTGAGGGCTAATGGTTAGAGGGATAACATCCCTAAATGGATTTCAGGGTTATACTAAATTGTATTGTAGTATTTTTGTGTTCTTTGATCATTGTTTAGGATTTGCACTGAGTTTAAATGTTAGATTTCATAACCCTAAGTGTATTCATTGTTTATTTCTACTGGATGACTAAGGTAAACTATTTTCATAAGGACTTCATCTTATATAAAATCTGTTCTTGACATGGTCAATCTGAATGTTACCAAGAGAAAGAATCACAGAATCATAAAATCTTAGAAATGAGCTAGAATGAGATGATTTAGAAATAGATTAGCCTAAATCAATGAAATTTTGGATAAGATTCACAAGCGCTGCCTTGAGGCACAATGGCAGCATAGGTCAGACTTACACATTAAACTCCTCCTTTTGGCATCAACATGCAAAATTAGATTCTCAGGGTCTCTGGAGGCAGAGAAAAACCCTAAATTTGAATACAGAAGTTTAAAAAAGCCCTAGAATTCACTACTGAGTTTCTAGATGGCTATAATTCTGCATCTCAGCTGTCCTCAATTTAGTCTTTAATATGCCAAAAATAGATTAGACACATTCAGAATTACAGCCTTCTCTGAGTCTTTCCCTGTTGTTTTGACTTTGAAGATGGCTCACAGAACACAGTCCTATGAAAATCAGAACTGAGTCAAAATCTGAACCTTTATACAGTAACTTCCTGAATAATAATTTTGGTTTCATTTTCTCCCATGCGAAGGTATTTAAATCCATATTTCCTACCTGTTAAAAGAATGTCCAAATCACCAGGGTATTGAATAATCTGTTCAGGGCAGAAGACATTGGAAACAATCTTTCCTCTCCCTGGTAAACTTCATAACCAGTGGGCAAGAAAGGCACACCTCCTTCTGCTTTAGCATATTAAAGAGGTGTTACCCGCACATTAGGAACTAGTCTTACTAGTGCATGAGGAAGTTTTCATGTTCAGATTAATATGTCTAACTCACCCCTGAATGCCAGAAGCAATGTATAGCTTTCAGTGTGCAGACTGCATGAATGCCAGCTTACATGGTGACTCTAGACATTTATGTTAGACTACATGAGCAAGAGGAAATGAAATAAACAGTATATTAATAACTCACTTTACTAAGAATTCCATTTGGTGTGAACCTTTTTGAGATACTAATAGTTCAGTATTGCAAATCCTTTTAATAATCTCTTGTTTTCTTCAAGCTCTGTGACAGCAATGAATTCACGGTGTTGGGGGATATCTACAAGTGTGGCATGACTGACACTGAGACATGCCTCAAGGGTGTAGCCATCAGCCTAAACGGAGGACAAACGGTGAGCAGCAAATGTACACACCTGACATTCTGCAGGGATGTTTTCTAGGATTAACAGACAAGGCAAATGACATATAACAGCACAGACAAGAAATTTGCACGGCCTTTTTGTTTTATCTCATTTGAACATTACTGAAAGAAAAATTAAGAATAAAGTGAGCACATTAGAAGAGAAGCTCTTAGTAGCTTTCTGTTATTTAGATAATTTCCAGTTTTTGCTTTCTTGGACAGTCAGAGGAACACAGTAATAAAAATTAAATAAATAACACAGGAATCAGAACAGTCTCCTGCCATTTTTTTCCTTTTATCTTGAATAGTATTGGATAGGAAACATTTGGAAAGTATTTAACTTATCTGCTTGATAATTGTCTCTTTTGTGGACAGAACATTGTGATCCAGCCTTCCGGGAGTGTATTTGTGAATATGATCTACACACAGTTACCATTCTCAGCAGGTAAGTTCCTTTGAAAAACGTCTATTTCTCATTTTTACTTTAAAATGGTATTACATGAGTTAAACTAAAGCCAAATTCTGCCTCTGGTTACACTGCAGCAAACCCAGAGCACTGCCATAGAGCACTGTCTCCTGTTTTTATGTAATGGGTTTTGCCTACTCAACACTAATAATTTTAGCAAAATCATGATTTAAATTTAGCAGTATCTAATTAGTTCAAGCAAATAGTGTTATTGCACACTTTCAGGTCCAAACATTGTCATAAGAGAGGAAAGAAAAATTCTGACACATAACTGGACTCCAATTTCTGAAATCACTTAGTTCCCTGTGCTCTCCCTCCTCCTTGTTCTCAAAGCACATTCATCACTGCTTTCTCACATGCCAGTTCCTCTCAAACACTACTGCAGCTGAACACAAAGCAAACCATGAAAAGACAGAATAGGTCCAGGCAGGAGTCTTCAATTAAATAGTGCTATAGCATTTTCATCAGACAAAGACAACATTTTAAGTAACAACAGAAGTGTGTGTTCTTTCCTCATTTCAAAACACCTGACAGAAAGTGGAGGTTTTGTATACATTTGTTGCTTAGGTGTTTAGGTTAGACTGTTTTGGTGCTGGATTTGAAATCCTGTAAGGATCATTTTCCTGCCAGTTCTTCAGAAATTAGGATCATATCAAACACAGCTGGAGAATTCCTCTACTATTCCTCTACTAAATTGTTCCTATAATGAACAATTCAAATGTTCACCTTGAATGAAATGATAATGATTTTGTTCTTATATCCCTAGCAAACGTCACCATCTTCAGGCCTTCATCTTTCTTCATAATACTGCAAACAACTTTTGGTCTTCAGCTGCAGGTTCAACTTGTGCCTTCAATGCAAGTTTTTATAGACCTAGACCCGTCATATAAAGGGCAGACCTGTGGTGAGTGGCCTTGTCCTAACAACTGCCTTCACCGGTACCTGTCATCCTGTAGGAGACTTGCACAGACCATCTGCTTCCTTCTAGGTCTCTGTGGGAACTTCAATGATGTACAGACAGATGATTTCAAAACCACCAGTGGTGTGATAGAGGGCACTTCAGCTGCCTTTGGCAATACTTGGAAAACTCGGGCTGATTGTCCTGATGCCAAAAATACCTTTGAGGACCCCTGTACTGTCAGCATACAAAACGGTAAGCTCAGCAACCTCTTCTATTCTCCTTTAAGGTGCAAAAAAGGAATAAGCTGATCAACCACCAAGCATTTAGCCAAATTAGCAGAACTGTTTGCACACACACACAGTTTTCCTCAGTTGATACTAGAAGTCTTCAATTAATAAATAATACCTAGCAAAATATTTTGGATCTTCAGATATTTTCCTTTGGATCAAGACAGCAAGTCAACTTAAGGAAAACTGGAACTATACAACATATTAGGGATTCATCCCTGGAAAGGACTGATTGGCACATAGGAAAAAAAGCTAGCCCCTCTGAAGGTTGTGGCTCTTCCACTGTTAAACTAAGAACCAGACCTACAGTTCAGAGATTGAAAGCATTCAAGCTCCATTTCAGCCAACAAAATATATAATTCTTGAGTATTCACAAGCTACTCTTCTGTTTTCTGAGATGAACTAGCATAGTTTTAACTTAGTGTGAATCTTCCTTTTTAAAATTCAGCAAGGGGTATCTTTAGTTTATTCTATGGCAATTATCAGGAATTAGAGAACATTCAGTTTATGAGGAGTTCATATTTCTGCCTAGAGGAAGTAAAAGACTGTGTGCCTCAGCAAATGCAGAGCTTAATTATATTGTTAAACTTCTGCAGTTTCCCTGGAGGACATCTAGTTACACTGTTACACAAGAGTTTTGCAAATGAAGTGCCACAGAAATCCTTACCATGTTTTCAATTCACAGACCAGTATGCTCAGCACTGGTGCGGACTGCTCTCCGATACCACAGGACCTTTTGCTGAATGTCACTCAACAGTGAATCCAGAAGTTTACCAGAAGGTATTTGGCTCTAACTCCATCCAATATAGGAGCAAAAGTCTCAGATTTCTGATAGTAACACCTGAGAGAATAATTTGCCAGTTGTGAGAGATGCATTCATGATATCTTCACAAAGGAGAAAATTTCCTATTGTGTAGATAAGAATGACCCCTTGGCTTGTAAAGAACTATATTTTTTCCATTCCCTGGAGGATAAACTTTCAGGTGTATTCCTCCTGTACCTATTTTTAGCTGCAAACTTTAAGACTAAGTTAGGAGTTTGGATTTGCTGTTAAAGGATAAAAAATTGTCCCTTCTGAGAGATATAATGAAAGCTTTAGCCAGAATCTTAACTGGCACTTTAATTCCTCTGAACTGCTCTCAGAAGGGTTTTGCATACATGCAAAGAAAAGGCAAGCAGTGTGTGTAAAAAGCAGCAATGAGAATTAGACAAAATGTGAATGAAAATGTTCCAGGAATTCAAGGTGATGAAACCATGTGACAGTCCCTGGGTACTTTAGAAAACCTTCCTGTTATTGGAAATTTGTAAGATTATGTTCAATAAACATAATCTGGAATTAACAATATTGTATTTTCCCTGCCTAGCATAGAAACACAAAAAAATAACTTCTTGTGTTCTTTGTTCCTCTGCTGCAGAAAGCCCAGGCTCTCAAGCATAAGCTCCAAAAGCTGGGTGGAGTCAAATAAGCTCCATTTATTCTAAATATATATGGCACAGTGGCAATAAATTTGAAGTAGCTGGAAAACTGCCAACACATGAAAAAAAGAAAAAAAAAATCAAAATACTGGACTTCTAGTTACTCTTTTTCACATAAATAATCTCTTTTGAAAGAGCTCAATGAAAATCAGGCATATATTTACCTATACATGTGGATTACACTCACTTGAACTGCTAATGGACATAACACTCTTAAACTGCAGAGTGCTGTGGCTTTGACATGACATTCTGATGATCCCATATCATCCCCTGTTCCTAGACCTGTATGTTTGACACGTGTAACTGTGAGAAGAGTGAGGACTGCATGTGTGCTGCCCTTTCCAGCTATGTCAGAGCCTGTGCTGCTAAAGGAGTTCTTCTCACTGGATGGCGGAGCAAAGCCTGCAGTAAGTTTTACATCACTTTGCCTTCTGAAAATGATCATCCAGAAGGCCCCACACAGCAACTCTCAGAGACTCCACAGCAAATTGTGTTAAACTAGGGTTTAAGTATAGCATTGACATTCAAGAAGCTGAGGAGGAAAGGAATGCCATAAAAGGCAAACAGCAAACAGAGAGAAATATTAAGAAGAGGCTTTGTTAGATTACTTGCTCAGAACCATAAGAAAAAATACCTGAAGAGCAATGCCCTTGCAATTGGAATAAAATAAGTAGGGTGTTTCTCAACTTACTTTGAGAAAAAATATAAAATAGAGGAAGAAACACTGTGTCTTCATATAATTTAACTTTGTTCTTTTTTTAACTTGGGCAAAACATTTGACATATTTATAAGGGAAAATTTTGCTCCAGTACCACAAAAAATTACACTGCTGGGGATATCAGTGAAGCATGCGGACATACAATGCCACGTTTATCACATATACTTAATCTTAAATACTTCTTACTTATATTGATTCTTGAATGAACGAATGTAACTCACCTTCTTTCTCCCAAGCAAAATACACCACCTTGTGTCCGAAGTCCTTGCAGTACACCTACAATGTCGATTCCTGCCAGCCCACCTGCCGCTCTCTGAGTGAGCCTGACGTCACATGCAACATCAAGTTTGTCCCAGTTGATGGCTGCACCTGCATAAATGGAACCTACATGGATGACAGTGGCAAATGTGTGCCTGCTTCTAGCTGTCCTTGTTACTACAAAGGAATGCCTCTGTCTTCTGGAGAAGTTGTTCATGATAATGGTGTTGTCTGGTAAGAGATTTGAGAGAGAGAGAGAGATTGGTTATGGGCAATCATGAAACCACATGAATGTTATGAAATTAAATAAAATTAATTTCTGCACCTAAAATTTTCAATTAAAAAAATCACAGCTTCTTAAAAAATTCTTAGGGCTACCCATGTTTAGAAGATTGTACATAAACAACTACAGGAATTCAACTAACAATCCTAATGGTGGGTCAGCCTTTGCTAACAGCCCAATTCCCACCCTGTCCCTTTATCTCTGCCTCCCTTCTCCCTTGCCTCCACACATACTTTTTTTATCCATGACTGTAAAAGGCTTCTTCCCTCATGAAAGATGCCTGATAACCTCATTACAGATTATTTCCAAATATGATGGGAACTATTCTGAAGGACAGTTTTAAACCAGGCATATAGACAGAGCAAACATTTATTTATATAGAATCTACTTGTATTTTGTTCTACTCTAATATGGAATATTAATGTTTTTGAAATGTGCAATTTATTTGATAAAGGACACATTTTATTGGTTTTATCACACAGTAATTTTTCATTATTTCAAGTTCATTGGAAAGTAGACTGAAACTTAACAAGCAAAAGTTTAAAAATATCCATTCCCTTGTTTTTATAGCACTTGCGCCTACGGAAAGCTGAGTTGCGTTGGAGAGAAGCCAGAACCAGGTAACATATCACTTAAAATTTCCTTTAATTCTCCCATTCCATCTTCACTCTTCTCATTTATTTCTTTTCTTGTGTCATAATGATGCAAGTTATTCAAGTCTGAAATCAATCAAGAAAATGAATTGAGGACTTCTGTAACATAGAGGACATTATAAAAATATAAAGAAACACTGTCTTACCTTTCAGGTGGCTGAATCAAGTTAGAACCCCTTGGTTTACCCAGGGTAAAAGGATATGTGGTTACCTGACTCATTGTGAGGGGAAAGCTATTCACATTTTAATTAAAATGTAAAAGCAAAAACCCTCAAAGCAACCAACCAAAAAAACCCCACCAAAAGCCAACAAAACCCCAAACAAGTAAACCAGGGTATTTTTTATCCTGTTTTGTTCTGGTTTTTTCTGAAAGGAAGTGTTTCATGAAGCTAAATAGAAATTAATTTTATTGCATAGTCCAAGCATAATCACAAAAAACAGGCAAATATGAGATCAAACCAATATTTGGTTTCTCTTTCTTGCTAAACACATACATTAAGATACACATCATTCACAAAGGAATATTTCCATTTTTTTCTTGGAAATAAAGATACAAATGCATGATTGGTCTCACATTTCTTGTGACTTTTCTCTCTTTCAGTCTGTGTCCCTCCCATGGTTTATGTTGACTGTGCCAATGTCACTGCAAATGTGGTAGCAGCAGGATGCCAGAAGAGCTGTCAGACTCTAGATATGGAATGTGTAAGTACAGACTCTTTATAACTAGTTGAAAGCATATTAATCAAGGTCTCTTTCACAATTACCAGCAACAGCTGGACTCTTCAAGCAGAGAAATGTTTCAAGACACATTTTCTTTATGATCCTTACAGTACAAAACTCACTGTGTCTCCGGCTGTGTATGTCCTCATGATCAAGTGTTGGATGGCAAAGGTGGCTGTATAGATCCAGAAGACTGTCCATGTATTCACAATGGGAATTCCTACAGTCCAGGAGAATCAATCAGAGTTGGCTGTAACAACTGGTAAGAGCATATTGAAAAATAATATTTTGGAAATAAAAAAATAGAACACTTTAAGCTCCTAAGCAAATAATGTCATTTCACTCTAGCGGTGTCAAGATCCCTAGGAATGAATCCTGCATAAAACAATTCACTTAGTACCTAAAAAGCAAACTCTATTTTTCTCAATAGCACAACCCAGAAATTGCAAGTGGTCAGAAAAACACCATGGTTTTGATGTCATATATTCATTCAAGTCAAAAACATCTTTTTTCTTTCAAGGAAATCCTTCCATTTCAATAGATCCAACAGGATCTGGAAATGTGAAAGAATTGGTGTTTTCTAATGCAGATGACTCATTACATTATTAAGTTAGAGAGTCTTTGGATAAATTCCATTAGCTCTTGAGCTATGGTGCATTTTTGAGAATAAGCAAACCTCATCTTCTTCATTAGAATCTTAACACATTTTAAAATTCAGGAATGTACCTATACTTATATTGTGTGTTTGTCTAGTTTTTACATTTGGAGTGCTTTTTGTCCTGTGTAGCACATGTAGAAACAGAAAATGGCAATGCTCTGAGGAACCCTGCCTGGAAACATGTTCTGTTTATGGAGATGGGCATTATACCACCTTTGATGGCAAGCGCTTTGATTTTGAAGGAGACTGTGAATATGTTCTGGCCCAGGTAACAGAGTCCTGCCTAGATTTTTGCTCTAAGTACCTTGTTTAGAGCCTTGAACATGTAACATAGTTAACAGTGAATATAATTCTCTTGTTTCAGAACTACTGTGGTCAACAAGCTATGAATCAGGGAACCTTCAGAGTCATCACTGAGAACATTCCATGTGGCACTACAGGAACTACCTGCTCTAAGTCTATTAAAGTTTTCCTGGACGTAAGTATTTTCTTTAAGTTTTGCCAGAAGGATGCACCTAGCTGTTCCAGATAGACTCCATAGGAGAAGTGGCCTCTGAGATAATGAAAAATGTCACTAGAATTTTTGCTCTCTGCTCTAGAAAGCAAAGGAGGGAAATCTACAGAGACATTTCTTAACATGAGGTTGTTGAATAGGATCCTTTTGATGATAATCTTATTTCAAGAAGTTGTTATCAATATATAAGCTACAAAACAGGTGACTTAAAATTGACCTCTACCTTTTTCTTCTCCTCTCTTAGAACTATGAGCTGGTTCTCAGTGATGGACACTCTGATGTCATCCAGAGGACACCTGGAGGAAAAATGCCATTCCAAATCCGTTCCATGGGCATCTACATGGTGGTTGATACTACTGTTGGTCTGATACTCATGTGGGACAAGAAAACCAGTATATTCATCAAACTTAGTCCCAGCTTTCAGGTATACTTTAAAAGTGAAAACATGAATAAAATTAATTCTGTAACATATTCCTATGTTCATATTCATATGTTTCTCCAAGGAAGAGGGTGGAAATTTTGGCTATAAACCAGAAGACTGTAACCAAAAGAGCAGAAGTCCCATCTTATTATCCTTGCTCTGTTGACTTTGTGTACTATGCATTATCCTTAAATTACATTATTCACCAATGGCATAACAGCAACTTTATTAGTAGCTTTCTTCGTGAAAAACCCTCACTGAAGAGACATATTTAGGATCAGCTAAAGCTAAATAGCTCAGTACTCTAGAAAAAAATGCATCAGTCTACTCCTTCCTAACAACAGGTTAGAGACATCTTTCCATGAAAAACCTTTTATGAAAATGTCCAGCGCTGTTAATAAGTAGGCATTAATAATCTTAAATAAGATGGTTACATAAGAGTCATCCTGAGGTCTGTTACTCACAGATGCTAAGAAATGTACCTCACTGATCCTTGTCATTTTGTTTGTTTATCCTGATGCAGGGCCATGTCTGTGGACTTTGTGGAAACTATGATGGCAATGGAAATAATGACTTCACTACTCGCAGTCAGTCTGTGGTAGGAAATGTGCTGGAGTTTGCCAATAGCTGGAAAGTGTCTTCTAGCTGCCCAAATGCCAATCGTACACAGGATCCATGCACTGCAAACCCATACAGGAAAGCCTGGGCACAGAAGCAATGCAGCATCATTACCAGTGAAGTGTTTGCAAAGTGTCACTCACAGGTATGACAAAAATTTTAGTCTTAAATTCTTGACAAAATTATTACAACCATTTTTATGTGAAATAGATTTAAAAATACTCTAAAATACATATTGTCGTGTTTGACAGAGTGAAGTTAGACCAAGTTTCTGCATAGAGAAACTTCATAGAAATATTTTCACTTTCCCCAGCTTTTGTGTTGAGCACGAACACTAAAGAAATTGTTTGTTTCGATTGGTTTGTTTGTTTTTCATAGAAGGAACAACAATAGATAAATCTCAAGATATGTTTATTTTCTAACAGCATTATTTTCTACTAATAGAGATATCAGCCATTTGATATGTATGACTCTGTGCTAGCTTGTGGGAATTACCAGTATTTTGCAACTGTCTTCAACATCAAACAGTTCTTAATATTGCAGCTTACTAGCAATAGCTTTTTCAAGAGAAAATTCTACATTTTCCTCTTGATTTTTCAAAGCATTCTCATGATTTATTCCTTTCTTAGCTTTCTCACATACAGAGGTGTGAGTTTCAGATATCTTATTCAGCTATTTTAGGACAGTGCAAAGAGGACAAGGGCATGAAAACTTGAATGTTTTCTCCATCAGGTTGAACCAAATGAATATTATCAAGCATGTGTGGATGACGCTTGTGCCTGCGACACTGGAGGAGACTGTGAATGTTTCTGCACGGCAGTGGCTGCCTACGCTCAAGCATGTAATGAGCTGGACATCTGCATATCATGGAGAACCCCATCCATTTGTCGTGAGTTTCAACCCACTACTTTTTTAAGGGGTTCAGAGGGAAGGAAAACAGAAGGAGAAAAAAGGAAACAAAGTGGAACAAGGAAGGAAGGATAAAATTGTATTTCTAAGAGGCACAGTTGTATTCTTAAAAAACAAACTACCCCCCAAAAAACCACCTAAAAAACCCCAAAAAAGTAGTTGGGTAAATCAATACAAGACAATCTATCTTAGTAAAATGAAACCACAGGTAATAATTTTACAAGCAGTGTTATTAGTGTCAAGTTAATTAGGCAATCATGATAGACTACTGGTGAAATATGATATTTTATTATACTGCCACCTGTCTACAACAGGCTCCATGTAAATAAACATTAGTGCATGCTAGCTAAGATCAGTGTTTCAGACAACTGATTTTTCATGTTTAATGTGTAACTTCGTTCTATGATGTATATATTTATTTGTGTTAAAAGGTTTTAGAAACATAACAATTGCAGTGTGTTAGCAATAAGACAATATGTTGTTCACCACCTATGTGTTTATGCTGATCCCAGTGGATTTTTACTTAGAAAAACTGAAACAGTATAGAGCTAAAACATCAAAGATATTTTTCTGTCATTTCTTCTTCTAGCTCTGTTCTGTGATTACTATAATCCACAAGGGGAATGTGAGTGGCACTACAAGCCATGTGGAGCACCTTGTATGAAGACCTGCAAAAATCCAAGTGGAAAATGCCTTCATGAGATGAGGGGTTTGGAAGGTAAACATGATTATGCATATCTCATTCTGCTTGAAAGGTTAAAATGCAGTATGTTGAGCAAAGTTTGTATTATTCAGTATATGACATGTTTGGACTAGAAATTATAAGAAGAGATTTTCTAATTAGTATTGTATTCCCTAATGGATTATGTACTTGTTTGAAGTGGAGGAGGACAAAATACTCCAAAGCATAGCATGCAAGCAAAGGAATAGCAGTAAGAGGGTCTGAAATTCCACTTATCGTGTGGGACATTTTGGGAAAAGTGGATATGAGTGTAGACTTACTTATACTTATGAAAGGCCTAGTGTCAACTTGACTCTCTTTTCGTTGCAGGCTGCTACCCACAATGTCCAAAGAATAAGCCCTATTTTGATGAGGAAACAATGACCTGTGTTTCTAATTGTGGTTGTTACGAAGATGGAAAAAATTACAAACCAGGAACGGAGATGCCTTCAAAGCAGAATTGCGAATCATGGTAGGACTAGAAAAAAATAAATCAAAATAGAGTTTAAAATAGTGGAATATAATTCACCACACATTAAACTTGTTATTTACCAACAGAACTAGGCCAGTCAGAGGCTGAACAATGTCTAATTTTCTTCCCTTCCCAGGAAATTAAATGATAACATAGTGAAACATTTCATCATCAAGAGATTTATTAAAGTCCTTTTAAGTTATTATTGTAATTATTAAATGAAGTGAAAACAAGCTAAAATAATTTTAGTTAGGGAAGAATCTGAGAATTTTAAAAAAAGATATATCTAAACTCATCATGTGAACTTCATCAGAAGTTAGCAGCCAACTCATCTACATTGTTTAGTGCTTGTGTCTGTTATTGCACTGGTACTTGCAAAGTTGGAAGAGTCAGTACATATTCTCCAGCATTACTGGAGACAAGTGCTGCTACTGGAGACAAGACATTACTGGAGCATTACTGGTGACAAGTGCTGCTAAGCCTTCTGTAACGCTTAAGTACAGAGTGAGCAAAACCAATTGTGAAGCAGTTGTGTTAAGATGCCTTTAAAGTACCTACACTTAAATAGGATAAGCAGTACAATCTGAATTGCAAAAAATCTTAAGCCAAAGCCCCTTGGAGCTAAACCAACTTCTTTGGCAGGTTTTGCACTTCATAGATGCCTTTGCCTATATCATCTAGGCCATTAACAGCACTAAACCTAACCCATTAAATACGTATCTGAATTTCAGTTTATCCAGTGTATAGATATCCTTAGTCCCTGTAAATAAATACATCAAGATTCATTTCTTAACAGATAAATTACCCTTAAAACCAGAATTCTTTTTGCATATTTTGGAAGCCTAATAGAAATTCACTGTGTATACTACCTCAACATCCATGGTAGTGATCCTTTGTATATATCCTTTTAAATGTAAATGATATATTTACTGTGCTTTTTCCCTTCCAACAAATAAATAGACCTATTGGGGAGATAACAGTATTTCAAATCATCCATCTCACATCTTTGTTTCCCAAAAGCACTGGTAGGGATGCTGCATGTTTTATATGCTGGCTCCAAGAAGAGCTACCTTTCTTGCCAGAGAACTTGTGAAGATACCTAGCCTGAATTTGTACTGCAGAACTGACTATCTCAGAGAAGATATGGTCATTTTACATTTAAACACACAATGAATAACAAAGGATTGATAGAAGAAAAAATAAAGCAAAAAAATGATGTCACAAGCCAGTATGTTCACATGCATAATCTGTTCTTTTCTTTTTCAGCGAATGCACAATTCATGGCAAAAAATGCAGATATGATGAACATGGTAAGTTGATGAAGTTGTTTCCATATTAATATGACACATTTAGGGTACTCTGTGTTTCAGATAGCAAGGAATAACATCCTCTTTTAATCCACAGAATGTGTCTGCATTTATGAGGGGCAGAAATACAACTACCAGGATGTGGTCTACAATACTACAGATGGCACAGGATGGTGCATTGTTGCAACCTGTGGTCCCAATGGAACGCTTCAAAGGTTTATCCATGACTGTCAATTCTCAACATCACCCACAACAGCAACGACATTTCACTTCAGCTCTACACCACCTACCACTACTTCCACAGGTAGATCCTTTGTAGCCCATAGGAGTGTATTGTCCTGTTCAGTGTGAAAAATGTATTTTGCATTACTAAGTGGGTTGCTCAGATATTGGCACTGAGATAATGAAACTTTGGTTTTTAGAATTCTAGTACAGCTTTCCTCAGGTTGGGAATCTCTAGTTACTCTAGGCATATGTTGTTTTATGAAATCAGTATTCAGTATAAAATATATAAGTTTTCAAATTACAGAAAATATCAGCATTGCTAGAATTCAACAGCTGTTTTCCATCTATTTCATAATGAGAGTTCACCTGCAAAAGCTCTCCAACCACTAAATGGTTTCTTAAGATCAGAGCTAAAATACAAAGTGTAGGGATACTTGAAATGGAAGAGCAAAGACAATGCAGTGAGGAGTCAAATGATTTGGACGAAAGTAGCTATGGATCTCGATGCATACACTAAACCTTACTTTTTCCACTGATTTCAATACGTGCCAGAGAGACTAGGATATAGTGAGCAAGATAGAACAAGCAAATACAGTCAACCAAATGCAAAACAAGTGAGATTTGGGGTTTTTTTTCCAGAGTGTATAAATTACACCTGAGCCTAATTTCAGCACCTGGTAACACATATTTAGTATTTTCTTGGGAACTGACAGTTCCAAGCATGTTACTACATGAAAATGCTGGGTAATGGATTTTCTGTTCTACAATATATTAAATTATGTGTATAATGAACTGAGGCACTACAGGAGGCTAATGCAAGAAAAATGACATTAGGAAAATTGTCAGCCCATTTAAGATAACAACAAAAAAGCTAGTATCTACAGGAATTCATTCCTAATTTCATGGTCTATTTCTCTTTTACAGTGTCACCAACTACATCAGTATGTGTTCATGAAGTCTGTGAATGGTCAGAATGGTATGATGGGAGTCTACAAACCCCTGGTTACGATGGGGGAGATTTTGAAACTTTTGATGAGTTACGAGCAAAAGGTTACGCAGTCTGTAAAGCCCCAAAGGCTGTTGAATGCAGAGCAGAAAAGTTCCCTGATATACCACTGAAAGACCTTGGCCAAAAAGTAGAATGCAGTACAACACAAGGGCTTATATGTTACAACAAGGATCAAATTTCAACAATGTGCAACAACTATGAAATCAGAATCTTCTGCTGTGTTTTTGTACCATGCTCTTCCACAACGCCTTTCAGCACATCAACCCCAGTCACAACTATAACTCCGACAGGAACATCGACTGAAACAACGTATTCAGTTACCACAACTCCTGAAAGTACAAAATTCACACCTTCAACTACTGAAGAAACAACAACCACAACTGAAATGACAACACCAGTCACCACATCCCCTTCAACAATTCCTCTTTGTTTCAAAGAAAAATGTTACTGGTCAAGATGGTATGATGTCAGTTATCCAGGGTCAGGTTACAATGATGGAGATTTTGATACCATTCAGAACATTAAAAATAACGGATACAAAGTCTGTGAAAATAGAAAGGATGTGGAATGTAGAGCAGTGCGGTTTCCCAACACACCATATCCTCTGCTAGAGCAACACATAACGTGTAACAAAGAAGAAGGGTTGAAGTGCTACAATAAAGACCAACTGCCACCGATATGCTATAATTATGAAGTAAGATTTAAATGCTGCACAAATGTACCGGTAGAGTGCGAAACTACGCCTGAAACCCTTAGTACAACACCAAAACCAACGACGTTCTTCTCAAGTACACCAAAAATAAGCTCAACGACATTAAGCATACAAACAAAACACAAGACAACAACTAAATCCACAGCGCCTCCAAAAACAGATTACATACACACCAGAATAACATCAAAACCACCAACGCAAACACAAAACCAAAAAAGCCCTACAACACTGATAAGCAGCACAACAGAGGAAACTACAATATACTCATCTACCACCCCGTGTGAACCTGAAGTGTGCGCGTGGAGCGAATGGTTTGACGTTGACTTCCCCTCCTCGGGGCCCAACCAGGGAGACTTTGAAACCTACCAGCACATCCGTGCCGCCGGCAAGCGAGTCTGCCAGCAGCCAAAGCAGATTGAGTGCCAGGCAGAGGACTACCCCGACGTAGCCATCCAGCAGCTGGGACAGGTTGTGCAGTGCGACGTCCACTTTGGACTGGTGTGCAAGAACGAGGACCAGACAGACAAATCCAAGATGTGCCTCAACTACAAGATCCGTGTGCTCTGCTGCACCCCCAACTACAACTGCTCAATCCCCATCCCCACCACAAGCCCCACCACCAGCACCCCGAGCACAACGATCCCGACCTCCACCCCAGTCACCACCTCCACCACCTCCACCTCCACGCCCTTTATCTCCAGCACCACGAGTCCCACCTCTGCCGAAATCCGTATTTCCACCAGAACAACCAGCACCACCAGCCCCACGCCGTCTACCACCTCACCCACCACCCCATTCACCACCCCCTGTGAACCCGAAGTGTGCGCCTGGAGCGAATGGTTTGACGTTGACTTCCCCTCCTCGGGGCCCAACCAGGGAGACTTTGAAACCTACCAGCACATCCGCGCTGCCGGCAAGCGAGTCTGCCAGCAGCCAAAGCAGATCGAGTGCCGGGCGGAGGACTACCCCGACGTAGCCATCCAGCAGCTGGGACAGGTTGTGCAGTGCGATGTCCACTTTGGACTGGTGTGCAAGAACGAGGACCAGATGGGCAAATTCAAGATGTGCCTCAACTACAAGATCCGCGTGCTCTGCTGCACCCCCAACTACAACTGCTCAATCCCCATCCCCACCACCAGCCCCACCACCAGCACCCCAAGCACAACGATCCCGACCTCCACCCCAGTCACCACCTCCACCACCTCCACGCCCTTTATCTCCAGCACCACGAGTCCCACATCTGCTGAAATCCATATTTCCACCAGAACAACCAGCACCACCAGCCCCACGCCGTCTACCACCTCACCCTCCACCCCATTCACCACCCCCTGTGAACCCGAAGTGTGCGCCTGGAGCGAATGGTTTGACGTTGACTTCCCCTCCTCGGGGCCCAACCAGGGAGACTTTGAAACCTACCAGCACATCCGCGCTGCCGGCAAGCGAGTCTGCCAGCAGCCAAAGCAGATTGAGTGCCAGGCAGAGGACTACCCCGACGTAGCCATCCAGCAGCTGGGACAGGTTGTGCAGTGCGATGTCCACTTTGGACTGGTGTGCAAGAACGAGGACCAGACGGACAAATCCAAGATGTGCCTCAACTACAAGATCCGCGTGCTCTGCTGCACCCCCAACTACAACTGCTCAATCCCCATCCCCACCACCAGCCCCACCACCAGCACCCCGAGCACAACGATCCCGACCTCCACCCCAGTCACCACCTCCACCACCTCCACGCCCTTTATCTCCAGCACCACGAGTCCCACATCTGCTGAAATCTATATTTCCACCAGAACAACCAGCACCACCAGCCCCACGCCGTCTACCACCTCACCCTCCACCCCATTCACCGCCCCCTGTGAACCCGAAGTGTGCGCCTGGAGCGAATGGTTTGACGTTGACTTCCCCTTCTCGGGGCCCAACCAGGGAGACTTTGAAACCTACCAGCACATCCGTGCCGCCGGCAAGCGAGTCTGCCAGCAGCCAAAGCAGATTGAGTGCCAGGCAGAGGACTACCCCGATGTAGCCATCCAGCAGCTGGGACAGGTTGTGCAGTGCGATGTCCACTTTGGACTGGTGTGCAAGAACGACGACCAGACGGACAAATCCAAGATGTGCCTCAACTACAAGATCCGCGTGCTCTGCTGCACCCCCAACTACAACTGCTCAATCCCCATCCCCACCACCAGCCCCACCACCAGCACCCCGAGCACAACGATCCCGACCTCCACCCCAGTCACCACCTCCACCACCTCCACGCCCTTTATCTCCAGCACCACGAGTCCCACCTCTGCCGAAATCCGTATTTCCACCAGAACAACCAGCACCACCAGCCCCACGCCGTCTACCACCTCACCCTCCACCACATTCACCACCCCCTGTGAACCTGAAGTGTGTGCCTGGAGCGAATGGTTTGACGTTGACTTCCCCTCCTCGGGGCCCAACCAGGGAGACTTTGAAACCTACCAGCACATCCGTGCCGCCGGCAAGCGAGTCTGCCAGCAGCCAAAGCAGATCGAGTGCCAGGCAGAGGACTACCCCGACGTAGCCATCCAGCAGCTGGGACAGGTTGTGCAGTGCGATGTCCACTTTGGACTGGTGTGCAAGAACGAGGACCAGACGGACAAATCCAAGATGTGCCTCAACTACAAGATCCGCGTGCTCTGCTGCACCCCCAACTACAACTGCTCAATCCCCATCCCCACCACCAGCACCCCGAGCACAACGATCCCGACCTCCACCCCAGTCACCACCTCCACCACCTCCACCTCCACGCCCTTTATCTCCAGCACCACGAGTCCCACATCTGCCGAAATCCGTATTTCCACCAGAACAACCAGCACCACCAGCCCCACGCCGTCTACCACCTCACCCTCCACCACGTCCACCACCCCCTGTGAACCCGAAGTGTGCGCCTGGAGCGAATGGTTTGACGTTGACTTCCCCTCCTCGGGGCCCAACCAGGGAGACTTTGAAACCTACCAGCACATCCGCGCTGCCGGCAAGCGAGTCTGCCAGCAGCCAAAGCAGATCGAGTGCCGGGCGGAGGACTACCCCGACGTAGCCATCCAGCAGCTGGGACAGGTTGTGCAGTGCGATGTCCACTTTGGACTGGTGTGCAAGAACGAGGACCAGATGGGCAAATTCAAGATGTGCCTCAACTACAAGATCCGCGTGCTCTGCTGCACCCCCAACTACAACTGCTCAATCCCCGTCCCCACCACCAGCCCCACCACCAGCACCCCGAGCACAACGATCCCGACCTCCACCCCAGTCACCACCTCCACCACCTCCACGCCCTTTATCTCCAGCACCACGAGTCCCACATCTGCCGAAATCCGTATTTCCACCAGAACAACCAGCACCATCATCCCCACGCCGTCTACCACCTCACCCTCCACCCCATTCACCGCCCCCTGTGAACCCGAAGTGTGCGCCTGGAGCGAATGGTTTGACGTTGACTTCCCCTCCTCGGGGCCCAACCAGGGAGACTTTGAAACCTACCAGCACATCCGTGCCGCCGGCAAGCGAGTCTGCCAGCAGCCAAAGCAGATCGAGTGCCGGGCGGAGGACTACCCCGACGTAGCCATCCAGCAGCTGGGACAGGTTGTGCAGTGCGACGTCCACTTTGGACTGGTGTGCAAGAACGAGGACCAGATGGGCAAATTCAAGATGTGCCTCAACTACAAGATCCGCGTGCTCTGCTGCACCCCCAACTACAACTGCTCAATCCCCATCCCCACCACCAGCCCCACCACCAGCACCCCGAGCACAACGATCCCGACCTCCACCCCAGTCACCACCTCCACCACCTCCACGCCCTTTATCTCCAGCACCACGAGTCCCACATCTGCTGAAATCCATATTTCCACCAGAACAACCAGCACCACCAGCCCCACGCCGTCTACCACCTCACCCTCCACCCCATTCACCACCCCCTGTGAACCCGAAGTGTGCGCCTGGAGCGAATGGTTTGACGTTGACTTCCCCTCCTCGGGGCCCAACCAGGGAGACTTTGAAACCTACCAGCACATCCGCGCTGCCGGCAAGCGAGTCTGCCAGCAGCCAAAGCAGATCGAGTGCCGGGCGGAGGACTACCCCGACGTAGCCATCCAGCAGCTGGGACAGGTTGTGCAGTGCGATGTCCACTTTGGACTGGTGTGCAAGAACGAGGACCAGATGGGCAAATTCAAGATGTGCCTCAACTACAAGATCCGCGTGCTCTGCTGCACCCCCAACTACAACTGCTCAATCCCCGTCCCCACCACCAGCCCCACCACCAGCACCCCGAGCACAACGATCCCGACCTCCACCCCAGTCACCACCTCCACCACCTCCACGCCCTTTATCTCCAGCACCACGAGTCCCACATCTGCCGAAATCCGTATTTCCACCAGAACAACCAGCACCACCAGCCCCACGCCGTCTACCACCTCACCCTCCACCACGTCCACCACCCCCTGCGAACCCGAAGTGTGCGCCTGGAGCGAATGGTTTGACGTTGACTTCCCCTCCTCGGGGCCCAACCAGGGAGACTTTGAAACCTACCAGCACATCCGCGCTGCCGGCAAGCGAGTCTGCCAGCAGCCAAAGCAGATCGAGTGCCGGGCGGAGGACTACCCCGACGTAGCCATCCAGCAGCTGGGACAGGTTGTGCAGTGCGATGTCCACTTTGGACTGGTGTGCAAGAACGAGGACCAGACGGACAAATCCAAGATGTGCCTCAACTACAAGATCCGCGTGCTCTGCTGCACCCCCAACTACAACTGCTCAATCCCCATCCCCACCACCAGCCCCACCACCAGCACCCCGAGCACAACGATCCCGACCTCCACCCCAGTCACCACCTCCACCACCTCCACCTCCACGCCCTTTATCTCCAGCACCACGAGTCCCACATCTGCCGAAATCCGTATTTCCACCAGAACAACCAGCACCACCAGCCCCACGCCGTCTACCACCTCACCCTCCACCACGTCCACCACCCCCTGTGAACCCGAAGTGTGCGCCTGGAGCGAATGGTTTGACGTTGACTTCCCCTCCTCGGGGCCCAACCAGGGAGACTTTGAAACCTACCAGCACATCCGCGCTGCCGGCAAGCGAGTCTGCCAGCAGCCAAAGCAGATCGAGTGCCGGGCGGAGGACTACCCCGACGTAGCCATCCAGCAGCTGGGACAGGTTGTGCAGTGCGATGTCCACTTTGGACTGGTGTGCAAGAACGAGGACCAGATGGGCAAATTCAAGATGTGCCTCAACTACAAGATCCGCGTGCTCTGCTGCACCCCCAACTACAACTGCTCAATCCCCGTCCCCACCACCAGCCCCACCACCAGCACCCCGAGCACAACGATCCCGACCTCCACCCCAGTCACCACCTCCACCACCTCCACGCCCCTTATCTCCAGCACCACGAGTCCCACATCTGCCGAAATCCGTATTTCCACCAGAACAACCAGCACCATCATCCCCACGCCGTCTACCACCTCACCCTCCACCCCATTCACCGCCCCCTGTGAACCCGAAGTGTGCGCCTGGAGCGAATGGTTTGACGTTGACTTCCCCTCCTCGGGGCCCAACCAGGGAGACTTTGAAACCTACCAGCACATCCGTGCCGCCGGCAAGCGAGTCTGCCAGCAGCCAAAGCAGATTGAGTGCCAGGCAGAGGACTACCCCGACGTAGCCATCCAGCAGCTGGGACAGGTTGTGCAGTGCGATGTCCACTTTGGACTGGTGTGCAAGAACGAGGACCAGACGGACAAATCCAAGATGTGCCTCAACTACAAGATCCGCGTGCTCTGCTGCACCCCCAACTACAACTGCTCAATCCCCATCCCCACCACCAGCCCCACCACCAGCACCCCGAGCACAACGATCCCGACCTCCACCCCAGTCACCACCTCCACCACCTCCACGCCCTTTATCTCCAGCACCACGAGTCCCACCTCTGCCGAAATCCGTATTTCCACCAGAACAACCAGCACCACCAGCCCCACGCCGTCTACCACCTCACCCTCCACCACGTCCACCACCCCCTGTGAACCCGAAGTGTGTGCCTGGAGCGAATGGTTTGACGTTGACTTCCCCTCCTCGGGGCCCAACCAGGGAGACTTTGAAACCTACCAGCACATCCGCGCTGCCGGCAAGCGAGTCTGCCAGCAGCCAAAGCAGATCGAGTGCCGGGCGGAGGACTACCCCGACGTAGCCATCCAGCAGCTGGGACAGGTTGTGCAGTGCGACGTCCACTTTGGACTGGTGTGCAAGAACGAGGACCAGATGGGCAAATTCAAGATGTGCCTCAACTACAAGATCCGCGTGCTCTGCTGCACCCCCAACTACAACTGCTCAATCCCCATCCCCACCACAAGCCCCACCACCAGCACCCCAAGCACAACGATCCCGACCTCCACCCCAGTCACCACCTCCACCACCTCCACGCCCTTTATCTCCAGCACCACGAGTCCCACATCTGCTGAAATCCATATTTCCACCAGAACAACCAGCACCACCAGCCCCACGCCGTCTACCACCTCACCCTCCACCACGTCCACCACCCCCTGTGAACCCGAAGTGTGCGCCTGGAGCGAATGGTTTGACGTTGACTTCCCCTCCTCGGGGCCCAACCAGGGAGACTTTGAAACCTACCAGCACATCCGTGCCGCCGGCAAGCGAGTCTGCCAGCAGCCAAAGCAGATTGAGTGCCAGGCAGAGGACTACCCCGACGTAGCCATCCAGCAGCTGGGACAGGTTGTGCAGTGCGATGTCCACTTTGGACTGGTGTGCAAGAACGAGGACCAGACGGACAAATCCAAGATGTGCCTCAACTACAAGATCCGCGTGCTCTGCTGCACCCCCAACTACAACTGCTCAATCCCCATCCCCACCACCAGCCCCACCACCAGCACCCCGAGCACAACGATCCCGACCTCCACCCCAGTCACCACCTCCACCACCTCCACGCCCTTTATCTCCAGCACCACGAGTCCCACATCTGCCGAAATCCGTATTTCCACCAGAACAACCAGCACCATCATCCCCACGCCGTCTACCACCTCACCCTCCACCCCATTCACCGCCCCCTGTGAACCCGAAGTGTGCGCCTGGAGCGAATGGTTTGACGTTGACTTCCCCTCCTCGGGGCCCAACCAGGGAGACTTTGAAACCTACCAGCACATCCGTGCCGCCGGCAAGCGAGTCTGCCAGCAGCCAAAGCAGATTGAGTGCCAGGCAGAGGACTACCCCGACGTAGCCATCCAGCAGCTGGGACAGGTTGTGCAGTGCGATGTCCACTTTGGACTGGTGTGCAAGAACGAGGACCAGACGGACAAATCCAAGATGTGCCTCAACTACAAGATCCGCGTGCTCTGCTGCACCCCCAACTACAACTGCTCAATCCCCATCCCCACCACCAGCCCGACCACCAGCACCCCGAGCACAACGATCCCGACCTCCACCCCAGTCACCACCTCCACCACCTCCACGCCCTTTATCTCCAGCACCACGAGTCCCACCTCTGCCGAAATCCGTATTTCCACCAGAACAACCAGCACCACCAGCCCCACGCCGTCTACCACCTCACCCTCCACCACGTCCACCACCCCCTGTGAACCCGAAGTGTGCGCCTGGAGCGAATGGTTTGACGTTGACTTCCCCTCCTCGGGGCCCAACCAGGGAGACTTTGAAACCTACCAGCACATCCGTGCCGCCGGCAAGCGAGTCTGCCAGCAGCCAAAGCAGATTGAGTGCCAGGCAGAGGACTACCCCGACGTAGCCATCCAGCAGCTGGGACAGGTTGTGCAGTGCGATGTCCACTTTGGACTGGTGTGCAAGAACGAGGACCAGACGGACAAATCCAAGATGTGCCTCAACTACAAGATCCGCGTGCTCTGCTGCACCCCCAACTACAACTGCTCAATCCCCATCCCCACCACCAGCCCCACCACCAGCACCCCGAGCACAACGATCCCGACCTCCACCCCAGTCACCACCTCCACCACCTCCACGCCCTTTATCTCCAGCACCACGAGTCCCACATCTGCCGAAATCCGTATTTCCACCAGAACAACCAGCACCATCATCCCCACGCCGTCTACCACCTCACCCTCCACCCCATTCACCGCCCCCTGTGAACCCGAAGTGTGCGCCTGGAGCGAATGGTTTGACGTTGACTTCCCCTCCTCGGGGCCCAACCAGGGAGACTTTGAAACCTACCAGCACATCCGTGCCGCCGGCAAGCGAGTCTGCCAGCAGCCAAAGCAGATTGAGTGCCAGGCAGAGGACTACCCCGACGTAGCCATCCAGCAGCTGGGACAGGTTGTGCAGTGCGATGTCCACTTTGGACTGGTGTGCAAGAACGAGGACCAGACGGACAAATCCAAGATGTGCCTCAACTACAAGATCCGCGTGCTCTGCTGCACCCCCAACTACAACTGCTCAATCCCCATCCCCACCACCAGCCCCACCACCAGCACCCCGAGCACAACGATCCCGACCTCCACCCCAGTCACCACCTCCACCACCTCCACGCCCTTTATCTCCAGCACCACGAGTCCCACATCTGCTGAAATCCATATTTCCACCAGAACAACCAGCACCACCAGCCCCACGCCGTCTACCACCTCACCCTCCACCACGTCCACCACCCCCTGTGAACCCGAAGTGTGCGCCTGGAGCGAATGGTTTGACGTTGACTTCCCCTCCTCGGGGCCCAACCAGGGAGACTTTGAAACCTACCAGCACATCCGTGCCGCCGGCAAGCGAGTCTGCCAGCAGCCAAAGCAGATTGAGTGCCAGGCAGAGGACTACCCCGACGTAGCCATCCAGCAGCTGGGACAGGTTGTGCAGTGCGATGTCCACTTTGGACTGGTGTGCAAGAACGAGGACCAGACGGACAAATCCAAGATGTGCCTCAACTACAAGATCCGCGTGCTCTGCTGCACCCCCAACTACAACTGCTCAATCCCCATCCCCACCACCAGCCCCACCACCAGCACCCCGAGCACAACGATCCCGACCTCCACCCCAGTCACCACCTCCACCACCTCCACGCCCTTTATCTCCAGCACCACGAGTCCCACCTCTGCCGAAATCCGTATTTCCACCAGAACAACCAGCACCACCAGCCCCACGCCGTCTACCACCTCACCCTCCACCACGTCCACCACCCCCTGTGAACCCGAAGTGTGCGCCTGGAGCGAATGGTTTGACGTTGACTTCCCCTCCTCGGGGCCCAACCAGGGAGACTTTGAAACCTACCAGCACATCCGCGCTGCCGGCAAGCGAGTCTGCCAGCAGCCAAAGCAGATCGAGTGCCGGGCGGAGGACTACCCCGACGTAGCCATCCAGCAGCTGGGACAGGTTGTGCAGTGCGATGTCCACTTTGGACTGGTGTGCAAGAACGAGGACCAGACGGACAAATCCAAGATGTGCCTCAACTACAAGATCCGCGTGCTCTGCTGCACCCCCAACTACAACTGCTCAATCCCCATCCCCACCACCAGCCCCACCACCAGCACCCCGAGCACAACGATCCCGACCTCCACCCCAGTCACCACCTCCACCACCTCCACCTCCACGCCCTTTATCTCCAGCACCACGAGTCCCACATCTGCCGAAATCCGTATTTCCACCAGAACAACCAGCACCACCAGCCCCACGCCGTCTACCACCTCACCCTCCACCACGTCCACCACCCCCTGTGAACCCGAAGTGTGCGCCTGGAGCGAATGGTTTGACGTTGACTTCCCCTCCTCGGGGCCCAACCAGGGAGACTTTGAAACCTACCAGCACATCCGCGCTGCCGGCAAGCGAGTCTGCCAGCAGCCAAAGCAGATCGAGTGCCGGGCGGAGGACTACCCCGACGTAGCCATCCAGCAGCTGGGACAGGTTGTGCAGTGCGATGTCCACTTTGGACTGGTGTGCAAGAACGAGGACCAGATGGGCAAATTCAAGATGTGCCTCAACTACAAGATCCGCGTGCTCTGCTGCACCCCCAACTACAACTGCTCAATCCCCGTCCCCACCACCAGCCCCACCACCAGCACCCCGAGCACAACGATCCCGACCTCCACCCCAGTCACCACCTCCACCACCTCCACGCCCTTTATCTCCAGCACCACGAGTCCCACCTCTGCCGAAATCCGTATTTCCACCAGAACAACCAGCACCACCAGCCCCACGCCGTCTACCACCTCACCCTCCACCACGTCCACCACCCCCTGTGAACCCGAAGTGTGCGCCTGGAGCGAATGGTTTGACGTTGACTTCCCCTCCTCGGGGCCCAACCAGGGAGACTTTGAAACCTACCAGCACATCCGCGCTGCCGGCAAGCGAGTCTGCCAGCAGCCAAAGCAGATCGAGTGCCGGGCGGAGGACTACCCCGACGTAGCCATCCAGCAGCTGGGACAGGTTGTGCAGTGCGACGTCCACTTTGGACTGGTGTGCAAGAACGAGGACCAGATGGGCAAATTCAAGATGTGCCTCAACTACAAGATCCGCGTGCTCTGCTGCACCCCCAACTACAACTGCTCAATCCCCATCCCCACCACAAGCCCCACCACCAGCACCCCGAGCACAACGATCCCGACCTCCACCCCAGTCACCACGTCCACCACCTCCACGCCCTTTATCTCCAGCACCACGAGTCCCACCTCTGCCGAAATCCGTATTTCCACCAGAACAACCAGCACCACCAGCCCCACGCCGTCTACCACCTCACCCTCCACCCCATTCACCACCCCCTGTGAACCCGAAGTGTGCGCCTGGAGCGAATGGTTTGACGTTGACTTCCCCTCCTCGGGGCCCAACCAGGGAGACTTTGAAACCTACCAGCACATCCGTGCCGCCGGCAAGCGAGTCTGCCAGCAGCCAAAGCAGATCGAGTGCCAGGCAGAGGACTACCCCGACGTAGCCATCCAGCAGCTGGGACAGGTTGTGCAGTGCGATGTCCACTTTGGACTGGTGTGCAAGAACGAGGACCAGACGGACAAATCCAAGATGTGCCTCAACTACAAGATCCGCGTGCTCTGCTGCAGCCCCAACTACAACTGCTCAATCCCCATCCCCACCACCAGCCCCACCACCAGCACCCCGAGCACAACGATCCCGACCTCCACCCCAGTCACCACCTCCACCACCTCCACGCCCTTTATCTCCAGCACCACGAGTCCCACCTCTGCCGAAATCCGTATTTCCACCAGAACAACCAGCACCACCAGCCCCACGCCGTCTACCACCTCACCCTCCACCCCATTCACCACCCCCTGTGAACCCGAAGTGTGCGCCTGGAGCGAATGGTTTGACGTTGACTTCCCCTCCTCGGGGCCCAACCAAGGAGACTTTGAAACCTACCAGCACATCCGCGCTGCCGGCAAGCGAGTCTGCCAGCAGCCAAAGCAGATCGAGTGCCGGGCGGAGGACTACCCCGACGTAGCCATCCAGCAGCTGGGACAGGTTGTGCAGTGCGACGTCCACTTTGGACTGGTGTGCAAGAACGAGGACCAGATGGGCAAATTCAAGATGTGCCTCAACTACAAGATCCGCGTGCTCTGCTGCACCCCCAACTACAACTGCTCAATCCCCATCCCCACCACAAGCCCCACCACCAGCACCCCGAGCACAACGATCCCGACCTCCACCCCAGTCACCACGTCCACCACCTCCACGCCCTTTATCTCCAGCACCACGAGTCCCACCTCTGCCGAAATCCGTATTTCCACCAGAACTACCAGCACCACCAGCCCCACGCCGTCTACCACCTCACCCTCCACCCCATTCACCGCCCCCTGTGAACCCGAAGTGTGCGCCTGGAGCGAATGGTTTGACGTTGACTTCCCCTCCTCGGGGCCCAACCAGGGAGACTTTGAAACCTACCAGCACATCCGTGCCGCCGGCAAGCGAGTCTGCCAGCAGCCAAAGCAGATCGAGTGCCAGGCAGAGGACTACCCCGACGTAGCAATCCAGCAGCTGGGACAGGTTGTGCAGTGCGACGTCCACTTTGGACTGGTGTGCAAGAACGAGGACCAGACGGACAAATCCAAGATGTGCCTCAACTACAAGATCCGCGTGCTCTGCTGCACCCCCAACTACAACTGCTCAATCCCCGTCCCCACCACCAGCCCCACCACCAGCACCCCGAGCACAACGATCCCGACCTCCACCCCAGTCACCACCTCCACCACCTCCACGCCCTTTATCTCCAGCACCACGAGTCCCACATCTGCTGAAATCCATATTTCCACCAGAACAACCAGCACCACCAGCCCCACGCCGTCTACCACCTCACCCTCCACCCCATTCACCACCCCCTGTGAACCCGAAGTGTGCGCCTGGAGCGAATGGTTTGACGTTGACTTCCCCTCCTCGGGGCCCAACCAGGGAGACTTTGAAACCTACCAGCACATCCGCGCTGCCGGCAAGCGAGTCTGCCAGCAGCCAAAGCAGATCGAGTGCCGAGCGGAGGACTACCCCGACGCAGCCATCCAGCAGCTGGGACAGGTTGTGCAGTGCGATGTCCACTTTGGACTGGTGTGCAAGAACGAGGACCAGATGGGCAAATTCAAGATGTGCCTCAACTACAAGATCCGCGTGCTCTGCTGCACCCCCAACTACAACTGCTCAATCTCCCTACCCACGACCACCTCCAGCCCATTCCCTGTTATTACCCATAGTGAACCTTTCTTTACCACTTCTCCACCTCGGATGTCAACAACACCAT
The DNA here is from genome assembly GCF_029207755.1 of Chamaea fasciata. Classification (NCBI taxonomy): domain Eukaryota; kingdom Metazoa; phylum Chordata; class Aves; order Passeriformes; family Sylviidae; genus Chamaea; species Chamaea fasciata. The sequence goes on along the minus strand of NW_027094092.1, from coordinate 16,801,803 downwards.
GTTTTTGCAAGATTGGCGATGCTATTTTTTCACCTGGTTAGTTCATTTGATTTCGTAACCTTTTAATTTCTTTCCCGTTTTTTCTTATGTGGTTTTTTTTGCATCTTGTTTGTTTTTTTGGATAAACCTTTTTGGTTTTTTTGCCTTCCTTCTTTCAATTTTTTTAAAAAATATTTCTCCATATTTCTTTTTTAAGGTGACTTGATTTACAACAGAATGGATAGTGATGGATGTAGATTTTATGCTATCTGTAGCCCAACATGTGATATTGAACGACACACTGTGCATTGTAACGTCACTACTTCACCAGCTCCTACTTCCTCAGAGTGGTCTACAGCTACAACATCAGTTCCTCTGCCTCCCACCTCTTCAAGTGTTGCTATTCATGGCTGCGTTTCCCCTCTATATCCTCCATTACAAGTGCGTAATTTCTGTGGTATTCTTTGACTGTTGAGATAATATCATACTTTTGGATGTTACCAGATTGGAGCGGTTTGTAGTTAGCTAATAGTCGGCAATGTACAAGACATAATATTTGTATTTTCCTATTTCTGAATTTCAGTTTTTTATACTGTTAAGGCAAGTTACAATACTTTTTTTGTTTCTTTTTTTTTTTTAGTAAACTCTTTGGTGCATTGCATATATATGCTGTTTTCTCACTGACATATTAGAAGGAGTTTTCTAGTGGATCCTATTTTTTCACTAAAGTGAATTATTCAAGATGCAGTAAAGGCTTGCATCTGTTTCTCTTCACCTGCCCTTTTATCTATACTTCTTTAAACTTTCTTATTGCTATGTTCTCTGTTGACCTTGAAGTTCTCAGTACATAGAACGGAGGAAATCAGTTCCTGTAATCCAGTATGTGTCCCCCAAACCCCAGAAGAGCTCCTCACGCAGAAGAAACAAGTGTAGTTAAGGTTCCCACCTCTTTTTAGCGTTAAAAAAAAAAATCCTGTTGAATATTGACAACTTCTTATTATCAGTGAAGATTTTCATTTTAATTTTTGTTCTAGATTTAGGAAAGTATGCGTTTTCTATCCCCCATATCATGGTCAGAATTTTGAATACCTCTAGTTCCCATTAAAAATCACTACTACCACAAATTTTAGAGAAGTAACGCAAACTAATTTCCTTTCTAACACCACCATTACTGGAAACATTATAGCATAAATCTAAAAAGAGGGATAAAGGTTATACCTATTTAGAGAGTTTTGTTATGAAAACTTTTTCTTCATTTTGCAGCCTGGTGAAAGATTCAAATTATCCAACTGTACAGAAGTCATCTGTAATGGAGACAATGATATAGACGTAGTACCAACATACTGCCCACCTGTAAAGGAAATTACCTGTGCAAACAAATATCCACCATTGCTGGTACCTGATGAAAATGGATGCTGTTACCGATATGAGTGTCAATGTAAGCACCAATAGATTCAGGAATAACGTTTTTTGGGAAAAAAAGCGCCAATCTTTACACAGATTATATGGGCATTTTAATTTCGTAAGCTTGCTCTATAAATTGCATCCTCTTCAGTTTTTAAATTTTCTTCTACATAAATTCTCATCTTATTTTTCCACATATTTTCTCTGTACCAGGTGTGTGTAGTGGATGGGGTGATCCTCATTACATTACTTTTGATGGAACCTATTATACCTTCCTTGAAAACTGCACTTACGTCCTGGTGAAACAGATTGTCCCGAGATACGACAACTTCCGTGTTTACATTGACAATTATTACTGCGATGCAAAAGATGGACTCTCCTGCCCTAAATCCATTATTATTTTCTACAAATCTGCAGAAGTGGTGCTGACTCGTCAGCTCATGAATGGTGTGATGACCAACGTGGTAAATTTTTTTATTATTATTTTTGCAAAAAAGAAATATTTCCATAAGGCTTACTGATGCTATTCTGAGATAGAGTCTGTTCGAGTATCACATCATGGAGGTGATCAGGGCAGAGAGTATCACTGGGGGGGAGGAGGAAAAGGTTTGCACTGGATGCTAAGAACATCCAGGAGTGCACTGGATGCAAACAATGTTTGAAGAACAAACTTCATATTTCATGAAAACTGGTACATTGTGCCATACACTTATGTAAGCAAACACATTTTGAAGAAAAACAAATGCAAGTTGCAAGCAGGAGTCTTCCCTTGGGGGGAAGATGAATATGTAACTCTTATCTGCTCAATGACTGGGGACTGCTTTTATGGAACTTCAGGCACCCAACGGCCCTGACATGATTTCCCCCTTCCATTTCCTACTGTGAAGGAAGGTATAGCTGAAGAAAAGGGGTGACATAGACCATCACCTCACCTTCATGATCCAAAGTAGTGTTGGCAAACAAATGAAAATGAAAAGATAGTCCCACTCCTACACTGGAGAATCTATTAGTTGATTAGAGAATCTATAGAGAGGGAGAAAAGTTTGTTTGAATAGGCACTCTCGCCTTAGAGTGCCCAGCCAAATTCTCAGTCAGAGAAATACGTTGGTTCCAGTGATTTCTTGTGAAAGAAAACAGTAACTGACAATTTTAACTCATGCTTTAGCCCTATTCAGTGAGAAGAGAGTTGCAGAATAACTTCTGACAAAAAGCTATTAGGAAAATATGTTTACCTTTATTAATTCATATAAGATGCTGGCTACAAATTGAAAAGTTTAACTAATAAATATGATCACTACAACATAAAACTGGCACTAAGGGCATCTGACTTCATTTTGAATTCAGACAACTCTTCCAATGTCAATTACTATGTAATATAGAGATGGTGTGATCATCTGGCAAAATTATTACATAATAATGGCAGGGATATTTCTGTAGCTAAAGAAAACTATCACTCATTTTCATGAAAAATGTTTCCAATACACATAATCATGAGGGCTACAAAGAAAATACTTGGATTTATGTGCATAAAATACTGTGTATTAGCACACAATCAGCACAAACACAGTACGTAGAGGCCACTTAGACTATTATCACATTTTAGCAATACAGCAATACAAGCCAAGATATCAATGCAAATATATTCTGTGATTAGGATGCCAATGGGCACTGGATGTGTAGAACAACAATACGGAGTTATGCATAATTATGAAGATTAGAAAATATATTATTTAAAATAATCAGGCAGAAGCAGTGCTTATTCTCACTTGATGTTCTGTCTTTTTAACCCTGTACTCAGATGTACTTCAACAAAAAGATTGTCGAACCAGGCTTCAAAAAAGATGGCATTTCTTTCTCCACTCTTGGCATCAATATGATTGTTGAAATAGAAGAAATTGGTGCTGTCATCACCTTTAGTGGTCTGATCTTCTCTGTGAAGCTCCCGTACAGCAAATTTGGCAACAACACCGAAGGACAATGTGGTAAGAAGGACGCACAGATTGGAGGCAGTCCTCTTTCCCCACCCCTATCTTGGTTATGCTCATCCACTCTGGCTGTGCAGTCTTACAACTGACAAAAATTTTTAAACAGCAGTAAATGGAAATGACTACAGTTCTGCTCTTCAACTTCTGTAGGATGTTAAAAGCTCAATATTTCTCTGGGGCTGGGGTTTTACATCTGCTTTTTTTTCCCCTAACCTGAAGTTCATACAGCTAGAGAAAGCACTCCCTATAAGGCAGGGCAAAATACATATTTCATGAGCACATCACGACTAAACTTATCAGCCCAGGAATGTATTGTGCATCTCTGATGTGGCTTATGAGACTTACCCAGCTTGTCTCTTACAGGAACCTGTACAAACAACAAAGAAGATGAATGCCGCTTACCAAGTGGTAAGATCATTTCCTCCTGTCCCCAAATGGCTCACCACTGGATTGTTGACAACAACAAGTCGTGCCATGGAATACCAATACCACCAGCTATAACCACACCTCCACCAAAGCCGCAATGTCAAACACCTCCACTCTGCAAGCTTATCTTGAGCGAGTAAGAAAAGAAATCCATTTTTTCTAGACAAAACTGTCTTGCATCATACAAGAAGAATAACAGCTATAGCTTTAGCATGTGATAATAGCTGAAAATATCAGCTTAATTACAGAATATATAAAGTAAAAGGCCTTTGCAAAAGAAAGGTCTGCCTTAATGACTTGACTCCCAAAGACAAGATAACTGAGCAAGGAGAGGTAAAGTCAGAAAATCAGGGATGCAGCAAGCACTAAAATTAATAATCCCTGCATGCAATACTTCCAGAGTATGCTCATTAACTATTAAGCGAAGACCGAACCCTAAATTTCTAGTGGGTCTTCAGAACAAGACATAGAGAACCCAGCTACCAAACAGGTGAAGAGAGCAGATGCAAACAGCTAAGAAATGTCCTTAATTCTCAGTACATTTTACCTAAAACATGGAGTTCCAAAAGCACAAAGGCTTGTTTCCTGAAGTACTTCCTATACCTGTGTAGGTTGACAAAAGCTTTTTTCAGATGAGTTACTTATAAAGGCCCTCTTTTAACATGCTTTCTTTAGTATCTAGTAAGTTTGGAGCTATTTTATGTCTGAATTTTCTATTACTACATTTTTTCACTTTTTTTTCTCAATATGGTGCATTTGCCTTTTACACCAAATTTCTGGTGTCAAACTGCTAAAAAGTTGTGTACATCTACAGAAATACTATGACTATTAAAGTCTTTAGAAATAAAAGGCACTACAGATTTCTTAATCTTTACTGAATCTATCACCAAGTTTATTGGGCATTCCTAGGGCTTTTTTTCTCATAATACCTTCCTTTCTGAAGCAGACAGAGTCACACGCTATTAACTGGAAAGCGTTGTCTTACAGGAACAGACTTAGTCTAATGGATCATTAACATAGAAGGGGGTCTCTTTCTTTGCTGCCTGCAGGGTTTTTGCAGAATGTCACACTGTGATACCACCAGAACCATTTTTCAAAGGCTGTGTTTTTGATGGATGTCGCATAGACGATGAATTCATGCAGTGTTCCAGTTTGGAGATATATGCTACAGAGTGTGCTGCTAGAGGTGTCTGCATTGACTGGAGAGGAATGACCAACAATACATGCCGTAAGTATTGCAGGACTTAAAATGTATGTGATAAATAGTAGAAATTAGTGTTTTATTCACTAAACATGTCTTCTATCTGACATTTGGTTATTGTCTAAAAAAATCCAGTGGGGCCCTTCTCACTGAAGCTGATGATGAAGAAGGTAAAACTGTAGTAATTTTTTCTGGAAAAAATGCATCTATTGTCAATTTTTAATTTTTTAAATTTTTTTTGTCTTTTTCCATACAGCATTCAGCTGTCCATCAAGCTTGGTATACAAGCCATGCGGGCCCATTAATCCAGTTACTTGTGACCAAAGGTATGGAAAAGCAAAAAAAACCCCACCGTGAAACACCTGCTTATATTTTCCCTGTCTACTTTCTTTCCTCAGAAATTTGAGTTATTTAATAATGAAATGTGTTGCAAATGTCACTAATTTATTCAAGATTTAAAAATACCAATCAGCTCTAGGAACATGCACTTCCTGTTGCCCTTCAGAAAGTGTGCGGTTTTTTTTCTCTCTTGTATCTGACAAGATACGCTGCTCTACCCCCTGCCTCACCATAAGTGTTGTACTCAAGCACATATATTCTTCCCATTACAGCTATGAGCAGCGTCCTGGCTATGGAGTAACTGAAGGCTGTTTCTGTCCTGAAGGAATGACACTCTTGCGTGCAGAGAGCAACACCTGTGTCTCTGAATGTCGTAAGTAACTTGTAGTTAGTTTGGGGAATAAATAAATAGAGATCAGGATTGTTAGTCAGGAGGTCTGAGTTCTATGGTCATCTTCTATATGGTCAGACCACTGCCAATCAGCCTCCCTAAGGGTCTCCAATTACAAATTGAATAATACTCAATATTACCTTTTTTCCATCCTCCTTTCCAATGTGAGACTCACCAAGATGGTAGAATTCTACAGTTCAGCAAAATTAGTCTGTATATTCATTTCCGTGTTAGCTTTATCTTCACAGTATTTTTTACTTGAAACTGCACATATGTACTCCTTTGTCAGTTTTCAGTGATATAAATGCCCATTCATTTGTTTGTCTGTTTTTCTCTTTTTCTTTCCAGTCTGCAGAGAACCAAATGGATTGTCCAGATGGGTGAGTATCACAATGAGTGGCTTAATGAGCACAGACAATCAAAACAAGATGATATTTAGTGTTCCACTAAACCAAAGCTTTGTCACAAATGTTTGTTCGCTTTTAGTCTTAAAAGTTATGTGTGCTAAAGCACCCATAATAAATTTAACAGTAAGTGATAAAATATTCTTTCAATAACCTCACATACAGAAAAAAAAACTTAGAGAAAGAGAGATGGTAGTAGTGGAAGTTAGGCGTATCTGATTACTTTATTTCCACAAATTTGGCTTACTAAAATTACTAGAAATGAAGAGAGATGGATAACAAACTTTACCTGTTGCTTATCATGTTCATAGCCTGCATTCTTAGTTCCTCAGCTGCATAGAAATTAACAACCCAATGTGAAAATGAGTATGCCATATGATTACTTCTTTTTCAAAAATGGATGTGAGGCTCAATCATTTCTCCTTTTGATCTCCTGTAACCCTCATACTAACGCTATTAACAAATAGAATGTAATAGCTTTGTGAACTCAGAAGCTTTAGTGGCCTCCAATATCTTCCCCTAATAAGCAGTTTGAGGGTCTTCTATAGAATCTAAAATATGAAAAAGCTGATATAACCAGTTATCACCACATGCATGAATATGTCAATTAGAAGCAAATAAAATGATTTTGGTTTATTTTCACATTTAATTTTTTTCTTTCCTTTGTCTGTGTTTTTCTTTTTTATTTAGCCAGGAGAAGAATGGACAAAAAATTGCCAGGAATGTGTCTGTGACAAAAATACTCTTAAGGTGAAGTGTACAAAACACGAATGTTCTCTGGCACAGCAAGTATTTTGTGAAGAACCAGGTTACATGCCTGTTCAGATACAGATACCAGAAGATCCATGCTGTACAAGGACTGAGTGTTGTAAGTACTGTCTTAGTTCTTGATCATGGGGAATATGCTAGATTAATTTTAGAAAACTACAGCAATCATTTCTCATTTTTTAATACTTTGCATTGATATCTTAAGGCTTTTCTCCCTCATCCCACTTTTTAGAGCCTTCTTGAAGAGCATAGAGTAAATGCCTGAAGATAACAAATTTAACGATTAAAAGATTTTATATAGTTAGATATAGAAAAGTAACAAAATCTTCTATAATTTAACACTGAAAGCCTTTAATACTGCCACTATTTGAAATAATATTCAAAAACCATTCAAAACATTTTCTATTCCAAAGACCAGTATTAGGAAAATTAACTTTAAAAAATAGTCCTGACAATTTAAAAATTGCTCAGGAAAGTTCCAAAATCGGTTATCAGACCAGAGAATCATGAAATTTCCCCATTGGTACAAATTTCTCTTTGAAATTATCTCTTTCCAGCAATTACCACTCTATTCTTCTCAGTGTTTTGTTTTACAAAGGTTATGGGAACGCCCGCTTACATTGAAAAAACACCTTGGCACACAGACTGAATTAGTTATTAAACTATCTTCTGTTAACACCATATCTACCCCATGGGAAAACTTCAGAAGTTCATCTAAAACAAAATTGCTGTAATTCAAAAATTCTGAGCTTATTATTTTCTACATTCTCTCAATGAAACAGACTGCAACACAAGCCTCTGCCCTGACATCACACCCCAGTGCTTAGAGGGACAGGAAATAACCACAGTAATGCCACCTGGAAACTGCTGTCCCATCCTTGAATGCAGTAAGTATTGTGCACCCTCTTCATGTGCTATTTACTGCTGTATTTTTCTAAGCTACAAAAACCTTATAAGAGATATGCAACTTACCTGTGTTATCATTACTGGGCCTTGTCATGAATGAGTGTTTTAAGGCTGCGGCCACAGGCCTATGAAACGAGCCTACAAAGCTACAAATCAGAAGTTTTTCCATGCATTTCTGCCTCTTAAAACTTACATCTCCTTCTTCCTTCTTTACAGGACAGGGCTGTGTAGTCAACGAAACCTATTATGCAGTAAGTACACAGAGTTACTCACTATAAAAATACACCTTCACATAGTTCACAGTGCAATGTTTTTGACACTTATCACGGTCCATATTTTGTTGGAAGGCCTGAGATAAAACATTATTTATTATTTCACTGAGGTTAACACCTTCTGTACAAGCAAAAGTATTTTCTGCTCTTCTTTGTACATCAGCAGAATTTGATTCCAAAATTGATATTACTAAACCAGAAACTCTGCTTAAATGAAACAACCAAAATTGTATTTACGGATAGCTTAGCCTATACATACTTCATCTTTGTATTTTCTGATGTGTATATACAGATCAGCTTGCTTTAACTGACTAACAATGGACTTGTCCAACTTCCCCTAGCCTGGAGCTGCCATTCCATCAGGCCCCTGTGAAGAATGTACCTGCTCTGAATCCTCTAGGCCTCACCACCCTAGGGTGACGTGCCAGCCTGTTATCTGTGACACATACTGCCCACTGGTGAGTGCTGTTCTTTCTGCTGTCAGAAATTCCTACCCCGCTCAGCTCCAATAACCACCAGCTGAGGTCAATGACCTGACTTAATGCCATTGCCTCTCTGTTTCTTTCAAAACAGGGCTATAAATACACAGTGGAACCTGGACAGTGCTGCGGCACGTGCAAGGCAGCAGCTTGCGTAGTGACTGTGGGAGACAACATTACACACGTGCTCCATGTAATTACCTCTGGTTTAGTTCACTTCTGGAGAACTCTGCTAGTCTTTCCATTCTTTCCTCTCCTTGTACTTCTTACATTTATTTCCTTTCCTCATATTAGACAAATGCTTACTCAAGCAGGGACTGGACAGTCCCCACACAGCTTATACAATACCTTACACCACAAAACACCAGTTCTAAGACTTCTGGAAGCAACTGTGGCATGATACTGAACAATGGCTTTCAGAAATCAACATAGGAAAATATACAGGTGAAAGCAATGGCCTTTTGTTTGCCTCCAGTTCTGAAACTGTAGCACCCATTTTGCTCAAAGGATAATTTTATCTCTGGAGGCATTTTGACACATCCATAAGTTCTAATGACAAAACCATTGAAATGCAATTTATTCTTTCCAAATGAGTCCACGGACTTACCCTATTCACACAAAAAAAGCACATCTATATCCAGATAAAAATAGAGCCTCTTCACTTGGTTAATGAAAAACACTTAATAGCAGTATGATAATATGGTGAATAATTATCAGCTGAAATTAAAGGAAGTTGTTTGGAATAATCAAACTACTATACACAGCAACAATAAGACATTGGAGGGCTTTTGTTTTGTTTTCATATAAGAAGATTTTAATTTGCTTTCATTTTGACTACTTTCAGGAAGGAGAATACTGGAATCCACCTGGTGATAACTGTACTGTTTACACATGTGAAAAACATGCTGACCAGTTCATTCAAGTCATCAAAGAGGCAAGCTGTCCTGCCTTTAACCCCGATGAGTGTGATTCAGTAAGTACTGTTCTACCTGTTCTCACTTTTGGAAAGGTTGCACTGTCTAACACCACTGATAAAAGGATCATGGTGTCTAATGAAAATAACTAGCAGAAGCATCATGCAGGAAGTAATTCTCCTTTTATCCTCTCTGAACCTGGTCCCAGTCAAATTTTATCGCAGAAAATCAAATCAAAATTAAACTGAGTGATATATCAATCCTCTCTGAGGATCGGACATTCGTGAAAAGAATACAACACAGTATTTTGGATTCCTAAAAGGGTCAAGTGACCTAGAAGCAAAAATCAGCCTCTGGCAAGTCAGCTATTTCATTCATTGTTAGCCTGGCTGTTATAATCCTTCACCTCTACTGACTTTGATCACAATATTGTGACTTACATGTGCTACAAGCTTTATTGCTTGCTGAAATTATACTACTTAAGTGAGAATTTCCCTCCATTTCAACTTTCAAATAATCCTTATTAATATTAATGACATGCCCTTAATATTTAGCCTTGCTTGATGTTAGACCCCATGTCAATACAAAAATATACGCAGTTTCTGGTGCCAGAGAAAATTAGGAAGCAGGGAAAGTCTGCTCCAGCATGCAGATATGAAACCTGAGTTATCTTTTTGTTTTCCCAATTAAGGATGACGTCAGGTTATCTGACGATGGCTGCTGTCTGGTGTGCCGAAGAATACCGAAACGTAAGTAATAATAGTTTTGTTAAAAGTATTGATTATATGTGCCTTATTAGGTATATTAGCCCATTTTGCACACGGGGCGCATAGAAAGAAGAGGTGAACTGACCAGGTTTGGGTCACTGCTTCACTGGGGTAAGAAAGGAAAAAGAAAGGAAGATGGCATTTCCACTGTGCATTTTAGGTCCTTGTGAAATAGAAGGTGAACTTTCCCATCCCCTACTGTTAAATGCTGGCTTTTTTGTGGGAGGGTGAGGACTATGATTATTCTCCAATTTCCATAGATACATTCTCTTCAAGGTGGAAAGTGAAGCCAGTTCTGAGAGAGGGGGGTGCATCCAGCAGTTGCCACAGTACTGCTCTTAATTTCTGCATCCTGCACCAAGTTGCATAAGAAAAAGGGGAAGAACCATCCACTGATTACACAAACAGCCAGTCTGCATTTGGCCCTCAGCAATTAAAGCAAAAACGCACTGTGACTTAGTTTCCTATTTCAGCTCCATCCACATTAGTTTTCAGTTACAAACTATCATATCATACACAGCTATCTGTTTATATGCACCCGTATTTTAACCTATTTTCCTTTGCTTTGTGATGACCTCAGTTTGTATGAAGCACAATATGACTACTGTCATCAACTATAATGGCTGTGTATCTCCTGCACCTGTTGAGATAACATACTGTGAAGGCAGCTGTGATGCTTATTCACGGTAAGTGGCATAAAAGATAATTGTGGCCTCTTGTCTTCTACTCTTTACAACAGTTATATCCAGCAAATCACAAGTGTTTTTCTGGTGTGTCCAACATCCACCCATTCATCAACTGGTTCCATTGTGCTAATTAACATGGCATTGTACTAGCTTGATTACCTTGAGATTCAGTGTGTTTAACAGCCTGTTCAGTGTCATAGTGAATAGACCCGAATTTTGATATTGCCCATATAAAACTGAGGTTGTTTCTCATTATTCTCTCACTGGACTGGCTCACTATGTGATCTGGAATAATTCTTTACTTTTTCTGTTCCTCACTGAAGACTTAGAACCATCAATTTTTACAATGAGGAGCAATTTACCTGTATTTCATCACAATACTGTAAGGATGATAATATTGAGCAAAAGTCCCACATGCCAGCGCACAGCTTCTGGTGGTTTTGCAATGGGTGGGAGGGGCAGTGTTATTTCTCACAAAAATTCTGAATCTCTCCCTTCCATTGGTTTTTCCATCAGATATTCTCAAACGACAAACACAATGGTGCACAAATGCTCGTGTTGTCAGGAAATCAAGACCAGCAAAAGAAAGGTGACTCTCACATGCAGCGATGGAACCTTCCTTGATCACTCCTACACCTACGTGGAGAAATGCAGCTGTGTGGGTGCTGAGTGCATTACCCAAGACAACACCCAACAGCAGACACAGCAGATAAAGACCTCTCAGGAGCAAGCGAATGTCAAAAATTAGAACTAGAGAGAAGTCCTCAAACAAGGGCTGAGCATAAGACTAAATAAAGAAACTTCAAAAAATACTAAAGTGTCAAGAGCAGCTAAAATTTTGGATGAACAGATGTTTTCTGCATAAACCCCCAGTATGTCTGTCTACAGATTTTCAGTTTTCACTATCAATGTATCTCCCATTGTTTTTTATGTCTTTTTTACACCTTGAGAGGTACAGCACGAGTTCATCTTGACATTTTCTGTTCATTTGTCTTGTGAGAAGTGCTGGACTTTCATTAACATTTTCATTCCAGTTCACCAAGAAAAATCAAAAGACAAATCCAGAAAACAAACCGAACCCAAGGAAAACTGTACCCCTCTGCTTCTATATGTTTCTTTTTTTGGTGAGGAAAACTTAGAGTGCAGAAAGCCATATCTTCTCTAAACTTATAAACTTCAATATTTTGAACAATTTATGATGGACGTATTTCCCCACATGTTTTTGTGAGGAAAAGGAAAAAAAATCCTGCTGTGACAAGCTGCTGCACACTACTTTTTGTTTACATAACACCATCAGCATAGTAGCTGTATGAAAATACGGATTTTTTTATTTTGTTTTGTGGTTAACTGTTTACAGAAGAAATATATATATATATATATTTGCCAACAGAGGCATATGAAGGATTTTTTATAAACAGAAGTATAATAATAATAATAATAATTGTAAATTCTTTCCTAGGAAGCTTTAAAAAGATGAACCACTGCTATTTATTATTTTTTTTTTTGAAAATGATTTATTGAGTCATTTCTTTCAGAATGAATGTTACCCATTTCTTACTCTGTCATGTTGTCTGGGTATGGTATATTTTCTTTTGTTTTTGAATATTATTTTATTTTTGTTCCTTAAGACACAAAAAAGAAATTATGATTAATAAATTTTGAGCATTTTACAGCAGGTCTGCTTTGACTTTTCAGTGAATCCCTTGTGTGAGAGTTGTTGGCTCCATAAAACATAGTTCCAGGTCAAAAGTCAATGTAAATTGTGGTACCTAACCCCCTGTAGAGCTTTGATACTGCTTTGAATGAAAAACACTCAGTAACAAGCACATCACTTCAGATGCTATCAATTAGTGAACTCTCAGAAAGCAAGCATTTCTCTGAGTCTGCACGTTTTGTAGCCCTGAAAGTTTTTTACCTGACTGGCATCAACTATCCGTAGTATTTCAAATCAGTCAGTCTCGTGTTTTAGAGCCCACTGCACCATACATAAATCTCTGAAACTGCCCTGTTGTAAATCTGTGCGGTTACTACTGAGAGGAAAGCTCACGTCTTTACACTTAGATGGGGTGAAGGTGTGGGTGTTGACGTCTTTGAAATGGGTCCCAGTGTCCCCACTGACTTCGGGCAGCGGCTTTGCTGCAGAGCCCAGGCAGCTCGGCTCCCGGCACAGACACGGGTCTGCACAGCCCGAGGTTCTGAGCTTTGGGGTACAGTAGTAGGTTCAAGGGGGGAATATTGGTGGGCAGTTCGGGAAGGCTGCACCTTCCTGGTGCCTCGGCCAGTGGGGAAAGGAAGAGGGAAACGCGTGGCCGGGAGCTCAGGATAAAAGGAGGGTGCCCCCTCTGGAACCTTGGGACAGAAAACCCCGCGGGTGTGCTCTGGTGGATCTCTCCCTTTATTTGAATAAAGTTGCGGGACTCCCTCTGTCTCCTTTTTGGACATAAACCTCTGGCGTTTCTGGGATTTTCCCGACACTACTCAGCTTTAGTAACAGGGTACTTTGAACCAGCCACCAGAGCTCTGACTGTACATTGTATAGGGCCAAGCAACATCTTACGAAAAACTGCTCTAGGATTTGTAAGGGGAACAGTAAAAAGCTGAAGTTTTTCTACTAAACCTTTCTCCTACCCTCCCTGTTTGGATGGCTCAACGGAGGAAGTAACAGGATAACAACACAGGCTCCCCGCGGGTGCCCTGCAGCAGCTTTGGCTGCTATTACACCTGTTTTTCTTCCACAGAACAATAACCACCCCTACACTTCCCTCCTCGGAGGCGAGCACTGAATTTTCCGTGAGAATCACTAACACCACCATACTTCCTGCTGGCAGAAATCCCCGCCTCCGTCCCAGCTTCCTGTTAACAAATTGTTAGTTTTTTCCATGCCTTGGGCTCTGTTGCTGCCCAGTGAGGCTCGCAGGTGTCACACTGCTCTGTTCCTCCATTCCCAGAGAACCCACCAGGCTTCCCACTGCAGCCCCTGTACCGAATTCATGGCCACTTTGGCGTGTAACAGATTTTCTGGACTTAGCAGGCAGGCTAGGAAATTATTATTCTCCTATTCATTCTGCAAAAGGGAAAGAATGTCTGTAATACAAAATCAATTATTATGCCCTTTTTTGGTCCACAACAGCTCCTTGCCCACCATTAATCTACTGAAATGGCAGATTTCCTGCATGTTGCTTCAAGATCATTGGTTGTTTCCCCATACAAAGCCTGTATTTCAGCATCCCAGAAGATATCCTCTTTCCTGGAGATCCCTGTGTGTAATAAATCTACCGCCAGCTACTTCATACACTGAAAGAGAAAAAGCTAATACAGTGAGGAAGAAGAGAAGGGGAGACGTGGCACTCGGGAAGACTGATAGGTGATAATGGCAGGGACAGCAGAGTTTGGTGGCATAAGAAGAAAAATAGAAGCAAAGGAACTGACAGGCTTCAGTCCTGGCATGGGGAGACAGGAAGCAAGGGACACGTGAAGCAAGGTAAATCATGGAGGTACACCAAACCTGTGGCTGAGGAGGTACTGGAGACCCAGCCTTGGAGAAGGAAGAGTCTCTATCACAGATGCAGTCCCAGTGCTGGGAAAGAACAAATGGAAACCCTCAGTTCAAAAGAAGGACAGGGAACAACATGCTTTGAGCATTAAAGACAAAATGAAAGATCTTGAAACAAGACATTATATAAATGTAAACCAGAGCACTGCAATGGATGTACTGGAGCAAACTTACATTCTTCCTAAATTTTCCTTTACACAGGACCTATCTTTGCTCTCAGTTGTTGCTGATACAGGTTGGGTAATAGGCCCAAAGTAAATCTTCCTAAAAACTGGGATAAATGATACCTCTTATCTTTGTAAAAAACAAAACAAAACAAAACCAAAACAAACAAACAAACAAACAAAAAAAAACCACCAAAAAACAAAACCCCATTTTTTTAAACCATAATAGAGTCAAGAAATGATTGGGTGGGAGAAAGTGATTGGCTTGGCAGGTCTTTCATGACGGGTCAGCATTCCTGCAGGTCACCCTGAACTGTGCTGGTTTAGGTGGTTAATGTTTGTTACACCGACGGCAACACCAGAGGGCTCTGGGCTCACAGTTTACACACCTGGATGAAAAGGTTTGCTGCCAAAAGGGTTTCTTTCCAGGCACTTCAAAATTAGCCACACAATTATTCCTCACTTTCAGATCTTTTCACACTGAGGATGAACTTTGCCCTTAACTTACTCCTGAACCTACAAGCATCCATTTGTAACAAGATTTGTTTATACATCACTTAGATGTTTGTTTTCTTTTCTGATCATCGTTGGAATGCAAATAAGTTGAAGCAGAGGAATCATTCACTTAGAAGTTATTCCAGCTGAAAAAACCCTCCAGCATTCAATATTTTAGTGTCTAATTTCAATATTAATTCAATATTGATTTAATGGGCATTCGTACCTTTGCTCTCAACTCAGGTCTCTTGTTGCATAGCTCAATTTTTTCATGACCAGCTTACTTTTATTCCTTCTTCACACAACATATTAAAACTCTGCAGTGTAAATAACAAATTACTAAGAATAACTTTTCAATTTTGCTTTGTAATTATCAGCAACATATAAACTATAACCTGAAATTAGATGTCTATTCAGATTCCAGCTTTGAATCCACTTCCAGTAATTCATCTCTTAAAGCAAGATGGTGTTTAAACCACATCATGTTCTGAAAACAGCTATGGAAGGACTTAGGATTGTTTGTGGCACAGCTCAGGAGCTGGGCTGATAACAGAGAACTCAAGAATGGAAGCCACACTTTATAATAGTAAAAAACCAACTCAAACAAGGAAGCTTTTAACCTCTTCAGTAGATCTTGTTCTAACCATTGCAAAACAAAGCCACTCTCTGGCAACAAGCCAGATTAAGACAGTTTTATAACAGGAAAAGAGACTAGTTCTATTCAAACATTGTTAATGTGATAATAAAGCAATTGCAAATGCACAGGAAGTACATTTTTGCAGAGGATGCAGTGGTCATGCCTGTCAAAATTCCCTTTGCTCCTTACAGCTTCAAAAATTATCTTCCTTCTTGAGCCTCAGATTTCTTTTGGCATTTGTTATAACTCCTATTTATAACTACAATTTGATAATGAGTAACCAGCAAATGCTTCCACTATTAAAATAATTGGGTTTGGGTTTTCTTAAATAGACAGAAACTTATTCTGCCTGCCTCTAACTACTCTCCTCCTGTTACAACCATGCATACAAATAAAATCCCACTTTTGCCTCCTTCTGTTTTAAGAAAGCAAAGGCTGTCCAGGCAGTCAAAAATGGAACTCTTAAATAGAGTAATTGTGGATATGTCACACACTTAGTCCACAAAAGGAAAACATATAGTCTTAGTAGCCAGTCCTGAAATGAAACCATTGCTTCTGCATTTGCACCAGTCTAGTTACAAGGATTCACTGGGATTCACTGACAAAAAAAAAAAAAAAAAAAAAAAAAAAAAATGGCCAGAAATATTTGAGAGGAGCATGATTGCAAGGCACATTTGTAACTGGCTTTTGTTTCAGAGAATATCAGATGTGGACTCTGCAGCTGTTCCCTCACTCAGTGAGGAGTCAGTCAAAAATTCTCATTCCAGTTTAACTCTATACAGGTGTGGGGCCAAAACTGAGCTTTCTCTCATTACTCAGTGTCACAGCTACTGAAGCACAGGGATGCCAACTGCAACACAGCCACAACATGAAAATCTGCAGAAAAGGCATAATAAACGCCTTCGTGAAAAGACCTCCTGCCACAACAGAACTGAATTTCTTATTCACATTAATTGCTGGTTGCTCAGTATTCTGGAGAATGAGATTATTCTACCTGATGTAGTTTTATCGTTTGCTCTACTCTCAATGCTTTTGTGCTTTATGACCTCATTCTAATGGTAATTAAGGTCCATTATTCAGATATCTGCTATTTTACAGGAAATTAGAATTGCAATTTGGTCAACTGAAGATAATGCAAAACATTACCTAACATACTTCATGGCAAGGAGTAGTTTTACAGTATTCATGACAAACAAGTTGTCACAGTACACTTGCTCTAACTTTTACATCACATAGCAAGGAAGCTGTGAGAACAATGTTATCCATCCCTCAGTAATACTATACAAGATTTTACTGAACAATATTTCAATAAACAGTATTTTAATCCCAGCTGAGATTCCATCATAAATTACTTTTCAATCTAAACAATTTTTTGATTTCCGATATTATCTGGGCTTTTTCAAAATAAAATTGAGTTTGTTAGTCACTGTGTGCTGGTTTTGGCTAGGATAGAGCTGATTTTTTTCATAGTAACCAGTATGGGCTATATTCTCCTGTGACACAGCTGCACTAAAAAATAGATTGAAATCGTCAGTCGCTTATTGGGCTACAAGAAAGGCTTCAGCTGACTAGAAGATTGTGGGATCTCCTCTCCTCTGCCACTTCTTAGCTCTCCAGGCTCAGATTAAACTGCAGAGAAAGGGCAAAGAACAGTTCAAGGCCACTCAACTCCAGCAAACTTCACAAAGCTCACAAGCTCTTCTGCCTCAGTACCAAAGGAGCACCTTCCGGAACCAAAGGAGCACTCCTGAGGCAGAATTTCACATGAAACAGTGACCCTAAGCCACAAGGCCATCAATGCCAGCCTGCACTCCAAGACATAAGGAAAAAACTTGTCAGCATTACACTGATGTAACTACAGTGGATATGATATGAGAAAGGTCTCAGTTTACCTCAGGAGAATACAAATATGCGCTGTGACTAATCTCTGAGACTTTCAGGAAACTACAAAAATGGCTTAAAGACTCTTTTTTACAGTTCATCCACCCAACTGAAAAGATCCCTGAACATCTCAGATGCCTCAGTAAGGACACCTCATTTACCCAACTGAGGAAGCACATCTGAGGAACATAAAATGGTTAAAAAATACCAGAGACACAGAAAATTCACCCTACCTTGGTTAATTCGTTCTGGTATGATCATGCTGGTGTTATTGAATGATTTTTCCAGCACATGTGACAAGATCAACAGGCCTTCATATGTTGGAAATTACACACAAAGCATGAAAATCACAATTTTTCTTGCATTTATGATAGTGAAGATAAAAAGGGAGCCAGTTTTCTAAAGTCAGGTTTATTTCTCTTAGTTGTCAATTCACTTTAGGCTAACTGAGTTTAATCTGACCTGTTGATGTGGCCAAGCTAAGGATTCAGAAATAGTATGACCATAATAAAGTCACCCAGTAGCAAATTGCTTCAATCCTGGCAACTCTGTTTTTAAAAATCTTATATCAAAGATATAATTAATGCAATACATTGCAAATAATCTCTCATTCAGTCACAAACACCATGAAATAATAAAGAATCTAACCATATTGTGCCCCACACAGCTCTTTGAAAGCTCCTTTTACAAGGACTCAGAGTAACCAGTACGGGATGGAACAAATTTATCTTAATGTGCCACAACCAGTCCATCCATGCTGTAAGAGCTTTTTGGGAGGGAAAAAAGAGACCAACCACTCTTCCGAGGGCTTTTCCCACTCAAAACACCCCCATGGCTGACACAAACTGTTGATGATGCTGCAAAACATTGGCAGTACAGGAGCTGTGAGAGGCCAGGAAGAAGGAGGTTGTGACCTTCCCAGGGCCTAACCCAAAACTAACCGAGCTGCAGGAGTGTCCTCTCAAGAAATGTTGAGAAATACATAAGGAGGAGGATCCTCTTCACCAGGGGACCTTCAGGTACAGCCTGTTAACCCCACAGGGCCCTGCTGGATATGGCCACCTGTAGCAGGAGAAGCCTTGCTTCTGGTAAAGCCCCAAAGGATAATGTCCACCCCGATGTGAGGTGTTGTCTCACTCCCAGGGAAAGGGGCTGCCAAGTGGGATTTCTGCCAGTGCACCCTGTGCGGAGGGGGACTGTCACCACTCTGTGCCACACATGCAGGGCACCTGCTGCTCCTGGGATGGTAATTCTCAGCATCCCCACTTCTCCAGGGGAAAGACAGCAAGGCATGTACCTGCGGGATGGTGCTCCTGCCTCTTTGGGAAACCCCTTCTGAGAGGACTTGGCAGCTCTGCTGCATTTCTGCTGCTGGGACAGCAACCAAGATTGTGCCTGAAAGGGCTGGGACTTTATTTTCACCTTTTTTCTTTTTTCTTTTTTTTTTTTTTTTCTTTTTTTTTTTTTTTTCCCCAGACAGGAATTTGGGTCAGAACAAGCCTATCCCCTACTGCAAACAGGCACTGCAAATGAAATCACAAGTTTTCCACCTCAAAATAACTTAGTGGAACACAGGTTATTCCACCTCAGTGAGGTAACCTGTTGATTCCTGCCCAAGATTACATGTAAAGGGTTGAAAAGTGCTGCTGGCAAAGTGGTCCCCCCTTGTCCCCACTGGTCCCAACACCCCTGACGCCCCAGGAGGGGTGCCCTGGCCCTGGGGTCAGTCCCTCTCTGCCCCTGCAGGCAGGCAGGGCAATGCCCTTGTTCCATCCTATATCCCCTGTGGAAAAGCACACACCATGCGGTATTTATACAGCTGGTACACACATGGTATTTATACATAGGTGAACAAAGCAAACTGCTCCACTATTCTCCATAAAGTCAAGTTTCTAACGTCACTGGGATTTTGGGTTTATCTTCTTAAAAGGTTAAAAGAGAAGAAAGAGAAAAATAAATCCAGCTGGTTTTTGAAAGTGTGTCCTTTTCCCAACCCCTTTGTTTTTATCAGCAAGTTTTGCTGGTGTACCCTGGTTGCCTGGTTGCATTGGTACTGCGTTTTACAGCCACTTGTGTCCTAGCAGATGCTCTCCTGCTGTCTGCTGGGAGCACATCCCTGCTCTGCTCACAGGACTTCAGGAAAACCTGAGGATTCTGTTTAGATGATGGGCTGGGTCAGGACAAGACAGGGAAGGCTTAAAGCCGTACATATTCGTCTCCACAGAGTGTGCCAAACAGTTCTGGCACTGGTGAGAATCTGATGTGTCACACCAATGAACTCAAGTATCCTGACTGCAGAAGTAACGACTGTCAAGATCAAACATGTCGCTTACAAGGAAACAGCAAAACATACACAGCCAGTTTTCCACCTTACTGAAAGAACAATTCTATCCCTGCTTGTATTCCTTGAGGCTATGTCTGTCTTGTTATTTATTCTTGGTTTCGTTCTCAGTATCCATTGTATTGTGTATCTTAATGCATATTTGTACTTATGATTATATTGCCTTGCTCCTGTTATGTGATATAGGCTGACTTTAGTTCTGATTATTGACATACAACTTTTTAAAGTTGTGAAATACATATTTTAAACTTTTTCTTTTTAAATCAGAGTGTGTGTTTATATTTTAAATTAAATTCATAAGCTTTCACTTTTCTGAAGAAATTTCATTATTAGTCTCCAGGAAATACAAAGAGCTGCTTTCAGAGTCACATAGAAAGTTTTGTAGCTGTGCATTTGATTTATTCCCCAATCAGCAGCTGCATAGAAGAACGTCTATCTTGTCAGCCTTAAGCTCCTCTAAAACGAAGTAGCAGAGTGTTTTGCTTGAGGCAAGAGGTTATTTTGTTCCTTTCTCCCAAAAGGTTCTGTGTCATCTAGGATGTGACTCAGATACTTCAGCTGTGTTAGGCAATCTGCATTGATATGTATATAAACTCTCACACTGAGAGTATTTGCTGCAGTTTGTGCCCACGGATCCCCAAAGGGAAAGGATCTACAGGGAAAGTGCAGATTTGTTGTCTACTGTTGTTCTTATTTCAATCAGGTTTTTTCCTCTTATTATCAGTGGAACTACTTGTACCCTTACTGATCTGAAGTCTATCCAGCCCTCCATCTTCAAATCAAAGGCAGTTGTAATATATAAGGTTTATAGGAAGTGGCAATGGTTTCTTGGCTCAGCTGGCATAATTAGAAAAATTAGGCAAACTTTTTGGCAGAGCAGACCTCCAGTCAGCCTAGAGAGTTATTTCTTAGGTGTGTCTACCTGAGGAAATGGTTTAATCCAGCCAAATCCTACTCTCCTAGCTTGCTTAGCTGAAGCCAGAACACTGGATTTGCACAGCTGGGACAAAACGTCATCCACAGTCATTTCCAGAAAAAAAATATTAGCATCACTGACACTTGAAGAAAAATCCTGCATTATTTTAGAAATATGTTCGAGGTTTGGCTTTCTCCCAGGACTTCTGTTCCTATGAACACTCTAGACAATTGGTATTACTACTGTGAGATATATCTGTTGCTCTTTTTTTGCTTCCTGTAGTGGTACATGTAAATTTCACACTCCACTGCATATAAGGCTCATATGCCAACAACGACATAAAACTCTAACCAAGTAGTCAGCATTTCACCTGCAAACACCAAGGGGCCTGGGTCTTGAGGGGTTGATTATTCCTAGGAGAAAAGATTGGTCCCTCTGCTGTTAGCATTGGTGTGTTTGGGGCTGTGACAGTTGCTTGTTTTACTGAGTCAGATTTCATGGCAGGGATTTTCAGGGTCCTCCACTTCTATGCAAGCATGTGATGTCATTACCTGCTGGTAGGGGACAAAGTTCTTCTAACTGGAAAAACTGCTTTGCCCTTGAGTTCTGCAAAGGTTGAGAGTAGTTGTCATTTTATCTCAGATAATAAATCTCCTATTCATTTTGACAAAGGCTTGGGTATTTAGCAGCGTCACACAAACTGAATCTATACAGAGCAAACAGTCAGACAGAGACTGCCATTGTGGATGGGGTGTATTACCTTCAGCCTGGTGCCTAAAAATGTCCTTGAAGCATGGTCGACTCTACCCCAACACAATGGACATGCTGACAGATCAGAGCCTTGTAAAATAATTGTTGGTAGATAAAGTAAATCCTCGTCAAAAATGTGCTCTCTGATGAAAAGATCAACAGAAGTAATCAAGACAGTCTGTTTGGGAGCCATGCAAAGGCTGTAGAAACAGAGCAAGGTTTGGGAGTTTTAGATGAAGTGTTTCTGCAAAAATCATGTGGCAGCAAAAGTAACGTTTCTTTAGAGGATGGAATGAGTAACAAGGAAATGGCAACCCTAGTCTGTCTACCTCTCTCCCTCTTTGTTTCTCTTCTTTCCTCCCTCCCTTTTCTGGTGATTTTTTTTTTTTTGGTTTTTTTTTTTTTTTTTTTTTTTTTTGGGTTTGGTTTTTTGGTTTTGGTTTTTTTTTTTTTTTTTTTTTTTTGGTAGTTTTTTGATTGCATTTCATTAAGAACATTTCCATTTCATGGCTGTGGGGTACCGGTTCTTAGGAGTCAACTCAGCAACATTCTTAAGAATTTATGGAACTCTAAACTCATGAATAGCTGTGTTGGAACAACTGGGATTACTGATGTTTGTAAAGTCGAAATCTATTTAAAACCCAATTCCATTCCACATACTTGTTCAGAAAGGAAAATTAAGAACATAGGCTTTTCAGGATAAACTAACTGCATGCTTTGGCATTAGCTTTACCCTAACAGCTAAGACCTCCACTCACATGGTCCAGGATTTTCCTGTGCTAGGCACCATAATATCCTATGCTCTGAATTAATTCTTTGAAATATGCACCTGCATGCTTTGCCAAACTAGATTAGAGTTTAATTTTGTTTACATCTCTCTGCATTGTCCTATTTTTATTTATTCAGATATTTATAAAGCTATGGTGGTGCTTGTAGAAGAAGAGCATAGAATTACTCTCTGCTGTACTGTACAAACAAGAAATGTGAGAATTCTTAGAGATAAAAGGTAACATAAAGACACGGAAGAGAGCAGAGAGGCATGTAATAAGCATCTAATGTTACCCGTGCTGTTTATGAAACTTAAAGGAAACAGACAACTTCTTGAAACAAGGATTTTGCTAGTTATTTCTGAAGTGTGTTCCCAGCTCTGCTAGTTCTCAGACAGTAGTCACAGTTTTCATGGAGTGAACAGTAGTCATCAAACAGAGGGAGGGATCAAAGCTGACTTGTGACAGAAACTTTTCTTAAACTCCAGCAAGCAATGTCATCTAAAGGAGACTCTGAGACACAAGGATGTCCGTGCACCACCTCCAAGACAAATAAAATTCAGAGGCATGACGTCCTTTTCATGGCCTGCCCAGAACAGCACAGAAAGGAATTCTTTATACCAAGTTAACTCTTTTTGTCACATGGGCCAGCCAGTATCTTTAATTGTGTTTGGTTCACTTCGTCTCCAGGATCTGGAGGTCCAAATAGTGATATATCTCATTCATTTTTTCATTTGCTACGTCACACACAATCTCAGCTTTCTCACTCGTCCATATGGACCCACTTCTCTCTGACACCTTTCTGCATTCTGCCTCTTCACCCATTCATTCCAGCTCTTCTCCCTGTATGATCCCCAAGGCCCACATTCTTCTTCTCCCCTCTCTCCCAGGCAGTGCTTCACCTTCCACCTCCCCTTTGATTCTCTAAGAAGAAGCTGACACACTCATAATCCAGTAACAGCAAAGGCCAAAACAAAAAAGTGCAGTGAAAACTCATGTTCTAGCAACAGCTGGGCTGCAACAGAATGTCATGAAGAGCATGACTTCAAAAGTTCCATTTTGTTTGCTTCTTCTCTACTGACAGCAGCCATGATCCACATGCCCTTTTTATAACAACAAACGAAACAATAACAACAACGCCACCACCACCAAGAAATCCACAGAGATTGTGGTCTCAAAGGAATCACATCAAGCTCCTCTGAGCCACATGTTTGTGCAGCATTCAAGGATATTCATCAGAATTATCACTTTGTGCCTGCTCAGCTCTTTCCTTGACATTCTGTTGGCCACGGCCACAGATGTCTACTTTTGTTGTCTACTGTTCTTATTTCAAAAAGGTTTTTTCCTCTTATTATCAGTGCAGCTACTTGTACCTTTACTGCTCTGAAGTCTATCCAGCCCTCCCTCTTCAAATCAAAGTCAGATGTAGTATATAAGGTTTATAGGAAGTGGCAATGGTTTATTGGCTCAGCTGGCATAATTAGAAAAATTAGGCAAACTTTTTGGCAGAGCAGACCTCCAGTCAGCCTAGAGAGTTATTTCTTAGGTGTGTCTACCTGAGGAAATGGTTTAATCCAGCCAAATCCTACTCTCCTAGCTTGCTTAGCTGAAGCCAGAACACTGGATTTGCACAGCTGGGACAAAATTTGGCCCATAGATGGGATATTGTTTTGGATGGACATTTTCTCTCATGTACTTGTGGTCGTGCTTATACTAAATGATCAGGGTGGAAGGAGTTCTCATCTGGTTAAAATCAACATCAACTTACTTACTGTTCTTGTAACAGTAGTATTACAGTAGTAACACAGTAGTGTTGGCGTAAAAAAAACTTTCAAACTTATGAGCAAAGCAAACATGTTTATCAGAAGCATTTGATTCTGTTTCCCAGTGTCTAGTTTACTTTCCTGCTGAACTACAGAAAGGTTAAGAGTTTGATTTGGCATCCATTAAATGCTTTTCTACACAATAGAAATACCAGGATCTCTCTGAGCTAAATGTAACACCCTAGGATGGCATCAGCATTCGTATGAACAGCTTGATTTCTGGTCAGTTCTAATGGAAAAGAGTTTTTCAAGTGTAGTTGACAAGGCATGGTTTTCAAACATAAGTAAGTCCCCACCAAATTCCACGATGATGCAATATGTTGATCTGTTAAATGATATATCAAGAAATTTATACTCTTTCTACATTCTCACTGAAGTATTTCCACCTCCTCCTTCATAAAAGACTTGGCAGAAGTGGATCAAAAGTCTATAAAGTGTCAACTTAAGAAATAAAGTTTTTAAAAAGAAATTTTAAGAAATTAAAATTTTGATAAAGTCATAGCAGTTGGAAAGAGGGTCTTATCATGGAAAATGTTGTGTAATCTCATCTGGCAGTGCTATGAAGTAAAGATATAAGAAACACAGGAGCAAATCAAAACTGGAGTCAGTTATGTTCAAGCCAACGTATAACTGCTTGTTCAAGATATTAACTCCTAGCAGTAGATATGCAGTCATTCAGCTGATGAAATTATTCATTCCATTATGCATTGCCTTGGGATAGGAAGCACTTGGCTCACTTAGTAAAGCAGCATGGGAAAGGATACAATCATTATCAAAGTATGCATTATTAAAGGATTAATAAAACTTATCTGATCTTCCATAGGAGTCTCATCACTGATTTCTGGGGGAGGTGAATAATGTTCTACATATATTAAATTCTTGCCCGGCTCAGAAAAATAGAGGACAGAAGAGAGCTAGGAGGTTAATCACTAAAATACAACTGCAAATTCTTATGTTTGAGCAAATTAGCATAATGTAAGAAAAATATAGATTTGCATAGAACTTTGTCATGACTTTCAATATCTGGATTCCTGGACCACAGGAAAAAATACCCAAAGACACTTCTTCTCCCAAGGCATTTTCTTCATTAAAACAATCCAGATAATCTTCCTGCCTGTAAGCCCATAGGAATAACTTTGCCACATGAATTTTTGAGGCCCTTTGAGTAAAAAATAATCTGAGGAAAATTGTTTTTAAAATAAATTTTGGTGTAGAAGTGACTAATTCACATGCATAAATATACTTAAGTTCCTTTCACTTTATGAGCAAATATTAGCTAGAATAGTGACTAATTAGTGGGTACGCCCAAAAGAACAACCATGAGAGTTTCTTGACATTCTATTCAATTCTCCTTGGTTTCAAAATACAACATGCCAAAGGTTTTGCTCCATTCAGAACTTTCATATGGATTTGATCCACAAATACCCTAGTAAATAATTCTAGAGCCAGATGTCTTTTTGGGTAGAGCTAATGTCTCTTATGTACAGAATGACCTCATTCAGTTCTTTCATGACTGGTCAAACTGGAAACTCTTTCCCAAAGTCTTACTTGTCTTTGATCTATGATAAGTACAGAATTTTGTTAGGAAATAAGTAGCACTAAATGGAAAAACCCACTGGACCGTCCAGGTGTGTATGCAGCAAGGTTGAGACCACCTTACCCTTTGCAATTAAGGTGGGTTTATTTTAATCCAACAATATGTTCTATTACATAGAAGAGTCCCAAGAAGTGAAACACTAGAGGTGAAACATTTCTCTTTCATGGGTGAAACAAGAGACCACTAGTTACTTTGCTCAGATTAGGACAGCATCATAAGTACTTTAATTTGCTCATAGTGCCAAGGTTTAACAAAGTCATTGCAAGCAGAAGAGCCCATTCCTACCCTCAGCACACCAGAATATGGGAAAAATGGTTTGCATTTAAAATTATCAATTTTCAATAATTAGGTTTTTTACTCTAGGAGCAACCAGCACTGATTTCCTGTCAGAATAGGATGTAGATGTAGAATTTGTTAGTTTCTTCTTGAGACATTTATAATAAAAAATATTTAGGGATAGAGATGGAAATCAGGCACACAGAGAGATTTTGCACATTGGCATTCTACATCATGAAGCTGATATCAAATCCAAGGTCTTCTGACTCTCAGCAGACTGCCATATCCACCTCTGTGAGAGACAAAAGTCCTACCAGATTCCTGATAGAGATCACACCATTACTTTGGTTCTGAATTAGAGCAAATTTATTTTGATACTTTTTGATATTTCTTGCATTATACATCCAGATTCTTACTGTAAATTGCGTCCTATCCACATCCAGACTCAGACTTAAACAGAAATGACCAGGTTGTTTTGTTTTGTTTTGTTTTTTCCTAAGTGTTTCAAATAAGTTGCTAGTGGTTTGAAACAGTTCAACTGCTTTACCTACCCCATCAAGAGATGAGTTGTAGAGCATGACAAGTTGCTTAAATCACTTCATCTTAGTGCAAGGCAAAGGGTATATGAATTTAAATATTTTGCTCTACATAGACAATGAGCTACACTGTCTCATTGCAGCTATGGGTAGTGTGCAGTATGGGTATGAGATACCCTAAGAAAAATGTCATGAGAAGATTTGCTCCCTCCTTTTCCCATTATGGTAGAAATTTCAAGCAATTCTATCTGCAATGCAATTTAATAAGCGACCTTGATATTACTCATTATTTCAATGCTCAAAAGAATAGAGTTAACAGGTTTAAATACTTATCTCAGCTACAATAAATTGACTGCCTGAGATCCATCAACATTCTGCTTTGACTGGTCCCTAGATACCGTACGCAGAATGGCAATTAATTTAAATCAAGTGTGAGTTGTTTTCCATGTTCTTTCGTTTGTAAAGAACAATACTTAAAATTGCAATTCACCTCAGCAGTAAAATAATAACAGCAATCAGTACAGGTCTATTGCTCTGTAAACCTCTTGTTGCAACTAAAATTAGTCAAGCAGTTCAGTCAAAGAAACACCAAGATTCTTACTTTGAATTGTGTGTCCTGTTCATGTTCATACAAAGACATAGGCAGAAATAACCAGATTTTGTTTATTAAGTACTTTAAATGAGTTGTACGTGGTTTGAAAATCAGTTCAACTGCTTTAATTACCCCAGCAGTGGCAGGCAGAAGTTTGCTGTCCTGTAAGTCTCCCTTGGTCTTAAAATAAAGGGTGATGCCATGATCTGTGGAAAGCAGAAGCTTGCTTACCCCTATTCCTGGTTTGCCCCTCGTATTCGGTTTGCTGACTGCAGAACACCCTCAGGGAGGCTGGTGGTGCTCCTGGCCAGGCTCTCTATTTAATATCTGGTAGTTAACAGTGTTTTGACAGATAAAATCAGGAGAGCATTTTAACAGAGCAATACAGTTACAGCCACAAGGGTCACAGTCCCTCTCCTTCCTGAAAGTGGCAGCTCTTGTGTCTTATGTACATGACAATGCCTAGGGATTTGGAAATCCTACTTTTAAGAAGCATTTGATGAAAGATAACTATATATAAGATGTGCAATTAAACTAGAACACGGACTCCCTGATCCTGGACAGGCAGAAGCACATTTAACAATCTCATGGTGATTTTTACCAGCTAAAGAGGATCTCTGAAATTTAGGTAGGAATGATTTAGGAGAACAAAGATAGAAACAGAAGTAGCAGTAAAAGGCTGGTACTGCAGCATTTAGATGTGTTACTAGATGAGTACTTGTATGAAGACCTAGAAGCTCCCTCCAAAATTTTCAAGTCACAAATATGTCATCTGTAAAATGTACGATTTCAGTTCATGTAGCCAAGAATTTGGAGGAACAATAAATCATAAACCACGTATGATGTTTTTGCAAAACTATAGAAGATAATTAAACTCACACTGGATAATCTTGCACAAAAGGGCAATGAAATTTTGGAGCCAGGACATCCACTGACAAGGACATACAGAATGATAAGCTTAGCTCCTCAGACAGAAGTTCAGCTGAGCCTCTAAACTCACTCAGCACTGCAGATAAGAATTAAACTTAGAGCCTGAACCTCCCATGCACTCTTCAACCTGAATTAAAAGTTATCTGTCAATATGGGCACAATCTTCTTGGTCTGTCCAGCTTTGAGAATATGTGCAGCAGTAATGAGTATGCTCAAATCTGAAGTTTTACAAAGAACATGTGCAGAAGTGACTCATGAAGTGTCACTGAAAAAGCCTCAAAAGAAAAAGTACACCAAAATGTGTTCAACAGCAGATTCTGAAATAGGCAAAGAAGTGTGAATAAAGGCACAAGATTGGTTTGGGAAAATAAAGTCATTGAAATGAGGGGATATATGCAATTACTGGGACAGAAGAAATAATTATGCCAAGCTTGTGGAGAAGTAAAACAAAAGAAAAAAATGAACTCTATATGTGTCCCACCAAGAATTCAAAAGGTCAGATTTGGCTCATGTACGTTATTAGCATACAACAGAATAAGCATTTTATGAAATAAAGGAAAGATGCACAGGCAAGGCAAACCTACAACAGTGCCAAACAGATAACAAGATTTCAAACAGATAATAAAGCATTGGTGGTGATTTAGTCCAGAAAGGTGTACTCAGCACTATGCAGAGGAGGAAAACAAAGCTGAAATCCAGCCAGATGAACCAAATGAGAGCTATAAACATCATCCTAACACTGTGAGAACTAAGCAAATGCTGAAGGTGAAAAACCCAGCAGCTTTCATGCCATGGATACACATGATATACAATGGAAAAATGCTTTCAGCTGAATTGAGTGCCCTGTTGTGCTGGGTTGACAGTGGCTGCATGCCACGTGCCCATCTCTCCCCCAGTGTGGGCTCCTCTCTAGGTGCTTTCACAGGTCCTCCAGCACAGGTTTCCCACAGGGCCACAGCCTTCTTTGGACATCTGCCTGCTCTGGTGTGGGGTCCTCTGTGGGCTGCAGGTGGATCTCTGCTCCTCCATGGACTTCCATGGGCTACAGGGGCACACTCTGGGCTGCACCATGGCCTGCAGGGGAATCTCTGCTCCAGCACCTGGAGCACTTTCTCCCCCTCCTTCTGCACTCACCTTGGTGCCTGCAGACACCATATTTTCACATATTCTCACTCCTCTGCCTGCAATGCTGCTGTGGAGTAATTTATTTCCACTTCTTGAATACACTGTCCCAGAGTCATTACCACCATCTCTGATGGGCTCAGTTTTGGCCAGCAGCGGGTCCCTCTTGGAACTGGCTGGCATTGGCTCTATGGAATGTGGGGGAAGCCAACCCTATAGTCCCCCTGCTATAAGAAACTTGCCACACAAAACCAATACAACGATGAATTTAAGGACATTCAATATGGTAAAAGTGATTCACCACATCTCTGGGCAGAGAATGCATCAAGAGTAGCCCAGAGGAGAAGGACTTGGGGTGTTGGCAAATGAGAAGCTTGACATTCCAGATGACAAGCCAATGGCAGCCTGGGCTGTGTCAAAAGCAGTGTGGCCTGCAGGTCGAGGGAGGGGATTCACCTGAAGCACTGCATCCAGCCCTGGAGCATTAGAACATGGACCTGTTGGAATGAGTCAAGAGAATGGCTACAAAGATGATCAGAGAGCTTAGCACCTCTTCTGTCAGGAAAGACTGAGAGGGTTGTTCAGCCTGGGAGAAAGAAGGCTCTGGAGAGACCTTGGATAAGCCTTTCAGTCCCTCAAATGTACCTACAAGAAAGCTGGAGAGGGACTCTCGGGCAGAAGGAGATAGGAGAAAGGGAAATCGTTTCAAACTGAAAGAGGACAGGTTTAGATTAGATGTAAAGAAGAAATTCTTTACCATGAGGGTAGTGAAACAATGGAACTGGTTGCTGAGAGAATCTGAATGTGCCATCCCTGTAAATGTTCAGACCAGACTGGATGGGGCTTTGAGCAACCTGACCTAGTGGAAGGTGTCCCACAGCAGGGAGGTTGGAACTAGACAGTCCTTAGTATAATCACACACTTAAGGTGTCACCCTGTAATTAAGGAACATTGACTAATACTGCTGACAAACGAGGCAAGTTACTTCTTTACTTCTAACCTTCACTGCTTTTAGCTCTCACTTTTTTTTTTTTTCCCATGTAGACAATCTAATCTCCATAGGAAGTTTTCTTCCACATTCCACAGTACCTTGCATAACCAGTTCTAAAATTACTGTAACAAAATAAAAAGTGATAACAGTATAAAACAGTATATAACATGGAGCTCATCTGCCATTCACTGTTAGAGTTTAACTCTCTTTCCACATATTTTCAGCCTTGTATTCTCTGGAGAAACCTCATGAGATTTCTCAAGTGGTGTGACATGTTATAGAAAGAAAACCCAGATTGTATAATTTATTCTAAAAACCAGGGAAAGAAGCCCTGATGGCCAGAGAGCATCCACCATTTTCTTCCACAGTGGCAGTGCACACAATATTTATTGTGGGGAAGTTAACATGCCATTGAAAGAAAGGGTGGAGAGTGAATCCCTGGGTAGGGCTGGAAAGTAAAACTCTGGGAAGTAACCTGTAGACTGATGGAAGGAAAGAGTGGCTGAGGCTATCAGAGACAGGTGAGAAAAGCTTAAGCAGGACAAGCTGAGGAGAGCAACTAAACTTCTACAGAGCTTGGGGAAAGGGTGTGCCGGATCCTCTGCTTAAGTTAATACCAACTGCGTTGACGTTAATTGCAGGCTGTCATTATGTTACATTGCTTTCCACACCACAATAGCCTCTTCTCTGACCAATCCAATTCTCTCATTTTGCCAGTTGACAGGTCAAGCAGTGCCTTCATAGATCTGAGGCACAATGCCTGGGCACAAACCCAAACCGGGCACAAAACCCGGGTCCCAGCTGTCTCTGGTTTATCACACTTGTGAGGATGTACAAGTTCTTAACTCCACAGGAGCTGTAATTTGAACACAGAAGGCTCATGTTTTTGGTTTTTACTAAGAGCCTTACTACTAGCACTGCCTAAATTCTGAATGCTTACCTTTGCCATCCTCACATTATATGATATGATTTCAGGTTGTAATTATGATGTTTATACCATATTGACATTTTATCTGGTGTTTGAAATTTTAAATTTAACCAGTAGAACGAATGTCTCAAGTTTTGCTCCTACTTCTATGCAAGAAACCAAGGTAAAACAGTAAAACTTGAGATATTATATCCGTCCTCAGAATTATTTGATTTACTGTTTAGTGATCAACCCGTTGGTACAGATTTTTGATACAAGATCAAAATGAGAGAAGAATATTTGTCAATGATACCCTTGGCTGTTGCAGTTAACTTCCAATTTCTTCAAATAACTTTCCAGTGACTGGTGTCTGCCATCTCTACAAATCTATCCTGAATTAACAGCCATGAGAATTAATTCTGAGATGTCAGGACAAGCTTCTGGTTTTTACACGCATTAAAACTGAGAAAAACAGACAAAAATGCAATAAATAAATAAATAAATAATGCCTTCGACAGTTCCCTGGAAATGTCCTCTTGGAAATGAAAGTGCTTTGGTTTAGCGCCCGCCAATACCAAAAACTGTGGTTCCTTGGCAGATTCCTGATACAAATTAATAGTGAAAACAGCTGCTAAGTTTTTGTTATTAAAATACTTCAAAACTTGCTTCTAGGGTTTCTTTCCCCTCATTCAGCTGTAGGTGAGAGCCTGCTTCTCCCTACCTATTTAAGCTCTTTTCACTGTATTATCTGGGAAACTGAAAAGTCCTTGAACTATTTTTTTAATCTACATGAACCAATTGAAGCAATGAACATGTTTGCTTAAACCCTTGTATTTTTTGTGATACTTTCATCTACAGACATGATTCCCCCAGCAATCAGTAAAAAACAACAACCACAAAAAAAAATGATAGCTTTCAAAATTTCATAAACCACCTACCAGAGCAACCTGAATTTCTTCTGCACCTGTTAATGTTATTTACAATTTCATCCACTCCTTGGGGTGGAGAGGGAGGGAGGCTGTAAGGTTGAATAAGCTGAATACTGGAACATGTCTGATCATCCCTAGAGATCAAAATCTCAGTCTGAGCAGTAGCAATCATAACAACTCCAGAACATGAAAAGGTTTGAGCAAAATTCCTGGGCAATATCTTTTCAAGAACACCTTTGAGTACAACTGGGACAGCCTTCTGAAGAACCACTGTGCACTACTAAATGCTTAGTGGAATAACATATTCAAGTCTGACATGCATTGCTTTGGTCACAAAGAGTTACGAGAGTGAAAATTCAAAACTTAGAAGAAAAAGGAAGTGTTTGATGTTAGCCCTCTGTTTAACAACAGTCCCAGTAAAACAGACAGGACAAAGGAGAAAGCAGCCTTGACCCCAGTGACACTCCTAATCATCCTAGGAATGGACACCTCCATCTCCTTCATCAGATGAGTTTGAAAAGCATTGATTGCCCCTTCAGAAAGCTCATCCCTTTATCAGTATTCCCTTGCTCCTATATGCCCAGTGGAAAACAAGAAACTCTCTGAATGTTTCAAAGCAGCACAAGAAGATCCTGACTTTCTATTGTGCCCCTTATGCAGAGGTGGGTGTAACTGAGAAGGGAGGCAAGCTCTGCTCCTTCTAACCATCACGAACAGCCTTTTGCTAAAGGCATATGCACATTGGTTGCTGAAAGCCAAGTCTATTGGGTGGCTTGTCTAATTGTTTAAGTGAGACTTGAGTATATTTGTTTAATACAGCTAACTGGTCACGTAAACAAGAAATCATTTGCCTTCTCTATGTACAGATGAATTTATATTCATTATGAGTGGTGGCACAGAATAAAACAATGTTCTACTGCGCAGGAAATGCAGTATTTTCTTTTCTCCTGGTTTGCTGAAGCATAAAGATACAGATTTAGAGTGTGCAAACAGCTTACTACTGATTAGGAAGATGGAACTTCATTAAACATCCTGGATATTTTGACAGAGAACATGTTCCATGCTATAGCAGGCCAAAATGTTAACTTAAGTACCCCAGCATTGCCATAGCAAGCTTCCACCAATTTCAGTCCAGAAATCAAATCCCGATAACACTCCATAAAGAAACTATTTTTAATTTATTTTATAGTACTAAATATGTGAGACTCTGATCTCTTTAGAGCTAAAAAGAAGTAGAAGTAGGGGCTGAACTGGAAAAAATTGCAAGAAAATGACACCATTCAATTCAGTGACACCTGAATGGAATATTGTGTTATGCTCTCCTATTCTTTTACGGAAATATTTTAAAATATAAAATTGCAGGGTAGGATTTTGGTAAGAACCCAGGGGAGTTAGTTTATGGCTGTGATCCCATTTTACGATTAGAACACCTTCCCGAATTTGTGTCCTTTGCCTCAGCAGAAATCATAAACAAGCAGAGACTGCTGAACTGAATCTTACAGACATGTAGAAGGTGACATTGTCCCATTTTACCCAAAAAAAGTCCTTTCTGCCTCTCCACACATCCTAGTTTTGGTGGGTTTTTTGCCTCTTATTCCTAAGGCTCCCCCACCCCAAATTATATCTCCCAAGACCCTCTGGCTAAATCCCCCACTGAGCAGCAGCCTTCATTCCATTGTTTTTGATGGAGATTTTTTTTTAATCTGTCAGCTACCTGCACTCTGGTTAACTGTGAGGAAGTTAAAGCTGAGGGTGCACTGAGGGAAAATGATGTATATACCAAGTGCTGGACTGGAAATTGTTTTTGCCAAACACAGCCATTTTAAAAGAATTGTTTCACTAACTTTGAATAGTTTTGTCCATCTGTTACTATGTTAAAGTAAGATCGGTTGACCTAGGAAATTGACAGAAATCTGCCCAGAGCAACTCATCCTACCTCCAATGTCAAGCTAAAAAAGATAAAGTGACAAGAACTAGAAGTACTGTCTGTGCTTATTGTAGTATGCGTTTGTTCCTGCTTTTGAAATGATTGCCCAGTAAAACTGCAAAAAGTCAATGTTCAGGAAAAAAGGTCTGTTAAACCTTTACTGGCAAGCCTTATACTCTTGATTCACTACCTGTTTCTCTAATTCATAGAGCACATAACTCTGTGGATGTGAACAGAATTAAACAAGAATTATTCTGAAACAATGTCATAATGATCACAGACTGTAATCAATCATTTTAGTCGTAGAAAGCTGGTTCAAGACTGGCTGAAACTACTCGTGATATTTTCTAGGAGAAGGCAAAACCAGACAATTGAGAAGTAGATTTCAAGGTTTCAGGCCATCTCTAACAAATGCTGGATAGGTGTAGGTGAAGCAGGATGAATCTATCTCTGTGCCTGTCAGTGCCACACAGAGGGGTTTCCATGGCATGCACTCAGAGTGGCCATGTGAGACTGCAGGATCCTTCAAGGTTAATATTCTGTTCTTTTTGCAAGAAGATTAGCTGCCCCAATAAGCATGGAGGGACTTCTTAATTCTGGGTTCCCACATATGAAATGTTCCACAAACCTCAGAAATCAGTGAGGTATTCTGCCAAGGAGTTGCCCGGCATCAGTTATAGTACTGAAAAGCTTAGAACAGTTAATTGCCATCCATATGCGTAACTGTAAAGCAACACCAAATTAAATTTGTTCCAGGACCTGTTATTTGTGGAGGAGGAGTTGCATTTTATTTGCAATCATGTTACATTTCTTTACTAGACTGAACCTTAAAATGTACATACGTAAATGTATTTACTCCTCCCAAAATGCAAATACCATTGGGCCAGTTTCTGAGGAAGGAAGAGCATCCTCTGTTTACCTGTTGATTAGCTAAAATCCCCCAAACCTCACCTTTCTACACTCTCTGAATCAATCTGGGACTGAAGCCAAAGTCACCTACTATATAAGAGCGACAAAGCACAGAAGAACTACGGTCCTGATCAAGTTTAGACCCAACATCCTTGTGCCAAACTCCACTCAAGATGGGGTTTGGCAGGGGGATATTGCTACCAGAATGGACTTTCCTGTTAGCAGTTTGTTGTATCCATCAAATAGGTAAGAAATTTTCTTTTATATTGGGAAAGGAAAAAGTACTCTGTTTAGACCGAGTAATACATTTTAAACAATGATACTAATTGATTCATGTAAGAGGAGGCTGTCAAGATTTCTTTATATATTTTCATTGAATATTAAATGTCTCTCTCTTAACTGGACCGATTTAATATTGCTTCAAACTTCTGTATATAACTACATATGGCATGTAGCCTTGAAGATCAAATCCAGAAAAACTCCTATTCATGTCTTAAAATATCAGATTTTCAGTATCCCATATGCCTTACAAAAGCATTTTATTCCTGTTGTATTTTGTATTAGAATTCATTATGAATGTTATGGTTCTTATGAAATCTAAACTACTACATTTTCCAGTTGCTATATCAGACCACTGGTCAGTCTTTTTCAGTATTTTGTCACCTACCAGGGGCTAATACCAGATTTCTCAACATTTCTTGCTACTTCTTTTGCAAAAGAAACCAGGAGGGAATATTCATATGGCAAGGGTTTTCAGTAACTAATTGTGCAGTAACTAATTTATAATACCTTATGCAAAATATTTATATAAATTACAGATATTGAATAAATTACAGAAATGAGCGGGACAGGGAGATTCATGTGACATCACAATCCATTATATTGGATGGGGTTTTTTCACTTGTCGATATTATATCCATCAGGGCTGGCCTTGGCACTTTTTATTAATATGAGTAACCCTGTAAGGTTGATGGAACCAATCAAATTGGAACTACTTGCAGGAGTACAAGCTTGATAAGTCAGTCCTGTTCATGTCCAGTAATTTCTGGCCTGTCAGCTGACATTTTAAAATCTGCAGATTGCCTAGGTAAATTTATCTTACATATCATTTTCTAAACATTGAGAAATGCAAATATAATTTAAGGCATCTTTATAGTTTGTGAAATAAACACTACAACACTGGCCATTTGGTCTGTATTGTACTTGAAAACACAACAGTCTCATAGAGTATAAACTTCTGTTTGGAGTTACGCAATGTCGATCTGAAGTGTTTTCAGCCATTCATGGAACAAGAAAGTTATTTCTCCTGTGCAGTGCTAATCTGATAAACTGCTTTGAAAAATGAGTGGTGATTAGACAGTGTCCAGCCAACACCTCTTTATTTGAATCACACCCTGGGGAAAATATTTTCCAATATCCGGACAAAAGAGTAATGGTCCTATCCCATGCCATCTCCACAAACATTGTGTGCCTGCCTTTATATTTCATGTCAAATATTAACTTTTATAAACTGATGACAACAATAATTACTAGCTGGATATAGACTTTTCAGGATCCATCCGAATATTCTTCATAATTAGGTTAGTTTCCAAATTATCAAATAGTAAATTTTTTTACTACCAAGAGACACTTATTTTTATAATAGTAAACAACGTGGCATTGTGTAATTGCTAAACAAACCAATGCAGATAGAATTTCCTTGGGAATGATGTATTTGCTAAGTAAACAAAAGCTCCTGCTGTTTCCTTGAGAAAAATTAACAGAACAAAATACATGTATAGATCTATTTTGCTCTGTTACAAAGGTTCCCACACTAGAATAAACAAACCTTCTATGATTCTATGCCTGCTGAGATTCCTATGGATGTGTGATGTGAAAGTAAACTTCAGCCTATTATGTAGAGTTAAAGAGGTATTTCTTTTATCTGATCTGTATCAATTTTTTTACCGACTATATTTTAATCAATTATAATCACTATCAATTATAATGATGTGAATACATTTACTTGATGTTATTATCTGTGATACTCAAAGATGAGCAGGAAATGGAAAATGGTTAAACACTGTCCCATGTTATTTCTTTGCACATCACTAGCAGTCAAGCACAAAGTTAAATGAGAAAAATCATTAAAAGCTCAGAGCTGAAAGAACCTGCAGACACTGCTGCAACTTCTAGCTATGGTGGGGCTGCCCAGAACCCTCTGCTCCAAAGCCAGTAATCTCTTGGGGTTTTCTTTTGGGCAGGGACTTAAATTCCTTCAGACAGTCACTCTTTAGCTCTGGGATCAAGTAATAAATCTGCTTACATGGTGCACAGCCAGAAGTGATATTTTAAAAATGTTCTTTTAAACAAAGGCACTCCCGATCCCATTATTTTAAAGGCAAGGAGAGTTGTT
The DNA here is from genome assembly GCF_029207755.1 of Chamaea fasciata. Taxonomy (NCBI): domain Eukaryota; kingdom Metazoa; phylum Chordata; class Aves; order Passeriformes; family Sylviidae; genus Chamaea; species Chamaea fasciata. The sequence continues at coordinate 16,764,444 of NW_027094092.1, read as the reverse complement.
CGGCTTTTTCAGTGGTACATGCACTGAGGTTCTTCAGTGGAGGGAAGGCTGAGCAGGGAATGTAAGTGCAACAGGAGACTGGCCTTCTGGCACACCTCTGACTTCAGCATTTCCCCCTCTTCCACCAGTATGGCTCTCTGTTCAGTGAGCTGGGTCTTATGGATCCAGTTCTGACTCAGTGAACTCTTCTCACCTTTTGTATAAGGAAAAAGGGAGCCTAACTTGGGATGAACTCCATAGGCAATTCTGCTTTGACTGAGAAATGCTTTAGACACCTACAGTGCTCATTCACATAATCCAGATGAGGATTCAGATATTAGTAGTTTCATCACTTAAATCCTGTGAGGATTTAGATTTGGCAAGTTAAAGGTACCTATTAGTCACTATGTTACAAGCACAGTTTTCATGTCCTGACTGCATTCAGTCCTTCACAAAATAAAATTGTAGCCCTTCAACTTTTACAGGAAATGCCTGATATATTTACTTATAAAATCCAAGACCTCAGAACGTCAACCGAGGAGATCAGGGTCAGTCTTTTTCTAGGAATGAAAGCATTCAGGAGAGTATTTATCATTTCTCAAAAGTCTTTGCTTCAGGTTTTGTAGCAAGAACCCTTGGTCAAATAGCTTTACAGCATGATGCTTAAGGTTTTCTGCAGAGAAGATGTGAGTTTGAACAATCTTTAAGATGGGTAGAACAGGAAACCTGGTTCATCAGGTTACTTCTGGGTTACTTCTCAGGCTATGGCCCTTGTATTGCCCGTCAGAGGTGCCTTCTTGTATCCAGCTGCAAAGCAAATCTAGATCCCTGGCTGAGGCTTCCCATCTGCTCCCTGAGAAAAGGCCCTATGCTTAGGCACTAAAGAAACTGTCATAAATATCTGCAGCCATTATTTGATCAAGCTTGAAGTCCCTTGATTCTTTTAACCACTTCCATGCCTTTTCTTATAACCTAGCTTCTACACAAGAATTTTAATAAATGACTTGCCTGCATTTTGTGAAATCTGCCTGTATTGTTTCACATATTACTGAACTCTAGTGCAGCAGTGAAATTAGGGCTGTTATCCAGTCCTTAGAATCTCTTTCAGTGAGTTTTGAGAGAAACAAAGCAGATATACATATGTTATTTGGATTACAAGCTTTGTGTATTTGTAATAGTACATCTCTTTCTATAATTACATTTTCTCTTTCTTGAGGAGCCTGTTTCATTTTCTCTGATGTGATAAAGGAGACTTGCCCCTTTGTTTTACAGAGTTGTATCTGGGTCCTTTGATCCTAGCTAAATGCTTTGCTTTAAAAGTTCAAGTACAGGATCTTACTCTTAATATGCTTTTCACAATTTTTTCACAGGAGGTCAGGTTGGAATCCAAATAGGAAGTCAGTTCTCTGGGGGTCTTCTACGGAATCAAAATGGTACATTTATTTATACTGTATATTTGTATTTATTTGCTACATCCATACTGAATAATAAAAATGCCTTAAAGAAATCCTCCTTAACATATTGACAGTAGTGCCAGATGACAAGAGATGTATATTAACATATCTCTCTCACTCTCTAAGAACACTAATATATTTGCTAGACACCAGTTACTAAGTACACACACATATTACACAGTATGGTTATATTTGTATAATCATAGTTAACAAAGAAACATGTGTTTGTAGAGGCTGTATGCATATCTACATGAGCATGTACATATAAAATCAAAGTGATGTTTGGTTCCTCCTAAAAAGAGGAAATGAGACCACTTTGGCTTGCTGTGAAATCAGTGGCTGATATTGGGAAATTAAGATGACAACCCATCCTCACTGACTTTTACCATGTAGTGATTTGTGTCTGTCCTGTACAACCAATGTGTGGCCATTTTGAAGGGCTTTCAGCCCCTTAATAGAAAAGTATAAAACAGAGAAAAGATGATAATTAAGGTTTTTATTCCCTCCTTAGAAAGAGAAGGTGCAATGAGAAGGCAGCTATGCTTTTGTAGCAATAAGAGGCTAGTTTAGTACAGCTTAGCCCTTTGTGCTGTTCAGTGTCTCTGAAGAATTCCAATATTCTAACGCAGCACAGTTTCATAAAAAGGTCAAAGTTAACATGTAAAAAATGCATGATTGCTGAAAGCAATTTCTTATCACTTAAGTATCCTGAGTTCAAATTTTAGTATGTACTTTTAACTTGTGTAAAACAAAACAGGCTTAATATTGTTTCCTTGGGAATGGCATATTAACTCTCTAGTCTTTCCTGGGTCTATCCTACATGCAAATTTAGGTATTGTTACAGAAGTTTTTGATTTCTTTCTTTTTTTTTTTTCTTTTTTTTTTTCCCTAGCTTCTTTCAGAATTTCAGCTAACTTGAACTTCATCCCATCACTGCTGACAAATCTAGCAATAACACGTAAGTAAAGGAAACAAAATGTATTGAGTAAGTGTTCTGTTTTAGGGGGAATAGGCAGAAAACTTTTATATAAACGGGGAAAGGTACTAATAAAGGAAGTCATGGACAATCCAGAGGAGAAACATTAGATTAGAAATAATCTTAAAGTGTGGTCTTAACTGAAATGGAGGTGACTAATAAAGCTCTAGCTGAACATAACTATAATCTTTTGTAGGGGTATACAAGAAAAAGATATGAGTGATGAATGAATACACAGTTGTATAGTGGTTAGACAGAAAACACCAAATGGAGGTAGGCAGGCAAAAAACATTTAGTGAGAAAATGAAGCTTTGGACAAGTTGATTTTCCCCATGTGAAGGCTGGGGATTATAAGTCATTCTTTAACAGCCAGTTTTAATTCACAGCCGCTAATCCTGCTCACAATGGCCGCGTGTGCAGCACATGGGGCAACTTCCACTTCAAGACCTTTGATGGCGACATATTCACCTTCCCTGGGCTCTGCAATTATGTTTTTGCCTCCCACTGCAACGCTCCCTATGAGGATTTCAACATCCAGATTAGGCGTGAAGCGCTGGCCAACACCTCAACAATCAACCGCATCACCATGAAACTCGAAGGTGTCGTTGCTGAACTGACCAAGGGTGCTGTCATGGTCGATGGCAACAGGTAAGTTCATTCACAATACTTCTTTGAACACTTCTTTGGTATCCACAGGCTTTTTTTTTTCCCCCTCAGTCTTGCCAAGTACTGTGGTGTGTTTGGGGGGAAACAATTATGTGTTCTTCAATAGATGTGACAATTTTACCAACATAAATAATGAATAAAATGCTAATAATTCCTATCAGAGAAAATAAATCCTTTCCTTAAGGATTTCCTCAAAAATGAAATTTGGATGAAATGTTCGGAGAAGCTGGATCCAAATTTAGATCCATATTTGAAAACGCTGGACCATCTTATTTCGTAATTGCTTTTCTTTCCCCAAAAACCCACTACTGTAGAACCCCTACAGATGGCAGATACCATAAGACTTTCCCTTCCTCTTATCAAACATTTGGATCAGAAGTTAACTAGCATTCTTACTGCCTTTTCCCAGAGTTCAACTGCCATATAGTCAATCTGGTATTACGATAGAGAAGAGCAGCATTTACGTGAAAGTTGGCAGCAAAATTGGTGTTGTGTTATTGTGGAATGAAAAGGACAGCATTCTGGTAAGGACTGCTCCTGGACCTGTCTACTGCTTCAGAGAACAGAGCTGATCTTTGATTAGGCCTGTCCTTACCTGCCTAGGAGGCTGCTACTGCCTTCTTATCTCATACTGTTGAGCAATTCTTTCTTAGTAAAGATGGGCTTGTATCCAGGTAGTCCTAAACAACATTACATGGATTTATACCTAGTGGATAGCAGGCATCTGCTTAAAACAGGACGAAAAATCACTTTCATTATACCCTTAGCTATTGGTATTATTATAGGGCCTAATTACCCCTTCAAATATATATATTTTAGCACACTTTCACTCTCCTATGCCTTCATTGTTTTCTGTGGATTTGATTTTCTTCCTGAAGAATCAATTTAAAGTGGCTGAGAACAGTATAGATAGTACAGTGAAATCTGAAGTGTCAATAGTATCAATAGCTTGGGCTCTGCAATCAAATCTAAGCTGACTCTTTATTCTATCCTTCATGTTTGAATTAAATTGCTAAATAAAATTCCACAGATCTAACAAGAAATACTAAGAGACAGCAGGTGCAAGTGTTTTCTCTGGTCTTGAATATACTTTAGAATATTTATACTAACTTCTATCAACTTATTATTCATCATTTTAGCTGGAATTGAATGAGAAATACGCCAATCAGACTTGTGGACTTTGTGGTGACTTCAATGGCTTTCCCATATACAATGAGTTCGTTTCAAACAGTAAGTGTTTTAAATTTAAAAAAAAAAAAATTGGTTTCTGGGATCTCTAACAGGCTCTGACATCATCAGCATTCCTCTTTCCCATCCTGTTAAATGGTTTACCCATAAGATGTGATCAATCTTTATTTAAAAATGTGTAGTAGAGAGATCAGATTATATAAGTTAATACTTTGAGTGTAAATACAGTACAGATGCTAACAACTGATTGCATATCTCTTGCATGCCACATGATGTACATGCTGGTAAAATTAATTGGGTAACTCCATGAAAAGGAGCAGATTTTTTTTAATAAGATAAAGAAATATAGAAATAAATGAAATAAAACAAAAGGCAATTACATTTTCTAGACAGAGCATTTTTTTGTTTCATTTTTGTCTCAAAATCAGTATATCTACATTTCCCTGCTGATTTGCATAATCTTTGTAAGATCTTATCTTTTTAACTATTCCCAGCTTGAGCATTTTCCTGAACCTTGTCTTAAAACAGTCTTCATTGTCCAAATTCCTGTTCAGATCTTTTTTCTCTGCCCTGTATGGGCTCAATATATTCTGAAAAGAGTTTGTTATTTTTTTGGGAAAAATCTTAGTGTGCATCTAGAGGTAATAAGCTGAGAATTGTTTTCCAATGTTTACTTTTTTCCAGGGCGCTGTACAAAGTAAATTGAGGTAGTGAATGTAGTGCTTCCTTTGGAAGGAGTGATGACCACATTTAAAGGCTTAAGGAAGATAATTGTCTTAGCCAGTCTTGACCCAAATTCTTGAGAGAAAAAAAAAGATAATAGGCAGTTGCTTTGAACAAAAACCACTGAATTTCATTATTAAACTTCTTTTCTACAGATGTTAAGATGACAGCTTTGCAGTTTGGGAACATGCAGAAAATGGATGGGCCAACAGAACACTGTGAAGACGTCACTTCTATCCCGACATATAACTGCCCTGATAATCTCGTAAGGGTCTTTTGACTATCCTTTTATTTTTCTTTCAAATTTATCTGTTTCCTTCTACAACTTCATACAGGTCAATAGGAAAAGCCCCCCCTCAACAACTTAAAGAGGGCTGTAAGATTCTATTACATAATAATTACACAAAATAACAATACCAAACCCCTCCTCATTCTTCTATTCTTCTTTCTATTTACTGAGACTTGTCCATTTTTTTTCCTCCAAAGGATGACATATGCGAAAAAACATTGACCAGCTCTGCATTTGCAGAGTGTAATGACCTAGTTGATGTTCAAGATTACATTAAGGCTTGCCAAGATGACTTGTGCAGCTCTGCAGACTCTAAAAACAGCTCCTGCATCTGTGACACCTTTGCTGAGTACTCCCGGCAGTGTGCTCATGCTGGTGGGCAGCCCCTGGACTGGAGAACTTCAAAACTGTGCCGTGAGTATCACTGGAGACAGCCTTACTTCATGCTCAGTATCTAACAAACAACAAGCTCTCAAATAATGCTGAGGATGCAGGAGGAGTTACAGGCTGTTCAAGATTGAATTCTTTAGAAAATTCTGATGTATTAGTTCCAGCATGAAGACTTCAGCAAAAGAGCTAAGGATTTTAATGCAAACTGGATTAAGCGCTACCAAAACACTAACATGGATACTCTAATGGGAGTGAAAGTGTAATTTAATGAACTGGGACGGTGAAGGAAGCAAATAAAGGAGAAACAAGAAGGAAAAATGAGGCTTACTTGCTTGCTTGCTGTATTCCTGTTTCCTCGTGGTAGCTACAGCATTTGTTGTTCTCAATTAACTGATTGGATCTTCACATATGTATGGCTGGCTAATCACCTATTTATCTCCTTTTGCTTGATAGTGATGAGTTTGTATTGATTTAAGCATATACTTGATTATGGTGGGCAGCTGTTGATACTGTCACCAGCATTTGCTCCAAAACAAAAGCCCATAAGGTGCTATTTGTCCTTCTGATGGTATCTCAAAATGCAAATGTACTAAAGCTTTAGGAATTTAAGTCTTACATTTCACTAGCAGTACAGATGTTCATAGGGAAGGGATCCTTCAGTAGAAACAGACCTTGCTGGCTTCCTGAGGTTGTTACCTTGCTGTCCCCAGAAATCCAGTCATTGAGCCAGTTCAGCACCAGAGTCACAGAATGCATGTCTCAACTGTAAAATAGGGACCTAGGTGGTTAAACTTGAAAATTTTGAGAGCTACTGGTCAATTTGCAGTTTGGTGTGGGTTTTTTTTTTAATCTAGCTGAAAAACTTAAATGGATATAAATATTTACATGTATAGCGAACTAGAAATACTTTTGTCTGAAAAAAAAAAATCTCTTCCTTTAAATTTCAGCCAAGAAGTGTCCTTACAACATGCAGTACCAGGAGTGCAACTCCCCCTGTGCTGATACATGCATGAATCCTGAACGATCTCTGTTTTGTGAAGAGCACTGTATTGATGGCTGTTTCTGCCCCCCAGGTAACTTCTTAAGTACTCAGATCTCTGATCTCAAAGAACAAGGGCTTACCTGTAGGATTTGGTTAAGTTCCATGGGATTTAAGCCTCATATAGTTGTATTTTTCACAGCTGCAAGTGACAGGCATTTGTCATGTGTCAGCTGAGAAAAGATGTCTGAATTAATTGTCAATACATGTGCAGTATTCAGAAAGCAGGAAAAAAGAACAGCAAACAGATGAAGACCAATCTTTCAACCAGCCACCTATGCTACAAGTCCCTCTTTCTGAGCAGGTGGAATTTAAGAATACAAAGGTTGAATCCTTCACTCAGCTAACTGACACAGTCCTGCTGTCCTCAGCATTGGTGTGTTCACTTGCAACAACTGCAGGTCTCTTGCTCAGAAAATATTTAGGATTTGTAACAAATAAAGTGGTTTATAGGAAATGCCTCTTTAATTGATTAAGGTTTTGCCTTTTTTTTTTTTTCTTTTTTAATCTAGGGACTGTATTCGATGACATCAACAATTCTGGCTGCATTCCCCAGCAGGAGTGCTCCTGTATTTACAATGGCAAAACCTATGCTACAGGAACTTCTTTTTCAGAGCCATGCCAGACCTGGTAACATTTGTTACTTTTCTAACTCACTATTTCCTCTCATATATTTAATGGGTTTAATAGTTTAGTATATGCAATTGCATCATTGGTAATTGATATGTGTATTTAACTGACCGCTACATTTCCAAAGCATCCCTAAAGAACATTATTTGTTTTATTTAGCAACAACCATAACTAGCTTTGCACTCTATCTCATGGTGATCAAAGCAAGGATTTACAATGTTTAGATTTCTCACCAGTCAATTAAAATGCTTCCTCTTTGTTTATTTTGTTCAAACATCTGGGATTCTCTAAGGGGAATGAAGTTGTTAGTTGTTAATGTATTTGCAAATATTTATTTTCTCTGGAAGAAAGCAAGGGATGACAAAATACAAACTCGATTTCACAATTATTAATCCTGTACCCGTGCTCTACCATATCAGCTTTGAAAATAGACACAGTCTACATCAGGAACAGATGTGGAGTTACCTTTTCTTATTTATTAGTTTATGATACATTTCTATTACAAAAAAAACCCCAAAAAAACCAAACCAAAAAAAAAAAAAAAAAAAAACCCAAAAAAAAAAAAAAAAAAAACCCCAACCAAAAAACTCAGAAGATATTTTAACTTGTCATTCTGCTTTACAGTACCTGAAAAAATCCACACAGTTATTTATGCAAAACCTGTTTTGGAGAAAGAAGAAAACAACTTGTCCAAAGAAGGAAAACAATTAGATAAGCAAGGAGAATGGTTACCAGAGTCATGGATTTTAACACGTTTCATCACAAGTTCACCATATTTTGGAAACTCTTAAACCTGTGTGTCAAACCACAGGTTGAAGGGAAAAGCAATAGCAAAGCAGCTGCACCTAACAGCACAGTATGTCCTCTTATTCTGGACCACTGTTACTGATTTCACCTAACTTTACTCTTCCAGTACCTGTAATGGAGGCCAGTGGAGTTGCCAAGACAAGTCATGCCCAGGAACATGCTCTGTAGTGGGAGGTTCCCACATTTCCACATATGATAAGAAGCACTATGATCACCATGGAGACTGCACCTACGTCCTCTCTAAGGTGGGACTCAGAGATACTTCTAGGTGATAAAGCATTATAGATTTACAGAAGGAGAATGTGTTATTGATCAACGCTTATGAAACTTAGCACTTTTTACATACAGACATTAAATTCCCTGCCACTTAGCCAGATGTTTGCTACGCTGCCATTTCAATGACAATCATCAGTTAATTGTTAGGATGTCATGCTACTGTGTGTGGTGCTCCCTGGAAAATCTCCAGTTCTGTGAGAGAGTAATTGAAGAGCATTGTCTTTTTTAAGAATTTGCTTAGCGTGCAGCCTTCAGTACAGCTAATCCAGCTTTCTTACTGGGTTGCATAATTTTTGCCATGTTACTCTATTATATGGTGTTTGGCCAAATAGTACAACTCTAAAAATTATAGTAACTGTTCTTAAAAAAAAAAAAAGAGATTCTAAAAGAGACTTCTTTTTCATTTCTGTGGAACGTAAATACAGAAAATCACTTGAAGTTAATTGACACATTTCACTTAACTTTTAAGTGTTTTTAAACATTTAAAAATAACTCAAAAGAAATAGAAAAATTGGATATTTATTATAATTAAAATATTTAGTTACAGACATGTGTAAGTAAAATATTTTGATCTTTGAGGGGCTTTCTTTGTTTGTTGTTTGCTTTCCTTTTTCCCCTCTGAGCAATTCAGTAAAAGAAAATAAAATTATGTATGTTACTGTTCACCTGAAGCATGTTTTATCTGAATTTTTGTCTAGCATTGATACCAGTTACAGAAAGATGAGAGTTACAGTAGAACTGAATAGAACATTAGAAGCTGTCATGAATAAAACCACCAAATATGAATATGGAACTCCATCTTGATATCCATATGGATAAAATCAATAAAATCAAGATTCTACATTTCTTGTTCCCAGTAATTCAAACAGAGCAAAATTGAATTTTCAGCCAAATAAGATATGGAATTCACAGAGTCTGTATCTTCTCCAGAAAAAGAAATTCTTTTTCAGAATTGAGAGAAAAATTTATAGGGAAAACTTCTGTAATTAATCTGTGAAATAACTTGACTCTTTTTTTCAGGACTGTAAAGATGAAAAATTTACCATCCTGGCAGAACTACGCAAGTGTGGCTTAACAGACACTGAGACCTGCCTAAAGTCAGTGACCCTCAACATGAATAAAGGACAAACTGTAAGAATGCAAAATAAGCACAATAAAAATATGCAGAGAGAAAAAAAAATAGGGCTTAATGAGCTGCATTTCTTTGTCAGGTTTTCAGCATATGTGATGAGTAGATGATATTTTTAATCAAGTGAAGAGAAGTGGATTTTGTTATGAAAATCAGATCAGCCATAAATTTGGCTTTGTAGAATTCCATTAAGAAACACATTGTACTCACAAAGCAGAAAAAAGCTATTTTCTCTGCCAATTAGATGGGAAAAAAACATGAGCTTCAAGGTTAGTAATTATGATTACAACAGTTAGGGATGTAATTAATCACTTAGATGTGTTCAAAGAAAACAAGATGATGTAATCCCCTAAAGAGCCAAGAAAGTCCCTTTAAAAGCAATTCCTTTCTGGCAGAGAAAATAAGTAAAGTTTACAAAATTGAAATAAGGGGGAGGTGAAATCACAAAGATCTACCCTTGTTATTGAATATTGGTTTAATTATTATCACTGTTGTCCTCCTCATTATTACTCTTTGCACTATAGTTATTCTTCACACATGGTTGGCAGCCCAGAAGGCCAGCCTGGGCTACATCCAAAGCAGTGTGGCCAGCAGGATGAGAGAGGGGATTCTTCCCCTCTGCTCTGCTCAGGGAAGATGCCCCTGGAGTGCTGCATTCAGCTCTGGGGTCCCCAGTGTAAGAACATGGACCTGTGGGAACAGGTCCAGAGGAGGCCACAAAGATGAACACAGGGCTGGAGCACCTCTCCTGTCAGGAAAGGCAGAGAACTGGGGTTGCTCAGCCTGGAGAAGGGAAAGCTCTGGAGAGACTTTAAAGAGGCCTTTCAGTCCCTAAAATGGGCCTCCAAGAAAGCTGGAGGGGGACATTTTACTAGGACACAAAGTCCTATAACCAGGGAGAACAGCTTCAAACTGAAAGAGGGCAGGTTTAGATTAGATACTGGGAAGAAATTCTTTACTGTGAGGGTGGTGATGCACTGGAACAGGTTGCCCAGAGAAGCTGTGGATGCCCCATCCCTGGAAGTGTTCAGGGTCAGGCTGGATGGGGCCCTAAGCAGCCTGGTCTTGTGAAAGATGTTCCCGCCCATAGAAGGGGGGTTTGAACTGAATGATCTTTAGAAGTCTCTCCCAAGCCAAACCATTCTATGATTCACAGAGTTGCCTTTTGTTCCTCTTCCTTATCAGATCGTCGAGGTCAAACCTGATGGTGGTGTGTTTGTGAACTCCATCTACACCCAGCTGCCCATGTCAGCAGGTAGTTTTTTTCTCTAACAGTGAACGGCACGAGTGTTTTTGAAATAAAGTAGGATGTTTGGTGTCATAGAGAAATATAGGACAAGCATAGGCAAGGGTTCAAACAGTAGCAAACAGAATTTATAGTCTCCTGATTTGATTACTCTCAGATTTACTTCCTTCTCACTGCATAAAAGTGAAGGCTGAAGGCATCTCTTTACCTTTTTTACCTCTTTTCATTACTACCCCTATGCTCGCACTTGCTTATAAAGAAATTTTATTTTTGTTCTCTGTTTTCAATAACTAAGGATTCCATGTGATATCTCTGACCTCCAGATCTTTATTTCACTTCTGAATTTGCAAAAACTGCAATAGAAATTCAGAAAGAACACTCTCGTGTTTTCAGCATTTGGCCTTGTTCAGAAAGTGACCATTTTGTTTCTCATGTGTAGCTAATGTCACCATGTTCAGACCTTCCTCATTCTTCATGATCATGGACACAAGCTTTGGCATCCAGGTTGAAATGCAGTTCACACCCATGATGCAAGTGTTTGTGCGTCTGGATGCTTCTTTCAAAAACCAGACTTGTGGTGAGTGAATGAAATATAAGGACACCTTGATCAATGTCTTTTTTTGTAGTCAGAGCAGTATAAACTTCTCACTGCTTTTCAACAGGTCTCTGTGGAAATTTCAATAACATCCAGACTGATGACTTCAAGGTCATAAGTGGAATAATTGAAGGAACTGCATCAGCATTTGCTAATACATGGAAAACTCAGGCTTCATGCCCTAATATCCAGCAGAATTTTGAGAATCCTTGTGCACTCAGCATTGATAATGGTGAGTGCTTCTTAGAATTTTTTCTGGTTTGTTTTTTTTTCTTTTTGCTCATCTCTAAGGAAAACACATCTATTGGAAAGCAAAGATAAAAAAAATAAAGACATATTTCGTAAAAACATACATCTGAAGTCAGAAACAAATATTCAAAATGAAAGCACTGAAGATAAGTAACAATGTAAAAAAAGAGTGGCAGAAGCACAAGTGAAGCAAACTGAAAATATAGTAGATTTCCAAGCTGGCAACTTGGTGTCAGAGAAGTGGATTACAGGAGCATCTTTGGAAACCTTTAATTCATCCCCTTCAGCAAATCCTGTTCTTTGGTTTTGTGGACCTTGAGCCATAAGATGAGTGAAAAAAAAAAGAAAAAAAAGAAAAAAGACAGGAGAAGAAGAGATTTAATGGAATGTCAGAACTGTATGCATAGGCCAGGGCAGCATGAGCATGTGACTAATGAAGTAACAAGAATAATGTGCATTTTTATTGTTTTGCTTTTCACAGAAAAATACGCTCAGCATTGGTGTGGACTACTCACTGACAGCACAGGACCATTTGCTGCTTGTCACTATGCAGTGAACCCCGCTGTTTACCACACGGTACTTTGTCAGACTGCTTTTCCCTTTGGAAACAATAGAAATAGGAGTTGTTCCAGACACTTCTTATGCAATGTCTGTATCCCCACTGCTGTACTGTAGTACTTCCTTCTTTCAACATGTGTTTCTCTTTGTGTTGTAACATTACTTCATTTCAATTGTCAGTCTTGGCTTCAAGATCCTGACTTATTTGCCAATGAAAAGGCAGCTATTTACTCCCGGATGGTTTTACACAAAAGGCAGATAGTGTATTTAAAGGCATATCAAATGCTTGTTTGAATATCAGTCAACTGTCACCTTATCAGCCTGGCATCTCATTAATAACCACTTGGAAGCCATTACCTAATTACCATCACTCTGCTATCAACGTGTTGCAAATCACTGTTCTCACTAGGAGTCACCCAGGTATTGACACTGGTGAAATGATGTGTCTGGACTGCACATTGTGAATAGAGCTTTGGATGCTGCTGTGCAGCATATCCACTAATAAGGTTCAGAGGACCAAGAAGCAACAACATGTATAACAACCTTTAAGACCACTATTTCCTAATTATAACTGCAGTAATGACTGAATTTTCATCACCTGCATTTTCCCCTGCCAGGAACCTTAGACAAAGACTAGAAAGTGATAAAAGCTGTTACTGTTGTCTGTGAGTGAGTATATCTGAAGAAGGATTAAGGAATAAGACTGGAAAGACAATGTTCACTGTTTTTTTAAGACTGACAGTATTACCAGTGCTGAGATCTTATTTTTCTCTCCATTCTTAGAACTGCATGTTTGACACATGTAACTGTGAAAATAGTGAGGACTGTCTGTGCGCAGCCCTGTCTGCCTATGTGAGAGCTTGTGCTGCAAAAGGAATCCAGCTGCAGGGATGGAGGACCGATGTCTGCTGTAAGTACTCTCCACTACCCCATTTCCTAAGAACACACATCAATAAGAATTGCTGATCAGAGATTCTTTGGTACTCATTTCTAGACAAATCAGTAAGTGATGAGGAAGGGATTTTGTTAAGTGCACTCCTGGAAGTAATTCTCTGCCGTCCCCTTAGAATCAATCCATTGCTGGCAAGAGTGAATATGAATAGACGGGAGATGTGGCTTGATTAGGAAAGGGAGTGTTTTTCTGAAAGTGCCTCCATCTGTTTCTGTGCAACTTAGAGTTTCACTACAGCTTTACAAATATTACAAGTTATTGCAGAGATAATGTGTTGTATTAGAATAACAGTACTAGTAATACCGACCAGAACACTTGGAAGTAAAATGTCTTTGAAGCTGCACCCTGGATTCTGCTCACCCAGTTTGTCTGTTTTCAGCATACCAGATGACATTCAGGGAGACACCTTGTCTCTTTCCTCAAGAAGTTTAGACATCTCCACAATGAATGGCAGCACCAAATGGAGGTTTCCTTCTGAACTTCCATTTGAAAAAATCTTGCATTTCTTCTTTGCATGCATTGTTTACTCCACATGTACAGTAGCTTTTCAGATCAAACTCTGAAATTATTCAGAAATACATTTACATGAAAGATGCAACATAAGCAGAGGTGTACAGTATTGTTTACATGTTATTTCTACTGCCTACAGTTTTTCTTTTTTTCACATGAGAATTTACCATCTGGAATTAACAATCTATTTTATTTTCCTCTCTCAAGCAAAATACACCACTTCATGTCCCAAATCCCTGAGCTACAGCTATACCATCTCTTCCTGTCAGCCCACCTGCCGCTCTCTGAGTGAGCCTGATGTCACATGCAACATCAAGTTTGTCCCAGTTGACGGCTGCACCTGCATAAATGGAACCTACATGGATGACAGTGGCAAATGTGTGCCTGCTAATAAATGCCCATGCTACTACAGAGGATCTCCTATACCATTTGGAGAAGTGGTCCATGAAAATGGGCGTGTATGGTAAGTGAATAATTTTCAAAACATTCAAATGTGTATTTTCTCATTTAAGTCTGCTATGTGTAAGATGGTTTCACCCTGAATTTCAAAAGAATGCTCTCTCTTCAAGTTCTTCAACTTTAGGTTCTTTTATTTTCACCTTTTACAAGTGGTACATATTCCCCTGAGCTGCTGGATGGGGACAGAGAGCAAAATGAAGCCACTACAATGAAAAGTGAAATGGTTAATGGCCTTTTGCACCATTTAAACACACACAATTCTATGGGGCCAGATGGGGTCCATCCAAGGGCCCTGAGGGAGCTGGTGGAAGTGTTCACAGAGGCACTTTCAATCATTTGTCAGCAGTCTGGTTAACCATGGAGGTTGTGGTTGACTGGAGATCAGCAAATGCAATGCCCATTTACAGTATGGGCCAGAAGAAGGATCTAGTGAACTGTAGGCCTGTCAGCCTGACCTTGGTGCCAGGGAAGGTCATGGAGCAGATTGTCTTGAGTGCCAGCACGTGGCACATACAGGGCCAATAGTATCAGGCCCAGCCAGCATGACTTTGGGAAATGCAGATGCTACTTGACCAACCTGATCTTCTGTGACAAGGTGACCTGCTTAGTGGATGAGGAAAAGGCTGTGGATGTGTCTGCCTGGACTTTTGTAAAGCCTTTGACATTATGGAAGTGATTGTCCCCCTGTTCTTGGTCCTGGTGAGGTTATACCTCAAATCCTGTGTTCACTTTTGAGCCTCTCACTACAAGAAAGTTATATCGGTGCTAGAGTACGTTCAGAGAAGGGCAGCAGAGCTGGTCTGGAGTACAGGTATTATGAGGAGCAGCTGAGGGAGCTGAGGTTGCTTAACCTGGAGGAAAGGAGGCTCAGTGAAGATATAGTATCTATAACTGCCTAAAAGGAGGTTTGTGGTGAAGTGTGAGTCAGCCTCTTCTCCCAAGAATCAAGTGACAGGATGGGAAGAAACTGCCTCAAGTTGCGCCATGGGATGTTTTGATTGGATATTAAGAAAAATTTCTGTACTGAAATGGTTGTCAAGGACTGGAACAGGTTGCCCAGGGAAGTGGTTGAGTCACTATCCCTGCAGGTATTTAAAAGCCATGGCACTTAGGGACATGATTTAGTAGTGAACTTGGCAGTGCTGGGTTAATGGTTGGACTCAAGGATCTTAAGAGTCTTTTCCAACCTAAAGGTTTCTATGATTCTGTAATATTTCTAGATTGATAGTGAAATTCTACTTTGGTGCAGTTTTTATTAAATTCCATAATCTTTCAAGTATAAAATTACAACACCACCAGCAAGAAGAGATCTTATGAGAATGTAAGTAACAAGCAATGACAATATATGCATTACAACCTATGAATTTTCCTGCTAAGCAACAATGGATATCATATGAAAGCAGCATGTGTAGTGGTATTGAAAGAAATCCTTTCCTGAGATGGCAAAACAGGTTTTTGGAATTCCTTTGAAAATTCTGAAACTTGACAAGGGATTAAGTAGCTCTCAATCTCAGTATTTGGTTTGAGAGGAGAGAAAAAAAATAGATTCTTTTTCCCTCTCTCACAGCACTTGTGTCCAGGGAATACTGAATTGCATTGGAGCACCAAATCCAACTCCAGGTAAAAATAATCTTCCACTTACTTTTTTCTCTTTACCAGGTCTTGCAAAGAATAGTTCATAGAATTGATTCTTCTTAATTGATTTTTAATACAAGCATTTCTCACTTAGTCATAGTGCTACAGTTATCATACAAGGCAGGAGTGAACTAGATTAATCATAAAAACTTTTTTTACATAAAGACTTTTTTTTCTGAAATATTTTGTGGGGTTGTTTTTTGGGAGTCCAGTGCTCTGGGTGAATCTAATCAGCAGATTCAACAGGGACAACAATCTCTACTAACTGAAATAGGGAATTTCCAAAGAACTTATAGATGGTTTAAATGGCTACAGCTGTAGAATAAATCCTGTGCCACTTCTTTCCTTCCTCTAGTCTGTGAATCTCCCATGGTCTACTTTGACTGTAAAAACAACACAGCAGGAACAACTGGAGCAGAATGTCAAAAAAGTTGCCAGACTCTGGATATGCAGTGTGTAAGTATGCCATGGCCTAGTGATGGTGATTTCAGGTTATGTCTGTGCTCTTGCTGCCAAAGTAATTGATCTACCGGATCTACTCCAAATCTACAACACAGGTGCATTATTCTTGTAGCAAAAGCCCTGAAATGATGTTATGAAGCATTAACAATGGAACCCTTGGATCAAAATATAATAAGTAATATCCAAATTAATTCTTACAATTAGTGTCTACCTTTCTTCAGCTACTTCAGGTAACAGCCAGTGAAATATCAAGGGCTCTACCACTTATTTGACTTCTGTAGGAAAGCTTAAAATTGGCTAGAAAAATGATTCTTTCTCATACCATGCTGCAGTTATGAACTTCTTGCACATCTAATTATGTTACTCCATTTTGAAGTTCTTGGTAGCCACATGCCATCTCATGAGTAAGTACCATATGAGATAAATAGACTTCAATATAACTCAGCCAAACTGAAAAAAATACTACTTGTCTTTCTTTGAAAAGTCCATTCAAATCACAAATCATCCCCTACAAAGTGCAAGATCCAATGTGTTTTAAATTTCACAGGTTCCAGCAGAACAATCAGGATTGGTATACATAAAACATTTTTCTTTAACGTATTTATATTCTATTAATTCTATGGCTAATAGCTTCTTTTTTGTTCTGTTATCCTTTAATTACTTCATTGTTCTTTCCTATTTAAGCTGGGCAGCAATAAGACCGTATAAGACACCTTTTATGAGAATTTAATCTTCCTTTTTTCTACTGTGATCATTTCACTCTAAAATTATGGTTTTCTCTTATCTTTTCCAGTATAGCTCACAATGTACATCTGGCTGTGTGTGCCCAGATGGGCTTGTGTTAGATGGGAATGGTGGTTGTATTCCTGAAGAGGAATGTCCATGTATTCACAATGAAGCCATGTATCAGCCTGGGGAAAAGATCAACTTTGACTGTAACACCTGGTAAGTATATCTGCAGAAGTAGCATTCCTGGTTCCATCATTATATAAGGTCTTTATAAAGACCTTATATAGTACAAGAGCAAGGAAAGATATGGATTGCAAATTTAATCAGTTGATGGATTTTATATCTTCTAGTTTTGGAGTACACAGTATGAGAAAGTTGCCTTCTGATATTTGTCAGATGGCCAAAGCACAGAACGGGGGGAAACCTTTAGGACTATAGGGTTAATTAAGTATCTTGTTTTGCAATTAAGATATTCAGGTGGCAGAACAGAACTTTTCTTTAGTTCTTTACTTGAAGAATGTAAAAGACTCTTTTATTTCCAGAATCAATATAGCATTTGGCAGGGACGGGTTGGCAAACAAATATTGATTGCTCAGATATGTCTACAAAAAGAGTGAGTTGTTTTATTATTAAAATATTTCATTCTTTTTTTCTAGTGTCTGCAAGAATAGGAAGTGGGAATGTACCAAAGATCAGTGCCTGGGCACTTGTGCTGTTTATGGAGATGGTCATTATAACACCTTCGATGACAAAAGGTTCAGCTTCAATGGAAACTGTGAATATACACTAGTCCAGGTACTGATAGTTAGCAGTAGCAAATGAGAAGTAACCTTGATCATATCTGTAAAAATAATATATTTTCAAATGTTATTCTCTACCCAGGACCACTGTGGGAAAAGTGGCACAGTCAATGGGACCTTCAGGGTTGTCACTGAAAATATTCCCTGTGGCAACACTGGGACAACTTGCTCAAAATCTATCAAAGTTTTCTTAGAGGTAAGAAGGTTTTGCATATAGACCAGTTTTGTTTTGCCTTCTGCTACGGTTTAGGAGAAGCCTAGATTTCTATTGCTTCAAGGAATTTGGAAAATATTTTAAAAAGCAATTCAACTATTAAATTAGGTTTACGTCAGATTCAAGTAGAATATTTGGTAGACCCTCCTACCTTTCTATGTTTTCCACTTCAACACTTACATCATCCCTGGGAAAAGTAAAGGTCTAAAGACAGAAACTTCGCCTATCGTGTCAGAGGATTCTTTTATTCTATGCAATGTACTTCCTCCCTGACAGTTAAAAGACACTTTTTTGACCTACACCATTTAAAGTAGCTGGTACCACACTTCCAGGAACCTGAGATTTGAACTATATTGCTTTCATTTATTGCATTTTGATTATTTGGTTTCATGATTTAAACTATTCATAGTACTCTTAAAAGCAGAAAAACATGTTTGAGAGCACAGCTGCAGCTACTGAGCTCATTTCTCCTTACCTTTTCCTCCTGTTTCAGAGCTATGAACTGATCCTTGGTGAAGAGCGTGTCAGTGTCGTAAAGCGAGGACAGAATGACGAGGTGCCATACACAGTCCGCTATATGGGAATGTACTTGGTAGTTGAGACCAAAAGTGGACTGATCCTCATGTGGGACAAGAAAACCAGCATGTTCATCAAGCTCAGCCCTGGTTTCAAGGTGCGGAACTAACAGTTCAGTGGCAATTTACTCTCCAGGTTTGACTGGGTGTGAATCTTGTTAAGACCCTGCCAGGGTCCCAAATAGTGATATCTCCAGCATTCCTGCAGTTTATTCCATGTTGCTTTCCATCCCTCTGGTACCTCAGGAAGCCATGGCATCATCCTGCTGCCATTTTGAGCTTGGAAGGCAGCTCCCACTGCCTATTTGGCCTGACAGAACTTGAGTTGGCAAAACAGTATTTTGGACTTGACTTTGTTGAAATTACAAACTGAACCTTGTTAAAGGTTATCAGACTTATTAAAATTACATAACTACATGTGTATAAATCAACTGAATAGGCTTGATCTTGAAAATAATCCATTGTTTCCAGTTCTCATTGACACAAATTATCACACTTCAAGAACAAGGAAGTGTATTATGAGTGAATATTATGGGTGAAAGCCTCTTGTATGCCACCAAGTATTTGTCAAGCATATAACTACACGTATGATAAGGAAAATTAATCCCTATTTTCATACTCCTCCTCTTAGCTTATGATATATAAGCACTAAAAACTGCAGTAAATATGGGATTTGCTATCTTATTGCATACCACAATATTTAAATTAAGTATTTAAACTAAGCCTAATTTAGAACTCGATATACTAACTTCTTTCAGTACCATAGGTTCTTTTCCTGCCTCACTCACTGGGATTTTATAAAAATAGCAGTAATATTAAAAGTATGTTTATGCAACCTTAGTTTCATAGAAAAAGCATGTATTGCAGCCTCTCACAGTTGTACAGATCCATGCATTCAGAATGAGGGATATTTCTGGATGCATAAGGAAAATGAAGAAAATTTCTTCATATACCTGTGAGCAGAATTAATGGTAAAGATTCAATGAATAGATTAGGTGGCTGAACTGGTAATACTTAATAGAAGGTTGGGGGTTTTTATATGTATAGATATTGTATAAAACAAGGCTTAAATGAAAAGCTTAATCAGCTGTGAGTCCTCATTTCCTTGTTAAAAATATACCTCAAAGATGGAAGGTTATGATGACAAAGATGGTTTTATTGTTCATGTCTAAAAGAAAAAAGTTAACAGTATCCTTCTCGCCTCAGTGGTCATATTCTGTTCCTTTATTCCAGAGTATGAAGATGTTCAGGACTGATAGAATGGAATGCCACTATTCTAAGAGCTGATTTTCAAGTATTATTTCAGTCTCAGATTTTGTTTCAAGTTTTCTCACATCCATTATTCTTTTACTTACTTCCTTTTGCAGGGTCAGGTCTGTGGTCTCTGTGGAAATTATGATGGCAACAGCATCAATGACTTTACTACAAGGAGTCAATCTGTAGTAGAGAATGTCCTAGAGTTTGGAAACAGCTGGAAAGTATCCTCTACATGCCCTGATGCTGCCAGTGTCAAGGACCCATGTTCTACCAACCCTTATCGGAAGTCCTGGTCAGAGAAGCAGTGTAGCATCATCAACAGCAATGTCTTTGCTGCCTGTCACTCTCAGGTATTACCAGGGCAGAAGTTTACTGTGTGAAAACTAAGTCTCTGGGTTGTTGAAGGTGCTGTTCTCATAGGTTTTAACATGCATGCCCCATTTGTTAACATGTTTCAGTTCCATTTGTGCCAGGAAAACTCCAGTCTGAATTGCCTTCAATGGGACAGATTTATAGTCCCTACTTGTAAGAAATAAAAAGACATTTACAAAAGAAAAATAATTACAAAAGAATAATAATTTCATAATTGCTATGAATTTCCTTTCAGCCTGACTTGAATAAAAATTTTCATATACCAGGTAAAGAGGACAAGCTCAATGAAATAACATAGGAATGAAGTATCAGCATAGCTTTTACCTGACACTAAGTACATAACAAATGTTTTCAGGTAACTGTGCAGTTGCCTAGATTTTTGGGGGTTTTTTTTAATTAATCTAATCTTACACCAGGATATAAGTCTGGGTTTCTAAAAATCTGGCAATACATGATTTGGATGTATCATTTGGCATCACCTCAGGTGTCTTACAAAAGAAAAATAAATTATCAACATAGGCCTTTCCTCTGGGATACTACAGTTGTAAGAAAACTACTCTAGCAAAAGTAAGAAATCATTTAGAAGTCAGGATGGATAATATTCTATTTCTGTTTAATAACAGGTTGAACCAGCAAAATATTACCAAGCATGTGTGACAGATGCTTGTGCCTGTGACACTGGAGGAGACTGTGATTGCTTTTGTACAGCAGTAGCTGCCTATGCTCAAGCATGTAGTGAAGTTGGTGTATGCGTAGCCTGGAGAAGCCCAACAATTTGTCGTAAGTTTTATGTCATAAACAATTTTGAAAGTGTAGCTAAATGTACAGTACCTTACATATTAGCATCTCACTGTGTAGATTTTTCCTGCTTAAGCTATTTGCTCTTTTTTTTTTTTTTCCCTGAACATGTTCAACATTCTGTTTCTCCTCAGCACTGTTTTGTGATTACTACAATCAGCAAGGAGAATGTGAATGGCACTATAAGCCTTGTGGTGCTTCCTGTATGAAGACCTGTAAGAACCCAAGTGGAAAATGCCTCAATGACCTGCCAGGTTTAGAAGGTAAAAATAGCTTCAAGTACTTGCTAGTAGCTACATATTATTATATTTTAAATTCTCTTTAGTGAAGTGTATTTCCTCCATCAGCTGCATTTGCACAATTCAATTTCTCTAATATCATTACATCCACATGAATGGAGGCAGAGTACGGAAACTGGAGAAAGAAGATCTCTAGGACTAAGTTCTTATGTATGGGTTCTGCTAATGCTACTAACTCTGCATTACTTCCTAGAGCTATTGCAGAACATAAAGTAAAAACATTATGACTTAAAAACAAGACCTGCAAATACATGTGGCACAAATAAAACTTTCGCTGACTGTAGCTCATTCTTCCCTTTTCCACCTTTAGGCTGCTACCCTAACTGCCCACCAGACAAGCCATATTTTCATGAGGATCAGATGAAGTGTGTTAGTCTCTGTGACTGTTACGATGATGAAGATGGAAAGATATATAAACGGGATGAATGTAATATTTGGTAAGACTTAACATACCAACCTTATCATTTACAAGGGAAAAAAGATCAGAACTCCAGGGGGAAGTTGTATGTTTCTGTCACTTGCAGGATCAGCTCATGCTACCTGAGAAAAAATAATGCCTTACAATCTAATGCCAGTTTTCCTACTACATTAATAAGGTTTTATGTGATTTTATGTTCTATTGAATTTGTTCCTTATTATACTGTAAATCCTCACCATAAAGATACATCAAGAACAAGAAGTCATTTATAACTAGGCTATCTTTATTTCGTATTTCTGTGGCAGGAAAGATCTTGTGCCATGAGTAAAAATATTTATTAGTGGCCTGCTTCCAAGGATTTTATTACATACTTGCATCATTTGAGCATTTAGACTCACCCTTTATGCCTTCTATTTAGTACAAAAACATTGCAAATGCAAGGAAAATGATATGAAGGAAAAAAGGAAGGTCTTCCTTAAGACTTCTACCTGTAACTTTGCATAATATTTAACTTCACTTCTATTTATAAGTTCAGGTTTAATATAAAGGAAGATTTTGGAAAATAATGGCCAAAAAGGAGCTAAAACTAACACTCTAAAGGAGCCAGAACAGAACACTCTAGTAATAAACAGAAAGTGCCTTGCCTTTTGATGCCAGTATCTGTCAGAAAGATTACTAATAAAATTACATCACAATCACAAAATATATGGGGTTTTATGCTTTCTGTTTCAGTGAGTGCACATCAGAAGGTTTACAGTGCAAGTTCGATGATGAAGGTAAGACAGCTAAGAAACTAAGAAAAATTATTTAGAAAAAGAAATATTGGATACTGTATTTTCATAGATGCCTGAACTGACAATAAACTTCTTCTGAATTACAGCCTGCAACTGCGTTTATGAAGGGAATAGCTATAAATATGGTGAACTCATCTACAACACCACGGATGGAACTGGATGGTGTTTCAGTGCAACGTGCGATGTCAATGGAACAATAAGCAGAAACATCATTAAATGTGGCATTTTTACAACAACCCCATTTACATTTTCCACAAGTCAGCCCACAACTACTGCTTCAGGTATGCATGAATAATCTCAAAAATAACTCAAAAGTCTCTGTAAGGGAATAAAAGGCAGGTCCTCTGAAAGGCAGGACGTTTTCATCAGTTAACTGTATATAATTTTACTTTAAACTGTTGACTTCTACTACAGCCACCAATTCACCTGGCAGCTTTAGTTGAAAATGCAGACCATAGCTAAGAATGTAGAAGTGAACACAGCGTTTCTTACAAACTCAAGGCTCCTCTGTTTCACCCTGGTGTTCCCAGGGGAAAAATTAATAGAGTTTATTAATCATTGCATCCTGGAGAATCTTCTCATTTCCTTGCAAAATAACCCAGCAGTTCTAGACCAGCTTCTGAAAACATCAAAGACAGTTGCTGCCATTTTTTAAATTACTGAGCATGTAAGCACAAACTGAAGATAAGAAATTTAGTTTGAGGTAATGTTCAAACTATTTATAACCA
The DNA here is from genome assembly GCF_029207755.1 of Chamaea fasciata. Classification (NCBI taxonomy): domain Eukaryota; kingdom Metazoa; phylum Chordata; class Aves; order Passeriformes; family Sylviidae; genus Chamaea; species Chamaea fasciata. The sequence continues at coordinate 16,741,248 of NW_027094092.1, read as the reverse complement.
TTCTTTGGAACCTTTCCTAATTGCGTTCAATATGCAAATCAGCAGTTTCCTTCTACTCCTGGAGTATACTGCTATATTATTCCTTCAGTTAATTAATTATAGTGGCCAAATTCTAAGTAATTGTGAGAAATATATCCACAAAATTATACTATAGCAAGAACTAAATATTCAAATTTAAGTCTTCTATTAAGTAACAGTCATATTGAGAAAGTCGTATCTGTTCCACATGGTTTTCTTCATAATGCCAGGAATATGAGGTCTTATTAAAATACATAGAAAATACCTACTAGATTATATATTTCATTTATAGTATATGTGTATTCTCTATTAGAAGGTACTATATAAAAATACATATATGTTAAGTATATATTTTATATTTATAAATATGTTACATGTGTTAAAATTGAACTAAGTAGAAAAGTCATAAACTAGTAAAAATATTTTAAAATCTACATGGTTATGCATTTAAGTGTAAATAAATGCAGAGATAATGCCAAGGAGAATAAAACCTCTCCAAGGTTCTTCTTTATTTTATTTTAAATACCAAGGAGAATAAAACTTATACCATAGCACTTGTGAGATCTATTACCTAAGCAGTGACATACTGTGCAAAGGATACCAGATTACCTATATTTAGCTACAAATTTTTAATAGATATCAGAGAAAGTACCTCTACAATAATAATACAGACAAAAGGTCAAAACCTACTTTAGAAATTAAATTTGAGACTGCCAAAGCAAGTTCATTAAAATTAAAATACTACATAATATTAAAAAACTATTTACAATGAAAAAAAAGGTATGGAAGATGAATGATTTCTTCCTAGAACTCTCTTTAGTAAGAATAGACAAGACTTATGTTTTCTCCTTTAAATTACAGAAATGATAACTGCAACACCAGTGACAACTGTATGTGTAAAACGTGTCTGTGTGTGGTCAGAATGGTATGATTCCACTCAGCCTGAAAACAAAGACGACAGTGGAGATTATGAAACATTTCAAAATCTCAAGGATAAAGGATACAGTGTGTGTACAAACCCAAGCGATATTCAATGCAGAGCCAAAGAACACCCAGATACTGAAATTACCAACCTTAACCAAACAATAGAGTGTAGTCCAACCAGAGGATTAATATGCAATAACCAGGACCAAGAATCTACGCAGTGCTATAATTATGAAATTAGAATATCATGCTGCAGATACATACCATGCTCAGAAGTACAAACTACAATACCAACAACGACAAGAGAATTCACAACTACTGCTGTAGAATCAACACCATTTACAATGCAGACAACGATAATACCAACAACACAAAGACAACAAAGTGAAGTAACTACAACACCACCAAAAGACAGAGAAAGAACGACTCCTCTGGCTGAAACATCAGTAACAGCAACGACATCAAAAGTCTCAACAACAGGATACCAAATCACAACTACTACAGCCGAAACCTCCACTGTGGTAACCCAATCTCCATCATCACCCAATACCATCTCCACTCTCCCGGAATCAACACTAGAAACCACTCCTGGCAACACAATAATCTCCAGTACTACTGCCCTACCAACACTGGGCACGACTACCACTGTGCCCAGAACAAGAGTGCCTACCCAAGCTACCACCACTGTCAGCACCTCCACAACAACCACGGAAAGCACTACGTCTACAGAAGAAATTCTTCCAACTGTATTATCCACTGTTGCTATTCAAACAACATCACCAATTACTGCCTCAACACCTGAAATAAAAATAAAAACCACCATTGACACCACCGCTGTCCCCAGCACCACAGCCACACCCAGAGAGGGCACAACGATCATTCCTACCACCACCAGCACCTCTCCCCCTCAGACTGAAGGCACAACCGTCATCATCCCAACAACAACACTGCCCACATCAGCCACAAGCATTGCCAGCACCTCCAGGACCACTGTAGAAAGTAGCACAAGAGCCTCAACCACCACAGCTCCAGGAGAAACCTCCACTGTGGCAACCCAGGCTCCAACATCTCCCACAACAACTTTGGAAATCAAAGTAAGAACCACTGTTGGAACAACAGCTGTCCCCAGCACCAGGGCCACAACTCCAGAGGGCACAACCGTCATTGCTACCACCACCAGTACCTCTCCCCCTCAGACTGAAGGCACAACCACTATCACTGTACCCACAACAACAGTGCCCACGCCAGGCACCACGACTATTCGCATCTCCAATACCACAGACAACTGCGTGGTAGGGCGCTGTGCCTGGACACAGTGGTTTAACGTAGATTCCCCTACTCCAGGCAGTGAAAATGGAGATTCAGAGACGTTTGAAAATATCCGAGCCGCTGGGTATGAGTTGTGTGACAAGCCACAGGACATCAAATGCCGAGCAAAAGACTACCCTGATAGAATTGTGAAAATAATGGGACAGAAATATGACTGCAGCCTTGAGAGGGGGCTTGTGTGCAGAAATCAGGATCAAACTGTCAAGTACCCCACGTGCTTTGACTACGAGGTCTCAGTGCTGTGCTGTGAGCAAAAACACTGTCAGACAACAATAGCACCCACAGGAACCACTTTGAGCACCTCCACCACATACTCACCAGCAGAAACGACTACAGTAGCAACCCAGCCTGCAGCAACACAAACTCCTGTCCACACGCTTCCACAGCGAGAAACAACAACCACTGTAGGAACAACTGCCCTCTCAACAGAAGGGACCACGACCATTACCCCAAGATACACAGTGCCCACACCAGCCACCAGCACTGCCAGCACCTACAAGACTACTGAGAGAAGTACCACTAGTGCCTCAGTCACCTCAGCTCCACGAGAAACCTCCACTGCAGGAACCCAGGCACCAACATCTCCCACAACTACCACCTCCGAAGTTAAAATAAGAAGCACCATTGGCACCACCGCTGTCCCCAGCACCATGGCGCCAACCAGAGAAGGCACAACCGTCAGCGCTACTACCACCAGCACCTCTCCCCCTCAGACTGAAGGCACAACAGTCATCATCCCAACCACAACATCAGGGCCCACGCCGGCCACCAGCACTGCCAGCACCTCCAGGACTACTGAGAGAAGTACCACAAGAGCCTCAGCCACCTCAGCTCCAGGAGAAACCTCCACTGCAGGAACCAAGGCACCAACATCTCCCACGACAACTTTGGAAATCAAAGAAAGAACCACTGTTGGAACAACAGCTGTCCCCAGCACCAGGGCCACAACTCCAGAGGGCACAACTGCCATCGCTACCACCACCAGCACCTCTCCCCCACAGACTGAAGGCACAACCGTCATCATCCCAACAACAACATCAGGGCCCACGCCAGCCACCAGCACTGCCAGCACCTCCAGGACTACTGAGAGAAGTACCACAGGAGCCTCAGCCACCTCAGCTCCAGGAGAAACCTCCACCGCGGGAACCCAGGCACCAACATCTCCAACTACCACCTCCGAAGTTAAAATAAGAAGCACCATTGGCACCACCGCTGCCCCCAGCACCATGGCGCCAACCAGAGAAGGCACAACCGTCAGCGCTACTACCACCAGCACCTCTCCCCCTCAGACTGAAGGCACAACCGTCATCATCCCAACCACAACACTCCCCACACCAGCCACCAGCACTGCCAGCACCTCCAGGACCACTGAGAGAAGTACCACAGGAGCCTCAGCCACCTCAGCTCCAGGAGAAACCTCCACTGCAGGAACCCAGGCACCAACATCTCCCACAACAACTTTGGAAATCAAAGAAAGAACCACTGTTGGAACAACAGCTGTCCCCAGCACCAGGGCCACAACTCCAGAGGGCACAACCGTCATCGCTACCACCACCAGCACCTCTCCCCCTCAGACTGAAGGCACAACCGTCATCATCCCAACAACAACATCAGGGCCCACGCCAGCCACCAGCACTGCCAGCACCTCCAGGACTACTGAGAGAAGTACCACAGGAGCCTCAGCCACCTCAGCTCCAGGAGAAACCTCCACCGTGGGAACCCAGGCACCAACATATCCAACTACCACCTCCGAAGTTAAAATAAGAAGCACCATTGGCACCACCACTGTCCCCAGCACCATGGCACCAACCAGAGAAGGCACAACCGTCAGCGCTACCACCACCAGCACCTCTCCCCCTCAGACTGAAGGCACAACCGTTATCATCCCAACAACAACATCAGGGCCCACACCAGCCACCAGCACTGCCAGCACCTCCAGGACCACTGAGAGAAGTACCACAGGAGCCTCAGCCACCTCAGCTCCAGGAGAAACCTCCACTGCAGGAACCCAGGCACCAACATCTCCCACAACAACTTTGGAAATCAAAGAAAGAACCACTGTTGGAACAACAGCTGTCCCCAGCACCAGGGCCACAACTCCAGAGGGCACAACCGTCATCGCTACCACCAGCAGCACCTCTCCCCCTCAGACTGAAGGCACTACCGTCATCATCCCAACAACAACATCAGGGCCCACGCCAGCCACCAGCACTGCCAGCACCTCCAGGACTACTGAGAGAAGTACCACAGGAGCCTCAGCCACCTCAGCTCCAGGAGAAACCTCCACTGCAGGAACCAAGGCACCAACATCTCCCACAACAACTTTGGAAATCAAAGAAAAAACCACTGTTGGAACAACAGCTGTCCCCAGCACCAGGGCCACAACTCCAGAGGGCACAACCGCCATCGCTACCACCACCAGCACCTCTCCCCCACAGACTGAAGGCACAACCGTCATCATCCCAACCACAACACTCCCCACACCAGCCACCAGCACTGCCAGTACCTCCAGGACCACTGAGAGAAGTACCACAGGAGCCTCAGCCACCTCAGCTCCAGGAGAAACCTCCACTGCAGGAACCCAGGCACCAACATCTCCCACAACAACTTTGGAAATCAAAGAAAGAACCACTGTTGGAACAACAGCTGTCCCCAGCACCAGGGCCACAACTCCAGAGGGCACAACCGTCATCGCTACCACCACCAGCACCTCTCCCCCTCAGACTGAAGGCACTACCGTCATCATCCCAACAACAACATCAGGGCCCACGCCAGCCACCAGCACTGCCAGCACCTCCAGGACTACTGAGAGAAGTACCACAGGAGCCTCAGCCACCTCAGCTCCAGGAGAAACCTCCACCGCGGGAACCCAGGCACCAACATCTCCAACTACCACCTCCGAAGTTAAAATAAGAAGCACCATTGGCACCACTGCTGCCCCCAGCACCATGGCGCCAACCAGAGAAGGCACAACCGTCAGCGCTACTACCACCAGCACGTCTCCCCCTCAGACTGAAGGCACAACCGTTATCATCCCAACAACAACACTCCCCACACCAGCCACCAGCACTGCCAGCACCTCCAGGACTACTGAGAGAAGTACCACAGGAGCCTCAGCCACCTCAGCTCCAGGAGAAACCTCCACTGCAGGAACCCAGGCACCAACATCTCCCACAACAACTTTGGAAATCAAAGAAAGAACCACTGTTGGAACAACAGCTGTCCCCAGTACCAGGGCCACAACTCCAGAGGGCACAACTGTCATCGCTACCACCACCAGCACCTCTCCCCCTCAGACGGAAGGCACAACCGTCATCATCCCAACCACAACACTCCCCACACCAGCCACCAGCACTGCCAGCACCTCCAGGACCACTGAGAGAAGTACCACAGGAGCCTCAGCCACCTCAGCTCCAGGAGAAACCTCCACTGCAGGAACCCAGGCACCAACATCTCCCACAACAACTTTGGAAATCAAAGAAAGAACCACTGTTGGAACAACAGCTGTCCCCAGCACCAGGGCCACAACTCCAGAGGGCACAACCGTCATCGCTACCACCACCAGCACCTCTCCCCCTCAGACTGAAGGCACAACCGTCATCATCCCAACAACAACATCAGGGCCCACGCCAGCCACCAGCACTGCCAGCACCTCCAGGACTACTGAGAGAAGTACCACAGGAGCCTCAGCCACCTCAGCTCCAGGAGAAACCTCCACCGCGGGAACCCAGGCACCAACATCTCCAACTACCACCTCCGAAGTTAAAATAAGAAGCACCATTGGCACCACTGCTGCCCCCAGCACCATGGCGCCAACCAGAGAAGGCACAACCGTCAGCGCTACTACCACCAGCACCTCTCCCCCTCAGACTGAAGGCACAACCGTTATCATCCCAACCACAACACTCCCCACACCAGCCACCAGCACTGCCAGCACGTCCAGGACTACTGAGAGAAGTACCACAGGAGCCTCAGCCACCTCAGCTCCAGGAGAAACCTCCACTGCAGGAACCAAGGCACCAACATCTCCCACAACAACTTTGGAAATCAAAGAAAAAACCACTGTTGGAACAACAGCTGTCCCCAGCACCAGGGCCACAACTCCAGAGGGCACAACCGCCATCACTACCACCACCAGCACCTCTCCCCCTCAGACTGAAGGCACAACCGTCATCATCCCAACCACAACACTCCCCACACCAGCCACCAGCACTGCCAGTACCTCCAGGACCACTGAGAGAAGTACCACAGGAGCCTCAGCCACCTCAGCTCCAGGAGAAACCTCCACTGCAGGAACCCAGGCACCAACATCTCCCACAACAACTTTGGAAATCAAAGAAAGAACCACTGTTGGAACAACAGCTGTCCCCAGCACCAGGGCCACAACTCCAGAGGGCACAACCGTCATCGCTACCACCACCAGCACCTCCCCCCCTCAGACTGAAGGCACAACCGTCATCATCCCAACCACAACATCAGGGCCCACGCCAGCCACCAGCACTGCCAGCACCTCCAGGACTACTGAGAGAAGTACCACAGGAGCCTCAGCCACCTCAGCTCCAGGAGAAACCTCCACCGCGGGAACCCAGGCACCAACATCTCCCAGGACAACTTTGGAAATCAAAGAAAGAACCACTGTTGGAACAACAGCTGTCCCCAGCACCAGGGTCACAACTCCAGAGGGCACAACGGCCATCGCTACCACCACCAGCACCTCTCCCCCTCAGACTGAAGGCACAACCGTCATCATCCCAAAAACAACATCAGGGCCCACGCCAGCCACCAGCACTGCCAGCACCTCCAGGACTACTGAGAGAAGTACCACAGGAGCCTCAGCCACCTCAGCTCCAGGAGAAACCTCCACCGTGGGAACCCAGGCACCAACATCTCCAACTACCACCTCCGAAGTTAAAATAAGAAGCACCATTGGCACCACCGCTGTCCCCAGCACCATGGCACCAACCAGTGAAGGCACAACCGTCAGCGCTACCACCACCAGCACCTCTCCCCCTCAGACTGAAGGCACAACCGTCATCATCCCAACCACAACACTCCCCACACCAGCTACCAGCACTGCCAGCACCTCCAGGACCACTGAGAGAAGTACCACAGGAGCCTCAGCCACCTCAGCTCCAGGAGAAACCTCCACTGCAGGAACCCTGGCACCAACATCTCCCACAACAACTTTGGAAATCAAAGAAAGAACCACTGTTGGAACAACAGCTGTCCCCAGCACCAGGGCCACAACTCCAGAGGGCACAACCGCCATCGCTACCACCACCAGCACCTCTCCCCCTCAGACGGAAGGCACAACCGTCATCATCCCAACCACAACACTCCCCACACCAGCCACCAGCACTGCCAGCACCTCCAGGACCACTGAGAGAAGTACCACAGGAGCCTCAGCCACCTCAGCTCCAGGAGAAACCTCCACTGCAGGAACCCAGGCACCAACATCTCCCACAACAACTTTGGAAATCAAAGAAAGAACCACTGTTGGAACAACAGCTGTCCCCAGCACCAGGGCCACAACTCCAGAGGGCACAACCGCCATCGCTACCACCACCAGCACCTCTCCCCCTCAGACTGAAGGCACTACCGTCATCATTCCAACAACAACATCAGGGCCCACGCCAGCCACCAGCACTGCCAGCACCTCCAGGACCACTGAGAGAAGTACCACAGGAGCCTCAGCCACCTCAGGTCCAGGAGAAACCTCCACTGCAGGAACCCAGGCACCAACATCTCCCACGACAACTTTGGAAATCAAAGAAAGAACCACTGTTGGAACAACAGCTGTCCCCAGCACCAGGGCCACAACTCCAGAGGGCACAACCGTCATCGCTACCACCAGCAGCACCTCTCCCCCTCAGACTGAAGGCACTACCGTCATCATTCCAACAACAACATCAGGGCCCACGCCAGCCACCAGCACTGCCAGCACCTCCAGGACCACTGAGAGAAGTACCACAGGAGCCTCAGCCACCTCAGGTCCAGGAGAAACCTCCACTGCAGGAACCCAGGCACCAACATCTCCCACGACAACTTTGGAAATCAAAGAAAGAACCACTGTTGGAACAACACCTGTCCCCAGCACCAGGGCCACAACTCCAGAGGGCACAACCGTCATCGCTACCACCACCAGCACCTCTCCCCCTCAGACTGAAGGCACAACCGTCATCATCCCAACCACAACACTCCCCACACCAGCCACCAGCACTGCCAGCACCTCCAGGACCACTGAGAGAAGTACCACAGGAGCCTCAGCCACCTCAGCTCCAGGAGAAACCTCCACTGCAGGAACCCAGGCACCAACATCTCCCACAACAACTTTGGAAATCAAAGAAAGAACCACTGTTGGAACAACAGCTGTCCCCAGCACCAGGGCCACAACTCCAGAGGGCACAACCGTCATCGCTACCACCACCAGCACCTCTCCCCCTCAGACTGAAGGCACTACCGTCATCATCCCAACAACAACATCAGGGCCCACGCCAGCCACCAGCACTGCCAGCACCTCCAGGACCACTGAGAGAAGTACCACAAGAGCCTCAGCCACCTCAGGTCCAGGAGAAACCTCCACTGCAGGAACCCAGGCACCAACATCTCCCACAACAACTTTGGAAATCAAAGAAAGAACCACTGTTGGAACCACAGCTGTCCCCAGCACCAGGGCCACAACTCCAGAGGGCACAACCGTCATCGCTACCACCACCAGCACCTCTCCCCCTCAGACTGAAGGCACAACCGTCATCATCCCAACCACAACACTCCCCACACCAGCCACCAGCACTGCCAGCACCTCCAGGACCACTGAGAGAAGTACCACAAGAGCCTCAGCCACCTCAGCTCCAGGAGAAACCTCCACTGCAGGAACCCAGGCACCAACATCTCCCACAACAACTTTGGAAATCAAAGAAAGAACCACTGTTGGAACAACAGCTGTCCCCAGCACCAGGGCCACAACTCCAGAGGGCACAACCGTCATCGCTACCACCACCAGCACCTCTCCCCCTCAGACTGAAGGCACAACCGTCATCATCCCAACAACAACATCAGGGCCCACGCCAGCCACCAGCACTGCCAGCACCTCCAGGACTACTGAGAGAAGTACCACAGGAGCCTCAGCCACCTCAGCTCCAGGAGAAACCTCCACCGCGGGAACCCAGGCACCAACATCTCCAACTACCACCTCCGAAGTTAAAATAAGAAGCACCATTGGCCCTACCACTGTCCCCAGCACCATGGCACCAACCAGAGAAGGCACAACCGTCAGCGCTACCACCACCAGCACCTCTCCCCCTCAGACTGAAGGCACAACCGTTATCATCCCAACAACAACATCAGGGCCCACGCCAGCCACCAGCACTGCCAGCACCTCCAGGACCACTGAGAGAAGTACCACAAGAGCCTCAGCCACCTCAGCTCCAGGAGAAACCTCCACTGCAGGAACCCAGGCACCAACATCTCCCACGACAGCTTCGGAAATCAAAATAAGAACCACTTTTGTAACGACCGGTATCCCTAGCACTAGAGCCACTGCCAGAGAAGGAACAACGATCATTGCTACCACCAGCAGCACTGCCACCACTTCGCCTGAAATAAAATTCAGAACCACTTCTGGCTCCACAGCTGTTGTCACTACCACTCTTCCTCAGTCTGGGAGTTCCACAGGTGTTACTGAAACTCTAACAACATTCTTTTCTCCTACTGAGGAAAAAACTGCTACAACAGTTTTCTCCAGCACTACTGTCAGCCCAGGTATGTCATTGTCTACCTCTTTAAATTTTACAACCACTTTTTTCTTTATACCAACATTCATATATTGGTGTTCTGTGGCTTCTTCCCCTAAACTAGTCTCTTTTTGTACAAATCTATGATTATTTATAGTCCTTCAAAACACATAAACCAGTTTTTAATCAATCTATCCCGTTTTTACTAGTATCTACATTTGACAGCTGGGTTAACTTCATAGTATTAATTCTTACTTCAATGGAGAACGTTGAAACTTTTCAAAAGTTTAGAGGTAAACCTCATAAGATTTGCCAAAGTCCAGATGTTAATAAATATATAATGAAAAAATTTCCACAATCTCCACTTTTGAATAGGTTAAATATTTGAATGCAACAAAAATTCGCTTGCTTTGCCTGAATGTTGAATAGATCTCTTGAATATGTTGAATTTGTAGATCAAAATTCTGTACCTGCAAACTAAATTATTACTTGTGCTCAACAGTAACTTCAACTGGTACATCACAATCGAGTCATGTTACAACAAGCACTCCTTCAACCTTCAGTTCTTCCACCAGCACATCCGTTACATCCACCAAAATAACTCCATGCTTTTGTCATGTGTTTGAAACTTTATTTTCTCCTGGTAAGTGTCTTATTTTATGATAATAAAAAAATTCATAAGCAATGTAAACCCTTAAAACTCTATTCAATTAAAGATAACCACTCAAAACCACCTAAAAATAGAACTTTTTAAAGATGAAAACACTTTTTATTTGCACAGTATTTTCTTGCTTTTTCTCGCTATGTATTTTCACTCTTCTAATTTCTCCTCCAATTTTTATCTACAGGGGAAGTGGTATATAACAGAACAGATAGAGCTGGCTGTAATTATTATGCACTTTGCAGCAAGGAATGTGAAATTGAGCCCTACTATGGGCCGTGTCCTCTGACAACTCCTGTGCCTTCAGCTGCCTCCTCAACTACATCACAAGCTGCCTCACCAACCACAGCAACAACCCTCACAACTTCAGTAGAAAGAAACTGTACTGATGTCAATCCTGCACGAAAGGTGGTTCCCGTCTCTACTTTCTAATACACTACTGTTTCAAAACCGGACCAATTTCTGTCCTTTGACAGCCAATTCAAATCAAACTCCATGTATCTCAATAACAAAGTTGGTCGTGTAACAAATGACGTGATAGCACACAATTATTTAACTTGGCATTACCAGACTTTTAAGTAATGTCTAGGTGGAAAAGCTCACTAAGACCATGGCAGAGACTTTTGGTTTTAATAAAAGTAATTTAAATTTCACAGATATAGGTAGACTAGCTATAAAATATAAAATACCATTCTTTTTATGCAGAAGAAAATTCTGTTGTTGTTCTGAGCATACCTGCTCTTAAATGATGTGCTAAGACAACTCCAATCAGAATTTCCTACTGATTTTGAGAGTATGTCTTAAGTTAAAACTGAACAACTAGGATGAAGAAGCATTTAAGAATAAATGATTTACATATTTTCAGCCTGGAGAGGAGTGGATAAATGAATGCCAGAAGTGTGTCTGTGACTCCGTCACTGCTACCGTGCAATGCCAGCCGCTCCCATGCCAAACAGCTCAGCAAACAATTTGTGACCTAGGATTTGTTTCCATGGCTGTACTACCACAAAAAGACCCATGTTGTCCTGAATTTGAATGTCGTAAGTATTAAAAATACATGTATTAATAACACACTGTATGCTCCAGGAAATTACATTTGCACTTCTATTAACGTCCAAGGAAGTTCTTCATGTATCACAGTAACAGCAAAATCTTTCTTAAATTGCTGTCTCAGTGAACACACAATGATTTTTGGCTAAATATGCATTAAAGCTTTGTTTTAAAAAAATAATGTAATTTTCATTTAACTTTGATGAGAGAATGGGTGGGAGAGCAGAATAATATTTTGAACATTCACTGGTTTATGTAGCTCAAATATCTCTGTACCTGTAATTATAAATGTTATCAATGCATTTTTTCACGTTAATGGAACATTGGAGTACATTAACATTAGTCTAAATGCAACTAAACTAAGATGTATAAACATAAGAAGAAGTCACTAAACACTTAACAATTAACTACAAGACCAAGTAACAGGAAGCAACAGTACAAGGTGAATTGTAATCAGTAACTGAATTGACAGTGTATGAAAAGTAATAATTATACTTACACTCTCGCCAGATGCTCATGAAAATAAAAAAAATCCTAGTTATATTACTTTATTTATAAACATACATTTTATATACATGTATTTTATGTACGTATACTTGTGCAAAAAATAAAAAGAAAAAAGTACCCATAAATTAAGCCTGAGAAATCAAAGTCAAAACAAGGGAACAGGCAAATTTGAAGCAGTTCTGTGAAAGACACAGATAGGTTCTGTCATGTTGTCAGATTTATATTACCACAGCAGGAATACCTTTTTCTACAGAGTCAATCTTCTGTACAAGCCACGTTCTGAAAGGCCATAAAGAATCAATAACTGAAGCATCTTTGTGTATCACTGGACTCCCAGGGTTCAAAGAGGGAACAACTAATTTAATTTGAATTGAACCAGATATTGAAAGGCCAAAAAAAGGGATTTTTCAGGCATAGCTCGAGTTTGAAGCCATTCTTCTCCAACTCTTCCAGCTAATTTTGATGATAAAACTTTACTTAAACATTCAGCTACACTACATTTGAAGTCTAAGCACATAGTTGGATTGAATTCAAGTTTTCTCTACTCTCTGTGTTACTAACAAAACCTGATAACATCTTGACTTCTCAGGAAGTCTCATAATTTGAGTTATTCTGGAATTCAATTTTTGTTTTGTTTTTCAGAACCAATACCTGATGTCTGTGTGATTAATGGAACATTGTACACGGTAAGAATGATACAGCAGTATACTGCTGGAAAGTGAAAAGTACATCCTTCCTACCAAAATAAGTATTTGGGAAAGTTCTTTTCCCAGTACATGTTTTTGGCGATTTTTCTCTCTAGCCCTTAATTGGAAGTTTTTTGGGTAAAGTCAAAATCAAATTTGTCACAGAATGAGTAGTATAAAACAGGAATGTACCATTTTTAGTGATGTACTGTCTTTTCAAGCTTCCTCCCACTTCTGTAATTAATGACTTTGCCAGACAATCTGATGAATAGCCCAAACTCAATTGCTCTTTGAAATAAACCCGGAGAACCTTAAAAAAAAACAAAACAACAACCCCAACGTTTTTGATTTAATTGATACCTAAACCCTTTTGCTAAAATTGGTATTTAGGTCAGTAATTCATAATTTAAATATTAGCACTGGAGTCTTTGGGGATACGTTTCAGAAAGACTAAAATCCATATGTAAATTTAGATCTCTGCTTATGTAGCTGCATATGTAAAGGCTTATTTTAATTCCTGTTTTTACATTATAATTGTTTTACAACCACTGAGCATAACTTACAGAGAAAAAATATTCTTAAATGGACCATTGAAAAGCTGGTAAAATAATTATACAGTACAAACTAGTCTTAATTTAATTTATTTACTGCTTTTACATTGCTTCATTTAGTTTCCTCTTTATATGAGCTTTCCTGCAAGGCATGAAGCCAAAGAACTCTATGTTCAAAGAGAATTTGAGAACTTGTACTTGCACTTCAGCAACCTTAATGGTGCTCAGCAATGCTTTCAACTCTGCCTTTATATTATATAGAAACTGCTGGCATTTGAATGTTTTTTGCTTTTTTTTTTACTGAATTGCAGGTTGGAAAGTCAGTAGTAATCGATTCATGTAAGAAGTGTACCTGCAGTTCAGAGAAAGATCCAGATACTAATGCAAACATTATGCATTGTGAAACAGTCCAGTGTGAGACATCTTGCCCGCTGGTGAGTTCAGGTTCTTTAGGCTGCCCACTCAGCTACAGCAAGACTATAATTCTCCATCACCAATTCAACATACTTCTTCATCTCTTTCTGAGTAGGGTTACCAATACATGACTGAGGAAGGAGAGTGCTGCGGGAAGTGTATTGAAGTAGCTTGCAAAGTCAAACTCAGAAACAACACTGTTCACGTGCTCAATGTAAGTATTCCTTTCATTTTCAGGTATCTCTGTTAGACCATACAAGTTAGAACAGCTAAGAGTCAACTCATGTCCCTTACTGGTAAAAAAAAATACTGAAATTACTCTGAAAAACAGCGTATCAGCTTTCTGAGTTGAACATTATTTGGAATCAAATTCTTGTTTTTTGTGACTAATGGAGCAATGGTTTCTAATTTATGGTCTAAGTGTTCAGAGTCAGGATTTAAACTTTCAAGCTTGCTACAGTTTGCAGAATTTCATTTTTGCCACTTGAAAGAAGTTCAGAAGCATCTGAGAATCTTTGAGGAGTAAGAACTTAATTAGCTCAGACATACTTGATCACAATGAAAAAAAATAACTTTTGCTTTTCTTATAAAATCTTAGGTTAACGAGATCCTGCCACTCGATCAATGCAGCCATTACAAATGTGAAAAAATTGAAGATCAGTTTGTTGCAGTCCAATCTAAAAAAGTATGCCCTGAGTACGACCCCGAAGAGTGCGATCCTGTAAGTTTTAATCAATTTGTCATTGACTGAATTCAGTTTAAATGAACAAGGAGGGGCAATGAAGAATACAACAAATCACTTCCACTGAAGTTGCAGGAAGGTCTTAAGAATGAAACTAGGCTTGCTCTATGACGAGTAATAGAGCAAGAGAAGTGTAATGTTTTCTTATGAGGCTACAAGTATTCAAGACTCCTATGGTGGGGACAGTAAGTCATCCATTGTTTCATTCAGGGTTCATCACAGAGAAGCCTTCTGCCCAGTATCAGTAGTGCTAATTCATATTCTTACTCATGATTGTCATCTGTGCACTAACACAAATCCTCCTTCTTTACTTTTACAAAGGACGAAGCAGAAGTTACATCTGATGGCTGCTGCAAAATATGTAAACGTAAGTAATGCTGTGTTTATGTGTTCTGCCTGAAGAGCACCGTATTCAATTTGTAACTATCTTTGAGTGGATAGAAGGATTCTTCACTCCATCCTGTTTTCACATAGTCTATTTATAGCCCTGTGTTTCACAGTTTATTTAAAAGAAAAATGCAGTATTTCTTTTCCCTAATACTGAATACCACAAATCGAAACAGCAATGCTCAGGCCCCTGCATTATCTTTCAAATGCTCTTTACAGCTGAAATCAAAAAATAATCTGACAACTCCACATACATTACAGTATCCACCCCATCACGTACATGCAGATTCTCAGTAGACATCAAGCACTTTGAAACTGGTTTGAAATTCCTCTAGTTCAGAAGTAGAGAACTGAAGTATATTTTCTCTCCTCCCCATTTTTTATGAAGCTAAACACTGCAGCCCTCACACGAAGGAAATTGTGATCCGCCACGCTGACTGCGAGTCTTCTGAACCTGTTGAGCTGTCGTATTGTGAAGGAACTTGTCCTAGCTCCTCAATGTAAGTTCTAAAAATTAATTTAACATCTCTATGGCTTCCTTTATACTGGTCTGTCCAGTTTATTTATCACCCAAGGGTACTGAGGGAGTGGATAAAGTGTTCATAAAGCCACTTTCAACCATTTGTTAGCAGTCTTGTTAACCATGGGGGTCCCAGTTGACTGCAGGTCAGCAAATGAGATCCTCATCTGTAATAGTTTGGAGAGAAGATACAGGGAATTACAGGCCTGTCAGCCTGATCTTGGCACCAGGGAAGGACATGGAGCAGATTATCCTAAGTGTGATCAAAGAGTCCATACAGGGTGAACAGGGGATCAGGCCCAGCCAGGATGGGTTTGGGAAAGGCAGCTGCTGCCTGACCAACCTGATCTCCTTCTGTGAGAGGGTGACCCACTTAGGGGATGAGGAAAAGGCTGTGGATATTGTCTACCCAGACTTGTAAAGCTTTTGACAGCATTTCCCACAGCATTCTCCTGGCGAAGCTGGGAGCTCAGAGCTTGGACAGATGAACTGTTCACTCAGTTAAAAACTGGCTGGATGGCTAGGCCCAGAGAGTGGTTGAGTGGAGTTACCTCCAGCTGGGGAATGGTCACCAGTGGTGTGCCCTGGGGCTCAGTGTTACAGCCAGTCCTGTTTTATATCTTTATCAATAACTGTGTGAGGTTCAATAAGGCTCAGTGCTGCGTCCTGCCCTTGGGTCACAACAACACCAGACAGTGCTACAGGCTGGGGCAGAGGCGGCTGGGAAGCTGCCCAGTGGAAAAGGACTTGGGGATGCTGGTGACAGCAGCTGAACATGAGCCAGCATGGGCCCAGGTGGCCAAGAAGACCAAGAACATCCTGGTGTGGATCAGCAATAGTGTGGCCAGCAGGACCAGCACAATGTACTCAGCTGTAGTGAGGCCACACCTTGAGTCCTGTGCGCAGTTCTGTGCCTCTCACTGAAAGAAAGACACTGGAACATGCCCAGAGAAAGACAGACATGCTGGAGCATGTCCATAGAAGGGCAATAGAGCTGGGGAAGGGCCTGGAGCAGTCTTGAAGTGCAGCTGAGGGAGTTGGAAGTGTTTAATCTGGAGAAAAGGAGGCTCAGGGGAGATGTTCACTCTCTACAACTGCCTGAAAGGAGGGGGTAGTGAGGTGGGGGTTGGTCTCTTCTCCCAGGTAGTAAGTGAAAGGATGAGAGCAAATGGCTTTAAGTTGCACCAGGAGGGGTTTAGATTGGATATTCGGAAATATTTCTTCCCTGAAATGGTTGTCCAGCACTGGAACAGGCTGCCCAGGGAAGCCCTTGTGTCATCATCCATGCAAGTATTTAAAAGACATGCAGGTGTGGCACTTAGGAGACATGGTTTAGGGGTGGACTGGATAGTGCTGGGTTAATGCTCAATGATCTGAAAGGTCTGTTCCAACCTACACAATTCTGTGATCACAGAATAGCAAAAAATGTGTTTATATGATTCCAATGAATTGAATAGGATTCAGTGGAAGCAAGAACAGTTTCACTATTGAAGATAAAGGTAATGAAAATCACACTCGTAAGTGTGCATGAGAAGGAGGAAAAGAGGATATTAAAAAAACCCCAAAACCAAACCAAACCTCCCAAAACTAAAATCACTGAGGGGGTTTTCTGTGTGTTTTTAACGAGATGCATTTTTTCCCCCCGGTGGAACACAGGTACTCTCTTGAGGCAAACCAGATGGAACACGAGTGTGGTTGCTGCCAGGAACTCAGCACCCAAACAAAAGAGGTGACCCTGACTTGCCAAAATGGAACCACCATAAATTACAACTATGTCTATGTGGAAAACTGCCAGTGTGTGAATGGTTGCTCTTCACAAACCACTGCAGCACGCGATTCCCAATTCCAACAATCTGCAAAGTACGGCTCCCAATTGCAACAGGCTGTATCACTTGGTTCCCAATTGCAACTCAGCTGAGAATATGATCACTGGAAAAAGAAAGCAGACACCCTAGGGAAGCTGGAATGATGTCTTCCCCAGAAAAACTTGAGCTTCTTCTTTAACATTCTTTTTTCATGTCTTGTAAAAATAATTAAAAAAAAATTCAATTAAATTGTAGTCTTTGGATTTTTTTTTAAATGTTACAGTATTGAAGAGTAAAAACAGATGACTGCAAAATACCTCATGTAACTTACATAAATATGCAAACACATACTTTATCACAAAACCTGTATTTGGGGTAAAAAAGAATTAAGGGGTCTCTAAAATATAAAGCAAGAAAACATTGCAGCTACATTGCGCTTCTTAATCTTAGTGGAAGCGTTACGGCATATCCTTTTTATAGACATAATGGTCCTAACACATCTCAAAAACAGTGACAAAGGTGTTTTATTTCATCAGTAAAACTTTCAGTACTTTCCAATTACAGTGACTGTCCAATACCCATCTTCATTACCTAAATGACAGATAGTCCAATGAATGGCACCAGGAAGTTTTCTGCCGCAGAGGGGTATATTCTCCAGCAGTCTTTGGGAATACAGCCCTCTTCCTGGACTAGGTAAAATTGCCTCACCCATGTCCAAACAGCTCTTCCCACTGGCATAAAAGGTACAAAGATGAAAAAACTGCTCTTACTTGCTCACTTCCAGCTCCTTTAGCTTGTTCCTCATGCTGTGTGTACTGCATGTAGTTCAAATGTGCTCCAGCATACTCACACATCACGGAGCAGCGTGAAGGATCTTGCTACCACTCCATCTGTCCAACACCAATGTGTGGCCACCAGGCTTAGGTCCAGCAAGCCTTGGTTTAGCCCTTTTCCCCTTCAATCCAGTTTAATGTTCTTTCAATGAGCTCTGCACCCTTGTGCAAAGATCCTTTTCTCTGAGACAAGTGTACCCCAGCTGTTGCCACCAAGTATTGGTCTGCTGATTCTTCTTGTTTCTTCCCTCACCATTCCCTGCAACTGGAAGGATAAAGGAGAACACTACTCATGCTCCTGAACCTATAGTAACTGGGTGTCCCAAGGCCCTGAAATCCCTTTTGATTTGGCCTTCATACTGCAAACTTTTGATTTGGCCTTCATACTGCAAACTTCATCATTGCCTACATGAGAAAGTAGTAATGGGTAATAATTCAAGGGCTGTGCCAGAGATGAAAGTTTTCTCACATCTCTAACCCAGCCCCCAGGGAAGCAGATGACTGCCCTAAGAATTGGGGCTTGCCAGGAAATTGGAACTTCTGTTTCCCCACTGGAGGGTCTCCTATGACAATACCTCGTCTTTCTCTCCTTCTGAAGGCAGTTTCAGCACAGTGCATAGGGAACTTCACTTGCTGAGTCTTCCAACATAAATGAACCATCGTCCAGTTTCTACTTGCAGAGCCTTGTACCTATTAAACAAGGGCACCCAGGAAGGTGGGGTAGTCACAGAGGAGTGTCCCGGCTCTACCAGGCAGGGATTTGTAACCATTCCCCCATTACGTACTCTTTTGTAACTACTTAAAGAATAATCTTAAAAACAGCTGTAAGCATTTAAAATCAACTTGAATACTCCACATTAAACTGATGACTACTACAGATAAAGCAGAAAAACATTGTTCTGTGAGTGTTAAGTTCCTGATAATCCATAAAGAAGCATGGACAGCAGAGACATGGAAAGCGTGCTTTTTCATTCACTGGGCTTATTTTATAATTTGAGATAATTTTAAAATAAATCAATCATCCTTCATTCTCTTTCAATGGTAAATGCATTAAACTTACAAAAGTTAACTATTTTTTGTACACTGAAATGTTTCAAAAACATGTTCTAAGTGAACTCTGAACACTTTAAACAGTAGACTTCCGTAGTTCTCTCATCCATGGAAACACAGATGTAGCTAAGATAATTTTCAATCAACTTGCTTTCCATAAATTCACTTTTCCCGTGTATATGCAAATTTTCCTTCAAAAGTTATGGTATAACCCAAGTATAGTCTATTTGTTCTTACAAAATTAATTATGCTTTTTGGCAAGATAGTAAAGAAAATACTTTTAAAATATACAGCTGTATGAAAATAGATTAACTTGGGTTTCTGACTAAGCTTCCTGAGGAACTAGAAGAGAAAGCTCAAGTCTTCAGCGGGATACAACTCAAAACGGCAGAGAAGATTGCTAATACGGGTTTTCATTTTTCTTCTAAGAAAACACATATTTGCATTTCTTCTAGAGGCCCTGCTCATACTGATGTTGTGATGTGTTTTAATAATTCAAATTACAATGGTTTTTCTTTATACCCCCACACATCATCACTGATTAACACTGAAATGAAAAAGCTAATAAAAATACAAAATGCTAATAGATGCTTCAGCAGCCACAAGAACACCAACATTTGTTTAAAGTAAACTAATTTTCGCTCTTTGTATCTCTCACAGCAAAATGGAGAAATGCGAAAACAAACTAACTTTTGATGATAAACTGGGACAGAAACTGATACTCAAGGGCTAGAAAAAAGCACAATTTGAACACAGTTTTATTTCATAGTAGGTACTCGATACATTAAGGAAATAAAGAAAAATCAGCTATGAAAGATTCCTCCCAACTATTCTTTGTTAAAAAACAAAACCCCTCTCTTGATTAGAAAAAAAAGCACACCATGAATGGACAGTAAATCCCAAAATGTCAGCTTGATAACACAGTAATACTTCAGACTAGCATTTGGTTAATAATCACAGTTCTCACTGAGCATGGTGATACTGTTAAGTAAGAAAGAGGGCCCCAGATACCTTTGCCATCACAGTACTAGAAAGAGATGTGTGCAACCCAAATCTTTCAAATTCATTTATCATATATTAGCAGATAAAGCCAGCTCTTTTTGTAGCTGGAATATCACACATGGTCCATTTCATTACTCTTCACTTGGACACCACTGTCATCCAGAGTCCTCAATCCTACACACTGCAGCATTCCCTCCATACCCACAGGCTGTTTCTCCCTCCTCCCTTACCCTCCAATGCTGTCCTTCAAACAATGCAATCTCACTACTGCCTCCTTCTGTCCTCCAGACCTGCAACACTGGAGTATTTCCTTGAGAAAGTAGCTATGGAAGAGTCAGAAAGAGGCACCTACCTGTAGAGGAATTTTTAAAGTTGTTTTGAGCATTTTACTGTTACTGTTCCCACCAGATGGTTACATTAAGAACCAGTGTAATCTGCCAACCAACGTTCAACACTGAATAAAAGACAGTAACCAATACTAGAATTTTAGATTGGTCCATAGACAAAGACTCACACTGTGGTGCTCTCCAACAGAGACATAATACACTTTCATTCAGATGATACATTTATTAAATTAGAATGAAAAAGTTAATGTACTTTAGAGTGCAAGAAACATATTTGGACACTGGACCTCGATACAGAGAAACAATGTCTTCAGAATAATTACAGCAAAAAAAATCCTCTGTACGGTATTACATATCAACCAAACAGGCAATAACGTTTATAAGGGGGGGGAAAAACCCATTCAGTACCATCAGCAGATGCAAAGAGCAGTAGAGAAGTTGCAAGGATCTAGCTAGACAAAAAATGTTCCTACCTTTAGCAAGTTGAGGCTCTTGGCAGGACTCAAACTATACTGAGAGCACTAACTTTTAGCAGATGCCTGTCTTATACAGCTGGTTTTGGCTCCAAGCTGCTGGATGCTGTTGAGCAGAGGAGCAGCAGCAAACACAGTATTACCCCATTAGCATTTTCTCAAAAGCTACAATCATCACTGACGATTTGTTTGTTTTAAATAAAAATAAACAGACTTTCGGTTCCAATACCTTAATTTCACAGACCCTAAAATAAGTAAACATTCCCTGCCTTTTTTCATCTCTCTCCAATTCAAACCTAACAACAAACAGTTTAACTGGAAGGATATGTATGCTGAAAAGCTGAGTAGGCTGATGATTTTGTTCTTTTTAACAAGAGAAAGTAGCACATCTTGATGTAAGAGTTTCATCTTTAATGCTTAATTACATAAAGACAAAAATTCCACAGAACAATATTTAAGTATAGTGTAAGATAATGAAACCCATCTACTGGCCATACTGCTCCTACATATCCTATTTTCAACTCATACTTGTACCCTGTTTTGCATAACATTTGCCTAGGAAAAAAAAAAAAAAACCACACTAAAAATATATTTAAGAACAGGAGTCTCTCTCAGAGGGCCAGAGCCCAGTTTATGAATAAAGCTAGCTAGCTTAACTTTTGCACTTACCCCTCCTGGCAGTTAGGACTGAAAGGTGGTTTTGTTCTGTGCTTGAAATGGAGCTGTAATGGGATGCAGTACAATTTACCAGCCATTAAATTGAACCATGACCACTTGCTTTTATGAAAAGCTGTATTATGAATACTGCTGTTTTAATATAAAAATTTACGTATGTACATTTTCCCTGAATTGTTCCATCCCTAGCAATTCATGCTATCTGTGTAAAAGTTAGAGCACAGGACTCTTCCTGGAGGTATCTAAGCATTAAATCCTTACCAACATTCATCCTTTTGGGTCATGATGTCATAGAACACTGTGCTACAAAGACCAAATGCCTCTACACCTACTCAATCACAAAATTTACCATGATTGTAGGAAAGGGGCAAGACTAGTTTCTAAAAGAGTATTCATTTAACTTTAGAAAACAAAAGTGTGGCAATTTCACAACTACAGCACACAGAACTATAGCCTTGAATTTCATTATTCAAAATCCAATTGGAGGATGTTCAAAGACACTTACGCTTTCAATAGGAAATTTAAGATGTTAAGGGATTCATAACAAAACTTAAAACTGTATATTATGAAAAGACAGAAACTGGGATGATTTTTGGTGCTGTATTTTAAAAGCTTCAGTATTACTTTTAATGATTAAAAAAATAAATATTCATGCTCTACTGTCACTGCTACCTAAAGGCTACTTGAATGTAGGTTGGAAGGGAGATAAAACCAGCTTTCCATCAGACAATAAAATATTTTAAGCATAGGACATGAAATAAAGTATGGGGAAGAAGAGAATATGGGTCGTCATTCCCTATTCAAAACCTGGCTTTAATGTTCTCATGAATCACTCAAGAGTCTAGATTTCAAGTGTACATTCATTTCAACCCTTGAAAATATAAAGGTCTATGGCTATTGTAGAAAGTATTTGAAATCAAACATTAAAGAGACAAAACAGCAACATTGCACATCACTGGAAAAATAAATTGGTGCATACTATTTAAAGTGCATTACTTTATGAAAAGACACCGCAGAAATTCGTTCAATAGGTGTAACTGGTGCATAACTGTATGATTCTGCAGCTCCAAAATCAACTCTTATTTGAAAAAATTACACTAACAATAAATACAAACACCTCCTCCGAGGATCAGACTGTAACTCAGATATGTTAAACTGTCTCTCACAAAGAATTTTATTTCCATCTGTATCAAATAATAATAAACTGACTACAGCAACTGTAGTCTAACAAGTCACTGAGCAATTCATAATGCCATTCTAAGACCCTGAAGCTACTTCTCGTGCTTATTTCTAACTACAGGAAAAATACAATCATTTTCCCACTAATGTAAAGCAGTAACTTTGCTGAAACACAGGTATAAAGAAAGAAGCCTTATAATCAGATCACAATTATCTGCTTTTTGAATGTAAGACAACATCTTAAATAATTCTTTACAGCTTCATTAACTTTCCAGGTATAAGTATTTTTCCTTCTGCACTTATCCTTTGAAATAGCCATGGGAATGCAGAAGTAGTAGTTAAGTGCAATTAACTGTGGGAGCACACTAGGGCTTAGTCCTGTTCTCTGCTACAGCAATATATACTGTATGAGTTAAAAGTCACCTCCTAAGATTTTACAGATACATAACAATACTGTGTGGGAGGATAAAGCCCAAAATGCACACCAGAAAATATATTGCTTTGGTGCCCAATGACTAGATTGAATAGAAGATGCCCATTACAAATACCAACTGCACAACCTAGAAATTTAGCTTATTAAATTAAAAATCTTATGTCTAAAAGGTGTGAATATATCACAGTAATAACTAAACACCACAGAATAAGAAACGGTTTCTCCTTTAACTTCTGGCAAAAATACACTGCTTGCTGAAACCTAAATACTTTTAACTAATCAGATGTGTTTAAACAGCAAACCTTCCATGGAAAAAAATTTTTTCCCCCAGTCTAACAAACACTAGTAAATCTTGTACTGCATAGAGTTACTTTGTAAGTTTATGAAAAGGGGGAGAGAAAAAAAACAAAGCAGCATTATTCCCCATCCCATCAGAATATAGCCACACAGGGCACAGCTGATAGTAAAGATGCTTCACTGCTCTATTGAAGGACATAAGCTAAACTGAGTATGTACAGACTGAGAAAGAAAGAGAAGAAGATCCAACTGTCCAAGGAGAAAAGGGGTTTAATCTGTCACACATGATGCACTAACAGAAAGCTGTTGGGAAATTCTTCCTCTAGCTAAATCCCTGGCTTGGCAAGTAAAAATAAGTGGCATCGAGGATGGGGACTATGCAGGAAGTGGGTATCTATGATTCTTCAGCCATCTGAAGTAAGGAGTTGATAGCTGCATCCTTGTTCCCCCTCTGAGCTTCTAGCACTGAGCGGATTACTTCCCTGTCCATGTTGGGAAACATGTCCTGGATAGATTTCAGGTCCTCTTCGTTACACAGGTGCTGAGGGTTGACCGCAGGAGGTGGTATTGCCACTGGTACCATGCCTGGATTACAGACTGCAGGCATCCCTACAGGTTAAAAACAGAAGAAAGAAAGCCACAAAACATACATTAGTAGGGGGGGAAAGAAAGGGAAACAAACAAACAAACAAACCCACAACAAAAAGCCCCGGTGATTTTGAAGACGAAAGCAGCTCATGATTTGTCCCAACCCACCAACTTCTGCATTTATCTATTTTAACATGCACTCCAGAGGAGGAAGAAGATTCCAGAGATTATACCAGCACTGTTGCAACTGGAAAACAATTTTCTGGAACAAGTTCTCTCCCCAAGGTTATACTCCAGAAGTTATAAACTACAGTATGGCAATAGGTACTGTTCAAAATTAGATACAACTTGCATTGAACAGGTTCACACATAATTCACTAACCAAACCCTAAGCTCATCACAAAAAGGTGTGGTTGGTTTTCCTCCCCTGGTATTTTAGTTTCCAGTGTATTTATGTTGTGATGAAAAAAATGGTTTTACATCAGCAATTTATGTAGCTTATATTTAGAAAGACAACGAATGCAACTGCCAGTGTATTCAAAGGACAGCAAAGTACTTTGGTCCACTAGGAGACTGGACCACACAAATAAGCAATTTTTAGCAGATGTTTTTCCTGGCTAAAGTTCCATTCAGCCTGCAAAGTCACTATGTGGCAAAAGAGCAACGCCTCTAGGGGCACACACTGCTTTGCTCGACTCTCTTCCAAAGGACAAAATTCATCTGACCTGTCACTTTTCGCTAACTTCTTGTATATCCATGTAAAATAAAGCACTAGCAGTTTATGGAGTTTTAGAAAATGAGTTTTCCTATTCCTGTTAGAAGAAATTACTAGACAAAATCCCTTTTTTTTTTCACATAAGAACTTTTATCATTAAGCATAGAACCATTGCTGAAAACACTACATTTTCTTCAGTATAAAACTGAAAACAGATAATAGTATGTATCTACAGTCCTCTTTTGTTATCACTTCTGAAAATTGTGTATTTCACTTCTTCAGATCCTTGATTATCTTACTCCCAGTCCTTTATGTGTTAGCTTCTGCAGTAATCCTGTAGAATTTCTAAGGTAGGGCAAGAAGAACTACCTGCAGCTAGACAGAAACAAGTTCTAGTATCGGTTCTCTATTTATTTTCAAGCATTTTATGTGCTGTTTCAAAGACTATTCACCTGATATTTTTATAGAGTAATCTACAATAACTCAAAGACCTTCATGTACAATAATGATCAAATTGAGAAAGTGTCACCAAATAAGTATTAGTTAAGATTATCCTTTACACATACTTAAACACCAGACTTAATTTTACTTCCTTTTTACTATGAGATCCTTCCGCAACCTGCAGCAGTCAGAGAGGCTTAGAAAACTCTTAAGAGTTTTTATTTTGACAAATTGTCTTAATCCCTTCACTTACTTTTTGAAGAAATCTGATGCACCTCACCAAAACAGGTGACAGATTCAACTCCTTTCATTAGATGAATAATCACCTATTTTTATTTGTTCATTAGCTCTTTAAAAGAGATATTAAACCACAAGTTTACTTTTGTTTTATCAGAATATCATATGATAGAAAGAATGCTTAGGCAATAGCATGTTCCAAATGCAGCTGAGAAGGTGATATACACAGGCCACACTGCTCCTTATGTACTCAAATACCTATGGATTTTAACTTACAGGCTTTTCCTACACAATCATGTCACTTCCTCCTAAAGTTTACCTAATTATATGTTTCGTTTAAAGCAGTTTATTCTAGTCTTCCTGGGTTTTATTCATTCTATACAATATGGCTACTTTAAAACTGTTTTTAACGAAAACTACACTTTGCTATCCCCTCCAGTCCTCTGAAAGCAAGACTTCCCTCACCTGTTATGGTCTCACATTCCAACTAGGTTTTCCTGAACTACCTTACATACTTATATCTTTATTATTATTTAATTACATACATGATTTCAGGTTTTCTGCTTCTTTAAAGTAAATAATTCTGCTTCTTTTACACATTTGATCTTCAAAAGCCTTGTTACTCAACCTCATAACCAGTTTAGATTTAACATATAATTTAACACTTTCACATTCCCATATATGGAAGATGTACCAATTTTTGTCAGAAACATACTTTACTGCTTTACTTCATGCTTCTTAGGATTCTCTGAGTGTTGGCTTTGTTAATTTTTTTTGATTTAGCACACATTTTCTTTGAACATCTAACTTCTTTTGCACAGTTTTTAGTTTGCCTGTTTGCTTTCTATCTATGACCTTGATTATTTCTCTGTGAGTTAAACAAAGGATGAACTATTTGCATCATCGCCATTATATACCTTCAAATAAGATCTCTTTTTGAGAACCAGCTTTCATAGATTACTCAGGAGTAGATCAGAAGCTGCTTCTCTTCTACTGAATTCTGACTGACTGCTCAAGAATCGTAACAACGAAGCATATGTATAAGCAGTATAATTTTCAAGAGTGCCTCTTTGCAGCCTCATCTCTCTTAACAAAATGATTTAAGTACTTATGTGATTGAAAATATTGCAATTATATTTTACTACTTCTACTCAGACCTAACATCTAAAAAAAGAGCAAAGAGCAGTTTCAATACTTACCTTGTCTCTTCACTCTAACTATTTAGTCACAAACGTCTGTACTTACAAATGTACATTGTACAAATGTATTTACTTACCTGTACAAATGTTTTAGCATCCCAGTGACTTGTTTTTTCTGTCAGCATAAAAATGCTGTATTATAACTCAACATTCAAGGTTGGATGAGCTAAACATCAACTCTGGCTGACCAGGTGCTCTAAGTGAATACAGTTTGACTGTGAGCCCTGCACCCAGAATTTCCCCTGATATACTCTTTTCTATTTCTTTCCTTAACTTAGACTCCTGTCCTATCTGAAGGAATTCATTACTGATTTGTAAACATCTCCCTATTTATCTGTGTTCTCCAACTTTGATTTTTAAAATCCCCCTTTCAATCATTTTAAGTTTTATTACAAGGAAAAAAAAAAAAAGGAACCCAGAAGCTTTAACACACAGGCTGCATCTACTCAAAAAGGTTCATATTGAATCATAGTCGCATAAATTTGTTACCTGCACACTGGAGGTGTATTTCTTGTGACTCCATTTGCATCACATCTCTACCACAAGTATCTGTCACCTTTTCTGCACCATCCTAAACCTTGGCTCCAAAGCTTTTTATGGCCTTTGGACCACGGTACCTGGAATTCTGTCCGGCACTTTGTGTTTGAACACACTGCTCATCAGACACCCTGGAGGCAAACCACTGTGCAGACCTCACCAACACTGCAAATACACTTCACCCAATTACCCAGCAGCATTTTGCAGTGCCTCTTCTAGAGGTTCAACAAACCTCAACTCATTCCTCACACTGTCTACAAACAATGTAGGCATTTAAAAGGGACATTAGATGATGTGCAGACTCAAAAAAATAAAGTTGCAAAGTACCTGAAGGAACTGAGCAATAGAAGTTATGTTTGGCTTCTAACATAAACTTCCCAATAGTTTTTATTAAGTCATCAACACCCTAAGATTATCCAAAAATCAGCCTAAACAGTGAACTGTCCATACAGGAGGTCAGTTTAAAGTGTTAATCCAAATCAAACACGAGGCTCTTTTCTCAAGCACCACAGCATCCTACAGCTTACCAATACTGTTTCAGTGTCTTATCAGTGCCAAAATAAAACCTAGATTAGAACACAGTTTTCCTTACTGCCTTCATCGAAAAGAGGTAATTATGAAGCCAGACATCTGGACAAGCAGCACTCAAAAGAGCATTTCCAGTATAAATAATCAATTTAAGACACAAGAAAATTCTCGACTGTATTGTTTCTCAACCAAGGATTTTCACAACCCATTTTCTCAGCTCTTATATTTCTAGCTTGTGCTGTCTACAACTACACTGCACACAAATGGAGGTAATACCAGATTTTTAATGAATACCTCCATGATAAATGCTTACTTTTCATGAAACTCCACATCCAAGCTGTACAAATACCAGTTTAAGAGTACTTTGGGTTTTTCCGCACTCAGGCTAAAAGCATCTATAATTTCTGATTTACAAAACAGTAAGTAAGACTTAAGCATAAACTTGAAGAATTATGCACTGAAATTTAGCAAATAGACACATATGCAGTCATTATGGAGAGTTATAATAAGCTTCCAAATTATCAGTGTTCAGTTAAAAGCCACTTTAAGTTAAAAAACCTCATATCACTGAGAGGTGAAAACTGGAACTAAATAATGTAAGAATCCACTATCAGTGGAATTGTGGATTCCTATGTTACTGTCAAATATTAGGTACATGTTATAAATCAGAAGAATGGAGCACTGTTTTCCAATTCAGTGAAATGGCAATGGCAAACATGCTGGCATAAGCAGTGACATTCCAAAACATGAAACAATAGCAAGTCAATTGCTATAAGCAGCAATGAAAGCATCAAAGCAGAATTAACAGGGTAAACTTTTTCCAACTGCATACAAGGCATTACCCACTTGCAATTTTATTTTCATTTTCAGTCAAGTGCCCTGTGCTTAATTTCTTAACTCATTAACATTCTGTCCCATGCATAGACTCTTTCAGAGTAAACTCAGGAACCTTCTCAGCATGAATTCTTTCATTTAAATGAAGGAATTGGTAACCCTTTTCTAAAAAAAAAAAGGTAAGTCTTAACAATACTTGCTCCAGGAAAAAGCTCACTACTAAAATATGCATGCCATCTCATTTATTTAAATGTTGCTTCTTTGCAAACTACTAGAAAAATTATGTGCATGAAACAACAGAAAAATGCTAAAATTCCACTGCTCTGAATAAACCAAATATGTTGCAACAACCACAACAATTTTATCTACAGCATCTTTCTGAAATTCAGAGCATCAAGAAATGACATCATATCTCACAAGGAGTCATTCAAAAATTTCCTGAATGTATTTGATTGAAGACCAATGCTTTTATCAAAGATAGCAGTGTCACAGCATCTTTGCACAATTCAAAATCAAAAGTGCCACAGTAAAGGAAGTCTACAATGAAGAAATATTGATTTCTGGTAACATGACTTGCCTTTAAAATTCTAGTCAGGTACTTAACTTGATATGGATCTAAAACAGAAGTGCATGAAAAATATGCACTGATGACAAAAGTGTCACTTTCAAAAAAGAAAGCTTATTTGAAAATTAATTAAGGAAATTAAGACTAATGCAATTAGCAGGTTGTCTTCTCAATGTCATTGCAGAATTCAGTTTTTTGCTTTCAAGTTTACCAAAAGTCATGACATTACCTGCTTCTCCACTAATCTTGCAGTAGCCAAACAACGGCAAGAATGTTTCTCTTCTAGAAAGCCAGTACTATCACCTAGTGTAGCTCACTGACATACAACAGCTTCAGAAGAATATCATAACATCACATTATATCCATCAACACTCTTATCAGCAATCAGTTCAACCACTGTAGCTCAAAGCTGAGCAGATGCCTTTCAACACTTTCCAACAGGTTCAAGAGGCTTTACTAATTTGCAGAAGATGCATTAAATTGTTCTACTGTGACAACCAAGTGGCAATACCTTGTTATACAGTCTGCTGTAACAAATAAAGCTGTTTAGGTGAGTTCATGCAAAGACTCTCGAGTCAATGAGAATGGGAGTGAGAAAAGAGCTCGGAAACTTACCCAGAGCAAAGTACTCAAGCCCTAAAGACAAGTGAAAATGAAGGGACAAGGGGAAAGGAATAAGACATGGGAAAGAAATATTAATCTATTTTTAAAAGGATATTAATTATTTACCTTCCAAAGATGAAAGTTGGATAAAATGAAGCAGCTGGGCAAAACCTAAACTATCTAATACTAAAAAACTAAATGCTGCTAGGATCCAGTCTCTCAAACAAATTGCTTAAGCACCCAGAACAAGCCTAAATGTGTTGCTTATGCAGAAGTAACAATCGGAAGAAATGTTGCCAAAATAAGTAAGCCACCAGGTGTTTACAACAAGGACTATATTTTACAGATCACAAAGGACAACATACATCCATGGTTTTCTGAACAAATACCAGTAACATCACAAGCTAACCCATGAGTCTCAAAAAGGATACCTAAAGAAACAATGTACATACACACACAACCTTGCCACAATGAAAAGTGTTATTCTTGACTCTGACAGGACCCAAAAACACACAGGTTTTTAACATACTTTTCACATGAGAATTTATGAAATAAGTAAAAGCAAGTTTCCTATTTATCCCATGAATATTTACCTTGTAAGAAATATAGCTTGCTTCCTGAACTAACATTTTTTAGCTCATTGTCTCTGGTACAGTTCACTACAAGAGGATACTGCAAGCACCAGTATATCAAAATATTCTACAGTTTAAATTAAGTAATCTTTAGAAAAAGAAACAGGAAGAGGTGGTAGATAAATTCAACTTCTCTAACAACAAAAACAACAGGGCAAACACGTTCTAATTTTTGCATATCCAATCCATAGATACATCAACTATGGCAGCTATGGCTTGTAAGCAACAGCTAGAGGTGTTGTCAGAAGTTTTCAATTTTAAAAATTTTGCAATTAATTACCATGGTGCAAGAATATACTATGGCCACTTCTGTTCTTAACACAGCTCCATCTACCACCAAATGTGAGGAAATGAGCATTCCTTGTGTTCATCTGCTTACCACAGTGAGTACCTACTTGTTTCTACTGTTTACCTCAGCTTGTATGACAGAGCATGAGAGTAATTAGATGCTTCAGCATTAATTAGAAGGCTAGTTAATTAGAAAGTTAGTTTTGAACAGAAGTTTTCTTTTCCAGAAAAACAGCTTGGCCTTTGTGACACACCTAAATTTGACTCAACCATTGCTCTTTAAAGCACAGTTATTTTGGACAGTTAACAAGTAACTGTTAAAACTGTCTGGATAAGCATTTTAGTCCACCCACTCTATTTCCATCACAGATAAGGCTTTGATTCTGACAGTCTTCTACAGCAGAATCCCCTTCATTTCAAGTGCAATACACTATTCAGTGATGCTCTTCAACTCTTCAGAATGAAAAGCAGAACCTGTTTACTGATTACATTAATTTAGCTGCAGAGATAAAAAACCTGAACTAAAAATATGCAAAGCAGGAGCATACTGATGTCCATTACCCTTCCTGAAGCAGCCTCAAAATGAAGAGAGCAAACACTGTAGAGTGTTACAAAGGAAATGTGCAAACAAAGTGGGCCCAGAAGACAGAAACAGTTGAGTTGTGCAAGCAAGGCCAGCATCTTGCATGCACCTTTCTGAAAGAGTTTAGAGAGTTCAGAAGGAGCATCTAGTACAGTATACAGAAAGCATTTCAAAAGCCTCCCAGATGTCTTCTAAAATGCACTATTGTTTCTTTTTAAATTTGAAATTACTTTTATTAAGCCATTAAATGTATGAAACAGCAAAAGTATTCTGCAGCCAAGTCACTTTGCAATTCCAAACCTAAACATCCATCTAATTATTATGAGTGGGTCATTGATTAGTGAGTAAGTCAAAGCTTTAGAACTCACAGTGCTTTGGGAAATTTTGATGATGTCCACAGAAATTCTAGAATAGCAAACACAAAGCACAGTAATATTTAAAAAGAGTGAAAAATACCAAATGTAGGTCAAAGGTGGCTTTTATGAAGTCAAGGAAGTACACTCAAGTTTTCACAGAACAAAAGAAGAGTTCAAATCCAGGGCGGAACTTTGCAATGCTTTAAAATTACAAGTCACAGATGCAGGAAGAATTCTGAATACCAAATAGTATTATAGTAGCAATTAAAACAAACATGCTGGATCTTGGTAGAAGGGCAATGATCCACCATTTAGACTCCAAATTCTTAGCTTCTAAAATGTCAGACATTATTATCACTTTCAAATTATTAGTTATTTCTCCACTTGTCCAAATAGCAAATATTTTCAAGATAAATAATTTACAGAACATCATGATTTGAAGGTCCAGTACTTCAATAGCAAGTCCGAAGGTCTTTCTATCAATTTTATCTGTTCAGTTCTATGTCTAGTTTCAATCATACATGAAACTAGTCTCTGCTTCATTTCTGCTGTTCATACTCTGGCACAGAAATTTTGTAATATGAATATTCTCATTTTGATCTATTCAAGAAATTTGCTAGCACTTTCTGTCAGATCTTTACACTATAAACAAGGTGACTGTCTGAAGTTCACTGCAGAAGGTCTGGTTTACCACAACAGAATCACCCTTTGGAATGTACACTCTGGTCCAAAGAACTTCACTGGCAAGACTTAAAATCTGACAATTAAGCTACAGAGATTAAAAAAACACTTAAAATGAAACAAACTGCATGTTTTCATCAGGGAATAAAGCATGCAGCCCAACTTTTCTGTATTTTGCTCTAACTTAACTCTGTAAAAATGAAACAGGAGGTATGATTCCTAACTTACATATCCAGTCTTCTGTTGATGAAGTTTGTTTTTACAGTGAGGTATGATTCCTAACTTACATATCCAGTCTTCTGTTGATGAAGTTTGTTTTTACAGTGAATGGAATTTTAAAATTCAATCATCTCCTAGTCATTTTAAATTCAACTATCTCCTAGTCTTACAAAAGAAAAATAAAATATATGTATCTGTTGTGTCATCTCTTAGCACTTCACTTATGTCCCACACACACTATCATTCATAAATTTGCATGCAAAGAAGTTGAAAATATGTGAATTTATCTCTTACTTTCCCCGAAAAGTATACATACTACTGAACAGATAGCCATAGAATAAACTGGGGGTTTTAACAGCTGTAAGTGAAACACAAACTCAACTGAATGCTCCCTAAGTAGGACAAATTCAAACTTATTTACATACTTTAAGCTTCTCATCTTTGACAGAAAAATTACAAAACATAATTTAACGCATCTTTCTCTACAAATCCAAAACTCTCTTTGAACCAACCAAATGCACTGACAACACTTGCTGTAGTTATGTAAATACATCAAATAGAGCTATCTCAGATCTCCCTAACATTTTTCATTCACTAAGCTATGAATGCTTCACATGCAGTGTAGCAAGTTTCTTTCCAACAAAGCATCTCCAAAGACCACAGAAAAACTAATCCCATTGTGGACTACAGAAGCTGCAGTTCCAACAGCACAATTCATTTGGGGCACTTTCTCAAGTGCAAACAGCTTCAGACATGGCTTGCCAATCACTTAAGTAAGCACAATTTAAGAGAGCAGCCTGCTAGATAGCTATTCAGTGACCTGATCAAAGTATAAAATAAATACTCAAAAACAGAAGCCTTCAAAACTTGATAGACATTTTAATCCATTTAATCAAACTCATGCAGCTCTATTAAACAGCTATCAAGACAGAAGGCAGACCTATACTTAATTTGTTCCCTCTTCTCATAAAAATATATCATGGGATAAGCAGTTAAGGAAAAATAGTTTATAGTTTCCTTTACACTCTGAAAAAACAGGAGTAATTTTTTATTTATTTCTGCAACATCCTTCATCTGGATGGTTCATAGTCTTCAAGAAGAGAAAACCTACCTGCTATAGGCACATATCCAACTCCTTGCTGATATACAGTGGGCATCAGGACCACCGGCTGGGGCTGCATCATCATGGCAGCTGGCAAAGACTTGAGAGAAAAGGCACAGATTAGAAAACTCAGGAAATAGCCAAAAAATGCCACCAATTAAAAGCGTTTGCAAACAAGTCATCACATTGTAAATCCATGTTCAACAGTACAATATAGCTATGCTGAGTGCTTATCTATATGAAGCAAAATCTCTGGCAAACTAACTAAACTGCCATCTTTCAAATGGCAATTAATTTGCCTATGAATCAATAAAAACACACCATGTCAACCTCGCCTTTTGCAAGAGTGATGAAATGTTATCAAAATGCATTATTTTAAAATACAGGTTTAATCAGCTTTCACGCCTTAGTGTTGTGAAATGAATATACAACAGTCATCATAAATTAAATATTCGACAAAATCTGATTTTTATTTTTATTCTTATTTTTATTTTTAAAAGTAGTACACTGCTCCCTGAAGCAAATTTTTGTTTAAATCAATTATTTTTGAAGTAAAACAGTGATTTAAACAAAATATCAAATTAACTCCATTCCCTTTTACCACCACAATAACTTCAGTTATATTTCAGTTCAGTTTGATCCTTGGTAATAATGAATATTATGAACAGTACATTCACAGGGAGACAGTTTTCAAGGTTAATTATAAACTCTTTTGTCCCCGGGGTAATGAAACAACTGTTCAGATCTGGGGCAGAATGTGGATTTCAAACAGCAGGGAATATCTCTTCCCAGCCGTGCACTCAACAGCAGCTTGCAACTTCTGATGATATTCAAGTGCAGTTCAGGGCTGCAAGTGCTACACGTTATCCAACAACTACTTGAAACAAAGGTGACAGATGAGAACACTCCAGGAGCTGCTAAACAAACCAGTGTAAGTTCATGACCAGCAGTACCAAATGAACAAAAAGAAGTGAAAAATAATGTCATCTGAAAGAGCATTAAACCATCCGAGAAAACTAAGACAGAAAAGTTTCCATTATTCTGCTTTTAAACTGACATGGATTTTTAAAGATTTTGGGGGGTGGGGGAAGTTATTGTTAGATTCTAAAAAGCTTTTTAAAAAATATCATTATTAAATTAGAAATGGCAATGGACCATTTAGCTGAGGATTTCTTTTTTATACATAAAAAACACTGTCCTTAACACAGTGTTAAGGACATTTTCCTGTCTGACCCTCCAGGAGCCACTCTGGCACCCACTCCAGTCTGTAACTGCTGAGACCAAGGCCCCTTTGCAGTGGGTGGCTCCAGTGACCCCATGGGTGCCCCTCTTGGCTCTCTGCACACCCCCCACTCACAGTCAGACAGGGTTTCCTTACCACCTCAGCCCTGGGTTTTCCACGGCAGTGTCTCAGACATCTGGATCCTTAAAGCAATTTAATCATGGTGCACTAACACAGAAACAGCTCAAGCTGGTGCCTCTAAGGAGGGACTCTCAACAAAGGAATCCCTGGGCTTTTACACCCTCCACAGTCTGTGCTCCCAGACAGTCTGGGGTCTTCCTGCCGACCCATCAGCTTCTGCTGTGTCCCAGTGTCCAGTCCCCTGGCCTGTGCCACAGGTCCCTGTGCCCTTTGTGGTGCAAAGGGCCAGCATCAGGTCATGGTCCCTTTCCTGGGGCTCCCACCATGTCCCCCAGCCAGGGCAAAAGCTGCAGCTCCCACTGCAGCTGCACACCACTCTCAGTGGACTCCTCAACAACACAAATAAGCTGAATTTTGGTAATTGCAAAACAAGATAAACACCCATCTGCCACCTCACGACAAGGTATTTATTGTCTTTACAAATATTTTTGACTGCTAGTCCCAGAGTCAGGTGTAATTATTTTAAATGCCAACACACACAAACACTCAGTATGGCACAACAGAACTACTGCAGTCTAAAATATCTCCCTCTCACTACTTAAGAAGCTTCTCTCCCTTCCCACCCCAAACTCATCTTACCGTGTATGACATAACCAGATTAATCATTCCTTCCTTATCATCACCTTGCCTTCCACTCAAGCTATACCATTCATCCTCCACATTTCCTTGTTTCAGAGACTCAGGAATTGTAATGTGTGTCCAAGCAATGCGGTCATCCATTGAAAAGGCTCTCTGAAAAATAATTTGAAAAATATTTCCAAATTAATTTTCCTGAAAGAAACCCCAAATTTAAAATTTTCCTTGACTAATACTTCAGTTTTATGCTATTAACTTTGTTGCTTTTATTCCCTTTGAAACTACTGTAGTGTCAATAAATATTTTGGCCATCACCTTTCCAACAAGGATGAAGGATGCTTTAAGTGGGATTACAGATTGCAGATATTTAATAGCAAGAAATTGAAAACCTGAAGCAGAACACTCTAGAAATACAGCATCCTAACATCATCATAGGCTGTGCAAATCTCATGACATCACATCAGAGGCAATTACATGAACATGAACAGCTTCTGTTTACAATGATAGGCTGTGAACTCCAGCAGATAGAAGTACTGACCTGCTCCCCTGTTGCAGCAGTTAAATAGACACTTGAACCAATCAGCTAAGCCCTCAAAGCCTCACTTGTGTAATGACCACACAGCTGCTGCACTGCTTTACTACACACAGTGAGAGAGGCAGCAAAAAAAAAAGGTAAACCATGACTTTAGCCTTAGCTGTAGCCTTTTAGTTTCTTGTAATAAATCCTAGCGACTACCCACAGAATGTATTTAACAGTTTTATTCTCAGGAATTCCAAGCCTGGAAAAGATTCCAAGCTCTTCCTAGGTTAGAATAGCACCAAAGAATTTTCAAGTAAAACAGCATTGTACCACAGGCTATTTTTAATAAGGACAATGAAGGACATAAAGCTGCAGGGCATTTTGACAGCCAAGAGGAGCTTAAATAGCATTCAGACATCATTTGCTTCTCTTCCTTTGCAGGCAAGCCTGCTAATGCCTCTTTATCAGCTACCAAAGAAAAGTAACAGCTCTGACATTCTTGGGGAAGAGCAAAGCCTTGTGAATTGCTGCTTTCAGAAGTTTGAAAACTTTTTGACATCTCCCAGAGAACACAGCTAAGGAACTGTCTGTACTAACTCATTTCTTTTTTGCAAGGTTTCACCCAAACCTCAGTCCAAACTGGAGACGGGGAGGGGTAGAAAAAACATACAGCAGCTCTGACCTCATCAAATATCTCTAGATAAAAGGAGTCCACACCCGGGGGAACAGTGCACTGAATAACTTTGTTCCAGCGGGGGTTCTTGGCTCCATTATGTGCTGTTGGAGTTTCATACACAGCATATCCCAGCCGTATTCGACAATACGGATCCATGCGCGTCATCCCGTAATTCTTTGCCAGTTTGGCCTGAAAAGAAAAGAAATCCAGGCAGTGTATTAACTTGAGGAGTTAATTACTACTAGTTCACAGTAAGAACTCAATACTGAACAAAGGGACTAGATTAAATTCTGTGACAGAGAGAAAAGAGTTAAAAAAAAAGAAAAACAGCTTTCAGATTAAAACATAAATCAGTAACATCATTAAGTGTCTGTGAGACCTTGAAAAGGGAACATCTTTCTAACCTATTTATTGTAGAAAATACACATCTTCACTGTAGCTAAAATAAATTACTTCATATCAAAGCACAAAATACATGATTACAAGGACATTTTAACAAGTTCAATTTTTCCCTGGGTATCTGATCTCCAACATACAATCACAAGTGTAAAGTCATAGGTAGCCTGTCCTCTTTCACTTAAGTTCTTTTAAAGAATGAAATCCAGAAATCCAATACCCTCAAGAATATCACAGAATCCAAAAGCAGAACCTGCAAAGGCAGTTCAACTGAGGTAAACTAGTCATAGTAGATCAGATGTTTCAAAGTGATTAAACACTTATTTCATTCAGCATGTGCATTTAACAGTAGTTAATTCAGTAGACAACAGATGCTGTAGAGAATCAGAAGAGATCCAACATGCTTTTGCTGTAACATCAGAAGACTAGAACAAAACAAGGTGATGACAGTCCTGAACACAACACTGAGTAACGCTGCACAGCTGTGCTCAAGCAGAATTTGGGCTTTTTGGATGTGCTGTTTCTTTGACTTGAACTAAGCAGCCCGTGGTTCTTTTTACAGTGAGACAAGTGACAAACCACGGTGACCCAGGGCATCTCCCACCTACAGGATGTTTACAGAACTCACAACAGTTGAGGCAATGCACTGAATTAACGCTTATCACAAAGGCTGCACCTCAGGCTTGGAAAGCCCTTTTCTTCTTCAGGGAACATGCTGATAGATCAATTCATACATTAGAGGTGGTAAGAAAGGTCTCAAACTGCTTCTTATAAATGTGGACTTGAAAATAAAAGTAAGGAAATTGGCATCCAAACTAAGCATTATCTATACTCTTGATTTGTGAGATTAGACGGTTTATCAAACCTTCAAAAAAGGCAATAATCAGCTGTGCTTAGACAAACTCACTACCATCCCTGTATATCTGCAAGAAAAAAACCCAGCATATACCTCCCCAGAAACTTTTTCTGATTTTCCATCAGTTTATACTTCCATCAGTAACAGAATTAAGGCATGCTGTTTGATATACTTTATCAATGCTTATTTAAATACAGTACACTTAAACCAAATTTTCATCTTCCATAGATTAACTATACCATGGCAAGTCTCCTATTCAGAATGCCACATCTCAAATACAGCCAAGATACCATAGCATTCCTGCATAAATTCCTAGACAGAAAAGAGAGGAGTATCTCTTGTCTGTTGTACTGTCACTCAGAAGGACCCTGACAGGCTAAGAGAAGTGCACAGACAGGAATCTCAAAGTTCAACGAAGGAAAAACAGGATATATGACAGTAAGACTTTGGGCCAACTGGCTGGACAACAGCTTTGAGGAGAAGGATGTGGAACAATAAATAAGGGAACTATTCCCTACAATATTCTCAAAGTTACTAATGTCTGTACTAATATTAAGTACAGGAACTACAGGAAGCCTCTGAACAGAAGTTTTCAGAGAAATCTGTTCACTGCAAAACCCCCATGACTTTATTTGATTATGTGCTGTAATGCAAGGTTTACAGGAAATCACTGCACCAGGCAACAATGAATTATGAAACTGGACATAATGCTGATACACAAAAAAACGAAGCTGCAAAACGTTTAAGAATTATTACGCATTTACAAGTAATTTAGTAACTCAAATTCCAACACAAAATCTTTTTGTGTCCACCAATTTTAAAAACTGCATTAATTATTTAAAATTACTTAATTGTACAAAGATGGCGTAACTTATACCTGTACTACAGTAATACTGAGTCTTCCTACTGTACCCATTGCTCCTCCATACTGTAGCTGCTGAGCTGCCTGGGCATCCAGCTGGATTTGCTGCTGCTGCTGGGTTGGGGTAATGCGAAGAAAATCTTGAGGAAGCTCACCAACAAATACCTTAAAAAATAAAGAGAGGGGAAAAAAACCCCAAGACTTTAAACTTTTATAATGGGAAAGAGATGTATATAAATCAAAGCGTAGCAAATTAAGGAAAATTTAGTCTTGTTTTGACAGCATGAACAAAGAACTAATTAAATGACAAAACTGCCACCTCATGTAGCAAATGTTCTCCTTTTCAGAAACAATCATTTCCAACATAAGCTTCTGAAAAAAAGTAGGACTGAGAGCCAAAGCTGCTCTGCAACTAAACATTGAAGTAGTCGACACAAAAGTCAGAACCACTAAGTTTTACAACACATTCATATATGATATCTGATGGCATCCAGTTCTTTCACTTATTCATCACAATATGTTGCATCCAATCGTTCCTGTGCCAAGACACAGCACAGTGCTTTCATCTGAAAGGTCACACCCACAGTCCCCTTCAAGACAGACTGTAAAACAGGATTTCTTATGAACCAAATTCTGCAACACAATAAAGATGTCCTAATGCTTTTCCAGTTTTAAACACAGCCAGCCGGCAACTAACCTTGGTGACAAAATTCCACCACATTCAAACAATTTGGGAACTAAAAATCTGGTCTATCATGAGAATGAGCCAGGAGTAAAAGTAGTAGTAGAGAACTTCTGTCACATGAGCCAATATGAATCAGCACTCCCCATGGATTTTCTGTTAGCTTTACAGCATAAAAGGAAAGTTTCTACCCATTACTTGTAAATTCAACAGCTTGGGTTGCTTCTAGGTTTTAAACGCCCAGTGAACATTATCAATTGAAATATATTTCATCGTTTTCAAATAACAAAGACCTATAATAAAAATTTTAAAGGCAAAAAAACTGTCATAGAAAATTTATAATGAAGTTACATTCATTTCTCCTGTTTATAGAGTGGATTACATATTTAATACAGAACTGTCTACCTCATCAAGACAAAAGACAACCCAATTTCTCATGCTGCAATCCCAAGCAAGATTACTCAATCATGTATCTGGCAGATGCATGCCCACAGAACCTAATTTAAGAAGCTAACACGCCTTGAGGACATAGCTTTTCAAGATTACACAGCATGTGCATGTCAACATTGCATCTTGGAGACAGAAATTGCAGCTCTTGCCAAATCACATGTATGACTGTTTCGTATGATTATCTGAGAGCCTCAGGATCCTGGCAACAGTAGGTGTCACATGCAAAAAAGGAAGTTTATGTGAAAAGTTCAGGAGGAAGCACTGAATGCCTGCTGCTGTGCTATTGGGAAGCAGAGTAAAAAGGGAATCAGTTTTACTTACAAGCACCTTAAAATTTTACAATTAAAAACTTAAGCAGCTGAAGTTTTAAGAAGTAGAAAGAAAAAAAACGGGCAGAGAGGGAGAAAACTAAGCTAGGAGTTAATAATTAAAGAAAGTTTATGTAAGTTTGGCTGGCAATGAGACATAGTATTATAACAGCCTTCTCAGTGGAATACATATCATTTTAAAATAAAACATAATCCATTTAGGCAAGATCTGAAATGGCCCCAGAATTAGCAAGGAAATGGCATTTACAACACAGCAGGTCCCCCTCCACCCCAGGTCCTCAAGGAAGTTTTAAATCTGGTACTATTAGCACCTCTAGGAATAGACATCATGAACATTTCTCATAGTCAGAAGTGCTGGCTGCACCTCTGAAATCCCATTTCCATATTATGCAAGATCTCTCTGTCAAACTCCCAGAAAACAGGATAGCCTCTTTTGTTTCCACCTTCACATGGATATTGGAAAGCTGAAGGAATTCAAAACAGAAGTCTAATAATAGCTTTCGCTTTTGAAATTTTATTTCGTAAAAGTTTGCCAATATCTGCTCCAAAATAAAATAAACAAACTTGCCTCTGTACTGAAGTCCATAAAGGAGTCTGAAGTTTTCTTACAGAAGCTAAACCGATTCTAGGTTATTCAGTTACCTGACACAAAACCACACTCTTATCCTGCAACTGCAGAGCTGACATACATAGAAACTAAAACCATCCAATGTTAACTAAGTTCTCAAAAGATTTAAGTGGTAAATCCCTCCAAAAGGGAGGAGTGGGATCAGGAGATGCACAAACTTATACGTTCAGTTCTGACTAAGATTTGGTTCACAAGTCCTGGTGATATAGCCTGTACAATCTCTAGGAGAGATGCTTATTGAATGAAACACATTACTCAGAATGTTCTTATACTAATTATCAGCTGATTCCATAATGATGGAGACAAACTGGTATCATGCAATCTTTTTATCTGCAAATAAAAGAGATCAAGTTACATCTTCCTCAAAGCATTTAAAAGCAGGCATATAAGTGCCACCTCCCAACCTGAATTAAAAATACAAAGTTAGGTAACCAGTATTCAACCAGTTTTTATTTTAAAAGCAAGGAAAACATACGTGACAAGGTTGTGTCACTGATCCTACTCCACACCCGCTTTGAAACAAACGCACTTCCTTCTACTATAAAGGCACTTCAGAAAGAATGTGAAATTCAAGAGTGTTCTGCCACTAGCTGCAGAACAAAAAATTAATTCCATTTAGCAACAGGACAGGGATGGGACTACAATTCAGAAGACAAATTAAAAATAAGCCTGCCTTATAATCACTTTCTAATAAACTTTACTGAGAGCATTGCATCTCAAAAATATGGATTACCTAGAAACAGAATATTACTGCCCCTCCCATCTTCTACAACCACCCAAGAGCTAGTTCTGTGGATCTTCAGAGTAGAATGCTGCAGGTATAAAAACTGCATCTCAACTCCTTCAAACTGAATGTGGTGTGACATTCTACAGCTATTTGACATAGCTGAGGATGGGGCTGTCTCAGTCTCACCTTCCTGTTTCTTATGCAACATGAAATGGTACCAGAGAGTTGTAAAGTGGGTCAGTGAAACTGACCAGAAGAAACAAGGGTTGGAGGCAAAAGGAATGGGAGGTAAGTTCTCAGAACCTTCAACTCAGTGATTCTGCAAGTACTGGCACCTGTGTATGGGCGGAAGAGGGACAGACCCAAACATGGCCACAAACAACCCGAGTTACAGAAACATTTGCCCCCACACAACACACTCAGGGAGCCATAATTAAGTTTCCACACTAGAGCAACTACCAAGGAAGTCTAACATGAAACTTCTTCAACACATCAAAAAAGCTTTAAACATCTAACTACTCAAAATTTTCTGACCATTCTCCTTTAAATGGTTTTACTGTTTTTAAGGAAGAAAAAGTGAATGACAGAGTTTTGAACTTTTATTCTTGCTTTACACACTGAAGAAAAAAATGGTACCAGATAAGAAGCACCAGAGGTCCTGAAAGAGCTGATATTTGTTCAAGGCTGCTCTTTAACATCTTTGAAAGGTCATGGAGATTAGAGGAACTCCCCTATAACTGGAGAAAGACAAATCTCA
Organism: Chamaea fasciata; assembly: GCF_029207755.1. Taxonomy (NCBI): domain Eukaryota; kingdom Metazoa; phylum Chordata; class Aves; order Passeriformes; family Sylviidae; genus Chamaea; species Chamaea fasciata. Next base: position 16,698,645 of record NW_027094092.1, on the reverse strand, counting down.
TACCCAGCATTCCAAAAGGGCAAGAAGGATGACCTGAGGAACCACAGGCAGGTCAGCTTCACTTCAGTAACTAAGAAATTCATGGAGTAAGTGCTTCTGGAAGACATTCCTTGACACATGAAGGAAAAAAAGCCCAACAGGGACTAGGAATAGCTGGCCTTTACCAAGGTTTTAAAAGAATAAAAAGCTGATGAGCCATCTGCCTTCTCAAAAACAAGAATATATGACTAAGAGCAGAAGGTATCAGGGCTGGATCATTATAATCTGAAGGGGTGGACGACTGGATGGATGAAAAGCTGACTAAGGCACTGAGCTCAGAAGCTGAAGTTCAGTGGTTAATGACACTGGAGGCTGGTTAAAAGTGAAGCTGTTCAGAGGTCTTCATGGAAACTAACTTACGTCTAATATTTTTCCTCAGTAATGGAAGGTGAAGACATGAGGCATCCTTACCAGTTTTGAGGATGACACTGAATTTTGGGAGAAATGACTGGTATACCTGAGGACAGGACCATCTAGTGAGATGGAGGAATTCACTGGCAGGAATCTCATGAAATTCAACAAGGGCAAAGACCTGTACTTTGGCCGGAAAAATGCCTGGCACCGGTACAGAGTAGAGAACAACTGGCAGGACTGCCTGTACCTCTACAGAGGTGGAGAGCAAGCTAAACATGGATGAGCAGAGGGCTCTTGCAGCAATGAATCCTAACAGAAAACTGCACAGGACCAACAAGAATCCAGCTAGAGGGCTGAGAAAAAGAAAGAACTGCTGGACCACATCTGGAACACTGCAATGGTTTGGGGCCCAGCAGTTACATGAAAAATGATGAACTTCAGAGGGCCCAGCGAAGATCCACCAAGAGGGCCCATGAACAGGGCTGGAGCACTTGTGAGGCCAGGCTGAGGACTTGTTTAGAATAGAAGAAAGTAAAAATGCACCTGGCAGTAGCTTTCTAGTATCTCCAAGGAAATCATTGACAAAACAGACCCAGGTTGTCTTCCAAGATGCAACACAAAGAAAAAAGAAAATCTCAATTGTTAACCTGAAACAGAGCTGATGTCACATGGAAAAAGGAGGGGGTAAAAACACATGCAAAGTATGGCAGGAACTATGGTACACAAACATGAGTTAAAAGTTCAAGACAGAATGAGTGTCCCCATGACATCTGTGTCTATGCCTGGAGAAGTGAAGGCTCTGGGGAGACCGCAGAGCACCTTCCAGTCCCTGAAGGAGCTTACAAAAAAGCTGGAAAGGGACTTTTGACAAGGGCCTGTAAGGGCCTCTGATGAGTAGTAACTATTAGGGAAATTAGGAGCAGAAGTCTATGCAGTCCTAGGTTGGTGCTTAATCAAATTTTGAAGGACCTGATGTATTTGCCAGCATGGTGGATAATCATGGAGAGTAATTTTGGGTATGACAGGCTAGATAAGAAATCACAAAATTTTGGTGGCTCAGTCTTAATCTAAAGCCTGGTAAAACTGTTTATTGGATTATTAATTATTAAGTAATTAATACTCTCACTTGTAAAAGGTATCACTTAGCAGTGCTTACATATTCAGCCATAGCTCAGATTTAAAAAGCTGTTTTGTTCAAAAAAGATTACAAATGTGAAAATATGCTAACTTCAATCCTGAAAAGGCCCAGAGATATCTATCTATATTCTAGGAGAATATTTACAGTAACAGACAGGATGAATTCTGTTTCATCTGAAAAACTAAGCAGCAATAAGAATTTTTAATTACACAGCAAGTAAGCAGCGTCACAAATTAGGAAGTGCAGGCATAAGACTGGCAACAGCCCACTTTAGTTCCTTACCCACACGAAACAACCTTGAATATTTTCTTGCTTGTTCAAATAGAAAGACTGAACTGTTCTTACCAGCAGTGAAGAAAAAAGTGGTTCCCAATCCTTTAGCACCATTTAGTGGCTATTCATTTGTAATGCAGTTGCATATGTAGAAACTAGTAGGATTTTATCTTCCTCTCTGAAGAGAATTAAGAAAGGCTGGAATGTACCATATAAACACCCCCAGCTCTGAATGCCTGCTTAATAATGCATAATTTATTCACTCATTTGAAAACATTCAAATCTCTAAAGTGGGTAAGGAAGAAAAGCATGTGCAACAATGTTAGCAACACATTAAAAAAAAACCCAAAACCTGAAGTCCAGAAAGCCAAAGCTGCATGAGATAAATCATCTTGTATGCCTTTTGCCAGGCTTCAATCAAGAGTAGGAAACAAAAGACTGCCAATAGATTATACAGGAGTACCTGGGAAATTCTAGAACAAGACATCTGGAAGAGTAACATTCAAGAAAGACCAAGCAGTTATGATAAATAAAACAAATAAGACACTTAAAGGAATAAAACTGACGAGCATATTACTGTCATAAGAAAATGGGAGCAGTGCAGTTTTTCAAGATTAGCAGTAATTCACCTCACTGTTCTTTCTACAAGGCTGCATAAATTTAAAAAAACCTAGCTGTTTCTACATAATAAAATACAGCAGTGTAAATTTATTGTTTTTCAAAACAGCCTCATTTCACCATAAGCAATATCATATTGTCAATGACTATCAGATCCCTTCAGACAGGAGGAACAGACAGGAACAGCACAGGAATCTGTCGAAAGCTGATGTTGTAACACCTCACACGGAGAACATGCCGGTGTGAGGTATGATTATCCCTGGGCAAAACCAGACAGTAACATATTTCCAATAAACTGTCAGCACTACTTCCCAGAAGGCTGGTAAATTGCTTTTACGACGGCTCAGTTCCCGTCCAACACGCACGCCTACATCCCACACTGCGTGCGCCGTTCCAGGGACAGCGGCCCGACCGTGCCCCGCCGAGCCGCGAGCAGGGGAGTTGCGCTCCGCTCCCAAGGGAAAGCGGTTCCGCTCCGGTTCCGTGTAAGCATTTCCCTCCCCGGACGGGCCTTTGGGCAAAGAACGGGCAGAACAGCCGCCTCAAGGACTCCGCACAGTTAGGAGGGCCTTTCCCCTCCCCTTTCCCAAAGCCTCTTCGCAGGCGAGGAACCGGGAGACGAGGCAGACATCCCTCCCCCGCATCCCAGCAGTCTGGGGAAGATGAGAGGGCTTTTCCTCTCCCCCCTCCGGCGCGGCCGGAGCTGGGACAGGGTGACAAACACGGAGTCTCCCTCCCACAGCGGCGCTGGGAGAGCCGGGCGGGCCCATCAGGGTCTCCAAGCCGGGCCTCGCCCGCCCAGCGCGGCGAGCGGTAACAGGAGATACCCTTGAGCGGGCCCCGCGGCGGCGCCGCGCCCGCAGCACTCACCGGGCCCCGCTGGGTGGTGACGGTGGTCGCCATGGCGCCTCGCCAGGGCCGGGGCCGCGGCCGAGAGCCTTCCTCCTCCTCCTCCTCCGGCCCCGCCAGGCCGCCGATGCCGCTCCCGCCGCCCGTCACTCAGCGGGAGCCCCGCGTCACCTGACTCGCCCGGCCCCGCCCCGGGGCAGCGCAGCGGCCCCTCTTGCGCATGCGCCTGCGCACGCACCGGGGAGGGGCGGGGAGTCGTTCTGCGCCTGCGCTGTCCCGCGCTGCGGCCGCCGCAGCGGAGCGCGGCGCTGCGGAGGCACCGCGGCCGGTAGGGGGCGCCGCGGCGCTGCGGCGGAGGCGGGGCGGGCGGGGCGCCTCAGGCCGCCATCTTGTGCCGGGGGCGCCGCGGCTGCGCTCCCGGGGCGCTTCGCGGGCTGTGCCGGGTGTGCGGGGCCACGGGGCCCTCCCCGGCCCCCTCTGCCTGCCCTGGGGGCCGTGTGGGAAAGGGAACGACTCACTGCCTGGCCTGGCCCCAGTGGTTTCCCAGGGCTTGCTGATCAAGCGCAGCCCTTTCCAGGAGAACAAAAGCAGCTTTAATATTCATCCGAGTGGTGCTTCGGGAGACAAAATCTGATTATTTCAAAGCCTATTTAAATAACGTAACTGTTTCCCGTTGTTAGGGCTGTTGCCTGCTGTCAGGATCTGCTGCACAATTTTAGCCCTTAATTAAAATTCTAGTGCGGATTTCGGCAGCTGGAAATAGAACAGTGCAATTAGAGACGCTCCAAATATAGCACCAGCGCTTTTTTTTTTTTTTTTTTCGTTTGCCTCCACTCTCCCCTAACATCTTGCAGTGGGAACAGCCTCATCTTCTTTATAGGTTCATAGAATGTTGCAGGGTTGAAATGAGCCCTAAAGATAATCCAGTTCCAACCCCTGTGACATGGCAGGATACCTCCCACTATACAAAGGTGTTCGGAGCTCCATCCAACCTGGCTTTGAACACTGCCAGGGATGGGTCATCCACAGCAGCTCTGAGCAACCTGTTCCAGTGCCTCACCATCCCTACAGTAAAAAATTTCTTAGTGATATCTACGGTAAATTTCCACTCTTCCAATTTGTACCCATTACTCCTTGTCCTGTCACTGTAGCTCCTTACAATGAGTCCCTCTCCAGCTTCTCTGTAGGTCCCCCTCAGACAGCAGAACGTTGCTGTTAGGTCTCCTCACAACACTCTCTTCCCCAGGCTGAACAGCCCCCACTTTCTCAACCTGTCTTTGTAGAGCAGGTGCTTCAGTCCCCTTATTCATTTCATGACCCTTCTCTTGGCTTGCTCCAACAGTTCCACGTCCTCCTTACGCTGGGGACACCAGAGCTGTGTGCAGTACTCCAGGCGGGGTCTCCCAAGAGTGGAGTAAAGGGTGAGAATCCATTCCTCGCCCTGCTGGCCACACTCCTTTTGATGCGGACCAGGACACAGTTGGCTTTGCGCACACTTGCTGGCTCGTGTTCAGTTTGTCATCAACCATCAGCCCCGAGTCTTCCTCTGCACGTAGAAAGTCTTGACATTATTACGACATTACAGTCTTGACATCATGAGGGCAGGATGGAAGAAAAAGAGTGTTAACAAGCTTCATTGGTATTCTTACACCTATAACCACACAAACTACAAAATTAGTTTTGGGTGAGTCATGAGCTGTTACAGTTTTACTCACCATGGATTTCATTCCGAGACCTCATCTAGTTGCAATGATTTCAAAGAGATCAGACAGAAGACATTATTGCCTCTATGAAATTTGTATCAGCAGGAAAAAAAAAAGGTAATATTAACTCAGAAATTCTTGAGATTTGTTTTCTCCATACAGAGATGCACAGTGACTAAAGTGAGCATTGTCCCTTCCTGACGGTGCTGCCACTTTCTAACTTCATTTTTTATTTTCCGGTTTTGTCATTGTTCTCAGGAAAACCGCACAGAATCCAACAACTTACCTTTATTCACCGTTTTAAGCCATTCTAAGCATTTTTTCAAGGATTCGTTGTTCGACAAACTTCCCCCGGTTCTTGGATCGGTGCCTGCAGGGGGCCGGGAAGCGGCGCGGCAGTGGCGGCACCGCCACCTGGCGCACGTCCCCGGAACGACAGGCGGCCTTCGGCCGGCGCCGAGCGGGGTGGCTTCCCCAGGGACCGCCGCCAACAGGCCGGCAAACACAGTCGGCAGCGCGTCTGCCGTCAGCGTCGTAATTAAAGCGGGAATGTTAGCCGTGGGAAAGGTGAGAGAACAAAAGTCATAAAACCCTCTTATTTGCAACATATGGGCATCGTTAAAGAAAGGTTGAAAGGTAATCAAAGAAGCTATAATGACAATAAATTGCGTTTATCTTGCAATAAACATTTAGACATCAGTTTCTCCTGTGTCATTCTTTCATTCTCATTTCAAGTCTCTTCTCTGTTGTTCCCAATTCTTCATCTACCCTTCACATTTGTCATAGGCCCATTTGCCTCTTTTTATGAATTTTTAAGAGCTTAATATCTCCAAAGACATTAGGTAAAAATTGATTAAAACCAGACAGCTGGTTGTAGATGTGTAGAGATAAATAAATACACATCCACATAGTGGGATTGCTTGAAAGTTATCAAATAGACATTTCTCCCTAGGCTGGCTCCAGAATGTGAAAGTGTAGATAGCACCTAAGGTTGTTTTTTTTTTTTCATAAAATCAGAAACCAGTGTCTCAAGATGGCAGAGGAGAAGAGTAATGCACATGACACTTCCTCACTGAGAAACAGTTGCAGTAGAATTCCTGCCAGATTAATTCTATGTTTGTTCAGAAACCCAGAAGGGCCCCTTCAAAGGCTGAGGAGAGTCTGATGCTCTGGGGAAAGTGAGGGAACACAAAGCTCAGGTGGATAATGTCTGACTTTCTTTAGGTGTTTGCTTAGCACTCAGCATCGGGGTCTGACTTGAAAACTGAAAGCTGTCACGTGGCACTTTAAATATGCAAGTAGCAGAAATTAGTGTGGTGAGAGAACTACATTTGTACCTCTGTGAAAATAGCGTGCTCTTAGGAAGGTCAGGCCTCACAGGGTTTTTAGGTAAGGTACCTGTTGGAATCCTTCAGTTAGGAAGGAAACTTCAAACTTTTTGTTATTTCATCTCTTCCCCAGGGAAAACTCACAAGTGAGTTGAGTGGTTACATTTTGTGTCATTTTGAGTATCTCTTGATACTGGGTGAGTTTCCACAGTCATTTAACCCCACTGGTTTATTGTGGCTTACAAAAACAGTGAGGTCACAAGAAGGTTTTAAAATGTACTCATAGCTGTGCAATAGCTGGTGCATGAAAGCAGAGTAGTAAATCACGGTTGGGATTTGTCTCTGAAAGAGATATTTACCTGGCCCTGCTGAGGATCTCACAGTGAACTGGCAAAACAGGTTTTGGGTTAAATTTTGTAGGTATTATGAGCATACAAGAGTACTATGGGATGACTCTGCATCGCTTCCAGTACTGGCTTGGATGTCGGGCAATATCAGCCCTTTTTTGCCATTTGTCATAGGGCTTTAGGTGCCACACAAAGGGACCATTCTGTTGTGTCAGAAGAAAACCAGCTTTTGTGAAATGCAGAGCCCAATTCTACCATCATTTCTTACTCAGTCTTGCCAAGCTGATGTGAAGTGAATTGCAGGTGGGGGTGACAGTGGAGAAGGCCAAAGGGATCCACTACTTTGCAGATCCAACCCATACCAGAGTGCAAGCGCAGAAAAAGGAAAGGGATGTCTCAGGCTTCCAGCTGTAGAAGAGCCCTTGGAGCTGTGGTGTGCTGAGCTTGTTGGGCTGTATGCAGGCTTACACGGGGGCTGGACACAGTATCAAACACCAAACAAGAGACTGCAATGCTAATCTTTTGTTCATGGTGCCAGATCAAACCTGGTAATGTACAACTGAGCTGAAACAGGAACATGGAAATCTCAGATGGTTCTCGGACTGGCTGTAACAAACAATAATTTCCACTTCAATGGCATATAAGGTATGCAATATGCGTTGCAACCTTTAATTAATCCTCACAGTCCAGTTGGGATACAGAAGAATTACATCCCACATCATGGAGGAAAGATAGCTCCAGCATACAACATGGCAACCCTGAAGCAACGCACAACAGCATTACCCAGGCATTTCAGTCAGGATGGATCCTGCACTGGGACTAGAAGAGAATAAATTGGAGAAACAATTAAATACAGACTGAAGATCAAAATCAGTGCTGCCTCCCTCCTGATGAGGGATGAAGCAGAGCTGTTAAACAGCAGGCAGCTCACCACCCTCACAAGCACTGCAGAATTTCATACTCCAGTGTTAGAGCTGCTGATTGAGCCAGATGACTATTGGCAAAAGCGTTGTTGGAGCAATTGTGGGGGATTCTACCAGCAAAGCCGAGAGCACTGCCGAGCAGCTAATAAGTGGCTATTCTTCAGTCACGCTGCACTCAAAATAGCTTTCCAGCAGAGGAAAAGCAAATTCTATTGGCTTCAACACCTGGTTGAGCAACTTAATAAGGACAAAATTGAAAGTTAGGGCTGAATCATTATTTATTTTATAACTACATCTTCATCACACAGTTCACTCCAAAATGGGAGTTATTTCATTTCAAATCAGGTTTGTGCAAGCTTTTTCCATAGGTTCATTCAGCACAGAGGTGAGGAGAAGGTTCTTTGAAAACAATTTCAGACCCCAGCTGCTTCAGAGGAGGAGAGCAATCTACAATGATAAGAAGACTATGTCCTTTTTCTCCAGTTCTGCCACACTTCTCCCAAATTGTATTTGTAAGTGTATTTTTAAGACACCAGGGAAATTGTAGCAGTGCAAAACTGTATTTAGTGTTATTTTGGTAACATGTTCATTTCCAGACAGTGCTTCAAAAGAGATGAGCAAATACTTAGAAGAGCAAAGTGTCTCTGTCCTGTGCACAGCAGACACAGAAAACTGCTTGTTCCTCTTATTGAAATTACCTTTTATATATTTGAAAGCTGCTATTGTTTTAACGTCTTAGATTTCATTTCACTGAAGTTCAGCTATTCAGAGGAATGTCAGATTAAACCTATCCTAATTCTTTCAGCCTTTTCTAACAAGTATACCTTTCTGAAACCTGATAATTATTGTTATATTCCTCTGTTTTTTTTCCCAGTAGGATCATACTTCCCTGAAGTGTCCAAAATTGGCTGTGTCCCATCCCAGCTCAGATGTCCAGCTCTCTACAGACAGCTTCAAGAACAGCTGAAGAATTGCTAAATGTTTTGTAGATGGTAGCATGGGCTATAAATGGCAAGAGGGGAATGCCTTGTTTTGCAGCACAATAACATTGTAAACATCCAAATATCTCTCTGACATGCAATTATTAAACTTGTTCGTCGTCATCTTATGTTTCTGCAGTTCATTATTCTTGTGTGATGACCTATTTGTTTTTATTGAGTTGCATCCTCTCAGCTCCTCTTGGTGTTGTTATACAATGTATACCTGTTATGTTTGATTGGCAAAAATACCTGCCCACAGTAACTGTGAATAAATCAATGTGTTTGTTGGTTTGTTTAAAACCAAGCTGCTGTCTTATCCAGAGGTAAGTCTTGGAAATGAAATTTTCACATCTTTTTTATTTAATCAGATTATCCTTTTTAAATCTAGATTATTTTTGAAACAGGAGGATTCCCTGCTCCCTTGTGTTAAAAATACAGACAGTAGAAGTCATTATTTGAAACAAAAGACTAAAGCAACGGAGATTTTGGCATTCTCATCTCACTATAAGTCCTCAGCTGTGAGGACTTGTAGCATTCTCAGTTATGATATCCTTATTTGTACGTCGTACCATGCCAGGCTGTGAATAGATGTCACAAGGCATCCTATTCATGTGCTGTAAAAATTTCCATGTATTTATTTCCCTTATTTTGTTCTCCTCTCAGAAAATAAAATAAATACAGATAAAAATTCTTGAATTTTTGAAGAAGGGATTGTTTTTGTCTGGTCGCCAAATTCCTTCTCACCAAAATATAAATAAAGACATAGAAGGGAAGAAACAATAAAAAATAAAAGGGAAATGACAGAGGCAGAAATAACAACTTCCTTCAAAATGGTAAGGATGTTGTTTTAGAGTCATTCTAACAAGCCAGGTTTTTTCAGATATCTTCCAAATCATAGTAAATTTGTTCATATATATCCCATTTGATCTAATATTTTGTGTAGGCTCAAGTAGTACAAATTTCTTAATCCGTAAGTAGTGAATTTCTGGGCAGGAATTCTTTCATTTCCACTCCATCCCCAGGCAAGCAAACATTGCTTTTCTGCTTGCACAAGTTCATTATAGAATTTTTTACTCATATTTCCGGGAAAGCATAGTTTTTCACCTTTTTAATTTAGCTGCTTTGTTGATTCTCCACGATCACATCATATACATGCAGATCAGTGTGCTTTCTCCTCTTTCCAACTGCTATTTTTTTCAGAAGAGGCACCAATTTTCTGTGTGTAAAAGGATTTCTACATGTTAAATGGCATATTTTTTCCTACTGGGTATTTCAGTGTTATCAATATTAGTTTTTATAATGAACAGTGAATATTATGAGGACTCTACAGTAACAGTGGCTTTCAGTAGTGATATTTAGTAGGTTCTTTCCCTGCTTGGCTCTTCCCCTAGGTCTTTATATTTGGTGCCTAACTGCCTGCAAGGAAATCATTATTTTCTGTTAGATGTTTAATCACAAACCTTGCAAGGAAATCTGCTGTTTTCCAAACAGTGCAGAACTAACTTCATTACCATATTGACACGCTAGATACACTTCCCAGCCCTAAAGCCCTGTCTTCTTAAAAGCCTGTAGCCTATATTCCCTCTGGAAAAGATTATTTTCCTATAATTCAATAGCCTGATTTACTATTTCCATCTTTCCTCTAGAGTATTTCTTGCTGAACGTGACAGGTTGTGGGGGACAGGGCAAGTTACACAGAAATACACGTGGTGCCTGCAGTGGGATTTTTATATGTACTAGATGTGGTTTCTGTGTGGTCAGATTCTCAGCCTCCTCTGAAGTCAGCACAGATGTACAAAGAGGGTCTGGAGCTCTATCCGGGAAGGAACAGCAGTTTTGCGTCTCTGCAGAGCTGCCTTGGCTCAGCCTCAGGGAAGTCAATAGGAGATGCAGGAGTTCAGCACCTCTGAAAATGCAGCACGTTCAGCAACTTTTTACCTTGTTTCTTTCCAACAGCTTCGAATTGTTATGGTACTAGGGAGAGTGTGGAGGTAAAGCAATTAGATACTGAGTCAGCTTGAGCATTCTCAAGCATCAGGACTGGACGAGTCGACATCTGTAGCTAAATATTTCAAGCATTTCCCAACTCCTTCTTCTGTTCACTGATTATTAGGTGTCACCATATAAAATGTCACCGTAGTGTTCAGTCATATTCGTATGTGACTGAAGAGGAAATTAATTTTTCCCTGCAAGGGAGACTTCTAATGAGGTATTTGTCTTGTGTTTAAAGCTAATTGCTTTAAACACAAGAGAAATAGGCATCTTCTTAGACTTGCTGAGGATCTAAGTTCAGTTTCTGTAGGCTCTATGATCTCATTAAGTGGTTTGATCTCTCCACGCTACCTCTCCACTCCCAAAAAAGTTACATTAATGCACTTGTTGAGTATTACAATTCTGCATGCTCAAGGGCAGAGTCATCTGTGACAATGGAAAATGTTTAGGCCAAAAGGTCCTTTTGGTCAAGGTCTTCAGCACTTACTGCAACATGTAAGATCCATACTGTATATGCAGTGAATGGCTGCTCTAAGTGTGGCTTTAACCAAAGTTCTAAAAAACCGCAAAGAAAGCAAAAGTTTGTAAGACACACAGATATTACAGATCTGTATAACACATATGCTCACGTACCTGTTTCAAGTCACTTTTTTCTTGGCCTCCCTTCTGCTGCTTATAGCATCGTGTAGCACTTTCTGGCACATATTGGTGCCTTCAACACGAAGGTGGTGTCACCTGACTGTAATTATAGAGATTTCCCCTGCAGGAATCCAGCCCTACAGCTATATTCAGAACACAAAAAATGTGTGAATTAAAAATACAACTCTGCTTTTTTTTGTGATAACCAAGCACATAATTTCCTTTCCTTTAGTTTTTTTTTCCTAAAATAAAGATGGAGAAGACAGAAACATCATAGGATAATCTAAGCCTTTATACATCATTCATGAAGACTACCAATTGTAGAAAGAACTGCATATGTAGAAAGTGCTGCATAGAAAGTGGTTTTTCTTCTTTCTTGTTCTTTATCCATGGTTTACCAGAAAAAGCCTTATTTTAGCATGACCTGTAAATACTGCTATTGAAATAGTTTATCAAAATCAGAGAAAGGTTTCTCTCTCTGCAGAATTCACCAAACATTTACTCGTCACGAGAAGTAACAATTTTATGCTGTATAACACATTTGCAAGCCCTAATACTTCTCTTGGCTCCTACAGAAGCCTCTGAAGTTTTATGTAAGCCACCCTCAGGTTTCATGTGTATTATGGATACTGGACAGCTGAAGAACCTAGTTGGGAAGATGTGTTGAAAAATGAGGGTAACAAAGCTATCTACCCCACTGCAAAGTAATCTTCTGTGACTCTTCTCAGGGTGTATTTCTGGAACCATTTCTTTGTGACCATTTTTCCTTTTTAACTTTGATCATACTGAGCCTTTGTTTTTCTTGTAGCTTTCCCTGTGGCACCAGGCAACAAGAATTAGGCACCACGAGTCTGGTGTGGCACATGTGCAATTGTCAATGAATACCAGGTAGTACAGTTCAGACTACCTTCGCACAAATGCCTCTGTACAGGCAGTTCACATCTCAGTATTTGTACTATCTGATAACAATAGTACTTAAAGGTCTGTATTTAGATTGGGTTCTAATTGTACCAGGCATTTTCTCTGATTAAACCATTTTTATGTGTACATAAGCTGTTCTGACTGATGTTGTTGATCCAAAGTAAGAGATTTCTACCCTCAGCTTTTGTCACAATTGCTTTTTGCCCCCTTCATTTTGTTCTTTCAACATTTCCCTTATCATTCCCTCCTTCAATTCTGTAAAATTTTTCTAGTTTAACATAAACAAACAAATGCTCTCAAGTATGAAAATAAACACACCATTTAATATTACTGCCTCATTATTCAGTTGGGGAACCAAGATATGGGGAGATTAAGTGACTTGCTGGAGGAAAAGGAGGAAGGAGCAGGAAGAAAATTTAGCTCCTCTGAGTCACAGTTCAGCATCTTAAACTCTTTGTTCTGACTTCATCTTACCTCTGAGTGTTGCCCAATCTCTTTATGCTCAAACTTCCCTTATCTAAACGGTATCTCTTCTGATTTCAAAGGGTGGCTTGTCACACAGGACAGGCACGGAAGAGATTAAGGGGTTGTTCTAGGCTTTTCATCTCTGGAATTTTTCTCCACAGCCACTGCTACAAGCTACAGTGAAATTGATGTGCTGGAATCACAACTTTCCCTTCACCATCTCAGAATTTTTTTTTCCTCTATCATGTTTGTTCTGTGAACTGTTTGTTTGCCAGCTTCTGCCTGGCAAGAATTGTCTACCTGCTTTGTGCATAAATGTAAGGCATAACTTGAAGGTTCAGAATGATTACCAGTTGGCCAGCTGCCATGTTGGTCTTTGGGATTTAACTTTTCATCCACAAAAATGACATGTATTTATTTATTTGTATTAAAAAAGTTCCACTGGCTGTTGTCTCTAGATGCTCAGACAAAAGCTTTTAGCCAAATGTAAATATGTACTGCCTGAATTAATGTCCACTAATGAAAGCCCTTCTTGACCAGCCTAAACTAACATACACTCCCATATCTTTTAAGTTCCTCCATGCTCTTTCTCAAAGTCTGGAGAAAATATATACTCTGCAATCTGCAGTGTGATCTGTAAGTGAAAAAACTTAGAAGCGGACAATCTAGTAGGGGAGTGGAATCCAGGATTCTGGATGAAGCACTGTACATTGCCCACTTTCAGTCAGATTAGCACAAACTGTATTTTTTTGCCTCCTTTGCCTGAAGCATTGAGTTCTCTGTTGGGTTTTTACTACATGCAGCTATCTACTATAAAATATATTCACACTTAACAATCTAGTTGAGAAAAAACCCCAAACTTATGCTCAGATCCGAAAGCTAACTTGATTTCCAAAACCAGCCTACATGAACTCATGTATTATTGCACAGAAGGAATGGCATTGTTTCACCCTGGTAGGCAGCTGAGCAACACACACCTGCTTGTTCTTTTCCGCCCTGGTAAGGGTAGAATCAGAAAAGTAGAAGTGGGGAAACTTGTACCTTGAGATAAATGGCTTTTTTTTTTTTAAGGGGATGGGGGGAAGAAGTACAAACAACAAAGACGGGGGGAAAAACCCACAATAAACAAAAATAAGTGAAAAAAGTGATCCAGAAGAACACACTTCCTCACCACTGACTGATGCCCAGCCCTGAGAAATGGCAGCTCATGCCAGCCTCCATCCCTCACTCCCAGTTTTATTGCTGAGCATGGCCTCATGAGGTGTGTGATATCCCTTGCATCAGTTAGGGTCAGCTGTCCCAGCTATATCCCTTCCAAATTTCTTGTGCACCCCATGCCTCATCGCTGGTGAGGGAGTGTGAGAAGCAGAAAAGGCCTTGACACTGTGTAAGCACTGCTCAGTGATAATGAAAACATCCCTGTTTTAATTGAAAATTTAAAATGTAACATCACACAAGCTATTGTGAAGAAATTTAACTCTATCATAGTCAGAACCTGTGCAAAGGAAAATTAATAAATGTGGATAGCTCTGCAGAAGCTTTATTCCTAAAATGGTAATAGTCCATTTTTAAAGCTGAAGTATGGATAAGGATTTGCACCGGGATATCAAATATATTGCTGCTAAACACAGTGGACTGTTGTTACTGATAAAATAGTAATAGAAAAGTCCAAAGCAAACTGTTACTATCAGCAAAACCTTTGAGATATTCCAAATGTAACAGAAGATATGTTGTGCTTTAAGCAAAGAGAGCGAGTCTCCAGAAGCTTGGCCTTCAGCGTGCTTATGCAAGAAGGGGGCAAATGCCCAGGATCTGTTCTTATCACTAGTGCCAAAAGTGCATCTGTCTCAGCTAATTCTTATAGTTGTTCTTTCACCTGCAGAATCCAATTCCTCTGAACTTCCCTGAGTTTATAAAGGTCTTCTAATATGTTCCTTAATTGTTGAGCTCTGAGGTTTTCTTGCTCATACACTTTCTCTTTCAATCCCAGTGTGATTTACAAGTATTCCAAATTACTCAAATTTTCAAACCTATTTTTTGCTTCTAATATATTCATCTTTTGCTACATTTTGTTATCTTTGTATGGAAAAATATGGCAGGACATTTCCATGATCTCTGCCTTCAGCTGTTCATTGATTTAATCCAAATTTTTACTCTGCAGTTCTAATTGTTTGATTTGTTCTGTTTGTTTTTCAGTGTGTCCCTGGCACCATGTACTTTTCTGTGTAGGTCTTCTACTGATGTCCTCAAACACTTTGCATTGGCTTGCAGTTGCCTGAACTCATCCTTCAAATCTTCACTTTCTTTCAGTAAATTCCATTTTCCGATATTCAGCTCTGCTACTGTTCTTCTGTTTCTGTGAGATGCCATCTTTTATTTTGTAAGTTTTCATTTTTGAAAGACAATTTATTAACTAGAGACATTTTTCTGCTAGAGGAAGAAAGCATGGTAAAGGTGGCAGAACACTGCTGTGCTCTCACAGCCTCCAGCCTGTCCAAGTGTGACGTAATAAGGATGTCACTATTCAATGGTTCCAAATTGCCTGCTCTTACTGGGTGGCCCTTGCTTGCAAGATGTTGTTGAAAAAGTATCAGAAGGTGTTTTAAGAAAATTAAGAGCTTCAGGGTAAAATTAGTTCATTAGAAATCAGTTGAGAGTTAAATAGGGCACAGAAGTATAGCATTTTTCAAAACAGGGAAGTGTTTAATAGAGTGGTGAAAGGCACCAGGTAGGACTGATGCTTTTGGTATATTTACTAAATGAATATTCCGAGAGCTGTTATGAACAGTGAAGTGACCCCATTTTTAGATGACATAGCATTCTGCATGTTAGAGCAATTCCAGCTGAATTGTACATGAGATTCTTAGATAACAGTAGCCATTTAGGAGACAAACGTGGAAATCATGATGCATAGATCGATAAAACAGCAATCCCCATAACATTAGCAGCAGCAAGGAGAATTCATACTGCATTTAAAAAAATGGTAGAGTGAACAAAGACCTAGTGGGGTGTCCTTGCAGCAGAGCTCCTCTAGCCCTCTCTCCTTGGCTCTCCCATCCATCTCCTGCTCCTGTCCATGGCAATTCTCATCCACGCTTTCTCTCCAGCCTGAGCCCGTAGTTGTGTACCCTAGGTTGGCAGTACATTTTTTCCATGCCTCTGCTGTGGGTATTTCCAAGGTAAGAAGCAGCCTAGAATCCTGCCATGTTGCCTTTAATCACTCTGTGTTAAATACTTCCCTCTTTTGAAAGTGATATATTTCTGTGCACTGTTTAACTCTCAGCTAATTTCTAATGAAGTAATGTAACCCTAAAGTGTATAATAACTGTACACAGCACTGAGTGTCATTGCTATTCTCACACTAGCCCCATCCTCACATACTACAATACCAGAACAAGCAAAGCAGGCTATGTAGGGCTGCCTACCCTATTCTGCTGTGGAGATCTTTGGCAGTTTAGGGCATCCATGTGTTGGAATAATTAATGAGGTTTCCAAGTCCAGCTCATCAATCTTCAAAGTTTCTTCAGTGTGTCTGTCAGCAATTCCTTTGCTTTGCTAATGAGTGTCCTTTTTGGGGCAGAGTCCACAGTTTCCATTAGCTTCCAAATCCTTACTGTGGTATGACATGGCTCTCCCAGCACTCAAATTCCTGCTTCAGTCTGGTGTGACTTGTAACAGGCTGAGCATATCCCACACCAAATGTCTCACTCCCCATTCTCAATGTCTGGAATACATACCTTGTCCATAGAAACGAAGACAGACTTTCATTAAATGGAGCCTGGGTAGTAGAGGAGGATTTTATTCAGTTGCAATATATAGCTTTTTGTCTAAATGAATTTAGGTGAGCTGTATTAATACCTAGGGGGATTTTCCCTCTCTTTTCTTCCGCTTTTTGGCAGTGTGTCTCCCAAAACATCATTTTGAAACCAATTAGCGGGTGTATGGCACTGCAGAACCAGCAACTTTCCAAAGGATCTTCCCTGTCTCTGCTGATTCTCCTTCACTGCTGTTACATAATCCTCTCCTTCTGGATGAGTTGTTCTTCCATTTTCTGCTGTTCTAGCATGAAATTACAAAGCCCCATACTGCAAATTAGATTTCAGTAGGGATATCAGGTGTATCAAGAATGGCAATTCCAAATGGCCACAAAAAATGCCCTTTTTAAATGTCTCATGAATGGAAGCGTCCACTAATATTTTAGGAAAAACAGGGAGAAAAGGCAACAAGACCAAGAAAGGTTGTGATATTTTTGCATTGCAAAGCTGTAGCTTGTTAGCATAATTTTCAGTGTGCAAAGTCCTTTTTGTTTCAGTAAGACTGGGACATGCTGTAGCTCTGTGTGTGGAGTGACTCACTTCTAGTAAAATATCTCTGAACAATGTCCCTTTAAACCACACTTCCCTAAGAAGCAAAAAGGGTGGGGGAAGATGGAAGGAGATTCATAAATGTGCCATGAATTTCTAGAGAAGGGAAACCTTGTCAGGAGACACGAGATTATGTTGCAGCTTTTAACCCATCCAGGGTTCTTTCATCATAGCTGACCTTCACTGCAGCAACACTCCATCAGCTGCACAAAACCCAAGAGAGACTAAGGAGAGTGATAATCACTGGAAAAACCCTGCTGAAGGCTCCTTGGTGGCTTCAGGCTGCCTCCTGAGGACTCCATGTGGCAGTTTCAGAAGTGCAGCCTCCCTGTCTGTGAGGCTGTATATTGATGCAGGAGAGAAAGACACACGCCTGGAGACAATAGTGGGGGAAATGCTGAGCCTTCAAAACTAAAAGAAGCTGCTCATTGGACCACTGTGGTTTGCCATTAAACTGGAGAAGAAACATTTATATTCAACTTCATTTAATCTATTGATATTACTAGAAAGTAAGTCAAAAATTCTAACTTTGTATTTGAAAGGAAGTTGGAAAGCCAGAGGGTTATACCACAGCTAAACTGGACCTGCTGTATTTAAGGAAGTATTCAGGAGGTTTGGAGAGGGGATAAGTAAAAGGCAGCAAAGAAAAATGCCATGTTGAATAACATGGAAATACTCTATAACAGCAGAAATCAGAAAGTTATCATGTATTTCAAACTCATTCCTTATTCAACAGAATGATTGTTTATATCAAAAGGAATCTGTCAAAGGAAGGAAATGAAAATTTGGCCCTAACCTAATTTCATGCTCTCCTCGCTTTGGACTGATAAGAACCAAATTAACTTTGTGTTAATCAAGAGGTTATAAAACATTGTAGAGATGGATGATTTCTGCTGATTATGGTAAAAAAATATTTTGTTTGCACATTTAGACAATAGAGCAGTGCATTTCTTCTAAAATAATTAGTTTTATAGTATTTAAAACTTTTCATGCACAAAAGCGGAAAGCCTTAAGAAGTCTTTTTTTTCTCTTCTCTCTTCAGATCCCTGTCTTCTCTATACCCTTCTTCGGTACTTCTCCACTTCCATTCACAAAATAGCAGGAGAGAGAATCAAACAGAAAATCATGTTGTTCTGCTTTCCCTTTTATCATATTCCATACTTGACCCAAGAAATCAGGAAACAGTTAAAAGCTTCTGTTTCAGCTGCCCACCCTGTTCAAATTCTTCCTCTCATTTTGTTTGCCTGAAACTTTGCTTTTTAAAAAGCTTGCCATTGTGCTTGAATGTATGTGTGTACTTACAGACATTTCTGTGCCCTTGTTCTTTCATTCAAGTGATATTACAAAATGTCTTTTCATTTCTAACAGGGTTCAATCATTTCTGTAATAAACATGTCCTTCAACACAATTCTCAACCTTAATGCTTCTCAAATGTCTCTAACGATTTCTAATTTACTGACATTTTCCCCAAGCCCCTCATCAATTTAACTATTCAAATTGCTAACACTGTTAATAATTCCTCAGTCTCCAGCAGACCCACTGCAGACCTTGAAATCCCTCTGCTGCCTCTGCAGACAAGAACACATCTGGATGTGCATCCATACCATGCCGGATCAGAGTATTTATTAGCCTGGTAGCAGAGTCTCATCACCATGCAGTATAATGATTAACAGCTTCATTCTCACCATTGCTATCCAGAAGGGCCTCTCACGGGGTCATTTCCTGCCCTTGCTTCTGTCTTACAGTGGCGTAATTTCACTTACTTCAGCACACGTGGAACAGCAGAAGCACAAGGGTCTCTACTGCTAAGGGTTTGTGGGGAAGGTTTTGAGAAACATTTGGAACTGCGTGCCAAATTGCCTTCCGATTTTCTTTGAAAAAGTCCAGATGTCTGTACTTTGGGGAAGATTTGAAGGGGAAGCAGATGCAGGCTGACCTGTCTTCAGACAAGAGCCCAAATTTTCAGAATGGCCCAACATATGCTGTACTGAGACATTTGGGCTGAAGATACTGAAATAAGCTCTGCATGACCCTGCTGCACAGCAGCTGAACTGCTCTTACCCCGCACTACATAAAAAGCATTTGGAAATAGCTCGTCTGTAGGAGGCAGTTCAGGCCTTGGAGTGTTTTGAATTCCAGCTTTCTAGACAAAGCTCCCATGCAGTGGCAGCTCTTTAAGTGGCTCACCTCAAAATTTCCTGGCCAGAAGTGCTCCTATCTGTGATGGTACACATGCAACTAGCAAAGTCACATGTGACAGTCCCTGAAAAGGGACCTTCCTCCTTGCACATGCAGAACAAAGAGATGAACTGCCTGTGCTGACACTGCCACAGTCAATGAAAATAACCAAATTTGGACAGGAGATGGATGGTCTGCAGCCATTAGCCAGGAGAGCGACTGTAAAGCAACAGTGCTTCAAGGGGGAATCCCTGCAGAAGCGCAGCCCACTAATTAGAGCATGGTGATTAGAGCATAAATCTTTACCTGGTAAAGATTTCCAGAGCCAATGTCTTTAACCACAAATTTCTTGGTAACCAAGCTACTTAAACCCTCTGGGTCTTGGTTTTCATGTTTGTAAATTTAGGGTTGAGATAACCATCCCTGGGCGATGTAATTAACTTGTCTTTACAAAATGCTTTGTGATACTGTGAGGGATGTTACTGGCTGCATGCAGGGAGTGATTTTTCCATGGGACAGTGTATGTGTGTTTTTCAGTCTGTCTTGACAACTGTTTTCCATGACACTGGGGTATTAAAAATTTCTGAGCCACTTGAGTGATGGTCTCAATACCTTTCAAATTGTGGATAACTGTGAAAAGTTGCCCACTGAAAACAGAAGTCTGCCTCTCTGAATAGTATTTGCTTCTTGAAAAACAATTTTGCTTCCGTGAAAAACAAGGTTAGAAACGAATCTAGGAAAATAATGGCAAAATGAAATGTCAGTTCTTCATTCAAGTAGCATATTGAGGAAAATAAAAAATATTATTTTGTAGCTTTGATGACTTCCTATGAGGACTACAAGGTTCATAGAATAATAGAATCATAGAATATGCTGAGTTGAAAGGGATCCATCAGGATCATCGAGTCCAACTCCTGCCCCTGCTCAGGACACTCCACGAGTCACACTACATGCCCGAGAGCATTGTCCATACTGTTCTTGAACTCTGTCAGGCTGGTGCTGTGACCACTTCCCTGGAGAGCCTGTTCCAGTGCGCAAACACGCTCTGGGTGAAAAACAATGTAAGGAAGCAGTCAGTGTAAGAGATGAACATGCATTAGAAAACATAAGATCAGGGTTTAAAGCTCTTGATGTTACCATTGTATTAGCATAAAATCTTTACTTTTAACCCTTACTCTGCCAAAAAAAAGGAGAAAAGAAAAAGTCACATTCCCTGCAACTCCATGTTGACCACAATCCGATTGTTTCTCAAAGACATGAAGGAAGAAAATCATAGAATCATTTGGGTTGGAAAATACACTTGAAATCATCAAGTTCACACATAATCCTAACACTGCCAATGACACTAAACCATGTCCCTGCACCCCACATGTACACATCTTTTATATACCTCCAGGGATGGTGACTCCACCACTTTGCTGGGCAGCCTGTTCCAATGCCTGATCATCCTTCCAGTGAAGAAATTTTTCCTAATGTCCAATGTGAACCTTCCCTGGCACAACCTGAGGACAGTTTCTCTTGTCCTATCACTTGCTACTAGTTGCTACCTATCACGTGGGACCAACCTCACTACAATCCACTTTCAGGCACTTGTAGAGAGTGGTAAGGTCCTCCCTCTGCCTCCTTTTCTCCAGGTTTAACAACCTCAGCTCCCTCAGCCTCTCATCACAGGACTTGTGCTACAGACCCTGTCTCCTTGTGCTTGTTTGCCCTTCTCCAGACATACTCCAGCACCTCAATGACTTCCTTCTAGTGAGGAGCCCAGCATTGGACACAGTTGCTGAGGTGCCACCTCAGCAGTGCCCAGTACAGTGGGACAATCACTGACCTTCCCTGTCACCAAGGTTAGGCTGACAGGCCTGTAGCTCTGTGGATCCTTCTTCTGTCCCCTTTTGTAGATGGACATCACATTTGCTAACCTTCAGTCAACTAGGACCTCCCCAGTTAGCCAGGACAGCTGACAAATTGTTGAAAGTGGATTGGTGAGCACTTCCACCAGCTCCCTCAGTAGAACAGATTTGTGTGTGTAGCAAGTCACTGACCATTTCTACTCGGATTATTGTATCTTCGTTCTGTTCCCTGTCTTTCAGATCAGGGGGCTAGGTACTCCAAGAACAATTGGCGTTGTTATTAAAAACTGAGGCAAAGGTGGCATTTAGTACTTGGACCTTTTCCTTATCGTTTGTTGGTGTGTTTCCCCCTGCATTCAATAAACTATGGAGATTTGTCTTAGCCACCCTTTTGTTGTTAATGTATTTATAGAAACATTTTTGTTGTCATTTACTGCACTTGTCAAATTAAGTTCTCGTTGGGCTCCGGTCCTAATTTTTTCCCTGTATTACCTCACAGTATCCTTGTAGTTCTCCTGAGTTGCCCACCACTTCCTACAAAGTTGGTACACCTTTTTTTTCCTGTGTTCCAGCCCAGCTCATCCTTAGGCACATGGGGACAGCCTGCTCCTGTGTCTTTAGAATCTTCTGGAAGAATGTTCAGTCCTCCTCACTCCTTTGCCCTTCAGCTTCCCAAGGGACTCTCTCAAGTAGGCTCCTAAACAGGCCAAAGTCTGCCCTCAGTCTGCCCTCCAGAAGCTCAAAGTTGCAGTTCTGCTGACCCCACTCCTTACTTCTCCAGCAGTCACAAATTCCCTCATTTTGTGATCACTATGCCCAAGACAGCCTTAAACAATCACAGCACCCCAGCAGCCCTTCTCTGTTCATAAACAGTACGGGGCACTATAGTATGCAAGCTACTCCGTGAAAGGGGCAGAGCATCTTACTTCTCTTAAGAAACAAGGAGGAGATTTTCTGGTGCTCAGAAATTAGGCCATGATGCATAAAGGCATTTAGCTGATTGAGTTGAGTGGGTTGCCCAAATGAATCTTAGTGTATGTATATGTATCTATAGATAGATAGATAAATCAATAGATCTACATGCATAACTGAGGGAGGTGGGATTTTTAGAATTAGGAAGAGAAGGAAAGAGGAGATCTTATGACTACCTGCAACTCTATTCTGAAACCAGGGGGCAAACCACCCCGTCAAATGGTAGTAAAATGAAATGGGGACATTAGGTTACTGACTCCCAGCCACTCAAGGTGTATTGGAAAGAAGATTGGACCTCTGCCTTCCTTTTTCTGAGAGCTATTCCTTGCAAATGCAGGGAAAAGTACTCATTAATCTTCCTCTGTTTGATTTTTGTATTTCTGATGAATTTTAAATAGACAAGTGGGGCCAGTTCACTTTCCCTTGCAAGGTATTTTCTCAATTGCTTTTTACCTTTGAGACCTTGTGCACTCAAGTTCTTTGCAATGTGTGCTTTAGAGCTCAAATCCTGACTCAGGAGCCCACATCTTAAAGCACAGTCTTCAATATTATGACGGGAAGCAGGAATTACCTATGACTTTTTAATTCTGTCTCTGGTCTATCCATGAAGCAGCTTAGTTTCTTGTTCTTGTTCTCTTCATATCCCTTAACATAATCTTGTTTTTTCTGCCTGTAAAAAGACTACTAAGAATAACTTTAAAAAGTAGACTCTGCCTTGACATAAATAATTAGAAGGGTCCTTGTAATGATTAAGTATCCTGAGCTATAAACATGCTATCTGCATATGCAAACATGCTATCTGCATATGCCAGAAAAATAACTAAAAAATACAGTATAAGAGTCTCTTCTCCCTTAGAAACCCTTTGATGATGTGAAACATTCTTGTGTAAACTTCGGTGGAAAGGGAAAGAGAACACCAGTTCCACTGCAAATGACAGAAGTGACAATGGTGATTTGGAGTTTAAAAAGCCCAGTCTACACAGGAAACTGAAGTAATTCTAAATTAACATAACTAATTAGCAGCCTGAGATAACTTAATTGCTATGCAGAACTTCCCAGTTTTAGTTAGCATTCGGTATTAACTACTATGTAATTATTAAGGCACCATACTCAGCACCAGCAACTTCATTATCATTAGTATTGCTCCAGTCTCAAGCTTGAATGCCGATGATTAATAAAACACAATTATTTACATTGTAATTGTGGTATTTTAATTAAACTGAAAATGCACTTCGTTTGCTTTTTGTCAGAGTGTTAATTTTTTTAATTAAGGTCAAATCTTTTTGTCAAGCCTTTTTTTAAATCCCTAATTGCAAGTTAGATGGACTGATTTTTTGTCATCATAAGAAAACATTGTGACTGTTGATAACAAATGAGTCTGAGTAATAAAACAGCCTCATTGCTCTGGAGTTATGTAATCCCAGTGCTAATAAACAGTAACTTGATGTGTGTTTTCCATTATTCTTAGGTAACTTCAGTGTATGGAAGACACACTTATTTTCTTTTAGAATTAGTCTTTGTAAGGGTCAATTTGTTACATTATGACAATACTTTGAAGGTCCGGTTAAGACCAAAGAATTTACAGATGTACAAGACCAAGGGTGAGAGAGGAAGTGCTGGCTTACAAAAGTGAAATGATCTGCTCATTGTCACCTAATATGTTACTGTCAGAGCCAGGATTAGAGTCAAGGCCTCCCCACTCTTATTTCTGTGCTCTGGTGCTAGATTACATTGCTCCTCCTGCAATGTAGCAGGAGCAAGTTTAGAAATGTCAGTTTTGTGGAGAGGAAGAGGCTTAGTCCCTATTTTCACAACAGTGCTCCTGGCCTTAATGATAGTAATTAAAGATTTTTTTAATGCATTTTTGTAACTCTTCTGATTTCAAGGGATTTCTTTCTGATTTACATTAGTATTAGATGGGTCAGGCGCAGAATTAATAGCTTTCCTCTGAATGTCTAAACACAGTCAGATTTGCTTTTACAGAGAAAGAGTGATTTCCCCACCATTACCCAGAGAAATTTACTTTTTATTGCAGCAAGTTCTGCCCCAGTTTTTGCTCTCTGAGAGACTCTCAGCATTAGCCATTAGAAACTTTATAGGTAAGCTTCAGTTTCTTTTTATGTAGCCAGAATTTAACTCAAAATGTCAATGTGTTTGCCTTGGGGGAGAATAGGAAGGAGAATTACCCAGTCTATTTCAGAGATTAGTCTTACTTGTGCTTGCTTTATTGCTATATCTTCCAAGTTACAGGACTGGAAGCCCAGAGGTGAAATGGCTGAGCACTGGATCAAAAGCCAGGGTTTTGGGAGCAGAGTGAGAGAGGATTTGTCAGGCAGACTGACTGAAAGCCATGATAGACAGAAAATGAAGACTGGAAAAGATCCAGAGGGGAAAAAATACCTGTCCATTTAGAAAAGAAACAGGTTATGGAAAGGAGGATGCTTTTAGCTGGGCCACTTAAAACAGAAGCAAGAAAATAGCAGACTTTAGAAGCTGAACCCAATATAGGAAGCAAACCTGGAAGGTGAGAAGGGGAAGAGAAGGAAATGTTATCATTGCAGTGCCACTTAAATGTGATCTAATCTCTGGCCTGGGCAAATCCAAGACCTCTGTACCTGCTCAGCCCAGCACAACAATGAAATGAGTGACTGCAAAGAAGGGGGAAACCTTTCTGTCTGTCTATAGTGATAATACAGATATCTCTGGAGCTGTGCATTAAGCACTTACACAGGTAAAGACACTCTCAGTCTATAGGGAAGAAAAGTCCATGTCTGCTATGCAGATTTATAAATATGTGCCCATCATTTCTAGTTTTTAGACATGTCAAATAAAACACCCCGCCACAAAAAAATCTTTTCCTCTTATGGGGTAAGAATAGGTAACTAAGGCATAAAAAAGAAAAATTACACAAAAACTGATGCAAAAGCAGATCAACAGCTAACACGAGGAAGCCTTTTGTGAGAAAACTCATGCAGGCCTTCCCATCCACTTCAAATTTCCCTTTTACATTGGAAAATCCTCATTTTTAAAGATGTAATTAGCAATAATTGTAGGGCTTTGTGCTCTTGTCATTTGATTCTTCTGCTGCCGTAGCTTCTGTGAAGCTGCTATGGTCTTGTATAAGCAAAAGATACAAAGCTCCTACTCTAGGGATCACTTGCTTATTGTTTTTGCTGCAGATCTCTTAATATCTGGAGATTATTTTTCAGTTACTTAAGCAATTCTGTCTGAATTTCAAGACATTGAAATAATGAACAGGGTGAGGACCAGGGATTTCTAGGCATTAAGAGGAGTACTTTCATTTCATCCTGAAGCAGACATATAAAGTTAGGGATGGCAGCTTGATTCCTGAAGCTATTGGAGGCTTTGGGAATGACAGTACTTGCCAATTCAGTGAGGAGATAGCTGATTTACTACAGCAAAAGACTGGGCTCCATTCTCCAGTGCTGTACAGCCATCATGCAAGTGTCCTCTATGATGGCCTCCTTAGCTTGGAAAGATCTCAGCTAAATTCTGCTGTTTAGATAAAACAGAAGGATGCTAAAGCTTTGCTCAGTTAGATTTATTATCAACATTCTCATCTGTATCTGGTGAGAAGACCGACTTCTCTTCCAGAGGTAATCCCTGCCAGAGTAATCCCTACTCCTATCACTTCAAGATTACTTGGCTGCATTGCACTTTATCTCAATGCCCCTGGGAAACTCAAACTGAGGAACAATTCTATGACCAATTTTCAAAGTGTCATCATGACAAAATTATTATTACACCAATATTTCTGGGTCTGTAGCAGCTGCTACTAGGTTTCTAAATGGAGTTTAAAATGCTAGGATCAACCTGTAAATCCCTAAATTTATGGGATATAGTTACCATAGGGACTGCCTCTTGATTCCTTTGAAACTGTCCTGGTTGAGATTTCTGAAAACACTTCAGTGGGAATTCTCTGACTACAAATCAAAAGGGTCACAGTCAGAATGCTTTTCACAGGGATAGGTTAAGGGCAGGAGATACTTGGGATGAAATATGTATTTGGTAAAAGTGAAAGGAATAGGTTTGTGCAATTTTATTATGAATTTCATGTATTTGCAGTTCAGAGAGTAGGAGTGAAGAGCAGGATATGAGTCTCCTCTGCACAGGGACTTTTATGAACTTATATCCATTTAATTACTCCTCTCTACTTAGTGCTTTTGGGGCAAGAGACTAACGATCTGATGCAAAGCACTGTCACCTGAAAAATTCCTATTTAGATTCAATGGCTCTAGAGACCTATTAAAAGGAACAGCCATAGCAAAAGCACTTACAAGAAATCCAGGCTAGTTAAATGCTAACTTCTGTATGGAACAAAAGTATTTTCATAAAGCAAAGTCACAGAAGTATGATCTCCATGCAACAAATTAGATAAATCTTGAATGCTTTGCATGATTTTTCAAGATTTTCAATTAATTTCATTTAAAGAGCCTGTTGTTATGACTACTTTCACCTCCAAATGTTGTCTTTCATATGATGTTTGGCATGTACTATACTTCTGATTTTCAAAAATGAAAGAAAAAAACTACTTAAAACCAAAAGTAAATTGTCCCATTACATGGTTGAACTGTCACTTCAGTGAGTTTTGTCAGAAGATGGAGCACTGCAAAGATCACAAAATCTGTATTTCCATAAACAAGTAAATACAAAGACAGTCATACTAAAAATACATGGAATATTAAGAAACATCCTACTTGAATATAAACAGCATTTTGATATAAACCATGACCATTCAGAGAAGTATACACAGTCCCATGTTTTTAATGCCCAGTTGCTTTTGCCACAGTTCCTTTCTTCATCAATTCTTTTTTTGGTGAATTCACAGGGAAAGTAGAAAAAAAGCAGTGCCCACCGTTCCACTGTTACAGTATTTGCTTGTGGGTTTTTTTAAATTAGGTTAAGTTTATGTTTATTTTAGTTAGATCTTTCCTAGATGGACCTAGATAGATTTTCTTTTAGATGGTATATGAGGTAATTGGGGACTTAAGGAGTCTGTCTGTTTTTAAAACTTTAAAAAGTAATCCCTCTGGGCCTTTTACAGCTAAACACCAATTTTCCTATTCTCTTTGTATATGCCAGTTTGAATTGCATATCTGTTTCTTAGTTCCACATGATATTCCCTCACTCATTGCCCAGGCTGATAGGTGAGTAGTAAAGGGAGCTGTGGAAGTTTGGAGCAGGACAGGATAGGCTCATGCTTAACGTAATGATTGATATGCTGGGAAACTGTATTTGTTCCTTGCCACTGTGGCAGTCATCAGAAAAAATGCTGCAAGAGAAGAAGCCACATATTTTACATGCATTCATTAATTGCTTCCTACGCCTTAAGTATCTGATCAGACAAGCTAAGAATTTGCAGCTAAAATTATCATCAGTGAGAACTATTTCATTTATAATGCCCAGCACAAAGTGAGGAAACAATTTGCACTCAATCACTCTGTCTCAATTTCCATCTGGAAAATGTGAACAAAAATAATTAAATTAACAAGACTGTTGTGGGGAAAAAAGTGTGAAGTACTGGCATACTACAGTGATGACTGCCATGGGAAAACCCACAGGGAAATTAACAATCATCTCTTTTTAAGGATTTGATCCATATTTAGCAAATAAGTAAGATCTGCTA
The DNA here is from genome assembly GCF_029207755.1 of Chamaea fasciata. Lineage (NCBI taxonomy): Eukaryota > Metazoa > Chordata > Aves > Passeriformes > Sylviidae > Chamaea > Chamaea fasciata. The sequence goes on along the minus strand of NW_027094092.1, from coordinate 16,671,065 downwards.
AGTAAAGAGCAATGATACTGAAATTATTTTTATTGCTGGCTAATATTCATCCCTCTTTCACTGAAAGCAGTGTGGTCACCTAAAAAAACCCTTCGCATGAGATTGTATTGTATTACAACAGCTTAAACTCAGAAACTTCTCAACTTTATAGCTGTCTGGCCTTTTAACCTTAGTGATAAAGCTAGTGTTATTCATATGATAAATGGCAAACCCATGGCTAATTACAATTCCAAAAAATTGATTTTTAAATAAACAAATTAAGGACACAGACTCTATGTAGTATGTAAAGGCTCCATGGATCATCCCCAAAATTACAGCATATGAGCTGTGAGTGAATTTTCTGATAACTTACAAGTAAATCCATTAAGTAGATTAAGTTAAATTAATTAAAAACAGTGTCCTACCAGAGATCTGTCATCAATGACACATTTGATTTTAACACGAACGACCTTCCTGACAAATAACATAGATAGAGCCAACTTTTCAGATAGCAAAAAACTACCATAAATCCCCTCTTTGAAGACATTCAATGGAGGTTAGCAATTGTTATAATTATTTAGGTTAGCGACAAGCTTGAGTCAAGTTAGCATGTGTCAGCATTTGTGGAGATCAAGCAGAGAAATATTAAATAGGGGTCTGAATGTCTTAGTCTGATCAGGGAAAAGCAACTCTAAAACTGTTAGCTGGCATGAAGACTCAGGAGAGTAATGAACTGGCAGTTTAAATGATTATTAAGCTGAATAGTGTCTGCCAGGAGGACACAAAAGTTCTGTCACTAGGGAAGAAAACCAAAACCACAGCCTAAGAGACTGACAGCTCCTCATCCCAATATCCTCATATTCTTTTTTCTATATCCCCAGAAGACTTGGGAGCAATGCAGGCTTCCTCAGAGCACAGCGAAGCGGGAAAAACCTAAGTTACGTACTGTGTCTGAATTGAATGTCCCAAGAGTGACACTAAATAGTGCTCATGTCTGGAAATTGCTCTAGGTAAGCACTCTGACTACTTAATCCTAAGCTTACACTTACATGTGTGACTGAATTTGTGCCTGTGATACCCTGGATCCTGAGCACTTTCTCATCCTGAAAAATTTTGTCTAACTTTGCCCTTCTTAGGCAGTTGCTCCTTAAGGTGCTTTTAGACAGAAACACTGTGAAGATTACATTCTTTCTAGGAAGACCAAGGGGCTCTAGTTTGATCTGTATATTCTTTGCTTTGTCTTCTCTCTGTCCATGGTGCATCCTCCAGCTGTAAATCTTTGGAAAGCTCATGCCCTTGTGCCTAAGCTGCTGTGTGAAGCAGAGAGATGGACAGTGCCTCAGTGGCCACTGCAGGGAGACATGAGCCCATTGCCAAATCTCAGATGATGTAGAAAAAGTGTTTTGTTCACGTGCTGGGAGTCCCAAATAACCCTTTTCATTTTTGGGGGTTTGGGAGAGGTTTTTTTGCATAGCATGAACTCATGTAGGGTTAATTATTGACAGCTTGTTGTGGTTTAACCCCAGCCAGTAACCAAGCCCCAAGCAGCCATTCACTCACTCCCCCACCAGCAGGACTGGGGACAAAATTGGAAGGATAAAAGCTGCAAAATTTGTGGGTTGAGAAAAAGGCAGTGTGATAGGGAAAGAAAAAACATCACACGCAAGCAAAGAAAAGCAAGGAATTAATTCACTGCTACCCACGCTCAGGCAGGTGCTCAGCCATCTCCAGGAGAGCAGGGCCTCATCATGTGTAACCATTACTTGGGAAGGCAAACACCTTAACTCCAGAAGTCCCCCCTCCTTCCTTTTCCCACCCCTTTATATGCTGAGCATGATGTCATATGGTGTGGAATATTTCTTTTACCTGCTGGGGTCAGCTATCCTGGCTGCATCTTCTCCCAAACTTCCCATGGACCCCCAGCTCCCTTGCCAGTGTGGTAGTTTGAGAAGCAGAGAAGGTCTTGGCTCTGTGCAACCCTGCTCAGCAACAACTTCTCTGTATTATCCTCACGGTTTTCAGCACAAAGCCAAAACACAGCCCCTCTGAAGAAAATTAACTTTACCCCAGCCAAAAGCAACACAGCTGCTGGGAAGTGGGGCTATTCCTTCAGTCATCACTGATTTGTCATCTACAGGTCTGTCCACAAGGGATGGTGGAATGTGAGAGCTTTGCTACAGGTTCCTGCCAGCAGCTACATTGAAGAGGATTACAATATCCCTGCGTGTCCATCAGTTTGACTCTCCATAAGGAAGTCACTTTGGCACCAGTTTACAGACTGGAGCTGAAAGTATCACTTTTTCATGCAGGAAAAACAGAGGCCTTGGGGAAATCAGTGGGAAGACAGAGCTGTAACTCAGAACAAGTTACAAATTAAGTGAGACAGATGCTTCTACAGAAAAGTTCTTATCTACAATGTAAGTCAAAATTCCTATAAATGGGAACAGTGGATGCATTGGTTCATAGAAGTGTACAGATTATTTCCCCGGTTTGTGTACAAACATTTAATCAATGGGATTCCTGTGTATGCAAATCTTACTCAAATCGATTATTTCTATTGGGTGTTAGAGTCTGCCTGCAAGACAAATTGCACAAACGTTTACTGAAAACAAAACCAAGGCTACTGTGAAATGTACTTTGAAATCTAATGCAACACATACTTGAAGAGTGAGTTTACATAAAAAAGGTAAAATGACAAGAACAGTTGTCAGTAAGCACTGTATTGATAAAGATAACCTCTCCCATTATTTTTCTGGCATCTCTGTACTTCTGCTTGCATTGCTATTCTACCTCTGTTTCTAAATCATGGCGAAATGTAAGACTTCTATGCTTATTCATATTTCTATAAAGTGTTGTGTGAGCAGCTGAGGATGAAGGAAAGTTGACTACTATCAGGCAAATGAAGGCAACTGATTTGTTAGCTACCCCAACTTACCTCTACTTGAGTCCTTTCAAGTAGTCCATCCTCACTGAACTTAAACTCCCATAAAGCAACACCACCACCTACAGCTCAAACATCAAACTCTTCACCATATGCTAATTGCACCTCTCTCTGTCCTGAGCTAAAAGCTTTATCAGATCTAAGAGTAACAGATTACTTCTGTAACTATGCAGTATCACTTTAATTCTTATTATACAAACTAGAGTTTGGTTTGGGAAAAAAAAAAAAAAGTAGCAAAAGAAGCAAACACCTCAATGCAACTCCTCAATGCGCCTTGTTTAAAAGAAAGATCCTTCTCTGGGTCTTCATCCTGCATTTTGACTTCTGTGTACCAGGAATCACCATGAAATGTCTTTCTGCCTTGTAAGCAGAACATTTTAGCTCCAGAGGGACCCAAGTTCCTCAGAGAATGGTGCTTCTGTATTTCTGTGAAAAAAATATACCTTTGTCAGCAATGGGAACTCATTAGGTGTATGCTACAGAGACTTCTTTTTCTACTACTAAAAATCGACACCTCAGTACAAAAATCATTTTCCTCCAATCATTTTTCAGTAAGTATTTCTTATTTTGGTTTTTTGTCCCAAGCTGCCAAACATGTCTTGGGCAGGCTGAAAGGGATACTTCCCCATCAGTTTCACAAAGGTGGGTGCAAGGCTGCATTGTACAGTTGAGAGAACCATGGTCTCTGTGGTGACAGTGACAGAGAAAGCTAAAATCTTGTTACTTGCAGATAATAGAAGTTGAAGGGAAGTAAGAGAGCCCACAGATGATATTCTGTCCCATGGTCTTTATCCATTCCTCCATAAAGTAGTAAAACCAATTTGTAAGTGGTTTTTGACTGCTTGTCTGCCCGAGAAAGCTGTGTTAGTGGTTTTTGTATGAGCATAGTCTGGGTCTTAGAGAGAACCACAAAAGCTTCAACACAGAAAAGGGCAGTGATTACCTGAATTTATTTCGTGTAACCCTGTCTGTGCCTGTTTCTGCACCCTGTTTTCTATTGTCACCAGATGTACAGTTATGCAGAAGAATGCATACAAATTGTTCTTAAGATGCAATCCTAAGCCACTCACGTAGCTGTTTATAGCTTTCAGCACCAAGATATTGGTTTATAGCTTTGGCATTAGTCCAGTCAAGAAGGCTCTGTTAAAGTCTTTTGTACTGTGTTTTCACATGACTAGCTAATTCATGTTCAAAGGAGGCTTAAATGTGTTGTTTAAATATTTTGGGGAACTGCAGGTAACAGTCATCAAAATTTAAAAAATTCAGAAATGCATGTGTCAGTTTAGGAGGTTTGTTTATACGGAAAGGCAAAAGTTCATTGGAGAGGGGAGTTTCTTTGAGGGAAAAGGCACAGAAAGCTTAATAAGATTTCACTTCAAATTTCGCAATTCATGAGGTCCATGGTACTGATACCAATTTACACTACCTCAAGTTCTGAGCTTCTCTTTTTCTATCTCCAGACCCTTACACTATTCATGATATGCTATATATTATATTCTTACAGGAGTTAGAACTGATAGTAGAAAATGACTGCTGCCAAAGCTGAAAAGTGATTTATGGTGATTTATCATTAGATACACCCATAGGGATATGCTGTGCAAACACCTAAGCAGCCAACAGAGAAGACCAAGAAGACTTTTGAAGATGCCGTTTACAGGTGCTCCATTCTCTGAGGAGCCACAGATATAAGCAAAGTGGATCATCTGTGGCCGGGTTTAGCATTAGAGCTATAACCTGTAACTCCATCGTACCAACCCACCCCTGCCGGCTAAGGGAACCCACATGAATATAATGGATCTGTTCCTATGCTTACAGGATTCAATTCTGTCAGGAAAATGCGTTTTTGGGGTGGATCTCGACAGTATTAGCTGCGACACCTGTCTGCAGCCTGACCTGAGGGTCCCGTGCCCCAGGGGGTTCTCAGTAGAGGGACTTTGCCAGGCTGCCCACGAGAGGGCACTAATGCACATTTGCACTCGGTGCCTTCGGGACGGGAGCCTGGGAAAGGTGCGCGCCGGACGGGAATCTTCGTCTGCTGGAAGGAGGTGACGGGCCTCGCCAATGGAAGCGCGTTGTGCCCTCTATACAGCTGGCACAAACAATCATTCACTCCTGTGAATAGGTCAGATCAAGGACTATTGGCCAGCTAGGAGAACTATCTATCAAATCCCATGTTTGAAGTCCGTCGTGCATATTTGTTTTGCCTTGGCCAATAGAGAACACAAAGGTAACATGCTACATTATCTGCCACAGCTGTATGGGTTGTTGAGAATAGCTTAAATGCAACGTAGTGTCACTAATGCTGGCAGAACTACCAGCATGACTTCTGCCTGAGAGGGCAAGACAGTTTTGACTTGTAATTATCCAAATCATTACAGATGAGGTTGAAATTTTTTAGAGTGATCTGGTACTCAAACATCTGACTAAGGCTGACACAGAGCTGACTTACTGTGAAAAAACTAGCCAGAGGTCTGCCACTTATAAAGAAGTACATTATGCAGAAGGACCTCTCAAACAGTAGGATTCAGTATAATTTGTCCATAAACCTAAATCTTCTCCTGTCTTTATATATCTTATTCTCATCTATCTTACTCTGAATGTTGCTGTTATTCCACCTTGAGCTCTATCCAGGGCACCCGGGAGTAACAAGCATCTCCAACTTGTGTCACCGATACCACAATTTTTGCTATAGCAGGGAGTATCTTGACCTTTTTGGTTTTCAACTCTTTGTGTTTCTGTTTTTCAGGCAAAACTCTTTTTACTTGTCTCCCTTAGGACAGCTTGATTTCACATCATCAGTAATCAGATGGATCTCATGACATATATTAAGTAGCTAAACTTTCGAATAAAGTATTTAGGTTGAGGGGGTTTGGGGGTTTTTTACTTTCGAGTGTCCAGAGATTCCACGGTTTTGGCAAAAAATAGAGGAAAAAAAAAGAAAAAAAAAAAAAAGCAAAAGAAAAAAAAAAAAAAGCAAAAGCAAAAAAAAAAAAAAAAAAAGCCCTATACTGGCTGCTGAGTTGGGATTCCAAAATTTGCTTCTGTTAACTGTTTTTAACCCTGTTTATGTGTTGACCTCTCAAATGATGCCGAGTAAATTATTTTATGTCTCCGTACCACATGTCTGTCTTGGTTACCTGGGGAGAGTCATCACTGGGAGAACAATTGTCACATTCTTAGGTATGACAAGTACTTTGTAAGAGATAGGTTTTCCCAGGTTTGGACTGCTGCGTGAAATTGCAACATGAAATCTAATAATCTGTAAATGCTGACATGAACAACATATGTACAGCATATTCCCCTTCTAAAAAATGTGTTCTCTCTTGTAAAATTGTCTACCAGAATGGAAACAGCATTAAGAGTAGGTTTTGATTTCACTACCACTCATGTTTGTTTATTTGGTACATTTAAAAAAAATCTATTTATACTTGCTCAGGGTCTGTTCTTTGGACTTTTGAGAGACATATGACACTGTTCCCATCTAAATTCATTACATGTATTTTGCCTACTTCTACTATTCCAGGTCAGGCCTGTTTCACACATATTTCTTTCCATGTGAGTCGTGTGTTCTTCATTTTAGGTATATTTTGTTTTTCCTAATAGCAAGTAAGATCGATTGAAAACACAATGAAGTATCTCTTCCATGGCCTTTCTTATCCTATGCCTTGCAAGTTCTGGGATTGCTAATGTCAGTTTCTGTGATTTATCTCTTGGGGTGAAGTTGTTCTGACCTGCAGTAACAAAGTACATCATTGTTGGCTTGCATGTTATAAAAATGATGCACAATACTCACATCTAAAAGTCAGAATAAACCTTTTACGCCGCTCTTTGTCAGCTCTACAAACGGTTGTAGTTAATCGATGCCATAAAACTTTCCTTCAGGCACTGGTATTCAGCATTCACACTGGGAAATGCAGTTTGAGTCTGACATTTTAAATACTGGTGGTATTATCTAATGAAATAACTCAAGGTTTGAAATTTCACATCAGTAAAAAAGCACAAAACTACTGCTGAACATTTAAAAATATTTTTTTGAGCATTGGGAGGAAAGACATTGTACAGATACTTTTGTTTTGCTGCTCTTTTCCTGCAGACACTTTTAACTTGACCAGAGGTCTGGCTCATCAAGTGCATCCATGTAATCATCATCAACATTAATGGGATCCATGTGCATAAGCTCATGAGGGCATACATTGAAGTCAAAATTCCTTTTGCTTTTATCAACATGTGTCATGCAAGTCCCGTCATGAGAGAAGCCCTGAAGAGCTTTTTTCTGCCTTGCTATAACAAACATTGTAGATCTAGCAAGCAAGATTTCATGATTTCTCCACAATTTAATTTTTGATTTTGAATTTTACTGATTTGCCATTCCCTTGGAAAAAAAAAAGGAAAGTTGCTGAGATGATGATAAACTGTGGAAATTCCATAGGCTTTTATCTGATATTTTAATAATGAATCACATTTTCTTATGCTAAGGTGTATAAAGAGTAAAGATGGCATTTGGAATTTTGCTGTTGTAAGGCCCTCAAAGAAACATGAGGCCATTTTCTTAGGATTTCCTCAAACTCTGGACACTCAAAAAAAATGATGACATAGAGGAAAGATGTAAAAATATCATGGTGGAAGAGGCAGAGGGAAAATGAAAAGCCTTCTGTGACTTTCCTCTTATAAAACGTGCTGTACTGTATTCCAGGCAACCCCATGCCTAGAGGCCACAATCTATCCTTAAGTGTATGTGACCTACTAACCACAGTGAAAAAAAAAAGAGCAGGTGATCTGATTTACCGCTTTTCTCAGAGAATAACTTTTGCCTTGGTAGGGGAAAATTGAAGAAGTTACTCAGGCTAATGTGTGCTGCTCCCATGGGGTTCACAGACCATTCCTCAGAGCAGTTGTGTCCTAGCTTTTCAGCATAACTGGTGAAAAGGTCAGTGCAAACATTCATTCACACATCCAAAAAAAGACAATCCTTCAGTCTTGTTGTTGGAGTATTTGTTTTTCTCATTTCTAGGCAGGTGGAAAAAACACTAATGTGCAAAGAATACATTTCTGATATAATTTTTCAGGAATTTCAGACATTTCAAGAATCCTTCTCAAGGCTTGCCAAGTATATCATAAAGAGCAGATGAGGTGGAAATATTTTCTGAAGAGAACTGAAAGAAAAGGAAGCTCATGGCAATAATGGGATCTTAGACACCTCAACTTTGGGCTGCCTGCTTTTAGCTAATCTTAATAGGACCTATGTTTCAGAGGGTGAGAATTTGCCCTTTTTTGTAACTGGGCTCTGCCAGTGAAGTGGCAAATATCTGTGACACACAAACTCACCAGTTGGTTTGGCAGCTCTTGGTCGGAGTGATTTCCCCAGTTCATGCAGTAAATCAAAAGCAAAACCCAAATACCAGGACAGCACCCTATTTTCCAAATTTGTTTATTCAACCAGTTTATAACACTTTCTCCCTGTTCCAGCTGAATCATTTCATCATTACAATGCTAGAGTTTGTTTCAGCTTTTTCCACTGCCAGCAAGAGGGGATTTAAAAAGCACTTTGCTGCTCACCTTTTGGTCATCCTCATAACTTTCATCTGCATATTGTTTTATTTTGCTAGAGGCTTTCCCAACAGACAGGCATTTTCTCTGAAAAGCTTCATCACCTATGGAGTCAGAACTGTGACCTTCTGGTGCTTGAATGGTTCTATGGAAACTTCAGAATATCCTTTACTTTTTCTTTAAAAAGAAGGGTCACTAAAATACAGGTTTCAGAGAGTCTGAAAAACTCTCCTACAATTCTTTGCTCTTTGGGGAGGCAGGGAAAGTGCTTCAGCCTCTACTATTCTGGATTGCCCTGTTAAATAACTCATGGACTTTGGAGCTGTTTTATTCAGTTTTTGATGAGTAGGCATTGCACTTTTATCTTAGCAGCATTAGCACAGCTCAGTTGTCTAAATACTATTCTAGTATCTAGTAATATTTTCTAATATCTTATAACTGTTGCATACAGTATCCAGTGCTCCCACTCTGAATGTGTTTTGGCCCCTGTGAAAGGCTCTAAAGAAAATCAGGGAGGTGTTACTATTTCAGTGTATGGCTTTTGTTACTTTTGTTGGGGTTTGGGGTTTTTTTTTTTGGGAGGGGGGGGTGTTTGGGTTTTTTTTTTTTTAATGAACAAATTATTGGTGCAGTTAAGAAATACATTTTAAGGGAAAATATATTTGTTTTCTTTTGTGATATAAAATCACTATTTTTCCCAGTAAAAGCAACCATTTTCAGCAGTCTGGCATGCAGATCTTCAGAACGACCTCTCCCTTCTTGCCTGTGCAACTGGCAGAGGAAAAATCCTGTAGCTCCTTTTCCTTTGATGAACAACATCCTTTGACCCCTTAAATTGTTCTTCAGTTCTTCACTTTCTTTCATCAGATAAAACCCTTCCCAGTGCTTTATCCTTGATTCTGCTGTCAGGAATGTTGGCTGTTTCGAACCTATACCTGCCTTGCAGCCTTCATTCCAACTCCTGTCCTAAGTTAGCAACAACCTCATGTGATCTATCTTCCTTAAAAGCTTATCTTTTGCACTTGCCACTGTTATATGTAGCAATTTGATGAATAGATCATTTTTGTTCACTGGTGCATAGTGGCCTCAGGTTCTTGGCTCCTTTGTTCTATTTGCCTACTGCTTATCTTGGCACTCTTTTTGATTGTTTTCAAGTAATGCCTTTTGTTTTCTGTGAGACTGATGTGAATGCAAAGAACAAAGTCCAACTTTTTACCTCATCAATCTCTTTGCTCATCTTTTACCAAATAAGCTGGGATGGTGTCTTTTTTTGGAGCGAGGGATCTTTTTACCATTTTGCCATTGCTATCATTGCTGCCCTGCCTTTAACTTTTCCTTCCAGTCTTTTGTGAAAACTTAGGGCTGGATGTCCTCCTCTTAAATTCCCAAAGGGGGCTAAATCACTACAAATCTGTGAACTTTGTTATTTCCCACTCTGTGTCAAATGCCAGGTATGCCCTCTCTTCCAAGGGACACAGCACAACTCCAGATGACCATTCCTATCTGAGGGTCGTATCTATAATTCTCCCTGCAGAAGGAATGGCAGGCTTTTGCAACCAAGAAACCAAGTGCCTCATGTAGTTAGGAGACAAGTTATCCAACAGCATAACATATTAATTAATCATGTAACAAAATCTCATGAAGGTGATCAGAGAGACAAGTAGAGGAGTGAGGTGCCTGAATAAGACCCTGCTGAACTATTCCCAGGCCAGGGGCCACCAGCACATCAGGATGAGCACAGGGGCACAAGGGCTGGCAGGAACACAAACCAAGCACTCTCCAGTCAGCTTTCAGACTTAGGGGCTCACTCCTGAGAAGTGGGACACGTTATGGGATGTAAGGGAAAAGCAGTTCCAGATTGCACAGGACTAATTTTGGGATGCTTACAGGTGGAGCCAAATGTGGGGGAAGAGAATAGGTTAGGTGACTTGGGGAGGGACAGGAGTGAGAAAATAGAGGGATAAGCAAATAATAAGGTGAGTTACCACACTTGGCTAGTCATGGTACCTGTCTGGTTAAGGTCTGTGCCTGATCAGTGCAGTCTGACCTGTGTTCTTATTAAACTATTTTCTAATTTGCTGGGTGCGGGGTGTCTGTGTGTTGGAAAAACATCTGGTCTGTTTGCAAGGCCATCGTTTGAAATTTGTTTCCAAACTTACAATTTCTCTGTCAACAATGTCTTCTCTATTCCACGGCCTTTCTAAGTCAGCACACCTTATCTCAGAGTTTGCATACAGATATACAAGACTCTGTGAGCTTTCAGTCAGGCTTTGAGAATCCTCTGCAAATCCATTTCTCACATCTGTGCACACGTGTATGGGGGTGTGAACTCAGCAGCTGGAGGCAGACCACAGGCTGGAGGGCCTGTGTGTCTGTGGTGCAATGACTGAACAAGTGTGGGTGTATGAGTGGGTGTGATCCCTAGCACAGATCGAGCCAAACCAGATGGTGAGTAGGGAAGTGATCTGGGAGCAAGTGGGGTGAGGGGGTCTCTAAGGGCCAGCCCCAGGTGAGAGCACCCCTGAATCTCTACCAACAAGAGTGCAGGTGAGGGAGTGGGGAGGGGGTGTGTTGGACTCACTGGTTTGTGTGAGCAAGGGCCAGCAACTGAGAGGTTTGGGACCCAGGTGGCAGCTGCTGGGCAGACTTACTCTGTGGTCTAGACAATTAATATTTTTCCTTGTTCATCCTGATCAATACTTTTTAGCTACTTGAAATCACAGCAGAGAATTGCAGGAATATTCTAGGATGTTGACTGAATGTTTCACTGAATCACCTGTGTTAAAGTCTAGAGAATTTGCTCCATTCAGTGTATTTGACATCATACAGCTTCCATGGATATTGTTAAAGTGCCCATAAAACATCCATGATAGTGGCTAATCTGTACCTTACAGTAGCTTCTATATGATATCATCATAAAGATCATCAGTCACTGATCAGGGTGCACATGCATTTTGTGGCAAAAATTGAATGGATGGAATTGTTCTAAAACCAGAAAAAAACACGGTCAGAAATTGTGTTTCAGTTTTCACATTTTACCTGTTTTCTACATCTCAAACACCAACTGCTCTGAACTCTCAGCTCTACTGTTTCTAGGCTTCCTGAGCAGTCACCTTGCAGCTGGAATTGCTCTGTACAGCTGCAGGATTTCAAGAATGGTGCCTCACACATAATTTTCTCTCTTTCCTTTTTGGGGTTCTTGAGCATTGATCAATGGCTGCTACTTGTCTCAAGGATTCACTGTCTTCTGAGAAGCATGCACATAATCTGAAGAGATATCTGGCCATCTGTCATGGTGTCAAGTTTTTAAGGGAAGACAAAAACAAGCCCAGGGAATAAAACCCTCTGTTGAGAAGTACAGCATACACAGAAACAACATCTGGCTCAGAAAGCCCCTGAGCTGAAAACAATTGGATCCTGAGAGAGTACTGCAGGCAAGAATCACATACACTTGCCATGGACATATTCCTCCTTAAGTTTGTACTTACAGGTACCACTGGAGATACAGTATTTGGGTAGGTGGAGACTTGATCTGACAACTGAAGACAGAAATCCTTTTGGTCTCCTGTACCTCAAAGACAGGTCAGTCACCACAGACCCATCCTTATGCTAAAGTGTGTGATAGCTTTCAAGTTTGATTTCTGTCAAGACCCAATCAGAGCTCCACGTAATGAACTAAGTGAATGTGCCTGCATATTCATAAAACTAGGAAACACAAAGCTCAGTGTATGAAAAAAAAAAAAAACAACAAACAACTTCATACAGACGTTTTCACATTGCTATATTAAGCTGGAAATAGCTTTTTGTTTCTTAATAGTTTAAAAATTCTGTGAAGCACAGGTAATGACAGCAGCAGGCTTGAGAAAATGACAGTAATATTTCCAAAGGAATAAAGAATAAAGAGAGTCCACGGTCCAGAGGAAATGATACTGTGAAAGCAGTAATCTATTTTGTTATTAAACATTTTACAAGCCTTTACCTTAATTCAGCTTTAAACAAAGATGATATGTAGGTAATAAGCTAACAGTTCAGGGGTTTTTTTAGGTGAGTATTAAAAATTATGTGCTACTATATGTAGAATGCCAAGAATCCTAATAATGATAAGTAAATTATTATTAACAATAGTAATAATGGCAACAACAGCAAAATCTCCAAAGATCTGCCTAACTACTGTCATGGTATGGCTTTGCTGAGCAATATAGACCAGTTTTAGGAGCTGCCACAGTGGGGGTCTATGTGGAAGCACTGCCTTCCAGCAACTGATGTTAACTAATTAGGTTCCTCAACACTTGCTATAGGAAGAAAAGTGTCTGAACTCTGCGTGTGTTCTAAGAATTCAAAACATCACCCACTTACTGAAATCCAATCCTTTCTTTTCTTGCAGTCTTCCTTGGCTTCTTATAAAGACAGTAGAGACCTAAGGGGAAAATGTGAAGGGGAAATTTTTTCAATTTTAGACTGTTGACATCTGTTAGGAGATGCTGCAGATTGATATAATTATCCTCAATAAAAGTATTATCCATTTGTCAACAGTATTGATGACTAAATGTCCCTCAAACACCTGGGTCAGTTTCCTATGAAATACCTATACAATGAAGTTAATTCTCAAAATACCTAAATCCCTACATCACTTATCAAAGGGGTGTCATGTGTCCATACATATGTGGATGGAATACACAATTCAGGATGTGATAATGGATCCTGAATTGCAAACACTGAATATTTTTGTCCTTTTTAACTTTAGTGTGTCCTTATCATAACCATTAGCTTCTAGGTTATTCTAATTGGAGACAAAGTCCTAGCTTAACTGAATTCTTCTTACCACAAGAAGACTATTGATTTATTATTCCATGCTAATTACACAACAATTATTGGTGACTTTTCTTGAAAGTCTTACACTTCCTTTTCTTTCAGTACTAACTTCACGCATATATTCAACTGAACAAGTGAAAAACATTAAAACAAAACTTCCTCATGGACCTGTTCTTTCCTGTAGCTTTCTTCATCATCTCATGGTCCATCTTGACCCTTAAGATTTGTATGGGAATAAGAGGAAAGACAATGACAAGCGTCTAAGAAAACACATAATCATGAAGACTTTCATTAGACACAAGCTAGTGTCAATGGGAGCGGGTTAAAAATGCAAAAAACCAAGCAAAACCTTTGCTCTACTTTTTTTTCAGAAGTATGATAAAACTTTGCAAAATTCTAAATCATTTCTATTTTGTTCACTTCATACTCGAGCAAAATTTTTGCTGGGGTCAGTGTTGAGTCCTTCCTGAGAGAAACTTAGTCTTTAAATGGGAATAACAAAAGAAAAATAATGGAGAAAAGGGTACAAGAACCAAAGATTATGCCAATATGCCAACTATACACTTAAGTTTACACTGCTTGCTCATTTAAGCACAAGATTATACAGAATAAGGTCAGGGGAAATCATCCCATATGCATCCCCAAAGATATCTGATATATCCAATGACAGCAGAGTCCTGTTTATTCAAAATACTTTTGGAACATCAAAACATTTGGATAAACAGGGCTTCAAATAATTGAGGGAGTTATTGTATAAGTAATTCACACCAGGGGGACATAACCTAGATTCAAAGGACTGAGTTTCAGATCAAAGGGGTACAGATAAATGGGATTTGGCTCCATATGAGCAAATAAATAAAATTTAAAAAAGCCCCAAACAAAACCCAACAACAACAACAACAAAAACCCCCAAACATTTGGTTATTCAGTAATCAAGAAATGTCCAAGCATTTTTTCAAAAAGAGTTTAGGACAAAAGGTTGAAATTGTTGCAATAGGCTATACAGAAAGACATTCCAACTGACTCAGAAAACAAAACCAAACGAGACCAAAAAGATAGGGGAGTTTTCGGGGGGGGGGGGGGGGTGGTGGAGGGAGGGGGGCAGTGTGCATGCATGTGTGTGTTTGCTTGTGTTGTTTTGTTTTATCTTCCAGTCAGGATCATATCAACTTCACAAAGTTTCTGACCTTATTCCAGCCATGACACTGACACATATTTTGTGGCAGAAGGTGGGTATTTGTAACATCCATGTCTCTTAACCCACTTTCCTCAATGCCCAGTAGAAATAAATGTGAAATACACACGTTTGGACTTGGATGGGCAATCTTGTCTGATTTCTCATCTTTCTATTAATAACATGACCCGCATATGGTTCATCTACATACAGACATCATCATCTCGTATTAAATACCTTTTAAGATATTTAAAGAATTAAAAAAGATTTTGCATTAAATCTTTTGAATTAAGATTTTGATCTATGCCGATATTCACCCCCTGCAATATCAATATGGTGGCGTGGATACTTCACTAGTTTATACAAATAAACAATATTTTCCTTTTTCTGAAAGCTATGAACACATTGCCATAATTCACCATTGTCACTTACTGTCTATGGGGACTTTTTTGACAGTGTGGGGGGCAGACATTTAGAGAGGAGTGAAGCCATGATGCATTTTGATTACCCCCAAATTTGTTTCCTGCAGCCAAGAGCCTATCAGGGAGAGTACTTCTCCCACCATGGTGCCTCACCTGGAACAGTCCCATCATGGCTCATAAGCCACAGGGAAAGGAGATCTTCTGAGACATGTGGTGTGTCCCTCAAGTTTCAGAGACATTTTTTCAACCGTGTTGCTAGATGGACCAGACTGCCCTGCTGAATCCATCGCAATGCCTCTGGGCCCCGTGGTTGGGTGTTTGAGCCCTCATGTCTGTCGGTGGTGCAAGGTCCGAGTCCTGCATCACACCTGGGGCAGGTTTGCTTTGTACCAAAGGCAGGTGTTGCCTCACCCCTCGGCCATGGGACAGGTCTTGTAGGCCTGTCAGCCTCCCATTAGCCATGTAGCCCATTTACCCTACGGCTCTTCACAGGGATGCTCCACACAGCAGCCCCCTGCCCTCCGGACCCGACACCGCCCTCACTGCTTTGGGTGGGAAAAGCCTCCGTGCTGCTGTGGCTGCCAGCAATGCCTCTTCCCTGGCCCTTTCCCTTTCCAGATCCGGCGGCTCTGCCAGGGACTGCAGGGCAGAGGGGAGTGGACACAGCATGGGGATGTGCCACCCTGGTTGTTGTTGGTGTTTTCCCCAGTTTTTTTCCTCCCTCCCTCCCTGGTGAGCGGCTGCGAGCTCAGGTGCACGTGGTGATGCACAGGTGCTCTGAGGGGAGAATTCGTGAGGCGGCGAGGATGAAAGGGAAGCAGAGGTGTGGTGGGAGAACAATGAGCAAGGAAAGGTCTGGGGAGCTTGGAGAAATGGCAATTTGGAGTTGAGTTGGGTAGTAAGGGCAAAGTAAACACCTGTAGGGTTGGAGGGGGCAGAGGCTGCCATTGGAAAGACACAGATGCAGTTGCTTGGCAGGGAAGGAATCTTGGTGGGTGATCACACAGGGTGCCGTGGGGAGAGGGAAGCTGAGGAATGGGGATGGTGTTTTGGCGTTTGCTTATAGGTGGCTGCACTGACACAGCCTGGAAGTGAGTAAAGGTGAACCATAATGGGCAAAGCAGGGTTGGTTTTTTTCCAAAAGCTAGTGTTAGGGTTTTGTTTTCTGAAGAAATCCTGGAGTTGTTTAAGGTTTCAGTCTACTGGCCTGATTTCCTCCCACCTCCTCATCTTACTAACTCCTCTGCAACCTGTTGGATAGTCATGTTGTCTGTGGTACAGGTAGACAGCCAATTTCTAGTTTTATTCAAATTTACAAGAGCATCTGTTGTTTCTGGATATAGATATTAAGAAAAGGTAAATTTCGGTCTTCAAAAAAAAGAAAAACGGCCAAATAAACAAACCTGAAATAGTCTTCTTTCAATGATAATGATAAGGCTTGTAAAAGTTTTGCCCTCTCTTTACTCTCTCTTTACGGGTTGTCAAGGCTACCTTCCCTGACTTGAGAATTCTTGCTCTGTCTGTATCTCAGTTGGAATTTGAATAGCAATCTCTTGACCAGTTTTCTGTCTGAAGTAGGGAAGAGAAGGTAAAAATGGAACCTGTGTGTGGGAACAGCTTCAGCTTGATATCCCTGGAGACTGGCTGAAACTGTTGTATGGTCCTGAATCCAGAAAGTACATAGGCTTCTGCTGAACTTGAAGTATCTCTGCAGAATCCCTTCTTTTGTCCAGCTCCCTAATCTCTGAAGGTTAAACACAGCCTTACTTGGACAAAAACAGTGAAAGTTTTCTTACACTGCTAGTATGGTGCCTGTGGATCAGGCAATCTGTTCCTATTAACATCTAATCCCTGGATTTTCCGTTGCAATTTTAATTAAGAGAGTGGCCATTCATCTTTTGATCTGTTCATCTAAGGACCCGAAGTTTTTTTGTTCCCATCAAATTCAAAAGCAGGTCTGTCACTGAGTTCAGTGATTACAGGATTGTTCCTGTTATTTTTTCTCTTCTCCCCCACAACCCCCCTCTTTTTCCAAGGTTTTCTTTCAGGGGTAAAACCCCCAATTGAAACAGGTCCACCAGAATCAAACAGAATCAAATAATTTCCCAAGATTATTTTCAAAAGTAGCTCCCCCCCCCCCCTCCGCCCCCCCCCTTTTCCTATTTCCTATTTCCTACCACAATCTTGCCTTTTCTTTAATAAGCCGGAACTGCATCTGCAGAGTGGAGTAGAATTCAGAGGTTAAAAAAAAAAAAAAAAAGGAAAAAAAAAAAAAAAAGAAGTGTATGTGTGGGTCTTAAATTAATATACACATTAAATTATATTTAATTATGCCTTATCAATAGGCTGATGAACTTAGGTGTTTGCTGCTGCCATTGGTCAGGATGCTCTGTAGCAGGCAGAAGCAGCAACTGCTGCTGATGGAAAAGAAAAGGTAGTGGAAGGAGGAGGGGAGAAGAAGGTGGGAGCCGAGGGGATTGGCTGCTTTTAATGTCATTCACAGCTGCGGGCCCCGGCTCTTCCGCTGCTCCAGCTCTGGCTCTCCCTTGAACAGCTCCTAGAGAGAACAAGGCGTGCGGAGCTCGGATCACCAGCATCATGCTCCTCGGGCTTGGATCGCAGATCCCCCCCTTTGAACACTAAAATAACTCCTTCGTCTTTCAGCGTCCCAAGCAGACCCAGCGAGAAAACAAGCACGTGAGAGAGAGAGGAAAGAAAGAGGAGGAAGACGAAAATCTGCAACCAAGGGGACTAAAGCAAAGAAAAAGAGTGCTTTGCTTGCACAGCTGCAAAGTGGGAATTTAAAGAGCTGCAGAGAGAGAAATTCCAGCTCATCAGCACATACACATTGCAGAATTACAGATCCAGGTAGAAATGACATCAACAGGGAAAGAAGGCAGCGGAGCTCAACATGCACAATATGTTGGACCCTATCGTTTGGAGAAAACCCTAGGAAAAGGACAGACAGGTTGGTTCTTTTGCAGCAGCACCGATGCTAGAGGGAAGGTGCTGTAGCAGCCAGTGAGGTGTTGGGGATGGGGTGTTCGAGGGTTCAGGTTTTCTCGTTTGCTGTTTCACTGAAGATGCTATTCATAGGGGATTTTGGCCTTTATTTATTTTTAGTTTCCATTTTAATTCCTTCTTTTCTTTCTTTTTTTCTTTCATCCTTTTTTTAAAAAAAAAAAAGAAAAAGAAAAAGAAAATAAAAAGAAAAAAAAGCCCAGGATGCTTTATGTCCATTACTCCTGCTAATGGGTGTTGTTCTGATGACAGCCAGAGTGCATGCAGAAGAAAAAATAGATGATCTGCTGGTGGTGAATTTTCACATCCGTTTCTTCACTGCCCTACTTAGGAGCATTTTTCTTTTTAATCAAATTATATTGAAATTAAAGGTTCACAGCCTGTAGTACCGAGGAGGTGGTGGTGGTGGTAGTGGGGGAGTCACCAGCAGTATTTCATGACATCATGATTGAAAAGGGTGTAGTCCTTAAGGTGCAGTTGGGGGGGGTGGGTGGTGGAAATATGTACAGTATGTCTCTGGCACTGACTGCTGTGGGTATTTAGCAAATATGGATGGATGGGCTGGTGGGTTTTGTGGGTAGGGTCTGAAATAAAAGAAAAATAGAGGACCGGTAGCAGAATTCATTCTGGTTATGCTGTGTTTTTGTAGGAGGGGTTGGGAGGGGGGAAGGGAGGTTATTTAATTATTTTGCTTAAAGCTTGTTTATGAAACTCGCCCCCAGCAGATTTTCCCGAATGGAACAATGGTAAGAAATATTAAAAAGAGGAAAGCGAGTGGAGGGAATTAGCAGAGAGCAGGTGCTTCTGCCCTACATGACATAATTAGATCCCCTAAATGCGTTCAAGATCTGGACTTACTGTTGCTTGCTTGGGTAGCATATTCACTTCAAGGGCAGGGGAGTATTAATTGGAAGAAAAACCCTTAAAAAGAAGCCCAGACACCTTCCTTCTTACATTTTTTTAAAATTTATTTTTAGTAACAGGTGCAATAAGCAATGACATCTGGCAAATTCATTGGGTTGGGAACCCCCAAAAGTGGATTGAGACTTGAGGTTATACTGTAGGGAGGGGGTAAGATCAGCCATAGGGGGGGCTTCTTTGGGCATGTGGGTGTTAAGTGTTGTTCATTATGGTGGGACAATAAAACATGATGCATTGTGGTGTATTTTTTTTTTTTTATAACCCAGCCGAGCTTTGCCCATCTGTTGTCTAAAGGATTTAATAGGCGTTTCCATCCCCAGCTGCTGCCTCTGCTCTGCCTGCTTCCTCACTGCCCTGCGTGGCAGCAGCTCTGCAGTCCGCAATTTTCTTGGGGACACAGTCAAAATCCAGATCTTTCTCTGTAAGAAGCAATGCTCTTCTGAGATGATTGATTATAACCTCCCCCCCATCCTTCCCCTCCTCTTCACAACCCCATAGCAACCGTTCAGAGACATGGATGAAGATGACATTATCTTCTAGTGGAAGTGACTTTTATTTGTATTTTTTTTTCTTTTTTTCAAATCTCTTCAGTATATCAGCTGCTAAAGGTAGTT
Source organism: Chamaea fasciata (assembly GCF_029207755.1). Taxonomy (NCBI): domain Eukaryota; kingdom Metazoa; phylum Chordata; class Aves; order Passeriformes; family Sylviidae; genus Chamaea; species Chamaea fasciata. The sequence goes on along the minus strand of NW_027094092.1, from coordinate 16,651,634 downwards.
CTCTGTCACTGTTTTGGTTACCACCTTTATCCTTTGCATAGCTCAGTGAGTCTTCTGCAGCTGTGTTCTTACTAAAATCTGTTCTGATGATGGTAATGAAAATATCCTACGAGAAAATTTGTGGTGTATTGTTAATAAAGCTGCCCTATTTCTGCTGATAATCCTTTCCTGAATACTCCAGGTGATCAAAGAGCTAGCTGTAGATGACAAATTCATTTTTGTCTTCATCACCATTTCCTTTTTTTCTCTCTCTCTCACCTTCTCAGTACCCCTCCCTCCCCTTTAAATGCAATTGTGCCTGAGATTCCTGAAAATACGGCTGCATTAACCTTTTGCTCCATGTTCTTATAGCCTGATGTTGTGGTCCTAAAGGGTTATCTGCAGCTTTGGTTATGTTTTTTTCCTCTCTGCTAATCTTCCTATCTTCCTCCTAAGTGATTAGAGATGTGGGGGTGGAGAGGGAAGAACAGGATGTATTTAGAGGCTTGCTGCTGTTGGCCTCTGCAGTTATTCAACCAGCTGGACAAGGGTGAAAGTTTCCTTTTGCAGTTTTACCATATAACTGATCTTTATAGATAAGTCTCTGCTGTTTGCACGCATGAATGCACATGAAATGCACAATACATGGTGTCATAGAAGCTGGAGGTGGGGGAAGGAGGAAGAGAGATCTTGAAAGTAGCTGATGTCAGTCTGTGTCTCTCTTGTTATACCCGCCCTTGATTAATGGAATAATGCACTGAGGTGAAATGTAACTCAGTATTAAACATACATGGCTAAATATGGAAAGATGCCTTCTGGTCTTCTCGCATTTTCTGTGCTGATCACATTTGGGGGTTTGCAGAATGGCATAACCAGTGTGTGGCATGTAGCTCATCCTCATCCTGCTTGTTTTGGAGGGTAAGCAGGCAACCTGCAGCATTTTAGGGAGAGGACAAGCCGTGCAGTAAGAGGGCCTGATTCACCATAGTATATTGTGGATCTTGGCATCTGGGTTGCAGTGGATTACAGATGAAGGAAGTTGTGATTGTAATAATTTGTTTAGAGCTTGACTTTTAAGCTTGGGAGGTTAGGAGGTAATGTCTTGGAATTTTTTTTTCCAAGGGGATGAGGAAGAATGAGAAAAAAAAATCTGGCAAAATGAAATGATGAATAGAAAGAAAGTGTAAGTTGTATTGCAAAGTCCTGTCCATTTTGCAGTGATCTTCATATCCACCACTTTTATTTGGAATAAAAAATTATTGACTCTGTAATGTTATCTCAGATAGGCAGGTCAAGCTTTGCTCCCAGATACATTGGAGTTGTACAAACACATTAACACTGTAAACTGCTTTTACAGTAGAAGAAGGGGTTTTGGGGAGGAGTGAGGGTTCATTCATAGTTCAGAGCAGACTTAGAGAGGGTGCCATGGAGAGAGAACTTAATGGTGAGTAGAACTGTCTTTGGCTTTCTCTCTGTGAAGTTCATGCTGATTGCCACCTCAAAAGCTGAAAAAAAGCATTTACCAGCAGCAACCCACTGGTCCCTGCAGAGAGGTCCGGTTGTGGTATCTGGGACATTAGTGGCACCTGGTGACATCTGGCTGTGGGTGGGCAAAACTGACAGGGAAAAGCCTTCTGTTCAAATTGGTGGGAAACAACTGAAAGTATTGATTGATCAGATATGCAAAATTTGTCCTGAGCAGCCTTCTGGGCTGGTGCGTCACGCTTGCCGAGGGTGACCGATGACACGAAGAGAGGATTAGGGCCTCTCAGGCACAGAAGTTGGAAGGGGGATACGTGGGGCAGTGCTGAGAAATGATTGGGCTTGGATCTTTGCTGCTAGTGGGAATGGTAGAAAGACAAAGATTATTTTTAGTAATGCAACATATGAATTTAACATATCATTTGAGTAGTGTAGCAGGATGATTTGCTTTTGTAATAGGTTGAATTTAGAGCACCTCTTCTTGACGTCATCTGGTGGAATAGCTTATGGAATCTCTATGTAAATGATCTCGCAAGAATACAAGTAGCATCAGAATCTTGATTGTTGTACTCAAAAAATTATTTTGCAGAACTGCCAGTGTAAAAAAAATCACTGCTGTATGTATGTATGGGTGTGTGGGGAAAGGTTGGTTTATCTTAGTTCTGTTGGTACATTCTTTTACAGTTAATTATAGGAGGTTTTCATTGTAATTAACAGTAGTGAGCAAAGGATGTGTGTCCTGTTACAGTAACACACATGGAAACAGTGTGCATTGAGAAGCCCCAGTCACACCCGATCACGAAGCAGTGTGATAGGTTTAGGTATAGATTTTCTTCATATGCCACTAATTTTGCATGGAACCAGCTTCTTGTGTATTCCTTACTCTATTTCTTTTTTTTTTTAGAATTCCACAGTTATCTCTGTTCTTGTGTTTCTTTTGGCCTCATTAACCCCTGTTTCACCCTTGAAACTCTTAACAGTAATTCATACTGACTGTTGTGAATATTTATTAATGAGTGCAAAGATGAGGAACTGAAGTATTTCTTGTGAAGGTCTTCAGCATTTTGGAGGGTTTTCTTGTATTTTCCTTTGACAGTCACTGTATAGGCTTTGGCATCATTGTTTGCTGTAGCACCAATTCAATACCTAATTGAAATTTCTAAAGTGCTGATTTGTCTACAAGCAATAAGGCATTGGTTCTAAGTGGGATAAACTTGAGATAAACTTCATGGAAAGTTTAGTGTTGCTTATCCATTTTGTTCTGTTCCTTTTATTCTGTTTTAAGTTCGGTACAAAAAGTCGTGCTTGAAACTCACGGCACTTTGACCTTCACAAAAAGTATACAGGTTCCCTTTTCTGCATTGCATCCCATATAGCTTACAGCTATTTTGGTGTATAACATGTTAATTATATATGAGCCATGAGCGAGGTGTTCAACAGTGTGCTGTTGGGTTATGTAAGAACAGAAATCACCAAATTTGGGTGAATTTAATAGCCTTTTATTCAGTGAGAGCTTAAACAGGACGTTTCTTTACACCCTTAACAATCTGTTTCCATGACACTGGCACAAATTTGTTAATTTTTTTCATTTGTCTCTGTCAAATTTGGTTGAAAACTTCAGCTCTATTCAGGGAATGCTGGGTAGTCAATGTGGTCTCAGAAGCCTGGTTTTCTTAGGTAAGTAGGCTAAACAAAATATATCCTCTTCATTCATACTGCTATATTTTTTTTTTTTCTAACCCAGCATATTGGATCAAGAGAGAACCTAAGGAGTACAGCTTTCTTCCATTTAGCTGTCTAGATGAATATATCATTGTAAGAAGTGCAAATCATTGCAGTTTTCCTCATGGCCTTTTTAAACACACAAACAAAGATCAAACCAGTATATATCCTAATAATATTTTGATATATATACTTTACTTTCCTTATGAAAGTTTCTTTCAAAGCAGTATGAACCCATACTCTTCCTCATGATAGTCTGTGAAGACTTAAATGTTGGATTTGTAATCATAGAAATAAGTCCTGCAAGCAATACTGTAGGTAGTAGAGATCTTAAGAATGAATTTTTCCCAAGAAATGTTATGTCATAGTGACACACATTTAATGGATTATCAAGTAATGGTTGCGAATTTTGAGACATTTGGTCTTTCTTAACTTTATATACCTTTGACTTTTCAAAAGTACTGTTTGCCTGCTTTACTGACTGTAGTAAACTAGTATTAATTATCCTGCTACTTGTGTGAACTGGAAAGTTCAGCTATCCCTTTTATGACTTCCACTCTTATTTGGTTTGTTTTTGTTTATTGTTTGAATTAACAAGTTCCTGTTTGCTAAATGCAGTGAAAATTATTTTTAACTTCCATCCTTCTGAAAGCTTTGTAGGGGCATGCCATTAGTCTTTTACCTCAATATCAGTAGCACAATTGTTATGAACTCGTGGAAACAGCAGCAGGCTCTGAATTACTGTTTTTCTTTGTAAAGCACAGTAAGCTTTCTCACCCAAGGGCTGTTAAAATTCGGATACTGGCAAATGAGTGGGACTCTATGAATATATACGTACATTTCGGATGCCAGCAGGAACTATGGAAGCACTGACTTTACGAATAGGGTTCTTGCACTGTTCAAGCACTTTTCTACTTTTTGTCACTGTTCTAATATAATTTTGTTCTGCCACAGTGGGAAGGATTGCATTAGGGTGAGGAGGGAGGTTGAAGAAAGGAAAAAAGCTTCTTGTTAAAATTTACCTCTTGAGAGGAATTGTTTTAGTCTCTAGAAAATCTGTGATTCTATGAGAAGACCAAGTGTAGTGTTTTGGGTGAGTTCTTACAATTCCTTTTTAAACTGAGTGGGGCAGCCAGTGTATATTTTGGATTCTCCAGCATTGCAATGTTTTTCAGCATACCATAAGTTTACTCCAGACATTACATTTTGGGAAGTCTTTAATATTGTGTGCATTAGAGAGTTAAACCCTAATTGCGATGCAGATAGGTAATATAGAACAAATGTAGGTGGTGGAAGAATTCCAGCTTTCAGAAGAAAATTAAAAGGAAATGAGAAGTTTGGAAGTGATACCTTCTGAAGTAAAAGACATTGCATGAGGACTGTATTGTGCACATAGAACAGTCATAATAAGATGAGGTGGAAGCCTAGATGTAGATTTCCATGAAGGTACAATAAAGGCAGAGACATGATGAATGCTCATGAATGTTCATGTAGTGGTCCTCTTCAAATGCTAAGATACTGTAATTTGCCCTTGTGAAGTCAGTCCGTATTTTAAGTTGAGCTGACTTCAGTAAAAGGATCATCAAGTCTGGGATAAATAAATGAGGGTGGATTTTTTTTGTTTATTGTGGATTGTCCTATTAAGAAATATCCCAAAGAAATTTTCTGGGTTTTTTTTTTAAGCAAACCCAAGATGTTTCACAATCCTAGTCAATAATGCTGTTCATTCTGCTTATGGAATATGAGGAGATTGTTTCATTTCCAGTTCATGCATAAACATTATGTTTTTCTACAAAACAGCCATAATGATCTGTAGAATAACATGAATAATTTGTTGTAAATAGTGTTCTTAATGAACTTGAACCGTCTTCATCTGCAGTGTCTGTAAATGCAGAGTGATTTCCTTTAAGTCCTTATTTGTTTCAGATTTTCTGGCAAACAGCTATTTATATCTCCTTTTCCCAACTGTCTTTACCTCACTTATGGATTGGTTGCACTTATGCAGTATTCAAAGATTTGAATTGTACTCTTGAATGTAGTCTGTTGGGTATATTGCATAAGAGAATTGCATTCTGCTTGGATCATTGTGCAAACACTTCCAACACAGATGTTAGCAAGTTCAAACCAAAAATTCAGTTTTCCTGGACAGTTTGGACATGATTCCTGTGAGTATCCATGCTTGGTAGATACAAGTTTTCTAGAAAGTCTTTTTAAAAGGTACACAATTGTGACCAAATCAAACCTGATTTAAAATGCCTACTTCTGGAGCATATTAATATTGTTCATCCAGTTTCATTTCACTTATTATACATTTAACTTGAAATAAGAATATAATTTTTGAATGAATTAATTGTTTACAGACTAGAAACATTACTTATAAAAATATGTTAAAACCACACTAAAAAAAATTACCCAGAAGATTTTTTTTCAATTGCTTCATTGCTTTTGAAAGTTGGGTTTGAGTGGAGTTTTGGTGGAACAGCAGAATTTGTTTTGATTCCTTTCATAGAAGTGCATTACTGGCTATTGATGTAGCTGCAAGCATTTTATTCTTGGATGTGTCATTTGTGGCAGAGATGCCTATCAGGGTGCAGTTGTCCTGTGGACTGCATAAACAGGAATGCACTCTTTCTTTTGCCATGACCTTGGGATAAACTTTTTAAAGGCTATTAAATGCAAGTGTGTCATGAGGCTAAGGACAGAAGACAGTATGGACAAAGAAGGTAAATGATGGTGTGTGTTAAAGCAAATCCAGGTACATTCTCTTGCAAGTGGAGCTGTTGCCTTCCTAGAGGGCAGAGTAACCTTCAGGCTGGTGCAGGTGGCTGATGCATGCTCTGTGCTAGAGTTGGTAGAGCAGGACACTTTCCTTGAATTGTTAGTGCTCTTGGTTTTATTTTGAGGAAATGATTTTATTATTTCCTGAAGGCCACAGAGACATATCAGGCCCTCTGATATAAAGTAGCCCTAAAACTGCCCTAAATAACTCCTTCATGGAATACTAATGTCCAAGATTACTGTTTTCCACCCCATGGCTGTGCCAAGCAGTTTCTGGATTTTAGACTTTTGTTGTACCTACTTTGGCTTCCTTGATAAAGGTTATTGCCTGCTTAGAAGGACAGAGAGTACTTTTTAATTTTTTTTTTATTTTTTTTTTTTAGAGAAGCATTTTTAATTTGGGATGGAGCAAGGTTAGACTGGAAGGAACCATTCTTTGTGTGGCTCACCACAGATAACAGGCAGCTTTTCAGTTTTTTAGCTAATAATCCACCTAGTGATTTGATAATCAGTGATTTGATAATTAAGGAGTTTGGAAGAAAGTAGGTAGGTAACTTGCCAGCTGCTGACAAAAGGAGATTATTGCTGGTGAAAACTTTGCACTGAGATTTGCGAATCAACTGATAGCAGATGGGTTAATGCAGGGTGCAGGGGGATATTGAGGAGAGAAATCATCATCAGGTGGTTTGGGGTGGGGTGCAAGTACTATCTATTTTTCTTTCTCGTTTAATGTTCCAACACTATGTGGGAATTATAGCCATGATAATATTTCTAGTGAAGTACTTACATTTAATTTTTCTATTTTTTTTTTTAAGGAAAACTGTTTTCAGGCATCCATTTAGTAAGTGCTCTTCTGGCTCTCTGCTTCCACTTACAAAACAACATGCTGTCTTTATATCCTGAGGCTTTTGTGATTTTGATTTGTTGTCTTTTGCACTATATGCTTAATGTGGGAGAAAACAAACCAGTGTGGTAATGTATATATTTTTTAATGTCTGCATTGCTTATGTATTAACACATTCTGTTTTTGCAGTGTCATTCCTCTGTGTGTTCAGCTTTAAATGCCATATAAACTGACTTCCCTTGTATTTTACCTATTGACTGCAGCAGAAGTAATGGACGAGCTGGTTTCTGGAAGAAACAAACTGGATTGGACCAAAAATATGTTAATTTTTTATTGTTTGTCTAAAGCCTACCCTTAGAACTATTAAGTGTCAGTCTGCCAAAGTGGAACAGCAGCTGCAAATGAGAATGTAGCAGGTCTTCATACTGACCCAGCAGGGAATGATGATGAAATTGCTTGGCTCTTTATCTTCTTTCATTCTTTTTCTTAATTATTTTATGTGTGGCTAGCAGTGTAGATATTGGATTTCTACACAGATACTCCTACTGGAAAGGTGATTGTTTTGTTGCTTTGGTCCAGGATGAAGCACACCAGAGCTCAGGCTCATCTGCCTTACAGGAATATATTTTATGAGGAAGAGGGACCTTCAAGAACATATTTGCAGCTAAACATGGGCTGGAGATGTACAATTTCCTTTTTAAAAATTCTATTAAAAAAAAAGTGTCCTGCTCTGATGTAGTCTGGGCTCATCTAGCATAAGGCTTTGCTAAGACTAATGTTTTGTTGCATTTGCATTAAAGCACAAGTTTAAGTGGGAAAACAGGACTTCATATCCCAAATCTTTGTGGCATTAATTGTTCTGTGTGGGATGCTAGAAATTTTCTGATGTCTTTTGCTAACTATTTGCCAGCAGAGGATTGGGTTACTTATCATGCCAGCCATTTGCCCTGGGTGAGGTTCATTCAGTGATTGTGTGAATTCCTTTTAATAAGTGTGACCTGTCCCTAAGATTAAGGAATGGATTTGACTGTTTAAGATTTTTACCATACTGGAATCTCTTAATCTCTCCCATTATTCTATTACAAAGCTCTCATTGTATTTTCTGATTCTAAATGATGGGTAGCTTGGCTGTCATGTTGAGAAAACCTGCTGGCAGCAGGTACAGGTTTGGTCTATGGTATTCTTTTTGAAGTCCTTGTCATCTGTTTTTTGGTTTGCAGTCTTGTGGGGTTTTTTGCTTGGTTGGTTTTTCTTTCGGTTGCTTTTGGGGTTTTGTTCTTTTATCTTAGTTTTAGACTTTGGTGTTACCTTGCCTCTTCAAAATGGAAACTGATCCAAGGATTGTCATCCTAATTTAGAGGCTACTAGACAGATATTTGGTTCTTTCTACAGCTGCAACTTTTTAAAGAAAATTAACTAAGACTCTAGGAGGGTATTTTCAGAAAACTTCTGGAGGTGTTACAGTTCCAAGGCTGAGACCCTTAATTGTTTAGGCCCTATTTAAATAGGTTCATGTTTACTGCTAGAAGAGCTGATAAAAATACTCAAGGACATAGCCTATATCTAAATAAGTGTATTGTCAGATTTTCTTTTCTTAAGTGTATGGTCATGGTCGACTGAAAAACAAAGTACTTTTATGGTTGTCTCCTACTTATACAAGATGCTTTGTCTTTGGGAAATTAATACTGATGTCCTTGGAGAATTTTTTTCTCTTAGGTGTGTTTTTTTTCTTCCACATTTCACATGTCTTGCCTAATTTGTGAGCTGAGGGGATGGATAATTTGTGTTACATTATCTACATGTAATCCCTTTCATGCCAAGGCACTAATCCTAGTCAGGCCTTTGTGTGTGACTAGGAGGTTCCATTTACGTATTGGAAGAAGCTTCTCCACTCTGAGAGTGGGTTGTACCTGGCACTTGTTGCCTAGAGATGTTGGGAAGTCTCCTTCCTTGTATCTATTCAAATCCAGACTAGACAAAGCCTTTAGCAGCCACTCCAGTTGACTGTTCTTTGACGAAGGGTGTTGATCTAGATGATCTCCAGACATCACTTCCAGCCTCAACTCTTCTGCTATTCTGTGTTGTCCTGTGCAGCTAAACTGCAACTTGCTCAGTGAACTATAAAACTAAGGAGCTCTGTATTCTGCAGTTTTGTACTCTGTATTTTCTGCTTCTCCTGCTCTTTCTCTGTCCCTTATCTCTTGGACTAGGTGAGGACAATGTTTCTGATTCATTTGGAGCTGTGTCTCCTGCTTGTCCGTCTTTTTTCTTTCTCTTGAAATACCTTAAGGATTGAATCACAAGTGAGCTTTCCGTAGTGGGAGAGATAGTTTAAATCTCTTAGGGTTTTTTTCCACAGGCGTTCAGCACTTTCCATTAAATTTGTAGAATCTTAGAGACTTCCCTTGCTCTTTCAAACTTGGTTGGAATTTGATAATGGGTTCTGATGTTATGAGGGAATTGCAGACAGACAGCCTGAACATTTAAATTTTATTTCCGTTAAAAAGTCAGGTTAACAGAAAGCTGTCCTAAACAGCACAGCTTCTCTAATCTTCACTTGGTTTTGAGGGCCATGAGATGCTGCCATGGCAGATCGCAATTGCCATAGCAGCTATCTTGGCATCTTGGCTAAGATTCTTATACCAAAGTTAGAATGAAAAGTTGGTGCTAAAAGAACATTATGATTCCCTAATGCTGGGGGGATCCCCATGCAGCTTGGCAGGCTGGATTTCTGCCTCCTTGCTGCTGCTGGAGCAGCGCAAAGCCAGGGCAACGGAGACTTGAACTTGGTCATTTCTGTTTGCAGGCTGAGCTCAGTGCTGGGGGACTGTGGGAAGCAGGGAGCCCTCTCTGTATTTCCTCCATGTATCCATTTTGGTACAGTGGCAGTATTTGAAGTAGTCCTTTCCTGCAGAAAGCTGAGAGGAAGACTGAGAGCTGTTTGTGTGTTTGCAATGCCTGTCTGTACAAAATCGTCACCAAGGACAAAGCCAAGTATTATATTAGAACTTGGCAATGGTGCAGGCACTATCGCCCTATTAAACGCAAGCATTTGTTTTTTTGTAAAGACACGGCTATGAGTGGCACAGCTTTTGAGATTCCTTACACTTTGTGAGCACCAGCCGTCAAGTTTGTCATTAGCCTTTGAAGCTAATTAAATCTACCCTTTTCCCCTCAAACTTCCCACTCCTGTAAATCAGTAGAGCTTGATTAAAATCAGTAATCATCGACAATAAAGAACGATCTGTCCTAGAGTTTCTGGGTTTTGTCCCATGCTGCTTTTCTTCTGGGCCTGTGGTTTATTTCATTGCTCATATTTATGAAATTACATCTCTTTTACTTCTGGTTGTTTCCTGATTGCCATGAAGACATTACTTAGGCAAATTCCCCACTCAGTTACATCTGTGCAGTCTCAGTAACTTCAAGGCTTTCCTCACGTTTATCTGAGAGGGAAGTTTGACTCATGAGCAAGCTTCACATTGATGGCAGCAGAGGCAGACCTCTGGCAGTGTTCTAGTTAAGAGCAGCCTAGGAATACATCTCTGCAGTGAATATTCAAGCAAATTAGAGCACTAAGTGGAATGAGACTGTAAGCAAATTCAATTCAAACTGAAAATAAAGGCCCAGCATTTTACAAATTACTATATTTCATCCTTGAAGCAGAAGTCTGTCTGCTCAGCTAACACACAAATTAAGGCAAGCAAACATTATATACTTTTAGTAGTAATTCTTCTCTAGTATTCCATACATACCTGTGCTGAAATTACCCAGCCAGTCTGCATTAAGTTTCAGGATGGAGAAAATGTCTTTACATTTGTCATTACTGCATCTTTGCTAGGGAAAGGAACAACCAGGCTTACTAGCATGACTGGGACAGTTGCCATCTTTATTACCAGGTGCCTTGTCCTGCTCACAGAAAATGCTGCAAAAATAGGCAGGGTTTCTGGATCTATGTCCTTAATGCTGTCATCACCATTTCTTTTACCACCACTGAATTAGATGAGTTTATGGCTGCGAAGCCTCTCTAACTCCACCAGTTCTTATTTATCCTGAGTGCTTTGGTGCCTGTGACTCTGTGGAGCCAGGTGGACTGCGGACTGCTTCACAAGAATTCAGAGCAACCTTGATTAGAATAGCAAAAATAATGTCATATTTACTGTTCAAGTGTCTGCTCTGTTGCGAATTTCTGAAGAGTTCATCAGAGTGGAGAAACTCGTGTGCTCTAGGTCTTTTTCTTCTCATTGCAATGGTGGGGATTGAACACATGGCAAGGCCGAGGTTTCAGATCAAAGGGTACATGTAACTTGCAGTCGCAGGTGGAATTCTAGCTCTGGTGGGTAGTGCTGTTCTCTTCTGGCACAAAGAGCGATGAGCAGAGGGCAGTGAAGGTTGGAGAAGTGAACCAGAGCACCTAGGAACATTGCCCTGTGTAGAAGTCCTGTCTTCCCCATCTTTTACCTTCTTATTTACTTGTAGCAGTTGTGCCTTTGTTTTGGTCTCTTGATAAAGTCTGCATCGACTACAGATCAATATGGTGTGTCAGATGTGGATAAACTGAGCATTTTTATGCATAATGCATTGTACACTTTGTGTATGGGAGACTTCATTTCAGGGTTGGTTTGGGTTTTGTGCGTGTGTGTGTGTGTGTGTACACAAAATGCCAACCTTCTGCTTGATCCTGTAGAGTTCTAATTCTCTTGTGCAAGATTATTCTGTACTCTCAAGGCTCTTTGGATTAAAGGTGCTGAACTTCTCAAAGGGTTGGGTCACTATTTGTACTCTTTGTGATCTCTAAAATGCTACAGAGTCCTAGCTGGGACATTTCTTGGCCTCGAGAGTAGTAGGGATGTGTACCATACAGGGTCTGTTCATGTCATTGTGCAGTTGTAAGGCAGATTATTCAGAAACAATAACTATCTAGTCTTCACTGGCCTTAACAGGATCAGTCACTGACTTGGGGTGGAACCTTTGACTAGCAAAAAATTATATTTTTTTATGATGCCCTGCTGTAAAACTAAGATAATTCTTGACTTCCCTTTTGGAACTGACAGGGTTAGCTAGCTAGCATAGATAACTTTTTCAGAAATAAAAAGCATCATGAAAAGACCTGGGATAACCCTACTATTTCGGTCTAGTGATTTCTCTTTTCCTTTTTTTTTGTTTTTGTGGGTTTTTTGTTGTTTTTTATTTTTATTTTTTTTAACATCCTGAGGATGGACTGGACCATACAGCCTGGTCTGTTCCAGTGATGATACCTGTTTATGCTGTATTTGTCTTCCATAGCTTCTCCTTTTGATTACTGAAATACTGATACATAAATCCTGAAATCTCTGCGTCTGCATTTAAAACTAAAGTTGTTCTAACTATCTAATAAAATGGGAAAATTGCTTTGATATTCCCATTTTGACAATATGTGGCTATGCTGACTTTTGTTGCTTCTTTCCGTAGGGGAATTTGTCCCTGATCTCTCAAACAAAATGTCACTGAGTAAAACTATGTATGATGCTGTGTGTTCTAGTTACAAAAGATTTATAACTTGGTCACTTTTATTTATGCTTCCGTGGAGCTGGTGGAATTCTACTGCAGTGTTAAAATGCAGCAGTTTCATTTTCCTGCAGGCAGCAGCCCTCTGGTGGTGTGCATTTTTTTTCTTTTTTTTCCTCCTTTTTTTTTTTTTCCCCTTTTAAGTAATTTTTGGAGATTCAGATAATTTGAGGTACTTCCAAAAGCCTCTCTATCAGTCTAATCTGCCACATAGTCCCACATCTCCTCTCTTCTCCTTTCTAGTCCTCACCTCATCACCACCCCCACCTAAATTTGCAAGTGGGGTGTAAAAGACAAAGAAGGGTTACAAAATTAACCCGGTGTATAATACCAGCAGTCTTATTTGGCAAACTGATATTTACCAAATACTGTATCTGTAAGTTTCAGCTCCCAGAACTACTGCCTGGAAAGGGTATAGGTCGGTGTGAAGTGGGTGGCTCAGCTCCCGGGTTATTCTGAAGACTAGACTGTTAGGAATGCAGGCATTTCTGAGGAGGCTGCTGATGAGCTTGAAAATTGAAATATCAAAGCATTTTTTTAAGGGATGACCTTAGGAGTCTGTTACATGGGCGTTAAAGATAGTCATGTTGTAAGTTACTGTCTGGAAAAAATATTTTGGCTAATGGGGAAGGAGAATCTTCTCATCAGTGCCCTAGGAGTGAAATTTACCCTTTTGCTAGTATGAGATTTAGCTATAACTTGAGTCTCACTTAAGACCTAGTTTGAAGTACTAAGTGATGTTCTGGGAGGTAAAAATGGGAGTTCAGAAAACAGATAAAATAAAATATTGCTCCTTACTGTTTTTGAGAAATAAGCCAACGTTCTGTGCAAATGAATTTTGAAATTATTAAAGCTGTGCCAGGGATGCATTTGGCTTGTTTCCTTTCCAGGACTACAGTAAATGTCAAAATCATGCTGTATCTGCGACTGTGTTACTGCGTAAATACCCTGTAGGAAGACATACAGTTTCATTAACAATTGAATGCTGAAGGGTTTAGGGCAAATAATTCCAGTTAAGATTAGTTCTTTTAAAATATACTGGGTTTTGACTGTGGTGTTTGAAACCTACTGTGCATCTGTAAAGTGAAACTGAAGTTACTACTTACGTTTCTGTGTTGTTTTGGGGTATTTTTGGTTCATTTTAAAGAAGAATGGGATCGATAAATAAAAAACATTAATATACAGAATAACTTCTGTTGTTTTTAGTGATGGACAGTGGTTGTGGTGTATGAGCCCTTGGCAGTATTCGGTTGAACTTGATACTGTGGACAGCAGATAATACAAATTTGAGGCCTGTCTTGATAATACTTTAGGTCCCTTGTGGTGGAATTGCTGAAAATTATCTAGAGACATTTGTGCCAGCTAAGATGTATGATGCAAAAGTGTTGTTTCACCCATGATGCTTTTGGGCACGTAAGTCTTGGCTCTTTTTGCTGGGTTTGCCTCGGTCAGGAAGCGAAGGTCCAGCCTAGTGCACAGTCTGGGGGCAGAGTCTGACCCATGCAAAGAACTCTCAGTGCACGTGGCTTATATATTAGAGGGGCAGTGACAATTTATGACCTTTAATCCTTGCAGTTAACGTGGGAGAATAGGAGAGGTTAAGGCATCACTTGTTCTTGCCTAACCCACAATCTCCAAAATATGATTTTATTTTTGCTTATTTGGATTCCTGTTTGTGATTTAGAACATTGCACTGTAACACATGGTGCAGTAGGTTATTGGTCATTTTTTGGAGGCAGAGTAAAAATTGGTTTTTGTCTACTCAAGCATGTTTTAAAATAAGGAAAGGAAAAAAAAGACCTTGGGCCCTTAGCTGTTTTGTTTTTTTTCTTCAGCATACTTGTCAATTTGGCAATGAGAGGACTAAAGTGAACAACTTTCTGCCATCCAGTGGAGAGGGATACAAGTTTTTTAACTAAATCCACAAAAGAATAACAATGCAAAAGCTTCAGTAAGGAAATGAACTTCTTTAAAAACAGAATTTTCCCTGTTTTGCCACAAGTTTATGGTAGTTCAAAGGTTTAAAATTAAAAAAAAATCAAAAATTGACTTACTAGGCTGTGGATGAGGTGGAAGTGAGTCGTATTTTCAGAAAGCAAAGCTGTCCTCCTCCACCCCCATTGGTTATTCCAAATACTTATTTCTGATGAAAATCTCAAAATATGTTTGTTTCCAGTCTAAAAATGAATTCAGGTGGTTTATGGCTATTGCTGCAGGTAGGGTGTTGAACCTGGTAAGACTTTTGTGTTGGTCCTAACACAGCTGTCCCTGCATCCTAGGAGAAATTAAATCATCAAGACTTTATTCCCTAACCTTAACACAAAAGCAGGTGTGATTATAGTGTCAGTAGCCTGGCTCTAATGTGCAATTTTTTTGGTTTCCTGTTGTGTCTTGACTTGCAAAAATACTGAGATTTGAAAAGAAATGGTTTAAAACTCATTTGCCTTCTTACTGGTTCTGGTTTTGTGGCTGGGTTCACCTGATACTGTGACCTTTGCAGTACAATTCTTGCCATTCAATGTTTGTCTTGCTGTGAACTTGCATAGATGTGCTGTTTCTCCACATTTTGGAAGTTGTGTAAGCCAAGGCAATCCATATGTGAAACAGTAATTAAATATCAATTTAAACCAACACTATCTTGCAATTTTGGGTTGTAACTGGCTGTTTTACTTGGGAGTCTAAAATTCTCCCCGGTCATCAGATTTGTACCATTTGGACTTTGTTCAGAGATTGTGTTTTACATGAAAACTCTCACGTAATGATGGGTCAGATTTATGTTCCTCTGACCCTTTTTTTGTTTCTTGTTGCAATTCTGGTCCTTCATTGACGTTTCTTTGGATTTACAGCAGTTTGACACAGCAGAGCAGTACACTATCCTACTGTGGACCTTGTTGCCTTCCATGTGTCCTTACAGGAGTCACCATACTGAAGTCAGCAAATGGGTGCTACTGGCAAGGTGTTTCAAGTGAGGATATTTGTAGTTGCTCCCCTAAAACAACTTCAACCAAGACTAGGCCATAAGCAGTAAAAGGTATGGATAGAAATATTAGTCAAATATGATTTGATTATAAGCTATACCAGGGAAAAAAAAACCCTTGATGCTTTCTCTTGTCAGCTGTGAAGCTTATTTAAAATGACATATACTGCTGAAGAGAAGCACTTAGGAATTGAAATGTAAGTGGGTGACAAACAATACAAATGCAGCAGCTTTTTTTCCCTCCAGTTTTGTGTTTCCATCTCAGTCATAGTAGCAACTATTGACAGTATTGGAAGTAACTTTTTTGGCTTTCTTATTTCTCTGGTGCTGTATTAAACCTTTATTCTTTGGCATTCAGCAAGTCAGTGGTATAAGATCATCTTACTGCTCACTCTTTGATTTTTCACTCTTTCCCTGTGGCAACTTTCCCTGCTGGATGCATGTGGATTTAGCTTGATTCCCAGCCTTGCCAGCAGCATTGTAAAATTGAACTGTAGCATTTGAAAAATACTGCTCTATTGAAAAACAAGCTGGAGCAATCCAGACTTGGATTTCAAAGGGAATGGAAAGATCTTGATCCATGCTGCTTTGCAAGCTCAGCACTACAGAGTGTGATTGACTGTAAGCTCACTCATATTATGAAACACTGAAGGGAATTTAATGTAATAACAGGCTGGAAAAGTGGGATATGTGAGATCATGAAGAAGCCCAGAGTGTGTCTCTCTCCACAGGCAAATTGGTGCTTTGCTTATGCTGTTGTTAAAATGGCTTGATAGCTCTGAGGTTATTGAGTCTTACTTTAGATTTCCATTGCTTCACAGTTTAACCATGGGTTACTCCAGGAACAGCCTGAGTTTGTATCCCATAATCTCAGTTGGGATTGATTTATTTTGTAAGTGTAACTGAATGATCAGATTTGGTGACTATGGGCTAGATCCTCAACTGGTGCTGTTTGGTTAAGAGCTTTGGACTCCATGCTGCTGGATTGACTCTAGTTATGGATTTGACCTTCTATGTAAGGGCAGAGAGTAAAATTTTTAAATTGGGGAAAGTGTCTAGATGCTGGATTTTCTTATTTCAAACATTGCTACTTGGGAAAAATGCAAAACCACATGCATTATGAAAGGTTTTGGTGTCTGAAATTTTAGATACTGCACCTTTTCTGCAAAGAGGTGTGTATTTGTTTCAATCTTTGAAAAGGCCTTTCTGTAACCCTGATTTTTTTTTTCTTAACTTTATGTAAGTGATCTCTGAATTTATAGCAACTGCATTTCTATGTTGGTGCAATAGCCACAGCTTGGATATTGCCTCTGTTCTGAGCTATCCACAAAGGCCCACAATTCTTAGACAATTGACCTTTGGGCCTAGAATTCTTACACTTGACCTCTAATCCAGAAATTACTTCTTTTTGTCTCAAGAGAGCGCAATAAAAATCTGTATGATGAGGTTTATTTTATCTGGCTGTCGTCAGCAGGAGGTGGTAAGGGAGGGGAAGTCAGTAGTTCAGTTCCTTGCTGGAATTAAATCCTTGAGAAAATAAGGACGGTCCTTTATTTGAAGTTTACTTGGTACCTTCCCACTACTTAGCTTTCTCCACATCAGACTTCATGATTTTACACTTAATTTTCATTAGAAGGCCTATCAGAATTATCAAAATTGTTAATTTTTCATTAATACCCATTGATGAGGAGTCATGTGGTGAAACACACACAGTTGAACAGAGGTACTTTTGGCTACAGGTAAGATTTTGAGTCTGAGGCTTAACCATCTTTGAATTTCAGGAGAGTGAGTATAAAAAAGTGTTTTTTATTCCAGAATGGTACATAACCACATGCTTACTACTGTAAAAGGGCCTGTCTTCTAGATCTGTCTTGGACATTGTCCAAAATCTCATGCTATTTCATACCATCAGCTTAGTTCTACTTGTGTATGTCTATGCTGCAGTTTCTAACCAGGCAAGAAAGCTCCAGACTGCTGTGGTGGGTGAGGATGACACCTGGATTCACTAATTTAAAAGGGTCTTAGTTCCCTGTGTTCTGTGCTGCTGTCAATTTTAGGCAGTCTCGTTCTTAATGAGCACAACAGGAATGCTGTGATAAAACAAGGTTTTTTTATGTCAGACCAGTGTTCTCTCCTGTTACAGTATGGTGTAGTAGATTTGTTCAGTGGTCAGTTTTAGAAACGCTGCAGCAGCTGACTTCAAAATCACCAGTAATAGGATTTTTTTCCCCCCCTGGTGATTGCCTTCTATCTGCATGTGTTAAAGATTACTGGTTGATTTTTATTCTGACGTAGGGATATGAATCTATTCCCAATATCTGTCTGTACTTCGGATGAATGTGATTCTATGTTGCGCCAAATGGATGAAAAGAAGCATCAAAATCCTTTACTCCTTTTCCTTCCTTCCGTGTTTAGTAGAGAGAACACACGTCCTGGTATTAAGGGGGTATTCTTAATGTATCATCTCTATCTTTCTTCATCCTGTGTTTGTCTAACATTATCTAGGATGTGTCTTTTTAGTGTGATCATCAAAACTGGTAATCTGGATCTTTTCTTTATATCCTGGTATGTTCCTTATGCGCTCAGTGTTTTTGCTGCTGATCTCTTAATGTTACCTATTTTTACTGTGCATTTTTGAGGTCAGTGTTCCAGTCAGGGATGTATCATTGATTTATACATTGTCATTATCTCATTCTAAAGTACAATTTTAGATTTGATTGTTCAACATTTTGTTGTCAGTTTTGATTACCTCTTCACATTGAGTTGATTTTTTTATTAGGCTGTCTGAAGTAATGGTAAGTCTTTTCTTGAATGACTCCAGTTAACTTGGGAGTCAGAAATGTATATTACTACTTCACATTAGTCTTTCTATTATGCATTTATTGACACTGAATTTCATCTACAGTTATGCTTCCTTTCCACCAGGTTTTGATATTTCATTGTTTTAAGTGCTTAAGTGAGACTTAAGTATTGGTCTAGTGCTATCCTACTGTGCAAGGGTAAATTTCACCCTTTATGAACTGATGCATCCTGTCACATTAATCAGGGATGTACTGTGGATTTCCTAGGGCAATATAAAGGATCAAATTTCCCAATTAACCCCTTCAGAACTGAATTAAATGTTGGTGCCAGATTTGGAATGTGTACCACAAACTTAATGTGTCATGATCTGTACTTTTGGTGATCTATTTTAGTGTGACCATAGAGGAAACTTCAGCAGTAACAATCTGCTGGATACTTGAAATATCCCAAGGTTGAAAAGGTCACAACTGGTGTATCCAGGTGTTGAGAAATTTGTAAATTTGTAGTGTTTTCTTTTCTTGCTTCCTCTATTAATAAAAAAGGTTATTGTCAAACCGTAAAGGTTCCCCTAAGCTAAAACATTAAGTTTGAAGGGACTAATTTATGCCCACCTATCCTTTTCCTTTTATTAAAAGGAAGATCCATTCCTTCTTTGCTGTTTCATGGAAGCGTTTCTAAGTAGGTGAGAAAAGGGCTGGACATGAGGAGGTTTGATTTCTTTCATTATCTCTGATTTTGAGAGTCATTTCTTGACACTTCTGTTTTGTCACCTATAATGTTGATAATGGGCCTTACACAAACTGCTTTGAAAGTTGAAGACTCAGTGTACTATAGAAGCTAAGGAGATTTTTTTTTTTTTGTTTGTTTGTTTTTTAAGTATAGTGTTTTGTAATGTGTAACAGAGTCTGCTGATGTCTGATTTGGTTTTCTGTTGTTCACTGAAAATACCAAGAAACTGACAGACCAAATAAAGTGCTTCTCCTCCATATCCCCTAAATAAGGGAGGAAATGCTCTAAAGATGATTCTTCTTTCTGCTTCCCCAAAGAACTCAAAGTAAAATTGCAGTATGAAGGGTATAAAAATGTGAATAAATGGAAGAATTCTTTTCATCCCTTCAAGCTTATTATTATTATTGTTTTGGTGCTTCTGGTTTGGGGAGAGAACTTGTTGTGTTCAGTGATCGCTGATTGCTGTAAAATTGGCAAACTGTCCAGCTGTTCAGTGGATGCTTGTCTGATCATGGAAATCCTGCTTATGAAGTAGAGCAGGGGGAAAAAGAGGGAAACATGCTGGTATCTTAGTGGTTTTAGTTTTACACAGTAGCATCTGCTAAACATGCAGTGACTCTTTTACTTAGCAATTTAGACTAAAGCCCATAATTATTTAATGAGCAACGTGCCTCTTTCTCTCCCTTTTGTTTTGATCCCTAACCTCCAGAAATGCTGGCTTCAGGGTCTCTGTAAGGCATGGCTTACGATGTGTGCCTGCTGCCCACCCTGGGTATTGTGTGTGTTGTTTTGATTTATTTATTAGCCTTTATTTTTTTAATTTGTGAATTTTTTGTAGGCAAGGAGGGAAGAAACAGGACCTTTAAATGACAACCCACAGTTTCTCTTAACTAGTGACAGATGCCTTGTGACGTGACATTTTAGGGACTTTGAGACTCCTGATAATAATATTTGTGGTTCAGGAATGACCTTGCATAGCAGAAGGTCTCTGTCTATCCTACATATCATAATGAGTTAAACATTGTGGTGAAACTGTGCAAAACCAAAGTGCTGTGTCTGAGCCTCCTGCAGCCTCTTTATCCCCTTGTTACCTTTAGGAAGAAAATGGATACATCTTTCTAGAGAATAAGGAAAAAATGTTGCTGAAAGGAAATAGCTGTTTTCGTGTGCTTCTTTAAACAGCCCACAGGCTATGCTGTCAGAGCTACAAGGAAGCTGATAGGAAGCCTGTTCCAAACCGTGCAAAAAAACTTCTGGACACAATAAATCACTTGTATCTTATGCTATTCTAATTAAAATAATTTTCTTCTACTTATAATTACCTTTTAATATTGACTTTTATTTATGGTACTATGTGGAAAGCCAAATGAAAGTTGGATTTTGGTTCTAGAAGCAACTTCTCCTACTTAATTAAAAGAGGTCATGCTCATTTGTGTCAACATTGCCATCAGTTGCTCAAGGAGAATGGTTGTGCCATCAGAACTGAGAATCATGATTTAGATTCAGCAGTAGAGAAGAGCAACATCTGAATTACATGTAACTGCTCAGGAATGCCAATTTTTAACTAGAGATTTAAGGTTATAAAAATAAGATCTAACTGGCCAGGTGTATCAAATGATGCATTGGCTTATAATGAGATTCCAGTACAACCTTTTGGAGTTTTTTCCCAATGTTACAGTGTGAAGCTTTGTCCTGATCATGCTTCAGCTTTGAAATGAGTTCTCACCAATGTGAACTCCTTATCAGAGGCATGAGGTCAGGCCGCTCTCTTGTAGTCACCACATTGGCTGAAATTTCCATGGAAACACGAGGCCAATGGAAGGGCTACATACAGCAAATTAGCTCAGGAAAAGAAGTAGGAAGGGAACACCCCAAACTGATTTTATTAAAATATTTTTCTTTTCACCTTATCTGAAGTGGAACCTTTCCTGCATATCATATTGGACCTACAGGTTCTGCCCCTGGAACTTGCTGAAGCCGTAAATCAGGAAGACCCTCAGAGTTTTGCCACTTCCTTAGTAAGGATAAGTGAGGGGTCTAAAGCATCCTTCTCTGCTGAGTTTGGTGTGAAGGAATCTGTTTTCAGTTCTTTTTTGATAAACAGGAATATTCCCTGTGGTAGTGTGGAGCCTGTGCTTCCAGAGGTGGTGCCTCACTACCAGAGGTGGCTCCTGAGCAGGCCTTGCTATTTGCATTGGCCTGGTATTACATGCTGTAGAATAAAAAAGTGTGCTTGAAGCTGAGCTCTACCCTGCCAGTCATTCACTAATACAAGGCCTCTGGGATATTCAATGACGTATGTGAGAACAATTCCTTCTCTGGGCTACAGTATCCCAGCAAAGGACCCGTAGCTGACCTCTTCTTGTGGCTTGTTTTCCTCTTTGAGTAGAGGTAATCCGCAACAGAGAAGTTGATCTTCAAAACAGACGCTTCTGTAGTTTCAATGATGATGATGATGATGATGGTGATCTGTTTTTCCAGGAAGTCTGTGCTGACTCCTTGTCTAGTATGGAAAATAAACTGAATCATTCATTTAATTCAAGAATTGTTTTCTCTTGAAAACAGTTTCTTTATGATGATGCAAAATGGGAAAAACTTTTTTTCTAGAATCTTCCCTTCTGTTCTCTTCTGTGGTGACTCATGTTTTGGGAAATTATTCACTTCCCCCCTCCTGAAGTCAGAAGGAAAGTGAGGATTTAGTTTCACAAAAAGGTCTAACTAGTAGGGAAACCATAAGCCGTAGATTTATCTGATGTAAATGCAGTGCGTCTCTGTTGAAGTTAGGATTGACTTCTGTCAGTGCAGGATTCGCTTAGTGCTGGGGTGGATGCACCTTTCACAGAGGAGAGTTAATGCAGAAAGAACTTTCTGAGAAAGATTGTTCTGCTGTCCAGTTTTTTTACCCCAGTTTTTAAAGTCTTATATCTGCTAATTGACTTTGGGGTCTTCAGTTCCATCCAAATATTTTTTCTTGACATTTTATAATACAATAGAAACTTCATTTACTCTTTCTAGTAAATTCTCATTTTATTGCATAAATACTACTCAGATTCCTGTAGTCTTCTTTCTAACTTTATGGAATTATAAGTCTAATGTAGACTCATTAATGTGACTCAGAATTTCCAATCTGACACTTAAGTCTCTGTGAGGGATCATTGGTATGCCTTCTTTCTTTAGATACACTGTAGGACAAAACACAGGCTTGCTCCTCGTGTTGGCTGCATTTTCTGAACTGCATTGGAGCAACTGTTAAACTTGTAATTGCATCTAGTTCTTGAATTAAGACTGTCATCACTTCCCTCAGTGGTAGCTTTTATTTGTTATCATGGCTTGACTGTTGTGGTTGAGTGTCTTTTTTGCTTCAATTTAAGTGGTGAAGGAAGTCTAGGAAGATCGCTAAAAAGCAAGTCATGCTCCCATCCAGTTTTGGATAGTTAGGCCAAGATGCTGCTTCTCTCCATACGTCATGGATCAGGTGCAATAGCTGCCTTGAAAACAAAGCACATAGATAGAGAAAAATTATGACAGGCCAGGAAATCCTGCTTCCTGTGGTTGGTGTGAACTTTCTTATATTTTTGCCATTCTAGGCAACTTTATCTTTGCACCTCTGTAGACAGGAGCAATTCATGTTGAAATTATAAGAGTGGAGTGTATCACAGCTCTGGGGCCCATTCTGCTCACTGAATACATACAGGCCTTTCTGAAGTGGGAGTTATTTGGTATTCTGGAAATAACAGAAACGAAGCAATTGGACATCTGTTTTTAACATGGCTAGAATTCAGCCCTGTAAGGTGATTATAATAAAATTACTATCAACTTTAGGCAACCTATAGAAAGGTCATAACAAATCATACTGTGGCATGGATACCTGTTTTTGTTGTAAAGAATGGTCTCTGCCACAGGCTGATAGTGTAAGTCATTACTTCTTCATTCATCATTCTTGAACACTTCTTATTTTCTCAACTATTCCAGCAGCAGAGATCTAGAATCAATTCATTAAGCTGAGATAAACATCTGATGATTATTGTTACTGTTTTCCTATTATATAAATACCTTGGGAGCCATCCTCTTAGGGAGCTTCATACTGGCTGAGCAGTTGCTACCCAGAGAAACCCTCATTCTGAATATTAAACTTCATGGATATTAAGTACTGCCAGAAGCAAAAGAAAAAAAAAGTAATTTAGAAAGAAATTTATTTTTTATTCTTGAAAAACATGTATTTATTAAAAAACTAACGCCCTTGCATATTGATGCCCTCTTCTACTAAATATTACAATAACACAAATAACTAGAAAGTTTAAACTTTCTTCACTGTCTCACCTCACATAATTTGAAACAGGGGTGTCAGTACCCTGAGAAATGTGTTAAAGTTCTGTGTGAGTGCTAAATCCTTTTTTTGTGCTGTTGTCAATCTACAGGTATCATCATAAGACTTTGATTGTGAGGCATTATTCAGTACTAATTGTTTTTAAAATGGCAACAGCTATTCTGACTGCCCAGCAGAACACTAAAGTTTTTCACTGTTTTTCACAGGTGATGTATCCTTCTCTTTGTTGGTCCATGTTGAATACATGGAGAGCATTAATATCAGTTGTATACTCGTGTTTGTTTAAAACTGATCAAAAGGTGCACTGTACAATTGTATGTGTATATGGGTGACACTGTACATAAAATTTGTATTCTTAACATAGTGCTATGTTGCACCGCATGTTCCCACTCACAGTTGTCTGGTGATGTTCTGAGGAATTCCTGAGGAATTTACCCCATCTGTGTAATTTTTTGCTGCAAGAAACCTGTTTCACAGAGGCAAGTCATTGTTTCTGGCAAACAGAAGGAACTGTCCAGCATTTTCCAAGCTGAATGTATTAAAACATTGGTAAACTTGAAGTGACTTTGAGTGGTGTTGTTCCATGCTTCAAAAGCCTTTCATCTGTGCATTATTTTTTCTGGTACATTGGATATGCGTGGTTATGCATCTGTATATCTCTCTGACTTGAGAGAGCTGTGGCTAATCACAAAGTACTGTTTGTAGCCTGATAGTAGCACTTGCTGTTCAAAGGTGGCAGAAACTTTAACAACTAAATTTCTTTATGAAACCTCCACAGACTTCTAAATTTGTGAAATAAAAATGGAACAAAATTGGTTTTAACAGCAGTGGTAAACTATGGTGCATTTAAGTATTCAGACCAAATGATAAAGACCAAATGATAAAGAACTGTGTCTAAATTATGACACAGCTGAGAATATCAGTAGAGATGAAAACAAAGGGGAAGCAGGGCATAATACTCAGATTATTGATTTGCTTGGTATTAAAAACGTCTTAAAAATTTCAAAATTAATGAGACATAAAATCTCCCTCCTTTGCAGCTGATTCTCTTCAGTTAGTTATACAACAGCTATCACAGGAGAGTGGAGCATACCATTAGCTGTTGTCTCAGAATGACTCTGCACAATAGTCCTTAAAGCTCTACTGACTTCTTTCTGACAGTCTCGTAAAGATCTCAGAGCTGCCCGTTGCTGCAGTGTATCAGGCTGTCCTCAAACCTGGATCTGAGTTGTATGGCAGAAACGTCCTCACCCTGCAATTTGCTTTAAAGCAGCAGTGTCTGAATAATATAACTTGGGCAGATAGGCATCCACAGGGGTCAGATGAACTTTGTGTTGACTTGTGTAGCAGTGAGGGTGATAAGTTTATCACCGACAAAGTCATGGTTACTGCTGACAGCCTTTATGATTTGATCTCTACATTTAATGTCATTTTGTTTGCTAAAAATGGATACAGATGTCCCCACTGTGGAACAGTACTTTCTGGCAAATCTACTTTGTGACTTTGGGTATGCAGGCAGTAATGTGGTATATTGCTCCTGGAAAACTTGTTCTTACTTGAAAATATCTCTCAACATTGTCTAACTTTTAGTGTTCCAAACTGCCCCACTGTCTTCCAGCACACAGATATTAATCACTGTGATACGAAATTTTTCACTACTGCCATTTTTTAATAGCTGCTGTAGAGAATAAGGGATGAAAGAAAGGGGATTAAAAAGACTGGGAGTCGTATTGCAGTGAAGTTAGGTATTGTAATTACTGTGTGCTACATACAAATTGTGTTCACTTTCAGTAAGTTACAGCTGGGTGAGAAAAAGGTCTTTTTTGTGCTCAACAGCATGTGATGAGTTGTCATCTCGAATGCTTTAAAACAGTTTTGGAAACTAATCCTGTTCCCCTTCCCACTTACCTTGTCTGAGCCAGGTGTCATGCAGCCAGCTGGAAAAGCAGTTTCCATTAGTGCTTTGCCAAATGCACCACATTCTCTGAAGCATGATGGGCTTCATTTTTTTGTGTCTCATATTTTTAGGACTGACAAGTATCTTGGTTTACACATTTGGATTCTTGATGTGTTTTAGATCAGCCTTCCAGCAATTCTGAATTACATTTGTTGCTTTGATAATAAGTTTTCATTGTAAGAGTTCCATTGGAAAGAAATGTGTTTTCTACCCTCGGCAGTAAAATTATAGCACTGCAGAATGGTTTGAGTCGGAAGGGACCTTAAAGGTCGTCTAATTCCAACCCCCTGCCATGGGCAGGCATACCTTTTGCTAGACCAGGTTGCTCAAAGCCCCATCCAGCCTGGCCTTGAAAACTTTCAGGGATGGGGAATCCACAACTTCTCTGGGAAAACTGTTCCAGTGCCTCATCACCTTGCAGTACAGAATTACATGTTTAATCTGAACCTCCCCTGTTTCAGCTTAAAGCCATTCTCTCTTGTCCCGTCACCATATGTCCTTGTCAAAAGTCCCTCTCCAGCTTTCTTATGGGCCCCTTTTAGGTACTGGAAGGCTCCAGCCAATCCACGCATGTTCTCCATGTGCTGGGGGCCGTGGAGCTGGATGCAGTACTGCAGGTGGGGTCTCACCAAAGTGGAGCAGAATTACTTCCCTCACCATCCTGGCCACACCTTGTGGTACAGCTCAGAGCACCTTTGGCTTTCGGGGCGGCAGGGACACGCTGTTGGGTCATATTGAGTTTCTTGTCTGCCAACACCCCCAAGACTTTGTCTGCAGAACTCCTCTCAATCCATTCCCTGCCCATCCTGTATTTGTGCCTGGGATTGCTCCAGCCCTCGTCCAGGACATTGTAGTTGGCCTTGCTGAACTTCAGCAGCTTTTTGTGGGCCTATCTCCAGCCTTTCAAGGCCCCTCTGGATGGCATTGCCACCCGTCTGCACATTTGACTGCACCACACAGCTTGGTGTCATCACCAGATGTGCTAAGGATGCCCTCTATCCCGCTGTCCGTGTCACTGGTGGAGGTGCTGAAGAGCACTGGGACCAATACAGACGCCCAAGGAACACCAGTCATCACTGATCTCTTCTTGAACATTGAGCCAATTCTTTATCCACTGAATGGTCCATGTCTTTCCAGTTTAGAGATGAGGATGTTGTGTGGGACAGCGTGACATACTTTGCACAAGTCCAGATAGATTACATCAGTCACTCTTCCCTTATCCACCACAGTGTAACCCTCTCATAGAAGGCCACCAGATTTGTCAGGCATAATTTGCCCTTTGGTTAAACTGTGCTAGCTGTCTCCAGTCACCTCCTTGTTTTGCATATGCCTTTACATAGCATCCTGGAAGATCTGCTCCTTGATCTTTTTGGGCCCAGAGGCAAGACTGACCAGCCTGTAGTTTCCTAAGTCTATGATTTTCTCCTGTTAAAAATGAGGTTTGTAACAAGAAATATTTATTTATACCAAAGCAGTCTGTGAGGCACATTAGCTGCTATATTTAAGGAAAAATACGACTCCTCAGGGAACTTAATGAAGAGTTGAGAACCTAAATATCATGAGTAGTGTGAGTAAAGTCAGTGAGGAAAGCCAGCTGCATTACTGCTGCCACCCACAAATGAGTCCAGTAGCCAGAATGACTGAGGGGTTTTTATTCTGTGTTGCCCTTTGGTACCGCTGATAAAGTGGGAAATCACAAAAGGCAGAGGGCAATGCTACTCACGTGTATAATTTTGGGTTGCAACAGTTTTTGATAGTTCTTACAGAATGTTTCCTTAGTAAATGACAAGAGGCAGGGGGAGGGAGAAAGAAAAAGGTGACTGGAATGGTGGTGACATTTGAAAGGGGAACAGCCTTGTCAGAGCCTTGACTTTGTACAGATAAGAAATATATTTTCTGATTTTATGGAAGGTTGGGAGAAACTGCTGCACTGGGCAGATAAGAAGTGGGGTTACATGCTGGTTTATCTGTAAGGAGATGTAGTGTTCCTCTCAGACTTGTGGCGTATTTAATTTAGATCAGAAAATCCTAGGGGATTTATAGCTAATCATAAACCAGCATAGATTAAGAAAAACCCTCTGAAAAATATTAGTGAGATATAATATGTTGTATATAAATGGATGCAAGCAAATATGCATAAACATATATTTTATGTGAATTAAAGGTCATTCTGCTATACTAGTCAAGGGCATTGTAGGTGTTTATTGTAGGAAATCCAATGTAGGTGCGCTAGGCAGTCTTGCTGAATATGGAGCAGGGCATGCCCTGTGGCTGTGGAGCTGGCCCCTGCATGGGCAATGTGTTTGATGGCAGGACTTCTTTTAGTGCAAGGCTGGTCTGTGGTAGGAACTCGCCAGAACTCTGGGTTGCTCTAAATTACACCAGACCTCAGGTAGCCCTGGGCAGTATTTGGAATTCAGAAGATAAATATTTTTGCTCTACATGTTGTATGTTGCACTTCGTGAAGGAAACAATAATGGTTGATAGGGTTTTTTAATTTTCATGTTTTAACTCATAGTGGTTGTGTTCTAAAGCAGGTACCATATGGGCAGTAGCAGTATAATTGCTTTATTTGCTGCCCTTGCCCTTCTAATATATTGGAGCAATCTGAAAAAAACCAAACAAAAACACCCCTCCCCTCAAAAAAAAACCAAAACAATTTTTAAACTTTTTTTCTTACCTGGAGTCTCCCTGGCCTTTCCATTCCTGCAAATTTTAGTGCTTTTTCTGCAATGTACAATACACCTGTCATGCCATAGGAGCTATGGCTGCAATCTGTAGGCATCCTTAAACTGACTTCCATCTGACTAGGTCAACAACCTATAGAATGAAGCAATATCCTGAGAGGTCTGAGCTGAATAAACTTGTCCAGAACTGTAAGTACTTGGATCAAAAAACATCCAGCCAGTGCTGAGACCTGTGCCACTCTTGACTGGCTGCTCTTGTGATTGTGCTCAGGGAGGCAGGTATCTGCCACAATATAGATGCAAAATGCAAGTCTGATGGTGCAACTTGCTGAAAGTTGAACTTTGGCTGCGTTCTGAACCCTGAAAACTGACAAAGAGCTACTTGTGATGATACCTTTGGTTGCGTAGTCATAGACATGAGAGACAAAGGACCCAAGTGGAGGGAGACCTGTTGTGCCATCCAGCTGCTGTTCTGGCAGAGCTTCATGCTGTTTTTCTCTCTGTGTGCTACATGGGGGAAGATGGATTGGTTTATGTGAATATAATTTCAAATTATGTTTTGTTTTATTTCTCTGTTTGCGTATGTTTTGTGATATAATACTTTTTCACGTACTCACAGATAAAGGTTTCACTACATAGCTGTTGCCAGACTAATGAACCTGGATGTGTGGAACTGTTGGAGCACAAGATGCATTCCTGATTGAATAAAACATCACAAGGTGAATAATTTTAGCAGTATCGTGGGAGAATAGCAACTCTGTTTACATAAAACCTGAATTTTGAAAAGTATCTGATTCAGAAACAGACTTTATAAAGCTTTCATAGCATTGTTCCAAATGAGTTACAGCAAAGCAAAGCAGTTTTTCAAACTTACTACTAAGGCGCTGATGTGAGTATTTAAAGATACACTTCTGGCTTATGCCTTCTTCCCAGTCCAAGCATACAGATACATTTTGTGCAACCTTGTTGCAGTACTCAGTTGCTGGCTTCTGAACCCTCTGAAGAGTTATCAAAGAGGGATGCCTGTTGAGAGTTTCTCTTACTCCATTTTGGCAGGAGAGGGTGTGCAAGCTGGTCATGTTGCTGAGACTTCGGTGCATCTGTATTCCATAATGCTGCTGACTGGTTCAGAGTCAGCTGCTTTCACTATGTTTTAAGCACACAGGGCGATGAACCAACTTCGGTTCTTTGTGCTTATAAAAAAAGCAGCAT
This sequence comes from Chamaea fasciata, assembly GCF_029207755.1. Lineage (NCBI taxonomy): Eukaryota > Metazoa > Chordata > Aves > Passeriformes > Sylviidae > Chamaea > Chamaea fasciata. The sequence continues at coordinate 16,622,594 of NW_027094092.1, read as the reverse complement.
TTTAATTTTATCCTTGGCATACTTCTTGGGCTTGTAATGCTGTTCTAGCCTAGAAATAATATTAACAATTTGCCTTTTTAAGAAATTTATAAGCTGTCACCACAATTCTAATTTTTCTGGGTTTTTTTTTTAATCTCTTCCCCACCTGTTCTACCAATTAGTACAAACTTTGAGTTATCTTTTCAAATGCTCTATCTTTGTAAGATAAATTCTCCGGGATTAAGAGTTTAGATATTTGCCTTTGGCTTTTGTGGGAGCTTGATTTTTATTTTTTGTTTGTAAAGAGGTAAAAGGTTGAGGAGTGAGCAGGACAGGGTGTTCTTGTGATGGTGATGAAAGCAGAAAATGTGTCTTGGAAGTTAAGTCACTGTGTAAATATATTAATTTGCTGAGTTGCAGAATAGCCTGGGATGGCTGACAGGATCCCCATCACATAAGCAAAGGTAAAGGGATTGTGCCTTCCTATTGCATTCCACAAACACTCTTTCACTTTCTAATTATGTGGGTTGCTTTTTGGTTTAAGGAAGAGAGAAAAGGGCATCCTGATTCCCTGCAATCTGCACTGTTGCTTGTTCCTTGGGACCCCACTAGTCAAAACAACGGGATTCATATGTTGACGGCAGCTGAGAGACCAGAGTATGACCAGATGGCAAGGGGGAGCTGAGCTGTCTGTTTCTGCAAGCGATAGGCACATTATGGTTATTCTCTTCTGGGGACAAGGGGGTGGAAAGGAGGGGGAGGGGGGAGAGAAAGAGGGAGATATTAGATAAACAGACTGTAGCCTGAATACATATGACATGTGGGAGGAAAGCTTTGTTAAGCAAGAACTGAAAGCCTCTCGCAGAGCATTAAGCAGCACCGCCTGTGCATTGGACTGAGCCAAACCAGAGGGAACAGGAGCACAAACCTGTAACTGCTGTAAGGCCAGTGAGCTTCACCAGGCTCCTGCACAGGTGCTTGGAACAGTGAAGGACTGGAAGGTTTTGCTGTTCCCTTAGCTCCACTTACTTTTTTTGGTGGGAAGGAAGGGTCATTTAGCAGCACATTTGCCAGCGGTGTGTTTTCCTTTCATTTTGCAATACTTTTTTGTCATCTTCATGTATCAGGGATGGCTTTACTGGGTTCTGGTTGTCTGCTGTGTGCACCCAAGTCACTGCAGGTTCAGTCTAGCCAGTGATTTACAGGAGTGCTCAGCATGCTGTATAGTTAAGGAACACAGCCTTGATTACATCACCCTGAGCCTTATCTGGAGCCTGCTGAATTCTGTAAAAAATTTCCCACTTAACTATATTAGGGTGTGGATTTGTCTTAGCAATGAAACTGAAGTATTCTTCTATCCGTTATTGGTAACAGAGCTATCAAATCTTTCCCTGCTGCCCTCTCTGGCTCGGCAGTGTAAGTTGCAATGTTTGTCCCATTTTCTTCTATTTTTCTTACTTTTGTTCTTTTGGCATGTCAGTAAATGAGTAACTAGAACAACTGATACTTGCATTGCATAAAAAAGAAGAGGGAATTTTCATTATTTTGCTCATATGAGTTTTTTAGACAATGTCTGACTGTCCAAAAAACCGATAAGAGCCTCAGCAATTATTTAAGACGGGTTTGATACTCTTTCCCATATGCCAGTAACTTTAATTTCTTTTTTTCCTCTCTCTGTTTTCTTTTGACTTTTGCTGATTTGCTGACCTTCGTTGAGTAGTTCTATTTGAAGCAAGGTGATACAAAAGCAGCCTCATCCTGTTGTTTTCGCGGTGAACCACTCTGAAGCAGTCTGGTTTACGTAGGGGGGAACATAACAGATTTGTTGGACTGCAGCACCTAACACCACAGCTCAATAACCTACTGGAGTGTTTGAACACGGTCACCAGCTTGGCTTCCCTGCTGCTCCCTAGATAGCTGCTTGTGACATTGATCTGTGGGGGGTGGAGGCAGAAAGCTGATGTATACATGTAGCCTATTGCCTGGAGGAGTGGGTTAGCTGAGATTGCATTCTGCCTGGTTTTGGTCATGACAATACAAAGACTTTAAGGGGGTGCAGCTAGAAAATTTAACATTTTGATCCTCGTACATACGAAAGGAAAGCCTTAAAAGAATTAAAGAAGCTAAGCAACCCACACCCTCCATAAATGCAAACAGAAAATACACACCCCTAAAAAACCCCTACAAATAATTTTAAAAAAATCCCCTCACCAAAGCCCCCACCAAGCAAACAAAATAAAAACTAAAGAAAAATCAAAACAAAGAAAACTACCAAAAATGTTTAAACTCTATCTGGAAAGATGCTGAGTGTGGTAATGCCAGTTTTCTGTTCACTGCCTGGAAAACCTTTTGCAGTTCCATATGGGACACCATCTTTTAGAACTGTTATTTTAATTAGTGAACCAAAAAAAGCATTTTACTAATTACTGTTGCTTCTCTGGCTTTGCAGAAGCTGCTTCTACTGTTTGATAGTAGTAGAACACCTATAACTGCAGCATATTGAAGACTGACTTTTTGATTTTTATGCTGATTACAATGGCTGAATCAGAAATGCAAGTAGTTTTGTGGTCAGCCTCTTAGATCAGATAATTTATGACCCTGTCTTTCTACAAAAATTCTATCCCATTGTCAGGGCTCATAAAAACTTGGGGAAAACTCCCTTTTGATTAGATGCAGATTTTCAATACATGACTGTAAAAGTTACCTCCAAATAAAGAGAAAAATAAAATATTAAATAGTTTCGAGTTTTCTTCTAAAATTACTGCAGTGGCACTGGGAATTTTTAAAAATTGTAAATATGAAAGCCATGTCAAAAACTACTGTTTCATTTCTAATTTAAATGCTGTAGTTATTACATAACAGTTAAACCTGAGATGTGAGGTTTGGTAGTAGCTATATAATAAATGCCATTAGGATGGAGAGGTACCATGTTTACATAATATAAAGGGATACAGATACCAGGGAAAAGGCTTGGTATTTCCATGTTTATGTAAGAATAGTAGCTAGCTCTTCCACTTTGTTTAACATCTTGGGCCCTCAAATCCATATTTAGCCATGAAAATTGAAACAGAAGCCTATTTATCAAAATGTTCTAATTGTCAGCGTGAACCTGTCACTTCTGGGATCTGGCATTCCCAGGTCATTTTGGAAGTCTGATGAGTTTGCTTTTTTTTAAAACAAAGGATCTATTAAACAAAGGATCTAAGGAGTATTAAAATATACAGTTTTGGAACTGGAAGAAAAGAGACTGGTTTTAAGCCAGGAAAGATTAGCCAAAAATATCTAAACCAATATGGTGAACATAAATTGTGTCATTATTTGGTAATTTTCTATTCTTCTGGAATTAAGTGGCATCTTTTGTTGCTGGCTTTGTTAAGAGCAGAACCGTGTCCATTCTAATTTTTCTCTTTTGGCTGATCTATAACTAGTTTGGTATGGATAGTTCTTTATTGTGATATGCTTTATTTGAGCTGATGGGGAAGAACCATAATACAAAGCTGCATTTAACCAGTTACATTTGTTGTCTGTTTAGCCATTCCAGTGTTCGCAATCTAGTTGGCACTTCAGCCTCCAAGCCAAGGAAGCAGTGAAGATAAGAACTGGAATAAAGATTCAGAAAGTTAAACTCAGGGTTTATTCTTCTCTCTGCTCTTAAGTTCCTTTAATGTTCTAAAAACTTCATGCACAGAAGCTTGTATCATATCCCATTAACATTCAATTTGATTGTCTTTGGAGTACTTGTACATAGAATTAAATAAATTAAAATAATAGACCTTGAAAATTGTGCCTGATGTGTCTCAGTATCAATTTTCCATATGTATGAGAAAGTTGTACTCATCTATTTTACCCATATGTTGGATTGCTAAAGTGGGGATTGGAAAATGCTCTGTAATCATCAGAAGAGAGGTGCCCAGTACTTACAAAAATGACAGATTACACTTTAAATCTTGTCTTTGTTTTTCCTCTTTGCTTCTCTTGCTCTTTGAGTTCGCTGCCAAATACATTTGAATGTCACTGTATCCATGCTGTTATAATCTGAGACTTTTCATCCTGTGAATAAACTGGCAGCTATTAGTGGCAATGGAGATGTTTTTATTTTCAGCTCTTCAGCATAGCACAAGGAGTCCTGAGCATTGACAACTGCATTCTTGGGTTCATCCATGTACTGAAATGAGAGGAGTAACCCTGCTTTACAGTGTTCCATTTTCTGTACAGAAGTGTCAACCATGATTGGAGCTTAAAACAGTTCTTAGTGGTGGCCACTTTGATTAAAAAGCAAAGGAGTGAGATCTAGTAAGTGTCTGGCAGGGCTTTTTTGAGCAAAAGGCAGGTTTAGAATTTTAATGTTCTTCATGTAACCTAAGTACAGTAGTTTACTGTATTGAGTTTACTGTTACAGACTCACAGTTCAATGTACCACTTTAATGGTACATGGATTACATACTTACATGAAGACAAGTGTATGTGAGATTAATTTCTTTCTAAATTGTTCCTGAGTTCCGATAAGGATTTCCTGCTTTGTGCATGCATACTTAATCATTACATTTTCAGTTTCTTAATCAAAATTAATAATACACCAGGTATGTTTCTACAGCTTGAATCTCACATTTGGACAGACTGAGTTACTGAAAGGCATACAGAAATTGTTGATGGAATTAAAGGCGTTATTTGGAGATATGATGTAAAACTTATTGGAAGTGTTTGGATTGTGTCACAGATCACTGGTTCTTCTGCAGTATTGCAGCTACAAAACCGAGCGTCCTTCAGTGATCAGGCCACCTTGAATAAAAATTCAGCTTTCCCAAAAGATTTCTGTTTCACCCAATCTTTCAACTACCTACAGGTTTTCTGAAACAGTCATGTTTCATGGTTACAGCTTTTTATGTTTCAAAAGTCACTTGATGTTGGAGAATATCCTCATGGGAAGGGAAAGAGGGCAGGTAATCATCTGAACATTTCATGTGTTTGTTCCAGCTGTGCAGACAAACCAAGCCCATTCTCAGAAAGCAGCTGCATTGCTTAAAGCAGGTGCCCTTTGTGCAATCTCATTGATTGAGATCTCAGTTACGCTTGTACAGGAAGTGGTAGGAAATGGAGGCATCTTGTTGCTTTTTTTTTCTTCCCCTAATGCACTTATTTCTCTCTACCATTTCATTTGAACTTTATTTGCAATTAAAGCTATCTTGAACACTGCACTTAGGAAAATTATGATTCTTTCTGAACTGCCGTCGCTCAGCTTTGCAGAAGCAGGGATAGATTGGGACAGGAAAAAGGTCTCTGTTTTCAATCCCTGTTCATGAGGGACTGAATTCTCCATTTTCTGAACTGATATGGGTTTAGTTTGTTCTCCTTACTTGTTCCCTGCATCTCCCAAGAACTGCCCGATAACCTAAAAGTAACCATACGAAAAAAGTCTTTTAACTTTATAGCTGAATGCAATATCAATGGCAACCAAAGAAATAATTTCTTTCTAGTGTGCAGGTGGTATCTGTGGCCTATCTGACAAAAGTGTTTCTTGCTTTTTCAATATTCTTTCTCCTGCTCACTGCAAAATTAGGTGGGAAAGACAGCATTTCTTTTGATTCTCTCAGGAGATCTGCAGTCAGATTTCCACAAGCTGTGTTTGCCTGGGCTTGTCCGTCATTCTGTGTCACTCTGTAAAATGAAAGTAAATTAAGCTTCCTTTCTCTTGCTTTTGTGTTTTCTTAGTGACTAGAGGAAAGAAAACTTGATCTTGACTGAAGCTTTTATAATGTAATACAAATAATAATGAAATGGATGGAGGAAAATGAAGCCTTTCTGGCTTTTAGTTTGCACCTTGCACTAGTCATGATGCAAGTCACACCTTTGACTGAGCAGTGCCCTGCTGCCTTTGTCCGCTGGAAGAAAGCAGGGATTTTTTCAAAGTTGGGTCCTTTAGAAGATTTCTCTATGTGTAAAAACGTTATTTCCTCTGTTATTGAAGATACTGAGAGCCAGAGAAATGGAGGGCAGAACTCTGCAGTTAATTTTTGTGGCAGTTAGTACAGATGTTACTTCAGAGTTCCCAGAACTGCACAACCATTGGAGTTCTTTTTTCAGCTCCTGGCAGAGTGTATGGAGATCAGTAAAAAAACCAAGAACACAAAACACCAAACCCAGTCCTCATCTATTTTTAGGTCTATAGGTATCCGGAGAAACAGAAGCCAATAGGATCATGCTTGAATATTTGACAGGGTGTGGAGAACTTGAGTTGGCCCTTAGTAGCTCCCTATCCATTGGATGTCAAATGGGCCCAAGCTGTATTTTACAGAGCCACTGTTTTCTTAGATATTTAAAAAAATCAGGGCTGTTAGCCAGCTTCATGTTTTTACAGAGCAGGAGGATTACTCTGAATTGTCATTAACAAATGGAACAAGTCGGTATTGGAAAGGAGCAGTCCAGGAATACTTTCAGTGTTAGTGCACTTGAGCTCTGCTTAATTACACAGCCCATTTAGTACTGCTCTGTTGATAGCACAGCATTCAATTTATGTTGTTTACTCTGTGGACTGGCATTTGAGAGACTCTATCTGTCAATGTAACATTTTGGCATGTCAGTGCTGAAGATTTGCACCTCACTGTAAGGGCATGGGTGTTACTTGCTGTTGAATGGAATAGCTGCATATTATTGCTGTCACCTTAGCTGAGCTGTGTTACAGTGTGGGATCAAATTAATCTCTTGGGCTGCTGAAACAAGGTGATTGTGCCTCTAATAAAAATTTATTTGTTGTCTCCTAGTGGCATGTAAGCAAAAACTTGTAACGATATTGACACCTGGGAAACGTGTATTGCTACATAGTATAAATCGCACTTCAGCTGCTTTTTCCTAGTAAAATTTTGTGGGCTGCTAAATTCCCCTTCCTGTCATCTTGTTCCTGTCATTTGCAATCTGTTTGCCACCTAGCATAGCTGGAGTACTTGGTCCAGGATCAATACTTGGTCCAGAATATCTGTGACATATGTGAAATACTTTCCTGTGAATCAGTATAAGAGATACAGATCTCTGCTTGCCTTTAAGTTATAAACATCTTGGCTATGTGCACAAAGGACAGAAAGGTAGTAGTGTCAAAAATCCTGAATTTCTAAAAGCTTGTTGAAAACAGACTCTTAGTGAGAGGAAAGAAACCAGATTAGTGGTTTCCATTTTCCATATCTAAGAAAAATACTCTAGTGGAAGTTCAGCTTTTTCTAGGTAGCAGAGAATCAATAAAAGAGAGATGCTTCACATGACTGAACTACAGAAAAGTCTGATGTGAGCTTGCCCCTTTCAGAATCCAAAGAATCCAGTGTGAACTGAATACCTGTGGGAGAACAAGTTTATTTAGTTGTGCTGCCCATGTAACTACACAAACAGCAGGAAAATACTGCTGGTTTCATGTGGTCCAGCATAACATCTGATCGATCTCAGCCAACATTCAGGCAGGTTTTCTAAGGTAGTAACTGAATAGTTTATCTAATTGTGTCATGTTGAATCTAAGAAGAATGAAGTCCTTAAAACAGATGTTGATTAGTTACTAATGCCCACTATTTGTAGCACAGCAAGAAATGGTGTATACAGGCTCCATTCTGCTTATTGAAGATTGGGAGCTACGCCTGTTGGACAGCATCCAAATGTAATTCATGATCTTTGATGAAGGAAGGTCAGCAGTTGTTCTTGGCTGTGACACTATGTTCAAACATGTAGCTAACCTCTGGACACTCCCAAGGAACTAGAGGGATAGCTTGCCTAGTTGGAGATGAGTGTGGTGAGTTTGCAAAAATTGTCTCCCCCCGTAAGTATTTCTGACTTAATCTTTGAGGCTCAGTGGTTGCAATTTCTGTGCTTGGCTGGCTGCAGAAAGTAGTGATTTAAAAAAAACCCCACTGTAGTTCCTTACATTAATTAGGAATAAGGGATCTTCATTAAGATCTTCTAGATATCAATTTTTACTACTGTAACTGCAGGCTTGTAGGAGTGTCACACTGATGATGGGTTTTGGTGGGCAGGTTTGCCATTGTCTGCAAGAACTGTGACAAGGAGCTTGGCTTCCTGTTGAGCTTTTATATGGGAAGTAGCAATCAAACTTTGAAGGGCCAGAGAAAACAGATCTTTGCAGTTCCAAGTCAGCTGTGGAAGGCATAGTATGCAAATATATACTTTGGCAGGAAATTTATGGAATATGAAATCTATTTCCTGGCATCTTCACTGCAAATGCTCCCTGTGGTGATTTGGCTTGTTCATCTTTAAAAAAACCCACAAAACACACAAAAAACCAAGCAGAAGAAAAAGAGCTCAACAAAATGAAAAACCCCTACCAAACCAGTTACCACTTCCCTTACTACAGAATACTGACAACATAATGCAGTATGGCCAAGGGATGTTTGTGATCACGAGGGTGGAAGTTTGCACTGGAATCAGGCAGAGCAGTCAGCTTCTGTGACATTTGTGATTGTGGGGTGGGGAATTGCCTTCAAGCTGAAAGCTTGCTTTTCACCCAAGACACGTCCTCATTTCATAGAAGCTTCTTGTCTTTCAGTCTCAGGAGTTTCTGTGTTTGAAGAGAGTCAATTTTATTTAAGTTCTTGCTGACAAAAAGCAATGTTGTCTCTCCCCACGACATAGGCTACAGAGATGTGTTCCAGTGCTTCACTGTGTTTACCCTAGATCTTTACCCTACCCCAGTAATTAACAGGACAGACAGGACAGATCTATGTTGCTTTGTTACAGGGTAAGATTTATAGAGCAGGCTGTATCTATTCTCTGGCAAACTGCAGTTGCCAAAAGGCAAGATAAAATACTAAAGAAATTTTTTTCAGCTGTGTATGTGGCTGTGTACAGATTCACAGAGGAGATTACACAAATCCATGTTAAAATTCTTAGGAAGTTTTGCCAAAGCTCTCTACTTGGATAAAACTGCTGTCACAATGTTCTCAGTATCACTTAGTGCTCTGTCCTCTTTAGTGAAATACTCATACACCCCTTTCATATGTTGCATCCTTGAAGTCTCCAAGAGATTTATGTTGGTAGCATGTACAGAAGAGATGGAATGTGTTCAAATGCAGAAAGGGTGGGTGACAGGACAAAGTCAAATACATGAGGATTGAGAACGGTAAAGTGAATTCCTGTTTCTAGCTCCTTGTTCTGTTTGGTAGACTGACTGTTGTCAGACTGTACCACTGGCTCAATTTAGTGTTAATTATAATGTCCCCAAAGAAGTCACCTAGATGCTACATGCTTTCTGCAGCCATAAAGTTATTTAACTCTGTACTCCCTTCAGCTGCATCTTGAAACAACTGCAGAAAAAGAATCAGCACTATGTGTATGAGTAGCCCACCAAACCTCTGTCCCTTTGCTCCTCATTTACAGAATAAACCTGTGAAATTTCTTGAATTTGCCCATGACTGCTCTGTGAAATTGGGCATCACATTCATCAGTTTGTTGAAAGCCCACAGTTCTAAGATCAGCTTCTGGAACTTTAAACTTTGCCTGGCATGGAAATTTTGTTTGGGAGTGATTTGTTTGGATCTATGTATATGCAGAGGATACAAAAACCTTTTCATACTGAAGCTTTCTCTGAAGTAGAAAGCCAACCAACCTTTTGATGTAATTCTTGTATATAAATGGTCACATACATGTTGATTTTTCTGAGGGTGTACACGTTTGAAAAGTCATGATCTTACTGCAAATGTTCACATTTCTTCCTACCCACCACTTAAGCGTGACTAGAAGATAGAACAATATTGAATCTAACCATGCATGTGCAACCACAGGACTGATTAGTACTTTTCCTTCAGTTATATCAAGATACTCAGGCATAAATGAAGTATTACTTAGGACCATTTTGCTACTCCTAATAGGGTCTTAGAGGGTCTGAACCAGCTTGTGATCCTGTAGAGAGCTGCAAACCATTTCTGTATTGGTGACTGTTGTTTTTGGGTACTGACCTGCAGCGAAATAAAATTACTTAATTGTCTGTATAGTGTGGACATCAGGGGCTTGACATTAACTACTTCAGTGTGGTGATCTGTTCCTGTTGCACCAGTTTAACTGCAAATGTAAGTCTAGCTCAATCTGACCCACATCACACAGAGTAACTGTAAATAAAGCCTCCACTGCCTGAATCTGTGTCTGTTCTGATCTGTGCATTTCTTCAGCAAAATGTGAATATTTGGAGTCCTGGCTGTGTGTTCGTTTTCATATGCTAAGAAAGATTTCTCTCAGTCACACAGACATCAGTGACTAAATTGAAAACTGATGCATTTATCCAGTACAAGTGGTTTCATGTGAGTTTCTGGTAATTGCATTTCACACAAATAAAGCTGACTTTCCTGTGACCAAGTGCTGCTCTGGAGAATTAGGCCATGGTTTTTTCTCTTTTGTTCAGGTTCTTATTTTTCTTTAGTGAAGCCTTGCCATCAAAACTAAATGTGCAGGGGTTAGATATTCTCTGTAACATACCTTCATCACTAGAACAATTCCCTGAAAGGTGGGATTGGGAAGTGTAATATAATCTGCAGTGTCATGTTTAGGAGATTGCAGGAGGATTATTTTGATGTTCTATTTATATAGAGATTTTTTATTTATTTAATTGAAAATGGAGGAAAACTTTTGATTTTTCTGGAGAATGGTTTAGAAGTTGCAGCCCTAGGTGTAAAAGTTTGCCTACAGCAGTTACAGGTGTCTGTGGAAAGCCATTGAGACACTGAGGTTTGTAATGTATGCCATAGGGATTTTGGTATCTTACCAGGAGAAATGAGATTTACCAGTATTTATTAAATGATTCCCAATAAATACTGAATTCTTGAAAATCAGTCCCTGCAACAATACTTGAGAATAACCACAGAAGTTGTATTTCCCTCTCTTTAAAATAGCCCTATTTTTAAATTCTAAATATTTAAAAAAAAAAAAAACAACAGACTATTAAAATCATTGTTTTGAAAAGTATCCCTAGAGCTGTTTATCCAAATAGCGGGGAAGTATTTATGGTATTTAGGCAAGAATAATCTGCTGTATTATTTCAGATAACTCTTGCTGTATGTAATTTTGGGAGCATTTTAATCCTCCTAAAAGTTCTTTATCCTGTTGTGGTATATGTCACCACCATAACTGTAATCTATTAAAGGTACATTATCTAATCTGTCTGTTAGATATCTCAGTATCTACATGAAGCATCCATTTATTTCAAATGTGGCTTCTTTCCTCTCTCCTTCAGAAAGGAATAGTACTGCAGTGTTACTGGAAGGCAGGTCAGCTGTTGTAACATGCTGCTTTTCTCTAAAATTAGTTAAGGTAGCGTATCAGATTTGAATATTTCCCAGTTTTCAAAGGTATTATGTGATGGCTGGGTGCCAGATGCCCACCAAAGCTGCTCTCTCTGCCTTTCCTCAGCTGGTCAGTGGATAGAAAATACACTGAAAAGCTTATGGGTCGAGATAAGGACAGGGAGAGATTACTCACCCATTACTGTCACAGGCAAAATAGACTTGACTTGGGGAAAATTAATTGCCAATCAAATCAGAGTGAGGTAACTGAAAATAAAAACAGATCTTAACAACACCTTCCCCCCCCCCCCCCCCCATTCTCCCTGGGCTTCTCTTTTGGATTCTCTTCCTCCTCCCCTCCACTAACTCAGCAGGACAGGGAATAGGGGCTGGGATCAGTTCATCACAAGTTATTTCTGTCGCTCCTTCCTCCTCGGTGGGAGCACTCCTCACACTCTCCCCCTGCTCCGGCATGAGGTCCCTCCCATAGCCAACAGACCTCCACAAACTTGCATAACTTGAGTGCTTCCTGTGGACTGCAGTTCTTCCTGAACTGCTCCAATGTAGGCCAGAGTTACCAGAGAGCAGCTCCCACCATTGCTGACGGGATCAGCTTTGGCCAGCGATGGATCCACCCCGGAGCCGGCTGGCATTGGCTCTGTGGGACATGGGGGAAGCTTCTGGGAGGTTCTCACAAAAGCCACCACTGTTGTCCCCTCACTACCAAAGCCTGGCTGCACAAACCCAATCCAGTGGAGTAAGAACACACCAACCCTCCCAGAAGGAGAGGGGAGAAAGGTATAACCTGCAAGTGACCTACAGAAATACACACAAGGGCAACTACAAACTAGTAATTGTTCAGGAAATACTATAAAGGTGAGATGGTTGTCTCAATTAAAAATTATTTTGAATGTGTTTGTGGGTTAATGGTGGCTGATGTGGAAGCTGTAGAAATAAATACTGTGTAATAAAGGATGATACGAAGTTTTATATCTTACTTGCCTCAAAATATTTTGAATTTAGGATCTTACGATATCTTTGGATAGTGTAAGGAGGCACACGCTGCGATTGGTACAATTTTTTGGGATTGTTCTAATGTGTTTTTTGCTGCATTCCTGATTTTTGTAAGTAACATCTTGGAGTAGTTTGGGTGTTTTGTGCTTCAACCCCCTCCCCCTGCTCCCCAATACCTCATCCTTCAATAAACACTGACAACTTCTATTTTTAATTGGCCATGTATAGTAGCAGTATGTTTTTCCTATTTTAATTTTCTCTTTGTAAGTAAGGAAGGTAGTAAGTAATAAGGAAGGGGACATGCCTTGAATAAAAATACATCATATCTAATCTTTCAATGCCTGGTGATGGGAAAACAAAGAAATTATTTATGTATGAAATTTCGGAATATGTAAAGACACAAAGGCTTGGAAATCCAGTGTTGTCTTGTTGTCTTGCTATGCTAGTGAATCAATTTTAAATTTTCACACCTTTCACAGATGGCTTAACATCCTGTATTATACAGTCTTTGAAAGGCCTGGTAAATACTTTCTATTATAAAGTAGAGAGGGCTTTCAGCAAATTTTTTTTTAATTATTAGTGGTATATTTATAGAGTTTTGGTTTGCTTTTTACTGTATTTAAGAAGAAAACAAAGATTGAGAGAGAAAATATTTGAAATATTTGCAAAAAAGGCAGGCTTAAAGTGAACAGAACTTAATTAGTACAGATATTGGAATGTAATTAATTACAGGTCAACTAGTGCAGAAAATCCAACAATGTTGATCATGGATTTCCTCTTTCTGGTGGCCACAGAGGCTACATCAAGTAGGAGTGATCTTACTTCAGGAATGAGATCATCCTTTGAAGTGCTGTTCTGCAGCACTGCATGAAGGCTGTTTGACAAGGGAGCAGTTTCCTGGTGGATGCAAATCTGCAGCACAATTTCTTTTTTGAGATTTCTTTTTGTCATGACCAAAGTTGACCTGTTCATGGTTCTGGCATAGCTTCAGAAATACTCAGTCTGTTTGTAGCAATTTTTTTTCCCTGTATAATTGATCGGGTATTTCTTCTCTTTGCTTTCCTATTACTGGTAATGATAATTGATAATCAATAATGGCAGCAATTGGAGAGAGGCTATTTACAAGTGCATATAGTCCTAGGACAAGGGGAATGGCTTCAAACTCAAAGGGGCAGGTTAAGATTAGATATTAGGAAGAAATTCTTTACTGTCAGGCTGGTGAGGCGCTGGAACATATTGTCTGGAGAAGCTGTGGATGCCCCAACCCCTGGAAGTGTTCAGGGCCACACTGAATGGGACTCTGAGCAACCTGGTCTAGTGGAAAGTCTCCCTTGCCTATGACAGGGAGGTTGGAACTGGATGATCTTTAAGGTCCCTTCCAACCTGGGCCGTTCTGTGGTTCTACTGGGATAATGCTGTGAATGGAATTGTTTCACTTTACTTTGTAGTGGAGAGAAAGGATAGAGGTGTAGAGGTAATTGTTCATGTGCAGGTAATCTCTGCTCCGCTCCTACTCATCCAATCAGTGGGTGGCTTTAATCCATTCAAGCTATGGATGGTTGTATATCTGTTGAATTTGTGGATTTTTTCTGTTGGTGAAGGCCAACATGGTAATTTGTGCTGGAACTATTACAAAAAATTGAAGAGCTTGTGATAGCCATCTTCAGGCTGAGTGGCGTTCTTATTGGCTCTTTTGGGAAGCCTTCTGTTTATAAGTTTATATATTAACAGGACATTCAGATTAGTTCTTAGGGCTCAGAAACTGTGCAAATCTGTTCAGTGATTGCATTCAAATCAGGGCAAACAATTTATTTGTCCCCCAAATCTGTTATCCTTACATAAGAGGTAAAAAGATCCATGTGTCCATTGGGTTACTCTGTGCAGTCTCTGTTTTCAGCAGACCTGCTTGCTTCTGAAATGCTGGAGTGATATGGTATTAGAACAATACTTGCTGTTGGTTTTATTAAGTGTTGGCAGGAGAGATGCCCAATCTGCATCTTTTTGCCTGTGATGTTTTTCTTTATTAAGTGCTCTTTTCTGTCACAACAGGAAGATCTGAGGCTGTTTGTACATTCTTCTGGCACAAACTGAGCAAGGCATTTTGGCTTTCAGGTTCTGCTGTTGGCAGTTGTGCTCTGTATTGGAACTGTTGCTTCACCTCCCACCACCCAACTCAGTGTCAGAATGTTTCCTCTCAGTTTGGAAATATGGGGTCACTTAGGGAAGCCTGAAGGGCATCTCTCTGGTCTTGCTAATTGATCATTCTTCTTTCCACCAGTCCCATATTTTGATCACCTTGCTCTGAGATGAAATACAGGTAGCTTTGTATAGCATTTGGGGGGGGGGGGGGGGTGTTGGTAAAAAGCAGAATTGTCTTCAGTTTGTAAATTGATGGAGCCATGTGTATGCAAGACTATGACCTTCCTCTAGGCTTAATATTTACAGGTCATTATCTCCAAGTACTACTACTATGTAAGATAAAGCTTCAGGCTGCTTTATGGGTATACACAAATGTTTTTTGGATTGGTGACAAAACCACTTGAAACCCAGAATCTTCTGTAAGGGGAAGATTTTGAAAGGAGGCACTGTGTAGAGGATTGAAATGCTTTTGGAACATTGTGTCCATGGGCAATAGGTAAGCTGGGACCCAGATTCCAGGGATAAAGACTACAGTTAAGAAAAGTAAGTATCTGCACTTGTTTTTGAATGTTTTGGCTACCATTGCTTGGAATTCTAATTGCATCTATATTTAAGATTGAATTTATTATTTTTTTAGACAATGACGAATTATAATCCCTTGGGGTTCACCTAACCTACTTCTAACTGTTGGTTTCTTGCCATCAGTAGGGATGTTGCTTTCCCAGAAGGAAGCCTTGCATTGATGCAAGAAAATGAAAAAGGTCTTATCAATTGCTCTCTGTCTCTTTTGTTTAACTACTTCTGTTTAGGATTTCTGACCCTGAAAGTAAGACACTATGATACATGGCCACTCAAAATCATAGAACATGCAGGTTTAAGGCAATTTCTTTGCTTTTAAAAGGCTTCTTTTTGTGAAATACAGCATTTCTGTATTCCAAAAGGATTATGCAGCAGTGTATGTTATTATTGTGGCATTTTTCAAGGGTTTTCATTTGTTCTATGTATACCTTCTTAACCTTGGCTTATAGAGATATCTGTTTTTTTCATCTGTGCTTCCATCTTTCCCTGTGTTTGTGTTCGTGTTTATAGTGGAGATATGTGTAATTTGAAGCTGGAATCATCTTTTGAGAGTTTTTCTTGGTTTTGAGTGTTATTCATGGCTGTGACTCTGTATGTGAATTCAGTCTTGCTACCTGAGGGATGCCAGTGCCACCAAACCCCACACCAACAAGGCAGAAACCAGTGGAAGACCTGATTTTTTTTTGTTGGGGTTTGGTTTTTTTATTTTGTTTGGGTTGGATTTTGTTTGTTTGTTTGTTTGTTTGTTTTTTTAATGGAGGAGCTATTTGTTCTGGATCATTTGCTTCCCTATGTGCTATAAATTTTGTTGTCCTTTTGAATTCTTCTCCTAACAGATTATTTTGAACTGGCAGGAGGTTTGGAAGGTTCAGAAGTTAATTATGAATGTGTGTCTATTGTTGACAATGCCTACATTTTTAATTAGGTTTTTTTTTAATTATTGGGGTGTACTATGTTAATTCATTGCTATTAAAAACCTGAGCATGGAGAAGAGGGGAAATATTGTTGACTTAAGTAATTTCTTAAACTGGCCTGTGCTTGACAACATTTATAAGAAGAACCATGGAGAGTGACTGCTGATTCAAGAGGCTTGTGAAGGAGGGCTTGTTGATATGAGTAGCAAAACTCCTCGGCGAACACAGGTTCTAAGAAGAAGACAATCCCATGTTTTGGACACTGGATGACATAATAGGGTCACATGCTCTTTGGAATGTGTGTCAGAGTGGCTGTGAAGGTCATAATCCAGGTATTAAAAGTTAAGATGCTGACAGTCAGTGTTTAAGGAATACTCTTTTCTGTAAGTTTTACCATTGCTTTGAAATTTTCCTAGGGAGTTCTGTGACCAGATGTTGCGGAGAAAAGTGGAGTGAAAAGTAGGAACATCTGTGTGCTGTGCTGCCTGCTGCTGAAGTTTTTCTGGTCAAGTGAAACAGATAAGACCTTTAGGGTTTAGTTCTTCACTTGTAGATTCCCTTCATCCCCATAAATTCTTTCAGTACTGAAGAGCTCTTTGAAATTTACAGACTGAAGTACTGGGAATTAGAGTGGAAATGACTATCTGGGGGAAGAGAGACCCAGTCCAGAATCCTAATTTGCCAGGAAAACATCCCTTGAATAATAACTCATGCACAAAGGCAGGTTCAGTCTTCAAATTTTAGTGATTTTTGTCTTAGCTAAGCCTGTGAGATTAGGTTAAATTCCAGAAGCCTTTTCCAGACCTTATTAAATTCAGTGGAGGGAACAGAGATCCAAAATGGTTTGGATTAAACCTCTCCCATGATAAGAAAATCTGAATAGTATGTATTGTTCCAGAGAGGAGATTTCTTTCTTTATTCCTCAGCAAGAGAAGTTGAATTTGGAGTTGTGGATAGCTGACAATAAAGAGAACTCTAACAGGATTATGGATTTTCTAGTGGTAAGGTATCTTTGCCTCTATTTAAATATATCCTTTAAAATTTCTCATTTCTGTTCCCACTGAGACCTGCACCTTTACAATATTATGTAGTAATGGCATCAATGATGTCATTCTTACTCTCAGTAAAACTTGAAAAGAGAGCCCAGAGTCTCAGTGAGTCAAGCCTTTGAAACTTACAGGTGTGGGGAATGTGAGTAGGGCTTTATCACACAGGCTCACTAAAGCAAATGAAAAACCTTGTTCCTCTGTGAGTCCCCCCTTCTTCCCCCTTCTCCAGATAACAATGCTTAAACTTTACATAAATAGCTGGAACACTGTGCAGGACCTGATAAGCGGATTTCTTCATCCATGCTGAGTCTCCCTTGTATCATATATCCGTTCCATTATCTTGTGGAAACGCTTATTGCAATTTCTTCCATTTAGCCCCCTATATATGTTATCTATAATGCATAATGGAGTGTGTGTATGAATGAAGGACAATATCCCATAAAGCAAGAAAATTACTTGTAAGTTGCAGGCAGTGGAGCCTTAATGGTATGATCTCATTATGTTAGAAAAAAAAATAATTCTTAGCATCACCCTTTATACTACAGAGCTTGATTTATTTTTCTTTCTTTTTTAATCTTCCAGATATTTAATCAAGCTATGCTATAAAAGAAATAATGATGTCGAACTAAGCTTTTGGGTATATACCGTGAATTCTTTTTGTAAATTCCTACTTAAAGGAACATTATAAATTTCCAGTGTGTTTCTGTTGTGAGAAGCATCAAATTAGGAACTTTGAAGTAGTATAATAGTGGTAAGAATACATTTTTCCTCTTCAGGAGTTGTGTTCTAAACTTTGAAATATGCAGCGTAAGTGTATTTGAATTTCTGAGCTCTCTAGTTTACCGTGTGTAGATATTTTAAGTTCTGAGGTTATTCAACAGCATTATTTTAAGAGGGATTAACCTAAGGTCTTAGCAAATACTGGTGTTCAGTTGCATTTGTGTAGTCTGCAATGCGCTTATTTTCAATCAAATTGTAAGCAGCGAATAGGTGTTAGACAAGCTGCCTTGGGTTGTCCAGACAGCCCTCCATTATTGGAGAGTTCTTGTGTTCTGTACAGAATGGAGACATTTCTTCTCATCATTTAAACATTTTATTTGCCTACATTTGCTTTGAAGAATTTTGAATATTGGAACTTCGTTCTTTTCCTCTGGAGACTGTTTTGCAGTTCGTGTTTTGCCACATTTTTCTTTTCTTTTCTGTAACTGTCATTCATACTTGCATTTACCACAGTAAATAATACCTTTCGGCAATCGGTGCATGTGTTTTCTTGTATTTCCAATTTATTTGTTCTTCGGTCTTCATTTATTCTTCTTTCTTTCTTCATTCACTATTAGGCAAGCTAATATCCAGTCTTTTTGGCTTTGTTTAATTTTATATATCCACGGAACATTCCTTCCAGGCAGGTAACACTTTCCATAATTGAAAATCTTCCGGTTGTCCCAATATCTCTTTTAGGAACGGAGTGAGCGGAATCAAATGAGAGACTCAAGGCAGAATCAAACACAGGCCTAACTGTGTTGCCGGTCTCCATGTGGGACTCGCAGCTCCAGGATGTGGCTCCGTAGGTAGCAGCAGGACCACGGCTGCGCTTCCCCCGTCACAGCCTGGCTCTGGCCTGAGGGAACAACTCGGGGAGAGACCAGGCAGGGACACCAGCTGGGAGCAGCAGCTGCAGAGGCGGCGCGGCACAGGCTGGGGCCTCGCCTGGAGCAGCCGGCGCTGCTGCCCTGCCCGCTCCGCTGATG
The DNA here is from genome assembly GCF_029207755.1 of Chamaea fasciata. Taxonomy (NCBI): domain Eukaryota; kingdom Metazoa; phylum Chordata; class Aves; order Passeriformes; family Sylviidae; genus Chamaea; species Chamaea fasciata. The sequence continues at coordinate 16,603,911 of NW_027094092.1, read as the reverse complement.
GGCTCAGCGCTTGGCTCGGTTTTTTCTCCTCCTCGATCCTCCTCACATCACCTTCAGCCAGGCTCCTCCTTGCCCTTAGCTTTGTGGTTAGGTGTCCTCTTTGAAGTAAACACACCACGCCCCCCCCCGCCCTGTGTTGATCGAAGTGCCCAGATGATTGCAAGCCCTTGACATACTCATTGTATGCATCTCCAGCCTTTCCCCTATCGTGCTTACTGTCTTCTGTTAGACTTGGGAGCGATCCCAGCTGTATTTCAGTACTTGCAGAATGACTAGCACTTTAGGGAGATACTGTAACCATTTTTTTAGTTTGCCTTTAGGAACTCCAAACATAAATAGAGTTGTTATTACTCTCCTATTAGTAACATTGGTGACCTGTGTCTGTCTTGTGTTTGGCTGGCTCCTATAGATTTAGCAGTGTGGCACATAAATGTCTCACTTTGGTGAGTTTTGGAGTTTCCAATATCTTTTCAATACCTATCTTCTTTTCCTTTCTCTGTTCCTTCTTCTAAATTATTTCTTATTTGGCAGTTTTTGATGTATTGTTTCACCTTGACAGCCCTGTTTATGGGTGTCAGTGGACAAAAGCCTTCAATGGATTTTTTTTACTCAAAACCCTTAGTTTTGGTTTTGTAGTTATGACCAAATATCTGTCAAATCTGTCCTTAAACAAACAAAGCAAAATGCATTGTTGTATCCTGTCAAATGTTATTAAATAGCTGTCAGGTACTGCTTCATATACAACAACATTTCTGTCCTGGGTGACAATCGAAATGCTTATTGCATATGCAACACTGAATTTTGAAAGAGCTTTTAGGTACTTGGTGAAGTGCTAGCTATTTCTTATTTCTACTGGAATATAAGTGTCTTCTGCTGTGCCAAGTAGCATTGAAGGGGTATTATATTTTGAATCATTGCAAGGTTCTGTTCTGTAGTCTTTCTTTCTAAGGTTTCTTTACTTCTTAAAATAGCTGTAGTAAATTTAATGTTTCCAAGGAGTATTATTAGCTTATTGAACCTGGATCATAAGCTTCTGGAGACATGGGAATTATAAAATCTTTTTGTAAATCATTAATGGCACTGCAGGTAAAATGCCCTTGTGTAAAGGAAAGCTAAGTTTTGTGGTGTGTATTTTTAGTCATCTCCCCCACACATCCTACTTTGATGTATGTAACTTCTCCTAAAATTAGTCTGAATTACGTGGTCCCCTTTGGTTGTGGGAGGACCTTGTGGTTATGTCCAGAGCCCCATTCAGGTTACTAGATTTCTGTGTTCTTATAAGACCACAGCAAGAAATGTACTGCAGGGCTTGCTTTCAGTGAAATTATTATGCCTACATTGCTTTAAATGCTATGTTTCCTCGCTAAAATATTCAGAAATTATTCTGGAGATCTGCAGCAACGGCTGATTGGGATCGCATATTTTTACCTCTCTGTATACTTTCTTTGCATACAAAAAGATCTCTTTCCATGCTGTGGTTGCTTCTTTTGAAACACCTGAGACTGTAATTAGGTGTGAAAAAAAGGAAGTTGCTACCTTTGTGTATCCTTCTGCCTGATTCTGGGACCATTGCTGTGTATGGTGTCTAAGCATGAGTTCTTCAAGATTTTGCATGTAATGAATATTGAACATGGATAAAATTTGTAGGAGTTCATTCTCACAGGTGTTCTGGGAACTCTCATATAAAACATAAAATTTAGAGGGATCTGTAATATTGTGCAGCAGTGACTCTCCTGTTTTTCTACATCAGTGTAACTGCAATACTGTATGTTGACACTGCCTGACATCTTAGTGCCTGCAGAAATGTTTGAGTGACTGCATGAGTTAAAATGAGTGTATTAGTAAGCATTGAAACAGAGAGATTCTGGGAAGTGGATGTGGCATAATTTGGAAGGAGGTTAGGAGTTTTGAGATTAAGCCAGCCAGCATCTATGAAATGGAATTAGTGCTGGATGCTTGGAGTGAGAAATACAACTCTTTTTCCTCAATTCACCTTCCTAGCCAGTGTTTTTCCTGCTGCTCATGTTCCCTTGCATTTGTGGCATCATGACGCAGACCACTAGAAGGACGAGCCAACAGCACTCCATGTACTTCTCTGGACATACTCCTTTATGCATCATCCCTCCTTCTTTTTGGTACAAAAATAAAAGGAGCAGGGTGGTGGCAGGGGAGCTAAAATTATTCCTGGAAGTGAGATCTTTCCTGTTTAGTAGAGTTTGCCATAAGATTTGTTCAAATACTTTGGTTGCTAACAGTAATAAAAAAAAAAATTAGTGTGGCTGCCCATTTTGCTGAATAATTGCTTGGTTAAGAGAGAGAAGGCAGGAAGAAATGGATGTTCTTGTCTCCCCCTGTACCTGTGTCACTTCTGGCCAGGAAAGTTCTCTTAATTTCTTTCCCTGTCTTCATGGACTGTCAAACTCTTAGCTCCATTCTGTTATACTTCATTATTCCCACTTTCACTGCAGTTATCTTACCCTGTTTGAGTGTGGACTTTACATACACAGAGAAAGGAGAAAGCCACAGCCAGTGACTGGTGTCAGTGTAAGCTGCTGTGGGAGGAAGAAAGTCTACTTTTTCTCCGCAGTAATCGATTGCCTCCCCACCCGAAGTTAGAAAATAACCTCAGGGTTTTAGGGAAGCACTTGACAAGCCAGTGTGACAACTCTCCTGTGTGGAGGGAATTGAGGGTTTTCCTGTGCGAATAAACCCACTTCAAGAGACTTAATCTACTGAGAGCCAAGTGAAGTGTGAAGCTTCCTAGAAGGTAATAATTACTTTTGTGTAAAACAAGGTATGAAAATAAACATCATTACAAAAACATAGAGCAGATAAATTATAAAATGTCACCTCTCTGGCTGCTTACAGCCTGTGAGAAGTTTTTGAAGTGGTAAGCAGAGACTGGTAGTGTTACACCTTCTTAGGGAAACATGAAGGTTAGGAAGTAGTCGTGGTTGTCCTCAGCCATGAAAGTGTAACCATGTACCCTCATATTTGACTAGAGGGGGGTTTTTATGCTTTGCTGTGTTCGAATCAGAGCATTATAGTCTTTCTTACCATTAAAATGGGTTATTAGTTAAAAGTGGATTCAAAGACGTGTTTTAAGACATGTACAGCTCCAGAGTTTTGGCTGCAAAGCTCATCCAAGTATGTGGGTTCTCTCTTGCTGTTTTGGTGCTGTGTTGTGACAGGATTAAAAATCACCGCAACATGACTCCAGCTGAGCCACTGAATGAGGTGAACCAGGAAAGGCTCTTTTGGTTTTAATTCCAAAGCAGAATCCTTTAGTCAGACTGACCTGCTGTGGACAACACCTTTCAAATAAAATGAAGGGTAAGAATCCCCCAGAAGTTGCCGGGGATTTTTGTATCCCTCCAACAAGAAGCAAAAGCTTTTTTTGGGTTGGGAACTTGGGAGAAAATGGCTTCCTTCTAGTCACAGTTCTTTTCTGCATCTGCTCTGTTATTCAGGTACTTTACACTGATATTCATTCTAGCCGTTTTTTAGAAGATCAGTTTTCATTGCATTTGGACCTGGTGCTGGAAATGTGTAAGAAGGAAATAGGTAGTCTTTATCCATGTGCCTCTTTCCCCATTTCTCTCTCTTGTGCAGATAAAAGCATAATAAGTATATGTGTACATATTTGTACACTTAAATGCACACCCACACACAAAATCCAGGGATGTAATTAAACACATTCACCTGACATAAAAATTTGAAATATTTTTGTTTATTTATAATTGGAGAAAGAATTTGGAGCTCCTGAAAAGGAAGAACTACTCTACTTAAACAAAACTGAACTGTGAAAAATAGCATTAGGCAAATGCAACACCTTGTTTTCTCTTCTTTTCTAAAGTTGTCTTCTGTTCCTAAGTGATTTTAATTAAATACTGTTTTGAGGCATGTGGCTTACAAACAATATTCAAAAATTGAGCAAAAACCAGGAGTAATTTGCTGTATTTACAGGCTTTCAATTTATTTTGTAAATAATATTCAAATAATAAAAAATATGCTGGTTTGTTCACATAAATGAGAGGCACATTTAAGAATACTAAATCTGTATAGAGAGATCTTTCAAAACCACTGTGTAATTAAAGTTTTCTCTTCATGAGTTTGGAGTACCTTCTTTCTTAATTGGATATAGGAATGACACTTTTGTGTTGTTAGTAAGCAGGGAAGTACTGCTGTTTCTTACAATTAGGTGCTGGAGGAAAGAGGCAAATGATCCATTTTCCTATCCTTTGAGAGTATTATAATAAATATGGTTCTGTTGAGAAAAGTAGGGAATGAATAATGGCATATTCAGGAGCAAGCATTGGCAGAGCAGACACTCAGGAACTGTTTTGAGGGCAAACTAAATCATCATAATGTGCTCTTCTTATTGGGGAGATGAGAATTGTGAGAATGGGACTAATAGCACCTGCTGGTTTGCTTCTTGAAGAACAGAATTCTCAAATGAGCTGTGAGTATGTGTGGCTCAGATCCTGGGAGATTCTCACAGAGATGCCACACTTCGTGGGTTGCTCTAAACTTCTTTTATTAATACATTGTATGTCATTCCCCCTCTTTAAGTGACAGAAACCAGGCCATCTTCCTCGGTGTACTGGTGAATCCTCTGGAATCTTGCCCTGAATCCAAAGAATCAGTGGGTTTTGTTCTTTATCTTTAAATATCCTTATCAAAGTTGAAGTCATGTTTCTGTGATGTAAAACTGTTTCACAGGCTTGTGCTTTGTGAGGAGTTGTGCCCAAATGTCAGGATCTTGCTGAGAAATTGGAACTATTCCATTGTTGTTTTCACAATAGAAGGGAACTATTGTGTCAAATGTGTGCTATAATACCTGTAATGCAAGTTTATACCCTACTCTCTGTTTTTACAAGTATATGTTACATCTACTGTCTGCACTAGGTTTAAAGCCTGACACTGAATTACAGAAGAAATTTAATGCACTGTATTAGAAACTCATATGACTGCTCTGGTCTCAAAAAAGGTTGCTCCCTTGACATGGTGAGCTTCAGAAATTGATTCAGGTGCACTGAGAATTGATTAGAGGAGTCTCTCTGGCCTTATGGGACTACAGTGTAAAGAAAGCTCAATAAAAGGATGTTGTAAAAGCAATCTGGAGTACGAGGCAGTATCCGAGATCAAGAAAACTGCAATAGGTGAAATTTCAAGGGGCACTCTCACTTTGAATTTGTGTTTTAACTGATTAGGAAAACAGCATGATAGTAAAGGACCGTTTAACGAGACAACTTGAATTATTTATTCTTTATTGTTTCCTCTTCACATTTTCTTCTCTTTTAAGCTAGGTCTTTTAGAAGGGTACTTAAACCACAATACTGAGGCAATTCTCAAGCCTACTCTTTCTTCTTTATTTCTTACTGAAAAGTCTTGTCTCAGTTGTAGTATTTTTCACTAAATGATTTTTTGATGACTAGGAAAGAACACATCCCAAAGAAAAGTTGGCTACACATAAAAGAAGTTGCTAAATGTGCCAAATGAACTGGAGAAGACAGAAAAATGAATTTTAAAATAACAAACAAAAAGATAAATCTTTTTACTCTCTCCTAATCAATAGTCTTAGTAATTACAGGAATAGGGGTACTACTACTTAAAAATTGATGCTGTTGTTTTCAATATCTTGGCTTGCATACTGGAGGTCAGTAGAAGCTTATTCTGGAGTAGGTTGTAGGTAACGCCTTGAGACAGATCCTGGGCTAGAATACTAGACTTTAACATGGGGAAACACTGTAAAAAATACATCTTCAAATAACAGAGAAGTCCTTTTGATTAAAAGAGTTAGTAAATCAGTAGGGTTGGTAAATGGAAATTCCTATTGTACAGGATAATGAATAAATTAAACGCATATGGCTCTTTGGAAGTAAGAAGTTTTCTACAGTTTTAGAGTAATGGATAGAAACATTGGCCTGTCTAGTCCACTATATTGATGTTGAATTCTTATAGCTATCTACTTGTCCTCTGGATATATCATTCAGCTTTGCCCCCTCCTTAGACACCTTTTTTGTTTTTTAGTTCTCTCCTGAGATTGTTTTATGGAGTGATTTTCTCTACTGAGCATGCAAGCACACTTGTTAGGATTTGATATATGTAAGCCACATATTTTATTATGGTGGATGTGTTCTTATAGGATTCTTATTGATTTTCTTGTGTTCTAGTCGATGATGAAGTGAAGCGATAATAAAGCATGGATGTACTGGGTTTGTTTTCTTTACCTCTGCTGTGACTTAGACGGGACATTGTAATTTTTTAGATACGCCAAGTGCAGCGGAGAATTAATCTTTCTCTCAAGTGAAACAATGTAGGATTACAGCAGTAACTGCTGATATCTGCTGCGTTTATCCTTTGTAACTAGCTCTCTTTTTTTGCTGAGAATCCTCATCACTTCAATTTTTCCTTTTACACCATACAAAGTTTGTTCGGATCTTTGTTCACTTACTGCTGTTTCCAGCGAAGCCAGTGCTAGAATCCCTATTGGTCAAAGGGAAGGTCAGACAGCCATTTAAAATGATGTCAGAACACCTCAGTTTTTACATGTGTGACAAAATGTTTACCTACTTACTGATATTTCTGAAGGAGTCTTGATGTTGTGGTACTAAGATGATAGCACCTTGGCAATAATTTGCTTGTCATTGGAAGCTTTATAGGGTCACTGATCTTTCATTTCCTGCTCTTCTGATGACTGGTTGTTTCCAAGTAAATTCCCTGTTTTCCTGGAACACATCACTTTAAAATATCCTTAAAAACAGAAAATAAAGTTAGAAATTTACGTGTTCTGTCAGTTAAAAGTAAATCTTAGAGGGACTAGTGAAGTTTCACAGGGTGAATGTGAGTATAAACAGGTTGGAGGTGTAACAGCTGCTGTCACCAAAGACCACCATGAGAAGTGGAGAGGAGGGGAAAATCATGTGATTAATTAGTAATTATTTGCAGACTATGAGAGGATGCCTTACCTAGTATTAACTGAAACATTTCCGCTGATTACCTAAAAATATTTTAGGTCTATCTAAAGAAGAAAAATCTGCCTAAATCTCGAAGAAAAAAAATTTAATTTGACCAATGGAAACTCATATATTGTCAAGAAAAAAAACAGAACACCTGAGGACAATGCTAGAAGATTGGTATGTTACTGCCTTCTTGGGGTTTGGGTCAGTGTCCCGAAATACTGGCAATGCAGTTCTGCTTCAGATGACTCAGAGCTAGTTCCATCAAGCAACTTTATACAGTGTTCTCCTCCAGTTGGTCAAAGCTGGACTTTGCACTTTCCACCTTTGTTGAACCTAGTTCCTTTTTCTTTTTTTTTTTCTTTCTTTTTACTTCTTTGTTTCATCTCTAAAAGTTAAAAAAAAAAAAAAAAGGGAACAAGTCTTTATTTCCTAGTGAATAGAGATTGCATCTCTCCTCCCAGGGCTTGCTCAGGGTTAGTAACAACTTCTGCGAGAATGATTTATTGACTTTTCTGCTCTGACCAGAATTAAAACTGTCACCAAAGGGCCTTTAGTCCCCAGACACCAGCTTGGCCTTCTCAGTCAATCTGCCAGAAAGAGAGCTTTAGTTACATAGTAATTAAAAGACTTATTTCATGGTGAGTAACTAAAGGAAAGTGGAGGTCAGAGAGAGAAAGGTTAACGTGCTGAGGCAGAAATGGTGCAAAGCACTATTTCCATGCTTACATATAGAAGTCTCCCCCATCATCTCTCACTGTTTTTCATTTTCCACTTGTACTTTGAATATTTCTGTTTATTTATTGAACCAGCTTCAAGAACATTGGAAGCTTTATGAGAAGGTTTAAGATTACTGGGCTTTAAGTGCTGCTTCATGATATCTTATTAGATTCATGAGGGATTAAGGCTTATGTGATCATGAACAATTTGACCATCCTTGTTTGTCTTCCGTCTTTCTCCATTCCAGCTGTGGATCTGTTGGCCAGTTTGATCCAAATTTGACCAGAAAGGTAACAGCCTCCACAGTGCATGAGAGGGGATTCGTAAATGCTCTGCTGAGAAAAGAGCATCACAGGTATAACCTTTACTAGGCACCAGAGCTACAAGTGAAAAAGCTCTGTTCTGACAATTGTGGCCTAAAGAAAATTTTAAATTCAAGTTTGCACCTCACTGGAATCCAACTGTCACACAAACCCATAGGAAAACTGACTTCATCATTTCCTTTTCTTACAGTCCTGCTTGTTTTGCCATCAGCCTAGTGTGTAACATCCCTGGAAAAGAGCTGTCTCTGTGGAAATTAGTGCAATGTCCATGTAAATATCAAAGGCATTTCATTAATACAACTCTCGTCATTGGAACCAAGCTCATGCATAATCAAAGTAGGAGGATTCTCTTTGTTTTGCCTTTATGACAGTTTTGGAGAACTGATGTCTTCTTAGGTACTGTGATATGCCAGGGAGGAAACAATGGATGCATTTTGGATGGTTGCTTGGAATGACCCTGTACGGCCAAGTCCACCATTAAACCATGTCCCTGGTGCTTTTCTTACTGCTGTTGGTTTGTGGCTCTGTCACTTGGTGCCTGGTGTACCCTGTGACAGACCTGGGGCCTTCAGGACTTACGGAACTGCCATTCTAGCAGCACTCAGTGAATTACACTAGGCCTGTGGAGCTGGTGCTGGGAATTTTACCTTGTCAATAGGATTTTGTCAGGGAATTGTTCAGCAGAGCTGAGTATATCCATTTCTTACTGATAGGGCAGCCAGTTTTTAATTGGATTTGTAGAAAGACACTTGCAGGCGTACTTTTTAACCACAGCTTCCTTTGCCAGCTGGCTTCCCATGGTGAGGAATTGGTGTCAGAACTCAATACTACAGTTGCACTGTGGGGACTGAAATGTGATTCAAACCCTATTTTGCTAGATTCAGTAAGTGCATGTTGGGTATTATAAAGAAAATAATAAACTTCATTGAATATGTTGATCAAAAAGGTATTAAATAACATCTCAGACTTGCTGAGGAATTCTGTGACACAGCTATGAGTTGAAAACCAGATTTCTGCATCTCAGTGCAGTGTTTTAATGGCCAGATCCTACAACTGTTTCACCAGGGAAATGTTCATCACTACAGCATCTGTATTCCAGACTGGCTTTAGTATTATGGATTAGGATGTAGACTTTTTTTTTTTTTTTTTTTTTAAACTAAATCCTCTTTATCAAATAAAATTTTGCTGGAACTTAATGCCCAGAAGTATTTTTCAGATTTATAGCAAATAGTGAACTCAGTATGAGTTCGTCCTACCTTAACCTACCAATGCATCTTAGCGTGTTCATTGCTGAAGCAAATAAGTCTCATGTCAGTGTTGAAGACTATTTTACCTGTCTGAGAACATTTCACATGAGGTGGGCAAGGGCCCTTAGAGCCAGTTGAAGAGAACGTATTTATTTCAGTGTGCATACTAATAAATATGTGAAATATCTGCCATAAGATTTTCTTTTGGTTGGTTGGTTTTTTAAGTGCACAACTTGAGACACCTGCAGAGTTCTTAGGGGAACGTCCATTTATTTGCCATTGATCAGATCACCGAAGGCAAAAAACAGTTCATGGCAAAGTAGAAAGTTAGTGGCAGTGTAAATTAGAAGCCTTAGATAAAAATGTTTTTAAATTTTGACTTCTAGTGTTGTCATTGAACGTAATTTGACAAAAAATCAGCAATTCTTCATTTACAGGTTTGGACTAAAATCTTGGTAGCTAATGTTACTGAAGATGAGGTAGAAATGGTGTTGTCAAAACAGCCTGTGGGATGATGCAGACAGTGGTTCTTATTCCAATTCACAAATAGCTGGATTTGCTGGGATGATATATAAGACAGTAGTACTCCCCAAATTAAGCAGATTGTAGTTTTTATTGATGCTTGTTTATTCATTTTCACAAAAGGTGGGTATGGGCCCTCAAACACAGATCTTCTCTAGGCCTTCATTTACAGACAGACAAGAAAAGAGAGGATTGAGGAGGATGAATTAGGAGGGAATTAAAAGACTGATTTTGATCAAACCAGACCTAAAACCAAAACCAGAAGAGGTCTGCTTTGAACCTGTGAAAAGTACTATTTCCCTTGTTAGCACTTTCCTAGTTTCCATAAACATAAATCTACCCAGCGTGTGATTTCTTTGTAGCTGCTGTTGTTGCAGATTCATCCTTGGGTAAGATACAAGGCAAAGTCTCTCAAAGGGACCATACAATTTACTAGTAAAGCTGATCATACCATAAAGTTACTTTTAAAATAAAGACCTTTGAAATTAGTCCTTGAAGTGGGTTATGATCTTCTTAAGTGATCTCTTAATAAAATATGTTTCCTATTATAGTTTTAGGGTTTCATCCATACTCATCAGATTGTATTCATTGGAAATACAGTTTTGACTTCTTTGGACAGTGGATGTGACCTTTAGTGAATTTTGTGCTTTTATGAAACTCATGGCCCTCTGAATTAATGATGACATAAGAAAGCCAGGTCTTTAATTTGTTATGAATTTTACTCTGAAATTATGTCTGTCAGTGATAATCCTACACTGTAAAGGAGTGTTGGCAGCAAATGATAAGAAATGTCAAGAAAAGGGCAGAAATGGGGAAGGGGTTTTTACATACTGGTATCATGATCTGTCCTCTTTTTGATAAGCTGTAATGACAGTGGCTGTCAAAGCTGTCAGAGTACTGAAGGGCCCTTCTTGAGACATATCTCTCCTTTATCGACAGGCAAGGAAAAGTGTCTGCATGCACCTATACACATGTATGTGGAGGGATAGAGTTTCATTCCTTTTATTCTCGATCAGAAAAAAAGATTAAATGCTAAGTGATATTCTGATTCTCATTTGTAATTAATGTATTTCTGTAAAGTCTTTGGTGCTGTGTGCATAGTAATTTCTCCTGCATCTGTGGTGTAATATTAGGGAGCTCATGTAATTATAAATAACTTAATGAATATCTGTTTTGTATATATTATGCAAATAGATATCTGTTTTAACCTATACCTGTGATGTTTAAGAATCACTCATTTAGGTTGGAAAACCTCTTAAGATCATCGAGTCCAAGCATTAACTCAGTACTGCCAAGTCCACCATTAATCCATGTCCCTGAGTGACACATCTAGACATCTTTTAAATGTCTCCAGGGATGGTGGTCAGTCTGCTCCAGGGCTTGACATTTTTCCTAATATCCAAGCTAGACTTCCCCTGGCACAACTTGAGGACATTTTCTCCTGTCCTATTGCTTGTATTATTCCAGGGAATTTCAGTTAACTGTAAGACTTTCTGAGAAAGGGATGAAAAGAACCTTTGCTTTTCCGTGTCTTTCCAGATCTGCTGCTGTAGGATGTTCCAAATGCAGATACTCTGAGGTTTCTAATGTCATCTAGGAGTGTTAGATGTTTTAGCACAGAAACACGCTCAAAACCCTGTCTTCATGTTAGGTCCCAGCTTCATGAGACACTCGTTAATTATTTGAGATATTGAAATATAAGCAAATGCTCACAATGACATTGTTGTTGGGAAGAGGCTTTTAGGCAAAATGAGATGAATGAGGAATAGAATTGTTGTCAAAATCCTGAGTTCTTTGATTGGGTGGATTTGGCAGTTGCCTAGTATAACCATGCCCTGCCTTTGAGTGGGTCTGTGTCCTTTGCTCTTTTGTTTTGAGAATAATACTGAAATGTTCCCTGCTAACATAATTCCTTGAAAATGAGAGAATTGGTAGACACACTTAGGTCCTTTATTTTGCAGTGGCATCAGTGAAATGATCTTACTAATCCGGAACTTAGACTTGCAGTCACTATATGTGTTTAATTTACAGAGCAAACAAAGTGAGGAACACCTAAACACCACATGAGTAGGGATTGTGGAATGTGAGGTGAAAGTATCCAGCCTGTGCAGAGAAATACCCCTTCAATTTTAAAAGAAACCAAAAGGAAAGAAGCAAATGGAGCACAAAGCTATTCTGTTTTCCCATTCAGGTGACTTCAGTGGTGTTCAAATTGAGGGGTTTTTTTAAATGTTTCATCAAAATAATACCTGATATGATGGATTATCCACTCTTCCTGCAGGTTGAAAAACATATACAGATGTAAAAGAGCAGGTTGGCAACATTAGCATTCAGGTTCACCGGTACAAACCCCTCTGAAGGGGTTTGAATGCTCTGAAGCATTCTGCTTTGATGGCTGATTAATCATTTCATTTCCAGCACCTTGTATGAATAGGTTCAATTTTTTTTTTTCAGTGACTCCTGTGGCCTTTCCATTGCATCCTGGAGCCCCAGCCAGAAAACTGCTGTGAAGCAAAGTGTAGCATCAATACTGCTGGTCTGGGTTGCAAAAGTAGCATTTTAAGCTCGTAAATTACCACATAGTTCTTGGAAAAGCTGGAAATGTTGACTCTAATGTTTTGGAAATATATCCCCTAAATCAACACTCTATTAATTTTGCTGTTTGATGTACACTGTAATGGCCTTCCAGAGTATATTTTTAATGCAAATTTTTCTGTCTGCTTCCCTGCCCTCACTCCTATTTTTTTTCCCAGTGCTGTAACTTAACAGTTTTGATGAAGAGCCTGTGAGACTGGATGGCAAGACTTACAGAGTAGAACATGTGAGAAATTATGATGTAGCTAAAACTTGTGTGGTGAAAGATATTTCTTGTGCTTATGATGGTGGTTTGCTGTATCCTCTGAGATGTACAACTGCTATTTTAGCACCAAAGAATGACTTCGACTCTTCTAATCCAGAGGAAATATAAATACTGGGAATCACGATGAGGCTGTTAGTGTGACTTCACAGTTTAAGTCACACTGGTTAATCTACCATTTATTTCATTATTAGAAACAGGATTTCATTCTGTGATGATTTCCCTGAACATTTCTTTATCTTTTGAGCTGCCAGTTGGTCAGCTGCCCTCCAGGGTAGAATCACTCAGTGTTGAGTGCAATCTTCAGCTGCAGTAACCTGGAGGGCACGGGGAATGAAGAAAGTTCTTCCTCATCTGCTCTTCTATAAGTTAAGGCTGGACTGGCAAAGCAAGGACTCCTGCTGCTTGTTCTATAGCCTAGCCAGCCATCTTCTGCCAGCTGAAACACAAATAGATGCTGTACATTCAGAGTTCTCACTCTCCCACTGCTGTTCAACAATACAGCATGTTATCCAAAAGCTTGGAGAAGCCTTCAGGGCCTCTTTGCTCAGCCCTCCTTCCTGCCTTCCCATGACCTGCATATGCAGAGGTAAAGATCCCTACATTAAACATGCAAAGGGTTTGGGGCCTTGCTAATCATTAGGAGTGGGAGGTATGTTTAAGGACATGGTTGTTGCTTTGCTGCTTTGCTCAGTATGTTGTTACATCCCAAATCTGCAGTCCAGAGACTTAGCTGGAGTGCATTTTACTTTCCATTTTATGCAGCAGTTCATAACTGATGAAATTGAATGGTACAAGTATTTCTTGGCACTGCAGAGGCTAGTGGAGCTTTTTGGATTCTGGCCTTGCTTCTGCTGTTGATGTAGTGCTGTGAAAAGGAACAGGTGCCTCGAGTCCTGAAATCACCGTGGTCTAGAAGGAGTTTTTAAAAACAAAGCCCTAAACCAATGCTGACATAGTACATAATTTTTGGAGGAAGTAACTAAAGTAGGTTTAGCAAGAAACTGCTGTTAATGCTGAAGGCATCAGATTAAATAGGTGTTTGGTGAGCTAAGGACCTCTCGGATGAGTCAAAAGGGATCACCTGTCATTTGTAGTGCAACTTGTGAGTCCTAGAGATGATCTTTTTATTGAAATGTAGCTTAATGAATATTGAGTCCTGTCTTTCTTGAGACTTCACTCAAAGATCCTTGATTTGGTTCTAGAATTTTGGTTTATGTTTGAGTGAATGCTGGACATCTTACTGATTACAAATTTACTACCATAGCACAGTTTTTGAGAGGCAATATCAAAAATGGAAACTTCAGTAGGCCCAGGGAACAGCTTTTAACCTGAACTTTTGTGTCCCTTGCTGCCAGAAACCTTCAGTTGGTATCACTCCTGTGGTGTGTGGCAACTGTGCTGAGACCTAAAGGTTTAATCCTTAGACCTGTGAAGTCAGTGGCCCAGCTCTCAGGGGCATCAGTGATGTAGGATGAGAGCCTGAAATGGCAATTTCTTGCCCTTATCATGGCATGGAGGTGTCATGATGGCAGCCTCTGCTAGAGGGCAAAACTGGGCATCCTCAACTTAGGTCTAGTTGCTGAGTAAAAAAAAGCACAACTGTCTTTCTGTTTCGCATTATATTTGTATTTTTTGAAATTGGTATTTCACTCTTGCAGTTAGGAAAAGTAATGCATCAGTTCCTTTTAATACTGGAAAACATCTACCTGAATCCGTCATTTAGATTTCATTTAACAAACAATTCCTTCTGCCTCCACCTTTTTCCTTGTTTTGTTGTCGAAGACGATACCAGACTAAGGATGAAGAAGAAATGGTAAGCTATTGAGTAGTCAGCCTGGGGCAGGTTAATGAATTAAAATGAATGTGGATTAAAAAAAGTTACACCAGCACTTTCCACATTATTAAAACAGGTTTTATTAGGCTGAAAATGTCTACACTGGTATTTGTATAAGTAACTGTGCTCCAGAGAGATCACTGGCTGCTCCTGTGTTCCCATATTCTGTTCTTTAACTTGTTACAGCTTAACGAGTTACAGATTGTTACAATGCTGGGTGCACTATTTTCATACAGCCGGTGAGTGAAAATGGACAAGCCCAAACACTCCGAGAAAGTCTCCTTAACACTCAGCTAATGCAGCCATAGCAGGATGAGAAAGGAGAGTGTTTGCAGCCTCTTTTGCAGTTTATGACATAATTTGTTAAAGCAACAAGATTTTCTTGCTCTCTGTCTGATGGATAGGCCAGATAAATGAGAGAGATAATAGCTCATTGTTTCCTGCTCTTTGAATGGCATTTCTCTATTGTCTTAAAGCCTCAGTGGAGTCAACTTCACACAGTGGGCTTTGTTGAAACAAAAGCACTTGTGCCCCATGTCACCAAGAGAGCTACAGTGGAAATGCTAATTTGATAGAACTGAAAAGTGTTTGAGGTGGAGCAAATAGCCTAAATACGAGATCCCCACCATCAGCTATTAAAAATCTTTGGTTTTCTGTCCTGGGTGAACAGCCTGTTTCACAGGAACATCAATTTTTGTGCCTTGTCATTTCACCAATTGCATCATGCAGTCAGATTTCAAATGCCTTAAGAGTAACCATAGTAACTGCAGGCCATTTAAATAAGCTGAAAGAAAAGGAATTCCCTCCCTCGTAAAACCCTTCAGTCAAAGGTAAAGCAAGATTTAGATTCTCCTCTGCTGCACACTGGCACTGCTCCACTGGATTTTATGGTTCTGTGGATTTGCACAGGTTGATCTGGTTCTAAAAGTATCTGCAGAGCAAATCAACATAAGTGGGCGTAGCTTCCCGAGGAAGACAGAGCAGTGGCTGCTGGCACAAGGATGGATTTGTGTCTTTGTGTATGTGCCTGCCTGTCTGCTCAGGGGAGCATGGCTGCATCCGCTCATTCCCTTCCCCACTCCAGAAAAATGTCACATTTGTGACACAGAACTACCATTGCCCTTGTGCTCTTCTTACTCATAGAGTGATGTCAAAGCCTCCGGTTTTAGTTTGACAGTGTTTCTGTAGTCAGTGTAGGATGGGCTATAAATCTAATCTTTAATGTTCTGAATCAGAATTTTAATGCAGTTGGGTAGGCCCAGTTCCAAGTGCAACATGCTACACTTGGCAATATCACGATGTCATCCATGCAAGAACACAAGGAGGAAGCCAGGTTTGAGTGTCTTTTTGTTGTGACAGAGAGAAAAATCCAAATTTCCTTTTTACTCCTAACCTGAATTTATGCTTACCTAAAGCTCTTACTTTTTGCCTATTCCCCTTGTTTCCTAAACTAAAAATCAGGGTGCTGTATTGTTAGGGAGACCCTGAATGTTTTATTGAGAAGATTTATCCAGCTGCTCACTGGTTCATGGAATAATTCCCCCAGATTCGTGCTTACATTGATTTCAGTGATAGATGGTGCTGGTGATTCTAAATGTCAGTGCTTCTTGCATCTCAGGATCTCTTCATTTTTCCTCCAAGTTTGTAATGCAGGAGAATAAATGCATTTAATTTAGATTAATCTTTAACTGTTAAGTTTTCTGAAAAAAAAAAAAAAAAAAGGACTAAGCTAGGTAAGTAATTCAAGCAAGCAATTGTTCCTAACTCCTGAATATGCTAATGAAGCAGTTATTAACTGACTGGAGATTTTGGTGTCTGAGCTGCTTATTAAGAAAACTGTTCTATCTGCAAAAACACTTTAATTGTCTTGTTGGACATATCAGTGAGAATTAAAAGCTAGGCTGAATTTTGAGTCTATTTATAGATTTAATAGCAAAGAATATCTTCCAACAGCTTTCATTCAGGGCTAGTATTTAAAATCTTGGTGATTTTAAGTTATTAGACTTCCAAAAACCAATTTGCTATTAAGGAGTGATTAAGAAACTGATTTCAGTACTGGCTATTAGAAGATTATCATTTGGCCTTAAAGCATTAGCATTCTCTGTTCTTTGAAGATATTCAGGCAATTTTTGAGGGCCTCGTGCTTAATACTGGTTACAAGTAGTCTTACTGAAATACAGGCATTCTCATCCTTGTTGGGCTAACCTGGGAGACAAGTTGGATGTTGACAGAATTGTTTATTAGTCTCTTTCCTTTGAATTTGGTCACTACTAAAACAGTGTGCATTGTTGGTTTTCATCGTTCTTTCTCAAAATTCTCCTAGGGGATGATTCTTGAAACCCCTTCCATAATCACACTTCCTTTCAGATAATTTTCCTGCCTAGATTCCTCTAGTTGGGCAGACTTCTCTAACTAACTTTCCTAGGGGGCTGTCATTGCCTGTGGTACAACTGCAGAGATCAATAGTCTCTGTGGCAGTGTGCTGAACAGGCAAGATTCACAGTCATCCCAGGAAGAAGGCTGTAAGGCTCCCTGACTTTGTGGAGACAGAGAAGGAAGTGAAGGTGACATTTATACCTCTTGGTGAGGAAGTGAGGATAAAAAGGAAATCTAATATATCTTTGGGACAACACCAGTTATCGAAACTCTGAATTTGTGTCTTGTTTTTCATGTGTTAAATAATGTTGTCATCTTTCTAGCTGTGCAGAAGTAGTGTTTTCTCTCCCCTTGACACTTCAAAAGCTGGCTCAGTTTGTGATCAAGTTCTTTTTATAGGTTCACTGTTGTTCCATACATTAGAATTTTTCATCAGCTTTTGGTCCATAACCCACTCAGAAAAAAAAATAGTTCTTCAGTTTCAAACTTTTGATTGTTAAATATTACCAGCAGCACCTATTGAAATCAATCATTTTCCATTTTTTTTCTCTGTTTTATAACAAGATAGAGATAAAATAATTCATCCTTTAATAGGGTACTTAGACCTAATTATTTAGTGCTGCCACCTCTGCTCCCCCCCAACTCCCAGATTAACATCAGTATTATCTAAAAAGTCTCCAATTCAAGGGTCTCATTTAATCAAGAGAAAAAACAAAACGAAGTACCAGATGAGAGCTTCAGTAAACTTCCTGGAGTCTACAAATCCTGATACACAGCCATTGCTCTCAACAGATAGCATTTTACTGACCTGTGATCTTTGGAGTGGGCAGAGAGAAGGTATTAAAATGCAGTGCAGTTTGGTGGTGGTGGGAGTCTGGAGTTAGTTGTAGCCCAGATTGTTGTATGAGCAGTGAAGTTTAGGGGTTAAGAAGAGATTTAACTGTTTTGAGAAGTCGAGAGAAAGTAACATTTCCTCTGCTGTATTTCCTACGTATCTGATAGGATCATGATAGTTTGAGAGCTGAGGTGATCTGAAGCATTTCATTCAACATTTAGAGAATCTGAATCCTTCTCCAGTCTCTTCCTTCTGAAGTGTGACATGTATTTCTGCCTGATGACTGTAAGCAGGTGCTGCTTCTCTGGCCTACTGGAGGTTGGCCTGCTGTTAAGCCAAGACATTACATGTAGAGCTTCTTGAAGAAGAAAATACTTGTACAACGGACAGCAATATAGATATACCATGCACATTTTGACAGAGAAATAAACCCGCACATTTACACTTCCCGTCTGATTTTTTTTAAGGTGGAGATTTACAGCCCTATTACCATTTGGCAATCCAAGGTCGGGAGAATAATATCAAGCCATCTACTTGTGCCCCTGTAGGGCAGCTTGTAGCCGTGATGCTGCGTTGCGAATACATCACTGCAACTCGCATGCTGAAAATCTTGTTGCGTGTCTTGGATCCCTTTTTTTTTGTTTGCCTGCAGGATGGTGGCAGATGTGCTGGACACATGTGGGTTTTGTGTGATTGACTGTGCTATAAATAGTTGAAATTATATTCTGTGATATTTTTTGCTTCTTTCTTGTTCTTTCTTCTTTCTTCTTTCTTCTCTCTTGCTGAGAAGATGGGGAAGGGGTCTTTGAGGAAAGGCTGGCGTTCAATACAAACAAGATGAAATAATTTTTAGAGAAGAGAAATGCTACTTCTCGCAAATAGTTTTTGAGCTAATTGGCTTGCTAATTCTTCTCTTGATATCATATTCCTCTCTTACTGGTGTTGTACTTGGATACTACACAAACTAATTGAGGACTTAGCTTACTTTGGTCTGATTTCTTTACTGTGGTTACTATGTGTACTACTCCACAGCAAAGTTCAGACATGTTCTACCACTGAAAATCTCTCCACTCTGTTTTTCTCCCCTCTTCTCCTTCCTGGCAAATCTCTGAGGACTGATGCTGTTCTTCAGAAAAGAAGACAGATTGCATTGAATGTGGTGGCATGCAGGGTTGCTAATCAGGTTTCTGTTCCTACCACACTTCCACAAACTGGTGAGATCTGTTATCTCTGGGACTAAGTTTTGCCACGCTTGCTCTGTGCCAAGGAACATGCTATTGGGAAAAATCCGAGGAACAGCCTTTTCAGAGCCTGTGTGGTTATTGAGGTAGGTGCAGTTACAAGTGGTATTGCTGCAGTTCCCAACTGGAGAGCACTGCTGGCATTGCTGATGACTTCTGTTTTAAGCTATGTGTCATTAGTTTTCTTGGCTTCAGGCTGTACTGTAGAGAGTAGGTTCAATGGGAATAACACTCGGGAGGCGACTGGGGTCAGCAGTGCTGTAGATAATAAAAGTGAGAAGTGGGCAGATGATATAAATGCCTGTTTTCTGGTCATTAATGTGATAGACCTTGTAATCTAGCTGCTTTTAATCATTCATTATGTTGGAAGCATTTACAGTAACAGACAAAAAGACAGCACCTTGGAGCTTAGAGTGAGAAGATTGAATTGCAGACTGTGCAGGAATTAGCTCTTCATTTTGCCTCCTTGTGTTTCTCCACGTAATGAAGATTTGGTTCATAGTGTCCCAAAAGTGTCTTGTGTTACTGTCATTACTCATTCATAACCAACTCTATAAATGAATACCTGGCAAGGAGAACATTCCTTTAAGGGCTGTGGACAAAAGCAGGAAATTTCTTTGGGGTGATTCATGTTATGCCTTATTTATGCCTAAAATCATGTAAAAAATATTCCGTTTAAGATGGAGAGGGAATTGCAATAGCAATAACTGCATCTATTCAAGGTTGATGTGTGGATCATTTTTTGGAAAGTCATTTTAGTTTTAGGGGTAGTTTCCAATACATATATATACTGTACTATTTAAACAGTATATGATTTACTATTTATACTTCTAAAACTGGAATGTGCTTTTCCTGTTTGTCATCATATGTACAATCTTACGTACAAAGTGAAATTTGATTCCCACATTTGTGTTGTTTTTTACTTGACAGAAAGGTTTGAATTCAGATGATTTCTGTTTCAGATGTGGATGCTGTGCTTATGTCAGAGATGTAGTACATTTGGAAGGGTTATGCCAGCAGATTTTCACTTAGATTTGCGTCATGAAGAAGCTCTGGATGTTGATGAGGTTTACCCTGTTTTTATGCAAAATTTTCAGGCTAGATCTGCCAAGCTAAACTGTTTCGGTTTTGGATACTGAACTCGCTGGGTCTTGTTGTCAGTCAGAAAACGACTCTGATCTTGTTGTCTTGTAAAAAAATGGACGTAGTCTGTTGAATAAGTAAGGAAGGAATGGCTTCCGTGGAATCCATGTGTTTTCAGGTATGCAGATACTGGATAGGAAAATAGGAATAATGATGAAATGAGGCCCGGCAGAAACTTGGAACAGACCCTCATGAGGCCATGCAACAAGGACAGCCAGCCCAGCTTCCTAAACCTGCTTTCTGTAAAGAGATTGAATGTAGAAACCATGCAGGATTTCATCTGCCTGTGTGGAATCAGTGCCAATGGGATGGCTGTTCCTGCAGAGAGGCAGTGTCTTTCTGCGGACCTGCTCCACGGCCCTATGGGGTGTGTTATTCCAGTGGTGAGCTTGAATAGAGGCAAGCAGTTGGATGCAGCTCAGGATCATTCCCCACATCTGTGTGCTTGCCTTGGCACACACAGCCACATGCTGACCATAATCCTGTATTAGTGGTATTGCCAGCCATTCCCCACAGTAGCAGACACTGATGTCACAACTGGGAGATTATGTCCTCTTAGGAGATCTGGCAGGAGAAGCAAGGCCAGATTAATGGAGCAGGTACATGAGGAGAGCAGAAATTATTTATTAAAGCCTAAGCCTTTATCTGAATGACGTTGGCTCTTTCACAGAAGAGTTCCAACAATCTCAGACAAGATGCTCATAAAAAATGTTTTTTTCATTTATTTTTGCAAGTCTGGTCAAGGGATTTATCTATAAATATCTACTGACTTTGTTTTCTGCTCCTCCCCAAACAGACTTGTTCTTCTGGACTTTTCTTCCATGGATTCAGGGGTTTCCTTGTTTTCTTTATTCAGTGTAGATACAAATGCTCTGTTTGAGGGCCAGGTTGTGAGGAATATGTAGGAATCGTAGCAGTCCACGTTTGGATGGGCTGGAGGAGAAAGCTACAAGATTTCTTTCATATAGACCGTGTATTCCAAGTTAACATCAGAGCAGCTGCATTGAGGTCCATTGCTATTTTTTTGGGGAAATGCTGTCCATTGATATAGAATAGTGTTGTAATTATAAGGATTGTTATTTTTTTATATAGCTTTATATTTATTTTTATATATGTACGCGTGTATCTCCCTTCAAAATCCTGTCTTACTTCCAATCCAGTAGTTTAATCTGATCAATACTTTCTCAAATGTTACAGCTCAGGAAAGATGTATTGTACATGTCACTCTCCAGAAGTTAAATCTGAGCTTATGGTCTCTGTGACATATCTGCAAAACCCCTCTGGATAACTCTGATTCTTCACCAGTGTAATTGAGAGAAGGATTTGACTATATGTAGGATTTTTTAGGTTCCTGAGGGAGTAAGGTATCTGTTCTTTTTGAAGGGCAATGGCCACAGGGTGCTAAATTTTATTAAACTGATTTGAAAAATCCTGACTCAGTGTGAATACTAACAAGAGCAAGAAATAAGGGTGAATTTGTAATCCTCAGTAAAGAGACTTGATTCAAAACTTACCAAAAGAGGAAAAAAAAAAGAGATAACATACTTCAATTACCAGTTAGTAAAGTTTGTGGCCTTTGTTGAAGCTAGAAAGGTTTATACCATCAGTCATTTGGTGTATTAAATTTAGTCTTAAAATTAAAGGATATCCCCCATGGAGGCTCTTCAGAAATTAAGATAAAATCAAGGAGAGGAGAAGTATAAAGGGAGAAGGAGGCAAAGAAGAAAGGATGTATTGGTGTTTTTCAGACATTAGAATTTACTCCAGTGGTCTGGGGTTTTTTAATTTTAGAAAAAGCACTGGTCTGGTCTTGTAGCTGTAATGCAGAAGTACAATTAGTTTACTGCACACCTTTGTCCCACCTCTGGTGTTTCTGGCTTTCTGCTCGTCACTGAATGTGTTGTTGTGCTGCTGCTCTTCTCTTAAAAGGTTTGGTGCTGCTTGGGTTTGCCTCATGGTTTGATTTCTGTTACTAATTTTTTGTTGTTGTTGTTGGTTTTTTTGTTTGTTTGTTTGGGGTTTTTTTGGTTTTTTTTTTGTTCCTATGATTGGCAGAGTGCAAGTTCAGGATTTTCATCTGAAATGTAAATTGTTCAGCGAGACCTTTTGAATGTCATTGTGTTTTGGGATGGGTCAAAGCCCGCTCCTTAATCTCAGATAGTTATCTGTCACCCATGGGCCAGCACTGCTTCCAGATCAATTGCATGGGAATAGCCAGCCAGCCATGGCTGTGTAGAGTCATCATTGGGATAGATATGCTACTTAATTATACAAGTATTAACTTACATGGCTAAATCAGCAACTTGTTAATCAGTTTGACCATGTGATTTTAATACCTAGATTTCTTCTTTTTTAATTTTCTTGCTAGCATTTGTTTTAGTTTCTTCCTGACTGATTTCAAATTACGGATTTTTTTCATGAATGTTTGTTATAATTTGTTCTTGCTTTTTAATGTTACTTTTTCTATGTGCTTTACAAATGCACATTAAGCTGTTCAGTTTTGCTGGAATTGGGCTTTGTAGACAAAGCAAAGACAAATTCATGTTCACCAACAGCTTTTAGTAGAAACATGTTCACAAAATTTATTCTCCTGCACATGGGAAGGGAAAAAGATTCCTTGTGTCTGATTTACTCATGCCTGACCACGCAAAATAGATCCCATCCTAGATTTAGAATGTCAAATCCCAGGAAACAAAAGTAATGAGAAAAACATTGAATAGGCAATGAGCTTGTAAAAATGCAGACAAAAAAATGTGAACTTGGTACAAAGTCTAAGCTGTTTCGAGTTGTTCCTTTGGGTCTGCTTGGAGAGGTGGGTGTTGCATGCCTGATGGATTAGGGGGCTTAAGAGGCTCCAGTCTCTCTGGAGGTCTCTTATCTCATGAAGGCAGCTCTCAGTCTGCTTTGTGTACCTGCATGAAACTCATCTGCTTTAATGGTGTGACCACAGTGAAAAGGGTGCCAGTGGAGCAGGAGACTACGCAGCTGAAAGGGGGAAAATGGAAAACAAACCAGAAAATGGGAATTGAGGACCCGGCACACAGTAGAAGTGATCGGTGCTTCCTTCTGTTTGTGGTTTGTCTGCATAGCCCTTGAAGCCACGGGGAGTTACACTGCTTTGCATATCCCCTTGTTACACTGCATCTGCAGAGCTGTAGGGGCAGCAGTGAGAAACCCTGCATCGTTCCTGACCTGTGAGCAAATCGTGCCTTTGAACCGTTAGTGGTTTTGACCTATTTTTTGGATATTTATTTCCTTGAAACCATTAAATGACTCTGAAATAAAACCATTTTGACTTCTCCAAGCTGTGAGCGCTGAACAGGTTAAAAAGGGAAACAAGCTAAAAGCTCGGTTTCCTTTGCCTGAAAATCCACTGATGCAGGATGAAATTAAAGGCTATAAATAGCTCCTGTCCCTTCAGCTTCATCATGCAAGCTTCGGCTGTGCGCAAGGATTAGAAGAAGACAGAATGGATTTCTGTGTGGCGTCAACAAGAGTCAAGGATTATGCCCACTGTGCACATTGTATTGTTCATTTCTCGTGGGCCCTTGCAGGGAAATTAAATCCCTTCTGATGCTCAAGGTGCAGGAAGCAGAGTCGGCTTTGAGCAGGACGCGTGCATTGCAAAGCAATTTTACACAGTAGCACTTAGCTTCCTGTGGGTCTGCTGCGTCAAGCCCTGGCTTCGTTTTGTACAGCAGACAACCCAGCGCAGGTCATAGCAGCAGGGACTGGGGCTTTCCAGGCTTTGAGCTGGAGCTGGTATCAGTGAGGTTTATTGCCGCTGAACACATTTTGAAAATAGGTTGGTTGTATGTTTGTTTGTCATGTTGCCCCTTTTTCACTCTGTTGCCTTCTCTTGTGCAAATCCTGTGTTGCCGAGAGTTGCTCTGTAGTGCCAGAAGGCTTTCACAGACTTAACTGCAAATAGACCCTTGTGATAGGTGTAAGCTCTTGAAGAAAGGGAGCCAGATCTTTCCTTAGAGGAGCACTCAAGGTTGCCGTGACCTTAGTAGTGTAAAGAGTTATTTTATCTCTTCTCTCCTCTCTCCTTGTCTTTCCCACCCATACGTTGTGTCATTAGAAGACATTGTTTCACGGAGGAGTATTTTAGTAAATTCCTCTTTATTATTTACAAAAAATAGAAGCAGAGAACAGCAATATTTTTCCAAAAGGTAAAGAAGTAAGTAAACAAACAGCTCCTTTTTTGAGCAGTTTATAAAACTTCTGCTTTTTTGTATTTCTGTCCCATGAGATGCAGAAGCCTGTTTGCTTGCAACTCCTGTATGTTTAGATGAGATTGGATAGTGCAATGTAACTTTCAGAGTTTGATCCTCAGCTTTATATATCTTTAGAGCTGTATAATGACAAGTACTATTAATATCTCTGCTTTATATATGGTAATTTCAGTGGGGAGAAGGGCAAGAGAGGAGTAACTTCAGACTGATGTTTTATTGTTTTATAGCTAATGTCTGAACATTTAAGTAGGAAAATAGTGGTAGTATTTGTCATTAGCTGATAAAAGGATTTTATGTACATGCTGTTTTTTTCACATCCTGAGGATATCTTGGGACTGCTAGGATTGAGGCTTTTTTGTGGCAACGCTGTAATTCTTTTGCTTAAATCTCCATGAGTCAGCATTATGGCAGTGTGAGAAATACTTGCTCCAATACTCAAACCTCCCCCAAGATCCTCCCTAAGGAGAAAAATGGTTGAGGATGTAGAATTTGCAGTAGTCATAGACATTAGGCAAAACTTTTTTTAGATTGAATAAAGCAGTTTTGTTAATTCTTATGGATACATCTAGTATTAGTGTGTGCATTTTAATTTCCTGCTTCTAACAAGAAGAAAGGTCCTTTTTCGTGACCTTGTAGTCCTGTTGACTCCATCTCACGACTGATGGAAACTGTTATTTCAGTCTCCTCCTGTGGTATTGAGAAGAACATCCATCCTCTGGGAATTCAGTAGGTATAAGGAAAATGCTGTCCTTTCCTGTTCTCTGAAGCCTAAGCAGATATGTACTAACCATTGGACTGTGAGCCTACCACTTCTGCAGAAATGTGATATTTATGTTTTCCAGTGGAAAGAAATAGCTCATTTTGATGTTGGGACTTCCTTAAGGGAGACAGTGGATGTCTGATTAGGACAGGACTCACTGACAGGTACATCTCAAGGTTATGCAGTCAAATCCCAAAGGCTGCTTCTTTTTTCTTCAGGTGCATTCTTCGTAACTGTCCAGTTGTAAGTGTGTATCAGTAATTGCTTTTAAAACATTAAGAACACAAGAACAAATTGGGAAACAAGGAATGCAGAATTAAGGTTGCCTGTCTTAGAAGAGCTGCAAAAGCCACTCATATCTGCCTTGAATTAGAAATGATAAAACTTAGAAGCTTCTGCTCCTTTGTTCATTTGTTCACTTGTAATGTCACCAGAGTGCACTAAAACAAAAAAAGTGCCTTGATTTGCACTCCCTAGTTGCTATGAAGAAGTTGGAAAGGCTGCTGGATGAAGCTATTCCTTACAGTCAGGCTCAGGCGATGTTCTCTCTCCCTCCAGGAAAAATGGAAGCTTACTAGGGTTCTGTTGACCTGTTCTCCCTCAGAAACCTTCTCGTTGCAGTGCAGAGTAACCAAAATAACATTTTGGCTTAATGGCTCCAGCACTCTGGGAAAGGTGTGCTTCCCCACTGAGGCAGAGACTCCAGTGGTGCAGATTCAAGTCTCATTTGGCCCTGTCCAGGATGGTCACTATTAAAGGGCTCTTTGCCAGCAATGTAAAAGCCTTTACTGGTGGAAACTTGCCTGCACTTTGTACTTCAGATGTTCTAGTGGTTGGACACCTTTGTGAATGTTTTTGTTGTAATCTATATATTGATTCCTCTTCCCCATGGGTGAACATTTTATCTCTGTGCTCCATGGCAAAGGGAAGTTTATTTTTTCTCTCCAAAAGTTACTGCAAATGTCCTAAGGGTGACATGTAATGTACTGGCTGCAATAGAAAAACAAGAATTCAGGTGTAGACAGGGGGAAAGGTGGGAGGGCTAGAATGGTTTATTCCATTATTTCTGAATTCTACCTGTTTCATCTTTCCAAATAATGTAATGCCATAAACTGGGAGTCCTGATGGAATAAAGCAGTAAGTGCTGTAGCCAGAGGCACATAAGAATATCAATTAAACATACACTTGAAAACATCCATTGGGAAAGTAAGATTTAGTAGCTATCATTGCAGCATGTAAACCTCCTTTACCTCTCCTTGCCCTCACCTCTTTTCCAGGCTACTCTTCCAAGCTCCAGCTCTTCACTCCATGAGCTGTATTAGAATGGCTGTTCTCCAAAAAGGCCCCTCAAGGACTTGCAGTTTGAGGCCTAATTCTGCATCAGTCTAGAAATCAGTTAGCCCATACTTAATTTAGTGCAGATTACTACCACCAGATTGACTTCAGTGAATGGGAACAGACTCCAATCCTTTCAATGGTTTTACTACCAGAAGAGAAGGGGGTGACTACAGCCGTGACCGTTCCTTGTGGGGTGTGTGCCCAGTGGTGAGGGCACTGTGGGGCTCAGAGCTCATTGTATACCAGCCCTTTCTGTGTGTCTCTGATGTCAGGATGTGTTCCTGAACAGACAGATGGTAGCACCCACCAGGGGATTATCAGATCCTCCCTTGTCAAAGCAAAAATCTACACTCAGCACTTTCTGAGAAGAGGGAGAGAGCATTCCAGCCAAACTCCTGAAGGGAGTAGCCAGCTGCTGCCTTGCCATTTTTGACCCTAACCTTGATGTAACTCTTGGTGAAACAAATAGTGAAAAATGGCATCACTTCTCCCCAGTGAAACCTTAGAATATGTAGGATGTGGGCAAAGGGGTTGGAACCATTACTATTCCTAGACATCCATCCAGTCAGACGAGCAGATGGAGAAGCACAAACCGTTCTCGGAGAGAATAAGTAATATGGACCAATGCCTATAGTGCAATTTCTATGCCAAATACCAGTGTGAAATCAGCAAGAGTAGGGGTCCCAGTAGACAAAACCACTAAATTATGCTCAGTTTAACATCTAATAGGGGAAAAGACCTAAAATACATTGACTTACAATATAATTATATTAAGTTTTTCATCTGAAAAATCTCCCTTGCTTCTTGGAAAACAAGAAAGTCTTAATCTGATGGCTGTAGAATACTGACATGTGCCCAGTTTGTAGAGTCTGTAATCAGGACACTCTTGTGACCAGAACGACTTGACAAATCCTGCAGTGCACCAGACTTGTTTGTGAATTGGAAAGAGAACAGTCCTGTTGCTTGTATGTGATGTTATTAGCTGTGTAAAGAGATGGTGGATTTAATGTGAGGACATGACAAACTAAAGACACGAATTGAGGCAGCAGACGTACACAAGCAACCTCAGTGTCTGCATTTAGTGGAGTTAGATGTCTTTGCTAGTCTGCTTATGTTTTGAGATGCTTGTTAAGAGAACAGAGAAGGGGCAAGAACCAAGTGTGTGATAACAAGCTGTACTGTTAACAAGCTGTGCTGTAAAAGATGTAATGGAAGAAAAAGGAGTGAGAAAAGGAGATAAAAAATGGAGGATATAAGTAGAGGTTTAACGTGAAGCTGTGGATTGACTGTTGCAGACATCAGGTATTTGTGAAACAGCGCTTACTGCATGGCTTGAATGAGGTGTAATTGAGAAAGAATAATCAGTCTAGGTGGCTGAAGATACAGCTGGAGGAAAAAATGGAAAGCAAGTATTGATGATAACTCAAAATGCTGCTTCCTTACAGTGCTGACCATTGTTTTTGCAAGGTTCTCTGGTGAGTCTGCAGTGCCTAAGGAGATTGGAAGTTCTTGCTCCAGATGAACCATGCAAATACTAAAATTCATAATCAGGAACTACATTGTGCCTCTGTATTGTGCTGCATGAGCATTGCCTCAGTGGAGTCAGTTAGCAGGGCAAGGAGAATGTCCAGTGTGAGAAGGAAGTGGGAGGAGCTCACTGAGGGTTGTGAAATAACTTTTACCACAGCCTTATGTTCTAGACATGGCATAATCCAAAACAGTGTCCACTTCCTCATACCAGATTGGGGTATCTGAATGTGTATCTGGCAGGTCTTCCCATGGGGAGCAAACAGAAAGGCAAGGCAGTGTTAGGACCATGGTAGATCATTAATGTGGCTTTTATTGAGACCGTTGACAAAAATGTGGAACTATTTTGTGGAAGGGAAGGTAAAAAACGCATCACATTTTCCTGGATCTGTCAAACTAATTAAAAAACCCCACAAACCCAAACTTGGGCCAATGATGTCTAAGGTGTCTATATAGAGCTGACATACAGAAAATTCTTCATAACTAAAGCTTGACTGTAGGGTTAAAAAAAATTCAGTAGACTTGTTTACCAGCAAACAAGTAAGCAAAAGCAGTCAGAATATTTACATGTCAACCTGACATAAACTGATCATAACATGACATAATTTGATCATAACCTGTAAGTGCCTGAACTGAGCATTGCCAAAGCTACATCAGAAACTATATTTTGGAGCAGGGAAAGGCTAGGATAATTCCTTCAGGCAATGGCATATGCTGGCTAGCACTGAGCATTGTAGCCTAGAAAGCTGACCTCTAAATGAGTAGCTTTCTTCTTTCAGCTCAATCATTCTTTCAAGAATAATTTAAGAATATTTGGCAAGAGTTAAAGCTTAATATTTTCTCTTGCATACTATCAAATCAAAGCTTTTTCCAGCCTGTTTTAAAAAACGTATTAGTATGTTTACTCAATATTTATGATTGTTTTACAAGCTTTGAAGTGGGGAAGAGGGGAAATGTTAATAGGTACTGAGGAAGGTTACCAAGTGATTATGTTGTCGAGGATGTCCTCTGCTGTGACTTCTTAAATCAGTTATTCATAATGTATACATGTGCTTCTGAGAGCAGCAGTGCCCCACCGTGAGACTGTTTTCCCTCTCTGCGACAGAAGGAAGATGTTAGGCAGGAATATAAAGTCTCATAGCTCCCATTGGAGCTGTGCTCTATTTTTTAGGCTCATGTTTGAAGGAGCTACACCTTTTCATCCTGGTACAGAAGCTGGTCGGCACTCACAGGAGAGCAAAACCAAAGTTTTTTGCAAATCCAGAGAACCCCCGTGCACATCTCCTTTATTCATACAACAGATCTAGATTCTCTCACGGAATTGCCATTAGGGTTAAGTTCTTCTAGACACACAATGTCCAAAGGGAATAATTTATACCTCCCTCTTCTTTCCTTTGTACATGCCATGTGAGATAAAGCCACCCTGAGGCTAGATTTCATGGGATTTCTTCTTTCATGACTTCTGTTTTCGAAAAAGATACGTACAACACAAGATTCCAGACAGGCCTTTGAACTTACTTTTAATTTCCTTAGTGGTCATACTTTTGCTCCTAGGATCTATGGCTGGAGAGGAGATACAGTATATACTTAATTCTCAGGCTGCACTGAATGATAGAAAGCAGGTGAGACCTATGCCAGTGGATGGGATGTGCACTCCCTGGTGTCCAGCAGATTCATTTTGTGATTCCCCCCCCCCCCCCCCATTTTTCCTCTTATTCACAAAATCTAAGACCTTGAAAGACATTGAAGTATCTGTCACCCGTGGGGAACAGTGCGATTCAGCTGGCTAAAATACCTCATTCCTCATCTGTGAAAGAGTGATTACATACTATTTCAGGTTTATTATAATTGCAGTCAAGACTGTATGGCACTCTCTTTACCCTACAATTGCAGAGAGGAGTATATGTTTATTAGAAGAGCAGTATAAGATCAGTAGCATAGTCTCTTACACTGTTTCAGCCAAATATTGCCTCAGTTCATAAGGGACTGGAACAAAGGACTGTCACAGGAGAGTTAATGGATCATTGACCTGCTATATGGTGACTTTTTACATTATTAAAAACATTATGTTTCCTGTATTTTGTGGGCTTTGCTGTCTGCATGCGGCATGCAGGTGACCTTTTGGGAACAGAGCTTTTCTGTATGTGTATTAAGGACATTTTTAGAAACAGCCTAATGTATTCTTATGTTTTCTTTTGCTTTTTCAGACAGCTCCTGTCTACTTTATGTACAGTGCCCATTGTGTTCCTTTTGTTTCCTTTTGTTGTTTCGTTTTTTTTAAATGGCATTTTTACCACTGAGTTTTTGTGTATGTGGAAATGTACAAAACTCCCACTTGGAGGCTTTAAAGAGCCCATCAGGTCATTTAATGAAATAAGAGATTTTAGATCCAGTTTTCTGGGCAGAATTCCAGATTGGGAAATCACATTTTTCTCTCTGTTTTAACCAGTTTTGTGCTCTTGCCCCACTTTAGTAAAGAACTATCACATTTCACCATAAAAGATGCTACATTTCTATACTCACTCACCTTTTGAAAAGTGCTTTGGGATTTACTTAGATAGTTCCTGTATATGTTTTGTGTCTCTAGTGGTTTGCTTCACCACTTCTCCTTCAAATTAGAAAACTTGTCTTGTTTCCAGGAAGAAGTGCCAGGTATGACTTCAGGCCTACACATCCTACTGGATTTGAGATCTTTGTTCACAGACTAAGAATATGTTTATGTAGGTTTCAAGTATTGCTGTGTCTGTGCTCTGGGATTATAGATATTTCTGTTGAGGAGTTGCAGTGGGCAGCCAGACACAATCCAGTATGAATTTCCTTGTTGTGTTTGCATGTTAAGAATTATTGCTTTCCCTGTAGATTATAAGCAGTTTGGTGCAAGTATTCACTATTCAAACTCTAATCAGGTTGTGGGATTTTACTTTGATTCTTAAATCCCCTGATTCATTCTCGAATGGGTTTTGTTGTGCCTAACTAAACGTTTTAGTGGAAGTCTGTTTTAGGCCACTTGCATAGCTCCCATGGATAAAGAGAAACATGAGAAGAACACATACTACCGGAAGAACTTATAGGACCCTCTAACAGTGAAGAGAAGCTAAAAAAAATATTTTTTTTCTTTCACTCTCACATTTGCCATGTGTGTTTTGGTTATAGGAGGCTGGGGTATTACTTCAAGAAATACTGGGTAAGGTTTTTTAAACAGCATTGAGATTTTTAATGGGATCATGTTCCTTTAAAAAGATTTCTTCCCCTTCACTTGCCTCCTTTAGATTTCTGCAAATAAAATCATTACTATACTCTTTCTAGTGACTGAACACAAGAAGATGGGGAACATGGAAGGGCAGAAATCAATTTCTTTCATTTGTGTGCTTGTAGGTGCATTTAGGTGTACAGCTGAAGACATGTTACCTTTGCAAATAAACTGTGCACCTTGGTGTCATTTTATTTTCCCACTTTTCCTGTAATTGTTTTGATTAAAGGGTGAATGCAGACCTGGACAGCTGGAGAAAGCAACCTCCAGGTAGGGATGTCCAGAGAGTGGTTGTGTGTTGTTTCCCCTACTGTAGTGGATGACCGGAGGATAACATACTGCTGTAGCAGGTCTGTTTACTGGTTTCTGTGCTGCACATCTGCATATGTCTGAAATGCCTAAATCTTAATAGTTCAAGGCTTTCCTTTCAGCTTCCTGTCTGCCTAATCCATCCTGATCTTTTAGCTGGGGCAGAGACAGCAACACTCCTGTATTAAACTCACTTAGGAAGGAGCATTTAGCTGTTGCTGTCCCCTCTAGACTCATTAATTCAGGTGAATAGCAAGCAGAGGGAGAAGGTGGCTTTGCCTGTGTTGCCAATCTGCAATCTTTCGGTGCTGTGGAGCCTGAATGAGGGAACAAGGGAAAGAGGCAGCTGTGTTAGCCTGTTGTCATTGCCATCGCTAATAGAACACGATGATTTCCATCTTTTCCCATCTGCCTATGGGGGGAGAGACGCTGATAAGGCCTTGGGATTGGTTACAATCTCCTGAAATCACAAAGCAGATGGATATTGAGCAGATAAGCGTTAATCTGTCCTGGGAGAGGATTAATCGGGTGAAAGATGGCAATCTATGTGTGCGTGCGGGTGTGTGGGGAAGGGGTGGGGGTGAGAGTGGTGGGCAGCTGGTGCTGCTGTCATCTCTTCTGGTCCTGCTTTTGTCTTGTGTGTGTGCCATGATGGCAAATAAGGTCTGTTTCCTACACAAGTCTTATTACCCTAATTTTCACCGAACTTTGACTTCAAAAGCTGGGGAGAATGTCTTAAGATTTTTAAGCAAGCTAAGTCTTTCTTTGATTGTTCACTTTTCCTCTGTACTTTTAGACAACCTACTGTTTCTTTGTAGCTTGTGAGCGTGGTCTTTCCCCAAGACCATTCAATAGTTCCGTGACATTTGATTTAAATTATTTTTCTGACATCTACAGGATTTTATCTGAGAATCTTTAAACGTTTTACAGGCATTAGCTAATTAATCCCCACAACTTCTCAGAGAGGTTTGGTAAGAACTAAAGACTTGTGGTTTTTTTAATTTGCTTTTTTTGTTTTCCCCCAGAGCATTTGAATACCTGTAGCACCTTTAGCCTGAATTTAGAGTTACAGGGCTAAGCACTTCTGAAATTCAGACCTTATATCCATTATTGGTGGGTATGCTGTGACACGGGGCCATGGGATCAAAACTGGAGAGAAAAGTGTATCAGTGACAAAGATGGGAATAAATGTATGAATCCAGCCTCTTCCTCTTCAATCCCTTTTTCTGACCACAAATCACTGTGCTTTTCTGATGCAGCACATTGATTGGTAATCTCTGCCTTCTCTCTGAAAACAGCTGTTTCTTTTTTTTGGCCTCACAGTTGTGGCTCACACGGTTCCTTTTTCTTCCTGTCTCTCTCTGTGTCTCCTAATTTGCTTTTCAGTGTAAAAGAATATTCAGTGATGCCAGTGTCCTCTCACAGCTATCCTCTGACGTGCCTGTTCTTTTCATTGGCTTAGTTGCCAGCACCTATGAGAGACCTGGCAGCCTTGTATAAAGCTGGAAGACTATAAAACTACCAGGGTTATTATGTGGAGTGCAGAAAGGCAAATTCTGTCCTGCTCTTCTGCCCTGTGGTTAGCTCTTAGTGTCTACACTAACTTTACCAGTGAGTGGTTGAACACTTACGTAGGTTATGTGTGAGAGGTGCAATTTCCTGCCATGGCCAGATTTTCTGAGGGGCCCTAACTCAGTGTCTTATTTTTATGTGCTCAGAACATTTATTTCCATGTGTAAATAAGCTTGATCAGAAAGGCATATAGAAAGAGCCTTTTGCAGATATAAAACTCAACCAATCTGTTTTTATAGGAGTAGCATGGCAAATGAGCTTCGGTAAATTGGGTGGGTCTTTAGGGGCTTATTCCATCTGTCACACCTGCACAGTGAAGATTCCTGCTGAAACTGGGGATCTCTGTAAACAGCTCACTTTGGGTGGGCTGGAGCATACCAAAGAGTGGGCAGTGTCTTTGACACCTGGGCTGGGTCTTGGGTTTTCCGCCTTCCCCCCCGAAGGTGAATATTCAAAGCAGCTCTTTTGAAACACAGTACAGAGATTTTTCTGTCACGGGCTTGGGAAGGATGGCTGCTGTTTCTGTCTCTATGGCTAGGTGAGTGCTGAGGTCTCATTTAGTATTAATCACCTGTATTTAGAGGCATTTGTGTGAAAGTTTTCATTTTGCCACGTTTTTATAATAAACCTGTCGCTGTGGCTAGGACAGGCGTGTTTGTTATTTTTGCTCCATCTTACTGGGGAAATTGCCAAAGGCATGAGAACAGGGTCAGATAATCATGAACTGGGAATAACAGATAGTTTTTATTTTTATTTCTTTTTACAGTTACATTATCAGTGGTACAAATTGATAGGAGTTTCTTTCTTGTAAATGAAAACTGGGTATCTTTTAAATTATGTAACCTGTAGTCTTGACAGCAGTTTGCAGGCCTGTTTTGCAGGATTTTGGAGAAGATAGGATGGTTCTTTCTGGCCTCAAATCCCTTACCTGAATAGTGAAAGATCAGGGGTCTACAGATTGGAAATGATGTTTTGAATCACCTGATGGTCTTTTTTCCACATATTGGGGTGAGGAATGCATTGTTCTATCCTTATTCTTCCTGTAATTTGTAATCATTGACTGAATTTCTAAAAGGTGTTTTCTCCATCTTACGTGGTGCTTTGAATGTCCTGATGTTGTTTTACAAGTTTCCTGTGGTAAAACAGTTTGCCAGAGTTTGACACATGGGGTAGAAAAGAAAAACCTTTTCAGACATCAAGTTATTAAAGACAAGGAGACACACTGGGAAAATAAATTGCCACCAGCATGAACTGAACTAGAAATATTTGTTAACTTGCTGTCAGGCACAGATTTTTTTTCTATCCTGAGAAAAATTACAGACTCTTTAATTTTTCTTCCATACCTGTTTTTTTAGTGCAGATTTTCTTTACTTCCCCAACTGTTTTGTTCTGCATCCTTTCAGATAACTTCAGAAAGATCTTTCTTCATCTCTTTATTGCAATTTCCTTGGTTTGGAGAGCTTAAATATTTGGGGGCTTTTTTTTGTAAAAGTCTATGTTTCTGACAGGTAAGAGAACAGAACAATATTGGATTCTAGTCACAAAGATTTGATGTGCAATGGTCATCAATGACACCTCATAAAGAGCTGGATCTGTGGGTGCACTGGTCAAAGAAGAGAATTCTGTTGATTCCTGTGCCTTAGGATTAAATGCAAAGTGGTATTCTGCTAATATTCCTTTTAAATAATTCTCTACCTTTTTTTCAGACCCAAAGTGAGGGCTCTCTGCTTTCATCAAGGCAAGACTTGGCACAGTCTGTTCCACATGCTGGGGGTGGGGTGGGGGTTCAAACTTCAGTGTATTTTCCTTTTGTAATTTGTTCAATGGGTTTGACAAACTGACATATTTTTTGTTCTAGGTGAGAATGCATGAGTATATTCAGTGGTCTCAAATTTTAAACTTCTT
The DNA here is from genome assembly GCF_029207755.1 of Chamaea fasciata. Lineage (NCBI taxonomy): Eukaryota > Metazoa > Chordata > Aves > Passeriformes > Sylviidae > Chamaea > Chamaea fasciata. Next base: position 16,568,949 of record NW_027094092.1, on the reverse strand, counting down.
TCATATTGTTCTGACAATCATAACAGAGTCAAAGCAAGAAAAAATAGAGTCCAAACAGAAAATATGCATTTGTCAAACAGAAAATATGCATTTGTTTCCCCTGCCCCCTTCCTTTTTCCAGCAAAATTCAACTGTGAATGCTTCAGTTCATCACTTTGTTCCACTGCAGTGCAGCTGACTGGTGGTAATCCAGGTGCCAGCCGTATCCCCTCTCATGTTGTTTGCAATTCCCTTCCCACGATGGAATTTGCTCTTAAATACCAGGCAGACGAAAATGAAGTAGATGGAGGAAAGTGTTACAGTTTATTGTGCTGTGTAGATTAAGTCGGGGCTCTTGGATTTGATAATCTGCAGTGTGCCAGACAAGAGGTAGAAGGCTTCTTACACAAATGTTTCCATGACTTTATAAAAGCAGACAAAGTTATGAAATAAGTTAGTACTTCCCACTGTATTTTGAGAGGGTCCATGTAGTGTACACGAGTAGTTAAGCACTATGGGTATGCCATTAAAGCTTTCAGTGTACAAATAGATGTTCCAATTCATCTCATTTGAGAAAATTTTCAGCTGTGCTGGGATCAGTCAAGAAACTGAAATATAGATTCTTTCCCTACTTGCATGAAATGTTTAAATTACTTAACTTTGAGAGATGATCACACTGGGAAATACTTAATACCATGTGCCAAATCCTTAGCAAATATAAATTGACATAGCTCCATTGAATTCTCCAGCCAAGGATTAGAGCTGATTGAAAAACAGGAAATGGCAATGAAAAAATCAATCAGCTGAAAATACCTACTTTAGTTTAATTCCATCCTTTCCAAAGTTTTTGTTTCGTTTTTGTTTTCGGTTTACTTTTGCGGTTTTTTCTTATGCTCTGTGGCAGACCTGTCAGGGTTTTTTTTCCTTCTTCAGTTTTGCTTTTATATTTTTGATGATATAAAAGAGAATATGAAGGAACAGAGAATATCTGTGACCAAAAAGATGAGAAAAACTCAACTTGGAATTTTCCTTTCTGTGACAGTGTCAGATTCTTTTTGTTCCTTTTTTTTTTTTTGTATGAATTCATTTTTGCTTGCAAACTTGCAAGTAAATCTGTTGACTGAGAATGTTGCTGAAGTATCTTAAACAAGTACCTTTATCACTTTCATTGCTTTACTCTCATTTTCCTGGCCCTTCAGGTGGTGATGCATTGGTTGGGTCATGCTTCAGTCCTGTTCTGTGTTATCGGGGTGGTCTAATTAAGAATGCCGTTACTACTACTACTACTACATTGCACTGAGAGTGCAGTGTACTACTGCTGTTGAGGAGTACCCTGAGAGCAGTGGTGTGCAGCTGCAGTGGGAGCTGCAGCTTTTGCCCTGGCTGGGGGACATGGTGGGAGCCCCAGGAAAAGGACCGTGACCTGATGCTGGCCCTTTGCACCACAAAGGGCACAGGGACCTGTGGCACAGGCCAGGGGACTGGACACTGGGACACAGCAGAAGCTGATGGGTCGGCAGGAAGACCCCAGACTGTCTGGGAGCACAGACTGTGGAGGGTGTAAAAGCCCAGGGATTCCTTTGTTGAGAGTCCCTCCTTAGAGGCACCAGCTCGAGCTGTTTCTGTGTTAGTGCACCATGATTAAATTGCTTTAAGGATCCAGATGTCTGAGGCACTGCCGTGGAAAACCCAGGGCTGAGGTGGTAAGGAAACCCTGTCTGACTGTGAGTGGGGGGTGTGCAGAGAGCCAAGAGGGGCACCCATGGGGTCACTGGAGCCACCCACTGCAAAGGGGCCTTGGTCTCAGCAGTTACAGACTGGAGTGGTGGGAGTGTGACTGCCAGAGTGGCTCCTGGATGGTCAAACAGGAAAGTTTCCATAACATTTGAAACATGGCCACTCTTAGGCCTAGGAGTCTTCTTCTTTCCTGAGAAGGGTGCAAAACTCAAACTTAATGAGATTTTACTTGCAGCAAGATACTTCCAGCCTGCTTTTCTTCTTTCCCCTTAATTTCTTAATGTTATTGTTTCTGGTTTTCTGCCTTCTCGCTGTTAGAAATGTCATGTTGTTCAGTTATCAGCATGCTCATTTGGAGAAGTTTATTAGAGGTGACATAGACTTTCTGACATCCCAGTGGCAGAAAAGTAAAACGAATTTCATGGCTCGCTTGGTAAAATGCTCCTTTTTGTATTGCTAGATTTAATGTGACTATTAGCTGTTTAAGATTTTTTTTGTCCAAGAAACAGAGTGTTTTCTGTGGAAGTAGTAATTAATGACAGAGTGGGAAAGATGGTTCGACTGAATAATGCTGCAGGAAGTGACACAAAGCAAATGAAACGTTTAGTGTGTTGCTGGAACCACATTGCACTTTGATTTGTACATTGCGTAGTTGAACAGCATTCAGGTGTGGTCCATCTTTAGTTTTAGTTTAGTCATACCTTAAACAGTTGGAAGTGACAAACTTTTCCTACATAAGGGACTTCTGCTTTGTCCCTGTTCTACATTTCCCACGTGCAGCTGCAGTGAGAGATGCAAGTACACACTGAAATGCATTTTTTAAGTGTGCTCACTCTCAGTGCTTTCTAGGATGTTAATCTCAGTCAAGCAGGAAATCAGCCTGCTTTTCTTTCAAACCAGAAATTCTCAGTTAGTCCTTTATTGCTTTACGCGAATGAAAATTGAGATTAAGAGACTAAATTTATTTGCTTGAGAGCATCTATGAGAACATATTGTTGCAAGGGCGATGGGGGGTTGAGGCCTAGATACATAATGGATTTTTAAGAAGTTAAGAATTGGAGAGATCTTTTCAAAACATGTTCTTTTGGAGACCCACCCATTTTCTAGTATTTGCTATAAACCTTGTTTCACTGAATGAAGTTCAGACTCGAAGGTGCAGGAGAGAGGTTTTTGTGATGCTTGGTAAAGTTTCACAGAACATGATGTTTCTTATCAGAAAGTAATGTAAAACAGTGGTTGTTAGAGTCCATTAGCTCTATCTAGGGTTTTAGGAGAAAGTAAATACCACGAGAGACATTTTAAAGATTGTTTGAATTTCCCATGCTAACGTTAGGTCACCATGCTTAAGAGAAACACAAATGAACAAAACACAGTTAGGATTCCAGATTTATATTGCATCAAAATCCACATCTGTACTCTGAATAGTGTACAGTCTGTTGCACAGAATGCTGCTGCTCTATGCAAGCCTTAGACTTCAGGTCCCCTGCTGAAGTACTATCCAGATATTAACTGTTCGTTCTTAAGAGCGAGACAGTTCCGGTGGTGATGCAGAAAAGACAGCGATTAGGAAGGTGGCAAGGAGGTGGGAGAGAGGAATTCTGCTGCTGTTGAGCTGGAGAGAGCAGCCCTGTTTCCACTGCAGCTTTAGGAGTGGTGTGTGTCTGTCTGTGTGCACATCTGGACTCTGCAGTCGGGACTCTTCCTTAGTTAAGGGGCAATTTGGAATACATTTGCATTTTTCCCCCTCCTGAAGTAAATGACAACAATATAAGAAATCACTGTGATATTTTTCTGGCACTATTTTATTGCTCAGTGTGAGGTTTTCTTTTGATCTTTTATTAGACTTGATGCAGTCCCAAATGTATTGGTCCTTGTTAGGATTGGGAGAACCATGATGGTTTGAGAGGTGCCTTTCTGTTCATACCCTGTATTTTTACAGTTGTTCAGGGTTTTAAAAGTAGAAATAATAATCGAGGGGGAAAATAGCTATTTGAAATAACATAAATGAGTACTTTAGAAATGTGTTTCTTTTAAATAAATGCTGAAAGATAAATTAAAGTGAATACTTTGCTTCAATATTTTGTGTTTTGAAGGCAGTTACTATTTTTTTGTGTCCAGACTTGGAAAGTGATAAATAATCATGGTTTTCTCTAAGTAATACCCACAGTTTTAGAGTTTTCTTTTAGGCTGAGATGAAGGGAGACATAGTGATAGAACAGACAAGTACAGATGGAAACAAACAAAAATGTTACAATTTTCTGATCTCCATTGCTTTGCATGAGGAGTTCTGAGAACATAATTTTGTGTACAGAATGTGAATCATCCCTTAACATCCATTCTACTGCACAAAAAGTGTTTTGCATTTATAATTGACTGGTTTGGCTGAAAAGTTACTATTGCATTTAGAAATTATTATTTCTAATGTGCATAGTTCCAAGGGAATACATGCTGCGCATCTATACTGCTTTATCAGCTCTTTTTTGCCTCAAGTTACACAACTTTTTCTCCAACTCTTCACTGTTTTTTTGAGAGACGGGGCTAGCAAAGCTAATTTTCTTGGAAGTGAAATCAGCTTGAGTGGAATCCAGCTGAAGGGAAGCATTCATCTACGTCACAGTCACCTTGTATTATAGATGTAGAAAAAGCTGAATATCAGGATTTATTGTGGGGTTCAGATAGCTGTGCTTTGTTTATTCCTGTCTGTGAGACAAGGCACTTTAAATATTGTTTTGCTTTGGGTGGTAAATTTAGGAGATGATCTGAGGAAAGTACAGGTGCAAAAGGTTAGTGACTTCCTGAAGTCACCTAGAAACGTAATGGCAGAACCACAAGAGGATTACAGATCCCTTGAGACCCAGTCTGTGCTTAGTATAAACTATTTTCTTTGCTCAGAGTACACTCAAATAGCAACTAGAGGAAGAAATTCACTCTCTCATTTAGTCTTAGTTTGTAGTCTGACACATAGCATGCCACATTTAGCAGTGACTGCCAGTATTTAATGTTTGATCCATTTTTCGTATGTATGTGACCTTTCAAATATTTCAGGATGGAAATAGATTTGGACTTGATCCCCATTTCGTCTTCATCAAAACAAGTCTGAAGAATTTCAGCCTGAATCTTGCCTTTCCAACAAGACTCTTTCTGGGATTTGGAGAGATGTTTGCAGAAGAAGAAACTGTGAGAAATGCAAAGTATGTTGGTGGAAGTTGTGACAGACATTGCATACCCAGGGCAGTGTTTCTGGAAAAGTCGTTCAGCAATTTCTATGCTCTTAAACATAACAAAAATTACAATAGTTGGTGGTGTCAATTGCATCTGATTGAGTCTGAATCACTGAATCATTAGATCTTACCCTGGCCGCCCTGAGAGATGGGAAGCAGTTATCTGCATTACACAAAGAAGAAGCTCAAAGGTATAATAAATTAGGCAAGTTGTTCAAAGTCACACAGTGAATTATTAACTGAAGAGGGCTTGAACTCAGGTGTCCTGAATCCTAAACCCCATGTCTCATTTACTAAGCCATCCTTCATAGCAGTTCATTGTCTCCTGTCATAGAGGGGTTTGCCCTGAGGGCTTATAAGCGCCAGCCTTTTGTAACAAAGCTATTCAAGTAAAAAGATTACTTTTTCTTGGGTGAATCTGCTCTTTCTGTAATTAACTTTTCCTTTTGGACATATGAGAGATTTTTGAGTTAGATTGATACCTATATGCAGGAGGAGTATGAAGGGAATGCATGAGCACATGGAAACTTCAGTGCGTAGGAAATGCATAAGAGCTCCATACCTTGCTGAGTGTAATTTAAAATAACATTGCCCTCACTATAATTCACCTCTTTATTCCAGTGAAGCAGACTAGCATGGGGTCAGATTAATAATTTAATCAGTTTTACCCCTCAGCTTTCTTCCTCTTCAACAGAAGGGTTAGGATTTAGCAGATCATCATTGTTGTAGCTCTTGAAGACTTTAATTGGTGCTTCAAAGGGTATAACCTCATTCACTCACAGGGCATTTTTCATTCTTTTTTCCTGCTCTTCATAAATTGATACAGTTCAGGTTTGCTTGTTTTTCAGATTTTTTTCCCCCCAAAATATTTGTAAGTAGTTTGATGTACAGAGGAGTTAGAAGAAATCTGTGCTGTCATCTCCTCTTATCATTCATTCAGGTCCAAAGCCAGTTGAAATAGCTTAGAGCACTCATTTAGTTTTATGCAGAACTGAATTTCTCAACACTGAAGAAGCAGTGATTGGAGACACATAACCTTGTTTTTGATTCAGTCTTTTCTGGCACCTGTGTTTCACTCCTTCTTGTCACCTTTTTGTAGTTTTATTGCATTATCTGAAAGGACCCTTTGCTATTTGACCTATTCCAAGCATCTCTTGAGCAGTGAAAAAGTAAAGAACACTCTGTACAATATTGTGATTAAAATATTTTGAAATCACTTCATGTAATGGACAAAATAAAGCTTGTGCACAGATCCACTGACTTGAAAACAGTACTCCAAATTCAGTTATGTGAGTTACTATCTTTTCATTGATTTCAGACATGTAATCAGTGCCCTTACATCATTAACAATCTTTCACTTTATGTAAAATTACTTACGTAAGGTAGACCATCCTTACAGCACCTGCTATCCTGTTAAAATTCAGTATGCTGCTGGATGTCTGTTTTCTAATGTTTGCAATGTAAAACAGTTCACATACTCTGACCGCTACGGTCCTGCTCCACAACTCTAACCCTAGTCTTGAGTTTATTGAAAAAAATTTGATGTCTAAAAACTGGTATTTAAAAGTGTAAATTAATTTACACTAGTCCACACCTTACTGGGGAAACTTAACAAGCTATATGGATTTGGGGGGAATTTTCATCCCCTTCCATCTTGGTATCATAACCTATTCCTGGTTTTAATAATCAGTATAATCTACCAAGTAGTGCTCCAGTATTCAAAATGTGATGTCCCTTCCAAATTGAAAGAATAATTCCAGCATTTGTACCCTGCTGTACTGAACCTTAATAGTAGGTATGAGTATAAGCTAGATAACAGCTGATTATCCAAAATTAATGATCAAATGTAAAAAGATACCTTTTGACACCTGTCTTCATCTTTCTTCTGAGAATATGAGTTCTCTGAGTTCAGTAGCAATTTGCATTTGCAGTCCTCAGTTTCAAACCTTTGTTGTAAATTTTTGAGCATAAATCCAAATTGCTGTTTCTGACCCGAATTTGTTATTAAAATCTACTGATATCAACTCTCCATGTATGATTTTACATCATGTAAAGGGAAAGCATCACTTCAGCTTTGTAGTTTTTACTTTCCAAAATCTACGTGCTAACCCTAGGATTTAGCATAACATCCATAGTTGCTACTACTTGAAAATCAATAACAGGCATTCCGAGTCAAAATACCGATTTCTAATTTCTCTCTACTGTCTCTTGGGCAGTTGAGCAATAATGCCACGTGAGCATCCCCTGTGATCTGGAATCCCAACCCACAACAGTTACTGAAATCTCCCTATGCCAGTATTTGGTTTTCTGTCGCAACCCTGGAATAATATGTCAGTTTTCCCTACCATCCTAAGCATTAAGAGTTTGCAGTTCTGCCAGTTTTCAGCTGACAAAACTGATGGATTTGTACCATACCTTTCTGGATTAGGAAACAGTTTGCTGTGATTTTTTTAATATTCTTTTTATACAATATTTATGCAAATTACTGGATCAGGAAGCAGTGGTCAGTATAACCCAATAAGTACTATTATTGGGTTTGTTCTAAAAGAAATCCTTTAAATTGTAGAAACGTGATTAGTGCATGTAGATTGCTTACACTGGTAGGATTGGTAATGAACCCCTAGGAAGAAGCCTTGGATTCCTTTTCAGTAGTTGGATGTGGAAGGTGAGGAAATCTGGAGCAGTAGTGTTAGCTCTGTTCTTCCTCTCCTTCCCAGCTCAGTTCTTGCCAGGCTCTCCCTCCCTTATTCATTGATGTCTCATTGTCTCACGATTTCTTTCTCTCCCACACTCAATTAGCATTTTTCTCCTTGGCTTTCACCAGATACCACTGTTGTCTCTATTTCACTCACTTCTTTCTATCCTTACTCTTAACCTTTTCTCTGCTGAACCACCCCGCCAACTCCATCCATGTCCTTCCAAAGAGCTGGACAGGAAGGCAGGGAAGTAGTGAATTCTTCCAATAGCTGCTTCTGCCAGAGATTTGAGCTTGTGAAGAAGTGCCTTTTGATAGGGCTTAGGGAGATAGCTACTAGGTGCAAGGACGTGGGAATGAGTGGAAGAGAACTCTCTGCCTAGTGTGGAAAGGCAGGAGAGGTCAAAGTTTATGATAGAAACCAAGCTTACAGTCTGTTCTGTGCACCGTGGTAGTGTTGGTTATGTATAAGAAATGGAACATTGTTTTCACTATTAGCTGTAGTTCACTTGTATGAAGCCTTTTGAACAGTATAGGAGTTCTCCCTTTGTTCGCAGTGGTCCTTGAATGACATCTGTGGCAGGATGGCTTTGGATTCTGGAGGTGTCATAATGTTTAAAATTTTGTGATCATTTTTAAGAGAGCAGACAGCCTCAGATTTTAAAATTTGTATATTAAGTGAGGTTGGTTGAGGGCAGCAGTGGCTTAGAATATCCATCATTGAAGAAAACTCTGTTTTGGGAGTGAGGCCCCTGATTCAGAAGACAGCACTTTACACAGATTCAGTGTGACAATCCAATACAGGAGCCACAGAACTTTAAATGACAGGTTGAGCTGAGGCTCTCTCTATTCGTGGGCATCAAAAGGTAGTGTAACTTTACTGTTGAGTTACTAACTTCAGTGTCCAAAGAGAGCCTGTTATGCCTCGTCAGACTCTCCCTCAGAGTTTCCTGCATGTAGGAGTCTTTGATGCCAGATTTTAAATGGCAGTGTTGTGTTGTGGCACAGTTAAAGAGCTGCCATGCTTCATCCCAGTGATGGGAATGCCTTGTTGTCTGGGGAACTGTATGTGTAGTGGCTGATAAACTAGTATGTTAATCCTATTAATGCTTGTGTGAATCCACTAATTCTGAGAGTGTTGCACTGTGACACAGTAACAGGATTGTATGGGTGATGCAGGTCCATAGCTTGGAGTGAACTCTGTCTTATCTTCAAAAGGTTGTTGCTATGATTAACAGTTCCTTAACTGTTTTCCTAAAAATTGTAGAATAATTGTGGTTCTTGTTAGGTTGCAGATACTGTCTCTTATGTTTTCTGCCAAAATAGCTAGAGTTGAAAGCCCAAGCACAGAGTCTTAAATAGAGTCAAGAACAGGATCAGTTTTGGCAGCAGCTCAGCAGGGGAGCTTACAGCATCCTCAGTAATAGCAACAATAATAATTCTTCACACTTACATTAACATTTTTATCTGTAGCTTTGGAAGAGTTTTATAAAGATAATACATTCTCCATTTTACAAATGCAAGACTAGAAAGCCTAATTCCTGAAGGTAAGAGTGACTCAATAGAGAGACCTTGATGGGAAAAGTAATATTCAAAAAATTCCCTTCTGTCACTTTGTATTTTCCCTCACTCTATAAAATACGCTTTTAGTCTTCTCCAGTCTAAATATGCATTCTCTCCACACCCAGGTGTGTGTCACAGGTGGTATAAGCTGCTGTAATTTCTCTGAAGTTAGTGGTTTTTGCCTCTACCACTTACCTCTTGTCTGTGTTTTTCAGTAAACTTTCCTCAAGGTAATTTCCATTTCATTTGTGTGTTTATTTTGGCACCATTTTTGTGCTTCCTCTCTGCTAGTGCTGTTTGAACAGCTTGGAAGGATGGATTTTGTTTAGGTTCAAGTATCCCCTCAATATTTGTTTTAGAGGAAGGGAACCTATGGACATGCTGCCTTTGAATTGGTCCTTGCAACCATCTCAGCAGGAACACGTGCCCTGTATCCCTTTTCTTCCCTCTGCAAGCTCCTACAGAAAGGATCCCATTTGTTTCCCCCTCTCCTGTCTGTGTGCCGTGTTCCTGGTGCAAATGCAGATGTTCCATTTGTTACTACTGCCAGGCTTTGCAAAGATTTCTTGGGATTTCACATGGCTTTGAATGCTAATAAAAGATTTGTTGTTGCATTTCTGAGTCTTTTAAGTAAACATTTCCACCGTGGATACACTCAGAGGAGGAAGCTGCTAATTATGTCTTGTGCCCCTCTCTCTCTGCTGGTACCTGTTTCTCCCTCATGGTTAGGGGCTGTTGACACAGCACCAGTCATTTATCCTGCTTGGGGATGGATTCATACATCTCTGGTTAGGTGGTGGACATAGAAGCACAGAAACAGGAAAGATTATTTTCTCTCAGTAATGGAAATAGAATATTGTCACAGAAGTGTTCTTTTTTTATACCAGGCCTCACTAGCTATTGCCATTTTAAGCTTTTGCTTTAGCATAGCCCAAAATTCAGAATATTATAGTAGCATTCTTAACTATTCTTACTGCTTAATCTTTTCATCAAGCTATGACAACCAGTAGTGAAGAATGAAATAAGAACCTGTGTCTTCTGGGTCTCCCTGTAATCTTTGATCTGGAAGGAGGTTACACAACAAAACCTTAATTCTTTAATTTCCAGTTCTCAGATAGATGGAATTTCATTTGCCTCCTATTGTCTCTCTGCCACCTTATCTTCACACGTCTTGTAGTAAGTTGTTAGGCTGCCCAGCTTTTCATACAGGCACATTGCCAATCACATGAATAGCCTTTGTATCTTTGAAGCCAAGAGGGTTCAGGGGAAAAAAGGTAAATATTCCAAGATTGTTTGATATATGGGCAAGCTATGAAGCACTGTGGCAGCAGAAACATGTACTGAACTACTTCCAGCTCATTAAAGCTGTTCCAGTGAGACAAGGGGTCTTCTAATATCCTGCTGACATTAGAAATGTGCTTCAGCACTTCACACAGAGAGTTCCTAAATATAGTCAGAACAATGACTTTAATAGTAATGCTTTTATGTAGCAGCTGTGAGAGGTAGGTCTCAAAGCATGCAATGTGTAAAGCAAATAGTGTTAATTCCATTCTGCAGGCAGGAGAACTGGTTTAGGCTGGGGAGGTAAAGTGAATTGCAAACATGGTGCAGCAGAACATGGACACAAGCATGAATAAAGCCTAGGTCTCAAGTCTAGTATCCTGTGCCTGGTGGCATTGCCACGTTGCTGTTATAAAGTGCATTTTACTGTAGCTTGGATATGTATGTTCTTGACCACAATCACAGACAGCCAGGTCAATTGTCCAGCCCTTTCCGTACTTTCAGTTTAGAATTGGGCTGGGTAAGTATCTCTCAGCATTGCTCATGAAGATATTGTGTACCAAGGCTCTGTCCCAGATTCCAGGCTACAGGCACGTGACTCCACAGAGATCAACAGCCAGTGAGTGTACCTCAGCCTAAAAATTCTCTGGATTTGGCCCATCCTCTTTAGCAGCAGAGCAGTGCTGCTGCTTGCTCTGTCAGCCAAAAGTATCTGTGCAGTATGTGAGGGATGGCAGTCTACCAGTGCTTCAGTAAGGCTGGACCATGTGCTATTAAACTGAGTGTATCATATAGTAGGAGGAACACAGTCCTTAAAGGGCAGAGTGCAGACACATTATCAAGTGATCTATTTATATCAGAGAGCTACACCTGGAACAATACAGTGATTCTGCAGGCTACCAATCATGACTGCTCTGCTATTAAAGGCATGTGACAGAGATGGATTCTGCAGTAATAATTTCCTCTTATCACTTAATAAAAATTCTGTCCCATACATCTTTTCTTTTGTATGTTTTAAAGGATCGTGGTTAAATTTTGTTGTCTGAGGGTTAATTCCAAGTGAAAAATATTTACTGTAGGTCCTTGCAAGGTCAGGCATATAGAACTGCAGGTAAATACTGTGCAAGTTCCTCGGTTTGCTCTTCTTTCAAATGAGTACTGCCTCCTGGACCTGCAGAATACCTCCTGGTTATCCCATCTGCTACAGAGCTTTTCTCCTCTGTAGCAATAATGAGTACTCGCACTGAGGTGCTTCTGTGGGAAAGAAATACCTGTATTTCTGTAATATCTATATCTGTATTAATATCTGTATCCTCAAGGGGGAATTGGAGTAGATGACCTTTAAAAGTCTCTTCCAAGCTAAATCATCTATGATTTGACCACATCTTCCAGTCTATAAGGTCAGATGAAACTGAATTGTTTTCCATGGCAAATCTGAAAACAAGGTTTCTGAAACAAAAGATGGAAAAGAAAACATTTAGTTTTCAGATATTTCAGGGGTTCTGTTTTTGTTATCACCAAGTTGTATTGATGTAGGCAATGCATGGTGTGTTTGCAGTGCTGGTACACTCAGCATACCTGCTGGGGCTTGTGGGGTAACTTGGTGTGTGATGATCTGTTCTATTTTCTCCTCTAAGCAGTTTTAGCCTTATACAAATGTGCATGTTGTAGCCAAATAGATGTTGATGGCCCTACAGAAGAGAATCAGATGAAATAGAGTTGCTCATGGCAAAGGAGTACAGAAGGCATCAATTCTTTCGGAAGATTACATGACACTGTCTAATCAAGGACAGCAGAGCAGACTTAGCCTTACTGGTAGGTCCTTTCATGCAGTAATATTTTTATAATGATGTTGTTTGCAATGAAAGAAGCCTGACAGCGTAGGAATAAATCTCTCTGCTTGACCAGTCCTCAAAGATTATTGCTTGTTTCTTATAGTCAATAGGCTGGACAAAAGTAACTAATGTTCAAACTCCAAGCTCAGTTTGATGCCAGTGCTTTAAATTAAATTACATACAGTTTTGTTGGCATCACTGGACCTCTCTCCAAGCTTTTGTGCACAAGGTGCTGCCTGCTCAAATAAATGGCAATTTCTGGAAGAGAAACCAGTACTCAGGTACTTACCCAGGGAGAAATTTGAAGCCCTGAAAGAGCCAAAGCAAGAGACTTCACTGTGAAAGAACCTTTCAGACCCTGTCACGTGTGTAGCGGCTGCAGAGATACCGGGTGGGAGAATCTGGTCTAGTGAAAGGCAGCTGTAGTTGGAACTAAATGATCTTTGAGGTCCCTTCCAAGCCAAACCATTCTATGATTCTATGAATCTATTTTATGCTGTGTGTTGTGTTATGTTGTGGTAGGGTAGAAAGGAGTTTATACAATTCCCTTCAGGAAGGGGGAATAGGTCAGCACTAGAAAGCTCTTCTGGTGAATTAATGAGAGGATGGGGCAGGGTGGGAGAGAGGCAAATGGCTTGGAATGAGAAATGCAAATCAGATTTGAAAACAAAATTTAAAAAGGAGGAATAAAAACAAGGCAAAGGCCATTGGGGGATTGTGTGTTGCATTTTCTGTATATGTTGGAGTGTTAAACATCTTCAGGCTGCACTAATGATGTTGATAACAAGCCTGATCTTTTGATGTTTCTGAAAACATCAAAGTGAAGGTCCTAGAAGGCTTCAGTTCATCAACATCCCAGACAAAAAGAACTTTTTTTTTTTTTTGCTTTGGTTTAATAGGTATTGATATTTTATTACTCTTAATTTTATGTTTCCAGGGGCTTTGGGAAAAGGAAGGAGGAGATAGAAGAAAAATAAGCAGGAGTTTTGAAGTAGACATGAATGGAGCTGAAATGCAATTCAGAATAACAGCTCAGAGAACAGTTAAAATTGTTCAAAATACTTTTTGTCTGTTCTGATTTGTGCAGAGAAGGCAGAAACTATCTTCCATGGCTCTGTGTTTTAGTGAGGAGAGCTTTGTCAATTAGGAGCATCAGTAGATCCCTGCAGCCTATAAAAGAGGTATTATTATTGCAGTTACTTGGTGACATCTGCCACCCTTTTCCATTACTAAGAGCAAAGAAGACCCTTTCACTTCAGTGCTCAAGCCAGTTGTAAGCTCTGACTCCTGTAGTCCTCCTGGAAGATGGAGTAAATTCAGGTGTCCAGCACTGTAACCTGCTGCTGTGTTAGGGCTGTAAAGAAGATATATAGATTACCAAAAACATATAAAGGTGCTGGAGTCAGGTAGTTGGGATATTTCTGAAGATTTCGCCTAATTTTGGAAGCCATTGTTTCTAGTGATGTGAAACACTCACCCCTGATGAGGAACAGCTATAGCGAATAAGGATGAGTGAGATAAAAAAGGGGGTGAGCTGGTAAGGGGAGGTTTATCATGGAGGAGGAACCCTGAGGAGCCTGAAGGAGAGGATGATGAAGCAGGATCCTGGCGACAGAGCATCACTGCAGTGAGGTCTGTGCTGGGTCTGCAGTTAGAGCCTGTTGTTGGAACCTGCAGTCACAGCCCAGCTGGGTAAAAGCCTGTGCTCAGAGTCTGCAAACCAACACCTGCAGTCAGAGGCTGCAAGGGAAACCTGCAGTAGGAGCTTGCTGCAGCCAGAGTGAATGAATAGTTGGAGTTAAGATGACTAAGCCATGAAGAGGAATAAACCAGGACCCTTTTCATGCTGTGTTTAATAAGAAGTCTGTGTCTCAGCTCATTTCTACCTCTAATAAGAGGTCTGCTGCAACACTTTCCAGGGAACTTCAAGTAGAATAGATTCATTTTTGGGTGCATGAGGGACAGTAATAGATAAGTATTTTTAACTGTCCTGTCAGAACGTTAAGCCCAGGTTTTGTATCTTTTGACACTGATGGTTCTTGTGTGACATCTCTCAGTTTTGGTTCTGGTATATGTGTGCTTGATCACAAACACTCACTTGGGATGTAGTTTTCTGGCAGCAGGCGTGAGAAAAGAATTAAAATCTTTATGCGACTACAGTTTGCTGCGTAGCAAAATGATACTGGATAACCTCTTCAGAAGTCATTGCTTCTGTGCTCTCTAAAAATGGCTTTTGGTATTTTGAATTTGGAAGTTGTAGTGCAAATCAGTCATTGTTTCAGGCAAGCTAGAGTTGAAATACATTAATTTATCTAGGCAAAGTCCTGCTCGGGGAAGGCTGTGTGATGCAGTACATTTTTGGGTCTGCTGTAGGAGCTCAGGGTGAAATGCCATCAGTCTGCCCAATAATATGCTGGTTTAGAGGACTTCCTGTCAGGTTCAGTCTTTTCATGATGACCTGCATTGCCATGAGAATCCACAACCTCTGTGAAGGATAATATGGTGGAGGAAAAAAACGATAATCACTGCTGGCACTACAAGGGGGACTGGCAGTTCAGTAAAATGCTCATTTCCTTGTATTTAGAAGCTGAGGGGCACTTTTTACTTTTAGTGGTACAATAACATATGGTATTTTCTTCTATTGTTTAATTTCACCAATTTAGGTGAACCTGTGATGGACTGCCCTGCTCCAACAGCCCTTTCTGAAGAGGGATTTCTTCTGGTGTTCTGGAGTCCTTATGTTGTAGACTGTAGACACTGGGTGCAAGTCACCAAACGGAGGCCAAGAGCAATGTCCCTGCTCGTTCAGGAACCAGGAGGGCAGTGTATTTAGGGCCAGATTCTTGAATGGTGCAGTGTACATCTATATAACCCTGTGTGGAGAGGATGAGACCCAGCTTCATCTTACTCTTTGACCAGAATAGAAGGGAACTGTGGTTCTCATCCAGACTCTGACAGTCTGTGTCTGTGAAGATCATGGCAGTACAATGTTTAGCCAAGTTTACAGTATTTAGTTGTTAATCTTTAGGGTAGGCACTAGCAACAGATGGAAGTCTAGGATTGCTGTACAGGATAGGAAGATACATAGCAGAAGTTTTGCCATTGACTTTCCTTTCTGCCCTTCCTATTGCAAGCCTTCTACCTCTTTATACGTGTAGTTGGTGGCAGTAAGCACTCCTGTGTGGAGGTGGAAATAATCACATTGCAAAACTCTGCTCTTATCTCTCTTTTTTTTTTTTTTTTAAGTATGAAAAACAAAGACTAGTCTCCTCTATTCCTCTGTCAAAATGAATAACACTTTTTTTCTTCACATTAACAGCTGGTGCATTCTTCCAGGTTTATTCTTGACTTTACTGTATTGCCACAGATTATCCATTCTATTCTGATGCTGTTAAACTATAATGTGTATTACAGTCAAAGTTATTCAGTCCTGTCCTCTAGCCTCTGCTTCTGCCATCTTTTCAAAATGCAGGCAGGCTTAACCAAACTTGCTTTAATCCATCTAGTTTGACTGTTGGGAGCAGTGAACTCACACTGACCACACTCCTGTGCTGTAGTTGTGTTCTCCTATCTGATAGCAGTGTGGACTGGGCTGTCTGGTCATCATTCCCCAGTTGCTTTGAGCAGTCTGCTGCTTCCCACAGCATGAGGAACTTCTTTTCTCCATCAGATACCTCTTGAAACTCAGGACTGTGAAAAACCTCCTGTTGTGGCTCTGCAGCCTGAAGCTGATAATTTCATGCTGGGTCTCTAATTTTCTTTACTGTAAAAGAGGAAGACTTTCTCTTCCTGTGAATGTGTCTGTACATAGATAGGTGAGAACAGTGATAATGAAAAATTCTTATGATGGGAATTGAAGCATTTTTGGCTGATGACTGTCCAGTAATTTGCCTTTTTTTTTCTTCTTGAGAAGTGCAAGAATATGTTCACAGGCCCTAAAGGCCTGTGGTTGTACAGGTGAGGTGGCTGCTTCATTGCTGGAATCCCTCTCTCTATGTGTTGATTTTTTTTTTTCCTATTTTGTTTAAATGCCATCCCATCAGCAGTGTTAAAGGAGACTGAACAAGCACTCAGCACTGAAGATCCATGGTCATGGTTGGGTACAGAGATGATTGTGAGCATGACATTCAGAGATGAGTTTCAGAAAGAAGAAAAAGAGGGTTTTAAAAACAAATAAAGAAGAGACGCTCTCCAGCAGTCCAAGACACATACCAGATAAGACAGTTAAAATCACTGAGCTGTTAACAGCAGGTTTGCCTCAATTCATCAAATGCATCAAGCACAGTTCTTCTGAGAGAGAAAAGATCAAAACTCACACTGATCACCCTCTTGGAGTTTCTTTCTCTTTCTGAGGGTTTTGTTGCTTTGCTTTCACAGGTTGGAGGGGGAGAAGGAGTGGTGTCTCTGTTGATGGAGGTTTTAATTTAGTGATTGACAAACTCTCCCAGGCGAGAATCATTTAGCCAAGTTAACAGATTAAGGAGTTACAAAGTCAGGAGACAGTGGTTTGCATTCCAGAAATCTCAGCATAAGGGAAGTTCTTCTAGTGGGTATAACCAAATGACTCAAAAGCTATTCCATGCCTTTAGAAACAGTAGGATTTTTTTCCCCAGAAATTTTACAGCATCTGATAAGGTAGATGTAGTGTGCTTTAAAATAAAGAAGCAATAAAGGTGACATCAGAATAGGAGAAGCAATCAGAAGTTGACAGAATACTCTGTACCCTCTTGTAATAATCTCTCTGGAGAGATTATCCTTCTTAGGTCCATCTGAGGTGTCCGTAGCACCTGTCTATTCTTGCAAAATTCAGCATTACATTTCTTGTGATTTTTACACCCTTACTGGGTCTGGTACTAATAGAACTGTTTTCTTGGCAAATTCAAATACCAGGAGAGAAACCCATGTTTGTCTGCTGGTTCTAGCTGTTGTTCATGTTCCATCATATTAAACAAGAAGGGATTTAATGTAGTTGAGAGATCACAGGCTTGAGTAAAAGGCACTTGGTTTCTCACTGCATCGTTATGTGCAACTATTTGAAACAGTTCCTCAGATGTAAGTTTGTTGATTGAATTTTGCAGATTTTTGTATGAAGAAAGTTGGTAAAGACAATGTCCCTGAAGTAGATAACTCTCTCATGATCTGCGTACCAGCAATTTTAGCTCTAAAGTTTTGCCTTTTCTTAAGGCTTCTTAAGATGGTGAGGAAATTCTGACATAGAGAACTTCTTTTTAAATGCCCAGCATTTGTCATTGAAGAACATAATTAGGCAAATCCAGATAGCTAAACTCTGAGAAATAGCTTCTTTCAGCTCCAAACTTAATTCTGAGTGTCTGCCTGCACTGGGCAAAATTATAGGTTTGTTTTCTTCCTCATGTCTTCATAATCACAGAAGTCTTTTCCTCACTGGTCTCTCTAAACACCTCTGTAACCTTGAGTTTGGTTCATTTGTGCTAAAATATTCTTCATGGTTTCTAACTCGAATCATGTCACAGTCTCTTTGATTCTTCCAGTTACTCTGCTGTTTTACCATACCAAATTCAGGCTTCTCACCAGGAAAGCCCATTAGCTTGTCTTCTCAGTCCCTCTCCCCCTTCTCTCCGCTATCACCGTATTTATCTCTGTCTTCCCTGCCTGTGGCACGGTGTCCTTTATGCACCTGACATCATCTCCCCTCTAAGACATCCTTAGGAGTGACTCCTGTTCAGTGTCTGGAAGCAATCAGCTTGCTAATGATGGCCAGGTTTAGCAGCAGACTAGGGATTGCTAATGGTGTTTATTTATTCATGCTCCTTGTGGAAGATAAAGCATCCAGTTGATTGTGATTAGCTGATCCAGATAACCTCATCCTTATTTTCATCTTTCCTCCCAGTCTCTATCCAAGTCTTTTATTTTAATTTGCTTTGTGATTCAGTTCTGAAGTTTTAAAGTCAGTGGTTTGTCCTTTTCAGCTGCAGCTTGCATTGGGAGGGCCTCTTCCCAATTAGGAAGTTTGAACTTAATGATATAAATGACAGCTACTGCTACTACTGCACAGTTTTACCCTGGGATTTTCAAGAATCCTCAGGAGTGTAGATATGAATGTGATCTTTTGGAATCCTGAATAAACTGTAGCTATAGTTGTTACATAATATTGGGGATTTTTCTTTGGAATTTTTCCAGTTTGTCAAGAGGATACTTGTGGGGTGTGAAAACAGTGTATTTGGGGTGCTTGGTGGAGAATAAAGTCAGTCCTTGCAGTAGAGGTGAGGCTGTAAGACAGCACTAGCAGTGTATGCTCTGCTCCAGGAAATTACATGGTTCAGCACTTCCCCTAAGTAATGGAAACCAAAGCCTTGATTCCCTGATGTGTGTCCTCTGGTCATTGCTCATCAGCTACTTTGGATTCGGTTGGTTACGATTTTACTGCTCCATTTGAATCAGAATGAAATCAGTGAAATTCTAACCATCTTAAACTTCAGTGCATGTGAAAGAGGTCCTGAAAGTTCAAATCGAGGTCAAGGATATTGTATTTGGTAACTGCACAGGGCTTCCAACCTACCCATTTTACTGCTTTCCATCATATACCTTGCACAGGTCAGCTGCTAGAGGTTTCTTGAGAGGGATCTCAAGACCTGTTGCATCCTTCATCAACACCACCTCTGGCATGTTCTGAAAGACCTCCCAAATGTGGAGATTCTGTGACCTTTCCAGCATTTACCTGATCTCACCGTTCGAAAAGGTTTCCTGGACTGTGATTTTCCTGTTGCAATTCAGAATCATAAAACAAGCTTAAAAGTTGGGGTTTTTATGTACTCCTATAAATTCACTCATATGAATTAACCTACAAACTTTTTGAAGTCTGATCTGTGATGGTGCTGAGCCCTCGGCAATGTAGAATATATAGGCAAGAGTGTTGCTTAAAGGGTGTGGGTTCAGGGGATGCTGGAATGCTGTCTGCTGGGATCCTGTGGTCAATGATTCTGCTGGGCTGACACAGCAGAGTCCTCAGCTGCTTCTGGAATGGAATTTAAGCTTTTCTGAAAGAGTGAAAATCGTCCCATGTTGTGAAATATTTTTTATAACACAGCAAAAGTCACTGCTTGCTACAGTGGACCCTCTCAAGGTATATAGGCCATGAAACAAATGTGAGCTCATTTTCCATACCGACTGTGTGGGAATCCCATTGGAATTCAGCAAACGACTCCCAGCTGTGACTCATAGATGCTGTATGAGCAAAGCTGATGTCATAAATAAGCACCAGTTCAGCTGAAATAGTTTCTGGAGAATGAAATAGGTAGGCACTTAATTCTTCCCTCTGTCTGTGTCTGTTTCAAATATAACTCCACTGGTCTTGGGGCTCGGGGTGCTACTGCTCTGTAGTCTCATTGAGAAAAGCATGTGGAGAAGTAAAGGATGTACTGGATTACTCACCTGCTGATGTTTTGTTTATGGATGTGTGTATGAGCCACAGGTAACTGGCAGAAGCCAAAAACCTTTATCCCAGTATGCATTTGGTTATGAAGCATCTCTTTATCCTTCAGGTGTCTTTAGTCTTTGGAGTAGTACAAGTGGCAGAGCAGAAGATAGCTACAGATTTTAGCAACTCAAGCAAGGGGGAGAAAATACAGTAGAAACCGTTTAAAGATTTAGCCTTAAGGCATGAGAAACAACTTCTTAAAACACTTATACATTTTTTTTGAAATATAAAAGCACCAATTGCAACTGTGTTTTATCTTAGTCAAGACATCAAAAAATGCCATCTGCTGAATTTTTCAGCAGAAGACTAATGGACCAGTTCTTTCCTTAAGAATGTAGTTTCAAGAGTGAAAGAGAACAAGCTCTTCATTTTACATGATGGAAGATTTATACTGTAGGTACAGAAATTGTTTGAGCACATCTCTTAATAATTTGTTTATAAAGTCCTTTATGTCCAGGACAGGACAAAAAGGAAAAAAATGTTTAAGACTTGCATGCTTACTGGTTTTTAACCTTTGAATGTTAATAGGATTTAATTTTGCACCTGTTTCAGTAGACCCTCTCTGCTTATGCTATGCTTGAATTATACATTCAAAACAAAAACCAAAAACATCCCTCTTCATTTCTAACTGCTTTCAAGAAATTTGTTTCTTTTCTATGTTCTTATCTATACCAGAAATTGCAATATCTAAGTGCTTGTGTGTTGTTATCAGTCCTTCCAGCATCCTGCCATTTAAGAAAATATGTTGTACAATTTAACACCTTTTTTTTTATTAAGTTGATCTGTATTATGTATCAAAAGATTCCCTTGTAATGGCAGGGTTTAAGACGTATCTTCTCAGCAAACTTCTCTTTTCTTTAAAAATATAATTTTTGCTTTCTTTTTGCATGACGATCATGCACAACTGACATGTCACAGAAATACCTCAAAAGCTGAATTCTCAAGGGAATATCCTGCGGTGGGGTCCCAAAGACCCTGTTACAGGCAAGCTGTTTTTTATTATATGAGTGCAAATGTGCATGAACTTGTGCAGTACATGAAGACAGGCATTCTCTTCTAAAGTGGTCACAGCTGAACTCTAGGAAATAATGCACCAAAGAGAAGTGTTAGGCCCAGGTGAAAATATGACTCTGGAGAAGATGTGTCAAGAAAACTTCTCATGTGAAACCAGGCTTTCAGATTGCTAAGAGACAACAAAGTGTTTCATCAACAGTAAAAATAATGAGAAAGCACCTTTGTCTCCAAGAAAGGCCAAAGAAGAGAGACACACGTGTCCTGGAACAAATTTCCTGTGCCATATAAATAGGTTTGTTCGTGTTTGGACAAGACATCTTGTTCTGCAGCACTGACCTTTCTGCAATGTCATTTGCATGTGTGGTCCCAGAAGGGCATTGAGCTCACATACTGGAGTTAGTCTTGCAGGATCAGGCCCTTGGTAGTGGGAGAAAGATGGAGTGAAGGGAGGGGAGCTGGTAGAGCAGGGCAGGTGCTGACAATTAATTCACAAATTGGAAGGGGAGACTCATAAGGTCATTGTGTCCCCCACTGAGTTGTTCATATGCTTATAGAAAATCTTCCCCATCTCCCCCTGCTGATGCGAGGTGAAGGGAGGTGTAGAGCTGACAGGATGAATGATGAAGGCTTCCCCCAACCCATTGCCTCCCTGTGATGGAGTGACATATTTAACCTCCCCTGATGCTACTGCTGCAGGTGAAATGAATTATGCGACCCTCTGAGTCCCTTATCGGTGCTGGGCCGTCTCAAGAGCTGGATGCAGCTGCTATAATTTTGGAGTTCTTTCCCCGCTTTAATGCCAATGTAAAATCATGCACATTTCTCTGCTTGAAGACCTCAGGCTGCTTTGAATATGGAACTGGTCTCCCTAGGGGATGTGAAGGGGGAGGGGAGAGCAGTGATAGGACATCGAGAACCTGCACAGAATCACTAATCAGACTCTGCCCTGTGTCTTCCCCGGCTGCAGATGGCTCCTTGCTGTGTTGTGAGCCTTGCAAAGCCAAACACCTTCATTGTCAGACTTGCAGAAAGTGCTTTAAGTGTCTGCTGCAAAGGGTAGGTGGAGAATGGATGGCTCCATTTTTTGAGATTGCTGGGGAAGCCTAATTAAGCTGGTGATTTTCTTGTTTGGGAAGTAGTCACAGGTAGCCTTGAAGGAAATGAAATATGTCAGTCTGAACCACTTTCCAATCCTCTAGAGCCATGGATTTTTCTTGTCAAATGGGCCATTGCCAGTTTTACTCTGGAGGGTCAGAACTGCAAATCTCTCTTAGCTTGATTCCCCTTTCTGCAGAGGCATTGTTTACTCATGTCTCTTATTTCTTTTTACAAAGAACTGTGAGCTCTCCTCTAACCTGCATGTCTGGCTGGATAGAAAGATTATTCTTTTTTAAAAAGCACCAAACCTACAACCTTAACAGCAACACAAAATGGACTTCACCAAACTGAAGAAATAACGACTGTAGCACTGCAGGATGTTTTATGCCTCAAAGCACTGAGAACAAATACCTCAAAATACAAGTTCTGTGATATTGGATGATTGAAGAACCTGTGGGTGGGGATGTAGTGAAGGTGCTAATAACACTCCAAGCATTTAATTATTAATACAGCCTATAAATTGCAATGGTCCATTTATACTCATACTCCTTTGGCTTCTCTTCCTGTAGAGATGAAGCACTTGAGACAGTAGGGAGCTTTCCTGTACAGTGTCAGGGGCTGTGGGCTTGATATCCTCTGCTACACATGCTCTGTGGGATGGAACCTAGTGGAAATTCTAGAATAAAAACAAACAAAAAAATAGGAATAAGATGGAGAGCAGGGAAGTGCTCACAAATACTCTTGTGCACAAACAACAATTTGTTAGTATGCGTCAGACTTTTTGTTAGTTATGAGAGTTGTGTCAGATATTCTGCTGATTACTCAATCCTTTTCACTGTCTTCTGATAATACATAGTGCAAAATCTGTATTCTGAGTAAATTCAAGTATTGTTTTTATAGAAAACACTCAGTGTTTGATTTTATGATTAAAGATAATTCAGAAAAAGAAGAAAAGAACCAGAAAAATACCTTAGTTGATTTTGAAGGACTTGTATAGGTCTAGGCCTTTCTTAATTTCTTTCAGGCTGTTTGTAAACATTTTAATAAGGTTGCCAATTGTCACACTGCCTGAAAACTTCGGCAAGCCCTGACATAGGCAGATTATTCCTGCCTTCAGTAATGGGAATTGGCTTCATTGGAGAAACAGTCAGCAATAAACAATTAATAACTACAGAAATCCTAACAAAAGGAAGTGATGGAGGAATTAGTTTCCCAAACTTTTATTAATGACCACAGCTTTTTTTCTCTGAAATATAAGGTAGCTCTTTGCTCAACAACATAAAAAAATTCCATCAGAGATCATGGAACACTTCTGAAGTACGTTACTTTATTTTTCATGATTCAGGAGGCTTTTTTTGTTCTTGTTTATCTTCCTGCATAGTATTGCATCCAATTTCATGTACACTGGATTTACACAAAATACCTTTTTAAAAAATAGCATATTTTGGTTGTTTGGTTTCAGTTCACAATAGAAGCTTATTTTTAGCATTGTATTGGGTATGTGTATACACTGCTCATGGTTACTTCACTCAGCTGCTTGGCATAGAAAGAGTTTTAAGTGTTGAAATATTTACTTGCTTGTCATGGAAAATAGTAGGGGAGAATACATCCTTTTGCGAGGAAAACTGTGGTTTGTTCCTTTTGTTCCTTTACATTTGTGGTGTTTCATGTTGTTTCATAACATTTGTTATTTGTAACGTGTTGCTGCTCATGCTAGAGGATGGTTGGAGAGAAGACACAAAGGTGTCAGTTCTGGTTTCACTTCCCAGAGAAACCAGAAGCTCATGTTTGTGTTAAATAGGAATAAAGTACTTTGAAGGATTGCTGCCAAATATATCATTTTTTCGTGTGTTGGTTTTCATGCCTTTCATCACAAGAGGCATTGTGCAAGTGTAGAGAATTCAGTGCGTAAGAGAGAATAAATAGGTGCCAGTTTCAATTTTGTAAGTCTTTATCTCCCTCGTATGAACTACGCATAGGGAAGGCATTTTTCTCTTGTCATGTTTAGGGAATTTGCTAGCTTAGTCTAGTCAGCATTTCCTTATAATTCTTGATGAACACTCAAATTACTAGATTACTCTAAGACATTCTTACTTGTACAGTCTGTCTCCTGTGTGTGGCTGTGTGATACAAGCGGATCTGAATGTATCTCCTTTCCTTCTCTGTGTTTGGTCCTAGCTTTCATTAGTCTTGGGTTTTGAGACTACTGTTAAGAGCCCCCCTTATTCCAAAGCTGGCTGGAGGGTGAGCAAGCAAAAGTGAGAGAGACAGCAGCAATTTCTAAGGCATCGATATACAAACTTCTCAAGGAGGTGCTGTCAGTATCAAGTGCTGGTCCCTGAATTTTACTGTCCAAGTGTATCAGCACTTTCCAACTGCTGCTCTGTCTTGTACGTGCTGTGTGCCTTGCATGGGGTGCAAAGCAGTCTGGCAAACCTAGGCTGAGGCTTTGTTTGGAAGCTGGGGCTGTTTAGCAGAAGAGAAAATGAATGACTTAACACAAAGTGTTTGGGATCAGTGGCTGCTCGTCAGTCACCAGCTGTCTGTCTACAGCGCTGGTACCTGGCAGGTGGCCCTGCCGAGCTCCCATTCCCCGTCTGGGCTGGGTGAAGGCAGCTGCTGCTGTGTCAGAGCTGGGCAGCACTTACCTTTTCCCTGGAGCTGAACCTTCCCTCCTGCTCCTGCTGGTGTGTGATGGTTCTGTGATGCTAACACAGTGCACTCCTTAACTGCACAGTCCTTAACTCTGTGACTCCTTAAATGCACCAGCAGCAGAGCTGGGAGGTGTCGGAGCTGAGTCATCTGTCTTTGCTGTGCCTTCCTTCCATGGCTTTTTTAAAACCTCATCACCTAACAGGAGCTGTGCATTTTCTTTGTTTCCCAATGTGCTGCATATCCTGAGTTACGCGTGTTGGAACACCATTGCAAAATTTTAACCCCCAAGTAAGTACATAAACAGTAGTGAGTCAAGATAACAGCATCCTTTCCTCATCTACAAAAAGTAAGTGGGTTGTGTTTTGGGATCCTCACTTTAAAAGGACATTGAGGTGCTGGAGCATGTCCAGCAAAGGGCAGCAAGGCTTGTGAGATGTTTAGAGAACACGATTTAGGAGGAAGTGCTAAGGGAGCTGGGTTTGTTTAATCTGGAGAAGAGGAGGCTCAGGGGGAACCCCATCACTCTCTACAACTACCTGGAAAGGGCGTGTAGTGGGGTGGGGACTGGCCTCTTCTACTGTGCCTGCAGTGAGAAGACCAGAGGAAATGGCCTTAAGCTGAGACAAGAGAGGTTCAGATTAGATATTAGAAAAAAAATTCATGGTTAAGATGGTCAGGCATTGGAATAGGTTGCCCATGAAGGTGGTGGTCACCATCCCTGGAGGTATTGAAGAAGTGTCTTGATCTTGCACTGGGTGATGGTTCAGTGGTTTAGGAGTTACAGTGGTAGTGCTGGGTTGATGATCTTAAAGTTCTCTTCTAACCTCAATGATTCTAATTTTATGAGTGCTTTGTTTTATTTATTCATATTTAGATTTCCTTCAGATCTCTCACCTCGCTTTTAATGCTACATTTGAAGTTGCACTGCGATCCAGGCCCTATACATCTTTCTATATAATTTTCATTACTAGTTTTTAATTGTCTTTCTGGGTTTTTTCTCTCATGCCATTAGAAAAAAAGAGAATCTTTGAGTAGGGTGTATTATGCTTTTATTTCACTGTGGAGGGTGGAGGGATGTGTTGAGATTATGTATCGTAAATGATGGAGCAGAAGCAACTTCCAGCATTCTGGGGCACAGGTCAAATAAATTATCCAGATCCTTTTGAATATGTATGGATGGCCTCAAGCTTCCCATGAAAACCTTCTCCTGTGAAGTGTCTAAGGCTTTTTCTGTTTCATTAAGTGATGATTCCTTGTCTATGCTGCGGCACTGAAGCACTGTGTCTTTTCCTGGCAACCAGATGGATTTGTCACTTTGAGCAGACACCAATGAGTTTCATGATTTATCATTGTACTGAGTGTGCGGAAACTCTCTCGTTGGTGTCTCTGGACACTGTAAGATCAGATCCTTACTGCCACACTCTTTATGTAGCCTTCTCCATTATGTGTTTTTCAACAGACTGTATACAGAGCAACTTTGTGCATGTTCTGTAACATTTTGCAGTTTTAAGCTGTGCAAAAATGGATGAATATTTTTGGGAGTATAGGGCTGCATTCCCAGTGTGGCGGTCTGGGGCTGGAGAATGGCTAAATGTTTATGACTTTGGCTCTGCTGTAGCACCTATTCCAATGTCAGGTTTGTTTCGAGTCAAACAACAAGTGTGGGGTGACTTATCATCTCAGTACCTCATGTTGTCCAAGAACACAGTAATAGGATATACCAAGCTAATAAGGTAAATTGGGAATAGAAACATTAGAGAGAGAAAGTTCTCTTTAAGAGTTGCTAATATCATTGTTTCCCTAGAATTTCTCTCTATGCAAGAAGAGGGCAGCAGGATTTCATGATTGTGAAAACCTTCTACTGAGGTCAAGACTGTGATCATCTGTATCAGCTGGACATAGCCCAGCTGATGGAATGAACTATGGCCACAGCTACTTTTACTCACACCTCTGTTGCCCCTTGAATCTAGTATCATGATTAAATCTGCCAAATACTGCCTTTGCAGTATTAGTCAAGGTGTCAACTCCCACAGCCATTACCAGACAATGTGTCTAGATTTTGTGCCTATTCATATATCTTAGCAAGTTTACTTCTATTAAACTATAAGGGAAAACAAGATGGCTTTCTCTCCATGTGATGTTGCAGTTGGAAACAGGGGTTGTGTTGTGCTGCTGTTACAAGCCTCAGGGTTTCTAATGAAGAAAATAAAATATTTTTTAAAAACCCAATAAAAGTCCCAAACTCTAACTTTAGAACAACAGTTCATTTGAAAGATAATAAGTATAAAAGCGCTGCATCAGGAACCTCGGTGACTATAAAGAGCAGGAGGAGTCTTTTCTACTTTAATTTTATACCCTCCCATTCCACACACTTGAATGAGCACAGTTTGATTTCATTTTCTTTTAATGGAAAACAAAGAAGTAATGGTCTGCACCTTTCCAGCAGCTGACTTCCTTGAGTTCAATGCAGTAGACAATTGCAGGTTTATAAAGTGATGCTGGTAAGTCAGTGAAAATAAAGAAAAGAAAGCCTTTGAATAAGTAAATAATTTCTGTGACTAGAGAACTTGCTGATTGCAAACAGCAGTTATTATTACTTCATAAGCTGAGCTGAGGTCTCTCTTGCAGTGAAGGTCCCTCAGTACCAATATGCCTTGCAGTGAGGTGTAAAGGTAAGAGCTGGTAATGTTCAGACTGAAGGTTTTGTGATACCTTTGTATCTTCATTTAAGAAGGCAAATTCACTCATATTAGCGATCCCCACTTGATTAATTACGTTTCCTTAGATTTGGCAAACAGCAGGATAAAATATTACTTTCTACCATTAATTTTCTATTTGAATTTTTATTCTGTTTGAAGGGTGTAATGGTAACATTCTGCTGAAAAATATAAAATTTGCTAGTCAAGACAGTCCTTTCAGTTACTAGAAATCACTTGGCTAACTTTTGTGTTACACAACTGAAAACAAAATTTAAACCATCAGCAAACCAAACCCCATAATCCTATTCTTGATGAGTTATTTGGGTCCAGGAGATAAAATTGACTGCATGAAGTGGATATGGATATTTCAGACAGGCTGTTTGGATTCCTTATTATTCAAGGGTCAGCTCTTGATACATTTAGTATCATCCTGGGCTCTCTTTCTCCACATAGTAGGTTTAATTAATCTGTGAAGTATAGGTACTGAAATAGGGAGAAAAAGGAACATTCAGTTTGCCCCAAATGGTGTAGTTCATTCCAACAAAGGGATGAGTCCTATTCTCCTTATTCTTTTACAAGTACTTTCAGCAAAGCATCTTGCAGAATTATGTGTTTTTCAGGTTGCCTGAATGGATAAATGGGGGATGGAGGGAAGCTGCACAGCATCAAAGCCTAAGATAATGTATCCTGCTTCTTTCTGTCGCATGTTGCTTCAAACATTTCAGTTTTTAACCTTATTTCTTCCACCACAGAAGGGTCCTCCTTTCCTATTATGTCCTGTCTGTCTGCAGCAGAATAATTAACAATAGTTTAAGTAGTCCTCAGAGCATATCTTAGTACAAGCTCAGGTGGATTTTTCACACTCCGTCTTGCTCTCATCTCCTGTTAATGAGAGCTCGAGTTTGAATCTTTTACCTCAGGCAGTTATTGTGAAGTTGTGATGTTCAGAATCAAGGTTCCAGTTTTGACCTTTTACTTCCTTGTTTGGGAAGCTGGACTTTACAATAGCTATCTAAGAGGACTGATGGACTGGAAATTTTCTTTCTCTGTAGCTTTCAGTTCCCTTTCACTTCCAAGAAAAAAAGATTTTTCCATAGTCAAGCAAAATACATATAAAAATAACAGTGCTTGCTGTCTCAGCCGTTGTTGCCCATGGAAGAGAGATGTGTGTCAAGCAACTTAAATAAAATAGTACTGAACCCCAGGTTTATGTATTTTTTTCCTAAGGGCCCAGTGGTTTGGATTTTGTTAATAATTTTGGCATCAAACAATTGTATTTTCAAACGAGTTTATAACCAGCAGCCTTTATATGAAATTTCTCTTCACACTAGTTTGAAGCCTGGGGGTAAGTGGTGATTCATCCCTGAGCCAGCACTGTGTTCTCACATGGTGCTGACCACTGTCTTCTGTCTGTGCATGGAGCCGAGAGGATCAAAAATCTCATCCCTCTTTTGGTTGGGTTTTCTTTTTGTCTCTCTCTCTCTTCAAATCTTTATTCTGATATTAATTATGGGTGCTCTAGAATTTTCCTGGCAGGCATCCTTTTTCACTGACTGTAATTAATGTATGTCTTGTCCTTCCCACTGAAGAATCAGACCCAACCTGTTTCAAGCTCTAAGTAGCTGAACAGGTAGATGGAGAATATACAAAGATGTCTGTCTTCATGGCTTTCAGCAGAAATCTAGAAAATTCCTGTCATGGATGAATGTCAGCATCTGGAGAGAATTAAACCTGGGTTCTGGTAGTCACAAAAATTCCTCTAGAATTTTTGCAGTAGAGCCCTTGGAGACAAGGACAGAATTTTGTTTTCAACTTTACTCTTTTTACAGGACTCCATAGTCATTACAGTGCCATAGCTGAAAACAAGTCATGGGAAGGACTTTTCTTCAGACAGCAATGCCAGCTAATCTTTTACCAAAAACTTCTCAAGCTTGAGCTAGACAGTTGTTTGCCTATTTGGTTTTTTGACCACAACAGTGCTGTTAAAAAAAAACTAATCTAAAATCTTAGAAACTCTTTCCTTATGTGATTTTGAACATCATCTTTACGACTCACTCTTGTTTCTTTATTGCTCATTTGTAATACTAACCTGTTAAGTCTATTAAAATTTGAAAATATGCTAAATCATTTCAAGGGAAACTTGTGCCTTAAGTATCCTAAAAATAGAGAGATCATGATGTCCTTAATAAAATATTCTGCAGTACCTTCTCAGGCAATTATTTTCTGCTGCTTTGCTTAAGCTGAAATATCTTGGTTTCTTCTTTTCAGCAGTGATGCAATCTAAAAGTTGTATGTTTGTTTCAGGTCCTTGTCCTCTAATGTGAAGGCTAGAGGGGCACTGAAATGTTATCTGTAGTGAAGGGACTCTATCCACATTTTTAAAGCATCCTGTTTTAGTCAGGAAAACCCACTGGGAAAAGCCTTTGGAAAAAAATTAGTAGAGGAGTATACAGAAGGTGGTTATTCAGATCCAGGGAAAAGCAGTAAAAACACCATAATCTTCTCACCAAGAGCTGAAAAGAAAACTAGCATTGACCACTGGGTTCAACTGTCAGTGGGCACCCATGTGGAAACAGCATCCAGTAAATGCCATTGGTAACCTCCCCTTACCCAAGCTCTGAGAGGCCTCTGAGCTGGTGGCAGGACAGCAAACATGTTTGAAATAGTCGTATGTGACTGTGAAATAATTAAGAACTTTCTCTTAAGCCCTTCTTCAGTTTAGTACAATGCAGTTTCAAGTTCCTCTGAGTCAGAAGAAAATGTTTGCAGTTCAATAGGACTGTGCTGGTCTCTGCTGCTGTTGATGTGAGCCTGCACTTTGCCTGTGTGCCATAGTCCCTGGGTTCCTCTGCAATTTCCTTCTCCTCCCACCATCTCAGAGCAGGCTGACCCACCACAGTAGATTTGATTTTTCTCTGCTCCCCGTGGTCCGCATGCACACTGCTGTTTCAGTTGGAATTTTTTTTGTAAATAATCAAGAGTGTTTATACAGCAAAAGTCCTGCGGTGATGGGAGTTCCTGAGGGTTCAGCTGCAGTGCAAGTCAGGATTCCTGGCTGCAGGAGGGCAGATTAGAGGAGTGAGAGTGTTTGCTAAAGCACAATTGCAGGAGGGTTCTGACACTGCACACTCTCTCCTCTCACTTACAAAACTGTACAAATATTGTTGAGAAGTATATTTTGGGTCCTTTTTCACATGAGGAAAGTATTTTTAAAGCTCTCTGGAAGTGTCATCTTTGACAACGGAAACCTATATTAGCAGCAATCACTACTTCCTTAGTCTCTTATTTCCGTTCAGTTCTCTTTGCTACTTTCCAGCATCAGCTGTTACTCTTAATTTCATAGAAACTATCAATCAAACAAACCTAACATAACTCTCCAAAAAACTTATGAAGAAAAAAATTCCAAATGAATAAAAGAAAGCGCAATAAGATACAGACCCAAAGTATGAGGAATTGAAGCCTTTTAATACGAGGAAGGAAGACTTAAAAAACCAAACTTGGAATTGTGTCACATAGCTCTATGGTGAGCAAAGGCAGCTTTACTTTGGAAAAAGGAACAATTCTTTAATAGTGCATGTAGCATGTCTAATAGTGCTAATGACAGTGTCTATATCCTGCTGGGTTTTACCATATTAATATTGGCATGCCAACAGTTCTGGATCCAAAATAGTGAGTGTTGTTAATGTGCTACATCCAGCCTGTAAGTAAACAGCAAATCTCCATGGTTCCTGCTCTCACAAACACGCCATATGAGCACTTGATCTCATTCTTTTAAAATATAATCTGGCGGTCGCTTTAAATACTTGTAGTATTGACATTTCTCTTTTGAAATTGTTATGTGGGCATAAAATTCTCATGTGGGGAAATAATGCTTTTGGTGTTTTTTTTGGATCATTGAATAGCAAAGAAATGGCTGGTTATGTGTGTCTGTTCTACCTGGCTCAATCTGCTTTCCCTCCTCAGTCAGCAGCCACATTATCATTTCATTAGACTGTGCTGTACCATTGTATTTAAGGTTAAGATGGCATTTTCACTGGCAAGTTTGTATTCTCTTTTGTTTAAAACTTTCTCAGAATGATACCTTTCATGCTAAAATATCCGTGTTTGCTTTCTGCCAAGAAGTCTGAATGGGTAACAAACTGTTTTTTCTTTAAAACAGCAATGGTGTTTTTTCTTTCCAGTGAAAGGGTTGGACTAACACAGAAAATGTCAGAATTGTAATTCCAACAGGAATGTGATTATAATTCTGAAGGAGGATAGGCATCTTTCCTTTCTGTTAATATATGTAAAAATTCTTCAGTCAGATCTTACCTGGTGCTTTTCAGCTTTACACACTTAGAGCAATGAGTAAGGAGTTGACTGCACTGCCTCTGGCCCAGCATTTTGTGTCAAGGTTTTGCATGTGTGTGGAAGTTACTTCAACTGCTAAGCCATAAGAGAATAGGTGTAAGAGTGCAGAGGAAGCCCTGTCCCATGTGTGCTTGCCATCTTCATCTTTAGGAGGAGGCAATTTCTCAGACTGGGGGATATATGTGAAAGATCTGGTCTACTTTTCTTGGTTATTTTCTGTAACATTTAAGGGCATCAAAGTATAGGTTATAGGTCTGTGTCTGTATCAAAGTGTTTTGCTGAATGAGGTCTTAGTACCCACTAAAGCCTGGCAAAATTTTTCCTTTTACAGGAAGTTTGTCACTGAGTAAATCAAAGGAGGCAAGGGAGCTGATGGAGAAGGGTAGAATAGTTTGACCTAACAGAATTTCAGATCAAAGAACTTTGTGCAGCGCAGCCTGATTACATACTTACAGATCTGCTTTGTCTTACTACTTAAAAGCACTGTGGCTGCTCTTTAGAGATTGGGCTCTACCACTCATTTGTTGTCTGATGGGTGTCACTGCTTGAGAGGTGTGGGCTGCTCCAAGTGAAAGGTAAGAGCAAAGGAGTGTGATAGAATGAGATTATGGTTTGAGCATCTCTGGGTTCTGTTAGTTACAAAAAAAAAGCAGTGTTTGTCCAGACAATAATTGAGTAAGAAATCTGTAAGATTTAAAAAGGAGTCTGTTTTTATATGTAGCTTTTGTTCCTACTCTCTTGTTTGCAGATCTCCGAGTGATCTCTTGCCAGGGAAAAAAAGCCCATTTTTCTCAGTTCAATAGGTCCCTTTACTCCTTTTGGATTCATGAGTCATGGTTCAATTTCTTGCTGGAATAGGTTCTTTACAAACAAGAATATCCCTTCATTTGATTTTATTTTCTTGGTTACCTTTCAGGAATTTTCTCTGTCCAAATCTCACTTTACCATTTTTATCTTTCCTGGATTGAACAAACCTAACTATTATAGGTTTTCATTGGGGTTATGCTTGATTTGGCATCATAATTCAGAATGTATCGTTTTTGTGGCTTCAACCGGTCCAGCACAAACACTTTGAAGTCCTAGAATTTTATTATTCTTCTCAACAAAAAGATGAGATAGTGTTTGCTATTTCTGTTCATTTTTCAGATGCTGGAAAACTCTTTTCAGTGAAAGTGAAATTCCTAATTTCAGCTTATAAATGCTAATATACCATAGGATTGCTGTTTTATTCTGCAATGACAACGATTTAAACAAATCACCAATCTCACTGATGTCACAAGTACAGCTTTATTCTCCCTCAATTTTAGATATCAGCTTTCAAGCTTGGAAGGTACAGAAAATTAGGGCAAAATAAAAAAAGCATGGAAAAATCTTTTTTTACTTAAAAATCCTGATATTTGCAGTATTAGTTTGACATTGGGACCACAACAGGACAGCTAGAGAGTCTGGTAATGTGAGAGAAAGGCAAGTGATGTTTGTTGACAGCTGTTTGCTTAGGATTTTGTGAGAGTTTGTTTCCTCTATAGATTTTAGAGAAATAAACTTACAGAATACATTTTATGAAGAATTGTTCATGCAAGAATTTTTGGAGCACTGTAAGGCTTATGTCAGAAAAGGTGTTTATACCTGTTCAAACAGTTACAATACACAGATTCTGGAGCCACCCAGTCAAGACCATTTAATGTAAAATGAGAGGAAAGGTGAGAAAAGAAACGTGATTTTCCTGTGTAAATGGGAGACTAAAGCACTGCAAAATCACCTACTTGGCTGTATTATCATAGGAAGTAAACAGAGATCTTCAAAGCCCTATTCCATCAGACTTTTGCACTATTTTGCAATTAAATGCAAGATTGGATTTGCCTTTCATAGTAAATATTTAAATAAATCTGCAGTGTAGCCTTGGATGTATTTTTTCATGCATGTAGAAATGGGCGGTGATTATTCACAATTGGAAAAATTTGGAAGATTTTGGTCTGTGTCTGTAAAACTGGGAATACAGAATAATGCTAAAATTTAGTGTGATATAAACATGACTGTGTCTGCATACTTTTGTTGTCTAAATTGAGGAAAAAATGATAAATAATCAACCAGCAGCAAGTAAATGGTAAAGCGTAGTTTAATCTTGATAGTTTTTCCATTTTGGTAATGTAATGTGATGGCTGTAGCAGAAAGCAATTTTAAAAATACAGATTTCATATCATGACAGTTTTATGGCTAAATTGTTTTGTGCCTTGGAAATGTGCAATAAAATGTTGCATTATATACAAAACCCTAATGTTGCAAGTGAATCTTAGCCCATCAGGTGTCATAGCAGTAAAAGAGTCTGGTATCTTGCCCTCATCTGTAAGTACACATTTAGAGCAGTTACTAACCTCTAACAGAGATTTGTAGCATCGATGTACCTTAGCTACCAATCAAATAAGTAATTTTCCATATATATAATTATTCCATCTATGCCAGTGATTAAAAGAAATTGGTTCATTTTGGCCAAATGATGATTGGGGGCCAAAAAAATAAGAGGAAAGAAACTGGATAGCTAAAGCTTCTAGCTCAAAGGAAGACATAAAACCAGTACAAAATGTTGATGTTAGGCTTTGATGTTTGTGTTTTTTCTTAATCAGGGAAACGGAAATGCCCATGGCTGAAAGTTTACTATGTACAGGTTCTGAAAGTAAGGTGCAATTAGTACTTTTATGCCAAGATCGCCAGTACAGTGTACCAAATCTTTTACTTTATGGCTGAGGCATCTTCAAATTGTTATCTGTACTCAAATTTGCCATTGTACCAGCTTGAAAAAAATCCCAACCCACATGTGTTTTAAATACTGATTTATAAAAAAGTTTTCTGACGTTCATTTCTATTGCAGGTGCTGTTGCTTCATCTCTCTTACCTCATGCAAAACTGTTGGTGATGTTAAATACTCATTTAGGAGTGTTGTACCAGCTGATAACTGGTGCTAGACTGTGGCTTCACAACTCACATTGGTTTAAATCAGGAATGGGGGTTTGGATAGATGAACTGTTGTGGATGCTGACTGCTGAGTGACCTACTGTACAATTTACTGTGAGAATTGGGAGGGACCAGATCACAGAGCAAGCTATGACTTGGAAGTATGCCTTGAGATTTCAGGGGCCACTTCACTGCGGCCTCATTGTCACCTACAGCTTTGTGAAATGCTTGTGATGGTACAAGGTTTAAAAAGGCAGCAAAGCAGCACTTCCTTGCCTTTTCCCAAGCCGAGGAGGTGATTCAGAGGACCAGGAGGGATGTGTTTAAAGAGCAGGGTGAGAGAGAGGGTGGTTCATTCCTGCAGTGCCAGCTGTGTGTCGTGTAACCTGCCTACAGATGCTTCTGAGAATGTGATGTATGGCCGTCCCTGCGGGCATTTCCAGAAGCTGGCTGCAGGCCTGCCTTTCTCCCTTCATCAGCAGTTAGGAAACGCACCTCTGGACGCGTCTTAATGCTGCTCCTGTGCCATCATTACAGCATGAAGTTACTTAAGGTTCATTACTGTGCTGAGGGAAGCTGTGGCTGCTTCCCTAGACCCAGCTCATGCCATAGGATATATATTGCAACATTAAAACATCAAACAGTTTGGTGTTCTGTGAGCTATTTGCTGAAGTAAAAGGCTTAGGAAAAAAAAGAGTTTCAACACTGTGTAGTAATTTTCTTGCTCCTTACTTGAGTTCCCAGAGGGTGGGAAGTGGTGTCTGAGGCACTCTGCAGTAGTGAGCAGAGATCTCCCCAAGTCTGTGTTGTCAGTTTTCTCTGCTTACCCTAAAGACAAATAAAAAGAAACTGTAGGAATGTGAGTCAATTAGATTAAGGGCTTAGTTGTACAGGCAATGCTTTGTGATGCACGAGTCATGCAAAACTTCTTCGTAGCCCAGGTTTCATTTCCTCTTGAACTGTAGAAAGTGGCCATGTGGAATGACAGGCTTAAATAAACTGCTTGGAAACACATCTTGAAATACCACTTACCTGTCCCTGTTGCTTCAAAACAATTCAGTTACTAAAAGGCACAGCTGTTAACAACAAAAAATAATCTGGTATATTACAGAGATAAGAGAAAAACTTCAGCATTAGTTAGCTTGTTCTGCCAATGTCCTGTGAAATTGTATTTCAGCTGTATTTCAGCATCATCTCTCCCCCTTTACTGGTGGTGTTAATTCTTGAATTGAGACTGGTTTTGCACAGTTTCTTCAGCTAAGTTGGCTTCATTCTTGTACATATTGACACCTTTTTGCTGAAAAGTACTGTTCGAGAATCTCCAAGAAAATCTCATTGACTGACCCATTTAAGACAGAAAAGGAAAGTGAACAAAAAAGAAAGAAGGAAATCTCCTAGGAAAGGAGAGCTGTGAAGGTAAGAGCTGGGACTCCAGGGGTCCAGATTCTGTTCTTGCCTTGAGCATTGACTCCCCTGGGTGAGTTGCTTTGGCCAAGTCAGCGTATTTCTTTGTGCCTTCATTTCTCGGCTTCTGTAATGGTGAAAGTCACAAATCCCTTCTGACAGGAAAAAATACAAGGATTTATTGATTGTGAGTACTATAAGGAACTGAAATAGAATGCTCCTGAGTGTAATAAAAACATAGATAGAAATAAATTAGATGTGCTCCTAACTACACATGAATCTTTGTTCCTAGCTTTAGAGTATGGGGTTGGGCAAATCATCTAATCTTTGTGAGCCTGAGTCTTCTCACCTGTGAAATGAGGCTGAAAATTCATGTGGCTATTCTGGAATTAGTTAAAATCTGTTGAAGAATTTGAATAGTTTCACACGCAAAGTAAAATCTTATTTTGCTCTGATAGACTACTGCAATGTATTTTAGATGTGGTTTTACTTGATGAATGAAATTCTTGGGGTTTGAAAAAATGTTTTTAGTTGCCTCTCTCCTTCGATGAATCGGAAAACAAAAATGGCATCTACAGCAAATAACTGCTATGTCATTTGGTAATAATAGTAACTTGAATAATAATTTACTAATAGAAACATATATTGCATGTATATGCACAGTAAGGTGTTCACGCTGTATGCTGCTCAGACAGAAAAGCCCCAGTTCAGGAGAGCTCAACAGGAAGTTTGGTGTAGAAGTTAGAAACAAGCTTAAGATGGATATATAGGTAAACATCTGCAATTTCAGTAAATTTGGCTCACATGTTCATATCCATTCATGGCCTGGGCAGTTTCCCAGGTAGACCACTAATACACAGGAAGAGAAAAATAAAAATACAGTTTCTTATTAGGGTCCCTTAAGTGTTGGTTTCCTGATGCCTGGGCTGTGACTGTTTGGGTTTTCATTTGACTAAGGTGGTATAGAATGTGTTTCCACAAGAGTTTTAGCCTTCAGATTGTGATTCGCTCTAAAAGGATAAGAAAGGAAGCTGTTCTAGGTCATTTTCTTTTCTCAGGTGATTCCTTATGCTATATGCTCCACTGCCATCATCTGTCCTGTTTTAAAAGGAAGTGAGAAAGATGCCACCTTATCTGCAGGGTGGTTGTTTTTTCAGTCTGATAGATCTTTCTGTTAGGAAATGGTTCCTGCTACTTAACCTACATTTTCTTTTGGCAATTCTTTCACATTAAGCTGAGTTATTACTCCAGGCCATACCAAATAATTATATTTCTTTGCCCCCACTTTGAGCTGTTATATTTGAATTTGATTTACAGATTATTTTGAATACAAATAACTGTAAAATGATAAAGTTATTAAACAACTAGGCATCCAGTAGGAGAAAATAATGAAAGCAGAAATATTTCTAAAGCCTTCTGTGTTATTAGGTGCAATGACACAGGGAGAATGTAATGGGAAACCAAGCTGGAACCTTCTAATACACCTCAACAGTTTAAAATAAAGATCTTTGAAGCAGAAGGGGGTTAATATAACTGGAAAATGTTAGCCTTCCTCATTCTCCTTTCTCTCCTTGAGTAATGCCTATCATACATCTCTGTTCCTTGTGATTTTTTCCTACTTCTCACACCTGTTCAAAAGCTAAGCTGTTGAGCTGGGAAGAATTTACTACCAAGTATAAAATATTTGCTTGTCTGCCCTAATATTTTATGCATTTGTGGTCTGTCCTCTCATCTCTGCAATATAAATAATAAGGCTGCTGCCAGTGATGTTTTGTGGACAGCTTTTTTCTATATAAACAGGAAATTGGACAGTTTATCTGTACTAACAGATATGAGTCAAGGAAGGCTTTCACTGTACCTACTGCTGTTGACTCCCTCATGTCCTGCTAGGACAACTATAGATGGAAACCTTGGATGGCGTAAGGTGACCTTTCCTTGTCATGTTTGGTAAAGACCATATTTTATCCTCTTTGCACTATGCTTTGGGTGTTTATAATAAGCTCAGGATGGAAAAACCTCACAAGTTCAAACTTCATTGCAGTTAGGTCTAGAAGGTAAGTAAAAGATAAATATAATGCTGAGAAATAATATTTCCTTTGGAAACTTTCTTGTCTGTCTCTGGATTGCTTGTATTTCGGTCTGACAGCTGAGGGTGTTGACATCTTTGCTGTAAGCAGCATGTTGCCATTTCAAGTGGAAAGCCATAGCATCAGGTTTTTTCCCCATTTTGAATGAAATGGAGTTAAGTGTCCGTCACCAATAGACATAGGGAGGGAGCCTGCCTTATTTCTGACTGTGACAGGTTATCTGCCCTCTATGACAGAATGAAATGGTGACCGTGGATTTCAGCCTCATCTCTAAAGGGCAGAGATTTCAAAGCATCCATTTGAGTCTCCATGCTGGCCTTCCAAAAGTAGCATGTGTTACCACTGCTGGAAACAAGGTGTGTAAGGCTTCTATGAGAGGTACAGCTGTTGTTTCCATGTCTAAACACTCTAGCCAGGACCTGGAGAAGTGCAGAGAGCTCAGGGTATGAACCTTTTCCCACTCCACCCAAAGAAAGGGACCTTTGGTAGAAACTGGAGAGGCTGATACAAGGTCTCTACTCTCTGTACACAGTTTTTAATCACTGTAACCCTTGTTTCTGTTTTGGATTTTTGTTCACAGTGATGTTCTGCCCCATGAGGGAGTGTCACCCAAATGACCTATTTCATTCTCCATTTAAAGTTACATGATTTCAGCATTGGCTGGAATAGCACTGAAGTGTGAGGTCCTCTGGCAAATGTTCATTAATCAGGATTTTATTTAAACTGTACATAGCTAATTATAGCATGACAACTGATGTACTTACTGCAGGATTCCTATTACTGTTTCTAACTGACTGGTAGAATAGTTTTTTATAGTATGGCAGTGTCTCAGTGTTCATGAGGGGAAAGCGGGGCTGTGCTATGTTAGGTGCTGTGTGTATATTTAATGTCCCCAATCCTGCCTACTCTGAAGTTCTGCAGCACTTTACCTGCACTTTCCTTTGGGCAGGGAAGGATTCTCACAGAGAAAGATAGGTTAAGGCTGTGCTGGACTGATGATGACTCCATGGGTCTTTGTGGGAATGAGCAGATAGCTTTGGGATTCACACTTCAGTGCCTATCTCGATTTGCTTGTAAATGTTTTGCTTCTGTAAACAGTATTTATTTTGTTAAAGTGTTAGGATTTCGGTGTTAATTCTGTTTGGTTTAAAGCATGATTGAAATGAGTTTAGCTTAACTCTGGGTATGAAAGTTGTCACAATGTGTCAGTCTCTGTGACACGGGCTAAGGGGAGCAGCACAGAGGGACTTGCTCGATGACTGCCGCGTAATATTTGCATGGCTAACCTGTCAAAACTAGTTTCTGCTACCCTCAGCCCTGAAGCACCAACCTGGCTCCTGGGAACTGGGCTTCTGTCTTTCTGCCTCGTATTTCATTGCCAAATAGCCTAAGGACAAGCAAAAAATAATTTAGGATTGCAAATCATAATTGCTGATCAGGATATAGGAACCCAAGATTTCAAATATCCATTTGAGACATTGCTGTGTCCTACAGGAATTGCAGGAACTGGACAAGAGAGCTCCTCATGCATTTATTTCTGCTCCCATTTTCTGAAGTGTCCTTACAACCAATGTGGGAGGATTTAAGTCAGGATACTGGATACTGGCCTAAGTATGGGAAGGTCTGCACTTAGGTCCAGTGCAATCCAGATGTGGTTGATCCAGTAATGCTTTTTAGAAAGCTGCCTTCCGGAAAGTAGCGCTCACCTTTTTGCATGGTAGGAGGCACAGTAGAAACAAGAGCCGTTCTGACATAGTAAGAGTTTCGTCTTCATAGT
Organism: Chamaea fasciata; assembly: GCF_029207755.1. Taxonomy (NCBI): domain Eukaryota; kingdom Metazoa; phylum Chordata; class Aves; order Passeriformes; family Sylviidae; genus Chamaea; species Chamaea fasciata. Next base: position 16,529,149 of record NW_027094092.1, on the reverse strand, counting down.
AGGGAGTTCTTTTAACATGGTGTAGAAAACATTTTGTAGCAGAAACAATGTAGACTAAGCTGCTGGTACTTTTCTCTCTTCGCCTTCCCCCCTAGGAAAACTAGTCCCTTTGCCTCTCTTAGATTTATCTGCATCTCCTCTTCCTGTGAGAATCCCTCTGAGTTTTAAAAAGTGAGCCCTGATGATCTATTGAAATTCCTTCCATTTAAACCAAAGCCCTCCCTCTATGCAGAGTGCGCATACAAAAGCCTCTTCTTCGTCTCTTCAGCACAAGAAATGCAAGACAGTTCATGAAGTCAAATCAGAAGTTGTATCTTGTACTCATTGCCCCAGACCATCCCAGCTAATGTCGCACTGTTGCATACTGTTGACTTCAGAAGGATTGAGGGACCAAAGCCAGTTGCTCACTTGAATTGTTTCGTGGCCATGGACTTGCACATGCTCCTGCATAAACATGTCTAAATGTTTTGCTGAATCAGGATCTGAATGCTTTCTGCCTTTGCTGGGTCCAGGATCACAGATTTTCAAGTGCCTGTCACTCATGAACTTTAAAGTTTGCATTAGAGATGCTTAGCAAAGGGACCCCCCAGCCCTTTTTATCCCCATGTCCAGGTGTGTATTCTGGCATTATTTATTTGGACTCCTTTGGCACAGTTTTAGTGGCTTATATGAAGTTCCAAAAGCTTGCTCTCAAGCTTTTCTCTCTGAAATAAATTATTTACAGTGAAAGTTAAATTGAGAAATTTTTCAAAATTATTCATGCCCTCCCCACCTTTTTGCTGCCACCTTAGTTTGTGTCAAGAAAACATCTGTGATGTGTCAGAGTCAAATCGCATGAGGGGCTGAGCTCTGCTTTCAGCTGCCCATGCTGCTGCTGTGGTGCTCAGAGCTCCCAGGGACCCTGGAGAGTTCCTGGTGTCTGCTCACTCCCTTCAGTGGGTCTCAGGTGCAGGGCTGTGGGATCCACCACATCCAACTGATGCAAGATTCATCTGCCGAGGGCTGCAGCAGGAAAACTGCACCACGATCAGATTGTATTGGAAGAGTTGTGCATAAGGAGTGGGCAGAGGAAGTCCCGCTGCATACTTCAAAGAGTTCCTCCTCTGGTTTGTGAATATCATTTTGAAGAGGAAAAAAGAACAACACTGCTACGCCATTAACGTAAATTCTCACGGTGATAACAGAGGTCATTAAGCCTCCAGTGTAGTCATTACTGTAAAGAAAAAGCAAAATGTGCATTTATTTTATTTTTAATTAAATTTAGGAAAGCATACAAAAACTGTATTTTTTAAGAGTTCCTTTGAATGTTCTGGACTGATCTATGTTCATGACTTCATCGTGTATTTATAAAACCTTTCTGCGGTTAAATTCAGGAAACCTGAATCTGTCCCATAATGCACAAGTGAAGACAAATAGAGCAATTATATACAGGTTGTTTATTTTATATGTATGCAATTTGTTGTTTTGTTTTAAGGGCCTAGGAGATTGTCTTGTTTTAAGGGTCTAGAGGTCTTAGACCCTGTCGATACAGACATGGACATTATGGTCTGTGAGCCACCCAGGAGCTTAACAGGGAAATAGTCACTGTACTTGATGTGAATTTCTGGTTCTTGTCAGAGCAGGGGGAATTGGGAAAACAGTAGTTACACTCCTGATCAAGGCTGATTCTTTGGCTTGTTCCCAAAGTATTTTAACTAAAGCTGGCCTTTCCCCAAAGGGGTCTTATCAGTACAAAGGTGCTGAGCCTCCATGGGCCCAGTGTCCCCAGAGACACGCATCCTTAGGAGCAATGCTCCTGACTAGGACTGGGAATGCTGCAAGAGCGGTGTCTTCCATAGGGTAGCTCAGGCCCATTCTGCCCATCCTTGTGCCCCTTCTGCTTTGTACCACCTTTGTGGACAGAAAGCGCTGGCCATGATGGATTTGACACACCTACTGCTCCTAAGGGAATCGAGGGGGCAAATTGGGGAATTTATCAGCCTTGCTAGCTGAAGCAAAATCAAAAGCAGATGGGAATGCATCCTGTGATGTCTCAGGCTTATTGCAACAACGGTTGAGCGCCTAATGTTGGCAGTGCAGGATTCCCTGTGCTCCTTGAGCATATGGCAGAGAACTCGAGTTTGTTTTGGATAACAAAGTTGGATTGAATAAAAGTCAGTATTCAGAGGTTTCAGGAATTTTCTATGGATAACATTAGAAAGTGCTGCATGTATCAAGGAAACACATCTGTTTATCTTCAATTAAATGATTTCTTGGCCTTTAAATTACTATGGACAAATTTAGGAGATTTGGTTTTCACTTGTTCCTCTTTCTTCTTTGTTATCATGAATGAAATGTGTGTAGAACTGCAGAATATTGACTTAACATGCTTTCTGTGTTTGTTCAGAATTATTTACTGACAGATATGCTTGCTGTGGGACAGGGAATAGTGAGATGATCAGCTTTCCCAGAACTGGCACAGGTAATTAATTGTGCTAGACAGCAGCATGAGCAAGAGTGCTGTGTCTGCCCAATTAATTACTTTGTGTCTCTGGTTGTAATGATGACAGAAAATAACAAACCAATAAATTCAGTAATCCACATGGCAGAGCTGTGCATGATGTAGTGGTTAGATTGAAGCTCCCTGGGAGGCCTGGCACAGAGGGAATTTAATGGACATATCAGTGATACAAAAATACCTTTACAGTTGCAATTGCCCAGTATGGAAAGTGATTTTGGCTGCAAGTTGCAAGAGGAAAACCAGATCTGTATTCTTTTTTGGTTGATAGCATCTTACAGCTTGGTGGTTTTTATAGTTCGTGTCTTGGGCGAGGCACATGTGACTAAAAGAAAAAAAAAATTGGAAGTACTTTTAAATGCCTAACATGACATTGTTTCCTACTTCACAAAGTTGTAGATTTCCATGAGAGGTCCAGAGGCCCAGACTTTTCCTTTAGACCTTCTAAACTTGAAACCTGTGCTCATCTGATTAGGGAAAGTAAGGTATTCTTTTATAGAGGATCAACTGATGGGGGTCTAACTCTTAAGATAAACACAGCTAACCAGTATCTGTGATTTGTGTATTCACAATTTTAATTAACTGTCAACTGATTAAATCAGAAATAATCCATAATAATCTGATACTGATGTCTTCGGTACTGTTTGCTTACCATCATCCCTTAAGAGATGTCGCCAGGAATCCACTGGGGCTCTCAGTGAAGTGAAACATTAATTTACTCTAAGACTGGCAGCTTGGCTTTTTAGGAATAACTAAATAAACAACAAATTGGAGGGAAGCACAGTCTCCTCTGAAATGCTGTGACATTCTGTGATGTGGTAGGGAGGCTAAATTTCTCAAGTTATTTATATAGGTGAATGACTCTGACCCAGTAACTAGATGGTGATACCTTTTAGTTTCTGGGTCAAGTAGTCATATATATGCAGGGTGAGCAGGCAGTATCTGTCTGCATATTTTTTTCTTTTGTGTGTGTATGTATTTGTTTACAATCTGTCTCTCTAATGAATTTATATCCTTGGAAGAACTGTATCCAAATTGGATGAGACAGGATTATGTGACCTAGATGTTTTCCAGTACTATACTGTGAGGTGGTCAAGAGTTGGAGGGCTGTTTTTGAGTCAAATTACAGTCAGATGACCCTGTAACCTAGAAGAAAAGTACATCTTTCTAGGGAGAATGTTAATCCTATTGCATGTTGTAGGGTAAAAAAAAGAAAAAGCCTCTCTGAATTGGTTTTATTTTAACAGACACTGTACTAGCAACATAGATTATTTTTTTTCCCCTTGGCATCTATTATTCTTTAGGCTTGTCAAGCAGAGGAGAGCCAAAATAATGGGAAAGTAGTAAAATTAGACACTTTAAATCATGCTTGTGAAATGTCAGTGGTACTGATAAGCATGTTCTGGGCAAAAATAAATGTAAAAATAGATTTCAGAAAGGACATGTTTTTCAATTTATTGTTTTAAATAATGTTCTAAACTGTTTGGCAGAAAGATGTGAATTTGAAAGTATCTTATTGTTACCAAATCTGCAGACTGGATTGTGAAAAACAATCTCGACTGAAATGTGTTGTCCATCATTAGCTGTAGAGCTCCTTCTTTGTTCTGATTTTAGAAAAGCAAAGCTATTAATTTACAGGACTGCTTATCTCCAACTGCCATAGATTGAAATTTGGTTAAATATATTGCTGAGTTAAGCTCAGATTTATTCATCAGTGGATAGGAGTCCCCCAGCCATTTTTCTTAACATCAGGTCAGAATAGGGAATAGATTGAGGATGCTGATCTGCCATTATCCATCACCTCTGCTTCATACAAGGGTTTCCAGGCACCAAGTCCAGAAAGGGAATTTTTAATCTAATGTTTGATTCAAGTATATGATGTGGTGATTTGACCCCCTAGTTCCTCGATCTTGCATCTCCACCTGCGAAATTCAAGTCCTTGTAGGCACTTTCTGATACTGCAGTTCCCATTCATCTTTCTTTGTCAGCATATTTGGAAAGAGGCTAGGAGGCAATAGAAAAAGAACATCCTCTTTTAGACAAAAATAACTTTTATTCATAAGAGATTTTAAGATATCTCTTTGAACAGCTACTGTTGAGTTCTTTTTTTTTTTTCTTTTTTTTTTCTTTTTTTTTCTTTTACCTCCAGCTCTTGGAACTGCTTTTTTTAGTTTGGAAAGTAAAATCCTGAAAAGTGGCTCAGTTGGCCATTTGTCTGGAAAATGGAACTGTTTCTTTCTGGTTCTCACTCTGCTTATTAGTTGGGTTTCAGGGTGGATTTGCACTATTACATGGCAGGCAGTAGATACCCTGGCTGCTTGCCAGTGACAGGTCCTTATTTTTCTACCTTGACTTGTAGAAATTTGAGTTTGAGGCAATGTATTCTGATTCCCTCTTTTCATCAGGGTGTGTAGCACCACTTCAGTTTATTGGCATGATTTAGAATTTTAAATTATATCACTTTTCTTTTAAGAGGATGTTTAAGCAGCTTTGAAAGCATCCTGAGTATAACTTGGGCAAACGCACTTATGTCAGAGCATAGTGGGGAAGCCTGGAGCTGTTAGAGGTTTGCTTTTGTAGAGGCTGGAAGGAAGATGTTTAGGGATGGGAGATAGAAAAATCCAGTCTCTTCAAAGGAAGCACAGAAGTGCAACCCCCCGTTCAGAACAAGGAAAAAGGAAGTTTGGAACTCCTGGACCATTTTTCATGCTTTTCACTGTGGAAGCAGTTTTCCTAGCTGCTTCTGCTGCCTGTTCACTGGCTTTATTATTTAGGCACTTCTGTACAGAAAACACTGAGCTTGGTAGACTGGCCAAAAGATGTTGAGTGCTACTGAAGCCTTTTAACTGGGTTTGCCTGAAGGGGAGATTTCCTGCCAGTGTGATTTCCACGGACTGGACACAGATTTAGTGATGCTTCTATGGTATGATATGCAGATCAAATGGAGCACTCTTAAGTTACTTTAATATCTGGCAGGCTTTCCTGGTGCTTGACAAGTAGGAGGACATTGCCAGAAATGTAGGTATTTTTTTCTTTCAGGGTTTTGTTGCTGTTGTTGACGGCTTTAGTTGTTTTATTTTTTAGTGTAAACATTTTGTTAAACTCAGCTGAAATTAGAGAATTGATGGAGAATTAGATGCTATCCAGAACAGTGAAATGCTGGAAGCATAACATTGGTTTTGATGGTAACCTCCATCGAATTTTCTTAGAAGTGGAAAATTCAACTCATGGTTATTGGTCACATGTGCTTTTAAAGATGCTCTCTTATAATGCTTCCTTTCAAATCCTTTTCATTGAGTGGGACTTGATGTTTATTTTGTTTATTTTTTTCAGCAAATACACCCGGATCTGGACTGAATTCTGCTTTCTGAAAGCTAGACAGAGAACCTCTGTTCTGCAGCAATTCAGAATGTCCGGTGATTTACTCAGTAGTGTATCTCACTTTATGGGCCTTAGGTTCATCTAGCTTGCACTCAAGGTGTTGTTTGTGCCCAATCCTAATAAAATTCTCAGGAGTCCTGTCCAATTTTGACAGATTTGAGACAGAGCTACTGGGCTGAAACACTTCACAGCAGGGACCTGATTCCTTCCATGAAGCCAGATGCTGTTGAAGTCAGTGGAGAAGGCTCCTAATTCATAAAGGACTTTGAATATGACAGCTCATTCTAAAGAACTGGCTTAATGAAGGGAAACCCTGCATAAAACTGGTACAAAACTATGAGCTCAGTCATATACCTTGGGGCCCATTAAGAAACCACTTTATGAACAGCTGCAGCTACTTTCATTAGGACCATGTCATTAAAACTTCATGGTACCTCAGACTTGAGACAGGTGGCATGGACAGTTCAGATTTTTGCACCACCTCAGCCAATGAGAAACCAGTCTGTCTACTTTAAAGAGACCTCGGGCTGGAGGGGACAGGTAACTTGAATGCTCAAAAGCCAGAGAATCTTCCCCAAACCTTTCCCTGAAATGAGGATCACTGATAATGATACAAGGATGTCATGAGCACATCATTCTTAGTGTTATAATTTTGGTACAAAAATCGTTGTGAGGAAACAGGAAAACACATAGCACTGTAGACAGTCTTTCAATAGAATCAGTGCTGCTCTTCTCCAAATTTGAGTTATTCTTGCCTTAGACTAGTGTAATGGATAGCATAACATGGTCTTTCCTGCCTCATGTTTGGTTGCAGCTCTGGTGAAAACCACACTGTGGTAAACAGCCTTTAGAGCTGTGTTTGCAAGTTGGTGGAGACGAGATGTGCATGTAGCTGTAGAATCTCCTTTAACAGCACAAAAATTATGATGATTTTTTTTTTGGTGGAAGTTGGGTTTCCTGTGGTGTGTGACTGTCATAAAGACTAACATGAGCTTGTGTATAGTGGAGTAATTTTTGTTTGCATAATGTGATGGGTTTTTGATTTGCATAATCTTTTGTGTGTGTATGCACTCCATATCCTTCAGAGAAGGCTTAGAGCTTGACTGTCTCCAGTAAAGGGATCCCAGTCATTAATTGATGATGCTTTTCTGCTCTATAGACTGAAATGTATATCCTTGGAATGTGTTAAATTTCAAAATAAGCTTAAAATTAATCTGTAGACTGAGCAATAGGAGGCAGAGGTTCTAAAAGTGGATTTCCCATTCTGTAAGTGAATGAAATATATGCACTTTTTAGGCCCTTGGCTTTCTCAGCTGGTTAAAATCTTTGGCATATTTTCCTTCCACTCAGGAGATGAGTTATCAACTTGTCAGGCAGTGCAATGGTAGTCTGTGTTCTCAATTGCTTGCAAAGGGTGATTGTGGTCCTCCCTTGCTAGTACTGATTTAACCCATAAGTAGTTCCACTAATCTCAATTAGTCTTCTCCTTGTTCACATGCTTTTAACCGAGATCAGATTATTTATTTTCTCACTTGCATCTTTTATTTGTTGACTTGAACTCCCTTGTTTTACTGCTCTTGGTATCTTCAACATAAATGCATAGGTTGCAAAGGCTGATACATCCTTCAATACATAGCTATAAATTCTGGTGGGCTGTTTGGAAAGAAATTACTGAGTTCCTGGTATGGTGGAGAAGGACTTCTGATACAGACAATAGGAATAAATGGCAAAGGACAAATGGCAAGAACATTTGCTGTCATAATAACTTGCACAACATGGTTATGGTTTATGTAACTGGGGACCTAGAGTTGTGTCTGAAGGACAAAGGAATGTTTCTGTCTCACGGTGACATGTGCTCAGAGATGCTGGCCACCACAGACTAACAGCTGTTTTGTGAAATACACATTTCTTTTTAAGAGGCAACTTTGAAAAGAAATCACTGAAGTAAATAATCCATCAATTAAAGCAATTAAAAATGGCACATGTAGAATTAGACTGGACTTAGCCATGTGCAGTCTGCCTGTTACCTGAGTTTGAAAGGAGAGTAACTTGCTTAAGTGAAGGTATAAATTTTTGCAAAAAGGGACGCATATACTTACTCCGTTTGCTGACCCACTTTAGTATGAAAGGGCATAATACATTCTGAGGGATGTGTTGTGCAAAGATTGAGTTATGAACTTGGGGTGAACATGGGTACAAGTGTGGAGCCGTCACTGGGAATTGATGGGCTCTCCACATCTACCGCTGTATGAGACTTAGAAATAGCAAGGTCAGCAAATTATCTTTCCTGCACAGTTCTAAGGAGAAAGAAAAGGAGCTTTTATTGAAACACCTTAGAAGTACTTCTGACATTTCACCAACCCCAGTACATTAATCCTTAGTATTTCTGTGTGGCAGATTTATATTACCAGTGGAAAAAACAAAGTCATAGGAAGATTGAGGCCTGAATTTAAAAAGACTTTGGGCTAATTAGGTCCATGTTGACTGATGCACTTGAATGAGTGTTCCCACAGGACAGTTTCTGTGAGTTTAAATTGTATGTAGAACTGTAACACATGACCCTGTCCAGAGATTAAAGTTGCTAAGTTATTTTTTCTCTGCTTTGTTAACTGTCTTACATACTGAACTACCCATCCTTCATGTAAACATGCACTTGATATCAGTAAGATTCACTGACATTTTCACTGGTGCTGAGGATCACGCAGCTAATCAGGCTGTGAGACAGCAAGGATGCATGGAGAAATTTTAGTTTTCTGCCTGTGTGGTACCCATCACCATTTTGGATGTCCTGAAGGTACATGCTATCTCCTTCCAGTCCCTAAGTGATAATTTACAGAGAACTCAGTGGTGGAAAAATCGCTTTAAATTTTAAGAACTAACCATTTTTAAATGATTCCCTGAAGCTTAGTAGTTTCACAAACAAATTAACCTCTTATAAACACCTACTGGAAAAACACCCAAGCTTCTTAATTACAAAAGATGTCTCTATGCATTCAAAATCTGTTCTTTGTGTTCCTGTCAGGCCTCATTTCCACCAAGGGATCTCTTTGCTAAGGCCAGCAGGACTGCTGTGATACAGGAGATAAATATATATGACAATGGATGTGAAGGGGCAGAGCCCTGTCTTGACATTGACACAGATAATTGCATTATTGGGGAGTTAGTGTTCAGGTTGACTGTTTCTTGGGAGAGATGTCATATGGCATTTTTGTGGTGGGAACAAAAAGTATCCCCTAGCAACCTTTACATTTGCCATTTTAACCCTTTCAATTAATGTTTCTAATTCCTTTTGGCACTATTTTCAGCAGCTCCAGGAGAGATGTTTAAGGAAAGCGAATCTAATATGTTGCAGGTTATGTCACCTGGTCACCTTGGTAGAGATCATTGGCAGGTGGGGTGCTTCAAGTCATTGCTGTTTGTAGCAAAAAGACCAGTTCTATTCACATATGTATGTGAAGGGTACCAAAATTTAACCTTCTCTTTAGACTCTTTTCGGAGTACTTAGACACTTAAACCAGTGGTTGAAATGGAAATCTGGTATTCCTATATGAGAGGGGGGAAAAAAAGCTTTTTTAGCTATGAAACTTGCATTCTTTGCATCTAATATACACAAAAGTGCAGATACAAATGTTTGATGTTGTGAGTAGTGGCATTAGTTAAGGCATAGTGTTATAGACCAGTAATTACAGACGTTAATTATAAAGGAGAACTGGATTATGACTTTGGGTGCCCTCATTAGGAGGGGACAGTGTGTAAGTAGTCCTGGGAGGCTTTGTTAATTGGAGAAAACTTGTTTCATAGCCTCTTCCTTGCCTTTTTCATCAGGAGGTAGTAATTTACTACTGCTTATACAAATACCAAATGAAACACTGCTGCTGTAGGTCAGCGTTGCTATTCAGTGAGAGGAGAAGTGAATATGACTCAGCTTTGTTGGTTTTCTCCAGCCTTTCCCCACCTTTTGCTTTATTCTGCATCACTTCCGCTTTCCTGGATGTGGTTTGGGAAGTCCATGTGGAGGTGTGGGTGTACATCATCACCCGGGATGCTTCACCAAAGACTCCCTTGCAGGATCTAATGCTCACAGGGGCCTGCTCAAGGATGAAGTACGTATCTGGCAGCCATTGACCACTTTCCGTGTTTCCTTGGGAACACAGCTCTAGGTGCGCACACAGGCACCTGTGATTCTGGATAGATACATTAGGTGCAGTTACCTGCAACCAGGAGGCCTTTGCACTTCAGGAAACTTAGATAATTCTTTTGTTTCTTAAAGGAAAGTAACCACGGGCTCTCAGGAGCTCTCTAAGTTGCCTCTGCATGCAGCTAATTATTTTGAGAATGAAATGGCACCTTTGAAGCATGTCCATGAAATACATAATTAAAGTATCTTGTGTTCGATCATACCCTTGGACAGCTAATTGAAAATCACATTGTGTCTCCGTAATGAGTCATAATAAATGCATTTCTGCGCCGATGGACTATGTCCCATAGTCTTCTCCCCCCTTTAATTGCTGTGATGCCAACTGGCAGAAGTGGACCACGTGCTGGGCTGTCCTTGATCAGCAAATCCAGCAGACACAGACCTACTGTTGGGGACTCCTGTGAGTTCAAATGAGTGAGGCTCTGAATAATGGGATGCTGCTTCCAACAATTAATGTACAGATGTGTAAGTTAGGCAGAATATGTTGAGTTTCCTGCTGTCTAGGAAGTCAATGGGTTAGCAGAGCACCTGCCTGGGCTTGAGAAACAGGCAGAGCATATGTATTTATGGTGAGGAATGAGATGAATGGCTGTGGGCTGTGTCTGCCCATAGGATCATGCCTTTCAAGACCCTCTGTGATGCCCAGTTGGCTCTGATACAGCAGAGGGTCCCTGCAGAGCAGCTGCTATTTCAGGAAGGGAAATTCTGGAGCTTATCAAAGTCCGGGTAGCATCCTGAACTCTTGCAAGCAGGGAATTGTCCTCAGCTGGTCTTTTGGGAATCTGGTGGCTCAACAAGTATTAATGGCAAGGAGTACATCCCTCTTAGTCACATCCCTTGAGTGCTTTTTAGTCTTTCAGTATCTATCCTGCACTCTGTGGTAGGGGAAATGCTTTGTTGTTTTCTCACCATGCCATGAACATATTTCCTTGAAGGTAAGAACACAGGAAGAATTCCTTTGCCCTCCTCTCTATCATATGTTGTACATTTGTGAAAGACAGACATACCCTGATTGGTAAAATTATTAGTTTGCTTATCTTTCTTCCTGTGGTTCATAGATGCAGGGAAAGACAAGATTTAGTGTATTATGCCATACAATTTTTTGTGGGATCTAAGGTTGCTAGAGAAGAAAATTAATTTGATAAACATAAATGAGGAGAATTCCAGGCTGGTACTGCCCTGTGAAATGCACTGGTGGCAATCACCATAGAAAGGAGGACTCAGGGATGTCACTTCTTCTTAGAAGATTCAGAGCTGGACCAGTGCTCAGCTACAGTGGTTCTTATGGTCTTATTTTTTACAATGATGACTGCGTGATCTCCTTCTCGTCACAGCAAGAACGGCCTTTCAGCTTACAGGGTCATTCATTTGGCAGTAGAATTGCCTGGGAAGAACTAGTTTTTTCAGGTTAGCATTTACACATATGTATGTTCATGAATATGCTCTTTCTGTGAAATATAATTAATAGTTTTTTCTCAGCCTACAGTCATGTATGCAACCAATCATAGCTTTCCTCTGTAGCTCCTGTACTTTGTGACATCTAAAAAAATGTCATGGTGCATTAGTGCTAGGGAGACAAAGACAAGTGAGGAAGTCTGCTGATGCTGCTTTTTACATCTAAAATCATGCAACATATCCAGGGGTTTAGGATGCATTTTCTCAGGAGGTCCTTATGACCCGAGTTCCCTGCTGTTTATATTTTGCAGTCACAGCCTTCTAATTACATCGCCTCAGTTTTGGGAAAGGTTATAGTCGCTTCGACTGGCTTCAAACCTTGCACTGCAAAATTATATTCTGCCGCTGCTGCTAGTGCCTGACAAAGATCTGGCTTCCAAACAAAGGCAAGAGGAAAGAATGAAGCAGCAGACCCTGCAAGAGATAGAATATTGTCTGTGTGATTAAAGTTCTTTTAGGGTATGGTCTGTAATGGGAAAGAAAAAGCGTGATCTCCACTGATCTGCATTTTAAACAAGGTTGAGGATTAGCAGAGGGGCAGCAGATGCACCTATTGAGCTGTAAAGGAAGGGATTCAAAGCTGTATCATGCAGATGGAGATTATTGTCCTGTACCTCCCCGCAAGTGCCAGTCGGTGCTCCCGCTGCTCTGCAGAGCGGCACTTCGCAGCCCCGTCGGCCCTCCGTGTCCCGGCACAATGAGCGTGCCTCGGCCCCGCTGCCCGGCGGAGCGGAGCCTGCACCACGCCGGGGGACGCGAACTCAGCCGCGGCAGCCATGCTGCTGCTGCTGGGGACATCATGATAGGGCACCGATGTTTGTAACATCCCTCCCTAACACAGCCAGCTTAACCCTTTCCATCGGAACAGCTTGGTCTGTCAGTGCTGCCTGTCGTTTTGCTACAGACCCATCCTTTTCCTGCAGCAGAGTCAGTGAAATGCTTGCTGAGAGGAGAGAGATTTCCCTTCATGTTTTGGGTTTTTTTTTTCTGTCCCTTCATTGCTTCCAGGAATCAGCATCCTTTCTCCTATCTAAAATACAGTGCTGAAATTTTGTTATTGCTGTTTTCATTAAATGGATCATAAATTTGAAAGCTCTCTCGCCAAATTTATACATTCACATATAACATAGAAAGCACCCCATTTTTGCTCTCAATTTTTTGCTGTAACTCAGGACCCTCGTGGCACAAATGGAATTATTGTCTTTTTTATACCCCTGTAACAGGTAGGTATAAGGTTTGTCTGGAATTTTATAAAAATTATGGTCTACTGGCCAATTTTTTATGTTCTAGCATACAGTATGCATTTGAAAATGCATTCATGGTGGGTTTGTGGCTTTTTTTCAGCCTTGTCTCACCAACTTAAGATGTGACTGTGGCATGTGCATGGTTTCCAGCCCTGCCACAGAGTTTCCGTGTGAGCTTCAGCAAGTTGCCCAGTTCCTTAATACCTGAAGCCTTTATCTTTAAACAGAGATATAGCACATAATTAGGTGTACTCTGAGACTGCCTTATCTGTTTGGATCATAACCATCTACCCCAAGGCAGGGCCAAGCACCTATTACATGTTGTATGCATTTTGTTCATTACAGTAGAGTCCTAGTCTTGAGTTGAGTCTTCCAATATAAACAGGAATAACAATTCCATGGGGCTCTTGTTCACGTATTTGTGTTATGTTACGTATTTTCTCTTTAAAAATAATTTTCTCTGTAGTTTTGAAGCATGTTTATGAGACTTGAGCGAAAATACTGGAAAAAACTATTTTCTGCTACATCCTATCCTTATTAGTGTCATAAAGTAGGGCTTTTCCAAAACCAGCCAGGATATTACCTCATGCTTTGTCTCTTATATGTGGGCAGGAGAGAGGGCAGATTCCTCTATATATGCAAACATGACTGTGTTTTTGCTTCTTGGTTAGCATGGATTCTACCTTGTTCACTTCAGTAGCTCCAGCATGTCATACAGCTCTCTGGCTTTGTCTTATAGCTGAAGCCCATCTCAAGTCTGATTAACCCATCTATTATTGATGTAATTCCTTATGTTCCCCCATCTTGAAGAGTTCCCACATTCAACAGCAGATTAGGAAAAGTGAATCTCAAACCACAGAGCAAGGCTCTAGACACCAGTTAAGCGCAGAAGTGGTGAGGGCTGTACTGAGGAAGTAGGGCTCTTTTTAAGCTCTGACATAGGGCTTATCTCACAGCTGTGAGGAGAATTATTATCTGACAAACAGATTTGATGAATTTATGTAATTTGTATTTAAATCAAGGCAATTAAAATCTTAGATTTATAAAAATGATGGTTTTTGATTTGATTCAGCAAGGGCAAAATCTTGATTTTATTTATTGATTCCATCCTTATTTGTCATTTCTACATTTTAGATCTTTTCCTAAAGAAAGGTTCATTTTAAAGTTGGTGGCCATCCAGTTATGATGATTTGTGAAATAAATTTAGCATTTATCTTCTGTGTTTAGGAAGACATTCTTTTCCACTGCCCATTCATTGAAGTCAAAATGCAGTTAATGTGCATTTACTTGCATCCTTTCTTGAATTTTTTTTGCTACATTATAGATTGATGACTGGCATTTTCTAGTCACTGTAGATGGACATGCATTCTTTATAGGCCATTTGCATCAACCTCTATTTGGCTTGAAAACTGAAGTGAAATTAAATATATTAAAAAATGAAAAATCATTATTTATTATCCAGATGTGCTGAATCTATTTAAAAATAAACATAAAGTTTAAAAGATTTTAAAGGAGTTTGTTTCACCAGGTATTACAGCTTGTGAGGTGCCCCTAGGCAGACAGTGTGCAGAGCTCTTTCCGCTTCCCAGGACACATCACTGCTCACCTGACAATTTCTGGGCTCTGGAAAACAGACTCCGTTGTGCTGGGATCCTCACTTGGAATTAGAATGAGACCAACCAGACCTTAAAGCTAGGTCTCTGGAGGAGAAAGTCTTATCTTTGATTATGTGGATTGTTGCTCCTCTTCCACAGTGGCTCCTCCCTGCTGTGTGGGAAGAATTAGAGAGCAGTTTGTACCGATGGGCTTCTTTAGAGGGCGCATAAGCTGAAGGAACCAGTAGGAAGGTTGGGGTGGGAAGTAGAAGTCTTGTTTCACACATCCAGACAATAAAAACATGAATTTACCATGCAGTGGCCCATCCACAGCATTGCCTGTAGTCAGAGAAGAACCATGTGAAATTGCTCTTAAGTTATAATTCATCCAATGATGTCTCTGCTTATAAGACTCCTGAGAATGAACTGTGGTATGGCTGAAGGAAAACAACCAGCTCATTCACATCTTTCCTTATGTTTTTCTCACTCTCTTTTTGTTGTACTGCTTCTGGTTTCGTTTTCTTTGGGTTGTCTTGTACTAACTAGATGTTAGGGGACAGTTTCTCTTTTAGGATAAAACATGTAGAAAACATGAAGAATTACTTGAAATAATTTAGATTATATTCTTTAAAACTGCTGCAAAGAAGCAATGTTGTTCCATTAAATATCCTTAAAACACTCTGAAAGTGTTCTTTGCTCACTAATACCTGCAGAGGCTGAATGGAAGGAAGCCACTGAATGAACCAAATTCAATACACGGTATTTTTGAGACCAAAACCAGTAGGAATGTCTGATGGACCAGGCGGTTGTGCTGCCATCCAGAGTTACTTAGGCTGGAGAACTGAGCAGGCAGGACTGTCACAAAAGTGCAGAGTCCTGTACTTGGGAAGGAATACCAAGGGATCAGTACACTCAGGGGACCAGCCAGCTAGAAGACAGATCTGCACAGAAGGACCTCAAGGTCTGGGTGGACAACAAGCCAACCATAAGCTAGCCAGGCACTGGTGTGCCAAAGGTAGGAAACAGTATCCTGGGCTGCAGGATCAACTGAATTGGGGGAAGTGACCCTTTTCCTCTGCTCAAGCTCACAACTGGAGAGCTGCATCCAGTTCTGGGCCTCCACAAGTATAAGAAACATGGACTACTGAATCCAGAATAGGGCCACAGACATGGAGGAACTGAGGCTTCTTCTGGAAGATTGGAGCTGGGATGATTTGGTTTGTTGAAAAAAGCTCGAGGGCATCTCATCAATGTGTATAAATACCTGCTGTGAGGGAATAAAGAGGGAGCTGATTCCTCTCCGTAGTGGCCACTGATAGGACAAGAGACAATGGGCACAAATTAAAATAATTTATCTAAACACAATTAACACTTTTTTGTTTTACTGTGAGGATGGTCAAACAACGGAACAGGAACTCGGGGAGTTTATGGAGTCTTCATCTGTGGAGATACGCAGAATCCAACTGGACATGGTCTTGGGCAACATGCTTTAGCTGTCCCTGCTTGAGCAGGGGCTTTGACTTGAGCATCTCTAGAGGTCCCTCACAGCATAATTCTGTGATACTGTGTAACTAACAGCAAATTCTAGATTTTTTTTTTCCCCCTCAGCAGTGAATTATGGCCTACTAGCACAAATCAGAACAGCATGAGAAGGCTTCATTTGTTTCTTTAACTCTGTTGCTAAATACCTGGACATCTGCTGCCCTGATTTTCTCTATGCCATTTCCATTGTAGTGCCACCAAGTGCAGTTTGAATGTTCTTCGTATTCACTCACCTGGTTGCCTCTGTGGTTTCAGAAGACACCTTCTCTTCCCAGTTCAGCATTATGTACTGTGCACAGCAACACTCACATACAGCTGAAGAGGATGATTTTCAGAAGAGTGCACTGCAAAGAGAGACAAAGGTTTTCAAAATAACCTTTATTTAGGCTGCTTCATGTAGTTATTAGTGGGATTTACAGTTGATGCTCTGGGATGAGGGATTCTCCATTGTATTTAACAACTTGTAATCACACAAAAGCCACAGATTTTCCTTAATTCCCTTTAATATGACCTGAGGGGAGTACCTCTGCTCATTCTCAGAAAGGAAGTTAGCTTCTTTCTCTAAGAAGTGAGCTTTTCTTTCTGTGTTTCTCTGTCTCCTGGAGCTTGCAGGGGCT
This sequence comes from Chamaea fasciata, assembly GCF_029207755.1. Lineage (NCBI taxonomy): Eukaryota > Metazoa > Chordata > Aves > Passeriformes > Sylviidae > Chamaea > Chamaea fasciata. The sequence goes on along the minus strand of NW_027094092.1, from coordinate 16,512,620 downwards.
TGTATCCCTGTGAAATACAAGAGAAATAAGAGAAGAGTATCCCTGTGAAATACAAGAGAAGAGTTAAAGTTTTGTATATGCAAATAAAAATGGTCCCTCAGGAAACTTAGACCAGGTGCTTCTGCAGCTGAAACCTGTGGAGCTGTATCTGCTGCACCCTCTGCTGTTGGTAGAGCTCACAGTATCCACATGCCCTTATGCCCTCCTGTTTCTAATGTGTGTGGCCAGTCTGCTTGTGCAGGAAGCCTCACTGACCTGGCTGGAACTCAGGAAGCAGATTCTGTGCATATGGCAGGGCTGTTCCACCATTTTGTGACATTTCACAGGTCACTGCAGCTCACAGTGTTTCCCAAACTGGTTTTGTTTGTCCATCTGACCAAACCATGCTCAGTGGTTTGTGTACTGAGGTACCACAATTAGGCTGTCCAACTCTGAAGACTGAGGCTTTTCTATATTCAGCCTTTCTTAGAATTCCTGGTTTTCTTCTAAAAGTCCTTTTCCATTCTGGCTGAGAGGGTTGTTTTTTTTTTAATTATCACCCAAATAAAGTTTGGACTGCAACCTCTAACTCTCGGTTTTAAGCATAAAGGGTCACAGATAGTGTTGCTGTGGATACCTGTCCTGCCAGGTCTATAGGCTATTCAGCTGCTGATTTTTGTGTTCAGGGAGAAACCCTTCATACCCAACTCTGTGCAACTTGGCCATGGCCTGAATGTGCAGGTGCCTGACCCTGCAGTTTGAGTAAAGAATATCATAGCAGTTTCTAGTTGCTTAGGAGCTCATAATACAAAACCAAAGAACTAAAGTGCACATAATGTTCATGAGGACAAAAGAGTATTTTCTGTGCTCTATACAGTCAGGATCCCTTAAGGCCAGAGGCTTTTCAGGAAGTGATACGTGATTATTGCTGGGTAGTACTGTATTATTTTAGTATGTTTATCCCCTGTGTATGTCGGGACACTGAACAGGCACAGCAGTCTCAATTATTTCTGAGCTGCCTTCTCTTCTGAGCGTGAGTGACTCTGAGTCAACACTGAGCTCCTCTGTGGCCATTGTTTGTAGTCTCTGCTATGTTGTGTCACCTCCTTGGAGAGGCTGGGAGGGCTGCTGCGGCTGTTCTCGGTCACAGGGAACTGGGAATAATTCCAAGGAAGCCAATGGGGTCACAGTAACATACAAGTGGGGAAAACTGGGTCCTCACGTGGGAGTGTTGTTTTTGAGGGATAATATTTTAACTTTTGCTCAGGTTTGTAGCCTGTAGGGACAAGCTGCTTATTGGTTGTTTGCTTACTTCTATATACTTATCCAGGCTTAAAACTTGTCTTTCTTCTTAAGGTGAATCTTTTGATTGAATCTCCTGAAGTCTTCTGATGCTTCTTGATAAATGTGTGGGACAAAGAAATAAAATCACTAATAGAATAGAAACCAATCAGAGAAACAGCACAGGGTGTGAGATGCAGTTGACTTCTAGAAAATTCATCTGCTCTTCTTTATTATGGCTCTGGCCTTGAACTAGTGTTTGTGGGAAGCATAATTTAAGTATTTCATTCTGATACTAAGAAAATACCAGTCTGATTAAAGGCAGAACCCTTTCCTGTGCAGGGAAGTGGTGCAGTAAAAGGTGTTGAAGATTAAATATCTGTGCCTGAAGATTCGTTCTACCTGAGTGATAGTTAGCACATACAGGGAGTTGTGCACTTTGGTAACCATTGAGAATAGCTGGTTTTGGAATAAGGTCTTCTGCAGCCAGATCTTTAGCACTTCAGTCTCATTGTCTGCAGCAATACCTATTAGAATGAGTCAGGTTTGTATAGCACTAAGCTGCTGCTGAAGAAACTGATCTACAATTTCCTAAAACAGATGAGCCTTTGCATTGACTTCAGAAGGCTTTAGATCAGATCCATGGAATCATTCCAGAAGAGAAAAAAATATCACTGTGAGATCTTCCAGCAGCCCAGGCTGGAGTTGTTGCATAGAAATCCTGGAGCTGAAGTATGACACAAAGATGTGTTTTGACAGCATAGGTCTCGTCCTTTTATAATCGCTGGTTCCTGCCTGAGTTTGAAATTGATGTTGTATTTTAGGACATACTTAGCCTCAGTCACTGTGGTATGAATTCCATGTGATGAAACTGGGTATCAGAAGGTGGGCTGTAATGTTCCAGTTTATCTCACCACCTTCCTTCTGCGAGAAAATTAAATTCACTTTATTTTCTTTCTTTTTATTGTGAAGGCACAGCTGACCGTGCTCTGCAGGTATTGCATTGTTTCTTGTACCTAAAATTAATGAGGTGCTTGGGCCTTTTTATGTTTTGAATATGACGCCCTGCTTTCCTCTCTTTGTAGGGAACATAGTGAACCAGCTGTAGTGTACTTTGTACTACATGAGCAGACAGCTCCCGTTCTTCTTGGTGTAGGAGTCAATAAATCCTCTCAGCTCCATGCTGTGGCCTTAGCCATTATTCTCAAATTAAAGAAAATACTTTTTAAAGTTTGTTCAGTTTGGGTTTTTTTAATATGCCTGTTTCTGATCATTAAAATTATAATAGTCTCATTTTTCTTACCTTTTCTTCTGTTTTCTTCTGTGACTTTCCTGTTTGTAAATCAGAATTCAGTTTCCAGATGGTCTTTCTTCCTATTGTCCTATACCAGAGGTTTGGAGTTTCTCATATCCAGTATAATTAAGAAAATGTGCTATTTCCTACACTTTTTACAGTGACCATGTGCTTGCAGATCTGGACTGGCCACAGCATCTGTTGTCTCTTACACAGGAGAAAGGAGAGAATAAGGTACACAGAAGGAAACTGTGCAGCTGGCAGGTGAACTGCAGGACAAATGGGTAAAACTGTGGAGGGCATTACTGCAGGAGGCATAAGGGACTAGAGTCAGGGGGGATGGAGGTGTAGGAAGGAATTGCAGGTGTTATGACACTGGAGGAGAGTGGAAGTAAGATGTCCATAGGTGTGGTGAGTTGGGACTGGAGGAGGATCCAGAGTTTTGCGGTAGATAATGAAATGCAATTCAGGCTGTGGATCTGCATGCAAGTGGTCAGCCTCTGGATACAGAGCAATTGGAAACTGGAAAAATACCAGTATCTATTTAACAATGTATCCAGTGGCTGTCCAATGCATTTCTCCTCTGCCTGTGTATGGGCTATACCCCCACAGCTCTCAACAAGCCCGTCTGAAATTCCTGGGAGCTGCCTGTGCTTGTGGCTTGCTGTTTGGCCCCTTGTCCAAGGCATGGGTGCAAGTGTGGTTAATCCAGTCACTTCTTGAGCCCTTACTGAAGGGCAGCATTTTGGCACTCAGTGAAAATCCTTTTAGGAATCTGTCAGAGGGTGATTAAGAGATGTCAGAGGGCAGAGTAAGCTGTATCAGCACTGAGCTGGGTAGATGAAGTATTCTGTGGTGAGCCTAATCTTGTGAAGAGCATGACCTCTGTCTGCTATATAAAGGTTTCCCATGGTAACCCCCCGTTTTAATTAGGTTTTTAATATACGTATAACCTAGCTGAAACAATCTTGGTTGGTAGGAGGGTCAAAAGGGCATGAGGACTTCCTGATGGAGGGTGGAAAGGTGTGGTAAAGAAGGGGAGATGTAAGAAATTAGCATAGAAAATGGGATTAACATCAGCTAAAAGTACATGTGAAGAGCAGTTTATCTGCTGTTTCTCCTCCCCCTTCCTCACCCTCTCTTTCTCTGCTGCCCACTATTCCCTCCTTATTAGTGCATCAGTGCTTCTCAGTAGATTACTGGACCAAGTGGAGATGTTATGGCTGGTTACCCAGATGTTACTTAATTACAGCAACATGTTTTCCAAAAGATACCATGGGCAGGATACACAGATTGCTGCTGGCTTCCTGCTATACCTGAAGATGGCTGTCTTTGGTCATCTCCTGACAAAGGACTAATGAAGTCTGAGGGGGAACATGGCTCTCATCATTCCTCGCAGGGAGCTTTACAAGGAGATGTACTGCTGTTGGAAAGAGGGGAAAAAAAGGCTTCTGACTAGGAAAGTTGTGAGTGAAAGTAGAGTTTTCCCAATACCCATCCAGAGATGTAAAAAGAGTTGAGCTCTTTTTCCTGGTGCATCAGTGGAAAGATCTGTTGTATTTTAGTTTGTCTTTTGAATTTGAAAACAATGAAACCACTCTTCTCTTTCCTTGTGTGTAGGGGGTGGGAGTGCTGCCCTGACACTTTCAGATGTCCACACTGGAAGCTGAAGTCTGCACTTCTCCCATGGCAGCAAAGCTTAGTCTCCCAAGTGTTTTTATACAGGAACAAAGACTTGATCTGAAATAGGAACTCAGCCCATAGACATCATAAGCTGCTGATAGATCCCAGAGGACTTCAAGAGTTTGTTAGAGTTTGGCTGATGAAACAGCGATATTTTGCAAAAGCAGCATACAGTGTGCCGATGAAGGTTCCCTGAGGGGGCCTTTTTAGATACGTGGGTGTGTCTGGTGAGATGGGAAAGAGAGCACAGCGAAAGGGCTCAACACTCACATTCTTTGCTATATTCAGGGGGCATAAAGGTTTTCTGAGAAGTATTGATTTATGAAATATTGCAAGAAAGAGACCAAGATAGAAATCAATAGAGGTGATGTTGGTTCTGTGTGTTTTGATCCTGCTGAGCTTGGAGGATGATCCTACCATAATCTCTGAGGCATCCAGTGTAAAACCTGCTCCTGCTGAGCTGCTGTGTATATATTTATCTGTATGTGTTTGTGTCTCTTGTTCCCTAATATCAGGCATGTGGATCCAGTCACATCTGAGCTGATGCATTGTTCTCACCAGTCTCTGAGCTTAGGAGTGTGTCCCTCTGGCTGGCCGAGCCAGCAGATGTTTGACAGTGCTCGTAGCTCAGGACAGTAAATCTGGACTGTGGCAATTTAGTGTGCGGCTCTCCTGTGCTCTGAGCTGAGGCATGTGGATTTCAGCCCTGATGAACCTCTCCTTCCATGTTCCTGCTGAGCATTTGAACTCTGGCTTTAGTCCTACCATAATTATAGTTTATGCAGTTTAAAAACAGTTAATGCATGAGCCCTCAGAACAGCCTTTTAGCACTAGAATATCTGTGTAGAAGAGGCCACGGTCAAAATATTTCATTACCAACCTGCATAGCTCCATCCTCATCCTTTTAGATTTCTAGATTTCTCCTATACCTCCTTTTCTTATTATGCAATTATAAATTGATACCATGTAATTTGCATGTCACTTGATATAAGTCTCTGTTTATTTTAAATGCAATAATTAGAGATAACAATTGCTATAGAAAAATAAACATCTCTTCAATGAGAAGACTGAGTAATTAAGGGCAATTACTGGTTTCTGTACGTAGGATGCTCAGTAACAAAGTTCCTTCCCGTGCAGCTAAGAGTAGTATAAGATGTGCATCATTGGAGACCAGCAATCTGTGCTCTAAAAGAATTGGGATGTGAAATGGAAGCTAATAATAAGAAATTATCTAGAGGCTTCTTTCCAGATTGTATTTAGAATGCAGTTTTCCTGGTTGTAATATGTAAAACTTGGATAGGATTTTTATCCCTTTCCAACACTCTTTGTAAGGATTAATCAGTTAATCCTTCTACAGCCCTTGCAAGGTAAGTAAGTAAGTGTTATTATCCTTATTTTGTGGCTATGGAAATCTTGTTGCTGTGGGCCAAATTTTAATCCATTTTCCACTGTTGCAGATCTAAAGCAACTTCACTGCAGTCAGCGGAGTTAGACACTGTAACTGAACTGATTTAACCCTAATTGGAACTGCAGTGTTTGTGAAGATAACTGTGGAGAATAAAGAGGAGGACTATTATATTTTAAGATTGTCCTCCACCCCGCTTGAGATGTATCAATGCTTTTGTTTGCTGTAAGGGTTGATTTTCTGGACTGGCATCCTTGAGATTTTGCAGGTCTTGCAAATGTAAGTGCATGTAGTTTTCAGGAATGAGCATCCAGAAATTCTTTTAATATTTACAACAGCAACCTCCAATTTGTGGGGATAAATTAAATTATTTGTATTAAAGAGCTTATGTACAAAGTTCATGTGTAGCAAAAATATATACACATCAAGCTTTTTGAAAAACAGTGTACTTTAGTTTGTCAGCCTAGAACTTTTGTTCCTCCTCTAATCCAGATAGTTTGTTGACAGTCCTTTAACCCCAAAGTAAACCACAAATGTTTGTGTTTTGCAGTGCCTAGATTAACATTTGTGGAGTATTCATTGACTTGAATTAATTGGCAATTAGCAAACTCAAGTTAAAAGAGGAGTGATATTTCTCTCTAGACATCCCTTTAATTGCTCATCCAGCCAAAACAGACGCTTCTGGCCAGACTAGGGCTTCCCACTCGAATTTTTTTTAAGGTTTTTGACAATGTGCTCTGAAGTGAAGAGCAAGCAACATGTGTATGCAGATGATCTTCTGAAATCAGTGTCTAGTTTTCCTACTACATAAATTTATTTTAGGTTGGTTTTATTTTAAAAGAAAACAAAAGACTTCCATTTACCAGTGGGAAAAATCGTACATGTTAAATATAGCAAATGTGCCTTTACTTCTTTCAGTAGTTATTCATCTCATGGTTAAAAATCAGGAGAACAAGTTACTTGTGTTTAACATTTCTGAAAGACTGGGAACGTGATTGAAAATGAATATACCATAAGTGCTGTATTTAAACAACAGTGGTGTTTCATTATTTATTACTCTCTTTCTTGCTCAAAACGATAATTTGTTTCAGATCAGTGTTTTTGGCAGACTTCAGGTTTGCATAGTACTGAAAACATTCTTACTCGTTCCTAGAATGCTCCTTTCTCAAAGGAAGAGTTGTAATAACAGAATCATTAGTAAGATGCTATTAGTTACACAACTGTAAAGCGTGTATCAAATAGTACTAGCTCCAAACTCTTAAGGCTTTATTCAGTCTCTGCTAGAGAAAATCGCTACATAAAATGCAAGGCAAAAGTAGATGAGTCTCTTCTGAAATCCTGTCCTCGGCTGAAAAGTCCTGAAGGGGATTGCCAGTTACAGTATCAGCCACTTGCTGTGGTCATGGATTCACAGTGAATATATTGTCTCCACTGGAGGGAAGCTGTTTCTTGGTAAAAGAAGAATCTTCTCTCTGTACTGCTTCAGGATCAGCTGTCCACCTTTACAGCTGATATAAATCTGTCCCTTGCTCATTGCATAAGCTCCTGTCATTTTCAAAAACTATCTGTATATCTGTAAGCATCCACAGAGTGGGAGTTTGCCAGCAAAAAAATGCACAGGCATGGTTATTAGCAGGTCACTGCTGCCCTGGGCTGTGTCAGGCCTGTACACTTCCCTTTGCTTTTCTCCTTCAGTGGCATCTTTGTGTCATCTGGGATTTCTCGCGCTCATTGGTTTCCAAATTGTGGCTTTTAATTATGATAAAAAGACAGTGTTAACTTACACATCCTCTTGCTTTCCAGTGTTTTCATGTTTTCCTCTTTACTCCCCAACCTGTAATTATAGGGCTGGTTCTGATGCGTTTCGGTGGTTAAGATCAACAGCAGCGCAATGTTTGCAGTTCATTGGATGCAACAACTGATTTGAAAGCCCCAGGGTGTCAGCGTCCAGAGTCCCCAGGAATGACCTATAGATGGAGGTCTGAGGTGTGCCTGAAGCGGTGGCCATGTGACAGCTGTGTAGGTGGTTGGGGGAAACTTCAAGCAGTTGATTCCCACAGCATCTTAGATTTTCTGTCAGGACAGACCAGAGTTAACTTTAGCAGTCACAAAAGTTACTTGCCTGCATTTGAGGAGTTAATTACTCATGAAGGGGACAAGTTCAAGCTCTATTCGTTGCCTGGCAGACTTGCTGTAAGCCAAGCCAGTGCAAAATATCCTCACTGCAACAGCAGCCGTGTTTGTTTTGCTTTGCAGAAGACACGTGTACCTATGCTGGCCTGATTGTGTAGATAAGCTTAACAAATAAGTACCTAGCTTATTGACACATTTGTATTGGAGGAGGATTTATATAGTTTTGAAGTGCTCATTAACAGCTGTGTATACAGAAGAGGAAAAAAATGGAAGATGCAGCACCTCTTCCACAACCCTGTAAACACACCTTGGGCACTTGTTTCCAAGCAGGCATTTCTGCCACTTCCATTATTTCAGTTACAGCTCAGCAGTTTATTCACACAGTTTCTTCTCTCTAAGGTCTGTTATTATGTAGATAAATAATACATCTTGAATGGTTTGTGTTCTCTGTGTCAGTGAAAGGGCTCCTTAAGAATCAGAAGCCCACAGGATCCCAAATCCACATTTAAGTCATCTCTCAATAGTTACACAATTCACTGAAATTACAGGACAGAAACAGAAGTCCTGAGGACAAACCCTTCCTGCCTCAGCTCAATTAGACTTTCTTCGTAGTTGCAGGAGAGGAGGGTGTTATCCTACAGATGGACTTACCAAGAGGGATTTTTTTTATTTTTTTATTTTTTCTGCTTAGGCTGGCATGCAAATGTCAAAAGGAAGTGGCCAGGGGAGAAGGGAGGAAGCAAGGCATAGTGATATGTTTTATTTTTATCCTAAAATTACATTCATTGAACTTAGTACAGTGAAAAGTGCTGTCTTGGGCTGTTCAGAGAGTTGTCTAAAATTTCTATCTCCACAAAACAGACAGCAATGACAGTGCATTTCTTTTCTTGATTTTTAAAATGCAAATCAGAAGAAGAGGAAAGTGCATTAAATCTCACATATGTTTTCTCATTCTGTCCTTTGATACCATGGCATAAATCAAGAACGACTTCTTGAGGTCAATGAAATGAATTCAATATAAAATCAGTTTGATTCAGTACCAGTTTTATTTTTGCAAAGTGTTTGGTGTCTTCTAACAGTTGGTTAACTTTTTATTGGAGTAAACAGAATGATTTAATTTTTGAGTTTCTGTGGTAGGTTAATAGCTACAAGGACAGAGGACACTGTGAAGATAGCCAGGAACCTGTCCCAGAAGTTCACGGTTAAAGCATTCTAGAGCTCAATGACAGAGTGCTTCAGGGAGGACAAAAGAAAAATAATTTACAAATCAGTCACATTCAGTTGGACAGATGTCTTGATTTGGGAGCAACAAGATCTGAAATCAAACCCTGAAGTGTGAGATATCAGAAGTCTGGTGTATCACTAGTGAAGAACCAGTTAGAGAGAAATTGTTTCTCACCCTTATTGACCTTTGAAAATAATTGGTCCAGGCCACGTCACACACAACACAGTGCCACAGATCCTGGGAGTCTAGATATAAAGGACTGAACTGGAAGTTCTGTTGAGATTTGAAAGTGTAACTGAGAGCAATGTAAAAAGTGCTATCATTGTGCTGCTAGAGTGATGTAAGGCTGTGGATTGTCCTAGAAGCAGGAAGGAAGCAATCGGCACAAATTGAAATAGTGCACGCTTTCAACAGGGTGGTGCCAAGTAGCCTCTATCCAAACACAGAACAAAGCCAAAGGGAAAAAGCATAAGTAAGGCTGCAGATGCCCTGAACAGTGAACATAGAGCCAGAAGTGCTTTGGTTAATATTACAAATTGAATAGAAAAAATTCAGACAGAAGAGTGAGTGTGTTTGGATTTCACAGCATCTTGCCCCAGCTCTGCCTCTCGGTTGCTTCAGGCAGAGGACACGCTATTGCTATACAAAGTTTCAAATGGATTTGTCACTGCACTGCATTCTTAATTTTTGTGACTTGTTTATGTCATGGATGAAAGTGAGGATGTCAGCATTTAACCAGATGAGACTGAGAAATTATGTGACTAGAAATATCCAGAACACTTGAGCATGCCATAAAAGAGATGTGACTGGAAGCAAGTTGGGAGTTTATTTCTCCACATAATAGCCAGTGATTAATAACTCCAAATTTATGATTAACTGTGTAGAAAAAGGATGGACAAGTACCTGCAGAAGATTGCTGAAGTCCCAGCTGAAACTCTAGTTCACTTAATTGGGCCTAGTTTGTAATAAGGCAATAATCTATTTGCCCCTCAGAAAGACGTGTGAAGTCCTGTGCTCAGTGTTTCACCGGACTGAAAATCTGTTGTGTTCAAATTCCACATAAAACTACATCTTTGGCTTTGTGGTTTGCATTAGGAGATGGGGTTGGCTTCTTAATTGCAACCTAGCCTAGGAGTTAGGAACTAAGTTAGTCTTTTTTCTACTGTTTGATGTCGTTGTTCATAAATGCTCTGCAAAACACAGCTGGTCTTAGTGACATCAGGGAGGTGCCATTTCTTTTTTAGTTCAGTCATAACTGAATTAACTTAAATGGCAATTCGGCATGTAGTGTGTGGAATGGGATGGTATCCAGCCCATCAGGTGTTGTGCTGTATATGCATGTTAGACAAGAGTAAAACCTGAAGCAAACGATCTCCCTTGAGAAGTACAACTTTTCCAGCTACAAATTTTCCTAATGGCAGTAGAGTTGAGAATTCAAGGGACCATCTTAAACTCACTTGTGGAAGGTATCTCAATGTACCTTCATGTAAGTCACCAGACTTAGATGAAAATTTTGCAGAGGATAATAGCTCATGTATGTTACTTGCCTCTTTAAGTCTTGCTGTTCCACATTTTGATGATAGTTCAGACATCCTAATCTTGTCAGGGATATCAACATCCTTTTGCCAATATAATCAGTTAACAGCATGAGGACAAGAATATAGTAAGCAATAACAAACAAGAACTTAGAATTGTAGCAGCAAATGCTGATGTTCCTCCACACCACAATGGCATTCATCACAGTATTAACTTTATCCAACAAGGTAAATTATTACAGTAAGGGAAACCATAATTAAGTGTCTTTTTATTGTGATCATGGAAACTTTGGAAGGAGCTAGAGAAATGTAGAATCCACGTCTACACTGCAAACATTTGCTCATCTAGTTTAGTTGATTTCCAAGCTTTTGTTAATGTCAGGTGTCAGCAAAAGCCCTTAGTCCAGTGCAGTTCAATTGCCAGAACTTCTTACTGGTAGAACACACTTTGAGCGGTGAGAGCTGGGCTACAGTGCTTCACCAAAACCACAGTTTTAGTGACAGAAACTGCAGGAGCATCAGCAATCTTGGTGGCTTCACTGCCAAATGGTCACAATGTGGGCTGAGGACTCTCTTCTCACAAGACCTTTTCTGGCTGGAAGAGGTACTAATGGAAATTTGTTTGGATATAAGCTGCCAACAGCTGGATGGTGTTCTAAAAGGAAAAACCTCAACAACTAACCTCAACCTCTAACCAATTCTTCCTTTCTATTGTGCTTTGTTTCTCCTCCAGGGCTTGTGAAGTTGGGGGTTCACTGTGTCACGTGTCAGAAGGTCGCGATAAAAATTGTCAACAGAGAGAAGCTCAGTGAGTCGGTGCTAATGAAGGTAATTTTCTAATGGAAGATTTAAAAAAAAAGATTAAGTTCCTGGCTCTGTGTCTTCTGTTCCATGCAAAATTAATATCTTTAATTATGTATAACAAACATCCCTGTCAGTACTAGGATTATGCCGAGCATAATAACAATAATTTAGTTATGGGGAGGCGAGGGCAGCTGAAATGAAATGGGAGAATGCCTGTGCTTTGTGCACAAAGTAAACAATCAGCTGCAGAGTTGGTGCTTCTCTGCTGGGACCAGTGTATGCTGGCCATCTGACTTTCACCACTGCAACAGTGTCATTGTGGTACATTGCAGGCTGAGGTGTACAAATGTCAGTATGAAGAGATTTAACAGGGGCTGGTGGATGTGTTACTTGAATACTCCTACTGCTTGCTCTGCTGCATGGGTTCTCTATGATCTGATGTGCCAAGGTCCACGACTGCTTAAAGCTGTTGTAATTCAGTTTACAATCCACAGAGCTGTGCCACTGGAAACCATCAAAGTGTTTGTCCTGATGATCTCAATGACTGTTAGTGTTCAGAAGAGCTTAGCTTTTTTTTTTTTTTTTTTTTTTTTTACCTAGCCTTGTGATTCTCCTCATATGAATGTCATTGATTGATCTTGGAAACCTAAAAATAAAATAAATGTATGCATAGCAGTTTATTCATGTGATTTGGTGACTAGAGAGGCTAAATTCAGCTTGATGGGAAGGAGCACAACTGCACTGCAATCAACAGAATTCCGTCATGCTGTCACCTGCAAATTACGCTAACAGGTTAGCATGCAGAATTGAGCATTTCACTGAAGTGACTTCCCTATATAAGCACACAGAGCTTCTCTATAAAAGCTCATCTTTGCAGTCCCGTTTCCCACATGGACTTTTGTGTCAGCTGTTTCCCAGCACAAGTGAATATAGCAACCTTACTCCGAGCAGAAAGAAAATGGAGTGTAAGCTAATATGCAGTCAGTGAATGTTACACAAAAAATGTAAGTTTGTACTTTTTTCAGACAAGGATTCTGAAAGTTTATACTCAACTGTAACATGTTCAGACTTTACCTTCCTGGAATTTCATTGATGTATTCCCTCTCCTGAAGTACTGTGGATTCAAACAGACTTCTAATATAGACCAAAAGTTAGAAAGTGAAATAGCTAAGAAAACTGTGTGTAAATGGTAAAATCTGAAGGGGACACTAAGCACTGAATATATTCCGGAGCAAAATAATAGGAATATTTTTGAAAAGCTTGAGCATTTTGTTTGGTGAGAGAAACTGCCTGGTATTTATATAAAACACTTTATTTACCTCACTGATTTTCAGAGTAGGAGGCAAATCACTTACCATAGCAAAGCGATCTCTCTGCTTTATCTGTGTTTCATTACCTCGGTTGTAGGATGAAATCTGAGTAGTGAAACGGTGTGTTAGGCCCTTGTTTACACAGCCACATGCTGGAGTGTGCCACATTTTCTGTAAGATTGTACAGCATCTTTCCCAGGAGGAAATTACACGTTGCATTGTGATTCTTATTGTCAGACCCTTCTTTGTGAGATTTTCTCTTTCAAGGATTCTGTTCTCTGTGCACAGGAGGTTGCAATAACAGATGGGTTTGAAGTGGTTTGCCCAGTTCTTACATAAATTCAGTAACCAGATGTCTTTTCAGGAATGCCCTGTGCCTGGTGGTCACAGACAGGGCCTGTGACTTCTAAGTGAATTTAGAATACTGTTAGCCAGTTTAATCCAGTCTGGCTGGAGGGGAAAAGTGCCTGCAGCTTTTGGCAATCCCAGTGTGACCGTTGCGAAGCATCCAGCTGACAGCTTGCAGTGTGGAGCCAGCAGCTACAGGGAGATGGCCAACAGTGAGGCCAAGTCATCATGGTGTGGTGGCATTCCTACTTTGCAAGTCTTCCCACCAGCCTATCAGTTCCAGTGACTTTCTTTGCCAGTGGGCCGTGCAGAGCAGCCCCTGAAGCCAAATGATTCAAGACCACAGCTACTCTTCCAAGCCAGGCCCCGATTGATGGATTTTGCTTTAATCCCTCCTTGGACAGAAAAGCTGGATCTGACAAACATGCACACCTGCCACATGAAGCTGTAACAGTGCAGTGCTATGGCCATTTATCCTAGAGCATAAGGAAAAAGTCTGCTCACAGTCCTTTCAACATCTAAAGTGACAGGCAGAAGCATATACAGCAGGCTGCTTTCATTGTCATCATTATTCTGTTTTGACTTGCTTCTTGTAGCCTTCATTTCTCCACTGTTTTTGCAGTGTTTTATTCTGTATGTTCAGGGAACTGTCCCTTCTCTCTGCAGCTGCTCCTCATCTGAGCTGTACAGAATTGAGAAGCATTTGGTAAAGTGCTTTCTAATCATAACGTTGTAGTATCGATATTTCTGGAGAGAAGAATTTGGAATTGAAGCAGCTGGTCTCAATTAGCAGAACTGCTGCTATGGAGATGATACACGGGCAGGCACGATGCAGCACAGGCTGCAGTAAATGTATCATCCAAGTGCTCGCTGCCCTGTCAAGGGATGGGGCTGCTCAGTGTACATGCAGCCTTTTGCTTTGTCATGCCCTGACTTGCTAAATGCAGGTTGGGGAGCAGTGTTCCTTTTTCAGCTCCAGCTTGGGCCTGTCTGGGATCCTGGCCTTGGGGCAAAGCTACATATGTAATTTCACAGCTGAGGGAGAAGGGTTGGTTCTCTTCTTGCTCCTGCCTTCCCTTAACTGGTAAAAGCTTCACTAGGTTTCTTCAGTGGTACTTTGGAAACCCTGCTGATGTGGAGACCTCTGTCCCACAGTACTTCTAGCTTGCTCTAGCACAAATTGGCAGGAAAGATTTCAGAAAGCAGTGTGCTACAGGGAGCATCTTGAGATTGAAATATGGTTCATTAATTTCCCCGAATTACATCTGGATCACTGACAGGGAAATTAGGCCCAAAATACCAGAGTTGTTTATAAAGCAGTAAAGTTTCCTGAGCAGCCAGGTTCACTGCTGATGGCTGCATTTTCAGTACCAGTAGAAGTATTTGGAGTTTATGATTTCAAAATACAAGGGTTAAAGCAAATCTTTCCTCTGATGTGGCAAAAGCTCATCTGGAAACTGAGGTGTCTCATGGGATATACTCAGAAGAGTACTTTCTCCTCTTTACCGTTTCACCAGTTCTCTTCCACTCCTGCCTTTCAAAGGATAAACAACAACGAAAAACCTACTCTTTGGTGACCTATCAGACAAATAATTGTTTGGACAGATAGTGGTAGTAGAAGCAATGGGAGCATAAAGGGTGAAGAATGAGAAGGGGACAGCTGGCCTTGGTCTAATTACTTGAACATGCAGGCATCCTCAGAAAGCCACAGATGTCCCAGGCCTGATGACTGGAGCCCAGAGCTCCATATGTGTGCTTTGTGTCAGTGTGCCTTTTGTTTCTCCTGAGTCCTCCCGTGCTGGCCTTGAAGCAAGGGGGGTATTTCCAGGGCAAGGGATGGGAAGAAAAGCAGTCCCGCTGTTGTGGAGTTCAGTTTTATCACAGGTGCAGGGTTTTGGGGAGACTGTCAGTTGGTTTGGTGTCTTGCAGGCTAATGAGCTCTGCTTCCAAAAAACTCTGCACACAATTCTCTGTATTCTTAACCATAGAAAGTCTTGCAGCGATCACTATTGGAGATCCCTGATTACCTGAAATAGTTGAGTGGAAGGATAGGTAGGAGAATCAAGTGTCAGTTCCTCTTGGAACTGGCAGGATAACTTATAGAAGCAGTCTTGTAAATAACTACTGCTTTGCATGGTCTGTTCATCATCTCTTCCATCTTCCTGAGCTTCTACTTCAGTAAATGTTTATCTCTCTGCTACCTCATCCTACTTTAGAGTCTTTCCTTCCCTATCCATTTTCTTTCAGTCGTTCTTTTGTCTCTTTTTAAGCCATTCATTCTTCATTCCCTTCCATTCTGTGACTTAGTCGTTTTTTCTGTTTTTCTCTCTTTTGCTACAGTAAGTCATGTAATAGCTGTCATTGCAAAAACTGCCGAAATGCAGCATGTCTGGTTAAGATGCCTGTTCGTAAAGGGAAAATGTTTAGAAATTGGGCACAATTTAGAAAGTATCTGAGTAAGAAAACAGATTGTGCGTTATAAGACTCAGGGGACTTAGTTTATTAAAGAGAAGGCCAAGGCATAGCTTAATCATGGTGTGTAAATACTGATAAGGAAGATAGGCATGTGATAACAGAGGATATTACAATCTCGGGTATAAAAAGCTGATTGGAAACTAATAGTTGTAAGCTGTAGGTAGATTACATGTAGAAATACTAGGCCTGTTCGACCACTGGATAAAGTTACTAATTGGAACAAGCCACTCAAAGCTCCAGTGAGTTTTTCTCTTGAAAGACAATTAAACTTCATCTTGCACTGCAGTGTGTTTTTCTAAAAACCAAGATCCTAGTTCAAGTTCAGATGCTGGACTTGAAGCAGGAAGTAGTTGGTTTCCTGATCCATGCTATGCATTAGCTCTGATTAGATCAATGCAACATTCTCTCTGGCCTGAAAATCCATGGAGCTGGGAATTTCAATCACACACTTGAAATCTGTGAGAAGTCCCATATCTCTGTCTGGGGCATAAAGAGACGCACTTGTGCAAGGTGTCTGTAGAAGCAGAAATTTCGGCTCCCCCAAGTGGATTTAAAGAAGGCAATACTTAAGAACAGCAGCTTCTACTTGGAATACCTTATTTTCAGACTTTTAAAAGAACAGACTGTGATACTGGGTGACCTAGCTGTCCTCAGCTGCTGACTGCAGGCTGGTCTACAGAAATCATTACCAGAATATCAGAACAGCATCAGGGAGAAGCTAAATCTGAGGCAGAAGTGGACTTGAAGTTGGTTCAAGTTCAGCTTTGATCACAACAAGGGCAGTTTCCCTGACACTAACAAAGTCAAACTCACCAACACCAAACCTCAATTCCACCAAATCAATATTTTTTTTCTAATGTATTCAATAGTGGCCTAATTGTTTTCTGGCTGCAGTATTTAGGAGTTCTGCTATTGATTGCTGTGGAAATGGCATTAAGCTGCTGCTGAACCCCACTGAGTACCTCTACCATTGTGTACAAATGAAGAAAGATACAAGGCCATGGGGTATCCTCAGTGAAATACATTTAAAATACTCTAGGATATTGGCATACAAGATTTTGGAAGTGTTTCTATTAAAAAATAGCAAATGGGAGGGAAATGATTTCCATTTAATAAAAAGAAGTACCAAGAAAAAGGTTTTAAAGAATTCTTCAAACTTTCCGGGACTCCCTGATTCAGGAGTAGTGTCCTAACTTGGTGACACTCATTTGTTATTCTTCTGATTGGCTGGCATATTGCTGTGAGAAGAAAATAACCCAGAGGACCTTGCACTCATGGAAAAAAAAATAAAAAAAAAATAATAAAAAAAAATATATATAAAGGAAATTGAATCTCCCCAAAGCATGTACATGCTCGTATTTTCACCTGCTGTGGAACATGCAGGTTTCAGTGTATAAATGAGCATATTCATGCTTACACACTCTCATCTTCATTGTGGTTTATCTTTAACCTGGAGCATTACCACATACTTGCCAGCTTTTTGCCCTGGAAGAGAGCAGATTAGAAGTGTGTGTGTGTTTGTGTGACATGCATAAGCACTGAACAGACTGCAGGAATGATTGGCACCCATCAAAGACCAGGAGTGCACAAATGCTCGCTTAGCCCCTGCCTCTGTCACCCTTGTTCATATTCTAGTAGCAATCCAGATAGCACAGCATCCTGTCTGCCAGTCTCTCTTCTGAGTTCAATGAGATAAAGCACCATGCAATATATGGACAAAGTATGGGCAAAATAAAAGGGGCTTTTTTTTTTTTTTTTCCCCTGGCTCCCTCCTGCTAGAGGGAGTTTGCGATTAGGGATCTGTTACTGAATGTATAATGCAGAGTGTTTTGTTTTAAACTGGAGCTGGTGGGGAGCATTGAAAGCCTGTTCACTTGTCATCTGTTTGAGCAGTTAAAGAAGTTGGGTAATTGTGTTTTCGTTCAGAGAATGACTCTCTGCCTCCACTTTCCACCACACATACAAGGAACACAGTTTGAGGTATTCTTAAAGAAGGAAATCAAATGGGAATCACGAGCACATGATGTACCTGTCAGAGGAACAAACCTGTCAAGTGTGCATAGTGCCTTTTGCTTTCTAAAGTTAGCATAATCAATTGAGACATTTGGGCAAACTATTAAAATAATTGGCCTTTTTCTTCCACCCTACTTTTGATTTGTATTACAGCAGTCTGGCTCAAACCTCTATTGTGCTCAACATGTTCTACCCACGGCTTTGTGTGTGCAAACACGTAGACACAGACAGTCTACCACCCTCATGTGCTGGCTTGGCCATACAGCAGTAAATGTCTCTCATGAGCCCAGACCAGAGCTAGCTGAACTCAAGGAGTGCTTTTTTTACATTCATTTCACTTGATCATAACCATAAAGCCTATATGGGAAGTAACTGCTCCTGGAGATGAGACATGTAAATGTGCAGAGCATTCCAGTCCTCATCCACCTGTGAAGCTACTGTCAATAATTAGCCTGTAAAATCCCTTTCTGTTCAGCTTTGACTGTTTCCACTGTAATTGCACTGTCCTTGCACTTGAGACTGACCACAGTTTAACTTTGCAGTGCTTTCCCTGTTGAAGCTTCTGGGAATTCTCCTCTTCCGTTTGCAAAGCTTAGTTTTATCAAAAGATGTAGATTAGCTAAAGTGTTTCCTCTGAAATAACTTCATCTCAGTGAACTCCTTGTATATCAAAATCTAGGTTTCTTTTGAACTCTCCCTGTATTTGTAGCAGGCTGTTGAGGAGTCCTCTTTGCTTTTTCCCCAGCAGAGACCCTGAAAGTCCTGATTGTTCAGGGACTCCCACTGCCTCCGAGCCTGACATTATCACGCCAAGATGCTGGAAGCCTTGAGACAGGCTCCAAGAGTCCACAGCTTTGGGGGAGACCCAGCATCCCCAGCTAGAAAGATGTGTCCCTACACCACATGTGGGAGTAGTGGAAGGCACCAGGATCCTCAGCTGTTGTCAGGCTCAAGGTTTATTTTTGGGGGGAAGGAAAAGCAGTAGGAGTTACCCTGAAAGGCAAGGGGAGAACCCCAGGTGAAAAGACTTCTAACTCCATTTTACACCGGCTTGTATTTCATATTCCAGAATCTTGTCTGGAAGGCTTTTAGTTCTTTTTTCTTTCCTCTTGGAAAGAGAACCAGTATGGCATCAGAACAGCTCTAGCAGTAATGGGACACAAATCCTTGAGCAGATTGACTGAGACCAACAGTTGGTTCAGGTATTTAACCCTGCATCTATCATACAGAATAAACACCATAAATATCAGTAGACTGATCCATGCTAATTAAGGGATATAGTCCATTCCTGTATGTAGCAGGCAAACTATTTGAGTAAAGACTTTGTTCAAAGATTATCCTAAATTTTTGCTGAAACAACTGGATGGTGCCTTGTACACCGGCACTACCTTTCTGTAAGAAGTATTTCTTAGCACTGCTTAGTGTATGAGTTTGCCAGCTCAAAAAATATGTCACTTAGTGCATATTTAACTGGTACAGCTGAGAGCCAAGGACTGGCATTGCACTGTCATTTAGGGGATACAGGCTCTTCCTGTTTGTTTTGCATGCTTCTATCCAACATGAACATTTTGCTGATCATTTGTTAAGCATAAACCAGGCCTCACTCAGTCTATTCCCTGCAGTTTGTGCTATTAAGTAGTTGGCACAAATTTAGGAAAAATCTGGGAAGGCTCAATCCCAGTGCAATTAACTGTTAGTTCCAGAGCTGTCAGATGGAGTTTGGAGCACTGTGCTGTGGGTTTGCTCTGCTGCTGTTTAGAGCATGTTGATGTCTGTAGTGGTGAGTTTTTAGGTATTTGAGCATTTCCTCTTTTACCAGGTGCTATTTTTGAACTTGCTGCCTTGCCTTCTGGCAAGGCATTCTGAGATGCTGTATCCACAGCTAGCATGGATTTAACAGACTGGTCTGTTCATGAAGAGCATTCCTGTAGCAATAAACCGTTGTTTGGTTTCCCCTGCTGTGGATGCACACACCACACAGAGAAGACTTCCTAGTTTTAGTTCAAAATGGTGTTTCATGTCCAACTCCAAGAGAATTTTCCAGGTGTGCCAATACTGAGAGAGCCCAAGCCCAGCTACCACACAGTGACAAAAATTGCAGTCATAGCATGGTTGATTTTTCTCTAATGTGGGAGCAGAAATTGCTGCTTTGTCAGAACACCTGGTATTCTTGAATCCTGTGTAATGGAACATGTTGTGCTCAGCTGCATGGGGGGCCAGCAGCAAAGGCTTTGTGTTGTGTTCGGGATAATGGAGATGTTACCTTAATTCTCAACAAACCATAGGGAAGGTGAGATTGAGTTTAATCCTGAACTTGTGCATCTCTTGCAGTCTCTCAGCATGCAGCAATTGCTCAATAACATCTCTTTTATAACATCATGCATTGTCCCTGGTGGAAACAGGGTTTTTTAAAAGTGGCAAGAAATTCTGGGGTCCAGGCTGGCATTTTCAAGAATGCCTGGTGAAAATTCAATCAGTCAACCAAAATCATTACCCTTTTCGGAAATTTGGAACTGCTGCTCCAGACTGTGCTGAAATGAACACATTCAAAGACTGGTTTTAGAACATTTTGGTAAGGCAGGGGTGAATAGCTGTTAACACTCAAGAAGAAGGATCTGGCCTACAAAACAGGATCACTTGTTCCAGTTCCTGGCATATATACCTCAGACACAAACATTCTTGTATTGCAGCTCTCCCAAGTACCTCCTCTTCTGTACATTGAGTAGGAAACTTGTGAGGAAGTGTCACTGGTGCAAGGTATAACACAACAGAGTGAAGCTCTGTCATTTCTTCCTACTTTGGGGTTTCCTGTTGGTCCAGGAGACAAACATTCTTTATCATCTGTTACTTTCAAATGCAGGCATAGCTACAGGAAATAAATAATAGGACTATGTATAAACCATGTTTTATCTCAAGTCTGTTCATAAGGAACTGGGCTGTGTATTTTAGCTTATTCCTCCAGTTCCTAATAGCCTTCTGTACCTTTCTGTACAGCTCTATTTATCAACTGTAGCCAAAGCTAGATCTAAAAGAGAAGTCACTAGCATGTGCAAAAACCATTATATCAAATGTATCAGAAGATGGGGATTTTGTTACTAGTTTTCTTCATTGTATCTGAAGCAGATTTCAACAGTCATGATACAAACATATAGTTGTCTTACAAGAATTCCTGATAGATTACATTTAATAGTATTCTGGAAGTCTGGTTACACTGTCAGATATCTGTCACCGTGGATCCTTGTATTAGACTGGAATTTACCATTGCTTTGTGGTCAAAAATCTGGTGTGCATTTCGAGATCTGTGTGTGTGCATATAGTCCCGCAGTCTTGGTGTCAATAGAGGGAAATCTCCTCCATCTGTAAAATACTTTAACATAAAGTTCTTTTTCAGAGATCTTTCTTCTTATATTTCCTTCCTAATACCATGAAATAAATCCCCTCAGTCTAATGTTCTTATCTCTTTTCTTTGATCAATTTCCTCTCTTCACTCCTGCTCCCTCAGCTGCCCCTGAATTTCTTTCCTAAATCCCTTCTGTCCTTTGCTAACCTCCTGTTGTCCCTCACCATCCACTGCAGCACTTCCAAAGGAAAGACGCACACAGTAAGAGAGTACATATTATCCTTTAGGTATTATGGGTTCATTTTATCCTCATTTCAACCTCTTAAATCAATCCCTGATTTATCAAATCCAGAAAATAAAAACATTTACTTAAGAACAAATGGGTAAGGTCATTGGACGCAGGGCAGTGTGGCACACAGCTGTTCTCACAGTCATTTGGGGTCATGTTTTCACTTCCTTTTCCTCTAGGAGTGTAAGCTGTGAGTTTAGAAGCCACAGAGGAACTTGGACTAGGAAGTAGTCTTGTGGAGATACCTCAGAGTACCAACCCCCTTCTGGGCAGCAGTGCAGTCAGACTGGAGACTTGGTTGCTCTGCAGTACCAGAATATCCCCAGTATAACAGACAAGGTACATGGGCCCTGCTCAGCAGACTATCAGAATTAAAAGATGTATTTCACAGGGACTGACATGGAAATCCAGCAACTGGTAGAACCAGATCTAAATACAGCCTATAACAGTTAAAAAAAAACAAAAAAACAAAAAAACAAAAAAAAACCAACCCTCAGTGATCTGTTAACACCAAAGCCTTCATTCCTGAAGAGAAATGGTGTCCTTGCCTTCCTGCATGGCTGTGCAAGGCTGATAGTGGTGAGAACACTTTTAGGGAAAAGCACCAGTTAACAGTGCCTGAGGATTTGGGATCTGCTTGGTGCTGGGCAGCAACCACTTGCTGCTGTTGTGCACAGAGGGGGTGTGTATTTCATTTTGCCATCCTGCTAACTGACCTGTTTTTTTGGCGGACACCAATGATTTAGTGTTTCTCTGCATTTGTTTGGCTGCAGACGCATCTCAATACAGATTGAGCCAGGGTTCAGACTCTCAAATGTCAAGTCTGGGGCTGATGACATACTGCCTCAGGAAGAGAGGAGATATTAAGGATGAAGAAATCTAAGACAGACAGATTGTTAGAGTGTGCAGGAGTGAAATATTGGACAAATGTGCAGAATCATAGAAACAAGGATTGGAAGGGACCTCTGAGGGTTTGTACAGTCCATCCACCCACTCAAACAAGGTCTGCTGTTGCCGTGGGTCAGCTATAGCTTTGTCTGTCTTGGTTTTGAAAACCTTAAGGGACTGAGATTCATCAGCTTCCCTGGGCAGCCTGTTTCAGTGCTGCATTACACTCCTTAGTGGTTTAATTCATCCCTAATATCTACCCTGAACCCCAGTGCAGATGTGAGGAGAGAGACTGACCAGCTATCATGGCTGTTGTTTCAGTAATAAATAAACTTGTGTCAATCATCAAATAAAGACTCCGAGCAATTTTTTTAAATCTGTAGGAGCTGAAAGAAGTACTTTGGAGCTACGGGGGCAGTACTGTATGTTGCAGCCTTATGGTAGAAACAATTGATCAGTGAAGTTAGGAGTCATGCCACAAAAATGCAGTATGAAAGGGTCAGCAAAATCAAAACTGATTTGTAAAACTGAGAATCAACAGGCCAGCATACAAAGAATGGGAGTCTCAACAGCTGAAAATAAACAGAGCAGGAAGTGGGTTTAGGACTGGTTCAAAGGCTACTTTTCTGAGGGGACACTGAGGTTTAAGCAGCTTAAAGGAACTCATGGTAATGATCACATTTCATTTTTGGTCTGAATACCAACAAGAGAGCAACCACATTAGCAGGCAGTGGAGGAGTACTGTCTTAGAACCTACCTGGAGACTTGAGAGGTGAGATCTGTGAGAGGTAACACTGGAAGTAAGATCACAAGTGCACTGGACTGGATTTAAAGGACGTGACAACTGAATTTCTGTGATTTAAGTGTTAGATACAAATCAAATTCTAGATATAAACAAATTCTGTAGGTATACTTTGAGGAACAACTAGCAGATGATAGATGAAATAATTAACATATTGACTTACCTTCACTACACTTCTAAAGAGGTCTTAGCTATTTCTGACTCTTTCATTTCTCACTCTCTCAAATTGCTGGTTCTCACAGAGGCTTGACCTCTATCGTCTATCATCCCTCCAGCTGTCCCTTTCATTACAGTTTCTATTTATCTTCCACTTACTTTCCAGGTGCAGATCATTAGAAATGCTTGGTTTCTCTCCCCTTATTTTTACACATTTTTGAAGAGCAATACCATTCATACAATTCCTAATTTCTTCCTTATTGCTATAACTCTCTGCTACTACTGCAAATATAAATTTCTTCTCCTGTTTTGAGTCTGAGTTCTCTATGTACTACTCCTTAGATTACCCCACAGCCATCCTTCTTTAAAGCTATAACCCCCTCTGGTAGTTCTGTATCCTCAGACCTTTAGCTGTGGGATACTAATACTCATATATAGGCCTTAGAAACTTTGGTTCATCTTTTTTTTCAAAAGCTTTTTAAACTAAAGGAAAGCTAGGGGTTGTGTGCATCCTTAGCCTGAAATAAGATGCCACAATCCTGCCATCATTGTCTAATAATCTGATACCCACTCTCTGACCTTCAGCAGGGCAGAATTTAACACAGCCTGATTTAAATAAGGTGCTGTAAATAGCCAGTCAGAATCACCAGGTCCTTTATTTGAATATGCAGATACGGTTTTTCAAAGTTACAATATCTCAGCCAAGGTATATCAGCATTTCAGGCATTATTTTTATGGTCAGGAGTACAGATGCCTAGACCTGCAGCACACAACGTAATGGGACATTTGGGACAGCCAAGCAGAATTAAAGAATTCGGGGCATGGCAAAAAGGTTATGTCTTGATAGATTTAATGCATATATAGATGTTTAGATAACGTAAGCTTAAAGCCTATGCTTAATCCTCATAGAAGTTGTGAATGTTTTTCAGGATTTTATAGGCCAGGCATGTCCCGGAGAATATGTTTCAATGAATTAGTTTTCATATGAGACTCAGGAAACTAATGAAATTGAAGTTGAAAGATGAGGATTACTCCTGGACACATCAGAATGTATTGGTGGGAATGTTTTAATGGATTTAGTAGACAATAGATGACAGGTATTTATTGCCTGGTGAACAAGTGGCATATGACGTTATTCCGCTACTCATCATGGAAATAACTTCCATTAATTTTCAATCAAGATTTCTGTGGCTCAAAATGCATATAAAACATGCTAGTCTAATCTCAGAGTTATCATAAGAGGATTCTGCTCCTGTTGGATTCAGCAGAACTGCAGCTAATTTCTGCAGGAGTTCTTTTTATGCTGTGTCATCCCTGAGATAGAGCTCAGAGGCTCCCTGATCCTCTTGCTGTGATAAATAATTTTTACTCCCCCATGGGCATTTTCACTCCACCCATTTTATGCATTTTCCAAGCCATAACCTCCTTCTTCTCCAACAGATGATTTGATTTTAGTTCATGGTATTTTTAAGTGATTTCCTGAGGATGGGAGGGATTTCCATGCATGCAGAACTGTTAAACTGAATCCTCATTATAGTAACTTCAAGTGGCTGGTTTAAACTGCTGGCCACCCATCTGAGTCATTATGCTAAATGTTCTTTGCTCCTGGGCACCTCCCTCTCTGTGCATGCCACAGTGATGTGAGAAGGAACACAGAGGTTCCTGTGGGATCTTGACGTCTCATCCAAAGCACCAAAGGGCATGGGCTGCATGGCTTTGTAAATTAATCTCCTCCCATAGACTTGAATTCACCCGATGGGTCTGCTGGTACAGTGCGGGCACAAAAATACATAGATGAGAAAATTGGAGTAGAACTGGAGTAAGTTGCAATCAGTTGTTTGTAAAAGTGTACCTATACTTGGGAAGCTGCGCCTTTGGAAAAGCAGTATGCACGGAGCATGGACCATGAATGGATTCCTAAAATATACTGCAGCATAAAAAACACACGCTGCATTGTGTCTGATGGTACTTATATGGCTTCAGTCTCCATGGAGGATGGACTGAGCCAGCTTTGGAGGCAGCAAAGATCACAACATTGTATCAGAGGGGCTGTTGTCCTTCAGCCATTCACAGCTTCAAAACCTAAGGTGGCATGTTTTTCCCTGTTCCTGTAGTAATTTGCCTTTCATTCCTCTTTGCTGTTGCACACTCCCTGGTAAGTCTGGCACTTGCTCTGGGATGTGTGCTGGCCATCTGCTACGAGGTATGTGTAAATATGTGCATACAATGCTTTCAGCAGGGCTGGCTTCTTTCAGGCCTTGTTGAGTACAGAATCTGAAAGGACACTGCACAGGTACAGACCCATCAGCTCCTCAGCATATTAGGCTGCAGTCTTAGTGCACTGATACCCAGTGCTTTCAGGGAATTAGCTCCACAGAATAGGTTAGCTGAAAAGTATATTTAGCCTAAAAGTTAAGTAGGAAACCCGAGGGAAAACAGACTTTGTGGCAGCTGTTTTTCTCCCCTCGACTGCTCTGTTTTCACTTGGTACTGTAACTCCCTGTTGCCCTCAATTAACCAGTTCTTGATACCTGCCCAACTTTGCAAAATCAATCACTTAATCACAGACAAAGGCTGAACTTTCTACTTCCTGGAACAGTTCAGCCTCTGAACCGTTGGTTCCGTGTATCTTCCTCTTCACCTGCTTTTGCATTTCCCCAGCTCTGCAATCAAACTTGTTCTAAATACCTGCAAGCTTAGTGCATTTCTATTCTATATTGTTCCCAATAATGATGAATTAGCATGAGTGGAAAATGTTGCCAGTTTTCTGTTTTCATGTTAAGAGTCCTAGGCTGTAACATTATAAACTGTTACTTAAGAAAACCTGTAGCTGCTAGTCGGGGGAGACCATGGAGGTTTCAGCTTTGAACTAGGCTGAGACTACTTTTTGCCTTGATTTCAGAGAGTGAAATTCTGGGCAAGTCGAAATGGCTTTTTACGGTGTTCATATATCCATAAGAAATAGGGAAAATTCTGCTCTGTCTTACCCTGTGCTGTAGTTCTAGTTTGATAACGTATCTGCAGTTCATTTCCATTATTTTCCTCTTCATTCACCTTCCACTACAAGTTGAACAAATGATATACTTAAGTGACAGATGTTTCATCCTCTTCTGCTAGTCTTACTCTTTTTTTTTTTTTTTTTTTTTTTTTGTGCAAATAATATATCAGACTTCCCATGTAGTTCTTCATGTCACAACACTGTCAGAAATATGGTGAGCGACTAATTGGACTTTTAAAAGACCAGAAGCCTTTTTTCCTGTTTGGGCTTCATATGGCAATCTCATCTCAGCTAAGACTCCCAGTGTTGTGGAAAACTATTCTCTACAGGGGTTTCATTACCGTTCATTTTCCTGTAGTGAATTTTCTTTAGTTTGTGGCTTTCCCTTCTCATTTACTAACCTGTGACCAGTCCCTTCTTCCATTCTGTTGTATCCCAGGGCTCTGTTTCTGCAGTGTTAGGCACCTTGTGAAGTCTCTGCTGTGGATGTTTTCTGTCAAAGCCAGTCGACAGCTGGGTAACTGCACGTTGCCCAGTGTGTCTTTTCATAGGAAAACAAGACAAAGCAGATGCCAGAAACAGCTCATAGTTTTATGATCTGCAGAGCTTACTGCTGTCTACAGCCATACTTATGTTACCGTGGGACACTGCTCCCTGTTTCAAGGGAGTCCTGAGCTTGAGCTGGAGAATAAGAGATGTGCAGGGAGATACCAGCCCCCAACTTTGGGAGATCTCAAAGCTGTTCCTTCTCAGGTAACTCCTGCCTTGTTACACATCCTGGTTCTGAGATGAGGACTTCGGGAGTTTCAGCCAGAATTGTGTGGATACATGGGCAGTATCCACAGTGTTGAGAACTCTTCTTCACATGCTCTTCTATTATTCTGGTAAAGCTCTTGCAGTATGGTGCTAGCAAAAGTAGCTTGGTGGAAGCAAACTATAACCAGTGCTGCCTTTTCCTCCTTTTTTTAACTGATGTGGGGTTATAACCATGCTTTCCTATCACTCCGTTGTTTAGGGGTCTTGAAAGCTGGTCTAAACATAGTTTGCCAAAATAAGAAGAGTAGGCTTGGTGCTGATGTATAGGAATTCATCAAAGCAGAGCAGTGGCCAGCTTTCCCATTTCAACTCTCATGTTGTGTATGAATTTCAGAGACAGGGCTCACTAAAGCTCTTATTTATGTACAATGTTCATAGTTTACTATTTGATTTAGGGATCTCCCAGTCATCTCATCTGCAATACAAGGCTCTGCTTTGCAGAGTTTATCACCATAGTCAGAAGGCAACTTCTCTGCAAAAAGAGCTTGCCTATGACCTTGAGTATTCTTGTGGTTGTTAGATGCTTGTGCAGGTTTCCTGAGGAGCTGGAAGAGCCAAATTTGCAGTATGAGTCTGCTTCTGAATGTGTCTGTAAAAACCAATGGTATTTTAGGTTTTCCTGTTTGTTTGTTGTTTTTTCTTCTCCATGCTTTATAGTTCAAATGCGTCCAAGCTTGCAAGTGAGAAAAAAAATTTCCTTTGGCTTGTTTCAGAAACTCACTTGGTAAAGGTACCTGGAGGTAAAGCTTTTACACCTGAAGGTTAGTCATTTAGGAACCAAAGCAAAGGTATTACTCCTTCTGTCATGGCTGTGCTTACTCTGCAAGGATGATAGGAGTGTTTAAACCTTGTTTGTGTCATTTGGCTACGCAGAATTGTCTACGAATGCTCAACAGGGACCAAGAGGAGGTTCTTTTAAAGCTGTGCCAGCCGCACAGTGAAAATGCTTACGCAATACCAGCTCAGCACTGCTGTTGGGAACAGAGCCTTGCTCCTTCCTCTCACCCTGCGCCAGGCAAGCTGAACCAGTGAAAATTGTGTTTTCATGCTGTCACTGCATCAACGGTGGGGACTTCGGTGGCTGTGGCTTTTTTTAGTTACGTGTTGTCATGCCACTGTCTGAATATAGTCATGTTGGCAGTCCCCTGAAGTGCAGCCACTTTTCTGGCTGTACGGATGCTTTTAAGCTAACCTATTATGGAAAGGCATTACCTACCCCCTTGGAGCAGGAGACAGATCTTTCCTGATTTTCCTCAGACTACCAGAATCATTTAATTTGAGAAAAGGATAAGCAAAATAAGATACTGCATGATAATCAGAAAATTTGGTCCTGCAATGCAGCATTATGAAAGAAAGAAAAAAAAAAAAAAGGCAAGAGAGAAAGAGAAAACAGAGCAGTTTATCTCCCTGCACCATACTGGGGAATTCAGAGCAAGAGAACTGTGTATTTGGGTCAGTTGAGTCCTAAAGGAGAATTTTCATGCAGTATTTTCAACCCATTTTCATTTAGGGTTATTGAAGATGCTAAACCTTAAAGGGGCAAATATTAATAAGAAATAATCCTGTAGTTGTGGACCGCCTGTTCTGTTGCTGCTGCTATACGGCAATAAAGCAGCTAGGGTATGTGTGCATGATGCAATACAGGATCATGCAGAGACACCTGAGTTAGCTCTGCATGTGCCCATGTGGGGACAGAAACATGAGAGTCATATCAGGACAGCACTCAGCTTGGGCTCATTAGGCATCTTGTTTGGAGCTAGCTGAGACATCTCTGCCCAGCATGGAAATTTCTTAGTTCTCCTCCGAATGAGCTTAGGCTTATGTGGGCCTGCCACATCTCACTAAAATTCCAAGGAAGTCTTGCCACTGAACTCAGTGGATTTTGGAACAGACCTGGACATAATTTCAGAAAGGTGTTCCTCAGTAGAGTCATGCTTGTATCTGGCATGCTGGGCACCTCTTCTGCATGGGGTTCTGCTGGGCCAGGAGAAAAACTCACAGGGGACAGTCGGAATAGTCAAAACAGAAAAGCATCACACTATAAAACATAGCTCTAGTGAGAAAAGTGTTTAGCATGAAGTAAACTTCTGGGAGATTCTGTGTGAAATAAGACCAAAGTCAAATGTTCATTCCTTCAAACATCTTCTTCCAATTCCTGTTACTCCTGTTCCACTGCAATAACTTCTGCTTTATGCTTTTGCTTATCTTTGTCCCAGGCATTTTACACTTGTCCAGGATGCCCACCACTCTACCACTGCCAGGGTCAGTTCAGCTGGGGTGATAAATCTTTTCCAGATCCAAGTTTTTACTCTAAATGAAGAGATCCAGAGAGAACAAAGGCTTGCCCACATCTGCACTTTGTAATGACCACTTTTTTCATCAAGCCAGAACCAGACCCCCTTGCCGCCCAGACCCTTCTTCAAGAATATGAGCATTTAAAAGAGTCAAACAAATATTTTTAGAGGAGTAATCAAAACTTCTACTGTGTGAGGATATTGAAGAACAAATGGACAGCTGAATTTAGACTGAATGTTCTAAAACTTGTGTGTTGTACATCATTTAAGCAGTCTAGCCTCTGTGTGTATTTAAAGAAAGGTAACTTGGTTTCTTCCTTCTTTTAAGATTGGCGGATAGGAAAAGATGTTTGAGAAGATCTCTCTGATGTCCAGATCACAAGGTCTTAAACTAGGCAGATTTTTTAAGAGATGTAAAACGTCTCATAGTGTTTTAATGTGCCAGCTACAAATTGGCCCAGAAAATTTTCATTTGTTTACAGAAAATCCATAATAGTGGTACAACAAGAATACTTGTGCTACTCAGAAATTGCTGTAGTCAGTTT
The DNA here is from genome assembly GCF_029207755.1 of Chamaea fasciata. Classification (NCBI taxonomy): domain Eukaryota; kingdom Metazoa; phylum Chordata; class Aves; order Passeriformes; family Sylviidae; genus Chamaea; species Chamaea fasciata. Next base: position 16,483,007 of record NW_027094092.1, on the reverse strand, counting down.
GAGCTTTTGATATAGACTATAGCTCTGCTCCTTCCTGAGGGTCTCCCATAGTTGTTATTGCAGACATATTTAATCACCTGGGTTTAAAACTGGCTCTGCCATGTCCTTTCCCTGATGACTTACTCCCCATCTTTGTTTTCACAGTGTCTGAGGGCAGCACTGTGCTTTGTCTCCTTTGCCAAGTATCCTAACATGAAGTAAACATGAAGCAGCTGTGAACTTGTGCTGGACATTGTGACAGTGGAGTTAGGAGTAATGTATGTGTGTGAACTGCTTGCGATTAATATCAAGTGTGTCTTTTTTTAGCAAGAAGCTGTCATCTTCAAAGTTGCCCCCCCCACTTCATCTTCCTCATTAATTTTAATTTTTTTCCAGTCTTCCTGTTAAAAATGAATACTTAATGAGTGCTTCTGCTATTTAAAATGCCTCAAATTCCCTCCGTAATGATGCCTCTCCGTCAAACTGAAAACACATTCTTTGTAAACAAAAAACAAGACCTTGTGGCATGCAATTTGCATACCTTCTGTGGCATCTTTTAATTTATAGTATTGAAATTTATTTTTAATTTCTTTTTATCTGTTTCATTCTGGCTGTGCTCTGTGAACATATAATGTTGATGGTTAGTTGTCATTTATTTTTTTACTTGGCCTCTGTTAAAAAACTGTTCCTATAAAAGCAGCATTTGTAGTCTGTCTGTTTCAGAAGTTTGGATAAAGTTTGACTTATCCATAAATGATTCTTCTCTAGCTGTTATTCTCTAGCTGTTTTGCTATCACTTTGAGCTATGGAAAGGTATGTCAAGAATTATTTTTTGTATTTTTAAAATCTGTTCCTGTGCTTGGGCAGAAGTTTTAATCCCGCTGACATGGGCAGGAATAAATTAATTAGCCAGAAAGTTCAGGTCCGATTGATATCAGAAAAAGTTTTGCAGTATTCAGCTTTTCATATGAGTACCTACAAAGGAAAATTAGTCCCTTTGTAGTAAATTTATGGTGTCTTTGGATTAGCCATGGTAGCCAGGAGCTGATAGGCATGGAAGCAGAAGGCAAAGCTTGGGATGAAAATCCAGCAATGTATGGACACGTTTCAATGCAAGTGGACTTTATAGTGAGTGCAAAGATGCACTGTCTATTCCCCGTGTATGTGTTATGTGACAGAGGCCCATATGGTGGTGGCCAGCTCTGTGCAACAGAGAGCAAAAAAGAAATAAGTCCACTGAAGGCAGGAACTCCTTCTAGAGAGCCCTGTGCTCACTCTCTTCCTGTCTTCATGCCATCTCAGGTGGCAGCGTACCTTCCTCCTCTGAGTCCAGTCTTAGAAGCCCGAGACCTCTACAGAAGCTATCGAGTGTTACATTTCAGTCGCACAGTCTAAAAAATACCTTCTTCAATGAGGCCTCGGACTGGGGGTTCAAACACAGTAGCCATTTGTAAAAATGCTCTTGCTCCAACACAGTCACAGTGTTGCCTCCTTAAATGGGTAATTTGTCCTCAAATCTTCAAGGGCAACTAATCTTGCGAGACACCAACGTATTGCATAGCAAAGTACTTTTAAACAGGTGGCATTAAAAATTACCTGTCAGTTGAATGAGTGTGCTCCAAGCTTCTGACTTGCTTTCTTCATAGCCTTTGCCTCACAGCTGGCAGACTGTCCACACAAATTTTACCTGTCTTAATTTCAAGGAGCCTTAGGAACTAAGACCTATTTATCTGAAAATCTGTGCTTTGAGTTCTTCAGCTACACACTTTGCAGGGAAAGGAGCTCATTTTCAAATTCTTTTTTTCTTTTGTAGCCATGTCTTTTACTTCATATTATTATTGTTAACTGTCTTTCCTTGACTTTATAACCAGCTGATTCTCGACACCAAGGGTGTAAACCAAGACCATTAGGAGAGAGAGGAACTGTCCATGTTATAAAAAAGGGGACATTGTTTATACATCAACAAAACTGTGATAGAAATTGAGAGGCTTCCTAATGGAAGCCAAACAATTATTCATGCAGCAGAGGAGGATGTAATTTCCAATCTGAAGCACTTTAGGGGCCTTCATCTACTTTTTGCTGTGTGCTGGCTGGCATCTCATTTCCAGGAGTTATTCTGCCTCTATCAGCACAACTGAAATCTGCGCCCACTGCTGTGCTGGCTTGTAAATCGCTGCAGCCAGTTACGTGCTCCAAGTTACTGTGCACAGTCTGAATGCGCTACCAAGGTCCCTTCCTGCCAGCACTCAGCTTCCAGGAAAGGCATTTCTGTTTTCCCTTGCTAAGACTTTCATTTCTGGTTTCCATCTTAATTTCAGACATTTGCAGCCTGGTATAGAGAGCTCTGTACAACCCAGTTTCCTCCTTGCTTGGCAATCAGTGAGACACAAACAATATACTGCTTTTGTTATAATAAACCCTCTGCAGTATTTAGTGTAGATTTACCCATGTCTTTAAGTTGTGCTGGTGATAGAACTGTGAAATGGGAAATGCCTTTTTAGTATCTTTTGTCTTTCTTGTTGACCTAAATGCAAAGTTCCCTGGAGCATATTCCTTAGCAAATTTGGTTATTGTATTAATTTCAAAGGAATTTAGGTCTGGTTTCTGCTTCCAGGTTCATGATCAAGATGCCAGTTTATGAACTTACTGAAGCTTCCATGAATCTGTTTGTCAGCATTACAGTGATGCATTTGGGACTAAGCAATTTTTCAGAAACTTGTTATTAGCAAAACCATTCATATTATTTGCTGGTTTATATTCACTGTTTCTAGTTTGTGTCCCTTGTTCTCTTGGTTTTATGGGTTACCCCCTCTTTAGCTGACTAGCTTTTTTAAGCAGGAGAAAGAAGAGGTAAATAAGGAATAGTGTTTGTCCCTCTTTTCACATAAATGGCAGATATGCACAGAAAATAATGCAGTCCCTCAGACACTGAGAAAATATCTTGCCTGGTGGTCTTTAGAAAGACCAAATACAAATGGGCACAGACTTAGTGAATAAAGTGATCAGCAGGTTCTGCACAAGCACTGTCTTGCTTCTTTTTAATTGTTTCTTTTATTTTAAATTGCTAGCAGCCAACACTGAGTGAAATAATAACCAAATATGCAGAAATAGCCTTGTAGTGTCAAGGATGAGGGTGGCAATCAGAGAGAAGGGCTGGAAACTCTCCCTTGCAGCTCATGGACTATGCAGCTTAGAAAGAAAGAAGATCTCTTGCTTTTTGGTGGCATTTGGCTTTGCCATGCTGCTTCTCAGCTCTTTTCTTTTTCTCATGGATCCATAATGTGCTAAATCAGTTTTTTGTTTCTTAGGGATATTCTGCCCAAGACAGAGCAGCTGAGTGTGGGAGAAAAGAAATGCCCTCCAGATTTTTTACCAATAATCCAGTTTACTAAACAGTAATCAAAGCCTGCTCTTCATTGTCCCACCAAATGGGACTGGGGGCTCTGGCCTCCTGCAGTGGTTTAGGATGTTTACATCCTCTTACACCGCATTACTGTTCCCATCTCAGAGCTGACAGAAGAGGAGGTCCATCAGGCACATTAGCTTTTAAATTAGCAGTTTGAATTGATATGGATAGTTTAAAATGAACGGGAGAGGCTGAGGTGCAGGCACAGGGCTCCCTTGTGTTGATTCTGCTGAAGGACTAGAAGAAGGAATTAAGAGGGTGTGTGGATGCAAGAACAGCTGACAAGACAAGGGGAGGTGAGAGGAAGTTGTTAGTAGCCTAACCTTGTTATGGGCCTCAATAGTCGCTGGTTTGGGTAAGTTTGGGGGGTTTCCTTGTCCTTTCTGAAGGTCTAAAAAGAAACCTGTCTAGAGTCTTGGCTCTGAGGTCTGTGTTTTAATCATACTTGTTCACAGTGGCAAGCAAGAATAGCATTTCTCTAGTATCTTGTTTGAAATTTTGTGAGGTTGCCTATAGGAGTTGAGGAGATAAGGAAATTAATCTGGAATAGCTGTTCAAACAGAAGCTTCTTACAGTGCCTCCTAACCTGCTCCACATGTAGAACAGAGGGAACAAGACACGTAGATGTGAGGAGAAAGAAAACTGCTTTACAAAACTAAACCCAGCCCCAATAAGAAATCATAGGCAAATTCAAAGGTACAGAAGTGTAAACTCTACCAATTGCAAGTGGGCAACCTTTTATGGTAAGTTTGAGAGCCTGATCTTGTCACGTGCCTAGTTCATAGTAAGTGCAATCCTGTGATTGCAGTTACATCATGTGCCTGGGAGCACAGAAGGCACACTGGGAGGTGCTGATCAGGTGAGGGTAGGTGTTAGGACTGCAGTTGTAATTTCAGCCCCTAGTAAATCTACTCCTGGTTTTGGGCCGCAAGGTTATTTATCCTAAGGAGAGAATAGGCTGTCTTCTGTAATGTGTTGTGAGGCGGGGAATAAGGTGGGAGGGAGTGCTGCTTGGAGCAGAGTAGGTTTAGCCTTCGTTTGCGTGCCACCCTTCCTCCTATTTATTTGACAAATTTTGTTCTATGTATTTTAAATAAATGGAGGACTGTATTTAGCTGAACTTCTCCCAAAAGGCACAAGTTTCTGAGTACAATCTGTGAAGTTTTCTCTTTCAATGTCTCTGTTGCTAATAAAACCCATAGCTGCAGCATGATGCAGTTTCTACCTCCCTCTCTTTTCTGTGGGAGCTACTTTTCGTGTGAACTGAGGTAATCCATTTGTAGAGTCCCCAACACAGTCTAAACCCATTTTCCCATTGAGGCTCTCTGGTTTTGGGGGGCTGTGGAAGGCACATCTTTAGCAAGCTCCATGCATCTGCCTGTCCAAGGCTCTGACGCACGCTTAAGTGTCATTCTTACTAAAGCTGATCAGTTCCAGGCTCTGTCTGTCACCAAGAGCAGCTGTTTGTTTCCTAAATGAGAATTCCCACACCTGCGTCAGCCCCTATTACAGCTCCATCCCCACCACACTGCCTCCTGCTCTTTTCCTTCCCTTCTAGCGCCTCTTTTAGCTGGAAGCCAAGGACAAAGATTCCTCTGGCCCGTAGGTGTTGTGTGCCACACACGACAACTCGGAGGGAAGCCTCGTGGTCCGGCGGCTGCAGCAAATGTCCGCAGGACTGGCAGGGCCCGGGATGCAGGGATGGCTAAGCAGCTGACTGCGTGGCCTTGGGCGAGTCACTTGACCTCAGCATGCCTCAGTTAACCCAGCTGGAAAATTGGGTAAAAAGCAGAAACCTTAATGCTGTCTCTGAGCTGAGTTCTCCTGGGGAAAGATATAAATGGCAGGAAGGTGGGTGTTTACTGCTTTAGGCTTATGAATTATGTGAAGTATTTGGATGACTGGAAGTGCCAACTGGTGTAAATAGCTGGTGCCCAGGTGCACGTAGAGAATGGTGACAGAAAATGATGGCCCTGCTCCCTCAGGGGGAAAAGCAAGCTCAGATTTTGACTCAGGCCATGTCATGAACATGCCATGTTTGTGTGGGAGGTAGTGACCAGCTGTGACTGGAACTTACTGAATAACTGCTGAGCTCAAAACGCTTTTTGCTGGTGTGTTCTTTAAAGGTCTGGTATTCCCTATTTGAGGCATCCCAGATTTGGCTGGAATACTGGAAGACTAGAAGATGGATGAGAAATATAATGGGCAGAATTCAGTAGAAAATTCTCTGATTTACCTGTAACTGTGAAGTAATAACAGGAAGAAGGGAAAGAAGGGGAAGGGAGTAGATGCTACAGCTGTAGATGTGTAAAAGCAAATATCAGGAAGAAAAGCAAATTAAAAGGAAGTTTCAGACTCATTGGCTGCTGTTTCCTTTGAAATATTCTGGCAGATTTGGTTAGCTTGTGATTCAGCAAAATCTAAGCACACCGTAGTCTGGGCATTCACAAATTGGCTTCAAAGAGCTTCTCTTATGGCCTTGAATCAGGCTCTGGGTCAGGAACTTCTCTCTAGGTTCAGTCTATAGCTCCAGGCTGTCATTTACAGCCTACCACAGTCCTTTCCACTCCTCTCGTTGAAGTTCTGAATCTCCCAACAATTCACACCCTGCAAATTTTTCTGGCAAACTAAGATTAGGGCTCTTTGCATCTTGCAAATAGCTTGGTAGATGGATCTTAACCTGTCAAGAAGAATAACAGGTAAGAAAAGATCTGTCATGTTTGAACAGTTCCTCTCTCCACCCACGTTTTCCTCCACTTTCTTCGAGCCGCATGACCGACTCGAATGTGCCATTTGTTTGTACAGTAGGGAGGTGTGATTGCCCTGGTCCCAAGAGAGAAACTTTCACAGCATGAAATTCAGGCATAAACAAAATTATTTAAATGGCAGTAAAAATGCATTCCCCACCTCCCAGGTGCCCCAATGCAGCCTCGGTGGCATTTTTCCCCAGTTACAGTCCAGAGGGATTCATATTAAGAGCAAATATGAATGTGCTCCAAAGTAACATTAATCATTGGCCAAGGTCAGCAGGACAGAGCCTGCAGTAGTGGAGTATGTTTAGTATGTGTCTTCCTTGTCATCTGTTTTTTGCCTGTCCAGTTTGGTTCACCTGCATGTGTTCAGCAGCTTGTACCATCCCCACTGTCCTTCCCTCCTCGTGACATTGCTGAATTCAGAGGCAGGCTCTTTATCTTGGCGGCTGGCTGCCAGTTCATCTAACCCAGGGCTGACGCATTTGACTTCAGGCTGTGCTGTCACTTGCCCCTGAGCTGTGCACCTGTCTGAGGTGTTCTGCCCATCCTATGTGCACTCCTTTGCCAAGGCTTCTTGCAGATTTTCTGCTATGGATAAAGCAAGAGCTGGGCAATATTAGGACGAGCTTGCGTAGAGGGAAAAGAAGGAAGAAGAGCAAGGAATGATTATAAATTACTAACAGTCACCACTGTGTGCCATCTGCAGAAATCCCCATGACAATAAAGACACTGGGGATATTACTTGTAAGCAGTGCTGTTAACACCTTCTGCAAAGGAAAAGCTTTGTGAACACCCACTGATCCCAGAGAAGGCACCCACTGGAAGCCAAGTTTGCAGCAGGCATTAATAATCCCATAGAACAATATGTGCCAGTTAGAAATAGCTGAGCTATTTATCTCCAAAGCTCTCCTTGGGCAGCTGCAGAGGGGCAGGCTTTCTATATTTCTGACTGACATTTTACTAATCTAGTATATTCTCTGCCTCAAACACATTAACAGAATTACATAGGGTAGAAATAGTCTTGGAAATTATTATTTGTTATTTTGTATAGACTTGGCTGAAGCATGAATGGCATATTGTGCAAACATAAAAACAGGAAATCCTTACTCCAAAACGTAATCATATCAATAGTCCATGAAAGGATAGATCAAATGAAGTGATATACCTGGCATCACATGAAAGCTAAATGACAGAGGTACAGAAAGGCACCAGGTCTTGCCCCTGGTTGTAATACCTTTCCCCTGTACCACCCTGTGTGAGTGCTGGTTTTCACTAAAGAGTTTCACAATGCTTTGCAAGAAATCGTGAATTAATCTCCACCAGAAACCCATGAAGAATTTGTGAATGAAACTATATCACAGTCCTGCAAATTAGGCATTGTCATTTCCAGTTTGTAGGGGGCCATGAGTGCCTAACCCAAAGGTAAAGAGCAAGCAAAACCTCAAGGCTTGCACATCAGATCTTTTTTAGGTATTACTTAAAATATTATTAGCTGATGCCAGACATATTCCCCTTTCCCATGTGAAAGAATTCAGTCAGCAATAGGCTGCCATTATTCACATTTAAAGCATTCTTCCTTACATGGATAATTACCTTATCACAAGACAGTATATGGAGCCCAATGACTAGGAGACATAGGCGTGGTGTGGCCAGTGTATGTCAAATAAAACTTGATCCATCCATGAAACCTTCCCTGAGACTGAGACTGGTTTTCCCTTTGCTCACTTTCCCTCTTGTTTCTGCCCCAGAAACCCCAAACTCTTGTGGTTTGAAGCTGCACGCAAGGATCCAAAAGCTTTTGGGGCATTTTGACGGATGAAATGTAATAGAGCCCTGAATCTGAGCTCATCAGGTCAGCTTGGCCTCGGTGTCTGCTGTTAGTGGATGAAGGCAAACCACCAGCTGTCACTGAAGGGACATGCAGGGATGACTCCTGCTTGGAGACAAGGGGGTACATCCTCTCTCAAAGAACATTCCTCATAAATAAATAAATGGTGGTCAGGCTTTCCCAAATAATGCGACTAGCATGTGGAAGAGAGCAGGGTTGGTGTCTCCATTTGCATCAGTGAATGTTTATCCAAATGGACTGACTTTCCTGGGAAAATGCATGCTATATAAAACACCTGACATCTGCTGAGTTCCAGGTGCCTGCCAAATTCTGCTGTGTCCCAGGTGTGCTTATTCCCTATGAAGTTTGCTGCTGCCAGCACAGTGACAGCATGTCGGAAGGGAAGATAGTGATGATCAGTCCCCCCGATAGCCGTTTTGGCTGAGTCAAATTGTGTTGCCATGCACTCAATCCCCTGCTTATCACAGGATGCAGCTGTGTGCTACTGGAACCAGCTCTAATTGTGCTTGTGGCTGTCTCCTGGAGGATTTTAATAAGCTCTGCAGAGTATGTAGGAATTAGACAGTGTCTCTTTAAGCAATTTGTAAACCCCTGGGAGCACTGTTGGTTTTTCTTGCAGAAGCCACCAGAACCAACCTGCATAGTGGTTCACGCAGGTAGTAAGGCATTGCTTGTTTAGCAGAGGCTGTAATTTTGAATGGAACAGTGGCCATGTGACTTCTTCATATTCCTGACATTGTATGAAGAACAAATACACCATCCCCTGGTGAGAAGTCTAGTCTGAAGAGATCTGTCTGTACAGCAAAAATGTGTGGTTCCTCGAATACACTGCTGCTGTTCAGCTGGTGGTCGCCCTAGATGCTGGCACTGAGGGCACCTCCCACTGCAGCTCTCTGGGGGGACAGCACAGAACTGACCTTTGTCAAATGGAGCACCCCATTAAGAACTGTTCCCATTTGTCTTAATTAAAGAGCAAATTTTTGTATCATAAAGGACAAGTTTATTCCTAAAAGCAAACACAAGCAGCAAGTAGTAAAAATAACTAGATCTTTATTGCCAAGCATCTGAACTAATAAATATTTATCAGCTTAATTCACTGGTATAAATATGAGCTCATTTGTGACTTTTCTCTATCAGGCCACTTCCTCCATCATGACATGACATTTACCTGTTATCTGTCCGTTTAGTCCTTTGTAATCTGCCAGTGATTACAGATTCTTCTCTTTTTTCCAATGGTTGCTTCTCTAGAAAAGCATTAGTGAAGAGAGTAGCACATTCTCATTTAGGGATTTCTTATTAATGAATAGGAAAAGATTTCTTTGTCTTTACAGAGAAAAAAGAAAGACAAACATAGACAGTCATTTATTGTGTAGTTTCACTGAACAGAACAGAAAACACTGCTGCTTTTAGTGAGTGGAATTCTTGAAGAGAGCTAATTCCTGGGGGGAAAATAGATTGAAAATTATACTGGGAGGTAGCCTAGCCTTCATTTCTTTTCCCAAATACTCTGAGTCCTTGTCCTGGCTACTGTTGACCATAGGCCTATCATGAGAACATTGGTTTTAAGAAGTAAGAGATCTGCCAGAATGACTGGGAAAAAATTACATGATTGCGTTAGGAGAGGTAAAATGAACAAAAAACACATAGCGAAACTACAGAATAATGGGAAGCCTAAAGCGTGTGTAAGTTCAAGAGTTAGAGAACTATTTGGATAGACATTCCAGGTCAAGTGATCCTCACTGATTGCCAGAAGGTGAGAGGGGCAGATGCACTAGGGAAGACTCACTCCTTAGTTTGTTAGTGTGTTTCCATAAGCAATAGCTGCCAGCACCTGTTGGGAAACCTCTGGACTAGCCAGACCCCTCTTCTAAGCTCCATTCCTAACTGCCTTCCCAGTCTCAGTAAGGCTGGAACTGTCTCGTTTGTACATACAGGTATCAGAACAAAGGCATGATGTTAAGTGGGGCCTTAACAGAATATGAACAATGAAATAATAATTAATAAATGTAAAAAAAAATATTTACCAGCACAAAGAATTGAATTATAAGACCAAACTCATCTGAGTGAATAAATCCTACTTTTTGTATAAAATTTGTAAATATGGGACCAACTTCACACATCCAGGGTGCACATGGCTTTTTTGGGCCATAACTTGAATCTTGTTGTGCTTGTTTTAGAGGTCTCAGAGGGATGGACTGGGATATCCTAGTGAGCCAAGTAGCTCTGGCTGTGAGGGTGCAGAAAGAACTGTGCCTCAAGGAAGATGAGTTTCTCTGCGTTTCCCTGGTTTGGTAGAATAATACAGATCCTCACTTTGAGCAGACCAAGTATTGGGTGCACATGCTCTTCACCATTAGGAAAATGCCCTTTGGAGCATTAAAAGAGTTCCTTTGTTTCATAAAATGTGTTTGGGGTTTGGTTTAATGAAAAATGAATTAATTGCAGATTAGCTTCCATTTGCAGCTTTTTTTTTTAAGCTGTCAGTGTATGGGAGCTGGACTTTGTGTGTAAGCCCCATTCTCTGTGAGAGCTCATTGGAAAAATTAAATACGTGATTGCCCATATGCACTGTCATTTTGAGAGCTTGGGAATTGTATCATCTTCCTCCCTTGCAGCTTCTGCCTGGGCATTTTGGTTTTGCCTTGATTTCCCGTCCCAGGAAACCTACAGGGAACCGCAGATTCAGTTGATGTCAGCTGGGGCTCTACCTGCAGAAGGGGCTCTACCTGCAGAAGGCAGAATGCAAACACATGGGGGTAGTAGATCACCAAAGCCCTTTCTCCTGCTTTCCATATTTTCCAGGTTTCTTCCTGTCATTTGCATTGGGCAAGCCCCAGAACAAACAACTTGGTGATCTGTTATAGAGAGAAGTATTTTGATTCTCACCCAATGATGATGTGCAGTGTTTGAAGAGCAGAAAATGTGGCCCTGTGAAGGGAAAGGGAAGGTCTTTCACAGGGACTGGGGCACTCCTCAGTTCCCATCTCGTGGTGCTCAGCTGATGGATGATCCCCCAGCTGCACATGCTCTCTCTGGCTCTCTCTCTGATAAATTGTTACATTATTAGCCCTGTTCAGGAGAGCAGGAGTATTTAGGATTGGGCAAAGATGTCTTTAGGATGAGTGTTTATTTGCTCACAAAACAGGAAGCATACACAGACTGAAAAGTGAGGGAATGGGAATTGGGTCAGACAGAAGCTTCCAAAAAGCTCCGCTTATTTGGAGAGTAGAAGAAGCAGACAGAATAACAAACCATAGGAGAGTGAAATTGATTCCCTGTTCCCTCTTCATCATACCCTCCTCCGGGTAAACCTGTTTCAGTTGATAGTGAATATTTCATGCAGTGCTGAGTGTTTTCCGAACTGTGGTGTCCTAGTTTTTCCACCTCCAGCCCCAAAGGAATGTTTTTACATCATGGAGCTTTATTTTTGGGAAGGGGAGGAGGGAGCGGAGGCTGCAGGCTTGCGAAGGGACAGCAACAAAGGGTGTTTCAGAGAACAGCTTGACTCTGATGTCTCAGCTAAGAATCTCACCTCTGCTCCTTCGCTCCCTCTAGAAAACTCCATGAAAAGGGTCACATCCCAAGGGACTGAAGTACAGTTCCAATCAGAATAAACTAACCCTAAACATGGCACTTTGGGTCTTCTCTTGGCAGACTGCCATGGTAGCTCTGTGTTAGCTGACAACAACAAGCTGTTGTCACTGTCAGCACCACAGGTCCATAGAGCTACCAAGGAGAAGAGCTGTGTCTGTTCTGCCTCATGCAGCAGCACCCAGAGGACTGGCTCACTGCTGCTGTGTACTGACTGTCTCTTCAGGAAAGGGCAGGCACTGAGTCTTATCCCTCTTTACTACCCCTTCACCTCTCCTCCGCATAGAAATACCAGCTAAGAGTTTGCAGGTGTGGCAGTGTGAGTCTAAGAGCCTCATGGGTTCTGATACAGTGCCCTCCAGTGTGAGTCTCTTTTGAGTTAATTGCAGCAGGCTTTAGGCTGGACACTGATTCTTTCAAATCCTTCTGGGTGCTAAAGAATCAGAGTAGAGAGCAGTGACATTCTGTCATATGGTTTCCCTCTTTTGAAATCAGTCCTTTAAAAGTTTCCATCTTTGTTTTTATGAGGCAGATAGAAGGTGCCTGCTTGAAACTGAGACCTTCCACACCACAGGGCCTCCAGCTGCCTCTGGAAACACCACAGAAGAATAAACTGCCCCATTCATCTGCCAAACAGCTCAAAGTCTTGCATTAGACTCCATCCCAGAAAACTCCAAAGGAGGCTGGTATTCCAGATCCTGCTGTGCATTTGCATTTCACAAGTGTATCTTCCCTTTAGGACAGGCAGAACAGCTATGAAGCCTGGAAAAGTCCCAGATCCTCAATATGCTTGCTCATATTAGCCTCCTAAAAGCACACTCTACCTGACCAGCTGAATTAGCATCTACTGTAACTAAGATAGCAGCATAGCAATTCAGAATCTGACTCACCCCTATTACAGACTGCGAAGCCCAGCACTTGCGTGGCACGATTCCCTGGATAGCCTGGTTTCTCCTACCTAGTCACGCTTGTCCTCTGTGTTTGCTGCCCATTATTAAGGGGGACGAAGTGGCAGAGGTTGTTCCTCAGACCACTGAGCTGCAGCTCTGGATCCTCTGGTGCCCCAGTGTTAGTCCCCAATGTGGAGCATTTGCTGTGTGGCTTGTTAGTCTGCAGCCAGCTGTGTTCACACACCTTGAAGGATGTGAGGCAAGAGCAAAGCATGAAACTGCTTAGTTAATGCTTTAGATTTGCAAGGTTTTAGTTGGTGGGAAAAAGGTCCGAGGAAGGTGACGGTACACCTTTCTTTCTTGGTCACTCTTGTCCCCTTACAGGAAAGGAAGGGTGAAGGGAGGAGAGATGCAAAATGGTTCTTTTGTGGTGTGGTGTAGGCAAGAGGAGAGATGTGGAATATCCCCAAAGCGTGCTCTACCTCCACTGCATTACAAAACAGCAGTTCAGCAGGGGACACAGAAGCACTTAGGGAAACTGCAGCTGAAACTAAGTGAACCTTTCAGTCTACTTATCACAGCATTTTCAATCTCTGCTTCAAGGAGAAACCATAATAAATTTAAAAAAAAAAAACCACTTGCAAAAGGATCTAGTATCCATCTAGAGAATTGGATGAAATAAAAAGTGACAAACAAAATCACCAGCTCCTGTTTCAGAAACTGTTGTTAAAAATAAACCATCATTCACTGCTGCATTGCTGCCAGCGTACTGCCTGTCTTTACATTCCCTGCGCATGTTGTGTAGTTTAACAGCTCTCTCTGTTGTCATGACAAAGATTCCCTTCTTTTCAGCATGAAGCTTGCTCTGTTATTTCTAGTCCACCTGTAATGCCGTCTGCCCGCCCTCCCTCCCACCTTACGAGGCATTGTGTTTTCCTGTGCTCGGAGGGCGTGCAGTGCCTCTGCTTCCTCCTGACGTACATGCATTACTTGCTGACTCCTGGTGCCATGCATGGAGCCTGGGCAGTGGAGAAGAGTCCCAGCACCAACCACAATCAGCCATGGCAGCATGCTTTGAACTTGTATTTTGCTCCATAGGACATATTGCAGGCTTTACCCCCCACTGCTTTGTTCCCTGCAGGCTCTAAGTTGAGTTAGCGGTGACATTTGAAATGTCATTTCTTCATTTGTCAGAGGGTGTGTCTTAGCACGTGTCCTGGCATACCAGACACCATAGCTATGTTTAAAGACGGAACAAGGGGCCGCCTCTGACCTGAAGCATTTACATCTAAACAGGCAATGCATGTAAAAAGCCAGGAAAATGTGGGTAAAATCCAATATCTTAGTGTCTGCATTCTCTGGATACTGAACTATGACACAGATAGATTAAGTAGCCCATGCAGGGCAAAAGAAGCTATTAAGAAAATCAGAAAGTGAAGCTAGACTCTGAATTACAAATCAGCGCCTCAACCTCACAGCCTCCCTTGTATTTCCTGTCAGAGCAAGCCAATATTGATGATGGCATTTGCCAGAGTCTTAAGAGACCCAGTGAATCCAGACTAAGTTAGGAGACCCTTAGACAGCTTTATGGCTTACTTTGGATATCATTTCAGATTATCATTCCAACTTTAACCCCACCCCATGAAACCTCAAGGGTTTAGGTGGTTATGATTTTGTTTGGAGGTATGCCAAGGGTGGCTTTGGATGCACGTGGCTTTCAACTTCAAGTTTGGAACTATGTATATTGATGCAATAGAAAGTATTGCACTTTTTCTTTCATTTTAGTGTTCTCTCTGGTTGAGATGTGTATTTATGCCAAATAGTATAGATGTGTCCTATATTTGGAGTTCTTTTCTTGAGGAATGTGTAGAAAACATTTGCTGTAATGAGACTGACTACTCCTGCCTTTAGTGGAACCCTGCAGCAGCCTTTTATCTCCTCCAAAATTTAGGCATAGACTTTTCAGAGGGGCTCAGCTTCCATTCTTAGACCAGATTTTCATTAGACCAGTCCACTACAATGTCTGAAAAACTTGGAAATCTAATTTTTATATTGTCCCTCACTGGAAATAGGATTCTTCTTAATGTCTGAACTGTGGGTAGTTCAGCAGCTGAAAATCTGCCCCCAGGGGACTTCAGTGCAGAAAACCGAACATTACTGGACCTTTTGAAACTGTGGTCATTACTTGCTGCTGCCTCCTGCAGGAGAGCCAGGAGAGCGGCCACAGGGAAAACATCCTTCCTCAGGGGCATTCCTTTTGGGGGAAGTTGTCAGCATCCGGTGAAGCTTCCACTGACAACACGTGGATTCCCAGCAGGAAGCATATAGTAACTGTAAGATGTATTACAGAAAGCTTTTTAGTGTTTCTTAATGGTGATTTTTAAAAAATTAAATGGTTGTATTTTGGGGGAAAAAAAAAAAAAAAAAGCTCCTTTAGGAAGAGACTGAAAGCTCCTTAATTCTAACGTAAGGAAATCCCTATGCTCCAGTTTGAAGAACATTTTTCTTGGGAATGAAAAGGGTGCTCCTGGGTATCAGGGGCCTGATCCAGGTTACCTTAGCACCAGGAGGCAGCTTTACAGCGCCTGACAGCAGTCCCTGGTGCGGAAGATGTGCCAGTGAGGTGTTCAGTGCCGATGCTTCCTAACACACCCTGCTGCTCACATGTGTCCTGCAGGTCCTGGGGCTGCTGTCCATGTGATAGTGGAACCCTGCAGCAGCCTGAAGTGACGGCTTGTTCCAGGGTCCTGAAGATAATTTGCTTGGAAAGGACAAAGGAACAAAATGCAAAAAGGATGGAGATCATCGCTGAATAGACTACCTTGTACCTGGCCACTCCCAGACTGTTGAGGGCTGGGAGGGAGCAGGCGGCAGGGAGGGGTGTCACTGAAGGGAAAGAAATGGATTCAGGTGGAAGTCACCATCAAAGAAACATTAAGTCCTCTCTCACTGGGTTTAGGTGGAACTGTTGTACTGGCCAAGTCCGGTGTGAAGGTAGAAGTGCCCCGAGGGCATCAAAGCTGCCCTGGGGGTCTGTAGAAAGCAATTTCTCTCTGGATTCCTGCTATTTGTCCTGCAGGACAAAATAACCCCATTGTAAGGGGTCATCTGTGACAGTGAAGGGGTTGTTGGTTGTTGTTCGTGCTCAGCCAGTGATGCAGAGGGTACAGAAGCTGTGACATCGCTGCATCTGCTCTGCACCAGCACATCAGGTCTTGTGCAGCTCCCTCATTTTTCTGTTGGTAAGTTGAAAAATGGGATTGCCCCTTACATTTTGGAAATGCTTGGCAGTCCTGTTCTGGCTGGTGACTGATCTCTGGTTTGGAAAAGCTATTACTGTAAGAGGACTTTCCTTTCAGTATTGCAGAGTGCATATTGCCAAGCAGTTACATTTGTCAGTAGCTTGAAGGGAGCAGCCAGCTTTCTCCACTGCATTAGAGGCAGTAAAGTCACCTGTCTCTAAGGGAAATACAGAGGCACCTCATAAATGCTCTGAGTTTTGTTTTGATTACCATGATTTTACACTCCAGGGACTGAAGGGGAATAGCAGTTGTGCTTCATCCAACAGCTGATACTTACATGTGTGCCTGACACACCTGGGGTAGGAAACTGGCACGGAGCCTTTAGTCCAACTCTGCAGGAATTACAGAGGCCTTTTGTGTGGGAAGTTTCTTCCAGGCATACCTTTTAATGCCCTGACTCTGCTGGAACATCAGTACAACTGAGAGCCAGACACAGTCACTGAGAGGAATGCAGTACAACTCTTCTTGCTGCTTCTAAGGTCCTCTGTTCCCCCTGCTGCAGCACAAAAAAAAAAAAAAAAAAAAAAAAAAAAAAAAAAAGGTGGGGGGGGGATTTTTCTCTCTAAATGCAGCTGGGGAAGGGAGAACAGCCCTGTATGGCAAGGAGGAGACAAGATCCTCAGCCTGTAGGTGTCTGCAGCTGTGGCAGAAGCTGTCACATCCCAAACGATTAACGAGGAGGCAGGCGGGATGTGAGGAGTGGAGCTCCAGGCTCCCTTGCAGAGCTGGCTGTGGGGATCCCCCAGGGAGAGGTGGGCTGCTCCCACACGGCACGGAGAGGACTGGGGGTGGCTTACAGAGCTGAGTGCACAGACGGCAGCTGCTCCTCGTGGTGCTGATGTTTTAATCATTGGTGGCTTCGACAAGGACTTATCTCATGCCCCCATACTGTTTAGGTGAACAAAGGACTCAAGAAACATAGCTTGACCCCTTCTCATTAGGTGGGTTTGGGGCTGGGGAGAGGAACTCTATTTAAAGAGGTGTCAGAAGGGGAAGGGAAAAAGGAAAGAAGGAAATTCTCCCACCTCAATTAAAAATAAAATACAATTCCTTTTTTAAACCCTTGCCAGATTCGTTTTGCTGGTTCAGGATCACTCCTGTAAAATGCAGGAGGCATTTCAACCAAAATGAAGGTGTTTCTAGAAGGGCACCCTGTAGCAGAGCTGCAGTATATGCCCTCTTAAGCAGCACAAGAAACTGTTTGGCAGTGTTTGAGGCGTAAAGTGATTGTTCAGCTATGTAGTTTGTGCATCTGCTGGATTCCTGGTGTGCTGTGGAAAGGGAAGTTCGCACAGGATTTGGAGACAGCCAGAAGGCCAAGAAAAGCAGCATGCAGTGAGAGCAAGAGAACCAAAATGCTTACAATAAAAGTGATTCTGCCAAATAGGACTTCTGGTAAAATGCACACTCACCCATGAAGGCAATCCCCTCAGGTCGTCTGAAAATCCTTTTGGTTGAATAAACAGTGCGAGGGAGAAAAAATTAGGCTGGGCGGGCTGCTTCTGGCCTACATTTGAAATTCAAACTCATTCATTCATGTAAACCCTCTGGAGATTATTGCAGTCCTGCATCCCCTCTGAGGTCCTGGGTTCTCTTGTAACATCAGACTCTTCTCCCAGAAGGAAACTTGCTGCAAACTGGGTGTTCTGGTGTATCCTCAAGTCTAAAGGAGACCACCATTGGAGTGATCCCAATAAAGAGCTGATTGGAAGTGCTGACTTCCATTTGGAGTCTGGAGAATATCCACACTTGTCATGGAAAAGCATGAGGAAGAGCCATTGCAGTTAAGATCAAAGTAAAGAGAGGACACAGCTATGTACTACACATTTTCTTTCTCTCTCCAATGAACATTGCCTTATTTGAAAATATTCAGAATACTTTTAAAGGAGGGCTGTTTGAGTTTTTCCTCTTTTGCTTATATCAGCTATAAAGAACTGCTTCATATTACCTTAATTAGAGTGTATCAGAGCTTTCTGTATGTTTTCTGTAAGTGAAGCTTTGCTCATTTGTTTGAAGGTAGAACTGACAAACTCAGGCGTTAGGTAGGTAGGCAGCAGTCTCCTCTCCTGTGGGTTTTACCTGACTGATCATTTGCAGATCATTGCAGCAAGATAAGGGATCAGAGAGACACAAGAGAGCTCCAGGGACCTTGGCAAAGCTCGGAGAGTGCTAAATTATACCCTGTGGAGACATCTCAGGTTTCCCAAACAGGTCACTGTTCCCATAGAAGGAAGAGGGACGACAGTAAATGAAGACATGTCCAAAGGAATCTCGTCAAAAAAGTAGCTTTTCAAAATGCATGTTTTACGGGTTAGATGTAAAGACTATCCCCACTTGCTGGTTGACCACCAAAAACATTCACATTGGCCACCATTTCAAACTAAATGTGTAACTATCCTATAGGTTTGCTAGAACTTGCAAGGTGATTTTTTTCTCACTTTCTTTCATCACTTCTCTGTCTTTTATTGCTTTTATTGCTATAGAGTCATGGCGTAGACTAAGCATGCACTTCAAACACTTTCTTGAAATGGAAGTAAAACATTTTCTACAAGTTCCAAGTCCCCAGCCATCCTGAAGAGAACATGGAAAATGTGTGGAAAATTGCCAGGAAAATCACTCTTGCCTTAGGAAAAAAGTGGTTAACAATTTGGAAACGTTAGCAAGAATAAGAATGCAAAACTAGAGAAGGAACAGTAAAAAAAAAAAAAAAAGTATTCTCACAGTCCCTAAGATTTCACAGAATGTGGTTGTTTTTATGTGGCTTCTGTGGTAGCATAAGGAATGCACTCTAAAATAAAGAGCAGGCTCCCTGTCTGGATGTGTAACATTGCCCTAATCTAAATACAGAAACATGTGGGCAGCAGAATAATGCCAAAGGACAGGACAAAACTGTGGATAACCCTCAAGTTGTCCACTTGGGATGGAGTAAGACTGTTACCAAGGAAGGGAAAAACTCTGTTTAATGGTTATGTAGATCTCTGCAGGGAAGAGAGATGGCCTCCTAAAATCACCAGAATTCCTTACCAGCTGCTGATGCTCTGAGTTCTGTATGGTGCAAAGGAGAGCATCTCCGTGCTACTTTCCTCACAAATACGTTTGCATAAGCCAGGATTCAACACGTGAACCTCACAGCACAGGCACTGTTTCCTCATATCTGAGGTTACTGCTGGGTTTCCTCAGCATGGCATCCGCCTCAGCAAGATTTTGGTTGCTTTTTTGTCTGTCCTGTGTTTGTGTGGGAGGCAGTATAAGCTTGGGGGAAAGGCTTTCTCCATTGGAAAGAAGGGAGCTAATTATGTCTCTTATAAAGAGAGGTAATTGGTTTTCCTTTCTGTAGAGAGAGGATGACATGAACAGCATCCTTTGCCTTTTCATTCCAAAACTCTGCTGTGACCATAATGCTGAGTACTGGAAAGCTCCCTGATTCACAGGTTGTTTTTTACATATTCCAGACATCTGGGAACAAGGTTCAGCTGCCTGATGAATGTGATCTCCTGAAGAAAACACTGAAAAGTCAGGGTGGGAGGGGGTTACATCTAGCCTAGCTGTCCATTTCAAATATTGCTGGTTTCAAATTTAGCCTGCCATCTTCTCAGCAAATTGATTGGGAGCACTTTTCAATCTGCACATATAAGTGTTTTTTTAAGTATTTGGCAAGTGCAAGGGAGTTTGAATTTGATTGTGAAAGCAGGATGCCTGTATATGTGCCAAAGCATCCCAAGGTATACAGGCCTAAGGTGGTATGATTTAAGTGAACTCCAGTTTTCAAATTCTCAACTTTTTTTTGGAATGCATTCTCTGCCACTTTCAGGAATAACTGGAAGAAGCACGTCCATCCAAGTCCATTGTCTTCAGAGAATTAAGCTAATTTGCTAAACGTTGGAACTTTCCTGTTGCTTTAGCTATGTAATTTCTGAGTCATTAGCACTTTCTTTAGCAATGCTTTGTCACCTGATGTACTAAAGTGTTGCATCCTGTCTTTGCTCTTCATCAAAAGCCAAATAGCTGTGAATTCTGTGTTAGATGTGATACATAGGACATATACAAAGGAATGGGAAGAGACTCAAATAATGGCACCTAAGTTGAGTATTTTGAAGATGCACAACCACAACTTCTTCAGAAATAATAAAAAATACCACCTTCTCAAATATAAAATGCCCTAATTTCACTGCTCTTGCTGATCTCTATGCAATAATTCTGTGTTGGTGGGTGAATCTGCACTGCAGTACAACACTTGTCATAATAATATAGGCTGTTTTGGAGTGACACAGGTAATTCAAGACCATACTGTAGAAGTGATTGTCACTGTGTGGAAAAGACCTGTTTTAGGGTAGGGAATATATTTGGCTGTGGCTTAGTATGGTGAAGCTGAAGAATTCACCATTAGAACTCAGAACAGCTCTGAAATACTGCAGGATCTGAGAAGTAATGTCTGAGGCACAGATGCATAAATAGAAAGGCAGGCCTCATACTACAAGTCCCATCTCTAGAGACCTAGAACTTAAAGATGGAATTTGCCAATCATTACTGCATGGCTCTGGTCTCAATCAGTAGTTAGAATCCCATGAACTTTGAGATGAGGAGATAGACCAATGCCAGGTACTTCTGAAAGTCTGATCTGACTGAATAATGTATTGGAAAACATAATGAAGATGCGAAAAATTCACATCAGTATTCAGCACCAGAGCATATGGTGGATATGACCAGAGTCATTTCATTAATGACTTAATGAAGTCCTCATGACTTAAGTCCTCATTTCCTAAGTGAGTTCAGACAATGAGAAGAAGGAATGACTTAGCTTATCCCCATCACTTGTTTTCAAATGCTCGAGAAACTATCTTTACAATGTTGTTTGTAAACCTTGTTTGCCAAGAGGCTTCTTGATCCTGATATTGATGTTGATAGTCTGCAAGATGTCATCAGCACCTCCAGCAATAAGGGACTGGTGTGTGATGAGAAGGATATGAGAAGAGCAGAGATAAAATAACTGAGAAACAAAATGTTCCTTCGTTGCTGTCTTTGATCTCTTAACTCCCAGCTGTGAGATATCCTGGTTGCTGATGGCAGCAATGGACTAATTTTCTACAGCTTCTGTTGCTTGTACAAAACAGAGGAAGATGTTGTCTTCACTGAGGGGAGTACAAGACTTGCTGTAATGTCTTCTGTTGCAGGCTGAACCTGAGGAGAGGCAGGGAGTGAGCACAGGCAGCCTCAAGACTGAGGCAAAACAGGCAATTTTATTTCCTCTTCTCTCTTTCTGCCTCTTGCTTTGTACTTCAATTCCTGCCTTATTAGTCATTCTTTTGAAGATTAAACCCCAGTGGAAAACTCCCAAACAGTGCTGCTGTGTTTGCTGTATCCCTGATGTGATGAAAGAAGTGACAGGCACCACGGACAAAGCTGTTGTGTCAGAGTTAAAATCATCTTGAAATCTTGAAATCTTGTGCCTTTTCTCCAAACTGAGGTGCAGTAGGTGAGGGAGGGGAAAGTTTTGTGATGGCCATTTAACTGTCCACCAGTAGTTTACTCCTGACCTGGAGCTGAGGTTGAGGCCACTAATTTTGTTGTGTGAGTCACCTGAGCTGAGAGAACAGGCTTTGAGCTCATCTGCTGTTGGCTACATCCAAACAGGTACCGCACAAATAAAGATGTTAAGAAGTTACTGCTGATTTCCCATACTGTTCAGCCCTGTTTTGCAAGATATGAAAAAATATGCCTGTGGTTGAGGTGAGTCTCCATGAAAAAGTTAAAATCCCACATCCAGAGCAGTGGGCAGGGATGGCTGGAACTGAAGCACTGGTTTGTGTCATTGCAGAGATACACCAGATATGGTCATGTCACTAGAGAGACACACTGGGGGGAGAATTGCAGACAGAGCAGACTGATTTCTTATCACAGATAAGAATGAGTAGCTCTTGGGATCAGTGTCCCTAAGATGGAATGGACATGGAAATACTAACGTAGAGCTGGTGCACGTGAGGTGGGAGCTGCTATTTATGCTGCAGGGTGATAGAAACTATTGGCGACCTGCTGGGGCAGAAGAACTGGGCTGGAGGGTTACTGGACTGGAGGGTTGCTTGGCCAGCCACTGGCTCCACAGTTTGGCAGGAAGTCAGCTGTTGGTGCCTCTGCCTGCAGCTGCCAGGCCTCCCCTCAAGGCTTTCGCTTTACTGCAAAGCAAAGTGCAAACGTGAACTCTGTGAATATGTGTTGCCCTTGGCCTTTTCAGAGTTCCTGGATGAAATCCGTGCTACTGTTTGTCTGGGCTAGTGTCCCTCTGGGAGGTGCAATTGTGCTTCAGCTCCATATTTTGGAAACAAAGGGGTGAGCTGTGGGTTTGTTCAGACTCTGCTTCTGTCTCTGCCAGTTGTGAGGGACTACTGAGCTGGAGAATCCCTTCTAGACATCAACTGTTAGTATCTCACTAAGTTTATTAATTCAGCTGAAATAAGATCCTAATAGACAAATACATATGAATATCTATCTAAAGAGTTAAGGGGCAACCAAAAGTGAATGACAGGAGAATATAGAAGGATAACAAAAATCATATTCTCTGTTTTCCACTCCTTGAAATCAGCGATGTTGTTAAGCTTGTTGGGGAGAAGGGCAAGGCAGGAGTGGATCTGGAATTCTGCCTCCAATGTCTGCAGAGCTCCAGCTGTTCTGCCCTCTCCTGGAGCATTCCTTACTCGCCTAATTTCTTCTAAGGGAACCAGAGATGGCCATTAAGGAAAGATGTAGAGAAGGGAATAGCAACAATCCCATTGATTGCTTCTGGTAGAGTATTACATAAAATGTAAAGGACATTTGTGTAATACAATACCAAAGAGCTAAACAAGGCCAATGTGTCTAATGGAGAAAAAGAGGAAGAGGGAGAAAGAGGCTAGCTGAGACACATAGGAAATGGTAGAGAAGTCATCCTTTGAAGCTTTTCCAAAACTGTGCTTTTAAATTTCTCTTTCTGTTGATGGTGGACTCCCTCAAGAATCCAGTCCATGGTACAGTCAGCACCACTTCACTGTCTCAATCCCATTCCTAGATGCTCTTGGGAACCCCTCTGCCTTATCGTATCTTCAACCTGTGCTCTCAGAAGCTCTGCACTATATTTTTGGCAGAACATTTTGCTGTGCTGTGCTATACTGACTCCTTTGTGCTTGCCCATATTTCCTTAATGGAATTCAGCATCTTCTGCATTCTCCACACACTGGCTTCAGCATTCCAGTGTTATGTTTGGTATTGCCCATATAAAATCTGTGATGTCTCAAATAATGCAAGAAGTTCTGCACCTGTATTATTTGAAGCTGAACTCTCTGTACCCCTTAATTTTACAGCTTATTTCTCTGTTTGGAGTGACTGTTTTTCTGTAGCTTAGCATAGCAGCCCACAAGGCATTAAATGTTCAGGGCTGCACCTTCTCTCTTCAGAAGAAGTAACTTCTACTGGGCAAAAATTGCTTCTGAATTGCACTCCTTACCCGCACAGGGCCATATGTACCCCTGAAACGAGCCCAGCACACAGTTGTATACAGGCTGCCCAAGGAAGTGGTCACAGCACCAAGCCCAACAGAGTTCAAGCATTTGGACAAACTATGCTATCAGGGACATGGTGTGACTCTTGGGGTGTCCTGTGCAGGGCCAGGAGTTGGACTTAATGACCCTTGGGGTCCCTTCTAACTTGGGTTATTCTGTGATTCTTTGATTCTGTGCCTTGCTAGGGGGGACTGGACTTACAGCTCTACAATTGGGGTGAGCACTGTAGATGTGACATGGGAGGAGGGCTGTGCACACCACAGGGACTGAGTGTGCTGCTTTGGAGCAGTGGTTACCAGTGTTCACACAGACTTGGCTGTGTGGGGGTGGTGGGTTTCTCATAAATGCCAGGCTGGGTGGACATGAGTTACAGAAACAACTGTGTACATTAACATTAAAAGCCAGGATAAGGAGGGAAAAAGAAAAGCAAGTCAAAGATCAGGTTATTTCTCTTGTAGAGTGGCTGCAGGTTTGTGTCCTATGTCCTGCGCTACTCAGCGATGGCAGCCAGGATGTGGCACTCACTGAAGGTGACAGGAGGCACAGGGAGGCTATTTGCCTTCCAGTGAAAGGGGCCTATTCTGCTGACTGCTGGCAGAGACTAGTGTGTCAGTCACTCGTTAGCTGTGTACCACCGGGCAGCAGATCATCTCAAGTGCTGAATGAATAAATCCACTCCTTGTCAGCTCCCATCAGTGTCTCTTGCATGAAACCCTGATGCTTCTTAAAGCAGCAGACGCTGCAGATAAGTCAAAGTGCCATATTTACTGGGGAGCTGATGGCAGAGCCCTGAGGAACACGGCAGGTGTTAACTACAGAGTTAAACCGTGACGTTCCTGAGTAGGATTTTCCATGGCTGGATGACCTGTAGGATCTGTCCCTTCAAGACCTTGGAATCTATGTGTCAGGCCAGGCCATGAATCCTGTTGTGGAGGTGCACAGAAGAAAGGATTTCCAAGAAAATTACAGTATCCGTCCAGTCAGCTTCATACTCTCAGACTTTATGCTGAATTTTAAAATTCAGTGGAGCTTTAAGAATTGCAGTTTTGAAGGGACTATGGAAAAAGACAAGCAGAAACTGACATTTTGGTATAATACTAGTTTGTGAAAAGTAATTTACCCACCTAAAGCTTCATAGTATAGAAGTCTGCACATGCAAATTTTAAAATCAAATATGCATCTCAGTTGCTTCTCCCACGTACCTATTTTCATTTTCATTTATGGGGAAATAGCTTTGAGAAGTACACATGCAAACAAAAATTGTGGTGGAATGAGCCCATAATAGAGTCCTCAGTAAAATGAATGATTGCTCAGCTTTCCAGTAATTTTGTCTGTTTGTTGTAAGTATTTTGTAAAGCATTGTCAAGCTGTCTGATTCTGTGGAGATCTATGTCTAGTTTCCCCCCTCCCTCATCTACTTTTTGTAAAATCTTCTTGCAATTACTAGTACTAGAAAACCTGAATTCATGTTAAAACATTTAATTAGTCAAAATTGTGTAATAGAAAATTTCTTCCAGATACCACTTAATGATCATTAGAAGGTCTGATTCAAATCCCACTTAAGTCAATTGATGTCTTTTGTTGACTTCAATACATTTTGAATCTGCCTCAGTATATTCAGAAATGTGAGGTTAATGGCTATGGTAGCAGTAAGAAATACTCCCCACAGATGCACAACTTTCATGGTTCTCCATTTGCATTCATAATAGACTACTGAATAAGTTTTGGATAAAGGTAATGAAAGGTCATTTTAAGCAAAAAATCGGGCAAATTCAGAGCTGCAGAGGAAGATACTTTAATGTTTAATCATTTAAACCCTGATATTTTTTCCATTTCAACTCTATTTATGCTCCCATAGAAACCGTGGATGCAAACTGATGTAATGCATTAGATGTTTTGGTATTGCTTAGATCTGGTAATGGCTTAGTCTGTTTGGAGGAATGATGTCCCATCACAGCAGTGATGACCCTACAGGGTATAATGGGCCTGCAGTTACTTGTTGTATAAAGCCATTTCAGCTTTAATGTTGTTCTCTTCTGATTTCAGGAGTAGCCTATTTCTGTCATTATGGTCAAGAGCAAGCAAGTGACCTGGACAGTCTTCACCAAAGCCAGGCATTTTTCACCATTTTTAACTTTCAGTCCCACATAATATGAAAGCACAAGTACCAAATAAATAAAACCCCAGGTATTTTTCTGTGATATTTCTGCTATGGCAGGAACACAGACTTTTCAGAGAACCTGGTATTAGTTTCTTCCCATGAGATGCCTTTGGTTTTGCCACTTCAACTCAGTGAAATACCAGAGTGATTTACTCTGCTTTCTGTGCCCTCATCATGGAAATGCAAATTACTGCACAGCAAGCCAGACACTGGAGAAAGTAGGTGCTCTGGTACAAGGTTTCCAACCTGAATTCTAGCCTGAGGAGTTGGATAAGCAGCCAAATCTCTGCATCCTTTGAAGTTCAGTCTGAGTGTAGAGAATGCTGAATTCAGAAAAGGTCATGTCCTGGATGAGTTTCTTGTAACTGAGGGACAGCCATGAGTTCTGAAAAGTATTTCATTAGTTACCTCGAAGTAGGGTCAATTTATTAGTTACCTCAAGTAGCTTGATTTTCACAAGAAAACCTACCACGCTTTCCCTCCCTGCACCATCTTGCTCTATGAGTAGGGAAAACAGCACATGTTTGCATCCTGTAGGGCTTTGCTGCCCTTCACCATTTCTGCAGATCTGGAATTCCTTCTCAAGCCAGCATTTTGAACCATATGGGAGCTACTGATGCTAATGTAGAAAGAGAGGGCTTTTTGGTGTGATGCTGGTGAGCTTCAAAGCTTCCAAAGAGAAATGTCATCTGCTGGCCCCCAGCTTTTTGCACGTAGGTGTGCTTTGAGAAACTACTAGCAATGATTGTTGCATAGTGCTTGCACAGGTTTTGTAGATAAAATACAGCCTGGTAATATGAGGCAGCTGTGAGCCTCATTTCTCAAGGAGCAGATGGGTCATGAGTGACCCAATAGTTACTGAGCTAATGAATGCAAGAGAAAGGGAAACTTCCTTCTTCACTGAGACAAACTATCAGGCTCACCTGACCTGCCCTCCTTGCCTTCTAAGTGAATTAACACCCTGTGTGCCTGACTCAAAAGGCAAGAGAGCAGAGCACTTGTTGCCAATGTAAATTTGCTGACAAGATGGGCTTAAACCAGAGAGATGTGATTTCTTCTGGGGGAGAATAAGTGTGAAGTAGAAATGGAGGAGAGGGATGAAAAGTATTGCATGATTCCTCTAAGGGTCACGTTGCCCCTATGTTACACTTTGTCATTAGCTGAATCACTGGAGCATCCTGTCAAATCAACCTCCTGCACAGATTTTTAGAATGTCTAATTGGCACCTGCATGGCACCTGCACAGCTACACATTACCAATGCATCTCCTTTTGCCCTGCAGAGCCTTTCACAGCTGTTTCTCCCAGTTTCAAGACACAGTCAGCAGCCCACCACGGCACAAGGCAACCCTGGCTTCAGTTGGGACCCTGTGATGTGACCCAGCGTTCGTGCAAGAGAAAAGCTTTGCTTTATTCCTTTCTCTTTTAACCATTAGGCAAATGTTTCTCCATGTTTCCTGTTTATCACAGGCTCTGAACCTCCCTAGACAGGCTATTCTGAGCTTGCCCTGCTTTCTGATAATTGCATGTGCATTAAAGCAAACACCCCTGCAGGGTTTCTCCTCTCCCCTGTCCTTGCCAGCTCAGAGCTGGACAGCATTCCATGGCTTGCGAACACAGGGCTGCGCAAAAAAGACATGCCAGGGGCTGGCAAAGCTCTGGGGAAGAAGGCAAAGCTGCATGCTATTTCAGGCCTCTTTTATTTTGCCAATGAGTTCAGATACCTCTCCTTTCCTAGTGACATGATGGCTGCTAGGTCCTTCTGAGCCGTGCATCAGTGACATCGCTATTGAGATCTACAGTCTGTGTCCAACCTGTATCAATTACTGGCTTCTTTGTAGGGACATAAAAAATTAACAGGATCCAGGGGAGTCACCCATCAGTACTGACTGCAGTAGTAATTCTGAGAAGGTGGTCTGTTGCATATTCCTCTGAACTCTTGTTTTGCTTTAAAAGGAAAAAGAGGCAGGACACTGCTGTAAGATTTTTTGAGGATGAGCTTTATCAGACTGCTGTTTAGAGAACTGGGAATCTCTAGATACTAAAGCAACACAACCATTTCTGTCTTGTGCCTCTACATGGGACAAAGTCCTGGACTATGAGAAGTACAGTGATGACATTTTTCTTTCATAAATGACATTTCACTGAAGGGCATTACTTGAAAGTCTTACTTGAGATGAGTAGATCAGTTTTGTCCTTGGTTTACAGATAGAAGAGGTAGCAGACTGTGGAAAGCTGACTGGCGCAGACAACACACCACTGAACTGAACACACTGCAGTCAAATGCTGCCAGGCACATCAAGACAGATGCTCTCTCCATACCTGGCTTGAAATTGAGACCTCCAAAACTGTAGGAGGTCTCTTAGGATTTAGTTCCCAGGAGTTTAAAAATATGCATAGAACCTTCTACACTCACACACTTATGATAGAAGAAAAGCAATTCGGGTCTTTTTGGTTCCTAGAGTAAATCTGTAGGTCATAAGTAGATATTGCCTTTCTATTCTGATTGTCTGTTACCATAGGCCACACAGTGCTGTAGCTGAATTCCCTCTTCCAAGTGGGAGCCATAAGTCACTGCCTCTTCTCATGCTTTAGGACAGTAACCAAGCAGGACCCTGACTTAATGCTGTCATCCATCAGTCACTTGATCTGAACTTACATTGCCACTGAACCAACTGAGAGGTTTCTCTGAAGTGAATCACTAATGCAGTTACACAGCCCATCTGCAGGGAGTTTTAGTTTTCATAGGCAGGATATCCCCAGGAGGAAGACTGGGGTTGGATTATCTTTGTTATAGCTAGTCCACTGGTCACATTCCCCATGAAATACCTGTTCTTCCCCATCCAAAAGGAACTTCATTGGAGTTGCAGTTTCTGAGCAGCTGCAGTACATGTTACTGATGATGAATCTCAGTACTATTGGGAGAGTGTTGTGAGAGGGGGTGCTTCTTCTGTTTTGTTTTTCCTCATTTTTGAGGCAAATCCAACTTTTATCAATTATAGGGCTGAACGAGCCCTCTGCAAGTATCAGTGCATATCTTGTAAAAGAGAAGAGTAACAGGTCTTTTTGAAGAGGAGGCAAAAATTTAATAAACTAGCTACCCCCTGGGTCTGTGGTGAAACAGCTGAACAGTTGAAATCTACCCAGCCTTTGCTTCCTGTTTGTACAAGTAGCTTTCATCAGAGTGCTGGTCATGAGTAAGTTCACACCCACAGAGCTGTCACCATCAAGCACTGTGTATCACTGAATTCCTAGCAGTTCTGGCGGTGCTGAACTGTGTACATACATGTTCAAATGTATTCCCCACTTCTCTGAAGAAGCTATTTTCAGAGATCCCAAGTGTGGAAGTGGAATCTCTCAGATGACTTTTGACTCTGAAGAGAGGAGTAAGTGTCTTTGAAAGACTGAGATTGGCACATGTACAAATATACTTTCTTCTATCCCTGGTATGTGAGGAAGGCTAAGGCTGATGATGTACTGCAAAAGTTGCTTTTGCTGTTTTTATGTGGGACTGTAGAGGAAGAGAGATCTCTGGTAACCAACATGCTGGGAAATCCTCCTCTGCACAGTGCTGCAAACTACCACTTTCTAATTTCCTGCAGAGTATCTTACTGACATTCAGGTAAAGTTGTCTGTGTTCAGGCTTAGCAGAGGATGTTCTCTCAGGAAGTTAAAGGACATCAAGAACTAAAGCTGTACTGGGGCAAATTCCTAATCACTCATCTGATCCCTGCAGGGGAGACATTAAGGGATGGTTTTGTAGTTTGTTCATGGTTTGTTTGTCAGTATAGCAGCTCTGGGACAATCAGTTATTTAAAGGGCTGGAAAAAATCCTACCTGGTTGTCCTTGTTTTCTTCTTTAGGTGTTTTTCCTGCCTTTCTGGATTTATTGAAATTTGGCACGCCCGAATGTACAATGCTTAGACTGCATCTTGTTGCAGAGTTTATTTCACATACCCAAAGTCTCCACAGTGCTACATTAACTCTCTTTGACTTAGCCTAGGTCAAATCAGAGCAGATACAGTGTGGTTTCGAGCAGCCGAGCAATTTTGCTAACAGCTGAGGAATTGCACTGACTCCATCTCTAATGAATACCCTTAGTGGTCATGATAGGAATTTTGGGTGAGAACAGGGCTTGCACTAATTACAGGGACTAAGTCACAGCTTGTTAACTCAGCATTGAAAACGTGCTCTTGGAAGTAGCCACACTTGGGCAGACTGGGAATTGAGGAAAAGCACTCAGCGCTTAAGGCTCTGAACGCTGTGTCTCCAGTAATCTGGTTTAATTTCTTGTTGTGCCTTGTACTTCTTATGTCACTTTTTATATTTCTTTCCCCTTCTGCGCCTCAGTTCTGGAGCTATAAAATCACATGGCTGTGTGTCTTCTCCCCCACGTGCATGGCAAGTTCTTCAGGATGGGGATTTTCTAACATTAATTGAATATGCAGTTCATAGAGCAGCCACACCTGTGGATGTGGGAGGTCAGGAGAGCCACCTATGTGACATCTTGGAGTTTCTGTACCTTGAGAATATGTCATTGGCTTTGGATTGTGAGGCAGAAACAGCCTTGAATGCTCATGTAACTCCCATAGCTAATTTTCTTTGGTAGATTTGGGACTTTTCTTTCAACCTTGAAATTTTGCTGGTTTTTGGTTCTGCAGGGCAGGGAGTGCTGAGGCTGAATAAATTGAATTTTTCTTAAATTATGTAAGTGCTAAATAAGATACATTGTTACAATGTTCCATATCATCTGCATATGAAGAGGAGTGGAAAATGGATAAATGGGAAGAAAATGTGTGACAATACCTAATGTATTCTAAGACCCAGCTTCTAATCTTCTCTCTTTCTTTTTGTTTCTTCCAGGTGGAGCGGGAAATAGCCATCCTGAAGTTGATAGAACATCCCCACGTTTTAAAGCTGCATGATGTTTACGAAAATAAAAAATATTTGTAGGTATTACTGGCTTTTGCCAGAGGAATGAGGGGAGGGAGGGAGGGAGGGAGGGAGGGAGGGAGGGAGGGAGGGAGGGAGGGAGGGAGGGAGGGAGGGAGATCAAGGTTTTGGAACTTGGTAACATTTCTGAAGGAATGGAACAGGTGTGTTTTCACCCTCTGCTGGTGTCTGTGTGATATTTGGTATTTGGATGAGGAATGAACACTCATTATTTCCCTGGCTTTTCTCATGTTCTTTTCTGTACTTTCATAGAATCACAGAAACATTAAGGTTGGAAAATTTATCACTGTCCAACCATTAACCTACTGCTGCCATATTCACCACTAAATCATGCCCCAAGTGCCACATCCACATATTTTTAGAACACTTCCAGGAATGATGACTCCACCACTTCCCTGGACAGCCTGTTTCAATGCCTGACTACCCTTTCAGTGAAGAATTCATTCCTAATATCCAATCCAAACCTTCCCTGGTGCGATTTAAGGCCATTGCCTCTAATCCTGTCACTCTTAAACTGGTACAGGAGACTGACCCCCACCTGGCTACAGCCTCCTTTCAGTAAGTTGCGGAGAGTGGTAAGATCCCCACTGAACCTGCTTTTCTCCAGGCCAGACATACCAACTCCTTCAGCTACTCCTCACAGGACTTGTGCCGTAGACCCTTCATTGTCCTTCCCTGGACATTCTCCAGCACCTCAATATCTTTCTTGGAGTGAACCTTTACTTACAAGAAACTTATATGCTATTTCTTTTCCTACTTAAAATAGAAGAAAGAGGACAAACCAATGTTTTCTCTAAAATAGCAAGAGAGAGGGAAGGTTTGTGCCTGTAAGACCTGGAACCACCTTGAATCAAAGCTGTAAGAGACTTAGAGTGGATAATTTGGATAACCTCCTTTGTCTAACAGTTTTAATGAAACCCTCAACTCTCACTAAAAGTGTTTTAAATTTGTCCCATCAGCAACAGATCTTTGTTTTAAGGGCCATTGTAATCCCCTGATGGTTCTGCAGACAGTTATGTAGCAAAGCTTTTTTGCCTTTTTTTTTTTTTTTTTTAAGATTTTTTTTTTCCAGATCATTACCTGTGCCAGGTAGGGCAGACTGGATTGTTGTCCACAGACAATCACTTTAGCTTGATTTAGGGCACTAAATACGTTGTATCTGTTGTCAAACAAACAGGCCCCATTAATCTTGGCATAACAGGAAAAAAATCAATGTTCTCCACATAGAAATGGGTGACCCAGTAGGGAACTCTGCTATTTTCAGATTTTTAACTGGTTATTACAGGTAGAAGAGAGTGGTTAAAAAAGATTAAGCAGTTTCTAAAAGCCACCATCCACTGGTGACCTCATTTTAGTGTCTCAACACAAGAAGGGAATGACTGTTTATCCAAAGAAAGTGTGTTGAATGGAGGTAACAGTCCCTCATGGACTATTCATCCGGTCTTGTTACTGGAGCAATGAATTCCTATTCTGAGAAGTGAGGCCTCTCTGCCTAAGGGCTAGCTTAGTAGAGCAGGCAGTAATTTCCTTTGGATTCCCCCTCCTCCTTTGGGGCAGAGCCTGCCATCCGTGGTGGAATGCAGTTGCCAGAAAGAGCTCGTGCAGGCACTGGGTGGAGGCTGGCTCAGATGTTTTCAGAGCTGCATGCTGAATGCTCTGTCCTCAGTGGCATAAATGGTCATGGCTCCATGAAGCCCTGTTTGCCGCAGATGAGGACGGGCCGAGGTCTAACACAGCATCTCTGTGTGCAGACAGGCAGCCAAGGGAAATCAGGCTTTACAGGGAGTACATTCTCCTTTAATCCTGAAAAGAGAGGCAGAGGACATTTTCTCTGTATGCCAGTTAAAGGGGGGGGTGAGACCCCTGTTTTGATTAAAAGAGAGGGAATGTTCTTCTTTGTGATGTTGGTTTCTGTATTGTGTAACCCTAGGTACACGCACACAAGTACACACTCTTGCATGAACAGGGCTGATGGTGGCAGTGGTGACAATATATGAATACATGCAGAAGAAAGGCCACGAGGGGATGGGCTGTAGTGGTGCTGAAACTTTCTTCCTGCTCTGAATGCCTGTGAAGCCAGAAGCTGAGCTTTCCTTCTTTGCTCCATAAGACTTGGGGGCTATTTTGCTCCCTGTGAAAAATATCTGGTGCTCAGAGCAGTGGGAATGGTGTTACACTATACAAAACAAAACAAACAAACAAAAAAAACCAAAACAACAAAAAAAACCCCCTGAATTTATTGGCAGGAAAATATCTTCATCATGAAAATCACCTTGAAAAGGAAAGCATCCCATCTCTTTTAAGATATGTCTGGATATCGTGGCCTCTAAAAAACGCTGGGCTCCAAAGCATGCTTTGCCAATGACCATTTAGCCTTTAACAATCACTGTGTCTGCTTTGTGCTGTAGCTCCTCTGCCTGTAAGATTAAGCTGTCTGCATCCCCCTGCAAAGGCACCGAATCCCTCTGCTGAAAGACACTGACTCTGAAAGAACCAATGACTGTTAATTAAGTTCATTTTTTATTAGTCACTATTTTAAAGAAAGGGCACAATGCAGAGCTTCTGCCAAGCCTCTGTGTTCAAAATTAGAAGCAGCTGTGGCTTTTGATAAATCTGAGAGGTGGAAGAGAGTGCCTGCGGAGGGGTGAGGTGTTACAAGTGTGTGGGGGCTGAGAAGTATGTATGCATGTACCTTCCGAAATAATAAGACACAGTGACCTCTGGTTCTCACCAGCATCAGGAGTGGGATTGCTCTCTGGTTGTGGCAGCACCTTTCCATCATGCATGCCATCCCAGCACTAGCAGTAGTGGCATGGTTTCAGAGAAGCTCATGAATTATGGGTGATATTTCAGAAGCCAGAGACTAATCACAATGCAGCACTGGGGAGCATTTCCTCGATAACTGTTAATTTCACAAATCATGTTTGACTTTTAGTTTATGATTTAATTTGTGACAAGGGGCTTTGGTTGAGTAGATTCCTAATGCAACCATGAATCAAATCCTTTTTCCACAGTTTATTTAACACTGAGAATGAGTTTTAAAAAATAATAATAAAAATCTGTTAGCATATGTGTGTTAGCCAAACAGTCTTTTCCTGTTTATTTTGGTAGGGTTCTTTTTGCCAAGATAGTTGGAGATGGCTATGAAATCTATTATTCCATCTCACTATCCATCATTTTGAGTTGTCTTATTTAGTGAGACTGTGGACTGCACATCTAGGTGGAGGGTGGGGGGAACACAGCAGCACTGTGGCTCTCTGTAAGTGACATACAGCCTCAGATATATATTGTGTTGGCTAAATGAGCAATATTACTGACAGTTGAGTTATTTCATATTTGTTGTATGATCACACTGATGGCCTTCAAGCAAGATTGGGAGTCCACAGTAATAGATAATTTAGAAACAGCTACAGACAATCAATGCCTCCCTCTCTCTCATCATATAATGTCAATAGACAAAACAGCCAGGATGGGAATTCATCCTCCCTGTTTTAAAGATCAAAATGAATCAAAGTGGCCTGGTATGGGGAATGATCAGTGGCCTACCAAAACTTGTGTGTGCACCAGTCAGTTTGACTAAGGAAGTGCAGACAGTCAGGAGTTTTAGGGAAATACAAATCATAGAATCATTACAGAATGGGTTGGGTTGGAAGGGACATCATCCAGGTGCAGGGGGGGGCGGGAACACAGCAGCACTGTGGCTCTTACACATCATCCAGTTCCACCCCTCCCCTGCCATGGGCAGGGAACCCTCTGATTAGACCAGGTTGCTCAGAGCCTCACCCAAGCTGACCTTGAACACTTCCAGGATGGGGTGTAGCCCTGGTTGGTGCCTGAGATGTTTTGGTTTTCTGAAATTCTTTTCCCAGGGAATTTTCTGTAAACAAGAGTCATGTTTTTGTAACTGTAACTTTGTTTACATCTTTTCCCTAGGAGGGACTTCTTGATGTCTCTCTGGCCTGACCAATGTGATTGAAGAAGTTTGTCTTCTTGTCACCAATCAAATTGGTCTGTGTAGAATAGTATAAAAGGGAGCACATCCCAAAAATGAAAGAGTCAAAGACGGAGTCTGTGTCATTGTGGTGTACAGCAGCGTCAATGGGGCACATACTAAGACAAGGAACAAGGCAGTAACAGATAATAACAAAATTCTTTGGTTTGTTCTGTAATACACACTGGAGGGACACACTTCTTTGATTTCTGCATTGCAGATGAGCTGTGTGAACCTGGGGGATGATTGTCTTTTTTCTGTGCTGTGAATAGAAAAGGTCTTTCCTGAGCTGACCCTACACAGAGTTTTATTTACTGTGTTTTCTGCAGTACATTCAGCTTTTCTTTGGATCACAGAAAAACAGTTGTCCCCTGCTGGAGGAGCTGTTAGCATGGCAAGCTAAGGGCCATCAGACAGTCCACAGGAGATGGAACTTCCCTCTCCAGAGGGGATAAAGCCAACTGATACAGTTCTGTTGCAGGACTCCCAACAGGGGTGGCATTATCTGTTTTGATCTCATTTGATTAACTATTTAGTTTCAGCTGTCGGGGGCTTGATGGGGAGTGGAAAAAAAATAGGAAAAAAAAATACATACTAAGACACTCCATGCCCTTTTCTTTCAGATGGTAATACTGCTATTTCTTTATTCCCTTTCCATTGGTATCTGTGTATATATATATATATATAAACTTCTATGTGAAGTTGCATGCAGATATTTGAGTATATTATGTAGATTTATGTTGAATGATTTTCAAATCTTCACATTTAAGATTTCAAATTTCAAATTTTGTGGCAGCATTTAATTTACATCTCTATATCATCCAGTTTGATCAGCATTTTAAGCAAGAATCTGTTTTGAGAGGAGGAGTGGATACCAGATAATTGTCCTCTGAAGGGTGCCATGCATTCCTCAGCACCTTTTGCAAATATAAGTGCCTTTCTCATCTTCCATCAGTACAATGCTATCACTGGGCATCTGCCCAAATCTCATTGCAATGTACACAACACACTACCTCCTGATTTCAGCGGTGAAGGTGCAAAACAATGAGTCAGATAAGAGAATTAAAATGTCCTCCTGGCTGTGCACAACTCATGTTTCTGGCTCATACAAAATCAGGTGGCAGCACGAATCAAGGACTTACAGCTCTGGTGGTGTCTGCAGAGGCCTCTGTGCTGCCTGCCCTCTCCTGCAGGGTTTTGCTGCAATTCTGTTTATTTTCTTTGAAAACTAATTGTGGGATGCCAGCAGATGCAGAAAAGAGGAAAAAAAGGCTCTCTGTGTTCTTATTAGTGGTGGGCCAAGACTTTGGCATTCAATCCATCTGCAGGGAAACCTGTCTAAAGGCAGAGGGAGAGTTCAGAAAGTCAGAATTACTCCAAAGGCTCAGCACTGAAAATTCATTTTCTGGTTAGGTGTGCACCTTGGGGGTGAGGCTGTGGTATGTCAGGTGCTACGAATACAGGGAAAGAAAATAAAACAGGATTGGAAGTCAGAATAGCATTCTACCTGAGCATTGATTAGAACTAAGGAAAATATTTGTAACCAGCTACTTTGACCCCCTTTCCTTCTGCTGTTGACTTGTTTTAGGACTGTCTGGAATGACAAGCATGTGTAGCCAGAAGAAAGCCAGTCAGTGGTAGGAGTGGAGCCAGTGCATGTGAGGTTTGGCATTCAGGGCCTGGAGACCAGGAGCTGGCCAGCAGCCAGGGAAGAGGTGTGGGTGTCACAGCTCACAAGAGGGACACCAGCCAGGCACAGAGCAGGGCCTGCAGAGCTGCTGGTGGGAATTAATGCTACACCCTGTGCAACAAAGTCTTAATAAGATCTACCCAAAAGCCTGACTGTATCCTCTGCTCACTGCCCAAGGTGTGCTTGGATACCACCCAGGCTATGATGCTGGGCTTGGGGAAAGGCAGGCTCATAGTGGAGCAATTCTGTGACATGAGCAATTCTGTGAGATGTTGCTTCAGAGCCTCAGTACATTCTCATGCCTGACTTCTCTTTTAGACGTTGGTAAGCAGCACTATGTGTGTCTGGACCCTGGTTGTTATAGCAAAGGCCACTTAGCTCTGAAGAAGAAAGCCCTGAAGTATACAGTCACTAACAGAATTGCAGCAGTGACCTGATGAGTGTTGTCTCAGCTCTGCCCATCCTGTGCTGAGGATCCCTCTGGCTAAATCCATTCCTTATCATGTGCCCATATAGGATGGCTGCTGCAGTGCCTTGGCATCCCTGACTACATACCATGAGGGCACTGCTCAAAACACCTTTCATCCCAAATAAATCAAAGGTACAGAGCACAGCAACATAATCTCTTACTACCTCTCTTCCCCAAAAGCCCCAACCTGTTCATGCCCAAATGTAACCAGCAGTCAAATACGATATCCATTCAAACATGCAAACTCGAGTTAAAACTGTCTTTTAGAAAACAGAAATCTAACACATGCACATTTTCTCACAGGCAAGGGGGGGAAAAAATGCAGAGTTCCTGGCCCAGTGCCAAATAAGGGTTTAAAAATTCATGCCCACCATAAGAATTTATATAACTTCTGAATAATTTATAGACTGTGCCAATAACTAGGGGCTTTATATCTGATAGAGATTATTTAATCAATAGAAAACAATGCAGAGAAAAAGCTATCAAAAAACTACAGAGCATGTCAGCCTGGGCAACTTTTAACCTCTTCCCTGCCACATATATGTTCAACCATATATATGTATGGAAGGACATTTTTCAAGTAGGGCGGTAGCCTGGAAGGAGAACCACCAGGTCTTTTTTTCTTCTAGAGGCTCTTCTTTGTCAATCTTTTGTTCCCTAAGACAGATCCCTTTGAAATGCAGTGAGTTTTCTAGCTCTCAAATTCATTAGTCAAAAGGAGTAGCCAGTTCCCTGTGAATCATCCGCCAGGATTACTGTGAGATGGCCCATGGTTCATCAAGGTTGTGGCAGTGCCAACTGTACCATTTGTGGTGCAGCCATTTCAGTTTGTGTTTCATTCTGTGGCAAAACTGAAGACTGAGTTTTACAGCTGTTGCACAGTAAACTTCTGAACAGAAGAGAACTAAAGACTTACCTGTCTGTATGATGGAGATTACCACCTGATGTTTTAAGTCTTTGTGTGTATCTCTTTCTATGTAACTGCATATGGGTTTTGCATCTTGCTGGAGTGCATGGCTGAAGCTGTGCATCTTAAAAACTAACAAGTGCCACATGGATATCTAGTCAAATTCTGGCATAGTAAAAGCTCTAGGACATTGCCCAGTGATGTGTGATGGTACCCAGTGGTACATTCAGGCTTACACTGAAGATCAACTTAAAAACCTACTTGTTTAGGTTAAGCAAAGTTGTGGTTTACATATATAAATGTCATATCATTTAATAAAAATATATTATTAACTGCTTCCCGAGCAGACAGCTAACTGCAAGCACTGATGGACAAACCTTCTATTGCCTAACTTAAACAAGATGTGTGGATTGACTTTCATTCCAAGAGAATTAAACAGTGTTTCTTGGTTATGCCAGTTTTTTGCATTTATAATACTTACCTGAAATCCTTTGTGTTTCAGCATGAGTTCTCATCTAGAGATCTCTGTATTTAACACTTTTATAATAATAAATACATAATTGGTGTAGCTGTTAGTGTGTTGTAAATTGTCCTGAGAAAACAAGAGCTGCATACCCACTGATGGGCTGCTGCAGGCAATCCTATCTGGCAAGAATTTTACTTTTCACACAAATTTTACTACAGGCTAAAAGACAGCTTTTCATTCTTTGCAGATCATAACTGGTGTGTTTGTTTGCATTTTGGGTTTTTTTTTTTGTTGTTATTTTGCCAGAAGTATCTGGTAGTGCATGGTCCAGGTGTTCTCTGTGCCAGTTAGTCTTTCTTTAATAGCATTTTTCTGGCATTGCTCAGAGCCAGCCTGCTTCTTTAGTTACAGTCCTGATCTGGAGGTAGCGTGTAGCTGCCTTGCCTCAGTGAGTGCTCTCTGAGTTATTCCTCAAAGCTCCCTAGGGCATGGGCAAAGGCACCTTTTAAGAAGTTGTGGTGTAGTCCACCAGATGGAAAGGAGAAATCATGAAGAGTGTCTTTTTTTTTGCCATTTTAAGTGATAGGAGAAGTCCTTGCTGAGCTGGCACTGGATAAGAATGGGACAAAACCAGTTTACAATCCCACACACAAAGGAACTATTGGGAATGGGAAGTCCAAGCTGCTGTCGAGCATCTCAGCAAAAAACAGCCTTCAGAAAGGAGCTGAAGAAAACTCATAATGTACTATTTTGGTTCCTGAGAGAATAAAAAAATGAACCAAAAAGAAAGAAAGAAAAAACTAGGATTATTCTAAGCCTGCATCTCTGATGATATGTAGTGGGTCATCTGAGGTTGGGAACTCAGAATCTTTTATTGAGAATGTGGTGATGATGGGATGCAGATGGAAAAATGGCAAAGGGAATAGACTGAATGCTGCTGGATGCAATCTCTCTGCTCCTCTCCAATCAACACAATTATTCTTGTATTTAGTATTCAGCTTCTTTGCTTTT
Source organism: Chamaea fasciata (assembly GCF_029207755.1). Classification (NCBI taxonomy): domain Eukaryota; kingdom Metazoa; phylum Chordata; class Aves; order Passeriformes; family Sylviidae; genus Chamaea; species Chamaea fasciata. Next base: position 16,444,062 of record NW_027094092.1, on the reverse strand, counting down.
AAAGAGTAAAGTCTTGTCTCCTTCAAGCACTGAAACTCAACTGGAGATTTTTAGTTTCATGTCTTGGCTTGTAGCAGGGATATAAGCAAATCATGCAAGATGTGGACCGTGGTGTGTACGAAAGTGAGCTGTGGCCTGTGAGAATATTTGCAGCCTCCTAGAGGATATATCCTGTGAGGAAAAAGTAATTGAGACTTTATTTTTAACATACACTCGACTTCATACTGAGTTGCAGAACCCTGCTGTTTTCTGGCTTTTCCAGTGTCCCAGCAGGCAAAGGGGAAATTGGTGGTGGGGCCAGCGTGGAGTAGAAGGCCCAACGGACCACACGTGTTAATCCCAGCTCTAATACTGGGTGACTGTAACCCTGGACAAGTCACTTGGCTTCATAGTTCCCTATCAGTAAAGAAGAGGAGGTTAATGCTTCTTAAAACTTTGTCTCTCATGTGAAATGCAAGGATTGGAAGAGTTGGGGTGTGTCCAGAGCATCCAACGTGTGAGAGCTAGGTGCTCTTACAGTCTTTTTGTCCTAACAGAGGTCCTGTCTGTATCATCACAGCATGTAGTGCACATGTTGCCAGCCAGAGACTGGGTCTTTCCTTTGCCTGAACCTCCTTGCAATGGCTATTACAGAACAGTCTTCTTACGTTTTTACAATGCGAAGAAATACTGATGCTGTCAATCTTACATAGACAGGATAAAAAACCCCCAAAATTTCATTCACCAATGAGTTGCTTTTCATCTCTAAATGTAATAGGAGAGAAGTTCTGGGATTTTCAGAACTTGCTTGCTTGCTTCCTTGCTTAGAATAAATTGACAAAGTAGTACTATAATGAAGTGAAAACTTGTCATATCTGGGAAAGATAAAAGGGAAGGGAGACTCATGAAAATGCTTCTTAGTGTTTTTCTCCCCTACAGGCTATGTGTTATTTAACTTCTCCTAGATCCTCCAAGAGCTGGCATTAGCATACTTACAATCCTATAGCACTTTGCCAAAGTAAAGGATTTTAGGTGCTGATGTGAACACAGAAGATTTGGATTCTTTTCTGTGCCATGGATTCAGGAAAGATGTAGTGTCTGTATGCCTTATTTTCCAGCCCAGGGAATAATGTTCTTTCTTTCCTTTGCTTTTTCTGTTTGGCTTTTCAGAGTGTTTATTCTCTTCTTCTGTGGAGTCACTTAGGCACACACACACACACACACACACACACACACACACACACAGATGGGTAGATACAGAGATGCAGCACTTTATGTGGTTTGTGTAGCTGTCCAGTGGTGCTTAGAGCCAGTGCAACACTTGGAAATGTTTAAACCCCTCTTGTCGACCTGTTTGGAAAGCACAAGTGTACTACTACTGTGCCATGTAATGTGCCAGCAGAATGTTGGCTTGCACAGAGATGGGGGCAGGTGCTGAATTATGCCCTTGTTTAGCAGAAAATCTCCTAGCTGGGGGCTCTCCTAAAAACCCCACAAGCTACTAGAGGGAATAGGGCTGGCAGATAACAACCTGAACTCACAAATCCTAGCTGCAGCTTAGCCACGTAGTGCTTGTGGAATGATCCCTGCAGCATTTCTTTCTTGCATTCAACCACTGAGGAATGTGTTTGTCATCCTTCTCATGTCACATTGGGGGCTTTGTCAGATCAGAATACATCGTCTCTGCTTCTCTGTGTCCCTTGACTTGTCATAGGCACAAATCTTTTTCAAATGCTCTCCCCTGTTCATTTCCATTATTATATCTAGTGCTTCTAGGTGGCAAGCAAAAAATGAATAACCTTGTAAATGTTCCCTGTCTTTCAATTTGTTTTATTTTTCATACAACGCGTCAGTGCATTTTTGTTGAGTGTTTTTAATAAGATGAAGTTGATGAAAATAAATTGCTTCACAGTTCCTGCTGTGGATGACAGAAATGCTGGGTCTGTATTTTTCAAAAACTGTTTGTTTGAAGCCAATGTGGAGGGTGTTCTGTATGTCTGTAGCTGCAATCATCTTTGTAAGATACCTCCCAGAAAAAAAAAAAAAAAAAAAAAGGCAGCTAGCAATTTGAATTTGGGGCAAGATGCACTGCTGTACCCAGCTTCTGCTGGGCACAATGAGACAGCAAGCTGTGAAGAGGAATTTTAGGATTGATTCCGTGCCAGAATTGGGTCTGCCATATTGAATAGTTAGCCAGATCTGTCTCTGAGGGGGAGAATGAATTCTACAGCAAACCTTCTTACAAGGCTGTCTGTTAGCCAAGGCTTAGGAACCAAGTTTTGGGACTTGAGAATTTGGACACCCCAGTGCCTGTGGTTGCTCTGTATCAGCTTTCTTCTGTGTTTGAATGACTTGCTCAAAAAATGTCATGTCTGTAAACAGTGATCTCCAAATTACCAGCAGACAGTTGGGCAACTACTCATCTTTTTGGAAAGAAGGTAACCCACATATTCCAAATGGGATTTTCAAGCTAGGATTTTTCTCTTTTTTAACCAATTTTAATTTTTAAAAAATCAATATTACTATGTTTCTTGTAAATGTTTTGACTTTGATCAAAAAATGCAAAAGTACAATTTTGATTCCCCCAAGTTTACAATTTTATGGTTTTGTCCATTTTTTGTATCCTTTTAGTACTTGTTTAGCTGGTAAGACAATACCAATGTTTGTCTTTCTGTAAGGCAGGGAAGTGCTTTCTCCTTCTGGTAAGCTGGGAACTGACACGTGGAAGTTACACAGGAGATGATGATAGACCAGGAGCTCAGGTCCCACTTTTGCAACTTCAAAGCTAATGCCACTATCATTGAGCAAGCTTTACTTTCTTCAGGACTAACTGCTTTTAGTCCTTCTGCTGTCCTTTTGGAAACACTGGAAGCTTTGGAAGCTTTTTGAAACACTGAAAACAGGACTAATTAAGACCCCAAATTTATATTAATCTTCCCCACTTTTCATTTCAAATTCAGAAATTTCCATGGAGATTACGGTGCCTGAAGTACAGAAAAGACAGTATCCTGGATTCATTATTCTTCGTTGTCCACTCAAATTTGAGGAGCTGGATTAATTCTGGTAGTAAAACTATTCTGCTGCAAAGCAAAGGGTTGAGGGATCATGCTGCACATACAGTTCAGTATGGTCTGCTGTGCTGTTGGGAGGCAGGGACTGAGAAGTACACTCAAACTTGTTTCTTTTTAAAGGATTCAGTTGATGCCACTTCCCTGGGAAAACTGTCACTCCCACTATTAGGCAACATTTCCAGAGATTTATAGTTTTCCTTTGCTTGGCTGCCTTTCATTAGCCCTACTTATAACAACAAGATGGTCCATCCATGGCAAGTCCTTTCCTTCTAGAAGGTTTCACTCTTCACTCTATGGCTGCCAGGAGTGCTATATGAGGTCAGGAGTTTCCTCTCCTGCTCCTCGGCCCTCTTTGTGCCACATGTATTCACTCAGTGCCACATTTTTCACCTGTGAGTTGCAAGGCCAGGCAGCTGCTCCAGCAAGTTACTGCTGTTCAGCAGCAAAAACTAAGGTTTTATATAGGCTGCACACATGTAGTTTGTTGTTTTTTTGGTTTTGGGTTTTTTTTGTTTTTTGGGGGGTTTTTTACTAATGTATATTGTTCTTCTTTTCTCAATTCATTCTGGTTTGTTGACATCTGTCTGGTTCTGTCTGACTGCAGCTTTGCCACAGCCTTTTTATAAAAGAATTGTCAGCTTGGTTAAAGGACCTGAGGCTTCTTGGCACAGAGTCTTACTCCACTGTAGCTTTCAGACCTGCTGTGGAAGCTTACACCTGATTATTCTTTGCTTCCCCTCCTGGTCTTTGGAGTAATTTTTAGCTTCCTGATTATGTCTTGCTATGCCATTGGACACTGAATCCAACAATGGCAGGTCTGAAGTTTCCAGAACCCCAGTTAAACATATTAATCACTCCTGATTTTAAAATTCCAGTTCTCTTCCACTGTTATTTGTGGAAGTGTTCCCCTTGACTATGTATAAACAGAGTGTTTGCATATAACTGTGAGTGTGAGGGGGTTGGTGTGATCATGTACTTACAAAATCCTGGCTTTGTGTTTTTCCAGGTATTTGGTGCTAGAACATGTGTCAGGTGGGGAGCTCTTCGACTATCTCGTAAAAAAGGGAAGATTGACACCAAAAGAAGCCAGGAAGTTCTTCCGACAAATCATTTCTGCTTTAGACTTCTGCCATAGTCATTCAATATGGTGAGTACAGCCATTTCCAACGGGAGTTTCCTGCTACATAATAAAGGGATCTTACCTTGATACTTTGAATTTTGAGTAACTGATGTTGCAAAGTTCTAAAAGCAGTGGGTAAAGTGCTGATGTATTTTTTAATTCTTGTCCATGTGTGAGACAGTGTACCAGTCACAGACAGACTTTTCTTGGAAAAGATTGTCCATCATTTCTCACTTGAAAAGAATTAATTTGCAGGAAAACCAAAACCACCGAGGAAAAAGAGTTTTATTTCCATAATTTTTGTGGCACTTACTAATAACTAAGAACTACATACACTATATCAAAATGAATCCCTGAAGAAACCTGGGACAACTGCAAATACAGAAAAGTCATTTTGTGGTTCCCTTCAGTTTTTGGAAACCTGCTGGCTTTTGGCAACCTTTACTGAGGTTCCCTCTGGGCATTTGAGTCACTGTTGCCTTTAATTTCCTTTCCAGTAGGGAAGAATTTTCATCCTGACTCCATCATATTATTTAACCATGGAATGTGGTTTAACCTGTGCTTTCAGGTGCCATTTTATATTGGATCAGTTTCTCTTTCATCCTCAGCAAGTTGAGATAATTTGAATGATACTGAAATCAAGTTGTGGCGATCAGTCTGAGCACAAGAGTTTCTGTACAGCTACTGACCCATAACTGCCTGCTCATTTCTCACAAATGCAGCTCCTTGCACTTGGATTGGCTGGGGGAGAACATTTACATTGTGTCTTCATGGCTGCTTCTCCAAAGCCACAGCCAGCCAGATCCCCCTCTCCAGGAGGCCAAGGGCCACTCAGAGATGCTGCAGTAGCTGGATTTGCATAATCATTGTGTGGTTATTTCTCAGTACCCATACAGGGATTTTCTGTACCCCCAGTTCTGTGCTGAAAACTCACAAACCAGATGGCCACAGTGAAAATGGATGTTTAAATATTTAACTTGCTCTTCTAGCCCCCTCCCCCTACATCTCTGAGTCATTCCAGCAGGAAATAGTGATCTGTAAGAGAGCATATTTCTAATAAATGGAAAGGGAAAGAAGAGCCTTTCTTGAGGATATATTAAGAAGAGTATACTGTATAAGAAGAGTATTAGCAGCATACTCTTAGCAGAGAAGGCAGTTCAAAGGTGGTGGATCGGGGTGAGAAGGTCCTGAGGACACAGGCAGAGTTACAAGAGTCAGAGAAATTCCCAGAGAAGCCAAGAGCAGGTTGCATGCCTAACTAGAGGATCTAAGTTTTCTCTGTTGGCAGTGACCTCTGACCAGTTTTATTCAGTGAATTCCACAGTTTTTCCTCCCTGCTATTCAACTGCACTGAGTGATCATGACCTCCTTAGAACCAGCATGATCCTTGGCAGGTTGTAGACCTGTTCTTTTTTACATACACTGGGCAGTGTAATCACTGGTGGATTGCATACATACATGTTTCTGTTCTCTACCTGACTTAAAACTTAAGGGATCCAATCCAACAACACTCAGAAATGTTTAAGTACAGCTGAAATTATTTACGCTTCCAAGTGAATATTCCAGAGAAATCAGAATCTCCATTGGAATAGAACTTTCTGCTAAAGCATGTATATCTGCACATACATGTTAGCCCTTTGGACATGTTATGGATACCTCTGGATCTGGGAGACTTTAATAAACTGAGTGAGGATCATGCTGAGGCTGTCAGACAGACAGACAAGACCAGCGTCTCTGCAGGTTTAACACTATGTGAAATATTCTAGGTAGATGCACGTCTCTCTTGAAGAATCCATTTTCCTCTGTTAAATGTATTGGATTGTGGGCAGTAGTCTCGTTTGAAAGTAAATCCCATCTCCTTGCTAACTCCCACCTGACGAGCACCTAGTGCTGGCTAAGTTAGCAGTAAATCATAAGCTCTGCCTCCTGGTCTCTCAGACTCATGTGGTCTGTGTTATATTCTGTGCTGTATTCTGGGCAGTTATCAGAAAATCGGAGCATGCATAAATATATATGTGAGTGTAAAACCTAATGTGCTTTTCTAAGCAATGAAGCCTGACCTTGTCCTGTTGTGGGGCAGTGAAATGACAAATCATCTCATCAGCCAGGTTATCCAGTTATGACCACATTGAAAAATGAAGGCTTCTGTTTTGGTTAATGACTAAATGTGGGTGCCTCCAGCCTACTGGCAGAATAGATTGATAGCCTGGTGTCCCCAGACCCATATAATAGTCCCATCCTCTTCCCGTACATCCCAAAACACTGCAAAATACCTGTGGCTTACTTTAACAGCAGCATGTTACCACATTCAGCATCCACTGCTCAAAATGCATTGATAGAGCAGCATTCCTGGACCAAAGATTCAGAAAGGATTCCCCAATCCCCCTCCCATGAATAAAAAGCTTCTGCTGCTACCATGTGGAGAGATTGCCTCTGTCTGAGAGGTGTTTTTACACAAGCAGCTGAGAAAAGGAAGCAGAATAGGTGTGGAGCTTGAGTCTGTGTGTTGTTTAAAAAATGTAATGTGCTCCTGTTCTTATTTTATTTACTGGAAACAACGGGGGAATATTTGATGCACTTCACTCTGTGGTGCAGTCACTTACAGGGTTTGGTGGTGCAGCTTGGCCACGGGGGAACGCTTATGGATAAGGCACTGTAGGGTGCTCTGAGGACTTGTGTGTGCACATAGCACCGTGCCATACCAAAAACCCACGGGCACGAGTGGTACCACGCAGGGATATCACGTGGAATCTGTGCTACCTCGCTGCCTTCCCTGAGCCGGCAAGCCCTTGGCTCAGTGATGCAGCATTATCGCTTCTCCTTCCAGCCCTTCCCTGTGCTCCCAGGGCTCTGCACCGTGCTGCAGTGCCTGGAGCGGGCGCGCCGAGCAGCCGCGCGGGGATGGCACAGGGACCCGAGCTTCCCCGGACATCCATGTAAGGCCATCCGAGGAGTTTTCTTTGGACATAACCGATGGGTTTTGCCTGAGATGCCATTCACCTCGTACTGGGTGTCTGCTCTCCTACATTCAGGGCCTTAGGGTGCCTCCGCTGGGTGCCCCGAACCAAGAGCCCCTTTCGCAAGCGCCGCGCCCGCAGTGCGGGGCAGCTCTCAGCTGACTGAGTGCCCGGCTGTATATTCTGCGGGAACCCGTGTGCGAGCACGTCCGGGGCGAGGTGCCAAGCGCCCGGTTTCCTCGGGAAGAGCCCGTTCCCTGTGTCTGTGGGGAATGCTGCAGCGCCGGGCGGGGCGGGCTGGCGGCCGCCTCATTGGCTGGCCGTGACATCACCGGCGCGAGCCGCCATTGGCGCCGCGCGGCCCCTGCCCCGCCGCGCGCCCGCGGCCTGGCCCGGCTCCCCCGCGCTGTCTGCGGCTCGCGGGCTGACAAATAAAAATATGATTACAGAAAATGCCCGGTGGCAAGCCTTATTATGGCTTCAGAGATAACAGATAATGCCAATTACTGCGCAGGGCAGTGGTGACATTGAGAGGAAATCCCCTGCGGTAATGAGCAGGGAGATGATTATTTCATTTTATTTTATTTTTATTTTGGTTGCGTTTCATTTTGTGTTTCTATTTTTTTTTTCTTCTCTCCGTGCGCGTGCACAAGAGGGATTAAGGCAGGTTCTTTATGAATATTGATAAATGACAATTATGAGGGCCCTTTCTCCTTTCCTTGCCCGGGGCTGTGCTTGTTTGAGTACGCACAAGGAAGGCTCTTGCCGGCGAGTGTCTGTGTGCCTGCGTGGGCATGGGCATGTGTGACTTGGAGGGCTGAGGCAATGAATAACAGCTTTGTTTGGCTTCGCCTCGTCTTCTTCCCTCAGCGCAGGGCGGGGAAGGCGCCCCATAAAACAGCGCTTCAAAATTGCACGGCAGTAGTGCCAAAATCTCTGGTATGTTCCTGCAGGCAGGAGCTGCAGAGCGCTGTCAGTAAGGGAAGCAGGCTTTAGGGAGAAATCTGGGGTGTCTCTGAGAAACAGAGAGCTGAAGAATGCCAGGTGCCGTGTTCTGCCGTGTCGTGCCACCCTCCTCTTAACTCCTGCTCTGCCCTGCTTCATTTGTAAGGAGCGTGCTGGGGTCTTCTGCAGGGACGGTCTATGCTGAAGGACTGCAGCAGATGGACACTTTGAAATCATGACTCAAGGCCTCCAGATGTGAAACTGGTCTAGATATGGAGGAATTTAAAAAGATTGGTTGCTGGTTTGGTTTTTTTTTCCTGGTGTTTGGGTGTTCAGGTTTTCTTTCAGACCATCAGAAGCAAGAAAGGTGCATTTTCCCCCTGTTGAAAGCTGATACCATTCATTAACTGAATCCAGGAGTTTCAGTTCTGTGCTCAAGACTCGCTGTAAAACGGTGAGGAATTTTCAAATATCCCTTATACAGGGAACCGGAGAAAACCCATCAAATGCAGCAGCTGCAATGCCAAAGACAAAGTTACCAGCTCAGCTAAAGTCAGGGAACATGTATTTTTGTAAGTCTTCTTCTTTATGTAAGCCACTGGAAACTCAAAACCGGCATAGTCTTACTGTAATCATAACCAGGTAACATTTTCTGGGAAGTGCAGCAGTGATGATCAGACTTGACAAGATGTTCTGGCTTTGAAATACATGAATATATGCTTTGAGGAGAGGTTGGCAGGGAGAAACAATATATTTTAATGGATCAATGGAAATAATTGTTTAAAAGCAAGCAATGTTTTATGCATATAAACCCTTCCCCAGAACTCCTGATATGTTTATAGACGATGTCCTTTTTCCTAGCTATAATTATATTTACTTGTTCTGCAGAATTCTGTGAAAACTTACTAAATTTGAGCTTAGCAACCGTGGCTATAAACCAAGAATCTTTGGTAGATAGATACAACTTACATGTTTGGATCTTATTTGCAAGGAAGAGAAAATAAGATTAAAGGCATATTTTTGCTTATGAAGTTCAAAATAATGCTTCTCATGCTATTAATTGTTACTGATAAGCTATTTGCATCACATCAGGCACTTTAAGAGGCATACTGCAGAACAATTATTCTGTGGTCTGGCCCTTCTGGGAGTTTGGGGTCAGAAAGAAAAGCATTTGCAAAGTGGCCAACAATTTGATTAGTACAAATGACCTGCAACTACTCCAATTAAGAGGTTTCTTGGGTTAGAAATCTGTGACCTACAATGAGTTGTCATAGAAACTGATACGAACGTTTCAGCTCAAACATCACTTTAAAATAATGGCTTCGTTTGTCATCTCATGCCAGGTGACAGCTCCTTTGAATCCAAGATCTAGAGTCTGTCCCTACACCAGAATTATTCTGGCAGCCCTGGGTGACAGGAAGAGTGTGTTTCTCCTGCAGTTGCTGCAGTACAGGTTCAGGGATATTCTCAGGGCAGGAGGACAGACTGGAAAAGCACCGGAGGGAACTGAAAGAACTGTCTGAACAGCATCTCTGGCTCTGCTAGAAAGCAAGCATGGCCAGTTTGGAAGTGGGAAGCTAGAACATGTTAATGCATATCTGTGCCTTTCATTTTTCATGCACCATCTCCAAGAATGGTGCCCATTTCCATGGAACAATTTTTTCACAGCTCTCTCCGCATGCATCTTATCCTGTGAAGAAATTGTAAAGCCTTTGTTGTGACCCGCGAAAGAGGGCTGTTGCAGAGGGTCTGTCATCGTGTGCTTCCTCTGCCATGGCTTGCTCCGTGGGTCCCTTTCACTCACATGCTCTCCCTTCAAAAGCCCACTGGGTGCTGGCTCTGGAGGCTGACTTCTTGTGCTGTTGTCTTGGTCGAGGAGCTCTGGGAGTCCGTGACCACTGTGGGTCAGGGTTACACTGACTTCCTCTGCAGTCCTGAGTTTCTCTTTCGCATTCCTTCTCAGCTTATGCAGGGCTCAGTTGGAGGGTTTGCCGTGTTTGTCAGAAAAGAAGCTGCTTTCTTCTCTACTGGTTTTCCAGCCATGTGATAAAGCCCCTACAGCTTTAGAGCCTTTAGAACAAGGAAAGGGTAACGAGTCCTCTGTTCACCTGCAGAGAGAAGAGTTGATGCGGTCATGTAAGACACGGAGAGCCAGAGAGACCAGCTGGAATGGAACCAAATTAAATGCATTTACTTTGCACTGTTCCATTAATGCCAAGTAATTACCACGTACAGTGGGATTTTTGTTTTGTTTCATTTTGGCACAAGAGAATTCTTTTCAAATGTGAGTGCATTAGGCAGTCCGGGCTTCTGGGCTCTTAGGTAAATTATAACAAGCCTTCCCTATTCCCATATGTTCCTCTCCCTTCCCCCTGGCATTTGAAAAGCTGGCAATACAAAGATGGGAAATGCAAATGCAGAGAGGAAGTCTCTTTCCCAGTGGCAGTGTTGCTGGTTCTGCTGCTGTGGTGCAGACTCCTGGCCTGACTCCTATCCCCAGGATGCTGCCTCGGCAAATTCAAAGTGGCCCAAAGATGGATATCAGAGAAATGCTCCAGCTGGAGGGAAGTCTTCACTGGGGCATATAATTCTCTAGGGGTTGAATGTGCAAGTACTGCCTGATCCCACTGGCACTGTGATCTCTGAAAGCAGTGCTGCCAAAATCCAAAATCCGTGCTCAGGCTGCCATGTAATTCCTAGGCTAACCATCCATACTGGGCACTAGAGACTGTCTTGGAAAAGGGATGGAGAAGGGTCAGTGAGAGGCAAAACTGCTGTATCAGGACTGTTCTAGTATTTTGGGGGCTAGGCAGCCATAAATGTAACAGTTCTGTCTGCTCAGTGAAGTGATAATTTCTACAGTGAAGAGCTGATAACTTTTCTTGGTTTTATTTTGATGAGTATCTGGATGAAAAAAGAAAAAGGAAGGGGAAGGGGAAGGGGAAGGGGAAGGGGAAGGGGAAGGGGAAGGGGAAGGGGAGGGGAGGGGAGGGGAGGGGAGGGGAGGGGAGGGGAGGGGAGGGGAGGGGAGGGGAGGGGAGGGGAGGGAAGGGGAGGGAAGGGAAGGGAAGGGAAGGGGAGGGGAGGGGAGGGAAGGGGAGGGAAGGGAAGGGAAGGGAAGGGAAGGGAAGGGAAGGGAAGGGAAGGGAAGGGAAGGGAAGGGAAGGGAAGGGAAGGGAAGGGAAGGGAAGGGAAGGGAAGGGAAGGGAAGGGAAGGGAAGGGAAGGGAAGGGAAGGGAAGGGAAGGGAAGGGAAGGGAAGGGAAGGGAAGGGAAGGGAAGGGAAGGGAAGGAAAGGAAAGGAAAGGAAAGGAAAGGAAAGGAAAGGAAAGGAAAGGAAAGGAAAGGAAAGGAAAGGAAAGGAAAGGAAAGGAAAGGAAAGGAAAGGAAAGGAAAGGAAAGGAAAGGAAAGGAAAGGAAAGGAAAGGAAAGGAAAGGAAAGGAAAGGAAAGGAAAGGAAAACACATTAAGGTCTGTTGCTACTCCAGTTTTACTTTCACACATACTATCTCAGTCCCACAAATCCCCAGATCCCAACTTAAGGCTTTCAAAGTGCTTCCTGTGAGCTGGGTCAGCACCTCTGCCTAAAGACCTGCATCAGACTGATCATTCATAGAAAAACACTGTGCAGCACAGTCAGGTGAAGCTTACTCCATGTTTGGAATGTGGATGGTGGTACCCCCTTTTTCCTCTCTTTCTTGTAGTGACTGAAAAGAAAACCCGTAATATACATGCCAACTTATAGGAACCTCATTTCCTCACTTGATTCTCCCTAAAAACTTAGTCCTAAAGCTGTGTTGTGGATCCCAGCTGATGGAAAGACAGGATAACATGGGGAGAAGGAGACTCCATGATTGAATATTGTCCTGATTTTCAAAGGTGTTGTCCCTTCCCTTTCACTGCCTCTCAGTGTTCTGGAAATGGGGCTGGTTCAAGATACATATGTGTTGTGTTCCAGCTGGGGCCCGTGGCAGATCCGCCAAGGCTGGAAGCTTTCAGCCATGGAAAGGGAACATTTTTGCATTTCCTTTAGCTACACCGTGTTCCTGAAATAAGATACTCTGTTGTGAGTGTACATCCAGGCTTGTGGACGTCCTGTGCTTAGGTTGTGCTCCACCTTGGTCATTCCTGCTCTCTAAATGAACCACACAATTTGAGGATAAGCAAAGGATTCAATTTTTAGGCACAGAAGTCACATGTCAGCAGTATGCCTATAAAGTGTATATATGAATCATACCATATCATGCAGTGCACAAGCAGTGGAACAGGCACAGGCAGCAGCACCCTCAAGTGCCATGTATGCCTTCAGCAGTCAGCCAGGAGCAATTGCCAGGATTGAAAGACAGCTACAGTCACTGAAAAACTGCACTGCAGGACACTCACTCAGCTTGAGCTGTGGGGAGATTTCTTGTTTCATAGCATCAAACAAGCAGCACTCAGGCTGTTACCTGCCCCTGAGCACCGGTCCTCAGACAGGGGAACCGCAGCACACCTCCCCAGCTGGATAAGGTCTTCCCATTAATGAAAGCAGTTGTGAGGTGAGAACTGTCCAGGATGTCTGCTGGAGGAAGGATGAAATCACACACTACTGTCTCATTAGCATCCAGCTTTCCTCACTTGCATTAGAACTGTGGGCTCTTCACTCCGTTTCACTGCTGGAGCTGGAGTATATTAAATTTTGGCAGGTGTTGATGATCTTGCCTTTGTCTGGGATTGCTGTCCCTGATAATGACATTCAAGGGTTCTTTTCCTGGTCATTAACTGGTCGTTCACTGCCTTTGGAACCTTTCCTTGTCACTCATCTCCTGCATTTTTTGTCAACTAGTTATGACTATCTTGATGGTTATTACAGAGCTAATAAGTCTTCTGTCTCTGTTATCTCAAACCTTGAATTTCTATGAGAAATACAGACTGGATAAAGCACCTTTTGCATTTTCAGATGTAGATGTGCACAAATCTGAATCATGATTATTATCCACAGGCTTGTTTTCTCATTATGAGCAAGGCCATTTTAACACACAGGGTTCATGGTATTTATGCAAGATTGGAGACTAAATTTTAAAAAACAAGAGAGAACAAATCATAGGTCTCAGTGAGGTGAATGACCAGTAACTCCTTTGAATGTGTGCTGTTTTGTTGGGAGTCTCCTTTGGAAATAATTGTTACAGTCCCCAGGTATCCTATTACTGTGTGCTCTGGTTTTACATAGAATTTACCTGCATTATTTACAAGTTGTCTCTACCCGATCATTCCTCTTCAGATCAGAGGATCTAATTTCCAAGACCTTGTCATGCTGCTCATGTTGCTCTGAGAGGGAAGAGACTGTCCACCTTTACATTTTTGTAGGGGTAGAACTATACTTGCATGCATGAGGAGTGTTAAAGCAATGTTTTTAAAAGTGACGAGGAAATGGCACAAAGATAAGCCTGCCTTCCGTGATTGGTATCACTTGACTATTCTGACACCTGGTTCTTTTGCTGAGTTCAGTTTCTGGTCAGAGTAACTGCTTTTAGTTGTAAATTTTTGCAAGTGGGTATTGTTTGTCTGACAGTGTTGTTGGATGTCCATTTCCCACAGGTGTGTGTTCTGCCTTTCCATGGAATCTGGCAGTCCTGCCTGTTTGGGTGCTGCTATTTAGACCTTTTTATTATCAGAGTAATTTTGCCTACTCATAAGCATAATCAAGAAAAGAGCTTTTTCTTTGGTCTGCCTGAAGTACTTCTCTCATCTCTGTGACTTTCCAAGAGCTGCAAATAAAAAGGAAAAAAAAAAAAACAAAACCCACGTTCATCACAAATTTTGTGCAAGATTTTTTTCTTTGTATATAAAATTGAGTGAATGTTATAGTTGTACAGAATCACTTGAGTACTTAGAAGCAGACATGGGTGCACAGTGGTTTTGGCTGTGAGCTGTGGGAATTAAAAAATTTGTCAATATATGATTGGGAGCGGGAGTTGCCATCATGAAGGTCGTGGCTGCCTGGCTCTTGCTGTGTTGACAGATAATAAGAGAATCAAGCTTTGATGGAAAGGAGGGAATCCTCTCTCTCTTTCCCACTGCTGACACCCTCAGTTAAAAGCACTGCTGAGTTGAAGGGATTTCTCCATCAGAGCTAATTACCCAAAATTATTTCAAAGTCTTATACCTGTGTAAACAACTCTTAATAGGAGCTTTTTTGCACTTACATCAAGAAGTTTTTTCTCTGGATATCACGCATTTTGCTTCCTGTTGTTGACAGAATATATTGATGGTGTTGCCTCCTACCTTAAGGAGCTGTCATACAATAGAGTATACCAGCCCGAAATCCAGGCTGACATTCTCCTCCTTCTATTTCCCTCAGTTTCTCCCTCATGTTTTGTTGGTATCACTGGAAGTTGGAGATGTTCCTTTCCTGTCAGGACACTGCAGGCCTTGTATTCATCAGGAATGGGCATCTGGGATATGGTCTAGAATACTGCAAGGATTGGATCTTGGATATGTGTGTTCTCCTGCCTGGGACAGGAAAACAAATTAAATTAATTAAAGTAAAACAGCTTGGATGCTATTCTGGATAAAGAACAAGTTTTAGAGTGGGAAATCTATTATGGATAATATGATTTACATTTTGACCCTTTCTTTACAGCCACAGGGACTTAAAACCAGAAAACCTACTGCTGGATGAGAAGAACAACATCCGGATAGCAGACTTCGGGATGGCATCGCTGCAGGTTGGGGACAGCTTGTTAGAAACCAGTTGTGGGTGAGTGTCTCTAAGCATGTTACAAAAATGAGGGACAATTTCCACACATAGAAGTTGTCTATAGTAAGGGTTTCTGTAAAGACCTGCAAACCGACACACTGCACTGGTGTTTCCACGCAAGACAATAAATTTAAATGATGCATGTAGTGTAGAAGGCTAAAAGAAGGGAGGTTAAGTGCTTTATAGTGAAAAGCAGGGCACTGCAGGTGTCACATACAGATATAAAAATGAAGCCTTTCAGGTTTGGATTCATCTGCATATGCTGGTGTGTTTGCGTTCACTGGCCATACAATTTTTGGGAACTGAAAGCAGTGGTTGACTGTTTTAAGAAGAGGCTTTGAAAAAATATTAACAGGTGGAAAAATGTTCTTAAATGGAATTTGCGTGTCCTGTGTAGGCTGTCTGCTTGCATGCAGCTCTTTGTGTTCATGCTCAATCCTGCTTCTGTCAGCTCTCATGCAGGAGTGACAGGGAGGGAGCAGAGTCCTTTGCAATGACAGGCAGGGCATGAATGCAGGTACAAAGGAGCCTGCTTGGAGGAATTTTGCAGGGACAGTCTAAAAACATTTCCATGGGAATTGAGTTGCCTTTGGGCACCACTGGACCATGCTCCCCTATTCCCAGTGCCATGGTGACTGTGCAGGGGCTGTGGCACTGAGCTGTAGCAAGGGTAGCAGCTGCACAGAGCTGCTGCAGCCTGGCACCACTACACCAGCTTTTAGCTGTGTGTTAATTTGTTTTAACAGAAAGCACAGAAACCAGACAGTACCAACAGATTTCCACTTCCTCCCATGCAGACTGACTTTTCTTGAGTAGTGTGAGTTTGATGACTTCAGCCCAGGCCCATCCTCAACTGGTTACAGTTCATGGGGTTTTTTTTGAGTCTTCTCTGGGCTAAGGCAGTTCAGGGTAGACATGGAGCCATCGTAGTTCCCTCTAAAGCTGAGCCACTGCCTCTCAGGCACTCCTTTCCAAGACATGAATAATGGATAGCAAAAGTATTTGAAGTTCATGATATGATAGAATGCTGGTTGGTGAGCAAACTGGGACCCACTGATTCTCTCCTGTCCATGTAAAATCAAGATCTGAGGTCTTAGCAGCACAGATGAAAAGCAAGGATCTGTGATGCCAAGGTAAATTACAAGGCCCTGCACTTTGGTTGGGAGACAGTATCATCAAAACAGGCAGAGGGATGAAAGAATTCAGAGCAGTGCTGCTGGGAAGGGCTTGGGGGTGCTGGTAGATGAAAGGCTGGATGTGACCCAGCAATGTGCACTTGCAGCCCAGAAAGCCAAACATGTCCTGGGCTGCATCCAAAGCAGCGTGGTCAGCAGGGAGAGGGAGGGGATGCTGCCCCTCTGCTCTGCACTGCTCTGCTCTGCTCTGGTGAGACCTGCACTGCATCCAACTTTGGAGGATCCATAGCATAAGAGGGATATGAACCTGTTAGAATGGGCCCAGAGGAGGCCTTGAAGGTGGTTGGAGGGCTGTTACATCTTCCCTGTGAGTTCAGACTGAAAGCTGGGGTTATTCAGGCTGGAGAGAAAAGGCTCCAGGAGACCTTATTGCAGAATTTCAGTACTGAAAGGAGGACTATAAAAAAGACCAGGACAGACTTTTTAGCAGAACCTGTTGTGATAGGACAAGGGATAACTGTTTTAAACTATTAAAGGGTCAATGTGAATTAGATACAAGGAAGAAGTTTTTTTACATTGAGAGTGGTAAAATACTGAACAGGTTTTCCAGAGAGATGGTAGATTCCCCATGCCTGGAAACATTCAAGGTCTGGCAGGGTGGGGCTCTGAGAAACTTGATCACATTGAATATATCCCTGCTCATTGCAGGGGCATTGAACTAGTTAAGTTTTAAAGATTGCTTCCAATCCAAACCGTCCTATGATTCTGCACATCTGTTGCTTGCAGCTTTGCAGCTTCTTTCAAACTTCCCCTATAGATCAGAAAATGCAGTCCTCGCTGCAGTTGCCACAAAGCCTCTATACTCTCTAGAGAAAATTGCTCCCCTTCCTTCCATGAGAAAAGAAAAAGAGGAATTATAAAAACCAATCCAGCCTCAACTGCCTTGTAGGATTTTTCAAACTCCTCAGGAACCTCTCAGTAGGGTTCCTGTTCTTGTTAGCACCGAGCTCTGTTATCCAGATCTGGAGTCTCAAAGGGAGGCTTCCTTCCCGTAAGCTGTGCTGGAATTCAAACCTTCATGCTTCAAGCAGATCCAGCCCCCACATTGTGGCCTTAAAATGCGCTAATAAAGAAATCAATGGAACGGAAGAGATGTGCCTGTAATAAACAGAAAACAGCAGCAACGCTATGATCTCCTGCCTTGCAGATGCATTTTAAGTGTGTTGCCAATCACTAGGCCTCCATGTGAGCTATTACACCACTTCATTAATTCTCCTGGCATGCAGCCCAGCATGGCTGATACTGGTGTCTTGTGATCTCTCTGGTTTGGGGGGTGAAGGAAGGAAGGAAGGAATATGTAACAATATGCCACACCGTTCACAGAGAAACGTAATCCAGTTATGACTCCCTTTCCCTTGGAGCACACACAGTAACTAACCTCAGAGCTTTTCAAGGCAACAGTTTTACCTACCTATGTAGTTAGTACTTTCAGCCAGCATGAAAATGAACAAAACAGAATGAATCATGGCTGAGATATTGAGCTTTAATGAGATGCTCCTCCGTGCACCCATAAGTTAATTTTGAGAATGGCTTTATCTGTACTGTGAACACTGATAATGAGATGAAACTGTAACATTTCCATTGACAGTCATATAGGGAGTCTCCAGGTATTTCTGTCAGTCAGAGTGGGAGGCTCAGATGGAGTTGAGCTCTGTGATACAGCTAACTTTGTCAGTTCAGCGAAGCAGGGAGACTGCAGTCAAAAATTCTTTGCTATCACAAGTGAACTGCTAAGTTTAGTCCAAAGTTTGGGTAGTTGTTAGGTCACCACAGAGTCTTGACAGGCCTCATGAAGAGTAGCCTTGTGTAGCCTTAGGTATGATGTAATTGCATATCTCGGAGTCACTGTTTTCTGGGAGATATTCCTTAGGCCTGCAGGGTTTTCTGTAGCACTGATAGCACTGACAGACTACCTGGAGGACACAACAAAAGTTCAGTCCAGATGTGTTTGTGTAGGAGGAGGCAAGGATGGACTTGCTGTTTCACTGCCATAATTTGTCATTGACAGTCTGCACCTTGATTGTAATGAATCCCCGTTATAGAAATGTGTATTGTGTGAATTGTGCATATGCACAATGCAGAGGAATAAGCTGTGGTTTTTTTAGTGTTTTAAGACCCTTAAGGGGAAGAGGAGCTGTATGTAGGCTCTGCAGGACTAATTCTGCTTATGGCAGAAATTGCACAGCAAGGCAGTCTTATGGAGAGATGGTCCTTGAAATGCCAAAATACACAGTGAGTCTCTTCATTCCTTCAGAAGCAGGGAGGGTCTGTCAGCTCACAGCAGACAAGGAAGGAAGAGAAAGATGTGATAGGCTGCTGCTTCTATTATTTTAGATCTCTTCGGCTCTTCTTCCTTTTTACAACATCCAGGCAGTGGCATGCAGAGATACTCCCCATCTCTTTCACAGTGATTCTTCTTGGCATGCTGCCTTGCAGTGTTTCAGAATGGGAAAGGTTGTCCAATCCATTCTGAATTGTCACTGGGCAAGAAGAGTGAGTGCCTTTTGGTTAAACCTCAGGTCTGAGACCCAGGTTATCTGAGTTTGATTTCTGTTTCTGCTGGAGGCATTCACGGTGGTCTAGGACAAGATGCATTGCCCTTCTCTGCTTCAGTTCTCCATCTTAGCAAGTCATTGGTGTATTAGCAGACTTGTGGTGAGCAGATAATTCAGAGGGCAGATACACCTCTGTGTCCAAGCACCCTTCCTGATTTTAATTACATGACATGTTGCTTTACATTTTCTTTCTCCCTTATAATAAATGTATGCATATATCTAAAACATATGGAAGTTTTCCAGTCATTGTTGGGGTTGCAAATTTAAACTCTTGAATTTGGAAATGCCAGAATTAGTACTTTTTACCCTATCTCATCAAGAGCATCCATTTCCAGCACTCCATTCCTGTCTCCTTCCTGATTTGTACCACAGTCTAGCTGACTTCTCCCATTCATTTCTGTTCCATGTTTTACCCCAAATCCCAGATTGTTTTCTCTTTTTTAGTAGGTTCCAGCCCTAGTTTCCCTTACCTGGTTTGCGTGAGTCAGTTGCTGTCAGTCCTAGTTCTGCTTCATTAGTTTTGCACTCTGTTTATTTTAAAGTTTGGCACCATGTGGTAACCCCACCCACAGCAGTTCAGCTTTTCAGATAAAAAAAATTACTCTGAAGTGTTACCAATGCAGGTAGGATTTTGATTCTAATGCTCTCGAGAGTTTCTGCTAGTAAATGCAGTATTTCTATGATATAATTTCTTGAGGATGCAGATACGTACTCAGGTTTTCCCTTTGTAGTGAAGGATACTAGACATTTTTCTTTCTTTTTTTTGAATATGTAAAAGTATTTACATAAGATTAGACTTAGATATGTGGAAATGCTTCAGCTCACAACAGCACACATGCATACAAAAACATGAAACCAGTCTGAGACAGACAAAAAGCAAAGAAATTTTTGTTAAATTGATAATAAGTTACAAGGAACTTAAAATGAGGATTATAAAGGGAAATACCAGACAACCTTATTAATGACCTCTGGTACCAGCATCATCTATGATACATCACAAGGTATGTTAAAAGAACTTGAATTCTGCAAAATCAATCCCTGAGAATTTAAGATGTGCTTTTCTTCAGATTGGCAGTGTAACATTTACACAGCCTGTGCACATTAGGATATGCCCATTAAGTATGAGCATGTACAGTTTTTTTTCAAAAAATCTTTGCCTCATTTGATGATTGGATGGTGTGTTTTTGTGAGTAAACAGCTATTTCATGTTTGGGTTTTCCTCATCATTCATTTTATGGATCAATTTATAACTTCTGCTCACTGCATTCAAGACTTGCTCTGAATGCTGGTAGGATTTTATCACTGTGTATTAGGTTTGCAAATATTAATTATACGGTTTTCATATTATGTTTGCCACATGGATCTGGTTATCTCCATTTTTATGAAGACACAGGATTCTGCAAAATGAAACTCAAAATTGTCAACCAGTTTTGAGTGCACAGTTGGATGCTCTTGGAGCCCAATGCCTCAGGGTACGTGGTGCTTGATAACAGCTCTTTACTGGGAGAGCACAGTGCCTACCAACTGCAACTGCTGCTCCACATGCTTAAAAATGCTGGAAATCAAACTTGGATGTGTAGCACTGTGATTCTGAAAACTGGGGAACATGCAACTCATAATTACCTGTGAACATCTTAGTTTAGGGCATCTGTTCATTTTCTTTCACAGAAAGATCCTCTGGCAGGGACAGAGAATTTGATTCTCCCATGCGTCAGTCAGCTGCATGCTTGCAAGCTTGTCATTATTGACACTAAAGTTCCCTCACATTGCTACAGATTTCCCAACTTCAGACTCAAGTAGAAAAGCAGCATTGTGCACAGCAACACATCCACCTGACTTACCTGCAGAGTACAGCATAACGTTTTCAACTGGGTTTTTTTTACCAGTTTTTAACTTTTGGATGCCTAACTTGGCAATCTTTATGCCCTTCTAATACAAGGGTCTGGTTAATTTTTTAAAATTAAAACCTCTTAAAAGTTCCATGATTTAAAAATTTGCACTGATAATTAATGAACTGTTTTGCAGTTTCCCCAAAAATGTAATTGCACCCTAGGAGTTGTAAGATGGCTGAGGGCTAGATGCTGAGTTTTCTCATCCAAAAGTAAATGACTGAGTTGAAGCTTTAATGGCAGTATAGCACTCAGCCTTGACTACACCTACTACCTTAATTACAGCCTTACCTGCAGCTCCTGGCTTCAGTGCAACCTTAACTACCCACTGCTGCTGGAACCTTTTGTTAGTGTCTCCCTGCCTTTCTTTTCTCTGTGATCTGTGGCTGTCACTTTCTCTACTCAGAATGCCAGTGTCCTTCTCCTGAATTCCCTTTATCTATTTTGCTACTTCTCTGGTCTTCCCCTTCATCTCAGCCCTTTGCTACCCAGCATGGGGGGAAAGAAGAGACAACCTTTTGCTCTAGTGGGTAACTCCTGTCTCTAAAAGCCAGCTTGGAGACAGTGATTAAGAGAGTGGAAAGAAGGACTCTAGAATCGAGCAACAGCAAAAACAGCCAGATGTATGAAGATTTCTCTGCAGCTGTACAACATCCTATATCAAGGTAACTTCATGCATAATAAAAACAGAGGAAAGGAGACTTCTTGTTCCTTCCTCTCTGTAGAAACTCTACCTCTGTGAGGCCTTTTCTTCTTCCCCAAATAGTACCATCTTAAGGCATGGGACCAAAGGGCTGAGGCATGGGCGTTCATCTTTACTGGGACTTGGGAATGCACCAGGCAGTGTAACACATGATTTGTCACACTGTAGAGTAGGATCACACAGCTTTTCCTGTCCTTCTTGGTCAACCAACCGCTTCTCTGGCAAAGCAGTTACTGTGTGTTCCCAGATAGACCATATGTGCCCAATGGATTTGTGTGTGTGCTGTGCAGGTCCCCCTTTCCTATGTAAAAAAACCTGTAACTCACAGGCACATCACATCTGCACTGAAGATATGGCCCTGGTTGTCTCAGATCTACTGCAGCTGCACAATATCTTGATGTGCACAGATCAAGAACTACTTTTCTAGTTTCTCAGGTGAAATTCAGAAAATATACATCAAGGGTGTGTACATTTCTTTCTGAATGCCTGACTTAACTGTCAGAGCTGTCCTGGATTCCACCATTGCTCTCTTGTCTTATTTCCTCTGGCTTAAATCCCACGTAAATGCTCTAAAGTTCCCTAAGATCCTTAAGATTATTGCATCCTAGAGTTACAGCTGTGAATGACCATTCAGAGAGCCTTTCCTGCCCTGGGCAGAGTAGCCTTGGAAAATTCACCTCACCATGGAAATAAACACTGCCAACATCATTGTTTTTTTCACAGCGGTACCCGCAGGCAGCAACTGTTTCTTGATCTTACTGAGCGATATATTTGTTATCAGGGGCAGACTGGGGCTTTTGCTGCACAGAGATGTAGCAGAATGATGAGGAGGTGGCCTAGGGGAAGAGACAGGGAATGTTGCTCTTGACACATCTATATTGAATAATTAGTGATAAGAGCCAAAGAAATATTCATGACTCGGTAGAAAGATAAATAGATTTTTGATTAAAACTGAGTTTTGTCTTTACAGCAGTTGGAGTTGCTCTGTGATTGGTAGCATGGAAATGATTTTTTTATGGATTCTGGCTGACTGGAGGATCCCTTTTAAAGCTGTTAGCCCAGATAATGCTGCAGATATCTAGCTAGTGTGTGCTGGCAAGAATTCAGAATGGCAATGCCAGGAACCTGTGCTCTCTGGGCAGTTGCAATGCAGCTGTTGAATGATTAAATCAATCCAACTTGTTCAAAGGATTTATAACATTTTCTCCACCCAGTCTCTTAAGACTTATGCAGAATTTCAGTGGTGCCTTTTAAGATCTATGGCGCATTGCACTGCAGTTCAGCCGACCTCAGGAAGGAAACCACTTTAAGGGGATTTGCTAGTGGGACACATAAATACCTATGTACCTTACCTTGAGTTCTTCACAACACTTATAGTCTTCTTTTCAAGGATGTTAACACAGGAAGCTTTCAAGGTGGTTGCACTGCTCAGCACCCACAATTAAGAGTTCTGAAAACCTAGTTGGAATCATAATATACAAATAAAACTTCAGGAACACTACAAATTGAGATACTAACTCTTCCAATGCACCCCACTGCCATTGCCATTCAAAAAGGATTGTACTGAAGGATACTGCTGAACTGTACAGGATACCATGCGGGATTTGAGAGGTCTGGCTAAAGTTTCTAGGTCAGCCACAGGCACCACCTGTAGTAGCCATTTAATGTACTGTGTGTGCTCATGACTCACACAGAGAGGCAGCTGTACCTTGCAGAACCTAAAATACATGCAAGAGTGAGAAACTCGAACATGCTAAGTGGTGGGAGTTCAACAGTTACCTAAAATGTGTCTGCACTCCTTTTACCCCCCATATATTTTCCAAGAAACCTAATGTGACTCAGTTGTACAGAACACGTTAGAAGTGGCCTTTCTGTTCTGAGGTGAGTAAACTGAGCAAATGTCCTTGATCTATATAAGTCCTGTAGTCTTTTTGCTACCATGCAGTTTTTTTCCGAATTCCAGTTGCATTACTGTGTTCCCTACAGTTCCCACACTGCCCTCCTTCAGTGTTCTGTGTAAGCAGTCCAGCACTAGTGAGAGTTGTACTTGTCAGGCCTGGGCTGCAGTCCCAGTTCTGGTGCTGCTTCTTACTTGTGCTTTATGTGTGCCTTAGGGATGGCCTGTACACACTACACCACTGTTAGATATGAGAAAAAGACAACATGACTAGTCAAGCATTCTCTCAAGAATAATTTGTCTTCTAAAAGCTTACAAAATCATGTATTAGTCCAGTGTTGTGACTTTTTGTGGTTTAGACTTTGGGGTTTTGGAAGGAATAGGTGTAGTGCAGCTCTTGGTTTGCTATAAAGAGGCAAATACACAGGAAACAATATATTTTGGAGGTTTGGGTACATGTACCTAACATTGAGCAATTCAGTGTCTCACTCTGGCCTCACTTTGTCTCTTGTGTTGTGAAAGCTGTGGTGGCATTGCTCTTGCTTTAGTCAGAAGAGTAGACTCATGGTGAGGGTCTGGTCACCCTTTTCAAACAGGCTAGCTGCAGCTTTTAAAAATGTTAAATAAACTTGTCCATGTTTCCATGGCTGTCAGTGACAGAGCCACACAGAGAGCCTGGGCAGTCTGTCCTACCCACTAGACACCATTCTTTCTGGTCTTCCAATGAGCAACTCTAGCCAGCTCTCTGAGGGAGGCTCTGGCATTCATTGTCTGTTTTGACTCTTGGACCAAGGTTTTTAAAATGTAGTGTAAACTAAGGCACTACTGAGCAGACAGGCTGGTTAGAATACCTGTGAATAGCCCGTCTCTTAAGTGGGCCCAGGGTTGGTGTTGTATTAAATATTGCATTAAGCTGCTGAATTCCACTTTTCCTGAAATTTGTGAGGGGTTATCTGCATTTCTCTCTCCACATGTAAGCTTTGCTGTCAAGGTAGATGCACTCCCAAGTGTACCCCGAGTTCATTGTCATGCTCTGCCAAAAGCTGTGATACCAAATCAGGGCATTCCATGCCCATGGGATGATATTTTGCCATAAGTGTAGTGTGTGTGGAAATTCAATTAATGGGCTGTCTCACTGGGCATTAATATAGCATCCTAGCACAAAGCTAACCTCGCTGTGCTTCTGGTTTGCTCATTACTTTGCGAGACAGGTATTGCCCAGCCATGATTGCATTTGTCACAAGAAACACATGCACAAATGAAGACAGGCTCAGGGACTGCTGGGAGGTGTCAGTATAAACAATAGCATGATTTGCACACGGGTTTCAGACAGTTTGCATCCCTTTTACTTGTCAAGTTACTTTAATGAAGGCTATAAAACAAATAGCCATGGCTATAATCTTTAGGAATTAAAATTATTACCTGGCAAGTTGAAGTAATTAACTCTTCTCAGCCAGGAATCAAACAAGAGATATATGGGTAGAAGGATGTGAAAAGAATATATTAACTCACCAGGTAATAGTGCTGCTGTCCATCCAGTTTTGATTTTTTAAAGCAAAAAAAATAGACGTTGCAATCACGTATTGGCAGCTTTTGTGACCACTGGTGTAAATGAGAGTCATCTTAGCAGAAGAGATACCAGACATGGTTTGGGGGTGCATCTGTAAAAGGCTTTGCAGTGTGGGCCTTCCTTTTAATTAGATACAAGGCCAAGTTAGAGCGTGGTATTAGAGAGCTGGAATTCTGTAGTGACAGAATATGCCTCGTCTTCCCTCCATTCCTTGCTTAGAAGAAATTCATGGCAGGGCCATAGAGTTTTAAATTACGCTACTTCTTGACCATTTTCTGAGCTTGTTAGAAATGTGTTCTTGCTGACGTATGGAAAAATGTCCTGGTTTGCCCGCTTGTATTCTGTGTAAGCAAGTCTATCATCATTCTGCTAAACAAAATGGAAATGCACATAACCATAAATACCAGGCTGTTAGATGCTCATTTGACTGTATTTTGTCTTTCAGATCACCACATTATGCTTGTCCTGAAGTCATCCGGGTAAGTTAGTAATATTAGTGTACATAAATACCTTTTTTGAAGTGCCCTTCATTGCAAGTATGCAGATAGATCCTCTGTAGAAGAAACCTGGCCAAGGCAGAGGGAAAGTAAACGACACAGGGAACCTAAATAGAGTTTTGTTTGTTTGTCTCAGGCCTGAATGAAGCCACATTGGGAAATAATTGTGTGTTATTCTCACAGTACCCTTCGCACCATGTGATCAGCCAGAAGTACAGGAGACTGGCTTAATTTGATTTTTTGACCCAAGGGACATAGTCCCCTCAGCTTTCCTGTCTCTGATGTAGCTGTCATCTCAGTAGAAGAGCTGGGGTTAACTGTCAGTAATGTTGGTTTCCACTAAAAAATATTCTTCCCCTCTGCTTTCCCTTTTTCCTCTGAAAATAAGTATCCAAGATTTCAGTGCCCAAGATTGTCCTCTTTCAAAGCATGTCTCTACTGTAAAGTCAAACAGGAAGCACACAGGAGAGAGACTGTCCAGACAGCACCATGAGCTTGCAAATAACATGGCTGGTGACAAGCTCCCTGAAGAGCCAGGGAAGAGAAACACAACTTCTTGGTGTCCTTAATGCACCTGTTACTCTGCTTAAATGCCAGAGCTGATAATTTGTGAGTTGTCAACGGTTCCTGCCCTGCTCCCACTTCTGAGCCTTTTCTCACGGATCCCAGAAAAGACTGCAAGCTGATGCTCACAAAAATTCAATTAGCCAGTTGTATAGTGGCTTCCTTCTAGTTGGGAAGGCCACCTTGGGAAGCAGGTAGCTGAATCGAAATGTGGGGTTTCCCATTCTCCCCTCTCTCGTTCTTCAAGGATAATTAATTCATTTGCTAGCGATCGGTCTTTTGAACCTCTGTGTCGTTGCTGCGCAGGGAGAAAAATATGATGGAAGGAAAGCAGACGTCTGGAGCTGCGGAGTCATTTTGTTTGCGTTGCTAGTGGTGAGTCATCTTCCTTGCACTAGCCTTTAAAAAGAAAAGAAAAGTCTGAAAGTGCTGCTGTATTTAATGGCAATTCTATCGACATCATGTACAGATGGGTTTTTTTAGTCCTCTATTTTTGTATCTCTCAGTGGCATCCTTTCCTCTTATTTCTACGTCATCCCCAAAGGAAAAGCGTGAGGAATATTTCACTGCTTCTTTGAAACACTGTTGCCCTGCACAGCAGAGCATAGACAGGCATCAAAAACTTGTCTCCATAAATGCTCTTTGCTGTGTTGTGTTGTTGCACCATGTTTTTTGGTGGGTAAGGATGTGTAGGGTTGCAACTCCAGGGTACAGAGAGTGTCAAACAAGTTGTCCTTCACAGGATCAAAATATGGCTGGATTTGGGATGTGTTCACTTTTTTCTACTGTATGTATATATACGCTTCAGCAGGTATATGCATACATTAACTGCAGTATTTTTTCAAGAGAAGACTTGGGAGCCTCATCTTTGTTTCATGCAAGCAATGAGCTACATTTTAATTTGGTACACATGGGAATATAAAACTGAGCCAGTAGTACAAAGTTTAAATTAGTTTCCATCTGGCTTAGTAATACTTTAAGTGTTCAAAATGTGGTGTCTTCTAACTTATCCTTCTTTTGATCAGAGTTTCAATTCTCTGTGGAATTTATTCTGAAATGAAGGTCTGTTGTAACATTCCTAAACATCTAACGACTGGGTGTCCAGCTGAAGGCAGATAGGCTTGCATTTGTTATCAATTTCCATAGTATAATGTAGGAAAATAGTGTTTATGTTAATACAAACACATTCCACGTGCAGGTAAAATACTGTATATGAATATAGGTTTTATGTGCATGTTAAGTGATTTATATCTGTAATAGTTGAGCTGATCATCTATAATTATAAAAGTAACAAGCCTGAAGTAAAATTTTGATATTCTTGTACATTTCTCAGTAAACCTAATTACTTCACTTAAATGTTTTATTTTGAAAAAAGCACTTGTACTGTGTAAAATGAGATAAATTCTGCAAATTATTTTTATTTAAAATACTTTAAAATTTTAGAGGATTTTTGTATCAAAAGATATGTTGATTCTTTCTTAATGGTGCAAAGCAAAATATCTTGAAGTAATCTCAGTATGATGCTTTAATTGCCCTTAACCAATCTTGCTCCTTTTTTGTTTTCAGTCATTACAATTCACTGACATTTTTGAAGTTTTAATTTTTTTAATCTTGATGTTGCATTGGAAGAATTTTAACTGTCACACTACATAGCACCTAGTGATCTCTTACTGAGCAGTTACTTCCATAGCTGATAAAATAGAAGTGTATAATGAGCTCTTAATATAACTTCTTGAATTTGTACGAACAGAAGAGAGAATGTGTCAAGATGGTTAGGATTTGTAGGAGCAGGCTTTTCATTTTCAGGGGGATTCTCTGTCAAGCTTTGGTGTCTGTTGCTGCATCTTCATCTGTTCCTGCATACACACGTGAGCCTGAAAGATGATTGAAATAAGTCTATCATTGATTGAGAGTGCAGAGCTCGCCAGTTAATTATGTCAGGACGAACCCTGCAAAAACTATGAAGATATGATAGCAGATGGTAGTAATAAAAGAGACATAGTTGTTACCTTCAGGAAAAATGCCACACAGTGTCCTTTCTGACTTCATCAGAGCTTAAATTGTGTTAGCCAAAGTACTGAACTATCAGAATTGATTTTCCTTTAAGTCTGGAATGGATAGGGAAAAATGCAGGTAACTCAGGAGGCTGGTTACAGAAGGCAGGGAGAGGCTTTGCCTTCAAGGCCACTTGAATGAGCAAACACCAGTAAGCAGTGCCCAGTCGTGGCTGCCATCAGGTGGCTTCCTGAGGCTGCTGTAAATGGAGCTGTTGTTCTCCCTAAACCATAGACACAGGAATGCTTATACAGATGCACTACTCGCTGTAGTAAGAGCAGTGCCAGAGCTGACAACTTAAAGCTTCATTATCACAGCAGCTGACAGCTTGCAGCTTCCCACAAACCATCCTGGAAATCAAGGAAGCTCGGCACCTACTAGAATTAGGCAGTGAAAGAAGGAAGTGAGAATATCTAGGAAGGTGCAGACTTGCTATAAAAGGGTATCAGCTTCAGTCGTAAGTTACCCTAAAGATTTCAACTTCTCTTTTTCCTTTTCGTCCTTGCAGCAAGGATAGGTCTTTTACTCCTTTTTGTGGCAAGCTGATGATCTATTCAAAATGTAGTTTCAGCTAAAAAAACTTCAAGCCATTCATGTAAGTGAGCTACAGTAGGGAAGCAATAGAATCTGATGACCTGACCACAGCATGGGAACTGGATGGAGTATATTAAACAGGTAGAATGTCTGCTGCTTCCAAAGGCTGATGTTGGTTGGGGTTTCTTTCAGCTGTGTCATTTCAATGCTCCATCAGAAAGAGCATGTTCTTTACTGAAAGTCTCTCAAAAGCTGTTCACCTCCTTTTCAATGTCTGCAATAAATGTGTCTCAGGAAGATTAAAAATAAGGAGACGATAAACATTGCTGCTGTGAAAGTATGCCCAGGAGGAATACCAGCAGATCAAAAGCTTGAGCTGAATTTAA
Source organism: Chamaea fasciata (assembly GCF_029207755.1). NCBI lineage: Eukaryota > Metazoa > Chordata > Aves > Passeriformes > Sylviidae > Chamaea > Chamaea fasciata. The sequence continues at coordinate 16,415,406 of NW_027094092.1, read as the reverse complement.
GTGGATCCTTGCATCTTCGGTGAATTTGCCTGGAAAGGCAATTTCATATTTTGCATTTTACTTCATACTGGTAGTCATTTTCTAATTAAAGGTCTAATAAAAAACCCAATGTCCTCAGTTTTGTTTCCTATGTTAAGAGGAAATACAGCAACCCTAAGAAATTAATTCTTTTCAATGGATAAAAAGGGTTTTTTCACTCATTATAATAATTAATTATGAGCAGACTTCATCTTTTTGATTCTCTCACCGTGTTTATCCTGGCTTTTCTCCTTTGGCCCTCTCCAGTTCTCTCCCATTGACTGGTCTGTCCCATCCCTACAGGGTGCCCTGCCTTTTGATGACGACAACTTGCGGCAACTGCTGGAGAAGGTGAAGCGTGGAGTGTTCCACATGCCCCATTTTATCCCCCCCGACTGTCAGAACCTTTTGCGGGGGATGATTGAAGTGGATGCCTCGAAACGTCTCACGGTAAGGAGGCATCGTGAGCAAGGCTTCATTTCTCGCCTTGTTGCAGGAATGGTTGAACAGCTAAGGTAACTTGGTGATTTAGTGGCATTCCTGTGTTTTTCCTCCTGAGCAAAGAAGAAGTGGAGATGGTGGAGTCTTTGGGAAAAAGTCAATTACCATCTCTTTTCAGTCATGAGGAGAGATTGCCTTTGTGTTTTTTCTGTAGCCTCATGATTCCCTTTCATATGTAACACTGGGCATTAAGGAGAAATCCCTCATAGCTCATCACAGAACTCCTGGCCCCTTCACACATTTTGGAATCTACCGGAGTTGTCTGATTCTTCTGTCTCATACAGCAATTTTCTGGGGGCATGATGTAGGTGTTTGAAGGTCACAGGTGTTAGGACTGGTATTTGAAGCTTTGCCATTAAACAGTGTGATTTTCTTACATTTCTGACAGAAGTGTTGGCTTCTCACTTCAGGACACATAAGCTGCATTGTATTCTATCCTGCATTTGCTCTGCACTATCCTCTAGCAGCCTTCAGAGCAATTGTCTGCCAGCATACTCTTTCATCCTGTGCTCTGTGGTCCTGAGCACTGCTAGTCCCCCAGTGTTGAGCTGGCATTCCCGGCACTGAGTCTGCATCTAGGATAGATCCCATCACTACAACAGAGACCCTGCAAGGGTGAGAACTGTGTGGTGATTGTATCCTTCACTAACACTGTGTTAATGTTTTAGGGAATTAAAAAACATTAGCAATTAAAATAATTTTGGAAAGTAAGATTGCTTGTCAGTGGAGGCGTGTGCCTTTATGGGTACGTTGCCCTTGTAAATCCTATTGTCAGGCCATGGTGATGATTTTATACAGATTTACTAAGCTCACAGATTCTGAGTGGGAGTTTGTATAAAGAAATCTAAATTTAAAACTCCTCCTGGTTCTTCAGTCTGCTAAAATATTTATGAATAAACTCTCAGATCACTGGTTGGCCTCTCAGCTGAGATTGGTAACAACAGCATCAGTCTGTGCCAGCTGTGACAGTGCTTTTGGGATGCAGACACCTCTCTGCTAAGAAGTTAGCTGAAACTCCCTACTCAACTCTTTACAATATTACCTGACAGCTGGGTTTTTCTTTCATTCATTACCAATCCAGGTCATGTTGTATTTGGTGGCAAAGGGGAAAAGTTCTTCATGTTATTTCTAGTATCCCTACTTTTGCAAACCCAGTAGCCATCACATTTTGCAGTACATAAACAGCGCCGATTGAAAAAAAAAATGTTAGGCACGTTAAAAAACCCTTTAAATGGGATTTTTAAAGAAAGAAATAACATTTTCACAAGTGTATTTACGGAAAGAACACTGCAGAGGTTAGGGCAATATCCTGCGACATGAGACAGCTGTTCTCCATGGCCGAGAAAGTCACCAATTCCCTCTCAAGCTTAGCTTTCTGTGATGTAAACATACCAGCTTCTCTGTTGTTCTGGGTTTTTATTTTCTCAAGTATATTAGTGCCGATGGTCTAAGTATGTTAGGGAGCAGATCATCACGTGTTAGATCCTTCTTCAGGTTGTTCTGAGTTTTTCCACAGGGCAGAGACAGGCCCTAAATGTTTCGAGTTGTGCAGTACAGCTGGGAATGTACATGCATAGGAGAGAAAGCAGTTGAGGTAATTCAAGGTCTCAGAGTGACACCCATCCCCCTCCCTTTCTTGATCAAAATTAACCTCTTGCTTCCTTAGGGAGGTAAGAAAACCCCAGATCAGGTAGTTATTGGCAAGCACTAACCATTGAATTATGAATAAGAATTTGAAATAATACATAATAAAGAGCTGAGAGGAAAAAAAGGATCGCTCTTTGTTATTAGCTGCAGTCTTATTTTCATTATTTGAGGGTCTCTGGGTTTGCTGTCCCTGCTGCTGTCACACTCCTGTGCTGTTAGTGAGCTGCTTGCTTTGATTGCCAGGCAGAAGGGAGCTCTTTGTTTACTGCACAGGAGCTGGGAATGTAGAGTTCGTTCTGAGGAGAAAGCTGAATTCTATTTTAGCTGTGTCCTGTGAAAAAGAGTATAAATATAGGTTTATTTGGAGGCCTCTATTCCTAGAAAATATCTCACTTGAATCAATTTGATATTTTTACAAAGATGCGAGCAAAATTGCAGCTTGGGTACAATAAGTACCGGCGTAGCTGTTGCCATTACTGATCATTTGCTCGATACCTCACTAGTGAATTCAGCAGAAAAATATAGTGAAATGTAAGGTCACTAGATTTTTTTTCTTTCATTTTTCACTTCCCCTCTCTGCTTTGTTCCTCTTTTTTTGTTTTGTATCTTTTTTCCTTTTCATCCAACTGCATTTCCCTCCCTGCAGTAATTGCCATTTCACAGCACACCCACACCTTCCCCAGTCCATCTGTTAAAATGATCAACAAAAACAGAACCAGCATTCACGTTTAACTGTCATCATTCACTTCAGTTTTGGAGCTTGAGAAGATTAATGGAGAGGAGGGTACGCAGAATTATTGTTGCTGGCCCTTTCCAGCCTTAAGAAACAGGCATTACCTTTCTTTGTATATAGTTCATTTGTGGGAACAAGACTTTATAATGTCTTAGTGGAATATTGTTCACACTCACCATGTGTTACATAGCCTCAAATACTGTTAGTGGGTCATCCTTGACCACTCTCATTTACTAGGCCTGTTTTACTAAACAGGCTGTAAAATAAAAGAATTTGTGTCTTACTTTCATTAAACAAAAACTTTTCATTAAAAGTTGATCCTAGGTCCTGATGATGGCGTTTCTGACCACCCATGTTTATGAAAGGTGAAATCAAACAAAGGATGAGTACAAGATGATCAGCATTTAGAAGAGTCTGTCTGAATAGTATGGCCTAAAAGAGCTTCAGTTAATGTATACAGATGATGTCTAAGAAAGATTGTACTGGTCATCTGCATATTCATTAGAGGTAATTACTAGGGAGAGAAAGATTATTTAAGTTAAAGGAAGATACTGGCACAAAAACAAATGCATGTCAAATGGCCTTACGGGAAAGTAGGCTAGAAACTAGAAGAAGGATTTTAGGCATATCCGTGGGGTTCTGGGACAGAGCCCTTCTAGTAGGAATAGTGTCAGCAGGGAAAAGCAAAATAGTAATAAAGTCTGAGAAGGCTTATGGGAGGTGTGCTCTGGGTGCCTGAAGTACTGCAGGATGAGGTTTCTTTTAGTTATGCACTGTATCAATCTTCGAATGATTCAGTGTTGCTACAGCAGAGAATTACAGCTCCTGTGGTGGAAACCAGTTGCATTCTCAGCCAGTATTTTCTTCTCCAGGACAGAGGGAAAGGGCAGAGGCACTTTTCTTTTACAGATGGATGAGCACTAGTGAAACTTTGTTTCTAGAGCAAGGTGGATCAGAGCAGATATTGCAGCATAAGCTATTCCAATAAAGCTGTTACTGTTCTAGTGCTGACATCTTGCACTAGAGTAGAATGACTTGTCTTCCATGTTGATTGTCCACATAGGTGGAAATACCTACCCCTGAATATTACCTAAAAATTCCTTGAATTACACATATTTTCAGAATCTCCTCTCTGCTTTCTGATTTTGTTTTTTCCTGGATCTGATGTTTGCTAATAATGACCTGCAGAATCTAAAGAATGTTACAAAAGTGAAGAAGGAAAAACCCACCTGATTTCATTTCAGTAGAAGGTCTTATGGTAAGGTGCCTATTCTATCATTTAAACTTTCTCACTTTACAACCTGTAGAATGGAGGTAGTTGTCCAGTTGATGTATTTAGGCTGCTGAGGGCCTGTTCATGCCCCGTGCATGTAGGACAGTGACACTTGCCCTTGTCAAGGTCCCTGGAGGCTGCTTTAGTACAGCAACGACTGCTGAAATGGGTAATGGTTTTACCAGTGCTGTTTGCACTGCCAGCCTGAACCCTGTGGCCAGGAAATGCCAGTGTCTGGACATTACACAGGCAGTTTAAAGTTCAGACTAGGGGATATTCTGGATGAAGAAGATTCATTTGAGGTGTGGGTGTACAGATGGGTTTGAGACCGTTCGCTTTCCGGACAGGGAAGCTTAAAATTTGACATGAGTTCAAGCCCAGAAGCCCTCATCTATATCCACAGACTTTCAGAAAGTTTTTCTTCAGGTCAGAACTTTTTAGCTTGGCAACTGCTCTGCTGAGATCAGTGCCGAGGATGTAGACAGCGCTGTCTTATTTTCCATCTGCCTGTCTGTCTCCATCTGTTGTTCCCTGCCTCAGATTTCAGACGTAAGCTCTTTGTGGGAGGAGACCTCTTTTTCTGATGAGCTTGTGCAGCTTGTATCACAGTGGGTCTCTCATCTGTGAGAGAGGCTCCTCAATGCTTCTTCAGTGTACAAGTTTAATATTTGGAAGTATTTTTACGTAAAACCACGATAAAGGAATTCTCCTTCCATTACAGCATCTAAGCCTGCAGAAATCTCACTGACTGTGCATGTGCAGTGGATCTGAGCATGTTTTGTTGTTACAGAGATGATGTCATGAGACAGTTGCCTGCAGTGACTAGGAGACATTAGGAAGCAGGATTTTTTACAACTTCCATAAAATGGTATTAAACTTGGCAAACTCATGTGCAAACAGCAAGAAAAACCCTCTGGGGAGGGTTGTTAAATGCCTTTGTCACATAAATGCATTTAAACATTGTGTTTAAATGAAGGCAGGAGTGAGATTAGCTCCCACTGTGCATCTCCCTCCCCTGCACTGCACAGTAGAAAGCGTACAGACTTCTCCTTGTCAAAACCAATCGCCCTCCCATAACCCTCCTGTCACTTTAATGCAGACAAAAAGCAACAAAGCATTAATTAATTACCTTTAAAACAGTAGCGAAGATGTTGGCAGCAGCAAGCACACTTCTAGTAACATTTCAATGCAATTATGTTTGAATCAGCATAGGAAATGGGTTTGTAGAATACTTTTCATATCTGGGATATCCCGACATGTTTCACAGCAGTAGTTTTGATGTGGATTGAATGGCAGATGTGTAGATAAACAGCAGCCATGAGAGCTGTCACACACCTTCATATGTCTATCAAGGTGCAATGGGGCTTCTCTTTCAGAAAAATGCTGTGTGTTCATTAGTTTAGGAGGTTAATCAGCAGGGATGGGCAGAAGGCGTTTGACACCTTCTCTGAAGGAGCCCAGAGGTTCTGTGACTAAAACATGAACTGGTGGCTCTCTTTTCTTTCCCCTCTCTAACTCAGGAGGTGAAATGCTGTTGTCTGCTTTGCCATGGCATTTCTGCATATCACAGGCACACAAGAGCATAGTGTCCCATGGAGACAGAAAATGCAGCAGGAGAAGCAAGCATGAAAGAGGCTTGGACATTGCATAGCTGTATCATCTGCATCTTGTCTAAAATCATTAATCTCTCTAACCCTCCTTGTGGCGTATGGGAAATAATGAGTTAGATGTGGGTTTTACCGGCACAAGAGGCACAGTCCACCCCCAAGCAGATCCTCAGAGAACTATACATCTGCTAAGGAACAATTCTAAAATCCTGCCCCATGGAAGCTGTACAAAATAGGCTCTCCTTATGTTCTGTGGTTGTAACTCAGCTTGCACAGACCTAGAAGGAAGAGGGCTGTGTCTCCAGGCTGTTGGGGGAACTCCCAAATAAAATCTTTATCTCTACAGGAGATGACAGTGTGTCAGGAATACTCCACCTTGCTCTTAATAGTGCAGGGGTTAGAGGACTACCTAACACAGGAGAATTGTCATCAAGGGGAATTACTGTGGAGGGCTGAGGCCAGAGCTGGAAGCTGTGCAAGTCTGCCTGGGCTGGTGGGTGTTTGTGCCGGGGGCATTGGCGCTGGTTAGAAGACAGATAGATGTGTGAGTGCCAACTGCACCTCTGATTGCAGTGTTGATATACTCTGGGGTTTAAAGGAGGCTGTTTGTCTCCCACACTGTTCCCTCCAGTCTCCTGTCATGCTTTCCTAAGCTGCATTCCGTTGTTTCTTTGTTTTCAGGAAAAGTCCTGACTCACTTTAAAAATGATTTCATATAAAGCCAAACTCACGTCTTACTGGTTTCCCAGACATGGAGCTGTTGTTCCATAGCACAAAGGTCTCTGATGCCTTGCTCTCTGTGGCAAACACTTTATATCGCTGAGATTTTGTTGTTTGTCTGTTCCTTATTTTTTCTTTTCTTTTTGTTTCTTTTTCTCTCTGATTCTTATTATTGTGGAATTGGGATGTAGTAAGAGCAGGACAGCTGTTGCCATTCTTCCTGACCATTGTAACGGGTCTGTGATTTCCTCTCGTATGAGTTTTCTTCCAGCTCTCTCCTGTGTTTCCCCTGAATGTTGCACAAATGTGAGCCCATGTGCAGTGAGTGTGCATGCATGTGCATTTTTTCCTGCACCTACAAAGGTGCTGCAATAGGGATGAATATAAAAAACATTGCCCAGATAACAAATAATCCCTGGACATCTAAGAAAAGTTCTTTTCTGCTGTGGTGATTAAAACAAAACATATTTGGAAGATTCTGCTGTAAGTATGTCATGTAAACCTTCTGTTCTCTCTGCTGTTAAGGGTTTCTCTTGGAAAAATCATGTTTCCTTCTTTTCCTGTGCTTGTGGGAAAAGATACCATAGATATGTTTGTGGAATCTGCCTTCCATTGGTTGACATGGGTACTTTCAGCTTTAATCAGTCCTTCATTGCATAGCGAAATTCTCTTGTGTGGAACGGGAAAGAGGGAAGTGAGATAAATATGTGGTCTGGTGTTCAGGTGCAGAATTAGTAAATTTACATAGAACCTTATCCTGCTTGGCCCCAAGGTTTTGATGATAAATGTGAAGCCAGTCTAGAATGCGTCCTATATCCAGGAAGGTCATGACACAGATGTGCCAGTTATTTTTTTTATTATCTGTTTGAATCTATTTTCTTCTTTTTTCCTCTCTTTTTCTCCAAAACAAAACTAGAAATGCAATTTAGGTATAAAGGATCAACTATTATGCACATACAGAAAGGAGCAGTTAGATTACAGAGGGAAGGACTTGGGAAGGGAAAAGCTTGAATTTCCAAAACACTTATGTGTGAAGCCTTGCACTTAGCATTTGCCTGGGATTTGCTCCTGACTGATGGATTATGTCTGGAATGAAAGTGTCTTTTCCAATGGGATGGGTTAGGATGAGTAGCTCTTTATGCAGCATTAAGTTCCTGTTGTATGCATAGGTCCATCTCTGAAATTCTGGATTTACATGAATAAGCCTTGAATAAGGATGACTTGTGGAGTTACCTTTTCTGTTTTACAGCACTAATTCCTTGATTTCTTTTCCTTTACAGCTAGAACATATTCAGAAACACATATGGTATATGTAAGTAACTTTTTTAAAAATTTTTTGCGTACATTCATTGTTGATTCTGGTATTCTAGTGGTCTGTGAGGAGACTACTAGAAGAGTGAGACTGCAGTTTGAAAGCAGGTTTCACACACATGAGAAAAAGGGGCAGAGAACAGAAAGACATCTAATTTTTTTTTAACCCTTTGCTACTCATATAATTGCATTTGTGTGTACCAGCCCAGGAACCATTTTTGTACAATGGCTAACAACTGTTTGAAGTAAGACATTCAGTCCAGCAACTTGCTCTGTTAAAGAGATACCTACAGGTGATCAGCAAAAAAATACCCAGCTAGCAAGCATATTTAGTTTGCTATCCAAGTGCTGCAGACAATCGCGTGTAATATCTTCTTGACAAGAAAGCTTTCGTTTGTTCCTTCTTGGCATCTTGGCTTTTCTCTGAAGTAGAAACAAAAATGATGATATTGATAAGTAAGCACCTGTGAGCAAGAGCTTCTCTGTCTCATAATCCCCACTCCTTCTTCATAGCAAACCAAGAGGCTGCTTCTGACCTTGTAACCTGTTGATGTGAGAGTACTTCTGTGACTTGATTAAAAACAGCAGTCCTGACAGTGAAACAGGAGGTCTGTGAGAAAAGCACATGCCTGTCTGGTGGTTTGGGTTGTAAGGAAGATTAATTGCCTTTAAAAGTGACCTTGGTCTTTGTGTAGCCTTAGTAGTATTTCAAGAAGCCTAAGTAAATAAACTTTCTATACTATGATATCCTAATCAAACTAAGAAGAATACGTCACAAAATAAACAAGGAAATTATGCTTGGATACATTTCTCAGGGTCAGCATTTCCCAGGTGGATGATAAGGAAAGTCCTACCTTCATAATTCCATCGTTACTCTTGAGAAATATTGGAGGATGGTATGAACTGATATATAAGCCTGTCACCATGAAAAAACCCACTTTTTCTTTATTTGTTTTGTTTTCTTTAATTCTGTCTTACAGGCCATGTTCACCTCAGGATTTATATGACTTCAGTAGGACCTGAGGGGGTTCAACAGTTTGTTGAATACCTAAGAAAAAAATTAGAACTAAGAAAAAACTTAGTTCACCTGAAATAGTGGCAGCACTCTGCCCATGCTTTTCCATGCGTTCTTCAGTTACCAGATATGGTGCCTTTTTAAACCAAAGAAGTACTGGAGGTTTCGTGCACATACCTTTTTTTTTTTTTTTTTTTTAAGCTCTCATGGGTAAATGTGGAACAAATGGATTGGGGAAATCTCTAATTGTAATCTCTGAGATCCCTAGTATAAGATCTTGCTAGCAATTGCAGCAGTAAATGCTGTTTACATCAGATTGGACAGATAGTTCCCCTCTGTTTCTTCATGGAGTCGAATCAGCTGACACTCTCTGTGCTTTTATCAGAACTGGAATGGGAAATAAAATGAAAAGTCATTGATCATTTAAATTTTTTTTTTTACCCTCCTCAAAATTTTTGCCTAGAACTTTTTACTTGTTGAAGGACTGTTGTCCCAGGCTCACATTACACAATTGTGCAGGTGTCATTCATGACTTTAGTCTATATTTGGAATTTGAAGATTTTTTTTCCTTTGGAGACATAAACATTTGAACATTTGCTTGTACTTCTCAGTGAAGGTCAGACTCTCTGATTATTGACACAATAAATTGCATCTGAGGCTAATCTCAGAGGTAGAAATGCAGGTTTGCAAAAGCAAGCCTCCTCTAGACTCCCAGGGTAGTCAGTGCAGAAAGGGTCTTCCAGATTTCTCTTCAGATTGCCTAAAAAGAAGTTTCTGCTCAAAATTGCTTTTTTAATGAGTCTCTTTCTCATTTTCTCTGTACTGGCCATGGATTGACCTCAGGAGGTTAACGTACTGTGGCTAATTTTAGTCAGTGAATAACCTTGCCACCTCCAAAACTCAACTGCTTTCATCTGGTAATGTTTCACAACCTCTTTACATTCATTTTGCTTGGAAATACTTATGCTGACCGAGAAGAAGGAGTTGTAGTGTTTTGTCCTATGGCTCTTTGTACTGTTTTATCCTATGGCTCTTCTGCTCACATCTTAAATTTTTTTCTTTATTTTATCTGCTATTCTATGTAAAATCTTCATCCTTTGGCATATATAGGTTACTGACCTGAAAGTTGTACTCAGAATAGCGAAGTAGTTTCAGTTAATTCTTCAAATAAATACTGAGGCTACTGTAAAACTGAAGAAAATATTTAATTGCAGATTTAGGCAGGCAGAGAAAGAGGTCTTGAAGGTTGAAATCATGATTCACAAGCCTAAAAAAAGGAAGAAAGAAACCTAAGTGAAACCTTTCATCAGCAACCTCCAGTTCTTGCTCTCCCACCCAAATTAATTCAGTGAGGTTTCTCAAGCCTTTTTAATTGAAATAATTTATTTTTACCTCAAATCCAGGTTGTCATAAACCAGAAAATAAACAGCAGTTATTTTCACATTTTTTAGTATAGTAAGAGGGCAAATAAAATTACCTATTATGGCAAATACGCACTCCTGTAACAAGGGGTTATTGCCTTAATTGTGAAGGTACCACACGTACTGAAAAAGAAAAAGTGTACTGGTTCTGCTTTGCTTTGCACTGATGCAAATGAGCATCTCGGTGAGATTCATGAGAGAATTTCATGGAGAGACTGAAAAAGTCCGCCCTGATCAGGAATCACAGCCATTGTATCCACCAATCCTCACAAAAGAGGGTGGGTTTTAAAGCAACAATTACATTCATGTAAGCCTTTAAAAAATATATGTGATTTGCAGTAGTCACTGTGTGACATTGTTTGATGTCTGTGTGGGCTGCAATGCAACAAATTTGTCACTCTGCTAGACTGAGAATGGAACAGGCATTGCAGTCATGCCAATCACATCCCAGACCCAGTGATTTTCGTTTCCTGAAGCTCCAAATTGCGCTGCCAAATGATGAGACGCCTCTTTGCAGATTTTACTTGTACCTGATGAGGAGGTGTGAAAATTCCTGACTGTGTCTGAGGCTGACCAGGTGCGAGGCATAAGGAAATGCCACTGTGGAGTGCACAGAGGATGGCAAGCTGTGCTCTCTAGAAATGGCTCCTGTGCTGATTGATACAAAAGAAGCTTGTAGATTCTATTCAGACTAGGGCAACTAGTGGGAAACCCAGGTTTCCTGGAAATTTTCAAAGACAATAATTCTTTTTAATCTCTTTAAATTACCTTAAGGACATCTACTCGTAACACAAATGATTAATTAAGTCAACACTTTCAAGTGTTTTCAGTTCAGAAGTGAACTGTAGATCATTAAAAAGCAGAAACACTCAGCTGCTGTTCAAAGGTCTATCCTGCAATGTTAAGGTCATCGCTGGATTTTATAGGGCGAGGTTATGAACTAATCATTTCTTATTACCTTCTGAGAGCTACATCTTGATCCTCAGAGGTAGCAGTAGTAGCCTCTCAGAAGGAATAAGATGTTTCGTTAGTTGAACAAGGATTTTTGAGTTTAGCCTTTAGATTCAGGACCATGGTGGCATTGCAGAAGATACAGACGCTTTTGCGAGTCTCAAAGGAGGCATCAGAAGCTGTGTTTGAGTGGTTTGACACACAAGAACAAATCCCAAGGGACAGATTCTATGTCCTCTATGTTTACTTCCAGTCTCCTAAATTGAATAAAACTGAACAAGGTGTGTGTGAGTGCTCCGTGTAAGAGAAGCGGGATCTGACCCATGTTGTCATGACCCATGTAATGAGCACCACAGTCTGACTCCATGACGTGTATCCAGGTAGGGCTGAGCACATTTTCACTGCTTCGAAAGAAGATAAAATGAATATTTCTGAGGAGTCTTTTTGCAAGTGATGTCCCACAAACAGAGCAGATGCCTCTCAACTTGTTAAAAAATTAATTTGAAAGTAACACTCAGCAATCTCCTGTGGTTGTTCCAGCACATGTGACTGTCCTGTCCTGGGTACATTGACTTACTATTGCCTTCTTACCTTGGGGGAGATAATCTGCATTGGCTCTTTTCAAGGTGCATTAGCTCTCTTTTTGGTACACTGGCTGAGACCTTGGGCTCATGTATATGAACCTACCAGAGCTGATTTCTAACTTACACAAGAAAAACCGAGAACATTTGGATTGGAACTCCTTTTTCTGTGTAGATACTTGGATAGCTTACATTGAGCCAGGAACATTTTAAACTCTGTGTGTAACTTCGTAAGTTGTGGCTGCCTTATTTCTTCCAGCATCAAAAAGAAGGATCTCTAGTCCAAACACAGCCCCATAAACAGCAAATGGTGACATCTGATGCAGTTTAAATATTCCTGATTCCTGTTGCCCTTGCTGGGACCCTGGACGGAACAGTCACACATTCGCACCACACAAAAGAAAGAGAGGACCCCACTCAGGGACAGGGAAACTTCAACATCACACAAAGCAGCCACTGAGAAATAGCAGAGGTTGAGAGTAGACAGTTTCTCCAACCAAAACACCAACGCCACCACCACCAAACCCACCTCTTTGGGTGGATAGAGTTTACATTAACAGCTCACTGCCTACCGAAATAAAATCAGAGGATATTCAGGATGTCTGCAATATATATCATTAGTCATTTAGAAATACCCTGACACCTTGACCTGTTTCTTCCAGTCAGGGCCTTTAATTGCAATGAATAATCAATATTTCCTGAACCTAGTGAATGGGATGAGATAATTGTGCAGAAAGCCTGTGTTAACTACATTTGAAAGAGTAATATGTTCTACTGCTAATGGTGTGTTCTGAGGTCTGCCACTGACCTCAGGCATCGCACTTAAGCCAAAATTTTCAAATTTGCATGTCTTAAGAGAAGCAGAGATTGTCATGTTTGGGTGTGTAATTAAGCAGTGTGATTTTCCCCCAGAACCCTTTAAAGTGTGTCAGGTGGGAACCTGAGCACTGAGGTAGCTTAATCACATTGGAATCATTAACGAAAGAAACTGCTGCAGTGCCGGTTGTAATCTGAATTTGTGAAAAAGTGATGGTTTGTTCCTTCTTTGAAAGGGAATCATTCAGCTTGCACTTTTCAGCCTCATAGTCTGAGGTCTGGCTAGCTGGTGAGACAACATCTCTAAAAACATGTAGTGTTTTATAAATATTTGGCATTAGGATGCTGAACAGCTGCTTCTGTTACAAGGGCACTGGTAAGTGAAGTTCTTATTGCCTTGCTGACTGAACACAGACATTTCTCATTAAAGACCCAAATCCACAACCTGCTGGTCAGCCTTAGCCATCATGACAGTTTCTTATGAGAATAATATCTGTCTGGTTGGAAGCTCTGGTCTCTCAGTGGGAATTTAGCAAGCTATTTCCATCTGTTGCTGCAGGCTGTGTTTCAGAGTATGGGTTCATTTGTGACTCATGTTTCTTTTCTCTCCTTTCCCTCCCCCTTTCTCTCCCTCATCTTCTTTCCTCTGCAGAGGGGGTAAGAATGAGCCAGAACCAGAGCAACCAATCCCTCGAAAGGTGCAGATTCGTTCTCTCCCTTCCTTGGAGGATATTGATCCAGACGTGTTAGATAGCATGCACTCGTTAGGCTGCTTCCGTGACCGAAATAAACTCTTACAGGACTTGTTGTCGGAAGAGTAAGCACTTGCTCAGTCTTCGTATCAGTTGGGTGTCCAGGGGCTGGGATGCTTATGAACCTGGGGAGAGGTAGAGAGCACTTTAACTGATGTCTCTCTCTCCGAGTGACTGGTAAAAACTTCTCACCCACTGGCTGCTCATTTGCTGGTAAAGTGTTGGGAGCAAGCACTGAGCCTTTCTTGCTCCATGGGTCAGAAGCTCACAACCTGACCTGCAATGGAGGCACTGTGCTATTTCTTCCCTAGCTGCCAGGCCAAGTCACTTCATTAAAAGATGGGCTGCACAGTCCACATGGGGAGGTATCATTGCTGATATTTGTGTTGAATATGCCTTTGTTGCCAAATTTTTATTTATTTCAAGCCTATGCCTAAGAGCTGGTGTATCTCCTGAGGTGTTAAGAGGGACTCATAGTAGAAAGAGCACTTAGAGGTTCAGGAGACCTGTCTGGCTGCCACTATAGGTTTGGACTTCCTGGGGACACATAACCTTGACTGTCCTGTCCCTCTGTTCTGTGTGTGTAACATGGGAATCTTACTTCCTTTCCTCACTAGCTGCTTGTTGGAGACAGTAAGGGTCTCAAAAACTTTTTGGGTTGTGTATCTAGCTGTCATGTACATGACCACTTCCAACTCATTTAGAATAACTGTGACTGTTATTTGATAAGAAAGTTCTATGTACATGCTGACCTTTTTTCTTTTCAAATGTAAAGGGTTTTTTTCCTTTCTCTTTTTCAGAGAAAACCAGGAAAAAATGATTTATTTTCTTCTGCTTGACCGGAAGGAGAGGTATCCTAGTCATGAAGATGAGGATCTTCCCCCTAGAAATGAAATAGGTACTGTAGATATGATCTCAGTCACCATGAACCCATCTGAATTAGTTCCTCTTCACCTTTTCTTTTTTAAATTCTAATTTTATTTTAATTTAAACCCAAACCCTAGCATCTCTGTTCCTTCGCACTGAAATGGTGTACACAGCACTGGTGAGAATCCTCAGCCTGGGCAGGCAGGGCTGTTCCGTGGTTAAACTAGAAGGCTTCATCTTTCGAGATATGTCTGTCTCACAGTGCAGAAACATCCAAGTAGGTCTTGAATGGGATCTTAAAAAATATGCTGTGATCCTACAGGCTGGCTCTATGCTGGCAGATGAGGTTTAGTAGCAGTATAATCTAGTGGCAGAATTTTCTAGTTACAAGTTTCCTTGCAGTTGCAGAAAGGCTGCTCCTGGTCTTCAGTTAGTAAGAAGCTGTGTAGCTGCATCCCTCTGCAGTTGTATTATGTGCACATTCTCTTCTCTGTAAGTGAATACATGCACTGCTGAAAGTATGAATCATATAAATTAGCTGGTTTATAGTACATAAATCAAACTCCCATGTTTTTAGACTTAAAAATATTTTTAAAACTTATTGCACAATAAGATTATATATCTTATAAAGCTCTTGTGATACCACTTTATTCTTATTTATTCATTGGCTTTTTAGGGTGCTCCTGATCACCATTAATCCAGACAACAGGAAAGCTGCTCCCCAAGGAGCTAACTATATAAGTGACTCTTGACATGCAGGCAAGTTTAATAAAGGATTAGTCAATTCTAGTAATGACCTGAAACAGAATTTTGCATAGAAGTGTGGAGATTTTCAGGTATTGTACTTCAGCACTTTGAAGACTAGAAGCAAAGTGCCCTATATTTTCACTGGAAAGCCCAGGCTCTCACAAGCTTTCAGGGCAGTGCTATATTGCAGTGCATTTGTTAATTAATACTTCATTGAATTATTAACCTATCCAAGTTCCAGGCTCCAGGCCCTAAAATTCTGCAGGGAAATCTCTTTTATGGGAGAAGAAATGAAAATTCTTAGTTAACACAGCAATTTTTAAACTCCTACCTGGATGGAGCTACAGAGAGCATGTTAGAAGGGATCGTGATGAAGATGGGTAGGTGCACCAGCTGCATGTCCTGTGGTCAAAAGCTCCTTGCTCAGTCCAGTTTGTCATCTAGCACTCTGCTAATCAGCTTTTGACTCAAACAGATTATCCTGCCATGTAAGGACAGCATCATCTTGTTTTAGAAATGCTTTTGTCATAAGAAAAGAAACAAGGTGACTCTAGGATCTTCAAACCCAGCATGTAAGTGCATATGTAGCTATGCCCTAAATGCATCATATATCTCTTCCACATGCCAAGGTATTTTCATGGTTTGAAATGAAATATTATGGTCCACTCTTGGATTTTTTTGTGCAAGGAGTGAAAATGTTTCCTAACAGGGAAACACTAACTGTATCTATGCACTTCTCCAGCACATTTGCGCATTAGTCTTTGAGTGTTTGTACCTTGTATTTCTTCTTCCACAGGGGGTTTCCATGTCCTCTGTTCCCAGCGGTATCTCTGAGAACATGGGGCAAGGTTTAATTAGGAGCAGTCATGTGTCTGATGAATATCTCATCATTAGCCATTAGCAATGGCCTTGCACAAAGAAAGAAAAGCAGAAAAAAAGTAACAGTTTAATAATAGCAGCTTGAAGAAACCATGTTCATGACAGTTGTGCATTATCTGCGCTCTTGCTAAAAAAAAAAAAAAAAGCATCTGGGGATATTTTGCTCTTTCCTCTTTGTTGGCATATTGCGTCTCAGAAAGGATGGATGCAAGTAATAATACGGCCAGCTACAGCTTGCCTTCTCTTCTACTGTCCCTTTGTTTCAGCTGTATGAAGTTTCTTCCAAGGGCCAAGGAAGGGCCACTTCCAACATTTTTCACGTGCAGCTCCATTTTCTTTACTTGAAAACATAGGAATGAGAAACTTCTCAGTAAAAGGAATGAATGTCAGCTAATGTCTCCTTGAGAAAAAAGATTTTGTGGGGTGAAGTTTCTTAATAAACCAGAGAACAAAAGGTTGGGCCAGAACAGATATAGGGGATAGAGATGCCTCATCAAATCTCAGAAGATGAACCTTTATTTCCCACCTTCCATGAGAAGATGGATTTATAATTGGATCATTACCTATATGATTCTATCCTCTTATGTAAAAATCCTTAGGAATGGATTTGTTTTTCTGATGTGAAATAAAAGGAAAATGCATCCTTAGTACTGTCACTGTCACTGGACCATGGCTTGATTTTTTTTCACCATGTCCAGAGAATTGAAGAAGAGAAGGGCAAATACTGGAGATTTTCCTGTTTTTAATTCCTGGGCTTCTGCAAAATTTTCTACAGCTTTTATGTGACACCACTTCAGTCATTATGGCAGGATGCATGTGTATTTAACTAATCCTTTACTATCTTTAGACTTGACAGTGATGGTGCCCTGTCATTTCTTAGTCAAACCCTTCTAAAAAGTACGTATAATACTTGCTACTCCTGACCATGTATAGTGTAGGATTGTAGCCAATTTTAAGTAGGCATCAAATACCTTTATTAGAAGCTCAACCACATTCATGCTAGCTTTGGATGTATTTTCCATCCACTTTTGTGAAATGCTGTTCCTGAATTTATGGGTGTGTTTCACCACCTGCTCTTCTTGCTTATTCTCTGCCTTTGATAGCTTAAAATATAGATTAGAAATCAATATCTTCCAGCATCTTAAGCTGCAAAGACTGGTATAAAAGAATCATTTAGCTTGTTAGCGATATCCTTCTCCTCTTCAATTGTTCTGTTGATTCCCTCATGGCCCCTCTGGCTAATGTCCTTCTCTCAGGTTTTCTCTTTCTGATAGCTGTGCAAAAGAGTGTCATTCGAGTTTTTAGCTAATTCCTCTTCAAATTTCTTCTTTACTATCTTTTAAAGTCCAGCTTTAAAAAAAAAAAAGGCCTGTCACTTTTGTAAATGTCACTCAGCTGAATTTCCGTTTCTGTTTTGAACATTTATGGATCAAATTGACTTTTAAAATACCTGTTCATAAAATATTTTCCTTGTCTTTTTCTATCTTTCTTGTTTAATTTCTATTGTTTGAGCTTATTCATCACCATTCTTTTGACATTTGATGCTTTCTTCATCTTCCTCCTTCTTTCTTTTAAACAGCACTATTTTACCTTCCTTTTATGTCTGATATCCTGCTACAATACTTGCATTCATTTTGTGATATATATACACTCCAAACATCGTTACGTGCGTTACTGTGCTATAGATACACTCCTGAACCACCAGTTGTTCTGTTGCATGAATTCTGTCTCGTGTTTTGAATTTGCTTGAAGAAGCAGGAGTTTGAAATATCTAAACCTTGTCCCAGCTTACTTTTGGCCACTTACACGTATGCAGCAGAAGTCACACAGTATGAATGCTTTATTTGATTTGTCTCCCTTTGTTTTTCTGACAGCTTTATGCACTGTTTTTTTCTTATCTGGGTGTCATTGCCTATGCCATTTTCTACTATCTTTTTATTACTGGATAGAATTTGAAATGGAGTGAGATACAACTGCACTTTTTTCTAATGAATTTTTAAGAGGAACATTATTACTGCTAACACAAAGAATACTTGGGTTATACTGTAATGGGGTCAGTTGTTATCACTAATCCATTTGCATTGAAACATCTTTGCTTATGCTCATTGTTTCAAGGATAAGCTCTGCCTCAAAGAGATCTTGTTATAAGAAACATGATGTTAGAGAGAGAGAAGAAACAAGTACATGGTGGGTGTGAGAAGGACAGGATAATAAAGAGCAGGCAGTAGAGGTAGAATTGTCAAGTGTGGTATTTCTGGTTTTGCACAGGAATCCTGACAGAAGACGCCTTAAGGACTGAGCACTGTGAGCTTCTTTCTAACAGCAGGCATGAAGGATGCCTTCTTTTACAAGTGGTCACTCTCTACTAAAATTAAAAATGTGTATATATATAAATAGAGGCAGGGAACTGAAATAACCCAAGTAAAGGAAAGAAAATCCTTCTGTATTTTTTTCTGCCTTTCTGCTTTATACAGTTTTGATGCAATGAGAGGTGTTAGCAATAAAACATCTCAGCAGGTCTGTATTTGGCTACCTGCTTCACCATGAAGATGTGGATGATTTGGCAAGACACCTTCTGCGATGCATTTTGGTATCTAAAGACTCTTTTCAGAACAATTTAAGTGATCCTCAGAACTTTAGTAAATCTTTGTCAACATCTTTAGGAGTGAATTGCCTTTAAATATCTCACTCTAATACCTCAGTTTTCACTCTGAAAAGCTAAAGTAGCACTTTGATACCTCATAGAGTTGTTACACAATAAAAAGTGTAAAGCATTTCATTTACTACAGTAGTAAAAACTGTATGGTGTGGCTCTCATTGAAGATTTGTCTCAGGTAGACAAGCATGTTTAATTTGTAATGCTTCTGAAAGAGGAAAAATATAAATCAGCAAGAAAAACCTGAAATCTAATCTTAAAGATGCAAAAAAAGAATACGTTTTTCAGAGCAGAATGCAATTCTGAATTTAAAGTGTGCTCATGTCCCTGTGTCACATTTAATCTGGCTGACAGGGATGTGGAAGGCAAGCAACCTGAATACATACACAGGATCCCTAGATGGCTCATGCTCTGCCTAACAGCTTGTGCTATAGTCCATGCTGTCACCTTGTATCATCCTGTTATTACTGTTATCAGCTTTGTAAGCTAATTTCTGCAAGCTGTGGTATAGTTGTACCTCTATTTTACAGTGCTCATAATACCTTCAGGGCAGTGGCAAGGCGCCTTCTCTCTGCAGGTGGATTGCAAGTTATGTCTCAGTGCTTGCAAATTCGGAAGAAGAGAGAGTCTGCAAATGTTCACCTCCATCATGAAGAGATCTGTCTTTGTAGGGGAGGTGTGAGAGTGAAATTGTTGAGCAAGGATTTAACCAACCTGTGTGAGTTAAGTCACAACTAAATTGAGCTGACAACGTTTTCTTTCCGTATAGATCCCCCCAGGAAGCGTGTGGACTCCCCAATGCTGAACAGGCATGGGAAGCGGCGGCCTGAGAGGAAGTCGATGGAGGTTCTCAGTGTGACAGATGGTGGATCCCCAGTTCCTGCTCGCAGAGCTATTGAAATGGCACAACATGGACAGAGGTGGGTCTCTGCTTCACCCAGGAGCCCTGCCTGCCTGGGTCTGCTCCCCTCTCTTGTGTTATACATACAAAGGAGCTGTGGGGCGTTTCTGTTCGCACCAGGACTCATTACACCTTCCAGTCACATTTGAAACATGATCTGGCTTTCAACAGGGCTTCTGCACACAGGACCAGAAGTCCTACCAGAGGCTTAAGGGTTCTGGTTGCTTGCAGCTATTCCTCAGAAAGTCCCCATGTCCTCTGGGCAAGACTCATCTCTCCTCTTTTTAGTTGTTGAGGGCATGGGCATGCAGTCTAAGCTTGCGATACAGGCTGACTGGGCAGTGGGGACACGTGAGGGCTTTGGGAGGTCTCAGACACATGTGTCCTGTCAAACAGGATAAATTACCTTCTGCTTGTTCTTCTCTGACTCCAGAGCCTACAACAGGAATCTAGGTGACTATCTTGGTTTAGGTTCCTGAAGTTAAATGAACACCATGCTCCATGTCATCAAAACTACCTGAATCTGAAAAGCCCTGTCCAGGCATCTGTAGATGCCTCCAAAATGTCCTGTCAGAGCCAGCATGCGTCTGAAATGGCACGTAAATCACCACATGCTTGTAAAGCAATGGAATATATATAATTTGCCTCTTTTCTATGAAAGAGTCAGTCTTGTGGAGAAACAACAGGGGAAAATGGTGTCTCCTCAAGGCAAGTTCTGGGAGAGTAAGTGAACTGTGGAAATTCACTTATATGAACCATGGAAGTTGCTTCCTCAGTCCCTATGACTAGCCTAGGGGAAGCACATACATTTGGTTTCACACTTGCATTAATCAATCAATATAAAAAAATATTTCCCATATATGAATGATGATGATGATGGTGCTGTAACTTCTGTTTCTGTTTTGACATAATTTTCTATTTGTTCAGCTCTTAAGATCTGTTAAAAAAAAAAAATTAAAAATTTAAAAAAAAAAAAAAAAAAAAGCAAAAAAAAGCCTGCTGGGCCCAGAAGCTCCCTTTGCTGACTGAGAACTGGGAGAAGAACATGAAATAATTTCACACATATTCCAGAGGCCCCCTAGAATTGCTGGAAACTTCTCCTGGCAATTGTTACAGTTCTGTTTGGAGTGAAGAAAGAGTGGTGATTTCCAGAATCTGCTAGGACTTATTTCAGACTGGATATGTGGCCTTGAGACTGCCATAAAGACTTCTTGACATATTGTTGTTGGAAACCTGTCTCAAATATGTGATTTGGTGTGAGGTGTGGGTGAAGGAAGTGTTCAGGCTAGGGTGTGCTTAGTGTTCCTAGAAGGCCTCAAAGGGGTAAGGATGAGCTGACTGACTCCTTGTTCCACCTGCAGTGATTACTCTGCTGCTGGGAGATGCATGAGATATGAGGCTTCCAGAGCCAGGCAGAGGCAAATCACTTTCACCCACCCCAAGGCTCCTTCACAAGGAGTGTCCAGCAGGAGGTGTTAAATTGATCACAGCATTTTCTGAGAGCTGAAACCTTTTCTTCCAGCTCTGAATTTTGAGTTTGGATTCAGAAGCCTGAGGAGGCAAAGCTGTGTCTTGCTATCCAGAGTATTTCTTTTGCTTTTAAATGTCTCACTCCATTCTGCACACAAGGAAACAGTTGAAGTCAAAAGGTCTGGGATAAGTTCTCAGCCAAAATATAACCAGGCTACATATCAGTAAAGAAGGGCTTTGGTTTAAGGAGGACGCAAAACCTGCAGGCACAAAAGAGATATGGGGCAATGCAGACCACAAGTCAGGAACGGACATAAAAGTGTGATTAAGGGTGGAGAAGGGGATGTAATAACACCATGATTGATGATGATGGGCATGGTAGTGCTTGTTTTCGAAGGGGTTAAAGGGAAGATGTTATTTTACTCCACGTGTGAGCTTCCATAATTCATCCCATCCACATCCAGAGATGACAACAGCACATTTTGTGTTGCTGGCAGCACAGTCGTTTATAACACGAACTGGCTTCATTAACGAACCCCACTGCATGGGGAGTGTCTGGGGATGGTGCATTACTGATGGGGCACCATCTGTCAGAGCAGTCAGTGACAAAGTGACAAGTGCCTTCCACCAAGAATGGGGATTTTTAATGGCTAGTTGCATATTATATTCCATGAAATGACCCACTGACAGTGGATTTTACAGCAGTAGGGTTTACATCCCCAAGGCAGATGCTTTTTTAAGAATGCTTTTTTTTTTTTTAATCTCGAGAGACAACTATTCAGTGCTTTTATCCTACAGTACTAGGAATATTGACCATGGAATCAGGCCTCCTGTTTAGACACAGATGACTTGTGTAAACATCTGGAGACACAGTGCCATTGCTTCTTCCTTGAGCTGGCAAAGATACACTTCTAACCAGTAGGCAAAACGCACCCAAGTGTCTTGTGATTTATTCCTTCTGTCCTCTTTCCCAGTAGTAAACAGATGTTTGCTTGCATAAAGAGGATTTACATTACAACCTAGGGTTTACATGTCTTTATCATGATCTGTGCTTTTGGTAACCATGTGGGGGCCCTACAAGTGTCTGGTCTTGGCTTGTTTAGGGCATATCTTCCAATGAAATTTAAAACTTGACAGTCTCCAGCCCTACAGGCTGAGAAGGTATTAAGAGAAAAATATAATCCTTCAGTGACTTGGTTTTGAGTAATGGACAAGGGAAACTCACACAAAAGCTGCTTGTGGAGCTTACAGGCTCCTTGAAATGCTTGTGCCAATCTCTCCAGGTGTTCTCCAATGGATCTTTGTAAATGGCAAAGTTGGTATGCACAAACTCTAGCCCCTCTAAAAGCAGTGACTAAGTTTTATAATTCTTGGGTTTCCCTGCTAGTTGTCAACTGAACGGGTTCATAATTATATCTTAATTATTTCTGCTGTTCTGGTATCCCCACCTCTCAGACTATCTGGTATTTCATTGAAATGTCAAAAGAAAAGAAGTGGGTTCTGAGCTTAGTTTAACATCAGCTAATTTGTCCCTTGTGTAAAATCATACAGACTAGGAAGAATTCCAAGGGAGCTAGAATCCGGCAGGGATATACCAGAAATTTTCAGCAGCTTTGCTGTGAGGGTCCAAAAACCATTCTAAAATGGGCTTCATTAACTATTCATTTTCTTCTAGTTTTTGAAGTGGAGAGCTTGCATGAGAGATCAGCTAACATTAGGAAGCAGTGTTCTGTGAAACAGTGAAGCATATTACCAGTGAAATGTATTACAGAGAGCTGCCCTTTTAGCAAAGCACAGGGAATTTCACTTCTAAGCTGCAGGGATTCAGACCCAAGATGAGAAAGAAGGACATTTCTCTATACACTGAGTATAGGGAAGAGAGTTGGGAGTTAAGTGGTAATGGACCCTACAAATTAGAATACAAAATGGATTACTGTTCCTCTAAGAGGCTCTATGGTCTGATTTTAACCTTTTCTGAGAGCATGCTTAGTGTTGAGGTCTTCTGGAAAAGTCATGAGTAATGAATGCTTTGCAATTGATGCCTTCAGGCATGTTCTGTTTTCCCTGGACACTGTGACAAAGTAGCAAAGTAGGTGGTACCTGGGTTCTAAATTGAATATAGGAGAGCAGGGTGTGCATGGGGGAAGTCATCTTAGACCTCAGAAGTCAGGGGAAGATAATGAACTTGGGCACTGTGTAGGCATGAGCCATGACTGTAAAGTTAAAGAAAGGTTTTTCAGAGCATTGCTTAAAAAGGGGAGGATGGGTTGGGGGGTTGGGTGTCCAGCATTGCTACAGGTGACTCTCTTTTATAAAAATGTCCACACTAGTAACTGTGTTTTCTCGCTTTGTTCCTGCCATAGTAAAACAATGTTCAGTAAAAGCCTGGATATCTCTGAAGCCAATCCCAAATTCAACAAAGAAGAAAGGTATAAACACTGACAATATGTTCCTCTCCTCTACCTCACTGCTGAGACCTTAAAGATGCAGTACTTACCTTCTCTGTGTGGGGACAGAGCTGTTCTCTCTTTTCTCTTTAGAGAGAAGCAAAGAGGGTGGGATATTTACAGCTCCACACTGTGTATGTTTTTGTACAGTACCATTCATTTGAGGCTATCCTCAATGCAGCCTGGGACTGTAACAACGATTTGCCCACTAAAATTTCATCCTACTGCTATTTCTGGTTCAGTTCTGCCATGAGTAGAAGTTCTGCCCAGGGTAAAAGATGTATTTGCTTAAGACTTCTTTGGGAAAGATATGAATATAAAACACTAGGAAAACCCAGAATGTTCCACCCTCAGCATTAGAAACAGCAGCACAACTGAGTGAGTGACAACAGTGGTAGGAAACTTTGAAAATTCAGTCTGATAGACAAAATATTAAGGACCTCTGGTAAGAGACAAACTGTTTAAGAGTACCCAGAGGACACAAGAGAAAAACGTGAATGAAAACAGGGGTTTTGGAGGATGATTCTAATCTAGCAGTTCAAGTGACAGATGCTGAAGAACAACAGAAAGGGTAACTCCCAACTGTCAACAGAGGCACAATGGAAGACAGGTAGGCCACCACATTTATGGACTTTAAAAGGACTTGTGTGGATCCATGAACACACAAAAAAAAAAGGTTCATACTTTTGTGAAGGTATTTAGTGTACATGTTGTTTCTAAAATTTTGGTCTCGGAGGAAGAGAATTTTTCTCTGTGTTGAAAACTGGCATCCCAAAGGATAACTCTTCATCAAAATGTAATCCTTACACATTTTGAACAAACACTTAGCTTACCCAAAGGTTACAAGTATGGCATATGATTCAAAAAGGGAGAAGCAAATGGCTTCCTTAAAGGAACCAATGGACTTGGCAAACCATTCTTATTTCCATTTCCCGTTTTCATAGAAATCTTTCTGTATAGAGATAAGGGTGGCCTTTAAGCCTCAGGAGATTTGCAGGATGTGTGAGGGACTGTTTTGGCCTTCTGCAGTCTGAGACAGTCTTCTGTGGTCAGCATTTCAAGTCCTGAACCTGCCACAGTGAGGAGCATCTTGCATCTGCAGGAGAGATTGTGCCTCATGGGATGTGTAAAGCACCCTCTCTAAGATGCCAAAATACCAACAATCATTGGATTGGACCTGAATTGTTAGCAACCTTATCGTTCCACAGCCATAACGAAGTAGTGTTTACAGCCGTTAGTGGCTGGGCTTTCCTGAACTGTTAGCATGGACATGGAAATTCCTGTTCCTTTCTCTGACACTCCCTATATGTAAGTTCTGCTCTTGAACATGTGGCACTTCTTGCATTAAAAGTTAGTCTAAAGTTATTCCAAAGATGAGCTTTTTCATAGTAATTAGGAATCAGGTCCAGTAAAAGAGATGCAGAAATTTTATCTGTGGCAGAAGAGGAGTCTTTCAGCAGATGTTCTGAGCACCATTCCTTCTTCCTCCGTCCTTCTCTGGCAACTGCTAGAACTGTGTTAGGAGCAGAAAAAATGACACTTCCATATCTTCTGGGGAAATTTCTGAAATCCACGTAGGCATTCTGTGTTCCCTCTCAAAGGCGGTATTTTTCAGACAACAGGAGGAGAAGTTTAGAGCACTGCATGAGGATCACCCACATTCCTGCTCATTCAAGGACCAGGCTGAAGTTTTGAGGACCACATTTGCTGTGATCTTACCTCCCTCCCACTTCTAAGACTTCAAGTGAAGGACCTCAGTGGTGGGAATATGAGAGAACCTGGATTCTAGATCTGTGCACAACCACATGAAAGGAAGGGATAGGCAGCAAAGAAGACCCCAGCAAAATGGGGTCACATAATCAGGGTGGCCAATAAATTTTTGTTCAGTGTTTAATTGTCCAATTTTATGATACCTTTTTTAAAGGAATACTGCATCTTTAAGGGTCCCTTCCCTCTAGATGCACATGGTTGTCTTAGTAGCTGAGGCCACTGTCCCTTTCTTTTTCTTTTTGTTTCTGACTTTCTTTCACCCCCTCTTTCAGTGCTTCTCTTCTTCTGTATCTGGGTTGCTGCAGCTCCGTAGTTCACTTGCTTCGGTATTACAGGGAATGCACATGTCTGCGCTTCTGGGTCTGTTGTGTCCTGGGATTGTTCATTTTTTTTTAAACCTCATTTCCCCTTTTCTTTACCCTATTGTCTATTTGCTTTCCATTCTCTTTGTTAACCTCTTCAGTGCCTTCCCTGTTGGGAAAATGACTTGAAAGAAACATTATTGAACCTTCTTGCACCCATTCTATTTACATTCTACTATTCTGCATGTGTGAATATGGGTGTATTTTCTGGATAAATATACACGCAGGTTCCAGTATATACAATGGGTGTCAATTTGCTCTTCTCAGTTACATCACTGTAGATAGATTGGTACAGGTACAATTGAAGACAGCATTTGTTCCTAAATATATACATATATTTGTATATATATGAATTAGATCTTACCCAAATTTGCACTCCACAGGTTGAAATATAAATGGAGTGTCACTCAAACACATGAAAAAGGACTTACTGTAATGCTTCTTTCCACTTCTCTATCAATGCATAGCACAACAGCTTTTTTGTCCTATTCTGACTACGTTTTCATTTTAACTGTTCTCAAAACTTTCTTGGTGGCTCAGCCCAGCACTTGCAATGTTGATGTAACTGGAGGCATGGCTAGTTGCACTGAGCAGTAAACTGTGAAATCTACTGGGCATATATTAAATTTGGCATTTCTGTCTCGTGGCGAATGGATTTTCCTCACCCAGCCAGAGGTAGCTCTGGCAGCTTGGGAGCCCCTTATTGAAAATGGAGAGAATGAGAGAGAGAAAGTGACAGAGAGGAAAAAAAGCATTGCATCCAACTTGAAAATAATTTGGCTTAATAACACCAAGCTGGTTTTTTATTTCTAATCTAATCTTTGTTAATGTGAAAAGGTGGTGACACTTTCCTGAGTTTGCATGCCTGCACCCCTGAAAACTTAATAACCTGACTATTCTAATTCCATTTTGAATGCTTTAGTTAGTAGACAAAAATTAAGAATACTGATGTTTTCAATTGTCACTGGCCTTCAAAGTCAAGGTGCCAGAGATTCAGTCTGCTTTTAGAACTGCTTTTTCAGACTCTTTTCAGCACAGCATTGATTTATTCTCCATTCACATTTGAAAGATTTCCTTTGCAACCTACAAGGCCCAGAGACTGAATTTATTTTAAATGAAAAATGAGATCCTGGAGCACAAGATGGCATCCACAGAGATAAGTGCTGGGTTGCTGAGCTGGTACGTTCTAGCTGATCTGAATTCCTGACTATAAGACCATCATGACTAATAAGGCAGTATCAAAGCAGATTCACAGCTTGAGCTACAATCTTGTACCCTGGGCTCCCAAGCTGGCTCAGAAATGCAAGCTTTAATAACCAATACATTTCACAGTTCATTCGTGGCGAAAAAAAAGGTACTTCTTACCAGGCCAGCTTGGGGGACAGAGGGACACTGCACTGAACAAACTGGGGACAAAAAGAACAATTTCCTGGATAACAGTGTGGTATAACTGTGCCTTATGTAAGAGGCAGAGAAGAGATGCAGCATGAAGTATGAACCCCATTGCTCTGCTGGCTGCTTTCATTGGGATTTGGCCGGGAATTTTTTTTTTTTTTTTTTTTCTTTTTGCAGCCTAATTACGTGCCTCTCCATATTCCTCAGTGCCAAAGTTGGATGTGTCTGCAATATATGAGTGGGACAAAAGTTGCTTTCTGGTCAGTGAAACTGTCCCCCTAGTGTTGCTGGTCTCTGGAAAGACTTAGGCACTGGTGGCAATGATTATGACCATTCAGTTCTCCGAACAGTATTTCACTCTGCTTTTCCTACTCTTCTCTCCACCTGCCTCCGCACCCCTCTCTCTTTCTTTCTCTCTCTCCCTCTCTCTTTATTTTCCCTTTCCGAGGATGGCGAGTGCTGATCCATTGGGGTAAGCTCTAGTTTTGGATTATTCCTCTTGCGGGACCTGTTGTAACTTTGTAGAGAAACTTTTCATTTGCAATTTCCAAATACAATACAGGCTGATACATTTCAGTGACTGAGGCTTTACAACAGGGAGAGAGAGAGAGAGATGTGGGAAGAAGCATTTTTGGTGCTTTTGTGTGTGTTTGTGTGCTTTTATGTTGGAGTCACACTCCATATAATTTATTTTTGGGTTCTTTTTTTGTTCTCTTATTTGTCCCTCTATTTCAATGTCTGTGGGCACAGAAAACTATCCTTGGACACTGTGCAGATACCAGACACCTTCTGAGAATGAAACCCATTCTCCATTTAGCACTTTTGTATCTGTTTGGTATTTTCCAGTTAATTTGGATCCTAATTTATCCAGTTTTCTTCTTTTTTTTTTTTTTTCTTTTTTTTTCTTTTTTTTTTTTTAATGAAACTGAATCCCATCCATGCTATTAAAAAATGCTGGGTATTCCCTCTCTTTTTAGAATATGTTTTCTTAAGAGGTGAACAGATGGCCCCAGAGACAGATATATCTTCAAAGCTCTGTATTTTCAATAAAGGCAGTATAGGTACAACTAAGAATGCAATCACACTTCAAATTAAAGTTCCATTTATAAATACTTAAGAGGAGAAGAATGTTATATTAATAAATGATTTAATAAAACTATTGTAATAGATCATTACAGACTGCAGTAAAAACTCCTTGAGAGGGTTCACATTGAGAAAGCTAGGTAGCACTAGTAACATTTACTTCTCATGTTGGCAGCATGCTTCAATATCTGTTAATTCTTTCTAAACCATTTATAAATGGAACTTTAGTATAATTGGCCAATTAAAGAGGGTGGTGCTGTTCAACATCACCATCTGGATGGGCTGAAAGGAAGAAGTGTGTTACCAACACCTGCACTCCTTCCTCTGCACTCTCTGTAAGGCTTCATCTTACAAGTGGTTATTACCATGAGCAGACCTTTTGACTCAAGCATGAGTATTTCCAGTAAGGGCTGTCACAGTGTTATTTGCATGGTTGGGACTATAAGACAGTGGAACATCCAAGGTATTCTGTACATATTCCCTGAATCAGGGTGTGAGGAAGCACAGCTTTTACCTTTCAGACACCAAAAAGTAAGAATGATGAAATTTAACACAGCCTGACTGCTCACCTATTGCATGTTAATTCAGGTCATTGTCAGGCGTCTCATACCCTGAAGTTTCAGTTTAGATTTTTTTGGCTTTGAGTGAGCAAGGAAAGAGGAGTATCAAATTCCACCCAATTCATGCTTGA
Organism: Chamaea fasciata; assembly: GCF_029207755.1. NCBI lineage: Eukaryota > Metazoa > Chordata > Aves > Passeriformes > Sylviidae > Chamaea > Chamaea fasciata. Next base: position 16,386,792 of record NW_027094092.1, on the reverse strand, counting down.
AGCAAATAAGAGGTTGGTGGGATATTTTCTGGAATGACTTTCAAAACCACACATGGAATCAAACCAATTCAAAATTTCTAAGGCATTTCACCCAGGGACACAAGTCTGATGCATCACTGCACGCTGCATGCATGCTGCAGGCTCCCCTTCTTGGAAGCATGGCTCCAGCTTGATCAGCTAAGAGGCTGTATTCAGCATCCTGGTAAAACTGTGCTATGAAAGCAAGTTCTGCTGGGACTGCAACAAGGTACCAAACTTTCCTTGGATTGTGAGAAAAAGTTCTAGGAGATGGTTATTCAAAGAAGAAACAAATGCCAAATCTGACCTAAATGTTAAATTCGTGCTGTGAAGCCTTTATGTTCTACTGGTGTGTCCCAGCAGGGGCACTGTTTAAAGCATTTGGGAACTGATCTGAGAGAACGGATGCTCTGTACATGTGCTACATATGTGGTGCAGTTACCAGGTCAGCTGCGCTCTCCTGTCTCCTGTTTTTCTCTGTCTGCACCTCAGTGGTGTCAGGCTTCAGCCCTGCACCTCTCAGGAGGTTCTGCATTCTCTGAAACCAGCTGGAAACTGGATTCAAGCCCCTCAGTTACAGAACACTGGTCTGACATGTACTGGGCCTCGCATGCCTTCCTCTTGACAGCAGCTGGCTAAAATGAGTACAAAATTACTTCAAAATGAATGACCTTTTAACTTTGATACTTTGAATTATCAAATAGATTAAATAAGGTATAAAATCATCACAGCTACAAACTACAGCCCACACCATGTACATTTCGTTTCAGTCCTTTGCCTCTCTCTTTCATAGCTCAGCTGTCTCCAGATTATTGTCAGTCTGTGGAATGGGAGGAATAGCCTGCAATGATCTCAGTGTCCACCTTATGTTTAGAGTGCCCTCTGCATCTTCCCCCTCCTAAACCTTGGGTCTGCCTCCCTTATGTTTTGGGGTTTTTTAATTCCTCCCTCCAGGCTTGTCAAAACAACTGTATCACTTTGTAAGGGACTAAAGAGTCTCTTCTTGGGTCTCTAAACCTGGCAGTTGTGTTTGAGGGAATGCTCTTTATCTGAGCAACTGCTCTGTCTTTTCTGCTTGTATTTTCTACAATCTTTTGATGACTTCCATTGAGTTAGTACACAAGCATACAGGGATGCAAAACACAGAGCAAAAGGAGTCACACGCAGTGTTCACAGTTTCCTGGATTGTTGCATTTAGTATCAAGTTATTGGAATAATTATAGATTTAATACTTCCAGTAACATTTAATGCCTGTAAAGACTCTTAGGAGGTTACTCACTAATAAACACTTCCCACTAAATAAATGTATTTCATAGCCATGGAGATGAAGTTGTACCTCTTTCCACACATAAAACATAAGACATAAGAGTCTGCCATACTAATGTTGCCTGTAGGACCTCAAACTTTCTTTTTCTGGTGAGAGGGCTAAAAATTTAAATTCCTGTTCTTTCATTACAGCATTTCAGCATAATGCAACGTTTTCATTCCTTATTTTTGGCCCTGTCCCAGTTCTGTCCACCTGATTCTGAGATACAGGAGCAGTGCATGTGTTGGGTTTTGTTGGGTTTTTGGGTTGTTTTTTTTTCTTTCAAACTGGATTACAGCATTGCTCAGCTGAAATGATCTTGATGAGAGGGACAAATCCGTCATTTTTGCTTGTTAGCACTTTTTGTACTGGAGTACAGAACCATGTAGTAGGGCATGGTACTGAGTTTTTATAGCCAGCTTGAGAATCATGTCTCATTTGTAAAGGTGAATTATGGGCGATTTGTTAAATTGAGGAAGATGCAAGGAAAATCTCCTCAGTGTTGGTGTCATATTCCATACCATCACTTTCTGGTAAAGGAGGAAGAGTTCTGAAAATGTACAGCTCTCTTTTCACTCCGACACTTAAATTGAACACAGGCTTCTTAAAACTCTTTCCACTGCTCCTATATACAATTTCCAGTGTGGACAAACTGAAGCTTGCTATAGGGCCTACTTTACTTCTTAAGTATTTTGCATGTAAATCAGCAGCAGAAATAAATCTTGTTCAATAGCAATCATGTGGATACTGAATGCATTTCCAGGAGGATTTCATACTAACTCTCTCTTATGTCCCCTGCCTCAGGCTCCTAGGCTGGATGAAAGCACAGTAGACAACAACTATTTTTCAAATATTGCATGCAGTAAAGAACGGGGAGTTGGGAGGTGGGGACTGACCTACATGTGTGTGATTATTTCTGTAAAAAAATTAAGAGGCAATGGGGTTGGGAAGGGATAATTCAGGACTGTTGGAAACACCTGATTGCAAAAAGGAAATAGCAGAGTGTGACTTTTAATCAAGTGTCCTGGAATTCAGGTGAGTGTCAGAGAGGACTTTTCCACCACCATTTTAGAGTTGGTGGGAACATCTCCTTTGAGTTGGTGTTTAACTGCATCTCTGGGCACCTGAATGCCTTCCACATTTGTCCAAAATAATCTATAGACTCCTCTTGTAATTCATGGTTTGGAAGAAGCTTTTCCTGATGATTCATGCAAGGAACATTTTAACTAAATGAACTTCCCATCTGCACAACACATCTGTCGTGCAGTCAGCTACTTCACTTACAGGAAAGTCACATACAGTAGTCTTTCAAAAGTGGAGCAGACAGTTCTCCCCTTAAAATTACTTTGCATAAACCTTTATGAGTGCCCCAGATCTTGATGGTACAAATTTTGGCTTAATCTAATGCAAAAAAGAATGCCAAGAGCGTGCCTCTGGTTTTTTACTGCTGCACTACAATGGGCAGATTGCAGCAAGGCACAAAAAAAAAAAATCCAAGTGGGGATTTTCTGCATAGAATGAGTGCCCCAGATTTTCATGGTGCAAATTGAGACTTAATCTGGTCAAAAAAGCGTGCTGTGAGTGGGCTTCTGGTGTTCACCTACTTATGTGATGGACAAACTGCAGTGGGATACTAAGAAAACCATCAGGGCAGAGGATACAAGTAGAGAAAAGAGAACCTGCCATTGTGTTCAGTTTTAGCTTTCTCTTTCCTTAGAAATATTTCCTCTTCTACAGTTCACTTATTTTTAAAGAATCCTATTGCTAAAATTCATTTAATAATGTATGTCTGGGAGACAATTTTAGAGACCTTTTTTTGTTTTGTGTTGTTTCATTCTACAGCAGCAGAAGCGAGTAAACTGATACCGTTCATGGTCTAAATTTGTTTTATACCCTTGCATATAAGCTGACTTCAAGTATCTGACCTATATCAATTTTTAATATATATGTATGTAAACACAGACAGACACACATTAAAACACACACACCCATGCACTCTGTTTTCTGCAGGAATTTCACCTTTTCAGGTTTGTTACCTGAAGGCAAGTAATTGCTTTCATGGCTCTTATAATAGGTAGGTTATTATAGTTAGGAAACATTGGTAGGTTTGCTGTGTCGACATATTGCTGCATGGTGGTTGTTGAACAAATAGGTTCTTAGCCAAATCCTCTCCTGTAAGGTGTTTCAGTCTTCAAGACAACTTTTCTATTTAGAAAGGATAGAAAGCAGCTGCCTCTGGGGCTCATTCAGGCACACGTAAGGTGTGGGGATTTTTTCTGTGGGGCAGCCCTCCTCCTAGAAACTTCCTCTGCTGAAATGTTTGTGCCGTCTGCCCTGTTTGCTCTTCCACCACGTTTAGCATAGCACATTTGTACATTTTATTGTCAGCAGCTGACATTTTTTGTAGGTGGCCTTTGCTGGAGAGCATAAGACTACCAACAGTATAGGTGACCTTGTCAGCAAATAGGAGAGTTCACTCTCCCTTGATTGGCCTCTTTCTGAGGGCAGCTGAGCTGTAATTTTAATATTAGTAAAGTCATCAACAAAAGCAGAACTCATTTTCCACAGAAAAGACCTGGCTTGCATAATGCAGCAGCAAGAAGTCTCACTGGAGAGCAAAGATGTGAAATCCATCAGTGAGAAGCTGAAAAGGGCTAAGCCAATGCAATCTTAGATTTCAGTGAGAAGTCATCACATAAGAAATGATTGTGTGCTTGAGTCAAGGAGTCTTGGGGTTTTAATTATTATCTGGAAGAACTCCCTACCTTTGTGCCTTGTACACATGGTGCTTTTCCATGTTGCTTATGACAGAGAAAGTCTCATTTTGTAACCGCCAGCACTGTGCAAAACAATTCTTAGCACAAGTATGAATGTCTTCACCATCCTTTTGAATTGAGCTGTTCAGCTCACACAGAGCAGACCTAGTAGCTTCCATGTGCTTGATGACCAAAAAGAAAGTAGCTACTGCCTCAGTCAAAAGGGATTATAGTATTCTCCCTGAGCAACAGCATTTCTTTGATTTGAGGGAGACAACTGAAAAACATGGCAATAGTGAAAGGAAAGGAAAGAGTTATGTCCTTTTCCAGTGACAGCCTCCCTCCTCCTCCTCGCTTCATGCCTGTGCCTGTGGTGGCTGGTGTTCAGGGTTGTTACTTGTCTGAGTTTTCTGAGGGATGTTTTCCTTGTTGTGTCCATTCAGGTCTCGGTCAATCAGCGGAGCATCGTCTGGGCTCTCCACCAGTCCTCTCAGCAGTCCAAGGGTAAGTGGTGCTGCTTCAAGATCTGTTGGTCCAATCCACTCACACATGCTTGATGCTTTTTGACATCTGTTGCTCCAGAGCTGTGGCTCTTAGCTGGGATGTTTTGCTTTTCCTTGGCAGCTTGTAAATTTTCGTAGGAAAATATTGCTTACAAATGTAAGTGGAGAATTTCTCGTACATGTTCCCTGCACTGTTAGCAGGGATCTCACTGTGCCCCTGCCCCTTTGCAGTCTCATAAGCACAAAGAATAACGTTGCTACAACTAAACACTCCATATCCAGCTGAGGTCTGCACACAGCCTGGTTTCAGACCAAATGATCAGGAACCATTTCATAACTGCCTTCAATTAGGTCACAGTAAAGCACCAAACTGTGCTGGTTATCTTCTGTTTGCCTCAGAATAGCTCATATTTGGAAGTCAGAGAAAATAAATTACACAAATTTGAGGGCTAGCAAATATAAAAGGAAAGTAAGAAGCTGACTGACTAGGATGAGTAAAGAACATTCAAATCCCCATAAATAAGGTACTTTCACATGCCCTTATTAAGCATGCAGTCAGCTAAATACTGATACTCAATTAATATCGGTACTCAGGCAGTACAACACATGCTTGATAGTACATTTGTTGCAAAGTTGTAACAGTTTCTAAATGTAGTGACAGCGGCCTCCCTCTTCTTTTTAACTTCTTTAGGGGTAAAAGTGGGTATTCCTAGTGCTTGAAAAAGTCAGCTAAGTCACTTTAAGACTGCAGTGCCTTACAAAAGTCTAGATCTCATCAAAAAGTCCATTGGACTGTGACAGTGCATGTTACCTAAATGTCTGGCCCAGAGTCAGTGGAGGGTTTCTACATACTTCCCATACCTCACCTCCATGAGAAGATGCTACCCCCCCCCTTAGAAATTGATATAGTCCATGTCTTAAGGTATGGATACATCTGTGGACCTACTCTTAGTTACATGAATCTATCATCAGTATTCCAAGAATTTGAAATTGCAGAATTGCAGTTCCACCCCAATATTCTGTGTAATTCTTGTGAAAAAAGACACACTGTCAGCTCTAAGTTGATAGTCTAGTAAAGCTTCCAGCACTTTGCTAGATTGAATTAGTTTCTGAAACCTGTTCTGGGCTCCTGCCAATTGTTATCCTGTTTTGAAACTGGCATAAACGTTCTTGTGGTCTCCACTATGTCTTTAAAGTTCTAGGGACCAGTGAAGATCCATTTCCTTCTCTCTGCACTGGGACTTCTGGCCAGTGGAATGGAGCAGAAGTCTGAGAACTCTTATGCCACTGCAAAATGTACTGGAAAAGAGGATGGAAACAGTTTTGTGCACAAAATAAGCATCCAGTGAAGCAAACCTAAATCTTGATTTCATTAATTGATCTCTTGGGATCAATTTCTGACATCTCAGTAGGACAACATCAAAGAATAAGTTTGACAAGATCTGTCTTACAGTCACTGTATCTTACCATTATTACTTAGTAGGCAGTTGATTAAATAGTCTTCAAAGGGATTTAGCAATCAGGTGGCATTTTCAGCAGATCATAATGATATTAAGGTAGGTCACATTTGAGGCTTAAAAGGAAATGTTGGAATAAAAATATTACCTATGCTTCTAATAGCACCTTAGATTATTGAAAGAGGACATACTTTAAAAAACAAATACACCTTTCATACCTTTCACTTTTTGCACTGCTTAGGTTCAGTTCTATGAGAAATTGAATTCAGCATCAAACAGAAGTTCTCAAATTTCACAAGATCTTGCTAATGGTGTTCCACATTGCTCCAGCTGAAATCAAGACCTAATCTTGTTCTTCATTTCATTATTAAATATGTGGTAATTAAGGGTGCCTCTTCAGATTCTTAACGGCTTAAGAAGAAGTTGAATCTTACTTTATTTCTTTCAAATCTGCTTCCCAAACCATCATACATGTAAGACAGGAAAATTGCAAAGAAACATCTGCAATTAATGGTCTTTGAGTTTTATCCATTGGTGTCATTTGCAAATAGTTAATAGTCAGATGCAAATAGTGACTTCAACAAATTAACCACTTTCGTCATCTTTTCCTCTTCCTTGCTCACTGACAATGAGAATTTAGCAACGTGGCAGACTTGGGTTTAACTTTACAATCCTAATAGTAATACAAATATTTTGATGTACTGATCTTCTTTTAATTTTGGTAGCCTAACCCTAAGTTCTTTGAAGTAATTACAAAACTTTGATGAAAAAAATTTAAAGACATAAGTCTTAAATACATTTCTGCAGTTTTTTAAATATGGCAACAATCCATCACACCCAAGAAGGAAACTCCCTAGTGAGTGTGTTTACCTGGGACTGAGATTTGAGTCAAGGTCACATGTACATGGTATGTCTGGTTAGTTCTTGATTACAGCTTTTAGGTGTTAAGAATGGATAATTGTAATGATGATGGTGTAATTTTTCATAGGTAATACTTCATAGAAATCAGAATCTAAGCATAGACCAAAGCTGAATATTTTGAGTAGTGATTTCTATTTATACAAATATTCCAGTATTTGTAATCTAAGGTGGTAATAACAATGATTTGTAAGGACTTTTTTTTTTTTTTTTTGGTTTAAATGTGATTTTTAGCTTGATAATATCCCTTAAAAGGCTTCTACCCTTCCAAGTCTGTCTATTGATGTTTGCTGTCAAAGTACGAATGGTTTCCCAAAATAACCTCTTAACACATGTAAATGTTCTTGTTTGGGAAAAAAAAATCATAATCCCATTTTGATACCTCAGTGACGGATTATGAACTTTGCTTGTCTTTTTTCTTTTTAAACTGTGTCTTTCAAAACAATGGCTCCCTCTACCCTCTTCTTAGACTTGGGACCTAATGGCAAATATTGCTGAGACTTTATGACAGAAATTCCAATTATCAAGCTATCCTTCAGTGCAATGAGGGATGTTGGAGGAGAAGCATTAAGTCTGATGGAAAGTATGATCTCTTCCCAGATAAATAAATTTACCAGACCTTACAGAAGTTTTTGCTGCAGCAGTTTAAAAATCAAACACCAGTCTGAGTTCATATAATTCTCATGGTGTTGTGTGCTCTGAAGCTTCCAGGTGAAGGCTGAGCAATTTAACCTTCCAGATCAGGGGAGGAGAATAGGTGCCCGGGTGGCGTCACTCTCCCTTTTCCCCCTCTTTCTGCAATGGGTGGCTGCAACTGGTGCATTACCCAGCCAGGGGTAAAGTGGAAGGAAAGAGGTTCTGACTGGTGTGTGCAGTAACTGTGTGTATCCCCTGCCACTCTGTATGTATCACACACCTGTTCTGAGTCTCATCTCTCTAGTGGGTTTGCATATGGGCACATGGAGCTGAAAAAGGTGGTCCCTTTCTTGGCACATCTCAATTTGTCTGTGGCTTGAGTGGTTCTTCTTCCCCTTCCTCACCTCCCTACAGCATCGTGCTTCTCTCACTGCAGGGCAATCAGAACAATCCCAGAGAGATGGCATTTCTCTCTTCTTTTTTTCTTGGTTACTTTCTTTTTTTTCCTTTTTTTTTTTCTTTTTTCTTTATTTTCCTTGTTCCTTTGTTGTACTTTTCTTTCTGTTGTTTTCCTTTGCTGACACGTGGTTGGTTAATATGATGAAGCCTGTTATGACACTGTTGTTCTTGCTGCTGCCGCTGCTGCTGTTGTTGAATATGCTGTGTTCCCAGCTAACTGCATGTCTTTTTTTTTTTGTTTTTTGTTTGTTTGTTTGTTTTCGTTTCTTTGCAAAACCCCTCCCCCCCACTACCCCTTCACCTCCATCTCCTGTGTCTCCTTGTGACATGGTGCATCTTTGTGACTCGGATGGATTTTATTCTGACTTTCCTTTCTCTGCTCGCCCGCTCTTTGCGTATTTCACTGTTTTTGATGTGCATGGACACTCTGCGTCTGTCTCGTAGCCTATCAGAAAGTTCTTCATCCCCCCTCAGACCTCCGACCTCCCTTTCTCTCCCCGACCCCAAGTCTCCTTGGACCCTGATGCTTGTAGGAACGCCTCCAGGCCTGGACATGTACTCCAACCAAAGCCAGCACTTCAGCCCAACCCAAAGACGCAGACTTTGCCATCCAAGAGCAAATTGGCTGAAAAACCACTCCAGTCTACTAAATCCAACCCACTCCCTGCCAGCAATACCAGCACCCCCTCTTCCCAGAACAACCCTGTGCAGAATGCTCAGGGCCGCTCGCCTGCTGCCGGCTTTAACCCACAGCTGGCTGTTCCTAAAGTGCAGACCAACCCTATGTCTCCTATTAGATTGCTCCCTTCTAGTACTGACCCAAGCACCAAATCTATCCCCATCATACAGGTCACCCCTCACCCCTCTCCAAGGGGAAGTCCCCTCCCTACCCCCAAGGGGACACCTGTTCATACGCCAAAGGAGAGCCCAGCAGGCACACCCAACCCAACACCACCATCCAGCCCCAGCATTGGAGGAATGCCTTGGAGGACACGGCTCAACTCCATCAAGAATAGTTTCCTGGGGTCTCCTCGCTTCCATCGTCGGAAATTACAAGGTGAGTAACATACAGGGTGGTTCTGATTTGGGCAGGCATTCAGCAGGAATTTCATACCTGTCTGTGGCTTTGCAAATTCTGTGTACCAAGGACTGAATATTGGTGTGGAAAATGAGAGTGATAGCATCAGCCAAGCCCTAACCCACATGTGAGCAGGCTCTGTTGTGCCACTGCCTCTGCTCCAACAGCATCTCCTGAGCCCACTTCACACTCCAGCCATGCAGCCATTACTATCCCTGTTGTGGCTCTTAGACCGCAAGAAAAATCTGTCTTCAATTCCTTCACTTGCTCTGCAAGTGAACCTAGGGCTCAGCCATTTCCCCTGTGGCTGTGCTCCACTGCCTCTTCACAGCCACAGGCTGAGCCTTATGCTAAAAAAAGACAGCCAGAGGCAATAGGCTGAAATTGTCCTTCTGAAGCACAGCTTTTTTGATCTTGGTTAATGCTTTTTTTTTGCCTCCTTTGGTAATTGGTGCAAAAATCTCCTTAATACAATCAGTGGTTTCATATCTGCTGGCCTACTTCAGTTTTCTGAGTCTCTAGTGTTGAGATGTGCAAAATTTACTTCCTCAGGCTCCAGGTGGCTTTTCTGCATGCCAGCAAAGGGCGCCCAAAGTCACATTCCTCATCCTTGTACGTCAGCAGCAGCTATTCCAACGCCCTGTAGTTTTACCAGGATGTGATCCCATGGGAAAGGACAATTACAGGCATGGAATAGTTAGATTTTGAACTGTGATAGTTGGTGCCATTGTCACTGAGGTAGTCAGAGAACTGCAGACAATTGCAGCAGTGACTGAGCTGCATCCAGCTGGGCTTTGAGGCAATTGCAAAGCAGTTGCATTGGCACAGTGTGTTTGGGTCTGAACCAGAAACCACTGAAGCCAGTGCAAGATTATCTAATGACCTAAGGAATGGTCGAAATGCAGCACTTGGTTAGATGCAGAGATCTAGAGACATATGACCAGCATTCAAATGTCAGAATTAATCTGCAGAGGCAATGGGCAAATGCGAGCGAGTGCAGAATTGTTTCATTGGTGTACAAGCAGAAAATGGAAGGTGTACTGAATCATCAAATTTCTTTTCTCCCTCCCTCTCTTTGGCTGTCTGTGCATGAGCAGTACCTACACCAGAAGAGATGTCTAATTTAACCCCAGAATCATCCCCAGAGTAAGTACTTTGCCTTTTTTTCCACCAAATACCAGTGTTGTTTTCTGGCCTGAATGTCATAAGCGGACATATTTCTGCTCTGGATCAGTATCTGTTTGTAACCTGTTGTCTTGTGTGTGGGATGGAGATGTGAAATGATTCTTTGATGAGGACCCTGCATAAAATCTATACCTCAGTAATGGCAGTGGGGTCAACAGGTGATGAAACAGTCTCCTAGTAACTACTTCATTTTCTCACAGCTTGCTGAATTTGCTGGGTTTGGAACATGTTTCTTCTCTCTTCTTTCATTTGGTTGTCAAGCAGATCACTCTTTGGGACTGGAGAGGCAATCAGTGGCTTACCCTGGCACTAAACTGTGCACCAAAAAGTCTTCCTTTTAGTACAAGAGAGTTTGCATCCTCAGGATAGCATGCAGGAGGCTCTGCTAAGATAATTCAGGGGGATCTTTGGCTGCAAGAGTAAGCACAGGGTTAATTCTAGGCAGCAGTACTGGGACATGGAGAAGCTGTTTCATATTCACCAGGCTCATTCCTAAAAGTCAGTGTACATTTCAACCATTTCACTGCACAAATGTGCATCACTGCGTGGCAGGTTTGGAAGTCCCTGCCAGAGTGCTGCTCCAAACACTTTCTAATATGCAACAGATGCCAAATTATTCCTTTTTATTTTCACAGCTTGTGTTTGTGCACCCAATGCCCATAGACTTAGCCTGCCAACCAAGGCAATTTGGCCTCTTGTTAAGAGACTTGTGTGAAATATTCATGAGTCTTGGATGGGGATTTTGAGATAAAGTTTTGTAATTGGTGACAATGGTATTGCCTTCGCAACTTGCCCCAGACCTGGCTTTTACCTGGTATGAGATGGGTATTCTATGTGTAATACTAGAAAACACTAATCTATGTGTAATAGCATGAAGAGGGATAAAGACGTCAGGAGAGGGAGAAGAAGGGATTAGTAAAGGTATATGGGAAGAAAAATGGAATATATTGTTTTTTCAACACTTTCGAGCATTTACTAATAGAGAGGCATGAAAGAATTTCATAGAATTGGCACATCATTATCACAGAAATATACAATACTCTCATCTCACATGTTTTTAAAGCCATTAAAACAGAAAACCTTTAGAACTGAATTTCTTCTCTTCATTGTATGTATCCTGGTGGAAGTTCTGCTGTTAATTTATTGCCTTCCCTGCTTCCCACTCACTCTGAAAGCTGGTGGAGAGAAGTAGTGCCTGTCATTTGAGGCAGTTTGGATGCAAGTCAAAGCCTAAGGCCCTCTTTTCTTTTTCTGTATAATTGCCAAATTAATGAGTTCAATTGGGCTGCACCCTGCAGTAAACATAATAAAAGTCATAAAAAATAATGAACTAGATTATATTTTAATGATAGATGTCTGTTGCTCAGTGCCCACTTCCACATGTCGTATTTTTCCCCATATTTTCTTCTTTTCTGTAAGAAATAAGATATCCATACCAAGAGCTGTATTGACCTCATGGGTTGAGTGATAAATACATGTCCTAGCTCTGTCTGGTGCAGCAATGCCTTCCATTCATTTAACAAACTTGATGATTAGGTAATACACTTTGACATGTCTGGGTAATGCTGTTCTTTCTCGTGTGAAAGAGTCCTAGAAAATGTGTTAGGGATGACATTTAAAGAGACTTAGCTCCAGCTGCTTTAAACCTGCAAAGCTCCATTTGCTTGAGTAGAAATGCTGCTATTTATGCCAAGCAGGTAAACCTCTGGAGGTTACTGATCCGTGTGCTCAGAGACAGAGAGGGAACACAGAAGGCTACATGTTCAGACACTCCAAAAGTAGGAAAAGGAACAACGTTATAGGAGTGAGAAATTTTGGTGTGAAGTAATAAAGCACCAGCCTCTATTTTCATGCTAATTCCTTTGCTTTTTCATCAACTGGACTCCTGATTGGATTCCCTAGTGTAATCTACATACCCAGCCTCTGCCACATAGCTCCTATCTCACTCCCCCTTTAAGAACCTTGCCTTGGTAAGAGAAGATTCTTAATTTTAAGTACATTTTGTACTGCTTACAGCCTGATCTTGAGAGATGCTGGAGCATGCCATTTGGGATGCTGAGGATTCATATGCATTTTAACCCTAGTTAGTAGCACTTAATGCCCTCTAAGAGAAGAAAAGCCTTTATTGTGTAATTTTATTCCAAAGCTGTCCCCTCTTCTCAGTGGGCCTATTCCCTAGGTGTATGAGTACAGCTAGTTCTGCCAGTTTTGGGGAGAAAAGCCAGTGCATGTGTGCTGTTGCTTGATTCTGCTCATTACAGAAAGAGGAGAGGCCACTGGCATCTATTCCATCTTATGTGACACCAGCAAAATAATTTTAGTGAATTCAAATGATTTACAAGCTGGGGCATAGCCCAGGCTAGCAGTGAATCTTCCAGACTCACTATTACTGGTGATAACCTCACTGAGGAAAAGAGCCCAGTTGGATTCTGGAGACTCCAGACCGTATTGAACAGGAAGAAAACTCCCTGTGTTCTGGGCCTTCGTTACCTGTGCTTGTTAAGATACCTATCAATGAAGGGCCAGCAAAACCATTAATGAAAATACAAAAATGAAAAGTCGTATTTTAAGATGGCAGACCTGCAATTAAATCAGCACACTTTTCCAGGCCTGTGCTTCCCCCTTGGCCCCTGGAGTCCATTCAGCCGACCCTAGTTCAGATGATGATGCATCCAAGCCTAAGACAAGCAGCCGTTTTAGATGGATAACCAGGTGCTGATTTACTAATGAGCACAGACCCCTTACATGCAGGGAGCTATTGCCCCAGCTCTCCAGGGGTTTGCAGAGTTGTTGTGGTGTGTGAGAGACACATGAGCTAATTAGTATGTAATTTTCTTTCTCACTCTAACCCTGGCTCCTTAACGACCATTTAAATGAGAGGCCCTTTCTCTTTACTGCTCCCTATGCTAATCTCTGGCTCACTGGCTTAGTTACAGCTGCCTTTGAATATTTTAGGGAGTGACAGTTTTCCAGCCCACTTTAATTGAATGGGGGGCACTGTTTTACCAAATTGCAAGTGAATCTTTCTGTACTCTTATTTTTGGTCGCCGGCAGTAAATGAAGCAAATCATTATTTGCCCAGCTGAGCAGTCTTCCAGTTGTGGTCTTTCTGCTGTGTGCATTAAGTGGGCCCACAGCTGCACAATTCATGGAGCACTCTGAGATGGGGAATGAGTGCAAATTGCTGCTGAGGTCAAGCTTCGTTCTTTATCCTTAAGGCCTAGATTTCAAATTAGTTTCTTAGTTTGCTCCTCTCTCTCTTTTAGCCTCTGTCTGTCCCCTGCCTCTGCCTCACTTTGCTGCAGAAAGTGAGGCTACTAGCAGCTTGCTCCAGCTGTTTATTGCTTTGCTGGAAAACTGGTGTGTAGTAGTCCCTTTTGCAGATGGCTCTCCATGTCTGGAGAAATTGTCTTCTTCCACTGAGTGGTGAATGTCCACACTATTGCTTGCCATACTGCAAACAGGATTTGGTATGTTGTAGAGGGGGAAAAAAAGGCAGTCACTTGGTGGCAGGTGTTTTAATTTCTGACATTTTTATGCTGAAGTCTTCCCTACTAGAATATAGCTGATTTAAGTATGATTTTCCCTCGGTTTAGTTTGGTCCAGCAAGTCTTTGGCTGTCCCAGCTGTCAGCCTCTTTTCTCCTCTCAACCCCACACCTGTCAGAGATAGTACTTTCGGGTTCTGGATAGTGTCTCTCATTAACATTCATGTCCCTGCATTCTTCCTTTAGCCTGTTTAACTTAAAAGCCAATGTCAATCAAGTGCATTGAAATGGTTAAACAATAAGCAAAATCAAACGTTTGCTGATATGATCACTGTGAAAAAACAGAGCAATTTCATTTTATGATGAAACCATAATCTGTTGCTGGAACAAACTGAGGAGCTGGACTGCTGTCCAGTGGAAAGCCTGAACTGTGTCTTGCATGGTGTTGTTTTCTCTTTTCTTAATACTGAAAATTCATTCCTTTGTAAGCTGCACACACTATATAGACACCCTGAATGGGACTAAGGAACAGGACAGTCTTTGTCCTGGCCTTGTGTAATTGTGGATTTCACTCACTGGTAGATTGGAGCTCCACTGAAATCTACAGCTTACTTTGAAAAGCAAGGTCTTGTGATTGTACAGGACACCTTCAGAAAAGCATCTTTCCAAGTCCTGTAACACCAAAGGAGTTGAAATTGGGTGGGAAGGAGCTTAAATCTTTATGTTGCCAGGATCTGCATGTTATCACAAGAAATTGAGAGATCTCTGGAGACAAACCAGAAATGTGTCCCCTGATTTATATGTATGTTATATATGCAGTATTCATTGGTGTGTTAGCTCAGTCAGAAGAGTTGCCATTCCTCCTGATTTTTCGCTGTTGGTGGCACGTGCTGCCAGACTAAGGCTGTGTGGTCTGTCATTTCATCAGTTTTCACCAAGGGAAATGTCATTTTGATACTATTTCCCACTTATTAGTAGTAATACCATCACATCTGGAGTGTCATCAAAACTTTTTTGTGTGTATTTTAATATTTTTTCTAGCTAGGGGTATGTAGGGAATAAGAAATAGGGTTCCATATTCTAAATATCTTTTTCTTTTCATCACATCAGGCTTGCCAAAAAATCCTGGTTCGGTAACTTCATCAACTTGGAGAAAGAAGAACAGATTTTTGTGGTCATTAAGGACAAACCACTAAGCTCCATTAAGGCTGATATAGTCCACGCTTTCCTCTCGGTGAGTCACCCCAGCTGCCTCTTGGACCCTCACTGGTCATTCCAGGACTCCATGTGCCAAATGTTACTGGACAGGGGCTCTGCTCCTTCAAAAGCATCCTCTGTGGATTTGATTTACGTGGCCTGCACTGGACTGTGTGTGAATTACTAACTGTAGATAATGCTCCCTAAGGTGAGAAAAGATTTCAGCCTTCTAGGCAAGGCCTCCAGGATGCCAGGGTTTGGAATGCCACGGCAGTGGAGCACACTGCTGGCACAGTGTCGAGACAGTGATTTGCTGCTTTGTCAAATCAGCCCTACAGTCACTGGCTGGCCAGCAGACTGGGTCTCCTTTGATGGGTATGCTCTCCATCACTTCAGCCAGACAAAAGGTCTGTCTGTTATTTAAAGTAACAAACCTGTATTTGTTACTTTAAATCCCCACTTAGGTGCTGTATGGCAGAAAGCAGGGTAATTTCTTCTAGTGTCCAGAGTTTCAGTTGTTGCAGATGTGGTTTGTATACAGCTTAAGAAAGCAAAGGGAAATTGTCTTTTTTTCCCCATAGAAAGTCCTTGTTCTCATTATCTAGAGGTACCAGTGATGAAAAAGTCAGCACAGCAAAGGTAATTTAAGAGGTTTTTCAATTCAAGGTAGTCAACAACATAATTAGACTTTTTCCAATAGAATTAAGAGAAGGAAACTTAATTTCCTATATAGTTTGTTATATTGATTTTTTTTCCACAAAATACTGAACTCCATTCTAGTATTTGTGATTCTGCAACGAGCTTCTTCCAAAAAATCAGCCATTACCCTTGTTACTGTACAAGCGCACAAGGAGTAAGTGCAGTACAGCAGTGGGCCTCAGACACTGGTGTCCATCCTAGGCTGGTTATAAGCAGCCATATTACTGTATCAATTTCATGCATTTAGCTGTGCTTTTGGGTTTATATTGTGGTGCAGTGTGTTCTACTGTCTGTACTGGTGAGCCTGTGCTTACCCCATGTGTGGTTAGGTGTGATGTAGGGATTTGTGTGTAAAAACAGTGAATCATCTCTTACAGCAACATCCAAACTTAAATGCATTGTTGTAGCCTGCTAATTAACCCCTTAAAGTCAACTTCTCGAAGAACTCATCTTCGTTTTTCCTCCTAGAGATTAGAGACCAGATTTCCAAGTAATTTGTCTGGGTTTTTTTGGTTTTTTTTTAATCTGGTCCTTTATGAGGCAATGAATAGAATATGTTGTTAAATTTTGGAGGAAAGTATGAAAGGTAGCTGCTTGAAAATTAGAAAGTTATAAAATTCCACCGTTGTTCTGAATATACAGATGTTGGATGATGTCACAGAACTTCTCAGGTTTCTTTTATATATGGATAGAAGTTTGGATGAGTTATTTGCAGGCATGCTTTCCCTGTGGATATCCCAGGCACTTTATGTGTCCCAATGTCTATCTGACATCACAGAATCACCAAGCAACTAAAGTTGGAAAGGTCTTCAGGAAGGTCTCCTGCTCAAAACAGGATCAGCTGTGGGATCAGACCAGGCTACTTAAGTGTTTTTTATATTCAGTTTTATATCCCACTGACTTTTCTGCCCACTCCCTTAATATCACTTTTTGTTCAGCAAAAGGCATTTCTCAAAACTCGTGAATGAATAGGAAAAAAAAGACTGAATGTATGAAGTTGAGCAACACATGTAAATTCATAAGTGTGTTGGGTATTTCACCAATATTCAACCCTTAAATTTAGGTCAATCCTGGTAGCAGCAGTGCATTCTTCTGTGGTGCACAGCAACCTATGCTCTTACTGATTTCACAAGAACACTGTATATTACAAATTCAAGACTAGAAGCAAATCTAGCGAATGTTATTCATTCTGGAAATGTGTGTTGTTATAAACAGAATTTTGCAGATTTTTTTTTCTCTTTAGCACTGGTTCTACTATCTGCTTCTACCAACCTCTTTCAGATCCCAAGTCTCAGTCACAGTGTCATCTCACAGACAAGTTTCCGTGCAGAATATAAGTCCACAGGAGGTCCTGCTGTCTTCCAGAAGCCAGTGAAGTTCCAGGTGGACATAACATACACAGAAGGGGGAGAGGCGCAAAAGGAGAACGGGATCTATTCTGTCACTTTCACACTCTTATCAGGTAACCATGGCAAAGTTCTAAAATGGGTGCGAGCTGGCTTGGTCCTTGCTGATAATAGAGGCCTGAAAGTTACTCTGCTAGAGGAAAAAATATTACTGGCTTAACCTTGGGAAAATTCAGTCAGGGGCAAGGAGGACATCAAGAACAAAAATGGGTGGAAATGCATGGAGGGAAGGAGATTCCCAAAGAGGTGAAGTTGGTATTGTCATGATTAGTGCTAAAATGGCTGTTCTTCACACCAGTTTTGGTGTAACTCATGATACTAGCTCTCTGTTCCATTCAAAAGTCCCAGAGTCTCAGCAGGGCACTGTGAGGCCATAGTTTCTTCCTTCTGACAGAAACATGCACTCACCTTTTTCTTCTGGGTGGCCACACAGGGGTTGCAACAAAGAACCAGACCCCCTCACCTTTTCTGTCTTTACAAAAGGAACCCCAAAGTCATTCCTCTTCCTGTTGAGTCCAGCACACCATGGTCTCTTTGGCTGAAGGACAGACACACAGTCAGGACACTTCTGGGGACAAGACTGTGATCCTTCCCCTGCAGCCTTGTGTGTGGGCTTGGCTCCCACTGCTCTTACAGCTGCCTGTGCCTCTTCTCTCCTTGCAGGTCCAAGCCGTCGCTTTAAGAGGGTAGTAGAAACCATTCAGGCACAGTTGTTAAGCACACATGACCAGCCTTCAGTGCAGCAGTTATCAGGTAAGTGGTTTCTACTGTCCAGCACCTTCAGCAGGGACAGGAAGGTGAAATGCCTCTCATAGCAAGAGGCTGAGGGAGGCCATCCCTCCGATTACAGCAAAAAACGAGCTCCATTCAGACAGAGCAGTAACTCCCTGCTCTCACCCTACTCCTCCGTTTCTCATTCCCTCTCCAGTGCTCCCAGCGCTTTCCCCAGTTGAACAGCTTCTGCCCTCTGCCCGCCCAAAGAGCCATTTGCCCACTTCACCATCAAAAGCTGCATCATCAACAGGTCTTCCAGATTTTCTCCAGCTCCAGAATCTCCCAGAGTAGGGACATGCTCTAGAGGATACTTGATTTGCAAACCCTTCAAGCGTACTTTAGAAAACCTCCAACTTCAGTGGGTCCCCAAACAAACTTGAGAGCTACTTTTAACTTAGCCATTAACAAATGGTCAGAAGGTGGCTAATAGCTTCCAGCAGTGTGATCCAATTCTCAATACTGTGGTAGCACAAAGTATATACTAAGGTTCTGCAGAAGCTATATTTTATCTATTTGAAAAGTAAATTTCAGTTCTTCGTGGTGGTAGGGAAAGCCTTATGTGTGTGACCCTGTGCAATGACATCGATCTGGATGTGCAGGCAGCCTGCATTGATAATACAGAAACTGGCCTCATCCCATCATCATGTCGCAGGTGTTTACTCTGAACACTGTAGTGGTTGTACACAGAGAGAATCTCAGTGGTAACTCTTCTATCCTCTAAAAGGACAGAACGAAGAGGAAGGTGAAAGTTGAAAACATAAGGCAGATAAGCTATTGGGAATGTGTCAAAGAAGGAAAAGTAGGGACAAGCAAAAAGAATGTACAGATACTGGGAATAAATAGGAGCAAGGTGGAGAGCAGAGGCTGCAGCCGAAGACAGTGAGGCAGAATGAGTGGGAGATGAAAAGGAAGTAAATAAATACTATGCTTTAGAGCCAAATTCTGTTTTTGATCCTTGTGTGAACAAGCCAAGACAAAAGTGGGGGAGTTAAGTTGGCGTTGCATCCTACAGTTAAGTCCCAGATGTCCTTGGCTTGTTGCACATACGGGTTACATCCTTCTGGTCTAACAGTGTGGCTTTAGCATCTAAATATGAAATAACTGCATCTAGAAGTGTGTATGCCTGGTGCCTGACAGAGAAATATGCTCAGTTCAGTGCCCACTTTGCTTTTGGCCTCCAGCACTGCCCGACCTTTCTGCATGCTGGAATACAATGGTGCCCAGGACATGGGTTATTCTGTTCAGAAGCAGAGAAAAAGAGGACACTGTAACTGTGATTGATTCAGGTGTTTGCTGTCTGGGCTTTTGAAATTAATTCAAATTCAAGAAGCAGCTAGAATTTTTTTGCCAGCCCTTCCTCTTGAGAAATGCTGGGGCTACGTGGGAGTGAGGGGGTTGAGATAGGAAAGCATCCTTTAACTGTATTTCATATTACTCCTGATATGTGGGCAATATTCAAACATTCCTTGTTTCTTCAGGAATGAAGTGTACCCTTACTTTCCTTACCCATTATGAAAAAATGGTTCATAATGTAAATAACTTGATCTTTCTTAACTTCTTCACCCTAATGCGTGCTAGCTACTGAGGCTCTATAGAAAAAGTTGAACCCTCTTGCACACTTGCATGTGAAGCAGGATATCGCCCTAAGAAAGCCATATTATAGCAGGAATAAAAACCATTCATCTGACCAAGACTCAGGGAAATGTTATGGGCATACTCTGCTATGAGAAATGTATCTGACTTACAGTTTTTGCTCTGGTTCTGGAATGGAAAAATATTATTATTTCAACTGCCTGAAGCTACATGAGAGCATATTGTTCTATCAGGGAAAACCCAGCCTGACCTCTAATGCCAGAGTGGAAAAGATAACTCCGCATGGCGAAAAACCAAAATTAATGGTCTCTTGAAATTTAAAAATGAGAATTCCCTTGGCTGGAGACTTACCCAGGCAAGACAGCTCAAGAGACAGGTTGCCAAACTGTTCTGTATCACACCACCGGACCTGATCAGGAATATGCAAGTCTCTTGAAAATGAGAGAAATCAACCTGAAAATTTTAGGTTGGAGCAGCATACAAGAAAGAGAGAAAAGGAAGGGAAGGGAAGGGAAATAAAGAGATTGTTACCAAAAAAGAGACAACCTTTGCATCAGAGTAGGGTGGTCTAGTAGTTCACATCCCCAGCCAGTGAGAGTAAGGGGAATAAAGGGATAGAGAACAGAAGAGTTTACATTCAGCACCTTGCTTGGCTGGGTGTCTGGTTGGAAACGTGTGCAAAATCTTTGTAGAAGTTGTCATGGAATTAATCAGCATTTCTCAGTGGAAACAAAGCAAAGTCTTCTCTGTTTCTTTTCTCCTCCCATATTGCCAGCTCTGAACACGGCATGGGGGTTGTGGTGGTTGGGCCCTGTTCAGGTTCATGGTTTGAGGACACTCTGTAGGCAGTCTACTGCTGCAACAGATTGAGCTCACCTTCTCTTAGACTCTCTTCCTCCATGGCTCTGAGCATGGTACTGTCCCCTGACCAGCAACACTGGTTCAGCACTGGAGCTTTTCCTAGCTACTTGTGCACAGACACATCCTATGTGTCTTGTCTCTCCTGCCTTACAGTTCTGATGCTGTTGCAGGTGGGATGGTGAAAACAATCTGTGAAATGTGCATGCGTGTAAAGGGAGACCTGCAGAAGGGGATGATTCAATGAATTCAGTATAAAGCAGAACAGCAAGGCCTAATGAACATATGGCAGTGAGAGTCATTCCCTCTTCTGCCCCTCTGATCTGCTGTGCAGCATCCCAGCCCCCTGAGCTGGCCTGCCTGGGTTTCAGAACGCATTTTCCTCTTTTTCATTCTTCCAGCTGACAGCAGTGTTTGTAGATGTCATGTTGCCCATGCATCTGTGTGTGTGTGTGAGCCTGTTACGTACCTGATTTAGGCGGATGTGTTTCTGTGTCACACTAGAGCACCTTATATTATCCCTTCCTCCACATATCACTCCATTCACTTCCATTTTTCCTTTCTAAGACTGACTGTGTGTATTTCTTCTGGCATACTCTGAAGCTGGAAAATAGATTCCCTCCCTTACCTGAAAGAAAGTGTAAATAAATTAAATCCATTCCGAAAGTTAATGTAGTGCTTCTAAAATCCACTGTCTCGATGGACAAATTTAGTGCAACATACCAGCTTTGTATCCTAATGTTTCAGGACTGCTGAGGCAATAGCAGGTCTGTGACTCATGACTTGCATAGAACAAGCAGATAGGGACTGAGTGTTCATTTTTTTCTTCCTAATGAAAGAAACTAGAGGCCAGCGTAAGATAGTGGAAGCCAAGTACCAAAAAAGCCATTGGAAAACATGTCTTCATGTAATCTAGAACTGGGGGAACTCCTCGCTAAAACAGGGTCTGAATGTGAGGAGCTTACAGATGCTCATCTTCCTGAGTACTTCTTACTCATGGGGAGGTTGGATAACTCCCTGCAAAGAGATCTTTATGGGATTGCTAAACAGAGAAACTACAGCAGGTTCAGGAAATTTCTGACCTGACAGTGGTGAGTGAGGCAGTGGTAGGAGAAATGTTCTGTATGCTTAGCCTGCTCTTTCACTCCTGGGTGTCTGTGGCGCTGCTGAGGGAGACAGAGCACCAGATCACAGATTGCAGAATATTCTGAGCTGAAAGGAACCCACAAGGATCAACAAGTCTGACTCTCAGATGGTTTTGGCCTTCCATCTGAACCAGAATAGTTGTCCATGTGTGCTTGTTACTGATATCACAAAAGTCATTACACTCAATGAGACCATGAAAGGACTCCTTTGGGATCAAGAGGGAGTCTCACTGTCTGTGAGAGCAGTCATCCTTGTCTCTTGTCCATGAAGGACCCCATCCAGGGCCCTTACACTCAGAATCTCTACTTAGGTAATCCCTGGGCAGACTGCCCTTTGCTGGGATAAAAAGATCTCTCTCCATGGAGGATGATATCTCAGGTTCATTCCTTTGTTTAAGCCCAGCACTCTTTCCATTAAATCATAATCTGTTTTTCTCTGATGTGTTTGCAGGAAAGAGTAATAGTAGCAGCTGGTGAATAGGGACATGCAAAAGCCATCTGTGATTGTTCACAGGGCAGCAATTTTTATTTCCCCAATATTTTCTTGCTTCTCTGAGCTTTGGTTTTAAGTGTGGGATCCTACACATTGGAATTTTTTACCATTTTCCCATGTTCTGGGCAATCAGCAATACTGAAATAACCTTTATAACTTCTTTGTAAAAGGTTTTCTGTTTCCTTATTACATTTATTGGGTTCATATCGGATTTTAACTATTGACATCTCCAAGTTTAGAGCATCTCACTGTTACTGCTGGAAGTGCCTTTCATCAGCATAAACAAGTGTTTAGACACCATATCCAGCTTCAATACAGGGCAGTGCAAATTCTTGCTAGAGCACTGATATGTGAATTCCAGGTATTTTATGGCTCACAAGAGTTGCCGCCTGGCAAATTGCTACCAAAAAAAAAAAAAAGTAAGAAACCTACAGTTTCCAAATGTGTGAAGAATTTTATAAAGATGGAAGAGGGAGTAAGGAGCAAATGAAGTGCTTTGCAGGGTAAACTTCCAGCTGCAGACTCAAAAAAAGGACTCTGCAAATGCCAGTTTGGAATTGGGTTGCAGGTCAGTTTATCTGGGGTTCATTCAGATCCCAAGTTTCTCTTGTTTCCTGCAATCTTCTGTGACCCTTTATGCCTTACGCTCTTGTTGTGTCTAGGGTAATTACTTCATATTCCTATCATAGTTCCACCTACAAAAAGTGCCCTGTAATGCCTTGTTGGATTGGCAGAGCATTGTGTTTTTGCTAACCGGCTTTAGTATTATTACTGAACAGCCTTCATTAAAATTAACTGAAATAGTTATGGGTAGTCCAGAAATAAAGCATGTAGGAAAAAGTCCAAGCTCTCCAGAGTTTTGATAGGAAAACAGAGGATTTCAAATAAGCACAAGAGCACTGGGGAATTTCAATCTGCATGATAACTGCCTTGGACCAGAGGAGCTGGTGTTTCCCTTGAGATCATCTGCCTTAGTGTTTACTGCAGACTGTGAGGATCTGGCAGGAGCTGCTCAGTGCTTTCTGGGATGCAGCCCTGGATTTGGAGATCTCAGAGGAGCAGCTGTTTGGGTGACATTTCCTGGGCTGGGACAGGACTCAGAGATATCAGAAGCATCACAAACCAGGCAGCTTCCTTGTGAAATTTATGTAGAATAGAAATTAAAGAATAAAGAAAATTGGGAAAGAAAGATCAATAGAGCACTTAGTAGTTTTTAATGGATTCAGAGCTTCTTTGGCCTTTTGAAGGGAGGTCTTATTTTAACCAGAGCATTTGCCATCTGTTAATGAACTGATCTGGGTGTCATTTATGAAAGAGTCTTGGTCAAATCGAAAGTGTGAGTGATTTCCAGCAATTCCTATAAAATAAGGAGTTGCCTTATCACCAGAAGGATTGAGAGCTGACACTGTCACAATGTTTTAATTTAAAAAATAAACAGGACAGATTAAAAATGCAGTTACATGACCCATCAGTGCTTCTCAGACAGTTAAAAGCCTTTGGACCCTGGGTTTATTCACTTCTAATTCAAATAAAATTTCTGCTTTAAAATGATGGAATACTTTATCACATAGAGTATTTACTAAAGCAGATGTTACAATATGATGGAAATGAAAGAAGTATTAAGGTAATTATTCTAAAAGAGAAGCTGAAGATACATTAACACTGTGTCTTTCAAGTGATGCAGTATGAGCTCTGTCTCTGCCTTAGGAACTAGGGGAACAACAATCTGATCACTGTTGGAAAGACCCTACAAATTGGTGTTGGAAAGACACTACAAATAAAAATGAATTCCTGTGCAGTTCCTGGGACTAGCCCTGACAATATAGAGAATTCAAAGCATAGCTGTGCATAAAAGTTTTAAGAAAGACAAATTAGAGGTTTTATTCGTGTTAGTTTGATTTTTTTTTCCCATGGTCTCGTATTTCAGAAAATTTTCCTTATCCCTCAAAACTAATTCTATAACATGCAAATTTACTTTTTTGGGAACCAAATGGGGTCCAGAGCCCAAGACACTCTGCTGTCAAAAAGATTCTGTTACAATCCTTTTTTTGTGTGTAGGTCTGTCAGCTTGTATTCTAATCACGCAACAAATGTATGTGTGATGAGAAAATGTAAAATGTATGTAGACCTGTGAAACAACTGGCTTTAAGTACTAAAGAGACTGCAGTCATGTGCTGACTGCAAATGACTTAGGGAAAAAAGCAGTATTAACTTAAGGAGACACAATTACTTTTTAATTTGTTAAAAGAAGAATGAAACAGAAATACCAATTTCAGGAGGATCTTAGTAACCAGCCCCAATGTTGACCTGCTGTGACATTATCCAAATACTACTTTTTTGTTTCCACATTTCTGGTTACTGTGTGGCCAGTTAGTCTGGCTACACTTCAGGAGAAAATTCCAGGTGTTGGAGGTGGGAACAATCTTCTGGTCATATTTGAGATTTTCTTTGCTCTTACATGTTCTTTCAAAGCTAAGTTCTGCTAATGTTGTGTGAATGCTCTGGGGTCTTCTACTATAGATCTGCATCACTCTGCATTACAGCAAAGGGTAGGTGACTCTGAGGGGGCTGGACAGGAACCCCTGAAAGGCGCAAGACAACAACGTTCTCCAAATTAGTAAAGAAAAAAGTTATACAGACCCATGAGTG
Organism: Chamaea fasciata; assembly: GCF_029207755.1. NCBI lineage: Eukaryota > Metazoa > Chordata > Aves > Passeriformes > Sylviidae > Chamaea > Chamaea fasciata. Next base: position 16,362,175 of record NW_027094092.1, on the reverse strand, counting down.
TGACTTCTAGTCATTGACTCAATCAGCAACTGTAGGCACTTCTCAAACCTGCTAGGCATCTTCAGGGAGAAATGTATTGAAACTGTATTGTATATGAAATTCTTTGCCTGCCAGACCAGGCAAAGAACTTCAAAGGCAGGTAAACTCCTGGCCTCTCTGACACCTCTGTTGTTCTAGGTCTTGAATATTCTCTTCTCCTTCACATCTGTACTTCTTCCCTCTTCTCTCAATCTTGTGCCTTTCTGAGAAAACTTCCATGGGTGTCATCGCCCACTGACCTCTGCCAGCCCACTTATAGCCTCAGGGATGGAGAGCATGTAACCACTGCTTAGATGCTTTGGCCAGTGTCCCTGGACCAAGCAACTGCCCTCTCTACTCCGTGCTTTCCCAGATGATCTATGCAGCACAAGCCTGGCTGCATCAGAGGAGATGCATATCCATGCTCTTCTAGCATGAGTTCAGCTCACCCCAGCACATCCAGCACCCCTTCCCTCCTCTTACGAAATTATTTTTCTCAATATATAAGAGGTGGAATGCTGACAAATTATCTTCCCCTCTGTCCAGCAGACTTTATAGCAGATAGGGAGTAGTTAGAGCTTCCTGGCAATTAGGGATTTTCAGCATAGTGTGCATATTTCCAAGAAGCCTATTTCTTGAATACCCAAGTGGTCATCAAGAGCCCAGGCAAGAGGAGACCTGAGACTGCTCTGAGTGCTTTAACTGGTAGCCACCTGCTCAGCAGTGAGTACTCCACATTGCCCAGGAACACAGTGATTTAGATCTCAAATGCAAGGGAATCCTGGCTGACAGCAGCAGATCAGGCTTGCCAGCAGGTTCCACATGGAAGCATCCAGCTGGGCTGGGCCTTTCTGTTTTAAAGCTGACATGTGGAGCTCCTTCTGCTTGTTGCACCTGAGTGAGAAGCACCCAGAGTCTGTGGCAATGGGAGCTATACACAAAGTGGACAGTAACGTCTTAGGACCAGATTCTGCCACCCTTTCCAGAAGTGCTTCTATTACCTGTGAATACCGACCTTGAAAGCAAGAGCAGTAAGAGGTTACACTTGAATGAGAGAGTTAGATTGAAACTTTGGGGGTTTAAAATATAGGTTTGAGCTGTACAAGTCCATGTCCAATAGCACAGGGCTAGATTTCTTCCGTCTCTCTAGGTTTTTGATGTAGATATATGAGCTGGCTGAAAATTTCCTGGCTGTTGCAGGTTAATTTGCAAAGCTAGCCAGGTGAAACGCTGTAGTCAAGGCTTATATATGGTGGCAGAGTATTTCCCACATCTCATAAATGCCTCTAGCTACAATAAAGGGGTGAGTGGAGGCAGCAGTACTGAAGCAGCTCCACTCTCAGTCACAGGGCCAGGTTTGCACTGGCATAGAGTGGGTGGCAGAATTTGGTCTGGGTTGTGTAAACACCAAGATGTGTATATGTTTCCTGCTTCAGGTAATAATGTGCTAAGTTACTACTTTATGCACAGAGGTATGGAAACCTTTTTTTATGTTTTTCCCTCCCTCCCTCCTCTTTCCCTTCTATGATCCAGACACCACTAACTGTATGGAGTTGATGACTGGCAGACTTTCCAAATGTGGTAAGAACTTCCTTCCCTTCTGCCTTTTCACCTTCCCCAGCCCCTGCTGAGCAACATAACAATGCGCCGTCCTGTCCTGTTGCACCTCCTCCCCTTCCCTATCCCTGCTCCCCCACACTCTTTTCGAGACTCCCCACCCTCTAACAACCCACTATGTCTTTCACTCACCTGGAGGACACAAGCATATCCCTTTTTCTGTTCCTCCCCATCCATGCACAGATGCACAGGCTGCACCACAGCTTTCCCCTTCATAGCACAAATGTGTGGTGTTACACTTGAGATACCCTCTCTCACTGTAACCCAGGCCAGTGATTTTCTTTTTGTTTCCTGATTTTTTTTCCCTCTTTTCTTTACTTGCTGATTCATGGTTCTTCAGTCCCTTTTCTGCAGTGAAGCTGAATGCTGCCCTGCTAGCTGCTGTCTCCCTTGGTTTCTTGCTATTTGTTGAGACAGGAATGCTGTGTTATATAACTCCATTTTGCATCCACCCCCTTCTTCCCCAGATGTCCTTGGGGTATGACCCTTTGAAATTTTCCATAAGACACACTGCATATTATGTCAGGCACTTGGCTAGTGCAAACTGTCATAGTTCCTCTCTGGACTTGGGGAAGGATGTTGTGTCTCTAGCTGGAGGAGTAGTGAACCTACTGAAGATTTGGAATTTTGCTAGGAATAAGAAAAAAAATTTCCAGCAAAACTTTCAGTTCAGCTTGCTTGGGCTTCCATGAATTTTGGTTAACTTGTCCCTAGCCTTCCCTCCCCTCTCTGCACACATGGACTGTATTCTTTCTTTCATTACTTGTGCCTCTACTCACTGCTCCAAATACAGCAGTGGAAATACCCAAATACTAAGAAAATTGCTTTTGTCTTATTATTCATGTCTTGTACAGAAAGATTTTGTATGAGAAAACTCTGGTCTCTTTAGATTTCCATCCTGGTATCTAGGTTGAGTTCAGGTATCTCTGTGAAAGGGAAGACAAGATGTTAGGGAAGTGTTCACTGAGCTGGTGCTGCTCTCCAGCTGGACCTGCAGCTGTCACACTATCTCTTTGTTAACTGAAGAAAGTTGTCCTGGAGTTGTTCTGGAGTCTGTAACCATGAAGGGAAGTTGTCATGGTGGAGATAATATTGGGTTTATGCATGTGTGACTGAGGCAGAACTTGGCCTGTTTCTTGTGTTTTAGGCAATCTCTTAGTTGCAGCTTTACTGGTGGGAATTTTTCCTTTGGTCTCAAAGGAGCTAATTTGACTTCTTAGGTGACTTTTCTGATCTCTTGAAGACTCATTTCGGACCTTCAGCTTCTTGAAGACATCAGACAGCAAAGCCCTCTTCTTCCTCATGACTTTGTTTCTTGCCTGGAATCTGGCATTCACATAATACAAAAATACTGAAATGCTGATCCTGCTGATTGCTTGCAAGTTAATTGAACTGTAGAGATAACCAGCCAGTACCCTGCCTTCTCCAGATAGTGAACATCACTGCTCACTCACAGTTCATGCAGGCCCTCCAGCTGTCACTGTGCCAGCAGCAATCCAACAAGGGTCAAAGAGGATGAGGTGAAGGCCAACAGGGAGACTTTTTTGTGGCAACTACAGCACAGACAGAAGATAGAGAGAGAGAGAAGACAGGATGGCCTGTAGGGGTTAAATGGAGCTGCTTGCTTTAAATCACATTCCTGTTGGTGAACTCACAAACAGTGTAAGTTTGTGAATAGGTTTGCCTGGTTTTGGCAAACCATTCTCTGTGGTTCTGAAGATGAGAAACCCTTGTGATGTTGACACAATGTTCATCTGGTAATAATAAGTAGTGTATGAAAAACTGTATTCTCTGGGGGTTCTGACCTCGCTGTAGTTCCATATTCTGACAGTGAGCACAGGAAGTCATTCTTGCAAAAAGAGTTAACACTGTAGCAGGAAGAGCTGCTCAGGTTCCTTATGCCTGGCTCAGCCATGTGAAAGCTCTGGTGGGAATGAGGAACACGTTTTCACCCACTATAAACCACTGAATGCTGTAATTAACAGCAAAGCAAATTTGTTTAGTCCTTTAAATGTTATCTCATCTTCTGCTAGCAGTGGTCAGCAGCCTGAGGAGCAGTTTTGCATACAGCCACTGGCATTGAGAAACAAGTTAATGTTGAACAGCTGAGGCTTGTCATAGGAGCTGCCAATATTCAAATGACACAACTGCTTCTGTATCAATCCTACCTGTACAAACTAGAAAACTGCTGCCAACTTTTAGTATTCACAATAGAAGAATTTTGCTGATAATAAAGTAAAATGCATGCTGGGGTGAAATATTTTATCTTATATTTCCACCCATCTCAGCAGGGGAATGGGCATTGCTGTTGTCAGAAAGACTAAATTGGTTTCCATGAACTCTGTTCATAAGATTAAATTTAGCTTGTAAAAATTAAAATATTTACATATAAAATGCAGCTGTAACCTGAAAAACATCTACAGGAGTGATACTTTAGCTGATCTATTCCTGTGTGTATTCTCAGCCAAATCAGTTTAGTGACAAATAAGCTTTACCACTTTATGTGCTGCCGTTAAGCCTTTTAAAATCAGCACAGCTGTAAAAGGACAAGCTGGATTTTGTTTCTTTTGGAGCAGGATTGAGAGAACTGTTTATTACCATCTAATCTGGTATTTATGGCTATCCCACTGAAGAATAGGTTGTATAATTAAGGTTCTAATAGGTTCTTCAGAGCCTTTATATTAAAAATAAAAATCTAGATAATACATAAACTGAAAAGCCCTCCAGCTTCAAGCACAAAGCTGGGAATTAGAAAGCAAGGATCATTCACTGTATATTTAACACATTGGATCCGGAGCCATTGATCCACACTGCACAGAAGCAAGCCCATGGTGACATTTCAGTGTCCCTTGGTCCTTCTTCACAAACTTTAGTGACTTCAGGTCTTTCATGTAGTGAGCTGAGAATTTCTTTGGGTGATTGGTTTCATAGTAGGGCTGGTATATAGCTTTTGATAGCTCCCTTTCCCAGTCATTCCCAGGTTTTTTGAGTCCTTGGTAAGTATGTTTTGCCAAGGTGCTGGCTGCTGACAGGAATCCTCCGTTTCACCTTCTGAGATTAACCCAGAAAGACTGTAAACTTCCCAGTCTTCACACTGCCACTATCTGAGGATGAATTTTACTTCTAAGTAAGGCAAGATTATTTCCATAAAGTCTTTGGCTACATCAGTGGCACTTCCATGGAAAGAGGGTGATGCTAAGAGGAGAAGGTTAGTATGGATAACTAGTGCAGCTCCAGTCAGATCATACTGTCATGTTAGGCACTGCATAAACATACATTCCTGCAAAATCTTGGCCCATAATCCTGTGCAGGCCAGAAAGAAGGCCTTGTGTTTGCTTTTAAACATTTATCTTGTATTGCTGCTTACAACTGAAAACCTGGATTCCTGGCACCAGAGTCAAACAAAAAGCTTTTTGGTTCCTTGTGGATACCAGTGGCTATCACCAAAATGATCTGATCAAACCAGAAGCATAGAAAATCCACTTGCATTTCATATCTCACCAGTGTATCTCTCTCAGATCTTTTGCTTCCAGTGTTTAGGACTTGACATTTTTCCTATTCAGAGCCATCTGATCTTGCTGGCCATGGCCAGTGGTCCTCTGCACACAGAGAACCACACTGCAGTAAAGGCTTCTCTCTGTAGCTCCCAGCAATCACAGTTTGATTCATACAGACACAAGCCCATGCCAGTGGCATTCCAGTCTACTTGAGAAGTTCGGAAACATTTTGAAGTTTCAAACTGGTTGCATCACATTTGGGTTGCAATTGCAGCCTGTAGCTTTCTGAGTGCTCATTTCGAGTCCGTTTTTGGTTTTAGTAACAGCAGCAAATACCTGAACTTGGTGTTCTTGGAAGTGATCCTGACCCATCTTGGCATTAATTAGAGTAATCCCGCTTCTGAAAGTAGCTGTTTGATGGAAGAGGAGGTCGGTGATTTGCAGCCAAAAAGTTCCAACTGTTGGCAGAAATATTGGTGCCAAAACCTGCAGAAAAAAACCACAGACTGCCCTTCCAGCTGAAAGGCTCTTGTCAGCACTGCCACACCGTGAGGTGGTCAGAACAATGGGGTTTTATTAACATTCCTGAAAAAATATGCTGGCTCCTGGTTTTTCTGAGCATGGCTGACTCTCCAGTTCAAACTGTGACCCAGCTGAGAGACAAAAGGAAGCTGACCCACCTGAAAGATCACATACTCATTCAAAATGGGGGGATTGCAACAAGTAAGAGAAGTCAGTGGTTCTAAAGAGTTCAAGCCAGGTTTACCAGTTATCCCTGCCCCTTCTGCCAGTATCCTTTGCTGTTCAAAGGAATGGCTGACTCCCTGCATACTGTAGTTGTATGTCTTCAGTCTAGTGTTGTGTTGGGGAGATATTTCTTTTCCAGTTCATGCCTCATGTTTTTGCACTGTAGAAGAAGGTAGCCACAAAAAAAAAAAAAAGGCAACTTGGCACTAAAAGTTAATCCAGATGTATTGAACTATTTGATTCATGTCAGATCCTATTTTGACAGCTATGGTTAGATTTTTACTATGCAGTACAAGATCTTTTCCTCTTTCTCTGTAATCATCCCTAACACAGAAAACACAGGCATCTCACTCTTAATTGAGATCACAGTGCTTTATTTATGATAGCCAGCGTTCCAGGAAGCTACTGGAAATACTTTCTTGCTGTACTAAGCTAAGTTTGAGATGGCCTTCCTAGAAGATTAAATCATATTTTGAAGTGATTTATTCAGTGGAAATGAGGAAGCAACATTTCACCAGCATGCACAGGTCATCTATCTCCTTAGGAACAGGTCAAAGAACTTGAAACTCATATCATAATATGTGAACATCCATCTAGCAGGAAAGATCAAAATTGTATTATTAAGTGCCAGTACATTTCTGACATTTTTATAGGAAAAAAAATAGGAATAAAGCTGCATAAATCTCTAAGAGAATGGATAGCAACAATACTGTCATTTGCTGTGGCTTTACAGGTGTGAGTCATCAGTTTCTCCTCTCAGCACAGACTTGTGCAAGCAGATCTGTATAAAAGGACAGGCAGATACAAAAAAAAATTGTTGGATTAGACCTTTACCAGCCAATTTGCCAGAAGAACATGACTCCACAACAGAATCTGGCATCTCTTCATCCCACCACTATCCTTGCCTGCTCTTTCAGTGCCACCAGCTGTCCAAATGAATGTATGATCCCCTCCTCTCCCTCATCATGTCTCCTTTTCTGAATGTTACGTGGTGGTGCTGGATTGGCCAGAGCTTTTCATCAGTAACAGACACGTTTGGTTTCTGATTCCTTACTCATGCCTTAGCTCTGCAGGAGACAGCAGCAAGGAAATGGGCCTCATCCCTTTGAGGTTTTGCTGCCTGTGTTCACCATTCCCCAACTCATTATTCCAGAGCTACCTGTCTCAGTAATACTGTGTGGAGAGGCTGAACTGGATCTCAACTTCTCTGTGTGTTTATGAGAGTGAGAGAAAAAAATGTGCAAAATAGAGTATTGCCATCTGGATGCTAGACACAAATACTGGGCCACCATCCTGCAGAGGAGATGGCAGGTTTTAGGGGAGTAAGAACAAGAATGGGTTCTAGAGTATTTAAATGTCAGGTTGGTTGTTCAGGTCTGCCCAGATGACTAGCAATTGGAAGTTCCCACCTGCTGGTGGCGTGGATACCTGTGCCAATGCTGTGTGATAACTTGAGTAGTTCCTCAGTTCTGCAGCAGTTCTGCAGTTTGTTCCTGCAGACACTGTTTTCAGTTAGCATTTTTACTGGCAGAGTCTAAGGACTCTGGAAAGTAAGTCACCTTTCCCAGCTGCAGTTCAGGTTTCCTGCCGAGAAACTGGAGTTGTTCCCTGGACTGTCAGTAGGTAGTGAGCTCGGTGAGGCATCTGTCTGATTTGGATTTGTACAGTGCCTAGGCTGGGGCCTCTTCAGTCCAGAGGGAGACTCTGACGTGGTACTACAACTAAACAAAGAGGAATGGGCCACTTTATCTTTCTGTCATCCCTTTCAATGCATATACTGTTGGAGTGAATTCTATATTTAAGTCATTTGTTTCTGAAGGCAGAAGGGACTCTGCCAACAGAAACCAAGCAAACAGACCAAAAAAATGCCTTGTCTTAACAAAGAGGCCCAGAATTCTATGAAAGTAGCAAAATGGATTTGAAAGGAAATGGATTATCACCCAGTGGGGAGTGTTGTAGTGCTTCACGTGAAAGAAGTTGGATTTTGGTTACATGGTTCACTGAAACCACAGCTGCTATCAAAACAGAGCAACCTAGGGATGCAAAAGTCAAGGGCTAAAAGTAAGGAATGAGTATAGGAGGAAAACATCAGTAGCAGAGGCAGGCAAAAGACAATCAGGAAAGATGTGAAAGCAATAGGGGAAGAAGTAAGGGAAGTCAGGTTGAGAAAAGGTGTCTCTTCCCACTGGGGACCTATGTTTTCCAATGCACTTTCTCCCAAAGCCCAGGATATATATACAGAAACCAAATAAATCTCAGGCTATACAGACAGAAAAGGTAAGAGGATAATCCCACAGATGGCATATTTGTTTTGTGCAACTTTTGTGTTCAGCACCACAAGGATTAGTGCATTAACAGTACATAGACTTCAGAGAGATGGTTTCACAGAAGAAAGTGCCTCAGGGTTTGCTTCTGTGAAGTCAATGGGAATGTTGCAGTTTGCTTCAATGAAAAGAGGGCCAAGTCCTTATCTGTCTGTCTTTAAAATGTTACAAAACAGCAGACTTTAATCAGTAACTGAAGCCTCCCGGCTTCTCCTGAAGCTGCTTGTTCACCACCTCCTGTTATGTTCTGTGGAGGGCTGTGAGGGTCTTTACAAGGTCAGAGCAGGGTCTTTGCAAGGTGCATCCTTTCCTGGTGCCACTTGTGGTGCCTGGAGTGATTCCCCTTATTTTCTCCTTCCTCTCTTACCTGGGTGCTCCACTTTCACTTAGCTTCTCAAAGTGGTGACACCACTGGGGCTAGGTCAGTTGTCAGACAGGCTTCCTAAGAACAGTAGATGAAATACTGAGGACTTGTGAGGGTTGATGCAAACTGCCTGCCCAGCTTCCTTCTATGTTTTTGTGTCTATCTCTAGCCCTGTTTCTTCCTTTTAGCCCTTGTTGTATTCAAATCCATTCACACTTTTGACTTCTTTCATGATATTTGGCTGTGACAGTGCTGCACACAGGTGCCCCAAACCAGTTCCTTCTCCATAAATTTATTTCTCTCAGCACCCCTTCAATACATGGCCCCTTCATGAGCTTCAGTGCTTGTTTTCAAATCCATTCCCTTTCCCCGTCTTGCAGCAAACAGCTCCTTGGTCTAACTCAAAACTGCACATATCCATCTCCTCCTAACAGACATAAACCTAATGCTATGAGCCTCCCCTCCTGCCTCTGATCCTTCTCTCAGTTTCTCACCCTTTCTACCCTTTACACTTTCTTTGCTCTGTGCTGATGAACATTTGCTCTCAAGGGGAAAGAAGACCTTAGTCTGTGCATGAAACACCAGGGATGTTCTGAAGAACCACTGATCCAAACCTTCATCCCTGGGATGAGGAAATGGGATGTCATCTCACTTGCTGAAATAAGAAAGGCAGCCTTTTCTGAGGCCCCCTGATGGACATAGAGGTGTAAGAGCCTATGACACATCTTGCACTGAATGCTAGGCATGGAAGATTGCTGAAAAACCTATTCTAATCCATCATCGCCTGCATTTTCAAGTCTTGTCTTACTGGATTTATAATCTCAAAGGGAACTGAGAACTAAGAGGAGCAACACCCTGCACCATTTGCATGCTTCCAGCATAGCTGACCCATTCTTGTGTACCTCCAGAATAAAAGTGTGAGGACTCCTTGTCTATCCAAAGAGCAATATGAACACCAGCCCAGCATCAGTTTTTACTTGACTGCAGGACAGGAGGGCATTATGACCTACTATTTAATTACAAGTCCAAAAGGCAAAGGAAGGAAAGGGTTAGTGAAATGGCCTATTTTAGTTTTCAGTAGCTCTCTAAACATCCCTAAGGATTTTCTTACCTCCCATTAAAATTTTAACTGAAAATGCTGATTGTAAGGAATCCAGTAGTGATACAGGCAAAGAAAAGTAGACTGTTAAATACTTTTGCTGCAATAAATCTCCAGGCACTTGAAAACCAGTAGGGCGTGGGGAGGAGAAAGGGTGGATGAAACATGGGCTGCATATTTTAATAGGATGACTAAAAGTCCTGTATCAGGACTCAGCAAACACAAGATGTATAATTTCTAAAGGGTTTCATTGCTCCATTCTTGCAAGTTGTACTTTTGTCACTGTTCCTGTCTATATGAAAGTGAAAAACTTTCCCAATTCCTGCAGAGCCCTGCTTACTCTGCCCGCATCTTTCCCTCTAAGCTTGTTAAATAAACTGCTCAGCTGAATAACTAGAGATATTCTCCTACTCTTTTCTCCCAACCCAGCAGTCTTTTCCTCTCCAGCATTTTTTTCAGTGCTCTTTTTCATTCTCTCTGCTGACTCCATTTGCTTATGAAGATGAGGGGTCCAAAGCCACCTGAGAACCAGATCTGCCCACATTCCTGCATTCAAGGCTGAGTGTTTGCTTTTTTTTTTTCTCTTTTCATTGAAAAATGGTATTCACCTAAAAGAAGTAGAAATGAGTCTCAGTAGATAAAAATGAGTCTGTGCAAAGCGTGTGCCCACAAACCTAAAACAGTTTGAGGGAGGCTTAGCAAAATCTCTGATGTAGAAATCATGGATGTGGAACAGGTATTCCTTTCCCAAGCATTTGCATGCATGTGGAAGGGAGCAGGTCGAGCTCAGAGAGGCCTGAGCCCAAAGTGACTGAGTTTAGTGAAAGCCTTACTCTTCTTAGTCAGAAATTGAGATATGTGCTTTGCCTGGTTGGTTGTTTCTGCCCATCTCTAAGGCTTCAGTCAGTTGGGTGAATGAAACTCACAGCCTTTTAGCTTTAGTGTAACTGAGTGACAGAACCAGGGCAGGCAGAACATTAACCACAGAGCAGCAGGCACAGGAAGTCAAGGAATGAATTAGATTAATAAGATCCTTCACTGAATTTGCCAGCCATTTGATTTTTCTCAATGCCCGTTAATAAGCAGGGGAAAGCAGCCACTACCTGGTTAGCACAGGGCAGGAAAAAAAAGAGTAACACATTCAGTTTTGCAGACCACAAATACTATGTCTTTTCTCTTCATCTGTGTAAGATGATGATGTCTGTCTAGTATTTTCCGTTAGAGAATAAGAAAGTACTCCAACAGCTCTTCAGTTGAATTGCTGTGCACAGAAAGTACTTGCCTGCTGTAGTTACTGGGTTGCTCTTGTTTGGATTTAAAGTGAAGGGAAATACATTTTGACCAAGCCACCAGTGTCCACCAGTCTCTGCTAAGAAGAAGCCCTTTGCTCCTGACAGAATGTTCTCATCTTGGGGATGAGAGGTTCCACTCTTCACAGCATTCTACCACATTGGAAGGCAGATTCAAGGAGCCTGCTCCCTTCCAGGAGCTGGAGATAGAAATTATTTCAATTTGATAGAATGGTAGAGCCAACGGTCCCAATATTGAGAAAACCATCATGGGTTTTTGAGGATCATGAACAGGCATCACCGCCATGTTGTACATCAGATAAAAAACACCTTCAATATCCATGTTCAAAGAGTTTAGTGTGACCCCTCCTATGCTTGATTAAGATTAATCTCCCAATCAAAGAAAATGGAAAGGGACTAGAAATTCCAAAAACAGGCTACCTTTCCAGAGGTAGCTGGTCCTTTTCTCTCAGTAGCACCCCAGAACCTTTCCCCAGATATGACCTTCCACAGACACTCTTACACAGAGGTAGATTAAGAGCATATAACCATGCTGCCTGGAGGCCCACATGGCATGAAAGGCTGTATTTCATGTGCCTAGTGCCTTGTTAACCCTGCAGCCTGATCTGGGGACCGGCTTAAGGAGATGCCTATTCCAGTAGCACACAGCTCCACCTCCCTCTCTGGCTCCTAACTGCACTGGAATGCATGTCAGTGCCATGGAGGTTGTGTTGTGGAGAGAGCATAAATTCAGGACAGTGAGGTAGTAGGTCTTGACCCTGCCAGGCCCCAGAAACAGGCAGAGGTATAACAGCCTGCTTCCACATTCAGCATCTTCATTTCCAGGTACCTGTTTAGGGAGGATCTGAAGGTGCTTAGATGCCTGTGAGTGCAAACCACAGACCACACGTGCAGATGACAACACTCATCTCAGCCATAGCTCATTTTCCAAATGATGCTTCCCTGGGACCAATCAGGTGCTTCAGGCTTAGTCATGACATGGTGGCAAGGAGAAACTCAGAAGGAAATAAAATGCAAGCAAGGAAAGCCTAATGCCTGGTGTAGACAGAGAGCTTTGCAAGGCTGCAAAGTAAAACATCAATGGTCAGCTACATGGAAATATCCTGTGTTTGTAACAGCAGGAGTGGGATGGGATTTGCCTGTGTCCAGCATTGTAGTCACTGACATTTCCATGTGGAGTGGCCAAGTGAATCCTAGTAATGGACTGACCTATTTCAGTCACGTGGTACTGTGTCCTTCTGCCAGGTGAGACAGCGATGCTTCCCCACTCAGGAAAAAACTAGGACCTTCCCCCTGGGTGCTTTATGCTCCCAGGTTCTTTATTGCTGTAGGTATCCCATCCTAAACACTCTTCCTCTTCCTGCTCATTGTCTTCATCCCCCACACACCCCCACGCACGTGGCTCTGGATCTCCTCATCATGTTCTTCTCGTTAAAAACCCCATTGTTCATTTGTTTGTTTGTTCTCTCTCTTTCTCTCCTCTTTTTGTCTCTCTTTCCCTCTTGTTTTTTTTTTTCCTTCTTTCTTTCTTTCTTTCTTTCTTTCTTTCTTTTTTTGTCTCCTCTGTTTTGTGTACCCAGGCAGCCCATTGAGTAACTTCTTTGACGTAATTAAACAACTTTTTTCAGACGAGAAGAACGGGCAGGTGAGCCATCCCCCCGGCACGCCAACCAAGCATAGCGCAAACAGCAAGCGGAGCGATTCCGGTTCTAATGACTATGGGTCTAGAGGAGACAATAAGTACCCTGCTGGCAAAGACAAGGCAAAGATGGTCTCATCAGTCGGCCTACAAGACCAACCTTAAATAAACACATAAAAATTAAATAACTTAGAGAAAAAAAAAACAAAACAAAAAAAACAAAGAAAACAAAACAAACAAAAAAACCAAAACAAAACAAAAAGAAAAAAAGCAAGAAAGAATGAAAGAATATTCCTTAGCAAGCTAGCCTCTAAACTAGAAGGATGTATATACCTTGCCACAACAGTACAAAACTGTCTATAGACAAATTTTGTATGAAGGAATGACTGTATATATATACATATATATATTTATATATGATATATAATATATATCTCAGAAACAAACACAAAAACAAACAAATGAAAGAATGAAAAGAAAGAAAAGAAAAGGTAGCACAGATGACAAACCCAGTTCACCAGATCTTGGGTTGTGGTTTTTTTTGATTGGTTTTTTTTTCCTCCCTTTTTTTTGAATGTTTTGCTTTTTTCTCCTTCCTGATTTTTTGGTGGTTTTTTTGGGTTTTTTTCGTTTGTTTTGGTTTTGTTTTTTTTTTTGTTTTGTTTTCTTTTGTTTTGTTTCTTGTTCTGTTCATGCTCTCTCTGTGTTTCTGACGACACCACTTGTTTCCGCTCTGCTACCAGGAATTATCCCGAAAAGTTAACATGTCAGCCACGGCTTCACCTTCTGTGCTCTGCGGACACTTGTTGACGGAAGGCAACCGATGTAGACTGTCCAAGGACCAGTCCTGTTTGAGGTTCCCAGCCTCCCCTCTCCCTTCAGGAAGTGGGCTTCTCCCCCACTTCTCCCCAAACACCTCCCCAATGCACGCCTGTTTTTTTTTTTCCCCTCTCTTTTTCTTTTTTGGTGCTCCACAAGAGAGATCTGCTCAGTTGTGGGATTGCAGAGTCTGGGCTCAAAGGAGGTTGCAAATTGTTGGAGTGAATTATTTACCCTTGGCAACTTCTGTCCGCGCAGGTGAACGCAGCCCGGAGAGGGAGGGTGTGGGGAAGGAGACGGGTGTAGCGGGAGCGCAGTGTTCCATGAATCCAGAGCGCGTTCTCATCAGAAACCAGCCAGGAGCAACTCAAAACTAAGCGTTGAACCAAGACAATATTGGGGAGCTTCATCACGGGATTTTCTTATCTTTTTTTTTTTTTTCTCCCCACCACCTTTTCCTTTTCTTTTGCCCCCTTTTTTTATATATACATGTATATATGTGTGTATATTTATGTATAAATATACATACATACATATATATATATACACACACAAACTAATTGTTTTTTTTTATACTGTATCATTTTGCTTTTTTAACCTGCTGGAAGGGGAAAGGAGTAAACATAGGAGGGAGAGGGGGGTTCAATGAAAAAACACATACAAACAAAACATTAAAACTTAGGGAAAAGGCAACTTCTGGTAGCAAAGAAGAGGGACAAGACTCTGCCAAGGACTGTCTCTCCCATCACCAGGCACAGTTGCCACTGCTGCTACTGCTGCTCCTCCTTCGACACCTTCCTCCCCACCCGTCAACTCCCTGCCACTGTGCCACCGCGCTGGGACCCTCTTCAACCAGCTGGATCCTCCACCACACCCTGCATTTAGAGGCAATTGTTGTGTTGCTAGTGCTGCATTGATATCAGTATTATCATTTCTTTAAGTTACCAGTTTCATTTGTTGGCTTGGGTGATTTTTTTCTTAAAAAAAAAGGAAAAAAAGAAAAAAAAAAAAGAAAAAAAAAGAAGATGAAGAGGAGGAAGAAAAGAGACTTATATTGGATTTTATTTCCTCTGTGTGTATGTGTGTGTGTGTGCAAAATCACTGGCACTTAGTTCATCAGAGCAAGACAAGGTGGAGTCAGGGCAATGGGAGACTTAATCACGAAGCTACTGTAAACTTTAAAATTTACTGCAAGATATTTTTATAAAGTTTTTGTTTTGTTTTTGTGGTTTTTCTTTTTTTGTTTGTTTTGTTTTTTTTTAAGGGGAGGAGGGTGGGATTGGGTGGATGGGGACCTTTTTTTGTGTGTTTCAGTTATTAGGTCTTGGTTATTTATATATACATATATATATATTTAAAAAAATAAGCTGTTAGATATATCTTCTGTTTAATAACTGTGTAGAGGCAACATTGATTCTTATTTATTTTGCAGAGGAGGGGGAAAAAAGACACAGAAACCTACTGAGTGTTCATTTTGTGACTTTGAGAAAGAGGAATTGCCACCTTTTTTCCTCCTCCTCCTCCTCCTCAAGAGTTATGTGACCAAGTGTAACTTATTCTGGCCCAAGCTCAAAGGTTAAACAAACAAAAAAAAAACGTGGTTTTACGCGTGGAAGACAAAACACAGTGAAAAGTATTTCTTGACTGAGATTTTAAGAATGTAGGCTTAGCATTAGTGTTCAGCTCTTTTATGACCTTCGATTGCTGCTCGTTGGGTTCCTATGGGTGTATGTTGTATCGCAAGATTATTTTTTTTAATGACAATGTTGGATGAGTTCTTTTTTGTTGTTGTTGTCGTTGTTGGTTTTCTTAATCATTTTTCCCCTTCTTGGACCAGTTTTACTTGTACATAGGTTTGAAGATTAAAAAGAATTTTTAAAGACACAACTGGGGCAAAGACCTTTGACTTCTGCCCTGTTTCCCCATTCCCCCAAATGGGAGGGATTTATTTTAATTTTTTTGCTTTATTTATTTATTTATTTATTTTCCCTATTCTTAAACTTTTCTCTCTCGTATTGCTGTGTGCATGTCAGACACCAGGGGGTGATGGCTGGGGAGGGGGGGAGGCAAGGGTGCAGGAGAGGGGGGCAGTTTTAATTGCATGACATTGCTGTAAATTAGTCTCTTTTGCTTTCGTTGTCTTTCCTGCCTCTGCCCTCTCTCTACTTCTCCTCCGAGCTCCCCTCCCATCACCCCCGTCCTTCTTTTCCCTCTTTTCTCTTCCCTTGTGTATAGATTTTGATGCTTCTGTTACATTGTACCTCTACAAAAGGCTGGGATTTCAATACAAGATAATAATAATAATTTAAAAATACCTATATCAGCAAAACTCATGTGGTACAAGCAGGAAGGGGATTACTTACACAAGATATAAGAATAAATGAAAGCAATACCTCTTGTTATCCTTCCTATTTTGTACTTCGAAGACACACGCGCGCACACACACATATACAGACACAAACTGACATTATTTAATGGTTTGAAATGGACAAAAAAATCTGATGTATCCCTTGTTAAATAACTGTGAGCAACTTTAGTTCAAAAACCAATAAATTCATTCAGTAAAGATACCAGCTGTTGAGTGTCCTGTTTATGTCCATGAAAACAAACTTCTGGACAGTGCCAGAGCCGGTAAGTACCGTGGGGCGGCCTCCTTGCACCAAAGGAACTGAAGATGGAAGCTGAAGGAAGGCAGCATCCTCCTGGCCGTGGAACTGACCCCAGGGTCTGAGCAGCAAGGACAGCTCACCCCTGTAGGCCTGGCTTTCTGCAGTAACGTGTTCCAAAAGCTCGATCCAAATTTCAGAGCAATCGCGCCCCATCTGAGGTCTGGTCTGGATGGAAACCACTGTACTAAAAACTGACTGCTTGTGATTGTTCTCCTCTCTAACCTGAGCTTCTCGCGTTGCTTCCAGCTTTAGCTGTAGGAAGGATTTCTGCACCCTCCCTGCCTGAAACGCTCAGTCACATACATTTGAAAAAGCTGCTCAGGTACGTCCCTGGCATGTGTGGGTCTGGTGTTTGTTGCTGGTTGGTTGGACAGTCCGTGTGGCTGCTGGCTTGTCACAGCTCACTCTCTGTCCCTTCCCTCTGGGTTTGTCACTGCCTTCAGCAGTTCTGGGAGAAGCAGGTGCTTCTCACCTGGCTGGGGAGAGCGTGGCAGTCCGGGGCTCACAGCTGGGCTGCAGCCCTGGCCCTGAGCACACCCTGGCCTGGTGCTCACCACAGCCCGGCCAGCTCCAGATGTGTCCCCCTCCTGTTCCCTCTTGTGTGCCCTCTCCAGAGCTGCCCTGGCCAGGCCAGGCAGGGTGTCCCACCAACAGAGGCCCTGAGGGGCAGGCACCGCCTGCCAGGGAGGGAAGGCAGGAGGAGACCTTCTGGAAGGTTTCCTGGTGCTGCCTCAGCCTCAGGGATCCTCTGGTGACGTGAAGGTGACTGGGGAGCCTCTGAACTGCCAGGCAGCACCCAGGCAGCAGCCATACAAAATGTACTCTCCTTTAGGAAAAAAACAGCAGCTTTATAGGGTCTTTGGGGGATTCGCTGGTGGGCTAAAACTGGAGGGGAGTGGAGGAGCTGGCAAAGATGAAAACATGAGGAGAATCACAAGTGCTGCAGGATTTGGTGTCTGTAATACTGGAAGCCCAGAAGTGGGAAGTAGCTGTGTATCATTTGCATCTCTGTAAGTGAAAGGATGTGCTGGGCTGCAGTGTAAGGGGAAATGGGATTTACGGGCACTGTGGCAACAGGTGTATGCTGCTACTTTTTCTGCTTTGCTCTACTCTTTTCAGCAGTGTTCATGAACTTCTGTGATCTGCTCATGTCTCCTGTACTATGCACAATTAGCATCACCAGGACTGCTAATTATGGTTTTCAAAAGCTAGAGAAGGAAATAACGATTTTGCAAAGTGGAGGACCTCATGCGTAGGGCCTGCCCACATTTATTCTGCCTTTTTTTTTTTTTTTTGGCCATGTTAAAACACAGTCTCTTGCTATGTGGTGTCATATGACCATCTGTAGTGCATAGGAGGGGCTGTGCTTCTGACCAAATTGAGTTTGTATTTAAACTGTTGTCCACAAAACACCCTTCTTATTTTGTAGCTTAAATCTGACAAGTAGGAAATGTAGCTGGGGATTTTGGTCTGCCTCTGTGACTGAGGTAGTTGGATTGTCTGTGCTGCCAGGTGGGGGCTACTGTCCTCACCGAAACCCCATCCCAGGTGATGGCTGATGAGATGCTATGAGCTGTGCCCCCTGCACTTCATTAGCTGAGGTTCTGAGCCCTGTAGCTCTTTGGTTCTCTTGGAGAGCTTCGCTCTTTGGACTCAGTAGCTAAAAAATTTCCTCTTTTTAAAGTTCACCTGTCTGATTTCCTCTGGGTGAAGCAACACAGGGTAGGACCTTCCAGGAGTAAATTGAAGACAAGGCAAGTGAGTAATACTCCAGCTGGCATTTTCTGTTTGTCTGTTTTGCAAGTGGATGTTAGTTCCGACACATACATACATGAAAAATGTGTTTGTGCTTAAGGTGAACAGTTTTTAGTTGAGCCAGTACCTGACACGTGCTATATAAAACAATGGATGGTGTATATGCATCAAATGAGCCATAGTGAGGAGGGTGAATCTCATTGCCACAGGTCAGTCTGGGGGCTGAGAAAGAGGTTGGTTGTGTTGGAGAGCACTAATGCAAATTGTCCAAGCTTTGCAAACAGTGCACGACAATTTCCGCAGTAGTCAGGCAGGCTTTAATGAAAGTGATGGATGTACACGACTGAGCTTTAATGGCTCTCACTGGGCATAGGCAAAAACAGCGTTTGTCAAGACAATGAAACTGCGTGAGGCCTCCAGGCAGTGCTAATTCTGTGCCCTCTCTTACAAGGTATGCCTTCTTTCCTGGTGATGCAGACAGTGCATTTTAACCCATCAGGCTCGGACATTTTCATAAATAGCACAGCAGAATGCCCACAGGGATTGTGTTCTGTCGGGAAGTCTGCAAGATTGGTCCTCCTACTTTTGCCTCATTTCAGCTGTATACAACTGATTGTATATGAGCTCCTCTTAGAAGGGCAGAGTGTTTTGGTGAGAAAGAGATTTAGCCCTGAGTTTCTTATTATAGAAAACAACAGAGGGGGAAGAGAGACACTTGTCTAAAAACTGGAAAGTATCTTAGTTCTTTGTTGTACCCTTTAATCTTCTTATTTTATTTAAAACCACTCCAACAGCTGCAGCTCCTGCTTAATTTGGAGAACAAAACCGTAGTAGTTCTACTATCTGAGGATACTTGAGGCCACAAGTGGAAGGGAAACCCACATCGAGGGCAAGTCCTTTCTTCTCCTAAATGCACAATTTATTGTGGGGGTTATTTTTAGTGCTGTAATCTCACTGAGTGCTGCTGAGAGAAACTGTGCCAGGCAGGCTTTGAAGGGCTTGAGAAATGGGATTTCCTGTTCCACCGGCTCAGCGCTGACTCTTGCCATTGTCAGGAGCTATTATCGCCTTCTCGCAGCCAAAGGAGATAACACAGCTTCAAGGTCAGGGAAGACAAGAGCTTTCATCAACGGCATTAGCAGAAGGAAGAGTTTGCTTGCAGCCAGGGTGGGTGTTTCTGGTGTAGCCAGGGACCTCTGCCTGGGCAGAGAGGTCCGCCTGTGGATCACAAAGCCACACAGCAACCAAGGCTGGAAGGGACGTGCTTAGAACAGACTGCTCATTGCTGTGCCCCTCTGGGTTCTCAGTGCCTCCAAGGTGGGCACTGCACAACATCTCTGGACAGCACATTCCAGAAACAGCTGCCTGGGAGAGGAGAGAAATTTATTTTTCTGCTCCACAACTTCTCGTTGACCTGCTCTTTGTTGCACCTTCTGGGCTTCTGCAAAGTGTTCTCTCTTATGTGGACATTCCTGGGTCTGGAAGGCAATACTGGCCCAGCCCTGGGTATGGGACACATTTCTATCTGTGTTCTCCAGAAGAGAAGGAAAACAGGTTGGTCTAGGGAAGTAGCGAGTCTTGGTATAGGAAGCATTTCTAGGTTCTAGAAGAAATGTCAGAAAAAGCAGTTGTGTTTACTGTAAGGTCTCATAGGCTCTTGAGAAGTATTCACATTGAGGCAGCGGCTTCAAGTTGCAGTGTCTGTTCTGGATAGTTCCTCTGTGGGCCATCCTTGTTCTCAAAGGAAAATCAGATTTCAGAATGGATGAAACTAAGTTGAAACAAAGCAGTCCTGACTCACACTGGAGTTACCTGGAGTTAGATTCCGGGGGTATGCTGTTTGTGACAAATCCCTTGGTCACGTCTTGTTATTTATGAGATGCACAGTTGGGGTAGTGATCCTCTCCTGTCTGAAACAAATTACTTCGATAGTCCTCGTCTGGTTTATTGAATCGTGCTGCTCAAAATTCGGTGCAATGATGTATCAGGGGATGTATTGAAGCTACATTCATTAGGGATGCTTTGAGGATATGTGAAAAGCCATTTGTAGGACTAGGTAAGAGTTGGAATCGTGGCTGAGACCTCCCCTCACTTCATGGGAATACTCACAAACTCCAGTTCACACAGGGCTCCTGATCTAAACTCTAGTGTAAAAGTGCAGTGTAGGAAGTTGTTTATCTCTGCACAAGACCCTTCAGTTTTAGCACCAAGTTGCACAATAAGAACAGAAATGGGTATGGAGTAGGTAGAGCTTTGTGTTTACAGAAGATCTTAAACTAAAAAGGCCTTGGGACGAAACTCTGATCCTGGCTATGTGCAGTTCTAAGTTTGATGCACCAGCTGTAGCTTTTATCCTATTGCTGTGGGGCTTGTTTTTGGTTAGTGATCCAAACAAGGGGCAGCTGCACCCATTTAATTAAAAAAAAAAAAAACAAACTTCTAAAAGCTGTTAGGCCAGATATGCTTGGAAGTGTGTGGACTGTGGGTTCGTACAGAGGTGTGAAAGCAAATACAACCCTGATGTTCGGTTTCAGTGGAGTTGCACTGCAAGTTTTCCTTAGCAAAAGGGTTGAAAAAGGAGAGCCTGACAGAATGTTAGCCAGAACGAGAACTGCTGCAGAAAGATCTCATTTGGGAAAGGGGAACAAAGAGCTTTTGTCACCTTAACGTGTATTGCCCTGTAATGGGAAC
This sequence comes from Chamaea fasciata, assembly GCF_029207755.1. Lineage (NCBI taxonomy): Eukaryota > Metazoa > Chordata > Aves > Passeriformes > Sylviidae > Chamaea > Chamaea fasciata. Next base: position 16,341,626 of record NW_027094092.1, on the reverse strand, counting down.
AGCTCACTACTTTTTGAGCCATGTGTGTAGCTGCCTTTGGTCTCTGGTTCATCGTCCCCGGGCTGTGTTAATATGCAGTTCCTGCTTGCATTTTCCTGCTCCATCTCTGGGGGAGAGGGACAGTGTCGGCCAGCACACACAGAGCAGCACTGGCCAGTCCAACATGAAAGCTTTACCACAGCCCCCGAGGTGCGAGTGGCAATGGGTAGAACCAAGTGCTGTGGTGTCACTTGGAAGTACAAACTGTGTGTTTTGCATGGATTTTGCACAAACGTAAACTTCCCAGTCTGCCTGTCGCTTCCACAGCTGCTGCTGCTCTGCTTTTCACAAGAGAGAGGTGGAGAAACATTTTGTAGTATGCAAAAATCCTGTAGAGAGACAGAATATGGTGTCACCCACTACATGCTGTGTGAGGTGACGAGGCAGTTGTGCTATGGAGCTTTTGTGCTGGGCCTTGTACAATGCCCTGCTGATTATCTGGCGTGGAGAACAATGTCTAGAACACAGGCCCTTCCTCAGGGAGGACAGGGCAGCAAAGACACTGTCTTTTCTCTTTGCTTCCCGAAGACTTTTACAAGCCGAATCATGTGCCAGCTGTCAGTGGTGCTGTGCAGAGGCAGGAGAGGAGGAGAGAGAGGGGTGGATATGCCTCTCCCCAGCCTGTGTAGCTTCCATGTAGCTCTGAAGAGACATGACACCATTCACTTGGTGTGACAGGGTCACAGCCAAACCTCTGAGTCTGCAGGAGGAGAAGGACCAGATACAGCCCTGTCCTGCTCAAAGGGAAAGGTCAAGTAGAGCCCACACTCAACAGGAGCCTGGACAGGTAAATACTGTGGCACATTATTGAGGCATGTTTCAATAGCACATGAAAACCAAGAGTCTGTTCTGGTACCTGCAGCAAGGGACAAGCTTTCCCCATGTAGGTGTAACAGACAAGGAGAAGGAAAAGAGGTGTCTGTTGTCCATTTCACACAGATTCAGCAACTGAGATGATGAGCAATTCAGTGATTCTCTCAAAGGAACTCGGTGACTTGGGCTGAAATTTGAATCCAGATCTTAATTTGGCAACAGCAATAACCAGGTCCGCAAACCTCCTAAGGGGCCTGTCCCCAAAGACAGGATCTTTAATTTCTCAGCACATCACTTTAGCTCTTTTCAGATACAAAGGCTACATTTCTATCTTTGTTAATGAAAGGAAAGTTGTTTGGGCATTTCTTGTCTTTCTAGTGGGATGGCACCAAGATCCAGTGTGGTATCTGCCAACTGAGAGACCGCAGAAAAACTCTGGATCATGCAGACTGTCCCAGTTTTGCAAGCAACGAAACAAGTGCCCACGTTTTGGAAGCTAGAGTCACACAATTCGTGATTTGTGGACGATTCTGAGCTCTCTGTCCCTTTGTCTATGGGGACTTTTATGAGTGTCTGTTGTTGTGAGGGTTCTTTGGCATCAAGTAACTTGGGAGCACAGGCTGCAATTTTTTCCTTACTTGGGAAACTTAGGGCTTCATTTACAGGCTCTTTCTGCCCTTGCCATAGTTGCTTGTTTCTAAAAAACCTGTGAAAACTTTCTAATTGAATCAAAACTCCTACTTGTCTTCCAGGTTGGTTGAAATCAGGCAGCAGTTCAAAAATTTGGGGTAGGCAAGAAAAAGGGACAGGCAGATGGAGTCTTGCTTAAGCTTGATTCATTTTTTGACCTCTGGCTTTAAAAAGAGCCCATGTTTTCAATTCTTGGGCCAGAAGACTTTCAGTGCGAAAAAATGCAGTGCTGTTACGAAGCACCTGAGCTCTTTATCTGAGAAGCACCTGGATCAGAAATGAATGTTAATCCAGTAATAACATATAATTAAACAGTTCTAATGGGGGCTTTAATCTCTCTTCTCCAGATGCAGTTTTGCTTTTGGCCTTCATCAGGGAGATTATGAAGGAACACAGAGGGCTTCTAATCCAATCAAAATTCCTTGATGGATTGGAGTATTTGTTGTGCTTTCACATTTTTGCAGTGGTTACACCACAAGATTAACTTCATTCACAGGGTTGGTATCTTGTTACTAAATTCAATGTAGTGGTTTGATGCGGGCAGAAAAAAGTGGGAGGGCAGGATACAAATGTGTCCTGTATCTCTGCGCGGCACAGAACTGCTTGGGACCAGGCTTTGGGATTCAGATGACACCTTGCAGTTTGCTGGTACCTCAGTGCTGACTTTGTGTGAGCTTGAACAGATCCGCCTTAAGCCCTGAACTCCAGTAGTGGCTGTATAGCTGAAAATCTTCTGTGGAAGGAGCTTTACCTGTCCAGCTGGGAACTGTGTGTCTGCTCTTTTGCCTTATAAAATTGTGTAGAGATTCTTGCCAAGTGTCTTGGCTTCAAATTGAAATTTCTGTTTGGCAGCAGGATGCTGACAAATGCTGGCTTGCAGTGTCTGACTATCTTCCTGCTATCCACTTCCTAATGTCATCCTCTGGGACTGAATGAGGGACTCCACCCACAAACTTTTTTGGGTCAATAGGTTCAAATTCAAGGGGGGGAAAAAAGCTTTTTTGCTCTTCTGCAGGCCATGTCACTGGTACAATAATGAATCACCAATGATGTTATTGAAGTCTTGATGCACATCTTGTTTTAATATTTGCTCAGAGCTACCCATCCTCACATGCTGGGTCTGTGATGCTCTGATCACATCAGAGCATCTGCTCTGTAGATTTTGCTTAAGCCAGTTAAAATCAGTTTTAAACTGGTAAGATTATTCAAATATGTGTATTATTATTTGTGCTCTCTCAAAAACGTTCTTAAAGTAGCTGAAGTTGTCACAGTTCTGCTGTAGTGGGTACAGCTGGTCTTCAGCCACAATTTGTCTTCTGCTTCTTGTATTTACTCCTGCTTAGACAGATTGTATAGACACAAGGATTCAAATTAACTTTCCCAAATTGTTGAATGTCAGTAGACCTGGCTGAAAAGGACAGAATTCTGTACAGATTTTACATAGATTTCATATACTGGGTTATCCAATGTCACTTTCCCACTCTGGATTATCTTTTTAAATAGAGCCAAGCACAGGGTTCTCCTTATGAATAAAAGCAAATTGTTTAGTGGGATTAATTTCTGCATTAAGAGCTATTTCATTATCTACTGGATGTGACATGAGAGAAGGTAGCTCTTCTACCTAAGTTTGGATGCTTAAGAACAGAAAGAATATTCCTTGAGATGATTTTGAATCCTCTAGAAATCAGGTTTTTGTGTTTGATACTTTGTCAAGTGCAATTAAGAGGGGGGAAACAAGTAATTTAGGAAATTTCATCTACTAGGAATTAGGGCTGTCAAATAAAAGCCTTTCCTGAAGGAATTCAGCACACACACAAAGGATCAGAACAGGACTCTGTAAGCGCTGTGTGTCCTTGCAGGCTTGGATGAGTCCGTGGTGCTGGAGAGCTGTGCAGCCTTTCTTCTTTCCCAGGCTGGGGATTCACCTCCTACTCCTGCACTGCCATTGAAGCCCTTCGGGGGGAACCCTGGAGTACTCCATTGGTTCAGAGTGGGAGTTAAATTAGTGGCTGGTGCCCAGGACCAGTTTGTTTTCCCTGTTTAGGTTTCCTTTCAAAGTCCTTGAGGGCAGTACTTGCTTCAGGGCAGGTGTCTTCTAAGCCCTACTGATGTCAGGTTGAAGCAGTGGTTTCACAGAGGCTGAAATCCTCTGTGAGGTGGCATTTGCCCTTTCTGTATCTGAGCTGATGTTGCAGAGGGTTGCTCTCCACTGAGTACAATGCCTGTCTAGCCCAGGCTGTTTCTATTCTTTCTTTTGAATTATCCCAGAGACCATTAAAAGGAGGAGGAGGTGGTTTATGTGAAGGACTCGGCACCACTTTGTGAGAAAATGTGAGATACCTGCACTGGTGGTGTGCGGGAAAGTGCCAGAGCATTTTATTGCCTCCTTCTTAGAAATAATGAAAAATAATTAGCAGATGACAATGTAAAAACAACTTTAGCTAGTACTTTTTTCCCCCCCCTCTTTCTTTCTTTTCTTTCTTTTTTGCCAGACAAAGCTCTCTGAGTATTCTTTCATCCGAGTGCTTGGCCACAACAGTTTCTGTTTTCTCCGAATCACATGCTAACCTAGCTTTGAAAAGTCTTATTGTTCATGTCAGCTGTCACAACCAGAACAGTTCTGTCCATGAAAAGAACAGAGACCCCATTAGGACACTGAGGGTTTTCTGCCAGCTGTTTGGTGTTTTTCTCATGTTATATCATCATTTCATTTGGAAAGATTTCACTGTGCTGCATGCAGCTTATCGTGTAAAGACACAGATCTATCTTGAAATCTTTCAGGTACTGGGTTTATATTCAGCCCTGGTACTGGCACAGCAGCACAGATAACTCAGCCACACTGAACCCTGTGCTGTGACTACTGACAGCCACTGGGCAATAGAACTACATTTAACCTGCCTGGTATTGCCGTTTGTGCTACAGGCACAAACGTTGCTTTCATTTGTTCAGTAGGTTTGAATAGAGCAAAACAACAACCTACTCCTCTGTCTGCAGTTTAGATAATGGAAGAGTATTTCTGGATTTGAGTTCTTTCTTGTTAACAGCTGAAATGGTGAGCTAAGGATTGGCTGGGACAAGTTCCATGATGGATGTGAGCAAAGGCTTGTGGCTTTGATGAGATCAGCATGCTTAGCAGGCTTCATAAAGCTGGCTTGTTCTTTTATGGGATGGCTTGTTTCTGTGGCAATCCTTCAGTCTCCTGCTGTTGTGCAGGAGCTCAATGTTACCTGGCAGCACCCATCTTTAGCCCCTGATCACTTCCAGGAGCATCCTGGCATGCACATGTTTGGCCAGAAGTGGTGGTACCTCAGAGCCTTCTCTCTCTTTCCTCAGATAATCTCGGCAACAAAATGTTCTCTTCTGCTTGAGTTTCTTAACTCTCTTGGTTAAGAGGTTGTTACTCACACGTAAAATGAGTGTCCTCTGTAGGATCTGAGACTTGTGACTTTCTGCAATTCCCAGGCAAAGAAGAAGGCCATAGCTCTGATTTTGCTGGGTTGAAGTAGAAGATGCCTGACTCAATTTCCAGCTTGCTGCTTCAGGGCCTTTCTTACGGCTGGGGTGAAGCTGCCCCTCTGATCTCTACACAGCTTGATTCCCTTGAGGGTAAAGCTGCATGTGGCTGTTTGTGCGAAAGACTCAGGGATAATGACAAAATAGGGGAAAGTTTTGGCTTGATACAACATTTCACCCTATCAATTTATATAGATTTATATGTGCTATAAACCTACGCAACCTCAGCTCTTCGGCACATCACTTGTGTTTGCAGAGCACCAAATGTCAAGAGCAGGATGCCCCAAAACACACACAGGACTGTTGCTGGGTTTAAGTGAAAGACTTCAGCCCTGTGACAGCTTGTGCTTTGCCATGGTTTTAGGCCTGAAAGTTGGTCAGGGATTCTGCACTGGCAGGTGTAAAGCTGAGTTTGACAAGGCAAGGCCTTGGCATGTATGGCAAGATGAGGGTGTGTGTGCTTAGATGATTCAAGAAGGTGTTTTTCTAGTAGTGTTTGGTTGTTTTTCTGTGGTATTTTATTTAGCAACACTCAAACCATGGTATGGCCTGTCACGATCTTTGGGGATGGTGGGCATTGAATGTAGGGTAGAGTTAAGTTCTCTCTTTTGTTCTGACAGCACTTTAAACAATTTACAGAGCATACTTAAAGCAACAGTATAATTTCATCAGAGTTAAAGGGCCTAAGCCTGTTAGTCCCAGGTGAATTCAGGCTCAGTGCTCACAGTGTGAGCATTGGTGACATACTCTAAGCATGGGAGGAAGTCACTGACAAGCTCTAAAGGCTTAGTGGCACTTCTGTATATAAAGTTTCTACAGTGTAATTCAGTAACCACTGAAAACCCTGGGATGCCTTCAGGCTGAGCTTTACAGTAACATTTACTCCTAACAAGAACATTGGTGTTGGCACTATTTCAGTATTTTCCTTATTCCCACTGCTAAACCCAACAAGATAGGCCACACTAAAATAGGATTCATTATTTGTGTTCTTGTTAACTGCTTGTAAAATATAAAGCGATTACTCTGGCAGATGAAGCGCCCGTGCTTTCAGGAATATCAAATGCCTGCAGAGTGGAGCTGGGAGAGCTGCCATAAACAACAGCAGGCTCTTCCAGAGGTACCCTGGGACTGCTCTGCTCTCCTGGCAGCTGAATTGTTTGCTGCTTGGAGCCAACACGTGCATTCCCAGGCTTGCTACAAGGTTCTGCCAGTTCTCCTATGGGAAGCTAAGGCACAGTCACCCCTGTGTTGGACACAGACATCACCGTATTGTGACTGGAAACTCAAGAGCTGGAGCCAGGTCAGTCTTTCCAGGGTTGAACTGCCTCTTGTTCAAGTCTTTCTCAAATGCTTCAGTTCTAAATGGTCTTTTAGAGAACACAACTGCAAAAGCATGTAAAAACAGGAAGATCTTAAATTACCAGATGTCACCTGGGTTGGAGTGGTTGTTTCTTGCTCTCAGTTTCTTACCTTGAACTCTACCATGTTCCCAGGGAGGCAGCTGAGGGGCCTGACCAATGGCACTGTTCTGACGGCCTATGGTGACCTCTGGTTTTCCCTCCAGACTTTAGTGCAGGGAATTGTCACGGAAAGGCTCCCAGCAGTAGACTGAATGGGAATATTTGTCTGGATATGGGGGCTGTAGCAGGAGGCTATGGTTGGGAAGGAGCGCTCTCGAACAGCCTGTGTTAGCAGCACCCAGCCAAACAGGTCAGTGAGAATGCAGCGCAGCTGGAAGGAACCCACAATCCAGAAACAAACAATACAGGACAAGTCTGGCATCACAAGGTTTGAGGTTGTTTTCAATCCCTCCACCCAGCCCTCATTCCTCCTCTTCCCTTCTCTTGTGCTCATGCATTTTTGCTCTTTTTTGTCACTTTTATGACTTATTCTTCTCACTTGCACACTTGTCATTATCTATTGTTGCTATTGCACTCTTCACAAGCTTTTTTCTTGCTTGTGCTTTTTCTTTGTTCTTTCTTGCGCATGTTTTGTTTCTTCGGGTTTTTTTGGTTGTATTTTTTGTTTGTTTGTGTGTGGGTTTGGTTTTGGTTTTTGTTGTTGCTGTTGGTTTTGTTTGTTTGTTTTTAATTTCACCCTTTGGTTGTGCTTTTCCTTTGCTTTTTCCTTTGCACTTGTTCTACCTTCCTCTTCTCTACTGCCTTTTACTTACAGGTATGGACTTCATTCTGGAAAGCCTTCTCAGATTTATGCCAGGCCAGTTATTAATCATTCAGAGGCCTCAGGTAATGAGCAAAACCAGTAGCAAACAATTGTCACAGCTTTGATAGAAGAACAAGTGCAAGCAAAATCTGGCATTTTCCCAACTGGAAACAATGACTGCAGAATTTAGCAGAAACTTGAAGGAAAGAAAGGAGTATCACTGTCCAGATATCTCATCCAGGTACAGCTAAGGCCTGGCCTAAGCTCTAACTGGGAGAGAATTCCCTAGACATGCTTTAAAACAAGGCTCTTAAGAATCTTGGGGTGAAAGACTAACTGAACCATCTAATAGCTGCTCTCCTCTGAAATTCCCTCAGGATACAGATGCTTTAAACACAGCAAACTGTTGGAGTGCTTCTCTAACAAGAACTGGGACTGCATCTGATTACTGGGAGTAAAGGTCACAATGCCATCAGTTCAGAGGAGGCTTTCAAGAAAGCTCAGATATCATTTCTTGGAACTCTGAAAAATACTTAAAGATCATGAGACAGCACTGGGTGAAACCATGGAGGGTGCAGAGACCGGCTAGAGAGGCAGCCTGGTCCTAGAGAACAAAAAGGGATCCTGGCATGACATGTCTTGTAGATAATTACACACAAACAGATGGTAATGTACACGAAAAGCTGGCTATAAAACAATAATTTCAACATATGAATAATGCCTATTATCATATCAGTAAAGTCACGGTATGTAATTAATGTTGTTTCAGCAGAGCTCATGTTTGAGATAGAGATGGGTCAAGCCACAGACTCCTGCCTAATAATGTGAAAAGGTCCTGGTTTATTCTTCTTTACAATTCAGCCACCCTGATCTTAACTACTCACTGACTTTTGACTGTAGCAAACTGCCACCGTAGGGTTCCTTTTGCAGACTCTGACTGCTGGGCATTTCCTGCTGGAATATGACTGCAAGTATTTCCTTGCCACCTCTCACTGCAGGGCCCAGCTGCAGACCCAGACTGAGCTCACAACAGATTCCTCACAGCAATGACTGTCTCTCCCATTTTGGGAGAGAGTCTTCCAGTCTTCCCAAATCGTTCCTTCAATACTTTGAGCTCCTTTTTCCTCAGGATCTTCCCCTGATTAGCTAACCCATTCTTTATCATGCTCATAACACAGCTGTGACTTATCGGGGGTGAGGTCGTCTGTAACTTTTTCTCCTAAAAATCTATCAGTCATAACTATCTGAAAAAGTTGAGATAATGTATTCCAAACATTCATGTATCTATAACAGTAAAATGAAACAAAAGAAATCACTGAACAACTTACCAGTAAAATCTATCATAACTCAGACGGAATAACACTCAAACCTGGTATAAATGAATTTTGACAGCAATAAAGCTTAACAAAATGAACTCAATAGAACTCTGCCCTAAAGGGACTTTTTATTAATAAAATGTAGCTCAGTTATTACCTCAGTAAAACAGAAGGTGCACTAAAGAAAACTCAAAGTTAATCATTATTAATACTGAATATAGCTGTGATCTATATGAAACTGGAATAAAACATTGTCTAAACTTAAAAATACTGAAACTTAGCAGAAATTTACAAAATTAACTTAATAGAACTTAGGCTTGCTCAACTTAACAGAAGGTAACGGAGCATTATATTATTGGACCTTAGGTGAACATAACTGCAAATTAGTACATTTAAAAGTTATAGATACAAGAAGACATAGCTGATTCCACTGCTATTAACACAACAAGAAAATGAAAAAGTGAACAATCTCTAAGAGATATTTCTCTTACAGCATGATGGTGTATGTACTGGAGGGATAAAAGTTGCAACAAGCGTATTAAACTTATAAGTAATTTAGTTATGAGAAAAACCCATGGCAACTGCAAATTTCACAGAAACAGAAATTTAGTAAGACTTTTTAGAGTGCAGGGTTACTGAAAAAGAATTTAATAACGTGTAATTTGGCAGACTGCTGAACATCTGAGAAGCTTCTCGCGATTGTATTTTGTGTCATTTCATCCGGCAAATTTGTTAACATTCTTGTTAAAGAAATCAGACTGTGTTGAAATCTTTGACAGGTAATAAGGCACTGCATTTACTGCTTTGTATCCCTCCAGCAACCGTCAAACTGTAAAAAATTAGAATTCAGTCAGAAAACAAAATTAAGTTAAACCTATATCGACACGTTTTCAATGAGTAAAGCTTTATTAAACAGAGGCAGGCAGAACGCACTCCGCGCTGGGGCAGAGGGGCTGTGCCGCCCGCAGGGAGCAAGGAGAGGACGGGAGGAGAAAGAGAGCCCCGGGCGCTGCCACCCGGCCGCCGCTGCGGGGGAAAGGAGACACCAAAGGCCGCCGTGCTGTGCTCACATCCGCAGCGATTCCATCCCGAACTCTGCCCGGCCCGGGCAGCACCCGCGGGAGGAAAGCCGAGGGGAAAAGCAACACAAAAACCCCCTGAAGGCTGCAAACGGCAAAAGGGGGAAACGCCGAAAATACAGAGAAGGTTAAAAAGGCTCAAGAGCGCTTGCGGCCCCCTCCTCCCGCCGGTGCGGGGCCGGCCCGGCAAAGCCCCCGGGGCTGTTGGAAAGCCCGCGCAGGGATCGGCATCGGAGCCTTCCGCTCCGGGAAGGAGCTGGGAACAGGGAATGTGCTCCGGTCCTGCCGTCTGCAGAGCTCGCGCGTTCCCTGTGGAGCCGCGAACCGAGCGGGGCTCGGGGGTTTCTGGAGGATAAAACTCACCCGGCGGAGCCGCCGCGGCTTCCCGGGGAGCGGGAGCGGCCGCCCCATCGCCGCCCGGGACACGGTGTCCCGCCGGAGCCATTTCGCGGGCGCGCCGCGCACGGGTTCCAGGGCGGTTCCCGGGCGGCTTTTGGGAGCGGGATCCGCGGGCGGCGATTGCCCCGATTTTACATCCGAGAGTTTTAAACCCTCGGCCTGCGCGATTTCCCGGCTATCCGCTCCGCGGCTCTTCCGCGGCGCGGCGCGGCCCCTCCGCTGTCTCCGCGCTCCCCGGCTCCGCGGCCGCGCTGCATTTTCCGGTCCCGCCTCCCTCCCCCCGGGCGGCGCCTTCCCGGGAGCTCTGCTTGTGTCTCTGTGTTTGTTCCCGTGTCTGTGTCTGTTTGTTTCTCTGTTTCTGTGTTGGTTTCTGTGCGCTCCGCCCCGCCCGCGGCCCCGGGCTCTCCCCGCTCGGGTCCCGCTTTTGTCTCGGTGTGTTCGGGGCCGTCCCCGGCCGGCTGGAGCTGCAGCCGGCGCCTTTCTCCGCTCTGTATTCGCCGCCCGAATTCCGTCCCGCTGCGGGCTGCCCGTTCGCGGCTCTGTGGATCCGTCTCTCGGCCCCGGTCCCGCGGCAGCCTCGGCCGCGCCGCCCGCCGTCGCCCCGGGCCGTCAGCTCTCGTAATAAGTCAGCCGAGACTCCCTTTCCTTGGCGCGGGAGAAGCCGATTCTTTATTCACAGCACCGGTGTTACGCAGTTTTCACAGACCCCGTGTGCAGCACCTATTGGCTGCGCGTTGTTTTAGTACTTCATTTTTGGGTCAGAAGGTGATTTGTGTGTATGTGCTAAGATTCAGGTTGTTTACATTTTTCCTTTGTGAGTTCTCATGGAACAGATCTTATTGTTCACACGGATACATTTATTTTTCAACCCGAGAACAGGTCATTGTGTTAACGAACCTTTCATACCAGGATTGTTTTCACATGGGAACTTGCAAGTTGCTTAACTGCACTTAGAACAGGTGACAGGCTAGCTATTAATTTAATAGAGCAGGCCTGATTTTATGAGGCCTTTCTTTTATAATTCTTCTACCTGTCACAACACACAGTACTGATACAATACTGTATCCAGAGATGCTATGATACAGTATTTGCTTCAAGTTATCCAGGAATCCACTGCATTTGCAGAATGGATGTGTGAATGAACAGGAAACCTGCCCCTCTCCAAGTGGTGCTTATCTTCATATTCCCTGGGGGGGGGGGGGGGGGGGGGGGGGGGGCAGTTCCTAGAACTACTGAGAAAAGCAAGGAATTAATTATAAATATAAGATCACAGGGTGGAAAACAACCCATTACTTATAAAGCTGGCTGCCAGCAGGGCCAGCAGCATTCAGTGGTGGAAGGGAGGCTGTAGGGGGGAAATCTGGTGACTTCTGACGCTGCACACACAGAAACAAAGCTTGTGGCTGATAGATTTGTTTTTATTATTATAGAACAGATGAACTAAAATAAGCCAACAATATAATTTTATGCCAACAGCCATCTTTCTAGCACAGGCGGTGACTGACTCAGTTATACCTTTCTCCCCACCTCCCCGGGCCTCTGTTCAAGGGAAAGCAAATGGTGGTGACTCTTGCACATGGTTCTGGACTGCAGTGATCCTACTCCTGTTACCTGTGCAGGTGTGCCTGGGAAAAGAAGAGGCAGGGGAGCAGAGAAAAGAGTATATATGTTGTAGGAGCAATAAGCAGAAAGGTTTGTGGATCCTCTTGCACGTTCACACCTTGTGACAGAGTAGATGGGACAACTGGAGAATCTTGCCCGCTTTCAACATGTAGCAAGCCCCTAGTTGCTACTCTAGTCAAGCCAGGAGTTTCTTCCCATTCCAAGCTAACAGGGCAAGATACACTCAGTGGGGGAGCTTTTGGCAGGGTAAGGGGCAGTCTATGTAAAACCAAACCAAAAAACCACCCCCACCCCCCCCTCAAAAAAAACCAACCCAAAACAAACCTGCATTTTAAGCCACTTCAAAGTAAAAGTTACTTCTTATAATATAATAGATACTTTTTAAATGGCAGGACCACCATCCTAGAAAGACCAAAGGGCTTGCACTCAAGACCAAAGAAAGAAAAACAGAAAACCAACCAAACAAAAGAAAAAACAAAACAAAACAAAAACCAAAACAACCAAAAAAAACCCAAGAGTGGCCCCACTCTCAAGCTTGGCTCTTCTCTAAAAACAGCACTCGTCATCCATCTGAATAGGTAAAAGGAGGAGTGGACAGTAAATAAAACTGGTGCAACTTCTTGCCGGCTGGCGCATTAACCCAAAGCTCCGTACAGCCCCGTACGACTGCGCGTCCTGCGTGGTGGCAGCATCTCTGCGGTCAGCTTTCATCGCTGTATATGCCCGTATGTATATCTGAACATATACATACACATACACACAATAGATTATATTGTTTATAATGTTAGTCTGGGTCCAGGAGGAGGGCTCATCTCTCTTTCACGTGGTTCTGTGCTCCTGCGCTGTTGCTGCTCCCGTTGCCGCTCCCGTTACTGCTGCTCCCGCTGCTGCTGCTGCTGCAGAGGACCTCCGTGAGGTCATCCATGATGGTGGTCTCTTTAGGGTCCACGAGGTTGAACTCCCTGATGAATAGGATAAAGTGTGTGTAGAGTGTGTTTAAATGTCCGTGCAGCTCCAGTGCCAAAGTCTCCTTAAAGTGTGAGGAGTAGATATGGGCCAACACATGGAACAGGTACTTGCAGATCTTCTTCACTAGGGACTCGAATGAGTTTGGGAATTCCTTGCCTGAAAGGAAGATGGAGAAACACCACGATAGCACCAGCTGCTCACTGTAAGCCCCACAGCAGCATCTGGGTAAGAGCAACCAGCCCAACTTACATAGCAAACAACCTGAGGGCCTGTGTCACAGTGTCCTCTTTTGACAGGAATCTGGGGGACAGGGCTAAGGAGGTATTAAGCATTTTCATTCCAAGTTAAATTTTAAACCTTAAGGGTTCAAAAATCAGGCAGCAAGTGTAGTTGTTCTCTAAAGGCACTATGTTTTTTGTTACTGGCTGTAAAAATGAGAGGTTCTTCTGTGTCCTGATCTAGTTTGTCGAGGAGTGAGTTTTTCCCCAGGAACACCAATTCAGAGATCCTAAAATGGAAGCCAAGGTACATGGGCCTTGGTGGAGTGCAGCAGTTTGTACATAACTTTATATAACGTGTTCTTTCATTTCACTGTTGAAATTCTATCAAAGGGGAAAAAAACTGCCTCCTTCCAGATCAAGCTGCTTGTAAGCAAAGGCTGCTAGCCTAATGTTTTCTGTACTGTAATGTCCCATATTGTAATGTCCTGGTTTCCCAATTGCCTATTGAAGTGACTCATGAAGCCAGCTGATTTTAGTCCTGATTAATCCCACCTACAGTAGCTTCAAGTTTCTATTTTCTCCCCCTTGACCACAGGCATTGCATGTAGCAATCTTGTTAGGATACAAATTTGAGTTAAAATTACTTTGCTGTTGCTTTTCAGCTCTTAAAAATCACATTCTTATTTAATCTTTGTATGGGAAAGAAGACTGCAAACACTCTGAGAGACAATGCAGAGCCTTGGGCAAAGAAAGCAAGCCACATTGCTGCAATCCAATTTACTACCCACATTTCTTAATGCATTGAGGCTCTAATGGAAACAGTAAAGCCACAGAGAGATTGAAGTTTGCTATCAGCAGACTGTATTGAACACACAAATACTGACTGTTTTCAGAATTTTATCCTCTATAAACCCAGGGTAGATCATCTCAAAATGCCTGAAGAAAAAGGGGTACTGATGCTGAGATTTGGGCCAAGGGATCAGGTTTGGGATACTTTCACCCCAGTTCATACACCAAAGAGGGTAAATATTTTTTTTTACTGCAAGAATCAACCAAACTTACAATCTTCCTTCAAAAAAACCCCAGACAACCAAAACTACAAAAGAAACATGCAAAGAAAGAAAACGATATATAAAAACCCAAACCAAAACCCATCAAACAGAAGTGAGAAAGCTGTCTGGTAATCATACACATGAATGCCAACTTTGACTTGACTGATGGTGGCACCCCCAGAGAGCCCCAGGAAGCGGCCATACCGTATTTTGTTGGAAAGACGTCCTCATCTGTCACTAGCTTCTGCACCGAACTCATGACGAAGTCAACGTACTGAGGAGCAGTGCACTTGATCTTCTTTCCCCGCTCATCATACCAGTAGTACTGTCTGTGGAGAGAAGGGACAGTGTCACCACCTCACACTCTGCCTCCTCAGCTACTCCTCCAAGAGACTGTGTCCAAGTAATATAAAACAGCAGCTGCTAAAGAAGGGATTCACTTCTTTCTGCACTGAAGAACCTGAACTTGTGTTGGCCGATTCTCTCTCCCTGCCAGTCTAGGCCAGAGAGCAGGTGGCAGCACCAAGCACAGAAAGCCTTGCTGACAAGGCTCCAAGGAGAGAAGTTCTGCTGAGGGAGTGATAACTCCCTATCCATGACAGGTTTACATACAGTCTGTAGAACTCTACAGGAAAGCATTACAGAACTATACTTACAGGGCAACAACATTGCACAGCTTAACCTGAGCATAAATCAGTTCTGTAGTGCAGTACTGTGAAAGAGTCAGATGGTGGCTCCAGAAAACCGCCTTTTCCAGCCTGGGCTCTCCAGCACTGGCAGTGATTTCAGGTGCTCCAAATCCTGCTCCAAAATGCAACCTGGGGGAAGTTTTCAGGCCCCTCCTGCACATCCATACCAGTGCATGTTTGACCTCTGCTCCTTATTTACAGTTACACACTCCCCCAAACACCTGAATTTATATGTGGTTCTGCCACCAATGAATATTCCTGTTGGATCTTAACAGGAGATACTAGCCCTTCAAAAGCAACCATAATTCAATCAGTTAGCCATAATCATTTTGATTAACTGCAGCCATCCCTCAGGTGACAGACAATCTGAAGGCTACAAAACAACTAAATGTTGTTCCTTTTTTAAAAAAGTCATGGTTAATTAAAGCATCTCTAACTGCTACCAAGAGCAGCTACCCACTGGATTAGGCACACAGTGAGAAATGTTTTACAGATAAAGAATGCACCTTCCTAAAAATGAAAACACTTTTAAAGTGTTTTTTTTCCTATGTCACATTAGACAAGTCAGTTTATGAACTTTTCTTCAATAAATCTAAGCTCAAGGCACAGTCCTATATCATTACACGGCTGATAAGAAATCCATTGTACTGGTCTTCTCCAATGACACTCTTCATGCCCCAAGCCATATGAAAACAAGAGGAAACTGCAGAACTAAGCAGAGTCGTTCAAGTTAGGAGAGGAAAGGCAACTACAAACTAGTTCTGCAAACATTAAGGTTTCAGAATTTTTCTTTCAGCTCCTTTTCCCTGTGTAGTACCTGGTCACTCTGTCGTTTACTAGAGAGACAAGGATTGACTGCAAAATTGCCTAAAAAGGTGAGTGGGTGAAAACAGCAGGAGTCAGAAGTTCTTTTTAGAACTACGTCAGGCATCAAACCTGGCCCTTGGGCCCGTAGGCACAGATTGTGCTCTTCACCACTGCTCATCTCCTTTCTACAAACCACCTCTAAGGAATTACACAACGCAATGCACCAACACAACCCCGTTTGTCTACTCCTGTAGTGAGAAAGAGACCCAGGCAATTTAGCCTTTTTTTGGGTCTTAAGACAATGCTTGTCATCAAGAGCAGAGGCAGGCTGCACTGTTCTGCCCCAGCAGCTCTCTCATGCTGCAGAAATCCTCAACTGCAAGATGGAAAGCACAGTTTAGAGTTGCCCTTAGGTGCAAATCTGAGTGTTGATAATTGGATTTTAGTCAAAAGAAACAATTTGGCAACTGCACAAGTTCACTTATATTCTCATGTAAGTGAATAAATCTGCTCCAGCATCCCACTGCCTATTCTTTCTGCCTTCCCTTGAAAATTAGGAAATTAATTATGCAAAACTGGAATTAAACAGAAGAATCATTCACAGTAAGGGGATAACTACAAGGAGTGTCCTGTTGATTAGAGCCATGTGTTTTTCTCATGTTTCAGGTGCTGTAGAACAGATTTCACAGCTCTCAGGGGAAGAGAGGAGCCCCTGACATGCCATGAACATCTCGCACCTGGTACGTGGCTTCCACCCACGCTGGAGTTATCTCCATGAACAGGATAGGAGCAGTCTGGGGCCATGGAAGGGCTCACTTGGGCACAGAAGCCTAATTGCATTCCACCACTGGCACTGTGACAGCACAGTCCCATATTAGGGAATGCATGGGAAGCAGAAAGGACAAGACGATGAGACTTAAGGGCACTTTTCAAAAAGCTGCAGAATTAAATCTCCCCTGTATGGACAGTATGAGGAATCTGCAGCTCTGTTCTAAATCCCAGGGAGAAGATGACTATGGGTTTACCAGAGAAGAGCCTGTGATGCAAATAATGAAGCAAAACACATGTGAAATCACAAATGAAATCACAATAGTGCATCTTAATATATGTATGTACTTTATCCCTTTTCCTGTAAAACATTCTGGGCTGGTGTTGATGACACAGAAGTCAAGGCACAACAGAAGTTACACCAATATACAAAAAAAAAAAAAAAAAAAAGCTTCTGGAAGGAGGGAAAAGCATATACTGTGGAAATTATTTTGTCTGGAAAGAGAGACAGTCCTGGTAGAAATACCAAAAAACAGGCAACATGAAGAAAGCAGGACAGAAAGCCAGAGGTAGGAGTATAGTGCTTGTGAGCAGCTGAAACAGCTTTGATGGTTTCACAGGGGTTAAGCAATGTCTGGATGGCAGAGAAGAGAAAGGGGGCATCATGTAAAACCATACAGCTGGGGGAACTTAAATGTAAGAAAATGTAAAACTTAAAAGTTTGAATTAAGCACTCAAGGAGGAAATCCCTCCCTACGCAGAGACACTAAGGGCAAGGTAAACATGAGAAAGGACACTAAGATTAGAAAAAAATGAGTGATAAACATTATCCATTAAGAGATTTCACGTGACCAAAACATTTTGAAAGGCAGGCTTTCTGAAAGTTAGCATCCATCCTTGATTTCCACCTCAGGAGTTTTGTAGTCATCCTTTTATGTACAGCACTTACACAGGCTCTCATTTAGTACACTCACTGCAGACCTTTGAGCAGTTGTAACCAAATGTCAGCTGGAAAACCAGTTTATAGCTCAGGGTGCTTTAAAGCTGATTTGTGTAATAATAAGCTATAAAGCATACTAAATTTTAATAGCAAATACTGTGTTGAAACATATTACCTGCTTTACAACAAGTGATAAACATATTAATGACTAAAATTAAGTAATTCCCAAAGTCACATTCATTCACCCTTGTTAAAGTTTGAGGATAACTGGCCACTATGGTATTCCTCTTGGCATTATCCCACCTTGCCAGCAAATGCTTCCATCTGTTCTACACTGAGACTAAGTTTTGGTCAGATGTCTCCTAGTGATGACCGTAAGCAGAAATTCTCCTCGCTGTGTGCAGATGGCTGTGCTATCTCACATATCTGACAGAGGGCTGAAAGCTGCATCTGTCTGCAGTTTGTCAGTTGGCCACAGCTTCTCTCAGATGTTAAAACCTTGCCTCAAGTATTTAACTGCAACCAGCGCTTATTGTGCCAGCAAATACTTTAAATTTAGGACTTCGTACTTGCAGTGCAATTTCAATGTCAAGTAACTTGACAAGCAACCAGTTCTCAGTAGTTACTTGAACATCTCAACCATAAATAAAAAAAGCCTTTCTTAGGCATGGCCAGTATGGGGTGATCCAAATGTATCATCAGGATCTGAGTAGGGAAAATATAAAAGTGGAAGAGAATGCAGACTTTCATATGGAACTATCCAAGAAATCAGCATGGGGAAAAATGGCAAACTGCACCTTAACTCCAAGGTAATGTAATTCCATGGCAATCTTATATAACCAGATGCTATTTTATTCCAAAGGACAGGAACAAACAGATCATGGCCACAGAAGGCTAAGCCTGAAGTGTCCACCAGATTAATCAGAAACTGACACCAGTGTTTAGGTGTCTCTCTTTATACACTGGAGACAGGTCCAAGGCACAAGGAGGCACAGCAACTGGTGCTTCTTCAACATGACAAGCACATCCGTAGCTTACCAGAGCTCGGAAAGGCAGAACAAAAAGATCAGGATTTGGAGAACACAGTTATGAAGGGGGCCCACAAAGCAGAACTGTGCTGAGGTGTGTAGGCAGCTGATCTCACCTTGGTGGCTTTTTCACAGACCCACACACTTGCTAGAAGCAAGCAGCCTCCAGTTTGCAAACACGAATCAGCCACCTGCCCCCAAGTACAGGAAGGTACTGAGGTTGTTATGATTTAGCTACACACAAACCGTTTCAAGTGCTTCACCCAAGTGTAGACATGCTTCCTGTTATTCCCAAATAGCAAAATTATTCAGTTTTCCAAAACAAAGGATAGGAACATACTGCTATCAGTCCCTACCACTAAAAATACAGGCTACAGCTGCAGTTGCCTACAGGCACTTCCTCTCTTTATTCTGCAGCACAAGGTGCTTACAGAGACCTCTTGTTTAAGGCTCACTAGAGCAGAATGGAGCAACACTAATGCAGGTTCCCTGCCACCACCTCCTTTGAGCCACTATTTCCCACCAGCCAAGTGAATAAACAGTTAAAACTGAGTGCTTAGGACAGCCAGTGCTGCATCAGGAATTTAAACATGAGCAAGCTTGGGAACAGCAATCAACAAAATACCCATCTTACTGCTCACCATTTCTTATTTAGAGATATGCTGTCTCCTTTTGATAAAATCTGGGTCCAGCAGAGATTTATTACCTTCTCTTCCAGCTTTGTTTCAAAGTCTCTAGCGTGGCCTTTAACTGACAGTTATCATTCCAACTTTTACATGCAAAAATACCCTCCATATACTTTGCATGCTTCTGAGTGCTCTCAAAGAAAGCTCCTGATATTAATTTCAAGTGTACAAGATAGCCCAGTGCATTAAGCAAGGTTTTCTTTCTAAGAATTATGTAATGACTGTCAGAGATACAATATAGAGCTATGGTTCTGTTGCATATTCCCTGGGATGTTGTTTGATGTACTATGACATTAACTGCCCAGTTGTCTCTTTTAAAATCCATCTCCAGGAAATTAATGCCAGGAAATGCAAGAGGAGGGAAGAAAAAGACTATCAACACATGTTGGAGGGAAAAAACCCAAAACACAACAGGCTTATTCATACTTGACTGGATCTCATATTCCATCATGTTGCACTGTGCTCATGAGGAGCAGAAGTTTATCCTAATTTTTTCTTATATTCACACTGTAGAGTAACACTATAAAGCTTTCTTTCAGAACAAACTGCTAGTCAATGTTAAAGTCTACTAAGTTCCAGAGGCGGAAAAACACCAAACCAAAAAGTTTTCCTTACTCTTGCAAAGCTGCCACTTGTGTCCTCTGTGCCCAGGGGCTCTGGCAGAGAACCTGTGGCTCGTGTCAGGCTAGAGGTTATCCACCAGCAGCCTGGAGCTGTGTCAGCATTCCAGCTCTCAGAAGCACCCTGTGAGGTTTTCACAACTCACTTCTCCTGCCCTGCCTTCTCTGGAACCCCAGCACTGTGACCAGTACGGGCAGTCCTGCCCTGCCCTTGCTGAGCAGCACACTCTGTGCAGATACTTCCATGAGCAGCTGCACTGCAGGCTCAGGGCTGAGCTCCGCAGGACAGGGGCACAACAAAGGACATGGGGACCTGTGGCCCAGTCAGGTGACACTTGGAGACAGCAGGAGCTGACAACACCAAGACTCACTCAGGCTTTTTCAGCTGTGAGATTATAGAAGCTCAGGGTTTCCTTTGTTGGGGGCCCGCCATGGAGACACCAGATCGGGCTGTTACGAGGTTATTTAGTTACTGTACCAAGTTAATTTTAAGGATCTGGATATCCAAGATTCTGCTATGGAAAACCTGGGTCAAGTCAGTAAGAAAAGCTGGTCTGAGTGAGTGGGGGGTGTGTAGCTGTGAAGGGGCCTTGGTCCCAGCTCACAACTGACTGCCTGAGTGGCTCCCAGATGGTCAGACAGGGAAGTTTCCTTAACACCCTCCTTTCCCTCTCCCTCAAGCACACACATGGTCATTTGCCTCCCTGATCCCTCCTCATAAAACCAGCTCAGAGCACTCAAGAGATTCTCATCCTTCCAGTCCTCCACAAAAACAGATTTCCACCATACTTCCCTGCTGAAGGGAGAGAAGAGGATGCACAGCTGACACATTCTCAACAAGTAGAGACCTGCTGTAAAACACTTGCCCGATGCCATCCAATACCAATATCCTCCCCCAGGCAACTCTGAAGACATGGAAACCTTGCACATGTAATAATATGAAAATATTGACTTACGTATTGCACACTGCCATGGTCTGACATGACTCTCCTGTACAGAATTCTGAGATTGTACTATACTGTAAGTTGATGTGATGAAAGAAAGTTGTTGCTGAAAAATAAACAAAGGAAAGAAATTCAGAGGTAAAATACTTTGAAACACCGGTTATCCTCCAGACAATTATTTAAATACAGCAAGTGAAGCGACCTCAGTCTTGAGCTTGCATACAAATTTAAACATGATTTAGCTAAATGACCCTAATGATGAACTGCGTAACAAAGGGGTACACAGAATGAAAGCTCTTGTTTTGACTTTAAGATGAAAGCACCATGATGCATTAGCTCTTATTACTCACAAAGCAGCAAGACTGGAAAGTGTCTCTGTCATCAGCCTCACCTTTACAGTAGAATACTCTGCTATAAGCTGAAGGCAAACAATTTGCTACCTTCTTTTGAAGTCAGACTTAAAATCTACAGTGGCTAGAAAACAGCACTATTAGTTTTCACGACACATCTTGCAAAAACAACCAGCATGAAACCTAGCACACGTCTAATTTTTAAAAATCTCCTGAGATAATTTAACTTCTTAATACTTCTCATGGAGCACCTCACTTTTTCTTAATGAGTCTCTATAAAGCTTCCTAGTGTGCAGTTTAAAGCAGTTTCTTGCTACTACCACACACTGTTGAAAACATAAACACGAGTGGGCCATAGCTGCAAGGCGAGGACTTGCAGGAGTAGCCCAGGAAAGTACAGCAAATTAGGGCTGAAGTGCACAGGTACAGCATTCAGTCACAGTAGTTGCTCACACCTCTGAATTTCAGCCTGTTACTGTTTAAATCCCCAGCAATTCCACCAAAATTTGGAAGGAGTGGGGAGGAAAAAAATCTGGCCAAAAGAATTCACAACTTCTGGCTACAGGCATAAGTTGCTTTACATACAAGTCTTTAGAAACTACGTTTTTACAATGCGTCTGGAAGGTCAGTAGCTGGAGTCAGAAACATGCAGAACCAGCCGCTTTAGCAAGCAGTCAACGGGAATCTTGATGGCTCTCCAAAGAGCATCCAAAACTGCAGTGCCCTCAGTGCCACAGGGAGGGAGCTGGAAGGAGGAAATGCATCAAGGCTTTCATGCTGCTGAGCACAGCTGGGCTGTGCGTGAGACAGCTTAATTACTACTCAAGGTATAATGACATGCATTACACAGTAAGCATAAATAGTCACTGAGTGTTTCTCTAAGCACTGAAAACAGCAAAAAGAGTGAATGAATGGCCTCTCAAGGATGGACAGCAAGCTCAGAGCTGTATGAACACAATACTCACTGTTGCTGGCAAGCCACTCGTTGAGGTCTATTTCCCGTGGTAACATCACTAGTTCCTTAAATTCGAAGTCGGTAATTCTGGATTTTGTGTATTCTGGCTCTAGGTAAAGTTTCTTCTCTTCTGGTGCTGGCTTTTTACCATTTGGCTTTCCCTTGGACTTCCTGCAAGAGATTAAAAAAGAGAGAAGTGGGGTTTGTTCTACTGTTGAACAGCTACAGAAACCTAAAAGCAGCTGTTTCATCCAAACTCCTGTATTTGCCTTTACACTGCTCCTGCTGCATTCCCTTCCCCATAGCTTCATTTTGCTGCTCCATCTCCCCTGCCCTTTGGCCAGACGAGATTGCAAACTCCTGGGAGAGCCACTGGTCCCTCCTCAGGCCTGTTGACAGTGGGGACAGCAGGACAGCTCTGTGCCTGAAGGAGCCCATGTGAGGACCAACAACAACTGTGTCACACAGTTCCTGGTCACCCGCAGAACAGGAGTTTGAGAAACAGCAAATCCAGCTGCTGCAAGAAGATAGCTGGAAAAGCTGGTGCTGCTTGTTCGAAGCCTACAGCATTCCTTCCTCTCCAGCCCTATCTGAAGCCTTCCTAAGTGAACATCTGTGACTCCAGCTAAAAGCAGTGACAACCACAAAAAAACCTGTTTTCTCAATTCTAGGGATACCTCGGACAGAAGTATCTGAGTTCATGTTTTTCTGAAAACCCTTGGAAATCCAATGCATTATGAAATAACCTTCCATTTGGTTTATAAAAGCACAGAAACCACATTCCATGAAAGATGTTTATCTCCATGGCATACTGTGACTTTTCATCTCCCATCTCTGAAGTATTTGCTGTAATCACTGGAGTTTCCCTCTCACTTGTTTTTAAATAGACTCTCAGCCCAAGAGAGGGACCAGGGATTCAGCAGGACTTCAGAGGAAGGACAGTGGTCAAGCGCTGTGATCTTTTAGGCTATGTGGTCAAACATCCACGTGTTCCTACAGTCAAAAAATCCACCTAAGCAGAGATGGAAGATCTATTTAATGGTGAGGCACAATCATAGGACAATACTTGCTGTCCATTATAATGTAAAAACAAAGAAGAGATGCCAGTTCATTTTTAATGTCAAGCTGTCTTCATTAAAGTGGTTTTTAAGGATCTGCAAGCTCAGACAAGCCCACCTTTGCAGATGACTGCATTAAGTTTGCTGTCAAAACTCATTGAGATCTCATCCAAAGGAAACAGACCTCACATTTTGGCTCTTAACACACTTACATGATCTTGCAACTGTGTTCCTGTCTGAGATACATGCAGACCTAATTTTTGCTGTGAGGATTTGATAAACATCTTTCCTGGAATGGTGTTTGAAGTCTCAGTGCTCTTAAGAAAATATGATCTCTTGGTTTTCTCTCTTCAAGGGCTCTTTATTGATGTGTTTATTAAACCCATCTTCAGAAAGATTCATCATCCACACGATCCCTACTGGAGCAGAGAGAGACCAAGATGTGCCTTCCACAGGAAAGCAGCACTCTAACTTGGGTCACCAGCACTGCCAGTGTTCACTGTCTTAAACTTGTGTAGAGTCTTGTCACAGATCTCTCTGAACAGCAAATGAAGACTAGAGGGACTTCAGAAAGGCCACCATGAAGGAAAATCAAGGAGAACTTGGTGACAGCAGCACAAGATACACTCACAGCCTCATGATGTATTTACACAGATGTGCAGAAAGCACTGCAGGTGTCTGGCAGGGAACAGATGGTCACACCTTCTTTCCTATGTTAGTGAGAAAGGTGGGCTTCACAGTTTTAAGAAGGGATGCCTGTGACATATTTTTAAATAATACAACATAAAACATCTTTCTAAAGAATACAAATTCAGAATGAAGATCAACTAAAGGCAGTATTCACAAAGATGAATTCAGCACAAGAGCTGTACTCCTGCACATTTCCTGCCATGTCTTTTTTTCCACAGCAGCACATTCCAATCCAAATGGAGCCTGCCAGATTTGTCCTTTACATTTATTTAATGAAGTGAACTGGACTTATTCTCATAGCTGCTCCACAAAGATGTTTTAGGACATGAGAATTCAGTTTTTCCTCAGTGCAAGAGTCTTAATACAGAGGGGTTACTCAGTTCGATAACAGATCCTGGTTGTCGGACTATTCCTGTCTTCAAACCTTGCATTTGCTACATTTAGTGGTTTCTGGGTTTAGTTTGGCTGCAGCGGGAGGGGGCCAGGATTCTGGCATTCAAGGATAAGTTGATTTTTTTGGGAAAAATATAGTTCTAGTAACAGTCATGCAGAAAATACCTTCAGCTTCAGAGACTGGTTTGACAAACCGCATTAACCACACTCAAGGAAAAAAGTTATCAGTGAGAAGTAGTTTGGATGGAGTTTCTGTCTTTGCTGTAATTCAGGATAATTAAACCAAGGGCCCCAGGTTAGGGCTGTGCCACATCAGCTAAGAGCAGTCTTTTGAAAGGAGGAGGAGGGAAGAGAGAGACAAAGAGGTCTAAGACAGTCTGTCAGAATCAGGCTGTGGAGGGAAACCACAGAAGGAAGCGAGTCACAAGAGACTGAGGCAAGCCTTCCATCACATGGGAATGGCTGGGGTGTACCTCACCCTCACTTCAGCATCTCTTCCCCATTTCAAGGGAATAAACAAAAATTCAACACAATATATTCCACGAGTTTGCTACTGCAAACAACACTACATTGTCCATTTGCAAAATCCAGTGCCTCTCATTTTCACACACAAATGTCAATTCTCTGTTAGACCAGTACATGCAGCTGCTTTGAGTCTTTCTGCAACTTGTGCTGGAACTGGAGCACTTCAAACAAAAGCTTCCTGAAGAATCCCATGCTCTGCCCCCCTTTCCAAAGCTTTGGCTCAGTTTAAAAAGAACCTCTGGGGTATCATCACAGAACCTGCAAAATACCCAGAATCACTGCTATCAAAGGATTTATTCACACCACTGAAACATGAATGTCAAATTGCCATGTACAGCACAAATATCTTGTTAACCTTCTGCAGCTTCTGAGACCACAGCAAGACCATTTGAAATTGTTTACACCAGCACATTTCCGTGACCTGCATGCAGAGCAGCTGGGACACTACACGGCCCCAGCAGTGCAAGTACAAGCTAAAAAAAAAAAAAAAAAAAAATAAAAAAAAAAAATAAAAATACAGCCTTAAAAATGTCATTTTGAACTGGGCCATGTATCCCTCTCCAATTAGGCAGAACTTAGGTTCTACCGACTTACTCAAATTAACTGAGTCATGCACAGTGTAGGCTGTAAAACTCTGGCTTTAGTTTGGGAACCATCAATACCAGCCCATAGTGTAAAGTATTTTCTTTTTTAACTTACAAAGCTGGAACATACAGCAGTATGGAAAAAAACCTGTTCTAGAAACACAATTATGTATAATTAAGAATCAACTAAGAATACTTCCAAAAATACAAAATACCTGTTTATTTCAGATAAACCAAAGGTCATTCATACACAGCCACCAGGATTACCAAACAGTGCAAAGTTTAGGAATAAGCTTCCTTCCCTCTGTGCTCACCCCTACACCCAAGTTCACTGCTGTTTCAAAAACTTGTTAAGAAAACACCAGCTGGGCTCAACTCCAAAGGCACGGAGCGAAACATCCATTACCTCCTTTTTGTGAGCTCTTCTCATTCAAAATGCCTTCCTTAATTTTTCATTTTATGTTTAAAGTGCACAAATACAAAAAATGTCAAGAACAGTAGAGTTTTACTGTTCTATTCAGGAGACACCAAAATTCATCACCTGCAAATGATTGTTTATTGGAAAACATAACTCATGTCATCTAAGACCACAAAAAGAGCAGAGTTTTCAAAACACAGCTATAGGCACCTCAAGTCCTGTTTCAAGTTTACATGAGTCTTTCTTCAAAAATTAGCAAATTCTGCTGAATTTGTCATAACATGACCATGCCACATCAACTGTATCACCCAGGCAGCTGCAGAAGTAGCTGTTATGCAGCACTTTGGTGGTCTGTCTACAGCTTAGACAAGTCTTGTCTATCAGTACTTATATACTAATTAAGGAAAGAAATATCTTTAGGGAATACAAGGATGCAGCACTCTACAGTTTTTACTGACAAGCAAACCAGAGCACAAACTAATCCCTCAGACAATTCCCAGGCTAGGTTTGCCCCTGGTTTTAGGGACTCAACTGAACGTGATGCCACAGGCCAAGTCACACCCAAAATTTCAGAGAGGGAAATTTCAGAGAGGGAAAAGTGATGGGAAATGGCAGAAGAGAGATCACTCGCCTGAAGTCTAAGAAGGTTCAGCAAAACTGGTGCCAGGCAAAGACTTTACAACACTAAAGCTTCTAGCAGGGCTGCCATACTCAGGCCTGTGTCCAGCTAGAAAACACATCAGCTGGAAGTTTGCCTGGATTTCACTGGAGACAGAGAGGTTTAAGACACTCCACCAAGTGACAGCGCACTAATTATTTTTTTCCCTCATCTAACTGCTTTATTAAGATCAAATAAAATTGCCAATTTCCCAGCTTGCTTTCTTATCCTGTGTCAGTTAATAAAGATCCTCCTCTAATCTTTCTCTCTCATTTCCTTCTTGATCAGATGCTCAGGAGTTTCTTGGTTTAAAAACCCTTGCACTTAAGAGCATCTTCAAAGCACCATCAAGGTTTAGTTTTAATACCATTTTGAGGAAGTGTTATTCCCATTTCAGAGCAGAAACTGGCTGTAAGGTTCAAAGTTGATTCATGGTACAAATGCTAAAGATGTGCTTCAGTGTAAACCAACGTGATTTGTCTGGACAGAAGCACACATGAAGCAATCTGATTTAGCTGAAGAAGGACCAGAGACTTAATGCCTCCACATCCCAATGTGGATGTGCTCCATAACCTGATGTAGTTCACATCACTTAGGAATGGTGTCAGACATCCATGGTTCTGGTCATGCACATGATTTATTACCAGGTTGATCACTAGGGAAAACGAATGACTTATTAAATGCCAAACTTCCCTAAACTGACCACGCTATTATAGACAATCTCTACCAGTTCAGGATTCCTTTTTTTCCAGAGGAAACCAGCACAGCTGCAACAATTTCTTGCTGTCTCTAGCAAGCTGTGCAGTTTCTTACATTGCATCTGAAACTGAAATCTCTTCAAGGACAACTGATGATACTTTGATCCCCCTCTCCCAACCTCCACACCAGACTAACTGTCCTTGGGATGAATAGCTGTTTACTTTTTCTTTTGAAAGTAAATGTTATCAGTGGGTTTTCTCATTTTAGTCTGGCATATTAAAATGGAAATAAGAGTAACTTAAGAAAGTTTAAAAAAATATGTTAAAAGCCTATAGTGGTGATGACCAGGAGCTGCAGGCAAAACTCCCACCATTCTGTGCCCTCTGGATCATGCACCAGTTTCAGGTTTCAACCAAGTCTCAAACATCCCAATTTCCATTGGAAAATTTACAGTACAGGTCTGAGAGGCCTCACATGGCAAATCAGTCTGTTTGCAAACTTCAAAACTCACAAGCCATCTCAAGTCTGTGAGGATGAAAATCCCCATGTATCATGAACCTTACACGACAAAGACAGTATTTTGTGATTAATGTGGTGGGGTTTTTTGGGCTTTTTTTAGCACCTGACCCTATTTCTGACACAAGGTTAACTGCTATAATCCTAAAAATCCCCACAAATTCAGAAGAGAGCAAGTCTCATCTGTCGCCAATCCAGCTGTGACATATTCCACCAGTGTTGGTGAGAGTACAGACCCACGGACCACAGCAATGCACGCAAAAAATCACACAAAAAGAAAAAAAACTGTTTCAAGGAACATCAAAACCAAAGATGCCCACAGAAATATTACCAAATGATATTAAAAACAATAGTCAAGGGTTTGAGGGTTATTTTCAAGTAACCTGGCTTGTACTTTACAATTTGTATAGTTCACAATCTGCAAAAGCTTGGGGTTTAAACAGAATTTTTAAAGAGATTACTACAACTTTTAAAGAGATTACTGTCTGCAGCAGCAAGACCATATTCCAAGTTCACCTCTACGCTGAACTAGCTGGTATCTCAAACTATTGTGGCCTTCAATTTTTTTATCCTGTCTTTTTTTTTTTTTCTTTTTCAAGTATTGCATTTTAAAACACGCACCACTATATGAAGTGTTATGAAGTGAAGCACTCCTACCAAAATCTACTTTTTTGACACTCTAAGGATGGGGGTTAGCTTCTTAAAAGACAAAATTAGAGAGGCAGTAAACCAACATTGTAGCAGTGCCCTTCAGGCCAAACTTTATGAACAGTTTTTATTCTTCCAGTGAATAAGGGTTTAGAATTCCAAAGTAAAGGGGTACTGGATGTTTGCATTTTAGCTTTTCTCCTCTTGCCTTCTTTGGCTAGGGAGTCAAAGGAGACGTGAGTGGAACAGAAGAGGGAGTAAAACACATTAAGGCAAAAAAATTCCCATATTCAAGGTCTGTCCCTCTAATGCACTCCCTTTGCAGAAAGGAAAAACATAGTGATTTCAGCCATGAAAGGCTACAGCTTTGTAAGGTAAACCAGGTCAGCTGCTCACAGACATACTTTTTACCTTTACTGTTTTTTAGGTGGCCCTTTACTGGAAAGAAATTATCAGTTAATTTCTGGTTACCAACATTCTGCGTAAGCATGGGAGTCCTGAACCCATACTCAGCAGGAAGGAAACAGTTTTATGAGCTGAAATTTATGAGTCCAAGTGACAAGAACAATGAAGAGGCAGGTTACGCCAGTTCTTACGGGTCAGGAACAAACTCTTGAAGGCTGTCCAGTTTCCTACCCAGCAGCCCACTGCCTTTTCTCCTCAGCTGAGAGCAAGAACTGGAAACTTAGAAGGGCTATGGAGCTCAAATCCCTTCTTGGTAATTCAGTGTCTTTATTTACTGGTACAGCGTGCACCAAAAGGGGAATAACAGCTTCCTTCAAACACCAGTCGAGCTGCCCTTCCTTTGAGAACAACACTAGAGACGATGTTTGTTTCCCCTCTTTCTTTAAAACGGCACAAGATTAGCACCTCTGGAGGTTTTCCTGCAATCCCATGTCCTGTTTTAACCCGGATCACTGCTAAGTCTTCAGCTGGAAATGCCACGTGACAGCACGCCCAAGAGCACAAATCCTGGATGTACACATCCACATTCAGGATTTGAAAAGAAAAGAACATCAGCATGGGAAAGGAAGCTGTGCAAGGTACTGGAAAGCAAGTCCAAATCCCAGTGCAGCATTCAGCACAATTGTTCACAGATTGCTGTGGACAGTGCTTTTCTCCAGGGCTGCGGAAGAGAAGGAGACTAAGCTTTTTAAGGCAGTCTCCATTCTGATCTCCTCTTGCCCAGGTCTCTGACAGACCCCTCTGACCTCAGCTTCATTCTTCCCCTCTCCTGCCCTGGGTTAGCTCCAGGGCTCGGTTGCTGTGCAGGTCTAAGGGGGCTGCGCAGCATAAAGCATCTTTGGCAGTATTTCTGGCCCTGCTTCTTCATTTTTGTTCTGTTTTTAAAAGTCACTAATAGTTTATTTAAGAGGAGGAGGGAAGAAGAATGTACCCGACATGCCAGGGAAACTTTTTCTTCGGGATTCTCATAGTGGCTCTTTGCCTTAAAAGGGAATCTTTGCTTGGCCCCCGGATGCTCTGCTGTAAACAGTCGGTGCCAAGGCATGGCAGGCATGTTAAGGATGACAAGTGCCATAACATTATTTCATAATGCTGCTTCTCAACAGAAAGCCCAAAACATTCTGTAGGGCCAGACTGATCTCCAGCTGGTGCTGCTGGCAAAGCAAGGAGAACATGGGGCACCTGCACCATGCCATGTCCATCAGGCCTTTCTGTGCCCTTTTGTAGGACTCCCCACCCACCTACTGGTGAAGGGGCTGGAGCACAAGTCTTACAGGGAACAGCTGACTGAGCTGGGGTTGTGTGGCCAAGAGAGAAGGAGCCTCAGGCAACCTCAGCACTCTCTTCAACTACCTGAATGGAGGCTGCAGCAAGAAAAGGTCTCATTTCACAGATAACAATGGACAGGACCAAAGGAAATGGCCTCAAGGTATAGACGGGGTATTAGGAAAAAATTCTTCACCAAAAGAATTATCAGGCACTGGAACAGGCTGCCCAGGGAACTGGTGGAGTCACCATCCCTGGAAGTATTTATGATGTGTGGATATGGTTTGATGGCAGACTCAATGAGCTCAGGGGTCTTTCCCAACCCAAACAGCTATGATTCTTCCTACCTCCCCAGTACATCACCGCCCAGCACACGCTCGGTGTTTGCCCGCAGTGGTGTGTCAGAGGCACATTAACTCCCCTGCTGAGACTCCCAGGGGTTTGTTTGCTGGCGCCCAGAGTGCCTCATCTTGTCTCCAATGCAGATCTGTGAAGACCGGCTGCAGAGGCAAGGCCAGGCACGCCACAGCTCAGCTAATGCTACAAAAATGTGCAGAGTGCATTCTTGCGGTAAAACACATTGCACTCGAGTTCCCTTTCTTCCCTGGGCCTACCTGACAGAACTCCTCCCCCAGACTGAATGGAGGTATCCAGTTTGCTGACTGCAAAGTCCTTGCCCTCTCCAGGTTCCCCTCCAGATAACACAATTGGGACACCAGGAAAGCCATGTCCAGTGGGAA
Organism: Chamaea fasciata; assembly: GCF_029207755.1. NCBI lineage: Eukaryota > Metazoa > Chordata > Aves > Passeriformes > Sylviidae > Chamaea > Chamaea fasciata. Next base: position 16,311,302 of record NW_027094092.1, on the reverse strand, counting down.
ACAAACGGATTACTTATTTCTAAGAGCCAGTGATATAATTTAAAAGAAACAATTCCCTAGAAGAAGCAACATTACCCAAGCAATATGCAGTTGTTCTTCATGTTGAAATGTCCTCTTTTACCTTGGTGGCAAAAAGCCTTCACATGCCCCAGTCAGGCGGTGCCAGCACAAAGGCTCAACAAGATTCTTCTCTTAAGCAACTTACTACAGTCCAGATTTCTGGCAGTTTGTGGAATAGGAAATAAAAAGGACTAATGTTTCCTATTTTCAACATCTCTGCGTGGATCCAAATAAGGTCTGTGGTAACAGAGATTCAGTAGGTCACAGACTAAGTGTTGTAACAATTAATGTACTCCATGCTCAGAACAAACCACACAGCAGAGCACTGAGTCAGAGATGCCCAAGTCCTGAGCCTGGGAATGACATGGAGTAGTGGCTTTTATTTGTTTTTGTTGTTGTTTAAGTCTCCTGTCTGACAAGGAAGCCAAGACTGAGCAGAAAGAGGGAACCCCCAAATCCCTGCTTCAGAAGGTGTCTCTTACTATATTCTCCCGTTCTTGCAATTCCTCCTCCCCTGGAATGGCACTCAGAGCAGACCCTGGTGTGGGGACAGGAGAGGCCACCCCAAGCTGACTCTTTAGGACATCTCTGCCCAGCCACTCATCAGCTGAAAACACAGGCTGGAGCTCTGATCTGGGCTTTGTCTTGTTAACACACAGCTCATTTCAGTCCCCAGGCAAACATTTCGAACCCATCAGGCCCATACCAAGATAAGGAATGATGCTCCTGTATCCCTGCCTCCCTTAGAGGAAAAATGCCATTAGTATTCAAGCAACACAAACGCTTGCTCATCATCCTCCACTGCTCAATATACTCCCATACTGCAGCTACACAGTAGGGCCGGGATACATTTCACCACAGATATCTCCACAGGTAAATGTTTACATCCCCGCTAGTTCTCCAAGGACCTTCGGAAACCAGCAGAGATAAATAGTTCTTTCTCTAAAACAAAAACCATTGTAGTTCAAGGCAGAGATCTACGGCATACCTTACAATTCTCTAATTAAAACACACAGAGAAAGGAGAAAATTGGCTCTCAACTGAGAGCAGACAATGGCAGAGCCACTGAGCCTGGTTGTTACATGTGCTGCAGTGGAAAGGTCACCCACAGAGCCTTGAGGACAAGTGATCTGCACCAAGATCTGAAAGCAAGTTTTGGAGTGGCTTTTAACGCCTTTTTCACTCAGGGGAAGACAAATATAGATCTGTCAGGTTTGTTATTATATTCAGAGCAGTATTTTTTCAGCAGATAATTTGAAACTCTGGAGGCCAGAAATGCTGTCTGCAAAGAACAAGAAAAACAATGTAATTGACCAAAAAAAAGTTTTATGTCTCTTTTAAGGTTTTTAAACTCTGCAAATTGAAAGAAAAATTTAACGTAGCGTATGCAGTAAAACCACAAAAAATTCTCAGTAGGCAAATCTATTTCCTGTGTCTTTTCTGACATGTCTATTAATTTAATCAGTGATTTATTATCCTCTAATCTCCTATTGGAACACAGAGTTATTTTGACTTTTACGTCATTATTAAATTCAGGATTTGGCAGCAACTGCTCCTCCTGGCTACTCTGATAGAGCCCTGTTATCTCTAGATGAGCACATCCAGTACCCTGTGGTGCACCTTTGCGGGGAGGGAGCTCACCACCAGAGCATATAAATCACTGAAGGCACTGTTATGTCCCAACCCTGATGAAGTTTGTAGAGCTGGAAGACTGCAAAGCTGCCTTTTTATTTCTAAACCAAGCAAATTTGATTTGGAAACCTCATGGCCTCATAAATGTGAGATTTCACAACATAGCTTGCACAGAGTTGCTTTACAGGATGGAACTGTGCTTTAATTGCTGAGAATTATTTCACCATGGCAACCTGGCTTCAGCAATCAGACTTCTTGCTATATAGCCCAAGATACACAAATGCAGACAGCTCGTTCTGTTCAGAGAGTACCAGGCTGCAGACAAGTTTGTCTTTGTAAAAAATGGTTTCGTTTCCTCGCTGCCTTCTTGCCTTGCAAGCTCTCTTTGTGTGACAACAACCAAAAATTATATGACAATACAAACTAGTTTTATGCACCACTGTAGCCTAAAGAAAACCTGCAACAGCAAAACCACATTAGAAACGCAGGTCAAGCTTGCCCATATACTGTGTTTTGGAAGATGGGTGCATATGTCTCATGTACTTGATATGTGAAATTACAACTCTTTAGGCACAAAAAGTGTCTTGCATTAGAAGGACAAGTTAGTTATTTCTGTTGAGAAGAGACTGAAAATAAGTTCAGCACCTGCCTTCCTGCTACAGTTCCACCTTGGAAAACGACACCTATATCACAAAGTAGGCAGGGCTTCAACAGCTGCAACCTTCACATAAACTTTGTCTGCTTTCCATCTAAAAAAATGTGGTTTAGTGAGACAGAAATGTGCTAGGGCACACCACAACTGAGTGCACATGGAAACAGAGGTAAGACCATAGCTACTTAAACATCTCAGCTTTCTTTGCAGGAGCTTCAATACACAGTATAACCTCAGATACACAGCATGGGGGAAATAAAATCTAACTTATTTTCACTATTCATGAGCAATTTTGCATGCCTGCACCTGCCATCTCACTTTTAAAGCACGTGTACTAGCACACACATGTGCATCTTGCTGCATTGAGACACACAGCTGGGGGGAATTCAATCACCTACAGTCATTAGTTACTGAGCTCGCTGGGCAAAGAAATACCCATGCAGGAAGCAGCCCCACCTAAAATCTTCATCCTCTGTATGAAGCTCCACAAACTCACCTGTTACACTTTAAATTATACACAGCATTGAAATTAGGAAGGACGTTTATTCACTAGAAAATACTATGGGTCAAGGGCACTTCTCAATGGCAGAGATCAAAAATTATCTTCCGCCTCCTTTTGGTAATATTTTGGCTTTAATTGAAACCAAAGTCAGTTCAGGTAAGTCCCATCTCTCCTGGCATGCCTTAGACCAGATCCCGTGAGAAGAAGCAGGGCCTTTCAGTTCTAGTGTGAACTATCTTGTTAAACTTAAAAATTGAAGTCCATAGAAGGCATAAATTGTGTGTCTTCTCACAGGGTCAGAAAGTCAGTGGGAAAAGGAATCAAAGCATTATCTTAACTAGGTGACTTTCATTAACAAATGATACGAACAAACTTTCACTAGTGTAACCATGCAGTTAATTTTTAAAGATTTTTGACAGAGTGATGCAATGCTCTGTTCAGTTTTGTCAACAATAGCACACAGCTGTTTCAGAATTTCTTAGAAAACAGCACATTGAAGCTTTTCTGTACAACAGAGGAAGGAAAAAAAATCTATTTAAAATACAAACTATGGATTCTTAGGCCAAAGTAAAGAACATTTGAATGACTGATTGAAAAAAATAGTAGGGTGAGTAATAGTTTAATTACTGGTACAGTTAGATCACTGTTAATTAGATAGTGAGACAGCAGTGATTCCCAACCCTAATTTATTACTTTTCCAAATATACCACAGGAGACTGAAAAGCAAGGAATACCTTTATAGACACACTGATCCACTAGCAACGAGGAAAAAACCCCACAGATATACTCAAACTTTCAGTGTTACCTCCAAGAGCCTGCTAAAATACAAATTCAGTATTTTAATTAAGTACTGAAAGCACAACCAAGAAATTGGTTAAGGAAAACCAGTAATTTTCAAAAACAAATACTAAAATTAGATCCACAGTTGCCTACTGAAGTTGTTTCGTTCCCTTGGCTGCACGTGCAAATGACAAAAAGGATCTTTAACTGTTCATGAGAGATTTGCAATTGAGTTCACAAATCTTCAACAGAAACTGAGACCAACACCTGAGACATTCCTCAAAATGCAATGTGAAGCCACACTTCTGCCCCAGCTTTTGCAACCCAGCTGCATCCCTCAAAGCAAGGGATGGTTATGTATGGATTTAAAAATGCACTGATTTGAATGATATGCATAGACATGAAAAACCTTTCTATGCTGCAAAGCAACAGAAAAATATCTATTTCAGTTGAGAGATAATACAGCTTCCCCTCTGTCCCACACAGAATGTGGTCTCAAGACCTAAGCTTTATCTTTTCCCTGCATAGTTCTAAAAAAAATGTATCAGTCACATCTGAACTGGGGACTCTGTAAATCAGCAAAGCCTTTTTATCAGAATTTTCCTCTTCCCTGTTGTGCTAAATGCATCCAGCTGACAGTCAGCACCTTCCCTGTAAGGCTTTGGTGCTCTGAGCTTGGGATGTGTGGACACATTGGACTGAAGAGCCGATCTGGGTGTCTGGGTGTGAGTGGAGCCACCAAGGTGCACCTGATGTCATCCCACCTCTGTGTGAAGTTACAGAAACCACCCGTGAAGAGGACCAAGCCTTCTTTCTTCAGTAACTCCATGTACTTCGGATGGTGTGCCAGAACTACTTTTTCCAGACAGTAAGCTAAGAATTTTAGTATTTTGCCACTACCCGCCTTTCTGAGGACAGCTGCACTCACTGCTGGTTATTCCTTTTTTTAAAAATAAAAGGAATCATACAGACATCCACAATGTTCCTTTCACCTGGGGAGCATCTGCTACCACACGTTCCTGCTGTCTGAGCAAAAGCACTTCTAAACTTATTTCTGTACCAGACAGAAAAGAACTTGAAAAGTTAACAGAGCAGAATTTTCTGACAAGCTCAAGCAACCTGGCTTCAGTGCTAATGGGCTCCATTCACTTGAAGAAGCAGGTTTTTTCTTCAGAAAGCTGGAAAAAAGGGTTAATCCATACATCCAAACCCCTTCCCTTTCCAGAGACAAGGTGCTGGCAGCTCTTAAAAGAAATGCAACATCTCTTCTCTTACAGCAATTTGCTGAAGCTTTAGTTAAGATTCTGTTGAACCCCATAGCACCAGGGATTAAGAAAAGATTTTTAGAATTCCCCTCAACAAAATAACACTTTAACAAACTCAATTTTGGTGTAGTCACAGAGAGATGTATGATAGAGGAACAGAGATTTTGTCTCTGTCATCTTAGAGACAGGACAACTGATAGATCAACTCCTAACCCCACACCTCTTAAAAAAAAAAACAAACAAGAATGGAAAAAAAAAAAAGCTCTTCTACAGGCAACATTTTTTTCCCCCCCCTCCTAAAAACCTACCTGGTAAAGGTCTTGGAGTGCACAGACGTTTGAGATCCCAGAGAACAGCAGACAGAAATTGTGTGAAATAGATAACTTTCCCATAAAGAGCAGCACTAGAAACATGGGCTATTACAACACAGGAAACAAAGAGACAAACCAGGGACTGTAGTCAACTCCCAGATGGATGAATATTGCACATTCATACTTTGCTGATATATAAATGAAATAATCTTCCAGACTGAAACAAGCAGCTAAAATCTGGAACAAATCCTATATGCATACCAAGAAAACAAGATAAAAGAAGGGTGAATAATTTCACAAGTCTGAGAATACAGTCATATCTAGTCTTTGTAAAGTGTCCAGGAGGCATCTTCAGTTAGAAAAAAAGCATTCTTTTGCATCTAAACAAGAGGAAAATGCTATTAAGCCTTGGCCAGGAGCCCTTTCTGTACGAGCTCTGGAGACACCTTAGAGGGTTGTTTCAACACAGAGAATTTTAGCAGTACTCTCCCTCTGGCTATCACTTCACAGGATGTGGAACACGTAACCAAAATACAACCCCGTGCTGTAAATACCTCTGAAGAAAGACACCAAGTTCTTCATTAAGTTACTACACTGTACATGGTTCACCGATGTTCACAAATGCCCCAGGGCCATGACACTCTTGCAGCGAACACCAGGGAGCAGGCAGAGGACTATCCCCAAGAAACAGAGGAGAGCCTGGCACGCTGGACCTGGCTGTGAGACACAGCATCTTTCCAGAGCACAGCTCCATGTCCTGAGCTCCAGCAAGAGCCCCAGCCACGACATGGCTTTGCCAGAGGTATCTGACAGCTTGCCCTGGGGCTGAACGTCAAGCAGAGCGCTGCAAGTTTTGTGTCTACAGTCAGAAGAGACTTTGCCACCTGCGTATGGTGGGAACACCCAGCACACACAGGGAGAGCTGCCTCTCCAGCAGGCACAGCCCAGCCAGAGGAGTCCATCAAGCTGGCAACGTCACCCAGGCCTGCCTCCTGTCACCAGCTCTATCCTGAGGACAGGACACTTTTGTCAAACAGCAATCTCCACAAGCACATCCACACTCCCAAACGCACAGAAGAGCCACCAGAGTCTCTCCTGCCTGGTCACCCCTTGCCAAAGATGTTACTGCCCCGTAGTGTCACCGGTCCTTTCTGAGCAGCTGAGAGTCCCAAAAGAACATCACTGAATGAGGAATCAGCTCCTGTTACAGAAATATTCAGCAGGACACAGCATGACAACTAGTGATGTCAGTTGCCCTGAACCATAAACATTTTGAACTATTTCAGTACAATGGAAAGTTGTGGGAGGGAGAAAGAAAAAGAACAGGATAAAAATAGCCAATGTGGTTCTGAAGAGCATTTTGCCTATAAGCCCCTTGCCCTGTCCTCTCTCCCTTCTCTTCTGCTTGTCCCAGGCTTCTACATTAATCAGATTAGCTAGTGTTAAACAAGGCTCTTCTAATTACTTTCTAATACTGTGAACCAGACTAAACTATTGAAAAACGTTTCTGTTTAAATTAGAATAAAACAGGATTGATTTTTTAAATATTTGCTTTAGTCTTCCTGATAAATACAAGTGTCACAGACAACAGCTGTCTTCAGCCATAGGAGTCCAGGCAGAGGAGCTTCTCTCTCTGCTCCTACCCTTCGATGTCCCGGTTCATGAACACAACAAGACAACGTTGCATGATCACCTAAAAACCAGAATACAATGTCAAAATCAATCTGATTACTTCCTCATCTTAATGGCACTAGTTGTCATCTTCCTCATCTGTGAATTGAGAAATAGAGAAGGAATTGAATTTTTCAAAATCTTTCAGTGCTGGCTATAAAAATACACAGCAGCATCCAGAATGCCAACTCAAACTTGCTAATTTATCCAAATGAAACCATCATTATCACTCTAACACAGAAGACAAATAACTACACTCTTGAAAAGTGCTTATCCAAAAGAGTGGGGTAGGTTGTTTTATTTTTAGTTGGTATCCAAATCAAAGCCTGTACAATGCAGTAAAAAGGGAGGCCCTTATGAGAAAGGGGAGGTTTAACTTACCTATTTCCAAACTCATCCAGGACAGTGTGTACATATAAACCATACTGTCATTTATCAAAAGCTGTTACACAGTGACATCTGCGTAGCCTGCATCATTCCTCTTTCCTACCACCATATCCCTGATTAATAGTCAACTATCCCAGAGGGACTCAGTTTCACTGGAGACTTAAAAGGAAACGCACAGACTAGGAAGCTGCACAGAGAACAGCCTCCGAAAATCGCCGGCACAGGACCCCAAAGTGTCACGGCGCTGCAAACACACTCGAGCATCTGCATCAGGACTCAGGCATTGGCACAGGCAGTGAACATTTTGTCCTGAAATCAGCAGTGTGTGGCTCCAAAAAACGCTTATGGCTGGCTCTGTTGTCTGCTGGGACCAAAGAGGGGAGAGATCCCAGGAACGTGAGTCTTCCTTCTACTTGTGCTGCTTGAGGCCAGTAAAACACAGACGTCTTCAAAGAAGCTGACGGGTATCACAAGAAACTCAGACAATTAATGAACTAATGCTAAAAAATGGAATAATATTCCAAGTTTTGACATGATACTCTTCGTCCTTTCCCCTTCCACGTCTCTCAAGAACCACCAACCCACAGAAATCAAAATAACAAAAACTAGAAAAACTGCATCCATTTTAGGTTTCTCTTCCTGTCTAATTATGGGCTAAATAATAGCAGAATTCAATACAGAAAAAGGAATAAAATTACTTTAACATATTTCAAAACCATATGAAGTGAAATGAAATAAACAGCCCTAATTAAACGCCATGTTAAGGAACTTCTCAGCTATGCTGTGACTAATTCAAAGGGGAGATGACACTTTTCTACTGGTGTCTCAGTTTTTTTAATCATTACAAATACGCAGCCTTGGTCCCATCCCTGAAGTGTTAAACACAGTTTACTAACCAATATGATGAAAGATACAAACATCTGCAGAGTTCTTCATAGCTGAATCACTAATAATTTAGAAGAGCAATAAACCTAACCGTGGCTTTCATAAAACTTTAATTAGAAAGACTGAGAATACATCTGTTGCTTTTGTTACATTTTTTCCCCCCTTTCTGGTTCAGCTGTCTTTTCCCCCACGCTCTTTTAAACTCTTCTCAGGTTCTCAGGACTGCTCTTCTCATGAAGCCTTTCTGCTTCCTCACACCTCCCTCCTAGTTTCCTCCGTGTATTGATTCCTCCTCTGGCAGCTGTTACTACTAACGTGTGACACACACAGCAGGCAGGAGGAGTTGGACCTACTAACTAATGAGAACAACTTGCACGGTAAAAACTTCAAGTGTGTTAGTCGTAACTACTCACACTCGACGTAAATAACACAACAAATCTGCTATACAATCCTTGATCAAACCGATTAAGTCTTGTACAAGAACAACTGAGCTTTATAATTCACAAGCAGGAGAGAGACGGGAGTGGAGGCAGTTTAGAGTGAACACAGACATTCTATCCCTTGTCCATTGTGAATTTCTGCAATTCCTTGGCAGGCTGTGGAAGGCTGGGAGGAAACTGTGATCCTGAAGTTCCCAGTTAGACCTGAGAAAAGGGCTTAAAATGCAGTGGGGACTGCTCATAACACCAGGCTGTGCACAAGCAAGATATCCTTTGATCTCATCACCAAGCCACTGGCCTGATCAACATATGAAAAATTAATCCATACAAAGTTCGGCATTTTACAGACTGCGGAAAACTCAATCAGCAATTTCAGGTGGCCAGGCTTAGAAGTGGTATTTGATAGCTCTACTCTGAAAGAGATGGCAAGATATTACAGTAATTTGGGATACATCTCATTTAACTTCTTATGACTACAACTTAAGTGTTACCACGTGAGGCGGTCACTCTCTTGGCATGGCATTGGACCTCTGCATTCAAACACAGGACATTTAAGGTTCCTGTTTTTTTCTACCAACAATAAGGTGGATAAAGTTCAGCTGTCGTGCCTCTGTTCAGAGAAATCCCATCCCAACTGTCACCAACAAGCCACCATTTTTGGTCTAAATGAGGTCCCAAGTGGTTCCTTCTTCCACCATCACCGACTGGCTCACACCTTCTGAAGCACTAATATCCCATTGCTGCAATAAGGAAACTTAGATTGGATGTAGTATTTACCTGGCTCCTCACCAGTGCCTGTGCTTTCACACTGCCTGAGCTCTTTACCGAGTAGGGTGAGTTTGTTTTACAGAACAAAGCAAGATGATGTAACACACATAAGGTCAGATAAGGCATCTGAAGCAGATTGAAGAGGAGAAATAAGCAAACCAGTCTGGCATCTAAAGAAAGTTTTTGTGATTTCACATTTCTCTCTAATCACGAGCAAAAGGAGATAACCCAGAACAAAAAGACACATTAAAAGAACACTCAACGACAAAACAGTAGTCATTTCCATTTAGTAACAGTTCAACAAAATGAAGTTGTGCTATTAATTCATGAATCCAAAACATTTCATGTTAGACAATGTTTTCCTGCTTTCATAACAGTTTTATAGTACACATAAAAAATAAATCTAAAAAGAAAAGCAAAATTATGCACAATTTCTGCACGTACTCCAGTAGGAGGAGAAAGGCTGTGGTTAACGTTCCATTTTTTTAAAAGTGTGCACTGAACAAATCAAAAATATATGTTTCACTGCTAAGTCACAGGAACTTACCTATACTTTAAAATAAACTGCCATAGATGCTTAACAAAAGGTTTGGCAATTCTTCCCTACAGAGGCACCCATCTATTTACATCTGGGAGTGCTGCCAATAGAACAGCTACCAAAAACTTCAAAAGGTTCACATCATGAATAGCAAGTCGCTGGCCAAAGGATTTTATGATATGACCAGCTGTGTAACACCATACAGAATTATAGACACGCTGCCCCAAAAAAATGCAAGAGACATTAAACTTGCTAAAAAGCTGAAAGGGAAACCTCAGTTCTTTAAATTAGTATTTTCTACGGGTAAGTATTTTTAACAGGGAAAAACAAACAAACAAACGAACAAACAACAACAACAAAAAAACCAACGGCACTACGAGACTTTAAGAGCAAATCTAAGCAGCTGTTCCCACCAAGGCTGTTTCATGCTCGGCGAACTCCTCTAGCTGAAGTCCCAGCCAGAGCTCAGCCGCTTTGTGATCGGAACATTCTGCTTTAATAAATGGCTCCCTTAAACTCGCTTGGGGAGAGACATGAGTCAACAGAGGAAGAGAGGGATAATGTTCCTGTTGACAAACATTTAACAACTGGCAACAGACAGTAGGAAACGGGGACGAACGAAAGCTTGCCAAATAAAGTTATGCTGGAGGAACAAGGCTCCTTTCTGGAGCCTTACTGCAACTCTCCACAGATCCCAGAAAAATATCGGAACACAACCAAAATAAAAAAGCTGCAGTTGTTGAAAGAGGCTCTAATCCTAATACTTGTGGTGACGTTTTTCCCTGCCAAGCAGAACGGGTCAGAACTCCTCCGAATCAAATTACTGCACATCCTTTGCCAAAGAGTCTGGTTTTGGTCTCAGCAGTCATCCACGTCTCAGTGTTCACACAAGCCTTTCTGAGCTGCATGAGCAATTTTCCCCCTTCATCTTACAACATTTCTGTAGAAAACTTGCCAAAGCATATGCAGCATCTTGGTCAGACTCCTTATTCAGGCAAGCCATGACCTTCGCTGTCTGCTTACGTCCTGGAAACCCTGTTCTCATGAAAGCGCAAACAAAACCCGACTGCCGTATTAAGGGTGAACAAATGTTCCTCTCCAGGGGCTTGCTGCTGTTCCAACTTCCAGCTTCCCCGGTCGCTACACAAGATCCAGAGGGAGCCAAAAGCAGCCTCCCTTCTTCCCCCGGAGAGGAGCGCGGCTCGGGAGCGCCCCGGCCGGAGTTTTCACTCGAGCTCCAGCTCCCTCCTCTGCCGGGATGCCCCGTGGGCAGCCGCCCTGCCCGCCCGGCCCGGCGCCACGACCACCGCCGGACCCGTCCTTACCGCAGCACTTTGCCCACCGCCTGCAGGACCATCTTGCAGCTTAATCCGGGCTTGGGACTCTGGGCGAGCACGGGCCGTTCACCGGGGAGGCTGCAGTGATCCCCCACCATGGTACGGCGGTGCGCAGCGGCGATCGCGCCTCGCTCGGCCCGGGCTCCGCGCCGCTGTCCCCGCCGCCCGCCCCCGCCGGCCCGGCCCCGCCGGCCCGGCCCCGCCAATGGCGCTGGGGGCGGGCGGTGCCGCGGCTCCTCCGCCCGGCCCGCCCAGCCCGGCCCGGCCCCGAACCGGCCCCGAACCGGCCCGAGCAGCGCCCGGCGCCGCCCCCGCGCCCCTCGGCGCTGCGGCCGCCTTACACAAGCCCCGGGCAGCGCCGGCACGGCGGAGCGCGGCTGCCCAGCACCAGCACCAGCACCAGCACCAGCACCGACTGTACAGTCCTCTGCCCCTTTTTTTTGGCAGCCGGAGAATAAGCAAGGCAAAGTAGGGCGGTGTCTGACGGAGCAGGACACGAGGCAAACGTTCTGCTTTGCCGTCTGCACTACGGGCCCCGTCCGTAATGGGGCCAGGCTGGACTCCCGGTGAGAAAGGGGAATAATGATGCCTTTTGTGAGTAAGGCTTTGCACCGCTCTCAGTACTCTGTGTGACAGGCTACCAGAGCTACAGACAGTCTTACAGAGCACATGGCAGCCCAGCAGTGACATCGAGACCTTTCTCAGAGACACTTAGACAGAGGAAGGGTGAAGAAGGCTATAAACAGCAAGAGATGACTTGCCATCGTGACCAGAGTTAAGAGCAAGCACATGGGTAATGGTCCTCAGAGGATGAGTGATTAAGCAGGGTCCCCAAATTCAAGGTCCACTGTCACCTACCTTCGGTTTTGCCTGGATAAACCACTTGGCCATGTTTTCCTAACAGACCTTAGAAAGGCACTGTATATGTCCACCTTCTTAGCCATGCCACATAAGCACCAGTCCACACTCCTTTTGGACAGGCAGCTGTGCCCACAGGTTGCAGATGTAGCATTAAGAGCCAGATCACAACAAAAAATGTGACAGGTGTGGCATAATGTGACCTAGAGCAGAAAGACTTGAGGACACTACTTATTCTGACACACTGAAGCCTGGCCCATGATATCTCAGAGAAAACAGTGGGTTTGCCATTTTATGTACACCTACAAGACTAGCTGCAATTAGAAAGGGCAATTCCCCATTCAGGGTACAGCCAAGTGTTCCTGTTCACATACTGAACAGGCATCTTCCCCTGTAAACGGAAGGCCAACAGGCCTGTTGAATTCAGCCTAGCACAAACAGTGACATTGCCGCTGCCACCAACTCGGCATCACCTGGTCAAAGCAGGCAGGAATGTGCCCGCTGTTTGCAAAAACCCAAGAAACCACAGCCCCGTGACGCAACCTGAAGTAAAAATGCGCTGCTGCTCAGTCCCAAAGCATCTACCCAGGCAGGCGTGTTTGTCAGCCCCGCACTTTTAGTTGCATGTCCAAGTTAGGCCTCCTCACCCTTGTGAAGCAGGTGGTATTTTGATTCCCACTGTACCGGCAATCCACTTCAGATGGCGTTTTAATGACTTCACTGATAGCACACCGGAAGCCTGCAGCTGAACACAGCTCAGCTTTCCACAATGAATTCTGGCGCTTCATACAGGAGATAATCCAACCCGTGAAAAATCTGATGCTCTGTCAACCTTTTCCCCAAGTAAGAGCAACTTGTTGCAGTAACATTACAAAGCAAGAGTCCTGGCAAGCGGAGGAAGGACACCTGCCAAAAGGGCAGCTGCCCTCGCTTTGCCCACCAGTGAAATCTGCACAGAGAGGATTTCATTTGTTAAAGAACCACCTTAAAAACAACAAGCCTGTGATATAAAGCAGCTTAAGTTTTATTAAAAGTCTGTCTATCCAAAGTAAATTAAAGAAAAAATCCAGGGGTAAAACCAAAATAAATAGAGCTCTGTGGTATTACAGTTGTATTAAGAAAGTTAGCCTCTCCGTGACTCCAACTGCAAAACAGTTGCTCTTCAGAGATGGAGGTTCGGTGATCTCACGCAGGTTAGGAACTGATCCTCTTCTGGTAAAACCAAAATATTGACTGAAACGCAACTTTCAAACCTGGTCCCTTTTTACTTTGATGCAAATAAATGGCCTATTTCTCTCTTCTACTAGCTTCCACATCAACCCAGCATTTTTCTTTCCCTTTCCTCAACCATATGTCTCCGTGGCACCCTTTCCCCCACCTATCAGTTCTCCTCTATTCAAGATCTGTTTGGATCAACTACATGCTACAGTTTACTGTAATACAGATTTAATGCAAGTTGTGGGAAAACCCAGCACCTCTAAGTCAATTTTAAATGCTTCAAAATAATAAAAATCACATTATTATAGGAAGCACAACTTAGGCACATGCACTTTATTTATATGGCACAATTTAAATCACATGTGCAGTACAGATTCTTACAACTTTGACAACATTTAGAATACACGTGCAGGCACAAATCGGTTTATTTGAGAGCTGCTTCATCCAGAAAGAAGAGTATTCCATCTACAAGGAGTGTTTATTTGAACACAGCTGCTGGTCTGATCTCCACTTATGCATATTCTGAAGGATGCATATCTACACTTCCTTAAGGGTGTGTCTACAGCCATCTGAAATCCTGCCTATTTACATTCATCAGAAGCCTCTTTTTCGCTTGCTTCCTCCACATGCTCTGCATGTTAACAACTGTTGCATCCGACCTTAGCCCAAGTGTGCTTCAGCACCGGTGAACTGTTTCTGGCATGCACCTTATCCACCAGACAGGCAGCTTTGTGTATTGAAATCATCACTAAACGTTGACAGAACTACCTGTGAATGGACCTACAAACAGCTTGTGTTGGATCTACAGACTCATCAGCAAAACAGTGACATCACCAGAGGCACAGAGGAAGGGCACAGCAGGGCATTAGGAAGAGGGGAGCCCCACTTCTCCTCACTTATACATGACTACATGTGCTAGGAGCACACTGATGGAAAGCCTTCCACACTGATTCCAACTACCAAGCCAAGGAATGATATTTATAAATTTTATGAATAATGCTTTGTGTTTATAATGTTGTTATAAGCAGCAGTTAAGCATTATATACTCATTTTCCCCTTTTACCATTCCATAAAAAGTACATGTAAAGCAGCCACCACAGGGATGGATACTGGTACTTGGAGGTTGGCAAAGAAAGCGAGTTGTATTTGACCCAGACAAACAAACAATGTCACGGGAGGAAAAAAAAAAAAAAAGGTACAATTCAGCATTTATATGCATAGAAGTGAAGCCTTGTAACATCAGACTGTAAAGTCCTGTTTTAAATTAAGCTTAAGTTTATTGCGTGTCCCTGCCTGACATATAACATTTCAATTTTGCAAGCTCATTAGCCCTTTTGTTTGACTTTAGTGTGCCCTGATACCACCTAGCCAAGTACCCTTTCCAGTTACAGGGTACTCCCAAGTGTCTGGAACCACTGAAAATCAGCAATGAACATTTTATCCTTCAGCTTGCCTCTAAGCTGTATTTATACTGAGATTAAATTTGCTCTCCATTTTGTCATCCTCACACAGCAGCAGATGGCACAAGCAGCTCTGCTCAGTATCAGCACTACAGGCGTAGATTTGAGACAGAAGACAGCCTGAAGACAAGTTGTCTCAGTCTCAAAAAGCAGTTTGGAGTGGTCAGAGTGAAGGGGGAAATAGGTTTTAAAGGTATGCGTTCAGCTCCACTCTTGAGACAATAGCAGGAGCAATAGGTCTTCCTGGCCACACAGAGTGTTGTGATACAAGCCTTATCACAAAGTGGCCATGCACGGTGCAGAAAGTTAGTGCATAAAAGACTGAGCTTAAAAGCAGCACATATTTAAATGACAAGGTGCCTACTGCTGCTTTACTGAAAACTCTGAAAATAATGACAAGTCAGTGTCTATCCTGCAATCATTTTGGCTTCATCAATACTATGGGGTGTTTTTTCTACAACTAGCAGAGAGAAAAAAAATGGTACACAATATTCTCCCCTCATCCAGAACATGAGAAATAAGCAATCATTTGCAGCAAGAAAAGCAAATTAGCTCATAGTATCAGTAAAGCTCCATTGGGAACTCAAAAAAAAAAATTATATTAAGGCTTTTTGGAAAGGATGCACAAAATGAGAACCACCAAGAATTCATCAAAAACCACTTTACTTAGTAAAATAAAATACAGAGCAAAGGAAAAGGAAAGAATGCTGCTGTATGTACCGAACAGAGAAATCGTGATCTCAAAGCTATTATATTTCTGACAAGTGTGTAGGTGCATCTATTGTTCTAAAATCCCAAATGTCAAGTTAAGCCAGGTTCAGCAAGTGTGTATGGATGAGATGAAGAACGTGAATGTGTTGAAGGAAGCAGCAGTAAAGCAGCTCAACAAGAGATACTCAACTCTACCAGCACTGAACTAATACCTGAGCACTATTAATAAAGGATGGGATGATCACACTCAGACTCTACGTGAAGAGGTAATCTGAAATAGAGAACAGATCATTTTTATCACCTGTATTTCAGCCAGTCCTCCTGAGTCAGCCCACCTAAAATGACAGAAGCCCTCTGAAAACACAAACTGAAAGGACACTTGTTTCCTGTGCAGCTGTTCAGGCAAGGTTGAGGCAAGTAGATTCTGAGTGAAAAAATTGCCATGGAGTTGCAGTGAAACATCAGATTCAGACATCAGTTTGCGGAAACCCTGAAAACGTACCATTATATATAAAAATAATTTCTCTTATTAGAAGTTATTCTGAATCCTAGGCAAGTTCTAATGTTACTTCCTTCTGCTTAAAGGTTCCCCTGCTTTCAACTGCAAAGGTTCATTTCTTTATGCACTAAGTTGTACACCATCCTATGGCACCCTGTTTCAGTGAGGATGAAGCAGTCCCTATACAGTACCTTTCCTACAGAGGTCATTCCAGTAGAGTAAAACACCACCATGGCACAGCCGCAGGAGGCAGAGGGTTTTCTTTTTTTCCAATTTGTAAAACAATATACTTGGCAATACTATATACAGGACAATAAACTGGAAAATATTTCAACGAAAGAGCTCAAATCCATCACTCTCATAAAGAGTCTTCCACAGAGACAAAGTGTGCTTAGCAAAAGCCTGGTAAAAGGTGACACTGGTGTGACATGCAACATCAGTCTCAGCAAAGGTGAAAACCTTTTCTCTTTTGGTGGAGAAAAGGGTGAAAAGAAAACACAAATAACTGAAGGTGTGCCAGTGAACTAATGCATTTATCATTTTGAGTGCCCAAAAACGTCTTTCAACACATGCATCTCACCAAGTAAGTCAAAGGAAGAAGCCTTAATTAAGCAGAGTACCTGCTGATGGGCTCCATGGGTGCTTACAGCACACTGTAAAGATTAAGATGCTGAATTTCTACCATTGCAGCTGCTGTTAGTTCTTTCCCAGATATAATGCAAGTGACAATTTCATCTCACATTCTACCATTCCTTTTTTTTTTTTTCCTTGCCCTGATTTTAAAGTTTAGCTAGGCTGCACTCCAGGGAAGCATTAATGCCATATGCATTTGATACAGAAAAGCTAAAATGAAAGACTCCTTTTTTTTTTCCTCCCCCAAATACACTGGACCTCAAGCTTCATATAAAGAGGTAAAACTTCTAAAACTTGGCTAAGAAGTTCTCCCCAGAGATTGTTTAACATATTCAGAACCACTTGCTACATATACACAGAACTCTCCCTGTAAGTTTTACAACACAGCTACTGTTTCTAGAGACTTGGGTAAATATGGCATGGAAAATAAAATCCTAATTGCAAATTGGCACAAAACTCTGGGCTAAGGAGTCAAAGGTGTAATCAGCACAGGAAAGGAGGGTAGCTGTGGCAGCACTGTTATTGGTCAGGACTATCTATGCTTGGGTGGGAAAGGCACAGAAGGAAAAAGGGGAGATGCTGGGAGTGAACTTGGAGAGTTTTCCCAGACAGATGGAGAGAAACTAAGGAAATAAAAGTTTCCCTCCTTTTTGGTGCTAAGAATGGCTTCATTTCAGTACAGTTAAATGCTTTTATCTGGTAATGTCACATTTAGATGACAGCACAAGGAAAAAACAATTCATGAAATAAGCATGAAATTTATTCTATGAGATTTTTCCCCAGGCATGCATTACAAAATATAACACACAGAGCTTACATTATGTAATGAGAAACTATTTGTTGTAATTCCTGGCATTTACAGACTAACTCCTTAGCTACTACTTCTGAAGAGCAGGACCACAAAATCCAGACGTGACAAAATTAACTTGGTTCACGCCCAGACCAGTGCACATTTGCATTCCACACTCAACGCAGAGATGCTTCATCCAAGCTAATTTGATTTCTTAATACTGCTCAGGCCCAGCACAGATCAGAGCAACAGGAGGCCAGCACAGATTTAGCCATGTAAACAATGTCATAAAGTTCCTAACCAACAACCTGAAATAGTTCAAATTTCTTAACCCGGTGAAGAACTTTCCAGCAGGCGTTCAGCAAATGCGTAAGTACGGGCAGTGTTTGCACTGGGGCAGCTCAGCCCGGAGGAGGGGCCACTTCCCAGCCCGGCAGGAAAACCTGTTCGGTCAGCGTGCGTGCAAAGGCGTGTGCTGGAGATGGACACCGGGATTCACACACACACCCCAAGGCTTTGTCACAGCTCAAGTTACACTGCTGCCTTTCAAAACAGTTGTGGAAGTAAAAGCGTGAAGATCTTGCCTTTGAGGAATCCTCAAACCTCACATACTGCTAAGTATTTCAAGCCATGTGAAAGCATTAGCAATTCTTATTCAGCATGTTAAATGAGAGATTTACAAATTTACTGAAAAAAAACCCCCTGGAGTTTTACAGGACAATTCCTGACACTTGGCTGTAGTAAAAATCTCGTACACAGGAACCCATAACACCCTCACAGCAGAGTCTTGCCTGTGTCTGCAAGAGAGCTCTGTTGCATGTGAGACATAAATACTTACGTAGCTATGGCCACACAAGACTGCATAGTACGAGTAGCCCGCTGGGTGTTTTCCTAAAACTTCTTACGCAAATACCGCTAGGTGTGTTTTTTTGGTGGTTTTTTTTTGGTTTTGTTTTGTTTTTCCTGAAGAAGAAAATGGCTTCAGAACTATTCACTTACCCATTTGATTTGCATACTTTGATGGTGTAGAACTTCCAGCATTTTACAAAACCCAACATGATCATATGGTCTTGAGACCAGTCCTGTCCAACAAATTCTGGACAGATTTGGACAAAGAGTGGCAGGCTACCATACACGGGTTTTTTAGGCTCTGCACTAATATATTCTGGAAGCGCACTGGCCTAGTTTAATGGGGAGCTGGTAGAATAAAAAAAGCTTGGTGTACACAGGATTGTTGGGTTGTATCATGTTCATTGTTTCTAACTAACATTTCTTCAAAAGCAAGCTAAGCCAATGAGGGAAATCATGGCAGTAGTTAAAAAAACAAACAAAGCAACAACAACAACAAAAAAACCCACCCACCCAAAAGAGGAATAGTTGTGGAAAACATCACTTCTTTCTACAAAGATAATACCAAGCAGAAGTACTTGAATTATCTCAAACCATCACA
This sequence comes from Chamaea fasciata, assembly GCF_029207755.1. Taxonomy (NCBI): domain Eukaryota; kingdom Metazoa; phylum Chordata; class Aves; order Passeriformes; family Sylviidae; genus Chamaea; species Chamaea fasciata. Next base: position 16,292,455 of record NW_027094092.1, on the reverse strand, counting down.
AGTTTCAATTTTAGGCTCAGAATATTTAAGAGCTGCTTTTTTTAAAAAAAACCAACAAACTGGAAGCCTACAGAGGTCATGAAAGGGTCTGCTTATAACAGAATTGCCTTCCAAACTTCAGCTGGGCTAACACTCTACATGACACAAGTATTCTTATTACTGTGACATGCTTGTACTGCTGAAACACCATAAAATAAAGGAAATTAACCCAACTCTCATCTGATCAAGGAAGAAGTTAGAATGTACAGTGGAATAGCCCTGAGTTTAAGCTAATCATGGAGAAAGACATGGGTTTAAAAATAACACCATTAAGCACACATCTGTCACTGAGCAACACTGCTGTATATAGGAGGCTTTTCTGATGCTATCTTGCTTAAAATCTCCATTTTGCCTAGAATTTGTTCTATGGCTACATCTAGATCTTTTCCCCCATAGTCCATTACAACACTCGGATGGATGTTTATTTACTAGGAAACAAAAGCACTGGCTGACAGAAGAGCTTTGCTGTTCTGGTTAGACAAGATTGCCATTTGTCATGTTTTAGTAATGCAGGAAGAAAATTAGCCTTGCCTGCTCTCAGACAAAAGAAAAGTCACACTTAATGTACTGGACAGAAACTGAGGAAAGGATACTACTGTGTCTACCAAGACTATTCTGTATGAACGTTGCCAAATAAATCTCCAGTTCCACAGCCAAAACCAAAGAAATTACTATAATCTTCACTTTGCATTTCTTGCTTTGCACACTTTTCCTAAACTGCTTGCTTTCAGGACTTTGTCAATATCAATATGTACTGAGACTACAGGATCAATGGGTAATTATGTCAAACTACCGTAATTCCTACTTAGCGACTGAGAAATACCATTACTGTGAGCATGGCAAAGACTTCTTTTGCAAATGCTTGATGAAAAGTGCTTCATGACTGGGAAGAGGCATGAAAGCTGCAGTGTTACTGCAAGGATGCACAGGCAGGTAAGGGATAGATAGATAGATAGATAGATAGATAGATAGATAGATAGACAGACAGACAGACAGACAGCCATTTACCTAAATTCAGTAATAACACAATACCTAAAATATTTTCACATTTTTCTAAGCTTCTCACTGGGGAGGTAAAAGTGAACACTAGAAGATGCATTCGTCCTGCATCTTGAGCTACTTCTACACAAGGAACATTTGAGGGAACATTATGTGCATCAAGGAAATGCACTCCAACACACAGAAAGTGAACCTTTCCCTTTCAACGTTCTGGTCTAAAAATTGTTTGAAACTGGGGAAGATACACCATGTTCTACTATGCAAATAGCAACTTCCCTGTATAATTATAGTGCATTTTGCTGAGAATTGCATCATGACTAGAATACTACAAAGAGGGCAAACATTTAACCACTATTCTTAGTTTGTTAGAAAATTTTTCCCACATTACATAAACATGTACACACCCGAACTTGGGCAGCACCATCTTTTCATTGTTTTTACTTTAGTAAAGGAAGAGCTATTTTTCATTTCAGTCACTTTATTTTTATTAATTTTCTGAAACAGGTATTACATTTTCTCCTTCAGCTTTCTTCACTGTTATTCTCCCCATGTCTTTACCACAGTTGCCTAAACTTTCTGTATTGGCATGCTGACTTAAAAAAAATATCCTTAAAACTTCAGTAAGAGAATTCCCTTCTAAATGTGTATCGAACAGAAGAGTGTCAAGGAAATTCTCCTGATGTTTTCTTAAAATGAATGTGTGCACAGCTGATAAAGGCATAAATATGATGTATTAATAGCATTGTGCACACCAACCAGAAGCAGCAAAACTAAAACATAGCAGATTATTGAAAATATCATCAAAACTTTGCAAGCTCTTTCATATGATAACCAGAAGTATGAACCATGCAAAATTCCTCTGAACAGATGAAGCCTTATATAATTTTAATTATAGACGTATCTCTGACAGAGAGCTAGTTCAGGGTAACCACACCCGAGCAAGTCACATGAAAAGAAGAGACACAACAGCTAAGAATTAAGCAGCTCAAAAGCTAACATTGGTATGGTGAATCCATATTCAAGCATCTGATTGATTATATGTCAGAATTCAGTTTTTCATTTCTTGGCCTGAAGGGTGCTAAAATACAGAATATATTCTGCTCCCAAATGCTTTCCTACAGGCTTAGTGTTAAAACAAAAAGGGCATGGTATTCTAAGTCTACAAGGTAAAATAAAGTCCATATTTTCTTCCCAAGACACGTTCCATTTTTATACAAAGAACAAATGATCAACTAAATGTAAATTTTGAAAATAGTTCTCTTATCATAAAACAATATACTTGTTGCTTTTAAGGATACAACATTCAAAACAGTGCTACTGCTGTTTCTGAATGTAGTAAAATATTTTATTCTACAAATTAGGCTTTGCTTTGTTTGCATATGCAAGGTGTTCATGCATATTTGGAACCTAACCAGAGCTATACTGCTTGTATGGTGATTCTTGTATGAGGGATCTTGTTTCTTGTCTTCCCCTATGAACAAATTCATAAAGAAAATTATAAAACCTTACCTAGGTGAGGTCAGTATTCATACCCATCACAATGCAGGTGCATATCAAAGCATGCAACAGACAGAAGTTATACCACTGAGAAGTCACATCCTGCTGCCAATTCAGGCAGGGACAGACACCCACTGCCCTGGAACCCCAGGCCTCTCCACAGCCCATCAGATCCTTTTTGTGTGCCAGATGGAAGAGGGAAGGTCTAGGGCAGAAAAGGTCTGGCGTTAAAGGAAGAGGTTTACTTCCCACACCAAAGAAAAGGGATGAGTAACTATGCTTCACTGTCCAAGGATTCAGAGAGTCCTTTGGAAAACAATCCTCTTCAGATAAAACTTTATCTTTTAAACAACCAGTTGGAGAAGGAATGACGCAGCATGGATTCAGCTGTTAGTAACAAGCAGGTAATGTACAACTCCTCTGATCTTTCACCTCACATTGCTATTGCTTTGTCTTCACCACTAATGGCTTGTTGGGGGATAGTAGTTTTAAAGACAAGACAAAACGTGGCAGACTTAGCTTAAAATTCATATAGAGACAAGATCTGTCAGGTATAATCAGCATCACATGCCCCTTCTTGGGGTTGAGTTGATCTGTTTTAACCTTGTAGATAAAATCAAAAGTTGTGTCCCCACTGTTTTTTTACAGCTTACATATTCTAATTACTTCACAGTGAAAATGGACGCTCTTTTGATTGAAGAAGGTATTTTGCCTACACAAATACAGCAAGTTAGCAAAGAGCTGCTACAGCAGACACAGCACTTCTGAGGAAACCTGTGCTCTGCACACACATTTTAAAGTCACCTCTCACCCATGCCTCTGAGCTGTCCAAGTAAAACAAGCTATACTGGTAAAATAAACACATTTTGCCAATAAGTACACTTGACTTTGTTCCAGTGCAGGTGTACTCTCAAAAACCTTCTTCATACCCCAACCAACAACGCCAGGAGACATTTGGAGCAGTGACAAGGCTTACAACGGGTAACGCCCAACTTTTCCACCCAGTGATTCACACGTTTCCTCCGGTGGCATGCCAGGCTCCTACACCACAGAACCTTCCTAGTGCTTCCCTGAAAAGCCTGATTTACTGGGATTGCACAAATCAAAAGTACTGCACGTGCAGGGGATGATGCAGCCACCTACCTGCTGCTCAGGAGCCCACAGAAGATGGCAACCAAGGCAGGGTGGCTGCCCCATGTCCAGAGGTTCTTTCCAAAGGCCCTTGGGGAAGCAGGGGCAATTAGGTCCAGGCCACAGAATGAGCTCCCAGACCCGGGGATGCTCAGGTACACTTCATGCCAGCACACCACAGCAACCAGAGTGGTTCTGGGGTCAGAACCAGCCTTCAGTTCTTGTCTGCCTTCCATCTAGTTACCCCTGCAGTGAACCCAAATCTACATTAGCCTAAAGCACACCACCCAGAAAGGCATCTGGCTTCAACTTGTCTATCTGACAAGGAAGAAAAATCAGTTATTTTTGTAGTAATTTGTTTCAATGGCTGATCACATCCATTGTTAAGCCACACATCCTTTGAATATTTGAAATCTCCTTTTTTTAACATCCGTATCTCCAATTACGATCGCCATCCTTTCTCAGTTACAGCTTTCTTCTCCTTTCTTTAAACTTTTTTAGTTAGATATTATATTCACCTCTGGACCTTCTGAGTAATTAAAAAAAAATCTCTTTATGCCTCATTATTAGAAAGCCTTTTTCCAGTCTTTAAATACTGCAGGTCTTTTCCACCTTTCGAATTTATACGGTATCAAAGCGCCTACTCAAAACAGTGAAAGCATAACTGCTCAAAAGATCTGGAGCTCTCCTAAAATCTTAATAGGGATGAACAAGCACACAAAATTTCATCTAGATCTCCATTCCCCAAAAGATTAAATAACCTGTTGCAAGTTTTAAATGTTTTCAGTTTCCCACGTTTAGAAGTTCAGAGAATATTTGCGTCCCAAGTCAACAGAAAGAATGCTACTTCTCATTATTTCATCAAGGAAAGAAAAAGCTATTAAATCATCAATTTATTTACATTATCCAGAGAGAAGAGCTATAAATATAACTCTTGTTTTATAAATATTTAATCAGCTTAGTAACAATTAGAATAATTTCATCCCACATGGGCTATGCTACCTTTGATTAAAAACCTGAAGGAGGGAAAAAAAAAAAGCGTTGTTTTTCTTGTAATCCCTTTTTTTCCCCCCCCTTTCTCACCCACAACCATGGAAGCCACAGCATGGTCATATGGTCATTCAAAATTAGGTTGTAAGAAACAAATGGAGAGCACATGGCAATATTGTTTTATGCTCCTTCCACATAAAATTATCGTTGTGCTGCTTTCAATGTAATCCTTGAATACCCTTGAGCAAAGAACAGTTATTGATTTGAGCCAAATTATCTGACCCAAGGGACCGTGTAGAAGGAGGAGAACATGATACAGCCTAAAACTTGAATGAGTTGCGTCTTATCATCTGCTAATGTGACCATTAGTGTGGAAAGCCACTCAGCTCCACTTTACTGTTCACTGTCTCCACTGCCTTCCTTATTCTTGCTTTCTTATACTCAGAACGGGAAAATGCCTTCTCCCACCCCTTACAAGTAACATATTCAGAGAGCAGCAGTGAGAGAACCCAAAGTAAGTCGTGCCCCCTGATTCCCTCAATACTGTCCTTTGTCTCACTTAAAAAATGCTACTTTAACATATAGAACTCAACAAGGATGACCAACCATACCTGAACTTGCTGAAAAACATGACCCACCCTCCCCACAAACACACTCCATATACTCAAGATTATTGAGGTACTTGATGGATGAGAAACTCAGGGCTTATGCAAGTCAGAACTTGCACACATTTCCCAACTTCAACGTGTAACATCTCTAATAAAAGTGAAAGCTGCAGTTTACCCTCTCTGGGGTCTTCATTTACTGCCTCATTTCTAATTCCAGACAATCAATTTCCAGCAAAACTTGAAAGCCTGTGCTCTCTCACCATGCAACAAAGGAAGCCAGATTTTCCTCCTGTACTGTAGACATGTGCTTTTGTACAACAACTTCTATTAGCAGATTGTTGCTTAAGAGAAACAGACTGGCAGTGAGAAACAGCTCAGCAGCTTGGCATTTGTTCTACTTGTGTAACCCTTCACAAACAGCCTTGCATTTCCATGAAGTCAACAAACATCTGCTCTGTACACATACAAATATTAAACCATCCAGGAGCTGCAATGCTGTTCAAAAATTGGCTGAATGGATACAGAAAAACAAAATCTGATTCACATTCTCATGCTTGAAGACCTAGGAGTGAAATTGAGTGAATTTTTTGCAAAGAATTTACAAAGATGTAGTGCTCAGTATTGGCAACTCCATCAGTTCCCATAAATTAGAGTGATAACACCATACACAGAGCAAAATCACGCATATCTACTTGTTCCATTGTCCCAAGCTGCCAAGACATGGTGTTAAGTAATGCTGTTGGAGGAAGTCAGAGAAATGTAAGGAGAAATAAAAGGCTGGGACTTGAGAATGGAGAGGTGCAATCCAAGCAGAGCTGTTCCATGCACACTCATTTATCAGAGAACCGTGAGAAAACAGTGGTTGTGGCTCACCATGGTTGAAGATTACCAAAAAACAATAATCTCCTTACAGTCTTGCAGTTTTCTGACCACTTTTGAAGGATCACTCTTGCATTGCCATATCCCAGTATGTATGTACAGGGGAGCTGACAAATTACAGGCAATTTCCAAGAACATGACAATAAAAATATTTAACTGGTATTGCAACATAGTTTGTAACACAAACTGCCTCATCATTATACTTATTCATGCTATAGAGCAGATTTACTATTTATATTTGTCAGATTTACTATGAGATTTACTATTGATAAACTATTCTGCACATACAGAAGTGGAAATTCATACTTATTTCCTATTGAGAGTGCCATGGTAGCAAAGTTCTATCCAGATTTTCAATACATGTAGAATATAAAAAGCTCAACTTATTTATTAAGTCAACTAAATTTCTCCAAAATAGTAAGAGACATTCTCCCTCCCACCAAATGCTCTTCAGAACTCCTATAGTCAGTGTATGTGCTGATGGCCAGAGCAAACTTACAACATAACTCCTTTCCAGAGCAAAACAGAGAAATGGGAACTGATAATTCCAAAACCACAGTCTGAAAAACCCAAACCCTTACTTCTCTTGAACTCTTTTTAGGAGAGTTTAGTCATAGGGTTTCTCTAATACACAGTGACACACTACTCTTTGCCCCTTACCTGACCATTGTGACTCCATCTATTGATCACATACTGCATTATTGACCGCACAGTTCTCCAACAGAGAGCAAAATTATGGGTTTTTTTACTAAAAAGGAGAGCATCAAAAAGAGATGTGAACTCTAACTTGGTTGAAATCGCCTCCATTAAAGTAAAATTTATTTTTATAAACCATAGCAGTGGATTTTATTTTAAAAAACAGCAGCCTCAATTTGTACTATTTCAAATTGGAATGCTGTAATAGGAATAATGTTCAAAATTTAAGGTGGGAAAAGGCTGAAGCTACTCTTGCTCACAGAATATGGGGCAGAATTGGTATAGTTGTTAAAATCTAAACCAATTGACTTGGCTTTGAAGAAACATGACTGCCACACCTTCAGATATCCCTTCAAGTCAAAAGAAGAATCATTCTTTTGCTATTCTGTACATTTTTACTGTCCTTACAAATATATTAGGATTGCAGTCAGAGGGGGCTACAGTTACTTTCTATGTACCTTAGGCACATTTTCCTGCTCTGCCACTGTTCCTTGTAAAACTCACTCTTCAAAGCTTAATAGCCTGTGACGAAAACTAATCCATAAAACTGAAAACAAGGGATTTGGGAAAAGAGCCTGAAAAAAAAGGGGGGGAAAATAATGACAATTTTTCTACGTTTCAAAGACTGGGTCAAAGTGGCCTGATAAAAACCACACATCCACCTCTTTCTGTCCCCTCTTGGCCGGTTTCTGTCTTGATCCAAGTGTGCAAGTAAATCCTGATGAGATGGGCAGTGGAAGAAGGGGCAGTTTCACCAGGGCCCAGCCAAGGGCCTCTCGGGAGGCTGCAGCTGTCCACAGGCTCTGGCTCAGCTGGCAGCTGCCGTGGGCATGCACTCACTGCCTGCCTTTTGTTTTTCAGAACAGGGAGAAAACATATTTTTCTCCTCCCTTGTCTGGGAAACAGGAAACTCATTCTTATAAAGACTCTCCCACATACAGACGGGTCAGGAAAAAGGTGGAGTTTGGCAACATTAAGATTTGTTCTTCAAATGCAGACCAGTAATTATTGTAAGGTAAGGGACAGGATGGCTGGGCTTACTAATGTTTACTCACCCTGGTACTGCTGTTTTCAAATGTATTTATATTTCATGCAGACTTACCCATAAATGTAAAAATCAGTTATTTTTACCTGAGTTTTCAGGTGGTGAGACCCTTGCACAGACTTTATTTACCTTTACATAAATGCAACAAATGTAAATAAATGTCTTTTTCAATAACTGTACAAGTTAATTCATTCTTATGAGCCTTATAAAGTGGCTAGACGTTTTTATCCATTTATGCTGTTTCAAGTGGAGAATACAGCTCCCCAGAGCACAGGAAAGTTCTACACCTCCACTTCGGAAACCATAAACTAGTCTTGTCTTTAGCTCAGGGGGGAAAAAAAATCATTAGGACACAAATGTGTGTGGGTTTTCTAGGAATGTCACTCACTTGTCAATTAATCTGTGTGTTTGAAAGGACAGATCTTGTTGATCAAATGTCCATCAGGAACACATATTAAAAATTAGTAAAAGAAAAAGAATTGGTATGAAGAGAAAATAAGTTCTCCACTGGAAAGAAATCCAAGATGTCGATATGACCCTATTTGTTATAAGCTACCCAAGAAAAAAATCCTAAAATAGCTTGATTGCATCATATACTAAGTTTGAGATGTTATTCACTTTCACAGGAAGCATCCAATATCCAGACTGCTCAGTATTACAGTATATGGGTGGATGGGAACACACCTCTCTTTCTTCTACAGTCATATTTCAACCATTGAGAAATTAAATTTTTTTAGTGAAAAATTAAATGAATCCGCAAAAAAAAAGATTTCTTTCAGTTCCTACGCAGGTACCTAAACTTGTGCTTGTCAAGATCAGACTCAACAGCCTTTTAGAACTTAGAAAAAAAAATTTTTTTTTAGTAATCCTAAGTGCAGGGTCTTGAGCATATTACAAACACAGCACTTAACCCCATAAAAATATTTAAATACGTAGTCAATGTAATACTTCTTCAGTGTTCTCTGAGCCATCACTCATTACAAAAATCCTCTCACAAGCTCCGTGAAATCAAATTATAATGAAAAAATGATTAAATGCCCCACAGAAAATGCCTTGTTACTGTATCTTGAATACACCCATCATTAAAACTGACTGGGAAGGCAAACACTTGTCTTGAAAAATAATGCGTTCAACACCTTTGAGTAATGTAGCAGCATGACTGCTGTGAAATAAAGCACCCAAGCCAATAAACCCAACCGGCATAGAGTCAGCGGCAGTGGTGCTGCAGCTCCCTCCCATTCAGCAGGAGCCTCTTGCCAATGCATGAGGTTCCTAATCCTTAGCACCCTTGGGCATCACTGTTGTTCTCTCCCACATAGAGCAAGTTAAAGAACTTTTTTTTTTTTTTTTTTTTTTTTTTTTTTTTTTTTTTTTTAGCAGAGCTGGCAGCACTAAGCAAAGTCATGGTGCATTGTTGGCAGGACACAGCTCTGGGAACTGGAGACTAAAAAAAAATCACAGGTTTCTTTTTTTGCTTTTTCTTCCTTAGCTTAAAGGGGCCATATTCAAGAGTCCCCTCAAGACAGTTACAAGGAAAGAAACTTAAGTTTACATCACCATTATTATAGGTATGGTTTGACAGTGGGCATGGGAAGAAAGCATACTCCCATTCTCTTCTAATGGAAAGCCTGAATTCACTGAAAAATGCTTTTTAAATGGCTACATTTAATACAATTATTCCATATCCTTTCACAGCAATAATTCATTAAAAAGCCTCCAGCCCTCAGACCATCTTAGGGGGAAGAAGCAAAAATAAACTGTCCATTGCACATCAAGCTTCTGTATCTGCAATTCCTAGTAACTGGTATAAAAGCTGACAGTTAATTTACTGCCCCTAGTTATTACTAATGAGCTGTAAATTTGGCTCTTAATAGTTCTGGTGTAAAACAGATAAATTACATGGCTAGTTTTAGTGGGCACTTCTTACCCTGCATATATGCAACTTTCATTATAAGCCCAGACCACAGTACATACTCCAGAAAGCAGTTTACTTGCAGGGAGAGAGGGAGGTGGCAGAGAAGGTGCCAAAAAAAAAAAAAAAAAAAAAAATTGAAAATGAGGCATCTGAAGTGTTTCGTTGTTCCCTGTTCTGGCCCCAGATTGTTAATGGAACATCTTTGTAATACTCAAATCCTAAGATAAGCACTTCCTACCACCTGAGATTCTCTGTAAGAGCAAGGATGACAGTTCTCTTGAATTTGTGTCACAACATTGTTTTAAATCAAGAAGTGAGACATTCCCATTAAGTAAGTACATATACTATGGGGGGATTAAAAAAAAAATAAGAAAGAAAAAATAGAGGGAGAGAAAAATACACACACACAAGACCTGCAACAGCACATTCTGGAGTTCTGAATTAAGTCTGTGCTTCTGGTAGAGACTACTAAAATATCCATGAAGAGCTGCTGTTAGCTGCGTGGAGATAAGCTATGAGAATGAACATAAATTCTTAAAGGTTGTTCTTTGATTTAAGTATTTCCAAAAGTTGAGAGACAAACTGATTAGGCCAGTTTTAAGAGTATGTATCAAAATGAGCATACTTCTGTGCCACAGACTGAGTCTTAATCACTTTTTCATACTAAAACAAAACAAAATCAACAAAAAACCAACCAACCAACAAACCCCAAACTAAACAAAACAAAAACCCAAAAACTTTTCTAATACGATAATAAAGTATCAACTGGCATAGAGTACTGAAGTTTCAGAATTAACATTATAAAATTATTTTACACTATATGCCCCAGTGATCTGTATAACTGGCTGACAAAGAGGTTATCCCCCCCAAATTTTGATATTTAATGTAAATACTTATTTTCTGTAAGTCATCTGCAGCATTGGCCATGAAGAAGGCCCAGTTCCAAATCCATATTTGGGAATAACACTATTAATATAACAACAATGACTCACAGTGCAAGTTCTAATGAAATTTTCTATTTAGAAGCATTACATTTATAATACTTTCCCCATATAAGGCTTGCAGTTTAAGCCTTTACACATACATTGTTAGTGAATATAAAAATGCCTAAGCTACTTTAGAATGCTCACGCATGCAAAAAAAACTCCAAACAAAACACGTGAGATCATAAATCTTGTGTTGTAGAACAAATCCTACGTGCACAGCTAGGCTGAATATAAAGGGCAATAGAATCACAGAATGGTTTGGGTTGGAAGGAATCTTAAAGGTCATCCAGTTCCAACCCCACTGCAGTGAGCAGGGAACCTTCCACTAGACCAGGCTGCTGAGAACCCCATCCAACCTGGCCGTGAACACTGCCAGGGATGGGGCATCCACACCCTCCCCATCATCTGTTCCAGTGCCTCACAGTTGAGAACTTCTCCTCTTTCAGTTTGAACCCCTTACTGCTGTCACTACAGTTCCTGATAAAGAATCCCTCTCCTGCTTTCCCTGTAGGCTCCCTTCACATACTGGAAAGCTGCTGTGAGCTTTCCATACAACTTTCTCTTCTCCAGGCTGAACAACCCCCAGCTTGCTACAAACTACTTTCTACAATTTTCTCAGTCTGAATAGTTCAAGTAGTTTAAAGGAAAAAAAAATACTCCCAACCCTTTATAAAACAAACACCATTCCTGAAGATGAAGATTTACTCAAAGATCCAGAATTACAGTTCTAGAAGTGGTTTGGTATTTTGCACTGTATTTGGAACTTAGCAAACATAGAGTAAGGTGGACAGTAGCAGGAGTGCCCAGGATGCATAAATAATGCCAAAATGTCGTGGATTTGCTGCAGATGGTAAGCTGTTGTCACCACAGGGTGACAGGGGAACTACTGCCAGTCGTGCTGTTTGCTTTCAGGACCCTTGCAGTCATCATCACCCTCTTTCTCCTGCTTTTGATGGCTCCATAACCTCTCCATACTGTTCCTGCAGTAGAGCCAACAGTAAAACAAATGGGGCCTCTCTCAGGCAGAACACAGGAGCCAGAACCTGCAGGAATGAACCTTCACAGCACAGCAGGGCAACAGTGGCCAGAAAGAGTCAGAAACCCTTTGTGCATGTGGGAAGTGGTGTGAGACTGGAATCCTGTCCCCATCATTTGGCTATGGCACTGTGCAGTAAATGAATAGTAAATATGGGATGCAGAGGAGTGGAGTGACAGACTTGAGCAAAGTATTTTATAAAGGAAACTTCTGTTGTTTATAGCATGAGAGTATTTGCCACATTTTGCTTGTCCTCAGGGGCTGTTCTCCTTTTGTACACACCCAGCAGTCAGAGCTGCCTTAGATGTCTACATCCAAACACTACTGAAACACCATCCCTGCATACACTGCAGCAACCCTCCTTCTCCAGAAAGGAGCAAAATAAGGGCATTTTAGTGACATATGAGAAGCCATCTCACTTTGTGATGTGAATGAAGATCACTGTCAGCTTCAGAAAGTGTAGGAGTAAACCTGTAACAAAGTTACAAATGAGGAGAGGGCTATAGCTGACCAAGAAAGTACTGAGATACCTCCAACCAGGCAGAACTCAGCCAGGAGTGCTGGGCATTTTGTACCTTGGCTTGCATTTTCTTGCACCATCAAGCAGTCTAAAGACTGCTCTCCAAAAATGGATTCGCAATCCAAAAAACCCCTGGAGTGGATTATCTATGTTTTTGGTGCTAATCTGATAAATTTGTGCTGTGCTTTCCAAGGATAACAGTCTGTACTGCTACCCTTAGATTTCCCCTTTCTTCATGACAGAAGATGTGGCAATTTGGGAGGACTGTAAAGCAGTTCAAACAGCTGCTTCTCCTCAGATAAGATATTTGGGTGTTCATACTACCTCAGTCTGCCAGATGAGCTATTTCACCAGGCTTTCATGAGCTGTTTGTCACATCCTTCAAAGATATTTTTCCTGCAGTTGCAATGAGACTTAATAAAAAGGCCTTCTGAAGCAGACTTACTATGGTCTTTCTGATTTTGACTTTTTTGGGCAAAACAAACATAAGATACTACTTTCTCTCCTTGGCTCGCTTTACGTCAGTACAAGACGGAAGCACACAAGAAAAACAAATTCTTTTTCAATTTCAGTGCTTGGCTCAAAATCAAAAATCATTAGTTTAAAGCAGTGGCTTGGAGAAGAGGAAACATCTTGGGGCAAACAATATTTTTATCAGTCAGTGAGCATCCATTAATCATTAAGATATTCCAAAGTATTTTGTCCCCATCCAACTTGAATTTGTTTCAAGGAAGTGGTTAGTTCTGACTGTGATAATGTATAATCACCTTCATGTACACACAGACCCAAGATGAACGCAGAAAAGAAAGTTAAAAAATATTTAAAAATCCTTTCCATGCAGAGTGGAACTCAAAGAACATTTTCACAAGGGCCCAGGGCAGCGGTGAGCAGAGGGGAGGTGTCAAACTATTTGAACTCTCAGGTGAAACACCAATGCAACAACGTCACAAGTTAAACACCAACTTTTGGAGAAAACTGAGCAAGTGTTCCTCAGTGGCACAGGCACTGAAGTGCTAAACTGCACATACTGCATTTTCAAAGCTTTCAGCCCCACCAGATTTCTGAATGCACGATCCAGCTATGTTCTTTTGGCACTTAATGTCCCAGGAAAACATGCCACACAGCAGTTATTCAGCAGTGCAGAGTCAGGCAGGGCAATGATGAGAAGATAAAAATTATTTAATTAACATGTAAACGTGCTACACATTTGTTTCAGCGAATAATCTCTTGCACATGCTGTTCAGTTCCATCACCATAGGTTTGGGATGGCCACTGTGCAGGAGCTGCAGAGATTACTGCTCAGTTTTAACACCTATCTTCACACAGCTGACAAGCTTCTGAACCTGAATTTTCAGACCAAATGTGGTCACTCGCCCTTGTCAAAATTACCATGACAAGCAGAAGAGAATCATCACATGTCTCTCTGGCCAGGGTCATCACAAAGTCCAGCGTGGGTGCAATTTTTACCTTGTAGGCTGTTGGTCAGTATTCCCTATGCTATTGGGAGGGAAGTCAGCAAGTTGCCAGCCGTCCAACAGAGGGGTTCACTTGTGCAACTGCACAATCTACTTACCACTGCAGCAAAGCCTTCCTGCAGAGGCCATGGCCATTGTGCAGGGACACCAGAAGGGCACAGTTCTGTCTGCACCATTATGAAGGCTATAGGAATGCATAGGCGTGTACATTATGATCTAAAAGACACAGGAAGTTTAGACCACATGACCAAAGTTCAAGCTGCGTTGAAGTCATATCTTGTGAAATGCATACTTGGATTTACACCCTTCCTTAAACTCAAGTCACTGGGAGAAAGAGGAAACAGATGTGTAGTAAATAATATTTGTTATTTGACACCCTAACAGCCTGCAAAGACTTAGACTGAGTATCACTAATTCCAAATGGTAAAGGGACAGGAGAAGACAGAAGAAGAAGAAATAGCCCTGCAAAGAGAAAAACACTGATGCTGCAACGATTACAGTGCTAGTGCATTTTTCACTGTCACTGTGTCACAACACAGCACCAAGCAAATGAAAGAACTTCTCCCAAGCTGCTATGACCTTCAAAAGAGATCGTTTATACAAAGAAACTTTGCAATGCAAAGAAATACAATCAGCATACGGCAGAATAGCACACAACAGAAAAGCTGACTTAACAACATGGTCAAAGAGATGCTGGCAGGTAAGATTTCTACCTCAGTCTCAGCAAGATAAAGTGGGTCTTCTAACTCAGTGTGTCCTCTGATGAGTCTCAGTACCAGATCCCTGTGTCTCCACAAGCCAAACCATTACCCATTTCAACAAGCAAGAGCAAACATGCCCATGTACAGTGAGACCTGCTCAGAGAATACCTATAAACCACTGTTTCCAAGTGAAACTCTGGATTTTAGTTGTGTTTCCCATTTATGTTTGTACAGTTCTTACACTAGTGTCAAGTGAGGTGAGATTGAACAGCAAAAAAGTGAGGCAGGGGAGACTTTTTGCTGTTATTAGGTTGGAAAACATCTTCAAGTATCTTACCTCCCCTTGCAATCTCTCTCCCCTTTATGAGTTTACAAGTTCAATCAAAGCCTGACCAAATTATACCCAATGAAAAAAACTTATTATCATGACTTTTGCTACACATCCTTGTTTACAACCTTCTTTTTTCTTGTTTGGTTTTGGGTTTTTTGGCGGGCTGGGGTTTTTTGCTTTGTTTTGGTGGGGGTTTTTTTGTTTGTTTGTTTTGGTTTTTTGTTGTTTTTTTTTCTTTTTGCATGGTTTTTATTATTTTTTGGTGGAGGAGGGGGTTTTGTTTCATTTTATTTTTAATAATAAAGTTTTCATGCACTGCACTGTAAAGAGCACTCCCACAGTAACTATCTGCCCTATAACACTCCACCCCGATGAGCTCCCCTCTCCTCAAGTGACCTGCACTACAGGCTGCGTCTCTACCTGACAAGTGGAACACGCTGTCCCAAACAAAAACCCTTGAAGATCAAAACAAGCTTTTCTGCTGACATGGCAAAAGTTTAGGCTAAACAGGAAAACATACTTGAAGCTCTTTTTCCATTACCTTGCATTATTAAACCATCTAGGCAAGAGATAAACATAAAAGGAATTTCTTTAATTAGATAAATCAACTCCTCAGCATCTGTTGTTTAATAAAGTAAAGCAGATCAGCATGTTAGAATCAGATAATATTGAAGTCTCCCACAAACTCACAGCTGAAGTTTCTTTTTCATGCAGGTGTTTGGGTGCCACTGGTTTTACTCACTGTAATACAACACTTCCAGTTAAATGCTCGCTGTAAAATGTAACGCCAGGTACACACTGGGCCACAACAAGTGAAATTCCTTAAAATGATTATGCATCATCTAGCAAGTTAGAACAAGGCAGAACAGATGCACAGGGTGATCTTGCACAAAATATTTCCCTAAAGTTTTATACCTTGCATTCATTTTTAATAAAACTCAAACCAATTAAAGATTCTGCTTCTTGTAACTAAAGTCTAAAAAAATTCCTTTAGCATAAGCAATATCCATTACCTTTTGCTTTTCAGCATCATTTGTTAATTGACTCTCTAAGATAATCTCTCAAGGTCTCAAACCTCTGTGAAAAAGCCAAGTTAATGAGAATATATTCTTAGCCCCTCTCTACTACAAACCCGGTCCCACTGAGGGACAAATTCATCTTACAGCTTAAAACCAAACACTGTAAGATAGTAACTTTCAATTATGTTTGATCTTGTATGCAGTCAGATGATGGCATTTTTATTACAGTCATAAAAAAAGTGGATGTGCCAGGAAGATGTTAACACCCATCTACTTTGACATTAAAAGACCTAATCCAAATCAAATTTTGGAATTTTTAAAAATCAAATGTAAACATATTTTGGCAAAGCAAAAGATCCTTCTAAGCAGCACTGGGCAAACCAGTGCAGGCAAAAACCAATGCAGTCCAGCTGAACAACACTGCCAAAGTATTCCCAATCCATCTGCGCTGGGATCTGCCTCTCCTGTGCAGAGATTGCAGCATGGACCGTGAGTTTAAAGCAATGAGGCACCATGGGGTTATTCTGCACACCTGTATTCTGAAGCACATCCAAAACACATCTGGGCTTTTCAGGAGCCTAGCACTAAGGCAGCTGCACCATGCAGCACTTAGTCATTACAGAGGGTTAAAGGCTGCTAAGTGAAGTGACACTCCAAGACTAACAGATTTCTTCATTTGTCAAGTCACCTGCCAGCTGCAAGTAAAGTTACCACTGTGCAGTGGAAGTAAAAGTCCTCTTCAGACCAGCTAAGCTGGGCTCAGAAATAAAACTTACATGGCATGAAGACACACAAGAATCTGCTTTAGTAAAAATCAAATGCAATTACTAAAAAAAAAAAAAGAAAAAAATTCACCTGAAAATTCTCTATTTTCAATTTTTGTAAAATTCCTTGAACAAGGAATATTTAGCTCATTTTCATCTTTTCATTGACAGTATATTCTCTGTTACTGAGAAGACATAACAGCAATCAGAGAGAAATAAAATCAGGATTTTTAAAACCCAAAAACCAGTAAATTTACTCAAGAGTAGTAGTTTCGAGTAGTAAAAACTTAAAATAATTTTTCAATGGTGAAATTTAAAGTAATTTGTATTCTGTGTCGGGAAGCATCACATTTAATGAGTTTAGCTCTTCCTTGTATCAAAAGCTGGAAAATACTTAGAATAATTACCACAGGCACTTCTTCGGGAATCACAAGAGTTGCTAACGTTTCATGGCTTTACTGAGCAGATCACCTCATTTCAACGTACGGACAACTCTAACCTGCCCCCAGCAAATGCACGCACTCTAAAAGCAAGCCTAACAAGATGCAGAAGCAAACAAGTAAGCTGTACATTTCCTACGCTGTGACCCTCTATTCTTTTTGAGACAAAAGACATGGCCATTATTTCACGTACCCCGTCACTAGAAAGGAAAATAAAGGCTTCTGTTTTCACGTGGTTTTAATGATGAAGTTTCAAAAGAGGATGCAGGCTGTTTCTTACCCGTTCAGCGTGTATGACCCATTCCTCCTGAGTCTCATATTTGCAGATAAGAATCTTAGGAAAAAGTCCAAAATGCGGTGGTTTGTCCTCTGGAACACCAGAATACAGGCACCTGTTTGGTGGTTGCGCTTTTTGTTCACCAGGGGATCTCTTTCCTGTTTCTCTGAGTCATCAGTGGGGAACAATGCGAAACCACCACCAGAGCCACTGAGCAGGAAGCCCAGAGGAAACTGCCTGCAGCCAAACAGGAGTCTGGAGGTGTAAAATCTCCCCAGCACACCTCTCACAAAACCTTGGAGCCCACTAAGGAAAAGCAGCAAAAAGTCACAGAGAAGGAGTTTTCCATAAAGTCCCTAAAGCTCTCCCTGCACCCGCAAGAATAAATTTTGTAGAAAGCTGTGGTTTATCAGTGAGCTGCTCTTCTTCTGAATAGCCTGAAAGCAGCTTTACATCTATTCCCTCCTGCTCACCAGCCCAGCTGCAGCTATTACTCAAGCACTACTCTCAGAGCACAAGGCAACTAAACAAGAAGCCCTAGATAACAAATACTCAGTCTTTTTTGTTTGGGTTGTTGTTTTTTTTTCTCTCCCCCAGTATCAAGTCCGAAATTACACATGTGGAAAGGGACATACGATTAGTGGTTAAAAGGATTATTTTCCTTGTAGTAGGTTAAAAACAGGCAGGACTAAAGTCACGCTCGAATGCTGCAGGGAAAAATATGCTCTAGCAGTCCAGTGCTGGGCAAGCTGCCCTGCACAAATCACAGGATTGCACTGTCTCTGATGAGGCTGTTTTCCCTCCCCTTTACTGTTCACCCTGCCATTCCCTGAAAGCTGGGAACCAAACAGCTGCACGGCTTAATGCCTGGTGAGTCTACCACACAATGCAAAAATCACTCCAGGTAGTTGTTGATCATTTACTGTCTGTGAGCAGATCAGCACCCAGTTAAATAATAAATCGCACAAAGAATATTTTTATCAGCGGATGTTGAAATGACCATCATTTGTGGCCCAGGTGAAACTGCTTCAGGATAATGGGAAAACTGCACACTAGACAATTATAACGATTAAATATTCACTACCTAAAAAAACAGGAGCCATCAATCCCATAGAACTCTGGCCCGAGTAAAACATTATTCTTATCTGAATGGCTCAAATGTCTAAAGTCAGTATGCTTGTCAAGCTGCATTTTTATTTTAAGTAGTTTAACAGTTACAGAAAACCAGCCAAAAAAAAAAAAAAAAAAAAGATAATTCCTTTATTTCTTTGTAAGTGCCTCGGATTATACAGTTAGATGTAATCAAGAGTATCTATATAAGGACTATCAATCACATAAGTTGAGAGAGAGTTACACTGAATTACAGACTGAAGAAATCAACATGGTCCTGTTGATAAAAGGCAATGAGACTGAGCCGTACAAACATGCTGCATCTGCAGGACAGAAATTCTCAGCATCTATCTGGCCTAATCTGGAGCACTGTGCTCAACCCATGGCACTCCAGTTGAAGGCAGATGGAGCTAGAGCCCAGAGAGCATCAAGGTTATCTGTCTTACAGATGCGAAAACTGAGGGAGAAAAACAAGACAACACCTTCCAAGAACATAAAGAGAAAGAAAACAAAATGTTCTTCCTGCTCTGTCCATCACACAGGCATTTGAATTAAGCAAGAAACGCACCTGGTTAGGTTTATTTTGCTTGGTATGTGTGTGTTTTTGGGTTTTAAGTACGGGAATAGATTACAAAGTCTGCATTATTGCAGGCCTTTGAGGTGATCTTGCTCCAGAGCTGGTGACTGACTAGGTGACCTCTGCAGGGGTCTCTCATCCCTACCTTCCTATGATTTGCTAGCTGTTCCAGCTGGCAGAAAAAAATGAAAATCCTGCTGTGAAACTATGACACATACTAGCTCAAGTCAAACCAGACTAGAGCATGCTTTAGAAATTCCTCCTCAAAATAAGACAGAGTGGCCAAAACTCCAAATAGGTGCAATACATTATGAGCACAGTGGTGGCAGGCTCTGTTTTTATCATATACATTCTGGGAGAGAACGATACCTCATGTTCTTCTCAGCTTTACAAAGATCCTATCAATGTACTGGCTGGGACCAGGGCATAATTATTCCAGTTGCTATGGTCAGGCACCACTGTCCCTCAGGAGCTGGCCAAGATTCCCTCTGGTCACGGAACAGCTCCAAGTCAGGTCCCTGCAGGCAGCTACCTACCTACCAGTGCTGAGTAAAGCACAGACACATTCTTGGAAGTTTTTCAAAGTAAACTAGGATGATTTATTTGGCTAATAATTTAGATAATAAAAAATTAAAGTTAATAAATCAAAAAGGCTATGTAAAGATAATTTCTAAATGCTCTGCAAACCCATCTCAAATGAGAACTTGTACTCAAGTTTTCTTCTTGGAATATGAGATTTTAGAGAGGTCACCTTAAATCCAGGCCCAGAGTAAAATCCAGGCTCTGGTATGTTTGCAACTTTACTGGAAATAAAAGATATATCTGGCAGGATAACTGAATCATATATGACACAGGGCTTTCTTTGGGTATCTCCTAATTTGCACTGGAGGTGCACCAGCAACATGGAACAAGGGAGCTGTCAGGAAGAGGTATCAGGTAGTTATTACTTAACAGCTATTCTAAACTGGAGAATCTTATTTTTGTGGAATGGAAAGGGGAAGGCCATCCCACAGCTTTTTAAAAACGCCTTTCTGGATACAAAATTTAAGTGATTTACCCATGAATTTTCGGAGCATTTTGTTTTCACTGGCTACCTATTTTAAAAAAAAAAATGAATTTCAGAATTGTGCTGTTTTTTTCAAAACTCTACTTCTGCAGAAAGACATCAATTCCTTTTCTTCTTTTTCACTCCCCCATGCTCTTTCAGGATTACAGCAGCACAAGGGTATGTGTTCTTTAACATCTCCATCTGAAAACTATTATAGGAAACCAGCAACTAAATATAAACTGTCCAATCAGAGCCAGAGTCAGCCACATCGATGCTGGGATCCCAAAATGTTATCATGGACAAAAGAACTTACCACAGAAACACAGCTAAACCTACTTGCCAACACAACCTCTTCAGAAACAATGAATTCCTGCTTCAGAGAGGTCTTCTGGAGAAAAGTGTTTTGTTAACAGATTAAAAAGCCCCTTATTTTCAGTCAACATAAAGATGATAAACTTGCTGAATAGGCAACTCCATGGTGAGGCAATGTGCTATAGACATTATCTTCAACAGTACTTTCAATTAGCTGCACCTAAAGAAATCCTCTTCTCCGCTCTCTCCCTACACGTAGGCATTCCAGAGACCATACAACAAGCTGAATCATCCTCACTGTGGTGAAGGCACATGGGAGAAGGGAAAACATCTTTATATCTCCTTAAGATCCCTTCTGACAAAGTGTTTGTACAGCCCACTTCTCTTTTATTCCCTTTCCGAAGCAGAATCCATAAACTTTAGCATGGATTTTTTGTTCAGAGGCTAAACATTCATCCAATTACTGCACTGCTTCCAAGGGGAATTTCAACAGTACCATTTGGCCTAGTTATTCTGGACATTAGCTCCAAGAGCAGCTCTTTAGATAACATAAATTAGCATGGATGATTTACCATTTTCAACCATGTCCCAGCTACTTTAAGCTTTGAAAACATCATTAAAAGATCTATTTCAATTCCTATTAAATAAATTCCCATTTAATAAGGAAATGTAGATGTTAAGTAAAAGGCTGAGTACAGAAGAGAATAGCCAGTCCTCCACTACTTGGACAGACTTACAGTACACTCAGAGCTTGATTATTCATCCAGGGGGAGCTTTGCATATGAATGAAACATCTTTTTACATCTAAAAAGAAATACTCACTAGCAACTTCGTTATCCACATCTGGTCAGGAAAGAGAGGAGACAGAGTGCCCATATGTACCCTATTTGCCAGAGCCACGGTTTTCACAAGTGTTAAAAAGTTAATTCTATAGTATATTTACTGTCATTTTATTGGCGTATTGTTGATCATCTATTGAAAAATCTATTTGAATTTGTCTATTTGACTACCAAAGAAACAATTTACTCTCTTTCTCCTGGAAAATACCCACTAACTTAATGCTTAGCCTTGTTTTCTACTGTCTTGCATCATAACTTGTATTTAAGGACTGTCCAAGTTAATTCCCAAGATAAGCAGTGAAATACTGAACTGTTACAAGGAACAAATTTGAGGCTGCTTTTCTGGGCTAATTATACACTTACAGCACGGCACCAAAGGTCAGCCGGGTTCACTTTACTTCTACCTAACTACTTAACATAATTCAGACTTAATTTAAACACTGATATTAGAGGAACGAAGATCTTCCATGTCACTATCAATTGTTGCTTGATAGGGAATGAAAAAGTAAAAGAGGAGAAGGAGAACAGGAAAATTGACTCCAAGACATAGCTTGATGTAAGCGTTATTTGTATAAACGAATTCTTCGGATTCATTTGGCATGTGAAGATAGTGCTGCCTCAGCTTCAAAGCTGAAGACATTTCTTTGCCAAACTTATAAAGAAATCCTGTTACACTGGAGATTTTGGCTTAGTGTTGAAAAGAAAGAAAAAAGCCCTGTGTGGGGACACTACAGTGGTCAATATACAAATGAAAGCCATAATACATTTCCTATAGCCAAAGAGAAAGCCGTAACAGGGGAGAAGTCTTTAATCTGCTTTTTAGGAGAAGATTTTTGTATTGGTTTTGTTTTTCTAATGAATATAACAGGCAGTCCTGATTTAAAGCAAAAATGACAGCAGCACTGAAAGGGTTATTGCAAGCTGTTTATAATAAGCAAACCAGGACAGTGTCGGAGAAAGTTACAGAACTATAATAACAGAACAGCAATCCGCCTGGAAACGGAAAAGGGTGGGTGAGCAGTTTCTACCGGACCAGGGCAAAAGCCAGGGTTTATAAATTTAGAAAAAAAATACACACCCACACATAACGTCTCAAGTAAGAGGATAGGGGACAAGGGGAAAAAAAAGAAAGGAAAAAAACCACACACACTGTTTTAGAAGCCTTTATATAAATTTTGCCTAATCATTCTTAACGGACATCTGCCCATGGCTTAATACAGGAAAGACCAAGCTTTCAGTGTGTGCCAAAGTGTCTGAAACACAAACCTCTGGCACACTGCCTGCTTTGACCCCCACTTAGGGCAGTTTCCTGGAGATAGGCTTGGAGCAAATGAACACAGGCACATTGCTCTTCAGAAGGGCCAGCCAAAAGAGTAAATGTAATGTAAAGTTCCGTATTGGACTTCACGGTCCTCAAGTGCATTCTTCTCAATTTACTTTAAATGATTTTTAAGTTTTAAAACCAGAAGCAGCTGGGCAGAATTCAGTAATTAGCTTCGGTGTTAGAGAGAGATCCTTATACAGGGTTAACAAAACTACTGTGGAAAAGAAATGCTGTAGTGGGAGGCGAAGGCTGCCCTGATTCACTCAGATGGGCACAGGGACAACAGGTATTTATATAACTCTGGCAAAAGGCTGTAGAGCATGAAGACCCCCATTCAGATCAGCCCCCAAAACTCTGTCCATCTCAAAGGAAGGCTCATAAAGTAACATAAAAAATAGTAAGAGAGGATTGATGTTCTTGGCAAGAGCAGAGAGCAGGTAATTTAGAGCAGGCACTGCCCCTTCAGCCCAAGAACAGGAAAGAACTGTATGAGTTACCAACATGCTCCACCCAACAAGTCCCAGTCGGTATAAAAGCCTCTGCTGCAAAATTTAGCTAGTGATACAATCCAGGAGAAGCCTGGAAGTACCACAGAGAGAGAACAGGAGAGATATTTCTGAGAAAGAGACTTTAGCTAAAATTAAACGCAATTAAGTACACACAAATTCCTGAAGCCTACAAAACAAACAGAAGGAAAAACAGTCAAGTTTTCTATGGCATAACTGGCTTCTTTCCTTTTATCGTTTCCCCCCCCCCCCCCCTTTTTTTTTAATTTAGTCAAGCGGTCTTACACTAAGGTGTTAAAAGCTACAAGCAATTTTTCAACTAAAAAAAAGTTTAACGCTCGATTGGCTTTGTTAATAATGAAACAGTACCCAGATTCCAATACAAAAACCTCATATCCAACAAGTAAAACTTTTTTTGTAGAGAACCTTTAAGAAAGTAAAGGAAGGAAAATTCTTTAAATACTAAAAAAAATCTATAATTTTGGTCAAATACAGAACAAATCATTAAAAACAAGAGGTATCAGGAAATAGAACTGGATAACACACGTGTAAGTTTTATAAAATAAATGATATGCCATATACAGGTGAGCACAACAGGTATACAGTATGTGCTCAGTCACTGTAATATTTTAAATTTGAAACAAAAGTGCCAGCCCCTCACTCTGCATCTCCTTTTAAACTTGATTATGAGCTTGGTTTTGCACATCCTCCCCAGTATCCTCAAAAGATTCTTTCATCTCTTCCATTACCACCCCTGCTACTGCACGGACACATTGAAGGGATTCTGGAATGCCCTTCTCACACGAGGGTAAAGGGAATTTATTTCAATCCCAAATTCAGATTGCTGATACAGTTGCTTACTGCCAAGTATTATAAATTAAATTATTTATTCAAGGAATTTAACATTTACAGCTGTAAATGTGGATAAATCTGAGAGCAGTTCCTAATTCAGAAGGGTCTGTGCAAAAGTAAGCAAAAATGCTTACTTGGCAAGGAACATACTGATGAACTCTCTGCACTTCAGTATCCAGTACAAATCTCAACAAAGGATTAACACTTCTACACCCATGGAATATGGTTGGCTTTGACCTAAAGAATTATGTGTGGGAACTGGGAGTGGGACACCAACAATCAAGAAAGTGTAAAACCAACACATACATTACAGGAAAACAACTACAATCAGAAGCTTTAAGCTAATCTATCAGTTGCTGACTGGGATGAAAAGAGGACAAAAGTGGAAACTTGAGTATATCAAGAATAAATTCTGATCATAAAAAATATCGTCCTGCATTTGTAGAGTCACTTATCAGACATCTTTTATGCTTCAGAGAGAAGCAAATTGGTTGTCTCAAAAGAAATAAATACAATATTATTTTTGCAGATTATTCTGTACTTCAAATTAATGGACATAATGAAACAGCTTCTCTGAAGTGCTAAGTGAAAAATACTTTGTGTGTAAGTGGCAAAGGCAGCAACAAAAATCATTTGAACACTGGCTTTTTTAGGTGATCCTAACAAAATCCTTGCCAAATTTGCCTTCAGCTGCTGTTATTCACATTTTTGCTAGATCCTAAATGTTGAACAAAAAGTCTTTGTAAACAAATCCCAGGCATAAGCCCAGTCATCCATCCTTCAAAGAAAGGCAAGAATACTTCACCCCAGTCAGAGTCTGAACCTCGTATTTCAGAGCATCAGAACATTAACTGACATTTACATAGCACTTTTGGAAATTTTAACAGCACTCTGGAAAAAAAGCCCTCAATCCCTGCAACCTGTGTCAGTGATTGTTAAGAGTCATTACAGTGGAAAAACCCAGGAGGAAATGGCTATAAAGTGAAGCAGATAAAAGGAAACTACTTAGAAACAGAATCAGAAAGTCAGTGATGTTTCTGTCTTTCCCCATTACTGAGGATAAGACAACACAGGGCACGATCCACACGCTGCCTTTTCATTGTGTTTGCTCAAGCACAACAGTGAATGTGAGGTAAAACTCTACTGGACTTTCGAGATCAGAGAGCTGCTAGCTAGAAAATACTCCCTGATATTAAATAATTTAAGACCTGATACTTAAACAATTTAAGGCCAGGAAAAATTTGCTACATCTACCAGCTGGCATCTTCCACTTTGGTATCTCTCTTCCCAATGTGTAAAGCAGCAATAACAACACTTCAGGAAACACTTGGGCCGTCAAAATACAGAGTCTAGGATTTAGTGGGATGAAGTGACTAACGCAACGCCAAACATCGAATGAAAGAATAACGTAATTCAGAAATCTTCAACTCCCAATTCCAACCTCAGTGCCTAGGCCTGCTGCCTTTCAAAATACCTCTTACATGAGAGAAGCTGCCTTTGAGTTCCCAGCAACTGCCCTTCATTCTCTCATCTGTGGGTACACGCAAACCTTCTCTAAACATTTTTCCTGAACATGCAACTCAGCTCTCAAGGCAATATGGTAGACAAAACTTAAAGATTCTTACTTTATATGCTACCATTCTCAGGTGGAAAAAAAAATACAACAAAAAAATTGCGCACCCACCACTAAATTTCATCCAAACTTTGCACAACTGCTGCCTGGCCACACTTCTGCTTTTACAGACCTTTCAGTGACAAGTAGTCCCTCGAGCTTCCAATGGGAAAACCTACAATGCCAGGCAATCCTTAACTCCTCGCTGACACAATGTATCCCATCGCCATATGCAATCTTGTATCATAAAAGCATTTAGCCTAGAAAGCTGATTTTAAATGCCTTCAGAAACATGGCAATATGATTCTTCAGTAGCAACAGATGATCAAGGAGAACAAGGCAAACAGTCCTATCTTGGGAATGAAACATCTTCCCCCTGGCAAAAGATGGAGTAATTTAAGATTAAAAGCAGAATTTCCAAGCTGCCTGTGATATTCTTACCCTTTTACTATGCCATTACCTAGATGAAGGACAACTTAAGAGGAGAAAGTAATCTTGAAGATCCAGGTTAGATGAGAACCAGTTTTGGCTGAAAACCAAGGAGTGACTCAGTTAAAGTTTTGTAAACTAACTGCCCAATTTATGAAGACAAAAAACTTCATATGACAGGTTACAGTTGCCTGAAAGCCACCATGTTTTTTTTTAGTTTTTAACATCCTTTCACATGAAAGGTTCCTGGAGGATTTTATCCATTATCAGTTTAGGCCCACATACAAATATAATGCTCAAATAGCATTTTTTCCTTCAAGCATGACTAAGGATACACATCTCACAGCCCACTCTTTCCCCACAAAAAATCTCTTCCATCTACATATCTTAATTAAGATTGCACCTTTGTTATGCTTTCCTTCTTTACAGATTCCATTTTTAATTCTCCCAAGATTGAAAAGGAATACTAAGAGTAGTTCAACATTTCTAGATGTATCTACCAGTCTACTTCCCTCAGAACACAGCTTCATTAACTGCAGCGGGTGAAACACAGGCATGACACTCACAGAGGTTGGGAACTTATTTTCAAGAGGAGGTCGGGTACCTGCTTGAGCTATTCCTTCTATACACACAAAATAAAATTCTTATTCCAGAATTTCAACTTAGACACCAGTGAATTTAGATACATTTTGAGTGTTTAAAGCTTGCTGTTTGAGGTCACAAAGTTGCTAGTTTGCATTCTTGAGCCAGGAGAATTAATGTTGAAGTCAACCATTAAACGCACACGAATTTTTTATCCCCATCGTTTGGGCAAAAGAGACCCTGTACAGCAGATTGAGAAGGGTGACTCTCCTTACATGCTATTCTGTAACATCTACTATTCTTCTAATGTCTTGTTATTGTTGCTGTTATTTACTTCCTCATTTTGCTTGGATTTTTAGTGCAAGTTCATCTGATTTTGCTTGAAGCCACTAAGCTACAGTAATCAAAGCAGTCTTGCCTGCAGTGCTGTGAACAGGACGCAAGCAACAGCTACGCTAATTAGCATGCAATTTTCAAAGGTCAATTACCACATCATTAGCCAGGCCATTTACATCTCGGCAATGTGGAGCGTTCTCCAGCTTTAGACAGCGGGATGGGACAAAAACAGATTAAATTGCTTAGGGTCGAATAGTACAGTGAGTCGATGAGTAAGAACTTAAACTCCAGTGGCTTGAGTAGCTCATAATGGGCCATTTTCACACTATGTCTTCGTCCTGCTGACACCATCCTCTGTCAGATGCTTAAAGACACAGAGCAAGCCTATCTTACCAGGAAACGTTAACATCCGCTTACACCGAGTAAATCTCGTTTCTTTACTTTAACAAAACAAATAAACAAAGGACCAATTAGCAAAAGATGCCTGGCCGTATGTCCACAGTCACATAATTAAATAAAAGTAAAACCAAAGAATAATCAGTACCTGTAACCATCATGTCTAGAAGTAAAATAAAATAATAAAAAAACAACAACAAAAAAAAAACACAAAAAAATAAACAAAGACAAAAAACAACCAAAACCCCCCAAAAAGACACAGTACAGGTTGTCCTAAACTTGCTTCTACATCAATAAGCAAAATTTTAGAAAGTATATAGTCAGAGCAACGTTTTAAGCGACATGACTAGGGTAATAAATAAAGGGTGGTTTTTTTTTGTCCCCTGGATTTTAGATATTTAGTGCACATATGTACTATGGGTCCATACCCAAAAAGATGTACATTAATGTGATTATGGGCATGCAATGTCAACGAAGCCAAGTTTCAAAACCCAGCACACAGATTGTACAGGCACAGTTTCAGTGCAGGATATACAGGCATCTTTACAATGGCATTTGCCCTGCCAGCCCAGACAAGCAAGCCAGGCAAAGATTGCTGGGTTCAGCTCCAGGTGAGGAGAAAGGAAACCTCTAATAACTGGAATTCTTTCTGCCTCCAGCAGAGCTGGCATTTATTCCCCTCCCTATCCAGCTCTCTCCATATCTATAATTTGCAGCCATACTCATTCCATGATTGCATTTAACCTTTATATTAAACTCTCTTTCACATCAAACACCAGCACTGAACTCTTTTAGTTTTTCACGTGTCCATGTGACAATTAAAAAGGCTTATAAAGAAATGGTACAAGGCAAACTTGACGTTCCATGGCTTCTCCAGTTTTTACTTGCCTTTCACTCCAACCTGCAACCCTCATTTCTTTTCTCCAGATACTCCAAATATTAAGAAAAATCGTCATTGTGCTTTAAGTCCACACATCATCATTACAAATCAACTTGCACACAACCCCCCTTTCTTATTTAAAAATTTGGGATAGATCATAACTCACAAAAACACTCATAATTTTTCCTTCTGACAGCTAATTCAATGAAAAATTATAGTCCATTGATATATATCGCCAGGCTCTCCACATGCTAGAACAATAATGGATTATCTGCTTGTTTTAGAAACAAAAAAATCCCTCACTACATTGATAAAAAACAAGATAAAGCTCAGCTTGAAGCAGTGAAAGTTAGAAAGGGATATTATAACACTTCTGCTGTTAACCTTTAAAAATGCACCCATTTCAAGTTTAAGTGAAGAAAAGCCTTATTCTTCATAAGTGGTAAAAAACCCAAGGCTCTTCAGTTTTCTATGAGGCATTACCAGTTTTGGTCCTATACCAGACATAACAGTTCTTATAAAGCTTCACTGCAGGTGGTCAGCATTTTATTTAATTTTTGGTTTTTTATTAACGGCATTTCCTCATACACTGCAGTTCTGTAAGAATACATACATCAAATAATGATGATCATCACGGGAGATGCCTTATCTCTACATCTAAGATGCAAGTGCCAAATAAACTATTATGGAGGTACCTGCAAAATACACTAAATTCAGAATCCTTGTCTCACCCCTTTATTTTTTCTGCCCTTTCCAGTTTCCCCATCTCCTGAAAAGCAGTTGATATTTTGGACTCATGACCTGACATAGGAAACAGCACTGCAACACTTAATTATTTGCTAACACAGGTCACCATTTTTATTAACTTACTGACCAAAATAATTTCAAGTCCACATACTACAAGGTTTTTCCACTTACACACATTAGAATCAGGCTTATTGTCAAGGCCATCTTTTCACTCCTTTTCACTCCCAGCTCACATATTTTGGTGCAATCACAGAAACCCCAGTTAGTTCCCCTCTGTGGGACCAGCAGCTCTGCTATTGCAGAGACTCCATGACAACAGAGACAATTCATACTACAGGTCAGGCAGACAGTAATAATGTGCTATACAGAAAGCACGTGGATTGTGTGCTTGCATGAACATTTTCATATAAAATTCCACCTTTTACCTGCAGGAATTTTCTTAAAATTCCATTGCATTCCTCAAAAACTCTTTGGACAAATTTGACAAACCTCACAAAGGCACAGCAGCAAGTGCCTGAAGAGGAAAAGTGCCTGTACTAAGTTTTGACTAAGCATATTAGAAACAATTACGTGTCAATCTTTATACTGTGTTTTGTCCTTCTCTATAGACCGTGCCAATTTAAAAGGTCCTTTATTTTTCCTTGTGAAACAAAGGTGTAAACAAACTGCCATGAATTGGCAGGATTTTTTGTTGAATTTTTTTGCCTGACTCAAAATAACACTAAATCACTTGTGTGCTCTTTCCTCATATCCAGAGAAAGATCTGTCCTATCCAGGTTGTTGTACTGCACTATGCTACAGTTACACATATACCACAATCCAAGAAAGGTTATAACATCTCTAAAATTGCTGCAGAAGTGTCCAGCAGCAACCTAAAAAATCACAAATTTTAGAACAAGACGAGATACGCATAACAGAAAATACTGTCTTCCAGCAAAGAATCAGCAATGACCCATGCAAACACAGACAATCTACTGAAATTCCTTTTCTGGCAAGCTGCTGCTCTAAGGAAGGACTAATGACATTTGGGAAAAAGTTTGCAAATGAAAAGAACATGCCACACAGCTCTTAAACTCAGCAAAGAATCCAGTTTACCCCTATTCAATACTACGGGTTTTTTCTCCAAACAATCATTTGAAAAGTAATGAGCTGGCACAGAGATCATGCTATCCACTATTCTTTTTTTTTTTTTTTTTTTTTTTTATAATCAAGAACAAGATGCATTTAAACCTATAAATTGGTATTTCACTTCGCAATACTATGCAGCTCTACTCTGCTATGGAGTTGGAAATGCATCCTGCAGCTGGAGAACAACATAACCTAAGCACAGAAAGCCTGCACTCCCCCTAATTACAGATTCAAATGGTGGCTGTGTGTGCAGCCTCTGGAATAATTACAGTCCTTACTGGTACACTCTAAGGGATGATATATGGAGTAATTTAGAGGAAAACAAAAATAGGATAACCCTTCTGGCAGTAAAGATGTTGCTGTGGAAGGATCTACTTTTTCCATTATAAGAAGTTTATAATATTCATCTGGTTTTCAAATGTGGAGGTATTAATCAACATTTAAATTAGAATTTCTAGGGTAAGATTTGTCTAACAGGCTCTTATTTGCTGAACAAGTACTGTAAGGAACCTGAAAATTACTGTTACTGCATTGACATGATCCTCATTCCAAACCTACATCTTCTACTCTTGGGTCTCATGCTGTAATTGCCCCATTAACTTTCAATCAAATCATAAACTACCTGTGGTGATGTGACCAAGAAGGCTGCCAGCACATGTGCCTGATTAAACAGTTGCTCTGGAAACTTCCCCTCTTACCCAGAAAAGACTTTCAGTTACAGCTCAGTTCTAGCCAGCAGTAAGTGCTGACACTTGATGCATACCTCACTGCCAAAGTCACTAATAAGAAATGTATCACCACCCTCACATGGATATACAGTAAATATTTGATGATACGCTCATTTTTCAAAAGTGTTAAGTGAAGGAAAATTGCTCAGTTAAGCACAGAGCATAACTTTCTCTGGGCCTCCTAAGAGCATTCTCTAGAGGACAATGGCCCTGAAATGTCATGAAGAGATGTTTATTGTGTGCGTTGAAAAGCTTAGTAATAGGAAGAAGCTGCTTCCATGACCGCATTCTTTGAAACATCTTGAAAAATGAAAACTTACGTGATTTCCACTTAATACTCAGAGGCCAGCACAGAAAGCAAAAAACATTCACAGTTTTCTGCCTGGTTACCCTTAAAAACTGCAAAGCAGGTGATGCAAAGAATTCTCGCTCTAAGGTTTCTCTGGAGGTTTAAGCAACTCTCATAGGAAAGATGGGTAACATGATTAGCTGACATTTCCATTCTGAAAATACAAAGGCTCTGCCACCCTCATAACTCAGAAAGGAGTAACATTGTTCTCCAGTATTATAACACCCATTAAAACACACTAAAGGAATAAAATATCGTAGCTCACCGACTTTCCTACATGAGAAAAATGATTTGGGGGAACATCGTTCACTCATAACATCATCTCACCTGACTGCAACAGACCCCACCAAAAACCACGCTGAAGCAACACAGAGCTTCGTGACAGCATCAAGATCAAATTTCAGTGTGGCTGGCACCACTTTATCTTTCTATAAACCTGTCAGATTTCAAAGTCTCTAATATGCCAAGGGCTACAAATTTAAGTGAAGTGACCCTTTGTACAAGGGAAAGAGATGCAAATCACTCAGACGAACCCCGGCAACAAACAAGTAAGATGCCCTCAAGTATATAAAGCAGTAAATGGAAGGATATTCAGGGCTTGAAGGAAAGGCTGTGCACCTTCTAATGCAGCTCAGCAGCTCTCCTTATCTGCCCCTCACCCTTACCACCACCGTGACCCCCAGAGCAGCTCCCCTCCTCCAACCCTCCTAGTCTCAGACACTTCCTGTCTCCAGTGGCATTTATTTTCAGCCCTCAAGATTCCTTTCTATACGTTCCAGGAACCCTCTAGCCATCCTCTGTCCAGATGGCAGACTACAGATGAAGGGAACAGGGTCTTGGAGAGTCTTTTCTTGGCCTGCTTCTCGGCAGCCTGCTGGAACTCGGAGGCAGGCTGAGTCTTGCACAGACAAGGCTCTGTTGCGCTGCAAAAGCCCTTCAATCCCTCTCCACAGTTTTTCTCAATGCCCTCTTTGTCTTCAAACAAATTTGTCTTAAACCTTTTAACGGCCTCTGCTTTCCAGGGGCATACTTTACACAATCTACTCCCTACAAAGCTGCAGAAAGCCAATAAAAGGGCAAAGGAAAGGGGTCTGAACAGACAACCAGAGCCTCAGTTTTTACTACAAAGCAGATGCTACTTTGACAAGCAGATGCAGAAGGAAAAGGTAGATGATAGGTCCGAGTCCTGTTGAGCCCTGTCATCTGCAGGAGATTTTCTGAAATGTGACAGAAACACAAGGTTATTACTCACTTTCATTAAGGATCATCCCCCTACAATGAACTATTTTCAAACTCTGACTGTCCCAGATCACTAGTCCTTATCTCTGAGACAAGAGAACCAGATTATTCTGTACTCACAAAGACCAACAGTATCTCTCACCAACATTATACATTCATGTACAAGCTTCAGAGAATGATTGACATCCCTTGAGAAACTAAAAATTTTACCAAAATAATTTTTTTAAAGGATTTTAATCCTTTTTTTCTTTCCAACTGAAGCTTCACTGAACAACAGTTTCATAATTTTTAGTAAGATGTATTCATGACTGCTTTGACTCTATTCATATCAAAGGCTATGGCATTACTTGATTTATTTTATATATATATAATGAAACACTATTTCCAAGAGCCAAGAGAGTTTAAATCTGAAATAAAGCTGGATGCTTTAGAGTAGAATACATTTAGGCATAAACTATTCTAAAATCAAATGCAGTAAGCAAAGCCAGTTCCTCATTTAAAGACTGGAGCTGTCAGGAAGGCTCTAATGTAGCTCTTGGCTAGAAAGATTACTTTAGGAAATGAACTGCAAGAGAAAGAACGAAATGTAGAACTTCAGTAAAACCCAACAGGGCCAGGAAAGGAGAAGTTACAAAGTGCCACAGCACAAAAAATTTCCCAGTTTCAGATAGGATCTTAAAAACCCAGCACCTAAAATGAAAAGAACAGAACAGTGAAGTGGTGGCAAAATACATCTTTGTCTTTTGAAGGTCAAAACAAAAATGCATATCTTCCTTGGGGGACAAAAGCAACAGTATCTAGAGGCACTGCTGTGCCACTATCACACTGGCAACAGCATTTTTCAGTCTAATTCTTGTTCTTTAACTTTACCACTGATTTTGGAAGCTAGTTGACTATGTCCTTCTATTGCTTTCATCATTTGTCATAATACTGCTTTTGAGATGCTTCTTAAGTCTCATTTCGACCAGAAATAAAAAAAGACATAAAAAACCCCCTATCTTTAAGAAAATTCACCACTCCTTTATAGGACACCTTGAAAACAAAACCCTATAAATAAGCTGTACAAGTTACCCTGGCTAGGTTTTTATCTCATATACTATGTTTTTATTTTTCTTAGCATTTGTATATTAATAGAAAACAGTCTTTTTCAGAGACATGCATAAAAAAATTATAAACAATCTCAAAATAGTTCAAATCCTTTTCAGGTAACTCCTTTCATTTAAAGGGTGTTATCTATTTGCTAGTTAGGAT
The DNA here is from genome assembly GCF_029207755.1 of Chamaea fasciata. Classification (NCBI taxonomy): domain Eukaryota; kingdom Metazoa; phylum Chordata; class Aves; order Passeriformes; family Sylviidae; genus Chamaea; species Chamaea fasciata. The sequence continues at coordinate 16,258,862 of NW_027094092.1, read as the reverse complement.
AATATAATAACTGTATGATAATATCCACAGGTCCTCCCACAAACATTTAGGATTGTCTCATTGAGATTTATCTGCTCTTATGAAATATCCACTGTGTGATTTACAGTCATTTACTGCATAATAGGTGTAGCAGATGAACTGGTTTTAAGTTCCTGTTTTATCTCCTCCCTTCTTAAGTTCCTCAACAGATTAAAAAAGGTGCAGCTTCATCAGAAATTATTTGATTCAATATATACATCCACAAACAATGGTTGGCTACCACCTAATTACATCAACTTAAAATCTGACCTAGAAATTATGATACTTAGAACTGAAATCAGTTGCCAACCACCCACAAACCTTACCTAATATGACACAAAACACAGGTGGAATGGACCAGGTACTAAAATCATAGAAAATTAGGTCCATCAGCTGTAGAGTCAATGCAACATAACACAGCAAACTACTCCCATGATCCAAGGCTCCCATCCACTTGCCACGGGGAAGATGGATTCTCTTTATTGAAGTCAGGGTTTATTAAACAGACACTGGGACAAAAGCTGGACTTGTGAGGGTGGTTCACAGAGTGGAACAAAATCCAGCAAGTGCGGTGTCATATTTGGACTCTCATCTGAAGCCATGTCACCTGATGACACCTTTGGTGTGAGTTTTCATACCAACCTTTCCCTAGTTGACTCTCTAGTCAGCATGTGTCTAGAAAACTTTATGGGAGAGTAGGAGTGTGGAATTAAAAAAAAAAAAATCCTTCTAAACCACATACAATTAGTCCTGCTTTAAAGAAAACCCAGCAAAAACATACAGAATTTAAATACCCAGAGAAGGTCAAGGGAGCTAAGTGACTGAGGGAAATTAGAGAAGCCAGTGACTGCCTGGACACCTGGACAGACAGTCATCCACCAGGATACACCCACAGAGCAAATGAACAAATACAAATGAACCTTGTGATTAATGGAGATGACAACTGCTTTAGCTGTTAAATTCTACATGTTGGGGCTTTTAAAGTAGGATGAGAAGTGCATATGCCTGGTGCAGCAGCTACAGTTAAGCTAACAGCCCCAGGGGCAAGTAAATGGACAAATAATTTTGCACAGACTATTTTTGGCAAGATATTAGGAAATAAGAGGTTGCTGTCTTGGAAGCTAAGCATTACTTCCACATGCCTGTTTTCAATACTGTTTTTAAAGTTAAGATCAGTCTAGCATCTAATGTGCAATGATCATTCTCCTTGCATCTCAGCATCATGGAACTCAGCACAAAAAACTCCAGTAGACTGCAGGAAGAGCAGGAACAAAAGGCTAAAGTTCATATTGCTGATCTCTCAGTTTTATGAGCATCTAGGTCTACCTGTGTCATGAAAAGAATGCAAAATAATCATACAGAAAATGAGACATGAACCCTATGGACTAGTAAACTTGAAAAAAGGAGATGCTGAAGCCACAGGCTATTTTATTATAGCATCTTTCTTCCCAGTAATGATATTTTCCACTATCAACCTCTTTTTGTAAGCTGCAGAGGGATTTCTCACACTGATTATAAGCTAAATAAATGGCTACACAGCATTTCTTTCACATTCTATACTGAAAATAGGACTTACACTGAAAATGGACCATAAGGGAATCCAGCTAAATAGACACCAACTGCCTATGCCATTCTCCAAGGGTTAGGCTACACTTAGACCCTTTTCCACATGTATTCTCTGCCTTAGCTTGCTATTTTAATGGCTTCATACCCAAGTTGTTTTTTTTTTAAATAAAGCAACTCTGATCTTTTGGCTAATAAGTGCTAAGAAAATCTTTGCTCTGAGACATCTGTATCCTGTTACCAACACAGGAATGCCTCTGAACTGTCAGCGTGGGGTGGTTTTGTCAATCGAGCCTGTGTAATATATATAAAAATGAGGTGTTTACCCTTAGTAAATATACCCTCAATATCCTTGGCTTTATTAACTTAATTCACCCTGGCACTCCCTGTCAAAATCACCATTTATTTGAATGGGTAATGAGTGATCCTTTATCCAACTCCATAGACAGCCACTGGCATTTAGAACTGACTGCTATGGAATCCCTCATTGTTACAAAACTATGGATTATGCAAAAGCTTGCATCTACAGTATTTTTAAGTGATTGATACTGCTATGGTTTTCAGAACAGAAAGGTATTTTCTGCTATTGCTGACAAAGAGAATGGGTGGAGTACTTAGGATCCTTGGAAACCAGACAAACTACACTGGCAGAAGCACCAGGAGAGAACGGCAAGAATTCCCACCCATGCAACATGTCAAGTAACATCGGGGGGGGGGGGGGGGGGGGGGGAATCTCCATGATTTCAAGCTCACTCCACCACCCTACTCATATTTCTTCATCTTTTTGCAAGTCAAATGTCTAATGTTGCGGCTCAGAAATTTAACCTAACTTTATATTACAGAGAAGTGCTCTTCAAACTGCCAAAACACTCCCCACATCTTCCCTACCAACAGCTATATCTACTCAGCCAGTATCAAACTCATACTTGAATATAATAAATGAAAAGGATACCTGGGGAAGAAAAAAAAAAAAAAAAAAAAAGTGGAACCCAGAGAAAAATAAAATTTAGACAGTTTTTAGTGTGTCAAGACTGTGAGAGCATCTGAGGAATACTCAAGCTTAAAAATTTGGCTCTGCCACAGATCCAGCAAGAAGCAGAAGCATTATAGACTGGCTCAGCCACCAGTCTGCATGAAGTCTACAAATCAGGTGCACTCAGTCTGTCCAGAGAAGCTCTTAACTCATTGTAATTTGGCATAAAGCACACCTGCCTTTTCGTGCATTTGCCATATGCTATTTTCTGTGTCTAAAACTGGAGAGAACCATCAGATGGGGCTGTAGGAACGTTAGAAAGAGAGAAAGTGGATTCCTAATAGGCTGTCTCTGTACCGAATTTGTACCAGTCCTACCTCCTAACCTAGGGAGACTCCTGAAACACAGATTAGAAAATCACAGCAAATTTCTCATCTTGTGCAGATACCACGTGGAAAGCAGGAAAGAAACAATATGATTTAAATTGAGAAAAAAACTTTCACAACTTCAGCTGTCACTCAAGTCAAGCACAGAGTGACAAGATAGATTCTGCAGAAAGTACGAGATAAGTCTCTTGGTGTAAACACGTGAAGGGCAACCATAGGAGTTTACTGAAGAAAGGTAGGAGGGAAACAGCACTTGTAATGAGAGTTCAGTAAACTTCTCCTATCCTCAAGTTTTGTTTCATGCAAAGAGATGAGGGAAAAATAGATTACTAACATTTATTATCATCAGGAAAGGCTAGCTTGAAGTAGAAAAGTCCGACAGGAAAGACACTTGGGGTTTTGGGTTTTTCCCTCTCTGCTGCTACCCCCTCCAACCAGTCCTCCTTTCCCTTCTTCAGCAAAACTCCTTCCCAGCTTCTGTATGCACAGTACCAGCTCATGTCCACACATGTCTGTGCTAGTTAATGTATAAAATTGCCTTACCAGCAGCAGCGCAGAGAGCAGATGATGAATTCCATTCCAACAAAATCAACAGCAGGGGATTTCCAACACGATGGCAATAGAGTAAAACACAGTTCAGATACTCAAGAGAAACATGGGAAGCTCAAGATAACTGATTACTGAAACACAGCCTGAAATACCAGTAGCACTTTTCCCGAATTCAGCAAGATGCAACTTCTGGCAGGCAGAGTGAAAAACAGAAAAAGGTGCTCTTCTAGAGAACAGGCATACATAGCTCATTCTTGAGAAGACAGCTGCACAAAAGAAAGAAATAGGCTTTCTGCCTTTTTTTAATCTATCAGAATATGTTATCTATAGTTTCCTCCTCTTCTTTTAGGGTAGGACTGTTTAAAATAAAAAAAAAGCCTCCTCCCAACAAATGAAGAGTTAGCAACTATTTTGATAATGCTTTTCTCTATCTAGTTCTGCCTACCTTTCAAGTCAGTTTGGAAGCAAAGAAACAGTAATACCAAAACAATAAATAAGTAATGAGAACTATTTTTCCAATCCTTCCTTTTCTCTTTCACAACATTAATTCCAGTGACTCAGACATATTACAGTCCAAAATATCTGTTGAGTCTGTTGCTTTTTCTAAAACTTTACTCTCTTTCTTGAAAAACGTTGAAAGAGTTGGTTTATACCTATTTTGTAAGATTTCACAAACTCCATTCATCTTTCTGCTCATTAGACATAAGGAAAAAATTCCCAACCACAGAGCCTTAAAGCTCCACCTTGTGGAAGATGCCTAGAATATTCCAGTAGGCTTCAGGGAGAAAAGGACTTCAAACCAAGCTTAAAATTAATGGGACGTGCTTGACATTGACATTTTTCAACAATCACACAGTAAGATAACCTCTTAAATGGATTCTGCACCAGCAGAAAAACAAGCAGTGGGGGACTACCAATAAAACCAAAATAAATGGCTGTAACTTGAGTCCTGTGTCCAGTTTTGAGGCCCTCACTGCAAGAAAGACACTGAGGTGCTGGGGCACGTCCAGAGAAGGCAACAGAGCTGGGGAAGGTTCTGAAGCACAAGTCTGATGAAGAGCAGCGCAGAGAGCTGGAGTGGTTTAGCCTGCAGAAAAGGAGGCTCAGGGGTGACCTTATTGCTCTCTGCAACTACCTGAAAGGACCCTGTAGCAAGGTGGGGGTTGGTCCCTTTTCCCAGGAAACAAGTGATAAGGCTAGTGGAAACAGCCTCAGGCTGTGCCAGGAGAGGTTCAGGTTGCACATCAGGAAGAAATTCTTCACTGAAAGGGTGGTTAAGCATTGGAATGGGTTGCTCAAGCAAGTGGTGGAAGTGGTAGGAATCACCACATCCTTAGGGCTGTTCAAGAAATAACTGGACATGGTGCTGCGGTTTAGTTGGTAGGGTGGTGTTTGGTCTAAGGTGGACTCAATGATCTTGGACTCTCTTCCAACCTGAATGATTCTGTGAGAAGCTGGTTTTATTTTGTGGCAATGCAATAATCATCCTGCACTGAACCAGCTGATAGCATCAGCAACAGTCCAGAGCACATCTTGCTATCACCTTGTTTGCTGGTTCCTGTGCATTGGACTTAGTGTCTTTTCAAGTTGGGAAACAGGGAATCAAAGATTGGTTCACCTGGACAAGGAGCTGACAACCAAAGAATACACCAACCCTGCCAGCAGGAATGAATAAATGGCTAACAGAACTTACCTTGCAATACTTGCATTGACTGTCATTTTACACAGGTGTTCCAAAATCTATTCAGTCCCCCTCCAGCCACCTATTACTAACTCACTCAGCTGAAAGCCTCTGCTGAGACCCGCTTGGCACATCCACGTCCTGCTGCTTGCCATTGTGCAGCCCTGGGACATTAAAGCACAGAGAGCCGGTACTGCCCTCTGCTGAAAGAGCCTGCACGGGAAAACTACCAACTTTTAGTCGATTTTTCCTGCGTCATATATGGACCTTGTTTTTCCTTCTTCCTTGCAAGCCTTTACAATATTCCAGGGTTCTGTTTTACCGTGGGTTTTTTCCTGCTGCTTCTTCCCCAGGAGGGCTACAAAGACGTCCAAGAGGTTTCTAAGTTTACAGACTGTAACACCAGCACACACAAGCTCCAGAAATCAGAGCGGCTGCACCTAAGCACTGCAGACACAGCTCATGGTTTTAGCAATGTAAGTACAAACAGATAAAAACATTAAAAAGAACAGAAACTGAGGCCTTCAAAACCACCCCTATAAAAATTTAATTTTTTCCTTTGTCATCTGCAGTACAGCAGTCATACAAGAGTGTCATGAGATGTTCTTTGGTGCAGTAAACCCAAGATATTTAAAGAACATCTATCCACATTCATTTAAAATTACCATAATTAGTAGCTAATTATTAACAGTAATCACATTACTTTCTCTGATACGAACTTTGCAATGTTTTTATTTTTGATCAGTTGCTCCACTTTGAGATTTAGACACTCAGAACAATCTGAAATTCTGAATACCTTAAGGACTGAAATACTGTACCAAATCTGAAAGTGCAGTGCTTTTAGCAACAAAATAACATCTGACTGAGGTATACCTTTGCTTGGAACACAAAGGAGTACGAAGTCTGATATGCTTGACTGCAGGGTCCCTGAACATACAGAGAAAAATTAAGCATGCCACTGAAAAGAGAGGGAAGCGCATCCCTGAAGCTCAGCAGAGAGCACGGAGCTCCTCCCGGAGCTGCAGAGGGAGCCCGCTGCCCGCAGGTCCCCAGCTCCGGAAAGGCGGGGACCGTCCTGTCACTCACCGCAATCCACAGGCTGGGCTCGGTTTCATTTCTCAGCAATGATCATATCGGAAAAAAATAACGAGTGATTACTCAGCAGCCAAGGAGAAGTGGGTCTGACGTGTTGCTGCACGGTGCCCTTTGAATTGGCATGTTAAAAGAGGTGCTTGTTTTAAATTACACTCAATATTTTATTCTTCCTGTTCTCTAAGCTATACAAACTCCAACTCCAAATGACCTTTCACTTCACACAGGGCTTCTGTGGAGGACATCCTTGCTTGTTCAGTTAACATCGTGGTTGCCCCCTTTACTAAGAAAAAAACCCCAAAACCAAAGAAAACCTTCAACCTCTTATTGCAAGAAAAATGTCTGCAAGTCTCCTTCATAGTCTTTATAGTCCTTATAGACTATAGACTTCATAGTCCTTATAATTTTCACTGTTGATGGCTGATACCAAAAAGAGCCCAGACACAGCAGACCAAAACATTGTTTATTAACAGATTTGAAAACCAACAGAAGAGATTAAATATACCCCAGCCCATAACCAGAAACAATGTACTCCACCTTTGCATACTGTAGTCTTTTGGATGAAACTATCAAGTCTTTATTTAAAAATGAAAAAACCCCTCACTTATTTAGTTTTTCTTCCAAAATGCGGAAGTGTCTTTTAAATTTTGTATAGTTCATGAACAGGACCAAAATCGCTGATAATAAAAACACTATGTATGGATGGGAGGCCGAAAGCCCCCTTGTGTATTAACAATGACAAAGACTTTTTAAAAATGACATTCCACAGCAATCGTACCAATAGAACCTGTCATCACTGGCATGTGAAAGCCCCTTGTTTAAATTTAGCTTTTATTATTACTCTTAATGAAATTAGAGCTAAAAAGGTCTAAAAATGACACTTGATACACAGAAGTTTCAAAGCCTCACTCTGAACCCTGTATGAGCCTATCAAAAAGGAAACTCATGTTGAACTATCATTTTTTTACCCAATAATCTCCTTTTGACCCTCTACCTTGCTTCAGCTACGCTTGTGTGCACATATTGGATGCAGTGGTTTTGGATTAGTTTATTCCGAGCACTAACCACTGCATTCAAGAGGGGACAGACCCAGTTTAACTTACGTAACCTCATTACCAGATGACTGAAGGAGCACAGTGAAACTGAGAAAAGAAGCGCCTTTTGTAAATCGGTCGCGGGTTTGGGTTTTTCGCAGAAAGATGATATATACACCTTAAAAAAGGGGCGCAACCAAATTGTTCCTCAAACAACAGAAGCAGTAACACGTCTAGCCTACTCCAAGCCAGTCTTGTTGAGATAAAACTGTATCATGTTTCTGGCAATTTCTTCCTTAGAAATCAAGAGCATACAGCAAGATTATCTCTTGGAAAGCCCCAAGTACTGCCACATGCTTTGTCACTACAGCACTCTCTATCTTCCTGCTTGGCAGCCTCATCCTGCATTATCACTCTCTTATTCAGCTGCCATACAGCTCAGTTGTTTGGTGGGGTTACTGTGACTGCTGAACCACTTAGTCTGCAAGCATACAAAGAGCATCCATAGCATCAAAGGGCCTGCAGAAACTGACAATTTTTTTTTTTTAATCCACAATGTCATTTAGATTTATCAGCCTACAGAATAAAAATTCATTAAATCCCAAAGATCCCTTCAATAAACCACAGGAGAGACCTGTCTGTCCACAGAAACACACCTTCTCCATCATTAATAATTAAACCAGCAAAACTTCATAAATGTAAGGCTGGACTCAGGCTGCCCAGCTATACTGAGAACTACATGCAAAAGGTATAATTACAGGAAGAGTGTTCCAGGCAGAGTATGAGAACTGGGCAGAAAGCTCATAACCATGAGAAATTCATGCCTGTTTCATCTTACAATAATAAAATGAGACATGTTTATTCATCGCCACCTTTCACAGAAATTACAACCCACAGAGACTGAGGACATGGAACAAAATGCATCAATTTGCCATAATAATGCACTCTGACAGCAATACACATACCGTGACCTTTAATCCATGTTGGTCTCTTCTGGCACATTTAAAAGGGAAGTTAGAAGCATGGACTGCAATGACAGGTTACATGAACATCATTGACAAGTCTCTCTATGTCTTGCCTTATTTTCATGTATTTAATAACCAAAGACATCAAATAATTCTGTTGCCACTATCCTGACTGAGATTTAATGCAAAGTGCAGTTATGCTTATGGTATCCACAGCTCTCAACTATAATAAAGGAAGAAATTCCAGCAAAGGAGGTTATTAAGCAGTTAAGAATTGTGAATCCTTATTTGTAGTACTGTGACAAAACTTGACCACTAGAATTTAAAATAACCAATCAGAGCAAACTTTCTAAATAAAAGGATCTAGATTAAATAAAATACTCATTTCATTGGAAACTAATATCCATGCAATACACAGAAATGATAATAAGAGTAATGGAAATTATTTCTCAATTTATTGATATATGAATGTACAGAGAAAAAACATTTTTCTCCTTAATTAGCACGCTCCCTCTATCTGACCTTTGAGATCTTTTTTATGAAGCCTGAGAAGACTGACATATTCTGGAATGTTGTCCCTGCCCAATGCGAGAGGAGATTTGTAACACTGGCAGTTGAATAGGCAGGCCAGTCTGTGGTTGGTCCTTTCACATCTCCATAGGTAAAATAACTGAAGGCAGCTGAAGAAGAACTGACAGAACACTCAGTTTCCTCTTAAAGAACAGGAAATCCATGTTTTGGTTCTCTGAGTAAAACTGTTCACAAAGATGTCAACACACAAAGGTAAACATATGCGGCCTGCAATGATATGAAAATCTCAATATTCAGCCGTTTATGCATTTGGAAAACTTAGATATTCTTCTGAATGTACGTTTGTATTTATTTCCTGCATTACGTATGTAGGGAAGCAGCTGGACTCTGGAAATTGAGCATCTCTCTGCCGCTTTTCATCCTAATGTTACATAATGGACCAGCTTTTATAGTGTGACTGCCACCCTTGTCTCCAATGTCTGCTTTACAGAGTTCTCTGGTTTTTTTCTACAGTAACTTACACCACAAGATCAGTATCTCATCATAAAATCTTTCATGTCTAGCTAACTGGCAATGTCAGCATTATACCCTTAACAGAAATGACCTAAACCATCTTATTCTGCATTGAAAGTAGAGGACTCCTCAATTATCTTCAAATTTGCGACTTTAAACATACTGCAGTTATCAAAGGCAAACACACACCCTTTGGGTTGCTGGGAAACAGGACTTTTCTAGTTTGCCTGGTTTAATACAGGACATACACACCTGCAGTACAGCACAATGACAGGAAAATCAAGTTGATTTTCCCAAAGTATTATTTTCTCTGATAAAAAATTCCCAGATGCAACAAGCTATTTTTACCTATGGTTCCCTCCACCTCCCATAACTACAGTAAATTTGATTCTTTAAGTTATTTAACTTGAATGGTCATTATGATTTAAAAAAAAAAAAAAAAAAAAAAAAGAAAAAACAAACCAGAAAACACTCTCAGCCATCAAGGTTGAGCTAATTAAGTCTGGCATGTGTTACTCTCTCTGAAAAGTTCTCTCACTCACCAGCACAGCAAAATTTCTCATCTACAGATGTGGAAAAAGCACCTTCCAAAACATGCACTTTCCAAAGCACTTCTCCGGCTATGCAGAGGGTACAAAACTATACCCCCACAAAGGCAGAAGAGAAACAGGCCTCACTTCTCCTTACACCTTAAATAAACGTCTCACGTACTGGCCTCGAAATCACCCTTCAACCCTACAGTAAAGTTCATCAAAGTCCCAGACCTTAAAAAAAGAAACCATACAAGCAAACTTACAAGCTGAAAAAGAAACTAACATTGTACATTGAATAAACAGAAAAACCACTAAAGCCACTGTAAAGATATTACAAAACAAAATATTGAACAGATAAATATGATTAACATTTTAATAGTCATCACCAAAAAGACAATAAATAAAATACATTCAGTAGCATTTCATCAATTTGCTTTATAAATCCATAGAGCAGGAGTTAAATCTAGAAATGAGGTAAAAGTAGTTTGGATGTTTCAGAAAAGAATTTAAGAAACTATCTTCCCTCCAGCACACCACATACATCCTGAGCTTTTTCCTAATAAAATTAATCATTTTCCCATTTAGAATTTCCCCCTTTCTTGCTTAGAGACCTGTAAGAGGGATATCACAATATTAAAGGCCTGCCATTACACTTTTCTTTCTCCCAGCTTACACAGACTACTTATATGCTAAGTAATTCGTTTACTGTGGAAATTTTTCCAGAAGGGGTGAATTGTATTTTAAGGACATACTCTAGCACCAACATATTTCGTGGGAAAGCAATTGACTTGAACTAAAATACAGAGACAAATAGCATACTCAGTGATTATTACTGCTGTTCTGACTTCCAGGTTAATAAAAATTTTACCACTCTGCATGCAGCACAAAGAGGAGGTGTATTAGTTCACATCTCAGGAGACTTAGCCCAGCCTAACTAACTTTTATCAATTGTGCAACACAGCTGCAATTCAGACAGCCCCTTGACACAGCCACAAAACCTAATGCAGGAAGTCCTCCACTTCCTCTCATTATCATTACACTTCCAGAATTATACTTGCAATAGAAGCAGCAGCATCCTTCTATGTATGAGCATGTATCTTCTCAATTTGTTTGAGGCTGCACAACATTCCTTTGGAAATTCCAAAGCACAACACCCTCCATCTTTTTCTCTGTGTGCCTGGGACACACAATATTCAACTCCCAAGGTCGTTATGAGGAATACCATTTATAACTTGCTAAGCTTAAGAAGCTACACAGTTCTGCATAGCCGTCAGTTTAGGACAGCCACTTAAACCCAGGGCAGCAGCTCGTAAAGGTCTTGGTTCTCTCACAGAAATCTCACAGCCTAATGAGAAACACCTCATACATTACGTGGCATTCTTACTTGACAGCAGAAACATGGCTTTAAATTTAAAAACTGAAGGGCAATTCATCTATTGTTCAGGAAGAGGTGAACGTGTATTTTAAATCCTTAATATTAGTGGTGGCATTCCTCTTAAAGAAACTCCTTAGTTGGAAATCACTTCTTTAGATAATGAAATCTTTCAAGTGATTTCCTTCTTAGGGACTGCAAAAACTGTTTGTGAAGATGCAGTAGTCCACAGCAGAGGGAAATCACCCTTGAAAACGTTCAGTCATGAATAATACATTTAAAACATGTATTACCTAATAGGCAAATGCATTACAGATTTAAAAGACGATAAATTAAATTGGAAGGTTTTTTAAATGAAAATCAGGGCACTGTGTTTTCTGGCGATGACTAAACACAAGTGACAAACTAGTTTTAAATATGAGGTTTGCTGTTATTGCCCTATTCTTAGACAAGCATGTCCCAGACCTCAGTGGAAAAATTATTAGTAAAAATTGTGTTCATAGTTATCATGTTACCACAGTAAAGAAACAATAAGAAACTCAAAGCCTGAGCAACAACGTAGATGGAAACCCAAGCTGAAGCCACAGGACCCAAGAGTGTCACATTTCCTTCCCTCTGACTCAGGCCTGGATATTCTAGGCAAAATAAACCCATCCAGGATGGTAAAGCATGCGTCTCTGACAAACCTGCTGGGTCACTTTTCCTTGAAAATGTGGTGTAAGGAGGAGGAGATCTATCTACCCTAAAAAGTAAAGTACTCAAAACAGTGTTTAGAGCTCTCTATTGTAAATGCTGCCAGAACTCATTCAACTTATTGTAGTGCCAGATGTATCTTAAATTTCTGGTAGTGTTTCACAGATAACTTAGAAACAAAATACAACAGTAACTCTATTGCCAGCTCTTGCTTACTTTTTAAAATGTATAAACAAGCCAACCTGAATTGAAATCATCGTGTTTCAAAACATCATTCTCACTACTGCTATCACTTATTTCATGGGGTACCATAGTAGTTATTTCTTATTATCCAATCAGTCAGAATATAAGCATTTTTGAAAGTGTGGCTTAGTAAAAATATGACTTTTTCTTTCCTGTTTCGGGGAAAATATTCCAGTTACAAAGTACAATTTTTCAGAAACCCACATAAAAACATCTGAATGGTACAGAAATTTCAAGTTTGTTTCTTCAAATGGTTTGCCATTAATTTTTCCTTTTAGCTGGAACCAAGAGTGCTTGAATTCTTCACTACTATACACAATACTCTTTCTGCAGAGTAGGCTATTACACAAGCAAAATTTTCACTGTTAGACTGAAGAGTACAAAATCTACACAGAATATACATTTTTAAACATTTTTGATGTGATTTGAAAGATTCTTTCTAGCACCTGAAAACTTGTTTTTCTGACTCCTGCTCTTTCTTCAGGCCTATGGCAGTGCTGCTACAGCAGTAAATTTATGTTACCAGCCATCCCTGAGGTACTGTGCTAGCAATCACTGCAGAACCTACACCCACAAGGTTTCTCCAAAATCAACAAGTGAGAGCAAAGCTCATGGAGATAACTCTCCATACTGACCAATGGAAAACAAACTGCAACCTATATACCCCAGTCTTACACTAGGGAGAGAAGACTCACTGAAATTCAACCACAACCTGGAGTTATTGGTGGCAAGCCATTCCCTGTATTCAAGGTGTACTACATTTTCTAGTAGCAGGGTCTGTGTGGATAAAAAAAAGACATCCTGAAGAAAGACCTAAACAAAAAAAAGTTCATTTGTCCCTTAGCCTGTATCATATTTACCAACGCTTTACTCCTATCAACAGCTTAACAAGATGCAGACTGAGTATCTCAAGGATATCACTATATGTGAGTCTTTAAAATATCAGCAGTTCTCAATAAGTTTCCTGAAAGTTACCATTTTAGGAATGGGAAGTGAAAGACAAAAGGGAGCTGGAGAGATGTGTCTGACGTCACCTGGCATGTTAATGGCCAAATTCAAAATAAAAATCCAGCTCTGTTGGAGTACTAAACAAGCTCTCTGTAGAGACAGCGAAAAAATCTGAAATCCAGTTAGTCACATCAAGAGCAGCTCCACTTGTTAAGCAAATCACTTCTTCTATGTTGACCAGCATTTCTTAGTAAATTCTCCGAGCAAATATTTATAACAATATGGACACAGCAAAATTCTCACCCTCACCCCCTCTGGAAATAAAAGGAGACTTAATTGTGAGGAGCGAGTTTAGAGGTATTTTATCATCCTCACCAGAAATGGTTTTTCAAGGACTCGGAGGGTGGAGAGCTAGATAACTTTTCACATTCTTGTCTGTGTGATAGGCCCATAGCACAAGCTCATCACAACCAAATGCAGACTTTGGAAACCTTTGGTGGAGTAAGTGCACAGATGTTCGTCCAAGCAACTCGGGCAAGAAAGATTCTGATTGATCATCAACAAGAAATTCTAAACAGAACTTAAAATTTGCTAGTTAATGGAACTCACAGTAGCGCCGTTATAAACCCTGCTGAAGGACACTGGCTACTGAAGAGACAGCTGTTCTCAACACAATACATAGTGTACTTTTAGGTTTTTCTCTTGAGCTTGACCAAGCAGGCCAAGGGATGCTGGGAACAGTGGAAAAAGCTACATGGCTTGTTAAAACAGGGATTGTTGTCCTTTTTACCTGGTTAATGTAATCCTTTCCCTCCAATTTTAGTTAGCAAGAAAGTGATATTTAAATAAGTGGCTCCAGGCAGTACATTTCTCTTAGAATTATCATCCACCATTGATTTGGTTTTGGTAATTGCCTTTGCACATTGTAGAACAACAGACATCATGAAATATAAAAAAATGATCAGAGTTTTTCAGACAGCACGTACCCACTTATCTGGTACTGCAAGTAAATTGTTTGTATCTGAAAGCAATGTTGAGCTGAGGGAAAAACATTTCAGAGTAAAGGGCAGGCCTAGCATAATCATAGCCAACAACAGCATGACACCTGCACCACTAAACCATGTTTATGGAGAAATGAAGAAACTGTCCAACAGTCTTGTGAAGGTTTGCAAAACATAATCAGTAGGAATTTAAGAGCTGCAGGTTTGAATTACAAACACCGGAAAACCAATGCACCAAATCTTACAATGAATGTACTGTGATTTTGGAGCTTTTTCATTTTCAGTGTGAAAATAATGCAGAAGTAACTACCATGCACTCACCTGCATAGAAAAACGCTCTGGTGCAACACAAAGTTTTTGAAGTTGTTCATGTTATGAATCTGAAACTTGGCTCAAACTCTGGTAGGGCAACAAAAGACACTCATCCAACAGCTGCTGGCTGTTTTCATCACAAGCAAATACCTCCAGTTTGCAGTTGTGTTCTTTCACAGCTGCACAATCCCCATGAATCCATACAGCAGGCCACAGCACAAACCTGCAAGGCCACAAATATTAAGAGTTTCACCTCTCCCTGTGCATTCCTGCATCGGGAGCATGCAGATGGTAAGTGCCTGCACACTGGGTGCTCCCCTGCTTCACAAAGCTTTTGATGGCTGATATCACTGGCCTTAAACACCCATTGGTCTCAGGTGAGACAATCTGGTTTGTGCTTTGTTATTCTAGGATATGGATTTGCATAGCATTCTTGAAATATTTTGCTGGAAACGGACTACTTAGACTTAGTTTTCTAAACAGTACTGTCCTCGCAGTCACTTGGTGGAAATCATACTCCAGTTTTTATACTTCCATCACTTGTGAGGTCACAATTTCTTATCAACCATCAGGAAGCACTGACTTACCAGCCTGCATTCCTCAGCGTAAAGACTACATTGTACAATTAGGTGAAGTAGTTTTCCATGTTTTTCCTAAAATTATTTCATCCCACAAACATGAACTATTCCATCTCAGATTTGAAAACAACATGTGACAGATTTTCCCCACTAGAAAGCTACAAAGCATCATTATCACATCCTTCAATTAAGGACAGGGTGTTCTACTTCCCTAACAGTGTCAGATTTTGCCTGATAAATAACTACAAAGCATCATTACTGCATCCTTTAGTTAAGGTTACAGGGGTTTGCTTCCTTAGTGGTGACTAACCAAACAATAGGTAAGCTACAGAAAAAAAAAAGCACCATTCCTCTCTCCTGCTACCTGCAGATTTGATTAATGGCAAGAAGCTGCTATTGTAATCAGTGCTACAGACCACAAACTGCAAGACAAGCTCAGATGAGTGCCTGGTCTTGCAAGAACCAGCACATTTCTTCTGTAGTCAGTCTTAATACATTAAATACTCAGATCCTAGTTCAGAATTTGAGAGTGCAAGTTTCTGCAAGAGTGCTACAAGGCTTATTCACTTTAATTTTATCAGGAGGCAATACTGACCACCACAACTATACACACACACACACACACATATATATATATAAACAAACCACTCTGGAAGCACAACTAGCAGTCCCTAATGCTCCTGAGCAATAGCACTGGCATTTGCAAGAGCAGAAGCATTTGTCACCATCCTTGAAAGCAGAAATCCAATATTTTGCTGAGAACCAGAAGATGCAACTACAGAAAAATTACTCTCTTCAGGTGATGCCTGTGCTCTGTTCAGATGGGATACTGAGCTTTTCTGAGTGGCAAGGTATCCAAAAAAGTGAAGATATTATCCTTAAGATAAATACCCCAGTAATGTTTGTCTGATGGAAGAATTCAACTTCTCCTAAGCAAAATGCTTGTGTAATTTTTGAAAGTACATAAAAACAGTTCTAATAGATGATGCACTGCTTTTTAAAGTTAGCTTCAGTTCCCATTAAATCACAAGTGGCATGGCTGAGAGCACAGTATTTTCTGCTCTGCTGGGGTGGCCAGGGTCCAGGCCATCTGCGTGGAATGCAAGGCAGGACATTCCACCCTTCCGCCAGCAAGTCCAGCTGTGCCAGCCGCTCCTGCAACCCGCCAAGGGGACAGGGAGGGATCTTCTTTTGTTTTCCTTATTTGTTTATTTGCTTTACTCTGGCAGCAGGCAAAGGGCTCTTCTCTTGCCAAGTTCATTACTATTGTAAAATGTTCCCAATTACACTGAGTAAAGCACTACAGTGAGGAGGGGAAAAAAACAACTTTAAAGTTTACAATTAAACTACAGAACTTTTTAAGGCTTGATTTTAGGAAACAGGTGGGAGCTGGATTTAGCATATCTCTCCCAAGTGCTCAAATCTACAGACATCACTCATTCAAAATATTTCTTTCAAATTTTTCAATGAAGTTTTTTGTTAAATTAAAGAAGCATGCCAGTTCTATCAGCCTCTTCATTTACTGCTCTTCTACAACCCTCTTCTAAACAACTTCCAAAACTTCAAAATTTTGTGTTTAGATCTGGGACTACTCAGCCATAGGTGATATAATAACTACCATTTTCCAAAATGATGATCACTTTGTTATTATCAACATGAAAAGGTATGACTATCTTTTAGGCCCCCATTAACTTCCTCCCTCATCCCATGAAGTTCTTGTCCCCCACTCATTCAGTACAGACACAAATTATTGGTGGAGTCTCAGAGTCTCCTCTAAAGATGACAGACTAATCAAGCAGCAATATTCCACTAGTGGTGTAACAGATTCAGGAAAATCAAATCATCGTTTTTCTCAGTGGCACCACAGCCAAATCAGCTTTTTTTTGTATGACTCTACCCTGAGGGAATGAAAAGTGCTACTTAAAAGCTTAAAAGACATCATTATGACCTCCAGTTTTATTACTCTGGACATCAAGTTGACTATCACAGCCATACAAGAACACGCACAGAACAAGATGTTTCTCATGTACAAGTCAGTTGTTTTGCATCTACTTTGCAATTCAAATCTTAAACGTATGCCTTTGAAGAGATTTTACTTACTGACTTGTCTCTTATGTCTAATTTTCAGTCCCAGAATTTATCTATCATTCTCCCACTTCTCAGATCAGGCAGTACTGTATCAAATAGGTCTAAGTTGCAAAAGACAGGGGACCTTCCTCTCCAAGAAAGAGGAATCCATTCCTGTGCAGTAACTAGTTCTCCAAGCACAGCAAGAGACAGTACAGAACTACACTCTGACATGCAGGAGCAAGACTGTCCCTTCCAAGATAAAGATAATCAAACAAAATACAGCACGTGTTTGAAAGGCATTATTCACAAGTCCCTTCTGCATAGTTGGAGAGCAAAGCATTTGCTTCATATATTAAAAATAGGTAGAAGACCTGATCATAGCAGTAACTATTGTATACTAGAAGAGTGCTGAACACCCCACAAAACCCCTCTGTTTCTCCAAATACATGAAGTTCCAGCAGCCAAGAATTAAATCCAGAGATCTTCTATTGTTCTTTCACTATGAAAAGAATTCAGAGTTACACTTTAATACAAAAGGAAGCAGTAAGATCAGCAAATCCTTACTGTCAACGCTTAATCCATACCTGCTTAGGAAAAAGGATGAGAGAGGCAGGAGAATAGGAAGAGCATTAAAAGCAAACACACATCCACCACTTCCTGAAGTTACACAGAAGGCACCAAAACTAACCAGGCTGCTGCAGGCCCTGTGCCTAGCTCATACCTGCCATGCAGCTCGTGCCCACAAAACACGCCAGACACGAGGGTTTCAAAGACTGAATGTTACCCTTTCGTGAGATGTCCCCACATTTCTCAGCAGGAAAGGAACAAGAAAATGGACTGCTGTCTAAATCTGTTTACCTAAAATAAGCCATCCTTACTTCAACACTCCCTCCCTACCCCGAGGGATTTAAGAAGCATGCACTGCCATGATCTGACAAGATCCAATAAACCGGACAGCCTCCCTCTCGCCTGCACAAGGACACAGCTGCTCTGATGCCTCTTCTAGGCCTTGTGTGTCCAAATGTCGCCTGTACCAGCTCAGACAGATCTTTATTTCAGTAGCAAGTGTTACACATTCCTCTAATCAAGGCTGCAGTTTGACCCACAGGCAGATAACCAAATCCTGAAGGCTTCTTCTCACACAAAAAGATCTTTAGAGCTTGTGCACTGTCCCTTTCCAGCTCCTCTCTCTCTTACAGTAGCTCCGCTAAAACTTGATACACTTCCCAAGCAAAACTGTCACCAGTTAATCTCTAAAAGCCACCAGCACTCTCCCCCTCCCCCCAAATGGATCCATCCACAGAACAAAACCAGCTGCTCCTGATAAACATACATGGCTGCATTTCACAATACACCGGGGACCTCTAAAGCACTGTGCCTGAGCACAGCATGCTTGGTCCTGTAACAAGTGTATTATTAAGACACTGCCCCTTGCATCCTGGAAGCACAAATATTCTTGGGAAAGTGTGCACAAAATCAGAAATTTTAAGCATGAACTGAGTCACAAGGAATGCACTCTGAATGGCACCTAGGTAGATTCAGGGTGAACAGAGTTAGTCATCTTCAGTGAGTCACACAAAACAGTACGATTTGAAAAGAAAGCAAAGTAAGAACACTCTGTTATAATTGACTTTAATAAAGAACTTCATGTCATTTCATAGTAAGTGCATATTTTTTTAAGTTACACGCTAGATTTTTACATATCAAAACATCTGGCTGAGCATGTGGCAATAGACAATATGTGATGCACATCCTACTTACTAACCTCTCTCTGGTGCCCTGGCCAACACAAGTTTGCCATCTGTGGCACTAAGAGAGGGAGCACATTTATTATTATTCTTCTATAATCACATATTCAATAAACAGGATTTCAGACCTAATAGCTGCACCCAGCAATGGGCAATGTGTTATACCTAAGTCAGTCCTTTACCAAAAGATTACATGTAACCATCCACAAAGGGAATCCACCTCTGCCCCCAGGATACACAGCATCCCAGAGTACCAAGTGTTATGTCAGCAGAAAAAAAAAAAAAAAAAAAAAAAAAAAGACAGGCACAACTTGGAGTTGAGCTTTTGCTGGCTGTTACCATAGAGGGTGACAGAACACAAAAGAAATTATACAGAATGACTCCAATTTGCATTCACTTTGCTGTGGCAAAGAAACTTGTGTATAAAAGAGCCAGTTTAATTTTAGCAGAAAATACGCTGATGTACAAACTATTACTTCAAACAATGATAATCAAGTTAGAAAGGATAAGTCTCTGTCAAAAACTACATCTATGGAAAATGTGCTAAAGCATCTGCTGAAGCCTATTAACCACATTAACATCCCCCACCACTCCAAAAAATGACACACATACATACAAACCATCACCACAAACCCTCATGAAATCTGCAGCAATTATGTAACAAAACCAGCAAGCTGACATGCAGCTTGCTTCTGCAACTGCCCTGGCCCTTCTAATCTTCTGCTTACCAACTTTGCCATCCTGACTGATTACACTCTGATACAAGATTTGAAGTTACTTTTCTCCCACCAACCAGAAGCATGTTCTGTCAGTGACATTTCTGGCTCCACATTTGTAGCAAATGTGAAGAACAACTTCATAGACATTGGAACAATTATTTCTCAGAGGATATATTACTTAACTGAAAATGGATTATTTTAGCCTGTTTCATAGAAAAAAGGTTTCATCTTGTCTAGCACATAACAAGTTTCCATAGCAGCTAATGACACAGTTCCACTAATACATCAAGCCAGCAAACTGTCACTACCACCATTACAATTGATCACACTCCCCTCTCTATCACTCCAATCTTCCCTCTGTGCCTCTCCCATGCAGTGGTACTTGTGCAGTTGTACAGTGAATTGGATCAGGAATTGATCCCAACTGAAATAAAATGCTCTTTTCTTTCCATTAGTTTTAAGCTGCATCACTAGTAGCAGGATCCAATTCCCAAGCACTCAAGCACTTGAGCTGGGAAAAGAGAGGAATAAATGGCTCCAACAGTGAGAAGAGGGCACTTCTCTCAGCAGTCCCTAAGTGCTCAGGGAGCTATGGCATAAATTGCAGTGTCTTTGTGTGGTAGCAAGAATTTCGTTATAAGGTACTGTGGTGCTTTTTATAAAGACCTGCTACTCCTTGTAAATCTATACCTAAAGTTCAGTTCCACAGAAAATCTTCAGGGTTGCCTGTACAGATTCTTTGCTTGCTGTTTCAGCTTCAGTTTCTTTCTCTTTTCTGGAGAGAAAATAAAGCATATGTATTAGAAAATTATGTAATGTGTAGTGAGCAGAAGATACCAGATGAGATATTTATGCCAAATCGGAAAACATAGTAAGTTCTACAGCTCTTTTTCACCTCTCTTCTCACCTTTTCCAGAAGAGAGGGTTTTAGAAACAGAGGAAGGATCACAGTAGAAGTGACTGGGCACAACTCCTGGTATAGCCAGAGCTCTCAGGCTGAGGCTCTTCCAGCCCATGACTGTGGGCTATTGCAGGCATGATGGTACCAACATTTATGCTGGATGGTCCATTATTGCAAATGGGAAAAAAAAAAAAAAGCTTGCTTTGTCTGGTGAGGAAAATTCTTCTTCTCCAAGTGATCCCCCCCGTTTCCCACTTCTCAATATTATAAAAGCAATTTAATATTTTTGTATCTTCAACACCATATTGAGAATTCCACATTTACCTCCTCCAGTCTCAGTCATGAAGAGGAGCAACACATTTGTTAGATAGCTCCTTTCCTGCCCAGCTGCATGGATACTAAGAGAGGGAAAAGCCATGTACACAAGACAGACTTTTATTGATGTTGATTTTATGCTATAATTTTATACTTTCCATACTTCAGTGTGCTAATGTTTTGTTCAAAATAAATCTCAATGATACAAAATGATGAGCTGAACCTAGCATTTAATTTTCCAAACAGTACTTGCACATTCTGCATTTTGATACATATGCTAATACCTACTAATTAGAATCATAACAAAGACTTTAAAGATAGGAATTAGGGAGAGGAATTTTCCAAACCAAAATTGATTCGTTATATGACAAAACAAACATTGGAACCATTTATTCTGTATAATGATGCAAAATATTCTCACAATGGGAGAATTGGAGGAGA
Source organism: Chamaea fasciata (assembly GCF_029207755.1). Taxonomy (NCBI): domain Eukaryota; kingdom Metazoa; phylum Chordata; class Aves; order Passeriformes; family Sylviidae; genus Chamaea; species Chamaea fasciata. Next base: position 16,237,683 of record NW_027094092.1, on the reverse strand, counting down.
ACTCTAATAGGAAAAATAATTTAAAACCTACGCAGTATAAATTTGTCTTTTCATTATGTTTGGCCTCAAACACTGCTAAAATAAAAAAAAAATCATCATCTATATTTTGTCATAGCTCAAAAAACAGGAGATAGCACAGTTTCTGTGTGGTACAATACAAAGTCTAGGGACGGTATTAGAAATGGGTGACAAACACCATGCAAGGACTTACTGATAAAACCAATACTGCAGTGTTATGGTTAAATTCTCTGTAGCAAAAATAAGTCATATTGTTTTGGAGCACTTAAAGGACCAGAGAAGCTTCTACAGTCACACACTTTTTTACAAAACTGAAGGCATATTTTACTTTTTATCAGCACTAACTACATTAGCCTAAGAGGTTGTTTCACAGAAGCCTACAAAAGATGAAGCAATATGATTTCATTGAATGGGAAGATCCTAATCAGTACCTTGTATTAGCAATTTAATACCAAAGACCACTGAGACAGGCTTAGAGGTTAAAATCCATCATCTTTCTAGTAAAACTCCTTTGATACATTCTAAAAGCTCCTGCCTTTGTAATAAAAATAAAATTCCATCAATCACTCTGCTTTTAGATTAAACCCATAAGCAAAATTATGCACACTGGAAATATATTCATATATGTTGAAATCCTGAGAAGCATTTCAGCATGGCAGGAAAACGTCACACTATCAGAATTGCAAATTATGTCACCTTTTAGCAAGAGACCAGCAACAGGCCACTCAGAAGTGCTTGGCAATGGAAGAAGGCTTGTTTTTACAGTAGTTAACGCTTACTTTACGGCTAATCCATCTCGACTTTGCAGGCTTGCTTACCTCAGCAATGTGCACCTTTGAAATAAGTAAAGGGAGAAGTTTATATTCCTGTGCCAGATTGCTGCTTTCCGTGTTCGTGCAGGTTCATCTGCGGGTACACTGCTCCACGATGGCAGCGTGAGTATTCAAACTGCTACCAGACTGACTACCCTTTCCTTACTATGAACCCTGAGAAGAATAAACAAAACCTCAACAAACAAGGCCCCAACAAACCCAAAATCTGAACTGCAATTCGGACTATTTAGGTATCTGCAGTATACAAAATGCTACTCAAAAAACGACAGGTCCATCCATTAGTTAGAACGGCCTTGCTCATCTCCACCATGTGTTATGTGCTTCTCTCCGTCGCTGCCGCCACCTTGGTCACACACAGAAGATATCCTTGGAGCCATATTCTCAGCAGGAGCGCCACACTGAAGGAAATAGCACTATTTGAAAACAGGATGTGCACAAGAGTTTGTTGTTTTTTGTTTGTTTGTTTGTATTTTGGTATGTACATTCCCAACTTACATCTTCAAGGAATATTTGGGCAAGGGGAGAATAAATTCAAGCCGAGAGCTTTACATAACCGGCAAACAAATAAACAGCAACAGGAGGATGGAACAACAAGATTATGCTCTGAATACTCTTGTCTAACTGGAAGGCAAAGCCAAGAAGCCCTGCAGGAAACACAAACTAGAAGCACACTGTCTTATTTCCTATTGCTTCTGTGTTTAAAAACATCCCCAGTATGCATAAATCAAGATGTCACTGGCACTGGAAACAGAAGCTCAGCTTAACTCCATAGCTACAAGGCTCTATTAATCCGTCTCTAACATTCTCACTAGGGTCTCCAGCTTCCTTTTGTTCTCATAATATCAAGCCATGGCAAGAAACCACTATGGCAATGACACATACAGAAGAAATTTGTATTCACTTGTCAGATACTGAGTAAAAATATCTCCCTCACAGTCACAGTAGTGAAAATTAAAGCAAGCAGAGGCTACTGGGGCGTATGGACAATCATCTGAATTTTTTAAACACAAATCTATTTACAACAGCACCTGAAACACTGAGGACAGTAACAACTGTAGTCTAACATGGATCAACATAAAACAGCAACATCATTACCTGGGGGCTTTTTAAAGATAATCAGTCTTCAGAAACATTCCTAGTTCATCCTTATGTCAGCTCTGTTTATTACTATTATTATTGCAAGGTGTAGTAGGGGAAATGCTATCCTCAGCAAACTTACTGGAAGGATAAACTGGCACAACAGAAAGCAACCGCTCTCCCCTATAGAAAGGGAACCTCCTGCTTTGGCACAACCATGCTAAAAATCCAGACAGCTTTTCTTTAGACAAGGTGTTAACCCACTGAAGTCTGTCAGGGAGGTTACAAATGTTGCTGCCACAGTGCATCTGAGGAAGCAGGCACTGCATGTTCAACTTCTTTGTTTTCCTTCCACTACCAGATGCGAACTACTTTCACAGTCCAAGGAATTTATCAGCAACTTCTTCACCAGTTTGTTTTGGTAAAAGCTACACCTTCTAAAGAAAAGAGGACAAAAGAGGCAGCAGTTATAAAATCTGCACACCTTTTCATAATAAAGGCTTGGAAGAGCTGCTACAGCCTTGTCTGCTTCACGGGCATAGGACAAGCTCATTCTTTAGATGATACAGGACTTAATCTTCTCCAAGACATTCTGGAGAATGTAATACCTGAATGAGTCAAGTTCTACTGTATTTTAAAGGAAATGGAGTCTCACCAGGAAGTGCCGGGGTACAAGACTCAAATGTTGGACACTGCAACACATACTTTAGTTATCTTTTGACCAGATAGCTAAACCAATACAAATTCTTGAGAAATCTACATGCACAATAACCTGTACACAATATTTCTGTAAATTTGATCTAAAACCTACTAAAGAAGGATGCCAGGGAAGAACAGTAGGTTTTCATAAGCCTAAAGTGCAAAAAGTTCCAAGGAATGTAAAAAGGTCGTTTCCAGTCACTACACAAACCTGATTTATTCTCAGCATGATACCAACAAATCACGGGTAGTATTTAACTGATCGGCTGCTTGAACTGGCTTGGTTATATATTAGTCCCTGCAATACCCAGCACAATTGTATCATCTTCTTCCTCACACTCAGTGTTTATATGTCTCCTGATCAAGACTTTTCTCATCTATTAATATTACATAAATAAAAGTAGGCTTATTAAGGTAGTGCCATAGAACTAAGAATCATAGAACTGAGAAAGATAAAGTGTATTTAGAACACATACTGAGATCCTTGTACACAGACAACACTAACAAAACCCCATCAATGGGGAAAGCACTCATTTAATGAGAAAAAAACCCCAATCATTATTCTTTTTATCACAGATCCTCACCCTAAGCATTCTGTCTGAAGAAATTTCCATTTGGCATTTACATAATTTTAAATGGCAATTACATTTAGGGAAAGCACCTTCAACCTATGATCTTTTTATTTCCTATTTCCAGATGCTAAAGTAAATCCTACTGAAGAATTCAAATTAGCAAACTGGCTTAAAATTTAATATTGTAGTGCATTATTTTGTTTTAATAACAGAAAATTACAAGACTGAAAACAATTCTTCAAATTGTGACAGAAGTTTATATAAATTTTAAAAGCTTAAGCTCAGAATAACCAAGAGGAATAAGCAAGCTTCAACTCTTTAAACTGTTCAGGAAGCACTGCAGATTCAAGACCACCAAGGCCAGTGTACCATCTGGCTTCTCTGAAAACACAAGTAGATACTCGTCTTTGAAAAAGACATATCATAAGAAAAACAAGCAAGTACACATTAGAGAAACAACAGGAGATCAATAAGACAACTCATGTACCAACCAAGTGGTCTCATTTCCAAATTTGCATTCTATTCTTGATGATGTTAAAACAGATTCTACCTTAATTCTTACCCTCCTTCTGGGGAAGAAAGAGAAAAAGTGGTATATTTTCACCTCTAGAAAACTAGAGGTAAAAGCAAGAGCGCCACCATGATTCAGTATTAATATCCTGGAATACTTTAAAGTCCACAGAATTTCAAATCTTATCCCCTAATAACCATTTCCATCATCTTCTCTCATTATCATTGCATTATCAAGATCATTAAATGTTACTAGAAAGATTAACATTTGTCGAATGACAGTCCCAGTCCCAAAGGTGACATTTCAACACTGAACAGCAAATACCAGAAAAGGAGTGACTTATGTCATCCTTCAGAACCACATACCATAATTCAGGGCCCCTAAACAAATGCAAGAATGAAATTTGCTAACAAGACAGCTGACTTCATGAATAATAAATCTGAAAAAACTGACTGTAGTCAGAAAGGTATTAACTTAAAACAAGGAAAAAGAGGTATCAATTTCTTAATCTGTCTGACATCTTGGAGGTGAAAGTGTACAACTAGTCTATGACTTAAAAATCATGAGGAAAGGCATTCCATGAGTACTTTAAGTTTTCCAAACACAAACACCAGCTTTTTTCCAAACTCAAACACCAGTACATTTAGTACTTTTGTAGGAAGAAAAAGATATTGGAAATGAGTGTTAGAAGAGGTATTTTAGAAGGGAGTTACATTCTCGTCCCTCTGTAGTAATCAGATTTTTATGAAGCATTTCAACTTCCTGTACATGAAAAGGGGAGGTATTTGCAAACAAAAGATTAGGTTTTACTGTGCTGTTAAGCAAGTATGTTCTGAATATTTACCTCTGCATCTCAGAACTCTCATAATGCAAAACAACAGCTTACCAAAACCAGTACTCCATTCTGATAATAGCCAACACCATAACAACGCAGAAGACTCCATAAATCTGGAAATGCAGCTAATTGCCCAACACCATATCCCAAGAGGAATTTCTTCCAGACTGACTGCTCAGCTCTGATGCATGGACTGAAAACCAGCATTATCCTTGCTAGCACTCTTACTAACGTCATAAATCTTTATAGAACTGTATTATTTACCTTAGTGAATCATAGAATTTAAATCCTCAGCTCAGCTACAAGCTGTACAAAAAATTTCTTCCTATTTTATTATTCCAACCTTCTAGTGTTTATGCAACACACTAAAATTGTTCTTTATTGTCAAAGTATGCTGGCAAGTCAATTCTCTTTAAACCCACTTTTGCCTTATTCTCCCCCTCATTTTTGAACTTGCTGTTGCGTTTCCACATGATGAAGCAGAAGTATTTACTGAAACCTAGCTAACCTGAAGCTCTTCTGGGCTAGATTTTGTAACAAGAGCATATTGGAGAACTCATTCTTTCTTTGAAGGTCTGAGTGCCTGCTGTGAAACTCACATTGTCATTTTACTACTAGACTCCAAAAAATCGGCACAAAAAAAAGCAAATCCAAAATGAGATTAAAAAGTAACAGTTTCATGTTAGTAGCTGGCTGTTACTCTAGAATAATATTTGTTTTAGGAACCACGAGTTAATGAGTAGCCCATGGCTATATGATAACCATTGTCTCCCTTGGAGACTAGACTCCTTTTTAGACAGGTTTATCACACAGTATTTTTACTTCATGTCCTGTGCACTCCACCCACACCACTAGTCTCCAGGGATCTTAGGGAAACAAGACATGGGGAGAGTTCCTGTAAGCAGGAACATTATTACTTTCAGTGGGAACATAGATCCAATTTGCATTAGTTATTCCCACAGCTGTTGAGTCCTGCCTTTTTTTTTTTTTTAACCTGTAACAAGTCCATATACGTTGGCATATACCAACAAAAGGATAAGGGGACAGCTAATTTTACTTAGACTCTTTGAGAGACTTCATATTTGCAACACCATTTGGTAATAACACATTATTTTTCAACCAAAAATGTACCAAAGCTCGGATGTATCATCCCTCTCATTTTAATCAATACTGACTAATCTACTCCATTGTTTATTCAGCAGTACCAAACAGTTTTAAGCAACTTTCTCTCTCTGTAGAGCTACTAGAACTTTGTGTCATTTTAAAAAAGCTTAAGATAAACATTAGAGAATTGCAGAATTAAGAGGAATAGGGGGAAAAAATAAGAACATGTTCCTATTTCACTTTGCTAGGAACAAAAAGCTCCATGTGGATTTGGTTTGCACTTGGAGTCTGGCTCCCCATCACAACAGCCTTTCACCTTCTCCACTGTTCCATAGCTTGACTATGTCCAGCTTGGCTTCTACGGTAATTGATAGACATAGTAAGAGCAGAAAACGTGGAATAGTTACTGAACTCTAGTTTCAAAGGTAACAGCAGAGGACAAAATTTTGCACAAAGTTGCACACTTCAGCCTAATCAGGTTTCATTTTCCGTCACACTATCAATGTGAGCCCTCCAGAAAGCAGAGGTTCTTTCCCACTCAGGTTCTGTGCAGTCCACAAAGGGTGCACTGACCTGGTAGTGGGTGCCCTCAAGTTCAAACCTCAAATCACCACCAGTGGTTCTCTGCCTTAGCCCTTGAGACAGGTCAGGACTGTCTTCTGGCCTAACTTGTGATACCATCAAAGTACATAGAGTGATTTTTGGCAGAACTGGGACCAGACCCTTTGTCTGTAAAGTCATAGACTCAAACAAACCTCATACACACCTTCCATGTGCTAGAAACTGTGCTAGATTTACAAGCAAAATAAAATATGACATATAAGCTGTAAGACAAGAACTATCAGCCAGGGATTGAAGGGCAGGCCACAATTTTTGCAGCCACAGGCACGTGAGAAGTCCCCACAGACAGAAACACAGTACCTGGTAGACTGCTGCAGGCCTCTACTTGCTAAATGGGGACACGTGACAAACCAGGCCACAGACATTTATCTGGATGAACAATAAATCACTCTTTTAGGCCAGGCATGTACTGGAATTCCCCGGATCCAAGTTCTTCGGGCATTTGTTTTGACAGCTACAGTTCAATTACCAACAGTGATTGTACATAAGATACTATTGTGTGCAGTTGTTTGGGGGTTTTTTTTAATATCAAGCTCTTAGTAATAATGGAAAATAATTATCATTCCTTTATTAAACCCAGACAGGAAATGATGATGTCTGCTAAGAAAGTTTTATTACATGTATAAACACCATTCTTATTCCTATATTTGCTTCCTCTTTGCTCAAAATCTATCTGCTTACTCAGGCAACAAGGCAGTTTTTAGCACTGGGGACTATCAGCCTGGTGATATCTCTCATGCATTCTCAGGTTTGTTTTCCAAATTTTTAACTTTTTTTCCTTTCCTTTTTTTGTCATTGGAAGAGTGCTTTGGCACTCAAGAAGTCAAAGGAGTGAATTTGAATTGCATCTTTTAAAACCTATCAAGACCTTCATGGAAATTGTCCTTCAGAAATTAAGCAACCTCCATGTGAGCTTAAATCATTATGCCTACTGAAATATTTAACACCCTTTTATTTTACATTTTCAGCTTGGCTAAGAAATATTGTGGATAGATGACACACCTAAACAAGTAGAACCAATGTGTTTAAATTTGCCCGTCTTTGTAACAAAGTTACTTCCTTCTCAAGAAATTCTTGCCAACTTTTTCATTTTATAATAACACTCCCCATATTTCACAATAAAATGTTTAAACACGGGAATTCATAAATCTACTAGGTAAGACTAATCTTCTTTAATTATAGAATGGATTACAATTTTTAAAAAAATAAACAAACCAAACAAAAAAGCCCAGCAAGTGAGTTTGTCCTGCAAGATAGTGGATTATACTGCATGAACTGCGTGTTTCATGAACTGCAGAAAATGCTTCTTCATTAACAAGATGCCTCCTTGCCAGTATTCCCAAGGAGTCAAACAGTGAGAGCTGGTAAGTCTTCACTCTACCAAACCAAGAGGAACTTGATTTAAACAGAAACGTTGATTCTATTAACAATAATGAGAAAATACAAGCTGGTGAACACATAAATAATACACTGCCCACTTTAAAAAGTTACACCACATATAGCAACAACTGCCTACGTTTTAGTGGATGACTGTGCACATCCTGTCTGAAACAAGCCTGGAAAAATAATTATAAACACAAAAAACCCCAAAAAAACCAAACCTCCAAACAACAACAAAAAAGCCCCACCTACTAGCTTATTACAGTACTGTGTGAAAACAGACAGGTCCACTTTAAAAGGTAAACCAACCACATTACCTACAAACTTGCAGTCAAATACCGACATACTTGTGCATTACAAGCATGAACCCACAATCTCCCCTTTCTTAGATGGGTTTTCATAGCACTTTGCTCTACTTGCTCAAGCCTCAACAAGCTCAAGTGACTCAGGCCAGTACCTTCATATTCATCAGGGTGGGGCAAGGGAGAAAACCTCAGTACAGACACTCTGGGGTTATAAGAATGCAAATCACCCAATTCAGCATTTTGAACAACACCCATAACTCAAAGCTAAAACCTGTGCTACGCCAGACAACATGGCAAAAGCCTGTCATATGCCTAAAAAGAAACATTCATAAATACATTTTAAAAACTCGGAAATTTCAGGTTAGTCTCCAAAAATTGCACATCCCCAACAGCACCACAATAATGAAGTGAAAAAGGGACACAGTAAGAACAAGTGCTGTTAGATGCCCATCCAGGAATACTGTGCAAAAGAAGCAATACGCTTTAATGCCCAGCAAGTCAAGCAGCAGGGGGGCGTCCAACAGATCCTCTGCCTTGCAAGATTAAGGCTAGAATTGAACAAAAAGTCAGTTACAGTTATTAGGTTGAAGTACTCCTTTCACCATTTCTTTTATTCACCTCTTAGCAGTCAGATTTCTCCCAAAGCTCAAAACTCAGCTAATTTAAAAAAAAAAAAAAAAAAAAAAAAAAAAAAAAAAAAAAAAAGGCGCACTATCTGGCTACAACAAAAAGGAGACACAGACAAGACAATAAGAACATCAGAACTGCAGGTTAGCCCAGGCACCCCAATCAGATATTACAAGGGAACCAAGAAAGGTTGACTCACAGAACAAAATAAGCCAACACTGAAAAAATTACAGCCATCTGAGGATCTGTATACTTTAGAACAGAACCTTCAAACACTTCAATTTCTAACCTCTTACCCTTCCTAGAAGACATTCAGATAACCTTAAACAGCAAGAGACCAGTGCCCAGAGATGGCTTTTTGAATGTAGACTGGTCAGCTCCTTAAAAAGGAACCAGTCCCCAGCTAAACCAGCAGGTGAGATTTCCCCAGCTGACATGGAACTGTACTATTAACATGGTTTTGTTCAAAACAGTCTCTTAACATAAACAAGAGATACAAGCATGCCCAGAAGCTTTTTATTTCTTTCCCAAGTACATTTGTTGGTCTAATAAAAGTTATTAGCCCTCACTACAAACTTGGTTCCTTTTATATCTGATGGAAAACAGCCACACACTAACACTATAGTGGACATGACAATCATGAAGGTTTTACAGACTGCAGTTCCAGCAACACCTGGATATCATCAGACAGAAGACTGACTGAAGAAAAAGAAAAAAAGCTATTTATCATTTACCTGACACAAACCTGCAACCACAGAGTTAATCCTGTAACCTGAGCCCATCTGCAAAGTAGACACCTCCTCATAAAAAAACATCTCCATCCAGTTTTGCATAACTTGTTAAGAAGGAAAAAAGCCTCTCCGGAGCAACTCCATGCTGGTTTATGAAGAACCATGTAAAAGAAAAGTCCTCTAAATGAGGAAATTCTAGACTGAAGTTCATGAAGCAGTGACAAAAAACAAATAAGAGTCAAGATCACCCCTATGCAACCTCTTTCACACAACTTCTGTTCATTATGTGTAAATACTAGGAGAGTTCTCAGGTAGAAGCCCCAAAAATTTAGACATTTCAGTGTAGAAGAGGGATGTGATCTACTGAACACCGATGATAAAAATCTTCAGGGACCACCTTTATAAACTAAGCAATGCAGAAAGGAAGGAGAAAAGAAATGAAAAAGCATGCAGATATATTCTGAAGAGCTCAAGTTACCAGACCTGGGTCATTTAAAGATACAGTTTTCTGCAGGCTTACGTTCTAGCTTAATGGCTTTACTCTTTCAGTGTAAGAAGGAATTTGATCTGTGACAGTCATCCCTGTCTTGATTACAGTTTAATTTGTGCCATTCTCCAGAAAACTGTGTCTAAATTCTGGTTTGGGGGTTATTTTTTGTGCGCATGTACATGTGTGTTCAATGCTCTTTTTCCACAATCAGGGACAGAGGTTTGCAGATTGTGTGAAAAACTTGTACCCTGACCAGTTTCTCTTGGCTGACAGAATAAAAGAAAACTAACTTTTGAGAAAACTGCCATATTTTCCCCTCTAAATGCTAAAATTATCGCACTGCACTTTAGGTATTTAGTTACATTCATCATTCTAGCTGCAAAATTTAATTATTTAAAATTACTGCACACAGTCTCAGGAACAGGGAAGCTCCTAGACTGCAGCTGTTAGAAGTGCCAGAACAAGGCCATGAAGCAACAGTTCTTCCTCAAGTAGTTTCACTTGATGTAACACTTTCCAGTACTACTCTAAACAACACAATTGCAAAAATAAATTTAAATAATCAGATTTATTCATTTCATGCACAGTTAAGGACACAGCTAATTTTTTTTTTTTTGGGGGGGGGGGGGCGCAGGGGTAATAGCAAAGTAAGATGAGTGGAAAAATTGCTAAGAAGGACTTTGGAAAAAAGAACCTAGCAAGCAAGCTTCACAACTTTATCACCAACCATAAAAGGCTAAACATGGGTAAAAAACTATGGACAAGCTCACTTCAGTAGTATTCCACTAGCAGAAACACACATTGAAGTTGTTTGATAGGTCATCAGTGATGGCAGACTTGACAGATCTGACAATACTGAGTTCAAATTTGTACACACACCTATCTAAAAATTGCAATCTCTTACTAATTTTACTCTTTGAAGTATGCTTTCCCTGGGCCCACATCCAGCAGGTGTAACAGATGGAAACTGCCAGTAAAATATAGCCAAGTCATGTAGGCCATCATGCATGAACCAAGCTTCCTGAACACTCTCTTGAATCAGACTGCTGGATTCAGCCACAATCTACCACCTACCTTCACATTCACACCACGACACAGCCAGCATTTCTCTCAGGTAGATGAAACATGACTTAGAGCCAATTGTAAAGTCTGAGTTATTCATAAATATCCAGTTCACAATGAGTATATTTATAGTTTAGCCATAAACTGAATGTAGCAATGAGGGACAGCAACTGTGACAGAGCTCTGATGCCATTGCCTGCTCCAGGATACCAGCCAAGTCATGGCATCTCCTATTTTCAGACATTTTGCAGTTCTTCCCAACATTCAAACAGAAGGATATATCACTGGAAGGCAGATCACTAATTATTTTCAGAGTAATTACCATTAATAATCACATTACTACATGATTCCATTCAGCTGATTTAAGTCCTTGCTGCCAAAGTAAGTGTTTCCTAAGCTTTCTGTTCTCACAAACACCATCGTGCTATCAACATTATTCATGTAGCCACACAAACAAGCTGCAGGAACTCATTTAGCTGAAAAACTAACCTGAGGAGAGGAAACAAGGCAGAAAAAAAAAAAAAAAAAGAAAGAAGATTTGTTTTCATTCAGATGAGGGTCTTAACCTACCAGTCTTCCTGAATCCTGATGCTGCTGCAAAGGAGAAGAAGGTAACATGCAGAGACACGCAAGGAAGGAGTATTGCTACACTTTAAGAATATCCAACTCTTTTTCTAAGTTAAGTAATAGTTCCTTTTACTTTAGAGACCTTGAAAATTACCTACTCTTCTTGTCCCTCAGCATACTGGAAAAAGAGCACTCTAATAAGATAAAATCAGTATTCACGTGCACTGTGCTCACCAAAGTAACTTACTGATAAATTCTGTGGTTTGCTAAAGTAACAAAGGATTTAAAATGCAAGATTTATTTGGCATTTTCTCCAAGAAATCAATAATTAACTACACCAGGACATTTCAGGGAGCAAGGCTCTGCAGTTATTTGCAACCTGTTCTGCACTACAAAAGAAGGACCTTGGCAGTGACCATCTCAGTAATGTAACCAAGCACTTTTAGAACCAGGGAGACATAAGCAACAACACACCTGGAAAATTTAAATTGCTGTCTTACAGTCATGACTCCTTTTCTACAACTCTAACGGCCCTTGAAACTCACATTTCAAAGTCACAGCACATTTCCACTACTATACTAATGAATATTACAAGTTAATATTTAATGGAAGTCTAATTTTACCTGCAGACAGCATTATTTGTTTCACAGTTAAGTTCTGGTTCAGCAGAGGCATTGCTCATGTCTGCTAAGGTTTTGAAGTAATATTGAAGTCTCACCAGTAAGCAGTGAATGGAGTGCCAGTGGCACACAGACAGACCTAGACTTATCTGGGGAGAGTAACCTGGGACCCCACAGGTAATGTTACACCTATAAATAGAAGCAAATAAGGAGCATGTGAATATTTCCTGCCCAATGGGACTGTACATGTCTGGTTTCCCCATCCTGAGTTATTTTCAGCCCCTTCAAAGTAGGGAAAATGGCATGTGAAGCCAAGAATCTGCAGGGAATGGAATGCAAGGGAAACACCTGTTGTGAGGTCAGTTAAAAAACGGAACAAAGATACACACCATGCAAGCTGCGAAAGGTGAGAGGTTGCAGCAGTTTCTAGAGGGAAGACTGCCCCATAAAGGCAGGAGAGTTTCTTCACTGGAGATGACTAAAGGGAAAAAGGGGGGAAGCATTCCCTACAGCTACAGCAGCTGAAGAATGTCCAGTGTTATTCCTTTCTTCCTTTCAATAGAAATATTTTCTATAATTGGGAAGTTTTGAACAGTACCCAGAATAAAAATCATTACCTACTTTTTATAAAAAGGTCTGCTAGAAAAAGGCAGGTTCAACTGTATGAGGCACCAGCCAAACTGACAGCTAAGCTTGCTGGGTGATTTCTCACTGCCCCCACTACAAGATGCACTCCTTACAATTAATGGACTTGATGATCCTTATGGCTCACTTCCAACTTGAGATATCCCACGACAGTGCACCCCATTCAAAAGCAACCAAGTTTTAGTCTAACAGGTGACAAACAGCATATTGGGTCTTTATGACAGAACTAGAACACTGGTGTACTTTATTCACATGTAGTCCTCAGCTGTTCTGACTCAAGGTTAGGACTTCTCTGCATGACAATATTATTCCTATTTCACCTCAGGTCATCTTGAACTGGACAGTGTCTTAAGGCCTTATGAGGGCATTTCTTAAAGATCCTTCCACAAATGCGGAATGGAAGACAACAAAACAGCAGCATGTGTTACTTTTCTTCTAGCCTTTAAAATTACCACAGGGGTAATGTGGCAAAATCCTATATCCAAAACAAGTGAAAAAACTGCCAGCTTAAATTTAAGTCCCTGACAGTTATAGCTGAATAAAATACATGCATGACATACAAGTCTCCTCTACAAATCTAGCAGTGTGCTGACCTTGAGAAGTTTTTACATTGTTTTTCCAAAATCACCAGTATAGCATATACTCAAAAAGACTCAATTTGCATAATTACTGTGTTATTTCACCACAACTTTCTTTCCAACGACCTATCCTGATGAGATGAAGACTGTGCAAGGCAGCACATATATGTGGTGTTTATAGGGGATTAACTGACATTACAAAGTAAAATCTGCAAGTGTAAATTATTCAGTTTACAGCTGTGGCCACCGGCTCTGTCTTGCAGACCACAGATCACCTGAGCAGACTGAAATAGTGTCATGTCTTCAGGCACAAATGTCTTGAGCAGAAGTTTGCTGCTTCTGCTATCTGTATTTTCCTTATCTTTCCAGGGCATTGCTTTTCTCTAACTGTCCTCAAAGATGAAGATATGAAATATGAGAAAAGGATAGCCTTCAATCATTTTCAGGCCCTTCTGTTCAAGTCACTAGGTCAATTTATGAAAGAACAAATAACTGAGCAGGGGATGGTATGACTGTATGGATAACAAGACCTAAAACTTAAATGGAGAAGAAATCCCTCTTGCAGTCAGCCTCTCTCTCTTTATTACACTTATACTCTAATAAATGCTGGGAGAAGGAACTGTGAATCTTTGTCAAATCAGTGAAAGAATCTCTCTCAGCTTCAATTAGTATAGTCTATTAACTTACTAAACTGCCAAGTTTATAGTACAGGTGAAGCTCAAATGATGATTGTGTTTAACACGTAATTGTTGGTAAAGTACTTTGTTTCTCTCCTCCCTTATTACATAACAGTTCACCAAAATCACTACAGTACTCCATCCCCTCTCCTATGAAAAAATGCATTACAGCATCAGACAGCACTGCTGAAGATGAAACCATATCAGGTTTATTAGCACCATTAATATGTTTTACTCCAATCCAATTATGATATTTTAGAACAAGTTTAAAAGGCAAGTTTCATAAGCGAAGGAACAATGCCTGCCTTTGCTGCTAATTTGCACTTCAAGAGCAGATCAATGCTATTTGTAACACAAAAGTTTGGAATCTCTTCCTAAGTGGGCAATATGGATCTCTGGCAAATGTTGTCGAGCAAAGCAATTAAGCAACACTGATCTCTAGTCAAAATTGCACTTAGAATATGTCCTATGTAAAACAAATAAGCTCAAAATGATCTCTTTTTTCTTTCTTTCTTTTTTTTTTTTTTTTAATGGAGAGATGCACAGAAGAAACCATAGAGTTTCACCAACATCAGTATTAATGCTGCATTCAGTGGAAAGGTCAAATATACCAATCAAGCACATAAAAGACTCTGGCTTTACTTTCGTGCTAAACTAAGCATCGTACCATGCCAGCAGCTCATTCTTTTCAGCTTTCTTCCTTAGGACTTGACTGGATTTTGAAGCACTTGACTGAACAGAAGGGAGCACCCAGGGAAGTTTTGCTGTGTGACCACTTAAGCCTGTAGCTGTTTGTTAATCCGCAATAAATTCACTATTGTTTGTAAGCCTCAGCTTCCGTTTGGTTTTGTTTTTCGTATATTAAGTACTCTGAGGCGATCAGAGACACTTGGGCTACTGCTCTTTGTGGTATGACTAGAACTTACCCTCCCCTCCCCCACTTTCCAAGGGACCACAAGAGAAAGGGAAGACCAGGAAGGAATAAAGCAGATCTTACTCTAAAGGTCTATCAGATAGACATGACACCAGCTTGAAGGGTCGAGATCTGTAAGAGGAGCAACTGTTCCTGCTGCCTAATTTAACACACTCCCACTGGAAGGATCATTTCTCAGGAATACAAAGTCAAACCACAGCGGATGATTCTCACACCAAAAAGCTAAGAAGGCGCAGCAAATAAGGAGACATCCAAGACTTTCTGCAGGGGTAGAGAAAGCACGTGGAAAGCTGAAACTGCAAACCACCACCTTCCCAAAGCAGTAAGGAATAAGGAAGATCACAATGGTTTTATTAGTGAGGACACTTAGGAAAAAGAGACACGAGCAAGAAGCAGACCAATACATTTTGCTTGCCAGAGGCATCGACACCAACTAATGCATTACTAGGAGAGACCTGTTCTCCTGTTGTTCTGGAGGGTTTTTCTTCAGCCCTCTCCTCCTCACATCAGAAACCCAAACACCTGAAGCTGCCACTGAAAGAAAGGCTGAGCAAGTGGCACTACCCAAACTTCTGCCTGGGCAGACAAACGTCCTCAGTTTCTTTGTCAAGCAGCAAGACGGATGTTTCCATTTACAAACACAGTTGCTAACAGCAGGCATAACTTGGCCAGAAGTAAGAATGGGTCCCCCAGGACTTCTGGCCTTTCTTGCTGCAAAATATCAATGCTCCCCTTTCCTGCCATAATCACATACAACCATCCTCATCCCCATCCCCCCCCAAATGTGCACAAATAGAACAAACAGCGTTTTAAGGGAGAAAACACTGAGAACATCAGTGGGACAATACTGGGTTTGGTCAGGAGAGAAACATATCAGGAAATAGCCGAGAACAAGCGAGTAACACACAAATGACTCAGGATCCATTCCCCTTACAATGGGGAAAACAGGCAAGTCTTTTCCACACATGGACGGATCCACCCACCGTGGGTAAAAAAGTAAAGAACGAATGCCAATTTTTTTTGTAGTAACTTCAAGAAGCCCAAAATATTTTTCATAAGAAAACCACCATTCTAAAATACTCAGAGCTTGGCTAAAATAAACCTTGATTCTTTTCTGCTTTACAATGTAATTTGCACAGAGTAAGTACAGCTGTTGTAGTGGGCATGCAGTATTTTGAGTCAAACAAGTAACTTGCATAAGTCCGGGGTTTGACCTTTTTTTGTAATTACAGTAACACTGTTTGAAGCTCCAGCTTTTACTTTTACAAAGTCAATGTAACAGACCACCTGCGCTTCGCGGTTGTTACAAAACACATCAAAACAAGCTCGTCAGTTCTGTTTTCATTGACACCATGTAACAAAAGAGCACAGCCCTGTGACTTACAAGACACAAGGCTTGCAGTACATGGCACCCAGAACCCTTCACATGGCTCTTCCACTGCTCAGCCTGCTGGACGAAAAGCCAGCCATCAGCGTCTAGCCCACAGATATTCAGCATTCTCTCCATCAGAGTGAATGAGGGGTCAGACTCACAGTAAAACTTCGTATTGAGAGTTGGATGCGACGCGTGTGAAGACAAGTAACAAGTGCACTCACACCACCAAACAGATCAGCTGCAGACAAAAGGCAACGCACACGCCAATGACCCTCCTAAACCCACCGCATCCATCAGCTGCGACAGAATAGTTTACCCTTCTGTTCTAGGGACATCGACGTTAGAGAAGGAGGCAACCTAGATGGCAAAGACCACATTTGGGAACTGGACCAAAGTGCTGTGAAGAATAAACTAAGGGCAGCAGGTTCCCACTGCAGCTCTAGTTTTGCTGGAGCATAAACCAAGTGCTCATGCGGTTCTGAAGCATAATTATTCACAGTTCACCTGAGTGCAGGTCGCCCGCACAATTCATGCAAGAAGTAACCGAGAATATCTCGTTTGGGATACTGGTAGCATATCAGGTCACTCCCATCAACTGCATCGCCCTCTCCCGCACTGAGGTTTCCAGACCTGCAGCAAACAGCTCTCTACCTTCTGTCTCTGTGTAATTAGCGCTATTAATCCCAGGCTATCCAAGCCCCCTGGCGTGGCTCTCATTTGGCGCTAATCTCTGCCGAGGTCTCTTCTTCCTCCCTACAGAAAGCCATTTAAACCTTGGCACGCCTTTCGGTTTAGAGTGATGTTCTGTCGCAGGAGGATTAGCCCCACACTGTATGAGTGGGAAGCACGAAGAACTGCCACACCTGGCCTGCCTATACCGCAAAAAGGGAAGGAAAAGTTACTTTTCCAGAGAGCCACCGCTCGGGACAAGACAAGGGCTCCTGTGCAGCCCGCCGTCCCCAGGGGCGCAGGCGGCTGCACCCAGGGACGCCCGGGGCTGAGCTGCAGCCGCCCTCCCGCTGCCGCCGGCAGAACTGATTAGTCATTAGCGCCGCACGCGGGGCTCGGCTGCCCGGCGGCGGGGCCGCCTCGGCCGGGGCGGGAGAGCTCCGGGGGGACGGACACAGAGGGGGGCCCCACTCACCCCATGAGCCAGTCCATGGCTGGGTCCCGCCGCGCCGGGAAGCTCCCGCGGCCGCCGACTCGCCGCTCACCGCCCGCTCATGGGGGCCGGGGCCGCTGCGCGCTCGGAGCTCCTCCCTCGCCCGCTGTGTCCGTCGGTCCCTGCCCCGGTCGGTCGGTCGGTCCCTCCCCGGCCGCGGGCGGGGCGGCCGCCGGGTGCCCCCCCCGGGCTGACACTCGCGCACTGGCGCGGCCGGAAGTAAACACACCGCGCCGGCCAACCCGGAAGCGGGCCCGAGCCGCCCCGCCGCCCCGCTGCGCGGGGCACGCCGGGAGGTGTAGTCCGCGCTCCCCGGGCCAGGGACCCCCGGCGTCGCTCGGCCCCCTCTGCGAGAGCTTCGCTGCCCGGACCTCAGTGCTTTAGTTCTCGCTAAGGCACGGCCTCCGAGGCAGCGCTGGCAAGGCAAATTGATGTGTTAATTAGAGACGGTGGTGAGAACCTGGAATTCCCACGGGGTCGCCCGGGACCGACCCAAGACTGTCCTGCAAAAATGACCAAACAGCTGCTGAAGGGATGATATCTATCCTCAGACAGCCCAACACTGCACTCTTTGAGATTTACACAACCCTAACTTTTAAATGTAAATCCTTTCCATGCGGTCCATCGCTGCACAGCATTTCCAGAGGCTCCGTGAAAGTGATGTCCTCTTGACCGGTTTCCCGATCAGCCCCTGCTCAGGTGGATATGTTTACAGAGGCACAGCTGCTGGAGGTGATCCATGCTTTGGACACAAGGATTAATTAAAACCTGTGTTACGGGAGAGTGATGGTTATGTCATTGGGCTCCTTGCACTCGCCAGTTTTCCAAGGGAAGGACCTCCTTTTCAGAGGCTGTCTGAGCCATCACCCTCCTTCCCTACCCTGCTGCCTCCCCGCGCTGTGCCGGGGGCTCCGAGGGCCGTCTGAGCCCTGTGTGCTCTGCGAGTGAGGGTCCCCAGGTCCCCTCGCCCCACGGGCACCCACCTGTGGCCCCGAATGTTCCGGGTGGGTGAGTCAGTCCCAGGCACCACACGGACACCGAAGACAGTTCCTACAAAGCAGCGTTATCCCGGGGCTAACACTGCGCTGCAAGAGGGTGACTTGATGAGAATGTTTCTCGGTCATGGGTGTTTTGTATCTCTCCGTCTTAAGGAAAGGCGGTGGAGTTATTTTGTAATAAAAAGCATATTGTGCTGTAGTTTTGGGAAGGGACCTTCCCTTTGAAATCTGCTGGGGATCCCTTTGCACAACATATAACTGCTTTATTTCTCCTGTAACAAAACTTGAGCCTGAGAATTATCAGGATATATGGCAGTGTAACATAAGAAATGGAAGGCCAGAACTTGAAAATGTACGTTCTCTGTGTTCCAATGAATTATTTCTTTAATACATTTTATCTTTTAATCGATTTTAGTTTTACTTACCCTTGCATTTAGGAAATGTAGCAGAGGACAGGAAAAAGATCTTACATCAAACCCTCCCATACTCTCCTGGGTAGCTGGGGCAAGGATTTTTTTACAGTGTTTAAAATATCAAATCAAACCATCTGCAGAAAATAATTATCCTTTATGCAGGCACTCGATCCAGTCATTATCTGCAAACATTTGAGAACAGATGTCCCTCATTTGAATTATGTTTTCTGGTTGCCCTTTGTTATGGGTATTTTTAGCAGGGCATTTGAGGATGAGCTCCATCCAAATTTACTGCGGGATGCATTGCACCAGGAGTATGGTGTTTAGTTATATGACACATGTTTTAAAGCAGAGATGACTTCTGATACAATGAGTTTGTCACGTCAGATTTGCTGTTTTCCTCCGGATTGTATCAAGGAAAATATACAGCAACTGGTACTAGGAGAATTACTAGTGAAAAAAAAAATCAGACAAGGAACATCTATTTCTTTTATCTCTCGTATCATACCTTCCAAGGGCACAGGGCCTTGATGTATACCTCACCTAAGGTGATTATTTTATGGTTTTTTGGTTTTTTTCCCTTGACATTGCACTTCCATTGACATTACTGATTTGTTTTGGTTTTTTTCCTTCTTCCTTCAGCCACTGGAAACCGCAGAAGTCCCTCTGGCAGACCGAGCCTTTCATGTTCATCCCAGTTCCGTCAGGCCCCTCCATGAGCAGCTCTGAAGAGCAAAGGCTGTGCCAATCCCAGAGCAGTGTCCAGTGGTTTTCCTGCAGCTTCCCTTCCAAGCCTTCTATAAAATGCATTGCAGCAATTATTTATTTGGCAACAGCAAGCCTGGAAGGCTGTGGGTCTCCTTTGTGCTAATCCCTATGCACATAGACAAAGAAAGGGCACTCCCTGTTTAGGGCTTGCAGGCCCTGTAGGACATGAATATAAGGTGCTTAACAAGCACTGGTCCCTGGCATACAGATGTGGTAGGAAGCGCAAAGGATCCGGGAGGTTTATAATGCTTGACGTTGCAGGGTTTCGCATCGACTCTTCCCTGGATTACTGTTCCACAGCTTACTCATGTCTAACAGGATTTAAAATGTGAGGTTATTGACAGGCAGTCTGGGCAGAACGTGCACCCCGTGGGCTTGTGGGATCTGGACTGTAGGGCTTTTGGCCTGTGGCACATAGCAAGAAATACTGCATTCACTTGCTCCTCCCCTCCTTGTTCTGCCACTCATATCCCCTGGCCTGGCTGGCATAACAAGAATCCAAAAAAGTGCATTCCCTGCTCCTCCTGGCC
Source organism: Chamaea fasciata (assembly GCF_029207755.1). Taxonomy (NCBI): domain Eukaryota; kingdom Metazoa; phylum Chordata; class Aves; order Passeriformes; family Sylviidae; genus Chamaea; species Chamaea fasciata. Next base: position 16,217,551 of record NW_027094092.1, on the reverse strand, counting down.
TCCAGGCATAGTGTGGCTTTGTTTCCAGATGTTCCTCAACAGCACCAGATCTTTTCGGAAACTGATGGGAGGCTGGAGGGGATCCCATGCAGACCAGAGCACAGGAGTTGGGGCAGACAAACCTCTCACATGAGGATTTGGCAGTTGTGTAAAGCTCTGCAGGGCTCAGTACAAAAGCCAAGGTGCAGGATAGCCTGGGCCTGAGGGCTGTCCCTGTCTGTCAGAAAGCTTTGCTATGTCCCATAACCCCTGAAGAAAGACACTGCAGTCCCAAAAGTGAGTCAGTGCTGGCTGAGAGCTGCCTTGAAATAGCAAGTGTGAACATTTACTTCCTTATTTTTGTCCCACAGTTCTCATGACTAGATCTGTGCAAAACAGGACGTTTGATAGCCATCCAGACAGCAGCTGTCATATCTACCTGATTTTTGTGTTGCCTTTTAGTCAGCTTGTTCTGCTGTCTGATAATGAAGTGGTACTGCAGAGGGTGAGCGGCTATGAGGAAGTAATCAAGGCACCGGTCTCTTTGCAACTGTCCCTTTACTGCCTCTGATTCAATTGTCATTACCTCCTGCAGTTGGAAAAGTGCAACATGCAGGTGGGCAAACACCGCCTTGCACAGCCAGCACTAAGGAGTGGGAGTGAACTTTGCTCTTTTATTGGCTTATTGCTTCAGAAACACCTGTCCCTCCTTCACCACCCTGTATTGATGTGGGGCCGAGCAGCCTCAGGTCTGATACCTTGACATCAGCCCTGCATGTTCCCTCTCCTCTCCTTGCTATAGGAATGGAGCATTGTTTGGGGCTGTATGAATTTTCCTTCCTTGATCTGAAGCAGTGTCATTCCCATGGAGCTCATCTTACCCTGGACAGCTGAGAGGCCCCAACAGGCAGAGATGTAAACCCATTTGCTGAGCTGAGGCATTTCCAGTGGGTGGCAGAGAAGCAGAGCAGGTGATGGCTGCCCTGACACACAGGGGGTGTGACATTTTTCAGCAAGTTGCAAATCTGCAGCTCTGATCTGGGTCTTCAGCAACAGGAGGAGATACACCCTATGCAGTGTTTCTCCAGGGGATGTGGCAGGCTGATAGGCCTGGGTTCAAAATGGTTCTGTTTGTGAAGCTCTGAATGTGGCGCTGGCTCTTTAAGTCAAAAACATCCACACACTCCTTCCCTGAGACAAAACGTCTTTGTCCCTGTGCATGAAACATATTATGGTTCAAATTCCTGCAGAGCCATTAGAAAAAGAAAAGTGCATGAGTCTGACAGCGTGGGCCTGCCTGCAATTCTGAATATGATTATTAATCGTGCTTGCTAGATATTAAAAAAGCATCTCTTCTTGGTTGGAACATTTGATTTTTTTTTATAAATAAGCACTGTGAGTGGTTATAAATATTGATCGCTGCCAGTAATAGTAGGACCTTTTACATAAAGTCTTGCAACAAGTCAATCAATCCTTCTGAGGACCAGATTGGAAACAATAAATGGCATTTTGGGTCCTGAACTGTCAGGGAAATATGGCTTTTATTCTGATCTCTGAGAGTGGGGTGAAGCTTTAGGGAAGAGGGCTGCAAAGTCTGTCCTTGGGGGGTCTGCATTCCTAGGGATGTTGACCAGGGTTCAGTTTCTCTCTCCAAGTCACAGAAGAACAGAATTATTAGGTATTTCCTCTTTCAGACAACTTAAGAGTGGTCGTCAAAACATGAGACTGGTGCTGACTGCCTTTTGAGCTTTCCCCCACTAATTAGGTATTACTGTGCAGCATCTGCCTTTTGCCTCAGCTTCCATATCTGGAAAATGAAAAAAAAAAATCCCACTTCCCTCTGCATTGGGTCTTGTGAGGGATGATGTGTACATGCTCTGAAACCTCCAGTGTCTGGGAGTTTTAAAAATCGGTGGGATTTCTCTGTTCCTCCAAGTGTGGAATACAAAAATTACACTAAAAGGAATTGAATTCATTTTAAAGAAGAGAGAGTTTTCGTTTCAGCTGGGAAGCTTGGGATATGCCACTCATGGGGTCAGGATGCCTGGGTTGATCTGCATGTGTCAGAGAGCGCTGTAAGGGGATGAGTGTGGGTTTCCTTTTGTCCCAGTGCTGGCAATTCCGCGTCATTGTGGACAGGCTGTAACCAAACTGACGCTCTCATTACGCCTGACCAACACCAGCCAATTTGAAGGGCCCCTTTGAAAGGGGAAGCAGAAGACACACGCCAGCTCTGTGGTGCTGTTTTTCCTTACTGATAAGCTCTTCCCTGAGCGTGTCTTAATCTACTGCCTGTGTCAGGGTGGAAAAAAGAGCACAGGGCGAGAAGTGGGACATATATTTTTGAGTTTGGAGAGGGATGTTCACATGGGGTTGGGAAGTAGGCTACCCATAAGTTAAAGATGTTGCATGTAACTGGAAGCCAGGGCTTGTCCATCCCCACTGGTTTTGCAGGAAGATAGAGACAGTACCGGAAATTGTTTGCATTATTTTCCTAATGCTGCATCTCTCTCACAGATGGCAAAACTCCCTCTAGGCTTCCTCCTTGAAAAAACCCAACAGGCTGCAAAAAGCCTGCCAGGCTGTTTTTTTAGAGTCCTGGGTGCTTTTAACCACTCCTTGACATTATTTACAAAGGCAAGAAACAACTTTCTGGCACATCTTGTCCTCTGGTACAGCTGCACGTAATGCAGTTCACCAAATAACCTTGGAAGCACCTCGGAGCCTGCATCACATCTCCTGCAGACCAAGGAGATGGGCAGCTCACCTGTGCACGCACAGGGCTCTTCTCACGCAGGGCAGAGCATGCCCCCACAGCCAAATGCCCAAATGGGAGCAGCAAACCACGGGAGGATGGTCAGACTCGTGCCAGGATCACACCCAGGGATTTGCTTTGCGGGTCCTGTGTGCCCGGCTCGGAGCGAGCTGAGAGCCCTCAACCTGCCCGAATGAGGTGGGTGAGGATGAGGAGTGCCTGGGTGCAGCTCTGCCCCCGCTGCCGGGGCTCAGAATCCCCCAGGCACCGTCCAGCCGGGCGCGGGGTTGGTGCCTGCAGTACAAATGAAGCCTCCAAATGATGGCTGCATTAAAGTGTTCCCAGCCCCCACCGATTACAAAGGGTGCCTGGCAGAACAGGAGTCTGTTTGTCTGCTGCGCTCTGCACAAACAGTCGCTTCTGAAAATACATCTCACATGAGCAATTAGCCCCGACAATAAAGAGGTCCCGTCTCTGCTGAGCCGTTTCGGGGAAGCAGCTCTTCACCGGGCACCGAAGAGGGCTCAAACAGCTAGCAATCCCCCACCTGCTGCCTTTCCTGGGAGACCACGGCTGTGGGTCTGCAAAGCATCCCCACTGTTCGGCTACAGCCCTCTTGGCTGGGTCTCGGTGCCTTGGCACGGCACCGGTGATGCGACTGCTCTCAAACCAGCCCCTGGATGGTAACTGAGCACCCAGCAGCGTGGGGCTGCACAGGGAGGGGGCACGCATTGCTCTTCAGCTCCTGTGACACCCTGGGGGCAGGGCGAAGTTATTTTAAGGGTGCAGGAAATATTATGCTGTGAAATTGAAGCTGGCTCCCACTGTGTTTGGAAAGCACCCAGCCCAGCTCAGCAGCCATTCTTATCACTGACTAAATGCACTTGTAATTATTTCTCCTTTCCCTCCTTCCTCACGTTACTAGCATTTTTCTCCTCTTTCATCTTGCACAATTAAATCTGAAAACCAAGCCAGGAAAAGCACTAATCAGTTGTTATTCATGCATATTTGCAATGCCAGGTAGAGGCCTCAGCTGGACAGCAGGGCTCTCCGTGCCAGGCTCTGGTCATTGCAAAATCCACAAAGAGAATTATTACTATCAAAGCCCTGGAAGTCCTGGCTCCACATACGGAGGGGAGATGTCAAATGTGATGAGCAGATTATAGGCAACACGCCTTGATGACTCTTTTTTTTTTTTTTTTTTTTTTTTTTTTTTTTACAGTGCACTCTGTGGAAAAAAAAACCAAAAATCAAAAAGGTAGAGGAAAGAGGAAGGGAGAGGTAGAAATGAGACAGTCACCCCCAGGCATCGGGCAGCCTGCTGTCTAACTTTCCAAGGACTTTCCAAGTCCTCTGTTCCACATATCGCTGTTGTGGAGGGGAAAGGGGCTTTTGCTAATGCTGCTCTCTCTTTAGTTTCTAGCCTTGCTGTCTGAAAGCAGTTTGTCCTCCCTAAATCTTTCCAGAAGTGAACACACATCTTTTTCTTGGAGCAGAAATTGAAGCGCTCCTATACTGCTACGCTTGCTCCTACACTGGTACCACTGGAGACCAGCTGCCAGAAGATAGCCAGTCTTGCAAGACTTGCGAAAAAACAAAACAAACAAGCAAAACAACAACAACAACAAAAAACGCAAACCAGAAATAACAGTGACACAGATCCTTGTTAATTTATTTGAGAACACCAGATTATTTGCATATCAGGACTTGTAACTGAGGAATAGAGTGCTATTCCCTGCCTTTGAGGTGGAGCAAGAAGTCAGTGTGATCCCTGGGGCTTCACATCCTAAGAAGACTCAATGGCACCATCTGATGGTTGAGAGGAAATATTCATATTCTTGAATACTCATTCATTCAAAGCTATTCCCAATCAGTAACAAGGTTTCTAGCTAGGCACAGGTGGGTTAGTGGTCTTTCCAGGAGGCTTTGGGAGGGATCCGGGAGTGTTGAGAGGTGGGAGTGTTTGGCCTGCACGCGGGGAACGCTGTCCTCTTCCTCACTTGGCTCCTTTAGTGCTGACGCAGAGGAAGCAGCAGCACCTCCAGGTTAGAAATGGGAGAAACAGGCGACAGTGACCTTGCAGGGCACAACCACAAAAATACAGGATGCTGCTGAGGCTCCCCAAAGTCAGCACAGAGCAGAGTGCACTGTGCCAGAATGGGTATGCTAGTAGAAATAAAGAAAAATCCTGCCCCAGCAGCCCGGACAAGGAAAAGCTGAGCTGGAGCTGCTGGAGAGGATTTGGTGTGCATAGAAGGGCATGTAAGACTCTGTTGATGCAGGTGGTTCAGACCAGTGGGGATTTGTTTGGTAAGTGCCCTCCATTGATTTTTCTATGTATAGGAAATGTTGATTTCTCCAGCAAAGGCTGTAAAGGAAGGTCGGGTTTATTCCACATCTACTTTGCAGCGTTAGCAATGGAAGGTGACCTGCCCTCTTTCTCCTCTGACTTGGATGCTGCAAGGGCAGTAAGTGCAAGGAGTCAGCTGAATTTTGCCCCCTGCTCACAGTAATCTGCTACCACACGAAATCTAGGAGGATAGGGTGACAGGTAAGAAAGCTTTTCCCAGAGCAACTTCCTCAGATTCCTTGGGATACCTTGCCATGAATGAGTCATCGCTTAAAACAGATACCATCATTAGCTTCCTCAGCACCATGACTTGTGTACGTGGAACCAGCTGAAACAACTCGCTGGAGTTCATCGTGGGAGTATGGAAGCACATCCACTGGTCTCTTCATGGGTTCAGGCCTGTGCCTCTCATGTGCAAACTGGGGCTGCATGAGCGGCTTTTAAAGGAAGAGACAAAAACCCCTGTGCAGGGCACACTGGGTATCGGAGATTTCCTCAGAGCATCCACAGCTCCAAGGCTCTGTTGTCCACAAACTCACCCAAAAATTAATGAGTTCTCTCTGCTAGTCCTAATCCATCTGCAGGGAAAAACATGGCCACTAACAAATCCCTCGCAGGTCTGTGATGGGGGCTGTAGCAAGATGTGAGTTTTCCTCCATCTGCAAATGGTCATTCCTTCCCACGCACTGCCAGCCTTGGCCCACCTGGTCAGGGCACGGGGCAGTTGTTTTCTGCCTGTTGCCCAATCTGGCTGTTGTCAAAGGGAAGTCCGCTTCCTGGGTGGAGCTGATGGATGCAAGGGAAGGCTTGATCTCAATCTGCTTCTGGCAGCCAGCACCGGTGCTAATGCTCTCGATGGCTCATTAGTCATTTGTGGAGTGCACCCAGGCACCTGAAAGTCTTCCTGGGGATGTGGGGAGAATGAGGCAACACATTTTATAAGGGGCTGGGCAGCAAGTTGTTTGCGTCATACCCAGGAAATCAGCCCAGAGCAGATACGTTTCTGGCTGTAGCTCCACCAGTTTTTTTGATGCCCCAGCTGCCCAGCATGGTCCCTCGCCCTACCACCTGGTTGCCTGGGTAAGGTGAACCTGAAGGGATGGGAGAAGCAGTCCAAGGGGTGTAGGATTGTCCTTCAGGAGTAGCAGGATGCCACTGAACTGATTATTACCATAAGTAAGTGTTCCCCAGCAGACTAACAGACCTATCTGTTCATGCCATCAATGTGAGTTGCACAGAGATGCAGTCACCTGTTAACCAGCCGCTGCAAGTCATGCTGACAGCCCTGAAACATGGAGAGGGTGGAGGGGACACTTTCATGGACACAGCCCCTTCAGGAAGTCCGTGCCATGGATGAGCAGAGACACACAAAGGTTGTGTTCCCATGAAAGGCACCGAGCTTTCCCTCCCTTGACCTGCAATCCCAGCCTAGGGGAAGATGTCCTCCTCTTCCTCCACTGAGGAAGATGGAGATGATTAATAAAGCACACAGTCAGCCAAAGCAAAGAGGCAGTTCTGGCCAGGCTAAATCCCTGGCCCTCTCACTGCAGTCCCTGTTACTTTTACTTTAACTCTCAGCTTCAAGGTCCCTCAGAAAAGCATTCCTGGAGGTTGTGGAGGAGAAATAAGGAGAGGACAGGCAAAGAGGTTTCCTGAAACCAAAGGCCTGAGGGGGACATGTAAAAGGCCTGGATCAATAGCTGCACTTCCAAGAGCCTCCAGGCTCCCTGGATCAGCGATAATAGCAGGCTGAGCTCATTGCTAATAGCTTTGGTGGGTGAGAGAGCCAAGGGCAGCCTGTCTGCTTTGGAGAAAATGCAAATGCTGTCTTGATGCTGTTTCTGTGCCTCTGACAGCAGCACTGCCTGGTGCAGGAGGAAGCAGGATGATCCTTTTTTCATTACTTTTCTTGTTTTTTGGTGAGGAGGGGGTATCAAGGCTTGGTCTTTGACTGGGTGCTATCAAACGAAGAGTAGAGCTGGCAAAACCGCAGAGGTTATCTGGACTAAATGACTCCCTGCTGTGATCTGAGCTATCTTGCTGGTTGTATTTCCTTTAATCCACCCTGATATAAAAATGCCCCAAGGAAGGATGATTGCCCTGCACAGGGAAGTTATTCTCCTGAGAGAATAAGATCTTCTGAGAGATCTCCATACTCCCACTGCTGCTCTGCCAGGCACCAGATTGCCTGGCTTTGAAGGGGTACAAGGTGCACACTTGTGGAACAGGGGTGAAACCAGCTACCATTAGGAGTTCATGCCCAGGGCCTGGTGCAGAGGCCATCTAAGCTTCATCATTCCTGTTTACTACCTGCTCCTGCTTTGCCTGGCAGGGTTTGCCTCCCCTGTAGCAGCCTTGCACCCAGTGCTGCAGCATGGAGAACCAGGGTAATGTTATTGATAGGATTTTCAGAGGAATACTGAATTTTCCTCTTTTTTCTTTCCTTAGGTTCCCACAGCTCAACAAACTCCTCAGTGATGAAAGCACTTCAGGAGCCCTGAGTGACCCAGAGGACTAATTATGGGGCCAAGGGGAAGGAGGCAAGGGCAGAAAGTTCAGTTATCTGAATGTCATCCCACTGTGCTGTCTCAGCAACATTATGCCCTCAGCTACAGCCCTCACAGGCACCACTTAGCCAATCAGTGCCTTCACCCTGATGGAAATTGCACTTCTTCCATCTCCAACTTCTCCCATCTCCATCTTCTCTATACCCTCTGTGCCCTGCTCTCAGCATGGTGCCCAGGGCTGAACCCACAGCTGTCTGCACTGGGGGTAAGCACCACAAAGCTCTGAGAGCCTGGGTGTTTTCTCAGGGTCTGCACAACAAAAATATCCTGGTCATCTGTGCCAGTCCGTCCCAGAGGTTTGTAGCAAGTGAGAGGCAAGCATGCCAGGTGCCTGTGGGGTGCATCTTCTGCACATTCTGGCTGTTGCTCCCTAATGGATGGTCTGGTCAGCAATTAACAGGGAAAGCAGAGCAGGGAGAGGCAGCCCTGGCACCGCTTCAACTTCATGATGTACTTTTGCTTGGCATCAGCAAGGTCTGAGGAATGTCTCTGGTGGGGGAAGGTTAATGCTGGCTGGCTGGAGACAAGGCAGTCTGGCCCTTGCTCGGGCACCACCAAGTCTGCTGGACAGTGGCTGTGTGGGGGTTCCCAAATGCAGACGCTTCGTCACAGTGCTGTGCTCAGGAGATGCCAGGGCAAAGCCAAAGCCAAGCCTTGAAGACAGGCTGAAGGCAGCAGCACTCCTGCCCATCCCAGAAAGATGTGCTGGGCCAGAGAGGATTGCTGCTGAGCATTTCCCAGCACCTGAGGTTGGATGGGAGTGCATGTGTGTGTCACAGATGGCACGTGGAATCTGTAAGGGAGTGGTCACTTGTCACTGACCTCTCTAATAAAGAAGACAGGCTGGGATGTCAGCAAAGAAAGAAGTTCTGGGGTGCAGAGCAGGGTCTCCTAGAAGTGGGCTGTAGCATCTTTTACAGCCATCTGGCCACAGCCCAACAGTTGGTGTCTTGAGTTTATCAGTGCTGCAACCCAAATCTGGTCCTCAGTGGGTTCAGAGATGTAAAAGACTTGAACCACATGGCTCAAGTGAATGGAGCAGGACACACGTGGCTCTTAGGAGCACATGAAGCCCTTCCCTTCTCCAGTACTATATGTAGCCTGGAGATGAGATGGGAGCTGGATCCTGCAAACATTAGAGCTGACACGTTCTTCCCAGCCATGCTGATGAAGGACAGGTTGCTTGCAGGGGCACTGAATCTCCACTGCCTTGCTCTTAATGCTCTTAGTTTGCACCTGTAGGGTGCAAGAGATTTCAAAGCTGAAGTACAGAGTGGCACCTGCCCTTCCTCTAGTCACACAGCCTGGTGGGGACAGAGCTAGGCTGGGGGTTCCTGGCCCACTGAGGGCTGTGGCCTTGCAGACTTCTTCACTCTCCGGACTTCTGTCCTGCATCGGTCCAACAGGATGTGTGAGCAGCTGTTTGCCTCTGTCCCTCTTTCCTCTCCTCCTCCTCCTCCTTGTACCAACACCTGCAGCAGTGCTTCGGCACACTTGCAGAACGGCGTTTGTCCGGCACCGAGTGTCACCCCGGGTTCTCCGGAGGGATAGGAAACGGGGGTAAACTTCTCTCCCTGGCGTTGCACAGACAGAACTGCGGTGGTGCGAAGGCTCCCGGTAGAGGCCAGTAGAGGCTGCTCGCTCGCCTCGCTGTAGGGCCGGTGCAGGGCGCCTGCGATGGTACAGCTCAGGGACTGCCCTCCCCACCTGAGCACGGCTCAGGTGCCGGGGAAAGGTGTCCCACAAAGCTTGCTTTGAACTTGCCCCCGTTGCCTCCTCTGACACGGCCTGGCTTTCCTGTGGCCTCGGCTCCCGGGTTGGAAGCAGCCATTCGGGAGCCCTTGGCAGTATGATGGATGCTGTGGGGTGCCAGTGGGGTCTGTAAGAAAGGACCAAACTGGGCAGGTTAGTCTGGTTCTCCTACAATGTCATACCCCCAGATGATCCCAGGCGTTGTGGTTGAGGGGAGGTCACTGGGATGGAGAGAGCACACAAATATGTGTTTGCCAGAACATGCAGGACCCCATTTCCAGCCCATGGTGGATGTTCAAGCTCCTGGTTCCTTCTGTCCTGCACCCCTGGCCGCTGCCAGCCTTGATTGAACTGGAAACACCATCTCCTCTGAGGCACAAGGCTCCAGCCCTCCTGTGCTGGGCTTCGGGGAGAGGCACTGGGAGCCCACTCCTCCTGATGGATGGAAAGGCTCCCTTGCGGTTAGCAGCGCAGGTTCAGAACCTCAGCACGTGTTATGTGGAGACCCAGGGCATGGTGGTGAGAAGTGCCACAGCCCAAATCCAGACCAGCTGCCCACTTCCATGCAAGGTGAATCTATTTTCACCCAACACATTTCTCTACAAGACACAAACCAGACCTGGCTTGGGATATTCAAGTGTGCCTTGCATGGAGGTTGTGCCTGCTCTCAGGAAGCCCTCTAGGTGCTGTTGAGGCTTCATGAAGCATCTTGGAGCAGAGTGCTGGGCTTCCTGATGGCAGCAGAGTTGAAGAGTGATGCCATGAAGCAGCAGGATTGGAAAAACTGGAAGAAAAACCTGAAGAACGGTAAAAGAGGGAAACTATGGGGCTGAAGCAGCAGAAAGAGAACAAAATGCCATCCCTACAAACCTCCTCCAATTTTTCTGCCAATGCCACATATTTCTTATCCCAAGCAACCATCCCTGCCATAGCAGGGCGGGTGGAGGAGCTGTGTCCTCCCTCGGCAGTGCTATCACGGCAGTGCCTTGCAGACACAGATGTGCACTGGTCAGGATGCAGCTCTGTTCCCAGCATGACTGGCTGTGACTCAAAGAATGCCTCAGGGGAGCAAACCAGATGAGGAAGATGCTGCCTTTTTGTTGTTTGGAAATGAAGCCACTTTTTAAAAAAATTGAGGCTTTTTTAATTTGCCGAGGTGCTTTGCCCACTGGGCAGTGACACACTCTGTGGAGAGGAAGGAGGATTGCAATTAGTGTGAGCTGTGGGCAAGACGGGAGCAGCTGGGTCATGCTGTGGGCATCTGAGTGGCCAGCTGGATTTGGGCACAGTCAGATCCACACTGGTATTCAACACAGATGGTTTCTGCAGGGGAGAATTTTTGTTTTCATTGCATTTGTTTTCACTGTTACCCTGGTGCCATGAAATGCGATTTTGGGAGACATTATCGTTTGCCCTGTTCCTGCTGACACAGCTCCTTCCTGGCAAGGCAGTGAGAAAGAGCAATGCTGAGGGGCTGCCAGTGTGATCTATAGGGGTTGCAGCATTTTGGGTCAGGGCACACATAGTTAGACGTAAATCTACAGCAGGAAAACTACCTCTCCTTGTGCATAGCGGCTTTATTTAATAGAAATAAATAAAGGATCTTTAAAGGAGAGGCGAAGAGAGACACAAACCCCATCCTTGGGGCAACGCAGACAGATGAGTAATGGGGCCCTTTGAGTAAGTGCCTGCCTGGCCAGCTCTGAGTCACTGAACAAACAGCACCAGCCTGGAGCCAGAGGCAGGGCTATTCTTAGCCACTCGCCTGTCAGGAGATGCTGCTGAGGGAGAGGAGACAGGTTAAGGGGTGTCAGAGGGGGAAAACATTTGATTTCCAACTAGAAAGCCCCCAAAAGCCAGCCTGAGGCTCAATGGCAGTAACCCAGACTGGAGATGATAAGTGTGAGGATGAGGAGGGAGACCATTGCCATGCTGGGGAGCTCAGGACAAATTTCTCAGGGACCTGAAGGGAGGTAAAAGGACACCTGGAGGGACAAAGGCTCTTCGGCTGTGTGCATTGCCCAAAGGGAACTGGAGATTCCTCTGCCTGGGGAACATCTGGTAGCACAGAATAAGTATCACCCTCACTTGTCCCTTAATAGCATCTCCCTTTCCCACCTGCCTGGCAGGGTCCCATTTTGAGGTTCCAAGGACCACCTCTTCTGAGGCATCCTGATGTCCCTGCTGCAGATGGGATTGCATCAGCAGGGAAGGGAGGTTGCAAAGGGGTGCTGCAAAGACCTGGACTCAGTTGCACTTGGGCTCCTTCTAAATAAAGAATATCCAGTCATACTGGCTCGAGCTGCTGGCTCAGCCCAGAAGCCTGGAAAACTAAATGACATCATCTGGGTACTGCCGACAGACAGTATTTCCACTCAGACACCGAGTGCCTGGGTTTCAGCTGAGGAACGTGGCCAGGGAGCATTGATGGCTTTAAGAACCCCCCTAAAACTGCCCTTTCTCTCTACAAAGGACCCAGGCAAGCAGTTCACCCTCATTTTGGTCTCCGCTCTCATCTGGGGCATCCTAATCCAGACCCTCTGTGCCCCAGGAGGGACCCCAGCAGCATCTCAGCCCTCTAAGCCAGCCTCACTCCAATGCCACATGGTTGGGACAAGCCCAGTGACCATTCCATCAGCTCCTTCCCCTCCTGGGGTGCTCTGGCCACCGCTGTGGATGCTGCTCACCCAGTGGCTGAGGGCTGGTGGGATCTACCACACCTGGCAGCGGGTCTGGGTCTGTAATTCCAAAAGCGGGGGGGGTCACATGTGGGAATTTTGTGACTTGTTGCAGTAGTGCTCCAAACCAATATGCTTATGAGCCTTGTCAGAGGCTGCCACAGTCCAGTGCCTAGTGCCACAGAGAGCAGGTTATCCCTCTAACCACCTTGTGAAAGTGACATGGTGGACAGGAAAATAAGTAGCAATACAAAGCATCTGCACTCTGTGGGTATCCTGCAGGTGAGGACCTGCAAGGGCACCAGAATTACCCTGTCAGTTGTGGAATTATAGTCTGGCGTGTAAGAGAAGGACAGGGGGCAAGGATTATTTTCCCCACACACACACTCCACAGAGGCTCCAACTCTGCCTTCCTGGGTGGCCTTTGGCAAATAACCTGCCATCTTGGCTCCAGGTTTCCTATTTCTACAAGCTGGGATGAGTGTGATTCTCCTCTGATTTCCAGAGCTCTCTGGACTAGGTAGAGTTGATCCCCATCTGCAGGGGTAAATGGAAAAGGAAAAATTAAGCCCAATAACAATAATTACTTTTCTCCTTCCCATGGGTGTTGTAAGGATTAGCTCATGTTTAGCAAAACCCTCTGTAAGTGCTAAATGTTATTAATGTTCTTGGATTGCTCCAGGAGCGAATGTGGCTTTCCAGGGAGTGACGGGGTTTTTCCCTTGGCTGGCACGGAGCTGCAGTGAATTCCTCACAGCCCAAGGCAAGCAGCATCCTATTCCTGTTGTAGAACAGTGTCTACAGCACAGAGCAGTACTCACCTTGCTTTCCATCAGTCTTTGAGAGACAAAGTCCATCCCGTCTTGCATCAATGCACAACCAACAGTACTCTGGAGAAACATGCAACTCACAGAACATCTCCAAGTGGTGCCCTAATAAGGGCTCATCTCACCAGCATGGCAAATGGCATCTCCCAAGCTGCTCCCAGACACACAGTGAAGTGGGATAGACCCGTGAGGGGACATGGTTGCAGCATTGCCTGAAGACCACTCAGCAGCTGAGGCCAGAGACCAGGTCAGAGCCACAGCACAGCTTACGAGTTTGAGTGTCCTGGCTCAAGTAGGGGCGCAAGGGTGGGTGTCAATTCATGCCCCTGGCTCTCCTAAGTGTCCTAACACACAGCTGCTCTGTGTACCAGGAGTATTTATCCTCCCTGCTAAGTGTGGAAAAGCAATGCACACCACTTAATGCTGGAAAGCCTGGGGGAGGTGATAGATAGATTCTCTTTTCCAGGCTCTGGTGCTGGAAAAAGACACCAAGTCCTCACAGGAGAGGAAGCTTGCTTGGGACTGGTTCAGCCCCTGCCCAACTGCTCCAGCAAATGTCCCTGCTAGGGACCCCCAGCTGCCTGGGCAGGGGTACAGGGTGCCGAAGCTCCTCCAGCTGCCAGACTCGGTCACCCTGGCTCTCCAGCCCTGAAGAGCTGGGGCTGACTTTTTGTGACCCCTTCTCCCTGTGCTGACTCAGCCATGCCCCCATGGTGGGTGGCCACAGCCCTGGGTGGGACAGCATGAAGGTAAAGGCAGTATGGACTGGCAAGCTTTCAAAGAGGCCACAGCTAAAAAAATAGCCAGCAGCCTATTTCAGTGGCTGCTATATTTAGCTCAAGGAACATTTATTTATAGGCTTGGCAGCCATTCTGAGTCAATAAAAGCCAGAGAGCTGGAAAAAGGACGTTCCTGGGTTTCTCGTTGCAGTAATGGTTTCTGTCGTGCAAACCACGAGAACAAGAGGAGAGGCAGCCTCAGCAGCAGGGCAGGGGGAGGAAGCTGTGCTAGCTGCACACCTGTGGGTGCCTCTGCCGGGGAACAGAGCCTCCACATACTTGGAGACCCAGCCCCAGCTAAGAGCAGCTTCACCTGGGTTTCCTCCTACCTGGGTGCTGCTGCCAGTCCCCTGGCCGAGAGGGAATGTCTCTCTGAAACATGAGGGGATTTATTTGTGCCTGTGGAAGTAGGGACACAAGACATCAACTCTGGGGGCCCTACCACAGCACTACCCTTCTCCTGGGTAGTGAGTTTGGAAAAACTAAGCCAGAGGCAGGTAAACTGGGAGGGAGATGGGAGAAGTGTTCATGTTCATTAAATAATTGTCCCTTCCCATGTCACGCATGGCAACAACTGGTTGAGAGAGGAGGACATGCAAACAGCCTGTCTGGAACTGCTAGTGGTGCCAGATGCACAGGAGGCCAAAGCCTCACACTGAGCTTCTACTCCAGCAGCAGGTGATGGCATTAGTTTAATGAAGCTTTACAAAACACCCAGCAATTGTAGCTGGGTAAGGGGAATGAATTTATAAAAGACACGGGAGTTTAGCCCAGCCTGTGGAAAGCAGTTGTGAGGATGGATATCCTTTCTGCAGATACGTCAATAAGTGCTGAGGCTTTCTGGAGCCAGAACTGCAGGGAGCCTGCTCAACCCCTTCTCCTCCCTCCAAAGAAAACCTGCTGCAGAGGAGAGCAGGGAAATGCCTCCACCAGGTTCCACTTAAGCACAGTCCAGCCAAAATGGGGCTGCTGCTTGGCACCCGCCAGCTGCCCCCTGAGCATAGCATGGCTCAGTTTGCCATGGTGAGCAGGGAATGTTTATAGGGTTTAGCTGTAGTGCACAGCACGCCTGTGTCTATACTCTGCTATTATGTCAGGAGCAAGGTGGGAGCAGAGCACAGCTGGGAAGATAAATAATAATAATAATAACCTATATATTATTGTTTATACTGCCTATGTAACAGTGTATTACAATGCAAACACTCCATGTCTTTGCGTTCTTTAGCTTGGCGATCTGTACCATTCCCTGCACATCCGTGTCCCCATCTCGATCAGGACTGGGACAGTCCTTTCCATCAAAAAGCAGATGATTAGGCACCTGACTACAGCTTCAGAGCCCCTAGAGTGGCGGTTTGCAGCCTGAGTGCCCAGGAATGCCCCAATTAGTTTTTATGCCACTACTCTCTCAGCCATGAGCCTTATTTTTGCTTTGAATTTGTCCAGCTGACAGCTTTCAGCTGCTGGGCCCTATACATAGACATAGGTCTGGCTGTGCATCCAGGTCTGTCTGTGTCCAGGTCTGACTCTATGTCCAGCTCTCCACCAGCTCCAGGCCCTATCACTGCAACCAAAGGTCCATTGCCCTCCCCAAACTCCCAGAGAACCCCATCCTGAGAAGGTCTGACCCTCAAAAACCAAGGCTGACACCAGCTGTTAAAACACCTATTTGGGTATTTATTACAACACGTTGTTCCAAAATACAAAAGAAAGGAAAAGAAAGTAGAGGGTAGAAAAGCACTGCTGTTTACAGCCTCTGGTAATAAATAAATAAAGACGAGGCAGGGGCAGGGTGTCTCCCCGGGTCCGACGCTGGCGCTGGCCAAATGGACAGCGAGGAAGGGAGTGTGGTGGGGCTGGCAGCCAGACCCTCTCTTCCATGCTTGGGAGTCCCCAGGCACACCGGGGTGGGTACAGATCCCCTCTCTGTGTTGTGCTTGCTGAGGAAGGGTCTGATCCTACAGTGATGAGGAAGGAAGAAGAGGCTCAGTCCCAGCATGGTCGGAACCTGCCTGCTCCCTCCCTGTCCACGGCTGCTCCAAAGGCAGGTGAGGTAGGAAGGGTGATGCTGGACTGGGAACCCAACACAGATATACCAGGGTCCCCCAAGAGAGGGGTGAGACCAGAGCTCTCTCCTCCCCAGTGTGATCTCAGAGCAACCTTGGAAATGTGTTCAGCACAGCATGATGAGAAGGATCCCAACCCATGACAAAGCAAAGTCATGACAGAGACAAGAAACTGTGCCTGGGCCACTTGGAGAAGGGCAGTGTTAAACCCCGCAAATTAAAATTACTCTTCATGGGGCTGGCACAGTACATGGAGTATTTCATACCACGGTGCAGATGGGAGTCCTCTTTCCTTCCCATAATGTCTCCTCCTACACCTTACAGTCGTCTGGAAACCTCGAGGTTTTACAAGGAGCACAGGCAATGGGTGCAAAAAAAACAGCACCAGCCTCTGTCTGCTCATGACACCACGATTTATCAGTGTTTGATAAAGACCATATCGAGTGCCATGTTGGGAGCTAATCCCAGCCCATCTAAATCCCTCCAGGTACTGGAGGCCACTCACGTTCCCCTGCGGCTCTGCCACTGGGCTTGCCCTAGCACTGTCCATGTGTCTTCCCCAGGCTGTGCTGTTCCTGGGCAGGAGAACTGGCAGCATGAGGAGGACGCTCAAGCCCAGGAAACCCAGGGCATGTGGCTAAAGCAGCAGCCAATGCCCCGGGCTCAGCTGAGCAGGGCAGCTTTGCAAAGCAGCTGCGATGCCAGAGCAAGAAGCCCCTGTGGGTGAAGATGCAGCCTGCAGCTGCAGCCAGCTGAAGAAGGTGAGAGCACCACGACCTGGAGGGAGCTGATTCCATGAACTGGATGCCTGGCCAATGCTCCTTAAAGCTTAAGCTTTTGCCATTTAATCCTTTGTTGTTGGTGCCAGTGGGTTCTTGCCTCTTGCAAAAATGAGCAGGAACCTGTATGGGGGAGAGGAGCTGCAGGAAGGGAAGGGAAGAGTTAAGAGACTGGATCTGCCCCGGGTTTGGGTGCCTTTATATCCTTAGGAAGCACCTCCCTCCAGCTCCTCTGACAAGGGTTTGCCTCCTGAGGCTTGGGGCAGCCGGGAGCTGTGCCGAGTCAGCCACAGCCGGGCTGCGGGGAGCAGAGAAAAGGTGAGATGGGGCCTTGCTTTTATTCACAACAGAGAAACAAAGAGCAACATACAAAGAGTAAGAAGCAAAAAAGTACAGAATCATAACCATAATAATCATAATAATAATCATAAATACTCAAATCTATCATTCATAGATTGCAATGACAACACTGATAGCTTATTATCATTAGTATTAAGAATGGGAGGGGAAAGGGGACAGCAGGAGGGGTTTCTGAGGGGCATTGTCTCCTAAGGGGCAGATGTAACGGGGATGGACATCCAAAGAAACAAGCAGACAAAGAGAAGGGCTGGGAAAGCAGCAGGGGCTGGGGGCGCTGCTGCTGAGGCCAGGGACGAGCCTGCTCTGACCCAAGCCTCTGGCTCAGTGTTGCCAACCTGATCACTGCCCTCCCGCCAGCTTTGCTCAGCTGGGATGGAGGTGGCCGGGAGGCTCAGCCCTGAGAACAGGCAGAGGCTGGGGGGAAAGGAGCAAAATGTCCTTGCTAGTCTGAAGGAGAGCTGTGATTTGCTCAGTCCTTCATGTGGTGGAAAGTGCAGGCATTGCCACTGCCATCAGACACTCAGCAGCTTTGTTAGTTCCTCCATAGCAGGAAGGGACCTTTCCTCTCCTCTGCTCCCACTTCCGCCTCTGTAGGTCCCTACAAATGAATGCACCCTCATTAGATTGGCATGGAAAGGTGACTTTTGGTTCCAGTGAGGCTTTAGGATTGATCACCTGGCTGTGAGAGTCCATAAAAAGACTTGGCTGACAGATGATGTGGAGGATGGCACATCTGTCCTCATGACAACCCACAGCTCTCTGACTCAAGGACAAAGTGGCTCATTAGACAGAGTTTGATAAAACAAACAAACAAACGAACGAAAGTTAATTGCAAGCCACTTGGTGACCCTGATGGCTTTGGGTCAGGACTTGGGCAGGGATGCTCCATCAAGGCTCATTTTCTGTCTATAGACTTAAAATATTGTATATATGAGAGTTTCTGATGCACATGCCCAATGTAAAGGAGAGGGATGAATGCAAAATAAGGCTGCAGAGGTGGGTCATGAAAGTCTGTAATCTACTAATCTTAAAATGTACTTATCTTTGTTCTGGTTTCAGAGGAGAGAGGAGTCCATAGTGTGTAAAACCTCAAACGTGTCTCAGAAGCATCCAGGCAATGGCAGAGTGTAGATGACAAAAAGCAAACCATGTATCTGCCTCTTTGCAGGCATTCAGGGCCTCATTTACAACATACACCCTCTCCTTCCTGACTTGCTTCATCTGCTTTTCTGCGCTTGCAACAGACTGTGTCACTTAACAGGAGGAATTAGATGGGAGCTTGCTAGTGCTTTGTCTCATCTCCCCACCCGGTTGTGCCTACCTGTTATCCTTTCTATTACATCGTTCGGGAAGTCATTTAAGCCTCTCTCCGTTGCTCAAAGCTACACCTAAACAGCTCCTGCCAGCAACTTGCCTGACCTGAGCTCAGCAAGTCTGTGCTGGCACCAACCCTGGAGGGCTATGGGATGGGCAGGGACTGAGTGCTACAGGGTAGAGGTCAGCAGACAATCACCACTGGCATGTTTGGGAAGGGATGCCGCCACTGAGGGCAGCAGAAGGGGAAGGAGGACCAGAAGCACTCCTTGGGCAGGAGGCAGGTTACACACCATGCCCAGTGAGGAGCCACCAGAGGGAGGATGAAGCCTTTTTCTTCTCCCTCCTTGGACTTGAGATTGATGCCTACTTAGGACAGCCTACTGCAAGTGGAGCACCTGAAACAGCTGCCTGGCTTACAAGATGGACCTAAATGCCTTCTGGAGTCTAGAAAGTGAGCTTAAAAAATAGTGTCATCACTGCTTCATGATGAG
The DNA here is from genome assembly GCF_029207755.1 of Chamaea fasciata. Lineage (NCBI taxonomy): Eukaryota > Metazoa > Chordata > Aves > Passeriformes > Sylviidae > Chamaea > Chamaea fasciata. Next base: position 16,198,854 of record NW_027094092.1, on the reverse strand, counting down.
AAGAGAGCAATGTTCAGGTTGGCAACACTGAGCAGGTTTGAGGTGGTTGCTGGAGGCAATGAGGGGTGGTGATAGGCTTTTGAGGACTGTGAGATCTCTCACTCTCATCGAAAGTGATGTGGGGAGAGGAGCAGGTGGTCCCTGGCTCTCCAACCACCCCCATCCTTCCCTGCCACACTGCAGGGAACCAGACAGGAGCACGTGGGGGTCCCCAGCATCTCACCAAATAGCTCCATGAAAAAACCAGAAAAACCAAAGCCCAAAGAGAGCAAGGAGTCTCCAGGGAGACTTGCTTCAACTGTGAACACAGAGGTGGTTGAGGAAGCAACGAGCTGAAGCGAGCAGCCCCTCCTTGTGTGATTGCAGCTCCTCACGCCTCTGCTTTATGTTCCGTTTTAAACCTGAGATCATTTGGTTTTGTCACGGGTAGTTTGATTTAAAGATAGAAACCAATGACAAGAGGAGGAACAAGGGAAAGGGAGAGAAACCATGTGGACCCAGAAAAGAAAAAAACAACACTCCAAGGATGACACAGGACACAGACATGCACGAACACAGACCCCTGAGGTATCAGCTTTGCAAACTAGTGCGAGACAAGGGAGAAAGCAAAGACAGCTGCAGGGAGAGATGTGCTTTGCAGTGGAGGCAGCTCAGTGCCTCCAGCTTCAGAAAGCAGCTTCGCAGCAATCCTGACATTGGGGTTTGGGGGCAAGAGCTTGGCTTCCCACCAGATGGGAGGAAGCAGCCAACCATCTCTGAAAATAAGTCTTTTGTGCCCCTCCATGTGCTTGCAGAGCTTCATGTCTGGACAGGTTATCATCCGCTGGATGGAGGGGAGCTGGCCTGGAGGGCAACAGGACCGGGGGAGTCCTGGCACCTGCAAACACACTCCCCCTGACCTTCTCAGATGTGAAAAAAAGGATGTGGGAACCCAGAAGAACCACCACCCCCAAAGGGAAAGTGGTGCCCACACTTCCCAAGCAAGGTAGCTGAGGTGACGGGGAGCTGAAGGGCTGGGGCAGGCAGGCAAGACACCTCCCAACAAGAAATCCCAACCACCACCAGCCTCCCATCCCTCCCTCTGCTGTGGCAGCGTCCAATGCCTTCCCCATGCAGCTGGAGGTGACATCCTGCAGCCTTCCATCCACTTCAGGTGACTCCCACCTCTCCACCTCCAGCAAGGATGGGCAGCCAAAAGGAGAGGAGTGGAGGAGAGGGGGTATGTCTGGGATTGGGTGGCAGCCAGGATGGGGACAATGCCTAGGATGGGATGATGGCTGGAATGGTGGTAATGGCTGGGATGGAGACTAGGAGAAACAGAGACCAAGGTGGGAAGAAGAGGCAGCAGCTTCCAGAAGAGTTTTCTGGCTCAGTTTGTGTCATAAGAAGGTTTTATGGTTTGCTCGTTTACTTGTTCATTTCTAGAAAAAGTGCCCAGAAGAGTCTTCTGTCCCGTTGTTGGTATGCCCAGAGAGAAGGGGGGAAATCTATGTTGTGGACATTAACTATAGAAGGAGCCACAGGCCTCAGATATTGCTTAGAAACTCGTATTTCAGATTTAAATACCATACACAGTAAAAATAGAGCTGAAAGTACCGCCCCACATTGTCTGCAAATCATTGCCAGAATGAACAGCTTCAATAAATTAAAAACAAAACAAAAAAATTGAAATATTATTTACGTCTCAATAAAAATTGCAGTAAAACCATTTACCTTTTCTTTTGTGTGTGTGTTTTCGGGTTTTTTCTTTATATTATATATAATATATATTTATATATGTATAGGGCTGCTCCAGTGCAGCATTTTTAGGATACTTAGCCAGAGAAACACAGGGGAGCATGCTTAGTGCACCAGGGTGCAGGGAAGGGGCAGCTGTGGTCCCCCCTCCAGGTGCTGTGTCCCATCACCACAGCCAAAACTGCAACCCCTGCCTCTTCCCACTTGAGTTTTAGGCCCGAATTTTTGAGTGCGGGTCTCTGAGGGCTGGGGCGCCCTGGGGATGGGCGGGAAAGGACCAGGGTGAGTGCAGGAGGGACACTAAGCATCCGCCACTATGTTTCCCGACTCTGGAAAGACTCGTCCACCTTCGCTTCGGTTTCAGCGCTTGCGCTCCCGAAAATGCACGCGCAAGTATAAATACACCCCCCGACCCCACCGCCCCCCTTCCCGCTCCCCCCAGCTTAAATATCCCCCCACCCCAGCCCCGCCCCAGGTCTCCAGGCACCCCGGGTGAGTGTCAGGACACCTCGATGATCTCCATGCTGCCCGAAAAGCTGGACTGTTTGCTGATTTTGCCCAGCTCTTCCCGAGCCCTGCCCTCGGACATGGTCTCCTCGAATTCCATCTGGCAGCTCCTCCGCTTGAATTGCTTCTCGGCGCCGGCCTCCTCATGCCAGCTGTGCCGCCCGTCCCGTGGCTCGGCCCGTGCCTTGTCCCTCAGTCTGATCTCACATCCAGCCGCCACCGCGCCGCAGCCGAACGGCGGCGGGTACGGGCCGGCGCTGGGAAACAGGCCGCCGCCGCTGCCGCCGCCGCTGCCGGAGTCCTTGCCAAAATACCAGCCAGCCTCGCCCGAGGCAGTGCCGGGGGACTCCAGGTGCACCCCGCTCCAGGCAGCGGTGGCGGGGGTGGCGCCGGGCGCGGCGGGCGGCTGGCTGAGCCGCGGTGGCAGCCCGTCCTCGGCGCCGGGGCTCTTGCGGGTGGCGCAGGTCCCGCCAACGTTGAGGCTGAGCCCGTGGGCCGGCGAGCCCGCTGCGTGCCGGTGCTTCCGCCGCTGCCTCACCTTGGCCTCCAGCAGCAGCTCGGGCCCCGTGGGCCGGTCAGGGCTGTCCGCCCCTGGGGAGAAGGGGCTGAGGCCGCCCGAGCCCGAGGGACTGTCCAGCTTGCAGAGTTTGGGGGCTTCCCCAGGTCCAGGGGGCCCAGGGGGGTCCTGCCGCAGGCCGGGGGAGTAGGCAGACTTGATGTCCAGGGAGAAGGAGCGTTTCAGGCGGTTGGTGTCCTGGATGCGCTCGGAGGAGAGGTGCAAGCCATTGAGCCCCTGCTGCAGCGTGGTGGGTGACAGGACCTTTGGGGTCCCGCTCTGCCGCTCGGGGTCACTGGTGGGGGATGCCGAGCCGGTGCTCCTCGGCACATCCTCGGCCTTCTCTGAGGTAGGTGTTGGGGGTTGCCGGCTGCTCTCAGCCACCTCTGCTGGGTCCTGCTGGGCGTCCCCCTCGCCCCAGTCGCCCTTTGACTTCAGGGCCTTGAGGAGCTTCAGGCTCCTCTCGTACTCCAGGAGCTGGCCCAGGAAGTTGAAGTTGGGCGAGATGGATGGGCGACGGTCCTTAACGAACCTGCCAGGAGGCACAGACAGCCCCGTTGGTGCTTGGTCCTTCAGTGGGCCACCCCTACTCTCTCAGCCTCTTTAGGGGGAAGAGGCATCACTGAGAACCTTCTGACCAGACCCTCCAAAGAAAAGGATCTTGGGGAACCATGGGGCCTTGGGATGCCCTGGGATTAGAGCTGGGACTGCCTCCCCACTCCCTTTTACCACTCCCAAGCATTCCTTGTTGCATGCATTTTATGAGGGCAGGTTTGGTTTTGTTTGATTTGGTTTGGTTTTACTGGGACCCAGCCAAGGCCAGACAGAGCTTCAAGGAGCCCTGACCCTCTCTTTCTGGGCTCTGCTTTTCTTCCCTGGTGTGAAGCGTACTGGCATAACCCCCCGCTGGCATTTCCCCCCTCAGGGGAAAACTCACCTGTAAGCATCATCTGATGACATGCCCATGGTCTTCATGATGTAGGCGATGGCAATGGTGGCTGACCGGGAGATCCCAGCCAAGCAGTGCACAATCACCTGGCAGCTGGACACCTTAGCTTTGTCTGGAGCATGGCAGAGGAAACAGAGAGAACAACGATGGTGAGCAAAATAGTTCCAGCCTCCCTCCACAACCCTCAGCCCCTTTGTGTGACAGGACAACAGCTGCTGGGAGCAAGACCAGGGACGACAGAAGAGTTCAGGTTGTGAAGGCTGAGAATTGGAGGGTCTGCAACCATAAGAAAAGCTCACCGATGAATTCAATGGACTTGTCCAGCCAGGGAAGCAGCTTCTCACAGTAGTTGTCATTGACAGGAATGCGCATGAAGTGACTATCGCAGATGAAGTCTGGCTTGGGACAGGAGTTGCTGGCATTTAGGACATAGCTTATCCCGTTCTGTGTCATCAGGTCCTGGTGGGAAAGAAGCCATCAAATGATCAGCTGAGTTAAGCCCACAGCCTGTATTGAAGGTTTGTCTTGTTACGCACACTCCCTGCCTTTTCCCATCCCAGAATTTTCTCCTGTGGCTCCCATAGCGCTGCCTTGGCCTAGTTGATGATAATACAGCAGATGCCAGCTGAAAAGGTTGTGTCAATTTAGATGACACAGGTTTGAACCTCATCAGATCATTATTTTGGTCCAAGTGAGCAAGGCCAAAGACACATGGAAAGTGGTCCCAGAGGGGAAAACCAACAACCCCAGTATGAGAGGAGTATGACAATACAAGAAAGAAAGTTAGCAAAAACTCTGCCTGAAAGCTGTGAAAGTATCAGCTGAGGGAGAGAGGAGACATCTCACCAACAGAGTGGAGAGAGGTCACTGGTAGCACCCTACGTTAACCAATGTGACCAGAAGATGCTTTATCCACAGGCAACAGAGTGAGGTCAAGGATGGAGGCCTTGCATGGGCAATGCTTCTCTTCTCCAGTACATGGCCACATTGTGGGCATGGCAGAAAACACAGTTCCAAATCAGGAGCAAAACCCTCCAATGAGGTGGGGAGGGAAGGAAACCATCAATTTTCCCGCCTGGCATCGGCTCCTCAGGATTTTGGCGCCAGGATTTCAGTCCTAGCTCTCCAGTGGCTGGTTTCTGCCCTTCCAGCAGGCTTGATGGAGCCACTCCAGCTCCCAGGCTCACATTCTTGACATTTTTTCTTTCATTTCCTTCTACTCCTTGTACATAATTTCTCTCTCCCTCCTTTCTGTCTCCAACTTCAGTCTGGTGTCATGGTCCCTTTTCCTCCTTGCCTGCCATGGATGAGGATGCCTGGCTGGCTCCCTCAGGGCTGCAGTAGGCAGATGCTTGGCAGCACTTTTAACTGCAATTCCTCTTTCTTTCTTCTCATTACTTTTCCTTTAAACAAAATTCCTTCCCTGGTCTGACATCACAGGACAGCCTTTCTGGCACCTTTTAAAGGGCACTACATGGTCTTCCCACTGGGAAGGAGAGGAGTCCTTAATACTTTCACCCCTCGGCATGACTGGGGTCCCCAATGGGACAGGGCAGACGTGTCCCCTCAACAGGGCTGTACCTTGTTCAGGACATCCTTCTGGGAGCCCAGGTAGAGATGCGGCAGGATGCGTGTGGGGCCAACGTTGGCCACAGGCAAGCATGGCTGGGAGATGCTCATTGGCAGGATGGCAGCTGGCTTCCCCTCACAGAGCCCTGGGAAGCAGGATGAGAAGGTGGCAAAGCCTCCTGTGGAGAAAATGGGGACATTGAGATTGGAGCAGCAAGGCTGAGATTATCAGTACTCGGCACCCTGAGGCCCAGGCTGGGGACACAGTGGTGATAACCCTGCAGCCCCGAGAACAGAGCCTCCAGCAGCACTCCAGGAGTGCCCAGCCACCACTAACCAGTGCACATACATTGTGACTGCTGTGACACACAATGGAGACAAAGAAATGGAGAACCAGCTATGATTTTTCCCTGTCACAGCTGGATATTAATGCACATGTGAGGCATCCCACACCCTCTCCAATGAAGTTGGCTCTTCTCAACTTCATTCACACAAATAACAGGAAGAGACAGTCCTTTTTTTGGGCCCCTACTATTCTGAGGACAGGGTCACCTTTTGATAGCAAAATCCATCAGGGCAGGATGACAACAAGCAAGCCCACTGAGATGCAAAGCTCCTGGGGGCTGGGAGGTCAGCCCAAACCTTGCTGCATTGGCTACACTTACACGTTGTGATTTCTGAGAGATACCTGCTCTGCCCAACCCTGCCAAGCCCATGATTTCTCCCACACTGTGGTGGCATAATGGTACTTTCAGGCCACTGCTGTTTTTCATGCTCTGACCTTGCTGAATGTGACAGCAAGCAGTGTCCAGTTTACTGCACCAAGCTGCTGGGCAGTCACACTCAGCTTGAGCATCTTGAAGCCCAGTGTTGAAAGAAAACCCCCATTTGAGGTTGCAGTAGCTGGCATGTGACCAGCCAGAGCTATTGTCACAGTGTCTGTCACATGGTCAAAAGCCTGAGAACCAGTCCTGAAAGCTTGAGCAGGGCTGCAAGCCTTGCCCTGCTTGCACAGCAGGCAGCAAGGAGAGCTGGAAAACCCCAGGTGCTGCTGCATGTCCTGCACAGTTGCATAAGATCACTGGTGATCCTGATTTGCTCTCACTCACTGATCCCGTACTCCAGGGCAGAGCCAGGTCTGGCTAGCAGTGTCCTAATTTCACTCCCCTCCAGCTGAGGACATCTGGGTGGCAGCTCCATGCAATGGAGAGGAGCTTGAGTCATATCTGCCTCAAGTTTCCCTTGAAGTTTTCCTGGTCATGCGAATGAACAGATGCAGCTTGACATCACCCAAAGGGCAGAGAGGACTTGGGGGCTTGACTGCCTTTGACTGTCAAAGGGACCAGGATGCTCCCACGAGATCCTTTTGAAAGCCCAAGTCCCTGGACTAAGCACCATGAGGATCCCTGGCCCATCTCCACAGCTAAACAAGACTTTTTAACGAGTCAGTCCGTCTCCCCTTTGGAAGCAGGGCAGCCTTGGCACATTCGCAATTTACCTTCTCCAGCACTTTGGCAACATTACTGCTGATCCTCCTGGAGCACCTTTCTGGCTGCTGGTGTGGCACCCACGCTCTAGAGAGGCATGACTGGTGCTGCAGACAACCCATCTGACATGTTTGTGAGATGAAGGTGATGGAGAAAAGACAAAGCAGTGTACAAAATCATGCTCACACCACTTGGGGACATCCAAGGTCCTCCATCACACTCCATCTCAGCACCTCCTGGTAGCAGCTCCCACTGGCCTAAGGGGAAGGTGTCCTTCAACAAACCTCTTTCCTCCCCTCTCTTATGTTTTCCTGTCTGGCAGCTAACACATCTCTCAGCTTCAAAATCCAGTCGAGACAGGAGGGGTAGAGTTAAAGCACCTTATCTTTTCCAGCACTTCCTTTTCTCTGGCTCCCTCCGAAATGACATCACCTCTCAACTGGGACATTAAATCAGTGCAAAAGCAGGAGGCCCAGCACAGGTGCAGCATAGCTCTGGTTACTGCTCATCCCTGAACTGTGTCCCTATTGCCAAGGACTGTCCATCACTAGCCAGAGCTCTGCATGGATGCATGCAACCTCCCTGTTTTGCCCCATGCTGAAGCCTGGGGGATGCTGGGGCAGAAATCCTGTGGGAAGTGTTTTCTTCAGTTGTCCCTAGAGAAGCCTTGCGTTTGAGTAGGGTACAGATCTGACCCCGAGCTTGTGTGAAAAAACATGGGAATTTTTCTGAAGGAACATGGCACATTTTTGGAAAGCAGGGTGCACACAAATGCAGCCCCAGGGATCAGTGCCTGCTCTGGTCCATAGGTGCCCAGCCTCTTGCACTCAAATCCATCAGGAGCTGCCCAGGGCAGTGGATGGGTTTGTATGACTCTAAAAGGTGATCTCATAGTTCAAGCAGGTCAGGGCACGCTGCTCTCTCCCCATTGCCCGCCCCCACCACACTCAGCTGGCAGCAGATCTTCTGGGGGGAAGTCCAGGCAGGAGCTGAGGGGGCTGTAAAGCTGTTTGTAGAGTGCCTACCTGGGCAGGCTGCCACAACTGGAGGACGCTGGCACCTGAAAGGATGATCATAGCTCACCTCACTTGTCCTAAGCAAAGCCTCAACCCTGTGTCCGGGAGTCCAGCCCACCTGTCCTCATCTCCCCCATACTTGCAGCTGCTGAGTGCAGCCTGGGCTCGGGGGAAACCCTAGAGATGGGGCCGGGTACTTGACACCATCCCAACATGGAAGCGACGCTCACCCCACCCTGCAGTGGCTACTCCAGCGTACCTTTCATTTTTAGAAAGCAAAGCAGCTCTTCAAACAATCCCAAAGGCAGTGAATGTCCGTGTCTGGGCTCCAACTGATACCTGGGCTTTCCTTCCCTCTATGGCTGAGGCCACGAATCCCAGATTTTGCTGGGAGATAGCAGCAGAGCCCAATGAGATGAGGAGCCAGGGTAGCACCACTTCTAGCCTTTCCTCTTTTATTCACAATGCTGGTGCCAGGAGCACCATTTCTCTTGGCAGGTGTGGAATTAAGCTCAGGAAGGATTTGTATCTGTCATGGAGTGGGTGTTTGGGGATCTCTGGGTTTCTTCTGGATGCTCCCCTACCCTAGTGAGGGCTTGTTGGGGAGCAACTGGTCGTTGTGTGGCACGGCCCAGTGAGCTGCTCATGGCTTCAGCATGGAGGGCTCTCAAAATCATTCTCTGGAAAAAACAGTGTCTGCCTGCCTACTGCAAATAGTGATGGTGCCCAGGAAGAGAAGTGGGAAATGGAAGGGAAGGAAACCAGAACAAAAGTGGGGATGCTTTCACTGCTGCTGCTGAAAATGGAGGAAAGAGGAGCCAAGAACCAGCAACAGGCAGGTTCTAGGAGGCCTAGGAAGTGAAAAACACCTTCCTGGAAGTGAAAATCACACTGAGGCACAGGGTGTTGCAGCAACTTAGTGCCCGAAGAGTACAACAGAGACCTTGTATCTCCCCCATCCGAGGTTTCACTCACAGGGTGCTGACCACCCTTCCACCTTCTGTGGAAGCCAGCCCCTGTGGGCCAGCCCCCAGCCCTGCTCTGCATGGCCCTTCTGTCAAACAGAGGAGAGGGGAAAACACCACAACTTCTCCCCTATCCCCATCTTTGCCAGGCCCTCCCCTCTGCGCATTTTCCAACTGAACATCTATAATAACCTCCCAGTGAAACTGGATTTATTGTGAGAACAGATGCTGCAGAGGGAATAAAAACAGCCTGGGAATCCTTCTTGAGCCTGTCCATCAGGCCAGGGGGAAGATGCCAGCAGCATCTTTGAACAGGCTCCTGTGGTACCTGGACTGCTGCAACTGTTGGGAGCCGTGTGACTCCTCCCCTCCAGCAGCAAACTGCACCGTGAGCGGGCCCTCTGCCAGTCCCTGCACCAGTGTCTGCCTACAGCCCTGAGACCAAAATGAACAAAATGTAACCAAAATGAACAAAAACACGGACATGGAAGGAAATTACAAGATGTAAAGAAGAAGATGTTGCACTGCTGAGCTGGGACCCTGACACAGCTGGGGAACCCTCCACTGCCCTGGCTGTCACCTTTAGGTGGTCTCTGGGGACATCCTAGTCATAGCTGGGTCACTGACGACATCGCAGGCAAAATCTGTCACCTGTGAGTTGCACTGTGCCCTTCTCTGCCAAGGCTGGGCAGAAGTGGTGGCACAGAGAAGGTGACATGGAAGGTGACAAAGTCCTGGCTAGTGACAGGGATGTAGTGTGGCATTATTTTCCTTCTGGTGGTAAGCCTCAGCTTTAGGGATTTACAATCCATTAAGCTGCATGAGATGTTAACAGAGGCGCTGCTGAGGATAAAAGGAAGGTGTTCAATACACAAAACATGGATATCCCAGCTCCCTGTTGTCCCCTGTGTCCCTCCCTGCACTGAGGCCATCTTTCTAGGCTGGAGGTATAAAGTGGAGCTGGGGCTTGAAAAGCCTCTCACACCTTGCTCTGATGGCTGTACTCTGTGCATTCATCTCCAGCCCCATGGACTGACCAGTTCCTTCAGAGATCTCTGAAACAACCGAACAGCTCTGGCCTTGATGCTGTGCCCTGCTGACTGCAAGAAGCTGTGAAAGAGCTGCCTGGGACACCTGCCTCACCGCAAAACTGCTCTTCAAGAGAGCCACATGCCTTTTGAACACCCCCAGCCCTTTAAGTCTCATAGAAGTTCCCCTAGAGACACACTGAGCAGCATGTCCTGTTCAGCAGCCTCCCCTGTGCATTGCAGGCTAAAAGGTCCCCACCAAGAAACAGGGAAGAGGTGATGGGTCACTGCTGTGCCATCAGTTCGTGGCAGCAAGGAAGAAGGGATCCAGAGCTGGAAATCCTCCCTGGGCCAGCAGCTGCCACACCCCACTCCCCACCCCCAGCTCTCACACCGGAAGCTAGAAGGAGACCTACAGGGGCAATAAAGATGTGTTTTACAGCCCACCCTGATCGCTGTCGTAACGAGAGTTAGAGAGCAGCAGCCGGAGCTGTTCAGAGAGCGGCTCCCCAAGCAGCTGCTAGAGGTTTTGCGGCAGCCCGCAGCCCCACCAAGGAGTTGTGCGCCTGTGCTTGTGCTGGAGACCCTCTGCCCCGCTAAAGCTCCTGGCAGCTGAGGGGGCCGAGAGAGGCCAGGCTCTGCCCGGCTCTCATTAAAATGCCTGCGGTGGCTGAGAGCTGCTGCCAGGGCGGCACGTGGCAAGGAGCAGCGGGGCATGCAAGCGAGCACGCGCCTCGGCTTGCTGCTGGAGCAGCCGCCACGCCGGCATGGCTCCCTCACTGCTGCCTTGTCTTGGTGGCCAGGATGGGGCCTGGATACCCCCTCTTCGTCAGCCCAGCCCCTTGGGGGACATGCTGCTCCCAGCACTCCGACCCATCCATCCCCAATTTTAAAGCACCTTGCTGAACTGAGCTACAGCAGGAGATGTTAAGAGCTGGGGGGCACCTGCAAAACTTCAGCCCTCACCTGCATCATGCTCAGCCTCCTTATGACAAAGAGCCCGAGTGCTCGGCCGAGCATCTCTGCTGCAGGTTGAATTGAAGGACAGAAAATGGAGGGGCCTGGCAAGCTGCACATCAACCCCCAGAGCCGCTGGGAAAATCCCTCTTTGCAAAACGCCATCTCCCTGACTCGTGCTGGGTGGGAGCCTGTTGGTGCCGGCAGCTAAGCTGGGCGGCATGATGAAACACTGCTTACTGCCACCCTTACTCACTGTGCTCCAGGGAGCTCCGGGGCTTTGTCAGCATTTCCTGCTGCCTGGGACGTGTCTGAATTTTCCCCCTGCCTCCATCCTCACTGTTTCCCCGGGTACTGTAGTGCCCTTTGATTTTGCCCATTCCTCCCAGCAAGGCCTGATGTGGACACAGCCCATTTGCTTCTGCATCCACAAGCCTGGTGAAATTCTGGTGCTCTGCAGCCTGCCCAGCTTGCCCTCTCCTGGCTGATGCTCTTTTATGTCCCCCCATCTCAGAGCATTGGAGAGACGTCCAGTTTTCAACCAGTCTCTTTTTCCACTCCCCTGCCCAAGGTTTCACCATCCCGTCATTTGACACAAAATTTCATCACCCCACTGTTGGATCATTTTTTATTTTTTTCCAGGCAGTGGGGATGAGAAAGTCGATGAATCAGCCCTATTATGGATTCATGTGCATTCCCTGTTTCCCCAACGGTCACCCCGAACAGCCTCTGTCCATCTGCTGCTACAGTGCCCTGCTGCCTCCCTACCTGTGCCAGCCCCCCATGCCTTGCAGGCTGGTCGCAGACCCTGTTCCCATTCTCCCAAAAACGGAATACATCTTTAAAAAAAAGAAAAGCAGCAGAAAGGAAGCCCTCCGCCTACACAACCATGGACACACTCCTCGAGCTGTTGAGCTTGATTTTCCTCTGGTGACTGTGCCTGCTTTGGACCAGCCTTACTCGTTCTAAGTAAAGAAAAATGTGTCATTTCCAGGAGTGACTTATTACTAATGACACCATCACTGGGTTATGTGCTTCATGCCACAAAAACCTGTCAAGCACTTTTAGCAGCCTCCCATTTTAAGTGGTGATGGAGGGGAAGTTGCTTGATTCAACCCTTCGGTAATCTAGGTCATCTCAGGCTCGGCATATTTTTAAGCTGCTCCAGTTAATATCCCCTTCCTCGGCGTGCCCTTCGCCCTGACACCGGGGATTGGAAACACTGCAAAACCCCTTTCTGAAAGAAACCACCCAAGATGGGCAGGCAGGGCAGCGCTGGTGAAGCGAAATGGCTCCGGCGGGCAGCTGCCTGGGTGCGAGCAGCAGCGCAGCGCTCTGAGCCGATGGTCCCTTGTTCTCCCCGCCGTCCTCGCCCGTCCTTGCTCCGCGCACTCTCCTCTGCCCGGTGCCCGCTCCCCCCCCCCCCCCCCACTCCCGCAAGCCGGCGTCCGCGGGCGCAGAGATGCTGGCGGCAGATCCTCCTGGCTCCCGCAGCTTTCCTCCTTCCCTCCTTCGCTCCGTCCGCGCCCTCGCCAAGCTTGCCTAGATGGCGATGGGTTCAGGGGAGCCCGGTCCCCGCGGCCAGACAGTCTCACCGGATCCCGCAACGGGTGGGAGGGCTGCCTAGCGCGGGGCCGCTGCAGATGCCTCTGCCCGCTGCAGGCAGCCGCTCACCTGCCTGAAGGAGCTGCCCTCTCCGTGCAGCTCCTGTCCCAGCCCGGCTGCCTCCGCCAGCGCTGCGCACATCGCCCCTAGCTGGGGACCGGCCATCGCTCCGCTCCGCTCCCCTCCGCACGCTCCCCGCTCGCCTCCATCTCCCCGCTCGCCAGCTGCCTGCGCTCTTTGTATCGCCAGCACCGCGCTCCGCTCCCCGCCGGCCACTCGGCAAAGGCGATCTCCGGCCCCCGGGCAAAGCAGGGCTCCGGCGGCGCAGCCCCCTCTTCCCGCTCCGTCCCCATCGGAAGGAAAGGCGCCGGGCCGGCTGACAAACCTCTCTTGTCCCTGCTCTCCTTCATCCTCCGCACCCTTATTTTCAGCTTCATCTGCCCCTCGCGCATGTCTGTCCAGAACTGGTCCTCGGAGGGAGCAATCATTACATCCACGGGCATCCAGGCAGCTGGGCTGCGGCTCGCGGGGGCACCTCTCGCCAAACAACAGCTGGCGGGCAAACAAAATACTAAAAAAACCAAAAAAGCGCCCCTGCGGCAGAGCAACGCCAGCCTCCCCCCGGCTCCAGCCTTCAGGCTGAGAAAATAAAAAACATTAAAAAAAAGCCGAGCGGGGTAGGGGGGCTCGGCGTAACCCCCTTTCCCCGGCCGCCCCCCTCTTCGCCGCCCGCTCCAGCCCGAGTGAGCTCAGCCCGGGAGCAGCCGCCCCATCCGCCGCCGCCGCGCTCGCTGCGCGCCCGTACCGCGCTCATAGCTAACGGGTCAGGCATGCGGCCGCATTCCTTACTCAGCACACAGACACGCAGCACAACGCCGGGCTGACATATGCTTCGCTCCCTGCTTAAAGGCGCAACCGCGATTTTCTCGCCTGCCCAAAGACCCCCGCAGCGAGCGGCCGCGGCGGGAGATGGATCGCTGCACCACGCCGGCTTTGGCCCCGCGCAGTTAATATGGGCACGGGAACGTGGTGGGAGGAAGCTCATGCCCACACCTCATTTTAGCACCTGCCAGGGCGGTGTGCGATCAAACCCCCACAACGAAGCACCACCCTCCATCCCGGCTCCCTGCTGCTCCTCGTACCGTGAAGGCACCCCAAGGCTGCACCCCCTCCCCACAGCGGCTCCTGGCAGGACCAGTGTGCACCCCCTGGGCGATGTTTAACTCTGAACCCCAGCACCAGGAAGGGCAATGCCATGATCTCAGTTTCCCAAGAGAGAAACTGAGCCACAAACGATTAAATAACTTCTCCTGGCCTCTCTGCCGCAGGTCGTAGCTGGAGACAGCAGGTCCCTAATGGCCAGCTCATCTTGTCCCTTAATATCTCCACTGAGAGCACCACCCAGGAGGATGCTCATCCTGGAGTGGTCCCAAACAGCTGGAGATGAATGGGTTCCAACAGCTGGCAGGAAAAGGGGCTGCTGGCACTGGGCTGCTCACACCTGTGCGTGGCCATGTCAGATGAAGTTATCTGCCTGGTCCCAGCAAAGCAGGACCATGGTCTGGAGGAGAGGTACCCTCTGCCAAAGCCTTCTCATGAGCAAAACTCCAGCAAGGGGGGACACGTAGGAAAGGCCTTTCCTGGTTTCACTGGGGGTCTATCCATCTCTAGTGGCTTCTGAAGCAGGTGGGGAGTGATGTATTTTCTTCTTTGCATTTGTTCTGGGGGAGAAAATTACTTGTCCCCCGCTTCCCACCCGTAGGACTCCTTAATACATCTCCACACAGCTCCTTATGAGTTTATTGGTCTGAGCCCAGGCCTCCAGAAAATCATTCAGGATTATAGTAAGCGGGGGAGAGAAGGGGGGGCATGTATTGTGCCTTTGAAAATCTGAAGCTTTATGGGCTGAAAAACCCCAGGCTGAGCCATATGTGAGTGACTTCAGTGTTTTTCCTTTGAATGACATCACATGAGATGAGGTCATTGGCATTAACTAAGTGCTGTCTCCTCCCCCCCACCCCGAGCGGAGCCAGCCTCCTAACGAGCCTTGTTGTTGTAACAAATATGGTTTGATTATTATCAGATGTGGGTCAGAGGTTGGATAAAATTCAAAGCGTGCTCCAACTAGACTGGAAGACAGAAGCAGCCTTCCCCCACAAGCCATGCTCGGGAAGTGACTACCACAGCAGGCCCCCAGGGGGATCTGTGGTCCCCCACATTTGCCACCACTGTCACTACAAGGGAGGGTGCATGACGCTGGTGGCCAGTGCCAACGTCTGCCAGGGATGGGGATCCCTCCATGTCCCACTGCCACTGTGCTCTACCCATGCTGGTGGGTGATCCAGCTGTGACCCGCTCTGGTGGCTGTGGCTGGGGGTCTACTTGGGGGAGACCTAGTCACTCTACTGGGGTCACTGGGTCATGCAGGGGTAGTGGGCAAGGGGGATGCTGCAAGAAGCATGTGGTGAATTAAGGGATGCAATACTCAACCTGACCTTGACCCAGAGATGCACAAACAAAATTTGTCTTTCCTCACTGCCCTCTGGTTGTCCATCTCCCTCAGGCTTCCAAGAGCCCCGGGCACAAGTTATTTTGGTAATGCCAGGGTCCCTCAGGATGTGTTTGGACTGAGATTTCAGTTCAGGGCTCCTAGGAGCACCAGGTGGGAAGCTGGGCATGACAGCACCAAGTAGACCTCAATGCAGGAGGCTTACCAGTGTCCCACACCCCTCTGATCCTCAGCAAAAGACAAGCAAGCACAGCCAGCCAGCAGCTCCCTTCCTCCATGACTTTGAAGTCCAGCCACTGCATGGAGATGCCACTGCAGCCACCATTCCCTAGGCAGCATCCTCCTCTCTGCTCTCTCCCCATTTTCTTCACCCTTTTGCCAAAACCAGTATAGGGGTTGGCACCTGGGGCGGGGGGCAGCTGGCAAACAGAGACATAAAAGGCAATATCCATAGTGCAGAAATACATTCCATGTATCAGCTGCTGCCCCTTGTTCCTTTCTCCCAGGTGCTCCTCCTGGCCAGGATGTCACCCATCCTGCCTCCAGCCCCTGTTTAGCAGACAGGAGGTGCATCACCCAGGGAGAGATGCCCAGCCTCGTCAGCCTCACTTCACTCTCGTTACCACAGCACTCACGGGAAAAACATCTGCTGCCATGGGTTGGAGCAACTCATGTAATCCTCCTGCAAGAGAAGGGAGCAGGGTGAGTCCCTGCCCAGCACCTACATACCCTGTCAGGACGGTGCCTATAGCCTGGCACAAGCCCAGCAGGGCAGGGCCAGCGGTTCCTCTCTCCACCCAGCACTGGGACCTGGTAATAATTGCCAGTGACGACCTTTTGCAAGCATGCAGCACAGGCCCAGGGAAAAGGGGGAGGCGGATGAGGGGAGGCAGATTTCTCAAAAGGAAGGAAACTGTAACTGGGCAGTGGCTCCTGCCCATCAGGATCTCTTACTGGGGAAGTTGCCTTCCTCCCATTGACCTTCCAGAAATGAGAAATGAAATTACACAGCAGTTTTCTAAGGCACAGCAACCAGAGGGCTGCTTTTCCCTAAGCCCCTTCTCCTCTGTCCCACTCTGCCTTTGACCCTTTTGCTTGCCTTTTCTGGGTCCAATGGTTAAAAACACAGCCAGAGGGGGAGGGGAAGCTCCTGAGGGTAATTATAGAATCGGGAAAACAAGTTGTCTGACGACAGCGTTGCTAAACAGGGAGGTTTAGAGCATAGGTCTGGAATACAATCAGCCTTGCACATACATGACCTGGCTTAACCCCTCCCAGGGATGCAGTTACTGGTCCCGCCGGGGCCAAAAGCCTCCCAGACATCTCCTGGTTGTGGTTCAGGGTGAGAAGGGGGCACCTTACTTCATCTCTGTGCCTTGGACTGAGGAGGCTGGGAGCACTCCCTAGGGCACCCACCAGGCTGGTTGTCTGACGTTGGATGCCAGCACCCACTGAAGAGGGGTTAGAGGGCAAGAAAACACAGCCCTGCTCTGGCTAAAGTGGTCCCAGATGGCTTTGCTGTAGGAAAGGAAGCAACTCCAGGGATGTTTTGCGCGAGAGGAAGGGAGGTTCAGAGAGTTACCTAAACATCCAAGACTGTAAAAATCACAAACCTGGTATTCCCATTTGATTTTTTAAAAAACGCCTTTTCCTCGAGGCTGGCATCAGCATACTACCTCCAGTTCTCTGGACGGTCAAAAGAAAAACATCACCACAGGTAATCCCCATGCACCTCACCACCTACAGCCTGAAGAAAAGCTGGATGTAAGCCCCTGCACAGCCCTTCTTATCCTTCTTCCATTCTTGCTCATCATATGGGCAATTTTAGATGAAGGACAAGCTGAATCCCCATTCACATTATTTAAAAAGCTGGTTCTTCAAAACTCCCAAACCTGGGAAAAGCAAGAAGTTGAGAGTGCTGTGGGAGCTCTCTTTCCTGTCTCATCCAACTCTCATACCCTCCTGATTCACACCCACACTCCTGCCAGCCAAGCATCTGCTTCTTTGGGTTCATCACATTATGCAGTGGGATGGAGATGGCCACAGGTGGACAGAAGCGCTTGCAGGAGGTTCAGAGACAGACTTAAAGGAAAATCTTGTAGGTACATCTGATGAATTCATGCCAGTAAGTCCCCAAGTGCTCTTAGACATTATAGCCTGAGGGTACCTGAAACAGCCCTAATGCTTGACCTACAAGAGCACCTTCAGGCCTGTGTGCTGAGCAGAGGCTCTGCTGGAGTCAGGGGACAAAGCCCACCAGCTAGTGCATTCTGCACATGCTGTGTCTCCAGCAGACACACGCACAGTCCCAACTCAACAGGTGAAATCGTGATGCTGTGCAAAGTAGGCGATGAGGAACGTGATCATCAAATCGCCAGCTGCACTCAGGTCCTGCCTCCCCACTCCCATCAGACAGCTCGTGACTGATGAACCCTGAGATTTGCTCACATGGTTGGAGCACTGTGCTAATGACACCCAAGGATGTGGGTTTGAGGGTTTGATTCCTGTATGGGTCATTCACTTAAGAGTTGGACTTGATGATCCTTGTAGGTCCTTTCCAACTCAAAATATTCCGTGATTCTGTGACCAAAGTATGGGTATTTGGGGTATTTTCTTTCTTAGGTTTTAGTTTATGTTTTTTTCTTACATTGAGTTTGTAAAGACACCTCAGTCCTGGTTCTGGATCCCGCTAAGCTTCTATCTTTAGCATAAGCCATGACAAGCTTTGGACGCACGTGCTGTCACTCCAGCCTCTGAGACTCGGACTGAAGGCAAGCCCCTCTGCTCTGCCCTGCCTCTGCCCTGCTCTCATGCCTGCCCAGCTTGGCTTTTTTCATTCATCTTCTCTTTTCCTCCAGAACAGCTCCAGCCCAATATGATTCAAGAAGAGCAGGCAGCAAGGGAGATGTGTGGCTGGCATGTGGCTTCTCACCAACATGACATGAGAGAGCATTACAGAATTTTCAGCCAAGGATGAGAAAAGTCATGTTCAGTCGCCCTGATGTTTAACCTCTTTTTAGGACTGTCCCTATACAGAAAAAAAAAAAAAGAAAAAAGAAAAAGAAAGTGTTTTTTCTTTCCTTCTTTCGCTCTTTTTTTCCTTTACTTTTTTTGGTTTTTTAATTAAAATCATCTATCTCTGAGTTCTCATGCCTAAAATAATTCCAGACAGTGCTTCAGTGCTAAACCCACTCATGCCTGGGCAGCCCAAGTCAGCTCCTGCAATGGAAATCCCCTTTCCTTTTTCGCTACTTCTTTTTGCCTGCGGCAAAGTCACCTGTCTTTGGTAGATTCCTCCAAAATCCCCAAAATCTCAGCCCCCACCCAGATCACTGCAGCCATGCAATTACAACTCTCTGCAGCCGTGCTGGATGGCCATGGCACCACCGGGCTGGAGAGGACCTGGGTCACGGCCAGCCTGCTCACTGAGGAGGATGGTGAGTGAAGGGCTGGGAGGGATTTGTCGCTGATGATATTGTTACATTCTTTCCGAATCCTGGGAGTAAACAGACGCTCCAAATTTAGAAAGAACAGGACTGGAAAATTTAAACATTCCTTGAAGAATTGGTACAAAAGCAGGGGGAGGGGGGCGCTGAAGATGATCTCACACGCGCTCCCGAGCCAGATGAAAAGCTCATGACTCGAGCTCAGAACGCAACTGAGGGGCCTGTTTCAGGTCGGAGCACGGCATCGCAGCGGTGGAGCTCTCCCAGCTCACGGAACTGCAGCAAAAACAGCCTCTGTGGTGCAAGGGGGGGTCTCAAGCCCCGCAGCCCTGGCTCTGGGGCCACCACTGCTGGCCACACTGCCATTATGGTTTTATCTCCAGCTGGCACACGGCTTCAAGCACGGGAGAGAGGAGCCCGGTGCTCAGCCTAAGGACCAGAACTAGGGACAGGATGGGTGACTGAGCATCATCTGAACATCATCTGAGCATCCCAAGCCCTCAGCTGTCGCTTTTAGCCTCTGAGCAGGAGTAAAAGAAAATCTCCACACTCCCCGCTGCAGCTGGACAAATAGAGAGGAGCTGGTGAAGCTCAGCACCCACCAGCTCAGCAGCACACACAGGCTCCAAAACCAGAGCTGGTACACGGGAGATGTCAGGGAGCAATGGAGCCAGACTGCTGCTGCTGCTTCATAAGCAGATAATGCCTCTCAATAAAAACCAAGGGGGTGATTGCTAAGAGGAAGAATAAGAATATATAAAAATGTAGAAAATTTTTTTAAAAAGGCAAAAAAAAAGCAGGGAAAAAAAAAAAAGCAAAAAAGCAAAGGTTTGTGCTGAAGTAAACAAAGGTTAAAGAACAGTCAGGCTCCTGCAGGAATAGCAGAGCTGGGCTGGGAGGGAGGGGGCATTACGTAATGCAGGAAAAATGTTGGCTCCATTCAGTTTTCCACCACTTCATGTGATGTCAGGAAAACCATATAAATCAACAGTCTTTCTGCTCCCACGGATGGAGGGCAGCAAGCAGCACTATTTATACTTACACAATTAAAAAAAAAAAAAAAAAAGAAAAAAGAAAAAAGAAGAGAAGCTGTGATGATTTCCAAGACCGAGAATAATTCACTCAGATTCTTCCCTGCCAGCCACTGGAATCGCTGCTTCTGGGTTGTTAACCCTTGAGGAGTCCCTGGCACCAGTCCTGCCACCCCCAGCTCCCCTGTCCTCACCCGTGACCCTCCATCAGCTGCTTCAAGGGTCAGAAGGTCACTGGCCTGGGGGTGAGCAAGAACAGCCAAGCCTGCTGTTTGCATGAGACGGGGACACCGAGGCACAGACCCCGGCATCTGCTGGGGCTGAGAGAGCTGGGCAGCAGAGGAGCTGTGTAGGGCTGCCACACTGAACTGGAGACCCTCAGGACAGCTTCCCTGGGGTAACGGCATCCACTGAGGGACAGGCTGAGATTTCAGCAACCCTTGCCAACCCACTGGGGTCACAAGACACCTCCAAGGAGGACTGAGGCACTTCTTCTGAGACACCAAATAGGTTGGGGCAGGATAAGGCGCTTGAGGCTGGAGTGGACAGACCGAGAGGTTAAACCCCACAAGGACAAGGGTTCATAATCAGGCCCACTCACACATCCTGCCCCAGACCTCCCAAGTACTCCAGAGCTGTCTCTACACTTGGCCATTGCTGCCCACACCACAGGCATGAGGAAGCTGTGCCTGTCAGCATGCATGCCCAGCCTCCCCTGGATGCTCTGCACAGCCATTCCAGTCATGATTTCCATGTGAAACACCGCCACCATGACCCAGTGTTCTACATTTCAGCTCCAGTTTTTTCCACCTGCTGGTGGCCCGCGTTCCACATCAGGCTGAGGCTCTGCTGCGCTTTTAATTTGAGAGGCTTGAGCTTTGCTTGGTGCCTGGCAGACCCTACATTCCTACAGCCCAGGAGGATGGAAGTGGCTGTCCTGATGATGGAGGAGGCGTGTGCCTAAGTGGGGGACAGAAGTTTGCTGGCAGGGCTTTGGTGGTAGCCTGCTGATGGCTGAGGGGGTGACACGCTGCTGGTGCATGCTCTACATGCAGCCAGGGGGCACTGGGACTATGAGGCTCCCCCAGGTCTACACTTGCCTTAAGGCAGGAAAAAGCTCCAGGGTTTTCAGGGCCACCTCATGTTCATGTTCATCTCCAGGAGGACTCAGGGGTGGGGGCCAGGGGTTTGCAGCCAGTGCACAGCACTGCTCTTCACCCAGCCCTGGGAAAGTACAGTGGGTTAGGGGGTGGCAGGGTCACACCACCAAGGCCATTTCCTGACCCATCCCCATGACTAAGCAGGTTCCTTCCCAGATGCAACTGAATCCACCTTTTCCCTCTCCTGCACTATATGCCAAGCTGTGCCCTAGTTTATGCCACAGCGACCTTGGAACCGCAGGCACAGTTACTGAGGCAGGCCAGGGGCTGCTACAGCCAGCTCAGGAAGGCATCCTCCAGCCCTGGCCTCAGCAGAGCTCCTGCAACCCAGGCCACAATAATTAGCTTTAACGTGATTTCATGTAGTCCCTGCTTGTTTTTGTTGCTAGAACATGGGGCCAGGGGGTTTAATCCTGCTGTTTCTCTGCTCTGTTCTCCCCATCACAATGTGGCTGCTCTAATTCAACAGCACTTACCCCTGCCTTGCATGGGCAGGGCTCCCTGAATGCCACTTGCCCGTGCTACCCTCGCCCCTACAATAACCCTTTCCCAGGGTCTGTCACTCTGCGGGTGTGGCAATTCCCTCCACCCCTGTGGTGTCCCAGGGCACAGAGGTTGGTACCCTCCACCTCAGCCCCAAAGCAGTATCCAATTGCCACAAGATGAGGACAGGTCTAGGGACAGAGGTGATTCCCATTTCTGTGCTTTTGGCACTGTTTAGGAGCATGGCTGAGCTCAGTGGGACTGAGGGGCTGCATGGGACAGTGCCTGCCCACCCATCCCTGGGCAGAAAGCTCAGAGGTAGGCAGCCATCAGGGCAGATACCCAGCTGTCCCAGCCAAGGGGAATCAAAGGCATCTTCAACTCTCCCTCAGGCAGTTCCCTGCCTCTCTCTTCTCCTCTCTGCTGGGTCAGAGCTTTTCATTCATCAGTCACCTGCCTCACTGCAGAAGGGCTGTATTTAGGGCAGCACGTGCCTCCTCCTGCTTGCACATTTGTGCCTGGAGAGCATCATCTCCAGCAGACTCTGACTCACTCAGTGATGACCCTCTGCCCCTGCCATCCTTCTCCTTTCCAGTGCATGCATGGATTTCTTCTCCTGCCCTCCCTTTAACAGCAGCAAGAGGGAGCAGAGTGCCTGAACCAGGTCTGGTCCTTGGCTCATTCACCAAGGCTGAAGCAACACAGGGATGGGAGAACAAAGGGCAGCTTTTGGATGGCTGGATCCATGCCACCTCAACTCCTCTGTACCCTCCTCTTTCATTCATCCTGGCTGGTGGGTGCAGTGACGGGGAGACAGACAGTGCAAGGAACGAAGGCATGGGGAGGACCCAGTGATGCCAGCGTGGGCTGAGCCTCCTCAGCCTGCATGCAGGGCAGCCTTCCTCCACTGGTGGTCAGGGAAGCAGGTGGACATGGACACGGACGGCCACAGGTCCGTCACTCCAGGCTAAGGGCATGAGTGCCCCTTAGCCTGGAGCACGAGATGAAGAGGTAACCCAGGGCTCCTACCTGTGAGGATGGAGACGCTGTGGAAACAGCTGTCCAGCTTGCCCAGGAGGATGGAGAGGAAGCTGTCAGCAGCCAAGCCGGTCACGTCCCGCGTGCTCTGGTCATAGACCACCACATCCTGGTGGTCCTCCGCCTCCACCTGCAGGGGAGCAGCAAAAAACAGGCATCAGAGAAATGGGATGAGCACTGAGGATGCTGCTGTCCACACCACCATGGGAAGCAAAGCTGAATTTAGTGGTCACACAAGCAGGAAATTCCAGCTCCATACCATTTCCACAAGCTGCTGTTGACCACCAAATGAAGTGTCCAGCCAGGCTGGGACTCTGCTCCATGGCTACAAGTGAGTGTGTCAGTAGTGTTGCCACTGGCACACTCTCACCAACTGCGAGTGCTTTTGAGCATCCTACCCAAAAGCGGGTCACTCCTCCCCATCACCCACTCTCAGCCTGCTGTTACTTAACTGCATCCCAGAAATCACCACGACTTCTTCCACCACTTCCTCCCCAGACAGCTTTTCCCCTCAGATACTCTTCCTCAGTCTGGTTGGTGTCACAGGGATTTGGGAGTGATCCTGTAGGCAGGGTTGCTCCCAGCATAGGCCAGGTTCTGCAGCTAGAGTCAGTGGGGCTGGATCAACAGCTCTTCAGGGCTCAGCCTGGGGACACCATATGTAGCAGAATAACATCTCTGTAGGCACTATGCCTCACCCCAAACCTGCAGATCACCCCTAAGGGCTGAAGGAGAGGGAAAATCTCTTCTTTTGCTTAGTGGATATTCAGGGTGATGCTCTTTCTTTGTTTTGTAATGCGTGCTGGGGCCTGCACACTGCAAGGATAAACTGGGAAGAGGGGAAGGAGCTCCTGGGCTGCTCTTCTGTGATTTTACGCAGCATAAACTGCACCTAGCTGCCCACTACTACAGGGATAAACTGGGGCAGGTGACATGGTGGGATAATCTGCAGGCAGGAGTCCCCCCACGCCCAGTGACGACCAGATTGCAAAGAGAGTGCTCAAGGCACAGCCAGACACTCCCACACCTACCTGAAGGTCCATGCACTAAAACAAGATAAAAATCCTCACAGAGGCATAGCTCAGTTCATCTGCTGAAGAGCTGGGTGTATGGCACAAGCCTGCTCTTCCAAGCCAGCGGGGCAAGGCACATCCATCACATCATGGGAGGAGGGGGAGGCAGCAGCAAACAGGAAAGGAGGGAATGTGTGCAAGCCGCTCTCTTCTCAGCTAGTGCTGGAGCTGCCCATGGGCCACGCTGTGCCAAGCCCTCTCCAAAATGTCTTTAGAAGACCACTTGAACAAGGTACCACTCATGGACACCCACCTCGTTTTGCTGTCTCACTGCCAAGCCCTATCTCACCACCAGAGCAGATTCGCTCAGGGCTGCCGTCATTATTAATGCTGCTTTCACACCCTGCTGCAGGTGCTTCCCTGTTCAGCAACGTGAGCACCATCCAAATAAAACTGCAGGGAGCACAGATTCAGCTGAGCTCATCACATCTCTGCGCCGCAGCGGAAGGACAGCCCCGCACCAACAGAAATCCCCGTCAGGGCACCACGCGCAGCTGTGCACGAGGAAGGGGGGCCCAAAGGACCCACCTGTCCCCAGAATGGCACCAGGGCTCAGCAGGATGACAGGAAGCATGAAAGGGCAGGAAAAGAGGGAAGGGAAAAGGACATGGGAATTCTAAAATAAGACACTGAAAAATGACTGAAGCCACCTGAGATAAGCCAGATGAGGATCTACCCCAGCATCTTTTCCTCAGCCAATCCTGATGCAGGACTTTTGTGGGAGGTCATCCAAGCACAGCTGGAGGGAAACATGGTTAAGAACCAGGAACCTACTGGTCCTCAGCAGCTGGCTAGCCCTTCGAGGCTCCCTAGCACATCCCAAAGACCCAGTTCTCACCCTGAAGGACCTGGTCAGCAAAAACATTTTCCCCCAAAAGCATAGTGAGGCAGGAACCACTCTGCTCATCCAAGCTGCACAGTCCAGGCTGAGGAGGCTTCAGGAGAGAAACCAGCTCTGGCTGAGCAGCATTATCCCACAATAGGATTTAGTGTTCCCTCCACATGGGAAGGCTTTGTTTGGGCTATTACTGCAGGGTTGCTGAGCGACGGCAGAGATGTGCAACACGGTTTACATCTTATTAAAGTTATAAGGTTTCACACAATGTAAATGCCAAACAAGTGCTGGCCTTGCATGGCCTGGCTGCAGAAAAGAAATACCTGGCCTGCTGGGGTGAGGATACCTGCAGGAAGGTCCTGAGGAGCCCTCATGGACCATACCAGGAGCCTGCACTGGCGTCCTGGCTCCTCACCACAAAGGGAAATAAGAGAGATGTTTAATCAAGCACATGG
The DNA here is from genome assembly GCF_029207755.1 of Chamaea fasciata. Classification (NCBI taxonomy): domain Eukaryota; kingdom Metazoa; phylum Chordata; class Aves; order Passeriformes; family Sylviidae; genus Chamaea; species Chamaea fasciata. Next base: position 16,174,448 of record NW_027094092.1, on the reverse strand, counting down.
GTCTCCCATTAATCTAATGCCCTCCTGAAATGCACCAGCTCTGGCCTTAAACATAGGGAGGCTAAAAGCTAACTGGGTCAGAGGAAGAAGGTAACGCTGAAGAGATGCTCCATACCAGGTTCCTGCTTCTGCCAGGTGCTGGTATAGGACACAGACACAACTGACAATTGAGGTATCCTTCTGAGAAGCAACACTTCCACGGGGGTTGTTGCCACCCCAAGACTGCTGAAGTAACCCCAGGCATCACTCTCCACAGAGAGTCTCCATATCCATCTAGCAAGGGACAGCAGGGCCAAGATGCAGCAAGTCTTTCGGCTCCAGGTAGATGTTGAGTGGGGCTTGCAAACCCATGCATGCCTTTGAAAAGCTGCTGGCTCACTCCAGTGCTGGAGGTGCCCCAGAGCAACTCCCCAAGAACAAATCTCCTCCTTGCTAAAATCCTGGTTGGAGAGGTATGACCAGCCTGGAGCCAGGACCACCTGGTGAACAGCTCCAATCAAACCCCAGCTGAGACCACTGATTCACTGCCTTTGTGCCAAGCCTTGTGCCCCCCATCACCGTCCCCAGCTCTGGCTGGAGGTAACTCCCATATGGATCAGTCCCCAGCAGTGCATGGTTCAATACAGCCTGGGTCCCAGCTCTGTCTCTCCCCAGCTGCCAAGCAGGGATAATGATGCTCTACAGGTGATCCAGGCTAAGATAAGAGCGAGCTATTATTATTATCCCAATTACTACTGACATCTCAGTCACGTATTGTTTCAAAACACAGTGAATCACCCCACTGAAATAACAGGGCTTCCATCAACATAAAGAGCAGCCAGGCACATGGCTCAAAAATAAGCCCCGGCTTTCCCTCAAGCAAAACAGCTGCTTGCAGAACCAAGCTCCTAATGCAAATAAATAAATATTCCCATCACCTGAAGAGACCCTTGTCTTGCCTCAAAGCATGGCTGTGGCTGCTCTGGAGATTGCTCCATTTCAGGAAGTGAGAAGCGGTTGAGAGGTGGACTTTCCAGAGGGATCGTGGAGAAGTAAGATTTTCAACATTTCCCTAAAGAAATGCTAGTGAAAAACCCAAGCGGGAATTTCCCATAACCTCTGCTCTCCAGACTGCACTGAGGAGCTGAATTATTCCAGTTGTTGTTGGAATTTATTATTTTGAGAGTTTATTATTGTCAGCACTGGGAGAAAGGTTCAAAACCAACCAGAAGCAGTTATGTTGGTGCCATTTTTGTGTGGAGGGAAATGACTGCGAGAGGAAATGCTGCTGCAGCTTTTCCCAGGTTGGGCACCATGGGAAGATGGTCCACACCAGGGCTTGGGGAGCAGTGGCTATGGCAGCTGCCACAATCGTAGGATCATAGGCATAATTCATTGAAAAAAAGAAAAGGATTTTAAATGTCTCCATTTCTTCTTTCCTCCCAAACGGTCCTCTCCTCTCCTTTCTCCAAAAAAAGCCGGGAGCTGCTGTTATCCCACAGCATCACACCAAACGACAGCCCACAGAAGCACTGCTAATGGTACCCTTCCTTAGCAGCAACATGGAAAATAGAGTAAGCACTGGGAAAAGCAAATGAGATAAATTCTCCCATCCCCTCCTGCCAGCACGCAGGCAGGAGGAGCGGAGTTGGCGGCCAGGTGGGGTTTGCCCACATGCTTTGCCCTGTATCAGCCCATCCCCTTCCCAAAAAGGCGAAAACCACCCTTAGAATCGCTGGGACGGGATGAGCAGGTTCGGCTCTCTTTGCTGGAGGCGAGAAGCAGTGGGACGAGGCGAGGGCTCGGGACTGCCCTTGGCTGCCCGGGCAGCTCCGCGTCGCTGCCATCCGCCTTTGTCTCGGCAGCCCCGGCCGGCCGAGAGCAGGAAACAGGAGGAGGGCGGGAGGCCCGTCAGGAGGAATAATGGGGCCGGACAATCGCGCTACTGATGTCACCCTTCCTGCCATCTGCTCCCCACGCCAGCCGTGCCCCCCGCCCCCCAGCCCCGGTGCGGGGAGCCGGGGCAGAGCAGGGCTGGGAGGGGGTTGACCAGCGGAGGCAGGGAAATGACACAGGGTAACAAAGGTCTAAATCAGCTTTCAGCATCCCCTTCTGAGGATCTGTGCACCTCGAAGCAGCAGATCATACTGATTTCTGGGGGCGCCAAAACACAGTCTGACTGAAATGGGAGGTGGGGAGAAGGAGAAGCGGGGAGAGGAGAGTTCATCACCCCAAAACGCAAACACACAAGTGCATGCACAGAAAGGCTTGGACACCCCAAGCCACAGCCACCACCCCTGCTTTTTGCCAGATGAGAATACGGCAATGACTCCCTTCCAGTCCCCCTCTCCAGCTTCCCAGGACAAGTGGCTTAACCTCTCAAGGGTGTCCTGAAGCTTAATTAATTCCTGGGCTGCATGTGTAGGGAGAGGCAGGAAGCGGTGGGCATGGCAGGCGCTGTGCAGAGCAGCAGCAGCGGGGACAAGCAGCCTCTTCCCATGGATGTGCCAGGAGGGATTTCAGCCGTACCGAAAAGAAGAGCAAAAAGGAATTAAAGACGACGGCAACGCCTCTCTCCTCTTCCCCTAGCATCCCTGGTTACAATCACATCGCCAGCCAGTACGTGGACTATTATGCAATGATCCAGGAGCCGGGAGTAAACGATCCTTCTAAGCTCCTTCTATGGGGACAGAGCAGGGAATGCCAGGCAGGACCAGCCGGCCCTTTTGGGAGCCCACTGCTCCACTGCAGCTGGAGAGCTGCAGGTTTGCAGGCGGATGACATCAGCTGATGTTAACTCTTCCATGCTTCCCCCTTCCCTATCATCCTCCTCCTCTTCTTCCTCCCCCTTGCGCCTCGCTGGTTCTGCTGCTGCTGCTGCCGCTCCACGTGACAGCGGCCACTGCAGAGGTGACCCTCGCCGGGAGGAGGGCGGCCGCTCCGCTCTCCTCGGAGCTTGCGAAAAACTGATTATTCTGCTTTATTCTCCAGGGGATTTAAGAGCAGCTAAAGCCGTTCAGGAATCAGTCTCTGCAATCCCCTCCAAATCGCCCAGCCCAGAGCATCACCGAAGCAGATTGGCGAGAGCCGGCCCCCCCGCACTGCCAGTCCCCTTGATCCCGCGGGGTGATGTCACCGGCAGCCAATGCGGACAGCGGTGGCTTCTCCGAGTGGCGGGGGGGGACACGACGCAGATGGCTCCAGCTGGGCCCAGCATTTGATTAATCGCCTGAATTACCCTCGCTTTGCCATAAAATTACAAGGCGGGAGTGGGGGAACGGTGGGAGCGCGAACGGGCAGGAGAGTGGGCTGTGATGGCAAGCCACCCTTCGGATGGTGAACCGTCCTGGGGCTCGTCCCGCGGCCACTGCGGCACCCGCCGGCACAGCCCTCGGGCAGCATCTCGGCACCCACCGGCACAGCCCTCGGGCAGCATCTCGGCACCCACCGGCACAGCCCTCGGGCAGCGCCTCAGCGGAGGGCACGACCCAGCCCAGGGCTGTGCAGGGACACCCGGCACTGCTCCGGCCGGGGCTCCAGCCCAGCTCCGTGGCTCAGAGCCACCTCTATTATTTAACCAGGAGCAATAGAGAGAAGCCTGGGAGAGATAATATGCCATGACACCGGATAAGAGCTTCTGGCGTCACAGGGGAGGAGGATTACATGTCCCTGAATGGAGTTAGAGATGACAGAGGGGAGGGGAAGAGTTTTTAGCAGAGGATTAAGTTTACAGCTCCAGGAAGGCTTTGGGGGGTTGTTTGCTGTGGTGAGACAAGTCCTAAGGCTGATATACCTGTTAGACTTGCTTGGGGAGGGCTCCTGAAGCAGGGAGCCACGTCAGTGGGGTGGGGGCAACGAACGTCCCCGAGGACAGCCCTGAGGCCAAATGAGCTCACACTTCAGTTCTGCAAAGGGTGTCAAAGAGATGCTGGCAGATACCGAGGTCAAGGGATGGAGGAGAAGGATCCATGTATTCCTATCCGTTTAGCCAGTCTGCATCCCACAAGACAAGAGGGTGTGAGCACCCACCAGGAAAGGTGAAGGTCAGATCGCTTACCTTCATCTTGGAGGCAGGCTGGATGAGCTCCGTGATGGAGACCTTGTCCTGCTGGAGCCTTCTCTTGACGAGCTTGGAGCAGCAGATGTTGACAGAGCTGAGGACGTGCCAGGAGTTGTACTCCACGAAGGAGCGGCTGTCGATGACCAAGGTGCCCTCTGCTCCGTTCCTCAGGAGGCTGGCCAGCTTCTTGGGATCCATCACCTTGCGTGGGAGCCTGTCCCCAGCCATAACGGGCCAGTCCCCTCTATGGTGAGTGGGGAGCAAGGGGTGCAAGGGCAGGGCAGGGACGCCAGCACCCGTCTCCCCAAGGGGAATGAGTGAGGGGTGAGGGGTGAGGGGTGAGCAGGGCAGCACCCGTCCTATTCTCTCTCTCCTCACGCTGCTAATGCCCAGAATGCCAAGTCATTGTGCTGAACCTGGAATGAGAAGAAAGGAGAGGACAACCCATCAGCTAGGCAGGATGACATCTGGATGTCTTCAGAAGAACCTAAGAGTGCAACAAGCCACACTTTCGAGGGGTGTTCTCCCAGCCTACTGGCAGGTGCAGCTCCAGAGCTGCCCAAGCCAGAGGTCTTCTCTTTGTATTTATCAGTCCTCAGTGGAACCTTCTTCCATGAATTTGTCTAATTGCTTTTGAAGCCATGTCAGCTTTTAATTTAACAGGCACAGTGGCCAGTGGCAGGGAGTAGAATGGCTTGCCAGTTACATCGAAGAAGTTCTTCCCCTGGTTTGCTCCGAATCTGCTAACTGATGGCTCCCGTGGGTGACCCTTACTACTTGCACCAGGAAAGACCACATGAGCCGGTTCCCTAATCTTCTCCACAGTTCTTACCACATTTAGACCTAATTTAAGGAGCTTTTCAGGTCAAAGCATCTACAGAGCTGCCAGTTACACAGACAGACACCTTTTGCCATGCTGGCCAGCCCTGATGTGCCATGTTTGAGAGCCAGGCACATCAGGGACCTGCATGGGGCAAGATGTCACCTCCTTTCCCTGTTCCCAGCCCAACAGCTCCTTGCACTCAATTTGCTTTTTCTGACCCCTGCCAAGCCCAGAGCAAATGGTTTCACAGAAGCAGCTTAGCTCAGCTGTAAGGTTCTGCTGCTGCACGGTAAAAGCTAGTTCGGGGCCCATCACACACACCACCAAATCAGGTTTACTCACTCATGTTCATCACTTCACACTGGATTTCACCTGCCTGTTTATCACCTACCCATGATATCCCTCTCAGGTATCTTTGCCAGCTTGCCTCCTGGCAAGTCAAGGGAAGACAAGAAGTTGACTTCTAGTCCCGTCTTCAAGAAACAGGCCATGCACCAAGGCAGAGGTGCTGGGAAGCTGTACTTGGACTGAGATGGCCCCAGAGAGCCTTCTGCTTTTCAGTATCTAACTTGCACAGAATTAGAAAGGGGCTTCATATACAGGAGTACCCAGTATACAAATACCCTGTGTTTCCATCTTAGGAGCTGAGGAGGTTGAGCCTGGTGCTTTCTGAGGTGAAGAACAAGATTCCTCCATGTCCAGCCCATGAGGACTGCAAGAGCAGTAGGCAGGCTAAGGAGCATTCAGCTCAGGGTGTCCGCTTAAGTTTTAATGGAACACGTCACTGCAAGTATGTTTTAATGGCATTAGGTTTTAATGCCACTGCAGTCATTCAGAAAATAAGCCTGGGCTACTACCAGGCTCCTCTTGTTCCTGCCAGAGGGTGTTTTAGAGAGAACCCACAAGCAGCTTCATGGAAGCTTTAATGCATCTGAATTAGGAGGACTATGAATAACGTGCCTGAAAAGGCCAGCGTAAAGATTTTCATTGACCTCTGCAGGATCAGGATTTGGTCCATGGACCGGAGGAGGCTTACGAGTCACACTGATCCGAGTAAGACAGCAGTTCCCCATAGCTCTTATACCTGCAGGCACCTACTGCAATGGTAGCTCAAGATACAAAAAAGATGCTTGAGTCACACACGCTACTGCGTGACATGACACGGACCCCAGTTGCCAGCCACCAAACCCAGAGGACACTGCCAGCTTGTAGGAAAAGAATGGAAAGACACAGAATGTGGGGATGGGGGTTCCAGCACTTGCTCTGGCTTGTGACTCCAGCACTAGCAACCCAAACTTCCCTGGGCTACCAGACCTGCCTCCCAAAGCAGAAGTAGATGTCTCAGGCTTCAGCCTCAGGATCCAAGCTCCCAACAGGAGGCCACATTAGGATGTGCAGTACTTCTCTGCCCTTGTATCACACCCCTGCTGCCTCTGCCAATGTGTTAATACAAATTACGGGAGGGGGAAAAAAAATCCCCTAAAAGCTGCGATAGTGACAGCCCCTCCTGGCACAAAGCATTTTGGCAGCCCCGTGGCACTCTGGCATCGCTGTGCCCGGCCCCACGGAGCGCTCCGCAGCCCCTCGCCGCAACTCCAATTAGAGCAGCCCCCTCGGCGGGCGTCGGGCGGTCCCCCCGCTGCAGGAACCCCGCTCCCCCCAGCTCTCCTCAGGGGGGCTTAAAATTGAAACAGTTCTAATTAGGGGGTCTGAGGGGGAGCGAGGCTGGCTCCTGCTGGGATATGACACACCTCATTACGTTGCTACCGCCTTGCCAGAAGCCCCCCTGCTGTCCCTTGGCTATAGAGCCAGGGCACTCAGAAAGGATGCAAATTAGCCAGCTTTTCCCCTTTGTCTTCCTTTCACACCCCACTCCCCAAATCACTTTCTGCCTCCCTTACCCATCAGGACACCAGGCTGTGAATGTTTTTTGGCTCTTCCAATTACATCGAAGAAAGAAAAAGGGAGTAGAAGGAGTTGACAGACAAAAAAATCCCTAGAATAATACTTTAGCAGACGGATGAGTGAAGTGTGAGGAAGGAGTAATCCAACATTTCACTCCGGATATAACATAGTATCCAATCTCCAGATAGCAAGCAAGAAACTTTTGGGGTGTCAGACACAAAGGGGTCTAGGAAAGATAACAGATCCTGATGACCTTATCACTTATCTAAGAGAAATCAAGGCAAAAGAGGCCTTCACAAAGTTCGGCACATGACCGGAGCCTTGGGTGGAAGAGATTGGGGAAGACAGATGAGGTTTCCCAAGTCACCTAATAACCCCCCTCCTGCAGAACAACCAGATAAGCCTCTGCAGACACATGTGACACATCAAACAGGTCCCACTCCCAGCTCCACCCAAAAGATGTGGGGGAAGGCAGGGCAAGGTGAGTCCCTTCTGCCCCTCTTTTCTTTACAGGGTATGGAGTTGGCCAGCTCAGGATGGTCATAGGGACTTGTAACCTTGCCATTAGAACCAAGACATGGGGACTTCTCTGTGTAGGTTCAGACAGGTCAAAGGCAGACAAGCAACTTCTCTGACAGCAACCACAGGACATTTTGAAGCCAGACTGAGGGGTGGTTAGTTCATCCTCAGATATCAGCAAGAGACTTTGAGACCTTCACAGTACCTTGCAGGCTCTTTATGAGATGGTCTCTGAGAAGAACAAGCTGTCCCCCATATACGGGGACATTCTCCTCCAGAGAAGGAGGGAGGATTTCTTTTTGCTTCTGCTCAGATGGGTCAGAAAGAAAACTGAAAGAAAGAGGCTTAGCCATGGTGCTGTGCTAAAGGAAGAGATCTTCTTACCCTCGTGAGAGGAGACCAGGGGAAAAGGTTAACCTGGAACCTAAATTAGGGTTTCAGAAACATAGCTGTGTTCCTCTCTTATCAGTTTATTAAAGCCATCTTAATCTTCTTGAGTGTTCCTGAAGCACATTATCATAATCCTTTAATCCCACCTCTCCCTGGAGTGCCTGTAATGAGGAGATGGGCACAAGGCTTAGCTGAATGGGGACAGCCAGCAGGAGAGGCCACACTTCAGAGGGACAGAAAGATGGGCAGAGAGATTAGCAGAGGGCTGGGCCAACTCAATGGGACTCTGTCCCTGGTGTCACCTCCACAAATATGTGTAGGTGAGGGGAGCTGCCACACGAGTCACAAGCATGGCAGAGATGGACACAGCACACCAGGCTAAGGACAAGTGTTCAGCCTGGCTGTGACCTTTTGCTGGGCAGGCCAGGCAAGAGAGCAAGAAAACCCACAATACACCTCAGCCTGAGTCTGTCCATGTGGCATGAGAGACCACAGGAACTCATCCCCGTGCTGGCCCAACACAGATCACCCAGACAGAGGCCACTTCCCTCAACTGCTCATCTTGCACAAGGCTCCCAGCTGGGAGATGTGATATGGGAAGGGCACAGATCTGGTTTCTCTTTTACTGGAGACATCAGCTGGGAGGGCAGCAGGTCTCTACAGCAACCCCAAACCTCACCAACTTGCACCAAGCTAGTGTTGTGCCCTGGAGAGCTCTACGCTCCACAGGCAGCCCTGTCGAGGAGATGCTCCCCTCACGGCCACAGGCAAGCCAGCCTTGCTGCAGGAACACATTTCCATCATGCCTCTGAGACTGGAGCTACAGCACGCTCCATGTGATGCTCACCGCAGGAGCACACTCTTCTGGTGGCATCTCCACCTTGAGTTTACCAAGGGATAAGAGTACCACAGGCAAAGATTTGTTTATTTGTCCCCAGTAATCTGAAAGCAGCCACTCCTGAAGAGCTGTCATCTCCACCAGGGATCCAGTGGCACCGACCTAAGTAATTTGGCTTTTTCCCTTGCAGCCCTGGGACTGGGGGAAATATCTGTGCCTTGTGAGCCCTGCACTGAGATGCTGCCTGGCCAGGGCTCCTCCATCCATCCAGGGCAGCCCTGCAACCAGCCCCAGGGTCACTGCTGGGATGCTGGCAGGACCACACTGGACCCCAGCTCTCCAGACACTTCTTAAGATGCAAACTGCAGCAGTTTTTTCAAACCCCACACCCTTTTTCCTCCCTCATCCCTTCATTTCTTTCAAGTGCTTTAGCACTGAGCAAACTCCCCTCGGCTGGCTCATGCTGTTTGAGGGATTCCTAAATCACAGGACCATTACTAATTATTATTATTATTTTGCAGCAGCAATCAGGGACTCGGGGCTCATTAACAAGTTAGCACCTCTGGTTTCCCTGGAAACCCGCAGCTGCCAGGCAACGGCAGCTCTCCGGCCCGAGGCGATGCTACTGCAGCGCCTTCAGCTCATTCCCAGAAAGATGCTCGGGTCCTGCACGGGTTGATGAAACCAGCCTCGCCAATGGGATGAGGTTAGGAAACTCCAGGATGTGTTCCCTGCTCTATCCCCTCTGCTGAGAACCTCAGCCCTTCCTCCCGATCCTGTTCTGCCACTCACGGCATCATCACAAACTGCGCAGCGGCTCCTCCCTCCCAGCGAGCCATGCAGGCTTTCTCCAAGGGCGAGGAATTTGGAGCATAATGATTCCCCAGAGTAACAGTGGGACAAAGCTGTCAGGTGCCTGCAGCAGCCGTTTTGGAGGTGATGTAACAGATGACGATTTCTCAGCAGTTACTCAAGGTCCCTTTAAGAGGCAGCACAAAAGATTTCTCTGCTTGACGATGGAAAAATGGAGGTGTTTTTTTTTTTTTTTTCTTTCCTTTGCTCCTTAAAAGGAGGCTGGGAAACACCACTAACCACATCCACTAACTCAGACACAAAATCTGCTCGTCCACCTTTCCCTAGTGAATCTCAAGGATGGGGAGGAACAACACTGTCCAAGCCCCAGCAGTATGAAGATGTAGGGGAGATGGCAGTGACTTTCCAGGTGTCAATTAAGCCAAACTGGGATCCACTGCTCTTTCCTAACCCCTGCCACCCACGTGACAGACAGAGGACTCCCCCACAGCCTCACCCACACTGATCTTACAACCCCATCTTGGCTCCCTGCACACCCCAGGCACATTCCTCCTGGGGCAAGAGCTCCTGCGCATGCCTCTCCATGCAGGGAGCACATCAGGAACAAGGGAAAGGGTAGCATTCTCTTTTTCCCACAGCACATCACCCAGAGGCACTCAACTGCACTTTTGCCAGGGTTTCAAGCTTGCTGATCTCATGATTTCTTTATTTTTTTTTTTCCTCCTCCTTTCTATGCCGCAGTCTCCTTTCAGTTCCTGTAGGCTGGAAGCAGCATGCCAGAGAGCCCTGCAAGGAGCTGCATGCAACCAAACAGCACCCACTCGCCTCCCTACATCTTCCATTGCCCTCTCCACCTGCACCCTGCAGCCCAGAAGGTATTTTCCACCAGAGGACGTGGCTGAAGGGCCAGGATGTCCTTCAGCAAAGTGCCAGATGGTACATTCACACCGGATGAGGGACGTGGCATGGAGCCACATGGCAGTGCTGGCATGGGGGTGCTCAGCCTCGGGTACATGGCTGGCAGCATGGGACAGCTCAGGGATGAAAGGAAAAGGGACAAGCTGTACCCAGCTGCAAGGGCATCCTTCCCATGCACTCTCACCCCACAAGGCAGACTAGCTCTCCTGGCTACAGTTAAGCCAAGCAAAGGGGTCTCATCCTCTCCCACCACCTGATGTTGTGCCAGCAGCTTTGGACGGGTTCTGACTGCAAATGCAATTGTCTCCCAGCCTGTTTCTACCAAAAAAAAAAAGTGCAGTTAAGGATTTATAGACTGGCCACTCCCAGAAAAAATTTCTGACTGCAGTTATGTTAGTCAGTCTGGAGATCCGGTCAGGAAAAGCCAATGGGGACAGCAGAGAAAGGAATTTAGCCGGAGTCTAGATGACAAGGACAGTATCTCTTCCTCTTAAACTTGTGCTTTTAACATGATTTATATGGTTTTCCTCTTTAGTACAAACACCAGCTTTCATTTCAAAGCCTACGAAAGCCAAGACCAAGTGTTATCCATGACCAGCCGGCCATTTAACCACTGCCTTTGCCCATGCTGAGGAAATTGCTCCCAAGCATGCTGCTTTCTAATACCAAACCTATCCCATTTCCATTCTCACCCTGCCAAGTGGAGAGCTGGCCACATTCTCATCCCAGAGCTAAAAGCACCTTCTGCTTCGAGAAGCTTGGCACACATCAGAGAGGACATGTCACAATGGAGAAGAGAAATGTAGTCCTGTTGATCTTCAAGGGCCCTTGTTGCCCACTGCCTGGTATCCCCATTATTTGCTGCATGACCCCATGAGCCCAGCAGGTTTATCCTGGGGATAAAGTGCTTCTTCGCCTTTTTGCAAGAAGAGCAGACAGAGGCCAGAAAGGTATGCAGTCAGATACATCTGCAGCCTCTGAGGGTCTGCCTCTCTCATCCTAAGACAACAAACACCATAAACACCTGCTGGGTACATTTGCAGTCTCCTGGAGAAAGGGCCCTATAGGAAATAGGACCTGGGTCCTATTTTCCCACAACACCTACACACCAAGCGAAAGAAAGCACAGGATTAAGATGTGGTTCTTCAAAGCTGCAGATAAATATAGCATTTCACTTCTTAAGCACAATCCCCAGTGACAGGAACTTGTCCATCTCAGCAGAGTGCTGGGGACAGTCACAGGTGAGGCCAAAGTGAGCAACCAGCACACACAAGGGCAGTCACTGCACAGTGCAGTGACTAATGACAGTGGCTAATGGCCAGTGGAGTGTCATTAGGCCCCCATATTCAAATGACAAACAAGACCCCTGCCTCCCTAAAGAATAATGATGCTCCCTTCTGTCAGGCTGTCTGCAGTTTCTGGCGAGTACCAATGCTAACTGAGGTGCAGATCCCAGCACAGGTTTGCAGCCAGAAAAAGCCAAGGTCCACAGTTATGCCACCCTACACCCACAAAACTGTGAATCTCCCTAAGAGATCCAGGATTCAATGCAAATGCAAGGGGCTGTGTTTGTTTTCCATAGGATGAGACATTCTCCAGGCCAGCAAACACATTTTACAAGACTTTTCTGACCTGGTTTGTGGCTTGATGAATTTTCTGTATGCACGTAATAGCCAAAATGCTCATGGGTTTGGAATGAATTAGCATGTGTCAGCTCCGGGTCTATTTCCTACCACAGCCCCAACACGGAGGCACCAGCTCCAAGTTTTAGAGGATTACTTTCTCTAGAAAAAAACCACACAAGACAGGCAAAGCCCAAGCTGATGCTCCTGCCCCACTCTTCTCCTTTTCCCTTGGGGGCCATGATTCATTACCAGCTGGTTTTGTTCTTAATCTGAGGTGACACAGGGGTCAAACAACGTGGTTTGCAGGTCTTCCTCCATCCTCACAACCCTGTCAAGCCATGGCGTGCTGGTCAGATGCCACAGCTCTTCATGTGTGAACTCCTGCAGCCTGGCCTCCTGACTGAGAGCTGGGTATTGCAGCACTTCGTAATATGGGTCTTCTCTCTGAATCCATGTTATCACTGCTATTGGGGGTGGCAAACTACATGGACTCATTTGCAGGAGAAAACAGGCAGCAATATTCCCCTCACCAACTCCAGGCAGGTGTTAAGCATGACATATATGTGAACTTTAACCCCAGTTTAAAAAAAAAAACCATACCAGAGATATATCATGACACCCACCCAGTGCTTAAACATCCTCCAACTCATCTCCATGCCAGCAGGTCTCACTCAGCCCTGCAGCTGACCCTGCAAGTGAAAGTTGGGGTGATCACACCAAGCCTTGCTCCTTTTGGGCTGGCTGACCCCCAGCTAAGACCAGTTCAGTCACCCGCACCTTCCCACCTGTCCTGCTAGACTCCAACAGAGCTCACTCCTATCTTTGCATCAGGCACTGCTGAATGAACCTTGCTCAGGTGCCAGACAGAGGCAGCCAAGCTCAAAGCAGAAGGGATTGTGAGGATGACACAGAATTAACAGGCATCAGCATTCAGCAAGCAAGCGGAGAATGCGCCGATCTATTTTTAATGGTACAATGAGAGTGCTTTACAAAAGGATGTGTCTGGGGAGATTCTGCCCAGTCAGAGATTTGCATTCGGGTATTTTGCAGCAGTCAACTTCCCTTGATGTGTGGGAGGCATTTTGTCTCTTCACCACCCCACAGAGCAATTCAGAGGGCCCTGGCTCAGTTTCGGCTGGAGGCTCATCCCTCTGGGTCACCTTCCTCCCCTGCTGCATCCTTCTGCCTTCCTACCAGAAGAGCTGAACCTGATGTGAGCACCAGGTAAGGCGTAAAGGACAGCTCCAGGCTTGCTTGGCTTCTGGGTGTCAGCCCCACTGAGCCAGCACAGCTGCTGGGGACACCTCTGCGAGGTCTCCGCCAGCAGCAAAGTGGTTAACATGGCTTTTAACATGGGCTAGCTCCAGTCAGCAGTGCTGGCACCCTCTCTGCACCAGCCCTCCACTCAACAGCCTCAAGTGCCAAGCGAGGCTCCGGCTGCGCCTGTCCGCTCCCCACCCAGGGCTGCCGGCCAAGGCAGATGAAGATGGCATGAATAACTCCACTCAAGCTACGGCTCAAGGAGGACCAGGCTGCCATCGCAAGCTTTGGAAATGAGGGTTGTTAGAGGCAACGCAGAAACAATCAGATGTTGTAGACACTTCTTGGTTGCTTCTTTTCAGCAGCGTGCCCCAGAGATGGAGGGTTCCTCTTTGTCTGGAGGGTCTGGATTTCAATGGGAGATGCGTGATTTACGCGGGCACAGGTTTAACATTTGGAAAGGGCTTGACTTGCTCAATGCAAAAAACCTGCAATGCCCTAATAGACTGAAATTTCTCCCCGAGCTTCTGCTGCATCAGCTGAATTACCATGTGTTAGCTGTAGACAGCAGAGCTCCTCAGAGAACTAAATCCCCGATTAAAAAGCCGGAAAGAGGCAAGCTGAAAAGCTGGGATGCGGGCATACTGCGCACCTCCGTGCCAGATGAGTAATGTGGGTTGACAGAGACGGACCGGAAAGACGCACTGCATCATTAGCAGGGCTGGGGGACGTGGTGGGGGACAGGATGCCAGGGCCATGCTGTCACTGGAACCTCCATACAGGATCAAAGCAGTGGTCCACCTCATTCATGTCCCCTCAACAGCACTGCCTAATAACAGGTATCCTACAAAAGCCTGGAAGAAGCAGGACAGTGCATATTTATGGACTAGTCATGCAATAATTTAGGTTTAAAGGGACCTCAGCAGTTCAGCTGGTCCAACCTCTCTCTCCCTTAAAGGAGAACGAGCATCAACACCAGAACAGGTTGTCTTGTGTTCTGGTTGCCAAATTACTTATTCCCAGTCATCAATGGACTCAGAAATAATGGTCCCCATAACTCAGCACACAGAAACCCTACACAGAGAGCCTCTTCTGCAAATTGCTAAAGGATCTTGAAGGACTCTGGAGAAATTCCTGAAGAACACAAAGTCTCTGCCCCAAGAGAAGGCTTTATTAAAAGAAAATACAGTGAAGAAGACATACATGGAAACATCAGGGAACCATGAACAATTTCCACACACAAAAAAAAAAAAAAAAAAAAAAAAAAAAAAAAAAAAAAAAACACCAACAACAAAAAAACAACTGGGAAAAGGCATAAGAGGTGCATGAGAAAAGGAAATCAAAGAAGGATTTCCAGCCCCAGATGGGTTCCTGGGAGGCTCTTAAGTAAGTTTCAGCTTAATGCACACAGTCCCTGCATTTCTTCCTGTTATTTCTCCCTGTTTACAACAGGAGACTCTATGTACAGGATCATCTTCCAGTGAGCACTCCCATGTTCTCCTCTGAACCCAGCCTGGGTTAGCACTTCACCTATCTTCTGAAATGCTGATCCTTCCAAGACACCATGCAAGCAATACCTGTGACTTTGGGAAACCGAAGATCAAAAGCAGCAAAACCAATCCCAGAGAAGCCCTGGGCAAAGCAAGGAAAGAAGCCTCCAGCACACCAGCCTAGATTATCTTGTCCAGCTGGGTCTAGGGAAACCTCAGAGTTAAGGTCCAAACATCAGAGGAATGGAGCCAGCCGTCCTACAGGAGTGATGGCAGTGTGCAGCATAGTCTGGGCAGGGCTCTGTGCTGTGCAGTCCCCCAGTGTGGCCCACCTTTATTCCCAATCTCCTTTCTTGAAGTGGAGATGGTTGAGAACCAAAGGAGTGTCTTGGACAGCATGGACCCAATGGTTTGGGGCAGAAAGTCTAGAAACATCTCTTGGAAAAGAAAGAGACGTTTTCCTCTCCATGAACTCATGCTAAAGAGGAGACAGGGTGACCAAGGCACCGACCATGATCAGAGCTTGGTATGTTCCACCACGGTCTCAGCTGCTGGCCCATTTCTGGCAAAACAACTGTCCCATGGAGGTGAGACACACGTCATGGTCTCCCACTCCATCAGATGAGCAGGCAAAGCCATCACTGGGGTGCACTACACCACTCACTGTCCTTGCAGGCACCTGCACTATCACCAATCACACCACAAGCTCTGCCTGGCTTTGACAGCAGCCCCTGACACCAGTAGTGCACAGCATCTTGGCACAGTCAGTTTTTACCCTACCTCACTCTCCCTTGGCTGTGTTATAATCCTGCACACACAAATACACTCAGGTCTCCGGAGTAAGCTTCAGAAAATCTTGAGCAGAGAGCTTGTTTAGCTTCTTATCTGATGAATGCTCCCAGGCCACTAACCTCCCTTCCCTGAGCCTGCCACAATTACGTCAGGTGCCTCCTTCCCACTGGCATCAGGCCGGACAGGTGTATCTTCAGAGAAGAAATGTAAAGCTTGAAAAACAGGTTTTAAAACCCAGAGGGCATGGGGATGCAGAGGAGTGTCAAAGCTTTCCCCACAGGATGACTGCATTGCTGCTCCGGCTGCAGGAGTTTCTCTGCATAGCAGCAAGGAAAAGAGTGCAGTGAGACCCAGAGACCGTGAGCACCTGGGAATTTCTCCAACCATCTCCCTCTTAACCCATGGCAGTGGGTAAAAAGGTCCACAAACTCTCCCAAAGCAGCATCCTGGCTATCCTACTGGGAGACGGGTCAGCATCCATAAGCTCCTTCTCTTCATCACCTCTTTCTCTACCAGATTCAGCTGCTGGCACTGTTTCAGTATGATGGCAGTGTCCTATAAGCCTGCACCATAAATCAATGCTGCCAAAGGCTGGAGCACCTCCTTTTCCTCCTTCCATTCCAGATAATGTGAACATGCTCTGCACCTGACTGTGCCCAGGGCTTTGGGAGCCGGGCTGTGCACCAGGTAAACTAACCTCTGATCCCTAAGAAAAGCCTTGTTTAAAGGCAAGGAAGCAAATCCAAAGAGGAAAACCCCCTATCCCCCATTCAGATTACAGCAGCTGGTGCAGAGGGAAGGGGTAAGGATGGACTGGGGACTCACTCATACTCATCCCAAGAGAAGTCACTTCAGAAATCCAGAGGCACAATGGGTTTCCAGCCTTTGGAGATTTCCTAGGGGAGGACAGGGTTGCACAGGAGAGAAGCGAGTTTTCTCCCACCTCTTAAGATCCAATTTGGCAGCATGGGACAGACACTACTGCTTAGTCCTACCCAGCCCTCAGGGGTGTTTTCGTAGTAAATGTGACGTTGCATTTAATTTTAGGTGAATATAAGCTCTCCAAAGGCTCAGTGGCTTTCTTAGTGAGGTGCCTGGCACCCAGCAAAAACACATTGCAGACAAACATGGTGCAGTATTTGCAAGAATAATCCCCATGCAGAGTCCTCAGTGAATGCTCCTAAGGACTCTGTCCACTTGGCTCAGCTCTCCCAAGCTTAGCTGAGGCTAGATTTTAAAGAGTAATGCAAGATCCAGGTTTTCCTTACGTTATGTCTAAGCAGGGACAACTGAAAACCACAGGAGGACGATCTGTTGGTGTAAGCTGCTGTCATCTCAGCTTGGAAACCTTCCAGCCTCAGGTTTGAGCCTCTCAATTGTGTTGCCAATAGGCCAAGGGCAGGAATTTCTGCCTACTGCTATTGCAAAGAGGCATCTGGACATCCCTGTGCTGCCTGTCTACTCTTGTCCCAGCCATTTAGACAATCCTGCACATCCAGGCTCTGCCACTGTGGCTGTGCCAGGCAAAACTGGGGACAAGACACCTGCAAAGTCCTTGAGCGTGTTTAAAAACCCCAAATACCCTATGGCCAGGAGGATTTTCTTGGTGCCACAGCTTATTTCGTTTTGGGAGCTGTTACAAGCAAAATCAGAGCAAGTGCAGAAACCCCCATGCAGACCCCAACCCCAACAAACCTCTTCTGCAGCGAGAGTCCTCCCGGCACAGCCGCCCTCCGACAGCGCGAGCAGAGGCACACGGAGGCCAGGCCAAACCCAAAAGCACCAACTCCCGTGCATCAAGTCCTTCCGAAAACAAAGCTTTCCACAGCCACTCTTGGGAGCGTAGGCAGCCGTGCCCTGAGCCTTTGCCTCAGCGCAGGAGGATGAGACAATGCAAGCCAATGTCAAACACTGCTCCATGGGCAAGCTGCTCTCAAGGTTATCATGGCCCCTGCACTGCCAGGCGCAATCCCCAGTGCTACCTGTGCGGCTGCTTGGATATCTTCACCCTTTCCTGCGGCAGAGGGGTCTGCCTTACTACCCCAAATCAGAGGGAGATGGAACCTCTGGCAACCATTCCCAACGCATTCGTCATCGCCAGCTGCTCGGGACAGGGATGGTCTCTCCTACATATGCTTATGCAGCACCCAGCTCCCACCAGGGACCTGTCGGTAACTACAGCAATACGAGGGATAAACGCATCCATGCCTAGAAAAATCCAAATTTCCCTGTCAGAACAGCACTGCACCGCATTCTTCCTTCTAACGAAACCGCAAATTACTGACCTGTGCACAGAGCTCCCCCAATGCAAGCTGAAGCACTGACATCAGCTTTTGCTGTTGCTCAGGAATTTAATTCTGGGGGAGGAGAAAAGGGAGGGGGGGAGCAGGAAGGAGAAGGAACTTATTTATCAATAAGGGAAATAACCAGGAATCTTTAAAAACAAACAACGCTCAGCACAGAAAGCAACATTTATCACCATATAATGATTGAGGGTGGGTGGGGGGTGATCAATCGGTCCAGGCACATTAGGGAAGGTGGAGAGGATTATTTTAAACGAGCAGCTTAACTCATTAATCGCGAGCAGCGCCTTTGGAGCCGCAACAGTGAAGTGTTGCATGAAAACCCCCGCTGCTGAACACATGCCGGCTGCGTTTAAACGCCAAGGACACAGGGCGACACTCCAACCTCTTTCATCATCAGAAAAACCACAGCGCTGTTAACACCGCTTCCTCAAACACCAGCCCTCAGCCCCGCCAGAAAACCCTTCCAAGCCGCGACCCCCGCCCCGGCAGGACGGCGGGTATTCCCCGGAGCTTCCCGAGCCCCCTCCTCACCTGCACCACGGCCGCCCGGCAAGCGCACACCGCGAAGTCAGGGTGGGATTTCCACCACCCTCCCGCCCCGAAAACAAGCGCAGCATCCCCGACATGCGCGGCCGCGGAGCGCCAGCCCCCCCCTCCCCCCCAACCCCCCCTTTCTTTCCCCAATCCCCGCCGTGGGGCTGCTCCCTCCCCAGCCCCAGCATTTCGCGCACATTATTCTCCCTCGCACCGGAGACATTCAGCCCCCTTACAGCCGCGCAGCGCTGTGCCTGGGCGCACACACAGACACGCACATATACCGGCACACGCTGTCGCGCTGTCCGCCGCCTCAGGGCGCGATGCCGGCTCCGCTCCCCACACGCGGGCGCCCCGCACCGCCCCCCGCGGCCCCCTCCCCGCCTCCCCAGGGGCGCACGGCCCCGTCCCGCACGGACACGGCGCGGACACGGCGGGACGCGCACTGACCCGGCGCGGCGGGCGCGGGCGGCCGCCCCGCTCCGCGGGCTGTCCGCTGGCGCGGCCGCTGCCGGCGCCGCAGGGCCCGCATGCCGCGGCGGGCGGGGGGGGGGGGGGTGCCCGCTCCGCGCTGCTCCGCGCTGCTCCGCGCCGCTCCGCGCGCCGCCGGGAATGCGCCGGCGATGAGGTCATGCCTCGGGAGCGGGCGGGGGGGGGACGAGGGGGGAAAGGGAAAAAAAAAAAAAAAGGGAAAAAAAAAGAGACAGCGTTGACGTCACCCGCAGCCAATCAGCGCGGGCGGCGCAGGGCAGGGTGACGTCAGCCCCGCGGGCGCGGAGCGGAGCGGGCGCTGCGCCCCGGGGCCGCCGCAGCTGCGGGGTCGGGGGGCCGGGTGCCCGCGGGAGAGCGGCCCGAGCGGCGAGGCCCTTCCCGCCGTGACCCTCCAGCCTGGGACAGCCCCGGAACCGCGCTGCTCATGGCAGAAAGCGCGCTGCCGTGTATTTTCGGGCCGTGGCCGGTCCCCGGGCTGCCTGGCGGTGCGAGGCTGAGCCCAGAGCTCTCCCGCAGCTGGGGCCACCCCTGCCGCCTGTCAGCGCCCTGCCTGCTGAGCCTGGAGCAGCGGGGACTTGCGGGGCGCCCCACGGGACTCATTCTCTCTGGGGTTCCCAACCTGCAGAAGGACGGGCATAGAGGCAGCGCGGACTCGGAGGGTGGCATGGCAAAGTGTGACCAAAAAAGCTGGAGGAGTCTGACCCACGGGTCGGCTCCTGGATGGATGGAGTGGGCTCCATCCCCATACTGGAGCTTAGGGCTCCCCGTCCTGCTTCGGGTTCACCAAAGAACTGGGCGACCGGCCTGGTTACACGGCAGGGGTTTTTCTCTGCCCTTGGCCCTGGCCTGGCAGCTCCAGCTTAAAGAGGGATTAGGATTTAGAAGCTTAGGTTTTGCTGGTGCTTAGGAAATGAAGGGAACCTTCCTCCCTGCCGATACAGATGCCGGATGTTTTAAAATTAACTCTCGTGTCTCCAGACGCGCGGCCGGCAGCTTGCTTGAGAAGAACGTCAAGCTCCCACAGTAACTGGCGGCAAAGTCTTTCCCAGAAATGTCATTTCTCATAAAGCACCAGAGGTATAAAACCCTGGGATGCTAAACAGTCTCACTCTCCCCATTGCATAAGCAATGCTGAGTTCATGCCCTTCTTCTAGTGCAGAAAATCAGCTCACCCAAAGCTGTCAGCAGGGAAACTTTTACAAAATGAGGGATATTCTACCTAAACTCATGGGTTTCAGCCCAGATATCATAATCAGTGGCAAGATGCTGGGGTAGCACGGGCACTCGCTTCTTTAGTGGCGTGGGAACACTTGGTCCTGGTGGGAACAGCATGACTGGTATGGCTGGAACGAAGCCTTTCCTGCTGGTTTTCCTGCCCAGCTCCCTCCTTGCAGCCATGTAAAGCACTCAGATGGGGAAAACCGAGAAAGACTTCTCTTGCCTCAGCTTTGGACTGTTTCATCCGCTACCCAACACCCGTTTCCTGGAGTAAAATAGGAAAAAGAGGGGGAAAGGAATGAGTCTTAAAAACCCAAAGCTTCCTCATCTAGGCAGAGAGCCATGCACTCACAAAGCCTGCTGAAGGAAGAGGATTTAAACAGTTTTTTCCAAACTCCAGTTAAAATCAATGTTTCCAATACTGGACCTGGCACATCACAGATGAGCATCCCAGATGAGCTGTCAGGAAGATTGTTCCCTGCCTGTCCACTGGCATGGCACAAGGGAGGAGAGCGGGAAGCAGATGTGAGAAGTATGTTGAGCTTGCAGCAGGCAGGGAATGGGGAGGTGATGAGGATGAGGCAGAGAATGGAGTGTCCTGAGGGACACCCTTGAACTGTACATTCCAGCAGGAGACCAAGCTGAGCTCCCTCTTGAGCCTTCATCCCTGGCAACCTCTCCTCAGCTAATCCATGGATGGCCCTGCTGCATCCCTGGATGATGAGGACACAGGAGATTTGACCCACACAAAATCCCCATTGGCAGCGAACAGGAGCAGCAGCTCCAGCAGGGCTGGGGACCAGTGGGACACGGGTTCTCACGGCCATGGGAGAGGCTCCAGCTCACGAGCCCTGCATCTCTCCCACGCCCACTGCTTCTGCGCGAGGTGCCGCAGCCGAGCGCCTGGTGGGGAGAAACCAAAACAAATGATTCACTGCTGCTAAACTGCTCCCGGGATCACAGGGGCCAGGAGCAGGCGTTGACTAAGGCTTGCAAAACCTCACCTGCCTCTCAAAGCTGGGAGCTAACCCTATTTAGATCCCAGTCCTGCTCAACCTGATATTCTGGCGTTTGGGTGGGGACCCACGGCTACGTGGAAGTGGGCAGCCAGTCTGAGCAAGGGCAGTGCTGCAAGCACACCTGGTCAGCCCTGGATGGCTCAGATCATCCCTATTACCCCTATTTTCCCCAGGGGAAATTAAGCTGGGAGAGCCAGGGCAATGCTGTAATGGTCAGGCAGGCAGAACAAAGCAGCCTCATCTCTAAGCTCCATCTACCAGATGTGAATCTATTGTCTCAGCCCCAGGGCCATCACACCCCCCTCTCCATCACAGCCATCACCAGCCGAGCAAAATTACACAGCAAGTTGCTTATGGCTAAAGGGAAGCACTTTGTTTCAGGTAAAGCACTTAAAAAATAATTCACCCCACTCTGTTTTTTCCTCTTTCCCAGATTTCAGGCACATCCAAAGATGGATTGCATCCCAGCTACATGTTTCAAATGCAAGTTACCGTTGTACATGTAATAGTTCTTGCTAAAATGTTTTCCAGGCCCCCTAATTGCCATGGCAGGCCAAGTGCAGAAGAGTGCAGCAGAGCCTTCTGTATGCATCCTGCAGGGATTAAAATTGGAACCTGATCATGATGGAAACTAAAACTAGGAAAAATGAATTGCTGCCAAACCAACTTTCTTATCCATCAAAAAGGAGAGACTTGTCAACTTGCAATTTCTTTAAATGGCCAAATAACATTTTTTTAAACCTATCCTAGTTATTTAGATGCAGTTCCTCGCACTGCTGGCTGAGCCAGCATCCCATCACCCTTGCCCAGCAGGGCTGGCTGTGGCACAAGACACTGGGTTCCTGCTGCAAGGGGTATTGGCACCTCAAAACTGTGTTGCTAGCTGAGGCCAGAGTCAACCTTTGGGCTGGCATGGTTCTGCTTCTTCCAGGCTTGGTTGGTTCCACCACGTGTTTGCCTGTCACCCTTGCTGTGATGTCCTGGAGAGGGGCACGATGTGGTGCTGGAGAAAGGGGCTTGTCAGGCTTTGTGTCGCCTTGTTCTGTTCTGTAAGGAAATGTATTGACTGTGGTGAACTCTGCATCAACTTTAAAGAAGGGCATCACTCCTTTCTTTGGCACCTGCCCATGTTCTCCCCAGCTCTCCCACCTCATGGCAGGGATGGATGCACAGATCCCTGTGCACGCCACCTTCTTCCTGCAAAGCCCAAAATGGTGTCACTCAGTGAAGAGAGCTGACATGCTTGAGCAGGAAGAAGGCACTTGCAGCATCACCAGGCAGGTGTGTTTCTCACACAGGGGCTGCCCTGGATCTGTCTCCATTTTCCCGATAGGAGAATCCGCCTGTGTGCAGCGTGGCTCAGCCCTTGCAGCGTGCAGAGCTGTGCATGCTCGTTTCAGGCACAGCTACTGTGCAATTAATCGCAGAAGGAGCAGGCTGGAGGGCTGCGTGCTGTGCCATTCAGCTCAGCACATGCTGCAGAAGCATTCATTCTGTAGCTCTGACTGTGCCATGAGCCACTCCTGCCAAAGGGGAAAAGGAAAAGTAAACCATCGTACACTGAATAAATTCCCTCTGGTTCCCTCTGCCCTGGACATGTTGGAGAAAAGCTGGGCAGGAGCATGGAGATGTGCCAAATGCGGGGCATGACTGCTGCGTACTGGCACTGTGGGTCAAAGTCAGGGGATGGGAGGGGTGGAGGAGCAGGACCTTTGCACTGGCATGAGGCTGTCACGACACAGGAGCTGAGGCTGGCAAAAGCAGCCAAGCTGCACAGAGGCTTTACAGTAACACCTCTCAGGTGCAGGAAGCATTCCTGCTCCTTCACCCTCCCGTGCTGAAATGGAGTGCCATGTTAGTGAGGCTTGCCATGGGTAGTGAGGGTAGGCGAGGGGCTTAGATGTGTCTAGAAGCTGTCCAGGGTAATATTCACTTCTCTGAAGGCAGAGGGAAAAGGACAAGAGAGAGGATAGGGTCAGGGGAATGGGAGGAGAAACCAAGTGGTTTCATTTTAATATATCCAAGTCTTAAAAAATAATCACTGCCCAGTGCTCTGGAACAAGGCATGGTCTTTCTTCTTTGTATGTGAATTGGAGATGGGAAAAACATTACCCTGGGCCAGAAGGCAGCATGGAGCTAGGCTCCATGCAAGGGTCTGTCAGGTCCAGACCCTTTCTCTATACCCTTGTGCTGGTTTTTGTTAGGCTGCTCACCAGTTGCTAGGGTTTTTTGGTTTTGGTTTTTTTGGTTTTTTTTTTTTTTTTTGGTTTTTTTTTTTTTTTTTTTTTTTTTTTGCTTCAATCATTTTCACTGATGAGAGCATCTGCTGCCATCTGTGTCTCCCCCTCCTCCCCCCGGCAGGGCTGCGCACTGCCGTGGTCTGCCTGCAGAGCCAGGCGCTCTTCAGTGTCCAACCTGCGCACGGATGAGGGGATGGAGAGGAGAGAAGAGACAGCTCCATCAGTGTCCAGCTCTGCCCCTTTGTTTGCCAACCATAGCTGGGTACTGCTGTAATTGTACCTGTCACAGGACACCCACAGTGCCAAGGTCCCAGAACTTGGTGGCTCTAAGCAAGGCTGCTGTTCCTCCTCTGAGAAGCCATCTATCCATGAGAGAGCATTGGAGGGGAAAAGAGATGAAAAGGCTTTGGTAAGGTCACCCAGGATGTCAGCACATGGTGGGGAAGGGAGGTGAGAGTTGCTACTTTGCTGGCAGGGTGACTCTGTGTCCTGACCCACAGAGTGCCTGGGAAGCAGGGTTGTGATGCTTCAGCATAGTTGGCTTTTGCTGGAAGATCGCACACCCCATAGCAGAATAGATGTTGCCATTTGCATCTCTCCCTGACTGTTAATTTGGGTATCCAGGCTGATGGCCTGACTCACCATGCTCTGCCTGCACGCCTGGCAGCTCATCCCGGGCAGGGGAGCCGATGGATGTCGACACTGGGCTGGGAGGTCCTTACCTGAATGAGCTCTCTCTCATGTTTATTACTGTCAGCCCAAAGATAAAGGAGAATTGAGGAGTCGTGTTTACCAGCCAAACCCAAACCAGTTCAACCCAGGTAGGACTCGATGTGCTGCTGTCTGCAGACTGGCTTGGTGGCATTTGTGCAAAGGTGGCATCCCCGAGCCCTGCGTGGCAGCGGGGGCAGAGGCTCGGCTGAGCACTGAGACTTGCGTAAGCACGGCAAGGTTTGCTCACGCACTGCCTGGCTCCCGGCCACCTTTCCCTACCAGCGTGGAGGGTAAATGTGTACCGATGCCCGGGGCCTCGCCTGACGCACGTGTCCCAGCTGGCACGGAGGGGCACATCCCTGCGGAGGGAGGGCTGGGGACCCGCTCCTGACTGCTTTAATGAGCCACCCTCACTTCACAACTGCTTCCTGCACAAGCCAGCGCTTGCCCCCTGTAGGGGCTCGCAGCTCCCCGGTGCTTGGGGCGGGGAGTCCCGGAGAAGCTTGGATGGAACACAGCTCCTTGCTAGGGGCAAAGCGCCCGCGGCTCCCGGCTGGCCCGGAGGCTGCGGAGATGGGCGGTGCGCTGCCGGCTGCGTGCAGCGGGGAGAGAGGGCCCTCTGCCTGCCTCCCGCAGCCTGGCAGCCCCGGCTCGGCTCGGACACGCCGCTCTCTGCCTCCCTCACCTCCTCCTGGGCGCTGGCGCTGCTCTCAGGGTCCCCCCCGCAGCCATTTCATCGGGGGCCTGAACGAGCCCCGTCCCGGAGCATCTCCTCTCCGGACGAGGGTGATCCTTACCAGCCTCGGTGGTCTTTCCCCAGACTCACCCCAAACGCCTTGCAGCTATCAGGGACACAAAATCAGCACAGGTGTTTTAGGCACAATTGCACAATGTCGCCTTACAGGGAACAATCGCTCCCCCCGAGCTAAACAAAAAACAAAAAGCAATCCTCATCAAGCTGTCAGGCTCAGTTTCCCGAGGGAATATAATTAAATCTTTAAATGGCGACGCGACCGTCAGTTCTTCCCCATCTCAAAAGATGCTTCTCAAGCTGCGTTCGGCTGTTTCTCTCTTCCACTCTCTCCTCACAGTTTTCCTTCCCGCCGCGGAGTGCAACAGAGGCTGCGGCTTCGCAGCCAAAAAAAAGTGCGATTTGGAGAGCGCGGCGCGGCGTTGTGAGTGGCAGAAGTGAAAAGGCAGAGAAGCAACTCTTGAAAGCCTGCCTTCTGCCGCGGCGGGTGTCAGCCTTGGCAAAACCTGAACTTCCAGAATTTTCTTGCAAAATTAGAAAAAAAAAAAAGAAAGAAAGAAAAAGAAAAAGAAAAAGAAAAAGAAAAAGAAAAAGAAAAAGAAAAAGAAAAAGAAAAAGAAGAGGCAATTAGAGGACCTGTCGGATTTGGCTGCTGCTTTTCTTTCCCTTGTTTCCTCAAAATGAAAAAAGTTCTTTCTTTCGCATAACAGCACAGTTGGTGCAATCTGGGATGCAATTGCCTGACAGTATATGGGGATACAGTTTTGCTGTCTCAATTTGGGGTTCCCTGACACTGACAAGGTGAAAAATGAATGCTGAATACCTTGATACTGTTTCACTTGAAGGACCCATGCATGAATAAATTTTTTTCTCTCTCTCCAAAAAGGTTGGAAACCTACGGGTCCCCCTTATTTCCCCCATCTTTGGGGGTGTTTTCCTTCTGCTGTGGGTTTGGAGGGACTCCACCAAAGGGGAGACACTGAGAGAAAGGAAGGGAGAGCACAAGAGTTTTGCTGCCCCAGAGCCCTGAGCTGCAGGTGGAGCCGAGGCAAGGGCTGTGGTGGAGCTGAGCATGTGCTGGGGTCGGTCATCCCATCCTCCAGGCACAGGGTTACTGCATCCTTCTTGCTACCCTGTTCTTGTCCGTGTCCGGTCTGGGTGGACCTCCAACCTGTTGCAGCACAGCAATTTCACCTCCTACAACGGGGGTAACAAACAATAAATATGATGGCTACTAATAATAACCCTCCTGCTCCATCCCCGATGGGTTATATGTGTAAAAAATGCTGTTGAGTCCGTTCAATATTCCCCCTGGTTCATTAAACCAGCATCCATTTTCCTGCAGATAAGATGGCCCGTCAGGGGAAAGGATGATGATAACTCATTTGTCACACTTGTTAAATGTGGAAAAGGCTGGCTTTGGGTCAATTCCAGTTTTGTGTCAGCTCTGCCTTTATCTGAGCAGCCCCATGCCTGCATGCCAAGCAGGGCGGCTCTCTCCTGTGTAGCACAGGAGATAGGGACCGTGGCATTGTCCCTGCAAGATTTCCTAGGGTTGGGGGTGGTCTCTGAGTGCAAAAGCACTTGCAATGTGGCAATGTGGCTGACATGAGTGCCAGCTCATAGAAAGGAATGCACTCCTTATTGCAAAAGGTGCCATTTGTCCCACAGGGATCTAAACCTGCAGCTTGGAACCCCTGGCACTACACAGAGGGTGACCATGTCTGAGTTATCCCCTGAGCGCTCCAGCTGCGCCTGTGTTTGAGCAGAAAAGCTTGAGAGGTGTGATGGGGAAGGATACCAAGCCAAGGTCTCAGACACAGCCAATGTGAGCTTGGTGCAAGTACAGGAGGAGGGAAAAAACTTCATATCTGTGCTTCTCCTAACCTCAGAGGATCCTGGAATGACTGGTCTGGGACTTGCCTAAGGTAGCACTGTTCCAGCGGGATATAATTTGCCAATTCAGGAGGGCCGCAATGTGAGTAATTATGGCTCTACCCTCTTTGGGGGCGTTGCCATTGTGACATGCCATTTCCTTCCTCAGCCTGGGATGAGGACTGGCTTTAGCCCCTACATATGTAAGGATGGAAATGCTGATGGCCATGACCCCTCAGGTCTTCAGGGAAGGGAGCAAGAAATAACCAAGAGAGTCTGGGAGGAGTATTGACCTCTGAATGAGTAATCATAGAACTGCACATGGCTGAGATACTTTCAGGGAACCATACATTGCACTGCCAACCAAAACTTTGCTGCAAAACAGACCCCTGGTCTGGTGTGGGGAGCGGGGGGGGGGGGGGGGGGGACTGCAGGTCTTTCTGCCCATAGCTCCCCCAATAAATGAAGCCCAGGACAGGATGAAGGTGTGGAGACCTTAGCAGGAAGGAAGTGGCATCTCATGATGCTTTCAGGGAAGCATCTTCATGATCTGTTCCCACATCTCACTATGGCACATCCCTCACTGAGCACAGCCCAGAGACAGCCTGCTGATTTAACCATGCACTCAGCAGATGATGAAGTGTCCCATGACAGCCTGTCTGCATTCCCCATCTCTTGCTTCACCTCTGCTTTCAGGGTGGGTGCAAAGGTGGATCCTGATGCCTTCTCTCAGCTCCATGGCTGGTCTGCAGTGATTGGTGCCCCTTGGCATGAGGTCATCTTACAGCTGGAAAAAGATGAGGCAGCTGTGGCATATGAGATGAGATGAAGGGTCAGAGGGACTGATAGGCTGTATTTTAGTCCCGGTCTTGTCATTCATTTATGGGTCTTTTCAAGTCAGGGTGTGTTGATTTGCAGCATGACAGGCAGCCGTAGGCAGCTATTGGGCAGAGCTCTGAGCTCCTGTCTGTTTCAGTGGCAAAGGCACGTCGTCTCCGAAATCTGGCTCTCCATAATGACCCTGGGAAGTGCTGCAGTAGCAGCAGGTTCAGACTGCAGCGATTTATTTCTCTCTTCAGCGTTGGTCCTAGCAGGGGAGGGGGGCCCTGCCTGCTTGGCTGCCTTTGCCTGCTTGCCATAGATCTTCCATCAAGGAGTCACCGAGGTCTCTGCTCTTAAATCTGGGTCCGCACTCTCCTTCATGGCTGCATGCGACCCCGACCTGCAGCAGCATCCCTCACTCCTGCTTTAAATCTCTCCCAAGCAGCTGCTGGGGACATCAGCATTTTCTCTTGCCAGCCCATAGAGACCAGGAGCCAGCCCTGCTAGGGAAGGAATTAACCCAGCAGCATCACATATCAGAGGTATCTTTTTATTGACTGTTTACAGAAATACAGTAGCACTCCACTTAGGTGGTGTAGGCGAGTTCTCCAGAAGGTGCCTTCCTTCTCAGCACTGCTGGGAGATCCCAAGGAGAAACCTGCCCTTTAACACTTTGGGGTTTCTCTGGAGGCTTTGGGGCTCCCCAGCAAGAACTTCCTAACACCTTCAGCTCTCCAGGGGTTGGGGGTTGTTTGAACCAGTGGATGAAATTCAAGAGAAAAAAAGGAAAAGAAACCCCCACAAACTGGGGAGGTGGGGTGGTCTGAACACACCTGATATGTGGTGAGCTAGCCCTGCCATGATCCCCATCCATCACTGTAGGTGTCTCCAGCTCCAAAGGACCCCACTGCTCCCTAGAGTTCAGCTGTCGGCCACTAAGCGTGCGTAGCTCTGGGCTTTACACGCTCTTTTCACACAGCTTGTTGGCCATAAAACAACTATTTCTTGGTCTATTTTTCTTCCTGTACATGTGTAAGAGCGAGACCCTTTCCTTCAGCTGTTCACATACCATTTCAGGGCAAGAAGGGTATGCTCAGCTGGGCTGATAAACTAATTTAACTTTTATTTATGTATTTAATTGACTTTTTTTTTTTTTTTTGGCAATCAAGGTGTAGTGGTTGGTTTGTTTTGTGTGTCCTTGCTACAAGAAACTGCAGACACTTCTGGCGTAGAGGCATTTTGGCGGCAGCAGCTGCTGTTGGCCTCACTCAGTAGTCAGTGAGAGGGTATCGCAGGAAGATGAAGATAAGGATGATACAGAAGGTGGCAAGGGCTGAGCTGGTGATGTTAAAAAGCCGGGCTGTCTTGGCATCTTCAACTGCTCCATTTAAGTCATTGAGGAGTTTCTTATCCCGGACCTGAGACAAAAAGGTAATTAAAGTAATTGCAACATACATGAAAGGCATAATTTATTTCAAGCAACAGCCACAAAACCCAGTGCACCTGTACGTGGTTACCTGTACAGGTGACCTGTGAGGACTGGGTTGGGCCACTTGGCATTTGAGCACTTGGGGTGCAGTAAAACACCCTGAGGTGAGGTTTGCACCCAGTCTCTGCTATGGGTTGAGTTTGTGAAGCCAAGCACTGTAATACCTGTGGGCTGGAAATCCTTGGAAGCAGAGAAGACCTGAAAGAAGGACCCATTGATGTTACCAACCAGGCAAACCAGGGCCCCATGGTTCCCGGAGTGGGGCAGTGTCATTTGGAGCCTGAGGGTGCACAAAGGAACTGAGATGCCATTGTACATCCCAGGGACACAGGCACTAAAGCACACTTCCCACCGTGTCGCAGCACCCTGGCCCTGTAGCACCAGGTTTTGGCTCCTCCAGCCCACAAGGCAAAAGGCTGCCTGCAGTTTTGGTGAGCATCCCCATGCCTCCGTCTGCACTGAGGGGCCGAGCGGGTGAGAGCTGGCACGGCATCCTACTGCAGCTCCAGGGCTGCGCACGAGCCTCCAGCATATTAAGTAGTCCTGGGTTAATGAGTTCTTTTCCTCTTGCAGGTCTTATGCGGATTGTGTAGCATCTCTGCCACAGGCAGTTTCCTATTCTGACAGCACAGTCTGCTCCCTTCATTATCCTGCGGGCTGGGACTTACATGGGCTTTCCTTGGGACAGCTCTGCAGTGGGCAATGATTGTGCATGTCCGTGTCACTGGCCTGTCCTCACCTCCTCCAGGCTGCCAGGCAGTGCATGACACTGCCAGGCAGCAATGCCACTAGCGGGCTTTACCGAGGTACGAGCATTCCCAGGCAGCAGATGGCACTGCAAGGCAGCAGATGACACTGCCAGGCAGCAATGACATTACCAGGCAGCATGTGGCATTACCAGGTAGTGGATGGCACTGCCAGGCAGCAGAAGGCATAGCCAGGCAGCACATGGCACTGTAAGGACATGATGGCATTGCAAAGCAGCAGATGGCACAGCCAGGCAATGATGCTATGAGCAGGCAGAGGTGGTACGACAAGGCAGTGGATGGCACAGCGAGGCAGTGACGGCACAGCCAGGCAGGCAGTGATGGCACGGCCAGGCAGATGATGGCACTGTCCATCAGCAGCAGCTCTGCAGTTGGATCCCAGCAGAGGAGGGGTCAGACTCCACTGCTTCCTAGCAGGGATATGTCCCTGTCCCCAGGATGCCCCTTCAGCCAGCACTCAGCAGATTCAGGCAGCTGGAGTCACAAGGATGAACACAAGGACCTGGACGAAAGCACCAGGACACTTGACTCCTCATCCATTTCCAGTATCCAGTATCCAGGTGGGGTTCCCAGGGTGTGGCAGGGCCTGCCCCACTGCCTGCTCTTGGGTGGGGCTGTGGGGAGTGGGGGCTGTGAGCCCTTTGCCTGCCCTGCTGCCGGCAGTGAGAGCCCCACTGGGCACTGCTGGCCGGACACAGGATGTGAGTGGCAAGCCGCAAAAACCAGCACCAGAGTCAGACTGAGGAATATTAAAAGGCTTTTATCGATCAGGAGCTTTCAAAAAAGACACTGCAACAGATTCAGACCACATCTTCCAGACTTTCCTCTCTTCCTCCTGCAGTGTTTACCCACAGGGCTGTCCTGAAAGCCTTCTGCTGGACTTGGGGAATGGTTGCTGCACCCCTTGTTCCCACTGAGTTGTGCTGGTTCATGGGTCCTCCAAAACTGCAACTCAGACCCTCAAGCAACAATCCTTCTCTCCATCACACTAATGAGGACCTCTCTGCACAAGCAAACCCTGATCTTCTGAACTGTGGGTAGGGAAGCTGCTGTTGGCATGAGACCCACAGGATCTAGTGCTGGCAGGCACAGAGGCCAGAATGAGAGCCTTTTTTCATACTTGTCTTACACCAAACTGTGCCATGTCCTCAGCCTCTGATGTGCCCTGCTTGTTGGAGCCTGGAGCTGGGGCCATCTACTCATTGCTCTGCTGTGGAGTGCTCAGCTCAGCATCCTTCTGGGATCGCAAAGAGGGGACCTGATGGTGTGTGGACCTGCATGTGTCTTTGGGGGACACTTGGCTAGAGCTCCCAGCAGAGGAGATGATCTCTGGGAAGGCATCAAGCCGGCAGCTTGGGAGCCCACATGCCTTTCTGTGTCAGCTGAATGTCCGGGATGACTCACATTTGAAATTACTCCGTAAGTTTAACATCCTCCCAAAAACCCATGGGCTCAGCAGCACCAGGCATTTGGCACCTCCTCACGCACTGGTGAGAAGCCCCTGAGGTGCTGGATTCAGGCCAGAAATCCGTTTGCTGCTCCCAGCAGACTCTTTGAAGCTCTCACACACTTTCCTCTTCCCAGCGGTGGGGCTGCCTCAGGCAAAACCGACACGGAGCCAATGACTTCTGTCCCCTCCTGCACTGTAACCCAGTGCTCTCTGCCGCAGGCAAGCTGGTGTTTGCTGTCAGTGTTTGCCAGGCAGACAGAGGTTTCTCCAGCAGACCGGCATGGCCGGCACACCGAGCTCTGCAACCCTCCCGCAGCCAAGCCGCTTTACCTTTGTGGGACCCGTTCCTCTTGGCTCCAGGAACTCTCTCTTACTCCTCACCTCCTGTTCCTCGGGCACCCTACAACCCTAATTTCCATGCTCAGCCTTCTCCAGTGCTCCCAGCAGCCTCTCCCACCTGACACCAGCTCACACTCGTGACTGGTGCTTTAGCCCTTTCCCATTACATACTTCAGCAGTGCCTCTCCTTGACTTTCCCATGGCTCTCCCTTTGGCCTTGCTCCTGTCACGCTGAGCTGCTGAGCATTTGTGGTGAGGGGTGCCTGGGGCTGCCCTTTCCCCAGTGACACCATTTCCCCCTTTTTTTTTTTTGTCCCCTCCATCTATTCTCTTTTCTACTGTTCATGTCCAAACGATGGCTGCCTTTGACTCCTACCAAAGGGCACCCAGCTGCCTCCTCTCCCTGCACCTCCAGCTGGTTCCACCCACACATTCCTGTCAACCCCTATGGCTTCAGTGATCACCCTCATCAAAATCATCCCTGATTGCCCATAATCATTTATACTGAAATGGAGCCTCTAAGTGCAAGGGCCCTCGTGGCATAAAATCACAATGAAAAGCAGTTTCTCCTTACACACCACTCACAGCTTCAGCCTCCCACATCTCTCCAGGGCAGCCTCACCTCCTCCTGCATGGCCTTGCACCCCCAGATGCTTCCAGATGTCTCCATTTAATATCCTGCTGTGGCAACTAAGCCAGGCTCTGGAGTAGCTCTCCTGGAGAGCAGATAAGTGTTTCAGCTTCTTCCCTGTTTTGTCCTTAAGGACATGCTGGTGTCTTTCTTATAGCCCAGCTTCAGCTTTTCCTATTTTCATGCTCCTGTGGCCACCATCATCATAATGTGCTGGCAGCTGGTGCACAAGCTTCTGGGAGCCCTGGAAGCTGATTCCTTCCATAGCCAGAGAGATGAAGCATAGTGAGGGACAGGTCCTCAAGGTCACAAAGCTGAATTTCCACCCCAGACCCAAGTGTGGTGTTTTCTTAGTCACAGGCTCTTCTCATCATCCCTTTGACCCTTCTCACCTTGCCTAAAACTACATGGGGATTTTCAGCCCTGCTTTGCACTGAGATGACTGACGTGTGAGGATAATTACATCTGCTGACTGGGGTTTCCCTGGGCACCTCCAAGCACTATGGGAGTGGGTGTCCTCTTTGGAGATCTCCCCCTGGACAAGGCAGAGCTCACCTCTGATCCAGGCTGGCAACTTACACAATTTCTTTCTTCTTCCATGCCTATCCTTATGTGAAACACAGCCAGCTTTTGTGCTCTAACAGGCAAAGCGTTCTTCTCTCCTTTCCCACCAGCAAAAGGCAGTGTGGCCTTTCCATCCATCCCTTCTTGCCTGTCACCTCCCTGCTGCTCACCTTGTCTTCTGATATCTCCGTCTCACTGTGTCCTCCCACACCTCCAGGATGCCAGTGCCCAAGGGTTCTTTCTCTCCCTCTCATCACTGTCCTCTGCAAGTGCTCCCCTTGGCTCCTACCACCCCAATCCCTCCCCTAGCAGTCACCTCCCCTCTTTCTGCCCTGAAGCTCAGCCCCTCTCATTTTTGCGAGCAGCAAACTTGCTGCTCTAGTAAAAAGTGCTGCCTCAGCTTGCAGGAGACGAATGGTTTGTTGATAACGAGTCTAATGAGGCTGTTTTTAAGGCAGCCTGGAAGTCCACAGCTGGTTGTCAGTAAACCCATTTCTATGCAGAGCTCCATGTCCCTGTACAGAAGGAGTTCTGGAGGCGATCCTTGGATTTATTTGCTCTGTGAATTGCTCAAGAGCTCTCCAGCCCACGTGCCTCCACCACACCGGCACTGGCATCACGGGACTGTCACCCCTGCATTTCACCCACGTCCATAAACCATTGCTCCTTCCCAAAAGCAGGATGAGAGCCTGCTGAGAGGTTGGGTGCGGCAGCTTCTCAGGGTTAACAAATAGCTGTGGATTTGTGCTGGTCTGCTTCCACTTGAAACAAGGAAGATCAACAAGTGGCAAGAGGGGAAGGCAAACAGCCGTGCCTGCAGCTGTGTGCTAAGGGCTGGGCAGAGAGTGGGCAAGAGAGGTTGGCATATTTCCATGACCTCAAGGGGCAAGAAAACTCTGCAAGTAACGCTGTGGGCTGCTGGTGAGGCTTAAAAAGCGAGCAAAGCTCCTTGGCATCTTCATCTTTATAGAACCACAGCGAGGCATTCATACTGCAGCTCATCTCAGATCCCAGCTCCTCTGATCTACTGCCTCATGGCACAATGGGTACAGAGGACTTGGCTCACCCCGACAGTCTCCAGAGACAAACCTCTGAACAACTGAAGTGAGATCTCCTGCCACCGGGCACTGATGCATCATTCATTACCACTTGGAGCTGGGAAAGGGGAAGGGAGGGAGCTGCTGAAAATCAGACCACATTTGCTTCTGATCAAAACCAACTGAGTCCAAAGCATTGCTGTTGGAGTGATACTTTTATCTGTTCTGGGCTGGGGTTAGGGTTACTTTAGGATTTCTAACTTTTCTGGCCCTGCTGTTTATCTCTTCTCCCCCAGCATCCAGCACACATGATTAGATGCAAGCGCCTTGCTTGCACTCTGGGAGGCTGACCTTGAGAAGTCTGAGAGGCTAGAAATGACCCCTGGAGGGATTCATGAGTTGTGTGACCCTGTTGCAGCCCAGCAAGCTGTGTTTGCTCAGGATCTGGCCTGCTATGGGGGTAAATAAAGATAAGGCGTGCTGCCACACTCCTGTGCAGAGTGCTTGGCTCTGACGTCTGTCACACACAGAACCTGCCTTGTATGTCACAGTTTCTGCCCTCACCTGACTTCATGTGTTGCTTTCTTCACAAATTCTTTGGGGCTGAGGTGGGGGGTTTTGACATTTTTTAGTAAGTGATTGTCACCATGAACTAGCATTTCCCTGCAGAAAGAAATCTAGAAGGCTGTAGCTAGCATGCAAAAGGCCAGGCAGACATGCCCATTTTCCCAGCTGTGGCTGAAGCCAATAAAATAGGGCATGAGGAAGGAGAATATTACAGCTTCACAGTAATATTCAAGTGTACCAAGCATATATCTGTCTTCCAGTGTGGGCATTATGCTGCTGAAACCAGAGGAAATGTTAGGGTGTGCTAAGATACATACTGAAACATCTCCTGGACTTGGGTCACGAAGGAGATACTGCTTTATTAACAGTATCAATCTGTCAGAAGCAGGTGACCTTTTTGACAGGGAATTGAAAATGCTATTTCTGATAATGAAAACGATAATTCCTGAAGTTGCTAGATGTTTCAGTTATTCAAAGGAAGTGTAAAAGCTGTAACCCAGGAAGCACTTAATGGCATCAGTGCACTGATGGCCCTGGAGGAAACCTGTGCTCCACTGGCTGAGGGCTCTGCTGTCAGGGAACCCAGAAGAGGCTCAGGGAGAGGAAGATGCAGCTTTACTCCTCCTTCCTACAGCACCTCAGTCAGTCCCTTCAGAGCACAGACATCCTAGAAAGGCTGGACTTAAGTGCCAACTGCTCAAATGTCCTTACATTTAATTGCAGAGGAACATGAGAAGACTGTTTAAAGGGACATCTGTCCTCAGGGCATTTCTTGCTCCTTTTTTCTCTGAACTTCTGGGAAAAACATTATTGATGGTTAAAGAGAAGAAAACATTCCTCTGGAGAAATAACCCTAACACCCAGCCTGGCTAGGGTGTTGTGAAGATCCCTGCAGTAGCTGTGGGTAAGGAACACAGCTGCCTTTCTGGACATCCCTGTCTTCCCCAGGACAGACTTGCTACTGCCCCAGCATCTGCATTGCCTCTCACCACCCACCCCAACAGCAGTTCATGAGAGCACTAGGCATCCCTTCAGCCACTTGCTAGCTCTGTCCTCTGCCTCTGAGGGACATTTTGTTTCTATTTTCCCTCTGCCACAGAGTCACAGCCACTGGGGAACTACAAAACCAGAGCAGAGTTATTTCTACCCGCTCAGCGTTACCTCTGTTTGGGTACCGTGGTTACATCCCATCAGCTGCTGCCTTCTCAATCCGAAAGCCAAGGCTGTTTTTTGACAGCCATCTTCTATTCTCCTTTCTCTGATTTGGAGCAAATTTGCCCATTTGCCTTCACTCACCGCTGCCTCTTTTTTTCATGCTCGAGTTTGTGTCCTCTAGATCTCTGCAGACAGATGCCAAGCCCATGTCTCTGTCCTTGCACAAGGCCCTGGGTTACTTCTGGGCTTTGCCCCTCCTTCCACCCCATGTCAAGGATAGTGAAGGATCCAGCCTCTAAAAACTTTGCAGGTGGCAGACACTACTCTATCCTGTCACCAGGGGATGGGTCAGCCCTGTTCTCAGGCTGTCCTGCCCTCACTGCTGCAGCAGCAAGGAACCACATGTACCCAGATACTCATGGTAGCCTCTTCCACAGGAAAGATGTCAATCATTAAAGGCAAATACAGATGAGGAAAGGTTTAAAAAATAAGGAGGAAGGCAGTTTTTTCTTTCCTTGCTGGATCAAGGTATGACGGGTGTTAAGGGACTTGCTCCCCCCACTTATATTAGCCTGCGGCTGACTGGATTTGTCCTTTGCTTGTGATGATGCTTCGCCCCAGGTTGATTTAAGTTATTAAGTGCCTCACCTGGGCAGCAGCAGAGCCTCCTGCACAGGCAATGAATGAGAGCTCGCCTCCCATCTTGAGGAACGAGAAAACTGAGGCAGGCACCACAAGGCCAGTGCTGAGTGAGCCCAGGACATGGGGCTGCAGACTTGTCCCTGAGCCTTTCTGATAGAGACCCTGACAGTGTTTGGGAGCAGCCTCCTTGCAGTGCTGGGCACTCACAGACCAGCTCACAGGAGCTGTATGGGGTTAATTGATCTGCTTCTGTGACGAAGCCCGTCTGCACCCTGGCCTTCCTCTAAATGCTGCCTGCCAAAACAAATCAGCCAGCTCCTCTCCGGGCCACCCAGCCGCCCCGGGCTCTCTGCACATCCATTCAGTTAGTTTTGCATCTGGCAGGCAGGGAAGGGGAGGGCAGCCCAGGCCCCTCTCTCCTGGCAGCTGCCAAGGGGCTGCCTGTTTGCCAGGCAGCATCCCTGCCGGGCTGCTCTCCCCTGCAGCTATCAGGAATAATAACCTGGTCCCATTCCCATCATGGGCTGTGCTCCACTCCATCACCCTCTCCAACAACACAGCTCTGTATCTCCCCAGAGCCTGACACTGTCGGAAGCCCCCTGCACTCTCTTCCACTTCCTCACCATTCCCATGATGCTGGCAGGTCTCTAGGGCTTGTTTTGGGATTTATAGGGTTTGGGGTGGAGAAAGATGGCCACAAGCTCTGGTGTTTTAATTATGGAGAGGACAAGAAAGAAACAGATTGCCCTGCACTTTGTAAGCTTCTTACCCCCTGCAACTTGCCAGCTGATGGCTGATCCTGGCTGGCTGCTTCTTACTGTTCCTGCCTGACCATCCAATGCTGCTGGGTCCTATCCTGATGATCTCTAATAGCCAGGATCCTAAATAAGAGACCTAGTGCCGGCGTGCCTGCAGGTGCAGCATGAGCCAAACCAGCCCTGTGTTGTCTGCCTGTCACCCTGCAGCAGCCGTACAGAGGAGCCTCTGAGGGTACTTGGATCAAGTAAAAGTGCCTCTTCCCCACCTGAAGTAACATCCCAGGCTCCTCAGCTCTTCCCATCCCCATCCCCATTGTCTGCAGCCTCTCATTTGGGTGGCAAAGATGTGTTTCACGTAAGGCACAACCCCCAAAGGCTTCCCCCCTGCCTGGTCACCCCTTACCCCGAGCCTCGCACTCAGTACTCACTTTCAATGAATAGGCCAAGGCGATGAAGCCGAGGCAGCAGAAGTTGAGGTATACAAAGTTGAAGATGGACCAGAGATAGTAGTCGTTCACCTCGGTGGTGTCAGGGTAGATTTCGATGACAGTGGTGGGGTTGGTCATTGTCTTCTTCTCCACTGAGTGCTTGCACGGGACCGCTGGCCGCAGGCTGTCCCCTTTGCAGCTCTTGCTCTCCATGAGATAAACGGCAGAAGAAGGAGACAGGACGGGCGAAGCTTGCCGGAGAGCTGGGGGCTTGGCGATGCAGGCGAAGCAGCCCTGCGGGGGGCCTTGCGGAGGTCTCGGGGTCCAGGCCACCCCCTCAAAGGGGCATGGCGGGCCCAAGGGGGGGTCCTGTGTCCTCTCCGTGGTGGCTGCCGCGGCGTCACCGCGCTCTGCCCTGGCGAAGCGAAAAGCCCCCCCCGTGAAAAACGGGGGTGAGGGGATGGAAAGGCCGGGGGCAGGGGGAGAAGAGAAAGGGGGGAAGGAGCAGAGAAGGGGAGACGTGGGGGGAAGGCAGGAGAGACAGAGAGGGACTGGGAGACCGAGGAGAGAGCAGGGAGAGGAGTGAGGGAGTGGGCAGAGGAGAGAGGGAGGAGAGTAGGGCAGGCAGGAGAGGGAGGAGGGAGCACCGCTACACCCGGGGACCACGACGCCGCCGCCTCGGCGCGGAGCTGCCGCCGGCCCCGGCCCCGCGGCGGGGGCAGAGGCGCGGGCAGGGCGGGCAGCATCCCTCCCCCTCTGCCACGGCCTCCCCCCGCCGCTGCCCGCTGGCCTGCGTGACCCGCCTTCCAGCCACCACTGGGGAAATAATCTTTTTTTTTTAAAAAAAGAGACAAATAAAAGCAGAAAGAAACACTTGGGAGGCGCCGGGGGGCTGAGAGGGAGTTGCCAGCCGGCCGCGCTGCAGCCCCCCGCAGCCTTCCCCCCCCGCCTGTCCGTCTGTCGGTCTGTCGGGGCCTTCTCCTTTCTGTCCCATGCCGGGATGGGAGCCGGTGGCTCGGCTGCGGGCGGAGCGGGTCTCCGGGTGCGGCAGAGCAGCCCGCCCCTCCGCCCTGCCTCCTTCCTTAGGGGGGTGGATATTTTGGGGGGATATTTTTCCCCTGAGTACTAGTCTTTGCGGGATTCCAGAGGTGATTCCATTTCCCGGTTCCTTCCACCTGCCAGCAGGTTTCCCATACCCCCCTCCCCCCACCTTTTTTTTTTTTTTTTTTAGGATATCGTGGCTGGGGAGGTGGAGGAAGAGGAGGAGGGGAAGAGGGGATGAAGACAGGGGATGGAGAAGGGGATATTAGAAGAAGTTCCCGTCCACCC
Source organism: Chamaea fasciata (assembly GCF_029207755.1). Lineage (NCBI taxonomy): Eukaryota > Metazoa > Chordata > Aves > Passeriformes > Sylviidae > Chamaea > Chamaea fasciata. Next base: position 16,135,909 of record NW_027094092.1, on the reverse strand, counting down.
TAGCTTTGAAAATAGGAGAGACTAGTCCACCTCTGGCTGCCCGTCCGTCCGTCCATCGGTCTCCTCCGAAGGCATCAGAAAGAGCGAGGGATACTCACAAGGAGGGATGCGGGGAGTCGCTGCATATCCGGCTCAGCACTGCCTCCGGCTCGGCTTCCTCGGCGCTGGAGTTGAAGGAGGAGGGGAGGGCGGGCAGGGGGGCACCCATGGACTAGGGATGGGCAGGGAGGGAGTTAGGGGATGGGAAGGTCAACCTGCAGCCCCCTCTCTCCCCCCGCACATGCTTCACGTAGGAGAGCTCCTCCGTGTCCCAGCCCTTCTCCTCGTGTCCCCCCCACTGGGACGTCACCTCCTGCTTGGAGCATCCTGGTAGCGCCCCGCTGGAGAAGGGCATCTCCTGGGCCCCGGCCGAGCGGCTTTCCCGAGCATCAGAAGGGGATGCTCGGCCCTGTTCTCCCCAGTATCACCCACAGAGACCTTTGCAGCGGGGACTCGCTGCAGCCTTGTTTGCGGGTTCACCGCTATGGACCTGGGTGAAAAACTAAAACAAGTGTGGCAGGACTGCGTGGGGACAACCGGAATTAACAAGGGGAGGTAGTGGTGATGCAATGATGTGGGGAAAAACAGGCTCTGGTCGTGAGGAGATGAATGGAAAGGGGATAAATCCTGTGAGTGAGGTAATAGATCCTGCTGGCATGGAGCAAATCCCAATGCAGGCAGGGGTGGAAGCACTCCGACAGCAGGATGCACGGTATGTGGCTGCTTTAGGGGAGGGGGTGGGGGTGTCGTGAAGGCTGGTCAAGCCCGGGAGGATTTGGCTGTGCCCAGGCTTAGCACAGGATCAGGGATGTGCTTGCTACCTCCCATTGCTAACACTCTGGAAGCTGCACGGAGTCTCAGCTCTAGGGTGCTGCGGTAGCGTCCCCCGGGGACATGATGACGGGGAGCAGCTGGTGCCGTGCAGGGACAGCTTGCAGGTCATTCAGGAGGATGCCGCCGTGGCACAGGGGGGGTGAGGACACAAGGACACACCGTGTCACCCCACGGTGACATAGCCTGGAGCAGGTGGCCTTGTTGCAGCAGGCAGTTCAGCTGTGCCGCTGGGGAAGGGTAGCAGAGAAATCCCCAGAGTACTGGAAACAGGGTGGGCAGAACAAAAGTTCGTGTGAGCGGAAACTGCAAGGGAAGGGAAATCCTCTGGAAAAGCCTTAAGCCTACCCACAAAGTGCTGAGCTAAGAAATAAGGATGGTAATTCACTCAGCTCTTCACAGGCAGGTTTGGTTCCAGAGTAGGGACACCCACCCTGTGTTCATCCCTGTGGGTTGGTATGATGAGGGGGAACTTCTTGCACATCCACAGGTCTCGGAGGCTGGAGGAGGTCCAGTTTCCATGAGACTAATTTAATCCTTCTGAAGGAGCCTGCATTAGTTAAAGAAGGACAAATTGCCCTCTGGTTAGGATTTATCACTTCTGGAGTGGCATTGGGTCCTGCCAAAGTAAAGAAGGTTTTATTAGTGCTACAACTGCCTGTGCTGAGACCCAGGTCTCTCTCCAAGAAGCTGCTGAGAAACAGAGGCAGTGCTAGGGTGAGAGTGATGCTCCTGTGGGATTAAGAGGTTTGCCAGAGAGGCAGAGCCATGGCCAGCTGTCGTCAGCTTTTCTGGAGGGCTCGGACAAACTCAGCTGTGCAGAGTATCCTCCCTGCAGGCTCAGGAGGAAAAATGAAACCCCATGGATGCAGGCTGGGGCTACTGCTGAGCCTGCTGTTTGTTTGTCTGGGTAAAGTTGTGTGGGTAACGCTGCTCCTCTTCTTAATGTCAGGCAGGGATGGTGGGTGAGCAGAGAAAAAGGTCAGAGGGGGTTTGGAGCAGGCAAGAGGAGGCAGCAGGATGGTGCAGGGGAATGTGAGATCAACAGAGACAGTCACATTCCCTGGTATGAATAGGACTGAAAGGTCAGGGAGGTTGAATGGCTGCTTTTCCTCTCCAGGTACCAGGTCATCCCTACAGTTTGCAGAGCACTTTTTGGTCTTTGGGTGAGTGATTCATCATCTTCCTCGATGTTAAGTGTGAGCAATGAGAGGTTTATTATGTGGACCACAGTGGCATATATGCAGCACCACTGGTTCAAAAACCATTCATGTGACCCTTCCCCCAGGGAACTGACATAAAAAACGGAAGGAACAAAACTCCTCAATATTCTGCATTATTTTAACCCTCCTCCAATTGTCTGGGGATCTTCAAAGGTCATGCATGCACACCCTCAACCATATGGTCTAGGACTACTTTCCTTTCAAATAAAAGGTGGGGTGAGTATGAATAATCACCTGCATTACTGTGGCATCAAGGCTGGCTTCCCCTTGTGCTAAGCACGGGACAAACACAACAGAAGGATGCTTCCTGCTCCAAAGCAATTCTCCCGTAATCATGTTAGAGACATGTTGGCTGTAGCATAATCAAGCGCTGTGAGAAAATCTTCCGTCTCAAATCCTACTCAAGCTCTTCAGAAAACCATTAGCAGAACCTGACCCTGCTTTTTTTTTTATTTCTGAAGGAAAAAGTCCACAGCCTCCTGAATGCTCCTTTCCTATTACCCCTATAAAATTCCCCAATGTGTTGCTAAGTTCCATAAGCAGTAAGGCAGCCTCAGACTCGGAGGGGTAAATCCAATCTTCCCACTCTCCCTTGATCTCTGTCTCCTGTTCTCTGAGCTTTCATTCTGCATGCCGCTTCTCTTCCCTCCCAAAGAAGCCTAAAAATAAATAAATCCAAGAAAGAGCGGAAAAAGGAAAAGCCATCAGCCCCCAAAACGATGTGCTTAGTCATTCATGGTGAGTAAAAATAGTTTCCCAAATGAACAAATTGCTGAGCCAACCAGATGGGCAAGTCATCTCCATAAATGAGGGGTCTTGTCTTCCCTCTCCTTGGGCAGGTCCTTGTGTTAATGGGCTCTTGGTAAAGCCCTAAGCAGGATTACTTGGAGAAGGATCAGGTCCATGAAGACAGCCCTGGGGGTCGGTGCCAAGCACCCTACTACTTGAGGGGACATGTAATGAAAAATTTGATGTTCTTTGCATCAGTGGAGACATTTAATGAAGAGTGAAATACCAAATTGTCATGTGCATAGAGTTCTGCAGAGATGGTTGCAGTAAACAGCGGGGCTGAAGTAAACCTGAGGACTTCCTGGGCAAGATAGTGTGGGGCTGCATTCAGGCTGCTCCCGGGGCAGGGTGTGCTTTGCTCCCTGCTGGAAAAGCGTGGGTGGGCAGTTCTGGCTCTTGGCTTCTCCTGCTCTTGGCCAAGATCAAGGCTGTAATTGTTCCCACCGGGATGTAACATTCAGCCCACAAGGCACGATTGAAGACTTAGGCAGAATCCCCCCAGCAGAAACAGGGCCCTCATATTCCTGTCAATAAATATTTGGCAGCAGATGACTTGTTCTCCCCTTGGGCTATTGAGGAACAGTGGGCTGCATGATTGGTTTTCAGGATCCAGCCAGCCCTTTTGGGTTAAATCCATCTCTTTAACATAGGAGAACAGCTGATTGGGGAATTTTAGCATCCTGGGGGAACAGAGGCTCAGGACATGCCAGTAGGGAAATCAGCTAAGCTGTATGCTTAGATCTGTGCTCAGAAGATGGGATGGGACTTGGCTGCATCCATCTTGCTTATGTAGATGATGCTTTTTTCAAAGTAGGGATTAGCTCTTATCTTCCACCGGGCACATGGGGCCTTCATTCCGCTTCAGAGTCTCCAGCTCCCATACAGCAGTGCTAGGACTAAAAATTACACAGCTAGGCAAGAGGGATGGATTTTTCCTACATTGTTGAAAAAACCCCATACCATGTTTATCACTGGGCTCCGGGACTTCCCCAGACTTGACACCTTAGCTGATTTTAGGCCAAACTTAGAAACTGAAGCTCCACTTTGGCTGCTACAGGACCACTCCAAATACTAAGCAGGAACTTGGTCTAATCCTAAGTCGGAGCTTGTTCTAACTGGTCCAGATGACCAGGGGACAGCCTGAGTTCCCTGTTAATGGACTACCCTTGGCAATACTCAGCTGGGAAGGTGTGGTCCCAGGAGAAGGCTGTAGGCTAGCAGGGATGCTGGGAGTGCCCACTGCCCCAGTTAGTGGTGATGGGTCATGCTGGTGGCATTGTCATGTCACCTTGCAGAGGCTGACTTACATTTTAAACTATTGAAAATGACTAATCCAACAGGATCCCAGCATCTTTCCTTATCAGAGAGAAGGGGAGAAGCCCTTGTGCAACACGAGTCCACACAAGAGGGCAACCAGATGTCCAGGGACAATAGGTCAGGGAGACACAGTCTCTGCACACCCACAAAGAGTGTGGCATCTCAAACTGTGAAAGAAAAGACCACCCTCAGAGTTAAAGGGGAAAATACTGTATTTTCTTTTCAATAATCTATGAAGAGACAATTAATTCTGACAGCAAAATAATTTTAAAAAACCAGTCACACGATTAGAGATGGGTTTAAAAATGCAAATAAAAGAACAAAGGGAGGAGACCCATTCAGGGAAGACTGCAGTGAACTGGTCCTCCAGCCTATCCTACAGTGCATCACTCAGGGCATGACTCTGGGCCGTGCTTTCCCCAGGCAGCTGCCTCCTGCCTGCTGGCAGACACCAGCCCACCTGGAATCACTGTGCCGGGACCATGCAGGCGGCAGGCGCGGCACGGCCATGGCTCCAGGGCTCCGTCTGGGGCTGTGCTGCACATCCCACTTCTATCTGATGCTGAAGATGTTCAAAAGCCACTGTCAGGTCCATGTCAAGCTTCCCCCTCACATCAGGTCTGTTCAGCAGGTACCCAAGAGGCCAACTCTGTCTCCCCATGCTGAAGAAATCCTGAGGCTGTGAAACGATGTAGCAGGACTTGAAGGTGCTCTGGGCACTTAACTGGTATGAAACTGAAGATCTCTGGAGAGGTGCTGAATATTTGTTAATTTTGGAGCAGCTACTGAAGATTCTTTTTTTTGGTAACATGCTACTGTTCTCTGGCCAGTCTAAAACAGATGTCCTTTGGTGTCCAGATACAGAACTCCTGGTGAAGATTACGAGGAGGCAGAAGCAAGCTTTGGGGAGCAGCAATTGTCACATTTGGGGTTATAGGGAACAATGCATGTGTCCCATGTGTGCCTATACCAGTCCTCACTGTCCATGCCAGACCCCTCCAAGGTGAAGCATGGTTATAATGCCAAACTTATTTCACTGGGCAAAACTAGCTATTCACTCACTGCCCAAAGACCTTTCTCAAAAAATTTCTTGGCCCCACTACTAGTGCTGGCAGGATCATCAGTGAATTTTGGGTAGCCAGGATTTTGCCATCTGTTTAGCCTGGTTTGGGGTCATGGCCACCGCTAATCTTATCCTTTTGCCACTTGCAGCTTTACTCCTCATCTCGTGCCACTCCCTTAACTTCAGGACCTGTTCCAGCACACTGGGAAAATGAAGTCTTTTACTCCAAGCACAGGGGCTGGAATTCTTGGCAGGCTCTCTTCTGCTTTCCAGTACTGCTTAAAACTCATTTTATCATCCTCACAGCTCCACCAGTGTTTGCCTACCAGTGCCAGCCCAGCAAGTGGCTCCACACGCGCAGATCTCGGCTCTCTGGGAGGGTCTGTGTGCACAGCTACATCAGCTAAATCTGAAGCAGGATGGTGCCTCACTCTCTCAGCTGGACATGAACAGAGCTCACCAGCATTAGTAAAGTGGAAAGCAGGTACAGAGGGTGTTAAAGGCAGTTCGATTTTGGGACACGGCAGCAGGGAAAGTGAATGCAAGTCCAGCAGCTGACATGGCTGGACTGCAAACTCTCCTGCCCAGGAGGTTTGCTGGCTCTGCCAAGCAAACCTGTCTCTTGAGTTTTGGGCAGTTCAAAATGCTGTGAATCATGTTTCCAAAAGCTCTTATGTGGCTGACAAACATGGATTTTCCCAGTATGATTTCAGCCTGTAGAGTACTTAGTTGCTTCAGGAAACATTATTCTCAACTCACTGGCTGTGGTTGAAGCTGGGAAGATTTGCTGTTTGGAGAACCTGGGAGAAGGTCACTGAACTCAAGAGAACTTGTGCCACATGACTTTGCTCAGCAAAAGGCTGGGCCTTCACGGCCCTGAATTCAAGTTACCTCTATTATAACCTATCTTGACCCTCTTAATATTCATACCGACTGAAAAGCCCCACTGGCTAGAGCCCCCTACAAACCTTTGTCCCATTATGTCAGGCATGTGGACATCCTGGCTCCCAGCTCTCTCACTAGTGCCATCATTAAACAAAACACACCACCACAGCCCTCAGGCTCTGAAACTCATCCCCTGGGCACACTACCGTGCTTCCCCATTGCTGCAGCCCAGGTCTCCTAGGACCAAGCCAGCACAAACTCCTTGAGAAATGACCTACTGGTCACTGCCTCAACCTGCCAAGGAAGGGTCATAAAGACAGATTCCCCCAGGCTACCCACTCCCCCACTTAAGTGAAAAAAGTAAAAACTAATGTGCAAGACAGCCTTCCCTTGTCCCTCTCCCCCAGCACAGAAGACCAAACCCAAGAGCAGTAGCACAGCCTCTCTGCATGAACAGACATGCCAGGGGCTGGCTTCAGCCAGTTGTTCCCCCCTCCAGGAAGGACAACAGTGCTGGGAGATGTGAGATGGGGCCATGTTCAGCTCTGAGAATCATTCTCAAAAAACTACTGGAAGACCTAGCAGTAAAGCAAGGGACTACTCCAGCTGGAGTTGTCAGCTAGAGAACTCCCAGCACCACTTACTCAACAGAGTGGAAAAAGTAGCTAGCAGGGCACTAATGACTATTTTCCATGTAATTTTAAATCTAGTTCCATTTCTTTTTCTTTTTTTTTTTTTTTCCCTTCCACTCACTGGGTTTCTAATACTGGTAACCTTTCTCTACAGCTCCCATGTGTGTGTGTGTGTGTTTGTGTGTGTGTGACAGAGGCAATGGGGGTCAGATGTTTAGGCACTTGGGGCAAAGCCAACACGGTTGTGATCACGGTCAAAGACAGAGTAGTAGGGTCCAATAAAGACATCTCCCAGGATCCAGAGTGGGCCCCCAGGGGGTGGGATGTCCAGGCCTGAAAAGCCACTCATGCATACAGGTTGTGCTGCTCCATCAATCTAGAAAGAAGAGTGAAAGCTTCAATTTAAGCAGGTCACTCCCTTCCCTCCACCTTGCAGGCTTGGCAAGAACACCTGCAAGGCCGTCTTTGCTTCAGCCTCTCCCAGACGGAGATCCAGAGATTGCAAAAGTGACTCCCAACCTACCACTTCTATGACTCCAAACCCAGCTCCCCTTCCCTTAAGCACTAAAGCACTAAAGCATCAAGCAAAGCTGCACATGACCATAAACCTCCCAGCCCATGCAGCTCTGAATTAGAGCCATTGATGAAGATCTGCACAAAATGGTCCTTGCGAGTTGATTTTGATGGCTTAAATGACAGGCTGGTGGCCTCTGCTGTAACAAGGCCTCATGGCACCAGAATGCAGCATTTAAGAGCTAAATTTTTGTATAAAGTGATGCAACAGCTTGCCTCCCCTTCCTTAACCATCCCGCTATCCCTCACAAGCATTATGCAGAGGGTCTTTTTCCTGTGAGACTTTGATGAGGTTACCTGGATCCATCTGCGGTGGCATCACCCTGACACCCAAACCTTTCAGACTTCTTCCCAAGCACCGGTTCCAGCACTGCTTTGGCTGCTCTTGCTTTGGGGCAGTGGAAGCAAAAGCCAGGCCTTGGGAAAGAAGCGTAAGGCTAGAAAAATCTGCCTGGACATACCTTGAGGATATACTCTTTTGGTGTGAGAACGAAATTCTTCCCTCCTAGTACCATTGTGACGTTAGGCAGCGTTGGCACTTTTTCACAGGGGACCATGTACTGAAATTGCAACAGTAAAGGCTTTAGATTGGACCTCCCACACTCTCTGTCTTCCTCAAGCAGTCACATCTTTGCCGCAGTTTCCCTAAAACCAGCTCATCTTGGTGCAAAAACTCAAGCTGGGGTAAGTAGGCTGCTCCCTGACTAGGGCTCCAAGCTGAGGGGCAAGAGGGCTTCATGGATAGGCATGGAGCCAAAGGATGCTGCACTCATATTTTGGCTCTGCTGAGTCCCAGGGTGCCACAACTCTTTTTTTTTTACCAGAGGAGAGGCAGCTGTGACTCAGTAAACATCAAAGCCAGTTTCATTATCAATGGCAAGTCTTGGGGATCATGGCAGGTCTAAGCCAACTATTGCTGCAACCTGGGGTCTCTGCAGAAATGCCTGACAAATGTTCATGGCTCTGATTTGGGAGGGTTTGCAGAGCAGGCCATTTTTTTCTACAGGGTCTTTATAATCCATATTCTTCTACAATTTTAGGGAGGGGAGAGTCTTGTGAGATTAGCTTTGATGGTTGGAAACTTTCATGCAAAGGGTTGCCATTTGCATGAAAAGTACTTTTATTGAAGTGTCTCTGGCCTCAAATTAATGTGAATCCTTTGTCTCAGCTGCAGCTCAGATCCCTTCTCTTCCACCTCCCAGAGATGGGTGGCAGAGGTGACTCAAAGCTTCCCAAAGTTCATGGGACCTTGGCTTTCTACCGTGAGTATGAGTAGGGTAGTGAATACTTCCCAGGGTCAAAAGATGAAGGGCTCCCTGCTGTGCCAGTGGCTTTTCCAGGAGCACAGGCTGGCAACAAAGATCAGAGGGAGCAGAAGACTAGGATCTCAATAAGCATCTGGATACAAAGTAGGGTGTAAGCACTGGTGCTGTGATGGCCATAGACGCCCACATTTCCAGCCTGGCCTCACCTCGCCTTTTATGAGTGGTTTTGCACCAATGGCCTCCTGTATCTTCTTCACATCTTTGCTGGGGCCAGTGATGAGTGAGGTTCCCGTGTCCACGATGGCCTCACAGCCCCCCTCACACAGGGTCGGCCCGTCGGCAACATCCACCCTGGGGAGAGATGCCCAGACATTAGACAACCCTTAAAGGCCTCCCAGTGAAGGCTGCAGGAAGCAGTACACAGGAAGGCAAGGGAGGGCTGTGACAGACACCCAGGAAAGACAGATGCTCAGAAACACTGATGCAGCAGCAACTCAATGCACAGACCCCCTGGCTCCCTGTTGTCTGCTCGTGACTGAGCAGGTGCCTTGAAGCGTAACTGGATTTCTGCAGAGAGCCTGAATGCTGCCTGTATACCCCGCCTCCTACCTGCACTCCAGAGCTAGCACCGCAGCTAATGGACATGGGAGAGAGCTAAGGACAATGAATTACGGACTTTTATGGCCTGTGCTACTGCAGAAAAACGAAGGGTTAAAGGGGTGGTGTGACAGCCATGGGCAAGGGAAGGGTTCCTACACAGAGAAAAGGCAAGCCAGGACCTGCTTGCCTTCCTCATCCCCATTGCATTTCACAGCGGTGCAGAACGACAAAGCCTTCTAGCCAAGGGTCTGCCATACTTTGCCAACGCTGCAGCTCTGAGGGAAAATGAGAACTAAAGCACTGTGCTGGGGAGGGATGCAGTTCCCAGGAAAAGGACACACTCTGATCACAGGCCACTTTAAACTTCCCATCACGTGGGAGAGCTCAGAATAGACCATGGGGTTGGCGGCCGTCAGCTCAGCCTGCTCTCCTCCCCTCTGCCTCCAACAATGCGCGCTGATTGCTGCGCCGTGCCCTTCAGTCAAGGGCTGGCTTCCTGAGGCCTCATCCTGCTCCTCCGGAGCTGTGTGCAGGACAGCCATGCAGCTCAGGCCTTGCTGAGAGCTGAGCAAAACTGGGCTCTAATCTACGGGGCTCACCCTGCCTGCAAGGAGGACACACTGGCATTTTACTCCGCTTTGCAAGGATGCAGCAGGCATCCTTTCACAAGGGTCAAGCCATAAACAAGAGGAAAGGATTTCACAGAACATCTCCTTATTGCTTCTGCCTTTTGTCTCCTTCCAGTGACCAACAACCCAGCCCTAGAGTGGGATTTAATCTCCTTTTTTTGGCGTGGATGTGTTGCAGGGATGATTCCTTTGCGAGGAGGGTCTCATCCAAGCCTCAGGCATGTGCTGTCTGCACATGCGACCCCACACGTGTAGTCAGGTGGATGGGGAACTTACGAGTCCATGTGGATCTGCCAGTAGGCCTTGCGTGTGACATTAAACCAGCTGAAGTCGCCCTTGTAATACTTGGGGTCAGTACCTCCCAGGACCATCTCACCACCAGGGACACCAGCAGGATCTCTGAAAAACAATATCCAAACCTGTGAACATCAAGAGCAGGGCGAGAACAACCTGCTTCAAGTGCCTCCCAAAATACCTGCTGGGATGCTTGGAGGTGAAGCACAGCATTAACAGTATTGGAGAGAGATAACTTATGTTGTGCTATGTTATGTCAGTATAGGGACAGATATTGTGAGATAGGCAGAGATGGGGAAACAGGAATATTTTGGTCCAGCCAAAGCATCCTGCAGCTTTCCACCTGGTACTTTCTCACAGAAACCTGAAGAAACTCAGGAAAGGGGGATGGCAAAGGGGAGGTGAGCACTGACACAGGGACTTCCTATATCAGCTTGTAGAAAGTGCCCGTGCAGGGCTGGATACAGCTGATGCAGGGTTAGGTTATCTGCACTCAACTCGGCCAACCAGCAGCCTTGGAGTGAATCCTCAAGGTTACCATCAGGTAAGAGCTAACTGCTGAGCAGATGGGCAGAAATATGGTGATGGGGGAGGGCTGGTGCTTGACTGGCCAGCAGCAGCCCTCTCTGCCCCCCTGCTCTTGGTGTGCTACTTTTTGGGCTGAAGTAGTTCAGAGCTGCTGCTGCAGTACCAGAAAAGTGACGGGGTGTCCTGTGGGGAGCAGCAGTTGGTGGGAAGGTGCTGGCAGCTGCAGAGGAGGATTTCCCCGGGTGGTGACAGAACATTAGCCCCCTCATTAGTGATGACTGATGGGGGGCACCCTTGCCTGGGAGGCAACATGGTGGTAGCCACATGGTTTATGGATTTTGGCAGCAGACTGGGGCTGTTTACCTCTCTAAAGGGGGCTGCAGTAGCAGCAATCTCATGATCACAGCCCTGTTTATTTTTATTTCTCTTTCCTCTGGAAACATCCTCTATTCATCAGTTAAGAAATATGGTCACAGATCCACCCAGCCCTTTACAGTAAAAGAACTGCATTTCTACTTCCCTGCTCCTTACTTCAGAGCAGCAAACATAAGAGATGTTGGTGTGACTGGTCCTGCAAACAGAACTTGCTGTGACTTCCCCAACTCGGAAGTGCTGTCCAGAGTGTAAAACAGCAGATGACAAGAGGTGCTACTGGGAAACAGAGAAAAGCCCACTGGGCTTGCCCTCACAACCAGAGGAGTGCCACCAAACCCAACACTACCTGTTGAGGTAGAAAGAGAACACATTTTTTTCAACCAGCTTCTGTCTCATGACGTTATCGAAGAAAGGCTCAGCGCCCTTCACAGAGATCCTTGGGAATGCCAGGCCCAGGATGCCATCAAACTTGGCAGCGATGAATGTTATGCCTGGCTGCTTCGTGGCCTCTCCAAAGATCTGACCCAGGATTTTCAAGTCACCAAGCTGTAGAGAGATAGGGAGGGAAGGGAAAAGCAGATTGTAAAGAAAACTGACTCAGGGGACCAGGGTGGTAACGGAACCTCACTGAACACAGGCTGCAGCACGTCCTTCAATGTGCTGCCATGCTCCTGCCTGCTTTCACCATTACATTTGTAGGCAGCTGCAGAAACCAGATACCCTGATGCCGCTCTTGCCAGGAGAAGAGAATGGCAACTCCAGCCCAGTGGAACCTCCCACATCCCTGCAAAATCCAGCATACTTCTAAGGGCAGGAGAATCCCTTTTTGCAGTGTTCCAGCACTGGCCTTGCTGTTCTACAGCTCCTCCTCTTTATACAGAAGACCGATATCCATTAGGACCTTCTACATCTCCTCCCCTATCACCTACTTCATCATTTCCTCCCAGTCTGAAAAGCTCTTGTGCTATGCCTTTAAACCTCTTCCCCACTCTGGAGATCTTCAAAGTCATCTGTGTATCCTACCTCCTTGGGCACTGCACCCGTCCTCGACTGGGAGCACAAATCCCTCTCACCTCTGCCCACAACCCCTGTGATCTCCCCTACATAAGAAATATCCCTGGGATAGTGCTGAATCTCTTGGAAGAGCCACCAGCCTGCAGAGACCTCCCGTGAAAGGGAAGAAGACCCAGCCAAGAAAGTGAGGTTGAGCCTGAAGCACAAAAATAGCAAGCCGAGTACTGAGAATTCAAAGGTCACCTCCCTTGCCAGCCATAAGAAGGACTGGCATTCCCCACTGGAAAGCTGAAACGCCTTCCAAGGGCAGATCCCCAGAAAGAAGATAATCAGAGAAAGGAGGATAGCTCTGCTGATGGGGAGCACGATGCATCTGCTGGCTTCTGGCTCTAGCAGTTCAGGAGGCTTGTGAGCTTCTGGCTGACCACAGGCAATTTTAGCCTCCACGCTAGGACAATTTCAGCCTCTCAGCCTGCAGCTAGCAATCCTGTAGTGAGCCAGGCTGGACTGACAAGCTGGCCTCTCCTACCTGATGGCAGATAACGATCCCTGTAAATTACTAATATACCCCCAGGGTTAGACAGTGCAAGGCTGGGACAGCAGCGCTGCCTTTAATGGTATTGGAGGATTGCAGTAGGAAAGGGCGATCGAGCCTTGTGAAAGCTGAAAGCCACAGGGCAGGATGTGGGGGGAAGAGCGCAAGGCAACGTATCCGCTCACCAGCGCCTGCCCCAGTTGTATACTCCAGGTTTACAAAAGCCACCCCTTGGCATTGCTGGTCCTCAGCAGCTCAGAAAGTTCAATGAAGCTTCTACTTAAAACAAAGTAAAATGCAATGGACTGATAACACTGAGTGTCAGGATTGTTTGAATATTGCTCTGCTTGCACATCCCAAGGGGGAGGCAGATTTCTGCCCAGTCATGGATTCTCAGCAGACCCTGCCTGCACTTGGTCCTCAGCAGGGCTGAAACCCAAGACCATCTTTATCAGAGTGCTCCTGCCAGGTGACAGATCCTTTGTCTCTGTCTCTTGGCTGGCTCTCGCTCCAACACAGAGCAACCAAGAATCATGACCAGTGGATGGCCCTGTGGTGGCCACCCTCCAGCACTTTGCAGACGGATGTCAGCACTCCAGCCTGCCTGGCCTCCTTGTTAGTGGCCTCAGCCAGCAGTTAAGGACTGGATGAGCAAAGGCAGACCAAGAGGCGAGGGCCTCTCTGGCACAGCTTGGCATGAGGGCTTGGGGTGCAGAGGCACAAGGGACAGAGGCAAGGAAAATAATCTTTTGTGCAGTGTATCCGCACTGCAGTCATGGGAGAGACTTTGTGCCCCATGGCCAGCTAAGTTTTCTCTGCTGTCCTTGAAGGACATCCCAAGGTTGGGCTGTGATAAAGAGATGAGATGCCTGAGCAGCAGAGGGCTGGCTGAACCTGCTGCTCTTTGGAGAGCAAGCAGCACTGCAGAGTGCGGCGCTACAGGGCATTGCTCCTCCACAGAATAAGAGAGGCTGTTTGACATGAGCTCATCACCCTCCTCCAAAAAATTAGGGCTGAGGGACTCCAGACAAGCTGCCAACAAGCATCTTTTGGTCAGATGTCAGTGATACCAGAGGCTGCTGTGGCTGCTTCCACCCACCAGAATGGCTGGAGCCAAGAGGGTCACCCTAAAGGTTATTTCAATGTCTTTCCTTCAAGACCATACCTGACTGGGAGCTTGCCTGCAACATGTTGTGCATCAGAGGATGCATCCTGGTGTCCAAGATGAAGGTCCCTGACCCTCAGTGTCACCCCTGCTCCTGCCTACTACAAGTGGGACACTGCTCAGCTACATGAAAGAGATTTCTCTTGCTTCTGTGCAGACAAGAAACCAAATGCTACAAGCTGTGCTGTCTGACAAGAGCCATCCCACTTCCTGAACAAACTGAGGCACAAAATCCTTCCTCTGAGCTGCTGGGAAATGGAGAGCTAATTAGAAAACACGCACTAGAGTGACAATTACAAATCAAAAAAAGAGAAAAAAACCGACAATTTTCTTTCTGACTCATTTTAGCCTTTGCATTAAGCCCACACTTTCTAAGGACAATGAAGTTTGCTGTTTGCCTTGCTGCATCTTTGGATGCAGCATAGAGGCAATAACTGATGCTTCCAGGCTAGCCTGAAATCTTCATGCTTTAAGGATGGGCTAAAGACTGCATCTTGCAAGAGTCACTTTAAGCTTCTCCTGGACACTTTTGATTCTGATGAAATTTGTAAGCCAATGATTTTCAGCTGCACCTAAACAGAAACCTCCAAATCTCTAGATTTATATGCTTATTCAAAACTTTTGCTTTGTTTCTCCCCCCCCGCAAAGCAAACATATGCTCTTATCCCTGCCAGGAGAGCAAGTAATCTGAGAGCACATGCACCCCTGATGTTTGGCAGCTGGCAAACTCTCCCGGGCATCTGCACCTGAAAGGAAGTCATGAAAAGCACTCGTCCTTCACAGGACAGAAAGTTCAGCCTTTGCTTACTGAAAAGCAAACTATGAAGCAACCACCAACCAGAGCTAACTCAAGCTGCACCCTGAATACTGCTGGTGAACCTCTCCCCAGGGTGTTACCCAGTCCTAACAAGCATAAGCACCAGTTCTTGATGTGAGATCAGGATGGGGCAGTAAAGAGACCTTTTCTGGTCTGTGTTTGGGCAGTTGCCCATGTGGGCATCCACGAATATGTGGATACTGGCCAAGAGCAAGCTGGGCACCACCAGCAGTCTGTGCAGTGGTGTTGGCATGTGCTTGGATTGGTAAGTTTTTGGGGTCACCAGGAAAAGGATTGGAGGGATGGCCAGAGGCCATGTTTGCAGGGGCGCCATGTAAGCAGTCCCCACTGCCAGCCTGCTGACCTGCAGATTTAATACCTTCTCTCTTCTCAGCCTGCCATGGTTATTATTACCTTAACAGTCATCATTACCAGGTCATTTCAGAGGACTTGGAAACACAGCACTGAAGGATGACCTATACAAGTAGAACACCCAAGAAAGGAGACCCATTGAAATCTACCAGCTGTGAGCACTCTAATGAACGAAGTCTGGGGCAGCATGGGGCAGGGGCAGTCATAACTCACCGTGACCACATCTGTGCTGAGGTACCCGGAAAGGGACCCTGTGCCATAGTGGATTTCAAATGTGGTGCCGTTCTTCACATAGGTGCTGGATTTAGAAGAGTCATACTTGTGGTGCACCACTGCAGTCGGGAAGGGAGACACAAGGGGACACACACCATTAGTGCTCCTTTATACCTACGGTTACCCAACACCTAACCCCACACCATCCAGTTTATCTGGGCAAATGGACACTCAATGATGTGAAGGTGGGCCTGAACCCAGGGTTTGCCAAGCTCAGACTGCTTAACAAAGCATTTCTAGTGCCTGGGGAATTAGGTGGGCAGATCCAATTCAGGCTGTTAAATCCGATTTGGCCACTGGGTATTAAAAGGCTAGAGGTTATGTGGCTGGTGTGGTGTGTTAGTCAGCAGAGCAAGATGTATCCCTCAACACACCATGGAGAACCAGGGTGGCTTTAAATATAGTCTGCTCTGGGCATGAACTTTTTCACCTCATGGACCTATCTGTTTCTTCTACTAGGAGTAGCTGGAAATTTTTCATACATTGTTTTTAGTACAGAAAGAATTCAAAATATTCCTTTATCTGCAGAGGAGAAGGGCTTTCCCCTAGTCTAAGCTGTTTTTGCCTTTGGCTGGGTTGGGAGCTGTAGGATATCCCTGGTTTTATGGGCAGGCAGATTCCTCCTCCCCAGACTCCTCCCAAGTCACAAGTTGGCCAGTGCAGTCCCATAGCTGGTTGCTGAGTGGTGCAGACAGCAGCTGAGGATGAACCAGCTGAGCCCGACACAAAGTGATTGTGCTACACAAGGAGTTCCCCAGCTAGGCTGTCTGGGTCCCAGTTTGGATTCCAGTCTGGTAGCAGGTTAAGCTCCTTATATATTCATAAAACAAGCCCTTTGGTCCCAGCACCTCCCGAGGCACTGACTTGAGAAACCATCTCCCTGTTACAATCAGGAACCCCCTAGGCATACCAGGTCTGGACCTCACCAACCTGTCAGTGTCCTAAATCTCATTTCACATATGCAAAAAGAAGGTCTTCTACAAGAAGTCCAAATTTCCACTCTACTCCCAATGAGCACTGTGGAATGCCTTTCATGGCATTTGTTGACTCCACAGGCTTCTCCACTCTGCTTAAGCAGCACAACCAGTGGCTTTTAAATGGCATTTTGCCATAGCCAGGTTCGACATCCTCAGCTGTGGAAGTTTATTGCATAGGAACGCCACAGAATAAAAAAAACACTTGTAGTTCCTAAGACATTCTCATTTCATTGTGCCTACCTGGCTCTCGTTAATTATAACTCCATAAACATGCACACACATGCTCTGTGCAGCAATAAACCAGAAACTAGGACAGTTTGTATCAGATCTGGCAAGAGGCTGACTTAAAAAAAGTCAGCCTTGCGCAATGGGATAACAGCAGCATTGGTCTATAATTTGGGGAGAAACATCACAACTGATGATGCTGCTCCCCTGCTGTAGGGCTGAAGCTGTTGGAGACGATTTGCCCCCGTTTGAGGGTTACTTGGAAAAGAAAAAACCCAGGAAAGGACTAATGAAGGATGGATGCAGGAAGCAGGGATTGTATTTCCAGCTCTGACCCTAAAAAGCCCATCAGCCGCTGGCAAGTCATTTCACGCTGTTGCCTCAGTTTCTCCTCTTGCAATGCAATTTTGCAGGGAAGGAGAAGCTGTTCAGCAGTTTCTGGCCCCAGTGACACTTACTGCAGGCGATGTCCAACAAGGAACAGTGCACGGATGGCACCCAGAGGTTGGAGGAGCCAGTGTCAAAGATCACGGTGAAATTCTGGGGGGGTGTTCCGATACCGATCACACCGAAATACTGGGCCTGCAAAGCAGAAGAAGGGAGCCATGAGCAGAGGCAGCTAGCTAAAAGCAGGGAATAAAGATCAAAAAATCTCTTAGGGTTGAATTGAGGATCAGCTTCTTATCTAGACATTGCCTTCCTCTTGTTCTTGGCACTAATGGGTTCCCAGCCTTTGCCCTCTGGAAGGGAGGCTCCCCATCAGTGTTCGGAACTCATTACAGTGGGTGTGAAAAGGATAAATTGAGGACAAGTGGGATGGGTGAGTGCGGGGGAGGACATCTGGGGCAAGGAGACAGGGAAGAAGAGAAGGGGGAAGGTCTGCAGGCTAGCATGCAGCTCACCACAAGGATGAGAAAAAACGATAGAAGGAAGCCAAGCAAAACACCTGCATTATTGAAAAGCTGAAACTGGCTGGGAAGCTGCTTGGCCTGTAGGTTCACAGAGAAACTGTGGGTTGCAGTGAGCAGCAGCACTGCCCACTGCAGGTGGAGGTACAGTTGCTGGGGGTTTTGGTGCTGGCTGGTGAGCTCTGGGAATGGGGAGGAATAAACAAATGTTCAGTCTCCAGAGCTGGAAGGAGTGGTGGGAGCAAAGAGCATGAGCAGCACCACCAGAGATGCATTTAGGCCTCCACGGTGAAAGACTGGGAGAAGACCCTATAGCACAGGTCTCTAATGGATACTCCTTTGCCCTGAGACTACATTTCTGCTTGGATTGGAAGAAACCTGAATGGCTGAATTGTTGGCAAGGTATCCCTCTCTCCACAGAGGAGAGGATGAATGGAGAATGCTAGGCAGGTGCTACATGGACTCATTTTTCCCCACTCCTCCTTAACAGGCAGGAAGTTGTGTCCAGCCTGGTAAGTAGCTGGTTCAGGACTCTAGAGAGAAGGCTACTAGCAAGGGAAGTCAGCCAGCAGCCTTTCCAAACCCCCCATGTACTGAATTAAGAGCGAGGGGGAGAGAAGAAAACAGGATTATCAAAGCTGTTCACCTCCTGTGCGCTTAGTTTGCGAGGCTTGCTCACTAAGTAATTAACAATCCATTGCAACATCGCAATTAGCCATAATGGGGAGGCAGCACTTGCTTCCAGTGGTTCTGTGATTATTGCTGGGGCTTGAAAGTTAACCCCCTGTACAGGGGCTTCATTTGTCACATACATAGACCCATGAAGGGTCCCAGGGGCTGGCAGGAAGCATACAAGGCAGGCTAATGGGGGTTGTCCCAAGAATTCCTAT
Organism: Chamaea fasciata; assembly: GCF_029207755.1. Classification (NCBI taxonomy): domain Eukaryota; kingdom Metazoa; phylum Chordata; class Aves; order Passeriformes; family Sylviidae; genus Chamaea; species Chamaea fasciata. The sequence goes on along the minus strand of NW_027094092.1, from coordinate 16,117,690 downwards.
GGCAACAGAAGTATTTACAGACAGGTTGGGAGGGACCCAGCCAGGGTCCCTTATCTGCCACCACAGATTGGGTTGGTGCCCCTGTGACAAGGGAAAACAGTGCTGCCCTGAGTGGCAGTCTGAGCTGTGGTTGCAAGAGACAACACCGTGACACAACCGCTTGCCCTGACTTTCAACACTGCCAACTGAAACACCGGTGGCCCTTCCCAGGACAGGATGGCGCTGGCTGGGTGACAGGAGCCCCCGGGGAACGGCAGCAGGGGGAATATATCCTGAATTAATGCCTAAATATCCGAGTCCAGCTTTATTCTGCCAGCTAATGCTCATATCCCACACTGTCCGGTGAGGAACCCTGAAATAGTTAACCCCACACGTGTCTGGCAGCAGGGCAAGGGCAAACTCCACGTCCTTTATCTAGCTTCTCCTTCCACCACCACACAGGTCCCTTTGATCCCTAAGTTGCTGAGAAGAAAGTGGAGGTAGAGGGTGGCTTTTCCCAAGGCAGTGCAGAAGATGAAAGATAGTGAGAGGAAGGCTCCTGCATCCCCAGTCCCATATTAATATAGTGCCCAGTCTGAGTCTTCTTCCAACATCCTGTGCTCACTTATTTATGCCCCAACACCTCAAGGAGTGCAGCATGATTTTTATGACCCAGTCTTGCCAGAAGTGGAGCCCAAATAGCCAGAAGAGGCTAGGAAGGATTGTAAATGAGCAGGCCCCTATTTATGATTGTTAATTAGTGACAAAGGGGAAAGGAAATAGGTCACAAACCGAAAAGCTCATGCTTGGGTGGCAGTGGGTTGTTTGTTGTTATTATAATTACTAGTATTAGTATTTTTAGTTTAGTAATGATGGGAAGCACCTTTTGGCACCCACTCATTCACTAAGCCATGGGGGTGCATGAATCTGTCCTACAGGATCAACATCTCTCTCCCCTTTGCCTTCCTGACTAGTGGGAGGCTGGCATGTCTCACCACCCCCTGGGATGGGTACCCCTACAATGACAGCCCACCACTGTGCTGAGGTCGGCTGCAGTGCAGGGGACAGTGTGCAGGGGGGGAGTTACTCACATCCATGTAGTTCTTCAGAATCTCCGGAGTGGGCTTACCCTCCTCGGCAAAGCCCAGCTTGTACTTGATGGCCTGGGTGATGGCATTTGTATCTGGGATCTCACTGCCCGCCTCTCTCAGGATCCGCCGCATGGAAGGGAACTTGGTCAGGGGGATCCTGTGTGGGGACGGCAAGCACACTCATGTTAAAGGGGATGTATAGGGGAGGGATACCTAGAGGCGGGGGGGCAAGCAAGGCTCCGCTCAACACAGGGGATGCGCCAGCACGAGGAGGGTGAGGTTTGGGCTCCTGCCAGCACCCTACGCTACATCCCCCTCGCCGTGCTGCGTTCAGTGTTTTTCCCAAAGCCGGAGAATAGGGGGAAAGGCCGGGGGGCTGCCAGAGGTCACCAGATGTAGGGGAAGCCGGGGCGAGGCCCCTCCATGCGCAGGATGGGGGGGTGTTCCGAACCTTCCCCTCCTTGCTTTGCTGGAGGGGGAGCCACCCCCTACGGAGGGCTGCGAGAGGAGCTCGGAGGCCACCACTGCAGCAGCCCCGGGCGTGCTTCTCCCATGTCCTCCCCAACCCGGGGGGCTCAGCAGCCCCTGAGGAACCCCCCTCCCTCTCACCTGATGAGGGCGGCGCAGCACCCGGCCAGGGCGAGCAGCAGGAGGAGGCCGCGGGGCCCCATGGCGGCCAAGGCGCTTCTGGCGGCGGTGGCGGGGGGTCAGAGGCTGGAGGTCCCGACGCTGAGAGGCCGCGACGCCGCCGCTGCTTCCCGTCCGTGTTTTTGTAGGCAGAGCGGGCCCTCTCCACGGATTTCTGGAGTCAGCTGACGGTCTAAAATTGCAACCGGCGTCACGTGAGGGCGGGCCGGGGCGGGGAGCGGGCGCGGGGCCGGGGGCGCCGCCTCACGGCCCCCCCGGGCTGACCCCCGGCGCCTCGGGCCGTGACTCAGCCCCCGGGAAAGGGGAATAAACACCATGAAATCAGTCACGGGATGCTTGCCCGGCCGCGCGTGCTCCTTCTCTTCTGGACCGCCTTTAACTTCCTTCTGCTGGGCTGGTTTTTTTGTGCGTGTGTGGTTTTTTGGGCGTTTTTTTATTATTTTTTTTTTCTGTTCTTTCCAGGTTATCTTGCGTTTTTTCTCCCAGGGGAGTGGAGCGGGGGGGACACAGGACACACGCACAGCCCCGGGCAGCAGACCCCGAGTTCCTCGCAGGGCTCGGCTGCTCACGGACCTCGGCCACCCCGCCGCTGTCACCGCGGGGGTTTCATTGTGCACCCCTGCCCAGGGGGCCCGTGGCAGCCCCCCAGCCCCGTGTTTCTGCCTGACCCCAGGACACCTCCAGTTTGGGGGATTCGTCCCTCCAATCCCTCCGAGCTGGGCGTTTCTGGGGAAGGTGGGCATATTCTAGGCCACAGCTTTTTTGGGAGGCGTGGTGGGGGCCCCGGGGGGGGGATGCCAAGCTATATCTGCCATCCCTCAAAATGCATTGTTGTGGTACTGGGCCACCTGCAGCCGTCGAGAACGATGCTGGTGCAGGGCAGAGCCCGGGGGGCACCGGCCACCAGCAGTGCCTGAGGTCTGCCCCTTCCTCAAAATGCAGACTGAGCATCGAGGAGTACCGGGATGGGCTCTTCACCACCACCAGTGTCACAACAGCGTTCAGAGATGTCATGCCACCCCAGCTCAGAAGGCCACAGCTAATCTCTGCCCAGTTTGCCCCACAGAGCTCCTACAGAGCCACGAGACCTGCTGGAAAAACAATGAAAATAAAATCGGATTTAGAGACATTTTCCCTTCCAAGTCCTGAGGGCTGGGGGGGGGGCTTGTTTCCTGCTCATTCTTGTGCCCAGTTATGGGAATGGGAAAGCAGCAGTCTGTGGGACAAGCTGGACACTGCTGGAGTGGGGGGCCCCTAGCTTTGCGATAGGGTTCCTGTCCCTCTCCCGTCACACTTGTGTTCCTGCAACTTCTGTAAAATTGCTGGGTCGTGTCACTGAAACCTCACTTGCACCATCTCCTTCCCACACTCTGTCCCTGAGCCTCTTCCATCCAGCCATGGCCTTGCACAGAATCCTGCTGCCCTGGGTCCATGCATGCTACCCCCCTGACTGGGATCCATCCCAAGTATTTTTAGAGGGTGTTTCTGCCCTGGGCTGTATCTTGTCCCACGAGTTCTCCAAATTGCCACATCTTGGTCAAGCTGAGGGGCTTCAGGAAACCCGCTGCCTTCCTGTGGGACATAGCTGCCATTGGGATGGGGTTTTCTGGAGCGATTGGACTGGATTCTGGAGGCATTGGCTGGACCTGGTGGGTCCCGTTATTTTGGCCAGCACCTGTTTCCCTCCTGCCCCTGCGGGTGTGTGGTCAAGCTGAGTGCCACTGACCATGAGTCAGCAAAACCCATTTCCCTCCCGGCCCCGAGGCACTGCGTGACTCAGCAAAATCGCGTGTGGCTCATTCAGGCAAGGGGCCAAGGCATAGTGGGTCTGCGGCACCGGTAGCCTGAGCCCAGAGGCATCGCTACTGCTGCTGCTGCTGCGGGCACCAGCTCACGGATCTCCTCCTCTTGTCCCCCTGAATGCTCGCAGGCAGGAGTGGGTCAGACGTAAACCAGCCCGACCGTGGCCCCATCCAAGCAACCCCACCCTCCCAAATGGCTCTAAACCCCTTTTTAAATGTGCTTTGCAGACAAAAAGGACAGTCCTGACGCCAGGCCCAGGCCTCCTCTACGTCCCTTACAGGCTTTCCTGGAGGCTGTAGCAGAGCAAGTGAAGTACCAGCCCTCCTCCCTTCTCTTTGAAGTGGCTGGGAAACTGTAGCTGGCCAGGCAACCTGCACCTTGGCCCCCAGGCTGGGGCACCTGTGGGAGCTCCTCCTCGAGCGTTTCCAGTCTGGCCAGTCTGCTAGAATCCCGTGGCTATGGAGTGGGCTCCAGTGTGCAGGGATGGGCTGGTGAGTACAGCATGCCATACTAGTCACGTACCATCACACAGTGCACAGCAAAGTGCTTCAGCAGAGTAAAGAACTCTGGACCCAGGCTGTGTCTGGGGTTTTACGACTCCAAGGGATTGAAGGCAAGCTTTGCTGTTATGAATGAGCCTTTGCTTGAGCTTCATGGTAGCAAGGCTTGCGTCCTCATCTGGGACTGCGGTCATACCACTGCAAGACGGTTGCTGCTTCTAGAGCTGTTCTAAGTGACTTACATGTCCCATGTTTCCAATGGTTTTTGGGAAAAAGGAAGAATGGGGCTGTGTCAGGGAATACTCCAATAGTGATCCTCTCCTGGGTGCTTGCAGGATGGGAAGGGACTGGGGGTCTTATCCCCTGAGATTTTAATCTGTCTCTATCCCTTGGCACCAGTAGTTTAAGAGCTGACACTGCAGCACCTGCATGCTGGGGGGCAGGTGGCTTCGGAAGGAGACATGATTTCTGCATTCAGGCTCCCTCAGCACCTCTGTGGAATGTTTGCTTTGATGTTAAAGCCTTGAGAGGTACAGTAGGTATGTTTAACCAGGAGCTGGGAGCACGTCTGGGTATTTATAGGCTGGGACAGTGAAAGTTGCACCATATTATCTTAAAAAGATAGAGTGGCACGAGCCTGGGCTTAGGGTTTTTTGACACATTTTTCCTTGTTTGTGGAGCAAACAGGGCGTGCCATGGCTGAGGCATCTAGAGAATGTGTGAGACACAATGGGGGGATCTATCCCTTCTCACTCCTGTTTTTTTTTCACAGTGGATGAACCCCTTTCCTCGCTGCTCTGTCTCCCTAGCCCCCTGCATCCCCTGTGGCTCCAAGGGGTGAACCAGCGCATTGTCCCCTGCAGCCACAACTGTGGGTGTGTGGTGACACGCCCCTGGGGCCCGGCCATGCTTTCGCAACCTCGGTGCCTGCTTGAGAGGATTCCCAAGGTGGGGTCAAATGACTCAGCTCCAATAGATCCAGTTGGGAAGAGCACCCCAGCTCTGGGAGATTGGGGTCTCCTCTGCAAGTGACACCTGGCTGTCACATCTGCCCTTTGCCACACAAGGAGAGACCTGATGCAGCTAGTTTATAAACATAGAATCCTTTAGGTTGGAAAAGACCTGCAGGATCATTGAGTCCAACCATAAACCCAGGACTGCCAAGTCCACCACTGAACCATGTCCCTAAGTGCCACATTTGCATGGCTTTTAAATGCCTTCGGCAATGGTGATTCCACCATTTTCCTGGCCTGTCTGTTCCAATGCCTGATTAGCTTTTCAGGGAATAAATTTTTCCAATATCTGGTCTAAAGCTCTCCTGGCACAACTTGAGGCCATTTTCTCTCATCCTGTCATCTGTTACCTGAAAAAACGAGCCCCCACCTCACTGCAGTCCCCCTTCGGGCAGTTGCAGAGAGCGATGAGGTCTCTCCTGAGCCTCCTTTTCTCCAGGCTAAACACCCCCAGCACCCTCAGCCTCTCCTCACAGGACTTGTGCTCCAGGCCCTTCACCACCTCTGTTGCCCTCTGGACATGCTCTAGCACCTCAATGACTTTCTTGTAGTGAGGGACCCAGAACTGGACACAGGACTTGAGGTGCAGCCTCACCAGCACCCAGTACAGAGGGACAATCACTGCCCTAGCCCTGCTGACCACAATATTTTTGGTACAGGCCAGGATGCCACTGGTTTCCTTGGCCACTGGGGCACACTGGCTCACGTTCAGTTTCAAATGCCTTATTTTGGGGGGCTCTAGGTCTCCCATTTGCAGTTTGGCAGACCTCTGCCAGGGTTCTTAGACATGGCTGTTCTTCGACACAGCTGTGTGTTTGCCTTCACGCTTTCCTCAGTGTTTTTTCCCTAAATTTATTTATCACAGCAGTACTAATGTCATGAACTGCAATGACCTAGAGGGAAAGGAAAGCTTCAGTTCAGAGATGCAGATTATTTTTTTGCTCAACTGTGGGTGGGATTTTTAGAGGGCACCTTCAATTGCATTTCAAATGCAATCCAGAAAATGCATTTCTGATTTTGAAGCTTGTTGCTAAAAGAGAAAAAACTCTTCTCCCATCTGAGCTGAGCAGAGCCTAGGGGTGTGCAAGCCTGGGCAAGTCTGGTTTCAAACACGCTGCCTCTGCTGGTGCTGGTGCCTGTGTGAAGGTGCTGGATGCAGCTCATTAGTGGAGCCTGATTCACCATCCCTGAGATCCTGAGTGAAGCAGAGGTAACTTTTTCCCGGCACAGCGCCAGGATTTCACCCACTCCCTACACCGTTTCCTAAACTGATGTACAATTCACAAGGTGAGGGTGCGTTTTGCAGTGGCACTGGCACGTCCCAAACTACACCCTTTTCCAGGGTAACACCCACAAAAGCAAGACTAAAAGGTGGTTTGGTAGCAGCTCCGAGTGGTGCGAAACCTGGGAGCAAAGGAGAGGTTGCACTAAGCACAACAAAGTGACTCATGCAGGCCCTGGCCATTGTGTCCCAGTGCTGTGGGCACTGGGAAAGGTGTCCTCGGCATCATGGGTCGTGCCAATCCCCAGTCCATTCACGCCGGCTGGCTGGCGCTGGTTTGGAGGCACAGCCAGCCAGCAGCCTGCTTAAACATGTTCTGGCTGCCATCACGGGCTGAAGTGACCTTGGGGAAATGCTAAGTGGAATCACAAAAGGTCAAGGCTGAGTGGTATTTTTTCCCTTGGTGTCCCTCACACTGCAAACTGTGATCCTGCCAGCAGGTGAGAGTGGCTCACTGGTGGCCATGTGACACAACTGGATGTCATAACAGGCAGGAGCCCTGAGCATGACTCCATCCTCATCATTTGCAACAGCCTTCAAACATGGAGTGTTTTCATCACATCTTGCTCTTCCATCTTTTCCCTAGCTATTTAAAAACAAAACCCAGAAAGGATTTAATAACTGAAATATAATTACGGTCTTTAAGATTCTGAGCTGCTCTGGTGCCTCCACTAGGGTTTACTTACACACTTCCTTGCCTCAGTGGGCTGCTGCCAAGCTTGACATTGCCTGTCCCTGTGTCCCACACACTTCATGGGCTTGCCCAAATCCTTACCACCCACACCACCTGTCCGTTCCTGACCCTACTCAGTGTTGGATGTTCTTCGTCATCCCCTGGCCCATCCTCCCCCACAGCTAGTGACACACCTGGCACCCACCTTGGGGAGGAGGGACCTGTCTCTCCCCAGCTGCAGGCCCTGTCTGCTCCTCAGGGCAGGGATCTCATGTTGTTTGCCTCACCTGAGGTATTTTGCAGCAGGCTGAAATTGCCAGGGACAGTCAACAACAATCCTGGCAGACGCTGGCAGCAAGGCAGCGTGACCTGTGGCTGACGGGATGGGGTGGTAACTGGCAATGATGGTATTGATTCATCCCCACCCACGCCAGGATGTGATGGGGAACACGGGGACCCAACTCACCTTGTCACTACCTTGAGCAATTCCTGCTTCTGTCCCCCATGTAAGCCTGGCTTGGGATGGGGGGTATTGGCATGCTGGTGGGCTTTCCATCATGATGCAGAGAAGTGCCTCCAGCCGCATCCAAGCACATATTTAATTTCCTTTGCCAGCACTAGATGTCATTTAATTATTTCCTTTAGTTTCGAGCAGATGCTGCCCTAAGACGACCATCATTTGTACAATCATGTCTCTCGCATGTAACAAAACACTGAAGCAATTGACACTTCTGATCCTGAGACGAGTGTGGGCTCCGAAAGATGAGGTCAACAACCCATTGCAACCCATGGATCAGCTTAAAAGTTGCAATGTGTTTTCCTGGAATGGGAGGAACCAGCTCTCACTGGTGATTTGGTGAGTTAGTCTGGACCTCCTGGGGCAGTTTCTGCCGTGTCAATATTTCCACAAAGGCTCTGAATTCTAATTTATTGTCACCTTTCTGCTAAACTCCATCTTCACTTGTTACCACAGCCACTATTTTCAGTGTGACTCTCTGGGGTTAAGATCTTGAAACCAGTTTTAAGCACATTGGCAAACACAGTCTTTGACTTTGCATACCCTCTCTCTGACCTTCTACATGCAGAACAGCCTGTTAATAATTTTTTGCAGCGTTGGATGTGGCATCTCGGCCTCTCTGGCTGAGAACTCCTGAGTGTTTCTCAAGGTACACTGCCACCAGGGTGACTTAGGGTTAGGGTTATGGTCAAAAATGTAAAGATGCCTTGCTCAGTGCTCATGACCAAAGGTGCTTGTAGGTTAGAGAGGTGTGGGAGCATCCTTGGCAGACACTGCAGCTGCGCCCAGGTCCTGCAGCCTCCAGCATCCTCTCCCTCTGCAGCCAGGAGTCAATGAAGCTGAACAGCTCAGACACAGACACCGCAGATCTCTATTCGCAGATAAATACCCACCAATCTTCCCTCCCAGCAGTACCACCATTTCATAAAACCCTTTCTCTTGCTTAGTACTGAGTCGTTTTGTTTTAAGCATTGCAACCTGAAACTGACTGGTGCAGTGAGGGAGGGATTAAGGGCATGGTCCTGGGCAAAGGTCTCTCCCACAGCTTCTCGAGGCCAACCAGCTGTAGCCTCTGATCTCTGGGGTCACGCGCCCCACCCTGAAACAAGGGCCATTTGTTTGGCATCGCTGGCAGAACTCAGCCCTGCAGAGGAGGCAGCTGGCCTGCCTGTGGCTGAGAAGAGTAGGGGCCCACTTCTTTTTCTGGACCTGGGAGGGTGTCTCAAAGGGAAACTCAGACACCAGGAAGCTTTGGCTGGGGTTGTGGGGGGTTGTTGGAAAGCAATGGTCAGAATCAAGTGCAGGTCCTCAGAGTCCCCTTTGCACTTCTTTTCCTGGAGTGTAAAGGTACAAAACCCAGCAGGGCTGGGTGGTGACACAGCAGTGTGCTCTGCTCCTGCCTGGCCCTGGCCAGCAAAACCTGAAATGGGCATCAGAGAAGCATGCTATGATCAGCCCCAGCAGCTAAACCCTCTTCAGGTTGCAGCAGCGGCACAAGACCCTGGTCATCAGCAATCCCTTGAAGGAGGGAGCTTAAGATGCCTCAGAAAGCCAAAACCTGAGGAGCATCTCAAGCATAAATGAACTTATTACACATGCCTCTAAGACAGAAACAGCAAGTTTGTCCTTGCAGCAGGGCAGGAAGCTGCAGCAGCCCTTGACAGAGGGTGTTTTTGATGGCACATCATTGGAGCAGGGCAATAATAGCAGTTTTGATGTGACAAGACTGAACTATGGGCTGAAGCAGCTGTACTTGGCCCTATATGATGCAACCCCACAAGCCCCGAGTTTCCTTCCTTTTTTCCTATTTTGTGCACATTTTGCTCTGTCATCCCCCACTGTGCTGACAGTGCTGGAGGAAGGCATGTGGCGCTTTCCCTCTGCCTCAGCATCCCACACACCGCAGCGGCTCACGTGGGCCTGTCTCCACGACCCTTGAGTCAGCTAATTTCCTCTCGCCCAAGGCAGTGACCAAGCTCCTGCTGGCCCCGTCCAGGCATCGGCAAATGCCATGGGTCAGGGTGGTGGAAGATGCCCAGGACTGCCATCATCTCCAGCACTGGGTCCGTGTCCCCAGCACCAGTTGCCATGGAAGCAGCTGACTGTGTGTGGCAGGCAGGGCTGGAGGTGGGGGCTTGGCTCACTGCACTGAGCCTGGTGGTATCTGACCTGCACAAAAGTGGGACGAATATCTGCACCTGCTTACTGAGCATGTTTGGAGCATCCCGTAATTAATGTTTGCTCAGCTGACGGCTGCTTAGCATTATTAGCGAATGATGAGTGGCTGATGTTGTTGATGTTGCTACCTCGAAACATCTAATTTCAGCATCTGCACTGAGCAAAAGGGCCAGGGGCCAGACGGCTGGTGCCAGGATCCTGCCAGGCTTTGCCTCTTTGGAGGTGGCTTCTGATCAAATCTGTGCACATGGATATTCTTGCCCTGCCCTAGCAGTCCCTGAGTTTGGACCCACATGGTGGCCATGATTGCAGGAAAGGGACTCCTGCCAGTGGCATGTCAGGGCCAGCAGCTGCCCTTGCTAAGGCAAGAAGTGCAGAGTCCCCATGCCCAAGGTAGCAGGAGTGATCTTGGAGACAGATACAAGATGACATTCAGGGGCCTAATCCCAAGCCCACTGAAGGTTTCTTGTCTATTTAAGCCATTTTGATGAACATGCCAGACACCTGATAAATAAATGAATGTGTGTAAAGGAGCACTGACTTATCCCACCCTTTCTCCCACTCTGCTAGACACAGGCATGAGGAACAAGCACTCACACTGGGATGCTTGTTTATTTATTTATTGGGGGGGGGAAAAGCTTTGGTGAGAGCAACACTTGTGAAGCCTTAAAAAATAATAATTTTCTGATTACACTGAGGTTAAAACAAACAAAGACAGCATCATCTTTATTTCCTCATCCATAATCCCGCTGCCACCTGAGCAGCCAGTTTGTGTCTTTTTACGAGGTGTTTCTGGACAGCTGGCAGGGATTTGAGGTGCCATGTCCCCAGGCAGCACAGTGGCCTCTAGTGGCAACTCACATCCAGCCCTGGGGAATGAAACCTGCAGGTGAACCTTGCAGGTTCCTTATTCCCCAGGAAAATTAAGAACCGAGTCCAAACTGCCAGAGGAGAGGCATCCCTGTTCGAGGTGTAGTGCGATATCAGGCAGAGAACCGAGTACACCCACGTACCCCATGAACAAGGAGCAGTTGCTCCTGAGACCCCCACCCATGCTCTCCACCCACGGCCCTCGAGATCCACCTAAGGCTGGCTGCAGGACTCAGTCCTGCCCCAGCCCCTGTAGTGCTGGTCTGCAGCCCGGCCCTTCCCACGGCTTGCGCTACAGGCAGCTCATCTCCAGTGCCCTCTCCTGGTGGGACACTGGAGCTATTCCATCTCCTGGGTGGACCTCAGCGCTGGGTTGTAGCCTCGTCCCTGTCTTGCAGCTCCAGGAGCTGAGTGTCCTACAGGTCTGTTTCCTAAAAGCACTCTGTGAGCGGTGTACATGCCTAAGGAAAGCTGTCTTGTGCTATAATGTCTTTTATGTGGAGGAATAGCGTGGGCTTTCTTTCTTCAACCCATTCACCCATTTCTAAAATATTTGTAGGTCCTTTACAGTTTTGAAGTCTTTCTCCCTCTTCTGAGTTCAGCTGGAGCTGCCTGAAGCACTCAATAGCACAACAGTCTCCTCAGGAAACAAAGATGAGTGTGTCTGGTGAAGCAGGGTCTTGAGGGCTCCCTTTATGCAGAGATCCTGGGAATAAATCATAGAATCATAGAACTGTTTGGGTTGGGAGAGACCTCAAAGATCATCCAGTTTCAGCCACCCTGGTGTGAGCAGGGACACCTTTCACTAGACCAGGTTACTCAGAGCTCCATCCAACCTGACCTTTAACACTCCCAGGGATGGGGCATCCACAGCTTCCCTGGGCAACCTATTCCAGTGCCTCATCATCCTCACAGTAAAGAATTTCTTTCTAATATCTGATCTAAACCTGCCTTTGTCCAGTTTCAAGCCATTTCCCCTTGTCCTGCCACTACATGCTCTTGTAAATAGTCCCTCGCCATCTTTCCTGTAGGCTCCCTTCAGATCTTGGAAGGCTGCAATTAGGTCACCCTGACGCCTTCTCTTTTCCAGGCGGAACAATCCCAATTCTCTTAGCCCTTCTTCACAGGAGAGGTCTCTATCCCTTTAATCATCTTGGTTGGCCTCCTCTGGACTCAGCTCGGCAGGCTGATGTCCTTCCTGTGTTGCTCCATCTTGGAGACTGTCTGAGCACAATCAAGCCTAGCATTTTTTTCTTGCTTCCTTCAGCTTGTGTGTGTAGCGTTAGCTTCACTTATTTCTTTGAGAAAAGTCCCCAGGTCCTACATGGTAGGTAGGTGTAGTCCTCAGTGTCACAGCAAAGGTGTCCTCTTGTCCTGGAGCAGTTGTGTCTTTTGCCTTTATCCTAAGATGTAGAGGACCTCTTACCAGGAGCAGATACATGCATCAAGCTTTGCATGGGAGTCCATACTCTTGTCCCCCTTCCCTGAGATTGGCTTGCTGCACCTTAGGAGATCTTTCCTTCACCAGAAGTTTTGTCTCCAACTGACCTAGTCTCTTTTGTTGCTGGGAGGGAGGACTGCCGGCCTGCAGCCCATCAGCAGCAGGAGGGGACCCAGGCAGAGGGTACCCCCACATTTTGAGCCCCTTGGATGTTATGAAGTCCATCATCAAAGAATATATGAGGCTGGATCTGGGCGAGGATGGGGCCCTTGGGAGCCCCATCCATAAAGAAAGCCTCATCGATGGGGAGACCCCATTCCCGGAGTGTCTTGATGGCTCGGATGCCCATGTCCCGGCCGCTGCGGGCTGTCACCAGATAAGTGCGGATGGGGGATCTTTCCTGGCCAAACTTCTTACGCATCATCCCAAGGTGCATGGCAAAAGCCTTCAGGGGACCCTGGAAGCACAGTGAGACAGCTGGGGAGTGTGTGGGAAATAAGGAAACCCCTATTCTCCCGGTACAAGCCACTCATTCCTCTTCGAGGCTTTCTCAGGGCTCTGCAGAGCACACAATGCCTGTGGGCTGCAGGGCCAGGCAATGCTGGGACTGGGGCTGTGCACTGCGGTCCCTGGGAGCAAGGTGAGCCTTTGTGGTGCTCATCCTAATCCCAAAGTGACCAGCAAGGTACATCCCAGCAAGCAGTGCCTCTGGGTCTGAGTCCTGCAGGGATTTGGACAGCAAGAGGTCACAGCTTACAAAAGGTGGTGTTGGGATTAGCCACAATCCTAGATGTTTAGGGCTTACTTATGGGAGGTAACAGATCCATTTCCAGTGAGGCTCCACATCAGGCCCACACTAGGGACAAAGTAATGGATGTTTAGGGAATCTGTAAGGATTTCTGCTTTTTTGACTGCTCCTGCCAAAGCCCTAGCAGGAGAGATGGCAGAGCCTGTGGGTGCCCATGGAAGCGAGGGAGGTGGCATGCTCACCTCTCCTATGGGGATGGCCTCCATGGCCCGCTCATACTGCACTGCCCCCTCCAGGCCCTGCTCCTGGAAGATCTGGTCAGTCTCGTCGGAGAAGAGCACGGCATCCCCGTCAAACACCACGCGGAGTGGAGTGCTGGGGGCCATCACCTCTTGCTGGAAGACGAGCGCTGCTGAGACCCCTGTGAGACAGAGCAAGGTGGGATCAGGAGGGACACTCCTCCCTGGGGCAGCTCACACATGGCCAGCTACCCTCTCTGCATCTGCAGCAGCCCTGTCCCACATCACCATGCCAGGGCCTCCAAGTCAGCGAGCTTTCTGGGGGAGTCAGCCCAGCCTTTCCTTGGCTGTGTTATCCCCTGAGAAAGTGCTGCTGATCAGGAACCGAGGTCTGGGGAGATACTGAAGTGTGGTAAGAGATCGTGGGTGGTTGTCAAGGCATGATTAGCACTCCTCCTGGTGCTTGCTCACCCTGCCAAACCTCAATCTTTAATGCCCAGATTTAGCACTGTGTGGTGTGAATAATACGGGCTGGCATCTCCATTGATTGTGGTAATTGGCTTAATTACAGTCTCTTCCTACAAGCTGCTCCCTGCCCACCCTCGTATGTGGACCCAGGCTACCAGATGGGAGACACTTGTCAGGGCAATGATTCTCTCCAGGAGGTTCCAGGAATGTGCTGTGTAGTGAAGGAAAGTCCAGGCTACTGATGGCTTGCTCCTGACCTTGAAGGACAGTGGCCAGCTGATGTGCTCATACCCAAGTGAATTAATAAGGTGATCAACCCCATTAGAGGAGTTGGGGAGACTGTACTCCCTCCGATTGAGGTCAGGCATGTGCTTACATTTATCACTAAGTACACAGTAACTCTGCATTTACCAAGACAGCAAATTTCTGTGGCATCCTCACAAAGTCCTGGGAATCACTGAAACTCTCATTGATGAATGGAATTGCATCTTTGGTTAGAAAGGCTTAAATGTCAGGCAGGGAAAGACCAGCCCATGGCAGAGCTGTGTCCAGAATGATGCATAATGCACTCAGTGACTTGTGAGGGCATCAGAGGAAGCCTGGTGTATTTGCAGGCTACTGGTAAGGACAGGAGAGGAGACTGAACTGTTCAGGACTCTACTGGTAATCAATCAACCCCTTGTCCCTGTGAAATCAATGTCTCTGGTGTTGTTTCTTGGTACTGAGCTGCTTGGAAAGAGTGTGGTGGGTTTGGGAACGTGGGATGGAGGGGAGGACGCACCTCTCTGGAGGGCGTTGCAGACATCTGTCCTGTCAGCTGAGAGGAACAGCTTGACGCCGTGGGACTTCAGGTACTGTGTGGAATCCTCGTCACTGACGAAGCAGAACTTGGAGATCTCCAGGCCTTGAGGACAAGGGATGTGAGTGAAGTCTTATGGAGCAACATACTCCTCATAGCCCCTCAATCCCTCCCTGGGTCTCGGTGTGCTTTGCTGCAAGAGCTCAGGGCAATGAATTTCCCCGTGGTGTGTGGGGAACCTGCCTGTGTTCTTGCCGCATCTTCTTGACCTGTTGTTGCTCCTATAAAACTGCAGAATGCAGTTAAATATTCCCTCCATCCCTGCCTTAAATGAGCATTCCTCCTGACAGCACTCTGGGATTTAGGGTGGTTTTTCTTAAACAACTTTTTTTTCAGGATCTGCCTGAACATGCCTGGGATGTGCAAAATGCTGCCAGGCTTTCTGGTGTGAAAGGTATGGCTGAAGGGAGGTGGGCTCCAAGAGAACCCCTTCCCCCCTTTCCCTCATATCCCCTGTCTCTCTGTTTGCCACTGATGATCCACTGTGGTGCCTGATCTGCTCTGCAGCCTCCAGGGGAATCAGGCATGGCCAGGGATGGGTCCCCCTTACCGTAGTGCTTGACGCTGTTGATGATGCGCACGCCGCTCTCTGGGCTGTTGTTGGAGAGCACCAGGATGTCAAAGAGGTCCCTCTCCGCTGGGTTGCTCTCCAGGATCTTCTTGTTAACATACTGCACTGCCTGTGAGGAGATGGGACTCTCTTAAAGAGGTGTGACTGCAGTACCTTTGCAGGGGCTCTTTTGCAGTTAAGGTTAGTGGTTTGTGCTGCATCTGTCAACTGTGGCAAGGCTGGCATGTTATGGAGAGCCAGACAGAGCAACCGTCTTGGAAAAGCTGTGGGGGAGATGGACTGGTCAGGAGCATGGGTCTCAATGCCCAGCAATGAGGTCAAGAGATCAGGACAGGCATAACTACACCCTGTGATGGGAGTTGAGACTTCAAGCTGGGAAAGCTGAGCTTTCACCCCATCCTGTGAGTGTCTGCATGTGCCCCTAGCCAGGTGTGGGGCTCACCTGGATAAAGGCAAAGGCTGTGCCTGGTGGCAGGGGCTTGTCCTTGTTGGCCTGCTGGTGCCTTGTGTACTCCTCCTTGCCCTTCTCCAGGTAGAGCTTGTGCTCCTCCTCCAGGTTGAAGATGGCTCTGGTGGTCACAGCAATGACCAGTGCTTTGCTGGGGTCTTTCTGCAGGACAGGGAGGAAAGAGGAGTCAGGGGACAGCAGAGAAAGAGCTCGTGGAAGTAGGGTGAGCAGGGGGCACCAACCAGAGTGGTAGGGTTGGGTGCTGGAGGTGTCACCTGTGTCACGGTTCCTCATGCCGAAGGTACCACACCCAGTCTTCATCTTCAGGCCACCAACGATGGGGCTGGCAGTTGTGAAACCCTAATCTATGTGATAAGTGCCACATGCTCCAAGGACAGCTCACACAGAGGGGATTGCATCATAATTTTATTGTTTGTGGGCACAGCACAGCCACAGTTACCTGTTTCTGCTGAGTATTTCTGCACATACTGGTGGTATTACCCTTCATTTGTGTCTGTTCTGGACAGTCAAATAAAGTCTCTGTGTATTTAGAGAAGCTGCTGCTTTCTCCCTGGCTGCTCCAAAATTTAAGTGTGAGCAAATGTACCCACCCAGTCCATGTAACTGGAAATCACATGGATTTCACTGGGACCAGATGCCCAGCAGCCCTGGGACAGCCACTTCTGCTGAAACCCAGGCATGAGCAATTCAGGCCACCACCGTTCTGGGCTGTGGTGTGTTCTCTTCAGTGGTGGCATTTCAAAACTTGGTTTGGAAATACAGGATGTGTGTTTTGTAATGAACAAAACATTTACCTGTTCTACATTGGTGTTTATGACTGTGCTTTCCGGCTCTGCCATCTTCAACTCTTAGCCTTTAAGAGAAAATATATTAAATTGACAGATTACAACATAGTCAATCTACAGTCAATCTAGAGAGGGGGAAGAGTGGAAAGGAGACAGGAAACATCCTACACACCAAGTACAGCAGCCCAAATTAACCTGTTTCTGCTGACAGCATCTTTGCTCCAATAAAAACTGTTCTAATAGTTCCAATTAAATGTGATGGAAAAGTGGCTTTTCAAACAGAGATCACTGCTTTATTTTTACTTTCATTTTTCTCAAAGAGAATTATTCTCTGTGTGGAACTTCTGAAAGCTGCTGTGGAGCTCTTTACCAAGCAAAATAAGGCTGTCTTTAAAAGCCAAAGTAGGTTAGATCTTATAAGCAGGATTCTAGTTCACAACCTTGTTGCCCTTTTTGCCACTTTTGCTCGAAAAGTGAATTTGTATCTACAAATGAAAGGGTTCACTGCATCAGCAGCTCATGTGCAGCTGTAAAACGCCAAAGTAAGTAGAAGTGTGTGGTGAAGGCTTGGATAAAGGCTGAGACCCCTGTGATAGGGTTGGTCTGCCCCTCCACAGCCCCGTGTGCCAGTCAGGCCCTACCTGATTACTGTACAGGGGGGCTGTGCAAGCAAAGAGCAAAGCCAACATGCAATGTAAAGGACAAGTCAGGGTCTCCACTAAGACCTGTCTTTTGTCCCAGTTTTATTTAATTAACGTTTATTGTTCAGGGACTGCAGAATGTTGCCTGGGCCAGTAGGCAACACATTTGGCGGATGCCAGCCGTGAGAGCCACAGCCTTGCCATGGGGGGCTCAGTGCTTACATGGGCAGTCGGGGAGTACAAAGTCCTGCAGCAGGGCTACTCCCCCAGCCAGGGTTGCCTGGAAAGCCAGGAGATGCTGAGCATCCCTCTGCTTGCTCCACCCCATGCCCCACGCTGGGAAGGGGTCTCCTCCATGCGAGGGTGGCAAACACCAGCCCAGCTGCGCAGGCAGAAGCTTTCCTCTGACATAATCTCAGCCAAGTATTCTCTGAAAGTCAAAATTAAATGCAAGGAGGCAACGAAGCTGAGCAGCCCTTCCTGGTGGGAGAATCCACCTCTAATTTCTGCTTCGCTCTTCCAAACACGGCAAACCAAGCCCGACTTCTCCTTTCCGTCTCCCTGCCTTAATAACCCGCACTGCTGTTCGCATACAGACACACGGATCTGCACCGCCACACGCCTCGCTGCGAGACCCCAGGAAAACATTCCAGGCGGGTGCTGCTGGTTCCCGCAGCTCTTTCTACGGCTGCCTGGCAGGGAGCAGATGTTATCCCCTGCACACAGACAGGGCTCTGCTACACAGAAAAGCGCAAACTCACCCCGAGCGCTGCCTCTGCTCCCCGGCACAGCCTGTCCAGCGGCAGCATCTCCACCCTGCCCAAGGCGTTGCTGTTTATATTTCCCCCTGCCCGCGCTGCAGGAAGCAGGCAGGAGCCGGGATGGGGTGCAGCTCCGCTCCCCGGCCTGCTGGGATTTGTAGGCAGCCAGCTGGCTGGCGTCGTGCCCGGGCCAGACTGCATTTCCCAGCCGGCATTGCACAGGACCGTGGTCACCTGGGCCTGGCTTCGGACACAGCTGCGGTCACCTGGCGGAGGGGACTCGGCGCTCTTCCCTCTTCAGGAGCCCCCTCGGCGCTTGTGCTTAGTGGCTGATCGCTGTCCACAAGCCGTGATGCCTTACTTCTGCAGCTGGAGTACTTGTAGCGTGCCTCTAGTCCTCTCATTTCCCAGCCCCTGAATGGTTGTATTTTTGACCGAAAAAAGTAGTGGTACCTGGTCCAGAGTGACTCACAGCATATGGAGGGATGCAGGGACCAAAGGCAGGTGCAGAGCGTGGCTGGGTGCAGCGCGTTTGCAATTTTACTGTAATGGTTTTGGATCTCTTTTTCCTTCTTTTCTGAAAGCTATGTCTCACATGCTGTCCTGAGCAGGGTTGATTTTGGGGCTAGGATTTTACTTTCCTGGGTAGGCTGTGTGACACTCAGCCCTGTAGGGGCTCATGGTGCCAGGATAGTTCAGCATCCCTTTTCTGTCCAATAGTGTGACTGTCAGGGATGTGGTGGAGGGGGAGAGGATGAGGGGAGGGAGGCTGACACAGGACCATCCTGCAGCTTTTCCCTTGCCCTGCTGCTGGAACAAGGGCCACTGCTGCCCCCTGCCCAGCCTGGATCCTGCCAGTGCAGACCAAACTCATCTGCCCTAAGGCCGAGCAGTTGTCCCCCTGCATGACACCAAGCTATCACCAGGATCACCAAATCTCCTCTCAAAATGTGGGAAGCCACCAGGGTCCTGTGCAGCTTGGTCTCACTGAAATGATAGAATCATGGAATGATTTTGGTTGGAAGGGTCCTAAAGATCATCTAGTTCCAACCCATTCCACCATGGGCAGGAATGCCAGGCATCAGATCAGCTCACTCAGGGCCCCATCCAACCTGGCCTTCAACTCTTCCAGGGATGAGGCCACAACTTCTCTGGGCAACATGTTCCAGTGCCTCATTACCCTCTGAGTAAAGAATTTCTTCCTAAGATCTGAATCTCTTCTCTTTTAGCTGTCTCCAGCAAACAACCTGTTGAAAAGGCTACTTATATGCTCAGCTTTTAGTGTGCATATGCAGATCCCCTTTCCCTGGAGTATTTTAATATTCCCTACTCCCCCATCCCCATAATGCATTTCTCTTGTGCATCCCTTGGGACTCCCAGTTTAGAGCAAAAGCTCCCCCAGAGCTTTGCTGCAGCATCATTCCTGCATCTCCTGCTCCTGGAGATGGTGCTTCTCTGAGCAGCAGGAGTGCAAGACCCTTGTGAGTGTGGCTGTTTTTTGGGTGGCCGAGGGGCAGCCCTAGCCCTTCTTCTGTGGCTAGGCACCAGCTATGGCAATGCCTTGGTGGCCATGTGAAAATCTGGAAGGACTGGTGAGTCAGGGTGGTGGGGCAGAGCTGGGACAGGTCAGGTTTCTGGGGCATCTCCTCCCATAACTACATCAGCTATTAGACACTGCGAGTTTTGCAGTACTGCTCCCTGCTTCTGACACCACCCCAAATTTGCGTGGCGATAAGGCAGGCTTTGGGCAGACTTTGCTGAATTGGCAGCAAGGGAAGAAGTTTACAAGCATAAATTTCATGCAATGGAAGCCTATGAAATTGCTCCTGGCTGTGTGCCTGGTGCTTCTGTTGGTGCTGGAGGATGAAACCACCCAAGCAGTATCCCTTCGTCCTGTCTGTCCTCCCTGCTGTGTTGCAGCAGAGCGTTCCTGTTCATCCACACAGACACTTTGCAGGCCCTCACACAGTGCATGCCCTGTGGGCCAACGAGCTGGGCTTCCCAAATGCAGAGCTCACCAGGGACAGATGCAGTCATGCGCCCATCACCTTGAAAGTGTCCATTCCTTTGTGCTAAATGCCTGCAGCCACACAGACCAGCCCAGCATCACTGCAGGGATAACTTGGAGAAGCGAATTTCCCAGTGCATGGAGCTGGGCAGCAATGCCCTCCAGCTTCTTGCAGGCAGGAGGGCGGCTTTTGCTTCCTGATCCAGCAGGGAGTTCCCTGCTGACTTTTCACCTGCATGAACACTGCTTGGGTCAGTGGCAAGGTGGGGCTGGCAGAGCAGCTGGGGCCACCCGGTTCCTGAGCTGGCAAAGCAGACTTTCCTGTTTTGGCTGTGCAGTGCAGCCACCATCCCTTCTGCACCTTCAGCTGCGTGCCTGGTGGGCTCCCACCTAGCCCACAGCATGCCCCTGCCACATGCGGTGGCTTGACCGGACCCTGTGCAGCAGGGAGGGGAGACTGATGCTGGGAAGGATACTTGTTGCTAAGTCTGGATTTGGGAACCCAGTCAGCACAGGGTGGGAGCGAGAGTCAGGGTTTTCCCAGCCCCTTTTCCAGGAGCATGGATGCTCGATGCTCACAGCAGACTGCCCACTGAGACTATGTCTCCTGTGCCAGACTGCAGCAGGGCTGTCCCCATCGTTCCCAAAGTGGTGGCTCAGTTCATTCTTCAGGGTTGGCCTAAAGGGTTTTTTTAAACCAGGGTCAATGTTAGATTAATGTGACACAGCCTGTGGCAGGCAAAAAATACTGACACTCCTAATTCTGTGCTGGGTGGGTGCCTGCTCGCCTGTGCTGTCCTGTCTGCTCTTCACTCCAAAGCTGCAGCCTGGCACCTCTAAAATACCTGAGCGATGCTCTGGGTGTCCAATGACACAGAAGTCCCAGGTGGCCCTGGACAAGTCATTTGACCTGCACCTCATTGTCCCAGCAATGATGTGGCAGGGATGACAGCAATTCCCAAACACAGCAGAGTACACTGCTAGAAAGAGAAAGGGTTCTTGATGGCTTCGCAAGCTCAGAGAAGGGAAGTGCAGACGTGGTTTCCTCCTCCCCGGGGAGATCCCCATGCAAGGAGTACCTTGGGATGGGCAGAGCATGGGCAGAGTGCAGGCAGAGTGAGGTGGAGTTGGCTGCCTGAGCCGGGACCCACTGGAACGCAGGGCAGGAGGCTGGGCCAGCAGCAGGCACATACCTGCCAGCCCAGGCACCGGGGCTGCAGACCTGCTCACCGCGCATCATGGCTCCGGGCACACCTGTCCCAGTGACGCGAAAGGAATTTGGCTATGAGGAAGTGTTCATGCTAGAATAAGAGCTTTGCCATGGGGAAAGCAATGCTGTAAACCATCCTGCTTTAAATTTGAAGCCTTCCCACAGGCTGTGTCAGCGTTGCCACGTGCACAGGCTGAGCTCACGGAAAGTTTCCAAGCCGGTGTGGCCCCAGCCTGGTGGCAGCACTGCCACCAGCAACGAGGGCACCAGCCCTGTTGCAAGCCCAGGAGCCGACCTCACCGCTCCTCAGCCCTGTGACAGGAGTGAAAATAGCCAAAAAGGGGTGTTAGCTGATGATGGGGTTTTCCTGGAACTGAGCAAACCCTTCAGCTCACTCTGCCTGGCCAGGGAGGAGCCAGCACAAAACAGCTCTTGGTTTTTGTCACGTGCAGCCAAGTGATTCCTCTTCTCAAAACGCCCTTGACCCCTCCAATCTCTCCCCTTTCAGCAGGCAGACTTGCAAAGAAGTGAAGGAGAAGGCTGTATGGGAGGGGCTGGCTGGCACAGAGCCCTCTCTGCCAGCGGCTCCCTCCCGCTCCATTTCACATCTCACTGTCAATGTGGCCAAGCTCTAATCGCTTACCCTGGGCTCTATATTTTAATTGTGTTTGCTCTCATTAGAGCCCTGGGCTACAGGCAGCACACGTGCTTCCAGAGAGGAAATCCCCACTCTGATAATTTTGCCTGTGTTCCCAGGTCACTCCAGATTCACCATGGCAGTGGCAGCCAGGAAAGGGAGGACTACAGCCTCCCTACACACCAGTATCACCACCACGGCCTGGCCAGGCTCCCTGGACAGCTGGCTTAGCTGGATCCCATGTGAGTACAGTGTCTCTTGCCCTCCTCTCCCACACAGCATTACCTGGTGGGGCTGCTGGACTCTGAGGCTGTGTATTCACTTCACCCTTCCTTCAAATTCCATTTTCTAATGGGCTCCATCAGGGTGGGATTACTGCAGAGTGGTACCACACTGCCTCAGGAGGATATCTTTGCTACCCATTTGGGAAATGGTCTTCAGCCACAGTCTCCCTGCATGGGGCCTGTCCAGGATTCTAGGGGCAATTTTGAAAGTACAACTGCCTAATGCTGAAGCACCAGGAAGGGGTTTAAATATACTCTGTATGTTTTGCTTGGTTTTAACTCTTCTATCCAACTCCGCTCCCGAACATCGCACCAGTACCCAAATGGGCTCTCATCACTGTGGCTGTGGCAGGGGCCATTCTCCTCCTTCTCTTCCTCATCTGCATCATCAAGTGCTGCTGCAGCAAGAAGAAGCCCAAGAAGAAGGAGAGAATCGGCTTATGCGCTGTCAGCAACTCCACCATGACCAGCCTTGTGCGTCCTGCCTTCCCTTCAATCCCACCTCCCTCCTCCCTGAGGGGTTTGCTGCTGCACTGCCCAGCCCCAGGGATGGTGGGAGCACGGCATGGCAGGGACATGGCTGAGTGCATCCTGAGGGTAGTGTTGCTCTCTGCCACAGGTCCAGCCTGAGATGGAGGACCTGGAGCGGGAAGTAGAGCAGAAGCGGCGAGGAAAGCTGCAGTACTCCCTGGAGTACAACTTCCGCATACAGGAGGTGGGGATGCTCATGGCCGCGGCACAGCAGGGAAAAAGGCATGCTCTTGCATGGTCACTCTTTGCTGCCCACCAAGGTGGATGTACTCTCTCCCACCTGCCTGCAGCCCGCCAGCTCTCATGCCTGCATGGTGTGAAGGCGTTCCTCCCTGTTGCACTTGCTTCCCACTGAACCCCCGGCTGCCTGACCCCATCCTCCTCCACTCGGTGACCTTGTGCCTCACTCCTCTCCAGCTGAAAGTTGGCGTGAAGCGAGCAGTTGAGCTGAAGGCCATGGACAGCGGAGGCACATCTGATCCATATGTGAATGTCTACCTAACGTCCGATAGGAGGAAGAGATGTGAGACCAAGGTTTACCGCAAGACCCTGAACCCCATCTTCAACGAGAGCTTCACTTTCCAGGTACAAACCAAAGCCAATGATGTTTCCTTGGTCACATCAAGAGTGTTGCATAGACACTGCTCCCTGGGCAAAAACCTCTCCAGACAGGGAGATACTTGTGCAATCAGGACTGGGAAATGTGAGAGAGGAATACCCTCATGGGGCAGGGCTGCCACTGAGGAGTGAGTCCAGGCTTTTGGGGCCTCCCCTGCAGGTACCCCAGGCTGAGGTGTCTGAATCCACACTGGTGATGCAGATCTATGACTTCAACCACTTTTCCAAGCATGACATCATTGGTGAGGTCCGGCTGCCCCTGGCCAGTGTCGACCTGCAGCACGTCATCGAGCAGTGGAATGACCTGGCGGTGGCCAGTAGAGTGGGGGTTGGTCCTGGTGGGTGGGAAACTCTGATGAGAGGGATGTGCTCTTGCTTGGCTTGCCACCACCCCAAGAAGCGAGCCCTTAGGGGCAAGCATGAGAGTTTGTGTTTCCCCCTCAGGAAACCTGGGGGCAGCCTGGTGCTCCAGCCTCAGGTGAGCTGGCTCCTCTGCCTGGTACTAATTACTGGCATCTCTCCATCAGGAAGAGCATCTGGGTGAGATCTGCTTCTCACTGCGCTACGTCCCCAGCACTGGTAAGCTGACAGTGCTCATCCTGGAAGCCAGGCAGCTGAAGAGGAGGGACTCTAATGGACTCTCAGGTCAGTGGGGGCTGCCTGTGCTCAGACCTTCCTACTCCTGCTCAGGCCTCAGTTGTGGCACCAAGAGCCACAAAGCCTTGAAAACTTGTGGTGTTAAGACCTCTTCCTGCTACCACCATCATATTCAGCCCTTGGCTGACTCCCAGTACAGATACTCCGGCTTTGGGCAGTGCTGGAGGTGTCTCCCTGGAGGAGATGTCATGGCTGGATTGTACAGGGATCTTGGCAGGAGGAAGTGATCTCTGAGGTGGCTGTCTCACCATGAGGAGTGACAAGTGGGATGCCATGGTCTCCTTGGGAATGGCTCAGGAAAACTGTTTTGTGGCTGGGTTCTTCAGTCAAAAACTGTCCCTTGTACCAGATGTGCCCTCTCTCTCTTCAGATCCTTCTGTCAAGGTGCATCTGATACTGAACAGAAGGAAATGGAAGAAAAAAAGGACGAGTGTGAAGAAAAACACCTTAAGCCCTTACTTCAATGAGGTGTTTGTTTTTGAGGTGCCTTTCAGTCAGATCCAGGTGGGTTTCCCTGAAGTGCCCAGGGCTGAGCAGGTCCCTAGTGCAGCAAACTCCTTCCCACTGACCCTCTTTCTTGTGTCCCCCCCAGAATGTGGACATGGTCATCTCTGTCTGGGATCATGACAAAGTGACCAAGAATGAGCCCATTGGCAAACTCTTCCTGGGCTGCCGAGCCACAGGCAGCCAGCTGCGGCACTGGTCTGACATGCTGTCCAACCCACGCCGGCCCCTCGCCCAGTGGCACATCCTGCAGCTCCCAGAGGTGGTGGACAAAGCCCTGGGACTGAAGTTCCACCTCAGGATGCCCCTGCACTCCAGATAGTGGGCGTCTCCTTCTCCACCCAGGGAGCAGGATGGTGGGCTTATGGAGTTTTGAGGGGCTTCTGCTCAGCAAGCTCTAGACATGTTGGTCCCAGCTCATTGTCAGCAAAGAGGGGACTGGGACTCCTTCTGGCCAAGAGATGATCTGGCTGCTGGTGCAGCTCATGCTCTGTGTAACACCTGGGACAGGGCAGCTCAGCATGCCAGGGCCAGGCTGGACGTGGAGCAGAGGGTGCTCGAGGGGATGGTGTGGGCACAGCTCATCCCTCCTGCTCGTGGGCTGCGGGGGAAATACACAGAGCTTCAGGCTCTTGCAGAACAGTCCTTTGATATTTGTAAAGCAGAGGGTTAACATGCCAGAGGCATGGGTGGGAAGTTTCTTTAGTTGTGAATAACTTGGCAAGAAGTAGGTTCTTGGAAAGGCTTCATGTGTCCTGTGAAGGCTTTTAAACGAGACCAAGGTATTGAAGAATGTAAGAGGCTTGAGAGAAGGAATACAGGTGGGATGAGGAAGGTGTTGTAGCTCTTTAGTGCTTCTGCAATGTGTGCTCTGTGTCCTGGCTAGAGGCTAAATGAGAAGCAATGTGGCTTCACACCCCATTCTCAGCCCATGATGATTTGTGTACCTTAAGATGAGACTCAGGTTCTGAGACCCACCAGCGACCATCCCCATGGACCACATGGATGAAAATGCTCCATGTGTCAGCTCCATTCACCTCACAGGGTCCTACAGGAGTGGCACAGCAAGGTTTGCACCTCTGGCACCTAGAGGTCCTGCCAGGGTGGAGGGGTTGAGGCTCTTGCTTTCACACTGTGAGCACACCATGCTGGTAAAGGCTGGCTTGCAGCCCTCATGTCACTTCTGGGGAGGTTTCGTGTTTAATCTGGGAGGTTTCTTGTGGCCACATGTCCTGCCCCACCCTGCTCTGTGGGGCCTTGGTGTGGGGGCTACATAAGTAAAGACTTCTCCGAGAAGGATGAGGGCATCGGAGTGGGGTGCCCTCACATGCCCTTGAGTATGCTGCAGTTTGGGGTGACTCCAGAGCAGATTCTCTGAGCCATCTGCAGCAGGAAGCTCCCTGCACTGAGCTAGAGGAGGAGGGAATTGCTCCTGTTCTAAAATGCTTCTGCTACAAAGCAGCCACAGGACACAAGATCTGGGCTCATGCTGTGGAATTTTGGCCCCAAAGACAGAAGTCCTTTTCACCACAGGGAGCTGCAGGCACAGTGCTAATAGCTATAGCCTGGGCTCTGGAGGGGAGAGAGCCTGGCACATTAATGAAAAGCTATTAATATTAAAAAGCAGTTAATCTGTGATTACCCAGAGCTCCACAGAGCGACTATCCAAGAGTTAAACAAACATGAAGCTGAGGAAGATTATGAAAAGTCTTGATAGAGATTAATGACCTGAGCTTAACCATAAAAAGCTGCTGCTGTGTCTGCCTCTTGATGAATATTCTCCAGGCTTCACTGTGGCCGTGAGGAGGGGAGAAATGACAGGGTGGTTTTGAGATGACTGTGACTAGTGAAGTGTGGTTTCTGCTGGGGAAACAGCATCTGCTGGCAGCCACTAATGAGATGGAGGAGGAAATCAGTCACCTGAGAAAGACTTGTAAAGGGATGTTTTAAAACCTCAGCCTTCAAGTCTCAACCTCAGAATCAGCCTAGAACAGGATGTGAAGAAGGGAGCATCTCTGAATTGGGTTTGGGATTCCAAATCTACTGTCAGGCTGCTTTTTGGTGATGCTCTTGTGGTGATTTAGGGCCGTGCAGCATCCAGAAAGGACTTTTGGAGGTGCTTGGAACAGGCAGTTTTTTTTCTTTTTGTTTGTTTTTTGTTTTTGTTTTTGTTGTTGTTGTGTGTATGTGTGCTTTTTCCAGTCCCCCTATTTTGTAGTCACAGCCTTGAGGTTCACTGCATAATTTATGGGGCTGGGCATAAAAGTATGTGCATATTAGTCCCAAAACGGATACAGTTGAAGGAGGTGCAGAGACAGCCTCTCCTTGAGAAACATTACTCCCCATACTAGTGCCTGCCCCTTTTCTCTCCAGCTTTGGCCTTGCTCACTGCTGGGTGAGCAGAGCTGCAGAGGGAAGCCCATGATGCTTCTAGGGGAAAAGCTGGGGAACGTGGGAGTGAGCACCCAGCTGGGATGGCTCTGGGCAACCTGGAGTGAGCCTTTGTGCAGTAAAACTCAGCAAACCGAGTTGTTTGTTCAGGAGGGAGAGGCGAGCAGGTGGGGATGTTCTCCACCCAGCTCCAGTTTTTAATGCACCGCCAAGACTGCTTTTTCCCTCTGTCATCATTTCTCCTTCTCAGTAAGCCTTGTGTATTTACAGCACAGTTTTGAGCACTCTCCTCCTCTGGCAGGATCCTCTTAGTATCTGCTGGCAGCTGTTTGAAGCAGGGCTGGTGGATCTGGGCTTCATTTCATGCCTTATTTCCCCCCAAATGAACACAGCCTGCTTGGGAGCCTGTTTGCAGGAAGGCAGACAGCCCTGTCTCATGTGCACACCATCTCCTTTTCACCTCCCTGTGGCCTTGGCGGGGGTAGTTGTCCCTCATCGATCAAAGCCAGATGTCTGATCATCTTCTGCCTCACCAATGCTCCTCCTGCACTCGGAGGGTGGAAGTAAAAGAGGGGGAAAACCAATTCCTCCTCAGCTTGTGTCTGTGCTGGATTCCCGTGTCTGCATCTAGAGGGCAGGGCAGTACATGCTCTGCGCTGGTCTCTGTGTCATCTGGTCTGTGGCCCACGTTAGAGCCTCACCAGCCAAAATTTCTTCTGGAGATGGATCCCGTGTTCAGGAGGGAGGAAAAGCAGCGATGCTATGTAAGTCCGTTCCCGTGGCTGCATAGCCTGTTGGTGGCCATGTGGCAGTGCTGGAGACGTCTGAGTGGCTTTTTCCGGGAGGCAGGAGCCAGCCCTTGCCTGATCCTGCACCACAGGGGCAGAGAGGGTTTTGCTGATGGTTATAGGGGGAAAAAGCAGGTATCCAAGCCATCCTAGCTGCCCAAGTGGTGGATGGGGAGTTTGTGTCTCTGCATTTAATTAGCAGCTTTGCAGGTCAGTGGCAAGGCAAAAAGCAGGACTTAGGCCAAGCAGAGGTCTGTTAAGAGACAAGAAGCACTGAAAATTGAGGGGTTTGTTTGTTATTAAGATTTATAGTCTCAATTATTTACATCCAGCTCCAAGACTTCTCACCTTCAGAAATCCCTCCCGAAGTGAATTATTCCCTCATTCAGTGATTTTTTTTTTTTTAATTTGTCCCTGCACTCAAGGAAATCAAATGGGAGGGCTGTACAAGGAGAAGGCTGAGCCTCATATGGGCTTGTCACCAGTTGTCTGCAGTGAGACAAAAATGATTACGGGCTGTCATCGTTCGGCCTGGGTATGGGCTGGCTGTCCTCCAGCCACAGATTTTTTGGCTAGTCTTAGAGTTTCTGAGAGCTGGAGAGCATCTAAGCTCTTCTCACTAGGAGCAAGCATGCCTGCTTTATAAATATTCCTTAACTAGCATCTTTATGCCTTCCAATTTTATGGGCAAAATATGTATTTTTGTCATGCATGGGCTTATTTTTTAAAAGATCCAGCTCCTGGATCCTTATCCCTAGTTCCCTTTCTCTATCCTCTTTCTTCTATCATTTTCTCCCCTCTTTTCCTCCTCCTTTTTCCCAGCCCCTTTCCCCTGCTCTGACTGCTCTTGTATCTGGAACTGTTCCAGGGGCTGGGCTTGTTTGTCTTCTGGATAGAGAAATATTGTTTGGACCACTTTATATCTCAATGGACCTTGCTCTACCATGGGCAGGAAGGGAGGGGTAGAAGCCCCAAACAGTCCAGTCTGAGAAGCAGGAATAATAATGGGGGCACAGAAGTACTTCCCAAAGTTCCAATTTGAACTTGGTGGGCAGACCTGGAAAAAACAAACTTCTCATTTCTCCATATTTCAGGTCTAGGTAGGATAGAACCAAAGGAGAAGCAGCATGAGGATTTCATAACTTTCATGCTGCTGGGCAAAAAGTTCTCCCTGAAGAAGTTTGGCGTTCCGGGTGAATGGGTACCCATCAGTGATGACTTGTTGCATGTCAACAAGATGGGAATTTCTCAACCAGCTTTTCTGACTTCACAGAGAGGTGATGAAACCCCTGCAGGCACTTACTGCCACTCAATTTGAGCAGAAACGGGCAGAGTCAGTTAGGAAGAGGAGTTTAACTGAGCTGAAAAGAGGCCTTGACCTGCAAACAACCCAACCCATATCGTATTTTACGTTCTCTGAGCAGCATCTGGGAAGATGGTGGGTTTGCAAACAAGTGTTTCATCACCCTGCTCATGAACACAGACATTGCAAATGTCCTTGTCTGAGCCTGAAAAGCTCTCTGTGGGAAATGGGCACTTTGAGTTGTGAATCAGTCATTGCTGACTTAGTAAAAGAAACATTGCCCCCTTGGAAGAGCCGGTGAAGAGCCCAGTGCCCGTGAAAGAGATGGCTGTCTCGTGGAAACCAGCCCAGCTGGCATCTGGTTTTGGAATAGAGAGCATTTTCCTTTTAACTTTTACATACAAGTCAGAGCAGTTTAGACATCGAAGCCTGAATCTTGGCATGAAGGTTTTCATTTAAGACAGTCCAGTTAAAACACTTGGCTTTGGTGTTCACTCTGGATGTGACAAAGGATGTGTTCATACCTGAAAAGGCCAATGCTGAAAGTTTCTCTGCTTTGGATGCACTCATCCCACACCACTTCCAACTTTTACACATATTCTAAACTCATGTCTGCCTTCATAAAAGAAAATTCATGTCTCAGCTACTCTGTGAATTATTTGCTTTGGGGATGTTCTGGAGAGATGTTCAGTGGGGTTGGGTGTTGAGTTTTCCTGGTGGAGCCCTCTCCTGAGCTCATCCTTTCCATTGCCAAACGTGAATGAGAAGCACCTCCAGAAGAGCTTCCAAAAGCCCATCTCCTTGCAGCTGTCTTCTCCCAAGGCTTTCTCAGTGTGTGCAGGTAGGTGAGGCTGCCAAGGGTCTTTGCAGCTGACACCTCTATTTTTGTAAAATGAGGTGTCTGGGGTCACATAGCATTTTCAAAAAGCCACTGTGCTTGGAATAGATAAATTCTGGACAATCATTCCTTTCATGGCAACTGGTTTGTAGAGCAACTGCTGATCTTGGGCAAAGAAGAGCTTTGTGATTTATCAGTTTTTCTTGAGCTCTATGGCTTTTTTTTTTTTTTTTAAACTAACACTATGTTCTTGCTCCTACTTTGTCTTGGCACAGAGAACCTAAAAGACCTTTTGAGAGCAAAGACATGTTTCAGCCATACTCATTTGAGCACACAGAGGTCTCAGCTTGTTCCCCAGACACGTTCTGGGTCATACCCTTGTCTTAACGAGGCTTTGAGGATGTGCATATACTTGAAGGATTGTGATCAGGTGTTGGGTCACTTCAGTAATACTATCCAGGGGCAAGCTGGGTGGAAATTCCAGAAGGATCACCTCCTGTACACATTAAATGCTGAAGGCCTGGGCACGGATCAGCACTGCTCAGATGTGTTCACTTTCCAGGGGGCTGCCAACTCAGCCTGGGGTCATGGAGGAACAGCCACACTGTGGAACAGTCCAAGGCTTCTGGTCCTGGGCAGAAGTGAGAAAAGCTCCTGAGAGGAGTGAGGTTTGTGCCCAGGGCTGTGCTGGGAACCAAGTGATCCTAACCCTGGCTATGAACACAGACTCTCCATCACTGGAGACTGAAGCCCCTGGGTGCTACCATGGTCAGAAGAGACTTCATCCAGAGAAGTTTTCTGGTTTTTGGCCTCTCCTTGAAGCCTCTCTTCACCCCTTTGCGTTTTCATTTTTAAATGCCACCCTCCAGGCTCTAGCTTGCAGTGAGCTACAAACTCTTCCAGAAGCCCACACCAAAGAGTGTCCCTTTGGAGTGGAAGGGATCATTAAAATGCCTTGTTTCTCTTCGAGGTCAGTGTTTATATCGAAAGCAGCCGTGTGTGAGTACTTACGTGTGTCCATAGGGAGTTGTTCTGTTCCTACAGGCACTTGTCCAAAGTGGGTGAGTATAAAAGTGAAGAGCATGAAGAGAAGGGTGGAGATATGGTGTCCGTAGTCCTGAAATGTGGTAAGATACCCTGGTCACTCTTATTAGCATCATCAGCAGAAGGCAACGACTGCTTCAGCAAGGTTGGTCTGCATGTCTCCTTGCTCGTGCAACTGGAGAGATGAGTTTGTGTGGCCTCACCAGTCCTTTCCTTTATATGTTTGGCAGATGGAAGAAGGATGGAAGAGGCTGAGAGCAGAGGGGCAGTCCACAACATGGGTTCTCTGATGCAGGCCCACAGATCCAGTCCCACCCCTGCTCCTCCCCTGCCTTCTCCAGCCCTCTCCCTTTCAAGGCCAAGCTCTCCTGTCACTTGTCCCTGTTTTTGCAGCTATTGTGGAGCTTTGAGCCCAATTTCAGCCCCCTGCACCACATGCCAGCTCCAAGAAATCCCTCAGGAGGAACAAGAAAAAGCCACATCCCAAGGAACCCAGTGCTCAGAAACTTGTGTGTTGCCCCTTCACAGGACCCGTCATCGCTCGGATAACCAACTGCACCCACCTGGGGAACACTGACAGTGGGCAGGGGCTGTGCATGAACTGCACTGACAGCTTCATCACTGACAGCTTCATCAGTGACAGCTTCATCAATGACATGAGCTGCCTGCCCAGCGATGGCAGCCTGAGTGTCATCCCCTGCCTCTGCCATGGAGAAGGTTCAGCTCACACCTCAAGGCTGACATCTGGGCTCTGCTCCATGGGGGCTGCCATGGAATGGGGCAACCCTGTTTCTGGAACACTGATGGGTGCATCAAAGTCTTGCTGGAAAAGGGAATTGTGTCCTCATCCACTGCTAGGAGGCTTCTCCCAGGGTTCTGTGTGCATCATTGTGTAGCTGATGGTCAAACACACCATGAAGCAGCTATCAGCTTATGAGTTTGTGACATATCTGCTGAATGTGAGGAGTGTCATTAGGACCTGTTGGTGGGTCTGGAGCCTGAGGGCATGAACTTCATGTGCCTGAAGCACTCCCTGTCAAGGAAGATAGCATGGAGCTAAACTGTGCTTTGCTTTGGTGTGATGTGATGTTGGAAAATCAAAGGGCAGTCAAATACAGGTTTCCCCAGTGATCTTGCCTGAACTTTTACCATGATCACAACTGCTGCTGAGTATCATGCTTGTGTTTTGCTAACAGTGTCATCATCCTTGGAAATAAGGCATAGTATCATCTGGTGTCATGTCACTCCATAGTGCCTGTCTACCTTATGCTTGTGGGATGTTGAAGAGGATGCAAGGTATAAAGGTGTAAGGGAGTGTCATGAGGGACAGCTTGCATGAATTCATCAGCCTCATCCTTCCAACATATAGTGATTCCTTGGAGGAGCCTGGCTCAAAAGAGCTGCACCTGAGTCTCTAAAACATCATGCAGAACTTCCTCTGTGTGACAGGTCTTCCCTCTGTCTGACCTCACAGAATGGTGAAAAGGCTCTGGGAATGGTGGCCCACACTCACGGTGCATTCCTCTAGCTCACAAGGGGGGAAATGAGGGAAAGGAACAAGGTCAGATTCTCCACAGGAAAGTATCCAAGTATGAACAGTGCATCCATTCCTGGCCCCTGCCTAATTACCTCACTAATACCTAATATTCAGAGTCAAACACCTCTTTGAAGGATGTACCTGGAGCTTCCTTGTGCCTTCCTTGAGCTTTTCTGCAACAAACCTGTTCTTTCATCACTCAAATACTTACACAATTCCTTTGGAAATTTCCGTCTTTCCTAATGCTAACCATGGCTTCTAACTTTGACACAGATTTGTTTTTCCATTCTTCCTTCTCCTCACTGGGTTTCTTCCTCATGCCATTTAAGTCTGGTGCTTCTTCCCTTTTCTGGGAGAGCTGCCCTAAAGCTTAGCCCCTGTACAAGGCAGCTTCATGAAAAGCCACCTGCAGACTTGGAGGATCGACCTTCTGCTCATCCTATTACCACACCTCACCATCCACTCCTCCCCTATCCTACAAGCACTTCTGTTGGCCAGTGTTTTCTTCATGGGACTTCTTTCTTTGAACTTCATTCTTCATTCTTCAGGCCAACACTTTCCTGCCACAGGGTGATAACCACACCCTTGAAATTCTGAGCAGACCTCTTTTGCTCTGCTGCATGGCTGGGCTCCAGGAGGTCCAGAATGCCTTCATCTCACAGAGCTGAAGGAAACTCCCTGGCTGTGGGGAATTTTAAATGGAGAACTCCCCCAGTTTTGATTCCTCCACCGAGAGCTGAGTGGCTCTCTGGAGGACTGATGGGCCAGGAGAGGCCAGAATGTATAGCTGCAGCATTTCAAAGGGACATATCCCAAGTGAACCCAGTCTTGCCAATTCTAGGGGTTTCTCCCTCTTCCACCTGCTACCATGGCAAACCCCTGCAAGACACCAGCCCTATACCAAGGACTTGCTTGTCCTTCAGCAGCATCTGCAGCACTACTTGCATGGTGCTGAGGGTGGTGAAACAGGAAGCCTGCAGCAAGGGATTTGCCATTATCTGTATAATATCTGGGAGGCGCCTGGAAAATATCGTCAGGGCCATGTCTGAATCTGCCTAAAAAACCCTGGCTGGAGGAGGAGGGAGCGCCTGGCCTGGGGGAGGAGAGCAGGAGCTGTTTGGGTCCCTGTCTCCATGGGATCCCCTACACACACGCACTACATGTGCTGTGACCAGGCCTGGGAAATATTTTCAGCCACGTTTCCACCTGCTTCTCCTTCAGATCCATGGAGATATGGGTCTGGGTCATCCCACGGAGGGGATTACTCTTCTTGTTGTCAGCATGGTGCTGCTCCCCCATGCTCTGCTGCCTCTGCCCAGACCGTGGCTGGATTTGAGGCTTGAGGCTGCCTGCAGCAGATCCACAGCTTGTTTTTCAAAAAAACACCCTGAATTGTGTTGAAATATTTCACAGGGAAGAGCTGCAAGTATTTCCTGTGTGAGGAAAATAATTGAGGCTAAAAAAGCATGCTAGTGCTGGATGGCTTATTAAGGGATTGCTCTTGCGTATGCTGTTGGCAGTGGATATTTGGGGTGCAAGCTCTTTCTTCTCTTCCTTCCTAAAGGGCAGAGTTGTTCCCAAGTCTTTGAAGGCAAATTGAGTCAAATGCTCTTGTCCATGGATAAGCCAATCTGTGTATCCAAGGGGAAATTTTAATTAGAGGCCTTGCAGATGGATGGCTGTGTGCAGGGAGCCTGGGCTCCCCACAGATTGGAAGCCATATCTATTGTGAGTGGTTGGTGGCAGGAGAAGGGAGAGGGAGGCTCCCTCCTTGGCATTTCTGAGGAAAAACACCTCCCCAGCTCCTCCGGATCCCACGGGTAGAAGATGTTCTCCTCCTCCCCACCCCTCCTTCCCTGGGGGCTGCCCTCTCCTGTTCTCCTGCCGGCCTGGCCTGGCCCAGCCAAGGGAGGTGCACAGGGGACTCTTGCACATCATTGGTCTGAGAAGGTCTCCATGCCCTTAAAGAGAAGGTGGATTTTCTGCTGAGCCACCCGAGAAGCCCTTTTATACCTCCTTACTCAGCCAGCTGCCTGCGGCTCGTCTGTCCATCCTGTCCAGCCAGCACGACTGATTTTCTCCAGACTTGGGTGAGCCTTTTTGAATACCTCCTAATGACCCAGCTTGCTCTTAGGGAGTGATGGGGGAGCAGATTTACTTACCTGAGTATTAAAGAGATAAATACCAGGTGGGGGTGGCCTGCTGGGAGAAACAGGGGTGCTAATAACACTTTTCCCATCCTTTGCTTGTCGGAGCATGTCTGTGCATTGGAAAGGTTCCCTCCGTCTCTTCCAGTGGGCTTTTTTCTTTTTGATTTCATGCTTTCCCCTGCCCTGGCTGGTTCTGCTCTCAGCTTGAGTGGCGAGGGCAAGTGCCTAACGCTGACCTCCTCGGGGCCATAGGACTCAGGATCCTTTCCTGCGGTGACTGGGCTATGCTCCCTACTTACACCCCTTCCTCCAGCTCCCTACCCGGCCTTTGCAGCGCCTTCCTCCCCAAAAACACCCTCGGACAGGCACCGACATCCAAATTTATGGCGTCCTCCGCGCAGAACAGGTGATTCAAAGCCCACATCGTGGGCAGCGAGCCGCAGCCTGGCGTTGTCCCCTGGGTTCCCCGGCGTGGCTGCGGCCGGAGCGGCAGCGTGTGTGCGGGGCAGGGCGCTCGGTGCGAACAGCCCGCGTTCCTCGGCCGCCCCGGGCCCCAGCTGCGGCCCCGCACCTGCGGCGGCTAGCGCTCCGCATCGCCCCGAGTCACGGGGCTGGCACCGCGCAAAGGCTGCCGTCCCAGGAGACAGCTGCAGCTCCTTCTGCAGCTCCCTGGCCATTTTTAGAAGCACTTTCCCCCCACCCCTCCTCTCCGAAGTAATGTGATGGGCCTGCACATTTTCCAGGATAAAGTTTCCTTGGCCCTGCAAGCTGTGCCTCCTGCCTCGGGCATGAGCCCCCGTTAACACTTCCTCTCCTGACAGAGCCTCCCGGGTCTGCAGACGGCTGCGTTTTGGGGCCTTGTCTGCTCTGCAAAGGACAGGCAAAGGGGATGCAAGCAGTAGATACTGCTCTGATAGAAAAGTAAAATTCTATTTATGAGGAAATCATTTACAGCAAAGCAAAGGTGCTCTTCCATCTCTTCCCAAAACCACTGTGTTGTATGTGTAAAATTTCCACTTAAAGCAAATGCAAGGAATTGTCCGGGGAAATTTTTTTTGTGCCTTTATCAACTCATCCACAACTTTCAACCCTGCTCTATATCAACTCTGCTGAGGTTGGTGCAACAGGCTCCCCTGTCCCACAGAGTAAGTGCATACATGGGCAGCAGCATCATCTGAAGTCCTTCCTTGTCACCTGGGGTCATTGCCAGCCCTTTGCAGGCTTTAGGATATTTCTTATTTATGAAGGGAAGGTTGAATGGCAAAGTGAAGCAGTAAACTGAAAATAGTTTTTGCCTTTTCTTCCTTCATTGAAAAAAATTGTTTCCTGAGGGTCAGACAAGAAACATACCTGCAGGAATCACTGTCACAAATCTCTCTTTTTCTGGCTCAACCCCATTTGGTCTTTTCCAGAAGTCCCTTGATGCTGAGGTTTGTGTTGCTATGAGATGTTTGCCTCTTGTCTACAAACTGCAGCCTAGTTCCCTATATGATGAAAAATTGGTGAAGTTGGGAAATGAGAACAGACCTGTTCCTCTTTTTATTTTCTAGAGGAGTCTTGCTTTGTTTTTAAACCCAAAAAAAGTGACCACAAGCATGAATAGTTGTCAATTTTTTTTTCTTGGTTTTCATTTCAGGCTCATAACCATCTAAACCAAGATGTCTGAGTAAGTTCCCATTTTTCTGTCTCTAATATATTGTTGGCATTGAAAAATTTTTGTTCAACTGCCAGCTTTTATGCTTGTTAAGATTCTTCTGCTTGTTTCCAGTTAGGATGCTAACTGCCTTTTTTTTTCCTTTTTCCCCTTTCTCTTCCTTCCTTTCCTTGTCCATCTGCTTTTCCTGAACAGTGAAGAGGTAAGTGTGTTTTGCTGGGGTTTTTCCTTTAACAATGCTTATGGTAGCAGTCCTGATTTCACTGTTTCTCCCTAAGAAAATCAGCTGCTCTGTGTGTGTGGGGGAAGAACGGCTTATGGTTATTTTCTTGCTGACTCCTCCTGGTAAACATGAAGGAGAAGAAAAATCTCTCTTGAAAGACTTTTTTTTGTCCTCTGGCTTGGAGTTGGATGCTTTTTTCCCTCCATTCCTGCTTCCCCAGCCGGCCACGAGATGGTGCTGGGAAGGCAGTGGTCCAGAGCTGTCTCTCCTCCATCATCCATCCACCATCCTGCCCTTGCCCTAGCATCCTCTCCTCCTTCCCCACATCTAGCCCTTCCATTTTCTACCCACTGAGCACTGTCAAATCCCTTCTCAAAGGCAATCCAAGGAGACCTGGATCCAGGGGAGTGTGAGCAGGGTGGAGGTTGCATTCTTAACAAGTTTTCCTGGCTTCTGGCAGAGTCGGGTGGGGCTGGTGGGCGTCTGGAGAAATGCAGGGGAAGGTGTGGGAGGATTGTTCGTGGCTTTGTCACTCCACATTTCCTCGTAGAAAATTGCTCCATCCTTCATTTCTGCTTGGCATCTCCCCATATGTCTGAAACACTACAAACTCCAGCTTGTTCTCACTGAGAGAAAAGAGGATGTCAGCGATACAACACGTTCTTTTATTCCCCATCAAACCCAGACCTCCCAGAAAAGGCTGGCAGGACACTCTTTGCTAAAGTACCAGTTTTCAGATGGAGAATAAGCCCTGGACTGAGAGCCCTCAAGGGATCTGATTATCTGACAGTTAATAATGTGCTGCATCTCTGAGCTGGGTGCCTGTTTTCTGTAGAGCCCTCCAGCCCTGTCAGGAGGGCCTTGGCACCATTTGCATATGTGAGACTTGTCAGAGTTTGTTACATTTCACTCTGCACATCCTTATCCACTTCCTCCTCTACGCAGCACAGACCCACACCCAAGCGCTGCTGTCTACTCCTCGCCCCTCAGCATATCAGATGTGTTTTCCCTGGGCCAGCCCAACTTAGCTGTGCCCAGTCTTCTGGGTGAAATGCTCAGGAAACAGCTGAAATGCAGAAGTTGTGGGTTTTTTATAAACAGGAGTTCTGTTTCTGCTGGTTCAGTGTGACAAGGACAGAAGGGCAGCCTGTGGTCATGTCTGTCCTCCAGCTGTGATGAACCCCTGCTTCAGTGTCACTTGCGCTGGGTCTTTTCAGCTCCAAGAAATTACACAGCCTCCGTGTTTTCACCTGCCTGGCTGTCCTTGTCACCAGAGTGTCAGAAGGACGTGTGCCCTGGACTGCTCAGAAAGACATCCCACAGCTCCTGAGTGCCCAAGGACATGGGGGTCTTTAGCTTGAGTGCAAAGTAAAACACATCTGAGTGAAGAGGAAATCAGAGCAAAGGCTAAAAGTCCCAAGAAGCCAAGTTTGAAGCCATATTTTATGCCTATATTTTCAAGTTCATCACCCTTGTTGTCTTTTCCTGAGGGACTTTGTAGGTTTTAGCTACCGGAGGTTGGCAAAGCTGGGTTCAGCAGGGAGCCTCTTCCTTGATTGCTGCTGGTTTGGGGACCAACTGTGTGTCAAGATGGAGCCATCTCCTTGGCAGGGCTGCAGGTCCTTGGTGGACTGTGGCATTGCACGGGGAATGGCAATGGAAAGGGGAATGGGCATCTGATAACCTTCTTTTCTCTTGTTTCTTCCACTTACAGAAAAAGAGGAGGGCAGCCACTGCCCGTCGGCAGCACCTGAAGGTAGGTGGCACTGGTGTGGCTGTGTGATGTGTGTCCCAACCTTCCCATCTCCCATCCCAAGCCAGTAAGCTCCCAGCACTCTCCCTAGTAGAAGAGGCCATGATGCACAACGTAGGGGCCTCCCACCCCACTCCTTACTGGGTCTCCATCATATCCCTTGCTTGGAAATGGTGGTATTTGTGGGAACTCCCCAGGTTGCCTCTCCATCAGGACTCCCGCTCCCCTCATGACTCCCCTACCCTCCCTCCTTGCTTCCACCCTGCACTGACCCTTCTCCTGCTGCCTTCCAGAGTGCTATGCTCCAGCTTGCTGTCACTGAAATAGAAAAAGAAGCAGCTGCTAAAGAAGTGGAAAAGCAAAACTACCTGGCAGAACATTGCCCTCCTCTGTCGCTCCCAGGATCCATGCAGGAACTTCAGGTACAGGCTTCTTTAACCCTTTCTGTGCTGGAGCAGAAAATATTTGGCTCCATCAGTCAGCCTGGTGGATCTAGACGAGTGTTCCCATCTTGACCCTCTCCCCACCTGTGCTACCCTGGAGCCAGATGGACACGCAGCTGTGTTGAAAGGCAGGTGGGGTGTCTGTGCAAAAAAAAAAAGAAAAAGGGTCTGGCTGGCAGGAAAGATGTGTTTTAAATGATGTGTTAAGGCAGCACTTGCATGCAGCCAGTAACATGGAGATTAGGAACTGGCTGACAAGCTCCTCTTCACCTCAATCCCATCTCGTCTTCTGGACTGAGAACTTTCAGAGCCAGAGCAGTCAGGAGATGTGTAGGTCATGTGTAGGTCCTAGCAGTCAACATCCCTCTTTGCTTTCTTCCCAGGAGCTGTGCAAAAAGCTTCATGCCAAGATAGAGTCAGTGGATGAGGAGAGGTATGACACAGAGGTGAAGCTGCAGAAGACTAACAAGGAGGTGAGTTTCCCCTGGAGCCATCCTTCAGGGGAGTCTCCAGCCCATTCCTCATGCCTCCCTGCACTGCTTGGGTCCATCTCATGAAACCCATGTCCCGCTCTCTGTCCACGCCCCCTCATTTCATCCCCCCCAGCTGGAAGACTTGAGCCAGAAACTCTTTGACCTGCGTGGCAAGTTCAAGCGGCCGCCGCTGCGCAGGGTGCGCATGTCCGCTGATGCCATGCTGCGGGCCCTGCTGGGCTCCAAGCACAAGGTCTGCATGGACCTCCGAGCCAACCTGAAGCAAGTGAAGAAGGAGGACACTGAGAAGGTATCCTTCCCTCTTCCTTTTTTCCCTAACAGGAGTCACCCCCACCCTTCAGGACTCACACCTCCCTGTTTGATAGACACGGTTGAGAATGACTCTTTCTCCATAATGTTCTTCTTCCTGCTCAGTATTTCCTTCTCTGGCACCTGTGATGTTGAAACAGGAGGGTGCAGTTCACAAAGATGTATAGCATGGGTGGAACTGGGTTCCTTTAGCTGATATGGGGTGGACTGGTGTGGGGCCTGAGCCAGGTGGGTTCTTACCCTGGCACCATTCACACCAACGCAACCATCCCTCCCGCAGGAGAAGGATCTCCGTGATGTCGGTGACTGGAGGAAGAACATCGAGGAGAAGTCTGGCATGGAGGGCAGAAAGAAGATGTTTGAGGCTGGCGAGTCCTAAGCACCATGTCCCCACACCTGTCCTCCTCTCCCCACTGTCCCCGCTGCCCCGCTGGGCTCAGGGGCGCTGGCTGGGTGCCATTTCTCTCTAGTTGTGCAAGAGCTGCATCATGGCAGCAGTGATGTAAATAAAGCTTTGGTGGGAGAGGTGGGTGTTGCCTGCCTGGGTGGCCAGACCCCGACTCATGCCATGGTGCCAGCAGGGACTGCCTCACTGTGGCAGTCCTGGTTGGGATGGGGAGGCTTTGGCAGGGGCCAGTGCTGAGGGGATGGGGGATCTCTCTGCTGTTGGTCCCTGTCCAAAGCTGCAGATGCTCATGCCCTTCCCCAGTGGCAAAGAGACAAGCCCCAGGAGGTGTTACAGAACCTCAACCCATGATGGCATCAGCAGGAAGAGCTGAAAAGGGGGGAGGGGTGGCATCTGTAGGGCAGAAGCAGACCCTTTGGCTCCAGTGGGCTTTGAGAGGTGCAAAGTCGGGACAACCTTGGCAGCACTTGCAGCAGCACTCGGGGACTGGTACAGTGTAGGGTGCTGTGGTTTAGAGATGATGGCTGTCACCAGAGTGGCATGGGGAGCTGGGAGGGTGGCGGGTCCCTCCTCTTCCTGCCATGGTGGGGATATCTGTGCTGCCCATTTTTCTTTTGGGTTAGCCCAGGACTTCCAAATTTCTACCTGCTGACAAGTAAAATCTTAAATCAGTCTCAATGTTTTTTAAAACACAACAAAGCAAACCTCCAAATTCACCCTCCTTCTGCCCTCTCCCATCCCCCCCCCAAACCCTCAGCCCATGAAGTTTCCGGCACAGCTCACTTCTGCTGAGCACAGGAAAAGTGAAACAGTGACAGCACCGTGGTGCTGGAACTGTCTGTGGGGCTGCCGTGCCAACCAGGAGAGAAGATGTCAGACTCGGAGGGGTGCCAGGAGGGTGCAGAAGGAGTGAGCCAAGTGGGAGATGAATTCCCTGGGGAGAATGAGAGGTGAGGCTTGGGGACACCACAGCTGCCTTCCAGTCCCAGGGTGCTGGGAAGCTGGGAAGCTGGGAGGGCATGGTGGGAAAGGAGAATATGCAGCCAGAACAATGATGACCCATGAGGCTGGAATAGGTCAGATGTTCATCAGACTTTTGACAAGCTTTTCCAGCTAGGAGGAGACTTAGATTTCCTAAAGGTCTCATCCCCTTTGAACTTCTAAGCTCTTGGGAAGGGGTTGATCAAGTGGACAACTCCACTCCAGAAGCAGGCAAGCTCAAGTGAGAGGTCTGGTGACCTGGAGCTGCTCTGTGGCTGAAATCAGCCCATCTCTAAGACCTCTCCAATGTGGAGATCAGCTGCCTCCTCTCCTTGCTGGGCACATCTGATTTCTTGCTGCATCCCCTACGTCTCCAGCCAAATTAACCTGGCAGTGTTTCTGGCTAGCTGCTGTAAAGTTATATATCTCCCTGTGCCTCTGCTCTGCTTTACTGCTTTATCAGCAGAGGCTGTAAAACTTGGGGTCTCTTCACTTGAATATGGACAGCTTTCCATGAGGGCTAAAATAATACAGCTCAGTAGCAGAGACCACATCTGTCTGTGGTGAAGGCAGACAGATAAGCTCGGCCAAAGTGCATCACCCAGAAGTACTCAGATTTGGACTGGGCTCAGGCTGAGCATCCAGGGAGCTTAGGAGGTTGCCTGATTTTTCACCTCCAGCTTCAAAGCTTGCATTAGCATTTCTCCCCAAGGCTTCTGAGAGCCGGCACAGCTAATGTTGACAGGAAAAAAGAACCCTTTAGTGACATTGAGAGGAGAAAGGTGTGTCATCTCCTGTCATCGGTGGTTGCAGTAAGTGCTTCGGGTGACACCTGACAGCAATTAGCCTTGGCTGAATATTTGACTGGAAGCTTCAAAAGGTGCTGGAAGACTCACTGCTGAAACAAAAGGAAGCCTTGGCTGCTGGGGGAGCACAGGGGTTTCCTCTGCACCGGGATCCATGTGATTCCCAGCACTGTTCCTCCCTGGCTGTGCCTCTGCCGCAGGCTCAGCTCACCTTGCAGGAGCAAGGAGCAGGTGCTATGCGTGGCCCAAGCCAAGCAAACCTTCCTGCTCCCCTCTTGCTGCAGTAAGTGCAGGAACTTTGGTGCATGCTGGGCCACCGGCAGGGTTTGCTGGTGGGGCTGGCTCAGCTTGTTCCCTTTTCTGTTTCCTGCTGGAGTTTCAGCTAAATAAAAGACTGTCTGGAGGAGTCTGTTCTGTAGCACGTAGACCCTTACAGTCTTGTTTAAAAAGAGTGTGAACACTGACAGCAGGGTGGCACATCCTTTCCTCTCTAGCTGTGTTTTAGAATCTTAATGAAATATGAAAATTGATGGCAAAAATAGCAAGCAGAAATGAGTTCCTCTTTGTTATAAAAATATGAAGAATAACTTTCCCTTAAAATTTGTATAATAGTTTCATGTTCAGCTCTAAACTTCTCCTGCTTTTCCTTGTGCTGTTGAAATGCTTGCTAGACTCTGGTGATTTCCACTCCCAAAACAGAGGAAGGAAGTGTTTACTTGCTGTTTAGGTCTACCTTTTCTCACCCTGTGGCTAGCTTATCTTCCCAGTCTCCTCTCCTTGATGAAAAAGCCCTTTTCAAACTGACCCATGTATGGATGGAGGCAGGACTAGGCTCTAAGGACAGCCTAAAACATGATGGATGTCAGAGCAACCAATCTTGTGATGGAGCTGCCAGGAAAGTAAATCCCAAGGCTCCTAGGTGTAATGCACAGTGGGAGATGTCAGGAGAAAAATATTGGTGCTGTGTTTCCATAGACAACGAACCTTGTCTATTTAACAGTGCCCAGTGTATATAGGAGCATGCATTGAAAAAGTCCGAGAAATATTAATTTGAACATAGCCTGCTCTGTTTCCTCATACAAATTGGGACATACTGGCAAAGTCCCGCTGATGTAACACTGCTTAAATCAGACTGGTGTTATGCTCTCTTCCATGAACTGCAATTGCTATATGGGGAACTGCTGCAGTGTGAACCGTCCCAAATAAGCTAGAAGCTGGGGGAGCTCTGGAGAGCTGGCTGCTTGGGTTGTCCTGCCTTCATGGGGAGAGGCTGGGAGCCCAGTGTGTACAGGGTCTGTCACTCAGAGCTCTCTGTAAAGCCCTGGAGGCTTCAGGTAACTCCTGCCCTTAGCTCCTACACCCATGGCCATGCACATCCAT
The DNA here is from genome assembly GCF_029207755.1 of Chamaea fasciata. Taxonomy (NCBI): domain Eukaryota; kingdom Metazoa; phylum Chordata; class Aves; order Passeriformes; family Sylviidae; genus Chamaea; species Chamaea fasciata. Next base: position 16,075,205 of record NW_027094092.1, on the reverse strand, counting down.
TGGGCTGTGCTCTGCAGGATATCTGCACCTGGGAGGCAGATTGGCTTTTCCCAAATTCCCCTGTCTCTGTCCTCCTGGGGCTTCCCTCCCCATGAGCTGCAGGGCAGGCAGCCCATGTATGGTCACTGCCTGGGGAGAGGCTCCGCTGTGCCAGCAAGCCCCAGGCTTTTCCTTGCCACGTCCACCCCCAGCTGTCTTGAATTCTCCAGATCCTTAGAGGAGTCTCAAGGGTCTTTGCTGAAATGACTGCTGTTGCTAAGTATACCCATGGTTTGGAAGGAGGTTGTTTGGGAAAACTGATACTTGGAGAGTTTTTGGACCCCTCAGTACACCAGATTCCTTGGGGGTAGAATGGAGGGATAGCTGATCCCTGCTCAGGAGTAACTGGTCACAGTTTGACCCAGCTGGGCTCATTAAAGTGGAAAAATAGTAGGGAAAATTAACAGGGGAGGACCAGATGGATTATTTAATGAAGCTGGGTTATACTTCTGGTTTCCAAATTGGATATAGGTGCTCTGGCAGTGGCATTAGGGAGAAAGAACTGTCTCTAATTATAGGAGGTATCAGGTGCCTTCACTGTCCTTTTCTCCTTGGGGGAAAAAAAATAAATTAAGCCTGACTTGCCTCGCCTTGCCTCCAAGCTTATTTTGCTATGTAAAGCTATGGGTTTGGAAGAGTGTGTGTTAAAGCAGGGGATTGCCCAGCAGCCTTCATTTGAATTGCACTTTTCTTTTTAAAACACAGAAGACCCTCTGCTGGCTGGAAGGCTGGCTTTTTTCAAACTTATGGTGTGAAGTCTGGCTCTGAAGCTTGTGGGAATCCCTTGCCCCTGGATTTTGTAAGGTGAACTTACTTCAGAAGGTTTAGGGCTTTCCCCCAAATTTGAAAACCCTGTGATAACTGGAAGGGCTGTCTGTACAGCAGGGAAGTGCTTAATCTTGGCATGCCCTGGGGATCCTGGGCCCCTCTGCTCTGACCTTCACTGACCTTGCTAATCCAGCCCTGACTGATGCTCTGCCTGCAGCCCCCTTTGCATCCGTCACCCCTGTGACCCACATGCCCAACTGTGAGGTCTGCCTGGGGGCTGAGCTGACTCCTTGCTGCCCTGGTGCTCTCTTCAGAGCTGGGCTTACTCGCAGCTAGGCACTCATCCAGCCTGGCTGCTGCCTCTGTCAGGGCACTGGCTCACATCTGGACAGACCACCAGGCCAGGAGCTGCTTTGAGACCTCGTCAGTGCCATGTTTTTGTTGGGAACGGCTTTTTCTTTGAGGGGGGTGGGAATCCTGTCCCAAATAAAGTTGTTGCTCAGGCTCCTGGAGGCATTGGTATGAGCACCAGGCTCCTGAGAGTGTAATCTGGCTCTGACTGACTGCAGACCTGCAGTGGTGCTCAGAGCGAACTTCACAAGGATTTGGTGCTCTCACTTCATCCTTCCCAAGCTGCCCTCCTGGCACAGTCCAGCTTTGCAAACCTGCCTGGGAGGGATGGTGCCTGCTCACCTGGAACAGGTGAGGGAGGGCTCTGCTCCCCCAGCTTGCACAGCAGCTTGGACCTCCTGTAGCTGCAGTTCCTGTTCTCTTAATGAGTCCAATAAACTCCTCATCAGGCGGAGTCTTTGGGATTACCAAGGGGGTGCTTTGGCACCCATTGAAGCCAAATGCACAGGGAATGGATCTTCATGGTGTGGTTCTCTTCTAAAGCCTTTCATGAGGAAAAGCCTTGGGGATGTACATCAATGAAAGGAAGAGACAGGAGTGTATGATACGGGCTCAGGCCTCTTCACCCAGGTCTTGTTCTGGATCACGGCCATCTGGTATGGGTCAAAAAATATGTCCTAGGAGGTGCTGCACATTCTGGGAAAGCAGCTGTCCTGTATGACATGAATTTGGTATGATGAGTACTAGAGGAGCATGCACAGTGCCCAGCCTAGGTCAGGGTGTCACCATGGTGGGTGTTCTGTGGCTACTGCCTCAGGGATAGAGGATAGGTTATCTCTACTGCAAGGCCAGACAGCTTGAGATGTTTAGGAAGGTGAAGGGATGCTCTGACTGTAGAATTTGTTCACTGTGGGTTTGGTACACAGAAGAGGTGGTTTCCTATTTGAGCTGTGTGACATCTGTCAGGCTTTGGCAGCTGTCTGAGGTAACCCAAGGCACGCCACACTTGGCATCTATGTTTAGGCACCTAAATGGCTCCCTGATTGCCCAGTATCAGCTAGGAAGCACAGGCCACTGGTGAGATGTGAGCCCACCTTTCCTGAGGCTTGGCCAGGTGTCTCGCAGTCCTCAGCCTGTCCACATGTTCCACAGAGGCTCAGTCATGAGTGGGTTAACCAGCCTCACTTGGAGCCCATGTATGTTTTCCTTGCCAGTGCATCCATCCTAACACACACCAGATGTGTGAGGCAGCCTTTGAAGTGTCTTTATCCCAGGTTTTGGCACTCAGAGTTGTCTTTCTCACGGGCAGGTCTCCAGTGGCTTTCTGGGGGCTCCACTCCTGCAGCCCCCATCCCCTGCAGGAGAACTTGCAGCAAGGCAGGACAAAATATCTTCTGTTATTTGCCACTTTAAACAAGTCCCTCCTGGGATGGGCTGCTGGGGTTGGCAGCAGAGCTCCATCTTCAGTCATACGTGGGAGTGTCAAGCCCGGGAACTGCTTGGGTTCAGTCTGTGTCATATGAGCAGCGGTGGTTCCCAGCAGCCTGCTGCATCTGGTAACTGTCCAAGAAATACATTGATAAAGAGGAAGATACACGAGCAAACCCAGCTGGATTTATTAATGAATAGAAATGGCAGTCACTGGGCTTCTGTTGGCTTAATTGGTGACTTCTATCCAGTGGTCTGAAAACTTAGGGCAATCTGCAAGCAATTGATCTGAGAAGTGCAAGACTCACATTAGCTGGAGCTCAGTTTACTGGGATTTCTCTTGCTATTGCACAGACATGTAGGCCCAAATGCTTTTGCCAGTGTACGTCAGCACCATCCCTCTGCCTGCCACAGAGAAATCTCTGCCAGTTTGCATCAGCTGGAGGCCTTTGGTTCTTTTGCTTACGTGCTCATTTTGAAAACAGATTTTTTTTGTTAGGGATTCATTCTGCATTACCAAGGAAGCCTCTTTCCCAGCTCTAGGTATGTGTTGCTTGCTGCAGCTGACTAGACAGTTTGTGCAGTGCCTTTTATCAAGTCCTTGCCAGATAGCTTGGAAAATATGATCTCTTCTTCTGTGCTTGTGCATGCTTGTGCTTTTCTGCTGCAGAAGCAGTTTCCTTTCCAGTGCAAGCTTGCTTTGGAGCCATTAGCACTGACAAACTCTGAACTATTGACAGACCCCGAACAATCACAGCTCCCAGCTATTTAGGAGAGGCAGAGTTCTCTCCCAATAAAATTGATGACAATAGTAATTTCCTCTTGAAATAAGTGCCTCCTTGCAGTTGTCACGTAGCTTCCCATAACAGGAGCTGACAGCACTGTGCCCAAGCTGAGCTGTCTTGAAGGGCAGACTACTGTGATACACAGTCTGGGCACCCCTGCTCTGGTGGGACCTCTTCCTGGGGGTGGCATTTGTCTCTTCTGCTGCTTCTCTATTCCAGCTGCCATCTTCCTGCATACAGCATTAGCTGCCCTTTGTGCAGACAGGCTCCTCTTAGCTTTTTTTGGGCCTCACTTTGGAGCATTAATGACTGTCTTCCCCCTTGATGGTGCCATGTGTCTTCAAGCTTTTGGAATACATGGTGATGCTTTTGTGAACCCTTTCAAAACGGCTCCTGTCTTTTGCCCAGCTTAGCGAGGAAAGCATGGATAGGTATTGGCAAGCTGATATTAGATGCCTTTCCCTGGGACAAGGAGCAACTTGAAGTGAGGGATGCAGGAACTGTCAGATGGTGCTTGGGAGTTCCTTCTTATCCATTTAGTTTCCCTTGACCCCAGTTGAAGTGACAGCATGGCAGCGTAAAGTGGAGATTAATGGTTGCTGAAACTGCTTGCGTTGCACAACACTGCTGCATCAGGGCCTGGAGCCAGCTGCAGATGAGCTAATAAGTTTATATTGGGCAGAAGCTGTATTTTACTTCTTGAAAGCTCTGTGGTCAGCTGAGCAGCATGGCTCGACACAGGGCTGTGCTGGTGCAGTGGAACTCACCTACAGGCCCATCCACAAAACATGCTGCACGGCTTTGGGTGATGCTTAAACACGTCACACAGATGCCACCTGGTGAAGGAATATGGTTCCTCTGTTACTGGCTGTGCTCCTCTTATACCCAGCAAGGGAGATGTCTGAAGGTGTCTTCAGCTGCCCAGTGTCTGTCTAATCCCCCTCGTCAAGGCAAAGACCACTCCATTTATTTTAAACAGACGTTCAAAATTCAAATTCATTCAGCAGCTTTCCAAACCTTGGTGAGCAGAGACTCATGACAAAGCAATGTGATGCTATAAAAAGGCCTTTTTCAGACTGCTTCTACAGTATCTGCTGGGGGAAAACAACCTCTTGGCAGCAGCTGCCTGTATCTTATCCATCCTGGCTGAAGTCCTTTGTCCTGCTTCTCGGCCTTGAGGTAGACAAGCATCCCTAAGAGAGGAGGCTGCCTCCTCAGGGCCAATAGTTTTCCTCTTGTCCTGTAATGACCCTCCTGTGTGGGGTGGGAGTGTCTTATCTGCAGCCACTGTTTTGTCTTCCTGTCTCTTTCCCAAAGGCTTTGTTGATTTAACATAATATATAGATAGCAGTGCACGGTATCAGTAATGATGTTGGCTTGACATGCTGGACCAGCTGCACTCCTCCAGGGCTTGGCTGAGTCACTTCGCCTTGGCCCTGGTCTGGGAAACCCGGATGGTGGCTCAGGTGGTCTCTTGCTGTTTGCCCAGCTCTTGGTGCAACAGGGGCCCAGATCTCCTCTAACTGTGCTGGGCTACCTCATTAATGCTTTTCTCCTTCCCCTGTTCCTTAAATCCATCCTTTGTCCTTGTGTGTATCATCCCTGGAGCAAAAGCATCTTCTCTTTCAAGGCTTGTAAACTTGCATCTTCTGCTCTCACTGGTCAATGAAGCAAACTTCATGGGGAAACCTAATGATTTTAGGTTTATGGATGTACCCCTTAAGTTCCCCAGGGAGTGTCTGTTTTCCATTCTGTGAGGGTGAGAGGTGGCAGTGGGGTAGGGGAAGAAGGATGCCCCTTCTAGATCCAGCTTCTGATTCCCTCTCATTTCTGCCTCTTTGGATATCAGAGGAAGAAAGTAATCACTGATCCCATGCCAAATATTTCAGACATAGTATGACACAGTGTTTGTTGGCTGTTTAGACCCACAATTATACATGTTTTTCATGGTGCTCCTCTGAGCACGTCGGCCTGACAACAGCTGTGAGCCAAGACAGCTCCTGCCTACAGCAGCCCCTCCCTGAACACCACGGGATTGTGCATTGGCTTGGGAATATCCTCTCCTGACTCATGCCAGGACAGAGAAGGGCTTGCTGAGGAGCATCACTCTGACTGGACTCCTTGCCCTGCACCCTGAGCTAATTGCAGAGGTGGGGCGCCCTGCCCTCCTGGCAGCACACTTTGGTGCTTGTAAAGAGCTGTTCTGGTGGGAAGGAGACAATGTGCTGCTTTTGGCTGCTAGTCCTGCTGTTTCCTCAGGATTATCTCTTGTTTGCCTCTCTTGGTCTCTGTATTTGGCTGCCCGAAAGAGACTGCTGGCAGAGTAAGCTGGACTGAGTTAAGTGGGAATTCAGGGTGAAGATGAGGTGGGCAAACCCTGCCCCTCAGGCCAACATGTAAACCACACCATCTATGCAGCTGATGTACCAATGGTGTGCCCTTTTCCCTGAACTGGGGCTCCTGGGGAGCTGGGCAAATGCTGATGCCTGCCAGGCTGGTTTCTAAGTGGTGGATGCATGTGTCTGGTGAGGACAGGCTGGTGGGATGTGATGATAAGGGGAGAGGTTTGGCATGGCAGAGGGAAAGATGCATCATTTTAAAGGAAAACTAGAGACCATCCCCCATCTGGGGCAGTCCTAGGGGCTGCTGCTGGAGGCACAGGGTCTCCAACTGAGATAGGGCTCTTAGTCCTTGCTGAAGATGGGAGGCTGTCCCTGTGAGAACATCTTCTCGGGGTGGGATCCCACCACTGACATGCAGGCATGGACCTCTGGAAACCATGCTGGCAGATGGTGGCACTTGTAAAGGACTGGCCCTTGCAGTGACTGTGCTTTGGGGCTTATGCTGACAGTGGTTGACAACCCAGCAGTACTGGAGAGAAATGCTTGAGCTGTATTTCCTTACTAGCAAGATTAGGGTATTTCTGTTTCTATTTTTTTTTCCCTTGACCATGTGTGAGCCTTCAACTGATTTTGCAACTAGTGCTACATAGCAGAATGATTGTGTAATTAATGGGAACTGGTGCAGCCCTATCTCTCTGGGCCTCCAGCCCTCCTTCCCACAGTGATGGAGGCAGATCTGCTCTCTCTCACAGCATCTCACCTTCTCTCCTTCCCTGCTGCTGGGAAGAGCTTTGGGAAACTCCAATGCCACACGATGTGCTTCTGGGTGCTCCAGTTCCTGTAGTGAGGTGGTGTTTTGCTGCAGAGATTTATGGTGGCTCTCCTAGCTTAAACTGTGCCAAAAAATAACAGATGAATTAATTCTTTGTTTTTCTTCCTGTGTCCACTGTACTCCTACCCACTTCCTGGTGGGACCAGGGAGTTTGTTTCTGTGAAAAGATCCAAGCAGCTGTGGGACTGATGCTGACCTTACTGTTTCTGGATACATGGTATGACTCACACTGATGCACGTGGCGGTGAGGGGCAGGAGAGGAGAGGGGACACAAGGAGCCTCTGCACTCTAAGGGAGTGTTGTGGGATTTCTCCTGCACTGCTCTTTCTCTGTGGCCATATCCTTTGTGCTTTTGAATAATGGGTTTAAATGCTCCCTGCCCCATAGAGATGGGGATGGTGACTCTGTCCATTCCCATTCTTGCAAGCTATGGGTCCTGCCCTGCTCTCCTCTCTCTGTGGTCCTGCAAGACCCTGCTGATGCTGGAGGAAGGATGAGTTTTCTTGCCATATTTAATATCTTTCTCAAAGATGAACGCCAGGGAGAAAGACAGGAAGCCTTCCCCAGAGGCTGAGTGGCCCAGCCATCTTGAAAGATTTTTCCAGGCAGAGTTCAGTACCAGGAATTTCTCTCCCTGGGAGCAACACAGAGCTCAGCCTGCTGCCTGTTGCAGTTAAGGGACCCCCTTCCTCACTGCCTCACTTCTGGCGTTTCCAAATTATCTTAGCACCTCAGACCAGTAAGAACTAATGTCATGACCTCTCTCCGGTCCTGCATTTCATCATCCAAGCATGGTTTCTGTCAGCCCTGTTCAGTGAAAGCCCCATCTCTGAGAGGCAGTCAGTCCTGGAACTGGGGTGGAAGTCTGCCAAGTGCTTTCAAGACAAGGAGCTCATGCTGGCATCCTCCTGGAGCCAAACCCGGTGTGGAGCCAAGGCTCTCTTACTGGGGGAATTAACAGCTTTTCCTCTGCCCATTTACACAGAGACTCTCACCTCCCATAGGGGTAGCAGCCTCCAGCAGGCTCCTGCCTTCTCCTGGTGACAGTGTCTGCATTCCTCCTTGCCCCTCCTCAGCTCCCTGAGGATGGTCTGGCATCTCTGCCTGAATGAAGAGTGCTTGCAGTGATTTCATTCAACCCCCCGAGCTGCTGCTCGCCCAAGGCTGCAAGCTATATCTCTGCCTGCCAGGGCTCCTTCAAGTTGCATCCTTGCCTGGCTCGGTCCATGGGAGTCAGTGGCAGGTTTGGGCCAATTCTCTCCAAAAAGAAAACGCTGTAGGTGCACACTTCATTTCAACTCTAGCCAATTGTGGTGAAGTCAATAGGAATGACTTAAACTTAATTCACATGCTTAAACCTAATTACTCCTGCAAGCACTTGCAGGACTGGGACAAGCTCTTTTTTAGCATCTTTTGTGGTGGATCTGTTGCATCTTCTCACTGAATTTAGAAAGAAAAATATGCAGTGTGATATCATCTGAGCAGCCCACAGAGTGAGGCCAGCATCAGTGTCTGCGATTTGTGGATTTTGTTGTTCATAATCACTTAGGCAATGCTTAGTAAATACCTACAGGGAAAAAAACCAGAAGCTGTTTTGAAATGAAGAGACAGTGGAAAGGAGGGCAGGTACTTCCTTTCTTTTACTGAAATTTCTTGGTGTTTTTCATGGGCAACTTCCCCATTTCAGCTTACCAGGCGTCAAGAAACATTTCTGCAGAGGCGATTGAAAGGAAACGTGTAAATGGGATGAGTGGGACTGAAAGCAGAAGGAAGGTGAGGGTCTCAGCAGAGTGGTTCCATCACAACTGCTCCCATTTTGCAGACAGCCAGAGGAATATTCCCGCTTACCTTGGGAAACATGGGCAGGCCGTGCCGTGGGCACCATAATGTGCAAGTATAAAGGCATGACTGGAACTTGCTAGGTACAAGTCCAGGCACCTGTTGGTTTGGCATAGTAGAGGATCTCTTCTCACCCTAAAAGCACATGTGGACCAGGAGATGCAGTTCAGGGAAAAAGACTCTTTTGTTTTTCCCTCCCAAGACTACTCCCATGAGGAGGTAGCATGAAGAACAACCATCTGAATGCGTGGCAGATGGGCATTTTGTTTTAACAGGTGGCAATCTTAGTCCTTCATCAAACTCTCATGCGCTTCTTTTATCTCCTGAAAGATCAGTGTTTCATGGAGGCATGCCAGATTTAGCCAGACTTTTTGCCTCTTGCCCAATGTGATGGCTGGGAAAACTGAGGTGTGGGCGACTTGGTGACTCGGGCAGGTGAAGGGCAATGTTTGAGACCAGAAGCAGGGTGTAGGCTGCTTGCCTGCCTGAGGCTGCAGCTCTGTGGCTTCCCCCAAAATACAGCTGCTATCTCCATCCCAGGAGAACGTTTTTCTCTGGTGTGGCATTTCCCAGTGAAAAACCCCTTTGGTACTAATCTGACTCTTGGCTCACCTTCGGACGTGCGGGGACTGTTTGGAGGTGAGACCTTCATGCAAGACTTCTGCTGTGAATGAAGCGGGAGGGATTTACAGCCCGTCGAGTGCAAGTTGCCAACCTGGATTTCTGCTCCCTAGTTGCTTTGTGTAATCAGAAAAACAGTGGCAAAGGTGGGAAAAAACAGAAGAGAAAAAAATAAAAAAGGGCGGGGGGGGGGGCGGGGGAAGGGTGCGGACGGGAGAGGAGGGGGCTGAAGAAGATGAAGGAAGGAGAGAAGAGTTAAAGCCAGGAGAGAATCCCCCTGGCAGGGGAGTGGGGAGCGCCGGGCTTTGTGCTGCGGGGCCCGCCGGCGGCTGCGCCCCCAGAGATTCTCCCGTGACACTTCCACGAGGCAGAGGGGGAGGAGGAGGTAGAGGTGGAGGAGACAAGCCGGGGGTGTGGAGCAGGGGGGGCTAGCAGAAACAAAAGGAAACCAGCTGCAGAACTTCCTGAAGGCGGAGAGGGGGCCGCGGGAGCGCGCAGTGCCGGGCGGCTGCCTGCGGCGCTGGGGAGGGGGCGGCAGCGGGACCCTGCCCGCCGCGGCTTGGCCACCATGACCAGCGCGATCCTGAGGAGGAACTCCAGCAAGCAGGGCCTGCAGAACCTCATCAGGTGAGCGCCCACCTGCCCGCGGGGACCCGCTCCCGGCTCCGGCGGGATGTGCCCGCGCCGAGGGGCGCGGTGGGGGACGCCGCGGGGGAAAGGGAGTGTGGTTCAGACCGACCATCGTCGTCTCCCTTTAAATCGGCTGAATTTCGTCCTCACCCTGGGTTTTCCAGCAGACCCGATGCATTGAAAGGAAGGATAATAGATAACCCTCCCTCTCCTCCCCAAAAGCTGTATGAGGAAAGCAGATTTGAACTTACTGATGGCTTTTCCAGGAGCTCCCAACTGAAATAACTGAGCACAACTGTGCTGTGACACTCACCTGAGCCGCTGGTTCCCCCTCTCCCTGCAAGGGATGTCTCAGTACGTGGCTTTTTGTGTCTCCTGAGTGCTGAACGCTTCTGCCTAGAAAAAGGATTTTTCTTTTTTTCCCTGCAGGAACTGTACGTTGTGCACGCTGTGATGCGCGTTTTTAATTCAGAGATCAGTAAAGGGCCGGGTCCTCCCAGGGCTGCAAGCTGACACTGCTCTTTTTTCGATTTAATTGATCACAATAGTGCTTTGAACCTTTCTCTCAGAGCGTAATTGCCAGGGCAGGGAGGTGGATGGCTCAGTTGGGTTTATTCCCGTTTGTCAGCCGGCGCTGAAGCGGGGAGGACGGCTACATTGTCTGCTGGCTTTGGGATTCCCTGCCATGCGGTCACTTGTGCTCTTCCCTGGGGGCTGGAATTGCTGTTTCCCTCCATGGGTCTCTGGGATCGTCTCTGGATGATGGTGGTGTGCCCTGCTGATGGCCCTGACTGGGCTGAAGAGAGGCACTTCTCACCTCTTCGTATTTAACTGAGCAGCTGGATGGGTGAGACCTGGAATTAGGGAGTGCTGGACTCAACACTGTGCGTCTTGGGCGCCTCTTGGCTCCCTTGTGCTCACTGTGACTGCTGGTCTCCAGCTGAGAGCTGGAGGATGTCACAGTGGGGTTTATTTCACCAGGCATTTTCCAGTCAATTTGGGATCTCCTTGATTGGTAATGCAGCTTCTAAACCTCATCGCTCAAATAAGTTTCTTGCCTTGGAAGGTAAATGTGTGCCTACAGCCCATCCAGTCCTTGCCACTTTCTGCCCTTCTGGGCCCAGGGAAGTTGGGAGAAAAGCTCCCACTGGTTGCACAGGCCCCTAGGGTGGAAAGTGGGCAGGAGAAACTGACTCCTCTGGGTTCATCTTTTGTTTGGCCTGTTGGACCCATTCCCTGTTCTCAGGCCAGGGGAGCTGGGATCTGAGTTCCACATCCCTGTTTCAGAACAGGGCTTTGTCAGGGGCTCACAGTGGGTAGGGAAACCTCTGTGGGTGTGCAGAAGGCAGGGACAAGCTCGGATTTGGGGCTAGCTGGGACTGAGGAGGGCCAGGCAGATGAATTCGGCTGGGAATTGCATGCTTACAGCTGGGTGGCAATTTATTTTGCAGGGTGACAGATGGGGGGAGCAAGGGGAAGCACATGTACTTCATGAAGAGAAAAGGGGTGTCCAAAGAACTGTCCTCAGCACAGCCTAAACCAGGAGTGTTTTCCTGTCCTGAGTGACATCTCCAAGTTCCTCCTGCTGTACATAAGGGACTTCTGGTGTCCCAGAAACTCACAGGGACTTTTTTATAAGGTGATATGTTTCCTGAGTGGGGTTTTTACACTTAACCTGATTGAGGTTTAGCTTTGTGGCTGTGTTTTCCAGTCCTGCTGATGAAGAGTGGAGTGGGGCGTGAGGGATTTCCATGGTTTACATACAAAAAGCCTTGCTTGCGCACACAGGATTCAACAGCAATTCAGCAGTGCTCCATACACACCATAGCCTATTTTGTAGTTGTTCTTTTCTCCTGGAACAGTTTCTCCTGGAGTTGCTGAGATTGGCTGTAGGGCTGGCTCTGCAAGCCCTGCCACCTTGGCTGCAGGGAAGGAGCTTCTTTAGTGAACGGCTTGAGGCTCCTGGCTTGAAGATACCTTGCTGTCAAGATTGCTGTGCTCTGCTTTTTTTCTGTCCCAAGGTGACTGCAACCGAGTGGTTACACTGTCTAGGTCCTGGGCTCTTCTGGTGTGTCCAAGTGCTTTGGAGACTTGGAGAAGACGAATGAAAACAGCTGCTCAGAGCCATATTCACGAGCACTGGGGATATCAGTATGGTGTCAGGATTTACCTGGCTGCTCCTGCTGCAGGGCAACAGCAGGAATAACCCGGGAATTATCTTTGAGAAGAAGAATAGCTCCCTCAGCTATGGGAGCAGCTTGCCAGCCATCCAACAGCTGGGTTAAGGGTTGCTGAGCTGAAAACAGCGTCAGTCTTCTGGATTTTGAGTTGAAGAGCTGAGTCCCAATGCTTTAAGCATTCTGCCTTGTGCTTGATACAAAACCCCAGCATTTCTGACAAAGGGTCCCGTGGGTGAAGCATCACCCAAACATCAGTCCCAGGAGTCAGATTTGCATGAAATGCCTTTTCCACAGACTGTTGACAGGCTTAGTGCAGTGCTCTGGAGTGGTTTGGTGTGCTTGGTATCACTAGGACACCTTGGAGACGCCTGGAGGCTGAAGCACTGAGCCAGTACTCTAGGAAACATCTTTCACCTCTGCCCAGCCAGGAGGTGGGCTGGAAAAATTAGCCCTTCTTCTTTCTCACTGGCTTTGCAGAAGGTGCAGGCGGGGACATTCCATTGACATTTGAAAAGTTTGAGCCTGAAAAGAGCCCAGGGTTAGGCCTTGCAACTGCAGAGCAGGAGTGGCTGAGTAATTAGCTGGGAAAGGTATGAGAAGAATGGGCAATTGCAGGGCTATCTACCTTCCCTGCTTTGGCCCATGTGCCCAGGCACTCCCCTTGTCCAGCATAGTTTCTCTATCAGGATATCACTGGGGAAATATTTCTCCCTTTGTAGCACGCTTACAGCGATGATCCCTCACACGCCCACAAGGCTTTGTATTTTTTTAAAGTCCTCTCCAAACATGAGCCACTTTATCTTGTTATCACGATCTCTTTTTCCTTATCCTTCTAATGAATTCCTATAAATAAGATAAGGATCCAGCACCTGTCATGTCGATTCATTCAGTTCATTATCTGCTCCTGCTGGAATTTTACTCTCCTTCTATTTATCGAGCCTGAAGTGTTTCACAAAGGAATATGGCTGTTTAATTAACCTACAAATCAGCCTCTCTGTGAAGCAGCTGTGCTGCTCCTTGGAACTGGATTATTGGGCCTCATGGTTGACACTGCTCCTGCTGAGTGCTGTGGTGGCTTGCTGCAGTTGTGTTCCCATGGCTGGGCTGTGGGTGCCTGGCTGGGACGTGTGGGCATATGGATGTGACCTGGAAGCACTGCTGCTCTTGTCTCTTTTATCCAGCATGTGGGTGAATCTGGGGTGCCATTAGGAAGTGAGCTGTGATTTGTTCTTGGGGAAAAAGGACAGCGTTCTTACACGCTACAACACCCCTTTGCTTCCCAGCACAACGGGGACCTGGTGCAGAACAGGGGCTCCAGAGCATGGCTGCTGCACGAGTAACAAATAAACCAGTGTCTCTAATTATGTGTCTTTGCAGTGCCACGGAGTCTGAAGTGCAAATAATGCTGTGGGAAAAGGGGGCTGAATTTGAGGATGAAAAAACTCAGGGGAAGAAGCAAGCCAGAAATTTTGATCACGGGATAGAGCTAATTATTTACTCTGTAGGATGAGATTTTTGCTTTGTTATCTTCTGTGGATTAATGAATCCCGTTATGGGAAGCCAGAATGTGAGATCTGAAATGAATCTTGCACAACTGGGTCTTGGCTTGCTATATGTGATGAGATGCTTGCGACCTCCAGCACTCATGTCCTGGCACCCATGAGGCAGCTGCAGGACCCCTTCTTTCTCCCTACAACATGTTACTGCATTTTCAAGCAATGCTCTTGGTGATGCTTAGAGTTCCTCAGCATTAGGGATAGCTTTAAAATTCCCTGAACTCCTTGAATTTTGGTGCGTGTTGTGATTGTAATATTCAGTTTGATCAGGATATGGGGGCTCTGCCCAGCTCTGTGGGATGCCTTCATTTCTGCCTGCATTCTATGTTTCCCAAAGCTTGCCAGGATGTGTCTCAGCAGGGAAGATGCTGCTCCAGTATTTTTGTCTTGACCTCCTGAGTGCTGAGCTGGGAACAAGGAGCTTCAAGCACTTGGGAGGGCCGGATGGTGCTTTGAAGGGGAAGAACACATTTTGTGGAGTGGGGGAGTGTGTGGTTGATGCCAGGACATGGTTTGGGCACAGTTTGTTACCTGGGAGATAGCTACTGCCTCCAGGGGCTATTGAAGCACCACTCTGCTTCAACTCCCTGGCTCTTAGGCGTAGGGAGCGAGGAATTCTTGCTGTGAAGAAGTGGGGCAGCTCTTTAGGGGAAGATGGGGAAACGGAAACATGTAGGAATGAGCCAGTAGCAGATCTGTTGTGTGGGAAGAGGAGGGAGACAGGGACAGCAAGAGGACACAGGGCCTTCATCAGTGTGATTCATGCTTTGCAATGCTGCCTACACGTGTCATGAGGAGCCTAAGCTGCTCCCCTTCTTGAATCTAACCTATCTTGATGTTTTTATTAGTGGCTTTCATTTTTTTTTATCCCTCTGTGCCCCATTGCCGTGGCCAGAACAGATGGGCACCTTTGTAGAACCCACAAAAGGAGGGAGGATAGAAAGGGAGACATAAGCAGAGGCTGCTGGCAGGGAGGAGTGTCCAGAAGAGCCCTTTGGGCCAGACTGGCATGCCCAGGGGATTCCCACATCCCAGGGTGTCTTCTGTGGTGCCAGCTGCTTGCAGAGTGATGCCACCATATTTTGCAAGCCAGGAGGAACCTGGGGATTTGCAGCCAGGTGAGCTGTAGGGCAGGGTGAGGGTAAGGGCTAAGCCAGTGCGTGGTGGGTAAGTCCCTCTCTAGGTGCCTTGTGGGGTGCCCACTCTCAGCTTTCACCCCAAGGATAACAGCTCATCCTTTCTCTCCACTTGAAGTAGCTCATCTCTCCCCTCTGAGTACTCTGTGGATCCATTCCCAGATTTTTTCCAGCCCTGTGGTTTGTTTTGTCAGAGCTCCACCTACAACTGACCTTTCCCAGAAACCAGTGCATGGGTTTTGTTTGCCTTTAGGGTGGCCTGACTCAGATTTTTACCTGCTCTCAAGCAATTGGATGTTCAGGGCCTGAACTTTGAGCCCATGGAAATTTTGGGAAGCTGTAGTGAGCCTTTGCACAGGTTATTGGCATCCTCTGATGGTGTGGAGAGGGGTCACCATGTGTATCTGAGCGTGGTTCAGCTAGAAAGAGCACTGGATGGAGAAGCTGAGGGCTGAGACTTTGCAGCTGGGATGGTGTCTAAAAACTAAATTTCAGCTTCCAGATTATTTTGGTTTCTTCTTCTTCTCCCTCTGTTTCTAACTCTTTTGATGGAGCATCAAATAGCATCAGCACCATCCCTCAGCTCTGTGGTGGGCAAAGGGCAGCTGGGGCTGCCAAGTGCCTCTGTCCCACAGCAAGAAGCTGGAGTACCATGGCCTCAAATGCAGGATTTTGGGATCAGTATTTTGGGGCAAGGACTCTTTTTTCCTCATGAAGATACTCTGCCCCAGCGCAGCAGTGACCAAGGGCTTGCTGCTGGCTGTGGTTGCTGTTGCAGCACCGCTCGTCAGCGATGGCTGTGAGCGAGGAGAGCCTCAGCTCTCCCAGGGAGTGGAGCAGTGCATTCTCACGGCCTCCCGGTGCCTCCTGCCAGTGCTCAGACACCAAACTCCCTCCTGCTGCTGGGGGAACTGCCTTGCCCCCAGGGCTGCAGAGTGAGGGCCAAGCCAGCTGTGCTGTAAAAACCACCACGCTGATACAAATCTTACTCTTAATCCCGGCTTGAAGCAGGAATAAGGCAATTGCTCACCGTTCTAGACTCGGACTTGTTTTCCATCAGGACAGCATCAAGAAGGATGCTGGCTGACTGTAGCCAAGAAAGGGAGGCTGTGGAGTCTTGCTTCCCTCTTAAAGAGGAGAAAAATAAAATACAAAAGCTGGGTAAGGCAGTCTGCATCTCTTTGACAAGTCTATTTTCTCCTCTGACATGCTTCTCCCTTGCAAAAACAGAGCCCAGACTTCCTGCCCTGTGGAAAAAACCCTCCAGTTCCTTGAATCTTAGGTCTGAGATGGAAAGACCGTGAGAAAGAGCCATGGTTCGAGGTCATACACAGCACTGATTTCTCACACCTACTGAATGCAGTGCAGTGCTGGGAGGGCTCAGGCTCCAGCCCTTTCCTCCCCCCTGCCAAATTCCTGACCGGTGATGGTAATACATTATTGCACCAGCCTATCTGTGTGCTAAGGACCCACGGTCCTGAGGGTGCAATTCATCATCTTGGAAAGGATTCGTTTGGATTCTGTCCGCCATGATTAAAATCAATAATAATAAAAAGAAACGGTTTGTTCCCACTGGTTGCCTCGTGCCTCTGTGAGTGGTTGTGCATCACCTGTGGAGTCTGGAAGCATGGAGCATTCCGTGTACCTTATTGGAGCCACAGTCCTGTGTGTGGAGGGGACAGATGAGGCTCATGATGAAGGACCAGCCCTGCTTTTATCCCTCCTCCAGGGTCTGCTTCTGCCATTTGCCACTTGCTTTCTCAAGTGTGTCTTGTTTTGCTTGTGGAAGCAGTAAATTACCATCCTGGGGCTTTCCCTGCCTGTCATGCCACAGTGACATGTCAATCTTTGGAGGGGATTTAGTGAAGGCTAAACTACGCAGAGTTTTATGTGTGGCACATGAGATGCAGGGCTGCACATCTGCACATCCTTCTCAGGGCAAAAACGGGATGTGCTTGTGCAGAGGAAGTCCGTGATCTGTTTAAAAAAAGGAGAGTTGCTTTTATTTTTAAAAGGGAGATAGGTCTCTGCGACGCTGAATGTGGTTTTCCTTCTATTTCTGCTTGATGAAAGTTTGGGATGTATCATATTCTGTCGGGATGCCTTGGTGTGTCCTTATCACCCCATACGTGCTGCCTTTCCAAACCCCCAGTTCTAGAAGGAGGTGGAGATGGGCTCTGTGGCCACTCCTGGGTGTGAAGCAGATCTATCCTGCTCTTCACATCCTGAAGGTGACCCGTGATTTGTAGGAGAAATGGGGAGACGTGGCTGAGGCTGCACAGCTACGTGTGGGGTGGGGAAGCTTGGTATGAGAAAAAGGCTGAGGGTGAAGCACATAGATGCATTTTTTCCTCTCCCCCTGCCCCCCTCCTTGTTCAAACTCTGTAGCCTGGACTCTGAACGGAGCAATGCAGCTGAGGAATTACATGAATGTATGGGAGGGAGAGGCTTGTAGAGTATCTCTGGCTGCCTTTGACTGACACACTGCTGTTTCAGAGCTAGAATAACTCTCTTGAGGCCAGGCTGAAATAAACTTCAGGCTGTGACATAATAATTCTTCATTTTATTTCTTTTCTCAGTCTCCCTGTATTGTACTGCTATGCACACCCCCTTCCTCATTCAGTGGGATGGTGACCCAGCTGTAATCTTTGCTATCCAGCCGCATTACTGCTAAGGCATGGAAACCCATGACTTCTGTGGTGGCCTGGCACTAGTGGTCCTGAATGACATGAGTGGAGGCATTATCTGCGTATTTCAGCATAGTTGACTCAGTCACACAGAGCCATTATATGCTGCTAATAAGTGATTAATTTGTTGGCAGAAGATCAAGTGGGTGAGGGAGTTGTAGCCTTCAGAGGGTGTCCCCTTCCGTGTGACAGGGTGAGCTGCACATCTTCTGCCAGCAGTCAGGGCCCTTTATAAATGTGTGATAAATACAATGTGAAATAAAGCCTGGCAGCTCTGCTCGGCAGCAGATGATCTTGTTGATGGTCCTAGGCCATATTCTGCCCTGATGTTGTATCTGGCACTGTGACAGGGCAATGCAGACTGCAGTGGATTACATGGAAGGGGAAGATCCCTTGCATTGGTTTCTGGCATCTCCCTTTCTCCAAACCTCAACAGAGTGGAGATGGGATGGCTGCTAGGGGAGGCCGGGCTGCCCTTCACAGTTCTTTTCTAATTCATGCAGCCCCATGGCTTCCAGGGGATATTTCCAGCTGTGGTGGACACTGGGTTTTTCGCAGGTGATGGGACAATGTATCTTCTGGGGTTGCACGTGGCTCCTCCTAAATCCTGTTCCCAAAACCTCTTCCCTCTTGTACCCTGGCTTTGTGGGGGCAACTTACCCAGCGGAGGCAGCGAC
The DNA here is from genome assembly GCF_029207755.1 of Chamaea fasciata. NCBI lineage: Eukaryota > Metazoa > Chordata > Aves > Passeriformes > Sylviidae > Chamaea > Chamaea fasciata. The sequence continues at coordinate 16,057,334 of NW_027094092.1, read as the reverse complement.
CAAAGCCAAACACTGCTGGCCTGATACCCCAGTGAGCTCAGGAGACAGGAATGTCCAGTGTGCTGGTAGAGGGTTCCTGAGTTTTTCTGGCACAGGTCTGCAAAGCCCAAAGCCTCTGGGAGGCATTTGATTTTCCTTTCTGGAATTAGCTTTAGTGCTGAAGGTTGGGTTTGGGCCAGCAAAGCTTCCTTTGAGCCGTCAACCATGCAAAAGACTCCTCGAGTCTGCAGAGTTTCCCTTAAACACAGCTCATCTGGTGCCAGAAATTTCCCTTGCCTGTAAAATCTCCTCAAGTGCCGGTGAGGAATTGCCCAGAGGAAACGTGACCTTGACAGCCATACTGGCTTGTCTGGAGCAGGGTTTGTGGCCATGTGGAACAGGGCAGCCAGAGTGTGGGTGCCTGTATTGCTGTGCTGCAGCAAGAGGTGTTTTGTAGTGCAAACAGAAATAAAGCCCCACCCTTGGCTGGGGGTCCAGAGGGAGGTGAGGTCAAGAGCTGGATTTGAAATAGGCAGCTGGCCCTGGTCAGTAGAAATCTCAGCATCCCAAATGCTCGGCAGGCAGCGTTTCTGTGGGCACAGCTGAACCAAGGGGCTTTCAGCACATCCTTATACCTGCAGGATGTCCTCAGGAAGAGAGAAGCCCATTCCACAAAGTGTGTTTGGCTCAACCGAGACATCCAACAGCTGTTGGCAGAGATGTAGGGACCGTGTGAAAGAAATGACCCAGCTGTGTGATGAGCTCTTGCTGGAGCAAATCTCGCCACAGCTCTGGGCTGCTGGGGCCACTGAGGTCTCTACCTTTTCTCCTCCCTTCTCGTGTCACGCTGAAGTTTGTTTTAGAGGGTGAATTTCCTTTCACATTGCATGCAAGTCCCTCTGTAGAGGAGTTTTATAAAGGCAGGTGGCTGGATGCAGGAGTGTAGCATGCTGTAGCTCATCTTGCAACTCCTCAAGCTTCATGTCTTGCTTTCCGTTTCCCCATCCTGTGATAGGTGAAATGAAGCTGAGAACTCTTGGTCCCACTGGCAGCTATGAGTCTGCTCCTTCGCCAAACCTCCCCAGCCTGGGACAGTGCTGGCTGGAGGTGAAGATACATGGGATCAGCCTGATCCTGAAGCACTGGGTAATTAATTATTTCTAGAATTGGGAAAGATGGTTGTGAAATGCCACAGTAGGTTGAGCATGTTGAGTTACTGAATGTGGTTGTGAACAATTAGAGCAAAAGGGAGACCGTGGCCCCGTTTTAGTAAATGGAACCATTTGGAAATTAAATCTTTCCACCTTTTTGCTTTGAAAGGCAATTTAACAGCTGACCCCCTGCTCACACTTGTGCTTGTCCAAATTGAAATGGCACATTTTGTCTGGGGTCCAACAAACCCCTGTAGCTGACCCAAACACAAGGACTTTGGCAAGGCTTAGTTTCTCATTTGCCTGTGTTTTTTGCTTCTTTTTGGTTTGTTTGTTTTTCACTAAAGACAAATATTTGTGCTGCTAGGTCAGTCCAAAAGTAATCATCCTTTTTCCTCTGCCTGTCAGTGTGATTACTGAACCCCAACGCATCGCTTATTAAACCTCACTCCCCTACCAGCCTATTTGAGCATGACAGAGAGCTCAGAATATGAAAATAAACTCGGTTTAGGTGTTTGCTGGAGGTTGCTGGTATTTTTGAATCTGTGGGGGCTTTATCTGCAGCCCCTACTGCTGAGCAGGGGCATACTGTTCCCAGCACTGCAACCCCCCCAGGATGCTCAGAGCATCTGAGACACATCCCAGCACAGCAGTGGGGAACATGGAAGCTGGAATTGCTCTGTGACAAACCTGGGTTGCTCTGTGGCAAAGGGAGCTGGGAAAGTTATTTCTCTGCTTTTGCAGAAAAATCCTTCTCCCCAGAACAGTCGCCCCTGGCTCTGTCCTCAGCCTGTTCGAAGGATGTAGGGACAGAATAGCGAGCCGGTGAGGTCATGGGGAGAGAGTTAGTCACATCCAACTGGGAAAGGGAGAGGGCTGCCAACCAGTGTTGCTCTCACAGTGCGGAAAGCTCATGTGATTCAGAAGGGACCCCCCGCTCCAGGCTCCCTAGAGCACCCTGGCCAAGCTGGGGGTGTTGGTGGAGCATCGCCTCTGCAGCAGCTTCCCAAGGAACTGGAGGAGGGAGTGAAAGATTTTAGTCAAAATCTAACTTGTTCTGGCATAAACGTGGACTTTGCTTCTCAAAACTGGGGCAATATGGGCGAGAAGGGGTTAAGAGCCTTTCCGAATTGGAGACTATCTGGAGCTGTCGCACAAGGGAGGGAGATCATGGCAGAGTTTAATGAATGACTTCATTTATATATTAAAAAAAAAAAAAAAAAAACAACAACATGGTGGCTTCCTGCCAGGTCCACAGACAAGGGTTTCTATGGGAACCTGAGGAAAAATAATAAATAGGAGTGTGGGATGAGTTGGGAAGGGAGGAGGGGAGCCCAGGCCTCTGGTCTGCTTCTGCTTTGTTCCTCATGGAGACCAAGGTGGCAAGGGGTGATGAGGGGGTAAAAAGGGAAAGAACTGAATTTGGTGCTTGCAGAAAGACCCCACCCAAAAGAAGGCAGGCAGTAACCACATGGCAGTGGAGCATTCTCTTGGGCTAGTCCTGGGGTCTGCTTTGTTCCCTGCTCCTCTGTGGGCACAGCAGGATGGGCAGCCTTTCATCACTGGGCTCATAACCTGGCTTTGCTGCCTTGGGGCAGGTGGGAGTTTGGGAGGATGATGATTTGGAGTCATCCCCAGCTTCCTGACTGTGGATTGTGGGACCACTGTGCAAAGGGATGCTACTGGGGCTAAGCTCCACAGTCCTGCTGGCGCTGCAGAGTAAAATAGGCTCTGAGGGAGTCTTCCTTGGAAAGGGTAACAAGGTTCACAGTGTAGTTAGAAAGGCTACATTTCTCATCAATTAATCCCAATGGGCGTTTTTTTCCCCCCTTGCTGGGATAGGGAGGTATCTGTCCTGAACTTCAAAACAGCTTTTTGGTGAGACCCATGGTGAAGTGAGGCCCTCTCACATGCTTCATAGTCCAGACTGAGAGCAAAGCCGGGCAAGCTGGCAGAGTGGCACTTCTGGGGCCAGCTGAAACCTGCCTCATTCACTCAAACTGGGCTGAAACAAGTCTCAACTAAGGCATTTCTGTTTGGGGTTTCCCCCCATTTTCCTTTCCAGAGGCTCTTTGTTCCAATCTGAATAATGTTGCACTGTATCTCCCATTGAGCAGGTTCATCCTAAGAGGACCACGGTCCTCAGGGTGTGCCTGAGGTGGAGAAGTGCAGGTTGGGCTGGGTCCTGCTGCTGGTGGGAGATCGACTTCCCAGCACACATGGGAATGTGTGTGCCTTCCTGAAAGACTTTTCTATAAACAGGCTTGAAAATGCCGGGGAAACAGTCTTTGTGTCTGTTTTGGACCTGGCTGAGCCAGGGCTGAGTGGGGTGAGGAGGCATCTGCCCCAGCATCAGCCCCAGAATCAGCCCAGTGTACCACAAATCAGACCTGCCCAGCTCCAGCTGCCATCACTGGCCCTTTGGGTGAGTGGTGGCCACCTCATGACATGTTCCTTTCTGCTTGAATCTCAGCTGGTGCTGCCAGTGGAGCAAGAGCCGATCCCACGTGGGGACCAACTGGACTGGCGTTGTCACCAGAGAAGGAATGTGGCATCCGCCTTATCACTTCCTTGGGGATGCAAGAGGCTGTTCTGCTGACAGAGGCATTATTATCCAGCAGTTGAGATGTCTGGGAGAAGCCAGGGTAGATTTTTCTTTGCAGGGGTGACAGGAAGCCAGGCAGGGCAGAGCAGGACATAGGTGCTGCCCTCCACCACAGTTTCCTTGGCTCCTGATCAGGCAGGAGCAGCTCAACTCATGAGGAAACTTATCCCCAGGGTACAGATCTTGCCTTCCGTGGGCCAAAGCTTGAGATGAAGGTGTTGGATCTTATAGCACTGCAAGACCCTTTACAAACCCTTCAGACATCTTGCAGCATTGCAGGACCATTTACAAACCCTTCCTGGGGTGCAAAGCTGTTTTTGCAGGGAATGGTGCTTTCCAGTGGGCTTCAGCCCACAGGCAGGTGGCTGGTCTGGTAGGAAGAGGATATGTACCACATCTTCCTTCTAGAGACTTGCAGGCTCTCCTGCACCCCTCTCCCAGTCCCTATGTCCCACCTTATCCTTGCCCATCAGTCAATCCCACTGCAAAGCTCTGCTGATGGAGGTGAGGATGCCACTTTGAGGATCCCTACTCATGGTGGAAGCACTCCTCTGCTGTTTCCTGGGGGGAGCCCAGGCACCCCAGAGGATTGTTACCAGGTTTCACAGGACTGCCTGATGGCATTAAAGATGGGTTTTCCCTCTGGCTTGGCAGGCTGACAGCACAGTGGAGCGTGGAAGATGAGGAGGAGGCGGCGAGGGAGCGGCGACGGCGGGAGCGGGAGAAGCAGCTGCGGTCCCAGGCAGAGGAGGGCTTGAATGGCAGCGTCTCCTGCTCGGAGAGCGCAGCTCTGGCACAGGAAAACCAGTAAGAAACACCCGTGGATAAATCCTTCAGCAACACACTTCTTCCTTGCAGCAAACCCCTCCTGCAGCCACCGAGTGTGTGTCCCTGTTGTTTGGGGTGGTTTGGGAAAGATGGGGAAGTTCTCTAATAGGTTTGGGCTGGGGGATTTAGTGCACACTAACAAATAGTGTGCTTTCTTGTTTGGGGAGAAAACCTCAGAAGTCCTGCTTCGGTTGTTTTCTTGGCTGGAGGCTGGGGGTTTTGCTGCCCTGAGAGTTTACACTGGGACAGCTTGCGGTAGGGAGTCCTCATTGCCAGTGATTTCAGTGCTTGGTTAAATTTCAACCTGGGAGACATCCTACACTGAAAAGTAACAGAGTTTCCTGATATGTGCAAAGACAGATGTGCCTGAGGATGTGATGCACAACCCCAGGCAGATCACAGTGCAAGCAATCACATATCCTGGGTGGGCTTCCCACTCCTCCCTCTAAGGATGCTGCCCTGGCACTGGGAAACATGAAGCAGCACCTGAGCTGGTGCAGTTCACGGCTCTGAGGGCTAGAATTAACTTTGTGCTTTAATGGGGCAAGTCCTAAGTGGAAATAGCTCAGGAGGTATTTATGGAGATGCTGAGCTATCTGCTGTCCAAGAGGGCACACCTGCAGAAGGGATAGGATGACATCCCGAGCATCCCACACCACATCCTACTGCAGCCTCCCCATATCCATGGTTCAGCAGCCCAGATGCTGTGCAGCACTGGGGCTAGCACAAAAATTAGTCTGCACTCTGAATTGCCAAATTCTTGTCTCAAAGTCTTCAGTCTTACCACTCTTTATGTATTCAGTTTATTTCTAAATCTATTGAACACTTTGGAAAAGTGGTGGCAGGATTTGCAGTTATAGTCACAGAGAAGCAACATCTTCATTTTACTGGAAAAACAGCAAAAGTTGTTTATGAAAACCTATTCTTATTGCATTAAAAGATTTTTTTTTCCAAGATACTTCCAAAATTATTCAGGACTTTTTTTTTTTTTTTTTTTTTTTTAATATACAAAGACATTGCAAAACACCTTCACAATCTTTTGTGGAAGTACACACAGCGATATTCTGCAGACAAAACTGCTGCTGTCTGCTCTGAAAGCAAACAGAAGGTCTGGGAAATAATAATAGTCATTAGCTTTTCCAAACCCCCCCTTCACGTGGGGGCTAGGAAATAATTTGAAAAGATCTTTAAAACAGCAGATGAGATCTCTGGTGTATGCTTTGCTGGTTGCTTTTAGCAGCCTCAGGCCCAGAGCAGTGTGCAGCAGCCCCAGTAACCCAGCTTGCAGGCTCCAGTCCTGCTGGTGTGGGCACAGCCATGCTGCTGGCCCCACAGGACCAGTGACATTGCCTAAATTTAATTGAGTGCTTAAGAGGGCAATGACAAGAACAGCTCCTAAAATGAAGGGTTTTCGTCCCTGCTCCACGATGCCAAAGCTTACTGGGCCAGGCTCAATCACAAGGATGTTTCTGCTTCTCTGGCCATTCCCTGGTTTTGTTTACAGCTGCTGACAGCCACCTGGGCTTGCTCATGCAGCCAGGGTCAGCCCAGGCTATTAATCTTCTGAAAAGCTTCATTCTCTCTTGTGTAAATCCTGCCCCCTCCTTCCTGTGGCTCTTCCCACACTGGGGTTCATCCTATCCATGTTACTCCCCTTAGTTCAAACCCACCCCTGCATTTCCTTGCTCCAAAGGGACAGAGTGAACCTCCTGATCTCCCTTACCCCTGCTAAAGAAAACCAGAAATAGGAGAAGAAAGAGTTTGCAGGAAAGACAGGAGTGTCCTTGGGAGCCAGAGGGATGGACATCAGCTGAAGTGGTGATGATGGGGCTGAGCTGGCTTTGTGCTTCTCCTGGGGTTGTATTTGCAGGGGGACACAGGGAAGCAGCCAGTTTTCTAACAGCATTCAGCCAGTCTCCCTTGCTCCCTGGGAGCTTTTCTGTTAGCCCGAGCACACATTTGTGGTCAGGGCCACACATACTGGAATGGTTTTGCCATGGCTGTCTTCAACAGTGTCGCTCACCTGGAGAAGAATAAATGGAATAACTGGAAGGAGAGAAGAACTGTGTCAGGCTGTGGCTATTTCAAGCCAGGTTCAGGCCTTTTTGTATGCCTCTCAATGCTTATTTTCCTTCTTGCTGTGTTTCAGCTATGACTTCAAGCCATCTGGGACTTCGGAGCTGGAGGAAGATGAGGGGTTCAGTGACTGGTCCCAGAAGCTCGAGCAGCGCAAGCAGAGGTGGGCAGGACACAGATGAGCCAAGGGGAGGGCTACCCATGTCCCCAGCAAAAGGACTGTCCCTTAGGAGGGGTGACCAAACCCAGGTCAAGTCTAGCATGTGTAAGAATGAGGCCAGAGTCTGGAGGATGAGCAGGACTGACCACTGGGCCAGATGCTCTCTGCCTGCCATTTGGGCGAGCAGGGAGGAATGGCCCAGGGGTGGCCCCAAGCTTTGGGGATGTTTGGATTGAGCTTTGTGCTCCAAGCAATGGCAGCCTGCCAGGACGCCTGGGTTTGGAGAAGTGACAACAGCAGATTTAAGCCACCTGAGCTGCTGCAGGGGCTGAAACGGTCTCTAACATAATCCAGGCCAGCCTAAAAAGCTGTTCTAAGTTATTGCTGCTTCCTGGCTCATGTCAGCATAGTGGGTGTTATGGCCCCAGCCCACCTTGTGCCTGACTTCTCTTCTAGCAGGGAAAAACAGGCAGCAAAGAGCCCTGAGAGGTGCTTGTGTGCCAGCTGTTTAGTCCCATCTCCCATCACTCCTCCCTTACAGAACTAAACCAAACTCTTGCCTTAACCACTTCCCTTGGATACCATCTACCTGCACATGAACTCTGTGACTCAGCTCTCTTGGCAGCTTGATTTTGTAGGGAATTTTTGGCATAGCCTCTTCTTTACCCTGAAGAATTCTTTGCACAGAGAGGTGGTGGATGCCCCTTCCCTGGAAACATTCAGGGTCAGGTTGGACAGGGCTGTATCAGAAACCTGATCTGATTTAAAAGGTTCCTGCTTATTTCAGATGGATTGGACTAGATTACCTTTAACGGTCCTTTCCAACCCAAACTGTTCTGCGACTGCAAAAATGCTTAATATTAATATTTACTGCTGAATAAATAAAAAGAGCTCAAAGTTTTGTTACTTTTCTCCAAACATTGTGGCTAAACCATGCTGCAAGCTGTACCTTTGCAGCCCTGACCCCACAAGCACTTCTCAAGCACCTCCAAGGCCCAGCACAACGTGACTATAACATCTGTGGGAGCAATTAGAAATCATCTGCTTTTTGGTTTGCTGGCTCTTTCTCTAGTCCCCCTTGCAAAGAGCTTTTCTGGAAAGAAAGGCTACTGCTATTCCTTCCTTGGCCATCAAAAGAGAATTATTTGGAATTAATATTATGCTCCCCAGCTATTTCTTGGGTTTTTATGTGGTACTTGTGTTTATCCTGTAGCAGGAGGGGAGTGTGCTGGGCAGGGGAGGTGGTGATCATGGCAGGTGAAGCCCATCAGTGAGAGGTGGTACTTTAAAAGCAGGGGCTGGTTGGGAGAGGCAGCTGAAGGGGTTCAGATTTTGTGGGCCTGCTGGGGGCAGGTGTTTTGCAAAGGCTGGGCTTGCTTCATAGCAGGGACTGTGTCCTGTGAAGTCTTTTCAGCAGCTTTGTCCTTGGGAACCCGCTTCATCCGAAGGACAAGCTTGCAGTGTGGTGTGAGCACAGGTAGGTTGTGTGTCTGCCTGTGATGCTCTGTGCTGGGACAAGCAGTGCTCTGGTCAGGACTTCCTAATTCCCTTGCTTCTGTTTAACTGAAGTTTTAAGTTGTGGCTGTGAAAGAGTGGATGGAGACAGCTGCTCTCTGTTGGATGGAACTAAACCAGGTCCTGCATTGCCTGAGGGCCTTGGTGCTAAGGCACATTTTCATTTTGGTCCTCCTTCTCCTCTTTGAGGTAGGAGATCCATGCTGTTAGGTGTGTGCAAGGAGGTGAAGCTGTGCCAGCCTAACTGCCTCCCATACAACATTATGGTGTGGAAGATATCCTATGGGCTGTGCTGTTTGCTGGCCTTAATTTGTATTATGAGCTTGCACTTGAGCTGGAGACATTGCTGGCATCCTGGTGGAGAGCTGCTGGCTTCCTGGGCCTTCAGAGCTTGTTTGCTCTTGGTGAGACGATGAAGAGAAACAAGTCAAGTGAGCCAGCATATGCATCGTCTTTTTCCCCATGTAGTCAATGTGGAGGGCTGGATGGTGGCTGACCTGTGAGCTGCCTTCCCAGCAGCAGAGAAGTGGGTGGAAAGGTCTTGTTGGAACTTGTTTTTGTGTTTTAGTGCTGCCTGTTTCAGGAGGAGCAGTGAGTCAGCCTTGCCCTTTGGCAGCTGCTTGCTAGCCAGCTCTCTAGGCCTGCTCTCTCAAGCCAGGCGATTTTCTAAGAACTGTGTGGGAGGAGAGAGCTGTTTTGGCTGGGGAAAGTAAGATGGCAATAACAGCTTGATTCATGGCTGTGAGCCAGTGAGAGTTCTGGGGTGTTGTAGTCCCAGTGTCCCTGTTCCCAAAGGTATGGGCTGCTCTGCTTTTGCAAAGCTGATTGCATAAACATACTCCTGGGTCTCCTCCTGCAGCCTTGGAGACCTGGAGCAACTCTCTTGTACCAAACCCATTGTGGTTTTTTAAACCCTAAGGCAAGGGGTGATGCCATCTGCTTTGGAATACCTTTGTCTTGCTGGGATATGGGATGAGTGATGTGAGTAGAGGTGTAATTTTTTTTCCAGTGGGCAAAACTGAGGCTGGGGATTGAGTGTCAATACAGCATTCTTTGTGAAGCACTGTGTCTTGCCTATGAAGTGATTCCAGGGAAGTGGCTCTGCAGCCTTGCCCTAGACTTTAGCTTCAGCTTGAGAAGCATGGTCATGTGTTGTTGGTTGGGTTCTCCTCCAGCAAGAGACTCTGTTAACATGGAAGATGAGTTTAGGCACAGAAGGGCTGTGTTTGGTGCACCACAATTAATTAATGCTGGGAACCATAGGGGCAGCATCAGATTTGTGTTTGGCTGCAGGATGTGCTGGTACACCTGGGATTTTAGCTGTAGCCAGGCAGGGAATTGAGCCAACACCACGTCATGGTAGCAGTGTCCTCTCTGCCAGGGCTTTGAGCAGAGGGCTCTTCTCTGCTTTCCTATGCGGTTTGCCCATCGTAATGCTGGCAATGTGCAGATAACCTTCAGCTCTGCCACAGCTCTTAACTGAGCTGAGTCTTGGACATTTGAAGTGGGGGGGGAGTAATGAAATGTGACTGCTGTTACATCTGGATGCCTGGAACTGGTGTGAGCCCTGGTGTGGAATAGTCAGCAAGCTGTAGGCTTGGAGAAGCGATAAAATTGGATTTCCAGAGGCCTGAGGTACCTCATGGTGTCTGTAGGCTCATAACTGTGCTTTTCTTCTTTGATCGCTCCCCTATCTCTAGGTCTCCAAGACAGACATACGAAGAAGAGGACAGTGGTGTGAGGGAAGCTCAAGTCAAACTGGAGCAGATCCAGCTGGATCAGGAAAGCCCAGAGGAGAATATGGTTGTCAGAGAGGAAGAGAGGCCATGCCAGGAGGAAGAAGAGGCCCGAGAGGAGGAGGAAGGGGAGCAAGCTGAGCAGGAGGTGGGATCAGGAGGAGCTGACCTTCTTTCCAGAGGACTGGTGGGAGAGCTGATGCTGGGGGCTGCTCTCCTGTGTCTTGGCTCACCATTGCTGCTGGAAGTTGAGTCCATGCAGACATGAGATGTGCTTTCATGGTATAACCTGGGGCTGGTGCCAATCTTGCCTATGTGCTGTGCTTTCCTATGGCCACTGCAAGCAGCCTCTGCCCTTTTGTGAGGGTGGTGTGTTTGCTCACAGAGTTTGTGGTGGCTTTGCCATGTCCCTGTCATACGGAGGAGAAAAGTGTTACTTCTCCTGTGGCCTTGTGGGCAGTGAGCAGCTTTACAGGAGAACTCAAATACAAACGATGCTGCTTGTTTTTCTCTCCCCAGCCTTTATCACACCTTTGAAGTGCTTTGTCTTTATAGATCTCTTAGCCTTGCATTGCTCCCAGCTGAGGGTTTTTTTGTTCCGATAATCCTTGGTTAAGGGGAGGGAGGGGGAGAGAGAGACAAAGCTGGAATTCAAGGGGTGTGCAAGTTAGAGGGCTGAGCTTCAAATATATTTTGTAAATGGATTTTTGACTATCTGGGGCTAGTAAGATTTTTGCATTTGAACTATGTGTTACTCTTTCCAGCCCTTTATTCTCCAGGCAGCTTCTCTCTCTCTCCTTTTGGTCGCTAAATGAGAAATTGATGTTTTCCTATCTCAATTGTGGCAAGAGATCTTTATAAGTGATGGCAGGACCCCTTTTCATACCATTTGGGAATCTTGAACCTGCAAAATTTCTGATTTCTGCCCTCCCTTCCAAATGACATATGAGCTTCTTCCTGAATGTTTCCAGATTAGATAATGTTAACTCAAAGTTTCTGTGCTTTTGTGTTTATTTAGTGTAAAGCAGGAAGCCTGGGAGACGGAAAAATCAGTGTTGTTGCATAATAAGCAGTTCGACCAACTCACTTCCTGGCTTGTTCTTTTTCTGCACTCAGGAAAAGAAGAGAAGGCGAAATGATGAAGAGAAAGAAGAAGCACCAGAGAAACGCCAAAAGGCCCCAAGCCTTGCCAGCCTGGAGGAGGAGGAGCTGTGCTCTGACACTGCAGTGTGCTCCCCAAAGGTTTGTGTTCCTGAGGCCCCTCTGGGTGCATGACAACTGTCACAACAGAGGCCCCAACTAACGATGAGGAAAGATTATCCAGGGCTTACAGCAGTGCGGGGTGTGAATCCCGTTATTCGTCCTGCTACAAGCTGAGACAAACCACTTGAGCAATTTGCCTCATCTTTCATGGCTGTCAACCTCCTCTCCTCCTACTTTGCCTGCTTGAGCTCTTGGAGGCTATCGTAATCACTCTAAAATTCTGAAGTTCATTGAGGGCTCCAGGGAATATTGTGATACTGAGATACCTGTGCTTTCAACTTGTGTAGTCTTTAGCAAAATTCACAAGAACTTAATGCGATTTCCCTTCAAAGGGGGAAAAACCCAGTAACTGAATCAGTGGCATTTCTCTCTTACTTAGAACAAAATGTATGACTTAAGTTGTTCAAACAAATGGGGATTTCTGATCTCTGAAGCATTGTGTTCTTCCCAATCACATTTGTCTGCACTGAAGCTCTTGTGAAACTTCCATTATTAACACCACCTGAATTGCATCTTATGACTTGCATTGCATTTACTACAAATCCTCAGTTCTGTGTGTGTGCTTTTGAATACAATAGGTACAGATAAGTGATTCTGTACTGAATGGGGCTTTTTTTTGGCTTTGTAAGCCCTAACCTTTTTAACTGTAGCAGTGATGGAGATGGTGAGGAGTCTGTGTAGCCTATTACTCTGCTATTAGAGCTATCTTTGCTTTTACTGAATTTAGTTTTGTGCTATTTGTGGCTTACTCAATATTTCCTGACTGGGGATGATTGTATGAGTACTTCCTTTTGCATCAGTAAATAGATGGCAAGAGGAAGGTTTCATCATCCACAGCCATCAGATTCTTGCTCTTAGTGGAGAACCCATTTTATAGTCAAAGAGGGGAGACAGAGTGGGTGTGGATGCAGGCCGGGTGCTAATGCCAGGTTTGAAAAGTGTGGTGGGGGTAGCCAAAGCATGTTCCTGAAGTGGGACTGGTGGGAAAATGTGGAAAATGCTTTCAGCAACTTTTATGTGCTGAAACTTCTGTCTTTACAACCCCAAAACACACATAGCTTCTTGACCTCAGCTTAACTTCTGCGGCTAGGATTAGGCCAGGGAAAGGTTTAGAAATAGTCTCTCTATTTCTAAGTAATAGTTTCTCTATTTCTTTTTATAATGGTGATGTTAGAGCTCACCTGCACACTAAGCTGGATGTAAAACTGTTCAGGAAAAATCTGAGCTTGGAATCTTTCCAAAGAAAGGATGATTTTTACACACCAGCTAGCAGGGTTCTGTGAACACTGAGAACTAAACACACTGGCCACCAAGGAGGTGATTTGGCTCAGCAGAAGCCCTGCTTGTAGTGGAAAAACAAAAGCATCTGCAGTTGGTGGTGTGTTCCCCTGCCAGATGTGGCTGGTGGAGGCTGGGTGCACATTTGGGGCAGGCTGATGTTGGGTTATAGGGTGATGGCGTGTTTAGGGTTCCGAAGGATAGTGTGGCCTGAGGGCTGAAATAGGGATGTATGGTGGCAAAGGGGAAGTCTTGTTCCAGTCCTGTTTTGTCACAGGCTGCTTGTGGGCCCTGAGTTTTGAGGCTGGCTGAATGAGCAACTGTGATTTCTTCTGCCCTTTGGAGAGTGCTTGGGACCAGGGAAATGCACAGTTCTCACTGCAAGGAAATGCCAGGGGTCGGGGGTGAGGTGGTCTCCAAATAGCACAGTGAAAGCTTGCTCTTACCTAGACTGTCATACTGAGACACATTGCCTCTTACAGCTTTCTCTGGGCCCCTCTGTATTTAACCTGGTGCTTGTTCACGACCTTTCAGAAGTGCCTGTGTGTGGTTTGCACCTGCACACCAATCTCCCTAGCAGGGCTGGCAAGGCTTTTTCCTATTGACACGTACTTGTGTTTGGGATGCTGAGGCAAAGATCTACCAGATTTCCCTTTCAGATTGGTGCTGTTCCCTGTCAGGTACCAGCCTACCCATCAATGAGCATGGTAAAGTCATGTCTCAGAGGCAAGCAGCAAGCAAAGGAGTGAGCTGACAGCAGGCAGACAGCCTGCCCAGCAGACAGAACTGGCTGATGGGCTTCTGAAGCGCTGCTGTGGGGGGACCCCGCAGAGTGACTCTCCCCAGGTCATCTCCATTAGCCAGGGTTGCACTATTTGGTTGTTCTGTAATGGGCCTAGCTGGTAAGTGTGTCCTCTGTGTGACCCCATCTTGTTTTCTGTTTAGCTAAAATTTAGCACCAGCACCCTGAAATCATATTAAAGGGTCATTTAGTGCTTTTTTTTATCTGCTAACTTGGTAGGTGATATTTCCTGTGGCACAGGCAGCAGTTTTACAGGGGTAGAAGGCTCCTTTTTACTTGGTTGCTGCTCCTTGACTCTGTGGGAGCTGGTGTTAAGAAAGGCCCCCCTTTGGCTTCAAGGTGATTTTTCTCTCTGTATGCTTATTTCATGCCCCAGAAAAGAGTCACAAGGTTTAGCAACATTTCAGCTTTCCCTTCCTACAGCGGTTGTGAAGTGTTTGCTTGCCTTCCTGTTTTGGCCAAAGAGTTATTGCACAGGAGCCTCTGGTGCAAAACTCTTCCTGATGGCTTGACATGAAGGGCTGCCTTGCAGGTGGCTCCATGTGTTGGTTTGCCCTGTCTGTGTGCTTTTCTGGCTTCGATAAGTTGACCTAACTCATGCCTGTGCTGCTCCCATGTTTGGCTTCTCTTCTGCAGATGTGGCCTCTAGTTTTCTCCCTTGTCTTTCTGTACTTGCTGTTTCTCTTCTTGTGTCTGGCTGGGAAATCAAGGGTTTGAGAGAGACCTCCTCCTTCACCAGAGCGAGTAGAGAAAATGGTCCTGGTTGGTGTTTCAGCTGTCAGTCAATTTACACATTGTTGGTTTGCCCCTGGAATTGGTTGGGATTCTCTTCCCCTGCTTGGAAAGAAGGAAGAAAGAGGAATGCTCACTGTCTCTCTGAAGAGGATAGGGGAACATGGGGACTGAGTGAGGCATTTCTAATCAAAATATGGGTGAGAGATCAGGGCCAAGAAATGGTCAGCTAAGGTGACTTGCATTCATCTGAGGTCCATGGACAAAAGTTATATCTTTGTCTTCTTTCTCCCCTTCAGATCACGGACAGAACTGAGTCACTGAACCGCTCAATACAGAAAAGGTATTTCTAGGGCTGGCCTCAGGGTACAGCAGGTCACTTGCTGCAAATGGAGATTGGCAGCAGGTCCTGAAATGGGAAGGGCAGGAGTGACAGGCTGCCTGTAACCCTCAGAGTCTTCCTGTCTGCCTGAGGCACTGGGGGAACACCTTAATCCTCTTCTGTTTTGCAGTAACAGCATAAAGAAGAGTCAGCCTCCTCTCCCTGTGTCGAAGATTGATGACAGGCTGGAGCAGTACACTCAGGCTATTGAGGTGGGTTGCTGTGTTGTCTGCCCCCACCCTCCCAGGAGCCCTCTTTGCTGGTGTTGCTCTCCCACCGCACCTTAGCCTTCCCATCTGTGAGATGACAACTAAATTGTCTTCCTGTAGGTGGGGGCACTCCTTGCTCCTGTCTGTATGTCCCTCCACATGAAGTAGGATTCTTTAGCAAGCTGTCCCATGCTTGTTTTTTCATGTTCTCTGCTTAAAGAGTCAGAGTATCTGACAGGAACTAGCAGGACTCTGCCAGTCTCCTTTTACAGCCCCTTACCTCCAAGGACCTTGCAGGGTTAAAAATAATCAAGAGACACACTCTGATGGCAAACTCTCTCCATTTATTTTCCAGACCTCCACAAAGGCTCCAAAACCTGTCCGGCAGCCCTCTCTTGACCTTCCCACCACGAGCATGATGGTAGCCAGCACAAAAAGCCTCTGGGAGACTGGGGAGGTCACAGCTCAGTCTGCTGTGAAGCCCTCCCCCTGTAAGGTACAGCCCTTGGAGGACTTGCCTTGCTTGTGCTGAAGGCAGGGACTGGTCCCTGGACAATGTGCATTGTCCTTGTTTATCCTGTTGGTACATCTTGTTTGTTGGGCCTATGAGCTCCAAAGGCATCAGTATTAGAGGTCTTCCATCGTGTTGTAAGACTTTGCACCTTGGAGATTCAGTTTTCCTGACAGGGTCCTCAGTTGTTCCTTGGTGGTACATCCTGGAAAATCTCAGTGTTGTTGGTTGAGGCTCTGATTTGAAATGGGAATAAAATCAGCTGGTGCGGAGAATGTGCATGCGTGTGTCTCTACAGGGGCTTGGGCTGAGCTCCCGTTGTCAAGCATGAAGTTGTATCTAGTACCAAGGTGATAAATCTTGTAAACTTGGAAAACGCAGGGAGTATTATGTATTCTTCTGTGATTTCACTTTCTGGTTGTTGTGGGTGAGGCTGGTTCTGTAACATGTGGGTTGCAAATCTGTGTTTATGAGAGCAGAATTCTTTATGAGAGAGGAGCCTTGATGTTTACATGTCCTAAATAGTTAATGAACTTAAGAAAATAAACATCTTGAAGCTAATTCAAACTCTTGTGGAAGAGTGATAGGAAAACATAGGATATACTGGGAACAGGAAGATGTTTTCACAGTCATGGCTTTTAGCAGCAGCTGTTATAGGTCAGATGATGTGATATTATAAATAAAAAAAAAGGAGGTCAGATGTGTGGGTTGGAAATGGATGTGAACAAAGACATGTTCAGCAGCATTAGCAGTGAAGGGTAATGAAAACATCATTTTCTCAGGATATTGTGGCTGGAGACATCATGAGTAAAAGAAGCCTTTGGGAACAGAAGGGGAATCCCAAACCTGAGAGCAGTGTCAAGGTGAGTTGGTGTCTGTGGGTGTGAGAGCACTTGCTCTGCTGAAAAAGAGCTGTTGGCTGGGTTGGAGGTATTGAGAAGATAATGTTCTGTAGGGACAAAGGCTACCTGTATCTGTCAATGCAATTGCATGCTTCAGAGCTCTTCCTAACAGTGAATTGCCATTGGTTCAGCCCTAGTGAAAATGTGGACAAAAATACTTTTATTTTCAGTAATTCTGAAAGATCTCTTGAATACCATGTTGTTCTCAGCCCACGAGCTGGGAGTCCCGGCCTCCTAGGTTCAAATGGAACTGCAAATTTGAGTAATTTTGCTCGTTATGCTTTTTGGCGCTGAGAGTAAACAAAACGTGCAAAACTAAGTGGAACTGAACCTAAGACAGTATCACTTGCAGATGGATCTGGAGTTTTGTGGGAATGTTTGTGGAAATGTCTTCTGAAATGCAGCAAGCAGCTACTGCTCAAACTATCTAGGCTGGGAGAGAAAGATCAAAGTATCTTGTCAATTCCTGTGTTGAAACTGCCAGGATCTGGTAAATCCCACAGTCTTTTGCCATGGATAAAAACAACCCTGGCTTGGGGGTCTGGGTTCTTTAGATGATGCCTGCATTGCATCTTCTGTCCTATTGCATATCCTGTTATTGTTGTGTTACCTCATGCTTATAGAAAGTGGTGATGGATCTGTGCAGAGAGTTTGTGTGAAGGAGGCAAGAAGGCAGTACACAATGGGTTTTCTCCAAGCCCTCTGAGATTAAAGGCAGCTGTATCATGTGCTCCTCTGGCTTCAGTTAGTTGATTTTTGACTGCCTACTTAATGGAGAAAAATGCTGACTTTGGCTCTTCCTTTCTCTCCTGTTCAGTCCATTCCTTCTGGCAAAAAGTATAAATTTGTTGCAACAGGCCATGGCCAGTACAAGAAGGTGTTGATAGATGATGCTGCAGAGCAATAGTATGTCTGGAGAACTCATTAACCAGGTAGGTGGGATATGACTCTGCTCTGTGTAACAAACTCCTGGGCTCTTCTGGCAGGATGTTGGGGTTATTTCTGCCAGCAGCACTTTGGATGAGTTGGAAGGTGCTGTATGGGAACAGCTGGAGCCTTGCTTCTGGGACTGGCCGTCTGGGCTGGGATGGAGTGGGTACACAGCAGGGGTTTGTTTTGGTCTCTGCCTTTCTGATGCTGCTGGGAGGGTTGGATACCTCTGTTAGTTTAATCTACAGGGCAAGTCCCTCAGCTACTGCTGTTTGGGTGAAGATGTGTTTGCCTTTTCTACTTCAAAGGAATGGTCTCTATCTGCTGTCTTTCCTTATGCTCTCTTAAGCTGCACGGAGTAGATAGCTGGAAGTCATTCTGGCTGAGCATGGGAGCTGATGTGCTTCTGAAATTCAAATGTTTCTGGGGTTTAATTCCCAGATTTACTGAATTAATCAGGGAGAAAACTTTTAATGACTTCAGTAACCTCTTGGAACCAGTCTATAATAGGGTTGTAGCAGGAAGGATGTGAGCATCTGCTGTACTGGGTAGACCAACAGAGCAGAAAGGACTGTTCTCTGATGTGCAGCAAGGGGAAGGCAGAGCTGATTTGCTGTCTCTGTGCTCTCTTGAAATGGTCTCTGGATCTCATGTTCCTATTGTGTTTATGCTCATAGATATCCTGGTGTTATCTTGAGTGGATGATAGTAGAGGGTTGTGGCAATAAGGAGGAATGGCATAGAGGGAGGTGATAACTGGTTGGATCCAACTGGGCAGCATCTGGCACATTGAGTGGAGAGGAAGTTGAGGGTGAAAACAAGCTCATTCTCTTTTTTTCCCTACCATAAAAAAGAAGCTTTATTTCATTGCCAAGGTTAAAATAGCTCTGCCTGCTACAAAACACCTTTTGTTTCTGAATTCTTCTGGGGCCTGTGTTCCTTCTTTCCCCTCCCTCCCACCCTTTAGGAGCTGGCTTCTGAGTGTTGCATATTGTTTTGTTTGTTTAGGCTTGTTGTTTTCCTTTTGTAGCGCCCATTTAGAGGAGACGCCCTTTTGAATGCTGCTTTGAGATGGGCAGCAGTACAAGCCCAAGACTGCCCGGAGCTATGTTTTCAGTCCACAGAGCTTGCATCCACAACTTGCTTCTCTGCCTGCGACTTTGAGAAACCTATTATAAGGTCTCCCCTTGGATCAGTTTCCTTTTTCTCCTGAAGTCTGTTTCAGTGCACCAGGTGGGAACCTACTGAGCTTTGGTTCTCTACAGCAAACAGGTTTTTCTAGGTTGTCAGCAGGTTTTGTTTCCCCTACCCGAGTTTCTCTAAGCTACTCAAGTGAAAAGTGCCTTTGGCTCTGGTCTTTGTCCAGCATCGTTTCTTGAAAGGCAGTGCACTGTCACAGGATGTCCTCTAGGATCCACCCAACACTCCCAGCATCCATGGCACAACTCTGTTGCTCTCTGGGTTTGTTCACATGGAAGTATTGGGGTTTTTTTCTACTGTGAATAGCCAAGTGGCTGTGATAGCTGAAGGAGCTTGGTTTGTTTCTGTTCTTAGGTGTCTGTTTTGTATGCTCTGAGCCCTCTGCTCCCCAGCTCCTCTGCAGGCCCTGAACTATGTTCATCCTTTTTCCCTACTCCTGGATCATGGTCATGGCCTTCTTGCTCCCAAACCCTTCTGGCTCAGCCCTGTCACTTGCTTTACACCATCTTATCAACTTTCTAGTCACTTAAACACAGGTGTGATTTTTTTTTTTTTTTTCTCCTTACCTTCCTTCCTGGGCTGCAGGACTTCACTGCAGGCTATGGAACTAAGGTTTTTCTCCAAGTGTCAATTTGGGCTCTTAGCAACTGCCTGATGCTGTTTGGCATTGAAAAATAGGCAAATTCTGAGCTCAGTAGCATTCCCCTTCCCTTCCACAGCGCAGCAGCTCAGGCTGGAACACACCACAATGACCTCCAAGTGAACAGCCATTGATAGAAATCTGTTGCCTACACCGATGTGTCCTCCTGTCTGTGGTACTTTCCTGTCAGGGTCAGTCTCTGCAGGGCTTGCCATGCTTGTTGTGTGCCTCTGCCCTTTGCTTTTGGGGTAAAAGGGCTAAACCATGCACCCAGACCTGCCTTCCTCTGTCTCCTTCCTTCTGCTTGTGGGAATTGCTCTCCCCAGTGGAACATTTCCCCATCCTTCATCCATGTGCAGTGGGGCTGAGATGTGAATACAGCCTGATTGGAAGCCTGGCAGATGCAAAACCTAAGCCTTAGGTGAGACTTGCTGGTTTGCCCTAGGTGGTTGTCCTTGGTGCAGGACAAAAGCTGTTTTAAAGCACAAGTGCTTCTTAAACCACCTTCACTTAGTCTCCCAAATGTAATTGATGTTGGCTGCTCTGCTTCATGCTAGTACTGTGGCTCTTGTGCATACAGACCTTTGTGCAGAGGCATCCATCTGGCTGTGCTGCAGTAAGGTGCCATTTATCACTCTCTGGTAAGGCTGCCTTTATCTGCATTACGTGTTTTACACTGCACTCTTTAAATTTTTATGTTTGTGCTGCTGTGTGGATGTTTCTCCGTAGCCTTCTCTTCTAGCAATGTTAAACTATTCTGCAGAGGCTTACCTGGGATTCTCGTGTGATCACTGGCACACTTCCAACCTTTTTACATTTTTCTTTGAAAACTGGGTGTTTGAAGAAATCCCCACTTTAGATAATTAGGTTATTCTTAGTACTTGGCTTTTGCCCTTTGAGTATGGAAGTTGTTACAGAATAGAGGTAAGACTGGTAAAGTGAAAACTCAAGTGAAGGTTTGCTACACAAACTGCTTATAGCACCACTGCAAAATAGGAAGACTTCAAAAAGGGCAAAAGGGGCTCTTTGTTTTGTTTCTAAGTCTGCTTGCAGTTTGGCTTGAGGAACTGTTGGTCAGTTCCATATCCTCTGCATGTGAAAAAGGAAACTGTACACAGCTCTTTATATTCAATTTGGACTGAACATGGCAATTCTACATTAGCTGTATAGGAACACCCCAGCCTATGACCAAGTCCTTTGTGAAACAGAAATAACCCATCTCCCAACTTTCATGCTCACAAGCCTGCTGGCAGTGGAGTTACAAAGGGTAATAATACTGGAAAGCCTAGTTGTCTCTGAGGGTGGGCAGAGTTGAGGATTTTCCTTTAAATGCCCTTTTTTCAGGACATTAGGGACAAGCAGGTGTGCAACTGTCATGATGTTTGCCCTGAAAATGAGACTGTGTGGTTAGCAAAACTCCTCAGAAGCCAGCACCTTATTAATTACAGAATTGGTTACCCACCTGCTAAACCAGGGTCTTGTTGGTTATCATGGAAGCATTAACCATCAGCTATTGTGGAGAAAACATGGTAAAATACATAACAGAACTTGATTACTGAAACAAAGCTGTTCTTCTGTGCATTATTATTTAGTCGACTAGCCTAGGAGGATGTCAGATGATGCCCATTTTGTTAGGCAGAGGAACTGCTTGGTGAGAGCAGGATATTTTACTTTGTCTCTTGTCTGTGCCTTGGGTGAAAGGATGAGTTTCCATTTTCTCAGCAAATGTGTGTGGGGTACACTTTCAGTAGAGGAGATAGAGATTATATGTATCCTCTTTGAGTTTGCTTTCTAAGATTCCCTAGAGATGTGGAGCAACCCAGATTCCTTCATGTTATCTGCAACTGCTGCTGTTCCTAGGATCTATCTCTGTCTTAGATAAATGCAACAAAAAAAAAAATCAGATTCCAGTATCCAACTGTAAAGTGGTCTTTTTTTCTATAGGCAGCTTGTCCTCTTCACTCTGTGCCTTCACTCCCTTCACTCTGTTACTGCATCCAGTGATTGTTGACTCTTTTTAAAACAAACATATTTGTTTTCATGTGACCTGTGGATGTGGTAGTTATGCATTTGAGCTTTTAAATGTCTTCAGAGTAACCCTTAAACCTGCAGCATGGGGCTGCTGGCTTGGAGGGGTTTTATTTCATTTCCTTTTTTCCTTACACTTGGCTCCATGGGGCAGTGGACTCAACCATAGGTGTCTTCTTTGTTGGCGCACCTCCAGAAGCATGGGGCAGCCTGGCTTCAGTTCACTGACCACCCTGATGCTGTTCTGTTGAAGGTCTTGGTGTGCTCCTCGGCCCCTCTGGGCCGAAAGCGGCTCACCTCGAACACAGTGCTGATCTTTGTCATGGGTTTGGCAGCCAGTTCCTTCAGTTTCCGGGCGTCAAAACGTGGCTTGTGTAGAAGGATGGGCAAGCGGCGGGGGAGAAAGAAGCTTTCTTCCTTCAGTGGCTTCTTCTCTTCTGCTTGCTGCTTCTTCTCCTTGGTGAGTGTCACCTGGTATAAAATGGCATCCCACATTCTCATGGCTTTTGATTTAACCAGCATGCAGTCTTGCTTGATGACTGCTTGAGCAGCATCCTCTTTATTGCCTTCCTCCTGTCCCAGCTTTTCTGGCTTGGACTCTGGGGAGTTGGTTGTTTCTGGCTGCACCATCAAGTGCTTCCTGAGGCGTTGCCAGCCACTGGTACTGGTTCCAGGAGGTGTTGATGCTTCTACTGACGATGATGCTGGCTCAGCCTTGGGGGGACAGCTGGTGTTGGGTAAGCTGGGAGTTGTCTGGGGTTCAGTGATGTGTTCTGCCTTGGTGTCTGTGGAGGTGGACCCAGTACCATCAGCTTGTGCTGGAGTCACTGGGTGTGCTTGCCTCCAGGGAACGCTGGAGGTTGGTGGCTTTAGGATGTCTCTGTCTTGCTTGGGTAATTCAGGAGCTGTCTCAGGTCTGGATATTTTGGTGTCACTTCCCTGGGTTGTAGGCTTATTGGTGTGGGCATCAGAGGTGCTGGGCTTCTCAGTAGGAACAGGCTTGGGAGCTTGATCAGGAGGCTCTGTCTCTGCAGCAGGAAGGAGGGAAGGTTTTGGCAAGGGGGGAGCAGCCTTGCTGTTATTTAGTGAAGTGGGTATCTGCTCTGGAGATGGTTCAGAGCTGCTTGTTTGAGGTGCTGGGGAAGTAGGCCTTTTGTCTTCATGGCTGACAGTTCCTTGGGTCGGGTTTGGTGTGGGAGTCTTAGCCCTGGGTGGCTTGACACTGTGGAAATAAGTGTTCACGCTGGTGACATAGGTAACCTCTGGTGCCCTTTCTTTACTGGGAGTACTGGAAGGAGGAGACTGGGGGTAAGCAGGTACTGAAGGGTCAGATGGAGAGGGAAGGTGGGAGCCCATGCCTTCAGGCTGCTGTGGAGTCTCAGGAGCTCCTGGCTTCTGTAGTAGGGGCATGGCTGAGGAGGCTGTGAGCTTGACATGTTCAGCAATGCGTCGCTGCTCAGTGACCTTCAGCGTGAAAGGCTTCCCCCTCCGGAAAGGGGAGGGGGCACGGTGGTGGACGGGCCTGATGGAGAGGTGGGCTGGCAGGGGGGCAGAGGGGGGTGCTGTGGCTTCAGGGGTCTCTGCTGGGGCAGGGCTCTCAGCACGCTCTTGGTCGGGGCTGGCTTCGTTCACCGGCGAAAGGCTGGAGCGGAAGGCCTTGCCCTGCTCCGAGGTGAGGATGGCGTTCTTCTTGGCTGCCTTCTTCAGCAGCCGCTGCAGCCGCAGGTTATCCTTCCCAGGCTTTGGCAGGGTGGGAGGG
Organism: Chamaea fasciata; assembly: GCF_029207755.1. Classification (NCBI taxonomy): domain Eukaryota; kingdom Metazoa; phylum Chordata; class Aves; order Passeriformes; family Sylviidae; genus Chamaea; species Chamaea fasciata. The sequence continues at coordinate 16,034,649 of NW_027094092.1, read as the reverse complement.
GGGGAAAGGGGGTGGTGATTGGAAACAGGCTGGGTGGGGGATGATACTGTTATCAGCATTGTCATTTCCTGCAAGAAAAGACCAAGTTTAGAGTTGGCGTGGGCTTAGCCTTGGGCTGGATTCTGAAATATTTATATACAAGTCCTCCTTTTTCTCTCTAAAAGCTATGAGTATGGAGTCAATATTGTGGGAGAAGAATATCAGTCTTCTTTTGGTCATTCTCCTGAGGTAACCTCAGCCAGTCTTGAGGGTGGGTGTGGAAGGGCAAGAGATGTCCTGGGGGGAAGCTGTATTGCCAAACCTGGAGCCCTTCTGCTCATGGCCTTAGCACAGTGAGAGCTCCTGGGGACCCTAGATGTTCGTGTCTTGGCAAGTCATAATGGGATTTGGAAGGAAATGTCAAGGGAAACAAAGTGGGTTTGAAATTTTGAAGCTTTGAAACATCTCCAGAGGCAAAAAGCAGGAATGTTTCATGGCTTTCCAAATTTCAGTTATTAATACTCTGATACAATGTTGCCTACAACAGAACAGCCATAAACTGCATGTGTCATTTGAATCAAAGTCAACACTGGCCTTGATTCATTTCAGCTGACATGAGGACACCCCTGTGAAATACAGGGCTTCTCAGAAGCTCTGTTTATCAGTAAGTGCTTTGTCACAGCATTGACTCTGGCTGGTCTTCTCTTGCTTCATGAAGCACAGGGACAACATTTTCCTCCAAGATAAAACCAAGATTGCTCCTTCCCCTGGGAAGCTTTGCCCCTGTCTTGCCTTTATCACTCGTTCTTGAGTGAAACAGAAATGGGTTGTGCTCTGTGTCAGGTTTGATCTCTAATGGCCAATGCTGGGCTGCTCCTGCACAGATGCCTGGCTGCTTTTCCAGCTCCTACTCATCACTGCCTCCCTTCTGGTGAGTGCAGGTCAGTGGGGGCTCAGTGACTACTGCTCAGGTGAGCAAATGGAGCTAAGAGTCTGTGTTGAGGATACAAAGATTAAACTAGTTCTCTCTTTTCTCTTGCTGGGCAAGCTGGGAAGCACCAAACAGCCTCTGACCTGCAATGACTCTTTGGCAGCCCCAGGAAGGAAATCTGACTCTATCCTGGCTCTCGCTCAGCACAGAGTTGCTGAGTTTTGCTATGAAATGAGGCATAAATCACTGAGCCCCTTAATCCCTGGTGCTGGATGCAACTGAACATCCTGAAACAAGGAAGAGGAGGGCAGGGTGATGTCAGGCTTGCCCAGGGGGGCTATTTATTTCATGTGCTGTGCCCTGTTCCTGGTGGCTCCCAGCCGGCTCTGGTTAGTGTGGTGTGTAACATGATACCTACTGTGCCAGAAAACTGTCCTGACTAGAACTCTGGAAAGTGCAAAACAGCTCTTTGTGCTTGAGTGCCCAGTGCTGGCTTTGGGCTTGCAGTGCTGCTGTCAGCACTGGGCTGGGAAGGTGATCCATACCCAGCAAGCAGGTGATGGCTCTGCCAAAACTGGTTGAGGATGGAGGGGGAGAAGGATGACTTTTTTTTTAAGGCAGCAGCAAATAAAAGCTCTGAAGAGCTGGCATGGTGAGCTCAAAAGCTTCAAGGTCAAGCCCTCACTGTGGTGGATGAGCTGCCCTCCAGAGCAGGGGTTGTGGTGGGCAGGGTATAGGCAGTGTAGAGCAAGTGGCGCATTCAGTAGCAGCAAGAAATGGATGTGTTGGAGCAAATCCTGAGGAGGACCACAAAAATGATTGGAGGGATGGAACACTTCTATGTTCACAGGCTTGAGAGAGTTAGGATTGTTCATCCTGGAGAAGAGAAGGCTCTGGGGAGACTTTATTGTGGCCTTTTAATACATAATGGTGGCTCATAAGAGAGATGGGGACAGACATTTTAGTGGGGCATGTTGCAATAGGACAAAAGGTAAAACTTTTAAACTAAGAGGGTAGATTCAGACTAGATATAAGGAAGAAGTTGGTGGGGGTTTTTTTTGTTGTGTGTGTGGGGTTTTTTTTGGTTTGTTTTTTTTTTTTTTGATGATGGTGGTGAAACCCTGGAACAGGTTTTCCAGAGAGGTGGTGCATGCCCTATCCTTGGAAACATTCCAGATCAGGCTGGATGGGGGTCTGGGCAGCCTGATTTAGTTGCAGATGTCCCTGTTCATTGCATGGGTGTTGGATTAGATGACCTTTGAAAGTCCCTTTCAACTAAAGGTCCCATTCAAGCTATTCTCTCATTCTATGATTTACTTTAGCTGTAGGCATGAGAGACCTGCTGTTTTCTGTGAGGGGGCTTGGAGGGGATTTGTGTCAGCTGGGGGTGACAACTGTTGGATGTTCCCAGTGTGTTATCAGCGTCATTCCTTAGGCACAAGGCTGTCATTAGGATTTGCTTTGTTCCAGGAGCTACTCTTAGAGGCAAGTCTGCACTGTTCCAAAAAAAGGCTGAGAGCCCATTCCTTTGTCATATACCTGCTTTCCTCCTCATCCTCATGGGTATTTTAGATTCTTCTGGGTCAGAAAGCCAAAATGTTTTAGTTGGAGGGACATGTGGGTACTTTTGTGTGACACTACTCTGGCTCTGTTTCTGTAGGAATTGGTAATTGCTTGTGGGGTTTTTTTGTGCCTTTTTTAAAGTCTGCTGAAGGGTGAGCAAATACATGCACCTCATGGTAGGATTTATTGGGGAATGACTTAATCTGCTCCTGTTTAATGTGGTCCCATGGACAGCCTGTACTACAAGATGAGCTATGGTCCAGCAGCACTGGTAACCCAGATTTATAAGGTTGGCCTGCTTCAGACTTGTGTAGGGAATACTAAAGAGGCAGGGCAGTGAACTTCCCAGCTCCTGATCAGCTCTTGAAGTGTTTTCCTTGTCCTATGGACTACTGCACTCCAGAAAAATGCAGCTCCCCACCTAAGTCAGAGAAGGATCTTGCCTGGGATTTGCTGCAAACTGCCAGATGCTACTGAGGAGGGCATGGAGGCTCTCTGAGTGGAAAGTTTAGTATGCACACACCAGGAAAATCCCTCTGCTCCTGAAGTCAAAGGCTGCTTCATGCTGTATAACCTCAAGATTTGTTGTCTCTTAAAGTAGTCTGTGCTCTTAAAATCACTCCTGCTGCTATCTCAGCGTCCTATCTGACTTGAAACTGCTGTGCTGTGGGTCTTGCAGTCCTTACGGGTGGTAACTTCCATGGCATGTGACTGTATTGGAACCTGTGTGCTTGGCTAATGGAGCAGTGAGATGCTAAGAGACAGCAAAAGAAATTAGCTGTTAATTTATTTGTCTTCCCCCTCATGCCTCGCTTTGAGTCTCCTTCAGAGCTTTGTGTGCTGAGGAAAAATTCTCAACAAGGAAGATTTGTCTTCCCCCTTGCCACCTAATGAAGCAGAAGTCAAGGGACAGACTTGCTTTATTGCCAGTGGAAAGGCTGGAGCTGAAAACCTGGGCACAATAGGGGAAGAGCTGCTTCAGAAACTTGTATGGGTTTGTGATAAGCTATAAGGAAATGAACCTAGAAGTCAAGAGGCTTTCAAATGGTTAAGTTTCCCTGCTACTGGTTGAGTTCCCATGGGTGGATGGATGCTCAGCCATTCTTGGACCCCAATTGCTCTCCTAACTTGGCTTCATTTGCCAGCCCCAAATCAGGGATAGCGGGGAGAGTGTCAGCATGCAGGAGTCATTTGTCAAGTGATGGAAAAGTCATTTGTGTGCTGGAGTCCCTTGGCTGCACCAGCTGTCGCGTGTGGAGCAGATGGAGAGCTGCAGGAACCCAACACTGCTGCAGATGGTCCCAGGCAGAGCTGGGGCTGTGGGGACACTCTCTGCTTTAGTGGCTTTCTTGGGCTTGGGAGGAAGCCTGCAAGGATCCTTCTTGGAGTGGGAGACAGCATGGCAGGAGTGCAGCCATGACCTCTGCTGGGTGTGCACCCTTCAGCATCTCCTCTGCCACGAGCATGGACATTCCCAACACTTGTGCTGAAGCATTGAGTGGGCTGATTCACAGGGCTTTGTGAAAATGGGTGGGAGAAACCCACCTGTAATTGCTAGAGAAGATGGGGTTTCTGTATAGCCCAGGGTATTGCTCATGAGAGGCCAGATGGTATCCATAACATTGTGGTTTTTTGTCTTGCAGCTGAGCTTGGTCCTGACTCAATGCAACCCTCCATGCCACTATTTCCTCTGCTCCACAGAAGATAATTGAAGGATGTTTCTCTTCTCCTGACTGCTGTCAGTCTGCTTTGGGTACAGCCTGACTCCTCTTGGGGTTTGAGCAATACCCCACACTGCCTCCAGATGGATGAAAGGAACTAGATCAGCTGACAAAACTCATCCCTGTTTTAACTTTCTATGTGACTCTTTGGCTTTTTTCTTTTTTTTTTTTCCTTTTTTTTTTTTTTTTTAAATATCTGTCTCTGCTATGGAGATGAGAGGCTCTGTTCCCTCTCCTTAAGTTTTGGAAGAGAGGGATCTGCTGCCCTGCTGAGTGGGCAAGGCTTTTGTTATGTGATTAAGAATTTCTGTTTTTGTGGCCCTTGATGGCTGGGTGCTGGCAGAGAAGGGAACTCAACAGAAATCTGGTAAAGAACTGGTGTTTGAAAGGAGGGCAGTGGGCAGGTCCTGAGTGTAAAAGGACTGCAAGGAGAGTGTGATGAGAGTGCAAGGACTACTTATCACTCTGTTTGTACCAGCTATGGGTAAAGTCTTCCCATGTTTATGATGCAGCCTCTGTCCCTCTACATCATCTGCTTTGAGGGACTTCCATCTACTGGTCTCTGCATACATCAAATTGCATTCAACATAGTCCTGTTTTTTTTTCTTTAGTTCTCAGATCATTCTTTAATCACAGTTATGTACCCAAAACGAGTGCCAAAATGTTCCTGCCACTTTTCTGTCTCAGCGGGGCAGTAGCAGCTTTGTTTCAAACAGCTGCTGCCTTCCTCTAAGATGATTGGAGATCTCCTTTCCCAGGTGAGGAGTGCTGGCCACTGGTGTTATCACCCTTCTCTGGAAAAGTGATTTGCTTATTCTCTAATCTGTGGGCTCCAGTGCCAGTGATTGAAACACTTCTAAAAGTTAGATGTGGTGGCACCTTGATAACCTGCAAGCTTTGTTCCTGAAGCTGAGTAGGATATCTGGGAAATGGCTGCTGCTGGAAGCTATCTTGGTGAAATGGCGTCCTGGAGAATTGTTTGTGGAGACCAAGGCTTGCTGTGAACTTGATACTGAGTCCCTCAAGAGTGGCATTTCTGGCCTTGGGCCTGAGGTCTGCAAATCAGCTTCTAGGGTTGTTTCTGAGCTCTCCCATGTCTTCATACTTCATGGTGTTAACATGTTCCCCAGCTCCTCTTTAGTCTCATTCCTACCTTCTTCCCATGTCAACATAATTTTGAAACTTGTTTCTACCCTCCTGGAGGGAGGGCAGCTTGTTTCTCCTTCTGCATCAGTGTGCTTTCTGCTTAAAACTTTCTGCCCCCTGAATTTTCTTTTTTTTTTTTTTTTTTTGTAAGCATTTAATAAAATTTGAAGATGATGTTGTAATGATGGCAACTCTGAGAATTTTGTTCATGTAGGAATCTGCAGCAAAGCTGTTTTCCAAGACCTTGAAACTCTCTGCTTGAATGTGAGGTGGAGGAGAAGACCCATCAGCCTGAGTGACAAGAAGAAAAGGAACTTGACGTATGCAGGAAAGGGGTTTTCTGTGTGCCTGCCCCATTTAGTGCCATGTGGGGTTTTTTTGCTGCATTTTTCACTGGGAGTAATTGCCTCTAAAACAGGAAGGAGTAGTGCTTGGGTGGGCAGTGGAGCAGCCTGCAGAGACTTCCTGGGGAGTGTGATCAGCTAGGAGAAGCACAGAGCTTAGCTCCCCAGGTAACAGACCTGAGCAACATCACAGGCTTCCACCAAAATCACTGGTGATGTCAGCTATTAAAAAAGAGAGAAATTCCTCTGTATCCTGCTAATCCAGCTTCTATAAGGTCAGTGTAGCTGTCTGCACTGGAACCCAGCACAGTAATGAGCTGATGGCTCTATCTGCAACTGTCTACCTTTTTATGGGGGTGACCTTCCAAGTAATAAAACTTTTATGGTGTGGAGACAAAATGAAGACTTTCTGCTATCCTAACACTTTAGGAAAGTGTAAGTAAGGAAGGAGATAATTCCAATATAACTTATGGCTCTTATCTTTCTGCTGATTGATACCCTTGTTCTCTCCATCCTCTGCTTCAGTTCTGGGAGGTAGGAATTCAAGGAGTTGTGTGTTCTTCAAAACACTGAGCAGCATGCCCGCATTTTCCTCCCTTCAGCCCTTCCTCTGCTGTGCTGGGATTTTTAAGTGAGGCTGGAGCAGTAGGAGTGTGGTGCATAGAGATGTTGTGACTTGAGGTGAAAGTGACACTACTTTGCGTGCGTGCAAACTGCTTGCACCAGTTTTTCAACACAATTCTGTAGCTGGCTGGGGGAAATGATGGCTGAAAACTTCTCCAGTTACTATTCCTGTGTCCTGCCAGTTTGGAGAGGGCAGAGAAGGTCCCAAAGGCTGTTTGTGTGAGATTCCTTCTCTAAGGAGGGTCAATTTGCAGGGTGAATTTTCTCCACTTAAAGCTCACAGGGACCTAGATGTGGTTTCAATAAACAACTGCTGTAATTCAGGTTGTGGTGACAGCAGAGAAGTGAGACGGTTATGGGAGACCAGAGCTCTCTAGTGGTGGTCAGGAGCTAGGGAGAGAACTGGCTGAGAGCGAACGTGCAGCTCTTTGAGGTACTTATCTCTGCCAGGGGAAATGTTTCCACAGCTAAATTACCTTGACCATGTGGTGTTTCTCCTCCCAAAGTAACGTGGTGTGCACATGGTGGTGGGACTGGCAGGTGGGCTTACCAGAATGGTGAAACCTTCCCCTACCTCCCCAAAAAGAAAAAAAGGGTATGCTGCAGCCCAGGTGTGCTGAATGTGCATTTTGGGCAATGCTGGGAGGGGATGAGGGCATGGAGGCTCATCTCTTCCCTCAGCAGGAACCTGTGGCTGATTTTGTGAGTGAAGGAGAGCAGGCTGGTGCCACTCTGCAGCCGTTACCGGTCTGATGTTAGTAGCTGACTGCTTCCTATCATTCCTCTGTCCATCTTTCATAGCATTGTGGTTTTTGCAGCACTGGCATCTCAGAGGCTTTTGCTATGAGACCTTAGCTTTGTCTTCCCTGAGACAGCTGCATTTTGAGCATAACAAGGACAAACTGTCACACTGAGGGAGACTTGCAGGATTAGACTGACCCTCAAAGCCTGGTGGAGAAGAGTGATGCTTTCCTGGTCCCTGTGCTGCCATGCTTCCCCAAATTACAAGCCCCTTGGCAGTGCCCGAAAAAGAGGGGACTGGGAAACCCGTATGTGGACACTCAGTGCTCTGAACTGGGGGCATACCTTGAGGTGTTGCTTTGCTACAGTTTCTTCTTTAACCATCTTGTCTAGATCATGCAGAAGGGGTTCACAATTTTGGCAGCATTGGCTCTGAAATAAATCTCTGCGGGCTCCAGTGACGCTGAAATGTGGTGCTTGTCTTTCTGTGGCAGGCTTCAGGGCTGGTTTTTTCACAGCAGGGTTTAACAGATGAATTCTATGTGAATGTGTACAAGATGGGATTGAAAAACAGTGTCTATGACTACTGCAATGCCATAAAACAGCATTATTTAAACTTGGGGGTAATAACTTAAATAATGGAAAACTCAAGCCTGTTTTGAGTGTTGTCTTTTATGTTGCACTTGTTCTGCCGTGAGACTGGGGCTGGGACTTCATCTGGTTCTCTTTCCAGGTATAAAATAATTACAGGCTGATTTTTACATCCATCCTAATGTATATGTGTGCATGCTAATGAACAGATCTCTGCTCAACCCTTGCTCACAGCTCTGCACTGGGCCTCTGGTTTGGTAATGGACACAAAAGCCTAGAGTTTCCAAATGACTTTGTTCCTTGAAATGTGTCTGCAGCTTCTGCTTTTGGAAGGAAAGGTCAGCCTCAGGGACACCTGAGCCTGAATGTCAGTGCTTTGCCTCCTGCCACCATCACCTTTGAGAAGGAAAATAAACAAGCTCAAAGAGCAGGGTGGCTATAAATACTGAGGTGGCAGCTGATATGCTGCTGAACAAGGTTCTGAGGTTGGTCTGTTGGTAACTCCTTTCCAGCTCAAGACGCTTTCTCTGACACTGCATTATATATATATATATATATATACACGGATGTGTACACACACATATATCTATATATCTGTATATAGGCAGGTTAAGAGAAAAAAATGTATTTCACATTAACAGTGCACTTGGAGCAAGGATTTAGTTTAGAAATGGAACCATTGCAAGAATCCTGATGTTGAGACAGGTGATTTCCATGGTATTTGCACTGAGTCCCCTGAGGGTTTTGGTTGCAGTGGAATGATTTGATTTAGACCACAAATTTTCAGAAAGGTGCTTCATCTCTTCCTGATAACTCTCAGAAATAGTGGCTTAGCAATGCTAATGACAGGCATTAAATAAATAGAAAAAAAAGTGTCATGGACTTGGGATTTGTGAGAATGATAGGAAGAATGGTTGAGGAAAAGTCAGGAGATACCACTGGCATTTATACAAGTGAGCACTTTAAGATGTGAAAGCAACAAATTGCAAGTGTAATTATTCAATGAGGTGCTTGGTTGGGTAGGTGGGCCTTCCCCAAGGTTGTGGAGGGCTGTGGGTAGTTGTTATGAGCACCTTGACTGGTCTCCTGTCTTGCTCACCTCTTCTGGAGACAGCAGCTCCAGGAATTGGTCCTGACTCCCATCCTGCTGCTCAGTCATCATCCTCACTGTCAACCTGTCTCATCCATTTAGGTGTAAATAGTGAGGGTGAGACCCAGCCCAGATCTTGGATGGCCAAACCTGATCTGTTATCTTTGGAGAGATACCTAGCCTGGATCTAGGGTGTCTAAGGAGGAGGTCCTGAATCCCACAGGGATTGGGCCTTACTTGTCTGAAGCGGATGCAGCAAGGACATGTCCCAGAGCAAACAAATGAGTGATGGAAGAACAGTCTACCACAAAATCAGAAATCAATATTCACTGAAAAGTACTCCAAAAGAAATGCATTACTTACTGATGTGTAATTTGTTTCCATCTGAAATCACTTGTATGTTGGGAGCATCGTGTTACTCAGTCCTGTTTACAAAATTACCAGGTGATTGTTCCTTTGAGATCATGTCCGATGCTGGTTGCTTGTGACTTCCAGAGCCCTGCAGGTAAGTTCAAAAGATCAGATGGAAAAGTGTTTATAGTAGCCACTAAGTACAAGAGGTTTCTCAAAAATAAATAAAGGGACTTTTTCAAAGCATGTAAAGTTCCACCACCTAAAATTAGCGTAAAGAGGGGCTATCGAGTGACACCACTGCGTGCTCTCAACTTTGGCTCTGCAGAGTTCAGCATCTAAAGTACTGGAGAGCTGAAGGGCAGAGGATGGTGATGTTGCCAGGACAGCTATTCTAGCAGAGTAGCTCCAGGCAATGAAACCAGTTGGAGGCTATTCAAGTTGGCTGGTAAGATTTACTGTTTTGCAAAAGTTAGGGTTGCAAAATGCAAATCTGGAGCTGTACTTTGATTGTTACCTTCCCGAGAGAGGAAGAGAGCAAACTCTGGCTCTGTCTTTACTTGTTCTTGGCGAGGCACATGCTATGTGCAAAGGATGCAAGTGTAGAAAATGCTGCACTGGAGAGAGGGTTTGCATTTCATGAGTTTGAATTTTGGTTGAGGGGTTTATGTGCAGTTTGACTCAAAGATCTCAGCTAAGACTGCTCAAGTGAGCTGGTAAGGATGGCATCGATGCCTGCCTTTGTCCTGGGCTAGCTGTGAGCTGCCCAGACACCATGCAGGTACTTACTGCCTCTTGGCCTTGAGACATTTCATCCTGTTTTCCAGCTGACTTCCCAGGTTCTGCTTTTTCACAGTCTTTCAGGAGCCTTTAAGTGTGAATGCCATGGCAGCTGGGGGGTTAAACATGCTCCCAGGAAAATGGGGACACATGAGAGCAGGTTCTGGAGGACTACAGAGCAGCTTTATGCCCAGGTTAAGCTTGGGCTGTTTCATATGGCTTTTGAGATGCTGGTGAACTATGGCACAAAGCCAGCTGTGAAGGCAAATTCCTTCTGCTTCTCCCTGCTAAGCCTTGTTGCTCCTTGATGACTCCTCTCTAATCTGAGTTACTGTCATGGATCAAGGTAGCAAAGCTCTTCCTTTATCCATCGGGGGTCTGGCCCATCTGATGAGGCTGGTTCTTGTGGGAAGGGAGGTATGTGCGGGTGCTTTGGGGTGAGTGTAGAGGTGAGCTCTCCATTTGCTTTCTTCCCCTCTGCCTCCCTGATGACTGGTGAGATCCTGCCTGGCTCTCTTTATTGCAATGCAGACCTCTGGAAGGATTTGGAGTAGATGCTCAGTCCTTCATACAAATACCCTAATGCAATTAATTCCTCTTTGACTGACATCTTCAATGTCTTGAAAATGCCCTTGTCTTTTAGGAGTGCTAGCGACTTGGTGTGTCCCCAACACTGAAGATGTTGCTGGGAAAAAAAAAAAAAAACCAACCCAGGCAATAACAACCCAAGTGGAAACTTAAGAAACCCCACATTCTGAATAAGAATATTTTAACAGATTTTAGAAATGCCCAGACTTAGAAATCCCCACACTGTACCCTGCTCTGCCACTGTCACCACTGGAACCACACCAGCCTAATGCACATATTTGCAGCATGCACTGTATGAATGATGCAAAGGGCTGGCTTGTGTTTGCACATGCTGGAGTAGGGAGTGTTCAGATCCCTTCCTATTTCTTACCAAAGATGTAGAGTTTCTGCTCTTACAGGCTAAGAGGGGATAAGACAGGCAGATATTTCTACCAACCAAGTTTCACAAGAGGGATGACACACTAGAGACCTCCATGGAAATGTTCATTGAGTCCCTCCCATCAGATGCAAGAAGAACAGGACCAGGAAGCTAAATGGAGGTGTACATGGGTAATGTGGTCATCAATAAGAGAATGCTTGTTTGTTGCTTTTTATTCTCCTTTTTATGCCTCTGAACTTCTGTGATTTCATGAAGCCACAACCAAGAGAAGATGTAGGCATCTTGAGGTTCCCCAGCCACCTTCCAAGATTCAGGTAGGTGAACCCACAGCTTGGCAACTTTTTGCTCTCCTTTTATCTGAGGTACTGCTGCAAGAGGTGCGTCACTGTGCATGGCAGATACTGTACCAGATTAGTTCTGAAGAAAGGGGAGGCAACCAAGGAGAGAGATCCTGAGCCCCAGTGCCAAGTGGATGGTATAAGAGGAGCCAGGGAGAAAAGATGGTCTTTGCTCAGCCCCTTTGGGCTGTTTCTGATTCCCCAGGATTCCATTATCACCACTAAAATGAAAGTGGTCTGTTGATACTCAGAGGAGCTGGTTATAAAGTTTAAGGCTATTCTGATCTCTTCTTGACTGGCTGCATAAAACAGGTCATTGAATTTTGTCCAGGAACAGAAAATAATTATATATATATGTATTTATATTCTGTCCTTTCTCTGAATGTACTTACTTAGCCACTATCTGATCTGCCTTTTTATTGACTGCTACTTCAATTAACTTGGAAAGAGTGTTCAATGAACATAGGGCATCTACTCTAACCTTGAACTGCTGAATAAACCCCCCTGCAGAATCCCTTTCTCTGGGGTGGGATAAAGAGAAGAAAGGGCATAAGAGGAACTGTATAAAATTTACTTTGCCTTCTTAAATGGCTTTTGTGATTCCCATTTCCTTTCTGCCCTGAATCGTGGTAAAAGGTTTCTAACTGAATGTCACAAACCAAAAAAAAAAACCATCCCCATGCTTTCCCAGTCCACTTAATACATTTTTCTGGATACCTTCAATTATTTCAAGGCTGTTATTTGTAGAAGCAGACAAACATGCCAAACCCAAAATATCTGTATCATGCAAAGGAGTAAAAAATGTTGTTTTGAAAGCATTCAAACATGACTTTGGAGAGGAAGGGGTATAAAGAATCATTCATAAAAATCATTCATAAGTCATAAAGAATCACATAAAGTGACTGTGAACTCAAGTAAAACACACTTTCCTCATAACTAAATTCACTTTGGATAACTTAACCATTTTTGAATGACAGAAGGTGTCGGTGAAAGGTCCTCTGTAGCTCTACCATGAAGGTGTAAGTGCAGAGTCATGGGCAAGTCAGGGTGAGGAAGGACCTCAGGAGCTCCTCTTGCCCAACTCAAGGACCAAAGCAAAGTCTGCTTTGGAAGTAGATCTGTTTGTTCAGTGTTGGAGAGTAATGGGTAGATGGGGATAGGTATTGCTTTAACTCAGAAATTGGAACTCTCCTGAGCTGTGAAAGACTACCAGTTTTATGGGATGGCTGTAGCTGATTTTATTTACAAACTCTGTAGTCTTTAATGAACATGTAGCATTTCAGACTTCCAGGGCTATAGAGGTTTTCAGATGAACTTTTTCAGTGCCATTGTAGCTTGCTGGCTGAGTATTAACCAGCCATGGAGGCAATGATCCATGAAAATGCTGCCTGATGACTGGTGTGCGGTGAGCACAGGGAAAGGAGATTTAAAAAAGAACACCCAAACAAAACACACATGCAAGTCTTTGACCCAGGTGCCCATCTTTATGCAGTTTGTAAAATTAACTGGGCTAATGTGTGTTCATTGTGTGTACAGCATCTCCCCTGAGTGCACTGACTGCTGCAATAGGTCAACCAAAAGCCAGAAAAGATGAGAAGAGCTGATTACAGCTTCCCTGCAAGTGGCCTGGCAACACAAATTCCTGTGGCCCATCTCAAATAGCCAGTCTCGGTGTTCCTACCTGCCAAGAAGAAATGTGACATTGGGTCAGGCTACCTACGGAAACTTGTCTAGATCTCTGTCCCAGCCTCTAGTTCCTGTTCAAGGAGGGACACTGGTTTGCTCCCAGGTGGAGATGCTGTCGCAGTAAAAGCATGCCAGGCTCTAGCTTGAGGTCAGCTAGCAGAGGGACTTTTTGTGGTTTGAGACCCTGGTTCGTGTCTGTGACCTCACATGTGCTCTTCAGCCTTGGTGTTGTCTCCTAACCTGGCAGCTGGTGGCAGAGAGGAACTTCTCCCATGACAGATGCTTGCTGCACCCTCACCTAGTGAAACTGGGTAGCTTTTGGCAGCTGTGCAGGCACATCTGGGATTGTCTCTCCTTCGTGGTCTCTGTGATCAGTAGGGAGAGTGAGGTACTTGGTGTTTGCTCACTCTCTAGGCTGGCGTGGCTGAGCTGTGGCAGCTCAAAGGAGAGCCCCAGTCACTTCACTGCTGGTGCAGGGAGAGCAGATGATGTCAAGACAACAAAAATGATATATCCTAGAGCAGGAGCATCTAAAGTAACAAGAGATAAAGCTGATAGGAAAATGTGGCAGGTTGTGTTGGAATCATGAGATGAAATAAGGACCTGACAGAGAATGCGTGAAAAGCAGGGTATGTGGCCAAGGTATGAAACAAATGTTGGAGAGGCCTGTGGTTATGTGCTAAACTGCATAGAGAGACCCACAAAGGAAAGAAAGGGCAAACATAAATTGGGCTGTGGGGAATGAGCCTTGGTTGTGAACCAGGTGACAGCAGAGCAAATGTAAGATGTGTGGATCAAACAAGCCCTCTTTACCGAGGGATGGAGAAGGTACCCTCAGTCCCAGGGGAGAAGGGATACAGATCATGCTGGGACTGGAAATAAGATGCATGGACATGAGTGCTCTGACAGAGGCAGTCCATAGGATGCACAGATGTCCTTTGGGACAGTACTAAGCAGAAAAGCCATGCTCCCAGGGTATGGTGATGGGGAAGACACAGCATGGACGTGACGCGTGATCTTAAGCTGGATGTTGTCTGGAGCAGTTGCTTGACGTGTCCAGGAACTCACCTGAGTGCGTGTACTAAGTGGATGCTACAGGCTGCAATGTTTGCTTCTCATCTATTTGAAAATAGAGCTGCAGCAGAGGGGCCTGATTATCTGTCCTTCCCATTGCTTGTACTAACCTCACGTTTGTCAAGGTGCTTGGAGTGCAATCTGAGTTTTTCTGAGCGCTGCCCTGCCAGTGCACACGAGCAGCACCACTCTGGTGGAGGCTGTGCAGCCCTGCAAGATGCTCCTGCTGCTCCGGCCAAACAGCTGGCAGCAGATGGGCCCATGGCAGCATCCAGGTCCATATCTGCTGGGAAGTGCCCTGCTGTAAGCCCAGGCTCCACTTACAAACACACACACACGTGCACAGACAGACTTTCTCTTGAGCTGATTGATCCAGTCCTTGGCATGACAGGCCTGAGCTGTGGCACCCCCTTGGCAGCAGGGATGGGCTATAGCTGCAGGTGGGCACAGGGGGCTGGTGAAGGCCACTGCCAAACTGGGCCAGCCACAGACATCAAAAGAGAAACAGCTGGGAGCTTCTCCTCCCATGCATCCCCACTGTGCTGCTAGTTTGGGCAAATACGGTATTTCTTGGAGGCATGCCCAGCTGCTGGAGAGCTGGAGGGAGGCGAGCCAGTGGAAGATAGCAAAACTGCTCGGTGGTTCCGAAAGCGCAGCGTGAAAGCCGGTTTGCTGTGTTAGTGCTCCGGGCAGAGCTGGAGGGGGAAGTGGAGGTTGGTGATGATACCAGGTCCTGCCTTGTGTTCCCATGCAGCTGCCGCTCTCCTCAGCAGCACAGGGTGCCCACCCATCTCCTCACCCCACCCAGCAAACTCCCACATAGAGTCAGGGCACTGAGGATGGATACACTGCCCCCCTCCCACCTGGCAAATAACAAAAGCATTGGCTGGAGGTGGGTTACAGGAGGGAGGCAAGGGGATAAGCTGGAAAAGGCAAGCTGGACAGGAGATTTTAGCTCGTGCATGTTACCTGGTGACTGGGAGGCTGCAGCACTGTGCTCCCACTCCACGGCTTTAAAAGCTTGTCTCTACATCCTCAGATGGGGACCCTTTCTTGCAAGCAGCAGGGGAAGAGTGGGCAGGAATCAATCTGTGACCTGAGCCAAAAATATCGCCTGCCCCACAACTCCTGAACTTCTGTGCTCTTACAGGCGGGGAGGAAGGGGGTGCTGGAGCTGCCAGGCACACAGGAGGGCACAGGCTGTGTTGCTGGGGAGCGCTGCCAAGGGGAGAGGGGAGGGAGGGAGGGGACGGGAAGCTGAAGCTTGGGATATTTAGTGAAATGGAAACCGTGAACCAGAGGGTTGTGTGAGGCACTGCAATCTTCTGCTGGAATAGTCACGCAACTGTGGAGAGTGCTCTGGCAGCAAAACCACTCCAGGCACCCAGGCTCTGGCCATCTGGGGTTGCCCTCCCTGAGAAGTCCTTACTTAAATAATGCTTTCATGTCATGCTAAGAAAGGCTTATGAGCTCTTTTGCTGCATTCCTGTTCTCTTGCTTTTTGTTCCAGGTCCCCTCAAGCCCTGGTGTGTGGCAGAGCCCCAGCAGTCTGTGAGAGGTGGGGGTGTGCCACTCAGCACTCACACAGATGCACTTGAGGCAACGTGTGTGCCAAGTTACGTGCCTGCGACTGCTGGTTTCCAAGAGCCTTGGATGTGGAAGGTCCACAGGCCTTCCCAAAGCTCTCACCCTGCAGCACAGCCAAAACCCTTTGCGTGTGGAGGGGCAGCTGGGAAGAGCCTCTGCCCAGAGGGTAGAGTGGAGGCTGCTGCTGGGTGTTGAGACTGTGAGATCCAGGGTGTCACAGCCAGGTTTTCAGCAGTGACCATGTACAACAGAGCTATGGGGCTCCCCCAGTTTGTTTCTGAGGTGCCTTTGCCTCAGATACCCCTCTGAGCCCTGCCTGCCAGTCTGGTTGTAAATATAGACACCTAAGCCCTGGAGGTTTTTTTTCTCCAAACATGTCCCTCCCATCTTAGCATCATCTGTGCAATTCCTCCAGCTGCTCCTATACATGGTATGACCTTTTTTTTCCCCCTTCCCTTGCTTCCCCCTCCATCTCATCCCCTCCCCGCCCATCCCTGCTCCCTTCCCTGCCCAACACAGGGAGTCGGGGGCCAATCGGCTCTTCCAGACGATCAAATGTCACTATAAGTTGAGAGCGCCATCACCTTGGGACGCTCGCAGATCCCAGCCTGCCCGTCCCCTCTGACAGGGATCTTGGTGCTTCTCTCCACTCTTCCCAGGTAAGTGGGATCCCTGGCAAGGGATGATGCTGGGGGGCAACACTGCAGAAGGGCTGAGCCTTGATTTGAATGCAGAAACACCAGGGGAGGCTTGGGGTTCACAGGAGCTGGGATCTGCCCCAGGATCCTAAGGAAAAGGCACTTCTGGTTCTGAGCTTTAGTTGGGCATCTCACAAGTCTCATGTCACACCACAGAGGTGTGGGTGCTTTGAACTCTCAAGGATTAATAATGGGAGAACAGAGCCTTCCAAACCAAGATTTGGGGCTGCAAATTGTGATCTCTTGGGGCACTCAGGGAAAGTTCCCTCCAGCGGCAGGAGGAAAGTGCTGACCTTCCCTCCCCTGTCACCCAGAGAAAGGGATGACTGAGGCAGGAAGTATGAAGGGCAGACCATCAGGGAGATTCTGGTGGATGAACAGGGCTGTAGGTCTAGAGGGAGATCTGGGGGAAAAAAAAAAGTGTGGCCATGGAAAACTGTCCTCTCCCACAGGAAAGAAGAAAATTGTGAGTTTCGCATGGTCAGGCTAGCAAAGTGAAGGAGCTTGAAGTCATGAATACAGGGAGCATCCCATCACCACTCTGAATTCAACCCCCTCCTCCTGCCCCTCCGCACACACAGGGAATTTCTCTTGCAATTTTCTCATTTTCTGTGGGAGTGGGAAGTTTTCCATGACCATATTTATATTTCTTGGATCAGCTTCTTGCTGTTGGGTGGTCGATATCCTACAAAGGCAGGAGGGACACCAGCACAGGTGACTGTGGTGCCAGCAATTCAGGTGGGAGCTGTGCTGCTGATGTGGGAGAGCTCCAGTGAGGCTGTAGGTGATGGCCAGGGCTGGCAGCCATTCCTCAGAGGAGCAGGACTCAGGGAGGTGGTGTAGTCCCCAGGAGATGTTCAACAGGCACCTGGCTGGGTGGTTTAGGGGTTACAGTGGTAGTGCTGGGTGGATGGTTGGACTGGATGATCTTATTGGTCTGTTCCCACCTTGATTATTCTAAGACCAAGGAAAGGCAGGGGGTGTAAACTGAGCACAGTCATTGGCTTTTTATTCTCTGTCTCAGCTTTATTATCCCTAGAAAACCCCTTGCAGCGATCAGACAGCTCATACCACCCTGCAGACAAGGATGAAGTGTACGTTTTGGGATAGGGAATTGGGATTTTGCTATGACCCTGCAGCAGTGCTGGAGTCCTCCTACTCTGTTTCAGCATTAGAGAGATGTATATGCATATGTTTATGTATTTGCTAGATATAGTATGTATAATACCCATCTCTTTTAACATGATATGTATATATATTAAAAAATCCATGTAGTGGGTTTGCAGTGGCTCTTGCTGGGAAAGAGTGGCCATGTGGTGCTTGGTGGATCACAGCCCCAGTCCTTGCCCAAGAGCTGTCCCTGCCAGGTCCCATTGCCCATGCATGGCCATTTTTTGTTGCTGCCCCCTTCCCATATGGCTCTTGCTACCTTGCCTACCTTGTATGGCCTGGCTTGGGAAGGGATGATTGATGGGTGGGTTATTTCCAGGGATGGCCTGGAGGTGCAAGGCAGCCCATTCCCCCTCCCGGGTGCATTCTCAGCTGCTAAGAGGCTTCTTGGGATGTGCTGGCTCTGCTCTTTCAGCTGAGGCCAGGAGCATTTGGGGCCAAAAGGGAAATGGTATTCCTGCCCACCTGGGGCTAAGGATCAGTGTATTTGTCCTTCCAGTGACCTGCTTGGCTTGAGCAAAACACAGAATAACCTTTGCTTTCACCTTTGCTTTCACCAAGGGGTGGGAGCAGGCAGGAAGTTTTCTGTCTGGTGAAACTTTCCCATGTGTTTTAATTTTCCTTTCAAAGGGCGGGCAGTATTAACTAATTGATTTTATTACATCCTTAAACCTCCGTCAAGACCAGAATCCATTTTTCTGCTACTATACAAACAAAGCCCAATTATTGCCTGAAGGTGCTAACAGCCTTAATCCTGGACTGCATTTGCTGCGTGTAAAGTAATTTCCACCAAAGGCTAATCCCGAGCCAGCTGGAGACTTTCCATTGCCTTCGGGCAAACTTAATCCTAACTGTAAAAACTGCCGCTCTTAACAGATTGCTTTCTTTATTGCCTTTTGGATGTAAATATAGCCCAATTTTGCTGGCTGCTTTGATGACAGAGTTAGCTATGTGGATAGTGCTGGGCATCAAAGAGCCTTTCTTGTCTTGGGTGGCTGTAGCTATGACAGTCTGCATTTTGCCCCTGGCTTTAAGGGACCAGATGGCTTTTGAATGCCAGGAAGTGGACAGACACCTTGTTCTTCTTGAAGCTAAACCTTTTTACCTTTTCAGCCAGGGCAGTGGCAGTCAGGTGCTGTGTTAAATGCCAGTCTCTCCTGACAGAGGGACCAAACCTGGTTGAATGTTTAGCCCTTGCAAGGCTGAAATCTATGATCTTTCCCTGGAATTTTTTGTCCCCCCTGCCCTCGCCTTTGGGGTTCCTGTATCTGGCTCATCTTTGTACAGAGTCTGCCAATGTACTTGTTATCAATTCATTTTATCTGGGGCCAAGAAATCCCCTCAGGGCTGGGGTCTTATGGTGTCAGGGATGCTGGCATTCTCGCTCCACTTTTATAGCACACGGACAGATGCCATGCAAAATCCCATTCGCATTTGCAGCGCTTGGATTAACAAATATGGAAGGGGGAAGGGGAACAGCCAATGTGACAACCCTCAGCAAGATGTCTTTAGAGCTAAATTGGCGACGAGATGAGCTCATTCCAATAACTGCTAATGGAAATCCTGATTGCAAAGGCTCCCGTTGACTTCAAAAATTGCCTTGGAAAGAACAGCGTGCACTGCGCTACGTGCCTGCCCTGCACTGAACAGACACCCCCTCTCTGTCTGCACACAGAGGATTCTCGAGCTGATTTCTTCACCACTTAGTGGTATTACTCTTCTTCTTACTATAATGAGAGAGGAGTTTAGCCCATAGCCCTTTAAAAGTCCTCTTATTTTTTTTTAATCTTTCACCTTGGGAAGAAGGAAAGCCGCATTTATAAAGGCTTAATCCATGGGAGGACTGGCCATTGCCCTGAGTCTTTACAGAACGTGTATTTTGGAAGAAGCCCAACAGCTGGGCATTAGGCAGGTTCCCTCTGCAGGCTTTTGCCTGGAGAAGCTCTGCTGTCCTGTTGCCTAAACCAACACGCTGTCAAGCATTATTACTAATAGCTTGAATAATTCTTGAAAGCTGAAATGAGACTGCTAACATGCTAGCCACTGAGGAGATAGCAAGTGCAAGTCTTCATCCTGAAGATTTTATGAAATCTAGACTGAAAAGACCAGGGGAGAGAGACAAGCAGTGTTGTAGCATTCAAGTAATTAACAGAAGTAGTGTGAATTGGTGAGCAGAAAAGCTGTTTTAAAGCTGAAATTCCTCCCAAACACAAAATTTCCCCCTACTCCCCCTGCCTGGTAGGACTAGAGTCCCCTAAGTACTCCTTGGGATAGCCCTTGAAATCAAGGAATGGGCAACCACAGCTACAAAGTTAAGAGCAGGTTGGGACCAAGAGACTAGTGAACCTAAATCTCATGTGTCCTGCCGGTAGATTACCCCTCCCATCCAGTGCCTCAGGTCATAACACAGCCACTGGTGGCACTACTTCCCGGGCAATGCTGAATTTCAGACAGAGAATAAAGGAGGAACTGGAAGAAAAAAATGTTGGCTGTTTATCTCTCCTTGCAACATGGGGGTTTAAAATCCTGTTGATGTTAACGTATGGTGCCCAAGGTCATTGCTGAGGAATGGAGAGAATCCCTTATAGGGCAGGGTTGGAGCCTGTGGGATTACTGCTTTCCTCTGAAATAGAAAGCTGCTGAGCTGCAGTTGTTCCTTTTGAACCTAAGTCAGCCCACCTGTTCCTTCAAGATATCTCTCATATATCAGCTGAATAATGAAGTCATGAAAGTCAGGGTTTGGGCCAGCAAGAAGTCTGACTTTCTAATTTAAGACCTGCTGTGGATTTGGAGAAAGTTTTGGTGGCCTTTCCTCATCTTCTCTCCTGTCTTCAGGACAGCTGATGCTGTTAGGAAAAGCATCAAAAGTGTTGCATTACATAGAAATAGTTATATCAGTGTGAACTGCCTAACTAGGCATGTGGCTGGTTTTCATCTTAAACTAACCAACAAATTATCGATCACTCACTCACCAGTTGTATAAACCAGGCACACTTTTGGGTGCTGACAAATAAGTACTTATCTCTAGGTTTATTGGTAGTTTCAGTTATTTTTGTAACTGACTGTAGCTTTGGAGCTGGCACCTTCCCACCTGTGGTAGCACAAAAGAAGGAAAAATTCCTCTGATCTTGCTGGAGTGATGGAAATGTCAGATGGGTGTGGGAGGACACCCTGGCCTTGCTTGTCTCCCTGAGCTCTGGGGATTTTGTAATTTAAAGCTGGGACTAAACAGCCCCTGGGTCTGCCTGTGGGAAGCAGATGAGTTGGTGGGATATAGCTTTCCAGATGATCTTTTTGTCCTCTGACATAGGTGGCAAAGGTCTGTGCTTCTCCCAAAATGTCAGTGTTGGTGTGGAGCTGGTTGCTGTGTGGGAAAGCAGGTGCTTGGCTTTTTATGTCCTCAAATGTCAATCCATTTGCTTCTGACTTGGTATTTTTTTATGAGGTGTGCTCACTAATAACACCTTTTTTCTCCTTTTTCTTGTTTGTTTTCCTTTTCTTCTCTTTTGTCTAGAAACTAATTGCCAACATGTCTGATACCGAGGAAGTGTAAGTAGAGAGTCTGTGTGTTTATCTGCTCAGCTTGGCCCCACACAGCAGAGTGAGGGCATCCCTACAGGGTCCTGCTCTGTACTCAGCCTGAAGCCCCCCGAGGCAGTGGGAAAGGGACATCTTGATTTAGAGTGTCAAAGACCCCTCCCTGTCCAACACAGGACATCGCCCAAACGCCTCCACCCAGCTCAGCCTGCCCTCTAGGGTTGTGGCACTGCACCTGGAAGAGGGGGACTAAAACTCACAGTGCAGTGGTTTCTGCCTTGGTTTAACAAATCTAGAGTAGCATGACCAAACCCAACGGGATTATTTGCCGTTTTTGCATCATTAGTACAAAGGGGAGGTTAGGGCAGTCGTGGAATCAGAGGAATCATGGACAGACCTGCAGACAACAGACTTTAAGCAACATTGCATTGGGTTGCTTCAGTGTGTGGTTTAAAGCTTGACATCAGTACAGAGCAGGAGAAATACTTATCTGATTTCAATATCCTTTTTTCCTCTCTCACAGGGAACAAGGAGAGGGTAAGTCTTAAATCTGTCCGTAATTGCTTCTGTGCAAGCCTGCAACATTTGCTGGCTGTGTCAGCTGGTATGGTTAGACAAATCTGAAGTTTCTTTTTTGTGCCTCTGTCTGTCTGTCACCAGCTTCTGGTGTTTTTTTCACTACCTGTGGCACCCTGGCCGTGTCCGTGCTGCGGGCAACCTGTGGGGTTTCAGCCCCAGATCGATGCCCTGGTGGGAGGGGACCCTGCTGGTTTTTGTAGGGGCACTGCCATCTGCTGGCAATTTATTTTGAAGCTTCTGTATATGTAACGTTCTGGTTTTAGGACATAAATCCCCATAGTGTTTGAAAGCAATATACATAGACACTTTTCTTATATTCAGAGGCCCTCTCTGCTACCTCTTCCCTTCTAATGCACGTGTAACCTTGAGTTTCCATTGCCCAAGGAAAAATTCAATACTTTATCATCATCTTCCCCTTTTAAAAAATACTCTTTTTTATTTTTAAAGTCACTTAATCTGTTATTTGACTTGCTGGTTTGCAAGTGGCCTCTCAGAAACTATCTTGCCTGGCATCCCTGTGTGCACAGAGGGTTCTGCCATGGGTAATGTCCTACTGATGTGTCAAGGCTGATGGCTGATTTGTCTGCTTTTTTTCCCCCCCCCCGCTCCCATTTCAATGCAGAGGAGTACGAAGAAGAAGGTAACAAAAAAAGTGGAACGTAATTTATCTTTCTTTGATTCTTGGTCCTGCTTTTCTCTTGTCTACATTTCACCCTTCTCTTTGGTGCTTGCTGCTAAAGGCAATCTGAAACACTTGATCCGGAAACCAGTTGGAAAACAAAAAAACAATCAAGTTTTTTGGGGCTGTGATGTACAGAGCCTTCATGTCATAGTGAACTGGAGTATTTGTATGAGGGGACGGTGAAAAAGCTGAGGGATAATCTGTCCATAAACTTGGAACTTTTTAGAGCAGGGACTGATGCAGAGCCCCTATAACATCACTGATGAAATCCTGCCATTCTCATTTTGGCAGTATCCACAGACTGAGTTTAAATTTTGAAATTGAAAAGAAGAGCATGTTGTCCAGCTCCTGAGGAGCAGTTTACAGGACACTGCTGAGGATAGAAAAGGCAGGGCAGAGAACCAACTGGCAAAGATGAAGTTTCTTACCATGCCTTTAGCTGGCGAAATGTGATTTGACAAGCTGCAACAGACAGAGTGCTGATCTGGAAAGATGGAGCATGAAAAACCCTTCTCACCCAAGTTGTTTCACCTTTTGTAGGCAGCAGAGATAAGATGATTTTGGAGATGTATCATTGTCTTTGCTGGACACTTTTGACATACTGGCTTTGGTTCAGGCAAGCGTAGCTGCCAGTTGTCATCCTTCATTTTTCCAAGGTGTCTGGAACAGAGCTAAGGGCCAAACTCTTGGAATTTCTCCCAGGATCTGCCCTTAGTGTCTAAGGCATCTTCTCAGGGGTCAAAAGGACAGCCCTTTACTGAAGGTGGAATATTTGCACATGGAGGGTATGAGACCAGCTCAGAGACAGAGAGTTGTCCCTGTGTAGAAATGTCCATTTTGGAGATTTATACATAGCAGCTTTTTTTTTTTTTTTTTTTTTTTTTTTTTTTTTTTTTTTTTTCTTTAAAAATTTTTTTAATGGATTCCTCCAAGTTGCTGCAACAGTCAAATTCCAGTTGGTGTTGGTGGGAGCAGAGGTGCAACTGTGGCCACAGTGAGAGTAGTTTCTATTACAAGGTACATTATCCTTAAGTAACTATTTCCCCTGGCACTCCTTGTGAAGGGACCAAGGGCTCAAAAGAAAAGAAAAAGAAAATAGAGACACCAAATAGGTTGTAGAGCTGCCTTCAGTCATCATCTGTCTCTCTGGTCCTGCATGGAGTGGCAGAGCCAGGAAGGCGAAGGCATTCTTCATGCTCCATCCTTCAAGTCTTGTCAAACATCAAAAGAGCAAGCGAAGGGTGTTGCTCCTACAGACAAGCCTTCCTTAAAGGAAAAGCATTTCTTGCCTTTCTCCTTTCTTCCCTAACTGTCTACATTTTGTTTTCAAGTATTTAATGACCTGAAATTAATGATATGAAAGTATTAATGATATGAAATTAATAGGCAGGTGACTTTCAATTTCTCTTTAATCTGCATGACTGGCTCCTCTGAGGTATATCTTTTTGCTCCATACTTTTGCTTGACCTTTGTGTCTCTTTCTGATGTCATCCATTTCTTTTCCGTGTAACTTTTCTCCATCACTTTCTAACCACCGTTTTTTCTCCAGGCCTTAGCTCACCCCAACACCAGTTTCTAACAGTTTTCTGTTTTCATTTTCCTGCTTGCTGTTGCTTCTTGTTCCATGACACTTACCACCTGAAGCTCAGGAAGAAGGTACGTGACATGGCTTCTGCTTTCTTTCCCTCTGTGTGGAGGGAGAATGTGTGTAAAGAAATCCAGAGCAAATGGTTCACACCCAGTGTCCAGGACTCTGTCTTGAGCCACAGACATCAATGCAATAGTGGGCATTGATGTTGTTTATTGAGCTGGTAGGAAATTTGGCCTGTTTTATTTGTTAAAAAAAAACCAAACCAAACCATTTATATATATGAAAGAAATAAAATGCATTGTTATATATATAAATGTATATATATACACACATAAATAATTCTTATATATACATATATATGTGTATATAAAAACACGCACATATATATATTTGTTTTATTCTATCTTTTTTTACTAAACTGCTTATTTTTGGCACAGTGGTGTCAAAATGAATATTTTAAAGGGAGGGAGACATACTGCAAAGTTTATATTAATCTGGTAAAATTCTGGAATGCATTTGTTTGAAATTTCAAGAATTGATAAATGTTGGTGAAAAATTTTCACCATATGAAAAAAAATGTAAAGCAAAAGAAATGCAGCAGTTTTATTTTTGGCTAAAAATTCACAAAAAGTTTGGTTTAGGGTATTTTAGCCAGCTCTAATAAAGAATAACGTATTGGATGCCTTTTTATGTGGTTTTCACTTGTGGTCATATTCCCATATTTCAGTAACATTTATAACCCCATAATGTGCCCATAAAAATGTTATTTTTAATTCTCTCTCGCCCTGTAATTCCATCATTGTGTATTCTTACCCATAACGGGCTGGGAGCTTGGCAAACCTCAGGAATGTTCCAACGACATATTTCCTGTTTTAATTTTTGTCCTCCCGTTTCTTTCGCTGCGTGACGTTTCCCATCCACAGAAGAGGCTCAGGAGGAAGGTAGGTGAAGCGGCATCTCAGCCCTGCTGGTTCCTGCACCAGCAGGATGATGTGCACCTCGGTTTTGCAAGGTGGTAGAAGAAAGCAAGAGACAAGAGAAAGATGCTGGGACAAACTATCTGCAGGCAGAGGGCTTTTCTTGTTCCTTGCACAAATTTCACTGAGGGTACCCCACATCCCTGAGCGTCTGTGCAGACACCTCTGCTCTAGTTTTGGGGAGGAAGCAGCACAGAAAATGTGGATACCATCCCTTTATCCAAGACACAACATGCTCTGAGGCTGATTTTTAGCCCTGGGTATTTGTATACTATGGAGTAACTGGGGTCTGGCTAGAAACATTTCTATCAGGTGTCAACTGGTTTCTCCAACATAGCTTGGCAGATCATGGTCAGATAGATTTTGAAGTCAAAATCCATCTGTGGTCAAATATGTGCTTGGCCCTATGTTATATAGTACATATGCTATAATATGTCATGTTATATATAACATATATATAATAAGTTTATTAGCTATAATATATGATATGATATGTAATATATGTAATACTGCAGAATTATAACCATGTAGACGCTGGCAAGTAACCCCAGCTGGCTCCCCACATTCCACACAGCACTGGCAAGGTGGGACGGACAGGGTGGAAGAGGGCCTGGAACAGAAACTCACCCTTTGCACTCGAGAGTTTGGGATGTGGTGCTCCAGGTGCAAGGAGCCAAAGGGTGTGTTGGTTCCATATTTGCAAAGCTTTGTGCTGTGGGCATATTTTAAATGGGTAAACCTGTTTGTAGTGCCCCAATAGACCCACTCTGAGCAGTTTGCAGAGTTTTTACAGCATCCAGGTCCAGATGGTTTTACATTTCTTGTATCTGTGTGTGCTCTGGTCACCTTTCTCCATCACGTCCCCTCCTCTGTTTCCTTATTTCATACATCCTGTGCTTTTTTTTTTTTTTTAACCCTCTGTTGCATTCCCACACTCTTTAGTCTAACTGTTCTCATTTTCCATCTCATTGCTTTTGCTTCCTGCCACATCCCACCTTGACAAAGCTCCTGCAGCAGGTACGTGTCATCACCTTCCAAACTGCTCCCTGCTGTCTCCTTGGTGGTGGTGGTAGGGACTAAAGGGTGGTGCAAGAGGAGCAGTAGCAGTTACTTTGCCTTTTTGCTCCTGTTGTCTTTGCTGTCCACGTCCCCTCTGTGAGCAGTGGGCTAACACCCAGGAATAATCTCAGTGCAAGGTCTGGCAGAGTTGGCTCAGTGGTAACCCAGGCTCTCTGCCACCCCTGCCCGGTGCAGGGCTCACCATGAAGCCTTTCTGGGCAAGGGCAGGAGCTGTCCTCTAAAACTGGAACTATAGAGAAATTCCAGCATGTGATATTTGAGCTTACTGTGAGGTTTTCCCTTTCTGATATATTTTTCTTCTTCCCTTCACATGGTGAAGTTGCTTCCCAGCCACAAGTGCCTCAAATTCCTTTCCCCTCCTGGCCATTAGTATGTACTTTTCTGGGATAAAACTTTTCCCTCTGAGCAGAATTTTCAGCCTATGTAAGGTTTTCAGCCTTTTCCAGCTCATATAACAATGTATTTCTCCTAATGTTCCTTTCCATCCTGTCCCGTGGCTCTTCACACCTAAAGAAGCTCAGGAGGAAGGTATGTGACATGACTCCTGAATTCCTGTCTTTCAGAGTAAGCTCTGGCTTCACCAGTAAACCATAAGATGGCAAAAAGAAACAGGAGTTTCAAATAGGCATATTAATATAGACTAAAACTTGCCACCATTTTGTTTTTTGTACTGTCTGCCTTCACGTTCTGCCTTGACGTTGAATGTACTGTTGCTGTACATGGTAATTGTTGCATGAAAAAAAAGCTTGAAAAGTGCTGGGAAATGTAAACCTCTTAAAAGGATGAATGTTGAAAAGCCTTTACTCTGAGATTGGTTGGGTCTCCTTGGCAGGCTTATTTTGGACCATTTGGAGTGGATCTGGCCTGCAGACTATATGCAGAAATGCTCATGATTAGCTGTCATTCTTACAATAGCCTCTCCACACATCTTTTTTTCAGCTTAAACCCTGTGGTATAAAGCAAATGGTGATAAATATGATGCATTAGCTTTGCAAATGATTGAAGGTGGTATTCTTGTTCATATAATGGAGTTCCCAGGCCACTGTTTCATGGCAGTACTTGCAGCCATCCAAAACCTGCCGGCCTCAGGTTGTAAATCCACTTGGGCAAGCATCAGGGTTATGAAACAGCATGCTGCTCCTGGCTTTGGGCAGGACTGCAGGAATGGCTGTATAAGACAAATGTCATCTGGCTGCTTAAATCAGCTTTATGTTTTTAATATCTCAGACCATTTGCACCCTGACTTCCAGGACTGCTTTTGGTATCCATACTCATTTTATTTCCTTGAAACGTATTCTTTATCTTTCCCTCCCCCTCCATTTTGCCCAAGCAAAAAGTTGTTCTGATGTTTCTAATGCTCTCATTTCCCTTTGCATTTTGCTCTGTGACTCTTCCCACACGCTAAAGCTCATGAGGAAGGTATGTGCCATGACTTGTGAATTCCTCTGTTTCTGTCTGAAACGGTAACTCGTGAAGGAATTCTGGAGGTGGTTGAAGATGAGCCAATGCAAAAAATATCCTCTGCACAGTTGCTTTGCTCTCATAGGATAAGTGGTGTGATGAGTAATGTGTACTAACTGCTGTTTGAAAACAATGCCTGAGGCACAGGCTGGGCACTGCTCATGTATTCCCCAGCACCTGATGCCTCTAGCCAGGCTATTTGTATGGACACCAGTTGATCCAGGGATAATGTTCCTCAAACCATTTCCTCTGTGCCACACCCCAGGGTTAGAGGTGGGACAGCTGTGTCCTGAGGCAATTCTGTGTCCCTCAGCTGGGTGCACCTCTTTCCCCAGTCCCCCTGCCACTGCACTGAGACAGAACTCCCTTTTGCAGCAGTGTATGGAGATGTTGGGACAGTAGCACCTAAAGTCATGAGCGTTTCAACAAGTGACACAATGTTATATGTAGTTTTTACTGTTGGGGTAAGGATTGAACCAAGTGGCATCATTTTGGTTGGAACATATTTGAGAAAAGACGTAGTACGTACTTTTTCCCTGACTACTGGGGGGTTTCTGGGTTAATGTGCATCATACAAAAACAGGGGTGGCAGGGTTGCATTTTTACTTTATTTTTTAACTGGAATTAAGGTCCAGACCTGGTAAGACAATCTCTGTAATTGACAAAATAGAAGGTCATGCTTCTTAAAGCATCAGCCTGGCAGCCCAAATGCGTTTACCTTTCAATTGCCCTTCTGCCCGCCCCTCTCTGCTTGCCCAGCCAGGCTTTCATGGGATGCTTTATCCTGCAGGTTGGAGAGGAGTAACATGCTCGGACTCACCCACCCATATCGGTGTGCAGCCCTACACACCAGTGGTGAAATCCTGGGCACCAAGGAAATCAATGCCAGCTCCTCAGAGCCCATTGATTTCCACAGTGGCTGGGATTTCTATGCACATGAATAAGAGCAGGTTGTCTATACCCTTTTTGCATGTTCAAACTTATGGGTAGTGGACTTACTTTAAATACAAGTCATGTTTTTGTCAGCCAAAGGCTACCAGTGGCATTTGATTTATAACATTATGAATATATACATTAGTCATCTGCATTTTTATATCCAAAGAACCCTTCCTCTCCACAATTCTAATTGACATTCACATGTGCCCTCTATTTCTCACTTAACCTTATTAATGATTTTTATCCCCTTAACCCCCCCTCCACCACCTTGGCTAAGGAAAGTGTAAGGGTTTTTAATTATCCTCTGTTTCTTGCTTTAATTCTCTTATCTTTCTTTGCATCTCCTTCCCTGCTACTTCCCTTTTAAAGAAGTCCATGAACCAGGTATGTGACTTCTGAATTCCTCTGCGTCAATCTGAAGGGTTATTGTGTGCTGGAAATTCAATTCCACTTGGCAATTTCACAATTGGGTCATGTGCTGAATTGGGACAAAATGGAAACTTTTCAACCAACCGAAAAAAAAAAAAAAAAGGAACACTTTGTTGACAGCTTTTGAAAGTTCTGGTTTTCAGTTAAAACATTTTGTTCCAACTTTTTTTTTTTCCTTCTCTCCTCTATGGAAGATTTCCAAATTTTGAAATGAAAATTCTATTTTAGATGCTTCTGAAGCGTTGCCTTTATGGATAATGTGGGGTATATATAGTGTAATGCAAGAAAAAATCTGGAATAAGAAGTTGCCACAAGGCAAAAAGTAGAAAAGTTTTGTTCCAGAGATGTTAATATCTCTTCAACCATTATGGTTGTGAAACATTTCTATTTTTTTAATCAAAATCTCTGCTAAATCTACGTGAGTTGTGAAATACTGAAATTTAATTGAAACTATGATTTATGTTGAAAATTTTTAACAGTAACTCTAGTATTATACTCAGGAATTCAAAGATGGTGGAAGTAAAGACAAAAATCAAATAATAATGTTAAACTGTGACTTGCAGCTTCCTCACACCTTTGACCAGTCATAATTTCCTCATCACTCTGTCATGCATAATACTGAGGATAAAGCTAACTGCTGCATGTAAAATGTAGTAACATTTTTTATAGACAAGCATCTCAATGTATGAGCTGTAATAACAGGCGCTTACCAGACTCGGAGCCATCCTCACAGTGCGTATGGGAATGGTATAATGTTTATTACCTGGGAAAACAGAAACTGAACTTGCAGTGTCCTCTAAACTGTCTGTGGAAATTATTCTGTGCCATTTGGAGTAGTTTTATTAAAGTAGTCACATCTCAGCAGCCTCCCACCCCAGCTATTTCCCTCTGCTGTCCACAGAGGGAGACCAGCCTCTTAGTTCAGAGCAGATTGATGCTTTTGCCAAGGCTGGAGTGAGGTGAAAGCTGATTGATTTTTACATGACTTAATACTTCAACATTCATCTCTTCATTGCTTCTCATATGTCTCCAGTTCTCATTGCTTCTTGTTTCACATCTTTCTCTTTTTAATCATATTCATTTCTGATTCTTAATCTGCACCTAAGGTTTTTCTGACTTTGATTTGCACAAGCTAAAGGTCATTGCTTCCATCACAGCTGCTTTGATTGCCTCTGTGCCTCTTTTCCAAGATATTTATTGAACTGCTATTCACTACTTGAGAGCTGGTTCTCTAGCACTGACAGATGTATGAACTTGAAATTTGTGCAAAACACAAGGTATTAACATTATATGATAAACAATAAAGCCATAACCACAGCCTCCCCATGCTTTCTTTTCCTTCTCTAACATAAAGCACAATAAAACCAAAAGATAATGTAAATATAACAAGCTTAACAAAAAACTTTTATGTCAGAAGGAGACTGTCCCAGCTTTTCATGTAACTGTATGATTATTTAGTTTCTCTGTTACTAATGCTGTATTTGCCTACTATACCTTCTAAGTCACAGCTTTGGCCTGCACAAATCACAATTGTTGCTGTTGTGGAATTCTTGCTCTAATTATTTCATTTTTTCTTCGTGACTCTTTCCATCTAACCAAGCTCATGTTTGTGATATCTAAATTCCTATGTATTAATGTATGAAGCATTCCTATATATAGGAATTTGCACATGTTGAAGAATACCAGAATCGTGAAGAATCAATCCATTCTTGAAATTCCCTAAAACTTATTTTCCCTCTAGGAAGGTATAAATATTGTTTGTAACTGAAGGATCACCATCTAAGAAGCTTAGAACAAACTTTTTTAATATCCCTGAAAACTTTTAGGGCTGTGACTACCCCATAGCCCTGACAGGTACCTGAGCTGCAGAAACTCAGGCTGCTCACACTTGTCGGGAGTGGATTGCAGCAGGATTCTGGCACACAAACTCAAGCAGTTCTAGTCCTTTGCAGCAAAGACAAGCACACAAATATTCCCAGTTCTGCAGAGCTAAGCCCAGAATCTGCCAGCAAAGATTCTTAGATGGTGGAGCTTCTGATGCAGGCATCCAAAACAGTATCTCCTTCAGTAACTCTCACATCTTCATGCCAGCTCTGATAGCTAAAAGGGCAGCTGAAACCTAGGTAACATTAAATGCTTGTAAAACTCTCTTCTTGGGTATGTTTTCTTTCAAATTTAAAAATCACCAGTGTTACTACACTTGCCCATGGTTTATAAATTTGCTTGACTTAAACTGTTACAAATCATCAACATTCAAATTCCCTTTATCTTTTGTTTCTATGGCATCTCCTTCCTATCTACTTCATACCCCACTGTAATTACACTCCTTTCCCACTCTTATTAACAGTCCATCCCTATAACTTTGTCTGTAAATTATACTTCTTCAACCTAGTCTTGCCAAAGTTTGAGGTGATCCCTTCCTGCATAACTTATTTCTAATTCTTTTATCTTCCTTTCCTGTGTTTTTCCCCTGACACATCCTACTAAATGAAGCCCCCCCTCCAGGTATGTGATTTAACTTCTAAACTCCCTGGTGTCTGTCTGCTGGGATGGTGTGTGTGAAAAGTGAATACAAGGTGACAGGGGATAACAACCAATCCATTAAGGATGGATTATAACTTGCATGCCTTTGGGGTGGTTCTATTTTAGTTTAATGTTTGTTTGTTTTTTTTTTTTTTTCTCAGTAAAGTAATCAGCAACAAGGAGGAGAAACCTCACTTATTGCATGAAAATTTCATTAGAAACTGGGGGAACACATGTATACTGTTGTGAAAGGGTAGCTCAGCAAAAAGTCTCCTTGTGGAATACATTAAATTCTGCCCATGTGATATGGGAATGAATGTTTCTTCCTATAGGGGAGGATTTATTTCAAATCTAAGGGCAGAATTTGACCCATTGGCTGTACATGGGGAATATAAACATTGTGAGAGTCTGTAGGGTTTTTAATGCCTGCTTTGCAAAATATTTGGTGGTGTGTGTGTGTACGGCTGAAAAGCAAAATCTGCCCTGCAAATTCACATTGCTGATCTATTCCTGCTTTGCCAAACCCCAGAAGAATGACATGCAGACCTGCACAGACTTCTAATGAAACTTTTCTTCCTATGAAGGAATCCGTTTGTAATTTTACATTGCAAATGGATTTGAAGAGCAGTAGTACATTTATTTAGACATTAATGTTGTCTTCAAGGAAGAAAATGGTCTGAGCCATAGATCTAGAAGGGAACTGAGCTTCTTTGGAAGTTAGCTGAACGTTGATGATGAATTATGGCAGGTATTTCAGCAGGCTTCTGAACCACACTGTTTATTTCAAATGGCTGAAATACTGCTGTAGTAAAGGATGGGTCCAATAGTGCTTTGAGAGTGCTGGCTATGTTCATGTGCATATTTCCAATCAAGGTAAACCTCGGTACACTGTGCTGTCAGGTTGTGCTTTATGCCATATGATGATTAGAAGTGTTTTTTAAGCACTGCACTATTATCATAAATCTGCCTCTTTTATCTTTCCTGTTCTGCGACTTCTCTTTATGTGTTATTTCAAATGTAAACATTTTACCTGTTTACATCTTAACTTCATTCTTGGCCCCCTTTTTCCTCTCTGCCCCTCCTCCCTGTTGGCTCCAAAGCCCTTTTGGTGGAAATAACAAGTTTCTTGTTCTCATTCTCTTGTTTTCCATTGCAACTTGTTCCATGACACTTCACACCTGAAGTTCATGAGCCAGGTATGTGACACGACTTCTGGTTTACTCCATCTCAGTGCAACACAGAAGTGTGTATGTGTGTGAGAGAGAAAACAGGAGTCCTGGGCTGGTAGAAGAGAAGAAAACAAGAGAAACAAACATTAACCACAATTATCATTTGCAGCTCTCTTCTCCTTTAACCTCCGTGCTTACTGCTACTTTAACATTACAGCGTTTTTAAGTCCTGACAGTCTCTCCAGTTTTCTCCCTACCTTAGTTCACTAATTCCTTTATTTTTTTCCCCACCTCATGCATTCCCTGGTCTCTTTCTCAGGATTCCAAGAGCTTTAAATAACTGTTCTGTTTTTTTTTTTTTCTATTTCCTGTCTTTCCATCACTGCTTGTACCATGACAACAGCTGAGGAAGCTCATGAGGAAGGTATGTGATATACCTACAGACCCTCATCCTTTTTCTCTTTCAGTGCTGGGGAAGCAGTGTCAAAAACACTGACATTGTTCAAGAGAAAGGAGAGTGTGGGAGGGAAATGATCTCTCTAGATGGATTTTCAATGAACATGGAGAAAGGGCTGTTTGTTAGCTAAATCAAATTTACCAAAAAGATGTTTTTTCTTCTTGTTCCATCTCCGGAGTGTCCAAGGCTCCCAGCATAACAGGGAGGGAGTGGGGACAGGTGCTCTTAGAACAGTACTGGTTGTGGATTCACTACTGTGCTTCTTTTTTTCTTTTGTCCTTCAACCTACAGCCAATGAAGAAGGCGAATATAATGATGGTAGCTCAGTGTTGTCTTAGGACAACAAAGTCATCTTTCTAACATCTCACTGTCTTTTATGTCTGTTTTTGTTCCTCACTTTATTTTAAACTCAGGAACTGGGCCAAAACATCTCTGCTGCAAAGAATCGCTCACTGTGCATATCCAGTCACCCTTGGGGAGTCATTAGTGTATTGAGGAGCCTCTACATCCTCATTAGGATAGTAGATGATGAAAATCAAGCTCTAGAAGCTTGCTCTTGTCTTCTAGCCAGAATCTGTTGTGTCCTAGCTCTCATCAGCAAAACGTCTCTATCCCCCAAAAAACAGGAAAGAATCTCTTAAATCATAGTGGCATATTTGAAAATGAAGCTGAGCCTTGCATAGACATGCCTCCCTCATACAGCCTTAGGTGGTCATGGGCTCCAGGCCTGAATCTACAGAAATGTAAACTTCTGCTCATGCAGTCAGAATTGTGCTAAACATTAAACATCTATTCAGAGGGTGGAGCTAAATATAGCCTGGCTGTAATACTTGGTTGAGTGGGTGCTGGAGCACACAGGCAGGGACAAGACTCATGTGAAAGGACAAAACCTAAATGTGTGCAGGGTCAGTGTTGCTCTTGTAGAAGATAATTTAGCCTCTCCCTGGCCACTTTAAACATATAGAAAGTTCTCATGGAGTTTTAGAGGCTGTTGAAATAACTGGGTTTTTCCTGACTGTCCCAGCCCCTGGAACACCCAGGCAGCTGCTTCAAAAGACAAAGCCCAATGTCACTTGACAACAGCCTGCATTTTCTGTTTGCTTGTTTTGTTTCATTTTGCTTTTGTAGATTTTTTTTATTTGTTGTTGTTCTTTTGTTTTAATTTTCTTGCTCACTTTTCAGGCTTCTTTTTTAATTTAGGGAAATACCCTGAGGACCTTCCTGAGCCCCTCTCTGTCTTTTGCTCATTCTTTTCTTTTATTTTTAATAGCATATTGATTTCCTTTTTTTCCCAAGGACACAGTGTGAGTTAGGTATGTTGCTTCTGAGAAGAGGGATTAAGGGAGGGTGTTTAGGGATTTCTGAGTGAAATAAAGGTAGTTCAGATGGATTCCCAGAGAAGGAGAGCACCGTGTGAATATCTCATAGACTGGGCAGGAGAAAGCAGGGTGGTGGTATTTTGGTTGTGTATCCTCTCCCTGTACGAAGCCTTTAGGAAACCAGAAACTCAATGACTCTCTTACCACCAGGGCAGTGAACTTGGATTTGCAGTGTCTCTTGCCTTCTTTTGGCAGGGTTGTACATGGGGATTTTGTCTTAGCCCCATGGTTTGTAGTCAGAATGACTGGAATAACAGTCAAAATCTGCCATAGGAACAGGAACAATTTGCTATGACAATTCCTGCTTGTCAACAAATTTTGGCCCAGTTCCTTGCCTTGGTGTTCTTGAAAGAAGGGGCATTTCAAAGTAAATCCCATTCTGCTTTTGGTTCATACAGTATGGACAAAGGCTGGATCATGCACTGCAGAGGATAGATTTTTTTTTGTGTTTAATTTTTAATAAAATATCCCTTTTTCTGGTTTTCTGGAGGTACCTTTAAGAATTCTAACTACAATTTCTTATTTCAAGAACAACTAACCTTATTTTTTCATTTTTACAATTGTTTGTTGGGGTGCTGATTTGGTGGCAGTGAAACCAAATTCACACAGTTATTGACAGACAGATGTCGATCCTGGCAACCAAGGTCAACAAACAAAACCAGTCATTCCCTGTCTCTTTTTTTCCCCCCTCTCTTTGAAGTGTTACTAACTGGCAGCTTTAAGCCAAACAGGAATGTCTATGAAAATTATCTGGGTATGTCATGAAGGAAGGGAATCCTGTGTGAATAACATACCTGATTGACTAGTTAATTATGATTACTTTTCCTCTCTCCAGGTAAAAGGCAATTTAGCTAACATGTTAAGAAGCTCACTGGCTATTTGAAAAGCAAAACAAATAAAAAAATAAGTGGAGGAATGCAAAAGCACGCTGTTGGCTAATGGTATTTTTCTTCAGGAGTGATTTGGGACTTCCTTTATAGTGGAGCAGTCTAAAACACATCTGTAATTACATGCTGTTTATTTTCTTAGCATTGCTCTGGCATCTGGAGGCTCAACTGTGATATGTTTTGGCAGCCAGTGTTCTTGCAGTAAAGGAGAAAAGTCTACCCCTTAAAATGTCATTAATGAAATTTGTATGGGAAAGAGTGAAAAAAAGGAAATGTCGGTTTCTGACTTCTTTTACACACCTCTCACATCTTTTCTCTTGATTATCTCAATAACCCATTTCTAACCTTTCTCTCAATTTTTTGTTATCCAACACCCTTACATCTGATCGCCTCAGTAAATTTTTCCAGTATAATTTTTTTGATATTTTTCCCCTCTTATGATATTTCATTTTCTTTTTCCTATTTTTTTTCTATTTGCTATTCCAAATTTCCAGCATCAGTCCCCAGACTGCTGGATGCAAATAAGCATTTGAAAAAATAAATCTTTCTGTAATATGATATTGATAACAGGGTTCATGCACCCGCTACTGAAGGAGGTTTTTTTACTTTTACTTGACAATTTTTGTTTTTACCAGATTCAGTAGGCTATGAGCTTTTTTTTCTTCAGTTCCTCCTACTGAGCCAACACAGGGAGATTCTTGTACCACAGAAACCATCAGCATCCCTGAAAGTTCAAATGTGATGTGTGGTTATGAAAGTCAACCTGGGCCTGTGAGAGAATGGGCCAGAATAAACACATAGGTTTAATTTATTTCTGTTTGTGATAGTAACAGCACTGAACTTGCTGGCATTACTCTGGAGTTAATAACTAAAGTTTAAAAAGAATAGCAGGGAGGGGAGTTGGCCACAAGCACAAATATTAAGCAAGTAACTCATAAGACCAGCACGTGTCTGAGGGCCAGGGAAAGGTCACTTGTTGCAAGGGAACAATTCTCACTGCCAGAGGGCCCAGGCTGGCAGTCTCTGTGATGGTTTAGCCTGCCTACCAGGGCATTATGCCTCTCCTGGAGATGAAAAGATCATTCCCATTAATGCCTAAGGGAATTCTGCATGTACCTCAGCAGGAGAGGATGGTCTTTCTAAGCTGGGTTTGAGGAGCACCACACAGTGCAGAAGAATAAGCACCTTCCCCATGGCACTGAGGTATCTCAGGGACACGTGCCCTAAGATATCTTGGAAGCCAATGAACCTGGAGAAAATGTGTGCATACAGGTTTTCCCCTCCTGGCCTCCATGTGAGGCATTTGAACAAAACTGGTGAAGCCTGGTTATCACCATGATATGATCTTGTGAATTCAAGTTAAGTTTAACAAATAAAGTGCTGATTGAAAAAGGCATAATTTTCTTCCACCCTCCAGCCCAGCTGGCCTCCTTAGAGCTTTGGCCAGGATGGTTTGAGAAAAATAATTTTGCATTTACACAAAATCACTGCTTTCCAGATGCTACATTTGGGATTTTATACAGTCTCTTGATTCTTTTCTGCCAAATTCTGTTTCGAGGGTAAAAACAGATTCGCTCCTAGTAAAAGGGCTGTGTGAGCGTGTGCATTTCTTTTGGATGTGCTTGAGATTTAACCAGATTCTCTGTATGTTTCCCCTAAGATTAAATTTCCCTTCCCTCCTTTTATTTAGCAGCTGGTGTGATCTCTGTTGTTTTAACTTTCTTCCTCTTTTTCCCTTCCTGTTTTGCTACATCCTTCCAAATGCAGAGGAGAAGCCCAGAATAAAGTAAGTATGACAGGCAGGATTTCAAAACCCTGGGCTCATTGTCCTGATCTGGTAGAAGCCCTTAGATGCTCTATTAGGCAAGTGGCCACCAAAAGCCTTTATCCAACTCTCCTTCACGCAACATCTGTCTGTTTGTTCCTGCATGCCTTTCTGGGATGTCTGCTTCCTTCAGAGGATGCCTTGGCACCAGTTTACTGGCCTGGGCCCTAAAACTGGTTCCTGGTAGAGTCAGAGAATTCATGGACTGCCTGAGATGCAGAGGTCTCACAATACCGCAAAATACAGACAGCTCAACAGTAAATCCTCTGTGAGAGGCCATGGCTGGGAAACTGCCCTTTCCATCCAGGATCACTGACAGTGGGAAGGGTGGCAAATGTTGGGCTGGGCTGAGTTGAGTTTTGCTAAGGTTTCCTATGGACCTGCTGGCTCTGGGCCCCAGCCCTTTCCCTTTCCACTCTGCCAGCTGCCTGGGATGGAGTGTGCAGCCCTACACAGGCAGATACGCAGACCAACATCTTTCCATGTGGTAGGGAATGACCATATGCATTGGGAATAAAGAGGGATTTTAGGGGTAACTCCCTGCCCTGCACAACCTTCCAGGAAGAAGGACAGTGGTCTTTAGGACTTTTCTTGAGTAGTTTTCCACTGATATGCTCTTTCACCCCTCCCTATCTTCACCAACATTCCTACTTGTCAGTGTGGTTCCTGAGGGCAGGGCAGAGCAGAATGGGCTGTTTAAAAAACTGCATATTCTTTAAGATGAAAATCCTTTCTTTTTCTTTTTGTTTTGTTTTTGATTTTCTGCAGACTAACTGCTCCTAAAATACCAGAGGGTGAGAAAGTAGATTTTGATGTAAGTATTCCTGAGACTGGCTGTGTTTGTCCCTTGTTCCTGATAATAGACATGAGTGCAAACCCACATAATTCCTACTGTATTGGATATTGCTGAGGGTAAAGGCAAAGACAATAGTATGGTTGATTTGCCACTTGATTTCAGCAAAAGGCTGCTCTCTGCTCCCTGAAACTGCCCGAATGCATTCACTGACAATTTGACCAAGCTAAAATCATGTAAATTTTTTGGTTTTTTTTTTTTTGTTGTTGTTTTTTGGGGGGGTTTTTTGGTTTTTTTATCTCCTTGAATCTTTGAAGCCATTATAAGGAGGAGAAAGTAAGTGTTTTAGGGATCTCAGATCCTGTGTCCCATTGTTGCACATGGCTTGAATGTTGCAGGCTTTCATCTGTTGCTGAGAAACACTAGCTAAAATTACAATAATAAGTAGAGATCCAAACACCTTCCTAGAAAGTTGCTAGAAAAATGAAGAAATTCTGGTGTTGAAAACTTCTGCAGAAGTATTTGCTTTGCCTAAAATGCAGGAATATTTTCTAGGTAAGATTTGTATTACAAAGCCAAGAGGAGGTAGCTGAGTATATGTAAAGATCAGTATGTAAGCAAAGCCAGGGATAAAAATATAGTGTAGGGAAATGGGAGATTTGGATTCTTTACACTTCTGGGCTCCTGACTGTTGCATGAATGAGTGTCTGATTGCACCAACAGCCATTTAAGTTAATCCATAGATTTCCATGGAAATCTACAGACACTTTCTGCTTTTGTTTCTCTGTGTATGCAGGGTGCTGGGAATGTCCAGGACATAATACTAGAGCAATATGGACTTAATGCGTTTTCCTGCTATTCTAGGACATCCAAAAGAAAAGGCAGAACAAAGACCTGATTGAACTGCAGGCCTTGATTGACAGCCACTTTGAAGCCAGAAGAAAGGAAGAGGAAGAGCTGGTTGCTCTTAAAGAGAGGATTGTGAGTCCTTGTACTGCTGTTTCCCTGTACTAGATTGAGAGATCATCAGCAGATGAG
The DNA here is from genome assembly GCF_029207755.1 of Chamaea fasciata. Classification (NCBI taxonomy): domain Eukaryota; kingdom Metazoa; phylum Chordata; class Aves; order Passeriformes; family Sylviidae; genus Chamaea; species Chamaea fasciata. The sequence goes on along the minus strand of NW_027094092.1, from coordinate 15,995,925 downwards.
AAGCTGAAACCACTGTCAGACTTTGACAGAAAGCTGTGCTGTCATGTACAGAAGTGACTGCTCAAGTCATCATCAAATGGCTTCTCCCCCCATGTGTCCCCTCTCTTAGCCTCTTCTTTTATATCTGAGAATTGTACAAGAGACCCTTCTGCATGTTCTAGAAAGAGAGAAGGTGGCTCACACTCGATGAAGCAAAGCTCTTGGTAGTGGGGTGTAACAGTGGAGGCAGGTAAAGCCATGATGATGATCCAATGCCTCTGGCACTGCTCCCTGCAGGAGAAGCGCAGAGCTGAAAGAGCAGAGCAGCAGAGAATCCGGGCTGAGAAGGAGAAGGAGCGTCAGGCAAGGCTTGCGGTAAGTGCCTCTGCTTCCCTCTCCTTGTCTCTGCATCAAACTGCAGAGAGCTCTGGAGACAAAAAAAATACAAGTTCTGCCTGCCTCAGTCTAAAGATGAAATGACCACTCTCTTAAAGCAAGGGCAGAAAACAGGAGTTGCCAATTCTTGTCAGTGTACTTCTCTGATCACATTCCCTGCACTGACACTGGCTGCTGGGGAAAGCTGGGAGTCTGTCCTAGAATAACTTGTTTTGTGTGTTGCACTCCACAGGAGGAAAAGGCACGGAGAGAGGAAGAAGATGCCAAGAGAAAAGCTGAGGATGATCTGAAGAAGAAGAAGGCTCTGTCCTCCATGGGTGCAAATTACAGCAGTTATCTGGCTAAGGTAAAAATCATAGATTGATGAAAGAAATACGAAAACATTAAACCATTAAGTTGACTGGGAACAGTCTTCACTAGAAGTTGAGAAAATGGCCCAATGTTGAAATTGTTTCATTCAGGCTTAATTTCTGCAGTCTGACATTAATTGATATTCTGAAAATAGGCTGACCAGAAGAGAGGAAAGAAGCAAACAGCTAGGGAGACGAAGAAGAAGATCCTGGCAGAGAGGCGCAAGCCCCTGAACATTGACCACCTTAATGAAGACAAGCTGAGGTAACATGTTTATCCTAATTTATGGAATGTAATCCACTGATATTTGGTCTTACTGTCATGGAGTCTTCTCTGGTGATAAAATGAGGTAGAGGAGGGGGCCTTCCTTGAAATTCATAATGGGACACACTTAAGTTGTGCCCTTGCTTAACCTGGAGAATGGAGGAGAAATGGGAATGTAGGGAAGTGTTGAAATGGTTTGGTAGCCCTCTAGCTGTGCTCCTGGCATAGCTCTATTAGCCTCTCCTGCTAATTAGGATTAACTGCTTAGAGGACTAGCTCTGGAATTAGCTGAACAAGCCTACAGACAAGTATCTGTAACATTCCCAGGGGTGAGTTAATGCTGCTAAGGTGTGAATAGGATCTCCATGAGGGCCGGAGGTTTGGAACCTAAGTGCTCTGGTGCAGAGCAGTCATCAGATGATAGTCTGGACCGCACATTGTTGGAGTTTACGCATGATTGAAAGATGAAGCTGGCTCACCTCAGCCCTGACACAGATGAGATTGCACAATGGCAACTGCTCTGCTTATCTGAGTGACCTTCAGAGTTCTCCTTCCTTCTTGTCTGATTTCACTGCAGTCTAATCTTTCATTAAGACTTAGGGAGAACATTAGAGGAATTATTTTAATGTCTGACACATGCAAGACTGTAAGTCTAAAAGATTTGAAGGTGAGAAAAACATGACCTTGAAAATGGTGAGTAGCTTTAAGGAAACAGAAGGTTTACAGGAAGATGTGTGCATGGCATGAAATAAAATTCATTATTAATGATGTGAAAAAAACGGAAAATGTCTGACATCACATCTTTCTTCCATCTTCTCCCATAAACACACAGGGACAAAGCTAAGGAGCTGTGGGACTGGTTATATCAGCTGGAGACTGAAAAGTATGACTTTACAGAGCAGATCAAGAGGAAAAAATATGAGGTGAGTTGAGAGGTCATTTTGCTAATAGCACTGGGTCCAAAATGTAAAACTCTCTGTGATTCCTCTGGCAAAAGTCATGTTGTGACATTAATTGGGTCTCAAATGACCCTCTGCAATATTTAAGCAGCAAGATGCTTGGAACTGCATTCCCCTAACATACATACTTGACCTGGATTTCACATTTTAGGCTAAAATTCAATAGGTTACTTTTAAGGTTTTCAGTGCCCCATGAAAAGGCAGTCCCAATGGAAATTGGACTCCCTGCCCTCTCCTGAAACATTGTTCATCCTTGTTTATCTATAGGTAGCTCTGGCCTGAAAATTCAGTAGCAAAGTAACTTTTTTAGATCCATCTTTGATTTCAGACTTGAATGTTGTAAGTTTATTTCATCCCAGACAGATTACCTGTGGACTGAGCTCTCTGGTGTCACTGAAAACTGTCTCCAGACAGGAGCATCTGAGTGAGGTGTCGTATGGTAACAGAAAGTGGACATGTTTCCCTCAGTCACTGGATAGGGCAGCACTCACAAGGCATTAGGTTTCAGTGGCTGAGAAATCCTCCTGGCTCTCTCTCTGTCTCACTCTCCTTTTAATTCTCAATCACACAGACACATGCTGACAGGCAGTGAGCAACACCAATGTAACTATCTCAATCTCTCTTAGATTTTAACAATGCGTTGCAGGCTGCAGGAGCTTTCCAAGTTGTAAGTACAATGAACTTGCCCGTGTAACAGCAGCAGCAAAGGCTACCAAATGCATGAGCCTGCCGCATGGTCAGAGCCAGGCGCCAGATGGGAGCTGGCACTTGGCTCCAAGTGCAGAGGGAAAAGAGAGAAATGGATCTTGTGTCTCTCCATCCACTTCCTTTTTCTCTCCCTTTCCATTCTTGGAAAAGATGTAAAGTGGTACTCTAGGAAAAGAGTCAGGAGCCCAACAGGGATTTGGTTAAAGAACTGAGGATGCAATCTACTGAGAGCACCTTAAAATAATTCCCTATCCAAAACTCTGTATCCAAAACCAGATATTGCATGCATGGGGGCATCACCCTAATGCACTGGGGATACATGCAGAAACTCAGGGATACATGTGTAATAGCTTGGACTACAGTATATAGAGAATAGCATAGGGTTTGGAAAGCTTCTCCACCTTGTGGCACATGTTTATCTAGATCCAGAATACTGCAGAGGGCTGGCTTAACTATAACAGCCCAAGTGGGTGTGGAAAAACAAGAAACAAGGCAGTACCAGGGGAGGGGTACATGCTATGGTAATGAGACCTCTGCATAAACAAAGATGTGGGTGCCTGCTGATGAAAAGCAAGGAGACAAAGCACAAAGAATGTGCAAAGCAGAAGGAAAATGCACAGCTAAGGTGGAGAGGAAAAGTGGGAGAATCAAGGGAGGATAACAGCAGGAAAAAAATGAGGAGAAAGGTAAGTGAAAATAGGAAAGAGAATGAAGGAGACACAAGCAAGGATGTGAGGGAGAGAAAAATGAAGGAAGTGAGACAGAAGTAGAGCTATTCTTTAGCTCTAGCGTCTGTTGCTCTTTGGTGCTTCATTGGAGAGCAAGTGTCATAGTCATGATCATAAGGCTATGACTGAAGGTAAGTCTTAAGTGCTTGGGTCAAACTGAAGGCAACTGGTTCTCCTCAATGCTTGGGGAAAATACTTGGTTGGAAAATAGCAATTTAAACTGCTGTGATAAATACTAAAACTTCCACAAGTAAGTACAAAAGCAAGTGATCTGTTGATCTTTCCTTGCTTGTGTTGTCCTGTCCCCGGTAACGTTTCAGTCTCTTATATTTTTTTTTTTTGTTTGCCATGGAAAGACGTGAGCCAGGAATTACCAGTTCTTGGGACAACGGGAATGTATGACTTTTCTTTTTCTTTTTTTGCACGCTGGGAATATCAAGTGCGACTTTAAATATTCCCAATTTGGGTCATTGGTTCTTGGACCAACAGAGCCAGTGCAGAATTTTGAATTGCAGCAAAAGCAAAGCATACCTCTTAGCAAGGGCATTTCTTCAGTTCAGGGAAACTAAGTTGAACACTGACTCAGTTACAAATGAGATGAAGGGGCAAAGGAGGGCTCTCTATCACACCCTAGTGTTTTGTAGGCTTTTCCAGTACATGGGTCCCAGGATTTCAGTAATGACTCCAAGCCTACTGACCAAACTGAGCTACTGTCAGGCTATAAGGTGTTTGTTTATCCTGTGCAAGGTAGGTGTTTGCTTTCCTATGCATCAGGTCATCTTCTCTTATTAAATGAGTGGCTGGGGAAGTGGTGAGTGCTGCAAGCTCCTCACTTCCTGCTCTGCCAGCCAGCAAGAGGTATTCCAGCAGAATGTGATACCCATCTTCCATTCTTGAGGTCCCCATCCAAAGACCACTGAAGATCTTTGGGTTTGCACAAACATGAGTAAGGGAAGAGTGAGAAAGTGAGATTGAAACATGCCGGTAATGGAGCCATCCAAGAGCTTCCCAGTTGTCCAAGGTGACATTCATTCCAGTTCACCTGCCTGTAGTTTGACATTTGAGTTCATAGGAGATTAATTTCAATATGTAGAATCACTTCTAGTAAGAGTTATAAAATTCTAGCCCTTCTGTCCCTTGACATGTGAAGGTGGTTTGCAGATTTATTGCCAAGAAATAACATTTCTGTCCTTCAACCATGGGTGAGCTTTTATTTCAGAGGAGGTATTAATTCCTACTACAGGCACCTGTTTCGAGCACTTCAGCAGGTAAAATTCTCCTCTCCTTGAGGGAACAAAGTTTCTTTGTCTCTAAAAACCCTGGTCATGTATGTTGTTTGCAGATTGTCACCCTCAGAAACCGGATTGATCAGGCCCAGAAGCAGTAAGTATTTATATCCCCTTCCTAGCTGCTGGCTTGGGGATATCTTCTCAGTGTTCAAATGTGTCACTTCAGCCTCAACACTGACATTTTCTTGTTGCAATGAAATGGGGCTAGGGATGGAAAAGCCACTCCCATCCTGCCCCACTTTGAGAAAATGAAAGGGAAACTGAAGTGAATGTAACACCTAACAAGAAAAAAAATATTTTTTCTTCACACCATACCTTCAAAAATTTCCTCGGCTTATTGTTGGGTTTTTCAAACATCTGATTGAGGTGCTTTGAATACCTGAGGGAATACAACCCTTGTTTATGAAGGATAAACAAGTGGTTTCTAAGTTTATGAAGAATGGTGTGTAACAAGACTAACATAATGGGATTAATGTTTGTGAGTTCTTTTCACTCATTATCTCTCCCACTTTCCTTCACCACAAGACTGTTTTGTTACTTTTTTGAGTCTAATACCTTTATTCTAGGTATTTTTAATGGATTTATGAGATACCGGGGTAGATGCAGCTTGGGGGTTAGAACATGCAGAAAAATGACACTCACAGACATGTAACTGCAGGGCAGAAAGGCAGGAGAGCTCTCCAGTGGTGGGTTAGCTCTTCTCTGTCATCTGTATCTTTTTAGCAAAATCATGCCAGGAATGAAGCAGTGGCCTTTGCTGATATCTTTGGATGACAGGAGTGACCAGTTACTGCCTTCCCACTTCCCCAAGACACCCTGACTCATCAAATGAATGTAACACTGGAGGTTTGGTTGCCTGTAATGCCAAACATAAGGCTTGACCTTCCCATGATATTTTCTGTACAGAGCTGTAGGCTGATAAATCTCAGCAGAATGTGCAGCTGCAGAAGGATGGCATGGTTTGTCTGGGTGTTCCTGTTCTTGCAGGGCGCTACCACACCACCCACAACAGGTCACTGCCCCCTTGTTCCCCCAAAAGACATGATACTGTCTCAGGTAATCATTTGAAAAGGTTGCACTGAGAAGCCCAGAGATAATGAGATTTCTGTGAGCTTAAATTTCTATCCACACTAGTCACTATCATTCCAAAGCAGTGCCTGCCAATGTGTTATACAAGGATCAAATGAGTCTTTTGCTTCAGACTTTATTAAATCTCCTTAAGCACACTCTAAAGGTTGGGTGTAACATCAAACATCAAAGGTGCTTGTGGACATAAAAGGACTCTGTCTTTCTTTGAGGAGCTATGCAGTTCCTACACTAGGTTTTGAACCTTCAGAAAGGCTGGCTAAAGGGACAGAGAGCTTAATTTAGGATAAGCAGAAAGTGCATGCTCTCTTTTATGCAAACCATCAATTTTTTCAAATAGACCATGCCTATCTAGGTCAAAGGTAAAGTATCCACTATGTGTGTGTCTCTGTCACTGTCCTACATCCTCCTGTAAATATGTCTGGTGCTCTTGAACCAATCCATGGGGCAGCAGAACAAAAATCTCCCCAGATGTGATATTCCCACGTTTTTCTTCTCCCTGGAGGAACCAGTGGTTCTGAAGAAAGGCCCCACCACCTTGTGCTTGGTCCCCAACCTCATATTCTGCCATGTCAAAGAGCTGCCCCCACTTTGCATGTGCTTTTGTTCAAGAAGCAGCCTCATCATTGTGTGTGTGAGATGGAAGGGTTTGGGGGTGTGCTGAGCCCCACAAACCAAGGTGCTGCTAATGGGAACTAGTGCAGAGTCTAACTCAACTAACTTCCTGCCTAGCCCCATTCTGAGTTCAGCTTCTCAGGCAGAAGGTAAGTGGCTTGCATGTAGAATTGCCCTTTGTGTGCAAGAACTCTTGGAGAGAGTTTGCCTCTGGTGCTTTGAGTGGGGAGTGTAGCTGGACTGCTCCCATGCACCATGAGCAAGACAGGGATACTGATATGAGAGCAGGCTTAAAAAGTTGTTTGGATTGTTTTGGAGGTTCTTGCTCTCATGATATATATAGCTACTTTGCCTTCGCTAGAGCAAAGCACTTCTTAGTTATATTTAAATTAGTGTTCAGCTTTTTGCCTCCATTACTGAATGGAGCACCTGGGGAATTTGATCAGAGCTCTTTCATACTGAGCAAATTTCTCTAGATAGAGCTCTAATTCCTAAAATCCAGAGCATAGCAGATTTGTATTCAGAAAACATCAAGTCTGTGGCTGCATAGACCTGTCATTTAGTTTGGAAATCACCTAGATTTCTATCCTGATAATCCAGGAGTCTGGAAGGGTCCATCTCTTCCAGGCATGCACATCCTGCCTTCCACACTAAGAGCCCCAGGAGGAATCTTTTTCCACAGTATCAACAATATTTTTCTCAGGATGTGGTCAATGGCAGGTGTGCCCAACATGTGAGAAGTGAAAACAGCTGAAACCTAATCTAAGAGTCAGAAATGCAGAGTGGCCAGAGCCCCACTGCTTCCATCATGCTGACATGTTTTTCTTTCCTTTTGCATTGTAGCAGCAAGAAGGCAGGAGCCAAGGGCAAGGTTGGTGGGCGCTGGAAGTAAAGAACCAGGCAGGATGGCCTTTAGTGGTGTGCTGAACCCCTGCTGGTCTCCTCTTTCTTCCTTCACCGATCACTTGTGTTCTCATGCCTCAATGCTAACAAAAATCACATCAGCCTGGATTGGCTATTGCTGCTGCTTTTCTTCCTGGAGGGGTCTGGTGGCTTCCTCAGGCAAGGGGAAGCAGGTTCCCTGTGGAACTGGGATGACTCCTTGCTGGCATCTTCAACTCCTGCTGAGCATGTCCCTTATCCTCCTGATACCAGCCCTATGCTGTCCTGTAGATTGCTGTGTACAAATCTCTGGATTTTGTAAATAAAGCATGACCAGTACCTACTCCAATGACAGCCCTCTGGAATGGTGCTTTGTATTTTATTTAATGCCTTCCCATTTTCCAAGGATTGGGGAGTTGGTCCAAACCCTTCCCTAATATCATTTGATCGGTCTCTATAAGGGGGGATAGGCTCAGTATCATCAGAAAGACTCAGGATGGGGTGCCTGTTTCAAGCCATTGTACAGGCAGATATCAAGAGCCGACTGTTCTCGGGGAGCTCCTAATCTGGGTGCCAAATGTAGTTGAAATTGACTTCAAAGTTCAAGTCATGAAATGAATCAAAGAATCGGGAATAAAGGAACAAATCTCCAGAAGTGGTAGTTTTCAGCACATAGCTTTTATTAAATGCAGACAAGTGCAATAGAGAATGATTCATTCCAATAATACATTAAAATATTTATTGAGGCTATTAGCCTGCATACTATATAAAGTTCAGTCCTGAAGTGTGAATTACTTGGTTAATTCAGTGTAGATGTCAAAACACAAGTGGCTGTTACCAAATCCGAGGTGCGAGCTGTTCTGTAGGGCCTCCTGTCTTTGCCAACCCTTGAACTGCCCTGATGGAGGGAAGTCCATCAGAGTCTCTCCCATGTTTCCAAACTTCTGTTTCTGGTACCTGTGTGCCCAGTCTGGCTCTCTGTTGGCATATGCTCAGGTGTCATGGAGTCATGAGTGGTTTAGATCTGAAGAGGTCTGAAAGATCATATAGTTCCAACTCCTCTGCCATGGGTAGGAACACTTCTCATCAGACGAGGTTCCTCATAACCCCATCCAACCTGGAGTTGAACACTACCAGGGATGGGGCATTCACAGCTTCTCTGGGCAACCTGTTCTGGGGTCTTACCACCTTCCCAATAAAGAATTTCTTCCCAACATCTAATCTAAACCTGCCCTCTCTCAGTTTAAAACAGTTGCCCCTTGCCCTGTCACAACGTACCTTGGTAAAAAGTCTCTGTCTTCCATGTAAGCCCCCTTACACACTGAAAGGTCACAATCAGGTCTCCACGGAGCCTTCCCTTTTCCTGGCTGAACAACCCCAGCTCTCTGCCTGTTCTCCCAGGGGAGGTGTGCCAGCCCTTCCAGCATCTCTGTGGCCTTCTCTGGACCTGATCCTACAGCCCTGTGCCTGTTGTGCTGGGGTCTCACCAGCGTGGAGGACAGGAGGAGAGTCAGGACAGGACCCCAGCAAAGGCAGACAGCACTGCAGCATCCCACAGTGGCAAGATTTTCACGTAATCACAGAACTGTTAGGGTTGAAAGGTATGTCTAGAGATTGTTCAGTCCAACCCCCTGCTAAGGCAGTGTCAGCCAGAGCAGGTGACACAGGAACGTGCCCCGGTGAGTTTCAGTATCTCCAGGGAGTAAGATTCCACATTCTCCCTTGGCCACCCTGTTCCAGTGCTCTGCCACTCTCGGTGTAAAGATGTTCTTCCTCGTGTTGAGGTGGAACTTCTTGTGTTTCAGTTTACGGCCATCGCTCCTTGTCCTGTCGCTGGGCAGCACTGAAAAGAGTCTGGCACCATCCACTTGGCACCCGCCTTGAGACATTTGTACGCAATAACGAGATCCCCTCTGAGTCTTCTCCAGACTAAACAGGCCCAGCTCCCGCAGTCTCTCCCCTTAAGAGAGATGCTCCAGACTCCTCCCCATATTTGTGACCTTCGGCTGGGACCCTCTCTGGCACCACCTCCGTGTCTTTCGTACACTGAGGAGGCTTGGGCACGGCACGGCGCGGCTCCTCCGCGGCCCCTGCCGGCCTGTGGCCGCTCCCGGCGCTGAGGGGCGGCCCCGCCGCGCTCCTCCGCGCCAGCAGGGGCCGCCGCCGCCGCCCCGCCGGAGCCGCTCCGCCGCTTCCGCGGGCTCGGCCATGGCGGCGGGCGCCAGGAGGGCCGTGTGAGCGGAGCGGAGCGGAGCGGAGCGGAGCGGAGCAGGGCGGGCGGCGGTGGCGTGGGATGGGTGGGATGGGGTGCGGTGGAGGGCCGGAGGGGCTGAGTCGGGGCAGCGGGGCGGGGGGGCCGGCCGGTCAGTGAGCGGCGGCGTGTCCCCGCAGGTACCCGCTGTTCCAGAGGGGCGGCCCGCAGCTGCGGATCTTCCGTCCCAACTTCTTCATGCTGGCGGTGCGGCCCGGCGTGCCCCAGCCCGAGGACACCGTGCAGTTCCGCGTCTCCATGGAGTGAGTGCGGGCACGGCAGCTGGGCTTGTGGGCTGAGGGGTGGGAGGCCGAGTGCCGGGGCGGGGAAGGGGCTCCTGCATCAGGCAGACCTTTCGGAGGGCGGCGAGGGCACTGGTTTTGTGACGAGCTTTGCGTGGCTCCTCTCCCCGAGTGCTTGTGAGGCTCAGCCTTCCCAGGGACCGGCTTGGGAAGGAGGAAGTGCTTATGAATATGATCCAGAGTAAGCAACGTGGTGTCCAGTTATTTGTCAGGACTCTTTCAGCCTGGCCAATTTGCTGGCACGCATTAGAGCCCGTAAGACTGTGGCAGGTTCTGCTAACATCAGCAGCTCCTACTCAGAATAAAGAAAGGCGTCTTAGGTTGGGCAGTGAGAAAGCCTGTTGAACACAGAATATGCCTGGCATTCTGAATGTTGAGGCTACAGAGGATAAATTATTTGACAATTGTTACAGTTTATGGATCATAAATCGCTGTAGCAGTGTGTGGTCTAGTTTGAGTTTACACTTTCATGTCGTAAATCTGTCTTGGTTAAAATAAGAAGAAGACATATTTATTCCGCAGTATCAATCAGTCTCTAGTTTATTTTGTCCAAATGTTTATACTTTTCTTTCTTTCGTTTGTTCGTTCTTTCGTTCTTTCCCCAAAATGTCTTTTCATTGCCTAGAATGACAAAAGTGGATATCAGGAATTACCTTGAAAGAATATACAATGTGCCTGTAGCTGCTGTGAGGACCAGGATACAGTATGGTAAGTGCAGCTGAGTGATGCAGAGGGGTGAATACAGCATCCCTGTGCAGCCAGAGTAGACTTTTACCTTTCAAAAGGTCTGTTAGATTTCAGCAGACTTTGGCTGCAGTGGTTCCAGGTGCTTAGCTGGTAATGTCTGTTAGCATAGTTGTTTATTCATCCCTTCAAATGAGTGATATCATGTTTGAATGCTGTGATTAAATTATGATGTAAGTTTCACTCTAAAGAGAAGAAGCTGAATTTAAAAAGGCTAATCATCTTGACAGTTACTTAGCTTGTGCTTTTGTAATTGGTACTGTTTCTCCTTGAAGACCAGTGGGTATCTCCCTTCAGAAGGAACTGCTTCATGTTTTTTAATACAAGTAGTAATTAAACTTAAATTCACCTGTAGCCCTCATTTAAAAAATGAGCTGAGATTTGCTTGCATGCACACACAGGAGGTGTTATGGTCTAACAAAAAGCAAAGTTTGTACAGCAAAGAAAAATACTCTGTTGAACCAGTAGATAATGTCAGAAGAACATCTTGACAAACTTTCAGGTTTTTGTCACCTGTTGTTACTAGATTTCTGCTACAGACTTGAATGTTTCCACTTGTGGTGTTTATCTTCTGTCCAACCCCTAGAAACGACAAAACAACAAAACCACCCAAATGCCCACCAAAAACCCAATAGAAAACAACCCAAGAGAAAAAGAAAAAAACGTTCCTAGTTTAATCCTGGTTTAACTTATGCTGAACTCTGACTTGAAGGCAAAGGGGCTCATCTCTAACTGAAATAAGATAAATTTAGATGATGTCACCTTTACATATGAAAGTTTCCTTCCCCAGAGCTTCTCTGACTGCAGTTTGGATGCAGTCAGGAATATTTTTCTTTATTATTCCATGTTAATTTACATTTTTGATTACCAGGCAGTGTAATTATGGAGTGGAGAGTGACTTGTTGGTTAGGACATCTTTGATGGCTGGGTTTTTCATTTCTCATGTAGTGACTATGAAAGGAATTGTCTGTTTATAATGGTAAGATTAAGGATGATTTTAAAAGGAATAGGAGAAAAGACCTGTAGTAGTGAAAAATGGAGGATAAAAGAAAAAGCTTCAAAATAAGGTTGTAAAACTCTTAACTTACAAAGGAAGAAAAAACCTGGAAGTATCATCTGTAATATGCTTATGTGAAAAGGAAAATTAAATTAAGTCATAAATACCAAACACATGGAGTTCCAAACAGCACTGAAAAATAGTCATGCTTGTCCTTATAACCTTTTTGTCCCTCACTGCTAATTTTAGATGATGATTTATAGTCAGGGATAAAAGAGGGTTAGAATGCAAATAATCTGAGAGCTTTAATGTCTGCCTGACATGAAGAGGGTAAGTTGTACTGCCCACTGCAGTTGTGACCAGCATGGTTGGAGAAGGCTGAGGTGCTGTAGTTTGTTTGGATGTGGAATATATTATCCCAGTGTATAAACAGTAGATCCAGGTCATCAGCTGAAAAGTAAAAATTGTCAGGTTTAAGGCTATTTAGTGGTCATTTTCTCTTTGTCTTCCTGAAGCTGTGCATGTTGGAAGGGCAGTTTATCACCCCTGGCCCCTACTTGGGAGACTTTTCTCCTTGCTTCTTTGCAGACTTTGTGTGTGAAGGCACAGTGGCAGCAGGCTGGTGATGCCTTTGTTCCCTGCTTGTAAAGAAGGAGAGCAGTGCCCACCAGTTTCAGTACACTTTAATAATTGTGGTGCTGGGCTGGAAGTGAAGGAAGAGTATTCCTCTTAACAGTAAATCAGAAATAGCCAAGTCACTCCTTCAGCTTGGCCTTGCTTCGGAGAACTCAGAAGTCCTGGGAAGTAAAAGGCGGGATTCTCTTCGTTTCTGCAGGTGCGAACAACAAGAGGAATCACAGGAATCAGAGAGTGAAGAAGCCAGATTACAAGGTGGCCTATGTACAGCTGGTGAGTTAACATGGATGCTTGTGAGGAAAGAGGAAGGCACTGTTAACCAGCCAAGCCCAAAGTAATGGCCAGTGAGTTGTCCTGGTTGGCGGAATATTCCTGCCAATCCTCTAATAGTGACAGTTCCTTTAATACATTCCAGAATGTAAAGACATATACATGACTTGGTCTAAAGAACAAATTCAAACAAATGGTTATTTTTTAAGTCCCCTGTTGGTTTGAGGTCTGTCTGTAGATTGTGGACTGATGTCATAGGGTGTTGCTTTGCCAGAGAGTTTCATGCTGACCCTGTAGTCTGTGTGCTGGAAGGTTCACGACTTGTGTGGTTGATTGCTGAAATGTCCAGTAAGTGAAAGAATATATTGTGAGGGTAGGGAACTTCTTATTAAAGGTCTTTGAATTTCAGAGAAGACTAAGGCTTATTCCTTGGAGAGCCTTTAGTCATGTCTAAACAAGCATGCTTTGTGGCTGAACTGGGCTCTGAAACATACATTGGTTGCCCAGTGGAAAAGGAGCTTCATGTTCTTGTAAATTTCTTTCATAACAGGACCATATTATAGTTTAAACTTGGGCTTACCTGTCTTTATGCAAAAAAGAAGTGCAACCAGTGACAGAAAATCCCTTCACATACCAAAATGACATTAAAGGGATGGTATTTATGCTTGTAAAACCATAAGCTCAAAATTGCAGCTGGCAACACAACATCACTGTTAATCTGTCTTGGGACAAGGATTCAGTGTTGGGAGAACACTCTGTGATCTTCACGACTGGCTAAGACTTCATATGGACATGGGTTCAAACTGAAGAGGCACAGACAATGGGAAATGTGATTCTTAATATTTCAAAGTTTAAATGTGTTTAGAAATTTTTTTCTAACCCCCTTCTGGGGAATAGAAAGAAAAGTGAGGAGGGAGTGTTTTTCTAGACAGCCCTTACCTAATTTAAGAGAATAGTATAAAGTGCAATGTTACTAAAAAGTAACAGAGTTGCATTTAGATGAGGAGTAACTCTGCTTTACTCTGCTGAAGTTAAAGGCAACCTCGTCTCTGTGAGGATTTTACATTACAATGGCTAAAACGCACATTCCTTTTTCAAGGAAGAGTCTCTGCTTTGGTGAGCAAATTCTCCCTCCTGGATTGTCTGTGCTAGGTTTTTGTTTGCTGGAGAGCTGGACTGTACAATTAGAAAGTGAATGCTTGGACTGATGATGTTGTATCTCACAAGTTGCTTTCTCTGAGTGTTATTCCTTTTAGTAGGTAGTTGCAGGCACTTTCCGTTGCCACAACCTCCTGCTAGCGACTTCCTTGCTTTTAGAAGCTTGTTTCCCAAGACTGAAGCCGACATGTGTCTCTAGTGAACTAGTCAGTTCTCAAATTTTATTTCACTGTAATGCAGTCTTGTGTCCTATGTCTGCTGAGGTGAGAAGGAGGTAGTCTGCAAATCATAGATACTCAGGGGGAAGGAGTGGGAAGCAGAATGCTGCTGCCCAGTTGGAGCAAGATGTTTAAGGCAGTGCCTTTTTGCATTTATTTCACATTCAGCCTCTCAACCTAGAAAAGTTGCCGTAACCTTGAGGGTTGGTCAGCCCAGGTGTGGAGATTTACCCAAACTAGCTTGGTGTTGGAGGCCAGTGCACAGGAGTAGTTTGGTTGTTCCTCCAGTCTCCCATTTTGGCTTCTGGGCAAGGCACAGAGCCCTCTTTGCACTGTGGCTCAGGTCTTTTAGTGCATGGGACAGCAAGAGTCCCTTACTGCCTTAGACTGTAGTTACCATAATAAGCTCTTAAGGAATGCCATGTTTTCCATTTCTTCCATGATCAGAGTCAGGAGACCACTTTTTGGTGGTGTTTTTCATGTCAAGGGAGTTTTCATGTCCTGACTGTTTGCTAAACTCTTGCCAGTGAAGCTTGGTCTCTGTGTTTTTTCCTCACCTCATTCCTGGTCTCTTTGGTCTGTTTTTTTTCCTATTGTTGTTGTGGGCTGTTAATTCCATTAACATTTAGGTTTCTTTATTCCTCCCCCTTTCTCTTTTTACTTTTGTTTGTTGCTTTTCATCACTAGCTCTGATGTCTCAGACAATGAGCTCCCAGCTCTGTGTTCACACCAGCTTGAAAGAGTGGGTGAAACCAGAAACCCAGTGTCATTTCTGAATTTTAAGGGTTTGCCTTCATTCTCATTCATGGTGTGATCAGGCCACTACAGGCCCCATGCAGTCCATTGTTAATATCTGCCTAATTTAGGAAGGTCTTTGGTAACCACTGTAAAATCCTTATTTTCATGAGAATTAGTTTGCATCTGCCATGAGTCAGAATAGCTGGGCTTTCCCACCATTTTTACCAGCTGTGTTTTCTCTCATTAATCCAGTTTCAAGTTAAAACTGCATGAGACTGGAAAAATATGGGTATGTTTTTGGAAGGTCTTGTTGATCTTTGTGTTGCCCACTAGGTGGAAGTATTGCTCTTTCCAGTGTGACTTTGCAGCTGTGATGCAGTTTTCCTGAATGAAATTGAATTTATTCTCATGAGCAGTTATGTTTCCCTGCTTCATAAAGCATCACCTTATGTGTCCCGGTGCAACACACACATCCATTGACTTACTGCAAGTGTCTCAAAGGTGGAAGGTGTATGAAGTCATAGTCAACGTGCCCTTAGGTGTCAGACTAGTGCCCCAGCTGTTCCACATGTAAGAATTGTTGTCCTTTCTTTTCTAAATACTCTTTCTTGGAGATTCGGAGCTGTTTACTTTGTTCTCAGGCGGTAACTGGACAAATACGTGATCTGTCCAAGCATAATATTTTCACACTAAAAAAATACTTCAAATCATAGAAGGCTGTGGATCAACAATATCTTGCCATTCCAGAGCCTGCTTGCCTTTTTTCCCCTTTTGGAATGTGGTGAGAAAGGTTTAAGTTAGAGACTTACGGCCCTGTGTATCAAATGCTCTTTTTCTACACTGTTCTGTTTTTTAAATTAAACCCAAGTTCTATATCTTTGCAAACTAGATAAAATAAATGTAATGCAGCAGCCTTTCTCCTTACTCCAATACAGCTATAATTATTATAATGAAAAGGAAAAAAGAAGAAAAGAAAACCAGTGGGAAACTTTGCAGTTGCATTAACATCAGGGAAATTAAAAAAAAACAACAACATCCCCTCCTTCTTCTCCTTCAGTGTTCTCACTGGTTTAGCTTAACAGGTGTTAGTACCCGTGGGAGCACAACTGTAGACAAGCCTCTGGAATCCAGACCTATTTTTAATTAAATCTGTTTTGAGAAATCTAGTGGAGATGGCTGTAAAAAGGAGTCTGACCTTGTCAGTGTTAGGACTAACACCTATTTAGCTGCTTGAATGATGGCACCGGTGGGAACATTTTTGCAAGCGCTTTCTCCTCAACCCCCGTTTAGAGTGTCCTGTAAATTCACAGTAATTAACCTATTTGCACAACAGACAAGATGTGACAGCAGTTTTCTTTTGAATTCAGGGGAAACTTGGATGATCCATATGCAGTGTTGTTCCTGGGTGGATTTTTGAAGTTGCTTTATGTGCTGTTTTGCCATATGTTTTAGCATCAGATGTTACCACTGCAGTAGTAGGAGAATTGTTCAAATGCACTGGATGATTGAACTTAGCTGCATTTGCTGCTACTGCTGGACTGAATCCCGTGCTTTTGGGAGTCCAACATTTTTGTAGTTAATGATACGATAAACATCACTTTTCCGTTCATTCTGAAGGACAGTAGTAAGTGCTTCAACTGTCCAAATAACCAGAAGATCTCACAGTTGTTTACGTGATTGGTGTTTGCTGCATCATTGCTGCACCGTAATATCTGTGCTGATCTTCCATTTCTAAACTTTTCAGGGGACTCAAAGGTCAGAGAAGTATAAGTGAGTTTGTGCTGGATAATCCTTCCAGCAGTTTTCTGACGTGAAGGCTCAGCAGTGGAAAGGCCAGCGCTTGACTTCATGGGCCTAATTAAGGTCACTTAACCTCTCATTAAAATGAATGGAGGCAATTTGGACCACTCCTGCGATAACTCCTTAGACTGACTCCAAGAACAAGGTGTGTTTTCACCCTTTCTTAGGACAAGGGCTTGAAATCTAAAGGGAAAATAAATGTTTGATGCTTTTATCTGAAGGATGTTAATAGCATTTAACAAATGAATCCTCATAAGGCCTTGTATACAATTCACTTTACTTTTGGGTAATGCTGACTTGAGGATTAGAGTTGTGCAGGAGTAGAAATTTAATGGGTTCTGTGTCTGTTATCTGAACACTGGACCACACATCTCACGTGGGCATAACCTTAGAACTTGTAGGAAAAAGGAAGGTCTCTGGGAAGACCCCAAACTGAGAACAACAATGTGTAAAATCATCATATGGCCTTTATTTTTTAGGTGTTCAGTGCCAACTCTCTAACTTGCTTTGTTTAGGGCTTTTTGTTCTTTTTTTTATTAGTATTGTAAGGCTCTGCATGGGAGTGAGGTGAACACATGGTGGTAGAACTTACCCTGACAAATTCCAGAGTATCAGGGGATCACTTCACATTGGTGAAACAGATCTTTTGCTGTCAGTGCACCACCCAGTTCCATGACAGACTGGATTATCTGAGCAGAATTACTTTTTTTTCCCTGTGTCTGTCTTACTTATAGGATTTTCTTTTAGCACAGCTATGTTGAGTAGAATGGTGGTGTTATCTTCTCCCACTTTCTTTGTGTTTCTAACTAAGGTAATTATGCTGGCAGAAGTTCTAAAGCAGAAGCAAGTTCTAGCCTATTTAGAAGTCACTTCAGCTTATGAGAATTTCAGTAATTCAGTAATTAAAGGGATAAATAGCTTGCAAAAGGTAAAAGTGTGAACAAATGCGAGGCTTACTTTCAAGTAAGCCAGAGTCTTCCTTTCCGGTTGAATATGCCAGCAATTCATGTTTTAGCAGTTTGTAAACCAGATAAGCCCTGATGAACTTGGTAAAAATTGTGTACTTCATTGCAGTGAGGATTTCATGCTGAGGATGCATTCATCATATGGCTGTCAGATGGTTGCTGTATAGAAGGAAAAGCTTTTCCAAAGAAAAGGTTTATGAAAAAGCAGCACTGTGTAAAGGAGTGACAATCCTTCTGTTCCTTTGGTAGGCTTTTTTTTAAGGAGGTGGCATATGAGCTTGAACCTCAGTAGCCCCTGGCATTATGTGGATGATGCACTGTGTGTAAATATGCCTGGACAAACTCACAGCCCTTTATGTAAGTTGATGCCTTTTGGTATTTTTGAAATTTTGAAATATCCAAGATACAGGCTTCTTCTGAAAACTAGCTACTGAGCATGCACAACAGCTATTTTTCATACAGCTTTCATCACTCCAGAGCCTTACAGTGCAGTATTACTGCAGAGTATTGTTACTTAAGATTTATCAACCTTCAGTTCTCAGGGTGTAATGTCTTGGCTGTTTCAAATCGTGTTTGGCTGCCAGCCAAAATCAGAATTTCTTCACAAAACAAGAGCTGGAAAGAGCCAAGTTGTCTGTGCTGATTTTGATTTATTAAGACTCCAGATACAGATTGACGTTTTCAGCTCAATATTTGACTTCCATCAGCCTTGAAATGGGAACTGTGAGCATTTCGATAAACAGCTTAAAGGTTTTGTCTGGTTTTGCTACAGCCTCTGTGTGTATCATTTTTGTTTTCTTCCCTCTTTTTAAAATAATAACTGTTTTGCAATGCTTAGTGAATTAGCGTGGATGTTGTTAGTATGCTTTAGGGACAGCTTTCCTTCATTCTCCAATAAGGGAAATGCATTGGTCCTGGAAGCATACCAGAAGGAATAACAAGAACAGTCCCTTACTACGCTGTTACCAATATAAATAGTTCTTGGATTTTCAGTGGAGGTGGTGTGCCTACCATGTTAGCCCGAGTTGTTTTCTGACTTGTTTAACTAAAATGGCTTCCTCTCCAGGGCAGACAGTTCTTTAGTACGGGCCTTGTCTGTTCTGTAGGTATGGCAGGGCTGAGTGACCTGCCCACACCGCAGTTAAAACACAGCAATTTTTTGTAATATTAGCAAATCCTTTCCAAATGCTTCAGTGTGCTAAAATCCTGGGCACTGCTTGGCCTCAAGGGTGCTTGTTGTTGATCCTACTGCAGGAAGAGGTTCAGTAGGCTGCAGCTTTGGGCTTGCTCAAGGACCCTGGTAAGGCCAGTTTCTGTGCCATGAAATAGGACTGTGCTTTAGCTGTCAAAGGACAGCTATTATGAGGTTACCTGTTGGTAATTTAAAGGTACAAAAGAGCTGAATTCCCAGAGTGTACACCAATGGAAAGGAAAACCTTGATATGTTCCAGTTGAGCTTATCCAGGCTAGAATCAAGGAAAAGGCAATGTACACAGCAGCTCCCTTGTTGTTTTTGTAGTATGGTCAGGCTCTTAGGAAACCCCCAAGAAGTATGCACTACAAAAACAACTGGAGCATTGCTGGGTAGAGTTGGTATTTTGTAGATTCCAGTCTGGATAATCTCATATGGGATAAGTAATGCTTTTTTCTCTCCAAGGCATATGAGGTTTAGATTTTTTTCACACCTGTTATTTGCCAGGTTGAGTGTATATGATTAAATAAAACATAGCAGACATTCAACTGGGTCAGGGACGTGGTGATGGTTGTTGGATTTATTTATGTCATATTTCTGATCCCAAAATGCAGAGTAGGTATGCTGGGGAAGGCTCCTTTCATGTTCTTTGTGGAACCATTTCATAACTGAGCCTCTTGTTTGGTTATATTTACTGCATAAATTTAAAGACTGGCTGATCTGAGAAAAAGCCAAACCCACCTGTTTTTATCTGAAGCAGTTAAATGCTTTCCTTGAGATTTCTGTATATCAGAATGCTGCCAAAGAAGTTAATGTGTGGTAATGTTTGTAAGTGTTTTGGAGAGTAGTTTTAGGGTTATGGGTGACCAGTTACAAGTTTTATTATGCAAGGTCCCATACAGAATGGAAGGGCTGATATTATTCAGTTTAATGAAGTTGTGCTTAGAGCAAACACCACTAAAAATAAGTAGGTAAATTTAATGAGATAGTACATTTCCACAGAAAAATGGTTTCCTGCTGTTAGATAAAAACCAGAGACCAAGCAAATGTTTATTTTCCAAGTGGGAGACATAGATCTGATGATGATGTTTCACTAAAATGACTTGTCTGTTAGGCAGAATGACTGATGCAGATGTAATCACTTTAATCTCATTAGTGATATATTAGACAGATTGTTCCCACTGTAATTGTTTTACACCATAGTCTTTATGTCTGTTGATAAGAGACCTCTGATATCTGTTATTGTGTATTCCCACATTACACCCTACAATAACAGCTGCTAGGACTGCTCTCTCTTATCCTTAGCTGAGATCTAAACAACTACAACCACTACTCATATCCTGAGTGTTAACATAATGAATGCCTGCTCCACTGTGTATTTCCCTGGTGGTGTTACTTTAACAAAATAACTTATTTTGCTCTTCTTACTTTTACTGTATGACTCACACAACATCTCTGAGCTGATTCAAAGTCTTTGAAGAGATGTCCATCTCCTGATCATTCATGTGTGAAAAAAAAAGAAAAAGATGTCAGTATCTTAAGTAGCACACAGAGGAGGAGAGGCTGAAAGTTAGCTTTTGAGGAGAAGAGACTTGCACGTATCTTGGGGACACGGGTGGAAAGAGATTTTGGGAGGTCACGCGGTACCATTCTGCACTAGCTGAAAATTCAGGGTGGTCTTTCACCCTAAGATCATAGCTACGGCAGAAAGGCTGGAATGTCTCTCTGACCATTTGTTTTCTCTTTAGGGTCAAGGACAAACCTTTCAGTTTCCCAACCTATTTCCAGAGAAGGAACAAGACGCAGAAACTCGCTCTTTCGATGACTTCAGGGATAAATACATGGAGAAAGAGAAGCAGAAGCAGGAAGGTGACCCCAGACGAGGTGGAGTCCCTGACTGGTTTGGACTTTGATGCAACAAGCCAGCTGTCTTCCTTTAAGCTCAGAGGGATTTTGATTAGCACAACTTGCACTCTTCTCGTAATGACTGAATGTTTATTCTTGAGCAGGCCTTGCTAGCGTGTCTTTTTTCTGGCTGTTTGTGCATGGCTGCAACAAAATGGCCCTGAAGAAATAAAAAGGTAAAATAAATCTGACTGCATCAGATCTTTTCTGTGAACTTGTGGACTATTTCTACAATGTCGAATTCCTTGTTGTCATTTCTGACTGAGGGTGTCATTGTGCTTACCTTTTTCATGCTGCTGGGGGTTGTTTTGAGAAGAAATTGGGTATTTAATTTTCTAGGATACGTGCAGTTTGTACTGATTAGAATGTATAAAAGTCAGGGTAGGTTAGACGGAGGGGGACATGAAAGTGTAGAAGACTGGACTATAGGCTCAGGATGTAGGGTTCCCTTATTGTCACTTACTGTGTCCTACTATCCTATTGCATTCCTTGGAGTGACCCCTCCTTTCCTGGAGAAAGGCATGTGATCTTACTGTACTCTTGTAACAGTTGTGTGGCATTTTGGGGACAGGGTTTATAGGACAGGTTTGTGACTGGGCATGTATGTGTTTGATCCCGTTAAGCATCGAGGAGCAAAGGTAATGCACGTCTCTGCTTGCTGTTGTGCAGTGCAGGTAGCTGTCCTCTGTGACCAGCCTGCCTTAGGAATGTTTATAGGCATGGTTGTGCTGGTATTCCTTCCCCTCTCCACAGCTACCTTGTAGTGCTGGCAAGTGTCCTGTGTGGACACAGTTGTATTGGCATGGAAATGCTTCTGCCAGTGTAGCCTATTTTGTGCTGAGGACTAATAAAAAGACTCTTTTTACTTTTTCTGGTGTAACTCCCTCTACTTCCAAGTTACTGATGCCAGGGCAGTGGTAGAACTTTTCTCGGCCTTCTGGGCTGCCACGTTCAGTGTTTTCATTTCTTGGCTCTGTGGCTGTTTCTCCTTGCTCTGATGAGGATATTTCCTCTTTTCCTTTGTCAAGTAATGTGCTCTGCTCTTGTGTCAGAAACAGTGGGGGAAAAGGAGGGCTAGGAAAGACTTCATAGATGGAGAAGAGTCTTTCTGCAGGCTGTTTGCAACAACACAGCACATGCAGGGTTAAATGTATAGTTAATGTTTCCCTGGCTTTTGAATTCTGCCACTTTGAGCAGTTGGCAGGGTAGTGAATGAGCCCATGCCTTCGATCGCTTCTACCCGGGTGCTCTCCTTTATTGTTCTGTGTCTAAACTTCTTGTTTGGACAGCTAGCAAGATGTTTATAAGGAAACAGCTGTTCTCCAGAGAGTCAATCCAAGTAGGATTTTAAGCACCCCCTTCTGTTCATTAGTCACCTCTTTCTCCCTGCTACTTCCCTTGTGCATGACAGTCCACCTCCTTCTGTGGTTTGTTGCCTTACACTCCCCTCTTTGTCCGCTTTCCAAGGGGGATCGTGTATGATCTAAGTTAGCTGGTACTTAAACAGAGAGATGCTCTTAGAGAGGAGGGAGATAAGGGAGGATTTGCTACTCCCAGCCTTCCAGCAGCGTTACAGTAGTAGATGTGGAAAAATACTGACTTCACTGAAAACAGTTCATATGTTTGGCATATCAGCAAAGGCAGCATTTCCAGAGTTTTGTAGTGACATGTGCAACTCCGGGTTAAATCAGGAGCTGGCCTGCAGATTTAAAGTAGGGTGACTAAATTTGTCTGGGTGCAAGGGTCTCTGCTGTACACAGCCTCCTCCTCCCCCTCTTTTTTTTTAAAGGAGCATTTTCTCATACTCACTGATCAGGATGAAGATGACATATATTGCAACTTGGGCTATGTTCCTTCAATATAGTATTATGGAATATGCTATTTTTGATTCACTGTCCTTTGTGGCTATCTCCAGTGTGGGTAACTTGATCTTTTTCACCATGGTGAAGATAGAAAGGGCTCATCTAGTGCTGCCATATGTCTTCCTAACTGGTTGGTGAGCCTCGAGCAAGCAAACAGGTGTGTTAGTTCTGGATAAGTGAGGCCGCATTAGGTGTAACAGCAAAGACAGATTTAACCATCACCCTCTGCCTTCCCTATTAATGGTCAGGAGATATTGGTGTTGCCAGCTTCTGTACTGGCGTTGAGGACCCAAGGTGAGTGAAATTTATTTGCAGTCCCAAGTGTGCTCTAGGCTTAGTGAGTATCAAAAACCCCTGTGCAGGTCTACCATGCTTTGCTACTCTGTGATTTCTCCATGGGCGATTAATTTCTGGCTCATGTTCAAGGCAGGTTTTTGTCAAGTGTGGCTCAAAAGGGAAGAAACAGAGAGGGAAATACACCCATATCTGTATGAATCTGCTGTAAACAAATTCTGGCAGATACTCAAGCTGCATAAGAGAGCAATCATGTAATCCTATAGAAGGGTTTGAGTTGGAAGGGACCTAAAAGACCACCTAGTTCCAAGCCACTGTTACTGGGCAGGGACTCATTCCTCGATGTTACTGGCTACCTCTAAAACAGTATTCGTGTGAAATTAAGGTGAGATTAAAAAAGAAGAGTACCTGACTCAACATTATTTTGCTTTAATGCTCCCGATTGCTATGGAAGTGGGATTAAAAAGATTTCAAGTCTCCCAGTCCCTGGTTGAGCAGTGTTTCTGAGGAAGTGATTGTAGTTTATGTGATCTGGTGCTTCAGTGCTTCACAAATCCCATCCCCCAAGATGTATAGGTGGGCTAAAAGATAACAAAGAGGATACTTCAATACAAAGGCACAGATTGTATCAGATGTACCAGAGAGAAGTTCAGCAAATGAGTACTGAAACTAGGACAGGGACTCAGAGATTTTTCTGAGTTTTGTTCAATGTGCTGTGCTCCTTCCAGCACATCCTGATGTTTGTTTTGGGTGATGTAAAGGGTCAGCAGCTCCTGTGAAGTCACATCTAGGCCTGCTGTCAGTGGTGTCGAGCTGTCCTTGGCTATGTCAGCGGCCATACCTGTGGGCCAAGGATGTGGGTGTACATGTGAACAACTTCTCCAAGGACCAGAATAATGACTTGGTTGAAGGGACTGATGTTCACTGTGGCACAGAAGAAGCCACGTCCTGTGCTTGGCATGCACAACTCTGCAGCTTCTGCTTTCTCTGACGTGCAGGGGAGATGTTGAACGCAGTTTCTTTCCTCTCTGAACGTGTGCAACCCCCCAAAGAGAGTAAAGTGCTGGAGCAGCTGGCGGATGTGCAGTTGGCTGTGCTGGCCGGTCTGGTGGAGAAAGGCATCTGGCTGTGCTGAGTGAGTGCTATCCCAGCAACACCAGGACACTTCAGAGGGAACATGCAATTGCTTCTGTTTTTTTTGTAACCAAAATGAATTGCAGAGACAGTGCAGAAGTGACTATCAAAGTGACTCCTCTAACGTTACACCCTAGAAATGAGTTTTGTGTTGTCGGTGGTGCTCTGGCGACCACTAGCGACAGGTTCCTGCAGATAACAAAGTTACTGAGTCCTGTAACCATTTGTCATCACTTGAGCCTTGCTATGTAACCTCAGAGGGTTCAGCACAGCTGGTAAGTGGTTACATGTAAAGCTGTGGTAGCTTTATCTTCTGTGTTACCCAGACTATAGAATCACAGAATGGTTTGGATATGGAAGGGACCTTTAAAAATCTTGTCCATCAATCTTGCAATGAGCAGGGATGTCTTCAACCTGATCAGGCTGTTCAGTGCGCAGTCCAACCTATCCTTGAATGTTTCTAGGAACGGGGCATCCACCACCTCTCTGGGAAACCTTTTCCAGTGTTAAACCATCCACATGGTAAAAATCCTCTTCTTTATATCTAATCTACACTGACCCTCTTTTAGTTTCAAACCATTATCCCTGGTCCTATGGCAACAGACCTCGCTAAACAATCTATCCCCATCTTTCTTACAGGCCCCCATTCAATACTGAAAGACTGCAGTGAGGTCTCCACAGAGTCTACTCCAGGCTGAACAACCCCAATTCTCTCAGCCTTTCCTCATGGGATAGGTATTCCATCTCTCTAATCTCTTCATGCCCCAATTCAGGAGCAGGACCTTGCACCTGGTCTTTCTGAATCTCACAAGATTCCCACTTCTTGATCTCGTCCAGATCCCTCTGAATGGTATCCCATCCCTGAGGTGTGTCAGTGCATCACTCAGCTCCCATACTGGGACCCCCAAATTATGCATTGGGTGACAGAAAAAGGTATTCAATGACTCGATCTACACTGCCATTAGCAATGCTGAATGAAAGAAGCAGTAGCAAAATTTGGCTTACTTTATCCAAGGTGGATTTCCTATGGAAAATATCATCATGGCTGCGGAATTCCTGCTCCTTCCAGGTCATCCCAATGACATCAAAGCTGGGGTTTTTATTTCAGGAGAACTATTTTACTTATTTGAATTTTCAGGCTGTAGGACAGACTTGCTTCTTCAGCTCCGGCATGTTTGTGGAACAGCTCGCAGAAGAGAGTGGTGAGGGTTGGAGAGAGGACGTCTGCCCAGTGTGTGCAACAAGGCAAGGTACACAAAGCAAGCACTATTTTTCCTGGGAGGACTGAAAGCTGTAAAACCTTTATCTTGACAATGCTGCTTTCTCCTGAAGTAGAGTTCAAGGACTTTTCAGAGTCCAATTTAAAGCAGTTGTCTGAGAATAGCTTTCCAGGGTGGCTTATATGCCAAGGCTCGTAGGTACCATGGCTAAAAAGGAACATTGTGATAATCCCTTTTGACCTCCTGAATGACACACTCCATAAAATTTCATGCTGTAGTTTCTGTGCATAGGCCAGAAACTTGTGGTTGAATGTTACCTGGAATAGATTTCAAGGTTTGTACTTGACCAGCACTGCAGGACCAAGTCATTTTCCTTGAACAAGCTGGGCCCAAACAGCATGAAAGTCACCAACATGTTGTCATTTGTCCTGTGAATTACACAGAGTGACAGTAATGGGGAAAACTGAGTGTCACTTCTCAGGAATCATATGTTTGTTGAAAAGGGAGGTAATTTCTGTAAATATTATTTTCTTTAAATGCAAAAGGTTTTAGACAAGATAAGATGACATAATGGTTGAGCCATTTCTTCTGAAGTGATCTATGACTGTTTAGACAGCATTTAGCTCTTTGTTTATAGTATGGCTTATCAAAGTGTGTGCTGCTGTTGCGGACACACCCAGCTTGCAGAATTTGGGAAATATATCACAGTTACTTACCCTGTGGCTTGAGAACACAGTAATTAGAGCCTGGTGCAAAACTCATTGTTTTAATTACAAAACAGGACTAATTATCAGTCTCTTAACCTTTCCTGCCTTCTGCTGTTAGAAAATGCTGCAAATAAAAAGTGATTAAGATTTTGGAGAATTTGTGCAGTGGAGAATTAGGCAGTGCATTTTCTTCTGTGGTGACTGGGATGTTGGAGAGGTTGCACACAGTGTTTTAGACAGGTGAGTCTTGCCTGGAGTCTGGGCCTTAGTGCTATCAATGTTTAATTTTCCTAAGTTCTTGTTTTAGGAGTCAGATCAATGTCAGTGATTCAAGGCTTGGAAAACCTGTTCCTAAAAAAAAGGCTTGGGAAACTCCATGTGTTGATTTTTGATTTAGAAGTATTTTGACTCTTGTCGGTCTGTATGCACCTGGAAAAGAAAAAATTCTCAGAGGCAGAGCATAGTAGCTAAAAAAGTAAAATGAGCAGGCTAGAAAGGGAATGGCTGTGATGTGAGCAGGTATTATCCTCCCAAATGGAGGGAGAAGCCAGGGAGTTGTTCTGGGTCTTGTCTGTGTGGTGCATTTCTCGGGAGCCTGTGCTGAAAACACAGAGCTGTTGAAGGTTTCTTAGGTCATGAAAAGAGCCTGCTGCAGATTGAGCTGTGCCAGTGCTTGCACACATGGTAAACCCAGTGTGTGGTGTCTCACAACAGTTGTCAAAGACTGGTCGTCATACCCAGAGTCTCTAAACATCCTGTTTATCCTTGCAAGGAGGAACACTTGATTGAAAGATAAATACCAAAAAAAAAAAAGGAAAAAAACTCGAAACAAAACCCAACCCCAAAACTGGTGCTAGGAACAACATTTGCCCTTGGGCTAACAAACCTGAAAACAAAAGAAAATAAACATGGGATGGAGGCAAACACATTTCCACACAAGCCCAAATTCTAAAAGGGATTTAGGAGCTGAGCTTGTTTTGGCGTGCTTGAAAAAGAAAAAGCCATCTGGGTGCCAGGATTCTTAGGGCTCTGAATGTGTGTGTGTGCATCAGGGTAAGAGCACAGGAAGAGATGGGGTGTCTGTGGTAATGTGAGGGGGAAATGGCAGACATTGGAGCTGCCAGAAAGCTTTATGCAGGGTCACCCCTGGGGCATAGCTTGCACATTTGTTTTTTTTTTTTTTTTTTCAAATTAAACATGCCAAGAAAAAATCTTCGAGTTGGCAGCAAGGTTTTTTTCTTCTTCTCCCTCTGTTTGTTGTTCATTTGTCGCTGCACTGGAGGTCTGTTTACTTTGCTCAAGAGAATGAGGGACCCAAGAGACACTGCTCTGCATGCAAAGTTTTTATGGAAGGGGCTAGAGGAAGAGAAGAGCAGGAACTTCCAAGCCTTTTGAAACAGAGGTGGGCTGTTTCTTTTGCTTCTTTGCCCAATATATGTTGGGCCTGATGCTGCTACTGCTTTGCAGATGTAGCTGAGCCCTGAACTTCAAAGATGGGTCCTGTTGTTAAGGGGTGATCAGGCAAATCTCTACAGGGTCAGTGTGAGGAGGCCTAAGATGCCCTAAGACTCGATGTTGAAATTCTGAGTTGCTCTGACAATGTGGTGCTCCCCACTCTGCCCACAGGATCTCTTCTGGTAGGTTGCTTTCAAACTGAAGAGGGTGCTCCTCTCTCCCAGCACCTCCCTGTTGACTTTTCTGGATCAAGTTTGGGATGAATTCATAAACGTACCATTAAAATAATCTCATGGATGAGGCAAGGCAGCCCTTCATTCCAGGGATTTAGTGTTTTGAAGGGGACTTTTCCAGAGCTGTGTGGCAGCCCACTGCTGCTGCTCTTTGTTGCTTTTAATGACTCAGTGAATTTCTGAATGCTTCAGTTTCTCCAGATGGGCTTAATAGTGATTGTGACCTGACTGGAGATCCAACAGAGGAGGGAAAGTGGAGATCTGTGTTACTTTTGCTTGCTGGCATCTCGGTGGATGAGGCAGCTTTGTCCAGCTGGATCTTCTTCATATCTTACAGTGCTAAAACAATTAGAAAAGAAACTAAGGGTGCTCACAAGCGGGGTGTATGTCTTTAGATTAACAGATGGGCACATTCCTGGGGATATTTCTTGCATGTGCATTCTTCTAGGTTCTGGGCAGTGAGACCAATGGCATGTGGTCGGCAGAGTTCTGCAGTGTGAGGCAGGGCAAGGGAATGGCTAATGAAAACAATGGATAATTCCACTGGAGCAGATTTTAGAGCTAAGTGGTATTCTGCCATTTGGAATTTTTCTTCTGCTTTTTGGCTGGTGAAAGAGGACAGGGATTGACAGGTATGCCTATAGCCTCAGTCTTGTGTTCAAAGCAGCTGCTTTCTGACCCAAGTCAGTTCTGTGTTGCCCTAATGCATCGCAGAGCAGAGGTTTCAATCAACAGGACTTGACCCCTTTTATCGCCATGTTGCCTGTTTTAATTGATGGCAAAGCTGCTCGCTAATCCCAGGACATCTTTCTCTGTTGCAAAGGTTCCCTTAAATACTGGCACACACCATGTTGTTTTGGCCACTTTGTCTCCAAGAGGAGGGGGAGTGAAGGAGCCAGCTGTGATTCTAGAGAGAAAGACCCCTTGTGAAAAGACATTGTAAAGCCTGTAAAATACTGATTCTAGAAGAGGGAGAAATGAGAAGCAACATAATTGGAGATGGACTATGTAGAAGCACGTCCCTTTATGATATATGGGAATAGGGACTGTCAGAGAAACAAAAAATAAGACAAGATAGAAACTGACATAAAATGTTTTAACTCAACAGTGGGTTAGATTAGTGTTGTGCAATTCTTTGCCACAAAATATCAGGGCCAAGAACTTTGCTGGATGCAGACACACTCTGACTGTTTCTGTGGATAACCAAGATATCAGAGAGCTAATAGTAATATTGAAAGAACAAGAGTTTTAGGAAGTTGTTAGTGCCATGTGCGTCAAGGCACAAGCTGACTCCAGCAGATGGAGATGGGGATAGGAAGAGACTTATTTCGGAAGTGAAATAGTCTGTGAGGTGCCTCTTGAGGGGTTTCTTTTTCTGACCTTTGGATCAACCTCTGTTGTGTTGCAGAATCCCAGCTGAGATGGAGCTTCAGAGAAAGACATCAGGTTTGGCAGCTGTCTCAGCTACACTACATCCAGTTATGTGGTAGACCCTGTGAGGAGGTAGAGCACTCTTGTGCATTCTTCAGCTTCCAGTTGTAAAGGTCTTTATTTCCCCCTGAACCCAAAAGAAAGCTCATTTCTGTGGCCTGGGAATCAGGAGAGTGAACTCCCAAACTGTGTTCAGCTGAGCTTGGGTCAATTCCATAATATCTTTCTGCCTTCGTTTTGTGTTATAGAAATTACCTAGTGGTGATCACTCTGCTCTGGACCCCACTTGTCTTTCTGGCTAAGATCTAGGTGTCCTTAGTGAAAAGTGCCCCCTCCTTTCCCTCTTTGGTGGAGTATGACACACTACACAAAATATTGACGTACCGAGGTTGCAAGCTGGTTTCATAATTTGCTTTTTTTTAAATTCAGTCTTTTAGCTATCTGGAAAAAGTAGCAGAGGAGCTTTGAACACCTTAGCTGTAGAGCTGTGCTGTTCATTAATAACTTCTCAGTAAAAGAGCTGTTTTGTTTTTAGTGTATTTTCTTTTCACTGCTTTTAATAGCTATAAACAACCCCTGTGTGGAGTGTATCTTGAAACTTGTGACCAGCTGGGTGAGGGGCCTTCGTATCAATTTCATGCCTGTGGAGAAGGGAGTGTAACAGGTCCCTGACTGCTCCAGCCACTTCCTGCCTGCCAAGGAATGCTGGAAACAGAGGTCATTATTGCACAAGTAATTAAAGGTTCATCAGCCCTACCTCTCTGATTGCTTAAGGCCATTGTAGTAAGGGACAAATACTCCTGCTTGCCCACTGTTATTTGTTTTCTGCTTGCTGTTTTTCTTGGCTTGAGAAGAGGTATTATGAAGACTCTTGAGTAGGATCTGGGAGTGCTCTGGTCTAATGTGTTTGGCTGTGGCCCTGGGTATGTTGTGGATCACTCTAGTACTGAGAAATGGAGTGCCTTCAGGGCCCCCCCTCTTCCTGCTTTTCCCCAAGATCCAGACACCAGAGAGATGGCTCCCAAAAAGCAGGTCCATGTTGCCCAGACCCTGGCACAGGGTGGGCAAAGAAGCCAGCCTTGGGAAGGTCTGTAGCTTTGCCTCTGAATAGCTGAAGTGCATCCTGTTCTCATATTAGCAGACAGAGGGATTTACGGTTACGGATCTGAGATGGACTCCAAAAATGTGAGATTGACTTACAGTGGGAGGGTTTCCTGTGAATTTTCTTAAAGGGATTCAATTCTCTTTCTGTGGTTTGAACTCTGGAGTTCACATTTTGTATGTTTTCTCTCCATTACAGTATGCAAGAATTTGTCTTTTAAATAGACACTGAGACTTGCTTATGATCAGGGGCCTCTTGAAAAAAAAAAGAAGTACCAAATATTTTGCATCTTTAACAGAAGCACAAGAACAGCGCAGACTGAGCAACCCACTCTTTAACCATCTGTCCCTCAAGATCTGGAGAGTCTTTTATCTTTGAGGAGCACAGCCCACAAACATGAGATATCATGTTGCTGTCCTCCAGTTTTCCTTCTGTGGGTGAATGGTTATCACCACTACTACTGAAAGAAATGAGACCCCATTGTGCTGAATCTTCTTGTGCTTCAAAAGCTGTGAAAGGAACACCTGAGAAGAAAAAAAGAGCTGGATTTTGGCCCCTTGGCCCAGTAACATTGGGAATGAGTTTCACAGTATGGCTGGTACAGGGTGGGCATTTCCCTCCCTCCTGGCAATGTAAAAGGGGATTGAGCTCGGACTGCACCCCAAAAGCCTCCTTGGCAGTAAAGATGTTTTGCCCCTGAGAACCTGGCTTAAGGGGTTTGGCTGTAGCTCAGGAACAGCTTGAAGGGCATGTGTTGGGTAGGCAGATGGAGCGGGTGATGGAGATGATCTGCTGAAGGAGAAGTGTGGAATGAGAAGAGTAGTGACTAAAGGGCAGCCGTGTGGTTGACCCTGTAAGAGTGGAGGAGGGGAAGAGCACATCTCAAAAGGAGCAAAGAGCCAGCAGCAAAGTTTCCTGGAATATTAGGCAGAGGCAGAAAAGGGTTGGTGGAATGATTAGACCTGGGGTTACTCTATGTGTGTGTGTCTGTGGGGAAGTCGAATAACTCCTTGGTCAGTCTGCAGGGGCTGTTTAATCAACAGTCCTGTGCCAGTCACAGCCCAGGATGCTCCAAGGTAACACTAATCCTGCTGCAGAGCGGAGGGATGTCTCCAGAGGTCCCAGGGGCACTGCATCTCCACACGTGAACGCAGCCCCCAGTGCGGCAGCCTTATAAGAGACACTGCATAATGGCCTGTTTTGAATTTGTATTTCATTTGCCTCCCATATGGGATCAGTTTTTCCCTTTTCTTTATTTTTTTTAATAGCGTTTTTCCTAGTCATAATAATCTGCGTTTCCCTGCCTTCTCCCCTTCGTTTTTCACAGCTGGCTTTGATTGGTTTCAGTCCTGCAGATGCTCCTTTGGACCCAGAAGAAGGGGCAAAGGTTCTTTTCCTTTTCAGTGCGAGGCAGACAGCCCTGCCAGAGGGTTGGGGAAGGCTGGTGCTCCCGGACTGGCCTACACTTTGCTGTGGCCCCAGCCGGCCTCTTGTGCATCTGGTGAGGTTTGCCAAATTGCAAGATAATTTCCTTGCCAAAAGCCTGGGGAAGATCACAAGTTGTTGATGGTGTGCATGCCCCTTCTCTTGTGCCGTTCAAAAACAACTGTTTCTGCAAAGCAAAAGGGGCAGGATCCCCAAGTGCCTCGTGCTCGCAGGCTGTGAGTACAAAGGGCCAGAGTGCATCTGCAGAGAGTGTGCCGACACTGACTCAGATTTCTGGGCCTGTGAGCCATCAGGCTTACGGCAACTGCAGCCTCACGTGTCTGACCGTGCGAGGTCCGCGGTGCTGCGTACGGGGCGGGATTAACCTGCACAACCCTGCGTCATGCTCCACCAAAAGGAGCTGGCAGGAGCACCAGTGCAAAGCACCCTGAGTACATGAATTGGCATGGGAATAAAGCAGTTATTGGATGGGCAGGCAGACTTTCTTGATTTTTTTTGAGCATGACTCAAACGTGAATCGCACGGCGGAAAGGAGGAACTTCCCTTGGAGGCAACTTAATCCACAACTGCCTGATGTGGGGTCTCTAGCAACTTCCTTCAAAGCAGCTTGTGCTGGTCACTGTCGGAGATGGATGGTTGAGTAGACAATCATTCAGCTGATCTGTTACGGCTATTCCTGCATTCCAGGCATCATCCAAGCGAATGAGACATAGCATTGCACAAGACCAAAAGAAAGTAAATGTTTACAGGCACAGCGCACATTTCAGCTTGTTACATGTTCCTGAGCAGTGAAAGAAATGAAACAATAATTAAAACAGGTCCCAAGTCTCAGTGTGTATCTTGGCTTGCAGCACCGTCCTCTTGGAGTGCTGCCTCTGCCTCTCTCTGATCCCTGCCTGAGCAGTACCACTGGGCCATTGCATCCAGGTCAAGGTCTTCCCAGTTACTCCAAGTATGTCCCCTTTCTGAGAACTGCAAGAGCCTTTAGGTGAGGTGATTTTATGGTTTGTGACAGAGTTGGGTGCTTGATGTGTTCCCAGCACCCGGTCATGCTAGGATCTCCCAGGAGACGTTTGCCTTGGGTGTCCAAAGTGTCAGGGTAGGGGAAGTTACAGATGGATTTATTCCCACGGTAGAGGGGTGGAGAAAGTAGAGGAGCACAAGAGATGTGGACATTTAAATAATTTTTTCCCTGAATGATCCCTTTTTAATGGTCTAGCTTGTCTTCGTGTGCACTTAGTGAAGAAATTAGGGTGCAATGAAGAAGATGTAGTGAAGGGCTGTGTTGGCACATCTGACAACTGTGCCAGAAGGGAAGCATGTGAGCAGCTATCTCTGCTCTCCTGCTCTGAGCACAAGGCTGGTCACAGCACAGCTCAAAGGACAAGATATCTCGTGGCCATGAGTCAGGTGGGTGCAGGAGAGAAGAGGGCCTCTGCTCTGCTGCTCTTTTCCCGAGGAGAAAAGTAGAGGGCCAGGTGGGGGGAGTTGTTTTGCATGAAAGGGTGAAGCAGTGGAGTCTTTCTCTTGAGAACAAGGAAATGGGGAGAGAGCGGAGGGATGACTGAAACATGGTCTCCCCCAGAGTTGCTCTGTGCTTGACGGTACCTCCTGCCAAGCTGTGAAGCTCTTGCAGCATCGTCTTGGCCTTCACACCAAGACAACTTTTGCCGCCCTGTAAGTCAGTCCCTGGCAAGGAGAAAGGCCTTTTTAGTGATGATCAGCCCACCATGCACATGGCACAGAGAGACAGACCTCCCTCCATGCATGCCTTACCCTGGGCTCAGGCGTAGACTCGACATCCACATATGAGCAATAGCTGTAGCTGCTGACTCACTCACATCACTTTTTTTGGTCCTCTCATTTCAGCAGTGAGCTGGCTAGATATTATTCATTCTATTTGAGATGTCTGCTGAAGGTATTAATGTCTAGGCTTCCTGCAAGGAACAGATGGAGTCCAAAAGGCACATGGAAAATGTGCAACAGACTGTCTGAGAGCACACCTACAGCACTGGCTAGGGCCGTATGTCAGACAGACCAAACATCCACAGCCATTGCTGAGTCTGCAAATAGGTTGGATTTGTTGTTTTGTTTGCCACATAAAGGGTACTTTTAAGAGGTGGCAGCTATGTGGCCTCTTGTTTTATGTGACTGAGTTTTTTAACCTTGTTGTTAGGGGGAAATCCTGACTTTTCTGTAAGGCAGGTTACAATCTGCTTCTATACAATCTCCTTCTATACAATGTTCTGTTACAGCTTTTCTCTATCCTTGGGAAAACCCAAGGTTTGATTTTAGACTTGCCAGAGCATTCCGAAGGCAAATGACAATACTTGAATGAAGTCAAAGGAGGGAAGAAAATAGCTCTTCAGTCACTAAGTTACGAAAAATTATTCTGATTTAGGGATCTGACATTTGTGTTCATTCTACTCAGAAACAACTTATCACCAGCTCTTCAGAGTTTTTGCATAGTTAAATCTCCTCATTAACTTGGATAGTGACTACTGTTGAGGAGAATACAAAAAACCAGCACCATTATAAACCCTCACTCACTCTTACAGAGTGTGTAGGGAATCTAGCCTGGGAGTTAAGGTCCCAGAGCTAGTCCTGTCACCAATGATGGGAAGTTTCCGTGGATATAGTACACAGCAAAACAGATGGGAATGATGACATTTCTCTAACTGAGAACTATCCAAAATCTTCCAGTAAAGATTATCTGCTTTGGTCTTACTGGGGTAGCAAAGGCCTGTGTTTGTAAAGCGGAAGAGCCAGCTTTTCAGAAGTCTGTTTTTTTACAGAACGCTTGACATACAAGCCATAATTCTGGGATTCTGGTTCCCTTGTTAAGTCCTCCTGCTTTCAGATTCTTGGAGCTAATTTTCATTGACAATAGGAACATTCCTTGAAAAATGCTGATGTAATGAAGTACGTGCTACTTGAGATTAAAAGATTTATTCAGTGACTCCTTTGTGAAACTTTTGCGAAGTGTCTTAACATTTTTATGTTTCTCCAACTGCCAACAAAATCTCATTGCACCACACAGTTTGCAACATTAGTCAGATTTTGACACGGGCTCTCGCAAGAGGCAGTTTTCACAGTCAGGAATCATAAAATGTTAAAGAAATTGCCATTATTTAAAAACTAGACACAGTTCAGTGAAGCAGATGGACTTGCTAACAGTGACTTAGGAGGTCTGTAGCACAGCTGTGTTGACACGGATTATAGACAATCAAAATTGTATATAAAGCGCATGCCTTAGTTTTAGTTTTAAGCATATTGCTAACATTTAATGAACTGTGTAACCTTATATGGTTTATGTATTTTTGTACTGTAGCTGCAAGTTGGGCTAAGGCCTTGACTAAACCTTCCCAGAAATCTGTATTGCTATTTGTAATGCAGGCACACAGACTGAGAGTGCCAATAAGCCTTTGATTGAATCTTGATTAATGTAAATACCCTAAGCCTGTAGGTGCCATTCCATCCCAGGGAGCTTCTTACAGCTTTTAACCATGTCCACATCAGAGTTAGAGCCCCTTTTCTCCAGATAATTTCCAAAGACCATCTGAAGAATGTTTGGACTTGCTTGTGAAGGATCAGGGATAGAGACATTTTCTGAAGCCCCTGGCTGGCTTGTTTGCAACACCATCCCAATAAAAATTAAGCCCTCAGACACAAACTTAGGAAAGGAAAGAAGAAAACAGAATTCTGATATATTTCACAACTGTACTCTGATCCCAGGAGAAAGATTGGGTAAGAAACACTGATCTTTCTTACATATCTGTCTGCAAAGTTTTCAATAGTAGTTCTCTTTTACTAGCCAGCTCTCCTGGATTAAGTGAGCAGGTTGCCTAATTGTTTCAATGCATTGCTTTAACTAATTGGTTTTCATCTAAGCAACAGAGAGGGGATGTAGGAGCACAGCATTTAACCAAGAGGAAAATAGGATGTGTGGTGGGAGAAGGAAGGCACCATGAAGTGTGGTAAGTTGCAGTGGGATCTAAATGGCTGGGATCAATCAAAGCACTGAGTTCTCCTCCTGGCTCTGGTGCTTGATAACATCCGGTGCCTTAGTACCTGTTTTGATGGCAAACTTTGCAGATGTTAGTTTGCCAAGGAAACGTGCTGAACATGCATATGTTCTTCTGTGTGGGACATGGGACAAGGCAGCTCTAGCATGGGGGCCAGCTTCTTCCAAGGTAAATCTTTGTGGGAATAACCTTCCTGGTCTACATTGCTGTCAATACTTACTTGGTAGGGATTCTACCACTGAGCAAACACTAACTGCAAAGGTGTATGATGAGAAAGAGGAGTAACTGAAAGGAGACATCCTTCCTGATATGGTAATGCTCTTCAGTCTCTTCTCCTTGTAAATGACTTCTTCAAAGTAAAGATAGTGGACATAAGTGTGCAGCTGTGACCTATATGCAAAATAAGCTATTTTTATCCCCTCCCACACCTTGCTCTCTGGACTCCATGACTATGGTACTACTGCTGCTCCTAGGAGTTTGCACTTACGATGTATGGAAGGATTTTAATCTGTCATTTTCTGATTTTACCTGCGGAGAATTTCACCTCTTTATGTAGTGTCTTGTAAGGCATTAATAACAAAGACTGTGTGGCTTTTCTCTTTTATTTTTCTGCAGTCATCCCTTCCTTCAATCTTTGTTTTGTTTCAGCTGTCCTATTACATGTTGTCAGAGCCCAGGAGCCACGGAGAGCCCACTTCACTGCTTGTCTTCTCAAGAATTGCAGAATAGGCCTGTACAACATGAAACTATCTGTTTTTAATGGGACCTGTCCAAGGTACGGTTTTGTCTTGGTTTAGATAGACAGGTATCTGCCAGGGAAGATTGGAGTCTCCCTTGGAATGGAGAATGTGAGCCCCACCCCTCCCCTTTCCAAATTATTATAAATTTGCAATTCAAAGGCTGTCAGGCAAAGATTTGGGAATAGGTATAGCAGTTCTTTACTAGGGATACTAAAAATACAGTTGTTGTAGTACAAAAGAATAAGCAAACAAACAAACAAGAAATCCTAGAAAACCCTCACAGAGTCAGAAATACAACCTGACACCCTGTTGGTCAGGGTGTCCGAAACGGTCCAAAAGTAAGCCCTCCTGGAGTGGCAGATGTGGTCCTGCTGGAAGTAGAGATGGTCCTGTAGAGAAAAGGGTCCAGAGATGGGTTCAGTCTTCTTTTGGGAGTCCCGTGGGAACACTGGATGTCTGGTGACACTTGTGGCTCCTTTTTATCTAGGTGGAAATGGTTTGGCTCCTCCTCCCGGGGTAGAGCATCTCACAATGGGATGATGTAATGTGTCATGTCATTGGTGAGCTTTAATGGCCCATTAACAAAAGATATCCCCAAGGGGGTAGTGGAAGGGTGAACAGAGATAAGAACACTGCCCCACCCGGTTTTAACAGCTGGGTTATTATCAGAAAGGCAGCCATCCCCGCCCTCCTGGAGTTACAACAGCTAAAGAAAAAAAAAACACCTCCCCAACTGGGTTTCAACAGATGGAACAGAATAAACATTTTTTGGTAACATAACCCAAGACAGGTTTCTTACCATATCTGGCCTGACTGGATCACAGTTATACCTACTGGTGTATTTTCTGTACCATCATTTTTCTGCTGTTTTCTATGGTTTACTGTACGTTTCTCTGCTTTCTTTTTCTTTTTTTCTTCCTATACTCCAGCTATTCTTGCAACACAAGCAAAAAAGTGAACATAAATTATTGCAGGACTTGATGTGGCCACATGGCCATTTTGCTGCAAACTATTTAATATTAAAAAAAAAAAAAAAAAAAGTAATCCTGTCCTTCTTTAAAACCCGTAGTGTCTTGATTTGTCCTTCCCATAAAATCATGTGTCTTCAGCCAGTGTTAAGAGATTAATTATTGCCTTAAGTGGCAGAAGAAAAGAAAAAGTGAGGGAAGCGTATCTCCCTCTAACACCTGAGTTCTGGAGGTCACAAGAGATGTCATATCTGGAGCTGTGTCCCTGTGGTCCCAGCTTTTTATTTTTAAACAGAAATTTTATCTCCCAATCTCAGCAAACAATCCAGATAGTGAATTGTGATAAATTTTCTATATCTTTCCCTTGACAGCAGTTGCTGGGGTTCTGACTCTGCACGCTGGAAGACCATCTCGATTGTTTTTGGTTTTGCTCTGCAGGTCTGTCCTTTTTATTTTGAGGGGAAAAAAAAAAAGAGAGACACATACCAGCAGCCTTAGACTATGGCAAAGCTGGAAAGGTATCTGATCATACTTGGTTAATA
Organism: Chamaea fasciata; assembly: GCF_029207755.1. Lineage (NCBI taxonomy): Eukaryota > Metazoa > Chordata > Aves > Passeriformes > Sylviidae > Chamaea > Chamaea fasciata. The sequence goes on along the minus strand of NW_027094092.1, from coordinate 15,958,333 downwards.
GCATAGCAGAGTTTGCTCAACATGCCCCAGCTCCTCCCAAAGATATATTCCATGGCATGATGTAGGCCAGGGAACAATACTTTTGAAGCCCTAATGTGTATTAGCATTACATCCTGTACTAGGGATCCTTAAAAATCAGTCATCGCTGAATCAGGCAGACTTTAATAGAAACACACAAATAGCAGAGTGTGGGTGAGCTGAATCGTCCTGCATGTGATCTCTTCTTTGCCTTTTCTGCCCTGTTCAGAGTAACTCAAGAATTTGATCTGATCTCCTCTGTGGCCTATAAAATCATAATAAGAGCTTTAGTGACGCCTCTCTAATTAAAGTTGAATTGAATTTTGTGCTTCAAGCATGACTTAAACATTTATTACTCATGAAAAATTATACCATATCCTCTCCAAGTTATTCCAAGCATTCTTTGAGTATCAAATGAGAATTTTTTGAGATTTTTTTTTTTTAATTTCTTGCTTTTGCCAGTAGAAATTAAAAAGGGATCTGATACACAATCCATGCATGCAGGGACAAATTTGAAAACCAGTTTGCCTTAAGCCATTAAGAAAATGCATCTCCAAACCTTCTCTCACTGTGCTATCTGTCTACTTCCCGGATTTAGCTCCAGGCTTATTGACTGTGATGGGAAGACTCACAGTTACTTCACTAGTTTTGTTTGCATTGTCCTTCTAGTATTCAGCTTTCCTTTGCTGCTGTGGAAGGAGCTACTCTAATTTCCTAGTCAAAGTACAAATTTGAGACTGAAATTGCTGTGTGAGCATTATACTCATTAGAAGTACCCAAAAGGAGCCCGGAAAACCAGGCTGTTTGATTCAGAGATGGACAGTGACAGGGTTGGCAGCAGACACAAGTTCCAAAACTAGCAGTTTCTGTTAGATATTAGGAAAAAAATGCCCGTCACTTTGAGGACTGTGGAACACAAGAGTAGGAGCCTAGAGACATGTGAGATTGATATCCTTGGGGATATTCTGAACCTGAATAGACAAGGTCTAGCACAAACTCTTCTTAGCTGGCCCTGCTTCAAATAGGATGTGGGACTGGACAATTTCAAGAGGTCATTTGGGACTTGAAATGGTCTCTGTTACTAAGGTGTACCATCTTTTGAGGTGTAGAGGAAGAATGTGCTGAGACCACAAACAGTCCTTAATTGCAAAGTTATACAAGGTTCAGACATGGTTGACAAGCATGATGAATAGGATTAAATTGCCTGAGTGCTGAAGGATGTGAGGGAGAGAAACTAGATAAGCAGTTTTTGACCTATGTTTGAAAAGCCTACAGTTTAGGGGTGAAAGGTTGATAAGAAAAGTAAATATATTGTGTGTGAATTTCCATTTGCAGAAGATGTGTCTCCTGGAAGAACCTTTAGCAGTCAAAAAGGGCTGAAACATAAAGTAGGACTCTTTAGGCTGAGAAACAGTGAAGATGCAGCCCAAATGACCTTGGTGAAGTGCTGTGGGGGAGACTGCTGTTCTTATGTCCTTTTCTTTTCTTCCCCACGCACAGGTCTGTCCCTGATGAGTTTGTTATTTGACTATGGGGACAGGGAATAGAGATGAAAGAGTAGAAGGTGTGCTTCTGGCTGAAAATATAAAACCCATGAAAAATGTTCACCCATGTCTCTCTGTACAGGGGAGGTGTGGAAGGAACCTCTCTGGCAGTGCCAGCTGGACTTAGATGCAGAAGAGAACCAGGATATTAAGATATACATGAATTAAGCATGGCTGAGAAAATGCAGGGTTAATCTGCAAACCTAAAGGACTAATTTATTCCCATTATTTGTTATTTTGCTTCATGCTCACTGTGTGCCTTTCTTGCATTTGGTCTCTCTGTTAAAAAAAAATCTTGTAAATTTTTTCTAGTCACCTGGAAGACTCTTTTTTTTTTTTTTTTCTCTAAAGAAAATAGTCCGCAGAATAATCTCCACTTCTGGGCAAACAAATGTCATCTTCAGAATAAAACATGCATGCACTAGAAAATTCCATTGAAGAGGGGAAAAAAAGCTTACTTGGCTTGGGCCCCTTTCAGCATGATCTGATATACAGTATGATGTTATCCTTAGATGATCTGTTATTATCTTCCTCCTCCCGAGCCACGTGTCAGCAACCATATGTGTGTGAGCAGCTGAAACTGTCCTTTGAACGCTCCACTGACAGCGTGGGCAAGTGGACAGCAGGCTGGAGATGGGTACAGCACCTGTGCAAGTGGCTGACCAGCTCTGTACCCTCAGGTAAGTGACTCCAAGTCTTTGTTCCCTTTCCTGTCCTTTGACTGTTAGGTGTGATCCCCCTGAGTGCCTCTTCCTGGTGCCCAAGGAGGGCTGTAGCTGTGCCAGTGTGATACCACAGCTGAGCCAAGTGGCTGAGGGGGCTGGCTAGCCTTGGCTGTGGGCTATGCTGATGTGGCTCTCATTGCTCCTCAGAATGTTCTGGTCTCTCCACATGGGCCTCTACTGCTCCAGAGGGATGTCCCTGCTTGTTTGGAGTCAGCTCAGGGAATCTCAGTGAGGAATTGCTGCTCCTGTGAGCTGAGCATGTGAACCCCTGGTGGCCAGAAGTTGGTAGGTGATTCTCCTAGGCTGTTTATTTCTTGGCTTTGTCTTCCAGACACAAATATATCTGCTTGATACACCCAGACTCGTCTCTTCCACATCTGCATAGCAGTGAGCAACATCAGGAGTGTCAATTACCTTTACCCTCATGATAACCATAAATCATACTTGAAATTTCTCTGTATGCCCATTTTGTAAACTTTGTTTAAATCGAGAGCAGCTACGTAAGAACATTGACCTGTATTGATGATTTGTGGGGATCAGCACCAAAGGCAGTGGAATGACAGCAACTGGTTCTAGCCAGACATTTGTCTAGTCATCTTTTGGTAAAAGGAGTGTGTTAAGTCATCATCGGAAAAGTCGTAGCCACTGTCACCTAAAATCTACTAAAAATGATTAATAGTTAAGCAGAAGTGTTTAGTGGTTTTTGTTGAGCCTACATCTTTATCCCTCAGATGCCACGGTTTTTACTGAAACAAAATTATAATAGTGGACTTTGCAACACAGGGTGTGCACATAAAATGCTCAGCTGGGGAATGATGCGTGTCTTCTCTTTGAAGAAGGCTCTCAGCTCTGCAATGTACAGCAGTTTCCTCACTTTCAACTGGGCAATGACATGTGTGGAGTTACATTTATGAAGGCACTTACTTCTTCACAGACTTCCATCAGCTGCCAACGAGATACAGCCAAACTTCTCATGCTGGTGAGGTGTTTCCTTGATGGCTGCAGGCCATGTTGGTCTTTCCCAGACACTTATGTTATTTTCTTTCTTCAGAGCAGACCTAAGACACAGGCCCAGTAAGATCTCTGCAAATTAGTCAGCAATTAAAATGTGCTAGATTTTATGCTAGTAAATTAGCTGGAAGGACAATTCGGCATTTTTAACAAGTGGCAAAAATGCCTTGGATACTGGATCACTTTTATTGGCCTGGCTTGAACACAGCATTTTCCAGAAAACAAATCAAATAATTTACTGCCACTGTTGCATGGTTGTTTTGGTTCAGGAATAATTGCTGTCCCCTGCTTTCAGGGAAAGATCTGAGAGTTTGCGCAAAAATTTTATACTGCTCTGGGCTGCTGCCTTTAAAGCAGTATAACTTCTTGTCATGATGCAGTAACATCAGTATTTCACTGAGAATACAGGCATGGTCTATGTGTGCTTGGGATGCTATCTTTATACTAGAAACAGCAAAGTATGCAACATACAGAGACCTTTTCAGTCCAGACCAGGCACTGGTTAGAACTGACCTATACAAAACCTTTCATTTGCTAAGTGGAAGTTATTATTAAAGAACTCAGATCCCTGAGTAATACTTTGTGGATGAATCAGGAAATGGTTCAGGCCAAAAGGACCCTGCAGACCCTGCTTGGATCAGTCTTTGCTGTGAGGTAGCTGAACCAATGTGAACTTCTGCATTAAGTGGTATTTGAATTAATGGTTAGATCATAACACATGTGACCATGTTTGAACCTACCTGGAAAAACAAGGGGGATAACAAACTGTATGAAATTTCAAAGGTTTTTGGCCTGTTCATCCTTGTACCTGTGTTATGCTTTCATTGTGCTGGGACTCCAGTGCAGTTGGCTTTGCTTTGGAGCGAAAAATTTGTCTGCAATGTGTGTGTTGGGACTCTGAGGTTTAGCATTCCCCATGGACAAGGGCTGCCAGACAGAGCTGAGAGCAGAGTTGCCCAGTTCAATGAGGACAGAGACCATCTGGTAAAGGGAGGTGACTGTTCTCGGAATGCCAGAGATGCAAGGGAAAAGCCCTCTGTGGCACAACTCCATCTGCTTTTACTTATTTCTTCCTTTCATATTCCACAGAGCTTTGGTTGCTGTTTGCTCTTCTTGTTGTCTGGACCTTCCTCTAGGCTTTTTAGGCACTGGAAATGCCCCTCCCTCAGTGTTTGGGGATGCTCCTCTCCCTCTAGCTGGGAGCATGGCATGTTTCACCCACTGTGACTGGGGATGGGAACCTGCAGCTCCACCAGGGACTGGCATTCCATCTTTTCCCCAGGAGAGTAGCCAAGCTGCCTCTGCGTTTTGGTGTGCCTGGGGAGGGAAGATCAATCCCAAACCTACAGAGCTGTGTGGCTTGCTCATGCTGTGCCTTCTGCATGATTCTGGTCCAGCATAATGCTCTTCCACTTGTATTTCAGAGTTTCCCCCCACTTCTCTTCAGTCTCATGAGTCACTTGTGGAAGCTGTGTGTTCCTCATATTTCAGCACCACTGCTTTGGGGTGCTGTACAGGTTCCACTGAGATCTGCAGAGTGCTCCACATTGATGGAAGTGTTTTCCATTGACAGCAGTAGGGGTGAGTCAGGCATTTGAGTAGCAGAGCCAGTCAAGGGAGAGCTGGTGGGTGCTTCTGAAAAGTAAGATTGTCTGCATGCTTTGGTGAAGTGAGGAGAGACCGACAAGAGGGTTGAAACATTTTTGTAATGAATACTAAAGGTCTTCCCCAGACACCAGCTCCCTCATCTGGGATGAGGAGACCCTCTAGGAATGAGGAAGTTCTCACAGATTGCCAGAAGCAGAGCTGAAATGTGAACAGCAGCCTGTTTTTAATCAAGGTCTCACACGCACTCTGGCCCAGCTGCTCTCACAGGATGCAGAAACTGCCTTCCACTGTGATGCCTTTTGGGTGGGCTGTTGGAGGCAAAGGGTATTCAGTAGCTCCTGGTCTTTGTGGGTCAGAAGCTTGTGCTTACACTGTGGTCTTCACTGGACCACCCTCCATCACATGCCATGTTTTCCTAAAGCATGTATTGATTACCTGCTCCAAGTTTCTGAAGTGGAGGGTGTCCAGTGCCTGGGCTCAGAAAGGCAGGTGAGACTTTCAGAAATCTGAAAACTCTTGTTGTATATTATCTCTGGATGGGTTTCCCTCTTCTGATGGACACCCCCACTTTGCTCAAAGCTCTCCACACAGGTGAGGTTGTCCTAAATCTTTGATTGTGTTGCTTTCCTCCAGATTATTTCCTGACAACGTACATCTTTTTAGGTTTACTGTCCTGAGACTAGATGAACACTCTGGCTGAGGCCTTGCCATGTGGACCAGAGCAGAAGGGTTTCTCCACATGTTTTACAGGCTGGACTCATGTTTGTACAGCCCAGGACATTTGTCTTTTGTCTGTAGTCATGAGACATGGCTGACTCCTATTAAGTTTGCAGTTCATCTCAAAGCTCTCCATAATTTTCTGAGGAATTGTGGACAGGTTTTCCCTATCCTTATCTGTACTGAATGGGGTCCAATTTTTTTCAGACATTTTCCCCACTGTCAGGATCAGAATTCAAGCCTGTCTTCAGGCAGTTCTTCCCAGCTACATAGCAGCTGTGTATTTTACAAGCATGCAATCTATCTAATGGCTCAAGTTGTTAGAGAAAACTTTGAAGAAATCTGGACTCACAACAAACACAGTACAGCTCTGCTGGGTTAATCCCTCTATTTTGACAGTGACCCATTGATAGTTAGCGTCCAAGTATCGTATTTCCAGTCACTTTTGCATCTGCTCTGTGAAAGTTTACTTGAGACCATTTATTTCATCTCTTAGGAGGATGTTATGCATCTGAAGCTTTATAAGTCAAGACATGTAATGGCCTCTCTGCTATCCATGCGGCCTGTCAGAGAGGGAAATTAGCTTAGCTGGATTCAAATTATTTCTGATTAAATCCATATTAGCCTAAGACTTTGCTTTGTTATCTTCTGTGCTTATGAATACTTTGTGGTATTTATTAATCATTTATTTATGTTTCAGGCTTTTTCTCCTGGGAATTGTAGCTAACCTAACTTTTCTTCCTTTTGCAATCCACAAGTTTTTTAATTTTACGCATAAAATTTGCTTTGTTCTCTCTGTCATGCACCTCAGACATCCTTGATAAGAGACAAATAGGTAATTACTAATTGTTTCAGCCAGTCCTATAAGTCCTGTGAGTTAAAGTTCAACTGATCTTGCTTCTTCCCCATTTTAGGGAGAGGTACTACCCCTCTGTCATGGATTTTAATTGTGCTTCTTGTACCTGTCTAAAGATAACTGCTGCTGGTAGTTCACACATGTTTCAGTGGATGCAGAGTGGGGGGAAAGCTGCATGAAAAGTTGCATGAAGGGTTGTGCAGTGCAGCTTCTTGTCACAGTGCCGAAGTCAGGCAGCTCCAAGGGACTGAAAAACCTCTCTGGGAGCAAAGTGTTTGTAAACAGGGAGTAGCAGCCTCTTCTTCCAGGCTGGAATTCAAAAAGTAAACGAAGCAATGCAGGTTGAAGGGGAGACCTGTAGCAACCTTTTAGTTGAAGGTGCTTACACACGAGGCTGTCTAGGGCTCTTGCACCAGTCTGGAGAGGAAAGTTGAGGCCTGAGAGTCTAGACTTGGGGATGAACAGACAGAGCTGACTTCAGGATCTCTCATAGTGAAGCAGCCCTGGCTTTTCGGTGTGAGAGTCTGTCAATAGTTTTGGTCTGCCTGGGCACTTTTCTGATTGCTGCAGTGATCGGAGGTCCTGTCTAGCCTGGAAGTCTTGATTGGAGCCCCTGGTCAGAAGGGGTGGGACAGCACTGGGACAGCAAAGAAGCACATCCCTTGACTTGTCTTGCTGTTTGAATTGATCTGCAGTTCCCCACCTCATTTGTTATCCAAGTCATGGTGGCTGGAGCCAGATGTTTTATTCATCAGGGGATATTTGCAGGGCCAAAAACTGGATCTAAAAGGAATGAAGAGACATCTACAGAGCTCCTTCACAAAAGGTTGTCTGGGGGTTTGCACCACACCCACTCTTTTAAGAGCTGGAATAATATATACCCTGGCAGGCTGTAAATCAAAGGCCAGCACGGAGAAAATCCTACCACACGCACTTCTTTTTGTAGATGTAAGAACTTTTGGCCTCTTTCGTGTCTTCTTGTACTTCCTTGCTCTTCCATGCAGCTGGTGATTTTGGGCTCCCTTCTTTCCCTCTACTGCCACATTCCAAAGCTGTCACTACCTTTGCTGTGGCTGGGCAGAGAACAGCTCCAGGAGTAAGGTGTTGGATGGCCTTTGTGGCTGAAGGCTTACAAGTCTTTCTTGGGAGCTTGAGACCCATCCCCAGTCTCAATTTTAGTGTTTGGCCTGTTTCCAAAGCTCGTGGGGAAGGTCCAGAAATGTGGTTGTTGCAAAGCTGAGGGCCAGATAAGCAAAATAAAGAGATAACCCTTTAGGTAAAAAATAAATAAAAAACCAACTCAGTTCCCTGATTAATTTTGCTCTGGGAATCCCTGTAGTCTTAGGTTTCTAGGCCTGGCCTTGTTTCCACTTCATCCTCCCTCTCTGAAGAGGCTTTTTGTCTTTAATTGCGACTATAAATAAATCATCGTAGCCAGAAGTAGTATTTTTCCAACTCTATTTCTACAACTCTAGTGTCCAAACCCTTCAGTTTCCAGGAATTCGTTTCACCTTACCCAGAACTTGCGACAAAGAAGTGAAAACCACATTCTGCCTGTATAATGTGAGCTCCAGTCTAGAAAAGTTTTCCTCTGGGTATTTCTGTCCTAGATCCAGACCTGACCTGCAAAATAGGATGAAGACCAGCTCGTTAGCACCTGCCCATCTCTCTCTGGACCAGCTGTACCCAAAGCTTCCAGGCAGCCCTGTGGGTGTGTTCAGGTCTCTCTGCACCTCTTCCCTGTGGGCATATCCTCAGGAAGCTGTCAAACATTTTCTATAGAGGACAAACCACAACAAATCAACTGAGCCGCTGAAGAACCCTGCCCTTGTGCTGCCTATGTGTGAGCACATGGACTTACAGGTAAATTTAGTTTCTCACTCACTGTTAACTAAGGTGATAATGGGGGGAAGCAGCGAAAGAGAGAGGGTGCGGTCACAGCCCAGATGCAAAAGTATCCAGGTGGTCTTGAACATCTTTTGGGTAGCACACACTGGTCTGTGCTGCTGTTATCTGCACTGACTCACCAGAGTCAAAATTGGAGAGTGAGCTCTTCATTTGGCAGTGCAGGGTGCTCTGGACTGCTGCAGAAGTCAGCCAGCCTCAAAGAACTTGTCCCAGAGGGATCAAACTGTCCTTCCTTGGGACTGAAACAAGTCAAAAAAGAGCTCAAAGCTGAGTTTTCACTGCATGATTGTCAGTCAAATGAACCAGGACCTTCCCTTGCAATGCTGCTGAAGCTCTTCTCTTAGGTTGGCCTTCCCCAGCTCAGAGGAAAGTGGTGGATACTGTTGACCAGACAACCCAGCTGGGAGTGAGAGAGGAGACTGAAATCTTTTTGTGTGGTAGGTGAGTGTTTAGATATCTTCAGAGCAAACTGGACTGATACCAGTCATGATAACGTTTTCTTTTCTGCTGGTAGAATACTTCATCATTGATGCACAGAGTTTGCCTGTAAATGTAAATAAGTATTTAAGTAAAGAGGGAGCCAAACTAGAAGTGAAAACTGCCTTGTAAGGATAGCATATTAGTCTTTGTTGCAGCCTAATTTCCTCATTGTCACAGGAACATATGTGATGGTGGTAGTCATCCTTGTGGATTGTCTGCTTGTTCTTCAGAGATCATTAAACACAATTACAGGAAAAGAGATCTTTGTTTCTGAGCAACACTCAGCTTTTATATAAGTGTTCCACATTTTCTTCAAAATGCTTTACCAATTGTAACTAATTTTAACCATTTGGTTGGCATGAATATAAGACAGGATTTTTCTGCCAACTGATTCTCATTTGTTTTCATGGGGATTGAATGTCTGGGTCCTTAAGTCACCTTTAAATATGCCAGCCTCAGGTCGTGTTCGCTTCATGTAGCTTTCTTGCTGTTTAGTGTCTAAGGGTGAAAAACCTCCCCTTTTGGACAGAGATGGTAAATTCCTAGGGGCCTCTGTGAGGGCTGGATTTTTCATGTCTAAGTGGAGAGAGTCTCTGTATTAATGAAACCCATCTACTTTCCCCAGCTCCGCTGATGGTCTCCTAGCTGATTGTGGACAAGTAGTTGCTCCTCCATGGACCTCAGCTGGCCCATGTGTGAGGAGGCGTGGGACAGCCTTCCCCAGCCAAGGGGCCTTCAGAGCCAAGAGGAAGATGTGTTTTGGAAGGACTGGACTTGGCAGCACAATAAAAAGGAAGAAAATAGGGAGTTCCAGAGCCAGAGGCAGAGGGAGGCATGGTCTGGGCAGGGACTGGATGAGCAGAGTCAGCAGCAGCTGGGGTCTAACTCAGATTTGTCCTGCCGCTTACCTATGTCCAGGTATGGACCTGTTGCCTGTATTCATTTGTAAAGTACCTTTCCAAACCACGGGGTTTTAGTAATGGTACTGTTGTTCAACAAAGGCCTCTGTTTAGATGTGGGCTTTCTAAGCTAGTTGAGGCTATGAAAAACTAATAATAAAAAGGTATTAAAAACCTGGTAAGGCAAAGAGAGGCAGGGCAGACCCGGCTGGAAAGTGGAAAATATTTCCCATGATGAATTATAAATGAAAAGAAATGTGTTCCTGTGCTTTGAAATTTCTGCAGCATTTTTTTCACCATCAGAAATGCTAAAACCTAAAAGAAATTAAGTTAAACAGAAATAAATAAGATCTTAAGCAGCTCCTGCCTCCAGGAAATGAGCTCCTCCTTCTCCCTTTTCTATGAAAATATGTATTTAGAAAATAAACTGTTTTTCTGTTTGAAATTAAACTATCAAATATAAAAGGTTGACCAGCTCTAGGAAAGTCTGGTCTTGCGCTTAAGGCACTGATTTTGGACCGAGAGACCTGGGTTTAATTTCCACTTCTGCTACAAACTTTTCCTGTGTGACCTTGGGCTAATCCTTTAATCTCACTTTGCCTCTGTTCCTCATCTGTCAGATGAGGCTATGACTTCCCCACCTCACAGGGGTGTTATGAGAGTAAACACACCCTCCATGCCCTGCGCCTCACCTTCCAGCCTGCTCCTCTCCTGGGGCAGGGGGAAGGGAGGGGTATGGTCCACGCTTTGGGAGCCACTGAGATCGCTCCCACCATGGCCATCGGACAGACTGGCGAAGGCAAGGCTGAGTAGGACCTCCAGCAGACCCCCAAGTGTCCTTGGAGAGTGAGAGATGAGGGAAGAAAAACATTAAGCACGAGTGAACTGTGGGAAGGAGAAATTTGTTGTTTTCTGTCTTGTTTTGGTTTGTTTTTTCCTACTATTTCCCTGCGCTGTTTTCCACCCCTCAAGCCAGCACTCACCAAGTGTCCCTAGCACTCTAGCAGCACAAGAACCGGCCCCGTGTAGGGTTGGCTGCTTCCTGAATTAGTCTACATTTGCAGCAATTACCTTCTTTCCTTTCTAGCCAAATGTTTCTCTGAGCCTGAGGCCCAGCTAATTTTTTTTGTCAGCTCTGGTTGCGCTGGGCGGCCCTCCCTTCCATACGGGAAATATAGAGATGCCATTCAGGCACCTCTAATCCCGCTTTCACTGCTGCACTCATTAAAACATTCCTTTATTTATTTTAATTTTATTCTCTCCTCCCCACCACCTTTTCTAAACAACCACTTGTATTATGCTTTTAATTGCCTTTAGATTTCCCTGGTGTAACTTCTCCGGCGTCCGCATAGCCGTAGGCAGGGTGCGCAGTGCTGGGAGCCTTGCACATGGTCTGTGGGCTCGCTATTGACTCAGTGGCGTGCTGTGAATGAGTCAAAGATCCATGGGGATCGCTGGGGGTGGACAAAAGGGCGGTAGGATCGAAAGGGTGGAGGGGGGATGAGAGGGAAAAGCCAGCGAGACAGACACGCTCCACACTCCCTGCGTGTTGGTGGAGCATCTTCCCTCGGCACATGGAGAACAGCTTCAGCTGGGCTGCCCTGCCAGGTTTGGGGGGCAGCAACGTCTGCATCATGGCTCGGTGAGCACAAGCTGTAATGTGGCCTTATACAGGCATGACTTCATCTGTTTCCATAAGATTGCTTTCTCCCTCTCTCTTTCTTTGGCTGGTAATTGAGAAACGCATGAGCTCACCTCCTAGGAGCGGGAAATGAGAACCGCAAGAGGAAACGAGCTGGAAAGTATACATGGGCCGGAAAAAAAATATAGATTAGGTGGGGGGGAAGTCAGAGATGTTATGGAGAAGAAAAGGGACTCCTCCTGTGTGGGGTCATTGCCATATAGGGCCCACAGCATCTTCCCTTGCACTGCAGGCAAGGGCAGGGCTGGGGCAGTCCTGTTGACATCTGTGCGACTGTGCTTGTCTTGAGAGTATCCTCTGGGCACCAGGGGCCCAGAGGCAGGGTGAAAAATAGCCCAACGTGATGGTGGTACCTTGTGTGTGGTTTCTTGATACAAACACAACTTCTCTCTCATTAGTGCAGCTTATGGGACCTGCTAGCAAGGTGGAGTGTAGCCTGGGTGTAAATGGGAGCAGAGGATGAACTCACACACATGTGGGGCTTTCAGGTGCTTGATGGAGAAGGGGGAGGAGGAAGGAATGGTGTTTTAGGTGGAGTTAATCACCTGAGTGAGGTCTCTGGGGCTGGCAGATCCCAAGATGAGGGCTGCAGGGTGCTGGTGGTGGGAGAACTGCTCAGTCAGGCCATGCTCTCTGCCATTGGGTCTTGCTCATGTGCAGGTAAGCAGTGTCCATTGCCAACATCCCACCTCTTTGTTTCTTGTCTCTCTTTTCACCTAAATCAACTTTTAGAATTTGGAGAAAATGCCTCTGGATGTAGGCTATTCTCAGTTTGGTTCCACTTGATTCCTTGTGGGTTTTTAGTTTTGGAATGGAGATACGTGATAGAAGAAGTGGTTTAAAGTGGTCAGATTGGCAAAGAGAGCCTTGCTGCCTTGTTCCTTCAGTACTTCAAGTTTTTTCCCTGGTGCCAAATTTTCTCTTTCATCATGTGTCCTCTGCTTGCTTTTACTCCCTGCCCTAAGGATGTCTCACACCTTTCCCCTCTGCTGCTGTTGAGGTGAAGTTTGGGAAGAGACCATCTGTCCTCTCAAGGTTAGCTGTTAAACCTGAAGAACTTGTTCTTCAGTTGATGGTGACATAATATATGTCACCTGTCAGGGGGTTCTGTCCCCAGAGAGATGTAAAATGACCCCTGCTAATTATCTCCAGAAAGCTGCGATGTTGGGAGTCCTATGTGTGCAGCTGAGGGAGGGAGAAAGCTAATGAACCAACTGCAAGAGCTGTGGAGAGATTGCAGCATGTCCTGTTGATGCAGAAGGCTATTGTGATTCACCCAAGGTGGTCTGAGCAACTTGGAGGTTTGAAAATTATTTCTCTGTTCTCGATCTACATGGTCTTGATTTCGAGGTCTAAATGAAGACAGGTCAGAGATTAGGAGCAGCTGTAGTTGGCATGTATATCCATTTCTTTTGACCTGTTCCATCTCTTTTTGGTAATTCAGGATTTTTTTTTTTTTGTGTGTGCGTATGTATACCAAAGGAACTTCTAGCTGACGGGAAGCCTGTGCAATGTATTAGGGCTTTAGAAGACCTGTGCTGGCACAAGTGGGGACCCCATATACGTTATACACTATTTGTGTTTCCACTGAATTTTTTCCCCTTCTCTTCACGTTTCTTTTTTTTTTTTTTTTCACAGTTTTTCCTAAGTGAAACACTAATGTAGTAATGTTCAAACCCACAATGTTTGAATGGCCTCTAAATCAGGCAAAACAAGCTTGCCCAACCCTAGTTGAACAGACTGCACTCCTTTTCTAATTCATGCACACTCTGTTCATTTTGGCCTAATAAATACATTTCTGTCCTAGACCACGAGCGCTGGGGGACCTCGGAAAGTTTGACGTTGGCAGGAGAAGAGCAGGTGACCAGGGGAGAAGAGGAGAGACTGGATGGGTACTCACAATTCCTCTAGATGTCTAATGGGAAAGGCCAAATATTCCAAAACTGGTGTTGTGTGCAAAGAAACCCATGTTGGGAGATTCAGTAAGAATCTTGGATGTCACTCTTGTTTTTCAAAGGCTTGTCTTTGACTGGAAAAATCCAGCAGGTACTGAAACTACAGCAGTTTGGGGTCTCTGAGAATTAACTGAGGATGGAGTGTGTTATTACCCAGTTTTCAGTCTTGGAGCACAGGTCTCACTTGGATGTGATTGCTTTTATCTCTAATGCAGAGTATCTAAGCACCAGCAAAATTGTTGTCTTCAGTGCACATCACTCTTGCTGTAATGAGTGAATGTTTTTTGTTAAGTGGAGTTTCTTGAGACTCTGAAAAGGATGAAAGTATATGGAGTGCTCTTACTTACTTCTCCTAAATGCAGACACAGTTGTTATAAGGCTTGTGGCTGTGGCTTGTATTCGCAGTTGGTCTTAGAAGAGGCTCATGGCCCTGAAAAGCTGTGCATCCCTGTCCTTGTGTGTGTACCTAAACTGACCCATGGATGCCCCTAGTACTTCTTGTGTTTGCTGTTCTGCTTCATGCAGGTTGCTTGGAAGGTCTGTGGTCCAGACCTTGCAGTCATCTTTCCTGCTGTTAACCTGGGAGCAGGCCATGAAAAAGACAAATTATTCTGGCAGTGGGAGATCCCTTCTGACTGACATCTATCCCATGGAGAGAGCAGGCTGTGCATCTGGTGTGTTACAGGAGTGCTGTGAGCTCACGTTCACACCAAGTGACCTGACTGCAGAGCGTTATTAATCCCACTGCAGAGCCGTGGAGGGGTTGGGGTACACATTGGTTTTCTGCTGTGGGGGGAAGGCTTCTTTGCCTATCCTAAAGGTTTCAGCTCTGATCACAATGTTTTCTAGGATTCAGATGCTTTAATTCTAGATATCCAGCTCTCCAAGAAAGAAACTAAAGAGCTCTGTCTCCCTTGACTTGGAAGCTAGCATGGATCAGTTGTTGCTGTTCAGCTCTTTATCCAGTGGTGACTTCTTTGTGGGACTCTTGCTGGAAACAGTGTGTTGGTGTGTCCTTAATGTCAGTCAGGACACTGACTTGTTCACTCTGGACTTGTTTTCTCCAGTGGCCTGGAGGAAGCAAACACAGCTTTAAAGTAGGGTGCAGGTCTGTGGTGTAGTCACTACTCGGTGTGACCAGGTCTAGACTGATGATGAACTTATTTGGCTCTGTCTGGGCTCATCGTGAACATCCAAACTTTTCCGTGAAGCACAGCAAACAATAGCATGGCCTAAAAGAAATATTTATTTCTGCCTTCCATGCCTGTTTGCCCTGCCTTTCTACCTTTGGGCTTTAGAATATGATTCAGAACCTGTTTGCCTGGCATTTTACATCTTTGCTTTTCTAACCAATGTCTCAATGCTTTTGGGTTTGCCCTGCTTTCCTCTTCTCCACCTGGCATATCCCTGTTTGGTTTTTTTTTTTTTTTTTTTTTTTTTTTTTTTTTTTTTTTTTTTTTTGTCAGGCCTTTTGACTGGAAAAAGCAGGCTGTGCCTTCTCCCTTACACACCTGCCCTCATCTGTGTTGGCCACTCTGGTATTTTAATTTCTTTTTCATTGGCCCATTGCACACGTGTTGATTGGCTTTGCAGCTGAGGTCAAGGAATTTCCATGTCGTACTTGGAGAGAGGGTTTCCCCTTCACAGTGGCTGCCTCAACCATGCACTGCTTCATGTAGAAATAGCTTGGCAGCTCTTGGAAACAGGTCTGTGTGAAATAATATTGTCTCTTTGAGGTCAGGAAAAAAAATGCCCTTTTTATACAGTCATGCATACACTCTTAAAAAGCATTCCACAAAGCTTGTTCTGTTCCCCCCCCTCACACTCTCCTCCTGCCTTACCTTTTTCCTAAAACACTGGAGAATCCAGACTTGGAGTCTGACGGCACTGAGCATACAGCATGTACTGTCCCTTTTGAAATGCTGGCTACACATAAAAGCCTTGCTTAACACTGGACTCTGTTGCTTTATGATGTTGTGTGCACAGTATGTTGGTGGTGGGGTTCCCCACTGGGTGGGGAAGGAGGGTGGGTGGGATTAGGAGTAGGAGGTGTGGAGAAAAGCAGCTGGAGCAATGGGTGATATGTACTGTGGTTGCTGTGCTGGGGCTCCTGCTTCCCAGGCTGAAATAGGAAGCCAGGAGCAGGCAGCTGATGTCAAAGCTTGTGCAAGTAGTCATGGGATTATTTGTGTGTATTTGCATCATTGCTGATTTTATTTCTGGTTGTGATGCTCCTTGCTTCCTGGGAGAAGGGTAGGTGGAGGGGAACACATGGGAAAGAAAGGAGGGGAAAAAGCCCTACTGTTCCGGGCTATAGGGCAAATTCTTACCCATCTGCTGTTTCCAATGCTAAAGAGTGGCAAGAGCCATGCCTTTGGGGATGGATGGTCTCATTCCCAGACTAGGACTGCTGCTTGATGTGCATGTGCTGGTACATCCACTACCATAAATCTGTGTGATTGCTTGCCTGGTGACACAATTCCAGTTTAGGCCCATGCCTGATTAGGCATGCACACTGCCTGTCATGCACAGTGGAGCAAAAACCTCCAGTGCCAGGCTTGCATAAGCAGAGGAAAGCCCTGCAGTGGATATCCCATGGCCACACTGATGGACAGAGAAGCAGGTGACCTTGTGCTCTGTAATAGATGAGTAGTCTGGGTGGGCCCAGGTGCTGTGTGATGGTGTGCTTTAATGTTTCCCGTGTGCTCCCCTTACCATCTCAACTGCTCTTGTTACTGCAGCTGGGGAGAACTCGAGTGAAATCCCTGAATGTGAAGGAAAAATTGCTCTGTTTCAGTGGCCATAAAGGTCCATTTCTCCTGTCCTTGTCCATCTGCTCGCTCTTGAAAAGCAAATCAGAACCATGTGCAGATCAGGATGGCCCTCATGAAAAACATACTGTCTGAATAGGTTTGTTGGCCCTTGTAGTTAAGTACCTGCTCAGATTGTGCTCAATGATGTGTAAGCTTTGCCATTTGCTGAGTTGCAGACACCTGATGAGACTTTGTGCTGTCATAAGCCCCTGTGTGGTGGAGAAAACCCCAGCTCTATACCTATTGGATACACTTGGACTCTGAGGCCCCAGGATGGTTGAGCGGGAGGCATGGTGTATAACATAGGAAAAAATATTCTTTCCTCATGCTGCTCAAAATGTGCACCACTTCAGCTGGTCTCTCTGTGCCAGCCTGAATCAAACCATAGACTGCAAATACTCAATACTGCCTGAAATTCCCCATCTGCAGGATATTCAGATGTTTATTTTGGAAGTTTGAATGGTGAACTAGGTTGCAAAGGGAATGCAGTACTTGGGGATGGACCAGGATGTTGATGTTTGGAGCACAGGCGTGAATGGGGCAGCTCTTCATGGCTTGGCTGCTCTGTCTGCAGCCCAGCTGGCTGCAGCTGTAAACATTCACCTGTGGTCAGCATCTTCCATTTTTCCTTTCGTCAGAGGACTGGAGCCTATGCTCTGACACAGCCTAGCAGTACCTTAAAAAATTTTCCCTTCTATCACTTGGAGACTGAAAGATGAAATCCCACAAAACACCTCCCTTAACCATTTTCCATTTTATTATATGAAGTTTATCTCCCATTTTCCTGTTCCAGACACCTTATTCTCCTTAACCTTCTCCTTTGCATTCCTGCTAGTGTCAAGTTCCTTCCTGGCTTTTTACACTGACATTGGTTTCACTGTCTCTTCCTGGCCCAGGAGTTCAGTGCCTGCCCAGGCATGTCAGCCAGCAGGCTTGCGTGTATCCTATACATTTCATTCATTGTTGAGTGATGGCAGTGTGGTGAGAGCTTAACTCTCTGGCACCTTGTGGCACCAAGCTCCACGTGTTAGCTGAGCAAACTGCAAAATATTGATGGGCTTTCTTTTTCCTGTTGCAATAATGGTTTTGGAGTGTTTTTAGGTGGCCACCCTTTCTTTAGCATAAAAAAGTGAAAGTTTTCCCATTCACCCTGTATCAGTCATCATTTTGTACACTTCTGGTGCATGCTATTGAACCATTTGGACCTTGATCTTTCCTCCTAACAACCTTGGAAACCTTTCTGTGTCTCTAACAATTTTTTGGCATCCTTCCTGTTACCCCTGCTCTGAAACGGGCGAGCAGGCTTCGGCTCATTCTCAAAGTGTGAGTGTGTCATTGATTTATGTGGTGGCATTTATAACGTTTTTGGTATTGTTCTTTATTCTATTCAACCTAACATTTTTTGGTTCTTTTTTTCCTGATGGCCTCTCTGCACAGAGCAGATGTTTTCATTGAGCTGTCCGCAGTGACGCCTAGATCTTTTTCCTGAGTGGTTACAGTTAATTTAAAACCCATCAGTGTATTACCTCAGCAATCCCTTGATGTCACTGGTTAGAAGATCCCAGCTGGCTGCTGCTCTTAATTCTATTGCCTGTCTGTTTCCTATTATTTTTTATTATGCTTAAGTTTACTTGCATGCTGCGCCAGCTTTTCAAGCGAGGTGGGCACACTCATTTACAAGTGGCTAACACAGGCTCTCAAATTCTTCTGTTCATGTACATAAAAGCAGTGTTCATGCTTAGGTGTTTTCACAACATAGAAGTGCTTCCCTGTAGCAGGTACTACTGCGTAATGCCAGTACAAGAAAACAAGCGTGGCATATGTTTGCACATGTCCGTTTTTGAGAGCTCCCCTCACTGCTGCATGAAAGAGCAGCTTGTCTGCTGTGCCTGTCTTGATCGTGCCAGAGAGTAACCCATGCTGGGCAGCCCTGAATATTTGGCACCAGGCTCTTTCATGTAAAATTGTGTGGCTTCAATGAACTAACAGGGAAGGGGAGGAATTCTGGATGCATGGCAGGTTGGAAGCTGTCAGCACAGGCTTAGGCAACATAACAGTGCCCTTTGAGATCTCTGTGTATGTGTGGTTTCATTGTTTATCTGCTGGACAGTTTTGAAGACCTGTAAAATACTGTGTAGTACTTTCCAACATGTAAGATAACCTAAATAATACAAGGAGTCCTGTGGTGCTGAAAGTAGCACACCGAGGGGTTGCTGCGGTCTGCTGTGGCTCTGGTGAAGTCATATAGCCTGGAACAGGGCATGCAGGGACATTGCACCAGGTTTGCATTAGAAACCTCCATCCTGGAAGCCAGAGAAATTTCACTTGGCTCTCAGAGGAGCAGTAGTAAACCGGTGTTAATGAGAGATACTGGGAGACTGCAGGAAGGAGCCAAATGCTGTAACTCTGCTTACTGATTGGAAACATTGTGAAGTCCCCTCTTGCTTTGAATGGCTTTGCAAATGACCTTTGGCAACTGCCATCTCCTGTTTCAGAATCCATGCAGCTCCTCTGCCACTGAGGACAGAGTCTTAGGAAGACAGGATGGTTTAAACAGGAAAACAGAGACAGCTGCAGTATGACCAGTCTCCTACTGTGAGGAAGCTGAAACCGGTCTAATTTTGCTGAACTGTGATTTGGTTCAGTCCAAAGATTCCAATACTGTGCAATAAATGTTACAAGCTCCTTTGAGGAAAGGGAAAAAACCCTCTGATTCAAAGGCAAGGGGAGGAACTGCTCAGCAAGGGACAGAGAAGAAATTGCCAGTAATGATGGATGGGGGAAGCCCAGTAGGGTATTGCTGAGCAGGACCTGAGAGCGAAAGAGATGAATAGCTCTCAGTGACCAGGCTCCTCTGAAGTCTGTGATGTGGATAAGAACAAAAGCCAGCCACACTTGTCTCCTTGCTGTGGGAAGGGGATGGGGATGCACTGTTGCTTCACTCCACAGAGCTCCTAAAGGGGTGATAGATGATGTTCTTGAAGGATGAAGCTGCAGTAGATTCTTCAGCTCCTGAGACCGAAACTCGGCTGGTCCCCTCCTGCAAAGGGCAGGTGGCTTGTCTGGCTGCACTGGTGAAGCTCATGCCAAAAGTCATTGTGAGCAGTGTGCTATGCCCATTAACCTTGGTGGAGAATTCCTCCTGTTGTTATTAATGTAGAGCAAGAGCAACGTGTCTGTTGGGCCAGAATGTGGAAGAGATGAGCTGACCACGGGCACGTGCATAATCCTAGTGAAATGCCACATTGGAGCTCTGAGTTAGAGCAAAATTTCTGAATGTGGTGGGGCTAAGCAGTCCTCTAAAAGAAACAGATGCAAAAGTTTTCTTCAAGTCCTTGATGTGCCCCAGCACATAAATGGTGATCATGGCAAGTGTGACAGGTTTGTAATAGCAACCCAGAAGGGTGAAATATCCTTTCCCAGTGCATTTATTCCCCGTAAACTTGACAAGTGGGTCAATGGTGAATGCAGTGAGGACATACAGAAGCTTATTGCCTAAGCCAGATCTTAGATGGCAAAAAGCTGGAAATGGAAGTGAGGGAATACCTCCTGCTACAAGGAGTATAGGATTACAAGGAGCAGGTAAAAAAACTCATGCAATTCTGAAGTGTTACTGATGTGGCAAGAATGACACTGAAATGCTGAATGTGTTAGGGAGTTGAAGTACCCTGGCCTTCTGCAATGAAGGAACAAGAATGCCTGTGCCTAGCAGGCCAATGAGGAAGGAAGCCAGACTCTGGCAGCAAACAGGCGGGCCAAAGAGCACAGAAATGAACAGAAGAAACCATCCTGCTGTACTTTACAAGCACATTTCCCGCTTTTTCACTGCCTGAAGAAAACTAGGCTGAGTCTGTAGTGGCCTGAGCTAACCAGGCTGTCCATCAACAGGGACAGGGGAGAAACAGATATGCTGTAAGGCCAAGTGTGCATGGGAAGATAAAAGGTAGTGCAGAAACTTGGAGGCAGTGCTGGCTTGTAACTGCACTGGAGGGAATAAATTGGTTTCCTTGCTGACAAAAGGCCTCCAGCAGACCAAGCAAACCCATGCAAGAGATATCAGACCAGCTCTGGCAATGATGAGGTTGAACTATGAGGACACAAAAAGCAGCTGAAACTCTCATGCAGGCCTAGACTGTGCAGTGGGAAGCACTCTGCTCACCTCTAGTCTGAAACTGGAATAAATCAATGGTCCTTTATCAGCTTTCTTTTCCCATAGACATAATTTCCCCATGATTTTGCTGTGGCAGTTGTTTCGCAGATATTACTGTACTGTGGCACACTTTCCAGTTCCTTGTATTAGAACATGGGCTCATTTCTCTATGAATCATCTCTTTGCTAACTGCTTTGTAAACTGCAGCAGAGCAGACTATGCCTAGCACAGAGCCAGGCTCCTCAAGCAGCGTTCTGGTTGATGACCAGATTCAGAGGCTATTCCTTTCTGCAGCCTGGTACCAATCTCTGTGACACCACCGTACTTACTGTCATTTTCTTGCTGAGGAACTGCTCACCAATCCATTCTGGGATGGCAGCAGCCATTTTCAGCCTGCATTGGAAAGGTAGTGTGAAAAAGGTCTTGCTGTGCTGTTCATGGAAGCAATTTGTCGTTTTAGGATTTCTTTATGAGCCCCAATCCACAGAAACCTCTCGTCCTTCCACACCTTTGTTTTCCTACTTGATAGGAGCCCTCAATCCCCATACTGTGTGTATGCTTAGCAAATGAGGGCTTCGAGATGCAATACCACTGGGAACAATGTGAATCAGGAATGTAATAAAGCCAGAGGCATTGTAACCTAGAGCTGTACTGAACAATGTGGGAGAAATGCTGTCAAATCTGTGTGTGTGTGAGCTATTATATCCCCAGCTAGCCCCCCTCCAAAAGTTTGCTCAGCATGCTGACTTTCCAGGAGCTTTCTCAGTGCTTGGAACAAGTTAGCTATCTCCTGCCAGAACTGAGAGAGGAACACGACTGGCTGACGAATACCATATGTTCCAGGCTGGCCAAAGGAAACCTAATTGTGTTTTGTTTAGCTTGTGTACTTAACTGGGTTTCTGTAACAGGGCTAAGTTGGTTTGGTTTGGCTTTTTTTTTTTTTTTCTTTTTTTTTTTTTTCTTTTTTTTTTCTTTTTTTTTTCTTTCCAGGTAAATGGGGCTGATCACTTCTACACTGTCCTGTGACAGTTCTGTATTTTGCCCTGGAAATGTAGGGCACAGCCTTCTGCCACTTCCCTAATGGAAGGGATCAGGGGAGAGGTGAGCAAAGGGAAAGGCACTTGTCAGCAGGAGTGATCAGAAATTGCAGGACTAAAATCTCATTCTAGGCAAGGAACATCCAGTTCTGAAGAGGAAAAAAAAATGCTTAGACTGACCAGAAGGTTCCCCATCCTTTTTTACTGGTTGTTAGGCCATCAGAATGGGAAAAGTCTGTTTGTGACCTGGGAGTGGGAGCACAGAACTGTGAATGTCTAATATCTAAATGTAGATTTGCTATGTTAAAAGTGGCTTAAAATTGGAGCTGCATCAGTCTGCCGAAACTAAAGGCTGATCTCTCTTCTGAGACCACCATGACAAAGTACTGTCCCTAAAAGGCACAGATTGCAGCTTGCAGAAGTTGGACTGATGCTGAGCGAGGATCAGTTCCTAGAGACACCTGACCCTGGATGGAGCTAGAAGAGAACTTATTCCCACTCCCTGATGTATTTTGTTCCCTTTAACTGCCCTAAATGCTTAGGAGGAGGCCTCATCTTAAGTCATGTGATTGTCCAGCATCTAGCACAATCTCTGCTGGAGGAGGTGGAGGGGAAAATCACTGGGCATTGTTGTGTTGCATATAAGCTCTGGCTCTCCTAAGACAGGAGCTAGCTGGAAACCTCGTACCCAGTCTTGTCCTTCAAGTTGTTGGAGCATGTAGACATGTTCTCCCCAGTTTCCTGGACAGCCTCAGCTGTGGTGTTAACAGGGGCATGCAGCAAGCTTTGCATCAGCTAGGAAAGAGTTGTAAATGGTAAGTGTATGCTGTTCTGACAGACAAGCAGAAAAGGATGGGGGCCTTGATTTCTAGCTGAGCAGAAGTGGTGAAATGAAGCTAAAAAGCAGCTGCCACTTTAAGCGGATGTCTTCCCTCCCCATCTCTTATTTATCTCATACCTTCCTGTTTACACCATCACTTCCTGCAGCTCCCGTTCTGCTCATTTAGAAGTCAGGTCAACCCAAGGTCTGCCCCATTTCTGAGCACCAAACCAGTGCAAGTGTCACCATCTGATGCTTCCAACTAGATACAGGCTATTGGCTGCTTCTCCCTCTAGGCTGCTGTGCCACAGCAAAGTGAGGGAATGCTCCAGATTTGATGGAAGATAGAAGTTGGCACAGTTCTTGACTTCTTCCCCCAAACATGTCCCCTGCTCTGCTGTGTCCTTTCACTTCTGACACACTTGTTTATCCACAGGCTGCTTGTGTCCTGATATTCTGCCATGTGCTTTACTGCCCACACAAGCATGCTCAGCTGCGTGCTCAGCGACCCACCTATCTAGATATTCATACATGCTGAATCACTCTTCCATGTACACTCATAGCCACGCTCACAGATGGACTCTGATTCTTGGGAGCCAGGCTGAAACTCTCCTTCAATCTGCCACCCCTGTGTCTTCCAGACAGGGGATGCTCTTCCCTCTTGGAGATCTTTGTAGTATGTTTGTTTAATAATCTGTTTATTCTCAGGTCCTTAGGGAAAAGATGGTCATGCCTCCAGTCATGTGGAGGGAAAGGATGAATGTTGACACCTCATTTCTCCAGCCTGCCCATGCTCTGAGATCTGCTCTTGAAGGGCTGGCAACATGTTTGAGTCCAGTTCCTCATTTTGTCAAGGTAAAAGACCATCTCATCACCTTTTCATGGCTGAATTTCTAATCTCCTTGCTTGGCTTGCCCCCCTGGCTACCATCCTAAGTTGTGTGATGACCACCCTGATAAACTTTGAGGCCAAGTGCTTGCTGGAGGCTGTCTGTCCCACACAAGTACCCAGGGCCATGTATGGTCCTGCTGATGCTGCAGCATGAGCTTGTTGGATAAGACACTCCCCGATCAGAAACATCTTCAAAGCAGAGCATCCTGTTGCCTGAATGTCCCCTGTTCAGTGTGAAGTGTGTTAGCTCCCTCCCTGCCCCCTCACTCTGATTCCACGTTGGACCATTTAAGAATTAATGAAGGCCAGATGCATGTTCTGCAAATGTAGGATCTCTGCATTTTGGAGTAGAAGCTGGCTTGATGCCTCTGTGTCCTTCGAATCCTTAGTACAGCTAATAACAACCAGAGGCAGCTCCTCAGTCTGAGGTAGATCCCACCTCAGCAGTGACGTCCCTGTGACCGCAAAGGATTTCTCAGGGACCTGGAGGAGGACCAGCTTTCAGCCGTGGAGCCCAAGGATCTGGTTTCATCTCTCACCAGCATTGGCGGGATGAATTTGGAGTGACTGAGCTGTCCAACAAGCAGGTGATGAGCTAGGCCAGCACCGGATTTCTGAGGGGGAGGGAAGGAATTCAATGTATTTTGGTGGGTGTAAAAGTAAGGGGTGGATCATACTAATGGGAGCTGTCCATGTGTTGAGATAACTGCACCGACTATTTCGTGTTACCAGGCCTCTTGTGAACTGCTAACCCTCAAGGCAGGGATGAGTCAAGATGGAATGTTGCATTCCAGACTGGAATCTGACCTGCTAAAATGCCATTGCCACAGCAGCTGTGCTTCCTTGCTGCACAAGCAGAGCTTTTCTTCTTGCAAAGTGTCTCAGACATCTCTGCTGGCCGATGGATCCCGGAGTTTGTTGCAGAATTGTTCTCTGGATGTCTTCATGCAAACACAGGGCATGCGCTGGGGGTGTTCGGCTTGGTGTGGATATCTCTGTGCATGTGTGTGAAGATATTAGAAAGAGGGTGACTTCTGGTTGCAAAACTGATTTTGTTGCTCCCAGGAGGGAGAGAGCCTCTCAACCAAGTTTTGGCCCCAAAAATTTCTTCTGATTTGTTTGTTGAACAAATTTTTGCACACGACTGTTTTATCCAGAGGACTGCCCCTTGGCAGGAGGCTGTGGTTTGCTGGGCATAGATAACTGGTAGTGGATTGTGATGCTGCATGACTTTACTCATCACAGCTCTGCCATGAGCATTCAGTAATGGTTGGGCCATGACCTTGTTGTATGTTAATGACCCTAATTTGAGCTTGAAGTGATTTATGGACGGCTCCGTGGCTGCTTGTAGCATTCATGAAGGATATTTCCATCTCCCATCAGCCTCTGGCATTCTGGGACTTGCGCAGCTCCCTAGTAGTGGTAAGGATTTCTGCAGGGAAAAAACCTCATCCCCAAACAAGCCCAACTTCTCAGATCTTCAGTACAGAACCTTCTCTCTTTTCCCCTTCTCTCCCCATCCCCTTCAAACATACCTGTGGGTAGAGGTAGTGTTATTGGAGCAGCCTGTTTGACTGCTATAATATTTTCCACTCAGATCCATTGACTTCTATTTCATGTTTTCTTTGGATCAACACCTTTTGAGAGCAGTTGAGGCTGCTTGAATTTGAATAGTTGGCGACAGTGCGTCACACTGCTATCTTTTCTTGGTTTCACCTCTAGAAGGCAGTGATGATATGTCTACATACAGTCACCCAACAGAAGTGTATGTCTCTATGCCCCTCTCAGTGGAGGCCCTTTATCCGTATATTGCCAAATGTGCCCCAAAGGAACACAGCACGATTTTAGAGTGTGTTTACAGCAGATGTATAAAGGAGGCAGGGATCACCATTTTTCTAAACCCTTTTCTAAGAGGGAACTTTGGCTAGTCTGATGACAGGAAAAAAGAGGAAATTTGTTGTTCTAAATTGTTTTGTGGCTTTTTTTTTTTTCCTCCTGACCTATGATAGTTGGTCAAAAAATGAGAAAAGAAAGTATAAATCTTTTGGGCAGCGCTGGGAACTCTGAAGCTTGCTGCTAAAACCACTGTACTGTTCTGACCCCACCAAGGTAGGGAGGCTCAGAAGAGCTTGGGGTGTCTGCTTCCTAGGAGTTTGCCCTCCAGTCCCCTGTCCCTATATCCATCTTCTGTTGCCTCAGGAGAGAACAACCTAGGGGCACACAAGAGCTGACTGAACAGTAGTAAACTAACAGAAAGGACAAACGTGGAACTCCTGATGCAGCTTTTCTCATTAAGACCATTACTTGGGTTTTTTCTTTGTTTTCATGAAGCATCAAGGACTAAAGAATTTCAAAAGCAATTAGCAGATAGATAGGATTTCACCCTCTGATGTATGGGAAGAAATTTATTTGTTTGTCTAGAAATGGAGTCCCTACAGGAACAGAAAAACAGTCATAGAATTTGAGGTGAGAAAAAGAAAATAAAACCAGATCCAGTGAGGTGGGAATTATCATTTCATGCTTCTAAACATTGGCATCCCTTGCTGAATATCATCGTGAAGCTTATGATGTTTGTGGATTTTATTTGAGACTTGTGGTCTTTATTTGAGCTCTTGGAATCAAGAGGCTGAATGAGATTCTCAGCTTTCTATTTATTTTTATTTTTTCAGACTAGCATTTCCAGCTCTCTTGATCCTGGAAGAAAACAACTTCACTTGAAAATATGAAGCCTCAAGGGTCCAAATAAGAAAACAGATGAAAAATACTCCAAATACTTTTGGGTTGGTTAAGTCTTATTATTTTGAAGCCTATATCATTCTGTTCTAGGGCCACACACAACATTTTTGAAGCTGAAAGCTGGCAACACTCACGCTTTTTATCCAAAGCATTTTAGAAAGTGGGTGAATGTTGGTGGCTATCGTGAATGAGAATGTGTGGGGGTGATCTTCCAGACAGCATCTCGCAGGCCTGTAGGCTCCTTGTGCATGGCAGTGGGAAGTCCCTGCCTTGCAGAGTTCATGTACTAGTCATGGTAGGCAAGGGTGTCTAGAGGGGTGTCTTTTCCCCTCTTCTGTTTACAGTTATCTGTCTGTAAGGAGGAAGTAAGTGAATTGCCCGTGAACCCAAGGAGAGAGGGAGGAATTTAAATCAGATTTGCCACAGTTAGTTATATATGTGACCCATTGGCAGTGTGCTGCTCTGGCTGAGGGAAGAGTGGGAAGACACATAACAACAGAAGGTGCCCCATCCTGCCCTGGGACAGGACATGTGGATGGACACTGTGCAGGGCAGAGCAAGGGTGAGAAGGGCTCCTGCAAACGGAGAAAAACAGGGGTGGCTGCACAGCATCAATCACAGACTCTCCTCCTCACCACGGTGGCTGCTGTTGTTGTTTCTGCTTTTAAAACAATATGCAAGAAACCATCCAATATCCTAGGGCTTTTGTTTATCTAGATTTTTATGACGAAAAAAAAACTGAAAAGAGGAGAAAAAGAAATGAGAGGGGAAAAAAATGCATTCCTTCCAACCAAAAAGTCATGAGTTTTGATTCAGTCTAATTACACAAGTGATATTTTTATAACCTCTGTGAAGTCTCCTTGCTTTCTTGGTGTGTCTCCATTGTTTATGTGAGAGTGGCCAGGTAGCCAAGGCAAAGTAATGCTGCGAGAAAAATTCCCTCGGTCTTGGAATATGCTGCGCTCTCTTTTTGGCTTCATAAACAAGTCTGTTTTCCTGGTTTCAGCCCTCTCTTAGGTTCTTTTGTTGCCTCTTCCTCTAAACTAGGGTTACTCATGTTCTGCCCAGCTGTGGGCCATGTTGGCAGCTTTGTAGCATCCCTTAAATATGCACAAAGTAGTACATAGTGGGGCCAGGCCTCCAGTAAATTAAATCACTCCTGTTCTCTGTGTCCTCTTCTGTTTGCAGAAATGAAACAAAGCCCATGGTGGCCCCTCTGCAGACTGATAAGGGTAGCCCCTGCCCAGGTGTGGCTTTCCACACTGCAGGAACATGGACCTGGGAATTCTGCCAGACAGCCAGCTGTCCATGACCCAGCAGTGTGTCCTGGTGGCCAAGAAGACCAATTGTGTCCTGGGAGGCATTAGGAAGAGCATTGCCAGCAGGTCAGGAAGGTGATTCTGTCCCTCTGCTCAGCCCTGGTGAAGAACACTACCTGGGGTAGTGTGCTGAGCTCTGGGCTCCTCAGCACAAGAGAGACATGGAGCTCCTGGAGTGGGTCCAGTGGAAGACTGCAAAGATGGTTACGGGTCTGGAGCATCACTCCTGTGAGGGAAATCTGAGGGAGCTGGGCCAGATCAGTCTTGAGAAGAGATGACTGAGTGGGGACTTCATCAATATCTGTTGGTATCTGAAGGGAGGGTGTCAAAAGGATGGGACCAGGCTCTTCTCAGTGGTGCCGAGCAATGTCCAGAAACTGAAGCACTGGAAGTTCCACCTGAATATGAGGAAGAACTTTACTGTGCAGGTGGCTGAGCACTGGAAGAAATTGCCCAGAGAATTTGTGGAGTCTCCCTCACTGGAGGTACTGAGGAACCATTTGGACACAATCCTGTGCCAGGTGCTCTGGAATGACACACTTGAGCAAGGAGGTTGGACCAGACGACCCACTGTGGTCCCTTCAACCTTACTCTTTCTCTGCTTCTCTGACTCCTTGTATGGGTGGGGCCAGGCTGTCTGGGAGGCTGCAAGGTGGAGGGAAGGTGTGAGGTGGATGAAAGCCAAATGCTGTGCTCTGCAGTGGCATGTTTTTCTGAGCAGTCAGAATGTAATCAAAAGATAGGAGTCCAGCTTCTGCTGTACCCACCCCAAGCATGCATTTCTTGCTTGATTGAGCAAGCCTTAATGCTTATTCCTGTAGCAACAAATAGCCCAGGTGACAGCTGCACATTGTTGCCTCCTTTGGAGATTTGCTTTGGTGTTTTTGGAGATTGAGATTTTCTAAGACAGTTGCACAGCAGGGGCCCAGAGAAGACATCATGTGGAGCAAGGAATTGAAGAAGCAGCAGCTTGAGCTCATGGGTAGACCTGATGGAAAAAGGTGGACTGAACTGTTGAGTTGCCATGTATTCTGAGTGCTGGAAATAAGTTTTGTTTGCTTTGACTGCTCTTGTTTTTTGCATCGTGTTCACTGGTATCATGAATGGTGCTGGCAACGGCTGTGAGTTGGTTCCAGCTCTTTGGGTTTTTTTACCTTCCTGTAGTGCAGGTGACTTTGGGACGTGGATGTTCAGGTACTGGAGCTGCATTTAATCACCACAGGGCAGTGTTACTCTGTGGGTGTACTGGGGGTTTCAGAGGATCTGGTGCAGACGGTGATAGGAGCTGGAAGGAAGAGGTTCATCCCTGCAGATAGCCAGCATTTATCCCACAGGCTGGCTGCTGCAAGTGTGATGGTAGAGAAGTTGCAAGGTTTCTGAAAAAGGTTTCAAAAACTGTCCTTGATTTTGATTGTTCAGTTATTTATTATCAAACCGGTAATAAATTGCATATGCTTGTTGCCTCATGCTTTGTTGCTCTTGAGATACTGCCTCTTGCCTTGTTATAAAAGACCTTGCTCAGAGACCCATCACTGAAATCTATCCCTCAGTCACAGAGATCCATCCATTCCTCAAGTATTTAAGCACTGAAGTTCCTTAGGTGATGTGCTTCTTGGATCACCCTGATGGTGTAACCATTGTGCTGCTGGGAGATTTGGAGAGTTCAAAGGTGAAATGTGCTGTCTCTATGTATTTGTCTGCATGGTTACTTAGACAGCACTGCTGTGCACCAACACCACAGCAAGCCTTTTTGCCCCTTCCAAACCTTGTGAGAAATGAAGCTGAGGTCTCAACTGGTGACTGATTAGCTTTGGTCTCTCTTGCAAGGAGACTGTCAGTTCCAGTCTAGCACTCGTGAACTCTTCCCACACCTATTGATGTTTTTGTGATGGGCTGTCATCCATACATTTCATGTTTGGAACAACTGGTACTAACTCTCCTCTTGGGTGCTGTTTTGGATGGTGTGGAAATAAGTGCGTGTTCTCCAAACGTAATTTTGTCAGTGGACTGCCTGAGGAATGACATGAAGCCTTTAGCAGAGACATGGGGAACTCAGGAAAGAGACTCAGCGGTTGAATAGTTGAGCCCCACTCAAATGGTGTGTTCAGGAAAGAGACAAATAGGAAACGAGAAAAGAGACTGGCGTTTTACCAAAGATGACACTTGGGTTCTTGGGCTTAGATGTGAGGTTGAGGGTGTGTGTGAAGGAAGGCAAAAGCTCACTGAGGAATACGGCAGAAGGAGACTGCTCACCTGGCAGTGAGAGTGCTCACTGTGAGAAGTCCACAAATAGGAAGATTTGAAACAGGCCATGGTGGGAAGAAATGGAAAGACGGTATGAGTCAGAGGCAGGGACAGCCAAATTCAGCACCACTTTTAAGCAGAGGAAACTCCGCTGACATCTTATAGCTTCGGGCAAGGACCAGCAAAAACATCTGGGCTGGATCTTGAGCAGTGTAAATCTGCTTGGGGGCCACTGCCTTCAGTGGTGCCACACTGATCCGTGCACATGAAAGTATTGGGCCTCTGCTTGCCTTCCTGCCTGCAGTCCTGCCTGCTTTTTGGGTCCTGCAGAGCTCTCTGGCTGAATTTGTGGGTGTCAATGCAGGGGGTTTCCTGGTAAATGAGAAAAATGCTGTCCTTCCACCCTGCTTCATCTGCCTGGGATTTCCGACAGAAAGGCACTGACTAATTCCATCTGGCAGGCTGACCATGCTTCAAAGACTGCAAATCCCAAGACTTCTAACTTACAAACAAAACCATGCATTAAAGAAGGGAGGGGAAAAAAAAAAAAAAAAAGACAGCTCTCCCCAGGGATAGTCTCTGCAAAATCCAAAACAAGGTCTCAGTGCCTGCCCTGGTGCTCCGGCTGACACCAGTGTTTTTTCTGTCCCTTTTAAAACCAAGCTGGAGTGTTCCCTACTCCGCTGTTTGACACCTCTGCCTCCCTTATTCCCTTTGGTGAGTGGGGCTGGGGGGAGGAGGCTGGAAGGGAAAGGCCAGAGCAGAGGAGGAAAGAAATGCCTGGTATTGATCCACCAAGGCTGGCCAGACTGCAAGAAATTCCGGTTTGTGAAAAATGTTGTGGTTTAGAGCATTTGTTTTTGTTCCACAGTGGGATGAAACCAAGACTTTCTGGAAGGAGGGAGGAGCGGGGGGGAGAAGAAAAATGACCTTTTTTTTTTTTTTTTTGGTGGTTGTTATTGAGGAGGAACAGCCTCCCTGCAGTACAGATGCCCACACTGCGTGGCTGGGGAGTCCTCTCCCGACAGCCTCTTGTTTGCAGCCTGTGTTCCTCTAGTAGGGTAGTGCAGGGATTGGATTTAAGCCCCTGCAGGAATGGGTAGAGACCTCCTTCTGCCTCCAGCTCATCGTACACTCTGGATAGAACAGAATCAGGGGGTGACCTTCAGGACAATGACCTCCCCTGAGACAGTCATGGTGGAGTTTGGCTGCAAAACTCCATGAGATCCCCTGCCTTGTGACAATTCTACCCTCACTGAGTTTTTACCCACTCAGGTGGGCAGGTTTCCCAACTGGTGTGGGGAGTGAGCTGCACAGTTTCTGGAGGATGAAGAGGGCCCCTGACTTCAGCAATGTGAAGTAGGGAGGTTCTGACCCAGAGTTCATACAAAGGGGAGTTTGGAGTGATTACCAAAACCCCCAACACCTTAAAGATGTTGCTCTTGCCTTTTAAAATGAGTGTGTTGGCTTTTCCCACAAGCCCCCTTGTCTTGCATAATGCCAATTCCTTTCAGGGAAGTGTAGAAGGACATAAGAACCAGAGCAGATCTGGGAGGGGAAGGCTTGAAGATGTCAAAAAGTAGGACATAAACATAGCACTCTTTTGTTTCCAGGCAACTCTAAGAGCATGGTGAAGGGATATCTGGGCTTACCTTTAGGTGAGCGACCAGTGCCTTTGAGCAAGGTCAGTAGTGACCTAGCCTTTTTGCATCTCTCCCAAAGCCAGGGAGAAAACTGGCTAGCAGAGCTGGGAAGAAGATGGACAGTGCTGCTGTGGAGGGTACCATGAAAGCTATGATCTGGAGACACCCTCTTGGTGGCCCTGTGAGGTGTTGGTCAGGTCCCAGATCCCACCATATGCGCCTGCATGTGCCTCCCAGGCACGGCCTGTGAAAGCTTGCTCCACTGTCTGAAGAACAGCTGTGGCATTCTGGTGATTTCCAGCCTATCCCCACACACCCACACCTTGTCACTGTTGTCAAGACAGGAATGGAAGTTATCCCATGCTGGCAGCCCTTGGGAAATGCCCTGTCTGTTTTCTGGGAGGTAAAACCTCTTTTCTGCATGTTAGTCAGCAAACTCTGCAGGCGAAAAGAAAGAGAGAGAGGAGAGAAAGAAGTGTCTGCTGTGAGTCACAAAGAGGGCTTTTCCTGAGTCTGTGGGATTACAAGGGAGGGTGGGGTGAGGGTGCAAAGCGTGGCTGCTATAAGCAGACCTACTTTCCACCAAGCCACAAGCATGAGGTGTTGGAGCTCACAGGCCCAGGAGCACAGTGGGATTTTCATTAGCTCTTTCCAAGACAGGAGGGCTTGCAATAAAACCTGAAGTGTCTGGTAATTTGATTGTCAATGGCCACATCTTCCAAGACAAATGCTTTGGACCAGCCACAGAGTGAAGAGCCAAGGTTGCTTGGGGAAGGCTGCTAAAAGAACAGGTTTATTCCTCCAAAAGGAATTTCTTGGCAAGGATCATATCCAAAGCTTTTTCACTAGTTGCAAGATTGTCATGTTGGCGGGTGTTCCTCTCTCCCTGGCATCTACTGCCCTCACCCAACACAGCTCTCTGGACTTTTACCCACACACCTGTTGTCTTGCTCTGTTATTGCGAAGCAGGAGTGTTTCAAACCTGTCATGAGCCAGCATCTAGGGATTTCCCGGGCTCTCCACCTTTCCCTGTAATGTTGTTGGGTGTCCCTCCTTACAGAGGAGGCCTTCCTGCTGAAGGAAACCAATTGTGGGTCTAGGAAGAGCTAAGAAGGCTGGTAGCCAAATCGTGGCTGCCAGAGCAGCTGCTGCTGAAGCTTAGGGCTGTCCTTCCTTGGCAAGGCATGTGTAAAGCTGTCTGATAGTGTCTGGTAACCTCCAGAATCAGAACTGTGGACTTTCCATTTCCTACTGGTAACAAGGGACAGATGCCCAGTGAAGAGACATGGATAGAACTCACCACCGTGGCTGGGTGTTTTTCTGGGTTTATGCCTGGCGCCACCTCCATGCACAGAAAGGCAGCAAAGTGGGCTCTTTCTTGCTCTTTGTCTCTTTTGAATTGATTCTAGGTGTAAGTTTCCCATGGCTTCTCCTGGCTAGTTCTCATGTTGCCAATGGGCCAAAGTGCTGCAGAGGAAGGCCAAGTATCTGGCAAAGCCATTGCCAACAAAAAACCCAAGGTTAAGGCTGGAACTCCTCTCCTGGTGAAGCTGAAGGCAGGGGTGAGCCTGCAGTATGGCACTTTGTTACTTACTATACTGACCTAGCTCAGAAGGGAGTAAGGAGGAATATTGTTTCCTTGGTCTTACTATCTTTAAGTTTCATATAAGAAAAAGAATTCACTCTTTCCCCTATGCTGAAATATGCAGATGTGCCGTGCACCTCTGCAGGCTGTGTTGGAAGGAGTCACTGTGCTCTGTTTTAAATATTTGACAACCCCCTCATTAATTGTTGGAAAGATTGCCTGATAATTTGGTGGAGTCTTGAGCCTGCAGAATGTCACTGTGAGTGATATGTATCTGTATATCCTATAGTCCTGGAAGAACTGTTGAATCCTGTGAAGTTCTTGGCTTTGGAAAGTCGCTTTTCAGGCACATTTTTTCCTGTAACTGAATTCCAAGTTTTTTTAGCAACTCTGCCTCCCCTTTCTCTTCCCCATTCCCCTCTCAAAAGGGACATTTAAAGGAAGATACAACTATCTTCACATCACCTTCTCTCTGAAGAGAAATAGAGGTGACATTGAAGAAGAATTGCAAACCAAAGCAAGGGAGAGTTGCCCCCTTGTATCCTACCTGAAGTGTAAATGGGAATAATGTCTCTTGGGAAGTTGTTCAACACTCATCATAAGACCCTGTATTCATTTGCTCATGATTTTGCCAGTCTCAAACTGTTCTCACTGTCTTTTACGGTGCCACACATGTGACTCAGGATAGATTTTTCTTGGGATGGTGTACTCTGAAATGGGTCACTCATTTCCAGGAACAAGATGAGGAGAAAATTCCATTATTTTTCCTTCTGTGTTTGAAAAAAGACAAAATGAAAGATTTTTTTTTTGTGTGTCTGTGTGTTAATTCACCAAGGCAGCTGATTTCTTCCTTCTGAATGAGTCTGAGATGTTTTTAAAGAATCACTAGGAGGTAGAACTCACCTCTTTTTTAGTGCTGGTTGTTTATTAGGCATTAATTCCATGTAATTTGTCTGAACTAAGCTTTCCCCATCCTCTGTGGAGAAAGATGAGGGCATTCAATCCGCCAACCTTAAAATATGTACCTAATAGTAGTGAAATGAATTGCATCCTGGGGGTTCATGACAGAGGTAGTTTAGAAAAATTGTTTAAAACACACTCCTCATTTTTAGACAGATGAATTCAACCCTCTGAGACTGAGGAAGAGCCTGCTGTTTTTCCTATGAAAAACTGATTGTTTTCAGCTGTGTTATATGTTTTGGAGAAGAGAAAACCAAAAATATATCTCAGTCTGCTCATGGTGGTGAAAGTCTGGTAAATGCTTTGATGAGTCCACTTGAACAGTGCATTGCTGTGGCACTTATCCCAAAAGCAAGAGAGTGTATTTCATCCCTGAACCTTCCTAATGACTCTCATGGCACCGTGATTCCAGGGAGGTGGTGAAAAAGCTGTCTGTCTTTCCCGCAGTCTTGGTGGCTTCAGTGCTGGTGGTGCCCAGGAGGCAGGGAGGAGGTGAGCAATCAAACTACAAATGCAGAAGGACTACTGGGAGCTGAATGTGGGAGAGAAGGCAGCAAAGGGAGCAGCTGGACACAACAAGTGTGGCATGGGAAGACCAAGTGGGAAGTGAGGACCAGCAGGAGGCCTGGGACTTCAAATGCTACTGGAAGGCAGAAGGGGAGACTGATACTGGGAAAGGAACTGTAGAGATGGAAAGTGAGATGGGAATTGCACATGTGAGAAGGCAACTGAGGCTGTCGGAGGGGCAAAGAACTTCAGGATGTTAAGCAGAAGTTCAAAGTTCAACACAGACCAAGTCCTAGAGGACGAGAAACTAAGTTGTGGAGGCAGCTGCACAGAATGAGGCAGAACAAAGGCTGTGGGAGACAAGCAGAAAAATTCAGACTTGGATGGGCACCAGGGAAGAATGATTGGGAATGTCCTGTAGAAAAAACCGGCTGTGTCACAGCCATGTTCAGGGGAACCAGTTACTGCTTTGTGAATAACCTGGATTTTGGCATTTGTGGGACTTCTAGCTCTTGGGATATAACATTCTTTGTCAGTATAATACTGTAGAGACTGAATGTATCTTTTCATCTGGATTTTTCTCTCTGCCCTATTTCATGTACTAACTTTTCCTTGTTTTTCTCTACTGCTTTTTCTAGCCTTTCATGAGCAAACTTTGGGCCCAAGAAGGTTTAGGCTGAACCCTCAAACATATGCTGTTCAAATAGCTTGAAATATTGAGTGAAGCATGTAAATCATTCATTAACTGAAGTAAAGGTGTATATGAAAATGATTTCCAGGAAAAATACCTTTGGAAGTCCGAGGAAGAGCCTGTCACCTCTTTAGTAGGACATAGTCATTCCTTTCCAGCTGATAGCCCTGTGTTGGGTGTCAGCATTGTGCCTGGATCTTCATCTAAGTGATTACCAAGCAAATGGTTAAAATCAAGGGGGTTCTAAGAGCAGACCTGCCCCTGATCATCCAGCTCAGTGAGACCAAGTGCAATCTGTTACAAGGTCCAAGGTACAGCTTGATTTTAAACATCTGCTTAAGCGCTTTTGTACTTTTAGTTGCTGGGAAAAAGTTACTGGTGTTCCTGGGTGGCAATCTGTAACTCACACCCTTGCAAGGGGGTCAGCAGAAATGGGCAACGTGCTTCTCCTGGCCTTGGAGCCTATGGCTTGATCATGGTGTCTGCCTGGCCGCGCATTTCGAACCCCAGCCGATACTGCGTGTGCTCCTTGGACAGTCCCGCCTTTTTACGCACTTGCTGTTCCCTGACCCGCTGGCAGAGACGCTTGCCCCCATTATTCATCCTGACACGCTCTGCAATGCACAGAGCCAGCCTGCAGATTTCCCTAAGGCTGCACAAGGGGAAAGAAAAAATAACCTGCAAGCATAAGGACATGCACGCAAACATGCTTTTCATGTGTTTTTCACACACTGCGTGTGCGTGCAGGCATTTATGCATGCTCATCTGCACACACATATGCATTTTTTGGATACTTGTATCCCACTGGATGAAAACCCGAGAGTGGAAAATGTGTCAATAAGAATAAGGGAGCTTTTCAGGGCCTTCAATTTGAAGCTGCATCTTGTAGCAGCTTTCCAGTGTTAGGATAGGGTAGGACAAGCTAAAAGGAAAGAGGGAAGAGAAAAATGAAAGCAAAAGGCAAAGGTAAAAGAAATAGAGTGGAGGAAAAGAGCAGGGGTGAAGAGAAAAAATGTGGTGGGGGGGAGAAAGGAAAAGGAAAAGTACAGATAGCAACGCTGCCAGAGTTTGTATACCTTAAAATCTAAAAGGTCCAAGAGTTCTTGACCTATATGCCCTGTTGCAGAAGTGTAGTACAATAACACACCGTGGTTTGTTTAAAACATGGAAACTTGACTTCATTCTTATGTTTTGCACAAAGATTTCGCAATGGTGCTGAGGAGAGAAAGCGAAAAGATTTAGCTGTTCCCTTTTACAATCTTCCTCCCTCTGCCTTTTGGCATGCTTGAAATCAAACCCACTTGCTTCTTGAAATATTGTAGTATTGCTGTTTTGATGGAGCTAGGCTTGAATTAAAATTTAAAAAAAAAATCAACCTCAAATCCGCTGGGACAGGATGCTAGAATTTATAATTAAGTGGGTTTATAGACTGCATAGTTTGACATCTCATATACAGTCTGGTAGAAGCACATGCTGTGGAGTGCTGCCTGCAAGGGGACAGCTATCACATGGTGTCCTGACTCATTCAGATGGATTTTGGTTTCTCTTTGCTGCCTTTTTTTTTTTTTTTTTTTTCTTCTTCTTCTTTCATTTAATTTGGAAGGGATAGAGTCAAGTGCTCTGTTGCAGGGTCTGGTGCACTAATGGAGTAAACAGTATTGCGGACATGTTGGCAAACACTCAATTTGACTTGGCTTTGCTTGTCTCCAAAGAGTTATATTATTGGTTATTTATGAGTATGTGGATGACCTTTGGGCAGTGGGGAAAATGTTTATGAATCTAAAAGTCTTCACAAACTTTAGCACAAAAGCCTTTTTTGTCCAAAAAAATGTGAACTGTGACTTCTTCATCATTCAGCCTTGCATGTTCTCTTGTATTAAATGTCTTTGGTCACCCATTTGCACTACAGAATCAAACTATGTAGTGCAGGTGAGCAGTCACATGCCCTGAATAGTAAAAAGTAAAAATCCAAGTAAAAAAGACATGTGAATAGCTCCAAGAGAGCAGCTGGGTTTGTTCAATGGGCTGGTGAAGGCTGAGTTATTCAAAGAAGTCAAAGGGAAGTTAGGTGATGCTGACCCGTTATTGTCGTGGACTTCCTAACCTGCAGTGATGCAGTTTTGAAATTTGTAGATTTACTTGGGATGAATTAGGATCTGTTTGTGAACAATTTGTAAGTGGAAGAAAAAGCCCAGCCAGTGGCTGAATTTCCAATCAGTCCTTCTGATAATGAATAACTTCTGCAGTTCTGCTCTCTGAATCAAACTTTGGGTTGCCCATTTTTTTGCATGTCACATCAGGAAATTGCAAATAGATGGGGAACCTCCACCGCATTCTCTTCCCTTTGAAAGTCATCAAGGTTATTGTTTTCTATTCTTAATTTTGTCAATGTTTTTTACTTTTCTGTTGCTAATGCCACAGCACGATTTGAGTGCTGTTCCAGGGCCAGGATTTGCAGCTCGGAAAAGGGCTCTCAAGAAGCAATTAGTGCATCCTACTTGCAAAAAGTCTGATTCCTTTTTACATGCTTTCTGAATATGCTGTCTTTGCCCATTGTATCAAAGCCCAAAGTATGCCACACTGGGGATTTGTAGTGTTTAGTGTTTTGCTCCCCCCAATGCAAGCCAAGAAATGCTGGCTATTGAACTTCCTTGCACCTGGCTTCAGCTCTCAGAATAAATCAGAGCTGCCTAAAGCTTATTATAAATTACTCCTGGTTACTGGTGACTCCTGGAGAGTCAAGCACAGATCAAAGAGAAATAAAAAACAGTTCAGCCACAGCTTCTTTTCTTTTCTGTGGCTGATACTGAGTTTAGGTATCACAGTGACTCTGTGCCTTGTTGGTTTCTATTTTTTGGGAGGATCCTCGACCTATGGAGTAAGACAGCATTACATGTCTGCTTTGTGCTGCCTAGGTCTTGTTACAACACTTGGCTCTAAATTTCTGAAAATGGACTGCAAAGTTCAGACAATGCCTAATCCTGTTTAAGGCACATGGGTTTCCTGTTTGTGGCCAGGTTTAGCAGTGTTATCCAGGGCAGGGTGGATTTTATGCTCATTGTACCAGTGTAAGGCTGGGCAATTTGTGGAGCTCTCTGGTGGGACAGTACTAGAAGCGAGAGCAGAGTCCATCTTGATTTCTCCTGTTATCTGTGGTGCTATTGCAATGTTGAGAGGAAATTAGGCACACCCGAATACTAAGAGGATGTATGCAGATAATCTTATCATGCATGATG
This sequence comes from Chamaea fasciata, assembly GCF_029207755.1. Taxonomy (NCBI): domain Eukaryota; kingdom Metazoa; phylum Chordata; class Aves; order Passeriformes; family Sylviidae; genus Chamaea; species Chamaea fasciata. The sequence goes on along the minus strand of NW_027094092.1, from coordinate 15,920,278 downwards.
TGTCTTGAAATAGCAGAAGGAGAGATACCCTTTGGGCGAACGTGTCAACTTAGTTATTCTGATGTATGTCCATGAGTGTTCCTCTTCAAAACCTTGTCCCAAATGCCTTCCTCTCCTAGATAGCTGTGGCTGTGTGATTAGGGCAACCTGTGACCTGCTGTCAGAAAGATGCAAAAAAATTTATTGAGAAGGAAACTAGCAACAAGGGTTGTCAATTCTGGAGCAATCTTCCTGTATTTGATGTTTTTTCTCCTCCAAAGGCTGAGGTCCTGGGGTCAAAGGATTTATATGAGATCTGTACGTTTGAGTTCAGAAAAAAAGCAACCAAACCGCGCCTTTATACATGCAGAGTTTGATGGCATAAATCTTAAAACCTCAGAAAAACAGATGGCAAAGAAAGGAAGGCCTGTCTTTTGGGGTTTTAAATAATAAAGGGCTTGTGATTATTTAAAGCTGGTCTCTTGATGTTTTGAACGTGTCTCGTGACATTTGGATGGGTGGAACTGGCAATGCTGACCAGGCACCTATAAAATACCTAGATTGCTCCCTAGAACATGCCTTGCTATAGGCAGTATAGTAAAACCCAGGGTAGAACCCTCACCTATGTTTCAAAGCTAGATTAAAAAAACTCTCATATGTTCAGTCATGCTTTCCATGAGGGAATCTCGCTGTAAAGCTATTCAAGCTTTGGGATGGCTTGTTTCCCTCTCTTTTAACAAACCATCCACTGACTTCAAGCTCTGAGATCCAGAGCAAGGAAAATCAAACAGGGAGATGAAAGGGCAGGAAGAGCCAGGGTTTCTGCCTGCTTGCAGCAGAGGGTGGCTGGAGGGGGACAAAGGGGCCCTTTGCAGCATGCCTTGGGGCTTGTCCCACGGGAGGAGAGCCAGCTTGCCAGATGGAGGGCTTTGATCTGCTCTTGACCACTGAGATATGCTTCCCAATGAGGAGGGGGGAGAGAATCCAGAAAGGATTGGAGGGAACGGAAAGATGTGACAATTTTTCAGGGTTGCTCTGGCTCCCCACAGCTTCTGCAGTTGGGCTGCCCAAACCTTCCTCCCTTAGCTTTCAGCTGGACATGGCTGGGCTCTGCCTGCTATGGGTCTGAGGTCCAGGGCAGGAGTGTAGATCAAAGCAAATTGTCTGATTCTTTATTTTATGCTGGTTTTGGTGTTGCCTAGCACTGCCATTACATTGCACACAAGCCTCAGCCCCTCCTAGCCACTGTCCCCACCTCCAGGTGATGGGCAGCTCTTCTCTGCTGGTGGCCCTTGAGGGGCAATGAGCTGCTGGCTGCCCTGAGTGAGAGGATGAAGGCGCCACGAGTCTGCTTGTATTCTGTGCAGCTGGCATGTGCTCTTAGAGCATCTCTTCTGCACTGCTGAAGTGGCTCTAGCCCACTGGTGACTGCAGACAGCAGACCGCTCTGGGCTGGCAGCAGTGCTTAGGAGCGTGCACAGCTCACAGCCCTCTCCTGTCCTCTCCTTCTGCCCACCTGGGGCAGGAGCACTCATTGTCCTGCCAAGTTTTCCTGCTGCTTGCCACTGTCTGTGCAGGTGTTCCTCACCAGGGAGGTCTCCTGCCACTTGGTTGTCTTGCTTCGTGTTTGTCCCATATAACTACAAATAATTTAGAGGCTGTTCTCTGCCTCGTTGATTTGCTGTCATGCATTACAGTGGCATTGGGTCTGCATTCAGCAGAATTCATTCCTTTCTTCTCCCTGGCAAATGCTGCTGAATGGTTTTCAAATGTTACACCCTGGGCTGTAAACTTGTAGCGTGGTGGAAATGGCTGCTGTCAAGGCTTTTACTCTATCTGACTCTGTCAAAGATTTTCTGCTGTTAGCCACTCAGGATAGCCCTGGAGGAAACCATCCCTCACTTTCCTTTCAGCCCCTTTGTAATTCTTGGTATAATAAATGTGTTAAATAGCTGGTGTCAGAGAAGCATGACATTTTAAGTGCTTAACTTAACTAAGCCTGCTTCATATGATGGCAAGGTCTTGCTGCATCATTTGAGGTGTTGTTCTGATACTGAGGTGACTGTGCCAGGTGTCACATAAATGCCACTGAGATGACCTCTGCTTGATGCTGACCTGCATGGTCGTTCAGGGGAAGACAATTCTCAAATGCTAGAGTCTGAAATTAAAACACTGGCATTCATGGAAAGCTGCCACAGACCAGGAGGTGTCAGGACCTGAGATTTGCAAAGACAGGTATGCCTGCCCTTCCTGACCGCCTTGCATACAGCACTAAAACCCAGGAGAAGAGAGGTTTCTCCTTCAACAGCAGCTTGAAATTCCCATACAGCAGCTGAGAAAGCGATCTGTCTTGTTTACAGGCAAGCAAAGGATTTGGGTATGCGTGTGTCTGACTGGCTGCTGGTGAGTGCATCTCCTGGACTGCTTGGCAGGGCCATCTTTGCACAACAAGCTTTTCAGGCACAATTCTGCTTTTAATTAGAGCAAACTGGCAGGGAAGAAAACAGGGGTGGTGTGTTATGCGTTACTGGGATAAGGCAAGGGAACTGGTGGCAATTCTTTCTTTAATCGAAACCAGCTTCTGAGCAGACAGAAAAGACCTTAATAACACTTCCTTTCCTACAGAGGACTCTGTACAGCCCTCCTCTTGGATCCAACCCCAGGTTTTGTTGCAGTTGAGTTCTGGAGGCTGTTTTCTCCCCCATCCACCAGGTAGCAAGCCTCACTCTCCATTGCAGGGAGTAACACCAAGGAAAATTTTATCTAGCCCTACCTTTGCTATTTAAACTTCAGAGCTCAGGGTTTGTTGTTTTAGTATTTGTCAGGGCAGCTTTCTGCTTGTGAAGTTTTGGAGAATTGCAAGTCAGGTATCTTTAGGCAAATGATTTGCGAGCTTCCTGCAAGGATTCCCATCACCTCCTCAGTGCTTGGATCCTCATGGCCAGGAGTGATCACAAAGTCTGATCATTTAGTCTGACACACTGCAGCACCGACCACAGAGGTTTGTGTTGGGATCAGGCAGTCTCCCCTCTGTTTCTACATTTGTCCTGGGCATTTGACAGCTGGGCCCGACAGAAAGCTTTTTAAACCTCCCTGTTTGGGATTCTGAGGGAAGGATGCTGTGCTGCTGTCAGGTAAAAGAGAGAAAGAGGCATGACTGGATAGGTTACTGCTGCAGAGATGTTGAGACAAATCTGGGGATGGCAGGCACCCCTCTGCTAAGAGCCAGCATGGCTGAGGTCTTTTTATAAGGCACTCTTCTCTAAGGGCTGCATCTCCCTGCACCTGCATGTCCATTTCCTAATCTGCTAACAAATACTCTCCCTTTTTGTTTCTTTTCACTTCCCAGGATTCTTTTTTTCCCCCTCCCCTCTGGGAGCCGTGTACATCTTAGCAACTGGTGTCTCTTCGCTGAGCTCAGGCAGGTGAGCCACTGAAAGAGGGATGGAGTTGTTTAGTCTGTGATGTTATTAGTGGAGGCAAGCAGAGAGGGTGCTCAGGGGCTGAGGAAGGGGAAATGTCTGTGTTAAGACAGAGCAGCTTAAAGGAATGGGTAGAACTGATTTTTAAATTTTTATTTTTTCCCCCTCTAAGGAGGAAAGTAGAAACAAGGGCTGACCTGTTTGTTACCTGTCCACCACTCTCTAGGGTAAACATTGTGTCTGAAACCTGTTGGAGGGATTAGGACCTGGAAGTCCTAACTCTTTTTTTCAGAAGAATAGAGAGAAAACAAGGATTTTTTTTTTTTTGGTTTTTTTTTTTTTTTTTTTTTTGGTTTTTTTTTTTTTTTTTTTGAGGGAGATGAAGACTCTAGGAAAGCTGTTAGTGGAGAGGGGAAAAGGAGGAGAAAATTTTCTTCAGTAGGGAGAGGGAGAGGTGAACTCCTATCCAGCTGCCATGGAGTTATCTGTCTTGTTTTTCCTTGTTCATTCCAGTGGGAAATCAGGGTTAATGGCACACAGGGACAGCACAAAGGGGGGACAGCCCATTCGATGGAGTGGAGACACTCATCCAAACCTGACAGCTGCCTGAAAGGCACAGTTCAGTAAAGACAGCTGGGTGGAGAATGCAAAATCAAGCAGGAAAGGGCTGGAGCTTGGGAGGGGAGAAGTGGAAAATGCTTGAGCTAATCCCAGCTTCACCACTGGCTGCCTGTGGGATATTGGGTAAGTCACCTGTGTGCCTTTCTAGTCTGTTCTCCCTGACCTGTCCAGAGAGCAAATCGGTCTCTCAGGTTGTTTGGGTGCCTGAGTATAGTATGAATGTAAGTTTTTAGAGATGCTTGACCAGAAATCTGAGAGAGACAGGGGACAGAGTTAGCGTGGATTTCAAAGCAAAGTTGGTGTCCTGAGATTCAGGGTCACCAAAGGGCTAATTAGTTATAATTGACAAGGGATTCCTGTTCATTGGGGTACAATTTCACCTACTTCTGCATCTGAGCTCTGTCTACACAAACAGACTAAATGTAAGTTCTGGCCCCTTTCTTAAACTCAGGTTTGCTTTGTGCTAAAGCTGCAGCTATGGGAGGGGAGCATGACGACATGGGGTACCATAAAATTGACTGAAGTTGTGTACCTCTCAAAGCAGGGGAGAATCCTGGGGCTGGAGTGAGTCCATGTGTGCTTTTTTCTTATGTTCTTTCCTGCATTCCTGTTGTTGACCACCATGGAAGCTGGATATGTAGCTAGAGGGACCTCTGTGCTGAGCCAGTGTGGCTGTCCCTGTGCTGTTACATACCAATTGCAATCATACATACCAAGTGCAATTGTAAAAGCCACAAGCATCTTGGACCCTGCATGGCCCAAATCTCTGAAGTGAGTCTGCATCCATTGACCCACAGAAGGGTTCTGGCAGTCTTAGATGGAAGTGTAAGTTTTCGTATCCAAACCTGAAATTAGCTGTGTGTTGTCTGCTTTTCCAGAGCCTTGCCAGCCCTACTGATGGGCTCAGGCACGTCATGCCCCTCCCAGCTGGGTTGTGGAGCTGAACTGGCCAGCCATGTCCAGCTCAAAGAGACTTTGGAGGCCCATCTCCCTTCCCCTGAGCTTGCAGAGCCCATGCTGACCTTCCAAAGGGTGCTGTGTGTGTGTGGCTCTTCAGCTGCACTGGGACCGAGTGTTGAAGAGGATCATTTTGGGAATGTAGTCCCATGACTGCAAAGGGTTTGCTGCCCCCCTATGGATTTGCCTGGCGCGGCCTGGGCCAGGGCACCAGGGTAGAGGAGGTGGCGGCTGGCAGAGCCAACTGCTCCGTCCTGCCATGTCCTTCCTCTTCAGGCTCTCCCTGTGCTCTGGTGACAGGCTGGGGCCCGGGCTCCCATTCAACTGATTGTATAAATGTAGCGGAACAAGGTTTCCCCAAAGCAGCTCCATCTGTGCAGGGCACTTGTTCCTCAGGACTCCCTTGGTCATGCTGTGCTTTGCTGGAGTTTGTGCCAAACCCAATACCTGCAGTTTAAAAATAACATTTGGGTGTGACAGCTCCATTATTTACCCGGGATCCGACATTGTCTGGTAGGCAAAGCCAAACGACTGGAAGTCTGGGGCAAGACATTCTCTTCTCATCTACCACTGTGTTGTATATTACCTCCTGCTGCCTCAGTTTCCTCACTGATGAATCAGGGATAATGAAAAACAGCCTATGATAACTTCTGCAAGGCTTAGGTACTTTAATGAGCTCAGTTAGGACTCTCCTCCAGAACCCATGAGCAATATAATGCCAAGGCAGACCAAACAGTTGTACTTCTTTGTTGGTGACCAAACTTTGAAAGGAGCTATTGACACAGAAATATGTAGTAAAGGACATCCTGGAGGCTTGTGAGAGTGGCATTGATATGTTGCTGGCTTGCCCTTCACCCCTGGAAAAAAATCATTGCACATTCTGTTCCCCTTAATTTTCAACACTGCTTCCTCTGTCTGTGCCTTCAATGACAGCTCAATGACAGGCACCTTTCTTCCTGACTCTGTAGGTTAACTTTGTGTTAAACTGTGAAAACAACTATAACATTAATGGAGAGTCACCTTGTATACTTAGTTGCTTTATTGGTTGTTGTTTATTTATTTTAAGGAAGTCAGACCTTAGATATTTTCTTTAGTGTCAGAGAATCCTTATTCAAATAATCCTTCCTATCATGGAAAAACGTGGGTTAGGAGACATGAAGGTTGTGACAGCTTCACCTGGGACAGTACAAGCTTTAGGAGATATGAAAAAGGTGACACCAAAATGTGACACCTTTGACTGAAACTGGAAGTAACACACTGTGATTGGCACTGTCCTGGCTTAAAAATAGCTGCCTCAAAAGTCTTCCTTTCTCCTCTACAATACCCCAAAGGAAATGGTTCAATACCATGGGCACAGACTGTTTGACAGATCCTCAAGACATGCCGCTGATACAAGAGGGGGGTTCTGTATTTCTTTGCTTCTTTATGATGTGCAAAGAAATGTCCTGTAAATTGGGTTTTTCAGTTTCTGGGGAAGAGAATCTATTTTCTCTCTGCTGGAGACAGAGTGAGCACAATAGGGGTTGAGTGCTCAGATGATGTGCCTGGTACAGGTGTCAGGAATTCGAGCTTGTCGGAAGCCTTCTTGGAGCTCTCTCATGGGTACCAGGAATATACTCACACTCTAACCTGAAAGCATAAACCTGCTGAATTTTAACAAATGGCAGGTTTTCTCTCAGCTGTCCATTAGACCCTGGAATGCCATGAATTTTTCTGAAGAAGGCTAGACTCTTTGGTGGTGTGAACCCAACATAGTTTTACTGATTCTTGCAGCTAAGCTAGTTTTCTGCCAGTTGGGAAGCATCCCGAAGAGCTTAAAGTAGCCTGCCTACAATTCTCTCCAATTCCCCCCATCTTGTGATGACAGGTTTCCACTCATATTTCCATTCTGCAGATGGCCAGCAACTTCTGGGCCAGACAAAACTGGAGTTTCTAGGATAGCTCAGATCAGCCCTTGACTTGGAGCCAAGTCCTACAGATGTTTGGGGCTTAGGCTTGGGCCATCCATGAACAGATCTACCTACTCAGTCTGGAAGAAGCAGCAATGTTTGAAGGGGTTTACCACCTGATGGACAAGCAGGAGGAGAAAATATGACCCTGATGTGTCCATTAACTCTACACTTACAGAGCTGGGCAGGTCCCTGACATAGGACAAGAGATTCTTGAGAGAGTGTATATATATTTTTTTTCTTTTAATGTTTTTCTGGGTTCTCCCACTCCCCTTTATTTTTCTTGTAACCAAGTTAGGGCAGGGAAAAAAAAAAAAAAAAAAGGAAAAAGAAATTCCAGAGTGAGCAGGAAACAGCGAGTAAAATTAGCCAAGAATCTTCCAAACAAATGTGTGGCTTACACTTAGGAGAGCTTGGTTTTGTTTACTGTTTGTTTTGAATTTCCAGTCTTTGCCCTCAGATCAAGCCCCAGGAGAAGGGGGAGCCTGGAAGGAGGCCTCAGATGTCTGCACAACTCTCATATGCTGTGAAAGGAACCCTGATGAAAGGTTAAGGCAGTGGGATGGATGATACCCAAGAAAAGGCATGTGCAGCACTTCTGATTGCTTTTGCTGTGGAATCCTTGTTTCCAGAGAATCTAATCCTCCTTGTGACGGCTAGGAAAGGTGGCTGTGAGGGGAAGGCTACTGCCTGTTAACCTGTTCAGTGCTGTGTTCCCCAGTGTTGTCACCTGCACTGCGGGGAAACCTGAAGGCTGAGACCAGGCGGTCTGTGTCCATCTACACTTTGTATGACAGGATTCCTTCTCATCTGACAGGCATGACAGAAACACAAAAACACAGAGGAAAGTGCAAGATCTCTCTCACTTGTTAAGCAGAATCCAGACTGGGTGATTTTTTAGCAATGAATTGATAAACTTTTAACACACTAATTTTCCCATTGGAGCTGGCTGCATATGTAAAAATAAGCATAAGCTAAATAAATACTTAAGTGCTTTGCAAGGCTCAGTGAGGAATTCTGATGTCTTAAGGCATAAATCAACTCTGAGAAGACTCAGAAATAAGTAGCCTGAGAGGGTAAAATTTCTTATTGACTCCCACAACAGAGGATTTTTACATCCCTTTTTGTTTACAGACTGCTTAGTTTCTGGTCTTGATGACTGCTGAAACCAGGTTCCTCCTGTTGATCGCTCCCTGGTTTAAAGCCATGTGGTTGTTCCAGTATTCTCTGTCCTGTAAACATCTCCAAGAACATGGCACAACACTTTATCTGTCTCTTGTTAAGTAGAGAATGTGATTGTTATTATGCATGGAATTGTCAAACCAATCTGATGTCTCCAGACTTCACCAAGGATCAGGCAGTTTCACCAAGATGCCATCTTCTTGTTGACAGCTGACACAGAGAACGCTAAGAAACTTAAAAAAAAAAATTAAAAATACTGTACACAAGCAGAAGTGCCAGAATGCAGGCGGAGTGCATGTCAGGGAATTATTTACAGTGGCTGAAGTTTGAAATATATTAAGGCTGAAGTTAAAATATCAGCTGGGATCGCAGCCCAAGCTTGGTCACAAACGGAACGCGTCAAAAAGTGTTCAGGAAATGAGCAGAGGCCCTTTTGAGCAGAGCCAGCTCTTCTGTGGCTGTTCCTTCCCTCCTGGAGATCCAGCAGAGAAAGAAAAGCCCTGGGAAGAGAATGAGACCGGCTGAAGGGAACAAGTGTCATGGCAGTGCACCGCTCAGCAAGTGCCCTCCAGGCAGTGATGCCCTGGGGAGCTGAGGGCCCTCACAGCAGAGGCAGGGAGGAAATTTGTGGCAGACCTAATGTCTCCCTTGCAGTTATTGTGGGTAGGAAGATGGTCAGAGTGCATTAGAACACCAGGTGAATATTTCAGCAGGTGTGAATTGGTGCTTCTCCACTGGTTGTGACAGTTCCATGGTGGGACAGACTGGATGACAACCCAGTTTGCTGGCAGCGCCCTGCAGAACAGCTTAGACTAGGTGGGACAGACAGTGCAGGAACAGAACTGTGTGTCACCTTGGTGGCAGTGCCTTTGGCACAGTGGATGGTGCATGTAGAAGTAGCTTGACAACGGCACTGCATAGGTGCACACAGTGATGTGTCTCACCAAACCCAGGCAGGAGATTCTGTAACTATTGCTTGTGTGACAGCATGAAGCATAGGTTCTAAGGGGGGGAAAACAGAGTTCACCTTGTAGGATGCCTGCCTGTTGTTAAATTGCCAGAGAAACATGCACTGACTTGTTGGTCCTCTTAGGCTTCCCGTTTCTTTTCTCAGCTCTTCTTCTTCTCAGCTCTTTGGTGTGTTTCCTGAGACAGGTAACAGCAACACTGTGTTTGTCTGCTGCTGCTGTTGCCTGAGCTTCTGGTGTCATCCTACCCACAGATATATCCCCCTTTCCTTGAGAGACAGGCATAGATTGATACTGACTATGGACCAGCATGTGTTCCTCATGGTGGAAAGGAGAGTGGGATCTCTTTTGTGATCACAGCTCATCTGTGATTAGACCTTTCTCTCTCCAGAGTTTGGCAAGGCTTGTGCAAAGAGCCCTTCATGCACAGTTGCTTGAGCTCACCTCCTCCTGTGTCTGGGAACATTTCTTCAGGGCTAGAAATGAACAAAGGTGGGACTGTCTCCATCTCCTGACCTGCTCTGGTCACCCAACACACATACATCTTTAACTGACCGGGATAAAAAGCAGGGGGTGGTCGATTCATGCCATGGACCCAACAATGACTGCTGATGTCTTTCAACCTACTCCTGTCCTGCAATAAAGCTGAATAGAGATTCCAAAATCTCTGAACTTTGCCATAGTGCCTCTGATCCATCCAGGGGCTTTTCTTCTGTTATCTTCACCTGGAGTTGGAGAATACTTTTCACATAGGAGGAGTCAGAGATACCTCCCCATCCACATGCATGATGCCTTCCCAGGAATGCTAGAAGGAAGGCCATGGAGTGCAGTGCTGTGTGATCTGGTGTGGAGCCCTGCAAGCTAAATGAAGCATTTCTTCTCCCCAGGGAACACTCATGCTCTGAACAGCAGCAGCACTGTGAGGATAACCCCAGCGTGGGCAGGGGGCTGACTCATCTCTCCAGAAGATTAACACTGTTTATTAATCACTGCTCCTTTGAAGTGAAAAAATGGAGAAAACCTCTCGTGGCCAACGTTGTGATTAACCATCTAATTGTTCTACTGGTATGTTTGCTTAAGGGGCTTTCTTTGCTCTGTGTACACCAAGAAATAGTTTCTCATCCTACCGTTGTTTCACCCAGATGATAGTCATTAGCAGTGTACCAGACATACCCATTGTATAGGCCTTGTCCTGACCTTTTTTCCCCCTAAGTCCCTGGGTCCATCTTCAATGTTGGCAGAAGAACGACAGCTCTTCCAAGTAAAGTCCTCTGTTTGTTCCCAAAACATGCAGGGAGTCAATTCATGGAACAACCAATTCCTTGTCCCTTCCATCTGGCCCTCCAGTCATCTTTTTCATCATGGGAGATGGTGCCACAAGTGATGGAGAATGTCTCAACATCCTTTTCTGGGAGAAGACCCATCAGGCTGAGCAGCAAGTGCTTGCTGAACTGCAGAATCACAGCCTCTCCCACCAGCTCTGAGCATGCACATTTAAGATCTGGCTGGTGTTGGAGCACAGGGTTTTGGAGGGAGCTGGCACACCTAGCCCTAGCTGTGGGGATGTCTTCTCTTCAGTGCATGTGGGTTTGCAAAAGGGCTTAAACCTTGTCCATGTATCTCCTAGACTCTGCTTGTCTTTGCTTGAAATACGAGACCAAGCTTAACCCTTGGGACCTGACAGAGGACATATGGGTGAGCTTTAGTTTGATCTACAATACAAATAAGGGAAAAGATCACTTTTTCTTTGCCTGCTTTGATATTTATGTATCAGGGAATATGGAAAATCAGGAGAAGTGCATCTTGACTAGCAAAATGTAAAAGAAAATGTGATCAGTGGAGGACAACTAGTTCTGGAAATTTTTGTCTAAGCATGCATTTCAGACCGGGTTCAGCTAAATGTTCCATTTCAGGTACAGATTCCATGAAAATACATTTCAGTAACATTTCAAGCCATTTCTTACTATATCCAACCCAAAAAAAAAAAAAAAATAAATGAGAAGTAGCTTAAAGCCAGGGAAGACTTAGTCTCACTGACATTGCTATTTCCTTCCATGCATCAGTGCATGTGGTGAGCTTTGCAAGAGCACCCATTTCCTTAACCCTGCTCCTGTGGAAGTCTATGCAAATGTTAGTGTGTTTGGCACCAGACCCCAGTGCATCTCAGATGTTCCCCTACATTGTGCACAATGCATTGGTTGATTTCAAGAAGGGTGTTTTCATGCCCTGGGCACCTGTTGTACAGCTCAAGTGTGGTGAGAGGCTCCAGTGCTGTGTGGTGCTGCGAGGCTGTGGGCTGCAGCTAGAGGGGGTGAGCAGGCAGAAGATAGTTGCAGCTAAAATTTCACACTCAAAAGCTTTTCATCTTGCCCCTCTCTTTCCTCCTTCCCCTGATACTGGGTGGCACCTGTGTACCTGCCTCCAGTGGACTTGTACACGTGTCTGGGCATGCGTGATGTATCCCAAAATCATCACGACTATGCCTGGTTTGTGGCCAGGTATAACGTGAGGTCTCAGCTGGTGGCTGAGGCTGAAGTGCAGGAGGTGTTGTGCACATGTCATGAGTAAATGGCCCTTTCCTCAGAGATCCTGCAGTCCAAGTGTATGGTTAGGAACAACAGATGGATACCACAAACACACAGGCACTGTGGCTGAGGGAGGAACGCAAAATAGCACTGAGATAATTAAGATGAATGATTAATGACTCGAGTGGGTAAGAAGAGGCCAAAACACTCTCATTGAATGTTTGCTGGTGATGCTTCACAGGAGCCTAGGCAGAGGTGGACAATAGATACACTGTATTTTGGACTTGCTCATCATTCACACTGCTAAATTTCTCAGCCCGTGCTTGTGGCAGTTCAGCTATAATATTACATTGCAGTTAGGCTGTAAGGATGGTGTATGTCTGTTGCATTCTGTACAGAATGCAAACCCAGCACACTGAAACACTGGTCCTTAAAGGAATTTTGATCTCGTAGGATTTGGCCCAACACCCACTGAAGTCAGTGAGCTCTTGACCCTTACAGGATTTGGGACAATCCTAGAATATTCAAGTGGGCTCCAAACTGAGCAAAACAATTGAGATATGTATTTAAAATAATAAGAAGAAATGCTTTGTATGAAATGCATTTAATGTATTTCTGTTTGCATGTACACATTTTTACTGTATGAAATCAGATTGGGTTTATATCTGCTGCATCTATTTTAACATGTGGTGTATGTTACACTGGACTGATCAGTTACATGATCAAAATACACTATAAAAACACAGTGTGCTTAGCACTAGAATGGTTTTGAAGTGATTTTTAACCCCAGTCTTTTTGGTTTTGTTGATATTTGTTTCCTGAGTTGGCTCAGTTTGTCTCAGTGGAAGTCTCAATGGAAGTTCCTTCCATTATTTTTGTGGTAGTTGAGTGGCCAGCTTGTCCTAGAGATCACCCAGCTTCATCCCCACTCGGACAGGTTGGATGTTGGTAGAAGAGGATCACATGTGTCAGCTCACCTTGGTGTAGATGGACACAAACCCTCGATGCTGCTGTGCTGGCAGGTTCCACCACCATGGCTTTCCCTCAGAAATAAAGAATGCAGGGAGAAAAGATGCAGAAGGTGCCAAGGCAAGACTTCCTGCTTCATCACACACAATTTGGTTGTGTGTCTGCTCTGTGTAAAAGGCTTGTGCAGATGGGTGGCCAGGTGGGATTTCTGATCGTTTGACTCCGCACTGGAGAGGGTTGTGTATGCAAAACTTTGGACTGCTCTCCTGAGTGAGCTCAAATTATTACAAAGTCATTTCCAGTAAGTCTCTACCTCCAAGGCTGGGGTTGCTCTGACAACCACTCTGGGTGGATCATCTGTGGCCACTGAACCTGGAGCCTATGGCTCTGAAAGGACAAGACTCTATTGTTAGAGCTGGAAGCTGAAGTCCTATCCTCTGGCAGTAGCAGCTGCCTCATTTGTGAACCCCTCTGAAATTCAGAAGGATGAAATCTCCATCTGGCCAGCATGAATTATGCTGCAACAGAGTTCACAGGGACTGGCTCCAGCCTGGTGTCCACAGATGCCGCATCTGTGCTCACTGTTTGGATAGCCAGTTGTGTCTGAGGTGAAAGCTTTGTGTGTAAAATGGGTGCATGTCTTCACAAGGAGCTACTCTAACTTGCACACTTTCTTCAGTGCCTAGGTGTTTGTTGAATCTATTATCATGGCTTATATTTTCATATGTCTGGGGGTCAGTGGAGATGGATTTGTGTGCACGTGATATACCAAAGGGAAATATTTACAGCTGCTGTCACACACATGCAAAAAAATCTTGTGCTCCTTTTCAAGCAGAGCTTTTCAGACAGCCAGACTCGGCATGAGGATTCAGAGAAGGATGCTGGCTCTGATGCCAAACTTGTGGTTTCCTTTAACTCATTTTGCAGGGCCTCTTTTTGCTGGCTAGAAAGCCTTCACTTGAAATACAATTACCCAGATGTGGAGAAGAGTCAAAGCCCTGCCATACCAGAAAAGGGGAAACTTCCTCACATTCCCCCTTCGCCATCAACAGTGGCACATTTTTGAAGCTTTCCAGATACAGGGGGAAAGCCTTGGGCTGGACTCCTGTGTAAATGCATAGCTGCAGGTATCCAGTATCCACTGACTTCAACAGAGCTTTGTTCTGAGTCCTCTGCCATAAGGAAGAGTAGGTAGATGTAGGGTCAGGTGCAATCTCAGTGCAGTGCAAATTAGTAGTTTCATTAGAATCAATTGAGAAAAATCAGTGGAGAATCTGACTTTTTATGTGCACCTAATTGATGGTAAGAGTGTAGTGAACTTCCTCCCAACAACTGCCTGCTTTTGTTAGCTCTTACATTCATTCTGATCTGCTATCCTTTAAAAAAAATCCTAAGAAAATCTAATTTTTGTGATGCATTGAGAGGCCAGTCTCTTTTGAGATGTTTTCAGCATTTCTGGTTCTTTCTTTCACTTGTTCCATTCATTCAGTACTTCACCTGTGTTGCCTCTTCTTCACTTTTTTCCTCTGCTTCTCATGTACCTCTTCATTTTTTTTTTTTTTTTACAGCATTCAGAAATGCAAGACTCTGGAATTAACTGAAGTGAAATATTTCTATAGAATGAACGAACACATAAATCTTTGTACTGCAGAGCTTTTCTTAATCACATAATTTTTCCTCTCTGATTCCTTCCTGGGTCTTCACTCAGCAATAAACACAGTGGTGACTTCTTCACTGGGGCTGTCTAAGTGCCCATGCACTCTCAACCAAATCTTGAGAAGAGGCTGTTGACAGTGGAGGGCCATGCCAGGAATCTGGATCCAGGGTATCACTTTCTCTTTTTCTGTCTGGAGGTGCTAGAAAATAAGTACTTACTGTGATGATAGTATTGAATTCTGAACATGAGTCAAGGACACCATGGAGCTGGAAAGTTATTTTCCTTCATCTCTGTAAACAAGAAAATCAGTCTAACTCTGAACTACAGGACGATGGAGTGGGTCTGAGCTGGTGATCATGGTGGATGATGGTGTTCTGTGATCTGCAGACAGCAGCTGTTGGTGGAAGTAGAGCTGGTGTCATTTGTCCTCATTCATTCACAGAGGCAGTTCTGAAGGCCATGTAGAGACATGGTGTGTGAAAATTTGTGCCTGCTTGCTCAGGGAAGAGGTGTCCCTATCACAGAGGGTACTGCCACCTCTCTGAACCCCTCAATCCCTGCCCCCAGCCCTGTGGAGCACCTCATGAAACAGAGATACTTCCTTGTGAGAAAGGACTGAAAGTTCCTGTATATCACCCCAGCAGACTTCAGCTTTGCTTGCCTTTTCTGTGGCAGTAGGAGGTAGAAAGGTCTCTAGCCCATGGGAGCCAATGAGAGGGTTAGGAAGTGGTGTAATGTTTGGGAAGGGGTCTGCTTGCTCTTGGGAACAAGGAGACCATCCTAGTTTAGGGGGTTAGACAGGATTGTCACAGGTCTGTCTGCCAAGTCTTTGGAGAGGGACAGCGGCCTTACTTGGTGAGGGACTACTTTTGCTCCTGAGATGAGCTTATTTAAGTGGTGGAGCTGACCCACACTAACATCTTTCATCACTGACTAGCCAGGGATAATTGAAGGTTTGTGGCCATGGGAGTAGTAGTTGAGGAAGAGGATGATGTGGCTGTCCCTTTGTTTTCAAGAGAGGAAGGTAATGGTTATTGGGACAATTGAAAGGCTGGTGAAGCACAGGGGTGTAACTGGAGGAAGGTACTGTGGATGGATACTATCATACTGAGGGTCTCTGGCAGAGGCCATGAAGACCTGGAACACGCTGGAGTGCATGGGAGAGATGATTTGTAGGCTGGAGCTGCAGCTGAGACAATTGTCTTCAGCTGGTGTGTTAGAGAGGCAATGAGACTGCCAGTGTGATGGAGTTCTCCAGACAAGTAGGAGACTAAAAAGAGGAGGTGTGCACCTCGGGGGAAGGACCTGGACTTGTGTGATTATGGGGGAGAGGGATTGCTAGTGGAGGAGACCTAAAAATAAAAGCTGGTTTTGCTGAAGAAGTCAAAGAAATGGAAACAAAAGAGATGTTAGTAGAGAGGAGCAACTAGCCCCCACTAGAAGAGAGATGTAACCCATGATGAGAGCCGAAGACTGGTGCTAAAGAAGGAACATAAACACAGACAAAGTGGGGTGCTGGAGACAGAACAGAATATCTATAGTTTCAGGAAAGAAAATCAGGTAGATAGGCTTGTGGTAATGGATATGTGTCCGCAAGTAGAGGAGAGAAAGAAAGGACTGATGTTTATTTGCATGGGTGATATGTAGTAAAATAGCGCCTGCTCTGTTTGCGATATGGAGTTACATCAGCTAGAGACAGCTGAAATCTACCCATGTAAAATGTTGTGAGTCTGTAAAAAAAACGGTAGGAGCTTGAATTAATCACACCAGTTGCAAAAGTGAGCATCTTGGGGAAAAAGAAAGGAGGGTGAAACATACTGTTGAATGTGATTGCTCACTCAGGAAAGTCAGAGATGGAATATAATCATGTCTGTGTACGCAGAAATATTGCTGGTTTTTGGTGAAGAATCTGGTAAGGATAGCATAGATGAAAACAGGACGCGTTGATCAAAATAGTTTTGGCTATGAGTTTCTAGCACTGAGGTTGTGGTGGCTTTGATTTCTCAGGTATAGATTGAAAAATTACAGTAAACTGTTATCAATAATGGCTGATGAATTATTTATTCAGATTGTTCTTCCTCCTTCAGTCAGCTTTGGTATTACTTATTTTTGGTGCAGAAACTAGAAGGTTATAGAATGGACTATGAGTTGATTAATTTTTAAATGAAATGGAAGAGCAAATAAAACTATCCTTGCAACTCAGTTTATTGATTTCAAAAGGATGAACTTCTTGGAGAGGTTAATGTGCTCAGCTGGGTTAAGGGGATCAGCCACTCAGATGTGGAGGAGTTCTCTAAGTACAGGGTGCTGCAGCTATTGGGAATCTGTGCATCAGGAAAGGGCAGGGGGCCAACCAAGCAAGGGTTTCTGTGCTTAAATTAACAGAAAAGGAAAAAGCCTGTGCCAGTTAGCTATGAAGAATATTTGTCCAAGACAAAAGGATATGCATGACTTTCCTAAACAGTCAAGAAATCAGATTCTGGGATTGTTTGTTGACACCAAAACCAGTTTTTCATTTGTTCTTTGAAAAAAATAAAAATCAGGGAGGATTATATGGTAGTTGGTTCATACAATAGACTTCATATAAAAGACAGAACTTAATGACCCAAGACCAATCTGTCTGTCTGTGGTCTTAAGATGAAGAGATGTTTGCAAATATGCAAGTTGTATGGTTCAGGATGGAGACAATGTTTAGGCTATTGTGTACAAGGGGGAGATGAAAGCAGATATGCATAAATAAAATCTGTTGGGGGGTCCTGGCTGAGCACTGCCTGCTGCAATCATTCCTCAGCCGCAGGCAGCAAGGCAATGCTCAAGACTCAGAAGTCTCCCTGGCTAGCAGCCATTTTATTAATAGATGGGGCCCTCAGCTCTACTCTATCTGCACAGATTTTTTTTTCTTGATCCCCTTTTTGTCTGTGTTTGCTGTGTGAGTCAGTACCCCACATCTGAAATGGCTGCAGGTGCCCCAGACACGCTGTGGCTGTTTGAAGTCAGGCAGTCTCTGAACAGATTATACAAAGATGAAGGCACTTCTTTTACAGAAAGCAGTTTGTTCCCGCTCTCCTCACCACAGTGGGGCTTTCCCTCTGGGAGGAGGCTTAAGAGAGTAGTCCACGGAGGCCCCCTGTGAGGAACAGGTGATGAGTTGTCTCCCATGAATGTCTGCAAAGCGGCAGTTGTGGCATCTTCTGGATTTTTTTTGAGGGAGGCCTTTAATGTGGCAATGATGCACAATGTGAGATGGCAGAATACTAGAGGACTAGTGCCTGTTAGCCAGTCACTGTTTGGTCTTGTGGTCCCTGTTGTCATTGTTTATTCGCACATCAACTTATTTTGGGTGAAGAAAGATCTAACTCATGTGAGTGCAGCATGTGCCAACAGAGGAGCAGAAGTTTGCAGTGTGTTTGTGCTGTGTTTGCATTTTAACTTCTTGCACTAATCTTTCTTAAGAAGTTTCTATTCTTCTCTGTTCCATTTTCTGGTTCCTCAAGGAACTGCTTTAATAAAATACATGACCCAGAGTCAGTCCTACATAGAGTGACTTTGGCTGCTCTCCATGAAAGTCTTCATTTCTCATGAACTGTCAGCAGGGGAGTGTGACAGATACATCTGTCACAGGGAGCTGGTCTGCTTTTGGCAGCTGTTTCTGGTGGCTGCCATGGCTTGGGTCAAGTGCTTGTTCCTCTGACTTGTGCACCCTCCTCTATTGTGTAGGTGTTTTCTGCATAGAAAGGGAGAGTCAAACTGCTCATTGACATCTGGTAAAGAATTATGAGAGTGGGGAGTAATTTCTTGGGAGAATCCATCTCTATGGAGTTTTCCTGGGCTCAGCTCATAATATTGCACCTCTTGCAGTTGTCTTGTAGCATTATTACATAGCTACAATGACTCATCAGGGGAGATTTTGCTGTAAGTGCTTGGTGTTTCCTGGTTCAGCTTCTTTTCTACAAGAAACCATTTAGAAGGTGAATGGGGAACATGTGCCAAGTATCCAACTGTATCCAGGTTGATCACTGATGGGGAGAATAGCTGGTGTGAAACTTACCTGCTGTACCTAAAGCTCTTGAGGATCTCTGGTTTAACTTGGAGTGAGGAGGCTGTTCAGGCATGTGCTTTGGGCTCCAAATTGGTAGGAACTGGCTTTAAGCACCAACA
Source organism: Chamaea fasciata (assembly GCF_029207755.1). Lineage (NCBI taxonomy): Eukaryota > Metazoa > Chordata > Aves > Passeriformes > Sylviidae > Chamaea > Chamaea fasciata. The sequence continues at coordinate 15,901,891 of NW_027094092.1, read as the reverse complement.
AAGTTTCTCAGTACCAGAGTGGAATAGGTGCAGCAGAGAACTTGCCACTCTGTGAGCGTGTTCAGCTAACAGCTGTGACTGTGTGTGCCCTAGAAGTAGGTCATGAATACATCCGCTGACTTGAAGCCTCCCAGTAGATTTTTGTGCTGCTCGCCTTGAAAGAGGTGAGGTAATGTATCCTATTTGTGTCAGCCAGTCTAGTTTGTAACATGTACCATAGTGCTGGAGTCCTGGTGTCCTGACTGGAATTCAAAGGCTGTTGTTCCCCAACAGGTCAGCAGCACAGAAGCACAGTTTTGATCCCTGTCTTGTGCAGAGAGAAGGCTGTTGCCAGAAGTCAATTATTTAAAGCATTCTCCTGGGTCACTACAGGCTGCTTTTGCTGCAGCTTTCTTCTGTGCTCTTCTCCTTTGGCTTTGAATAACATTGCTTGCAATTTTGCTGGCCTTCACCTTAGTGTTCACAGACTGTCACATTAATGCTTGGCCTTTAAAAAAAGAAAAAAATAAAGTCCCTCACTGTTTCTTTTTCCCTTTGATTGCATTCTAACTAAAAGTTACACTGGAAGTTTAACTGGAAGGAAATGTGGGTGTGTGTGCTTATACAAAAAGATGGCAAAAAATAGCAGTATTGCTAGATTTGCTAACATGTCCTCCTCATGTTAAGGTTGCATTAGCAATACTTTATATCTTTAAATCAATGAGGAGTTTGAATGCATAGTCCCAGAACAAACCTGTATTCTCCGGCCAAGACACTGAAATGTGGAATGTGTTCCTGCCAGTTACATGATATTTCTTTCTGTGTCTTTGAGCTTTATACTATCACTCATTGCCACGATATGGTATCCTTTTCAATTCCAAATAATTTGGCAGGCCTGTAATCACTGGCTTGTCCTCACTCTTGGATTATGATGATGTTGCTTGGAGAATGTGCTATGTCTAGTAAAAGTCAAGTACTCCCCCCTTTTAGTTTGTCTCCAGATGTGATAAGAGATGTTTTTCTTTTATATTCCTGCTTGAAAAAGTCATTCTGAGCTGGTGGTGTGGGAGACACCACTGAAAGGGTTAAGTGGCTTTGAGCGCTTGCGGAGATCCAATTCTAGGCTGTTCTGAGTGACGAATTCTGGGTCACTAACAATGGGAATTGTTCTGAATAATCTGATAATGTTCTCCTCGGTTGTGTTGCTTTGTTTCAGGGTGTTGTCACTTCATATCTGTCTGGAAGTGAGGTAGTGGAAGGAGTTCTGGAATAATTCAAAACTTTTCCTTTGCTCTTTATCCGAAATCTTTGGCCTGTGCTGTTGTGTGCTGGGATGCCCAACCCTCCTGAAATGCAATGGGAATTCATTCTCCTCTCTCCCCTCAAAGAACTCAGGCATCTAAGTCCGAAAGGCAGATTTTTATTGAACTTTCTTTTCATTTGCATGCATCTGGCCTGTCAGAATAGTCTGTGAATGACAATGTTCTCAGTGCCAGAGAAACATCATCTCTGGGAAGGAACATAAAACATGTGGTGAGTGCCACAAATATCTACTAGATCAGACTATTCTTAAGGCATTCCTTTAGGGAATACTTCTCAGAATTTGACTCAAAAGAATATATCTTTGTTACTTGGAGCCATCTGATATCTCTTCTGATCCAATGATTGTTTTAAACTTCAAAAGCTCTTGTATTCCACCTGTAAGGGAAGGGTGGGAGTTAAACTCTTTTGTCTTTGTGCCACACTTAAGGACAGCCAAAATGCTTCCCCTGTAACCTCTCTCTGAAACCACTGGCTCAACCAGATGCACCTTGAGTCATTTATTTATTTTTAGTTCATGTGACCCTGAGGCTTGGTGGCTTCACAATGGGCAAAGGTTTTGGAGTTCAAAAGGCAGACCTGTGTCTAGGAAATAAGCTTGTCAGCTGGAGGCCAGATTTTTCCCCTGCCTTAAATGAGTTTCGCACAGTAGTCACTGTCAATTTACACAGTAGGATTGGATCTGGGACAAGTTATTAGCCATTGCACTCAAATTGCTGAGAGCTTTTGCAGCCCTTCATGGAGTGTTTTCAGGATATGTAACTGTTTTTTGATGTTCTTATCTGGATGTGTGACTAAAAGAGTTCAAGCTTTTCTAGGGAGGGGAAATACAGGAGAAGCAATCTGATTTACAGGTGGTTTTGGCTCTTCTAGACATGCATTTTGAGTGCACTGGAGTTATTGCATCTGAATGCTTTATTGCTTGTCAGCTGAGGAAAGGTAACTGAGCCCCAGGGGTGAGGCTTTATGCACTAGCTCAGCTCTCACCAAAGCCCCTTTCCTCAGAGTTCCTTTTAGGTTCGTGTTTGAAGCTCTAAATCTTTACTGGTCTATCTGCCCTCCCCCATGTTGCTTTACGGCACTTAGAACCAAATTCTGCCCTTGATGCTACATGTGAACTTACTGCAAACCTAAGTTTCTCTTAGCTTTGCTCGCTGAAGCTTGGCAGATTACGACCTGCCAAGAGACGATATGAACAGTCCTCAAAGCTTGGACTGTGCTTTTTTTCTTCTCTCAAGAAACCATGGAGTATGGAAAGACAAGGGGGAGTCGTGGATCTCATAAAATATATCTCCCCTTTGGCTTGGATTATAATAACAACATGTCTGAGTCACCACATGGTACACTGATATGAAGCAACTGCCTGCAGAAAAACCAAAGCCATGCATTTTTTCTGAAAAATGAGGGGGAAAGAAGAAGAAAAAAACCATTTATTTTCATTCTTTTGGCTAGCCTAATTTTCTTCTATTTCTCATTAACCTTTAGAAAATAAAGCTAGCTTTCCTGAGGGAAAATAGCACTTCTTTGCCTCACCCTCACCCCACTAGAGCTGCCCTTCAGCAGCCAAATTTAGCTAAAGGCATGCAGTGGTTTCTAGGCCCACTGAGTTGAATCTTACTTCTGGTCTGCAGGGGTCCTGCCTGTGTGCCCCACAAAAACTATTGCTGAGACTACGGAAAATTGTCCATCACTTGAGCCGGATGCAAAGTCCCCTGGAGGACAATGTATTCACTAGGAGTGCTGAATGGATTTCTTGTTTGTGATTGCTGTTCAGATCCCAGGACCACAAAGAGATACCATATCCCTTTCAGATTCCAAGCATGGAGTTCCGTTCTAGCCTCAACCTTTGAAGTTGCTTCTCTGGGCTCTCTGCCCTCTGAGGAGAAGGTGATGAGCACCCCCAGAGGTTGTTTTGTCCCAATTTACATGAAGCATCCAAGCCAATTTCCCTCTGTTGGACTTCATTTCTCCAGAGCTTGTAACAGGAGACTATCATAAATACATATTTTTGTCACCTAGAGGTAGATGTGATGAATGCCATACAAATTTGGTGGCTTCTGTAAGTGGTTTCTATTGTGGTTTAGTGATCACAGGTCTCCTTATCTTGTAACTTCACGGAGGAAGATGGATTTTTAAACTCCAATTTCTTTATCTCCAGATAACCACAAATGTGTAACAGATGGCTGGATTTTCATCTTGGGTGATGCAAAGAAATCAAAGAGTAGAATCACTTGGGTTAGAAAGGACCCTTAAGGTAATTGAGTCCAACCATTAACCTTATACTGCCAAGTCCACCACTAAACCTAAGTGCCACATCTGCATGGCTTTTAAATACCTCTAGGGATGGTGACTCCACCCCTTCCCTGGGCAGCCCATGCTTGATGACTCTTTTGATGGAGAAATTTTCCCCGCAACTCAATTTAAACCTCTCCTGGTGCAACCCAAGGACATTTCCTCTCACCCCATCATGTGTTACATGGAGGAAGAGATTGATATCCATGTGTAAGCTTTAAAGGAGGCCATTAGAAACAAGCAATGTAACTGAGGTTGTGTACAGAAGTGTGGACAAGTCTGTATTTTGTGCTTGAGATTGTGTACAGAATTTCTCTTCTCCCCAGAACAAAGCAGCGTGTGTTTTGACAGCCTGGAAAATTGGGAACGCGGCATGAAGACATGCCAAAATGACGCTTTAGATAAATGATTTGGTTCTGGTACTAAGCCATTATAATGGCTTGGTTAAAATGTGGAGGGCTGCTTCTGTGAAATACCTGGAGAATGCAGTCTAGAGTTAAACTATGTCCTCTGCTTGCTCCAAATCTGGCCTTGCCTGGAGGCATTCAGTGCCATGCACTGGTGGTACTTTATTTATGTGACTCTGAAGTGTGGTGGCATGTGATATTTTAGGAATGACCTATGGTGCCCAGCATGAAGATCTGAAGAAGTGCTTGGGTTCGATTGTGGTCTAGGACCACCACAGCCATGTTAGTGGAAGATCTTCCCTGGGATGAGTAGAACTTTCCAGAAGTACCCATCTTGGTATTTCTCCCCATCTTTTCTTGAAGAACAAGATGTAGAGCTCATTAGAAGGATTTCAGCAAACAGAGGTTTTGTCAGAAATTGCAGACCTGTCTTTCCATTGAGGACTATTTCAGGAATATTTCAACATGGATGATTTCCAGTGAGGCAAATGGAAAAGGGTTGACATAGGCTATCCCAAGGGGTGCTCATTGGCCAAGCTTTCCAGAGGCTTTCGTGCCTGCTGGGTAATTGGTTTTCCAGGCTGTGGGATCTCATAAATATGGTTCATCCTACCTGTCTTCCTTCTCCATGCAAAATGATGGGATGCATCAACCTTTGATTGTATCTGTCTCCTTATATTAACTACAATAGGAATTTACCTGGTTTACAATAGGCACCAAATTTATGGGCCTTAAAGTAAATCACAGATCCCTCACCACATGCCCGAATCCTGCATAGGTGAGGTGGAGAAAAGGGGGATGAGGAAGAGGTCAATGTTTGCTTGCGGGGAGGGGTGAACCTCAGTTTTCTGTGAGTCAGAAACTTTTCCATGGCTGCAGTTGTGTAGGTGCCTAACTTGCTTAAGAGCTGAATGAAAGAATAATTTGTAATATGTTGCAACAACAACTTTATTGGTCATCTAGCTTGCAGATATATGATAGATGGTATCTTCCCTGTAAGCCACTAGATGGTGATCTTTATATTTGTTAGCCACGTGCCTAGGTAGGCGAAGACGCTACTTATTATAGAAAACCTTTTTTTTATTTTTTTTTTTCACCACAAAGAGACCTCAGTGCACTTCCTACAAGGAAAGTGAACATGGACCCATTTGGCTGAAATGAAAATAATTTGCTCCTACTGTAAGAATGGAAAGCAAAATTGCTTTTGGTCAATGTTTGAATGGAGAGGAGACTGGTGATCTGCTCCCATCCTTCATCTGCAAATCAGGCTCTGCTCATTTGGAGTGTTAGAGTAATCTGAAGTGAGCTGGTGCTGGTCTGCTGGGTTCAGCCATCTGGGCTGCCCGTTTGCAGGGTCTGGTTGCAGCTGGGTGCATACAGTGGTTGTAGGTTCAGAGACAACACCTGGAGATTGAATGCATTCAGAATCTCTTATTTTGGCTTGCCTGCCTGGTAGTTACCCTTGGGAAGCAGACAAATAGAACGGAGTTTGTTTTAATCAAAAGGTAACCATGGCAATGTTTGTATTGGAAACACCTCAACAGGGGTGCCTCCATGCTGATATTTGTACTCAGACCTGAGGTGCTGTATCCATCTTGGGCAGGTTCTGACGTGGCCTTCTTGGTCACAGACTAATATAGGTTGGAAAGGACCTCCAGAGGTCATCAGTTCAAGCCCTTGCAGAACACGGCAAAATTAGTTCAGGTTGCTCAGGGTCTTTTTGCCCAGTCCAATTTTGAGCTTCTCTTGAGGATGGAGATCCCACAACATCTCTGAACAGCCTGTTCCAGTTCTTGACTGCTTTACTGGCCTTAAATGTGAATCTATTTTACTAAAATCTAGCTAGATTTTCTCCCATTGCAACTTGCATTGTTCAAGCAGAAAACTACCTTTGAGTAACCAGTGCATAAATTTTAGAATTTCTGATGTAAATTAAATGACATCTCATTTCAGTACTGTAGTCACTTAAGTTTAGAAGTAATGTTGAATTATTGGCCCTTCTTAATGGAGTGCTAAGGATCTGATTTATCATCACCCTGTACCTTGAGGCATCATTTGTAGCAGTTGAAAACATTTGTGGTGGCAGATTTTAAATGCACCATGTGTCAAGGAGACAGGGCAAGATGCCCTGGGAGAAGCTGCTGCATCAGTTGAATCCATACCAAATTTCACAAAGACTTGCGGTGGGGGGAATTGAGGGACCCTTTGTGGAATGCAGTGCTGTTTGCTGTATTTTTCCATGATGTCTGCTTTTTCTGGTTCTGGTCCAGGCTGTATGTAGAAGTTGTAAAGTGCAGCACAAATGGGCCCCTGTTATGATGCATTTTCTTTCCCCAAACTGGTGGCAGACAGTAAAGGGTCTGAGAAGGATGGTGCCAGCTAGTCTTGTAGCACAAGAGGACAGTGAGGTTAGCAGGCGTGCTTGTCTGGGGAGGCCTTTATTTCAAGGGAGCAACACACCGAGTAGTAAGCACTTGGAGTTACTGTCTCTTGACCAACCTGTCCTGTCAAGCACTGCCAAGGGTGCTGAAACTCAGCCAGAAACGTGGCTGCATCATTGCACTCCCATATGAGGAGAGAGCCATGGTTTGCCAGGGCTTGCAGCAATGGCCTCAAGATTTGTGTTGTCTCTTGGAGGAAAGGGGAATCGCTGGAACACTTTAGGGAACACATCAACCTGCAGGATGCCTGACTTCTCCGTGTGTGAAAGGTAGTGGAAAACTTGATGGGCAGCCCAAAGAACAGGCTGGCCCGATCCTTTTAAGGTACATAGTCTCTCCAGAAGCTTTCCAACTGCATTTCTGCTGAGGTACATGTGTAGACATCTATAAAGGAGGGCTTGTTAGCTTTTCCCAGGCAGATGGATGTTCCAAAAAGTTTGCCTCTCCCTCCCCCCACACTAAGATGACTAACCTTATTCCAGTGAAATCACGGTCAGTGTGACCAGAGAAAATACAACACAGACAGAACTATTCTGGTATAGGTAAGCCTCAGCCAGCACCCAGAACCAGTCTGTGTGAGAAGGGCTTGTATGTGCCTGGACCAAACTGCATCCAGTTTGTGCCCTGAGCTGTGAGACACAAAACATTTGTCCCTCCAAAGCACTAGCCACTCATGACTCTGTTTTCTCCCATACTGTCAAACCAAAATGCTGGAGAAAGGCACTAGTTTAACATTAAATTGCTACCAGCCAAATAGGAGCATGATTCCAAAAGCCAGCTGACAGATAAGCCTAGCCCAAGTCTCTTGTACCAGCTGAGAGAGCATCAGTCACTAGATGTTAGTTAGGGCCTGCCTGACACTTTTCTGTCCCTTTTGGTTTTGAGGATGCAGGACATGACAAGGCTAGAAGTGCTGTTTCTAGACCTTGTGGTTTTCCTTCCCTCAGTCTTGAGAGAGGTGAACAGCTACACTTGGCCAGCTGATTAGAAGTGCTCATAGATGTCTTTACACTCAGATGATGACTTTGCCCCCAGAACCTCCCCTTTCAGGCTGTTCTGCTCTGTGATGGACCCTAAGGGATGGCTTTTGAAACCCTGGGCTTGGGACCTCATCCCTTCCTTTCCTTATTGTAGGTTTGCTTTGCGCGCTTTCACACACGCGTGCGCACACACGCACACAATGTGTGTCTCTATACACACCCCTCTGAGGTTTTTTTTTCCCTCCTTCTTGGCTTCCTCTCACTGTATTGTTTTAAGTTGGTGCCTGGGCTGACCGCCAGTTTAAATTTCATCTGCCTCTCTTCTCCTCCTCCTCCTCCTCCTCTTCTGCCCCCCTCCTCCTCCTCTCCCCCTCCATCCCCAGAAGTGATACTGTTTACTTTCTCTGCTGCTTTCTCAATGTCTTTGTACGCACTGCAAGGGATATAATCACCAGCTGTGGAGAGCTTTCTGAAACTCGAACTTACTCCTCAGTGCCCCGGGCGAGCGACCTCGCCATTAAAAATAAATAAATAAATACAACAATGCTGTATTTAAAGACAAGAAAATGCATGTTTTACATCTCGAGCTGGATCTTGAACAATCATGCCTGTTTATTCCCTCCCTCATGTGGAATCGGTGGGCTTATATATAGATGGACAGCTATTTAGCCAGGAGAAAAAAAGACAACCAAAAGAAACCCCAACTTCCCCTCCCCCCAAAATAAAAAATGAGAAAACCCAGCCCCTAAGAGCAGCATTTTCCTCTTTTAGATTTCCCCCCCTCCCCCATTTTGTTGTGCTGCCGTTTCCCTTTAAATTTTCTCCTTGGCCAAGAGGAGGAAGAGTCCAGCATGGAAGAGTGTCAGACTTCGAAGGGCACTTTGTCTGCCGGACAAAGCCTCTATAGCACTAAGGCGAAGAAAGATTAGAGGATAAAAGTGTTTGCCAGGATCCCCTCTTCCTTTTCTTCTTCCTCTGTGTGTGTGCGTCTCTCCCTTTCGGGGAGGAGGTGAAAGGGAGGTCAAACCGTGCCTACTGACCTCTGCCCCTTGCCCCCTGTGAACCAGAGGGAAGCCTTTGAAGTTGTAAAGTGCCCACAAAAACAGCAAACCAAACATGCCGCTGGCTCTTCCCTCCCCTTCTCCCGGCCGCCAGCTGCTTAATGGAAGGTGACAGTGTGGAGGCAGCGGGACGGGGGCTCGGCGGGCTGCACCTCCACCCCATCCCCGGCAAGCACTTAATTGGCACCGTAAGAAGCCCACACACCCGGCACAAGGGAGAGGAGGCACGGCCAAAAGGTGAAAACAAGCCCGTGCTCTCCTGCTGGCACTCCGTGCCTGGGAAGTGTTGGGTGGAGGTGACTGGGGCGTGCTGGAAGGTCACTGGTGGCTGGAAAGAGCCAGCTGGGAGAGGTTCCCCGTGTCCCTGCTGGCTCTGTTGTGGCTTCTGCTGGCCCAGGTCATGGTCAGCACAGGCAGCAGTGCCCTTGTGGGTGCTTGTGCTGCTCCTTCTGCTGTGACAGCCATTACAGGAGAGTCAACGTTCCATGAGAAACAGGCAGAGGAAACTGAAAAAGTACCTGGCTTCTCTTTCCCTTGAAATTTGGGCCATTTCTGGAAGCAGTGCCAATGCCAGCAGCAAGTCAAAGTGTGTTGTGTGCTGTCTCACGTGGCAATAAGTTGGGCCCCCAAGCACCGAGCTTATTGGCATTGAATGAGAGGTGGGGTTTTTACTCTAATACTGGGAGCATGGTACCTGTGTTGTTTCTATTGCTGTCTTTGAGGTCTTCACCTTAACTCTGGGAGGTGTAGCCTGAAACATTTTGGATGCTTTGAGAGGATAGGGAGTTTGTTCTCCTTTGTGTATGAACACCTTCTCTGTTACCTCCCTAGACAGTGGGCTGTCCCTGTTGGGAGCCAGGTGGCCAAGCCCCAGCTGGTGAGGCCTGTAAGCCTCCACCTGAAGGAGACTGAGTCTGACAGAGTTTTGCTGTGAGCCCTGGTCTTCGTTCCAGCAAGCCAGTGCCTTGTGTGAGATGCCAGACTATTGCTTTGGCAGATTGCTGCATGCTTTTAAAATTTCCTGATTTGTTCGCTGTCCAACAGTGAACAAATTTTTTCTCTTGGTGTATTGCTGGGGTTTGCTGTTGCCCCCACTCACAGGACATGGGGGTCCTGCCCCAGGACTGCGAGAGCCTCCTCCAACAGCAGGCGAGTTGTTAAACTCTGTTGCTCTATGCCTAGGGTAACATTCTCATATATCAAAAATGATCCCTACCCCAAAAGTCTGGCCCTAAACCTCAGAAAACAAGGTTGGCTATTAGCTGAGAAAAGAAAAGAAAAGAAAAGAAAAGAAAAGAAAAGAAAAGAAAAGAAAAGAAAAGAAAAGAAAAGAAAAGAAAAGAAAAGAAAAGAAAAGAAAAGAAAAGAAAAGAAAAGAAAAGAAAAGAAAAGAAAAGAAAAGAAAAGAAAAGAAAAACAAAAAGGAAAAAACCCAAACCACCATTCAGCCACCTTTCCCATCTACTGCAGGTATGCTTATGCTGGCTGCAAAACAACTGCAGTCATGAGCCATGCACAAGTTCAGTAGTTTCAGCTGCCTTTTTCCTGTGCTTAGTGTAGTTTTTACCCTTGGATGCTGGGCAGGAAATCCCAGCCCAAATGAAGTCAAACTGAGATTTGTCATTGACTTTGTGGAACCTGGGACTTTGCTCCTTATCTACAGCAGCAGCATTCAGGGATTCATATAGAATAAAACTCCTCTGGCTCTTGTTCTTCCTATGCTTCTGAGTGCCCAGATAAGCCCTGTGGGTTCCAGCTGGCATTTCTGATCTCATTCGTCTGGGGCCTGATAAAGTGTTACAATGTCCAATGTACAAAATCCTGTTCTGTAGTTTTACCTCCTCTTTTCCTGTATAAGTATTTTTTTTTTTCATACTAGAAGAGAATGTGGCATTCCTGGCTGATAACCTGTAAAGAATACAAAAGTTAATATAGCAAAATAATTCATGTGCTGTGTGGTAATAGTGACTGATGCTCAATGCATCCAGCACTGAAACTGCTCTTTTTTTTAAATTTAGATTCAGCCATGTCCACCACAACTCTTTGTATAGGGTTAGTCAACACCTTTTAGTCTTTCTGAGCTCAGGAAAATCATCTGTTCCTCGTGCACCTTTATTTTATGATCTCTCCATAGCATCTCTACAGAGGATCTGATTTTATCCTCTGGAATAGCTGAGCTTTTACTCCCTCTCCTTTTGAAGGCAAGACTCTGTTTTATATGCATGTCTTGTGACATAGAATCTAGAAGCGGATTCTCCCTCTCCCATCTTTAACGTGTGCTAGACTTCATCCAAGTTCTAAATAATTTTTTTTTTAAAATAAAGAAAAGTAGTGTTTGTTACAGCTTTGCCATTCCAGTCTATGAGGCAGCATCAGGTTCCCCATCTCAGATTCTGTTATTTCCCTCTGGGCTCATACCATGCTTACCACATAGAGAAGATTTCAGGAATTTGCTGTCATTGTGTAATAGTCACAATTTAGTGTAGGGAACCTATGTCCAGCTGCCTAAACATTGAGTGTGGACTAAGAAGAGGGGAAGGCACCTCTGGGGGTGGTTTGGACCACATAAGTAGAACAGGAGCTGGGTTCCTACCCTCTGGGCTCTGAATCATGTTCAAAAAATGACTGCCCCTCTCTCTGGAGTTTGCGGGGAGTCTCAGTTTCTAATTTGGATATCTCAGTGCGGTCCACATGGTGAAATAGTGTGAGGACCCCCCTGTCTGTTTACTTGAACATCCATTAGAATAAGGCTGTGCTCCCAGTGTCCTCAGGCTCCTCTTTCAGGGGAGCTTCTCTAGGAATAACTGCTTGTTAATGTATTTTTCACCTCCAGGTCCAATTTTGAAGTAGGACCTGCTTTCACAGATCTATTTATTTGTAATTGTGTGTTTGTTTATTTAAATGGTAGCTCTTTTCTGTCACCTCTTCAGGCTTGGTTCTCCTTGCATATGATGAAGAACATTTTTTCCTTGAGTGAATCACTGCTTTAATTTCTGTAACTGCCTGCTCACTGCAGCAGTGTCAGGAGCCAGTGTCTCCGTGGGTCTCTGCTCCACGTTTACCCTTGTGCAAAGTTTGACTTTGCATCTTGAAGAAATGTCTCATGCTTTAGTGCCAGGTGTGCTTGAGTTCCTTCCCTGCTTGCCAATACCTTTGTTTAAGGAGGGCACACAGTCCTGGCTCTCAGAAGGTTATGCCCATAAGGAAGCCAAATCCATCTTCTACAACAGCTTGGTTTGAGCCTGACTTTGTGTTACAGCACAAATACACACTCCTAAAGGGTCTGAGTATTCCCACTTTTATGACCCCAGATTTGTAGCCTAGGATGCCAGGAGACTAAAGGACCACATTTTGTTCTGTGATCAGAATATCAAAGTTCCTCCATACTTGTCTCTGTCACTGGTTTTGCTGGGTGCTCTTAGGTAAGATAAATTCACCTCTGCCTGTCTTTTTGTGGCTGGCTGCAGTGCAAAACAATGACCTTTCCTTCGCAAAATCCTCCATGGATTACAGCAATGCAAGGATTTCCCCTTTAAAGGGTTTTTTTTAAATATTATTTTGTAGTTTTCCCTGCTATGTCCCTATTAGAAGGTGAACATTCCTGTGTGTAAGCTAGCTCCCCATCAAGAGAATGGACCTTTTTGTTTTCCAAACGTCTTTGTTTGGCAGCCTGTGATCCCCTCAATTGTCCTACAGTATGGGCACCCATGTACCAAGGGTCTCAAGACTTAACTCCTGTGTCAGTTTTAGTCTGTGTGGTTTCATGGAGCACTTCCTTCCATTTGCTGCCCTTTTCCCACCCAGGCATTTGGGCAACTTCTCTTGTTCCCTTTTTGTTAAACACTGATTTCATCTTGGTAGCCTGCAAAATAAATAGAAGTGCTGCAAATAACTTGCCTTTGTGGGATTTTTTTTTTCTGGAAGGGGGGCTGATTGGCCAACCACTAAGCTAAGGACATTAATCTCAGATAAAATCTATAAATCATCCTGCTAATGATCACATCAGCATCACCTGATTCCAGAAGACTTTGTATAGTCTTTGTCTTTGCTACTTTTGAAGAGCTTGAGAGATGAAAAGACAAGCACCAAAACCTTCTCTTTTGATCTTAGTTCCTTCAGATACCTCTTCTTGTGTCCTAGAGATGCTGAGGTGCCACAAAATGTTCAAAGATGATCCAAAAACGTGAAGGCTACATGGCTGGGGAGATTGGATGCTGATCTATGGTGCAAAGGCATTTTGTGATGGTATTATTTTAGCAGGTGTTTCTCAGCTGCCTCTCACTTACCATTTTGGTACCTGTGGTATCATGAGAACATAGTGGGTGGGATAATGTTGTCAATGCATAGTATGACTGCAGAATCTTCAAACACCAGAAGTTTTATCTCAGTGGACCAATGAAACCCCTGGTAAACAAAGGTCTGGCAATCTGTTTGCCCAGCCTGATACACATTGCAGTCTGCATGGCATGAGTCTTGGTGTTGTCATTCTACTGTGTGATTTGTTTTTCTTCCAGTTTGCAGCTGGAAACCAACCCAGAAAAGCACATTTATCTCTGCTTTGTGTTTGCTCCTGCAGATGACATTCAATTCACAGTTCCCAGCCTTCGAAAACCAGATTTATTAAGCACCAGATTTCTCTATCTCTTTTCTCAATTTATATCACCATCACAAGGTAGACAACAGGGGTTGTAACCCCAGCAGAGAGCTTATATTTCAGTATCTGATGCTGGAATTCTTGTGCACCAGACAAACAGTGCAAGCTCTGGGACCAGCTGTAACAAGCACAATTCTGGGAAGCATTGACTGCACCATTTTTAGTGTCCCTGCATTTAAAGGGCAGGTTGATTTCTGCTGCTCGGCATTTAAAGGGCAGGTTGATTTCTGCTGCTTGACATCTATCAACACATACTCTGGTCAGCCTGTTCTTTGCTGAAATGTACATTTTTATTTCAGATCTTCTCTAAGGAGAACTTCAGAGTATGCAGACACAACAGTGGTTTCACTGCCACACAGGTTCCTACTATGGTGCTGCTCATGTACTGAACATAAAGCTTTAATTCCCCTTCTAAGGAGGGACCTAAGCAAGCCAGAGCCTTGTGGTTGTACAAACATTCGCACACACAGTCTGAAACAAGCCATCAAGGATTATTCCTGGAGTGATTAGGGACAAGTCCTAACAAGCCTTCGTAATAATGCAGACTATTTAAAGCTTCTGAGGGCCAGGATCATGTGGCAAAGGGCAGGGTAAATGAAAACAGGGTAATTTTTGATGCCATGAACGTGCTAAAATGGGAGGTGGGGAATGTTTCTGTGAGTCTTTGGGGGGAGTTGACTGGAAGGAGGGGAACATTATAATAATAGTTAGCATTTATGTAACTCTTCACGTATTTAAACCACTGCACAAACACTGACTAGGGAGGAACTGGAATGCACTGCATGATACCCAAGGCAGAGCTTTTTTTTTTTTTTCCTTTTTTCTTTTTTAGTGTTGATCTAGGGTAACAAGTAGCTCTAGTGAGGGGAGCAGCAGCATGGTTTGCCTGGCACGTGAATGGGTGTCCCTTACTACAGCAGGGCCAGAGGGATGCAGTAAGAAATGGGTATGACTCTGGTGAGTAGAGTATTCCCTGGGGAACACTGTGGAGATCTGGCTCTGTCATCTCTTCTTGTGTGCCTTTACAGAGGTGTGAAAGCCTTAAAAAGCCATGTAATTCTCCTTGTAATGACCACATTTTGCCCTTGGCTCCCTATTTGCTTGGCAAAACGTGAAATAGGTGCAGTGATCAACAGCTGTGATTTCTCTCCCCGTGGGGTCAAGGCCAGGTTGGAGGATTTGAAATCAGATGGAAAAAGGCATTTCCCCATGGCTATAATGGCACAATGAGGTGAGAACAACTGCAGGTGCAGCCGCCACCAACAGCAGGCCTTTGAAGGAGCAGCAGGGTGCTTGGCCACCTTCTCTTAGGACATGTGTGTTGTCCATCAGGTTGTCTGCCCTGCACTGCTGGGAGAGAATCTGTGATGGTACAACCAGGGTGGCAGCAGCAGCAGCAGCAGATCCTGGCAGCTACAGCAGGCCTTGCTTGTGCCTCATTTCCCAGCATTAACCTAGGATTTCTTTTTGCTACCTGCAACGTCTTACACATTTCCCAGAAGGTTTCTTCTGTCAAGTGGTTGAGAGGCTCTTATGGGGGCCTCCGTTCCAGGATGCCTGGATGCAGGTGCCTCTGCTTTTGAAATGACTGGGAGTTGGGTGGATGACTGAAATGGCAGGGAAGATGGGAGGAATCAAGAAACTTTTTTCTGGCTTCCTTGCTGAACTGAAAACTCCAAGGACTTCTTTTTTTAGTTTTTTACATGCAGAATGAAGTATTCAAGGATCTCAACTTAACACAAACAAAAAGAAAAGTGTATAGCAAGATAAAATCTCATTTCAAATGGAAAATTCAGCTTTTCTCAAACAAAATGAAATGGCTTGATTTTTTCTCACTTATGTTTATTTTCTTCCAGAAAGAACCAAGTCACCAGAACCACTAGAGTGGTTGTTTTCATCCACTGTTAAAAACCTTTGGTCAGTGAAAACATTTCCCTGAAATATTTCTCTTAGTGCTCCCTCTGAGCATCTCTATGTTCATCAACATGTTTCTTCACTCAGGTTGCAATACTGGGCTCATGCTACCCACTCCTTCCAAGATCCTTCTTTTGATTTTGATTTTTCTGAAAGACTTTACAAAGGACTGCCAAAGGAATTGGGAGAAATCTTCTCAGTTGCAGTTGCTCCAGTGGAGAGGAAAAACCATCTATTTAATTTTTTGTTTACAGCTCCCATTTCTTGTGCTGTCTCCAGGGTGGAGATGGATTGAGAGGGCTGCTCTGGTGTCCAGTCTTGGTTCCTGTATCCCATGTGCCTTGGTTCCTCCTGGTGTCCAGGAGGTTCCTGTATCCCATGTGCCTGGATTTATGGTAGATCTTGCTTATTCTTCCCAAGTGACATCTGAGTGTTATTTTACATAATGTTTCCTCTTCTCATTCAGGCTGTTGTGCAGCACTTAGTTGTTCCTGCTGACTCTCAGTTATGAAATATCTTCTTCACTCTAAATAGAAAGGCCTGTCTTGGTTCTTGAGAGCTTCCTGGGGTGTTCCTACTTGTGGACTTCAAGTGCTGTGCAGAGGTCTTGCTCTCTGTAGCCCTGTTTTTGGCTGTTGCCAGAGAAGAGCTTTTGCCTCGTGTATTTTTTTGTGCCAGTGCCCTCAGCTGTTGCACAAATGAACTGAGCATTTGGGGGCCACCTTTTCTTGCCTTGTCCTGTGTGCTCCACTGTTTGATACCCAACCCAGTGGCTTGGAATCCTCACAAGAAGTGCCTTTGTCTTATGGACGGACTTGGCCCAGGCTGAAAATGTCAACCCAAGGTGTCAAAGTGAGTCACTGCACACACATGCATCTTGAGAGGATTTTCCATGCAACATGATGAAGTCATTGACAGCCGTGTTGTGCAACTGTCCATCATGAATCATGGGGATCAGTGACTGAGGAAGGCTCAGGCTGTGGGACCAACTTGTGTAATTACCCCTAATAACATGAATATAGAACAAATTAATTAATAACTGACATGTTCTTTCCACTCACTTGGCCCCAGCTGTCCCATTGGGCAGCTTAATGTTTTGTGTGTGTTGCTGGCAGGCTCCATTAGTATTCCACTTCTTTTGTAGGGGAGGTGAATGAGTGTGTTCCTTGCCTAAGGGAGATGTCAAGGAATCTGGCTACTGGCAGGTAACTGTAGAGCAACAAGTCTTCCTAGTGTGAACTCTGCTGCCATCTCTTCCCCCTCACTTCTTTTTTTGTTGTTTTCTTTTTACATCAGTTTCCTGATCCATATTCCTCTCCTGCTTTTTGTCCCCTTTCTTTCAGCCTGCCCGCACTCTCCCACTTTCCCTGCTCTGTTTCCTTTCCTCTTTGTTCTGTACAGAAAAAAAAAAAGTTGTGCTAGAAGATAGTTTTTGTCCTTGTCAGCCAAAATTCTGTGCTCTTTTCCTGTAAATATTTCAATTTCATCATGAGACAGCATTCGTTTGTTAGCATTTTTTTGACTGAATGGGCAACATATTCTTCTAATGTTTGTTTCTTCTTGGAAGTTTTTCTTGGTGTTTTTTAATGTCTTAGTGTTTTATTAGCATTTCCTCTTGCCAATGTTTTGCTGTGGAGTGCCGCCTGGGCTTACTATGAATGTTTTGGTATGAGGCAAAGAGAATTCATATTTCTGGAGGATTTATTCCCTTGGTATGTGTTTTGGGCAAGACCCTTTCTCCATGAATATGCCAAAGGCAAGAATTCTCATGGATTCCTTTGAGGAGCAGGACTGAGCCTTGCTTTTGCACCCGTGGAGGATTGCTGTGCCCCACATGAGTCCTTGAGGGAGAGGGCTGGCTTGGACAAGAACACGTGGGACAGGGCTCTGCTGAGACACACAACAGACCGGACCTGCTCACAGCACTGAAAGGCTCAGCATCGCAAGCTCAAGTTGCCACTTTTTGTGTAGTAAATCATCAAAACTTCTCAGAGCTCATGGTCAGTAATGCCAGCCTTGGCAGTATTAAAAAATCATGAGTCAAGTCTTGAGAAACAGTGATGCTGAATGAAAACAATCACGAGACTGAAGTATGTACCTGCTTCTTTACAGCTGCTGCCTGGTGTGGGATCCTGTAACTGCATGCACATATTATTTCTGAGTTTTCCTTAGCACACATGAAGGCTAGAAAATGTTTTTTTTATTCATAAAATTTGTGCATTTCACCTGATTTCAAGACTTGGAGTGTGAGAAATGGATTGGCTCTTGAAACAGTTGTGGTATAGTCGGGAGGGCTGCCATATTCTGAGGTGAGCTGGCATCCTGGGTGGAACACCAGTAGTGCAGGCAAGTGTTGGGGAGATGCAAGACCTTGTCTTCACCTCGTTAACTTGGGTTGGAAACCAGGGGGCCAAGTATGTGTTTCAGCTGCTGATAAATGGGAGAAAATTATGACTTAGAGAGGAGACTGAAGACTGCAGAGACATGAGGCTGAGCATAACCACTGCTGAAATTGCATTGCTCTGAGCAGGGTGACTACGACAGATGTAGGGCTGGTAACAGGAGGTTGTGGCCATGTGTTACAGAGACTAATGGCTCCTCTGAGATTCAGTATTAGAATGTTTCACAGAAAAACAGATAGCATGTGGTATTTAGTGAGCTGGATGCTTGGACCATGCCTGGGCTGGGTTTGAGAGCTGACCGTGTCTGCAGGTAGCAAGAATTTCTTGCATGGATTGTGTGTGTGTGTTTGTGTTAAGCTCATCTAACAGTGTTTCCTGCTTTTGATCAAAGCTCAAAAAGAAAAATAAAAGTTCAGTTTTCTCATTTGACAATAAAATGCAAGCAAGGCAAAAATTGAAAACCATCTCAGAAAAGCAGTAGAAAACAGCTCTGGTAACTTCCAGTTTTAAAAGACACAAATGAAAATATTTGGTAAAGCATTCTTTATTTTCCACCACACCTTCTCATCAGCTTTTATTCTGTTCTGCTATGGAAAGGGAGGCAACAGAGGAAGAATGAAGAAAAATAAAGCTGAAAAAGTTTCTTGGGTTTGTGGGGGGTTTTTACTTAAAAAATCAGAAAATTTTGAGGAAGGGTAGGAGAAAATGCTCATAAATTTATTTTCCTTTGAAGAAAAACCACTATTCATTAAAAAAAATGTTTTGAACAATTCAGTTGTTATTTGAGTCATTCCATGCATGGAGAAAGAGGATTGGTTTCAAAATTCAAATTCTGCAATTCAGAATTTGAGTTTAGGATCTTTGGTTCTTTTAAAATACAAATGTAGGTAAACATATATGAGCTAGAGCAGTTCCTGCAGAATAATGATGGTATTTTTTTGGAATAGCCCTTATTCCCCAGCTACTTATGATGTGTTTAGTTTTCAGTGCCTAACTGGAATGATGATTAAAACCTCTGTCTGGACAGCCGCCGCTTACCTTCAAGGGTAGTCTAACTTCCATCCCCACCATAAATAGCTATATGCAGTTTGCCATGTTTCTTCGAAGAAGTTTTTTGGACAGTCTTAACCTGATTTTCCAGGAATTTCCTCTCCCTTGTACTTGGAAAGTGTTATTAAGTGGTGCCTTTCTCTTTCCATGCCTATAACACATCCCAAAGGTCCAAATGAAAGGCGGAGCCCAATGTTTCAACACTGAACATAAGCACAGTAACATCAAAGACAAGAGAGGAGCGAGGAAAGAGTTTATAACCAGGAGGCTGCTGAACACTGTAGACTCCTTGATGTGCATCCAGTTGAGGTGCCTCTTCCTAGGCCACTTTGGCTTGAAGCTAAAGGACAAATCCATGGCGTACATGAACCCTGGCTTTCGATGGGGTGACAGTGTGTTGGGTTGCCACTGGGGAGACCCGAGGTGGAAATGGAAGCCAAACTATACGTGGCTCTTGGGTGTCTCTCTATATGATAAACCAGGCTAGAGAAACATCTCCTTTTGAAGCCCTCAAATAATCATCTTCTCCTCAACAATTCTCAATTAATAATCCTTTTCTTTCTGTCCCAGTGGGGTGTACTGTGGCATTTCTCAACAATGCATGTATTTTCTTTCCATTGAAATGCTATGGTTGGTGTAACAGTTTTCAAATTAAAAACTGAATGTGTTTGAATATCTTTTCCCACACAAACATTTCTTTGACTTGCAAAATTCTTTTCTGTTAAAAGTGTCAGAGTGGATTTTTAACCCATTCTAAGAAACTTTCTGCTGTCAAAAATGACTAATGTCCTAGACTCTCTTGAGAATTGTTTGTCCCTATTTTCCTTGCTGAAAAATGATGATTTCTGGAGTAGGTTTTTCTTTTTTCTCCCTTTAGTATTCTATTTGTGTCTCCAAAGTTTTTTGTCATCCCTGTATAGCACTAAACTTTGGAAAGAGTGATTTTTCTGAACATGGAAAGTAAAAGAAATGGCACAGTAGTTCAGCTAGGATTAAAGTAGTGATTTAAGCCAAGCCTGATCTATAGGGAGATGTTTTCTGGAACCAAAAGGCTCCTACGTTGTTTTTCGGGTTTTTTTTCAGCTTAGTAACTTTGGAAGTTCAATGTACACTTCTACAAGGATTTTGAAATGGATCTTGTTCGCTAATAAATTCCAAATAATTCTTGCTGGCTTTTGGGCTTTTTCTCCATTAGATTTTATTATAGGACTTTTTACATAAAGGGAGAACACAAACAGGAGATTTGGAGCCACAATTTCAGAGCTCTTTGTTCCGAGGTTGGGAAATCAGTTTCCAGATGTGGACCATGTTGGCGTATTTTTTTTTTTCCTTTTCTTTTGTGTGTGTATGTCTTTCTTCCTCTTTTGGCCAGGAGTGAGAGAAGGAAATTAAGATGATGAATGAAATAATGAAAATAATAAAATAACAATGGTCAAAATCCTCTTTGTTCATGAGTTGTGACTCAGCTGAGGGCAGCAGCAGGAGTGCTGCTCTGAGCCTTCTCTGATGTCAACAGAAGACATCACGATAGGACACATTTAGGTACTTTGAGTGGAAGAGGTGGAGTCTGGGGGATGCATGGAGAAATATGCTAAGGACTTAGAAGGATTCTTAGGTTCCTGTTCTCTCCCACGCTCAAATTTCTTTGTGCCACTCTGCAAAGACAACAGATCTCCCCAGCTGAGGGTTTTCCCAGCATGGGGTATTCCACAGATGGCAAAGTTGGCTTCTAAATTTACTTCCCACAGCACAGGGTGTGGAGGGGGTGGGCTGTCACCAGCTGATGGGGAAGAGAGCCACTCTGAAAAGGACTCCCAAAAGTCAGGACAAACCCTTCTCGTGTTAGCAGCACTCTGGTATTCACTCTGGAGTCAATGCTCCAGGTATTGATGTGAGTCAGGTTGTCTCCTTTCTCCCTCCTCCTCCTGTCCTCTCCAAGGGAAAATGAAACACCACACAGAAGTGACATTGTGTGCTTACCAATCTTCATGACAGACCACCAAAAAGGCACCCCCAGTCTGGCTACTGAAGAAGAACCCAGGGCTGGAGAAGTGTGCAGGACGAAGCCCTTTGCCAGGGTTGCATGGGTGAGGACACTGGGAGTGAGATATGAGTGCTGTACATGCTACTGCATCTCTCGAGGCAATCAAGTCCTTGTCGGTGCCGTCGCTTCTATTGTTCTGCAGGCATCTGTTCCATTCCAGCAGAGGGAAGGACACCAAAATTACTCTTGTTAGATATCCATTAGCAGGGCTTTAGCCAAGGGTCTCTAGGAGTGAATTCTGAGACAGTAAGCTGAGACTGAGGCTTTAAGTATAATGGGGAGAAGAGGAGTTGAATTGTGTGTTTAATCCATCCATGTGCAGATGCTTCCGTGGGGAGCTGCTGAGTCCCCTGGAACTGTTTGGTATTGCCTGAGTTGATGACCTGGACCGATGCTGAAGGAAAGGGAGGAGAAGAGGGACTTAGCTCCGCTAGCTCTAAAGATTTTTTCCCTTCTGAAATCACTGCTTTCAAGTTGTGGACACATCTGGAAGTAACAGCAAACATGTGTAGCCTGTGGTTTTTGAGGATAGGAGATGAGATTCATATGCAAGGGTGGGAGGGTTTGCCATCCCTGTCCTGACAGTATGACCTTGGAGGCAATCGGAGACAAACTGGAGGTAGAGGAAGAACTCCCCAGATCAAAGAGAGGTGTCCATCCATCTCTGCCATTCCCTCAGGAGGAGCTGGGAGGTTATTCTTGAATGTAATGGACATGCACAAAAGTTGTAACACATGACTCACTCTGGTGGCTATGATGAGATTTGCACCTCCTACTTAGGTGATGAGACACAAGGCTCAAGTCAGGTGGGTGATGGATGCCCAAAATAAATCTGACTGTATCTTTACAGCTGTGGTTGCAGCTAGGATATTTATCATAGCCTGGGAATAATAAACTCTTTTACCCAAACTGGCCATTTAAGAATATGGCCACAAAGAAAGTACAGCTCTGAGCCCCTTCACTGGCTGTAAAGATTGTCAAGCTAGAGAGCTTGGGAGGTATCAGGTAGCTTTGATTTATCATTAGATCTTTTGCTTTAGTCCGTAGTGGGTTTGGGTTTCCAGGGTTTGAACCAGATTTTGGCCATGACCAGACTGCTGATCTATATGCCTTTACATTAGTTTGACTCGACTATCCATCTTTACATTGTGTGAAAAGCTTTCAGCCTCAACAGTGGGATGAACTCTGCACTGGAGTCCCTAGTCTGGTCCTGCTTTTGGGGGATTTTAAACTCTGTTTTGGAGAACATTTTATTAGTATGCTGACTTTTTTTTTTTTTCTTTTTTTTTTTTTTTTTTTACTTAAATTCTGTTTGGATGGGATTATTTCAGGAGGTGTCTTTAGGATTGTAATTTTTGTGATAATGGAGGGAGTGTGAGCAGGGCATCCTTGTTCTTGCAACAAAGTATTCATTCAATAACAAAGTTCTTCTGGTGTTTCTTTCTGATGATTGAATTAAAAGGGGCACCAGGATGGGGTAAGAACTAAAAGGGAAGATAGTGTTTGAGCTTTCTGTCCCAATCTTTCCTCTGATAGGGGTACATGCTGTCTCATGTTAAGATGGGCAAGTGTCATGAAATGGAGAAAATTTTTCCTTTAAATGTTTCTGTCAGAATTGCAAGAGTATGCTTCTGGGTTTGGTATCTCAGTGTCTTGGGAACAAGGAGGAACCTGATTTTTGCTGTGTCAACGTCTGTGTTTATTTGAGTGTTCTTTCCTTGACGTTGTTTCCTTTTGATTTTCCAATGCTATGAGAGAAGTCAAAATAGCAAGGGAAGCAGAAGTGACAATTCACGAGATTGCCACTGGTTTCCAGCTGAATCTCTGCGCCTGGTGTTTCTTACTTCACAGGCACTTCCGAAGAGCTGTTGCCAGCAAATGGGAAACTCTGCTTACTTGGAGTTTGGTAATATTTAGGCAGGCTGAATCTGCATTTTCATTTCTGAGGATGAGCTGACTCCTAGAACTGGACTACTGTGACTTTCAAAGGTTTTTGAAAATTAGACCTTAAAATCCAGGAAGAGATGCTAGGTTTCTCTTGCTGTCTGTCTTGATAGTGCAGCAGTCAGAGGAAGTACTGGTGATGCTTACAGACGTGGGCAGGTAGGAGTAACTCTTGAACTGGAAGAAACCAGAAGGTATCTCTCCAAACATATCCATGTGGCACGGCCCTCCTTGGATCTGTAGCCAAAAAGGAGTCATCTGCATTTCATTTGTCTCATTTGTATCCCATCGGGACACATTTCCTGAGGATCTGAATGGAGAGTAATTTCTTGGAGGAACTACTGTTCCCTAAGTCACATAAAACAAGACACAGTCCGTGTCGATGAGCAACCCAGCTTGCCATTAAAGCATTTTCATGAATCCTTTGTATCTTTGAGTCGAATAGCTCCGATTGCATGGTAGAACACAATGCCAGAATGAATGAAGGGGGAAAAGGAGGAACAATAACCTAAACCAAGCACTTATATTGAAAACAGGACCCAGGGAAGAGCAAGTAACTGCTGGCTTCAAAGGCCAGCTCTCTCCCTCCTGCAAATATCTTTCATTGATGAGAGAATGTCAGAAAGAATAGAAGCATCTTTCAGATTGCAGACAGCATGTTGGCAGAGGAATGGACATGAGTGTCAGAGATGACATGACTGGCCTTAGCCTACAAATGTTACCTGCAGGCTCATATTTATAAACAGACTTCTAGTAGTTTGTTCAAGTGAGGAAAGTGAGTACATTTGTCACTCCACCAGCAGTGCAGCTGTGCAGGATTTGCACGAGGTAATTGTCCTAGCACACAAATCCCAGATGCTATCAAAGCCCTGTGTTAACTGACTGAAAAACCGTGGTAGCACTGCTTAAGAAAACAGAAAGGGAAGGGAGGGGGGGGGAAAAAAAAGAAGAAAAACTAACTAATTGTCTTTAAAAAGATAATTACTTTTGATGTCTGCATGGCCAGCTGTGACATCCGTCTGCTTTTCTCCTTCACAGCATGCTCAGTGCTGCTGAAGGTATGGGTGAGAAATCCATGTGGTGGTTTCAAATTCAGCATGTGCCTTGAAATGAGAACCCAGATGGGCAATATCAATGTGGTTGTAGAAGCATCGTTTCTTTAGCCTCAGTAATGGGAAGACAAAAACCTCATATGTTTCAGTAACCAATTGCTAGTTAACAACTACTCACAGTCTTATTTAATCCTCAAGTGCTACTAGAGGAGCAGCTACATGATTGTTAAAAACCCACAGTCTTTCATTAAAAATATTTTCTGAGGTTTATTAATTGAGAAACAAATGTATCTAATGGGTCATAAATAATGAATCTGGGCAGACAACATAGAAAATAAAATGTATAGGCCAAATACCACCTCTGGTTATATTGTGTAACCCAATGGAGAAGATACGTGTAAATGAGAACAAGACGCAGCCCTGTAATTGTAATTATATAGAATCACAGAGAGCTCTGACCACAAAAAAGTCACTGAAATTGTCAAAACCCTGACTTCATGCCAGAAACCTTGGGGCTGAATTTGACAACCACTGTGATGTGTTGTTTAGGGAGAGGACTCAAAGGAAGAATTGTACCTCTGTCCTGAAAACCCCTGCCTTGATCTGGGCCAGCTGCCCAAAAGTGGTGTGCCATATCACAGCATCTCAGTCCATCCCACCACATTTGTGCTCCCATGGTTTTTATTGATGCTTTGCCCTTTTTCTTTCTCCTCTCATTGGCTCAGTCTTGAACCTACTAAGATGGTGGTGTTACTACCTTTGAAGTTGAAGCAAGTCCTCCTTTCTGTCAGTTCAGGCATTTTGTGCTCAAGGCACCCATGGGTTCCATGCCACTCCAGTGCTTCCTCTGCCTGTTAGGACACTTGAAGTTTAGATCCCTGAAATCACAATCTTTGCTCATTTGGTTCAGTACAATGGTAGGAAAAAAATGTGTGGTGCTTCTCCCTTGAAGGCTGATGCTGGCAATGAAAGGAAATTCCTGGATTTGAATGCTTGTCTGTTTACTTATTTATTTACTTTTGTGTTCAGCAGTGGGAAAATATTTTCATCTTTCTCCTTGTCTTGTCAAAAACACTTTATTCATCACAGCGGGCACCAGAGTACAAAGCTGGTCTGTAATAATTTCTCCTCGTCCTGGATCACTCTTGGTCCTCAGTGAAATGCTGCAAGGCTGGCAGAAGACCTGTGAGGGATTTTTGAGGAAGAATTGGGCACCCTCATTCTGCAAGGCCACCCCAACCAGTTCATTTCTCCCATTGCCTTGGGATGTCGGCTCCCTGTCCCGGGATGCTCGTGTGCCACACATGGTGGATGGAGCTGCCAACGCCTGGCTTGCCTCTCTGAATGGAGAGGGCATGCCCTGCCACTTCTCCTGCTCGTCCTGCCTTCTGCTTTATCCTGTCTGTGAACTCCTGACCTTGATTGCTCCCTCTCCTGCCCGTTCTCCCCTCCCTCTTCCAAGCTCCAAGACGGTTTAGAGTTTCTTGGAATCCGGCAGCATGAGGGCTTCTTGTTGATTGGTATAAACAATCTTAAAGGTCACATTTTCCCCCCCCTGCAGAGGGAGTTGGGGTGTGTGTGTGTGTCTAAAATAAAAGGCTTCTCTCAAATTAACAACCACAAGGATGTAAACATGGAAGCCAAAGGGAGCTGTTCACTACCAGTGTGAGCTGTGCCAAAGAAGCCCCTGAGGGCTTCCTTAGGAAAGAAAATGTGGGACAAGATGTGGCATGCTCTTGTGGCTGGCTGGGAGGGAGAGGTCGGGGTGCCAGGGGACGGTGGCAATCATGCCCTGCATGAATGGTGACATTGGATTTGAGCAGCTTTGTTTGTGCCAGGGCTGGCGCTGGTCGTCCTGCTAAGCTGGGGGGGAATGCAGAAGTCAGGGTGGCTTTGAGCTGCAGGGGCAGGAGGCCTGGAGCTGTGAGACAGTGGATAGCATTTCACTCAGGCAGGCGCTGGGTGCCATCCAGCTCCTACAGCCGGTCGACTGCCTTTGTGGGCTTCAGTGAGAATTGGGTCTGAGCCCTGTCTGGGGAGAAGCTCGTGGAAAACAAGCAAAAAAGCAAATGTAGGTGCTCAGAGCTCACGTCTGCTTTGTGGCTGAATCACAGCCAGGTCTCCACTCCGGAGGCTTACGCGCTTGGTTACGTGAACTGAAGTACAGAGGGAGTTCCAGTTTCGACCAGCTTGGTTGTGCCAGGAAAATGCTTTGTAGGTGCAGGCTACACTGGGATGAGAATCCTTTAGCTGCTTTAGTTTGTCTAATCCAGGGAGAGAATTTAAATGCAAAAGGGCAGCACCTATTCACATCTTTGTAAATTGTCAAGTGTCTGAAAGACTGTGTGAGTTTCATGCTTTCCTAGCCCAGTCCAGCTTGAGGGTTGTTAAAACTGCTCTGCTCTGTGCTGCCTCTGAGATTTTTCTCCTGTGGTACATTGCAGTAGAGGAGGAATATTTTGGGATGTCTCATGGTAGCTGCTGCTTCTCTGCCAAGGCTTCAGAAGTGAGCAAGCTGAAAAGCTATGTTTCAAACTGGCCCATGTCTTCAGGAAACACAGCACAACTTCATATCACAGCAAACTTCTCTGATTTACAAGTTAGCCTAACCTCATTGAAGAGAAATCTGTAGAGATCGCTGTGTGTGTAGCGATGTCATTCTTTAGAAGTTGCTGAGTATAAATTGTTGGAAGTGAACACTGGAGAAAAGTACCAAATATGTCTGCTGAACTTTATTCCTCCTTTTGTGGCCACTGCTAGAGACAAGATACCCAGTTAGATGAACTTTCAGTCTGGCTCAGTTAAGGCCACTCTTTTATTTTCTACATCTACCTCAGCTTTTTGATCAAGGGCCTGATTAACTGGGCACAACTCACAGCAGTGTGCATTAGTGGACATGTTCAAAACTTTGGGTCACTTTGGATGGATGTAGGCAAGGAGGGCAGATATAATTCCAGCATCCAAGACCTGAGAAATTATTTTGCATCTTTTTACTAGCCGGTTTTCTAAGGAAATAACTTTAATGCGGATGTGTATTGTGCATGACCTCATGATCCTGCTTGCTACTCTGTCTCCTTCCTAAGGACTCTTCAGCTGGTTCCATCCTAACTTGTAAGGGGAGTAGAGATTTCAGAGAGAATCCAATTTCTACAGATATAATGAAATTTAGAGCTGGTGAGGAGACATTTCCCACTAATGGGAGTTAATCTCAGAATTTACTCAGACACGAAAAATCATAGAGATAAGATATTAAGAAAAAACTCATGGGAAAATCTTCCCGGGCTCAACAAGCATACCAAGGATACCATGTTTCATTAGTTCTTCTGCTTTTTTTTTTTTTATTTTTTCTTATTTGTGTTATTTCCCTGAACATCTATTAATCCCAGGTCAAGTCTCAAATGGAAGCAGAGTCTCAGAAAAAGCGGGAAAACATTTTTCATTTTTTTGCCTGGTATTACAATAGATCTTAGATGCCAAGAGATCAGGATCCCTCTGTTCTTGGGTGCTTTGCATCTCATACACAGTAAGAGACGATCCCTGGTCTGAAAGGTTTAAAACATCAAATGCAGACTGATATGTGAAACTGGATCACCAGCTCACACTCCTAGTGTTCATCCAGGCTTGGGAGCTTTGAACTTACTTTCTCTTCCTGATTAAGAGGCTTGGGGCCATGTGGTTCCAGATGCCCTTCTAAGAACTCCCCAAAATCTTGCCCAGATTGTAATTTAAATTATGATGATCCTGGTGGTACTCTCATCAAGTTAAAGTTTGAAAAATTGCATGCTGAGTATTTGCCTCCATATCTAAATCAAAAATGATTGCCCAAGTACCTCCTTCTGCTTCACATAAGTTTTCTTAGATGACAAATAGTCCACTTTTAACTTCTGTGGGGTGGGAAAGGAAGAGAGGTGGCAGGTTTGAGAAGACACATTTGTGTTTTAAATGGTATGGGTATTTTAACTATTTTCTACTTTGTTGGTTTGTTGCTAAAGGGCAACAAACTTCACTCCCGTTCCCAAATGTTGCATGGCTGGGAGATGAGATCATTCTGTGTGAGAGTCATTTGCTGATACATCACCTTTGTTTAAATTCCTAGATTGTTATGTTTCCTCAAAAAAAAAAAAAAAAAAAAAAAAAAAAGCCGGAAAGAGCTACTGGTGGCCCAGAGTGATTGTAAATACTGAGTTTGTCTCAATGAAAACTGGGCCAAAATTACTCAAATTTGAAGTTCTGCTACAATTTCAGGCCTGACAAGGACTTTGTGAGTTCATAAATTATAAACTTTTCTAGTACCTGAAATACTAACCCCATTCACATAAGTACGTGTCAAAATTTGAATTCGTTCTAGCCAAGACTGCTGAAGGGCTTTTTATGCTTTCTGAGTCAAGCCCTTGTAAGATGCTCCAAAATGAGATCCATAAAATGGCAATTTTCCATGTGAAAGAAAAAAGAGAGGGAAAAGACCAAAAACAGCTTTTGTGAAGTACCAGTATATTTTGAGAGATATACAGTGAGGAAGACTAGTCTGAAATCCTTCTCCTAAAGGATATACTGGCTCTGTAGAGGAAAGAAAGAAAATCTTCACACCTAGATGATATGAACCATTGTGGGGTTTTTTGCCATTGTTTGAACCTTCAGTTTCAAGCAATCAGGATAGCTGATACTTTCTGTGACACATCTCATCTCATCAAACACTTTATTTTCTTCGTGTCAAAGATTTCCACAGGAAATCTCCAGCCAAAATGTAATATTAGGCATGTTTCTTCCCTCGTTTCCACTGCACTAACACAGTCTGAGTGACAGAGCTAAACCTATATTTTGTTAAAATCTCAGACTGTCAAGAACTGGCCATTCTGCCAGAGTGGAGCGGGAAGCAGTTTGGAGAAGTCTGCATGCATATTTTCATAAAAGATGTCACGCTCAGGGGGAAGTTTGGATCCACAGGATATGGAGGCAAGGCAGTCTACTTCCCCCATGGCAAAGCTTCTCTTTTTTCGGAAAGTGTCCCTCCCCTGTGTCCTGGCAGGACTTGGATCATGCTCAAAATTCCATCCTGTCCCTCTGCTTCCTGCCCTTTCACCCATCACCAGAGTGATAAAACACCCGTCCGAAGGCACTGTGGAACTGCTTGCTCTGTTATATTTTCAGAAATTAAAAGTAACATTGCAAAAGCTGGTTTTGTGGGAAGTTCAAAGGGACTGTACTGGTGCGAGCTGCCCAGCATGTCAGGACTTTTGGTCTCTGAAATCTTTTATGATTTGATGAAAATTCCAGCCTCAATGCTTAGATTTTGGTTTTGCATACACTGCTGGTTTAGCAACATGAGAAATGGTCAGAACTGTCATGTTTGCACTGACAAAATGTCCCTTAAGGAATGGATCCTTCAGATAAAATGTTTTGAATTGATAGGCTCAAGCTGAGAAGCTGGACTGCTGATTTCAGCTTCATGGGAGCAGAGGACTCTCTCCCTAGGAGCAGATCACCACTCAGATATAAAAGAGTCTGCTCACTCTGAACAACTGTCTCATGGAGTTCACTGTATTATTCTGGCCAACCTGCTCTAAGTGACTCTGCTTGAGTAGGGTGGATTGATGTCCTCAAAAGGTCCCTTTCCACCTCAACCATGCTGCCATTTAGCTTCTTAGCTTATTTCTTAACCTCCAGTGAGCTAATCTGGCTACTGGAAGCAGTGTTATTTCCAAGGGTGCCACAGAACTACCTTTTAATAACCTTTTTTTATGTTCTACCTACTTAATTTGTATGTAATTTCCCACGTTTTCTCATGCTACACTTCATTTCTAGACTGGGTAGCTAAGCAGAGTTAGGAGGTGATGTCCTGCAAACATATCTGGCAGCCACCCCTTCCAGGTCATCCCTTGGAGCAGCTCCTGCCTGTTTCTCAGTGCCATCCTGTCTGTGGCCCTGGTTAGGCTCAGCATGCCAAGGGAGACAAAGCCTCCTCCTGCATAGCTGGGGCATAGCTCAGCCACATTCTTCAATGGCTGTTTTTCCCCAGTGACCTTACTCTCCAGCTCTGGTGGTCAGTTGACTTTTATGCTGCGAGTTTGCCCGCATTCCTCCACCCACTCAGGCAAGCTCTTCTCACTGGGAAGGGGCGGTGAGGCAGGGAGGAATCCGACCCTCTGGAGACTTATTCAAGGGAAACAGAAATTTCAGGCCTCTGGGGCTGTTTTGCCCATCACTTCTCCAGCAGCAGGGAGGTTGGAGTAGCTGTGTGAAGAGGGTCTGACCACTGTGGTTGCCACACACCCTGCAGTGACAAGTATTTCCGTGGCCAGCTAGCAGGCTCCGCTTGTTGCCACTCTACTTGGCCCTTTCCTCACGCTGAGAGGAAACACCAAGGAAAAAAGCCTGGAGAAACCTTCTGGGAGCAGTTGCCACTTGTCGTGTTTGTGGGAGCCTTGCAGCAACAGGTTTGGGTCCTCAGCTCCTCCACTTTGAATGCTGTGAAGCTCAGGATCTTTAAACACAGTAAATCATGCAGCTTGTCGGTTTTGAGAACCTTTTAATTTTGACCACTTAATGTGCAACTTCTAAAATAACAGTTTCGATTTCTTATATATGTATGTGAGAGAGAAAGAAAGACTAGACATGAGCTAGAAAGGGAGTTGCAACGCAGATGATTTTTCAACTCTGGAGCCAACTCAGACAGATTACAGAGGGAGAAAGGTTTGTACAGTAAGGGGAGAAGGTTAGAATCCTGCTAGTTTATTACTGCCACGGTTAGATTAAAAATGTTAAGGATTTGTGAAGAAGTGACTGTCAGGAAAATTTATGATACTCATCGCTCACTCAGCCACTCTGCACATCCTGTATATTTTCTGACATACTTCCAACAGCATAAATATTAATAGAGTAATACTGACATTCAGGCCTGATCCAAGTCTCATTAAATTCAGTGGAAATGCTCCCATTGTCTTCAGTGGAAGATGGATCATGGTCTTGAAAAGGAACAAAGGAGGTGAAAATACCAAGTGGGGCTTCGTGGGGCTAAATAATGTTGTTATTAAACCAGAACTCCTCAGCTTCCTGACTGAGCGTTTCACTCTGTGACCTTTAACGTTAAATTATTGCCAAAACAGGAAGAAGAAATTAAGGCTTGATAAGGGTTGAGATGGTCACAGATTTTACCAGCCTCACTGATGGAATGTGACAATTTCTTCAATGGGAATGAGTTGGGCGTGAATTGTTCATCAGTCGTTTTGATTTATTCAACCTTTCAGCCCCAGAGTTTGCAGCGGCAGGGATTACTAGAAACTCAGCAAAAGAAATTCTTTCTCCCATTTAGTTTCTAACCTCTGCAGGTGCATGAAGAGTTACAGAGAGAGGATTAGGTATTGCAAAATGGCTCCATTTACTTCATTGACGAGATAGCCCAGAACTGGCTGCGTGGATTCCATGTGAGAATCTATTGCAAAAGCTTTTTTGGCATTGAAATGTCTCTCTCTCCTTTTCTAGATCAAAATCTTCCCCCCAAACCTTTCTGCACAGCAATTAGTTACAGCTGTGTTTTGCAAAGCCACCTAGGGAATTTGGATGTCCAGTTCCCATAAAGTTTAATGTTAATTAGGTTTCCAAGCAGCTTTGAAAGTTCAGCTGAGTTAGGACTGGAACCTCTTGGTTTTGATACAGTTCTGTACATGGAACCCCTACATCTCTGAATGACACCAAAAAAAAAAAAAAAAAAAAAAAAAGAAAGATATTTTGAGGTTTTGTCATCACCTTGCAGACAGAGCACAGGCCTCAGTGAAAAAGCTGCACTGGGGTTTGCAGGACCTGCAAAATCTGCACATTGTGTCAAAAGAAGCAGAAGTTATTTTTCCAGAGTTTTTCATGATTGTTAAGACCAGATTTCCAAGAGACTCCATCTTTGCTACAAAATACATGCCAGGTTTCCAAAGGATCCTTTTATGAATCCACAAATGTTGCATCTCAGTGCATTGAGTTCTCCTGAAAATCTGGTCAAGAATGAAGTGATGCAGAAGATTCTGTACTCAGGAGTACCTGGCAAGTTTCAGGCCAGAACAAGCTGTAGGGTACATTTTCCTGGAGAGCTTATCAGTGAATGTGTGAACTTTGCCAACTGTGGCCACCCCCAGAATTTCCAGTTCTTCCTCTTGTCAATTAGGAGGTTCCTGTCTGATCTGTGAAGTACAAGAACAAGCAGACAGCCTGTCACATCTACTGCTTGAAGAAAAAAATATACAGGAAGTAACAAATAGAAGATCCAAGTGAAACAGCTCAAGAACTGCAAGGGCGAAAGTTTGACTTGCACAATGCACCACATGACATTCTCCTTCCTACCAACACCTACAGAGGTGATACATTCTCTATCACCAAATGATGGCTTAAGAGGACAGAGAGGTGGGGAGGAGGGAAACAAGAGAGAAGCCACTTTAGTGCAACTAGCTGGTGCAGAAGCCTCATGGAAAGAGGTTGGTTATTTAAGCTGCAGACTTCTCAGAAAAGGAACACTTTAGAAATATTTCCTGTAGCTACACCAGGGGTCTACAGATCTTAGCCAACAATCTGGAGCCACAGTGGTAAACAAACATGTACTGAAAAAAAACCCAACCCAACATATTTTGAGAAATAGGTCCAAGGCAACTTGGATGACTAGCTTTCCAGTGCTAGTACTCAGTGGCCACAAGAGCAATAAACCAAAAAGATTCCCCTCTTAGTTAAAAACAGAAGCAGCTGTTTATGATCAGTCCTGTTTGGAGCCTCCAGCGCTGTAAAACTAAACCTGCAGTGACCTGACTGAATGTAAAGATTTTATGGGGCCACAAAGTATATGCATGTTTGCCGTGGTGTAATAGAGAGGAGAAGCCAAACTGGAGGATTTGAGCCAGTCTCCCTACATCTTCTGTTTAAAAGTTAAACTGCACATTAGCCCTCAAAGAATGGGAACAGAATGCTGCATTTTTTGAACTCTTGTCCCACTGTTTGCAATATTTGTCTTCCAGGCTTTTTACTTTACTGTAAGTCTACCTCCTGAAACCTGGAGAGTTCATGGAGTTCCTTGGTTGCCATGAAATCAGCAGGTACTGAGGGAAACGTGTTGAGTAGTCAGGGGTGGCTTACTGTTCAGGCATGACCTGAGTAAAAGGATTTTATGGTGCTGGTCAGTCAGATGGAGTACACCAGAGAAAGCAGAAGACTTGGACTCCCATTCTTGTCATTCTTGATGACAGCAAGCTGGTACTTTAGAGGGAAGGGATGCCCTCCAGAGACACTTTGAGAGATTAGAGATGTGGGTTTATGTGCACCTCATGAAGTTTAGCAAGGCCAAGCATAAGATTCTGCATCTGGATCAGGGCAATCCCAGACAGGCAAGGTAGGCAATGAGTGGGTTGTGAGCAGCCCTGCAGAGAAAGACTTGGGCGTGCTGGCGGATAAAAAACTAGCCATGAGCAGGCCATGTGCACTCCCAGCCAAGAAAGCCAACAGCATCCTGGGCTACATTAAAAGAATTGTAGCCAGCAGGTCAGCAGAGGTTATTCCACTCTCTGCTCTGCTCTCATGAATCATCACCCAAAGTATTGTGTTCCGCTCTCAGGTCCCCCATGTAAGAAAGACATGGACCGGTTGGAATGAGTCCAGAGGAGACAATGAAGATGATCAGAGTGCTGTAGCCCCTCTCCTCTGGTGACAGGTCAAGATAGTTGGGGTTATTTAACCTGGAGAAGGAAACATAAGCTTCTGGGGAAACTTCATAGCAACCTTCCAATACCAAAAGGAGACCTACAGGAAAGATGGGGAAGAACTCTTTATCAGGGAGCATTATGAGGACTAAAGGTTATAAACTGAAAGACAGTAGATTTAGATCAGATTTTAGAAAGAAATTCTTTACTGTGAGGGTGATGAGGCACGGGAACAGGTTGCCCAAAGAAGCTGTGCATGCCCCCTTCCTGGAAGTGTTGAAGGCCAGGCTGGATAGGACCTGGTTTACTGGAAGGTGTTCTTGTTTGTGGCAGAGGATTTGGAACTAGATAATCTTTAAGTTCCCTAAACCAAACAGCTCCAGGATTTTGATGGCCTTCACATAAATAATGATGGTTGGATGCTGTTGGCCAAATCCTACTTTGATCACTTGTGTAATCAAACATTGTCTTACCCTTTAGCTCTGAAGAATGTCTTTTTTGTTCCCTGCAATTTTATTTTTTTCAAAATTCAAATTTTTTTCCAAAACTTTTTCAGGAAGTTTTTAAAATTTATTTTGTTTTATTTTTTCTCCAGAGTGCTGCTTAATGTGATCTGGATGTTGTCAGGTGGGTTCAAGTGCTTGACCTACCACAGGAAAAAAGATAAGTGTGTCTTAGGTAAACACACGTCTAGCTGAGGGATGTGGTGCTCAGTGGCTTTTTGTTCAGTTTTTCTCAACTAGGAAATGTCCTTTAGTCCTTAGAAAACTGGGATGGAGAAAAATAAGTGGAATGGTGTAAGGACAAGGTGCTCACTTCATGAAGGTGAAGCTCTGTACAGCCCAGAAGAGGTGAGCTGTGGCTTCGTTTGCCATGCAGCCTTTTTCCTCTGCATGAAATAAAAATTCCCTCCCCCCATCCCCCTTTGCATTGTTTCCTCTCTTCTCTTGTTTTCTCTTCCCGTCAAATATTTAAGCAGATATTTCCTTTTTGGTGGTGTGCCAGGGAGCATTCCAGCTCTGCCCCCTTTGAAAATAAAATGCTGACCCCCATTTCCATAACCAAGCAAGGGACAGGTAGCCTTTGTTTGTGTTCCAGAGCATGACTGTTTTTCTTAGATTTGCACCAGAAGAAGAGAAATGATGCTGTTATTCAGAGGAGGAATTGATCAGTGACCCCAGCAAATGCAGCAGCAATGGCAGCAAAATGGGTGGTATGAGCTGAATGCTTTTTGGTGATAAACCTTTGGCTTTGGCCAATTCCTTTTCTTGCCCTCTTCCTCTCTTCTCCTTTCTCCCTCTCTCTCCAAGATTTCCCTGTTTTCCTGTGTTTAAGGCACGTCAAACCCTGGAATAGCCCTCACAGGCATTAGTCACCAGTGATTAAAATAGCCACTAAGCAGGCAAGAGCCTGCAATGATTTGTGCTAAATTGGGTGTATCAGTGTTTGTAGCAAGGGTTGCTAATTTGCAAACCTCCCTTGTTATTATCGTTGTTTTTATTAATAGTGCCGAGGGGCTCCAGCTGACATTAAAATTCCATTTCATCCACTGCTGTACAAAAGTAGGGAAGAGAAGAGTTTGTCACCTCGATGGGCACTGTAAAAATCAGGAGAAATCAAGGCCTATCTGGTCCATACAGCTGAAGAACAGAGGTCCAGTTGGAAGAGAGGGAGAGGGAAATGGCAGACCTGGGAAATGGGCTTTGGGCCCCCTGGCTCTGAACATGTTCTCAGCTGGGTGACTGCTCACCACCTCTCTGCTGGCAGCAGGGGACTTGGTGGCCTTGTGGTGCAGACAGAGCGGCTGCTGGAAATGGGTGCTGTGCTGAGAATGTGGGGGGTACTTCTGGGAAGCCACAGAGTATGAAAAGATGGAAAGAACTCAAAGACACCAAGCAAAAAGGGCACTTTGTTGGGGATTTGTGACAATAAACTCAATTGAAAGGCTGGAAATGTCACCTTAGTCCAGAGAAATATATCCAAAACTGCAATTGCAGTTGCATACTTGCCTTTTCTTGCTTACAGAATGATAACAGTAGTGCAACCTCACAGGGACTGTGTGTGCAGTTTAAGGGTCCAATTTGATATGTGTACATGACCTTGGGTTGGTCCCAGTGACCTGAGTGCAAAGTCCATTTGCTACTAAGGATGACTGCTGTAATATAGTGAATGAACCTATTCATCAAATAAATCAGGCTCCCCTCTAGTCGAAAGTATCATTAGTGGTTAAGGTTTTCACTTCTAGCACCTAGAGGAAGCTGTAAGGATTTACCCCAGTTTGGAGCCCTTTAACTCCAATAGCAAAAAAACCCCAGCCCTGAGGTTTTTATTGCTCGAAGTCTTGGGTTCTCTCCCTGCCAATAGCTCATGGATAATACATGTGTTGATGCAGAACAGAAATTGGAAATCTTGTAAGAACAACTTGGGTCAGGCTGTGAGTATATCAGAAGGGTTTTTCCCTCTGTGTATCTGCTTCCAGCTGAGAGGAAGTAACAAAGAATGTGTTTAAAATCAATGGAATTAGACAAACTTCTTTGACGCACTATAAAGATTTGGATTTTTGGAGTTTTTAAGTGAAGTTTTGGCTATGATTTTGTTTTGTCTGCAGTAGTCACATATCTCTAACTGTATAATAAACTACGATATCTAAGCAGGATTGCTAGAGGTCTGTGTTGCTCTGCAGCAAGCACCACTCCAGCTGCCCACACTGGCAGTAACAGTGGTGGCTTTACAGACTGGGCACATTCTAAGTATTGGTTGTCAACTTGTGTGTTAATGTGTGGTGAGTTGATTTAAGCAGAGAAATCAACCTGCAGTCAGTTTTAATACAGCAGTACATAATTTGAGGCAGCTGTCACCAGGTTAGAACCATGAGCATTTTGCTCCCAGTGAAGGGGATCTCTGGTTTGGGAAAGCTGCTAATGAAGCATTGAATGCTGTGATGTGATTAGTCTCCTTGCCATTGACAAGGCTTGAGCACTGAACTTCAAGTAAAGTGTGTTTTTGGAGTGAGGGGAGAGTGTGTGGGAAGTGTTGTACCAAGCCGTGAGTGTGGAAAGCCAAGGAAGTTGAGTGATGAGGTTTAGGAAGGCTTCAAAGTGGCTGTGGATGGATGTGCAGCAGAAGGATGAAGTGAGGGTGAGCTGTGAAAATTACTCTCAACCATCTCTTGTCTGCAGCCAATTTATTTTGGTTTTCCTGAGAAAATGCTGTGA
Source organism: Chamaea fasciata (assembly GCF_029207755.1). Lineage (NCBI taxonomy): Eukaryota > Metazoa > Chordata > Aves > Passeriformes > Sylviidae > Chamaea > Chamaea fasciata. The sequence goes on along the minus strand of NW_027094092.1, from coordinate 15,865,471 downwards.
AGCTAGAGAAAGGACGTTTGGCTGCTGGATTCTCCAGCAAGCAGTATGGTGGTTTGGGTTTGGTAACTCCAGGGAGCTGGAGGTGAAAGTGGATCTGGTGGGACTTGCTTGTCCCAGCTGCAGGATCTGGGGGAACCACGCTTTCCAAGGCACTGCCCTGATGCACTGACACTCTTGCCAGTTTGTGCCATTGTACCTTGGGCTGTCCCTTTGGGGTTTTATCTTGCTTGGTGGTTTTACCTCTCACTTGATTACTGAATGGAAAGGATGCAAAGAATCTGTGAAGCAGCAAAGCTACCTTTCATTTTCTGTTCCAAAGAGACAACCTCAAAATATTTTGAGAATCTGCCCTGGGGGAAGGAAATCTCCATACCTCCTATTAAGATACCACCACAGCACCTCATTTTAGTGAGGTAAGAACTCTCATTAGATCCTTCCCAAGCCATGTCTGGGCTACAGGATCTCTTTCTTGGGTACCCTAGGTGGAGGGGAGAGAGGGAAAAACAAAAAAGAGAAAGAAAAACCCAGCCCAACTAATTTTCTGAATGCTGTTCAGTCTGCACTGATTATATAATGTGATTGATAAAGTTGAGGAGTGAGCTGAGGTCAGAGCCCCAGGATGCCAGCTCCTCATTCCATGAAGGAGCTTTTTGTGTGTACGTATATGTGCATGGAGGACGAAGGTTGTGTTTGTTTCTTGAAAAACCCTCAGACACTCCAAAGAATTCCAAATTTAAAGCAGTGTAAAATGCTCCATCAAACATGTTTTACTGTCTTGACATTGCTGCCTGTGAAATCTACTCCAGCGACTGTTTCTGAGACTTATTGAATAATCTCTTGATTGTGCTTTACTTGCTGTTGGGCAGAGTCACCATGGAAAATGGGGCAGTTGTTTTATAGTCCTGTCTGGATGGGGAAACCTTGGAGGAAGACTGTTTCACCAAAGGTCACTCAAGACATGTAAAATTTATTCTGCCTCTGAAAATAAACAAGATAGGTACATATGACTGGGCTAGGGGAAGAAGCAGAAGTAAATGAGGCCTCTGGGGCTGAGGATTTGCTTTCAAATTGAACAGAGATCACAGCATAGTGGTCACATAGAGATGTTTTCCTGAAGCTTTTCTTGTTCCTCCATAGTGCCCAGGGAGTGGGACCAGTCACGGCGGAAGCCCCAAGGGAGATTTCTGTAGATAGATGGGAAATCACTGGATTCCCTCAGGACTGGTGAGTTCCTAGAGTCAGTAACAATGTCTGTTAACTTGCCCAGAGCTACTCCATCCTGGGCCCTTGCCAATTGTCTGCTGTGCATGTAGTAAAGGGACTCTCTGGTGGCCCATTAAGGGCAGCTCCATTGTATTTCAAACATTTTTTTTCACCTGCTTTGGATCTTGAATGAAATATCCAAGACTAGGACTTTCAAATCTGCCCAAAAGACTAGGACCCAGAACTGCCACTGGTTGGTTTGGTCTAGGTGTGATACTGGTGTAGCAGAGTTGAAATGTGCTGCGATAGGACATGATCTCATCATCACTATGCCCAACAGGAAAATAAACATTTTGTCTCTGTCTCACTATTTGTTCCAGTAATATCTTGACTCTGGCTTAGCCTTTGTGTAGCAGCACAAACCCATTATTCTGTGGCATTTCTTCCTTTCTACAAATAAACAGAATGGAAGAGAGAGGAAGTATGGCCAAGCACTATAATGTTAGGAGCAATAAGACAAAGTTAGACATGGCAAAATTGCAGTTCAATCTGAAGGAAGAAGAGTTGTGATGTGTAACACTTTACCTGTGGCTAGGACTAGTACTATGCTCATACAGAGACAGTTCCTGCCTTGAATCATTTACATCAAAGAGATGACAAGTGATATATGACGAGCAATCCTTCCTTTTCAGAGGAAGAATTTGGGCATGCAGGGTTAATTGTTTTCCTTTGTAAGTCATCAGGATCTTTGCTGCTGCCAGGAGTAGCATTTCACTGTAAATTGTTTGGCCAAAGTGTGTGGGGCAGGTTTGTCTCCGTGTCTTACTCCTCCTTCTGCAGTCTGGTCTTCACCTCTAAAATGTGAATGATCATTGTGAAGTTACCTAAAGTTACCTAGAACAAGGTAACCCAGGCTTGAGCCTTGTGCCTGATTTTGTGCATTTCTATGTTCTCTCTTCTCCCTTTGTGTGCTCAAGCACTATGGCACTGCAGGCAAACTGGTGGATGTGCTACAGCTGGCAGCAGATTGTCACTCCAGGGCAGAGACACCCTAAGCCACCCTCAGCTCTGATGAACAAGACATGCTCTGGGAAAGCCTGTGAAATATGGGTGCAGAAGTGCAGGATGGCTCTCGTGCTTGGGGCCAGTTTGACCCTTATGTGGTGTGATTGTGGTCAAGTCCTTATGCCAGGGAGCAGCACAGCAGCTGTTATCTGAATAGTCTGGGACATTTTCATGGAGAAGCGTCTAGTGGGAATATGGAACTCGGATCTTGTCTTTCAGCACTAATGCTTGCTCCTGGGCTGGCTGGCTTGAGACTGGAGCCAGACTGCAATTGCCCAAGTTATTTCTGCAATGAGGAATATATGCAGAGTCAAGCAGAAAGCATCTCGGAAGAAATGAATTACCAGCCAAATATAGATTATTTCATTTTGAGGGACGTCATCCAATCTACTCAGCTTCTCAGTCATTCAGCAACTTTTAATGTCTATTAATGCCTATATTTATTATAATCATGCATACCAAAAGCTCAGCCTGTATTACATCTTTATTGCTTGTTTCTGGCATATAATGTTTGACAGGGCAATGCCTTTTCTTTCTTCTTTGAGGCACTGAGTGCACAAACTCCTGATGTAACAGTATTTCCCAAAAAATTTTAGCTCCTTTTTGTGTACAAATAGGCTAGGAGAGGGTAGAGACGCTAGGGCAATTTTCAAAGGGGGCTAGTTTCTTTTAAATGCATTTTCTGGCACTGATTCAGCAATCTGTACATGTATTTATTTATGATAACTTTGATGGGATTTAAGCATGTGCTTGAACTTAAAGGTAAGCTTTGTATTTTGCAGAATAATTGTCCCAATGCCCCATTTGATGGTGCAACAATCAAATAGCACAGTTGTGCATGCTGCTTGGGCCAAAGTGGTATGGAAGAAAAAGACAGCTAAACTCAACTAATTACAAGCCCTGCATAAGTACCGCAAAATTCAAAGGCTCCTTAATAAACTTCTTAAAAACCTCACTGAAAATTGGTAGTCACCAAGTGATAAAATACAGGAACTTTTTCTCTGATAAACTTAAAACGTGGTGATTTTTCATCTGAAATACTCTTGCAGAAGCACTGATGAGATAAATGTATTTATGTCGTGAATAAAACGCTTGATGAAAACTAATCCGAGAGATGGAGTAAGTGATTGAAGAGGGCCAGGATTGTCAGTGCTTCCCATCTGCTTTGCATCACTGAGCCGGGCAAAACATCAGAGCATATTGGTGAATCTGGCAGACGTCATGTTATTTTTATGTCATCCTTGTTCTTCCAGGGCCTGATCCAAGCCTCACTGAAATCCATAGAAATGAGTGGACTTTCCTTTACATCAGTGAGCTTTGGATTAGTTCCTTCCTCGCTCACTGGTAATGTCAGCAGCCTGTGATGGGTCTTGGAGGCATTTTGACAGAGCAGTTGGGCACAACCATGCTTTCCTTTTTAATCCTGCCCTCTGACGACCTTGTTGTTGATGTATGGTGATGGCTGGAGTCCCGAGATAAAATGAAATGGGGAGCATAACAAACTGGAAAATACACACTGATTTAGAAGTGAATGAGACCATTCCCAGAAGTACTGAAATTCAATGGGATTTAGAATCCCAAGGACCCTATTATTTTGGAAAATGGACCACATGCTTTCAAGACATTTGGGCAGCTCTGAAAACTTCATCCATCACTTCTATGGAGGGCAGTGTAGACCTTATGTAATATCACAGGCAACAGCCAGAACTGTTGAGAGTAAAACCCACAAAATGGCCCGATCTTCTATTGTTTCTGAAGGTGTGAATTCCTCTTTTCCTGATATTAAGTAACTTTTGGGTGTTGTCCTTTTCTGTTAAAGAGGAGTCTGCTGTATATTGCAAAAAGATGTTTATAAGTTCTCTCACATGCCAGTCAATCCAGATATCCCTCCTTATTCCCCTCATGTTTATTTATATAGACACATAAAAACCTAACAATCTTACACTTATTAATCAAGGTGATTCAGCCATGCCTCCCACTGTCTTTCTCTGATTCCAATCTTATTCCAAAGTACAGCCCTAAATGTCACTGGGGTTACTTACAAAACACGGTGCTGCTCTGCATGAGTAAGACTATTTGAATCTGGCCTGGAGTAAAGTTACTAATTCTCAGTGAGAAGCAGTGCTAGACAAAGATTGCAAAATATTGTCCACTAATCTGTTCTTGAATTTTTAAACGTATTTTTGGGTCTCTATTCACTTGTGGATCTCTGAGCTAATGAACTTGCTGACAGGAATGTTCACCATAACAACCCTTTTACAGCAAATATTGCAAGATCTTTGCACTCTTCCCTTCATTCAAAATAATACCAGTCTCCCTCCCCAAGAAATGACCTTCCTGTTTCAGAGTTTTGTCATTAATTGTGAATATTCACATTGGTAAGATGTCTTGTTTGTTTTACTAAATCCTCTTCCAGCAAGAAAACAGAATTAAACCAACTGAAGTAGAATTTAACAAAGAAAGACCTCTGAGCTTAATGCCAAGAGAAAGGATGGTCCTGAAGCTGGAGCTATAGGGAGATGTGGAGGTCAGTCCTCAATCCATCAAGGGCTTTGCTGCTCTCTACCTTGCAGCACACTGAAATGTGAACAGCTTCCGGGACCTCAGATACACTGGGGTCTGCACGAGGGATGCATAATACTGACAAATCATCTGCTTGTGACCCATCTGTAAAAAAAAAAAAAAAAAAAAAAAGAAAAAAAAAGTGCAGAAATGATTTTGTTACAAGTTCTTTACCTAAAGATGTCCTTTCATCTGCTGGTGGATATTTTCTTCGAGGAGATTATTCATGGAGCAAGGTTCTAAAATAAAAATTGAGGAGGATGGAGCAAAGCTGGGCTTTGGTGAATACATCTAAACCCTAGACACATTGCAAATAAACGGAGCTTGTTCCCAGGCAACTCCCAAGTAGAAAATAGGCACAACTGTTCTGAACGATTTTCTCTACAATTTGTTTACCTAGCTGTAGGGTCTTCTTCAGAGTCAGGCAAAATCAAAGGAGAGACAGTTATTGACCTCTGCTTGCTTTGAATCTGGCTTGTAATGAGAGCTATACCCACACCAAGTTTCAAATTCCAAGCAGCTTGATGTGGCCTTTTACAGAGAAAAAAATTGTTAGAATTTTTATTACAGTAAGAAAATGCAATTTTTCATTCTCTCCTCATTTCAGAAGGTCTGAAGGGATTTTACTCAACTTCCTCTCCTACCTTCAGGCAGAGACCAAATCCGAGAAATTGCAGCCCAATTGTGGAAAGTTCTCGGGATGTGAAAATCTGGGGCTTATGATGGGAAGCTGCTGTTCAATACTCTTTGTTGTCATGAGTGCTTCTGGGAATCTGCGCAGACCAGGTACCCCTTCACCCTCACTTTGTCTGGTTTTATATCCTTCCACTATCTGGTCAGAATGATTTAAAAACAAAAAAGGGTCTGATCAGAACAGTAGGAGGTTTTGCCCTGTTGGGACCAGGATGGCCAGAAGGTAGTCAAGATCTGGCCTTGCAGAGGCTGGGAATTATCTAGCATCTTCTAGAGTGTGACATCCAGCAGAAAAACAAATCTTTTCGCTGCCTGAAACTCAGCAAGGTCAAATGCAGTCTTGCTGTTACTCTGGCACTGAATTTAGCAACCCCAGACAAAACTGCAGGGGCAGCTCAGGGAGGAGGAGAGAAATGGCAGCTAAATTCTGGGGTTCTTCCTTTACACAAGGTCCTGAAACTATTGTCCAGCCTTTTGATGATGCAAGGTGTAATAGAGTTAGTATTGATCTGCTTTTGCAATGTTCAGTGTTTAGAAGAGTGTGGTGTGCCCTTACCAAGAGCAAATGTGAGCCTTATAAATATCTGAATGCAGCCGGTATTATTTTCAAGCCCAATTTAGGTACCCTTGTTAGGCATTCTGACAAAATTCATCAGCAGTATGGAAAAGAGTCCATAGAACTGGAAAATTTTGCTGTAAATTCACTGTTGTTACATCCACCAATTTGGAAAAAGTCAGCGCAAAGGCACAATCCTTAAAATAAATAAAAGAAAATGTCTCATAGCTGCCAGCAGGCACTGAAGCTCCCCAGCAGAGGCTGCCTGGGAGCAGCACAAGCTGTGCACAACTCCTCAGCCCCAGTAAACAGCAGCTTCATGTTCTCCCTCCCTGGGAGAGATGTGCTCTCTGCCATTGGTGTAGGTTGCTGATGCTTCAATCCCCTTCCCTGGCTGTAGACACCTACTCCTAATTTGCGATCCTGTGCTTCTCCAGGAAGAGCTGGAGGAGACAGAAGGTGTGAATGGACAGCCAAGACCAAGCAGAGCCAAGGGACTGGCTTGGCTCTGGAAGGCAAAATGCAAGCTGAGCCATTGGAGCCGGCTGTACACAGATGAGAAGGAAAATGCACAAAGTGATAAATAACTTTGCTTAGGCTGCCAGGAAGGGCTGCCAGAACATTCTCACTTGGCTTTGCTCTGACTTGGCTCGCCTGCTGCCGCCAGCCCCCCTCCTGCACAGACGAAATGCCGGGCCAGAGCCACGCATGCAGCTCAGGGCCGGCTCACCCCACTCAGCCACTGGCCAGCCAGCCCCTCAGACATTGCCTCTGCCCCTGCCTCTCCCACCCTCCGCCTGCATGGACACCCCAGGGCTGCACCTGGCAGGAAGGCATGGAGAGAGAAAATCATGAGGTGTGCCATTAGCTTGGGTTGTTTTTGGAGGAGCCACCTCTCCCAGAGCTTCCCTGACAATCTGGAAGGCGTCTGCCTCCAGCCTCATCCTACAGTGGTGCCTTCACGGGCAGCAAAATCCCTCTTTCTCCAGGGGTCAGGTCCGCACCCAAACACAAGTAGCACCTACAGGTGATACACGGATAGTTTCATCAGAGGTGGTCTGACACCTGCATTCTCAGCTGTGAGTGCCTGGCAGTTTGCAGAGCAGCCTCAGATGAAGGGCTGGAGTCACAGCATGGGATGTGCGGGACAGGGATGAACTGCCAGTGCCATGCACGGCGGCACACAAATCAAAGCAACACTTTCTCCAGTGCTGTGTGGTGCTACCAACTTCATGCCTCATTGGAGAGGGAAGGAGAGATGGATATTTTAGAGGATTTATCAGGCAAAAAGAAGTGTCGGCATTTCTCAGTTTCAACTGGCAACTCCAGCTTGAGGAAAGCTATTGTTGCAGGATTTCCAACATCTCGTTGCCTTTCTGATCCGCGGTGCACATTGAACATATGTCTGTGTTTAGTTGCCCATTATTTAACCTAGATTTTTTCCCCCTTGAGAGATTACAGTGAATTCAGGGCACATGAATGGTGTAATTTATCATTTTCCAATATAGACTGTCATGCGCTTATATATAGTGAAAATAATTTGTTGTCAAGTTATCCAGTTACCACCTCATTTAATATAGTTCATAATAAGCTATTTGTAATGATCTGTGCTCGTCAGAAGTCTAAATAACCAAAATATTGCCATCTCACTACAGATAACTACTAAATATTTCCAGCAGCACTGAATCATCCTGATCCCTGGGAGAGCTATGTCCACATTATTACAGAAACAGTTTGCTACCAGAAAATCCCTTTTCAAGAGTGCCCAGTTTTCTTTTGAAATCCTATAGACTTTGGAAAAATTCATTTTGAGGGGAAAATGCTATTTATTTTATTGGAAATTTTTTTACGCTTGTTCCAAGTTACATTTATTTTCCTGCTTTCCTCTTACTGTCATCTATTCCCTTCACAAAGGGTATGTCTCTCTGTGTGACTCTGCTCAGAGCACTAGCACTTTGAAGGTTATGGGCATGCCCTTGTGGTACATGCAAATCTAGGCATTCTAATATTTTTCTAAAATATTAGAATGCCTAGAGCACTCTGATTAGCACCCATTCAGCCTGCATGCTGCAAAATGCCCTCAGATCCTTACAAGTCACTGAAAAGAGAGAGTTGCTGTTAGAAAGTGGTTCATCCCGCTCCAGGATTCAGATGACCCTTGGCTGTAACTGTCCCACCTCCTGACAGCTAAGATGTGTTGACCTCCTACTTTGAAGAGGCCTTCAATTAGGCAGACCAGTTAGGTGCATAAGAATGGCTTAGGCTGAACCTGGCTCAAACACTTCTTTTGTTCCTCTGTTGTTTGGTGTTAAACCATTTCCCTCCTGCGCAAGCCAGAGACCCCAGCACCATTTGTTGTGCTTTAGCGTCTGTGCTCTAATCCACCAGCCTGATGGGGTAGCTACCCTCAGGGATTTAAAATGTAAGTTATTTCCACTGTTATTTTATGGCATGACTTTGCATGATGTGACATCCCTGTTTGGCTTGAATGGGGACCAGTGGCTTGGACTGCCTGACAGACGATAGTCAGAGACTAATGACTGCCTGCATACTGCTAGGAGGAACCCCCTGGGGCAGCAGGGGGACCGCTGCCAGCTCTGCTCTGAATTAACATCTTCACTAAGGAGCAGGCAGGGAGATTAGGCAGCCGAGGGAAGAAGAACAAGTAACACCAACCCCCTGGTGTTCCAGCTGCTGAGAAGTCAGCCTTTTGAAAATACTGCGAGTAGGTTGTTCAGGTCGATCAAACAGATAAATAACCAAGGACCCATACTGTTCCCCAGGGGGTTTTAATGTTTCAGATGGATGTAAACATGGCAAGTTGTTATCAGAGAAATTGCAGTAGCTGAAACTGGACTGAAACTGTTTGTACACAGAAATGATCTCTAGAGCATACGGTTAGGATGTTTATAAAGTGATGAGCTGCTAGCTGCAGTTTCTGTGGCTTCCTAAACAAAATGATGGGCTTAGGTAGAAAAATCACTGCCCTGCATATTCTCAAGCTGCTAAAACAAGGCCGCAGAATAAAACAGTAATGGAGAAAAAAGGGGGGGGGGGGGGGTTTGAGAGCTTCTTTGAAGCAGCGCTCTGGAGGAGGAACACCTCAGAAAGAACCCCAGGTGACAAAAGAGCAAAAAATTAACACAAGATAAACTCTAAACTTGAATCTTTCTGGTTTTCTAGCTTTTCTTTTGCAACTGTATTTCAAATCTTGTAGTAAAGAAATTGCTTTGTTCCATTAGAATAACATTGTTTTTCTTCTTTAACCTTGAGTGGGCTTTTGAAGGAATTCAGATAACTCTGGAAAGCAACAGGAACACTGGGTTTTTACAAATATTTCTGAAACCAGTAACACTTTAAAGGGTTTGTCTTTGCAGAATACATCATTTTTCAATTTTCTGAAAAATGGGTCTTTTGAACTCTTTTGAACTTGCTGTTATTTGTTATTGGTTATTTTGGTTGGCTGGCTGGGTTTTTTTGCTTTCTTGGTCAGTGAAGGCCCAGATATTACAGTCAAATTACATAACTTGACACTGGAGGGGGACACATGGCCTTCCAAAGGTTTGCTTTGGGAAACCTAGTGTACATTTTTGGAGAGTAACAAATGGCAATACAAATGAACATAGGAAATAGACCAGGAATCTCCTGTTGTTTGATCAGCTGTGCAGCACTGGCACAGAACAGCAGCTCAGGGATGTTGAGGCTTTCTTGGGCATCAGTGCCACTGGACAGGAAAACAAACTTTAATTGGAAACATCTTCAAGAAATGCCATGGATTTGCTGTTTTGCTGATACTGCATAGGAGATCATGCTCCAGCAAATCAATGCTGAGGCTTTGCAATATGGTGTCCTGGAAACTTGGGCTCTTTCTGTCATTTTGCTTCTGTTTTTTTCTCTGTTCACGGTCCAGTTACTCCATCAGCTATGGGCGTGGTTACCTCTGTCCTTTCCTTGGATTGTCTGACCAGGAAGTGTTCCATAACTCTTTGTTTATGGGCTGGCAATGTTTTGTAACTTCTTCAAGTTTTTCACATCAAATTATGATGCTTAGGAATCTGACGATTTTTTACAGGTGGTAGTTGGGCTGTCTCTCCAAATTTTGTCAGGTGTCATTCTCACTGACTGCTCACATGGCATGCCTTCCCCCAGTCCAGCCCTCCTTGCAGGGTTCATGAGAGGTGTGGGGTTAGGGATGCTGTAGCTTCCACCTTTTTCCCAAAATCTTCCTCGGGAAGATACGTACTGTAGGTGAGATAAAGGAGTGATGTCACACAGCTGGTCTGCACCTATGAACCCTAGTCAGTCTCTGTGTATTTTAAAACTGTAGCATTGTTTTAGCTTGACTTGTCTTCATTTTCAGTGCAGTTAACATGACCTCTGTTAAACTGAATGTGGGTGTTATTCATATATCAAATTGCACTCAATTAATGAAATCACTATGAAATAATGTCTTGACTGATAACGATATGAACTGGGGTAGCCCCAAAGTGATGTGAAATAACCATAGCAATAGTTAAGAATTCTGTGCTGTTGCCGTGGCTACTAGCCTATTTGACTTACCATTGCAGTGAAAGAATATTAGCCAGGAGACAACTCATTTCTGAGACTCCCACATGACAATAATACTTTCTGCCAAACCTCCCTCCCCCCCACCCCGCTGGATTGAAGCAAGACAGACATCAAACTGTTACTATTGTTGATTCTTGCAACGCGTCCCAAAGGGGAAACTATATTTTCAAATGTCATTAGAAGGGGTATTTGAAGAGATATTTAAAAATTTTCACATAGGTTGCTCTTTTCTTAAAAAGAAAGTTTTTTAAATAAATAGATTAGTTCTATATAAGAGAGAAATTGTTAACTTTCTACAGAAATTATTTATATCTTCAAAAATTTAAACTATCCCAAACTGAACTATTTTAACCAAAAACCTTAGCATATGTTCTACAAAACAGCACTGTGGTGCCCTTTTGAAATTCAGTCCGAACATTCCTCTTATCTCTCATGCATCTGAACAGGTGGTTTGAGGAGCTCTCCCGAAGTGTACTGAGATCTGGTGGTTCTTTATTCACACTGGTAAATGGTTCCTGTTAAATTGCAACCCAGAAGAATGTCCAGTCTGCTCCAGTAGTTTAAAAATCTTTGTGGTTCTGGTGGCTTTTTCTACCCTTGGTTCAAGATGCCTAGGAGAAAAGCTGTTAGCAGGAAGGCACCCAGCATATTCTGAAAATAATGTCCTCTGGATAAGTAATAGGGAACCCACTCAAACCACTACCTGCTCTTGAAAATCTAGACCAGGATGTTTTCTTGCCTGTCCGAAAGGACTTTTCTTTCAAGAACAAGTCACCAGTGCTTTGGACAGCAGTTATGAGGATTTCCTCATGGTATTTGTAGAGATGATGTTGAATATATGTAGTTGAATATATGTAGTCATTTTTTTTGGCATAAGATTGCATGCATCACTGTAGCTATAAAGCCTCACAAAACTGCATGGCTGAAGTTCCAACAGCAGCATTTTAGGGATTTGAAAGGAAGAATAAGAATCGCATAGTGGCCTAGTATACCAAAATTTTTACCACAGGTAAGTGTTGTGCTTTAGATGTTTTGCTTGGCCCAGCTTGTGAGATATAGGTACACAGCCATGGAGTCCTGCATGCCAGCAGTCAGAGGGCTGGAGTTAGTACAGAAATGCCTCCAACGCATGGGCATCTGCAAGGCAGCTATTGGAAAACACAGCAGTCTTCACCTCACCCCTTTCTGACTGCTCCTGCTGTGGAGACCTGTAGCTGAGTTCTTTGGTCTGAGTGAGGCTGAAGCAGGTGTCTGGTGTGGAGGCAGCAGCAGAAGAGCAAAAAACCTCCTTGATTAGCCACTCAACATATCTAGTGCAACTTCTCAGGATGCCCAGATCGAGAGTCTAAGGACAGTGAGTACATTTGGATGACTCATTGAGGTGGGACAGGGTGGAGAGGCTAATCCCTGTCTGCTCCTAAACAGTACAAAAAGGAAGATCCAAAACAAGCAAATCATCACCAACCTCCAAGGAGTCAAGGAGACGTGCTGGTGGATAGCTGGTGCCTCTCCTCATTTGTGTCCTCGCAAGGGATCCTGGACTGGGCACTTGGAACACGCATCTTGGTGCCTGCTGATGGCCTGGCTGCTTGGACACGGTGAGTATACAAGCGTGGGGAAATAATTTTTACTTTAAAATGCAATCATTTCCCCCTCCTTCAAGATCCTGCAGTGAACTTTGCTGCACTGTTGCAACACTATTTCCTACATTTGTTCAAAGAGGAAAAGATAGTTCAGGACCCTGCTTTAACCCTAACATGAGTCAGTCCAGTGTGCAACCTCCTAGTCACATCCAGTGGTGAATCCAGACCAGCACTTTGGAAGCTTGAAAGAAGGGAGTAGTTCAGGAGGGAGCTGAGAAGAGAGGATCTGATAGGAGGAGGATAAAGCTGCTCCCAGCCCTTGAAGTGTCTGCAAGGATGTGCGAAGGTGGGAGATGCTTAAAATCCAGTGGTCAGCCCTCTGTCCCAGTGATGGCTTGAGAAAACTGGGATGCTAGGCAAAGAGCGTGTCTGGAGCCTGCTGAGGAGGAAAGGCAGCTTGCATGTAGATTTGTGTTGTTGTTGTATAGCTGAATGAAAGCATAAATCAGCTCTCCCCTCACCCTGCCTCCCCTCCTCTTTCCGTGTCCCTTAGTACATAAAAATAAGGATCCTTTATGTGAATAAAAGTAGAAGGCGCCTCCCCTAAGCATGTTTTAAAAAAGCCAAAAATAGTCCCGAAGTCTCAACCAAAAGTGAACATAGCCAGAATTTCTCTGGAAAATGTCTGTAGCCGGAGTGTGTGGGGGGAAGAATTTACATTCAAACAGGGGCTGCCTGGGCATTTCTCCTTGCCCCCAGCCCGGCTGCCTGCCCTATCCCGCGCCCTGCCGCGGCGGGGCTGACCCAGCGCGGAGCCGGGACCGGGTTCTGGCCGGGCGGGCAGACCCCGGGAGGCAGCAGAGCCTCCTCTGTGGGCTTCCCTGTCCTTCATCTGACAGTTCTTGGCAGCTCTGGTGCAACGTGTTGTTAACAGCAGTCCTAATTAATGGAGAACATGTGTGTGTTGCAGAAATCTTTTTTTTTTCCTTTTTTCTTTTCTTTTTTTTTTTTTTTTAACTCTGTTTGGTGGAAATACCGTAAAACTGTTTATATCCACTATAAAAGGGGCGGGGGAGGGGTTTACTATCTTCCTATCCCAAAGGTTTCCTTTACCTCAGATCAACCCATTTTGGGAACAGGCACTTCTCTAATCCCTGGGTGCCTTTTCCTAAATGCTTTCACACATCTGCACCACTCTGTCCTGCATTCCTGCCATACCATCATCTTGTCCTAATGAAAAATAGCAGACTTCAACCCTGCCAAGTCCCTCTTTTTTTTTTTTTAGACAAAATCCTGTTTATCAAAAAGAATTTCAGAAGTTTGTTGATTTTTTCCATTCATTAACTTAAATTTTTGAAGAAAAAAAAAAAAAGAAAAATTAAGAAACTTTTGCTTTCCCAACTGTTTTCCCTTCTTGAGTAATAAGAAAACAAATGTTTATATACCATCTGCCACCAGCATGTTCCACAGATGATCTGGCAGACTCATATCTTCAGTTCACCCCTAGCTCAAAAATAAGGGTCCCATGTCATAGGTGACTTGCTCTGCAGCACAAAGAGTGTTTTGGTTGGCTTAGGAATAAACACAGGAAGAGCAAAGCAAAGCAAAGCATAGATCTGTCCTCAGCTGGTGCTGAACACTGAGAGGACAAGTGAGCACAGTGCAATGCCGAATTTCTCTAATGCCCTGTGAGTGTTGTAGGGCTCAGGGGACAGAGGTACAGTGCGACAGGGCTGTGCTGAGATAGGGTACTCTGGGTAAGTTGGACCTTGGTAGCCCTCTGGGTGCCCTGCTATGCAAAGCACACAGACCCACAGAGTTTACTGCAGCCAGGCCTGGAGCAAGGACCACTCTCAGACCTCCCCAGGGTACACGGTGATCCCACAGGACACCCCTGTAAAGCTGTGCGTGGCCTTTCCTTGATGCTCAAGCTATAGTGACACCTGTAGGAGTCCTCTCACAGAGGGGTGAGTAAAACCTAAGACATGGGAAGAGAGCCCTAATGAATCTGATCTTCTAAAGGGAGGCAGATATTCCTGCTCCTGTTTTATAAATGTTGAAGAAGGAGTGATGGACAAAAAAAAGCCCAGCTGGTGGAAGCTGTTGGGAGAAATCCATAGTGCACACCCATCTTTGAAGTTTCCCACTGCCAGGATGAGGAGAAGCAGCTGATAATCTTCTGAATTTCCCCAAGATCTGGAGAGGCTTTCAGATCTCTGGTACAGGAGCATTATCCTTGGGTGGGTTCCCTGCAGCTGGATAGATGAGGTGGGCTGCAGGCTCAACAAACAGCACGAGGGCTGTGGAGTTGTCCTTTGGACTTCAGGTTATGTGCATGCATTGGTAACTTGGAAAAAACCTGTCATATCCTGACGAGTCTGGAAGGAAATATTATCCTAGACTGTAACCAGGTTCCTGAATGTGTTTGCTGAAGGTCCTGGGAGACTGGATATCAACAAAGAACAGCTGTCCAGTCTCTTCTGGAGAAGGGCATTTCTGAACAGAGATGTGGGGAATACCTGTTTTGGAAAGAGTGGCTTCGTCCAGCTACTCCTTGAACTTTGATTGCCGTGGTAAGCTTTTGGAGACGTATAGAGTACATAGGAGGGGAGCAGAATGATGAATAGCAATCAGTATGCAATTTTGGCTTAGGGCAAAGTTAAATCTTACATTTTCCAGGAGAATGTTATTTCTGGTGGTTTTGGTGTTTTGCATTAAAGAACAAGTTCTGAAATTCCATAGATAACACTTTTTCCTACGTTTGCCCCAAACGGGGGAAAGAAGAGAAGGCCATTCGTAAAACCTTGTCCTTTTTTTCTTGTGGAAGACAGCAGAAAATTTGAGACCAAAGCATCAAATGTTTCGCTTCTCATCAAACTCATAGAAATGTCATTTTTTCCAGGTTTACCAGAGCCACAAGTATGTTCACATAAGCTGATACTACCAGTACAGCTAATGGGCAGGTCCACAGCCGGCATTAGTTGGCACTTCCCTTGGGGTATACTTGTTACTTTAGCAGCTTGCCAACCAGGGTATCATTTTCCAGATGATTTGCATGGAACTATGACAATTTGTATCCACTGAGGACCTGGCCAACTTGAGTGATACCCACCCAGGAGGACTTGCTTTTGCATAGCTTTACCCTTATCTTCTAAACCAACTTGCCTGAAGTGACTCACCTTTTTGTCAGGTCCTCAGCTGACCAGACATTTTCTCCATGAAATTATATATTTATGGACGTGACATTTTGCCCATGGCAATGCATTGTCTGACTTTTTGACATATCTGGCAAAACTCCACCGGGAGGGTCCAGTCTTGGTGAAACTCCAGTGAGGGAATATGGCAGTTTTGCAGGATGAACAGAAAAACAAAAAAACCACAAAACAAAAAAAAAACACAAACAAACAAAAAACCAAACAAAACAAGCAGCATGCAAGTGGATGAAACTAGTGGAATCCTAAGATGAAAGAAGAGATGGGGTCATTGCTGAATGACTATAACAGACCTCAGCTGAGGTTACTGATCTGTGACAACCTTAAAATCTTATAGATACTCTGTTTTTTCCCCACAGTCTGCCAAGACCTTGCTGACACATTCAGCACAAAAAAAGAACCAGCACGTGCTGGTTTCTGGATAATCTTCCTATAATGTATTTGGTGCTTTAGCATGCAGAAAGAGAAGGCTCCATCTTTTTGTCTTGTATGAGAAGTTGGTTAATCCTTCTTATCCCCTTTTGGTCGACAGACTGAATCTATCCAATTCCCATCCTTAGTGCCTTCAGGCAAGGGGAGCTTTTCTAAGTGTGCTGTTCATGATGCCTTCAGGGCTCATCCCATTACACATATACATGTAACAGCTTAAATACCCTTACCAGCATGACCCATTGTTTTCTGGACACTGGTGTCTAAGCAAATAGTGTTGCCAACTTCAGGTAGCACAAACTGCATTTCCTTTTAGAAGAGCAAGGCAGGAAAAGTTGCTGCAAAGTCGGGAATTGAAAGATAAGAAATATCACCGGTTGCTGAGAAAGCCACAGCATGGCAGTCCTCAGAATTGCCCACAACCAAGCCTAGGTTTATCTCCAAGAGGGTAAAAATCCAGAATGGTTGATCTGGGGAGGTGTACTCAAAGAGGAGAACAGACCCACCCGTTTTGGGTTTTCCCACAGTTGAGAGTGTCAAACCATGTGTGTGCAGGGTTGGCTTCTCATCACCATCCCACCCAAGCCTGTCTGTCTGCCCTGGTGTTTCCCTCCTCCATCAAGGTACCTCTGCTGTGGCTGAGGAGAAGCTGGTGGGGTGAGGGAGCTGCTTCTCAGTGACCATGCACACCAGGAGACCAAGAGTGTCACCCAGTCTGGCTTGTTTCAGCTATACTTGTTGCCATACGTGCCCTTTTTTTTTTTTTTTTTTTTTTGTTGGACACTGACTTTGAACTCCACATTATTTTTCTATTTCAATTCTCTTGACAAATGACTGTTCAATTTAGGCCTCCCCATATCCCCTCTGTGTTTCTCTTTCTCTTGGATCTTAGCCACTATTGGGGTTTTAACCAGGGTCTTTGACAGCCATCTTCAAAGTAACCTGTTTCCATATTCAGTCTGAGATCAGTTGTAAGTTATTCTGTGGCCAGCCTTTTTTTCTAATGCAATCTCTGCTTTAGAGCATATTGCTTATATGTTTCTTCTTTGTGGGTAGAGAAAAAGGCATTCCTCTGATTTCTGGCCTGTGGTATCAGAGCTAGATTTCCCCTGCCAAGCACCTCAGGACTAGCAGCTGTCAGACATAACTTATGTCAGACATAAGGTTGCCAGTCTGCCTCATCCAACAGTGATCCTATAGCTTTCTAGGTACAACACGGAGTACTATAAAAACTTTCCATATTTTTAGTATTTCAGCCTTGGTAAAACATCCAACTACATTGTGCAGCCACCAGCTATACTTTTTTTTTTCCTTATTCTACTGTTCAGCAACCACCTAGCACTTTCATGGTCTTTAGATAAACCTGTCTCAGCTACATCTCCTTCAAAATAAAGCAACAAATCTTGCAAGGGCAGGTTCCTCTGGAAAGAAATGTGCAGGGCCCCTTTGAGAACCTGATGCCTCCCATCTGGACTTGTTCAGGGTGGTGAGAAGGGGTGGCGCTTGCCATTAATAAAAGGCGAAAGAAGCGCTTATCAGTGCATCAAGGCTTTTGAATGCATGTGTGATCTCCTGTGAGGGAGGGTGTTAGATAGAAATGGGGTAAAGGAAGAAAGCAAAGGAAGGTCTTTGCTGGGAAAAGGATGTGGGATGGTGCTTTGTCAGGTGTTTCTCTGAAAGCTTCTACAAATCAGGGCTGAAGAAGACTACAGTCAGTAGAAATTTAAGTGTATTTCCTTCCTAAATTCATATAAGCAGATGAGGAAAGGTAGGGAGGAGATCTCCCAAAGATACCTATGTCTTTTCCTCTACCATGAGAGAAAATATACAGGGAGACTGGATGTTAAAAAGATTTAAAAATAAGGAGGGGCTCTTCCATTATGTCTTTTGTTCAAGTCCACAAGGTAAAGGCCCTGCAGGCTGAGCCACTGAGGGCAATCTCTAGGCAAAGTACTTCAGGAAATCGTTGTAGGGGAGAGCTGAAGTGACTGATGGCACAAGAGATGGCAGATGAATTTGGGAGATAGCAGATGTGAGAAAAGTCAGATGTGTATCTTAATGCTCACCAGTTGGGAGTTAAGTAATGCAGGACACTGAAGTACCACGTTGCTGGATGAGTGCTGTCAGTGCTACTCTGCAGCCCAGGGGTAAATCAAACTCTGGTTTCCTGTGCTAAGGGGGAAACTTGGGACAGATGGGCAGGAGGGGTGAGAATTGCAGCAATTCCAGCAGTTTTGAAAACCAGGTGACCTGGGAGAATTTGAGAGAAGGCAAAATTTCTGAACCTCTAAAAACCTATGTGATTGCGGATTTTCCTTCATAAGTCTGCTTCAAACCTGCTCGAATTGTGTTAGCTTTTGTTATTTGTAGTCTCTAGCTTGACTTACAAAGAAAACCAAAAAGGGAAGAAAAACAAACCCTGAGGAGAAGAGGAACAGACCCAAATCCACAACACATCAAGTGGCCGTGTAATACCACATTGCAAATGGGTTCACCATGGGCTTGCAGATGACTTAATAGTATGTAACAGCCCACAATGCTCCAGTGACTCATTGCATTTGCTATATCTGTTCAAACTCACCATACTGAGTAAGAGAGGTCTGCCTTCAAAAAACCTCTAATAAATTCTGTTGCTTTGAAATATTCCTGGTGCTTTCGAGAGAATCATGGCATATCTCATGCTCTGAGAACACCTCAACCCACTCTGTGGGGCTCTTATAGGACATACAGGCAGTTCAGCTTCCTTCAAGCCAGATTAAAACATGTGTTGAGCCAAAAGGGGCTTGAGAGAGTTCCCCACAATCTTCCTCAGGTGAGCAAAATAGATGATTTGGGATAGGAACATAGCTGAGGTTTCTCATGTCCTCCTGCTAGCTGAGGGATGGGAGAGGCTGCATTTGATGATTCTGGGCACTGGGCAAGGAGCTGTAAAGCAATCCCATGCCAAAGATGCCCCCATGCCTTGGCATGTGTGAACCATCACCAGCATCCAGACTGTTCCCCTGTGGGGCTTCCCATTGCATTGCTTGTGCTTGATTACCTCAGACTTTGACTTTAGTAGGGTTGTGTTAGTACAGCCCAGTGCAAACTAAGGTCCTAAATTCCCTACCTTCCTCTCTGCCTCATAAATCCATTTACCTGTATTTATTAGATATATAGCAGCAACTTGGTGCTGTCAATAAAATAATTGCACTTCTAGCATCAGTGGAAAGAGCACAAGTTATGTCAGTCTCACTGTGCATGGTGCTACAGACACATGCACAGGAGATAGGATGCCCTGATCTACAAGATCTTTGCTGTGAAAACAAACTTCCGAAAATGACTTTTATATGGAATGTTTTCTTTCTACAATTCAGCCCAGACTTCCTTCTTGCTTTTTTTCCCAGTGAACTCTTTAGCTGCTCAGCTGAATTAATTATCACAGCTTACCACGGGTTCTTAGTTTTTACTAATTACCAAAATTGGCAATTTCCCTCTGATGTCAGTATGGGTTTTGCCTGTGAAAGGACTAAATGAGACCCTCAGGATTACAGGGCTCCATAGGTTTTAGGAGAGGGGGCTTTTTATGTTGCTTCAGTGAGCGTGTGTGAGAAGGTTTGATAGAAAACTTTCTAGCTCAGCTCTCTTTGGTTACTTTTTCCATGAAAGGTAACAGATGGTCATTGTGACGTGAACGTTATTCCAATATCCACAGAGGAGGAAAAAGGACCAGCGTGATCCAAACTTACAGGTTAGTTTATTTTAAGTTATTTTTTTGACGTCAATAGGCAGTGATATATATAGCAAAATATTTTTCCTTCTTACTGCAGGGCCTTTAAAAGGATATCTTTGTTGTCTTAGTTGCCATAGCAGTGACAAATGTGGATATATATCCATATGCACATGTATACGTGTGAGGAGGGATTCCCCAACCCAGGGGCTGATTCTGTTGGCTTCTGTGCTTGTATTTCCTCTTCCTTCCGCTGCTTGAGGTGCTCCAAGGCACTAAGACAGCCTGTGAAATGTCCCCAAGTTGAAAAATGAGTATTTTCAGTCAACCATCTTGAAGCGTGGGCCTTATCATGTTTTGCAGGGCTCTTATTTAGTGCTTATCTCTAAAAACAGGTAGCAAAGGCAAGGCAAAGCTCCTCTGGTGCCAGGTGATCGGTGTGTGAAGGAGATGACAGAGATTTTCAGTGTGATAGGGCTCCATAAATAAATTAGGAGGGTATTAGTAGTAAATTTGCTGTTTACTATTTAGATGGGCTCACATGTGCCCAGATTGTGCTGAAAGGCCTCTGACATATTTAGTTCATCCTCACCTTGGAATAGATTTTTATCTCTGTGCTCATGTTTCAAAACTGTTCCTCCCTTTCAGCAACCTACTATCATAGTCCAGAGATATTCCCTCAGTGGTGTCTGTCACTGTTCTTCCCTGCATTTTCCCTGCCCTGTGCTCTGCATCCTGTAAACAGCAGGACTGTGATCCAGACCTGGAATGGTGCCTGAGTGCAGCCCTTAGGAAGTGAAACACTTGCAGAAAGTTTCTCTGTCTCCTTCTGACCAAGTTCAGTTGTCACTTAACTTGAGGCCCCTCCGTGTTGGTGAAGGGAGAGGTTTAATACACAACAGCATCCCAGAGAACAGAAATAGGGGAATCTGAAAATCTAACCAGCCTACTTTATGGTTTTAAACTCTTGCTTACTAAAGTTTCTATTTCCCCAGTGATTTTCATACTGGGCCTTTTTCACTTTACCTATACAAACCTACGCTTCTGAATACCCACAGCCTGCCAAAAATCAGCTTTTCCCTTTTTGCCTGTTTTTGTTGCTACCAACAAGTAAGATGCTGGAATGAGAACTTGGCTGGCCATTGTGTTGATGACAAATGAAAGAGAAGCAAACACAGCTTGCTTGTCTGCAGCTTCAGTGGTTCAGCAGGGCTGGCAGTAGTAAAGACATGTTATTTGTTGATAAAACACACAGCACCAAACTCTGAGAAGGAGCTGAGACAGTATCTCAGTGCAGTCATCTGCCTGTCCTGCCTGAGCCTTTGGAAATCCCAGCTTCTTGTGCTGGCTCAGCCCGGAGACGTCATCATGGGGTGCGGCTCCTGCTGGGTCAGGTCAGGAGGGACTCTCCATGAGGGGCTGTGAGCCCCTGACAGGTAGCACAGGGCAAATCACAACGTCCTCCTTGCAGCTGTGATGTGCATATGTATGCCATTCAGTCTTTGTCAATGTATCTTCACATGTGTCTACATCCATCTTTACACATATATAAACACACTCACACATGTGTGTGTCTGTGTACATGCATGGAAATGCCATGCAAGGAGTGAAGGCACCAAGTGCCCTGGTGTGCAGGGCAGCTGATTGGTGCTCTCTGAGTTTTAATCCCACGTTTACCACTTCTCTACACAGTGATCTCGCTAATACTGTTTATTCTTCTTCCCTTTGTGTCACTTCCCTGTTGAGGCTGAGAAGTCATCATGCAGGGACTGTCCTTCCATGTGTGTATGCCCAGTGCCCAGCATGGGAGGCCTTACCCAGAGATAATTTAGCAGCTACTGAGCAAGCTGCTGCCTGAAGGCGTTTGGCGATCAGCCTTCAATGAGATTTTGGACCCGTGCGCTTAGTGGTGTGGTGGCTCCTGGAGTTAAGGATCCTTAGAGCAAAACAGGGAAGAAAAAAGTCTCATACTTTGTTTGTAAAAGTCCTGCCTCTGGCACAGCAGAGGTTTAGCCTCTGTTAAAGAAAAGAGGTGCTAGTGTCTCACCCAGACATTCTCTTGGTGCTTTTGGCTACGCTGGTCATAAAGGACCCTGTGACTGCATGCATTGCAGTCATGCTTGCAAAAAGGTGCATGCATGCCAGGCTGCAAAGTCAAGGGATTGCCAGAAATCTCAACAGCCCTCTGAGGTCAGGGATATAACCTTGGCCTGACTCAAGCAGTCATGACAAATGCATGATGAGGCAGAGGTGCACCTCGGGGCAAACCCCTCATATTTCTTATGCTTCAAGAGCATACCTTTGCACTGTCACTGCTAAACAGTGACTCCCTGGGTCGTACTCCCTTTAGAGATGGAGGTTGGGGTGCTTCTGGTGGGTGATGGGGGCAGATTGTCTTTCACAGTGCATGTATGTCCCAGGAAGGGATGGTAGAAGCTGGCATGGTGTCTGACAGAGCTCTGTGGAAAGGGGTGCTGGAATGCAGCATGTATCAAATTCTCATAATTATGGGGGTAGCTAGAACAGCCGGAGACAGACTTGGACCATAAAGCTGGCAGCCTGAATAGCCAAGAGGCGCAGGATGGCAAGGAATGTGGAGCCATGGAGGGGAAATGTGACTTTCCAAGGTTACGTGGTGGGGTGGTGGGATAGCCAAGAAGGGTGGCCTGACTCCTAGGCCACTGTCTTAGCAACATGACCACATTCCCCTCAATAACAGGAGCCAAGCTGAACCTTTGCCAAGAATCATCTTTGCTCTGCTTTGAATGGTCACCATTTTGAGGGGTTTTGTGGGGGAAAAGGAGTTGAACAGTAAATAAAACCATTCTGTTCTACTTCTAGAGGTATCAAAAGCAGTAGTGTTGGAAACCAGCAGTATTATTGGTTTTCTTCATTGCTCCAAAACTTCTGGGAGGCCGAAAACCTTCACCTCTGCTAGTGTTTTTTTCTAAGGCTGCTGTCCTTACTTTGAAGCATCCCAATTGCTGGGTGCTTCTACAAGACATCATTTTGTTTTTTTGGTTTACTTACTAGACTCAGTGGTGGAAAACAGGCCCATAACAAACCTGGTTCCTCACCAGTTTAAAAACTTGCTTTGTTAGTCAAGGCCCTCCAATATGCAGCAGTCAGTAGTCTCCATCCACCCATCCACCCATCCACCCATCCACCCATCCACCCATCCACCCATCCACCCATCCACCCATCCACCCATCCACCCATCCACCCATCCACCCATCCACCCATCCACCCATCCACCCATCCACCCATCCACCCATCCACCCATCCACCCATCCACCCATCCATCCATCCATCCATCCATCCGTCCATGCGATTTTACTGACTTGATAACACACAGGAATGACCTGTACCTTGAAAATAAAGCATCAGACCCTCAACTACTTTTACATGAAAATAAATAGATTGGCATGGCGTTTATGGATGTTAGGGACACTGGTCCAGGCTCTGAACCACAGAGGCCATTTAATTTCAAGAGCTGAATCTCCACAAAATGTTCACAATAAAGCCCTAAACTAGGTGCAATAAACCTAACACCAGCCAAACCCAAGCTGAATTGCAGGGAAGCCCAGGGCCAGGTTTCCAGTCAGCTTTGAAGCCACAGTTTTAAAGAGGCTCCTGATCAGGATTTTGATCTTCTCACAGGCTGTGCTTCAAGCGATTTCCACCAGCCAGGATTTGAGCTCACTGCTGCCAAATCCCAGACCTACTTAGGATGGAGTGGTGGCAGTGTCCAGAGGTGAGTTTTAGCCATTCCTAGCATGCAGTTTGGTGTAGGGCTGGTGCCCCAGGGAAGGTGCTCTCAGTCCAGCCAGCAGCGTGGGCAGGGCTGAGTGGCAGGCAGCTTCCCCTACAGATTGTAATGGTTTCATTTTCACTGGGTTTCAGCACTTGGCATTTTGGGCTGAATTTCATGCCAAGTTTTAAAATCCTAGAGGCCCACAGGCCTTGTGGACATGCAAAACCACCAATGTAATGAAAATTGGTTTAAAATTGATTTAGTTAAAAAGAAAAAGAAAAAAGAAAAAAATAATTCAAGCTACCATGTGGAAACATTTAGAAGAGTCAGTTATGAAGTTTAACCAAATGGAAGTAAATGCCTTTGAATGTGTCCATACAAAGCACTGGCACTGGAGAAAGGAAATCTATTTACCATGAATTTTAATTAAACCAGTTGAGCTCTTTTTAAATAAGCAGTTTCAAGTAAAATTTAGCAAAATACCAATACCTCTTCTTAGACTTCCAGAAATGCATCAGTCTTGCAGTCACCTTTTTCAGACACTTAACATAAGTTAAGTTTTTAGGGGGTGGGCATTGTTATTTCAGTCCAGGTCCCTGAATATATTTACTAAAATGCCCAAGCACCACTGATTTCTAAGAGGATCTAATGCCTTTGAGGGTCTTGGCTTGCAGACCTCATGCTGGTCAATCTGAGAAGAGGTTTCTGCCCATCTTGGTCAGCTGAAAAACTGTGACTGGACTGCAGGATCCTAAATGACTTAAGTCCAGTAGCCATTTATTCTATCTATAAGGTTTTGAAGCTATGAAGGACTGTAATCAAACCACATAGGGCAGGGAGATGCGCTGTAATCCCAAGGTTTCCAGCCTCTCATGGGCTTGTGGAAATCATCTCCAGGCTTGGCACTTAGTGGTCCTTGCTTGATGTCAAACCTGTTTGGTCAAGGCATAAGGTTGAGTCAATATCTTCATTTTGGGTTGTTTCTGTGCAGACTGGGTAATTTCCCATTGAATAAAGAGCACTGAGCAGTCCGTGTACTAGGTTTCAACACAGCAAAGAGCCAACTTCAAGTTTCCAGGTAGGTTTTCCTGACAGCGGCATGGAAGGGATTTGTGACTGATGTTGCTGGGTTCTCACAGCAGCACCAGTGGCCTTTGTCCCACAGTTGTTTTGTTCTGTGTATTGTGGTTTCTTGCTGGGTTTTATTCCCTTGCTGTGGTTGTCTCGCAAACCCTACCTGCAGTGCCACAAGCGCAGGATACTTCTGCTGCCTGTCTTTCCCTTCAGCATCTGCCCATGTGCACAGCTCTGCACATAAACACAGCAGTCTCAGTAGGGATGTGATCAAAAGGTTTTAGAAGGACTTTGCATGTTATGAAATGTTTTGAGGCTCAGAGCCCAAAGAGGGAACTCCATCATGAATTCCCCATGTATAACTAATTTGGGAAAAGGGATAAGAATGGGACAGAGCCTCTTACTTTTTCTCCCCCCTCCTCGATGGCCCCTTTCAGAAAATTAGGGGGCCCCTCTCCAAGGAGAAACTGTTGAAAATTGCACACTGCTTTCCCTTCCCCTTCCTCCTGAACATAGCCAGAACAGCAATATACATTTCTGAGGTTTGGCAGCAGCATCTGAAAGCATGATTTTTTGCCAGAGAGGACTG
This sequence comes from Chamaea fasciata, assembly GCF_029207755.1. Classification (NCBI taxonomy): domain Eukaryota; kingdom Metazoa; phylum Chordata; class Aves; order Passeriformes; family Sylviidae; genus Chamaea; species Chamaea fasciata. The sequence continues at coordinate 15,840,473 of NW_027094092.1, read as the reverse complement.
GCTGATGGGGGCCAAAGTGCATGTGTGTTGGGGGGACACTTGGGGAGGAGAAGGGAAGGCACCTGTACCCTCTCTTCCTGCCACTGCTATTACAGATCTTGTTCCCACCATTTCCCAGTTGGTACCTGATGATCATGTTAATTCTCTGGATTGTATCATTGGCAGCTGGAATGAGACTCATCAGGCGAGATTTGTGCCTGAACTTCAGTTTCATAACAAAAGAAGAGACAGTTGTTCTTGCGACAGACCTCTCTTGGACTGAACAAAAACATGTACGACCCATGTGCGGTCCATACAGCTGAGAAATATGTTAGCTAAGCTAGTCCAGAGCTAGTGATGATCCTGTTTTATGTTAAGCTTTCCTCTGCTGTAACATCACTGCCTTCCTCCTCCCAGCCCCATCTCCATCCTGCCTGATGCAGCACCAGCCCCAGCAGCGTGCTGAGAGCCCCCTTGGTCTGCTTTGGTTCTGGTTGCTGTGATGTCTAGACTGGTATCTGTTGCTGCAGCACACACACATGTTTTTAGCACCATGCTGAAGTCTAATGATGTCATCTCTTATGGCTCAGAGGAAGAAATTTCCATTTCATTTCAGAATTTTTATGGAAAGATTTGAAAAGTTTGGAAGGGGACCATGTGGAAATTTTGATGCCCAATGAATCTGAAACTCAAAGTGTTTTCATGGCTTACAAGCTCAAAAGCCCTTCCTGCACTTCCTCCTCTGCACCTTTCTTTTCTTCAAAAGGAAAGGGGAGAGGAAAAACTGAGAGGACGATAAAAGAATTTCTCTCCTCTTCTGAACAGCACTTTTGAAATAACATAAATGAAACTTTCTCTGAGCATTTTGTTAGCATTAAAAAAAAGGGTTATTTAGAAAGAAGTCTTTATTTGACAAAAAGTCCAGACTATTTCCAATTATTAATATTCATTTATGGGCGCAAATCTGTCTTTTGTTCTGTGTGTTTGATGTGGCGGTTCTAGGGCGTGCCCAAAGCCCAGGCAGCAGCAATGTGACCTTACAAATGTTTCCTTATTGTCTGTCATCATAATTAAGAGAATAAATATGTACATTAAGCTTGTCACCTTTCTCAGCTTGGGATGGGAGGAGGCATTCATGCTCCAGTGATCTATTGTCCCGTGGTTAAACTCTGCTAAACTTCCTCTGCCAGTCCACAGCAGAAGGTGGATGGAGCTATTTCTGCTGCCCCCAAAGTTCAAGCCCCCATCAGAGGAGCTGTAGCCATCAGCGTGGGAGAGGAGAGAGGGACTGCTGTTATTCATGTTTTAACATGGCTGGGTTCCACTCTGGCAGACGAGAGAGACTGAAGTCTGAAAGCCGTGGGCTGATAAGTGGTTTTTGAGAGATAAGATATGAAAGACTCTGTAATTCTGGAAGAGAGTGTTGAGTAGTTTATATGTGTAAGTCCAGATGTTCAGTAGAAGGAACTGTTCCAACCCATCAGCTGAGAATGTCTGCTTGCACGTGTATGGTCTGATGTGCTCATGGCAATGGCCAAGCAATGTGGTCCCCGGGAGCAGCAAGTGGAGCACTGAGTTCCCTGTGGAACTCGAGGAAACCATAGGGTTAATGCTCAGGTAGTGTCCAATTTCCATTTTGCTTTGACAGGTGTATTTTACTGAGAAGATGAGGATGCTTTCTGATCACGGGAGCTGCACACCTCTTGGTCTCAGGGGCTGCCTTGCTGGTCCCATGGGACAGTAATTTACTACTGGCCCATTAAATGCTACCCACGCATGGCTGATGTGGATGCCTAAGTCTTCCAGAACACAGAGAAGCTCAGTTATAGGCTCCCTGATTTCTCCCCAGAATAATGAGCAAGGTATGAAGTAGCTCTCCACTCACATCTGATGGAGCTAAGGTGACATTGCCCACTGCAAGGCAGCAAGAGGGTTTCTCCCTGCCTATAGTGTCGGCTTTGGAGCACAGTTCTGGTATTTGGGTATGCAACTTGCTTACCAGCAAAGCTGTGTGAGTATACCTCTTCCAGAAAGTGCTTTTCTTGCAGAGGGAATGGTTGTGTCCAGAGCAGCTGGACCACTTAACTGCTCTTAAATGTGAATCATAGCTGAAGGAGGGCTGCATTTAACTAGAAGCCTATCTTATCAGCAGCCCATGTCTCAAACATGCAGTCACAGGGTAAAGGCTGTTTGAGTCAGGGAGAGATTCAGGGCCAAGTTCCCAGGATCTGTCAATTGGGGATAGCTTCCCTAAAATGGATATAGCTGTATTGATTTAAATAGGGTGGGAATTTATCCCTAAATGTTCTGCAAGTGCATGAACTGTCATTTGCCACGATTTTTCCAAGGAGGCACATCATTTTTTATCGTGATCAAGATCATTGCAGACAGGGAAACAGATCAGCAGTTGGATTTTCCTTTGGACTGTGATTTTTGGAATAGACGCATCTAACTAGTTCATCTAACATGAGCTTGCTTGGTTGGTGTTTGAATAGAAAAAGGAAAAAACATCCATGCTTAATGAAGCCTCTTCAGAACCAAACTCCCATAATTTATCTATTTGTCTCTAAGAGGAAATTTTATGTGGGGCCCTTGGACATTTTAGTTGGTAAGCATCACCAGGTTTTCCATGTGTGCTCAAGGGCAGGTTATCATTCACCTGGAGGATGTAAGTGAGGTGGTGGGGATCCCTCTCTTCTCTGCAGGGTTGGATATCCCGCAATGAGGCCTTTCCAAGTTTTGTCTGCTGCTTGCGTGCACAGCCTGCTGACTCTGCTGGCCCCACTGGTGGGATGGTCACCCTGACAGGGTGTGTGGTGGGCAGTGGTGGGCAGTGACCTCTTGAGCATGCACTGTGTTGGACACTCACGTGTGATGTAGTGGCTACTCTTTGCCTGTAGGGATGCCCTGCTGAGAGCCAAGCAAAGCATGATAGGCTCATGTGGGAAAGAGATGTATCTGCAGGAGTTCAGGCAGGAATGGTGAAAATGGGGTGGGGAAAGACCCTTGGCCTGAGAGTGATCTGGTTGTTGGCAGCATGAGCAGCTCATGGTGCTGTGTCATTGTGTCCTGTACCATGGTACTCCACCTACCTCCTAAAATCCTCCTCGCCTGCCACAGGCCTTCAGGCACCACCAGCTGCTCCTGCAAGCTGCAGCCACAGAGAAGCATGACCACAGCACTCTTCTGTTCCACATTACAGCCCAGAATCCACCTCTGTTGCCATTAGCGTGCATTCCTCACTCTGATTCACAGTGGCATCTCTCTGTGCTTCTTATTCATTACCCAAACATCTTGGCGAGCAGCAGCCTGTTAGTGGCTTTGGTCACTTGGCACAGGCATTGGAATCTCATGGTAAACCCAGAGACACTTTATGGAGGTGTAATATCTTGGTTTTGGTTCCCATTGCATTTTTGTAGCACAGAGGCCAAAAACACATCAAAGAAGCGAATTTGGCAGTGAGCACCAACCCTAAATTCATTACACTCCAATTAGGCTGTTAAGAAGAGATAAAAGAAGCAGCAAAACTGAATGTCCTCCTCAATTTCTGTTTGCTGAGGTTACTTCTCTCTTTTGTGGTCTGGGTCCCTGGGTATCTTAGTCCACCAGCACCAGTGGTGGTGTGTGCTTAGGGACAGCTGAGGCATCCTTCTCATTAAAGCCATGATTGGATCAAAGTGCTTTAGGCAGTCCCTGAGGAAGACCAAAAGGTTTTTCTGTTTGTGCCTCCCTTTGGGACGAACAGCTTTTTCACCATTTCACCTCATTGTCCTGGTCCCCTTCTTCTCTTTGCAGTTTGTGATGGATGTGGATTCCTTGCTGCAAAGGGTGAAGACCAAGACTTTGGGCAGCTGAGGCAGTGGGCATTGTCTCTTGCTTGGATGGAGTGCCTACAGCTGTCCCTTGGTCGGGGTCATTCCTCTGAGGACAGGAACAAAGCAACAATTACTAAGATGTGGATATCAAGAAAGAAAATCAGTAGCTTGGTTGCAGCTTGGGGATTTGGGTGATGAAATACTGCATTCCAGTATCCCCTCTCAATGGTTTTTTAAATTGGCAGAACTCTTTAAATTGTGTACCACTGCTTCCCATGCCACCGAGTACAGGAACAACCAGGGCTTGAGTGGCAACAGCATCCATAGCAAACGCTGCCCTTGCTGTTAGCTCCTGGCAGAAGTAGTTGCAAATAAAGTAATATTTTTTTCATATTTACCAGTATTTTATTTATGATCTAGATACTTAAATAATTGTAAAGTATTCTAGAGAGAATAAAAAAGGTTTTATAATCTAACAAAATTGCATCTTTTAACAAGCATTGATTTTTGCTGTTGAAAGTAGTGGCAGTTTTCTCCCACATCTTGAAATGTGAAAACTCCCTTTAGTCAGACCGAAAAATGAGGATTTCCAAAAACATTCAGGAGTGATTTGTTCAGTTCAGAAAACCTGATAAAACCTGTGAAAATTTCTTGACAGCTTTATGGATAACACTGACCCTATCCTCAAACAGATCTGGCTTTGATGGATAAAGAATACTTCCGTTTGTTAACGTGAGCTAAAAATGCCTTTTCATAAGAAGTGGAAAACATCACAGTAGGGCCATGGTCTCTCTGTGGGACGAACTTGACTAGGACAGGGAGGTAAGATCATCAGTGGTCCTCAAGAAACTCTTGCATGTAAATGATGCATCCAGATAAGTCTCTCTTAACTAGAGGATGTGACTATGCCTCAGGTCCCTGACTTTTCTTCAGGGCACAAACCATCTCCTCCTGCACAAGTCCTACTGGTCATGGGAAAGAAACCTGTGCACATGGGTCAGTCTTTAATCATATCCTCTGTCCTGGATGTCTCTGGTGGCAATGACCTCAGGCAACAGCATGGCATGAGTCTGCTATGCAATTTAGATGTGGCCTCAATACTCCCATCTCCGAGTGCAGAGACGGTCTGTTCTTTCTGAATACCATGTGACAAAAACGTAACAGATCCACTGCATGAAACACATTGGGTAAGAGTTTCCTTAATGGCTGGGACAACTGTCAGTTTGTCAGATCTTATTAAACAAAGAAAATGAACAATCCTTCTCTCCTTTCTCATCCCTTCCTTTACTGTAGCCTTGATGACAAAAGCTGGCTTTGTCTTCACTGGGAGAAAATGGAGTGGCACATACTAATCTTTTGCTAAGTAACAGGTAAAACCAAACTAAAGCTGTAATTTCCGAGAAGTCACAGGAACTGTAGCTTCTGCTTCATTTTCCAGATCAAGAAAATGCTGTCTTTGGGCTGGCCTGTTATCTCATCTGAAAATGTCTAAATCATCCTGTCTTTCCAAGGCATTTACTTGGTCTCAACCACACTATTTTGTTTTCATTAATCTTCACTGATGCTCTGTATTCCCAGTAAAGATTAGTGTCTATTGTCCTTCTGGCTGGAGACCACAGACAGAGGGACCACAGATGCCACCAGGCATGCAGGTGATCCTTCTCCCTGCAGACACAACCAGCTCTTTCCTCTGCACGACAGGAGGTTTGTAGAGAAACCTGGGTTAGGCCCTGGTCATCAAGAAGTGGGGAAACCTGTGCCCCCAAATAATAGAAAGCAGTTGATGTCTTGTGGGGAGCCAGCATCAGCAGTTTCCTCTTAGCTGTCTGACAAGGGAGGAAAAGGCTGCAGGAAGCCAAGAAGCCTCAAAGAGATCCCTCAGCACAGCTCAGAAGGGATTTCCTAAGCTCACCGCAAAGCCGCAGGAGAGGACAACCCGTCAGATGCCCTTGATTCGACACACTATGGTCCAAATCCCACTCCCTACATGGGCTTTTTCCAGAGGAGCACTGAGCTGCACACTGTGTAGAGCCTACCCAGGCAGGCCTGGCCTCTGTGGTAGCATCAAGGCTGGAGGAAGGAGGCTTCGGGGCACCTTTCTCCTCCCTGAGGAGGGAGCAGGGTTCAGAAATGGGGTTGAACACTCCCTGGGGTGGCTTGTGGTACAGCAAGTACCTCAGGTAAGGAGCTGCTGACTAGCTGATAAAGGGGAGAGGAGGGAGAAAACTTAATTTTCCTCTTTGTGCCTAAGGCCACATGATGAGCTGACATATATCCAAAGGCACACTTTTCTCCCTCATGCCCTGCTCTTTGCTGTGCAGGGAGAGGACAACTGCTGTGAACAGGCACCAGAATATGTGCTGGCTGGGTGGGGGCCCAGGACTCTCATGTGGACAGGGGCATTTCCCCATCATTCAATTTATTTCTGGCTCTCTGCAAGTCTGCAAGATAGGAAAGAACTTCTGTCTTCCACCCCATGATCTTCTTGTCTTTGAAACTTTCAGCTTTGTTGTTGTTGCTGTTTGTTAAACTGGTCCCTGAAGGATCTCCCCTCCACATTAACACACGTGATCAATAAAGACTTCCAGAAGAAATTTGAGTTTGGCTGAAAATTGCATTCAAAACCTCTCCCTGCGGAGGCAGATGAAACGATTCTTACAGAAGGTTTTCACCTTTTCTGCCAGGAACTGTAGTTCTTTGGAGTCACTTGAGTGACCCATCAACTTCCCATACTCCTTGCTCAATCTGTGTCACTGTTTCCCAGCTAACAGGCATCCAGTGCTCCAAGAAAGAGTTGTCAGCTGGGTTACAGCAATGTCAGGAACTAAGGACAACCCCTAATTGGTAAAGCATTTTGAAATCTGTGCCTCATGTGTTGATAGAAGCTTCCTGATAGGGTACCCTGAGGCAGCTCTTCCTCCACTGCACATGCCTTGCCATAGCTGTGCCCACAGTTGGGGAAAGAGGTACCAGGGCATTTCCTGCCCTGCCAGCAGCAGCCAGTTTTAGCCTCAGCAATGAAATCATTGGGCAGGTGGAAGCCTTGTTTCTTCCCATTTGTGATGTCAATGTTAGAATATTTCATTAATGAAATCACTAATGTTTATTACCTACTAAATGATCTCTCTCTCCAACAATCTCTGAGGGTTATTACCACAAAGACTTGCACAACAGATGTTAAAAGCAATCACTTTAAATCAACATATACTTTTATTGAAAACAAAACCGAATGGGTATTTTTTTCTAATCCCTGCATTCCAGTCACTAAAGCTGAGATAATCTTCTGGAGAAGCTAATGGATATTGTTAATATCTGGATTGAATTTATAAAGAGCGAGGAGAGAACAAACAGGAGAACAGAGACAACCTTCAGGAGCAGCAGCAATGAAGACAATCTGTTGTGCTTTGCTAGCAGAGCTTTATTTGTGCCAACCATTTCGTCCGTTCAGGATGATGCACAAGATGAAGTCGGGTATTTGTAATTATGCCTTGCACTTTTTTTTCCCCTGACTCAGGATCCCAGATTTAAGGAGTTAAACAACTGCAATGTCAAGAGTGCATATTTGTTGTCAGCCATTTTTCATTCCTTGTGGTTTTCTACAGAAATCTAGACAGGCTGTTGTTTGTGGTCAGTTTAATGCAATTTGAAACTTTTGTAAAGGTGACTAAAGGTCTGACATCTTCAGTCAAAGCTTATTTTTCCCCCTTGCTCATGAATGGGGTCAGGTCCAAGCAAGAACTGCCTAGGTTCAAATCTTTCTAATGTACTGGTTACTGCTGAGGATGAAGGATTTGCTTAACTGCAGGAGTGACACAAGGAGCAGATGAAAAGCTTTGGATCCTGATTGCATTGAGTGGATGTTGTCACTACTGAGCTCTAAAAAACCAGTGATTCCTCACGAAATTGAAACAACTGCACTTTACAGTGCCAGTGGTGGTGCATAATCCATGCTAATGTGAATGCTGATACAAGGTAAGCAGGGCAACATGAATGATGGTCCAGGTGTGGCCTTGCTTTCCAATTTCCACAAAAGGAAGGTTTCCAGTTCAGACTTATATATGTAGGGGCCTTTCTCAAGGATCTCCTGTGAATAGACATGTTTCCAGTTGATCTAAACTCAGAAATCAATTCTAGCATGTGGACTTCAGTGGAAAATTTTGTAATAAAACACATCTTGTGACATTTCATCAGGTACTGGAGAAGAACTTTCTCCAAGAGACTATTTCCCTGATGCTTTTTTTTCCTCACTTGGGGTAATTTTGTTTTAAGACCTGCCGTGAGTCATGTCCATCGTAGTGGATTAGGAATGGTGCCTTTGGCATGTTTCAGAGTACTTGGTTTGGAAATAACGTTATGGTTTCTGCAAACAGTGTAAACTGAAGATGTGCAGAGCACTCATTCCTAGAGCTTCAGAGTGCCCCAAGGGATGGCAGGGCTGGCAAACATGCCTCCCTGATTTCAAAACAGAGGGAAGACAATCTAAACCCAGGGTGTTCTTCCCACCACTCTATCCATCTGTAATCATCTCCTAGTGTGACTGTCCACCATTGCAGTAGCCATCCAGTCTGCCTCTCAAGGACCTCCTTCATTGTCTTCACCTTCCTCAGATTAAATAATAAATGGCAAACACTGTTTTTCTCTTTTTGTCTTCTTTTCTTTTCTTTTTCTTTTCCCCCCTCTCCCTTCTCCATTCCTTAGCACCGCGGGGCCTGATGTCACTCTCTCAACAAGATATGTGGGAGGTTCGCGCTGGGATTTTCCTCCCTGGGATAACGCACAGTGTTTACTGTCTGTTGGCTTTCCGGTGGTCTCCCAGCCTCCAGCAATGGGAGTCACGAGGTCCTTTCCCCCCCGTCCCATGGTCTGTGGTATCTCTTGTTTTCCGAGCGCTGGAATCTTTGTCCCCGTTACGTAGCCCCAAACCTGACCTTGTCGGAGACCACACACGGGTGTCTCTGGATGAGAGGGGAATGTATGGAATGTTTTTCAATGAGCAGTTTATGAAATTCCTTTCCTATATGTTTCAGGAATTCTTTAAGTTAAAGAGGACAAACATTTCTCCAAGGAAACTAGAGTTCACAGGAGCTCAAATGCAGGCACTTGTTTTTAAAAACATTCTTTATTAAGAATGGGGGAAAAAAGGAGGGGGTGAAAGAGAAAAGAGAAAATGTAAACAAGAAAGCCTAATTCCCTGCTCTGTAATGCACAGGCAGGAATAACAGCACAGTGGGGCTGCACTCCTCTGAGGCCTGAGAGCAGGCTATGTCGTCCCACCAAGTGATAGAGCTGAACCGACCCTGTGTGGGCCATCGAGTGCAAGGGGTGGGAACCACAGAGCCTCACCCTGACCCACAAAATGTGGGGAAACAGGAAAGAGGTCAGTGCTGATTGTGGAGATGTCTGAGATAGGAAAAGGCAATGCTGAGGACAAGGGGATGCCTTAAATCCAAAAGACTCTCTTGAAGAGAAAGCATATGGATTTTAGGCATGTTTTCCTCAGAGTGTTTTATATATTCACACATTGAAAGTAGCAAAAGCAGGTATTTATACAAAACTTGACAGAGGAAACCAGGGCCAAGATTTTTTTTTTTTTTTTTGCATGAAACTGAAGTGCAGGGGGAAGAAAAGGGAGGGCTCTCTCCAGGGCACCCTCTGCAGTGCAGGGCTGAGTCCTCATGAGCTGGGGGAAACCAGCTCTGCCTTGGGTGTGTGCTCCAAGCAGTGAGCCATTGTACAATAAGGTGGTACCACCTCTTCCTCTGTTTGTGTTTTGGAAGAAAGTGTAGTTGCAGTTGCATGTTTGAAGGGCTCTGGCTTTGATAGCCATGCTCCAGAAGATCCTGGGGAGGTATGGGTGAAGCTGAAGAGGGGAGGAGGGCATGGAACTGCATGTCAAAGCTGAGGTGCTTTCAGGCATTCCCCAAAGCAGAATTACTAATTTTGAAAACTCAGTGGTTTCCAGGGGCTGAGGAGGACCTTTGTCTGGGCCTCGCATACCTCAGTCCCACTTTAAGTACCTAGGTCCCTTTTTGGATCTGGGCCTAATCTGCTAATTCAAATCCAGCTTGCATGCGTCAGAACTGTAAGCCAATATAGAGTTGGCAGGAAATGGCTTTCCTATCCTGTGAACATTTTCAGGATCTTTTTTTTTTTTTTTTAACCGAACCTGGGTTTAAAACTTGGGCCAACAGCCAGAATTTTGAAAATTTTTGCAAAATGAAAACCCAAGTTCTGAATCCTTTTCCTCTAACATCAGCTAAAACATTTGATTTCAATATTGACTTCTGCTTTGTGTTTTATTCTTTTATAACCAGTGGTTTAATTTTAAAAACAAAAGTGGAATTTAAAACTGGAGGGAGTTGGTTGAACTCTCTCGCCCCATCAAAAGTCTTGGGTTTGATGGATTGGCATATTCTGATCTGAAAAACACTTCATCAGAAACAACCATAGGCCGATGAGCTGCAGCTGTTGGCATCTGATGTCAGTGTAGTACAACAGATGAAAAACATAACAGCTGGTGTACACTGACTATCTCTGCAGAGACATCATCTCATAGACACAGAAGATGATTTTCCTTCTTATGAGGCATAGTTTCTTACCTCCTGGTTGGGGAACATGTGCTTGTAGTGTCACTGTATGGATCATGGAGTGATGGACAAGGTTTGGATGTGGGACGTTTCACCACTGTAGGCCATTTGTGCAACAGATCCATAACAGTATCTTTTAACAATTTGCAGTATGGCTAGGACTTCTCCTGCTGTATATAAATTTGGATTTTACTTTCTGTGCCTTCTTTTATGTTACCCTCTATGCCTGGCGCCAGTTCTTCCCCCTTGGTTCTGATTCAAAGACTGTTGAAATCAACCTAAGTCCTTCCAGCAGCTTCAGTGGGCTTTGGAGCAAATCCTTTGCACGCTAGAGAACCTTGGTCTCACCTTTCAGAATCACAGAACATTCCGAGTTGGAAGGGACCCACAAGGATCATTGAGTCCAACTCTTAAGTGAATGGCCCATATGGGGATCGAACCTGCAACCTTGGCATTATTAACACCATGCTCTCACCAACCAAGCTAATCTCTGGCATTTCCTGGAAAATACACTTCTTTCACAAAGCTTTTAAGCACAGCTGATCCCATGTAACTTTTGCATTACTTTGCAATTGACTTTTATCCAGTAAACTGAATGTGGGTCAACTGAAGGAAAACCAGGATTCACTGATCAGGGTTGCTCTGTGTTTGCTCTGTCAGAGCACACAAGCAAGAAAATAGGTTGTTTACTAGTACTGAGGATTAGTTTAAAAGTATGATAAGTACCATCTAGGAGCATGTCTTGTGTCATAACTCTGTGACTGTCATATAATATTCTTGAAGACATTTGCAGTTTCTTTCCCCATAATTATGAGAGAGTTTTGGAACCAGAGCATGGAAATGTAATGAAAATTTGTGGGTGTGGGGGGGCTCACTTCAGTGTCTTCTTGATTCCAGTGGCCAATAAATTAGAAATATATTGCATTTTATGAAATCTTGTGTGCGGCGAAAGCCAGAGGGGTGTCAGATCTGTAGTCTTCCATCATACCAGGAGTTGTCTTCCCTTGGAGGGCAGTGAATGCTGTTGGCTTTCTACACAGCAGTTCTTATCTGTCCCTGTATGACACTGTGCAAACAGACCTGTTCAGGCTGTGCTGACAGAGTTTTCCACCATGTCTTTTCCATTATTCTCCACCTTTGTCTGTTCTTAATCCCACAGACACTCACTAGGTGTGCATTTTTTCCCCTCTCTGCTCTCTGTCCCTTCTGTCTCCCTAATGAGTGCTAGTCCTAAATTGACGTTTACTGGCCCAGAACTGCCTTTTGCGTGTCACAGACAACATGGAAACACAAAACAATTGTCCTTGCCCTGAAAAGACTAGAAAGCTGGAGAAGATGCATCAGATTCAGAAAAGTGCTTGTTCAGGACTGAATGACAGGTTGAAGAGATAAGCCAAACCCAGTGATATGGTCACGTTCTCTCTTCTTAGTCCCCTTCTTTAACTGTTACCTAAGTGCTGGTTCACCTTACTGTGGTCAGTAGAAATATGAATCTAAAGGATTCTTACGCCTGGGGCCAGCCCCTTGCACCTTCATGGTGTGTTGAGCATACAAATGAAGCTGATGTTCCTACCTTGAGTAGCTGGTGATCTCCTCAGGTGAACCACAGACACTGGCATGGGGAGCAGAGCAGCCTCCAAGGGCAGGAAGGAGCAGGCAGCTGTTGGTGGAATTATGGATGGTTAGGGTTAGCTGTCCCTTCAGCCAGAATTGTAGGGATCTGTTGAGGAGGATGCGGTCAAGGGAAGGTGTGGAGAGAGATAGTTCAGAGTTTCCATAAGCAATAGAGCTGCCAGGAGGACTTTTAGGAATGGGAGGAGTCCATGAAGAGGGAGCCTGACCTACTGCATGGAAGTAATGGAAGGGGCAGAGAACAGAGACTGACACTATATGGGACTGTGCTGAGTTTAAGTTCCAAGACCAAAGCAGAACATCCTGGAATTATTGAAATAAAGTATAGTAACTGATATAACTAGATTTGCTGGCTTGAAAAATGTTTGGAGGTTTATAAATTCTCTCTTCTACATGACAGGAAGTGGGGTGGGGGCTGGAGGGGATATGAAGAGAAATTAGAGATACACGGAAAAAACCCACAACCTAGCTGATCTCACAGAATAACATAATTTTTGAGGGTGACAGGAATCTTTGTTCTCACGGAACTCCTACCAGACAAAAGTTAAGCTTGTGGACATTGCAAGAGCAGGAAGGGCAATTGAAAAAGCCCTGTGCAGATTTGCCTCTCCTCTCCCTCCTAGTTTACTTTCAGATCTAGCCAGTTCTATCCTCAGTACACCCCATGTCAGTGCAGTGGGATTTTTGCTGTACAACGAAGTTGTGAACCTGAAGAACAGTGACTTCCATCCAGTTGTCTCTGCATTTTTCCAAGCCAAAAAAGAACAAACAGAATGAGACCATCAGCCTATCTAAGAGTAGTGAACACAACTTCACTTTTAAAGCCATCTGTCAAACAGCTGGCTTCAGAAGGAAAATTTACCAAGCAGGAGTGTGGAGGAACTCATGATTATTGTTTTGTTTTTTCCCTTCCTTTCATCTGGCTAGGATTAAGTATTTTGTTTTTCTCTTCTACATGCATCAACATGCCACCATGGGACTATATTACTTCATACACAGATGAACAAAAGTAAGAAAAAAGAGTTACCAGTGCTCATATGGAACATCAGCTGGGTTGAGGTAGAAACTGCTCAGGGCTGAAGCAGAGGTGCGAGAGGCACAGCATTGTCTCCTAGGCAGGGGAGTGAAGTCAGCAGCTTTCTCTGCATGTTGGGGGAGAATGTGAAATTTCAGGTCATTCCAGAAGCACGAGGGTGAATTTAGAGAAGTGTTAGAGAATACGGAAGGGAAATTTTGTGAGCTGATTCAAGGTTGGCTTATTACAGAATCATGGGAATCAGGGCGAGAAAAGAAAACATGTTCTATTAAGTAATTCTATCCGGTCCCTGCAACCAACCAGTGTACACTTCCTCCCATGGGCTTTCCAGGCAAGGTTAACCCTTAGAGAATAATGAATGATCATTGCTGAAGTACAAAAGGAAATTGGCTTCTGGACTTCTTCCGCCTCACTCCCCTGGAAAAGTATCCTCTCCTCTTTCTGATTCACATCTCCTCTGCCCTTCCCACCCTGCTTAGAGGCCGCAGAATGATATCTTCTCCCAACTAAAAAAAAAGGTCAAGAAATACTGGTATCAGAAAAAAAAAAGATTTAGGAGGCGACTTAAAAGATGGATGGTCAGAGAAGTTCTTAATCCCTTAAGAGAGATGTTTCTTTCTTTTCCTACTCTAAAGAAAGCTCCTTCCTGCCCCCCTACCTGCCTTTGCAAACACTTAGGAAAGATGATGATTTACCAGTTGTTATCTAACTTGGAGCTGTCGGTTTCCTGAGGACGAAGGCCCAGTGCACAATACAACAACAAGGTCTTACATTTAACTGCAAAGTCCCTTGACACTGCAGCATTCCAGCACAGCAGGCTGGAAAATGTGTTGCAGCTCCGTATAAATTGAAGGGGGAGGGGGAAGGGAAAAAAAGAAGAAGAGGAAGAGGAAGAGGAAGAGGAAGAGGAAGAAGAAGAAGAAGAAGAAGAAGAAGAAGAAGAAGAAGAGACATAATGAATTAAATATGGAAATGAATAATACACTCAAGTACAATCTCTTCTGTGTCATCTTGGTATTCAATTCCATTTATTTTATGTTGTCCCTGCATGATCAACTTGCACAGATTTATGTGTAGTGAATGTGGAACTGTTTAGTTGAGATTATCCAAAATAAAGCTGGAGGCTCAGCCATAGAGGAAGAGAATAGGAAGGGTTTGTAGGGCTTGGGTGGGGGGGGCTTAGGACGCAGCCCAAGAACAGAGGGAAGCATGTAATACTGGCATTTGTTGCTGGGGTAATTGTAAGGATGCACCAACTGCCATTGAAATAAATGCCTTTAGGTTTTGCTAGACCACTGGCTCAAACAAAGGAGAGATCCCATCCGTCAGAGCTGCTTCTTCAGGCTGACATTATTTTAGTGTTTACGAGGATATCTAAATCACAAAGTGAAGTTTGAGGTTTTCAGAAGAATGTAGAGCTTCTGCAGTGCAGAAGACTGAGCCTGGAGTAACGGAGCTGTCCACCCTCGTCCTCCATATGTGACTTTTAGAGCTTTGACATCATAAAGATGTGCAGCTTGATTTTTCTCCTCTTCCTAATATCCCATTATTTCTAGTGCAGGCTTCTTTTTCTTTGATCCCCAGGTAGGAATAGACTGTGGTGAATCTCTGTGTTTTTCCTCTCGGGTATAGTTAGGTTGCAAAATGTTTTTATAGGAGCTGTTGTAGAGTGAATGTTTTATGAAATACATTGATCCAAGAACAGGTTAACTTTAGCTGATGAGTTACCATGAATCAGCTGCTCTGCAGTAACTGTCCAAGCACATGCTTTTAAACCTAAGCACTCCCATGTAATCCTGTGTGCCAAAGTGCTAAAATGTCAGTTTGTGTCTGACAAACTCCAAATGTTTTGTGATTTCATTACATGTCTAGTATTAACTACCCACACATTGAGGAAATCGTATCCTGCTTTACAGTTGCATTTGCTTAACATCAGCATGAATTCTCTCTGAATCTTTTTGTGCCTATCGGTGAAAGACAAAAAGTCTATAAGGCATCTTTTCCATGCAAAAGTACCTACATATAAAAATATCAAGTCACGTTTTGACTAATTGCAGCAGATTAAAGGCTTATACTCATAGCATTGCAAGACTTGTTTTCTCTTGAAAGGTCATTTTTGTGGCTTTACTTGAACGCTGAGATGTTCATATCCTTCCTGAACTGGGGATGCCAAGACTGAAAACACAATTCTTCTAATGAGTTTAATAGTGGCCAGCTCAGGGACAAAACCACTTCTCTGTTTCTACTTGGTAAACCATTTTTTTTACACCTGAGTATCATATTAGTCACCAAACACTGCACTGAGATCTCATGCTGAGGTGGTTAATTTTGATGTTCTTTATGCACAGATTTGCAAGACAGATTTTTCACTCTAAACGCAGGGTCTTGGCTTCAACCCTTCAAACTTCAGTCAGATTTTCCTGCTGGAGGTGCCATCTTTAATTCAATGACTGCAGAGGAAGCCTAGGGCAACTATACTCTTACTTTAAATGCCTTTTAGGGGCAGGAGATGGGGGAAGTTGAATCTCAGCCTTTATTGCCGGGTGTGATAAGTTTCACTTACCTCTAGTAAAATACACATATTGAATTGTGATAATTTAAGTAGGTACTTCTTGTACCCCCCTCCCCAATCCAGCCTGTTCTCTTTCTTCTTTACTATCTCAGTAATTTCTATACTACCTGCAAGTCCCACTATCAGAGATTCTGTGTCACCTAGGTTAGTACTGAAAATACTAAACCTTATTGGACTAACAACCAGTTTTCGAAACCATCTTGCTAATAGTGGTCCTATTTACAATAATGCTTCCCAGTTTATAACAATATGTTGAAAGCTGTCATTGAAACACGTGTTGGTAGGTCTAGTACATGCCTTACTATTTCCATATGCTGCAAAGTATTTGTGTCTTAACTAAGGTCTTGTGAGATATCAAATTACAGGGCTTGGAGCAAAACAAATATTCTCTACTAATGCCATTGCCTTTACCAAGACAAACCTTTGTCCAAAGAAAGGTGATAGTCTGTGCTTCTCATGAGTACCAGCACATTTTCACACCTCTGTAGGTCTGTTTCTAAGAGACATTGAATATGCTGGCAAGTGAGGTTTAGCAAAAGTCCCATGGCAAACCTCTGGAACTCAAATTTACTGCCTTTATTCCCCTCAGGACATGTTGGCATTCATGTCCTGTTGTTGTTGGCCAACGTCTCCTCAGTTGTCCATATCTTGCATTTCAAAGAATGTGACCCTTTCTTTGAGGAGGTATCATATTTCCTTGAAATCAAAGACTGTTCCTCTCTCAAGGTCTTGAAAAGTTCAGCCCACGCTTGTGTGATCTACCACAATTCCCAAAGCTGAGGGATTTTCTTATTTACTTCCAGATACTTAGTGCAGGATGTGTTGGCAGAGGACAACCTGGGAGGGCAGCTTGCTCCCTCTAATCAGTGCTGGATGTATTTTGCCTCATGTAGAGCCATTACTGTTCTTCAAACTGATGCACAGGCAATAAGGAGTTATCTATGTGTCATTTGTCATAAGTTATTGCTCTTGGAACCCATCTTCCCAGGGTTTGCCTGCCTCTCTCTGTCATGTTTAATTCTCCTTGCCTTAGCTTTGGGACAAGGACCTGTGATTATTTTTTTTTTCTCATTGTAATTGTAAGGGCCCATAAAGTTGCAGACCTCCTCTAGCACTGAGTGAATAATAAACAATGCTAATTCTTTTCACTCAAAAACTCAGTCTGCAGATTCTTAAGAGGGAGAATAGTGTCAATGCAATCGCAAAAGTGCACATCATCACCAGATGGAAATCAATACATGGCATCACTGTGAGAGTCCACATGGTAGCATTTGTCAGTAATTCTCTTCCAGTCTGTCAACACAGTACTCCATCACACAAACAGGAGGAGCATGTTGTGGGTTTATGTGTTTGAACCTCTCTGGGGACACCACTAATATAAAAAGCATTGCCACCAGAGGCTCCTTCTGCACTTAATGAAAGGAAATACATTTTCCTTCATTCTCTCCTTGAGCTTGTGGGGGCTTGGATTCACGGAGCACAGCTATACTCCTCTTTTGTGGATAGCAGCACTGCAAGAGTTATTGGCAACTGTGATAACAGACTCCTACCCCTGCAGGCTGAGCTAGGACCAGACCCTTGGTTCACATTGGCAACACCTACACAAAACTTTAATACCAAAGCTGCAAATCCATGCACCGGAGCAATGGGATGATGTTGCCCATGCATAGGACCTCCAGGCCTTGCGTGGTGCTCCTGTGCTTCACCCCTTGGAGGAGGAATAACTGCAACATGTAGTGGCCCATTTGGCCACAGCAAGGGCACAAGCGCTTGGCCAGCCATGGGCACAGAGCAATGGGGAGGCTTTCGGGCAGCCCGCAGCTTATCAGTCAGCCATCTTTCCCCATTGGTCTCCAGTGGGAGCTCTCCACAAGGTGGCAATGTAACACCACGCATCCCACCATTTCCGCTGGCACATGACTCCTGGTTGACGTTTCCCTCATCCCCAGAGTGGTGCCCTTGGTTCTGTGCACCCACTGCGGGTATGGAGGCAAGCCCAGCTCGGATTGAGGTGAGTACAGGTGGTCTTCCTGACGGTTCTCTGCCACATCTTCAGGGACAGAGAGCCAAGTCCAACTCTGTGGCTTTGACACTACTTGTAGGCCATGGGAGAAGACAAGGCATGAGCCTATGGTGCCGCCAGGCTTGGAGAACCGTGGTCGTGCTCTTTGGGCTAAATGGCAGACTTTTAAGAGACCCAAACTGATATCTTTGTCTTACTAAATTATACTTAATTGAAAAAGTAATCCTGCTGCAATATGTAGGGTATCTGTGAAGCACAAGATGACCTTGACATGAATGAGCAAGCCAGAAAATGTCTGTCCTAGCTTATACCTGCTTCCTGTTAGTTTAAAAGCAGCCAGGAAACATGTTAGCTGAAAATGAGATGTGATCATTGTTAGGTTGCTTATATCTGCTTAAATCTAGCAGCAGTAACAAAAGAAATACAAATGATAGATACATAACACTAGCTTCCCTCTACACCACAGGCCAGGATTTTGTGAATTATCCCCAGATTTCAGTACCTCCCCTCCAGCTTCTGTTCTGTCTCTTACAATAAAGATTTGCTTGCCAATTTCTTTGAACAGGGGAAGTGAGCCAAGCCAGTCCTGGAAGGGGTTGATCTGTGTTTGTTGTGCTACGTTTTGTGAAGCCCTTTTTTGATATGTGCCAATGTACTTTGTCCCCCTTAAGTCTCTTTATCCTTGTGGGGGGTCTCTGTCCTTTTGCTGATGCCTTGAGAAACCCTCTCAGAAAAGCTGAGGCAGTCCAGGGTGGAAGTGGGAAGGGTGCTTTGTCAACTCTTCACAGAGAAAGGACTCTGTCTAAAGCTGAAGTGTCCTGTAGCTACTGTGCAGTCATGCTGTCCTCTGAAGCAACAGGTATTGGTCATGGATGGCAAGAGGAGAGCAGATTAGATGGATCCAATGAACTCATCTGGTATGGCAGGCTTTAAGCAGTTTGAAGCCTACAAGGGCATTTCCATTTCCAAACCACAAATTATTTCCAGAAACTGGGAAACAAGAGGAGGGAAACAAGAGGAAGGAAAGCTTGCACATGGCAAGCTCAACAGAGAAGAAAAATCCTTTGCAATGAAGTCATTGGACAGAAAGTAAACTGCCCACAAGCCCTTTTACCAGAAGAGTTTGGATCGAGAGTCCAGTGAATAGGAGAATTATATGTAACATGCAGTATATGAACTGTCTGGACAATAAAGAAGTATTGTCCATGGATTGGTCTCAAAGCTTCCACTGAAGCCTTTAGTGCATGAGTCAGTCCCAGAGAAGATTGGTATGTATTACCAGAGCTAGGTTGGAGGAAAGGTGGAACTTTTCACGGAAAATAGTTAACGCTTTGCTTAATCGGGCTTGCTAAACTTTGCTTAACTTGTGCAATGATTTCTGGCTCCTCCATATGGCCTTCACCTTTGAGTGCTATTGATTAACTAATACCTAGTTTACCATATGATCTGAGTTCCTCTTAAACACCTTTCTCTTCTTTATTCAATGAAGTTTGTTATTTTAACCCTTTGACTGGGAATTTACTCACTCAGTAGGTGGCTGGTACCTCTTCTGAAAAGCTTTGTGTTAAGGAAGCAAGTGAGAGAGACTGAAGATCCTGTCAATTGAAAGCCAAACTCTTTTGAACTGTTTAGGCTCTGAACTCTTTGTGTTGTGGTAGGATCTAGTAGGAATTCTTCAGCTAGGAGAAGGGGGCCTGCTCTGAGACACAGGACCAGCACGAAACAAGAGGGCTGCTCCTGCTCTAAAGAGCTGCAGCCTGAATAGCAAACACAAAGAATGGGAGGAAAACTAGAGGCACAAAGGAAAGAGATTACTTGGCCAAGATTGAGCAGTAAATCAGTGGCAAAACTTCGAAGAGTTCCCTTGAGTCCTAATCTGGTGACCTTTCCAGTGGGGCAGGCTGCCTCTGGCTTTTCACTGAAGTGTGCAAAGCATTGGCTTTTGATTTGCAAATAAATTAAAGCATACAGCACCTTATGCCAAAAAACTTCAGCACAAAGTTAACATTGCCTAATGGTGTCTCGTATCGTTCCAGAATGCATAGAGGATTAATCCTCAGCACGATGTGAAAAATTAATGCAAATTTAAACTTCTGAAAAGCGGGAAATATTGGTACACTGTCAAAATAATATTAACTCTTCCCTCTTTGAGAATTACTGCTATGTTTGCTTGTATAGACCAAATCCGAGGGAAAATTCAAGAAACAAGGCACATGAAAGCATCCAGTACAGATTAATATTGTCTTTGTCAAAGCCTATCCCATCATGAGAGATGGAACAGGCAGCAGAGGGTTCTCTTAAAGTTCTTCATAGCCACTTCCTTTAAGTTCAGAGACTTTAAAGCCAGGAAGACCTCCTGGAATGTCTGACCTTATCTATAACAACTTTCAGACTCCTTTTCATTCCTCTGTATTGAGCCAAATATACTAAGATTGTCCACAACCTCTTCAACAAAGGCAGGTCTTGAGTGCCAGAGTAGTTTCAGACAGAGAACCTATTGTCTGGGGGCCTTGGCTCAGGTCCTCCCCTACACAGTCACCACAAGGTTGGCTTGCTAACCTTGGCATGCTCAGCAGAGAGGATGCATTTGGGGGTGTTGAGGCATGCTGCTTTGGGAGTGCTTAGAATAGTCCACCTAAAACTGGAAAGTGATGCTTGGTATTATCTATAGCAGAGCTGGGATTCCTATAATACCTAGATGAATTTAATCTAGTGCCCCTTTTCCTTTTGGGGAAAAAGGGGTCTAGCAGTGACACAAATAGGTTACAATTTAGAAAACGGTTTGGCTCTTCAGGGCTTGTGATCACTCCCCATCTATCAGCAAGGTGCTAACAGGTCAATGTCCAGCATCAAGAGCAAATAAATACATTTATGTAGTCAGGATGCTTTTCCACAAAGGGAGAGGGCTAGTAGAGGTCTGTAGATCCAGCAGCACCTGCAGAGATGCTGCCACTATATGGCTGCAGAGAACCTGGTGCTGGTATGATGACCAGTGCTCCCATCATGGCAGTGAGGGACTGGGCACAGGTCCCCCAAATCTCCTTTGGACCTTGCTGAAAGCACTGAAGCCCTATGTATGCTTCAGCTCCTCACTTAGAAACACTTCTCCCTTAGCCAGTCTTACTTATTCAGCTTATAAGCGACTTGGGCAGAGCTTGGGGCTCACTCCATATGCTCTGTGTGTTACATTTAAGTGTAAGATGCTCAAGTCTGGCATGTTGTGTGTATAAATCCTGGTTTTATTGAGCTGGGAGGAAGAAAAATCCTCTTTTCTAATCTGCAGCACACCTAACTCTTGTTACCCAGTAAGAGCTGGGTAGGGAGAGCTCAGGCTCTTGTGCCATTTAATCACGTCTGACCTTACAGCCCAGTGAAATGTTTATGGGGGGCCACTTATTAGGTGTCTTTTCCCACTACGTGCTCAGGTGCTTTGAGGAACTTCCTGAATTTACCCCTGTGCAACACTCAGTTGAATCATTCCTCCAGACAAGTTTCAGCCCCAGATTAATAGCAACTTGTGTCCAAACATAATTCACTCTTTTGACTGGATGCTGAAAGTCTGGTATTCTCTTGCCTGGACGTGGGCAGTTGTTTTTATCTTTCTTAAAAAGAAGAAATAGTGAGTAAGGGAAAGGAAATCATGTACAATGAATAGCACTCAGGAGTTATTTGTGTAACGAACAATGTCTTTGCAATGCTTCCATGACACTGGGACTAAAATCCAGATGCCAAAGGGAAAGTGGCTGAAAGGGGATGCCTGTACCGACTACCCATCTGGAGTGGTCCCATCTGGTCCTCATCCCCCACACCTCAGGATTTGTCAGTCATGACATGGTTTCATTTTCTCCATCCTGCAGTGATGCAACATCTCTATGTCACGGTGGGAACTAAGGCACAGGCTAGATGAAATGTCTTCCCCTGTGGTTAGTGGGAGGCAGACTCCAAGTCATTTATAATGTTTTCTTCACTTCCACTGGGCACATTCCCCCAGTGACTTTTTTTTTTTCCCCCCAGGGTAGAAGGAGGTTCTCACATGTGCCCTGGTATCTCTAAGGGACAGAGACACACATTTTGTTTGGTCTCTACACTGCTGTTTCCTAGAGGCTAACTATCTGTCCATGCACTGTTCTTTACATTTGTCCCTGAATACCTGTTACCAGTTACTGTCACATCCAAAATACTGCACTGCTTGGACATTTGGTCATATGTAATGTAGCAATCATGTTCTTGTGAGAACTGGGCACTTCCCTGGTTTTCATTGTGGTCTCCCCTGAGCAGGTGGCATGCGAAACGACCTCAGAAAATTTGGTGTCAGTGTCTCTCAGACGTTTTCTTTTCCATGCAGTCCTACCTTCTGCGGGATTGGCAGCTGACTGAGTTCTCTACCACTCCCCCAAAAGGTTTTTACCAGGTGTATATTGTGTGCTCAACAAAGAACTACTTTTCCCAGTAGTGTAAATAGGAGTTGTGCAAGCAAAACATGTCGGATTCTGGAATCCTGATTGTTTTTAATGGCCCAAGGAGCTGCTACCATCACAGAACCTGAACTTTCAAACCAGCCTGAAAGTCTTACCCTAATTGTTGCTTTGATCCCAGTCACTTTTGGTTGTGGGTGAGAAGGCTCATGGATGCCTCCTGAGCAGTTGCCAGGACATCTCTGGGATAGGTGTCTGGCCCAGGAGAGGGCAGTTGAAAGGAGCAGAGCCACATTGCAGAGCCAAGGTGGTACAGTAATGGCCTTTTGACAGGGATGTGGTTTCCAGAATGTCTCTCTATTTCTGGCAGAAGATGTCAGGGCCAATGAATCCTGGAAGCTCTCAAGTGCAAGTCTGGATATGTTCTGTCTCCGTGTGCCAGCTCTGCTGAAGGAAAAATGACTGCCACACCACTGTCCCATCCCTCAGCAGCTATTTGGCAACCTCACCCCTACATAAACACAGCAGCTGGCTTGCCTGCTATCTGCTGACCCTTTTCTTTCCCTCAACCCTTATGCCCTGAATGGATCAATTTTTGGAGTTTATGAAGAGTCAGATGTACAGTTGAGAACTGAGCGTGGATGAAAAACTACTGGAAAAATGGGTGGGGGTTGCTGGAAAGCAGCAGAATTATTTATCCTCCATGGCCGGCGTCGAGTCAAGTAGCACCTCTCCTGGCTCCCTTGCAGTCCTTTGAGCCCCTGCTGAATCTGATGCTTGTTCAAGGTCACCTGGCCACTTTTGGCTCCTGGCTCTGTGCCTCAGCCCCTTGATGGATGTGTTCTGCAGCATCATCAGCCAGGAAAGAAGGGGCAAACCTCACTTACTGGCACAAGTGTTTTTGTTCAGTTCAGACCCTCTCTCTTTCTCCTATCAACACCGTTGGATCCACCAGTTTCTTTGACAATGTCCTTGGCTCCAAGCAGTTTCAGGGGCCAGGCAAAGTCAGAATTTTATTTTGCTGCATCTCTCACCTTGAAAAGTGTTACGAAAACATGAAGTTACTGCTAGAAAGGGTTGGAAATTTTATTTCACTTCCTTTTTTTTTTCTGTTACAAATAAGACAAAAGACAAATATATTCAAACTGTAATTGTTTGTGGTAAATGGGATGGTTTTAACAAATTTTTCAGCTTGCAAAATTGTCACAAGTCCTCTAAACCAATTTTTTTTTTTTAATGATTAGAGGTTTGGAGGTTTTCTACACTGAAATAACATTTCATTTTGAAATTTAATTTTTAGTAGGAGAAAGATATTAAATAGCAAGGAAAAGTCCAATCAAATATTTCAAAATTATTTTTGTCTGTACCAATTTTTGTTTTGCCTTGCTTTGTTTTTGTTGTTTTGTTGGGTTTTATTCTTGTGGTCTGTGAACAGTTCTGAGATTTCCTTCCAGTTTTCTTTCTGATGTGGAGAGGAACATCAACTGAAGTTTAAAAAACTTTTATAAGAAAGGGAAAGTCTTCCCTGCCAAGCTCTAGCTACAGCCTGGATATGTCTGAAAACACTGACTGTCAAAAGCTGTGATCTGATTTTACCAGGAAGGGTTTTCTTATGTTGTCACACCCCTGTGTAGCCTCTGAAGAGTGAGTAACAGGGAGCTATTCCTGACAGTTTCCACCTGCGTGAGCTCTTAAATTTTCTAAAATAGAGTATATCATATTTTGGAGATGGAGATGTGTTAAGATGCTTGGAGACAGCAAGGATTTGTAAACAGAATTATGCGAGACAGGAGTCAATGAATAAGAATAATGACATGTAGGAAAGAATTGGGAAATAAGTTAGGGATGACTCAGTGTGAAGGTACGCAGCAAACAATTGCCCATCGCTGACAGAAAATGCAAAGGGGAGATTTGAAGCAGAAGATTATCTCCAGTAGAGATTCCATCTTCTGGAGGTTTGCAGCTCAGGGACTCCTCGAGCAAGGAGCTTCATCCCTTTGTTTAAAGGCATGGCTAGGGTATCTTGAAATACAGTGTGAATACAGACAAAAATCTAATAATTGTGACTTTTTCAAAGTCGAGTGGAACTGCTCATTGGAGCTGATAGAAAAGATCTTTGTGGCACCTTGTTTGTTAGAGCATCTTTCTTTTCCCCATGTTTCATTTATCCGTGGTTTGATTTCTAGAACAATCATGCCAGTCCTGTGGTTTTGGCTTTTACTTTTGCCTGAAAAATATTTTGGGTTTTTTTGTATAGTAAGCCTTCACTCTTTCTTCCGATGAAGTTTCAATTAGAAAAAAAAAAAGTCAGACTGCAATTTAATTCTTTTATTCCACCCCACTTTTAACCTTCTCTCTCTCCCTAGCAGAGTAGTTAATTGGAGAGATGAGGCGCTGGGTAGCTTCGACCCTGAAGAACATCATCTACTCTTCCTTCTCCTGCCCATAAATCTCATTGGTGCACCTTGCCCTTTGCAGCATGATAAGACTGAGTGACCAGCACACACTCAGCAGAGGAGATGAGGATGTAAGTACAGATAGTTTCCAAATGACCCCAGAGGAGTGTACAAATTATGTTGCTAACAACCATACTCTGCATGGCAGGGATCCAGGGCCCTGCAATTAGATGTGAATACTACAGTTGGCTTCAAAATACTATAGAAATAAGAACTTGCTGACTTTGTGGGAATTAGAGCATCTTTTTATTGGATGTAGGGAGAGCAGGTTGGTGGCAGGCTCGTTGCATGTTTTTGTATTCCAGGCAGTTTGCCTGCTTGAGAGGAAGCTATTTATTGATCTCTGACTGCGAGGGTTGATAAATCTCTGTTCAGACTGGTTCAAACTCTGGCCAGGTCAGTCTGAGGCAGATGATAACTGCTTCTTAACCAGAGGCACTCTCTGAAGCTGCCATGGTCTAGTCTGCAATAAGAAAACAGGGGTTTCTTGATCTTCCCTCAAGCCTCTAGCATCCAGGCAGTTTGGATTTAATTCACATGGAGTTCTTATTTTTTTTATTGTGTGGCATTAAGGCCAACAGCATTTTTTTCCCATCCCTTTACATATTCCGTGCCACCTTCAGTGGGGGTGAGTTTCTGCTGGGCAGACAGGCTAGTTTCATTACCCTGTCTCCTCCCCTTGCCTCCTGAAGGACATTTTCATTAGGAATCTGTGTGTGTGGAAATCAGCCTATGCTCCACACAATATGCAAAAGCCCCCCTGGAAGGATTTTATGAGAGGTCACATGCTGGAGCCTGCCTGTCCCTGCCCACCCGGGGGTGGCCACCCCACCCTGCCACCTCCCCGGGACTTGCCCTTTGATTCCTCACCCTGAGCAGTGAATGCCTCTGCTTCAATAGACCTAATTTCCAATTGTCTCCATGCTCTTTGGAAGTCTCTCTATCACACCCTGAACAAATATGCCTTTTTTTTATTTATAATTTGTTTTTTAATTTGTGCTTCTGAACTCTCTGTTGAATAATCGGTTATTTCCCCCACTTCGACGTTTCTGCTCTAATCAAGGACAGATTCTTGTGAAAATAGATTGGTCTTCCCACCCCCTAATGTGTGTATGTCCTTTTTTTTTAATAATTTCCTAGAACTGGTAGATTTGGCTGGCCCTCTGGTCTCTTCTGCTGTAGGAGGGTTAAAGGGAGAGCTGGGTGGCCTGTTTGCTTTCAACTTTAACTATTTCATTATTTTCAGAGAAAACCTTTCTCTTACTCCCCTTCCTTAAGAGGGTCAATCTCGTGTGGTGTAGGAACCCCCACTGAAACCTTCTCAGCAGCTTTGGGCTTGGGTGATGCCTCCTACCAGCTGTGTCGAGCAGCCCTGAACTATGGGTTGGTCCTGAGAGGTGCTGGATGCCTGTTGGATGCTGACTGCCCTTGGCTCTCACTGGAAATGCCAGGACTCAGTACCCGGACCCTTTTCTCCAGGCTGTAAGCACACCCTGAAGTGTGGAAGCTGTTGATGTTGAGTTTCATAACTGAGGATATGGCATTCCCTGGACTTCTGCATTTCCCTGGCCTCCCACCAGGCGTGGAAAGCACCAATTCTCATCTTCCCCCAAGGGTGCTGGATGCCTGGCTGAGGAGCAGCAGGGCCAGATGCAGTCTCACATATAGAGAAAGGTGAACCTCACATCCAGAGGAAGGTGAACTTCTGCGAAACCTGAGGAGGGCACTAGAGAAGTGCAGAAATGTCAAAACGGGGACTCAGCCAGCCAGTGCATGTGGCTGCCATCTGCAGAGCCCACTGCCTCTTCTGCTGGGCTTTTCCTGGGAGGGTGAGGTGAAAAGGTGGAGGGAAAAGGGTTCCCAGACAATTTTTTATGTTGTGGAGCAGCTAAGGTCTTATCAACACTTTCCTCCCCGTCTGATCTGTGATTACTGAGCCCTCACGTGAACACACTGGTTGTGTGTGCGTATAAAAATATATGGCTGTATAATTAGAACCAGCCAAGAATATTTGGCTGAAATGGTGGTGAGAGGGGGATTGAATCGGGGGGTGTCCAAATATACTGATTCATTGGAGCCAGAACTCTTCATGGGAAGTGTCAGGTTTGATGAATTTCCCATTAAAAAAAAAAAGTTTAAAAAAAAAAAATAGTTTGAAAAAATTAGACATATTTTAAACATTCCAATGCAGCATTTTAAAACCGTCACCTCCCAGCCTCATTTTTTTTTCCTGCTTGCAGAGGTTTTTGAGATCATTCTGAATCAGGCAGAATAGGGATTTGAAGTGTGGCCAATGTCCTAAACACTAGCTAAACAGCATCAGTCAGTCTTTTTTGCTCCTTTTCACCAAGCAAAGCTTCCTTTTAAAACTGATTGAAGCTGAAATCGTCCACGGGGATATGTCAACTTTAGCCAATTAGTATATTTGACTAGATGAGGTGATAGCCACCTCTAATTAGAATATTTCCATTGTCTGTGTAGTTTAGTGACTCTTCCCAGCTCCAAGAGGCACCTACCATCCTACCTTGTAGCAGCTTTTTAACTGAGTCCCTTAACTGCACCAGTTTTTTCTTACTCTCCTCATTTGCTCATATCTTTCCATCTTTTGGGAAAGGCTCCTGCTCCCTTGCTTGGGCTGCAGTACCTCAGCCTTGCCCCAGCAACAGGAGCTCAAGGGGATGGCAGGGCTGGCAAAGGCAGAGACTACCTTACATCAAGACTGTGTGAAACCCACAATCTTCAGACAGGCTCTGAGGAATTGGGACCCACCTATGGAGAATCTAAGCCATTATTGGAACGACATCCACCAGGGGAATTGGCCTGTGGGCCACATGGCAGGCACTTTTGCCCAAACTATTATTCTTGCTCATATAGGTAGAAAGTCCTTGCACTGGAGCCTAGGCCCTCAAAGGTTTGGTTTGACTGGCGAATTAAATACCTGAATACCTTTGAGGATTGCAGCTTTAGTCACTACATTGACAGCCAGATTGAAATCCACTCTGGAGAACTTATAAATGCTTCTTTATAAGCCTTTCAAGCTATACTGTGACCCCGAATGGCTTTGTCCTGGCGATGCTGAGCACCTCAGCTCATCTCCTTGTTTTTCCTTCCCCATGCAGCAATTTCTCTGGAGTCATGGCCACAGCTCCTCCCTTCCTCCAAGACCCTGAGCAAAGCAGTCTCCTGAGCCACTGTTTCAGTAGGTCACTGTGGTTTGGGCTAAGCAGAAGTTGGCAGCTGAACAAAAAGGTAATGTAAATATACATGTCTGTTCACATTTAAATAATACATAGATAGCGCCATGTGTTTATATATATTTAAATATACATAATATTCTCATGCTGGTGTTCCAATACCTTGAACTGGTTCAAAGCCAGGCTGAAGAGCTGGGGAGAAAGGACCCATTCCCAGTGTTCTTCCCACAGTATTCTTCTGTTCTGAGTGACACCACCGTGGATGACAGCAGCTTGTCAGTGTACCACCACCTGCATTTGGGAGCAGTGGGAGGGACACTCAGCATCTCTGTTTCCTTCCTTGGGACACGGGAAAAGAATTACTCCTGTGGGTCATATAGGAGCTGCCATCTGCAAGGTTTCCTTCACTTTCTTTACCACCATCAGGTATCAGGTAGAAGCTCTAGAACTCCAGATTTAATTCAGTTTGAATATATATTATTGTCCTTTTTTCATTTCTGTGCCATCCATGTCACCTTCAAAAGCTATTTGTCTCCCCATGTTCTTTTGCATTAGTTGCAAAGGGCAATCTTGTTAGATATGGTGATAAATAGCAGCAAAAAATAGTGCAAGCAAGAAATGATGAACTGTTGAAAGGGAATTACACTGTAAAGTATTCAAATGTTAATGGCATACTCATAAGTGTTGACAACACTTCACAGTCTTGGGGGTATTTGAAGTCAAAGTTTGAATTTATCTATTTTATATTGTGGCAAACTCAAATCTAAACCCAGATGCAGGTCAGAGGATTGATCTGGTACCATCTGAACTGAGAGCAAATCAAAGTGCTGCCATACTGGGAAGCATTCCCATGGGGGTGCCTGACTGAACCCAGCAGAGCAGAGCTTGCCCCACTGATGTGCAGACAGTGGTGATGCTTCCAGGGGAGCCTGGCCACCGAATCTCTGCTGGTCCCACAGCCCAAATAAGCTCAGCATTGCAATGCCAGCTAATTGTGCCTCCATACAGGAGTTGGACTCAATGATCCATGTGGATCCCTCTCCCACTCAGAATATTCCGTGTTTCTGTGATAAACCCCCCAAAACACCATCAGTCTCTGATCTACTTTTGTCTCCAACAAAACCTTTTCTATTCTTATTTTTCCTGCTCTTTGCCCTGGTTTTCAGTTTGCTTTCCATGCCATGCCTCCGCATGTACATTCAAGGCTTATACAGCTTTTATTGATGTTTTCTTGTAAATATGGGTTTGGGCTGCAACCCACCCATTACATATTCAAAGGGTGCTTGACTGACAAGTATCTCCAAATCAACAGAAAAATCAGCTGCACCCTACTCTTTTATTTCCTTCTCCAGAGATCTGCTTGGACTCCCTCCTGTGCTGTGCCAATGCTCAGGCATGCCTCCTCCCCATGGACATTTATTGATTTTTATGTCCCGTGAGCTGTGTGAAGCAGAGGGCTGTCAAAGCATTGCACCTTACAGTGGGGATGCACTGGGCTGCCCTGGAGCTCTCCTGCGAGATCCATGGTGGGGCTGGCTGTGCCAGGGGCTGTGCAGCCCTGCTGTTGGCATGCATGCAACCACACCAAAGAAAACAGCAGCCAGCTCTGTCTCCAGAGCAGGAGAGCATCCCCTGAGCCAGCAGAGGCAGCAGCTCACATCTGTTCAGGCGGCCACACGAGCTGCACAGCCTTAACACTGCTGCTTCTCATTTATTCACCTGCCTTTTTTTTCTTTTTCCCCCTCCACCCTCTTGCAGACGGATTTCGCTCAGACAGGACCTCCTCACAGCCTCTCTGAGCATGTTGTTCCCTCTGCTGAGTTCTAGACCCTGCATAGGGGTGGGCTGGGGCCTGAGTTTGCCCGAAGGGCATTGCTTTGTACCTACCAGATGTGCTGAATTTCTCACTCCGGCTCCCTCTGAGCAGCCCCCTGCTTCCTATTGACCTTGCTGTAATTTAGATTCTCAGCCTTTTGCCAGTCCCTGCAGCTGATTTATTCTCCTGGTGTTTAATGTGGGATTTGCCTCTTTGGAGAAAGGTTATAACCACCTTGGAAATACTTGAAGAGCCGACCTTCTCTCTTTTTTTGTTATTTTTTTTTTCTCACTCCTTGAGAGCAAGATCCTGTTACGGTATGTGGTAGCCTGCAGTTCCCCAGCTAGCAAATTCTCTGCTGGTCAGGTCTCTATGTGAGCATTTGCGTTCTATCATTAAGCCTTTAGTGATCTTGCCAGCCACTGGTTTGGCATCCAGTCATTCTCAGCAGGACTGGTTGCCTGTATCCTGTCTTTAGCTAATGCTCTGTCAACCACAGGAGAAACTCAGCCAACAAGATCTCTATCAGCCTTTCAAGGACCAACCATTCTGCCATGTGGACTGAAGTCGTGTGCTCTGGTCTGATCTATTTATTAAAGAGCTCTGCCAGTCAGCAGACCTTGTCAAAAATAATGTTTCCCCTTATCCTCTCCCTCCTTCCTGGAAAATGTTGATGGGAGTGACAAAATGTTTGTTTTCATTGACTTACTCCATGGAAATTTACAGGTTCTGTTGGAAAATGAAAGATACATTTTCAGCTGCTGAAGATCTTTCACTTTAAGGCTTTTCAGATTTCCAATAAAGGAAAAATAATTGAAAATTTTCAAGGAAAGGCATTAATCACTTGTTAACACATGGATTTCACTGAATCTCAGCTTTCCAGCAAGACTGAAAAGACTCTTTGGATAGATTCCCTAGCAGTTGAATGGTTTTCCTATCACAGAGGTGTTCCTGTGGGATGGTGCTGAGGCTAGCACACATTGCCACCTGTTCTTCTGGGCAGTGCTGGCTACCTCTCACCACCCCCATTATTGTCCTGCATTGCTGGTTGACCTGACAAATACAAAAATGGTCTTTTTTCTTGATGGAGTCTGCTGTCTGTCTGATCATCTAGATGGCTTTCAAGCATTGTTTCAGAAGGAGTGTTTTTTGTTTGGAGGACAGGTGTAGTTGTGTGGCTTAAATTCTTTGTGTGGGAAAGATCTTGATCTTGTTACCATTTCTTTCTTTCTGTGAGGGCTAGGTATAGTCATATAAGCTATAACCAGAGTCTTCTTCATTCCTTTGTGTTAGGGAGACCATGTCTGAATAGAAGGGGATCTCTCCTTTACACTTCAGACCCAAGACGGGGTTTCACTTAGTCTTTAGATGTATAGAAATCTGTGACAAAACCAAGCAGTTCACACAGGTATCTTGCATTTTGATGACTACATGATCCTCTCTTGCTCTTCTGAACATATCTGGTCCTGGCTTCCCCTCCCATCAGATTAAACTACTGTTAACCTTCCAGACCTAAACACACACAGGATCATGTCTTTGTTTCTATCCAGGCCTTGGGCTTCCTACTTTAGGGGCCGGAAAGTGAGGCATTGCATCACATCCAGCTCTGCTGTACAAGCATGAGGGAAAGTGGAGAGGGTTGACCAAATAAAGCCTGGAACTTCTCCATTATTTGGATGTGCTCACAAAGCCACTGTGATCACCAGAATTAAGCTTTTAAGGTACTCTGTGCAAATGCTGTATTAGCTGAGCTCTGAGAATTGCTCTGAGAGTGTGTGTGTGCACACATGTGTGTGTTTCAGCCAGGTGTTCTCAAGCTCAGCCTCCTCGAGCTTGGCAGACAGGTCTTTCCAGAAACTTGGACTTGTGACTTCAGTGCCTAGTGGATTCCTCTGAGCTGGCCTCCAGTTTGTCTGGCACATACTGACCGACCATTTAACCACAGCTGGATTGGTGGGGGAAAGCTTCGGAAACCAAAGAGTCTTGCCCATCCTTGGTGGCTGGGGGAAATGAATCTCTCCCTCTTGCCTGCCCAGCTGTGGAGGTGTTGTCACTCCCATGCCTCAGTTGTACTGCATAAAAAAATCACCAAATGGCTGGTAGAGCAAACACAGGAAGAGCTGGTTTTCCTTTGGAGAATGCAGCTCTATCAAAACTCCAAATATCTTTTTAAAATCTTGAAACAACTTTTTAAAATGCGGTGTAATAGGTTATATGAAATGTAAAGTAAGTCCAACTAGTCTTGTCCAGATCAAAAAAAAAAAAGTTGTTTTTTTTAATCATAAAGAATTTAGTCGTGTTCAGGTTTTATCCTGGCTTTGAAGAGAAAACCCTTCTGATCTTGAATAAGTCCAAATCACAGCACCCCGCTTCTTTTGTGAAACAAAATACTGGTTCACAGTGAAACTTAATGGGAAGAATTTTCTTTAGGATCAAACCCTATTTATGCTGCACAACTGAATCATTCAGTTGGAGTTCTCTTGCAAAAGCCTCAGTCCCTCACCTGGAAAACAGGAAAATCCCCACGTAGTTAATGTGACCATCACGAAACACGCACATTGAGTCAAGCATGATAGCAATGAGGAAAAAAGAACGACCCTGTGCGTAGGGCAGCGGGCCCAGACACGAGATCCGGGTTCCCTGGTCCCTGCGGGCATGGCCCCATCACCTGAGATCATCCTTGTTAGATAGCGATTACGGCCTTGGCAGTGGCTCTCAGTGTGCCATTAGCACCAATCAAGTGCACCGTGTGCGCAAAGCCCCAGCCTGATGACGAAGGTGGCCCGAGGTGATGAAGGTGATTTGGTGCTGGGTATCAGCTCCTTGATTATAAAGGAAACGTGCAAACCTTTTTCCTCTTGGCTTCTACTGCATTGCCTTTTCCTCTTGGCTCCTTGTGGGGAGCCAGAAAAATGCCACAGTTAGAAGTCTGCTGGAAGCTCACCAGTCGAGGGGCTGGTGGCACACAGGACCTGACAGACTAGAGAGTGAATAGGAGTAAACCCAGCAAGGGTTAGGTGAGGCCAGCGAGCTTTATTTTTGAAGCAGCACAGAGAGAGAGAGAGGGAAGAAAGGAAGGAGGAAACAGCTGTAAGGACATTTTTGTTGCTGACTGGTCCAAAGGAATGTGTATAAACAGCTTTAGATGTATTTTCCTGAGCATGCTAAGTGTATTTACTCCCTGCTCTAATTGGTCCTGCCTGAAGTTAGCCAGGACTAAGAGCTCCCCTGGGAAGTACGCCTCACTGACTCAAGCGGTCTACAGACTGACTGGTGCTCACAGTGCAACCTGTGTTTATGATGGCTCCCGAGCTGTCCTTCCTCACAGCCTCCTGCTGGAGTGCCCAGGGCCAGGGCAGATTTGGCCCTGCCCAAGGGTGCAGGCCAGGTGGCTTTACTGCAGGGCAGCAGCCGGGCCTGGCTGACACCAGTGCTGGATCTGGCAGCACAGGAATAAAGGGCTGCGTCTCCCTCCCGGGAAGGCTGGTCCACATGGCTGGGGCAGAGGATGCTGGAATTTATTTCATGAGCTGGCTGCAGCTCAATTCTTCCCTCAACCCAAGCCGGCAAAAGCTCCATGAGCAGGAACGTTTTCCGGGTGTGTGCATTGCCATGCAGACACCAACAGCCAAAGGCATTTTTGCACGTGCAAAGGCCCCTGGATGCACACAAAGCGTTTGTTCCCAGTAAAACCCAGACAGACACTTTTTTTGAAAAAAGTGCAAGCAGTCAGCAAAAAAAGGGGGGGAAGCATAAACCAGTTTCTCTTTGCAAAATGTCATTTTGATGGAACTGACATTTTTAGCAAAGCCAGTATAAATTTCAATGTTTTGTTTTGTTTGTTTTAAAAAAAACAAACACAGAAAATGTCCAAATATGTAATATTGACATTTTCAGAACCAAATGTTTTCCTATTCCATCCTAGCACAGTTCTTAAATTTGAGTTAACTTTTTCTTAAAAATACTACAAAGAGACCAAAGGAAAAAGAAAGTCTAAGTTCTTCTGAAGTATGTGGGCTTTCCACAAATATTATCTTTTCATTCTGACTCAACACTTGAGCCCATCCATCAAAGTGAAAATGAGATGCCCTCTTTTGGGAAATGCATGTTTTACTCCACTATCTAAGCCAGTTTGTTGTGAAAATGTTTCCAAAGAGCCCTACCTATGACTGGTGATCTTTTGGGCTGCTGGCACCCTCCAGCCAGCAGACACCTGTAAAATGCATCCTTGGCAGGGTACCAGCACAACTGCCCTTCCCTTGCAGGGAGCGTCAAGGCAGAAGCAGGTTACAACCTAGGCTATCACCTTGTCCAAGAGAAAGATAAATCAAAAATCTCATCCAGCAGCTGAATTTCTAAAAATTTCTTTCCCTGAAGGTGCTTGAGGGCAAGAGACATTGAGGAAGGGAGATATTTGAAGGGGAGGGGGGAGTTCCTGGGTGAAGAATGATAAAAAAGTACGATGTGGGAGCTGCCACTGCCTTGCTAGCAGCCATGGAGCCATGGAGCTAGCAGAAGTTGTTGACAGGAAGAGAAACACTGGTGTGGTTCTGACAGGTTTTAAGCACTGTGTAAACACTGGTGATAAGGATTGATCATGACTGTAATTCTCATTCATCCACTGTATTGCTTTAGATCTACAAGGAGAATCCAGAATGAGTGGAAAACTGAGCAGTGGGTTTAAGTTTGGTGACCTTGGATGCTGAGCTGGGCTCAGGATCTCCAGCAAGATTTGTTTCATAAACACGCTGAGCCTCTGGTTTCCCTTCTCTTTCACTTCTACCTTTCCTTCAAAGCTGTCTTTCCTTCAGTGGTTCCCAAATCCCACCAACCTCTGATGTGTAGGACACAGCTCTCAGGACCTGGCAGCAGAGACTCCCCATGTGCCCAGGAGGTGATGCCAATCATACCTACCATTCAGAAGAAGATATTGCCCACATATTTACCAGGACCCCTGAAGGGAACCAGTAGCAGAGAAGAGATGGAAAAAATCAGCCCCCAGAAGAGACCAGATTTCTCCCAGCAGGAAAACTGACCTTCAGGGGATGTGGTATGTAAAGCACCAACAACATGCGGCGTCATGCACGATACACATGCCAACTCTCCAGCAGTTTTCCAGGAGCATTTCCAGTTTCCAGGAGGTTTTCCAGTTTTTATCTCATGTAGAAGTTGATGCTCTGAGCCCCAAAGACCTCCTATTCAGTTTCTCAGGACATGGGCTTGTTGCCCATGGCCCAAAAAATCTCAGATTTCACAGCTGGCTGGAGGGGTTATGAAAACCTGGAATAAGTCCAGTCTGCTTTTGATTTCTTTTTCCTTTAGCTGGCTCTTTCTTTATCTTGCTATCCATTCCATGACATCTCTCTCCCCCTTCTCCTGTGGCCCCACACCAGAACCAACTCCACCCTTCCCTGAGTGTCCCAGTTAGGAAGCAAAGAGGTAACTACGTGCCAGCTAGTACCTTCTTATCTAGTCACAGTATGTTCCCCTAAGGGAATTTTTGGCCTGGGATTGTGTGTGTGTGTGTGTGTGTGTCTGTGTGTATGTGTGTGTTTTATATCCTTTATTTTTATCACAGAAAGGATAGACAGTACATTATGTCTTCAGTCCAGGAGGTTACACACTAGATAAGAGACAGACAGATATACTACAACTGCTCCAGCTCGTTGAGTTGTGTTCCTGAGATAGCACTGGGAATGTAACAGGTAAACTGCTTCCAACCCTCCCCATTTGGGCAGTGGATTTTGTGTCAACAAATCCAGATCCAAGCAGAGATTTCAATGCTGATGTTCCCGCAGGCAGAGAATAAAGTCCACAGTGCTTCCTCCATTTCTGCCACACTTGTACCTTCTCATGGGCCTCAGTCTTTCATCGTCCTCATCCTATCCACTCGTCCTCTGGCTTCATTCTCACCCCCTCTGTCCATCTCCAGTCTGGATGTGTTATGTGGTTCAGTGATCCCCTTGGGCTGCTCCAAGAGTATATCCACATTCAAAAGGAAATGCGGGGATGTGTGTGTTTAGGTGACAGTGGTGTCAACAACCTCATAGTAGCACCTGTTAACCAAAGTTGGGAAAGAACATTAGAAAAAAAAGTATTTTGGCATTAAAAGCTAGAATCAGAGAATATTTGTTTGTGCCTACTTCTTGCATCTTTCTTGAAACCATCTGAGCTAATTATAATGCTGGGGACTGTATACTAGTTTTTAAAGGATTAAGGGTGAGCCACAATAGTGGGTGATCCCCTCTACAGTGATCACCCCAAAAGAGTGATGCCTTTTTATTCTATGGTTTCTGTAACAGTGTCCTTGCCACTGAGCCACAGCCATGGCAGGCTCCAGTGGGCATCCAGGGTCCATTTCACAAGCACCATCACTCCTCACAAAGCTCAGGGACACACAGTCACTTCCACGAAGCCATTCAGCAAGGGAGGTGTTGCAGAGCCTTTGAGTCATCCCACTAACTCCTGCCCTCCTTCACCTCCCCCCACCAAAACCTTTGTCTTCTGCTGTGAAGGTTAACAGCCTGTTGCAGCATCTCGGTGATTCTTTGAGGATAGTGATGCTGGGTTTATTTTCTCAGGAGAAACAGATAAACGTGGCACCAGCTACTATCCAACACTAGAGCCAAATTAGTAAATTTATTGTTCTTTCAAACCTGAGGGACGTGACAGGGACTGGTTTGGATTTTGATCCAAAGCTTAGCAAAGCTGTGACCTTTGTATCAGCCTGACAATGAGCAATTGTGGCCATGCTGCCCCAGCATCCATCAAATGCAATGATTTAGTGGCTTGACTGGCATTGCAGAGATAAAAGTCACTGTAACTAAACATTGTCACAAGATGGATGTCTCCCACTTAGAAAATATTGTCTTAACTTAGGCGTTAGTTTCTGGGTGTTTCTGTGAGGGTCTCATCCCACAGGTCTGCACCCTTCACAAATATTACACAGACTTTAATGGATGTATCTTTGTGGCTTACCTGTGAGATAAGAGTAAACCATCATCCTAATTTCAGAGTGAGGGAAGTAAGGCAGCAAGAGATTAGCAGCAAAGTGTAACCCCTCCTTGTGTTACCGAGCAAGAACCATATAAATATCAATTTTCCTGATTAGCCTTTTTTGTAGCTCTTTATGGCTCTGGCTGGCCCCAGGTCCAATTCCAAAGGCTGACAACCTTGGCACATCCAATCTCTTATGTCTTACACTTGGCAACTTGAAATGAGAGATATGCAACACACATTTCAAAGCTCTAACTCCCTAACCTGTGAAGGCTTGACATTGACTTTTTGGTGTCCTGATGCTTCTGTTCATGCCATAGATATTCAGTATACGCTCAAGTTTATAGTAAAGCTGACATCACCCCTGCAGTGTTATTTTCAAAGACTCCTGTGGTAAGGCTAATTAGGCAATTACACTATCTTGCAAGATTTATAATCACTGGCTATATCAAAGGAATATATCAAACAAATATCAGATTAAGCTGTACCTGCATCTCCCTCACCTTCCACAAAACTCCACACTGATTGTTCCAGTGCTACTCATGCAATACAACTGTGGGGCCATGTGTTTTTTCTTCTCAAGGTTTTAGATGAGGAAAACTAAAGTTGCCAGAGCCCAAGTCAGCAAAATCCGTGTAGTTCTTACAGCCTTCTCCATCTGCATGTGTCCTCAGCCTGAGCCATCTTCTGGGAGTTTGCAGGTTGAGGAGATGGGACAGCAGGATGGTCTCTGCTTCATCACACTGCTGGGTCCAGTCAAACTTCTCTGTGATAGCTACATTTCTACTTGAGCCCTTTAGCAGCTTTTCACCTCCACCTCCAGGAGACATGGGCAGAAGGGACAGATTTGGTTTTGATTTTTCCTTCCCACCAAAGTCCCCTTTCTGGTTCAGCTTTTGGCACAGCTTTTCACTGGCTGATGATCAGCTTGGACATCAGAACACTTGCAAGGTACAAATGAAGTTTGGAGCAGTGACTTCTGCTACTCTTACTGCCTGGCAGCTGGTTAGAAGCTTCTCCCAGGTCCCACAGCCTCCCAAAGACCCTCCTCAGCCACTGTGAGGTTCCCTATGGCCAGCTCTCACTGTATGGCAGGGCTTTGCTGGGGCAGCACTGCAGAGCTCGTGAACCCACAGCCCAGGTAAGCCTTTCTCCTCCAGCATTTTACAGCTCTGAGACTGCTAAAGCTTGCACATTCTTGAGACTGAGCATCTCACAGTGGTTTTGTGAACAGGTTATTCTGTCTGCCTCCAGCTTGCTTTTATATTTCCAGGTCTCCCAGCTGCTCTGCATGGCCAGTTGGAGGGCAGGGGTCTGTTTATTCCAGTATGCGTGGTGGGACTGGGTCCCTGCTCTGCCATACAAGCAATAACTTACTGCTGTCCTTGGTGAGGAGAGGCTGGCTGTATCCCTGGGCAGTGGGGCTGGGACCCAGTGGGTGCTCCTGCCAGCCAGGGTGTCAGGCAGGGTAGCAGAAATGCTTTCATTCCAGCTAAGTGGTGTTGGGAAAGTGTTTTCTTTTCATCCTCTTTCTAATTTTGGGCTCTGAACTCAGAGCCCAAAACACACATACACCCGAGTCTAAAGTCCAGCAGGCCAAGATACATGTGTCGTTATGGGGACTGTACAAACAGGAGCAGGGTGAGAGGGAAGAGGAGCCAAACAATGGAGTCTCCCTTCTTTCTGCACAATATATTTATTGTGATTTTCATGTGTCAGTCCCTGGCTACTCTCAGGAACGTCTGTGGCAGGTAGAGTTGAGCTGCACCTTCCTTGTTTAAGCCAGACCTCCTCTATCCACTCTGTTTGACTGTTTTTCCC
The DNA here is from genome assembly GCF_029207755.1 of Chamaea fasciata. Lineage (NCBI taxonomy): Eukaryota > Metazoa > Chordata > Aves > Passeriformes > Sylviidae > Chamaea > Chamaea fasciata. Next base: position 15,802,131 of record NW_027094092.1, on the reverse strand, counting down.
CTTTTAAGATTAATTTGTCAGATTTTCTATAATGCAAGACAACACAAGGAGCATCACTGCGGCTGCAACACAGCATACTCCTGCCTGTTTCCAGGCTAATGTCACTTCACCTCCCATCATCTGTGCAGCACAAAAACAGGACCAGAGTCCTACGTGGGGATGGGATGAGGAAACAGCCTACCCACTCACAAATACAGCCATCTCTGCCAGAAGGATGTGGCCCCAGGACAGGATACAACCAGGCAAGTAAAAAGCCAACAATTCATTAATATTTTGCCGACAGACCTGAGGACATTTTTAAGTTCTAATAGAAAATAATATGTGCTACTTGCAAGTTAGTAATAATGCATTTTATTTATGTGACTTTTTCTGCACGGTAGGCAATGATATCACATTATTGATGGTATTCTTTGTACTCTGTCCAATGTCCTTATTTGCACCATTTCCCGTCTCTTATCCCAATCACTCATGGATTGCTCATTCGTTCAGCCACAGAGTTAAATGGACAAGAATACAAATCAGTTGGACCTTGAAAATCAAGGGGTTTGTATTTAATATATTTTCACCTGTGAAGCAAGACAGTGATATTGTCTGAAATTGGATGCTTCCACAGTGAGTTTCCTCTCTAACGCTTCCCCAAAGAAGAGACCCCTACCCACCATATTTTACCACCTTGTGTGTCTGCACAGGCACTGGGTACTGAACAGAGGCTGTACTTGCAGCACTGCACAAAATATTATATTCCGCACACACACACACAAAAAATTAAATTATCCCATCCTGAGAAGTTCCCTAAACATTCTTAAAATAGATTTTCCATCATTTAGGGTCTCATGCAGAACCCTGACTGATGAGGTCTGGGAATCTGCTGTAATTTGCTCATTAGGAGATGTTTTTACAATGGCTTCCAGCACTCAGGAGTTTTGTGCTCTTTCTAAAGCACTCACTAAACTTCCAGTAGCAAACTGCATGTGGAGACAAATGCCCTCTTGGTAGATCCCATTGATCCCCTAAAATCAGCACTAAATCCAGACTCCCCCATGGTCTCCTTCTGTCAGTATGGTGCCAAGGCAAGAATCAAACAGGTTCACGCCCCCAGACATGTCATGACTGAGAAGTCCTGGGTTCAGAATAGATCTGGAGGAGCTTTTACCTGTCTATCCCAGGAACGCATCCCACTGCCTGGTGCCAGCCTGCGTGTGCGCCAGCAGTGAGTCCTGGGCTGTGACATACTCGGAGGAGCAATGCGGCTGGGAGTGCGGTGGGGAATGCCGAGGATGCCACAACAGGAAACACGGAGACATAACATGTCCAAGTGGGGTAACTGAGGCAGACAGAGCAGGAATGCGATTATGTGACCCCCGCGGGATTTGGCTGAGACGCCGGGGCGTGCTGAGCTCATTCCTCCGTCAGAGGGAGAGAGCGGGGCAGGTCCTGCTGTTTGTGTGTTATCAGATAGAACCGAATGGCATCAGCAAACTTTGTGGTTTGGGGAAAGATGGATTCCAGCACATTCCCCAGCTCCCGCTCTGTGTCCCAAAGTACAGCTAGCTGAGGGAGAGAGAGCAAGTGAAAGTCTCCAGTTTCCACCTCCTCACTGGTGTAGGAGAGGCATCCACCTGCCAAGGCTTGCCTGGAAGCCAGCCGATGCCAGAGGGTCAGGCTAATTCAGTGTGCAAGCTACAGAGCCCTTTTATGAGTTCATTCTTCAGTGAGATCAGGAGTTTTCCTGTGAAAGAGTTTCAGGTTTTTACCTTGAAAATACCACTTTCTCCAAAATAAAACTGTCCGTGGGGGGAAAAAAAGTTTCAGTGTCAGCTAATGCAAATAGTCCCTTGTCAGTGGTTTCAACTCTGGGGAATTCTGCACCAAAAATATTTTAGGTTCAGTAACAGTATTATGAATATAGAGAACATGGAGTAAAAAGACCTTGAGGTCCTATTTATAAATCATCTGAGTGCTCTTTTCAAGGTTTTGCAGGTATCTTAAGTGTTTTATGTGAAGCTCTGAGAAAACAAAACTACCAGTCCATCTTGTATAACATGGCTTGCTCATTCTTCTTTCTCAGGCCAGTTTGGGATTACTCCTATCAGCCCCTTTGCATTTTATGCACAACTTCCCAAATTCCATCACTTCATTAGTAAACAACCATGTCCAGCAACACGGGCAAGAGTAGGAGCAGATCTGAAGTGCTTACAGAAAAGCTGTGAATAAAATTTTCAAAAGTTTGGAAAACAGTTCTCATGGCAACAAGTTTGGGCTGGGACCTGAAGCATCCCTCATGGCAGATCAGAATCAATAAAGGGGACCTCATCAAAACTACTTTGCCTCTCAGGTATATTTTCTTTGAATGATTCCTGCTTTTCACAGGTTGAACACTACTTATAGGTTAAATCAAGGCAGCTTTTTTTTCCTCTACCTGGCAATACTGAAAGTCTCACGTGGGTATCGGAGCAAGAAGTGAGATTGCTTCCAGTCTTCTATGCAATTCAGAAGTCAGGATGTTTATTTAACTTTCTAAACTATATGGACCATGTCAGAGCTCTGAACTCTGATGGAATTTCTGAAATCGTTGATTATGGGTTTCAGTTCACATTGGAGAGGAGGATTCAAATGATTCTTGGTGCATTTGGTGCATTCATTTTCCTGTCCTTGTCCTTCCTGGTTTTAAACTGTCACCTGCCAAAAACATGCTGAGGTCAGGATTCAGCTGGTGGCCTAGCAAGTGGGAGAAGCAAAAACTGGCCTGAACTTCCCTCTTTTAGCTTTGCTTGAGCTTGGGAGTGCTGACTTTAGTGAAAACTTGTTTTTATCAGTCTTCAAAGCTGCTTGCTTGTTACTCAAGGGGCAGAGGCAGTACACTCCAGCTGGCTGAAGTCACTTCTCTGGCCACAGACTTTGACCCCTCCCCAATATGTTAATTTCTAGTGCCAACCTGAAAAGGGTTGCTCAGCCCCTCTTCCCTTATCCCTACCCCTGGTCATTCACAAATGTAGATATTGCAACTCTTTTTCATATTTTTTTAAAATCAATTTATGCGACCATCTCTCTTCTCTTGTTGTTATGTAACTACCAATACACATACACTCCAGAAGCCCCTCAGAGCACCTGATTTATTTTTCTTTTACTAACAGGCTGACCTTCCTAAACAGATGGCGGAAGAGCAAACCCAGGCTCCAGGCTTTGGTGCTGAGTTTTACTGTATGGACCCTGGGACATTTCCGAACTGGTTTCTTTGAGAAATGAGGGAAGTCTCAGGGATGGTTCTGCTGTGAGCAGTTCTGCTGGCTGTCCTCCTTCTTGTGCAGCCACAGACAGGCAGCCAAAGGATCAGCCATGAGTACTCTGAGTCCTTTTCCCAGGAGGGACTGACCCAGGTAGAGGCAAAGAATGGCAGGGGAGGCTGCAATGTGCCTGCGTCCTCAGCAGCCCTCAGCTGAGTTTGGCTTTGCAGCTGGGTGTGCATTACAGTAGCCCTGAAATGTCTCTTTCTGCTGACAGCACTGGGCCAGACATAGCCTTTGCCCAAGCACCAGTCGGTTTGGCCCAGATCTAAGGCAGGCCTTGAGGCCAGGCTGAGAGAAGAGGCGGGTTGTGCCCAGCTGTGCAGCCCTTCAGCAGAGAGCCAGCATTTACAGCCCTGACCACAGCCGTGCTCCTGCACACAATAGCCAAGAAAACCTGCAAGAACCATGGGCTTGAAACATGCCCATGGGGAAGATGATTCTCCTCTGGCTCATTAACTCCTGAAAAGACTTTAACAAGGGCCAGCTTGCAAAAAAACCCCAACCCAAGCTCAGTAACACAGAGACAAGAAGACAGCCGGTTAGCTATAACTAGTGCATTTAGCTACTTCCCTAACCATTGTCCACCCTTATTAATGGTTAAACATTCTCTGTGTCATTGTTTGCTGTTTCTGGCCAATTGAAACTCTTTCAAGTGGGAGGAAGAGTGAAGCATGGAGGGAAACCAACACCAAAGGCCTGCTTGTATTTTACAAGACACCAAATTAAATGGCACCTCGGGTTACCCATAAGTCATTTTCTTTCCTGTTAAGGGACATTTATTAGAATTCAGAAACGCATGAATGAGCAGAGTTCTTAACCTTGCCTTGAGACTGGTGAATGCTTATTGTGTCTAACTCATATCCTTCATACTTAAGTGTTATCTTTCCCTTATCTCCACAGTATCAGAGGGATTCAGTTTTCTGCTTATTCATCTCCATGGTGTCCTGAGGACTTCTTAAAAGAACGAGATCGGACTAACTTGTCCAAAGTCACACAAGAAACTGGTGGCAGCACAGAGGATTGATGATTTGTTGGCATAGCAGGTGGGTGACCGTGAAGTCCTTCTAGAGCACCTCAAATGTCAGTGCAGCCCTTTGGCCTTGGGTCGCTGCCCTTCTTGCATGGGAGGGGTTGGAGCTGTGCTGGCCTCAGGCCCTCGTGGGTCTGGGTGCCCCGTGGCTGCCCATGCATGGCACGGCTGGAGTCATGGGGATTTTCCCTGGCCACGGGGGTGTGGCAGGTAACTCATGGCCCTGCTCAACCACTGATGTCTCAGTCCTTCACTGAACTGAAACTGCTAAGAGTAGAGGATCTGCTAATCCACATACTTTTTCCTCTTGCAATCAGATGTTCAATGAGGATTAAGCCGAATCTACTGCCCTTATTTCTTACTTCCTCACTTCCTATTCCTGCCCAGTGGCCATGACATTCTGTTTGAACCAGGGATGAACCTCCTCTGATAGATGAAGACCCATACCCAACCTTTGCCTCAGACTTGAACCAAACTTAACTTGACTCTTCAGTTGAGTTTGAAAAGTTCTGTCAACATTTGTTTCAACTTTCACATTCCTCTGGCCTCTTTGGGATTTGACTGGAGGTAGAGGCACCAAAATACCCTGAGGAATTCTGTCTTACAGTAATTTCTGGCCCTGCTGATTAACCAGTCTTTCTGATTCTGTTTAACTCTGCTCATATACAGGCCAAAAACCCACTTGGGCAAGATTCAAACAAACATCCAGGCCAGCAGCTTCAAATGCTTTCTTTCACAGGTGATCAGTCAGAAATCTCTCTGCTGAGTTTGATGGCTCCAACATCAAAGGTACAGAATTTTTCATTGCGTGACCACACTGACATCACCGCTGCAAAGCCTGATGTAGGACAGAATGAGCAAATCCTGCCAGTTTTCACTGCCTGAATTTGGCAGCACACAGAGGTTTTGTGATGTTGGACAGACATGACTACCCCTCTGTCAGATGTGGCACTCAATAACCTGACCTCTGAGACAGAGGACAAAGCTGAGACTGTCTGGGAGTCCATCGCTAAATGGTCAATACGTAAATATCTTTGTGCCTTTTTTTTTTTTTTTTTTTTTTCTTTCTCTACTTGCTCTTTTCTCTGACAGACAGCCTGGTTCACAGAACAGTGTTCTGGGAAGATGGGCTGATATGAGTGCTCTTCCATGCAAAGACGTTCAATATTTTCTCCTGGGCTGTCTTTCCTATTCCAGTGCTGATCTACTACCATATGCTCCTGCAGATGCTGCTGTGGTCCCTGTCTTGCTCTGAGAATTTACTGAGGCTTGGCTGGGCTGAGGGAGGTATGAGGGCATCAGGACCACCCAGTGCATGGGTGGAACATATTCCTACAACACTCAAGCTTCTGAGCAACAAAACATAATGCAGGAGATAATGAACCTTTTGCAGGCAATTAAAAAAATCAGCCAGTGACATTTCAGCCAGGCAGAATGGCCTGAGCAGCTTCCACCTGCCCAGCCCTGCCTTTGAGATAAGGCCCTTCATGCACAGCAAGAAAAGTAATTGAGGGGCAAGAGGGAAGTGGCAATGAAGATTCTTATGTTTAACACCTGTTAATGAAAGATCATTTAACCAACTGCAAAAGCATGAATGGTCACTACTTCAGCTTCCCAAACTCGTGGTGCCACAGCACTTCTCAGAATTGTGCTCCCTGTAGGACTACACTGCCAGGATAAAAGGGCAGTTTAGTTTCAAGCATATTATTGTGTCATAGCACAGGGGATACAAGGATTCAGGGCTTGAGTCTGAGCTTGACAGCCCCCCCATACACATGTCAGATGTCCTAGTCCAGCCTTCAGCTCTCCTTCCCTGCCACAACAGCATAAGAACAAACCAGCCAGAGTTGTTACTTAAAGGGAGAGCTGGCTGATACCATTTGGATGGTGAAATACATTCATCTGGATGGATGCTGTGTACAGCAGGACCCTCTGTTTCCTGAGAAAGAGATGAAAGATCAATTATAGGGCATGAAAGTAGTGATTCCTCTGGAGGGACTGAGAGAGCACTAGATTCCACAGCTCTGCCTCAGGCAAAGAACAGGAGTCCTTAAGGAGGCTACTTTGCTTCCTTGTTGGTTTTTTCCTTCTTCTCAGGGGAGACAGAGTGAGGTGAGTCCCAAGATTATCATTTCCCTGCAAGCAACAGCCACATCACCTTCACCATGCTCTGAAACCAGATGAAGATTCCAGGTCCATTGCTTGGTTGCCCTCACAAGATACCTCATAGAAGCCTCATCAGCTTATTCATCTCACTCCATAGGAAAATCATGATGGAGCGCAGTTGTTTCTTTATCTCAACTGGCTTCTCTTCCTCCCTTCTCCCTCCCTGCAACTGCCCAGGTTGTTTGTTGGCACCTCCACCGTAGTGTCAGTGCCTGTGTGCAGCAGAAGGGGATCTCATCTCTGAACAATGCTAGATTAGGATGTGGGAGTCAGCACTTTTCTTCCAGCAGATTTTCTTCCATCCAGCCTTGACCTCCACCATTCAGATCTGCAGGTCAGTGCCCCAAAGCTATGTTCCTCCTTGACTCTGATACTTCTACCCTGATGATCATTTTGCTGGTAAAGAATTTTTCTAACATATGAAGAAACAAAGACCTAGCAAACCAAAATATGACTAGTGCCCAGCTGCCTCTTTATCTGGCTATGCTTTATTTTCACAGGCTGAATAACTTTGTGGTGCCAGGAGGGATGCGATAGAAGTTCTTTGTCTCATAAATTATTTTGGCCCAGTCTTTCCCCAGGAGATAGGACTTGAGAGCAAGAACTGGCAGCATGGGTTCTGCTCCCAGCTTTGGCACTGACCTGCTGCGTGACCTTGGACAACTCACTTCACCTCCCCTGAGCTTCTGTTTCCCCTCCTCTCCTTTGTCTGCCTTGTTTATTTGGACTGTCAACTCCTAGAGAAAGGAATTCAGCCTCCGTGGCAGCTTGAAGATTGCATAGCATGACGGGAGCCCAATCAGACTCGCTTCTGGGAGGTACTACAGTAAAAAAGTTCATAATGATGACTAGAAACTAGCATTTACTAAACAATTGTATGAGAGGTTTTGCTTATTAAGTGGCATACATGAACTAGCAGAACATCTCTGATGACAGTTCAGAGAGCTTGTCCAGGGACGATGACTGTTTTTGTTCCTTTTCCATGGCCACACTGAAGATCATATCTACCAGCCCCATAAATATTGACGTCTTCTCCCTGTCCCAGCTGTACAGTGGGAGGAGTGGGAAGCATCCGCCAAAGAAAAGGGAATGTCTGTTGGAGGTAATGAAGAAGGCCTCTCTTGGAGTCCTCCCCCTCGCAAACATCTGGGTGGATAACAGCTCTTGTGAGAAAGGTTGAAAGAGCTGGGGAGGCCTCCTGGAAAGGGCAGGGAAACACTCCACTTTGGAGCTGGATAGCACCCAGGGCTGAAATGTGGAGAGAGGCTGTGGGGGATAACAGAGGCCCTGTCACCCAGAAGTCAGGGATGGGACAGACAAACCAAAGCCACCAAAAGCCTATGGAGCAGGTCATCTTTAGGCAAAACCACAAGAGCCTTAATTCCAGAATACACCTCTTTCAGGCAAGTGCTGCAGCTTTGAAGTCCATTTTACTCTCTGGACAGTATCAAAATGTGTAATGAAGGGCCAGTCATGACATTCGTGGCTCTTGAGGAGACTCCATGCTCACCCACTGGCTTCTCCTCCACTCAGAGTCCCCCTGGCAGTGCCACTGCTGTCCCTCAGCCAGGAGCATGGCCTTCTCTTCCCCCTAAGTGACCCACAACTGGTACACAAGGACATCATGATAGGGTGGGGATCACATCGCTTGTTCTACATGCCACTCCCCAGATATAGCTAAAAGCAAATTGTTTCTCTAACATGCCAAGGATGCTTTCGAAAAACCTCTTACCCCACTACCCCTTCGGCAGCAGCCCTGCAGCTTGACAAACTCCCCTGGAACGCTTGTCTGCTTTTAAAATATCTTGAATGTATTGCATGTATTGGCCTGTCATTGGTTTTCTCAAGCCCCAGCGATGCAGAGGGGTCTGCTGGGAGCAGTGTGGAAAGCAGCTCCTTGAGTGATGCTTTCCAGCTGACAGGACTGGAGGGCAGGCACTACCTGCTGTTAGGGGAGAAAGCCAATCCAGTTGTTAATCCATCAACCAGAGGCTGATGCAGAATTGTTCCCCCCAGTGCTGCTTTCCAATTCTTTGTCCATTTATGCCTGTGCTGGTGAAGGTCTTTCCCCTGCCTGCCTGCTCCCTCAGGAGCATCCTTCTAAGTTCGTCCTACCCTGGCAATGCCTGGGAGTGCACAGAGGCTTTTTCTGTCTCCAGATGTAACAAGTGGCATAAAGAAGGCACAAACATAAGGGTGATCTAAAAGAATAAACTCCACCTGGCCTTAATACCCTACTTCCCACTGCAACAGGAGCTTTGGAAACTCAAGAGGGGCGCACACATGGAAGAGCAATGCTCAGGTGCAGACTGAGCAGGAGTGACGATTTCCCTGTGCACTGCCACTGATGGTGTTTACAGATCTGTGTTCTGCATCCAGCTTGCTGCACAGCCTGAGGCCATCACCACACGAAACTGGTAAAGGGCAGTAGCTGCATATTTAAAGGAAACATAATAAAAGAAGAAAAAAGTCTGGTTTTCACAGCTTGCAGGTTGCTATTAAGTAGTTACTTCTTTCCATGGCAGTCGCTGGGGCTCAGAGACCACCACAGACATGCAGTTGCCAGGGTCTGAAGGGTGAAATTCCTGTGTCTCAGTCTCCAAATTCTTCAAATAGTCCCTCCAATTTTTATGTTTTCATAAAGGCATGGCCTGCTGCCGGGTGACCTGGAAGAGGCATCGCAGTGCTTTGTCAGCACACTCGCCTCACTGCAGAAGCTAAGGACCAAGTTGTCTTATTAATCATTTAAAAAGTGGGGAGGAAAAAAAAATAAAAGGCACAGTTCTGGCTAATTGTAGGGGGGAAAAATGAGGTCAGAGTTCATTTTTTTCTCTGCTGTCGCTTCACAGTTCACTGGCTGACAAGGAAAGCAAGATAAGAAGAGACTGGAGATAGTTCAAGGAACAACCTCCCTCTCCCAAGGAGAAGTGGGGGAGTTCAGCTTTCTGATATGGATGGAGAGGCGACTATTCTGGATGTTGAGCCACAGGACTTGGCAGAGGGGGTGCCATAAGCTACTCCAAGAGGGAGTGGGGGGATTTGGCATGGTGCACATGAAGCAAGCGTGTCTCATTCTTTGCCACCCCATAAACATACTGAGGTTGGTGCTGCTCACAGGGAAGTCTGAGCTGAGAGGAATTGGGAGCCTCCTGCACCAGCAGCCCTGCAGGATTTCAAGCAGTTACATTTGATTCAATCTAAGCCTCAGGGTTTATCCACTCTCCGTTTTTTTTTTTTTCTTTTTTTTAAATTTTTTTTTAATTTAACATCTATGAAAAAGTATAGATTGGAGGGGAGAGGAGAGCCCTGGTGTTCCTTCCTGCTCTGACACTGGGCTGATAATACAGCACAGCCTGCCAAACCACCCTTCCCTCATTCTGTCCCCTATGGTCGCTCCCGCTAAGAGCAGCAACTGCTGGAGTAACCGAGACCTCCTCAGGAGCGTGAGATCCAGAATCATTCATTTTATGGGGCCCTCCTGCGAGAGCAAGGGATTTGTTACCCTGATTCCTGCTGGGGAAGTGCTCCCACAGCCACAATGTGAAACACAATACAGCACGGACTCTGACATTCAAGCTGGGTTATTTGAGGCAAGTTTGTTACACGGGGCCTATGCAGCACAATTCCAGCAGTAATTATCCAGGCTCCTTGCACCATTCTGGCCAGTTAAATGCCAATTCTGGCCTGAAATCACAAAGTCACTCGGAAAAGCTGATGTGCCGTGCTTGGCTTTAGGGGTATAGAGGGAGGAAGGGGGTCAGGAGAAGGAATCACAACCAGGGGATGGCTGTTTAGTGAAGACCCCAGTGCTGGGGATGTGCTTTAGGGCTGGGATGTTTCCCTCTGTGAGCATGAGCAGTGGACTATGGCAGGTGGCTTGGGACTTTCTCCAGCAGTGGCACTCATGGAAATTCCAGTGTTAATGAGAGAGGTAGGCTTCCTGCTACAGAAATTGAAGTGATGCCTAAAACTCCTCGGGTCAGGCCAGAGGATCACAACAGCCTGTGAATCTCTGTCTCAGGGCTATTTACCTTAGGGAGACTTATCTGCAAGATGTTGTCTTAAGGTAGGATCAAAACTAAGGTCCTCAAAGTCTTTCTTTCCTGAACTGAGCACGTGCAGAGCAGGCAGGGGTTGCAGGGGAAGTGTGAGGTGAGAAAGGTGCTGTCAAACTCTTGTGAGAGGTTAACCTGGTTCCTGAAGGTTGCACAAGCCTCCACCAGAAACAGAGGTGGTGTGTTAGAGCTGAAGGCTGAGCAGGTAAAAGGCAGGTGGGCCATTTGTGCCAGATCCCAGACAAACAGGAATAACCTCCAGCACAGCCAGTTCTACTGTGCTTCAAAACAGAAAACAACTTCTGAAGAGCCTTGGAATGCTAAGACATGTAAGAAGGAATAGTGGATAAAAAGGGACTATACTACAGAGGACTACAAACATCTACAAAGATATGTTCCCTGCCCCTCCAGCCAGGATACCCATCCCTTCCCATCCCAGCCCTTTTTTCCACTAATGCAGGATAATTAGGATAATTCCTAATTGCTTTTGCTATGGAAGTAATGACATGTCGGGATGTTTTCCTTTTGTCTTTTGGGGGTTTTTTGTTTTCTTTTTGTTTTTTCTTTGGGCAGGGACAACAATCGGGACCCTTCTGCATTTAGACATGAAGGGAGATAGGGAAAACAGTCTTGTTTTCAATTAGGCAGGGTCTCTTCCTCCGTTGCTCAACTGCCCATTTGCACAAGGCTTTCTGGCCCGGCCCCGTAGTAGCCTGTTTCCCTGGAGAGTACAGTCAACATGGGGAGGCAAGGCAGTGTTGGAAGGTAGCCTGAGGATAACAGGCGTTATAAAGAGGAATTTTTTTCCCTGCTGTTTTTGTTTGTTTTACCACAGAGGCTCAGAGGAGCTGGCCAAGAGCCTCACACAGCAGGTGCTGCCTGGGAATGCAAGGGGAGCAAAATTCCTACTAAATGGAAGCATTATTTGACACCACTGCCTTTCGCAATCTTTTTCTTTTGTTTCAGACTAACTCCAAGGCCTCCTGGGCTTTGTGGTCAAAGCTGAGTTGGACTCTTCTGCAGGGGAGGAAAGGGAAGTAGTAAGGGTGTCCCCAAACATGCCAAACACTTGGGTGACAGAGACCAAGCCTTCTGGAAACAATACGGCTGGGTTCTCACAGAAGTAGCAAGAGGGCCAAGAAAAAAAAGAAAAATCACCTTTGGCTCCTTCACAGCAGTGTTATACTTTTTTTTTTTTTTTTTTTCCCCCTCCCCTTTCCCTCTCTTTTTTAGTGAGGGAGAGGCTGAGCCTGCACACCCACACCAAAATGCTTTTGACATTTGGAGATCTACAGGAGTGGGCTGCTACTCTGGCCAGCTTGCTATTGTCTACCATGACTGTTGCAAGACTCGAAGAGACAGTAAGTGTGGCTAAAGGAAAGCAGGATAACTCCGTCCTTCACCAAAGGTTTCCCCTGTGGCTTAGTTCTTCAGCTCCTCTAATTTTCTTTTGGACTTCAGCTCCTTCCCAGTAAAACTAGCAGAATGCGTGGGGTGGGGAGGGTGTAATGTATCAGCAGCATGGGATGTGTAACCATTTCATATATGATGGATCAGTGTTAAAACCCAGAAAGAAAGAAGTCAGAATCTTTCAGAAATGACAGGCATTGCCACAGACTTTACATCCTTCTGTTTTTTTACAAGCAGCTTGACTGCCTCTGTCCAAACGCTCTGCTCCTACCAGCAAAAATATTGTCTCAGAGAAAGCCTTTTGGATAACATCAGTTGCCAAAATGACCCCATAGCTCATTTCCAGAAGCCTTCAAAACGTGAAGTAACTGGCCATGCCTTTGTATTCAGGTACATCTGTCTCATGGCTGTCCTCGAGCACAGGGACAGTGTTCTGGTTTGCTCCACACCTGGCATTGTGCTCACTGATGGAGCCCTGAGGTGCTCCTCCAAGGCTGGTGCTATTAATATTAACAATTTTCTCCCCCTTCCACACTCTGTGATTCCTGGGGGGCCAACAGCCCCAGCCTGGATGCTTTTAAACAGTGCTGTGTGAGACACAGCCACATTCCTTAGCTGTAAGTCTCTAGAAACACCCACCAGCTCTCCAAAACAAGTTCAGAGCACAACTTGCAGCCACACAGATGACACAGCTCTTCAAGCCCAGAGGTAAAGCCTACAATGTTAGCAACACAGTGGATAGGTGGTACCCACATTCCACTGGCATTTGTCCCTGCCAGTGTCCAGCTATTGCATTCCTGAGCCCAAACAGCAGCTTTCTTGAATTTCTTGTACTGCAAAAGATGGAGAAATCCATGTGAGACAAGTAGCTGATACTTCCCAGCTCTTCCACTGCTATTTATTGAGTACACTAAAACTAATGAAAACCAAAGACACTTGAATAGAGTGCAGAAAGTCATAAAGTTCAGAAAATGAAAATTGAAATGGGACTCTTTCAGAAGGCCATTTGTATATCATTAAAATTTTTGCCCACTCAGAAAGGGGAAGGAAGCAAAACTTAAAAGCTTCTGGTGTAAATTTGCAATGGTGAGGAAAGTATGTCCTTGACAAATAGCCAGAAGGGCAAGCTACTGCTATGATCAAGCTCTTCAAGATCAGGACTTCCAGTGAATGGTGTAGCTACTGAAAAATAGAAAGGATGCAGAATAAGGCTACACAAATAGTTTGAAAGATGGAAAATACACCTTGATGGTGTAAAACACAGATTTATCTCCATCTCCATGTCAAAAGGGGACAGGGAGAATATAATAATCTACAACACATCCATGCAGAGAGATAGGTGAGGTGTTCAGAAGTTCTTTGGCAAAGCTGGTCAGAGCCCTTGTTTCAACAAGAAATGTCTGTCTGGTTTTTACATCAACAAGTTCAATTTCTGTTCATTTTTCTAACTGAAAGTATTTTGAAAAATATTTTTTTAAATATCCCAAGTGAATTTTTTCTGTATTAGTTAAGGACAAATGATAATGCAAACAACAGTGCAGAAAGTTTTTAAATAGCTAAAACTGCAGTAAAGTTGACTCGCAAATACTTCTGATATATCGGCTTTTTGTCCAGATGCCAGGATCAAAAAAAACCCAACTCCAAACTTTGAAGAATGTAGCATGCCAGGCAATGCCACTCAGTTATGAAGCAGAGAAAAGTGTAAAGCTGATGGCTACATGTTAAGCCAAACAAAAGTGGATTAGAAATGAAGCACATTTTTAAATTAATTTGAACTTCAAAATCAAGTAATTTGTTGAGTCTCCAACTTCTGATGCATTCATATTCCCATATATTGGTATGTCCGGAGCTGGATGTTTTTTTGGAAGATGCAGCAAAGCTACTGGGCTTGGTACTGGGCTAATTGACTGCAACTGAATGGCTCTGAAATATAGGAAGTCATACCAGATGTTCTCATGCTTCCTTCTGGTCTTAAATCCTGTGATTCTATGAATGAGTCTCTGAATCTGCAAAATCCGTAGTCTTGAGAATACAAACATATGAGTAGAGTTATACTTCTGGCCTCCACATCAGAAGAAAGATACTGAATGTGCACTGTTGCAATAAATCAAAGAAGCAGCTAAATCAGAGCTGTAATAAAAGTCAACTGCAGATCTTTGTGCAGAAATTGGTCATATGTCATGTGAGGACAAGGTTCGGAGATGAGATTTCTCAACATCTGAGATGACTTCTTCTGGAAGCAACCCCTTCCAAGCACTGTGGTGGAGAACCTCCTCCAGACTTGGTCTTCTGTGCCACACAGGAGCTTGTTTGACAAGTGACGATCAGTGAGGCACTGAATGCTGCTGACCACAGTGTAATTGAGATGAGCATCCCTGCCACGAAAACCAGCAGTGAGACATTCAAGTCAAGAGAAAGGGGTTTTGTTTTGCTGGGCTTCCTGAAGGGGAAGCATGTCAAAACTGAGGAAACTGAAATCCATAGTCAGCAAGAAAGCTTACTCAGCCATGGTCTAAGCACAGTCACACCAACCATGTATCCACCCACTCCCCTGCTCTGAAAAAGGAAGAACAGCAGCAGCAGCAACAAAAAAAATCTCAGAAGAATTATGATACTTCTGTGTCATTTAATAACACATCTAAGTAATCTGATTCATTCTGGGAGGAAATCCTCTGCACATGCCATAACTGGATTCAGATGACATGAGTGTGAGTGTCACCACTGAAATTCCTTCTTGCCTGAACATCTCCAGTTTCCTGCTCTCACCATCTCTCTCAGCTATGCCTCTGACTCCAGCTGGAGAAGGCATCAGAGTGGGTAGGACCCACCTGGGGACCCAATATGTCTCATCAGCACAACATGGGGTGATTCCTAAGAAGCATCGTGGATCACTGTGATGCAAATTTCTGTCATTCATGCAGGGGGGGTTCTGGATCCTTGCACCATGGGCCCATTGATTTAATGAAAACCTTTGAGAAACAGACGCTCAATTTGAATGAAACGCTCCAAAAAAGAGCATGTGCTACCAAAATTCTCCACTGAAGCACCCTTATTATATAATACCAGGCTACATGTGTCGTGCAAAGTGCTGTCTGTCACTTGCAGAGGGCCCGTTGATGCTCTAACGTCACCACCAATGTCACGCAACACTGGGTGAAGCAATGAGCCCAGCAATGTCACCAGGAAATACATAATGCCCATGACAGTGGAACTAATGTAGAGGCGATTATCCTTACATTATTCAACACTTCCAATTGCTCTCTGTCTTAAGTGGCTACATGATGTAATAATATATAAATACTGTAATGAAGGGTTTATTTATAGCCATCCTCAGTGTTACTGGTGGAAGTATTAATGCATTTTTCCCACGCTATGTTCACTGACCATAGCCGTGCAACCCATTTTCAAGGGCCTATGTCAAAAGAGTGTTTAAGCCATTCCTCAGTCAGAGGAACAGGTGAACAGCTAATGCAGCAAGGGAAGTATTCAGCTTTAAATATGGGAATGAAAAAAACCCAAAAACAAAGCAAAAAAAAAAAGTGTGGGTGAAGAGAGGACATACTTCAGATGGAAAAAGAGGGTTAAAGTGTCTCTGAAGCTGGCAATTACTTTCCAGCCTGGGGACCAATGGAATCCATGGAGAAAAAGACACTTGCACCTAGCTCTCAGTTAAGACATGAGAACTGGTGGAGGTAGAAGGGAGAGTGATCAAACCTTGGACCAAAAACAGCTTCAAGTCTTAAAAATGTGGAGTGATGCCATTCACACTGCCAGAGTTGCTCTCGATTTCAGAGTTGGCCTTAATTGAGCTTGCATTCCTGTATAATCCTTCACATCCTTTAACTTTCCAAACCACCCTGGAGCCACCAGTAGCTTCCAGATGTTTTTTTCCTCCTCCCTGAGGATGGTATAGAGAGAAAAACAGCAGGTCTTGAATGGTTGAAGGTGCGGTATTTCAGAAGGACTATGTGGCTCTTGCAGAGACACACAACTCTCCCATTCCTACGCTCCATCTGCAGAGAGACTTCCCTTTCACTGTAAACACAGTAAAAATGGGAAAAAGCGGAAAGAAAAATTTTTGCTTGTGGGAGAAATGTGTGATTTCATCACTGCGAAGTGTGGGTTTCTTGGGGTGTGTGGGAGAATCCACAATTACCTGGAGAGACAAAGTAGTGGAGATGGGGCTTCTGGCTCTCTGGCCTGCATTCCTACTGTGCTGCACCAGGTCCTGACCCACTCCTGAGCCCCCCTTGTTACTGCAGCTTCATTGCTGACCTAGGAAGAGATGCTTTTCAGAAATTCACCTGCTACCTGCATTCCCCCTATTCAGGGGGAACTTTCCCTGTCTTTGACTTGGCTTATCATTGCTTGCTGGGTGTACCGCATATTTCCTTTAAAGGCTCTTTGAGTGGTGAAAGCAGGGCCAGGTTTGTAGAGAAAATGTCAAAATTTCTCCGCCCAAATTAGGACTTCCCCATTCATCTTTCTTAAAATTTGCCATTCCCAGAGCATGAAAATCCTGTGTATCCATGTGGGCTTTGAGTGCGAAGCAGAGCAAGAAATGGGGCAAGAAATGGAGTGACAGCAGGAGGGGATGTATCTTCCTCCACTGCATTGGCGTGCTGCCAGCAAGTGCAAGAATCTGCCTTTTTTTCCCTGTTTCACAACAGAGCTGCGCTGTAAACAGCATTCATCACACAGGGAGTTCCACTTAGAAATGGGTGAATGCTAGAAAAATACTATTTACAAGTCCTCCCTCAAATAAAAACCGTGAGTTTATTTTGGCACCGGCAGCGATTCTCCTAGTGATTGCTTCTGGCAAGTGCTCAGGCAGGTACAACAACACTTGCTGGAATATTCAGAGGATGGGGACATGTTGCAGATACTTGTGGAAATGTGAACTGTGGGACAAACTCTTGTGCAAATCCCTGCAGTGAGGGGTTTGCATAACTGGTTTTGATTGCTGCTTGTGGGTTCCAGACTCCTCGAGTCAAAGCGGAGAAGCTCTGCCACATGATGGAGGTAAACAGGGACACACGCAGAAACTCACTAAGAAGAGTACAAATGAAAATTAACAAAAAAAAAAGGCAACAACAAATAGTTGAACTGCAGTCAGGCTGCATAGTTTACAAGCAGCCCAAAGACTGAGAAACAGCCAAAGAAACCATTCACGTAATGACGGCGTGTCAAACATGTCTGTAAAGTTCCTGCAGCATTTGCAAACAGCGGCCTAAGTTCAACTGGATTTACTTGGAGCAGTACATGAGATTAAAATCAAGAGAGCATGCAAATATCTTACTGGAACAGTGCCAGGAGACAGGACTACAAGTGCATGGTTAATTGAATTTGGCAAGCAGTCGCCCAGCTATATTTCCTCTGGGATTGACATGTGTAGTGGATCGATTGATACTGAAAGAATTAAGGATGAGGGTTGCAGAAAAAGGAAGAGCTGACTGTGTGGGCTCACCTAGGTGGGCAGATGGGCTAATGTTCAATAGGTGGCACCTATAAGCAGACATCCAAGGCTGGTGTCACCTCAAATTGCCCCCCATATTCCAAACCATATGGAGACTTAACCATATGCTGGCTGTAACTGGTGTGTCCACATGTGAAAGCAATTGCAAGGCTGGAAGGGCTTGAGTTCTGTTTTGTTTGCATTGTTCATTATCTACAAATGTAATTACTAAGGGATAAATTAAATTAGGTTGTAGTATTATTTTGAACATCTTTTCTGGTTTGCTTTACTTCAATTTTTCTGAGAGGCCAGTGTTTATAGTTAAAAGTACAACTTGGCAGAAGTACAATCAGGAGTGAGCAACACATACCACAAACAAAGCCATTAAGACCATTTAGAAAATATTTGCAAAAGACAATCAAGTGTTACAGGACTAATTTCCCACTTGGTCACCATGATTTTATGTCAACATTAACACCATTGACTTCAGCTGAGCCCTACAGGCACAAAGCTTGTGTGATGGGGTGGGAAACTGGCCCACTTTAGGATTATGTATATAATATTATTTAAAAGACAAAGATACAAATCCCAGGAGTGTGTAAGTATCCTGAAGTCTCTGAATGTAGACTTTTCCCACTGAAATCAAAAGCAGAGCATCTGTGTATGGGGAGGAGTGGAATCAGGTGTCCTCTACCTGCCATTGGCAAGACATGGCCGTCAACAATGCACTTTTTGGGGATGGATGTAGAGTGTAGGACAGGATGGATGCTCTGGAAAAAAGAGAGGTCACTAAAGAGAAAGGTGTGTCTTCCTCCCTGAGAACCTCCTCCCCTGGTCCTAAATACCTTGTTTCTCATTACTTCATACACTAGGATCTATTTTTAATGCTTCTCAAATTAGTAATATAATTCTTTTTTTTTTTTTCCCCCATGTGTGTACGAATATAAAGACACGTAAACCCAAAGAAAGACAGGAGGTGTTTTCTACCTTGTTGATCATTGTTTTGGGTTTTTTTCATTATAAGTCTTTTGGAAGTGCAATTATATTAGACATCCTGGGCTGGCCATGAAGATGAGTAAAACAGTTCGGGAGAAGAAAAGGTTTGTGAATATTTCAGGATAATTATTAACAGTTAGCCCCAGACCCAGAAAAAAAATATTAAAAAGAAAAAAAAATAATTAAAAAAAAAAAAAAAAAAAAAAAAAAAAAAAAAAAAGCAAAGAAAAAGAGAGAAAAAGAGTTTCGCCTGTTACTGATTTCCTTTTTGGTTTCAGGGACCATTGTTTGTTTTAATGACCGGAAAAGAGAGCTGTCAGAAGACATTTGCATAGTGCAAATAGGGTCACAAATCAGAGGGGCTGTGGAGATCGTGTAGCAGTGAGCCAGCACCCATTGGTGTGCAGCTATGAGGACGAGGTTGTTTTCTCTAGTAATGGGGAAAAGCTGATAGGTTTTCCACATGTAATTGAGGGCTCAGGCAATTTTGGGGAAGAAAAGCTTCCCGCTTGCAGCAGGGTCTGCTGGGCTCTCATGAAGGCGTTGCTGTTTGTTTATTTTTCTAGCTGTGTGCTTAAGATGCATTCTTTGAAAATTTAGCTGATGGGTCTGTTTGTATAGACTGCACTGCTGGTGAGTTAGACCAGGGGTTTGTGTTCATTTGGGAAAAGAGAAAGAATCCTGGCCATCAGAAATGTTTACTATATCAGGAAATGAATTCACTACTTGAGGGTTCCAGTGGATATAAAACAAAAATTAAAACAAGAGCCTTGTATAAACCCACTTTGTATTGTCTCCTCCATAAACAGCCCCATACGTGACAAAGCTCGGAGTGAGTGAGAGAGGTAGTTTTATTGGGGCATGTGGAAGCGAGTTAATTGCTGTCGTTTTTTGATTGTTTTTTTGCACATGTTGGTGAGTTTGAAGTGAAATCTGGTTGTCTTTTCTTTCTCCCGTTCCAGGGAGAGCTGAGCCTTTGCTGAGAAATAACACTAGGCAAAATGACTTCAAGCTGTCACCATTACACAACCTAAACTTTATTTCTTCATTAATGCATTACAGAGCAAAAAAACAATGAGAGCATTCCTCTGGAATGTGTGTTTACTGAGCACAAAATGATATGTTTACTGAAATAGCAGTTGCTGCTGGGTTACCCAGTGGGAGAGAGCTCTCTCTTACCACACCGGTCCGAGATCCCCGTGTCGCTCTGCTCCGCGGCCTTCAACGCCAGTGATCTCCCACTTGCCAAGAGGGTCCTCTGGGAAAAAGCAATGGTGGTGCTGGCCAGAGCTGAGGCTCAGCATCATCCAGTGGCACCTTTCTGTTGTGTCCCACAAGCCCTGGAGGAACGGGGAAAAAGGAGAGGGATTTCAAGGCATCCCTTTCTGGAAAAAGCATGAGTCAGAAGAGAAGGGGATAAACCCAGGATTTCAGGGAGGGTGTCAGTGCTTCTCTTGCTGTGGGAGTGGGAGAAATGCCCAGGGCAGAGGACAGGTACTGGTGCCATGTGAATGAAGACTCCGTCCCCAAAGAGTGCGCAGAGGTGGTGGCTGGGGAGTGGCAGAGCAGCTCCTGGGTACAGCAATACTGGGGGGATGTGCCACAGGAGGGAGGGTGGGAGGGCAGGTGATATCCTTTGTGGTCACAGTAAACAAACATTCCTGATGGCCAGGATGAGATGGGCATGTTGCAAATGCCCCAAACAAAATCAGCCAGGGAAGGGAAGAAAGGGAGTTAGGTAGATAAAAGCAAATAAAATCAGTGAGGGAAATTTCGCCTTTATCCCAAGAGTCAAAGCAAACTGCGTGTGTATTAGTACATGTGTACATATGCAGGTGCACACTCGAACACCCTCCTATGCATCCAGTCTCCTAAATTCAAAGGCGATTCATTCTTTTCTCTTTATTCCACTAGGATTCAGTCCGCAAAAAACCCCAAATAATTAAGAAGGTTTTGCTCAGTACAACTGCCAAGCAGACATCAGGTTGGCTGCAGCACTGTTTGGTGTGGATATGGCTCTCCAGTGATTCATAACCAGCCCAGTCGGAACAGGGTTCATCAGTGCCCTAACCAACAAAAACACAACTGCAATGTTTTCAGTTTTTTCCCTTCTCCTTTAAAGAGAAATGCACACACACATGCAGAGGAAAAACAGAACTAGAGAATGCTTTCTAACCTGGTACAGCATATTACACTAATTAAGGGATGCTGTTACTCATGCATCATTCACGACTCTGCCAAAACTGGGAACAAACAGTCCCTACAATCTTGATCAGACTGTCTGAGCTGAACTTTGTAGAGTTTTCCAATCTGAAAAAGGCCAAATAGGAAACATCCTTCCCCACTGCTAACTCCTGTAATTGTCAGCATACTGGGCAGTGTCCTTACCCTGATCTGCTTCTCTATTGATATTTTTGTCCAGCAGTGACTGCAGGGCAGGTGAAGGGGGTCTGAAAATGTCATGTGCTGTCATCTTTCCGTGGGGTTGCCGCAGAGACTTCAGAGGCTCCGTGTTGGGTCAGCTCCCCCCATGGTGGCAAAGTCTCTGCAAATGAGAAGGAAGTTGAACCCAGACACCTTCTCTGCCCTGGAGATAAAAGCGTCTCCTTGCTGAGATGGCTTTTGCTCTGGTTACTGTGGTGTTCATGTTTTTTGGTGTCTTGTCCGACACCACAAGGACAGGGGGACACTGCTGCCAGGAGAGGCAGAGGCATCATACCTCTGCCCAACACTTCTTGGTGAGGTGTGAAGGAGAGCTGGGGAAGTCATGGAATCAAAGAACCATTAAGGTTGGAAAAGACCTTTAAGATCATCAAATCCAGCTATCAAGTCCTTCAAGGTGTCTCCAGACGTGGCTGAGAGAGGCCAGGAAAATGTTCTATTTGTATACTGCCATGAATGCATCTCGGCACCACACTGAGAAGGATTGACAGGAGCTGCAGAAAGGCTGAGTAAAATTTTCCAAAATACCTAAGTGACGTGGAAGCCTCCTGTCCTATTTTTAAAATGTGACTGAAGCACGTGAGACTCAGAGCCTTAAAGGTACCACTGCAGATAGCTCTTTAGAGCTGGGCACACAAAAGAGCACCTCCATCCTACTGGCCCGATGATCCATCCTCCCCAGCCTGGGGTCCTATCTCCTCTCAGTCACATCATTTCAGACTCTCACACCCAACAGGAGGTTGCCTGTTCTGCAAGTCCTACAGGGACCTGCACAGATGTCTCTCTCCATCCCACAACAGAGATCTCCTCTCTTTCCTTCCACCAGTCCCACCAGATATACATTGTACTTGGGCTTTGCTTCCACCCCTGCTGCCCTTGGGGTTTTTTTCCCCGCCTCTTTCCTTTGCTTTTGCAGAAACCCCTGCCCGGTGGTAATTCCTCTCCAGCCCAGTCAGCTTCCAGCTGGGACCCAACTCTCCCAGCTGCTGTGTGTGGGCACATTCCTCACAGCAGAACTTGTAACTCCACAGTAGGAAGCAAGGTGACTTTAGCTGTGTCTTTTCCTGCTGGCCAATGTGGTGTGTGAGCTCAAGCCCGGATGGCTTGGCCCAAAATATCTCAGGCTGCTTCCTCAGTAATGAAATGTCTCCTATTTATTGCTGCTGATTATTGCTAATGACAAAGGCAGGTGGCTGGGGAAGGCAAAAGGAGAATGGCAAGGCTCAGAGAGATGGGGGAAGATAGAAAGGTCAAAAAGCAGTTATTTTAGCTGCCGGCTTTGTGCAATTTTGGAAGCAGAGGACTGTTTGCATTAGATGTAGAAAGCACAGGTTTTAGCTGCAACAGCACACTCTTCCCACTCCGTGTTTTTGCAAAACTTTCTGCCTATTTGTAGCACCTCCTGCTGTATTGCTCACACCAGCCCTCCTCACTCAAGAAATATACTGGAGCCATACGTCGGAGCCGTATGTCTCATCGGCATAGTGAGACTTGAGCAGAATCTATTGCCAGAGGCAGAAATACTCTCATGGATGCAGCCAGTAGAATAGGTGGAAATTTTCCAAATTTCTTTTTGCAGAGGGAACATTTATCCCCATGAAAAATGTGGAGGGACTGAAGGGAAGGCTTAATAATGACTTTTATGACATACCCTTTCCCATCTCTAACTTCTTTTAATTGTCTTTTCTATCTTACAATGCCCTTGTGGAGCCCCTGCTCTCTCACTGATGTCAAGGCAGGAACAGTGAGGAAAGAAATATTGTCACCCAAGCTGCGGTGCTGAAAGCTCCTTCTTGTCAGCACTGATACAAATAACCATATAGATACCAGGACGTGCTCCTAAAGTTTCTGTCATTGCGCAAGGGCCCTTCTGGCCTCTCAGCTGCTGCTGCAGTGCAGTGCTCCTGACATTCCCATGTTTCTCCTGAGAAAATCCTTTCCCTATGGACCAGGAGATGGCATGAAGGGTGCTGCGTCACAACAGTGCTGCTGTCAGTGAGAATGGAGTGAGAGGTAGGTATGAGAAGATGAGGGTTTGCAGAACATCAGCAAAAGGCAGGCTGAGTCCTGGGAGCCTGGACACTTCAGCTGGCACACAGCAGGAGTGTCCTCCAAACACCATCTCTACAGCACAAATTCATCTAATTTTTAATTGCCAGAATGTCTATTTTGCTTTACTCTGAAGTTGCATGATGCCAGTAGAGCCATGGATGATTTCAGCTTGTTTCTCTACAACCTGCTGAACCCTTGGGACCACCACACACCCTTCAGGTACCATCAGTTACATCCCTTCTGGCGTGATGCAGCACTGACCCTCACACCAGGGAGCTGCAGTGTGGAAGCCAGGACTGCTCAGATGAAGGCCTCTGATAATTATCCACCCTCCCACTTCCCTGCTGCATGGACCAGATAGCTGCAAGCCAAGGCCATTACTCAGCATATCATCAGGTGTGTAGCTGTGTCCTGAGCACTCCAAATTGGCAGGGAGATGACTATTGGAGGGAAGCTGAAGCCAAAAGGGCTGTGGAATCTGGCCAAATCTGCTGTCGATTTTAAAGCTGATTCCGCTGTTCCTCCCATGGAGCAAAACAACCATATTTTTCACTTTGCAAAGGACAAAGCTCAACAGGACTTTTTTTTCTTTTCTTTTCTTTTTTTTTTCTTTTTTTTTTCTTTTTTGGCTTTTTTTGGTTGTGCTTGCTAGGAATTTATTGAACGCTGTTGCATTATTCTTCTTGCTGTCAGGAAACAGGCTGACTGCCCTCACAAAGTTTGGCTACTGAGCAACTAGGCTGCATGGGGCTTTTTGGCCACTGGTGAGGCTACTGTCTTAGATGGTGGCCTATGAATGTCCTTCAAACATTTGGCATTGAAGACCTTTGCCGTCAGCCTCTGGAAGTTCCCCTATCAGTGGGAGGTGAGTGGGTAGCACAGCTTCTGGGCCCAAAGACAGGAAAAGACTACTACCATAAAATCTGTAACACAACATCTGCTTTGGTTTATACTCTGTGTGCTGCATTTCAACCTCAGAGAATGGCCTTGAGCTGCTCGGGATGTGTGGTGCATTGGCCAGGGCTGTTGGGGAAGGTGCCCCATTCCCTGGCATTGTCAGCTCATCCCACAGGCTGAGAAATGCATAGTCCTTTGATGGGAAGTTTGTAAATCTGAACCCTCCTTCCCTATTGCTTCAGTGGAAAGCTTGGGAGGAAAAAGCCTGCAGTATTTTCTTGGTATGGGGATGAGAGGCAGAAACAGGTTGTGAGAAGGGACAGTAGCATGAACAGAGCAGCAAATTACACTTGTCCTTTACTCCCTCCTTCTAGTTATCCATCATGATTTTGCACCTGACCCATCCACCTCCATATACAACAAAAATTTGGTGCCTGGCCACCTGCCAGCCATCCTCTTTCTGTGCTGGAGCTGGTCTCATTCAGGGGAAAATTCCCCTGCCCTGGAGAAACCGGAGAGAGAAGCAGTTTCCCTGGGTTTGTTCTATTATTCATTGTTATCCTCCCCTCAGGCCGCCCTGAACAATTTCCTTCCCCTCCCCTCCATGTACACCCTTCAAATGGTTTTAGAATATGGCACTGAAAAATAAAGTTTTAAAAAAAACCACCAAATACCCAAGGCATTGAAAACATTCAAATATATTGCTCAGCTCTTTCCTCCCTGCACCATTGTCTTAGGAAGGCTGGCACGGGACCAGACTTCTTTCTTATTACCAATCTTAACTATTCCACTGGGCATCGAAAAATAAAGCCCTATAAAAGTCACTAATTAAATAAGTTCTCCCATCTGACCTAATACAAGCAACATGGGAGGTTGTGTGATTTTTTTTTTTTTTTTAAGTATTTTTCTTTTTTCCCTCCTTTTTGTAGAGCCCACTTTTCTGATGGGGATTCGTTGTTTTTCTGGTAGGGGAGAGGGATTTCAAGGTCATGGAATGAATAAATGATGATAATGCGTGGCTGCGGGGAGAAGCGAGCACAGCGAGCGCGCAATGAGCACGGCAGCAGCCGAGGTGCTTCCTGCCTGCCCGGTCCCTTCCAGTGAGGACAGGGCTGCAGCTGTCCCTCCCTGTGGCTGCTGAGTATGTGTTGTCCTCCCTGCTTTTGTTTGCCGTGGTGGCTGCTTGCTTTTGTAATTATCATTTTTATTTTCTTCTCTCACGACTCAAGAGTGGATGATTATCTCATCTGAATGTCCCCCACCCCAAGGCTCTGTGGGGCTCCTTGGCTCCGGGCCTTGTGGGATGTGGGCTCGCCCCAAAGCAAGCGAAACAGAAAATTAACGGCTGTATTTCCTGTTATTCTTGGGAGTTTTAGATGGATTCATGAAGATAGATCCTCGCCATGCTGAGCCGCGGTAGTTCCAGCGCTATTTGCCCATGCTTGCTCTTTTTCTCTGCTCCTTGGGCATGAGCCCACCAGTGGGATGAGTTGGGCAGCTCCAGCTCACTGCCCACTGCCGGGGCTGCACGGGGCAGTGCTCTTTCCTTTTCTCCTTACTCACTGGCTAATGAGTTCTCCTCTTGCAAGAACATCCTGAGGTTTTCTAATAACAGGAAGTGGCGCGCTGCCTGCCCCGTGGTCCAGCCGCATGCGGGAAGAGGTGTGGCTGCCTTCAATTTCGAGGAACAGCAGTGTCATGACCTGCCCCAATCACAGTGTGCTCTCCCCTCGGCACCCGCCTTGCTGCCTCCAGCACTGTTGTTTCACTTACTACCTGAGTAACCCAAGGGATTACAACCAGGGCTGGCCCTGCAGAAACAGGCATCTTGGGGGACAGAGCTGCAGCTGATGAAAAGAGGCAGGTAGGGGTGGGGATGCTGAGTCCAGGGAAATGTAAAAATGGACATTCTGCTGTGTCTGCCCTGGTTCAGGTTGCCAAAGACCCTGAAGTCTTCAGTGAAACAGGTGCTGAAGGGTTCGAAGATCACCAGAGGGTTTCCCACATCTCTTTCCCTTTTTTAAATGCAGGATCTGTGGCAGTGTAGGGCCTTGTCCTTTAATGAAGTGATGGATGGGATCTGCCCAGACAGACAAGCTCTTCATCTGGAGAGCCAGGCAGCGCAGATCCCTGGGGACGCCTCCCAGCAGTCCTGATTTAGCTTATTCTAGGCCATGCAGAGAATTATTAGCTGCAGGAGTCTGCCTCTCTCCTCTCCTCGTTGAGACTACTTTTCCTATTTTAGCTTGGTGCTTTGCTTTCCCCCCACATGAGCTATTTATTCTATAGCTTTTACACTATAAAATCTAGGAAAAATAAACAGCAGATGAGAGGGGGCTGTGGCTATCAGGGAGGGCAGGGATGTGTGCATGGAGCTTGGAGAGGGTGGTAGGAGCCTTCCCTAATGCTACCTCCTGGAGTATGGTCCCTGAGCCAGGGCAAGCAGCATCTGCCCAGCTTTATTCCTGTGTCTGTCGTGGTTAAGCACAGCTGTTCGTTTTGAGCCCAAGGTAGCAAAACAAACCAGAGCTACCTCATGGAGCCAGCAGGCTCATTGCTTAACCCATGGAAAGACTTCACATGATTTTTCTGTGACCAGTCACTTCAAATCTTCCGTGAAATGCCCCCTGGCCATTAACGTTACGCGAATATTCCTGTGTACTCATTTATTAATGAGAGGCCCGTGGAAATGACAAACCCTAAACAAATGCAGGAGACCGTTCACAGAACAATTATATTTGCTTTTCACCAGCTTGCGACCTGGAAAAAAACATCACTGAATTTGGATCATGTCAATCTAGTCATGAGACAAATATGTTGTGTGACTTGGCTTAAGTAATGGGGCTCTCCGCTGGCTTTCCGAGGGCTGGTGGTCGCTTTTGGGACTCAGCAAGTTCCAATTCAGTTGACACTTCACACAAGTTGCACTATTTTTTTGTGCACCATCTGTAGTCTCAAAAGGCTTCCTCCCTCATGGGTCTTGTGCTGAATATGTGGTGGGAAACAGTATCAAAGATACCTGCCCAGGCCTCTTAGGAGATGGTTTCCAGAAACAAAAAGCAAACAAGCTGCAGATCTAATGCCAGGGTAAGGACGGCACGGAGCGAGCTCATTGCCAAGCTTTGTAAGACATCCTGGTGAAGGCATTAGCAGGATTTACTTGGCATCTTACCCTGCAACTCAAGGGAGGAACCCTTCAAATTTCCATGTTCTTCTCTATGAAGAATATAAAACACATGCACTATTGCCAATTTATTGCCTCAGGAAGGTTGATCATGACAGAGGCCAAGTCTTGAACACAGAGAGGAACAGTCCTCCATCAATGGCAATGATCATTGAAAATTTAATATGATGTCCGGCATCATGGCATATCTCAAATGGGAAGATCTGTGGACTTGGCCCTCTCTCTGGTGACTTTCTCTGGACAGCTGAGGACTCTCATTGCTATCTTACATTGTGAAGTTCCCTGGAAATACCTGTGTTCCTGGAGGCTGCCCAGTGGGGACGACTTTTATTTTTCCATGTGTTTAAGGCTGACACCAAGAATAGTTGTTTAGAGGCTGCTCTGGGAAAAGGAGGGGAAAAGTCACATTGCTTCTCTAACCAAGAAAAGCCATGGCTAAAGGTAACAATTTACTTTTCTGCAGGTGCTTTCTTTGGGGGGCACTCCATGTCTCCTGCAAGTTCTTGTGCTTCATGGTCAGTGCAGTCCAGGCTGAAAGCTTTTTTGGTGGAAGAACATGGCACTGGGTGAGGTGGTAGGAATCAATGCTCTTCAGGGCAGGAGAGGGCTGCAGGGCTTTTGGTAAGTAAATAAACCATTTGTTACTGAGCAGTAAAGAAAATTATAATTGCCACAAAGCTTTTTCTGCAGGAAAATGTTGTCAACTCATGATGGACGGCCAGGTTTAAGGCGACAGGGAAACTAAGTAGATCATAAATATATCCTAGCTTACCCTCTAACAACAAACCTCCAGAAACAGCTTTTGGGTGGTTGGTGCTTAGGGACTTTAAAAGACAAAAAAACTGAGATGTCTCCTACAGAAGGCATGCAAATGAACCAAATTATTTTACTGTTGTGCTTAAAGACCTCTACAGAGAGTACAGAAAACGGGGTATTGTCTGGTATTCATGCATACCTTAAATACATCAGTTCAGCTGTGAATTTGCATCCAAGTAAATCTGTAACCAGACGCTTGGTAAAAAGGGCTTCTCTTGTTTCTAGGGTTTTTGGGGGTTTTTTTTGGGTTTTGTTTTTGGTTTTTGGGAGGTTTTTTTTTAATGCTTCAATGGAAATACCCCCATGTTTCTAGCTTGTTAGGACACAGTCAAGAAGGGAATAACCCATTACACACTTCATTATTTTCCAGATAGCAGAGGAAATCTCCGAGGAATATTTGAAATACAAAGGGTAGTATAATATCTAAAATCAAATTACATGAATTTTGATAAAGTGTCAGCATCTGCAACTGGTAATGCTAATGCTCATTTTTGGGGAGCCATTACTCAATCTGCATCTCAGTAGCAAATGAGAGGAGGATTGACTATAAGCAGCTGCTCTGTTCATTTTCTAAATAATACTAAAAAATATGGTATATATTGATCCCTCCTTTTTACCTTTCCTTATTTGCAAATCAAAGCTTCAGAATTATCCCTGATATTTTTCAACATCAACCTCTGAAATACAGAAACACTGAAGCTAATCCCTACATGCAAGAAGCAGCATTTGATGGGCTAAGATATTCTTTATGATAGTCTTAAAACCAGAATTACCCAGTCCAGTACATGCTGAAATTTACAGTGGTGCATTAAAGCTATGACAAACAACCTCAGACGAATAATTTGGTCATAACTCTTATTTCAGTACACATTATGGTGAAGCAATGTAAGTGGAAAAGGATGCTGTTGGGTAGCATTGGACACCAACTTTCAGTGCCAGACTCCAGATTTCAACTTCAACCAGCAAAATGATCTTAACCTACTTTATGGGGTTTTTTTCCTGGGGGAAAAAAAAAAAAAAAAAAAAAAAAAAGGTCCTGTTCTTTTTTTTTTCAGAAACTAGCAATTTTATAATATGTTTGAAACTTGAGAAGAGACTGGATATGCTTTGTCTCCATGAGAACTACTTCGTTCTGATAGATTTAGTGGAGAATGGGTCTGTGCTCCATGAATCTTCCCCTAAGAAATATCTGAATGTATTGTTTCCAAACACTAATTCTCTCAACTTCTTAAAGTCCCTTGGCACTTATTATATTCATTCCTCACAAGCAGTAGTGAAAACAAATGTTCTTTGTGTAAACAGATTTTGACAGAATGTGGGAAACTTAAATAAATATGGTTATAATATGGTATAAAAATCAACTTCAAATTTGAAGCAAACTGAAAGTGCATGGGTAAAGAGTCTTGTCACTCATCTTCAAAAAAAATATCCAAACCCAAATATATCCCGAGATATATTAAAACAGGTAAATATCAGCTCTGAGGCTCCCAACTGCGTCATATGTTTGAAGACATATTTACACGAGAACTGTGTAAATATACAACGTTAAGTAAAACAGTTGCTCCAAAATGTCCTTTCACATAGAACATGCTCTCATATGTGTTATTCTGCTCCAAGAAAAATGAGCATCCTACCAGTGGTGTTTTCCTCAGCTGGCCAGAGGTGTGGGGTGTAGCTCTTCCTTTGGGGTGGGCAGTTATGTCATAGGACTGATGGAAACTAAGGATATTTTGAAACATTTACATGGCTTATTTAAGTTAGAGGGAAAAAAGGAAAAGGTACTTACTCCAGAAAGCACAACTGGCCACAAAGACTTTCTATGAGATTGGATACCCTGGGTGGTTTTCTGAGGCATGAGGCCAAAGGCCAAAAGAGCAAAGCCACCCAAAAAGTGTCATAATTACCCTTTGGGGCAATGGCTGCGTGAAATGGAACTTTTGAATAAAGACAAGGAAAACCCATTAAGTAATATTATTGACATGTGTCTGACATCGCCAGTAGCCAATCAGCACTTGCCACTTGTGCTCTGGATTTCTGAAATAATTTCTTAATGGAATAAGGGGTTTCCAATGCATAATGTCTTTCTACAGATGCTAGAGGATGCGAGTTTGCCAGCTATTCACGTTCCCAGCCTACATGCTGCTAATAAATTCAAAATTTAGTTGAAGCAGAGTAGTAGTTCTCTGTTATATCAGTATTGCAAACAAGTTCCAGCTTCATGCAATAACATAAAATTGCCATATATCAGCATTTCCTAAGCACCTGTCCCTGGCAGTGCCAAGCCACTCTGAGAATTACAGGGGGAAGAAATGAGAGAGACCATTTTCCATGCAAGATGTAGTGCTGCGGCGACAAATATACCTTTTGATTACATAGTGCAAACAGACTTCAGTGCCAATTTCAGAGGCAAAATGAAGGAAAAATAGGGTTCAGACGATGCTACAAGCCTGAAAAATGTGTCTGGACCACATAAGAAAGGCATAAATGGAAGATTTGTGACTCCTGAGGTTTTTTAAGCTTTAGGGTCCAAACAGCTGCTTTACTGCCATGTTTAATAGCAAAGCACTTTTAAGGAGAAGTGAAATCAGAGCTGAAAGAGGATGAGCTGAGTAATGCAGTTATAGAACCAAAGCTGGATACCCATTTACTGGAGGCTTATATGGTGGTCATGCAGAGTGGGGTAGTCCCCAAACCAAATAATATCTCACCTCCAAAAGCCCTTCTCCTTACCTGCATCATGACATGGACACAGATTCTGTTGGGCTGGATGTGGAGAAAACATTTTTCCAGAGGACAGCATATAAGCAAAGTACACTCCCACTCTCTGGGCTTAGGGAGAAAATGGACTCCTCTTTCTTTGTATGTACAGTGTGATGTGAAGATGCTGATGACTCTAAAGAATTGATCCTTTTATTTGATTTTTTTTTTACAACACTGAGATTCTGCACCTTTAAAAGTATTTATTTTCAGAGTTCAGAGCAAATGTCAAATCTGCTCAGTTTAAGGAAGTTGACCCTGCTTTTGAGAAGCAATTTAGTATTAGTAACTCAAAAATTCAGGTATTAATCACAGCTAAAAATGACACTTGAGAAAGTGGGTGACTGTTAATCTTTTGGAGGTGTATTGGGTGTGCATCTGTTGGGTGAGTGGTACTTTACAACTTGAGTTGGGATGGCCAGTGAATCACAGATGCTATTTCTGAGACTTTAACATAGCCTTACTTAGACTTAGCCCTCATCCATATGTTGCACCCATCTTAGCACATATCGTGGTGGCTTTACTGTGTCCTTTTGATCACTGAATCAGCCCGTATGATCTGATGATGTGTCATGCACCAGGGGCAGCTCAAGCACAACCTTTCTGTCTTGCCTACACAGTTGTGGTTGGTGAGATGGCTGCAGATTGAGTTGGATGATATCTGGCATTCTTTGTGGGAGTTTCTGCTCTTCCTCATGTGCCAAGTAAGACAAGCTAAGGTCTCCTTCATGTAGTCAGGTATGCAAGGACCTAAGGAGGGGCACAGCCCTTCAGAGAAAAGGGGATGTGGGTGTGAGACCTTCCCATTTCCTCCACAGGGATGCCCAAGCAGACATGGACCCCAGATTCTCATGCCAAGACCCTTCTCTGCCTTGCAGGGACTACACAGTGAAGGGTGGCAGCTGCTCACCTGTCAGTACCCACAGGGTTTCATGGAAGGGAAGGGTCCCTTGAGGGAGAAGGCTAGGGCTGTCTGATTAGGTGAGGAAAGCCAGCTCTCAGACCACCTCATGGTGGGAGGTGGACTTGTTTATCAGCAGAGCTTGCCTGGTGCCACCCCTTTTCATTTTGGACTGAGTCAACCCCCCAGACACCAATGAATGAGCTCTTGTAAACAAACACCAGTTCAGTTTTTGTTGTTGTTGCTGCTGCTGTTAAATGTTTTTCTTCCTTTTCCAGATAAAACTGCTTTGCCTTCAGAAAACAGGGCAACATAACCTTTGCAGACACTTGAGCAATTTTTGAATGTTCTCAGTCGGCATGGGAGCCTTTGCTTTCCTGGTGAAAGAGGCACGACCATGGGCAGTAAACAGCTCTGGGGCAGTGGAGAGGACACAGTGAAAGTGCATTAAAATATAAAGAGAGACTCAAAACTCTTCCTTGACCTCACCACCTTTGGTGGCATGTGGGAAGAGGTGCAACAAGGGTGTCTAGTGGAGTCCACAATGTCTTGTCTGTCTCTTTCATCTTCCCACTCTATTTTCCTCTTTGTTAAGTGATTTTTTTTCTTAATTATTATTCTGCTCCTCTCGTGCTTGTGTATCCCTGGTTATACCACTAGCTTCCCTTTGCCCATGGTTGAGCATTAGTGGTTAACAGCACAGCGTGTCCCACCAGCTCGTGTATGGTTGGCCCTGGAGCTGATGGCTTTTGAGGGACAGAGTGTCCCCTTCGCTGTAACCAGAGTGGATAAGATGCCTCTGGCAGCAATACTAATGCAAGTCTTTGGTTTTCCCATTTTGTCCTTTCCTGCTCCCTCTGTCAGATCTGGTGGCCCAGGAAAAGAAATAAGCTGTGTCTTGCTC
Source organism: Chamaea fasciata (assembly GCF_029207755.1). NCBI lineage: Eukaryota > Metazoa > Chordata > Aves > Passeriformes > Sylviidae > Chamaea > Chamaea fasciata. The sequence continues at coordinate 15,769,779 of NW_027094092.1, read as the reverse complement.
AGATGCCAGATGCTGCTCTGCATGGGGAAGAACTTGGGTCTTTTTCCCAAAATGACTGTGCATGTCTTTTGTTTGCTTGGCCACAGCACCAAACTGGAAGTGCCGGGGCCATCTCAAAAGTCAGAGGGGATTTTGCCTTTGCACATCAAAGTTTGGGGGTTGAGGGTTATGAAACTTCAGATGACTAAACTGATCTCATGGGATATTGCCTTCCCTTGGGTGAACATGCTCCCAAGGGTTTGATTCATTCATGCATTAAATTGAGTGACTTCACTCTTGTTTAATGCAAAAATACAATCTTTTCTGTGCTTACTACAATAGCTCAGCCACAGACTGGGAGTTTTGGTAAAGAAGAAATTACACTTCACTTTAGGGTCAGCCAGAAAACTTCTTTGACATCAGCTTTTCTCTTTTTCTTCTTCCAGTTTTTCACCTTGAAGCCATTGAAGACCAGGAACCCCAGTTCACAGAATGCTTTTGGCATCAGTGGACTCCTCCTTGCCACGCATCGAGCAACCCTGCAGCAGCAGCATGGCAGCTCTGCATCCTGACACAATCAATTGTGGGCATAGGGACATCAAGGAAAGCAAGCTGCATGTTCCTCCCCCTTGGCTCGCCTCTCCTAGCACTGCAAGACACAGAAGTTGAAAGTTAAGCTTTTGAGTTACCAGCAATTTCCACTTTGGTGCATTATTGACTTTGCTGCAGTGCTTTTAAAAGCCTGTTTATAAGACAATAGACAATGGGAGAAGTTGCTGAGGCTCCCAGTGGACATATGTTGACAATAAACCCCGGTAACAGAGGTCAAATGTGTGTTCCCAGAATAGCAGAGGGTAACTTGCTGCCTGAGGAACGTCACACTGCAAACGAACCAATACAGAAGAGAAGTCTGATTGTTTGGGCCACTGAGTCAGCTTGGCCCAAGAAGACTAGTTTTCCAGGAGATCTGATCTCTTCACTTACTGCAAGGACATGACAACATGTCTCTCCCATTGGCAATGCTTATGTGTATGCAAAGGTCCCTGTAGTCATAGATATAAAGCTGTTGGAAATGATTTGAAGTGTCAAGAGGCAGCACCACCCTGAATGTCACGTTCTTGACCAGGTGCCCCCGTTGGTGGAAAGCCTCTCTCCAAGTGAGACACGAGAGTGAATCAGACAACAGTTTCATGTGGGTGGGGTGGCTCTGCACAGTATTGGGGGAGTGAAGAAAATATAAAACGCTGTGTCCTATTTTTAAGAAGTTGTAACTTAGCTTTACTTTTCCCTCGTATGAAGTCCCCTTGGGCGGGAAAGCATTTTTAACACATGGTTTGCAAAAAGAAAAAAAATTACTGACCTAGTGGAGATTTCATCTTTTGCTGGTCACTCCCGCTCCTTGCAGCTGCCGAAAAGAATTCGGAGCTTCTTTTTTTCAGTGGCTGCAGATGCACTGAATGTGCACTGATAGCCAGAGGATGGTAGGATGGCTGACTGAATAGGACAACCCACAGTCATTTATGTCAAAGACTAATTGCTGGCAGGCAGGCTGCTCAGATTGAGTTTCATGTTTTGGGAGCCTGTCACACCAAGTTCTCCCTGGTGCTATAGGAGCTGTGCTGTCTGCAAGGTGTTTTGAGTAGCAATGTGAGCACATATGTGAGCACTGGGGCAGACAGGATGGTCTGCACAGGCTCCAGAAGCATTTTGGCAAACAGAAACTCTCTCCTTGAAAACACATGGGTGTCAGTGTAGTGAAAATACCTCCATCTACAAAGGGATCCAAAACTGGCTGTGGGACAATCCAAGTCTCCTCCATGGGCCATCTCCACAGCAGAAGGGAAGTGGAGTTGCTAACATGCATTGACAACAATTGTCCTATGTTTAATGCTTATTTTTACTCTTCTTGCCTCAATTTTTCCTGGCACATGAATGGTTGAAAGCAAAGGCACCACACCCTGGTGTGGTGAGGGATATTACAGTGGGAACACATGCCAGGGTTACAATTACATTCTAGGTCTCCCTTGATTGGTATCACAATGATTTTGCGACAAACTTTGTGAACATCCAAAGCTCTGGGCCAAGAAACAGGTGTTGGTTTCTTTTCATTCTGGAGCCCTTTAGTGAGCAGCAAACAGTGGAGATTGGAAGCAGTTGCACTGTATGGGTCATGTTGGTGGGCTAAATACATTTTCTTTTTCAGAAGATTGTGTTGCTAAAGCCAGTAGAGTCACTTAAAGACCCTGAGACGTGTAAACTAGGGCCACATGGCCAAGCTAGCAGAGGACACTGCATGCTGGCCAATCCCTCATGCTGCTGCACAGCTATGTTCCATTCAACTCACAGACTTGGCCTCCAGTTCAAATGGAGATGGACTGGGGTGTGAAGAGTGACAGGGTTAATGGTACCTAGCAGAAAAACTGGAGGGATAGTGTTTCCAACAAAGTGTGTGACTTCAACATTTCCCAACCAAAATATTGGTTCTTCTTGGTTATTGAATTTCTGCAGCCAAATTCACAGCTCAGCCATCCAGCCCAGTACGCTGACGTCTTCACAGCAACTGGCTCATTTTGAGCAAAGTTCCTTGAGGGGCTTTTTTTTATTATTAATATTTTGAACTGTCTGGCCTAGAATATATAGATGGTAAAATAATTATTGGATCTCTGAAAAGATGTATTTGTGGAAATCCTCTTCCACCTTCATAAATTCCCCTGCTAGTGGTAAGTTTTGCCTAAGAAAAGGAAACTAGCAGCGACAATCATGACCTGGACACCCCTTTGCTGGTATAGTAACACGTTGAAGGTCTTGCTGAAGGAACAATTTATTTAGGTCTTTTAAATTATCTGCATGTCTGTTTGTGGGGGGTATTCACTCTCTTGAAAATTTTGCTGTCCAGCCATATAACACACTTCTCCAGTCTGTGCAAGCCATGAGAGAGGAAAAGTTTTACGATGCCATGCAGTCTAATTATAGTCGGTAGCTGATGAGTCTTCATATCCTCCTTAGTTTTTATGTCCAATCCTTCATAAAAATGCCAGAATTCTAGGAGGAGTGGGAAAAGTACCTGTACAAAATGATCAGATCAGCATAGAAGGTAAATACCATTTGAAGACCCAGCAAAAACACTGTCCTGAAAAGGGGTTACCTATCTTCATCTTGTTTGAGTTGGAAATAATACTGAGATGTTTCTTCTCCATTCCCTTGTAAACAGGTGGCAATGAAAATGTTTTGCAGGTATTTAGACATTATTAACCTAGGGAATAATAGAATTGTAGAATGGTTTGGGTTGGAAGAGACCTTAAAGATAATTTAGTTCCAAACCCCCCTGCTGTGGACAGGGACTCCTTCCACTAGAGCAGGTTGCTCAGAATCCATCCAACCTGGCCTTAAACACTTTCAGAGATGGGGCTGGAAGTGAAGCCCCATCAACAACTTCTGCTCAACTTCTTTGTGCAACCTGTTCCAGTGTTTCACCATCCTCCAAGTAAAAAAACTTTTGTTAATATATAATGTAAACCTACTCTCTTTAAGTTTGAAGCCATTGCCCCTTGTCCTCTTCTGGAAAGTCTTCTAGAAGACTTCTAGAAAGTCCATTTCCATCTCTCCTGAAGCCTCCCTTCAGGTACTGGAAGGCTGAAATTAGTTCTACCCAAAGCCTTCTCCTTTTCAGGTTGAACAACCCAAACTTTCTCAGCCTTTCCTCATAGGAGAGGTGCTCCATCCCTCTAAATAACTTGGTGGCCCTCCTTTGGACTTGTTCCAGTAAGTCCACGTCTTTCATGTGCTGGGGACCCCAGAGATGGATGCAGCACTCCAGGTGGGATATCACCAGAGTGGAGGGGAAGAATCACCTGCCTCAACCTCCTGGCCACGATTCTCTTGATGAATCCCAGAACTTGATCCCTTCACCTGTGTCATTAATGAAGATACTAAGTAACACTTATCCCCGTACAGACCCCGAGGAACATTGCTTGCCGCTATGTCCATTGGGACTCTGAGCCATTGATGCGACCATGCAATCATCTTCTTATCCATCTAACAGCCCATTCATCAAATCCATCTCTCTTCAGTTTTAAGAGAAGGATGTTGTGGGGGACCGTGTCAAAGGCTTTAAAGAAGTCCAGATAAATGACACCTGTATCCCTTCCCTTGTCCATTGCACTCCATCATAGAAGGCCACTATGTTGGTCAGGCAGGGCTTCCCCTTGGAGAAGCCATGCTGGCTGTGTTGAATCACCTCCCTGTTCCCCATGTGCTTTAGCATTTTCAGCAAGGAGTTTGGAATTTCTTTGCAACCATCTTGGAGGGGAGGGGTGAACAAAGAAAAAAAATCAGTAAAGTCAGCACTGCATCATATACTTTAGGTACAAGCATTACACTCACAGGTCTCTCTTCTCACATCCAAAATGGACTCCACAGATATTTTTGTTTCTGGCACACTGTTATGGGCAGCAAGTGTCCCACCAAAGCCACTGATTCAGTTGTCTCATGGGCTGAGCTGTCCTGTAAATGAGAAAAGCAAAATTTTCCTCCATCCTACCAATGCTTTACAAAGTTGCTCAGGAAAATTTGAAATGCAAGAGGCAGCAGCAGTCTCATGTTAACTCACAGACTCCAGATATTTTACAACCTGAAGCTTTCCTTGCTGCCCTCAGTAATTCCTGCCTACACTCACACATCCAAATACTGTTGCACACATGTGCAAAAATCCGGGGTGATTTAACCTTTATTTTATCAAAATGGAATGTTTGATTTGCAATCGGCCAGGAAAAAAGTAGTTGCTCCTGACAGCAGCAATTACCTCAAACCCAGATCATGGGACTCTGATATTCAGCCTCTTGGAGAAGAGGCAGAGGGGCCTGGTGTTGGTAGACACCTTGCTGAAAAACAACTTTGTCGACTGGTCAAGACTCTATGTAACAATGCCACTTAGCAGTGACCAGTGACCTCACCTTCAGCTGTCTATTTGACTTTTGCTTAAGAAAACAAAATCCTTGGCTTACTCGGCTTAGATGTTCCATTACTTTTAATGTAAATTAGCTGATTTGTACCCATCTATGGCATACTATCCCAAAGCCTCTGTAACTGGTCATGATGAGGTAATTCCGCCCAAGTGATCAGACTATGCTCTTCCTCTTTTCTTCTCCTCTATTCGTAGTGGAGAAAGTGAGGAAGACAGTGGGTAAGGCTTTCTTGCACTTATCAAGTGAATATGAAATATTATTTCTTGAGATATTTTGCAGTTACTTTGAACCTCCTAAGTTCTGGCCTAAGCTGGTTCTGCATTGCCTGTCATGGGAGCAGCTAAACCTTGGTTAAAGAAGATTCTCCTTCCAGGAAAATGAGCTGGCAGCAAGGTTTTCACAGATGGAAACTGGAATGCTTCATGGTCCATGAGCCATGAGATATTTGGGTGAATGGTTCCTACTGGTTCTTTTGCTGCTATCTCAAAATCATCTAGTTGCCTGCTGTGTTACTCACCATGTGGCTGAAGGCATCAGCCCCTCTATTCTGTCCTCACCTGCATCTCACCATTGCCTGTTGGAAGTTATTATCCTTTTTGATGTCTGAACTGCCTGGGCAGTTGCCTTCTGAGCTACTTTCTGTTCTTTGCCAACCAATCTGAAGGGGCAGCATCCTGCAGCAGGAGAGTGGTTCAAGATAGTAAGTTGTCCAGCTGGCTCAGTTGCTTTTGGAAGATGTGTGATCATGCTGTAAATAGAACCATTTCCTGTGCTTTTCTTCCCAGACTTTATCTTGTTTATTCATATGAAAAGTACCTGGGGAATAGCTGCGCCTGGCCTTGGTTTTAATTTGTCTGTATTTCAGCAGCGTCATGTCATTACATTGGTGCAACATCAGAGTTGGAGGAAATTCATGTGGGTGACCTATTCTTGATAGCCCTTTAAGTGTGGCCAGATGGAGAGTGACCCAGTGGTGGCTACACATTGCACAGTGAGGAGCAGAAGTTACTGTGCGTGGCCGGGAATATATCAGAACCCTCATCACAGCTTGCTTAATAGATGAGATTTTTCCATGAAGCATAAGGCAGAGCAACCAGCTAAAAAGCTGTAGGATGTTCCTTGGAGGTCTCTGGCACCCTGATCAAGTGAGGAACTGCTCTCTGGCTCCTTTCTTCCAGAGATGTTTGGGGAGCCTTAGGTTAAGCAGAAGAGCTGCAAGCATGACCCTCTATGGCAGCACCTGCAGTGTGACTGCATGTGCATGGGATTTCTGCTCTACTCTCTTGTCCCCAGTCACTGTGGCTTGGGAAAACTGCATTTCACTGTGCCAGTTACCCATGTGTCACCTGTAGCACTTGGAGCAAGAAGCAGCTTTGTACAGCCAGATCTAAGGCACCCACTTCGTTAGTATCTTTCCTGCAAGGATCTCAAAACACTTAATACAGGGAAATTTTCTCAGGTTTTGCCAAAGGGCTGTCTAGAGCCAAAGGACAGAGTGATTTTTACAGAAGCACTATCAAACCTAGCTTCCTGAATGCTTTTCTAGGACCTGTTAAGGAATAGCGCTTGTACCCATCAGTCTCATCTATTTTTGGTTCTTGTGGCCACTAAATATTTTTTCAGTGTGTGACTGAGAACCCTCCACTTTAGGACTCAGGAGAACACTTAACTCATGACTGCTTCCATGCCACCATGTATCACCATTAAGTCAAGGCAGTACAGGAAGGAAATGTTCTGAGCCACTCAGATGGTAAGTGGGAAGCTTCACCAAATATTTAACAGGAGCAATCCAAAGAGCCAAAGGATGGCCACCACCCGCTTTGGGAGGCAGCAGTGGGGTGGTGAAATGCTCAGAGCTGTGGAAGGGTGTGCCAGTATTGAGGCAGTCAGGAATGCCTTCGCCTTCAGCCAATATTTGAGGCTCAGGGTTAGAAGCAGGCTGGTTTATGGGAGTGGTCCTAGTGAGCATGAGGCATGAGATAGCCTTGGATCACTGTTTCCCATTTCATTACCACCTCATATAAAAGGTTTTTAAAGAAAACCTTGGTTTCTCAGAGCCATTTAATAAAGCTGTAGAAAGGAAGATAGAGTCCTGCAGCATGCTGGGGAGATGGGATTAGCTGATATTCAACTACTTCAGCAGTGCACTTGGCTCAACACCCCTCACAGCCTTGCACGATTTCCAGGGCCTGAAGATCTCCTGCAGCTGGACCTATCATAGTGGTTTGTCCCAGGTGATCGCAGCAAAACACAACTTCACTTTCTAGGATTAAACTCCATGATTTCTTTGCTCTTAAGCAAGTTGCAGCTCTCTGGGGTCAGCAGCAACTCAGCCAGGTCCTGCTTTCAATTGCATACAGATGTAAAATGCCTGGTAATGTGGTGCTCTGCTATTCCCCCTGGGCAGAGCTGCTCTGCTGGACGCTGCACCTTTCCCCACCCATTGGGAGGCCAGACAGATCCCCTCAAAACAGCACAGTGACCCACTCCCCAGTGTTGCATTGGGACACTGTGCGCCTCCATGCTGTCTGGCTCTTCCACGGCTGGGAAAGGCTTTGGATGGAATTCATTCATTGCAATCAAAACCCAACAAGTACTGGAAGAAAGTTCAAATGTATGTGAAATAGCTTGTCCAAAAAGCTGGCAAAGGCAGCTTATTTTTCCTGTCTTACAAGAAGTTATGCAATCAAGTGATTAATTACCCGTGGCACAGTCTGAGGGGTGAAAGATTAATACTCCTGGAGACTGCTGCTGTTGACCTTGTGTTATACCCAGCATGGGAATAGCCTGAGCTTCCCAGAAGAATAAACCTTGCCCAATGGTGAGATTGTCTTCTCACTATAGTTGAGTGAAGAGGTTAAAGTTTTATTTTTCTTCTAAATTCTGTCCATCCAGCAGGAAATAGTACCATCAAAAGTCTCCCACCCATCTCCTGGAGAAAAAATAAAGCTCAAGTCTTTTATAATTCCAGGGCTGTGCCTCAGCCTGCTGCAGCAGTGGAGTGGGAGCCCAGCCTTGGACATGGGCGCAGCTGGGAAATGCTGTAGCAGCACTGTATGTATTAACTGGTTTCCAAACAACACTGGGAACCATTGCAACTGGTTGCAGTTAGTCCTGGGGGGATGAACCTCAAATTCAGTCACAACTGTAAACATTGGTTCTTGCCTGCACAGAATGCTCATTAATGCACATTGTAATATTTTTTCTTTCCTGGGGGAAGAAATCCTGGGGTGTGACAGAAGTTAAATCTGTGTGTGGTTGCAGCACTCATTCATTCATGCTGCTTGTCATGTGCAGCCCATGGGTGCCACGTTTCTGTGGCGTAGGAGAATGTGCCTTCTCCAGCACATTGCTCATTCCACCTTTCTTCCTCTAAGCAAGCCCATGTGCAGCAATCACTTTTTGCTGGAAATCCTGCACTGGCTTGTTGTCAGCAATCTTAGCTTACACCAAAAGTTATCTGGTGCTTTTCCTAAAAGGTTGCTTTTCAGTAGCTTTTAACCTTGCCAAAGTAAGTTCACTTCAGGAGGAAGTTATTTAGCCGGGGAAGGGTGAAGTAAATGGTCAGTCATTTTAGTCACTTGACGTGCAAGGAATAAAGTAGCTTTCCCTATATATAAAACGTTGTCCACTTTGTTATTAAGTGTTTTCAACACCGTTCTTTGGAGTACATCTTATCATATCCCGCCTCTCATGGCTGAATTTGCAGTGTTAAATATTCTTCTAAGAAAACAAATGCTCATTATTCAATTTTAAGCTATACTCAGTACAGAAAGAGGGACTAGAAGAAAGAGCATGTGCAATTCTTCTTTCTCAAGTAGTGGTTTCCATCAAGGCGACTTGGCATGTGAAAGCTCCTAGTGAAGGAGAGAACCAAACATAAGAAAGAAACCAGAAAAAACAGGGCGGGGGGCAAGGGGCTACTTCACGTGCATCAAATAAAACCTCTCATAATCTTTGGTCTTGTGAAAAAATCTATAGTGCTGGTGCCAAATAATTCCTCCCAGCAGGAAGACTGGACAGCAGAGAGGCTTCTGGGGGCAGTGGACACCTCTCAGCTAAAACAAATGGAAGGGATGAGGCCAAAACAGTGAGATGGTGCATGGGGGCTGGGTGGAGGGCATAGAAATGGACAGCGTTTACAGCCTCCAAAAATGCTGTAACAGACCTGACTTGTTGCAAAGTGGAGCCCACAGCTCCTCACGTCGTCAAGGATGGCATTGGTGGCATGACTTGTGTCTCACTGTCAGTCTGGAAGAGCTTGTGCCCATGGCCTCTTATCCTGCCACTGGGCATCACTGGGAAGAGTCTGTTTCCATCTTTCCTCCCCCATCAGATATTTATATGTGGTGATAAGAGCCCCCTGAGCTTTCTCTCCTCTGGGCTCAGCAGTCACAGCTCTTCCAGTCCCTCCCCACAGGGTAGGGGTTGCAATCCATTAATCATCTTTAGGGCTCTTTGCTGGGCTTGACCCAGCACATCCATGTTTTGTTCTGGGACACCCAGAACAGGACACAACTCTCCAGGGTTAGATTACTTCCCTGGATCTGCTGGCAATGCTCTCCATAATGAAGCCCAGGATGTTTCTGGCATCTTCGCCACAAGGCCAGGTTGTTGGTTGACGGTCAGCTTGTTGTGCACCCGGACATTAGGGTCTTTTTCTGCAGAGCTGTTTTCTACCTGGCTGATTGTCTCCCAATCCATACTTCTGTCTGGGATTATCCTTCTCCATTTCAGGACATCATATTCTACCTTAAACATTGTGAGATTCCTGTTGACCCATGCCTCCAGCCTCCTGAAGTTCCTCTGAATGGCACCACAACCATGTGCTCTTTCCATAACTTGCCAAGGGTGTCCTCAGACCCATCTTCCAGGTCATTAATGGGGAAGTTAAATAGTGCCAACCTCAGTATCAGCCCCTGGGGTGCACCAGTAGTGACTGACCTACAGATGGGCGACATGCCACTGACCACAGCCCTTTGATTCCAGCACTTCACACAGATTTCAAGCCACCTCATTATCCATTTATGTCATCTATATTCCAACAGTTTTCTGTAAGGATATTATAGGAGACAGCGTTGAAAACCTTGTTAAAATTGGCATAAATAACATTCACTGCACACTGAGCCACTCATCTCATTGTGGAAAGCTGTCATGATGGCCAGGAATGATTTCAGCATATCAAATTCACCAGAGCATGAGGTTTTGAGAAACTGGAGAAAGGGAACCGCACCTCATCTCCCTCCGGCCTTGGTTTTCATAATAGTTGGAGGGAAATTGGTGTTTTAGCTTTTGTTGTAACTAAGAATGTCTGTCTCCCTTCTGGGGAGTTTTGTAGGAAAGGCAGAATTTACTGTAAAAGCTTAGTTATGTGTGCTAGAATTTTAGTCTCTGCTTTGGCATGGATTTAGAAAAATAATAATCATTTAAAAATAAACCTAGCTATTGTATTTAACCTTGGCCCGTGCAGCCAGTGATATTTTGTAAGACATTCCAGCTATCCAAAGATTCTTTTCACCGAAGCTTCCCTTCAGGAAACAAAATAAATTAATGATACAAACAGGAAGCAGCTGTCTTTTCCTAAATAATAATTAAAATGGAGTCCCCTTAGCAGTGAGAGGAATAAATGGGAGGGGAAAGACCTGAAGTATTGTTGGTTTAATTTTGACCAACCTTGAGAGGACAGGCTTAGAATAATGACACAACCTATGAGGCCGGGAGGACCTATTTTCTTATGAGCCATTTTTGGATTTGAAAAACAGATAAAGGTCTTCACAAGGGGCAGATGAGCAAGACAAAGGAATGTTGCTCTCTCAAGGCACACAATCTGTCCTCTTTCGGTAGTATTCACATGGAAAGAAACATTAATCATTGTAATCATCGATGCTGTTCTTCAGCGACTTTCATCTGCTATCAGCAATCACTAGGAAATTCCAGGGTGTTCCTGGATGTGCTTTTTTGTTGGTTGGTTTTTTGTTGTTTTTTTTGTCTTTGTCCCAGACTGTTGACACAGTTCCTTGAAATTCCACTTTAAGAAGGACAAGAGAGATGGAAATTCTCATCTCCTTCCAGCTGGCTGGGAGGAGGAGGTGGTGGCAAAGCATGTGGTGGCTCCTGCTGTGGCCCCAGAGCTTGGTCTGGTCAGGGCTTCCAGATGTGCAGGGCTCTTGCCCCTGTGGGCTCAACAGTTGAGCCTGTGGGTGACCGCAGAAACACATTGGCCAGGGGCGAGGAAACCATGGGAGAAAACTATGGCCAGCAAAAGCTACAAGCAGCACACGAGCTGCCACTTTTTATCTGTCATCACCACTGGGTGAAGAAGTCCATTGATACAACATGGCAGTGTTGGGGAAGGTCAGTTTCTTAACAAGGTGAAATCACAATTTATTTAAAATTAGGTTTGAGTTTGCTCCATCTCAGGAAAAATGTCAGTGTGTAACCATATGACAGGGCCCTGAGAGATGATTTTGCACCTGCAGTTGATGTTCTGCCATTTGCTTGAGTAGGTGGGGCTGGGTGACAAGTGGCACTGGTTATAAAAGGAGTGGCTTAATGTCAGTTTTTATGACTGCAACCACAGAACCAATGCAGAAAAGTCTGTGCCATAAATCCAGTGAGTTAGCCAGTGCCACCTCCCAAAATACAGAGTGGGTGGAATAAACAAACCTTAAGATTTATTTATAAGATTTCACAAAAAGAGCCTTCTGTCCACTCCCAAACATATCAGGGTGGATGTGGCATGGATTTACTGGTGAAGAAGAAGATGGTAGAAAAATGGGTGGCATGCCTTATGACTCCTTTGGGTATTTGAGGGTACCATCAGATTATCTTAGATCTTTAGAGGCATGGAAAGTCCAGAAAGGCCTCATGCCAGAGGCTTTTGTCCATGACTCAGAGTTGGCACTAATTTTGACTTAAATTTTTAAAAAACTGTTTGCTTGTAAATGGGAGGGCAATAAGTCATCTTGACCTGAAGAAGATTTTGACATGGTCTATCAAAATCTCAGTCTGCACTCAGCAACCCTAATATCTATACAACTTTTCTTCCATCTTTTCCTTGTTGTATCTTGTCTGAAAAGCTGGTACTCTCTGAGTGAAGTGAACGGTAATATATGTTCATTTTTAACTGGGCACAGCAGTCTCCTGCCAGTCACATGTCTTTAACACTAAGGGGACAGAGCTAATCTTGTGGCAAAACTGCAAATCCTTCTTTTAGCAGCACAGAACTTAAAAGTGTAAGAAAGTTCAGCCAGGACTGTCCGAGACACTTAACAGCCTTCACCAGGTCACAGGGAAAACTTTTCCATGAAAAAAGTTATCTTGAGTTACTTTCAGATAAAGATGGTGTACTTACAGTGACCAGGGAAATTCCCATCCATGTTCCCTCTGTGAGAAGGGAAACCTGTTATGGGCCTCTGAAGGAAAACATCACATTTCAGCGTGAGGTTTTTACAATTCTCTAATGGAAGTACAGCCCTGTCCCTGCTGTAATATCCCATAGTAGTTAAGATACAGACTCTGCATCTTTCCTGCCATGAGGCACACTGGAAGAATAACACAAGCCAGGGATTGTCATTCAGATGCTGATAAGGAAGGCAGGTGAGCTGATGTGTTATGGGCAAGCACAGCTGTTAAGACAGAAAACTTCAAGGACAACAAAAGAAGGAGTAAATATTTCCCTATTGGTATGGAAGTGCCTCCACAGGGTCCCAAGAAACTGAAGAGCTAGCAACCTTTGTTTTTACAGATGCTTGGACATGGCACTTACAGAGGTGAGGCTCCCAGTAGTGATAAACTTCCAAAACTTGGGAGAAAATTTCAAGAAAAGACATTTTCATCAATGTTTAGATTCACGAAGCACACACACACCCAAAAAAGAATAGTATTAAAAGGGAGACATATGTCATTTGAGGCCTCTTGACTCCTGACAGTACATGTGCCCTCATTTTTAGTTTAAACTAAATTAATCTATTAAGGTACAGGAAACCTAATTTCATATCTGACTCTTCTCAGGCAGACGCTGGAATACCAAAAAAGGCAGCTAGGTCTTTATTACAATGTACAATTCAAGGGAAGTGAGAGGTATTATTCATGTGGGTGTGACCTGATGGCCATGCTGATTCACTCTTCCACTCCAAAGCCCTCCCTGTCCTTCCTAAGCCTTGCAGTTCTTGGCACCTGCCCTTACAAGGGTCCTTATTTGGTGAAGAGGGCTACATATTTTGGCCTACTCTCTTTCCTCCCTGCTACAAGTTATTGTTGTGGAAATGGATCACAGACGGGTGGGTTTTTGTTGTTTGGGTTTTTTTTTCTTCGTCTTAAATAAGGGTCCAAGCTTCTAAGAATAGCTTCTGCCATTATTTGAGCAGCAGCAAAAAAGTAATAGGAGTATCAATAATGTGAATGTCACCTGAGGCAAGAATCCCACTGCACCCATTGAGACAGTAGCACACTTTTGGAGATCTCTGAGTGGTGCTCGGCTAATTTTGACACTTCCTCTGTGGGGATCCACAGCTGGTGTGACAAAAAGGATGGTAAAGTTAGGACCATAATTCTGCATCAAGTAATCCCTGCAGTGCTGCAAACATGCTGATACTTGGACATCGTTGGCCCCAGCAAGTTTTGAACTGCAAGAAAGCTAGGGATTTTCTTTCCACAACAGATGGCTTGCTATGAAATCCCAAAAACCTTCATGTATTCATCTCAGAAGATAGTTCTTGCTGTAGCCATGCATGCTTCTCCTTCTAACTGTCTGGGAGAGAGAAGAGGGTCAGAAAGCTACAGGTATATGTATTTTCTCATGTTCTTTCATTTTTTCCAGATCATTTTTTCCCTACTTCCCCTTCAGAGGTCACTGCCATTCTTCTTGCTTTTAATAACAGCAGTTTCTCAAAGCCATCGTGAGAGACCCAGGACAGGAGAGCAGCTGAGAAGAGGTGAAGGGAAGGCTAACAAGGCCACTTGGTTGTTATTCAAAGACTCATCTTTCAAATACTGTTTTTCAGGGAAGAGAGGGGTGAGAAAGGCTCTGAATGTTTTCGCTACAAATAAACCCTTTACAACATATCCCAAGTAGGATGAATAAAGTCCCAAAGCAGTTCTTCTGAGATATGTGCAGATTTACACGTCTTGGCAGCTTCAGCAATTTTTAACACAGATGTCAATGAGGACTCAATTTCCATAGCCAAGCCTGGTGCCAAGTGTTGACCAGAGCAGAATTATAATTCACTGCCAACAAACAGTTGGGTTCAGAATAATTTTGACACTCTTTGCTAAGATGGGAACAAATAGGGCATCAAGGAGCTGAGAGAGGTAGCGGTGACTGACATTAATATTATTGCCAAACACTTGATAGCATCAAACCCCAAGAGCGAGCGTATTTCAGGCGTACAAGCCTTAAGCTGTTAAAAAAGTCTGTCTGCCAGCAGTCAGGATCTTCAGCTGCTCAGTCAAATGCAACCTGAAAGAAGGTGTGCACCTTGAGCCGTGGTGAACAGTGGGTGAGGGTGCTTGAGGGTGGTGAACTTTGGGAAGGAACCATGCAAGAACCCATCTTTTCTGTATATGAAGTTACACAAGGACATAAAAACAGCTCCACTGGATCAAACTAAAGAGTGTCTAACTGTAGTGGTTTGAAGGCAAAACAAATGAGAGGCTCCAAGTCAGAGATACAATTTAATAGGAAGAAAGGAAAAAAAGTAAAATAAAATAGATGCAATAATACAAAAGACCACTGAGAGAGTCAGAATACAACCTGAGCAGAGTGATGGAAGCAGTCCAGAAGGTAGTCTTCTTGAAGCAGTGATCCTATAGAAAGGTCTGGTAGCTCTGGCCCTCTGGGAATCCAGTGGGTAAGGGCCCCCTGTACTGTCCCAAACCCCAGATTATATCCAGGCTGGAATGCTTGGTTCCTCCCCCTGGGCAGAGCATCTCACAATGGGATGATGGGTCATGCAGGGGGTCCTTGATGGCCCATTAAACAGAGACAACTCCCAGAGGGAGTTATCTGTGAGTCATGGGCAAGGCATCTGATGGGCCATTAACAGAAGATAATGGCCCAGAGGGAGGGGGTCTGGGAAAAACACTCCCCACCTGGATTCAACAGTTCATGAACGTGGTGATAGAATACTTTGTGCACATCCTATACTACAAGCCACGACATAATCTAACCTAACATCCAGATCCCAACAGAGCCTGTGAGTAGAAGCCTAGGGAGAGTAAGAACGAGGGCAAGCATATACAATACTTCCCCCCAGTGTTCTCCCAGACTCCAACTATTTTCAGCTCAGGACCTTCCTGAGCCAGAGTTTCTATGTATTTAGTAATTCTCAGAGGATTTCTCTTCCATGAACTCTCCTTGAAGCCGTGCAGTCTTCTCATGTCCACAACATCCTTTGGTAAGAAGATTCACAGATCTGCTGCCTGTTGCATGAAGAGCCATCTCCTTCTGTTTGTTTATCAGCCTGTCTCCTACTAACTTCATGTAATGCTGCCTGCTCTTGTACAGGAAGAGACAGCAAAGCTTGACCCAGCCCTGCTCCCAGGCCACTCGCAAGCTCAGAAACCTCTCTCATATACCTCCCAGTCATTCCTGTTCCAACCTGAAGATACCTGGCTGAGTTGGAAAGGACGCTAAACCGTAAGGTGAAACTCATGAAGGACTTGGGCTATTTTCTTGTCCAGCCTCATTTGCCTTCAGGCTCCAAAGGGTCTGGTTGCAACTTGCAGATGTGAATCAAAGCCTCCAACTTCCTCAGGGTTTGAGTTCTAGCACTAATGCTTCAAGCACCATGCATTGGCAGAGTTTTGAGAATATAAATAATAGCCTGCACTCAAATTCCAGGCAGGAACAGTTCCTAACCGTGCACAAGCCATTCCTGGAAGCTTTCCATGATCCCATCCTCCCTTACACCTCCCTAGTCTTGCCAGCAACCCATACTCCCAGCTTCTCTTCCAGGGGTCTTGTGAGGTTATTCATGTCTACAAGCTGCACTTTGTAGACAAAATTGTGGCATTTCTGGCAGTGACCAGCAACTTATCCTTTTCTGTCACTGTGCTGGCATGTAAATCCATGGTGAATGCCCAGGGAAACCAAGAGCCTGCCACCTGCATAAACATTACAGAGCACCTACCAAAAGCATAGTGTGCTCTCCCCTCTGTGTGTGTGTGTCACAGTGACCTCTGAACACACCATCTAAAATAACCCCATGCATGGAACCAAGAATAGAGAGAAAGGAAGGATGCATTTTATGTAAATGTAGTCAGAAAGTCTGCAAGACAAATTGGTTGAAGTGGTTCGAAAGATGAAGAAATATGACTCACTTCCAGAAGGAACTGTTTTTGCTGGGCTGGACTGAGAGTAGCATTGTGTGTTAGGCATGTACATGGTTGCTTTTGGGGCTTTACTGACATCCACAGGGATAGGTTGGACCCCCAGGAAACCATGTGATGGGCATGCAGAGCAGGTGTGCCTCATCAACATGAATGTGAGGGAGCTCTGCAAGCAGAGGATGCACTTGTTTATCTGCAGTGCAGATTTACACATAATATTTCCAACCAGTGGTATACTAACATAAGGATTCTTGTCATGCTCTTGACAGAAAAAATTCTGCAAAGCACCTTTTTCTAGGCAAGCAGAAACCGCCTGAATGGTTCAGAGCAGTGCTGTATTTAATTAAACACTGTAGAGGATGAGGTAAACGTGTTCAGAGACTAACAAGCTGCTAGCAGAAGTCTCCTCTGCCCCCCAAGTTATCATCACTTAGCTCCTCCGAAGCATGAGGGTTTAGTGTTGTTTATCAACACTTCCCCTGCGAAACACAGCTCTGTGTACCCTTATTTGTCACACAGGCAGCATTCTCTTCCCAGTGTTTTTCTTTCACTAACTCCTTGCAGTAACGAGCGATTTCACTGAATTAATCTGTGGTTGTTGACGACATCGGGTATTTTATTTCAGACCATCTTTCCTCTCCATGCGTCACTGCCTGCTGAAACCAGGGTTGCTGTTGCCTGTAGGAGAGCTGAGAGATGTTCTTCATGTGCAGCTCCATGGCATGTCCCTGCCCCACCGTGCCAAGGGGACAGCAGGCGAAGGTCCTTCCACCCTGGCCAGGTATGCAGTTCTGGAAGCCTGTTTTGGCCCAGGTGCGTGTCTGAGCAGGACCCAGCTATCATTAGTTGCCGGCTGCCTTGAAACTGACCAGAGTCTGAATTTTCCAAAGCCCTGCTTCCATCCACATCCACTGAGGACAGGAATGCAAGTTCACCTGGAAACCGCCTCTCCCTTTTAAGTGAGCACATTTTTGAGCTGGTTAGGTATTTCCCATCTCTAGATGTCACATTTTTTCCACTGACTCCGCAGGCAGTGCCAGGACATTCAGCGAAAGCCCAAAATCCATCAGCGCACCAGGAAGCGCAGGACGCCAAACACCGAAGCTTCTCATCCCATTTTCAGCAGAGGGGTCAGAGCTGTCTCTGCCCTGTGGCGCGACGGCCGATTTACCGCCATCCCTTCGGTGCCGGGACAGGAAAGCACTCGCAGACGCGCTCCATCCCCGGCGCCCCCAGCCCTCGCAGGATCCCCGCCCTGGCGCGGGCGCAGCCTCTCTGAGCACGGGGGTTCTTCCTGTCCCTCTTCCCTCTGCCACCTCTGAAGATGACGGGTGAGCCAGGCTCTCCCGCACATGCCGGGGCCGGTGGCAGGGTGGCACAAAGCCGGCATTGTGCACGCTCGCCGCCCTGAGAGGCGAGCTAATTGTCTTTCCCTGCTCGGAGCAACAATTTGCTGGCAGCCAGACTTGTGTCATTATATAACGGGAGATAGTCCGACTTGTAAACGGATCTCCAGAACATGTCTCTCTTCTCTTATTTTGGAAAAACAATAAACTCGGGGCTGGCTGACACCTTGATGCTGCTTGCAAGGTCTCTCCCTTAAAGGAAGAAATTCGTCCAGAGTATCACCTCCTCTAATCCGAGGCAATGGGAAGTCAGCAGGGGAATCCCAGGAAAGGCAGGAGCTTTAAAAATAAACCTGGAGATCTGCAGGGCTCCTTCAACTGCACCTCATGCAATGCAGCAGGCTTTCCTCCGTCTGGGAAAGGAGCTGTGCAGGAAGGCTTTCGATAATGAACCTGGAGGAGCCCAGAGAGCTAAAAAGGAGGAATTTGATTTCCATGCTCACTTTCCCTCCTCCCCCTGCCCACCTCTATCTTATGCTAACCTGCCATAAGCAGGTGAGAGAAAGACAAAAGCCATCCTCACCCACTTTAATTTGCATTTTCATGAACGACTTCCAGGATGGTGAGAGATGCCCAAAGGCATCTTCTCCCAGTGATTACCAGAGTTGAAGCTGAAGGGCATCATGTTGTCACGATCACTTGTGCTCCTTAGGCTGCTTTTCCCCTCCCCATTCTGGTTGCTCTGAACTAGTGCCTCTTTCCTCCTTGGGAAAGAGAAGAAACAGCTTTCCCTTTCCGAGTTTCATGTTTCTGTAATTCTGCACATGGTAACCTTAGTGGACAAAATTTATACCCTGAATAACTGCTTCTCACTGACTACAGGAAGCAAATTAATCTTCAAGTTAACTTCAGTGCTGGGCTCCCCAAACAACCCTTTTGCTGACTGAGCCTGAAACAGGGAACGAGGATGGGGCGTCATTATTTATTAGGCTGGAAACTCTGAATTTGCAGTGTAAAGACTAAAAAGGCTGAGAGGAAAGGACTGCTAGAGGCTGGTCAGAGCTTGCCTGACAGCAGGTGTCTGCATAAGGACTGCACCTGAGCATCCCAGCACCAGAAATGGGCTATATACCTTGTAATGATTCCTCCTTGTCTCATCTTTCCTCTGCTCTCGATGCTAAGTCTGTCTCTACTGTTTCTCTCTCCCGCCTCACTTTACCGGGGCCGCCAAAGCTCTGATCATCACATCCCTCCCCCAGAAAGAGGATAGAAAAAAACTGGGAGACTGCTGCTCTATTATAACTTGGCAGCTGCTAGCTCTGCGCGTCCATCTTCCTCCACTCCTCTCTCCCCCACTGTTTGATTCCATTTCATAAATAAATACCCTGCATATTGACGTCAGTGTAGGCCTTGAGAAATAATACTCCTGCCGCTTTCTCTGCCATGCACGAGGAACAGAGGGGACAGGGAGGAGGAACAGAGGCAACAACGTATTGGAAGATGAAGTCTTAATATTCTCTTAATTGCCTTCCTCCCTTCTCAGCTATGCCCCAACTGCAAAGAAAACAAAGATTACCATTATCAGTGTGCCCTTCTGGCTTGAGACAGGACAATCAAGTGTCTAAAATTCCTGTTCCTGGTGATTTATTTTTTTTTAGTGAGGAAGGAAAAATGGGGAGAAATCTGTCCTAGAAGCTGGAGGGGTAAACACCATAGGTCTCTGTGGTCCTCACATGCAGCTTAAGAAAAGTGTGCCCAAAATGCTGTCACCTGGGTGAAATGAAGGAGTTGGTTCCTCCATCCAGGGACAGAAGACAAAGACAGGGTTGCCATTGGAATAGGTGTGATCATAGGTGGCTTCATCTGGTATTTAGGAAGTGGTTTCTACCAACCAGAAGTGATAAGTCACCATGGGCCTGCCAGTAGAGGCAATGGGACAAGAAACTTGGATCCTTTTGGGGAAGATATTGATTAATAAATTATTTTTAAAAATAATAGTTGTTTGCAATGACTTGTAATAAGCTCCCTGGCTCTTGACTGACTTTCTAAATCAGTTCCTTTTAAGTTCGACACAGCTGAAGGATGTGGTCTTGTACAGAAGGAGCACGACCTTCATTTAAACAAGCTGTTGTGGGGACAGAGAGGCACAGAGACTGTGCCAGTACTTCTCCCATGGAAAGGCATACAAATACATTGTTTTACATAGTAATAGGTATCATTTCACCTCAGGGCCTTAAGATTGTGAACTAAAGCTGACCAACAAAGAAGCACAAGCACGTTTAAGAGCAAGATGTGATAGCATTGAAAAGTTAGCATAAGCTGAATTAATTCCTAGTAATTTTGAAAAATAAACAGGTATTTTACTGCTGGTGACAGGGTGCAGGTTCTGCACTTACCTCAGTTGCTCTACCTGTGAGTTACTCAGGTATTTGAATAGTGTCTTTTTCCATCTGAAACTGTGATATGCTTAATACTTTCTAGTCAAAGCTGTGTGTCATGTTGCCCTTTGCAGAACACACACAAAGACGAATGTTCTGCGTGGGGCTCTCCTCTGATCACTGTTGCATGCTGTGCCTGTCCTGGAAACCCCACCCCAGAGCTGCAAGCAGCCAGGTGAAGACCAGAACACCACATTTTGCATGTCAAGTTTGACTTCCCATGCTGCCCAAGTCCAAAAACACCCTAGTTCAGAAATTTCCTGTCTTCAGACTATTGCTGGTCCCTGAGCCAGACCCTGGCAGGTTGAAAACCTCAGCTTTCAGTCTGCTGTTGGCAGGTACAAGAAGAAGGCAGGGAAAGAGGCTCTCACAGGGCTCTCTGCAAACTCTGACATGATTTTAATGAGCAAGTGCATTCCTTGGGTCGTGCACAGCTGGGAGTGCAGCAGCAAAGCAGGCCAAGATTCCTGTGAGGACTTGTGCCTTTCCAGCAGGTTGAAGTTATGTCTGCCACTGCACACTGCCTGCTGACAGTCAGAGCATCCTTCAGCAACCTGGGGGAAAGAGAGCCAATGCTGGCACCTTGGTGGCAACGACAAACCCCTCCTAGGACATGGGATCTATTTATCTTTGAAAACCAGACTTCCACCTTGGTCAGCACTGGGAGCGGTGGAATTGCTGTGCTAACCCAGCCTCGGGGAATTTATGACTCACCTGCTCTTTAGAAAATAAAGTGGAAAGGGGAAAGTTATCAGCTGCCGGGAGATTTTTAGAAGTCCTTTGCCTTATTGATGATTTATTTTCATCTATTTTATCAATGAAAAGCACAAAAGGTGCAAAAAGCACCTGAGTCTTGCCTGCTGCTGAGCACACAAGTGAAATAATCCATGGTACAACTGTCCCTTTTTCAGGTCACCTCACAGCCACATAAACAACCAGTGGACAATTATAGATGTAACAAAGAAATCAACAACAAACATGGTTTTTCCCCTTCACCTGGTGTAGCTAGGTCCTTCATTTAATGCAGTGAGGTACATCACTGAAAGGCTTCTGAGAACAGGCAGGACTGAAGGGATGAAGCTGCACTGAGACACAGAGGAACTAGTCTGGAGGCTCAGTCTATTGTGATGGCACTAGCACAATGCATTGAAAGCTAGGTAACAGCTCAACTGCATTCTGGATTAAAAAAAAAAATTAAAAAAGGCTAAGAAATAATGTAAAATGTGGAAGAAAAGGGAAAAGTATTTGTTGCTTAGTGGTGTTTTTTTCTCCTGTGTCTCCCTCAGCCCAGACAAATCCAGATACTGATTTTTATACCTTGAAAATACTGTGGCCGCTTCCACACAAGTTGGACCTACTCTCTTTCCCAGTATCCCTCTGTGTATCACCTGGTACAATGCCCTCCAAAGAGATGTTTTATGCAAAAAAACATTTGTTCTTTGCTGCCTGCAGAGCTGCTTGATAATGCTGAGACCCAGGGGCCAGAGCTGGGGCTGGGCTAGGATGCAGCATTAGCTTTCCCAGTTGTTCCTGGGTCTCTAAGCAGCGTTTAGGACTTCTCTGCTGAAACTATCCTTTGCCTCCCCACCCTCTTTCATGTCAGCAGAGCAGTGGGTGGAGGTCCCTGGACCAGCTGGTCTGGATGTGGAGGTGCATTAAAGCTCAGACATGCCAGCTGTGCCTCCCCAGGGATCACTGCCCGTCACTGCTGCAGCCTCCCATGCTCCTGCAGTCCAGCAGCTGAGCACTCAGAGCTGTGCCTGCACATAGAGGCATCATCACAAAAATCAGAGCCAGTTCTGCCCATCCCTCTGAGACAACATGGCAGGCTTGGGTTTGTTCTCAAGCCTGCTGTCTGAGATTCCCAGGCTAAGTCCATGACTTACCTGCCACCTTGCAAAGAGCCTTTGCAGGCAACAGAAGATACTCGAGATAAAGCAAAGGTCCACTTTCATCCAGATTCTCACCCTCTGGCCAAGATGATGCTCAGAGGCATGTCCTGCCTCTCCTTGCCAGTAAAGGCAGCCCTTGACAAGCCAAAAGGCAAGATGGCACATTTTGAAGTCTCTTGATATCCAAAGAAATGAGCTGTTCTGGTCTGGCCCCTTAGCCTGACAGGATAAGGCAAAAAAGGGTTTTTGAAGAGCCGTGTTTGGAAACATCATCATCACCCTTATGGTGCTTCCAGCTTTGCTGGTTTCCTTCCTGGGGAATTCAGCAAGGTATCTGGCTGAAGGTTTTCTTGCTTTTTAATCAGCTCTAAACACCACCCATGACAGTGGCTTACACAACAAAGAGCAGAAAAGAAGACACTATAAAATCAGTCCTCACTTTTCATAAGGGCACATTTTAATGTGAAGGAAACCTGTGCCAGGTCTTGGAACATGGTCAGAAAGGCAGACACATCCTTTCTCCACCTGCGATAAAGTACATGTCCAGAGGAAGCAGTCAGCCCTACATCTGTACAAAACCCTCCCTGACCAACCACAAAAATCCCAGAAGGAAAAACTGTGTAAGAATTTTTTTGTTGCCGTTGTCTATTGTGAATTTTGAAAAGACACTGGTTAAAACATTTCCAAGGGTCAAAATCAGCAACTCCAATTTTGAGACGGAAAATCTTTTCCAGTCCAAGTCATCTAGGGGAGGAGGTTGGGCTTGGCAAGGTCCTTGCCCCACACCATGAGAGAGATCTTCGCCATGCCAGTGGGGCTGCACAATCAATGTGGTGTCAGACTGATTTACCAGATTGGGGATGCTTGGGCATTGTTTTACCCACAGCTGCTCTACTACCAAACTGAAACTGCAGTGTTTTACCTCCTATTTGCAGTGGTGCATGATGGTTATATGTGATGAAAAGCAGATCTTTGGGATTCCTAAAAACAAAAAGAGAAGCTGTATCTGTCCTGAGAACCTCCATCTATCAGAAAATCTAACCTAGACACAACACTTCGTTGTTCTTTTTGCCAGCCATCTTCAGTTCCCATCCAGCTTTCAGGTCCCTGGGAACATCCCAAACTGGTAAAAGCTAAGTAAATCCCAACAGCTGCTGGGAAACAACCCCAGATCTCACCAAGAATCACTGGGCAGACAATTGGAGGTTTCAGGGGGGGATCTGCCACAGGATTGAGGTTTCATGGTTGTGTTTAAGAGTACCACACACTCTCTTGCAGTTTTGAGCTCCAAAAGAGGAGCTGCAGTGCACTCTGTTCCTCCACAGGGAGTGGCTCTTGGCGTGGCCTTCTTCCCACCCAACTCTCACCCCAGGAGCAAAAAGAAATGAAAAGTAAAAGAAAAAAGTCAGGCTTCATATTCTGGATGGATATTTATTTACTTAACAGGTTTTCTTTCTTTTTTTTTTTTTTTTAATTTTTTTCTTTTTTGGTACAAAGCATCCAGGAAAGCTTTTACTTCTCTTTTAAAAAATAAAAACTAAGTTTTTTTAAAAAAAGACACATGAAAAGGAAAAAAAAAGTCAATTATTTGCAATTTCTCTGTTTTTATTCTGCCTTCCCACCCCACCCACTTCCCTTCCCCCCTCCCTAATTTGGACTGATTTTCATTCTTTTCCATATATATTTAATAAAATAAATAAAGGATTTTCTTTGTTGTGTATTGCAGTGCCATTTTTTTAAACAAAGGCTTCATGGCTCAACATTGCAAGGTAATAACAAACAAAAGGATTATACATTAAAATCCTCCCCCTCTCAAGACTCCCCCTAGCCCTCCCCTCCAAACCACGAAATAGAATACAATTCAAGTAGTCTTTTTTTTTTTTATGTTTTAAATGTATGGATATATAAGACAAAGCAAGTACAGAACTGGTTAACAGAGTGTCCCCATTTTATTAGCAAGTGAGAGTATATTAGGGAGATGTAATTGATTCCCCCCCTTTTACGGTTCCTAGACAGATAATATATATTATTTTAAATCCAACCTATTTTACAGCCCTCTGCCCACCTCTCAAACCCATCTGCTCACCGAGTCCTGAGCCTCAGGCCAGAGACTTGCCTCTCCCCCCATCCCGTGCAGCATTCCCAGCCCTGCGGCCGCCCCGGGACAGGTGCAGCCCCTCCTCCCGCGGGACCCCGGGAGGGCAGCCAGGGGAAGAGGGTAGGGGCCGCGGGGCAGGGACGCCAGGGGCCGGCGAGAAGGACGCAAAGGGCAAGAGAAGGAAAAGGAGATGGCAGGGCGCGGAACTGCTGCTTCTGCAGGGGCTTGGTGTGAGGGCTGCCTGCTCACTGGACCGTCGGCACTCGAGTGAGGACAGGGAAGAGCAAGATTCCCCACGGCTCGGGGAGCCAAGCTCCATGGGGTCCAGTGGGTCTCCATGGCCAGGGGGGTCCGTGCAGAAGCAAGGCCTTGAGTTCTAACTGGCAACACCTTCACCTTTCAAAATAGTTTGTCTCCAGAACAGTTCCCTTTTAGTCTAAGTTGCGGTGGTTGTGTTGTTTTTGTTTTTCTTAAACAAAAAAAAGGATGCGTGTCGATGTATTCTGTGTGTGCGTGCATCTGTGTACATGAGTAACAGCCAACTAGCTCATATGGTCATGACCAAGCTATATTTCAGAAGAGAAAAGAAACACATTTATCACACTTTTCCTAAAACGAAAAGCTAAAATTTCAAGTTCAGTATTCGCTATCTTGTCCTTCCCTCCCCACCCTCCCTTGCTATTTCTGGGTTTTTTCCCTTCCAACTTACTTTAGCACCATAACACATTTTAAACATTACAATCCCTCTTCAGATACTACACAAAATGTCCCATAAAAATAGTGCTTTTTTGCCAAAAAAGTTATATAATATATTATATATATAAATCAACTAAATCCGTGGCAAATGTGCAATGCAGACGCCTCCTCCATTTAAAGTGAGCATCAGCTCACTTTTTTCTTTTTTTCTTCTTTCCCCTTTCCTTTTCCTTCTCTCTTTCTTGCTTTCTCTCTCCTCTTCCTCTCTTTCTCCCGTCATCGGTGATTTCAAAAAAGGTGCAAGTCGATTTGGAATCTTGTAATGAAGCACACACACAAAAACGCAGATGGGGGCTCCTCGGAACTTCTTCTCAGGTACGTTTTTCTTTTAAAGGTGCAAAAGAAAGTTATAAAAATAAGAAAAACCAAAAGAAAAAAAAAAAAAGAAGAAAAAAAGTGGGGTGGGAATGAGGCAAAAAAAAATTATCCCTCAATGTTTCTCCCCGTTCTATTGTTTTTTCACTTTATTGTCAAGAAAGACATGGAATGGACACTTCTCGAGAAAAAAAAGATTAAAAAAAGAATTTAAACTCCTATCCTTTTTTCCTCTTGCTCTTTCTTTTGTCTTCTGGTGTTGGCACCGGGGATGTCACGCAGCACCCGGCAGCAAAAAGTTCAAGTGCCAAACTGTCCCTTTGCAAGTACAGGTTTGGAAATACTGGGGGCGCGGGGGAACGAAACAGGTGTGGGAATCGAAACAACCCTCCCCCCCACCCCAAAAGGAAGATGCCGTGGGAGCGGTGCCAGTGGCCACTGCCGCCGCCATCCCCTCCTTGCTGTGTCAGTTGTCTGGTTGGGGCCAGAGCGGCACGAGGGTGCCCCACCGCCCCGCTCCTCGGCTCAGCGGCCCCGGGGACGGAGGGGCTTGGGGGGGCGGGAATCACCAGTCCTCCTGCCCTCCCCCAGGAGATCAAAAATTGAGACAGCTGGTCAGGGTTCATTTCTGGGGGCCAGCCGTTTCCGGGGAGGCTTGTGCCGCCGCTGGGGGCCTCTGGCTGGGCAGGGAGATGAGGGGACGGTGCAGCGCCTTGGCTTCCTCGGCCGCCTGCAGCCCCTCTGCCTGCCACCGGTACTGGCGGGCCCGCAGGATGTTGGGTGCGTCCCGCTGCCGCCGCTGGGAGCTCTTCTTCTGCCACACGTCGTACTTGGAGTACTTGCCGTGCGAGGGCTTCTGGAAGCTCTCCTGCAAGGAGAAGGGATAGCAATATTAGCCTCCGCTCAAGCCTGCCCACTCTCCAGCTGGGGATTCCCTTCTTGGACCTCCATCCCTCCCATGGAAATATTGCTTCATCCCTGGGAACAGCCACAGAAAGGTTGGACAGGGCTCTGAGCAACCTGATCCAGTTGATGCTTATTGCAGGGCGGTTGCACTAGATGACCTTTAAAGGTCATTTCCAACCCAAACCATGCTATGATTCTGTGACCCTGCCCACCTGTGGTTCCCCACCTTACTAAGAGCTGACTTTTGGCAGGCTATTTGGCACAACTTGCCAATGGTGGCTGTCTCTCAAAAGCTCTGCAGAAACATCAGACCTTGCAGCTGGGGTTTGTTCTCTCCACCCATGGCCTTCCCGACTTTCCTCTCTCTGTTTATTTCAGAGGAGGGCCACTACCATTCCTGCGCAGCCTCCTCACCTTGCTGAGTGCTGGCAGGCCCGCAAGGGAGGTGGCAGAGAGGTCACGCTCTGACTTGACGGATTTGGCGCAGTATGTTTCCAGCAGAGCCAGGTCGCAGCTCCGGAAGCAGCACTCCTCCACAATCCCCCGGTTGATCCGCCGGTTATTTCGTCCCACCGGTCTACCTGCAACAGGAGAGACCATGGTATTAGCCACCAGCCTGGGCTGGACCCTCTCCCCAGCTCCTTGCAGGCATCCCAGCTGCCAGAGACTGGTGGGCTCCACATCCTTCAAACACAGCAGTGCTTCTCCCAGACCAGATGACACGCGCCCGCAAACCAGCCAAGTCTCACGTTAAGACTTTCCCAGACAAATGCTACTGATGCCAACACCAGCATCCAGCAGCAGTTTAAAGGCACTGTTAAATGATGGGGGTTTATCTCCCTCCTGTATCTCTGGCATGGGTGACCTTCTCGGGCACTGCTGAGGCGAGGAAGCCCAAGCCCAGCCTGACCGCCGGCACTGCACTGATTACTGCGACCGTCTGCGATGTTGATCCTGGCAAGCGAATTTTATTAGAAAGAAGCAGCACAGTGTTGTGGCTGCCAACCTCCCTCCGCCGGATCAACACTCAGGCAGGTGAAGCGAACCAAGGCGGCTAAATTTTACCAGATGGGACAGCTCTGAGACAGCTGCAGAAAGAATACAGTCTCCCACGCCCGCCAAGAATAGCTATTAAACTTAATCTTTTAATAAGGGTTCCTCTCCCATTTCTGCCTGGAGAAGGATGCAAAAGCCCATGTCTGGTGCAGCAATGACCAAGTGCATTTCGTATCACTGCTTAATGATGGCCAAAGTGCTGCAGAGGAAAAGTTTACACCAGTTTTACTGTGTTTCCTCCCTGCCTTGAAATAAAAGAGATGGGTAAAGTTGAATTTCTGATGCAAAGCAAATTTGCTTAGGAACTGTAACCTCCAGAATGTAAACGGGCCCAAAACAAAAGGATTTTCTCCATGCTTTTGCACGTAGCATGTTATGCTCTTTTGCTGTTGTGGGGTTTGCAGCCAGACTTCTGCACACTGCCATGAGCACCTCTTCCACAGGCAAGGTGCTCTGAGGGAGGAAAACAGAGACCAGCAACAGTGAGGCTTGCAAACAGGAGCCAGTTCCGCATCCCAGGCAGGAGATTTTGGGCATAGGGAAAACTGAGAGTGAGCGGTGTAAGTGTGATGCCTAACATTGCTCACTGTTACATGCTTTGCCCTCACCTCTCTGCTGGCCTGCAGGAGCACACACGACTGTCCACATTGGCCCTGTGCATGACCCGTGATCCTTATCCCTTGCACTCCTGATGAAGCAGTCACTCAAGTCATAGGCTTTGGTGAAGACCTAAGGCTGGCTTATATGGAACTGACCACTTTCCCTGGAGGGTATCCCATCCTGGATGCCCACCCTAAGTGCCTTGGGACAAAGTGCAAAGCACAGTTCTCTATGCATACAGGGCAACCCCACGTGAGAAGCAGCCCCAGACGTGCAATACAGATGTGCATGTGGGATGCAGTCCTGTGCATTCAATGCAGCCCCACGTGTGCAATGCAGACATGCATATTCAACACAGTCCTCCATGCACAACAGAGCACTGTGTGTGCAATGTTGACATGCAAAACACCACAAAAATGCCTCACTGCTGCTCCTCTAATAGTCCTGGCAGGAGGACACCCGCTTTCTGTCAAAATCAGTCATGTTCCCATAGACCAGGAGTCCTCTGGCCCATGCTGGTGTATTTCCACCAGGCTCAGAGGTCACACAAACAAACACAGCATCAGTGCGCTGGTTGATGGGGCAGCTGACCCATACCTGCCTTTGGGAGTAATTTCAAATGCTTTGTTTTCCGTATTCATCCCCTTTGTGCCACCACCTTCCTTTTCTTTTTCTCTAGAAGAATTTCAGGTATGACCTTTAACCAGCCCCACAGGGAGATGAGAAGAATTGTTCCCCCCTGGCAAATGTTCATTGAAGGGAACTCTGTTAGGAGTTTAATTTTCTCTCTTGTGGTCAATAAACACACCGGATTGGGCCCTCCTCCCTGAAAAGCAGGGCAGATGTGTTGGTGCCCACAGCTCAAGTGATGCCAGAGTAGGCAACCTGGGTGGTGATGACCAAAGGAAACAGGGACAGCAGCCAGCTCAGGGCCAGCTGCATGTATTCTTCTCTGTGCATGCAACGTCCAGTGAGATCCATGGGAGAGGTGCAATCCACCAACACCTTGCATTGCACATGGCCCCTACTCAGCTCCTATCAATCCTAGTGCCCAACTCAATCCATGGCAGGCTGCTGGAACATTAAGCTGCTCCACAAAGGCATCCTGATATGGACAGAAGGAGTGTTTAGAAGGCAAAGAGAAAAAATTCAAGTCTCCCCCTCTTGCTAGCACATCCCCTAAGGGCTACATTCACACTCCCGCTGAACAGAAGGTTGCACAAGTGATGACACACATGGTTTGAGGAGAAGTTGAGGTTTTCAAAGGTTACATATCTCCTCTCAAAAACAGAAGTTTCCCACTTGCAGTTATGTGTTTGTTTGGAAAGAAGAGGGGAGGAGAAAAACAATGAGGAAAGCAGGACTATATTCACCGCTGTGCCTTCAAGGGCAATTTCTGGCCAGGGTAGGCACAGGAAGATCATGTCAGCATGTGTTTGCAAATGCCCAGGTGTGGCACCACCAGGGTGAGCTCCCGGCAGGGACCACCACAGTGACACAGCTTCTTCCTCCCTCATTGCTGCCCCTGCCTGGCCGCCAGGCACACGTGTGGCCCCCAGCCCCAGTGTGCTGCCCTTTCTTTCCTGCATAAAGCTGCTGCAAGCCGTTCCCCTTGCCGGCACCACTGCCAGCTCCACCGTGACTCTCCAATAGGGCACGTTTCCCATTACATAATTGTCCGTACAGACCTTGCCAAATGCCACTACAATCCTCCGGGGGGGAGTTACTTTAGGAAAAAAATAAGCAAACATAACAAACAAGGATTTAGTCTCAGAAAGTACCTGGATACAACAGGACATTGCTGGCTAACAGCAATATTGCTGCTGACCTGGATTGGGAAGAGCGTTTGTTCTGTAACATGATTTACACAGGCACTAAAGGCTGAATTTCCTGGCTTTTGCCCATGGGTGGCATCTCACTGTACCGCCACTGCCAAACCCAGAGAGGGCTTTGCCGCTCTGTCCCTTGCCCGCAGGGGAGAACTGTGTGGGCAGCAGGCTGCGGCATCGCCGGGGCACGCGAGCAACTTCCCATCACAGCAACGACCGCTTCCTCCTGAGGAAACGCGCTTCCTCTCGGCCTTCAATGAATGGCTGGGCTCCCTTCTTCCCAAAATTGTGCCTCACCAAAACCTTCTACAGCACTGCTGAGGGGACAAGCCCTGAGATGCAAGTGCAGTGACACAAAGCCCAGCAGTGTGAAGCCCTCCAGCTGCCTGGGGTTATTCCTACCTAGGTATGGGCTATCCTGACAGGCATCCCAGAGGCAGCACAAAGCCAGACCCATTCCTAGGAGAACCCAGAGGCCACGTACCTGCAGCTCAGCTATGCCACTGTGTCAGAGGCAGTGGAACTGCCACTGCCATGGGGAACAGGAGGGTCCCCTCCCTAGCATAAACACCCCACTGCTCCTGGCTCCCCACTCTCACCAGGGCCGAACAGATGCTGCAGGGAGGGGTTCACGGTGCTGGTGCCACCCTGGCTGGGTCCCCTCTCCTCCGGTCAATCAGGCGGTCAGCCGAGTGGAAGGGGACTTTGGGTGTAAACAGTCCCCGTGCCCCTGTCGCAGGAATGTTGGGAGCAACAAGGGGGCCTTTGTGCAGCACCGGGCCCCGTCCCAGTGCCCCCGGCCTGGCCCTCCCCCACCCCGGCACCACACTTTCCCCCCTGCTTTTTCCTAGTATTATTCGGGAGCGGCGGGTGCGCAAGAATGTGCCCCGTCAGCACAAGCGGCTGCAAAGAGCTAAATTCTTATCAGCTGTTGGAAAGGAGGAAACAGGAGCTGTTGTTTACAGAGAAGTCGGCCGCCTCTCCCCCTGCAGCCCCTTCTCCCTCCCTGCCAGCGCTGCATGACAGCAACTTCAGGGCTGAGGCTTCCTCTCGATCTGCCCTGCTTTTCACTTCAGGCTGGACTCAGCATCCCTCCATGGGCTGTGCCGCTGTCCCCAGGTGGGTGCTGGGGAGCAGAGGTACCAACCCTGCCACAGTGCCATGGTAGGAAGCCACCACCTTGACAGCAGCTGCCGGCCAAGCCAAAAGACTTAAAAGTCACAGAGAGGAGGCATCACCAGTGCAGAGCAAAGCATGATCAGATTCAGCCGTAGCTTGCCCATGCATGCCTGGGATAGATACAGAGCTGGCCTAGCCATGTCCACCATGTTCCATAGCTGGGTAACCTCAGCACTGCCAGCCCTGCCCCTGTTAGTGCAGATCTTCTATAACCCCAGCTCTTGGAGGCAGCTTCAACACTCT
Organism: Chamaea fasciata; assembly: GCF_029207755.1. Taxonomy (NCBI): domain Eukaryota; kingdom Metazoa; phylum Chordata; class Aves; order Passeriformes; family Sylviidae; genus Chamaea; species Chamaea fasciata. The sequence continues at coordinate 15,738,847 of NW_027094092.1, read as the reverse complement.
CAGCCCCAAACACCTGCCAGCCGTGGTGCCTCCTAGGACACCATCGCTACATGCATCCCCCTTGCACTGATGCAAAAATCACTGTATCTCGCAGCCAGCTTTGCTAGCAAAGTGCTCTCTTGCGAGAATACAGAGCATCACAGGTTCTTAAATAATTGCTTCAGCAAAAAAAATCTAATGGATTTTCATAGCATTTTTGGTTTTTTTCCAATATTATCAGTCAGATGCTTCAAAGACCCTTGTCCAGCAAGTGGGCCCTCAGGTATGCACAGGATAAGGCTCCCCAAGTCATTTATTTCTCACATGAACAGCTGCTTTAGCACAGGCTGCTCATCAGGTCACACATCCCATGCTGTGAGGTGCTCAATACAGACCCAGGCCTGGTTTTAAGATGTAAGCCCACAATGGTGCAACAAAATTGTGCCCTATTGTATCCACATGGTGACAACAGTGTAGTCGTGTGGGTTTAGGAGTGAAGATGAACATGGGCAGAAATAATCACTTACGAGGCCAACTGATGGAGGTAGAGAGGGAAAAATTAAGTGAAATGGGGATGCCCAAAACCTTCATCAAGTGGAGGCATTGCCCAAACATCTTCAGCCCTGTATGGCACAGGCTGATCAGATCCTGGAAGGATTAAAATATTGGACTGTGCTTCATCCCCAGTACCTGGGCTCACCAGAAATATTCAAAAAGGTGAAGCGGGGAAGTGGTACAGGAGAGGACAAAAAGAAATAAAGCAAGAACCCTCTTGTGAGCACCCGACTGGCCACTTGGCACCAAGAGACTTGTCTGCCTTCAAAAGTGTTTTTATTTTGGCCTGGGCAGCTGGGTTATTTGAGGTGAAAGGAGGTCAGTTTGACCTTAAAACAAAAGCCCCATTCCCTTTCATCCAAGCCCCATTCCCTTTCATCCCCAGAGAGAGGGAGGAGGGAAGAGAAAGCAGGGAAAGAGACAGATGCTCCTCTACATATAGAGGGAGAGGAAGAGCTGTGAGAGCAGGAGAGGCATTTACCTCCTTGCCATGCTGGTAAGGGAAGGGGGAGATGAAAAGAGGAAGGGAAGCTGACATGCAAACCCTCACTGCTTGGTCCATCACAGCAAGGAAGTGCACCCAGAGCACCCCTAAAGTGCCAGCTTCCCACAGTGCTCAGGGAGCCATGAGAAGATCTCGCTGCTCAGCTGGGATGGGGCAGGGGGATTGCTCCCAGAAAGCTGCAAAGCCACCTGCAGCCCGACCACCTTTCCAAAACTGCACCTGAAGCCCTTCCCAACCTGAGCCCTGCTGTGGCTGGGTGTAGGGTCCCTTGTGCCTCTCTCTACCCAACATCACCAGGCAGCAGGAGACAAGTCTGGTAAAGCATCCAGGTTGGGAAGGGACATCCAGGCTGGAAAGGGACATCCAAAGTCAATCCCTAACTTTGCAGCACCCCGTTGTTCCCTGCACATGCAGACTGGAACAAGAGGGAGGCTGGCTCTCCACTCCACTCCTCAAAAACACACCCTGTTTACTTGAAAGTGACTTTAATTCCTTTTCCCAAGGCAGAGGCAAGATTGCCAAATGCACCATGTGCAGCTGGTCTCTCCATCCTCTTCCCTATTTGGCTTTGCATCTTTCCTGTAGTCAGTCACCCTGTGGCTCAGCCCTCAGTGGGGAGCAGGACACAGTGTCTTCCCTCTCCCATGCAGAGCAGGGGACTCAAACACCAAAACATAGTATCACACTCGAGGCACCTGTGCCCATAGATTACTGAGCATCCATTGTCACTGGTTTACTCCTCATCCTCCCTGTTTACACCAGCTAATCCATTGTACTGCCAACGGTCCAAAGACCCAAAGCATCCTGTGGAAAGCCTGCTGCAGCCAGCTGGTCTGAAGCCATCTGCATGCTGCACACAACAGCAGTGCTGCATTTTTTTTGCATTAGCTGCACTGCAAAGGGGTAACACATCACTCTTCAGCAACAAGTTCACCAGCGGTAGCTGCAAGGTCACAAAGCTACGTCACAAAGTTTTGGGAGCTGCTTAGAAGGTGCTGCTACACCCAAGCAGAGCCTACCCGGGAGGGGAGAGTGCTCAGCTTCCTGCCTGCTGTCAGGATGCAACGCTTAGGCAGCAAAGTTTCAAAATAAACCAGGACCCAAGCTCAGCAGAGCACTGGCTGCAGACATCACTCGTTATTGTAATGACTTGCCCTTATCACCAGTGAACCAGCCACATAAGATTCCCCAGAGACATTCGACTTTCCTAAGCATCATATGCAGGACCCAGCTTCCCCATGGTACCAGACAGTCCCCAAAACCAGTGCCAGGTTGATGCATGTCACCCTGGCCATGTCCATTTTCCTGCTCCTCTCCTGGCCTACTGCCACATACAAGGAAATCATGAAAAGCACCAGGCTAGGAAACCTCTCCTTCCCCTCCCGGCCCGGCTCTGCTGAGGCAAGGCATGGGGTGGGGGCAGCACCCTGCCCGCTGCTGGCGGCTGCCCAGCACTTACTGAAGTAGAAGCCCCTGTCCCCACAGACGAACTGCAGCGTGTCCACCAGCTCCCCGCCGCAGAGGGTCTCCGCCGTGCCGTAGGCGGCGGCCGAGTCCAGCGCGTAGGTCAGGAAAGCCAGGAGCAGCAGCAGCATCCGCCTGGCCACGCACATCCTCGGCACCTGGGGACAGAGGCACAGCGTCAGCACCAACCACGGGACAGACCCCTCTCTGCCACCTCCCCCCACAAACCCGTGCCCCCCCGCCCACAGCACGCCAGGGAGTTGATGCCCAGACATGTCGGGATGCTGCTGCTGCTGCTGCTGCTGCAGGGAAGGACGGGCAGTGCTGCGACAGACAGCCGCTGGGGTGAGGCCAGCTGCCTGCGCTCGGCCCGCTCCCTGCGCTCGGCCCGCCGGGCAGCAGCTACAGGCAGACAAGGTTTGCAATGAAGCGGTTTTTCCATTGGAAAATCCCGCTTCAGCCTACCTCTAAAAGGCTTTTATTTCCCCTGCTCTTTCAACGGTGTGATTTTTTAAAAATTTTCCCTCTTCTTAAAAGGGAATTTGTTCATATTATTATCAGTAGATGGGTTTTTTATTCCTCTTCTGATGACAGGTTTTCATGCTCTGCCTGAAAACATGTCCACACAAAGTAAAATCAAGTGAAGCTTCAACCTGTCCTAGAGCTGCTTTTGAGGAAAGCTGGGAAGAGCAGCTTTTGTCCCGGGCATGTGAGAGAGATGAGACTCAGGCAATCAAGAGGCTGATTGCACAAGCTGTGTTTGCTGACAAGAGTTGGGACTGAGAAGACATCCCTCAGGAATATTATGGTCCCATGGGAAACACACCTGAGGCATCACTAGGGAGGGGCAAGGCAGTGTCAGACAGTGTAGAGCACTAAAAAAGAAACTCCCTGGACATTTGCTAACTAGCCCAAAGACTCGACTCCAGCAAACAGCTTTACCTTTGTGTTAGCTTCTGCAGGTGCAAAGCAAGGGTGCTATTGCCCCACTTGATGGGGCAAAACCCATGAATGGTTCAAGGTGTTATAGCCCCTCAGGGATGAGCCTCACAATACACATACAGCCAAATAATGCTGGGTTTTGACCAGACAGGTAAGCTCAAAATGAAGAGAAGCATATCAAAATAGCAGACAGTGGGTGGCAACCCTAATTTCAAGCAGAGCATCCCCTCTCCTTGCTAATATTCAACCAAGACACTGGGTTTCACACCCAGCTTTCATCACCATAGCGTCTGAGCAACTCGAGAATAATACCAGTTAATGAATATTACCTCACCCCCCCGGGATGCTCAGAGATGGAGCCGAAGCCCAGGATAGATTAAATGACTCGCCCAAGGTCACAGGGGAAGTCTGCAGCGCAGCCAGGAAATTAGCCCAGGTCCCCCGAGGCCCCGATACAGTCCTGCCAGCAACAAAGACACCCTTGCTCCCGAATTTTTAGTAGCACGTAGCTCAGATTGTCACCGCTAGAAATGCATCATGCTTACAAGCCATGAGCTCTACTGAGCAGCAGGAGGACAGGAATCAGCAGCAAGAAAAGCCAAAACAGAGGTTTCAGGGTCTGGGTGGGCTGTGGGGACATTGCCCCTGCTTGAGTTTTGATGGCGTTAGTATTGCTCAGCCTGTGCTAGGAGAGATCAGCAAGACTGGCTGAAGTCCTACAAAGCTCTGGACAAGAGAGGCAGCAGCCCTGGGAACAAACTGGTCTCAAATCAGCAAGTGATGGGACCAGGACCAGCTTTTCCAGTAGCAAGGTTCCCCTCAGCACACTGCAGGGGCTTTGTTCTGTACTACAGTAGGAGCAGATGGATGGCACCAGGCTCTGACACCATGCTGCCAAGCTGTAGTGTTTTACCACCAGCACCTTTTCCCCTTGATTTGTTTAACCAAGTGGCCCACAGGTGTTTAGTGGGCCTCCCCAACATGAACACAGCATCACTTTCAACGCTAAAGTCATGCCCCTCGTACTGCAGCATCACAAGCCAGATCTCCAGCTGACAACAGACCAACCCCCTTGCTCCTGTCCCTTTTTCAGCCTTTTTTCAACACGCAAATCCAAGTTGCTGGTGTCCCCAGGTTTCAGGTAGTACCAGCCCTCATTGCTGGGGTGATGGATTTGCCACCAGCCAGTGTTGTCATTGAAGGCACTCATACGGGACTTCAGGACATGCACATGCTCTCGTGTCCCCAGTTAGGCTCATGCTAGCTGTGGCTAATGAGCAGGCTGCGTGCTGGCCTCCCCAAGACAGAGACAGCTCTGACACGAAGGGGTTGATCAGTGGCACAGGTGACAAACACCGTTTTTCCTCCACATTCAGTCTAAAGAAAAGGGTGGGATGCTCTGAAGCAAGGGGAGAGTGAGATTTTGTCAGCGGATGATATTTGATGCTGGGGAGACCTGATACCTTCTGTGGAAAAACACTTGTGCTCCTCAGAAAATACCTGCTACAGCACAAGCCATACTGCAAGCCCCTGGCAGCCTTCCCTGCCTCCACTGCAAGCTCCTTCCAGGTGCCCACATACCCTGTAACTCTGGCCAAGAAACACTCCTGAAGAGGCAGGAACAGGGAGAGCCCCAGAACCATCCAGAGCACGGCTAATGTCGAGGTGTGAAGTGCAACTAAGTCCACCTTTGCCCACGCACCAGCCACCAGTCCTTCCCTCTGCTGTCACCTTGGCGTCTCTCTGCTCCTTCCAGTTGCTGTGTAATGAGAAACCAAGCAGCAAAGCAAAGAGCATCTTTATTTACTACCCAGTGCTGCAGTTTCTCTCCAGCTTGATGGAGCTGCAGCCCAACCCACCCCCATAAGCCCTTTCCTCTCCCTTTGGCCCTACTGGCTCTGCTAATGAAAAGCCCCTAGACTTCACACAAAGGCTACAGGTGTTCTCAGGGTGCCATCACTGGCTCAACACGTCCCAGAAACCTTTCCATTGATACTTCCCTCCCTCACAAGCAGGGATGAGCAGACCCATGCAGGAGAGCTTGCACCCACCTCGCCATGGCTGTCAGAGCAGGTGCTGCTGCCCAAAACAGGGTGTAATGGCATAGCTGGGTACCTGCAGCCCACGACCTGGTCTGTGCAAGCACCATGCCAGCTGCACAGGTTGCAGGAACTGAATGGCTGCTCAGCATGATGAGTCTAAGCCCTGTGAATACCCCCAAGATTTCATTCTCCACTGGAAACCTGGAACAGCGCAGCTTTCAGTTTCTAGTCCCAAGCATTAGGACAGGCATGGTCTCCTCAGCTGTTGAACAGGAGCACGTTCATACCAATGGTTGGAAGAACATTCACATTTTATTAGAAAGCCTCTCTTACACGAAATGGAACAGGAATAAGGCAGCACGAGGGAAGTGGTCCACTTCCCTAAAGGACAAGGTCCTCTCTCTGCTGGAAGAGAGGCTACAGCTACCACTGTCCCATTCTTGCCAAAGCAGGTTTAAACCAGCCATGCTGACTGCTGTTGATCCTCATGTGCCCAGACAGAGCTTAAAGGTTTTAGATGCAATGGGAATGGTAGGGTGAGACATGCCAGATGCCAAACAACCTGAGCACCAAATTCCTCCTAAGGAGGGCTTGGACCCCACACAATGTGCAAGAAGGTGATGCAAGAGAATTTCTTGGTTGCACAGATGACCTGTACCATCCTGGGAACCACACCTGAAGCTCCTCTGAATAAAAGCTCCCACTTCTAAAACAGCATTATCAGTGCAGAACAGGCTCAGACAAGGTATCAGCACACACTGCAGGCCTCTCCCTCCCTGGAGAGTGTTTGCTTTGCTCTCTATCCTTCATGCCCCTCTCATGCATCCCCAGCACCCCACACAAAGTCGGGCTGCCACTGGAACCAGCTCAGCCACAAGCTGCCATGTGCAGGATGGTCCTGCCATGGAACTCCTCTGTATTCCTGCCTTGCAGCACACATCACTGCACCCATGGCCAGGGAACCCCAAACACCTCTTCGTAGGCCCCAGCCAGCAGAGAAGTCCAACAGAGAGGGTTCTCTCAGAGTGGCTGTGGTGTGCTGGGAGTTAGTCCGAGGGCAGGTCTGCAGCGGAGTCACCCTCCCACCCGAGACCGTTAAAGGATTTTTTCAGGATCTGCTGCTGAATCAGCTGGATCGACAGTTTCTGTCCAGCTGCTGGGGAGTCGGGGGCCAAGAGGCCACAATGTGCTAAAAGGCCCAGTTGCCAAGTCTCAGAGTACAGCTCAGGCATCCCTTGCATCCAGGCTTGTGCTGAGCAAACCAAACCACGATGCCTCTTGGGCAACAAATATCTCCCCGAAAACAGAGACAAAACCTCCTGTCTGACCTAATTCTTTCTTCAGCCTGGCCTTCATTGCAATTTAATATGAACAGAACAATGTAGGAGGGAATTGACAGATGGCCCAGTCTGTAAAATTTGGATTTGGACAGCAAAAAGAAAAAAAAAAAAAAAAAGAAAAAAAAAAGAAAAAAAAAAATCTTGCCTCTTTGCAGAGCAGTGCAGCATTTAAAAGGGACCACGGCAAAAGAAAAGTCATCAGCCCAAACCCAGTGGCACATGCCAGAGGGGAAAAACTCAATTTACACATCCCGGCATCCCTCACACTCCACCCCTCCAAAAAAACAAAAGGGCAGACTGATGTTTCACTACTCCAACGATTGCCTGTGAGAGATGCTGAACATCTGCCTCTCTGCATTACTCCTCTCCGTGGACGGCCCCAGGAGAGTGGGGAGCTGACCCGGTTCTGAGCGTGGCAGTCCCAAAGGAGCAGGATGTGGGTGTGTGGAAACCTCACAAGTGCCAAGTGAATGCTGCTGCTGCCCACAGGGCAACCCAACCTCACCCAGGGCGCTGGGCCATGATGCTTAGAGGTGCCAAGGAGCAAAGGGATAATGGAAGCCAGTGTGAGAGGCAGGTGCCTTGGCAGCTGTAAACTACCCAGGAGCCGCATCTTGGGCAGAGGCACTGGGATGAGGTGCCCAGCAGTACCTGAAGGCAGAAGAATCACCTCATGCCATGCCACAGAAGAGCTTCCCTTTTCATCTGAAAGAGAAAGGAGATTTCCAACCACCCACAGCTTGGAAGAAGCAAGCTTCAAAACACAAAACTTTTGACCACTGAGTTGTCAGGCGAATAAAAACAGCTCAGGAGGACCAGGGGGTTTGCTGTCTAGCTCAGGCTTGAAAAAAAATAAAATTCCTTCTGCTTCTTGGCACCTGGCTCGCATGACATTCATATGGCTGAGGCTGGCAATACTGCTGCTATTTTTAGCCCTCACTTTTTTTGTCTTCACTGCTCGTCCCCATCAGCAGCCCACTCTGCCCCACACCGGGGGTCACCTTTCTGCCTTCCATCCCGTGAGCCCAGAGAGGCACCTGCCTCCTCTGCCTGTGGGACAGGGGCTGGGGCAGGGAAGTACTGCCTGCACCCCATGTCTATATGTGCTGCAGGAGAACTACTGTGCCTGTGGAAAAATCAAGCTGAAAGAGGTGAATGGGGTATTCAGTACCATTTACTCACCCCACTGGGGAGTAAGAGCGTATTGCATAAATTTTGGTATGCAGCCCAGAAATATTTGATTTATTGTATTAAAAAAAAGGAAATGCAATCTTGCTTAACTCTTCTAAAGACAGCTGGCAGGACCCAGCGAAGGGATTTAAGTCCGTTTTAGTAGCCTCACTTAACTCCTTTCTTTATTGTTCCTCTCTCCTTTCTGCATTCCCTTCCAAAACCTGGAGTATATCAGGGAAAGTTAACAGCAAGTTAAGCTGTTAAATCAGGAACTGTGGTGACTGGAGTCTACTGGCAAGTGATATTCCCACAACACGTTGAACTTGCTTTATGTCTTGGCAGAGCAACTTTAACCCTTTCAGAGCCAGGCTATAACACCAAGGCAGAATTCCTCTCCTGGTGCCCCCCACCTCTCCTGACCCCTCACACAACCATGCCGAGGGAGGCCGATATCGCTTTCCCCACTAAGACACTCATCAGCTTTTAAAAGCAAAGACAATCCAAAGAAGGATCGGAGAGGTCAGCCCCAGGACACGAGCTGGGAGAGGGTGGGCCACTTACAGTGCTTGTATGCACTGCTGGAAACACACCAACTTCTCGGTCCCTCTAAAAATAAGACCTCACCTGCTGTGTTTGCTTTATTTAAAAAAAGAAAAGTACAGAAATGCTTTTCTCTGGTGCTCCATGAGGCAAGCTGGGCTCGTGCTGAAGCCTATAGGAATCAAGGGGAAGACACGCACTGACAACTCCGAGTTGACTGGTCAAAGCAGCAGCCCTCCAGCCAGGCTGAAAAAAAGATCACCTGTCAGAAAGAGTGCTGGGACACACACGCAGACACATTTTGGCTCTCAAATTTCATGTAGCGGTGGGAGGGGACCCGCGGTGTCAAATCTTTTATCCCTTAATGAATTTTCACAGGAGCTGGGATAGCCCCTTTGAAAGGCTGAGTGAACTTGTGTGGGTGTCAACAACACGGAGCAAGATTTACAGCTCTGACCCATTCACCCCCACCAAAATTGTCAAGTTGGGTCCAAAACAGCACAGTGGAACTCAAATCAGAAGTGTCAGTCAGTTTTATACCTCCAGATGTCCTTAGCACAAAGTCATCCTTAACAAAACCCCACAACCCAGGCTCCTCAACTCCACTCTAAATCAAGGCAAGAGGAGGAATAAAAATCCCAACACGCTGAACCCTGCAAAGTAAAAGGGAAAAAAAAAAAAAAGCCACCCACATACACACACAACCTGACAATAAACAAACCCAAAGAAAAATAGGCCTCAGTCTCCCAAGCACATCCCAGCATTTGGAAGAAAACTACAGATTTTGTATAGGAAGCCTGGGTTGAAAGCAGAGGCTCTCCCGAGGTGTCTGTTTAAAACCACCCACACAAACCTTGTTTTTACACTTGATTGCTCCACGCCACCCTAGTGAGACCTGGCGTATCAGCAGCCCTGCTGAAGTGCCCCTGGCTGGAGACGAGGCAGCCACATCTGCTGGTACAGTTACGCTAAATCCGAGTTCCCTCATGTGCCCCAATTCCCTACTGCTCAACTGAGTGCTAAAACCTTTCCAAGTTGCGCTCTTAAAACAATTACTGTAGGGAAAAGCAATTGGGAAGGAAGAAGAAGAAGAAAAAAACAAAATTAAAAAAAAAAAAAAAATCACAGAAAGTCGAAGGCTGCACGCCAACCATTAACTCTCACTCCATTTTGGCTTCGCTTTCTTGTTTTTCCTCTCTGTATTTTTATCCCTCCCGAGACCAAACACACCGCAGTGTTTTGCAGAAGAGAGTTTAATAATCTCCCCGGTCTCTGGAGCCGGAGAACCACCGCTCCCCTCCCCGCGCGTCTCCGGGCTCCCGCAGCCGCCCGGCGCGGAGGGAGCGCGGCGGGCAGCCGGGGGCCGCTCAGCCCTGCGTGACCTCGCATAGCCCCGGCCCGTCCCCCGCACGGCCGCGGCCGCCCGCACACGCGCGCTGCCGCCCCTCCGCCGCTCCCCACGCGGGACCGCGCCTCCGCCCGGGCGGCCCCGGCGGCAGCATCCCCGGCGGCAGCATCCCCGGCGGCGGGCGCGGGCGGCACCCCGGGGATACCCCGCGCACCCCACCGCAGCGGGGCCGCCCCGCCGGCCGCGGCTGGGCCGGCGCTCGGGGTCCCTCTAGTGACACGCGTGGGGACGGCGGGCGGCGGGGCTGGCGCGGCTCTGCTCGGGATGGCTCAGCGGTGCCCGGGGCGGCGCGGCTCGGCTCGGAGCGGCGCGGGGAATGCCACCGGGCTCTACCCGCCGAGGAGCAGCGCGGAGCGGCGCTTACCTTGGCACTGCTGCTGCTACTCTCAACTTCTTGCGGCGGCGGCGGCGGGCCGGGGAGGAAGGCGGGCTGCCGGCAGCGCTCATCCGTGTGTGCCCCGGCGCTTGACATGCTGCTCTCCTGCCCTGGCAGCGATCGCGGCTTTGGCTTGCCTTCCCCGCGCCCTGGCACGTTCTCCTCGCCTTGCCTTTTTGGTATGTCAAGTCCCTGCTGGATTTTGTCTGAAGGATGTTATTTTGTTACGATCAGGTATTTTGTTAGTCTAGAGAAAGAGCGAGCGAATGCTTTCCTTTCCTTTCCTCTCCTTTTCCTTTCTTTTTTTTCTGGGTTGTTTTTCGCCCTTTTTTGTTTTTCTTCCCTTCTCTTTCTCTGCTGCTTTGGCTGCCCCTTGGGTGGCTCTCACTTTTGTGTTTACTGAGTCCGTCCCTTTGGTCGGGGCGAAGGAGCCGGCTGCCTCACTACCCGCTGCTCCCGGCTGCTGCCCCACGAGCGAGGAGACAAGCAGGGCGCTCCGGCTTTTATACCTTTTATACCCCCCTCAATGGGCATGCTCTCCCGGCGAGCACCAGCCCGGCCACGCAGCCAATAATGTTGCAGAGCGGTCTAACCCCCTCTCTTCCCTCCCTCCTTTCCTTTCTTCCCTCCTTCTCCCTCGTAACCCTCCGGAGTCCAGTTCGGGAGGGAAGAGGGGACAGAAAGTTTCTGCCGCACGGTTTCTTTGCGTGCTGCTACCCGAGGTGGGGGCTTTACCCCCTCTGCCGGCCCCGGGTGGGAGGGGGGCTACGCGCATCCGCGGCCGCCCCGCAGGTGAGGGGAAGAGCTGTGGATCCGCACCCCGAGCCCCTGCCTAAAATACCGGGGAGCACCCCTTGAGCGCCTCTCCCTGCGAGGTGGCGAGCCCCGAGTCCCGGCGGGGTGAGAGAGGGGAGATCGCCCTATCCGTTCTCTCTCGGGTCCCCCTCTAGGTGCACACGAGCACAGGTGTCCGAACAGCTCGGAGGAGCTCCCCGGCAAAGGCACGGGCATTCCCGCCCGGCCCCGCTGCGGGCAGCGAGCCCCGCCTGGGCGGCAGCGAGCCCCCGCCGCCACCCCCGCGTGTCCGTGTGGACAACATGGACGCTGCCCCTCCGCACCCGGATCTTGCACCTCGCACAGCACCTTCCCGCCGCGGTTCCCGCTGGCTGGGTCGCCTCTGCTTCCCGCCGGCTCCTGCAGGCGAGCACTGCCGCCTCTGAGCCAAAGGGACTTTTCCCAGGCTTTGCCGTGCGTGTGCAGCAGCGCGGGCAGAACGCGCTCCCGCCGCTCTGCGCTGCTGCAAGGCAGGCACACCGGGCTGCATCGGCCGGCACTCGCCCGCTCCCCACGATCTGCCTTCCAAGCCTGGCCCGGGGAAGGAACCCCGCTGGTTTCCAAAGGCAGTCCCCAGGCAGCCTCTGGTCCCCGGGCAGTCCCCAGCCTGCACCCCTGCCCCGGAGGGTGCCCCTCTGCACGGGCGCGCACCCTTGTTGGAGCAGAGAGGAGCAGGGCTACCTGAGACCTCAGCGGCCGGTTGGCGCACCTCGGGTAGCGCTCGCCGTAGCTAGTAGTGCGAAAGGGCAAGGATGCAGCAGTCCTCACCCCAGCACGCAATAAAAAAACCCTTATTTTTTTGCCTTTTTCAAGTTTGTACTTTATTTTCCCCCCCCAAAGGATGGGAGGTTTGGTGCATCTCTCGGCAGTCGGAATTGCCCTAAACGTGCCCAAGAAAACGTGGGCAGGATTATCCTTTCTCACTAGGCTTTGGGCATCCTTTCCTTTCCTCCCTAGCATCCTTCTGTTTGCTGTGCTGTCCTCTGGGATGTGTCGCTGCACATCACACCCAGCAATCCTGGTGTCAGGGTTGTAGGCTGCAACCGAAACATCGGCACATCTGGGGGATGCTGAGGAGGCAGTTCCGTGCACATCACAGACTCAACCACAGGCATCAATTCTCAGCCCCTACACTGACATTTAAACATGTAAAGAAGTGACCTGGCCGTCAACGAGACTGAGCATCTGCCGGCATGTGCCAGAGCTCCAGATTTCTCCTTACCTTGGGCTTTTGGGGTTTCTCGTAGATGCTCAGGACTTAGTAAATCCGAGTTGTGGGTCCTCACAAACTGCTCAGCAGAGGTGGTCTTAACAAAGAGCAAACCACCTTTCCTCCCTGTAAAAGCAGAACCCCATCAAAGGAAAGGACCCAACCTTGGCAGGGGGGTCAGCAGGGCTGTAAGCTACTGTTAATAGATGAAGGAGCCCAGCTCCCTTCCCCCAGCTCGCCCCAGGACCTCCTGAGAGTAGACAAAAGAAAGCTTGGAGGGTTAATCTCCCTGAGAAAAACAAGTGATTTTCCAGTAAACAACTGCAATAGCAAACAATGGGGGTGAAAAATAGCGATCATAAAAAAGTCGGTTTGGAGGAAGAGGAGACCCAGTAGGAGAGGTGTCCTATGGCTGGGGGAAAAACACGGCAGCAGTTTGATGAAGATTCAGCAGCAGCAGAAGCAGCAGCCACAGCAAAATAAACCCCACAAGTTGCCACTGGATCTACTTGTGTTTGTGCCTTTTGATCTTTTAATTGCTTCTTAGTTATCCTTCAGTGCAAATAAATAGTGCATTGTGTCAAGAAAGAGGAGGGGGGCGGGGAAGGGAAGAAAGAGACACAAAAGAAAGAGCTGTCGCCCAGAAGAGAAAAGGAACAGGTTCTTTCCCCGCATCTTTAAAGGAGTGAATATATCTGTATTGGGGAGGGGGGAGGAAGGGGATAGGATTAGAAATCAAAGCGAAATTGGAGAGAAGCACATTAAGCCTCGGGCATCCTTACAGTAGGAAGAAAAGAGTGAGGTGGTAAAACCCTTCGGGAGTTTATTCGGTGAGTTATGAGAGGATCCACGAGTGTAATATTGTTAAAGGTCAGCCGAAACCTAATTTAAACTAGGGATGTGTGACCTCCGCCCTTCATTTAATACAGTCATAAGGAACATTACACTGCAGATAGCTGGAACAATAGCTGCCTCCACCCCAAACTCCAGCCCTTGGCTTTGCCTGCGAGGAGGGCCGGCAAGGGGGAGCAGGAGAAGGACCAATAAAGCCAAGGACGCAGCAAACCTGTAGACAGGGAGGCAGAGAGGGATAGGAAGGCCCCTAGGGCACAGCACTGACCATCAAGGGTCTTGCAAAATCCCAGGAAGCATTTTGGTTTGAAAGTGGATGGGGCTGCAGCAATGCATCCCCTGAAAACATTGAAAGTACAGTGAAAATAATCCACTGCCTCTTGCATTTGTCTGACCTCTGTGATGGTAGGTGCAGTTCAAGAGAGAAATTACAGTTGTGGGTTCCCATTAAATTTGCAAGGAGTAAGGACAGTGTTCACAAAGCAAAGTCAAGCAAAGCAAGCTGAAAATAAGTGAAGGTTAAGTGGGAGCTGAAATAAAAGGAATATCTGAAAGGTGCCCTGAAACGACCTGGGGATGTCAGGGGCTCAGAGGGAAAAACCTCTGCTGCTGCAGAGGCTCGGAAGCATTGGGGCAGACTGCAAAGCCTCCTGGCGGCAGTGCCCGTCTGAGCTGATCAAAGCGTCTCGTGGGTGGCCACCAACATGTGGCGTTGGGCCGGAAAGCTTTCCAGGGAAAGGGGAAAGAACCGGAAAGCTTGGGACAGCCTGGACATTGCAGACAGGGATGTGAACTTCAGCAAAGGCAGAGGAATGTAAATAACTGCAGAAATACAGTGGTCCTGGGCCAAGATGGATGTTAGAGATGCTGCTAGGAGGTGAGCCAAGCAGATACCTTCAGGGAAGGGAGCATTTGCCTGACTTTTCCCTTCTTCTCCCACCTAGATTCCAAAGAGAGAAGAGGTCACCTAATCCCAGCCCAACCAAGATATCCTGTGATGCTCATTTTGTTTATTTCACAGTTACAGTCCAAATGACAAGATGGGCAGAGCAGGGATTTGTAGTGCATGGCTCATGTGCTCTGCCTGCAGCACTACAAAGGTACCCCAGTTTGTATTCTCATACGCCCCCCTAAATTCTTGTATGTCAACAGTGAGAACAGCCAGGAGAAACCAGACTGCTTTACTGACATGCCCCACAGATCTCGGTTGAGATGTCCAGGATGAGCTGAAAGAAAGGTGAGGATGGGCTGTGGATCACTGAGGACTAGAAGAAGTCAACCCTAGTGAGACAGGAGGGGGATTAGCCAGAGTTCTGTATGCATCTGTTTACTGGCTGAGGCATACTTGGCCCAGAGCATCTTTCAGTGGCTTTAAGAAAGTGATACCTTTTGCTTTGTACAATCCAGGAACCTGACAATAACACCGTGTCCTTGCATGCTGAGATATATTGATCCTGGGGCACACTAAACTGTTGGAACAGGAAAGATTCACTGGCAAAGGGGGATGTGATATATGGAAGGTCTATGCAAAAAATTGAAGTCAAAGAACTAAGAGTGAGAGAAATAATTCACCTGGGCCTGTGGTCAACAAGGAACAAACAAAAGCAGAAGCTGGGCACTTCTGTTTTAGAACTCCTGGCACCCCTGGGTAGCAAGAACATTCTGAGGCCATGCTCCAAGCCTAGAGGGTTTCTGCTGCAGGGTTGTTTTATGGGCAGTGAAAAAGCCAGTTGCCCTTAGGCATCAGCAGGGCACCTTTTTTGGCATGTTCAGAGAGAAAGAGGGACTCTTATATCAACTCCTGCCCAGATCTACTGATGCCTTGGAGCACTTACTGGACTAAGGTGTTCCAGAGAGGTGTTGGCATTTGCTTCCTAAGGACCTGGAGGTTGCTGAGCAAAGCAAAAATGAAGTTATTCCACCATAAGTTATTGCACTGTGCCAGAGGAATTTGTGACAGTGGTAAAAGGAGCTGTCAGTGAAAACAGGGTAGTGTTTTCACCCCTGTTTATATGGAGGACAAACTATGCATTTTTTTATGGGCTGGACAGACTTGATATTCCTGTAATGTCTTTTAAAATTCAACATCCCCAGTGACTAGAGAAAAGCTCCAGTGTGAGCAGCCTCACATGGCTCAAGGGGCTGCAGGAAAGAGCATGTGGGGTAGAGAGGTGTCCTTGTGGCCGAGTGTGAGGGAGGAATTGAAAAAGCACAAATGATGTTCAACAAGTGAGTCTTGGTGGGTCTGTTTGTAGGGATGCTGTCTGCAGCGAGGCCCAAAAGGAGGACAAGGGGCCCAGGGTCAGATCATCCCAGAAAGTGTCTCCTCTCTCCCCATCATCTGTAGAACAGCAAACATCTCCTGGTTATACTTGGTTGCCAAGGAGGACTCCAGCTCAGCTAACAGCTTCCCAAAAGGAATTTCCAAGAAGAGTAGAATAGGGTAAGAAAGGAGAAATTCCTGCCCTCTCCCCAGGTTCTTTTCATTGCAGAGGGAGCAAAGAAGGCTCCAAGTTTTGTCTGATTATTTGTGTCAAAAATGTGCAACAAACAGAGTAGCAGAGAAGTAAGATGTGTCTGTTCCTACATTAACAACTAAGCACATCACCATTTCCTGTTTTCCTTTTTTTTTAAGCATTGCCATCAAAATACCCATTGGAATGTCATGGGGAAGAAGTGGTCTGAGAATGTTTAATGACCAATAAAAGCTCCAGCAGGTACAATTAGTTCTTCCAAGCACCAGGGGATGAAGTTGGCTCTTTACAGCATTGTACAAATATGGGTCTGTCTACAGAGCAAGCTCAGAGTCAAAACATCCAGCAAATGAAACTTATTACAGAAGATGGCAGGAAACCCTTTGGACTAGGAGTTTTTTGGGGTGAAGACTGTGACCCATCACTGTGTCCCTGCAGGGATGGCCTGATGAGAATGTTCTGGGAAGGCAGCACTAGTAGGAAGCATCCCTGTATTTCCCAGGAAGGAGCTGAGCAGTGGAAAGGTGGTGTGCAGGGATGCCACTTGCTGCTGAGCAGAAGCTCACCATGTCTTCTCAGGGTGTCTGTATCTCATCTTCCAGCAAGGCACCCTCATCCACACCACTTTCCTCTGTTTGCACTTGGAAAACTCAGGGACCATCCTTCAAAATGTTTTATCCTGTTCACAGGAGCATCAGTATGAACTGGTCCGTCTGGCTGCATATTGCAGGATTCATGAGAGAAAACAAGTGAGCTTTTAGTAAGGTCTTTCCCAAAAAATGAGACAGCAGCTGTTTCTGAGATCCTCCCCAGCAGCTCCAACAGAACAGGCATCGCTAGGTGGCCAGTGGCAATGCCAGTGATGGACTATGCCAGAGGTGATTGCAGTCCTTATTTGCACTAGTATTCCCTTGGTGCAGCTTCTTGAAGACATTTCCCTTGGCCTCATTGTACAATCAGCCCAGAAAAGCTGCCCAGGTGATCAGGGTGGGATTTCCAGCCCTCTGCCTCTATGGATGCACCTCATGCATTTCAGATGCACCCTTGGGAGGTGCATGGTTTGAGCACCCTTTCAATGCTCTGCAGAAAATCAGACACAAGAGCCAGCTGCAAATACCACCATGGGATGGGTTATTTTTCCAAGTGCCCAAGGGAGCTGATAGCATGGGGCACGGAGGGTGACACATTTTAGACAATAAATGTGGGGCCCCTATTTGCCGCAGAGAGGTGGAGTGGTGCAGATATGTCTCTGTTGTGTAATTAATGGCTTTGAAAAAAAAACTCCGAGCCTGTTGGCTAAGCCCAAATACCTCTGAGGGGTTCTGGAATCCCAGCTATGTATCTTTCAGGCGTTTCTTCCTTTTTTTTTTTTTTTTTTTTTTTTTTTTTGGCATTGCTGCTGTGCTTCAGTGCTGGTCTTTGTTCGCAGCTCTCATTGTCTTCAGTCGGTGGGTTGGGTGGCAGCATCTCCTCCAGGCCAGGGCTTCACACCTTATCAGGGATCACTTCTTCAGGCCAGGGCTTTTTGGGCAGGATAAAGGTGCTGCCAGGTCTAGAAACTGATGCCCTCCTGTCTGAGCTGAGCAGTGAAGACCCCAGAGTAGGATGTGGGGCTGGGATCCAATGGGCAGGTGGCTATGGGCATGAGGATGAGGGCCAGCATGGGGGCTCATACAGAACCTTCCTCTGCCGCTGCATCCACACATCACCTTGGGCAAGTAACTTAATTTTTTCTCTGGTTTTCCTCCCCATGCACCAGTTCATGACAGGGATAAGTCTGTCCCCTGTTGCCTCGTTGTCTTTTCAGCTGGGACTTCCAGCACCTACAGCTGGCAGGTGCTGTACGGGAGTTTGCAATAACTTGCACCCTCACCTCATTCCCATTCCTGATGCAGGAAACACAGGGACACCCTGTGCCCACCCATGCTGCCAGTATCCCCTCCGGACCACACTGCCCTTGCCCTGGGTGATGGATGCCCAGTGGGGAGGGAGGAGATGTGGACAATTTGTTTTCTTGCTTAAACAGAACTCTCTCTCATAATCATAGTGAAGGAGGGGAGGCAACAGCTCTTGGCAAAGCAACTCACACTAAGTGCACTTCACTAGAAATGTTTATATTCTGCTGCTGAAAAATTCACTGAGCGTGGCAGTCGTGTGGTGTGGTGCTGGCAGAGCCAAGCTGGATATTGTGCCCTGAGCCAGGTCCCAGACAGGGTGGGCCTGGGCGTGTCACCAGCTCATAGCTATTTCATCTTCAAGGACAGGTGTATAGCTGGGGTTGGCATCTCTGAGTAGTGTCACAGGGCAAGTAGGTATAACACAATCATGTGTGATGGGGAGGAAGTCTTTTTATAGTGCCAGCTGTGTTTCAGAAAGGTTCTGGTGAGAGAAGCAAGGATTTTCCCCAAGATCCCATCCCTTCTGGAGCAGACCTCACACAGGGTAGGACCCCTGAGACTGCTAAACTAATTACTAATTGCTTGGAAGGTAACCCTCCCCAAAAACCCGTGCATGTAAGCTTTTCAAAACAGCAGGTGGTATGCTTGCGTAGCACGTGCAGGCGTGCGTGCGTGCGTGTGTGTGTGTGTGTGTGTGTGTGTGTCCAAATGTATTTTTGGGCTGAGGGGGAAGCGAGTGCTTGTCTGAGTAGGTAGAGCCAAATGGCAGGTGATTCAGATGCTACCCCCTATTTCCGGCACCACTCCGGTGGTGTCACTCGAGTCCCCCCGTCTCTTTGTCAGCCAGAGATAGCGGGCTCCAGAGACACCCTCTGTGAAGCCAACGTGCAAAGGGTTAACTGTATTCCCAAGGCAGGTGGGAGCTCAAGTCAGGCTGGGTGATATCGCAGACATGTTATTTGAAAAGCTAAGAAATTGTGGAATTCCTCACCTAATCCAACTTCCCCACAGTTTAAAGAAAACTGCAGTGAAAGATATCACCACAGCCGAGGGAGACCCCCCACGAACCTTTCCCTGCATAATCCATGTGTGGATATAGGCTCCATCAGCCACCTCCTGTGGCACTGGGATTCTAACCTCGGTGCGTGTATTCCTGGCGGAGCTCATGGGATGCACACCCTCAGTGCCTTGAGCTGGAGGTGACTCCCTGCTTGCCTGTGACACTGCTTGTGTGCAAGGCCCTCCCCAGCCCTGTGACAGCCCCTCTGCCTTTATCTGAGCCGTGCTGCTGTGACAGTGATAGCAGAGACCAATTAAAACACCTGCATGAGCAAATGTTCAATGGGACAACACAAAACTTTTTGGAAATAATGCTCTTGACTTCAGCTGGTCCCAGTTTAGGGCACCCCTAATTATGAGAGGTGAGTGTAGTGAGCCCTTGTAACTATGCAAATACCTAGACATGTCTAATGATCAGCAAGTGTAATGACAGTGATGGAAATCATGTCCCTATTCCAAACTTGCCCACCTCTCCTCCCTCCATTTCTCCAGGTGGATCCCTTGCTGAGCCTTCTCAGTCCACCAGGTAAATCTTCCTGTCAAAGAACTTTTTGTTTTGCCTGAAAGTAAGTTGTAGAGATTTTTGTTTAGAATTTTTTTTTCATTAAAGGCAACCATCTCAAATATGTAGAGATCACACGGGTGTTTTTTAGTCAAAACAAGCACAGTAACCACAAGAGGTGCCAGACTGGAACAATCTCTTCTCCATGAACCCAATCCAATGCAGAAAAAAAATAGAAAAGATGCTTTCCAGAGATAGAATGAATTCCTTGTCTCTAAAAAATTCTGCAATGGATAGCAGGCATCCCCTTTCCTTTTAGAGGAAAGTAGCTCTCTCTCTCCAAGAAACCCGAGTGTCCAAGGTGGGGAATTATTTCAGGCCAGACCTGCTGGGTCCCACTCGGGGCTCCTGTCATCGGAGATGATGACTGCCTGCAAGTGCTGATTCCTATGAGCTGCTTCAGTATCCCTTTCTGGGGGAGCTTCACTATTTCCAGTGAGTCAGCCCAGGGGCTTGGGCTCATTTGGGCAGGCTGAGTACTACCCTCACTCACTAATTAACTTACATGAGCATCATTTCATATTTGCCTGAATCACTGGGGTGTCTCAACAGCTCCCATGCCAATCCATTGAAACCCCACTCATGTAAGACAGCAGGTCCTGCCTGCCCTAAGCCAGAACTGTCTTGGGGAGGGCAATATCTCTGGGGATGCCTCCCTAATCCCCCCCCACACAGCAATGCAGTTGGGGTGCAAACCCACTCGGGTGGCTGATGCTTCGTGGCCGCTTTCTCCCACCCACCGCCACCCCCGCCGTTCCCAGAGACCCACATGAGAGCAGTAATAGCACTGTTGGGGTATACAAAGTAAAGGATGACTCACTGCTAAGCCTTTGCTCCCACCTTCAGGAGGCAACCAGATAGGGAGTAATCTCCTGGGGAAGGGGGGTGGAATTTAAGTCAGACTGATTTTTTTTTTTTTTTCCTGAAAACCTTTCATTTAGTCTAAACAACCAGCTTGGGATGTTGGCACTTGGCTTTTAAATTAAGCATGCTTTTCTGGGCATGATTCTTCCAGGATAGCAATGGCTGGAGCCATGTTCTGGTCGTCAGAGTAGAAACAGTCCCAGATCCCTGCAATAAAATGGAAAACAGCCCTTGAGCTTCAGTAACTGCTTTGAAGGGTCTGTCCTTGCTGATGGGTAACTCATGGGGTGTGAGATCCAGGGAATGGTGATAGTTTACAAGTGGGCTACATGACCTGCACAAGGCCACCGAGAAAACTGGGGCTGAGGAAGCCACTTCCACCACGCTTGGAGGGTTTTGGTGGTGGTTCCCATCTTTGGGGCTTCTCTTATCCCTGCCACTACCGCTATGGCCTTTGGTTACCAGCATGCCAGCTTCTATGTCCTACCTCTATCTGCCCATTGATTTCCAGCACCAGGATTGATCCTGTGGTGCTGTGCAAGACCATCTGATGGGGCAAGAACCTCCTGAGGTCTTAAGCCCAGACGGTGGATGGAGCTCCCTTGCAGGCAGCAGCATCTCTGCATCCCAAATCCAGCTGCTCCAGGCACAGAGCTAGCTGTGGGGTGGGCGGTGGAGGTACAGGAGGCTGCAAGAGCCACTCAGACCAAACAGAGTGGGCCACGTAGTGTGGGCGCTTCACTTGGTTCCACCTGGCTGTGCTCTACCTGGCTCCAATGTTCAACACTTGCCTGAGAAGACACCACTGACACACATTTACCCAAACAGCACCAGCTTTCCCACTTGCCTCTTCTCTGGTGTGGCCACAGCAGAGGTTGTGGAGAGTCAGTCTACCAGACACAGCCTTTTTCATGATACAAGCTGCTCCAGGGCTCTCTGACAGACAACCCTCTCCCCCATGGGCTGTTCCTGAACTCTGCCACCCTTCTGCCATTTGTGACTTTGTCAGGAAGGTAAAGTAAAGTGTGCAAGCCAGGATCCCAGATGGAGTGAGGAAGAACAGCTCTGCTGTGTAGCTGGAAGATCTGCAGCCCTGACAAGAGGTGTCTGTCAGGAAAGCCCTAGGGTGTTGAACCTCACTGTGCCCCAGTGAGTGCCCAAGCTGGAGCCCACATTTCTGCTGGGCTGCCCAGAGGATGCACCCTTTGGCATTCAGATATGGTCGAATAAAATGGTTTGCAGCACAGGTTGCAGGGGCAGGGTGTGGCAGTCAGGGGGAAAGGCACCACACCAGAGCTCCTGCCACCCTGCAGGATGGAGTTTTCTCCTGCTTCTGCACCAGCCATCAGGTGTTGTCAAAAAGTGGATTTGCAGTAGCACATGTGGAAGATATTACTGACTAAGATTGATTTTAGAGGGCTGCTCATACCTAAAATGGATTTACTGACAGCTTGGTTGTTCTTGCTGCCTTTGAGTTAATCATAATAAAAGTCAAAATGAATCACTGCTTGAGCCATTTTGCATTGCCTTTTCTCCCTATTCCTTCATTGAACCTATCACAGGATTGGCCCTTCCATCTTCATGAAGGCTTCCCAGTCCTTTGAATGAGACAGGCTCAGCTTTGGAAGGAGTCATCCACATCACAAGCATGTGTTGCCTTTCCTCTCAGATTTATTTTGAGTATCTGTAAGCTGGAAATACAAGGCTGTCTTGGGTCAAGGCACCTTCACCTACAATCTGGGACCAACTCACAGCACCTGACAGAGTTGATGGGACAGACAGTGTCTTCTACTGCAGAGCTGCATGAGATTTCTCCTGACCAGGGAGAAAGATTGAATTGGAAGGCAACTGCATAGCATTTCCTTCCTATGGATTTATTCTCCTCATTTGATCCTGGCATTGAGAAGGGAATAGTAAGGTCAACAGATTGCCTGGGCTGGGGGCAGGGTTCACTGCCCCATCTCAGCTGTAATAACAGGGTATGGCTGCAAAAGGGAGGGGTTTCAAGCAGAGACCTTCTCTGGCCTTGGCTCCGTTCCACAGAACATGTGTCATCTTCCATTGATTCAAATCCTACAGATCTTCTCTGTTGACAACTGGACTATCCCTCTGAGTAGTTGCCTCTTGCTCACCAAACACCAGTCCAGATGGGCTTAACATCACCTTCTAGGCCTTAAATCTCAGAAGGCATTTGGCCACTGTGCACCATCAGGACTCTTCTCAGAACCACCATCTTGGTTGCCACCAAGTCTTTCTCAACTTTTTTTTTTTTTTTTCTTTTTTTTCTTTTTTTCTTTCAGATATGTGGAGCAAGCTTCCTTGCTCTCCAGTAGCAAAGCAGATTTCAGGCAGGTCAGGTCATTTCTGCTGCTCTTTTCTGCTTCTTCCCCAAGCTCCCGACTTCCTTTCATCCCTGATGCATTTAGTGGTGAAAATGTGTCCCATTGTCCTTTATCAGGTTTGCAATAGGGTTCACATGCAGTGTTAATCAGCCGGCGGTGGTGCTCACCATGCACAACACCTTCCTAACACTCAGTGCTAGGCTTTCCCCACTTAAACCTCACCCTGCAAGTGATTTAATAGAATTTATCTCATCCACATCAGAATCCTCTCATGGGTTTGTCCTAACACAATCCAGAGACACCTGACTTCCTTACACTGCTTTTAGTTATTGATCTGCTTAGAGACGAGTTGCAAAATTGCCCATTGGCGCTTGAAACGCCTTCATTTAAAAATCTGGGGAATCCACGTGGCTAGGAAGGGACCAGGCATGAGCCTTTGATGGTGTGCATTTGGGAAACAAATTATATTTCTAATATTGTGTGTGAGTGGAGAGGCCCCATCGCCACTGAGGCATTTATTGGAGAATAATTTAGACCCTTTCCCTAATAAAAGGGACTGTTTTGGATATTGCCAAATTCACTAAATTGATACAAATTGCTCTGTTTCGCCTAAAATCAAATGAAGATCTGCTTAAAATGTTTGTTTGGTGGGCAGAGCCAAGCCTTAGCTTCCCTTAACTCCCAGCCCACAGTCTACCTCCTGATTCCAGCACCTACGTGAGGCACAAGGAGAATTGCTTTGGAAATAAAATGCCATAGGAGTGATTCCTTGCTAATTGAGATGCACCAATAACTTCATCTGGAAAACCCAAAGCCCAAAGTTAAGAGCCCAAAGCCAGAACTGAAAGAATGAGGGGGTTTCACTTGGCAGTTTAGAACAGACTCTGCAAAATTCCTCAAGTCTAAGAGGCTCAGGCATGTCTCTCACTGTGGCTCCTCATCTATGGCTCATCCAGTACCCGAGGTTCCCAGGAGGGTTCATGGCAGATCCATTTCCCCATCATCTCCTCAGCTGAGGACCACCAGGGTGGCAGCTGAGCCAGGGAAAACCTCTGTTTCAGCACCCCATCACTCCTACTTTGGGTTTAGTACATTTTCTTGGCGCTTCTCAAGGTATTCCTGCGCATCCTGGAGCTCTGAGCACTCCCTCTGCTGGCTGTAGCATCATTTCATAACCCTCATTAGTGCCTCATCCCCCATGAGGAGATGCTGGCTGGAGTAATGGCTGTCCTCAACAGCAGAATAGCTGGGCAAAGTTGTATCACGACCAAGGATGAGGACCATGATCCCATGAAACGTGATGTGTGGGGTGAAGATTTGAGCACCAGCCCTGTGACAAAGTTGGGCATGGAGAAGTCCTAGTTTGAAACTTGAATGTTTCCATTCAGGATATATATCTATGCTCTGGCATCCCTTCAGTGCCAGGACGAGCCACAAGAGCCCAGGGTGTTGTTGCACCGGGTGTTCTTTGCAGCTGGAGGTTATTGCAGACCTCAGCCTTGATCTGCTCAAAAAGGTGATTTGTGACCTGAAAACACAGGCCCATGCAACTCAAAATGGGTCATAGATCCCTGCTGTATCACAGGAAATATTGGGCAGAGTGCACAGAAAGGAGGTGGACTGCAGGGTGACAGTGAGCTGGTGCTGAGGGTGCCCTGGAATGTGAGAGTGAGGTTGGCAGTCCCAGCTCCAAGGAGGTTAAGAAAGGCAACCAAAATCTTCCTTGAGGGAATACCAGATTTAAACAAGGAGAAGAGCAAGGGCAGCATTGGCAACCCAGCCCATCATCCCTGCAGGTCTCTGGCCATGCCAGGAGCGGCCTGTGGGTTGAGGGGCAGTTTGTTTTCATTGTTCCAGCCGTCTCCTTGCTGCCC
Source organism: Chamaea fasciata (assembly GCF_029207755.1). NCBI lineage: Eukaryota > Metazoa > Chordata > Aves > Passeriformes > Sylviidae > Chamaea > Chamaea fasciata. Next base: position 15,714,554 of record NW_027094092.1, on the reverse strand, counting down.
CAGCCCTGCTGGCCCCATGGCCTTGGTGCAAAGCATTACTCCAGCATCACATCTCCAGTGAGTTTTTTCTCCAACACGGTCTGTATTTATTCAGTTTTTCTCACCTGCTTTTGCGGGTCCCCGGTGGCCGTGTCACCGTGCCCTGACCTAGACGGTGGTGCCGGGCAGCTGCAGGCAGGGGTGTGGGATCCAGTTGTGGGCTGACCTGCGCTCCATCCCCTGGCAGCAGCTGGGACTGCAGGAGAAGGGAAAGCCCTCGCAGGAATCTGGCTTTAACAGATTCCCAACATTTTTGTGTTGCCCTATTTCAGTGACAGAGCCACGGATAATTGCTTTGCTCTGAACAGATATGTGAAACCTCGGGATCTTTTCCAGGTTGTGAGGACTGTGAAGCCCAACAGGAGAGGATGAATTCCTCAGGAAAGGTTCCAGAAACTAGAACTGCATGCAGGCTAAAGGGAGAAATTGGGAGGTTAAAGTCTTTTTGGAGATGAAGAAGACAGTGATGTGAGGTTGTCATGGTACAAGGCAACTGGCTTGAAAGTCGCTCCCAGTCCTGTGCTCTTAAATGGGATGCACAGAGAAATGGGGCAGTCAAAGCAAAAGCTCCACAGGGTGAGGAAGGGCAAGCATCTGGAGAATGATATCCGGGCTCTGTAGTCAAAACCATAAAGGAGAAACGGGCATGATGTCAGTGCTCAGTGCTGCTCACTGTTCCTGGGGTGAGGTCAGGGATCTGGCAGGGCAAAAGAGCTGCTGCTGGAGGAGTGTTTAACAAGAGGGACTTCAGCCTATGGTAGTCCTCCCACAGGCTTAAGGCGTAAGCCAGGCTGAGCCAGATGACCCCTCTGCACTCTGGATGCAGGGGCTGAAGGGTGACCTTGTCCCCTCCCTGTCACACCTGAGAGAAGAACCCATGTTTTGGTGAGCCAAAACACTGTGGCAGCACAGGCTTGCACATTGAACACCTGCCTCAGAACATCTGCACCAGGACTAGGACTGAAAAATGACCTGTCCACATTTCATCAGAATTTCATGGGGGCTGGTTTTTTTCCTTATTTGGGGTTGAAATTCATTATTTTGGGACAAGGTGCCAGCTTTTGGAAAAATATGGCCAGGTTTAGGCTGCAGACACACTGAAAAAAAGCAATTTCAGAAGCAGGAGAGGAGCAGGGTGTGGTGTGCAACCTGGGCTTGCTTTGACAAGGTGATGGTCTTTTTTACTTGCTGATTTCTTTTTTTTGCCACTGAAATCAGTAGAAGCCCAGGGGCCAGGACAGCATTTATTTGGGATAAGTTTTAAAAATCTCCCAAAACACATAGGAAAAGCTGTGAAACTTGGGTGTGCAAGACCTGCTGGCAGGCAAGTCTGCAGAGCCAGGACCCTGCTGGGTCTCAGTCTCCAAAGTGGAGGAGGTTTCTGATAAGGGGAAAAAAGGGTAGAATTTTTTCCATTGAAACTTCCACAGAATGGTTTATCGTCAGTGTAGGGTGGGTGGTGTCATTTATATTTGATTTTCCGTTTTCTGATTAGAAAAGAGGAAGCTGCATTATTTTCTGACAAAAAGTTACATTTCAGAAGTTGGCAGTTATGTAAAACACCCCCACTGCCAAAATCCAGCATTACAAAGCCCAAACGACAACAACCTGGAAATCAAAAGCCAAATTTGTTTTTGTTATCCATTTTCTTCCAAAATCTGAAAACATTTGTGAGAAATTTTAGTGTGAGCAACTACATGCATTCTGGAGATCCTGGCAATTCTGGCATGTACCAGGCATGAAAATAAATAAATAAACAAAGTGGCATTTTGTCTGTTTCTGCAACAGAAAGGAGGTTGGAGGAGTTCAGGAGGTTTGTCCACCTTTTCTTGACAGTCCTGAAGACGACTGGGAATGGAGGGAAAGGATTGAGGGATGGAGGGAAATGATTGAGGCTCAGATCATTTCCTTGTGTACTCCTGTGCTTCACTTCCCGTTATTGTCCTGGATCTGCTCCTGCCTGCTCTGCCCAACAGGACTGGGGGCATGTGAGAGCCAGCCTGGCATTGGGCTTGGAAAAAAACAGCCTCCTTCCTCCCCACAGCATGCAGGAATAATTCTGCCAGAGACAATGTGCTGGCAGTGACTTTCCAGATCAATTTATAGCCTAACCTAAAGTTTTCTTCCTGTCCAGAGTGAAAGGAGAAAAAAGAAGGACTGTTTTTTGTTCAAGATAGGCGTCTTTGGTGAGATTGGTCTAAACCAGAGTAAATTTGAGGTCTTAACATTGAATTTGCTCAGTGCATGCTTTCCAGCTCAAGTCATTGCTGCAAGTCTCTTATTAGGGATCACTCTGCAGATAAGGAGAGAGGCTGTAAGCAGGTTTAAAATTTCCTAAAATACTGATAAGATGGTTAAAAAGAAATAAATCCCAGAGTATAGTCTGACTATTTCTTAAAGTGAACCTCTTAAGTTCCCAGAGTGACAGAGAGTTCTCTATCTGTGGTTTCCCGGAAAGGAAATAATACAGTCGGATTAGCTCCGGGAAAGTGTCAGCCTTCCCTTCCTCTCCAGATAAGCTGGAGCAGCAGAGCCCATCCGGCAACCTGGGGGACATGATCTGCCACCCGATCACCTAGGACCCCAATGGCCAGTGCCCTGCAGAGGCTCCCCTCCATTCCCATTCCTGTGCACATCATTCCCCTTTCCTCGAAACTGTAGCGCTGCCCTTTTGGACGAGAGTTTGTGCACGTGGCAGACAGGGGCAACTTTGGTCTCCTTTCTTTTCTAGGCAGTGTTAACAACTCAGCAGCCCAAAGAATTTGCCTTGCAATCCCCTCTGCGGCTCAGCTTTCTATTCTCTATTCAACAGCATGAATGAGCCGAAGCCTTTATTTGCATTCTCTTCAAATTGCCCTCCACCACGAGCATGAGACCTTTGGAAGTTTGTTGCAAGAGTAGCAGAGCCAAGATATTTTAGTCAGGCATGATGCCCCACCGCTACCGCAAAAATCACTTCAGAGCAACTGCTGAGTCAGAATAAAGGGGACTGGATGCATTTGCTTCCCAAAGATCACAATGCAAAGCCTGGCAAGAGGAGAAGGAGGGAGGGAGGTCAGTGGATGCAGCATTCCCTGTCCTTGAATCATCTCTCCTGCAGGAATTTGTAAGATCTGGCATCTCCAAAGCAAATCTGAGAACAGGGAATGGCCTGGGCAAGGGCACAAGGATTTGCAGGAGGTTTATAAAGGAATTTCATCCTGGACCACCATTAAAGACGTCAGGAAGGACCTTAAGGACGCTCACTCTTGGGTTTTGGTGGGGTAGGGGGCTAAAGCTGCCTGCCCTGCCACAGCACAGGGTCAGGAAGCCAGCAGCATCACGTTTGCAAGCCAGGGAGCCATGTGCTCCGTTGTGGAAAATGCGCAGGGTTGCCTTCAGGCTTTCTTCCCCGGAGTTCCAGAAAAACTCTTCCCTGGAGTTCCAGAAAAAGTTCTCCTTTGGTCTTCACCTTACTGCAGATTTTAAAAAGTAAAGAGCTGGCCCTTTATGTTATTTTCCATTTGGGAAAGCAAAAGTGTAGAACTTTTTTCTTTTAGGTTTTCTACAGTTTTAAAATCAATGCATTATTTTCTCCTGCACCTCCTGGAGAGCAGTGTAGCACACTGTATGCCACTCATCTCCAGGACACCTCTTGCTTTGGGGAGGAAGGAAGCAACAGCACCTGTATGTGCTCTGCAGAGAGCTCAGATATCTTGGGTCCCTGAAGTGGACATAGGGACATCTATCTCTCTCTTGTCACCTTCTGGAATCTTTCAGTAGGAGCAAAAACCTCCACCCTTGGGTAGCCCAGAGCCTGGTGGTTGGCTTGTGGTCTTGGGCAATTGGATGCAAAAGATGAAGATCAGGCACCTGGACCTTCTATGTCCCTTCCTTCTTTCAAATCCTGCCTTGCTAAAACCAGTTCAGTCCTGCGGGGTGTGCTGATCTTGATGAATCAACATTTTCCAGCAGAAAAAGTGGCATTTGCAATTTCCCAACAAGTCTTAATTGAGAGCATTCAGAAAAAGAAAACAAACAAAGGATCAGACCAAACAATGGCAGAGGGCAGGAAATGAGCTGGGCATCTCTGAAGAGCTGTCCTCACCTGAGAAGAGCATTGCTGCCCGGGCAGGAGTGCCAGCAGATAGGCAGGGCTGTGCCAGATGGAGAAACCACTGTGGCTGGATGTCTGTTCCCTCAAGAGCATCCAAGCAGACCTGAACATCTGCCTTGGGTGTATCTCCTGGACGGATGGGATTGCTGGTGCTTGGCTGCATGCCTGAATATGTTGGTGGCCTTACAATGAGAAATAACTCAGCTTTTTTTTTTTTTCTTCCCAGTAACACTTGTCGTGATCTCATGGTTCCCCAGGACGGGTTGGAGAATTGCTTTGAGGGAGTCCCCTCTAGAAACCACTGGAGCGATACACTGTGAGGTTTGATGGGAGCCGAGTAGCTCGGGAACAGAATACATCTTGCTGTGCTTTCATAACCACATGATTTTGGCCCGAAGCTGCTTGTCACAGTTGAAAGCTCTACTGCTGGGAATATTCAGTGAGGCCCAGCAGAAAGGGTGTTGGAGAGGGATGAAAAGGTGATGAGGGAGAGCAGGACTGGCTGAGTAGTACTGCAACACTGGTGTGGCACCTGCAGGAGGAGGCCTCTGTCTTGGGCTTTTGGCTGCATCAAGGGAATTTGTATGGAAGGTCACCACTGGGTATCATGAGATTTCAGATTTCATTTTTTATGTCTGTATCTTCTTTTCAGCAGCTCCTCCAGCTGCTCTTCCAGCCTTTCAGTTTGTCGTGGTTTGGCCAGTTTTGTGCTTGTGATAGGATCGGGAGTAATGCATCCTGGCAGGGATGAGATGGCAGCTTCCATCTGTGCAGCTCCACTGGAGGCAGTCGGAACTGGTTTGGGAAATGAGGCTGTTAAAACCACAGGCTCCTCTCAGACCAACTTTCGAAATCTGTCACCAGCAAAATGCAGCCATGGCTGCTGCTGCTGTCACCTCTGCCAGGCTGAGCCCATCCCACAGAGCCCCTCTGCCTGGCTTTCAGTAGACTGCCACAGGAGTCCCTCGGCAGAGGGAACACAGCCTTTCCCTACACTCTGGGACACTCTTGCCAGCTGGCACTTCTGGGCAGATTTTCCTCACAGAAAGGGGCAATTTTGGTACCAGATACTTGAAAGAGGTTTGCAGCATCAGGAGAAAGGATACTGCCCAGCACATGGCCAAGAGATTCAGAACTCCTTCTGGATTAAACCCACTTTCAGTACATGGCTTGTCATATCCTTGTGTACAACAAGCACATCCCACAGCAGGGACTCTCCCTGGGCTGCCCACAAGCAGAAATAGGAACTAGACACACTTTCTGAATTGGCCATGGTGGTCATCCATGATTTTTCTGAGTACAATGAATAGGTGACATAATTCTTTGCTTAATCTTTACTGTTTCCATTATGTAGCTGAGGAAGTTCGGTCTCCAGCTGCCTGGCTATATTTGGGCTGTGAACTGCAGGAAGTTGACCAGCATGACATTGTTACAGATGTAATGTTTCCCTAGCAAGAGAAGTCTTGTTCAAACCTCTCTGCCTTCTCCTTCTCCAAGCGCTGGACGTGCAGGATGCTCCATATGCCTGCTCCAAAGCTGTGTAATACCCCTCCCCTCCCTCACTCCCATGGAGTTCAGTCATGTGGCAGAAGGATAATCTAAAGTGATGGCTGAAAACTGCCTTACCCAAGCATGGACACTGACACTCTAAAGCAGACAAAAAGATGTGGACACACGAACCAGCGCAGTCCTTCCAATAGATCCACAACATTTATTCAATTGCTTTGAAGGTGCAGTAGCATAAGTGCATGTTTCTGCCCAGGGCCCATGAGCTCCCCAGCGCCAGCCCTGCTGCTAATTGCAGTAGTTTTCCAGCTGGTAGAGGGAGCAGGTGTTGTGGCAGCATTGCTCAACGATCCCTCTCTTCACTTTCTCAAACTCCTCCTGCTGGAAAGGCAGCTCTCCCAACTCACCATGCAAGGGACCGCTCACTGCTAGGGAAGAAGGAGAGAAGTTGTGGGACATCACACCGCATCAGCCCTGGCTCTTGAGCCCTGAAGATTCCCCCCCTTAGCAGGCACCAGATTTTTGATCCAGTGTTGGTTGGAAAATGGGAAGGAAGTTGCACAGGTTTCCCTGGGTTGATGCTTCCTGTAGCACCTTCAGGCTCCCTGTTTCCTCTCCTCAAAAAATCCTGTGGTGTTCAGAAGATGCCAAGCTGAGTGGCTGTCAGCAGTGTGAGGGATAAAGGGATACAGGGGCTTTATTGGGGAAGCTGTGTGGAGAAGGGAAATCCTGCACCCTCCCTGGGGTGAGCAACTAGTAAGTGCGATGATAAAATGGGATTGTCTGCTCTGTAGAGAAGAGTTTGGGACTGCAGAGCCCTTTAGGCAGTTAGCCAGTCATCTGGGAGCCTGGGCAGACAACTGGGATATTCGTAGGATTGTGGGGACAGTCCAGTTCTGCAGCTGGGTGCATTTCCCAGCTGTTCCTGAACAGCCTGATTCAGTTGGCTGCCTGGATATAGCCCCAAGCTGACAGCAAAAGCATTTGTGTGTGTCTGTGTTCACAGCTGGGGGCAAGTTTTTAGAAGCAATGATGAATTAGGGTATTTGGACACAGATAATACTCAACAGAATATCTTATTTGCTGGTGAGAACGTGAAAACTTGTGCACAGATCTGTTCAGGTTTTAGTTGCCCAATGAAAATATGGAAAATGGTAAATAAATCAGTGAGATTTTCTGGCAGGAGGAAAACAGCCCTTAACAACAAAGAGAAAATGCCTGGAAAGTGAGAATGAGATGTGGTTTCTAGGGCAATACAAGTACAGTACAAGATGCAAAATCCCCGAGCTCCCAAAGCGTGAGTCAATGAACAAGGCACAAGAGAAACACAAAATCATTATTCTAGTGTGCTAGAAGGGAAATTTGGGAAAAAATTTGTCCAATTTAAAGTAGAAGAGGAAATAGCTAGTCAATGTTTTGTGATTTACTTGTCTCCATCCTTCAAGCCAGCTGTGAGCAGACTGTAAACATAACCAGATTGTGTGACAAAGAGGTGGTGGCTCAGGCAAAACTGAAAAGAAAGAATCCTCAAAAGAAGGATAGAAAGAAGTAGAAAATTCTCAAATACTTGCATTCTGGGTGGCACGATGAAAATTTGCTGTACAGTATTTAGGTAATTTGGCTAATGAAACCTCCAACACATTTGTGGTGGTCTCCAGAAATGAATAATCAGAGAATGGAGCAAATGACATCCCAAACAAATCATGGCAACCCCTCTACTAGGGCATTATCTTGTTTCACCTTACAAAGACCCCGAAGACTGTTTCACAGGATGGTTACATACACAGGAGAGGGAATTGGATATGGATGAAAACAGTAGGTGATGGGAAGAGAAATGGTGGGAGACATGTATTGTAGTCAGGGGATGGTAAGTAAAGGTCGATCTTGAAACAAGAGGATTGAAATGGATGCAGTTTGGACAGGGGTCTCTCCTTCATCTATTCATAGTCTCGATTAGAAGCTTGGAAGACAGAATGTTCAATGTGCTTCTCCAGGCCTCACCAGTCAGCAAAGATCTGGACAAATGCAGAATTGCATGTTTAGAGATCTAGAAAATATGACCTAGGAAGGCAGTAGGGTTGTGTAGCTGAGGAAAGGTGAAAACTAGGTATGGGAACAGGCCTCAAATATTTTGAAAAGCAATCATAAAGATGAAAGGATTGGGCTCTTCCCCATGTCCACTATTGAGAAGACAAGAAATAATTTACAGCAGGGGATGCTCAAGTTAGATATTGGGAAGAAACACTCAAGAAGAAGGCCAGTTAAGCTTGGCAATGGGCTGCTCCAGAAGGCAGAAGAAGCTTTCTCTCTGGAGGTTTTTATGAATGTACCAGACAAACATGGCTAGGAAATAAAATGGGGAAAACTGATCCTGTCTTAGGGCAGAAAGAGGCTTCTTGAGACCCTCCCACCTTTATTTTCTATGAATACTCCCAGACTGGTGTAACAGCCACACAAAGAAACAGACGAGTTTGAGCTTTCAGGCACAATTCTTTTTGCCTCATAAATCCTCTCTCCCTGCCTGCCCTCCTGTCAGCCTTTTCAACCTGCAGAGCTTTTCACTGGCAATGTGATGCTGTTGGTATGCCGAAGGTATTCCTGGCATTCCCCGTGAAGGACATTCCTGGTGTCCCTGTCGAAGAGGGGCAGTTGCTGCATCTCTCACCGCACAGCACGCCACGGCTTTCACCGTCAGCCCCACTCACCCAGAGGCTGTTCCACATCCCGCCGAGCCTTGGGCTGGTAGAAGAAGCCCCGCTCCCCACACACCAGGTACAGAGCCTCCACCAGGTGGGAACCGCAGAGGTGCTGGTTGACAGCCCCGTGGCTGCTCCCAGGGCCGGACAGGGCCAGGAGGGCCAGCAGGGGCAGCGACCGGATCCACAGAGCCATGGCGGGCAGGCTGGGGCCTAGGGTTAAGAGGCAGAGGAGACACAGGGAAATCTAGGAGGTAAAAAATAGGTTGTAATCAAACATCCTGCATCTTTCAGCTCCTCTGGCATGGAAATGAGACCAAAATAGGAGATGGACCTTCTGGTTTGAGAAGGAAGGAGAGTTTTCTGCCACCAGGATTTACAAGTGACATTAAATGACTACTAACTATAACCATGAGTCCATCTTCATGCTTCATCAGTCTCAGGCTCCCCGCTGTTTTGCCTCAAAAGTCTGGCAGAGCCATCCCACCAAGCCATATATCATACCTGCCCTTGAGACCCCTTCATAGGAAAAACCCTGTCTGCCCATTCAGGGGGCTGTAATGTGTGATGATGGCCCAAAACCAGCACAATGTCCTCGAAGACCTGAGGAGGCCTCATTTTCTTGGGTAAACGAGCCACACTTGTTAATGGCTGCTTCATCAACCTAAGAAGACAGGTCTGCACCGCAGATAGAAAGTGAAAGGGAGGCAATCCAACTTACCCAAGAGGTGGCAGCAAGAGGTGGAGAGCAGTTCACTCTGAGGGATGAAGATGGTTGGTAGTAATGTCCCCATTCTCTCTTTCCCATATTTATACACTTCACGTTAGCCCAAGTGACACAAGAGCTACCAAGAGCCCCTCCTCCTTGATGACACTCCAGCCCAAATTTTTGCTACTTGTGCAAATTAATTTCCCTCTGCGTAGCATCCACAGGTCTTTGTGCAAGTTAAGATAGAAGCAACTGTTTGCAGTTTCCATCTCATTTAGTCTGCTCTCTTCACTTCCCCGAAGCTCTGTCCTAAGCCATCAGTGACCCTTTTAGCAGGAGATAATGGTGCTATTACAGCTGCAATGACTACTAATGACACTAATGCCGGCAATAGACACTGTTGGCATTGAGGTGGTTCAACAGCTGTTTCTAAAATGTAAAATTAAAAGCAAACATGTTAATCTGTTTGATTTATATCACCTTGGAAAGTATGCAGCAATGGGACCAAGTGGTTGATGAAATCATGCTACTGTCAGGTGTTAGGAGAAGGAAAACACATTATTGTGCTCAGGCTCACTGGCCACACGGTGCACACTGAGGGACACGCGCCCACAGCTTGGGCAGGGGGAGGAATAACACCTGCATTTTGCAGGAGACCTTGGGTGGTTGTTTTGGCTCAGCACAGCGCCAGAGTTTGAGCATTTGAAATTGTGTCTGTGAAAAAAAAATAAGGCTTTTCCCGTTCTCCCACTGAAGGGCAGGTTCCCTCCTTCACCTGTCCCTTCAAATTTCTGTTTGGGACTAAGCAGAGTAAAAGCTCAGTCTCTGCCATTTGCAGGTGGGACTGCTGAGTGTCTCAGCTCTTCTCTCTGGGGCTCTGTCCAAAATGGTGCCTTCACCACCAAGAAACCTTTCTGGTGAATCCCAGTGAAAACCAGGAGATATCTGATTATCTCCATTCAGGCTGGTAAGTTTGCTTTTAAAAGGACATAGATGGTGGGTCAGCAGTGGTCCGCTGGCTTTTATGGGTCTGATTTTGGCTACAGATCTAGCTCTTGCTCTTTTTCACAACATCCAATTTTTTAGTACCTTTGTGTTCAACTTTTCTGCCACCAATAACGAACTTGTACTTTTTTCTGCTTAAAGTATACTTTCTTTTTCTTTTCTCCTTTTACTTTTTTTCCTGCCTGAAAAGGCCCATTTTAAATGCTGGTGATGAGATCATCTTCAAAATTCCCATTGCTCCAACTTTTGAGACTGCAAGTGCTCAGGACCACTGAGTAGGAGACATTTTCATCTGTTCGAACTGTCTTGCTTGTTTAACTTAGAATAATCCTGATTTCCCATACCCAGGACAGATCAGAGGAAGTTCACCGAAATCAGTGCAAGGCCTTGAGATTTGAACTGGGCCTTTGATTCCTTGAATAGTCAAAGCAATTCCACCCATCAGCCTTTGGGAGGTAGGAAGTGCCAATATGCCCCTGTGAGTGCGAAGTATCATATGTTTGCTAAATGACTGTGATTGCAAAAAGGCTCCTGAGAAGCGCTAAATCTCTGATGAGCACCACAGGGACGGGACCCATTTGCTCAAACGGATGCAAGACAAGGTTATCAGTTACATCCCCTGCCATGTAGGTCTTTCAGCCCCCTGCTAATAAATCCAAGTTGCGATGCTCAACTACAGTTAATAGCATTTCTGCACAATGTGTAACACAATCTCTGCCTCTCTTCCCCTCAAAAAAGATATTGGATGTACTTGGATGACCTAGTGGTATACCCATGGAGAGGAGCTCAGGTTTCAGCAAGATAGGAGTTCAGTGAATTCACCTACTGAGACCTTCTTACTACTGGGTAAAGGTGGGGAATTAGCAGCTACATAGGATAAAACCTGGCATTTTACCCCAACTGAAGTAGGTTGCCAAAGCCAGCAGCAGAAGCCTTGTGTGACTCATGCTTCCTCTGGAGCAGAGACCTTGCACCTGGAATCTCACACAAAGTGGTCAACACTCAGAATTGCTCTACAGATCCCCTTGGCAATCATTTGCCTGCAGTCATCACACTGCTCGAGGTTCAAGGGACCTCACTCAAGTGATTGCCTTGGAAAGGCTCCTGAGCAGGGTGCTCCCCAGGTTAATCACATGCTGAGATTTGCCATTTAGGGCTTTCCTGCTTGCACTTTTGAATGTTACCTGAGCTCACCTGAACTCATGTTTTATTGACAGAGGGATTTTGTAAGGAGACTCCTCCATCCACTATTGTCTCCCTTCTAGGTAGCTTCCTTGACAGACTCTCCCCTTCCCTGAGGCTTACACCACTGATGTCACAAAAATACTGCTTTATTCTGCTTTGAATGTACCATGTTCTTAGCTTGTTTCTTCTCTTACTCTTGGCTAAACCAAATCCTGGAGGTAGCTTCAAAAAGCTCGTGGCATTCCTGCAGCATGCCACAGCAGGGGAAGGGCTGACTGTACCCGAGTGTTCAGGAATTCCTCTTGGCTCACTGTAGTTTGGGTACAGAAATAAGCCAGAAGATTTATTGGAAGGAAAAAAGATATCATGCTGGCTCAACGTTCAGCACAGGCCAATTTTTTTTTCAAAAGTTTCCTACTACGATTTTTTTCCCCTTCCAAAATATGATCACTTTGATTATTTATTGGAAAACGTATTTTCTTACCATAAATGGTCCTCTGGAATATGAAAAATGCTAGCAGTCATATAAATGGATATAAAATGGATACAAACTGCGGAAAGTTTTGTCTTAGAGGGAAAACTCCCATGTCAGCAGTGAACTGAGAGAGGGGGCCAACAGGGGAGCCCATTCCTAGATGGAAAAGCTTATTTCACAGAAAAAAAATCTCTGCTTACTCCTTCCAGGCTGAGCTTCCCTGTGATTTTCATGTCATTAGGCAGTGATGAGCCAAGCACCCATGCATTGTTTCAGCTATGCATGCCTCTTGAGATTCCCCAGATCCTCAGGTCCACATAGGGCTCACTTGGCTGAAGGGTGGGAGTGGCTGGGTGGGAGTGGGCTGCTCCTGCCCTTCAAGCTAAAGCACCTCCAGACGTGACTCAAAACCACCTCCCTTCCTCACATCCCCCCCAAAGCCTGAGCAGTTGCATCAGTGGGAACAAGGTTTAGGCAATCCCCAGTGTCATGTAATCGAGTTTTGCAGTCCGCTGCCAGCACAATAAAATCTTTACTACTGTAGATGTCTTGCATTTTCAAACCCTGTCCTGAAAAAATAACAAGCCTTCTATGGGGGAACTAGTTAACAAGTCTGTGCAAGTTATAGTGATAGCAAAGGTCAGGACTGGAGGCAAGCGAGTTCTCAGCACCAAGGGACCCCAAAATGCCACCCACATCCCCCTTGCTGCTCTGATGTCCTGTGGTTGCTGCCACTCTCCTTCCCATGCCTGCGTGTGCATTGTCCCAGAGGGGTAGCAGGGATCCACACAGCAGTGGCCATGACTCCTCTTCCCTGTGGGGTAAATTCAGTGGCTTTTGAAGCAAATAGCCCCAGTGCTCATCTGTGCTGTGTCAGCAGCCTGCTGCAACACAGCCCAAATCACCCTGAGGGGTCTGCAGTCCCAAAAGCAGGTTTTGGGGGTGACCAGCATCCTTGGTGCTCCCTGTTTCCACGTGGTTTCCAGCTGCTTTATTCCCACTGACGTGTCCACATACATGCACAGTGGCACTGGTGTGAGATGAAGGGCAGAGAGATGAACCTGGCATAGTGGAGGGGGATTAACCCTGAGAATACTTGCAAAGATGCCTGCAAAGGTATGTGGCCTTGGGGAGAGAAGGGGCTGCTACAGCAAAGGGTGAGGCTTTGGCTTATCTGAAGTCACACAGTGAGAGATGCCCTTGCTTCAGAGGGGGCATTGTGCAAACAGAGCAGGGGGATGCTCACTGTGATACAAGTAATCTGTTATGGCTGCTTCCATAAACTAATCCTGGCTGCAGGGCATGTGAGCCACTCCCATTGCCCCACCGGCCACCAGACTCAAGCAAGATGCTCCTGCTGGACTGTGGACTTCACAATTTTCCAGGCTCTTCCAGGTCAGGAACATGGTCCTGTTGCTTACAACACAAAGGATGGGTTTATAAAACAGCAGGGGGTATCCCAAAGCTCAGTGTAACCAACCAGGTCTGACCCATTGGTTCCCACCAGCTCTGGGTTGGCTGCGAAGAGCAGAGAGGACTGTGAGTACAGGCACACCCCTGGAGATGCAGCTCACTGGAAGAAGATGCTCCAGGGAGCAATTCCAAAGAGCCAGTAGCTTTCCTTAGTGAGCAAAGGAGGTTCCCAGGTGTGCTGCAGCTCTGAGAACAGCCTCCTGAGGCATAAACCCTCTGGCCACAGAGTACATAATGCCTTTCACAGGGAAATGGTGCCCTTTGCAAGCCCAGCTCACCAGGGACCACAGAATTTGGAAATTAGTTTGGCTGCACCTTGCTCAAATCCCCCTGGCCTCTGCAGGCTCAAACCTCTCCACAAGTGCAGCTACCCAAGTGAGCTCAACCAAATTTAATGAACTCCAGCGTAAAGCTCCCAAAATCTTTCCCATCCACTTTGGGAAGAGCATATGCAAGGTTATAAATAGAGATGGAAAAAACAGCTATGCTTCTTTTAACCCTATGAAAATATTAACAGCCACATGTTTTTTGAGAAGGTAAAAAAGAAAATAGCACCTAAGAGCTGTTATTAGTTCCTAGAAACAGCTATTAGCAGACACAGCAGAACAAATTAGTTTGTTTATCAATGAGGAGAAGATTAAATCTGTGGCTATTAATGGCCCAAAAGTAATCCTTGGTGGAGATGGAGAAACATTAGAAGAGGTGATGACACCCTGCCAGAGGACAAGTACTGAGAAACAAAAGTAACAAATAACTTCCACTGAGTGGAGGAGCACTGGAAAAGTAGCCTGATCAGCACCAATCTAAAAATACCCATTTTCAGCACTGATACCACGTCTGTCCTTTGTGTCGTCGAGTCCATGAGAACAGAGAGGATCTTGACCCAATCCTCAGGAAGCAGCCGTGAGAGAGAGAGGACACTGAGTCTGTCAGAGAGTTTTCTCCAGTGTCCAGAATTGTAGACACTAAAGTCTCATAGTACCACCACCATGATTTCCACAACAGGTGGCATCACGGGTACCCCGTGGACCTGGAGAAGTCTTGGTAAAATAGAGGAGAGGATGACCTGGTCCTTGGTCACAGTGCTGGAAAGGATGGGCAGATGCAGCAGAAAGTGTCGAATGCTAAAACTGGGTGCTATAAGCAGTTGAAACAGATAGTGGGTAAGAAGGGAAATGCCAAAAAACAAAGGAATGTTTTTTACTGGCTCACACTGGATCTGTCCCAGCTGTAAAGTGGTCTCATGGATTGAAAAGAAATCATTGTGTCACATACTTCTGTGTTTTTCGTCACTGCACTTTGACCTAAAAACCCATTTTTCTCCATGACTTCTGGAGGTGCTGCTTGCTCCTTCACCTTCATGGGGTATACCTCGAGCTTCAGCACTTCAGGTTCCTCCAGCTGGGTTGGGACCTGAGACAGGAGCTGTGATTTTTTCCTCCTTCCCCCTCAGCCCTACAGCATCATCCATGTGGTATTTGGTGTTTTGCTGACTGGCACAGCTCCGTGTCAAAGCACCTTTCCTAACTCTGCATGTGGCAGTGAAAAGAAACCCAGTTCACCGTTGCTCTTGTGAGCTGTGGTTGCTCCCAGGCATCCATCTTCCTGGCATTGTCATTCCTCACTCCCAGGATGCTCCACTGGGGCCAGGAGGTGCCGAGGACTTGCAGCAGGGCTGCCCCCGTTTCTGCTTGTGGTCGGCTGGACCCCTCTGTAGAGTGTTCTGATCTCCCCTGCCAGGGTACAGGAACTCCCAGGTCTGATACCATTAATTATCGCTGGGTAAGTGGATTGTTTTGAGCACTTAAAGCTACTTTAGGGATTTGGATGCACGTCGGTAACTAGCCCATAGGCTTTCCTATGGGTTCCTAGACAAGGAGGTGTAAATCCTGCTGATAAGGTTTGTTAGTGATAGGGGGCTGGGGAGGGGAAGAAGGGGGGCTGTTTGGAGCCAGGCACAGGGATCTCCGGGGCCGGGAGGGTTAAGCCCACTGCTGCAGCCCCCTCCTCCTGCTGGAGAGCCCCTGGCTGGGGGGAGGCACTGGGGTGCTGCGGGCAGTCGGGGTCAGGCTGATTTACAGCAGCAGAGGAACCGGGGCTGTTAATTCAAAGTTGCCGCTTATCGGTGTTTAGAGAGCAAACTCCGATCTGTTGGTTAGCGATTTGGCCTTTGCTGTAAATAGAGGGGCCCCGTGCTTTGCTCTGACATTTTTGTCTTATTATCTTGTCTCAGCCTCCGAGGGAGGTGGGAGAGTTATTTAAGGCTGACCTTAGTGGAAGGAAAATGAACAACTCCCTTACCCCACCCTGTTATTCTCTCACAGTCCTGGGTAACAACTGTTGCATTGAAGTATCTGTGCAAGATACTTAATCCTCCACCATCCCTGAAAATATTTTGTAGATCAACTCACCCTGCTGTGCCCAGAGAAAATAATCACAAAGACACCAAGTAGAACTAATGTCAGGAGTAAAAAAAAAAAAAAAAAAAAAAAAAAAAGATTTTTCTGTCATTATTCCTCCAGAAAAATCAATGACGATGGGCCTTGAATCCATCAGAGAATGGAGTTCGCCACTTAGCCTGTTAAGTTTTGCATCGCTGTAGTTCAGGTTTAATTCAAATCTTTGTATCATGAGTATGAAAAGCAGTTGCTTCTTCCCAAGCAACTAAAGATAAACCTCTGAACACAATATACAGAAACACATATACAGTGGCTGGTTGGAGCTGGAGGGAGTATTTTGGATTTGGGAAAATTTAGATTGAAACCCAAACCCTCTACAGCTCTGGAGTAGAGCATTCAGGAGATGCACGAGGAGTCTGTGTGTGTCACATCCATCCCTGTTGGGGTGTGCATGGTTTTTGGGAGGTTCGCTGTTAACAGAAGTACATATGTGCATGTGCTACAGCTGCCCCTGAGTGATTCACACTTTACACAAGATGTAAAGTGAATTGGTTAAGAGACAGAGGAAGAAATACTCATCCATTTGGAGTACAGCACTTGCTAGACCGAAAAGCATCTAATCTCCAAACGCTTTTTTTATTGACCTGTCACCGCCAGCCCCACCAGCTGCACAATGAGAGTGCTGCAAGACTACAGTAGCACATCTGGGGTGCAGACACGTGGGGTTTTTCAATCCCTTACCTAATCTTTGCAAACATCTCTATTCAGTTAAAAACGACAAAACCAGAACAAAATAAAACAAAAATAATCACCACCCAAAACCCCCTCTCGTTCAGTTTTCAAGGCATTTCAGATACTTTCTGCTTTCAGCTGTGCCAGAAAAATGTCAAAAGATCATCTTTCCACCTAGCAAACCTAGCGCTCTTCCAAGCATTGTAACGAACAAGTGTTGGAAAACTGAAAACAAATTCCTGTAAGTGGAAAGTGCAGTACCCATTCTGGTCCCTGGGGAAAAAACCCAGTCTGATTTGAGCTGGATTAGCAGCACGAATGACAGCTCAGGTCAGCCGCAGCCTTATCCGAATCAATTCCCCTCTCCGGGGAGGTGGTGCGTGTGTGCGCACAT
Organism: Chamaea fasciata; assembly: GCF_029207755.1. Classification (NCBI taxonomy): domain Eukaryota; kingdom Metazoa; phylum Chordata; class Aves; order Passeriformes; family Sylviidae; genus Chamaea; species Chamaea fasciata. The sequence continues at coordinate 15,697,845 of NW_027094092.1, read as the reverse complement.
ACCTGCGGCGATAGGATTTGTAAATAATTGAGTTCTTCTGATCCCCACCACCACAGCACAAGAAGAAAGATTTGGTCCTGAGGGGGCTGACAGAGGTTCAAGCCCCAGATCTGCCACTTAGACGCTTCTTCCCAAAGCTGTTTAGGCATGTAATTACTTTTCCGGCTCTGTGCCTGGTCTGAGTTTCTGATTCTCTTCCTCCTTTTATCTGTCAGCTTTTTACAGGGACAAGAGTACTCCTCTACCTCCCAAGCATGTAATGAAGATGAATTCATTACAGCTGTAACACTTTAACGAGCACTGTGAAGATACAGGGTATCCTTACAAGTCCTAAATTAGGAAACTCCCTCTCAGAGTGTGCTGGGGTGCCTGGATGCACGGCCCAGATCTGCACCAGCCATACATTAATCCACCTCTGTGCATGTTTCTGGAAGGGATTTTAACAAGAGAAAGGGTCTGGCTTTCATGTAAAAGCCAAGCTTGCAGCAGTGACTGGAATTAGTTTCCTTTAACATGAGGATAACTCTGTAGTAGGAAACACTTATGTGATTGGGTGTTATCTTCTGGTCTCTGGATGTGCATCTTGTTTCCTGGGCATCCTGTACCCCATCGACATGGATGCAGCAGACACAGAAATAGTGAGAAATGATGGGAGAAAATGTATTTAGTGAAGCAAAGTCCCTTGGTGTTTTACTGTTTAAAAGAGACCTCCCAACTACTGTTTCATGAATAATTGTGCAATTGGTAATATCCTGCCAAAGAAAAGCTTAGATCATCTCATCTGCAAAGCATTTTCCACCTCCAAATAAACATTTTGCACGAGCACAAGTTGCAGGTCTCCCACCATGACGTGCCCCAGGCTGGATTTTGCATATTGTCCGCAGGCAAGGCAGCCAACCTGAATCTGGACAGCAGAAGGATGCAAGAGTCAAACTCAGGATGCTAGACCAGAAATATATTTTTTTATTCTTAATATCATGTGAGCAGCAGCACGATTCCAAAATGAAAAATAATTCTGTTTCATATTTCTTTACACAGAGAGACAGACAGACAGATCCACCCACAGCAGCAGCAGCAGTGACAACAGTGAGACCACTCAGCGAGGCACTGAGACAGGCACACACCAGAGGGGTGGTGGGGCCTGGCTCTGAGGAAGGCTTTTCCCCTCTCTTCCTCCCTTGCCAGCCCATGCTCCATCTAGGGGAGGTTTCACCTGGGCTGACCCATCACTTTTGATTTTCCCCAGTCACTTCTTGTAGGGCTTGCAGTCACATTTGGTGAGGTCTGGGGGAATGGTGTGAAGGATCCCGTGACCCACCCAAAGGGCATGAGCTCGTGCTTAGCTCTAAGCAACCATATAATCCTACAAATCTGCTCCACAATTAGGAAAAGGGAATTCATAACATCTTTTAAGTGAAAGGTGTGACTGGGTAGATCCTCAAAGTCTTTATCTCTGGGTGATCTCAAGGCCAAGCTGTATGGAGCTCTGAGGAACCTGGTCTAGTGGAAGGTTCCCTGCTCGTGGCAGGGGGTTGGAAACCAAACCATTCTGTGATTCTATGATCTCATTCAAGGCAGCTCTACAAACCTAGCCAGCCTTGTACACAATACTGGAGGGATACCTTACGATGAAATGGAAAGCATGGGAAAAATCCAAGACAACTCAGGAAAAAGCCTAAAACCAGGAATACTGGAGGGCTGCAGGAAATCCCAACAATATCAGAGATTACAGAAGGGGCTGTGGGCGCCTCTCTAGCCCACAGGAAGCCGATGGGTGATAGAGACCAAATGTTTCCTGATAGGAGAGTGGATGAAAAGAGACTCAAGTATTCACCACTTCTATTAGTGGGACTGTTACGGGAAACAGCAATAATCTATACCAAGGCAACACCAGAACATCAGCTGCTTCAATGGGAAAATTGTGTTTTGAAAGGCTCTATCCAGTGACTTGAAATAAGCTCGTCTTTAGAAAAGGAATACCATCTAGTGGCCCAAAAAGGCAATAAGGATGTGCAATGGTAATTAGAGAATCAGATGAATTTAGAAAAAGAGAAGGAAAAACTACAGAAGTAAGGAGGATGATTAACATATATAGTGCAGTGATTTGCCCTGGAGCAGGGGAGAGCTCAAAAGGGACCTGATCATAGTAAATGCAAAGCTAAAATTAGACACTTGCAAAAGCAGATTGGGATGCAAAAATTAAAAATAACTGCTGGAGTTCCAGAAAGTGGTGTAGAGAACTGGATGGGGAGCCATCACAGGAAGATGATTTCAAGGATGATATGGGCAAATGGGAAAAGAAAGAGAAGTTGAGAATAGCAGCCTATCCCACAAAGACTCCAAATGCTGTCCCGGGGTAGATGGGTATGGCAGATCAAACTGCTGGAGCTGTTAAAATGAAAAAAAAAAATGACCCCAAGGCAGGTAGCTGCAGATATGAAGCCACTGAAAGGAAGCACAACAGCTGAGAAACCGCTTATATTTAGAATTAAATGGGGATTAAGTGGTAAATTGATTAGAGTTTGTGCTCCACCAGTTTTTATCCATTGTACATCGGGCACCTCCTTGATAAACCTTCAATCTTGCTGCCAGGGGCATTTAATCGAATTGCCCAGCAGGATGGTAAGAGAAGGATCCATTCGGAACAATCAATACCAGTCCATAAGCTCGAGGAAGATGGAGAGTCTTTAATAAACTGATAGGGAACTGGTCAAATGTTGTGGACATGAGCAGCAGGGCATAATACCATGGAGATACCACCCACTCCCAGTGGAGCACAGGTATCTCCATGGTCCCTGGCAGCCCTGAGGCTGAGTCAGGTGCCTTGTACAGCAGATGAATTAGGAGAGGTAGTGGCATAAGTGCACCCCCACGATTCACACTAAGTTTCCATATGGCAAAATGCAGGGGAAGAAGCAATTGACTGAGTTGCTTTCACATTAAGAGACAAACAATATACCTTTACTTGCATCCCACAGGGCCGAGCACCTGCCCTGCTGCACATGCTCGTGTGAGCAAAGGGTTTGAACGATGTGTGTGGGGGACAAAGAAAAAGTGATTGCCTTATCTGATGGTATTTGGGGAACAGCAGCTACAGAAGAAGAGGTACAAGAGAGATGTAGCTGAGTTTTAAAATTCATAGACCAAACGGGATTTAATGTCAACTTGAATATGGCAAAATTAAAACAACTTTGAGTTAAATGCCCGGACTCTGAAACTGGTGAAACAAGAAGATGGATAAATGCTAGAAAGGTTAAGCTTTCTGTGAAATAAAGACTCCCACTGATCAATCCCAACTCTGAAGAGTGCTGGGAGAATTTAATTTCTTATGGCAGCATATCTATAGCTGTGCTAGTATCTTATGGCAGTGTATCCATCTTTGCTAATAGCAGCAGAGCATTATGGAAATGACAGGAAAAGAATCAGAGAGGGAGCTGGAGCAAAGACCAAAACAGTGCCTTATCTGACATGAAAGAAGCTGCTTGAAAAGCTTCTGCACTCAAATTCCCAGTTAAAGGAAAATTATTCATAACAAGAATTTCAACACGAGTTGATACTGTGGGAGTAGTGCTGTTACAGAGAAATAGTGGAGGAAAATGGATACCAGTAGCATATGAGTCCTTTCCAGTGGCTGGACCAAAATTTCCTTGGCCGTGAGAAAAGCTGGTTAGAGGCAGTCTGGGCTGTGATGAAGTTCGAGGCATTTGCCCTTGACAGTGCAGTTGTACCCCAGTCTGCCCCTACTCTGCTTTTACACACAAAGGGAAGAAATGGATATTGACATGGATATCCTTTAAATGGAAACCAGGAATGAACCAAAGTACTGCACACTCATGGGAGTGCTACATTTGAACAAAGAGGAAAAAAAAACAAAGACACCCCTATCAGTGGAATGAGGGAACAAATAGTGGGCAAACTAGAGAAGGGATCATGCCAAAGAGCTTACAGGCTTCTACCAACATCTCTCTACAGATAGCTACTATTTGGTAGTAGAACAAAATACTGGTTGCTTAATGGGGAGAAAAGCAATGGCAAGAACATGGTGGGACACCTATGAAGAAAACAGGAGATCTACTTTACAATCTTAGACGGACAGTGGGAAAAAAAATATGTAAAGGAGTTAAAGTAATGTGAAGGTTACAAGCAATACTGAGAAATAATTTAGTGAGCAAGTAGATAAATTAACTCAGACTTTGTTTACTGCAGCCCCAACCAGGTGTCAGCTAAAAAAGGTGGCATGGATAGTGTGGCCAGTCAAATAAGAGCATTCTACGCTTCTTTATGTAGCTCATTATGACAGTATAAGGTAACTGTCATAATGAGCTACATAAAAAGTGTAGGGCACTCTGAAAAGAGTCCAAAGAGTTTATACTTGGCCTCAAATGAAGCAAGAAACATAGGACATAAATAAAAATTGCATAAGGCATGCAAAAGTGTACTAGTAAAAGAAAGCTGCCAACTCTACTGCATTGGCTAAACTAAAGACTGCAACAAACTCTGCCAAGGGAACACTCCAATAAACTGTCACAAACTAAAGAAGAGTATCAGAAAATAAATACCTTTCTGGGGAAGGCTGAGGTTCTTCCACCTAAAAGGAATGCAACTGCTGGAACTGTAAAAATGATGTTACAGAAAATTGTTCCTAGGTGTGGAACAGCACCTGAGACAGGATAAGATGAACAGAGGGGAGGGTTGGGAAGGAGGAGGTTTTAAGTGAAGAATTCGAGTCTTAATAACTAGCCTGGGGATTAAGCAAGGACTGTATAAACCCTACCACCTGCAATCACTCAGAATGGTAGAAAGAAATGAGTCAGATTATTAAAAAGAATCTAAAGACAATTGTAGGACAATCTCCAAAATGATGGGCTAAAAAGTTAACCTCACTATCAGAAGCTTTAAAGCAAGCTTGGTTTACAACTCTACCATATTTTGTTTGGATAGCCTGTCTCTTAGTGGCCCTGTGTCTAAGAGCGTAAAATATTATGGCTAGATAAAGAAGAAAGCAATGCTCTGGTAGAAGAAGCAACATGAGAAAAATGTGTAAAATGAGAAAGCAAGGCTCCAAGTCATGGCTTCTGAAATAAGGGGCCAAGTAATGTATTTGAAAACAGATAAAAAGGAACAAGGCTTAGAGACAAAGTTAAAGGGGACCTATTAAGTTACTAATAAGATAAATCCTCTAAGATATTAAATAGATGAGGTCAATAGTAAATAGAAGCAGGTTCATGTTTCTCAGATTTCTCCCTAAGGGGCCAAAAAATTCTGGAATCTGTCACGAATTTGTCAAGAACAGAGACACCAAAAATGGCCCAAAGAGGGCCCTCTGGCGCCTGTGCAGCTGGAGCCCCTGCACTCAGAGCCTGCCCAGCTCAGCCTCGTGTCCCAAAAGCAGGGGAGGGCAACCCTCCTGCTGCTCCCCTTCCCCCGGCTGCAGCACATCTGTTTGTGTGCTTGCATACTCACGGTGCTGGGGTACGCTGCAGACTTTGCTTATTCGCTATTTTTGCAGGACAGCAGATTTTACTACAGCTCCTCAAAAAAGCAGCAGCTGACAGAGTCAGGGAACAGCAATGCAAACTCCAAGGCAAGGCACAGGAGTTTAGATCTCCTGCAGTTGCAAGGATTTCTAAATTGGCTTTTCACTCCATGTTAACATGTTTGGTCTTTTTACAAATTGCATTAATTTTTGATATTTGTGAAGGCAGATAATGACTGTGAAGTGCTTTGGGGACCTAGAGATGATCACCTTCAGACCTTTACAGTTCTGGAGGCCAGACCAGAAAGCAAAGGCCTCCACAGAGATTCCCTGCCTGGTCCTGATCAGGAGCCTGGCATTGCTGCAGGGTTTGGAGCATCCTTACTGCACTCACGGGCAGCAACCCAGGAGCTGGGCACTACCAAAGGAGAGGAGAAACAGCAACCTGCAGAGAAGTAAAGTGGCACTGGTCTTGTTAACAAGGTCATAACCCATGCATTAACTACACAGACTTAATTGTTATAGCTTTCCTGTTTGTCTTATATCTGTTTTTGTTTTTGTTTTTGTTTTTGTTTTTGTTTTTGTTTTTGTTTTAGTCTGTTTTACTGAAGTCACCAGTAAGATTTTCATGGCTAAATAGCTAAACTATGACCTAGACTGCTTTAGTCTTGTGTATCTTGATCCAGCTACTTAATCTAATAGTAATATCTGAAGTACCCAAATGAAAAATTGTTACAGCTCTTAAGGGAGTCTTGAGAGTTACAGCTCATGATCTGAATCCACCCAGATTGGGAAATCATAGCTGCAGTTTTGGAAAAAGTGCTCTAAAATGACAATAACTGAATGAACTCAGTAGTTTTATCAGTTTACAGGAAAATCTGATGAGAAGGAACAGCTTGAGGAAAAGCAGCTAGCCCTGGTGTCGAACTGCTGATTTCAGTAATGGCCTTTTAAGCAATTTAGGAGGAATTTAGGAGGAAGGGTCAAATAAGAAAAGAAACAGAAAGGAGAGATTGAAGCAGGCAGGAGACTAAGTGCTGTTAGTAGCTAAGGAGTTAAAATTTGAGCGAACTGGGGGTAAAGCATATATATGTGGAAGTCTGAAATGGGATAAAGAGTAATGGATTGTAAACTATTATGACTGAGCCACAATAGAAGTAACACTGGAGAACAATGCTAGCCGTGTTAATAGCCAAAACTTCACTGCCAAGTCTTGCAGTTCTTTAAAGAGGAAATTATAAAAATCATATATTGTGGATAAGGGTGGCAGAAGTCAACACAGAAATGTTATAAATGATCATGCAAACAACTCTGTGTAATTCTCCCCTTCGCTGTCCCCCACAGCTGTTTAGCAGCCTCTACACATCCCAAGCCCAGCTCTGATACTGCACAGCTGCATAACCTTGGGCCAAACTTCTGAGCAAACCGCTAAGTTATGAGACAGCCTGCAAGAAGATAAGAAGGGCAAAAGCAGGGGGAGGAAAACTGAGAGCTTTGGGTCAGATCAAGCCATTAATATCTACACTGTAAACTGCATGAAACTGGGTTTGAGCACCCAAGCCAGACGTTTACCTTCCTTGGAAATGGCCAGCAGTAGCCACACACCTGAGTTACATCAGGTGATACTAAAATTAGGATAACTAAAAACAAGACTCATGGAGTTGCTTTTGGGATTAAAAAAAAAAAAAAAAAAAAGACAGATTTTTTTTCTCTCAAATTGCAGTTAAAAAAATTATCTCTTCTTCTTTTTTTTTTTTCTTTTTTTTTTTTTTTCTTTTTAAATAAAGTAGATTTTCTCCTCTTCCTTGCACCCAGGAACCTAGCACACAGCTCTTGACTTCAACTTTTTAGCTTGGCCATGCTTTTTGTCTCCGCTAAGCCTCTTCCAGAAGTCAATAGAAAAGCTACCCAAAACGCCAGTAGGCCTTGGGTGCATCCCGCTGCCCTCCTCCGAGCTGGCCATACATACAAAAGTGAAAAGCTGTTGGGGTTGCATGGTGACAGGCAGCAGTGCCAATGTTTGGAGAGGACAGGTAGGAATTATCAGCTGGAAACTAGGTCAGGGCAGGGCGGGCACGCTGGGTTGGGCTGAGAGGGGACGGAAATCGCTCAGTTCTTGTATTAACTGATAACATTGAGCGCGTTAATCAGCGAGTGAAGCTCATCCCTCATGCTCTCCAGGGAGTGGCAGATCGTCTGAGGGCTGTCCAGGAGCTCGATGCTGTGGGTGTAGGGCTCGTATTTCACCGAGAAGGGCCGCTTGATGTGCGCCGCATAGCTCCTGCAAGGGAAGGGTGCAAGCAGGCTGGGTACAACAGATGTGTCCTGAGTCTCCCTCCTACTTACCACCATTTACCCAGGAAGATCACCACGGGTTAATGCCTCCTTTAGGCAGAGTTTTCACCTTTCCAGCCCCACTAGAGCAGTAGATGAGATCTCTTCTGTTTGTCAAGGAGCACCATGAGTTTGAATGTGGCTTTCTGTGGGCTGTACCAAACAGGAGGGTACATCAAACAGGTCACTTCCATGGCCATTGCCAGGCATCCTCGGCTGCAATTCCTTGTTCAAAAATGCCAAGGAGATTTAGAAGCTAATTGCAGGGAAAGCCCGTGGTATTATCGTATTATATTACTAAATCCTTTCTGACATGCATTTACTGACTAATCTCTGCTTGGGGAGGGGGGAACTAGCTGTGTGGCACATTGAGGATAGACTTGACAGGCAGTGGCTCAGACCTGAGCTAGAGGATGAGAACAGTGTCACCAGAGCCTTGTGCTTCAGCAAAGCTGCACTGCTGTACCCAAAGCCAATGGCAGCCTGAATCTCAGTGATGAACTTGACTTTACTGGTATCTCTCAAGAGCAAGACCTTGTTGCTGCCTTTCTAATGGAGAAGTTTGTGGTCAAGTGAAAGCAAATCAAGGGTAGGCTTTGCCCAAAGTCGCCCACACTCACTTCCAGCACTAAGATTTGTGTACTTGACAAGGGAGGGTTTTTTCATGTGGGGGTTGTGTGAATATGGAGCTGAAAATCTATAGTTAGGTGCTTATGGCTGCAGACCCATGCTGGAAAGGCTTGGGAACATGAGGAGACAAACAGCGCTAACAGCAGGCATGCTCCTGCCCTTTGCTGAGGCTTCACCCTTTCGCTCCTGAATTGCTTAGCTTAGGCTACCCTCTTGTGGCTATCGCGGGTCTGCTCTGGCTCTGCACAAGGGCTCGGGGAAGCGCAGCCCTTTCTCCAAAGGAGACAGATGTTCCTCTAGCTGGTACTTCATGCCTAGGCCGGAATTGGAGGGATCTGGAGGAAAACACAGCACAGACGGCCAAGGAGAAACACGGTCCAAGGCGCAGGCTGGCACTGGCAAGGAGCTGCCATGCCATTGCAGGAAAACAACATCAAAAAAAGTGTAAACAAAGGAGGTTTCTGCATACTCACATTGTCCTCGTCCTAAAAGATGTGGTTCCTCTCACTTCTACCGGGCAAAGTCCTGCTCGCCTCTCTTGTTAATGTCATCAGCCGCAGCGATGGCTCATAGCACAGCTGCTAATGGCAAAAAACCTGCCCTCTAAAATGGGTGTGCTCACTTGACACCTTTTAAAGTATATAGATACAGCATGGCTGCTTTGGAAGGGCCCTGGGGAGTGCGTCCTTCCAGAGAGAAGAGAGAGAGAAGAGGTTTTTCTCCAGACGTAACACTGATAGTCAGGCCCGTGATGGCAGCTGCAGTAATGCAGAAGAGACGATGCTTTAATGTTTTCACCTCATAGAGTAGCATCTGTGTGGTCTCTGAGCTCTTTAAAGAGGATCATTTACAGTGCTTGTCACAGTCAAGACCCTCTAGCCTAATCTTGGCTGTGTATGTGGTGTATTTTCCCTTTTTAAATGCAAGGAAATGACTCATTAGGCAGGAGTTCGGGATTTTTTAAAACAGCCTAGTGTGTGTGTGTGTGTGTGAGCACGGGCTCCCCCGGTGCTTGCTTTTGAGCAGCTGGACTCCAGGTTGAATGAACAGTGAAAGTGAGGGTAATAAAAGCAGAAGTTGAAATATAGCAGCCCTCACCACGTTATTTATATTAAATACCCCTCTTGCAGGAACTGTAAAGTCATGTACGTCATGTTCACCTCATCCTGTCTCTTTCTTAAGCAAAGATAAAAATGGTATAGGCAAAGTTTTCCTCTGTCAATCAAAGCAATCCAAGGACTGAGCGTTCCTCCTGTGGGCAGTTGTGGGTATGACCAAGAAAATGCTCTTCTGAACACATGTTTGTGGGTAGAGCTGACCCTTACCATCCTCTGCAGTCCCATGGGATGATGAAATCCAATTACCATGGTGGGATGCTGTCTGGGGTCCACTAACAAATGTCAACCAGCCTAGGAGGCAAAAGTTCATTTTTCCCCCTGGATAGATCTATTAATATCAAGCATGTTCCCTGTAGGAACTGGAGAACTGCTTTACTTTGGGAGACCTGATCAAAGTTTTCAGAGCACTTCTGAGAACTTGGACTGAAAGCAGCCATAATGTCAAGCCCTATTTCAAAATATAACATCTTAATTTCCTATTGTTTGGGTCTCTCTTATTGCCTAGTCCTACCTCAATTTGTTTTTGGCATCACTGAAGCTCTCAGACACAAAATAAACGGGCTGATAGTTCTGGTCCTGGTAGGGCTGGACAGCTGCAGCATCAGGGTCGAAGTCCCGCACCTCCGGTTCGTCTGACAAGGAGTGCTACGGACACGGCAGAAAAAATCCAGCATGAAACTCAGGGGATTGGGGAGCACTTATGGGGTAGGCAAAGGTGGAGAACAGACTGAGGAAAGTCATTGGGCAGAAGCAGAAGGTGTTTTTCTCTACAGGGTCTAGAGCAGAGGCAAGTTATGGTGAGACTTACTATGAGCTCCCCATAGGAAGAGAGGAGCCCGGCTCCGTAGGCTTTGACTATTCCATTCTGTCTGCAGAGCCCAAACTCCACTGTAAACCAGTAAAGCTGTGAAAAGAAAAAGAAAAATTCCTGAGGGACACAGATCCTCATCTTCATCTCCCTGTCATTTCTGAGCCCTTGAATCATGGCCAGTGTCTGGGGTTGTTTAAAGGAACAGGCACCTGCCTCTTTGTTCCCTCTCCACATTTTGCTTTCAGAGAAAAGTGCTAAAGTAAGTTGCTGCTACACCAGGACAGAGTCTGTCTCCCTGGGCTTGTTCCACCTGCCCTGAGATGCTGTTGTTTGGTGTCCTTGGAACAGGACAGGTCACCTTGCTGAGGGAGAGCTAAAGGAAGCAGATGTCATTTAATCCCATCCCAAAGAGTCCCAGCAGTGCTGCTGTTGGAAATACGATGCTTGATGATACTACTGGTGCCTGAGGAAATTGGGTTAATGTGCAAGTGAGCTCTGCTGTTTAACTGATCTCTGGTCTGCACAGTCATCATGAAAATAGCAGGGCTGGGGCAGCTTGGGTGGGAGCTCTGAGCCTGCAAATCTTGGAATACCAGGCTGGACCAGTCCCCTTGATACCACAGATGCATCGCTGGAGGTGTTGTACCCCCCATCCAGCAAAGGGAAAATCTTACCGTTGATAGTTTCTCAATTTCTTCATCAGTTGCTCCCAGAGACGCCAGCCCAATGTCCTAGGAAGAAAAGGGAAGGGTCAAACATCAGGACAGGTTTGGTCTGAGGGCCTTAAACATTGATTGCTCTGTTTTATTGTCTCAAGAACACACATATTGCTGGTCTGCAGTGCCAGGCATCTGCTGGGACTTTATCGTGCTCAGACTAAAACCATGTTGCTGCAGAGTCAGTATTAGGGTCTTGGTCCATCACTAGAACTCTGGAACACCATGGTTAATAAGAGAAGAAAGGTTTAGGCAACAACACCGGGGTTTGGATTCCCACCTCTCAAGGGGCAGAAAGCAGATAACACCTTACCTGAGAGAACTGGGCAAACGTCTTATCAGCCAGCATCGGGACGTGCCCCAGCAGCTCGTGACAGCAATCCCTGCCGACGGGAGGGGGGAAAGGAGGAAAACACAGTCAGCAGCAGACAGGGCGTGTCTGTGGGGGGAAAAGGGTGATTGCTGGCCAGCTGGGGCTGTGTGGGCAGGGAGGCCATGGGGCTGGGGGATACTCACGGCTCGGGGGAGTGCATGGGCGAGGAGGCGTGGCGGATGTACTGCGTGCACTGGAAGACGCGGAAGGCCAGGCTGGCCAGGAAGTCCCGTGCTGACAGCAGGCCAGCCACCGGCCGGAGCTGGAACCCGGTCCTCTCTGAAACAACACACACCATCTGTGCAAGGTGCACAGCCCACAGGCTGCTGCTCCCAGCACTGGGAGCAAAAGGGCTACACCAACCTAATCTATCTGCTCCTACTAGGAACAACATCACGTGCTCTTCAGGTGCTCGGTAGGATCATTTGACCATGGTCCTGCCCTTCAGTTACAGCCCGCTGTGTTTAGCTGCAGACCCCACCACCTGGGCTCTACCTCTATCCTCTGTGGGCAATGCACAAGTCACCAGCTCTCCTCCTAAACCTCAGCTCACACTCTACTCCTTTGGGTTCAGCCTTTCCATCTGTATCTGCTCCCACTGGCAGACCCTGATCCTGGGTCCCCCAGCCTCGTACCCACCTTTCAGGAAGCGCGAAACCTCTTCCAGTTGAGGGATGTTGTTCTCATTGTAGCCACAGAATTTCTCCAGTAGACTGAAAGCTTCAAGATACTCCTTGCAGGCATGGGTGGGGTACAGACTCTTCAGGGTGCTGTACACCTCCTTCCTTCAGGAGGAGAAATGGCAGACATTCAGTGGTTAATGTGCCCTGTCCCTCTCCTGTGGTCTGGCTGTGCACTATCAGGGACTCATGTCTTTAGGTTCTGTGTCCTTCTGCCTTTCTCCACCTAAGTCTATGTCTCGGCACATTGATGGAGGTATGCAAACATACAGATACACATTCAAATCAACCTGCAAAGGCAGCAGCTGTGTCTGCACAGACCTATACAGATGACTGTATAAAAGGTATTAACTGGAATTAAAATATTCCCTGTTGGTTAACTCCTGAAGTTCCACTGTGGAGACTCAATAGCACTAGGAAATGACCTTGTTGAGAAGCCTGTGTACTCAGCTCATATGAGGTGGCCTTGTTTTCAGAAACACTCCTGCAGGAACACTCCTGGAAAAATCACACTCAAAGTGAGGGTTTTCCTAAGTGAGGCCCATGAGGTATCACACAGATAGTCACCATGGGTATCATACTTCTTCCTGCAGTTATGCTGTGATAACTGCTCCTTGTTTGGAGGCTGCTACTGCGTTAGGACCCTTAGAGAAGTGTGACTCCAAATTATCTACCTTGCTCTGTGGAGAGGCTCCTTTGGAGGAAGCTCCTGTGGGGCTGCAGCATGAAAGTGTTTTTCATAACAAGTCATTGAGTAGGATGCTTGCACTGCTGATGCATTTTTCAAAAGGTCATGCCATAAATGCTTGGGGTTTGACTGCCAGCTTCTAGTGGTGAAGCACTGATAGTAAAATCAGCACTAATAATGGGATCAGCACTCACCAGGTGGCTGTCTCCTCCGCCGTGTACTCCACATGGGGGATTGGGTCCCCACTGCAAGGCAAAGGCACCATTACTGAGCAGAGCCCCAGTCAGGCTCCTCTTCCCTCTGAGAAGGAAGCACTTTGGAGAAGCTCTGCATGGTGGTTATCAATCTTTAAAAACCAAAGAAGGGGGTGACAGGAAAGACAAAACCTTAGTACAGGTGTAACAAATATATAGATGCAAAGAAAAACAGGAGTCAGAGATTGTAAATGAACAAGGGATGAGCAAGAGTTTAGCAGGTGTAACATTTACCAGGAAAAAAAAATCATTTTCACTGGAAAAAAATTGAAAAACTTTGTGTGTGAAAATAAATTCATTTCATATGTCTGGACTTCAGGGAGCTGATGGCTCCAAGAATGAACCAGTGGCTGGGAAATAAAAGCAGATAATAAGGAAAACTGAATGCATTTGACCTGCAGGAAAATATATTGTCAGCAAGATTAAGGATGGCAGGAAGAGGAAATCTCAACATTGATGTAAATGGGCACTGATGAAAGAAGACTGAAAATTTTGCTTTTTGTCATCATAGTTATCAATTGTAATTCCTAAATCTTTCTTTTTTGTGTTTGGACAAATGAGATATTCAAATATTGTAAAGAACAGTTCCTGAAGGCGTGCTTGAAGGGATGCTACACATAAATGCTCATAAATACACAGGCTCATAAATGCTAACCTGCAGGTGACATGTTAGAGAAGACCTCTTAAACTGGTGCCTCATCTTCGGACAGTATTTATCCCTGTGTCACTTGGGACTCTTCCTCTGGAACCGTGGCTTTCTGTGCGTTTAGTATTTGAACAGGATAAAAACATCTATGTCCATATTCTGGGCTTCAAATTGGCAAAGAACGTGAAAAACAATAGTAGAAACCCTTGCTGGGATCACACCAGTTGCAGGGGTTGCTCAATCAGGTGACCCAGATAATTTCTGTAGTCTGCTTTCAGCATTTAAAGTCCTGCTCAGAGAGAGAATGCTACAGTGAAAGGCAGCATAACTGAATAGGATCTGGGGAATATTTTACAAACCTAACTGAATATAGACTCTGTTTGATGTTGTAGTGAACACACTGAATGCTATCACTGCACATATTAGAATAGAAGTATTAAGTAAGAGTACAAGACATGCCTTAAATCTATATAAGACAATGATGAGAACATTACTGGAATCTATTTAATTTAGCAGATAGAGTTAGGAGGTGAATCATTTATCCTATAAATACCTTCATAACAAAAAAAAATCTGATAGCAGTATTTTATCTAGTAGATGTGTGATCCACTGGGTAATAGCTAAAGCTATCAAAGTCCAGCTTAGAAATAAAACCCACTTTTTTTTTTCACAGCTAGGATAATGAACCCTTGGAACAAATTTTCTGGGCATGGGGCAGCTTTTTCAGTACTTGAAACACTGAAGTCAAGTGTTTCTTGTACTTGAAGAAGTACAAGAACGGCATCAGTTAGATGCCGTTCTAGAGAGATGCTACATTTCCAAATGAAGTTTGAGGTCTGATGGATATATATATTTGACTTTTGTTGTGCAGGAGGTTTATTCTTACTATACCCTTACTAATGAATGAATTAATGACAACAGATATTTTCAAATTAAAGAGAGACTGGAATGCAAAGAGAGAAGAGAGACACGAAAGGAGCTGGAAAGGCTGAATGGGGAGACAGAACATAAAGGAAGAGAGGTGTCATGAAGGTAGCAGAATGACTTGCCAATAGGCTCATTGACATGTCATCATCCCCACATGAATATTAGGAAGGAGACTTACTGCTTATAGTGAAAAGCAATCTCTGCTATTGATTTCCTTCTCTGGCGATATACTTGGTCAGAGTAGCCCTGTTGTGACAAATAGGAAGAGAGACAGGACTTTTAATCAGTTACTAAAGTTTCTCACCCAGAAAAATTCATCACTGGCTGGAGGGACTTCTCTCAAGGCAGCAATCACACTCCAGTCCCCTGATCAGCTGCACTAATTCTGGGAGGTGTTCCCAGCTCCCTGCTTCTCAGGGATGGCTCAGGAGCTCAGCATGAGGGGGTGCACGCACAGACTGACTCACCGGGTGATCCAGATCCAAGTCAGGGTCAAACTTGGTGACCAAGTGGTGGCACTTGTCCAGTTCACAGATTTTTCTGGGAAACCAGTGAACTGTGGGGAGAGAGAAAGTGACAGTCTGTCTGTGGAAGTGAAGGTCCCCAAAAGAGGAGGGGCTCTGAGGCTGAATAAGATACAGCTGCTCTGGTGTACCAAATCCACACGTACAACATGGCGCAGCTACTTCCAGGCAGTAGTTTCACAATCTCAATGCTCTTTTCCTGGAGTCATGTCTAATGCCATGATCAGCATTTCATGACTTCCTTGCCCATCTCTCAGCAGAGTATTTTGTGACAAAATTAAAGAAGATGAAAATTAGATTTTACTGAATGATTCACGTTAAAAAACACCCAGAGATCCTCCTGGTCATTGATCTCTAGGGATCTCTAGGGATATTTTCCTACAATATTATTCTACTATTATCATCCTATCTTCAGAACAGGATGGCACAGGAAGTGTCTTGTAGATTAGTGCTTTAATCTGTACAGAGGTCCTAATACGTAGGTAGGAAACTACTTTGCATTTATAATATAAAATGCTGGAATAGGGATGAAGAACTCATTAGGAGAGGTGTGAGCAAAGCACGACATTGAAACTCCTATTTCATTTTTTTTTCAATCTTTTACCAGAACAATAGGCCATGAACAATGGAGTCTGTTGAGAAAAGGGCAAGGAGGGAAATTACTTTCAGGTTTCAGGTATCCCAGAGGCAGTCCCTTCTGGTTTGCTCAAATTCAGCACACAGCAGCCCTTTCCCTTTACTGGGAATAAAAAAGTGTCCACCCTGTTTCTACAGGGAGAGCTCGGCCTCTCCGCACAAGTGAAAATTTTTGTAAGTTCCTTACATTTGTCTTCCTTAGTGGTCCTCACATCTTCTGCTACCCTCTTGAGGGAGCTAATGAAAGTATTGAGGTCAGAGCTGTGGACTTCACAGCGCACAAAGTATTCTAGTTCAGCGGTCCCTTCACGGGGCTTTCGGCTAAGCCTGGTCTCCAGGTGGTGAATTTTAGCTTCAAATGTCTTTTGAGACATGGAAAGGAAGGAAAAAAAATAAAAATAAGCAACATTTGAAACACCTTCTGTTACTACCCAAATATGTCCATATGGACACAGAAATATTGAATGGTTTGGGTTGGAAGGGACCTAAAATATTGTCTCATTCTAACCTCCCTGCTATGGACAGGGACACCTTTCACTAGACCAGGTTGCTTGGAGCTCCATCCAACCAGACCATTTACACTCCAGGGATGGAGCATCCACAACTCTGGGCAACCTATTCCAGTGCCTCATCACCCTCATAGTAAACAATTTTTTCCTACTATCTGACCTAAACCTACTCACTTTCAGTTTGAATCCATCCTCCCTGTCATGACACGATGTGCTCTTGCAAAAGGTCTCTCCATCTTTCCCTTAGATCCCCTTCAGTTATTAGGGGGCTGCAATTAGGTCACCAAGAAGCCTTCTCTTCTCCAGTATGAACAATCCCAGTCTGGGATGGATTTCTTCTTGTCGTTTTCTTCATGCCCCCACCTCCCTCCCATATAAACACACTTACCCCTTAATTCCACACTTTTTTCCTTCTGCACAAACACCGAGGCTGTTCAGTAACTACCAACAGAAGACTTCCACCACGGCAAAGAAGACCAAGAGAAGCCGTGGATGCGGCAGAGCGCATTTCCCCGCCCCAGCCCCTCCCGAGGGTGTGTTGGCGCGGGTCCGGGTCCCGCGGGGCGGACGCTGCCCGGGCGGGCCGGCGGCACGGCGCTGACCGTGGTGCTGAACGCCGGGGCAGCCTCTGGGGTCACTACCAGCGCCGATGTCATCTGGACTCACTATCGGGACTGACCTCCCCCACGGAATAAGGAGACGAAATGATGTCTGTAGTCTCCCAAAGGGGCCCTGGTAGACTTGTGGGAATTTTCTTTAGCTCGGTAAAAAACTGTAAGTACAAGCCCCAAGGCTCTAGGCAGTGACCCAACCTTCCCAAAGTTCCCTCAAGACCTTTGATAGAGGAAAGGACATGATTTCTTTTGTTAATCAGAGGCAAAACGATGAGAAGGAACAGATGGGATGCCACAGGTAAATTAAGTTTAGGATGGTGTTTTTTAATGTACCTACCAACTTCACTATTACATTGTCCCCTCAACAGTCGATACCTTTGCAATAATCTGACAGCCGTGATTGCATTACCTATGCTTCAGCTGCATGTAACACATACAGAAGAGTGAATCCAGCTTCCCTGAAGCCTGGTTCATGATGAGGCAAATGTCATTATGCCCGTCTGCTTTCATATCTTGTACCTGCATTGCCAGAGGGATCTGGGAAATGAATCGTCCTCTGTTGGGACTTGACATGCTTGTCTTTTTATTATATTTAAAGCTCTCTCTGTGACAAGCTCAAAGAGCTTTTTTTTTGCTCCAGGAAGAAACAAACAATATTTGAACAT
The DNA here is from genome assembly GCF_029207755.1 of Chamaea fasciata. Lineage (NCBI taxonomy): Eukaryota > Metazoa > Chordata > Aves > Passeriformes > Sylviidae > Chamaea > Chamaea fasciata. The sequence goes on along the minus strand of NW_027094092.1, from coordinate 15,680,244 downwards.
AAGCTGCCATGGCTTCTCGCTTGATGTTTTAAAATTGTTTAAATTACATAGTTTAAATGCAGTATAACATAAAATCTACCAAGTACAAGAGTTTACACATCTGTTTCATACCCACTGAGCAGCCTGTTGAATGTTACATTGATGGATTTGTCATGCTCTATCTGGCATTCTGTGTGCTTCTAGGAAGGAGACCCCAGTCATCACAACACGTGTTTTGTCTGAAAACTTGTCATAAAGGTTCTTTCAGTCTTGAGACAAGAACTATATTTTGCCCAGAAAACAGCTTTTCTTGCAACAGTTCTTTAGAGGAATTGTAATTGCTGAAGACATAGATATTTTTCATAAAGTTATCAGAGGTAATACTAAATGGGCAATGAATAACTACAATGCCCTACAATTTCAGGGAAATATTTATCCTCCAAACACACTTTTTGTATGTTCACAGTTTTAAGTAGGAGGTTTACTGTATAGCGTACATAGCACCAACCAACCTGCTGTGACTGGACCTGCTTTGAGCAGGAGGTCGGACCAGAGACATCCAGGGGCCTTACAAGCCACGTGACTGATTAATAGGAACAAATTGTCCTCTTCTCTCACTGCTGAAGTCAATGAAATTAAACTACCATAGATAAAACACATCTCAGAACCTCAGTTTGCAAAACACTTTTGAATCATCTTGGATGAAAACACACTACATGAATGTAAGATGTCATGCTTGGATTACTGTTTAAATAGGCAGAGTTATCTCAGCCTTTCCATTCATGGCACTGAGATCGTATATAATGCAACATTACATTGCTGGCTAGGGGGGAAAAGCTCAGTTACCAGTTTTCCTTGGTAGTAAAGGCATAGACAGGATGCATCTCTGAGGGGAACCAACAGAACATTTAACATGTGAATCAGAATAATCCTTGAAGTAGAGAGGCAATTTTGAAATAAATATGCCGGTTTTACACCCAGGGCAAAGCTGCTTCTGTAACTGTTTGGCTGAGGACCAGTGTGGTAATGACTCACAAGTGAGGTGAGTTTGGTCTGTAGACAGGCAGGGGACACAGCTTGCTTTGAATGTTGGATCAGAGCCCTATGCCTGAAGTTGAACTGCTGAGCAGTGGGGAGGCCTATCAAAGTATGCTACAATCCATTAGAATGTGAGTATGAAACTGAAAATAATAAGCAAAATTAAGGCCAAAACTTAACAAGAGAGAGAGGTTTACCTCCTTCTTAGTGATGGCAAGTGAGAACACACTGGGGCATCAGCAAAGCATGATTTCAGAGATATCAGACAATTAACTGATAATTTGAAGTAGGCACACCTAGTCTGAGTCCTCTTTATTACAGTGAAGTGATGCTTCTCACAGCCCAGTCATGAAACCTGAAATGTGTTCCTTGGGTACCACACAACAGGTTATGTACTCACCTCAAATACCTTAAGGACACGAGACAGTGGTGAAGTCTTGGCTCCCTTGAGCATGAAGAAGAGGTTCAGCATGGCTCTGCCATCCTTCTCCTCGAATACAATGGTCTCTGTAGCCTCTGCAGCATCAGTGGCTGCAGCTGCAGCCTCTCGTTCCTTCCTGGCATCTTCAATGAGGCTCTGACGTCTTCCAATGAACCGTGGAGACTGAAGGCAGAACAGAGATAAATAGCACTGCTTACAAAGAGGTAGGAGATCAGAGGCATTCCTAGCAGCTGGATGAGATGTGACAGGTGTGTATCAGCAGAGGAAGCAGGGAAAGGCTGGACTGACTTGCCTGGCTTTGTAGAGGAAGATCTGCTCATAAGGACTGAGGTTTTAGAATTGAACTTTCAGAAATGTGGGGCTTTGGGGGGAAAAAAACCTGTGTAAAATAGCTTTCTAGCATAACTGGAGAGTGGGCTTCTCCCCTCACCTCCCTTAGCAACAGTTTTCAATACCCTCCAAAAAACCAAACCCAGAAACAGTCTCATGTGGTTTTCAGGTGTCTGATGAATTCAACCGGAGAGACACCAGATAAACCTGAAGTCATCTGAGGAAAGATACTTTGTGAGGGACAAGTGAAGCCCACAGCTGTGGCCTGGCCAGGAAACATGAACTGTTTGCAGGTGTATTAGCAGGGCAGCTTAGCAAAGCTGCTCCTAGGATCCAATATGACATTTACTTTAGACATTAAGTGGATGCTTATCCATTGAAGTGTAATTGAAACCACAACCATATATCCCAGAAAATAAATTCCTCCCACTTATCTGTAGATTTGTTTTGTCTCAACAAACTCCTGCGGATTTCTCTTACTTGGAATTGAACCTAAAATGCAACTCTGTGCCTGAGGTCATGTTAGGACACCTGTTTATATTTATAGTGAACTACAAACTATTTCAATCACTGCTGTTTCTTTTGTTATACAAAGAGCTCATATACCAACTTATTTGTTCTTGGTCTTTTTACAACCAATTTTCTATTTCAAGGCAAAGCATCTGGTTCCAGTTTTCTGTGTTCAAGACCCAAACCAGATGACAAACCTCCAGAGCTTGCTGAAAGAAACCTGGGGCAGCACTGAAGAAGGACACAGAGTGGGACTGGCTGCAGTTTTCCTTGTGATTGCATTGAAAATATTTAGAAAAGACACACGTGCTAACTAAGCACTGCTTTCTCTTGTGAAAATTAAGAGTGTTTTCCTTTTAAAAAGACACTCTGATTGACAACTGAGTTTATTTTCTCTCTGATATTCAAAGCTCACTATCAGTAACTTATGTTTCCTGGGAGAATCCTCTTGAATGTTTCAGTGGTATAAAGATGACATTTTAAACACAGCCTCAAAAAGTCAGCACATCGAGGCACCAGCCCACGGACCTCTATCTGGCCCTTTTTCAGCAAAGATACCCCTCTGAAATGCTGTTTCCTGAGCCACCCTTTATTCCTCAGGGCACAGAAAAACCTTTTAACAAATAAGTGCATGCTACTACTTGTCTAATTTGGTGATATTCATGCCCAAAGAGAGCAGGCATCTAACAAGTGACCTCATTCATAACTTTAAAAATCTTGTGAGCATGTGCTCGGCTTTAAGCATGTGTTTTCCATCACTGCAGTGTTTTAAGCTAAGCTGGTGTTTACTTTAAAGTGCCTGCAATAAGCAGGGCAAACAACCCTGTGCCAGCCAGAGAAAATGAGCTCCACAGCCATCCCAAGCCTGGCAGTGCTTTACCTAAGGGTGCTTTGTCACACTGTGCCCCGAGGCACAGCAGGATTTTACTTCTGGATTAGAGAAGGGTAGAGGAGGGAAATTAGACCCCCATAATTAGGCTTTAAATCAGGTTAAAATCCAACAGGGTGGGGTTTAAAATGCCACAGTTGGGTAACTGGAAAGCTGCACCAGGAGAAGCAGACTCAACCAGTCCTACACCAGTGCTGGGACTGGGTGGCCCCTGGCAGGCAGGAGTGGGGGCTTTGGTTCCTGTCAGGGGGTCCTGGAAGTTTTTTAGCTGCTGCATGGTGACATAGTTTAAGTAGGTAAATTGGAAAAAAAAAAAAAAAAAAAAAAAAAAAAAAAAAAAAAGCAGAAAAAGGCTGAATTTTGCTTAGGAAAAGAGGGCTAGGAGGGGACTGCCTGCCTGCTGCCTCCTCTGGCAGGTGGAGGCTGCCTGACTGCATGTTCCCCACCTCACTGTCCTTAACTCTGCCCCTCACATTTATGATCACTGGGCTATTATCTCCTTTAGCTGGAAATTAGGAATGTGGCATATATATTAACCAAACTGATCCCATGATAAATGCTATCCTTCCTTCCTTCAAAAGGCACCATTATATGGCATTTCTGAATTTTCTTGCAGACCCGCTCCCTGAGTGCCTATCCAGCTACAGTGAGAACTGTAATTTGATTTTGCAAAGCATTTATTTGCTAACCAGGGCCTGACTCATTCACCTCTTCTGAAGGTTAGTTTGCGCCTGTTATGAAGGGTTTGTTCATTTTTCCTTCCTTGGATTTGCTGCAACTCAGAGTGCCTAGCCTGCATATTTTCATTAAAAATACTGTGTCCCGAGCTATTCCGTTGCTTTTTAGCCCCAGCTCATTATTTGCAGCAATCAGGAAGGATTGTGAAAACTGGGGACAATGATGTCCCACCCCTGCTTTCCTGGGTGCTTTTTCTTGCTTTTTTGGCTCCAATGGCTGCCTCCTGCCTGGCTCTGTAACCAAACTCTACCCCAGCTACAGTCCCAGGGTCTCTTGCAAAAACTATTAGCAGCAGAAAAACTTAATATGTAACCAAAGGTTTTCCCACGGAGTTTGATGTTTGGCTGGCCCAGCTGACATGTAAAATACCTGCTGGTGTAGAGGAGTTTGGGATTGAAAAGGTCTAGATTTTTCCCCCAGTTTGCAGTTCCCCTGGCAAGGGAACACCTCAGACCTGCTGGAGGTGATGTGATGGTGGGTGATGGCTGTGTGGCAGATAACCCACAGTCACAGTGACAACTTGAGGGCCAGGGACATGACACATCACATACAAATGCAGAGTCATGCCTCTTTCCAGGCAGAAGCCAGGGTTGTGGAGATCTCCTGTGCTAGGTGAGAGCAAACACAAAAGCTTTTCATGCATCCAACTCTCAGAGCAAAGGGCAGGGCAAAGTTTTAATTTTATTTGTTTTCCCTTTCCTGAAAATTTTCATTCAAAACCAAACACAGGCTAAGGTTTTATGTACCATCCAGGCTGGAGGAGCCACTCACCCCAAGCAGGTTGCCTCACTCCTGTCAGCCCACCTGTTGAACCTGAACTCCCCTGGCCCCTATGTTCAGTGGCCCATTTTTTCATAAAACACAGAGCAGCACCCCAGAGGGTGTAATAACCAAACACTCTTCATTTCTCTCGACACTGAGCATCTCAAATACTGATTTTACAAGTTGCCTGGAAAATATAAGGTTTTCAAGGGCCACTCAAGTGTTCATTATTTCACGAGAATGAAAAGGACTGTGTCAGAGGGAAGTCTTCCCTGATTTCCTTTTATTAGAGAAAGCAAGCTTACCTCCTTGTTTCATAAATGTTTCCCTTCTTTTCCAGAAAACTCCACTTTCCAAAACACCTTTCTTCCAGTGTAGTGGTTGATTTTAGTGAGGCAGAGCATTGCACGGGGTTAAGAGGAGAGTGGGTGAAAAAGGCAACAGGGAGAGAAATGGGGAGCTCTAAAAGTGACCTGCTGGAGTCACACTGCAGTCATCTACCAAACATATCTGCTACCTAACCCGCCTCTGTTCCTAAGTTTCCTCCTGCCAAGCATCCCAAGGGGGTCCCCTCCTGGTGCACCCATTGCCACTGGCTGCTCTGGCTCCTGCATTGTCACCTGCTGCCTATCCACATCTTTGCCCCACAGGACCATCCAATATTGGAAGTCTTCATGCTTATCCTGCCTGGCAAGGCTTTGAAGTTAAGAGCTGAAATGTCCCTGTCCCTACAGCAAGTCTGAGGGGTTGGCCAGGCTTGGCTTTCTAAAGACACTGGACAGCTCAGAGGGAAGTTTTCTTCTCCCTTCCCTGGCACACTCAGATCTGGTGTGTGCAGAAGCTTTCTCTGGGCTAAACACAGGGCTGAGAACACACCAAGGAGGACTGGGAAGAGAAATGTGGGAAGGATGTTCTGGGGGATAAACTGGACACAACAGCCATGAACAAACAAGTTAAACTGCTTGTGCCTTGTGTGCTGCCTGAAATGACAGGCCCACTTTTTTTATTATGCTAGAACAGGTGAAATCTCTGCAGTTGAATGCCTTGAAAACTGGAAATCATTAAGATCTTCAAATTGCCTTTCAGAGGGGGATTCCTTGTTATTATTGACTTAGGTCTGTGGGTTATTCACCTTACTTTTGGTTGAGGTGGTTTTGTTATTTCAAGTTTTCACCCCCTTAAATGTTGTAATTTCACATGTATCAGTATGTAGAGAGAAGAGCTGGAGTAATTTCCCTTTGCCAGACTCGAGCCCAGATGTGCCATGTTGGGGAAGTCCCACAAAGTGTTGGTCCATCTATCCCTGCCTGCCTCTGCCTATAGCTATTGAAGAGGTTGTGGTTTTTGGAGGGGGAGGGAAAGAAGTGGGGTAGGGTTGTCTTACCATGATGGCCTCGGCTTGCTTGGAGTCCAGCTCCGACACCGCCCTGCGGAAGCCTTTGGCTGCAGAGGTGGAGATGTTCGGGGTTGGCATCTTTGCTCTTCCACGAGCTCTGCTGTCTGCTTTCCAGCTCCTTGCCAGCTTTTTATAGGGCAGGGATGACGTCAAAGACTCTTTCAAATCTTCTCTTCCCCTGCCACCTCCCCATCACCACCTCCCTCCTTTCTCCCCCTCAGGCTGGGAGGAGGAGGGGATGTGAAGGAGAGAAACGTGTCTGTCCCATTAAATCTAATCGCTACAAAGATTGCAGACACCCTGCCTTCACAGACCAGACAATCCCCCACCTGTTTTCCTGCGTCCAAAAGATTTCTTCTCTAATTTACCCCTTTTCTCCTTTCCCTTTCCCCCCCACTTCTGGATGGAGTTTATTCTCAATACATATTTCAGTCCAACACATTTGCTTCCCCAGCTTGGGGGTTGCATGAAAGGATTCTGGTGTGTGGAAGGATGAAACAAAAGGAAGGGAGAGATTTAGCCCTCTCCAGCCTTATTTCCCCCCTTGTTTGCCTTGTCATAGAGGCAGTAAAGTAATAGGAAAATAACACTGATTCCCGCAAGGCAGCTGCGGGACTGGATGCCGTTCTCATGTATGCACCTCCTGGTGCCTGGCTACTGACAATGCTGTGCCTTCCCGGGCTCCCCCACCACATCAGAGCCTGATTTGGCCATGTCACTCTGACAGCAGGAGGGCAGAATCTGACTCCTCAGAAACGAAAAAGGCTTTAGAGGAAATAACCCGGAAAAACCCTCTCAGTCCTGCCTTCCTGAGTGCTTTGCTCCTCTTGCAGTAATACCTAAGAGACCAAACGCTTGAGTACAGCTGGGGCTGTGACAGAGTGTGACAGGTCAGATCCATCTCAGGGTGTCTGCTTTGTTGCTAGTAAAACTGGCATTTTTCACTGGTTAGATCTGCAGCAGCTGTCCCACCCAAACAAGTGCTGCAGGAATGCATGGCCGTGCTTTGTGTGAGCCACCACCATCCTGCTGACAAGCCACTGACTGGCACAAATCCGTGTGGCAGGGAAGCTGGTGACCTTTCACCAGTTGACTGCCTGAGAGCTCACCCACAACCTTGCTGACCATGGCACTGGCATCTGGTAGGGTTGGTGGCTCATCCTGCACTCTGCAGGACAGCTGAGTCCATCCCAGCCTACTGATGACTTTTGCAGTGCCAAAAACTTTGGAGGACCAACAGCCTGTGGACTTCCTGGAGGATGCAAAGCTGTTGATGTTTGCCAAACACCAGGGAGCAGGCAGCATGACCAACACTGCCAGCCCCACCAAGGCAGCTAGGGAAGCTCATTGGTAGAAGTTGAAGCTGCAGTAAGCATTTGGCAGCAGCTAAGGATTGGTCCAGTGTTGAGACAAAATTGATTTTAAGTCATGTGGAGTATTTTCTCTTATTGCAGGTGCTGAGGGCACTTGGCTGTTCAGTACAGGACAAACCAGAGGAAGGAGTTAAGCAGCCATCATGGCTCATCCATCCCCAGCCCCTGTGTCCCTCCCTGTGGTATCACCTCACACACTGAGAACAGCCCTTGCTTCTGCTTTAATTTCATCTCTAATCCCCCCTGAGTCTCCTAAACTGTCTATTTGCTCTCTGCTAAGCCCTGGATGCTCAAAACACAAGATAAAACCCCACCAAACTGACCGAGGGTAATGCTGCCTGGTGTTGCAAGATTTTCTCGGAAAATATTTTGGGAGCAGGTTCCAAGGCACTCCTCAGCCCAGAAGGTAGTCAAAGGAGCAGCATTGCAGGCTCAGTCACCTCCTGTCTGTTGCGGTGGCTTTAGGGACCCTCCTGCTGGGGAATACAGATTAGGACAATGCTATGTTTGATTTATTTTTGTGTTGCTGACTGAGGTGAACCATAGTTGCTGGACAGGCTGGGGTGCCAGGAACAAGGCTTTGAAGACTGTAAGGACAAAAGGACCCACTCCAAAAGTGGCCACAAAAATAACACTCACATGTCTTTCATGGTAGGCACCAGTGAGGAGACTTCAGTGGGGATTCTGTGACACCATTAATGGCAGTAAAGCTGACATATAAAGAGGACAAAGGACAGGGCTCTTCCTCAAAATCTAGGATGAAGCTGCAGGGATATTAAGGATGAAAAGCCATAGTTACACTAGGTACTCCAGAAATATTCAGTTAAAACTATTCAGAGACTTTGCTAGTGAAATACCCTGTTAAAAAGAAGCATTGTCAGTGAAGGGCCTTGCCAAGATTGGACCAGCTTTGGTGGGATTTCATTTGGAAAGGAAAAAGGGACTTGGGTAGGAAGAGGGTTACAAGGATTGCATTTGAATATATTTACCAAACCAAGTTTTAACTGTGGATGAATTATTCTGGCTTGCACTTTAAAACAGCATGTAGAATATGGAATTACAGCATTTTTCATTTGAGGTTTTCAGTTCAATTTAAGAACAAAGACAAAATTAAAATTAACTGATTAATTTAATTCATTTTCCTTCATGCTGTTTTCTTACCTTAAAGTCAGAAAGAGAAATCTTTTTGCTACACCTCTTATTTTTGGAAACTGACTTAGTTTAAAGGTCTCTTTAGAGAAGTATCTGCCAGTGATGATAAACCTAAAATCGGTCATCACAGCAAGTTCCAGTTATCCAAATCTGTAATAAATTTGCTAAGAGGATAGACTTAAAATGTCAGTTCATGTAAAGAATTGAGAAAATTGGCAAAATAATAAACAAGGGAACAGAATGAGCCACTCTGCCTTCCTGGAGGCTGTAACCTATTCAGAGATCACATATGAAAACTCTTCTGACAAGCAGAGGCTTTAAAATGTGCCAATAACATCAGACAAGTTTTCAAGATTACTGTATGACTAGATGGAATTTCTCTGACTAGATCTTCTGCTTTCCTTTTATGTCGTTACATGATGTTACTTCCCTTGTGAAATTCAGTACTTTATTCAAGATCACCAGTCCTTCTACCTAGTTATCCCAAAGCCCTTGATTTTTAATCCTCTGTCTTCCCACTGTTGGCAAATTGGTCATACAACTCTCTTCTTTTTTAAGCCCTGCTAATCTGCCTGTCCCATTCCTGTCTGGTGATGAGAGTCCTGCATTGTATGGAAATGCTGTCCAGCATACAGCCGAAGTTCTGCTTTCCATGCAACCAAGGGCAAAATTTCCAGACTGCCATGAGGGAATTGCTATGGTAAGAATTTCACTCTGATAAGAGTGGAAAATCAGGTTGGTTCTCCTGTCTTGGAGGAGCTGACAGAGGAGGGAAGCTGGGAGAAACCATGTGGCAGCGTGTCCTCCTTTTGGACAGCAAGGTAGGTGGATGTCCTTAAGAGCAAATATCAGCACAGCTGCAAAAGGACAGGCATTACTTTTTTACCAGACACTTCAGTGCAAAGCTGTTCAACATTTTCCACCTGTGTCCTTCACAGGCAAATTCCCATCTCTTTGGAAACCAGCTATATCTTAGAATTTTTCATCTCTTCATGGGTCTACATTCTATAAACCACCTGCCTGGGTCCATGTTTAAGTTCTGCTGATACCAGACATGACTTTTGGGGGGTGTAAGCCTATTTGGTTAAACCAAGACAGGTTTGTCTCAGCCTTTGTCATGTTTGAGTAATTACCAGATTTGCTAATAGGGAAGAGAAGCTTTTAGGAAGCTCCACAAAGGAAATACGACAGATGGATGGGTCTTCATCACTGCTTTGTTTTTTATACCCCAACCACACGACCATCCTTGAATGTGTGTGGGTGCCGTGTGTATCCAGCTGTGTGTTTTAAGGGATTAATCTGACATAAAGCAGCCACAGCAAACACGGTTGGACACTGCTTCACTGCACCAGTCCCCAGACAGAAAAGTCCATAAACTGGAATGCTGTAACTGTGCTTCCCTCAAGGGTGAAGCAGACCCAAAAACAATCCAGGAATGGCCTTGAGGTGCAAAGTACTGCTGGTCCTGTGGAGGCTCGTTTCACCTGCCACTGGATGTGGGGTTGGTGGTGCAGAGATAGAAACAAGATAATAATATCTGTGGCTGGATCCCTGAAATCAGTTTGTGCATCCTCAAGCATTGTTTGCTGTACAATAATTACCATTTCTGGGCACCTTGGGTATGGGGACCAAGGGAAAACCCCACCTGCCAAACACCCATTGCTAATTGTGGGGAGCTGGAGAGATCTCCATGAACCAACCTATATTCTTGATGCAAGTCCCAGGGTGAACCAGTGGCAAAGGCACTGGGCAAGGGTGGGGGTCTCTCTTCTGGGCCAGGGAGCTGCAGGGACAGGGTTTGTGCTGTGACAGTCCCCTAGCAAGGCCCAAAGAAAAGGACAGGGTACTCTGATGTGAGGGTGAGCTGCCATCCCCCATCACAACCAAGGCAACTCTGCTAGCCATGAGGGGTACCCAGGCCCCCTGACTGCTCTTTCTTCCACCCACCCTCTCTCTCTGCCTCTTACCCTCCACAGCACAAATAATTACAGTGTACCGTAATTTTGAAGCAATTATAGGGGGGTGAGCCAGCTCCATCAAGAGATGTTTTTTCCTCTTCTCCCTTCACAGCTCCATTCAACATCCCCAAGTGCCACAAAGGAGTTTAATAACCCATAATGACACCTCAGGCCTTCACATCATTGCATCCTCCCTGAGACTGGGCCAGCACCGGGAGGAAAAAAAAGAAAAAAAAAAGAGATAATTAAAATCCTCACCTCCCTCTTAACTTTGCAGCCTCCTATTATCTAGAAAACATGGAGTTCTGTGCTCACACTGTGTCACAAGAGATGAGCCCTGGGGAAGGGGGGCTGCAAGCAGCAGAGATGTGCTAACTCTCCAGTCAGGGCAGCGAGATGCTTTGTGCCACCCTGGGAGAAAAGCTCTGCCATTCCCTCCACTGCAGAGGCTGACTCTGGGACATGATGTGTCTCCATGCAGGGGTTGCTCTTCCAAGGCAAAACCAAAACACCCGACTATGTTAAAAAACAAACAAAAGGCAAAACATGCACTTTTCTAGGGATGATGGAGCAGGGCTATGCAACCTCCTCCAGTGACATTTCGCCTCAGTGTGTGCCAGTACATTTTCACAATGTAGTGTACAGGAGAGATCTGCTCCACAGACGCCAACCAGTGGCTTCAGGACCAAGGCCAATACCCTCAGCAGCTGGAATTCAAACATCCATGTCAGACATTCCATGTTTCAGATGGCCAGATTATCCTTAGCTAAACCTGAGAGTATTCCTGCAACCCACAAAATAATGTCCTTCTGCCCCTACTTTGAAGCATGAGACTGGCTGGTGTCATAACTCTATTTTCATCTCCACATTCAGACACAAAATTCTGTACTCATGTTGTTCAAATCTTGCCTCAAAACCCATTGAATCTCCACTCACTGGAAAATAGTGGAAATAGAATTCCGGGAAGTTTTTGCAGCAATCAACTTTTCAGAGGAAAAGAACCTGATCTCCAGGAAAATGACAAATTATTAGGGGAAAGTTTTCAAAGGGACTGGAGGCTACCTGGATGCAGGGGTTAAACAGCCTTTTCCCAGGAACTAAGAATTTAGCCCTGAGTTTTCAGAAGCAAACCCAGCTCTTTCTTTAGGCAAATGGACCTGGAACAGGCAAGTGAAAATTCAGAAATATTGTATTGATGATTCACCTGCCATTGCAGAATGCAAAACAACCATCTTGTCTCAGATCAATGGGGAAGCACTTAGGAGCAATTTTCTCTTCGGAAATAAGGCCAGAAAGCAGAGAGTCAGGGGCAGGTGGCGGAATATAATGCACATCTCTTGGAAGATGCCATTCAGTGGTGTTGTAAAATTAATTGATGACACCTCTGGCCAACTGTATTTCAACTTGTGGACAATTTCTTTAACAAGATCATCAGGGAATGGTATCTTTGTGCAGAAAGGTAATTCATGTGTATTGCAACAGATTTTCTGCACCACCAGTACTCCTGATTTTATGTAAGTCTGTGATATCAAATAATTTAGTCCCAGTTCCTGGAGTTTACTTTCTTTAAATAAAAAAATTGAAAAAAAAAAAAAAAAAAAAAAAAAAAAAAAAAAAAAAAAAAACGCAACCCTTTTGAGAAGTGAGGAAAGACTGAAGAGGGTTCTGCAAGCTCCAGAGGGTGGAAAAACCTTCAGGAAACAGTAATTATCATATGGCACAGAACTTTTGAACACTGAGTTTGACAGTGAATTTGCTTTTTTGGGAGAAAAAAAAAAAAGATTGTGCAGCAAAAGAGCAGCCAGAAAACATCCAAAACATTATGACAAGAAGAATCAAATGTCCACAGCTAATTCTATTGCCAACGACGAACACAGAAAACAGGGACTGCTTTTCTGATAGCTCAGCTCATGGCCGTGGGCAAGTCATTTGACTCACTGCTTCGTTTCCTGCCTTCTGCCACCAGGCTGGTAATTGCTGTGACCTTCAGCTGTGAAGAACCAGTTAATGGTGGGCAAGAGATGCAGAAATCAATAGAAATATTTGGCTCTCACCTTCTTTCATTCCACTCACCTGATGCCTGATAGTCCACCAGGTCTTTGCAGTGCTGAATACATGTGGAAAAGCGACTCCTGCTGCTGCTTATTTTTCTCCAGACTCTTGGAAGTCCCAGCACCAAGAGGTTTTCAGTGACTTCAATTTTTCAACTCTTTCTGTAGATGAAAAAAGAAATTTAAGGATATGTCCCCATTTTATTGCCAAGTTCATTAAGTCCTGCTGCATTCATTCCTGAAAGCTGGTTTTGGGGAATTTAGTCTCTTCGTGGCTGGTGACCATGGTATCTGGCATGTTTAACATTCTTGCCTATTCACCCTCACCGTGGAGTAAGACAGAATTTATGTAACTCAAAGCAGCATCAGAAAGGAGAAAGATGAGCCTTGGTGAGGTACCAAAGCAAGTTCCCACTGCCCTTCCAGAAGGAAACCTTCTCTGTGTGTTGGACTGGTCTGAGCGTGGCCAAAACTGATGACAGGGGACCTGAAGGGACTTCAGCCCACAGTCACCTGTGACTTAGGACCTCACTGCAAGGCTGCACAGTGTGGCTGGGATGGGTCTTGGCCCCATGCCTGCTCTTGGTCCCTTCCTCTGAGTGTTGTTTTCCACTCAGTTCGCTGGCCACACATCCCTGCTGTTCCAGCTGTGGAAGCAAATGATGCTAGAAGAGGACAAAGGTTTTCCATCAGCACTTTGTCAGTGTTTGCCCAACACACTCCATCTTCATGAACATGTAACTTCTTTGACATAGATACATTTTCCTCCCCCTCCTCTCACCCCTTTTCTCATCTTCTGTAACAACAGCTCAGGTCACCAAGGTGGACCAGCAAAATGCAGCTCAGTGCTACTTCCATGTGAACAGCAAATCATCCACTTCTTACCCAGTCAGCTCCCTGTCTCCTCAGGCACTGGAAGATAAAAACCATCCACCTGTCAAACAAAAGGTCTGATGTGATTTTAGCATTACGTGTCACACAAAGGGTCTCAGACCTATGAAAATGTCACCATATTGAGTTCATACAAACGTTTATTCATTGTTCTGTTTATACACAGAAAGCTGTTTTGCATTCAGCATAGAACAGTGAGATTTATTACAAAGACACAACCAGTTCTCCACTGGAAATTATCACCATCATTTCACAGTGAAGTCAGTGCTTTCCTACTGATTCACATCTGCTTGGGATCTCATCTGTTATTCCTAACAGGTAGTCATCAAGTAAATAAATACATGAAAAAGAGCATGAGAAAATATTTTCCTCTCCTTTTCAGAGGATGAATGTAAATGCATCATCCATGGCAAGGTTCATTCCACCCAGCAGGCTTAAGGGGATGAGTCATCAAAGCCCTGTGCTTCTTTTCTGGATCTTCAAGGTGTATCAACAATGTTTTATTGATTCACAGTCATGGAAAGTAAAGAAAGAAAAGAGTCTGGGATCTCTACTGGAACAATATGCCTGACTTCAATACTTCTGCCATTAAACTGCTGGGATGACGCCATGGAAAAGCATTTAAGAGATTATTTTTCCTATCCTCCCAAATGGTGGGACTGCTGGTTACACACACAGATCCCTACGGATCTTTAGATTCATACAGGTCTTAGCGGAGAAGAGAACAAAAAGATCAATAGCTGAAAGTTAGGCAAAGAAGAAAAGTTCAAGTCAGCAGTAGGACATCTATTTTTAATAGTGATGGCAACCAAGCATTGGGAATACCATGTTCCCCTTTGCCTGAGCTGTCCTAACCAGAACAGGTCCTCACGTGAAGGTTTTGTCTGGGACAGGTCAGGGTAAGACTAATGGGGGTGGACAGCCTGCGAGCTGTGCAGGAGGAGGAGACCCAGCTGTGATGACCCACAAGGCACAAAGCTGGGACAGGGGAACCTACTGCCCCCAGCCAGGAAGCCCCAGGAAGGCAAGGTAGATCCCTACCAGGACCCACTAGCCCTGCATGGCTGAGGTCTTTCCACCTTGCACCTGGCCAAGACTGGTCTCAGAAACCTCGTATTTTTCCTGAGAAAAGACAGGTGAGACTACATCACCCCTGCAGAGGAAGCCTTTGGCCTTTCCCTACGTACCAGCTAGGAAAATTAATCTCTCTGCATCACTTAGTGTGGTAGATATTACGTGGTTTGAGTGCTCATCCTTTCCCCTTTCCCTTTGGTGCTGGCAGTGCCTGCATCAGGAGGTTTAATAGTACTTTCACTTATTTAATTTACATCAGGGACGTGCTGGATGGCAACGAGGTGGGATGGTTCAGGAGGAAAAGCACTACGGAGAAGAGGCTAAAAACTCCCTGGATCTTCATTGTTCTGTCTCTCTTCTCGTTCCTACTTCCGAAACATCACCAAAAGCAAATAAATACCTTTATAGGAGGAGGCAGGATGTGATTTTCTCCTCTTTCTCATATTGCTTCCCTGCCTCTCCTGTGGGTTTGCCTTCCCCCACCTCCCCGCTCCCTTCCTCCCTACGTTTGACCTGAACAGCAGCAGAAGCCTGACCATAGCCTGAAGGGATTTGCCTTGTGCCTTTAGTGGGATGGAGTTTGGTTTTCCTTATCTGTCCCCGGTAGGGCCATGTGTTTTTTCTCTGCTCCCCCTCTCAGCAGATGCATGCTGAGGGCAACAGGAGACAAGGGGTCCTTGTAAGTGCCTTATGATAATTGCAGAGCAGCGACTGCTCTGAAAATCTAAATTCCTCCCTGACATTTCCAGTCTAAAGCTCCCACTGACTCAGCTGCTGCTTGTGATATTTAAACAAGGATTATCTCCTTTTTTATTCTTTTCTTTTTTGATAATGGGATGGCAGAAGGTTAGTTTAACACTTTCCTAAGGTTGGTTTGGCTGTTACAGATCCCATATTCTTCAGGACTGTAACCAAACCTCTGCTTCCCAAGTCACTCATGTGACATAACTAGGAGGATCAAAGGCTCCTGTCATGAAAAACAGGGATCTTTCTACAGATTGACATATTTTCTATTTTTTTTCTGCAGACTGAGCTATAGCATAACTCAAAATTTACAGCTTTGGGTATAAAAGGACTTATCCCCTTGGTTTCAGCACCTAACATCCCTCCAGGTCCCCAAGCATTCCATCTTACAGCAGTTTTCTGTCCACTAGAATAGATTTCATTTTATAGGGATGCTGAGAAGCATCTCCACAAAAGAATCTCAAAGAAAGTGCAGGGCACTTTTTGACCCCCGAGAGACACAAGTGCAGCATCACTAGGAGAGAACATGCCCTAATGAGAGCTCTCCATCCATTCAGGAATTACCTGGCAGGCAAGGGACAGCACAGCAAGTAATATCCCATCCAGACCCCCTATTTCCATGCTCAAAAATGGTGTCCAAAATGCAGAAAGTTGGTCCCCTCCATGACAGCACAAAAGAGACACCCAGCCCCAACTCTTCCAAGAGTCCCCATCATCCCAAGGAAGCTCTCCATGTCCTAAAGGCTGGCCTGGGGTACACAGGCTCCAGAAGGATGTCACGGGGATCATTTTCTTGGAGTTGCAGGAGAGCTGCAACCACCTCTCCAGCACCCAGAAATGGGAGCAGGATCAATATGGCCGATAACCTGTTATTAAGGCATGCACTGAATCAGAGTCCCCTGCCACTAGCCAGAGGTTAATTCCTGAAATTGGCAGAGAAACTGGTGAGGATGAGGTGAGGAGGAACCAAGGGGAGCTCAGAGCAGGTCTAGACTGAGGTGCAACCCCAGCACCACATGCAGAACCAGCTTCCTCTCCTTGTACCGGGGTTTTGCAGATAACTGAGCAAAAGATGAGTGTTCCTTTTTGCTTTTCAAAGAGATTAAGGGGTTAGGAGGTGGGGAGGGGGCTTCCCCACACCCCATTGTGGAGGTTAGGTTGGGGTGGACAGGACAAATTTAAGCAGTGCAGGTGTGCTTGAAAGCATGGAAGAGGTGGGCACATGGCCGTGGGCTGGACCCAGTGAAGCTGGGAGTGAGGATCTGCCTTTGCACAGGCTGTCCATAGCACTGACAGTGGCAGTGGGGAGTGACAGGGCCCTGATGTCTCTCCATGTTCCCTATCACACTGCCACAGTCAGGCAGAGCAAACATCCCTCAATGGAGCTGTTCCCACTGTGCCACCGATAAGCAGTGCGAGCCAGGAGCAGGGACAACTGCCTGGTTTTCCCCCTGTTCCATGGTGTAGGGTTGCTTTTCAGCCCTGGCAGCTCCCAGAGAAGGCTTCTGTTAAGGTCCTGCTTGATCAGGACCAGCACTATTTGGAATGCCTCCCTGCTGCAGGAAGATGACAGCCTGGGGCATCTTAAATGAGCAAATGGTGCAGAGTTGGTGTGGCTCCACTGTCTGTTTTGGGTCACCATCCCACCCTTCTCACCCCCCTCCCAAGTGCCAGACCTTTCTCACGTGGACTCAGGGACATCATCCAGGGCAGGAGCAATACAGGCCATGCCACACCTGGGATGGGCAGAATGCCTGGTCTCCCTCTCGTGGTCCCCCCTCAGCTTAGCACCTGTTTCCACTCACAGGGTGTCTCCATGGCAATTTGCAGATTTGCAGCTGCCAGGCAGTGGAGAGCATGGCTGAAATAAAATGCTGCCCCCTGGTTTACTCCTTGAGGATAATATTCCTGAGAAGGAATGCTCTTCTCTTCCAGCACAGCTTGGGGACCCAGCAGTGGGATATAGCTGTGCACAAGTCCTCCTCTCCTGGCACTGTTCTCCCACCTAGAGAGAAGCAGGCAGTCACCAAACCATGGTCAAAGAAGTGAAGCTTAGTCACAGAGAGATAATGGGGGCCTGAGTGCAAGGGTGAGACTGGTTATCCTTAGATTATCCTTCCTAGCTTCTTGTTTTCACAAATTAACCTATCTGGTCCAGATCTATTTGAAAGGCCTTCTGTGCAAGCAGCCCTTGGAGCATGTTTGGGGCTAGTCAGGTGAGAAGGTGTTTAGAACATCTCTGTCAGAGAAATCCATGCTCCAAGATGGAAAACACATTGTGGGTAATTCCCACTGGTCTCTTTTTGGTCACCTCTACAGGCCCAAAAAGGACCTGGGGGACTCCTCATTCCTGAAAAGGGCTTAAAAACTAGAATAGAAATGAGGCTATCCTCCGTTCCCCAGGTGACATGTGACACACTGAATGGCCAGATGGCCATGGTGCCCTTCCAAAGGACCTTCTCAGGCTGAAGAAGTCGTCAGCCCCAGCAAGTGACAGTGCAAAGTCCTGCCCCTGCAGGGGAATAATCCCATGCCCCAGCACATACTGGGAGCCAACCGGCTGGAAAGCAGCTTTGCACAGTAGGTCCTAGGGGTACAGGTGGGCTCAGCTGTACCCAGCCCCATGCAGCTGCTCTGCCCAAGCGGGGAACAAAACAGGGCAATCTTAAGATCCCTTCCAATTTCAACCACTCTGCCACTCTGGGATCATCAGAGGAGAGAATAAAAAAGAAGAGGAATATAGCAATGCTTGAAAAAAATCCTCTTCAAAAGCCCACCTGAAACAGTCTCTCCCCCAAAAATTTAAAAAACCCTAAAGCAAGCAAAATAAAAGAATGAAAAAAGAAAGTCTCCTTCCCTCCAGCTGGCCAACACACTTTTCAGTTTGCTGGGAAAATTTCTATATAAGGACCACTTAGTGCCCTAGTTAATAATATGACACCTTACTACCTGTTTCTGATTGCAATGACACATTGCAGTTACTTCCAGATCAGCCACGGGGCTCTGTGGATCCCATTGGTTCCCTGATGCCCACGAAGCAGTTCTGAGCTGTGGAGATGGACTCATGGCAGGGCCAAGTGAGCACGGGAACAGGTGACAGGCTGCTGCTTGTGACGTGCCTGCTGGCCTGTCACCTCCACTGGCACAGAGTGACTCAGTGCTCCAGGCTGGCCCCACACTGAGTCACAGCCAGGGAACCTTCCATCACATCCTCCAGCCTTGGAAGTACAGGTAGGCCAGGACAAATGGTGGTTCATGGGATTCTTCAGAAGGTGGCTGTTCTTTGTCCATCACTGTAAGGGCTTTGGAGTTCCTAGAACAGGAAGGTGCTGTATTTCTGTTCAATAGTGGCATAAAGTCATATTCACATCCTTTCTAAGGCCCTTCTGTAATCATGACAACCACACACTGCTCCCCTCCCTGTCTCCCATAATGGTTGCTCTACAGGGTGAGAGAAACAGGCTGATTTCCTAGTGGTGCCTCACCAGCTCTCATGATCCCTCTGTTATTCTCCAGTCTCACTGTAGGTGGTAGGATAGACCATGGGTAGGTCAGTCTCTGGGCTTCTACTCTTGCTAGCAAGGCCTGAAAAGCAGACCAGCTTCTCCCAGAGTCCGTAGCTGTGCAGGACAAAAATTTCTGCTCACACCCCCACGTGCATGGTTGAAAGAAACTCCATTCTTGTGTTTCCTGAGAACTGGTGGCCTGGAGAACTCTGCAAGATGGTCCTGAACCTGGAATCTCCTTCTGAGGGCCAACTTGCCTTAAAATAGGAAGTAAAGCTGATGTAGAAACCTTCTGTGTTTATTTTGTATGAAAATCAGGTATAAAGTCCCATGGCCATCTCCACCCTGCCTTTTGGTCAGTGCTATCAAAATTCTGTTAGGTCTCAAGGAGATGTAATCAGAGACACATCCGGGAGGAAGTGAAATCCAAACCATCCTCTCAGCATCCCTGACTCACCTTCCACAAAAGGAATTGGTCAAAAATGTTCCTGATGTTGCAAGTTTCTGCTCACACTTCTCTGAAGCCTCCCTTCTGTCACAGGTTGCTGATGGTCAGCCAGGGGTTGAAGTGGGAGGCAGAAGGCTGGAGCTGCTCCCGGGGCCCTCATGCCCTGGCATCAAGCTCTGCCTTGATGGGGGGGATACATCAAAGGAAGATTGCAAAACTTGGGCAGCACTCAAGCATGCTCCTGTTCTCCTTTCCACTGACAGATGCTTCTTATGAACTCAGGAGATGTCCTTAAAGAAGTGTTTTCCTGAAACAAGAGGGACTTGGAACAGCTTTCTGCCTTTCAGTAAACATTCATTTGTTTAATGGGTGGAGATGGGCATGAGGGAGCCTGAAATCTCATTCCCGTGTTGAATTTCCAGGAAGCCAAGCATGCTGATTCCAGCTGGATGCACAGCCCCAGCCCACAGAAACTCCCTGTCCCCCATCTTCTCATGACAGCATGTTTGCTCACCCTCTTTCACCCTCATTTTCACTCTTCCAATGGGATCCTGCTTCACTTCAAGGGTGACTGTCAATAATCTCTGGGAATGGGCATCTGCTTCTCCTTCCCCATCAGCCCCCCTGCAGCCCGGGGATATATCCTGACAGCAGACAGGGAACAGCTCCAAAGATGAGCATATCCCACAGGAGGGCAGGCCAGAGCAGAACTTGTCACTTCCCCTCTCCCTTTCGCCACACTCAAAATCCGTGCCACCCAAAAAGGTTTCAGTTCAGACCCCTGTATTGAAGCGAGTGTTCTGGGCCTGATTTTTGGAAAAGCTGGACACTAAGGTAACCTTTAAAAATTACCTTTCTGCTGTGAAAAACAGGGCCACAGGCTTCATCTGAAACTATTTCTAAAATGTTTTAAACCCCTTGTTCCTTGTAATGTAATTTTTAAACTTGCTTTTTCCTTCTTTTCTCTGTTGTTACTACTTTCCTTGTAAGTGGAGACATGGGTCAGTTTTGCTTCACTGCATTTCTTTTCAGCATTAAATGGTGACCTGCTGAAGTGGCTCAGGGATGTGCTGGCATTTTGCAGCCTTTTATTAGGCAGAAGTCCACCTGCGGGTGCTGAAGAGGGCTTAACCACCGTGGTTGTCAGGAGACAGGGAGAGGCGAGGGAAGGGTAATTGAGGGTTTAGACAGTGCTTGGCTCCTCGAGACACCTACCATCAAACCCAGGCAGGGCTATTGATCGGCCTCTCAAGTGGTCTGCCTCTCCTATTAGCACTGTCCTCGGCAAGGCACAGGGCATTGAAGAAGTATAGATTTTTGGTCGCGCTCTGTAGTGACACCGGAGGCAGGTGGAATTGGGAGGCACGAGAAAATAGCAGGGCGTGATCTCTTTACGGGGAAAAAGACAGGGCTGCTGTCCCAGTGCAAAGGCAGGTCTTGGTGGCACCATCACCTTGGGCGTAGCAGTGCATCCAAGCTGGTCTGGGACAGTTCCATGGTAAATCCCTCTCAAATAATGTAGTCTTAATTGAAAGCACCTCGAATTACCGACTGCAAGCTTTTCTGTTCAGGGACATGAGCAGTTAAAATGCAAAGAGGATTTAGTTGTGCAGATAAGAACCACCGAAAGCTAGCCCTAAAGAAAGCACCCTTGGTAAAAGAGAGGACAGCATCCTCCCTGGGCAAGGCAGATTGATACCTTAACCATGGGTCTGAAAGAAAACGGTGGTGGCTGATAAACTCTACAGACAGGAACGACCTGGTGGTGCAGTGAATGCAGAGAAATCTGTAGTTTCTGTGTAGTGTTTTAAGGTGGAAAAGAGATGAAATAGATTACTTGTGCAAGACAGGGATGATCTGTGCATGTCTGAGGCTATCAGGATAGTGTGGACTGTGATGAACAAGCGACTTCCTCGAAAGGTGCACCATGAGGGCTGCAAGGTGCAGGAGCTGGATTGGAAGGTGCCATCCCAGCACTGAGGAGACCCTCAGTAAAACAGTTTTGCTCCTGTGAACTGCTTCCCTGGGCGGGTATCCCCAACCTGGTGAGTGGACAAGGAGGCTGTGCGAGTAGTCCGTGATCTGCTTTGGGGGTCCACCTGCACTTCACATGCTTTGCCCAGGTGATGCTGGACAAAATCAGGGGCACAGACAAAATCAGTGACAGACAGGCGCGACGGGAGCTGCGCCTCAATGGCAAGAAGGTTCGTGCTGCTGTGTTTCACTGCGGGGAAGGGGGAGGGGCCGGAGTTTTTGGAGGTGCGGTCGCGGATGGTCAGGGCGCTCGGCGGGGCTGCGCCGTGCTGTGAGGGCGGGAGCAGCAGCGCAGTGCGGCGGGAGCGCACCGGGCGGCGCTGCGGGTCCGCCGGCAGCCAGGGCATCCTCCTCGCACCCCTGCTTGCTCCCCGGCATCCTGCCTCGCGCCCCTGCTTGCTCCCCAAAATCCTGCTTTCGCATCGCTCGCTGCTCCCCGCCATCCCACCTTCGCAGCCCTCCCCGCTCCCCGCCATCCCACCTTTGCAGCACTCCCTGCTCCCCAAAATCCTGCCTTGGCACCCCTCCCTGCTCCCCGGCATCCCGCCCTCGCGGCCCTCCCTGCTCCCGGCTTTGGGTCCGCAGGGAGACGCGCTGCTGCCCCCGCACCCGGACACCCGCAAAGGCAAGCCCCTGTGCCAAAAGGGTCGGTGCCAGCCCGAGCGGCCTCGTCTGGGTCTCCGTCTCGGTGCTGCAGCTGTCCTTGTGTCAGTGGGAGGGTGCAGCTGCAAAGCCCCTCTCCAGGCCCACAGCAGCCCACAGCCAAAGCGTTTCATGGTTTACTGCAAGATATAAGACCTGGCTTTTTTTCCTTTGAATGCATGCGCTGCAAACGGGCCATGAAGATGGTTTGAGGGCTGGAGTGCCTCTCCAGTGGAGACAGGCTGAGAGAGTTGGGGTTGTTCAGCCTGGAGAAGAGGAAGCTCCAGAGAGACCCTAGAGCAGCGCCTCAGTCCCCAAAGCAGCCTACAAAAAGGCTGGAGAGGGACTTTTTTACAAGAGCATGCAGCGAGAGGACAAGGAGGGAAATGGCTTTAGACTGAAAGAGAGCAGGTTTAGATTAGTTATTAGGAAAAAATTCTTTACTGCGAGGGTGATGAGGCACTGGAACAGGTTGCCCAGAGAAGGTGTGGACTCCCCATCCCCGGAAGTGTTCAAGGCCAAGTCGGATGGGGCTTTTAGCGACCTCATCCAATGGGAGATGTCCTTGCCCATGGCAGAGGGGTTGGAACTAGTTGATCTTTAAGACCCCTTCCAACCCAAACTGTTCTATGATTCTGTGAAATGCCCTAGAACATGGTTGGCACTTCCAGTAACATTTTTGCAGGCAAAATAACCCAAGGAATGAGCTTGAGGAGTGACAGACTTCTAAAATATAATGCAAAGCTTTGGTAATCCTATGGCAGACTCCTGAGGTTGAAGTGATCTTCATTTTGTGACAATCTGCTTTAAAATCTCTGAGGAATTTTAATCCAAATTCATTTTAACGAAAATTTCTACAAAATTTGGTTCTTTTCTTTATTCTCCCCATCCAGCCTTCCCAGGCACCCCATGCCAATGCTGAACTCTGATTGTTTCAGAACACTGGAGACCAGCAGAGATGTGGGAGAACACAGATGACAAGATGTTCAAGAAGGCATCTGGGCAATGATTTGCAGCAGTCCTTTCCCTGGATGCATAGCGACCCCTCCATTAGCCTTGAAATGGAAGATGGGATTTTTTGCAGTCAAAAGATCTTGTTGGCTCCCTCCTCTCTCTTGGGGCAGGTGGGTTTGAGGGATTGAGCCATGACAGTCAGCAGTTCAGGCTTTTAGGAGGTGGTCACCCATGGCCACACCTCAGACATCCCTCATGCCTTAGTAAAGTTGCTGTTGCCACTGTTTTGGCACTGGTTGAGAACTGCCTTGAGGAGGAGCTTATCCTTGGCTGGCCACAGGAGAGCATTCCTAACCAGGCACATCCCCAGAGGAGAGGTTAGTGATAGCCATGAGCCATGCCCAAGCTTCTTCTCTGCTCTCTTAATGCTTCCAGCCCTTTGCAACCCACTCTTCCACCCTCTGAATCCCAAGAAAAAGAAGCCTTTGCCTGGCACATGGATATTCATGGTTTCTACTCTCTTTGTGACTCTGTGCCTGCAGGAGCTCCCTCTGCCAGCACCGAGGAACTGTGTGGTGCTTTCTAAACATGCTGAGCAGATGCACCTGCCCAAGAGGGCACCTTGACTGCCACGATGCTGGCTTCAAAAATATTGGGGTTTTTAAAGGTACTTAAAAGTTTTCAAGGCTGTTTGTTTGTTTCAAGTTTGGATTTCAACTCCAGCGGTCAGATATAACCACATACCCAGTCTGTCCCACACCATTGTTACCAGTGTGGGATTAGAACCTTTCTCACTCACTGATGCATTTCTCAGCCCTTGTTACTGTGCCATACACTCCTGTTCCTGGCTGGTTGCACGGTTTCCCAGTTTCAATACTTGAAGGACTGCAGGAATCTCACCAGGCTGTGGCAGGCACAGGCTGCTTCTCTGTCTCTTTGCATTTCTGCTGCTGAGCTATGGGAGGAATGCAGCCCCTCTCCTGAGAAGTGACTAACAGGTAGGTGAGGTGGGAAGGTGAGGGGAGGAGGGGAATCGAGAAAGGAAAAACTACATCAAGTTTGCTGCAAGTGAGAAGGTGTCATAGTCTTTTTTTTTGCCTCTGGATCCCTTGTCACTCAGCTGGGAGAGGGGACAAATGTTTCCCCCTTGGCATCAGCTCCAGCTGATGAACGTGTATCTCCTCAGGGAGGAGTCGCTGAGGGTCTCCACCACGCCATCACCCCCCACTCCTGCCTCTGCACCCACTCCTTTCTTTTAGCTCTTCCGTGGGAAGAAAAGAGTTCTGGCAGTGAAAAAGAAGAGGCTGAGGTCTAAAGACAGTCATTGCCCTTGCTCTGCTTGTGTTATATGGGTTTGCAAATAGAGTATCTCCATCCCAGCAGCGCTTTCTTGGGATGACCAGGAAGAGATCAGAGTGAACAGGTCTGGAAACTGTCAGGCAAGCATTGACAAGGTCATCTTACCTGTGACTTATTCAGGGAAGTGGGAATCAGAATCTGAAAGGAGGAACAAGCTGTGTTCAGCAACTGTGTTACCAAACTGGCACCTGTAATTAATCAGAAATGCAACCAGCACATCTCCAAGTCAGGGAAGATGCAGACAACTGGCTACGAAGCCTGTAGGGTAGGGCCTGTCCCATCCCACATATTTAGCCATCATCTCCTTTAATACATCCCTCTAAGGCAGATTCTTGGTAGCCCTTAATAATAGGAATAGCATTAATTATGAAAAGGAAGAATAAACCGTTCACTTCAGAGCTGGAGGGGCAGGCAAAGTTTTCAGGTTCACAGAGAAGATGTGGGGTACAACAAGGAGAAGTGAAAAGGCAGCAGAGGGTGAAGTGATGCTCCATGGCAGGGGACTCTGTGGCAGTGAGGGGGTCCAGGCATTTGCCCCAGCCCTGCTGCTGACCCGAGCATGGACGAGATACAGCTACATTTTACACAGCCAGATGCATGTGCATCTTGCAGAGCTGGAGGCTGAGATGGGCCACAGGGCAAATTCCTGTCCCATGAGGGAGAACATTATTAATCTAACTATCGACCTTGCAAACTCATCCTGGATCTCACAGGAGTTTTCACAGGCAATTGCTTGTAGCAGGTCTCCTTCAGCAGCCACACACAATCTTTCCTATCACCTCTTGCTGCTGTTTATACCTGCTCATCCTCACCATCTGTCCCTGCTTACGGCTGGATCCTTGTGGTGGACTGAATCTCAAAGGTGCTGTCTGCAAGGCTGGGGAGCATTAAATGTCACTGCTGCCACAGCCAGTGAAGGGGACTTTGACAGCCAGGTGCAGCAAGACCTCTTGTTTCAGAGGAACCCCTTGGCAGGGACCACTCAGCAGAGGGGACCCACAGCTGAAAGAAGGGCAGGGTGAGAGTGGGGAAAGGTGAGGGGAGGTAAAAAATCCCACCAAACCTTCCCAAGTACTGCAGCAGCTCCATTAGAGTCCCTGTGAGCCCTCTTCCTGCAGCACATTAATGGTGACCACAGGCATCACTGATGACGGAAGCTCTGCTTCCCAGCAGCTCCAGATGAGCTTCTCCTGCTTCCCTTCAGTCACAAGGGTCCCTGTAGATATACAAAGCAGTGGGTTCAGAGGTCCTCTGATGCTCTGCCAGCCACTTGCACAAAAGCAGGTACTTGCAGCAGGGCCACCTCCTTACCTTCTTTCCATCTGTGAAGAGGCAATTCTTCCACCATTTAAAAATACCTCTTTGGTGGATTTTCCCTGGCACTTGCAAAGTTGCCAGGGAAGCTGAGTGCCACTTCTGTAGATTGCTTAAGCAGATGCTGTGTGTAAAAGTGTCTTATGCATTAGAATAGCATCCTCCTTCCTTGCCTCCAGGCTTGTTGGGAAGGGCTCAGGCTTCTAGGTGATCTGGCAGACATTTGGGCTTCAAGAATTCCTGCTGGTAATGTACAGCTTGTACCAGAGCAAACGCAGCCAGAGGAGCACAGGGATACCAGGGGTTGGGTACCTCTCCTCAGGGCTCCTGGTAAGTGCTGCCTGCCAAACAGAAAATTGCATTACTGAACCCACAGTAGCTTTTCCTTCCACACCATCATTCCAGCCCTTCGGTCCCCTTCGGAGAGCTGCTGAGAAGAGCAAATAACTAAGAATATTTAGTTTTTACTTCCCTTGGACCTAGATCTGAGCTGAACCAGGAGTCACAAAGGGGTTTACTTGAGGACTGCCATCCTTTTCTTCTCCAAGTGCTCTCCCTTCTCCTTCGCAGGGATCTTACTGTAAATAAACTGCAACTGTAGCACCAGCTCCAGCAGCTGCTGAAAGGAAGGGATAAGGGGGGAAGGATTCATCCTCTACAAAAGAGAAAAGCATCTCTGCATGCCTCTTTCAGGCTGTAAATGGTTAAGTGTTGGGAGAGATAGGAAGCGGCTTGGAGACTCGCCTAGAGAGCAGCACAGGCACAAAACACGATTAAAAGAGCAAAATGACAGCTTGTCACTGGAGGGCTTCAGAAGCTAGAATAAATGATTTAAAAAAATAGTATATGGATCCATGAGGAAGTTCCCACAATGGCTGGGAGTGCAACCCTGACCCTCTGGCAGATGGGGGGGTTCCCAACTCTTTTCATCTGTATTCCACTGCCCCCCCATGCCCCCTTTTCCTCCCTCCTGCTGGATGCAGTGACTGAGGTGGGTGCCCTCCAAAGCACCGCAGGGGGCAGAGAGCTTGGCTATGCTGAGAAATGACACTCAGAGAAAGCAGGAGAAGAGGAAATGTCAGGGTGTCACTCTCCCAGGGTCTGGGGACCCGTCAGCCATGGGGGAGCATGCTGTGGGAGGAGTTGACGCAGTGTGGAGCCTTCTCTCTGCTTGTCCTTCCCACTGCAGTGGTCCAAGAGCTGCTGGGATGCTCAACTACTGCACCCCTAACACAAGGATGGCCCAGCTGAGCCAAGCGACACCCACATACTCTCTCTCACCCTCTCATACTCACCCACCCTCTCTCTCTGCCACACCATCTCTTAGCAAAGAGCGTAGAAGGGGACTTCATGGAGTTGTGCTGGAATTGGAAGGGAGCCCAGGTCCATGGCAAACCTCTGGAGCTCCTGTTATGAGTCCCTGGGGGTTTTCTCCCTCAGATCCCCATGCCCTGAGCACCAAACAGCTCTGGGACCAGGCACAGCAGTCACTTTCCTGATGCCACTCACCTCTGCACTGTAAGTGCATGGACACATCTTGTTCTCTTGTAAAATGGTGTATTCAATCCCATGGGAGGGCTCCTAGCAGTTTTAAGGAAATGAAGGTCAGCATGGATGCTGCTGGAGTATAACAAATATTTCTTGAGTGTACTTAGTGGTTACTCCTGTCCCAAAAAGCTGTTTTTTCTCCTTCTCCCTTGCAGGCAGCACAGGCAGTTCCTGAGCCCCAGAACCTGTGCTAACACCCGCTGGCTGCTTGGACACCACTGTTCCTGGGGTGACCCTTACAGAGTGTTTTGGACCCCAAAGAGGTCCTTCCCACTACAGCAATGTCAAGGTATATTGCCCAACCTGCAGTTCAGTAAATAGCTCACAAGCAAGTTTTCTAAGTCCTCCAAGGCTTTTCTTACCTTTTACCAATGCTTGCTTCTTCTGCAGATTGCTCTGGTGCTGCTGGGGCAGGCACAGAGATGGACCCTGCACAGAGGTGCTTTGACACTCAACTTCTGCTTGCTGACCCGACCAGGGCAGTTCTGTTCTGTGATGGTGGGTGCTGTAGTCTGATTTTAGGGCTTCAGCATCCACAGTGAGGAGGCAAGGGCACAACAGAGGGGCTCCCCAGGTCATGGGGCAACCAAAAAGGTGTTTTTCTTCCTTATACCCTCCATGAAGTGCTGGTTGTGCAAGGAACTCAGGGCATGGTAGGGAAGAGATCTTAAGCCTAGGGACAAGAGATTTCCTCCCCTTTCATCACAGGGCAAATTTTCCCTTTGATCCTGTTAAAATCCCACATCTCACGGTCCTATGGGTGGCCCACAGCATTCCCATGCCAACATGCCAAGTTAGAGTAATAAACCCAAGACCCACTTGTGTCTTTTTTTCTTCCAGCCTGGTGATGGGAAATGGGACAGAGACCTCCCCAGCAGCATCTCCACAGGCTCTGGGTTTGAGGCTGTTTATTGATCTTTGGGTATGGTTGGGATGTTTCAGATTGGTGTTTAGGCAGGGGAGTGCAGTTTCCCCCCTCAGCTGGCTGGCAACTGGATGTGCAGGAGTTCTACAGCCAGTGCAGGGATCCTGGCCCTGGGCTGCTCTGATCAGGGTGAGATACAGCCTTGCCTGGGGCAATGTGGTTTTGAGCCTGCCAAGGTACAGGCTTCACAGAGGAGAGAGTGGGAGGGGAGAGTGAGTTTGGTTTTCTTCTGAGTCAGCTCCAGTTTTGGAAAAGTTGTGTCTGCATTTCAAGCCTGAAAGCATCCCCTCCCCTTCTCCAGGGGCCTTGAGTGCCCCTGCATTAACCTCTCCTGTGTGAGGTATCCCCCCCTAGGTTTTGAAACTTTAATGTCATAACCTGTTTGTCCTGTTTAAAGCACAGGGTAGGGCTGGGGAGCTGACAGACCCTGAGCAAGCTATGCCTCCAGCTACCCTGCATCCTCATGGCTCAGCAGCAGAGAAAGAGGGGGAAGACAATTCGTAGAGCCTCTACATTTCGCTGTCTCAGGGTGGGTTCTTCCCCCTTCAAAAAAGCACCAATATGGCATTTGGATGCAGATCTTGGCTCTGAGAGGGCTTGGTGGTGTGTTCAGCTTTGCCCCTAGACCTCACCCTAAGTGTGAAGGCTGCTTACAGCCATCCCTGAGATGAAAAGGCTCCTTCCCTATCTCCAGTATAAGTCTGGCATCTCTCATCCTGACCCATGTCAGCAACCTGTGCACACAAACCTGCAAGGTTGGGAGTGCTCTGGCATGGCTGCAGCCCAGCTGCTTGGCACCAGCATCCCTGACTGGGCACAGGCACAGGCCAGCAGCCAGGGATGGGTATAGAAAATGCCCTAGTTGCTTCATCATCTGTCTTTGCCTGCCCCTGCCACTGTTCACCCTCAGACAGACCCCAACAAAGACCTTACAGCAGACAGCCATCGATGGCAACACAGCAGGTGCATACACATTGTTGGTGAGCATTGCTGTTCATCCAAACATACCCTGGAAACACTCCCTGTTTCCATAAACCCAGTATTTACACCTTGATGCAGTCGTGGCATGGCTAATCAGGGAGGTGGGCTGTGATGCTCTTGCCAACCATAAGGTAAACAGTCAAAAAAGAGATAAATCACATTGTTCATGGCAGCAGTGCTGTGTTCAGCACACCTTTTCTGGGATTTCTGTTACTCAGGATTTCTGAGATTTTTGATGCAACTTGTCACTTGAAAAAATGATGGGGCTTCAAAACTTTCTTAATAGAGCAGAATTTTTATCTTGACATAGTCAAGACTACTTTCAAATACTTGAGGTCCTGTATGTTTGTAATACATTTGTAGAAATAGGGGGTTTATGTTTTGTTCTGTTCTTTATGATGAAGATAGCAGCTGTGTATTGTTTTGTGAGTGTGATAAAGCCTGTGCCAGGCTCCAAGATTAATGCAGTCAGGAGTGGGCCAGCAATGAACCCCTGGACAGTGTCCGGGCACCCAGGCTGCAGGATTTGTTAAGGTCACAGGTGAGGTCAGGTGTAAATTCTCTGCCTGTTGGCTGGTCAAGACCCGACCCAAACCTGGTATGAGTAAGATGTCTGAGCAGTTGGCCAGACTTGAAAAACCATTTGAAATGGCAGTGGGCAGTTACCCATTACCACACCTTGTTTTCTCCAGTGAGGCCCTACGACTCCTTTTGGAAATGTGTTTTTAGCCCAAGAACAGATATGAAAGTCCTTTGGCACAGACACAGGCACGTAGAGACGTGAAGCCCTCGGACCTGGTACCTCCTGGGGAGGCAGCTTGTATGGCTTGGTGGCTCAGCACGTGCCCCAAATGGTGCCAAGCACCTTCTCCTTTTGGAAGCTACAAACAGAGAGCCGAGCACCGCCACCGCCTGACAGGAAACATCTGCAATCAGTGAATCATAAAGCAAGCCGGTCATGTTTTTATCTTTGTTTTCTTTTTCTTTTTCTTTCTGTTTTCTTTTTTATGACAAAAATAAAAGTTATAAGATCACTTTGAAATTCCTTCCTGACTTTAGTGCCTCGGAACTTAAAACAAAGTGGTTTATGCCCCCCCCCCCCCCCCTCTGATATCTCTGCTTGCAGGTGGCAGAGGCAGGCTCAGCCTGATAAGATTGCTGATAGGGGGGCAATGCGGCACAGGGCAAATGTGCTCATTAAGCAGGAATCTTAAGAAGCCGGGGATATTTGCCTAATGCCCTCCTCCTCCTCCACATTGTCTCGGGGGGCCAGGCAGTAGCTGGTCGAACAGGAGGGGGAGCAGAGGGGCTGGTGGCAGAGCCAGGCTGCCCAAGCATGGCCAAAATTCGAGCAGGCACAAAGGGTAGCAGGACTTAACTGGTCCCTGGCCATCGGGATTGCAGCCCAGGTTGGATGTGAGTCCCTAAAGGTATTTAGGGCTGCCTGGGGAGCCTAAACTGAGCAGCTACACCAGGCTGGCTTTGGCACAGCGCCTCTGAAGACACCACTACACTGCAGAGTGCCTCTGGATTTGGTGTCATTGCTGCTTATACAGCGCAATAACTTGCCCTGGTTTAGCACATGATATACGTCTTAGTCATGGGGAGCAAAGATAGGGAACAGGCCTGCAACAAGTACAGCTCTGTTCCACCTTTATTTGATGACCAATTGTTAAGCAACTCATTCTTGTTGGCCTTTTTAGTGGTTTAGCGGTTACACCAAACATGTTTCACTCTTGCCTTTTTCTTTTCAGGAGGGGATAAAACTGTCACGGTGAAAGGAAGTTCCTCAAACTGATTTCTCTGTTTTCTGCTTTTTGGCCAAGCATTTCCATACGCCTGAATTCAGAACTTCCTTCTTCCTTATTTATTGTTGATTAAAATAAAAGCAATAGCTGTTTGCCATGATGGAAATAAAGAGGGAGGCACAAAATAATGGTCATCATGGAGGGGGTGTCCTCTCCCCCCTGCTTCTTCCCTCCCCTGATGCAGCAGGTGAGACAGCCAGGGACACCAGGGCTCAGGGGCTGCTACACCTTGTACAGTTTGAAGCTGTACATGTTATTGGAGAGACAGAGCCCTAAAGAGCCTAATTTTGCAGTGTTTCAGACAAGCTAAAAGGATCACAGGGAGAACAGCACCATGTTAGAAAAAGCACAGATTTGGGAAACTCAGAGTCCTTCATGAAATAGGATTTCTCACATTTCCATTTTATTTGCTACCCAGCAGCAGTAACAACACCAAGAGATACCTGGAAACTCAAAGTGGGACTGCTATAGTTGGGTATATTTATAACTTGGTTTGATTACATTTCCCAGCTTGACTTTAAACTTCCTTTGGGAACTTACCAAAAGGTAAGGATAAGTCCCAATGTCCATGGCTTCACCCCTCTCCATGCAGTGTGTCCTCTCTCTGGCACAGGCTTCTCTCACCACATCTCATCTGTCAGCTCTGTGGCAATTACTTAGGGCAAAAGATAACATGCAAACACCTAATTAGTATTCAAAGTGCCCTGCAATATCAGCTCATATAACTACTATATAACAAAGCACAGAGACCACAGATCACAGCCCATTGCCCAGCCCTGTGACTTGCCCAGGGAGGTGATACCAGATGTAAACACGAAAGCTGCACGATCTCTTTTGCATGTTAACCAAGCAGGCTGGGCAATCACAGACACAGGAACACTGCCTTGGCTTCACTGAGCCTCCTGATTTGCTCCCATACATGGAGATGTTTCACCTCTGTCTCCTCCAGGATTATCTTTATAGTGGTTCAGGTACTTCTCCTTCACCCACACAATCAAAACGACCAAGATTTTCCCCATCGCTGATCCCTCACTCAAATGCACTGCTTGGTGCTTTGCAAAACCCACCTCCAGCAGCGGGACATGGCCTGGGTGGACAGGAGGGAGATTTCACAGACCTCTTACCAAAAAAAGAGTGGCACCTCTTCATGTGCCATGCTGAGGACTGCACACCTGAGTTGCCAGGTGAAAAGGAAAGGTGTCATCTAACACAGTAAAGAACAAACCTGCAAAGATACGAACCGAACAGGGATGTATGGAAACAGAGAGCACAAGTGAAGGATGGGAAAAGGGGTTGGTGTGGCCTGGAGAGATGAAGGACAGGACTGAGGTGGGCAGGGAAGCACAGGGCACAGGACGTTCAGGGAGGGATGAATGGCACAGACCAACTCCTTCCCTTTTTAGAACCTTGATTTCTGCATTTGCACACCGGGCTGGTGAGCGAAGGGGTGTATCTCTTGCAGCAGCACAGGTGTGGCAAAGAGCCCTGCAGAAGCAGACCCTTTCTGCTTTAAAGAGCACAGTGTGCTGGCCATAAACAGGGTATCAGTCTGGCCCTTCTAGAAAACAAACAAAAAACCACCCCAAGTGAAACTCACTGACATTCCAGAAATAACAAATCTGCATCCCCCGGTGTCTAAATCACACAGGCGGGAGCTCAAGCTGGAACACGCTGGCTGGTTTCTGCCCTGTGCCGCATTTTAGCCAACTCTCCAAAGCAAACTGAAAGCCTCGGCTCCTCCTCCCGGGGAGCTGAACAGGCAGCAATAAAGAAAGACACCCTAAATTACTGCCAGCAGAAGAAGTCTTGCTCAAGGCTGTGCGGTGCCTCAGCGGGGATCCATGTAAAGCAGCCGGCGTGAGAGGACGTGACACGACCTGCCGCAGGAATTGTACTGAAACTCGGAGCATGTCAGAGCAGGAGAGCATCAGGGCAATGACTGATGAAGATTAGCCTAGATAGCGAGGAGGAATGGTATGTCAAAGAAGGAGGGGGGAAACGATATGGCTACAGGGAAGGGAAGGCAGGGTGGAGCCAGCGATTCGGGCTGGTGCCCTGCCAAGGTACATATATGTTAATTGAGCAATCCTGTTCCTCCGCTTCCCTGGCAGGCAACAAAAGGCATGCACACCTCTGTGGAAAGGGTGCATGAGGAATACTCCACCGGCAGCACGGAGCTGGACCTCAGCAAAGCCCTCACCAGACAAGTGTTCCCTGCCCTAGGATGGGCCAGGGTTCACTGCAAAACCATAGTGGAGCTACCTGGGATAAAATAAAATAAATAAAATAAAATAAAATAAAATAAAATAAAATAAAATAAAATAAAATACAAAAAAAAAAGCTGGTAAGCCAATGGCAGATGTGTAGGAGAAGGATTATCAGCCACTTATGGCAGGACAGAGGTGGAAGGGCCCACAGGGGTTTCAGGGTTGCTGAGGATGAGGAAGTTGGCCAAAAACTCCTGCTGCAGCAAGGAGAAGCTGGCTGCTGCCTCAGCAAGGGCCACTGCTTCACCCAGACATCTTTACACCAAGGAAGGCAGAGCTGGGTCCCATCACCATTGTGCAGTAGAACCCTGCCATCCTCTTCCCTGGTGGCCTTCAGCCCTGGGGCTGCTGCCTCTGCTTATTAGTGGAGTTATTATTATAGTGCTTATTCTATTTGGCTCTCCAGTCTGATGTCTGCTTCAAGAAGTGGGAATAACTGGGATTTCCTGGCACAGAAGAGGAACTTGAGAACCTGCCCTCTCTAAAGAGCTGTGCTCTGCTGCACCAGCAGGTATAAGGAATATTGCCACTTCATTGCAGCTTAACTCACCAGGCTGCACTGCTCCTCTTCTGAACCCTTCTCTCTAGGTTTGGTGCTGATATGTAGGAGTAAAGCAAAGAGGAAAGGAAAGGGAAAGGGAAAGGGAAAGGGAAAGGGAAAGGGAAAGGGAAAGGGAAAGGGAAAGGGAAAGGGAAAGGGAAAGGGAAAGGGAAAGGGAAAAGGAAAAAAAGAACTTTACTGTGTAGGTGACTGCACACTGGGATAGATTACCCAGAGAATTTGTGGAGTCTTCCTCACCGGCGATATTCAAGAACCATCTGGACACAATCCTGTGCCATGAGCTGTGGGATAGCCCTGCTTAAACAGGGAGGTTGGACCAGATGACCCTCTGTGGTCCCTTCAACTTGACCCATTCTGGGATTCTGTGAAAGCCTAGGCAAGGACAGAAACTCATGATCTAGAGTTGGGGTTTTATCAAGGCCAGCACAGCCATTGCAATCGTTGATGCTTCCCCACTACCAATCGTCTCAACAGACACCCAGCACATAAAAGTCAGCATAAGTCAACACATAAAAGATAGTGAAGGAAGTCTTCATAACTTCTGAGTCTTTCCACATACTCAAATCTTTCTTTGAAGATATTTTTCCCGAATTGTCATGGCTTGAGCAGGTCTTTCCATGGCCACTAAGGGTGCCGAGCACCTGGGAGGAGGGTTTCAGTGCAGTCCAGCACCTCCCTGTCACAAATCTGCAGTGCTGGTGCCCTTTGGTACTCAAGCTGTCCTCCCAGAAGGAGGACCATGAATGTCCCCAGAGATGGTTGGCATCTAGGGCTGTCCTTGAGAGCTGTCATAATACATGAGCCTCGTTGTCAAGTCTCCTTTACACATGCCCTGGCTTTTGTTGCTGTTGGTATTATTAGTTTTGTTTTCTTATAGCAGATCCTGATGGCACAATTTGGATGGCAGGAAACTCTCCCTCCTCTGAGCTAGTGAAGAAAAGGGTATTAATTTTCTGTGCTGCCTGCCTGCAGCCCACACATCACAGATGATCCTTTCTGATGGAAACCCAGGACTGGGGGCCATGGAGCAACCTGGGGCAAGACCTTCTGTTGAGAAGCAGTGCTGCCTGCAGCAGGAGTGGGGCTGGGGCCAGCCATTGGGTTGGTTAGCACAGGAATAACCCCTGGGGCCACTGCTGCTCCATCAGGGAAACATGCTGCGAAGCACGAATTAATCCCAAGTAGAAGGGGTTGGGGTGGTAGCTCTCTTTCCATCCTCCCAGGGATTTCTGCTGGTGTCTGCAAGATGTAAACAGCTCTTAAGAGCACTTACCAAATAGGAAGCACTTGTACCTCTCCATACAAGTATATATTCTACACAAGAGGTGTGCAGGAGTCTTGCTGCATTTCCGTGCTGCTGGGAAGCACTGGGACAGGTTTCAAGGACAGAGGCTGCATCAGGCTCATTTCCAGCTCTGTTGTTTGCCCTTCCCTGAGGAGGGCTAAAATACAAATAGGGCACCCAGAAATAAGGCATCTATAGGTTTACACTCCTCCATTCCTAGAAACAGTGCCAATCTTGGCTGCTGCCTGGCACTGGGGGCATGAAATGCATAACACATGGCAGCAGAGCTGACTGAGACAAAGGGTGTCCTGAGCTGGAAGCTCTCTGACTCCAGTGAGAGTGATGGGTGTCTAGCCCTGTCTCTCTAGCTGGACAATAAGTGACCAACCAGTGTGTTACATTGCTTGGTAGCAGGCACAGGCTGCACAGGGCCTCTGGCACCTTCTCAGCCAGCCCAGGTCCACCAGAGAAATGTCAGCTGTGACTCACATGCAGCACTCCCACTGTCCTTTCCTCAAGGTGCTGGGATCGGTGACATCCAGGCAATCCAAAAGACACCTTCTGTACATGCACTGCAATTTTTGGGGCTGTCAGCAGGTCATCTGTTGGTCACAACACACAGGTGTTGTCACAGGTTTCAGTGAACACCACTGCCTTGTCCTTCCCTGAAACAGCCACCATTAGACACTGCTGACACCCAGCATTTGCATGGATTTGATTACGTGGCAAAGTAGACTGGAGCCTTTCTGTTAAGAAGTCAGGGGCAGAACATCTCATTTGCCTCTCCTCTTGTTCACTTCCTGCCTGTGTGCAAACTAAATTTGAGTGATGGTGCGGCAAAAGGCACCCTTGGCAAAGCACAGCCCAAGAGGAGCACAAAGCAGGGGAAATCACAGGTTTACCATTTCTTCACTGCAGTGTGCTGTCTTCAGGCTCCTTGGGGTGTGCAAGGCAGCAGGCAGTGCCAGGTTCACAGGATCTCTGCCCAGCCACCAGCATTTCTACACCCTCCTGACCCAAAAGCAAAATGGTAGTGATGACTTGTCAAGAAATGATTGCATGAATTTTCATGAGCCCAGTTTTCTTTCCACTCTAGCCTGTGTCCACTGTTTGACCCTTGGGGAAAAGGCATAAATGAAGATCCTTCAGACAGTTCTGTCACACTGATGGATCTATTTTGCCATTTGAATGCACAAGGGAATTGATGCTTTCACATTAATGGGGTGAAATATGCTCTGTTCCTTGAAGTCTGAGGCAAGAGCAGAGCCTCTGAGCTTTCTCCTTTCAATAGCTACAAAATGCCAAGAGAAAGTGGAACTGACCCTCAATGCAAATTATGTGATACTGGTAAAACAGGAACACTTCAACCAGAAAGGTTTTCGCTCTAAGCAGCACAGAGGCTTGTTTGCTGTGAGGAAAGCATGAATATGAGAAATCAGGTGTAGTGCTTAGGGCTCTACTTAGGTCCTGCGGTGGTTTGACACCAGCTCTGCTCTCACTGAACTCCTGATTTCACATGCACACACACACACATCTTTTTCTTGCTCTTTTGTTTTCAGCTGAGATGAACAACAGCAAATGGTCAAACCAGCAAGACAGCAAGGGAGAAGGAGAGAGGACACGCACACTCCTGGTGGTGAAACAGTGTCAGCATGAAGGAAGGTGCAAAAGGCACCACCACAAACCTGATAAAAAGGAGCTCACATGCTGGGACCTGTTCAGGCTTAGAGAGCTGATTGTAGCATGTGTGTCATTATTAGATCCACGTGTCCCACAAGCAGAGAAACAGCATGGAGCAGAATGCTAGCAGGTCACAGTTGCAGGGTGGGAGGGAACATAGCAGGACAAATGACAATCATCCTCATCCAGGGACCAGACACACAAATCATCCCCACAGCAAGTGCAGCAAAGACACAGATGCAGTGAGTGAGCCACTGGATTTCTCAGCTCAAAACTATACAAAGCTGGACTTCAAAGGATAACTTTCAGTGGCACCAGACTTTGGGCAGTTGAAATATGTACTGTTCAAGAAACATGGATAGTGTGTGCACAGGGCCCAGGCCTCGCTGCACAGCGCTCCTCATATTTTGGGCCCACATTTGAGGCACCTGTTTCTGAAGACATAGCCCGAGGGCTTAATTTTATAGCTACCTTCAGTGATAACCAGTACATCCAAGCAGTCAAAGAATGCAGTTACACACGTGGCCAGCTGCAAGCAGAGCAATAGCTCATGAAATCTTTCATACTTTGCAAACAGAGACCAACCTTATCATCTCTGTTGGTATATTAAAAAAAAGCCAAGGCAGGGCAAGGTGGACTGAAGTTCCATAGGCTGTGCAGAAATCAGTGGTGTGCAGTGGCACTTTGGGTACACCAGTGACCTGTGCACAAAAGAGGTCTCAGGAGCCACCCAGAGGACTGGATTTTTCCCTGGGCACCTGTTGTTGTTTAACCTCAGCTGGGACATGAGCACTACAGAGCTGCTCACTTACTCCCCCAACCAGTGGGATGGGAGGAAGAGAACTGGAAGGGTAAAGTGAGAAATCTCATGGGTTAGAATAAGAGCAGCTTAATAATTGAACCAAAATATAACAGTAATAATACTAAATTGTAATAAAATTAAAATAATAACAGAGAGAAATAAGTCAAGAGTTGATGGGTACCTAAGGACACAAACAAGTCAGAATCTAGAATTGCAGACTATAATCTAGAATGCTTCTGAAAAGCTCAGTAGGTGCTTAGGTGCCTCATGGGCCTGAATCATCTACAAACCCCAGCCCTCAGCCAGCATTGCTAATACATTCTTGGCCAATATAACATGTCTGAAGAAACAGTTTAATGAATGTTACATTCAGTAAAATGTTACACCATCAGTATAGCTCCTTTGAAGAGATCATTTAAGGACACAGGTAGCAAGGGAAGTAGAAAACATACCTGCTATTCCAGGAAAGGTTATTGCAGAAGGAAAAAAAAATGACAGATTACCACTACCAGTCCTCTGCTGTGGCAATGAACTGCACCTGGGGGTGAAAATTTTCTCTTTTCCTGGGTCACATTTGGCAAGATCTCAAATTAGCAAAACTAAACCACAGCCCATGGTGAGCTTCCTTCTGTTTCCTTGATTTGCTTCACTCACGTGACCTTTCCCAATCAAAACTTCAACATCTGCTTAGCAATGCTCTGAAGAGACAGGCTGGGAGAGCTGTGTGCTCTGCTTTAAAAGTGTTTCTTGTGACAAAGCCTTATCACTCTGGCAGTAGGGTGGAAATCATGCTTATTCTGGTCTTGGTGTAGTTTAAACTGAATAATAATTTCACAAAGCAGCTATTAGGATAAACTTGTAAATTCAGTGAACAGAGGTGTTTTGAATAAGTAGATTATGGTATGTGCGCTGTCAGCAGGGCTTTCCTCTTCTGTTTCCAAAGAAAGCTCTCAAAATAGGTCAAAGTCTGGGCATTTTGGGGATTCAGCCTTTGTCTCTACTTGCAGAGGTTGGCATCAGGCTTGCACCAAGCCACATCTGTTGGCAAATGACAAACACTTTTGCTGACAATTGGTGGGACCACGGTGGTCCAGCATCACTCCAGCAGGACAAATACTGAAGGAAGGAAGACCACTGGGATGGCAGGATAGGGTTTAGCCTTCCCACTGTGAATTGGAGTCCATTATATGGCTCAGGGGTGACAAGTGGCACATCCCCAAAGGACAGCTTCCAGCACCACGTGCCAACACTGCAAACCATCCACAGGAGGAAATTCAGGACAGCAGTGAGAGACATGGGCACACCAAAGGCCACATCCCCTTGCCTGGGGCAGAGAGGATGAATGGCTGGGAGGGTCGGTGGTCAGGAGGGGCAGTCAAATACGTTTAAACCACACATGCTCTCTCCAGTCTGACTCTTGTTTCCTGCAAGAAGTTTTATTGCCACTGAAATGCTTCATGCTCTGTGAAGCCCTTGCCAGCTGGAATCGTCTCTTTGCACCTGTCTTTTTGTTTACACAAATCCCTTCTCTAATAGAGTTAATCACTCCGCTTTGATAAATCTGCCAGGCCCCTGATATGAGCTCCCCCCATGCTAAACAAACAGACCATTGTCTCGGCTGGACCAGCCAGCCTGTTAATGGTTAAACTGGGAGGGGGCAGGATGGGGGGAAAGAGGCATTGGCCACCAGCAGCCTCCTTCTTTTTCTCCCCCAAAACCTGCAGGTTTCTCCATCTGTTGTGGGGGCTCAAAACTCCATGATGTCAGCTGGGGACACCAAGCATGGTCTGATTGCTTGGGGACGTGTGATTCACTGGGAAGCATCCAGGGCCAGGATCTAAGATGGGATGACCATCGCCAAAACAGGAGTGATGGGGCAGAGAAAGGTACTTTTAGGATGTACTGAGGAGGACATTAGGCAGGACAGAAAAAAGTTAAGTCAGTCTGAAGCCAGAACAGTGAGGTTTAAGAGTGTCCCTTGCAAGGAATGTTGACTCTCAAGAGAAGGAAGCTGGAGACAGAAAAATGAAAGCTTGGGCATCAAATATCAAAGCCTAGTTAAAAGCAAGGAACAGCAGATACTTGACTTCACTAGTGCTTTCCTCCAGCAGATCTCCTCCAGCTTTGGAGACATGGTCAATGCCAAAACCTTGGAGTAATGCAGCACCAACAGAACACTGCATTGTTCCCACTGCTCTACACCCACATAACCCTCATTTAAAGTGAGTGATGCTACGGCAAACACAACTTTGCTGCAGATTTCTCTCCCTTGAGGAAGCACTGTATGAACTGCTTCCCAACACAGAGCCTTGGCTGGTCATTTTCCAGCTTGTGTTGCTGAACTGAAGAGTCACCTCAGGTGACAGTGCTATCCAGACTCTTCTGCATGCATAAGGTGAGCAAATGCAGAAGTTTTGACATGCTGTTTCATGGTAATTGAGTAATGCCTGCAAAATTTGGTCGCGCCATCTAGCTCCAAGGCAGAGCAGCAAACAAACATTAGCCTTTGCTGATATTAGCTGCATCTGTAGGAAAGTGTTTGAACGCAACAGTCAGGAAAGCTCTTTAGCAAGTTGTAATCAGCCTTGCGGTGTTCAGATGAAACCAGTATACCCTTTACACCAGCTAACAAATCCATCAGCACCAGCGGATGATTTCTGGATTGCTTTGCTTGGGCCTGCTGTGTGCCTCAGGCAAGCATTATTTGTTTAAGCAGGGAGACAGGAGGTGCCCCGGAGGCAGCTCTGGCAGCCTCAGTTACAATCCAAGCACCAAACAAGGATCCAGCCTGGTGTCCCATCTGCATTTGCATCATGCCCAGCCCACCCACATCCCCACCACTATCGAATAACCCTGTGTGCCTTGATGTCCTTCATGGCTAAAAGGGAAGAAGCAGCTCTCAGGTTATTGTTTGGAGGGGCTGTGCATAATGGGTACCCTTAAGATCTCAACCTAAAATGTATTTGTGTGTCGATGCTTTAGGTCCTTGGAGCTGCGTTCATGAGAGGCAGAGAGCTCTTCAGCTGAGGCTGGCACAGGTTGCAGGCTGGAAAGGGGTAGAGGGAAATGGCACCAGAGCTCCCACAGCAACATCCTGCCCTGAGCCCCTGCAAACACTGATGCTGCTTTGCGGGAGGTGCCACACACTCGAGACCCGGAGATTAACTCCCTGCTGGGAGGGGTGAGGTGGCTTACCGTGAGATTGCCAAACTGGATGATTAGGGACTTGTTCGTGCACGGTCTAATCCTTCTCCACTGCTTGTGTGGGTGCAGGAGCCTTCGAGCTCCTTTATACCCACCCCCAGAACAGGACAAAACTTGTGCCTGAGGAACTCGGCGATGCAGGGGAGCTGCGAGGTCAGGAGCCTGGCAGCGCCCGGCAAGGGATTACACACGGTACAGGGAGAGAAAACAATAGCAGGAACCAAGGGTGATATAAGACACTAAGAGGTTTAAACCACCGATGGCTTTAGCGAGCATTCGGATCTCAGGCATCACTGAGGAGTGGAGCGGCACGGGAAGGCAGAGCAGATGCGGGGTTGGGGTGCGATAGCTGGCTTTACTGCAGCACCCACCGCTGTCAGGCATCACCCACCGCGTCCCCAGCCACTCGGGCACGGGCACACCACGAGCACACCCGCGGCAAGAGGAGGGCTTTTTTCCCTTCTTCCCCAAACAATTAATCTCAATGCGGAGAGGCAGGTGCTCCTGGCGCCCTGCCCTCCGTTCTGTTTACAGAACACTCCTTGAAGATTATTTGTGTTGAAATCTTTCAGCTTTTCTCTCTCTCCGTCTTTTTTTTTTTTTCCTTTCCCCTCCCCGCACCTTGTTAGCATTCTTCCAGCCAGTTTTGGTGCCCCGCGGGCCCCGGGCGAGCGGCCCGGCTGCGCCCGAGTAGCGGCGGAAGGCGCGGCGGGGCCGGGGGGAGCGGAGCGGGGCTCCCCGGCAGCGCCCTCCCGCTTCTTTGTGCCAGCGGCGAGCGGAGCGAAGGGGGCCATTGTCCAAGGGCTGCTGCTGACCCCGCCA
The DNA here is from genome assembly GCF_029207755.1 of Chamaea fasciata. NCBI lineage: Eukaryota > Metazoa > Chordata > Aves > Passeriformes > Sylviidae > Chamaea > Chamaea fasciata. The sequence goes on along the minus strand of NW_027094092.1, from coordinate 15,638,776 downwards.
TTTCCATCTGAAAAGCCGCTTTCAAGGGAAAGGGGCAGCCCCCGTGCCCTCGCCTCGCCGCGAACCCCCTCCTTCCACCTTTCTCCCTCGCGGTGCGCTCAGGCTGCCTGTCCTTCCTCGCCCCTCCTGTCCTTCCTCCTCTCCTCTTCTTCCTGCTCCCCCTCGCTCCGTGCCCAGCATCCTCATTCTCTCCCCCTTCTCCTCCAGCTCGGGGAGCACCCGTGCAAGTTGTCCCGGGTGAAAGAGAGGGGAAAGGGGTGGGAACAATTGCGGCAGCTCCAGCCAAAGCCCTCGGTGGGATGCAAGATGCTCGTCTCTCCTTGGAGCATGAAAAATCCCAGCTGTGGCTCTGCAGAGCCTTTTGTTACCCATCTCAGCCATAGAAATCCTTCAGCCATGTTTATAAAGAGATAGCACGGGGTCAATGGAATAAGTACGGCCTCTTTTCTTCCAGCCCTCTTGAAAGCATGCCCTTTTAACAGTAAAATGCATGAAAAATTAGATAGCTGGGTGTATCACCTTCCTGAGAGATAGGTACAGCAAACCCAGGGATTTACAAACAAAGAATCACACAAGTTCCTGCATTAAACATCTTTATTGCCTTTCAAATCCACTCACTTGGGTGCACATTTGTACCCATCACCCCTGCGAGGCCCGAGGCAGATGGAGGTGAGGCTTCAGGGGCACTCCACACTCCCATCCACCCCTGGCTGGTCCTCACTCTAAATCCCACTCAGGGACCACAGAGTCACTGTCAGGGAGCTGTGCCATTTTGGAGTGAGTCACCCTGGTGAGACAGACAGTCTATCGAGAGCTTTATGGTCATCTTCTCACCATTTCAAAACAGAAAGTGGCTGAAACAGGTTTGAGGCAGCGTTTGAAGGTTGCAAAAGACTGAGACAAAAGACAACAGTGCAGTCATTTTTTAAATATTTGGTTTTGGGTTTTTTTAATGAAAACTGACACTGAAATCTGTCATTAAAATCCCCATTCCCATTGATTTCATCCCCACCAAAATTTTGCTCCATATGCTGGGGATGGTTCTACTCAGCAGCAGCCTGTCATCCCCCCTGCAGGGCTGAGGGGGGCTTCCAGTAGCTCCCCAGTGAAGGTGTCCATCACTAAATGCTGAGTGAGCATCTCTAACATTCACTCAGAGGAAGAAGGTGACCTTGCATGGCATCTGCATGCACTAAGCACCTCCTCTGGGCTCCCAAGCAGCAGTGGTCAGGCTGAACTCTTGTTCTACCCAGCTACTGAGTTTTGGTAAACAATGATGAATGCTCTGGTTAAACTGTTGCAGCAGTACAGCTCGGCCAAATATTTCTTTGCCTGTAAAATAAGCAAACAAGCAACCATTTAAGTTGATTGGTGGCAGGAAAAAAAAATGGCATATTGCAGAATAAACTCCCGAGGCATTAAGAAACCACGTGGAGAAACTGTCCAACACAAAATGAGACATGCAAGGTTTTATGCTTTGCAGTGTACAGCCAACACGTGAGTGGGATAGCTGAGTGTAGTGGCAGCAGAGAAGAGATTTAACACAGACTGGTGTAGTATTTCCAGCTGGTTCTTTAGTAAGAGAGATGTTTAAATCTTCATCTCGAAATGACAGGCCAAATGACTTTCTGTCACTTTGTTATCGTCATGTTGTTTTCTCTGCTGCTGCTACTAGTCCTCACACAGCAGTCAGCATTTCAGCTGACAAAAATAAGTCTAACTGTGTCGATTTTGATAGTTCTTTGTCCCATTCATCCTACTGAACTGGGATCAACACCTCTGGCAGATTTGTCAGGGCAGAGATATTCCAAGCAGCCAGGCAGTGAGGACAAATGCTCCATGAGCCCCTGGGCAGCTGCCCAGCAGCAAATGCAGCCAGTAAAGAGCTGCCCAGGAAACTGCAAAGCACTCCTCTGCTTGGCTGAGGCACTCAGCTGGGCTTGCAGGCAGTGAGGGAGCTCCAAAGCCACCATCACGTTCCTGGAGCTGCAGTTCTTCCCTGCCAACACAACAGCACCTGAATGTGCAATTTCACAGATCAGATTGTTTTCTTTATTTTTAGCTTTAAGTTTCATTTCCTACCCACCCTGGAGCACTGCAAGCTGTGCCTTTGTGGGGGATTGCTGCACAGCTCAGATGCTCCAAGTGCCCCCAAAGGTCCCCGTGGCAGAGCCAAGTCCCCAGCAGCAGCGCGCTGCTTGTCAGGTCATGTTGCTCACACAAAGCACCCAGAGCTTGTCCCCATTGCCACCACATTTCCCCTGGCAGGAAGAGCATCACTCCAACACACTGTGCACAGGCACAGCATCCATCCCTGTGCCAGAGCCAGTGTTGCCCACACACACACAGAGGAAAATGAGACTTGGCCTCCTCCATACCCTATGTGACAGTGCAACAGCAGCAGGGACCCTGCCCACAACATGGGATCTGCCATCCTGCATCTTCTTCAGGCATCCCCATGCCAGCGTCAGGATGGGGCAAGAGAGGTGTCCATTACAATGCTCTCCACGACGAGGCAAGCACCTGAAGTGTTCCAAAAGCGGCTTCCTTTTGAAACCAGAATAAAAGCCAGCGGGCAGTTTCAGCTAATCCTTTCCTCTTTGTGTATGTTGCCTGTGTACACGGCTGGTTGGCTCTCCACGTGTACACAGGGCAATGCTAAACCCCCCCAAAAAAAGAAGAAAGAAGATCAGAAAACCAATCCCCCAAGGAGCACTGGAAATCAGTGAATGGGTTTTAGCTGTGCATTTTGTTACCCAAGAAAGGCGGCTTTGCAAAAGGACTTTCTAACTCACCGTCTGGGCCCAAGACTTCCTTGTAAAAGGCTGCTGGGCTTGTTGCAACATATTCCAGGTGTGTAAGTGATGCCCTGCCTTGTGCCTTTCACAGTGCAGAGCCTGGGGCCTTGAAGTGAGCAGGGAGGAGAAGGGAGGGAGAGGTTCGTGTGTTCAAATTAAATGAAGCAGAAAGAGAAAGCTGGAACCCACAGTGCCTGGGGCACCACTAATTGAACAGGTTGAACCTGATAGAAGTGCAAAGGAGGCAGCAGGAGGGATCCTCGAGCTCCTGGCTGGTGATATAGAGCCAGAGCCAGCCATGGTTCAGGAAGCCATGCTTGAAAAGCTCAGGTGGTGGGAGAGGGGGGCAAGGTGATGAGGCAGCTCATTTGGGGCTGGAGGAGGGAGACTTCAAAAGAATAAATTAATTCTTCATAAGCATGACAAAGGGAAGTAAATGAAAGCAAGGACAGGGATACTCTTTTACTCTGCTGGTTCCTGGGGTGCCCAGCTGCAGATCTCAGTGGGTGCCCCTCTCTGAGATCAGCTCTATCTCACAGGGGCACATGGGGATGCAGAGATGGGCAATGAGTGAGCACAGAGCTGCTCAGCAGCCCTGTGCCCAGGGAACCTGGGGGCTACTGCCTGACCTTCTCCTCTGGAGATCCCAGATAACAATGCATGCAGTATCCATTCCATCCTCAGCAGTGCCCCCGTCGCAGGGATGTTGTCCAAAAGCCAGGGCACAGGGACAGCTGTATTCTCCTTCCTAATCTGAGAAGAAACCAAAAAGCATCCTACTCTGCAAGGCACCCACATCACCATTTTCTCACCTGCAGGGTTCTCCTTGGTGCCCTGTCCTGTGTGGGAGCCAGTGGTGATGGGGCACTGCAGAGAACCATGCTCACGCTGCTGTGATGCCTTCACATCCAGTCTCACTTTCTGCTCCTATCTTAGCACTGTTTGGAAAGAGAAAAGGATCCCTTGACTCTCAGACTTTGCAATGATTTCAGGGTCTAGGAGATCATGCCTCTTTGATTTTTTTTAATTTTTTTTTATTTTTCCCTTTATTTTTTACCACCTTCTTCCTGTCTATGACCCCTGCATCACAGAACAATGAAAAATAGCCTGAAGTGAGAAAACATTGCACTGTGGAGGCCTTTGTTACTGACTGCAACAAAAACAGGTAATGTGGCAACGCAGTGTCCTTTCTAGACCTGGTTCCCAGCCACCCTGTGAGCTCTGCAGGTCTCCCCCCACTCTGAATCCCCACATGGCAGAAGTGGTCCAGTGTGGTCCTCAGGACACATCTCTGATCCCTGCTGCTTAAAACAGTGCCGTTCAGTGCAGCTCAAGCAGAAAAGGACAGTTTTGTTGGGATGAAAATCTAGCTTGAGGTCCTGCTGTTTTTGCAGGTAAACTTTCAAGGCCTGACCTCTGCCCACCTGGATGCTTGCTCTCTGGACAGTAGTGACTCCAGGCTGCTAATTCAGACCTGTAGGCATTACTGCAACATAAACTGTAAATAGTCATAATAATAATTAATAAGCATGCTGAAACAAAAACATTCTCTGTTTAATTAACATCAGACTTCAGCAGCTTTATCTTGGGGTCAGTGGCTACTTTGTTGGCACTCTGCCTTCACACTGTGCCTTACCCTCTGTGGCTGGGGCAGGTAAGTCTTCACTGTGCAAATGGGAAAGTTTCTTTTTTGCTCAAGCTCCTACCAAATGACTCTGAACCAGCATCTTGCAGACTGCATCTCACCTGAAAGTAAGGCTACAGCCAAAGAAATAGCAGCCTGAGAAGTCCAGTAACTATTTTTACCTTGCTGTGGATAGTCTGAGTGCACCCAGGGATAAGAAAACAAGAAGTGGAAAGGTTTTGAGTGGTCAGGCTCATAAAATAACTCATGGCTTGAAGTAAGGAGCTGGTAGCACCCTGGGACAAGGGACAATGTGGCCTGAAGGAGCACAGGTCTACAGGTTCAGGAGCAGGGGGTTTCCTGCAGGCTGCAGAGCCTCCTCAGCATAAACCAGGCACTGGCTGCCGACACCCAAAAAACCTCAGGTACAGCTGGGGAGCCATAAGCATTAGGTCCTGAGTACCCACCTGCATCCCCTAGGTGACAGCCAGGTTTCAGATGGGTGCTGAGCAGTGCTTGGGTAAAGTCTCTGGGGCAGGAGCTCCGTGACTCAGCCCCCTCATGTAAGTGTGTTCCCAGACAGGGACACGGCACTGGCCACACTGAGGCAGCTGCAAGCTGGCAGTGAGCTCCAGCCTTGCTCATGGCTCCCTCCCACCCCACTTATCGTGGGGACTGAAGGCTCAGCCCTTGACCCCTCGCAGGCAGATGAGGAGGAAAGGCATCCCCTTGGGCTGTGTCCCTGGTGGGAGCAGGGTGGGCGTTCGCCTGTCCCATGCTCCATTCTCTGCTGCTTTGAAGAAGCACATCTGTAATCTTTATGAGGCCTTGGAGATAGGAGCATTCCATGTACATGTTAAACCACACTGGCCATCTGCTGCCCTCTCTCTCTGCTTTAGCCCAGATCCCTCCCCAGTGAACCCAATCCGAGCTGCAGCCATTGCTGTCTCAGTGAAGATTTACAGGGATCGTACCTGCCAACAGTGAGCCAGGTAAATTCAAGGTCCTGGGCTCCTTGGGAAGGAGGCAAAGAAGGGGAGAACAGTGGAGGGATGCCTGTGCTGGGGAGCCTGGGAAGCATCAGCAACCAAAAGGATGACAGGACAAACAGATGAGCAAGGCTGGCACTTGGATATCTCTTGCTTGGCTTCAATCTACCATCATCCTAATGCTCCAAGAAATGCCCTGCTCTGCTGCAGGGATTTTGGGGAAGTGTGGACTGGAGAGGCCATCAGAGCTGGTGCCAGGATCCAGGTGAGTGTGTAACTTCAGGGCTCTTGTTGCTGCTGGTTCTGAAATGGATGTTAAATACACAGAGCGCACATCATGGAGGGCAAAACAGGGAGTACAAGGGAAAAGTAAGGGCTCTTGACATCTGAGCTGCCCGGCCTAACTGGGCTCTAGGTCCAAGCTGGACACTGGTGGCTGCAGAGTCATGTTCCAGCAGAACTCAGCCTGGGCAGCAACAAATGGTTTGGGCTTGCCAAAACGGGGCCAGGACAGGGGTGCTCTGGCAGCCTGGTGTGGGCAGGCTGCACCGTGGGCCGGCCATGCCCTCTCTCTCCATTGAGATGCAGAAGATAGGGCTGCTGCCGCCCATGTACACCAGGGATGAAGAGCTACATGCAGGCTCTTGCAGGATCAGGCTTCCTGATGGGGATCTGCCGTCGTCCTGGCTTTTTAATGAGCACTCCTTGTAATCAGCCCTGTAAAACTCAGGGTGGGGAGCTGTTACTGATTAATGTCCGTTGTCTCCAGGGAAAGTGGAGTGGGGGATCTGCCGGCAAAATCAGCCTCAAAGGAGCTGCAGAACAGCACGGTATGGCAGAGGTACACACCCCCACATGTGTGTGTACCCATACACGTCCTCTGGCTGCCTGGTGTGAGGTGCCATCACCAACCTGCCCCTGCCACCACGTCCTTTGGTCTCTGTGGGTTCTCAATGTTCTTTGCAGCCGCCTGCAAAGTGAGAATGATAGCAGAGGTGCAAAAGTCCTTTCTGGTGATTAATACATCATGTGTACAAAGACGGTCTGTGGTAAACGGAGGCTGGAGCCGGGATTAATTGCATACCTTGAAGTGGAGAGATTTATGTAAGGAAACAGACTTGGCGGGCTGCCCTGCTCTGGGCTGTGTTTACCTGCCTGTGCCTCCCCACACCTGTTGTGCTGCAGCAGCAAAACATTATTTAATAACATTTGAAGGAAGATCTTAATAGTCATGTGTCCTCCCTGCCTCGCCCCACCTCCCCAAGTGCTGTGGCAAAGCTCAGCCTTGCTTTGTCAGGATCCTGGGCAATCAGTCTGTCCACTCCCCACCAGAGCTCTCCTGCAAGGGGCTGCCCTGTGGCACCCTTCAAGCACCCACCGCCTAGGATGAGGAGGGATGGGATGGCTGCAGAAGATGGAACAGGCTAATGCTGAAGGCCAGACCCTGAACTGATGGCAACCCGAGTAGTTCCCCACCAAATCCATGAGCAAACCAAGGTTTCTTCCTCTTGAGCTTGAAAACACTGGCTGGACACACAAACATTTGCATGCATGCAGGACTGCATGTGTATTTGTGGGTATATAAATGTAGGAACATCAGAGTTCAAAATGTTCATAATGACCATTCAAATGAGAGACAAATAATGGGTAAAACCCTGTTCAGAAATGCTTTGAGTGAGGCTGTTTCTTTAAAGGGATTTGGCTATTAATTGAAGTTCGTTTGTTAATTTGCATACTTATCTGCAAGGGACAAGACTACAAAGGGCCCCATGGGCCTCTAAATGGGAGCATGTGAAGCTTTATTTCTTACCAACAAAGCCTCTTGGTGATTATAAGCAAATGAAGGAGCACTAAGGACTTTTGGAGGAGGACAGCAGAAACTTATCCTGCCAGTTGGAGAATGACCTCACTCACCAGTGCTTCCCTCCTAGAATTACAAGCCCTAGACTGATCTCTAGTTTTCTCTTCTTAAGGTGCTGGCTGTTTCACCTCCTCCCCTGCTGTCACAACAGGTGTGTGAGCCATGGGATGACCACTCCAAGCTGACAGCATTGCCTGCCTGAGAAATGCCAACCCCAGCAATGAGCCACCACCACGAGCAAACCCTCACACCCAGAGCTATAAACTTTACCCTTGAACACCTCCAAATCAAAACCACCCAGCATCAACCCACACCGTGGCAGTGTGTTAAGTGCAGGTGCAGTTCAGAAAGTGGCATTGGCTTTTCCTCCTCAGCCTGCTGCAATGAGCCAAACCGCAGCACGAGGTGCATCCTGCTGCTGTGGAGAAAGCCACACTGGTGTTTGCAAGGATGTCAGCCTGCTCCAGCCAAGCAATCCCAAATATAAGCACTTGGCGCAAGCAGAAATGGGAACACCTTCCCTTTCCACTCTCCTCCAGTGGCAGGGATGAATAATCTGAATCCCAGTTGAAGTCATGAAAAGGCATTATAAGAAACTAAGAAATCATTGCCATCGCTTCCTGAAAGCAAGGACTCTATTCCGTCCTGTGTCGGTACAGCACTAGCAAAGCTGGAGTTTGCTACACAGGCAGGAGAGAAAACAGAGGGAGGTCAAGTGAAACTCTGTGCATAACTACCCCATGGTTTTACACTTTCTCTTCTCCCACAAGGCAGGTGAATCAACTCCTTTTGGCACCACTAACCCTGACTGTCCCGATCCTGATTCCCCTCTGCATTATTAAAGGAAAACACTGGGGTTTGGGTTTCTTTTTACCCCTGCGAACAAAGTTCAAAGGAGCGGCTGAGAACTCTCCATTTCAATATGAAAAGAGCAGGGGAACTGTTTTCCAGGGCCCAGCCCCCGGTACAAACTCATCCCGCCTCATTTCACCCGATAATCTCAGTGGGGGGCTCTGGAGGGGGATGGCCGGGGACAGGGGGACAAGGTTCTCCAAGGTTAATCGCAAACTGCTGCCGCATTCATCGCAGCCGTGCCTGATTGATGGGCACCATTAATCACTGCCCAGAGAGGCTGGAGGTAAGGCAGGAGCAGGGGAAGGAGGGGGGTGGCGGAGCTGTGGGGACAGTGAAACGGTGCCAGGACTGGAGCTGGTGACATCAGACCAATGCGGGTTGGGAGACAGAATGGCCACATCTGTTCACCGACAGGAAATACACATGGTAGGGCTTCTTTCAAGGAACAGAAGTGTATCTGCCCCGTCACTTGCCGTGTCATATATACGTGCCCTCCTGCAAAGCAAGGGGCAGGAGTGGAGGCAGAGAGGAGAAGATCTCTCCAGCCTTTTAAAAGTGCCCCTGGCTTTCAGTGGGGAATAGGGATTGGGGATTCTGGCAAGGAGGAGGGCTCAGGGCAAGGTAGGGGTGGGCTTGTCTTGCAGCCATAAGGCAATAATAGATTTTTCATCTTCTTTATTGACTGAAATGGCTCTGAGGTTTTTACAGAAACAGTGAAGGCAGTAAAAGCCACCCAAGTGAGGTCAGATGAGGAGCTCGTGTGGGCGAGTGACTCCATTTGGAGAAAAGATACTGGCATATGCATTTTTTTATCGTTCCTGACAATTTAATATACTCTTTCTTTCATACTGACTCAAGCTGTTGATCACATTTCTAAGCAGGCTGAGGGTGTGCCTGTAGTAATGAAGTGTGCAGCAGTGTTACCTACCTGGCTGCAAATGACAGCTGGGACTAGCAGCAGAGCTTGACACACTTCAATGGGACCTGTTGCATTACAGAAGCTTCTCGTGCTTTGCACTGTGGATGTATGAGCCTGGCTTGGGCATCTGTGCCAGGAGGCTCAGGATGATTTTCTTGTCCCACTGCAATTGCTTCTGACATGGAACAACTATGGCACAACTCATATTACTAAATAATGTGACAGTTCTTATTTGTCTTCTTCATCCCACCTTCTGCTGCCTCTTGCTTTGGGTACAGGAGTCAGTGCCTTGAGAACATGTACACACACCAGTCCTTCTCCTAACCTCTTGTCCAAAGCAATGAGAAGGAAAGCATGGTTTTTAATAGGAATATCCTGCAAGTATACTTTTTTTAATTGTTTCCCTTTAAAGAGCTGGTGTGACATTTTCAGTTTTGCTCTTGCAATGTCAAAGCCAGTGTAACATTTAACTCCTATGACCACTAAGACATGAAAAATATATTGCCCAGATTTTGTTGGATGCATTTAGTGTCATTTCAAAATGTTTCAAGATGAAGGGTTGATGCCCAGTTCATGAGGCTGTGGGCTTTTTCAGTCTGTCCCATACTCATCAGGTGTGGTGACCACCAGCAGGGAACTGAGGCCTGCCTGTTTCTAATGCTGCCTCAGAGGGTACAGATGTGGTGCAAAGGCCACTGGAAGCTGCTGCAACCTGGATTTCAGTGAACTTTGGGATTGAAAGTTCAGAGATGACTTCTGGAATGGGGGGAAGTGCTTCAGCCTCCATGAGCACCCAGGTATATAGGGCAAGAGGCAACTCCTCTACCCGTGACCACCTAAAGCTGGCTACCACTGACGCATCTCCTCACCACAGACCCACCTATGGATGTTGGGAGGGTCAGGCATCACCCAGGGGCGGCTGATCCCATGTCAAGCAGTCATCCTAGGGCAAGCAGAAAGAATTGCTCTCAGAAAATGCCTCTGGTCTTCATGGGCTGGTAAAATAGATGAGTAGTCAAGTGACTAACTTAAAGTAGACACCGCACTCCTAGCTGGCCGAAGGGAGGTGTTTGGGCTGGATTTTTATCCTCTCCCATTTTACCCAAGAACGATTCTTTCACCAGAGGCTGTGGACTTTCAAACAGTTTCTGCAACATCCAGCGACAAATAAGAAGAAATCATCAGAAAATGTGGTTTTCGTTGATTGTATATTATTCTTTCCATAACTAAGGTTGTCAGGCTTGTGGACAGGGTCATTTTTTTTAAGTGTGGCCACCTCTGATCCTCCAGCAGGGCTCTGTAAATCTGGGATTATGCTGAATTAGTTTACTCTCTGACAGCTATCTCCTCCCAGCAGCACATCTTCCTTTCTCTGCTTCTGGCCATGACTGCGTTTAGTTCTTTCACAAAAAGCATCTCTCAGCATTAGTTTCCCCTCAGAGAGTGAATCATCAATAGCTGCATTACTTTAAACGTTTATTTTAATCTGAATTACATTCCCTGTGTTGACCAGCATTATAAGAGATGTAAATCCCAGTTCAAGTGAGAACCATCATTTCTCAGTTGCAGTGATTCTGGGCACTTCCAGCAGGGTCCACAGCTCTTGGAGACCTAAGGAAAAATTCAGGAACCTGAGCTTAGGTAGCCTGGGTGAATACATATCCATTGTCATCTCCAGCCAGCTTTTACTTCGGGATCTTACTACTACCTAATGAAACTTGCCTGTTGATCTGCATAAACAGGGATGAGGGTGTGCCAGGCATCTCAGAGCAGGCGGCTTCTTTGTGTGAAGGGAGGCATGGTCCTTGGGTCTGGAAACATCTCTAAGTTGTTTTGCCATCCTTGGTGCATGTTCCAACGGCAACATTATTGTAAAACAACTTTGTGTTTACTTTGTGTACAGAAAAGATAAAATCAGCATTTATATGCAAACATGAACCAACAAGGAATTTCAAAATCCTGCCATTTCACTCTTCTGAGAAGAAGAGCCAGAGTTATTGTGTAACCAGAAACATCTGAAAGCTGGGGATTTTCTGGGTCTAAATTCAATTTAGATTATAGGGGACTAATTTAGGATCTGACTGTATCACCTTGGGCAGCCAAAATAGGATCTGAAATACATGGAGACTAGGGCTTTGGCGTGAAGAGTTCTCCATTTTGGACAACCTGGGGCACTGTGTGGATCTGTGCTTTCCCTTTTTTGAATAAAGCTGGTGAAGTAACACAAGCCAGATGCTCAGCCAGGATGAGCCACCTGAGCCCACTCTGATATCCTTGTTTGCCCTGGGGAATAGGGGGTGCTCATGTGTCCATCCTAGACCTGCCTTTCCAGTGTGCACAGCGGGAGCAGAACTCAGGCACAGCTGGAGCACTGGCACATCTGCTTGTATGTCAAGGCCTGAAAGCATCAGGCATGCAGGATAAAGGCTTTTACTGGCATTTCAGAGCTGGAGCACTGTATTGAGCCACAGTGCATTTACGATTGCTCAAGCACACGTGCCAGGCTGGGGGCACTGGGAAATATGGCAGACAGCAGAGGTGAAGCCCCCGCTGGACCGGAGACCTGGCACGTGACTGAGCTCTGCCAAAGCGAGGAGGGACTAAAAAAGATGGATAAACCAGCAGGAGCTGAAGGGAAACATGCAGGGGGGAGAAAAGCCAGGAGAGACCCCAGGCACAACAGGATAGGCTGTGAGTAGGCTCATGATGCACAGAGCCCAGCAAATGTTTTTTTCCTCCCCTATGAACATCCCCAGAGCAGGCTGTGGATGGACATTTGCTCTTCAAAGGCCCGTGTGTCCACATGCAAGTGCCCTTGGCTACCCCAACTTCAAGCCTGGCTCTGCCGCTCCTATGGGGCTGGCTGACATGGGCATTTAAATGAAATGGAAATAGGGATGCACTCTCTTTTGGGGTGAAATCCACATCTCCACCTCACTACGGGATTCTGGGCAGGCTGATCGACCCTGGTGCACAAGCCACTTCCTAATAACTCTCTCATGCTCATTCCCCTGGCGCTAGTGGGGCTGGAAAAGGAAGCACCTGCCCCAGGGCCAGCGCTCTCCGTCCCAGCTTCTACGCACCCCTCGCCTCGGGGTTTATTTACCCAGAGGCGCAGGGATAAATGGGGATAAGAAGGTAGAAAAGGTCATCTGGGTGGTGGCCACAAAGGGGGACATTGTGCCTCCAGGGAGGGGGTGGAAACGCCCGAGGAGTCGGAGACACGGGGGCACTTTGATGCCGTCTGGATGAAAGAGGGAAGGGATGGGAAGAGAGGAGGGGGAGCAAAACAGGGGGAGGGGACGACACCAAAACCCAAAAGGCAACAAAACCTCTCCCAGCTGGGACACAAGTCAGGATGGTCGGTTTATTTAGATGGATAGAGCCAAGCACAATGTGGGGCAGCCGGGGGCCACCCTGCCCCTGTCCCTCACCAGCCCTTTCAACCCCTTCCTCCCCGCTCCTCCCCTCCCTCCTCAGCATCTCACTTTCTTCCATATTTTCCTTTTTTTTTTCCTTTGCTCCCTGTGCTCCACCTCCCACTTCCAGGTTTCTCCTACGGTGAAAGCACTGGAAAAGAAAGTGGGTTGATGTCTGATGCAAAGTTAATTTTAAGTAGAGATGGGGAGGGGCAGGCCAAAGGCACTGGAGAAAAATGGGCCTGAGGAGGACCCTGTGAGGAGAACCCCTCCCTGTACATAAGCCATGACGTCTGTGTCTCAGCAGAGTCGTCTGGCCCCCAAGCTGTGCACTGCAAATCCTACAGCAGGGCTGAATCTTGGGCAGAGAGCCGTCGGGGCTGTTAATGCCACACAGATCCTGCCTTCTGAGATGTTTTAAGGAGCATATTTTGAACATCATGGCTACCCCCATGGCTGGAGGAGTTTGGGGACAAGCTGCCACACACATCCACACATCTGTACCTCTGCTTTTTCCAACCTGCTGTTTTTCAGCTGACCACCTGACTTTTCCTCATGCTGACTTGCTGTCACTTTGTTAAGGAAGAAGCAAAGCCCAGAATTTTTTTGGTAGCTCAAATGTCATCACTGCACTTTGATGTATCTATAATCCACAGGTACCTTAAAATGAAATTTTAAACTCAGTTGACCCAGAGTTCAGCAAACGGTCTGCTGTACATTTTGAGCATGAAGAAATTTGTCATTCTCAATAAAATGTTCAACATTTTGGAATGAAAAATCATTGTGTTCAACAACTCCCAGAATGGACCGTTTTCCAAAGCAAATGCTTCACTTCTAAAATCTTTCTTATTCCCTGCATCTGCTTTTTTACAAAGAATGGTCACAAATCCTGTCCCCCCAAACACGCCAGAAGAAAACATCATGTCAGCAGGCTGTGTGGCCTCATGCCCCAGTCTGAGTCCCCAGAAGCCCTCTCTCTCCAGCTTTCTGCTCCTTCCATGATTTCTGCAATGAGTGCACAAACACATCCTGTGTCCTGTGCCCCAGATTCCACCAAGGAACATGATGCTGCCCTTGCTTTCTCCAGCAGGTTTTACAGCACAGAGTAGGTTGCTTATGATTTCTGCTAGGCCTGAAGGAGTGCCCAGAGGTCCCTTTAACAAATTGTGTGTTTCTCTTTAACAGCAAGACTTGCCTGCCGGCAAGCATTAGCACTCTTCAGCATCATAAACAGTCAAATTCAGCTTACACCACGTCTGAACTTGGCTTAGGCACTAGTTTTTCTGCCAGTACATCACTGTTTTCAACTCCAGTCAGCACTGTTTTGAAGTTATTACTGTCTGGTGGCTGGGGTTTTTTTGGTGGTGTATGCATCCTAAATGAGCTTTGTGGTCTTCCCACTTCAAAAGCCTCTCTGCTCTCACCTCCCTTTACTGGCTGTCCTCTAGCAAGACCAAAGACCAAAGGGTATGAACTATCTCAGCAGCATCCTCGGTCTGTGCAGGGTGCAGGGATGCAGCCTGGGGGACACTCCTGGGAGCTGCTGGAGAGAGGGTTTGGGGAATCAGGCAAGGAGATGGTGCAGATCTGTGCTGGTTCACCCAGACCCAGTTCCCATCCTTGCCTCCTTTCAAATCAGGCCCAAATGCAGCGTGGGCTGCAAACTTAGAGCTGCTTGAAGCACATCTCACCCTCTCCATTGCGCACTTTCCTCTGGTGTCTCCTGGGTGAGGAGAAGAAGACACAGGAGCACCCTGGGCACTGAATCACGTGCAGGTGTTTCACTGAGGGGACCAGTTGCTTCCAGTGATACCAGCTGGCTTTCCTGTGATAAAAACAAGGCCATGCTGAAGGCAGGCTGGTGCCAGGAGAATGGGAGTCAGCAGCCTGTGCAGAGGGCTTTGCAGGTACTCTGCTAGTAAGGGGATGATAGTTTTTACTAAGACTTCTAAGCTAGGCTTTTATTTTCCCAGTGTGTTTCACCTGCTTTTTCTGTGGATGGTTCTGCCAAAGTGATTGTGGCTCCTTTGTGGAGCCTTCAAGGAATTGTACGTAGGAAACAGAGTGAAAGGGAAAATGTGTTGTAGTACGCAACACTTCCTTACTAGTATTTAACATCCTGACAAAATTCATCTTTTCTACAAAAAAAAAAAAATCTTGAAGTGCTTCATTCAAGGGAAAGATATTTGCTGTGTTATAAAAGTGTCAACATTTCACTTACAAATTGGTCATTCTTTTGGCAGTGACTTTAACAGAAAATTCCCCTTGGGGCTATCATGCCTCTTTGTTGGTTTCTCTTCCCCTAAAAAAAAAAAAAAAAAGGCAAAACCAAACAACTTAAAAAGCAAGCACAATTTACTGGGTCTGGATGACTGTTGTACTGCAGGCTGTAAGTGCTGGGGCTGAGGCCAGGAGATGAAAGGAGAGAACTGAGGCTTCTCCAGCAGCAAAGTGGATGCTCACAGGTCAAAGCCTGAAGCACTGCCCTGGTCCCTGCAGCCTTACCACAAGTTTCTCCTTTTCTGATGTTTATGCTTCTGCTGTTACAAACATCTATCCATAAACAAAAGCATTTATGGAAGGGGAGGGAAGGGTGTTGCAGACCAATATTTGGAATCATTTCTCTGTGCTTCTTGCTCTGATCTAATGCACTATGCTCTCCACTGCTGACCACTTGCTTACACTCTCTTCTCCTTTCCATTTCTGTATCTCTACATGTTTATTTCTCTCTCGTACAACAATGGTGATGGCTTTGGCAGATAACAAATGTCTGTCTAGTTTTGGGTTTTTCCTGCTCACCATGTGTGGATGGTGGTGTTGGAGCCTACCATCTGGCTGGGGTTTCTCTGAGGAGCTCTCTCCTGCCTCACCTGTAGCACAGCTGAGATAGGGCTTGGGAAGGTCACTTCATTTATTCTTTTGCCACCTTGTTGTGCCCGGTGACAAAAGAGAGGTGACAGCAGGAGTAAGGGGGCAGGCAGTGACCTGCAGAAAACAAGAATTTAGTCATCCTGATCTGAACAATGATCTCTGTCTGACTGTAGCCTCTCAAGAACAGGAGAGACTCCCAATTTAATTTACAGCAGAAATCTCAGTCTCTGATGTTTTTGCAATACTTTCCCTAAGCTAAAGGATGCTGATGCTCCTGTTCAATCTTCCCTTCTTGAAGATGGTGACAGCAGATGTGCAAACCAGCCCCTCTTATAGAGAAGGGCCTTGACCATGCCTTACCATTATTCTGAGTAGATCTTTATTATGGGAAAATAATCGGTGGAAGAAAGTACTCAAATACAACAAAAAGACTGAGAATCTGTAAGTGTAAAACCCCCTCCATGTTCTCAGATTCAGCCACAGGAACATCCACTCACTTCTCCAAAGAGCAAGCCTCAGGGACTGACTTGAGGAGACCTGCAGTGAGTCCCAGGGCTGCTCTGAAAGCACCTGGCAGAGCTCCTCTGTTCCTGTGTGCCAGAGTGTGCACAAAGCTCCAAAGGAGCTGGGCGTTGATGGTGTCCCTGGAATTCTCAGTTATTTGTTATACTGCCCGATAGCCTCCTTAGGGTGTGACATTAACCTGTGATTACACCTGGTGCTGCTTTCATTTGTTAGTCCCATTATTCCCAGGCATGCCTTTGGCTAATGCTTTGTTTCATGGCAGTTTCTGGGAAGAAAATCGAACCCTCCTTGGCCAATGCCCAAGCTGGGCAAAGCCAGGCCAGCTCTGCCTGCCGTCAGCTGTGCAAGGGGCTGCCTTTCACTCCTAGCTATGCACCCTCCCAGGCTGCTGGCCCGCATCCAATCCAGATAAGAAATGACTGAAAATTGTTGCTGTTAGCAAGCTATTCTGTGACCTGCATAAAAAGAGTGAAATGACCTCGGGACTAGTCTCGGCACACAGCCGTCTGCCCACAAACCGTGGCAGCCGAAAAGCTTTGCTACGCAGACCAAAGGCTGGCAGGACAAGTATTTTCTTGGCGGCTGCTCCTCACGGATGGGAGGGGAGGCAGCAACAAGCTGATTCGCGGGAGCTCGCCTCGCTGCCTGCTGTCCAGTAACAAGATCTTTATGAAGTGTTAATGTAAATGTGAGTTGTTTTACACTGAAACCTATCGTGGGCTATTTTCTGCACGATGATCCGTGGTAAAGAGGGTATTTACTGGTGATGTCCTGCGGTGGTAGGAACAGGAGAGAGCCCTTTTCCCCTGGTCTCTTATCTCCTAATGTTCTCTTTTCTGTGGTGCTGGGCTCTTCTGAAGCCACTCTCCCCGCAAAGAGGACCAGCAATGCCATTCTGCCATGGGGATGCTGCAGGGCATCCTCCTGCCTGTTCCCAGGTCTTCCTGTGGTGTACAAGCCTTCAAGCAGGCTACACAGGCCGTTCCTTCAAATTTATTTTTAGTAGTATGTGAAGAAATTTGGAAGGAGTTTAGCCATGGGACCGAAGCTGAGGTTGCCCAGGAGGGACAACATCATCATTTAAACACTACCGGGCAATGATGCATGGGACTATTTTAACCATGTACTGGGCTTTAAGTGCTTTGGGTAACAAGAAAAGCTTCAGTCCAAGCAACAAAAAAAATGCCAAGGAGGGGACCGTGGTTGAAAACTGAAGGATTCTTTAGCCTGGGGATAGGGGCAGCTAATCTTGATGCCATTCTGCAACTTGTTTCTGCTTTATTAGCCATGTCTGTGGCATGTGAAATGCTGCTTGGGAAGATGGAAACCCACCATCGGTGGATGGAGATGTGAGAGGTTTACAGAACTGTGCTCTGTAGCTGCACATTGACAAGGTTGTGCCCCCTGGAATCCCCAGCCTTTTTTTTTTTTTTTTTTCTTCTCTCAGAATTCCTCAGCATATTTTCTTCTGCCTGAATCTGCCTATCTGACTCTCCTGCAGCCCTGTGCATTAGGTCTGGGTTCGTGTCTTGCTGGGAGCTGGGGTTTCCATTTTAGGCGCTGAGTTTCTAGTTGTACATCTAAAGAGAAATTATGTTCTCATCAGAGGCATTCCCAATCCCAGCCACAAGTTCCGTGTAGCAGTTTAGGCAGGCACCCAGGCTTCCTGGAATCCCTCACGGCAGCTCTTGGTTGATGGCAGCTAACCCAGACACTGAGGGTCACATCATCAAGTGTAGCTGGTTCCTCCAAGCAGGGGAAGTACCTGGATGAGACAGATCTGCTGTCACCCCTGTTGCTGACAGGTGACTGTCATGGTCAGAGGGCTTTCATCTCCAAGTGTTTGAACTATCATATATTTTACATAAATGGAGCAGAGTTCTAGGTGTGAGTTTTTAGGGTCAGAAGTCTCCTCAACGGGGTTCAAGCAGTCTTCAGGTGGTGCAGAAGACGAGTGAGCTGGGCTGGCTGAAGGTACCCGCTGCAACTGCCACAGAGCCTTCCTTGCATCCTCTCTAAAGCTTCCTTTAAAGGGTGGAAGGATTCAGTACCCTTCTCTCTGGTGTAGCAGAGCACCCTTCAGCAGGTTGGTGTGAGAATCTGCTAATGACTTGTCATCATGACCATGGCTGGGGAAAGGAGTCCCTCTGTCCATCCTGTGTTTCTAAAACACACATACATCTTTTTTTCCTGCACCTTCTTCCCCTTCAACTGTTTGGAAGACTCATGATCACTGTGGGGTTTTTAAAAGAAAATTGTGCCTTCCTGATTTCCCTCTAGTTTTGACTGAAGCACTGACTGATAGCATTAAGGTAATGTGATGTTGACTAAGCTCTTCTTTTCCCCCCTAATATTAGTATTGCTTAAGTGAAAATTGCTTACAGTTGATACTGCTTCAAAGTTGCTGCAATGGTATCATGGGTGATCAGATGTACATGGTAACAATGCTGGGAGTTACTTGACTGAGAGCCAAATACTGCTTTTGGAAATACTAAAACGATCAGTTCACCTAAGGAAGGAAAACAAACACCCTGCCAAGCAGTAGTAACATGCTTTAAACAAATGCATTCTGCAATAAAAGGGCACTTGTGCACACCAATGCAGCAGTCCCGATTTCTAAACTGCTTGGAAAAGATGACATGATGTTGGTTTAGGCTGAGAATAAACATGTGGGAGTCTCTGAGTTTATGTTTGGCTAATTTTCTGGAGGTCACCTGTGAGGATGAAGCCCTTAAACTCTCCCTGGGGAAAGGTACCACGTTACTCCCCTATTCCACCAGTCCTCCCTGCTGCTGCCAAGCACAGCCCAGGTCAGCTCACAGCTCTTGCTCCTACCTGGGGTACTGAAGAGCCATAAAAGGTATAAAACCTTTTCAACCCAATTTTTAAGCACTTGAATTCCCTGTGCCTTTCAAAGGGACTGTTTATTAGAGCAACTTCTATTAGGGAATGAACTTGAAGCACAATAACTATTGCTCTTGATTGCAGGCTCCTAAGTGCTGCATGCTCTTAGAGCCTTCATTTTCCCATGGCTTGTTTTGGAGGGTTTTTTTTTTTCCTCTTTGAATGGACTCATGTATGTGGAATACCCTTACAGATCTCGATTACAGATCATCCACTGCATTAACTGAATCTGGAATTGCTGAGTGACACTCCTGAAAAATTTTACCTTCTCAGCACAAAGGCAGGAGAGATTATACATAAGGTCCCTGTAAAGTAGGTCAATTTTAAGAACCATTTCTGCTTTGTGTTCATTTGTATTCTACAGGCCAGCCCATTTTTGCTCCATTCAACTAACATTCACTAGAGCTCTTTAAGGGAATTAACAGTCTCTGCCATAGTTTTCCATGTCATCAGCCCTGTGGTTTTTTTCACAGCATTCTTACCTTAAAAGACACACAGTTTTTACCTCTGGCTCACCTCCCCTGAAGAAGGTGTTCAGCATGTAGTAATGGACAGAGCTTATGAGTCTGACTCTAGTTTCCAAGGAGTAATTCACATTTGCTTATTGCCTTTAGATAAAGACTGTACACACAGCTCAAGTTGGAATAGGACAATGTGGGACACTGTGGGTTACGTGTGGTTTTTAAAGGATAGCACTGTTCTTAGAGGTGCTGCTCCCCTGAATAAAGGCACCCCAACCTACCTCCTGAGAGCTGCTGCCAGGACAAACAAACTTCAGATACCCACTTCCTCTTTACCTTCCCATGACTCTCCCATCCTCCCAGGCAAGGGCAACACAGCCTCCTGCAGCTGCACCTTCTGCATGTTCAGGACAGGGGTTACAAGCACTGAGCCTGCCTTGTCTCCTGTTCACATCTGCAGCTCCCCACACATCTTCCCTGCAGGACCCACTCCAAGTGCTGAATTTATAAAACTTGAATGGGAGGAAAAGAAGTAAGCCTGGAGATTATGCTATAGCACTCCTTATTCCCATCTGCACATGAAACCTGGTCCAGGGAGAACTGCCTCTCTGCTGTAGTGCTTGTTACTCCCCTCTGCCACCCCTTCAGGCCATAGTTAAGTCACCTTGGGCAATTCTGGCCAACACATATCTTACAGCCCTGAAGCCATTTATAAATAGATTTTTATTTATAAAGTCAATTTACATAAAATATGATACTCTCTTAAAAACTGCATATGTACAACTTAAGAAATCCTAGCAAGTGCATACAAAAATGCCTTCAATAATCTTTTTTAAAAAAACTTCAGTTTTCAGAGAGGTGGACCTTCACACCAGGCAACTGAGACATCACGTTAAAACACAACATAACTTTACAGTCTTTTACCAAAGTGTTTGGAGAGAATAATAATAATAAAAAAAAACCAAACAAACACCTTTTCATCTATACCGTGTATGTTCCCAAAACATTCCAGCTGGTAGTGTTCAAGAACGAGTGGATAGGACCTGCTAAAAATAGAACCATCTCATCCCTTTTCTCTAAGATTTCTTGTACAAAAATAAGTCTTCATACACCAGTGTCCCTATAGGCAGTTCAAGTTACATATAAAATAGAATCTGACATGATAAAAAATTCCCTCCCCCTCCAGAAACAAGGAAGCATCAAGTGTTTCTAATTTCTTTTTTTTTTTTTCTTTTTTTTCTCTTCCACCCCTCCAAAGCAACACCAGACAGCAGCGGCGGGGGGAAGCAGGTTCGCTCGGGCATCCTCTCCGTGGGTCGGCAGCTCCCGACGGGCAGGCGGAGCCGCTGCCCCCGCGCAAGGAGCGCGACCCCGCAGTCAGCTACCCCAGTGCACTTTCCACAGCCAGAAGACGACGGCTAAACCCGGCGAGGAAAGCGGGCAGCGGGGCCCCGCCGGGGTAGAAGCCAGTACTTTCGAGGGGATGCTGCTGCCGCCGAGACCGCGGGTGCCGACGTGCTGCGGGCTGAGCGCGGCTGCGGAGAGACGTGAGGAGAGCCCCGGTGGGTTCGTGCCCGCCGCTCCCCCGAGCGCCGGGGGAGGAAGCGGTGCCCCCTCCCCTCCGGCTGCCCCTCACCTCCCGCCGTGTCAGTAGCTCCCCAGCCAGCTGGTGAAGTCCAGCAGCTCCCGCTCCTCGGGGCTGAGCGCCGCGTCGTAGCCGCTCTCCTCGGAGGAGCAGGGCGAGCCGGGCGCGGAGGAGGCGAAGGAGGGAGAAGCGGAGGAGTAGCCGCCGCCGCCGCCAACTTCCCCGACGGCCACCCGCCCGCGGCCGTCGGGGAAAGAGGCGGCGGCGTCGTGCTCGTCGAGGAGCCGCTGCAGGGCGCGGATGTACTCGACGGCGGAGCGGAGGGTCTCCACCTTACTCATCTTCTTGCTGGCGGCGCCGTGCGGGACGTGTTGGCGGAGGGCGGCGAAGCCCAGGTTGACGAGCCGCACGCGGTTGCGCTCCCGCTCGTTCCGACGGGCCACGGCGGCCGCCGCCGCCCCGGTGCCCGGCAGGGCGGCGAAGGCCAGGCGGCGCTTGCAGCGCAGCAGCTCGGGGGAGGCGGGCCGCCGGCGGCCGCGGGGTGCGGCGGGAGGCAGCGGCGGCACAGCCCCGCCGTTCATCGCCGGGCGGCCACGGTGGCGGCGGGCGGGAAAAAAAAAAATAAAAACAACCAGAACTTTTCAAATAATTAAAAAAAAATAATTCAAAACGAAATTTAAAGCGAAGCAAAGGAGGCGGGGGTGGGCAGCGCGGGGCAGTTCACCCCCATGCCGGTGTTCTCCCACCGCCGCTCCGCGCCTCTGCGGCGAGTCCCGCTGCCGGCCGGCCCCTTATCAACGCGCCGCCGCCGCCGCTCGCGGGCCCCCGCCGGCCGCACGCGCCGCGCACGCCGCGCCACGCGCGCCCGCCGCCGCCGCGCCCCCGCCCGCGCCCTCCCCCGCGCGCGCCCCCGCCCCCGCGCGCGCCCGGCGCGTGGCGCCGCCGGCAGCCGCCCCCCCCTTCCCACACACACACACACACACACACACACACACACACAAACAAAACACTCACACCGCCGGCCGCGACCCTGCCCCACTGCTGCGACCCTCCCCTCAAATCCTCAAATCGCCGCCGCTGCCCTGGCAGTTTTTAACATTTTATTTTAATTTAGTTCTTATCATTACGCGGGGGCGGGGCCCCACTCTCGCCCCGCCTCCCGCGCACCTCACAGCGGGAACTCAGGAGCAGCGCGCAGTCCCCGCTGCCCTAGAGATGAGGTGGAAGCCCATGGAGGCTCCTGTCCCTTCAGATGGGCCACCGAGCCGCCCCCTCCCCAAACCGGGCACCTCGCGGGTGCGGTGTGGGGCAGGCGGGGGCCCGGCAGCGCCGCTGCTCCCAGGGCTTTCCCCGCGGAGCGAGGAGTGCCGGCACCTGGCTGCCGGTCGGTGCTTGCCTGGGAGAGAGACGGGACACACCGGGGCTCTGCTTTGTTACACCCACCAAAAATGTATAGTAACAAAGAATTATAGTAGTGGCGTGGGTCGTCTTACCAACGCCGTTCTGCACAGACCAGCTTTTTGGGCTTCAATGGGAATTTCAGGGATAAAGGCATGGAGGCAAGAAGGAAAATGTAAAGCTTCTGTAGCTCGGGGGGTTGCAGCCCGGCTTCCCTCTGCCGTGCCAAGCAATCCTCCTTGTCTCTCCATCAAGCCTTTCTCCCAGCTCCGGTGGGAAGAGCAGCAGAGTAAGGTGCGTTCAAGTAGCTGGATGGAATGGGGAGGACAAAGGAGCTTCCTCTTGGAGTCCTGGGAACTTGTGGGAAGAAATAACATGCAGGGTATTTTGCTAAATAAACAGGGTGGATGGAGGGGGAGCTACATGAACCTACTGCCCTTGGGGCTGTGTCCACTCTCGGCTTCAGCACAGCTTCAGGGTGTGCTGTCCTTGGGGCTTTGCTCCTATCCAGCCTTTAAAAATAATAATAATAAAAAAAATAAATAAGAAAAAAACCACCAACACCCCCCCCCCCCACACACACACACACACACAAACCCAACCAAATAAACAAGTCCAACAGTGTGAGGCAGTTCAGTTACAGGGCTTCACTTTTTCGGGGTGAACACAATCCCATCTCAGGAAAATGCTCCAAGCTGGTGCCAACTTGGTGGCAGGGAGGTGTCATCACATTGAAAGTGCCAGCAAGGCTCTGCAGCATGGTTTGGATATCAAAGGGTCTGTATTCCCCTGTCTGCCCTGAACCACTTTGCTGCTGGTCCTCAGGTGTATCTAAGCCAAAAATGGTAGTTCAAAGAGCTATCCGTGATTCCTTGATGTGACACAGAGGGGGCTTTTTTAGTACCTGAGTGGGGTGTTTAGGGAGCAGCAAGGTTCCATTATGGTGAAAGAGAAATATTTTCCCTGGGGATCTGTTGCAATGGCGGTATCTTGAAGGAACCAGCCCCACTGCAGTGTCACAGGCAGCTGAGCTGAAATTCCTGACACTAAGGAGCCTGTGAGAACTTTGATTTTCTGGTAGTCAAGCATGCAGGGGCCTTAGCACCCAAATTCAGCAGCTCCTGAGACATCCTTGGCCATGCTGTAGACCTGGGGGTAAAGCAATGAGCTGCCCTACAGCTTCTCTGAAGGACTTGACCCAAGAGGAGCAGCTCAAGGCATGTAGCGCAGGTGAGACCGTTTTTCCTGGTGGATTCCCAGCAGTGCAGGGGAGCTGCTTGTGCCTGGGTTGGAGTGCACAGACTGCTTGCTCAGCTCAGGCCATGTCATGTACTTGTCTCCAGCATCTGCAAAACTGCCCTGGCTGGAGCAGGGGGCTTCTCTTGTGCTCACTGTCAGATGTAGTCTGTAGGGGCATTACTGCAGTGGAGTAATACTGATGTTCTTTTATTACCTGGTCTTTAATTTCTGTTGAAAACCTTTCTCACAGGAAAGGGGAAGCTGCTGCCCTTGAAACTTTTCAAGAGAAAGCCTTCTGTATCGAAGTGCCACACTCAAGAGTAATAACTGGATTTTTATAATATAAAAATAGCTACAGGGAAATTTTTTCATTAATAACACACACCAGTAAACCCAGTCTCAAGGGAGAGCATGCAGCCTCCAGCCACAGAGATTCCACGCTCAGCTCAGGGATGAACTTGACTTGTCCGAATTGGCTTCAGGGCTGCTGATCACGACGTTTGTTTCCAGCCAGATGTGGGCATCAGGTATGAGCCTGAGCACAATATACAGCAAGCGCTTACACTTTCCTAGCAGTGCAGCTGGCTCCCCAACAGTCTGCAGGAAGGTAGGTAGGTACATCTTGTGCTCAGATAAATGCAATCTCCTTTGAAATCTCTTTATAAAGTTAATGACTATGTAGGGATCCAGTAGAACAAGACATCATTAAACACTGTCTGTGTTCACAATCAACTTCCTGATCATAATCTGGGGAGAGAGAGCATCCAGCAATGTGCTACCCATCCCCAGAGAGTGGGGAGAAGAAATTCTCCTCTCCTGGAGCAGGTAAGGCAAAAATGATAATTTCATGTTTGGTGTGGACACCTTGCAGCTCCATGTGGCTTCAGCCAGTGTGCTGCAAGCTGGCCAAATGACGTTCTGGGAGAAGGAAAAAGGGCCTCTGGAAAGGGCCTCTGCACTACGTGTTAGTTCTTGCACCTGCCAAAGGTGAGAGCAAAGCACTGCCCCTGGCTTGGTGCATGTGTCAGCAGGAAGGCTGCAGATGGGCTGCTGGGTCAGTCCATGCATTACAGCTGGCTGACATGAACTTTTTAGGGTATTTTGCCAAAACTTTCTGGACTTCAGTGGAAAGCAATGGAGGTCCTGTTGCAATAAAGCTTGAGAGGATGAATGCCAGAAATAAAGGGTGGTGGGCAGTTGAGCAACCCTGTTCTTGGTGAGCCCATTTACCAGGCTGGACTGTGCTCACACTGGTTTTGCCAGGAGCAGGGCTACATGGGGCAGGGCTCGCATTGTGCCTTCAGGGTCTATCACCTCCACAGCTGGCTCCTGGGCAGTTATGGTTCTCAATTAGATAGCATGTGAAAAAGAAAAAATAATTTGAGTAGAGCAGTGTGCTTTAGAGCTATGAGTATGGTTCTTTCACTTTCAGTGGAGAAAGAAGTTAATTTGACAGGGAACTCCCTGTTTTCAGCTTAAGCTCTTTTTCCATATAATGTTTCTCTGGCTTGATTAACTATTTTTAATAACTCTTCTGACATTTTATTTGCTCATTTATGATAATTTAAAATTGCCTGAGAATCACTAGAGGATTTCTGAGACCCACTTTGAAAACAATAAAAAGTAAAGACGTGCTTTGGAAATAATATGATTTCTCTCTGGTTTTGTGTCTTCCAAGACAGCCTCCAGCCAGCCTTGTTTCCATTCACAGTGGAGTTGTATGGTGCATGTGAAGCTTGGCAAAGCCCAGCACCTCCCCATTTTCTTCTCTCTTTCCTTTCTTGAAAAGGGATGGCCCCGGGTTTAAAAGTTGATTTTTAGCTTTGATTGTGTGTATGTGCTATATGAATGCTAAGCAGCCTTTACAATGCATCCTTGTGATGTGCCTGGGAAGGCAGACACAGGCTGTGAGGTCTCCCTGGCCTCACGTCATCCCTATGGCTGCAGTGGGGTTTGATATGGACATGTTTTATTTACGAGCGAGCTTTAGGGTGAATCCAGCCGTGTTACGGGCAGTAGCTGAGGGGTCGAGTGGGCTGAGCCACTGACACTTGTAAATCTGACACATTTGGAGCTGCTTTCTGCTGTGGAGGAGAGGTATTTTCCCCAATGGTGGTGTGGGCTGGAAAAGGAGGCTTCTGAGAGACAGCAGGGACCTGGCACAGGTTTGTCCTGCCTGGATGATGGGTGTAGTTTTGGCTCCTTGGTGACATCCTTCTTCCTACTTCCAGCCCATCCTTTCTCAGGAGCATGAGTAGCAGTGCTCCAAAGCCAAGGGGGAAGTTTCTCTTCCCTGCTGCATCGACAGAGTTCAAGCATCTGAGGCTGGGGTAATGCTGTTCCATCACTGGTGGCTGCACGGATTGAGTGAGAGCCAGAAAAGTGGATGTCAAGAAAGCACCAGCATGAATTCAACCTCTTCTCCTCCATTTGTGTTTAGTGTCCTGAGTTCACTCCATGCAACATCACACACATCAAATCCCCCAGCTCTTTCAGAACATCCCTCTGACAAGAGTAGGTGTCGTTTCCCTCCAGGTCAGAAGAGGGTTATAGCTTTGCAAAAAAAAAAAAAAAAAAAAAAAAAAAAAAAAAAAAAAAATTATCTGGCTTTGTTCCCTTTTCTAAATCAATCCTTCCCTTCTGGATTAGGTGGCACATCCCGTTGAGACCCGTGCAGCTGGGGATGCTGGTGTATATTTTCATAACAGAAACCTGCAAGCTGCCACAAGGCTAGAAAGAGCACCTGTGCTCCCTGGGGTATTTTCACACTCACTACCATCTTTCCATGCTCCAACTGATAACCAGAGATGAGGTAGGAAGCCACAGGCAGGAGCTGCGGTCACCTGTGTTTTTTGCACTGCTTTTGGGAGTGGCAAGTTGTACTCTTGCAAAGGGGTCCAACTGATGAAACCTTTCAGGGTGGGCAGGAGGCTGAGCCTTGCTGGAAAAGCCATGCTGCCATCCAGCCCGCGTGCTGGCTGTGAGGGTGGTTCCCTGGCATGCCACCAGCCCTGCCTCTTTCCCACTGGGATGAGGTTGAGGGGACACCCTGCTTCTCACCAGTGCTTTCTGGGCAGAGGGGTAGGTGCTTGCCTGCTAAGGCAGGTGTGTACCAATAACAGGGCACCCAGAGGAAGCTTAACCCCACAGAAAGTGAAGTGTTGCAGAGACTGCCTTGTTGATGGGCACAGGTAGGATAAGTACTCAGAGTCCCCTGTTCTCCCTTCAGCAGTGCCCTTCCATGTTCTTAATCACAGCCCAACATCTTAATATCCCAGCTCTACTGATGCTCCTGCTTCCTTTTAGGTGAGGGAGTGACTTTCATTTTGCTCTTGTTATTTTTGTGATGTTAGAAATCCACATATGCTGTGCTCCAAACAGGAAACTTTCAAGGCATACCTGTATGGGCTAGAGGGTAAGAGAGAGGAAAGAGAAACAGGAGAAAATCCCTCCACCCCAGAGCCCAGCAGGCAGAGCAGTTAGAGGGAGTGGGCACAAAGGTGGGGCACCGAGTACTGCAGGTGGGGGAAGCATCAGAAGACATGGTCAAGCTACGCAGGAATAGTAATTTTGAACCAAAACAGAGGAAGAAGCTGTTTAAACACAACTCTTTGAAGCTACACACCTGCTTTCAGAGCTCCGTGAGTCAGTGAAGGTACCCGTTTTTATGGCTGGAGACAAAAGGAGGTAAGACATATTTTGTGGGAAGACTAGCAGTCCTTGCAAGGCGTGTAGATGACGATTTTGGACCTGAGGTGAGGCGCGAGGCTTCTGCGGGAGCTGAGGAGACTGTAATGGAACTGGGGTGGGAAATGCTCTTCAGAAAGCCCACGTCGATCATCCCGCCCTTCGGGAAAGGGTTCTGCTGGCCTGTGGGGACCTCTAGTGTGAGACTTGGCTTCGCACAGGTCTCTGCTGTGGCAGGTGTTTGGGACTGGGGAAGGAAGTGGGATCTAGGGGGAAACACAGATGGGCTCCATCTTTTTTTCCCTGTCCGCTGCTGTGAAACAGGCTCCGGGTGTGTTCAGGGCAGGTGACATGGCTTGGTGACTGTCGCTCGTGGCTGGGCTGACGTGGCTTGATGTTACACAGAGAGCTGTGCTCATACTTTCTTGCAGCCCATCCAGATTTAACCTGTAACTCCACCGGTGGGCCAGCTCTGGTCTCTTTGTACCAGGGATTCTTCCCCTTGAAAATGCAGGTGACAACACCCCCCTTTGTCCTCTAGTACCAGAAGAAGTGATGGGTCCCCACAGTTCTGAATTCCCACGGAATCGTAACTCTGACAGTGTCTTAGAAGGCATTTTCCCTACCTGGTTTGTTCTTAGGGGTCCTGCTGCTGAACGTGGGTGGCTTGGCATCAGCTGCCTCACCAGCCTGTTGTCCTCTCCCCACTGCCCTCCTGCCCTGCTACCTATCCATTGGCTTTCTTTCCTCGGATGGTCTCCAGCTGGTGGCCAGAGAAGGAAGGTCTCTGTTTGCACATGGGTACCTGAGTGTCTCCTCCTGGGCATGAGGGCAGGGACCCATGAGCCATGGGGACACCTGTTTTTCTGGCACTGGCTGTGGCAGCTCTCACTGGAGTCTCGGGAGGCTGCAACCAAGATGGTCTGCAGGAAAGCTTGAAAGAAAGCTAGTGATGCAGTCAGAGAGTCATGACATGCTTCTCCCCATGCTCATGGCTTTGTGTAATTCACTTTCTCTTCTTTTCTCTTTGCTTTGCAAAATGCATCTTCCTTCCTTTTTTCATTCCTCTCCTCCTCCTTCTTTGTCATCTTCCTGTTACTGCAGCTACTGTTGTGGGATGGTTTAACTTTTTTACTCCCTACATTTGCCACCTGGGGAGAGTGCAATTATTTTTCATTAGTCTGTTTCACCTGTTCTCCACCAGTCTGGTTCCAAAAGTAAGGATGATTAAAGCACTCAGTCATTCAGGCTCACTTTGGCCAGATCGTTCTTGAGGCTTCTTTGGGATTTACACTTAAGAAATATGCATTCAGGAGACAGCTGGTTTTGAAGACCAGAAATCACCTGAGTCTTCTGCAGCCACAGGTCCATGAACTCTTCAGTGCTAGGAGAGGGAAAAGGAAGAGTTAAAATGTCCATGGACAGTGAGGGTCTCCTGAGCAGGGGGTTATATGTCTATATAGCCATTTTCCTGAATAAAGTACTACCAAATGTGGTTTTTTTCCCTTATCTGCAAATGCAGGTTCTAATAGAGGCTCAGCCAGAGGTTATTGCCATGTGGTGGGTTTACATGGGGAGAGAAGACTCTTACACAGATCTGTCTTGGGGGGGGGGGGGGGGGGGTTTTGATCACTTCTTTAAACAACAGGTGAGTTTTGTTTTTTTTCTTTTTCCTTTTAAATCTTGTTTTCCTTGACGTTTTTCCAAAATATAATTTATGCAGATTATAAAAAAATGTTACCGACAATGTTTATTAAGCAAAACTGCATCCCAGTGAAAGTTGAAATCAGGATATTTTGACACTGACTCTTGACTGAACAGTTTATTATTATTTTTTTTTTTAAGGAGCTTTTGCTCCAAACTCCATGAAAAGTTGTTTTTCTGTATGCCTTTCCTTCTTTCCCAACTGGCTGTGCAGGAGCTGACAGCAACTGACTGAGAGCCTGTGCAGAAGGTGACTACCCTAAAGAGGATTTAATAATCAGGCAGGAGGAGGTGCATCGGCATGTGGTGGGGACTCCACTTCCTGAGAGGCCCCGTTGTGGCCATGCCTCCCTTTGGTGGAAACCCAGGCTTTATCAAGAGCCAGAGGGACAAACTGCCAGCTCTCTCTGGGGACAAGCTGCCATGGGACTGAGGTGCGGGATGAGGACCACCAAGTGCCAGCTGCTGGTGACCAGCCTCTGTGTCATGGTGAGCAGGCAGGTTTGGGGGGATCTCTGCAGAACCGAGGTGAGCTGTTGCCTTTCCCATCCCCACTCTGAGAGGAGATCGTTTTCCCACGTTCTGTTTTTCGCGGGTGGAGGGCAAGCACAGCCAACTGCCTGAGTTATCATTGCACCATGGGCGGTTATCGCTGGCCACCAGCATCGCCCCCCCTCCTCTGATAGACTTCTGGTTTCTCAGGGCTGTCACACCACGGCAGCTCTTTCACAACTCAGCAGCTGCCTCCAAGGAGAAAGAAAAGGTTGCTGCTGACAGAATGGGTGGTTTTCAGCAAAAAGATATTTGCTCCTGTCTCCTTGGAGCAAGAGAGGATGACCTGCTGCAGTCATGCTTGCTGCTAGGAGGGTGGTCAGCTGCAGGTGGGAACAGTGAGGATATGAAACTGCAAGGCTTTGGTGGAAGTGTGGGTGAGAAACCTGTGGATCAGCACTCCAGAGCAAAAGCAATTCCAGAGACCCTTCTTATCAGCTTTTGAAGCAAATTCAAGAGGAGTTTCTGGACATCTGCTGTTCTAGCTGATGGGAAATGGTGAAAACTGGAGAACACTTCTTGTGGATGCTTTGACTTGTATGTTCTTGTTGCCTTTTCACTTCACCAAAACTTGCCAGCTTAATTATAATAACAACAGCAATAACAAAAATCTGTATTTAGTTCAAAGAGGGTTGGTGGCTTGTTAAGAGTATAATTAAAAGGTAATACCTTATTTTGGGCCACAAATGAAGTTTCTAGTTTTCCCAAATTTCAACATTCCAAGACTGCAGTGGCTGTAAGGTGGTTCTCTCTTCCAAATAACAGAACATGCCACTTGGAGGAAATGAAAGGAGGATTGGTACCAAGCAGGTTTAGAGGAGACATTAAGGCACAGCTGCTGTGGATGGTTATAATCACATTCTTGCCGTTGGGAGGATTTTAGACTGGTGTTTCTCAGAAATCGGAGCTAACTGGTGTTGGACTTAATATTTTTCTGGGCATGGGTCAAGATATGCAGTAATACACAGTCTGAAGGATCAGAGGGTGCCACAAATTAGGTTAGACAAAATGCTATGGTTTGGATGGATTTAGTCTTTGAGACTGTAAGCCTCCAGCAAAAGCTCTTAGAAAATGTCACACAGTGGGGATTATGTTGAAATTGTACTGTCATGTTTGACACAGGTATAGCTGCCTCGTGTTTCTGTATTGTAAAGGCACAAAATGATTAAGCCTTATCTTCGGAGCTAGGAGTAGCCTTACATTTTGTATTTTCCAGGCTCATTACACTAGATTTGGAGCTGGTTTTGCTGCTGGTGCCTTTGTCCCAGCTCTGCCACCAGTCATGCTGCAAGGAGCACAGCCCTAGAGCCAGGTGATATCAGAAATGTTCCCTCTCCATCACCTGGAGAGGTGATGTGCAAGTGGTTACCCCATGCCTTAAGCATACCAGTGCTCTCAGGGGTGGGACAGAAATAGAAAGACCAGCAACAACTTGCAGAGACAGAAACCACCCCAGAGAGCTTAGGGTAGTACAGGACTCAGATCTTTGCACTCTACCATAGGAAACAGAGCCAACAGAAGGCAATGAGACTGGTAATAGCAAAGAGCAAAGCAGAGAACTTCACCCCTGCTCAAAACCCCTCTTGAAGCTGGCAGCCCTTACAGCCACCTTTGCACAATTTAACAGAGTGGGGGGACACAGCACAGGTGTGCTGCAAGAGCATCGATCCTCTCAGTTTTCTTCTTGTGATGGAAATTTAATCCACAGGTACTGGCCAAGAGACTGTGGGCTGCACAGTCTCACATGTACTCATTATGCAAGAGAGAAAAACAGCTTTAGTATCTTTAACTGTCTAGGGTTTGTCCTTTATGTGCGTTTTGGGGTACACGTGGTGGTCTCTGAATGATGAGGCTGTCTGCATTTCCATGGGGTGCAGGAGTGTCCAGACATACCTCAAACCTTTGTGTGCACCCAGCAGGAGCTGCTGCCTTGTAAATCCTTTCCTGAAACCCTTCTTTTCCAGCTGCTGGGGCTCTCCATCGCCACGCTGAGCACAGTCACCCATTATGGGCTCCATTTCACACTCATCAGCAACGTCTCCCTGGACAGCAATGCCTACAGGGCCATCCACCACACAGGTACGTTGTGGTCACATCCCAGTGAGACCTTTGATGATACCTGGAGCTGCAAAATTCCTTACAGCAATAGAGGAAAATTCAGGGATATCTCAACAGGAGGAAGGAGCTGGGGTTTGGAGGCTGCATTAGGACTAACACAGTCCCACAGGCATTTTCTTTCCCCAGATCAGACCTGCATGCCTGTAACCAAAGGATGCTGTAGGTGCACAGGGTGCTTAGGTGCTTCTGCATTTGCACCTATTCCTCTTCTCTGGCCCCTGTGCTGTGGTAACTCAGGAACTCCTCAGTCACTGCACTGAGGCTGGCAGGAGACTGGAAGCACGGGAAGAGGAACTACAGGAGTTGAAGCAGAACATAGGAAATTGAGGTTGGGAGGAGAAATACTTGGCAGCACCTCAAACTTTTCTGAGGAAACGTGCAGTATTTTCACTTTCACAAGGGAGAAGTATAAACTGAGTAGGTACAAGGCTAGAGCAAAGGTAGCCCAGATACTAAATACCCTGCTCACCACTGCTGCACTCGCATCTGCTGCTTCTCCCAAGCTGCACTCTGGGCTTAAACACACTCATATCCTCTCGAGATCCTGATTCTCAATTTCAGTTTAACAAGGCAGGTGTAAAAACTGTGTTAGTCCAAGGCTAAGGTACATTCCTTCCCTGTTCCTACACATAAATGTTGGCACTGACTGCAGCCTTGCAGGCTGTCCCACACCAGCCACCCATCTCCAGAAATGCTTCCCCTTGCCTTGTTTGCAAGCATTACCTCTTCATGGTTAGGCTAGCAACAGCCCTGCTGGTAGTGGCTCCAGGGTAGTGGCTGTGATCCTGCCTGAGTCAGGAGGAAACCAGAGGGGTGAGTGTTGCACCAGATTAGCAGTGCCCATAGTCCTGACAGAGGCTGTGGGACAGCTGCTGCACACCAGCATCCCCCATTTGGGGGGGGATCCTTATCAGAATGCTGAAGTGATTGGCAGCTTCTGGTCTGTTGGGTGGACCAACACCATTTTCGGCTGCTTCACTCTGCTGGAGCTGTGGGAACCACTCGGAGGTTTACAGCCCTGCCTGACATACACAGCAAAGCATACAGAGACAGAGGATATGGAATAAATTACAGAAAAATTTGAGTTCTGCAACCTGGTCATTTGGGGCCAGCTCCCCAAAATGCACTTTTTTGGCCCCTCTCTGGGTTAAGCATCACACTAGGCCTCTGGCATCTGACCACAACTCCCATGTCTGTTTTCCTTCCAGCTTTTTACTTTGGCATCTGCCTGAGCATGACCCTGATCCTGGCAGCCCTGCTGAGCTCTGCGGCCACGGTGCGGGAATCGCAGTGCCTCACAGCCATGGTGCGTATCCATACCCACAGGGACCGGCTGGGAGGGGTTTTTGGTCACTTGGGGCTGGCCCCATAATGTGTAGTGCTGGGAGCTGCATTGCCTTATGCCTGAGAGAATGCTCGCCTGGGGAAGGAGGTTCTGTTGTTCCACCTTGTGCTGCCAAGGGACATTTTTCAAAAAGTGCGACCTTGCAGAGCTCTTCAAGCTGTGGATTGCATCATTCTGTGCCTAGTTTCTTTTGCCAAGGTCCTGTCTATGCAGCTTTCAGAGGGAAGGTGTTTATCTGCCAAGCAACTAACGTGATGACAATTCCCAGAGTATTTCTTCCCCTCATCAAGTCAACACATGTTTGTGTTGGGAAACGTTAGCAGTGTGGTTTTGAGTCTCACATGCTTCCCCTGACTTGTGACAGCAAAATTGGCCCCTTTTTTTCCCACCTCACTGCAAACATCCATACAAAGCAGGGCAGCAGGCATGGGGGATTTGGGCAGGACCCTGAATTTCAGCCTACAAAGAGAGGGTGGAGAAATAACATAAGAGTTGAAATCCCCCCTTTCTCCTCTCCATCAGCCTGTTTGGGCCTGGACCATGTTGACAGTAGTAAACTGCACTGTGAGCTAAACTCCATTTCAAAATAGAGCCTGCATGTGGGGCTTAGCCTGCACAGAGCAACTTCCAGCCTTGCAGCTGGAGGGATAAGTGGTAGAGGGCTGCTCACTGCATGTTTTCCCATGTGAAGGGCAGAGTTAACAGGTAGGTAGGTTGTTGAGCATGAAATCTTGCTTAATATAAAATAATTGCATTGCTGTCATACACTAACTTTAAAGAGATTTATCTAATCTGTGTAATTGGGGGAAATGATACTGATGGCAGAAATGAGAAGCTGACACCTGAAAATTCAGTGCAAAGCAGCCACTGAAATTAATGTTTTCACCTTCTCAATACATCATCTTCCTTTCTCTGTTCGAGATGCCTGAAGGGGCCTGAGATCCCATGAATTAAGCAGAATATGTGTAACTCCCCTCTCTTTTGCTGAAGTGTCTTTAATGAGTGCCTGCAGTTAGCACATATAAACCAACAGATGGGAATGTACAGATCCGTGGAGAATGTCATGGCTGCCTGAAGATACAGTTACAGTTTACTTCTCTGTAGTTATTTGTTGCCTTACTCTCTGGTATAGTTTGGGACATGCGACTTCATAGAACAGGCTGTTAAAATAATAATAAAGAGAGCCAACATATCCTGAGCGAACTCCAGAGCTGCTGTTCAAAGAGCACTGTCCAAGGGCCACATGGTGCTGCTTTCCCTTCCCGTTGGAACGTGGGTGATCCTTTCTTCCAGCCACCCATCATCTCCCCCAGCCTGGCTGCTTTGGGGTATCACAGTCAAACTTTGCTCGACAAAACAACCTCTGGCTGGCAGAACCCTCAAATTAAGTGTTTATTTCTGTGGCTCCTAGTGCATCCTGTTGGCTTGTTTTTATCTTCCACAGTTTGGGTCCTCTGTGGGATGTGGCCGTCTGCATCCCCCGATGGCACGTTAGTATGGAAGTCACGGCATCGCTGCCTTGCGGGGAGCAGAGGAAAGGTGCGAGATGCCTTCCCCGCAGCTGTGGCGACGAGGCTTCATCCCACGCTGCTCTCGGCAGGGATAAGGGGACGCCTCTTGGGTGCCTTTGAGCTCCGTTTCCGCCGTCTCCGTGCCGAGCCGCGCGGGGCCGCTCCAGCGCCGCGCTCCGCCGGCCCGCCCGCCGGCCGCCTGCCCGCTCCGGGACATGCCGCGGGACGGGAGCGGCCTCCGTGACCCCGGCGGGGTGCTGGCACGTCCCCAGCCCCCAGGAATTAGCTGGAACCCTGGGAGACACTCAAGAGATGGCCACTAGCAAGGGTATTCTCGGCTCTAAGTCGTTCAAGGAGCTCATCTGCGTCTTATATCACACGGGGGCTTTGCCTATTTCTATAAATCACCCCCTCCCAACGATATCTTTCACCTAGGGCCAGGTTGCTGCTTGTTTTGCCCCCAGTTCCCACTCCCAAGGCACACATTTAATCTTTGATCTGCCAGCAAGAAGCGAGAGCAGGGAGAGCCAGCCCTGACGGCTGCAGTGAGGTGCAATCGTAGGCAGGAGTGGGGTTTGGCCCTGTGGGGCTCCAAAACTGGTCGATGTGTTGTCCAGCCCTGCTGATCCCTGCTGTGCTGTAGCTCACAGGAGCGATCAGCCCTGCTGCTTGGAGCTTTTTTTCTCCTTCTGCAATAGAGAGTCTTTCATCTTTCCCCGCTATTGATTTTAAAGGAGTTTTCCTCCCTGTATGGAGCGTGTCTTATTTAGAAGAACATTTAATTCACCCTTTAATCAAAGAGGGAAGACACCAGACTATTTGCCTGACATCTGTGGCTGTCCAGAAAACCAAGCCACACGTGGGGGGTGTCTGCATCGATGTGGCTGGTCCACCACAATGCCACTTGGTAAACCAGCCACCCTGGGGAAAAGCTGACAAGGATGCAGATTTGGCTTACAGGAGCTTGCTTTTTTTTTTTTTTTTTTTTTTTTTTTTTGTGTGTGTGTGTGTGTGTGTGTGTTTGGATTATGTATTGTCATGCTGCCTGGCTGTCTGGAGGTTTGTGTGCCTACAGAGGAGGAGTGTCTGGTCTTTGCAGTCCTTACTGGTGCTGTTCTAATAACAGCAATGGGCGCACAGTGGTTAGAAATCAGGACAGGTCAAACTGGTTTAAGCACGTGCATCTCAGGAGATTGTCTTCTAGTTGCATTAGCAGCATCATGAGACTGGAGAGATGCTACTGTGCATCCAGTGCTGCTTGTGAGGAAGCTGGTTCCAAGAAAGTAACTGAGAACTTAAGGGTAAAAAATTAGGCTCTAAAATCCAGGAATATTACACCTAAGGCTCCTCTTAAACAGGGAGAATAGCAACAGGCTTATTGACTCTTCTCCAGCTCAGGCAAACTCTGTTTTCTGGTGATCCACTGCCCATCATGCAGTCAATCCTGAATGTAAATATCCTGCAGCTCTCACAGCCCCTGGAGGCCATGTCGCTATTGAAGGGGAAGAAAAGGAAGGAAAACAGCAGTTTTCCTAGTGCTATTTGCACAGAGGAAAGACTCTGCTACCAGTGAGGTTTAAAGCATCATGTGTTGGTTGTTACCTGGTCAGACAGAGAAAGGGAAAGAAAAGAAAAATCAGGGAACAACATGCCAGCCATAATATCCCAGCTGAAATTCTCACATCTGAACTTTGCAGTCGAAAACCCGACTAGTATAGAGGAAAATTTGTGCCAGGATTGAGCAGATGTTCCAAAAAAAATCAGTGGAAAATGCCTCAGTGTATGCCCAATATAACCCAGTTTTTCATCAAGATTGATGAGCTAATAGGGCCAGCACACAGCACTGTTTGCTTTATTATACCCAGGTGTAGGCCAGTGTGTAGAGGGTCCTTAATATCACTGCAGCACATTTCAGCATCTTCCTTTCTAATTTAATCTGCCTCTTGTGTTCTCCCTCATGGTGCAACACTTCTGAGTGAGGCATCTGTGTGCCAGTGACAGAGCTGGTGCTGAGGACAGATTCCTCTTTCAGACTGATGTCACTGACTATGTTTGTTCTGTGGAAGGGCAAAAACATTGCGTGCTTTTAGATGAACTGGGTCAGGCAGGGAGGGACACAACCTGATGGATGCCATCTGAAGCTTGCCCCCTCCATTCCCTGCCCCTGGACTCTGCAGTCTGGCAGGGAACTGGCCTTTGCAATGACCACAGCAGCACCAAAAAGCAGCTGGAGCAGAGCAGGGCAGAGGTCAGCTCTTTCCTTGGAAGTGTAGGAGTTTCTGCCAAACACAGCTACAGACACAGTATGAGCTAAAGGATCCCTCCCTCTTCCAAAGCAGGCATCCTTCACCAAAGGAGAAGCATCAGAAAGGCGAATTAAAAGAAACATCAGCCAACAGACAGGGTGCTGTTCCTGTGGATTCTGCCAAGTCTGTCAAAGAGAAATTGTTCCTTGCAGCAAGGATGGAAGCAAGGTCATTCATAAAAGAGTAATTGATGTCTGCCTGGTGACAGCCCTCCACGGGGCTGATGTGGCTGTCTCTCGCAAAGGGAGCAGGCAGCCTGTGGCTGGCTCCGAGGAGCTCCAAGGGTCTGGGAGATGGTGAACCAGCCTCAACCCTTCCACATTTTGTATGCAAACTGCAGGTTGCCTTTTTCTTTTTTCTCCAAATGTCTTCTAATGTGATTAGAAAGTTGCTCTTCCAAAAACCTTTTGGCTGGGAAGGGAAAAAGCAGACTATAATTCATTTATAAGATGTTCTCGGAGCCATGTAATTGCTGTGTACCAGCTGGATGGGGGGGGGAGCTTCCCAAAGGGCTGTGTCTCGGTATTCCCAGAGAAACCAGGCAGAAATAAAGGGAGAGCTGATGCTGAGGGACTGAGATGTGGGGTGGAGCTGAGGAAGGGAAGATGAGAAGGAGGATTTTTATCTGCTGGGAGTTCTGACCCCAGAGAGATGTTGTAAGTGCTGGAGCTGGTGGGGAAAGGAACAGAGAGGACAGGGTAAGAAATCTGGGTTGTTACTGGCATCCTGTTGCTCACAGTCTCTGGGTTCATGGTGGGTCACCTGTATGATAACTTTAATGGAATGATATGCAGAAGAGTGGTCACATTGCTGTCAAAGCTGGTTTTTCTATATGACTGATTTCTTTTTTTTAATTTTCTTGTCTTTGAACTTGATTTTGGTGAAAATGCTGTTTGTTTGGTGGGGAAGTTGTTGGAGGCAGTGCAAAATGCAGGGTGTAGTCCTACTGAGGAGCAACCTGACATGCTTGTGTAACCTCACCTCCTCCCTCCAGTTTGTGCTGTACCTGCAGGGCTGAACCCCCCACTCCAGCTGGGTTTTGGTCTGAGATATCTTGCCCTGCAAGCTCTTCCACATCTTCATGACTTGTAACCACCTTGTCATGTTAGTGTTTGATCAGACTTTTCCTCTCATCTTCTTTAGGGTCTTGGTTGATCTCATTTCAGCTCCTAGCAAGGCAGCGAGTGATCTCATCAGCTATATGGCCAGGCAGCTGCCAAAAAAATAAATGAAAGGAGAGACTGGACATACATAATTTAAGATTTTTCGTAAGAGCTGTACCAGGGTTTTCCCCAGTGTCTGATGCAGAGCCTGAAACAAGGCAGCCCCCAAAGAAGTGGTGACTACCAGTGGCAGTCTTGTTCCAGGAGCAAAGTCCCCAGGTAGGGCAGAGAAACAGAACAGATGGACAAGAGCCAGCAAAAGGATTTTACTGGCACATTCACTTTCATTTCCAGGATTTGAAGTAACACATTTTCCTTTCTTGCTGCTTATGCATGAGTTTGGAGCTTCTTTTTTTTTCTTTTTCTTTTTTTTTTCTTTTTTTTTTCTTTTTTTTTTTTTTTTTTTGTGAAGCAGAACTGGTAGACACAATGTTCTTCTCCCTCTCTTAAGCTTGAATTCGGTAAAATTTCATGAAAGATTTAAACTTTTTCAAGCTATTTCAACTATATCATACAATGAAAACAGTCATAGAAAAAAATTAGAAATCAAAATAAGATGCAGTCATCTGGGTAAGTTTCCCACAAAATGTTGTTTTGAAAGAGGCACAGTTTCATGGAAAATTTGTGTGGGCATTAATTTTCAACCGATGCTTATTCATCATCTTTTGTCATTCCAAGACTAAGCTGCAGATTCGTATTGGATGAGCCCATTTAGCCTTCAAACACTTTACTGGCATTTTCCCTTCCTTTTTTTTTTTTTTTTTTAAATGTGAACAAGATCATTTGGTCCAGCTGTCACAGCAGGCAAGTGCTTTTTATATCAGGGTGTGTAGGTTTTTTGGTCCAGATTTGTTCAAACAAAAACACAAAGCATGTAACTTCCAGCTCTGCGAGCCTAGGGAAGAAGACAAGAGTCAAACCATGTCCTTCATTGTTGCTGTTATTGTTTAGACACTTCAGGGTCAGTTTCTGGCCTTGATTATATTTCTGTCATCCTGTTGTCTAACTAGGATGGTGCTGATCTAAGAAGGCAGCTTGGCCACTCAGCTGCCACCTTGCTCACAGACTAAGTCCAGCTCCTCTTCCAGAGCAGGTTGATTTCTAGCTCTATCCCAGTTATTTGCTCCTTTATGGACTAGCATCTTTGAAGCCAATAGCCAAGTTTTAAATGCATGGGATTGAATCCCAGGAGGAAGGAGATGCTATTCTGGAGCACAGTTTTGCAGCAGAAGGAAAACATTACTGTAAATATAATGTTTTATACCTCCCTCTCTTTGTCTAAGAGGAATTTGGGCAGAATAGATTAACTGCACTGCAGAAAGCTGCTGTTTTTTTCGTCAAACTCTTCAACTGGCCACAGTGTAATTAGAGGGTTCCTAATGGGGAACCACATTATTGTCCATCTAATTTCTTTTAAGTAACTGACATTATGAGGGATATTAAAAGAAGGTGATGTTTAAACTTTAATGAAACTTGCTCAAACAAGCATATTAAATGTGTCCTGATTGTGTTTGCAAATGGGTATTTTCCTCCCCAGGTTGTAACTGTTGGTATTTTTCCTCTTTATCCTCAGGGATTTTTCTGTTTTGCTCTGGCCTTTTGTGGATTGATCCCAGCTGCCTGCTGGAGATACACACACAGCACAGAGGTAAGTGTTGGCTGCTAGGAAATACCACCAGCATCTCATCAGAGATTTTTTTTTTGGTAGCAACTATTTCTCCCATAAAAGGAACATCTGGTGTTAATTAAGTCATCCATACTGAGGTCTGTCACATCCATGCTCTGTTGCATCCGTCCTTTGGAAGAACAGGGTCACCTTCATCAGCTGCCTCTTCAATGGGATCATCTGAAGGGAGCTGCCCATGGAAAACCTCATGCCGGGTGAATGCTTTGTGCTGAAGGCAAAACAAAATGCAAGTCTCTTTAGCTTTGGGAATCTATTTTTTTTTTCAGGGGATGTTTGCTTTGTTTTGTTTTAAATGAGATGCTTGACTTCTGAAAAGTCATTTCCAGCTGGTTCTAATTCCTGCTAAGGTCAATTGGGAGCCTCTATTAGAAGGCAGTGGCAGGTTGTTCTCCTGGCAGTGGCCAGGAGAAACTCCCCAGAAGTGGGTTTATTAAAAGGTAGCAGTGGTACATGAAAAAACACAAGAGTGAAAAATGGTTTTTTGTGTCACTGTCTATTTTGGGCTAGAAAGAGGAGATTATAGAAGGCTGAATTTGGAAGAAAGTTGGGCTTTGAATTGTTAACCCAGAGTTTGCTGGTGCTGTGGCAGATGGGCAGTGTGGAAGATGCCAGGTGCTGGGTTAGTTGGTCTTAATTCCCCTTTTTGCATCCCTGCACTCAAAAAATACAAAATTTAAGAGACTTGGGAGTGTAAAAAAATCATGACATCTTTCTTTTGAAAGCACAACAGCGGTATTTTTGGCAAGTACCTAAATAATTCAGAAAAGTGCTTGGAACTTTGATAGATGCTTCATGCAGTGGCTCAGTCCTTGTCTCTCTATTGCTCCTCCCCAGCCCTAGGCATGTGCCATAACCTGCAATGTTCTGGGCACCAATGAGGATGTAATGTGAAACATCATCTCAGTGAATTAGGGATTGATGCTGCCAGCTCATCTATTTAGGGCTACATATATTGGGGGGGATCAAAGACCAGTGTGAAGTGTCAGAAGGCTAGCCTTGAGATTTCCTTGGAGGAAATTTCCTTCGATGGAGGAGCACAACTCCATCAAAATCCCGGAGACTCAGTCCATACTAGGACTGTGGCAATTGTTTTTGCAGGCACAAGGAGCCCTGTCCTGTAATAGTTCAGTGTCCTGTGCATAAATTAAAACCCAGTCCTTCTGAAAGCAGAAGTCAAGGTTAAG
Organism: Chamaea fasciata; assembly: GCF_029207755.1. Lineage (NCBI taxonomy): Eukaryota > Metazoa > Chordata > Aves > Passeriformes > Sylviidae > Chamaea > Chamaea fasciata. Next base: position 15,598,071 of record NW_027094092.1, on the reverse strand, counting down.
GTGGGGGATAAGGTCCTGCTTTTCTAGAAAGTTTTCCCAGAGCTGACCAGTGCCCACAGTAGTTGAAAATCCTTTGAAATGTGCAGGTGGCTACACTGGACCAGGCTAAAGTTGCTGCCCAAAGTAGGAGCTGTTGGCCAAGGAGATTTTTGGCTGACCTGCTGTTGGCAAAGGTAGCAGCATGAAAACCCAGCAAGCACAAAGTAATGCTTTTTCAGATGCCAGCAGCTTGTGGCCCAGGTGTCTGCTGGTGGCACCTGCTGGTGCCTTTGCCTTTAATGTTCTCCTTGGGTTTTTCCTCTGAATTTGTCCAACTGCTTTGGAAAAGTAAGGGTGAGTGCTGATGGCACAACAGCATCTTTTATCTGTACACTTAACTGGCTGAAGTGAATTCAGTCAGACCTGAGACATCCAAGAAAAAAATGTCTTTCTACAGCCTCTTTATTTTTTGTTTTATTGTTTCAGGCAAAACTACCAACGTTTATTACATTCCTTCTAACAGTTTAATATGGAAAAAATTTGGTTTTCATGACCAACACAGAAGGGAGCACAGTTTCCTCCTTCTTCTGCAGATTGTAAATTGTAGATTGAAGCAAAGGCTGTGTCAGTAGAGAGGAAATGTCACCAGAAACTATCTGGTTGGCATTGTGAAATTGTGTTTTCTAAAGAGACTATTTATTTAGTTTTACTGTTAATCTACATACATGGTGTAGGGCATAAAAAGACTGCAAGAAAAAGGTTGTATGTTGGGTTATGTAATACAGGGATGTGCCATGCAAAAAATATTTTGATGAAAATATTTAAAGGAGTATTGCTTTGTATATATCTCTGAACCAGTACATCTGTTTTTACTTCAAATTATTTTCATGGGCTTTTTTTTGCTATGAGTGCCCTGCCCACAAATGAACCCATGGTTATGGTTAGCTTTGTTAATTGGTTGGGATTCTGTAAGCAAAACAGCTTCCACTAGGCAAAATTAGGGGGTTTGTAGAAGGTTGACTTTCTGGGCAAAGAAAACCAGCAGTGTTTCTGACAACAGAGAAAAAAAAAAAAGCCACATTAGAGACCATCTTGTGTTTCTCTGCTTTCTAAAATCTAAGGAAAAGCAGGGAATATAAATGAGGAAGATTTAATTAGAAGTGTCACTTACAGAACATTGGAAATTTAGTTTTGACTGGAAAGTAACCCATCTCACTAGAGAGAGAAATGCATATGTGAGAGAAAAATACAGGTGACGGAAAGAAATGCAGATGTGCCTGCCCCTCCAGGACACGAGCATATGATACAGAAAATTGAATGAAGTAGGGAGAAGATATCTGAAGTCTCATTATAGAGCTGTTTTTTCCCTTGTCTTTCTCAAAATAAAGAGCCAAATTCAAGCAGGTGTCTTCTGCTGCCTACTGCATGTCAGTACTCTCAAAAATAGTTAATTGTGGTAATCAGGGGGGAGAAAATCAAACCCAGCCAAGTGGGTGGGTGTCTTGTAAGCCTGATGGGATGTACACAGCTATCAAGAAAGGAACAGAACTGAGGATATAAAACTGAATATGAATATGGCCATTACATGTGCCTGAATCACTAAGAGCACCGAGGGGTACTGCCCCCACGTTCATGGCTAGAACAAAACTTTCAGTTTTTCCCATGAAAAATACATTGACTTTCCAGTGGAATGCCAGACAGAAAATTAGGCTGTTAGTTTTGGAAATGCCAGCTGGGAGCTGGTGTCAGTAGTTCCTGTCCTCTCCCTCCCTGCTGGCAAGGTGCCGAACACAGGCAGCACTGAAAATAGTCCTCCCCTCCCTTTGCAAGCTGGGGATAGGAGGTCTCCCCTGCACTAATCCATGGCAGATGCTTCAGTGGTTTACTCCTGTAGGTTAAAAAAAAAAAGATTAAAAAAAATTCTACATTTTCCTCATAAAGCAGACCCCTCTTACAGAAAATCATCTGAAACAGTAAAACCCAATACTCAGTTGAAAAATTGTTTTTGTGGTTATTATCAAGAGACAATAGCTAGAAATGTTGTTTGAACATGATGAAAACAAGATGCCTATTTTGCCTGTGTGGCTCTTTCAGGGCCTTTTTTACAGTACTTCCTACAGAGAAGCTGGGCAGGGAGGAAAGGAAGAGTTATTTGTAAATATTTGATATTCTCAGACCTGGGCACTGTAAACAAAACTAATCTTCTCATTTCCCATTCTTTTCTGCTTTCATGACCTTCTGTAACTTCTGGAAGTATTCTTTCAGACAGATGTAGAATGTTTTAATTTCAAGTTATCCACATTCCAGATGGACTCGATGTCACCATAGTCTGTTTTCTTGAAGTGATGTATGCCAGACATGCAGCAGTCATGAACCTCAGATTTATCATGCTTTATCCTAAAAGGTTGCATCCCAATTGTTCCTCTTCTTGGTGGGAGATGTGGTCTTGGTAGGGAAGTGTTGCAGACCTGTCTGAGTAGGGACAGTGGCGCAATCGAAGTGACTGAGACACTGACGAGCATGGGAGGGCAGAGGGGATGGGATTACCTCTACACAAGGTCTTTGCTGGAACTGCTGTGGTAACCACAGAAATCACGAGGTTTACGGATGGTTTTCAGCCACATTAGGAAGTCCTGGTTCCTGAAGCCAAAGAGCTGAGTTTTGTTTTCCAAAGTTATCTTTATGGCAGTTCCTTTCCCACAAACTGCTGTCTAAGTGAGGTCCCTCTGTCATTCACAGCATGGCCAAAAAGAGCAGGGATGTGGAATGCAGAGAGGGATGTAGGAGAGATATGCTACATCTAGCACAGCTGGTGGGAAGGGCTGCTGCTGCTTCCTCCTCCTGCTTCCCAGCCTTCTTTCTCTCCTTACCCATTAACTGCTGCTTTACAAACCTGTCTGCATAGGCTGGTGCAAAGCTGTTCTTGCAGCTGCCATACAGAAGATTTGGTACTCTTACTAACCAACACAAAACCAGAATCATTAAGGTTGGAAAAGACTTTTAAGATCATTGAGTCCAACCTTTGACTGTCAGCTAGACCAGAGCACTTAGTGCCATGTCCACTTATTTCTTGAACACTTCCAGGGATGGTGACTCCACGGCAGCTCATTCCAATGCCTGACCAGCCCTTCAGTGAAGAAATTCTTCCTGATGTCCAGCCTGAACCTGGAACAGCTTGAGGCTCTTATACTGTCACTTGTTGCCTAAGAGATGAGACAAACCCCCACCATGCTATAGGCTCCTTTCAGGTAGTTGCAGAGAGCAATAAGGTCTCCCCTGAGCCTCCTTTTCTCCAGGCTAAACTACCCCCACCTCCATCTCACTGCATTTCCTCTCCAGACCCTTCACCAGCTCCATTGCCCTTCTCTGGACATGCTCCAGTACTTTCAATGTCTTTCTTGTATTGAGGGGCCCAGAACTGGACACAGGGATCAAGGTGTGGCCCCAGCAGTACCCAGTGCAGAGGGACAATCACTGCCCTAGTGTGCCCTGCTGGCCACACTATTTTTGATACAAGCCAGGATGCCCATGGCCTTCTTGGCCACCTGGGCCCACGCTGGTTCATTGTCAGCTCTTACCCAGCACCCCCAGGTCCTTTTCCACTGGGCCCATTTCCAGGCACTGTCATCTAAGCCTGTAGTGCTGCTTGAGGGTGTTGACCTCACTTGACCAAAGTGCAGGACCTGGCACTTCGCCTTGCTGAACCTGAGGTTTGGGGTTATGTTCTGGGCCCTGCTGTGAAAGAGGCCAGAAGAGTTTCTATTCCACATCACCTTCTGCTGTTCCCTTTCTCTCCAGCAGCTGAGCCAGTTCTTGCAGCAACCCAGTGGCCCTGGCCTCATGAGCCGGGATGGTAGGGTGGGTCCGTGACACTAAAATTGCTGCAACATAAAAGGGGTTTTGCAAATTAATGAGCATTTTAATTACAGAGATTCGTTCACAGGTAAAAACATAAAATGGATTAAATTACAATTTCCCAACTCAGGAATTTGAAACTGGTGCAAATAGTTGTCCACAGTTCTGTAAAGGCCTGATTCCCCATGTCCTCTGAAGAAAGAGGTTGCTTGGATTTGCACTAGATGCAACGATATGGTGATCTCTTAATTATCAAATGGTTTCTCAGGTTGCTGGGTGTTTTCAAAATGAGTTTAACCTGTGACTTTTGACTCCACATGAGTGGAATGGCATTAGCCCCTTTGTGCTGTACTGCTTGTACTTCAAGTATAAATGCAAGGATTTTGCGTTTTATGGGTGGGGAATGAATACAAGCCATTCCTCTACATCCTGATTCTCCTGAAGCCTTACTCTGCTTCCTTCACAGGGGCTTGTCTGCTTTCCCCTCATCATGCTGGGAAGTGGAAATGGAGTCCTCTATGCTTTGTTAGCAAGCAAGGTGGTACCTTTTGAGATGGCGATTTTCTAACCTGTTAGAAAGCCTGGGGTACAAGGCTGGAATTAACAGCTGCAGTGTTAAATAACAAACATTACCAGGCCTGGGTCTTATTCTTGAGCAAATCAGCTTCCCTGCTCCCTTCTCTGCGTATGGAACCAGCTCTGGTCTTCTGTCTGTGGGTCTCTCTCCCGAGCAGCATCTTTGCACAGCCAGAGGCAGCATTGCCTGGGTCTCCAGGAGGGAAATCATCTCTTACCATGCATAAAACCAGCTCATGCATCTTGTTTCTGCAGATATGTAAGGAACAGCCCATCACTGCCCAGTAAATTTCTTAAGTGTAGATGTCCTTCCTCTGTGGGTTTCCTAGGGTGTGTTTGTGTATGCCATTGCCGTCTCTGGTGTTTGTTGGGGCAAAGTCTTGCAGGGACTGAAATGCTTAAATGCAGACTGAAATCCTAGAGATTTTAATGGGACTTAAACACAAGCTGAAGGTGTGCTCAAGTGTTTTTCTGAAACCAGACCTGAAGCATATAGATAGGTTCCTTTTGGGTTTTGATTCAGGGGGCTGGATCAGGATTGTAGCCCCCTACAGGGGTCTTCCAAGAACATTTACAAAAATTATTGATGTTGCTGTGAAAATGCTGTGAACTGTCTGAAATGCTCCTTGCTCTTGCTGGTAATCTAGGAGGCACAATCTCTTTAAAAGCACCAAGCTTTTCCCAGTCTCTGAACTCCATGGGAAAAACAAAAATGAGGGAAACCCCTCCCTCTTCCTTAATATTTTTTAATACTGTGCCTCTTTCCCAGTGTTTATGTTCTCACCACCCAGCGACTGCCCACTCCCCCCAGCGAGACACTGCTCTCCTTTGTCTGAGCCTCCACACAGGCATTTGCACTCACGGGTTCCATAATTTATGGCTGCCCCGGCGCTGAACCCACCCGGCCCCGTTTCTGCCGCTTTCTGTGGCAGAGCCGGAGCTCCCGTCTCCAGCCCTGACACCTGAGGCCACTCATAGAGTTGCTATCGTTGCAGCACACCCAACTTTCATGCACCTGTAGGATGCTCAGCACAGCCACCACCCACTCGGAGGTGACAGGGCTGCCCTGGGACTGGCTCTATTGCTGATACCACTGCTTTATAAGCTAAAACTGTTTTCAGTGTTTCACTACTGGTTTATAAGCCAAAACTCTTTTCAGTGCTGTTCAGTGCTTTCTGTTGGGAAGCAGTCTTGCTTGGCACTGGTTTCAAGTGCTACAGGTGAAAGCACAGGGATGGCTGGGATAATTTGACCCCAGTTTTGGGGAGGGGATGTTCATAAATTGCTGGGCTGTGTGTTTTGAAAGACGGGACACAAAGGGTCAGTGTGGGCCCTCGGCAGGCTGTTGGCTTTGCAGTTCTGTTATAAAATGGACAAAAAATTAATGGTTTTTTTTTTTTTTTAAACAGAAAAGCAACAAACATAAAAAAGCTAATCCAAAAAAACCCAAGAGGACCTTGATATACTGGTGATGCTCACAGGTGTGCAGCCACAGATCTGGAGGATTTAGGGGAAAAAAATCCTTGTTGATATTGATTAACTGCCTGCCTGGGTTCTCTGCACTTCTCTATAAAGCATCTGGTGCTCTGTCACAGACACAGAGCAATGCTGCATCTGAGTAGCACAGAGGTGGCCTCTGGGTTTTATGGCTTGGCTGAGGACAAGGCTCTGATGTCCCCCTGCCCATGGGCCAAGAGGGATGTATAGGACCCACACAGCTAGAATCTGCTGTTCTTTTGGGGATGTGGAGATAGGAAATGAGGAGGTGAGCAGTGTAACAGCTCAGGACTTTCTCATGTTGTGTTTTGTTCAAGAATGGGATGGAAGTGCTGAGGCTGGAGAGAAAGAGTTTTCGCTTTTCCTGAATTTTTTGTTCCACAGCAGTTTTTGGTCTGCCTCTTTCTGTATATACAGCAGAAAGTAGGGGTAACTTCATATGATTTGGCTTGGGTTTTTTTTTTTTAATGTATGTATGTATAGATAGATACAAAATCTGTATGTATATACAGATCTGGGGAAAAAAAAGGTGAGAACTGTTTGGCTAAAATTCTCATCTGGATCTTCTGGACTCAGTGGTCTCCATTGATCACTGTCAGTCAGAGGGAGAACGGCACCTTCTTATCTTGTGCCATTTTTCCATGGGAGACCTCAAAGGCTGCTCTGATTTGCAGCAGTGGCTGACTTTCTGCATCTGGGAATAACTAGCTAGAAAAGGCTCTAAAGGAGAGGAGCTGATGTGCAATGGAGAAAATAAAAATGTTCAGCAAGTTGCAAGGACTGTGTTAGATGGGACTTGGTTAAGCATGAATGGGGGAAGCTCGTCTTACCATGTGTTTTATCCATGTGGTGGGAGTTGCTCTTCAGCCTGGCTAATGCCCCCAAAGTGGCTTTCTCTCCTCTGTTTCACTGCAGTTGCATCATTGCTTTGCCCAAACCCAAGCTGTTGCATCTGCCTCCACCCGTTTCTGGCACACTGTGAATGCATGCATTTCTGCGCACTGCAGACAGCAAAATGCAGAAGTGGGGTTTTTTTTCCTGAAACAAGGAAGAGTTTTGGCTGAGTTCACTAGTTTGTTCCAGTTTCACTTCTTAACTGACTAGCTTGCGGTGCGTAGCTGAATGTGGGAGTCTGCAGTGGCCACCCCTAGAGAGACATTTCTGAGTGAGGCTGGTGAGTGCATCCTCCGTGGTGATTGCTGAAAGAACATGAAGTGCTGAGGTTGCAGTTTCTTCTGAGCCTGCACTTCATCTGTTCAGTTTGATTCCTCAAAGGCACAAAGACCCACAGGAGAGGAGGATCCTCCTTCTGCTTCTCATGCTTGTTTTGCTCCTCTGCCATGGCAAGAGTGTTCCTATTTATTGGGAAGGAGGAAGGTGGGTTTGTCTTTGAGACAATCCTGGCATCTCCTTTCACTATATTCTCCTTAAGCTTTGCAGAGGGATTTTTACCCATCAGCAGTTGCAAAGGTGGTACACTAAGACTCCAAATCTACATTAGTTTCCATCTAAGAGACACTTTCAGGTTGCCTAGACACAGGCATTCACTGGCAACAGAATTGGGATACATTGGCATCTTTGGCTTGAAAAGGCATCAGGAACTGAAGGCAGACCTTGTCCCATCTTTCTGTTCCAAAAAATTATCCTGATAAATAATAATAATAACCTAAGTCAAAAATGTCAGTTTTCCTCTAGAGGGAGGTAAGGTGGAAATTTGCTTTAGTTCTAATAGCCAAGGGCAAGAACTCTAATAGCTTAGAGTGTATGTCTTCCTGCAGTCATACATTCTGCTTTTTGGGGGATAAAGGATTTAGAGGATAATAAACAATCTCAAAATTCCTTTTTTCTTTTACTTAAGGTGAAAAATGGTACTTACCGAGTCAGTTGGAGTCAGCTGCATCAATTTCAGTGGTGATTTTCCATTCGTTTTATCCAGCAACCCATCAACATCATTCCTAAATGAATATTTCATTAAGGAATGCAGACAGAAGTGGGAGGCAGCAATTATTTACCTGATTTAGAGCTGGAAAATTTCACCCAGCTTCTTCCAGTAAAAGAATTACTGTAAGGTATGACCTCCATATCACTCAAGCTGGAAATTTTTCTTAACCAAAGCCCAGCTGATGCTTTATCTTCAGCTCTTGGTGTTTCTTACTCATGAGCACTGCGGGTTCAGTCTCCCTCCAAGGGAGAGCTTTCTTTGTCCAGCAGAACTCCTCCAGCAGTGGAACATGTCACTAGGAACAGGTAAATCCACTTGACTATTATGATGCTTATGTGTGGGAGGAGTGAAAGGCCTTGCAAAAAACAGATGGACTTTCTCTTCTCCAGCTCTATCTGCCCATTGCATGCTAAGTACTGTTTAAGTGGTGGGACACAGCTCTTTATCTTAAAGCACATTATTGGCAGTATCACTGTAAGCACTCAAACTCAACAGTCATCCTGTTGCTTAAACATGAGAGAAAGAACCCTGATTATTTTTAATATGTTTTTCCCCAACAGTCAGTGTAAGATACAGAAAAAGAAAATTGTCTTGAGGCAATGGACTCAAAGTTGCCCATCAGGGGAGTGTGTGATGGGAATCTGTTGAGGATGGCAACTGAGTACCAAGCAGTGCTGCAGTCTAGATCTTCACTGTGTTAGGAGCTGGATCAATGGAAAATGTGGGGATGAACTTCTGCTGGATGTAGCAATGTTGCAAATAAGTCTTGAAACTACCTCGTGACTGCCTTGCACTTTCAGGTTTTAATTTTTACATCATCAGGCATGCATGAGAAAGCACAATATTTTGGGCTGGATAGATGCTGCTGTGCATGACCCATGCTTCAGAGCTTGGCTGCAGCTCTGAGTACAAACATAACTCCATCTCAGGCAGCTAAGTGTGATGTTTTGCTCTCCTATGTCTTCTCTTATTAAACCAGACCTCTTGTAAGCTCTGTTGCACTGTCTTCTGCAGAGAAGGAAACAGCCAGTGATAAATACTGAGATTTCCTACTATCTACCTACCTCTGAAGTATTTCAATGAGAAAGCTGTCTGCAGTAGTCTCTGAAAACAGACCCCTATGTTTTATGAAAACAGCAGTTTTTCCCTCCAAAATCAAATGATCCTAGCAAAAATCAGAAAGATGATGTGGCGCAGCTACAACCAATTCACTCTTTAAAAAATAGATTTAGAGTCGGATATTCCCCTACTAGGATCTGAATAGCCTATTCAGATAATGTCTGGATATAAATGCTAGATATAATTGCTAGATATAAATGCTGAGAATGACTAATCAACAAATTGTACTCTTAGGCTTGCCCAGACACACAATCTGAAAGGAAATTATTGCTATTAAACATTTTCCATTAATGACTTGTGTTTTCAGCTCTTGGAGGCTGCTTGACAAAATGAGAATAAAAAAATCAGTAGGTAACTGAGAAGTCAGCTCACAAGCAAGCTCAGAAATGGTGCAGTTGAAATCTTTAGTAGTCATTATGTACCTGGAGATTACCATCATCATTCCCGTCGCTGTAGCTGAGCTCGCTGTGAAATGATGACTGCTTGTGGTTCCTTCAATTATTGTTTCCAACAGCTGAAATAATTTTCAGCCACTGTTTTGTTATGGGTATCTTGTTCCTTCAATTCTTTCCTATCCACTCTTATCCTTCAAACAGCTACCTCTCCCCATATTTACTGGCCCAGACTTAAAGAGACCTTTAAAAAGTAGTTAAACTTCTGGATTGCTTTCACCCCTTGAACCCTTGCTTGAACAGCCACTTGCTTGAACCTTTTTGTTTTCTGGGGGGTTTTTTAAGTCATCCCGTAGGAGCATCCGCGGACGGCAGGGAGAAGGAATTCTGCTGACCTGAGATATTCTAGAATACGTGGTTTTATTGCATGGGTCGTGGGTAAAAAGGGCCTTGACTTCAGCCACCAGCCTCAGCTGAAGGAAAGTCCCAGAGAGAGCGAGAGGAAGAGCAAGGGGGCACGAGTTAAGAGAGAAAGGAGCGAGGGAGCAAGGTGGTAGGGGTCAGAGAGCAGGGGGAAGAGGTAAGAGCAAGAGCAGAAGAGGTGCTAAGAATAGAGAGGAAGAAGTAAGAGAGCGAGGTCCTTGTTACAATGCATTATATCTTCTTTTGTGATGACTATTCTAATTTACAGTGACCAACCAATACAAGACACAAAATCCTATAGAATCAATATATAGCCTATAAGAACTACTACATTACCATGCTATGTTATATTTTAAACTCTAAAAACTACTCTCTAGACTTTTCTGTTTTGCTACATTGGCCTTTGGATCCCTTAGCCAGCAGAAAAGTATTGTTCAATCAAAAGGGATTCTCCTCCAGCTGGCTAGGCTATTGTTTTCAAGTTATATAGTAACTAAGACTCGGTATCCTACAACTCAAAGTAAGCTTCCATTTCTATTTCAATTATAGGTTTCATAGAATCTTTTGCTAAACAATCATTTATAAGGTTTCCCTGATTCATCTTCCCCAACATCATCCAAATTTAGGCCTTTTGGAAGAAAGCTCAGCATCCTGACCTTCATGGTAAATATGAAAAGACAAATATTGCACATGCAGCACTCTTTCCCTTACCAAAACATATATGTATGTTGTTACGGCACAAAATAGTTTTTATTCCTACATCTTAGACTGGGATCAGGATGTTCAAAATGTAATAATCTCTTATGTTAAGAAACCTGCTGCTCTGTTGTTCCTGTCTCCACAAGAGGAGCTCAAAATATTATTCTTTTTTCATTATTGTTAATCGAATTCTTTCAGTGGAAATGGACGTTCTTTTTATTGAATCCATTTATTTAATTGCTGCTTCGGGAAAGCTATTTCATGGCCCAAAGAAGTTAGAAAGGCTTGAATGTTTTCCTTTTAATTGGGTTATAAGGTTTGCTGTGGGGAAGATTGGTGCAGAAGTTGTCTAGAAATCTGGTCTTATGGTTGCACCCACCCCACTTTATGCACTCTGATACACCAGGGGGACAAAAGGAGCATCCTCCTTCCTCACCTGCGTGGGACAGCTCAGTGTCACACATTTTGCTACGGAGTATTTTTTTCTTGGCCCATAATATCTGAGTTTTGTCCATCACTGGACAGACACTCTTATGCCACGTTGATAGCCATAGAAAATCTTTTGATGTGTGCCTTCAAACTCTATTCCTGGAGGCACAGAGCCAATCTGGATACAAATAATTTTCTCAACCTCCCCCTCCCTGGTTATCACCCTCTGTTTGTTACTTGTGTTTTGGACAGCTGGGCAGGACAGAGCAATAGTGCAGTAATAGATGTAACCACCTTGAATGATCCTGGTTTCACCCCTGAGCAGACAGTGCTGGGGTTTTATTCCTCAGAGTAATTTCCAGGTGTGAACCCTTAGACTGAGCTGCAAAGCCTCACTGCGAGATGGCTCTGATTCCAGAGACTTCCCTGTGTGGCCACCCGCTCTGCCTGTCTCTCCCATCAATTCTCCCTCCTGATGGACAAGCACTGACTGCAGGCCAGTCAGTCACTGACCACTCGGACCACTGCTGCTGAGGAAGCAAGGGAAAATGAAAGGAAGAAATAAGGCTTTGACTCCACGTACTGAAGGCAACTGTCATTTTTTTTTTTTTCCTCTGACACCCAAGTGGGAGTTGGCTGGGATCTGTCAGGCTTCAAGTTCTCAGAGATTTGGTAAATATTTAGGGTCTGACTCACCACTGAATCACTCCAGTTGTTTTTTTGACTCTGGTCAGAGAAGTGGCTCTGTTGCTTAGATAACACCAACCCTCTGAGGTCCTCTCACCTTTGTATTCTAGCATCTCATGGTCTTGTGTGCCTGTCCTCACAGTACCACCTTCAGGATGGGGAAATCACATCAGCCCTGGGTGACAGAGGGACTCAGAGGCACACTGGTCACAGGCACCTAAGCTCTTCCCTGACAAGAAGTCCAAAACTGGCCAAAGCTCCAGCCATCAGCTGGTGAGAATCCCGGCTCCTTAGTGCATGGTGGGTCACACACCAGCTCCTACTGCTACCTGGGGGTCATTTCATAGCTGCACTGATGGTATTGCTACACCTGGGAGAGCTTCTGTGGAAATCAAGAAGAGCACAATTCCCCCCAGAGACGACTGTGATCAGTGTTTTGTACGTACAGACCTCTGCTTTCATTGCAGGTGGAAGACAGCATGATGGATGTGTATGATTTCGTGTATGAGGAGGTGAGGAGGAACACCTCCAGCTTCAGGAGGCATGAGCTGACTGCCATCCATGAAGCAGTAAGTTGTCTTTCATCTGCAGGAGAAAACCTTGTCCTGGGGTATCTTCCTGAGGATTTTGGCAGGCTGGGGCTGACACCTGTGCTCTGTCTTGTGAATGCTGCAATGCCATTTTTCCTCAAGAACTGAGTCCTCCAACCTGCTGTGGAGTCTGCTCCTCCCTTCCTATTCTTCCTTTCTCAGATCTGACCAACCAGATTATCAACAGGAAGAAAGGGTCACCTCTCTCAGCATCACTGTGGTGCAAGATCTACAAAGCTTCCTCCCTGCAGCTGCCATAGTGTTTTCTGTCTCAGCAGCACCTGTGACTTGCTCCCTATCTGTGGTACAAGAGTGTGGATATGCACCTGGTCAAGTAGAGAGGAGGGGGCAGGAATTCCACATAGTCCAGCAGCAGTATTTGCAAGTGGTTGTTCCTATTTACCCTCAAGTTTGTGTCTGAGGAGTACTGGAGGCTACGTGGCCTCTTACAGAGCTGGAGACTGCTATCAGGCTCCCTAAAACCACTACCCAGGATGCTGTGGAAATAGGGGACTTCTCTGCAGCTCAGCAGGTAGGCAAGGGTGGTTACCCAGAGCACAGGGAGGACACTTGCCCCTAAAGCCATAGGAGATGAGTGAGGATGGTCCCCCACAGTGAGAGAAACTCCTGAGATCCTGCTGAGTAAAGGAGATGCCGTTCTCTCGCACAGCAGGGCTTGTTTGGGGAGTGAGTTCATGGCACACAGCAAGGCTGGATGGGGAGGTCAGCTCTGCTCAGCTGTTTCCAGACACCTCCCACACAACTCCCTGTGTCCTTCCATGTTTTCTTAAATCATCATAACAAGTACTTTTCAATGCTGTTTCCATCTGTGCTTCTCAAAACACAGAAGAGGGCAAATGTTCCTCCTTGCAGTGGTGGTGGTGGCCCTCAGAGCCATGCCCAGACATAGAAGTGCATGCTCTCAGAGTTGTGGAGCAGCATTCCCAGGGTCCTGTTCAACAAAGAGAACCAGACACAATGCCTGGCTTCACCAGTTGCTTACTTGAGTTGCCACTTGACTTAATGGAGAAGCAGTCTTTCTACTCCTGTTCTTTTTTTCCATTCTGCCAGAGCTCCAAACTGTCCAGTGCACCACACAGGAAACCAGCTCCATGGTGGGTGTTGCTGGGGATTCCCTCAGCCCATGACAATCACTGGAAACACGAGTCTGTGCATCCCAGGGCTTTCTGGAGCAGCTGCTGTGAGCATTAGTGTGACCACAAAGGGAAGGCTCGGCCCCAGTCCCAGAGAGCAGTCCTGGAGGAGCATGAGCACATTTTAAGCCAGATCCACCCACCTCCCCTGAATTTAGCCTGCATTTGCTGCCATTGTTGATTCCTACGTGCTTTGCTCCTTGCCACCCTGGTTGGGTAGCCCTGCCTGGGGCAGCAGGGGCCCATTGTCAGCACCTCCTGCTGTAGCAGCTGGTAGCAAGGGGAGAGCCCTGGAAAGCAGCTGGCAAACTTCTCCCTCTCTTCCAGTTCCTGTGCTGTGGGAAGCACTCTCCTTTTGGGGACACAACCATTGTTGAGAACATGACATGCCCACCAGGCCAAGTGCACGAGGAAGGACAGGTAAGGAAAAGGTTTCTCCCACACCATAGTGGAGTTGTGCCTCTACTTTCTAGCTATCAAAACCTCACTGGTGCTAAAGTGTTAATGAGAATTGTGTTTTTTCATGGTTTGGGGTTGAAATGGGTTGGGATTTGTTTTGTTGGGGTTGTGTTGTTTCAATAACACTGGACACAGTATGGGAGTAGTGTATTCAGCTCTGGGGTCCAGCACAGGAAGGACATTGACCTGGTGGTGCAAGTCCAGAGGAGGCCACCAATATCATCCGAGGGATGGTGCATCTCTCCTACGAAGAATGGCTGAAAGGATTGCTTTTGTTCAGCCTGGAAAAGAGACAGCATGGAGGTCACCTAATTGTGTTCTGGAAAAGGAGAAAGATGCAAGAAAGATGGAGAGGGACTTCTTGCAGGAGGGCGTAATGACAGGACAAGGGGGAATGTCTTGAAATGACAGTAGTTTTAGATTAAATATTAGGGAAAAAATCTTTACTGTGAGGGTGGTGAGGTACTGACACAGGTTGCCAGAGAATTTACAAATTCCCCATCCCTGGCAGTGTTTAAGGCCAGACACGATGGAGCTCTGAGTAATCTGGTCTAGAGAGGTGTCCCTGCCCATGGCTGGGAGGTTGGAACTGGATGGGATCTTTAAAAGTCTTTCCAACCCAAATCATTCTATGATTCTGTGAATTAGGAGGAAGAGCCCTGTGGCGTATCAGCAGGTCTCAGACCCACAGTGCAGTTTCCTTCACTGCTCTGGAAAGCTTTCAAATTGCTTTTGTTTACAGCCTTTCACTTCTCTCCAGCTTCCTGGTCATCTCCTGTGCTTGCAGAAAATGTGAGATATCACAGGCATGTATCAGAGCACAAAAAAAGCTGTTTGGCTTTCCCACGGGACACTAATTTCTGACACGTAAAATGCATTCCAGTAACAGCAAATGTGGAATTTGATGTAATTCCTTTTTTCCTGGGGCATTAAATAGGTATTAAAATGAGAAGCTCATGAAGCAGGGTGTTGATGCCCAGCAGTAACTTCCTCAAGTACTCTTCATTCCAGCTCTTTCAAGTCCCTCAATGAGGCTGCTGGAGAAGCCACCAGTATTAGACCGTTGTGCACTGAAGCTACAACTCCATACTCTTTGAGCAAATCTGTTGCACGATGACTTTTCTTCCACCAGAGCAGCTAAAGCCACCAGCATCAACGTATGTTGTTTCTAGGAAAAACGAAACCACGCTGCTACAGCGATACAAGCACGTTGCCAGGGGAAGATATCAAGTGCTAACAGCACACGTGATGCACAGGCACAGTCAGCCCGCGCGGGCAGCGTTTCGAACCAGGAATGTCACATCCCAGGGCAGGGTCGAACTCGGCTCAAAGAGCAGGAAGGGAGAGCAGAACAAAGCTGAGCACCGTATGGGCGACTCATTCCTCCCACTTATTCCCTCGTTTGGGAGCCGGGGAAGTGAGTTGGGAGGATGTGCTTTGTATAACACAGGAAACTGCTGAGTTTGGTGGCCACATTACATTCACTCCTGGCTTTGAGCACTCTTTCCTCATTCTGCAAATCCCTCAGTGAAGGGCATGCTCTTGCATTTCTGAAATGGCAATCTTGGCTAACACCTCGGGGATTTCTGTGAGGCCATTGGCATGCTTAAGGCTAACGTTTATTAATGCTTGCAGCACCTCGCAAAATCAAGCTGTTCATTAGTAACCTTGGGGAATGCATTTGGCACCACGGTGTGCTCTGCTTCTCTATCTTTCCATTTCCTTCTTTCCATTTTTCAGTAGGTGCAAAGAAAAAAGCTTTTGCATGACCACACTTAAGCACACATCCCCCACAGTCCAAAATGCATCGTGCCAATAAAACCGTAGGAGTGTTGTAGTAACGGAAAAGATACCACAGATGTTTGTCTTCCCAAGCTGCAGCAGCAGCAGAAAAAGGGAGAACTGCCCAGCTGTGCAATGCTGCACCCCTTTTTTGCCTCCTATTCTCTCAGGCTGTGGAAGTGCTGTTGTGGGGATAAAGCCCCCCACCAAGCTGCTGCTGTTTCTCTCTTCCCAGGACTGCCTGCAAGAGATCCAGGACTTTCTGAAGAAGCACATGGACTTTGTCTTCTCGCTCCTGGGCATCGCCATTGGCTTCACGGTAACAGTGTCTGTCCTTTCACATTTTAGCCCTGAAAGGCAGGATCCAGTGAGGAGAAAAATATCCTAAATTGGCCCCCAGAAGCTAGGATTTTGGATGCTGGCAGCAGAGAAACAAGCAGTGATGGAGTTCACCATGGAAATTGGGAAAGGGTCAGGAATCCAGTCAGGCTGATAGGTGGAGGGGTTTTCCTGCAGGAATTGGCTCACTGCATGGTTTTTGTGCCCTAATGAGGCATGGCATCTGGGAGTGGGGAATAGGATGCAGCAGCAGTTGCATTTCATCCACTCAGGCTTGCCTGCATGACCTCTCCTGGGAGCGAGAGGCTTGTGGATTATGCAGGAAGCCAGTAGCAATGGTAGAAAAAGAGATGCAGTAAAGCCTCCATATTTTAGGAAACTTGCTGCCTCCTGGATCAGCCTGGGAAGTTGCTTGTGCAGCCAGAGCTGGAAGGTCTTTAAAGCTACTGAGCACCAGCACTGGAGTTGGAGAGCTGTGCAGAAGGGGAAGGTCTCATCCTAGTAATGACCACTAATGAACCTGATGAGGTTCCTCTCCGGCAATGTGTGGGTAAATGTGTGGCTCATAAGGAAGAGGCTGCAAAAGAGAGGGGAAGAGTGTGTTGTCTGAGCTCCCAGATTCTGTCTTTGAAGGAGTAACATTCAGAGGAGGGGTGAAATCATCTTCAGATGATGGCTCATGTAGAAAGGCTCTGCAGTTAATTTGAGGGAGAACAAAAGAGAAAATTAAGTGCTGCAAGAGGAACATGTCTTTCAGTGGTGAGGGGACTCAGAGGCTGCTCAGGGGATGGTCTCTTTGGAGCTGGAGAGCATCACTAATTAAAACCAACCTTCTTGTTTGCCCATCCACTGCTTGGCAGTGGTGTATCGCTAATTACCTGTTCACAAGGACTCTGAGCACGTGTTGATGCACACCAGAAAAGAGCATGTGCCAGGAGACTCCTTTCTCCACCATGAAGGCAGGTTTGATCTGCTGTGATTTCTCCATGCTGCTCCCCAGCTGGGATGACCTGTTTTGACTGAAAGTGTATTTGGAGATTGTTTCATGCCTTGTGTCCACCTTGGCACAATTATGGATTTGAAGATTGTTCTCCATCTAAATAAAACCCAGAGGAACAAACAATTTGTATTTTATACCGCTAGCAGTAAATTAGGAAAACCATCAGGCATTGCTGTGGAGCTGTAATTGTAAAGTCATGTGTGAATATTTAGTGTCACTTTCCAATTTTTCTCAAGTATAGGGAGCATTTCACTGCAGCTATATTCAGATAAAAGCGGGAGCACTTTTATAACAGATACATTTTTTTCACAGCTTGATGCTGTAGCCAGATAAGGCAGCTGTCTTTGAAGCCTGTGCTAGAGGAAATCTCGCCTTACGGTTCACTATTGTGATGGCAGGATGCGAGGGAAGCATGTAAAGAGGGCTATAGCTGCTCTGATGTCACTGTCCCTGGGCCAACAATGCACACACATCCCCAGATCAAGCTGAAAGCAAAGGCACTAGCATATTGTCGCAGCCCTCATTATCCTTCCCACAGCAGCCTTACCTTGGATATGTTGCCTGTGTTAATCCTGGTGTGTGGTACACCAGTCAGAGTATCACAATAGAGAGGAAGTACACTGTCCTCTGCATTCATACCTGTTAGGGGTTGTTGTAGGGGTTTGTCTGTTTGTTTATTTTGTTGGGGTTTTTACTTCAAACAACACTTGGGTGTTGTGGTTTTTTCTCCCTATGCTATCTTTACAAAAGGCTGCTCTTATCAGAGAGATCTGTTTGTTTGCATAGAGGAAGATTCTGTGGATTGAAATCTGAATTTCCTAGTTTCATCTTATTTCTTGGTATTTTTAGAGCCAGGTTTGAGCTGTGCTGTGCTAATTCCAATCAGATGTTTTAACCATGTGTTGCCTTTTTTTTTTTTTCTATCTCCCATGTCAGAAACGGTGGTCACTACTTCACTGAAAACCATCTCTCTTCAGAAAAATGTGACAACAGGCAATGTTTATGACTGCTTATTTGCACAGATGGAGCATCATAATCACTTACACACTTAATTGTATGCCTGTCTCATTTATTTCCTTTTAGGTTTACGGGATGATCCTAACTTCATTCCTCTGGTTCTCCATCCACTTCAGCAGCAACCTGTACTGGAAAGGCAAATACATCCTGCGAGAGAGGTAGAAACCTGATGCCTGGGTATCCCTACCAGGCAGAGCCAGCTCTTTGCACTGGAAGATGTCTGAAGTCACCCACAAAATGCCCTGGGAAGGTATTGTGTGGGGTCAGGTGGTGGGATGTGTGTCACACATTTCCCTTTCCTGCACTACTACTGGACTTAGAGATGCAGATTTCCTCGATGGGAGACATACGGGCTGTGGCTCCACAAGGACACCAAGGATTCTCTACAACCAAATGGAGAGAAAAGCCCAGCAAAAATCACAGCATTAAACCAAACTTCTGTCGTGCTGTCACCTGAGCAGTTCCCTGTGACCCCCAAAGATGCAATGTTTCCAGGAAGATGGCTTAGGATCACAGCCCAGGATCAATGTTGCAGCATGAGTAAATAAATTCCAGGAAGTATGTCACCAATGATGGGAAATGGGCTCTCCCAGCCTGAACACTTGCAATGATTAACTTTGGGCATGTTTCTGATCATGCTGGGGCACATAGGCATCAAATGACTGTCAGCTAGTGTTCCCATTTTCAAACATTGCCAGATTTGTAGAACTTTTGGTAGAGATCAGGACAAAAAGTCAGAAAGTAGTGAATGAGCTTTGAAACGACTGACCAACAGAAGGACATACTTCTCTGATATTCTTCCTTGCTAATGCAATACAACGTGGGATTTTGTTTGTTTGTTTGTTTTTTAATTTTTAAGATTTAGTCAGCCTCCTAAATCTTGATGCCACACTGATTTCACTGATTTCAGGGGCTTGTTAAGCTGCACCTTGAGCCTGTGTCTAATTCTGGTCCCCTCAATTTAGGAAGGATGTTGAGATGCTCAAATATGTTCAGAGAAGGGCCAGAAGGCTGGTGAGGGGTCTAGAACAGAAGCCGTGCAAAGAGCAGCTGAGGGAGCTGGGGTTATTTAGCCTGGAAAATAGGAGACTTGGGGTGACCTTATCACTCTACAACTGCCTGAAAGGAGGGTGTAGCCAGGTGGTGGGTCTCTTCTCCCAGGCAACTGGTGACAGGATGAGAGGACAGAGTCTTACGCTGTACCAGGGGAAGTTTAGGCTAGACATGGAGAAAAATTCTTCACAGAAAAAGTGATTGGGCATTGGAATGGGCTTCCCAGGAAGGTGGAGTCACTGTCTCTAGAGGTGTTTAACAAAAGACTGGACATGGCATTCAGTGGCATGGTTTAAGCTCATAAGGTGGTGTTAGGCCATAGGTTGTACTTGGTGATCTCCAAGGTCTTTTCCAACCTGGCTGATTGTGTGATTCTGTAACTTCTGGCCCCAGCTGTATATTTATCCGGCTTTACTAACCCACTGTGCTTCTGTGGTAAAAGGACTTTGATATTACACACACAAACAGAAGTTTAAATCCATAAGAGAACAGGACTGATCTCCAGCCAGGTCAAACAATACAATGTCCAACTCTACATCCTTTTTACATCACCTTATCAATAATAAACAGAATTTGTAAAAGGCTGTCAGTCTAGCTGAAACAACAGCTCCCTGGAGTGCTTTTCCCTCATGTCAAGGAGGCAGAGTCACTTCTGAGCTGAAATCCATCATTGCAATATATGTAGCACCTGCTGTAAATTATACAGCTGTGTGGAACGTCTGTTGAAGCAGCAGCAGCTTTCACTCCTCTCATACATAGTGACTTTTAGGCATGAAAAATGGTAAGTAGCAATTGTTTACTGAGATAAACATGGACAACCCTGTGCTGGTGTTCGGGACAGGTTCTGGCCCTCAGGCAGGGGCTGCTGCATGTACAAGAACAGCAGTACAGCCTACAGCACCTGGCTGGCATTTTAACCTGGGCTGCAAATAACTTGCATTGGAAACAGTTGTTCTGTAGGGCTCTGAGAGGGCTGTCACTTCTCATTCCACGCCCTTGGAACCAGCAGGTCTTCACTGTTGACTTCTCTGGAAGCAGGTTGAAGTTCAAACTGCCCCAGCGTAATATTCAAGCTACCTCCTGGCAGTCACCAACACACCTCAGTCTGGCAGGGAATTGGATGTGATATGCACTTCCCAGCATATACACTTTCTAGTGGGGAAGTATTCACTTATACATGTATATGTATCATCACATACATTGATCTCTGGAAAGAGACAATCTCTCTTGTGAGCTCCAGCTGCTACTGTCAGGCCACTGCTATTGTTACTCCTCAGGCCAGCTGGCAGCTCATGAGTCATGGTTGCTTCAATAAAGATTAATTTCTTGCAAAAGGCTATCATTCCTCCTCTTTTTTGTGCCATGCATGAAGCTGCCTGCATTGCTTGGGGGTTTACATCATCGGGGGACTCAGTAATTCTTTCAGTGCTGGGAAAAGATACTCCCCAGGCAGCTGGTGCTCGCCTGTCCCAGCAGTGTGCTGGAGGGAGAGGATGACATTGGTCCTTTGGGGGAAAAGGAGCAGCTCATCAGACTCTTTCCACCCTCAGCCAGCTGATGAGACAGCAGACAGGTATCTCTCAGGGAGTAATGCAAGCAGAGGCAGAAAAAATGCTTAAGGACATGTTTAAGCTGTAATGGCCAGAGTATTTATATGGAAGAAATGTCTATGGTTCCACTTTTTTAAGGATTAGGTAGTCAGGTCTTGCACACCGCTCTGCCTTGGCTGTTTAGCTGCTGATATTCTACCATACCAAAAAACATCACAGACAAATTGGTGGAGTCAATGTCATTGGTGTGGGTTACGTGCTCAAGCCTCATCAAAGAGTACAGAACATCTCTGTTAAAGCATCACCACAAAGACTGCTAAAGCTTTAGGTGCTCCTAACTGACCTCCTTCCCAGGTCAGTTTTTAATGTAAAGGCATAGTTATGGACAGGAGTAGCATTTATATGGTGAAGGTATCTGCTTTTCTGCTCCTGAAAATTACAGAGGGATGTAATTACAGAGAAGCAGGAGAAAAGAAGAAAAGAGCCTGTCCAGCCACTGGCCATCTCATGAGCTTTATTGCCATTTCACTGGCTGCTGGAGCTCCCCTGCAAGGAGCAGCACCTTCAACAAGGAGGTTACAGAGCCATGCTCAGCTGGATATGTTCTTCTCCCAGAGTTTGTGTTGTGTGCAGCAGCAGGGGCTCCTGCCACCCTGCGATGGCATCCCACTGTGATTTTCAGAAGCAGAAAAGCGGATACTTTCAGCTCCTTGATATTTAGAAACTTGTTACAGAAATGTGCAGTGTTAACATTTTGTTCACAGTTGTAGAAGTGGCAGCGCTGAGGGGTGGCTGGGTGGAGCCTGTGGGGTGGGTGAGTGTTAAGCAGTGTTTTTACACCTCTGCCAACAAAAAATCCCTGTCCTACAATGAATGTTTTTGCTCTTACTAGTCCCTAATTTTCTGCTAGCTAGGGGCAAATTACAGCTCTTGTGCCACCAGAGCAAAAACCCAGACACCCAAGAACTTATTGATAAGTGGTGCCAAGATTTACACAGTGTTGAGAAGAGCATAGAGCTGAGCATTGGGGATGCAAGCCAGCAGCCCAACTAGGAAACACCTGCAGAGCAGTGAGCCTTCCTGGGGTTTGCTCTAGAGGAAGCTGTTTGTTATAAGCATGTCAACACTCACACTCTGCTAGGAAAGAAATCCTATTTACGTAGGCATATATGGGAGGAAAAAAAAATAGAATTTTCAGACCAAAGGTGCAAAGTTAAATATTTAGTTGTGAATTGGCTCCAGCTACTTGTCAATTAAGTTGCAGCAATTATCAGTTATTTCCACTAAGGTCATCTGGGCACTTGCAGTCTGCCTCTCTCTGACCATGTGCTAGCTTCTGCTCATGAGTTACCTTTTTCCTTTTACTTTAGACAATCCCCAGCTCCATCTGAGGACACAGGAAGAGGGACCAGCGTAAGGCCAGGTTGCCCTGGCCTGCGTGGCCACCTTTGGGGCTACCTATAAGCCTGCAGGGCTGGGGAACACTAGCCTGTGGCAGCAGCAAGCACCTTCTGTGCGGCTCTCCACCTTTCACTGCCCATGCACTGCTCAGGCACTGCTCTGCCAACAGGGCCATTAAACTCCATGGAGACCCTACATGGGACTCACCATATGCTCATGGCTGGACTATCCACAGCTTGCTTATGAGCCAGGGGAGCTTTCCCAGCACCTGCTCTGATGAGAGTGGATGATGCTTAGAGCACTTGTGGAAAGCACAGGTTAAGTGATACAGTAACTCTCTACTGGGATTTGGTGGTGAGGAGAGTGAAAATCTTTCAACCTTGTGGTGTGTTGTCTTGACTCCCAACTGGTTTGCTATTTCCTGCCCTTTTGACTGTGTGTTTGTGAGTTCCTACTGTCCTTGAAATACAACTTCCTTGTGCAACAGCCCCTTCACTATGCAGCTTGGACTGATGCCTGCAGCGTGCTCCTAGAGAAGACACTGCTGAGCAAGTCCTTCCAAAGCCTTAGAAGCTGGCAAATCTGGGAGGACCCTTGTAGAGCTGAAGTGTAAGGAAGCCAACTCCTGCCAAGGTAAAGCTGTGTTTATAAGCTGCAGACACACAAAATATTTTTGAAAGTAATAGTAGACAGACAGATGTTTTTCTAACCAGTTGCAGAAGTAATGCATTTGGAAAAGCAGCTGGCTATAATCCTCTTCTAGAGGTGGAAGATGCCCCACACAGATCTTGGCCAGCACAGCTGACAGCAGGTGAGGTCAGAAGCTGCTGTGAATACATAGCTAGATCACACACATCCTGCAACTTTCACATGAAGTGTCATTGCAGCTCTCTCTGTTAGTGAAATACAGTTGGGGCAAAAAGTGGTGTATTTCTTAACTGTGTAGTTCCTCTTCTGGGAGAATGAGCGACTGGCAGCAAGAATTAAACCTGTCCACTGAGAGATGTAACAATGTGTGGGACAGCAGGGAAGAGCCTGGGAGTGAAGAGGGAGAGCTCTGGAGAAGTCTCAGAGGCTGTTTTGGAAAAACACGGGCCATGTGTGTTTCGCGGCTTTTGGCTGGAGCCGTCAAACCCGTGACTGGCTGCAGGCCTGCTGGTGAACCCACTCCACTCCCCACCAGGCCATCCCCCTCACCCCCTGCACAAAATTACTGCTACCTTCATCACCTGGCATTTGGGGGTCCATCAAACAGATTTATACCTAAAGTCAAACTGCATATCTACCCCTGCCAGGAGGGTCAAGGGGAAAAAACTCCGCCTCTTTATCTGGACGGGATATATGTGGTGGTTGTTCAGCTTGCAAGGAAGTGGCACATCATGGGAGAAATAAGTTCAGACAAGCCTGTAGGTGCCCACCAACAGCTAAAGCCCTGCTGTCTTCTAGCTGCTATTCCCTTAGACTCCACCAAGCAAAGAAGAAAGGTCCTTCCCAGCATTTCTTGCCAGGAAGATGCATATATCCCAGCATTGCTCACCCCAGAGTCCCTGGCAGTCAGCTAGCTGGGTTGTTTATATTATCCCAAGACAGAATCCCCCCTGTCTCCCCTCAGCATCACTAAGTGCTATTGTTTAACCCCTGTGTGCAGCAGCTTGCTCACGGATGTGCTTGGTTTCTTTTTAGCCCTGTTACATCAGCAATAAACTATTCTAGCCTTTATTCACCTACTAATGAATTATACATTGATTATACAATAAGAGCTCTCTGCATCAATGGGCTGGGCTCTTGCTCTCCCACATGGCACCTCCCAAAGCACATCTCAGCCCAGCTGTGGCTTGGCCTTCTCTGATGCCCTGAGAAAAATTGATGTTCACTTTCTGGGCTCATGAGCTGAGAAGAGAGAGAGTCTGCTTGAATAGGAAGCCTGCTTGGGTTTCTTCACTCCCTCAGCTGGGGCTCCAGCAGGAGCTGATGTTGTCCTTCCCACCCCCACCCCCACCCCCCCCCCCCCGCTTATATAACCTGACCTATCACCATAGATACGTTGATATAAATATTTAAAAATGGCAGAGAGACAGGCCAGGCAGATGGGAACCATTTGTTGAGTTTATTAGAAACAGAAACTTCAGGCTCAGCTACAGGTCTCTGCTTGCTGCATCCCTCTCCCCTGAGGCTGCAAGGCAAGTGCAACCCCCCACACTGTCACCGTGCTTTGGCTCAGCTTGTGGAGATGGGCATGGGGATTTTTGGATAAGCAGGCAACATTCACTCCTGCTGGGGCACAGAAAAGGTATTCTGAAAATGTTCCCTTAGAGATGGGGATTAGATTCCTCGTATTGTTTTTTTTGTACTCAAAGTGAAAGCATTGGCTGCTCCCCAGGGGTGTAGATGGGTTTCTCCTGAGGTGATGGAGCTCCATAGGCCACTACATACTCTGCAGTTTGCCCTTGCTCAACTCTCTTTCTTGAAAAACAGCCTTGTGGGGTGTTGGCTGCCAAGAAAGTTATTTCTATGTGCTCTGGGACTATTAGCCTCCCACAGAAAGAATTTTTGAGTTTCTTACCATGCATCTCCAAAATGTCCTATTTAAAGATCTTTGGTGATGCTGCTTTTGTTTTCATTATTTTTTTTTACCACCAGACGTAAATTGGAGATTCAGGTTATTTCTGTTGTATTTTGCACTAAAAATAAGAAGTAGTGGTTGAAAGCTAGCTCAGACCTCAACAGGCAGATGATGTGCATTTTTTTCCCATGGTTTATCCATCAGTTTTGAGCTGGCTGAGGAGGGCAGGGGAGTTTCCATACAAGCCCAAAGCATGCAGCCAGAGTATCACATCATCAGCTATCCTGTGATCCCCAGTGGATAAGGGGGGAAATCCCAAATCTCCTGGAGACCCTGGTCAGTGGGTGTTTAGATCCTGCCTTGATGCCAATCAGTTCACATCCTGGTTGCCAGCTCTTCAGGCCGTGTAAGAGCTGGGGAGGATGTATGTCTGTCCTCTCCCCTCATCCCCCTCCCTCACTTTTTATAAAACACAAGAGGTTTTAAGGGGAAGCTGCTGGAAGACAGGTGGGCGTCTCTCTGGACTAATCAGCCGCAAAGTCCCAGGGGTTGGGTTTGCTGAGTCCCGCTGGTAAGGGATGTTCTGCTAAACGCGGGCTGGGAGGCAGCAACTGTTCTAACAGACCTGGTGAGTCATACCCAGAGGTGCCAAAATACACAGGCATGACACTGGCTTTTATAAACAGGTTCACAAAAAGCCCCAACAACCCAAGCCAAACAGAAAGAAACACTGCAAGCACCTCTGCTCTCAGCTGCTTCACTCTGCCTGCAAACACAATTGCAGAAGCACATTCAAACAGCCGCTTGAGGATGGGTTCATTGCTTTTAATTTGGGATTTGGGGGCTTTTTTCAAAAAGCATTTTTAGAGTTGTTTTTTTCTTTCTTTCTGGGATGAAAGGCTTGGGGGGAGGTAGGTGGCTTCCTCACCGCCCTGCCTGCAGCTGGCTGCTCTGTGAACGACTGCACGCCCTGAGCACTCGAATCAGCTTTTTCTCCTGAAGAGGGAAGTCATCAGCCCTATTCATAGCACTCACACTCAATACTGGCATGTGACACCCAGACACTAACTGAATTTTTGCAAATTAGCTTTACTTATTTATAAAGAGTGGCAAAGCCACTGAGAGCCTTGGGAAGGTAGTTATGGTACTTTATGGGCTGTACAGCAAATAGTGCAGTGTGAGAAATGAGTATGAAACATGAGAAATGAGTATACAACACCTGAAATCACATATAGTCCTGGGAAACAGAATATGTTATCTTGTCACTGTGCTATGGTGATGGCATTTTTCTTCCTGTACCTAAAGGCCAAAGTTTTCAAATCTACCCAGCTAAGCTGCTTAAAATGACAACAATGAAAGACAGAGCTTGAAAAGCTTTTCCACTTCTAACCTTTGGAGAAGACTTTGTTGGCATGGCCAGTTTAAACCCAGTAGGCTTGAGGCTGTAACTGGGAGCTTCTTGTTGTAGGAGATGGTGGGACTGTGCCCCTGCTGCCCCTGCCAGGGCCACAGCTGTCCCTGAGCAACATGTGCTCCAAGAGAACCTGAAGGAAAGTCCCAGAAACAGAGCTATGTTGGCTCCAAACCAAATTGTTGCCTAATACAGTTTTTGGAGGATACATAAACGTTTACTTCTTGTTTTTCATTTTTCTTCACTCCCCCACATAGGAGGAAAAAAAGGGCAGAAAGCAAGAAAAGAAAACCCACAGTGAGGGGGATAAAAACAACACAAATAAAAAGCAATCCTAAGCTCCCTGGAAGCATTTTCAATGCCAGCCTTGTGACAGTGATTGCAGCTGGGGTTGCCTGCTCTCCAGTGCACAGAAGTTGATTTGAGAGTCATTTTCCCTCATAGGTGGTAGGGCTGCTGCAGTTGAAGGCTTTACTGCTACTGGTTCCTTCCTCTCCCACTCAGACTCTCCAAGTAGCGTCTCTGAAAGTTTTTCTGGGAACAGTTGCCTAAGTGCGCAAGAGGCTTCTTGGTTCATACAAGTTTCCTGTTTTTAACATCTACTTTTTTTTTAAAAACTTTTTTTTTTTTTCTTGTGGGGGGGAATTGTTGTGCTATTTATAGCTGTAAAGAGCAGAGGTGCAGAAAAGAAGACATTGTGGGGCGCTGTGATGTGGCAAGTGAGCAGCTCTGGGATCCTGCCGTTACCATTTGGATTGCTGAGCAGGAGCCACACAGGATTACAGCTATTGCCGTAACCAGATGGGTCATGCTGATAATTCGGGACAGCAGTTACACGCATAAATAGCCTGGTGAGCCTCTGGCTTTGTTGGTAAGTCTGGATGAGTGAATGTGGCTTAGAGACAAAGGGGTTATGAATCCATGGCAAGCCCACAATCGGGGACATACTCAGCATAAGTAATCAGGGAACGGGGCCGACTTCTATTCATTCCTGGTCCCCGCTGCCATGTAGTGCATGGGCTGTTACTGAGGGGCACAGAAAGTTTTGATGAACATGACAAAGCCCTGGACCAACTCATCCCTGAGGGCAATGGAATGATTTGGGAAGAAGCTGACTTGGTTTCAACATACGTGTGTAGGAAATGTGTAATAACTAACAGCTCATTCCTGACTATGGGATGCATGGCTGGGAAGACTCTATCAGAGTGTGAAAACACTTGGTCCAGAAGCTGCTCCCTGAAATCCTTCACTGGAGGGAAGTGCCCAGGCAGGAAGAGGGCAGGTTTCCACATACGATGCTGCAGGCAGGTGCCAGGTTCATACTTAGCTCGGTGAGGTGCCTACCTTGGCTGGAACTGCTCACTGATGCCTTTTCCAGGCATCCTCCTATGCTCTGGTTGCGTGACTTACTAGCCTGCCCCTGGAGAAGTGAATGAGCTTCCTGGAAGCATAACATGGGGTGAGAACAATTTATATTTCTAAGGATGAGCGAGTGAGCCAAAGTGGGTCTCAGACGAAAGCTTGGGAAATTTCATTGTGGTTCCGCTTTGAAAGGGGAGGGAGTTAACTAAAATTCCCAAGCCTGTTGATATGGGTGACCCTTTTTTTGTTTGTTTGTTTCACTTTTTTGGGGGAAAAAAGGAAAGAGGAGTTAGGGGGAAAAAAAGAAAATGGGAAAAGTGAGGAAGGAAAAGAAAGAGAATAAATGAAAAAAAAAAAAAGGGGGAATCTCTGTGGTGGACAGCCCTGAAGCCCCCTTGATGCTCTTGTTACCCAGTAACCAAGAGAAAACATCCGGAACTTGATGCAATTGCTTGCAGTACCAAAACCACAAACTTAGACAGAAACTGTTCAGCAGAGCAAATTTAAGAGATAGAAGTAGAAAGGGAAATGAAGAAACACTTGTCTGAATGTCAGATTGATAGTTTTAACGCAAAATTGTTTGCTCTTTTGTTTTGGAGGGGGTGGGGACATCCCCTCATGAATGCACCCTCAAACTTTTCTGTATAGAAATACAAAACCTCATGCAAAATATTCACAGAGGTTTCTCCCTGCACCCCAGGCTGCCTGGTGATGTTTCAGTGGTGGCAGTGAGTTTTAAGGGATGGTGGTCAGGTTTGGCAGGATGTGTTCCTACAGTCCTCCAACACCTGCCCCCGTGACTCCTACTTGTCTGTAGGAAACTTTCTTGTGAGATGCCCCCGGAGGGTTAGAAGAAGGGGGAAAACAAATAAATAACAGCACATATAAAAAAAGGGGGAAATAGAAAAATGGGGGGAAGAGATGTGAAAAAAATAAGTGAAGATGAAAGAAAAAAGGGA
This sequence comes from Chamaea fasciata, assembly GCF_029207755.1. NCBI lineage: Eukaryota > Metazoa > Chordata > Aves > Passeriformes > Sylviidae > Chamaea > Chamaea fasciata. Next base: position 15,569,833 of record NW_027094092.1, on the reverse strand, counting down.
AAAAAAGAAAAAGAGAGGGAACGAAAAAAGGAAAAAGGAAGGAGAAAAGGAAGAGGGAAGAGAAGGGAAGGATTAAGGGGGAAAGGAAGGAAGAGAATTTTCAAAATAAGAAGAAAAAAAAACAAAAAAGAGGGATAATGGGAAAAGAGGAGGAAAGCAAAGAGGGAAAGAGGGGTTAGGAAAAAATAGGAAATGGGAAAAGTTGGGAAGAAAACAGGAAAAAAAAGAAAAAAAAAAAGAAGAAAAAAGGGGAAACAGCAGGAGACGCCCCCAGTTGCGGGAAGGCGAGGAGGGTGCATACGCCGGCCCCCGATCCTGGGGCGTGTCCAGGGGCGTGTCCGGGAGGCGTTTCCGGGGCGGGGCGTGGGGGCGGGGGCGGGGCGGGATTTCTGCGCCCGCCGCCGCCCCGGTCAGCCAGGCAGCGCAGATTTGGGAGAGCCGTCGCCATGGGAGTGGAAGGCTGCACCAAGTGCATCAAATATCTTCTTTTTGTCTTCAACTTCATCTTCTGGGTGAGCACAGGGGCGGCGCGGAGCGGGGGCTGAGCTCCCCCGGCCTTTAAATAAGGGGGCTGCAATATGGCTCGTCTGCCTGCGCCTGGGTTTAGCCTCCTTCTTGCCCCCCAGCATTGAGACTTGCTCTCTGGGATGTGCCTTAGGGGCTGCTTCTTTATATTTTTATTTTTATTTTGTAGGCCGGAGGGGCTGGTTATCCTTTGCTTTTTTTATTTTAATGCATGCGTATGTATGTAATTGTACATGTGTATCTATTTATGTCTATTTTTTAAATAGATATACAGAGGGGAAGGCAGAACTGTAGGATGGTTTGAGGTAGGACAAGACCTTTCAGATGCTCGCCTCCAGCCGCTACAAATGTTTTTTGGGAGGAAGGGCGGGGGGGCAGAGCCGGGGGGGGGGGGGGGGCTCCCGCAGCCCCTCTTGCTGTGGGTCTGCGCTGGGGAAAGCGGCGCTCCCCAGCCAGGAGGGGAAGGAGGGAGGGATGCAGGGATGCTGCCAGGCGGAGGGAGGGGAGGGAAGGGAAGGGGAGGCCCTGCCCTGCCTCCCGCCGCAGAGGAGGGGGCGTTCGGCAAACACGGGCGGGCGATTCGGGGCCGGCCCCGCGCCCCCCGCCCGCAGCTGGCGGCACAGCCGGGACCCGGCCGCCCTGGCCCCGCGCCGGCGACCGCTGCCCCCGCCGCCCGGGAAGTTATTTTAGGATGTGAATTCTAGCCAGGCTGCCTGGAGAGGCTGCCTTTTCCTGAGAAAGTTTCTCGTGAAATAATCCATCCAGACGTGCGGCTAATTTAGCAAAAAGCGGCGTATCCCTGTTTCCCTGCAAACCAGGTTTGTCCCGGTTAGAAACAGCCTCCGGCAGCGCGAGGTTGGCTGGCAGGAGTTCCTCTCTCCCTGCTCCTGCGCCCTGGGGGCAACGAGATATGCCCGAGCAGGCTGCTGGTTTCGTGTTTTAAATACTCTGGTTTCCATTCCACGGAATGCTTTTTTGTCTTGCAAGTGAGTCCAGCCCCACCCTGCCAGGCAAGGCACCGCTCCGATGCCCCTTGTCCAATGCCCTTGTGCCCCTCGTCTGACATCCCGCTCTGTTGTCGAAGATTTGGGATTTTTCTTTTTTTCTCAATGCTTGCTTACACCAGCGAGCATAGCAAGGGGGGCTGGAGAAGTGGGAAGGGGACCGATGGCTTCCAAGAGCAAACCCTGCTTTGGCACCTGGAGTTGCACTGCGTGGCTGCAGCCTCTGCCTGCTGACTCCTCCCTTGGGGTGCCTGGGGAAGCTCTTTGGGGGTTCCCCATCCTTGGGAGGTGTAGGGCTTAACCAAGTGGGTGCTCACTTCAGACCTGTTCGCCTTGTTTCTGGGTATAACACTGACCAAGGGGGAGGTGACAAGCTCTGATAACAACGGCGTTAACTGATACCTGATGTGTTGCCAGCTGCGTGAATGAGGGGACAGTTCTGGGTTGGGGTTTTTTTTAACCTTTTCCTCCACCCTTAAAATGGCCGGATGGAGGCGGGTACGGTTGTCTGTGAAGTGTTGTTCCTTCCGAGTTATCCTGCTTATCCCAGGTTTTTTTCTTGCCTTCTGCTCCCGATTTCCTGCCATTCTTGTCGAAGAAGCTGCCGGCTGTGCTTGCGAAGGAGGAAGGGTCTCCTGGGTGGCAGGAAGGATGCTGGGGGCTCTGCACAGCCACCGCTTCTCAGCAAGATCAGGTGTTCACCCCAAAGTCTTGCTAAAGAGCTAATCTTTTATAAATAGGCATTTTTCTTCTAAGGGGAATTGCCAATCTGTATAATTTCCCCGTTATGACTTCGGGTGCCTTTCACTACCCTTTTGGAGGGTTCTCCCTGTGTGTGGAGGTAGATACTTCGGTTCCTCCCCAGAAGGGGTGCCTGTGAGCTGGGACCCACTGGCTCCCCAAAATAGTTCCCAGTTCTGGACTTGCTGGTCCCCTCGCACTGTCTCCTGTGCAGACTGGGAGCCTGGACTTCATTAGAATTAACAATGCTTTCTGTGAAACTGGCCAGCTGAATGGTGGTTGTCTACCAGATCCTGGAGTTTTCAAGCCCTTTTGTGTTGTTTTTTAAACTAGGAGTTGAGGGGGATATTAGGTTTACCACAAAGGCAGGTTAGCTGCCAATCTGGCACCTCCAGCTGGGGAGGAATACTGTGGTTAACAGCAAAGCGTGACGGTCCTTTTCACAGGGTGGCATTTAAGGACATAATGTGGTGCTGAGCACCCTTGCTGCAGGCTGGCTGTGTTGGGAAACCACCTCTAACCACAGGGAGGTGTGAGACGGCACCTGCAGCCCTTTAGTCGTGCCAGGTGGTTGTTATGCAGAGGCTGATGAGCTCCCCGTGCTTATTTGCTTATGATTTGCCTTGTGCGCAGCTGACGCTGGGTGCCGTTGATGAAAACAAGCCAGAGGCAGAGCCCAAAGATCGGCAGGCACCATGCTGAGCTGCACAGGAGCTTGTTCTAGTGCCCAAGAGGAAGAAGGAAGCAATTCTCAGCCGTAGTTACTCTGATAACTTTTTTATGTAGCCCTGCTATCCTGCTGGAGCTACTGACACCCCTCTGGCTTCCTTCCCCTGGCAGTGCAGGGGGAATTTCACAAAGCTGCTGTGTTGAAAGAGCAAAAGGAAAGGGTGACCCTACTGCCAGCTCCTCGTTCATTGTACCTGAGATGTTTCAGTTTTATTTGATATTTTGGGATTGCTTTTCCTTTGTGCATGCATTCTTGAGAACAAGATGCCAAGATTGCGCTTGGCCCAAGGTGGCTCCTGCGGGAGCAGCAGCTGCTGCATGGGCCACATGTACAAACGAGTGCCTGCCCCGAGGGAGGGTGGCCACGTGTTTCACAGTGGCACCCACCTACTGAAGTGCTCAAGGAGGCCATGGTCAGCACCTGGGGGCTTCAGCTGGTTAGTGAAACATGGGACTGGAAAGACAAAAGTTTTTCTGTGCTGCCAAGTTGTCCTGAAACCTTGGGGTGGCTGGTGGTGAGTGGGCACTGTCCTGTGAGAGGGAGCAGTAGCTGTTACTGGACACGTTGGCTGGTGTGATGGGCAGCCTGAGCAGGGCTGGGCATCTGGCAGGTGGAGCTGCTTCTCCATCCCATCCCTAGAAGACGGCTGGGCTTTGACTGCTCTCCTGAATGATCCAAAACCAACAGCACAGCTCCGTACATGGGGCTGAACTGACCACCACTGCAAAGAGTCCCTGGAGAGGCTGAAGGAAGCCAGCGAGCTATTTTAAAATATAATTAAACATAACCGAGGAGGAATTGACTTGCTTGGAGAAGGATCACTCAAGCTTATTAGCTAATACAGCCCATGGCAGCTTTCCAGGTTGAGAGCACCGCTGGCTGCCCTAGCAGAGAGGTGTCTAATTAAAAGGAAGAGCTTCCTCCTAATGCCATTTTCCAGGCACTAATTCTTCTGTGTGTTGAGGGGATGTCATACAGTCTGGGTGCAAAGGGAAGGAAGGAAAAGAACAGAGGGAAGGTGGAAGTGACAGTCCGTCTCGATGGATGTTTGAAAGGGAAGAGGTAGAGGAGCTGCATATTTTCTTGTGCAACACCAGAATTATCTGTTAACTGTACCCTAGAGTCAGCAAAGCCTGCACAGAGATACTTGGTGTTGGTGGTGAGAGGTGACACTGTGGGGAGGTGGCGGTTGTCCCATGATAACAGTTTTGCTGAGCAGCACACAACCCTCCCATTGTGGTGAGGAGGTGGCTGTGCACCACTGCTCACAGCTTTAAATGAAGAATGGAAGATCTCATGGTTCCTGTAGCTCTGAAACACGGGTTTGAAATAACTGTAGACTAACCAAGTAGCTTGCATCTTCTTGCGGGTGCAGTCGTGGGCTGAGCACTGCTCCAGTGCCACAGGTGGTAGTGCCTGGTTGGGTGGGCTTCTGGTCTCCCTGGGAATTGCAGAGAGCCTGGCGAGCCGCAAGGACCTCATGCTGGCCCAGCATCTTCTTCCATACATTTTGTTTGGTATCCTGGGACAATGTACAGGCAAGCATATTTCCGTGTGTGTTTGACCCTGCAGCTACTTAATACCTGTCTTTGAAGGGCAAGGGAGAGGTCTCCTTGGCAGGCTCACTACCTACACTCAAATGGCTGATGTCTCTCTGGGATGTTTTAGGGCACTCTGTCAAGTGAACACAGCCCTTCCACCACCTATAAAACCTCTTCTGAGGTCTCTGTGTGCAGGTTTTTTGAGGAGACGAGTGCACCCTGCCCAGTGGGCATACCTGATTTCACTTAGTGGGCTGGGCTGCAGCTGAAAGGAGGGAGCGCTGCTGGCTGGAATGGGGATTGCTCTGTTTTCCTCACGTTATTCTCCTATCAGCCACTGTAATACTAATCTTCTGCGAGAGCATTAACAGTGAGAAGCACTGATCCTGCACTGTGGAAGTGCCTTTCACTGTACTATTAAGAATGAAAAGCACTTGTATCACCATTGTAGTTAAAAGCTTATGTATGGGACCAAATTAATTTTAAAGTAATATCTCAAATTGTTTTCCTTTCTGCTGAGGGCAGTTAAACCCTGGGAAGTGCTGCTTCTGTCTGCAGAAGGGATCAGGCTGGGAGCGGCCTGTGGGCATGGTGCTCCCTGTCGTAGGACTCTGCTCCTGGATTTTGATGCTGGATTCCCATTCTCCCCCCATCCATCAAGCTTTATTTGGCCTCTGGCATGCTGCTTCTCCGGGAGTGTTCCTCTGGAGCTTGTTTTGAAAAGCTCTGCAGTGTTGTAGGGCTGGTAACTATAGGCACCAGTGGAGAATTTTGCTCTGGCTGGCAGCTCTATTAATAGCCGCTGCTGGAAGGTGTGCTGCTGGGAGCAGAGCAGGGCTGCGGGCTGCTCTCCTCCTCCTGCCTGCAGGGCACGGTGCTCTTCCCAAATGCCTTTCCTGCAATTTCTGGGCAGGCCTTGCCTGCAAACTTTCAGCCTGACCTTTAGTGGCCATGGAGCACCATGGCTGTGGAAGATAGGAGAAAAACCTCGCCTGTGCTGTCACAGAGTCCTATCTGCCACTCCTGCCTGTGAGTGCCTGTGCCAAGATAACCTTTTTCTTTGTGTGCCTGTCAAAACTGCAACTTTGTGTCTTATTGAAGTCCCTTCCCCTGTTTACACCCTCCCAAGGGGCTCCAGGGCATCCCACAGTCCAGCCTAACATGTGGCACAGCAGTGATCTCGAGCACATCTCACCTTGAAATTTCAAGTGACTTTTTGGTGTGAAGACTTGATGTTGTAACACGGAGATGGTCTCAGCACTGAACCCAAGTTCCCAGGTTCCTGGGCCACCATCCAGCTGTCAGCCCTTTGCTGCACATTTCAGCTGTTGCAGTAGAAAAGAAATTAATCTTCTGCTTTCCAGGAAGGGACGTGCAGGCTGTGGGAAGGTGTGGTGCTACCTGGGCACATTCCATGTGTCCCTCTCTTGCCTGCCTCAGGCTGGTCGTGCAGGAGCTGGAATGTCCTAGCACATCTTGCAAGGGCTTGTACTGCCCTTCCAAAGGCTGTTCCCGTCAAGTTACGAGTTTCTATCTCCTTGCTTTTTCTCTGCTCATGCTGCTTTACCTGGAGACCCACAAATTACCTGGGAGCAAAGCATTCAACCTCAAATTAGCAGTTTGTTCCTGGCCAAATGAGGGGCTTCTTGCATGGGAAGATATTTCAACATTGGCAAGCCACTTTGCTTTTCTGCATCCTGGTTCCCCAGACCTGAAAGGAGGAGGATTCATTGTTCCTCCATCTCAGCGGCTTTGCAGGTTGTGTTGGAGGGGAGCCATGGGGAGCCCTGGTTGGGCTTCTCCAGTGGGGTCTGGGTGCTGCCCTCACCAAGGGCTCTGCTTCCAGGTGGTGTAAGGGAAATTGCAAACCTCTGCAGCATGAGAACCTGTTAAAAATCTCCAGTCATCTACCTTAATCATAAATCAGCTAAAATTCATTAAGCTTTCTTGGCAGCATGCTGCTTCTTGTTAGTAACTGTGGTATTTCCCAGGCATCATGGCGTGAGCTCTGCCTGCAGCGTTTTTCCAGCAAGGCGAGAGCCTTTCACCGCCCTTTGGGCTCTCACAGGTTGGGAAACAACGACATGGAGGCAGGACCAGCTGTGGCTGTGGGAAGTGGCACTGCTAAAATACAGCATCATGAGACTGCTGGCACCTCCACTTCCCTCCTTTGCTGACTTAAGCCACAGGATGTCTGTCTGCTTTGCTCTGGCATGCCCGGCAAGCTGCCCTACAGCCAGAACTTCTTTCTTCTCCTCCTCCCTTCCAGGAAATCTGTTTTAGAGAAGGGGGGAGGGAAGGGAGTAGGAGGAAGAAGGCTGGGGGCAGCGGAAGGGACCAGGGAGGTGATGCATATCCTGGCATATGTGAGTTTTAGGGAGCAACAAGGCTAAGGTGGGGGCAGCTCAGAAGTGGGATTCACCACATTAAAAGGGGAATGGGGTTATTCCTTATACCCCTAATTCATAAGAATTTCTTGTGGAGAGGAGTGACTAAGCTGTGAAAAAATGGGCTTGTTCCCTTGCGTCACAGCTGGATCTGGAAATTTTAGGGTGAACAGCATCTCCATTGGTGAGGCTCAGTCCAGGAAGGAGCCTCACTACGTGCACCATAGATTGGGCAGCAACCTGGGACCGCACACCTGCTTCACCATGGTGGTCATCTGGTGATACCTCCTCACATGGCATGCCATCCCATCACCTCTTGGGGGTACAGGGCCTGCCTTTTTCCACCCCTAGGCAGCATTCAATGGGGACTTTCCCCCACTGTATCAACCAGGAGCAGCATTCCTGAAAAAGCAAGCCTTGGGCAGGCAGGATCCAGCTGGAAAAGTCTAGCTGTCTGTGGAAGAAGCAATAAATCTCTGGAAGCTGGAAAAAAGCAGTCAAGAGGAAACGTCGGAGCCTGCAACACCACCTCTGCTGTGCTGGGAAGCTGCTCAGGGTGTGAGCTCTGGGGCCAGCCCCATCCTGGCGAACACCACCGATATACCTTCTACGAGTGCCATGGTGCTGGCAGCAGAGCAGCAGGCTGGGGAGGTCAGCTTTTGGAAAGCCAGAGGTCGAAGTCCGACACACTGCTGGCATTGCTGAAGTGGCAGCTTTTAGATTATTGCAGTCCCCAAAAATTTAAATGGAGAGCTGTGCTGGGTACTCGGAGTGTATCAGAAGTGATGGTCCCAACCTCTGCAACGCTGCTGTCTGGGAGGACAAGATCAGTGGGATAACCTGTGTGAGATTACAGATACCCACAGCAGAAAAAACCAGTGATATATATGAGGATGTGCAGCCTAGAGACGAGTGTGATGCTGCCATCAGCGACTGGAGCTCCTCAGGCTCTCGTGTTGGCAAACAGCAGTTGTAGGATGGAAGGGGGAGAAAATACCAAGCTTTTATCTGGAACAAGTTGTTCTATTAAAAATGAGATGATCCCAAGCAAGGTACAACGGAAGGCAGAGTTATTGTGGCAAGCTGACAATGTTTTCTCCCTCTTGGTTTTTTTTTTTTTTTTTTTTTGCCTAGGGAAGAAAGAGCCTTAATTCCATTTTGGGCTTCTTGGTGGTGGGAGGATGTATGGTTTTCATGGAAAAAGTTACTCATCGTAGCTCAGACCCTGTTTTCATTAGTAAGTGAATGTCATTTTCTCTTAAGAAATCCAGCTGCTATTGGATTAAAGCTTCCATTCAGAGGTCTTCCGTGCTCTGTTAAAAATGCAAATGGAGTCAGACGGTGTGGGAGGGGTATGTGATGTTCCTGGGGTGCATTCAGGATGAAACCTGGAACATCTGGAGTTGGTTCAGCTGGCTGTCTTAGGCAGACCTCACTGCTGGGGTGGGTTTGATGCATTAGAAGAGGCTCCATCCCTCTAGCTGATGTTCCCAAATGATTAAAAAAAATCTTGAGGACCACTTGCAGCCTGCTTTCAGTGCTGTCAGGCATTTTAAGACAAATTCGGCTGGAAAGGAGTTGCTGGTGTCACCCCAACCTCGCCATGGGTGGCAGGGCATGCTGGGGTGGCCCTGCTGAGTGTGGAGGGCAGCATGTCAGGGCAGAGTAACGTATCCTTGCAGGGAGAAAACCAAAACAAAAAAGGCTGCAGCCTTTTTTCTCTACCTTTTCCAGCCAGCACAGAAATCCAAACCTTTCTCGGGATCTCTTCTCTCCTAGCAGCTACCAAGAGAGTTTTACTTCGAGTGGCATGGATTAATTTGGGGACACATTCTTTCCTCTGAGAGTAAAAACACAAACTTTGTTATGCCCTCAGACAATGAACAAGCCACACCAGGCTGGATTTGGGTAACTTTGTGCAAAGCCACAACCTGCCTTATTTGGAGCTGGACTTGAGCACAGACCGGCTTTCGTGACTTTTCTCCATAGCCAGTGTTTGGAGAACCTCAGGCTGGCCCCAGTGCAGAAGGGATGAGGGACTGTGCCAGCCAGGAAGTTGCATTGGTTCTTGTGGGAGAAGTGTTAAAAGCCGATCACTTCGGTGGCAGACTGGGGAAAAGCAAAGATTTCCCTTCCTCTCTAGGAGCTGGTGAGGATTTTTTCCCTCTGATAGTGGAAAAGCCCTGAGAGCCGTTTGCCCTGTGAGTTTGGAAGTGGTGTGGGTTTGCCCCAGCTTCAGTGGCACTCCTGGAAAAACCTTGTGGCTGGAATTTGTAGAGATGAGCAGGGAGGAAACCACCAGCTGAGCTCCCAAGGGGCAAAGGCAGGCTCCCATCGACAGCCTGTCTTGCAGATCCCTGTGCTCCTGTGTTCCTTGTTGTGCTTGCACAACTGCAGACTTTGCACCTTTACTGAAGTGCTTTTTTTGTTGTTGTTTGTTTGTTTTGTTTTTAATGTGAAAACCCTGCTCTTTTTTTTTTTCCTTTTTTTTTTTTTTTAAAGGGACTTTCCTGGTGCCTATCATGCCTGTAGCTGACCTGATTCAGACTCTTTTAGGAAAAGCATGTTTCCACTTCTATACTCTTTGGTAGTTTTCTTCCCTTTTTTAAGATGAATGGCTTCAAGGATGTAGGACACTCAAAATTAAATTGGCATTTGAGGAGGTGATTGCAGCATTTCACAGCAGTGATATTGAAATTCTTAAGGGTTTGGGTTTTTTCCCAGATGTTTGTATTTTTTCTCCTCTTATGCTTTTAAATGGAAGGAGGATGTCACAGAGGACAGAGGAGTCCTGCTGGAAAAGCTCTACTTTGAGTTCCTCTCAGTGACACCTTCCCTGCTGTAGTGCCCCATATCTGCTCCCATCTTCCATGGCCATTCCCAGCCCCTCCCTGAAAGGGAAAATGGTGAGGAAGTCAGTCATAAAACTTCCCATTGTTTGTACATAAATATCCCAGTGGCTGAGTTGCTGTCCCACGCACAAAACGTCTCCTCCCACATCTGGAGTGTGTTTTTGTCCTTGCCCTTGTCAGTCCTGCGTGTCGGTGTGCACATGTGGGTGTAGGCGTGCTGCTCTTCTGCTGTGTGACAGCGTGGGCAAGGCAGCAGTCACAGCCTGGAGGCCCCCAAAAGTGGTGTGGTGGTGCTTTGGCCTGATCCCAGGCCTTGCTCCACTTCAATTCCTGTATTAGGACATTAAGGAAATCTTCGTCTGCCTGAGGAACACTATGTGTTTGACTGGAAGCCTGAGCCTGGATGGGAAGTAGTGTGCATGCAAGACTTGGAGGCAGAGGGGAAAAATGGACAGTTCCCCCCCCTTTCTGTTTGTACCTCACAGAGATGTGAAATGGGGTGATAAGAACCCACTGGAAAAAGGAAGTAACTGGGGCTGATCCTAACTTCTGTTGAAAAGCTCTCCTAGAAACCTTAGTGGCACATCTCCTCCTGCTTGGGTAACGCAAAGCCTTCCATTGAAAATAATAATAAAGCATAATAAAATACCTCTTGGGAAAGAAATCTGCAGGAACTGGAAAGGACTTTGCCCATCACCAGAATGAGGGGTCTTCTTATAAAGCAGGGAAGATCACATGGCTCATGATCTATGGGGCACAAAGCATGTTCCAGGGATGATGGTCAGAAAGAACATTCTTGTATATTTGTGGGAAGATGAAAAGCAAGTCTGGCTGAAAATTGCCAGTCTGGCCCCAAAGTGGCTGGAGCAGTGGGTAACCCTTGCCTCCCTCTGTTTTCTCCCCAGCTGGCCGGAGGCATCATCCTGGGAGTGGCCCTGTGGCTGCGCCATGACTCACAGACAACGAATATCCTGTACCTGCAGCTGGGGGACAAGCAGGCTCCCAACACCTTCTACGTTGGTGAGTAGCTAGCTGTGGGGGTGCTGGCGTTGCTGCTTGGGTCTTGTGCCCCAGGGTAGGCTGGAGCGGACCCAAAAGCAGGGCAGAAAGCTCCAGGTGAGCAACAAGGAGATAAAAATACCTCCTGCTGCCCTTGTACTCTCCAAAATATCCCCTGCTGTGCCAGCCAGAGCCTTTGATAAATGCTGGCTGTGGCCCAAGCGCAGAGTCCAAATCTACACCAGCTGGAAATTCAAAAAGACGTGTTGTGGTGTTGTGGGTTTTCTCCTGAGCACATTTGGGAAGAGAGAGGACTTCTTGGAAGTGTGTCTTGTTTCCTATCCAAAGGGATGTAAAAGTAGCCGACAGAGTGCCTGGCAGTGGAAAGCAAAGCTTGGTGAGCGTGTGACTCATGTTGTCCAGGAGGGGCAGGTGGAGCCTCTGTGCATTGCAGTTAAGCTTAGCATGATTTTTGTTAATTTGACAGCATGTTGGCATGCTGGAAGCTGAAAGCCCCTAGTTTTCCCCTGTTCTCCAACATCCCTCACAGATGAGGGGGAGAGGCTTGCAGGAGGGGCTGGCTGCCAGTCAGGAGCTGGCTTGGGGCACAAGCTGACGGGGCTGGGAACATCGTCTGATCCGATATCCTGTTCTCACCTGTAGCTATAATTACTTTCTGGAAAGGGTTTTCTTTTGCATTTCCCTGCTTGCCCATGAAACAGCATGTCTGAGCCCTCTCCCTGGCTGTCCCTGGTTACAGAAGATGCTCCTGCTGTAAATAGCTGTGGGTTTTTCTCTCTTGCTGTCTGTCTTCTCCTGCTTCACACCCAGAGCTCTACTTGCAGCATTTCCCCTTTGTACATCTCATTTTTAAAACCAGAAAAAGGATCTCACAAGAAGTTAAACTCTTTCCTTTCCAGGAACCAGTCCAAACCTCTCCTTCTTTTGGGGGGCTAACAACTGATACCTCCTTAGTTAATAGTTTCTCCCCAAACCTGGGGGACCTGGAGCATGGGGCAGAGTCCTTCCCTCCTGCCTGTTGAGCATTTTTTAGTCTTCCACCCTTATTTTGTCTTTGTCCTCAACCTTTGCTGTTTAGAAGGCATTGGTGAAGGACTGTGGGTCCCACCACTGCACTGACTTTCCAACACCCGTGAGCAGCCCATGATTTGGGCTGGCTGTCTTTTTAAAGTTATATTCAGCAACAGATTGGCCTGGATTCCTTCTGGCAGCTGTAATTTCCATGCAGTAATAACAGCAGAGCATTTCTTTCAGTTGCTGCCTCTCCCAGCCAGACCTCTGGAGTCTGAAGGCTGGGATTTCTTTCTGCTTCCCCCCCACCCCTGCTCCCCTCCATTTTTCCTCTCTCTTTCAACTGATACTCCCTCCCTTTTCTTCTCTGGCATGCAATATACACATGCACACAATGTTCCTGCTTTTGGGAACAGGAACCTCTTTGGGCTTGGCCTCCAGAGCTCTGTTGGTTTTTTTTTTTTTTCCCCTTTGCAAACCACTTTTTGGTGTTTGGCACAGGACGCTGCTCCCGGGATTTGTCAGGAGGCTTTTAAAGGCCAGCCAGGCTTTGCTGTGGCGCTGCAGGACAGGGGGAAGCAATAAACACTGTCGAAGGAGGAAAACTTCCATCACAGGGTGTGTACTGAGAGAGAAAGGGAAGTAGGAAAGCAGGGATTTGGTGTCTCCTGGTTTCTTTCTGTGTCCTTTCCGCTACCCCAAAGCCTGAGCTGCTTGTTAAAGGCTACTTTTCCAGAGTGTCTGTGTGTTATGAGAGAGGAAAAATAATGGATTTGAGGGCAATGGGGAAGTGGGAGAATGTAGCTTCGCTGTTCCCCACAGCTTCTGAGTACCAGGCATGATACTTGGGGCTGCAGCAGGAGCAAGAGGAGAGGAGCAGTCCTTGCCCTCAGCTCCCAGTCTGCCCCCAGGGCACAGGCAGCTGTTCCCCTGCTCACCTCTCCAGCCACAGGGAAGGGGCTCCTGTGGGCTGGGGTTTCCCACAAGCACTGCCCCTGCTCCCCAGCGCTTTGGCACTGCATGCACAAGTTGTCTTGTGGGCTGGCTTGGGAGGTTATTAAATGGGCCCTTGTTCATGGGCTTTTCCTCAGCATGGCATGCAAACCATCTGATCCCCCAACCACTTGTTGCAGTCCTGGCTTTTGACACTTCCATTTTGGCTCTGGATCCAATGCTCCAGCAAATGCTTTAACTGCTTCTGCACTATAAAGACCAAGCAGTACCAGGGATGGGGATAGCTGGAGCACCTTAGTTCCTTGCTTTCATAACTATAAAGAAAAACACTTGTTCGTCATCTGAGCTTGGCTTGTGGTCTGATACGCACTTACTTGCTTTATTTGAAGTTCGGAAACCAAAATCCTTCTTGCTCTTGATTAACACTGTGTCTGGAATGCTTTGTCTGTCTGGAGGCTGGGAAGATGTTGGTCACAAGGCCAAAAAATCCTTCAGGATAGCTAGAGGCTTTAATAAGTTGCTAACTGGCTAACCACTTCTCAGATATTTACTAATTCTACACATAAAGTACCATTGAAAAAAAACCCAAACAAACAACAAAACTATGATTCAGGGTATTATGCGAGGCTGTAGAAGGCTTAGCTGGTCTCTCTCTGCAGATACCAGGACAAATTGGAACAGTTCTGATCTCTCCACAATAAATTAGTGCTGTGGTGTCACCATTTTTTAAGAGCACCTGGGGATCTTGGAGAGGCAAGTGACCCTGGGCTTACTACTTTTGCCCTTTCTTGGTGGGATGACAGTGGGAGGAAAAAGCCAGGTTCCCCATCCTTTAAAGATTTGGTTATGTGATGTCTGGAGACGGCTGTTGTGGATGAAATGCTTTGAGGAGGGCAAGAACAAAAACCTCAGCTTTTGTTTGCCTTCAATCCACACCCCAGGAGTTCCCACCTCCCACTTGCTAGGCTGCCTGTGTGCTGGAAGCATCACTGAGTGCTGGTCCCTGCTGCTGCCCTTCCTGTGCTTTCCCTCAAGCTGCCCGGCAAGGAATGGAGCACAGCAGCCGGATGGTCTTGGCTCCACTCTCTCCTGCCAGATCCAAAATAGGAAATCTGCCTCCAGCTGCTCACAGCGAGTGACAGGGCAACACGACCTGTGGCTCCAATTAGCTCGGCCCTGGGAGCGGGGCCAGCCACGGTGAAGAGTGCAAAATCGTCCTGAGCTGGGGTGTGGTTTTCCATGGAGCTTTTGGGGTGAGGAAGGGCTTTGCTTTGCCTCTGTCTCAGTTTCATGTGTTTTATTAGTAAATCCTCTGCTGGGCAGTGTCTCCTCCCCTAGCGCATGGTGGCACAGGGGAGGAGTGTGAGTAGTGGAATAAACTTGGCCACTGAGGCTGCTGCCACCGCTGCCTCTCCCTGTCATCCTGCTGGGTGTCACTGTCCCAACAGAAAGGCAGGAGGGTTTTTTTGGTAGGGGAGTTCCCTAGGTAATGTTTATCCAGCTCCCAAGCCAGTCAGGCAGCAAAGCCTGAGGGAGGCAGGTGGGGGATCAGTGGCTTGGGACTAAGGTGGTGAATGTGCCTGTGAGGGCTGCTGAGGCATGGAAGGGACATCGGCTAATGGGAACACAGGCTTCCTTAAGAGGTGAATCAGACTGTCTCCACCATCCTCCTCGGAACAAATACAGTCCAGGATAATGATTTCTGCCCTGGAAAGAAGTTCAAGCTGCTTTTCACGCAGACTGGTCTAGAATAAGTGGCCCAGAAAGCACAGGGAGGCTTTGAAGTCTTCCTTAAAAATGAGTACATGTCTGAGTTGAACTGCAGCTGCTCACAAGCTTTCATGGGTGTCTTCAGGATTTTGGAAGTCCTGTCATGAGGTTTTGCTGGGCTCAGGGAAATCTGATCCTTGCAGAGAGGAGGGACTGCTAAGTGGCAGTATAGGGCAGGGATGGGGACATCTCTTTGAGCTTTCTCCAGGTTTTCCCCATTATCCTTAGAACACATGAGGATGCCTTGGCCACTCTTGCCATGGGTCCCAGATGTGACCAGCAGTGCAGGGCATCCCAGCCAATCACCCACACAGACTTGTGTTGGCTCCGTGGTTGTGGAGGAGCTATCCCTTCTATCCACACCTTAATTAGCCATTTTATCTAATTTAGCTTAATTAGCCTTTTCTGGACCGCCTGGGATGAGAAGCAGTGCTTTCTGGGAGATGTTCATCGCAGAGGGGGCTCAGCAGAGCTCCAGTGTGTTGCAAAGGCTCTAGAGGTCAGCAGTGCTATAACGGCTGTGGACCTGCCATGAGCAATGAGAAGGTCTTGGTTTCTGTTCCCACTCCCATCCTTGTCCTCATCCCTCTGCAAATGTCAGGCATCTTCTGGAGATGGTGCCAACTTCCATACATTGTGGGGTTAGACTCAACAGCACATCTTTTGCTAGACTTACTGTGAAAGGGCTAGAGAAAAGCCTGAGGCTCCTGGTCTGTAGGTTCTGTAATAAACACCAGTCCAAAAACCACCTCCAGTCTTGGCATGTGGTGCTGTGGGGATCCCTGTGGATGCACACAGCTGGTGCAGGACTGGTTTCTTCTCTCACGCATTTGTGCTCTACTTTGTCAAGGTTCCCTGTGTCGGGAGATTTTCCACCAGACACGCGAGCTGTGGCCGGGCTTGCGTGCTTGGCAGTGGAAACCAAGGTTTGCATTTGGCCCTGAACCACACTGAGCAAAATGGATTATTTAAAAAATAATATATGTGGATTTTTAAAAATAGAAGTACAGGCATTTTTTGTCTTGGAAATAAACTTACAGTTAAGGACAATTTAATTATTTTGTCCCTTAAAGGAAAAAAAACCCACAAAAACTGAGTTTT
This sequence comes from Chamaea fasciata, assembly GCF_029207755.1. Lineage (NCBI taxonomy): Eukaryota > Metazoa > Chordata > Aves > Passeriformes > Sylviidae > Chamaea > Chamaea fasciata. The sequence goes on along the minus strand of NW_027094092.1, from coordinate 15,554,197 downwards.
ACTTGTTCTAGATTTTTCCTCTAATCACTGTGAGATCAACTCCTTCAATAATACTGGAATTATTTTTAAAATAGTAGTTTTAAGGCAAAACACTTTTTTAGGTCTTTCCTTTCTGGCTTACACCATGTATTTGACAGTGTAAGTTTTTTTATATTCTTCTTATCGTAGAATTCAGTTTCTATTAAGAAAGCAACAAGTTATTGCATTGCATTTCCATTTAATTTCCATTTAATTGTAATTCATTCTACCTTGGTCGTGACCAACCCCTGTGCTTCATTTACTCTGCATGTTAAAACTGGTTATGTCCTTAAAAATACATCGGTACCATCAGGTTATTTTGGGTTCAGATCAATGCAACTACAACTAATGTAGTTGTCCTTTTCCTTTGTCCTGTCCCATTGGCTTTGTTGCCCTGGACCTGTGCCAGAGGTGGCTCTTCAGAGCTGTTTAAACCTGTAGCTTTGACAGTTTTCCTTAGAAAACCTGCACCATGTTTGAACATGCCAAACCTACAAGGAATCCTCCAGTGGGATTTGTGCTCTTTTGGTGGGTGAGATTCCAGGGCACATAAAAATGTCCAGAAGTGCTGTAGGCAGGGATAGCATAGCATGGGCCAGCATATTCCATATATGTCACCACTGTCCATCCCAGTCCTGGAGATGTGTCATAGACTTCCTCCCAGCTTTTCCAGGTGGGCTGAGTTTACAAAACTTGAGTCTCCTTCCAGTGTTTTCTGAGTAGGCAAAGGAGAAGAAACCTGACTGTGGCATCTGTGTGAAGTGGATGTGGGTACAAGTGTGTGCACACCAGGACATTCTTTGGGGCTTTCCCCACCACCCCACTGGTTTTCTGATAGAGGGTCGCTCGTGGCTTCTTCTTGCCTTGTTCTTGCAGATGAGGGCAGCACGTCCAGGCTTTCATCTCCCCGTGAGAGCTCCATGCTTTGTGACCCTGTTGTTCCATCTGGAAGTCATTAGCAGCTACAGAGCAGCAATGTTTTCCTTGGGAAAGGGGGTGGAGGGGAATGGAGGGACTTCCCACTTGTCATCTTCCAGAAAACCCTCTCTTTTTCCAGCCCCCGAACCACCCCCCCCCCCACTTAGAAGAAAGCACTGCGTACTCTGCTGGGCCAGTTCCACCAGGCAGCTGGACAAAAATGTCTGGGAGACCCGGCTTTGCTGGCTGGCTCACACAGCCATCTTTTGCCTGCCTCAACCCTGCCCTGAAGGGACTTTCCACTCTCTGCCTGTGTCTTACCCCCAAGCCGCCAGGAAGAGCATCATGGTTATTTCTTTTGCTTCTGGGAAGGGTGTTCTTCCACAATGGGTGGGGTGGGGTAGGAGGGAGTCTCCCTGCCATTGTCTAATGGTCCCACCCTTCCCTGCACCAGCAGTGGTGGTGAGCCCAGTGAAGTTCAGCATCTCCAGGCCAGGAGCAACAGCAGGGTGGCACTGAAGCCTCCCTCCTTTCCTCAGAGGCTTGCAAAACTCTTGGATGTGCAGAGTCTCCCTGCAGGAGCCTGTTGGGAGAACAAACATCTCTCTTTTGTCTGTTCTCAGCCCCTTTTTAAAGTCCATCCCATGGGGAGGGCAGGCACAGCTTGGAAAGCTGCCTGGCCTTCCCAGGAAGCGTGGTGTCATGCTGGGGGGGGATTTCTTATTTGATTTCTTTTTTGTCTTTTGGAAATACTGCCGTGGTGACCTGGGGGCAGTGACTGGCTTCCATTTAGCCTAATGAGTTAAGGATGCTGGGCGAGGATTGAAATGAGGGGAGAAGCAGGGTGCTGTCCAGAAATGCCCATGCCTGGAGCTGCACAGCATCTGATGGGTGTGGGAGGAGGGCTAGCCAGGGCTGGCCTGCTCCCTGCTTGTTTTAGATGAACGCTCCTCTGCTTGTTCCTTCTTTTATTTGTTTTTTTCATCGTGTCCTTTTTTTAAGACTGTTTATTTCTTCTTGTTTTCTTTATTTCTCAGCAGGGACAGGACATGGGTTTTACAAGCCTGCAGGCACCAGCTATGCTGCTTTAATGCCAAAGCAAGTACTGACATTGAATACTGCCTATTTTGCTCCCTCCACTGCTCACAGAACTGAGCATCCTGCTTCCTACCTGGCCTGAAGGTAAAAGGCCCTCCATGGAGGCATCATCTGCTGGAGCTGGAAGCTAAACTGGCCTCTCGGCTGCTTTTTTTTCCCTTTCCCATCTAGCATCAAACTAAGAGAAGTGCTCAATTACTATCAGTTTCCTGGCTCTTATGTTTGGGGCCTTTCCTAGAGCTTTACAAGATCCCTGCAGCCCAAAGCAGCATATGCCCTGGTTGTGCTGGGGAGAGAGGGATGGTGTTTGGTCTGCTGCTGTTGCTTTTTTGATCATCATGTCCTGATCATCCTCAAGAGGGAGGAGATCATCTCATGGTTCCTATGCTCCTGCTTTGAATTCAGATGAGGAGGTGAAGCTAAGAATGATTGATCTCTCTCCTAAAGCTTTCTGCTCTAAGGCTCAGGCACAAAGCAGAGGACCCCAGGCAGTATTGTCACCAGTCCTCTGACTTCTCCAACTCCATGATACAGGTCCTGAGGCTCACTGCTTGCTTTGGTGTGTGGCAGTTGTAGCAATCTTTCTTGTTGCTGCCTTATCAGAGAATCTTGCCATAGGGTTAGAAATCACAGTGTGGTGCTGCTGAAGGATGTGAAGGTGCCTTGGTACCCTGAACACCTGTACCTGATTTGCTCACTGTATCTGTTGCTGCAGCTCCAGCTGTTCTCTTATGTACTGCTGCTGTGTGAGAGGGGGCAGCATGGCTTGCAGTTTACCCCTCTCTCATTTTACTTTTTGTTTACAGCAAACAGCACTGTTTGTTGTAAAATCCCAGGGAAAGCTGCAGTAAAAATGAGCTGGGAAGTGGCATGTGAAAGGCAGATGGAGCCTTGCTCATGCCAAATTGTATCAGTTTGGGTGGAGCCCTGAAGGAGCAAATAGCATTTTAATCAAGTGTTCCTCACCCAGGAGAGGATTTTAAGGGTTAACCAGTCTCTGATGCTTACACAGAGGAGGGGGAGGCTTGTGAGGAGTCTCCTCTGACTTTGGGGAGGATAATGTGCCATTCAGGATGGGGATGACAGGTGCCTTGCTCACAGACACGGGAGCCCAAAACCACACTAGGCGTCATCGTCCCTGCGAGCCAGGAATGCAAGCTGAGATGTGTCAGGCCGCTTTCTGGGAAAAGGGCTTGGTCGTTCCTGTCTGCACCATGATTGCTGTGAAATAGTCCCCCAGCTGCCTGGCACCCAGGCTGAGAGCAGAGACTCCCCCACCAGCCCCATTCCTTGAGGGGAAGAATGGGTGTGGGAAAACAAACACCATTCAAAGCATGTGGTTGGGCACTTGGATTGCTTTCCTTTGCTTTCTCAGCCTTCAACATGGCATTTCTGTGGAGAAACACCGCTGGCATTCCTCATACAAGATGCTATTGTTGCAGTAAATATTTTGTGCTTGTTTTTAAATAAACTCCAGTGCAGAGTCCTGCTCTGCTGCCTCCCAGGAGAGGCTGTCGTGCTCTGGCTCTCGGTAACAAAAGGCAACTCCATAACAGCCGCTTGTTTGTGCCTGGGAATGAAGCTGGCCTTTATTCCAAAAACCTTCCAGGGTTTTTTTGTGGTTTGCTGAGCTCAGGCCAGTCATCACTGCCCTCTCCCCTGCCTGGCTGAGCATTCCTGCTACTCCCACCGCACTGGTCGCATCCGCTGCGCTCCGGTCAGGAAGCTGCACGTGGTGCACACCTTCTTCCCTCCCCTCCTTTCCTTCTTGCTGTTTCCTCACTTGATAGTGGAGTTGGCTCTGATGAGGAGCTGGTGAAGTGAGATCAGGGAGAGAAGCGGGAAGCTGGGACCTCAGCTTGACAGTCCAAGGTCTGCACAGCCTGTCTGGGGTAGGAGTTCAGCAGGTCAGGATTGGTTTTGTTTTCTTTGAAGCTGCCAGAAATCCCAGTAAGAAGCAAGTACAGAGGTCGCTGGAAAAGTTCTCTAAAACAGCAAATGTCTGTGTTTCCTCTTAGTCCCCTCCTTCAGGTGAGGGTCTCACTGGGCTTTCATTTCCTAGTTTTCAGAGCAAAACTTTCCTAGCTGCCAGTGGGTCCTGTGTTTTCCTGATGATCTCAATATAAGAAAAACATCTTTTATAGTGAGAGCAATCATTTGCTGCAAAGACCTCCCTAGGGACATGATAGAGTCCCTATCACTGGAGGTTTTCAAGATATCATTGGACAGGGTTCTGCATAGTTTGTCCTAAGGTTTCCAGTTGCACGAAAGGTTGGACCAGGTGATCATTTGAGGTCCCTTCAACCTGGGCTGCCCTATGACTGTGATCTCCTGACAATATTTGTTCAGCTCAGGAGGTGTCTTCAGTGTTTGTTTTGAAAAAATTGAGAACAAAACCTTCTGTCTGTGGTGACCTGCTTGTTGGGGTCGCGGCTTCATGCTGCTTGGTCTTCAAATATCCTGCATCTGCTTGGTACCCATATACTGGGGTGCTTAGCATGAATAGTGACTTGTCAGATGGGGAAATGACTTGCCCCTAGCACAGCTTTGTCTTCTCTCTACTGTTCTAATGGGAGAAGAAGTCAGAAACTGCTGCACTCAGGGATGAGGAAAGTTGATTTTCTGACTTGTGATGAAGACTCATCAGTTGAACTACCCAGAACTTAACATAGAAAAATCTGCCCCGGTTTGAGTTGAAAAGCCAAGCCAGCAGCCTCCCTGGTACAAGCTAGAGTGGCAAGGGCTGGTTCTTGGGCATTAGCAGTTACAGTGAACAGACTGGTTTTTGGGACACCACTACTGGTATGTTGTTCTTTGTGAGACAGCAGTTATGCAGTGTCTGACAGTCTCCATCAGTCTCTCTGGGGCTTGGCAGCTGTCCAGCAGACAGCCTTCATTGTACAGGGTTTATTAATGCCTTCCCACCACCTTCAAGCCCTTTGGGGCCCCTCTGTCCTGCACATAGCCCAGCCCACTGTTTGCCATGCTGTCTCTGCCCAGCTGCTACACCTCATGTTATCTCCAGCCACTGGGACAAAATCGCCTCCTTCCACGTCAGGCAGCCTACAGAACTTAATCTGCTGGTCTGTCCTTTGCAAGAAACTCTCCTGGGAGGTTTCTTCTGCTTGTTTTTCCTTCCTTTGCACACCTTCACCTGAGGTGTCTCATGCCCACTTGGGGAGCTTTTTGCCTGTTGGGCTTTCCTGGCTCCTGAAACCCCTTCAGAACACATCAGGAGGTGCAACTCGGCCCCCATTGCTGACAGGGTTGCCGCAAGGATGTTGGTGTCTCCAGCCACAGCTCCCGCCAGGATTTGTGAAGAGGGGCTTCCTGCGGGGTCAGCGTGCTCCATTGTGGCACTTCCCCTGCAGCTGGCTTCCTCCCTCCTGCAGTGCCTAAAAATAGAGTGAGCACGGTGCTGCCGAGAGGCACCGGAGAGTCCCAGTGCCGGAGCCACGGGGGCGGCGTTTCCGTCACCGGCACTCGCCAAGTCAGCCCTTGTGTCGGCGCTTGGGCTTTTGGGGTGCTGGTGAGTTTTGTGTCAAAGAGGGAAGAGGCAGGAGCCAAAGCCCAGCCTTTCCCAAGTTTGAAGAATCTGTAAGGGAATGTTAAAAAAGTGGAGACCGTTATTGTGTATCTGGTGTTTTAGAGAAGGGTTTATTTGACTTGACTCTGCTCTCAGTGCGTGGCCTTTAGACTTTGCACTTTAATTATCAGAAGATTGTTTAAAAACTACAGAGATAAGTAAAACCTTAAACATCACAAGCACATACAAACAGTTTTAATCTTGAGCACTGTTTATATGTTAGGGTTGTTCGTAAAGGAGAGCTGACAGTCTGATTAATAACTATAAAACATTCTCACTCATAGCAGAAGAAAACATTTAATTGAAGGGATGTGTCTCCCAACCACTAGTAAGATTCACTGTGTTGCTGTTACCTCTGGGATGCCCCATGTTCTTTTATCCTCAACGTGATTCTTTTTTTTTCTTCACTGTTCATTAGAAATAGTGGCTGCCATCTTACCTGATTTGTAACTTTTTTGCATGTGTCAAATTGCTTTTGAATGGGAAATAAGATTCACTTAGAGAGTAGTAGAACCACAATACTCGAGAATATTAGTTAACCAAAAAAGCACTAAATATAAGGGATACACCAGCAGAAAGTTGTGTCAAATTTAACTCAGCTGGTAGTGTTTGGCTGAGTAATCACCATGGCTTCACCAGTCTCGTGGCTGGTGAGACCATGGTGATTACTCACGGCAGCAGACTTGAGCCTTGAGCTAAGCTCTTGTTTCCTGAATGAATAAACTTCTATTCCTCTGTTTTCTGAACCACTCCCAATGCCTCATTTCAAGCTTTGAACTAGTTATGGTGCAAGTTGCCTGTGCAAATTCAGTAAGTTAAAGTAAAAAACGTTATATTCTCTGTGGAAGAACCTATAACAAAAAAAAAAGCACCAGATTTTAAGTGAAATGCTTAAGCAGTACTTACCCCTTGGTTTTGTGGTTCATCTGCCTTTAAAATGTTAGCCAGATAAATATTTGTATGATGTTTAATACAAATAAACCATGTGCCTTACTGTTTATTTTACAAGATATGCTAACTAATCATTTTCATCTCTGCTTAAATATTTAAAACAGCATACCAGGGGAACTCCATGCTACAGCTCTGAGGATGCTGTAGAGCCCTTGTCTTGCCTCCTACATCCTCTGCCTAGTGCTACTCTCAGTGTTTCCTCTCATTTTGGAGGTGATGGAGTTATTAAAGCTCTAGTGTTGGCAGCTTCAAACACTTTGAGACCCAACTCATGTACATTATGTCCTACTGTGTCTGCTGCCACTTCTACTCACACCTCCTCAGCCTTAATTCTGCACACTATAACTGTATGCCCCAGGAGCCAGAATGTCCAGCCAGGCATGAGGGTGCTGCTGGACAAAGCTGTGCAGTAACGTGTCTGCCTCTGGCTTTGCCTTGCAGGAATCTACATCCTGATCGCAGTTGGAGCTGTCATGATGTTCGTGGGATTCCTGGGATGCTACGGTGCTATTCAGGAGTCTCAGTGCCTTCTGGGAACGGTAAGGAACACAAAGCTTTGGAAGTCACTTGGCACCCTGATTTCCCTCCTTCCCTTGCTGGGGTCTTTTCCAACAAGCAGGGCTGGGAGGATGTGTGAGCACGGAGGTGGGAACCTTTGCAAGGAGCAAGGCAGTGCTGTATGGCTGAGGGCATGTCTGCCCAGCCTGTGGAGCTCTGGCTGAGCTGACAGGTCCTGCCAGCAATGTCCTCCCCTGCAATGTCCTGCCTGTGCCTGGCTGCAGGGCAGAAGGGGTGAGATCAGCAGGATTCTTAGAGACTTGCTCTGTTATATGTGAATCTCCACCTTGCTTTTGTCCCCCCATGGTCTGGCTGTCTTACGAGGCACCCACTAAACCCTCTTTCTTACCTGCTGTTCCCTACAGCATCCCCTCTCACTCTGTTTCAAGGCTGCCCATAGCAATTCTAGTTTCTTTTAAGGAATCATTTACTATTTTTATCTGTTTGGACATGGAAACAGCAAAGACTTTCCATAATTTCTTAGTGAGAACATCTAGGTACATCCTGGAAAATCCATTACTGAAACACTACAGGCGTCCTTGATGTGAGGCAGCAGCTCAGGATTCCTGGCGTAGGATGAGCTTAATTGGATAAACTGTAGCCACACCAAAAGCCTTTACCTTGGGAGCAAGGGAGACCCATTTATTTAAAACAAGTTCTCACATGTGGTTCAGTTTAAACTTGATGCATAAAAAATAAAACTGGAAGGGTAAAACAATTTTTTTTTCTTTTAAATTCAAATGACTTTCCAGCACTTGGCTTCACTGGGCTGGAGGATTCTTGGTGGCAGTGTAGCAACTCATGGGTGTGGGCTTAGCTGGGACAGAGGAAACAGGGCTGCTTTCCCTCACTCTTGCAGATGACTTCACCTCTGGTTGCTGCCGATTCCCAGTAATAAGGGGAGGCTTTCCCCAGTGTTGATAAAGCGCTTCTGAATGTAGAGGATGGGAGCTCCAGTAGGAATTTGCAGCTTTTATCCTGGCTGCTGGGAATGCAAGGAGCCTGCACACAAATCTGACGGGTCTTGTTGGAGCACGGTTTGGCAGCTTTGGGTTTTTATTTTGTTTTGTTAATGCAAGTGATTACAGACCCTGAACTGCTCCTCACTCCCTCCTGAAGTTAGAGGATCAGAAGGGCAGATGGTACAAAGGACCCGAGGTCTGACAGGGAAACCGGCTGTTCTGGCTGAAATTAGCAGCTCTAGCTGCTGTGCACTGCCTGCTTGCTCACACCTTGGCTTGCCAAGAAAAGTCTGGAGATGCCCCATGAGGATGCTTTCTGCTGGCCAAGGCTCCCACTGTGTTCCAAGGACATTTCCAGGCAGTGTCCTCGGGGTGTTTAAGGGAAGCAGCCATACTCCGCTTTCCTCCACCTATCTGAGGGAGTGACTTGGGGCTTACTGCAAAAGGGAAAAGTACCAGGAAGGTCCATGCTATTAAAATCCTGTGCTAGAGGTGGCATGGAAGCTGAGCAGCAAGACCTAAGAAAGACAGGAGGGAGCCACTTGGCACGGAGCAGGCTCTGCTCTCTGGAAAGGGGCTGGGATACAGCCAGGCCGGGAACACCCCTCTCTATGTTCCCATATCATCAAGCTGCACCTCCTGGTGTTCTGCAGCCAACTTACAGAAGAACTAAATCTGCAGGAAGTTGTCCCTCTAAATATGGGATAAATGAACCATCCTTCACTGAAGGGTAACCACTGCAAGAGTGAGCCCTAGTGCTTAACCAGACTTGCAGTGGCATTGCACCCACAGTTTAGCGTGATGTGAGTCCTTGGGGGGGATGTGGGACCTAGTCCTTCAAAGAAATTCCTACAAAATTAGGGATAGATAGATGTTCACATAGGGGTTGATTGTTCAGGAACCGGACAAGGATGTTTGAAGTCCTTTCCTGTTGTCAGGTTAATAGTCTTGTTTCCATTTTGCTGATAACCCTTTACTTTTACATGTAAGAGCCAGGTCATGGCATCATTCTGGGAACTCCTGTTTCCTCTGTTGTTGGAGAAAATGTCCTGAATGTGTTTTGAATAGAGACTGCTCAGGAGCCAAGGACTGTTTTCCCACCCTATACTGTAATTTTGTCTTTCCTTGACTGCATTCACCTCTTCTGCTTCTTGACTTCCATGGCAACTTCTCCCACTTTGGGGCTTTTCCCAGGAAGAAGTCACTGAGTGATGTTGTGATGTTGTCACAGAGGTGATGCTGGCTGCACATGGAGCATTCCACTCAGTGCCTTCTCATGTGATCCTGATGTATGAGTGTACAGCTTCCCACTCCCAGTCCAACTGACCAACCATCACAACGTGTTCCCGGGATCTGAACAAAAAGGGGGGGATGGCAGGGAGGACTGCTGGAATTGCACAAACAGGGTGGGACTGTGGGAAAACCTCAGTATTTATGCAAAAAACTGCAGTAGCCTTGCAGGGCTGTGGATGCCAGAGAGCTGGCCATAAATCACACCCTGACATCCCCAGCTCCTCAGCAGCTGAAATGTGCTTTTAACCCTGCACTGGCAATCCCAGTCCTCGCTCGGAACATTTATGGCAGAGCATAAACCTTGTCTGGATGGTCCTGCAGGTGCATGAAGCGGAGCAATGTATCTCTTGTGGTACACAGGGCATCTCCATCCCTGCCAGCCCCTTTGTGGGAAAGGTTTTGCTAATCCCTGCTCAACAATCTGGACATGGGGTGGTGTATGATAAGTTACAGGAAAACGTGTTTGGGCTCAGTGCATGTATGAGAGAGAAAATGGTTTGAAGCCAGTTGACACCTTGCTCTGATTTGTCAGTGGAAGTGCTGCTCCACATGTCTCCCCACCTAGTTGCTGCAAATCTGTTAATGATCCCTCTCTTGATTTGTCTTTGCAGTTCTTCACTTGCCTGGTGATCCTGTTTGCCTGCGAAGTCGCAGCTGGAATTTGGGGCTTTGTCAACAAAGACCAAGTAAGACTCTAAAACCAGTGTTTGTGGGACTGGGAGGCTGGGGCAGAACCGCAGCAGATCCAGCATGGGCTGTTTTGCTCACAAACTGCTCCCAGACTGAGTAAGGGGGGGCTTGGATTAGCTGTGTGACTTGGGCAGGCCACCTCACTCCTCTTGGCCAGGCTGATGAACTTTAAATGCGAGCACTTGATGGTAGCAGCTGCCCCTTAGGGTATGTAGTGTGATGTCTCGAATAAAAATAGCCTGTCTCACTTGGGTCTCCTCCGTGCTGCCACGCTGTCAGTCACTGAGAGAGCCGATTCATGCATGAAGTTGTGAAGGAAAGCCATCTGCACATCCTCGGTGCCAGGGAACAAAGAGCAAACCCAGCCGCGTAGTGCCAAAGGGCGGGAATACCGTCCAGGGAGAGCCTGCATTAACGGGATTGCTTGGTGCTTCCTGCTCTTCTCCAGTATCGTATAACCTGCTTCAGGCCATTTGTCAGCCAGCACTGGGCTTGCTGTGATCCATATGCTGTGCACACATGTGAAGTCCAAGTCCGGTGTCTGTCCCAAGCACCCTGCTAGGGACTGCTCAGATAAGGCTTCCTGGCTGGAGGAGCTGAACTGAAGGGTAGAACTGAAAATTGCAGCTTTTCACCTTCTCTTTCTGCTCACCTTCCTTTCACTACAGTCACATGTGCTCACAAACACACACACACAGGTTTGGTCCCAAAATGCAGAACTGCCTGTGTATGGGATCCAGGGATGTGCTGCAGCAAGCAGCAGGCTGGATGCTGATCACTGGGCCTCAGGGGTTTGGAGGAGAGAAGGGGACTGCTTGTGCTCAAAGCCAAGGTTAGACTCCCTGGCAGAGTAGAAAATGTGTTTACTTTCCTAAGAGATATAAGCCAGCTGTGTCAGTAGGTGCTGGCCTGCTCAGCTTTCTCATGCATGTGGGCAGTTGCTTGCAGGCTCAGCCTGAATGGGAGCACCCTTGTAGTCATTCAGGAGAGAGCACAACTTCACTGGAATAAACTCTTCTGTGGCTAAACATAATAATATGCAGGCAGGGTGCTGTTTCCTAGCAACTTTAGTGAACTAATTAACCTTTGCAGAGGGGCTGTGCCTCCTGCAGATGTTAGTTTGTGAACCCTGAAGAGTCCAAAATGTGCAACTGCAACCAACAGCAAAAAAAAAAAAAAGAGTGAAAGCTGCGTAAGGGGGGACCCCACGGCTGTTGTGTCCCATCCTGGGGAGAAAGCACTTGGCTACTAGAGCAAAGAGCTGAGAAATGTAGGATTTTGCAATACAGAAGTGATGACCTCAGCCCCTAAAATGAATTTTGCAGTTTAAAATGAAGGGTGGCAGTCTGTTGGCATCAGCTAGTTTTGCAGCCTTGATGATGAATGGGCTGTTTTGAAGTCCCTGCTCACAAGGCAGGCTTGCTTCTCCCTTCCTTGATTGGGAGCAGCACAGGCTGGGAGGGAAGCACTGAATGATTCCAGCCACTGAGAGATGCTTCCAGAAAGGACACTTTTTCACGAAGATGAAGGCAGTCTCTCCCTCAGCCTGCCTTCTTGCAGATGCTGTAGACTCTGAATGGGAAGGCAATAAATAGGATTTTTTTAAAAAATTATTTTTATATACAGAATGAAATGGTTTGGTTGGAGAATATCATCCTCCAAAGCAAACTTTTTTGAGTAGTGATGAAGGAGTTCTGGAATAATAGATTGAAATCATGCATCATCTTGCTGCGGTTTCTTTTTTCGTATGCTAATCCAGTCTGTGCTGCCAAGAGCAGATGTTCTAGAAAGCATTTTCCCTTTCTTGCTTTAATGTTTTTTCTTTTGCTTCTCTTGCATGGCCTTCTTTCATCTCTTTCTCTCAAATTAGTGAAGGGTGTTAGAGGAGAAGTCACAAGGCCAGTTCCCCTAAAAGTTAGGAGATTTTTGCACTGTGGAGCAGGCCCTCATGGGTGGCTGCAGTTCACCAGCCAGGTGGCAGAGTTACAGTATGGATAAGGTGTCTCACATAATCACTTACAGGAGAGCAGTGTCCATGGGGACCCAGCCAGGGTTTTAAATCCATCTACTTGCACCTAAGCCTCCTGACCCAAATGAGCTGTCTCATGAGGCTTTAGTGTGCAATCTATCCCAAATTCCTGCCATCCCCTCTGAGTCATTCAGTAAGCTGAGGTGCCCCTATTTACAGACAGCCTTGCATGTGTACCCCCGCTCTTTTCCAGCGTGTCCAGCCTCTGCAGGCTCAGTGGGAAATGTGTTGCCTGTCTGTCTTGTCTATGTGTGGCTCAGAATGAACTGTGTCTGCATTCCTGAGCCCAGCAGCACATCCACATGGGCTGAAGGCGATCGGAACTTGTGCCTCACCCCTACAGGCCTTGGCTGTCTTTATCTCCTAGACAAAGCCTGTTAGAGCCCTTAGATAGTGTTGGCTGGAATCTGCTGGCTGCTGGATGGGGTTCTTAATATTTGTAAAAGCTGGAGGGGCTGGAGCCCTATGAAAGACAGGCCATTTTTCATGTGCAAACAAATGGAGTCCAAATCTATTAAAAAACTGCTCATCTTACTCCAAGTGCTGTTAAGAGGGAACCTGTCCTTCAGGCACTTTTACTGGATAGGTTTCCTCCTCCTTTGACTGAAAGGGAATTTTTCCTGTGTCTCTCCTAGATAGCCAAAGATGTGAAGCAGTTCTATGATCAAGCGCTTCAACAAGCGCTCATGGGAGAATCAGATTCAAACAACGCCAAAGCTGTAGTGAAGACCTTCCATGAAACGGTAAGGTGGTGGTAGTTGTGCTGGAGAATTAATAATGGAGGTCAGGCAAACGGATGGGAAAAGCAGAGTCCAAAGCAGATGATGCTATGTGCAGATCTTAGCCTATCAAGTTTGCTGTTCTTACGTGTTAAGAAGCAGAGTTGTGCTCTCTTCAGTATTCTCTTCATCACACGGTGCTGGGAAGTGTGGACCAAATTCTGATTAACTTGCCTTTAATTTATCTCATCACCCCTGATTTAAGTAAAATTCAGTGGAAGAAGAACGTAGCTCTGAGGAATTAATCCTGATATTTGGTCCATTCAGCAGGTAACAAAATGTCTGGAGAGAGTTGGGTTCACCCTCCTCCAGCATATCTATGCCAGATCTGTCTGGGACTTATTGTAGGAAGCAGCTGAATTGCACAGAAAGAAAAAAGCTTGGTGACTTATTCCCCACCCTATTTTCCCCCTCCAAGACGCCTCCTCAATCTTGGGTGGCTTCAAGAATGTGGAATGGTGGGAAAGCATTGCATAAGTATTTGCTGTCTGCTAATGTTGGCTTTCCATTGTTACATTTTTCCTCTCTCCATGTAGCTGGACTGCTGTGGTTCTGATATTGTAACAGCAACTTTCACTCCTGTGTGGAGGGATGACCTCTGCCGAAAGGACTCCATGAAAAGCTTTTTTGAGGTAGGCACAGCTGCTCTTCAGTCAGCACAGCTGCTTTGGGAGATCTTGGCTGCCAAGGAAATTTGGGGATTTATTGGGAAATAAATAAAGGATAGAGATTTCATTTATTTGGGGATGGCATATAGAAGGATGTTAAAGGTTCCCATTTGGTTCCTCCTTTGCTGTTCCTGCTTGAGGGGACTGACAGGTGCAGAAGGATGAAGTCCAGTTTGAAGTCCTGGGGCTGTGCCTGGGGACATAAGCGGGACCAGGGGGAAGCTGACCTGCCTTTCTCAGTGCTGGGGGTGGGTGAGGGGAAAGCAGGCTGTCTGACTGGTGTGCTTCTCTGCCTCAGAACTCAAACTGCCACAAAAAAATCGATGAGCTCTTCTCCGGGAAGCTCTACCTGATCGGTATCGCTGCCGTCGTGGTTGCTGTGATCATGGTAAGTGTGACAGCCTGGTGAGACAGGGAAAAGCCACATCGGGGCATCCTGGTCTTCTTCCAGCTGGGCTGGATCTGTCCTTTCCTCTGGATGCCCCTGCAACTGTGGATGCAGCACCTGCCCTATGCACCACAGAGCTCTGGAACATGGCGAGACCAAGGGGTTCATCATCCCTCTGGGGAGTCAGGATGTCTAGGGGAGGCATCCTGGCAAGCTGCAAGCCCAGCCAAAAGGGCAGAGCACCCCTGAAACCTCCTCCAAAACCACCTGTTCTACAGGCTGTCATGTCTTGTTGCTGGGGTCTGCAGTGGGAAGGGATTTGCTTGCTTTGCTACGTTGGGTTTGCCCTCTAGTGAGGGCTGGGTGCTGTGGGGGCGTAACATGGCATCTGTGCAAAGGCTGGGTTGTAGTGCTGGAGGGATCTCGAGGCATTTGCTGTGTAACTGGCAGCCAAAAAGCTTCTCAGGTACCACCACTGCTGCCAGTGAGAGAGGAAGACAGCGCCTTATCTCAAATTGGCCAACTCTGTATGAAAACACCAACAAAGATGTGGCATCCCCTGCCCTTACCTCTGGCACGAGAATGTTAATGTGGAGTGGGGGAGCTCCAGCATCATACTGGTTGTTGCCTCACTGGTGCCCCTGTGTCTCTCAACAGATCTTTGAGATGATCCTGAGCATGGTGCTGTGCTGTGGCATAAGGAACAGCTCTGTCTACTGAGCCGTGAGAGCCGGGCAGGGGAAGGGGGGAGCAGGGCGGACGGCGCTAGAGGGGACCCCAAGTGCCACCGAGTGACCAGGAGACATTTCAACAACAGACAAAGAAAATTATGTATATAAATGCTTCCAATATTACCATACAGTACTTATCATTTTTATTTTGAAGTACTTTTTTTTTTTTTTAATAAATAAAACTTTCCCGTATCTTTGTGGCTGAGTTAGTTACACATCAGTTTTGTGTGATGGGAAAGCTGCTGTAGCAGGAGATCAAGTCCTTCCTCCCCCTTCCCCACCCCCCGTGACTAAGAAGTAACATTGGTGGAAGATGTGCGGAGGAGAAGCATACAGCCTGGTCTCAGAAAACTTTGCCTTGGTTTTACCAACTTTTTTAATTGGATGCTGAAGCAGAATTTAGTATTTTTGTTAATTTGTCCTCACCTTTTCCAACCATCACCCCAGCTCCCTGGTGTTTCCAAGCTGTTAGTAGGGAAGTGTGGCTGACTGTCCAAAACCTGGGAGAGAGGAGGGGAAAGGATACAGCCTCCATTGCCTGGGTGCAATGTATCCCAGGGGAAACACAGGCACTGTTCCTCTCCAGTCTGTTTCCATTGGTAGGTCAGTCCTTGAAAGAAGTCGTGCTGGAACTTTTTTACTCTCTAGTGAGTAAAAATTATTTTTGGTTTTGTGATTTTTTTTTTCTTGAGGCTATAGCTTTATAAATTGGCTCAGTTCCATTGATTCATTGCATTAAAAGGTCAGTGGCTGGGGGTGAATTTTAGTCCCAGTTTTTCAAAAATAACAGACTGAAAATTACATTACTTTTTTAATGTCCTTCAGTGTTTCATTATAGACATATGTTTCAAGGAGAATCTAGTTCTATATCAAGTTTCCACTATTAAGCTAATGCTTACATAGAAATGATATTGGAAAAAGAAGAAAACATTAAAAAAAAGTCCCTGACTTTAGAAATCTTGCAGGATGATGCTTGGGTGTTCCCAACCATATGTGTACATGCTTAAAATTTCATCTTTGCATGACTCTCTTGTTCAGTGAAATTATTCTTAATTATAGCATATTGTCACACACTGTAATATTGCTGAGAAATTGTCATAATCTGATTATGGGAAAAAAGGTTATTTTTAAGATCTTCCAGTTATATTGCCAGCAGATTAGCTTATAAAATCAAGGTAATTTAGCATGTTAGATTGCACCAGTTAAAACACATTCTTGTGATCTGGTAACTTTGGTTATCACTTTGATGTCTGTGGCTTCTTTTATATGCCACTCTGTCACCATGTAGATAGAGGGGGAGAGTGACCCAGGAGCTATGTAATAAAATCAGAATGTCACTAAAAAGATGATCTATATGTATAGTTCTATAGATATATATTTTTAAGCAAAGCCTTTTCCTTAGCCGTACAGGCACTTGAGCTGGAAATTATAGTATCTCTCAGCTCTTTTGCCACCTTGAAGCAGGTAGGGGGAGGAGTTTAAATAGTGATCACTTTCCCCATTTCAGGAGTATTTCTGTTTCTTCAAGTATTTCATTCTCCCGCTTTGTCACAACAAAGAGCTTCATATCTGATAGGGAGGGAGACCTGTGACCATCAATCATTTTAAACAAGTACCTTGGCCACTGCACGTGGCTGTCATGGCTGTTGCCACTACAGGATAGAAGATTCCTGCACTGGGGCAAATTGATCCATTCAGAAGTTTTTCTTTCTTTCTACTCCCCCCTTTCCTGTTCCTGCCTTTTAGTATATAGGGCCTTTAAAAAGTATATAGATAAATATATATAGATATATATATATATATCAAGTTGTGCTGGGTAAAGAGGAGGAAGTGCTTCAACAGATCTTCATATTGAGAGGTTGGACAAGAAAAGATTCAGCCTTAGAAATAGCCTTAAAGCAACACTGCCCTGAATGTCCATGTTGTGCACATTGAGAATGAGACGAGGTTTTGCAGTAGGTAACCCCTTCCCCTGCTCCCCAGCGTAGCTCCTTCAGGTCATCTACTCTGTTATGTGGCCGTATGTATATGCATCATCCAAGCATGTGTGTTTACATCTGTGTGCATCAGGATTGTCAGCATACAGAATGGATGTGTAACTTGCCACCTTTTTTGTTGACTGTTGGTAAATGTGTATAAATATGCCATTAAGCATTTCAATTCTGTTTTCTTTTCCTTATACCGTATTTTTGATATTGTTCAGTATTCAGTTGATGCTGTGTACATAGCTGGAGCTCTGTTTGAAGACAGACTGGATCTCGATGCAGGTCAGGTGTGTCCTCAGACATTGTACTTCAAGGGTTTGAGTTGTCCCAGGCAGGAGCAATTGGGAAAAAGTGGTACTTGGAGAGGGAATCTGAGAGTTGGGAGAGGAGGAAGAGCGGGAAGTTTGCTCAGACTGTACCCCACATGGATTGCAATTCACCCACTAACTCATTTCAGAGGTGGCTTGCCATTGTGGAGAGTTCCAGAGACAGCTTCCTGGGCCATCTCCTGTTTCTGTGGCTGCTACAGGAAAGGCGCTCAAGGAGGGGAAGAGCTAGAGAAGGGTGGTGGGAGCAGGGACAGAAGAATGTTTGCTGAGAGGGCAATGCTTTCTTTAGTTACCAGCTGAGTCCCCACACTTGATGGAATGGTCCTCAGCTGGAGGAGTCAGCCCTGGGAGAACAGGGACAGAGAGGAACCATCAGGCTTAAGAACAGTGGAGTAGATCAGAAACCCTCTCTGAAAAAAAACTACCCACTTGGGTCTCCTGTGAAGCTGGACCTGGGTTAACACAAACTAGAAAGGGAGCTGTGAAGGACTGAGGGGACTCACCCCATTGCAAGCCCTCAGGATCCAAAAGCCACAGGACTTTTCTGCCAGTTGGTCAGTCCCAAAGCTGGCTGAGGTGAAGGGGGAAAACCCACTAGGCAGGACCCCTGCTCTGCCCCAGCACCTCCTGCATAGCTGCGCCTTTGTGTGCAACATGGCACCCTGTAGTGCTCCTCTCCACACCCCAAGAAAAGGATGGAATTGCAGGCTGTAAACACAAACCCCTCCCTCTCCATGGAAGCATCCCTCCTGGAGCTAGTGGCCGCTGAGAAAATGGCTGTGAGCTGAGGTGGGGATGAGGAGTGTCAGCTGTCGAGGTCTGAGTTCAAAGACCGCATGGAAAGGTCAAACAGAGCCGCTGACAGCTTAACTGAATGCTTGGGATTTTTTCATACTGTGGAGCATGCCACAAAGCAGTGTGTTTAACTTCTTTCTGCCTTTTTTTTTAAAGAAATGAAACAAAAATCAATTTAATAAACATTTCTCATAGTGTGCATAGTGTGATGAACTGCTGCAATTTTACAACCAGTTAACCTTAACACCGGGATGCTTTGTGAACCAGGCTTCAACAGCATGGGATTTTACAGCCTCTGGGAGGGGGGCCTGCAGGCAGGTTGAGTATGCATCCGGACTGGTGCTGAGGGAAGGCAAAAAGGCTGCTTGCCAGAAGTGGTGGCTGCTGCAGTTGTGCCCCCTCTCAAGGGAAAGAGGGCACAGCTGTAGGGGAAATAATGTGGATTGCAAAAATACTGACTCTGCTGAAATTCGGGGGGGTGAGGGGGGGTGGGGGGGTGGCAGTCCTGCGCACACTCGAGGGGCTCCTCCTAAAGTGACCAAAAATGGCCCAAAATGCCCTGTGCTGCCATCTGGACAGGGACTGGGCTGGTCTGCTTTCTGTGGATGGTTTGTTAATGCCACCATTGCTGCTCCCACCTGCCCCTCTGCACCATCAGGGGAAAGCCTGGCTGAGAGCGAGGCATGATGCCAGGGGCTGTGATCCCTCAGTTGTCTGCCTGCCTCTGTCCTGTCTTGGACTTGGTGCTGTGTTTGAAGCAGCAATGTCCTGCGGTGGCTGCCACGCCCGTGCTGGTCCAGAGAGGGAAGGGATGGAGGAGAGCAAGGAGGGAACACAGCCTTGAGCTGCGGTAAAGAAAGGCAAGCCCTGCTCCCAGCGGCTGTGCCTGTGCTGCGAGATCATGCCCATCTGTTGTTCTTTCACTTGTTTACCTGAATGTTAATGGAGTCGGACATAATGACTTCTGGAAAGAAAAAAAAAAAGTGATATTTAAAAACAATAAAAAAAGAAACAAAGCTATTCCCCCTTGTTAGTGGATTTTTAATGATGTGTTGTCAGATCTTGTTTCCTTCCATCGTGTACTGATTGCTGCCACGTCTTCCAAGGGAACAGGCTTGTCTCATTCTTGTATTAAAGCAAAATTTGGGCTGCAGGGAAGACCGTCCTCATCTGACCCTCTAGGTGGTTTCCCATGAATGTGATGCTCTTTCCTTCATGCCTTAAAATGTTTGGATTGCGACACTGCATCATTGCTCCAGATGGGGATAAAATTATTCCAGCCTCTGGAGCTAGGATTAAGCTGATATGAGTCACTGTCAGACCCAGGCTGGTGTTTGAGGGGGAGAAACAATAGTGGAGACTAACTGGTAAAGCACAGCATGTATTTGGCATCCAGGGTGTGTGCCTTGGGAATTCAGCCTGGAATTATAGCTGGGATCTTAAACCTTCCCTGGCTAAATGCCCCCTTTGTTTGCACTTCAGGTCTAAGTATGAGCATTGATGTGCTTGCAACAGATAAATATGATACTGGGACAGGATAGGGTAAAACAGGCCCCTTTAAGGTTCTGTGGAGATATGGGTTATCCTTGGAACACAGCAGTCCTGCCATGTCAGAGCATGTGAGGCCACGTGGATAACCAACTGTGAGTGGAAGGGTGGATGGAGCGCTTGCAGCTTGTTTGTGCTCATATTGCACAGACAACCCTGGCTTACAGTTCTCTTTAACATTTTTCTCCAGAGGTCTGAAGGACCTGGAAAGTCACTGGAGACCTTACTGTGGAATTCTGCTGCCTAGGAATGTGACTGTGGAATCTTTTTTTTTTTTTTTTCCCCCTTGAGAAACAAGATTTTTCAGGAATTAAAAATACAAGTATGAATTTTTCTAAACTAGACCATGCCAGGATTTTTTCCAGTGGAAATTCTTTTCCTTCTCCCCTCCCAAACTGGTTTATTTTTTTCTTTTTTTAAAACCTCCTGGGGTGTTTCTAACGAGAAGTTTCAGAGGTATTTTTTGCTTTGGCGAGCTCTGTTTCGCAAGCTTCTTCTCTGGGCTGTTTGTTTTCTAAGTAGCAATGAGCCTAATTGTTTGGTACTAAGACAGCTGTGATTAACATGCATAAATTGCTTATGCCATTCCCTAATCAGAGGTTGTCGAAGCTGTAACCAAGAGTTGCAATATTCTCACAGGAGGGAATAAATCCAGCCAGCTCTCCCATGCCAGAGCTGTCTATGGTGGAGGTTTCTGCCAAGCACCCTCACTGCTGGATGTGGCCGCACCCTCCTCTGCCTGCCAGCTCCGCTTGCCGGGCTCAGGCATGAAGGATGTGTTAGTGGCTGTGCTCACATTCCTGCTCTGAACCACTGTTTCATTTGCTGGGCATGACAGCACGCGTCCCTTCCAGTTAGGGCAGGAAAAGAGGTGACTATTTCAACAATCTCGTTCACTGTCGGGGCTATGGTCGGGCTGGGAACTGTGGCTGCACCAGGGGAGTCGGCAACAGTGGAACTACAGCCCCGAGGAAGGGAACATCTGCCACCAGTGGGTGCTGAAGCGAAGAGGGAAACCATTACCTACCTGACCAGCTCTTAAATAAGTGGCAGACACAGGCTAGGAACCCCAAGTCCCAGAATTAACATGCTGTGCACCTGAACTAGACAGAGGCTGCAATATTTTCCAGACCACTCCTCAGTTTCAGCCTGGGGAGCATCCCATTGCTTTGCACAGGGCATAAGCATAAGCTAAGCAATGGGACGCAGAAGTGCTGTTCGGTGCGACCCCTTCAGCTGACCTCTGGCGGCCTGATGCTTTCACTTCAGTGCTCAGAGACCTGGCGCAAACAGAAAACACCTCCCAGGTGCTAAAACTGCTGCAAACTGAAACCCACTTTGTTTTCACACTTGCAGACACGTTAGAGGGTTTATAAACTTGCAACTACTGCGGGCTGCTTGGTGTTTCTCCCTGGATTTAGATGACCCAGCTGAAGTGCCAATGGTTGCAAGTAACACTTCTAATTACAGTTTAATCACACCTTTTACTTTTCTGAAAAAAGTGTTTCTTGGCCCTGCTTTGCTAGGGCATTCCCTCCTGCCAGAACACAGCTTTGCTGAGTACTGAGAGGTGCGAGAGGTGTTGGTGTTGGGCCAGGCGAGATGGCATGCACACAACACCCTGCCTGCTGGCTGCAAGCAAACTGCTGAGATTTCCTCCAGCGAGGATTCATGCTGTTAATGCAAGGCTCAGTGTTGGTTGATGGAGCTCCCACTAGTATTGTTGGAACAAGAGGTCTGGGGAGTTTTAGGGTTCTGTGGGGGTTTTTTGTTAATGTTAACTTCAAGGCCCCTCAGCTGGTTCCAGTGACCTTTGTCAGCCTTTCATTACACATGAGTATCAGGCACTTTGGGGCAGGGATAGGAAAAAGCATAAAGATTGGGAGAAGGGTTTTCTTAGTGCAGATATTCTGCAGTTAAATCAAAATGAACAGACACCCCAAACTGTTTTTGTTTCTTTTAAAAAATTAGAGTAATTGCAGAGAGTATTAATTTTGCTCATAAAGGACTTCAGTTCCCTCCTACACATGAAATGTCTCTAACAAAAAAAGGGGCTGTGGTATCTCCCTGCAGGTCCTCTATAGGCTCGCAATAACATTGTTATTGAGAAGAACAGAGTTGATGAAGACTTTCATACCCTGCTTGCATTAAAACTCAATCCACAGGGACTAATTTTATGTAGTTACCTTAGGGGAAAATAGCACCAACATGGGTAAACAGCACTGGAATAAATATAATCTGCTTGCAAGACCAAATGAAAGTACAAAAACAGCTAAGTGAAGCTCAGTGTAGAAGAGAGGTGATTTTCCCTGCAAACTCACCCCACAAGGGATTTCAAGGCCATTTGAAGGATTTCATTCTGGCAAATGGGAAAGGACAACCCATTTATTTCCTTCAGGCTGTACCAGTCTGGCTTGGTATGACTGCCTTCTCCCAGCAGAAAAGGTTGCGGTGATCATGACTCCACTTTTCCTTTTTGCCTCCAGGAAAACAGTCCTTTCCCACCCCACCTCCTCTCAAAGGTTCCAGCATCAGCTGCATGTGGCCACATCTGAGTAACCTCCACGCTCCTTCCAGATGCAGGAGATGTTTAAAATGCATGTTACTGCTCCATCTGGCTTACAGGATCTGGGTGACTGCTGGGGAATGGTCTGCTGTTTTCTTATAACCGTGAGGAGAGGGACCAGCCGTCCCTGCCCCAGGCACCTACCACAGGCTCCGAGGGCAGGAGCAGCAGCAGGAGACTGTCAGGGAGCAGCGGAAACACTGGATGGGGCCAAAGGACAGATTTATTTGCAGGAAAGGAACATGAGGAGCCCATGATGGGGCTGAGGCTGCTGTGCATTTTCACATGCCACCCCCACACACAGGGACGTGCTAGCTTCCTGCAGACACACGGAGCCATCCCTGCAAATGAGCAGCCCCTCGGAGCCTGCACACTGGATGCAGCCCGCTCATTTGGATGATGGCCTGTGCTGCAGATCAGTTCCACCTTCCAGCCCCCTCTTCAAGCCACCTCAGTTCAGGCCAGCATGGGGAAAACACTTTACCATCTGTCGGCCTTCAGACTCTGACTCATTATTTTTATTTCAGCTGTCACCAAGCAATAGCGAAAGTCCCAACACACCAGCATTTCCACTGCTGCAAGCTGCCTTGTCCTCAGACACCAGAGAATGAGCAGCTCAGCCTCAGTTCTCTGCTGCGTGGGATATTAAAAATCACAGATTCTATCAGAGAATAAACTGAGTTGGAATGGATCCACAAGGATCATCAAGTCCAACTCTTAAGTAAATGGCCTGTATGGTGATCAAACCCCCAGCCTTGGGTTTTATTAGCACCATGCTCAAACCAGCTGAGCTAATTTCAAGAATAAAAAAACAGGAAGGAGGAAAAGGGTACATTCAGGTTCCTTAGTCATCAACGTACACAGCATCCAGGCAAAATGTGAGACCTTGTAGCCTCTAGAAATGGAGACATGGGGCTTGCCGCTGAAGGCACCCACATCCACAGGTGACAGAGACACTGGAGGTGGTGTTGCCCTCTCCTACCCCTTTAAGCCCCTGATCTAACAAAGAACCAAACAAGACAGTGCCATTGTTCTGCACCAGTCTGTTGTACCCTGTCTGTCTCCACTGTTTCAGAAATGGGACAAGCCACTGCTTACTCCACATCCTTTTTTCTGCCTGCTCCTTATTAAGCTCAGACACTCTCTCCCCCCGTCTCCCCAACACCCTAGACTGTGTTGCACAGCACAGGCAGCCTTTACCCAGGTATACTCTTCCTTTCATTTGCCTGTTTACTGCTCTCCTCCTTTCCATTCCTGCTCAAGATTCACCTTCTACAAGATTCATGTTTTCCTTTCCTCCCTCCATCTGGATACCCATTTGAATGCCTGGGACTGTACTACCATATGCATATACATAAAAAAATAACAGGATCACCAAATGAGGAAACACCTCTAGAGCTGTTCTAAAACTACAGCATGACTCCAGCTAGATGGAAGACATATTGCAATAACCTCATCACTGCTGCCAAGTGTATTCCGAACACAGACCTTGTGTCATAAATTACTGTAATTAGCAACACTCCGGCAAGCAAAAGTATGTATTTAAAAACTGAGGATGCATATGAAGTGGCTGCAGTTTATATTACGGGTGAGTCACGGTGAGGCCCAGCTTGAAGGGAGCCAGTGAAGCCTCTGCAGCCACAACATTGTTTGGCATAACCCCTCCCCGGCACAGCAAACCCTTTTTCCTAAACACAGGGAAAACAAGCTGGATATTGAGGCCTCTTGGGAAATGCGTGTGCGCTGAAATTTTGAACTTTTTGCTGAAATAAGGGGAAAAACAAAAATCGAGCCTCTTCGGCCAACGCCAATAAAACATTTTCAGACAGAGCTCCACTTCTTGACACACGCGCAAAAAAATGTTCTTCTGGGACGGAGAATGGAAACTTTTTTTTTATTTGGATGGATAGCGGTTTTATGCCTCAAGTGACTTGGGGTTTTCTGGTTTAAGAATAAACACGTAAAAGAAAAAAAAAAGAAAATAAACAATACAAACCAAACAAAAAACTTCGGATGTGTTCGTGGGGCCAAGCCCTGCTTTTCGATGAGAACATAAGCTGTGACATGGGGGGTTTTTCCCACTCTGCGACTGCGGAAGGCGGCGGCGGTGCCGTGCCTGCCCCTCACGGCGCCGGGCAGAGCCAGGGCGGCACCGCAGCTCTTCGGGGGGCACGGGCGAGTTCCGCACCGAGCCCCGAGCACGGCCCGGCACCGAGCCCCGAGCCCCGAGCACGGCCCGGCACCGAGCCCCGAGCCCCGAGCATGGCCCGGCACCGAGCCCCCACCCGGCCCGGCACCGAGCCCCGAGCACGGCCCGGCACCGAGCCCCGCACCCGGCCCGGCACCGAGCCCGCACCCGGCACCGCACAGGCTGCGAAATGTCGGCGCTGCGGTGCGCCCTGGGAGCTGTAGTCCCTCCGCTCGGCACCGCTTCTCCCCTCTCCCCGGCTCGCAAAATGTCCCCCGCGGAGGGAAGACGACCGCCTACAGCTCCCAGGAGCCCCAGAGAGGTGGAGCGGGCGGGAGGCGCCGGCCCCTTCCGCGTCGCTCTCCCCGCCGGGAGTTGTGGTCCTGCCGCCGTTGTGGCCGCTCCGTGGAGCCTGGCAGGGACTCCGTGTCCCGGCGCGCCGCGGGCGGAGGGGCAGAGGTGGGAAAGGCGGTCAAGGCGGGCGAGGCGGTGGAAGGTGTTGGGGATGTGCGGTGTCGGGGTACGGGGGCTCCCCATTCCATTTTCTCCCGCTCCCTCCCGCGGCGGTTCGCGCTGTGTGCCCGGGCGGGTGGCGGTGCCCGGGATGCGGGGCCAGCGAGGGCCGCGTGTGGCGCGGGCGGTTCGCATCCAGCGGCATCCCGGGCCGCGAAGGGCGCTGGGGCCGGGGCCGACGGGCAGCGCAGCTGGGGCGGCACCGTGACCTTCCCCTCCGCGGGGCGAGTGCCCACGGCCGATGTTCTTTTCCCTGTTCCTCTTTCCTGTTCCTTGGCGCAGGGGCCTGTGCATCCCTGTCCCGAGGGACTGTGTGGGCTCTGGTGCGGTGCTCCCTGCGCCGTGAGAGCAGGCCCGTGGCCGTGGCTTGCGGTGACTCAGGTCTCCGTGCTCCCCACAGGAGGCAGCAGGAAGACGCGCAGACTGTGTTCGAGCAACACCAGCATGGAGGAGCCCACTGGGAACCTTCCCATCCGGAGAGACGTCATCCTTTCCGAGTCGTGCTGTGATCATGACACCATAACCAACCTGTGAGTGAGTCTGGTGTGCTGTAAGGGCCAGCATGTTTGGCCACTAACTTTGTTAAGGCTAAAACGTCTCCTTGGGAGCAGAATTTCTCCTTTCTGTGTAAGTGCCCTCAGACAAGAGATGCCCATGATGAACGCTTCTATTGCTGTCTGAAAACAGCTATTTTATTTAATTATGCACTTCAAGGCCTTTTCTGAGTTGTAGTCCTTGCTTTTCATGTGTTCTGAAACTAAGCAGAAGACTGTATCATTTTAAGAAGATTATTTCCCGCTAGGGATTACATGGAGGGCAGTGTTTTCAAAAGCAGCCGTCAGATCCTTTCTGTCAAAGACAGCCAGACTTGACATGGCACTTAGCACTCTTCTGAAGGTTCTCTGTGGTTTTTGCTTCATGAAAATCTGGCCCTAACTTTGAACATGACCTCTCTTTGAAAACAGAAGTTTGTGTTACCCATGGTCTTAATACTTAGCAGCACTTAATGTTTGCAATGCATAACTATTATTTTTGTATTTTCTTAGCTGCATTTAATACTCTTTATTTAGTACTGGCTTTCTGCACGTGCAAATTGCAAATTACAGCTTCAATTTTTTTTAAAACCTCTCTTCTGTTCTACAGGATAAAGTTGGCAGTGTGAATGTGGAGACTGGGTAAATATAGCGGTGCCTGCCTTATTAGGCTGTGTGCTGTTCTTCTGCCCAAAATTCAATGATATCTGGAGACATTTACACCACCATGAGTTTGTGTCAGATTTAGAACCCAGGTCTGCAGCTTTGGATGATTCAGGGGGACAGAAATACTTTTAAAACTACATTTCCAGTATCGTGATGGAAATGTTTGTTTTCTAGGGTGGAAGTGCTGAGATCTTTGGTGGCATTAACTGACCCTCAGGAGGGGAAGCTGACTCAGTCTCGAGAGAAAGTGAGTGACTAACAGACTTTCCATGTCTGTTTACTGCATCATTTCAGAAGAGCCTTTAATTAGGTAGTAAAGCTTAATCTAATACTATGTTAGAACTGTTTCCATAATTCACGTGAGCTGAACAAAAATGTGTGTGTGCACCAGCTCTGTTTCCAATGGCCCGGCAAGTGGTAGCTTCATCGTTGACCACCTGAATTCAGTGAGGTTCCCTTCAATCAGGTGGCACTGTCAGATATTCCAGCGGCTCCTGAAAGTCAGGCTTCAAATCACACTGTCATTTACTGACTGAAGAGCCAGCTCTTGCAGGTCTGTGGTTGCTACCTCTCCTCGTTTCCATGTGTGAGCATGGCATGTGTGATTAGTTTCCTTAATCCAGTGGTATTGATTTCTTGAGCTGGCTCGTTTTCTGATTCCTGGAATCTAGCAATGACTTGAGAGCATAAAGCCAAAGGAAGGAGTAGAGCTTTTACTTTATGCCACATTGAAGCAGACTTGAAACAGTGGCCCTGATGTTTTTGTGGGTTTTCTGTCACTGATGGGGATCAGTGATAGTGTCCTTTGTAATAGGCAGAACATGATGGCTATTGAGACAGCAGGTACAGTGCTAATGCAGTAAGGATTATACTGGCCAAATCAAAGTGTGAGAAATTGGATGTGTTTTTGTTGATTTTTACAGTGTGAATAAACACAGGGTGTAATATGCAGAGGTCATTGCTGTCTCTTGGAAGATGAATTAGACAGCTTTGTGGGATTCAGATTAACTCAAGAGCTTTATGTTCATCTTTTAGTAATTGGACCTCATGTAACCTGTAATGAAATTTAGTAGCATTACTTTCACTTACTTCATATTCTTGTCTTGTGTAAATCTTTAATTTTAATGTGCATGTATTCCTTAAATAATGTTTTCATTTGAAGCAATTGCTTGGGAATCCCCAAAGTACAGCTAACTGTTATATTGCAGTTATAATTACTTTGCATGACACAGAGTGATGGTCTCATTCTTGGTTCTCATTTCACAGTTAAGTTTTTATGCTCCTTTGTATTCTAGGCACTAAACTCACTGGGCATTTGGAAAACTGTGTTTAGAGTTGTTCCTGGGCCTACATCAAAGACCTCAGTGGAGTGACAGCTCGAAGATGGGAGACCAGGAGGCAGGTGAACCTTTTCTGGGGATAGTGGCTGATGGTGGCAGAGACTATGAAGGAGCTCTGCCCTCAGACACGGTGTCACTCAGTGATTCTGATTCAGATGACTTGGGGCTGGCGGGAGAAGCAGAAGTTGATACAATATCTCCTGAGGAGCCATCTGTAGATGAAGGGGATTTCAGATCAGGAGAGATGCCTGACTCTTCAAACAGCGGTCACAGATCTCCTGTCCAGCCATTCCATCTGAAGGGCATGAGTTCTACGTTCTCTCTCCGTAGCCAGAGCATTTTTGATTGCCTGGAAGAGGCAGCCAAGCTGTCTGTGCCTTCGATGCCTGAAGATAATGTTGTTGATGGGAGGTTTAAGCGTCCATTGCCACCAACCACAGTTTCAGGTAACATGCTCCCAGAAAACATGGGAAGGCAAGCCAGACCAGTGCAGGCTCCCAAAACCTCTCCTGCAGTGCCTGACTATGTGGCACACCCAGAGCGCTGGACCAAATACAGCCTAGAGGGAGTTTCAGAGTCCAGTGACAAGACTAACAGGGCCGTGGCCATGGAATTTCTGTGTGGTTTGAAGAAAAGAGGGGAGCAACAGAGCTCAGCTACCCAAGATAGCTACACCCCATCCTTCAACCAGGACCCTTCCAGCTGTGGAGCTGGGAGGATTGTCTTCACCAAACCAACTAAAAGAGGTGTTGATGGACTGGAAAAGAAAACATCAACAGGGGAGGGTGATAAGAATCAGATGAAGACAGATCTGAAAGGAAAATCTCTTAAGAAGACTGATGACGTGAGGGAAGAAGATAAGGTTGAGCTGGGGCACTTAGGCAGTGACAGTGGAAAGGCAGCAGAGGAGGAGGAATGCATGATGGAGGGGGACCAGAACACAAAATATAAACCTGATGCAAGGCTTAGTGATGCAGGTGAAGAGCCATCACTGGGACCAGTTGGATTCCACTGCAGTAAGAAGAAAAGCAGGAAGAATTTCCGACCTAAAGTAGATGATGAAGGGGAGGAGGAAGAGTCCTGAAGGATGAAGCACATTGGAGGCATCGCAGGACTTGTTTTGTTCATTTTTTTTTCTCTTTTTCGTTTTCTGGTCTGAAAACCATGTGATAACTTTTTATCCAACAGTTTGCATCATAGCCACCAAGAATGTTTTATATTATTAGAAATTAAGCTACCTAAAATAAACTCCAGACTTTTTGCTTATGAGAAGTCCATGGGCAGAGGATAGTTGCATCCTGGCAGGAGAGAATAAAGTGTGCTTTGTTTGCTTGAACAGCTCCCTGGGTCTTGCTCTGGAGCTGAAGTATCCAAAGAAACAGAAGTGTTAGCTAAAAGGCTGCAGGACTTCCTATTAACTCCCAGTTTTGGAATAGTTCCCAAATCCTGTGGAATGCTGGAGAAAAGGTGATAAGCTCATTATGTAGATTTTTAAACAATGAAAATAAAACCTAGTTTTCCACTGGATGTGATCTCTCCTGGCCCTGTCCCAGGAAGGAAAACCCTTTTAACTTTTTTTGTTTAAAAACATCCTTCTCTAATTGCCATTGAGGGTGAAAGCACAACAGTGCCCAAT
Source organism: Chamaea fasciata (assembly GCF_029207755.1). Taxonomy (NCBI): domain Eukaryota; kingdom Metazoa; phylum Chordata; class Aves; order Passeriformes; family Sylviidae; genus Chamaea; species Chamaea fasciata. The sequence continues at coordinate 15,525,429 of NW_027094092.1, read as the reverse complement.
CATATGATGTGATGATCTGCACCTTTGTATGTCCTTTCCAGGAGGTGCTGCTTCCATATTGATGCTCTATGTGGATTGGGGTATTTGTGGGAATGGGGTGTTTATATCAGAACTGGAGACTTTTTTGTTCTGTGTGATACAATAAACTTTCAGTTGTAACTTGATTTCATCTCTGAACCACTCTGAGTAATGCAGCTGTAGGAGTTTTACCAAACATTTTATTTGATTTCAAAACTGTCTTGAAAACCTTTTAAAGTGTTACTCTTACCTTTGCCATCTTGTTAACTTCTCCCTCAAGTCTTATAGATGCTAAACCTCACATTTTTAACGTTTTCAATCATTTTACAATGTATAATCCCCTCATAGGATGAGTCATCTCATATAATGAATCACATTGTAAGGAATGTCAAATATAGTGGGTTTTTTCCACAGTGTTAGTAAATTTAATAAATAAGGTTGAACGATTGAATTCTTTGAAAAGTTACATGATTTGAAACTCAAATTAGTTCAGGTCAGTTTGAACTGACTTTTTTTTGTCAGTATTCAAACTGAACCAGTCCCAAGGGTAGTATTTATAACTGTGTAGTGAAAGATTAATTCTTAAGAGTTTGTGATATTTCTTGGTAGATTGTGCTTGCCCAAACTCTGAAGTTTGAGGGGTTGACTACCACTGGGGGGGTAAGTCCATCTTAACAATAATTAACTGGGAGACCCACAGCACTTGGGCTTTGTGTTTAAACAGATGCATCATTTGGCAGAAGAAGCAGAAAACAGTGTAAAAGGAGGAGTTGTCCTCCATTTTTCTAAACTCACCTTTTTTTAGTTTTCAGAGCAGAATGTATTTTCTCATGTGTGTGCAGTTAGATGCACATTATTTAGTGGGTCACCGGTAAATGCATTGGTTGTTCCAGTGCATGTGACTGGACACACACAGCAAGTCCAAATGGATAGATTTTGGGTTCCAAAAACCCAAAATATGTGTGATCACCATAAAAATAGCCATTTCAAAGTGGAAGCTGCTGCCAAGAGCAGGGAATGCTGGTTGTGAGATATCTGTTTTTTCTTAACAAAATACCTATTTCTTAACAAAAAAATGCAGCTCAGTGGTACAAACTTAATGGGTTTGAGTTGTGCTTGCCCAGGGTGAGGAGCAGGTAGGACTATCAAAATTCTGTCACTGCTAATGGAGTCAAAGGCCTGGGGCACAGCTGAATAAACTGGACAAATGCCTTTTTCATGAAGCCATCATAACAAGATTAATATCTGTTAATAAAAGGCTCATTTTTGTCAGAGCTGAGATTTATTTTTTTTCCTCCTCTGGTAACAGAAAGCTTTTGTCCAATCCACAATTACATTGCGTAGAGACAATATTATATGTGTGAGGACATACAGTTGGAGCTTATCAGTGTCAGACACAGCCCAATACTTCCCCCTTCTGATGCTGTTTATATTATTCCAAAGAAATTTCCCCTTACAGGATGGTATTGATATTTTAGTGGTATATCTTGCAAAATCCTAATAAAGCCAGCGAGCATTTGTATGCTAAAAATGTACAAGCCAGTTTAAGTAATGGAAAAAGCCGCAAACAGCCTAAATTCCTAGACTGCAGGATAATTCTTGGTACACATTCTTGTTTTAAACTCTCTTAAGTGATTTCTTTCTTCCCCCTGACTCGAGAAAGAAAAGTAAAATGAAATCAAATGCTTTGATGTAGAGGAGGCATTCCATATGGTGTGATACATGGAGGCAAAGGCTCCTTTCCAGCAGGAAACTGGCAGCAGCTGTGATGGGGCATGGGAACAACAAAAACGAGGTGATACTCTGGTCTCTGAAGTTGAGTAAGCAGCCCTTAAGAAGGAATTACCTTACAGGAGCCAGCATGGGAAGAGAAGCTGGTGAGTGCAATTGTTTGAGAGTTGTAGGAACTCCAGGAACTGTAGGCATTGAATTGTTTCAGGGTTCAGGCCCTTTCCTTGGAAACTATTTCTTGATTTCCTTTTCTAAGCGGCTCAGGAGTACAAGCTTGATTTCTTGGCCAAGGAAAGAGCTTGTTTTTAAATGCGTAAATGATTGTCCTTCCAAAGGGAGACTCCCTTGAACAGAGAAGTGTGGAATTTGGCAGAGATGATGGTGGATTGTGGGTGTGGTATCTGGAGAACAAATGGTATTTAGAAAATAAGGTGGTGGAGTCACCCTGGAGGAGAAGGCTTTAGTGCTGTTTGTGGAATGGTTTTGGAGACAGGACTGAGTGCCATGGGAGCAGCAGGAAAGAAAGCCCAGGAAATTGAAGCAGAAAGACCCAAGAAATCCTCAGTAATGTTAAGCACTGAGAGTGCCTAGCATAGAGAGCTTGTTGCCCTTAGGCCTTCAAGAGACTAGGATTTTACTTCCACAGTAGTTCAGTAGGACAAAAGGTTTAATGTGAAGAAATAGAATAAAATTTAGTTATCAATGTATTCGATGTCAGTCTCAAACTGATCAGCACTCTCTTCTCTTTCACTTCTTTGCAGCAAAGGCGCTTCTGTGTTGGCACTCTTCACACCTAATAGGATTGGAAAAGTCATGTGCTCGTTTAAAAGCCTTAGGACAAGGGGCACATAGTAGTAATTGCTTAAGGAACCTTAAAATGTTGGAAAAAAAAAGACACTGTACATTGTATTACTTTGCATTTGCTCAGTAAATGATAAACACAGACTTACTTTCAGTTATTTAAATTTCTGATTTTTATGCAGTTACAGTACTAAAATGTGTGGGAAGCCTGCTATGGGATGGAGGTTTTTTATTGGAGTACTGATAATGAAGCAACTCCCATAAGTATTTTATAAGTACATAAACTTCCAACAGAATTAAGTAGAGCTTAAGGTTAGCTCAAATCTGAGTGATTTGAGGTCTTGTCTTGTCACGACTTTGAGTTTTCCAGCTACTTCTTTTTTTCCATGTAGTATATATATCTTCAGTTTATGGACTTTGGAGGCTATTTTGTGTAATAGATAGCAATAGGTAGATTTAAAATAGGTCATTAAGAAGGATATCCAGAATCTTTATTGTGTTGGATATCCTGTAGTGGCTGAGAAATAGTTCCTGTCTCTAATAATTTAAACTCCATACAGTGGAGCCCTGAGACACAGGACATGATCCTTAACTGACAGAAATAGGTGCAGCTCTAAAAGCAAATGAATTCTGTTAATTAAAAAAAGCTAGGAGACTTGCTCAGTTTTTATTTTTAATTATTGTTATGCATTTAAAATACTTTTGTAATACTTCAGAAGGATTATCTCATGGACTCAAGAAACCCCCAAGGCAATCCTCTGTTGCAAATAGATACTTGTTTCTGCCCTTGTACTGGGTGAGAATTATTGTAACTCACCCTAAGTGATAGTCCTTGCCCCAGAGCTTTTAAATGTATTTTACAAAAGGTAATTTTTTTAATCTGAAGTAAGAATATTCTGTTCCCTGTTTATATTCCCATTACCTCTAGGAATCTCCTTATGGGGTTATTTTCTAATTTTTTTTTTCTGCTGTGCATTTTTTAATTACATTGTTCAGCTGTATTAATTAGCTTTTCCATGATTGTTTTCAGTACTTACATGTGTAGTTTGGAGCTGGTTGACTGCACAAGAGGTTGGCTTTGGTTAAAACCTCTGCGATGGAGGAGATAACAGCTGTACAGTAGCAAATCTACAAAATAGGTAGTGATTAAATACCTGCCCCTTTTTTGTGAGTATATTAGATTAGCTCAAGCTGGCACAAACTTACCAAGGCATTCCTTGTGTGTTTCTGTTGGACCTGGAGAGCCTGACTTTTTTCAGGAAGCCATAAAAGGGATAAGAAGGGAGCAGGAAACTGTAGCAGGAGTATTAAGATAAAGAACTTTCAGCGAGGCCAAAATAATACAGGAGAGTCGTAGAGATAAAGAAAACAATAAGAGTTGTGCTGCATAGCAGGTGGTTTAACATTTTCAGACAGTGTAAGAATTGTTGTTTGTTTATATTGCAAGGTTTTGTCATCAAAAGCGCAAGACAGAATTTCCTGCTATTATTTGGATTTCATGATTGTATGCTGGACACTTCCCTTTTGAGATGTTGGTACCTGGTATCTTAAGAAAATTAGAGAAGCTGATGTACTAGAAGATTAGGACAGATAAACATAATGTGTGTATTTTCCAAGCTGAAAATAAAATTAAAAAATAATAATTAAAAAAAAAAAGATTAGGAGAAGAACAAGAATGAAGGGGGGAAGATGAAATGTTTCATTCCAGAAGCATCCTTAACAAAGGAAATAAACACTCTCAAGTACCACAACACACCAAAGAGGGCAAGAAATGTTGTATTCCCTTTTCTCCTTTCTACAGGAATTTAGAAGGTTTTCTTTACGTATGTTTATCACCAGAAAGCAATAAGGAAAGTGGAACCATAATGCAGATCCCTTTTTCTGTCCCTTTATCCCTAAGTAGGGACTGCCAGACCACCAGTAAATGAGAGAAAGATCTAAAATCTGAAATCCTAAATCTGATATAAATGCCTAGAAAATACTACTTACCTGGGCTTCCAGAACTTTAAATCGTTTTTCTTGTTCTTTCAACCCACTAAAATACTTAGACAAATTATCCACTCTGTGGAAACAAAGCAAACACCTTGAGCATAAAGGAGAGGCCTCAGAAGAAATTATAAAACACAAACCCCATGTAACTTTACTACACCCACGACCCTTCACTGCAGTTCTGTGCTGCTTAGACATCCCACAGCCCCCTAAAAATTTTTTCCTTTTGAGGTGTTCACAGAAGTATTTTTTGGGCAGAGCAGCATCTCTGGAACACTCTCATGCACCTGTTGTCCAGGGACTCACAAATGACAGGTCCAATTCCAATGGAAAACTGATCCTGGTGTGAGAACTGAGGCTACAACAGGGATAAGCCATAAAACTTATGCAAGCTTTAATTTCTGGAAACTGGCTTGACAGTCAAATGCCTCTTTTCATGCAGTCCAATGGAATTGCCTAAGGAACTTTCATAAAGTGCCTCCAAATCACTGAATTACCCCCATGCTTTCTGCATCCTTCACCTGTTCTTCCATCAGTTCCTTATTCATAGCATCTGATTCCTCATAGGCTTGGCAAATCCCTCTCTGGTTTCTCCTAGACTCTCTTTCAAAGTTTCCCTCTCACAGGCTATGTTCTAATCCCATATATGTGAAAAACCTGCTGCTGGGTGGGTCTAATGCATTTTGAGATTGGTTCACTGCAAACAAAGTTCAAAGAATCACTTCCTGAGGGTTTCCTAAGATTTCAAAATCACACTACTACCACCTAAGTGCAAAAATCAAAGCCATGGGGGTAGTGGTGTTCATCTGAATCTCTTCCAGTCTTTCTTTGGCTCTGCTATACCTAAAATATTGCAAAGCCAGATGGATTCTCACTTTTCCCCTCCACTAACTTCACAAAATACCATCTTTATTATTTATAATAGAAAGGATACAGTACCATTTGTTTGGAAACAATTGCACATATATTTATTGCATTATCTCAGCAATTAAGCTCTCACTCCTAGGGTTTGTCAGTGATCTGCTTTCGAGAATAAAGTTTAAACCTATATGATCATTCTAAATTATTATGAATTAAGGGTCTATGTGAATTAGAGGGAGAGGAGTATTTTCCAAGAACACAAATATGCTGTTCTGGTCTCCAGCTGTTCTGTGCGATGGAGGTTTATTTTGAAAGAAAGCAGACAGCACAGGAACATTTCCATGGAACTTTCTTATTATGGTAACTTTTACACGCATTGCGCCCCTATTTGAAGTCTGTTCTATTGTAAGAGAAAACAGCTGGAGTAGGTGTTAAAAGCTTCTTTAAGGAGTGCTTTTCTGTCTTAGATGTTTCTGTTCTTCCTGCATATAACTACTTTGTGTCTCACTTAAAGGTTTAAACCTCTGAAAAATAATTTAGGACTTCTACTTTATCAGACTAAATCAATTCAAGTGATATTCCTACACAAATGGAGACTCAGTCCCATGCCATAAAGGCAGAAGTATTTGTTCTTCTGCATCTGTGGCTAATTCAAGGTATCTTAAATTTCCATTCAAAAGTCTGTTGTATTCCTACTGGGGATGAAATTACTTGTGCTGCAGTCTAGCACACAAACTGGTTTTCCACCATTTGCTTTATGAATAAGATTTTCATTGAGCTTAGCCACAGATTTGGCTGGAACTTGCAGGTCTATAATTGTACATACTGCAGGAGTGACACAGTAACATTGTAGTGATGCTGGCCTCTCACATTTTTTCTTGGACTGTGTATTTCCTAACTGTATTCCAGCTGGACCCTTTATATAAGCTTTACAAGAACTTCAGTGCTGAACTCATTGAAAACTGAAGGCTTGCAACTTACTGTGGGTCAGAATAACTTACTTGTTAGATGTGGCCTTCAGCCTTTCTTCATTGCTTTCTTTCTTTTCTTGCTCAAGGTTTACAAGATAATGTTCTTTTTGCACCAGCTCCCATGTTATGATTTTTTGATCGAGGCCCATGGGAAGATCTCTTTCTGTGAGAAAAATAAGATAAGAATTATATTTTACCCCTCTTTCTCTGATACTAGTAGTGAAAAGTTGATATGCTAGAGGAAGGTTGTTTTTAGGGTTAATAATTGCCAAAACTCAGAAGTAAATATTCCTTAAACCTATCAATTGTTAAATCTTCAGAAATCAAATCCCTATAACCCGTTTTATATTGCTCCCTTTGCTTTAATAACTATGTTGCATCAAGAAATGCACTGTGGGAAACTGTTTATAGTTTAAATGATAATTAATTTAATATAATTTTTTGTTTGTACTCTCCTGGCACTCTTAGTTAAAAATAAAGTCTGACTCTTGGCTTAAGGAAATCCAGCCTGCTCTGCTGTTTTTTGTGTGCACCATGTCCTTCGAGAGAGTCAGGCTCTACAGTCGCTTGATCACATTTGTTAACAACTCACCCAGGTGTTTTTTCTTGTGTTCCGTTTTGTTGAACAGTCTTCTGAGAACCAGAGTAATGTGGTTGATAATGATGAATGGTGGTGCTAAGGCAGGCCGGCCATGGTATTCCACAATCAGGTTGTAGCGCTGCACTTTCCAGAAGATGTCTGTATTGCCCTGGACAACTTGAAAAGTGTAACTGTAATTTGGGGGGAGAGAATAAAAGCATGTAACTCTTTTCACCACAACAAGCTAAAGATGAATATAACAAAATTTAGTTCCTTTAAAAAAGGAACAGCAGCAAGTTCAGCAAGTAGTGTTAATTTAATCTAAAGTTTGCGCAAATTCTTAGATATTACAATAATTGCAGTTGCAGTCTTCAAATGTTAAAAGATACATTTGTTTTGTTTGGCGCTTTTTTTGTTTGTTTTTTTTTTAAAAGAAAGATAATTCTGCTTTGCTCAGGAAAGATCAGCAAACATGCCACATCAGTTCTTCAACCAAATGAATCATTATTAGCTGTGTTGACAACAAGCATTTCCCTGATGTGCAAATCATCCACTGTAAAGTCTGCCAAGTTTATGGCTGCTGTGCACCTGCAGATTTGTGATTCCACACAGCCAGGGACTCAGACCCTTCTGTGCATGTTTAATTGAATTTTTTAGCAGTAAAAGAGTCTTCTTTTCTCCTTGTCTCCGATGTGGCTAGAGAAAGGATGATGAGAACTTAAGAGCTATCTGATCACAGGATTCTGCCTATCAATCCCCAAGTAATATTCATGAGGAAAACTACAAGTCTATTCCAAAAGGAATAGCCAGCAGTGAGGTGGTAATATGGACATCCACTTAAAGTTTTGCAACCTCTGTCCCGATACTTAGTGGAATTGCTCTTGCCTGAACATAGCAATCAGAAGATTCATAAGGAGGACGTTTGTGACGAGTAGGAAGATGACCAGCAGGAGTATGACAAGCCAGTTGGCGTAGCTGTTAGGGCAGGATGGTGTGTTCTCCTGCAGAATCTGCAGTGGGTTAAACGTGCAGTTCCTGGGATACGTTCGTGATGCTGTAAAGGAAGATGGGAGGGAAAAATAGCTGTGTCAAATCCTAATGCCATGTTTCTTTCTTTGATTTTGTGGAAGTATAATCATGTTGTCTATGTGAAAAGACATTGCATTATTGTGCAAGGTATTTGCACCCCTAGGACACTGCAGACCTCCACAGCTTGGCTGCTCATTTAGCAGCAAGATGTTTGTCACAGCTGGCTTTGTAGTAGTGTTCATCAAAAAGGGATTGTATTGAAAGGCCTGTATCCTTTTTAGACTAGTCTTGAGTTTCAAAGTCAAACCACCTCTGAGTTTGTGTTCCTCCACATTTTTGTGTCCTCATGCCTGGCACATGGGTTAGAGGAGAAAACTCAGTAAAAGTTGTGAATGGGATTCCTCATTTTAAATTTGAAGTGCTTTGTGTATCTGAGCTTGCAGTTGAGGTTAGGAAGAAGGTCTGGGTCTACTGCATCAGACCAGAGGTCTAGTGCTGCATTCTGTCTCCAGCTATAAATTAAACCCACAAGTTTAGAGTAGCATAATGATATTTACTTTCTTTCCCTCTATTTCTTTTCCTAGCAATCCTGTTCCCTGGTGCCACAGATAACCCCCTGGTTACATTCATCAGAGCACGTGGTTATATCAAAGCTCACCAAGCTGGGATTTCTTTCACCAAAGACACTACCTTATACTTACCTACAGTGAATTTCATTTAATGATTCAGCACTCATGAGGCTCGTCTGCTTCTCTTAGGTGTCAGTTTTTGTCTTTGCTACCCAGTGATGTAGTTTTGTCAGCAGATTTTGTCCTCCTTATTACCCCTCTCCCTTTCCATATGTTTCATAAAGGTGTTAAACAGAATAAGACCCAGAGGGCCCTGGGACAAATTAATCCCTTCTGGAAGTTGCCCATGTAAATGGTTCTTTTTTCTTTCTTACTCTTAACCAGTTTTTTACCCAGGTAGACACCCACTGGAACTTCAGTGGCGAGAAACACACCTTTCTAGGGAGTACTACATCTGACTTTTTGGAAAATGCGTTGAATTATATTCCAGAAATTTTTTTCTTTCCAATTACTTTAATGGAAATAAGGGTGACTGATTGTGCTGCACATGCTTACACCATAGGTATTTAAAATGGACATGAATCACATTCCTCTCTCTTGTGTCATTCAGGCTTTTTGGCTTTTCTAAGACACGATTTTTCTTATTAAACAGAGCGAACATGAGAGAATGCTTTCTGTCTATGGCTGTTTTTTGGTTCTATTTTATATTCCTCTAAGTTTGAATCCCACTACATTACTGCCACTGACATTTAGTACTGGCTAAATGCTGTGATGCTACTGCAGACTTCTTTGGGAGGTGACATATTCTGTATTTTACCTGCTTACCTATCAGAAATATTGCCTTTGAACTTTTATGTCTAATTATTTCCGTCTCTTATAATTATTTTTATGTTGTTTTGTTTGCAATGCTGCACATAAGCAATTACTAGCTTTATTTGATTTGGGCAGCTTTATCTCCAGAGTAAATAAATGCTCTGGAGTAATTTTATTCAAAAACATGTGTTTGCTTATGGGCAGGGCAGTACTGCTTTTATACTGTCACATTAAACTACTGCCAAAATGTGTGGAGGTGCTGTTATTTATTGTTTGAGTTTACACAGGGTTATCTGGGTCTAGGTTAAACTGAAAGGAAGTGGACTGAAGTGAAAGCAGGCATGCCAGCCTTTAAAACTGCAAATCCTTGTGTATTTCTGAGAGCTTATCTAAATAGAGCCAGCCCTTATGCTTTACTGTAACTCCACAATGCCCATTATCTCTTTGCAAATACACTATTTGTATGACAGTAATGTGTAAACTTTGGCCCATGGGACAAAGATTTTAGAAAAGGGCAATACTTGGAAGGAATTCTATGCTTCAATCCAGAAGTGTGCATTCAAAAATGGCTGAGTTAGGGGGAAAGAAATTTCCTCACTGTCTATTTCATCCAGTGGAATCTGGCCAAATATCTGCAGGTAGGGACGATAAAGAACCCTTCTGAATATCCATTCCACTTGACTGTCATCAGGATGAAGCAGAGCTTGAGTTGTCACACCGTAGGCAATGAGCCACACGCTCAAGAAAAATAGGAAGAAGAAAACATCCTTCATCTACAAAAGAGAGGGGGAGGGGAGAAAAGGAGGGACAGTGACTGTGATAGCATAGTCAAGGAACAGTAGTCTTTCTGTATGAATACAGCTCAAATAATTCTGTTTCTTTACAATTTGTTTTGGTTAAAGGAGTAGGATACAGTTCCATGCACAGAATTACTCATCTGACTTTGCTGTTACCATATTGTCCTTGGTCTGTAGTAAGCATTCTTCTTTGATAGCTCATTTAGATAAAGTCACATTTTAAATTAAAATCTTGCTTTCCAGTCATCAAACATTTAAAAATGAAACACATTTTATCTTTTAAATGAATGTCACATTTTATCTTTTAAGTGCATATTTTCTGTGAGATATCTCAGTACCATGGTCTGCTTCACTGTGAATTACAAGAGTTCTGCTGCAGCAGAGAATCCTGGTAACAGTCAGTGCTCATTGATGAATACTGAGCCACTGATACAGCAGGCAGAGAAGGCTGCAAGGATCAGGTTCCTTTTGTCTTCAGTTTTCAAGCTAAGTGATGCATCTGAAAGATTCTTTTCAGGGCTTCCTGCTTTTAAACATTGTGTTTCTCTACAGAAACAGAAGTAATTGAATCCTAAAACACTTACTTAAAAAAAAAACCTAATATGCATTTCAAGTGCAATAATTTTTCCCTAGTGGAAGAGGAACACTTCATCCTCTCCCCATCTGATCTGACAGAGTTCATTAGGGACTGTAGATTCATTTCAATTAGATTATTGCATTGTACAGTTACCCAAAAGCATAGGCATTTCAGAGCTCCAGGATGTTACTTGGAGTTCTGATAAGAAATATCATCTCTAAGCCAGGCAAGACAGAGTTGATGTCTGACTTCCATCAATCTGTTTTGTTTTCTGGATGATTTAAAATTTAGGAATGCTGCAGGGCTGTAATGGTATCATGGTGATGGGAGAGCGGTGACAATTCTGGAACTATCTTTTTCCAATCTGCAGTCTCTCTGGCAGTGAGTATTGTTCTGGGATGAGCATTGTTCTGGCATTTTAGCAATTACCAAACCTGTTTCAGCAAATCTGTAGCAAGGGTATAAAGGGGAAAGACAGTAAGAGACCATCTGGGATTGCTTCTCTGTTCAATAAGGGAGACAGTTTTGCTTGAACCCCCTCGAACCCTTCAAGCAGGTTTCATTTACTGGAGTAACCTTCACTGTTTCTTCCTTTGATGTGAGGTTCAACACTGAAATACCAAAGCTGAGGGATCGTGTTGGCTTGGGTGGGGCGAAGATGAAAGGTCCCTGTTAGGGTTTTGTCTAGGCTGCTGATTTTGTTCTTGTTTGCATCTTCCCAGTCCCAGTGTTATCTTGCAGGACTTCAGGTGCCAGCAGAGTGGACACAGGTGAGACTTGTTCAAGGCCCTGGTTTAGCTTGGCAGGCAGCAAGGGAAGGGAAGGGTTAGGAGCTGTACATCTGACTTGTTCTCTTACAATAGAAGTCTGCTAATGCCATAAGCTAGATAATGAACAAGAGCAAATATTTATTTGCCATTTACCCTTTTGCTAGTCCAACCAAATGTCATGTTAGAGTTCTAGTTATTGCATTTGTAGACAAATCCAAATAGCTTGGTAGTTGTGTTTATTCAATGTATAGGCTTGTTTAGACTGTAGAGCTTTTACTGAGTTCTGCTGTGAGTCACGAATCAAATATTTGTAGATTCTGTAATGGTACTTACAATTAGATGAACACTATTAATCAGTTAGCATGAGTTAATTGACCTGGAGGATTAACATACCTAAATAAAAAGCTATTTCAACATACCAATGCATACCCAAGCACAGTTACTGTAATCCCAATGTCTCATTTCCTGCAGGAGAGGGGTAATAAATAAAAATATTTTATCAACAGCTTCCAACATCTGCTCACAAAGTACTAATATGTTTTTGTTGTAACAGGGAGCTTAAAAGTACAAGTAAGAGTAACTCATGTAGGAAACTTATAACTATCCTTTTTCACTGATTTATTTTTTCTGCACTTGCTGCAAAAAACATATAATTTATTTCCCCAAGTCATTCAGTGGAAGCCTTGCCCTTCTGTACATGGCCTGTCATCTGCCTGAGGTCTTTGCCCTGGATGGACACAGCTTAGGATGTAGGAGGAATAGCAGTAAGGCAAAGACTGCCCTTTGTTTGCCAGATCTGACGATAAAGCATTAGGTGAGGTACAAGGATTAGTAAATTGGGACCAGCTTACTGCACTACAGAGCTCTTTGAAAGGATCTGTTTCAGACATTGCATCTTGTCATAAGATACAGGAATATGCAAAATGACAAGCCTTGAAGATGTAAAAATAAAGACAGATTATAAAGTTATTTCCTTTCTGAAGACAAGATTTCCTACTCTCCATTTCTTAGAAGGCACAAGTATTTATCTGAGACAGACTGCACACTTACCATCCTTTCCACAATTATGATCTTTGGTCCAAGTTGTTTGTGAATTGCAAAAATATGGATAAGTCTTAGTGTAAACACCATAAAATCAATGGCGAGTATCGTTCGGCCAGCTTGGAAAGTTGAGTTCAGCATCCTGCAGAACACATGGAATGAAATATCAGCTCTCAGCAAGTACTGCTAATGTCTGTACAGTGATGAGAAATAACCAAAACACTGGAGGAACACTCTTTTCTCTCTCGGTGTCAATGAGATTTATTAACAAATTTAAAAAGGTACCTTGAGTGAAAGGGATTTTCAAAAACAAACAAACAAAAGCAGGGCTTTTCAGTACGTGCATTTGAATATATCAATATATCTTTTTGTTATCTCTGGAACAATTTTCGTGATTTCCACAGAATTTTAGAGGCTTCTACTGCAGAAATATGTCTCAAAGCTTGTAAAAATGAATGTTAGAGCCTGTCCTCTCATGCACACGACAGCTGATGTACGTAGCCCTTGGTACTGATGCTCGCTGCCTCACATGGAACAAGTACATACCTGCAGGTTACCCCAATTATGAAGAGAAAGATGGTCACCATATCACATTTATTCCAGTTATCCTCCACATACAGTTTAAATTTTTTCATTAAATTTGTGTCTTCATCTGTATAGAAACTCTGAAAAAGAGAAATATCCATTGGTATTTATCTCCTCCCACTTTCACTATTTCCTGCTGAGTTTTAACATAATACCTGCTGCCTTTTTCTCTTTAATTGCAAAGAGCAAAAAAAAAATTCTAAGTGTAATAAGGAAAAAAAAAAAAAGTTGTTGAACAATGCAGCTTCCAGTCAGAGTTCAGTTTCTAGGCATTGCTATTTAAACAGCATGAACAGATTTGGCATTTGTGTACTGGAATTGTCAGTGAAGGTACATTTGATTATCTAGGCAAGAAGTTGGCTTTCTTAATTGGGTTTTAGCCTGGCAGTCTTCATGTTTTATAGGTTTATAATGAAAGGTTCTTTGATCCAGATATTTTCCATGTCCTCCTCTGGTTATGGCCTTGCTGCATCATTTCAAATAAACTGTGACAAACTTCCCTGTCTCTTTTGCTTAAATAATGAACACCTAGTGGTTCTTCCAGAGTAAATGATAGTAACTGGAGGGGTTTTTTGTGTCTAAAGAGAAGAGCTTTACGCACCCGCAGTTGGCAACACACTTGCACCACTGTTATTATTTCAGTTTTTAAACTGAGGACATTGCAAAACCAGTAATAGGAGACTAATGGAGAAGGCCTTTTGGGGGTTGGTGGTTTTGTTTGGTTGGGTTTTTTTAAGAAAAGCAAGCCCAAAAGAGTTCTGCTAATATTTTGAGTTGAAAAGTATTTTGGGAAAAGCCACAAATAATCTGAATTCGTTTACTTGAGATTTTTTTTAACAGTCGCCAGCAGGGAAGAATCTCCTAAAAAGGTGTAGAACTGCCTGCTGTGTTTCCAGGTGTAGAATATAACTTCCAACTTATATTATTTGTGATGAAAGGACCTAGTTCTAGGGAGAGAAATCAGAGAGACACTTTACAAAATGAAGAATATCTGAGTGCTGGCAGCCCACTTGGCTTGGCTAAGGCTGCAGGAGTATGAAAAAATAGAGGGAGCTGCAGGTTTAAATGATGGAGGAACAGCTTGATCTGAGAGAGAGAGGTGAGATGTTTAGGATAAGGTAAGTTCTGTATTGTTCACCTGTGTGCCTGACACTTGGAATCTCCAAGCCTGTACAGTTATACAGATGGTAAATCTGTTGAAAATACTGCTGCAGGTTTTAAGGTTTTACTGTGTTGTTACTAAGCTGATGCAGGTTACTCACCTGTCGGATCTCTTCCAAGACAAGGGTAAACACCCAGAAGTAGAGTACAATTTCTTTAACAGATGGACCCTGAGGTGGGGGTGGTTTAAAGTCCAGTAAAAGGACATAAGTAAACAGAAACAGAAAAGCAAAGTACATTATAACATTTCCCATAAACACAGTTACAGGGGCACTCCAGAATTTTCTCCACTGGGTAAACATGAATGTCGCCCATGCTGTGTTTGCAGAAGGGTTCTGTTTTTCCAATGTGTCATTTCCTCTGCAAACCAAAAAGAATACATGCTTGGTGACAATCTCCTAAAATTAGTTCATGGGAATAGGCTCAATATTATTCTATATAAAGCTTCTTGTAAGATAGTAACAGGCAGATGCTGGGGCTGGCCAAGGGGGAAGGCTGTAGAAGTCAGAGCAATGACATTACCACAGCAGAAATATTTGAAATCCAAAAGAAGGTTTTGAAAAACAAAGTCACATCAGAAGTATATGCACATTTTTGTTATTTCAGTTTAGCTGTATTAATTTTATTTGTTGACTTCATTGTGTTCCTGCATGGAGTGCAAATGCACAGGGAGAGGGGGAAGGGTAATTGCTCTTTATAAACCTAAATAACAGGAAAGAAAAGAAACTGGCCAATGAATTTTTGTGAGTCAGCTCTTAATTATTTTGGCTCTAAAATTTTCTTGCATTTTTTTGCCTGGGGAAGTTCTTGTTGTTGCTGTGACTTTAAACTTCTGGCCCAGTCTCTAAGTGCTGGATCATACTAAGCCTGTGTTTCTTGACTATCCTTGCTGGAATCTGATAGACCTACTGAAGAATGCCTTGCTCCTTTGCAGAACTGGCATCTTGCCCTTTGTGGTTAAATTAGAGTAAGTTGCAAAAAAAGCAATATAGAAGCCTTTTAGCAAAAAGAGTTGACCTCTTAAATTATGTATTAAGGTTGCCTTTGAGTGTGGTGGAATGCCACAAGTATTTTGGTAACTAAAGGGAAATTTGACCTGTACATCTACAGCTGTTTTGCTGTGTTTTGGAACATGAAGTGGTATCTATTGGCAATGGAAATTATCCTGTGCAGAAAATGCAAGTTTGATAGCAATTTGATCTTTGTGTGAGGATTTGTTTCCACATAAAATGCTCTCCTGTGCAAGCTAAGGATGTTATCGGACCTTTAATTTTGTGATTCTTACTCGGAGAAGTTTGATCTCCAACAAAGGATATGCACGCTAGGGTATGTTTTCAATTTCACCTCACAGAAAATAAACAATGACTCTTCACTGGTTTTTAATTTCCTCTGACGATCTTGCTAATTATTAAATACATTTGTTACAAGGAAAAAGTTCTCTCTGTGGCCAGGCTTTTCTATATACCTGATTCTGTACTACCTCTCAATTCATGACATCATGAGATACATTCCCATGGTAACAGGCTAGTATCATAAACAGATAATTGCAGCTTTACTGTAAGATGCTGAAATAGATCTGGGAGGGAGAGAGCCTCCTTGTTAAAATAAATTGCTAGGATAATAGCAATTGGAACATGGAATGTAATGACCAAATCATGATGCACTCAGGATATGGAAGTGCTTTATGATATTGCTTACAAATAGCTCCCAAGAGGCAGGTGCCTTTACACCTATTTTATAGGTTAGAGAGGGAGAGAGGAGAACTAATGATTTTATATATATATATACCAGCAGTTAAATGCCAGAGGTAAAAATAGAACCTAGTAACTGACTTGATCCAGGACTTCATACTGCAGCTGATGTTTCCTCTCCACTGTTCACATATTTCTGGACTTCTCTTTAAATCATGGAAAAGCTAAGTGGCAATTTAGCACTATTTAGCCATTAAGAGGACTTTGTGCTAATCAAAAGTCTTTATACTGACTTCAGTCCTTGTGGTCTCCCAGGTTTTGGTGATGAGTGTGTGGTAGAGGTATAGGGGGGATTCTGTCCTGAATCAAAGATCTGTGACTGACCACAAGGAACTGACACAACCTTTGTGCTCAGTTACCCATTTGTGTCATGCTCCCTCTAACTCATAAGGTTCCTCAGGGCACATCTGTTAAAATATAGATTAAGACCATGAGAAGCTGACTCAAAGTAAAATTCCCTGGTACTGATGGATGCAAGCACACCTTTGTAAGAAAGTACACAGTGATGTAAGGTTTTGCTGAGAACCTTCTTCTGCTCAGCTCATAATCTGATAACTTCCTAAAATCCATTGTGTATTGGCCATCATGAGCTGATGGGAATGTCAGGAAATGCTATTTGATTCCCAAGTCAATTCCTTGTTCTGTAGAAATTACCTGCTCAGAGAAAGTAAACTGGTGTCTTCTTAAAGCAGTGCTATATCCCTGTTTATTTGCTGTATTCATTTAGAGAGCAACAACAGCAGTAAACAAAGGGCACAGCACTTCCTGAGGAGTAATGACTTTCTTGGCCCTTCAGCTGCTCCTTAGATAATTAACTGGTTGCTAATCCACAAGAAATGTCCTGTTCTTTGACTGTTGTCATAAAAGTTACATTAGCTGATGGTTTTAAACTTACTTATCTTCTTCCCTGGAGAAAAACGGAGTCCTCTCTGAATCCAAACTGTCCAGCTCTCTAAATGACTCTGGCTCGTTCTTTGATTGGTTTTCCTCACTATAAGGAAGTAGACTCATTAGTTAAAAGATGATGCTTAGCTATGTTTCACTACTGAAATTACATTGATACAGAACTGTGAGCATGTACTTATCTTGGATCTGCTCTGTTGGGGAGCTGTTAAATAGGGCATAAACTTTGTCTTTACAAATTCTGTTTACTTTTAAGGAGGAAGCTGAAGTCACCCACAAGATTCAGAGAAGTGATAATTGGCGTGCTTCCCAAAAATGGAACAGGATGCTCAGTTTCCTCAAACTAGTTATGATTTGAGCAGAAATAACCCCCTCAGTCAGTCTTAGAAAAGAATTGCTCAATGCTCCATTCCTAATTACTCCTAGTAGCAATTAAGAAGAGAAATGCCAGAAGCAGTAGGGGACATGTGACAGTTCTTGCATTTCCGGGGAGAGGAGGCAAAAAAATGGAAATTTGGAAAGGATTGCTTTGATTATACATAATCTTTTAAACCTTTCAATGAAAACTTTGCCAAAATATCACATTAAATGAATTTGTAAATCTGGCAGCTAGAAGGTCATCTTTAGTGATACTGGCAGAAGGCAAATCTTAAGTCAGCATTGCCAAACAAGTTTTCCTCTTGCTTTTTATGTAGTTTAAGAGTTAAGAAACATGTATTTCATAATAACATGTCATTTCGTATTGCCAGTTCTTATGATTTGTATCTGATTCTCTGGACGTTATAAGTTTTTCCTGAAGTTTCAGATCCTCAATTTTTATGACCATCTGTGCAGCTTGGCTGCTTTTTTTTTCTTTTCTCTTTATTTTATTTTTTTTTTTTTTAGTTGGCTGGCTTTTGTGGTGTGGGGTTTTTTGTTTTGCTTTGTTGGGACTTATAGTGCGTGGACTTTTTTTTCAAGAAAACTTAAGATTGTAAGGCACTGAATTCAAAAATCTTAATTGATTTTGATTGACTGATAATTGTCAGTCTTGTGTTTTTAAGCTTGACTTTTGGTTATCAAGGCTTGTGGCTGATAACACTGATTTGTGATGGCTGTTTTCCTTGGATAAGATACTGAGGTTTGAGCCAGACATCTCCAAATCTAGAAACAAATGGTGCTACAGCTGCAGATATTCTACACATTGCTGTGTAGAATCTGGAGCTGACATAATTCCAACAGGCTTTCCTGTGGGCTGTGCAAAATAGAATGATCTCTGTGAAACTGTGGCATTGGTATTTTAAGTATGGCAACAGGCACAAGCACAGGACACATAAATCACTCAGCCCTGTAGAAAACTGATTTGGTTAGGTGATATTAGGTGGTGTTACTGTTTTAATCCCTTCAGGGAGAAATTTTGAGCCTGGATATTTTTTTATGGCTTATTTTTCATCACTTACTTATTTATCTCCTGCACTCATATAGTTATGTTTATACCTGAATGATATTAAATTTGTGTAGATTAGGAAAGGACACCAGAATGCACAGATTAACTTGAGGATCTGTGTGCTTGTAGACATGTCTCCCCACCATATTTTTGTCAGGAAGGCCTGAAAGTCAAGAAGAGAAGAGATGGTTTCAATATCACAAAAAGATACTTGCAGATGAAGTACAGTGTTCTGTGACTCCTAAGACAGTGAATGCTCTGAAAACCTCACAGCTTCAGAGCAAGCAGGTTCTCTGTGTGTCCTTCTGTTGAGTATGCAGAGAGTTATTTGGAGACCAGTGGAAAGAACAGCAAGCCAAATGGAATTGAAAAACATCTGTAGTACTAAGGAAGTCCAAGTCAGGCACTGAGAGATAAATGCAGCATCACTCTTAATTTAGCTTTGTGTATGCAGAGAGAAGTCAGGTCGTGAGAGCAAAGCTGAATAGTAATTTAATTTCACTTTTATCAGTGAGCTCTCTCTTGAATCTGAACAAGGAGTTACCTCACATCTTGGAGCAGCTTCATTATGCCCCAGGCAGATTTACAGTGCTTTTCGGATGCTTCTCTGTGAGCAAGAAAGGAATAAAAAGCAAAAAGCACACGATGGATTAAGGGCTAAACCTTCTCCTCAGCACACTGGTCTATGTGCCAGCTGGATGAGAGGGTGGGGAAAGGGGGAATTGTGCTGCTTTGGCAAGGACATGGTATAATGCCCTCTTTGTCTGTTGCTAGGGGGAGAGAAGAGTCCCTTCTCCCAAGAATGGTTCATAAGGGAGTATATTCACTGGGGTTGTTTAGGTCCTGTGCTGTCCTCTCCTGTGTCCAGCTTAAGGCCCTGGGGCATATAAAACTTACCTGGACACCATCATGTGCAAAGAAAGACTTAGCATCTGCCTCTGTGGCCAGCTGAAGGCACGTGGTTTTGCTCCAGTACTGATTTTTCCTCACCAACAGAGCAAATGCTCTCTCCTCACTGTTGTGGTAGCATTCACTAAACAGTTCTGCCATATGAAGGAAATACAGAAAAAAAATAAAAAATGTATCTTTTGGGTGATCCTCTTACACTTTGAAGGATGAGTTGTCATGCTGTCCTCATTCTCCTGAACAGACTAAAGAAGACAAGCAGTTCAGCTTTGCCTTGTCGACAACAAATCCTTCATTTTAAGACAGAGCTACATGACATAAAATAATATTAGACTTGGAGGAGTGTTATGGCATAGTTGTTTCCTGAGAAACTGGTCCTGGAGCTTGGAAACCAGGATAAATTTAAACAGTCCAAAAAAAAAAAAAAAAAAAAAAAAAGATCTTCTCATTAGACAAGATCTGACTTCCTGTGTCTGTTCCATTTTACTGATTGACATTACCTTTCCTAAGCCAGTCTACAAAAAGATCAAGGGCACTAAAAATGATATACAGACATCTTTTCTAGTTGATGGGGTATTTATCATTCTTAAAGAAAGTTTGCTTTGCATAATCAAGGTCAGAAATTAAAACTGAGGATCTGACCTAATACTTATCAAAGCCAAGAAGCAGAATTTCTGTGCATTGGATTAGGCCCCATAATTCCATGACTAAATTACTCAAGCCCTGTGATTATATGAGAACCTGATTTTTAGTTTTTGTGAATAACAATGGCCCAGTGAGTAGAAGGGAAAATGTGATCTGTGTGCCAATAATGTAGCAATGACTGCATGAGCCTTCAGCTGCTTGATGAACTCTCTCAAAGGGAGGGAAGCCTCTGTGTTTGTTTCCATGTGGGATGTATTTTAAAGCCCTCTCCTCACAGCAGTGAAGTCAGATCAGCAGAGAAGCTTGTGTGCACACATCTGTTTCTAAAGCAAGCAAAGGGGAGAGGGCTCAGCATTCCAGCATTGCAGATGCCTGGATCTGACTGCTGTAGGGAGGGGCATCTTGTCTGCTGCAAAACCAGCCTGAGCCTCACTGCAGTTTGCAGTGCACTTGGCCATCTTCTGGGTGAGGTAATCTTAAATTATTTTTAGCTGCAATGACAAAACTTAAAACTTGTTGCTCTAGTGGCCCTTACAGAGCAAGCTTGATATTGCAGGAAGAGCAGACTGCTGTGAGGCTGGAAGTGCTTTGGTTATTCTACTTTCCACATCACTGTAACACACCTTGTACTAAGATCAGACAATTAAAATACCAACAAGCAGCAGGAGAGTACCTGTGCATCCCAGGGGGCCTGTCTTGGAACAGAGATTTTTCCAAAATGAGTGGGTTTTAAGTCTTTCCTCTGTATCTGAATGTTTGGGACTGCCTGTGCTGCAAGGCTCTTAAATTATTCATGACAGTTGACCTTTTACAACTGAAACGGTATTTTTTTTTTCACTTGCTTGCCTTCCAATGGCAGTTCCTTCTTAAATTCTCAATGCCATTCAAAAAGTGCCATTACTTACCAACAGCGAGCTGCTCATATTTGGCCTCTTTCATTATGCAGGCTGCTTTGGTCTCCGTCTCCAGGCGGGACATCTCTTTAAGGATCTTGCAGGCTGCCAGAGCTGAAGCTACACCCTCCTGACCCTGCGGAATTGAAAGGGGTGCTGCTGTCACCCTCCACTGGAGGGCATTTCTGAACGGGGAAGACCTCCAATATGCAACACATCGAATAGCAAAAAGTTCAAATCTGTATTGAAGATTTTCCTTGAAAGTCGAAAATGCTGACCAAAATGACAGTTTTGATGATGTTTGCGAATTAAAACCACATTGTGGTGCCCCATCCCTAGCAGTGTTCGAGGCCAGGCTGGATGGGGCATTGAACAAACCAGTCTAGTGGGAGGTGCCCCTGCCCCTTGCTGGGAAGTTGGAGCTGGATGATCCTTAAGGTCACTTCCAACCCAAACTATTCCACGATTCTTTATTGGTAGCTCTTGCGCCTTGTAAGGCCAGAGGCTTCTGGGTCCAGGCACTTCGAGGGACCTGATTTTTGCGACAGCAATCAAGGACTGAAAGGCGAATAATATGCTCTGGAAATAGAGCAGCACATCCTCACTGTGTCTCGATACCTCCAGCACGGCTGGAGGAGACAGGAGGGAGCACAGCTGGCGGAGGCACAGCCGTGGCACGGAGCAGGATGTGCCGTGTGCCCGGGGAGCACGAACAGAGGGCGCTGCGAGGGGCCGATGTGTCCGCACGCACACAGCCCGCACCCGCAGCCCGGGCAGCCGTGCTGCGCTCCCTCGCTCCCCGAGGCTCCCCCCGGGCCAGATGCTCTCCTCGGGAAGGTCAGCGACGGAGAGACAGCTTTCCCTCTCTCTCTCTGTGGGGGCAGGGAGGCTCCCAGATGCGGGGGACAGGGCTGCGTTGTGAAACAGGGGCCGATTATGCCAGCTCGGAGCCCAGCCTTGGAGAGCGCGGTGCTGCTCGCTACATCTCGAGCACGTAAGCCAAAGATGCTTCCTTGCCCCGTCCTCCCTCCCGTCACGCTCGGAGCCGAACAATCGCCCATTGTTGGAGGCACAAAACCTGCTCCTGGGAGCCGTGAGCCATCGGGAGCGGAGCTGCAGCCCGGGCTGATTTACTCCTGCTCCTGCTCTCCCCGCGGGCAGCAGCCACGCAGAGATGAAAGGCCCTATAAATGCCACCTCTGGTGTTTTGGAAAGAAACTTATCTGTCATCCGAGCTGCAAGGCTGAGCTAAAAAACGGCTCGTAAACTTGAAATATGCCAATGCTTCTACCTGAAGCAGCTACAGCTCAGTGCTTACCATAGCCCAGAAATAGTTTGCCATCTTGTGCCGGTTTTGAAGTACTGCCCATACAAACAAATCCCTCCAAGGATTTTCGCTTTTCTGGTTCATATCCAAGGGCCCAGGTAATCTCTTTGTGTTCGTTTTGTCCTGAAATATGGTTTGCAGAATTTAAAACCTGATTTTCAGTCTCACTCCATGCAAATGACGTGATCCAAGATGTTCTCAGCCTCGCTGACTACTTCACATTTCTTAGACTTTTCATTAGGACCAAAAGGTAATTAGCTCATTCTGTACTGAGTTAAAGGATGCTTGTGTTCCCGATATAACCCAATATGTGTGAGAACATTCTGGATGAAACAGTGACTCAGTTTAAGCCAATGCTAAAGTTTTCATTGACGTTATTGAGGCCAGGGTTTCACCACTGGTGTGTAATATCAGACAAGGCAAACCTGTGATTAACTAATCTGAGCTTGCCTTCAATTATATCGGGCCCTGCTCAGCTGCCACAGAGGACATGGCTTCAGAGAAAAGGGAACAAAAGGCATTTTGTTTCATCAGAAATAAATCTCACCAAGGCCCCATACGGGACAAGAATAGAGTACATCAATACCCCTTTTTAGTCTTTCCTTTGAGAAACCTTTCCCTCATGCAGAGAGCAGTTTAAGTAGAACACTGCTTATTCCTTTAGCACTTGGTCAAAAAATTGCCTAGAGGAAGTGTAGCCACTTAGGTCAAGTTGTGAGTTTTAAGTATATTTAAAAACGACCTTTTTATCTATTGTGTTGGTTAGAAGCAGGCAGGGTGTATTTATTTTTAATTAAACAGGGTTTTGTGAGAATATATTTTCTAATAATTTAAATTGTGGCATTCTGTTCAAATTTATTTTAATGGCATTTTTGGGGAATGTTGGGTGGGTGTTTCTTTAGTTTGTAGTGAGCCATTGAATCAACTAAATTGCATTGAAAGCCTTGCAGGAGACAAAGATATCCTAAAAGTCTCATCTGTCTTTGTAACCACTAGTTCTTAACTTGAAAAAAGACACAATTTGGCAGCAGTGATGCTGATATCCCAGTACTGTGATGCTCTTTCTGCTGCCAATGATAATGGGATTCAGCCATGGGAAGAAGCTTTAGAAGGGAAAAAGCCAGTAGGCAGCAGGAGCTGATCTCTGAATTGGGCCTTATCTACAGCACTGGGCTTTAACTCACTTGCTGCCAAATGCCAGAAAGGTTCAGTGAGGCTTTGGGGGCAAATTTTTATTTCTGGCAAATTTGTAAGTCTGGAGTGTGCTTAGTGGCTTCAGAGGTATTGCCTCAAGTTGTTCATCCTTGTGAGTGAAGAAACCCTGAGTAAATTCAAACTTAATTTTTTATACTACCAATTAATTTAGCTAGGTTTTATCCAAGCAAAAGTGATTTAAGGTCTCAAATAAGATTATTTTTAAAAAAAATTATTTTCTAGTTTTAACAATTTTTTAGATGTAATTAGAACTTGGTAAATACCAAAAGGCTTAATTGTTTAATTTGTCTGAAACTGAGCCCTAATGAAATTTCTTTATACATCTTTGCTTTGAAACCTTGCACCGAAATTTATTTTCAATGCTTTTGCAAGCACTTTGGTACTTAGGCATTTTAATGTTCAATACACTGTCAAAATGCAAAAATGATGATGCATCTACTGCACCACTGTGGATTATAGACATTCCACACTGGTATCCCCACCACATACTATCCTTGTCATATGTTGGCCAGCACACTTGCCAGGGCCACGTCACACAATTGTTCCTATTTCTTGTTCTGTGTTCTGGCACTCCATAAAAAGACTAAAATGATCTAAAGGCAAAAATCAAATACTGGATATTATTGAATATCAATATCTGAGTACGGTCCACTCGTACAGAGTATAAATCTGAGAATAGTTTTGTGTACAAAGATGACCATTTTCAGACATGGGATTGAAAATCTCCATTGACTGCTTTTCTTTCTCCTAGAAAAAATTGCCTTTCCAGTACTACTTGAAGTTCTGTATAAGAAAAGCAGACCACTGTTTTTATGTCTAATTACTCCTTAGTAAATGTAAATCTTATTTGTATTCCCCATACATCTTTAACTAAATCTGTTCCCTGCCCCACCCCAAAGGCTAGACCCAGTTAAAATAGTACAAATTCTGAATTGGAGGGGAGCAGAACTAGAATGCAAAGTTGTGACTCACAGATCTCTTCTTGCCTCCATGTCTGAGGTCTTGATAGAAACCTTTGCATGCATCATGAAGAAAATCCTTGAGAACTCTGGAGACCTCATTGAGAGTGAAGAGGGGGCAGATCTCCTTCTGCTCATTTTGCTGCTGACCAGTGGGCCCTGCCAAGGTCAGTTTGCTTTCTTCATGTTTCTTCAGGAGAAGTTCATAGAGGAGACATTTCTGAGAAATGGAGCAGTAGAGTCTCTGCAGACGACTGTAGGTCAGGAATTCATATATGTTAGCCCCATTGTCAATAAATAACTTTACGAATTCGGGTTTGTTGTTGACCAGAGCATCCATCATCACTTCCTCCAGGTCACAGGACTAGATTGATAAAAGGGGAAAAAAACAAATCAAAAAAGGAAATGTTGAGGGGTAATCATGGATAGATGATGAGAAAGGTAAAATTTAACATGAGGACATGCACATTTTGTCTTCCACCAGTCAACAGTGAGTACAATGAGAAAGAGGTGGAACTGTCTTCATTTTTCTGTGACAAAATGTCTGCGCCAGCATTAATATTAAAACATGAACATAAATTGCATGCTGTAGGACTCGATGTGAGGTACCCACCACACTGGGTGTTTATACAGCAGTGTAGACAGGGACATTCTTCATGCCAGCTTCTAACAGTAATATCTACCTGCTTCTTGTGCTTTGTAAACTGCTTTGTTTGCTTTAAAGGTCTATACAGAAGGGAAGAAAGATTGTTGTTCTCAAACAGCTCAAGAGATGATGACCACTGAGTTATTCCTCTGTCTTTAGCCATTATCATATAGGGGGCAAGAAAGACAAACAGCCTCAGGATAATGCCTAATCTCTCAGCAGAGTGTGCAGATAGTGTTAAAAACTGAAGCCGTCTTTTGGGATGTTCCAGTGTCCTGTACACATTGGAATATACACTGAGTGTCCTCTAAGGCAAAAAACCCCTGGTACCTTCCATTCCACGTCACCATTGAATATTTCACTTTTAGCAATGTCGACCCTATTCCAGGCCACTGCCAGTTTCAGTTCATCCAGATATTCCTTAGCCTCCTGACTCTGACTTTTACAGGCTGGAAAAAAATAGGAAATCCAAATAAAGTCAGTACTTTACAGTTATGTTTAATTTAATATAGTATTGGTACTTTGATTCATAATGCAAGTTCTCCTTCAGCTATCACAGATCTGTGGGTTGCTTAACCAGAAATCCTTCACATCAATGTTTTCCTAAATTAAGAAACATTAATATTAAAAAAGTTGGGTTTTTTCCTAGATGAACTCTCTATTAAAAGTGTTAAGTTTAAATGGCTGTTGGATATTAAGAGGGACACTGGCGTGCAGAAAGCAGGGGACAGGACTGGCTGTTGGTTTTGCCTTCTGTCAATTAGCCCATCAGGAACAAAATGTCTTTTTTTTTCCTCCCATGCTAAGTTTAAGATAACAAAACTCATTAAGCCAACAGAAACTGAAATAGATGGCAGCACAAGTAATGTCTTCTTTCAGAAGATATCGTGGAGATTTCTAATTGGAGAAAATGATTGTTTCTGAAACAAAGGCAGTTTTGATCTACTTGTGGGTTTTGGTTTTGTTTTCATGGAGTTTTTTTAATGGTTTAATTGGAATAATACACTGCTCCAGTATATTTCAGTTCTTTTACAGCCTCTGTTATAAAGAGAAGCAAATAATGAAATAAAGGAGTGACTAAAATAGTACCATAAAATAGCATGAGATTAAAAAGCAAACACTAGTTTAAAGGAAGCTTACAACAGCTACAGTAACTGCCACAGTTAATTTGTCAATAAACAAACAAAAGAACAGTGCATAAAAATGAAATCTGATTCAACAGTCAACTGAACTTGCACTGGGAAAAGAGGAAAAAAAAATTATGGCATAGAAGTCAAATAAGAAAAAGATTACAATGTTTGTTTTTTGTATCTTACCTTTTACTAAAGCTTTTAAAATGACTGTGTCTAGTTCTTCTGAACTATCTTGTTCAAAGTTGTGCAGAGTTAGAAGATGCTGGTGTGAAATAATGTTCTGAATCTATATGGAGTGGAAACAAAAATAATTTTACATGTTATCCTTTGGATGTACATTAGTGCCAAAATGCCCAGTGGAAATCATCCATACAGTATTTCCCAAAAACTTACGTTCTAATTGTAAAGCTGAGGTTTGGCATGAAGGCCAATAGTACTAGTTTCCCATACATAAATAACTCCTCAGGCAAAGGGGGAGTTACTGCTTTTTCCAAGTGACCTACCAGGATAGGAGGAACAGAACTGCGACATCCTAAGAACCAGAGCAGTGCTTTAATTAAAAGATTCTTCATTAACTTACATTCTTATTTGACTCAAAAGTCACCTTATAGCCAGCATACCACTAGTTACATTTTACCTCATTTTGCTTTTGCTTTGACATTTAAGTTTTGCTCTCTGAGTTGTTTATTTAAAAGCATAGTCTCTAACTCTTCTCTGAGTAAAAGTCCTCAAATATTGATATATATACCATATTCTTCTCTTTCCTTCTGCTTCTCTATTTATTGAGCTTTCTTTCTCACAGTGCAGCTGCACTGAGACTTTGTGAGCCTCTGACAATATTACTTTTAGATGCCTTTCGTCCCCTTTTGTTAGTGATCTGGTAAAGTTCTTCCTAATGGAATTAGTATGTGGAACTTTTAAAGCTGAGGATTACAGCAGGGAATTCAAAGAATCAGTAGCGGGCCAGGTCAAGTGGACTTGGTTTATCTCAGGGGCATCCAGTGCTCTTCAGTGTTCACATAAGGACAATCTCAAAGTGGGTATTTGTTTCTAAAAGGCTTATGCAAGAGTACCCCAAGACAAAGAGTAAAGAAGGTCTCTGAATCTGTTTTGTCTTTCTGTTTTAAGAACAATACTTAAAGAACAAGTAACTGACAATAGATAGGATAGTTTCTAAACATGTTTCATTCTCCTTAATTTATTCATGCTTACCCACAACTAGGTTTCCATTTAACAGCTGAAGATCATGAATTAGGTCTCTTCTGTCACAGCTGCACAAGCCCCACAGCTGTGGATATAAATAATACTTCGTGTCCTACAGAAAGACTGTCAGGTTCCTGGATGCTGGCTGTTACTTGAGGAAGTAATTTAAGAAGGACAGACCCCTAAGTGTTCAGCTGAATTAAATAGGCAACAAAGTAGTTTGCATGATCAAATGACCACTTGATTTTTAATGCTAGAGAGGCATTGTATGAAACCAGTGTCAAAGCACTGGAGCTCCCAAAACTTCTGAGCAGCTTTTTGCCAAACCTGCACTGAAGGGGCTACCAAAGCTGCAAGTGTCAGGAGATGGCTTTGTGAACATGATGACTTATCAAACATCTGAACTCACTGTCTCTGTCCACTGGAGAATGTCCTTCCATGAGAAGCTCTCTGCTGGGAATTTCTCCTTGAATTGCTTTTCAACAGCTTCTGGCGAGATAAGCTGTGGGTCGTTCATGAATGCAGCTAAGATGTCAGCTGTGCCTCCAGACCCTGCTAAGATAAGCCAGGGAGCAGAATTTTCCAACCCGCTGCAAATTCTCTGTAGTTTAAAATAGGACATTTTTAGAAACATTTTAGAATTCATAAGGGAAAGAAAATGTTATTTAAAAGAAGGACTTCTAGCAAACCCGGAATAAATGTGTACCTAAGTCAGATTCACTACGGAATCAGTCCAGGCTCCTCTAAGCTATTAGGATTTTTTGAATTCTGTAGCAGGTCATCCATGTATAGGCCTCTGACTATGCTTCTTTTCATGACACATCTGCTGAGTAGCTAAGCAACCTGATTTGGACAAACAATGCATAAAATTTCTTTGACCCTGACTTTTTTTTCTCCCCTGTTTCAGCATAGCCAAGTGCAAGAGTAACCCTGTACAGAAATTACCAGGAGGCTTTTTTGTATAGGCTTTCTTTCTTTTTCCTGTCTGCTAAACCTGGCAATATGTTCTGAAAATCAGGAATTTGCCTGTGGGGATACAACACTGGGCTACAGGAGAAAAAACACTGAATCATAGCAACTTCAAGAGTTAAAGGCTACTACTTCTATTACTGGTGCAATTAGAATGAGTCAGCCAGGCTGTTAAGAGAGGAAGGCAGAGGCCATGGCATCATCATTACAAAAATGTCTATTTGCTGCCAGTCTGTTTCTTCTTCTGGAGTTATACAAGACTGCATTGATTCAGTTGTGGTGCAGGGGTTCTTTTCTTTAGTTTAGGTATTGAGGTTTTTTAAAACTGTTTGCAGTCTCTGGTGTGTATTATCCATTTTAAGAAATTGATATTCTAAAAAAGTGTGGCCAGTTATCCATTCCCAGCACATGTCAGTTTAGAGCATCTCCAGCCAGTCACTTTTCATCTTCCAGTCACACTGCTCTGTAAAACTTTGAAAAGAGGATTTACATGTCATAACGTGGGATTTTTCTGAACCAGAGATATAGGGAACACTGCAGTATTTATCTTCTCAGGAAAGCAAGCAAGCAAGCTCACGAGGTGACATAATCTTTCTTTAAACAGTGAGATTTCTAATGTGAGTGTGTGTTTTAGTCCAGTTGACAAAAGTTATGACAAGATACAAGAAACTGAATCTAGAAAACATCCCCAGAAAGGCGCCATTATTCTGGAAAGGGGTTACCAGCTTGCATGTCAGTTTCAGCACTTCAGAAAATTTAAATTATAGTTAAACTGTGTCTCTCCAAAGGTTTTCTAGACTGAGAGTATTATAAAAAAAGGAAAGTAAAATTGTAGAGTAAAAATACCTCCTTGTTAACAGGTACTTTATGTTGTAGAATCACTCAGGAAAAAAATCAAAACTGATCCTTTGCTGAAGAAGATTTGGTAATATTATCAGACAACACTCCAGTCTTCAATCCTACAATGTACTTTTGCTCAGTGGAACCAGGACACTCCCATTTTAAATGGCATGTCCAGAAACCTGGTCTTGTGCTTCCTCTGAGCTCTGGGACAGACAGTTGTGCCATTGTTGCTGAACAGCACTGAAAGATTCCTCTCCTTTTTTTTTTTGTGTATGTTCACAAGTAATAACACAGTATTTCTGTTTCCCTGGATCAGGAGCTAGTTTCTGTGGGTTAGTTTTGGGTTTGGATTGTTTCTTCCCACTGGACAAGCTGGAAATGGAAGTTTTAATGATCAGCTGGTGCTTATTCAAAAGTAAATATTTCTCCCAAACAAATACTGTCAAATTTAATATTAACAGAACTCAGTTCTTAATGGTATATAGATGTGAAATTTGACTTTATGTGAAGTGCCAATAGATGTGTTTGTCATACAGCCAAATTTTCCATTAATTACTTGGCACCAGTTAATTTTTCTAAAGCTGAAAATAGCTTCTTACCTCAAGTGTGCCTGGTCCTCCATTTACCAGTAAGCAAAGCACAGGGATCTCGATGCTACCCGTTCCTGTGAAATAGATGGTTTAATTTTTAAAAAGTAATAGCTTTCACAAACCTATTGCTGTTTTGCTGACTCCTTGAAAAATATTTCTCCTCTTATGTGCTGCTTTGGTCCCTACATGAACCTGTGGAAGGCAGGCAAATGCTGAAAGATGTGGCAAAGGAAGGGAATAACACTAACCTAACAGATGGGTCCTGGGCTAGGATTCAGGACAAAGGCACTTTTTCCCTGAAAATTTTGTGTGATCCCAGGCAAGCAGTCCAGGCTGTTCTGACTTCAGCTGCAAAATGTGAATATTGGCACCTCTGTGTGTCATGCCACTACTGGCTTTCTAAGTTATTTATTTACTGTAGGGTTGTCAGGTTGGGGAGCAATGGGGCTGCATTAGGGTGCAGCACAAGGCTGGTGGGTTTCCAGAGAGGCATCTACCAGTGTTTACAGTAAGACACAGCTGGAGGTGACAAGCTCTCAGTTTGTCCTGGGTGTTATGTATGTGCCTAGCATGTGCTGGAAGGGGGACTGGAATCCAGGACAAATGCCTTACGAAGGGAGTATTTAAGAATATGAAGAGGCTGACTGTGTAGACTGGGTAGGACGAGATGAGTCAGATACAAGTTGATAGGAACCATATATTTATTACTTTGCTTAAACAGCTGAAAGTTTAATTCAGCACAGCCTGGTGTTGTGATTAATAACAGCACAGTCTGATACTTTTGAAAGAAATGCTAATGAAATATTGAACATGTCATGGTGTCAGGGGAAGAAATGATATCAGCATCCCTGTCCTAAGCCATCCTCCCACAGAGGCCCACATAGTTTTGGATGGTTTTTACTGTAAATGCTGAACTTTCTACTGCAGAGGTGACTATAGACTGGCCTGAAGGAGCTCAGTCAAAACAGTAATATCATGAGATGAATGCCTCTTTCAGCTGGAAGATAAAAGGCATTTGGTTCAAACAATTTTTTGATGTTTCCCTTTGTAGATCTCCCAAAACTCAGTACAGATCTCTACTTGCTATTTGTTGTATCTCTTTTGGGATGACTACAGAGATAAGGCTGCACTGAGCTGCAGCCAGGATATGGTTGGCAAGAAACTTAATTTATTTTAGTGAATGGCCATAGTATTGTCACACCTCTCTAATGTGGTGCTCTTTGAAGAGTGACCTCTGTGACTACAGGTTCCTCAAGGTATGATTAAGGCTACAAATATTCTTCATTTAACATAGATTTAGATAACATTTAGCCAGAGGAGGGTCAGGTGGCTTCTGACTTTACGCTGTGAATCTGGAAAGTCCTTAGTTGCAAAGAATATTCAGTATATAAAAAATTTCCTCTAAAAGAGTTCTAGGTTGTTGTTTTTTTGGTTTTTTTTTGTTTTTTTTTTTTTGAATTTCCGCATGACCTTATTAAAGTGTTTTACTTCAGTAAAGCCACATAGCTTTGCTCAGCTTGTTTATAAATGAGCTTAAATTAATTACATTGCATTTGTTTATAGAAGATAACACTGAATTCAGTCTGTTCCAGCAAAATATTTGTCATATGAATCAGCATTCTTTGTCAGAATAATGTTCCCCTGAGATTTGTTCAATCAGATTTGGTTTGTGAGCAGAAAGAGGCTGCTTTGTAGCTCTCAGCACAGCAGCCTCAGGCTAGCTACCCTTACAGCCTGCCTGTGGTCATTCCTATCTGAGTCAGCAGGTAAGGATTCTTGAGATGCATTTGTGCTCTCAGGTACCTCTGTGCTACCACCCTATGGGCTGTGTAAGTGGATATTGCACTGATGCACACAGCTGTGAACTAGTCAGCTCTCCCTCCTGTTTCAGCCGTGCTAGCACTGCATGTATGATGACACAAAGCGAAGGCAAAAGTAGCTGCATTATCTTGACAACTGAGTTCCTTCCACAAATAGCAGTAGGAGACCTGCCCAATATGTATTTCTTATTATAAAAAAAGGTTACAGGGATTCAGATAGACATTAGATGCTACAGTGTTTACCCAGGATAAATTTAATCCCGAAACAAATAGGACTTAAAGTATTTCAGAGGGCTTTGGAGCAAGTCTTTTCTTGCAGTGTGGGAGCAATTCAAGACCCTGCGTGTGAGAGGGGATAAAAGCATACAACGACTATCAATCTCTTAGAACCACTGGTAAAGGCACTTGAAGCTGGATTTATTTTCCATATGTTGTCTTTTAAGGCAATTTGAGCTGTGCTTTGAAGACCAGCTTTGAGCTACATTTAAGGAGATGCAATAAAAGTCCAGATTATTGGTTCAAAGAGCAGCTTTCATACTTCAGAAGTTACCACCCTTCTACTTCTTACACAATGACAAATGTGTTGACTTGGTCTTGTCTAAGTAGGCCACTGTCTGATGTGAGAACTGGAGTTACCTTTGATAAGGCCAGGGGCCCTGAGTGCTAGCAGTGTTATTCAGATTAGATGCCTCTACAGGACCTGCTTACCCTTGTGGAGTCCCTTGTGCCATTAAAGGAATTTCCTGCTCCTTTGCCCTGGAATAGTGAAGATAACCCCACCCAGTTGTGACAAAAGGCTTCGCCCCCCATGGCTCCTTGCAAACATTGTGTAAATTTCCCTTTGGGTTTTGCAAGTCCATCACTCCTCCCATGGCATCCCCTTTCCCTGTTTCCCTATTGGTTATGGGGTCTGGTGTCCTGTTCCTCTCTTCCCTATGGTCACTTGTCTTCTGCCCTGCCCCCGGGACCACCCACGAACATCAGACCCTATATATCCGAGGAACACCACATGCTCTTTCTCTTTTTGCCTCCAGATTCACCTTCAGCACATGGAATAAAAGCTTGCTGGAAATTTATCCAGGGCTGGGAGCCTTCTGCCTCTCTGCTGAGCTAGCCTGGTAACATGTGTGGTCGTATGAGCTTGATTGCTGCCTGAATACTTCTCAGGCAGTTTCTCTACGGAGAGGCTGACTGGGGTATAGAACGGCTGTAACTGCACTCTGAAAAGATGCACTGTTACATACCCCCGTACCCCGTGCGCTGCTCCGAGATGTACTTCTCCAAGGTGAAACGCAGCTTGGTGGTTCCGTCCGGCTCCTCCGGCGTGGGGTGGTCCACCAAAATAAAATGGGAATGGTTGTGATCCAAGGAATACGGTGGGCCTTGGATGTTGTCATCTGACTGGTAGTGGACAAGACTTTCACTCTAGAGAGAGGAGGGGAGATGTCTGTGCTCTTTGCAAAGCCCAGCCCGTGTTTTAATATCCTTCCTCTCCCTTTCTGAGCTGTGTGTGCCCTGACACAGCTCACCACCTGTGAGACTCTTGGATAGACTAGACCCTTAAAAGAAGGTGAAGATGGAAAATCTGTTCCTTCTGGAAGCAGCCAGATTTGGCAGGACTGATAGCTGGAGTCCCTGAAGTTTCCCTCTTGGCCTCTGCAAAATACAGTGATATCAATCATCACCTCTGGAATGCAGGTTTAGGAATTGTTTATTGGACAAATGGAAAGGGGCCATGAGACCTGATAATTGTGTATGGAGATGTGAAGCCTCAGCTGGTGTAAAGAGGGGAAAACTTCATTTCAGTAGTGTTTTGTCCATGTTTAGGCCAGTGAATGAGTTAGCCTGCTCCATGTCCCTGTCAATTTACACACAGCTTTACTTAATTGACAGGGTTATATGAAATCGATGGTTATTCTCAGTTTGGAAATTGCATTCTAAAAGAGAGAGTGGCAGACAGATTTTAGAAAGGGGAATCCTCTTTTATTTTGGGTGAGTGGTGTTATACCTTTAAATTATTTATTAACGGAGTTTTTTTTTGCATAAATTCATCTTCTAGGTAAAACAGAACCCTCGCTACGGTCTTTTGTTCTAAATATTGCACTGCACGTGGACTTCTGTATGTACACTTTTTCAAACTCCCCTTTCTTAATACATCTTTCTTTCTCTCCCAGAGTTGCCTATCCACTTTGATACATCATTACTGGCTGTAAATGTCTGATAATTCTTTTACATTTTCATACTCATTGTCCTCTAGCAAGCAGGTAGATTAACACAACTGTTGAAAATCTGCATTTCCTTCTACCATGCCTCTTCCAACTCCTGCAGTGCTGCTGGGCAAAACTCAGACTGTCAGCTTGGCAGTTGTCACTGTGTATTGCATTTTCCTCACACTAAAAAGCAGTAAACTTGCATGTTTCTTATGAACAGCGAATGCCACAAATTTCTTTCACTTTCTTCTCTCTCTCATTCCTTGGGGAAAGCTTCTTGACATAGTTCATTTCCTTCAGATTTTGCTTTGACAGAGGGTGTGCCTCTATTCTGCTGCCATGTAACATTAAGCCTCCTCACCAGAGATGTGGCCTTTGATTAGGGCCTGGAGACACAACAACCAATTGAAAAAGGCCCTTGGGGATTTTCCTCTTTATTCTCTGAAAATGTGGAAGTGCTCTTTCAATGATGTTTAAAGAATACTATTAACACAGAAGAGATGGGAGGGATCCATTGATTTCAGGGGTTGTTTTTCTCCTTGCTAGTGTGGGTTGTTAGCTCTATTTTATACAACAAGCTGTTTGTGTTAGTGCCAAATATAAAGAGAGTTGGGTCTAGATCAACATCCCTGTCTGTAGTTCCTTTATCTTAAAGTTACTGACTAAAATCCAAAATATCTTTGGGCGGAAGCTGAGCCAGAAGTCATAAGGTCAGGAATGCTTTTTGCAAAATATCCCTTGACAAAGAATTTGGGCTTTAGTTGAGGTGGGGAAAATAAAAAGAGTGCACTTGTTTTGTAGATGCTGGTAGGGAAAGATCCAGATGCATTTGGGTCACTTAGCCTAGAAGGGAGGTGAAATAGTTTGCATTTGCAGACTTTCCTAAACAAAATTCACAAACACAATGAACCAAATTCTTTCCTTTGAGGCTCTTTTGGCTCAGTTGCAACACAAATAGTTAAAGTCCTCCAGCTAAAGAGTCCCACCTTTAGAGCACATAGGTGGCTGTCATTGGCAAAAAAAAAAAAAAAAAAAAAAAAAAAAAAAAAAAAAAAAAAAAAAAAAAGAAAAAAAGAAAGAAAGAAAATACCAACGACAATAAATTGCTGGCATGGTCTGCCACTCTCTCAGCCTCTAGCTGGTACTTCCAGGCCTCTGTGAGAGAACAACTAGGTGTGAATTCAAAAGGCTGTCTTGGTCATTTATTTCTTAGCTTCTTCAGGGAAGTAAAATAGTACAGAGAAACTGTCATTAAACACCTATTTTATTGTTAAAATGTTTTACTTAGAACAGACTGTATATCCTGTGACAGGAAGGGAATGCAATTTCTTTTTTTCTCCACTTCTATGTCCGTTCCGCAACAACACTATCAGCAACAGTTTTGTTGGCTGAAGTTTTTTATTTGCTGGTGTATTGTTTTTGTTTTCTGCCCAAGAACTTTGATTCCCTTAACACAATTTGAGAGTTCCCTAGAGCTCCCCATAATTCCTGTGCAGGTCAAATCCTGCACGGCTCGTATTTTTGACCTGTTGTATTGAGCAAGTTTTTGTAGGTAGCCACCAATTCAGTGGCTACCTAAAGAAAAATTTGTCCTGGAATATTTATGTCTGGTGTCCCACAATATAAAATATGGTTTTAGCAGTATTTATGTGATAGCTAGGAGTCAGTGCTTCTGCACTAAGTGGACAAGGGAGAAATCCATGAAAAGTCCCTTTTCCCGGGGTATTTTCCTGACGTTCCACCCTGCGCTGCTCGCTGATGTGAAATGCTGCCACCCGCTGGGCGCAGAGGGCACAGAATCATCCAACAATCCTTGAACTCTCTGTCTGTTTCCTCCCAAAACACAGCTTAAACCCCACGTCCTTTGTTTGTTTGTTTAAAGTTATATCAAAGTTGTTCTGCCATCTGCTTACCAATTTTGCAAGGGCGCGGCTTATATCCGAAGAATAGAATAAGAGAAAAATACCTTCGTGTTATCCAGAATTTCTCTGTGCTGGATTTTCCTGAGTGAAGTTATTCCTATGGCAATCACACTTAGTGTGGACGAGGTACTAGCCAGGGCAAGATCTCGGACTGCTTGCACTAAGTGTCTGGTTACTCCCACACGCAAAGCACTGGTGAAAATCCAGGCACCTGGAATTATTTTAAAAAGCAGTTAGGTAATTCCTTTGCATTGCAGTGTGTTTGTGTGTCAAGTAACATTACTTACAGTACTGGATTTAACGGGTTTTGGTTTTTTTGATGGATAAAGTGTAGACAGGTCTTGATGGACTATAACTTTTAGAATCAAAATACATGAGAAGTACATAAGACTTTAATAAGGAAAACAAGAAGAAATTATGAGCTCAAGCAAACATTCTTCACGGATCTTCATGTGATGCAACATTGCCATCTGTACTCTGATGTTAATGTGCTCATCAAGAATGCTGTGTCCACTCTGGAGTTACTCACTGTCTACATTTGAGCAGAAATATCCCTGCACCAGGCAGGTCCGAGTGTTTTACAAGGAAGAGGAAAGGGACAGAGGCAGGAAAGTTGTCGACTTCCACTGAGGCCTAAACAGCCCTGTGCAATCACCTCTTAGCCGAAGAGCTCAGGCACAACCTGCCTAATCTGGACTTCTTTCTCCTGTTCTTGTGGGTGTGTGGAGAGTGAATTCTTCAGGATAATAGAATTTACAACTGTGTTGCTACAGTGACAAGGAATTTGGAGAACCCTAGGTAAACAGCAAGCTGTTTCGTTTTTTCAAATATGTAACATAAAGAAGCTGGGGACCTTGATGCTGCCCAGTCTGAAGTACAGAAGGCAGATGGAGAATATCTCTGTGGCACAAAAGTACCAAGAAAAGCTCTGGCACTGGGCTGTCTCATTACAAAAAGTAAAACTGGTACAATCTTGTCTGGAACAGTGAAGCTAAACCAAGAGCTTGCTGTGAAATGCTCACAGATATTTTCACTGTATTTTGCAGGTGAGAATGCAGAAATTCTTATTTTTTACCTAAATTCACTCTTGTTGGAGTCAAATTGCTTTGCTCTCCTCAGAATTATTTTTTTTATGGCACAAAAGAGGGGCAATTGTATTTGTCCTCATTTTGATGCTTTTTAGTGCCTCCTTCGAGGGAATAACATCAGGTAATTTTACACTTCAGAAATGTTTACCTGGAGTAATTTGATTTGAAAGAACTTATTTTTGCTACTATAATGCAATCACTTCCATTTTCAAAGGTATTTACATGTAGGTTGCATTCAGCAAAGTCTTGAATTTTCAAAAATAATTGTCTGAGCAGGCTCATTGTCATTACCAGATCACTGGGGGCTAGGTATGAGAATCCATCAGGAATACAAATTTTGTCTTTAAAGCCCAAAGTACTCACCTGTGCTTTCAGCTGCCTTTATAAATCCTTTCTTTAAGGCATCCCTTAGCCAAGGCTTCATCTGAAAATTTTCTTCTCCCCCTACTAAAGAGATAACCAAATTGGGAGCAGGTAGCTTCCATTTGTTGAGCATAACTTCAAATATGATTCCAGGGTGAATGGTACTCCGGACTTTCATAAACTTCAACAAACACGAGAAAAACCCAGTGAATAACAACCGGACAGAAAGAGACAGTAAACAGTCTGTTCGTGGTAAATGCAGAGGGAAATTATCATCAACTTGGCTATTCAGGAAAAAAATTGTTTGAGCAAGATTTGACAGAGAACTAAATACTTAAATGAGTTTAGCAGACTTCTGTATAATTGCCATCTTGCTAATTGGGTCAGCTCCATGGGCTAGTTCTGTGTTGCAGACTGTCAAATCACACTCTCCTTTAGAGCTTCCTCTGGTGCTGCCTTCAGTTTCATGGCACCCTAGCAAAGACCCCAAACTTCATAGGTGTTTTTTCTGCAAAAGCTGAAATATTTGCTTGATTTCATATCTGTTTTTTGAGGACATGTTACATGAATCTATTGCTTCTTCCAGTTCTGTATATATTTTGGTTTTCTGCTTAAGACTTTATGATGAAACAAAACCTTCAGGCAGATTTCAGGAATTCCCAGGAATTCCTTCTGCTCTAGTACTAACTTGTGTACAGGACTAGTGAGGAGGTGGGTTAGTCCATATACATCCCTCTCTGCATATCAGCAGAACAGATAGAGAGCTTTGAGGAAAACCTTGAGATAGCTCAAAAGTATATTTAAAATATAAAAGTTCTTAATGAGTAATTTTTGGTAGGTTAAACCAGGGAAAGGATGCAAAATGAAGGAAGCAGGGCACATAACTGATTTTTCTTTTAAAGGGAAAAAATGATCACCTGTACTTGTATCATGTAATTGCAAATCAAGTGATTGATTTCTGAATATTAAAATGTTTTAGACCACATTCATGTTCAGGAAGGCATGGTCCCTATGTAGGGTACAATGTGGTGCCTCACTCTGGCACATTGACCCTCGCTGTTGCAGACTCTGCATTTACTGCTAAGAAGTAACAGCTGAACAACAGCAGTACTGTAAAAGGGTTACAACTCCTCAGTGCCCATACCTTTCCATGTTTCTTCCCAGAAGCTGTGAAGTCTATTTCTCCTGTGCAGTATGGTAATTCCCTTTTGAAAGCTTCCTCTTTGTCACTGCTGCAGAGCTTGGTTCCCATTTCCTCCATTGAATTCGTAAGGTGGTTGAGCGCCAGTGGATCAAGATGTTCACTGGGAAGACAGAAAGTTGGTAAATAAGAAGCCATTTAAACTGGAGAGGCCACAAAATCCATTAAAATATATCTAGATGAGTTTTTAGTCAAACGTTTTACTTTTATAACTATCATGCCTGTAATGTTTAGCTAAAGTTGGAGGTCTTGGTGCCAAATGTCTGATGTTGTATACAGAAGGCAGATTCCACACTGACACTGTGTAAGCTAAGGTATAAAAAGGTGTGAAGAAATAAGGCTTTCTGACCTCTCATTCAACAGACAGAAAGCTGAGTTGCAAAGTGCAAGATCCTGCAATCTCAGAGCCCAAAGGTGACCCTGATTCTACAAAAGAGGAAGAGGAGTCTCAGCCACCAACTTTTTCAAGCAAGCAAGTGTGGAGCAGTGTCAGTGAGTGTCTGAGTCATGGTTTCTTGCTGTCACTGTGCCTCATGCTGCTCTGACCTCTCTGACCTGACAGGAATGCTAAATAACCAAGTGGTGACGTTGTGTTTGTCTGGAGATGCTTTAGGAAAGGCTTGCTCTCTGCCTCCTGCAGAAATAGGCTATTTATTTGTGAGCCCAAGTATCTAAGGCCAGGCTGTCCTAGAGCAAAGGTCATACAGCAAGAGTTGCTCTTCTGCATTACATGAGACACTGGAAAGGTCTGCCTGCTTTTCCTGTGTTACAGTTTGACTGAACTGACAGAATCATGATCTGAAAAATACAGATTTGAACTTTATGCCTTCTTTTGATTCTCTTCAAAGCAAAAACAATGAAATAGCTCTCTCCTTTCTGCCTTCAGCTGCATGTTGAACTCCATAGGTTTTTTTTTTAAAAAAATCCTTGTGACACTAAGCCAGCAATGGTAATCAACACTGCATTAGCTTTCATTTCCTAGTCTGAGAGCTCTGCTGTGGAATTGAGAGTGGGTCAAACTAGAAAGTCTCTTGTGGGTCTGTTAGGATGCTCCAGTAGAGGGAGCAAGCCCTCCAGGCATTCCCTTGGGCTGGGAAGTCTCTTAGGAGCCTGTATCCTGGCTGCTTCACCTGTTCCCTTGGGCTGGGAAGTCTCTTAGGAGCCTATATCCCAGCTGCTTCACCACAGCTGCCTCTGTATTTTCTTCTCTTCATTTCTGTTTGCTGTGAAAATGTTGTTTTTTCTTACGAGTTGCCTTTTTCCCTATGATCTGCCTCTGAAGAGTGGCTGTGGACCCTCTCATGATTTGCTTCCCCTACAGCTGTGTCACAATTTTGTATCCACCCCCAAATTCCTGTCAGAGATCACTGCTTTAAAGATCCTTGTTCTCATTCTCCCTGCCTGCATGCTGCTCCCTTCTGGAGAGAACAGAGTGGTTACTGTGAACACTGAGATAAGAGACTAGTCTGGCTAAGAGTCTTACCTAAGAGAACTTCTCTTGGATCTTCAACAGTGGTAGTCACAGCAAAGCCCACCGTTTTGTTTGCATCCACTTTTCCACAGGAGAAACAGCTTTATCTCATAAGAGCACTGAAAAGAATATTCTGGGGAGAAAAATAGTTAATACAGAGTAATAATAACACATTATTTATTACTTACTATTATTATCTATGTAGAAATCACTTTCTGGAACTTGATGACAGAACAAAAGATTTGATTAGAAAAAGAAACAACTATTCAGGACTGAATTTCCAGGATACTGTAGTCACTGTTCATCACTGTCCTAGATAGTATACATTTATTTATAGCCACACACATGCAATAAACTTGAAATAGACAGCAATTTACAAAATAATCCAATGGTTAATTTGTTCTCAGGTGTTTCATTTTAAGTCCAGTTATCCATTAATTCTCTTTTGGAATAAAGACAGTAGGCTGCTGAGATTTATAGGCAGCATTCTGGCATTTGGGTAATTAATTATTTTTACTTTTTTTTTTTTTTTTTCAGAAATAGCACATTATTTCATTTTCAGTTTAGGAATTCTGGTTCTCAGTGGTAGTATGAGGCAAAAATAGGTAAGATGCAGAAACAAAAGCTTGGTTCACAAGCTTTTATAGGGCTGGAAAGTGAGGAAAACACCTGTTAACTGGCCAAGACCAACACAATGCCACATGAGGAAGAACTTTACTGTGCAGGTGACTGAGTACTGGACAGATTGCCCACAGAGAGTGTGGAGTCTCCCTCTGTGGAGATACTCCAGATCATCCTGTTCCATGTGCTCTGGGATGACCCTGTTTGAGCAGGGAGGTTGGACCAGATGTCCCACCGTAGTCCCTTCCAGCCTGACTGTTCTGTGATTCTGTTTTATTATGAACATTGCAAAATCACCAGAAGAATCCTGGTGCATAAGATGTGTGCATGTGGTTCTAAAACACAGACTGACCACATCTGGTGTTTCCTTACCTCCCTCTATGAGCTCTCTCAGCTGCTGCAGTGTAGCCCCTCCCTGTTAGGGGCACAATCACCAAACACTGCATGGAGCTGCTCAGGGTGAGGATCTGCACCTCACCTTGACACACTTCGCCCTGCAGTGCAGCTTCACTGCACACCCATCAGTCAGCACACGGATTGCATTTTGTCCCTGATGTGTGCTCCCAGCAGGATATAATGAGCCCTGTCATTTCCTCCTGGATTGTCAACACTTCTGTTCTTAAAAAGCATGTGGGTATCTCACCCAAAGTCCTCTAACAAGCAAAGTAAGCATGTATCAACAAACCGTGTGATATAATTATGGTTTTTCAGAATACTTTTCTCCTGGGTTTAATTCAGTCTTGTTTGGCTTGGTTTCAGCTTTCCCATGGGTGTCTGGTGGTTTCAGGGGCTATTGCTCTGCGACTTGAGGCTGTACTAGATTGCAAGTGTGTCAGGTCACAATAATTGGGTCGAGTCTCTGTGGTGGAAGTCATGATATACCACTGCAGTCAGCTCAGCTGTGGCCAGCTTATGTCACTGTAACGTCACACTGTGGCTTAATTGCAAGGGCCTGAGTCAAGCCTGTGCCTTGGGAAAGAATAGACAGACTGCCAGAAAGAGGAGGAGAGTCCAAGCACTTTTAGGATGAAAACCAATGGGGAATGATATTTCATAATTTTCTCCCTTTATGTATAGTATTTTTGATTAAACTTTTTAGAAATTCCCAACATTTCTTTTATCCTGTTATTTAAAGGTTTTCCCTGTGCATTATCTAAGAGAATGCATTAAATTTAATGTAAAGATTACTTAAAGGTAAGAAATATGAAAAAATTCAGGAGTAAGGGGAAAAAAACCACCCTCAAAAATCTTGTCTGCGCCAACATGTGCATTCATATTTTAAATTTTGTGTATATATCAAGAAATCTTCCTTTAGTTCTGGTTCAGACTTAAGTACATATATTTCTATCTAGGCCGCTGCTACGTATCGAAGTTTGTAGGTCAAATTCTGTCCTAGATGTTCCATCGACTACAAATACAAATATCTATGGAAAGAATGTATCTCTAATGATTACCAGATTTGAAATATAACCTAGAAAACTATTTCTGACTAGCAAAGCAAGTTAAGACAATTGATGAAAAGACAATTGCCAGTTCCACCTACAACTGGAAATGTGAGTCAATGTAATTTACATGAGGTGGCCTGGTTAAATCGTTCCAGGTGTCAGCCAGTCTTGTGAATCATTATTTCTTTAACCTCATAAACAGGAGTTGTGAGAGTTGTACCATTGCATAATCCAGTGATGCTGGAGCTTGCAGGTCCTAATGTTCTTTATTCCTTCCTTTTGGATGGTCCTAACTTCTGATTTCAGCACTCGAGATTTCTGGGATGTAGGAAGTTGTCAGGGAGCAATCACTTCAGGGGGCAGATGTGATGGCTCTGGGGAAGCTCCGCAAGGAGAATCCTTGCAGAGATTTCTTTCTAAAAGATTTATTCAGATAAAAATCTTGAGATCAGAACCACAGGAAAACATTTTGACTCCTATGTTCCCTCCTTTAAGGAATTTTCTCCCTCCTGTCTCTGCTTCCTCTCCACCCCCCTCTACCATGCCTTTTCTCCTACAGCTTCTCTCCCTGTATCCCCCAGCTTTCCACTGTCTCTTTCCACCTACTGTCACTGCGACCTAGTCCACTGTGAATGTGCATCTCTACTTCCTTGTGTGGTAACACAGGACAGATTGTTCACCTCCAAAGGGATGAGAAGAATGTGGGTCTGCTTCACCCTCCCTTTACATTTTAACCAGGATTAGGCTGTGTCCGTGGAAGGAAGAGAGGTCAAATTTGAGGCTTTCAAGCATGTCTCTTGAAAACAGCCTGGTCAAGGGATGGTTTGACCTCAGTTGTTGTCTTCAAGAGCAATGTTTCCATTAAGAGAGTAGGTGTGTGGCAGTCATTAGCTCTCATGACTTAGAGGTACTAAGAATTCTCCTTCATACTTGAATGCTGATCAGCAGGCTGGGACACACCCTGATGCTGAATCACTTCAGATTCCTTCACCCACTCAAGGTGTACATTTGAATATATAGGTGAAATGAGTAAATATAGTAATAGAGTATTGTTGGTGTCAAACCAGTCACAAAGTCCCCCTTCCCCTTTGCTTCAGTGGCAGTTGAGGCAAGCCTATTGATTTATAAACTTTCAAGTATGATTTCATGTGGAGCAAATGAGAACTACACCAGTTCCCATGTCCTTACTGGTGCAGGGTGAGCTAGCGATCCCAGCAAAAAAGAAGCCTCAACTATTGTTCAGAAAAAAAGAGGGCTCACACTAATTGAAGTGACTAGTAAGGGGGAAAACTCGATGAAGACCAGTACAATGAACTTCACTTGGGCAGGAACAGTCAGCTTCCAACACATGTAATGGGATCCCTTTTCCTAAACTGCAGCCCTGATGGGAAGGATCTGAGGGTTACGGGCAGAGCAGATGTGAGTAATGCTGTGCTGTTCTTGCAAGAGAGAAATGACACCTAGGCCAGCCTAAACAGCCTGTGCGAAGTCACTCAGTTGTTCATCAGAACAGCTTTAGCTGCAATATCATGTTTGGATTTGGGTGCCAGGCTTCAGAGGAATTACAGACCAGCTGGACAAGGTTAGAGCTGCAGCAACAAGAACAACAGAGACCTTGTGCTGAAAGAGAAGGAAAGCCTGGAAAAAAATAGAACTGTGCTACCAAAAGCAGGGAAAAATGCAGGGCAGAAAAAAGATAATTTTTAACAATAGCCTACCAGTGCAAAGGGATGATCAGAAAGATTTGTTGCTTATGTTCGTGGTTAGGATGGCAAGGAACATGCTCAAGGGAAGAATGGTGTTGGGGTACTGTACAGAATGGAACAGTAGTGACCACACTCTGAGAAAGACTTCCCTGGAAAGAATGGAACTTGTTCTCTGCTGGGTACGGAACAAGGAAAGCAACCAGACAGCAGCTCTTGATTGCAATAGCATCTCTATGTTGTGACCCAAAGGACTTGACCTTAAACCCCAAGAGCTGGATGTGCAACTGCAGCTCTGATGCTTGAGATACACATACACTTATGTAACTTTTCCAATGGAAATGCTCCTGCTGACTTTAGCACAAGTACTCACTCC
This sequence comes from Chamaea fasciata, assembly GCF_029207755.1. NCBI lineage: Eukaryota > Metazoa > Chordata > Aves > Passeriformes > Sylviidae > Chamaea > Chamaea fasciata. The sequence continues at coordinate 15,481,507 of NW_027094092.1, read as the reverse complement.
AGGAAAACTGCATCAGTGAGTTTACTGGGCCAGTGCCAGCAACAATGTAATGGAATGATTTGCTTCCAACAGTAGCTGCATTTTCATTCCTAATTTGAATTAAAACTTACTAAATATAAGAACAAAGCTGATGCAGAGCATCAGAATAAAGAATGCCGATGAAGTGAAGGACACAGTAAAGACTGCAAATTTCATATTCAGTTTCAGCATGTGCTTGAAAAATGAATTAGATGGACTTTAACTGGTGTGCATGTTTAAGTGTGAAGAAACAAACCAGTACTTAAGTCAGGGTTAAATGCAGTGGAGAAAGGCAGATATAAGAAGGTGTTAACTAGAATCCAGAAAGGGAAAAATATCTGTAATTGTTGTGGGAATATGAAAATATAATGTGAAACAAAAGAAAAAGTATTTGCTATGGGAAAAAAAATGCAAATATATATCTGTGTGAGAAACTCATGTAACTATATCTGTGTGCAATTAGAAAAATTATCTTACTTATATTTATGCTGCAGCTTTGGAAAATGTTTGTCATGAATTAGCACATTCAAATTCTGGTAAGAATGCATGAGAGGTTTCTGCATCACAGCCTAATGACAAAACAGAATCATCTGCCATGATTGCCAAGGAATTGCTAAATAAAGCACAAAGACCTGGGGGTGGTGAAACACACCAGCAGAAATCATGGCCAGCTGTCCTGCACAGGGCTTTGTCATGCCTGTAGCAAATAAATCTCTGAGAGTGGCACAAATAGAAAAAGTGAACAAAAGAAACATGACTGTCAAGACACGTCCAACTTGAATTATGCTGTGCTACACTTCCCTAACGTTCAGACAGGAGGGCTAAGGAAAGCCATTAACTGCCATAGAGGAGCCCTGGAGGGATGCAAAAATAACCTATGGGAAGGTTTCTCCATAGTTTGGCTAGGACAGAGACAGAGAGGATAGTTCAGGTTGATAACCTTGGGAATGAGTTCAGTAACCAGAGATTTTATGAGTTTGCAGACACAGGGCCAGACAGGAAATCAGGAACTTGAATTAAAGTCGTGGGAAGAAGTGAAGTGTATAAGCATCCTAGTAAAATAGAAGGAGGTTAAGTTTCCAGGTATTTTTATGTGAATTGGCCCCACTAGAAGCTTTTAAAAGCATCAGGATTGGCAGTTTCCTTTCTAGAACAGCAGTTGCTAAAGAATATTCTGTCAGGTAATTCCTCTTTACTGTGTCCGTGCATAGTCAAAAATCAGAACAACTGAACGAAGAGGGGGAAAAGTGATTTAAAAATCCTCATCAACAAAAGCAAGCTATAAATAGATGTGTGGGAAGAGAGTCTTGTTGCTGGAGCAGTGTAGGCTTTGTTTGAACATTTTAAGAGTATGGGTCTAGAGCTGAATCCTTCCTGTAATTGCTTGGATGTGAAGCAAACCAACGTTTCGAAGGAGTCTTCCCATAGTTTTCTAGGAGAGTGGGTAGTGCTTTGGTTTGGGTAGGTTTAGCACTGAGCCTCGAACATTCATTTGAATGTGCAAAACGCTAATGCAAATATAGGTACTTGGTCTTTTTTGTTTCCGTCTTCATTTGCTTAACAAAGTGAAGAGGACCAGAGGCTATTTGAATAATGTACTGTTAGTGAATCTGCAGAAATTTGCATATGGATGTCAGCCAGGATTTCGTAGAAGTGGATTTATTCTGGGGAGAAAACCTGAGAAGGTGGAGAGGTGATAAAAGAGAAATGTAGACTTCGGGGAAGTAAACAAAGTAAGGAGCAGATGGGTCTGATGAGAGACAACACACAGCAAGGCTCTTGGATGAAAATAAAGGAATTGGCAGGGCTTGCGTAGCACGTTGTATGTGGGGTATGGGGGAAGGTTGACACCGGCTCCAAATACTCCTGGACCTTCCCTGCTCTGTTCCCACAGCATGGCGTGTTACTTTGAAGCTGTGCCAGCACAACTCCTTGTGTGGCCTCACAGTGAATCAGACTGAGTTCACATAAAAAATGCTCATTTTTGCCAGGTCATTTTTCAGCAAAATCGGTTCACTGATGTGGTGTACAGCATGGTACACAACTCTCTGGAAATAATGTGTTGAGAAAACACAGCCATGGCCCATACTGAAAGAAGGTGCAATTAATTTGGGGTAGTTCCAATTCAAAACAAGTGCTTCAGGAAGGGCGAAAATTTTAGTTGAAACTGGATTGTGCATGGACACGGGAAAATAGGTACTGTTAAACACAAAGAACACAAAAATACAACCAAAAGCCAGAATATTAGAAAATAAAAAGGACTGTCACTTGGGAAATGGAAAGACTTGAAATAACTTAAGAGTTATTCTCAGATCAGCTTGTTAGGATCTTAATATATCATACCTGTAGAATCCACAAAAGTTCACAAATGTTTCTCTTCATGCCAACAGATGACTTCACAAAATTAACTCCTAGCATTAAGCTCATGCCAATGTTTACAAGCTATACTAAAATAATCTTTCCTTCTTTTCCCATTTGTCATCTGTGCAATTTTTTTTCTTTTTCAATTTCTTGTCTATAGACATGCATTCTTTTATGGAAAAGAGCAGTTTTTACAGTGGAAAAAGGTCTTTACTGTGTTTCCTTGTGTGGCTACTTTCATGGTCTCATGTTTACAACAGCTTGCTCAGTGCTTCAGACAAATTTTGTGAGCTTGAAGAGGAAGTATATTCAAAGCCAAGAAGCTCTTTTGCATAAGCCGTATACAAAATATACTTTGAGCATTCAAAACCTTAGGAAAATAACTTAGTTTGCCTTTTCTCTTAAGCATAACAAAACTGCAGACATAGTTCTGAACTCAGTGCATTGTGCAAAAATGGTATTGGCAAAATGGTTCATCAACTGTTGTAAGTTTTTCCTTTATTAGACACAAATCTCTCTCTGTCTTTTCCATTAACTACAGAACTGAAGTTGCTTTTGGATGTGCCTGTGACTTGCAGGAAACCTTGAACCTAAACACCTGACCTGGGCTGTGTTGCACCTTTAGAAATCAGACCCAATGAATGCCCTATGATGTATTTTTTTGGTCTTTTTTTTCCCCCAGAAATTTGGGGTTCCTGCACATAGCAAGCCTGCCAACCCTAGATTTTTAAGTGTATGCCTATTGCCCACTACAAGGAAGCCTGCTCTTTCTTTTTTCTTCTGGGTAGTACTGGTGTTTAACCCACAGTTGCAGCAAATCACAGTCAATTTTGGCTGTCTGTTTTAAAAAAAAAAAAAAAAGAAAAGAAAAAAAAGAGCAAAATCCACAAGGATGAACATGTAGCTTCTAGCTAAACACAGAATACAAGCCAAGAAAAAATTAAAAAGTCACTTTCTTACTCGACACACTGTTGGGGAAGATGAATCAGGGACACCTTATAAATATGATTGTTTAGCAAAAAATTCTGAAAATATGAAACCTATAATCGAAATAGAAATAAAAGCTTACTTTGAGTTGTAAGATGCCGAGTCTTAGTTACTATATAACCTGAAAACAATAGCCTAGCCAGGTGAAGAAGAATCTCTTTTGATGGAATGATACCCTTCTGCTAGCTAAGGAACCAAAGGTCAATGTAGCAAAACAGAAAAGTCTAAAGAGTAGTTTTTAGAGTTTAAAATATAACACAGTATGGTAATGTAGTAGTTCTTATAAGCTATATGTAGATTCTATAGGATTTTGTGTCTTGTATTGGTTGGTCACTGTAAATTAGAATAGTCATCACAAAAGAAGATATAATGCATTTTAAGAAGGACCTTGCACTCTATTTCTTGCTCTCATCACTCTGCTCTTACCTCTCTTATCTCTTACATCTTCCTCCCTTATCCCAGCTCCTCTCTTAGCCCCTTTTCTGCTCATGCCTCATAGCTCTATTCCCTGCTCTCCCTTCTCTCTTAACTTTTACCCCCTTGCTCATTCTCCCGCTCTCTCTGAGAAATCCCTTCAGCCGAGGCTGGTGGCTGAAGGCAAGGCCTTTTTTACTCACGACCCATGCAATAAAACCACGTATTCTAGAATATCTCAGGTCAGCAGAATTCCTTCTCCCTGCCGTCCGCGGATGTTCCTACAACACACCTCTAATAAAACAACTGAAAACTACAACTGTATGGAATTATGCAAAGTTAGTGCCAATTAATACAAGGTTAACAAGTAGCTGTAGAAATGTAATTTCTACTATTGCTATCAATATCCTACTTTCTATTCCACATTGACTATGATTCTAATATTGATGAAACAAAAACATATGTAGCTGCATAATAGTAAATATAAAACTGAAGTAGGTTACATACTGCTCTGGGGTGGTACTGATTGCCAGATATCGTTTCCTTTTATGAAGATCTTAAAAAGCATATTTTGTTGACAATAAACTTAGTATTCTGAGAATGCAGGTACCTAATTCTATTGACATGAGCATTTCCCTTTGAGCTGCCCCTTAGGACAAAAAAAAAAAAAAAAAAAAAGAAAAAAAAAAAGAAAAAAAAAAAGAGCAAAGTTGCAGGATGATTTTCACCTTTAGAATTTCTTGACTTTTTTTTTAAATTCCCTGGGAGAAGAGGCTTTCCCAGGTGAAGACAAAGAGTTAATGAACAATAAATTTAGCCAAACTCTGTTTTATCAGCATTTCTGGCTGTGTTACTTGAGATCCTGTGTGAATATAGAATCTTTATGGACAGTTGACTGCCTTTTATCAGAAACCATCAAATAAAGGGGTCTTTTTCTACCATAATTCTCTCATCCAACGTTTGGATAACCTGCTGTTCTGAACACAGTCTTGTAAAATAAAAATTGCATGAAAAATTTAGAAAAACAAATATTAGAACAGACACAGAACCACAGGCCACAGTAGCATGCAAGGATCAGCTAAATACCTGAACCTGTGAGGATTATTCCTAGTTCAAGCTAAAAAGTTGTCTAAACAGTGGAGAGTGCACTAGTGGAATGCTGCTGATGTCTAATTGAAGAGCAGGGCAAATACAGTAAGTCCTACCATTTATCTAAGGAAACCAAATGACTGAACAGGAAAAAAACCACTGCTGAAAGCGATTGTGGACAAAGGATAGCTGCAACTAACTTGTGAAATTACTGACAGAAATTCTTAGAGTTTTACCTATGCTTCATTATTCAGGGGGAAGAGAGAGTGGCAGTGATTTGTGTATACCGCTGATGATTATTGAAAAATTATAAAGAGGAAAGAAAATGTGGACTAAGCAATGATCCCTTCTTGGGTGAATCACAAGCATCTCTTAACATACTTAGAATGTTTTGTGATCCTACCTGCTGGCTGTCCTCCGCAACAGGCATGGCCATCCATCCACAGGGGTGGAGATGCACTGAGGTGGCTTTTATTTGCTGCTGTTCCCTTTTCCGAAGATGTTGCCAGTTTATTTGTCACGCTGGTCCCTATGACAATGGAAGTAAACGTTGCTGGTGTAGAATGGTATCAACAGCTCTTTGGGATGGAAATAAGCTCTGTGAAATGGATAGAGATGCAAATAATTACCTCTTCTCTCCAGCAGTAGAGGAGCATAGAGGGATCAGGAGCAAACAAACAGGAGTGGACTTAACTCTTAACTGTTAATGTATTTTCTAAATTACCTTTTCAGATTTTTGCAATAATTTGGATGTTGAGTAAATGCATCAGTAACTAATCCTTCATTCCCTTTGAGAAGAGTCACGTGCTTTCTCAAGCTACAGAAATCTTTAACAAATTTCCCAAAGCACAGGTTTGTAGTCAAGGTGCTCTCTTAATGAGTTAGGCTTCCAGAGCAACTGTCCGCTTATCCTCACTGATAACTTCAAATTTTGGTGCACAGCATCTGAGCCTTAAAAGTGAATTTCTTTAAGGATTTGTCCTGTATTTAGAGTATGAAATTGCATCATAATGCTTCCTTAGGTAACTTGCCTGTGGGCCTTTCTTGATATGTAACAGACAACATTTGGTATAAATTATTGCAGCTCAGTTGACTGCTGTGAATAAAAGCTACTTTGAAGAAATCAAAGATATGCCCAACTCTTTCATGATTACAGTAATGTGTTTCTTCAAATATTTTTGTCCTTCACTATTAAAATGAGTGGTATGATTCCTATATGTTTGTACTGGGGTTTTGAATTTTCTTGCATGAGTTGATATATGCCATAAATATTTTCTGTCCTTAAAACAGATTTTGCTATTTTCATAGGCTTCAAATTTACCTTTCTTCTGTGAGTGTGCATTCCTTTGTGCTTTTGTTTCTAAAATATTTAGAAAATGTGTTTCTGACACATCCCTTTGATTAGACTATAAAATTACATAAAGCAGTCAGCTATCCAAATTCTATCTGTTCAAGAGAACAGCAGATTTTGGTTCTCTCAGAATGACCCACGTAATAATTCTGAATTGATTAAAAATTTCCTTTGTAAATATATATGTCAGTATTATTTAACTATCCAGGTTTCTGTTAATGCTTATATTTCTAGGAATATAATTGTGTTCAGTTCCATGACATCAGAGTCATAAGAAGTCTTTCATCTTTGTTACAGCAGTGACAGTTGCTTGAAATATAAAACCCTGAAATGAAGCAGGACTTTAACCAAGAAAAATTCTCTGAAAGTGTTGAGGTTAGTGGCTATTTTTGTCCAGGCTTGAGTAATGGTTTGTCAGAAAGCAGTAGGTGCTGGCACTGTGAAAGTCACAGCCCAAGCAGAAGTTTCCCTCCAATTCAGATACGAGTGGTTTGCTTCCTTTAATCTACAATTAATGAGCAATACTGGGTCTGAGGCTAAACTGTACTAGTTCCTGATGAGGATCATCTCAGTCTCTCCTGGGCCATTACTCAGCAAGTGTCTCTGTTGAAATCCTGCATGTTTTCATCTTTCTAAGTATTATTTAAACATCAGGATTCTGTCAGGTTAGCTTTTCTTTGCATATTCTCCCTTCTGCTCGAAACAGGTGTGCTTATTACTAACCCATTCTCTAGACAGTTTAACTAACTTTTCTGGAGAATCCCAGTAAGACTTCCTGGCCACTCTGACCCATCATCACACCTGTGCATCTATCTCCCTTCCTGGTAGCCTTCCAGCCTTAATGCCAATCTGCTAAGAGGGAAATAATGCTTGAGTATGATGATTCATAACTGATTACTATCTTACAGATGCTTGAGATTAAAAATTTTCTCAGCTGCTAAATACCTGCAAATTCATGACACTTTATTCAGTTCTTTCCCCTGCCTTGCTCACCCTGCCAGTGTATGTGCAATGAATTATTACTGACATTCCTTTATCTTATAGGGTGGAATTTTCATTGGAATGTTCATTGCATCAAACTGTGTCTTCTAACATGAAATTTGAGGTTTTGCATCCTCAGCAGATTCCCATTTCTCCCCCTCTGATTATTAAAACCAGCCACTTATGTAGTGATGGGCCATATTTGGCAGGGGCGGGGGAGAGGTTATGTGCAATGGCTGGCCTCTAACTTAAAAAATCAGGGTTATCAGTGACACTGAAGTCTTTCAGTATGTAGCTGATAAGCCAGGTAATGTCCCTTTCCAAGTCCCTTCATGTGGTTAAGTTTCACCAAGAGCAAAAGCAGCACAGAGTCTCTGTATGACATGTAGCAACAGTTAAAGCAGCATTCATTCAAGGTTGTGTTTCCATTCAAAACACAATGTCTGATTAGGAATTCCAGTGTTCTTAGCTCTATCTGCAAATCAGAATTTTGTGCAGTGTTCCAAAGCATCCCTACCTTTATAGTGACTGTTCCTGCTTCTCTTCTTCCCCAGCAAATCCAAGTGCTTAACCTGCAAGCACATTTATCATCACGGCTACAAAGGAGGACAGTGCTATTATCCCATTTACAAACTGACAACCTGAGGCACAAATAACAACAATGACACACCAGAGGTCACACAGGAAGTCTGTGGGAGAACTGGGTGCTGAACTCTGGTCATTCAGGTCTGAGGTTAGAGATTTGGACTTTTCCTCTTTGATGGGGGACTGAAAATACTTCCTTAAATTCCTTAAAAATATATTTACAGGAATTTGAGCCTCTCTTTGCCAGCTTCCTATTATTCATTATTCAGATATGGATAATGTATCAAGTTAGTCCAACTATTCTCCCTTTTTTTGTAATGTGAAAAATATTTTTATTTAATTTGACATTTATTTATTAGGAGGAATAATAAACGTTGGGAAAAATCTTTATGTCTATTACGAGAAGTATCTATCGAAGAAAATGAGGCAAAACATCTGTAGGCTTTTAAGCCAGACCGGATAAACTTGACTTTTTAGCCACTAGAGGGACCTCCAGGAATAGAATATATAAAAACAGACTACACAAAAACATTCGAAGTATTAGGTGCCTTTAAAGAAAAACCAAAAAGCTTTGCAGACCGAAGCATTTACCTATAATGAGGTCTGAAATAATAGCAAACGTGAATTAACTAATTATCTTTTAAATCTTGTCAAGAAAAAGCAACTTTACTGCTGGTAGGATGTGACTTTGGTGGGTTGTTTCCTCTTCACTGACTTAGTGAGGTTAGCACATCTGCTTTGAAGAGGCCTGTAATTTACCAGTAAAGTAAAGATTATTCTTTTGGGCAGTACAAAGCGAATGCAGTCATTCTCTTTCCAGACTTTCTGAGAAGAATGTGATTTGGATGTGGTGCAGACAGTCTGAAATCAGTAACCTCATTTTCCCACGGAGTGGTACTTTAGCAGAGCCCTCAAGTGATGTCAAATTTTAACAGCAGTTTAATTGCCCAATTAACAAACGTTATGCCTTGCCATGCACGCAAATGGTCTCTAAAAAGTAGTTATGCTACTGCCTGGGTCACTGGGTTTGTAGTTAGCCATCAATCAGGGAGATGATGAAGGTGCTCTAATGTTCCCTTTTTCACTTCCACAAAAACACAGAGGGAGCTGTGGTGTTCTTCACGCACAAAATTTTGGGGCTCAACAAGCTTTAGCTTTAGCATTTGCACTGTAAAACACAAAATAGTCCTGGGCAACCGTGCTTTTGAGACAGTGGAGATGAGGGCACTGCAGAATTGCAGTTAACCCAATTAGAAAAGGTCAGGCATGTCTCTAGAATTTGGCATTAAATCACAGTTATGGAACAGGTTAAAAGAAGAAGTCTTTTGTGAGACTTTAAATTACATTGCATTGTTTAGCTTTACCTATTAGGATGGTCCTAGCAAAAATGAAAACTCTTATTTTGTGAGAAGAAAGCAACCTGAAATTCCAGTTTGGCAGAGCTGATTGTTGCACAGGTCTCTTGTGGTCTATCCACTGAATTTTATAGCTCCGAATTTGTTTGCCTTGAGAGGTTACTCGCGTAAGAAAAGGTGTAGTAGGAGGGGAGGAGACATTGCTAGTACTTTTTCTATTACTCATTGTTGTGTGATTGGGGTTTTTTTAAGCATTAGAAAACTTTTTGATGGATGATTGTTTGAAAAACCTTTGATTCTCCCACAGAATTAGCACTGAATTCCTCGCATTGCCCTTGTATAACTTCCACGGAAGTTTTCCTGTGAACTACCTGCAATTAAAAGACATTCAACATCAGGCTTAACTGGCAGACTGATGATGCTTGACATCAAAAGTGGGTTGCCAAGTGGGTCCTGCTGAAGAAGAATGATTATCTGTCCCATGCCATTCCTTGCAGGTGAAGTAGGATATTATATGTTACAGATTAATGTGGTCACAGGCAGGAAGTGTTCCTGGACCAGGAAGAGATTTGGTAATAGCTAGTGATTTCATTCTCAGCTGCTAAGAGTGAAACCCTTCCTGAAATATCAGGACGTTCTTCCAGTAAGAGTAGTCCTCTCCATAAGCAACCATGGGAAAAAGATTTGGGGGGTATTTCAGAATTTCAGTTAATCTATTTGGAGCTTACTCAGCGGTGTTATTTGGTACTGATTTTAACCTAACAAGGAGAAGGTTTGTGACTAATGTGAGGAGGGGAATTCGGTTGCAAGATGCAAACCAGACTTTTGATGCAAGAAAATGATGTAGCAATCTCTTCATTTGGAGAATGCTGTTAGTCACTCTGACCTCAGAGGTGCTGGCCTGTGTAAGAATGTGCACTCTGAATCCTGTGTGGCATTGTGTGAGCAAGAAAATGCCTGCTGAATCTCATGTGCTCCTGAGATTGAAATATACCACATCTGCCGTAATGATGAAAAAGGAATGTTGCAGGATATTGTCAGTTTAGTTTTCTCTTTTTGAGTAATACCTAAAAGAGTCCTTTTCAGTTACAAAAATAGCTGAAAAATTAACTACATTAAACAACTCAGGAGGATGGGACACTATGGCCAGCTCCTGAAACGGACTGGAAAGGTTATCCGTGCATGGGTCTACAAGTGTGTCTGGAGCAAGATCCCCTAAAGGTATCCCCTCTTAGTTTTATAAGGCTTTCACAAGTTCTAGATTTTTATTTTTCCTACTGCCATCTTGTTGAAGACTGCAAGTAGGATGGCAGCAGGAAGAAAATGTTGAGAGGGACATTTACAAGCTGTGATGTGCCAAAGTGGTTCAGCTACAACTCTAGCACCACTTTTTTTTTTTTCTTTTTTTTTTTTTTTTCTTAATGCCCATGAGCCCTTCAAGGGCTCTGCCCTGAAGTCCTCTTCCTGAAGAAGTAAACATTTAGGGTCTGAATCCTTCAGACTCACACATGGAAGATTTCGGTCAGCCAGAGAGCAGATAGAAGAAATGTTAGTTTTCTAATATTGTAGAAAAAGATTTTGATTTTTATTGACAGAAACTAAAATTCCAGTTGGCTGGTACTAGCCTTTTGTATAAATGAATGTTCCTTCACAAGAAAAATGAAGAGTCTACCGAGGTTTTTGCCTCAGCCTTTAATCCAGCCTCTCTCTTCACAGCGTTTGAGTGGATGGACAGCAGGATGGAGACTAGAGGAGCAAACTCCCTCCCACTGTAATAAAGATTAGGTTCATGACCACCTGAGGCACCTGAATGTACATAAATCCATGGGACCCAATGAGATGCATCCTAGAGTCCTGAGGGAATTGACGTAGTTGCCAAGCCCCTCTCTGTGATACTCGAATAGTCCTGGCTATCAGGTGAAGTGTCATGTGGCTGGGAAAAGGGGAATATTGCACCCATCTGTAAAAAGAGTAGAAAGGAGGACCCTGGGAAGACCTGTTTTCCTCACCTTTGTGCTTGGGAAGATCCTGGAACAGATGCTCATAAAAGGTCTCCTAAGGAAGAGGGAGAACAGGGAGGTGATTTGAGGCAGCCAGCACGGCTTCACCCAGGGCTAATCCTGCCTGACCAACCTAATGCCCTTCTGTGATGGAATGCCCACGTCAGTGGACCAGGGATACAGGGATATCATTTGACATAAAGAAATGTCATTTAACTGGATTTCTGTAAAGCCTTTGGCATGGTCCCCCCCAACATCCTTCTCTCTCAATTGGAGATTGATTCAATGGGTAGGTAGACTGTGAGGTGAATAAGGAATTCTCTGGATAGCTGCATCCAGAGGGTAGAGATCAGTGCCTCAGAGTTCCCAATGTGTTTGAAAACAAAACAGAAAAACAGTTTGTGAGGCAAAGCCTAAATATATTCTTAGAGTCTTTCTTTGCTTTAGGACTTCAAACCTGGGCATTGGTGGACAGTGACATTCGTGCCCAGAACAGCACCAATATGCTTTAAAATCCTATGAGACAATGTAAACACACAATATAAATGTAGCTGTAACCAGGCACTCAGATAGGACTCAAGCAGATAATGCTAATCAGGGATGTCAGCAGGACTGCATGGTCTCCCCACCCCAGCTATCTGGTGCATGCCACTGGCTATCTTCTGCAGGGCTACTTCTCTCTGCTGCCCAGATTCCTGAGCAGACTGTATCCACTGTTAAAAATAACCCAGCAGTAAAGGAGGGAGGGAATTAAAGGACACCTTAAACTTTCTGAATAGGATGCTACCTGCTCTTTTCTGTCTGCTCCATTTGTCTTGAAAGTGACTGACAGAAAAACAGACTGCATAAACACCTGTTGCAAGTGTGTCTTTTTGACAGTGATTATTCTACTAAGGAAGGGATTAATTAATTAGTGTGACCTCTGACTTACGAAAAGTTGATGGTCAGTGCTTTGAGACATACTGCAGTTTTGAATACATTCTCTGTATCTGGACTTTCTGCTGGTGTGCCAAGTTGTTTGACTAGCAGTGCCTGCCAACAGGGAAAACCTGCTGGATTTACACTTGGGACACAGAGGTGTATTCAAGAGCCTGTAGCAAGGATTTTGCTTAAATATAAAACCTGAAGTTAATTTGCATAAAAGCACACAAGTTGTATATTAATAGATTTGGATTAATTAAAAATAATGGTAAGTGAGATTATCAAGGTGTCCAATGGAAAATGTCTACACATACTCAGAAAATTGTTCTTAATTGAAATTTGATGATTGAATGAAAATTTACATATATCTTCCTACTGAATTGGCCAAGCTGTAGTCTTTCAGGATTTAAAAAGTGAAGCAAATCCTTGTGTCTCTTTCCCCTTGCTTTTGTTTTGAATCTTAAGGGTGAGGTTTATTTGTCTAACATGTTATTGTTGTGTTTTCAAACTGTTCTTTTTGTCTGAGGTCTAAGTACTTAGTTGTTTTGTAGCTTTTAATAGGAATGCTTTTAAAGTAACGATGAGTCTGTGAGGAGAATTTTTTAATTGATAGAGAATATTTCAAAAGTTTTTGTTGTACCTTGCTACATGAAAATATATAAACAATCTAGGACTTCATTCTTACTTCAGTACTGAGTGACATTTACCTTCATCATTGACTGTGTTTTTATAATGATCTCTTCACTCAATTCAAATGTGGATTCTCCAGGAAATGGAACACAACAAAATGTTTACTCTAATCCAAGAAAAAGAGTTCAAAAACTGAGACAACACAACTCTCTTTTTCCTCTCCTTGAAAACTGTTATTTAACACATCCCCTGCTGTAGCTGGGCAGAAATGGAAGTGGCGTTCAAAAAAAACCTCCAAACCTAATTCAAACAAAAACCATCCCACAAAGTAATCTAACAGCAAACAAGAGGATTTCCATGCCAGAGGAGAACTGGTGCAACCTGTAATTGCAATGTAAGTGTTAAAGGCTTTCAGAAGACAGAGAACATTCAGATACAAACTTTGTTTGAGTCTTAGCTTCCACAGGGAAGTAATCAGGCAAAAGATCAAGATGTCTCTAACTGGCTGCAGCAATTCCTGCTTGTAAACATGCATCAGTGATTTGGCAGTGTGATCTTGCAGAGTACTTGGGCAGGCACAAAGTGAAAATACATCATGTCATGAGCATATCTGATGCTGCAGGCATAACATTGATCATCACTTGGTACAGGATAACAGAAACAGAGGCCCAGGATGGTACCAACATTTTTGATCTACTGTAGCTCAAAAAAGTCTTTAACTAATAATTTATTAGTCTTGCTCCAATTAAATTTCTAGAATTGGGAGCTTTGCCATCAGCTTCATTGTATTATCATCATAATAAAGTGACTTATGATAGCTCTTATATAGACTGATAGTCCGCTTAAAGACATAAAGATTTAAAACAGTTCTTGCAAACTGTGAATTAAAATATACTGGGTGATACTCATTTTGCTGCAGTTCTGTAAATACTCAGATTATTATTATTCTAAGAAACAATTCAGCATAGTAGTTCCACCTTAATATTTAAAACCCATGTCCTCTTTTTTCAATGTATGTTCCTCCATAAATATATTTGAACGCTCATCTCCCTCCTCTTCCCATTTTTAACTTATTCATCTATACACCACACTATCGGGTTTTTTTCCTCTTCTTCCAGTTAAATAATTCTGTTGTTTTGTAAAATAAACATGATTAAGATCAAGATATGGTTACTTAAGAAGGGGAAAAATGGGAATTTCCATTACAATGTTAAAATACGCATCTTGAAAATTTTGCAAATTAATATACAATTTTGGTAACTCAGTATAGATTAAAGATAATACCCTGGATTCTCATCACTAAGTAGTCATTTATTTGACACTTTTATTTAAGTATGCTCTTGCTTTCACCTGTGCCAGACATGTTTTACCATTCAGTACCTTGAACTAGCTGGCAATCATCCAACATGATTGATACAATTTTTGCTACATGAAATAGATGTTATCATTTATCAGTAACTCAAAATGTAGATTTTGATTAATTCCTTGACTCTGGGAAAAGGTCTTTAGAAATCACCTAAATACTAATTTTAAATACTTTAAAATTAATTGATTTGTGGTGATTCTTTGAAAGATTTAGCCAACATTGGAATTCCAACCTAAAACCTGTCCTGAAAAACAATAAATAAGGCTATGGAATATATTTGAGACTCTTTTGTTTTGCAGTAAAAAAATTATTGAAACAAGCTTTGGTTCTTTGGAACAGTTTCTCACTGAACATTAAAGACCAAATTTAGATCTTACCAATTTTCTTTCCTGTTTAGCCATTTAAGTATATCATACCTCCCTACCTCTCTTTTGCAAGGAAACTGCATAAGTAATACAGAAATTCCATTTTCCTAGGTTTGGATAGAGTGAAGTTTCTATTCTCTGTTCTGTTAAGCAATGGATAAATAACAACATTATGCTGCAATATTTTTTAAAGATTTTGAAAAATTTTATTGAAAACCACATTATTTAGGTATGAACATACAGCCTCTTGTTTGGCTGAACTCTGTATGTTATATTTTGCAGCTGGCTCCACGATAAGGCTCTGTATAATCCAGACAATGTTATGTTGGTCTATAAAACAAAGTGGAATGCTTACATAAAGAAACACATTTGTTAACTTTAATATCAAGACTTTATCAGGCTGGCCCTCAAACAGTGAGCGTTCAAGGGTAGTGATGACATTCTTTCTTCCACTAGCCATTTTTCTTGCAGGCTTGTTTCAAGAAAGAACAGTTTCTCAAAATAAGAGAAACAATGCTCTATTTTGACCTGATACAGGAAAATTTTCCTTCAAAATGCTGTTTTTATTAAGCTGGTTTGTTCTTCATGTTCCAGTGGAAAGGGAAAAAGCCTGGTTGGTTTAGAAACAAGTTGTTGGTTTAGAAACAAGTTTTGCAAAGTCTCATTTTATCACTTCTGGTTTTGTATTTTGTATTGTAAGATGGAGCCAGATCCCTCATGGGTGTAAATCAGTACAAGAGCCCACCTGTCTCTGTTGTTTACACTGGTGGAGGATCTTGCCTGGTTCCCCTACAATTCATGCAGCCTGACATTTGAATGGAACTGCAATTAGCAGGGTTGTTTTCGTTTAACTTTATTTAGCACCTTATCTCCCTGTAACATTCTTGTCCGGGTACCAGTATCAACCATGAACTCAACTTAGCTCTTACTAGTGCTGTTCTATTTTGAGCTGGAAGAAAAAAAAACCAAAAAAACAACATCAGACCAGATCAAAGAGCACCTTCCCCTTCACTCTGGGAATAGAAATTGTTAACTAATTGGTGCAAAAAGCCTTGACAAATCGATTCACACCACAGTTATGGAAGCCGTAACTAACTCCACCATACGGGAAAGTTATTCAGGCCCTCAAAATGACCTGTTCTCAATGGACAAGCATGTGCAACTTTCCACAAGAACCAAAACGCTCTGGGTCCCTCACCAGCAGAGAATGCAGTTCTGCAGGGCTGTGTTTTTGCTGTGTTCTACAGTTTTCCCAGTTCTTCAGCTATCCACTCCCTTTGGTTACAATAACACAAAGGACTGCAAGACCCGTTGTTTGGGCTCATAGTTCTTGTTACTCATTTAAAAACAGAGCCTCCTGGAGGATTCCAATACTGGCAGAGCTCTGCTGCTCTCAGGTGCTGAAATTCTGCAAAAAAAAGGAGTGGAGCAGCAGGTCCAGAAGGCTTTGGATGTCCTAAATCTGAAGCAAGAGGTTGTACCCCAGAATCTCAAGACACCCAACGCCACAGTTCTGAGAAACATCGGAGTGCCTGAGAAGGCTGGAAAGTCTGCTGGGCATCTGGGTTGCTGGAAGGCTGCTCCCTGCTCTCTGCCCTGGCAGCTGCTCACACAGGTGAGAGGCCACCTCCGCAACCACAGCGGTGCCGAGGGCACAGGTGACACAGGCAAAGGTCAGCGATGAGGACAGTGACTCTTTAGAGCGTGGCACGGACATGGTCCGGGCACCACCCGGGGCTCCGGCCGGTGCCGGGCAAGGGGAGCGGGCGCCGCGGGCAGCGCCTCCCGCCGGGCCGCACCGGGACTGCGCCCGGGCCCTCCCCCGCTTCCCCGCACCTTTCCCGGCCGGAGCCGCCCCGCGGGGGCCGGGCCAGCGGTGTTGGCGGCGGGACGGGGCGCCCCGCGCTGCCCGCAGCTCCCGGGACACCGGCGCGCCGCCCCAGCCATGTCGTCCAGCTCCCCGCCGGGCGAGCCCAAGAGCCGCAGCCTGGGCCGGCTGTCGCTGCCCAGGAGAGGCAGCATGACGCCCGGCAAGAAGGCGGCGGCGCTGGAGCTGGCCGAGAGCGCCCCGAACGCCCACTACGCCCCGCTGGCGGCCGCGCAGGGCGGGCAGGCGCCCGCGGGATGCGGCCCCGCGCCGGAGCGGGAGCGGGCGCCGCGGCTGCGGAGCGAGGTGGTGGTGGTGAGCGCCGACTGCCCGCGGCCCCCCGTCAGCCTGGACCCCCGCGTCTCCATCTACAGTCTCCGCAAGCCCCTGCTGAGCCGCAGCAGCGTCCAGGGCAGGGTCTACAACTTCTTGGAGCGGCCCACGGGATGGAAGTGCTTCGTGTACCACTTCACCGTGTGAGTACCGCCCCGCTGCCGCCGGGCACCTGCTCCGCGCTCCCGTCACCGCCCCGGAGCGCTGCCCCGTCGGTGCTGGGGTCTCCGGGACCGCTGCTGCCGAGCCCTCTCCCCGCGCTCGTCCGCTCCCCGGACGTTCCTCAGGCACGGAGCCTTCCAGACCAGCCCGGTGCTCCGGGCTTGGATATGGTGCAGATACGGTCCTTTGGGCTGTGGCTGGTTTGGGCTTTTTTTTTTCTTTTTTTTTCTTTTTTTTTTTTTTTTTTTTTTTCCCCCGCAGGTGTGAAGTGAAACAAAAGTCACTCTCCGGGGGAAAGTTTGCCTTTTTAGTTAAGAGAAAGGCTGTATCTCAGTTCAGGAGCCCTTAGGTGTATCTATCGGATAGTGCAGGAGCTGATTTCAGGGAATTTATTTCAGAAGGCTACCCAGGGAGTTGGAATAAATTGTTCATATTGAACGTGGAAGTGGAGTAGGTAGCACTGTCCCCCATTCTTTATTAATTTTTGAAGCATGGCTCCTGATTTCAAGCCGTGACACCTGTGTGATACCGAGGCTTTCTGCATAGCAGCAGCTTCTAATTGAACAGGTGCTATCAATTATCAGTGCTGCAGTCTTGTCAGAGGAGGATGAGAAACAGGTGATGCTCCTTTTCCTTGCCTCTTTTATTGCCCCTGGCTCTAACTCCTTGTGCTATCCATTAGGACAGGATGGAGGTGGTGTTTGGAGGGTGTTGTTTGACCGCAGGCAGGTTGAAAACTGCTTTGTCTGTAGTACTGTCTGTAGGGCACAGTGTCAAACCCAAGCCAGTAAATGGTAGGTCTGTGGTGCACAAGCATCCCAACAGGTGCCTCAGTGAGGAATCAGTGCTTTTCCATCAAGGTGTTGCTGACGGCTTGTGTGACCCTTGGGCAATTGGTGTGTGTTAAATGTAGGTAAAAAGGTCAGGTAGGTATGTGGTATGTGTTTATTGTATTCATGAACAAACGTGTGTATATATCCATTGTATATATACATGCTTATTCCAACAGCAACTGGGAAACATATTTTGCGGTCAGAATCCTAAGAAAAAAGACACCAAAGTCAGTTTTTATGACTTTGTTATTGTATTCTGATTTTAAGTTCTAAGTAACTGTTATCTAAAGTCACTTCAGGATTTTGTGCTTCTGTTCCACACTTGAGGATTCTGGAGTGTTTGGGTCAGCAGGTTAAGTGGTACCAACTTTATTTTAGTGGAGGGGAAACAGCTGTCATCTGAGCGTATGTAATTGGGAGATGACTGGGTACAACTGCTGAGATAATTGTGGGCTCCGTTCTCTTTAGCATTATGATAATGCCATGAGATGAGAAAATGAGTAATGGCCATAATTATGAAGTGCCTATCAGTTGTGGATTAACAATGTAAAACACTTTTGAGAATTGGGGCTCTTTTTTTTTTTTTCCCCCTAAAAATGAGTTTTAGGTAGCCATCTTTTATGGTTTCTGACCTTTCAGGTGTCTCAAATTATGTTTAGATGGTGCAGTAAACTGTGTCCAATATCTTAACTAATCTTCTCTAAATTTTAACAGCAAGTCTAAGACTTGCTGAAAACTCTGAAAAACAAAAATCACGGTTATATTCCTTTGTCTACTTAAAGTTCTAGCCTGAATTGTAACTTTTTGGGGGTTTTTTAAGTATTAGCAGCGTGGATTAATCCTGTCAGTGCAAGAATTAAGACTCTGTAATATGTGTAAGTCATTACCTGTCTCCCCCTCTACACACACCCATGGTGTAAGCATTATCCCCAGCATTTCCCCTCTTTCCAGAACTCTTCTGATGCAATGATGAATGACAGTGGCAGTAAATATTCTCCCGCCTCTTACCAAGAGGCATTGTTCAAATTCCTTAGGGCACTGAAGAGACAGAAGAGGGTACTTGCACCCTTGTATATTTCTCGCAAGGCAATTTGCAAGTACCATTTAGGCAGCCTCACTCTGATTCCCACCAGCAGAGGGAATTGAGGCTTTACCGTTCTCAGCCCATCTCAGCTCCCAAAGCAACTTTTTGCTGTGCCAAGGAATGCTCTGTTTGGAGTACAATCCCTGCCAGCCAGGTGCTGAGTATTGGCAGATGGATAGTTGCCTACAGAGCAGAAGCGTGTTGCTGAAATTGACTGACAGACAGATTTGTCTGATTCAGATAAGCTGTTGTGTCCCAGTGTCCCCTCGGGAGGAGGCATGGGACCTGCTTTGTGCAGACAGTTGGATACAAGGGATGAGGTGCAGAGCTGGAAAGGACTTGGTGTCATGAGACGCACACACAGAGAGGCATGCATGTGCTCCTTTCCCACTGGAGGAAGTACTTGATTGTTCCATTGTCAGCGTACCAGCAGTCATTCATAGAATGCTAAGCTGGGTTTTACCTTGGGATGTGCACAGACCCTCGGTGTTTGTCTTTCCTGCCCAAACGAGTTTAAGAAACTGAACTTATTTTTCCTGTTATCTTTTTGACTCCCTCTGCAGTCTGCCTCCTGCTTCATTCTGGGGGCTTTCAGGTGCCTGGGAGGTCTCAGTCGCTGTCCTAAGTGTTTAGAGAGGAGGGAAAGGAAACAGGAGAGGTGTTAAATCAGGGCATAAAGACCTAAGCTGAGTAGAGAGCCCTGGCCAAGATCTAGCCCAGTGATGGGAGCAACAAGCACTGGAGGAGTAATTTTCTGTTTTCTGCATGGTGTGGAGTGTGTGGCTGTGTTTTTAATTATATGCTGTAATTATTGCAGTTAGTAACAACTCCTGGAATAGTCCTTGTAACTTGCTCTGGACCTGTATCTCTGGCTGATTGTTAAAACACTGTTTATCAAGCGATAAGAGCTACATCTACTGATTGCCTGTCACACCCTTTTCCTGCTCAGGAATCTTAGTCAGTGGTGTGCAGAATACTAATTGCTAAGAACTGATACTCAGGATTGATTTTCCTCGGTTTTATACTACGTTGTTTAGAAAAAGGAAGTTGAACACCAAGCTTTAATCCAGAGATTGTAGGCTGGTATGTTTGTTTCATATTGTTTAGATTGCTGCATGCTCTGGTGAGCAGCAGAGGCGCTTGTGTACCCTTGACTTAAAGGATGGAATCTGGTGGTCTTGCACAGGTCAGGTCAATGACCTGCTTTCTTCTGAATTATTTCTTTCATAAAGTGTCTGGAATACCTGGTTTTCACTATGCAAAATGTATATTCTCTCTTGCTGATGTTTTCAGTCTCCAGGGTAATTTGACACCCCAGTCTCTGATTAAATCAATTTAATTCCAGGCAGGTCTTTTCTAAGAATTTTTCTTATTTCCTTAGACCAAAGAGGAGAAACGTCTCAAGTGAGCAGAGTAGGGAATGAATTATTGTGCCTGGTTTATACTCGTTTTTTGAAGGCTGAGGAAATAGTCTCTCTGGGGAGAAGGAATGGCTAATCAGATACTAATTTACCACTCAAAAAACCTGCCTAAAAGTAGTAGTGGAGATGATGGAAACTCTTAGTTCAGCTATTTGACTTGGTTTGATTTTGTAATAAATTTCATTTAAATAGATGAAGCGCATATTGTATACATACACCTAATTTTACCAGGGCAAGTAAATTGTGCTTGATGGCTGAGGATTTACATGGATGGCTTCTGCAAACAGAGTTGGCAGTTGCTTGGAGACTCGGACTTTGCAAGCAAGAGCTTGCCCTGTGGCCACCAAATCTGCCTTGGCTGTGACTGAGCGCCACTGTTCTCAGTGACCTTCCAGGCTAGGGCATCTTATCACACTTATCATGGCAGTGCACCTTGAGAGAGCAGCTCTGGGAGGTGGAATGTTCTGCGGCCTGAGCAAATCAAGTTTTCAGCCTCTGTGAGGAGAGGTGGAAAAAGAAGCTCTGCCCTCATAGTGGCCTGCTGAAACCCTTGGGTACTGTCCCACTTGGGTTGGAAATAACTGTACAGAAAAAGTGAAGTTGTCAGATGTTAAAAAAAATTATTTTAGATTTAAATGCTCACGGGAAGAGGTTCTTCTCACCCTCTTAATTTTAAAATAAGCATCTTAAGGAAACTGAGGTTGTGAACTGATTTCTCCTGTTCTTGGGGTGGAAAATAATGACTTCTGGCAGCGTTGACTCCCTGTGTTCTTTGAAGTGTTGGCTGTAACCAGAGGGAACAGTTTGGAAACTGATGGACCGTTGGTTTGTTCTATTGTGGCAGCTCTCCTTTGCTGCCATGCAAAATAATCAGCTTGTGTCTTATCTTTGCATACCTGTACCTGGTTCAATTTACTTTGCTTTTGTATAAGTTTGGTTTAATCAGCAATGGTTGTCATTGAGTTTGTTCGAATCTCAAGTTGTTTACATAAGCTTGAGCTGGCCAGTGGTTGGGATTTGGAAAACTGGTCTCTGGAGACGGGCAAACTCTTAGAAGCATGGCTGCATGTGTGTGCACACAGAGATAGGAAGTGAGGGTAGATAGAATATTCCAGTTGCCTGAATCAGGACTCACAGTAATCAGCTATTAAAGGCAATGCAGTGTTTACATCATGCTCTTCATATACATTACATTGTGAGGAAAAAGCATAACTCCAACTTAAAATCCCATTTTTGCCATGTTTCCAGACATACTTCCAAGCCTAGTGGTTCAAACTTGTGTAAAATGCAGAGGAGGAAAAAAGATACATAAAACAATTATTGTGTGCACATGCTCACATATGTGACTTCAGACTGCAAAATGCTGCAAACTGAAGTGCTGTGGTTTTGACATGAACATTTGTATGTTTAGAGATTTTTGTGGCTTGAAATCAGACTTCCAGATTATCACTTCTGTTAAAAAAAAAAAAAAAAAAAAGAAAAAAAGAAAAAAAAAAAGAGATGTAAATCCTCCAAAGTAAGCAAGGCTTTTCCAAGTGGAAAGAAAGAAATATGACTCGATCATGTTCATGTTCCTTTTGCTGCTCTCAATAGCAGGAAGACCCAGGTTTAGCTCTTTCTGTCTCATCAAGATTGAGGTAGTTTCCTTGAGGCTGAGTTGCAGCAGAGCAACCTATCTTACTATGTATCTATCGATGTGCTTGGTAACAGTTTTATCTGAGAGGCAAAGGGACTGGAAAGCCAACTTTAGGTATTCCTAGGGAGGAGGGAAGACCATTTGTCTGCCCCAGGTAAGACAGTGTGCTCATATTCAGGAGTTGCTGCTGCAGGGGCACTCCTGTTTGCTGATCAGACAGATATTGATGCTTGGGCTCTTGGCAGATTTTTGGATGCAGGTGAGACTGAGAAGTGGCTTAAGAGTTTTGTTGTTACCTCCTTATTGTGTGCATGCTGCAGTGCAGCCCCTTAGCTAGAATATTGCAAGGAAATGCTCCTTTGGGACCATGTAATTGAAGTGGTATTTTTTGGGTTGGCCAGTACAGAGTTTCATACTCTTGCCCTATTTCCCCATCTGTAACTTGTCAGAAGTTTCGTTTTTGCTGTGGGCTGTCTGGTGGCTGAGACCAATCCCAGTTTGTGCCATGAAGAGCTCAAGTGTCAGTCTAGTTACAGATCAGAAGGGGTCCCCATTTCTCTCTCCCAGTGGGGCAGTAGAAGTTCTTAGGTTAAGAAATGCAGATACAAGTAACTGTGTAATTGACTAAAAAAAAAAAAAAAATTTCACAATTACTTAGTACCTGTCATCAGAAAGAAAAGCAATATGAGAAACCAGATCCTCTCAATCCCAGCACTAATAGGTAGCACCCTGAAGCCACTTTGATGAAACCATCGTCTTTGCATTATTTGTTGCATTCAGTGATTGCTGCATGAAAATTAATGCGGAAATGTACTTTGATTGTTGAAGGGGAGGGAAGGTGAAAAGCTAGGTATGCTCTAGTTAAAATGCCTTTTGAAGACACCTCTAGCAATAATTGGGAAAATCCAATTTAGGCTCTGAAATGTATAGTGGGATATGGTTGGTGAAAATCACTGGATCAAGGAAGTTTTGTGGGGAGAAAAAAGACTTTGTAGTGATGTTTAGGTTTTCTAAAAATCAATGGAAGAAGAAGACTGTAAACTGGCAAACACTAATGCTCAGTGAAGACAGGTTGTGTGCAGTGGAGAAGTAAAGAACTGTGAAATTCACACATAGAAGTTTTTGAATTTTTTCAATTTGGGCAGGCTTTCCTGGGATATGCCTTCTCTCTTTTCCCATCATCCTTCCAGTATGACATTTCAAGTCCTTCTCTCATGTTTGCTTTCCTCCAGGAAAAGAATTATCCTACCTTTAAAAGTTGCACATGAATGATCTTAAAAAAAAAAAAAACAGTAAGTGCAGCATTCACATTGCTGTGTCTCTGTCAGATGGTTGGTTGGGCAATTCTGGCACACTTCTTTGCCTTGGCTCCTCAAGTGCTGGGGAAAAAACGTGCAAGGCTGTGTAGATAGGCCTCTTTCAAAACTTCCATTGCAGCTGAATCAAGGCTAGAGTTGAGATTCAATTGCAGGGAACTAATTAGGCTGGGCTCCAAATGCCTGAGCGCTGGATGTGTTACAAACAACGGTGCCAACATATGCTGCAGGGAGCTATGCACAGGCACAGTGCTTAGCTGACATTAAACTTGGCAGTACCTCATTAATTTAGTGTGTTAATAGATTGTTTAATGTGCATTAGTGGCTGAGCACAAAAGCTGTTGAACACTTGCTCATTCAGTTCCAGATGGAAAATAGTGTCTTGTTGGGGGCAAGGTGTTTTCTGCCTGCCAACAAGAGGTCCAACACATTTCAAATGTCTTGGAGAGTTGTCAGATGCAAATAAACCTGGTGGGAAGGCTGAGTTACAGCAGAATGCCTAGACTGGTGAGCATTTTTAGGTGGGGTACTAAGCTTCCTGGTGCAGTCATGCTTCATCTGGCACAATGGCCTGTGAGAACCATTATAATACCACTCGTGGTAATGGGAGAGCACAGGCATTTGCAAGGCTCTGCTACAGGATTAGTTGATGTATTTTTACCTCCTACCAGGAAGATATGTATGTAAGAGTATCTTTATCTCTTTATATATAATAAGTAGGAGTATTCAATTCTTTAGCAATCAAATTTAATATTAATTTTACGGTATGTATTTAGACAGTGTATTTTTTTGTTTGGTTGTTTTTTTGTTTGTTT
Source organism: Chamaea fasciata (assembly GCF_029207755.1). Taxonomy (NCBI): domain Eukaryota; kingdom Metazoa; phylum Chordata; class Aves; order Passeriformes; family Sylviidae; genus Chamaea; species Chamaea fasciata. The sequence goes on along the minus strand of NW_027094092.1, from coordinate 15,457,617 downwards.
GTTTTTAATAGAAAATTCTAAAGCTGCTCTAAATGAAAAGTTTTCTCTGGTTTCCAGGCTGTGCATACCTGGAGGACTGGAGAGGTGCTTGGTGTGAGCTTTTCCCTTGTCTGACGTGACCAATTTTTGAGGTTATATGGACTTTCTTTTTTTTTTTTTCCTACTTCATGGTACAGAATGGTAAAATAACAGCTATTTTCTATGTTCAAGGACCTGTAAGAAATTGCACACAGTGCAAAGCAGAGCCTGAGTAACTGTGTAAGTGTAGTCTTAAGTAGTTTAAAATAACAAAAAACCATCACCAAAACCCAGTCAAATCCCCCAAAATAAGAACAAAACTCCACAAAACCCAAAAAAGCTGTCCCAGATTTCCTCAGTGGTAGTTTCCTTCCTTAACAACCACATTTTACAACAGAAAATGTGAGACCTGGAAGCATTACAATAAAGCATAGGCACAGGGGAAGCCAGTGTTTTATTAAAGCCACCATGACAAAAGCCAGGTTTTTTTTCTCTGAACTGCTTTAATGTCAGAACGTCCAGTTGTGTGAGATAATGAACACACAAATGCTCAAAACTGACTGAATCCTTTTTGAGTTTAAGAAAAAAAAATGTCTGGTACTTTTCGTAAGGAATACGTCAAGCACGAAGTCTGAATCCTTGGAATTTTATAATTTTAAAAGTGAGAAACTGCCAGAAATAGGAAATTATACTGCAGGTTGTTAGGTTGTTATTCCTAGCAAAGTGCCCAGTGTAGGTATTTTTCTTTTATCTCCTATGTTCTTCACAATCACTGTGATGATTTAATATGCTATGAAAAATGCTAACCAGAGTCAAAATAAACCTAGGACAGGGCTTCTGGATCCTTTTAAAGTTTCTTCTGCTTCTGCAAATATTGATGTGGATCTTTGAATTTCGTATTAAAGCTCTCACCAGGAACATACATCTTTCCTATGTATTGCTAATACTAGTGGACTTATGAGACCTCATCTGACAACACAGTTTTGTCCCATTTGTAATAGAAAACTGAATTTTTTACTCTTAACTATAAAATCCCTCTTTGTGTTCTGCCGAGGTTATTTAAAAAGTAAATTCTTTGTTATATAACTACACTAGTATTTACTTCAAATGAGAAATATACTGTTTTTTGTGAACTAAGATCAGGGAATAGTAGAAAATATCTTTGTTTATCCTAACAAAGGATCATAATCTATTATTTTACTCTTACCCCAGAAACAGAGCATACATTTTCTTTTACAACAATAGGAAATATAACACGTTTGTTGGAGTAATATTCAATTTGATTCATAAGAAGTTATTATCGTGTGTTTAACTTAAGCATGTCAACAGCTATTTGCTTCCTAGTGGGAACAATTAGTAAAGGTAAAAGGTAAGAACCAACTAGTAAAGAGAAAAACTTACATATACTCATCTCCAAAATTAGGGTAATTAAAACTACTTGCTGGGCATTGTGCACCCGATGTGTGGAAATCATTTAAAATTATTTTATTTATAATAGGGTGCTTTTTTAAACTAAGCATCTTACAGCACTAATTCTGTATGAACTGTTATTTTGTCCAGTTGACTGTTGTCTCTTGTGTTTAGTAAGTATGTTAAATCACATAACATTTGCATTCAGATTTTTTACCGTCTCTCCAGTAGTTTTGTTGTAGATTTCTAACAGCTGGTGGTCTTCCCTCTGTCCCTCCCTTTGTGTTTTAGACTGGGCAAGAACACAGGCTCTGTTTAGACCAGAGTGTGGTCACCTTTTCAATAAGCTGCTCACTGTCAGACAGCTGGAACTCACACAAGGAGGCTGGGCAGGCTTGGATGTGTAGAAATTCAGTGCTCAGAAGTTGCTGGTTTCCTCTGCAAACCTGCAATGAATTCTTGAAACCTCAGGGATACTTTTAAATTATTTTGATTTTTTGCAATATTTTCTCATTGCAGTGCTAATATTGCATACTTTCATATGAGCTGGATAGTACAGAAAATTGGGTCATGGTTTGAGGACAGAATGTAAATCACCCACCAGGTAACTTCCATGGATTCTCTCCAAAGATACCAGGTTTAATAGCAGAGGCAAGGATTACAGAGTTCTAGCTCATTCATGTCCTTGTACAACAAAAGCTGGGGTCCTTGTAGTGAATGTGTTTTCTTTCTGCAGAGTAAGGAATTGCCTTCAAAGAGTGTTTGTTTCCTGCAGCAGCTATCCCCTTCCCCCTGTCATCTAAAAATGAGCTGGAATTGGCTGGAGTCTTCTTTTTCTCAGTGAGCTGCAGGGCACCACGGTTGAAGTAAAGGTGCCTCGTCTCTTGTGCGGATGTTGACAAGTAGAGCAAAGGAGAATGAATGCAGGAAATGGTTGCTGCTGCTAATCTTTCTTACACCCTTCAAATGCCTGTGCCCAATTATTTGTGCAGGGCAGTGGAGATAGGGGAAGGGACAAGAGCAGAGATCTTCCATCCTGTGGCTTCAAGAAGAAGAGAATGTCCTGTACTAACCCTGTTAAGAATCAGTGGTGTTTGTATTCTGTAAAATGGCTTTATCTGATCTTTACAAACTTCAGCAAATAAGGCCCTATTTTTTCCCCCTAATATTCATCCTAAATAGATCCAGTTGAGGCTATTTTTTTTCAGCCCTGTCTTAGAAGGCACTAAAATGTGGTCAAACCTGACAATGAATAAATAACTAAACATGTGTTGCTTTATTGTAGTGTGTGTAAACTTCATGTGATTGTATGCTGTTATTTAGCCGTGACCCAGAAAGTATTGATAATTGGTTATCTCAGCACTTCACACAAAATAAACCTGTTCACTTGATGTTTTCTGTGTCAACAAGTCATCCAGCACCCTGGCACTAAGATGTCTGAGCATCCTGTTTCAACAGCTTGTAAAGCATGACAGGCGCAGCCATCTAAGTGTTACCCGGTCATGTCAATTGTATGCCTTCATAGTTCTGGTCATTCAAAACAGCTCTTTGTAGATTTCATTTAATTTTGTGACATGGTCTTGTTTGGGCAACTACGTGTTTGAACCACAGAAATGAGAAAAAAGTTCCAAGTGTGAGGGAGAAAACAGACCTTTGAAATCCTGCAGGTTTTGCAGCACATGCAAGGTTGTAGGTGTACTGCGTTAATGCTGACCCTTCTTGGGTGTCTGAATTGCTTATTGCACTCTGGCTTTCAGGCATTGAGGTTATCTCTCGATGATTTCTGTGGCATTCTTTTGCTGTGTGGCTTTAATAGGAAACATTACACATCCATCAAGTCTCACTGTAAAGTGAAACAGAAATTGAACTGACTGTGAAAATGTGATGTACTATGAGAAGAGCCTAATCTCTAGAAATTTTCAGTGGATTGTGTCTGTAGGAGTAAAGGGCCACCTGCTTATACCTCTTACATGAAGGAGTGGAGATAACATTCACGCAGGTTTTGATACTAGCTGTTACTCTCTGCTGAGACTGATTTTTCTGAGGGGTTTTCTGTCAGATGCCTTTCTCTTGAAAGAAATAATGCTTGTTTCAGGAAATCTGTATATGGTCTGTGTTTGTTGTTATTGAAATAATATATGCAAAATGCCACAGGGTTCTTTTCTTGAGGAATCCTGCTGGAAATGACTTGGTAAGTAATCAGACCGTTTCTAAGTACTTTGAGGAAATCAGTCTGTTTATACAGTGTGTGCTAGCAGTCAGTGTGAACTGGTTAAAACCCACAGCCATGTGTATCTTTAGTTTCTTCCTCCTCCCTGTAACAAATGCAATCTGATGATGCATCTGCCTGATTCCTAAAGTGAAGTGCTGTGTTTTCATTGGAATTGCAGTCTCTCTCCACCCCCCTCAAACACCACATCTGTTAACTTGAGGCAGACTTCACTGTCACTGTTTTTTTCATATGGTGTGTCTTTTTGCCTGCTCCCCACTCTCCCTGTCTCAGGCAATTTGGTGTGTAGAAGAGACTGTGTTCTGTTGAATTTTAGTGGTTGTGAAATACCACAGCCATGGGAAACTTGTGCAACTTTCGGACAGGAACTGAAGGCAGAAATTAACTCAGTTGGAGTGAAGCATCCCATAGGCAGTAATTGATTAACCAGAATAAAATTTGGCTTCACCACTGAGATTAGCACCTACCTTGGTAAAAAAACCCCTCGTATTATAGAGCATGTCTTTTCAAAGGTATTTAGAAATTGAACTCTGCTTTGAATAAGTAGTTTTCCTATATAGTTAGGATGTGGTGAGATGATGTAAATAGTTTCTTTGCTTTTCTGTGTCTTGTAATAAATGTAGGGAAGAATGAAATGGTTTTTGTGGGGTAGTTGTAGGAACAACACTGCTGTTGCAAAGCAAGGGAGATAAATAGTCACGGGAAAGCCAGACAATGTGCACTTTCTTTCCCAAAGTGTGAAGTGACTGCTTTATAGTAATGAGCTGAAATAAGTTTGAATTCATGGAATGAGATGGAGGAAAGTAGCCTAGACGGTAAGGAAGAAGGACCACCTGTAAATTTACCTCTTCCTCACAACTCCTCCATATCAGTGTTACTGGCTGCCTTGTATCCTTTTATAGAGAGGAGTGGGCCAGACTAACTCCATCAACATCCCATAGACCTGAATGAAACCATGAGATTTACTGGCTGTAACCTTCTCTGCATTTCATATCTCTACCAAATTTGATACTTAATCCAGATAGTTTTTAAGGATGTGTCTCCGCTGCTCTCCTAGATCCAGACGTGGAGTACAACTGAGCTGTGCCTGCCAGATCAGCCTGGATAAAGCTTTGTTAAGCATGGAGGCAGAGGGAATGCATGTGCAAACCCTGCACTGGGTTCCCATGCTGGCAAAGGGCTCATAAGCACAAGCAGGCACCAACAATCCTGGCTGGCATTGGGACCAAAGCCTGACAGAGGCTGTGACTCCACCTAATTGGATAGAGACACTGTTAAATGCTATAGCATGATCTTCTGGAGCAGGGATCTTCATGCCTTGTGCTTCCTCACATCATCTAGTGCTCTGGGAATACTTATGGCCTCTAGGATGAAGTGACAATACACGTAGGTAGCCAGTCTCTGCTTCTGAGTTTACCCCTGGTACTGCTCTGGTGCCTCAGAGAGCTTTGCTTTCACACCCTTGGATATGTGTGAGTGCAGTGGCATCAGGGACTGGCTGACAACTCTATCATAAGTAAGGTTTTTAGCCTTCTTACCCCCTGAGTCACAAGTTCAGTGGAGTTGGAGGCTGTTTGTTCTGGATGTGGTAAATAATGCAATCTGACTGCTCTCTCCTCTGGCACCCGTCTAAAGCTGTTATCAGCATTGCTGTGGCATGTTTGATTTAGGGGCAAATTGGCACCTCTCTGACAAGTGCTGGAATGTCCCAGTCTGTCCTTGGGGTGTTGTTGGCATCTTTCACGCCAATAAAGCCCCATCAACAGGCGTGATCGTGGGCAAACACCAGCCAAGTGCACAAAAGCGCTTATCGCCTGCGAGGCTGTGCATTCATAAAAAGCAAAGCCATAAAAACCTCCAGTGGCTGGCTTTCTGTTAGACTTGAAAAGAAGTCCTGGAAAACGTAGGCTGCTTATCAATTTTAATTGCTGGGCAGTGGAGGGCTGCCGTTTGTTTAACGTCATTTGGTGTTAGCAACTCTGACACTGCCTTGCAGAGATGTTTCTGGCCAGCAGCATTCTGCTGAATGAAATTTAAATTCAGCAGAAATCCTTTGTTTTCAGGAAGAACTCGGGTTGAACAACTGAATCTACAGGTAAAGAAATGCTAAATGGAATGTTGAGAAGAGATTGTCTGGAGGTGCACAGGGCAATGTGAAGCGGTTAAAGTTTAGAAAGTTGAGGTTTAAAAGTATAGATGCTGCTATATTGTAATTGCTTTTCATTGCTGTTGAAACTAAGTTCTGTATTACCTAATCCTTTTAGATTTCCCTTTTAAATGTTGCAGTTGTTCTTATGCGTTTATACTGAAAATAGAAAAACTTCAGGGTTAATGTTCACTGAATGGCCCTGTGTTCCTGGCACACACTATTAGCCAAAATTCATGCCGCCTTTGGGGAACTGGGTCAGACACAAAATCACTTTGAACAGTTGCATCAACATTTGTATATGGCTTTGTCTGTGAGATTTTGGTTTGGAAGTCAGCTTGCGGGATTTGAGCAGTTGTCAGGTTCCATGAGGGCCTACACCTGGATCAGTAGAAACTGGTGGATGTGCAGGTTATGGAGATGCCAAGCAAGCATTTTAAATGTGATTAAAAGTTAATCTGAACCATTTAAACAAAAGAGCAGTAAGAAAACTCCTTGAAAATTACTTGGAAACCACAACTTTAAAACAAGAAGCTGATACGAAAAAATGTGTATTTTATGGCAGCTGACAGGGAGCAGATTGACAGTAGTTAGTTAATCAGGAGTAGCTGCAATGGAAACTGCTTCTCTGACCTCACATCTACTCCTTAAGTAGTAGATGTATCCCATCTATCTCTGCTGTGGTTTTCACACATTGCTGTGGAAGAGATGTTGGAATGTCTCTAGCTGACTTGGTCTGAGACCTGAATTCACTTGCTTTCTGTAGCAGCTTTGAAAGTCTTTAAATGAGACTTGCACAGAAACAGCCAATTCTAGGAGTGTGACTGTGGCTGTTTGCGTTTAATGCTTCATCCTTTTGTTGAGGTGATCAAGGAAGCCCTTTATTTTGATGCTTAATTTGTTGGCGGCTCTCTATTCCCAAAGAAATTGGGGAAGGGGGAACAAAAGTATTATGCAGAACAATCCTGGTGAGTGATAATAAGGACATCTTTATTTTGGTGCCCCCCAAGTACAGGTTGAGAGTAGGTACCATTGCCTCTCCTGCAAACTCCTACACTTCTGGCTGGTGAAGTAGCAAAGAAATAACAATGTCTTAATTTTTGTTATTGTTGGATATGTGTCTGTCTTCATTTCAAATTCTTCTCTTTCCTTCAGCACTTTGGTTTCTTTTTTCGGGGGGGGGGGGACAGGAGGGTGTATGTTTCTGAACTTCTTTGGACTCTTGGGAGAGCAGTTGTGTATTAGATTAGGAAAAGGAGCAATGAGAAGCCGAAGCAGTTGTTTAAGCAGTTGTTTACTTTATGTGTTAAAGTCTGTCCACACTTGTTGTGGAAGGAAACTGCTTTTCCTTGTTGCCAGTTGCCAGGATTTGTGTTGGTGGCGTTTGTTGTTGTTGTTTTTTTTTGTTGTTGTTTGGGTTTTTTTTTTCTTCTTGCATGAGGAATTTCGTAGCTGAAGCTGATTTGGCTTATGAAATGCTGAGCTATTAATGTGTCTATAGTTAATTTATGGAGAGGAACACCCCTGCTGGAATAATGCATTGCCAAGCTATTACTGGCTGGCTACTTCTGTGTGATGAAACAGAAGTAAGAGCTGGAATCAGTTGGTTATCAGTTCAGGTCTTTTAATTCAGAGTATCCTGGCAATGTTACTATGCTGCTGCCTTTTGCTCAGATGGATGGGAGGTGTGGGTTTTTTTCTCACTTCTCACCTTGATTTATCTTGATACTCCCTCTTATTTGTTAGCTTTTCTTTTTCTCATGAAATAGGAAATATTTACCTTTCAAGAAAAAAATCTTTCTAAGCACTCACAGTTCCAGCCAGGGAATGGATTTGCAGTTTTGTCTGTAGCAAGCAGTTCCTGTTACTCATGAAACAGGAGTGGCTTTTTAATAAAGGCGCCAGGATCTCTGCTATGCAATTACCATAAAATAACCAGTGCAGCAATTCTGTATTGTGAGCAGCTTGACAACCAAAATGCTTTTTGAATTGCTTGTAAGCTCTGGTGAGGAAATAAATTCTGAAGAGCAAACTTTAATGCTTAATGCCCTGTTTCTAGATTGGAAAATCTCTCCTTAACCCAGTGTGTGATACAAATGCGTCTACATACTCAGCCTTGTTAGCCAGGAGACTTGTTGGGAGTTATAAGAAATATGAACCCTGCAGAAGGTATGGTGCACATAGCTATGAATACCTATTTTGAATATTTGGGTGAATGTTGGCACCTATTGTAAGGCACAAGCTCTTTCAGGCCTGCAATGATATTAGATGTTCTGTAATGTGCTTTGAGCACAGCTAATCTTTCAAACAATTTTACTGTCAGGTTGCCTTTTTGTGTGTGTGTATGCAGTGCTTAACCAAAAAACCCCACACATGGTGGAGGTTGCTAGGTACTAGGACAATGCAAACAATAAATAACAGGGATCTGCTGGAGTCTCCTCATGAAGGGTAACATGAGGCAGCCTTCACAGTAATTGCTCATTTTTGGCTAGCCTCAAGCAGAACTGTCTTTAAGGCTGGGACAGATCCTTTTAAAATAGGGTGCAGCACATGGAATGAAAGGTGTCGTAAGTAACTAAAAGACACTAGTGGTGGAGGGTCACAAAAGGAACCTTGTTTGGAGCCAGCCCAGTGAGTTGCAGCCTGGGCAACTGGGGAATGCAGGATGCAGCTTCTGACAAAGTCAGCTTCTGAGCTCTTCCAGGGAATTATGCAGGACAATCTGTTTTGTTTTCAGAGATTTTTTTTTTCTTTTTGAGTTAATTCGTATTTTGGTTTTAATTCTACTCTGTAGGCGGAAGTCTTGCTGATTTTAGTGTAATACAATATTTGAAATGCTCAGTATTTTAAAAAAGAGTAATAAAAAACTTACGGTATAAGTGTTCACTCAGAGAGTACTCAAGAATGCTTTATTCTCTGATGAGATGCACTCTTGTTTGTTTTTCGTCATCTTGACCTGTGAGTCAAGGGCCTGCCAAGTGCATGTTAGCTCTGGTTGTTAGAAAAAGCAGGAGGAGATAGAAAGCTGAGGAGGAATACAGAATGAAGAAAGGGCAAAAGTTTGTGTAGTACCAGCTAAAGCAGTGAAGTTCAACAGATAAGTCATCAGTGTGGTGGTGAAATTAACCCAGCAGGTAGGGATGAAGAGCACTCCAAGCTCTCAGAACGTTGTTGGCCAGATAACTCCGGTAACACACTGGGAAGCAAGTTGTTTATCATTCTTCCTTTACCATCCCTGTATGTGTTTCCACAGCATAGAAAGTCTCTGGTGTGTGTGATTAGAGGCTGAGGCAGGAGTGTAAAAGCTTGGAAAGCCTTCTCTGTGTTTGCTGAATGAGGCTACCAGACCTAAAGACTGCTGTCTGCATTCTTTTATAATCCTCTGGCTCCTGAGCCATTTAAAAGCTGTGGTTTCAGGTGTGTGAAGAAGGCTTTTATGAATCTATTACTATGTGGTTTTCAGGCAGCTGGCAGGAACCATCTCTCTGTTAAGTCTAAAGTTTCAGTAAATAAGAGGCCTCAAAAATCAAACTAACTCCTCCTCCTAGAAAAATATTCTGCCAAGGTTGACCTTAAAGAAGCCCAGAACTCATCATTATTTTTTGCCTGTACATTCTCTCATATCTGTTTAAAACATCCCTGCCCCTATATTAGAGTGAGTGTTTATTTATTTGCTGGTGACTGGGCATTGTGTGTGACCTGTGTGCTCTGGATGGCATGTGGGTAACTTTTTACTGGTTGGTAGAGGGTTTTCTTAACTCAACTTGAACTCAGTCCTCTAAACTTCTGTGCTACCTGGCAGATAGGTTTGCGTATGCATGAAATTGCAGTGAAAGTCTGAATTAGGTGGATCATCACCTCCTGTTACACCAAGCATCCTAAGTTCAAGTTTGCTGCCTGCATCACTATGCCTTAGCTCCTCCTGTCTGTAAATGGTGTTTGAATCCCTGTGTAAACCTGTTCTTTGCTTTTTTTGAAAGAAAGGGCCTGGAAAGAGAGGAAAGCAATGTGTTTCCTTTTGGGTCAAACTAAGAATTGGTTCAGAACTCAATATGTATATGAAGTACTATTAAATCAGGGATATTTTCCAAATTTTTTACTTGAGAATGCATCAGCTGAGGCAAAGATCAGATCCTTTGCCTGATGGAAAGAATGGCCAGGTGTTTGCCTTTTGGTGTGCTTTTGGGTCAGAAAAGCTTCAGGTGGTGATAACAAATTAATTTAATGTAGTAGTTGTACTTTTGTATCTAGAACATAAATAATACATTGTGTGTACTGGACAGATTTTCTAATTGATTCTTATGAACTGTGATATTTTCATTGTTGTTTAGACAATACAGTTCTGCTGGCAATTAAAGATGTATGTGCACTTAGGAGTCTGGGAAAAAAAAAAACAACCCATTCTGAACAGCTTAAAGCCAAAATACAAAAGAGGAAAAAAAAAGAAGCATGAAACAAGGCAAACCCCTAAAATCTTCACCTTAGTATTTACTGCTCAGCATTAAAGCTAATGCAGTAAAGTAACAAAATATTTTAGTTATTAATGGCTTCTCTAGTGCATATAATAAATATCTGCAAGGTCCTGATTTTGCCACAGTGATTTTTCTTGCCAAGCTGAGAATGAGATCATTAATGTTGCTGACTTAAATCTTGACAGTTAAAACATTGAAGGTTGCCTGTCATTGCATAATCTTCAGGTATAATTCATTTTTCCCATTTGTTTGGGATGATGGGAAACAATTATGTTGAAATCTAGTTCCAGAGTGTACAATAACTGAGGTGGCAAACTTGGAGAGAGGAAAAAAACTTATATTAAAATAACCTAGGCTGATTGGCTATGGTTTGGTTCTTCAGGTGTTTAGAACCAGAACACCCTATTGTGGCTCTTATAAAGATAGAAAACTGTCTCAAAATGTTCTATTTTTCAAAGTTATTTTTCTAGAATAACATAAAACCATAGCAGAAGAACTAAATCATATTTTTCCTACCTTTTTATCTATTTTCATAATCAATTTTTCTTTGTCTCATGATGAGACCTTCTAGGACAATCTGTTCAGTTTAAGCAACTGGGAATTGAAATCATCCTTAGGTAGCTTGTACATACTTGTGTTCATCTCTTTGAAGAGCTTTGGGTATGCATTCAAGTTCAACCCTTGTGTCTTTCAGATCATGAACAAAAAAAAAAAAAAAAGCCAACAAAGCCCAATCCTCAAGAAAGACAAAAAGTATAGAAAGAGTTTTTCTAGGGTTTTTTTAATATATTTGGAATATTTTTGAGGGGAGGTCACAGATAGTAAATTCTTCTTGAGACGAGTGGGGTGTTAAATGTTTTCTTCCCAAGGCTGCCTTAGTGTCCAAGTCCTTTGTTATGTATTTTGCTCTGTGATGCCTTGAAGAGGACCTGATGACACACAGAAATCCCACCAATACCTAGGAAATAACATGATCTTGCTTTGCAATCCCCTATCTCCTTCTTTTTTTCAGTTGTTTCTTTTCTTAGGCTCCTAAGTTCCTCAAAGGAGAGCATGTCTTTATCATAATAATTTATCAGAATTTATGAGTGTCTCTTCAAATGACAGCAACATTGCGATGGTGTTTTGGGAAAGCAGCTACATGAGAAATGGATGCTCTGCTTTTCTCTGCTTGGTTTGGCACACCTGTTGTTTGGTAACGCTTTTTTTTTAGCAAGTGTTAGGCAGAAATGGCAACAAAAAGTAGTCTTCATTATGCATCTGTTGTTGTGTTAAACACTGTTCCAGGAATGAGTGAAGAATACAGATAGCAGTCACACACTGAAAATAATTTCAGATGTCTTTTGTTTTTTCTGCTTTTTGCTGTGGTGGCTTCTAGGAGCAGTGATTGTTTCCACCCCTGGAGCGCTTAAAAAAACCCACCAAAAAGCAAAGCAAAACTACCGAAAAGAAACAAAAAAATAAAGAGGCAAAAGGTGTCTAAGAACACTGAGAGCTAGCTGCCATTTCTGGCAAGGCAGTCTGCATTAATGAGCTTGGCACTCATCATTTTATGGGTGTATTTTATTGTTTCTACATGTGCATTTGATTACCCAGAAGACCTCTAGTTTCCTGCCCTCTCAAGGTGGAAAACCACAACAGTTATAACCATCAGTGCAATCGGACATGCAAACAGTGACCTTGGATGTGTTGGACTTGCTTCCTTGCTTAATTTGGGAGCCGCTGGTAAAAAGCCATTCAAATAAAACACAAGTCTGAAAGCGGTGTGGGCATCGAGGGGAAACAATGTTATGAGCTACACTTCAGATATTTACAGTTAATGAGTTAATGTTGCAAATGTTGTGACGAAGGAACAAAGGCTGTTTGCGTCAAGAGCTCCCGTGTTGTGTATTTACACCCGGTGGGGAAGAAGCCCTGTGTGAGAACAATGGCACATGGAGATGGGACAGGCTGTTCATCTGGTGTGGGCTCATCAGGCTGGATTGTTGTGGAGCGCTTTCGACACACCTGTGAGGAAAAGGTGTGTACCATTCTGCAAATGGACACGCTCCTGTGTTACTCTGTGAGATTGGAGGGGGTTTTATATCCTTTGCCCCTTGTGCCCTCTGCATCTGCAAACCTCAGAGCCCACTACAGCTGCCAGTGTGCTGTGGGGTGATCCATGGTTCCTGTCTTTGCCAGTTTGGGACCACAGTGGATCTGTGTGTACCTGAGCCTGTTCTTCTCTGAGCCACTGCGTGCACACTGTCTTTGCAGCTGATAAATTGTGTGAAAGGGGAACTCACTTTGAGACGATGAGTTCTTTGACCTAGAATCCAAACTCCAATGAAGAGAGCTTGAGAGACTGAATAAACAAACAGTACATCAGGGAGACAAAACTAGATGGATTATTTTTGAGTGCCCGAAAGTTGCATAAATTCCCTAGATATACTGGATATTGTTTCCTGAGATACCAAATAATGATCATTTGTGGAGACCCCTTGGCCTTTTTCTGCATTTATTTAATCCTTCTTGAAGACTACCTAAACTCTAAAATATGCTGTTAGAGAGCTTAAATTAATTAATTAATTTTTAGGGAGCTAATTCAAGAAAGACTGAAAAACCTCCAAATGTCCCCCTGTTGAATGTTCTCTTCCTGGAAACTTCTGCTTCTCTCTTATTTTTTATCTTTTTCTAATTTTCATGGGCCATGAAAAATATTTTGAATTGGACATTTTTACATGTTTGCTTGATCCTTTTGCAGCAGTAACAGATCAGGAGAAAAAAGAAAAAAAAATGAGTTTAGAAGACTAGAAAATAGGTGAGGAAAAGTCTCTTGGATAGGGTTTGATCACAGTATGTGGTGGAATATCTCAAAACATGACAGAGGCAGTCCCTGGAAGCCTGAAAACTGAACTACTCTTTAAGACCTTTAGGTAGCATCTGCTGCCAAAGGAGTGTGTCTTGGAACTTTTGTGACCTGACAGGCTGATCTTCTCTGGAAGAATAACTTGTAAATAGGAGATTATTGATGCAATTTTTCAAACCCCTGCAAGTTACCTTACAAGTCTGTGTGTTTACCCTCAGGCACTTTGAGAGGCCTGTTGGTTAAAGCACATTATATTTACTCTCTTTTCTTTAGTAAGGTTTCGTTTTAAAGTGTGCTTTTTCTTTCTTTTCTTTTTTTTAAAATTTTTCCCTCCTCTTAAACTTCAGTGTAGAAGCTATTGTGATGGGTTGCCATCAAGAAATGATGTCTTTCTTAAGACAAACATCAAGCCACTTAAGACATGTTTTTTCTTTTCTGGTCCCAGTGAGGACTGACAAAGTCTGTTTCACACAGGAAAAATAAGGGAGTGACTGTCCCTTCCACACTATGTTTGTGTTGGGGTTGTGGACAGAAATAAAAGAGCCAGTGACTTTTTTCTCATACTAAATCTAATGGACTCATTCCTGCAGGGATTTCTCTCCTGGTGGAAATAAATTTCCTTTACCAGTTCCCAAAATCTGTGGGAAAAAACTGTTAGGATTCTGTGGGACTTGAATAACATCATCAGTCTTGCATCCTGAATTATCCACATCTTTCATGATAAAAAAACCCGTTAGAAATTGCAAAATGCAGCAGGGATTGCGTGGTGACTGATAAGCCACTCACAGGATTCCTCCAAAAGTGTGGTTTGAAGAGAGTAGCTGTCGTATCTTTCTCCCTGAGTTTTGGATGCACAGAGTTCTGTTCTGTACCATGTCACCCCAGAGATATGAGACAACAGGATTTCATTCTTTTAGGAAGGAAAAGATTAAGTGGAACTAGTTGGAGAAGGATGAGGAAGGGGCTGTCTGTCTTAGCATGGAATTTTTTTACCTCTCACTTAAATCTTCCTCTGAACTATATAGAACCAGATAAGGATATTAGAGTCTATTCTGGGTCAAAGCCCAGGAAACTTGTGAATCTTTTTTGCTTGCATTTCTTTAGAAAGTATGCTGTGAACTTTATATCCTGAAGAGTCAATTTCCAGATGGTTTCAGACAGATGAATTTTGTGATGCAAGGGATTTCCTTTTTCCTGATTGCTCCATTGTTGGCTTCTTGCCCTCGTGTCTGTGGCTTGGTGGATGTAGCTTTGCGGGTGAACTTCCAGCGAAGTTGGATGAGTGCAGTCTGTGGCAGTCTTAGCTACTGCAGGACGCTGGATGTAGACTGTGACTTTTTCAGCTGTAGCATAGAGAAATATCTGTTTTATTCTTTTGTTTTGGCTGCTTTGAAGATGGGTGTGACTTTTGTCTTTTTCAGCTGTTAGGGGGACCCTTTACCTGAGTGATAAATCACAGTCACATAGACCGTCTCTCTCAGGACCCTCAGACACATGTCTGATCCTGTGTCCTGGTATAGGATGAGTTCTCTTAAGTCATCCCTAACTCAGTCTGGTTTTCTTCCTGGTAGTGTATCTCCTCCTTGAACCTTGCATGCAAGTGAGGGAGATGTTGCTGGTAGAGTCTGAGGCAAAGAGGGTGTTGGGTGCATTGGCTTATCTGTCTCTATGCCATCAAATCCCTCACTCCATTGAGCAATAAGCCTGTGTTTCCCTTTTTTAGTCTTTTGCTGCTGATATAGTGGCAGAAGTTCTTCTGGACGCCCTTGGCATTGCATCCAAGTGCCAGCTCTCGCCAAGCTTTGGGAGCCTGTGGCACCTGGTATTTGCAAGCTGTCTCCTGTCCCAGGCATAACCCTGTTGAGTTTCCAAGGCTGCTGGTGTCTAGGGTGTTGGGGGTGATGTCATGCTGTGGACAATGGACCGCAAGAGGTAAAACTTGAAGAATGTTATGTGATTTCAAAGAATAAAATAATCCCACAGCTTCCAAAGGAAGTGTGTGCCTGCATGTAGCTGTGCTGTGGTTTCCCATTCAGGCTCTGTTCCACAAAGCAAGGTGTCTTTCACCTTTTAAGACCGGAGGTGTGTAGCTGAGAAAAAATAAATTTTGACTTGGGACACTGATCCGTAAGTTTTAACATAAATTTAGAGGTATATAGTGATTTCCTATAGAGCTTAATCTTTGATGCAATAAATGGTATGGAAAAAGTTTTTAATCCTTCTTTTCTTCTATCCTTAAACATGCAACAAATTTAGCTTTAAACTTCATTCTGACTGATGAGAAGGCAGTAGCTAATTGTTCTGTATTGGTGCTACATGATATGGTAACAACTTAGCATGCTGTTTTATCCTGCACTGAAATGTTTGCAAGTCACTCTCTTTGTATGGTGTGCAGTAATACCTGTGAATCTATTATTTGTACTGCTTTGGATTAAAGATGGTTTTATTGCTGACTTGGGTAAAGTACCTGCACTGGACTCAACAGCTTTAGATTTCCTCCTTTGTTCCCCTTTCCCCAGTATAAAATTGGAAACTCAAATCTTCCTGTCCTTTACTGGAAGTAAGACACCTTTGATATTTCACACTCACACTTGATTTCTTGTGTACCTGATACAGCTTTGAAGGTCTTGGCACTCTGGATGTCTTCGGGCTTGATCACTGCTTGAATGCTCATTTCCTCATTGTCAAGTTCCGTAACTTGTTCAATGTTAACAAGACCAGAAAGAAATGCTGGAAGATTTGCCCATCATAACATTTGAAAGGTCACACAGGTTTGTAAAAAGCAAAATAAGTCTCAGCAGAGGTTAGCTGCCTTATATTGGTAAGAACTAATTTATCTCAGTCCAGAATGCTCCTGTGAGGACTTGTCTTGCTTCAGAGACTGGGTGGTGCAAAGGGATGTGTGTCTCTGCCCACTGCAGTGGTGTGAGTACTCATCTGTGTGTAAGTAGAGATCTCTGCTTACACAAATCCTGAATCAAACAATGGGCTTGTGTGTAAAACTGTGTGCATAATTAAATACCTCCTTGGTGTTTGGGAAGTTAATGGAATAGAAGCAGCTTCTTCAAAGAATGGTGCATTTCAGCCCTTTGTTAGCTAAATCTCAATGTATTTATAAAGAAAAAAGTCACCTGGCTACAGTGCTACACACTTGTCTCTGTTTGGAAACAGTGATCTTCCCTAATGCTCTAGATTGTTACATGGGGTTTTATCTTCAACACAGATTCTTATTTTTCTAGTATAAGATGCAAGGAGCAATAGAGGGTTCTGGGTGCCTTTTGGCACGTAAAACTTATCTAAGTTATTGCCATCTTGTATTTGAATTACTGCTTTGTTTTATCTTTGATAAATGCAGCCTTGCTCTGCTTGAAAATATACATGCTGCTGCTGTAAAGCACTTTTTTCTTTGAGTTTTTTCTTTTTTTAAATTGGATGATTTTGCCCTTTTTTTATTCTGTTGTCATTACCGGTGGTCTCCCCTTTTCAGTTGGTCTCAGGTATAAGATAGATGACTTAGTTTTTAAGGCCTTCAGCTTACCCACCCACTCTGTATAATTTTCTCGATGTCATAAGGCCAACTTTAAGGGACTCTCATCAACTTCTGCTTTTTGCTTTCACTCCTTCGAGTGAAATTATCAAGCGAATACTTTCTCCATGTGCTTAGAAGTGACTTTTCTGTAAGCCTCCTTAAGAAGATGCAAATTTCTTACTATTTAAGCAGCTACATAGCTTGTCCTGACAGGAAAGATGGATGTTAAAAATGAGGGTGGAAATCTTTGGCACGGCCAAAGCAGTTTCAGCATTTGTCCCACATCCTCCATGCCCCTGCCCCTCAGGCAGGATGTCCTCCCTTTGCTAAGGTGGGCGATGCAGGGGTTGCTCTCCCCATGTGGAGCCCTTCCTCAGAAGACAAGAGAGCACCTGAAATGCATATGGATTTGGGTCAGGGTCTTTCCTGAGGGTGGTCCCAGTTTTTCAGGCCTTCCCCCTTGAGCTGGCCACCAGCAGAGTGCTCAGCATTGGGCAGCAGGGAAGGTGGGGACAGCAAGCTGATGGGTGTGCTGGATTTCTTGGGGTGCAGCAGCTTTGTCCCTTCTGCTCTGACAGCATCTACAGTGTCCATGCTGAGGCTTGGTGGTGGCTTTACTGGGACTGGGGAGTGGCTCAGAGGTGTTGATTTCTGTCTTTGCCCAGTGTGGCTTACATGAGGCTGCTCTCCCCTTGCCTGCTGGCTTCTTCAGTGCAAAGAGCTGGCCCAGCTGTGTGAAACTTAATCCTGGAAGCCAAATCATTTGGGATCTATCTTCAGCTCTGCATCACACGTGCTACGTGACCTTGTACAAGTCACTTAATCTCCCTGCTGTTCAATTTTCTTTGCTGGCAAATGAAGATGATAATTGCTCCATGGGTCACTGCAGTGAAAATCTGCATGCACTTAGGAGGTAGAAAGTAGCTGGCATCCACTTTACTTTTTCAGTGTTAACATGACCAAAGCATGTGCTGTGTGCCTGCAGGCTGGCAATACGTAGCATGCAACATGCTTTCAGTAAAGGTCAGTCTGGAAGAGCAAGGGAGATCAGAAAGAATATTGGGGTAGAAGTTATGCAGAACTTTAATTTCTTGGTCTGTAACATAGTTTTGAAGTTTCAGACTTTATGCATGACGAGTTCATAGCTGGTGAATAAGAAGATGGTAGAATTTAAGGAAAAAGCAGATTAAGAGAACTAGGTACTACTGAATTTCTTTAAAACTTGTTCCCAGAGAAGTTATGGATAGCCCACCCCTGGCAGTGTTCCAGGCCAGGTTGGATGGGGCTCTGAGTAACCTGGTCTAGTGGAAGTTCTCCCTGCCTATGGCAGAGGTTTGGAACTGGTTGATCTTTAAGGGATCAAACCAACCCAGACCATTCCATGCTTCTGTGATCTGATCTGATCCTCTTTATCCCATTGCCTCACTTTAAAAAATAAAAATTGAAAAGTTAGAATCTTATTTCTTTTTCTCTCTTCATTAAGTTAGACAGCAAATTCATTAATCAGCACACCTCCTTGGGTCCAAGCATACCTTCCTGCATATTCCTGCGTATGAAGGCCAGTTTTATTCTTCAGCTGTGATTAGTGAAACGTTTTGTGAAGGAATAGATTTAAGGCAGACAGTTGCATGTGAGGCCTGAAAGGGCCATTTCAGAATGCAGTGATTTTTAATCAGAATGCATTGCTTTTTGAGCACGTGCTTTTTAAATGTCCTTGCATGGGAAACCATACCTAAATTTCATAAAAGGGCTTTGACACAACTAACTTTGGAAGTGAGTAATGACATATAAAAAAATATGTGCTCTACCTTTGTTCTAACCTTCTATTAATGGGAAATTTTTTCCTAAAATACATTGGAAATGTCTGCCTAAAATACTTTCTATGATGATTTGAAGTTCTTTTAATCAAAATGGAAGAAGCTTTTGAAAAGACATGCAACTCTGTAACCATAAAAATTAGAAATACTGTCCTTGGAAAAATTTAGCTTTAAAAAGTAAATGTCTGTTTAAGTGATCATAACTTTTGACCAGATTTAGTTTTGCGTAGTGGTTTATGTTCTTAACTAACAAAATTAAGTAAAGCTTTTACTTACTTTCATAAGACAGCTGTGCATTCTTAAGTGCATCAGTGCCAGCAGACCTAAGTGGAGTTGGGATTGTGGTTGCCTTTCCTGGGCGTACAGAAAGCTACTGGGAATGGCACTGGCTGTGCATGGGCTGTGTGCTGAGCCTTGCTGTTGCTTTGGGGCCATCTGCTGGAGTCTTCCACCAGGAGCCTCAATTCTCCCACCCCTGTGTTTCTTCAGGCACATCATTTGTTTCTCCAGTGAATCTATTTTTTTTCTCCCCTGACTCTTATGAATGCCTGACTCGAGGCAGTTTCCATCCCCAGATTGTTCCTGGGCTCCTGTGTCTTAACTGTAGTAGGGAGCAGCAGCAATTTATCTGACAATTTACTTTTAGGTAAAGGAGTTGGTCTGAGAAAAAAAGAACAAAACCCAACAACAAAACCTTTCAAACAAGGGATTTTAATTGGTTTAAAAGGAGCCTGTTTCTGGAACTGTCTACTGTGGGTGTGATAATACTATAACTTATGCTTAAGTGGCTAAGGTGAATGAGAAACATCTCTGCCAACTTGAGCAAAGAACAAAAGCTCCATAGATCACTTCTAAAAGTTCAGGAATTATTGTTTCAGATAAAGAAGCTTCTCACTGTTCAGAATAATTGTGGGGATTTTTTTTGTTTGGTTTCTTTTGTTTTTGATTTTTGTGTTGAAGTCTATATTATGAGGAAGTTCAGTGCTCAAACATAAATACTGTTTTTGCTGGTGTGCCCCACTTTTTATGGTTCTGCAATACAAGATTTTTCAGAGCTCAAATGTAGGTCAGGAGCCAGAGTCATACTAAAAATAATAATATTTTTTTTATTACAGATACTGTTCTCCCAGAAGTCTGTGTCAGAGATGGATGATGTGAAATTGCATCCTTCTTCCCAATAAAGAATTGATTAGGATATCTCCGAGTAGCATGACTTTATCTTGGTATTTGTTGAGTGGTGAGAAGCAGTATATAAAAGGAAATCTGGAAAACATTAGGTTCATAAATTAGTTATCCTTAGATCCATTTTTAAAATCTTATTTCAGACCAGTAGTGTCAATTACCTTATCAAAAAGTGATTGTTCTATGGGAAAGACATCTTGATATTTACTTTTTTTCCTTTTTTAATGGTTGTGGCCCTTTGAGCAGCAGATAGTGAAAATGTGTGTCACCATCTACTGTATTTATCTAAGAAACATTAAAAAAACATAAACAATATCTAAGAAGCATAAAAGCAAGAGGGTTTCACTGGTTCTGGATTTCTGACATTTAGGGTTGTTTCAGGTGAAAGTCACACGCAGACTGTGGAGCGGGAATCTGCCCAGCAATTCCTTGGAGAAGGAAAAGGGGAGTACACAGATTAAGAAAGCTCCCTTCCACGCATTTTTTTTTCCCCTTTTAATTAAGTGTATCCTGTCAGCTGGTCAAGAAATTAATTTGCTCCATCAGATTATGAAACAAATGTTATGTGCTATGCACATTAGAGATACTTTGTTATTTTCCCCATTCCGCTGCCAAAGACTTTCCAAGTAGAACAATGCTTTTGTTTGTACTGACGAAGCTGAAACTGCAGAGAGAAGTATTCGCCAATGGCACAGGTGCCGTTTCAATAATGGCTGTAATCAAACTGTGTCCTTCAGGCTGGTGCTTCAGGCACTGATGACTTTGGTGTTCCTCAGTCTTCTCTAGCTTTTGAATTGCTTTGCATCTTTAAAAAGAATATTGATCATTGCAGATGGTGTTTTAACACTGATAAACAGACAGTGACTCCTCTGACCCTGTCTGTCTCCACCTAGTCCTGAGGACTACAAGGAAATCAAGCGCTCCATAGAACTAAGCCTGTTCTGAAAAAATAAAAATGATGTGTTTTATTCTGTGCAAGCCTATTTCTAGAATAATTTGGAAATAAGAAGTAAATATTTCTTTAAAGCTGCGTTTTAAAAGGGAGGTAAACTATTTTTATCTTTTGTCATTTTCTTTCATTTGTCTTGTGACTTGCAAGTATGTCCTCTGTATCACAATTTTTGCCGTTTTCAGTTATTATGAAATTTGTCAGCATAGAATAAGGACCCTGAATTTTCCACTTGACTAACTTCGTAATTTATAAATTCACTAGGGATTGATTGGTCAGAAACAATTAGTATCTGATTGGTCAGAAACAATTAGTATCTGTAACTTGAACTACATGTTCAAAAGGGATCAATGCTTTAAGTTAAAATGTTATTCAAAAGAATAATGGCTGTGTTCCTGGATGAAGAACACACCTGCAAATCTGTTCCTTACATTGAAGGATTTTATGGATAATTTGATGCATGGGAAGTGTAATGGTTTAATTATGATGGACTTTCAGAAGTGCCTTCAGAATTTTAGGCTGCTTTTAATAGCTTTTGTTGTAACCATAGCAATCCTTGTTTTTTGAAAAGCAAAGCAGAAAGGTCAGTGTTCTTGATGGGTGATTCTATGGTGTTTCTCTCTGCATCTTTCAGATCTGCCTTTTCTCTCTCTGCACAGTGCTACCAGAATCTACAGGATTCTAAACGATAAATTCCCATGACTGAATTGTTGGAATTAGTAGACCCCAAGAAACAAATGACTACCAGAGAGTCTTACTGCACATCATGGTTGGCAGCTAGTTGTGTGCGTGGGATGACACACATTAGTGCAGTGTCACTGGGGTGGCTGAACCTGACCCCGTGGTTCCCTTAGGGTTTTGGATGCTGCCGGAATGCTGTTCATACGCCTTTAAAATGACTGGTGTTCCCGGGCCAAGAGTAGTATCTTGGAGAATAATTTTGCTGTGAGGTCATGTGTTACTCCAGTGGATGTTGTTAACGTGTTGGCGGATCTTATCAATACATTTTGGGCACATTCTAAACGTACACTTGAAATGGCAGCTTAATCTCAAGGGCACTGAACTTTGACAGAAAGTCATAGTTTGATATTTCCTGGCAGTTTAGCCATGAAATGATGACTTCCAGAAGAGACCCCTTCCAGGTCTGCTTCTCATCAAGCCTTGCCCCCCTGTATTTAAATATGTTACAAATTTATGTTTATTACTCTTCATTTTACAGCACCACATGTAAAACTAAATACACACATAGAAATACTAGCACTTTAGAAAGGGATATGCAGAAAATATATGTATTATGGTTTAATGCCCGAATTTTTTCTGCTATTTATAAAGCCTAAAGGAGGTAGGATTCTGGAATTCTTTTGAGTTCTAAATATGTGTAATTTAAGATTTTTGGTATCTTAATGTTGTAGATGTATTGCATGCTGTCCTCCGTGCAATTGCAACTATTTAATATTCAAGCTTTTGCATATAATATTGGGCCTAGTTAACAGTTAACTGGAATTTCATTTATTATTTCTGTCAATGTGCAAAACAATTGTTTTGCCTCTTTCTGACTTCTGTCACTGTTTTCAGAAATGTTTTGCATGCTGATAGCAAGCACTTGCTATGTATAGTTTGAATGCCCCAGTAAGAGCTGTAAGATAAATAATTTTATGACTGTATTAACACTGGAATAGCACACTGGAATGCAGTGTGCTCTCAGGCACTGGGCTTTGGCTTCCTCATGCTGTTCTGCAGTGATATATCAGAATTATGGTACTATGATAGCTTTCCTCTCCCAAGGCTCTGGCCTTCAGATGTGCCACAAAATGTTACCATCTCTCAAGTCTTTTTCATCAATGAATTTTGATGGATCCTTTTTCTGTAAGTTACCTGACAGAATCTGAGATGTCACTGCAAGATAAATAGGGTTTCTTTTTCCCACAGTATCAAAAGACTATTCCCAGAAATGTTTTGATGCCTTGTGGCTTTTAGAGTTGGAATCAAGTGGGCAGCTGAAAAGTAGAGCACATGTCTGGCAGCTGGGGGCTGTTACCCACAGCAGGGTTGCTTGTCCGATTAATAGTTGATTACATATATTTTTTTAATGTTACATAGAGCCACTGTATTCCTGATTAGGAGCTTTTCCTGTAAGGTTTGGTGTATGAAGCGTCTAACATCCTTTATTACTTCAACTTAACCTCTCTTACAAGGAACTTCTTTGCTCATTGAGTCTTCAAGTTTGAAGTCCCATTTTGAAACATTAGTGTTTTGAACATTAAACCACCTTGAAATGCCTCTCAGACGCAGGCCTCAGAACTGATTGTAACTTTTCTTGAACCATTTTCTCTTAATGTTACCTTGTTTATTTCAGGGCAGGTGAGTTCAAATGATACAGGGGAACTTTTGGCCTTGCTATAGATGATTAGAATTTCCACTAACAGCCAAATTGACTGCTGGAATAATAGAAATAATTATCCTCATAACTTTCAGCCTGAAAAGCTCTGTTGCATGGTGAGGGGACAAAGCTAAAGCTCTTTAAGCATAGTGTGGGTTTCACTTTGGAAATTTAATCTGTTTAGACTTCTTTTTTGAGGAAATGGAGTATTGAGCATTCCTGTGTTTCATGGCATGCATTTAAAGAGATTTTTGTATTTACAGAAAGGTTTTCTCATCATAAAATTAAAAGCTGCCTGTTGCTTTCTTGAATCTCTTCATTCTTTTCTTCTGGGGGCACTTGAACTTTCCATCATGCTTAAAGCAAACTAAGAAGTCAAGTTGCCATAGCTTTTAAGCATCACGTCTTTCCCTCAGCAAATACTTTCTCTCCCCTGGAAATGGAAATATGTCTGTTTGCTGAATCCCTCTGCTTTCACCTTAGGAATGTTCACCTGTCCTGTAGTTTCTCTTCCTTGTTTCTAAGCTGTGATACATGACGGGTGCCATGTTTCTCCCCCCAGCGCCCCTAGAAAAGTGCAGCTGAGAGTTGAATGTGGAAAAGCTCAAAAGACAATGGCAAGACTGATTTCTGTGAAAGCATCTGTCAACTATACCCTTAAATAATTAAAGGAGAAAGTCATAATGGGAACCCTGGTGAGAGCACTTATCCCAGCTTCAGGTCTTTCTCACGGTCCTCATCTTACTTGCCAGCAGTGATGAAAGTGCCTCTCAGACACACTGGTTTTAGCAGAAAGGAGCTTGAAAAGTCATTTGGGGGGCATCAGGTGAGGAGGTAGGCCAGTTGCTCAGGTCTGGTATCACTCTTGTGGCGTTTGCAATAAATCTTTGTCCAGGTCAGTAGCTCAAGGTATGTTTGCTTCTTCCCCATTTGTGTATTTATCAATCTGTTGATTTTTAGTCCCTTTCACTGTTTCACTCTATTCACAATTGAAGAACAAAAGATGCTGTCAAAAATATCAGTATTAGTTCCCTGTCAATAGAGGGGTTTTTAGAGAGCTAGAAATGCGGGTATTTCTTTATGGAACATTTAGAACCATAGCCCTGATTGGTACTGCCATACAATTAACCTCCAACTTTTTGTGCACTAGTACATCAGCTGTCCAAGATTGTGGCATAGTGCCTTTCTCCTTTGGTGTGGAGGCAACGTTTCCTTTCTTCTGCCTTGTTTTGTTTCTTGTTGAAAGAAATACTATGTATTTAAGGAAAATAATTATTACAAGTATTTCTTTTTAAAAAAGAGTATTTTATTTAGAAAGATTTATTTCATTTAGGTTTGATAACAGTAAAGCAGAGGAATAGTCTAGTCTTGGCAATTTTTCAGAAGCTGTGTTTTACAGTCTGAGAACCTTTAGTAATTTTCTTTTAATATTTGGATACTAGATGATTTAAACTCTGATGCCTTAAATCTGCTGTTACAAGAAAAGTGGGATGGTTCTCTAGTGAGTGCTCAGACCAACTGTATAAAACTTCAACTACAAACCAAGTTTTACTTGTATTGGACCACTCAGTTTCTAGAACATTTTTCTTCTCCCCCATTAAAAGAACATGTCTCCAGAACTGGCTGATAAAAAAATGACACCCTTTCCCCAAGTTAAGCCCAGTGTAAAGAAAACTGCAAAAATTCTCTTCATTTCTAGTGGTGGGTGATGCCCTTACTGCACATGTGAACTCACCCCTTCCATGGCAGTCGTGTTGCTGTGTTGGGGTTTCATGTTAATGATGAGGCACATTGGAAGCTTGTTGTGAGCTAGCTGGGGAGGGCTGATAAATTTTCTGCAGTCCAGTGGTTCGCATCTCTTGGTCATGCATTTGTTTTAAATGTAGAGTATTCATTTTCCACTTTCTTACTCAGTACCTGTCATCTTTTTCCTGTTAATCCATGTCTGTTCTCAAAGGAACTGATACCTCGTTGGAGGATGCAATAACATTGCTTTTTGTGAGTAGTTAACCTTTCCTCTTGAAGCATCTTGACGTCTGGTTCGCATTTCTACTGCAATCATAACCTTTGCCAAGACCTTACAGGCCTTTCCTTCAATAATTCTGGTTCTGTATCCTAAATGACTTTTGATTCATTGTGTGCTTTGTGCTTTGGTACACTGCCCGTATTTTAAATCATTTTTCCAGACTTTAACCTCCCAGAAGAACCAGGTAAGTGTGATAGAAGCCTTGCCTATTTAGCTGTATAGTTAACCTATTTTTCATAGTATCAGACTACCCTGCAGTGTATGTGATCTTTCTTATGGAATAAATCTGCTTTCCTACATGAGAGCCAGAAGACAGCATTTCTTTGACAAGGAGTCGTGGAGCTGGTTAAAAATTATGCCATTGTTTCCTTCAGGAAGCACCAACTCTACTTTGCCTTAGGAGTTGGAACAAATACATATTAACAGGAAGCTCCATCTGATAGAGCTAAGCTAAGACAAACAGAGCATTTGCACTTTGTCTGTTGGAGGGTTTTTGATGGTAAGTGACAGCTGAGAGCAGTGACCTGTCTGCAAGCTTGACCTGTGTTGGACATAACAGAGAGGAAACGTGTGTTGGACAGGAAACTGTTGTAGCCAGTTCCTGGAGGGAGTCATGCTTCTTTGCATGAATGTGAGTGTGCTTCCCCTTCTTCTGGGCATCCTCCTGCCACAGAGAAGCTGGAAGATGGGGAGGGGCTGTACCGCTCCTTCCTTCCCCTGCCTCAAAAACAAAACAGAAGAAGAGATGACAAATCCTTAGAGGAAAACATGCAAAGAACCTGCATGGCCAGAGACTTAAACCACTATTACATATATATATATTTTTTATTGACACTAAAGTGCTTCTCTATGCGTTTATTCTTTTTTGAGCTTGTTTCATCTTCAGATATGGTTTGTGTAGGTTGCCAGTCTCTTAACTTCTTGCTACAGTGATTTTTCTCTTTTTTTTTTGCTAATGCATGAACAACTACTGCTGTTAATAAAATTAATGCATTATTAGGAGTGTTAAAGTTGGTTTAGGGTATGGGCAAAGTGGACTTGAGTACAGGGCTCCTTCTTTCTAACCATGTACCTTCACCAGACCATTCTCTTACAAACTTTTTTATTTTTAGTGGAGTAAATGATGGAGGACCTCTGCTGTCCACCAGCTGGATAATTAAATGCTTCTTTAGCTTTCTGTCACTGTGCTCTGGTATTCCATAGTCATGACAGAGTTAGTGTTCTTTAAGTATTCAGTTCAGACTTGTTTAAGTGCTCAGCATAAGACCTACGCATACAAGATGTTTACTTGTGTGAATTTCATTAAAGATGAAAGTTTTCTCTGCCTTGTGGAATCCTGCTTCTTTTGTAAAAAACAACCCTGAGTTTCTCACCTTTAAAAGCATTGGTTAGTATTTGTACTTGACACTATACCGTGATGATCCCATAAAATAAATTGCCATCCTGTATTCGATTCCTGGTAATGCCCTTTATGTTCATAGACTTCTTTCTTCTCTTATTATCAGCTGTCCTTGATTTTACAAGTTCTACCTGTTCCCCTTCTTTTACCTTTTCTTAGGTCTTTTTTTCTCAAGCAGTCCCAAAATACGTTGAGTGAAAGAACATAAACCTGATGCCTTGCTGCAGTAAGAAATTACTTGATATGGGTTAATTCTGAATGTTTTCTTGTTTGTACTGTGGAAATGACTATGTGAGATGGTTGGGGTTTATGTTGGCTTGTAGTAGCAAAAAACCTGTTGAAGTTTTTCATGCTGATTTTCCTGATGTAAATTTAAGGAGTTACTTTGCTGGCATGGGACGCAGCAGAATGTATGACAAAATGGAAGAGGTTTCAGTGTGTCTCTTACCTGAAGTTGTCTATCTAAATCCTCATTGCAATAATGCTGTTTGTAACCTGGAAAGCTGCATGAAAATGTCCTTTTCTGATACCATTGACCTTTGAGTTCACAGTCTGAAATATGTCAGCAAGTATAAGCCATGGGGATGAAAGATAAAATAATAATGCTGTCATGTGTTTTAATGAAATAATGTGAACTGGATATGCAGCAGCATTATAGTTTGCAAATTATGATGATGGAGATAAGAATCTGCCCAAGTTTAATCTGCACACTCGTGTTGTTCATTGTCAATGTCATCTTTCCAGTTCTTGTAAAGCTCTGTACTTAGAGGACGTTAAACTTTAAATTACTTTGTTTGCTTAAGAAAGGTGTCATAGTTAGAACCTAAATGGCAAAAAAATCTTATTTACTCTGTAGAAAATCCCACAAACTAACAAAATCCCACAAAACAAAAGCTCCCCTGAGTTACAAGGTAGATGTATGTGATCTGATGAATGTGACTGAACAGAGCTGTGCATTCAAAGAAAGACAATCTAGTTGTGTAAAAATAAGGGCAGACAGAGATTCAAGAAGGAGGCTTAGATAGAATGGTAAGCACATAGAAGCACACTAAAGACACTTTCTTTTTTCACTGGATATTTCTTTTTTGGTTACAGTCATTTTTTCCAGTAGACAGAGAGGATGAACTGCAATTAGCCACTGACCTCATGCAAACAAAAAAAGCGCAGATGCTTTTTACCTGGCAGTTACCAACTAAAATAATATTCCCTGTATGCAAGGGCACCAGTAGTTGGGTATCTTCAAGACTGATTGCTGTAATGTATAAAAATGGTTAGAAAAACCAGATTTAAGGCAGCTTGTGACATTGAACAAGGAAAAACTGTCTTTCTGGATTTTTAGAGCTTAAGCTGATATAAATTGAGCTGAACTTTGCATGTCCCTTCTCATCTATTAAATGTATTTAAGATCTCAGCTCAGTTTATATCCTAATGGCAGCCTTTTCCTGGTTTATGGAGAGACTCCCACTGGGGTTATGTAAGAAACACTGCAAAAGGGAATGAAATCTACCCACATTTTAGTGCTGGTTTTGATGATAACAGCTGCATGTGCATGAGATTGTATTAATCTGGTGAGTAAGTACTTCCAGCATGTCTCATGCACCATTTTTTTTAAATGTTCCTGGTCATATCACTGGACATATTTTATAAACCTTTATCAGTTCTCCTACCTGTGACATTCACTAAATGAGCATTGTTATCTCTCAGTAAGTGGTTTATTGTTCCTTTGATCATTCCACACTCTGTTTCAAGCCACAGGAAAGACATCCTAAGGTTCAAAAATCATAGTTAAATATAGAAAAAACTCAGCAGCTCAGGTCTGAAGGCTGCACAGTACTGATAGCTACCTATAATGTGTCAAGTTCCTGCAGCTGACACTGAGGTCAGGGAAAAAGCCATAGGTCTGTCTGTAAGTCAAAATATATCCTAAAATAGTCACAAAACATTAAATCTACTTTAATTTTTAATATATTTCCTGTCTTTTGCTAGGCACATGTGCTGGCTGGCCATGTTCCCCTGTCTGCTGAATGATTCTTTTGTGGAAATGCTCTAGCTTCTCCAACCTGTTTGAAACAAAAAATCACCTAAATTGTCTGACTGACGCAATGAAGCAAGACAAAATTTGTTATTTATTAAATGCTTGCCCACATATACACACCTATGCAGACATTGCCTCTTGTAACTCTCTATACACAGTGTCAGTGTTCATGTTTTTCTTTTTGTTGAGTGGTGTAGCACAGACACACAGCCCGAGTCCAGTTACAGGCTGGGAATGTCCATGAGCTCAGAGTGTGACTGTAGTGCTGCTCCCTGGTGCTGTTTCATGCACACTGAGAGCTCCACTCCTGGGTCTGCCTCCACCAGGTATGCAGCTGCCTGGGAAAACTGAGCTGAAAAGACAACCAGAGCAACTGGCTTCAAGTAAAATAGAGGACACAGCTCTCCTCGTACTAGTCTACCAAAAACTGAGTCCATGGAAGAAAATACCTGCTTTGCAATGTCCATGCTGCTTTAACAGTGGTGTTGTGGTTTCAAATCAAGAAGTACGGACATGATCGGCCACTTGCAAAATTTCTTGGTTTAAAAAAAAAAAATGTAGCACGGTAAGATGTGACTTGACCGCAAGGCTAAGTATTTTTGGGTGCATCTACTGATGCAGTAGATGTGATGTGTAGGTGGAAACAGATGCTACTTTGTAACCTAGGAGAAACAACATGAAAAACTTCAGGGGCTATCTCCTCATCTCTAATGCTTGCTTGGCCCCACAATCACAGAGTGAGATCAGGGCTGATGAGAGCCTGAACTCATCACTCTGCTTCCTTTCTTGAAGATGGTCACATTTGTGCATAGAGGGTAAACAAGCAATGGGTTTCAGGAGATAAAAGACTCATGGTTTGCAAGAGATGAGGCCCTGACTGCTAGAGTTTAGGAAATTCTGGTGTTTTCTGACTATCTCTCCTTTAGAGGAAAAAATGTATATTAAAAAATCATATCAGAGTGGAGTCAGTCGCCCATTAGTTTGTCTGATATTTACTATTTGAGTTTACATGCTTAGCATCTACATCATGAGAAGCTTTTTGGTTTTGGTGGGGCACTTTTTTTTTTTTTAATTAATCTAGTAATAGCAATCACAGTGAAGTGTAGTAAGTGTGATAAGGTTATTTTGTGAAAATTGTAATGTTTTGCTTCTCTGAAGCTGGCCAGTTAAATTGCCCCTGGATGATTTTTGCATAAGCAAATTCAAGTTTGAGGCAGAATCTGTCCCTGCAGCTGTTGTTTGTGATTCATTCCTGTGGATTTGTCTGCTGCTTAGGCAGCAGTGAGGATCTGTGTTCCACTTCCGTCTGAAGAAAGAGGAGATAACTCAAAAATGAGGAAAAAAAAAAAAAGATGCCAAACTTCCTGTTTTCTCTTTTACTGATGCCTCACTCCCTTCTTATAGTTCAGAGGTGGAGAAGGGAGCAGCTACACTAATACCAAAATAAAAACAAAGCTGAGTTTCAGAAGGCAACAAACAGTAGGCTCGTCCCAGAGGATGACGACACCATGTGTATTTGTTTAATGTCTTAATTTTGCACCTTCTGTTCCTTATGTGTAATTGATCTAAGTCAAATAGCAATGCCAGTGTAACAGGGTGAGTAGCTCAGCTGTGGTGCTGCACTGGCACCTTGTGGGTGTCACCTCTCTCACGCCAGAGAAACAGACATGAAGCAGCAGTGCCTGACCAAACATCTTTGTTTTGCTTGGCATAATGTGTGTTTGTGGTTATGAATGTGTCTCCTGCATCAACCTGGAAAGAGCACAGCAGTGAATTGTAAGAGCTTTTCTACGAGTGAAAAAAAACCAAAAACCTATTAAGACTGAAATGCGTCCATGTGCATGAAAACCCATAACAGTAGGGAGGTAGTGGGGTGACTGGCACTTGAGGCAATTCTTACCTCAGTCATCAATTTCTCTAATAGGAACAAGCAAAGAGATTTTGAAAATGACTGACCCCAAATTTATTTTTTGGCACTTCAGCACATGAACTTTCAAATTTAACGCTAACTGTTAGGGTTTTGTGTTTGTTTAGGATAAGGACAGAAACGGGATAATCTTTGCTTTGTTGCCCCCTTGTGGCTCCATGTGTTGGCTGAGTTAAGCATTCTAACACGTCTTCTGCCAGTAAGGGACGTAGTAAATGTGAATTGGTACTGCTCATCCCCTGCAACTCATTGTTTGCCTTGTACTCTCATGTATGTTGGACTTAAAATCCAGAGAGCCTTGGCTATCTCTATGCAACTGACACCATTTATGTTCACATTGTCACGTGTATTGTTCTTGTGCCATAGTGAGAATATTGCAGACAGAAGGGCTGGATACTTAGGGAACATTTATGTTTCAAATGACTGACTCACCTTTGCATTCTCCTGCCTTGTCTGCACAGCTTACTTGTGCTTAAGAATGCCCAAAGGTAGAGATACAGGGTGAAATGAGAAGACTTTAGAGGTGAATCAAGCACCCACACACTTACTTATGTTTTGCTTAGGTGAGGTATATTTTTATATGGGTACTTGTACTGATACGTGGTAATCTCAGTCCTATTAATTTCATTATCTATTTGATTTTTGTGCTTGATTATCTACAAACTTTGTCTCCACTATTTGGTAGCACAGTCTCAAAGGCTGGACTTGATAATCTCAAAGATCAGACTTGGTCTGAGAGGTCTTTTCCAACCTTAGTGATTCTGTGATTCTGGCATAATTTTTCTCTCTGTGCTTTGGACTTGCCTATGCTGTATTTTGAAGCAATCATTGAGAGGCGTAGCTTATGTCAGCCTGAACACAATTTTGTTTTCTTGAGTGCTTGGTCTTTCAAAAGATTCACCCAAAGAAGTGCTCACTTCCATGAATAAAAGTAGAGTCTCTGGATGACTTCAGCTGAGCTGTGCCAATCTGATGTCCTGGTTTAATACTTCTCTGGAGTTCAGTTTAATTCACTGTCAGTTCTTTTTTGTTGGGTGTTTTGGATTTTTTTTTAGTTAAAAAATGGTTTACTGTTTTAGAGATGTGTAACTGGATGGGTGATTTAGTTAGTGGATTTTGCAGCAAGTTTCAGTTGAGTACAAAGGATTGGTGTTGCTTGTCTCAGCAGAACTGTGAGAAATACCCTAACAACTAACTTTGTGTTTAACAAGTGGATGTTTTCGGTCTTGCTGATTTGTTGTGTTTTTAAAAGAAACATGAAGTTCTTTGGTAACTGGAAGCTTCCTATGGCTAGTGTGTAGTGGATAGCATCCAGTTTTAGGTGTTAAATGGTTCTCTTCCCTAATGTGTTGCATTCCCTTAGGGAAAGCAGCAGTCCTATGGGGTGGTGAGCACAGCTGAAGCTGCTCTGGGGAGGGATTTGGAGGCAGAGGCTGCAGGGCTGAGCAGCCTTGCTCCCCAGGTGGGGGGAAGGATTTCTGGGAGGTTACAGACAGCTGGGCTGTTTCTTTGGCTGTCCCAATGTTGGAAACCAGGACCCCTTCCCTAAGGACAAATGCATCAGCCCCATCCATGGAAGTGTTCCAGGCCGGGCTGGGTGGGGCTCTGATCAACCTGTTCTAGGGATAGGTGACTCTGCCCATGGCAGGGCTTTGGAATTAGGTGGAATCACACCTAGGTTGTGTTTCAAATGCCAGATATCAGATTTTTTTTTTATTTGGGGCCTTTTAGGGATAAATTATGAAAGACAGTATAGCACAGCATATTAAACTTTGGCTTAGCTGTGATTTCTTTTTCAGTTTATTGGGCTTTGGATCAGCAAAAAGGCAAATATTTGAAGCATGTTTGAGGGTTGTGTGATGATTCAGCCAAAGTAGTCCTTAAAATGGGAAAGAGCAAGAAATGTTCTTTTCATGAGAGGCCAGGAAACAGCAAATCTTGGAGGTAGGCTGAAGCTAGTGTTACCATATGGTTTCATTTGATAATGTCCAACCCGAAACCTCAGTGTCTGAAGAGAAATAAACTATCCAACAGGAAGCAGGATCACGCAAAATTTCCAAGCTGTGTTTTGAGATGGTACAATGCCAATGACATTTCATTGTAAACAGATGATTTAGGATGGCATAATTATCTATTCTCCCTAAAAGTTATTACACTGCATTACATTATTTTTTTTTTGTTCATTTGCAGCTTCCTTATTGTGCTGATATGCCTTATCTTCAGTGTGCTTTCCACAATTGAGCAGTATGCAGCTCTTGCTACAGGGACATTATTTTGGATGGTATGTATGTGGGCATTAATGTGATTGATGTGTGTTTGTTCCTAATGTGCAAATTCTGATCTCCTGACCTAACAACATATAAAAAAAATGTTCCTTATGGTTTAATTGACAAGAGACTTTTCTGCTTTTCCCTAATGAGTCTGTAAAGCTACAGGAATTACAAAAGTCATGGTAATCCAAAAATGAAGTGGTATTCTCTGTGGCCTATACTGAGGACATCTGTGGTGTGTCCAACACATACCGTTATTGTAATTAAGCCTGAATCCCTCCTATTGCTTGGGTCAATACTTTTTTCAGCCATACTGAAGACCAGATACCTGGCCCTAGACGGGAAAAAAATAAGTGGGAATTCTTTCATTTAGTTGATGTCATATCCAGCTTTGTTTCAGAAGTGGAAAACTCATGTCCTTTGACATTAAGACAACTTGCTCTACCTGTCTTATGCTCTTTCCCTTCAGTAGAGAAAACAGTCACCATGTTTATAGTACTCCCATGCTGTAACACAAATGTATCAAAAAATGCTTCAGGAGTATTTGTATCCTGCCAGCCTAGATTTCATTAAAGAGCCTCAGTTTTGAGGTTGGAGAGGCATGATTTTAAGCTTCCAAACTTTTATGAATTTGTTGTACCTCACTAGTGGGCTACCCCTTGCTCAGTCATTGAGTTCTTTGTATTTATAAATAAATGACCATTATTTAACTTATGGAAACACTGTCAATATATTGAGAAAATGCTAACTAGCAGTTTAAATATTTGTTCCAAACAGCTATTGTAGCAATGCTCCAGTAATATCATTAGGTGTATTACCACTATTCACATGAAAAAGTTCACTCAAGACCACCATCAATTCGAATAAATTTTGTGTATTTATCTATGAAATATGCTAAGGTTCTATACCTAATATGAATGCTATAACAATAAGAGTATAGCATATTAAATTTAGTGTCAATCACACTGTTTCTCTATGAAGTGCCTTCTTTGCTGTATATTATTTTTGACTTGTAAGATGTTTGAACTCCTAGGTGTAATGTAATTAGTGCCAGCAAAGATCATCCATACATTTATTTCTGCATTTGCTACTTTTTTTTTTTTTTTTTTTTTTTTTTTTTTTTTTTTTTAGATTTGGCGTTTCCTTTTTGCACAGCTTTAAGTTGTTTTGGGTATTTTACTCCATAGCTAGTGTGGGGTTTTATCCATAATTTCTGCCAATATCTGTGATGAATTTAACTCCTGGTGATGTCTCACTCATCTTTGCAATATATCATTATATTTTACATGTGTATTGTCTTGGTGAAATAACTTCTAGTGACAACACAACTTGCAAGGTTTCATTGCCTGCCCCCACCCTGTGAAACCATGGAGCTTGTGTTTGGTTTATTCATCCTGTGTTGTCTGTATCTGGGCAATACAGGCAGTGTCAGGTGCATGCAAAGCATTCAGGATTACATATCCAGTGTAATATCCATTATGGACTGTGTATTTCTACTGTTCTGTATTATCCTCCTCTCTAAGTAGCGAGGGAACCCGTGAATGATGTGTCAGTGTTCTTGTTCTACAGAGTGAGAAAAACTGTGGTTAATTACTAAAATTGAAATCCTGCTGTCATGGGTTTTATGGGAAATAGGCAGTTGTCTGTGTGTTCAATATTATTGGCACAGTCTGATATTGTTTTCTTAAAGGATTAACTGTGGTAACTTTCATGAAACCTGTGGGGATTATGGGGAGTCATCCGTCCAAAGCAGTAGTTGGGCCAGTGTGCTCTCTGCTCTATCCAGTTTTGGTGGGACTTTCCAAAGAGTTGTGGCATCTTGGAACACAAATATAAATGTCAGAATCTCACTCCTGTTGGCACCTACCCAGTGAAATTTCCTATTCTCTTATTTCTTAAGAGATTTTTCTTCAACTTTAAGGTAGCATTACAAGCTGTCAAAATATAGGTGTAACTGAATTCTTAGGGGGAGATTTAATCACAGAGGGCTAGTTGAAGAGAGACTGCAAAATGGAAAGGAGGAAGTAAAATAAAGTGTAACAGCAAGTAGGGATTACAACACAAAACAGGAAAAGATGGAGTGCAAACTTCCAAACCAAACGATGCTGTAAGGAGAAATGAAAGATTAGGAGGGCACTCCTTCTACTGATCTGTAGTAGGAGTTATTTTCTTTTTTGTGTCTGTAAAAAGATTTTTAATTATTTGACAGTAATGCTTTTTATTTGGAGCCAGAAAATTCAAGTAAGGTAACACTCTCACTGTGGGTGAGCAAAGGAGGGCAAGCAATTTGACTGAAAAATTAGTATTAAATGAGAGGGAGCTCAAAGGAGCAGCAGTGTACCAGCAACCTACCATGAGGATGGGAATCCTGAAGATTGCTCTTGCTTGGGCTTAACTGAGCAGGGCAGTGAAAATGGAGGAACTTTGGCCATGTAGATTTTGTGGTTTCAGACCTCGAGTAATCCCATGAAACTGGAGTTGAAAGGCACAGGAGATATGCATTGAGAAAAGAACAGAATCTGGTCCTCCTGACCGGAAAACTAATTAAACAAGGCCATTAAATGCACTCACAATTAATAGCCATACTGCTTTATTTCCTCCAAATAGCCAAAGTATTTGGCTCTGACTTTGTAAAAGATATGAGCACCTGCATAAATTCAGCAGGTAGTCTTTTTGAAAGCAGGGAGCCTGGTCACATTGAAGTTACAGATAGAAGCTGAGTGTGCTCTTTTTCATAAAAAAGAATTTCATGCCTTACTAATATAGTCGTACAAGATCTTACAATGACATGAAAATAAAAGTTAAAAAAGTTATTGAAATTATATATATGTATTATTTTGATTTTATTCTGGAACTGCTTGTCTTAAAATATCACCTCCCACTAGTCCAGCATGAAACAGAAGATGTTATGCTATCAGTAATTTTAAAGCATTAGAAAACGCTTCTGTTTCTCATAAAAGCAAGAAAAACTCAAGCTTAGCATTGGAGGAATAAACAGGGGCAAGTTTATATGTGTTCCAAGTGGTGTTCCAGATTTAGACAAAGAGCTTACAATTAGCTGCTGAATCTTTCTCTACTTGTCACCACACTTCACGAGGCAAAGAGCCTTGATGAAAGCTATACCTAAATGCAGTTGTAATGGGAGATTAGGAGAGAATTGGCCTTTTGTTCGTTTCTAGAATGCAGTGAAAACTGTTTAAATTTGCATGTGTTTATTTTCCCTTTTTTTCACTAGATGGTGCTGTCGGAGGGGGTTTGACTCCAGTTACTCGTTGGCACTTGCCCAGCGTGAGCTGGAGTCAGAGCCAAGACTGTGAAAGCATCATCGTTTTGAAGAGTACTGTGTACACTTGGCCCGCGTAAAATAGTGGTGCGGGAGAGCTTTTGCCATGACTCATAAAGGGAATGTGGTATATCAATGTAAAAATTGATTTTGAGACTACAATGTCTAAACTATGGAAAAAAAAGTGGTGCAGAGATGTATGTTCCCAGAGAGGCCGTATTTTTCTTTTATTTTCATAAGCAAGGATTTTATGGTGCCAGAACACAGCAGAATGCTGTTATCTCAGCATGATCTAAGAAAATCCAAGTGCCTGATCCAAGGGGATTAAATATTCTGCTGAACCAAGGGATATTTGGTGTGCCTGAAAAAGCTATTTTCTGGTAGGAATCTCATTTCAATATTGATTCCCGCCAAATAAAAAATAAAGAAGAAAAAGGCTGTGTTTTTATGGTGAAAGTATAAACTCTTTCCAGCTTTGTGTTTTAAGTTCCTTTTCTACTTTAGCACGCTTTTTACTGAAGAGATTAAACGATATTTAGACTTTAAAAAATACAAATTAAGATTAAAGGGCAATAGTTTTGGTTTATTAACATTTACTTTATTGGCATTGAAATTATTCCTACAATTATGAGAAACTGGCACAGAGTCTAGGCCCATAGGAAATCTAGTTTATATTGCATTTTTAATATAATGTTTTGAGTATAAACCTTGGCTTTTGTTTGCTGGTGTGTTTTGTGGGTCTTTTGGGAAAGAAAGAGGAAAACACCTACAGCTTTTGCTTCTGAAGGTGGTCTTCACAGAGAATACACAGTTCTAAGGGGTTCCAGCAGTTTTCTTTCCTGATAATATTCCTTGCTTAAGAAGGCCAAAATGCAGACTCACCATCTGCATTGGTGCATTTTCATCCTTTTGAAAAAGTAAATGAATTTAATATCTGTAAAAGATGCCCGGTGACAGCTCTATAGCTTAATCTAGTCTATAGACTCTGAAGAACAACTGTAGCTGAGAAAGGGAAAAAATTGTCTTTGCAGCCTCAGCAACGTCCCCCGGGCTGACCCAAAGTGAGGTCAGCTGGTGTAGAAGATGTGTCTAGAGGGTTTATGGTCTTTAATCTTTTTTCTTTGTTGGACGTGCAGAAAAACCTGTCCAGGAAGTCACTCACTGCAGCCTTTCCTTTCTGTCACTTCCTTCTGTCACTGACAGCTGAAGTGAAGAATCCCAGATTTCAATCAAAGTTGGCTTCTTTACATTTTAGTTTGTAAGAACAATGCCAGCTGTGAGTGATTGGAAGGCTCAGAAAACACGATTAGAAATTTAAATTGCCCTCCCCCCTTTTAATGAGGTAACAGTATAAGAGTAGCTGGAACAGGGATCTCCCCCTGAATCTGCACCCAGGTGCTTCTGGCTGCATTTCAGCCCCTGCTTGTGATGTTTACGGCTGAGCTGTGCTGGCAGATAACGTGAGTGCTTCTAATCTCCCTCACTGCAGAATCAGCTGCGTTGGTTTGAAATGTTGCTGGTAGTAAGATCTTAACTTGTTCCAGCTGTTCTCAAAGCAATCCCTTGTCAACTCCCCTGGCCTGCAGAAGAGAGTTATGTGTTTAATGTAAATGTGATGTCTAATTCCTGTGGTTCAGAAGGTTGCGTGAACATGCTTAATTTCTGCTTTATGTCCATTCTGAACAGTCAAAGGGAGCCAAATCAGATGCTTCTAAAGTGGAAATAAGGCTGTCTGTTAGGGACAGCTGAACCAATCTCATGAAATGGATGCTCTTCTATTACCATTAAAAAAAAAAAAAAGACAAGAAGACAAAGCTCTTGCTCTGGTTCGGTGTAGATGAAATCTGAGTTAAGGAGGAATGAAGAGGTGATATGGAATGAAAGCATGCTAAGACCAGTAAGGGAGAGATAGCTGGTTTTGTTTTGACATGTGCTAAAAATCAAAAACTTGTAGAAGGGTGCTGGGGTTGCCCATTAAAATCTGCAGAGGGCAGCATTGGACCGCGCTGTGTTCTCCTGAGGTGGCTGCTTCTGACCTTGGATGGTGTCCTGAACTAGATAAAAATATATTTTGGAAGAAGTGAACTCTTAATAAAAAAAATGTTTTTCCATATGGGCTTAGGGAAATTTTATATGAGTAATTAGCAATCATAATTTGTGGAGAGAGATGGGAGAAAAGGGCAGTGTAAACATTGGTGCCAGAGAAAACTCTGGCAACTTTGTGGTGGAGCCACAAAATTCATGCCATTTGGTCTACTTTATTGCTCATCCTGTGGATGGCTTTTAGAAAAAAAAAAAAAAAAAAGAGAGAACAATTAATGCTTTCAGTGAAATGAATTGGGCAAGTGTTTGCATGGAGGAGAAAGAAAAAATTCTTAAACTTGTTAAAACACAGAAAGACTTCCAATATGTTATGCCCTGCCAGGTACACTCCTGGTATTATTAGATGTTTCCTATTCCATTGGGATAAAAGAAAAGGTTTATATTTCTAAATTTCTCTAAAATTACCACCAAGAATGGCCTTTAGATATAGATGATAAGAATAAGCAGCAGTTTTTGTAGCAAAAGCCCACACCTCTTCTTACATGTATCAGTGCATTTCATCTAGAAGATCCAAACAGTATGGGTTTGAATTCTTATTTTAGTCTGCGACAGCAGAGTGGCTTGGATGAAGAAAATTGATTACTTCTGTTTCTGCCTTTTCTATAAAGTTTGGGATGAAAAATCGCTTCTCTGGGGTTTCTATACCTGGAGTTGTGTGGTGGCATAACTGAACACTGTCATTTAAAATAAAGTCTGCAACTACATCACTGTGCATGAAGGAATCAGAATTTAGCACTTATCCCCTTTGGGATGAGGTGGCTGTGAGGTACCAGGCAATTTTGGGGGCTCAGGCTCTGAAGACTAAGACAGGCTCTGGGAAGAGCAATGTTCCTGGAGTTCAGGGTGGGGCTGGTGACAGATTGTGGGCCAGCACAAGCCACTGGTGATGGATTGGTGCCGTCTGCTGGCTGCTTGGTGGCCCACATGATCTGACATGGTGATCTCCCTCCCTGGCAGCGTGGGGGTCTATGCCAGAGACAGAAATAAGAAGGGTGCCACGTTGTCCTTTTGTGCAGAGCGAGCATCCCAGCTTGTCATGTTTGAGCTGCAGTAACATGAAAATTTTCAGGAAATGCTGTCTTTAAATTTTTTGCAGGGTTTTGATAAATAGGGGATGTATTCTCTGGGGTTACTAGTTTTTCACCTGTTCCCAAGAGCTTGTATTTGCTTTCCTAAGGCAGACAGTAGACCAGTTGTTTGTTTATTTTTAAGAATAGGTACATTCCAATAAATTGTGTCCAAAGGTGCAGCTAAGAAAATGCCATCACTGAAAATGGCATGTTTCATTCAAAGTTACATTTATTATTCACTTTTGTCAAGCTTCTGACTTACAGGTTAAAGTTTGACTAAACTTTTCTGGGGTGTAAATCCATGTCAAACTTGGAACATTTGCTTGGTAAACTCCAGAAGAAACATAGTAAACATATTTTCTTTGAAATTATACATATTTCTCACTATTTATTATTTTAGTAAACAAGCAAAGAAATACAAATTCCATCTTGGAAAAAAAATATTAAAACTGTGGAATACTGGTGCATGCTATAGCCAAGCAGGGAAAAGAAGGATTTTTAAATTTAGGGTTTATCTGCATTAGTGTGTAATGTTTGCAGTGACAGGTGTTTCCTTTATGCCTTGCCCAAATGTCTGGAAAGTAGTTTGTCATTAAGTGCTACATTCAGTGTGTATCTCAATTTCGGTATAACTGGAGGGTCTCTGGCTTTGTTAGGTCCTTGTTTTCACATCTGACCTTAGCCAGCTGGAGTCTATTGTTTTAAGCGTAATGTAACAGCTGACATAACATAACGGATATCAAGCCCAAAAACTGAAACAGTGCCGTGAACTGAGGCAGAGGGAGGGGAAAGGGAGAAGCTGGGAGGAGAGGCAGGGGCAGAACTAGCTTCATGATTCAAAGTGGAAGCTTGCTGGCTTGTTTTCCCAGGGGGAATTAGCTAGGAAATAATGGGATGAGTCTGTTGAAGTTCTATTTGCAATTGATTACATATGATAGACTACTGAGACAGGTTTGAATTTGCCAGCTGTCACTAGCTGGTGGCTCTTGAATGGCTTTAAGTGGCCCTTGGTAGGCAAAACTGGAATAAACTACAGGTGTGGTGTAACTGTAGTGCAGAAAAGCATTGAGTGCCAGTGCCTAAAAAGAAGGGAGGTTCCAGGAGTTAGTAGAGAGAAAATAACTTAAATTGAATGTATTAAGAACTTTATTTTGCAACGTTGGGTTGAGTGGGTTCAATTAACTGGCTAAAAACCCCAAATCAACTGGACTTCTTGGTGGCTTTCTTTTTCTTGGCAGTTTCTAAAGTAAACTTCCATGAGTTTGTTTTCCAAAAAGCTTCGTTATTTTGTTTCTTAACTTCTGTGTTTGACAGGAGCAGAGTGCATCTCAGCACTGAGAGCTAACTGCTCTTGGAAGGGGTATGAGTAAATGAACATCCTGTCAGCAATTTTCCAGGCCATGAAAAAAGTGACAAATGTCTGACTTTGTGCACAGATAGAGAATGACAACATGGGAGAATACTCATACTTCTTCATATGTTTTTATGTATATGCTTCTTTACATATGTATTTATATACAGAAGGTTTATTTTTCATCAATAATTTGAAGAAAAAAAGTACTTCTAGCTGAATTTCATTTGTATTGAGTAGAGCCTCTGACAATTCTGCCCTATTGAGATTTTATTCCATCGCTTTAGATGAGAGGAGGGAAAAAGGCAAGACTGTATACTGGTTGTTTTTTTCTTCAATGTATATGTGCAGAGGCAACTAAATTACGTTCTACTTTTATAAGTGAAGTTTTTATGGCATGAGACTTGCAATTGTGCAGTGTGTTTAGCTTTGTGTGTATGAGTCGTCATCATGACTTCAGTGGAGCTTCCTGTGTGCATAAATATTAACAGGATCAGGATGTAGTAGGAAAGATTTCTTCAACAGAGTCTACTTGTACTTAGGGGTAACCTAGGAAGCATGAGTTTGATTTATGTAACTGCAAACTGTATTTATCTCACATTTAATGTTTTAAGTGTGTTTTTATCTAATTTACTTTTATTTTGGTAGTATAAAAAATGTCATCATGGCTGAAGCATGTGTTGTGTTAAACTTGTCTTGCACAAAGAGTTTCTAGGATTGCTCCTGTTGTACTATGAGGCCCAATTCTGCTTTATCTCAGTAATCAGAAAGGCCTTGTGAAAGTTTATTAGAGCTGTTGATTCAGTGGCTAGTAGTATTTAGCATGGGCATTTACACTTTATCTCAGCTTATAAAATAAATGAATTTAATTGTGGAGCTCAGAACCTGGTGTTTGTACTGAGCTGCTGGAGGAGTCTTGATAGCCCAGAGAGCTGCCACGTACTGCATTTTCTTTTCCGTGTTCGTGGCATGTCCTGCGCCTTGGGAGCAAACAAGGATGGGTGCCCCTGTGCCCTGACAGCCACAGCAGTCAGAGCCTCTGCAGCAGACTAAGTTCTGTAGGCTTCTGAGTTCCCTCTAGGGAACATTTATCCAAGTATTGGGATAAATGTCCTAAAACTTCTGCACTGCTCAGCTGTCCCCACTGATCACTGGTTTCAGGGACCGCTGCCTTAGTGCATTGCTTGCATCAGGTATTTCCTTCTAACCCATTGACCAGGAGCATATTTTTAAGAAGATGAGGAACCAAGGGCTGGTATTGGCGCTCAGAAACAGCCGGACTTTGAAGTACTAACAAAATAACCAAAATGCCTGTTTTCACACCCAGTCTATGAAAGCAAGCTATGTGCTGCCTCACTTTGATGGTTTCCCTTATGCTAATGATACTGAGGCTGGCTGGCCTCTTTTTTTCCTCCAGCATGTTGTTGACATCCTTATTAAGCTACCTTTCAGAAACCCTCCTTTTTGTTGTTGTTTCTGTCAGTTTGACAGAATGATGCATTTACATGTGGAATGCATGCAAAAGGAGTTGATTTACTTGTCCTTTATTCCTCTGCAGCTGTTTCCCAGATCAAGGTGAGAAAGGGTGTCTGCTGTAGAAGTGATTTGTCTGTTCCATGGTTCCCTGCAGCACGGGTGGGTACAATGCATTTAGATACTGTTTTGGCTGCAACGTTGCAGACCAGTTTTAAATGGGGGGTTATGTGTGTATGATGACTGACCTCCATCAGGCCCACAGGCAGGGAGCTTGACAGCTACCTTCTAGGAGCTGCTCCAAGTCATTGATTTAGTACATGGAGCTTGGAATGAGTTATACTTAGTGGCCAAGGCTGGGGGAAAGGGAGGAGAGAAAATTAAATATTTACTAATCTTACTTCTGTAATGCCTTACAAACATGAGTGTGCTTAACCTCGCAGCATTCTTGGGAGGTGAATATTAGCAGTTTTATGTGTAAAATTGGGTGATCCATAGCTTTTCCACTCTAAGTTGGCTTTGTGAGATAAATCCTTCAGAGAACCCAGCCTGCACTTTCAAGAGAGGGTTTCAGCCTACATAAACTGGCACTGCCACCTGAAGAAATGATCCTGCTGCTCCATTCCTTCTGCCAACACAAGCATTTATGCAGGTCTGTTGTCAATTGCCTTGGAGAACCCAGATGGGTTCAAATTAACCTTTTTTTTGGCCAGATGAGATTGCTTCTTTTGGCAACAGTTCTGGCTTAAACTGTTTGTGGAACTGTAGAGTAAGATTTGTTAGCTTTTGATAGTTAAAAGTGTGATGGAAACTTTATCTGCAACACAATTTACAAGCAGACTCATGTGTTATTCTTCTGAGAAAGGACATTGTTGTTGTTTCCATTACAGCCCTGCCTGTAATATGGAGTACAACACCTAGTAGAGTGTGGAGCCACATGCTCTAAAAGATATCTCCTACCCTCATAGGTCCTGCAGGCTAAACAAAGTGGTTGAAAAGGTAAGGGGAAGGAAGTTCTGAGTGGGCTCTTGCACAGCAAGGCACTGAGGCAGAGAAAACGTGACTTCCAGAAGTCCCATCTTTGGCCTTCTCCAAGGATTCTGGTTCAGTGATGGGTCTCAGCAGTCACAACACTGTAAAGGAAAACGTATTTAACTTGTCTCATTTCTTAACTTAGAACTGTGAAGGTTTTGGTTTGGGTGGTTTTTTGGGTTTTTTGGTTGAGATTTTGGCCCTTATTTTAAACACTGAAGCTTGTGCCACTCATGTATTGATTTGACTGAATAATGAATTAAATTTTGATTTGTTTTGCTGCAGGACAGCAGGATTGCAGCCTGACAGCTGATTGAGGCCAACTTGGCTGAGATTAAATTTATCCTGCAGGTCTAGGCCAGCCTACCATAATCCAGAGCTGGTTATTGAACCTGAGTTGGCAGCTAGGCCATCTCTGCAAACAAAAGCTGTTTTGTTGAAACTCAGCTAGAACAGGCAGGGTGTAGGTAGGTTTGCAGAAGCATGACTCTGTGGAAATCTTAAGAAGCGGTCATCTGCTAGCTCTTTGCTGCAGCCCCTTTATGGGATTTACCACTGCCTGGAATTGGGTTGTGCTGTGTTCACTTTCATAGCTGCAGTGCCCAGCTGCCCCAGAAAGCCTGTTTTATTTTTGCCATCAAAGATGGTTAAACTTACTGTGGTTGTAACAAAGAGGGCAAAGAGCACTTCCACCACAGGTTACCCTTGTTCAGCTTGGTGGGTGGTAATCTCCAAGATGAAAGTGCAGGAATGACGAGCAGGGTGGGGCAGTATCTTCAATCTCTTTCTGTCTTTGAAGTGATGGTGGGCACGTGGTTGCACATGTCAGTGTAGCCCAGTCCCACAGGGTATAATTGTACTATTATGTCATCGTTATTATTAATAAAGTAACAGGCACATTTGAGGTTGAATTACTGCAATTGTTTTGATAAAAAGGGGAAAAAAAAAAAACCCTACAAGACCAAGCCCCAACTCCTCTGTAGAATAGTCTCGAAACAGCAACTTACCTTATAAGATTCCTAATGTGTGTTTCTATGTGTATTAATATATATATATAAAATTTTTTAAAAGCTCCTTGGATATGAGTGGGATTTTTCAGATGCAATGACACGTGTTTTCATACTCACATGTTAGGATTCAGCTCATTAGTGAAACAGTTAAATATTTAACCACCATGAGTCATACACCATTTTAAAACAAACAG
This sequence comes from Chamaea fasciata, assembly GCF_029207755.1. NCBI lineage: Eukaryota > Metazoa > Chordata > Aves > Passeriformes > Sylviidae > Chamaea > Chamaea fasciata. The sequence goes on along the minus strand of NW_027094092.1, from coordinate 15,413,463 downwards.
AGTTTAAAAGGATGTAGAGAAATAACTCCTCTCTTACTCCTAATTCTGAACTAGCTTAGGGAGTTGCTATCTCATCCACGAGGAAAAAATATTAAGAAAATTAGGGGCAGTGTTCCGACTATACAAGTCAACTTATATATATGTATATTGTATATATGGTATGTGCTTACAAATATGTTTGTGATACAGTGAGTAAGGTGGAGGGAGTTGATCCGGGATCTTGTAAGTCTTTCAAGCACCAGAAGTTTGCAGCAGTAATTGAAATTAGTAACTTTGTAAACAGAGACCTGTATTTCTATTTTGGCAACAGAACTAGGAAACTCCATGCTACATTGTAGAGAAAATGCTTCCAAGTAGTATAGCAATAATGTGAAATTTCCTTTCCTCTTCTTAATTGATTGTGTCAGGTTCATGGCCAATGAGAGTCAGAGGTGAGAGGCTCAGCCATGCATCAAGTCACACAAAAATGCACACTGTGTCCATTCTGTTGAACAATTCCCAAAACAAACAGGCAGTCTGTCAATCTTTACTTTGTCAAGGTCAACAAACCATGGTACTGAAATGCTAGTGAAGACATTAAGAGAAATTCTGATTAAGAGAATCTCCTGTTTCATTACTTGATTTGACTTTTGGAAAGCAGTTCCAAAACTCTGGTTTCGAAGTGTTCAGACACAAGGGACTGTTAGCTTTCAAGTCCCAGGCAGCTTCATTTATTTTGTAGGTGATGTGCAGGGGTATTCCTGTCTTTAAAACCGAGTCATATCTTCATAGATATGTAATGAGCACTCTCAGCCCAGAAAGCCAGCTGTGCTCTGGGCTGCATCCAGAGCAGCCTGGGCAGCAGGTCAAGGGATGGATTCTGCCCCTCTGCTCTGCTCTGGTGAGAGCTCACCCGCAGGGGTGCACCCAGCTCTGGGGTCCCAGCACAAGAAGGACATGGACCTGTTGGAATGAGTCCAAGAAGATGATCAGAGGGATGGAGCACCTTCCCTATAAGGAAAATAAGAGAATTAGCTTTTTTCAGCCTGGAAAAGAGAAGGCTTTGGGGTGACCTAATTGTGGCCTTCCAGTACTTAAAGGACGCCTACAGGAAAGATGGAGAGGGACTTTTCACCAGAGTATGTAGTGACAGGACAAGGAGGAATGGCCTCAAAATGAAAGAGAGTAGGTGTAGTTTGGATGTTGGGAAGAAATTCTTTACTGTAAGGGTGGTGAGGCACTGGAACAGGTTCCCAGAGAAGTTGGGGATGTCCCATCCCTGTCGGTGTTCAAGGCCAGGCTGGATGGGGCTCTGAGCAACCTGGGATAGTGAAAGATGTCCCTGCCCATGGCAGGCAGGTTGGAAAGAGATGATCTTTAATGTCCCATCCAACCCAAACCATTCTGTGATTCTATGATCTGTGCCGTAGCTGCTGATTTCTTCTGATTTTGTAATTAGCTTTCAGTTGGAAAAAAGATACTAGTGTTTGGAAATACAGAGGGTAAGGAGTTTTCTTTTGGTCATTTTCTCCCTGCAGTGTTGCTAGTGCTTTTTGTTAGGAAGAGGGAATCAATGATTATTCAGAAAAATGTCCTCTGGCACTTTAAATCTCTAATAAGTAGAGTCAGGTGGCAGTCTTTTAAATGTAACAGCTCCTCAGCTCTGTAGTTTCTGTAGATTTCCCATAAATGTGTGGGTTATTGCTACTTACATCTGGTAGGGTGAACATCTGGAAAATAGCAGGTGAGAAGTGGGATATTCTGCTGCCATGCCTCTTGGAACATAGAATGGAATAAAAGTGCAGGAGGGCATCCCAAATAGTCTTGGTGTTAGATGACTGTTCATTATGGGGAAAACAAGGAGGCAAGCAGGAGAAACATCTTTCTGATGACAGTTGCCTGCAGAACCTGAGTTTTCTGTTCCTTGAAAGAGCTGTTTTTTCCTTGTTCCCTAATTTGATGAGATATTGACGGAGTTGCTAACAGGTATTTAGTTCTTCCTACTGTTTAAGGGAGATGTTGAGTTAGAGCTTTTTCACTTAGCAAAACTATTTGCTTTAAAGAGTTGGTGGAAGGTGGTGGATGCTGTCAGTGAAACCTTTCATGCAAAGGTGTAAGAATTTTTAAAATTAAGATGTCTTTTAATCACTTCTATATAAATATTAATCCCAACCCTTATCTTAAAAGGCACCAGGACCCAAGGTATTGTGAACATTTTAAGACAAAAATGAAAATTTCACCAGTATGAGGAATTCTTTAGAACCGCTGCTGTTTTTCTTATTTATTATTAGTCCTAGATATAAGACTGAAAACAATCAGTAAAAATCCTGGGAAGTATTTTTGTTTTGTGTCTCTTCATTTGTTTTATTTCCTAGTAAGATACTTTTCACGCGCTGTGGGAGCAGGAGGAAAAACAATGGCATCTGACTGACCAGCATAGCGGAAGTGATATACAGAACAAAGAAGGCTTCTTATTTGTAATCTCTATGGTTTTTATTCATCTCAATTCATAACAGAGGAAATCAATAATATTCAGTTGCTTTGGTAAAGTAGTATTAGGTCAAAATCAAGCAGTTCTTTTAACAAATGAGCTTACTGTAATGTTCCTGGCTGCAAGGCTAAAGTTTCAAAGCGGTGTGCTTTTTGCTTTGATTTATTTATTGTCAGTAGCTTATCAGGCCTTTGTTTGAATTAGGAGCCATTGTGGCCAGCCAGAAGTTGAACTTTATGTAATATAATTTATCTGTCACTTAGTATCAGTTCCCTAACAGTGATGCTAACACATTCAGACTTTAGCATCTGGACCTCGCACTTGGGTTTTCAGCCACGAGGTAGAGTCTAATGTTTCAGTGCTTCCACGTAGTCCCTTCCTAGCTATTTCCCATCTGTGTGTGACTGTCCCACTTCCCTAGGGGTCAGTCACTACTGCTGTCAATGTCACCAGACAAGCCTTTTCCCAAGAGAAATTTTGTTTAAACTGTGTCACATGTTGAACTGTGCCAGACTACTGGATTCATTGTCTTCACCTCAAAAGTCAGGAAAATTACAATAAAGCAGAAAGTTGTGGGATTATGCTTGAACATATCTCTAAGATGAATATATAGCTTTTCATTGCATGGGCCAATTCCAAAAAAAGCAGTTCTCCAGTCTCCTTTAATGATTTAAAGAAGAAAGGCTAAAGTATGTAAAGATAAGATGTGATTGCAGGAAAGACAAAGAACAAGCATTTGAGTCTACAGCTGGGTTCTCACCCTCCCTGACAAAGTCAGTTCTTGAAAGAAAAATCTGTAATAGTTAATGTACTAAGTGTTACTAAAATTTGCAATCTGCCTTCCGCCTCCTGTAGAGCCTTTATGTCTCTCAGGCTTTTGTGGGAATGTGCCTGTACTTATTTCATGCTTTCCTAGCTGGAGAAGATCTTGGAAGAAAGCAGGCAAGCCTGTCTTTGAGCAAGAGAAAAATTCACACATCTCCACGCTGGGCTTCCTGTGAGCTTCCAAGAACGTGCTTGTGTGATTGCTGCACCTATTTCATGTGCTCCTGGTGGTGCCTGGGAGTTGGCTGTAAATGAGGGCCCCTTTGTGCTTTGGGCCCAAACATAGTATGGAGACTTAAGTATTGAAGGATAAAAGCGGTAGGTGGCTTGACTGACTGAAGGACACTTCCCCACACCTGTGCTCATTTTGTACATCACAAATTGCCTGTTGGCACTAATGCTAGAAGTCCAAACCATCAAATAAACAGGATATCTCTTGTCATGCACCCTCCCTCTGTTTTCTTCTGTGAATTGGCGTGTTAGTTTAGGTATTAATTCAGAAGGTGGAAAGCTCAGCTAGAGCCGATGAGGAGGAAGCTTAGCCCGGAGCAATACCTCCTCTGTCTCTTGAGCAAGTAGCAGCGAGGGAATTAAACTTCCCTCAAAACATCTGGCAGAGCTGAGCTGTGCCAGTACACCCTTCCTCCCCCAGGGAAGATGACTGACTCCTAAGGAGGGGCCAGATCAAAAGGAAGGTGCGGGGAAACGGAAACGGATGAAAAGGGATTCCAGAATGTTTAAAACATAGCTGCTGCATCTGTCTAGTGGTATAGCTCCTGTTAGTGGAATAAATTTCATGAAAGATGCACTTATTTATGTTAGCCTGTGATATCTAGGTCTAGACCAACTGGCATGTTTAAAGAGTTTGGGAAAGAAAGGGAGACCAAGATATTTTTCTTGCACTTTTTGCTTTAAGGTAATTTAGTCTAAAAATCTTTGAAGTAAAATAAACATTGTGTTTTAAGTAGCCGAAGGCATTTACTATGTTTGCAAAGACCTTTGCTCTTTGCAGCCTGGTTTGGGGAGGTGTTTTTCGTTTTTGTTTTTGTGGGGTTTTTTTGGGTTTTTTTTGTCTAGAAGAAACAAAAATATTTGTGAGCTTGATTTTGACTCCTCAACTGCCACTTCTGCCTGTGAGGTGGGATTGTGCAAAACTTCATTTTAATATTACTCCAAAGGAGAGATACACTGCTAGTGGAGGGGTCTGGAGAACCTACATGAAACTCTTTCTTTCAGGATTTGCTTTGAAGAGTGGTGGGTTGTATTCATTTTGATTTCCCTCCCTGTGTCGCTGCTGCATGGATTGGCTCTAAGAGTGAGCTTGATGCAGGTTTAGAGAGGTGGCCCTCATGAGCCTTAACAGGTGACTGCCCCTGTGGGTCAGGAAATGTCCCTGAAAGTCTGATATGTGTTGGTGACCACCTGACATTTGGAGCACCTTTCAGACTTTGAAACATTCAGCGGTCCTGCACAGTAAATTCTGTGTTCATCTGGTGTTATTAACACTGCTGGCAGGGACAGATTTATTATTAGCAATGGAAGCCCTGTGAACCGTGACAAACCTTGAAGTCAGATGAAAAGTAGCACTTTTAGCTTTTTTGTTATAATCTTTAGCTCATTTTTTTTATAATCCTCCCTGCCTCCTGCACCATGAATATATGTGGTCTGGATCAGTCCTGAAAATGCGTTTGTAAGCCCTAAATGTCAATACCTGCTGCGCTGTTGTTAAGTTTAGTAGATACAAAGGTTTCACTTGTAATTTAAATGGTGAGCTACAGGTGCTTATTCCCTACTCACATGGGATGGGTTTTTAAATCCAGGTTTGGTTCCTACTGGTTTTATTTTTCAGTGCAATTGAAATAAAGTTGTGGCCTTTTGTGGACCTTTGCAATTCACAGAACTATTGATTTTGTCTGATTCAGTGCAGCATTACTGCTAATTCAGAGTAAAGAACTCTGTTTTTGTCTTTATGTAAAATAAAAGGACAGAAACAATGTGATGAACTGGTCATAACCCCCATTCCTGGGGTTCCCCTTCCCCTCTGGCAGGCAGGAGGCAGAGAATTTGAGAGTAAAGTTCAACCTTGGAGAAGGGAGAGGTGACTGGAAAGTGTTTCAAGATTTGGTTTTATTTCTTATTGTCTTGCTCTAATTCGATTGGTAAGAAATCAAATTAATTCCCCCAAGTGGAGCCTGTTTTGCCCAAGACAGTAACTGGTGATTGATGTCTCCCTGTCCTTACCTTGACCCATGAGCCTTATGTTTTCTCTCCCCTGACCAGCTGAGGAAGAGAGTGATAGAGTGGCTTTGGTGGGCACCTGGTGTCCAACCAGGGTCAAACCACCTCTATAGGCGATGTCATAAAAACAGAAAACACCTTGAAGTGTGAGAATGAGATTCTGGTAAACAGATAAACACACCAGGTTAAACACCAAACCAACCCCTCTTAAAAGACTTGGCCTCGAGTAAACAAGCCACACAGAAGCCAGCAAAACCTACTCTGATGTGAAATGCTTGATTTTCTGGTAATAAAGTACTAAAGTAAAATTTTTAAGTGCATTCAAATAACTTTTGCCAAACAGCAACAACCATGCATGAGTGTTTCTACTGTCTTCTAAATTATTTATAAGGAAAATACTTAGATCCTGGTTTTCTAAAAAGAAAAAAAAAACTCACAGGAAAGGTTTGTTTACATGAGAGAATTTTGCTTGCTTATGTTGTCAGAACTTGATTTTGCTCTTTGAATGTAAGGTTATATTTAAAAACTACATTCTTCTGGCATCGACTGAGGTTATGTTCTTCAGAACTCTTTATATGGGCTAAAATAAGCAGTAGTAGTTAAACAAATGTGGCACAGTCAAAGCAAATGCTTTGATCAAGTATTGTTGACAAATGTAGTGTTACAGAAAGCTTTAAATAACATGTTTTATTTCTGTCTTGCTGTAGTGCGTGGCATTAGATGAGTCAAAACAGGTGGGTTTTAAGTTATATGCATGTTTTAGAAACTGGTGATTAATCAGGAATTATAGTAGTGCAACGTGTATGTCTTTTAGTAAGTGCATTTAAAAACACATTTGGCAATAAATATATCATTTAGGTACATAACCAAACACTCAGTTTAAGGAAAACTTCAAGAGAAATGATGACGTTGCCTAACCTTTTGTACGTATCTTGAACCTAGCTACTTATTCCTGTTTGGACAGGGATTTCAGCTTTGGGAAGTGTTTCTAGTGTCTGGGGCACCTGTAAACTGCAACCTTCTGCAGGGAAATAATAAGGACTTCAAAGAATCTTTAATATTAAATATTAAAAATATTAAAGATTAAAATATTAAAGATCTGAAATAATAAAGACTGGAAGAGCCTCAAACTGCAGGCTGTCCTGCTAATATTTGTGACATACTGTCGTGTTACTTGTCACTTCTACTGCAGTTGTAAGGTCTGCAGTGATTGTTATTCAAAACAGGGTGCCTTTTGGACAGAGAAAGACGTAACTGTTGATTTTAAACACGTAGAGACCTTAAATACTTTAAGGAGCTTTCCTGTGCCAAAAACATAGAGCTATGTTCTGCTAGATACAAACTACTTGATGAATTGGCACAAAAAGTGACAAGCTAGAAGTAGCAGCTTTTAAACACACATTGCACGACAAAACATAATGCCTGAAAATGAAGAATCTCTCAGAATTTTGGGGGTGTTTGAGGTCTGAGCTGTATAAATGTGAGAAGGGATTGTAAGGTGCTGATTTGTGGTGGTTTTTTTCTGGAAGATAAACTGTTGAACTAGAATCTATGAGATGCTTTCTGTTGAGTATCAGTGGAGCCAAAAATTCACCTGCTCATCTCCTGGGTCTGATTTGTTCCCATAAGAGATGGGAGACAGTCACCTGCAGTGCCTCCTTGGCTTCTGCTGCTGTTGACGGTCTGAGTCATTGGTTTGAACATTTGTTGGTCTCAGATTAACTTCATGCAAGAGAATGAGAATTCTATGGCCTGTGAAGTGTTGGCATACTCTCTTTTATCCCTGCTATTGGACCTGGCAGAAAATCAGTGCGTTTACCTCACAGTAATACAGCAAAGCTCTTTCTTGGTGTGACTTGGTGGGTTTTTTTGTTTTTTTTTTTTCACATTTGTACTTCATAGCTTTCAGGAACCTGAATACTGCTTTTGCTTGAAGCTTAGTATGAGCACATGCCATCTAACCTGAGGCTGAGGTGTCAAAGGTAGGGCCTCAGTGTGCTTTTTGCAGATGCCCCTCTCCTGCACAGATTTATAGATGGAGCCATGGGGGTTCCAGCTGAGAGTAGAAGGTGAGGTGGAAAAAATGCAGGCCCTAATTGTATTTCTGAAATGAAACACAAGCTTCTAAAGTCTCTAAAAAGCATGGGTGAATCTTTCTGATGTATGTGTCAGTTGGCATATGTCTTGTCACCACCATCTCTCTGACAGTTTACACTTAAAAGAATCCAGCTTTTTTCACAGGTGTGCAAATTTTGCTCATAGTGCTTATCAGTTTGGAAGATAGTATAGGACTTCCTAAACCACTGAAATATTTCATAGTGAAGACTTTTTCTCAGGATATAATGTTTATTTATAGCTGTTGTATATATCAGTAAAATACTACTAAAAATGTAGAGTCATGTTATGCACCCCCTCATTTCAGGGTCGTAAATGTCTTAAGGAGAGCTGATGAACTTGCTTGTTTTTCTGATTTAAATGAAGTATTGTGCTTTCAAAGCATGATGAAGCATGATACCTCATTCTTCTTTGTTGGATGCAGGTGTATTTTATTAAATATACCCAGTTCTGTACTGCCACTGCAGTACAATGTCTGTGTTGCACAGTTTGAAAGGATAGGCATGGTTGTGATGTAGTGTCCAAATATCATTTCATCATGTGATTTTTCTAGCAAAATTGCTTTGAAATAGAACAAAAACCATTATCCCTTTGCATTTGTGGAATGTAAATGCTGTGATCATCTCTGGAAAGACTGGCCTTTGGAGTTTAAGTGAAAACCCCTCCCAAAATGGGAAGCCAGCTTCAAGGTGTAGTGGCAGCAGTGGTGTATTCAGGGGTTCATTGAAAGCCTTTATTAGTGTCATGCAGACTTGACTGCTTTCCGTTCTTTATTGCTTTATGTTTTGTCAGAGCTTAAGAGATCTTTAGTCTCAAGCATCCGTAATCCTTTGCTGTGTCAGGGCTGTGGGGGCAGCTACCTGAATGTAATGAACAAACTCACCATGAAGTGGAAATTGCCGTGTAGATAAGGTCTAGGGAAATTGGGTTTAAATGAAGAAAGCAATAAAATGTAATCTCCCAGGAGATCTGAAAGGAAATCTGATTGCACCACCTTATTTAGGGAGGAAACACTGATTTTTCCTGATGTAGTTTTTCTGCTTTTACTCATCTCGCGTGTCACCACTGTGTCTGTAACTGCAGCACTAAAGAAAAAAGATGTGTGAATGTTTTTTGTTAATGAAGCCCCACACATAAGTTTCTACGTGCCTTCAAGTTCTTCATTACAGCCCTGTCCCTCAGCACAAGCCACAGAGTGGCTGTTGTATTGATTGGTTAAACTTCTGAAATGCTCTTCTTGGAGTGCCCAGCACTACAGACTGCCCACAGTAAAAATGAGAGACATTTTCCTCACTTGTACTTTAAAACAGGAAACACGTCCAGCCCTGTTCTTCAGCGGAATGCAAAGGAAAATGTTGGTAGGGGTCTTGTGGGTAGCCTGAGATTTTGGAGGTTTTTTTCCCCCCCTCAGCTAAGCTAGAGGACCAGGAATGGCTGCCCCCTCGTCTGTAATTTCTTCGTTATCCTAACTCTTCGCTTAACCCTTAAGGCAGGTTAATGCCTTTTAACTTCACCCTTGTCTGATACCTGAACTGGGGACACAAAAAGCCTTCTGCAAAATGTACCTGGTGATGCTGTCTGGCAGGGCTGCTGTGGCAGGAAGGCGAGGATGAGAAGGGCTGCTCTCTCTGTCCTGCTGTAGGCTGAGCATGCCCTCGTTGTTATTTCTGGATGTGCTGATTCAGCACGGCAGCGGTGCGTAACATATACAAAATATGAGTGGCTACATATGTCAGATTAAAAAGTAAACAGGTCAGAGTGCGTCCTCTGATGTGTATTTATAGCACACTGACATCAGCAGGAGTTATGTACATCTGAAGTCAGATTCAGCCTGTACAATGAGTGGAGAAAAGCCTGCCCTCCAGCCAAAGCAGCAGAGGCTGCATATCAAGTGTTTCAGTGAATATCACTTCTAACTGTCCTTATATATACCCTACTTACATTGTATATCTAACTCCAGTGATTAGCGCCTGTTAGGTATAAATGTGGTGACAAGCTGTACCTTTCTGGAGTTGCTTAAGAGTTACAAATAGGCATGACTGAGTAGTTGAAGGACGTTGAATTAAACATGCTTGAATTAATAGGGTAATGATTGGTGCTGCTCAGAGCTATAAAATAAACACTAGCTGGAGCTCTGTGCTATGTGGCAACCGGATCGAGCCTCGAGCCGTGGGGTTGCTGAAGTATTCTGAAATTACTCAACTTTGTTAAGTGAGAGAGATAATCCTAAGAAAGCTCTCTAGGTAGGCTCCCTGTGCAGTTAACGTTTTAAACCTCCCTTTGGCTTGTTGTTATGACTTCAAAGATACTCTAAAGCCTTTGTTAAATTGATCATTAACTCTGCAATGTTATAATTAGACATTTGAACTTGGCTGCATTCAAAAAGAAAATGCAAGAATGAAAATCCTGACCAGCGTTGTTTCTCTGCAGCTCATCAGCATGGTCAGGGAAGGATTAAAGTTCCACAGGAGTTAAAAAGCAATGGGGATTGAAGGCATTAACCAGCCTTGCAGGATGGATAGGGAGCCATTAATCCACAAAGTTTTTCTTTGAAAGTATGGAGCGAGAATAATGTTAGGAACCTGAAATGGGTTTTTGCTGGAGATTTAAATTTAAGCTCATAAACCATTCTGATGGGAATGTCAGGCTGGAAGCGTGTGTTGGGGAATCCTTAAGTTGGCAGCCCAGCAATTGAGCACGCTGCAGCCATCAGCTGTGGGCTGCCCCTGACCCATTCCAAGGCTGCAAAAACCAGCAAGCAGAGGAAGCCCCGGAGGCGGCTTTAAACAATAGCAACGAGCCCAAGCAGGGGCTGGGAAGATTGAGGGTGGCTGGAGGCTGCGGTTAAAGTTTATGAGGTCTGGGGCTGGGAGAAGCTCAGCCCTACGTCTCCCACTTTCTTTCCTCAGTCTCTCCTGATGGAGTACAAGTCGAGACAACAGCTGGTAGCTACTATGAGCCCGGCTGCGGAGTGGATGGGAAAACCTGTCTCCATAGTAACAGAGCAGGCATTGCATGTGCTGCTCCTGCTGGATCTGGGGAGTAGCTGGCTAAAGACATCTGGTCAGTGTAGCCAATTCTCTGGGGAAATTAGCTCATTTCATCTGATAGTAACCGCAGAAACTTTTGACTTGGTTTAATAGTATGATGCTGAACATGAGATGGAATCAACTGGTTCAGCAGTTTTGAAAGTCAAAGATTATCTAACTACTTTAAGATAAATATTTTGGTAAGGAAGGCTATTGCTTGTGCTCATTACCCCACCTCCCGCTCTTCCCTGTGGTGATGTCTCTGTCCAATATGAGGTGATTCTTCAGTGTGGGGTGGGTTTTATGAATTCAAAGATAGTTTTCTCTTTCTAAATATTTATTTCTTCTGCTTACAATAGCTCTTTTTATTATACAGTGAGCCCTCTAAGCCTTTCATCTTAGGGAAGCTCTATATAGTGTGAGATAATGTCTGTGTTAACATACTATGGCTTGTACTCTAAAAAAAGTTCACTCCCCACCCACAAAATCTTGGGTGAATTAACTCTTATGTATTTTCAAAAGGAATATTCTGAACAGTTATGCAGCTACAAATAAACCTCAAAATAACTGTTAAATATGTGTCAAAGTCTTGAACTATTTAACATAAATTAAACCAATTACAGATCATAATCTTGCATACAAGACAGGAAAATTCCCAACTGATTTTTGTGGAACAAATTCTGCATCCAATAGGAAGAGACTAAACTGAGGATATGGTGGTTGGGTATGTTGGCTGTTGTTGTTTTCCTGCTTACCATAAAATTTATCAGCTCACACTATCTCTGTAACACTCAGAAATTTGGAGGTAATTGAAGAACGGAAACTTTTTTTTTCTGTTTGCACATTAGAACATCATTGCATATTTTTCATAGACCAATAAATGATTGTAGTGGATTATAGCTTTTCTGGAAGAGTAATGGATGCAGAAAAGCATCTTTGAAGTGGCCCAAGAGGAGCATCCTAACTGTGTGGGGCACAAAGAAAGACTTGATCTTCCACCACCCACACCCTCTACTGACCCCTACTCCTGGTTACAAATATTTGAGCTCAGTGGGTTGTTGTGACCATCATGATCTAGAAAATGAAAATGTGTGGACAGGCATGAGCCTGAGCCGTATGTCTCTGTTTATGGAGGACCAGCATAGCTGTCAGTCTTTGAGATGCCCTACTCATGAATTCTGTTTGAGCATGTGGAGTTGAATGAGAGAAGTGTGTTCTGTTCTGCTGGGCAACACCAATAAATGATTTTAGGGAGAATAAGAGCTGCTAGCTACCATAGTTCTTAAGAAAGAGCTAAGGGCCTTAACAGAAATCTGAGAAATGATTATAATAAAGGAAGAGGCCTGAGCTTCCTCAGTCAGAGAAGTGCAGCTGATGCTCAAGGGCCCCAGGTGGGTTATATAGATGTTAATAAACCAGATGAGCTGTAATCAGTTAATGAAAGAAGTTTAATCAATTTGAGTTGATTCAAGAAGTGACTGACTACCTGATGAATGCACGTACCTTATTGAATGAATATTCTTTGGTTTTCTTTGTCTGCGGGGCTCATGCTCTGATGAACCAAGAGTTATATCTCTCTGTGGAGTTAAACCATTGAAAGTGGGTGTCAGATTTTTTTTTTTCCCCAAATGCTTTTATTTCCTACCCGGAAACAATCATGTAACAATGTGAAGTAGCATGTAGGTCAGTGGTGGTGAAGACAGCATGAAGAAAACCTTTCCTTTTCCACTCTGGACTTCATACTGAGTTTCATGGCAAAAGAACTGCCCATGAAACTGAAAAACAAACCTCTTCGTTTCATAGTTTTAAATTTCTGGCTACAGGAATCAACAGGAAAAAATTCTACTAAATCAGAGAAAAATGATGATGTTATTATAGGAACACTTAAGGTGCAAGGGTGCTTTGGGGGTCTTGAGGTGGATGGTTGTTTGCCTTTCTGCATTTTGTTTGCATGTTCTTATGAAGCCAAATGGCTTTGGTTGCAATTTGCAATAAGTCTTCCTGAAGCTGGGTGTTGATAAAAATTAGGGAATTCTGGTCAGTCTGGTTATTAACATGAAATCTTTCCTCTCAGGGTATAGAGAGGGTATTTCTTTTCCACTGGGCTCCTTATTTTCACAACGTTTTCAGGAAGTTTAAATCTCCTCAGACATGCCTGGTCTTCTGATCTGTCCGGATCAAGTCATGGATTTGGGAGTTTTGAGAGGGAAACTGGAGACAAGGTATTCACACAGACCTCTCTAGGGAGACCAAAAAGAGAGACCCCACACAAACATCTCTCTCAAGCGAGAACTGATAGTAAATTTCCTCAGTAAACTTCCTTTGCTTTTTATACTGTTGCTCCAGGCTGAGTTCAAAGCAGTTCTTCTAGGATGACTGGGGTTTTTGCAGCTTTTAGCTATTAGTTAGGTTAGGAGTAAAAGACAGTCATATGTGCTGTCCCTTCATGGGAAAGGGTGGGTACTCCTGAAGTCACAGCTGCTTACATCTCAACGTGCCTGGGGCACTTGACATGAATTTCCCTTTGTATATCCCTATTTCTCTCCCTTAACTGGAGAAGAAGCATGCATTTTTACCTTTTTCAAGTACTTGAACATGCAGTCCCCATGAGGTCCTTTTCTAGCCTGGCAGTTTATTCTAATTTAGTTAATCAGTATAAATATCATTAATTGTTGCTTGTATAATTGTTTTGTAGTTATGAACATGCTTGAAAACACATCACAAAAGGTTGCAGAGGTTTTTAAGAGTTTAGCTGGTGTTTGGAATATGGTCCAATTGCATTTCTGATGCCTGGCTCCATGCTGGCATTTCTTTCAGTTTTTTCCTTTCAGGAAGCAGAAATTGTGGATTATGTGGCTCAGTACTCAGATATAAGTGGTGTAAGGGTGTGATCTTCCCCTTTCAACAGATGGGTTCAACTGTGCTTGTCTGTTACAGATTGCAGCTTGCTTCAGTGGTCATCCTGTTGGCTTGGATGGGGATATTCAAAAATAAATTGTTATAGAGTGAAGAGGTGTCAGAAATCAGATATGTGTATGCACCGTGGGCAGCTTAGTGTTAAAGTCTCAAGACTGAAGTCTACTCCCAAAACAAAATGTCAGAAGTATTCTTCCTGCCAAAACTCTGAATAGCTTCTTTTATCATTGGGTCCTATGATTGTGTTGGCTGACAGGCAGAGTTGCACAATGTACTGAGCAGCAGTAAAGAGGTACAACCTGAGCGAAAGAAGAGCTTCCCAGCTCCCAAAGAGGAATAAATACTTCAGTGGGGTTCCTTTGAGCCTGAGTTCTGACTGAATTATCTTTGTATTTATTTTAACAGTAAAACAAGTTGAAGGTTGAAAAAAGCACCCTGCTTTCCCTGCTTTAAAGAGTAGAAAGAACCACAGAAAATGAAGTTAAAAGGAGCTCCTTGAATGTTTTTAAGGATTCCAGAAGTACTCTTTAATTGCTGCCAAAGCTAATGTGGCTGGAATTTCTGTGGAAAGCATCAGTGCAGTAGCCAGTTAGTACACAAATACCTCCAGTTTGCAATAGATTCCCCCTCCCCAAGCTTATTCACCCTGTTCTCTGTGTTAAAAAAAAAAGAATCCATGTTTAATGTTACTCTTAACATTGAAACAGTCAAAGATGATTTCTCATAGCAGTGCAAGGAGTTTGCACAGTGGTAAGTGCTTTGTGTTGCTCTGAGAACTGATTGCTCATTCTCTCACCACCATTGTTTGCTGTTGTTTTAAAGCTAAAAAGTAGTTGAATTCAATTCCATGAGCCTGCAATTAATTCACAAAGTGTCTAAAAAGAGGGCTTTCTTAGTGTTTTTCGGAGTAATTTAGCACACAAGATGAACAGAGTCCATGTCTTCATAGCATGAAATACCCATTACTATTACTCAAAGGGGGTGAAACTACATAAAGGATTACCAGAGAGTTTCTACCACATTTAGAGCAGCATAAAGCTTGATGTTTAAATAGGCACAACATTTCTGCCTTTATCAATGTGCCATTTGGGACAAATAATGTGGTACATGATAGGAGAATTCTCTGATATACCATGCTAACAGCAGATTTCTAATGAGGGAAGCATTATTGTTGGGCTTACTAAAAACATGCACTCATGTCATCAGCTTTGCTATCCCAAGTGCAATAGCTTATAAATATTCAAATACCCAGTTATGGGACACAGCTGTAAATTACTTTACATAGGAAGTAGGTTTCCTTTGGCCATCCAGCTGATGAGGAAAGGCACATTTTACACAAGGCCTTTCTAGTGTAATGTAATTGTTATGAATTACACGCTGAACAAGTACTAGCAATTGACAAAGTTAAATGTGAATGTGTTATATATTGGGGAAAGGGGAAACATGAGGTTGTCATTAAAGTAATTTTTAGCAGAGCTGTTTTAGCTTTACATGCACTATTCATGTGTCAGTGTTTGGTGGCTGTGCATCAGGACGCCCACTCTTTTTCCTCTCACTTCGTCTTAGAAAATAACTTTTCCTGTAATTATTTATTTTGCATGCTGAGAAAATATTGCTGTAAAAGAAATTTTTATGGTGGAAAAAACATTATCACCTCTCAGTAATGGTGTGATGTGAAGAATGTCATGTGTTTCAGTTACCACTCACACAGAGTGGTGGTTTGCATCGTGAGTTAGTAAATATTGAGGTTGGGTATGTTTAAAGCAAGGACTCACCTTTCTTTAGTATGACCTCTTGCTTCTGTGAGACAACTGCTACATGTTTGAGTTTTCAGTAGTTCCATTGTTGCTGAACACATATATTTTTGTGTGGGATGGGCATTTTTGGTTCCAGTGGGTAATCTTGGCTCTCTGATTTGTCAGTAAGGCATTTGGTGTCCAGATTATACTTAAAGTTTTTTTTTTTTTTGTTGATATCACATCTTACATCTAATGGGATCTTGAGAGGCTTAAGCAGGACAGATAACACGAAAATCAGCTTTATAAAAGCGTAAGCATTGAAAACTGCGGAGAAACCGTAGGCTAAACCATTGGATGATCTTTTGACATTAAAAAAATCCTAACCACAAAAGAACAAAAGTTTTATAATTATTGACAGAATTCATCTAACTGTGTAGTAAGACTGATGTTTGCTTCATCACTTACTGGAGAAAAATTCTTTGGAAAAGATGGGTTTACAAAGATATGTTTGTTTTAATTACTAATTTAAGCAACAGTAAATCTCAGATCAGGGAGAAAGGCCTAGATAATTCCACTATTCCTCACAAAATCCTTCAGTGAATCACTTGGAAGTATAGTTCTCATAAACAGCAGCTATGCCTCAAGCTTTAGAAAAATAAGTGCAATAATACGAAGTTCCGCTCTACTGCTATCAGTTGGACATTCTGATATGTTCGTGCCTTTATAGTGCCTAACCAATGCTTTGGTTCTTCTTATAATGTGTATTTTAAAGTGTGCTAAGTCTGACTTTCATTGCCCAGTGTTTCAGCAGAGAAGAGGCTCATCTGTCTCTAAACCATGCTCCTTGTGCCCATTACTTTAAGTTGCACCTGTTTTTAACTCTTCAGCTGCTGCTCTGCAGAGGGGATTCTTTTGCTCCAATGACTTTTGCTTGTTATTGTGCAGTCTTGAGTTTATTCTTGACAAGTCCAAGGCATTGCTTTTACAAGGTCTCTCGTTTTCCAAAGAGCTTTGGAGTACAGTGTTGCTGAATTCTGCCAAATACCAGCTTGGTGTGGTTTTTTGGTTGTTTGTTCGTTGTTTTTTTGTTTTGTTTTGTTTTTAATTCATTCCATATAATGCCCATTAGTGTCCTGAGGTATTTGATGTCTTGAAGCTCAGACCAGCTGCTACTGAGAAGGCCATGGCTTTTTAAAGAATTTTCTTCTTCCAGCAATGAATGGTGCACTTGTCCTTTATTTGTAAAGGGAGCAGAGGAAAGGTGATAGTGAGTGAAGGGAGTTTCATAGAGCTGCAGTTCTCCTTTGGTGACTTTGAATTCTGCAAAGAGCTGCCTCTGCACCGTTTATTTATGTTGGACCCAAAACTGATAGGAACATGAATTCATTTAAAAATATAAGTCTTTGCCCATAACGGTAGCTTGGTTAATGGAGTATGCGACTTCAGAGAGGTCTGGCTTCTATCTTCATTTTGCAAATGTAAGTTTAGTTTGGTCTCTTTGGAACACCATCAAAGCTTTGGAGAGAGTTTGCACAGCATTGGTCATGTGCTTTGGTTGGTATAAATTAAGTTCCCATTTCGGAATGCTCTAATCCTGATGCGCTGAATGATAGCCACAACTGTTCTGTGCTCGCCGGTTGGAACGGGCGCAGGAAATTGGCACCGGGAGGGAGCTACTTGCCTTCAGTATGTGAAATGTATTTGCCACTTAGCTGAAAATGCTGACATTGTTGCCTTCAGTTATGTTTATTTTGCATGTCAAATGACTCTCCTCTCCTCCTTCACAAATTTTAGAGGCAACTGTAAAATGCTGACTGAATGGGCTGTGTACATATGGCATCTGAGAGGGGTTTTATTAGCTTAAACTAGCACATGTGTTTTCATGTGAGGAGTATTAAGTGCCTGGACTGCAGGTTTAGTGTGTGACTGTTTTTGCAGCTGTGTGGAAGAGCATGATGTGTATTCCCTGGAGCAGGCCTGGGAGAGAGCTCAAGTATGTTGAGGCAAAAGCAGGTTGTGTTTATGGGAACGTCAAACAGAAATATGGCAACTGAACACTTATCAGTGCTGAGCCTGATACTGGTAACTGCCTGATGGTCACCCAGGTGTGTGAAAGGATTTTGTTTCAGAACTTGATGTCTTTATACTGGAACTTTTTCCTGCCAGACCAGACAAAAATTAAGTTTTCTTTATTCCCGGATTTTTTTATTTTTTTTTTTTTAAATCTGGAGGAAGTTGAAACCAATTTTGGTCACTTAAAATTTATTTCTTTTCAAACTCTTATTGGAGAGCATGTTCACTGCTCAAGCCAGAAATCCTAGTCTTGGAGGATGAATTTTAAAAACATTCTGCTTTTTAAAGAAGAGGGTGTAATCAGTAAATATAGAATTAATGTCCTGATTTTGGTGACCTCTCACTCTTCTTACTCGTGGAAATTACATCACATCCCGGAAAGAGTCCCATAAAACCAAAAACCACGTCAAGGAGAGCAGCAAGGCCAGAGCTGAGAATCCTGAAGCAAGGCTAGCACACAGGACTATTCCATAACTCACTTCTTGGAGAGAGGGCTGGGCCTTGGGGAGATATTTTGGCTGCTCAGGAGAGGTGAGAAGTTAGAACTTCATCAGAAGGAGCTCCCCTTCAGCATACTCTGTATCTGCTTTTGCAGGTACAAGTTGTTGCAATAGGCCATAAATAAATAGCTCACGGGATCTAGGTGTGGGAGCCTCATGATGCATGTCCAGCTGTACTTCAATCCACAGTGCTTCTTGTCTTGAAGCATTTGTGTGGGTGGCGAGTTGTGGATTTTCAAAACCACTGGGACAAAAATATTTTTTAATCAATGCTCCTTCTAATTTCTGTTTGAAAATGTGATGATGCTTCCTGGATGCTATTGCAATATGGCCTCAAACAACAAAACCAGTACATTATGTCTGAAACCACTAGATTTCAAGTGCTGCTTTTATCAAATTTTATAGCAGGTGACCAGAAGTTGACCATTTCATCTTAAAAATGCCATCTTACCCTTATATTCCCTTTTAACTGTACAAAGCTTGGAGCTATTGCAAGTTACACTAGGCAGATCATGGCCAAATTCTTCCTTTTCTCTGACTCTGCTTACAGATAAAAGATGCTGTGCAATATTTATTTTCTCTTAGACTGGAGTAGTGTTGAAAAGTGATAGTCTACAGGTATAAAGGAAATATGCTTTGCTGGAAGACACAGTGGCTTTTATTGCCCTGTCATTTGTAGCTGGAAAACAACAGGCATATGGTCTTCTCTTCTTGAGATCCCTCAATAAATTCCATGTTGGCTTTGGAGCAAAGGCAAGACTCATGAGCTGCTTGGTATAGGGCATGGTGGGTATGAAGTAGCTTTTTTAAAAAGGAATGAGAAAGGTTGTTTAATAAAAAGCATGCAACAAGATACTTGAAAGGATGAAAATGCTCAGATCAAGGAAAATAGCCACTGTGTAAATAGTATTATTATGACAGTTCTCTGTAACACAGAAATAGACTTACTTGGCTTACACTGATTTTTTTTTAATAGTCTGTAGCAGTTCCTTCTACTCTAAAATTAGCATATTGTATGTACTAATGAATGAGTTTGCATATTTGTGAACTGTGTTTATGTGTGCTTCATCTGAAGTGTAGATGAATAGTTCCTTTGAATTCAGTAAGATATAAAATTAAGCATATGCTGCACTGGGTAGTAGCCAGAGCATTTTTCACTTGGAAAGAGAGGGTCCTGAATGAATTCCTTCTAAAGACTTTTATGAAGCCCTGAATAAGAGGTTCATGAAATAAACAGAAAGGAGTAGGGATTTTTAATAATTTTTTGTTGTCAGGGTTAACATGTTGACATTTTCTCTCTCCTGCCAAATACTTTGGGTTTGAAGTCTACCTCTTGAGCATACTTTGTGATGGGGGAGAGCTCCATGTTAAAACGAGTGCCGTAAAATAAATGTGCAAGCTCAGCTTAATTCACTGCAGATTCCTGGTGGATATCATCAGCAACCACGTTCAAAAGCTAAAGACAACTGCATTATGAAGAGACTGGTGCAGGGGTGATGGTGTGGAAAGTTGCTGTAAGGCAGCCGTGCTCCGAGACCGTGCCTTCACGTGCAGAGTTACACCACTGGCATCTGAGGCCTTTTAGGGCTGGTGGAAAAATTCCAGCTGCTAGCGTTTGGGTTTGGCTGAAACCTCGGGTGAGGAGAAGGCGAAGGAAATCAGCGAAAGGCAATTTAAATACACCTAAAGGAGTGTTAGGTGCCCGACTCCTATTGAAATTCAATAGGATTTAGTTGCTTGGAACCTTTGGAAAAATTTCAACGCAAAATTACAGGCCTAAAGTATTCTTTAATGGTCCTAGTGCTATTGTTCTGTGCTCTTAGCACTGATTAAGGGAAAATAAAAAAGCTTTGTCACAATCAACTGTTCTATCTCTATCTCCTAGTAAGCATCCCTTTTTTTGACCGTGAACACTAATGGAAACATTATTGCATCTTAATTCAAAACATTAATGAGGGAGCTTTAATGACATCCAGTAACTTGGGATTAATTATGGGCCTCTGAAGGTAGAAATCTAATACTGAAATAGTGGTTTTGGTTTTCTGTAGCCACTTTAATAGTTTGCTGCCCAATTTGCTAGATAAAGAGTTTTAGCAAATGAGTCTTTCGAAAGAAAGGAACAAACAAGCATGTTGGCTTTAAATGTTTTTTAAAAAACGTTTGTTTTCCTCTGAAACGATGTAATTTACAAGCTCTTTGGAAGTGAGGAGGTTAAATAGGGGGGAAAAAATCTCAAGTCCTAAATAGCGTTTTTGAGACTTGCTGTTGCTCAGTAAGTGTTTATATATATGAGAAACCATTTGTCTTTCTATTTTTGCCCTTTGTACTTCATCAAGTTGGGATTTTTACTTTACTGAATCTTTGTGTGCTTGCCTAAGCCACCTGATTTTGCTGTTCCATGTATCTTGGAAAGCACAGTACAGCTTTCAGGAAAAAAAATCCTGCCTTTCTCAATAGAACAATGAGGGGCCTCTCTATACAAAGTGGGTGAGATTAGAAGAAATAGTTGCCTTTGCTGCCGTTAATTTGCATACCCTGCTCAGGCTATACAGAAGTGCTGTCTGAAGCATTTTGCAAGCCCTGATGTGTCAGGTGAACAGTGTGCTGAGAAGTGGACTCCAGCTCTCTCTGAATTACCACATAGGCTCTAGTGTTTGCGTTTTGTGTGCTGCCCTTCTGTCAGTGCAAATGCAACCTATTGCGGCAAAGATGATCAGAGGGCTGGAGCACCTCTCCTGTGAAGACAAGAGTGAGAGCTGGGATTGTTCAGCCTGCAGAATAGAAAGCTCTGGGAAGACCTTACAGCACCTTCCAGTACCTAAAGGAGGCTACAAGAAAGCTGGAGAGGACTGTTTACAAGTGGGCAGGACAAGGGCTTCAAACTGAAAGGTGCAGTTTTAGATCAGATATTAGGAATAAATTCTTTACTGTGAAGGTGGTGAGGCACTGGAACAGATTGCCCAGGAAGTTGTGGATTCCCCATCCCTGGAAGTGTTCAAGGCCAGGTTGGGTGGGGCTTTGAGCAATCTGATGTATTGGAAAGTTCCCTGCCCATGGCAGGGGAGTTGGAGATACATGGTCTTTAAGCCTCATTCCAACTCAGACTGTTCTAAAAGTCTGTGATTGCTCGTGCTCCTGTTTGGGTTTTTTTTTTGGTTTTTTTTTTTTTTTTGTCCTTTGAGGAGCAGAGAGATGCTGTATCCCTGCTTGTTAAGATGCTTAGCCTGTTTGTTGTCCAGTCCAGCCACACAGCCCTTGACTGATGGCAAGCCTTTGTCACTTTATCCTCAGCAGATCTATTGTCCTCTCTCTTGGCTCCTGCTTATCATGATTCTGAAAAAAGCTTGCGGCAATGTCCTCACTCCACTACTACTGCCTGAGACTGTGAGGAGGTTCCACCTTACTGCTCTGTAGCAGCAATATTCCATTGCTTTGGCTAAAAAATAGGTTTCAGTGCAAGTAGTGCCACAGGAAACTTACAGCTGAAGTAATGGTTGTTGGCATGCAATCCCTATATAAACGACATGAGGGATTATTTCATTGTTTAAAGAAATTTTATCATCCTTGAAGCTAGATTTGATAGAATTGTGGGAATAATGTGATTTATCTCTCCTGTGAGGGTAATGTAATAGAATTTGTGATACGGCAGACGTGGGTAAAAATTGTATTCCCAGTGAAATACTGAGATGGGAGGAAATTATTCAGTACAAGAAATGTGTGCTCATGAGTCTTAGAGCTGTCCCCCTCACCAGAGCCTCTTGTCTTCCTGTGCCTGTCATCTCTCCTTCCTCTTAGGGCAGACACCTCTATGGGAGATGCAATAAGCTGTATGTAGTCTTCAGTTTAGGGTATTCTATAGCCAGTCAGAATAACATAATGGTATGCTTTGCCTCCTTCATCCTAGAACATGTGTTTTAGCTCTTACATTTACGGAGTGAATTGAAAAAAGTCTGGAGTCCTAGTAAAGTAATTTTTTTTCATAACAGATTTCAGATGACTTCATCTAGCCCTCCTACATCAAATGGTTGCCTGAATGTCTGTGATGCTCCACTACCAGTTACAGTTTTGAGGTCTACAGGCAGAGCCTCAGGCAATATACTGTCTGTACAGGTGCATTCTTAGCCTCCAGAGACAATTTCTCTATCTGTTAAATGACTGTTGTTTTGGTGTCATGATCTATTTTTTGTCAGTTTTTTTGTGGTCCCCCTCCCCAAGTTATTAATCTGATATCTTAGAAACTTCTCTTTCAATTAAGTTTTAGGACCCTGTAATTCTTTTTGGAGTTGCTACTATACTTTATTTCACAATGCAGGTATCGAATGCCTCCCATCAGAGGAATGTAGCTCTTTAAATCCAGTGGGGTTCAAGAAGTAAAGGAAGGGCTTTTCAAGATGCATTTATTAGCAAAATATCCTGGGAACTCTGGAGTTATGGACTGTAATGGCAGATAGCAGAGATATGTATTTTTTTACACAAATATACATGGGCAAATATGTTTTTATTGATCCTGCCCATGTTCCTTCATTGGATGGTGAGAGCTGTACTGTAACCAGATGATTAAGTTATGCCATATTTTACTTGCCTGTGATGGGATTATGTGGCTGAGAAGGTAGAAAAATGGCACAATGCATGTACCTGGCCTGAAAGGAAGGATGGCAAAAGTAAGGGCACCATGTAGAAATCAATAATTAAAGGGAAAAAAAATTTTTTTCTTAAGTGAGACAGCCTCTGTACGGCCATAGTGTGCCCGTGTACATGATTGTCGCATCTTAGAGGGCTCTTTATGGCATGTAAGTTTTTAATCTCAATGTTGTATTTCTGTTTTCATCTTGTAGAAAGGAGTTAACTATTAACTTACATTGGGTTGAATGAGTCCTTGCACAGTGTAGTTCTTGTGCGTATGTGATTTTAACTAAGAAAACTCCTTGAATGAGCTTTAATTCCCATGCTCACTCATATTTTTCAGGCAGCTATCTTCTTCTAGTGCATGTAAATTTCATGTTAGGCTGTTAATCAGAAAAATATAGGGAATGTTTTAGTAGCACAGGAGAACATAATTTTCTAATGTACTTTTTTTTTTCCCCTGCAAGTTTCTGGCCACTAATATAAGAGCCCACAGACAGAAATTCATCAGCCTCCCCCACCCCCAGGAGACTACTTATTAGATTTATGCAACACAAGATATTAAAAACACTTTTGTCTGTCACACAGCCACGGGCAGGGGAGGGAGAATTTGCCAGTTGCTAATGGATACCTGGCGTTTTTGTGTATGACCATGAAGAACAGCTTGTGCACTTTCACCCCCGATGTTCCCTGAATAACTTGGGTCTCATTTAGGTCAATAAGCCTTTATCAAAACGTCAGGAGTGAAAAATGTGTCTTGGTGTAAGCCGACTGGTCGTTCCCTCCAGTCAGCGGAGTCTATAGGACAATCAATGTTCCCTGAGCTTGTCTGCATGTCACGCAAAGAGCTGGGTGACAGTAACCATTGAGTGCGTGTCTGTCCCATTGTCTTTGGGACAGCCCCCATTTGCATACTTGCCGGTGTGCCTGTTAGCCAACGAACCATAGAGGGGCTTTAGGGAACATACGCGCACAGCTCCCATGCAAATCCCCTGCGTGGGGAACGCTTGCTCCTCTAAAGCACAATCCTGGCTTTCTCTTCCTACCTTCCTCCTGTGAAACTGAGACTGTGATCCTGACAGGGCCCCGGTGCCCGGTCACGGTGCTGTTTGTGGTCCCATTGTGCTAAAACATGGGTCTTACTTTGCTTACCAAGGTAACTTGTTTCCTTCTTTTGCTTTTAGTAATTGCTTTCTGGGGGTATCTGAACAGTATTATCTGTGCTATCACACATGATGCGAAGCCATATAACCCTTCCTCAGATGAGCTATTTTCAATGAAGGACAGTTTTTGCTCCCTGTGTGGTTGGAATTGTCTTTTGTAAAGGGAATTTCCTCCATGGTACTGATGAAAGGAAATGAACTAGTCGTTTGTGTAACGAAGAGCACTTGGATATTAGAGTTTATTGACTGAGTCTGTGAAAGGAATATAATCACCTGATCAGAGATTTCCTCGGGTGCTCTATTTTCTGTGACAATTCCACAGCACCTCATGTCAAGCAGAGCTCATGATTTTCCCATTCAGTTTTGGTTCAAAGTGACATTAGACATTTCCTAAATGGAAAATTTCATTGCATTTGAAGCTTCTGTCATAAGACACAGGCTTTCCTTAAAGCCTCTGGTACAGATGCTCTTTCTTTCACTTTGTGATGTTCATTATGTCTTTAATTTATTGGAAAATATTTAGTAATAGTTCAGTTTTAAAGAAAAGAAAATGGTGATGGGTTCTGGTGGATCCTTTCAGAAGAAGCTCTAGAAGAGATTCTTGGCTGGGTTGTAGGGTCTTAGCTTTATGTTTATTACAACCAATGCTCTGGATAGTTCTGTTATATCTTAAAAACCTACCTTGAATACAAGTGACTATAAACAATTGTCATAGCTGTTCTACTGCATCTGACATCTTGCATAGGTTATGAGACATCAAAATTAAGGGAAACAGTCCTGGCTCATGTTCTACCACTTTTGCTAGAAATGTCACAAAACTGAACTTCAACACTTTCTTGCACTGAGATGAGCAGGTTTTTATGCCATCAAGATGTTTTAGAGCCACACAAATATTATAGAAAAGTCAACTGCTGCCTAACCCTTTCCCCATTGTTTTCCTGTATACACCCATCTTATTTTGCACAGTTTTCAGGGCAATGTTGCATGTATTTTTGAAAGCGATAATGATAAACATACATCTTGATTAAACTAGGGCTGTGTCCTGGCTATTTCATATATTTACATATATTTCATAATTAAGAAAACAATCATAAGTACCATCTTGAGTCCCGTTTGTTATGCAAAACAGCAGTGAACCCTGCAGACCTGTGAGAGGGCTGGATAGAAAATTCAGCAGCACATTGTATTCTCTGCAGTTGGTCTTTATGTGAAATCGCACTTTGAAATAAGGAGCTCATTCTCTTAATCGGCACTAACCTGTGTAACCCTGACGTCTTGAGACTGGTTTCTCAGCTGCACTCTTACTGTATGCCATGTGTTGTGTTTTCAACGACAAGCCACTCTTACCGTTTCATTTAGTAGATTTTGTTGTTGGCTCTGATGGAGAATGTGGGCATTTCTTAATTGAGTTGGCCAATAAGGAAGGATTGCAGCACCCTGATACTCAAGGAAACTATGCTGGGTATGCCGTGCTTATCCAGTCTGTAGAAAACCATGGTTTATCTGCACATTGATGATATTCCAAATAGAACTAAAAATATCTCTGTCCAATCAACAAGAATATCAAGTGTTTTTGACATCTGTCACCTTGGAGGCATTTCCAAAGTCATACTTTAATATAGGTGAGTAGTTTATAAGTAGCTTGGTACCAGCAGTGCTTCAGGACTAGATCTCTGTTTCTGCTGAAGTCCCTAAATGCTAACAGGAGGATGGGAAAGGTGTGTTAGAGAGCTCACTTTGTCTTCAGTGTACCTGGAGACTGACATAGTGGTGATGGATACTAGAAATGTTTTTTCAATCCATGTGAGCTTAAAGGAAGACTGAGAAAGTATAAATAAGGGGGAAGTTAAGCTGATCTGGTAAATGAAGGACACCTCTTCCTGAAATGAAGTAAGCTAGCAAAATGCTCATCTTCTAAATACAGACTGCTTGTTTTCTTTGGCTCAGCCAGGAAACCTTTTGTTTGAATTAGACCAAGTGAATTGCACAGAATGGTTTTCAGTTTTAGTACATGTAGACAAGCCAAACTGCATGCAATCAAAGTATTTCAATTTACTCCTAATATTTTCTTTCTCTACTCTTACAGGTTTTTCTATTTTACTTCAGATCATTTTGGTACAGTTGATATATTTGTCACCTTCCTAATTTTACATTTTATTTATTGCTTTCTAATACATTCTGAAAAGAGATGAAAGACATATATAGAGTAGAGAATTAACCTAGTTCCCCGTGTGTTTCTTTTAGGAAATTGTATTAGTGGTGTTCTTTGGAACAGAATACGTGGTTCGGCTATGGTCGGCAGGATGCCGCAGTAAATATGTTGGAATATGGGGAAGGCTTCGTTTTGCTAGGAAGCCTATTTCAATCATTGGTGAGTATGCAAAACTTGCAAAGCTGATGTAAACAATGAGTAAAACATACCCTAAAGGATTTTAGAAGTCCAATTTCTGCAGCAGTTGAAGCCAAGTTAGAGCGAGAGCTCTTGTTATTAGTGCGAATGTAGATCTGAATTTCCTTTCAGGAATTCATGGCACTGTCATTTGAGAACAAATGTAGCTTGGTTTGTTTTTCCAGAAGAGCAGAGTGTTTTCTTTTCAAAGTGATCTTAAGCTTTGCCAGGAATAAGTCTTGGCCGTAGTCCTGTCTCCTGTGACCTGAGGATCCCAGACACTGTACAAGAGCTACGATTGTATTTTTTCAAAGATACTGAACAGCCTTTTTTTTATCCCCTCAGCAGCCATTTGACTAGTTTATTATGAGTTTATTTTGCACTCTAATTGAGCTGTGTGTTGCAGGGTAGAGCATAATAGATGCACTGTAGTTGCTTTGTGTATCAATTGAATTAAAATATGGTTTTCAGTGATGCATTTGGAGCCGGACACCTTAATTCCCTTGGGATTCAATTGGCTTCCTAGAATGACTTCAGGGTTCTTGAAAATTACATCCAAATATTCCATGTAATCATTGTTTTTTTAGAATGCTTGTCATTAACAGTTTCACAAAAGAAACTTAATCCAAATCAA
This sequence comes from Chamaea fasciata, assembly GCF_029207755.1. NCBI lineage: Eukaryota > Metazoa > Chordata > Aves > Passeriformes > Sylviidae > Chamaea > Chamaea fasciata. Next base: position 15,386,749 of record NW_027094092.1, on the reverse strand, counting down.
TCTGTATTTTGTTAGCCAGCATTGAAAGAACTGTGTAATGACCCTTGTCCTGTACTTAAATACTTGAAATATAAATGGACTAAATAAATCAGACATTGGAAGAGGAGTATTGTTATGGAAGAATAGTAGTTCTTGTTCTGTGACATAGATTTTTCCACTACTCAGAAACATTATATGTTGTTGAGTACAGGACATCAGTTTTCATAAACTACAGTTTTGTTGAGTGTAAATGACAAAATTCTGTATCTGGGTATTTTTACAATTATAAAATAGTTTGATTTAGCTCCTCTGCACGCACACACACACACACACACACACACACACACACACACACTATATATAGCAACTGCATCTCAAGTGTGACTGCTGCTATAAAAAGACTTTGACTGCATCTTTGCACTCTGGCCATGATCCATTTCTCTCAAGAGCTAGAACACTAAGCATTCTGAGACATCATCCAAATTAATTCAGTTTGGAAAGCAAAATGCAGTTCTGCTTTCTCAGATATGGATCAAGAACTACTTAATACTCCAAAACACAGAGTTCGTTTCCAAAATTTACTAGGCCTGAGGCAAGTAGATTTAGAGTACAGTACTGACTGACTTAAACTAAATTAGACTCATACCCTAATTCCAATTTTCTTTCCCTTTTGGACCTGGACAGATGAAATGATAGCAAGAAAATTTTCTCATATATGAAATTAACCTCAAAATCTCTGTCAATTAAAATCCTGTCTAAGCAGGAGAGAAAATAAGAATTGGAGAAGAGAGAATAGATGGAAACTGCTGAAATTCCTCCTGGGTTAAAGCTAATAAGTATTCCAGGCTGCTTGACATTAACTCCACATTCATCTAGACTGTGACCAGCTGGGACCCATCTCAGTGCAACCTTTCCATCATATCACATGATGAAACTTTTTTTGCATGCCACAACTGAGATCTCTTGGTATATAAACAAAAATATTAATTAGGAATGACTGTTCAACTTGTTGAAGTAATACTGTTTTTGGTTCTAGTAGTCTTGCCAAAGTATTACAAGATTCTGCTAATTAGTTTTCTTCAATTGACTTTTATTTTCCAGATTTAATTGTGGTTGTTGCCTCCATGATAGTTCTTTGTGTGGGCTCTAAAGGTCAAGTCTTTGCAACCTCTGCTATCAGGTAATTATATGTAATAGAAGAAAGTAGTGATGTTTCTTCTTCTTTTTAAATTTACCTCCTGTGTCAATTCTTGCAAAAGAAAATGAGCCACTGCTCAGTGTCATGTAATAGAGCAGATCACTGATCATGTATTGGTGATCCCATAAAGTGTAGGGGAAATACAATTTTGTTGTAATGCTTTTATGGCTAGTGGGGATAGAGAAACTTGTTCTCCTTCCCGCTTTCCCCAACTATGTGGGTTCTACCCAAATCCTGGTTTAGTTTCTTAGCTCAGTTTTATAGCAACTCTTTGGTGCTTTGTATCTCTGACATCTTCAACCTGCTTCTTCATAAAATGTCTGTGGTTGTTAACTCCTCACAGACTGAATCCACCTTCAGATCAGGAAGGTCACACCACTTGGTTTTCCTGGAATGAATGGGTGGCAGTGTACTTTGCTGTTCACACTAGCTGCAGCCATGCTCTAGAAGTGCAGTAACTCCCATAAAAAGAATGTTTTGAAATATTTTTGGACTGTCTGGTTTAAATTGCCTATGAAATTCCTCAAAGATAAGGAAATCAGATCTTCAGTTGGCTGGTTCCGTATTTTGTTTCCCATCCTGGTGAGCAAGTCAAATATGAGTTGATGAATGATTTCTAGAGCATTTAAAGTTTGTGTCCAAAATTCCTGAATCCTTGAGTTATCCTTACTAGCCATGTGTACAAAGGTCAGTTCTTCCCTTGGACAGTCTCCCCAGACTGTCTTCATAACAAACAAGAAGAAAGATGGGTGAGAGTGGAGTGTAAAGACACATAAAAGTCTAACATAAAATACTCTGTCTCTCCTAAAAGAGTTCTTTGGAAGCCAGAGTTCCCTTTTCCACCTCTGTTTCTTCTCTTGTGCATTTGATCTCTTCATTAATTTGAAAATCCTGTTCCAGGGGCATCCGTTTCCTGCAGATTTTGCGGATGCTGCACGTTGACCGTCAGGGCGGTACCTGGAGGCTGCTGGGATCAGTGGTGTTCATACACAGACAGGTAGGTTTGGACAGTCTGAGCAATGGCACAGCTGATGCCAAAGCCTTTCTATTCAGAACATCATGCATTCAGACCTGCTTCTATCGCTTTTATTTAGTGTCGAGGCAGGTAGTCATTTGTTTTAACCAAGTGTGGTTGTTCTGCCTTGTATTTGCTGCCACTTTGGCAAATTTTGACTTGTAGTTGGACTCGACAACAGAAAATGAGACTTCTGAAAAGTAGTTCGAATATTTGCTAAAATATATTTCTGAATTCCAGAGTTGTTTTGAGTCTGGCACTCTTTGAAAAAGTTACCCAACTGAGGTTAATGAGGCCTGTGTGATGAGGTTGTTTTGACTCAGTGTTCTCTGTGGAGCTCAGTGGATTTTTTTGTTAATTTGCACAGCCAACACTCAGTGTCAATATTTTTAAATTGCTGAAATTGCATTTTTCTCTTCCAGTTATCCTTTATAACCTGTCACTGTTAGGAAATTTAAGTGTCTCAATGAGATCATAATACCATTGTTTTGATTCTCTTTGCAGGAACTGATAACTACACTCTACATTGGATTTCTGGGCCTGATCTTTTCCTCTTATTTTGTGTACCTGGCTGAGAAAGATGCTGTAAATGATTCTGGAGAAACAGAGTTTGGCAGCTATGCAGATGCCCTGTGGTGGGGAGTAGTAAGTATAGCAATTTTCACACGTTAACAGTGTCCAATCTGGAGTAAAATTCAAGCAAGCATGGAGTAAGAACAGCACTTTGAAACTGCTTCTTACTGCTTCAATACACTTTCTATACACTTCAATACACTTTCAGTACATTTTCTGCAGAAATACTGTAAAAGATCAGTAATATTATTTGGTGTTTTCAGTCTTATGTGTTCTAAAGTCATCACATTACATTGAAAAAATGTAGAAACACAGGTTCTGTTTCTTTATCCTGTCTTCCCTACTGGTACAGTGATTGTTTCTTGCTACCTTTGTCATGGTAGTGCTCAACTGTCTAAGATGGTAAGAGTTTTGCTAAATCAGAGCTAGTTTTTTTGAGAAGGGGTGGTGTTTAGGTTTTCTTTGTCCATCTTTTTTGTCAGGTTGGGTTTTTTTTCCTTAAAACAGCTATCTATGTTTTGCAAGTTGACCTGTGACTGTAATTCCCAGTTTATTCAGAATGGACTAATTATGGAACAGGAAGCATCTAAGATAGATGGGAGCCACTTAGTGTTTTTTCACAGCATTTGTCTGTGCTGTATTGTAACCATCTTGTTCAGAGATTTTTCAGCCTTTTCTACGGTGCTAGAACTTTCGTGTAGATGTATCTTTAGTTCTGGTAGTAAAGTTCTCCTTTATCAGTATTACTAGTGACTGTGGCCTCTTTTTTTATTGAATGCACCTACTAGTGTGGCAGTTCTATTCTGGGATTATTTTTTCATGAAAATTTTTATTTTGTTGCTTCTGCTAGTAACTATTCCCTCTTTTGATCTCACGTGGTACAAATACTAGGTTTGCAGTTTTATTCTGGGTTTTCCCATCTGTAATTGTTCCCATTTCTGTTTCCTATTGCAGTTCAAAGAAAGGTATTTTTGGAAGCTGTTTTTCCTTGTCATTAGCACTCAATCAATGGCATTTTTAGTCTGCTTTAATTCTATTAGCCTAATCAAACAAACTGTCATCAGTAAGTGCTACAGATCTTTGAAATGCATGGACATCACTGATAACATACTTGCACTTTCAAAATGTGCTGGTCTGCTAGAGCTTTCTCTTTGCTGCTTTAAATCAAAAGGTACTGTTTCTCTCTTTTTAGGTTAAAAATAATACTAATTAATTAGTATTCTGTATAGTAGTGGTAGGACTAGCACCTCCATTTCACTAATAAAATACTATATGTATTTAAGAAGATATATAATGAAACATTTTTAATAAATCTGTGCATGTGTGTGCTTATATAGTCTCTACAAACTATCGCTTGCTGTTTCAGGAAGGAAAGGTCTATTGATGAGCAAATCCACTGGTCTGCTGGTGCCAAAATGCATATGTAGCCCTTTTTGAATACAACGGGTTTTATTTTGTTGCATTGTTTTGCTGCTATGATCTGCCGTAGAATTCTTTCTTCTTGCTGTCTGCCATGGTTAAATCCAGGCTTTCTTAGGACCAGAAGACTTACTGTGTAGCACAAGAAGGTGGCTTTCTGTAAAGTAGCTTTTTTCAATGCTTTCATGTCATTATGGCATTTTTATTTTCCACTACAGTGGTCAGATGACTCAGTAATTAACAGTGGCAGATGTAGCTGCATTTAAAAACACATGCTGTCATTGGAGTTGCCATTAAAAACTGAGTATGTGACAGACCAGATTGGCTTACAGTAAAACCTCCCATAGAAGCAACAGGATCTGTCAGGATATTGAAATATATTTTCCTTTCAGAGAATTATTGTTCAGTTAATAGGCATGCCAGTTATTTTGTCTTCCTAATTACAATAAGCTTGTTTAATCAATACATTTAATCATGATAATATTTTTTCTGTGTTATGGCTTCTATTGTGTTGCAGCATGCCACATGAAGTGTGAGACTGCATTCAACAAACACATAATAATGTAATTTCTTTAATATTAAAAGTAGAATTAGGTATCCTTGTTCAGCTCTAACACACTTCCACTAAATGCTAAAAATATTTAACAGAACCAAACTGATATGGATTTGGGTCCATCCATTTCTGATTTCTTGATAGTGCAATATTCTTCATTCTTTCTTGCTAGGAAAAAGCCCTGTAAAGTTAGGACGGAGAAGTTAGCCCAGAGAAGCTGTGGATGCCCTGTCCCTGACAGTGTTCAAGGCCAGGTTGGATGGGGCTCTGAGCAACCTGGGATAGTGGAAGGTGTCCCTGCCCATCTCAGGGGCGTGGAACTAGGTGGTATTTAAGGTTTCTTCCAACCCAAACCCTTCCATGATTCTATGGATAGCTGGGAAGTCACAAGGATTCTCTTAATAAAGGTCTGAAACTCATACAGAAACCTTCTGAACTTTTAGATCTTGAAAGTTTCTGTTATGGTTAGCCAGAATTTTCTGAATTGCTTAAACACCACAAATTCTGGTCAATGAAAATCTGGTTTGAGCTGAACCTGCAGAAGAGAATAATTCACAGCTCCTGTCTCATAAATAAGTGCTCTCTCTTCTCTGAAAGTGCACTTACCTGACCCAGTAGAGAATGCTTCAAAAAGTCCTTGACAGCGTTTTCGCACCCCTTTTCTCACTCTCTGACACTGTGCTCTTTTGTTATCTCAGTCTACGTGTACACTGCTAAACAAGTTCTTTGGGCTGCAGTAACAGAATATGTAATATAGCTGAAGTAAACCATGTAGAAGGTCTGTGTTACCACAACTAAACTGCATCTGGAGTTGGGTACTTTTATATTGCTGTGCGTTGCTGACTACAGGCACACCCCTAGCGTGCATAACTTGTAATTAAATGTTCTTCATTGTCATTGTTGTTATTTATAAGTCTGTATTGTTTTTTTCATTTTCATATTTAAATTGGCCTCCGGCCTTTGTTTGAATTTCCTGGAGAACTCTGGGCTATAGCTATTTGCCATGTCAGTTGTCGGCTTCTTGAAGAAACCTAAAGTTACCCTATGGCATAAAGAGTTGTCTATACTATTGCTGCTTTTGAATCCAGTGCAAGCCTGTATAAATTCTGCCACTGGCAGGGTATCTATATGTCTTTAGTGTTAGCAAGTAAAATAAATGTAATGTGGTGCATCTTTCAGTTCCCCAGTCCCAGTATTCAAAATTAGTCTGCTTTTATTGTCTGTCATCTCCAGACTATTGCCTGATCTTGTCCAGACATCATGATCCAGTTTTAAATACCTAATATAGATTCAAGACTAATAAAACCAGGACAGCATTAAAAATAAAATTTAAAAAACAGACGCTTAAAAAAATAAGATGAATGTTCTCATTGAATCTGTCAGAGATGACCACCTTCAGAAAGAGTTACCTGCTCACTGTCTCTGGGGGTTTTGTGGGTTTTAGTGTTTGCTTGTGGGTTTTTGTTTTGTTGTTGGTTTTTTTCTCCCCCTCCTTCTCTCCTTCAGCATCCATTTCAATCCCATTTCAGAGCAACTGAGAGGAGTTCTTCTTTTGATATCCACTGAATGAATACACGATTTCCAACATTCACTTTGGAACAAACGTGCCTCAGAAAAACTGTGCTAACAGTCTCTTTGATCATGCACACTATTTCCTAGAGCAATTACTGAATATACCCACGCATTGATATTTCTCTGTGCTTTTTGCTTTGTATTGAAGCAAGCAGTTTTCTGCAAAAAGCAGCTTTACTTGAGGATTTCTTGTTCCTTTAATTATTACAGCTTAGAAGAATGGCTTTTTCACTATGGACCAAATTCAGCAAAACATTTAAAAGTTTGCTTACTCCTAAGCATACACAAAACAATGTCCTGTTTAGCAAAGCCCATCACTATGTGCTAAATGTAAATTGAAAATCAAAGTTGACGGAAAACTGCTGAAAATTGCAGTAAATTCCACTCAAAACTGCACATGCATAAAACTTCAGCTAAATTAAAAGTAATCTGACCTAATCTATAAAACAGTTGCACATAAATATTAAAAATAGCTTCATTGAAAGTGATCTTATGGAAGTTGTGTTATTCAGAACCCTTTTCTCCATCTTCTCAATTAAAAAAGCTGTTGAGAACTGTACACTGACTTCAATGTTCAGCAGAAGGGGGCATGTGATTTTTTTAGTTTCTATGTGGTTTACGAATCAAATGTACCAAATATACACCTGTGACATCCTTTTTTAAAAATTATTCTGATTTTGAGTATTATATGTTTGGATTTTTTGTGGGTGAGTGATTTAGTTTAGGAATTGTTGGAGTGGGGTTGAAAGATGAAGATATTTTTAAATGCATTTTTGCAAGGCATCTCTTCTTTTTGCAGCTGCCTTCTCCTCTCTGAGCTTTAACTCCATGAGCAGCTCCAACTACGTTTTGTTCCCATGCAATGAAATCTTATGGGGTGGATGTGAAGAAACCTTTTAAAATTGTTACTTTGAAAGTACAGATGTAGATATTGTTACATCTGGAGATTCTTGTATTTTGTTTAACTATCCAAATTTTCCCAGGTACACAGTAGAGATTTCATAGACAGAACATCCTCATTTACCTGATTAGTTTCCTAATTAGTATTCCGGATTAGTTTCAGGCTCACTTTAGCCTGATATAACCTAAAATAAAATTCTTTCCCTACTCAGTGCTGATGAGCATGACTATTTCTTCTTTCTGGGTGGGTTTTTGCTTCATATTCCCCCCTCCAGACTTTTGATGCGTTTTTAATAGGAACAACATTAGTCTTAATGCCTAAATCTGTGGTGATTTTCATCAGATCAAAGTTCTAAAATAGTCAATGGCTGAATATGATTTTGTTCCTAATTAAAGCAATTGTTTTACAGGCTGCTTTTCAATGGAATTCAGTGTGTGAGCTCTTGTGTCAATTTAATTTCATTATGCCAACATGTTTACTATGCTAGAGTAGACATTGAGTCAGTATTTCCATTATAATATCCTCTTTTACAACTGTAAAATTAGTATTGTGCTCTTTAGGGAGTTTTAACCCAGCTGTAAAGAATGATTTAGGGCAGAAACCTGGCATGTAAGCTTTCAACAGCATATATTTTGAGGGAAAAAGAAAATGTAATTTCAGAATACAATGCATTTGTGGATGGTTTAGAGTTATGAGGGCAGAGGAAAAAGTTAACTTAACTGAACACTTTGATTTGCAACCCAATTTCCAAAATGTTTCTTTTTTTAAAAAAAACCCTCCTAGACGACCATCAGAGGGAATACTTTTTTTGTGTTACTGATGATTCATATGAACCAATTCAGTAGGGAGGGGCAGGGATGTGGTGGGAAAGGGGAGACAAATACTTAGATGTATGTGAATTCTTCTTCAGTTATACTTTGGTCAGCTCAGAAACACCTATTTCTTTTCACATTTCTAGTTAATGTGTTTATTTCAACATGATTTTAAGACTGTAACACAAAATAGTTGATAACAGTTTTCACTTACAAAGATTTATAATTTTTTTCAAAAACAGAAGCATGAAATGTTTTTTTCTCTCATAATCTTCTTTGTAAGAAGGCATTGGAGGGCATAACTTTTCCCATGATTGTATTTCCTTTTTTATTCCTTATTTTTGAAAGTGAAATTTTAATTAGGCTTTAGGATTTTTTTTTTTTCAAGCCACCCTCCTATGTAGGTAAAGAGATAGCATCACTGTTCTGTCCATCATCAGGTCTTGGATTGAGGTGGAATTTTAATAACAATTTCAGGAGTACAGGCAAAGGCGTTTGGATAGTTAACTAACCCTTTTGTGGGGTAAGAAACAGTTTTGGAAAAAGGCCATGTTTTAAAAACTTGGATTAAAAACTAAAAACTAATACTTGCAACAGACATCACCACCTCAGCTGCCCCTTCTGTCGTGTGTTTGACTGGCACACCATGGCTTTGCTTAGATGGTAGACAAGTTCAGGACAAGGTGAGGATGGCCTGTGTGTGTGTGACTGTGGGACCAACATCTGTGTCCCTGGCAGCTGCAGCCCACAGTGTCAGAAGAAAGTCTGACCAGCCAACAATTGAGCTGTGCCTCAGCTGCTTGAGGGCTCCACGTGGTTTCCCACGCTCTCATTTGCTCTGGTTAGCCTTCCTCGAAGTCACAGATAAAAATCTCCCTAATTTACAAATTCAGAAATAGCTGGTGAAATAGGTGAATTTAAATTGCTCTCAGATGCTAAATGTATCCTTCTGCTTCAAACAAATACATTCTTTCCTAGAGTGCATGCAAATAATGGCTTATTAAGCCTTGTTACACTACATCGCTGTGGTGGTAATCTTTACTTCAGTGTTCTGAAAGGCAAACTCAACAGATGTTTCCTGCATGTGTGCTTTAAATTATCTGTTCCTGCTCTTAGTGTTTTATATGAATTGGTGATTCATTAGAGTGTTTTCAGGGTCTTTACTGCGTGGAAAATTTTCATCTTCTCTTGCTCTTTATACCAATGTTATCTCTAGGAGGCTTCATGCCTGACTGCAGTCACAGTGCCTGGTTACAGTGTGTGTGTGCTCTTTCCATGCAACAGTCCTGCAACGTTCTCAGCAAACATCTCCTGCCCATAAACCAAATCACCAGTCCAGAACTGGTGATTTGGCAGCCTTTCCCTAAGGAAAGTGTGTGACATGGGCAGGTAACCCCTATCCCAGTAAGTTCAGTTGCCTCAGCCATGAAGACTTAAATTAATGGTGTTACTTTGCAAGATTTTAAACACATATTTTGTTGTAATTCAGTTTCCTGTATGTTTTTCCATTCATTATTTGGTGGGGAAGCAAACCTGGAAGGAAGAGTTAACCTTCATTAGTGTCACACGGGCTAACAGTGGGAGAGTTAGGAATGCAGCTAATGCTTCTTTGAAATAAATAAAAAAAGGAAGAGAGAGAAACAAGCCCAAAGTGCTGTGTTAATACTTGCTGTAATACTCTCTTTATTTCTCTTTGCAGGTGACTGTTACAACTATTGGCTATGGAGATAAAGTGCCACAGACCTGGATAGGAAAGACAATTGCATCTTGTTTTTCAGTGTTTGCAATCTCATTTTTTGCACTGCCTGCGGTAGGTTATCTTGTACTTTTGGAACAATTCAATGTTGATTCATTAGTTACCAGAGGGAAATTTTGTTATTGATTCTTTTAACTTTCATTTAACCTGGTGTTATGTACGCCTTGTATTAAACTTCTGTATTTTAGCTGAAATTTATGTAGCCTGTAGAAACAAAAGAACTTCTAGAAGGCTAAATAAATATGCAATGGTTTTTGTATGCAACACTAGATTTGAGAAGGATTTGTATTTGAGAGAGATGTTTAATTCCAAGTACTTTTCCCGGCCTATCTCAGAAGTGTAAAGGAAATTATTTCTAATTACTTCTTACGATGACTTTACAGTGTTTTGGGTTTTTTTAGACATTCACTCATAGTTTACTCAACTGATTAGGTCCAAGGTGAACTGGAGAATTCTCATGTACATCTTTCTTCTAAAAAAGCTTCCAAAAATGTCACTGGCAGAAAGACAGCAATCAGCAGCCAGAGACACTGATGCAGTTCTTCACAAAATTAATATCTGTTCATGGCCAAAGTCCTGTTTTCAAAAGTGACCTACAGCTGACCTTTTAAAGCTGTTATGGCATTTTGTTTGTACTGAAAACAGGTTCCTGAGTGCTTTCAAACAAGAAACAAGGCACTTGAGTAGCAAGGGTAAATTCAAAATCAGCGAAACTTGGACTGCAGTTTGAAAACCCAAATATTCAGTGCCAGGGAAGTTAAGGGTATGTTTTCCGCAAATTTGGCAGTACTCCTGAATTGTGCTGTTAAAATGTTTGTGCCACCTGGAGCATTCTGTTTACATGGGGTTTTTTTTCAGTTCAGGGACACAAGCAGTTTTGTTAGCAGATGTTTATGTAGTTCTAATGAAGAAGTGGTGGGGATGGTACAGAATAGATAAGAATACTTTTATGCCCGTACCATCACAGAAGTTCTTCACAGCATGAAATAGTAGCTGCTAAAACTCAAATGACCTTCTAAAATTAGTTGCCTACTTTAAAAGTACATAACCTTTTACAGAGGAGGAAAATTAGGTAAATTCTCCACCATCAGTTTGCCTCTAAAGCATATCTTTCTCCCCGTCCTCATTCTAATCTCTTCCACTTTTATTTTAAAAGAGGAATCAGGTAAGTGAAATGATCAGTATGGAAAATGTCAAACCCTACTTTTTTTGACTGGAGAGTGTTAGTGGTGGGGTGTTTGTTTTGTTTGGGTTTTGTTTCGGTTGGTTGGTTTTCTAAAATCAGTCTAAAATGCCACAAAAATGCTTTATCAATGATTGTGTAGCAGCCGTGCCTTCACGGCCATGTTTTATGTTTACCTGTCAGATTTCCCTAATCTTTGTTGAACAGCACCAATCACCCCTTTATTAGTGGGATTTTCCTTGCTGAATGAAGTTGTTCCTGTGAGTCAGCCCAAGGGGGAATTTGGGGTTTGGAGCTCTATTGCAGGCTTTCTTGTTGGTGTTTTAAGTGAGAGGATCTGGCTGAGATCACAGTCAGAAGTGTTTGTAGTGGCTAAATGCAACTGGTGTGGGTTCTGGATCAGGCAATGATCCCTCATTTCCCAAATATGTGGTGTTTGAGCATCATTATCTCTTTGATCTTTACTAAATGAGCATAATAGGAAGGGCATTTTGTGCTCCTTTCAAAATATGTAATGATTCATAGAGTTCTTAGAGGTTGAGCCAAGATCCCTGGCTGCTTTGATGCCTTTTAGTATCTGTAGAAAAAGAATTGTGCTTTTCTTGAGTAGGTGTAATCATGTAAGCTGATTTATAAAAGATTTCATTTTCACCTGTTACTAAAACTTGTGTTAAATAGGCCTATACCTGTGCAAATGACCACATAAATGGCCTGCTCTTTACTTAAAGTTGGACTTCGTATCTACTGCGTTTGGAGTCTAGTTCCAGTTTCACACCATCCGGTGCCATTAGTCCATGTCCCTTGTCTTGAGAGTGAATTAGATGGCTTTGTGTTCGACTCAGTTCACCATTTTGAAATATGTCTTTTTCTCCTCTTTGTCTTCTTTCCTCACTCCCACCATGGATTAACACATGGAAATAGAAATTACCATACCACATTTAAAAGGTCTAGTGGCTTACGTCATGCCCTGCCAAAGCTTTATTTCTCATGAAAATGTATTTGAGCCCATCAGATTGATTTTTTTTTCCCCCCTATTTTGTCATTCTCTTGCACAAGCCTTTGACAGACTTTTAGAGTATATGAAATGTAATTTCTGTTTCCTTTTTCGGGTCTGAGTCCAGCAGGCTTTACATCAGGGCATGATAGCATTCACAGTCTACTTCAGCAAGTAATAATAAGTGAGACTAAAAATTTCGCTGTATTAAGTCATTTCCTCTAAATAGTTAGTTGGGTTTTATGATGCTGGAGAGAAGTTTATTAACACAACATAATTTGGCAATTTTATGTGTGGTTCTTTCCTTCCACTCTTACCAAAGAAGAAAAAAAGAAAAAAAAAAAAAGAAGAAAAGAAAAAAGTTTGTTTTCTTTCCACAGGGAATTCTTGGTTCAGGCTTTGCCCTAAAGGTACAACAGAAACAAAGACAGAAGCATTTCAACCGTCAGATTCCAGCTGCTGCCTCACTCATACAGGTACTGAGTTCTTGCATATTGCATACTGTAATTTCTTTCCATTTATAGTAGGCTTTTGGTTTGGTTGTTTTGGTTTTTTTTCCCCACGCTGTTGGCAGTTTTTCCCTCCCTGATTCCCATTAAAAACTGTACAAGAGTTACAGATGCAAGTTTTGGAAATCCAATCTTTAATGTAAACTAATGAGCAGAAAAGTACACTCCCAAATCAGTGTAAACTGTTTAATTCAGCTGGTTAAAATCAAAACTGAAAGTTATCTTCTAATTATTAAACTGTTTACCTGGGGAAAATGTTGTGAAATGTTATGCCTGTAGTAATGAAAAAACAAAGAGGAGGTTTCATGTAGAATTGTGCTTTTAAAAAACACATTGTTGCTTGTAAAGTTAAATATCAAATATGCTTCAGCCAGTACAACTACATTCTTAAAAATCTCAAATTTAGGAGAAATAAGTCAGAATCTTAAATAGGAAAATGTTGTTTGGACTTTTCAGCTCTAGAATAGCTGGCTGGGAACCACTGGGATTCTGTGAAATCCATCTTTTCACGTAGGATAACTGAAAGGCAGGAAAATATTGACCCCCCCTGTTGTAAGTGCAATTGCAGTTCAGCGTCAGTATGGTTAAGGAGATTTTGTCCTTTACCTCATTGGAGGAGCCAGCGTTGCACCCTGGAAAAGTATTAATGTGGTTTCGTTCTAGGTTCTTCCAGCTTTTCCTCCCCTCTACTCAAGTACCTGCACATAGCTTTAGAAGCACAGAGATCAAATTTAAAAGGAAACTCCATGTACACCATATCATTTTTTCATTCTCATATGACTTATTTCTCTAGCTTCATGAGTGAATGTGGGTTTCCAGGTCAGGATCTCTATGGAAACAGTAGCTAACTGTAAAGTTTATGCTTGAAACTCAACAGTCCCTGAGTTAATGTGAAAAAGACCCTGGTTATAGCCAGAGATTAGCTAAAAATCTTGAGACTTGTATGGTATGGTTTTGTAAGAATGGATTTTTTAATGTTCCCACTGATTCTTTTGGGAAATGAGCATGAAATTATTGGGAAGCCTGAGACTGCATGTCCAGAATGTTGTACTTGGCTCCATCAGAAATATTTATGAGGAGTAGAGGATAGACAATGAGTTGCTGAGTACCTGTAATAGTTTAATTATGATTTACTAATAGTCTCAGACTTCTGGAAGCCCAGTTCACCAAGTATTCTACAAATGGCTTATGGAAAGATTGTTCTTAAACCAAGATGTTTAAAAAATAGATGCAAAACAAGAGAACAGCCCAGATGAGTAGTTTTCTTTCCTTGTATTCCTTCTTGATTTCTTCTAGAGATCATTTCTTTCTTCTGCTATTCTGTTAATCATGGAGGGATTTATATGGTGACTGTCTCTTCATTTACTTTCCAGCTGCTGTCTGTTTTCCTCTCTCATTCTGCCTTGCTTTGTTTCTTTCATCTAGGGTTTTCTGGCCTTTCCTGCTTTAGACTGTTTGTGTATAAGTGTGTCCTTTCTTCATGTAGTAAGTGAGGATCTGCCTCTATAATGTGGAGACTCATTTTTAATTAATTCTGATATTTACACAGTTAAGAGAGAATGCAGTAGTGGTTTTTTTTTGTTGGTCTTGTTTCCTAGCCCTGCTTTTCCTCCCTTCTGACTTAGAACATGGGACTTTAATCATTGGTGGTTGGTAAGAGGGAGGACTGGGTCTGGGTTTTGGCTCCTGGTTAACCACTGGTACTATTCTGTTGTGCCCTCAGTTTCATTTCTTCATATAAATATAGCTCTACTAACTGCATCACAATTCATTTTTTTTTTCTGGTAGTGTTTCTGTGAGGCATGAAAGAGTAATTTTTGTCTTTTTCCGAGTATGGGCCTGTAACACAGGATGCAATAGGCAAAATGCCTAAAAGCAGGTAGGAAATTGGAGCAGTTCATGAAATTTCAACCTTTTTTTGAGTCTAGTCTAGAGTGTTCTCTCATTATTTGTTTGTTGCTACTGAGAATAAATGTTGTGCTTGAAAAGGCTGGTCTTTCTGTGTGGTTTCCCCAGTTCTAACTATGTGGTTTCTATTTACTTAGCAAGAGTTCTAAACCATGCTGAGTTTGTTTCCAGAGGGCAAATTCAGGAATATCATTAAATGAAGAATGACTGACATGCTACTTGGAAGTTTTGTGTTTGTTGTACAGGGAGCCACTAATCTGATTGATTAATTATTCTGTTGCTTAAAACATTTGTTCCAGACTGCATGGAGATGCTATGCTGCAGAAAACCCAGACTCTTCTACATGGAAAATATACATTCGAAAACCTGCCAGGAATTATCATTTGCTGTCACCCAGTCCAAAACCAAAGAAATCGGTGATGGTATCAATAACTAATGTTTTGCATTATAGTAACTCAAATATTTGAAATTAAATTGAGGGTTTGTACTCTCTAGATGTTATTTGTTCTGCTTGTTTTACAGATTATTACTTGGTTTCAAAATTTGATTTACATTTCAGTTTTGATTGTTTCAGTATATAAACATTATAAAATAGAGGTTGATTTGCTGAATTTCCCCAAGCTTGACTTTTTTGGTGGATCTAAGTGTTTAGAAAAGAGTAATAATGACCTAACTCAGTCATATCAGTCAGTTACTTATCATTGCTGTTTGGAAAACCATAAGGAAAGGTGAAAAAAAAGAGAAAAGCACCATTTCCAAAATAGTGATTTTTAATTGATTAAAACAAAAAAACCCCATCAAAACTTCTGTTTCTTTCAGCTATTGATTTTGTAATTTTCAAAGCTTTCATGGTAAAGACTTCTTGTGCCTACATACAGTAATATGGTCATATATGGTAATATGGTCACTTCCATAAATTCAGATTTTTTTCGTTTTAAATACAGCAACAAAAACCCTTTGTCAGAATCTTTAGATTGTGTAGTACACCGTCCTCTGTACTGTAAGAGTATTGCACAGCAGTCTCAAGCAAGAAGGCAAGGGTGTTGGGCAAAAAAATCTTCTCTTATATCTCTAAGGTTCATCTGAGTTCAGTAGCCATATATCCATTGGCTTTGTGCTGAAGGTGTGATTTATTGAATCCATAAAATGATAAAGGCATTCTAGAATAGTTTGATTTATATAAGATTCTGCATAGCTAGCAGGTTTTCTTTTTTTGCTGCAGGCAAGGGATTTGGAAATGACATTGTGCAGAAATCTACTGATTAGCTAGTTTTGGCAGAAGGAGGGGGCAACAGAATGAGAAACACAGTTGTAGGATCATGAACATGTAATTCAGGCACTCTTTTAATTGGTTATAGCTCATTGGGGACTGCGTTATTATTGAAGAAGTCACTGAAGAGACAGCTCCATGTGACTTGGTTTGAGTAACCTGATGTATGTGGGTTTTTCAGGTTAAAAAGAAGAAGTTTAAGTTAGACAAGGACAATGGGCCTTCTTCTCCGGACAGGATGTTGGCTATACCACACATAACTTATGACCACGTGGTGGAGGACAGGAAACCTGATTTCAGCTTTGAACCATTTGAAAATTCTGGTAAGAAGCTCCATTATAAAATGCCAGTAACTGTGATGAGTTCTATGATTAGATTTGCATACAGGTCCTTTTTAGTATCTGTAGTAATGAAGGAAAGAACAAGCTCTTGTCGTTCTAACACGAGAATACTTTGCGTTTTTGCCTTTGGTTGCTGGTTGCTTTGGCTCATCTGGGTGAGATTTAACCATTGCTTTAATGAGCGTGCTCTACTGCAGACAAATGAAATAATTTCTCATTTCTGCCTTGTGGAAAAGCTGCTGACTCTTAGCCTGGTGCATACGTTCCCCAATTCTGCAATTGACTGAAATTACAGAGATTAGCTGTCAGCTTTTCCATGTGAAATTTCCCCAGGATGTGTTTCTATTGTGCTTGTACCTGAACCAAAAAGGATTGGTGTGCCTTGGCTGCACCGAACGTTGTCTGCTACATGAAACCATCATGTGCTCATGCCATCTGCTCAGTGCAGTAGGCTGTGAATCAAGTTTTGAAAGCAGCAGTACTTAAGATAAATGTGGGTCCATCTGTATTAAATGTCACTGCACAAAATGGTACAGTATGAGGAAAAAGAAGCCAGGACATTGATAATTACCTTATGATTAATAGCTTATTTATATTTGCTTTTGTTGTACTGAACTTCCAAAGTAACTCTGAATTTACAATGTAGCATTTTTACAAATGTACTTTTATTGCGAGTGTTTAATGTATTGCTCAAATTTTGGCAACAAGAGCAGGGTTTAATTTTTAAGGTGTGTTTTATTGAGTATAGATACCTTAAGTACTTGTGTTTTTTCTCCTCAAAATTTTGGCTGGCATGAATAAATTTAATGGGCTTTAAAATAAGACAGCAACGTGGTCTGGCACTGGGCATATTTTAGTGCAAGCAGAAAGTCTTGCTTTTCCTGTACTTTTTTGGTGTGCTTCTGTTGTTCTGCATCATCCATGCTTTTCCACTCTTTCTTGGCCTCTTCTAAGGAATGATTGCAAATTGCATCTGGTGGTAGAAATGACATAGCTGCTAAAAGGTGGACAAGTACTGAGCTATAAGTGTGTGTCTCAAAATTTGAGTACAGACACCTTTCTTCAAAATAATCAAATGACAGAACCTTACAAATGCTTAGAATTGTAAAGTCCAGCTTTTTACCACTAAATTTCTGAGCTGATGAAGGACAATACAGTTTGATGGTAGCCTACTACTGCCATTTCAAAAATCAGTTCTACAGCTTTCAGTAAAAAGTTTTTCTCTAATTTCTTCTGACACTTATCTTTTCTCTTTTTTATCTGTGTTCTCCTCTATAAACTGTTACAAGTATACAGGACAAACAGGAATGTTAAAATTGCTTGGTAAGTTGAGGAAAATAATTCTATTTATGGCATGCCAGCTTATGACAGTGTAATGTTTGCAGTGCTTTTCATGTGTGACTAGTGCCATATAATTTCTAAGAAATCTTTTGCAGCCAAGGAGATCTAGACAGACAGAAAATGTACATTCTCACACTTGTAATCACAACTGCACCCAGTCTCATTACAAAGAGAAAAGTGAGCTCTCATTTGTATAAGTAGATGACCTCTAATGGTTTTTTATACTTGAGAAAAATTGCTCATGTATATATAACCAATAGAAAAAGATAATTTTCTAATAAATAAAATATAATTTATCCAGTAGTTATGTAAGCATATGATGTGAATTAATTTCTAAATAACTATATTAGGATGGGAGAAAACTTTCAGGTTTGACCCCCCAGTGTTGTAAATTCTGAAGTACATGCATCTGTTCCTGTAAAAATGTGCTGTAGATATTTGTGAACAGATGGGGACCCATAAATTAAATAATTTATTTTACTGTTTGTCTGGATTCTGTGATCACTTAAGCAGCCATGTAGTCTTGTGATGTTTCTAATGTGCTTGCTTAGGCACTTTCTTCACAATTGAGTGTTCCCCAAAGACAGTAGGATTAGAGCTAGGTCTGGGCAAAAGACCACTGTGATTTAGTGAGAGTGCTATGAGCCACCTGTAAGTTTTCTGCTCTGAAATCTCTACAGACAACAGAGGCTTCCTTCCAGTGATCGAGTGCAAGGACGCTCAGGCTTGGATTAAATTTGCTGAAATGGCAAGGTTCAGTTTCACCTCTGAACTCACATGGGACACAGGTGAAATTGAGGTGTTAGAACAGCAAAACCAAACTCAATCTCCTTGACTCCCCTGATCAATCCTTGATTTTTCCAGTTTCCACCATTCTAAGAGGTGCATCTCTGTTGGGGATGGACGTGGTGGATCAAGATCAGGAGGGCAGTGAGAGCCACCAAACAAATCACCTGTTTTATGCGAACAAGAAATTCCTTCATCTTGGGGAAATATCAGAGGAGCTTTTCCAGCCATCATAGGTTCAGTTTCTATGTCCCAGGCAGGCAGCCAGAGCTCAGTGGACATGAGAGGTTATCTAACACTGTTCTCACAGCAGCTCAAAGAAAGAGGAGAGAGTGTTGCTTTACTTACTGTGAAAAAGATTGCCTACACAGAAAACTGGAGCTGCCAAGTCAAAAGCTCAAAAGGAAGAAACTAGAAAGTACAAGGATAAATGATACTCATTTAGCTTTAATTTGGTCTTCAGAAAGGTTCTAGTAACATATCCATATGCTGCTTTCTCACATTCAATAAATTTTTGGGCTGCCCACTTATACTTCAGTCTTCACACTCGCGGATCCCTCGTCTGGCTTCCCTGCCAGTATCTTTGTGCAACCAGAGATTTCCAGCTTTTTCTCCCTCCTTTCTTTCTCCTGGCATCATCAGTTCAGCAAAAACCAAAGGAACCGTGGCTCATCCTGGCTATGGCAAAAATTAACCCTTGTCCTGGCTGGAACTAGGACATGTGCATAGCACTGAGAGAACACTTGCAAAATGAGAGGTTTTTTTCTGGTTTGTTTTTTTTTTAACTCCGATTTTACTTTTTTATTTTAAGAGTTTTTCTCATTGCATAAAAGTAAGGCACCATTCCTGAAAAATATCAGTCTGTCCAAGTGTGTGAATTCACAGGTAGTTCTTAATGAAGTAGTTAGTAATAGCATAATGCTATTCAAAACAACTGAACATAATGCAAAGATTGTGTTTTGCTGAGACTTTCTCATCACTTACTCCTCTTGCTTGCCTTTTTTCATTTCCCTGAGAAATTCAGCTTCAATTCTCCAAGAAGTTCAGCTTGAGACAGGTACTTGGTTTACGTGGTTGAAGTGGGCAGCCTCAAAAACCTTTTATGTGATGTGTTTGGATGCTTCAAATGTGGGTGTCCAAATTTCCCCGTTCACTTGGCAGCACTGAAATCTGACCAGGAGAGAGCTGCTCTGTGAACAGTGTGAACCAGAGCAAGAGGGGTGCAACCCATGGGAACCTGGGCATTTAGGAAAGGGAAAGACTTGAGAAACCCTGAAGTCTGGAGGAAAGGGGCAAGCCTAGACTGGCCTGTAGGGAGGAATGTCTTGCAGCAGTTGACACTGCCATGAAAAATGGGCTTGGAGAAGCAATGACGCCTCCACAGTGGCAACTGAACACTCTTCCAACATGTTGTACAATGCACTGTTGTACAGTTTCATACACTGTTTTCCACAGTATTTTTAATTTTGTGTCAGGTAGAACGTACTAAATTTTAGGTATGTCTGCATCTCCTCAGCTGTCTGTCCGCAGCTTCTTTCTTTTTTTTTTTTTTTTCTTTTGTGTGTGTGTGTGGTTTTTTTTTTCTCCTCTCCTATCTCTGTTTCATGTACATCTTCACTCTGACTCAGATTGTCAGCGCTCCTGGCCATCCTTTTCCGCAGACCAGCAGTCTTCCAGCGCTCCTTCCTCTCCAGGTAAAGCTCATAATATTTCATTGTTCCATCATGTTTCATCACCTTTGTTAATTACTGTACCCTTGCAATGCTCTGTCTGGAGCTCTCTGCTGTGGCACAAAAAAATATAGAGCTGGTTTCTAAAGAGAGGTGTTCCAGTAGAATTTTGAGTTTGGAGGTTGTTCAGGTTGTAAATTGCAAATGTTTAAATTCACCCATTATTATCCACTGAAAACTAGTGTTTAAGTGTCATCTGCTTCTTCTCTTTAACCTTCATATTTAGAAATTGTGGGGTTTTTTAGTATTTTTTTTAACACTGCTTTCTAAGAAAGACTTGTCCAAAGTCTAATGGCTATGAATTTATTTTTATATGAAAAAAAGTGAGCTCCCTGCTTGAGCCCTGTTTCAAGGCACTTTGAGGCAGAGAAACTCCCATTAAGGCCATGCTCTTATCTTAGTTATGATGATCTCAGAAATTTTTATAACAGAGGGAAGGAGATACCATGTTTGCCTCATACTAATCAGCTCCTGCTCTCTGTGTGCTCACACAAGAATTCTTTCAAATAGGCTGAGGCCCAGTTTTGACTTCTGGCTCTTTTTCCATTGTGCCAGTCCTTCTTTCCCCTCCCGTGAAACTGAAAAGCAATAGCTGTGACTGATCCAAGAATCCCTGTTCCTGCAGATCCACTTGTGTATGGAGTGTGCTGTGTCTCCCATGAGCACAGTCTAGTGAGTGTTCAGCAAACCCTTCACAAGGCTTTAGGTGCAGCAGTTTTTTATCACTTGCCATCAGGAAAACAAAAACATTTGTGAGTCCTTATTTGCTAGAAACTGAAAAAATTTCATTTATGTCTTGTAGAAGTGAAAACAGTGAAAATTAATTTAGTGAAAGTCCGAACAAGTCTGTTTGAAAGACATTTCACTGCACATCTTTATTTGGAATTATTTTGCTGGTTTCACAGCCTGTTTTTTTGAATGATGGCTACAGCAAAGCGATTAAATAGTATGCTACTATACTATTAGTATGATACTAAAAGCAAAAGTAGAAACTAATCCTTGCTAAAACTTACTACAAGATTTTAATTTTTAAGTGCTGCAAGTGGTTCCTGCTTGTAATATGTATCTCCTAGCAGTTGTCCTATTTATTTATTTATTTATTTATTTTAAACTGTGATTTCAGAGGTCATCCTTTCCTATTACAACTTCTGGAGTACAGAGACTTTCCTTTTGCAGTTTTGGACTGCCATGTGCTTAATGATGAAATAATACTTTCTGTTCTGTTTGTTTTGTTGGTTTTTTTTTAATTCAAATCCATTTCTGTCATATGAAAATACCTAATTGTCTGAGTAAAATGGTTGCATTAAAAGAAAACAATCATTTCCTTATATTCCCACTTCTATTATCAGAAAATATCAGCTAGATTTATTTTATCTTTTTCTGTTGTATTCCTTTTGGTTTTGTGTGGCTTTTTGGCAGGGCATTATTTACTGCTATATTATAAAATATTTCATTTAATATAGTAGAGTGTTCATAAATTACTAAATTGTAATTGTTTTATTGAATATTCCAGTCAGTTGGACAAAGTTTTCTGTGGACTTGTCACAATTACCTATGATTTACGTGGAGTGTTACCAAGTTTTATTTTCTGTAAATTTATTTACAGTCATGTAAACCACACCAGTGGTTTTATTTATATGCAAATGTTGTGACTTCTCTAACAAATGTTAGGGACATGTTTGAAAAAGCACTTGGTGTTCTTAATGTTAGTATCTGACAGAATTTCAGAGCCCGAGTTTGAAAATGAAAGCTGTAACACTCTCCCTGATTTCTTGGATACGTGAAAGTGATGATCTGCAAGTAAGTTTGCCAGTAAAACTTTCAATATCTGAAGTTTTGTGAATCAACCCTCCCAGTAAGAACCCTGTCTGGGATGAACTGGAGATCTTGTCCTGATTCTGAGCCCAAAGTGAGGTGGCCTTGTGCCTTAGTGTGAGAGGGAACCAGCAAATTTTCTCTTAATAAGGCATGAAGGTCTCCTTCGTATGGATTCTAAAAAAAAAAAAGGAATAAAATATTAGTTTTAATATTCACCAGAAGTTCAAATGCTTTGGGCAGAGAAGGAGTTAAAATTTTGCTTTTCGTGAACTCTGTGGTGCGCGCAATTTTGGTAGCAACTTTTGTTTTCAATATTCTTTTAACATGTGCAGTATTTCAGAGGCCCAAGTGAGCAGCAGTCCAATGCTGTTGCTTGAACTGCAATCTGCATGTTTTTTCCACAGTAAAAAAGAGCCCAGCGTTTCTAGATGTGAACACAGGACCCTTCATCAGGACCAGCAGCTTTGCTGATGAGCTTGACCTGGAGGGTGAGACTCTGCTGACCCCAATAACTCACATCTCACAGTAAGTCCAGGCTGCTGAACTGTGCGTTGGTTGACTTGGGCAAGAGAAAGGCAGTTCAGGTGGGAGGAGCTGATAGGGCTCAAATATCTCAGATATTTGCGTCAAACACTTTTCACCTTGGCGCTGGTGTATCCTGTTCTGAGTGCCAGTAAATCTTCATGCTGACCTTAAGACAAGTTCACTTGGCTGTGACACAAGGCTTTAGATTTTAGGTAATGTCTCTGGGCAGCTGGTGGCTGATAACCTCAAGATTTTTACGTGGAGACAATATGTGGGAGTACTTGCCTGGTGAAGGTTATCTTACTCCCTCCACCATTTTCCAGTGGAATGGATGTAAAGTGCAAATTTTAAGTACTACTTATATGAAATACAAGTCTCTCCATTTCAGCAGCACTTTCTCTAATGGTCAAATTATGCTCTACATTGGAAGAAAAGCTCTGTTTGATCATTATTATTGCTTTGTTGTATATTAAAAAAAAGATCTGAAATAGGCCTGTAGGTGTGTGTGTGGGGGGGAGGAATTTTGGTATTTTCCTTTTTGGAAGATTTTCCGCTTTTCTTTCATGCCAAAATGTTATCTTCAGGTTCTCAGATTATTAAAAGAAAAAAAAAGAAAAAAAAGAAAATTGCAGCAGATTTTTCTTCTAATGCCTTTAAAAATACATCTTCTGTCATTTAATTCAAAATCCTGAAAAATATTTATTGTTTGCCGTAGTAGATGTGTGGTAGTATATCCTCTAGCAGAGGAGTGAAACAATTTTTTCCCCTCTAAAAATCTGGGGATTTATGCAGTGAAACAACAGATGAAAATTCTTAGCATGCTTGTACTTCTGAGGTACCAAACCTGCAGAAATGCTTGCTGCCAGTTTCCAGGCCTTCTTCCTACATGTATTATAATTAGCAGAGAAGCACAAACATACTTTTTAGAGCTCATTTTGGAAGGGCATATATTAAAGAAAAAGAAAATGTTTGGATGGAGTCTTCCTTGTCCCCAAACAGACGTATTTGCATTTTCATCTAATTCACCCAAGTGTACATCTGTTTGTAGGCAGGGGATTTAGTAGACTTGTATTCTGGAAGATTTCTTAGTAGTACAACCAGGAGGAGGAAGTAATAAATTTCCTCAAGTGTTAGACAAGAACAATGGAGCAACAAAACTAGATCTAGATGTTTTCTCTATATAGCTTTTTAAATACTTTATTTTGCCTCAGCATTGCAGACTTTTTCTTTTCTAATATGCTTCGGTGCTAGGAGTTTCCATTTTCCTTTCTGGGTTAGTGAGTTATTTAGTTTTTTCTTACTGCAGCATTTCAAATAACAAATCACTCCATCAACTTTCACTCCAACCCGTGTAGCAGCTGAGATTTTTTTTTCCTATTAATTACTTGTAGGAAACTTCAGAATATTGGCAGTGTGTTTCAGATGGAGAGCCTCACCAAATGAACACCCTAGACTCTCAGTAACTAATACAGTTTTCTTTTGCTCCCTTTATTTTTGGTTGTAACCTTTGTTGAAATTTCTCTGGATTGCTCCAAGTCACAAGTGATAGGACGGTACAAAATGTGTACCCCACCCTTCAGCTTGAACTGTCTCTGCTAGGATGGAAGAAAATAGAATTCATTGGTTCTTTTAAGACTTTTGGTTTCGATTCAAAACTGAATAAACTGGATGAAATGTAAAACTGGATAAAATATTAATTTAAATGTGTCGCTTTGAAACATGAGTGCCCAAATGTAGATTCTGAGAACTGTTTGCTTGGAAGTGCGTTTACTTTGTATGCAGTTAATTAAAAAGGTCTTAAACTCTGCCAGACCAGTACCAGATACGAGGTTTAGTCACAAAGTTAGTGAAAATCCTGTGTTTTTAAATGCAAACCTAAGTACTTAACAAAATTATAGTACCAGCTATAGTATAGACAAGTCAAATTAAGTGTGAATATATCTAGTTTCAGGTCTTAAAAGCAATACAGACTGTATCAGAGAAACAGAAATATGAAGACATTTTCAGAATTGGAATCGTAATGTAAAACACTTGACCTGAGGATGCATGGATTTGGGATTCATAGAACTATTTCCTGGCCAATTATATATTTATTGCAACGTGTGCATTAACTTACCCATTAATCACAGAAAGGTGACTCCAGAATAAACATTAATTTTTGAAAGTTATGAATACATGAGTAAATTTTATATAGTAAATTTGTGACATGGAACTAGAAAGTGATTTTTGATTGGCAGTATGGAAAATAGTTCCTTTTGACTGGTATCACAAATATGTCAGAAGAATGGGGCACCTGCTGTGATACTGAAGAGCAAACACTTGGCATCCTTGTGGTTTTAAAACAGATGAGGCTGAGTTTTTTTCCCCTCAGTTGTCCTGGAAAGTAGATGCCAACTTTCAACCCTTGTGATAAAGGGATTAATGCTTCTCGGCCTAAAGTCCACTTTAAATTTCAGAGCCCTCCTTGTTTATGCAAGAAGTGTTCTCTTTTGCTAAATGCAGGTGCATATTCTCACTGAGTTTAGTGGGACTGGTTCTGTGTCCAGTAATAAAAATGCAGGTGTGGGATTTTTTTTACAGGACATATCTGACTCTACTTTAAATCTATCTTGAAATAAATGGTGTATTTAATGTAGCCCTACTTCTGTGGAATTGCTGATGGGAAAATCTTTCATTAAGAAGATTACTGTATCAGTTAACCACTCTTCAGTACCCCTTTGGGAAACAAAAATAATAATTAAAGGACACTGAGGCCTGATGTTTAAACAGGACAACGTATAAAATGATCTGTAACGGTTTTAAAAATGCAGTACATGGTGTGTTGTTTGAGGTAGAGCTTGTCCCTTCAGTATAATGGTTGCTGTGGTCTGTTGTGTTGTAAAAGTGAAATAGAAAACTGGGCTGCAGCAGTTTCCTGCACCCCTCTCCCCTGGACTTCTCACTGGTTTATTTCTCCCAGTGTTCTCCCAGATTGATTGTCTCCTGTTCTGTTTCACTGTGTTGGCTCTTTTGTTTTATTTGCATTTTAAAGCAAGTGGAAAATCGATGCTACTTGTAGCTGAGCCTCAGTTACCAGAGGCTCTTGCCCTGTGTTTGTATAATTGCTTAATTTCAGCATTAGTGTGGATCCAGCTGGCTGCATGTATTTCTGGCTGTAAGCATTAGCTAACATGACACATTTGTGATCCTGTTATTGTCTGTATCAAAATAACAATAATTCTTGATGTTTTAATGACTCTCCCCCAGATGTTTCATGTACCTCATAACTGGGGTGATGAAAATGCATTTAATTAGTTAAGCATTGGGTTTGTCTATTTACGTATAGAATAATTTTTTTCCTGCAGTAACATACTGATGTGATCTTAGATTTTATACAGTGGATTTACGTTTAAAGGAAAGCTTTACATTAAAAACAAAAAACATTTCATTTTTGTTATTAAGTCTTTTTCCATCCTGAAAGTATTCTGTGTCATGACATTTTAAAAATAAACCCTTCCTTGTTAAACAACATAATAGATGTAATAGTTTAGCAAGCAGATTTAGGGCTTTTTAATAATTTCCAGATCGAGAGGACATGATAACAGATTGATGTTTCTCAGTGATGGAAATGGGTGTTTTTAATCACTTTGAAATATTTGAGATAAAATGTTCTGGTAAACACTGTGTGCAGTGTCCATGCTGCTGCAGTTACCATTGGCTTTTGTTGGAAATAATGTTTTCTTTCTCTTTTCTTTTATATTTTTTATGAAGTGGTCTATGTTTTAATTGCCGGTATATAGGTTGTTGGCAAGAGATACAACCACATTGCCCAGAACAAACAGTGCTGTATTTGTCTTATCACTGTCTCTTTTCTTGTGGATTATCAGTGAGTGAAATCCCTATTTGCTTTGATTTGCTAGGTCATATTGTAAAAGATTCCTGCTTTTATCTCCTTCTTCTATACCAAAATGACCCTCTGAAGCCTGAGCAAATATTTCAATTTCACTCTCAAATGGGCCAGATGGAAGAGCTGACTTCTGCTGTCACAAAATTCCCTCTGGAATGCTGTTAACAACATTTAAACCATGAGTTCCATGGGGTCCATTTTTATCCTTAATGACAGGGCAGGTTAGAAGAACAGCAGTGATAGCAGCTATGTAAGAACAATCTTTGAGTTAAGACCAGGGCTTTAATGTTCACTCATTGCTGGTTACTGTCACGTGCCCTTATTCCAGTCATTTACTTGACTTGCAACAGGAAAGGCTTCAGTTCTTGATGGACACTGGGCAGCATCCTTTTTCATTCTGCATGTTTCAATGTGTCATCAAGCTCCCTTGGGAGTTCTGGTTACAATCTGCTGATTTAATAGCTTACTGAAAAGGGAAGGACTGTTTCCCTCAGTTATTCCTTTTGATATGGAATAGCATTATTTCACCCTGTATTTCTTGTTATGAATTTACAATAAACTTGGCCATAGAAATTGACCCTAGAACTCTGTATGTATCAGAAATCTGATTGTTTCATCTCTTTGGCTGCTGGGAGACACTTGAGGATATGAAATGTCCCTAAATCTGGTTTAACAAGAAGTCTTCTTTTTTCTTCTTTGGAAGAAAAAGTTCATTTTTCAGCCAAAGAACTCCAGAATCACTGTAAATCAAACCACTCTAATGACTTCAGTATTATCATCCCATTCTGATTCCTTGTTGCTGCGTGTATGGGAGAGCAAAAGATCTGTGGCAGTCCAGTCCTAAAAATGGCTAACCCCTTACATGAGCAGTGATCAATGCAGTATAGTCGTCAGAGAGGACTTAAAGGATCTCTGATGTGAGAAATTATTAGTTTACTGCTAGCCCCAGATTTAGGGGGCTGCAGAGCTTGTCTGCAGCTCAAGAGCTGGGTGGCTGTAGCAGGGCAGGACATCAGCAAACTTCTCTCTTAAATGTTAAAAGGCAGGTGGATATTTTAGTGTGTTCATCATGGTTTATAAGAACTTTATTTCTGACTTGTGAATATTGATACTAGCTGAGGGCACTGCCAAAACAGCTGTGGCACTCTCACTGTAGCAATGAGCTAATAATCTGGATGTGGTGCATTTCTGTGTGCAGGTACCTGAATTAAAAATCCCTATAAACTCTTCCCTGCACCTGGAAGGTACCCTAGCTGTGCTGAGGCAAATGTGACATTAGCAGGTACTGTTGCATCTGGATATATTTATTTGGCCATCCTAAGCCTCACGTGGCAGCCCTTTGAGCTGGGGCCTGTTCTGTGTTTGTGTGATATTGAATAGGGGGATCCCAGTACACAGAGTTGGCTAAAGTTGATTGACTGTGTCTTTGTAATATAGGCTGTTATTTGCAGTATTTATATTTGTATGTGGATTAACCTGAGATGTGCTGAAGACTTGGGCAGTTCTTCATGGTGTCTTATTTCACCCTTGACACTGCAGCAGCTGAGCAGGTTCTGACAGTGCAATGAGTGGTGTGGTGAGCATCTGTCCCATGTGCTTGCTTGCCTCTTTTATCTTTAGGGAGAAGTTCTTGTGTCCTGTGGTGGGTGGCTGCTTTTTTCATAGATTAGATAGAGTGTGCAGTTTATGTCTATAGCTCTGAAGACCAGAAGGGATAATCAGATCCCCTTTGATCCTGTAAAAGGCTGTAGCACTCCATCAAACTGCAGCATTACTGTGCTGTGTTCTTAATATGAGCATAATCACACAAAAGACTTGTATCGAAGAATTAACAAGATGAAAAAAATTCAGCCAGGAACCTAAAGTTTTCAATTTCCCATCTCCTCTTTTTATTATGTTAACTTTCTATCTGTTTTTTTTTTTTTATTGGAGATGGGACTGCTGTCATACACTGCTGCTGCTGTTTGCCAGAACTCAGTAATGGACAAATACCTTCTGTGTTAGAGGTTGCAAACCTCTATGAAATAAGACTCTCGCGGTCTTCCCTCCCTTACTGCAAATTGTCACTGATGCATTCAAGTGCAGTGCAAAATTACTGTTTGGCTATTTTATGTTACTGACATGGTATAAAAGTAATGTGTTGACTTTTTCTAGTGTACAAACCGTCTAGGCAGAAGCTAAGATAGCTTAGCTATTTCTTTTGTGTTGCAGATGGATGTTGCATTCCTTGGTCTCCAAGTGCTGGTTTACATTTTGAGTGATGTTGAGTAATTAAACAAGACTGCAGCTGCTTAGTGATTCAGAAGTACAGGGCTCCTATGCTGTAAAAACAACAAGCAACTCCCCACTTACTTTCTTCATTGTTTACTTTGGGCATCATGCAGAATGATAAGTGCAAAACCTTTTTTTCTTTCAATTTTTATTGGATGAGAGAGACAATAAAAATATCCCACTTTTATCTAATAGAAAAAAAGGATAATTTTTTTTAACATTGTCTTGAGTTAATTCCAGAATTCAAATTCAAGACGTGAATAAAGTTTTTCTGTTATGAGGATGGAGAATGGCTTTACTCTTTGCTTTAGATATACCAAAAGAAGTTTAAAACTTGATTAATTTATAATATGTGCACTTTCATTGGGAGCTATTTTATCCAATAAAAAGGATATGTTATTATATTTAGCGTTTTATTAACAATGCAAAAATAATAGTTTTTTACCAATGCAGTAAGAAAGTTATGAAGTTGCAAAATTTAGTACTTGTAAGTAGCATTTAGATTGGAATACTCCAAAATCTATGGACAACATTATGCCCACAGATGCTGTGTAGACTGTGCTAAATGTGTGTAGCAAACATACTGGATTCAACATCACAGCTTTCAGCAGGAAAATCTGGTGTCAGTATGAGGTTGTAGGAATGCCTGTCAAGGTCGGTATGTGCCAGCCAAGAGACATAGTTGACCACTGAGATTTATTCCATGTGCAGATGCAAACTAGTAAATGAGCATTTTCAACAAATTTTTTATTTTGATATTGGTCAAAATGTTAGTGTTTGTAAAAATAAAAGAATTCTTTAGTGAAAGGATGGCTGTGGATGTGAGTGTAGTCACAGATATCAGTGTCTGTGCTTGGGGCAGAGTTGGAAACCAACACTGCCTAATAAGGAAAGAGTTAATCTTATGTATTTTTGACCTAATCATCTAGTTCCAGGGTCAGCTATCAAGTCCAGGTATGAAACATTATGGTATTTAAAACCAATAGCACATGTGACCTTTGTGCTTCAATACTTGTATCACTAATTTTAATAAAGTCTTGTTAGAGCATCTTTTGTCATAAAGTACACTTGGCTGGAAAAATGGACGTCAACAGCTGGTTTAAATATTGCTGAATAGTGTACCAGAACAGCAATGCTAAAGGAAAATACCTTTCTGTAAAGTGTTAATGCACAGGGAAACAATTCCAAGAGGTGTAAATGGGTTCGTTTACCTGGCATAATACTGTAATTGTACAGGAAATTGCATGATGTACATTCTGTGGGTAAAAGTGACCTGAAAATTGCTTGAATATATTATCAATACATTTTTCTTATTAACTTCATCCACAGTATTTTACCAAGAAATTGTTGCAGGTTCTTTTCGTAAGCAAGTGCTGCTCCCAGTATGACCAGTACCCAGTTCAGGCTAAATGTAGCATTTTCCTCTTCCTGTACTTCTCTGGAAATTCAATTACAACATTGACACATTAAGTACTTTCTTATGCAGCTGCTCTTTCTGATCACTATTGATGATTTTTTTCCCAAGTTAAAAACATGGCCAAGTGTGATTAACACCCCGCTGGTGTAGCGAGGCTTACTGCAGTGGAAGATTTTGATTTAAACATTTGCCAAATCCATTGCTGCGCTGTAAAGTGGGGAGCTCTCTGCATCATCCTGGCATGCTGGATGTGTGAAGTGCAGCAGGCATGGCCTTGGCACTCTCTCTGGATAGAAAAGCTCATAGGAGATCATGGAACTCTTGATTGAAATTTGGTTTTGTGTGGCTGCCAGGCCTGAATATAGTTGCGATTTCACTCAGGGTCTCGAGGACTTTGTCATCCCCATGTGTAGAACTGTATGTTTGGTTTTACTTCCAGCAGGAAGTTCAGCTGGGAAAAGCTAAAGTATTTTCACTGTCTTGCAGACAAAATACCTTAAATACCTTACACTAGTTGTCAGCCTGTTAGCAAATTAAAGCTAAGCACTGACCTGTTGCCTGTGGTTGTGTTTTGGTCTGTGTTTTTCTCGGGTTCCTGTATCCCACTCAATTCTGTGACTACTGAGTGCTTTCTGGGATAAAAAAAATATATAAAAGCTTGTTATTGCTATGTCCAGTTACTCGTTTATGTCTGTCTTTCCCAAGGAAAACTGATGTGTTTGTGCTAATTTTTTTTTTCCTTTTTTCTTCCTATGAAAAATGCAGAGTATAATATCAAAAGGGAAATGGATCAAAAAGTGGTGACTTGTGGTGGTGGTCTGTCCTCATGTCGTTTTGATCAGGGCCTTCCCAACAGCCAAGCCCCATCTCCTGTGCAGCCAAGTGTCATTGGTACAGAAATGTGACTGCTCCTGTAAAGGGGACTTGCTGAATGGTGTGGCTCCCAGGATCCTCCAGGAATTTTGGGCCCTTAAAACTTACAGCCTTGAAAATAGACACAACGTCCTGGAGAGAGCTGGTGAAGTGAGCAGAGCACAGCAGAGACCTGACATTCATTACATGACTCTTGGTTAACGAGAAGTTGTGAGGATGCATTTTGTAGGTGCAGTGTTTTTCTCAGGGATGGCACTTTCAAGGAGGCCAGTTCCATAATCCAAATTGTGTATGACTGGAAAACACCAGGTGATGCCAGAAAGGTTTTCTGGTCATTACAGAACAAATATGAAGGGCAGTGAACAGAAAGTGGGATCTTGCACTACTTGAAATTACTTATTTGCCTGTGTCTGACAGCAAGTTCACTTTGTTGAAACCTTTAGCTTGTAGGCAGTGAAACATACTTGAACTGTCTTCATGACTTGATCTTTTTTCCATGTAGTGCAGCTTTTAATTGAAAAAGCAGTTGAGCCCTTGTATCTATTTTTTTTTCCTAATCAATACCTGTTTAGGCACTGTCTATAACTTGAGAACAGCTCATAAATACCAAAGTCATACCAGCGCTGCTGAAAATTTGACACCAGTATGTATGTAATTTGATTTTTTTTAAATAAATGCAAGCAAAAAAATTGTGAACCAATAACTTTATTTTTAAAGGATATGATTTTTAATAGAAATGTCAAGTATTTTAAAAAATGTTCCCCGTTTTTATTTGATGATAGAACCCCAAAATACCACAACATTCCTCACTCCAGTGTATAAGAAAAAGTATTTCTTTTCTTTTTCCACCCTGTAGTCTTTGCTATTTTTAAAACTGGGCAACATTAAATGGTTCTTGTTATTGCCCATCCCATAAAATAAATGGATAATGCAGCAGGAACAGGAAGTCAGATGCCTAATTAAACAGATGTTACAAAACTTCATCTGTGTTCTAACTCTGATAAATACACTAAAAAGTTGACATGCCACTCATTTTCTTGATTTTTAATTTCTTAGAACTTCAAAAATTTTAGGCTTTGTGAGCATTGTCTTTATTTGGAAGGAAAGGTGAAGATTTGCACTGTGCTTTGTCCTAGAGGATTTGTGCTGTGGTTGTG
This sequence comes from Chamaea fasciata, assembly GCF_029207755.1. NCBI lineage: Eukaryota > Metazoa > Chordata > Aves > Passeriformes > Sylviidae > Chamaea > Chamaea fasciata. The sequence continues at coordinate 15,354,962 of NW_027094092.1, read as the reverse complement.
TATATGGAGTCTATGCCAAGAACTAGAAGGTAGTAGACCAGAAATAGCCGCGTTTGAGTCCTAAATTGGCTGCTGGGATAATAAATAATGGGGGGATGCGACCATTGTATTTATTCTTCAGTGAATTTAGAAAGTGTTCTCAGTCCATCTGCTTTTTATTTTAGAAACCTAATCCAGTTTTGCCTATGTTAAAATTTCAGATTCTAATTTTGAATTTTATGGGGGGTTTTGGGGTGGTTAGTTTTTTGTTGGGTTTTTTGGTGTTTGTTTTTCTTTTTTAGACCACCCACATTGGGGCACCTGCCAGGTTTTCTGGGATGCTTCCTTTACTCTGCAGAGCTCTGAGGTTTTCTGTGAGTGTGTGTGCTGGGTCTCATCCATTCATCATTATTACATCTTAGTGTAGGTTTCAGGTTTGGTAAATTATGTTAAATCACTTCCATATTGAAACACATGAATAATTTTAAATGACTGCAAACAGCAGGATCAGATTATTGGAGCTCTTAATTGTTTCTGTCTTTTTGTCTGAAATCTTGAAAGCTTTCAGACTTGTGCTGTGAGTTATGAACTGACAAATAATGTATACTATAGACCTTGCAGTATTTCCACCAATAGCACATCTGATACATGGCACAACTAGGAACTTTTTCTGAGGGAAGCACTGTTTAAAGGTATGAACTCACAAAACCAGTTCAATATAAGTCATACCTGATGGAATTGTAGTCCGTATAGTTTGCAGATCAACTGAGAGAAGAATGTATTATTTAAAAATTTTGAATGACAGGAGTCTCTTGTTTGTTAATAACTTTTTTTTAATGCATGCAAGGTGTCCCTGTGTCAGAAAGATCTAAAGATAAAAACGACAACAACAAACGGAGGAAGGGAGGAAAGGACAAAAACAAGCCAAGAGTCCGAAGTCTTGAGAATATTCACATTTGAACTGCAATTTTTGAGTCCAGTTCCTACCTGATTAGGCAAGGCAGTTGTGTAGACTGCAGAACATATAGAACGTGCAGTAGAGAAATATTGATAGCTCTACAGAGTTGCACTGTGATGGAGAAAACATTCAAAGTGCACGTGGCAGTAGTGACAGGTCCAGTTCAGAGACTGAAAAAAGAGGAGGAAAGAATTTGGGTAGTAGGAAAACAAAATGTTTCAGAAAGCTGTACCTTATTCCTGGATTACAGTTGTCCAATCTGTGCTCCCTTTGGTCAGCTCACTGAAAGGCTGGAATGAACTGGGTTTGGGGAGGGTTGGAGAGGAAGAGGCCAAGTCTTGGGAATGCTGTGGAGAAGCAGATGGGTTGTAGGAGAATGAGAGAGGAGGAAGGAGAGTAATTGAAGGATGTAAGCTTCGGTGAACAGGAATAGCCATATCAACAGCAACAGAAGGAGGAAATGAGCTGAGGATGTGGGAGGAAAGTCAGCTGATCTTGGTGATACCACTGGATGTGTTTATGTTTGGAATGTGATGCCTTTAATTCTGTTGGCAAATTTGTGTGTTTCAGACTCAAATCATTACAGTTGGCTTGATGGCTGCTTCTTTTTCTAGTATTAAATTTGTGATGCTGCATCCTAGACATCTTGGTTCTCCTCTAGGCACTGCGTGGATGTATGTTCTGAAGTAGTAACTCCCAGGAAATTACCTTTGCCATTTCTTAGCTCCTAGGTTTCCATCCAAATAACTTGGAAAGTGGGTGTTTGTCCTGTATATGTCTATGTGCCCACTTGGATCATTGAGATCCTTTGGGAATTTCCCCTTGGTAGTACAGTCTGTTTCACATGTTGAATCCAGGCTTCTGTGTTCAGAGCTGCCGGTGAGTCACACTGGTTGTCTGACCCAGCAAGCTCAGCTCACAGTCCTGCTATTTGACTTTACTGAATTCCTTTCATAACTGAACTACAGGGCCACCAAGGTGGTTAGAGGGATGGAGCACCTCTCCCATGAGGAAAGCCTGAGAGAATTTGGATTATTTTCCCTGGAAAGCAAAAGGCTTTGGGGGTGACCTAATTTCAGCCTTCCAGTACCTGAAGGGAGCCCTCAGCAAAGATGGAGAGAGACTATTTACAAAGATATGTAGTGACAGGACACAAGCGAATGGCTCCAAACTGGAAGAGGACAGGTTTGGATCAGATATTAGGAAAGAATTCTTTACTGTGAGGAGGGTGAGACACTGACACAGGTTGCCCAGAGAAGTTGTGGATGTCCTATCCCTGGAAGTGATCAATGCCAGGTTGGATGGGGATCTCAGCAGCCAAGTTCAGAGAAAGGTGTCCCTGCCCATGGCAAGATGGAACTAGATGACTTCTAAAATCTCTTCAACCCAGGTCATTCTGTGAACAAAGAGACTGCATAAAAAAACCCCAAGCCTTTGAGATGGAAAAAGCTGTTGTCTTTATTACTTTTTATTTTCTTACGTTGTTAATAAACCTGACAGTTATTTAAGATCCAATCACTTTGGAATTGTGCAGTGCTGTTTTCCAAATTGCTTTCTATCATCCCTAGCTTACATTTTGTTTGGTCATAGTTTCAAGAACTGTATAGCTCTAGTTTCATACTTAAGAAACTAGCTTGATTACTTGTTTTAGTGGGGGTTTTTTTCATATTAAGACACAAGAAATCAGAGATGTGAGAAATCACACTTCTAACGGAAGAGGTTCTAATTCGGCACAAGGGGGCAGTCATGTTTTACATGAATTTTTCTCTACTTTGGAGTTACTCAACTATGGGTTAATAGGCATTTGGGTGACTAAAATTAGCATTGTAGGGGGTGGAATGAGTGCAATCTTAGATTTCAATAAGTTTCACTGATGCTCCAAGTAGAGTGCTAGAATTTTAGGAAAGATTTATTTATAATCCTTATTTTGAAGGCTAAAAAAACCTGAGTGTGTATGATAAATTGTTTCAGTCTTAAAGGTTAAAAATGCATGTATATGTATGTGTATGATAATGTAAGTGTTAGATGAGGTGACTGCAGTACTTTCCACACTTGTCACCTACAGACTCAAGAGTTAATATCACCTCAGGATTGTGAAATAAGAGGAAATATAAACATAATATATCTTTTAAAAACTCTGGATACAAAGTATTTTAGTTGGAAGGTGTACTTGGTTTAAAAGTTGTTGATCTCTGAGAAGGACTGAGTAGGAGATCTCTCCAAATTTGTTTAGGACATGAGGTAGGGCAGCACTCAGGGAAGCCTTATTTCCATCCTTCTGAGGCCTGCTCCTTGCATTCCTAAAGACCAGCTGGGTGATGTTCAATGCAATTACTGAAGATTCAGTACAATTACTGTGATCAGGGCTTGTTGGGAAGCATTAAAACTTAAAATTGGCCAGATAAGTGATAGTATTTTTCCTCCGTCGTTCTGCTTTGTGTTTGAATGATCCAACTACTCCCAATACGAGTTTGAAACTGTTTGATTTGCCTTGCTGGTGAAGTTGCATGACCGTAGGGTTCCAGAACTATAGTTTTAAAGTAAGGTGATTTTGTTCTTGAACTGTCATGACACATCATGGAAAAAGTTTTGCAGCATGGGTCATGAGCAGAGCTTTGCACACAAGTTTCAAACATAGGTGCATGGTGAGAATAGGTCTCAGAAGAGAATGCAGGGTGGAAAAGAAGTTAGCAACTTAACATGTTATCTAACTCTAAGTTTGGAATCTGTTTCCTGTTAAGAGAGAACACATATTTAAAAGCTGATAGACCTTTAGTATTCTGCTGCTGAACAAGGTTGCCTATAGCATTCTGTCACTTTAGCATGTCAGAATCTCCCTGGTTTCTGGAAACTATTAAAAGGAAAAGGAAAAACCCTTGAAAGATGAGACAAAATGTTATAAATGGTGCTGGAACCACCGAGTCTTCAACTGGATATAAACAGGGTGTTAGTGACTCAGAGGGGTGATAATCCTGAAGTTTGTTGCCATCTCCTAGCGTGTCTCCCTTGAGGTCATTATTGTAGAAAGTGGCTTTTTCCTTGGAAAATTATGATACTTGGGAAGTTGCATTTTTTTATTGTTTCCTTATCATGGCTGACAGCATTTTGCTATGTATATTATTGGGGGCTGAATAGTAGTTTCATCAGATATGGCATACTTTGTCATGAAAGAATAAAAAGATTCAGGTGATTTGTCTGTCATGACTTCCCTTACGTTAACCTCCTTAGCCAGGTTGGATCAACAAGATAAAATTTGGTAGATGTGCATACACTGCTACATTGGATTATGTGATCCTGTTGTCTTCATGTCACTCATCCCCAGATGACTTTCGAACTTCTTGTCTGGCCTTACCCTAATTTCACAATGAGTAAGGTCTAAATGATATTCCATTTCATTAACTAAGCAGCTGTGTAGGATAGGAGGAAGAGGGAAAGCTCACAGGTAGTTCTTCCACTGAAGTATAAATCTTACAACCCACAAAGGGAGCTAAACAGTCAGGTTTTTTAAAATCTCCTGTGCATAAAACTATTTCTTTCATTAGAGAGAGGATGAGATGTTACTGAAGTTGAGAGCTGGGAAATGCCTGTAATCTAATGAAGTGAAGGCCTATGTAAGTAAAGATACAGTTATACTCTACATGAGCAATGAAACTGTGAGGGAGATAAGTGTGACAGGCTGTTTTCTCAGCCTTGTTTGCACTTCTTGTAGAAGGCCAGTATCTTTACAGCCACTGAATGACTGACACCAGGAGACAAGCCCTGTCCTCCTGATAATTTTTCTATTCTTTTTGACAGGTAGGTTCATATTGATTTAATATGACAGTTTGATGGACATTTCAATTCAGAGAATGAGTATTTCACTCTCACCCGTGGCCAAACTAGTGAGATTACACTAACCTTGAACTAGGCGTTTCCTCTTCCAGCATCTATCTGTCTGCTTCCAGTATGAAATTTTGTATATTTTATTCCAGGTTATAGAGGAGAAAAGTAGATGCAACAGCTCTGTTTGGGATAGATGGAGAGTAAGGTACTGCAGCAGTTCTTTGACAGTGTAAGGTTTGGAGTATCGGTCAAAGTAATTAATTTTTCTGACAGCAGTCAGTATGTTTTACTTATCTCCATTAAAGGACAAAAAAATTGAGATGTACATGAGGCCTGAACATTTTCTTTTCTTGAAATTACATCTTATAACGATTTTGTAGGAATCCATCATTGACTCCTCTCTGATACTTGTTCCTCTAAGCTGTTGTATCTGAACTCTGTTTTTGATGCATTCATGAGAGGGAAAGTGCTGCTGCTTCATGGGCAGGGAAGTAAGCTGCTGAGTGTGCTAATTAGTCTTGGTTTATTAAAGGTAGTTGACATGTTCTTAGGAGCCTTCCCATAAGGTTGTTAAACTACATTTTCCATTAAATGGAAATAGTTAAAAGTTTTTTCATCATCTTGTCATGAGGCTTGGCAAATCCATGGATAAATTGGTGACTGCATTCCTTTGTCTCTTTGGTCCCTTCTTTTCACCTGAAAGACAAAGTATATAATTTCATAATCTGTCTTGTATTTTTAAAAATAATTTACATCTACCTTTTTTGCTTGTAAATCTTTGCTATAGGATAAAAGTTGTAGAGGTCTGAAAGATGAAATTCAAAGTGGTAGCATGTATATTTTCAGAAGTTCAGTTTTAACTTTGGGCAGAGGCTCATTTATAATCCCTATTGGACAATGCGTTTGTTCTCTTCGACAGTTGAATAGGGGAAAAGACATCTTGAAAAATGTGTTCCTGTCCTCTTTTTCTGTGTTCTTTTCTCTGCATCTGTGCTTAGCAGAATCCCTCAGGGTATCCTGGATTGTATTTACCAGGAAGAAAGAATACCTGATTAGACTAGCATTACTCCTCCTGATTATGGTGTCATCAATTAACTTATAAGACTCAAAAGTGAAGCTTGCCAGTCATTTTAAAGCTCTGGGTAATGAAACTCAGGAAGTTTGTTCCTACAGCACATTTCTTCAACCTTTGTTTAAAATAATATAAAATAACTTCCTTTAATTGGGGAAATAAACTGTTGGCAAAAGGCAAGGGCAAACTGTAACTCTTCAAACAGAAAACATGAGTCCATCATATCTGACAAGTTAGAACTGGTTTCTCTGCACATCCAGTAGTAGACAAATGGCATCAGTGTAATAATTAAAGCTTTATCCATGTAGTCATAAGCTATTATAAATAATTGCGACTATTGCAGCCTATGAGTTTTGCTTTTCTTATCTTTCAAGTGGTGTTTTTTTCCCCCTCCTTAAAGGAGGGGAAATGCCTCAGTGCTTTTGAAGGGCTGGTAGGACAGCCTGACAGTTATGTAAGCAGCTGTCTGCAGAAATTCATTAAATGTCTGATTGTGCATAGCCATGTCTGACCCTCGGTGTGCTCATGCTGAGCCTCCCCCCCCCCCCCGCCCCCCGCCAGCTACCTTCTCATCTCAGGCTCATATTGTGGATATTCATTTACAGGGGTGCAGACTTCACTGGTCCTCCTCATAGCAAAGTATGTCATGATCCCTTTAACTTTGTGGGCAGAGGTTCATGTTTTTCTGTGAAATTCAAAAGGAATTTGGTGTCTAAATGGTGTGGCTTCACAGAAGAATGAATATGGTCCCATACACATATTTGCTTCTTGCTACTTTTCTGTTTGAGGCTCTTCCATTTTCTTAGGTTATGTTCTAAGAGATCCAGAAAGTGGGGGCTTTTTAATGTCCAACTTTACCTGATTCTGTGTTTGGAAGTACTGGTGTTTACCTGGTAATTCTAACAAAAAGGAAAGCTGCAGATTTTTAGTATTGCAAGGGATGTTCAACAACTCGTATACTTGGAACTGGTGACTTCACATCTCATGCTTATTTTATGTTATATCCCTCTGTCCATTCCCTGTATTCAGATATTTCATCTTTCAACATTATTGTTCCATTTAGTTTTCTTCTTCAATTGAAATTTCATCAAGACTTCTAAAACAGATCCCACAACTCATGTGTTTCTTAACTCTACCTATGTGGTGATGCCATTTATAGCCAAAAGGATCTTAAGAACAATGTGGGGTTCCTTCTGGCTTCTGTTACCACTTATAGCAGTTTGTTTTCATGGTTTGTTTTGGGTTTCTTTTTCAAAAAAAAAAAAAAATCCTCAACTTGGTTGTAGCTGAGAGGCTACAGGACTAAATCATGCTAAGACTGGAGCCACTAGACTTAACAGGATTTGTCAGTAACCTAAAGATACACTACAGCTGAAAGTTTTTGGGAAACATTTTCTGAGGCAAGGTATGGTAGAGCCAAAAGGATTTTTCTATGGTTTCAGAAAGCTGCGTGGCTGTACTTTCTGCTTCTTCTGCCCTTGTAGCTGCACTGATAATTCTGTTTATTGCTTCAATGGAATATTGTCTCATGCATTTTATTGGACAGTAATTCTGGTCTTGACCATCCTATGCTTCCCAGAAAACTGCAGACACTCTCAGCTGAGTTGGAAATTAGGCCAAAGGAAGAATACACCGTTTTGGGGAGTAGCTGTTTTCTGAACATGTAGCCCTCAATTTAGGTAATTGGTTAAATTGCACTTTGAGTGCTTTCTGAGTGTTAATAGCTTCAGTGGAGGTAAGGTTTTGTTTAACATACAGCATGTGCCTGCATGTGTTGCTGAATCAGATCCAGCTGAATCCCTGTAAATGATCAGGGATTAGAACCAAGATTCTCCAATTCTCTTGTTTGGACTATGTCTGCCAACTATGAGCCAGGTTGAGTAATCATAGCATTGCCAGCCTCGAAAAGGTCATAAATTGTGAGTTAGGCCCTGCTGAATCACAAGACTTAAGGAAGTATCAGCATCTCCTTTTAACCATTTGTTTTCTTAGCCCTTTAGCTACACATAGTTTTAAGCCCTTCTGTAAAGCTAGGAGTACTCCTAAAATTTTGAAGGTGTTCCCATAAATCCTTGAAGCTTCAATCCTTCAAGTTTTTTCTTGAATCCTTTCTCTTGATCTGTATGTAATCTTTCTCTCTCTCTCACACACAGACTGTGTCTTTGTTTACTTCTGTCATTCAGAGAGAGGACGCCAGATCAGTTGATGGCTTTGGAGAGGGAGAAGAGTTCTGGTATCCTGGAGTGTTCTCATCTATGCAGGAAACATTTTTTTATTTCACCAGTTAAAACAACTTTTACTATAATTTTGTGTGTGCTTTGGCTGGTACATATCTAGAATTTTAAATCTATAATGTTTGTGAGGTTATCTCATAAGAAATATGTCAAGAATCAATAGTATTGCCTGGGAAATTCAGGCAAAAGGCTTCCATTTCTGCAGTGGTGTTGCAGGAAGTATGCAGCAGAAGTCAAGGGAAAAACCATCATCTTGGCCGTTTGAGCTGGGGTAACCTGGAGGACATCTGAGCCCAGGGTCAATCAGACCCCTCAGCCTGGTCTGTGTCCAGTTGAGGATGCTTTATCCTGACCTCGTGGAAGGCTGTGGGTGTGTGTATGGATAAATGTGTGTGTATGTTAATTTACAAACTCATTAATTCAAGTGAGCACTTCCCTTTTTCTACACCATTTATTCCTCTCTGCTTTTAAGCTGATTTGTGCTCCTTAATTGCTCTTGTACTTTTGGCAGCTGAGGTGCCTTTTGTGCAGGGAAGCCTGATTCTGTTTTCTATCTAATCTATTACTTGGTTTGCATTTTGTTGATATTATGAAGAAATTTTATGCAGTGACCTATGATGACCTCCTTCCCCCAGCATTTTATATCTTTGAAATTTTCTGACAATATGTTATTTAATCTGGAAAAAGTGTGTCCAATAGGTTTGTCCTTCCTTTCTACTTGGCTGCAACAGGAGATGTATATTCTGTACTGCTGTCATAAATTATGGTTTGTTTATTGATAACTTCTACTTAAAACCTCTGTGCCTTGCGTGCAGGCTCACAAACACGCTCACTTATGTCTCACTGGGAAGTCTAAAAATGCATTTCTGAAAGCCAGAGCAGAAGTGTTTGTGGACTCAGCCCAAAGGTAGGCAGCAGGCAGCTCGTTTCCCGCCCAAATCCCGAGGTTTGCTCTGCATTCCAGTGCTGTGCCGTGTGTTTGTCGTCCGAGTGCAGACACATGTTCAGTCTAGCAGCTCCTCTTTCAGCCAGTGTTTGAGCAGCGGTTAAAAGAAGATGCACTCATGTGGAAAATCCTGGCAGCAGGCACCCTGGATTGTGTTACAGCAGCTGTCCTCAATGGGAAGGCATTGATGTTTACAGTGTGTGTTTTTCCATGGAATTTTGTTTGTCTGCCGTATATATACAACACAGGCTATTCTTCTCTGTGATGTGTTTTTCAGTGCTTTATACACAGTGGTAATATTTATATATTAAAGGGGAATGCTGATGTAAGGCAGACATGAGCTTGAAAATATCCACAATTAAAACGTCTGATAGTAGTAACTTAGATTAATCACCATCTTTGAAACAGACAGAAAAAGGAGGGCAGTAAAAAGCCTTACTGATCTGAAACATGCAGTCTTCAGCATAATATTGAAAAATCTTGGTAAAAATAGTAAATACTTTTTTAAAGAACCTATGAGTCAGCAAATTAATCAGTAAATTCTTTTTAATTGATGATTTTTTTTTTTTTTTTGCGTAGAGCCTCAAGGTGGTGGTGTAATCAGAATTGCAAATGGCTTAACTGACAGTAACAATGTTGGATGTCTTGATACAGGATGAAAAACCCTCTTTGCATTCATTTTCCAAAAATCTAAACATAATGTGGTATCACTTTTTCATAGATATTTTTAGTGGATTTGTCATTTCAGCACCTAGGCCATAACTGGCACAATTAAAAGATGATGTCACTTCTGCTTCTGTCATACTTGTATTTATTTTTAGGGGAGGAAATGTTTTCTGGATCTTTTTCACATATTGAGGTCATGGAATCCTTAAGGTTGGAAAAGACCTCCAAGATCATTAAGCCCAACCTTAGACCAAATATCACCATGCCAACTAAACCATAGCACTGTCATGTCCAGTTGTTTCTTGAACACCTCCAGGAGCAGTGACTCCACCACTTCCCTGGGCAGCCCATTCCAATGCTTAACCACCCTTTCAGTGAAGAATTTCTCCCTGATGGCCAACCTGAACTTCCCCTGTCACAGCTTGAGGCCGTGTCCCCTCTCCCGGTTACCTGGTACCTAGGAGAAGAGGCCAACCCCCATCTAGTTACGCTCTCCCTTCAGGCAGTTGTAGAGAGTGATAAGGTCCTGCCTCAGCCTCCTTTTTTTCCAGGCTAAATATCCCTGTCTCCGTCCACTACTCTTCACAGGATGTCTTTTAGGCTGTTCCTCAGCTCTGTTGCCCTTCTCTGGATTCACTCCAGCAGCACCTCAATGTCTTTTTTGCAGTGAGGGGCCCAAAACTGGACACGAGGCTCGAGGTGTGGCCTCAGCAGCGCTGAGAGCAGAGGGACAATCACGGCCCCGGTCCTGCTGGCCACACTGCGGCTGATCCAGGCCAGATGCCACCGGCCCTCTTGGCCACCTGGGCACTGCTGGCTCATGTCCAGCTGCTGTCACCAGCACCCCCAGGTTGTTTTCTGCCCAGCAGGTTCCCAGCCCCTCTGCCCAGCCTGTGGCACTGTCTGGGGTTGCTGTGACCCGAGGACAGCCCCCGGCACTCGGCCTGGCTGACCCTCACACCATCGGCCTCAGCCCATCGATCCGGCCTGTCCAGATCCCTCTGCAGAGCCTTCCTGCCCCCAGCAGATCAACACTGCCACCCAGCCTGGTGTGTCTGCAAACTGACTGTGCCCTCGATCCCCGCATCCGGAGCACTGATAAAGGGATTAAACACGACTGGGCCCAGCTCTGAGCCCCGGGGAACACCACTGGTGACCGTGCCCCAGCTAGGCAGAACTCCCATTTCCCTCCACTCTCTGGACCTGGCCATCCAACCAGTCTTTAACTCAGCAAAGAGTGCACCTGTCCAAGCCATGGGGTCCCAGCTTCTCCAGGAGAAGGCCATGGGAGATGTGCCAAAGGCTTTACTGAAATCGTGGTAGACAAGATTCACAGTGGGCATTGTTTTCCAAAGCCACAGTTCAGCAAAATGCTTTGATGTGCTTGCTCAAAGTTAGGCAGCTGTTGGCTTGTGTAGGATTTAAAAACTAGCTTAATTGGGATTCAGACTACTGGATGATTTGTAGCTTATGGATAAGAAAACACTATTTTTTTCCCCTGGGCTCACACCCATAACAAGTTGGATATGATTTAAGTCCAAAGCCATTTCCACATCCGTTTGACACCCTTGGCTCATTCCAAGACCTGTCTGTCGTAACAGCACCATTGTGCAATGCAATGAGGTGTGTAAAAGGAAGAGCACCTCAAGACAATCTGACCCTAATCATTTTGGATACTTCAGTAAAAAGGAGAAGCGTAAGACCTGTATGAAATTGAATAGGCATCATGAACAGCATGTAGGTTGTCTGAAGGATGTTTCTCTAAGCTGAAGAAACAGCTGCCTTTGGATTGCATCACTTGCTGTTTTGCTGTTGTGATAGGATGTAGATAGCAATCTGAAGTCAAGGACTCTAGTTGCTCTTTGGCAATAGATGGTCTGAAAAAAATTGCACAACAGTATTTTAAGTAGCACTTGGAGAACCATGTTCAGTACTAGATGTGCAATTATCTTAGGTTTACAGAAAGAAATAATGTCCTTGTGTACAGGTCAGCCAGCCTCCAGAGTCTTCCCAGAGGCTTGCAGTCTGGCATAATTAATGAACATCATTTAAAAAATCCTACGCAAATGAAGCACAGATTTTGTGACAGAGTCTGCTTTAGCTTTTTATAAGAAGTCTATTCAGTACTGATACCTTAGTCCAGATGCTGAGGTGGTGCATCTGAACAAATTACTGTGTTCCACATGAGATGGTTTCTACCTATACTTCGGGGAGCTTGAGTTTCAGTAATTTCCTAGTTTTCTGCTGTAAAAAAAAAAAAAAAGCCCCAAATTTTAGTTGAAGAAAAACTGTATTTTCAAGTAGAAGACCATGTAGCCAAACCTTCACATCTATTCCAAGTGTTTATCAAAGACATGTATTGTCAGCAGGAGGCTCTTACTACACTTGGGTTTAACAGAGCCCTAAAAAGTGGAAGGTGTACAGGGCTGCAGTTCAGACAGTCTTCCTTAGGCATAAAAAATAATTTATTTTTACTAGTACCTCACACAGTCAAGCAGTCATAGTTAGTTTCAGCCGAGTCTTCCTTCTCTTTGATCTCTGTGCTGCCTGCTATTATAAGATACTGAATTATCATCACCTCCCTCAGGCTGTCTCAGAAGTTTGCAGATGCAAACTTTCAAATCAGTTTATGTTCAGCTGCTTTCCCCTTACTCCCTAACGTGGCAAACCAGCCAAAGCACAGTTCACAAAAGAGAAAAACAGTAGTGCAAACCACTTAATATATAATCACCCGTTTCTTTTTAAAATCTTTCCCAAAGAAATATTGTTTACCCTTTCTTATTGAGCTATGATGAAAGCAAAGTCCCTTTGCGGCTTGCATTTATGATAGGACATTTATATATAGGCACTGCTAATGGTAATGGTGGTTTCTAAAGTATTCAAAGTAATTGATTTATGTGTTTGTTTTTGTTTGGGTACCTGTGAAGCTGTACCTTGTGCCATCAGCTTTGGCTGAGGCACTAGCTCAGCAAGAGGAGCAATGTGTGGAAAATGAGACCTGTGTGGAATTCCATGTTGACATTTTCACCAAATTGCTTCCTTTTTTTTTTTTTCTTTCTTTCACTAGAATTACTAAGGATGTAACCACAGAACCTCTTTTACAAAGTGCAGATCCATACTGCTGTCAGTTTTCGTTGCATTTCTCATATGTGTTGTGGCCTTGAAAGCAATTGGACTATAAATAATGCAACTCCAGTTATGGAATTTGGTTTAAAAAAGAGAAGTAAGAATCTGTAATTTTATTTTCAGAGAGAAAAATTGCTGCCTTTTCCATTCCTTACTCTGGGATTTGAAACAAACTAAAGTAAGAGCTTGAAAGCTTTTCAATTTCTCGAATGTGTCTTTCATTACCAAGGACACTTCTAAATTCTATTGCTAAATCTTTAAGGCTTTGTGAGTGTAGGCAAGTGTGAGGGAAGCTGCATTATTCAGTGGTGAAGTCATGCCTGATTCATTGACCATTATTTATTATACAATAATTTCTGTAGTTCCTAAAGATGATAATCCTAGCAATAAGCACTGATGGGAAGTCAGCAATCTTGGACCAGAAATGAGATGATCAGTATATAATGCTGATCTTAAAAAAAAAAAAAAAAAGTAAAAAAATGGTAATTAATTTTTGTTTCTTTACTATTGGTGGGTATATTTTTTGACAGTCTTGTCATTTTTTTCTCCCTGCTCTCTTCAACTTTTCTTATTTTGGTTCATTAATGTAATTTAACTGAAACATGCTCAGGAAATTCCAAGTGTGTGGTGCAGGTGGCTGATACAGGCTCCCCACACTCAGCTTTTCTGTATCTCAGTGGTGTAACCTGTATATTCCTGTCCTTCAACTCGTCTTAGCTGGAAATCTTTGGCTCCAAGTAGTGACAACCTGTATTGTGTCCTGGAGAAGATGACAAACGGCAGCTGGAGACTGGTTTGGGAACAACTGCATTTATTTTCATTCGAAACATAATCTGTGCCTCCTCCCCCTCTCTTTTCCTCCCCGTGTTTTGAATAGAGCACTCAGGGAAGGGAAGGAGAAAAGAAAAGTTTGGCTGACACTTGTTTGCCTTGGGTTTAGTTCAGCAGCATCTGTGGCCTCAGCAGAGCAGGCAGCCCTGGGAGTTGGTAGCTCGCTGCTGCGAGGCAGTAAGGTGTGTTTCGTGTGCTGCAGTGCAGGCAACATTTAAATCCATATTCAGTGGTAGCATTCCTTTGTTCTGACAGAGGAGTTGGGTAGTTTGTAACTTCATGGAAGTCAGTGGGAGTTTTGCCAGAAATTTGAGCAGGCCTTAGATTTTATGCGGAGTTTTCAGCGTTGTTTTGTTTCCAGGATTTGTCCTGAGCTGTAACCTTACGTGCCAGCACTGTCTGTAGTGGCTACTTTGCTCCTTGTGTGATGGTATGGTCAGAACCTGGTGCTTGAGTGGAAACGGTGCTAGTCTAAACAGGATCTTTGTGCTTAGGATTATGTGTTTTAAACTGACCTGAAAGCAGTGCACTGTGAATTCCTTCAGTACCAAAGCTGGGATTGAAATTGAACGTGCCAGAAAACAACCCAGCAGCTGTCACTAGATAATAAATGGTGCTGCAGAGAGGGGGGTTGATTGGTGGGCCAGAAGGGCAGGTACACATGATGGATGTGCTTCTTAGAAAACCAACTCGCAGCAAGCTGGATATAAAGACACAGACCAAAATAAAAAGCTTCATATACCCTCCTTAGGGACATGAGAAACATCTGACACATCCAGTTTTCTGAGTCAGGACTTGGCATGGTGTAATTCCATGCAAGGCAGGCACATGCTTTGGAGTGCTTCGAAGCCTCAGAACAGGGCAGTTCAAAGACATGTCTCTATTCAACAGAGCATCAATAAAATAAGGACTTCATGCTAAATTAGGAACATATACGATCTAAGTACAGGTTTTATTTTTAGTAACTCTTCCAGTACCAGTTTGCCAAAACTTGAAATTTACAGAAATTTACAGCATTTAGGTATCCTTTGTTCTCATGATGCCTAAATGGTATTCTAACAATAGTTTTAAATTTGTATGTTTAAAAATTTTTTTAAAATCTTCTTGATAGGAGAATTATGCCATTATTTTTCATGTAACTTTATTAAATAAAGTTACATGAAAAGTTTGCAATGCAGTACTGACCACGCACAGAGTGTTCATTCCAGTTGCTAAGCAGTGCAGAGCTTTCTAGCACTTGAGAATGAAGATATAAAATTGAACTTGGATTGGAGAAATGTAATATAACCATTCATTTGAAATGTGAAAAAAATAATCAAGATAGTGATGAAAAGGACCTTGTTTTTAACCTTTTAGTCTAAATCTTAATTTAGCAAATATAAAGTAAGCTTTTAAACAAAATTTGGTTGAAATTTTGCTTAAAAACTATAGAATGAAAGTCTCAGGATAGGAAATTGTGAATTATGCCCTTGTTTAATTTTAAGGAGAATACCCATATTTACTAACCTGTTACGTTCTGCTAGTGGAAACTGTTGTAGAGATTATTGTCTCCCTGCCGTCCGCGGATGTTCCTACAATTATCAAAGTAAAACCCTGTATTAAACCCTGAGAAAGAGTTGACAGCAATGCCAGAAACTGTCCTGGACTATTTTACTGTGCATTTTGATGAACAATGATGTTTACAATTTGTTGTGTAGTAGAATTGTACGTTGTGGCCTCAGGCAGACTGCTTCTTTCTTTTTTACTGCTTCTTTGTCTTTCCTCTGACTATTAAAGAATTGTTGAGTCACCTATGCCTGTGCTTGAACTTTTTCAGCACATGAAAGAGCTTTTCAAAACAGCGTCCTAAAGTAGGAATGGATTTTATTTTGAAAATCTTATTTCCATGGTTTTTTCCTGTGGCTCCTTTACGTACTTTTTGCTAGTATTTACCTACGTCATTCTTTCTGGGTTAATTTCTGAAGGGTTATGTACATTTTGTAGGGTATATAGGTGTATGCTTAAGATTAAGCACATTACAAATCATATCCTTAATGAGAAAGCAACTATGCATCTCCTTAAATCTAATTAAAGTTAATGGGATTGTTGACATGCTTAGAATTAAGCACATTCTTGAATATTTTTCTGAACTGAGACTACTGCTTTGAACCTGGTATTTTAGTCAGTTCTGGAACCGGAATGGAATAAATAATTTGCTGCTGTAAACATCTCACAATTGTGGTTAACTCTTCTCCACGAAGGAGGCAGCGTGATGTACAGTATGTTCCTGGTTTAGCAGAGATTAAGAATGCTTTTCTGGCAAAGGAGAAACCAAGTTTGTTGAGTTTTGTTGTTGTTTTGAAAAGATAAAAATTCAACATTTTAATGAAAATGCTGACTTAAAACCAACGAAAAACATCTGTGATGTTTACAAAATAATTACCTTCTGCAAGTTATTCTGAACTAGAGCTCGGCTAGTTCACAGTCTGAGCAGTTCAGAGCCGGTGCACTGACCGTTGAATTGAAGACAAGCAAATCAAAGCTGCTTTTCCTGTCACACATACTTGTGTTAATCCTACTACAAGAGACCAAGCAGAGACACAGTAGGTGTTAAGAATTGCTGAAAAGTTCAAAGTGTGCGTTCCCGGTAGGATGCAGTGACTCCAGGGTGCACTGCCTTTCAAAGGGTGACGTCGCCACAGCCTCACAGAAAGGCTCTGCCCCTCTCGGGCTGCTTAAAAGGTACTCTTATATTTGGTAGTCTGTGGAAAACTGAAAGGGAACAACTAATAGTCAATATGGCTACTGTGGCTCCTGAATATTTTAATGTATTCCACTGCAATCACGTTATGAACAATTAACACTTAACAGAAACCAAAGAAGGAAGAAAACCCTTTAGATCATCTTGGTTGATACTCTTGCCAATGCAGGATTGTGTCCTACTGTATTTTCCTCTGATGTCCATTTTTATCTGACTCAAGTGATAATGCTTTCCCTAAGAGACTATTTCACAGTCTAGTATATTTTACTGTTAGAAAATTTTCTGATGCTCTGTAAACTAAGTTTAACTTTGCTTAAATTCAAACCATTACTGTGAGACAAATCTCTAGGAACTTAAGCTAAGTAATTCCCATTGCTGTCCTTGGCAGTTTATACAATTCAGGTGCCTGTAAGTCTTATAATTATGCCATTAAAGAAACAGTGTTACTGCATACATTTTTTTCACCAAAAACCCCCAAACCACACAACAACAGACAAGCAATAACCCCCCCCCTCAAACAACAAAAAACCCCTCCCAATACCAATTGAGTGTTCATCAACCTGTAGTTTTTCCATCATAACTGTGTAAAAGTTTGTGGTGAAATCCAACCCCTTGTTTTTAACAGCTTCTGGCTCAGCTGTGTAGCCTATGCTGTTTATTTATTTTAAAGATAAACGTGTATACTGAAATACAGAAGACACATGAAGCTGCAGGCAGGGGTGGTTCGGTTTTGTGGTGGTTTTGTTCCTCAGGGTTTTTTTGAATCACACATTGGACTGTTTAGTTTTGTTCCAAATGTTAGAAGGGATTGCAGACCCTTAATAATAGCCTGGTGACTCTAAAGAGCTGTAAAACTGACTGGCACATTCCCAGTTTTGGGAGATTTACATAGACTCTGCAGCATCTCTGACCTGAGGTATGGAAGAAGTGAAGAAAGAAGGGGTAAAACAAACATTTGTTGACACTGCTATTAACTCAGTGGGAATCCAGCAGATACCCTCAAACCATCAGCTGTGCCATCTCACTGTATCTAGGACACAGGGATACACGGACAAAGGGACCCAGTGCACTTAGAAATCTGTGTTATGTTCAACCCCCAGCTGCAGGAGAATGCAACGTGGGAAATGATTCTGTGGAGTCTGATAGATCTCTAACACAGATCTAAAATAACAGACACAGGAATAGGATTCACAGGGCTTGCATTAACCCCCGTGAATGCCTCTTGCCTGTGCGAATTGCATGGATGTACAGCTGGCCCTGGCGTGGCAGCTCAGCCTTTGGAGGTACCATTTGCACCCTGTGGCACAACTATGAATAGGTAAGGATGTGTGCAGTCGTATTTTGTAGCCACTTTATAGGAGAACTCATTTAAGATACTCTTGAAACCACAGCTCTGGCTTCCTTAGGCTGGGGTTTGGTCTTTTTAAAATACACACCAGGAAAACACCTCTGTTCCTAATACAGACCTGGCACTGTGTTTCCTTTCTAGAAGAAGGAGATAGGAAGAGATAATTGTGGAGTCCTAAGAGAGAATGAGGGGCTGATAAGAGCCCTGGAGTTGGAAGGCCGATGTGAGCAGAAAGCAGTGTGTCCCTGCTGCCTCTCCTCCAATTACTGGCTGTAATGGCTCATCTTAATTAGAAACTTCCTGGCAGCTGTGGATAACCTTCAAGGTTGTAGTGCCTCGTTTTTATTACCTTTGTCTCTCTAGTCTGCTATTAACAATGTGTCTCATTACAAAATGAAAAGCTTTCTCTTCCAAAGTTAGACTTATAAAAAGTGTTACGCTCTGTATTTTGAAATGTCTTTGGATAAACCTTTCCCTTTCCTTTTTTTCTATGTGTTTATCCAGTACATCTTGTGGAATCGTTGTGCTTGATTTAGATAGTTGACTTTACAAGAGCTCATTTATACCCATGTATGCTTTACATACATTATCTTTTAGTGGAAAAAAAGCTTGGTTCAGAAAGCTTCTTGCAGATGATGTGTGAGTAGAACACTGCAGAATTGCTGGAATGTGCTCCATCTGAGATGCCAGAGCTGATAGTGATGCCCTGTTGCTTCTTTGCAAAGATAAATGTTGAATCAGTATTGCAATTAATCGTGGTGAATGGACTGTGGACCTTGTATTTTCAAGGTACCATTTATTACAGGAGTCTCTGAAAGCACTGCTGGAGTTAAGCATCTGTAAGTACTTTTATTATAAACCCTTATTTTATAGCCTTATAGCTTGACCGTAGAAATTTGCCCTTGGCAAGAATTTGGCACACAGGCTGCTCTCACCACAGGAGTCAAAGTTATGTATTTATTATCATCTCCTTCTTTGATCTAATTCATTTAAATTAGAGGTGGGCTTATGCTGCAGTATTTGGATCCAAATCTTAAACTCTTCTTTCCCAGGTTGAGATAGAATTGACACCTTTTTTTGGGCCTTTTGCTGAAATTCAGCTGGCAACAGGCTGTGAGTTAGTGTTACTTTTACTATTTTCTTTCAAAGAACAAGCTTTCTGTTGTCAGTGTCCTTTCTTCCATTTAGAATGATGTCTTCAGAAATGCTCGGTTTCTTTTTTAATATTGTATTTTGCAAAAAAATCAAATGTCTTCTAGCTTTTGTTTTGTTTGGAAGAGAACAAAAAGTTGGAAGGCTGATGTTGCAACTTTGATTTGACTTCCTGGGTAAACACTAGTCTGCACAGTTCATATTAATAGCTCTGTAACTCCTGGGTCTAGGTAATGACTTTTAGCTGTGGTTATCTCTGGAAGTGAGGTCAGGCTTCTCAGGAGAGTTACAGAGCTGTGGTTTTTTCTATGCAGGGAGAAGACACCCGAGGGCCCGAGCTCAATTACAGTAGAAACTGGCCAGTGCTGTTTCAGATAACAAGAAAAGCTTTTTGAAATATATTAATAGCAAGGGGAGGTGTAAAGAAAACATTGGACTGATCCTTGTTGAAGATGATCACCTGCCCAGTAGGGATGAAGAAGAAGCAGAGGCGTTCCATGTGTATTTTGCCTCAGTTTTTGGTGATACTGTTATACCTTGGTGTGCCTGATGCCCAGAGCTGGAGGCCCATGAGTGCTGGGACAGCGACTTTCCCCTTGTGGACACTGAAACTGTGAGGGACCACCTGTGTCAGCTGAATGTTCACAAGTCTATGGGGCCTGTTAGGATTCATCCCTGAGTGCAGAAGGATCTCAGTGGTGTTACAGCAGGACCCCTCTCCATCAGCTACCAAAGGCCTTGGGAGCCAGGAGAGGTCTCTGCCAGCCACTGTTATTCCTATTTGCCAGGAGGGTGGGAGCAGAGACCCAGGAACCTGAGGCCTGTTTGTCCAACCTCAGTTCCTGGAAAAACTATGGAGAAGATTGTACTGAGTACTGTTGAAAGGTGTTTAAAGTACAATGCAGTCATCAGGTGCCATCGACACGGGTCACAAGGGCAAGTCCCATTTAATTAATTCCATCATCATTCTGTGGTATGGTCACCCACCTGGTGGGGAAGGGAAGGTGGTGAATGTAGTTTTTCTGCATTTTAGTGAGAGTTTTGGTACCGTCCCTCACAGCATCCTTCTGGACAAATTGTCCAGCTGTGGGCAATGAGGGGGTTCATGGTGTGCTGGGTGAGGAGTTGGCTGCAGGGCAGGGCTCCCAGGGTTCTAGTGAGTGGGGCTGTGTCTGGCTGGTGAGCAGGCACCAGTGCTGTCCTCAGGGCTCAGTCCTAGGGCTGCTCTACGTATTTATCAAAGGTATGGATGCAGGAGTTGAGTGCACCAATAGCAAGTTGGATGGTGACAAGAAACTGGAAGGTGCTGTTTGCTGTCTTGAAGGACAAGAAGCCTTGTAGAGTAATCTAGATAGATTGGAGCATTTTGCAAGAATTAATTACACAATGATTTTGCAATGAATAATGGGATGCAATTTCACAAGTCAAATGCCAGGTTTTGTACCTGGGATGGGGTACCACTGAGCATAAGTATCAATTGGCAAAAGGGTAGCTGGAGAGTAGCTGTGCAGAAAGGGATCTGGTAGTGCTCAGCAGTAGTCAGCAGTGTGTGCCTTCGTAGCCAAGAGGCCAAACTCCATCCTACGGTGCATGGAATACAGTAGAACATAAAAATCCCCTCCAAATATTACTCTGGGGACAGATATACTTGCTGATAAAGTGTGACAAAGAGTGTCTTGCATTAGTCATTCTCAGATATCCAATTACTAGTTCCTTTGTTTTGCCTTTGTCGTTTTAAAAAAATAGAAAGTATTTCAGAAAATAGAAAAGGAATATTTTCTGGTATAAATATATTTTCTAAATATTTGAAATTAAAAAAAGGTCAGTGAATCATCAATTCACTTTTTCATTATTACTTTTCCTATGTAGCTTGTTTAAGCAGAAAATCAACTGCTCAGAAAGTATCTTATTTTTTTTTCTTAGTTCTTTAAGGTACTGGAGGATTCAAACCTCTGTTTAAGCTATGGCAAGTAGCCTACTGCCTCCATCAAGATTCATTTTGTTTGCTTGCTTTGCCCATAATCTAGAGTTCAACAATGCTCCCTGGTCATCAAGGCGTTCGTTTTCCCCTTCCTTCCCTGTGTGTTGACCATACTGAGTTTAGATGGTTTAGTATTAGATGATTTTAATTGCAGTTGGTACTACGGAGGGATTTCTTTTGCCTACTAAGCAATTCTAGAAATGCTTTATCCATGGAATATTTCACTGCTGTTCTTATCCAGGAGCCTGAAAACAGTGGTTTAAACCCTGGCATAAATCAGCTGTGTGCTTCTTCAATACCCTCACACTGACTTCTGATCCTATGCCTTTTCAATTATGCATTCATGTGTCTTCATTTTATAGAGTTTTAACTCTGTGCACTAAGCCTTCCAGATTACTTTGGAACTGAAGATAAAGAAATAAATTCTCACTTAGATAATCCTGGTGATAGTCTGTGTTCATTTTCTTGTTCCTGCCTTTGTTTCCTGTCAGTGCAAATGCTGTTACAATTTTGTACAAAACGAAAGCTGACAAAAATTACTAATATTCCATATATTGAATAGGTCTTACATCTTTAATTACTGTGTAATTTCTGAATTGCTGTATAAAGGACAGTCTTCCATAAATGTGCTGGCCTGTTTTCAGGTTGTGGCAGTTGGTTGCTGTGGTTATGTGCCTGAGATGTACAATAATGTGTTTTGATGTGGTCAAGCACTTCAGAGTAGAGAAATTTGAAGGAATTAAGAGATTGCTTCCCCCCCATGAATCATTACAGAGCCAAGTATCTCCTAAATATTTTGGGCTTGTGTTATCAGGGGTTTTTTGCTGAAGGGGGTTAGATTAATATTGCAGAATTAAGTGATTGCTTTGATATGAGTGGTTACTCTCAAAGTCACATTCCAAACCTGTTTACTCATGCATTGTACAAGCACGGGGTTTCTTCTGTTGAGCAGTCTCTTCAATACATACTCAGTCCAACGGGACAAAAAAATTAGTCTGACCCTTTGTGTATAGGCATAGAGCCGCAGAACCAGTAATACTGTTCTTGGAACACACACTTAAAACGATCAGTTGTGAAATTTTTGGGACGTAAGGTAGATGAAAACAGGTAATGTAGTATTAAATATTATTATAGCTCTTGCTTCAAGAATACCATCAAGAGGGGTAATAACATTTTGCTTGTGCAGTGCTGTACCCATATCCATAGTTAATATGTATTTTCATGAACACTGCAAGCAGCTTTTCTGCTGGGGCTACGAGTCATGTTGTTTCCTTGATGGTTTGGATGTCAATAGCCGAGAGGCATAAAAAAATAACCTCCTGTTTGTTTATTGGTTTGAGTTTTGTGCATGTCTCCATTGACCCACCAGGTGTGTTTGAGTGGTGTCTAGCTGAGGTTACAGAAGGGAACAAGAATTCCCTAAACACTGATCAATGGGCAAGTGGTATTGTTTGGCAAAAGAGCAGAAAAGATTTGCCAAGAGTTACACTGGCTCCAGAGTTACAGGGATGTGCTCTGTCAACTTCTCCTTTTCAGGTGCTCTGCTTGGGGTAGTAAGTACCTGATTTCACCTGGTGGTGAAATGAGCTTCTACCTACTGGCTTGTCTGGTGTACTGCTTCTGTTTTGCACACAGATCAAACTTACCCTGATGTAACAGGAATAGTTTTCTTTCAATCGGTAGCTGAGTAAATTTAGGTTAAGGTCTGGATCACACTTTCCTGTCAAAACAGCACCTTCTCCTTCTATACCGTGCACTTTCATACAGCTATGGAATTCCCATTGTATGTCTAAGTATAGAGCTTAAAAACTAAATAATCCTATCATATCAGGTGTAAAAAAACAAGTAACTAAAAGAAAAAACCGGCTAACTTAGAAAAAGTGCAAACTTGAGTTGATATTTCACGTGTTACTGTCACATGGAAGAATTGGACCATTCTTGGAGGAGATTAGACAAGAGAAAATAGTTTCAGTGCTCAGCAAGAACTATTCTTATGAAAACTTAAATGAAGACTTTTGCCCAGGTTTAGTAACAGGTGCTGGTTTTGACATGTTCAAAACTATATGTTCAGCACAATATCGCCGTGCTGCATTAAGTGCCTGTATATTTGAACTTGGTAGGTTTCTGCAATAGTGACAGTTGTATTAAACTGCACAAACTTAATACTGCTACCAATGTGCATGTGATCAAAGATGACTGGTCTTGAATAATGTAGCACTGGGTTAATGCTGAGTTGTTTTGTGGTACTGTTCTTGTCATTTTAAGAGACATGTTGCTCTTTTATATATTCCTCGCTACCCTGACTGTAATATATAATATTTTTATCTCCAGTTTCAAAATGCAGTGTCAAGTGCACTTTGACTTCAATACCTTATGCATACGTACATATTTCCAGGTTGAATTCAGTCTTCCTGTGGATGAAGAATCAACATTTTTGCATTTGTAGACAGTCCAAAACCCTAAAACTATATGTAGAGCTAGCCAGAAAAGAAGTACCTGGAGCTGTGGTGCAAAGTAGTCCAAAATACAAAAACCACTCTGCAGTATTTTCTTTATCTGAACAACAGAGACCAGTGTGTAGGTGGTGTTCAGTGTCTTAACAGCTAATTGTGCTTGAATCTCACTTGATAGCAACAGCTTATATTAAAATACTTCTTTTTTCCTTTTAAAGACTGATCTTTCTTCTCCTCCAAGCAGGGAAGTAACACAGTTCCTTACATCATTGTTCCCAAAATATTTGTGCTTTTCTCAGAGCGAGCTGTTTACCAGCTAACTCTTATCTCTTTTTCATGTTGCCTAACACTGAGTGAGAGTTGACTTTAAATATTATAGAGAAAAGGAAAAAGTCACACTGGAGACTTGCAATTTTGTTTCAAGTGCAACTTCACTGTCAAGGACAGCCTCTTCTTAGGCTGTACTTTTCATGTGAGACCTCTGAAAGGCTGACAAAGATCTTTAGTGAGTTTTAAAGCCATTGTGAGCCTGAGTGAGCCATACAGGGCCTTCATTTTATAGTAGGGAATGTAAAAAAAAAATCTGTATTGCATGTTCATTTTACTTCCTCCAGACTGTAACTAGATGTGGTCTGTGCTGGTGTTACTCTTCAGTCAGGTGATCTTGATGTACAGCCAAAGAGCAAAATCTCATGTTCATTAACAGCTGGACAGAGAGGGGACAATGTACACGGAGCAAGGTTTGCTTCACAGAGGCATTGGCAGTTTTGACAGTAGTACCGTGTTTTACTGTACTTGAATATTGCAAAGATTCTTTCATCTGTTGTTGAACTGAGGAGGTTATTTATTACTTGGGGGCATGAGTTTATGATGGTGGCTAGCAAAACAGACTTAAATGCAGTGCATTTTGTGTTTGTTGCTAGGTTCCTCCGTGCTTTAGTGTCTTTTATGTAGCCCCTCTTCCCCATTTGAGTGAAAACTGCTATATTATGTATAGAAATGAAATAGCAATGGTGAACCATTGACCTATGTCCTATCAAGGCGATTGTCCTTCCTCTTCATTGGCACTGCATGCACATTTAAAATCCTGGAAAATAAAAAATGCAGATCTGCTTTTCAGAAGAACAAATTAAATGACACAACTTTCTTCAGATTTTCCCAGTGAAAGACCATAAAATTAATTAAAATTTATTTTTATTCTAATAGTCATGAATTTGCATTCAAATAAACGGAAATGACCCTCTGTGCTATGCTTTTCATTTTGCATAAAAGAGATGCCAACTAGACGCTACTGGGAATATTTTTATCCCCAAGGTCTATGTTAATCCCTTCTTGCTAAAAGACACATTTCTGAAATATTTATCATAAACCTGCCATGCTGTTGTCACATTGTTCCTTTCCTGGTGTGAGCAGTTCTGGGACTTCTGCCAGCATTGTTCCTTCCATTCAAATAGGAAATTTGCTACAAAGTGTCTGGTTCTCAGATGAACAACACCATGCTTGTTCATCGACCTGACTTTGGTGATTCATAACCTAAATGTGTGATGCCATGCAAAGTAGGAGTAGCCAGTATGTGGCCTGTCAGGTTTACTGACATTATATTTGCAAGTATAATTTTAATTGTATGTGCACATGGAGAGGCGAGAAGGGTTGATAATTTTAAGCAGAAATTATTTCTTTGAAATACTAAGTTTGTGCTGCTTAATAAATTTTACAAATAATAAGGGAAAAAACTGCATCAGACTGACACTTTGATTTATGGCACTTTTTATCAGAAGGTATTACAGCATTAGTTCTTCTGCTGTCCTTGTTTTTGAGACTGAACAAGTGAGAAATGTTTGTAATACTGAGAGAGGGTCTTGAATCTCTTGAACTTGTAGGGTGTTCAAAATACATTGGAACTCCTCCTTTAGAAGAGTCTCATTCTAGGAGGTTTCATTTATGAAATATTTGTTTTAAGTGGTAAACTAAAAATAGTGTTCCTTCAAACGCTTCATTTGTGTGCAGCAGTTTTCAGATTTTTAATTTCTTACATGCTTTGTAATTTTAATTAATTTTTTTATATATAATAAATGGTTTGAATACACTACTCATGACTCTGGTTGCATTTAAAGTGGAGTTCTATTTTAGCTCTGAATGTTCTGAGAATAGCAAGAATAATTTGATAATGCTATTTCCATATGAAATCATTTAATGTAGAAGAAATGTTTACATTTCAGGATTGTGAAGTACTGTCTGGTTAAATTAGATGTTGCACTTGAATGCATAATTAATGAAATTCTTGAACCAGACTTTGACAGCTATTCTAAAATTACAAAAAATTCGGGATTATTTTTAATATGTGCTAGAATCTACCTGCAGCATAGGTGCACTCTCCTAAAGAAGTGGTTGTGTAGCATTTGTATATAAAATTAAATTGTTTCAATTCGTTGAAGGAGACAAGTTCAAATTATATAAATAAGGATATTTCTAACAGTGACTTGACCTTATGTACATGAACATGAAGTTCAGCACAAGTCATAGAGAAGATTAGAATCCTTTCAACTTTCAGTCCGTGGAGCCATTGAACTTTTTTGGTGGTCAAGATGCAGTTGTTATATTACAGACCTAGGATATATCTGGATCAGGCGACCACATTCCCTAATTCAAAGCAGGACACAAAATCTGTGTGTTGGGAGAGGCAGCACTTTTGTTTGAGCAGTAGCTCAAACCTACCTTAATCTAGACC
Organism: Chamaea fasciata; assembly: GCF_029207755.1. NCBI lineage: Eukaryota > Metazoa > Chordata > Aves > Passeriformes > Sylviidae > Chamaea > Chamaea fasciata. The sequence goes on along the minus strand of NW_027094092.1, from coordinate 15,328,926 downwards.
TCCTTCCAGTATAGAGCTCCTGTCCTCCTGTGTGTTGTCCTAAAGAATCTACAAGTCCCACACTGCACTCTTTCCTTTCATCTGTTTTACTAAAACTTTAGTTATTCTCTCATTTCTCACCAAATCGTCCTGGCAGCTCTGGTCAGCCTCGAATCCTTGGACATTTCCTGTCTTTCTGCCCCATGCTTCTTATGAAAGAATTGGTTACTGTTAATGCCACTGCTGTGCTGTCCGCATAGCACCGATTTGTACAGACCCTCTTAAAAAACTATTTCCCTTTCATTTCTCTGTTTTCATTAGCTATTGACATGGTAATAGACAATACTTATGGGCCATTTTTTTTTGTTGAAAGTGACTGATATAAATAAAAGCTATAAAAGAGGGCATCCCCACCTGTTGTAAGTTTTGATTTCTAAACTGTATACTGTAAATATGTATACTGTCAATATTGTAAGCCTATGTAGGAATCTGAAAGTCAAGTTGTTTCCTTTACTCCTGTGTCATTGCTGGTGATAAATAAAAAATTATAACCAAGATCTGATATTAATACACCAAAAATAAAGTTCCCGACAGCCTACAATAGTATGGCTCTGAGTTATGATAAATAAAACCTATCATGGTATAATTATTACTATAAGCTTGTAACATTTGCCAAGTTGTAGTGTTGACAGTAGATCTTTAACATCGCCTTAAGGAATGTAACAGTATGGTCCCATTGTAACTCTTCTCTGTATGTTGCTTCAGGAGTCTGCCTTTTGTTCTTGGTTTAGACCAGCTTTCCTCAAAATTCCTTACTTAGTGGGTATCACCTCCTGGTAATGCTACAGGAAAAGCTTGGGTCATGCTTAGGCCATTGCTAAAACTATGAGCTAGGGTTTTCCAAGAAAAACACTGTAAACTGTATTTTAAAGGGAAAATGTTATTAGATAAAGTTAATTAAATTGGATTAGCTATGCATCAGCTCTTCAGTCTGAGAGATGTGTTTTCCTCTCTGTCTTCTGGATAGAGAGAAACCAGAGTGTTTGATTCCAGTCTTTGCTGGACTGATGTATTTTTGTATCAACAGCAGCAAGGTGCAACATTGCATCTGAGCATGGTGATCCTGATTTTGGTAGGCTTGCTTGCATTTCACTTTAGAGGCCATCTGTTTTCACCAGAAATTGTTAAGTTTGTAATGTGGCTGGAAGTGTAACTGCAATCATGGTTGTCTACTGCCATTAGGGTTACACAGCTGCTTGACTCCCGTCTGTGTTGGCAGAGGTTTAAAATACTCCGCTGGATATACCAGTAGCCCTCGTTCAATAAAGCTTGAAAATCTTCTTAAATAATGGCAAAGGAGCTACTGTATCACTGAAATGAAGTGCAAGCTTAAATACTTTTCTGATAAGCAAGGGTCTCAGAAAAATACGTGGTAGGTCAGCTTCAGCAGGATGTTGCAGGATGCTCTCAAGTATAAGACATTTGCTTAAAGCATGTTCAAGGTGTCCTCATAAACTAGGAGTTGTGCCATTGGCTAAACAAGAAATAATTTTCAAGGGGCAGTAGATGGCATGGAAAACATTTGGTATATCATAAGAACAAAATATAATGTAGTGGGATTTGTGCTTAAAAATATTTAGATACTGGAAAGAAACTTCTTGACACACAAATCATTTGCTATTCTCTTAAGTGTTTGTTTCACTTTATAACTTAGGATAAACCAATTTCCATATTGTGTTTTAATATTAACTTTTTTAATTGTTCTATGAATTTAAGTCACTTTTGATATTCACTTAAGATAGCTTGGCCTCTTCATTATGCAGCCAGCCATATTTTCAGATCAGTGGCACATATTTTGATCATTTAGTGATTGTATGAAAACACTTGGAGAGTTCCAGAGTTTAATTCTAATGGATTCCTGTGAAATTAACCAAAATTAAAACACATTTTTCTGACACGCTGCATTATCTGCGTATTCAGAAAGAAAAAATGATCAGAGTAAATACCTAAAGCTAAAATTGTTAAGCCCCTATTTCCCAGCTTCTTGCTTTCAATAGGAAAAAAATTAAAAAAGGTTTATTTCTGTCTTTAAATTTGCTGGAGTTGTCATTCTATTTAGAGTCAGACAAGCCTGAGGTCTAAAGTTACATGAATTTGGTCAAAGTGACCCTGAATTCTTGACTGTAAACACCATAAATCTTCCCTGCAATAATTAGTTTCACATTGTAAAGGCCATGCTGTGAAGGGTAATCCCTCATGCAACAAGTTAAGTTTCTAATTTGTTTTCCATAGCACAGTGAATTCTAAAAGCTTTCACCATGTTTCTAGTGAGTCATTTATCAGCTTCATAATAAAGCTTAGAAGGGACATCACAGATCATCTGCAGCAGAAACTAAGTTGTGTGTTTCTCTATAGCAAGAGTAGATAAGAGTGCCCTAGGGCTATGGTGTTAATGTTTTGGGGGTTTTTTTTGTGTTCAGGATTTGCTTTGTTTTATAAAATTTTAAACTGAAAAAGCTTACTGAAAAGTAATCAAAATCTATAAGCTGAACCCAGAGATTCAGTTTCTCAAATTTGCATACAGAGAGTATATCAAACAGGCTTTATTAATATGCCATACATATTTCTGTATAGAATTATGACTTCACACAGTTGCAAAAGGCTTTACTAACACAGGGAAACACCAACACCATGACCCAGCTAAGACACAAGTACAGAAGATGCTGTCTTTGTTCTATCATGTATTTTTCAGAAATGGTCTGTTACAGTTTTTCCTAGTCCAGAATACAGAATTTTGCATATTGATGCTTTATAGAATAATAAAATATTTATCATATTTCCTCTCCAAGTAGGTTTTTAGTAATTGGTTTGACAGCAGTAGTGTATATCCCTAGAGTAGGCATTTGAAGTGCAGCTTTTATAGCACTGCTAAACTCAGTAATATTTTCATCCCATCTTGATTCCAGTGAGACTCTTTTATAGTTTTTTCTCAGGTTTGGGTTTTAGATTTTTTTGGAGTGGTGTTGGTGGAATAAATATTTTTTTAATATGTTTTGATATTTTTAGGACATTGGTTTTGGAGAAAATGTATCAGGTACTTTTTACTCAAGTGTCCCTTTAAACATCATATTGCTTCTGTAGTGAAGCAAAATTCATTCAGCCAAATAGCTAAAAAAAGTCATCAAAACCCAGCATTAATTTTGATGTATCTTTTTAAAGGGCAATTTGGTTAGGTCAAAAAATATTTGCCTGTCACCCTGAGAGTTTAGCTTAGCATACAACAGCATGTCTAAAGTGTTTATAGGACAATCCCGTTGAATGCCAGCCAGACACACAACCACATAGATAATCTCTGCAGTGCATGGTGACTTGTTCTCTTCCAAGTTTCATTGAGGCACAGAGACCATCTCTTAAATATGTGCCTCTGTTCCAGATGCTCTGCTAAAAACACCCCACTATCCTGCAGTTACTCCTGTTGGGGATAATAAACCCATTAAATGAATGGGTTATTAAGGGTTATGCTTCACCTGGTTCCTTCTTTCCCTGCATTTTTCAAAGAAAATGTGCAACTAAACCTGTACCATGAAACTGTAATGTTAGACAAGGCAAAGTACCCAAAGACAGTATATTTGAGAAACGCTTTGAGTTTTTGCAAAGATTCTGTGAGCAGGCTGTTCCCTAGAGTAACAGACCTTTCTCTGGTGGCATTCTAGATCAAGAGCTATTTTTATTGCTCAGGTGACTTGGATGAGGAAAGAAAATATGTTCTGTCTAACAGTTACCCACTGCCAGTGACCATTATTTTCTTACCACTTGTATTTTCAAAATAGATGCAAATCTGTAGAAATGGTGCTGCTTGGTGAGGTAGTGTTGAGGAAGGTGTTGGACTCATGACCTGGACCTGAACAGGCAGAGATCTTTGTGACACCCAGAGGCTGTTGTGTTTTCTGCGGCTGTGCAAGGGCTGGGGTTGAGTGCTCCTCTAAGGCTGAGCACTGAAGCTGAGAAGTTTGATGCAAAGATTTTAGTGCTTTTGAGAATCAGGACTTCATTAGGAGGGACAGCTGATTAATGTTGGTTATCACGAGCATTCAGTGAACACTGAATCCAGAGCACATGCCCTTGTTCTGTGTTGTAGGCCTCATCACTCTCTATGCATTACCAGTTCTATTTCCATTAATATTGTCATCCCAGCAGGAAGAGTTCTTTCAGAAATAACGAAGTGTATCAAACAAATGCAGACTTAAATTTCAAGATCTATTAAAGTCCACTTCCCCTAAATTACACTTTCTTACTGCAAGAGTTGAACACTTAGAAGTCCTGCTGGCTTCTGCTTGGAGGTCTGTAGTAGATCCCAGGTGTCTCAGTTTATGCAGCCACAATTTAGGGCTGTAACCCAATAATTTGATTGAAATGTTGTGCTCAGTGTTGTGGAGATAAAGAGGAAATTGAGTTTTCTTGGATGAATATATACCCTTGCCTCAAAGGTATATATTCTCATGAATGAATGTAATTAGACTTGCCCTTCTTCTGTAATTCCCTGCCTCATTCAGTAGATAACAAATAGTTAATAAATAATGGTGACTGAACAAGTCTGGGGAGTTCATGCGTGGTCAAGGGTTGTTCATCCCTGCTGCAAGGGTTTTGTTGGGTGGGCCAGTATAACTGCTGCCTGTTGAACCCTTAATCCCTGAGATAATATGAGTTAAAATATTCTTCTTAGCTCACAGTAGGCAGTGCTGTACAGTTATTTACTTGTACAGGGATTTTCTTTCTAGTGAGGTTATTTATCTTATTGTGAGTGTAGGCCCTGCTGAATATGGGACTGTTGCTTTCTGGCTTCTCTAATGTCCCTAACTCTCTAATTTTTCATAACAGCATCAGATGGGTTTTTAGCTTAGGTGCGGAACAGTTGCTCTCATCCTCTTATGAGCTCTAACACTGACTCGTTATCTCCTGTTCTTCCTTGTGTTCCATGAGGACTGCTCTCAACTCAGGCCTCATCCTGCACCTTCAGCTTCCTCCCTCAGTAGTGTGAAAGCCTGGAGATGATGTCCCTTAGCATCTGTGTGTTTGTTCTTCAGAAGCTTTCCAGTTCAGGGATGGATTGTTTGAAACACTACCTAAATAATTTTAAATCACACATTGCATGTTGAGAAAGCCCCAACAAAGACAATCCCATCGCCTTAGTCTGAGGTCTAGACTTTTAAGTACAAAGGTCTCCTAGAGAAACTTGGTCAGGACTTTCCAGGAAAGAACATGTCTTTTCCTCCTGGCAATGATGATAATCCCCTACTGCTCACAGAATGTAATTTAAATTACTCAGAGGCTTTTGGCTTACTTGTGGATGCCTCTTGATGAAGATTAGCTCCAGCTATAGATTTGGGAAAATTTTCACAGGAAAGTTCAATCATTAGACTAGTCAGCAATTTGCTGTGAATTTCTGAGGAGAGAGCTGTCACAAAAGAAACTGGCTCTTCTTCAAAAAAGCTTTTACAACACAGTCTGTTTTGATCTATGGCTGCATTAAAAAAAAAAGTGAGGAAAAAAAGATCAGAGTTAGTTAAAAAGCCCCTGTTGAGATTTTTTTTTTATTTTAATAAAGAGACCTTTCATGTTCAGGCAACACTGTGTAATGAAGTATAAGCAAACCTATATTGGAATTTTCAAACTAACTTTTAAAGTGCTTTGATTGACCAAAACTGGAGCATTGTTACATTTTTTATTTGAAAATCCTCTTTTGATTCTTTTTCCTCCCCCCACTCCCTCTTCTGGGATGGGAACGATTTGTGAAATCATATATGTTTTCACAGAACAAAAAGATTATCTTTCACTCAGTTCTTGAATGTGTTCACTAGCTGAGGATCTGCCCCGTGCACTTCCACAAGCCCCTTGAAGTGTGAACCTGATACTCTGTTGAAGTGTGGGTTAGCTGTATCACTTTCAAAGACAGCAGAGATCTGGGGTCACTTTCTGCTGTCCATGCTCATGCTCAAGTAGTGCCTTGTGTTGCCTTAAAATTTTCTCAAAAACTATTCATGGAAGAAAGTCTTCTTCAGTGTAAATAGACACCAAGATTTTTTAAAATCCTTGCGTACAACTGGTACTCACCATGAGTTTGGACACAATGCAGAAGCCACTGATATTATGCTGCTTTATTTTAAGGATCAAAAGCTGGAAGAAAATGCAGTCTTTTTCTACCTGCCCAGCCATTTTATTTCATGTAATTAGTTTGGTAAGAGAACATTAGAAAGGTAAACTTCAGATAGAGTTTAACATCATATTGACTTTCAAATCATATTGCAAAAAGGAGCTTACTGTCTCTTAACTTCAGTGGCAAAAGTATGAATTCTGACACCTTAGAGAATGTTTTCAAAAAACTTCGGGGTTGCAGTGGATCTGTTTCAGGGGTGCTTTTCCCAAGGTCCTTTAGAGAGCAGTTCTCTTCTGAGGAGAGGACAGTGGGCAAAGTGGAGCGTTAGCACTGGTACTTCTGTCTATATGTCACTGTCTCACAAAACCTTGCTAGGCACATAATTTAAAGAAAGCTGGTGTAACTGAACTTGCTTGGGAAATTTTGTGATTAACTTTTTGCATATTGGGCATTTTTGATGCGATGGTATATTTTGGTTTCCTAAAATCAGCTGGTCTTCGATTTGCTAAAATTGCACACAAAGCCTATGTTTATAGGATGACTTAGATCACCCTGTGCTATGAATGTAATTTTTTTTTTGGAAGTATGGCTGGAAAAATTGAATATACTGTTGTATGTCAGCTGTTTAGAATCAAAGAAATACGTTTAAAAGGGTTCTAGGACTTTTATAAACTATGTATGCAAATTACTTTTGGAATTGCTTTATTACATTCAGTTGTGACTGCTATTGCTTTGGGTAACTATTCAAATGCATTGTTATGCATTAATTACAACCATAATATAGCCTTTTCATACATTTAACTTCACTTACATCAGCTAATCAAAGGTGCATGCATGTTATGCTGCCACAGAACATGGCATAATTAATTTTAATGTTCTGTTTATTTCTCTAGTGCATATTATTTTTCTATAAATAGAACCCAGACTTAAAAAACTGAAGGTATTTGATTGGACATTAAATACACGTGTACCCTTTGCAGCAAGAACATCCAGTGAAATATTTGAAATAAATTGGCAAGGAAGTGAACTTCTGGTCCATGTACTTTAACTCCCTTGGGAGTGTGCTGTTCATTTGTTAATACAGACAACACATCGTTTGTGTGGGAGATGCCAATTCCTGCTGTGTTTCTCTGCTTTTCTTTCATATGCATGCACACATGCAACACTCTGGTTCTACAAATTTAACCACTGTGATCCATGGGAAAATTTGCTACATTTGCATGCATGAATATGTAGGATTTCTAACAGGAAAAAAAAATCATATAAAAATATACCTCTGTGTACACCCATATCTACTAATTTAATGTAAATATGTACATTAAAAAGAAAAAAGCCAGTGTGAACATAACAAGCATTTCTTACACACCTAATGCTTATCCTTGATGTGTGTACTCTGTGGCTAAACAGAGATGAAAAACTGGTTTGAGACATTCTCAAACAGTTGACTTTGCTGCTGCTGCTATTTTTATCTGAACATCTACCACAGTTTTTGGGGTCTGTTTTTCTAACAGGGCAGTAGCAGTAATCAGTCCCCTGTGGTTTGTACAGTGAACTGAACTGTACACGCCTCTTGCCTGATTTTCAGCCAGAAATAGAAGAGGTGCTTTTAGGTGTTAGGACTTAAACCTGAAAAACATGTCAAAAAGATCAACCAGTAGCTGTGTTCTGTTGATAATAGGTAGGCAAAGCAACCAAAAGCTAAGAGGCTTGTAGAGGGAACTGCTAGCAAAAGCTCAAATGGGTGTCAGCTAGCCATGAATTAATTGAGGCTGGAAAGGGGGGGGAAAAAATCTAATCACGAGAAAGTGAGGTTCTGGAGCTGCTTTCCAATGGGAATTTGAGCAGCAGGAACCAGACTGATACTTGCAGAACTCTTGTGGCAGTTGATGGGGTGGTTCTGTGTTGTGGTTGCTGAAATCCCTTGTGTGGGCTTTAGATTCTGGGACACTGTACTCTGTGTATCACCTATGCTTCCCCAAAAGGTTCTGCTGGGAGCAGGAATCAAGATGAGCTCTCCTGTTTGTAACGTGCTATGGGATTAGGATTGCTTAAATCAAAGTGTCAAAAATGGGAACAAAGGTTTTAAATGAGTAATATTTGCTCCTTTTAAATGTATACCTCCTGCTTATACAAGGCTTGCTGTCCTCTCACAGAATTGCAGGGGTAACTCCAGCCACCACAGCAGAAAGCTACAAGTCTGGTCCCATCCCATTTTGCTCTGTCCTCACCTTCCTTACCTCACAGTTCTTTTTAAAATGACAATTCTTGCTTTCTTTTTGAATGCAGAATATACCAAAATCCAGAGCTATATTAGGTTATTGCTGTTAGTCCCATTGTATGGTTATTAATCCTGACATTAAGGTTGACATAAACTAGTAACAAATTACTGTAGAGTGGCTCCAGGTCTACCCTCTCAGTATTTTTAAAAATCAAGAAAAGTATTAGGCAAATAGATAAAAACTTAGTAGTTTTAGTGTGACTCCCTCAATTTAGGCTTTTATAACAGAGTATTATTTTAAAGGCATAAAAACTAATTTTTAAAAAAATAATTTCAACATTTTTCAGTGCATTTAGAATTTTTCTATTCTAGATCACTTAATGGTGAGCTTTTTTCTGGCCAACTTTTGTTTGTTTACATTCTTACCCCAATTTTACTATCACGTTATGAAATTGTGACATTTCTTTGTCCTTAGCTTCTTATCCTAATTATCTATCTACTTTCTCATCTATATAACTGGTTTACATGATGTATATAACAATGTTGGTCAGCTGAAACTATAAAAGGAAAAAGAAAATATCTGAAAGCAAAATACATTTCCCTTCGGCAGTGTCTCAGTGAATGCTGGTGTACCACCCAGGCTTCAAGAACTGCCTTGCTTATGAAAGCAAAGGCAACACAGAATCAAACAATGGTTCAATTTCATGCCTCATTTCAGACTTCATTAAACATATTTGGTTTCACCTCATCTTCATCAAGGTCCCAAAAAGAGATAGGAGCCCTTATTAATGTACATTGCAGGAAAAGAGGAAGAAAAACTTCGTAAATCTTTTAAAAATCAGATTTCTTTGCTTCTTTGCCTGCTGTTGTGCAGCTTTTTAGTCCTTAATATTTTTTGAGAGTTTTCTTTCCTTGTGTTTATTCTCCTCATTGCTGCAGAAGACAGAGCACAGTTATTAAACCCCTGGCAAAAATCAGCTTGCCCTTGCAAAATTGCCCATGGTTGTTTCTTCTACCGATTACTGTTCTCAGGAGAATTTCTGAACTGCTTGGCCAACAGCTTGGCACTATTCCTCTTTGCTTTGTTTTACAGAAGGGTCGAAGACCCCAGATAGAGTAACTGTTTAATTTTGTTTACTTTATTCGCCAGGATAGAAGAAAATAGTAGCACCCTGCTTTATGGGTTCTTTTTATTGTTCTTCCCCTGTACGTGTTTACAGCCAGCAGCCAAGGAGATGAAAACCTTCTTACACTATTCTGGCACTGTTGAACTCATGGGGAAATGTCTGCTGGCTATGATGGAGAGAGAATTTCCACTCTGTAGGTATTAAATGCGAGAAAGCCAGAATCCCATTTTTTCCCATTACCCTTTGTTCAGGAAAGCTGAATTGTGCTGGATTTGTTTCTGCTTCAGGACCTGCCATGTTCAAGAGATCTTGTTGTCCATTGAAACCTCATTCATGTACATTTTAAATGAAGTTTTGGAAGCCTGTGGTGCTGGCACACAAAACAATGAAATACTAACCAAGATGAAGTAATTTTGACCTTTCTTATTTATAGGAGGTACCACAAATTCGGTATGTGTACCTGTGGTTTTTTCCAATACAATGTTTTTATGTAGTGCTTTTTTGGCTGCTGAATTGTGAAACTTTTCAAGAAACTTTAATTTTAAGCTAGTTATATGACAGCAAGCTGTTGAACTAAACTTAACTTTTGTTTATGGAAAATCCAGAGGAATGAGAGAGACAAGGACTTTTCTAGGGGACATTGTATCAAATATCAAAAACATAAGCTAACCTTGATGATTTACATAAATGCTGCAATATGTGATTTAACTGAAAGTTAGGATTTCATATTTTAAGTGCAACCTCTTGCCTCTGTCATGTGGAGATTTGAAGCAAGTCTTGCAAAAATTCCTCAGCTCAGCAAGCTTGCTCTTAAGCTAACAGCTAATACAGTGCAGAGATCAAAAGGGTTGGTTCAGTTTTTTTTGGAACCTGCACATTGTGATAAGATCTACATGAGACCAAGCTGAATATTTTTCATGTTACATCTGTGGTTTACCAGAAGTGACAGTATCATATAATTAGTGATGTAACGTTTGAAACATTTAGTAAAGTTGCATGTGGATCTAATCTTTATGCCTAGTGGAGCTATTATATATTTGTGTAGACTGTAACTTCTTTTCTGTAATGTCTTTATAGCTGATTGCTGTAGCTCATAGTTGATTGGAATGATGTCTATAATAATAATTCTATGCCTAAGGGTAAAACTTATGGGACATCAATGAACTAATATCTCTTGAATTCTGGTTGATTTTACAGCAGTAAAAAAAGCTTTGTGACCTGCTAAATCTCAAACATATCTAATTCAAGTAGTCAATTTCTTATTCACTTAATATTTAAATATGAATATGTGGGCTTTTATTTGTAATAATTGTTATGCGATATAATAACTATCATTAGGATAATTAACTAGCAAAAGCTGGAGAGTCATGGAGAGCGAAATTTAAAACTAATTCATTACATTTGTAATTGTTTTTCCTTATTTTAGACTCATGTTCTAGATACCCTGTGGCACATTCTGAAGCGCCTGGCTTTGTATTGAGAACAGAATTTTTGTGCACGCCTTTCTGGGCGATTTTGGGATTTCACTCTGTGGCCAAAGTGGGTTATGACTCACCAGAAGCACAGATTGCTCTGTAATGTGGTACAGGAGGGACATCTCTTCTGCATGCTGGGGCCATCTTTGCATGCTTTAATACTCATTGAAGCACTATGGCAACAAGAGTAGTATTTCTATGTGTATGTTCTTCTACAAAATACTTCCTTCCTAAATGGAAATAATATTTGTTTCCTAAAGGGTCTCCGGATCTCCTAACAGTGTCAGAGGGCTTATTTAGAGTGCCCTTATCTCAGACATGACAGACTGCAGGTGCACTGACTCTTAGTTCAGTGTTGGCAACAAACCAGTGTTTTGTGTTTGATTTTGTTGGTTGAGTGGTTGGTTGGTTGGTTGGTTGGTTGGTTGTTTTTTTTGGGATTTTGTTCAAATTTTTTTAGGTCTTTTCTTTCCAGTTCCGTCTTTAGTAGTTGGATGCCTTGTTTCTTTGGCAATATCCACTATTTTTGTTGGTTCCAGTTAGTATTAGATTTTCTCATTTGTAATACAAGTTTTACACATTATTGCCATTAAAAAATAGTGGTGGGCAACTTTCTTCTGGACAAGACACTTAGTGCTCTGGTCTAGTTGACAAGATCGTGGTCAGTCAGAGATTGGACTTGGTGATCTTGGAGGTTTTTTTCAAACCTTAATGATTTGATTAATTAATTTATCACAATGTGTATGTGTGTGTAAAATCAAAGAAAGGGCCATAACAAATTCTTCTTTAATTCCTCATTGCAACAAACATTTAAAATATTAGGGAGAAGTTGTGTCAATAAGGTTTGCTATTTGAAGCTGACTGTGACATGAAACATGTGAACAGCTTTCAAGGTTGGATTTGAGAGAAGGCCTTGGTTGTCTTAGCTCTGTCAACCATAGTTATGTAAATATTTGTTTGACTTTTAGTGTAGGTGTTTGTCGAAAGTGCTGGCAGGTTCCTTGCCCTTGTTTTTGCTATTTGCCCCCTAAGCAATGTGGTACACCATGTACAATTGATTTTTAGTCATTCTGAGTACAACTGAACACATTTTAAGATTTTTTTTTTGCATGGTATAAATTGTCAATTAGATGCAATAATAAAAGATTGCTAAAGACTTACTTGTTCGAAGACCTGACTTTCTCTAATGACTTTTTGTTGCAAATGAACATTGTCAAAGTGGCTGTAATGTTCACTAATGTAGCAATTTCTTTTTAAATTAATATTATGAATTGTGACATTCAGTGGAAGTGCTTGCAATAATAAACACTGTGACTCTATGGAATAGAAGTTTGCATGCTCTGGTCCTTACAGTTTCTTGCATCAGATAATGAGAGTATTTTATATATGAAAGTGTCAGAGAAATTTAACCAAACTCTGTGACTAATGCTTAATAATAAGTCTAGATACAATCAGTAAAATATCAGCAGAGTTGCGTGCAAGCAAGTGTGGGTTAAATAACCCTTTTATTTTTAATTTATTGTAGCTACATGGATACAGGCCAGAGCATACATACTCCAAGTTTTGATCCACTGAGATGTGCATGGTAAAAATTAAAGGGATTTTTTTTTTTTTTGGTAATTTGGGACTTCAGAAGGGCTTTTACTTAAGGGCACTTAGCCTATGGAATCACCTCCCCAGAGCAGTCTTTGAGATCTCTGTGCTTAGAAGCTTTTAAAGTTCAATGTTATAAAATGTTCGTGGGAAATAGATGTTAAAAATTGGCTGAGAGACAGGCAAAAAAGAGGGCAGGTTTAGATTATATATTAGAAATTCTTTACTGGGAGGGTGGTGAGGCACTGGAATAGGTTGCCTGGAGAAGCTGTGGCTGCCCCAACCCTGGCAGTGTTCAAGGCCAGGCTGGATGGGGCTCTGAGCAACCTGGTCTAGTGGAAGGTGTCCCTGCCCATGGCAAGGGGGTTGGCACAAGATGATCTTTAAGGTCCCTTCCAGCCTAAACTGTTCTTTGATTTGCTTCATTCCCTCCCCTTATTTTTTCAGCAAGTTGCCGCCTGTCTCTGTTCCTGTGTAAAGGTATCTGGACTCACTGACTCCTTCTCTTACTTGCAAAAAATGCTAAAGGGGCAGCGAGTTCTAGTGGGGGGGGGGGGGGGGAACATCCTGATTGGATACTTTGAATCCTTCTACAGCCTGTCATTCCAGGGCTGCCATGCTCAGAGAGGGAGAAAAGAGGAGCATATTGAGGCTTAGGGTGATACAGCGACATAAGTGTCTGGCTGAGGAAGATTGGTTTGTGCCATGATATATAAGCAAGTCATGTTTCTACGTTCTTTAATTAAGCAGAGTAACAGCCTGCTGGTTCTTTCTGAGGTTTCCATCTCTGGTTTCAGTTATCTGTGGCTTTATGATCTTCTCTCCGTGCAATTCATCCAAACAATAAAATGTTCTATTTTGAGCAGCAGCATGGAGCTGCAAGTGGAGGCTGAGTTTGTTTGCTCTTGCACCTCCGGGACGGGGCAGCTGTGCGAGGGCTCAGTCAAGGACACTGGCAGTGACATTTTTCATTCCCCAGCAAGTGCCAGAGATGGAGTGTTACTAGGCTTGTCACATTCTCTAGCATGCTGAGTTACATGCGAAGAGCAGATATTTCTAAAGTACTGCATTCATGGTTCATTTGGATGAGCAGGCATTTCTAATTTGGCACCAGCCTAATGAAAAGATGCATTCCATTCCAGATTCCAGCAGCTGCAGACTTCATTGACTCCAAAGATAATGCCTTTAGTTTTGGCTGTGGAACTTGAGTGATACTTCAGCTAACTGCTTCTAAATCCAGTGGTTGTTATACTTAGAGGGAAAATAATGAAATAAAATAGTTGCACTTTAAATTCACCCTCATGTTAGTTTTTGTTTGAACTGTTGGTAAATCATGGATACACTCTAGTAGATTAACTAAGAATTTATGGCATGTTTTATATGCTAAAAAGTCCACCCTAGCAAACCCAAAACATATCTGACAGAAGAGGTAATGCAGAGGACTCTAATTTAATATATACATGCTAAGCATTTTTGCTAGCAGTGGGGGTGAGTCATGTGCTTTCATTCTGCATTTCTTTGTATTCTGAAGGGGAGCTTGAAGGGTAGCAGCTGAGGTGGAAATTTGATTTTATTGTATGTTTGAAGGTAACCAGAGTGAATGGTTTACGTAGCCTTGTATGTTTGGAATAAAAGGTGAAATTTGGACTTTGTATTAGATTCAAATCTTTTAAAAGTGCTTAATGTATACATTTCTCTCTGACATTCTTTCTCTTTCGATGTTCTTTGTAAATAGTACCTTGTCTGCTTCCAAACTGATAGAAGCAGCCCATTGCTGAGATAAATGTTCTTCTAATTTAAGTACAGAGCAGGTGAGTTCCCACTTGTGCAGTCTGATAGAAGCATTTACCTGGTGATTCTTTTGATTGTTCTCTTTATTTTAACCTGAAAATCAGTGTTGAATTTACTTAAGTAGATTAAGTTGAGGGACAATCCATATTCTGTTGATATCTTAAAATTGATCACTTAACACCTAACTTTTAGACCTAATATTTAGTCCTTGCCATGCTAATTTCAGTTAATTGTAAGTTAATTGTTACTAGCAAGACCTGTAACACAAGAGAGGTATGCCTGCTCTCTAGAACAAAAGGCGGGGACTTGAAAAAAGGAGGAGTGACATGACACTGTTAACTTTTAAGGCTAGTTTTCACAGATCTGGCTTTCAGCTTTGAAAGTTCAGTATTTTAACAAAGTTGTTTTCCTTTCTGTGTTTTTGCATTTTTCTAAGGACAGTAGAAGTTTTTAACCTTTGTTTTTTAAACATTGTCTGAGAAAAATACAAAGAACTTCATGCATTATAAAGTTGAGAGCAATATGTTGATATATGGGCACATTGCACAAAGTTTTCATCCCTGAAAGCTACAGAATAAAATGTGGTGGTGTTGGAAATGGAAAGGGAAGAAGGGATGTGTTTTGGTGAGCTGGATTGTTCAAAATAGGCCAAATTTTCCACGCAACCAACTAACAATGAGAAGCCTTTTTTTTGTGGGTGTAGTAAGGTGAGAGGTGGGGTGTTAAGCTGTACTTAGACTAATTGAAGTCATGAAAGAACAGAGGAAACAATATAAGAAGCATCGATGTTGCCATTTGTTGCAGTAAGATGACCTGTTCAGGTGTTCAAAGGGTAAAACTTGGAAGTACTACCTAGAACTTCCCAGGAAATAAATGAGAGAGTCAGCGATTTCTAACCTGAAACAGAGAGTCAGGTAGTTAAACTTTAATATTGATACTGTATAAAAATAATCTGACTGATAAAAGTTGTGTTTTCCTGACATTTAGGATTCATATATGGTTGGCTCTTAAATCAAGTTACATGGGCTTTTTAAAACCCAACCTGCAATTATGGGGATGTCACTACTAACACCTAGATTTGACATACCTGAAAAACCTGATCGTGGGAATTTTTTTTCTCCTTTTCCTTTTAGGATGTTTGGATTTGTCTTTTTTGATTGTATTCCATTTGTAAAGTAAGCGTGTTTTAGTTCATGATGAGCCAGGATTCTGTGATAGATGAGCTTTCACTAGTAGAAGGGGCATATTTAATCCTGAAAATTCCTTTTTGTGTGGTTTGAGGTTTAGTCCTGATTTCATTCGAGATGCCAAAGTGGGGAGACTTAAGACTCGTTTTTCAGGTGTTTTTTCCCCCCCCTTAGGTTTAGCAAAGTGTCTTTTGTCTTGGGCACTTCTGTGCCATGGTGGCCCATGGAAATTTTTAAGTCAAAATTGTCCATCACTGACTTTTTTTCTGAATGCTGCCATAAGAAAATCTTGGCAGTTTATTCAAATATTATCTCTTGGAATTTACTCAAAGCTTAAGTTGAGGAGGTAATTCTGATTTATAACTGAGGCGGATAATGTAAATTCATTTTTGTTTTTATAGGCATCTATTCAGAGTAAGTGCTCTGGACTGGGGGAAAAAAACCCAAACCCTTAACAAATCATAAATGTAAAATCCAGACCCACATCTCCAAAGTGGAGAGCCAGATGCACTTTTTTAACACCTAAATGGCAGTTCTATTAAAGAACAGGTTAAGCAACTCTGATGTGACTAGATTTCATTAAACTGTGAAAGATTGCAAAAGCATTTCATTTAAAAAAGTCCCGTAAGTCACTAAACTGGATCTTTTTTGGGTTCAGTGACAATAATGACAGAGTAAAAGATCTGGTATATAAGAAGTTTTGTGCTAAGCACGGATCTTACAGCGGGTTTAAATTAGCAATGTATTAATGGCACATTGCACTGTGGAAGTCTTTAAAATGAATACCTGGATTGAATAAGTAAATACAGACTTGCATTTTGTGGAAATCTCCCCAGTTACTCCTTTATCTTATGTTTGTGCAGCTTTTAGAAAGCGTGTATTAAGTCACAATGCT
Organism: Chamaea fasciata; assembly: GCF_029207755.1. Lineage (NCBI taxonomy): Eukaryota > Metazoa > Chordata > Aves > Passeriformes > Sylviidae > Chamaea > Chamaea fasciata. The sequence goes on along the minus strand of NW_027094092.1, from coordinate 15,312,507 downwards.
AACTGGAAAAAAATCAGCTCTGTGCTTGTTATCTGACTATTTTTTTACATAATTCCTCCAAAAATATTGCTTATAATGCCATCACATTTTTCCTGATATCTTCATATGTAAGCTTAATTAACCTTTTGGAAACACCATCACTGTTACCAGATTTCATAACAAAATATTGTACATGTGGTTTTTATAACGTTTTTACACTCATTTTTTGATGCTAGGGTAATGCTAAGGTAAAAAGTTAAACACTGATATTCCAGTTCCTCAAGGGAGCACTCACTGGTTTTTATCTTGTCTCTATTACTGAATTCTTTTGTGATCTGAACTCTTTCAAATGTAAAACACTCCCATTTTCTGGAGGGTGAATATAAGATCTAAAGATCTGAACTTGAGAAAGGTTGAAATTGATGTGAACTGCACTTGACTCTATCAAGTGCCATGTGATTCTAACTGCAATTAATTCTTCATTTTCACTACCAAAAATGCAGATATTCTGTCAAGTGATACTAAATAAGACATCACAAAGAAATGCTGAGGGGCTCAGCAAAGATGTTTAGTAGTTCTGATTCTGACTCCAGTAGAATTATCTGAAGTATCTGCAGTTGCCCTCAGGTCAATCAGAGCATGGAAAATGAAAGGTACATTCATTTTGAAAAATCCAAATTTTACACATGTAAGGTCAGTTACTGTTTTTGGCTGTAACCACACTGCCTTTCTAGTTTTGATCTGCAAAGTAGGAGTGTTGTCATACCAGCCAGCTGCCAGCAGTGTTTTGAAGCTAAATGTATTGATATTTCTAAAGCATTTATAGTCACTCATGGAAAGGGCCTTGAAGTAATTAATCATTCTCTATTCATCATAAGGGTTGAGGAGTGTGAAGCAAATACAGAAAGGATGTTACAATTCATGAGTAGGAGAAAGCAAATGACTTATAGAATGAGTGATCCCCTCTGTGAACTGAGTTTCCAGGGCTATGGCACAAAAACTGGAAGTGAACATTTAGCTAAAGTCTAGTTGATAACACTGAAGGAAGGAGGAATCATAGTATGGGCTTTTCAGTTTCTGAACACGTCTCAGTAATAAGAGATTATATGTTATAACCCTCCAGGCGCGTACATTTTTCGCACTTTGTTTACCTGCAGTAAACCTTCTCAGTGAAATAAACTAGTAGTTGATTTCAAGTTTAGATAAAAATTACAAAAATGACAATGTTTGAGGGGTTTTTTATTCTATAAAGTCTTTATCTCCTTCTGAGATATTCTCTTACTACAGTATATTTAGAGTAAATCACAGCCACATGTTCATCCTCAGCTATAAACCCATGCTTTTACACAAAATCAGAACAAAGTTATGAGGGGTTTTAGGAGCACATATTTTTTAAGCTAATTCAAAGCAGTGATCCAGTTACATGAAACACTAATGCTATCACACTGGGTTTATTACAAAGAACATTATAGGAAATATAATAGATACAATTTTGTAGTCTACCTCTTCACATGGTCAAGGAAAATATCACTAAAAACAATGGTCAGAGTCAAGCACAATTTGCGGGAGTTTCAGGGATGTACTGAAGGGCATCTGCTCTACCTCTGATATTCCAGCAAGGGGTTTTTCCTTACCACAGGCTTCCAACAACACTCATCTGGGATGTGATTTTGTGATTTGGTCTATTGGGGGCTGTAGCACTATCAAAATCCATTTTCACTCCTTTTCACTTTGGATTTGAGCTTTGGAACTAGAGACAACTGCCATATTCCAGCCAGGTTTAACATGTTGCTATTAAACCAAATAATTACAGGGATTTGTGAAAATTTTTCAGTAATAATTACACCCTCTGACAGATTTGTGCCTTGCTGAAAATACGATTTTTTTTAATTTATTTTACTTTGTGCTGTGATTGATTACTCAGTAGTTAGTCTCTTTAACACGATGAAAAAAATTCTTTATTACCTGAAACAAAACAGAACATCTATCCAAATGTCAATTCAGCAGCTGGCCATATTAGTTGCATCTCAGGAAAAACAAATCCCACTTACTTTCAACCATTCCTACTACCTCATAAAGAGGTGTCATTTTTGTGAACAATCATTTTACAAGAACAAATGCCAGTATAAATACTGGTTTGTTCAGAAAATGAAATATTCCAAGGTTTATTTAATCTCTAGAAGAATTGTATTTCAGTGGCTGTATCATTGTATTTGCTTAGCTCACATTCAACAAATGACACTGAATTTTAAAAGATTTTTTTTTTTTAGTTAAACAAAAATAAGAAAAGCAGCAGAATGAACAGCTGTACATGTGCCACAGAGTGCCATGTGTTCACTGTGAGTGCAGAGATAGCGTGGCTGGGAATAACAGAGCTGAACTTCGGCTCTCGCAAGCACTTGTCCACACATGGAATTTTTTAGGAACAGCAAGTCCTGAATAACTCCATGTGCTGACAGTCTTGTTTCTGTTTAGCTTAACACACTTTGATGGGCTGAATTAGGCCAAAATAAGGCAACTTTATTCTGGAATAAGTGTGTCTACACATGGAATTATTCGGGAATAGCTGTTCTTGAGCAGTCACTACTAAATAATTCCATGTGTAGACAGTCTTTTAATCTAGCAAGTTCTTAAGTCATTTCTGAAAACATGACTTAGTTTCCTGTGTTATTAAGGGACAATCTATATATTTTTATCAAAAGTATTGTTCTGAAAAAAAAGCACCATTGAAGTCCCAGCTGGTCTTGAAAGTTGTATGCCAGGTTAGGGGGGAGGGGGTATCTATTCTTTTTTTTCAGTTATGATTCAGAACAAGATAAATGTATGGAAAAATATCCATTTTCAATACAACTCAAAAATACTAGTTTTTAAAAACATCTCTAGAATATCTTTACTAGGAACGTAGATTGAAGAAGGTGATTATTGATTTAAGGTCGTTTTGCCTATCAGTTTTTCATCTAACTGTGTTTAAAAGTGAAGGCAAGAAATTCTAAGTGACAGAATAATATTGGCTATTACACTGTTTGCCTTACAGTGAAAACTTGAGTTTTAAAATGAGGTAATTTTCCCCCTTGTGTCAAATAGGCAATTCATTAGAAATTCATTACAACCAGGAGTTTCAGGCCAATGCAACTCTGTGCTTTTATTCTACTTAGCTGTAAACTGTGTCTTAATGCATTTATCCAATTCATTTGTGTAAGTTACCAGTAGAAATCTGTTGCTCATTGGACAGCTTAGCTATTTGAAAAGGTATGTTATTGCCTTGAAAACAGATTGCATAAGAAGATTCAGAATTTAAAACATATTCTTTGAGAAACCGTTAGATTATCTGTTCTTATTAGAAACAAATGAGCTTCAGTAAAAAAAGTTCAGAATTTCTCCATGGAGAGTTTTTTTTGTAAAGAATGAAAGGTTCTATAGTGATTGTTAAGAATTTCAGACAATCTTAGGTTTTTTTAAAAAAGCTACATTCTGAGTCAGTGTTATTTTTGTGTTCACAAATGTAAACACACAGTTCAGTGTACTATTGTTAATTCAGAGCAGTGAAACAAACATGCAGGGTTCACATGGTGGAGAGATGTTTAAACAAGGACTAAATGCGTGTGGCACGTGAATACTCAGATAGGCCTACTGCTGTATGAATACTGATGGTTCTGCTGGGACAAGCTGTTGCTTCCTGTAGCCGATTTCCTTACAGTGTAAGGCAGCAAAATGTGTATGCTCTATTTTTGACTTTTTTCTCTGGTGTACAAATCCCCTATTTTCTGTGTGTATACAAAAATGTGGATTTTGCTGCATTGTTCTCTCCCACTCACGTGAATCACATTCTTAACTAAAGGCAGCAAAAATAGCCTTCAATGTAAGCCTTTCTCCTAAACACCAACATTAAAAAATTATCCTGCCGTGAGATCATAGCTAACTTAATTAAAACAAGGCTGATGTGGAGCAGCATTGTACCTGATCTGCCTACGAGTGTCCTACTCTTTTCTCTCTTTGTCATAATGGAGCAGACTAAGAATTACTGGACTGCAGTTTTCTTCCTGTAAACACAAGTGAACTTCAGCAAGATCAAGACATACAGACAGCATTATTGCAAAGTCATAAATAGGATTTCTGTGGATGCTTCAAATACCTTTCTTCAGACGTCCAATAGCCTCCTTACTGGGCTGGGGTAATTCAGTGTAGAAGGCTTGCTGAATAAACACTGAGGTTGTTGCTGTGCTAACGTTCAGGCGCAGTTGTTCTGTGTATTACTGTGTAACCACAAGCTATTGAATGAGCAGTGGGAAAGGGACTTCCAAAAAAACACCTGGTACTTTCCATGGCACACTCTGTGTGTACAACATTGGGCAGCAGAACTCCTGAGACCCAGCTTTTGTTCAGCAGCTTTTGGATTGTTTAAAATCATGGTGAGGTTAGTTTACCACACGAAGGAGCCTGCAAATCTCATAAAACTGGAAATTTGGTTAACAAAAGCTTGATTAATTTTGGTTAACAAAAATTAGGAATTTCTTATTTGTAGAATCTCTCTGTTAAATGTGTGTTGATCACAGCAGTCCTACTGCAGGCTAGGTTTTGGATGTTACCAGACAGGCTCATAAGAGTGCTACAAACACATAGATAGAGCTATCAATCAGGTTGCTTCTAGTCTCTCTGTGAAAAAAGGACAGTTCTGTCAGGAAAATGAGTGAAAACACATTCTATTTTTCAAGTGAAAAGGCAGTGCTACCTTTCTACTTTATAGGGAAAGTTGCTGCTGTGCTCAGGGAGCTGCTTTGTATTTCTTTTTTTTTTTCCATGATGCTTCCTGAGAGGTAGACCTCTGGATTTCCACCCCCTCTCAAGCCACAAGTGTTAAGATCTGCAATGTAAAGTCTGTTTCAACCTGAGCTGCATCTCTCTCTGTTTGTGCGCAGCTCTCTCAAGAGATGTCCACAAAACTCTTCCAGACCCAGTGAAAGCTCCAACCAAGTGCCCTTATAATAAACCGAATGTAGTGCAGTACTGCCTGTGAGGGAGAAATCGCTTTTAAGCCTCATGTCAGGGGTTTGTTTGAGGTTATCTCAGGCTTCAACACTTGTATTAAATAAGAGATGTTCAAAACAATTAGTCCGGGTACCAGTACTGGTTTAGGAGCATTAAACTTGAAAATTGCTGCAGCATCCCTTTTCTGCCCCAGGTAAACCAGCAAATTGCAGCTCAGTGTTTACTTTGGGCTTGCACTGGCCTTTGGATTTAATACTGTGCTCAAAGGCCCCCTTGTATGAGGTAGTGTTCTGGTCCACATGTAGCTGTCATTCTGTTAGAGTAACGTGCTGCTCCTCAAAAACCTTAGAGAGAAAGGGACAAATATTAGTGAAAAGTTTCTTGTGGATTTGTGCTTCCTGCTTAGTGCTCTCTGTTAAACTAAATGCTGTGTTTGCTAGATATATTTTTTTTTTAATATGAAGTGAGGAGAAAATGTTTGGGTTTTTAGTTGGAAAGTTTGTTAAGAAGAAACTAAAGTGTATATGTGTGTATGTGCAGATAGATGTGCACTTTGTTAGCATGTCAGACTGACCCAAGTTTTTGTGTAAACAGGGTTAATGAACCTTGCAAGGCACAGGATTAACAAAAGGAAAAAGGAGCTCGGGAGTAGTGAAAATGGCGTCAGCATTAAGTGGGGAAATGGATTGCCCTTCAAGTTTGTCCATTTGGCAGCACTTGTGGGCAAGCAACATGACATATCCTCTCTCTTTTCTTCTTCATTTCATTCCTTGTCCCATTCTTTGCACTCTGCCAGCTATTCAAGAAATGGACTTTATTCATCTGTGCATAAGGCACAGTTTACAGATGTCTCCTGATCCGTTAAGGTTTTTCATTCCGGGGTAATCCAAAACTAAAATACACATTGTGAATTTAGCATCTTGTGATGTCACATCTGTGAGAGACTGCATGATGACTATAATAACAATGGGGAAAAACAGGCTAAGGCTGCTACTGATGTTAAATTATTTTTCTTGTAAAACTCTTGTGAGCACCCTGTGTGGCAAGTTGTTGTGTGAACATATTAAAAAACAGAATTAAGCCATGACTGTAGTCTTAAATAATTATTAATGGAAGTACATGTTTATGAATAGTGGTGCTATGGGTTTATGTATTATATTAAAAAAATAAAATGCATTGCTATTTTAAAAGAGCACCATTATCCCGTCCCTGCCCCTTTTCTCCCTGCCCCCTATGTTTTACATTTTCTTTCCTCTAAAAGAAATGCTTTCTGATTAAGGATCATGTTGAAAACTCAGCAGTTTTTAATCCAGCTCTCTGCAGGCTGCAGTTCATGCTTCATTTAACTGATCAGTTCCACTGCTACATTACTAGACAAAATCACCAGTTTGAAGAGAGAAGCAATTATAGTAAGTCATAAAAATGGGAAGACCCCACATTTTTAGAAATTAAATTAAATTTTTAAACTCTCCACTTCTCTTACAAATGATTTGGAGGGTGTTTCTGTACATGACCAAATGAATAACACAATTTTCAATGTTTTGCTACACTTTGTATAATGAATCGAGAGCAAAACATGAAGTACGTGCTCAGCTGTTTAATAGAGACTGTTAAAAAGATTATTCTGTGTGCTTTGAAATAACAGTATGGATGCATGTGAAAAAATATCAGCAAAGTAATGCAGAAATTCTTCTGTAAAGTATGAGTGTCAGACTCAATCAGTAGTCATTCCTGTAAACCTTGAGTTTAGCATAAATAGGGCTTCTAATAAGCAAAACTGATCCTTAATTTTTCTGTGGAGCTGCTAGAAAATAGTTGTGTGGACAGATGTGTTGATTGGACAACAAATCAAACACTGAGAGGAGATGTTGCTGGAAAACAAATTTCATAGCCTGCTAGCAAAACCCAAAAGGTGTGGGGCCAGCCATGCAACCCTAAATGCTCCCGTGGACTATTGCATGGGATTTATTTGACCTGTTCATCTTATTGTGCCACCATCTCAGAGAGTCCTTTTTAGTGGGTGTTCTTCAATTAAATGCTCACATGTCCAATAGAATTGTAACTTGTGCCTTGAAGGTTCATAAGATAACGTATTATTTTTATTTTTCATTTTTTGCTTATTCATTTTTTATATGAATGGTTGTCATGAAAAGTTTGTATTAGCTCTTCCTCTAGCATGATACTTTTTAAACGTGAAACAATGCTTGCCAGTGACGGTTTTCTTTTTTCCATTCTCCCCTCATTCACATTTTTCTGTACTGTTTCAATTTCTATTCTTCAGCTGGCCTTATTCTAAGACTGCTGACAAAACTCAGATTTAACCATTTGACCACCTTATTAGAGTGGAAGTGTAGCAATTCAGGGTGTCTCTTGCAACAGACACCTCAAATTTGGATATTTGAAATACCCCACTATTTCAATACTGTTATTGAAATTTGGAATTTGTTATTAAAATATAAATTCACTGTATATTTGCTCAGTGCTTAAACATTTATGCTCCTCTTTTGAGTAAGAAAAGCTTATTTTGGGCTAGAACTCATCTTGATACCTTAGATGTTACGGGCATTGAGCAGTGGGTTAGTTACTTGAATCCAGTAGCTGCTAATCACGTGGAAAAAATCCGCATTGACTTATTTTCACAGTTATCATTTGTATGTGTGCTGTCATGCTGTAAAATCAGGAGCATGATGGAAGTTGGAAAGTTCATCAGATAGCCCTGCCTCTGAAGGTTTTTTATGGTGTAAGTTTTTTTTTTTTTTTTTGCTGCGTGTCAGCCCCATGAGAATCTGTTGTGACAATGCGAAATAACTGGGTTGTTTTGAGATGTTTAGTTGGTGCCCTACAGTTGAAAGATGTGTTCTAGTATTATAGGGATTTATTGCAAATATTCCTAAAGCAGTGTGGCACCTCATGTGGGGCATTACAACCCATGGCCAGAGACACAGGATCATGAAATATGTCTTGTGGCAGCAGTTTCAATTTCTTTATGTGATCAATATGTTGCAGCTCAGCCATGTGGATTTTCTTTGCCCTCTAACATGCAAATTTGTTTTCCACAGCAGTAAATGTATTTTTCCATGTGTTGTGAGCCAAAGTCTGCTTGGAGCACCACCTGCTTAGATGAAGCAAATTCACTTCTGAAATACACTACTTTATAAGGTATATCCATTTCTTACGGGAGCAAAACAATACATACATTCATTGTTTTTGCTCTGAACTGATGCTCAAGTTAGGCCACTGCTTTTTTTTCCAGCATTCCTACAGTAAGAAAATAATACAAATAATACAGGTTGATACAATTTAGCTGTGTGTTAGTCATCAGAGTAAAAGACCTAAGGATGAGATATTTTCAGGAAGGCAGAATTTGGCACATCTAAAGAAAATTCTCTTCAGTAAGCAGCACCAGACATCCAAAGTAAGACTGCATAATTTTCCCAAGTTCTTAAATTGCTTTAAAAATAATAGATTTTTCTCTTGGCAAGAATGCAGTAATTGGAGCTGAATTGGATATACTGATGCACTCACTGCTACTCAATGCATTTTACTAATAATAGTGTTTCAGGCTCAATGACTTAGAGGTCTCTGAAAACACAAGGAGGTTTGGAATTTTTTACACTTTTGTGCTGAAGGCAGGTGACACCATGATGTAGTTGATTATGCAAATTCTGTGTTAGCATGTAGCATTTCCTTTAAAAGTAGCACTAAAAGTCAAGGAGAGATTACTACAAAGTCCAGGAAATATCATTTGGTCATTTAACTAATCCCCATTTTTTTGAGGCAGAGAGAGAAAACGCTATGTGGATTGAGGGTTGGTTTTTTTTATTGTTATTAGTTATGAAAAGATACCTTAGGTTAATCCATTTTGAATGTCAAGAGGATAAATCTGACAGGAGTCAGAAGAGCTCCAGTGGGACTAGCACTACAAGTTACAAAACAGCTAACATCATCCAAGACTAATTTCTTTCCCCTGTTTGTCCTACTGTGGAGGGAGAGTTAAAAGGCAATTCTTGGAGAGTTGAAAGGCTCCATAATAGGGCTCCTCTCTCTAAGGGAGTAAAACTGCTTTGTGGCCTTTGTCTTCAGGCTGCTAATAAACCATCCCATGCTGTGAGGCTTTGAGTTCACTCTTAATTCAACTTCAGTTCAGCTTCCATCAGCATTGGTTTCCCTGTCTTTGTGAGTTGTTTTTTCCTTAAATACACGGTGTATCTAACTCACATTTGAGTTTCCTTATTCATTGCCTGAGTTTATAAATGCACCAGCTTCATAACACCCTGCTTGGCAATTTTTGTCAAAGGATAGAAATTGCCAGAAGCATTTTGGTAGCTGAGAGTTTTAATGGTTACTGCTGTCTTTCTGTCTCTCCGAGTGCACGTCTTTTTCTGTCTTAAAGCAACGTACAAATATAAGGATACATTTACCCATGTGGATCTCTGTCAGGTCTTCTGGGCCATTCAGGAGGGCACATTTTTCTGTACAGTTGTGGTTTGGCTGATCCTCTCCTTCCCCCCAGTCTCCAATTATCAGGCCAATTTAGTAGCACTTGCCTATTGTTCCTGCTCCTGCTTTTCCAGATAAGACCAAAGTATAGTGTTTGGACTTGTAAATGCCAAGGAATTTGCACCTGGCAAATTACAGATTTAGCAAGAGATGGCATGGGGGGAGAATACTCCGTTAATTTTGCAATCCATGAGGTCTGACACTGGGAGAGCAGCTGCAAAGGGCCCGTTCCAGCCCTGCCAGCCCAGCAAGGTTCTGTTTACTGCCTTTGTGCCTAGACAGAGCTCAGAAGACGATGGAGGGGAGAAAGGGATCTCCTGTCTTCTGGTGGCAAGCAGTGACATGCCTGTGATGGTGGCCAGGGCTGGGCTTGCAGCACTGCCCTCTCCATGCAGGGATCTTTCATGGCTCAGGGATGGAGCTGGTGTTCCCTGCCCTCTGATGTTTAACCCTTAAACTGCCACTCCCGTAGAATGGAGCATTCTGGGTCATTTGGGAACAGGGGACAGGCGCAGCCAGTGCACCTTGGCATCAGAACAGCTCTCCTGGAGAATATTGGTGTGGCTGTGTCCAGAGCCAGAGGGAACTCTTAAAGTTAAAAGACAAAGCAAAGGTACCCCAATATTTGTTTGGTTTTATGCTGAACATTTGCGTAATGAATTAAATGTCCCTGCAAGTCACACCCTTTGCAAATGAGCTTAAAATATTTGCAGTCTCAGTTGGAAATCATTTGAAATGATGTGGTGGTGCCGCTCCATGTCTCACAGATCATTGCTTGCATTTGTGTGGGCACGCTTCCAGCATTAACAACACAGGAAAGAAATAGGTGAGGGTAGTCTGGGGTAGCACATTGCTTTGGGGAGCAGGGGAAGAGTCTTGTGCAGGAGCAATGCTGGATGAATGATGAAGTACCATCAATTTAATACTGACCTGAGGCAAAATCCCGTATTTAAAGGGTTGGGCATTTTTTTACTAAAAGGACAGAAAACTGGTGAATTGGTCTCAGAGACCTAATTTGTGATCTTAAAAGAAGTTAGCAGGGAGGGTATGGAAGCTGGATAGTCAAGAAGTTTCACTCTGTTTTTTCATTTACTTTTTAAGAAGCAGGTTTATTTCTCTGGTTTTGGTTTGATATGTTGTATGAACCTATAAGTACTCCACGGCTTTATGTTTTGGTAAGATATGTGATTGGGTCTTGCCAAGTAGAAATTGGGAGTCTGATGGATATCTGCTACTGTCTTCTCAAAAATTTTATATTACTATTTTAAGAAATCAAAACAGCACAAAACTTAAGCATACAATTGGAAGTTAGAAGTTCTGTGTTTTTGTGAAAGTATGAAAACCAGATTTTTTCTTGCTATTAATTTTAAGGAAAATAAACTAGTCGTATTCTAGGTACTGGAGAACTTAGTCACACAAATTTCATTTTGTTTCTGATTGAATACTGAGTATGAATCTATAGGTACTCAGATGTGGAACTAGCACACACATTTAGCTTTAAGGGTGAACTCTTTGCTGTGTCATGAATATGTTAGGAATTTAGGATTTGTTATTTCCAGAGTGCTGTGTGTACAATTATCTGCAGAGTGGTCGGTGGTTTCCTTTTGAGGATTTTTTTGGTTTGCAGCTTAATTCTTATACAGGATGTAGAAAATCAAAATATTAAGTTCCATTTCAAGATGTGCGATTCAGGTGAAATGTGTTGTGCCGTTAAAGAATGGAAAAAGCTCAGTACTCCAAATGGGAAAGGGTAGTAGAAAATTAATGGATTGGGAAAGGCAGGTAAGACAAAAAAGCATGATTAAGGAGGGAGAAAAATAGAAAGGAAAGCGGAGATAGAAAACATAACATATGGAGATTATTTTGAGAAGTTTTTTTTGCTTACAGATAATTGAGGTACGGGAAGGGAAATAATGTTTAAAAAAAAAAAAAAACAGAGGAAGAGTCATTACAAGAAAGCATCACATAAGCCTGAAACTAAATTCTGATTTTTTATGTCAATTTGTGAGATTTTTGGAATTCTGTGCAGTCTCAGCTTCCTTTGGCTGTTGTTTTGGGGTGGGTATTTTTTGTGTTTTGAAAAACCTGAGCCTGTTCATTTCTGAGTGATAGTTCTAATTTTTAAAAATTCTAATTAATAAAACGCACATGTAGTTGGAAGGAGAGTGCTTTATTTTAAAATTTTACTATCTGCCATATTCCTATGGTCATTCTTTGCTTTTAGGACTGAAAATCAAACTGTCCTTCACCAGCTACTCAAATGCAGCTGAGAACACATGTTGAGAAGGCAAAGGCTTGCACACGTAAATGTGATTTTGTACCCTCAGTTCATGCCAAAAGAAAGTACAATTATTCTCTGCTCAAAAGTCTCAGTGGGAACCCTGACCATTGTCAAATGGGTGCTTTGTGCACATCTGCTGCATTGGCCAATGCTTGACTTGACTGCTCACCCTTTCATTGAGGATAAACAAGGAAATAGAAACTCCTGCTTGTGTAACTAAAAGGATATGAAAGGAAATGTCCTCATTGGAAGCGTTTGGAGCACAGAGTGGCCTGGCTTGGAACAAGCACACAGGAACAAAATATATCCTCGTTTTACCAGGTCACGCCGCCACATCCAGTGTTCCATGGACAAATAATTATTCTTCGGACTTTTAAAAATATGCATAGCCAAGCTCTGAGGTATACAAGTAGGTCTCTAAACAAACATGTCAAGTGTGATTAGTGTTGTGTGCAAATGGAATGGTGTACAGTCCTTTCTGCCCCTTTCTGGCTCCTTTTTAAGTTGATGCTGTCAAATACCAGAAAAACAGTTTTCCAAGTTTCGGTTTCTTCAGGCAAAATGGGGTATAGCCAAGATCTGTAAAAGCACTTAGAATTTGTTGTTATTATGAGAACTTTTTTTTTTCCTCACAGAAAGTGGCATTCCAGTAGATGCAAGTGATGTCACTTAGATGTCTATCTATTTTGTGGCTCTATTCCTGGAGTAATATTTCCACTGAGAATTGTTTGCTATGAAATGGTTTTGACCCAAGAGCAACTGTAAGCATGAAATTGGTGTAATTGTTTTTTGCCTTCAAGAGTGCTCACAGAAAAAGGACAAAGCCAAAACTAGCAAGTGAAAAAAATACATGACCAGATACAGTAGCAGGAAGTTCAGGTAAGGTTTTGACAGGCTTGTGCAATCATTCCAAAGTGGTTCAAAGCTGTAGAAGCCTCTTAAGCTTCAGATTTAGGCACAAACCTTTTCTTCTGATCGAAGATCTTGGATAGGCTTTTCACACCTCCAGAAAAGCTTCTGTAACAGAGGGAATTTTGTATGTTGTGTGAAATGAGCCATCATCTTCAGAAAAACTCCTTGGTTTCTTTGCTAGACCAAAAGGAGGGCTTCCTTCCTTCCTTCCCAAGCAGGAAGCCAGGCAGGCACCTCAGACAAAGCTCAGCTAGGATTTTGCAAGATGAAAGGTAAGCAGATACTTAAATACCGAGTACTTGTGCCAGGGTAGAGCTGGCCTGTATACACACACACTGTCAGCAGGCTCCCTTCGCCTCTCACAGTCCTGCTACACCTTTCCATTTACACCCCCCTGCTTTCCCTCAGGATAGCTCCCACCACACTCTGATATGGTCATTCCTTACCTGGACTGTCCATTTCCCCACTGTTTCAAGAGACCCCTTCTCATTCTTGGCAGCCAGTGTCCTTTAATCTCCTCCCAAAGAGAAGAAACCGAGAAGTTCTGAACTTAGTTCGTTTGGTCACATTAAAATGTGTGGGCTTTGACCCTTTTATGTGGGTATACTGACGGTAATGTGGAACTTGGCATCATGCAGAAAGCATGGATAAAGCATGTGTGCTGCTTTCCCTTAAGAATAAACTTTGTTCCATATTTTTCATACACTACTACTTTAGTTTCTTCAAAACGAACGAAGCCACCTTACTCCCACTGCTGCCCGCGTCCTTCAGCTTCCCTCTGGGGTCAGACTCATTTCAAAGTATTCTCTGCTTTAGCCCCTATCCCCCCTTTCCCCTGCTGCTACTTAAGGAGAGGACTGTATCATTGTCCAGTGTCACACTGCTGCCTTCCAACTTAGGCAAACAACAAAGCCAAGTACTTTTATAAAGACAGTTCTTTACGAACTATATTTAACAATATCCCTGCAGAAAATAATGTGGCATATAGAGAGTTAAGGCAAGCTGTCCTTCAGCCTTCAAGGCACTGGCAAAATACTTTCAAAACTGGTATCTTATTTTAGGCCATAAATTGGTTCAGCAAGCTTCCTCTGAGCCGCAGCCAATCACCCTCATGGAAATCTCTTCACATTTAAAGGCAAAACTCAAATCAGGATTTACACTTCAGGGAATTTAATAGTAGTCTCAGTGGGTTTGTAGAAGCAGACTCTACTGGAACAGATTCAATTGTTAACACCTAGTGCCATTTTTGGTGACTTAACTTTTCTTGTTTGATCTACAGACGCCTCTCCAGAGGGGCATAGGTCTGATGTTATATCTGCATAACCCCATGCAGGTGTCTTGGCTATTACAGAAGTGCCTGAAATAGCATTGCATGCCTCTGTGCTTGCCTCTCAATCCCATGCTGCTTAAGCCTCAGCTCTTATGTGTAGGAAAAGGCACTATGTTGCTTCAGATCTCATTATTGGCTGAAGCATTAAGTGAAATTTTGACAGCTTACAAGCTTTATAAATGTCAGAGGTAGTTTTCAATGGAGGCAGAGATAAATGCTGTGTCTGGTATTTCAACATAAAAGTATCACCTTGAGTCATCCCTTTGGTCTTAATGTTCCTTCTTGTAAGATTTTAATCCTGTTACCCTCTTTGCTTCAGTAACAGGTGCTGTGTGAATCATCGAGTGCTCTCAAATGTTTGGACTATCTTCGTATGCATGTATAAATGCAGTTAAGGTTTATACAATACCTGTAATGGTGATTTAGTAGTATAAAAAATGGCCTTTGTTGTGAAAGGTTGCAGTCTGTACTTCTTGATGCATCACTCCAAACATGGGTCACCTTTAGCTTCCATTGCATGGCTGAAACTTGGAAACCACCTTCTGCTCTAGGTTTAGACAATGAGACAACAGTAAATCGTTGAAATTTTACCTGGCTTGATCTGCCTTAATCCTGAAACTACTGACATTCCTTCTTTCAACTTTCTTCTGTGATAAATGGGCTTGCTTGGCAATTCCAGAACTGGAAACTCATTCCATGATCTTAGAGACATGTGTCCCTAATAGTCAGTTTCTCACAATTTAGAGAAGCCTGAGGAGAACGAGAGAAAAATAGTTGATTACTTTAAATCATTTTCAAGCATGTTTGGGTGCAAGGTGCATCTTGGTGGATTTGCTGCCATGCAGCTCCCAGCTTCTCCAGCAGCAATGTGTGTTAGTCTCTGTCAGCTTTCAGAGCAAAATACTTCTTGGCTGCTGTGGAGGAATGAAAACAAACATAAAGAACTCATTGCCATCATGGGAGCTGGGTGATATGATGTCTTTTGAATGAGGTTTTTACTTAAAATCTTGCTGGATTTAGTGACTGGCTGCGGCAAATATTTCCGTACAAACATACTAGTAATAAACCAAGTATCTTTGCTCCAGGCTCTGAGGGAGAAGGACTGCTTATTTTTAATGCTCATTTTTATGTGGTTAACAGGTAGTGGACAACAAAAAAAGATGTTTCTGAGGATGGAGAATGACCTCTCAAAAAAGAAAAAAACACTTTAAGTCCTTGGCACAGCAATGTCGTGTATGCATAAGGATAGGAAGGAACCAATGAGAAATTTCAGAGCTCCAAGTGCCCTTATTTACTGTCTTAACTACATGAGGCATATGGTGGGTTTGTTTTGTTATAAACATTGGTCTGACTTAGCTACAGGAGGCAAATGACACTTCTTTCTGGAAACTGAATTCATTTTCAGTTTTGTTTGACACATTTGGACTAATCAACCCAAATGACATCATGGACATCAAATTGTGTTGGCATACGTCCTAAGAATGATCCTGTTGGAAAGTTCCAGCTAAATTTTCGTCAGTGGAAAATGTACTTTCATCAAAAGCAAAACTTTGTGTGACATCATGATAAGGTTAAGAGTTTTTCTGTCAGAAAACTTAAGAAATTCTTCATGGTCTCCTATCCTACCTGAGAGCTTTTTACATTGGATAGTTTGTTACTTGTTTTGTCCTGTGTTTTGCTGACCCACGGCATTTCTCTCCTCGTCCTTCTGAAGGAGGAGAAAGCCAAGACTTGTAAAATGATAGGAGACTCTTAGATCATTGTATCAATATTACAGCCCATCCTGTGAAGGAGAAATTTTACCTCAACTTGTTTGATGGATTCTCTAAAGGATCCTGGCCAACTTCCAGCTGGACAGCTGCTATGACCTTACACAGTTTTCTGAGACATAAATGAAAGATTAGCAAGAAACTAATAGACCCGGGACTAGAGGCTCTCGTGTGAATGTGGGATGGAGAAGATTTTTTTTTTTTTAATTTAGAGGGCTTTAAAAGTTTAAGGCAACTTCCAAAGAAGCACTTATGTCCCACTGAGCTGTTTCTTCTGTTATCCAAAACAAAATGCAGAATCTGCCTAAACTTGAAGTGTGATAGTTTGTTCATAAAGGTTCCTTTTTTTTTTTTACAGAATATTGCACTTCCACAGCTTATTTTTCCTTCCTGTAGCATCAACTAGTCTCCAAGATTTGACTGTCAGAGCTTATCCTGTGTTAGTTATAGGCCATTTCTTTGTATGGTTTTCATCTGTGTCGTTTCCCTGCCCTATTTGATGCTCATTTAGGTAATTTTTTTTCTAAGCAACTCGACCTCATTTTCACTTTGCAGGTGATCATCTCTTTCATTCTTTTCTTTACATTTTAAGCAGTATACCATGTATAGCAGATCTGAAAATGTTGCTCATTTTTCATGGGCCCAGTATATTGGGTCAGGTTGATAAAACTGGAAAAAAAAAGATGAATCTCAAAAGTAACCTTTGGAAAGAAAACTCAGAGGGAGGATTACAGTCCTAGTCAGGCCACCCCTCTGTGGGGTCTGCTGAACCACAGCAAAATAAGGAATTGGGGTTAATCTAAATATTAGCATAAGCCCCTTAAATAAGTTTGTCTTTCAAGTGCATAAAAATGTTCATTTCTCAGCACATATTACACATTGCAGAAATTAAATGCTGTATGAACTGTTTTCTCCTAGAAAGTTTGTTCTTCTCTGGCTTAAACATCATTATACTTGTAGTTTCAAGTTCAAAATATTTTATTTCCATGGGAAAGTGTGGGGGGTCTACAATTATTTTGCATTCTGTTGCTACAAGCAGAGTGACTGAATATTTGTTGAAGGGATTTTGCTACTGTTACCTCAAGAAAATGCATTTCTGAAAGAAGACTTAATGATTTTTTTGTGTGATTGGCATCCAGGTACCCTTAGACACAAAAAAACCCCCAGACATAAAAAAAGAGGGGAGTTACCTAAGGATTACTGATGTAGAGAAACTGTTCAAGAAGAAAACTCAGCAAAATCAAGATATCTGGATTTTACTGTGGTAGAATGGAACTTGTAACTATCCTAATTGCCTTGGACCAGTTTGAAGTATGTGCTTGGAATGATGTTATGATGTTAGCATAATATTCAGTTATATTCTCTTCTCTGCATGCAAGATTGGAGTGCTAAAGCCTGCAGTGTTCCTTGTGAAAGGGCAGCTGACAGGAGGAATCTCTCCTGGTGCTGACTTTGGGTGGGCCCTGGTAGCACCAGGGAGCTGAGCAGGGCTGTTTGGGAGGCAGCCTTTTGTGCCCTGTCCTGCTGTGACCTGTGTGCTTCAGAGTACCCTGGTGACCAGCCAGGACAGCTGCTATCTTTTATATGAGGTGAGAGGCTTTTAACACAATGGGGGGCAGAGCTGGGCTCCCTCTAATATGTGTCAGCTGCCCAAGGCCTCAAGGACGGTACTGAAGCCAGCATTAATGGGAAATGCCCCTTTACCTGTAGCAAAACACATCATTTTGTTTGGCTGAGATGGTTAAAAGTAACAGGAAGAGATTAAATTTGGAGTAGGTATTTTACTTCTGCAAGATGATGAAACTGTTATTAATACAGACTTATTCTTTCCTACTAAGTTTGTATTGCATCCAATGTAAAAAAAACCCAAAAAAAACCAAGAACAACAACAAAAACAAACAACTCAGTGCAGAATAATGAAAGACAGAAGAACAAAATTATAACTTCTAAAAATAACTGTTTGGAAGTACTTGTCACTAGCTTTCATGTGATCAGGCCTACAGGAAAAAAAATGTAGATTAAAGCAGTATTACACAAACAATTACTTTAAGGGATAAAGCAATCCAAGCGCCACAATATATGCAATAGAAATTTTTGTGTGGAGATTATAGAAATTGTAAATTATATGCAACATGATCTAACTACTATCAAGCTTTGCATTGTGTTCAAGAGAGTAACTTATACTTTTAGAAGAATAGAGCACTGTACCATCTGAGAAGTGTATTGAGCTGAATTGGAAATGTATTATCAATGAAAAAGGCTTGGAAGAATACAGAGTCAGTATTCTAAAGGTATCCCAAGACTCTAAACACTCATGCTTTAACACGAGTTTGCAGACAACTGTTTATTCTTGGCGTATTTGAGCTCTTGGGAATTATTTTGTCAAAACTACCTGGAAGTCAGATTTCTTCTTTTGGAGGATCTGGTTCTGGCTACCCTGAAGTTGTTCTATAATCCCTTTCCATTTCTAAAAGTAAAATAGGATTCAAACATATTTACAAATATAGTAAAATTGAATCTCTTGGTATACTTATAAAATAATAGTGTTAGATGCTGATACTGTTAATCAAAGCAATTCTAAAAATCTTACCATATAGAAGTGGGACTATAGTTCTATATGCCAGGTGTTAAGAGCAGAACCAAAGATATTTTGCCTGTAGAATTTTGGTGTCTGGATTTTTTTTTTTTAATACATTTTCTCACAGTCTTCCTAAACATTTTCAGGTAGCCTTATGTAGCATTTAACCACTAAAATAAGATTCATTGAATAAGGATGCAGTTGCTGATATTTAAATCTAATCTGTTATTACACAGAAAGTTTTCTCAACTCGAAGTTTGAGTTCTCAAGAAGTGTTTGTTTGATCTTCGAGAAGATATCCCAGTGATTAATGTTAACGATAAGGTGTTGACTGGTGCTCAGGAGAACCTATTCATAGAAACAATAGCCCATTATACTCTACTTTAACTACCATATAACAATATTGAAGTTTTATTCCGTGGAAACAATAGCCTTATTTATACATCCCTGTCTGCCTCTAAACCAGCACTGCAGTTTCTGGCTTCCTATGAGGTCCAAAGTGCCCATTAACAATTTCGGGGCTTGAAGAGTTCAGTGCTACTAAAGTGCAGCAAAAAGCAAGTGGAGTTGTTCAGTCTGACTGTCTTCTGAAGCTTCCAGAATAGAAGCTGAATGCTAGAGCTGCTAGTTGGGTTTTGTACTTCATCTGAAAGGTGCACTAAGATTTGAGACAATCATGCTAAACTCTCTTTTTCTCTGAGTAAGACTAAACAAGCCCTCTTAAAGTGTTTCATGCTATTGCCAAGGGTAAGGAGCACCAGGTGCCCCAGATTTCTTACTAATACCAAAATCATCCAAGACCATCAAATTTAACAGAAAAATAACTACAGCATCTGCTCTTCTCAAAGGTGGGTATTTGGTCCCAGAGGCCTAACAGAATTTTTTGTGTAGTAACTTTATGTTATCCTTGTTAGGCTATTTTGAATTGTTTCACTGCACTGAAGCACTTGCAGATTGTGGAATACTCTGGCACTGAATGTATGAACTGAACAGAGCAAAGATTTATCTTATTCATGCTTCTTTGATTTAAGGATGAAGAAGCAAGCCTGAAACCCTTCCTTCTGCTGCTAGTGTGTCAGTGGTTACAATTTAGCATGACTGATTTTCAAGAAGTCAAAGAAGTGGAGTCTGTTCAAAAAGTTGGGGAAAAGACAAAATTACCACAGAACGTACACCAGAAACTCTGCTACCTCAGATGTTCATATTTAGTTCTGGAAATAGAGAACTTTTCTAGTTGAACTGATATTGTGCTCCTTTTCTTAAGCATAATAAATTACTATTAATAACATTTTAAGTCAAATACGGAGATGCTACATTATGCTGTGTTGGCAAACTTAAGTTGGTACAGAAACACAAGGAAAATTATTGATGATAGTGTCACTTCATTCGTAATGAATTTTTGCACACTTGGATTCCTTGGCATGATATTAAAATTAGACATGAGAAGGGAAGAATGTCTTTAAATGGCCCATGCGCTTACTTCTCTCTTGATCTTGTCTTTGCACAGAGGTACAGCATTGGAGGGAGGAAAGAGGATTCTTTATGCTGTGTAAAATATGTACATACAAATTAAATGGTCTGAGTGATTTAGAATAGAGTAATAACTTGCATTGTGTAACCTTAATGTTTTTCATCTGTTATTAGTTGTGTTAAAAGGACAATAATGTGGTGCAGCAACTGCAGCAGTTATTTAGTTTTTATTTCCTTACAATTCACATACCAGGGTATAGAGGGTTTATTTGGGACCACTTTCTGTGCTTTGGAGGTTGAGCTGCATCTTACCCATTTTTACTTAAAACCTTGTTTCTAAATAGCCCTTCTCTGTTTATTAGTAGAGCTCATCTTTTAAAAGAGACCCTACACAGAGAAGGAAGGGAGTTATCTCTCTGGGGTAGAAGAAAACCCTTCAGTTTGGAGAACAGGCACAGGAGATTCTGACAGCTAGCAAGACCTTTGATTCTGTTTGTTACCAAGGCTTGTTGAAGACAGTGAGCTCAAGGAACTTGAAAATGAGGGTCTAGCATAAATACTAACCTGTTTGAAGAATGAAGGAGGGCTTTTAGTTCTCATGCAAGACTGAAACTCAGAACTAGTGTCAGAATGATAAGGTGTAGTCAATTGCATGAGCTGTAGAGGTGAAGACAGTATAACCACAGGCCTACTGAAGGTGGATAGAGAAACAGGGGTTAGGAATTGTCCTGACAATGAGAATAGGGAAGATAAGTCCAGGATAATTACATGTATTTTCTTCTTTGAAGCAGTTGATTGGGGTTTTGAGGGAAAAAAATTAGTATGAATACAGACAAGAGTGAAAAAAGCAGAAAACAAGCTTTGTTAACTCAAGTGTAGATTGATTTTTGAGCAGCCTTCTATCATGATTTGTGGGTGTAGGGTGAGAGGGAGGACTACCAATAAAGAGCATTGTTACAGTGGAATCCAACTTGAAAAAAGAGGATTGTTTTCTCTAGGCCAAAAAATGGCAGCTGAACAAAAAAGAAAGGAAAATGTAAATAAGGGCAGACCTTTATATATGTATATATTTGAATTTATTAGCTGCCAACATTCTCAAACAGAAATGGAATTTGATACATTATATTCTTAGTTTTATGCATTTCACTCCTACTAGAATACCTCTGAAAGATGATTTGTTTGAATGTTGGTCTCGTTTAATGTTTGCTTGATTTCAAAAAGAAGAGTGAAGGAGAAGGCTAGATATTTCTTCAAGCTGAGAGAGCAAGCATCCTGAGAGCATTCCTAACCAAAGTTGCATTAACCCTTGCTACAGCCAGTACCTGTACAAACTTCATGGGGGAATGGTTTGAAGCCATGGCAGGGGAGGTTTAGGTTGTATATTAGGGAAAGGTTTTGCACCCAGAGGGGTGTTTGGGCGCTGGAACAGGCTCCCAGGGCAGTGGTCACAGCTCTGACAGAGCTCAAGAAGCGTTTGGACAATGATCTTGGCTCATGGTGAGACTCCTGGGGATGGTCCTGTGCAAGGACAGGAGTTGGGCTTTGATGATCCTAGTGGATTCCTTCCAACACATCTGTGATTCTGTGAAGCTGTCACATTATTTTAAAGTAGATTTCGGAAATAACATAGATTTTTACATTTAGAGAATAATCAAAATTCTGTCCTACTATCACAATATTACAGAAAACAATCAGTCGCTGCTGTTTCTATGTGCATCAGGATCATCTTGGATCTGTTTAATAAGAACTCTGTTAAGTCTATACTTCTGCAATCTCAGGCAGGCTTCATGAAGTCATGATATGGCAGTTCCCTCTCAGGGCTTTTCTTTTTTTCTCGTTCCCTGGGAAATGGGTTTTGGAGTTGAGGAAATTATGATGTCCTTCTCTCAGATGTCCATTCCTGCAAAGACAAGTCATACCAGCCCTCATACACAGGAGCTTTCACAACCAGAAAGCACTGTTGAACCTGTTTAATGTCTTATTGTGCTCAATCTAATACCACCTTTAGTATTTTCTGAGTCATTTTATGCATTCTTCATCTAGAGCGCATTTTATTGTGTGCTTACTCATTCCACTTCTTCCTCATGTCTATGTTTTTCTGTGTTTAAAATGGTGATTAATCAACTGATGGTTTCAGGTGCAGTAATTCTGCACCACAAGATTCCCATCTCAAGGATAATTTTTCTCTAATCAAAGAACGAACTGCACTGCATTCAAACCGATTATTACACATTCCAGTGTTCTGAAACAATATGGAACTGTCTCCTCAAATCCACGCAGGTATACTCTATTCAGGTTTCAAGGAAATCAAATTATTCCTTGCATATCTGATCTCTAATTTCTTGGCACCTGAAAGAGAGATTACATCCATCGCCTTGTTTAATTTTTTTCAGTTTGTTTGCTTCTATGGGTAGATGATATAATGTCCCTTGTTTAAGGGCTTTTTGGGTATTGCAAATCTTTTTTTAACTTTTAACACATGCATCCTGTTGGTCATTTTTGCTGCACATGACCCATCACAGTCTTTTTCTTAGAATCCATTTCAAAGTTGTTGGAGTGATGTGCTCATTTCCAGTCTTTTTAAGTTCAAGCCTATTCTTTTTTTATCTTGGGAACTTCATTTAGTAACCCAGGGTCTCTTAAGATCAGCAGTGAAAGGCTCCACCACATTTTGTTGCTAAAGAGGTGGTGTGAGTGTGACATCATTCATCTGTGCTAGACACTGACTCATAGGCATTTGACCCGAGGGTGGAACCCAGGAACAGGGGTTAACATGAAGTCAGCTGCGGTTGCACAATGCCTTTCACAGTTGTTCTCCCTCTCCTTTTTTTTAAACCATCTAAATAATTGCAGAGTGCAGAACATAACGAAGTACAGCAATCAGGGCAAACATTGCTTTTGGGGCTCTTCCAGGGTGCTTTGTAGACCACAATGAAAAAGAGCAGGAAAAGAAAAATCTTGATAGATTACTGGGTTTTACCTTTGGATGCAGAAATAGCTTTGTCCAGTAGCCAGAAAATGGAAGGCAAGTTTGTCTTAAAACTGTAATATCATACAACTTATTGCATGTGAAATACTAGACCTAGTTTAGAATTTTTAGGGCACGATCATATTTTTATAGGATACCATTGAGGTATTAATACATATTAGTATCTAAGACATGTTTTGATTTGTTGTTTGTTGTGGATTTTTTTTCTCTTGAAACTTTTGGCTATGTTTTCAGATTATCCACAGTTCCTTTTTAGAATTCCTTGCTTCATATTCTGGCACAGGGTCTGGTCTCCTCCTTGTGAAATACAGCCTGAGCTGTATTTAAGGGCTGAAAGTCACCAGTGATGGAACTTGCAAGAACATCTGTTGTATTAAGAGCTCTAGAAAGAGAACTACCTGTTGGTCTCTCTAGTTTCTTATCCTGTTTGAAGCCTGGCAAAAGTTGTCATTCAATATTATTTTTCCCCGCCTGTAAGTGATACAGGGAGCCCAGCTGGCCTGCCTGGAGGTAATGCCATCGAGGGGAACATAGCTCTGGACTAACTTTTTCCCCGGATGTCCCTGTCAGCTAGAACTGGTTTGATGTAGGCCCTCTTTATCCTTGTACAACATGAGAAATAGGCTTTTCCCTGCTTCAAAAGCTGTGGAGAGCCGTAAACACACAGTTTGTTTCTTTTTGCTTACTGGTGAGTGCTCTGTGAGTATTATAATCAAAAGAGAAACAGTTGGAAAAAAACCTAACTTCCAGATTCTGGAAGTCTTTTGAGTCTTGTAAGCAACTTTACATTAGAGTGTAACATGGTTTAATGTAACACTTCACATATGTTTTTATGTGGTGTGTAATTACTTAGCATTTTTCATTTCAAGTCCCTGAAAATCAGCATATAAATGGGCAAGATGGGTAGGGATTTATATTCGGAAATAGGAATTTCTGCTACAGAACACTTTGTAAGAACAAGTGATTAAAGTTAGGATTGTTAGTAAAGAAGGGTGATAAGCCCTAGATCTCATTTTGAAAGGTACTCTTTTTTCTGAAAATAATCCAATTGCTTATAACATATGAGGCTGGACTGCCCCTCTCCCCAAATTTTAAAACTTATAAATCGCTCCTGTTTTTAATTAGAACATGCATTAAGTATTTCACTTCATAGGTCATATGGGTAAATATATTTTAGTAAACTTGAGTAAATGAGAAATGTAGGTCTTGTTCTTAGGAAAGTTCTGCTGTGTAAATGCAATGTCTCCTGCTTGTCTCCACACAGCTGGTTCAGCAAAAGGTTTAAGCACACACTTGCTTTTGTATATATGGTAGGACTTCAAGAGGTTTCTTAACTGAGGGCCTTTGTCCCTAATATCTGATTTCTAGTTGAGTAAAAGACAGAAAATCTGGTTCTTGAAAAAGGTATGAATAGATGGAATGTGATTCTGCAGCCTCACTTCTTACCAAATGCTGACGTGAAGCCTTGGAGTTTGTGAGTCAGTTGCTTGTTGCATGGTACATAAGCAGTTCCTACAAAATCAACAGAAGCCTTATCTGGAACAGGATGGTGTCAAATCTTATTGGCTCAACTTGGAAGAAATATTTTAAATATTGGAACTTCATAAAATAGGGAAAAAGCAGTCTCTATTTGCCGCTAGCATAGTTGAGTTCTGATGCAAATTCCATGCAAATTACTGACCTTGGGAACACTATGGGGGCAATCTTTACGTAGGCATGAACAATTTCTGCAATGTATGAGGCATAAATAGTTTTGGTTTTTACATTAGACAAGCAAGAGTGTTTTTTTTCAGGTTATATGTTTCTGGAGAAAATGCATTTATTGAAGTTAATGCCCAAAAATCTGCTTTGGAGTTATTCTTCACTAACCTTTTCCCAACAGACTGCCTATCATTTTTCCAAAGTAGTTGGTTATTTTCTGACTTAACTTTAGTATTAGCACTAGAGGATGCAACCTCTATATGGTTTGATTATGGTGGCTATGAAAATAACAGGGCAGATGGGTATGTGGTGGTGCCACAAAAGGAGAAACATCTCTACACATAGGCATGCAGCCACCTTCTAAATATACCTTGTCCTTCCCCACCTTAGAATAAGTACTTAGAATCCTGCTTTTGCTCATAGAAATATGCATTTAGAAATTACTATAATTAACCAAATAGTTATTCAGGATCATCAATTTTAAAGTGGATGTGTGCTATGATTTTTATTTTTTACTCGTACACACACCCCATCCCCCATCAATTTAAGTATATTCATTCGCATTCTTTTAGTTGGTTGATTGAATTGCTTATCTCACCTGATCTAGTGAAGTGCAGAAACATTAAACATTTGCTTTTTGAATTATAGGTAATTATAGTCACACTTACCTACAAGGTCTTCTCTGAAGGACGCACAGGAACAGCCAAGCTTTTGTTTATGACAGATGGTAAATTTGCTGAGTTTCACTGATGGCAGTGGGAGGGAAGAGAGGACCAAATAATTCTTCTTTGTTCCCTCAAATCCAGCAACTGAAAATCTAATCTGCGGAGAGAATGTATCTCAGAATAAGGGCAGAAATTTTGTTCCCATTTCTTTTCTCCTGTATGAAGAAAACACAAATTGTAGCCTGTGTCCTCCAAATGTTTGGGCTTTGGTTTGGTAGGTTTTTTTCATATTTCATCGTGGAATTCTGTATGATTAAAATATAAGTTTATAAAGGCGAGTCTGTCAGAATCTTAACTGCAGTGGTGCTCCTGGTGCTACTGCAATTTTATATGTGTTTCATTAGAGGTTGTACATAATTTCAGTGTACGATGTACACATTCCTAAACATTAAGTATATCCCATGAAATAACAGCACCTCATAAAAAGGGATCATTTTCATACTAATGTATTTAAGTTTTTCAGAAACTAACTGAACTCGTAACTTATTTCCTGAGGCAGGATTTGGGGATATATTTAATTTAAATGGGGCAGTCATAGTGAGTTAGGAATTGTGAAATGACCACTATGTTTACCGCTTAAGAGGTGCAAAATTGTTAACTGACACACGCAGTCTTCCTTGCCAGGTAAATTCTCACATGTTGCATGAATGCATTCTCAACAGTTAGGCCCAAAAAGTGATCTGCACATGTTTAGAAACTGAACTTCCAGTTCTTCTTATTTTATTGATAATTTTCACCTTTTTTTCCCTTTCCCCTCCTAAAGACCTAATTCTAAAACAGGGGTCATAGAGATATTTTAGTGGGGATTTATTCACTAAAAACTTTTTACTACAGCAAGCCTGGGGGAAGTTCAGAAAACCAGTGTGAGTTGCCAGGTTTCTCATCACATCACTATAAGGTTTAAAATATCCTGCAAGTGTTGTCACATTTACCTAAAGAACAAAAAACTAGGATTTCTTCTTCTGAGAGTTTTCCATCAACTTAGATTTACAGAATTTGTGGAGGCGAAAGAGCTTAGTGTGAGAGCAAATTATTTGTTTGACCTTCTTCAGGCATGTGAAGCAATTTTTTTCATGACTGTCATGTAATTTTTGAAATTGTGAAAGACACATTTGTGAGATAATCTGTTTCTCTGTGACAGTGTATATTAAAGAATTTTTGTCTTCATGTGAGAGGATAATGGTCAAGAAATGATGTTTATAATGTTTCACCCTTGAGATACTATACTGAAATTTGAAATAAATGAAATAATGTTAAATCAAAGAAAAGTTTCAGTGAAGGTTAAACCTTAAGCCATTAGTCAAGTGTGCTAGAGTGACTCATTTAGATATAAGATTTACGTTCATCAGAACCTGACTCTCATGTGCTTTTTTGTTGTTTTGGGGGGGAAATTAGCACTCACTCTTCAAGAAGATGCATTTCTTGAACTCCACTTAAGTGAGGCTGAGGTGCATGTGTGGTTGACCTTCTATTTTAAGATGCTAATGGTGATTTCTCAATATCTCTCCATCCCTGTGTTTAAGGGTTCCAAGACATGGTGAGAAGTGCGTTCTCTTGTGCACTGCAGGATTCCTGGCTGCTTCACATGACAGCTTTAAATTAGTGCCTCTGCTGTCATTTCACTGTGTTCCTTTCCATCATCCATTTCATCAGTGAAACTTGACTTGGTGTGTATTGCAGTCTAATAATGACTTGCCTTAGGAGCTGTCTGGCCTTGTGCCACAAGCAATCAAAGTGTCATTACTTGATTGTAATGTGAAAGTTGCTGTATCTCATTGCAATGATAAGGAAACTTCAGAGGGAGAGGAGGGAGGAGGAGTAGGATCATACTGCACTAGGGAGGACGTACCATGTAAGAGAAGTAACTGTGTAGGGTTTGGAATCCAGCATATGTTCCTCACACGGGACAAAAATAGCCCATAATAGTTCAGACAGTTTGGAAATATACATTTTTAGTTAATCAAGCAGAATTGAGATAGTTAAGAGAGGAGGCTTTTGTTTTCAAGTGTTGCATGCCCCTCACAGCCCAAATCTTGGGCAGAGCAGGTGCTGGGGGTTGGTCCAGCTCCAGATCTGAATTCCTGTACTAACAGGTTGCTGCCTTCTTTAACCTGAGTGTTACAGTCACTAAATACAAGGTAAAACCAAACTGTCACTCAGAGTCACTCTAAAGCTGGTTGTATCTGGGAAATACCAGAGGAAACTTAGGAACCTGGCTTGCTTAAGTGGTTTTGTAAATACTCTCCAGCTGTCTAGTTCTGCGTCTGTAAGCATACAAGTGCTCTTATGTTTAATCTGGCTGTCAGAATAGCAGTTTATTTCACAAACCATCACATAACATGTCTCTTTCACACTTTAAGAAGAAATATATGGGTAAGTAAATCTCTGAACTTATACAAACATTGTTTTTGTGTTTTGCTTCAGCAAAGGGGCTTTACACAGCAGTAGATGAGGATGCAGGGTCAGGAGTGTGCAATAAGATTTCTGAGAGACTCACAAAAACTAGCATCGTGCACATTGAGTTAATGGAGTCTTGTCATCACCTGTAAAATTTCTGTCAGCAAACATCTGTGTTAGATTGAACTTCCCAATAAACTGTGTTAAAATTGACAGGGCACAAAAGGGTTTCTATGTGAAATACAAAGATGAGAGCACTAAGAATCATGGTGTTTCCAAACTGTCATCTCAGAGAATTGAATGTCCTCAGGAGGGAGATGGGCCATTTCTGTAGAACTGGACTTGATTTTGGCAATTCTGCATGTTAAAAAAAAAAAAAAAAATTCTAAATAAAGTCAAATCACTGCAAAAGCATCAAATTCTTGACTTCAGCACAAAGAAAAGGAACTTTGTTTTCAATTTCCATGAGCATCTACAGCCTGCTGAATATAACTTGCAGAAAGAGCTGTGTCATTGAGAATGGAGGCCTAGAATAAAAAAGCAGTTTAGCCACTTGAGCTTTTTCTGTGCTATAAACTGCTCACTAACATAGAAATTGTGAGCGTATTGTTGGTTCCAGGCTCTCACTTAAGTAACATATCAGTTTTGCAGTTAAATGTTGTCAGGGCACAGACCTACAGACAAATTACAAGGGGCTGTTTTTTTCACGTGGAACAATTTCCTTGCTCTGCTATATTTTGTTCTATTTTTATGGCCATAAATATTGTCAAGAAAGACAGGAAATTTTATTGAAACATACGAAAAAAACACTTTTACCTGCTCAAACACGGAGTGGTTACCCAGGCTGTCTGGTCTTCCTCCTTGGAGCTATTCAAAACCCTGAGCAATGTCCTCCAGCTGACCCTGCTTTGAGCAGCAAGGTTGGACTAGAAAATTCTCCAAAGATCCCTTCCGCCTCAGCTATTCTGTGGTTGTGTGAAAAAACATGCTTCACACTTAATTTTTTATGCTTTTTCTTTTAGCACCTCTATAATACTATGAAGTTACTTGAGTGTCTTCACTTTTAAACCTCTGTGTTTTCTCTGTCACTGTTTTTATCCTGTAGTCTTCCTAGGGATTAAGTAGCTGTGTGTCTGCCTCCCATCATTATTGACCTGAAGAGTGGTGAATTGGGATTGGGAACAGCGCTGGGGTTTATGAGTCTCTAGAAAGGGGTAGGGTGTGGCACTGGAATGATACTAAAACATCAAGAGGATATGAGTTGCTAATCCAGTGCCTGGGTGCAAATTGCTTGTAAAATTAAAATATTGACGTTTCACTGAAGTAAAATCCAATGTTTAAACATGAGTGAAGTTTTGCTCAAGAAAACACTTTATCAGCAAAGAAGGGATATAGTAGGGAGTGAATGAGGTGTAAGGTGCTTTTCTGATTAAAATGGTTACATTTGATAGCCTTTAAAATCAGCCTCTGGTTATCTTCTTTTTTTTTTTTTTTTTTTTGGTATTTGCCCTACTCAAGGTGATGATGTCCTCTAAATTAATTTTTGAAAAATTTTCAAGTGTTGATACGAGATGCGCAATTTGTTGACAGAGGAAAGAGACAAAAGGTTTTGGTGTTTTAGGGATGCATAGTCCTGATATAGTGAAAACCTGGCTTCCGTCTTTGTTTCACTGAAATGAACAAGGCTGTTCTTAGGCCAGGGAGGCTTCTTTTGTCTAAAGCCATGAATCCATTTTTTCCCCCAAAATTTGACTGTTGTGACAGGTGTGTTACAATGGCTGTACACAGAAAATCAAGCTCCGCTACTTTGTGGGTCTTACATTAATTTTCAAAATCATGATGCATTTCAAAATCATAGATTTCCACATTCTGTTGTCGTGTTCCAGCTTGCTAAGTTTCAGTTTTAACTAATTGTCCTGCCACAGTACTTCTGGTTTTCTGTCTGACTCTTGAGTTTCTCCATGGGGTGTTCACTGCACTCCTGCAGCAATGGTCCCTGGCTCCTATCCCACTGAGATAAGAGGAGGTGGGAGTTGATTACTCATCAAGGTTGATTGAAGTCTTTGTCCTTGCCATGCAACTTTCCTCAAACTAACTTTCTTTGCATTAAATCCTAACAGTGAGTTTGAGAAATGCATTTCTAATACTTTTAGAACTGCTACTTCTGTAAGAGAGAAAGTGCCAGGTGTCAAGTGAATATCAATAAAGCTTTCTTTAAAATGCTTTGGGTCAGATGGGATGTGAGCACCTTCTGTCTCACCTCTCCCTCCTAAGTAGAAATAGTCTTTCTGTGTTTTAGTCTATCTGGGGCAGATGTCCCAAACAGGAGCGGTATCCTCACAGAACAGTGTGATTGCTTTGGAGACCAAACCTTCAAAGCCTGCTGTGCGCTTTCTCAAAGGAAAAAACAAACTAAAATGCGAAAATAAAAATCAAGCCAAAAACCCGAAACACCCCAAAGACCTTGTGCTAACTTTAAAGGTCTGAGAGCAAAGCAGGAAAATGCCATAGAACCTCCTGTATAAGCTTTTAGGCTGAGTCTTTTGCCATCTTGATTTTATAGTGTTTGGGTCCTGTTCTCAGAGATAAGGCAGGCTGTTTTCTACCTGCTCCAGTCCTTCTCTTTCATTTCTCCCCAGTATTTACGTAGGTTCTCTCTTTAGTAAGCCCGCGTTGAAAACTCACTGTAGTTGTGTTTTATTTTGCCAATAGCAGCTTAAACCAGGAGGGCCAGAAATGAAAGCAGCAGCTGCTGTCTGTTGTAGGTCCAGGAGATATAAACTCACTTGTGGATATGGCCCTGCAAGTCGCTTTTGGCTTTCACCCCCCAGCACCTCCCCACACATACACACACTTTTTTTCATCTCATTGAATGTCATTTGTGCCTGTGCATGGAACAGGTGTCTCTTGTGAACTCCTTATATAAACTGAGTTTAGAAAAAAGATAGTGATGTCAGTTTACACAGGTGCAGACATCATTCAGGAGAATGCTATTTGCACACAAACACACTACTGTTTACTGTCTGCGCTGCAGGCAGAGCAGTGCCAGAAGGGCACTGAAGCAAGATGGAGCATGGTTTGCTTTGCTGCTGCTGCTGTCGATTGATGTGAACTTTCATAAAGTTCCCTCTCGGTGGGGCAGAGTCTTTTTTGTTCTGTGGAGCATTAAAAAGTGGTCTCTCAAAGAGTGACTCAGAGGAAAGCAGAAGCTGTTACTAATCACGATACGTGAAATGGAATAGAAAATGTGCCTGTGTGACTCTTCTTGGTTTTGCTTGGGAGCTTAGCAGGAACTTGGTATTTGATTTTGTTTGTTTGTTGCCCTTCAACCCATGTTGTCAGGGGGGAACACACAAGGACAGTTTTCTTAACTTACATCTCTCACTGTGTGAAAAATGCCCGGTGGTTGTCTTTGAGATAGCCCTGCCCACACCAAGAAAACCCCATCTAATTGCAGATGACCCATGAGCAAAGGAGCTCTGGACATCACCCAGCAACGTGCATTTGCCTCCCAAAAATCCAGTGGCATCCTGACTGCATCCAAAGCCCCGTGGGCAGCAGGTCTAGGGAGGGGATTCTGCCCCTCTGCTCTGCTCTGGTGAGACGCCACCTGGAGCACTGCATCTGCCCCTGGAGTCCCAGCACAGGAAGGGCATGGACCTGTTGGAGCAAGTCCAGAGCAAGTCCTCCAGGTTGATGAGAGGGATGGAGCACCTCTCCTGTGAGGAAAGACTGAGAGAGTTGTCATTGTTCTGCTTGGAGAAGAGAAGACTTGAGCGTGACCTAATTGCAGTGTGAAGGGAGCCTACAGGAAAGATGGAGAGGGACTATTTACAAGAATATGTAGTGACCAGACAAGGGGGAATGGCTTCAAACTGAAAGAGGAGGTTTAGTTTTAGAATAGATATTAGAAAGAAATTCTTTCCTTGTGAATGTGGTGAGGCACTGGCACAGGTTGCCCAGGGAATTTGTGGATGCCCCATCCCTGGAAGTGTTCAAGGCCAAATTGGATGGGGCATCCACAACCCAATTTGGCGGAAAGTATCCTTGCCTGTAGTGGGAGGGTTGAAACAAGATGTTCTTTAAGGTCCCCTCCAACCCAGGCCATTCTGGCATTCACAGACCTCTTGTGCTGTTCAGACTTGTCCAGTCCCCAAGGTAGTGATGAGCACATCTTGTGTGTCAAAAGAACAAGCAGGAGCAAAGCTGCCTTATATAAACAACACTCGGGGATATCACAGCACAGGGTAGTTTTATTGATGTAGCTTCAGAGAAATTAATTTTCCTTAGATTTCCCAGCATTGCCAATG
The DNA here is from genome assembly GCF_029207755.1 of Chamaea fasciata. Classification (NCBI taxonomy): domain Eukaryota; kingdom Metazoa; phylum Chordata; class Aves; order Passeriformes; family Sylviidae; genus Chamaea; species Chamaea fasciata. The sequence continues at coordinate 15,280,580 of NW_027094092.1, read as the reverse complement.
TCCTGTGCCCAAAGCCCACAGTGGTTGGAGCTGCAGGGTCCCTACCTACCCTGGTATCTCAGCGGTACTGGGCCTGTCTGCCACATGCTGTCTGTGGTATGTGTGGAAGGAAAATGAGCTGGGTGTGTCCAAGATGTCTTGTTCATCGCATACTTAAATAAAAGCAATGGTGGGATTCCCAGCAGGAGCCTTTTCCTTTGTGTGTGTGTATGTATACTTCAAATTTTGAGTGAAGTATATCCCCAGTGACAGATTTTTCTGTGGCAAGAAAGCCCACAAGCTCCAAATATCAGCCAGTGCCCATTAATTCAGCTTTCTGACAAAAGGCATGCTTGCCACACCCTCCTACATTCTGTGTAATTTTTCCCCTAAGTAGAGCTTTTAGATATATTTCTTCCATTGGAAATAGTGCATTTGGAAAAAAAAAAAAAAAAAAAAAAAGAAGAAGAAGAAAAAAAACTTTTGCAAAATCAAATTAAGAACAGATGTAGCTAAGCAATACTTTTTAACCCAGGAGTAATAAATGTTTGGAATGGACTGCTGTGAAGGTTATTAAGACTGAAACACTGGGGTCATTCAAATAAGAGCTGAGAGCATCCAAGGGGATGGAATTGGAGTAGAAAAGAAGTGGATAACTGAACATTATCCACTGTGTTCTTGATGATGCATAACACCCTGTGCACTTGTTTTATGTTGTATGACTTGAAAATCTATCTGCACTGGTTAAACATATACTAAGGATTATGCCTTGGTAAAAGCTATGGAAAGTTGATTATAATAACAAATGCCAACAAGCTGGTCTCTGGACTGCATCACTTAGGAAAAGTTGCCTGAGGAGAAGAGCTGTTTGATTTTTTTCCTTCTCCAGTCTCATGGAGGACAAAGATGTGACAGCTTGAAATATTTATAAACATTTAAATTTTTATGCTGACTGTGGTTACTGAGGAGAGATTTAATATGCTGTGAGGAACATCAAGTTTTGTGGAAAAAGTAATATTCTATGTGCAGTTTAAGTCCATATTGAATAGATCATTGTAAAGATGGGAAGTAGAGGCTTGTGATGGTCTCAATTGACGCAAATAAACAACAAGAAAAGCCCTACACTCTGTACTTGTGTCTGCTATTCCAGGATTGTTATCAGATGTTTGCCTAATTAAACAGCTGGGAAAGCTACTGCATATAAACTCTGGAGCCAGCTCATACTGTCACACCTGCATTTTCCTTGACTTTGCCAGTGTGGTTTTTTTTTCTCTCAGTCAGATCTGTCAAACAGGTGGTGTTTTAGTATTACTTCTATAAATACACATTTGTTTGCATGTGTGGAACCTCAGAGAGACTTGTCAGGCACCCATTTCAAAATGCCGGTGCATAGCAGGTTGATTTTAAGTGTTTCATGGCATGCTCTGGCTCACCTTCCAAGAGAGAAGGCAAGGGAAGGGTAGGAAATCTTTTCAGGTTTTTTTAATTGAGCAACTATTCTTTGATTCTAAGGACATCAAAGAAACCCAGAAGAACCTCAAGTTTTGAAGCAGAAATAAGAGAACGTGCACAAAAAATGGCAGGCTTTGAATTGACATCTATAAAGCTGAAAACAGAAGTTTGTGGATCTTATTTTCTGGGCACATAATATCTTGTAAGATGTGTTTTAATCTGGTAGATAAGCAATAGATCATAGTGTCCAGATTCACGTCTGGAGTTATTGCCTGTAGCATTATAAACCAAAATAGGATAACAAAATAAGAAATACCATGGCTAAGTTAGTAAAGACTCAGCTATGCCACTTTCAGTTCTTGGGGTTTTTTTTGAGGGCTTGATTTAATACTTTGGAAGATAGAAGAAAAATGGAGACAACTTCCCTGTTGTACAGAGTTCTCAGAAGTACCTAATGCCAGTATGACACATCCAGGAGTTTGTTATACACCTTATAAATAGCATTCTGAGCGTTAATTAAGCCTCACAATTCTGTGAGATAGATGTCCCTTTCATTCCAATTTTAAAGACCGTGTGGCACTGAGAACACAAAGATTATGTTCTGTTCTCCTCTTACCTAATTGTCCTCCAACCTGAGCCTCCATACAGTAGAAGAAATTAGTAAATACGTCTTTGAGTCTGAAGAGTGGTTACTTGAGAAAGATGGCAATTGCTTTCTAAGCTGTGCGCTCTTCCGTACATCCCTGATGAGTACCTGACATGGATCTAAATGCTCACAATGCTCAGAAACCCTAAACAGCTTTTCCACTGCAAACATCATTTATCAAAGCTGTAATAAGGGCACCTTGCACAAATGACTTGAATACAATGGAAGTCTGTAAGCTTCCACTGCCTCGGTGGAGTTGTTTCCAAAGTTGTTATAAAACAAAGGGTAGCTTTCCCTTTTATTGTCTTGCAAGGATCTCGTTGACTACTACAGACCTGAACTTTGACCTTGTAGGCTATTGTTCTTACCAAATTATAAAATATTTATGAGTGGCTACAAGACACAGCCTTTTTTGTTTTCTTACAAGATTCTCACAGCAGAGCGATCAAATTTTTTTTCATAAATCGTGAAGGTTTATGATGTGAGGCATTCTTCAGCTAATGGTTGCACTTGTAAAAATAACAAAGGAAAAGCAGTAATGAACAGGATCTGCAAATCACACGAAGCCTCCTCCAGTAGCAAATATCTTTGGAGGTGACTTTTGGTAATGAGATAAGCCAGAGTGCCTTGACAACTTGCTGCCTTTGTTCCTGTTACAAGACAGTCCGATGCCCCTGTATCAGACCTTTGTTGGCCCAGCTCTCTCAAATGAGCGGGTACCTTCCACATGTGCCTTAGCCCTGGTAAAAACAAAGGCTACTTGACATGACCTCTTTTCCTGTGCACATTTTAGCCTGGAGCCATTGGTCCAGTCTGTCTTAACTGATGACAGTCTTCCAGGTGCTGTTCTGATCTTAATCTTCTGGCTGAACCACAGGCCTAGCATGATAAGCTATAAATCTCCCCAGGTCACCAAGAAGTCTGCTGGTGTCATTTCTAATTGACCTCAGGGTAAAGAGACCAGCTTAGTTCTTAATTTCCTCGGTTTACAGATTCACAGGCTGGCCTTTCCAAAGCGGTACTCATGACTTTTCAGTAATAAATTAAACTGAAAAGCCTACAGCAACAATTATTTATGATCTTTCTGCTGGTCTTATAACACATGTTAATTGGAGGGAAAAATTCTTTATTGAAGGTTTCAATGGAGTATTGGGAGAAAAAAAATAGCATTGGAAAGCCAGTGTTTTCTACTGAGCAGATTCTTTTGTGTAAACATATTTAAAATTTTCTCCGGCTGTAGTAAGAAGAAATAGACTGGGGTATTGGTGGAAAAAAACAGTGGTTGCATAGTGGGACACTTTGCTGTGTATTTCAGGATTATGATTGCTGAATAGTTCGGCATTTTTGTGCTAGGGGTTGAGCACTGGGGCTGGGTCTTTGGTTGCACCCACCTGCCCAGCTCTGACAGTTCTTTTAAGTTGTGGTAGAGCTGATAGGTTGTTCTCTAGGTGGAATATAACGAAAGGATATGAGGAAATACTTAAACATCCAGTAGAATAGAAGTTCTTGGTCAGTTTTACATGAACTGGTCTTTTGATAGAAAAAGAAAAGGTTTTGCTCAATCCATTACCATTCTTGAAATATAATCAGGAGTTAGGAACTGATTCAAAGCTCGTTGAGTGATTCCTTACTGTCAGTGAAACCAAGAGATTTTTAATTTTTAAAGGTGTTTTTAGATGCATCAATCAGATTTTTTTGCAAAAGGAGAATACAACTAATCTCAATTAAGGCACAGTTTGTTAGCACAGACTTACTGTCAAAATCCTTTAATAATAATTTAAGTAATTAAGTCTTTAATATTTTTTTCTTTCTACCAGCCTTCTGAATATGTCTGAATTTCAAGTTGGTTGAATGTTACTTTGGTGTGGGATAAGCCAATACTGAAGTCCTCTAAGTCTGAATAACAATTTCATACTTAGTCACAATTCCTGGAATTCCTGGAAAATTTCAAAATTGTTAGCTCTGATTCTTATCAAACTACATTTTTAACGAACACTGCATAACAAGTATCTTACTTTTTGCCCATTTTCCAGTGCTGTTCTGGGCTTAGTTACTGCTTCTGAACTAATCCTGAATAACATTATTTTATAATCTTTCCCAAATCCTTTGGAAACTTTTCCAGAAGGCTTTTTGGGAAAGCTGTGCTGTGTAAACATTTCAAAACTGAAACAAAAGAATTTTCTATCCATTTGTGAAGAATGAAATGCTGAGCACAGACATGGTACTTTTACCTATTAAGTAAGAGAAGCATTTTGGAAAGCTGCCTTTTAACTGTTCTGGTTTTCAATATCAGCTTCATGATATCTCTAAAAAGTAATTTAGCACCTTTCAAAAATACAGCACTAATTTCCTGATAGACAAATGAACTTTACTATTAGGTTTGTTTTGGGAAGAATGACTCATTTATTCAGTTCACTGCTACTGACTGGTTTTAATTTGTTATTGATTCCTTATGGATTGTCCAAGTCACAAGTTATTTCTTAAGAGTTGTGCCACTATTTAATTTGGCATTTCTGACCCAAGCTTAGCTCATACACAAAGCTGTGGATTTAAGACACTTAAATTAATCAGCACTAAGCCTAGTCTCATACTTGTGGATTACATTTATATTCCAACAACATTACTGGAAAGGTCTAACCAAGGCAAAAAAATAAAGACACTAAGCCAGGAAAAAATAAAATTCATCTTTCAACCCTCTTTCTGCTCTTTTATGATCACTTTTCTTTTAATCAGTTAATTCTGTAAGAATCTTTTTTAGAGAAATGTGCAGCAAGGTCAAGTCATGATGTCCCCTGGGGCAGGGAGTGTGGTGTGGAACCAGCACATATGTGAGAATGCAGATCCATGTCACGCTCTGGAGTAAACGTCTGGTTCCTTCCCAGTTCTTCTCAGAGAGTTTGTCATAACCTTGCCATGCAATTTCAGTTTTTCCAAGTTAATTTCCTATAGTAATTGCTGCAAATACCTGCTTCATGTTCATAAGGTTACAGTATACTTTTATCTGAGACACACAGGAGTGTATCCAAGATATTTTATATCCCATATGGAGTCCTTGGTTGTATCTACTCAGACTGTTTTCCTATTATGTTTTCTGAAGCTGGGTGTTGAATATTAAGTATCAGTGCAGGAAACAATCAGGAAGATTGCAGCTAGTCATTGCTATAACTGTCCATTTAAAATGTAGTAAGGAGATTTTGCAAATTAGCACAAAGAAAAGAAAATGTAGTCTGGTCACATGCTGAAGCACAACCAGAAGCTGAGAAATAATATGGATCTTAAATAGTAAAATCAAGTTACCTTCAAATATAGAAGAAGAAAAAGGTTCTAGAAGTCAAGAGGTTTCCTTACTGCTATTTTTCAGCTAAGAAAATTCTTCCCCATTCCTTGATGTTTGATGATTCTCATATATGTGTATGTAAAATGACACAGACATCCTTACCATCACCAGGTCCAGCTCTCCCTAATAATCTGTGCTTCTGCTTCTTCTGAATTTAGATTGTGTCAAAGGCATTAAGACACCAAAGTAAGTGCATATTTAGTTGCATTATCAATAATAGTCAGTCTAATTAGGTTTTCAGCTTGCTTGGAAGCAGGTTATTGTAGGCAGCTTTGTGCACTATGCCAGAAGCTGGAATCAACCTTTTGCAGATGAACCTGCTGTGAATTTCAAGAACCTGGTCTGGCTGCACAGCTTTATGTTGCTTGCTCTAATTTCCAGTTAGAAAGAAAAAGGTGTTTTCATCTGTGAAATGTAGATGAGTGGTGGTTAAATCACAGATGCTACTTTTTATTGCTGTCAAGGAATGCTCCAAGAAGGACCTGAGTTTCTGTATTGTTCTGATGCCAAGGTCATTTCCCTTCAGTTAAAAAGGAAGAGAGTTGCAAGCAATCCCCTCAATGTGCATTTCTTTTCACCCAGACCCACTTGAGTGATGTGGGCTGAATTCAGGCAAAAACCCATGGAGCTTTACCTCGTCCTCATCAGTGTGTGTAGCTGTACTGAGGAAGACACCTATGTTGGCCCATGAGCACACACACTTGCAGCCTGCCAGAGGTCTGACCTCTCCTCTTGCAAGATTGAAGCTTGGAGGAGAAAATTCCCTCTAAGGAGTGAATGTAATGCCATTTTGATCCCTTGAGAAATGCTGTTGTAACTCTGCCTGGATTCTCACACTGTTTGGGTTTTATTTTTAGCTTTGGCATTCTTGAGGATTAATAATCATAATGTTGCTGAAATTACTCTTGCAGTGTAATGTTACCTGAACAAAGTGTTAGGCAGTTGAGTAATGAAGCTGAAATGATAGCTTAGGGAGAAGCACATGCTACAAATGGCACCAGTTGGTAAAAAAAGGCCTGTTTTGTTTTTGTTCTACCAGTGGACTTTTGGCTTGTTGTTTCAGAACACTTGCTAGCTAGTGAGGCACAGAAAAGTGTGTAACAAAAATTGATGGAGTGTTTCCTTGTAGTGGGACACAAATAGAAAGTACAATATAGAGGTAAATTTCAAATGTACTTTTCTGTTACCCTGGACTTATACTATTGGATCACTGTAAAAAAAGACTTTTACCTGTAATGTCTGCTGCATAAGCCAGAGAACATCCATTCCTAGGGGTTTTTTTAATACTTGATAGCACTTGAAATAAAGTGAAAACTATCTTTCCACACATATTTTCTAATTTGGTTAAATTTTATATTTGTTCCTATCTACTGGTTTTTATGATACAAAAAACTTCTCAATCTTCTGCTACCTTTATTCTTAATAAATAAGTCACGTGAGATTTTTTTTGTTACCGTATTATAGATACACCTTAAAAAAAAAAAAAAGACAAAAATCTAGTGGTGTAAAACTGAACCTGCCAATTATTTCTGAGAAACTTAACACAAGAGACTTGTTTGTAAATGTTATGAATGGTACTCAATGAAAACTTTGTTTGATTTCACTTATGTTTAGTATAATTTGTTCTGCTCTAGGGCATCCTGAGAATAGGAGATTGTACACAAATGAATACTGAGTGAAGCAAAGATCATTAAGAGAGGAACTGGGGGGGAACCACACATGCTGGACACAATTATGTGTGTGTGTTATATTATGCTATCTTGGACACATCAGCACTGACTGCTTTGTTCCTTAGAATGACCTTTGATCAAGAGAGACTGCATGTGTCTTTGGTCATTCCCACATCCTAGGCTACTGTAGATGAAGGGAATTTCTGTGGTGTCTTAACTATAATCTCACTGGGAGCTGCCTCATTGTGTGCAAACACTCTGGTAGATGTCTGCCTTGTTGGGAGTTTACAATTGGAGGAAAGGATGGTGGCATTACCTCAAGCATACTAGGCATTGTGCCAGTGTAACTGAGCAGATGGTGACCTGTGGGTCATGGGACTATATTTCTGAGATAGATGGGAAAGGAAATTCTACAGTTTGCAGACCAGATGGAGAGTTCTCACAGCGCTGGCTCTAAGGAGTGTATCTACACGTGTGTGTGTTTGTGTGTAAGAGAATGTCAAAATCGAGCAAGTGGATATTATTAAGTATAGGAAGAAAAACTTATCAGTAGTTTTTATGCAAGAGGATGTCAAGTAATAAAGGTATTTCATGTGGCTGTTAAATGCAGCATTCACAAGTTTCCTGCTAGTTTCTGTGCTTCACTCTTTTTTGCATTATGCAGCTTTTTAATTAATTCTATATAAAATACCTATTATTAAAGAGCCCTATGGTTCTTATTCCAAAAAGATAAGTGATTTACTTTTTCTCTAGTATTCACTTTATCCAGTTTTTTTCTTTCAAAGTGGTGTTTAGTTCTAAATAAATTCCTTTTTTTTTTCTTTTTTTTTTTCTTTTTTTTCTTTTTTTTTCTTTTTTACAAAGAGGGCACCAGGTGCAAAGTTTCTTAACCTAAAAGGATATTCTCAGTCTGCCAGAACTGACTTCTTTCCTCTATTATTATTTCTTGGTGGTTTTTAATGTGCTCTCAGTTGTGTCACTTTGAGTGCTTGCAAAGCATAGCAGATAGTCTTCAAGCAGTAAAGAGAGTTTGACTTCCAAATATCAACATCTGTATAGGTTTTATTTACACTGAAAAAATCCCTGCTACATTGATCTGAAAATATAGAAAGTATTGAATCTCTGGGAACAGAGTATGTACTTCACTGGATGGACCAATGGGGTGTCTTGACAGATTTTGTGTATCACAAAATAATACATGAATCACTGAAACAGGGAAGAGAGGGGTTTCTTTTTTTTTTTTTTGAGAAACTTCCTTTGATTCTCTTTTAATGAGTCCATTTCTTAGTCCATAATCCATAAACTGTTCCAGGAGGAAAAATTCAGTTGTAGGGTTTCTTTCTCAAGATGGCTATTGCATAGAAATCAATTAGAAGAACCTCCTTCTGGTCTCTACACAATAATTGTGACCACAGGAAAAGGCGGTTATTGTGCATTGTTCAAAGTTTACAAAGACAGTCAAGTCTTGAGCTCTTTTTTGCTTAGTGCTTTGTTTTCCACCTGGAATTAACTTTTAAAGACAACAGTTCAGGAGGAGCCTAAGGAGTCCTTTAAAGAATGTAGAGCATAAAATCAATAAATATTCAGGAATATAAACTATAAGGTAGGTCATAAAGTTCTGGTTGCTGTTATGTTTCATCCGCCTTCTAAAGAAGTGAGGTAAGTGGAGGTAGTAGTAGCTGTGCTCTCCAGTCAATTAAAAGTATATACAATAAAGGAACTGCAAGAACAGTACTTGCCATGGAAATTTCTGAAATATATTGTCTAGAGAATTTCTTTTTCCTTCAGTTTCCTTAAGGAGAAGTGTTCACTCAGAATTGAATATGCTGAAATCTTTTATTTGAAAAACTTGAGAATAATTTTTCACCATTGTTTTCCTTTTTCCTCTGAATTTTACTGGCATTTAACCCTATTCCTCAAAGGTAGCTCTGTGCCTTTTTAAACTCATTAGAGTGGTAAAAGCTTTAGGGGCAGTTGCAGATCTGGAATCATCTCCATGCAGTTTTGTTTGTACTATGCAAAGTTGGGAAAAAGAAGAGGGAAATTTAGCTTTAGGTACTCAGCAAGTGGTAGGAGTCAATAGTAGAATTTCAAAGCCAAGGTCTGGACAAGATTGCATCAAGTAGTAATGTCCTTAACACCAGGCACCTTTGGAGAGATTTGTAGATGCCTACTTGTGGGACAATATCAGGACATGCTGGTTTATCCATGTGGCAGATTTTAGTCATGTAGGTCACATTTATAGGCAGAGACTTTTACCTAGGTAGTAATGTGCTTCTGAGATAAGATAACACATCACTGAGGTCAAGATGCCTAAAGAGGTGGTACCTGTCTCTTTGTGTCTGTGTCTCTAATCCCATGGCCACAGGTGGTGGAACACATGCCTCACTTTTGAGCAGGAATGGTCTCATTAACTGAAATGGGACTTCTCATATGCTTATGAGTCAGACACATGTTAAAATGCTTGGTTGAACTGGGGCTCAGATTTCTGTTTTTATGGAAAATTCACATGTGCAAACAGTAATAACATAATTAATCTCTTTTCATGAAATGTTAGTTTTAATAATTTTACTCAGGGCTTATTGTGCATAGTACTTTTCATCTTCAAGGCCTTTTACAAACATCAGTGTAGAGATTTAAATTGGGTGTACGATTGTGAAAATTGCTCAGTCTTATATCTGACTTTGCAATTCTGTACCTTCACGTTCTTGGCAGGAGGCTCCTGCCATATAGCTGGGTCGGCTGAACCGAGAACTTTGGCTCTGTCTCCACTTAGCACCTTGGCAAATTATCTCCCAGGTGGAATTTTGTAGGTTGTAAGTGGTTTCAAACTTCTTCCAAATCCAGATTTTCAAGTTAATGACTTCATTCACCTCTGAGTGAAGCAGAGGTGGTGATGTAGGCTGTGTTTAGCATGCTTGGCTCTTATCCCTTCCTTCTCTCCACCGCAAGCAACTCAGAAATCAGAAAAGGACCAGAAAAGCACATATAAGGTACAGGCATAATTCTTGTGGGCTTCAGAATGGCTTGAAGTACGTGCTCGGATCTCAGTGTTACCTGTGTTTTAACTCACCACAGCATTTATGTCAATGTGTAGGACCTCAGCGTCTGAGAAGGGAAGGATAATTCAAACACATTTCCAAGGCATGAGAAGCATTTGAGGTACATCGATACTGACCATTGATTCCACTTGTGATGCTGCCATGCAGAGTATTTTTCCTCACTTAAGGGCCAGATTGCAGAGATCTTTGCATTTTTTTCAAGGAGTCGAGAAAGTTCAGTTGTTCTCCAGCTGAGTCAGCTGACCTGCTAGAAACAAGGTTTCTCATTCCTCCAGGGTGTAGCCAACCTCACACAGCTGCTCCCTCATGTCCTCCTTGGTGGGATAGGGGTGAGAATCAGAAGGGTAGAAGTGGGAAAAGTGAGAAAGCTTGTTGGTTGAGGTAAAGACAGTTTAACATTGTAAAGCAAAAGCCTCAGGTGCAAGCAAAGCAAGGAATTGATTTCCCCCTTCCCAAGGGTGGGCAGGTGTTCAGCCGGGCTCCATCACACATAACAGTGACTGGGGAAGGCAAACGTCATCACTCCAAACATCCCCCCTTCCACCCTCTTGCCCAGCTTTATAACTGAGCCTGATGCCAGATGGTGAGGAATGTCCCTCTGGGCAGCTGGGATCAGCTGTCCTGACTGTGTCCCTCCCAATTTCTTGTGCTCTCCCAGCCTCCCCACTGATGGAGGGGGTTGAGAGGCAGAAAAGGCCTTGGATCAGTGCAAGCCCTGCTCAGCAATAATGAAAACATCCCTGTATTTCCAGCACTGTTTCCAGCATAAATCTTAAACACAGTCCATATTGGCTACTATGAAGAAAATTAGCTCTACACCAGCCAAGGCCAGCATCATGTGACCTTGATTTTTTTCTCTGTAAATCTCAGTAGTAGCAGCTAGGTGACAGAATTTAGAATTTTTTTTTAATCCACCCTCCTCCTCTCCCAGGAAGAAAATGTCTTTAAAAGATTTTGGTTTATGCAGTTGTTTTCAGCAAGAGGGCTCCTCCTAATGTTGCAATTTCCTTTTTAAAGGAAGATGCTCAAGTTATTCACTTCTGTCCCTTTCAGAGTAAAAATTCACATCAGTTCACATTGCAGAAGAGAAATTACTCTCTTCTCATTTTCCTGTTCCTGACAGGAGAGAGGTTGAGTTGTGTTTTACAGAGAAGGCGCCTTGTCCATGTGGGTGTCTATGAAATACTCAGGTGAATTGCTGTCTGTGAAGTGGCTTCTTTATTGAATTGTATATTTCCTGATGGTAGCCTTGGAAGATACAGCAGCTGAAATATGGGGAAAGCCCTCTTTCTGTCCTGAAGTCATCCTGAGTGATGACATTGCCCAGTCCTGCTTTTTCTCTTCACCTCTGCTGGAGGTAAGGAAGATGTTTTAACTTGTGCCACAGTCGAGCACATTATAAATGCATGAAATGCATCAAAATATCATATGAGGGAAGGGAGTAATTAAAGTGCTGCAGTTGCAAACAGGCTGATCCTGTAAAAAGATGAACTCCAGGTTATAGGAGGTCCTGGATTTAATGGTGTGCGAGCGTTCATGGCTAATGTGTGTGCCACTATGCTGTGCTTAAGCGATATACGTGGGAACTCCTGAAAGATCCTCTTCACATAACTAATAAGCCACTAGAAATTCTTTAAAGGATCACACCCTTTAAATAAAAGTATTGCCTCATTAGGAATATCAGAAAATAGAGAGTCTGAACAGAGATGAAAATGGAGCTTGTGACTTAACAGTGTAAATGCAAACCTAATTAGTCTGGTATTTTAAAGTATTAACAGGGAGCCATAAAATAAGATGGATTGGAATGAAGAAATTTGTTGTAAAGAAATTACTGGATAGTGACAAAAGCCCAATTTATTAACACTCCATGATGTGGAAACAATGAAAAGGGCATTAATTGCTTTACTAGTACTGATTTTGCACCGTTGCCCAAAGTAATTGCTTTATTGACCTCTCTTTAATCCTGAATCGTTCAAAAAAAATAATTTCAATGGCAAAAATTAAGTTCTGTGCAGGAATGAGTTCCATGAAGGAGATACTTGTAAATAGTACAGAGTGAAAAAAATCTTTTATAAATAATATATACATGTAATAGCCTCAGAGTGAAGGATTGAAACTATTTACAAAAATGAATACATACAAAACAGTAAATTACAGACAAACACAGGTGCTTTCAAAGTAATGCATATACTGCCTTGCGGAAGTCAGGAGAGGTGGAGGGGAGCTTCTAAAGAAACTAAAAATAAGGAACTTCCTTTTAGGAATAAATTGTTAGGAGTATGCACTTAGAGATACTTGAAATTAAACTGAAACTAGAAAAGAATACTAAATACGTCTTCTTACAGCCACTTTTCTTAAAAAAAAAAGTTTATCTGACAAAGATTGAAATCTAAAGCCTGCATATTTAGCTATAGGATGAGGAGAATATTACAGATATACAGCCAGATGCATTTAAAGCAATGTGTCATTTATACTCAGGGTCATACAGAGAAGAATTGTTTAGCAATTTATACTGAATAAGACTTTTTTTTAAACGGATTTTACCATAGAATCTTATTTGTTTCTTTGTTATGGTCATAATTAACAAGAATGAGGAATTTAATGATTCTATCTTTGGGGTGTCTATCTTGATATGCACCCAAAAAACTTGAAAGAAAACAAGTAATTTTGACTTCTGTTTGGTTTGGCGTACATTAAGAACAAAAAAGTTCATGGTTAACAGCTGGAAGTGGGTGAAACCTCTATGGAAATCAATGTAATTCAAGTAGACAAGTGGTCAAAATCTGTTAATATGTCCAGGTAGGAAGACACGGGATACAATGCAGTGCGTAGTGCTGGTCTATGCAAAGTTATAGTTTGATCAATAAAATTCAGTACACTGTCACTTACAGCTATACAAAAGAACAGCAACTATTGAAGCAGCAATATTCCGTCTTTGAATGTTGTTATTTCTGGAATATCTTGCACTCAAATTAGGACACTCTATTGAGGCTGTTTTAAACTTGTTTCCCCCAAGAAATGAATTATATAACTAATCCTCTATCTAGTAAGTCTATTCATGTGCTCAAATACCTTAGAATGACAGAGTCATCATTTTGCCTTGGCACAAGTAGCAATCAGTTGTTATTGAATCATAAAATAGTTTGGGTTGGAAGGGATCTTTAAAGGTCATCTAGTCCAACCCCCCTGCCATGGACAAGGACACCTTCTACTTGACCAGGTTGCTCAGAGCTCCATCCAACCTGGCCTTGAACACTTCCAAGAATGGGGCATCCTCAACTTCTCTGGGCAACTTGTGCCAGTGCCTCACCACTCTCATAGTGAAGAATTTATTGTCTTTGTCTGCTCCTTCCTTTCTGGCCCTGTTTTTACTCTTTACCTTCATTAGGAGACTCCTGCCTTCAGGCATGAGTTTACATTTTCTGGCTTATAGTACCCATATAAAACATACAATGATGTAACTCTATCATGAGAAATATGAGTGGTCCTTACTCCTGTCAAGGTTTATGACATTCAGTTGGTTAGGCAATTTGCCTATATTTAATGTTTAATCTGTAAGGGTTCAAAAGAGTTCAGTTAAAAAGTGTGATCGACTCCACTGCAAAATCTGTAATGTTCCGAGGTTTGGAGAAGCCTCTCATTTACATGACCCTCTCATACAATATTATGTGAAATGAATACTAACATCTCCTTTACCCTAGAAAAGAATATCAGAAGTGATTCAGGTCTCTTGGGGTGGATTTCCTGACCAGGACCCTCTCTGTACTACTTGGGTATATTAATTAGATATTTGGTTATAAATCTGTAGTGCATAATGCATAAAGCATGTAATCTTGTAATGGAAGAAAATGAAGTCTACTTACATTCTTTGAAAGTTGCAAGCGAAAAAATGTTTTTTTTCTTCATTATTAAAAGAGATAGAAGGAGAAACCACCTGTTTGTATTTGTTTGCAGTTTTATTACTTAGTTGTTTAAGTATTATATTGACATTTAACATTTAATTGAAACTGTGATCAGTCATCCTTCACTTCTTTGTGTGGGGAAAAAAAAAGAGTTAAAACTATTCCAAAGTAAATATTTGGATAGGTGAATTTTGGTCTTCGTGATGGTAGCTGTTATTTCCATGTGTCTTCTCTTAAGCCTCTGTGTCTAGAAAAGATAGGTGCTTAGAAAAGGAAGAGTCAAGTTAGTTTTCTATTCAAGCAGTACACTTGGATAAACTATTTAGCTCTGATTTTCATTTATCCTTTCATAAAGGATGGAGAGGACTTGAGGCAGGAATGCTGGTATTCTGTTACAGAGTAGCATAGTAACCCAAGTTTTCCTAGTGAGTATTCCTGTAGAAACATTCACATGCTGAATTTTATTGCCTAGAGGAGGTAAGCTACTCTTGAGCAGTATTAAAAATAAGAAGTGATTTCAGGTTGGTGGGTGTTTTGGAGTGGGGTAGAGTGTGAGTAAGTGTTAGATCCTGAATTTCTACCCACTGTGTGAGGGATGCAGTGAATTTAGTATGCCTTGCTCTTCAAACTGGCCCTGCGGCATCAGAACATGACTGATGTTCCTACATTCTGATAAATTCCTCCTTGAGATCCCTGGTGAAAGCACTGTGTGTTACCACATAAATGTTTTTATGGGTATTTGTTGGGTTTTTTTGTTGTTGCTTTTTTACATTTAGCTCAGCTGGTTGTTGGAGGTAGCCTTTTCTGTGCAGAATCTTTTAGAGCATAATAAAGCTTTCATTCATAGGGAGGGAACCTGATGTTTACTTTCTTTGGCAGAACTCAGTAGTCACTCACCAGTAAATCTAAAGTAAAAGCAGACGTGTGCAGATATTGAAGTGCCTCTGTACCCACTGTGTCTAGTGAAGTTGGCCATATCACGAGCAGAGGTGGTTGGATTCAGTTTGGGCTGAGTTGCTCAGAAGTGAATGTCCCTCCAGTGCAGTGCTGACAAGGGATCTATGTGATGCTAATCCAGTTAGCAAGGTGACAGGTGTTCTTACCAAACTCGCTCACGGGCGCCCCTGCACCCACCGCTGGACAAAGAAGCTGAGGCCAAAATACACCCTGAAACTGGCCTCATTTTCCTTTAAAATGTGTTCCAGAGAAACAATAAGAGGACAAAGAAAGAAGTAATTAAGTAAACGGTAGAAGTCTTGTTCTCATTTTGCGCAGGTGGAATAGGGCTTTGTGCCTTTTTTTAAACGTGCTGTGGATCAACACCTGTTTCCAAAAATTTCGACTTCAAATCAGATAAGTAAATCGATAGAAACAGTTCCTGGCCATAGGGATATTTGAAACTTCACAGATCTCAGTATCTAAGTAAGCCCCAGAATTTGGGTTTGTTGGTATAAATTCAAAGGACAATCTGATCTTCTTTAGTTCACATATAGGATGCTTTACCATTTAGAAATTTGAGGTAAGAAATATGTAAGAAATGTAAATGTAAGAAAATGCAAATCTCACTGTCCCAAGAGAAATTCCTCTCTCTCTCTCACATTCTTCCACATTTTGTCTTTTCTGATGGCTCAGGAAACCAGCATCTCCCAGGTCAGGTGATTTCTACTCCATGCCCTGTGTGAATACTGATATCCTTCTGCTGTCCTGTCCTATAACATGCCACAGTAATTCAGACCAAAATAATATAATACTTTTATTCTCATATATTAGTACATCACAGCACATTGCCACCTCACACTGAAGGACTCGTTCACAGCATCTTTTAAAGAGATTCAAAGGCTCAGCAAAGAGAAAAATTTTCTTTCTGTTAATGAGTTCAGTGGTAGCTAAGCTTGTTACGAAGACTTTTAGATGATTTTGTAAATAGTAAGGCTTTAAAAGGAAAATGTCTACAAAGCTGTTCCAGATTCCATCCAACAAAGAGACTGTATCATTCATTTCAAAATGTTAATGTTTTTTGTCTCTTCGACTTCATTTTGGTCAAGCAATCCCATATAAGTCATCTCAGTGCAGCCATTATTTATAGCTAATAATCTCCTTTAGCTGCCAAACCGAAACTAGATCTCCTTCACTCTTGAGCTGAAAGCACTTTTCTTTCTACAATGTGCTGGAAATGTGCCAATTTACCAGTTCCATTAACTTAATGAGGTCTGACAGCCTGCAGCAAATTTTCTCATAATCTCTCTTGGATTTAAATTTGGTGCTGCACAAACAACTGAGTATGGCCAAGTAGTTGCTTTTTAACTCTATGTATTCTAAACAAAATTCTTTACTCATCTTAAATGCAAAGCAAGCTGGAGTCTTTCTTTTTTTGGTGGGCATTTTTTTAATTAATGCAGCAATTATTATATTTACTTATAAACCTTTTAATCTAAACAGTAATCTGAATGCTGTATTTGTGTTGATCTGTTAAACATCAGTATTAAACCTCAAGTGCAAGTGATTTCAAGTGTAGTGCTGTTGGTTGTAAGAGAAGGATGGTATTTATTTATTTTTATAATACACCTGAATAGTTATATGAGCTGTGAGGTTATGTCATGATTTTCACAGACTAATAAATAATCACTCTTATAAGGTCAACAGTAGTTTTAATGCAAGGTTAATCCTTAGCTTCTGTTTCCTAATACTTCCAATGATTACTGTTCACTGAAGGCTGTAATATGTTACTAAATCCACAAGAAACAGAATTGCTTGGCAAATTAAATGGGACAAAAGTATGGTCTTGCTTTCTCTTGCTTGAATTCCACCTTCCTACCAGTGGCAGCCATATGCTGAAGGCAAAGCTGAAAATATGGTAATTACTCATTGCAAGAATTATGGGATTTTATTTGTGTTTTCGAAGTACATCAGGTTTCTCTAAATCTGGTAAACAACTTTAACAGCATGGCATTGCAATTTGGAAATTGCTACAATGCACTGTAAAAGTGAGCTTGCAACGAAGGTTTGATCCGAATTTGGAATGGTCAGGGCTCTTTCACTTCTCTGTATTAATGCTTACGCTGTGCTATTGTTTCTCACACCAGCATTTCCCAAGAAGCTCAAAATTTTGTTTTGAAGTGCTTTGGAAATTATAAGACCTCAGTACCAGAGTACATTGTATGTTGGAGAAACACTAAATTTGAAAAGTACCTTAAGTAAAAATACGCCATCTTGGGCTGCCTCTTTATCTGGAGGGTCTCCTTGTGTGGGCTTTGTGTGTTTAGTATTTTATCACTGTATTTGTAAGTATTGACTTCACTCTATAAAAGTTATCAGGCAGAAAGTTTGTACCTCAGCCTAAGTCACAGTCATTTAGTTAACATCAAATTCTGCAAAATTAATGTGTTAGTCTTCTGTTTAATATCTTTTTTCCTGAAACAGTCTTTTTATGATCTGTTTCTGGTTTATGAGAAGCAAAAAATCTCTGGTCTCATCCCTGCAGAATATTTCAAGGATGTTTTACCCTTTGTGAGGTATTGCCCACTGCACTCAGTGGAAGTGTCCATATACTTAAAGCAATGTGGAATTGTAACTGCCAGCTCTTTTTAGTTAAATTAGAATACTTTCTGTTTCTGACTCCTGGAGAGACTAATTCTCATTTAAACATCAAGTTTTCATGTGTGGGAACTTTGAACAACTGTTCCTGTTTAGGTAACAAAGGAGTCCGAATAAGTTGAAGCTAAAAATTCAGTGTACATGTACAATATTATATGAAATAAATGCTAACATCTTACTCTTCATACTGGGAGCCACAGTTTAATGCTGAGAGGAGGGAAGTCACCTGGATGTGCCTTTTTTTACATAGCTGATTCCAACATACTGACAGGATGGCCACCTAAAAAAGAGTTTAATTTTATGTTGCTCAGCCTTCCCAGAAATTTTTTCTCCCACTCTCTGGCAAGATCTTTCTTGAGGCCTTGAGTGTACTTGGTTAACCTTAAAGTCAAAGTTTTAAACACTACTGTATATTTTGTTACTGTTGTGATGTCTCATGCTTACTCAAGCAAGTGCCTTGCACTGTCTAGGGAAAAGGATATTTCAGAGATGTGGAGGGAGATGGAGGGGCTTTGTGCACTGCTGACGCATCCTTGAGCAAGGCTGGATGTTTCTTGCTGAAAATCTGTTTCTGAAAATGTTCTGTCAAAATTCTCATATTAGCTCAATGCAAGTTGTTAGAAGTGATTGGAGATAAGGTGAAATATTAAAAGAATGAAAACTTTTTTTGGGGTGCATACCCTTGAGACAGGCAGGTACTGTCAAGTCTCCCTAAACATCAACAAAGCAAGAACATGTAACCAGTGTTTATTGCCATCTATATATCAGGCGATTGCACTTTGGACTAATGAACTTAGACTGTACCATTATTTTTTTTAACATCAGTGAGCCTGGTAAGGTTGGGTTCCTGCCAGTGACCCTGCTTTTATAAAAACAGTCATTTTTAGAAAACGCATTTGTTTTTTCCACATAATAGCAATTTAAAAGGAAATCTGTATAATTGGAAAGCTTAGAAAGACTGCGTTAAATACAAAAAGTGAGAGACAGAAATGAAACATGAAAAAGGTTGTTAATATTTAGCATCTCTAGTGAGATCTCTCTAAACTCTGTTCTGTTTTAATATAGTTTTTTTATTGTTCTTGTCACTGTTCTGGTTACGGTCACATAAATGTTGCCATTCGTAAGCAGACCCTTGCTTGTTCCTTGTGCCTTTATAAGCAGAGATACACAAATATTTTGATGTCTGCATATATGATCATAAATTGAGAAATAACCTGGCTTATGTTTGTGCATATACAGTGTTTGCTTTGCACTTTAATTCATTGTGCTTCTAGGAAATGTTGAGCTTGAAACATATTAGTTCACCAGGATAAGCCTCCCTTATTTTTTTTCCTCATGTTCTTGTTCTTGATTGGTACTTCTAAAAAAAACTTTAAAAAAAATTAAAAAAAGGAATATGTTCAAACAATTTCATGGGACTCTGAATTTTTAGCTCTGACACAGACTTCCTGTGTACCCTTGAAAAAATGGTTTACTACACGATGTTTTGATGGGGATCTGGAATAATGTGGTTCTGAGAAGCAAGAAAGTATTTGATTATATTTTCTCAAGTGAGATAGCTCCATAATAAATCTGCCAAACAAGTATGGCACAGCAACTTCTAATGAACCCTAATTTGTAAGCACTTTTTAATGGGATGAAGTTGTCCTCACCAGTGGATCAGTAAGAAACTCCACTTTGACTTTTTAGAGACAACCTCAGTAGACGTTCAGGCAGCTGTCCAAATGTCTAAAGATAATAGAAGAAATTCTAACCCAATGACATCAATAGCAAAACTTTTACTGACTTCAGCAGGCCAAGATTTTACCCTGTCAGATCTGTGCTAACCCTTGTGAAAGGACAGCTCTCCACAAATGTATAAAGATGAGAAACAGTTTTAGGGCACATCCTTTTGTATTACATAGTGTCTGCCTTTTATGTTCTCTTCAAGAACTGGTGTGAATGTGTATTTGAACATTTACCTTTAGTAAATATGTGAGAGAAACACACATCTGAGAAAAACTAAGCTAAAATGGCATTTCCTGGACATTCTCTTGATTCTTTTTCATTGACAGGTAATTATACGTGTAATACTTCCAGAATATTGATTTAAGTGCTGTCAATGCCAGCATCTATGTTGTAATTTTTTCCCGTTTCAAGATAGATACCACTATGTTGGATATCTTCCCTCTGCTTCCAAGAACTAGTCAGTCTTCTCTAAACACATCTTTTAAATAAAAAAATTATGACCACTGTAAATTGTTTTAAGTGTTGAGAGAACAGAGAGCAAGTTCTTCTTGAATTCAGAAAAAAAAAAAAAAAAAAAGAGTAATTTCAGGTCAAAAGTTCTCATGTTCAGTCCTCCTTGCCAATTATCCACTTAGGTGAGGGTACATTTCAAAAACTAAACAATTATATGTTATTATATAATCCACATGTTTTTATTTAAGGCTGTCTTAGTAACCAAGTAACACACATAAGTAACACACAATAGGGCAGATCTTTTATTCCAGTGGATTCATACCAGTTATTTTGGCTCTCTCATGAAAATTCTCTGAATTGCCACTGACTTGAAGAGGGTTCTTGGACTTCTGGCCTTCGAGCCTTCAAGTTATGTTCAGATCTGCATGTTTTAAAGTGGAAAAGCATCTTGATGGTTATATACTGTATATCAAATCCCTGCAAAAACCAACAAACTTGGAAGGGCCTGACCTCATTTAGGGGTTACAGTACTTCCTCCATTTTGTATTCCATTTCTTTTTTCTTCCAAGGAACTACGTTTAATATTCTTCTTACCTGAAAGAGAACTACCTCTGTGGTAGTTCAAATAATAAGCAAGCAAATATATATTTATTCATATATACACACAGGCAGAAATTAAAGCTATTTTTTTCAATTGAGACAGTGAAGATTGTTCTATTGCTACTGATAAAACATTTTGTGTTGTGCTGATTAATGTGAAGTAAAGTAAGATTCCATTTTTTATCTAGAAGTTCATATATAATTCAAATTCAAAATAATGAAAACCTGTCTTTTGAAAACCAGATAGGGGATTTTAGCCTTGTTTTATATATTTACCTTGTAACGAGTCAGTAAGGTAAAGGAATGTCCAGGTATAGTTTGTATAGCTTAATTTATGTTGCAGCCATAACTAAAAGAAATACTTATTATTGCATTTGAAGATGAACTTCATAGTGCTTTACTTTAATAATTTTGAGTGTCAGATTAAAAACAAGCTTTGGGACAGCACTTTGTACCAGAAAATACTGTCTGTAGCCAGTTAGCACTTTAATTTTATTGGATTGTGAATCTTAAGCTGCAAGAGCTGTTCAGAAATTCTGCAGTTGCTGTTCACTAAAGTACATTGGAACTGCATTCACTCAGCCCAGATTCAGGAAACCATTCTGATGTGAAAAATCATTTAGGATTTTACTTGGCCTTGATTTTAGACCCGACTGCAAACAAATAATTGTTCTAATAGCTTGGCGTCTGTGTCTCCCTGGAAGACAGCTACAGGTATCAGCTACAGGTAGCTGATAAAACGTTTCAGGACCTTACATATCTCCGTGGGGGAAAAAAAATCAAGAATTCAATTTAATCGCATAATTATACAAATAAAAATCATTTTTATTTGTTGTTACTTTATTTTGTCTGTTTTGTGCATATATACATACAGACAACACATGTAAACACTGTTCAAAAGAGGATCATATTTAAACCTAGAAAATAGAAAGTATTTTTAGGTGTATTTAGACTTGCATTTAAACATAGGCAGAGAACATCTGGTTACAGCACAAGTAAGACAAATTTGATAATCTGTTCTAGAGAGCAATGTTGTCTTAGTCATCTCAATAAAATAGCAGTGGATAAACATTCAGAGAATTGAGCAAAACTTGCCTCATGTGGAGCCTTTCAGACTCATCCAAATCTCTTGGGTTTTCAAATCATGTCATCCAAGTCTTGAGGGAAAAGATTTTGAGCTGATTTTTTTGTTTGTTTGGTTTTTTCCTGCTTCCAATTCAGACTGGAAATTCTACGAAAGTGTTCCTTATTCTGGCATTTTATTGTTGATACTTTATGTCTTGACTGGCAAACAGAAATAATTAGTGCAAAGAAAATATATTTAAGCCTTTTTAAATGTAAAATTCCAAGAGTTTTCCAGAGACCAAACCGTTTGTTTCTGGTTTGATCTGAGATTAAGTGAAATTATTTTTGTTTCAATTAAAGACCAGACTTTTATCAGTATAAGGCAACTTTGAGATAGATGAGTAATTGGTAGGGTTTGCCTGAGTGGTTTTAGATGTCTGTTTGCATCTTTAAGAATTTATTTAGTGTTTAAAAAAAACCCAGTACTACCAGGAAGTGCTAGAGGCTGAAATTCTCAGTTATGTGCAAAAAGCAGATTTGCCTTGTGCGTTAAGCTCCGCTATTCTTAAGAGATGTGACTTTTCATAGGCCGTAACTTTTCATAGGCCATAACTTTTCATAGGCCTCTCACCAGCATTGCTGCAGAGATAAATTGCCCATGGGTTGAGCTGCAGTCATGGCTCCAGAGCTGCTCCCCAACAGACGTCAGCCCTGGCTTGAAAAAAGTCCTCACTGAGCCCCTGACCCCTGAAAAGCGCAGCAGAGTCTCCGTGTCGTGCACAGTCATCAGGCGTTTGCTGCCCACAAGGAGCTGGCCGTGCCTAGCTCAGCATTTTTGCATAAAGCAGCAAACAAACACAGATTTTTAAGAGTTTCCCATTACAGCACTCCAGGATGGAGTCTCTCTGGCTGTAGTCACTCAAACTTGTTTGCAATTTGTCTGGGTTTGGTTGAATTTCAAGCAGTTTATCAGCTTGGTTTTCCTTGTATTCTGACCAGACTGTTCTTTCATTTAAAACACGATCAGTGAATCATTTAGGCTGGAAAAAGACCATTAAATTCATAAAGTTCAGCCATTAACCCAATACTGCAAGTCCGCCATCAATGGTAAAAAGAAATATCCTATCGAGGGTAAGAAAATAATAACAAGGAATGAGTAATTAATGCATTTTATATATGCCTGTGGAAAAGTTGTAAATCTGTCCAGTTGTTACACAAAACAAAGCATCTGTAAACTGATTGCTGACATTACAACTCAAAATCAGACTATAAATACCACCAAACTTCCAAGTTTTTGCCTAATACAAATATCTTACACACAAAATCCTCTAAAAAAGGCTATATCTTTATAAGCCAAGCTACTCTAAGAACCTGCAAAGAAAGAGAAAATATGCAACTATTATAATTATTTGATTATCCCATTAAGCCACAACTTTTCACAGGATCAGACACTTCAGGGCCAAAAAGGGACTTGCAGACCTGCAGGCCGATAAATGTCGGGTTGCCACTACTTGTAACATATTTTAATGTGACATTTTCTCTTACAACCCGGCATTTGCTTACTGCAGGATATTTAATAGGATTTTGAAGTGGAATTCAGGATACATGATTTGTTTATCAGCAAATTCCAAGAAAATTAATATTAACTCAAAACTGCTGGGTGAAAAGGCAACTTCAATTTTCTTCTAGTGGATGTTCTTTCTTCTGTATTCTATAAGCTAAGCAAAAATTGAGTAATAAAATTATGTAGGGGAAAAAAAGAGGGGAGGAGGGAGAATATCATCTGCACTTTTGAATGTGGAAAAGCCTAGATAATTAGCTGTTTGCACAAGTACCTGTGGTGTTTTTCAGGCTCCCATTAAGGTCTGAGTAGATTGACCTGGTGAGAGCATGCCTTCATAAACTGGAAGGAGAGGAAAATAATATGAATCAAAAGGCCATGTGAGGGGGAAGAGAAAATTCAGCCCTAGAGCCTGGTTTAGCTGAAACCACACCATCCACAGATGGAATACCCTTGGCTGGTTTCCTCAATACCATCCTAGCCAGGGAGGAAAGCATCATTAAAGCCAAACAGAAAGCTCTTCCAGGGGTGTGATAAGGCTATGCCTGCTCTTTTTGATACTGTTTCAAAGCTCAAAACTGTTTTTCAGTCCCCAAAGAGCACAGGGCTTAATGATGAAGACTGAAATTAAAGACCTGAACAACGTGAACTGTGAAATCAACCCTTTGCTCTTGATACGAGGGTGGCATTGTGCATTTTTACCTTCTGTGCTGATAAAGACTCTGTGAAGCTCTAGACCACAAATGAACCTAGTTTTGTCTCAGTGCTCCTGCATATGCTTAGCCTGCTCTCCTCTTTGCCCTTGGACTGTGAAGAACTCATGGATATAAAGGCAAGGTGTAAAAGTAGCTGGTAGAAAAGTGCTACTGATTTCCAGTGCACTTTTCCCTTTTCACACTTCCCCACTTTCTCAGAAGATTTTCAGTGAAGTGTCACTGGAGTGTCTACTAAATGTCTCCTCACCTTCCTTATCACTTTAAAATGCCGTCTTAATTTCAGTATTTTCAAAATCAAATTTTTCTCCTTTTTTCTCTTGTTTGCACTTTGCTTTCATAGACATATATTGTATGTTCATTACTATGTATGGTAGCTTATATAAATAGCTATTTTTATGAAACAATCAGTCAGAAATTGAATAATTTATGGCCCTGTGCTGCAGTGTATCTGCAAAGTGCTTACTAGGAAGGGCTAATTAGGTTTGGTAAGTCCTTTTTCTTCCAAAACAACGCTGGTCTTGCAAAAGTTTGAAAGGACAAGTTTTTGCTTGGTTTTAAGGCATCTGTATTGTTTGTTTAGCACAGAAGGCGTGGTTGCAAAAGCAGTAGGTACAATGAAAGCCTAATTTTGCTACGTTCCTCTTCAGCATTTGTGCTCCTCAAGATATGAGGATTATATTCTCTGAATTGTGTTCAATTGTCAAGAAAGATGTGGAACCAGAGTAAGGAGAAATAGGAAAAGGTTCTGCTGTAGAATTGCTCGGTAAAAGGCAACAAGAAAGGAAATGTGGAAAGACATTTCATGATAATTGAGTGGTGGCACACAGAGTGAAGACAGCTCTGAGATTTGATGGCTGAAGTCACAGTAAGCTATGAAGGGCTGTGAAAAATGGGGACAAATAACTTTTGATTGATACAAGAGAGAGGAGAGCCCCAGGACAGATCCTGGAACATAAAGTAGAAAAATCTGAGTGTAGGAAAGACAGAGGAGGAGAGAGGCCAAGAGTTTATGTGAAGGGAGGTGAGTAGGGAAGAGAGCTGGCTCACAGGGATATGGAGGGAAAAGAGGAGAGCCTAATGCAGTGCTGTTCTAAGTAAGACTTTCAGGATTGTCTAATTAAATCAGTGCAGTTCTGGTTTGAACCAGCTGAGGGTTTGGGTAACTCCTGATTCTACCTCTTTTACACTTGAGAGTGTGCATCTATTTTAAAAACAAAAAGGGAAATTCTAGTATTTCTTGAATAAATAAAGCCCACCTAAAACTTGCCAGCGTCAAGGCCTTTCTGTTCCCTACACTGAGTGTAACTGAGCTGATGCTCAACCCTTACTGAGGAATTATTGCTTTGCAAAAATGTGTGTTGCAAGGCTGTAAAGTTACAAAGTAATCTGATATTTCTAACAAAGTATTCAACTGTTAATGGTTCTGTACACATCATCACATATTTACCCAATGAAATAGGAATACTAAAAAAAATACTTTTTTCTATGTGACAGAAATTAAATTGAAATATACAGCTGGGCTTGTTAACAGTTTCTTAATTAAGGGGGGAAAAATAATTAAAATACATTCTGCTTTCCATATGTAACTTACCAGAGGATAATTCTAGTAAAAAAATACATTGTTGAGTTGTGCTTGTGCTTTGAAGCCACAGAAAGAAATGGAGTACACATACCAGGGTAGTCAGTCCCAGCCAGTTTCTGTCTCCAGCATATCAGCTCATAAAATTCCCTGCCTTTTTGCAGTAATAATAACACAGTGTATTCTTTAACTATTAGATGGAAGAAGAGAAATTGGATGTTTTAGGTCAGATTTTTCCATACAAAAGACATGAACTTAATGAACTTAATTAAGTTAATCATGAACTTATTCTAGATACACACTTAATGAGTGTGTATCTAGAATCCTCCACAATATATAATCTACATTTGCTGTCTTAAATGTCTTCTTGTATGTACAGATTTTCTGAGTTTCTATTGATCCCTTGGTATGCCAAGCCAGTGTGTAGGTTCAGGGCTGTGTTCTCCCCTTGACTTCATGCACATTAGTCCTGCACCCACTGTGACAAGATGGGGACTTCCATGCAACTTTTTACATTTAGGCAGGAACTTTTGCCCTGGATGTGCTTTGAAGGAGGGTTTATCCATCTGTTTGGAATGCACAATTCAGTAAATGTGATGCAGTCCCTATTTTTAGTGGTTTTCAAGATGCAAAGTGCCTCTTCCTTCTTACTCACAGACTTTGTACGTGTGGAATAGGTCAGGTTATCACAGTAGTTTAGATAGTCCCCTGAGATTTTTCAGAACCGTGTATCCATCCCCACCTAGTTAGATGGTCTGATGCATATATTTGGAAATCCCAATGGTGTTTGAATACCAATATACTCATGAGTTCACAAGAAACAAAGATGATGTCTGGATCTGAGCATTTGCAGGAATGAAGTGAAGCATTGGGTGGTCTACTTGAACTTGGACTGTAGCTTGAAAAAGCTTTAGTGATAAAAGGATGAAGGTGGAGCTATTGATGGTTTAATCTTAAGTTTTCCACAAAGTATGTGTTTGTGAAAAATCAGTCTTTGGTTTGAAATGATTTGAAAATAAAAGATATGACTCTTGTGGTTATGGAGATCTGCTAACACACCATTTGACGTACCAAATGTTGGTCAGAAGACAGATTGGGTTAGTTGCATAATTTTTTGGTCTTACATTCTCTGTTTCCCCCAAATCTTTTATTGCAACTATAGTTACCTAAAAGAGCTTTAGCAAGATTTTTCAAAAGAGCTCAGATTTTTTTTTCAGGTTGCCCCTCTGATTATTGTGGCACAAAATTCTAGCCAGGACTGTATTTTTTTGATGCTCCAGAACATGCCCAGTGAATAAGGTTAAATTCTTTTTCATGATGCATTTTTCTACTGTTTTCAGGTAGCTTCCCTTGAAAAATATTCACTTCTTCACTTGAAAAATATTCAGGTGCCCATCATTGCCACTTTAGACATATTTTTCCATCAATTGCAACCTTTTCAGTGAAGTCCAGAGGCACCCTAGCTTTTCAACAGGAGACATGGACAAAAGTACCACTTCACTGAACTGCAGCCAATAAAGGAACAGAGCTTAAATTACCACAGGCAAATACTGTGTCTGCAGATGAGTGATCTTGCAGTAAGCTTAAAATTATTTTTCCTCTTCTCCTGTCAACTGTCCTGGGATAGTTGGTTTACAGTTTTCTCTAAAATGTTACACTGGGTAGAGATTTAACATGAAATACCATCAGACTTCGTTTCAATGTGGGCCTGTTTCTGGTTTTAATCACACCATTGTGTTATGTATGTGAGTGAATTTCTGGAAGTACTGCAACTCTGACTATGAAAAGGTATAGACTAATGCATCTGGGCAATGCTGATATTCCAGTCCATTCTTTTACACTGTGGTTTTTAAATTATTTATTTAAATTTTAAAAAAAATTTAAAAAAATCAAGAATGAGGCTGTGTCAGGATTCAAGTCGGAACAGGCTCTGCTGGGTTTTGGTTTTTTGTCCAGTGAGCCATAGGAGAGGCTAAACTGATATAGAAATGATTGGGGATCTTAAGGAACAGTAAATAAACAACATGTCATCTTAATGCTCTTACATATTTTTGAAGAGAAATTATTACTAATATGTAAGTATTAGTTCTCCTATTGCCTGATTAAGGAGTTTATAACATTATAGTGAGATGACAGGCTGCTAGTTACTTCATTCCCAGTGAAATATAGCCTGATATTCAAAACCAGAGGCCTGTGTTTGCCAGGTCTTGCTCTATAGGAGAGATCCTAATCTCAGTAAGATAAACTGCTTAAATAAAAGTTGATGAAAGAACGGTCCAAAGACTGGATTATGCTCTAACAGTTTTACAGTGCTTTGCTTTAGCACAATTCTGTGCTTGTGTCCTTAGGGAAGTCTAAACTATTCAGTGTTTACAGAATTGTATTAATCTTGATTTTTGCCAAGTTAATTTCTGTTCAGTATTTGTATATTCATTTTTTATTTTGTACTGGGAAGGAATTATGGGGAAAGGGTTAAGAGCATGCTTGCTCTTCATCTGTTTTAAATCCATAAATGTGAGCCCCTGTGCTGTTTCTAGGTTTCAGATTACACTCTGTGATTTATAGGGAAAGGCTGTTCTCCACAAGTCGAAATCCCATGTGTTTCCCCACCATTGTAAAATAACATCCTGGAGAATGCTTCCAGTTGCAAAAATTGCAGTTTTGAACTACATTTATAACTGCCTTTTTTTCCCTGAAGTGATGGCTTTGACAAGGGAAGCGAAGTCCCCTTGTCCTGATGCCATCTTTCACCGTTTGCCGTGCTTTCCACTGCAGCTTGCACAAACCACAGCTATACCCTCGCGTTTGCAGTCTTCTATCAGTTTATTTTTGGAGGCTACACCCACTAAAAAGTGCAGCTGTGAGAACACACTTATATCACTGTGCATAAGTAACATCCAGAGCCCCTACAGAGATGGCAGGCCAGGAGCCAAGGTGACCCAACAGCCCAGCAGCTCCCAGTCCCTTCTGTTGTCCCATGGTGAAAACATGAGCAGAGTTTGGCTTCATGTTTTTCAGTGGATTCCTGTGGGAATGGTGGAGGGTTTGGGTACAGTTTGATTTCAGAATTCAGCACTTAGAAAGAGCTTCACAGCAGCAACTTCCACCTTCTCCTTTTCATTACTGAGGAGCAGAAGAATTTGCCGATCACTTCTGTAATAAAAAAGCACATGGAAAGCATTAAGACTTCTGAAATAGTGTCATCACTGATTTTGGTAATTATTTAAATATTGCTATTCACATCAGTGGCCTTTTCCTTTCAGGTATTTTTTATGCTGTAATTCCTGTCTCTTCAACAGGAGACCTGCTTCATTTTTTTCAGTCACAACCATGCAGTGACGTTCATGTGTGTTGAACAGCTGAGATACTCTCTCAGCTTTGCCTTGGTAGAATAGTTGAATTTGTGAAGACATATAAGTGACTCTAACCTCTTGCCTGCCATTGGTTTTACAAATAAGAGACAATGTTCTACATCTATTCACTGTTATTGAAAATACACATATCACTGAGATGTGGGAAAAAAGTGAAAGGGGTTCTGGCTAAAGTCATTGTGTGAGGTTTAAAAAACACAATATTGCTTTGACCTTTCATGGATCCCTATGAACTGCGTCAGTAGCTGACCCAATGAAAGCTTATTTCTTTTGTCTCAAAACAAAAGGTTAAATAGGATGGCAGCAGTAGTACCACAAGATGAGTCCTAATTAAGATGTGAGATACAACATATGTTAAATTAGCATATGTTATGTAGAGTAGAAGCAAATACTTGAGAATAAAAACAAATCGTTGAGAAATCTCAATGGGTTACATCATTTTGATGCTTTTACATCTCATATTCAGCATTAGATATTTTTGTGTACAGTTTGTATCTGAGGTGGATTCTGAGCAATGCAATTTAAGCCAAACAGAAAAGTCACACTCAGCCTTGAGTTTGCAGGGGCCTTGTAGTTCCCTACAATGAGCACAGCAAAAAGCTACTGTGTAGTGTGAGCAACTCCTTGAGCATAATGAAGTAGTGTAACATCAGCCAGTTAAATATTCAAAGGTTATTGTAAGTTATATAGGCAAACAATAGAGAGGCAAGTAGCCAGAGGAAATATGGTTATTTCTTCCTAGTGCCTCTGAGTGTAGCCCTGCATTTCTTTGTATAATTCAGAGCTATAAATGAAAAGCTCTGCAAAAAAATATTATTTTTAATCTGAAAAGATGGCTTTTAACCAGAGGAGGCAAAATAGTAATGCCCATGGCTTCCTGTGTGCACTGAACAAAAACCTCTGTTGTGTTCTGAATTCAGCTTCTTTAGAAAAGAGGTTTAATGTGTCAGGCTGCGTCTGTAAGAGGGTTGTACATTATTATTTACTTATCTGTGGTCTCATTTGTGTCTTGCTACTTTCAAATTGCTTGGCCCTGAAACCGTGTGAAAAAAGCAACAGCCTTCTAACTCTGTAAGATGCTGAGTCAAGAGCTGAATAAAGGTTCTCTATGATTTGACATGGGCATCAATATCAATTGGTATTTGATAATGACATCACCAAAGCTGCAAAACAATAATTGATTCTGAAAAAATGGGAACTGGCTTGTGTATTTTTCCTGCTTTCTTTATGTGGCTTTTTGGTCCCGTCCAAAGATAATTTTGTCTTCCTATTTTTTTCCCCATATTCTTTGTGCAGCTCTTCATGTCCTAGTAACTGGCATAAGTTTAAATGGAATTGTGAAAATATACAGCAAAGACGATTTAGGATGTACAAGCAATTTCTCGCTATTGCCCGATTTCCATGCAAACTATCCTCATAAGGGTGTGTTCATCACTGTGGGTGTACCACAGAGGAAGTATGTTGCTACATCTGTTTGCCCCAGCATGCCATTATTTCTGAAAACCTATACCTAATCTTCATTCTAGCTTCAGCAATTTGTCTTGGTTCTAGACATACAGCGTGTTGGACCATTTCCTCCAAGGAAAGTTGGACAAATTTGAGTGTGATGCTCCAAAATCCTATGCTGCTTAGCTATTCTGGACCCTCTTAGGTCTAGCTGGAAAGCATTTTTTGTTTGTTTTTGTTTAAAACATCAAAATCCTCCCCAAAAGAGACATTATTTATTAAACTTGTACTTCTTTGTATGTCTGTTAAAAATCTGCAAGCCAAATCAGGCTAAATCAGACTATCTGTAGAGAAAAGAGGATTGCTCTAACTACATGAAAGGATTTCTCAGTTAAACCCATGACTTTTGAGAAGGGAGACATGAAAGCTGCTGTAGAATAAAATACAAATCCATTAAAAGATGACTGTGGTTTTAAAATTACATGTTTTTAAATAAAAAAGACCAACCACATATAGTTGGGAAACTACATAGTGGGGGAAGAAGATTACAAATGTTAATTCAACTTAAGCTAATTCTCTGTGGGCTAATGTTCACAATTAGTAAATAATCAGATTGTTTACTGGCTGAAGGGTTCACCAAAAGCCTGAATTTGACATTATTCCTGCAGAGCAATTCTTTAATTTGGAATCACTGATACACCTATGGAAGTCAGCACCTGCATTTCCCTAGGCTGGGAAGAGAAATTACATTTTAAGACATGCATTTAAGTCAAAAAACTTTTATTTTTGAAATTAAACCCTTGAAACATACTGTTCTATAGAAATTATTCATCAAATGTCTTCATAGAAATAATTAGCTATTGTTGTTGATTTATTCAGTGCTTCGATAACAAATTCATTTGATGAAACCTTACCTGTTCATAACTAATTTACAAGCATGAACAGGAGTTCAGCAGATGTAAATTTTTCATAAACAGATTGTTTGCCAGTAATTACTAAAATACCTTTGAATGCTGAGACCAAAGAAATTTTAAAAATCTAGCTTACCTTCTATGGATTCTTCTTGTTCTATGTGTATCTATTATTTCTGTAGTTCTGTTGAATTTAAACCTGTGAATATGCCAGTGGTGAGAACCGGAGGGGGGGTGGGGGGGGGGGGAAATAGATGAATTTCAAATTTGATTTGTCTTGTCACTAGTTTCTAACTTTACTTACGTTGAAAATATTATGGGAGCATTTAGTAAATTCCAGTACCTGAAGAGAACCTACAGGAAAGATGTAGAGACTATTTACAAGGGCAAGTAATGACAGAACAAGGGCAAATGTCTGCAAACTAAGAGAGTGGGTTTAGATGAGGTATCAGGAAGAAATTCTTTTCTGTGAGGGTGGTGAGGCACTGGAACAGGTTGCCCAGAGAAGCTGTGCATGCCCCATCCCTGGAAGTGTTCGAGGCCTGATTTGAAGGAGGTCAGAGAAACCTGGTCCAGAGGAAGGTGTCCCTGTCCACAGCAGGGGCTTGTAATGAGATGATCTTTAAGGTCCCTTCCAACCCAAACCATTCTGCGATTCTGTGCAAACTAAGCCCATTTAATTAAACTTCAGATTTCTAACTGTTTTGCTCTTCAAATGTCATCATACTTTTCTAACACTTCTGGGCAGCTTTTACTGGTTTGTCCTTAAGATAGTTTTTGCAAATCATTTTTGGGCCAGGCTATGTGTGGAGAGCACCCACTAAACTGATCATAATGATGGCAAATAACAGTTGCTAAACTAGCAAGAAATGAAAGGAAAAACTGGGTAGTCAACAATATTGAAAATATTCAGTGATTCTGATTTTATCCCTGGGTATGGTGATCAAGTATTTCCTGTTTCAGAATACACAGCAACCTAATCTCTTCCAATTTTCAGCATCTAAAATATAGCTCAGTGCAGAGAGATTCCCATCAACTGGGAATACGCAGGGAATGACAGAATAAGCTTGAGCCACAGCTAATTCTATACCTAAAGTGCCTGGAGGACTAAGGATGGAAGATTTCATTAGACTTAAATGCACTAATGAAATGGCTTAATGTAGTTACTCTGAATCTCATCCACCAGATTCTGTGACAAGGAACGTTTTTCAGTGCCTTAAAGGAAAAAAATACTTCAGTTCACATACACAACATATGATTAAAAACTGATGCATTAAAGATAAAGCTCAAATCTAAATAATGATTACTGCCAAAACCTTCAGGCAAACCCACTTCAGTCTTCTTTCTTAATACTTTACCCTGTCCCAAGTCAGAAATTTAAGATGACTGCAGAGAATTTAAATTGGTTTTAAAAACTGAGCCTGACTTCAAATCAGTGTTAGGTTTACTGAGAAATGGGCATTTTGTAAAAGATATTATAAATCTGTGCCTCTCTCCAACTGAGTTTTCATTCTTGTTAAACTCATTCTGAATAGACAGTGTTGACCTTTTAGCTCCGATAATATCAGCGTCCATGTACGTTGGGAGGTCTGTGCCAGACATTACAGTCCTGATAATGAAATGTTCTGCACATGAACAAAAAGGCAAGTGTTACACATAGGAAATTAGCACCACCTTTCCTCTGCCCTGTTGCTTTAATATTTCTGTTAACACTAAACCAATATGTAGAACACCTTCCTGAGATGAAAAGGGGAACAAACTTCTAATGGTATTACTAAGGCTTTGATGTAAAATTTAGAAGCTTTGTAAGGACAATAATTTTTTTCTAATTAATAATTGCTTTTTCTTTCTGATTCTTTATCAAAATAACTTTATTTCAAAATGGAGATTAATCCTGAGAAGCTTAATTTTAAAAAAAGGTTTTATTTTTGAATCATAGAGCAGCTGAATCATGCACCTGCTTAGTTTCTTTTTCATAAAGCCACACAGTTTTTGCAACTAAAAATTTTAGCCTTTGTCTCAGAGCATTCTTCTGCGATGGCCCTGCATGTCCCCTGGCAGGAAGAAGGCAGGTGGGTGCTGACTGAACAGTGACATTCACTGTGGCTGTCAGTGAGTGTGGGACTGGGGAATAAGCCACAGCTTTTGAAACCTACTGAGATTTTGTCTGATTGTGTTGGGGAAAATGAACAATGTGTAGTCAAATGTACAAAAGTCTGAATTGCAACAGTTCATTTAATAATGTATAACAACTTTCCAACCAAATGGGAATGTTGGTTGAGTTACATAAAGTATTTCATCATGCTTGTTTTCCAATTTAAGTGAAATTCCAATTCAGATTTCTGATGGACTGATGAAGAGATCAGGTTTCTTCCAAGTGACTGGTTGTAGGTTAAGTATATTAACAACTAAAGGAGGCAGGAAAAACTGAGGATTTCTGGTCATTTAATTCTGCCAGGCCTTCTTTGATGTGGGTGCTCAATCCATTGTATTTTGTTGCCAAGTTTTTATCCTCATTTCTTTTGCTTTGAATAACGCCTGCATCCACAACAGGTTGTTTTTCAGTGCACATATAAAGCAGATCTAGTTTATACCTGCAAATAATGTAGGTTTGTATGAATCTGTTGGCCCTATTACAACTAGAATGGTCTTCTATTGTTGAATAGTTACATCCTTCTTCATCCTTCTGGATTCCTAAGGGTTATAACAATGTTGTAGATTCCTTGGTGACTTCAGGACCTAATTCTGTGAGTTTAAGTCCATGAGAAGTGTCACATAGCATGTGCTGTATTCAAGGTGATCTTGATGTCCTGTTCATATTGCGGAAGAAAATTACTCGTAGCCAGTGAAAGCTATTGGCAGTCTTTCTTCAGAAGGGTGCAGGCTGAAGAAGTTGTCCAGTAACAGAAATAATAACCTTTAGCTTGATTTTTAAAGGCATTCTGTGTATATTACTTTTTAAGGTAACACGCTGCTGGTTTTTAGAATCAGTCAAACGGTGTTCGGCAAGTTCCTTCAGATGTCAGTTATGATATTAACGGGTTGGTGACAATGAGACTCAAAGCCTGATGAATGCTCAGGAGAGGAAAATAGCTTTGATGCCAAAAGGGCAAAAGGCCAGCTGACCCTGTTGCTAATGCACTTATCCAACAAGCTTTCCCCCAAAGTCAGGAAAAACTAAACATCTGAAAATGAGGGATTGCAGTTGCAGGAGAGCTTAGCTCACAGAGCTCCACTGCAGCAGAAAGGCTCTTGGGAGTACCACAGCAGTCCCTGGAAACACCTTCTACACTGTCATCAGAGACTCACTGTGCACAGCCTCTCCAGAGGGTGTCTTCCCTCAGCTGTGGGGATGGACACACCAGGAAGGTGAGGTGCTGTGCTCTGGCAGCACACTCAGGTGAGGTCATTTCCAGCCACACTACTAAAAAATATAAAATATTCACAGAAGTGAGGGCAGTAATGCATTGAGTACCTATCTCACATGTAAGCATGCTCCATGTGCCCAGAGGCTGCAGACCGCCCCTCTGTAACCAAAATTCAGAGATGTCACAAGTGGCTGAACAAACAAATATCACCAGTTAATGGTTAAGCTCTCAATGTACTAAAGCGTTTGCTACCAGTTTGCCAAAGAGATCAAACAACCATGAATCATAACCTTGGCTACTAATTAAATCCTTTATTCCCTTCTCTCATCGCAGAAGCATTTAATCTTGGGGAATCAGGACAGCCTGTTGTGCAGAATTACATTTTACAGCATTAGCAGAAACAAGCTTACTGTAAGGCTTCCTGCTGGAGCTGGAAATGGGAAGGATTAAAATGAGACTATTAACTTTCCCTCCTGGCATGGTAGTTCATGTTAGCACTGACAAATGATTGATGGGGAATAGCTGCATTGGAAAATCATTTTGGTCATGTAGCTTTGTAATTTTGCTGAATGGCAAATACCATTTTTATTGTCCTCCTGCCTTGCTTATAGATGAGACTCGTCCTCTAGATAGAGAGTGAGGGATTTGGTGTGCTCTACTGGTGACTGGCTGTCCCAAAGAAAAATGTTTTACTCAGAAATAATGGACTGTGAAGAACACCCCAGAGGAAATGAGGCATAAACCAAAACACTACAAGAAGTTTTATGGCAATTCAAATATATTTCTATTTGTCAAAAGATGTTTTTGTGTGCTTTTATGTATAGAATGTATAGCTGCATGATATCATACCTTTGATATTTACTAGAAAATTAAACAGTGTTTACCTTTTTGGCTCCCATCTCTGTGAAGCAGAACTTAAAAGCCCAAACACTTTATTTCTTTGGGTTTGGGGGAAGTCATCCAAGTCCTTAGCAGCAGAATGATGCAGCACAGGCTCACAGAACGGGGGTACCCTGAACTAGCATTAGGCTAACTCTGTCCTCTGGGAACTGATCCAAACACACAGCCATTCCAGTCAGGAGTAGCAAATTTCCATTTTTGTAACTCGAACCGTGATGTTGCAGTCAGATCTGTGGGAGCAGGGGCCTGGAGACAGTGTCTCTAAGACACCTCGGGAAGGTGTTAAGAGGGAAAAAGCTTCCTATGCAGATCCACCTGAAGGTTTGGTGCATAATTATTGAGGTAGAGATGATTTATATAAATACACTTGGGGGTAGCCATCTGTAGACCTGCGGTTCAAAGCTGTATGTTATAGCTTGAAAAGCAATTAATTTTGTGCTATTTCTGGAGAAAATTATCTTTTCTGTCATTGCTAAATCTGAACCATTTCTGTAACTGAAATAACCCACCTGAGAGGCAATAGCTAAAAGTAGGAAATGATGGCACTTTTTTGGTTCTGCTTTTGGCTTTGCAAAATGCTGTTTCCCTACTAAAAAGTGTGAGTTTTCAGAAAGGGGAACACCCCAGCTACACCTCTTCAGAGGACAGACATCCACCATCTGTGCATGCAGAACTTTTATTTGCTGGGGGAGATCTACCCTGGGGAAACATCTGAATACTCACTAGAATTCTAGGTTATATTTAGCTGAAGAGACTTGGGTGATACCATGCTATAACGTACTAAAGACCCAAACTTGCACAAACCTTTATAGAATTTACATATGACTTCTCCATCCGTTAGTGAGTGTGTATGCTGTCACGTTCAGTACGGACAGAAAGCACTGCAAGGTGACATCTCAATATGCCAGTCTATCAGTATTACTAATAATAAGTTTATAAAGGTAAAACATCCGGAACACCTAACTGCTTTTGTAGCTGCTCCCTGAAGCCATCACTAGAAGTCTGTTTGGAATGAGAGTTAGAAACACTAGATGTTCATGCAGTTAAAATGGAAATAAAGATGGTGCTGTAATGTCATTCAGATTCATCTTGAATAATAGAATGAGCAGTCTGAATAATTGGCTTAATGTCTGATATTATATTTTAATGTTAAGAAGGAAAATGCATCTTTTTTGCAAGCTTTGAAAAATTTGAAATAACTGTTGGTTTTAAGGCACTGTTTGAAGAATAATGTCAGATTCTATGAAAATCTGTCATTTAAAAACACAATGAGCAAATTATTTTCTTTTTTATTATGTTGTCAAATCATATGTATATGCACAAAGAGGGGCATATATTTTTTAAAGACCTGTCAGATTATTTTGTCATTATATTAAGTTATTGTTCAGTTTGGGGATGAATATGTATGTAGATGTTATATCCAGCAACCACAAGATTATTTGGATAGTTCAGCAGTCAACAAATCAAAAATCTTTCAAGTGTTTTTTATTTAAATAATTCTTTGGGAAAAAAAAGTCATGTAAGTGAAGAAACATGTAGTAAAGAAATTGTGGGGTGAACACCTCAAAAATCCCAA
Organism: Chamaea fasciata; assembly: GCF_029207755.1. Classification (NCBI taxonomy): domain Eukaryota; kingdom Metazoa; phylum Chordata; class Aves; order Passeriformes; family Sylviidae; genus Chamaea; species Chamaea fasciata. The sequence continues at coordinate 15,243,664 of NW_027094092.1, read as the reverse complement.
ACAAACCAAAAGAATCCTAAAAACTGGAGTGACTGTACAAAAGCTGTTCTTGGCTGGATATGCAGGAACTTGAGAGTTTGGGAGTTTTTTTGTGGAAATGAAACTGGGAGGGATGCATAGAGGTTTGCGTAGACACAGAAGGAGGTTATGTGGACACCTCTTTTAGCTGTGAAATGAGTGCAAACCTAGCATGGGTCAGATAAAATCTGGATTTTCAGAACCTTCTTGAAAGGCGAGGAAGTTCAGCAGAATGATGTGTTGTGCTGCCAGGCTGGATCACAGCTACTTACACTGCACATGGACAAGCTGGTGAAGGACTTTCTGCAGCCTGCTGTATTTACTGTCTGGACGGAGATGCTTCTTCCCCCCCTCACCCTTCTCTTTTTTCCCACAGGCTGCGGGAACACCACCGCGCTGCCATCAAGGTGATTCGGAGGATGCAGTATTTTGTGGCAAAAAAAAAATTCCAGGTGAGTTGTGAATAGAAAGCTCCTTTTCTGAACAAACCCTTTTATTCTCCTGATTCATTGTCTCTTTTAGTAACTTAAGAGAGACTAACACAATTCATTTCAGTAATGGTGATCTACACCCACTATTCTCTCCCTCCTTCAATAGGGTGGTTGTTTCGCAGCAGGTTAGTCAACTATGGATGCACTGGAAACAGGCTCAACTCCTGAAATGCAGTCTGAATTAAAATGTTATTTTCTGCTAATGGACTTGACCCTTAGCCCTCTGTTATCGCTGTCTCTTTCTGGCAGTGCAAACATTCTCGTATGTCTCCATTAATTCTGAGCTGTGTGCTGCTTTCATGCCGAGTCAGTAGGATTAGAGATTAAAATACTACCTCAGCCTTGTTTCTGTCCCTTACTCAATGATAATGAAGTCCTGATAAGAAACCAAGGTGGAAATTTGTGAGTGTATTGGAAGGTTTCTCATTTCTTCTCCTTTCTCCCCTCTACATAGTAGGAAACCTCCTTCCCAGTTAGTGAGGTTCTGATTCTCTTTCATCCTCTGGCCCTCACTGATACACTTCCCGTGTGCCACTCCACTTGCTGTGGTCTTGTGATGTCATAAGCATTGAACAGTAGCTAATTAACTTTGTTTCCTGGTCTGAACAAAAAAATTCTGACTGCAAACTTTCTAAAAATCAGTTTCATTAATCCAGTAAAAAAAACATGTCAACAGCCTTCAGCTTGATTTAAACCAGGTGAATGTATATATAGGTAATAAATATATTACCTTACTTAAAATTAATTAATAAGGGGTAATCTCCAGAGAACAGGCTCCACAACTGAAAATGCAAAGGATGAGAGGCGCTTAACTGCCTACATCCATTTTCATACGTGACCTAGCTGGTCCTGCTTCCAATAAACCAGAAAGCTATCCCACCTATAATGTAGACCCTCCAAAAAGGGAGAGTGTCTTTTCTCCTTCACATTTGAAGTCTAGAAAAATTAAGATCAACAAGATTATGATGGTGGTGATGATGATGATTATGATGATGGTGACTAACAGTCCAGTATATCTGTAGGGCAAAGTTTGCTGCTACTACAAACCCACAATTCTGATTTCCTTGTGAAATTCAGAAGCACTGCCTGAATTCTTAAGCAATTTTCTGCTTTGAATATTTTCATTTTTACTAAATTTCTTGAGCTGATTTATGGCTAAGGTTGCCTGACCTTGTCAGAAAATTGCTTTAGTTTTGTATAATGTAGTCGGATCATCACCGTTACAGCTGAAATAACCCATGTCCAGAGTTCTCTTGAAGGGAGTGCTTTCAAAAAGTTTCTGCTAGCACATTTCACCTTTTATTATCAGTATTAGATTAAAATTAATAAAGGTACATTGTCTGAACTACTTGAAGATAATAATTATAGTCAGTTTGTTGAGAAGTTTCTTAGCACTTGCTGGTCAACACTTGAAAGTTGGCAAGGGATGTGGCCCATTCCAGTGGCGTGTCCGCTGCTGTTGTATGAATAATTGCCTAAATGTGGCCAGTTCCATTAAAATCTAATTTATTTCCATTCTAAAACTTGATTGTGATCCTTTGCTCTGTGGTAATTACTGAATCATTGCTCTCATAAATTTAGATCATAAAATATTTGCCATGGTATTAACTGAACCGCTTAGTAGCAAGAAATCCACACGTTATAGATCTACCTCCCAAGTGGTATTTGTCAGAAACAGATTTTGAAAATGCCTGAACACTGTGTGCAACATTATCCACCTGGCAAATAAACGAAACTCCCCTGCGGCAGATGATTTGATAGAAGCTGAAAAAGCATTTGACTGAATAGAATGGGACTATTCAGTTCATACTTGAAACTTGTTTGTGCTCAGTATCTCGGTTGCTAATCTGGCTTCTCAGTTGTACTCTCACTTTCGCATCTGCAAAAGGCCCAGTCCTGGCCATCTACAAAATCCCTTGACAGGGCTGTCTCTCATCTCTCTTTAACAGTCTTCCTTCTTCCTGAGTGATCAATACTAGCTGCTGCTAAAGAACTAAAACTGTCATTTGTGGAGTGGATCTTAGGTCTTTACTCCTGTGTACAGGTGATACATTGCTGTTTCTTCAGAAGCAGAATCTCTGATAGCAAAGTAGGGGAATATCTAATACTTCTCCACGACTTCTGAATATAAAGTTAGGATCAAGCTTAAAAATTTGGAGAGCACCAAAGGTACAGTTCTCCAAGGCACCCAAGTAACTTAATGCACAAAGTAACCTTGAAATTCAAGCCACAAGGTGCTTTTGAAAATCTCTCCTAATTAAGCGATAACCACTGTCATTATTCTTTCATCAAAAGTATGTTGTAAAGCTGTTCTATGCACATAAAGTAATCATCAGAAATTAAATTGTTTTAACATGTGCCAAGTAATGACTGTACTGTTCCTAATAAGCTGACTAATGTAATGTCTGAGAATAAGGTAAAGCAGAAGATGCATTTTTAAAATGTATCTTTCAGCATTTAAGAGGTCAGTACCGTTGGTTTTTAGTGGGTGTTTTCTTTCTAAGCTTTACATTTATGTAAAATATATGTTCCAAAATAAGAAAATTCAGATAATTTCTTCCTGTAACTGTTGAAAAAACCCACAACAAACCCACAACCCAATTTCATCTGAAGTCCATTGGGCTATTCATGCTTAAAATTAGCTGGAACACTAAGGAAGGCCAGCACTTTAAAGAGTATTTTTTAGAGATGCCTCTGAACCTTTTGAGTAGGGCAGCATAGGAAGAAGGAGAGGAAGAGGAAAATTTTGCAAAATAGGTCCCAGCATGAACCCAGCATGATTCTTAAACTGTACCAGCTGTTTGCAGGACACACCTGTAGGCCTAAATTTGACTAGATATATTTTTTGAAGGGCTCAGTTAATAACAGAGGGTGATGGCATCAAAAGGACAAAAGCCAGTTAGAAAGCAAAGCCTTCCTGTTTAAAACGAAATAAATAAATTAAACAAATAAAGAAAAGCTAAACAGGGATACAAAGATTTTCAAAGGACATGAAAAACAAGTCTTTGTGAAGTATAATTTCCTCTTTAAAAAGAAGGAGAGAAGTTTAGGCTGTATTTCAAAATCTAGGTTTAAATATAGTCCTTATGAGGATGCCCATGTATAACCCATGAACCCAGCATAATATTATAAAGAATTAATACCTTTTTTATGGATGTGTTTATGTTCTTGTAAAGTCTGTAGGACTGTTTCAAATTCTTTACAAACGATCACATTCAACACAAGGCCTGTGCATCAGTGAAGGTGAATGACTTCTGGTTAAGGAAGGATTTTGTAGATTATAGGGAAAGCAGGCTTAGAAATGAGTGCTTTTCTAGGCTTTGTTCACCCTACCCACCAAAAATGAATTTTATATATTAGTTGTAAAGCAGATTTTTTGACACAATCTAATATTACAACTGAATTTCAGAAAAAAAATCAGCATACTCAGTTATCCCATTTGCTTGATTTATGAGTAAATAACCTTTGTTTTCTGATTGTGAAAGTTCCTAGAAGTCTTCTTCTAGAAGTCTTAAAACTAATGTACATGGATGCAACTCTGTATCATAGATACAGAGACCAGGAATTAGTTCTTTCGCATTTTCATTTTGAAAACTTTTTACGTTTCCTTTCCATGTAAATTCTTCCAATTGAGTACATTAATTTCCTTCTAAAATAGCTTTTTAACTTGTGGTTTGATTTTTACCATGGCAAATATTCTATACATAGCATAAAATAAAAGTACAGGTTGCAGTTCTACCGGTGACATAACTGTTGCCTGATTTGTTACAATTTTCCTGGAAAATCTTACATTTATAGTCTTGTAGTTCATCACATTATGTGATTCATATGAATTGTGTGTGTAATGTTTTCTAATCTCGATATTGGGCTGTACTAAACCATTTATTTCAGTGTCCTGTGTTTCACAGGGTGTTCTGCCCATTATATTTGGTGTCACCTGGTTGCATTTCCCAGAAATTCACCTTTCCTGGATTCCCCTTTCCCAGGTCTGCCTCCCTGCCCATGCAGTTACTAGGGAATAGTAACAGCCACAGCCAGTGGTGCACATTTAATATTTGGCATTGGGTTTTGTGCCTTTTAAAAACTTTCATTTATGATGGGGGTAATTCTAAGGTATTTAAGAAGAGTCTTGCCATGAGTTTTGCTTAATTAGCAGAGAACCAAAACTAAGGAAGAGAAGCAGTTAAGGAAAACTGTGGGATTGGCTTCTACTTTTGTCTGTTCCGTACTTATTTGTTGCCTGCTGCAGGTTTTTTATATGGTCAGCATCAAGACTATTTTCTCATAGAAGATCAGTTTTCATTATGAAGCAGTTGCAGAAAAATCAGTACTGACTTATATACCCAGTCGTACTCAGAAGTTTAGCTTCATTCATAAGATATATTTACTCCAGGTTTTCAATTCTTGTTTTAAAGAGAGAGAAACAGCCCTGTAAATGAAAAAGAGCCAGGGAAATACCTGCACTACTCTCAGACTCCTGTGTCAAGAGTATGAGGATGGCAGGAGAAAGCTCTCCATCTTTATTCTTACCAAACACCTTTTCTGAACCTGCAGTTTTCAAACTTGCAGATTTCTCTTTTGTTTATTTATTACATAAGAATATATAGTATTCTATGATTGTATAGTACAAAAAGAATCCAAGAATTCTTCTTTCTTTTTTTTTTTTTAATATTATCATGTTTACAGTACTAGTCCATGGAAAGATTTACAGGCTTATGCCATCACAGAATCGTATTTCTTTCTTTGTGGATGTTAGTTATGATTTCTGTGTGTGTAAGCAGTTCAGATGCTCGGGAATTTTTCTGTGCTCCTTGGTTAGATTGAAACAATTCCCAGTCCTTCTTAGCCTTCCACTAGAGAGTATCGCACATTCACCCAAGGCTTGCAGTTGACTTGGGGAATCTGGGAGACTGAAATGTAGTTTGATGAAGTGATGTTATTAAAGGAATAATTCCTGAAATGTGGGAGCTACTTCTCAGGCAGACATAGGGGATTGCATGAAGGTGCCACAGTCTCCACAGCCTGTTTTTTGTACTGTATCTCACTTTCCTTTGTCTTAGAAAAAAAAATAGTATTTATGGCATGGAATTGAGGAAACCCTGAAGTTTGGGAAATAAGATAAAGAAGTGCAGAGACATCTGCTTTTGAAGTACAGGTGACAAAATACTTCTGAGGCTTCAAAAGGGATCCAGATATGGTATCTTGGAAGCTACCACTGAAGGCTCTTTTCCATGCTCTCAAAAGATGCAAGAAAGGAGAAGTTGTGACTCAGTGTTACCAAGGTTTTGGCAAAACCTTGAAAATTATCTGCAGAGTTTCTATAAACAGCATAACAAAGGAGTCAGAATTCATAGCATAGTTTGAGTTGGGAGGGACCTTTAAAGGTCATCTAGTGCAAACCCCCTGCCATGGGCAAGGACATCTTCACCCAGTCAGTTTGCTCAGTACCCCTCCCAGCCTGACCTTGAACGTTGGCAGGGATGGGGCATCCACAGTTATTTTGGGCAACCCATTTAAGTGTCTCACCACCCTCACACGAAAAAACTTCTTCCTAATAATTTCTTCCTAATAATATTCCTAAAGAATGTTCTTCCTAATCTAAACCTACCCTCTTTCATCTTGAAGCCATTTCCCCCTTGTCCTATCACTACAGGCGCTTGTAAAAATCTGTCCCCATCTTTTTTAAAAGCCTCCTTCAAATACTGAAATGCTCCAATGAGGTGTCCCTGGAACCTTCTCTTCTCCAGGCTGAACAACAGAACTCTTTCACCCTGTCTATAGCAGAGGTGCTCCAGCCCTCTGTTTATCTTTGTGGCCTCCTTTGAACTTGTTATAACAGGTCCATGTCTTTCCTGTGCTTGGAACACCAGTTCTGGCACTGACTGGTCTCTAGATGTGGGATTAAGATACCTTTAATTTGCTGTTACCCTTCGACTTGTTGGTTTACTTGCTTTCTGGTTAGTCTTGGTGTCTTATAGGTTGATACTATTGCCTCTATATTACACAAAAGTTGTTTCATTAATAATAGGTGAGATGAAGTCTTTCCCATGTGTGAGGTGCAAATTACAGACACAGGGCATTTCTTGCACCAGTGTTTCCCAGCAGTTCTGAAAGCTCAGCCAGTCTTTCTGGAAATCAGTCATGCACCTTCCTCTAGGACTGTGTTTTAACTTCCCACAGTAACACCTGAACTGTGAGCCCCAACTGCTGACTGCGAACAGGGGTTTGTGCATGAGCAAGACCTCTTCATTTTTCAGTGGCCAAGGAGTATGAACCTTGTTTCCAGAAGGAACTAGAGTGTGCACAGACTTCTGAACAAAGTGCCAGATAAACTTCTTTTGGCTCCAACTTCCTTTGAGCTCCAGTTCAGTGGATTATCTCTTAAAAGGCATACAGACCTGCAGTAACAAAAAGGTGGATGAAATGAGAACTGTCAGAATTATTTCACAAAAATGTGTGATCATGGCAACAATCAAAATAACCCATGTGTTTGCACAGTACTAGAAGAACTTACTGTTTACTCTAAAAAAAAAAAAATCTGCATTGCCACAGGCCATTCCTCCATCTTTGTGACTTAAGGGCATGTTTTTTTGTCTCTTACTTTACAGCAAGCCAGAAAGCCCTATGATGTCCGAGATGTTATCGAGCAGTATTCACAGGGCCACCTCAACCTGATGGTGCGAATCAAGGAGCTGCAGAGGAGGTGTGTGAATGAAACCCAGTCTTGGTACCCCCTAAACAGCAGCAGGAGGATGTTTGTAAATTAGGCAGTGATTGGGGCCCACGGGTAAAAAACTGCCACGGTTAAAAGGTGCCATATCGGCTGGACTGTGCAAAATTAGGGAATATAAAATGGCATTTGCCTAAAGTTTTCTTTTCACACACGGAAGAAAAGGAAAAAACTTAAAAATATGATGATTGGGACTTATATGTATTACCTTAATCCCTGCTAACTGTGACTACAGACTGCAATCCCTATATGATAGGGGCTGTTTTACACCTGGAGAGTGCAATACTGTCACCTGCTCTGGTAGAATTGCACATAAGAGTCAACTAAGAGATGACAGATGCAACAAGAAAGCTGCAGAAGAGCAAAGAAAAGACAAATCAATGCTGAGCACATGGAAAAGTAATGGGCATGGTAAAACTTTACAGTGATTAAAGAAGCTGTAGAGCAATCTAAGTCAAATCCCATTTTGTGACTATATTCTTCATTTCAAACTACTCTTAGCATAAAGCAATTGCTTCACTCATGGGACAAACCAGAATTATTTGAACTTCACTCTGCTTGTTTGTGAAAAGGCCTTCCTGCTCCAGCTAGAGAGAGTGAAGATGCTGGTTCAGACTGATAAAAAACAAAAATGCTTCTTTTTGTTTTATAGGTTGGACCAGTCCATAGGAAAGCCATCTCTTTTTATCTCCGTCTCCGGTAAGTGAATACAAAGGATGTGTCTAAAATTAATCTGATGAACATATAATTAATGGAAAATACTTGCTAGAATATTTTCATTTTATTGCCAGATTTTAAAACTGTGCCAACTTGTGCTCTGAAGATTAAGCATTGGCAATAATATTTAGTCATCAACACTTTTAAATTAGGGTTGTTCTTACTTAGATTCTTAAAGCACTTACTTTCACTGAAGTCTTCAAAATGTTGGCTTAGAGTTTCTGACACTCACCATATATTCAATACATTGGTGTGCTAAGGTTACAGAGTTCCTAGAATATTTGTAATATTCACATAGATCTTTGATAGCTTTGAAAAGACACTGGAAAAGGAGCACAAAGGCTAAGTATGTTTGAGACAAGTTTGGCTAATGAAAACTTTCTGTTTATGTCATTTGAAAACTCATCTTTCTACATAGTTTATAGTGGGGGAAGAAAAGATAAAATGTTACCAAATGTGTTATTCAAGTTATCTGTAGAGTCCTTTGCCAAGTGGCAGATTGTTTTTAACTGGCAATTAAAACATTAACTAAATTGGGAACATTTTTGCTCTCTGTGGTTAAAGCATGGGACTAAGATTAAAAATGCCTGAAACTCAGGGCTATTAAAAGCCCTGGCATGGGCCAATGCTATAAAAAGAAACAGAAAACTACTTTTAAGAAATGGATCTATCAGCCTGGTAAGGGTGTTTGGTTACACAGTGTTGGTGGGCTAGTTAAACACACCCTGTTGTGGTTTGCTGCTATTTTGTTATACCACCATATATTAATTTGAATATGTTTCTTGTTCCACAGAGAAAAGCAAAGATCGAGGCAATAACACGATTGGTGCCAGGCTGAACAGAGTGGAGGACAAGGTAAGCCTCAGTTGAACTGGCAGTGAATGAGGACATGGTTTGTGATCGAACAGTGCTTGTTTCATAGGATGTGAAGGAAAATTCAACTTAAAATAGAGCTGAATGCCTGGCTTTTCCAGGTGATGGAGTCTAAATTTTTTGTCACAGATTGCATTTTTGGTTCTTGTCGTTTTAACAGAATAAGAAAAGAAAACAGAATTTAATTGATTTCAGTCTCTTTCGGGACTCACTTGGGTTTTCTATTTTAGATTGCATATATTGCGTATATCTCAATGCTCTACTTCCTTCCTCCACCATAGATAAAAGGCTCTGTTCCTTTAATAACTCAGTATATTGTGGTCCCTAAGATTTGCCTTTGATCTTTGCTCTGTTGTTTACATAAGTCCACCTACAATTCCGTAGAGAGGGAAATAGCAAACCTTGTTCCATCCTGGTTTTCATTCCTTATGATAAGTGGAGTTTCTCCTTCCAAGTGACATAAATCAAAAAAAAAAAAAAATCAGACTTGTTCTGTAATCACAAATTAACAGTTAAGTGCTTTGTAAGCCTTTACTTCAATGCTGGCTGTTGTTGAGAGAATGCATGACAGGTAGAGGTTGTGTCATTGTTAAAGAGCACCGGTTTGCCTATGCTGGTATTTAGGAAAGAAAGGAAGAGTTAAGAAGAATAGTTTGAATCTTTTACTCATCTCTTGGAGTGGGGAGGGAGTGAAAGCATTTCTGTACTTCAGAGTATTTCACTCATGTGTCTGACCTGTTCATTATTTATTAAGACTGAAACTTTTTCCTGAGGAAAATAACTATGTGGTAACCTTCATGAAGGTTTTGTTCTGAAGAAATACCGAGCAAATATTCTGCAAACTAAAGGAGGTGTGAGCAATACATCCCAAGGACTACAAACTAGCGCCCTGATCTGCACTGATTCACTTGTGACATGCCCATTCCTTACACATTTCTCCTGAATTACTTTAATAAACTTGAATGATAGTACTCAGGACTGCGCTTCACTCTCCTGGAAATAATGGTGTTTTAAAGGAAACAGGTTTCTTTTGGTATACAGGGGAACACAGAGGAAGAGTGAGGTAGAGGAGAGGAAGGTAGAGTGCATTTAGCACAAAAAAGAATCACTGTGCAGTACTCCCTCACATCTGTGGTTAATATGTGTTCTTACACATGGAAGCCCTTTCCAGAAAGTTTGGATTACATTTATTTATTTTCTCTCCATAATGTCAACTAAAAGTGTGGAACACTAAGAAATGTCTTGTGACTTGTGACAAAGAGCAATGACTTTTCAGTGTGGACAAATAATTCTCAAATGGCAGCTAAAGCAGCTTCTCAGTGCTATTTGTAAAATCTCCAGCGAGCCTGGGAAAGCCTTGGTGTTGTACTGGCTCAGAGATAAGCTGTTTGGGGGTTATTAATTACTCTTTTTTACATCCTTACAAATAAGTACACTGTGAATTTATAGTGACTGGGTTTTTATGTCTTGTAATGGGACTGTAAAACACTCCCTGTATAATTTTAGTATAGCTGGGTTAAATTTTAGCCTTGTTTTAAGTAACAGACCCTTCTTTCTTTGCAGTTGCATGAGGTCATCTGTGGTTTCAGAGTTGTATGTTATCTGCCCTATACAGTTAGTCCTATCTACAGGAATTTTATCTGAAAGTAGCTGAAAGGCTAAAAATAGAGAATTTCAGTTGGACTCAGCAAACAGTGGTTAACATAAAAACACACTGGCAATGCTAGAATCACATTTTGCTGCAGCTGTAGATGGTGGCCAAAGCTAATTTTTTAGTATTTTTGGTCTCAGAGATTGGCCCTCTCTTCGCATAAAGTACCTGGTGCTTGGTATGCTTTCAACATACAGTTAAATCCTTCCTGAACTGAACAATATATTAAGGATATCAGGTGGTTTTTAAGGTGACAAAATATTTTTAAACAGTTTCATCCCATTTCGTTTGTGCATTTATTTCCAGTCTTGGACTTCAGAAGGAGATATTTTTCAGTGCTGCAGGATAGTGTCAACATCTAAACACTTCTTGTGGATTTGAAAAATCTCCTGTAAGTCAGTGGAGGCCTAGGTACAGCCAGCAGTACAGAGGGGATGGCACCTAAAAGGGACATTTTAAAATAAAAAGCTTAAACAGCAGTGTATTGACGGAATTATACGCTTTATGGCAAAAACCTGAATTCTGAAGTATCAACATCAGCAAAATGTTGTGTTTTCTTCTGTAAATTTAGGAACATGTTCATTTAAGGGAGAGTCCTCTAATCTGTTCATCTTGTGCACTGAGGGAAACTTTGACCTTGTGATATACGCAGTTTGTGATCCTGAGCTTAGGGATTATTTCCTAACATGAAAAAGCCAAAGGGATGAATCACACTTGCAAGAACCTTCCTGCAGATTCCTTCCCACTGAATGCTGTACTTTTGGCAAGACACTGAAAAGGTGGTTTTGTGAATGTGACTGGAGACTGCACAGCCTGCTAGGCCTTCATGAAAAGAAATCTCACATGTAATCACGGCATATTTTGACTTTGCTGTTGTTCTGTGTTGCTTTCAAAGCTGAGAGTGGCAAATGCTGTGCTCTCCTAAAGGTGTCCTGCCATGCTGGGTGCAGGGGGCTGCCCACAGCCCCATCAGCTGTGGTCCAGTGGGAATGTACAGCAGGAGGGCAGCACCCAGGCGGGGCTCACACACCCTGCCAAGTGCCAGTGGTCCAAGAGCGTGCGTGTCGATACCTCAGGGAATGTTGTTGAGCAGGATTACAGCAGCAAATCAATTTATTTGTGGTGACCAGCCTTCTCTTTTCATCCTTGAAACATCTGTGAGTGACTATTCAGCCTACCCTCAAGGAACCTGGCCACAGCTGGCTTGCTACCAAGCTCAAAATCAAAAACAGTTTTTCCAGATGGGCCCAGCTGTGTGTGCACAGTGCCCTTCCTCCTCACACAGCGCTCTTCATCCTCACGCCGCAAGTGCTGCCTGCCAGGGGCTTAATGCTGGGTGTTCCCAGCAACTCCAGCCAGAAGCAAGCCCACAGCACACTTGGGAAATTCTGTGTCCTGCAGCTCCTATTTTCCTTTCACTGCACTAATTTTAGCTTGCCTATAAATGATTGCAATGCTAGCTTTTTAATTTTTACATTAATCTGTTCTTTTTCAGCCTTTTGCCAACCATTAATTTAGCTATAACAGGCGCAGTTTGCACTTCCCAGGTAATCAGCCAGGCTCACTGCTTTGGCTGCCCTAAGGAAATTCAGCCTTAAATATGGTCACTGCACAAAATCATCTACAATATGCAGTGAAGGCTAAAAGTAGCCAGTCCCTGGACTCTCCCTGTTGTCCCTACCAACCAGACTGCCCCAGATGTCTGTAGGTCCTGTCTGTGGACCTCCCAGAGTAGAATAACACAACCCAGATTTACAAAAAACGGAATAGACATTATGCTCTCTTTCTGTTGTTTTAAAAATAGAACTTAATCTTCTGTAATGGTTTGAGCACTTTAAAGTTTGCCTTTCAAGAATGTTTCTAGCAATCCAAAGCAGTTTTCTGGGTATCCCTTCTTATATACTCAGAATTGTTCCTGTATCTGACAGTAAGTACAGTATTACTATCAGGATTGCCAAGGTCATAATTATAATCTTAAAATAGTCTTTTTCAGTTACATGAAACATTAGGAGTTATGTTATCTGTTGCAAAATTTTGAATTGTAGAGATTTCTATTTGTACAGGAGACATGTGGTAGCGAGACGTGACACCTTTTAATGTGAATCAAACAGTTCTGCATGATAATATTAATTCCAAGCTTATACACATTTTGCATGCTTCTGGCTGAGAAGGTGAACCCTTACTTTCTAACCAGTACTAACCCAAAGAGCAACATAGGCATCATTGCATTTTTTCAGATTTACTTGTAGAGCAGATAGCAGCACTTTTAAAATCAATCAAAAACAGATCTATCACAGGAAAACATCTACCTAAAATACGTGCTGCTGTGCTTGTTGAGTTGACTCATGGAAATCTGAACTGATCTCGGAAACCAAAGCTGGAAGGCAGTGTACTTCTCATAGGCCTTTTGAGTTCATTTCTGTCATAAATGAAATGTAGATCTGTATTATGCCTCATTATTTGATGTTCCATATTTACAATCCAATGGGCACACATTAGATAGTTTAACCTTTTTATTAGAAAAGTATTATACCACCTACATCATCCTGAGTTCAGAAATACCAAGTTTCATGTTGACAGCCTGTTCACCTACAAGAATTCTTCATGTGCAGCCAGTTTTTCAATTTCATTTGAAACTGCTGCGTTACCTAATGTAGAATCAAACCTTGGTGGGTTTTTCCTCTATTTTTAATGTCATTCTGTAGCCTGGGAGCAGTTACTGTGCTTCCTAGGGTGGCAGAGCAATTAGTGTAAACTTCAAAAAGGCCCTTGCCTGATGATGCCCTTGTTGCACATTTTGGCTTTTTTTAAATTGGATAAAAATGGATTAATTGAATTCAGTTGAATAGATACTGATAGTAAGAGACTGACAAACCACCCAACTTTCTGGCCAGTGCTGGAAAGTGAGGTTAAAACCATCACTTGGAAAGATGGCTTCAGAAAGTGTCTGGCATGGAAATATTCAGCACTTTGCAGGCTGAACATGCACTAGGCATTTCAGGTATTAACTATTGGCAGCTTCTGCAATAGGTCTGTGAGTATTGCCTTCCCAATACTGAGAAACGGGACTAAAAGCTGTGGGTTTGGCTGGAAGTTTTAAAAGATATGTGAAATCAATAAAAATCAAAACAAGCACCACCAAGCAGTTACTCATCTTGTACGTAGTTCTTGCAATAATGCAGAAGTAATAACCTGAGGGATGTGGAGGAATATTGAGGCATATGGAAGATTAAGTATCCCTATTAATTTAATCCTTAGTCTTTTTCCAGATGCTGAAGTACAAGCATACGGAAGCAATTTCTGTGCTGAACTTTGTGATGGAGGATGCCCATTTTCTATAAATTGGACTACAACTAAGCACGTCCTTCAACAGCCTGGGTCATTAGGCAGCCTTACAGCCTTAAGCTTTTCTCTTACCAATCTGATAATATTTCAGTAGATAAGCAGTGAAAAACTACAGATTTCTGTGTCCAGTGTCCTATACTTCCCATCTTGCCAGCTACAGTAGTATAAAATTATCAGGTTGTCCTGGTTTTGCATTGATTGAATGCACACAGGCATACATGACAAAAAATGAAAACAAAAAATAATTGCTTGTCAGATTCACTGCTGCCAGAAGCTTCAGTAGCTAGAGTAGAAACAAACTGAGAGAGGGAGATCAGGCGAAGCCATGGAGAAAGACTCACTTGAGGACTATTAAACAGGATGTCTGTATGTAAACTCCAGTTTAGCAAGTACTTTAAACAGTAGTCAGGGATGAGTTGGTTAAAAAAAAAAGGAAAAAAACATGATTTTAGGCACATGTACTTTCTTACACTTATTTTTTTTTCAAGACAAACCTTGCTTTAGAAGCGAGACTGGGGAAGAGAAATTTGTTCAAGATACCCTTTTTATTCTAGACTTTCTACACAGCTGCTTGCTGCTGGATTTGGTCACCCAGCCTGCCTCATGGAACATTGCTGGGCCATACCTTGGGTCTGATCTGTTTACAAAGGCTGTGTAAGCAGCACCTTGTTCCTGTCTGGAGAACATCCATGGGAGGGTTGGCAGAGCCGTTCCTTGAAGACCACAAGGTCTTTGGGGTGGCCTTCACTTGCATCCATGTGTTAGCACAAATTTTACCTCTGTGAAGATCATTAGATCCCATCACTGCACAAATTAAAACCGATCAGTTTTTGCATAAATTCTGAAATGGTTTAATATAAACTCTGTTAAGTGCTACCTGTAACCTGTAGGAGAGTTGCTAGGTGTAGTAGCTTAGGTATAGTTACCTGCCCTGCAGAGCAATGTTGCAAGCACTTGTGGTGTTTTGTGGTCTGTTCCTAAAGTGTCAGCTCTTGGATCAGAGTAAGTGCGATTATATATAAAAATATATTTATGTAGTATTGTGCAAAAATAGCTGCAGATAGTGAGAGTACTGCATCTTACCAGCTTCTGTGCTGGAAATGACAGCGTACACTTCCTCAGCACTGAAAAATAAAGTCAAGCGATAAGATATATGATCTTTATTCTCAAGAAGACTGGCTGAAATTAGTTCAAGCTAGCACACAGAGGCTATGCTGGTACTCAAAAGCACTGATTGATTAAGCTCTGGTGACTCATTTGTGTGAGTTGTCTGCCATAGTCTTCTACAGACTTTATAAAGAGTAAAAAGGAAAAAAAAAAATACTCCTTAAGAGAATAATTCTTGTTTAAGTGAGTTTTGATAGATTTTATTGCAAATTTCTAGTGCTTGTGGATGCAGACAGAAGTTAGGAAGCATAATGCTGAGGACAGAGTGTAAACCTTTACAAATACAAAGCATTACAGATATACATACATATATATATATAATTCTTAACACTGGCAGTGGCTGTGTGCTTATGATCCACACAGCTGTCTGCTTGCTTATTAAAAGCAGAAATCTCAGAGGAATTTTAGCTAACATGCAATATATCCTATAAAATCTAGGAATTTGGGGAGGGGGGAAAATTGGAGGAATTAAATAATGCCTTGCCAGTTAATAATCTTTTAAACAATCTTCAGATTAGTTGCTGGCTTGGGAATCTGCTGGTGGTGTTTATATTTGAGTAGGTATGCAAGTGGATATAAGGTCTGCAAATGGGGATGACTCAATCTTTTATCAAACCACATAAAGACTGTTTTGTCTGGCATTCAAAGATAAACCCAAGCAAGATTTGAAACGTAGCCTCCATCATTCTTGTGCAGAGAGTGTTTACATTTGATGTGGAATGGAAATGCATGGTGCATATGCCGAGAGAGAATGTGGAACAGTTGTATGGACTAAATACCCTGTAGGGCTGATTAGAGAAAAGGGATTTAAGTGAACAACACGTGTGCACAGCATGCTACACAGACAACTTTTATTTGTCTTTCTTATAGGTGAAAGGAAAAGAAATGACCATAAGATCATCTCTGCTTTTTCTGGGAGGGTGTATGTGTGTTGCAGATAAGCGACCAAAAATCAATCCAACATAAATGGCAAACTTTGGATTTGATACACTAGGATGAACCTTTACTGAAATTAGATGCATCAAAGATGAAATTGTTCCTTGTGAAAAATCCGTTTTTAGAGTCATCTTGCTGGAATTAAAATACTTTATTTTCATTTGCAGTCGAGTATCAGAGAGGGAAAGTGGATGGAGCTGAAAGGACTCTATTCAGGCTGCAGTCTTTTCAGGGTTGGAATCTGTTCAGCTCTTGGAAAAGATTCAGAGAAAAGGGTGGTATACTCCCTTTCTTACACAATGTCCATACCTTCTGACACCCTATCTGCTCCTCCTGTTCCCCCCACCCCTCCCCACCCTCAGCTAAAAATTGCAAACCAAAGTTGGTCCAGGAAGAGAAACAGGAGAAGAAGCCTTTGCTGTCCAACTCCTACTTAGGGCTAGGGGGGGGTCAGAGGGAAGATAGGAAGAAAAACAGGCAGTCATTGAAAGTAGAATATGAGCACATGGTTCAAAATATACCTACCCCTCCTAGAGCTCAGGCAACCAAAAGGGCAAATATAGTTTTCTCAAATCCATTTCTGTTCTTGTGTCCCACCCACTGGGGTTGTCACAAAACTACAATTCACCTTTCAACAAGAAAATTAAGATTTGCATGATCACAAAATCTGTAAAAATCTAGAGCAAATATGATTACAACAAGAATTTACATGTTTTTTTTAAGTATCCCACTGTTTCAGCAGTTAGCACAGAGCTGTGAACCCATGTCAGAGGCTCTCTTTCTGTTCCAAACTAAGTGATGCAGCACTTGGTGGTTCCATCCAGCAGCCCCACCTGGCACAGTGTGATTGACCTTGTGTGCCATGGGTGTAACCGTCTGATCATCTGCCTCCCTTTGGTTAGACCTCTGTGGCAGCTTTGTTATTTCCATCATGGCATGAAAGCTCCTGCTCTGACAGGTTAAGCACACAAAATAGAGAAGGGAAGGGAGAAAGAAAAATATTGCTTCCCTGTTTTACAGCTAAGGTGCAGGAAGTGACTTGCCTGAGGTATCACAGTGGCATCTGTGGCACAGCCAGGAATTCAACTTAAGCCATGTCTGAGACTTAACCACAAATCAGCATTCCTTTTTTTTTGTTGTGTTTAAACGCCCCTCTAGTTTTGAATAGTTATATTGGCCAGTGCAGGGTTCAACATAATCATAACCTATTAATACTAAAACCAACCAGTACTTGAGAACAGCATATATAAACACATAAACCACACCAACCCAGCCAATATAAATGTACTGGGACTATTTTAGACACTGCATTTTAAATCATCTAGAAATTAATCTACTAACATCATTTTGTAGCCCAGGAACCTAGGGGTGGAGTGGACAGAACATGCTTAAATGACACAGAAACTGTCACACATATAGATAATTATGCATGTAGTTTTGAAAGCTAAACAAATTATATTAAATGCAGTGTTTTCACAGTCAAGCAGAGAGCAATATTCAGTGGAGTTCAAATATTCATGTAAGTTTCTATTTTAAAAGCCTTGGACCCAACATTGCTCGCCATTGACCCTTCCGTGACATCTGTTAATCTTGGGTTATTTCAATTTTTTTCTCTCTCTTTTTTAAGCAGATGACTCCACTTAAATCAACACTTGGTTTCCATTAGACAGATAGAAGGTGATTCACTTAGTAACGTGTGCATCTTTATCTAGTTAAGTCCTAATAGCCTTAATATATCAAGGAAGCTGGTGTGATTAACAGCACTAAAGGCTTTGTCAGACACTTCACCTAATAAATACTGCCCTTTGTCCAGTCATAGAAAAAGAGTGAACTAATAGATTGGGTTTCCAAACTGAAAATGTGTACAGCCTTGTTAAGCATTCTAAAATTATCCCTATAAAAATATATGTTGACAATAGGAGTTAGATCTACATCTCTGTCTGTGTTTGTACATGTCTGCCAATCCCAGTGTGCTTTGGCTCTTTGCCCTGCCTGGGCCTTCCTTTTTCTGCTTTATCATTTCATGATGCAGCCACCACTCGTGTATGATTTTCCTCCTGTTCACTTGCACTTGGGGCAGATTCTTTTGGCAGTTCTTTGTCTCTGGTTTTCATAGCTTATCTGTCCCAGAGTAGAGGGATGTCTGAGCATCAGTTTTGCTCTCCAGTTAGTGATGGCAACAGAGACATCGGACTTGGCTTGACCGTCATGTAGGACAATCCTGACAAATGAGGCAAACAAAACAAAAACCCCAAGAGTAAAACACATTCAAAGTGTCAGCTTGAATGGAGATGGGGTCTTGCTTTATCATAGCTGAAGTTGTCTGGAAAGTTTCTAGTTGTGCCACCAGTGTCTGTGAGCGCATACTGTGGTTGCTAAGGTACTGAGGAAAACCTTTATTCTGCTTCTATCTCAGGTTTCTAGAGAGCTTCAACCAGAGGAGTTTTACAGCCGAACACCTTAGAAAGGAAATGGTCAAGGGGAAGTTTTGCTTCTTCTCAAAAAGAGGCTGGCTGAGCCATAATCACAGATCCTCTTCCTCTGATGTTTGCTCCATGTTACAAAAAGGAATTTTGGCCAAGCTTTGAGATCAACCAGCCAGTCCCACAGAGATTTTGCCATAATCTCTCAGCAGAATTTTGGTATCAGAAGTGGGTGGGGAGGAACACAGTGCCTTTTCACTCATACTAGAGCTGTAGTTTCTGCTATAGCCCAGAGTTCATACTCTTTTGGATAACACAGTGCCCTGCAGGCACATTGTCCTGGGAGCCAGGGATCCATCAAGCAGCATTTGGGTGGCACTGCATCCACGCATGGCTTATCGGTGTGGGCATGATAGTCTGCAAACTTCCAGCTGTTTCTGGACTTAACATGGGTAGCACTGGTCCTGCTGTCTTTGCAGCACAGCTCTGATGATAGCTGACTTGACACAATGCTCACAATGAATGGGTCATTCAAAAGCTGCCCCAAGATAGCAGTTGACAAAGCTGGTTTTGAATATGAGCCTTCTGAATCTCTGTGCAGAAGAATTTATGAATCTCATGGCAGCTAAAAAAAAAAGAAAAAAAAAGTCAGTAGAAAGTAATTTCCTTTGAATAGAGAAAGGGGAGGAGGAGGATGTGGTGCTGCACTTGTGAATGAAAAGGACAGTGATTCTACAAACAAGGTCACCTTCATTTTGTTTTCTGTGCACTGGCTGTACAATTTCAGTAAAAAATCAGATAAAGAACATCACATCAGACCTGAAACAAAATGGGAACTCCTTTTGTTAATGGTTTGGAGTGGGGTTTTTTGGTCATGAGTAGTTGTGGTAAATGAAGAAAGCCCAGACTGATACATAGCCTTTGTCTAAGACCAAACAAATAATTTCCTTTTTTTTTCTCTAATTTTTATCCTTATTCAGTCCTGAGATGGCTGCTTTAATAAAAACTGACCAAGTGCAGTACTTCAGTTATTTTGATGGCTCCTTTTTTTCCACTTCCAGTGGAAGGGCTGTGAGGTAGGAGTAGGAAAGTCACAGCCTTTAGAAGGTCAGTATTTGCATATGATGTATCTGAAGGTATAATTAAGTTAGGACACAAGTGAATTCATTAGATACATCAGTGACTGCTACATTTATATTTTTCAAAGAGCTGCATGTTAGAGGAGTGTAAATTACCTGTGAAACAAAACCGTAAAAGCAGCTGACTTAGATTTTGATGCAGTGAAGTTCTTCCTCCACACACCCTTCCTGAGAGAGGCTTGTGCTGATTAATAACTGTGAAGCAAATAAGGGTTGACTTCATAAGTGCAGCAGAAAAACTTAAGAAAAAAGAATTATTCTGTCTTCAGAGACACTGAGAGGCAGTCAGGGAGTTGAAGTCTTTAGGATCTATGGCCTTCTTGCAGTGCAGAATCATCAAAATGTAATGGAATTAATCCAGCTCTCACTTGATAATAATTCAAGTTAATTTTTTTCTCCAGCTGCCCTGTGTTTCCCCCCAAGCTTTGACCTGTATTGTAACCTTAAAAAGACATCTTCAAACATCTCAGCGCCTGAGTAAAACCTGGGGTGCTCGTCTGGGCTCTCTCAGAGCTCCAGCCTTTTCATCTGTGTGGATGAGAATATTCTGATTTTCAGTGCTGCTGGGATTTTGGATATTATCAGTGACCAACAGTGAAACAACAGAGCAGAAGATTTGTGTGCTATAGATTCCTAGGCTTTTAAACATAAAATAAAAGCAATGTAGATACAGCAGTAATGAAACAGGTATTTTCTGTGCTAGATAAATTACTAGTAGATAGCTAGGAGAACTCTAAAAACAGAGAGAGAAAAAACAGAGAACTTAAGAAACCATTTAAAAAAAAATGTTTCTACATTCATTTTGTAGTATGATTGTAGTGAGGGGAGGGGAAAAAAGGAAACCAGTTACCAAGATGAGTTATTAGAGGTAAATTGGGTTAAATGTAAGTCCAGAAGAATATAATGTCTGCATACACAGTACTATTTTAAACATTTTGTGTGATGTTTTGATCAC
The DNA here is from genome assembly GCF_029207755.1 of Chamaea fasciata. Lineage (NCBI taxonomy): Eukaryota > Metazoa > Chordata > Aves > Passeriformes > Sylviidae > Chamaea > Chamaea fasciata. Next base: position 15,223,219 of record NW_027094092.1, on the reverse strand, counting down.
TGTTTCTTCTGGAGGAAGCTATTGCTAACCTTGGAAAAGACTGGCAGGTTAACTCTAAATTGAGATTCCTTGTAGTATAAATTTTTAAAGTCTATTATTAATCCACAATAAAAGTGAATATTTTGAATAACTTAAGGGATGCCTGTGGAATACGTACATACTGGTCACACTCAGAAATGCTTTCCTTTTAGGACATGGGTGGAAAAGTGTAGGAACAGGACCAATATTTTAGTCAGTAAAGCATCAAGGAAGCTCCTGGAAGAATATGGTATACATTAGTTTAAGGGACAGCTAGATATCTCTTTGAAATTATCTAAGAAAATTCACACAAATTACAGGTGGTGTGAAGGTAAGGGCAGAGACTGGTTTAATTAGAGATTTAATTAAGGATGAAATTGTATTAACTGAGCTGAGCTGAGCTGAGCTGAGCTGAGCTGGCAATTATGAGGCAATAACTTATGGAATGGGGATCTTCCCTCCTTCAGGCTCACATGAGGCTGAGGGAGCTGGGGCCAGAGTGTGTCTCCTCGCTGTGCTGGTGAACACGTGTCTTGGACCCTGTGACATTTGTGAACTTGCAGCAGCTTGAACCTTGATTCCAGCCTGGATACCAGAGCAGCTGGAGGGCATTGTAAAAAAACCCAACAACTGATGCCAGCAAATAAAAAAAATCCTTTCCAGTTTCAAAAAAAATTGTCTGGGGAAGCGTCAGAGCACATCCAAAATCTCCCTGGGCGTTGTCCCAATTCTTAGTGATGCAGAAGGGAGAAGGTAACATGGAAAGCATTTGAGAGGGCTCTCTCTGCAGGATGACGCATGTGCATGTGTGTACAGACTCTTGCTTGCCTCTAGCAAACCTTGAGCTCAGGGAATTGTAAGCTTTTGTGACCATTTTATACCCAAAAGAAGCAGAAGTTCTTTTACAATGAGAAACGCCATTTTCTTCTCCTTTGCTGTAGAAAATCCCCCTCTCCATTGAACCCGAGAAATTTGCACTCCGTAGTAAATAATAATGAGGTTTAGTGTAAAAGACTCGGTTTATTTCCTCCCCCCTCCCAAGCTTCCTTTCATTCCTTCGGAGGTTTGTTTTGTACTCAAACGAAGCTGCGAGATACACATTGAGCAGGAATCAAAGTGGTGCTTTCATGGCAGTGCTGAAGCTAATCACTTGGCTTGCTGCTACAGGCATCTGCAGGCACCTTGAGCTGTGCTACAGTAGTGTGCTGGCTCTGGAGGCTCAGCTATTTTAAATCATAATAGTGACACAGTGTGCATGCCTTCTTTCAAAGAGCCTGGGCAAGCCACGCTGAGTTGATTTTCTTGGCACGCTGTGTACCTATAATTTTGTCTTATGTTTTGTAATGTCGGTATCTGGGCACAGAATCAAAAAGCTCCACTGAATATATAGGATTTTTTTTTTCTTTTTCAAAAGAAAAACACAACAAACAAACACATTCTTTCCAACAGCTATAGATGTTTAAGAACAAAGAAAGTTACTGGAGAAAGAAAAAAAGGGAAAAGAAACTTCATGGTTGTGGGAAATGTTTTGAGGTTTTTTTGGCAAGACTGTCCAGGTGTTTTCTTAGTGATTTTTTTCTGCCATGATTTTGGTTCTCTGGTAGTATTCTAAAGTGACTGAGTTACTCAAGATAGTGAGAAATAATTTATAACCTTCACCTGAAAAGCCATGTACGTGCTCTGATGAGCTGACTTACTCTAAAAGAATTGTCTAATGGTCATAGTTTATTCTGTGTTGATTTCCATTTTTTGTAGTGTTCAAGGAAGTAAAAGCAAGACAGGAGGATCTAGTTCTTTTACGCCCCACTTCAGGTCCCAGCAGCCTGGTTTTCCAAGGTGGTGGCAGACACCGTGGGGCCTCAGCATCACTGAAAAGTCAGCTCTGCTCTGGAAAGGAATTTGATGCCATGTTGCCTGTACAGGGCCAAAGAGGCAGCTGCTTTTCACAGTGAGGACACTGAGCACCTGAAAAGCTAAACCTACCCTTGCTAATCTCTATGAAAACAGGAAGAGTAGAGTTCAACAAGGTTCTCAAACAATCTGTAATTTAGGATAATGGTGTAATTAACCTCGTGATAATATCATGAAATGGGTAAGTGTGGATGTGGCTCCATTCAAGTACAAACAGAAGACCCAACTTCAACTGCAAAGTAAACATGAGGGACCTTTCTGTTCCTGTTTTCTATTCATTGTATGAAATTGGTAAATGCCACCTACCTATGCTATCAGGGATGAGGCTGAGGAATCACACCTTCTGAATACAAAGTAAAGAAAGAGAATATGTGAGGTGTTATTGGCAGTTTTTTGCTAGAGATCCACCACAGTAGTTTTGGAGTATTACAAATGAGAATTTTTTGTGAATGGATTTTTTTGGCCATCTAACTATTTCGTATGTATTGAAAAACTGCTGTCATCAAAAGCGTCCCTAGTTTCTCAGTGATTTTTTTTTCTCAACTCTGAGGAAAGAGCTTTTCCCTACCATAGGAATGTTGCCATGGTATGTTGCACCCATTTTTTCTCTTCTTCCTTTTTACCTTAGATTTGTCTATTTCCTGTGCTTTCTCTAAGCTTTCCAGTTTGACTGCTTCTGTCAAAGGCTTTCTGAAGTTGTCCTTGGTTTTCAGAGGCAAGAAGAGGAGGATAGCTTGGTTTTGGTTCATGGTAGTCAGTAGACCCAAAGCTGTTCCAAAAGTGTGTTTTGCTTCTAGGCAAGAGGATTTGATTTCAGAAAATTAGTCTCTCTAGCTAGTTGTAGGGAGGCAGATTGGTTAAAGTTTACAACCTCTTTTTGTTTAGCCCCTGGAACAGGGCCATGGAGTCTCAAGTTTCCTATATAAAGAGAGATCTGTACTCGGTCAGAAGGTAACCAGGCAAGGTACATGAAGGGTGCAGGGTGAATGACTCTTTCAACAATGAAATCAGTTTGGGGTCTTTAAGATCCCAGCAGTGAGTTGTTTCAAGACCGTGTTGAGCAGGCAAAATTCATAAAACCCTCAGAGGGCCAAAATAACCACCCTTGAGAAAACAAAACAAAACTTCAGAAAATACTAAACAGCAAAAAAATCCCTACAAATCTGATAATCCTTATGAAGTTCTCTGGCTCTCGGGAAATCAGAGGAGGTGAGAGCTATTCATGTCTTCATTTCCTTCCCAGTGAGTCCTGTGTGCTTTGGCTGTTCACATGCAGGCCCATGGTGTATGGTATCTCATGAAAAATATCTTGGTGCTCTGTTGTTCTGGGGGCAAATGCACCAACACACCTTGAGTTTGAGGATTAGGGGTCTTAAATAACCATTCCTGCAAAAGAGGATTCACCATGCTCCCTTCTTCCTGACGCTGAAGGTGTCACTATACAATTAGTAAATCATATTCATACATTACTCTAGAGGTCTCAGGCAGAAAAAAAAAAGAGAGGAAGAAAAGAAACAGACTCTTGGAAATATTGAGTTCAAGTAATAGCAGACTTGACGGCATTATGAGACATGGAGTAGTGAAGCTTTGTGTTTTTATCATCTTGTTTTCCTGATTTCATCAAATTAGTGAGAAAACTTGTTTGCTTTGCTCATTTTTCTGTTGGTAGACTGTTGCCTTTCCAGCAACATGCTATTTGATTCTTTTCTTTCGCAGTAAATTACAGAATAAATTCCATCAAGAAGAAAAGAAAATGTCAGGCATCTGATTTTGACCATCTTTCCTCATGGGTTAGGGACGTTTGCAAATTGTCTCCATGTAAGTCCATCCTTGAATATCAGCAAGTTAACTGCCCCAGCACAGCAGTCTCAACTTTGCCATTTTCACTATGTAGCTTTAAAACATTAGAAAACTTCATGTTGCAAAACATTAGAAAAAACATTAGAAAACTGTACCTGAGCATAAATGTCACCAAAGCAATGACAGTTTATTTAGAAAACTTATGAAAGCCCCAGTATTTCTGGAGTATTTGTGGGACCTTGTTTATGGTGAAACTGTGAGGCTGAGGCCTGGATTAATTTCACCTAATCTTAGGCACATTGAAGCACAGCACTAACATCCCTTTCCAGGTAGCTGAGAAGGTCTTTGTCATCAAGGCAGCTTCCGCAGAGAAGGTGGGGTGAACCCAGTCCTGCTGCAATGTGCAGTGGGGAGCAGCAATTGCCGGGTGTCTCTGTGAGGTCCTGGCAATTTTCTGCCTTCGCTCATGTTACAAGAGGCTCCATTGTGAGCTGGATTTTTGCAGGGTGCTCCGTAGATGGTCGTTCTTGCAATGAAACTTTTCCAGAAGTAAGCATTCCTTGGTGCTCTTTCCCCTCTCAGTTTCTGGTTTTCTAAAGGTACATCTGATACAAAGCTGTTCAAATATTTGTCTTTAAACAAATGGGCTGGACAAGTGCTCAACATCAGGGAGAGAGCACTAGGTTTTCCTGATATTGATTGGTGCCTGTTTTGTTGTGATTTTTATGGAATACTAATTACTTTTTTGTTGTTGTTGTTCTATGCTTAAGCTAAGCAAGAAATAGGTATAAAGTCTGGTTCACTAAGTGTGTGAGGTGATGCCAAGCGGTGTCAAAGAGTCCTTTTCTGGCAACAATGGACTGTTGTTCAGTATCCTCACACAGGTTAACCACAGAGCTGCTCCTGAGAATCCTTTTGATTTATGATGACATTGTTGGCAGCAGCAGAAAGCCCTCTAGCAGTGCTTTCCACAGTGCTGTCTCAGCAGTTTCTTAGATACACACACACTTAATATACGTATTTATAGCAGGGAATTCTGGCCCAGTTCTAGAATTCATCCTGTTTTTCTTTGCACTTGAGTGATGTTTATTCAGCAGTAATGTATCTACCTACGTCTCTGGTTGCAAATTTAGTGTCTCTACAAATATCAAAACTGTTCTAGCCAGAACAGCCCTGGGAAATGAATGAAATTAATTATATTGATCCTCTGCTGCAAATGCCTTGCAAGGAGGAGTTCCCTGAGAGGGAAAGAGGCAAGGAATTCTGGTTCTGCAATGATACAACTTGTCTTAATAAAGCACATATAATGGCATTAGACAAGCAGCTCTGAATTCACATATGCAATAACTATAATACAATTTTTATTTGTCATCAGAACAGAGCTTCCGCTATGTTTGAAAGACATGACTTTTCCAAATTCAAGAAAAATAAAAGGCCTTTGATCTGCATTTAGCGGAATTTGCATTAAAATGTTGATTTCCTGTAGTATCATTCTTGGTGCCTTCTTTCTACCTTTCCCTCTGTCCCCCAGGAATTAAAGAAGCTCTGCCTTGCCTTGGCTGATATATGATCTGTCCTTTATCTTTTTCTTACTCCTGTTCTCTTCTTGGGCAAAAAGTCCCAATGAAAACTACACAAATGTAGAACTCATGAGATTTGTATCTTCAGCGTTTATCTGAATGGGGTTTTTTGAGGGTTTTTTTGGTTGGTTTTTTTTCTATCCCCCCCCTCCCCCGCCCCCCAGTCTTTGATTTGTCTAGAACAAGCTACAGTTTTTCTGTTCTGGGGCAGTAACATAGTGAAATGTTTTGCCAGTATTGAGCTACACACTGTATAACACCAATTCCTAGAAGGCAGCCTGTGGGCTGTGCTCAGGTCCAGTCAAGACCAGGAAGAGTCACATAATTCGGACTCTTAATCTTTTCTTCTAGTTTGTGAATGCAGAAATGAAGTGAAAGCACACAAACCGCCTCTTTGTTATTATATTGGTATTTTATGGCATCTTGTAGGCAGTCAGTGCAGAATAACCAGGTTAAGGATAAATGATGACCAACAGGAGAGATAAACGTACATGATCACAAGTGGGATGGAAAGTACTGGTGAGGCATTCCTGCTGCTGACAGATGTGTGGGAATAGCCAGGCTATATCCAGGCTACACCATGTTTAGCTCCAGATTCTTCCTTTGGGGACAAGTCCCACAGCATATCATGTGCAGGCACCAGAGGCCTGACCTTTTCTTCCATTATATCACTTCCTATTATGATGTTGTCCAGGATCTTAATAGACTTCTCAAAGAAATAATTTAATACCACCAGGTGAAGAAACATTTCCTTTTTAATTTTGCAAAGCCTGTTGCAGTTAATATCTAGGCATGACTAGATTTGGGGTTTTCAGTTTTTTCTTGAAGAAATTCTTATAGGATGTAAGTGACTAATAAAATTCTATTGTTGGATGAAGAAAGTCCTTGATTGATTATCATTCTGCCTTTCTAAGGGTTTATTTTCAATAACTTGCTTGACACAGTAGGATTTTGAAAAACGCTGAGTTCTTTCATACTGTGAAATTATTCCTGGTCACACAGTGTATTAAATGCAACATAAAGTCTCCAGTAAAGAGCATACTGTAACATTCTTACAGAGATCTGTGATGCAGTTCTGAAGCTCACCTCAGCCACAACGCTTTTTTTCCAGGTGCTCCCCATTGTCTTTTTTCTCCTGTTTTTCTCTTGTTTACATTTGAATGGGAGGGTTTTTTCTGCCTTGTCTGGGCTCAGACAGGATTAATTGGCAGTGCTGGGAAAGACTCCTGCTCTCACTTGTGTTGATCTCAGTCTTGGCATCACCCCCACCAGGCCTGAATATCACACAAAGTGAAAGTCCTGGGGTTTTGCTGCTTGGGAGCATGGGCTAAATGACTGCTAAAGGGTAAATCACATCCTTTGCCCAGAATCTTGTCTTATCAGAATTAGGTTTTCTGCTTCAGAAGATGGAGGGCTAGAGCTTTTCCTAAAAAGTCTTTTGTTTGGTTTTTTTTTTGGTTGTGGGGGGTTTTTTTGTTTGTTTTGGTTTTTTTGGTTTTTTGGTTTTTTTGGACTGAAATTCATTTTTTGTTGACATTGCTCTTAGAAAAGGCAATTAATTTGTCTGAGGTTTCAGAAATCTTTGATATTCAGCATTAAGGAAATCAGGCCCAAGGGTTGTACTTTGGCAGAACTACTGAAGAGTTATTTCACAGGAAATATGGGATAGACTATACAACTCCTAATGTATTTGTTACAGCTTTTCTTATTATCTCAGAGTACATCTGATCCATACTGCAATTTTAAATATACGTTTTGATGATGATTATAAAACCTTTAACAATTAAGCACATGTCAGATGCTAACTGAATGAGGAAATGCAATGCCCTCTTAAGGATCTCATTATATGAGCATAGAAGGTGAGTTTTCTTGTCTGTCTTTTAAATCCTGTAATAATTTCTGCTTCCATAAATGCACTGTTGGTGAGGTGATATTATTTATTGGTGAACAAGAAGTTTGCTGCATTAGGTAAATAGGGATGTAATTCCAGGAAAGCTCAAAAATTAGGATGTTTTAGTGAAATGAAAAAACGGCTCTCTGCTAAGAGTGCGTGTGTGTGCATATTCATGTCTAGCTAAGTGTGAATTTGGTTTGGGTAGGAAAAATAAATGAATAAGTAAATAAATATAGCTATGAGTCCCTTGAATCTGTCCTGGTCCCCTTGAACTGTGTCAGACAGAACATCCCTGTCCTAAGCACAACAAAGTGTCTGCCAGGGTCCCTGTGCCTGCTTGTAATCAGCCGGACAGCATCTGCAGGGGAGGGTGAGATACAGTGCAGATTAAAAAGCAAAGGGGAAGCCAGGATATAAAAGAGATTAAAACAAACTTGCTGTGAGCTACTGTTGAGGGTATTTCTACAACAGTTAGGCTGAGTAAGAGTATCTCAGTATTCATAGTGTCCCAGAACAGGTCAGGTTGGAAGGGACCACAGTGACCTGGTCCAACCTCCTTGCTCAAGCAGGGCCATCCCAGAGCACATGGCACAGGATTGTGTCCAGACAATTCTTGGATATCACCAGTGAGGGAGAATCCACAACCTCTCTGGGCAGCCTGTTCCAGGGCTCAGTCACCTGTCCCTTCATCCAGGTCATTGATGAGTAAGTTAAACAAGACTGGACCCAGTGTTGAACCTTGGAAGACACCACAAGTGACAGGCCTCCCAACTAGACCCTGTGCCATTGATTCCAACCCTCTGGAATTAAGGGTGATGCAATGCGGTGGTGCGTAAGAATCAGTCAGCTGTTTTCAAGATTGTTTTCACTCCAACTTCTCGTGCATAAAACTCATTTATCTCAATATGACTACAAGCAGGCTCAAGAAAAAGGCAGTAAGTTTCTGGAACTGGCTCTGAAAAGCACCAAGAACTGAGCAGAGAGAGCTGTATTTTACCTTTAATCTAATGGAGACATGCTCTTCTTTACCTACTCCCCTGAAACATGAAAAAAATAAAAGGCACACGAATGGCAAAATTTAACAAAGGCAGAGAGTGGACATCAGCATAATACAGAATTGCTTGGCTTTTGCTTACAAGTTTGGCTGAAGCACAAGTAAACAATTACACATCTGTTTATTTAGGCTGCTTTAACCCACCAGACTCTGCTGACCTTCCCTGCAGCAGGTTGCTTTCTCCAACAGGTGTAAGTTTAAGGTGTAGTACATTTAATGTGTAGTACATTTCAAGGTTATTTGTTCATTTTTTAAAAAAAAATGTTTGAAAGAGAATATTCTCAAGTTTAATTCATCACACTTGGCTTTAATTCATCAAGGTACTTAAGTATGTGCCATGTGTAAGTATAAATGATTACTGTCCACTTCAGTTGGAAGTACTGTTGCTTTAGATTTATGTTCTGCTTGAGTAGCTTGTTGAACAAAGGTCATCGTTTGTAGTTAGTTTTCTTTTTTTTTTCTTTTCCTAACTTTAAAAACAACTCTGACTTTACTGTTTTTAAAAATCTTCCAGCTTTTACAAGGAGAGTGGAATCACAACTGCCATGGCCTTTTGTCCCTGCGTATATAAATCCTGCTTAGTGTGTGAAAGCAGAGGACCCTAACCACATGCCCAAAAATCCATGTATGTCTAGAAATTTTTAACTTTCTTATCTTTGGTGATAAGGACCAGACAATTTGCCAGGACAAAAACTTCAGATTCCCAAAGATCAGATCACTGCAATGAAGTCAGGGCTAAACAACTTCACTTTATGTGCCAGTAAGTTACGTCCTATAGTGTTGATTGGTGAAAAGCAGCAGTCTCCTGTGTCCCATTTATTTATGCAGGACTCATGAGATTTCCTTCCAGTCCTTTACTCACCAATCAGCACTGTTGTATAGGATTTAGGAAGTCACTGATAAATCTCACATGGCAGTACAGACTGATGAGAATGGGGTATGATTAAAGCTGGAAGTGCTTTTCAGGTGTCTGCAAGGTACATCCATGTGTAATTTTTCTCTTATTTTATGTAATAATAAAGTTTTGTCACATTTTAGTCTTAGGACCAGATCCCCCATGATGAAAATAATTGTGAAGTTCTAGTTAGTAAGAAATCCATAACAAAAGTAAGAAAGTCACTCTTTTGGGGTGTGTAATCTTTAGAGTAAGATGAGTTTTAGGCATCAGGATAGTGCTGTAAGGTCTTTCTGGAGCCTTTTCTTCTCCAGGCTGAACAATCCCAGTTCTCTCAGCCTGTCTTCACAGGGGAGGTGCTTCAGACCTCTGATCAACTCAGTGACTTCCCTCTGGACCTGTTCCAACAAGTCCACGTCATTTTTGTGTTGAGGCCCCAGATCTCCAGATGGGGTCCCAGAAGAATGAAGTAGAGGAGCAGAATCACCTCCTCTGACCTGCTGGCTGCAATTCTTTGGATATAGCCCAGGATATTGTTGGCATTCTGGGCTGGAAGCATGCAGTGCTGGGTCATACTGAGCTTTTCATCCACAAAGTCTTTTTTCCCCAGAGCTTGTCTTGATTCATTCTCTGCCCAGCCTGTATCTGAGCTTGAGGTTGTCCCAGCCCACATGCATCAAATTCATGGAAATGTTGTAGAATTAAGTTGTTTGGTTATGTGCAATCCGTGTAAGTTTACAGTGGAGGGAAAAACCCCATGAGCTAAATTATTGTGAACTTTATGTTTGAACAACCAAAGTCTTTAATTTAAAATGAAATCTCTATTTTACTGAAAATATGAGGTTCCTTCAGCAGCTTCTTCCTAAAGATACAACCCACAAAGGCTTGAAATACTGAAAATTGAAAACAATAATAATCACAGCTATGAAATGGGAAATTCTGCATTTAATGTGATTATATCAATATCTGTCACTTCTTCCTAAGCCAACCATGGCATGTCTTTCTGTAGTTTTCCAATGAAAGCATTCATCTGTGTGCTGGTACATAATCTGGCATTTCTCCCATCTGTTGTCTGGATAATGAGTTGTTGTGGGTTTTTTTCTAAATGTAGTAATTCCTTGTCCATCAAAAATAGTTATGTTAAATACATACTGAGTTGGAGCTATGATGCTCAGTATTTTTCAGTGAATAGTATTGCATGAACAGTTTCACAGCTGTACCTCTGAGCTTTTATAGCTGCCTCAGAGTCAAAAGAGAAAGATGGGAGAAAAAGTACAGTTAATCTACTAACTGCTGACAAAGTCTCCAGATATGCAGAGAATGGGAGTTGCTTCAGGAAGGCAGAATTTCCATTTTTACAGGGTGTTTCCAAAGACACCGCTTCTGCCGTCTTCCCCTTCCCATAGTCACTTTGATTTAAAGGAGCTTAAGTATATCCATGATTGCTTTGAGCCCTACTTCAGCTCACATCAAAGTGTGTAGAAAAACTGGCAATTAACTTTAAGGTTGTAGGATCGTGACCTTGCTTCTAAGATCAGAAGTAAGATCACAAGTAGCAAGTTAGGCAATGTTATACTTCAGGACATTAGCACCTATAAAGCCAGTATATTTCAGTGCTTGTATTCAGCTCTGAGGGGAACTGGTCACTGATTTCAAACGTCTCAGTACATTTTTCAGATTTTAAGTTATTTTTACATTTTTTTCCTAAAGCTATTTGAGAATTTTGTGCCAGGAAGTTTTAGTATGGTACTTTTCCCATCAGAAAAAAACAAGAAGTGAAATCCCATTTTGCAATGCATACTTCATATTTGTAAAAGTACTTTTTTGTTAAAACACTTAAATTTCACTTGAGGGATCAGTCTAAAATTCTGTTGACCGGGCAACTCTGACTGCTGCTTAAGTGCCATTTAGAATGTGTCCAGAGGTCAGCTAAGTCTGTGCTGGCATGTGCATGTGAGCTGCTGTCTTATGTAATTGCTGTTAGGAAGGCACATCTTCATTCTCCCAGCCCATCAGGTTGACCTTATGAATTTTTGTGCTGTAGGGCTGGTTGGTGAAGTGCATAAAGGTGAATATATTTCAGCTAAAGAGCATGGTCTGTCTAAGGTGGTGGGGGGGAGCTGACCATTGGAACTGCTTTTGCCAAGGACAGCTCTGCTGCTCCAGGTGCACATTGTGTAATGTCTTGCCAGTCCCATAAATAGTATCAGTGTCTATTTTACTCATTCAAAAAGGAGTTTGTATTCCAAGATGACACCGTGGCACTTTGTGTTTGGAACTGGTGTGTATTTTGCCTGCCAGATAAATGCAATGACAGTCTGTTTTCCCATGGGAATTGTCGTGAGTGGACTCATGACCATTTCTGTGCAAGTGTGAGAGCTGCAAGAGTTAGATGCTGCATTTCCAAACACACTGCTGTCTTGAGGACAAGCTGCTTTTACTGGAGGAGGTGCAACACCACTTGAAAAGTATTGGTTTCTTTAGGGACATGAAGTGCTAACATCAAAAAGTCCCTCACTTGGGCTTGATGTGCTTTTCATTAAAGCTCCTTGGAGGTCAAAAAGTGCCAGACAGGGTCCCAGAGGCACAGAGCAGAGAACAGAAGAACTCTATGAAGTTTACATGACACAGAAACACTTTCTGCATATGGCTTTGCACAGAATACTCACTTTGAAATATTTTTCCTTACATAAAAATCACTTTTTTTTTTCAAAGTGCAATCACTTCTAAGGAGCTATGTGATTTATTGTTTGTCCTGTACATTTTCTTTGCTTTATAGAATATTTAATTAGCAAAGGTCCTTCTGTTTCTGAGCCTTTTGAAACAAGTTCAGGATCTCTCTGACAGCTGCCATTTTTTATGCCCTGATACCATTACCTGCAGCAAATATCTGCTGCTCAAGCTTGCTTTTCTCTGATCCTACTCAGTCACGAAAGGCAATGGTGGTCTCCCTGCTCCCCGCCTTGTCTGCTGCTTTTTTTTTTTTTTTTTTTTTTTTTAAGCCAGATGGTGCATGCCACATGTAATTTGTGTCAAAATCAGTTAATACTGAATTGCTGCAGCACTTTTTTTGTATATGGTGGATCATCTCATAACAGTTGATGTATTTCACAACTGGTTTTGTTGTAGGACAGTAAGTGCACTCTGAAAGAAGCAGGTACTCCATCACAGAGACTCAATGTGATAAGACAGCTCTGTCTTATGCTATCACTATAAAAATGGTGATAGTATTAGTATAGATAGCATTACTTTCTTCCCGTAATCCCAACGGAATGTCTTTGTGAGAGTTGGAGGGAGGTGCTACTTCTCTCCCCTTCTGGCACTTCAGTAGATATTGAGAATCTGCATTGTCATCTGGTTAGCAACAGCACCGGCATAAAACGGATTTGTTTCCACTGGGCAAAATCTATAAAATTAGACTTTGTTTTCATTAAATCTGTTATTTGGGTTTGCAGCATGATGGATTACGACTAATTCCAGTGCAGCTGAAAAGATTATTTTAGAAGACAGTGAACCACAACAAAGGCAAAAGCTTGTGTGGAAGACATGGTTGGCTTTGTGGCAGGAGTTACGTAAAGGAACAGTATATTCATGCATGACAACATCCTTTTCAGAGGGAAATGGCAGGAAGATTAAATAGAGTAGATGTTACAACACGTGTTTAAAGTACTAAAGTAGGCTCCTTGCCTCAGTAACATATACTTTGATGAGAAGAATTTGAGATCATTACAGACGATAGAAGGTGAAATGTTCATGGCAGAGACTACAAAGCAGCGACATTTCTTTTGCAGGTGGTTGAGCGTCAGTGTTTATTAGTCATACATCACAGGAAAATCCATTTTGGTAACGTAAATAACTGGTTGTACGTTCACAAAAGCAGAGTAAAGTTATAAAATCAAGATGTTGGTTGTAGCATTATTCTGTAGTACATCTAACATGCTTTCCGGTCTGAATGGAGGTACTGGCGTTTTTTTAGTTTCAGTCTTACATTACTTAATTAGATGAAACATGTTGCAGTTTTTTGTGCGGTTTCATCGTCTCAATTATATAAAAAATTAAGAACCCAAGGACTTGTATTGATGGTTAAAACCATTTTTCTACTAGTATATTGTTGGAATCCTGGATAGCTGAATGTAATAGGTGAGTATGGTACATTAAATTATTTGGTCTTGCAAGGTGCTAATCATTTCTTCTATATGATTATTAGAAAAGTGCCTTTCTTTCCTACCTAATCTGTTTGCAGAAAAAAAAAAGTATCTAATTATATCTGTTCTGTGCAGTTGGCCACAGAAGTTGTAACAGATAAAAAAATCCTACATATGTGACCCAGTGTTTGTCACTGGTGGAATAGACTGGAATCCTTCAGGACAGCATGGCAGGCTCTGATATCCTTCTAAAACTTATTATCCAAAAAGGTGTGTTATCAGCCTGAAAGAGGAAAAGAAATTCACAGTATTCATTGGTCACCAATGTTTATGAAAATAGGACCTTGAACAGTCAGTGTGTGTTTGACCTTTTGACTTCCAGAGAATTCCTGGCAGCTTTGTACAACCAAAGGATTGTTTACGCTGGGTGTACGAGGCATTCTGAGATTGAGCTGTGATACCAAGAAATACCAGGAGTTACTACGTAAATGATTCAGATTAAATAAAAGAACAAAATGCCAAAATATACTTCAATGTCTACGTAAAATTTGTAGCACGCTCCTTCGTCTACATCTGTATCTGCATCTGCATCCAACTGGCAGAACTTATGGGTACCTTTTGTATATAGCTACATTTACCTGCATATATTTTATAAAGTAAATATATAAAAAACCATATATCTATATATACACACATATATATTTATTTCAGTAATTGAATTGAGAACATTTGTGAGGGATGAAATTAGATCTTGCTTCCAAAAAAATCTGTTTTTAAATCTTACGGCTTTGTTATGGTAGTATGTTTTATGTTACATGAATTACGCTCTTTAATGTGAATATCTGGAAGATACATTCACCATCGGATTTAACTTGCATTTTGGAATGTCTACAGAAAAAGGATCAGCAGAGCAGTAATAAAAACCAGGCATTTAGTAAATTTTTTTCTGACACATCTGTGAGCAGTAAAGAGACACAGGGTTTTACCAGTCCTGAACATTCAATCATAAGTGAAACTTTACAACTGCAGTAACAACAGCACTGTGAAAACATTCACTGGATTGCCACAAACTCTCCACTTACTACTGAAATCCTTAGATAAATATTGAATGAAATTTCTTATTGCAAGGCATGGCAAAGGAAAACAAACACACTTTCATATCCACTTTTTTCGCCTCCAAGGTACATCAGGTGACATGGAGGCATGTTAATTGAAGTTGATTTTTAAAGGCTTGATTTCCAGGCTCTGAGTTGCTACAGGTGTATCTCTCTTGTGGTTACTAGGAGTGAAGAACTGAGGTTGTCAACATAGCAAAAGAAAACATCATGAATACACAAAATCTGTGTATGTGGCCATGTACAAGTTCTGTATTTTTCTCTTTAGCTTAGCATCTCACAAACGCTGACAAGTTAATTTAAAAACTGGAGTCTGTTTTGTGTTTTGACAGTATTAGAAAAGGATGTTCATAAGAGAGGCTTTAAAAGATGCAGACATTCCCTCAGTTTGTAAAGCTTCAGCTCTGCATGTCTAGGTAAACAAGGCTTTTGCTTCATAGAACCACAGGATCATTTAGGGTTGGAATAGACCTTTAAGATCATCAAGTCCAATCATTAACCCAGCACAGCCAAGTCTACCATGAGGAATGCTGTCTTATTTATATTGCTGTGGATTTTATTTTCTGTTTGGTTTGGGGTTTTTTCTGTTTAATCACATCTTCTGAAAATATTTTCAGCATTTCAGAATTGCAGTAAATTTTTGTCTGACACGGGATGAAAATAACACCACAAAAAGAAAAGCATGTACTGAAATACTGATGTGAAAATGTTTCCTGTTTTATTAGTTGCTTTAATACCATCTGAACCTGCAGAACTGAATCCAAAGTGCCTATCCATGAAAGAGTTTCTGTATTCTAATTTTGTCCTTAGGAAAGCCAAAGTTTAAGAAAATTGCCAGGATGTTGATGCTGTGCCCAGAACACTTGAATTTACTTAATCCCAGGAAAATCAGATACACACATCAGCAACTGGTCAGATGGTTAACACAGTTCACTGTTTTTACTAGTGAGACACACTGCAGTGGGCATCTTTTATGGAAAGACCTTTGGACAATATCCACACCATAGGGAGTTCACCATAGTGTGTGAGTTGCAGGGTGAACAGGATGTTAACATAGGTAATGCTCGGCTGGGAACAAGTCATACAATGGCAGAAAACACGGCCAAAAATCGGCAATAAATGTCATTCTGTGCATTAGGGCCTGGATTTCCAGAGAAGTCTAAAGGTCTTGGCTTGTTAATGGCCTCTAAGAGCAGAAGTGTATATGAGAGACAGGGATCTGAGCACCATGTCATGGGCTATGATGAGATCTGTGCTTTGCACTGGAGGTGCCACTTCAAAATGAAACACTGGCCATGCCATTCACCCTTCCCTAACACTCAGCAGAGAGCCTCCGGCACACATCCACCTTGGGCAAGCCTGGGCAGGTTGAAGTAGCGAGAACTCTGTTTTCTGGCCCCAGCAGCCGATATCTGCAGTTCAAAGGGGTCGCATTTGTTCCGGGGGCAGCATCATGGAGCCCATGTGGTACATCAGAGCCATCTGCTGCTTGCTTTCTGGAGTGGTGTTGCTTGTAGGAGAGTTAAAACTTGAACAGAGTAGTGAGTGGGAATGCTAGAAAAAATGTCAGCCTGCTTTCTGAGGGAAGAGTACCTCAAGAAGGGGTTCTTCAGTATCTCTGGGTACTTCTCAAGCTCCTGGCTTGGGATATCAGTGTTGGTATACCTTGACATCTGCACTGTTTACTTCAGGAACAGACAATGTGCATGCTAGGAACTGAATTAAGCTGACATGTTTTCTGCATTTAGCAGCAAGTGCTGCAAAGTGGGCCAAAACCTATACGTGTGCTTGTGGGCAGTGCCTTCTCAAAAACAGGTATAGATTTTTGTGAGTGCATTGCCCACGGGTGTCTGTCATTCACAAAACCATTCACAATAATGGGCTCAGGATTTATCATAACAGCAAGAGCAAAGACCAGGGGTAGTAAGGGTTGTCTGACCCAGATGTCACCAATGAATGAGCAAGGCCCAGCGAACAGGTAGGGCTTGTTGTGATCTTCTCACCCAAGGGTATGCTTTGGTTCTTGGATTTCTGCTCTCTTTGCCTTCCATACTAGCCACTAGTTTTCACAGTCTTGCCTTTCCTTGGAAAATGTGATTTTTCAGGGCTCTGGAATAAGTGAACTGCAGAGCCTGTAGTTTCTTTGACATCCTGCCTATCTGCAGTGTATAGTTACCAGCCCCTAGATCAGGTTCCCAGTGCGGGATCACCTGCCTCCTGGATTGTTCCTGCTCATCCTGCACTCAAAAAATATAGCAGTCAATTGGATAAAATCTTGTTTTGCAAAGCAATTTTTCATTAAGGGAATATGAGGAGCCTAAAGTGAGGTTATGGTTCATTTAGTCTGGATGAAGACAGCAACTCTAATAATGTATTTTTGTTAACATTTCCATATTAAGTCTGTCAGAGTATCAGGCTAATTTTGAAGATTTGTAAGCAATTAAGTGGTGATGATAGGATAAGTAAAATGTGTGACTAAACTTGTCTGGTCAATAAAAGGGAGAGATGAACCTTCTGTTTGGTTTCCAGGTAGGTCAGAAAGAAGTAATTGCTGTATTGCTCAAATTAGAAACCAGAGCAGTTGTTTTGGTGTGTTCAACCTCAGCCACACGCAGCATGTCCTCACAGTAACCTCCCCATTTGCTTATGAATAATACCTCATCAAAGAGCCAACTGGCCGGCCACCATTTTATTCTGAATTCTAAAACAGAGCATAAAATTAGTAACATCAAAGAGACCACTCAAGAAACTAAGGCTGGCCCTACCTACCGCATGCAGAGGTTGTGTTTCTGTTAAATCTAGCTTCAGGTGGCGATGCTGAGTTTGCTCCAGAGAGGCTGCCTCAGCTCACAGTTTCTCTGACCAGAATAATCCTTAGTTCTGAAAGCTTTTTAATTTTCCCGAGTGACTTTTGCATGTTATTGAAAAAAGAATTCTTTTTTTTTTTTCACAGATATCTTAGCTTGATGCTGTTCACTTTCTTGTTTAAAATAGAAAAAAATGAACATTATTCTGTACTTTTAGCATTGTTGTTTTATCTTCTCATAGAAGAGCCCTGCTGTGCAGTGTGCCAAGCATGTCTTGACTCTCCAGAAGGATGACCTCCCTTTTCTTCGTTTTGCTTTTCTGTGCGACCAAGGAAACAACACTTTCCTTACTAAAAGTAAAGCTAAATGCTTGCTGCTGTTCATTCTTTTTAATCTAGCTTTAAAACTATACCACTACATTCAGCAGCTGCTCAGAATTTCTGAAGGCAAAGGCATTTTACATCATGATAATAGTGAAGGATATTTTCATCGTGTGTGAATGAGTTTTATTTTTAGATTAAGAGTAAATGGGTGCTGGCATCTATTATATGAACATAAAAATGAAAGAGACTAAGTATTTTGTAGCACTGCACCTACGTTTGGCAATAGCAAGACACGAAGAAACTTCCCAGCTGGTGTGTAACTCCCATGAAGTCCTGGCTGGTTTTAGACTTCCCTGTAGATTTGTCAGTCAGAGCTCCAGGAGGATTCAGAGATATTCAGTATTCTGAGATACTCATATTCTCCAAAAATTTTTAGAAAAACAGAAAATTATTAGAGGTCAGTGGCAAAAAAAAATAGAGTGACAGTACAAGGGGATTCCTTTAGGCTACAGGGATGTTGAAAGGCACAAGAAAACATATTTTAGAAACTTGGACTTTAATAATGTGTGACCAAGCTATGGTCAAGCCCTAGTCAGATGTCACTGGCAAAACTCCTGTTTAATTCAACTACTTAAAATAGATCTCAAAGCTGAGCATATAAAAATTCAGGCACATTTTGGGAAAGTACTATAACATACTTTATATTAAGTGCTATGTATTTACTGATGCATCAGTGTTTCAAATCTCTCCCAAAACAAATATTTCGTGTATACCGTGGTATCCCCAGGAGCAAGAAAATCATAAAACCAACTGGTACTTGTGTTAAAATCGCATCTTTTTCCCTGATGTGGTCATTTCTAGATTCCCTTGCCAACTCAGTTTGTATTTGGTTTTGGTATTTCTCCATGACCTAGATTTTTGGGTTCAGCAAACACAAAAAAGGAGGAAATCTCTATCAAAGTATACAGGTACCCCAGCTTTACCCCCTCATCTCTGGAACATTCTTCTAGCCCAGCTGGTAATCTGGGAAAGAAAAGGCTCTAAGGAGAAGGTTCAGACCCAGTGGTCTTCCACCCTTTGGTATGGACCTGGGATCTGAACCCATATGATACAAGTTTTACTGCTTTTCTGAAATTTTGAATGTAAAAGGTGATTTTTATAGGAGGGAATTTTCTTGCTTTTTTACCTGGAAATCGTTCCAGCTTCCCCTACCAAAACTTTAAGGTAGGATGAAGTGCCAGAAGACTATGCCAGACACCAAACCAATGCTTTTAAGTCTATAAAGGAAAAAATGAAAGGCCTCTGGCTTGAATGGAGAGGACTGGGGGGGGGGGGGGGGGGGGGGGAAAGAGAGGTGATAGATTTACTATGTAAATGCAGCCTTGTATAAGTGACCTAAATATAGACAAGTATTTCATATTTCCTTTTATAAACCCCGTGAAATTTTGAAAGTACAGAAGTATTGAAGTGTTGGGGTGTTTTTTTAAACTTCCATGTGCTTGAGTTTAGCCCATCCCTTTTTGTATGCTCTCCATGCAGCAGAGCTGCCACCTTGAAGGGGATGCTTGGCCAGCCCAGTCCCCACCCCATTACTGGGAGCTGTCATTTCACCCAGAGCCCATAACTGCAGGAAATAAAATCAACAGAAATGTTACACAAGTGTGTGTACATACCAGTCCTCTAAATGACTTATTTATAGTCTGTGCCGTAATGTCTATTCATTAAAATCTCACAGAAGTTGTCGTCCTCTGGCCCCTAAGCTGTAGAATTCTGTTTAATACCCTCTTGCTCAGAGATCAGCAGCTCTCCAGACCCTGTTGTACAATGCAAGTTATGACAAAAACTCAGCCTCGAGCTCCCGTTGCTTGAGCTTTGGCATTAGGAGTTCTGCCAGCATCACTGCTGGGGATGGGGGCACGGCTCGGGGGCACTGTTTGTTTTCCATGTAGGAAAATCCCATGGCATTCCCCACAGAGGGCTGAGCCAGGGCAGTGGTGGGTGTTGGCAGAGCTGGGGCATCCTCAGCCAAGGCACATCATACATCACTGTCCTCACTCGCAGCCAGGGAACGTGAGCGGCAAAGGGGAAGGGATCTGCAAGAGCTGTGCTTGATTTTTGGTAGCTGTGGTCTAAGGAAAGTGAAATATCAGGATTTTGGAACGGCTGGGAAGACAGGCAGAAATGGTGCTTGGTATTGGGTTTTAAATTATTCAAGCAAGTAGCTGTTGTTCATGTCAGGCAGGTACTGAGAGGGATTTGAATGCTGTTGTAGTCAGTAGGAGGTGAATGTCAGAGTTCAGGAGGAGGATTTCAGAGACACTGAACTTCACCTCTATAGGGCAGATGAGTTGGAAGCTTTTGTCTCAAGGTCAGATTGAGTGAGGTGCCTCTTCAGTCAGGCATCTAGCCCCACACCTGTACCTGACACCTGTCGAATCTGCACAGTCAGCTAGTTGCTAATGACCACTGGGCTGGGGCTCCCTCTTGGAATCCCAAACTGGGAGGTTCCCTCAGGAATTTGCAGATGGGACATGTGACACCATGAAATACCATCCCCTGCTACTCTGCCTTTCCTTGAAAGAGCAGCATATACAGAATGTTATAGGGAGAGAGGTTAGTTTTGTTTTTGTGAGTTTTTTGCGAAAGCAAGCCAAAAGTTTATGTGTAGGGAGTGGTTTTCCATGACTCTCAGTTTATTAATAAAATCTTCCTTAGTTTTTTGGTACCAGTGACAGGTTCTATATTTCAAGAAGGACAAAAATATCTCTAATGTTATCTCTGTGGTTCCCTTTTCTTTTAGTTACAATCCACACTAGAGGATTCTTCCAAGGTTTTTCAAGCTTCTAAATGCCCACAAGAGTTGCTATTAACTTACCACAATGCTCTGCCAGCCATCTGTTGTGGTTTATATCATTAAATATCAGTAGGGGCTATGTATTACAGAACAGGGAGAAAAGCTCTGACATAATAGAAGTTGTCTCCCAGAGGAAACGATGGAGAGCCAGAGGCTACATCATTTTGGACATTTAAAGCAGCTCAGACTGAAGTGTAGGAGCTTGAACTGCAGGGCATTTTTGCAATCCTATCTGTGCAACCACAGAGGTCTAAAGTCTTCCTGGTTCTTAGCAGGCAGAAATCAGGATAAAGTCTGTAGGCCATTAAGAGTAAGTTACCTCTTTCCAACTGTAGAGCACAATATTTTCCCATAATAAATTTGCATTGCAAATGAAACTGCTTGAAATATGTGTCTCTGGGAGAAGTAGAAAGAATATACCTTATGTGTATTTGCATTTCAATAGCACCTGAAATGTGTTGCAGGTCTTCTGTTTGCATCTGGCTGTCTTGGATAATCAGAAATCCAATACTCAGAGGAATTGCTTTTTAAGGGAACAGTTCACAGCTGGGTCATGAGATTATAGCACATTTCACAGAGACTGGCTGATGGAAGAATGGCAGCCAGCTTGGGCTCATGGAGTAGCTCTGCATGTTTATATATCTGTATGGTCTGGTTTTATCTGCTTTTCCCAAAGGGAGAACATAATGAAGGTTTTCTCCTAAATAGCCTTAGCATCTGACTTTGCAAATGCCACTTTATTTCTTCCACTGCAGTACATATGCAGCTTCTCTGGTGTCTGTCCTGTCTTTCCCAACTTCTCCAGCTGGGACAGGCCTGCCAGGTATAAAACAATTAACAGCAAAGTAGTGTACAAAACACCCTTAGCAACTTGCAGTTAACCCCCAGTTATTCACCAGACTACACTTCTGCATTCAGCTGTGACAGTGTCCTATGGGAGCAAAGGAATAGCCGAGCATACAGGACGGAATGATTAAGGTGATAACCTAGAAAATTGTACTTCTCCAATTTGTTGCAATTCCTAAGGATGTGTTGAGACAAGGAACCATGGATTGCCAGTGGGCATGTTCGTATACAAAGATACCGAGTATTTTGTTCAGACATGCCTAAGCTCATACTGACATATTTAAATCCAGTGAGTGTGCTCTATGTCCAATACACATGGTATTTCATATTCAGAAATATTTTAGTTTGCTTATTGTTGGTATGGCTTTTTTGTTTGTTTGTTTATAAAAAAAAACCAGAGACAAGAGAGAGTCCAGACCTTCAGTCCAAATACTCAGTCATTGCAAATCATGTCATGGCTTGTTTTTTGTGAAGGGAGTGTTTCTAGAAGAAATAGCCAAAAATGTCAATTTCATTTACTAATATTTGGCCAGAATACATAAAAGTCCTTTAAAAAGATAAAATAATTTAAAATGCTAGCCTTCTATTTGATTTTTAGCAACTGACATTCAATTATTTGGTGCCCAGTGTACTCAGAAATGCTCTAGATTACCAATTTCTAAGACTTTCCTCAACATGGCAGGAAAAATTATACAGTGCACGGATAAACTCAAAAAATGCTGTGCTTCATCTGTGGGTATAATCCATTACTACTTATCTGTCTTTATTTTGTTCCTGTACTTGGTTACTTCACAGATTCCTTCACTTTGTCCTCGTTAGTACCCAGAAACACATCCTTCATGAATGTCACCAGTGTTCCTTGCTACCAAACACAGATGTGAAGAAACCACTGAGATTTTCTTGATACTTTTTCAGTCATTGGAAATTTCTTTGTTGTTCTCTTTAGTCCTGCTCCAACACTGTAGAAGTTGGTGATTGTCTTTCCACCAACTTCAGGGGGATTTGGATCTTGCCTTTAATAGTTCCACTAAATTCATTTTATTTTCAACCTTCAAGTATGTCTCAAATTTATTTTGTAATTAATTATGTTTTGCTATTTGAACTTCCTGGATTTTATATATTTTTGAATACTGTCTTTATTCCATCAGTTGCTTCTTGTAAAATTTAAACCCTGTTGCAGTCCTTTACCCATGCTCTAACTCTCCTGCTCTCTCACACTGTTTTTCAGAATACTGTTTTTACTCCCCTAATAAACTACTTACAGTCTCTTCTTATGGGGGTTTAGTTTTAGGTTTCACTCTCCAAAAGTATCTATGTTCCTCTGAAGCCAACTCCACCACCTCTTTCAGCTTCAACAAAACTTGTCTGCTGTGCCTCTTTGTCAGTGCACATTGCAAATTTCTCTCATGAAAATAGATTTCATTTAATCAAATCAGGCTGTGTATTCACAACCATTTGTGACAGTGAACTTTTCATAGAATCGCGGAATTATAGAATGGCCAAGGCGAAGGGACGTTAAAAACACCCAGTTCCAACCCCCTTGCCATGGGCAGGGCCCCTCCCACTATCCCAGGTTGCTCAGAGCCCCATCCAGCCTGGCCTTGAACACTGCCAGGGATGAGACATCCCTAACTTCTCTGGGTAACCTGTGCCACTGCCTCACAGTAAACAATTTCTCCCTAATATCTGATCTAAACCTCTCTTTCAGTTTGAAGCCATTCCCCCTTGTCTTGTCCATACATGTTCTTATAAATAGTCCCTCTCTATAGAGACTTTCCTGTAGGCTCCCTTCAGGTACTGAAGGCCACAATTAAGTCTTTCCAGAGCCTTTTCTCCTCCAGGCTGAACAATTCCAACTCCCTCAGCCTTTTGTCACAGGAGAAGTTCTCCATCCCTCTGATCATCTTGGTGGACCTGCTGTGGACTCATTCCAACAGGTCCTTGTCCTTCCTGTGCTGGGACCCCAGAGCTGGATGCAGCACTGCAGGTGGGGTCTCACCAGGACAGAGCAGAGGGACAGGATCACCTCCCTTGACCTGCCTGGCCTGCTGCTTTATAGATGCACCTCTCTGTTGTTCAAAATCCAGATCTCAGCAGTGCCCAAGACCAAATGCAGAAGTAGGGCAGAAGGAATCTCTGCTGCTAACAGCAGGAAAAGGTTGTCTCCCCCAACTCATGTCATATAATGCCACTTGTTCATGTTAGGAGGGGTTGGCAAATGCATTACTTTGTTAGTTTTGTTCTGAATTTTTTTTTTCTTTGAAGGACTTGGAGAAAAGCAGTGATGTTACACAAGACTTGAAAGTATTGGCAGTGCCAGTACTGTGGCAGGATGTAGAAAAATGGGAGGCAAAGCCAGGTGTGAGATAGCCAGTATTGAGATAGCCAGCATTTCCCTAAAAGCTTGCACCTAGAGGAGAAATTACTGTCAGCAGCTTGGCATTAGAGGAAAAAATAAATTGGCCTTGTTCCCAGTTCTAGTGGACACAGCACAAAAAAACCATGATTTTTGCAGGGTTTTGTACTGCCCTTCATAAGGGGAAAGGCTGTGGCAACGGAATTATCCTCTCATCTTTCATGCCATGGTTAGGATGAATCAGTAAAGTCCTAAGAGGGGTCTGGCTGTTGTTACCCAGGTTTTCTCTGCCCTGTGTAGAAATAGGGCAAATGATTTCATTCTGCAGTGCTTTTAGTCCTGTATCTTCCTTGAGCAGGAAATTAATACGAAAATGGAAAGTAGTTTGCCATTAACATGGCAGTGATTATCTGACGACCAGACTCGGCATCTATTGAAGTCAAAGGGGAAAAAAAAAAGCAGCAGCTTCCAAGGGCTTTGGCTCAAGGCCTAGGAGAACCTCTTCAAATTTCTGAGGATTGCTAGGCTACTGAAAAATAATGTACGTACACTGCTTCAGTGTACATATGTTGCTTTGATTATTTCATGGATATCACGTGCTTTGATGTTGGAGGCTACATAAAGACGGCCAAAAAAGATCTGTTAACTAATGACTGTTTATGCTGTAGTAGGCAAGTGCTGAAACTGAATTTGGCCTTTTTCCCCTGGGACAGAATCCAAATAAATGTCATGAAGTAACTGCACAAACAGCACTCACTGGAAAAAAAAGGTCTTTGTTTCACTAATAAGCTCTTTTAAGGAACAATGGATACAGTTTCTCAGTTTTCTTTGCATCTGACAAAATAAAGCAGGCAAGAATTCTATTTTAAGGCGGTTTGAATGAAAGCAATGAAAATTGGTTTGCTTAACAAAGGTAACTTGACTAACTGTTTGTTGTCGTTAGGAAGATGTGAGAACCCCTATGAATGTTTCTTAATTCCTGAAAGAATTGCGTGGCCGAGGAGGTTTGCTTGTTTGCTTGTCTGGTGAGGGCAGTTGGGTTCCAGCACATCAGGCAGATTTCACGGGCCAAAATACACCCAAGAGCTGTAAAGTAGTCAGAGGATGCTGATGCTCAGGAATTTACAAGAACGTGTTTTTTGTAGGGAAGTTACACTGTCACTAATTTACTTGTGATTCTTATTGAACTGCAGCTTGAGTAGCTGTTTTCCTAGTAATTCCTAGTAGCTTTCAATGTCTATGATACTACTTTCGGGACAAATGCTCTTTTAGTTGAACGTCTTGGAGCCAGATTCCTTCTGATGTCTGGGTAGCTCTGCGTCCATTACATACTGGAGGAACTGCTAGTTTGAGCCATGGACAGACCTCTCCAAATCCAGCCATGTCACCAGACAAAGTTTCACTCTTTAGCTGCTTGCTGTACTTCCACTGCTGAAGACTGCTGCCCTCTCCATCCACTCACACCACTTGTGCAGGAGCTCCCTCATTTGTTTTAAGCAAAAAATCAGCTCCATTTGTTTTGCTCATCGTTGGTCTGTACCAAGATAACAGGCTCAGCCTGAAGCTGCGCCATGTAGGAAGTGTTCATACAAACTGTTCAATGAGCACATCAGTGGGGGTGATCCTTAATGAGGAGAGCATGGAATGGTGCTGAGCAGCTGAGAGTAGTAACCCCTTCCAACTCACAGCAGGGTCCCAAAGAGGACATCTGTTCATGACTTCTGTCTGCAGCTCCTTTGTAGGTCTGACCAAAGTGCTTCTGGCAAAAAAAGTGATTCCTACTAGGGAGGGGGGGGAAATAAAAAATAAAAAAAATAAATAAATAAAAAGTGGGGAAAAAGGAGTTGTTTTAAATATTTTCCACAGGGAAATGTTAATTTGGAAGAAATTCTAGTGAAGGAACTGATGTTTTGTCCACTGAATTCAGTGAAGCTGGGACTTTACACAAAAATATCTGGTTCAAGATTTCTCACAGAAAACTTCTTTTGAATTGAGATTTTGATTTGTAGATTTACATGTTTTTATGACAAAAGAAAATGGGTTTCTTCACTTCTAACAACTACCACTCTACTGCTAAAAAAAAAAAAAAAAACAGGAGCACACTCTACTCCCACTCAGCCTATAAAGACTTCAGCTCCAGATCCTTAATATAGTTTTTGGCCCTAGCTATTTAAATGGTAAACTGCATTAAAATTGATGGGTATGACTGTAACCTGCCATCTCTAGTGGTGGAAAACCTCATTTCCACATGGCTTTTCTGCTGTAAAGTGTGAAGAACAAGATGTTTACTGCCTGCTTTTTGCAGCACAGGAGACTTTCCCTTGCCATCATGTCAGACACTCAGCGTGCTGCCCACTCGAGCTCCCACTAAATGCTTCAGAACCCAGCCCTGATGTGCATGCACATCATTGGTTTGCCAGAGGATTCATATTTCTTAAAATAAACACATTACAGGAGGGAAAAATTGATGTTTTGCTGTTTGTGTTTGGCTCAGAGCATTGTCATTTCTAATTTCTTTTCCCCGTAAGTATGTATTAAAAACCCCCAACTTGCAGGATACATACTCTTAGTTACCACATTTCAATAAATATCTCTCAGCAGATTTTTTATCTCAAATCATTTGACAATCTGTTGGTGTAAGATTTTATCAAGGGAGTTTCACACAGTATGGAGTAGATCCCCCCCAAACTGCAGAGCTTCTCCACAATTACCCCTGTGTGTTGCTTAAAAAACATTTTCAGAACAAACTGCATAGTCCGTCTTTAAATCACACCATCTCTTATTTCTTCAAAACATGGACCTTAAATGAAGGCATAAATCCTTGGTGCTTAATCTTTCTAAAGAAATGCAGTAGTGTTTGCACAGGGAGGAAATTATGAAAAAAATCAGTTCTGAAAAAGCACAGAGTATCTCAATATCACCATTTATATAAACATCAGAAGCTGTTTGCTTTATAGTAAAGAATGCAAGAAACTGACTTTTATCTCCTCCCCCACAGATTTCAGTAAATAGTAGTCTCAGAATGAAATTATCTTCAGTGTCAACTGTGAAACCATGCTAGGATGCTGTAGTCATAAGGATGGTTCCAGCTTCAGTATACCTCTGCAGGATAAGCAAGAAATATCTTATAAGTAGGGCCTGTTAAAAGAGGAAAGGGCATAATTTAAGGATCAGTATATAAATAAGTTGTAACTCTTTTTTTAAATCTATATTGCTTTTCCTAAATGTACTAAAACTGTAAAGTAATATCAGTGGAAAATTGCAGCAGAATTACTTGTTTTCATAGTTCATTTATAGTTAATTTCCTGTACTAGTAGTACAGGGAAAATGATTTAGCAGCAGGTCTAGTGTGAATTCCTTACAAGAAACCAAAAGATAAATAGCTTACTCCCCACTGCCTAAAGGTTTGAGAGTGCGGATGAATTGAATTAATAAAATCTTTGGAGCCTTTGTGTGCTCCAGTATGGAAGGCACGAAAGGTATTCCTCCACTGTGCGGTTTATTTTCTGTACATGTTCTCCAAGAAGGCAACCTAGAGATAATACAGTACAAATTACCTTCAGTTTTGAAAATCACAGTCTGCTTTTAAGTTCTCTTCAGGTGCAGCAGAAGGCTGTGGCCTTCCTACCCTCTGCCTGGGGAAAAACCAAAGGTGCCCCTGCACAACTAAGGCATTTGGCAATCAGATGAGTGCAGAAAGGGCTTTTGCTATGCTCTTTCAGTTCCTACAGAGATACATGGCGGTGTCCTCCATGTGCAGGAGCTAGCTCATCCTTCTAATTTCTTCTCTGGAAGCCAGAAGGATATTTATTGTGGGGGGTCACTCCTGTGTCTGAGTGCTTGACTGCTGTTACCCTGAGGTCGTTTTCCACTTTCTTTGTCCACCTCTCAGCTGTTGCTCAGCACTAGTGTGCTGGCAGTGTCCATTTGAGGGAAGGAAGAGGAGTAGGAATGGGGAGGACTTCTCATCAGAACTTGGCAGGAATTTTATTTTGGTGTAATTTCTCCCTTTCTTGAAACATATATAGGTACAGTAAGGTGTATGTAATTACTAAAATATATGTGGGTAAAGACTAAGAGACACAGCATATCCCACTCTTTTCTCATTGGTAAACTAATCAGACTAGCAAGCAGATATTAATGGTTCATGGCTGCTTCCCACTTTTCCTGCCCTCCAGCTGTCTGCTTTTGAATAGCAATTTGCATTTCCTCTCAGACCTCTCCTAATAAAAGATCTCAATCTGACTGGTCCTGAGCTACTTTGACTAGAGAAGACTGGACTGAACCTGCTGACCAGCTGCTGTTGTAGCTCTGAAAAACAAATAAATTCACCTCCCACACATTTACTCCTACACATTTTCTTTCATCAGTGATATATGAGATACAGTACAAATGGAATGGTCTCAATTATGAAGATCAGAGGCATTACATGATTAAGGCTGCTTCTCTATTTCATTGATATCCAAAAGTAAAATACACATTATGCTTTCTTACCTAATTCACAAAGCTTTTCTATACTGGAATGTATAAATCTAAGTTTAAACACTCAAATCAAAACATGAAGCAAGCAAATGCATCACTGTAATAAGCTACTAAAACTTTGTTGTTCAATTTGTAGAGTATAACTTTGGCTCTTCAATATTGTATTTTAAACCAGAGGTTCATATTCTTGACTAACAAAATGCAGTTAGATCCAAGTTATTAGTAAACCAAAATGTGAACTGATAACAGAACATTTTTCATTGTGTCTGTTCTACTTTATCCACCTGAAAAATAAGGATTGACCAATCTGATATCAGAGTTGGAAAGTTTAACGATGCTGGCAACCCGTTTTAGAAGGATGCTTAATGATGAAGTACATTAAGAGACGTTATTTTTTATCTTGCCGTGGTAGATATTGACCATCAGTCTAAGACAGGAGCTCAGTGCTCACCATGTGATCACAATGTTGTTGTGGAAGGAAAAGGCTGAATGTGGAGCTAAGCTAAGTAGGAATTAACTGTGTTTGCTTTTAATCTTTTCAGATATGGCAATTTGAATTATTAGCATACAGGTTCATTGCATGATTGTAAAGATGTTTGCTTAACTCTGAAATGTGCTGAGCAGCTGACAAGTTTCATGGTACTACATTTACACTTCTATAGTACTGCTGAAAACACTACCCTTGAGTTGAATAGAGTAGGACCAGGTCCAAGTTTGGATGTTGTTCACAGTCTTCACAGGCAGACATGTGTGAGAAAGTCAGTGAGACTTGGTGTGTGGATGGATGGGGATAGCAGTCAAGTGAGGAACCTGCTTGTATACCTGCTTGGATGACCTGCTGTAAGTATTTTGTGTATTCAGCCACATATATATGGTATAATTAAAATTATGCAAGTAATTAGACTGTGAGAATAAAGAGATTTGCAGTGAATGTACAAATAAAAAACACTGGCTGCTTCCTACAAAAACAGATGGCACTAATATTTGTAAATTAATTGAAATAAGTTGACAATGACTTCCCAGTGAAGGTCAAGGAAACTTAGGCAGGTTTGGATTATCCAGCAGCTGGAGAAGGTTATCTTATTTGCACTGCTTCTACACATAACTGTAAAATGACTACTGCTGAAATCCATAGCAGCCCTGTTTATTTATTTTAGAAGTGTAAAACTGACATTTATATTATAGTAGGACACAATATTTTAATGACTTCCTGGTCAGGGAATAGTGTAATTTTTGGACATATAGGAGCCACCACTCACATGGACAAGAATTGCTGGGTATGGATTACCAGAGGAGTTTGACAAGTTCCCTGCTAAAGGACTCTTAAACCCTCTCAGAACAGTCTCATGAGATCCCCCACAGATCTGAAAGATGGGAAGCAGTGGCTGTGCGTAAATGGCTAGGAAGGTTGTGGTGTATTCCCACAGGGATCTGGCCTGGAGCTTGAGCTGTTCAACACACTCATGAGTGATCTGCACAACAGTGAGATGACAGTATTTGCTAGTGATCCAAGATTATTTTAGCTAATGGCATTTAAAATCAGTTGTGTGCATGACACTGAATGGCAGATGAAATTCAGTGTCAGTCGATGAGAAGCGACGCATACAGAGAGAAACCTTCTTTCCCCATACAAGGCTTGCGCTGAATTAGCTGTTACCACTCAGGGAGGAGATGAGGAGTCCCTGTAGATTAAAGCTTCCATTCATTCCCCAGATGCTGTGTAGAGAAGAAGTAGGAATTGCACAGAGAATGAAACAAACATCTTATACATGATAAATATTTTATTAACGTAATACAGAACAAATGTAAATTTCCAAAGCAGTGACATGGTGCAAGGGTGGAAGCCGTGCTTAATCAAGTATTTGAGAATCTGCCCTGAAGAAAAATCAGGACTTTGAGCTGTGGTGCCTGTACTGACAGCCAAATGTCCCTGGAGTGGCACAGTGCTCCATTCTGCATATTTTGGCTTAAGCCCAGCACCATCACCAGAGGGGGCAGTTAGGGGTAGGATCTTCATCACCATAGCAAGACATGTCAGCAGCCTCTGTCCAAAAGGTTTTTCATAAGATGTAGAATTCTCAGTTCTTGAGTCCATTTAGTTAATGGTACATGGGTTCCTGAATATCTCTTGTTATTTATTTTACATTACACATTTATATGAGTTTAACTCTCAGTTACCAGTTTTATTTAAAGATATTCTTTTACAGATACATTTTACAAGTGCACCACAAACATTTCCATTGTTTGTGTATTGAACAGATGGTGGACTGAGCAGCCCTGTCACAAGAGCCCAGGGAGCAAATCCAATGCCCTGCACTACACTCAGTACTATTCTGTCTTGTCCTGGAATACCACTTACTTGGAAAACGTTTTTCTCAGCAAAAATTCTCAATTACTTCTATTTAAATGCTTTGGGTTTTGGGGATTTTTGTTGTAACCAAGTGTCCAACCTGCCTTTCTGTGTAATACCATTCTGTGCCAACTACACACGCCCCTTGCAGCCCAACCTAACTCAGCTTTCCCTTTCTCTCCTCCTTCATGCTTTTCTAAGCACTGATTAGAACCCTCTGGTAACGCCAGGTTTGGTGAGCATTGAAATGGTTCCTTGTGTGTGTGTGCATTTGAACCACATGTAGGTGGGGAGGGGAAAGGGGGCACAGGTTTATTCACTTAGCAAGCAGCATTTGGGATCAGTTTTGTCTTGAACACTCAGGAGAGCAAGCAGCTGCAGGACTTGATCATATTGCTGGTATGTTTATAGTATAGCATGGAAGGTGCTATGGAAGTGCCAATTACTCTATTAATACTAGTAATTAGTTTTTTATACGCTACACTCATTTTATGTTCTTCATAAGAAAATGTAATCAGTGCAGACTACCTTAACTTTCAAGTGTCTAAATGTGGTTCATTCCAAGGGTTAACCATACTTGTAGTTTACTGTATTAGTCCCAGTTGTATTTGACATAAAAATGTTTTTATAGCACAACCAAATACCAGCATATTTGCGGTTGCAGTCAGATGTTTTTAACTATATTGGATATAACCCACAATGGTTTCAGAAGATATTTCCATTGTTTTAGCCAGATTTAGAGAGGCTGGATTAAGCTATGGCCCAGTGGTGTTTACATATGTGAATATCAGTCTTAAAGGGCAAAGAATATGATGTTCCATAAACCTTTATACAGAAATAAATACCTCGCAGCAAAAATGTTTTTCTAAGATCAGTTGCTATTTCAACTATAATGACCTGCTTGGAGAAGGTCAGGGGCCAAATTCTTCTCTCATTGACACTGGCGTAAATCCACAGTAATGTAAGTTCAGGATTTGGGTTTGGGAGTTTAAAACTTTGGAATTAATTTTCCCCTGACCGACAACACTTAATGCAATCTATTCTGCTTGAGCTGTTAATTTAGCAAACTATTCCATGGATAAGATCCTGATAAACTACATAACATGAGAAATAAATTCAGTCAGAGCTTCAGGGCAGAATGTAGTCCTGGGCAGCCCTTGTTTTAATTCTCTCTTTCTAAAAACAAAACCCTCCCAGTGTTGATCTGCCAAAAGGCTTGTTCAGGTTGGAGATGTTAGTGTTTAGACAGAATATGTATATGTATATGTATATGTATATGTATGTGTATCCATTTATGTATGTCAGTAATTTACTGAAGTTCTTATCCAACTTTATGAGTGTACCAGTCCACAGAAATCCTCAACTTATAATTGCCAATGCAAACACCCCTCAGTCTTTATCAATCTTCTGGCTAAACCAAAGCTCATACTCGAAGTTCATCTATGTTCCTAATTTTTGCAGTTCAGTTTCAGTTTTAAACTTTATGGGCTTTCCCCAAATCATCTGTAACTTCCCACTGCAATTAATATTTCTATTCTTTACTGCTTGCAGTGAACAGCTTGTTAATGAAAGGTAATTTAGTACCAATTTGAACATCAAAAGCTGTTAATAGTATGTAAATATGAAGGATTTTTTTTTCAATTGCATACTCGACTTCTGTGAGTGCACTGCAAATCCAGTGTGTGTACACAAGGCAGTCCACACTGCTCTTGAAAAAAGTAGCAAGTGTTTTGTCGGTTGAAACAGTCAGTTGTTTAACGTAGCTGAACTCAAAACCGGATTAACAGATCCTGTGTTAGAAGTGTCCCTTGTAGCAACCAGCTGTGTGGGACTTGGAACACGCCCCCCTCAAACTGTATTCATTACTACAGTGGCATGGGAGAGAGCATTGGGGGGGGGGGGGGGGGGGGGGAAGTGAAGTCCATGAGCTGAGATAGAGACAAGTGATGCACAGTGCAGTTGCTCACCACCTGCCGACTGCTGTCCAGCCAGTTCCCAAGCCGTGATCGGCTCCTCCCAGCCAACTTCCCCCCGTTTATTCACTGGGCGTGGTGTTCTGTGGTATGGAATATCCCTTTGTCCAGTTGGGTCAGCTGTCCTGGCTGTGTCTTCTCTCAGCTTCTTGTGCCTCCCAGCCCACTCGCTGGTGGAGTGGTGCGGGAAGCTGAAAAGTGTTTGACTTAATGTAAACAACTAAAATGTTAGTGTGTCGACGGTATTCTCCTCCTAAATCCCAAACACAGCACTATAGCATCTACTAGGAAGAAAGTTAACTCTATGTGAACTGAAACCAGCAAAGCACCCTTATTCTTATATTCTTATTCCTCATCCCTTATTCTATACCATTTATGTCATGCCCAGGCCCCACGCTTTCCAGTGCATCCTTTCCTGTCTTTTGCTATATAGACACAGGCATCATGCCCTTTGTCTATGGGCCATCCCTTTAAAATTCCCATTGGGTTTATTTAATCAATGATTTTGGGATCCATCTGTCATAGCAGTCCAAAGGGCAGCAGAAACGGTCTGTGGTGTTGGATCGTTGTGCACTGAAGCCAGTTCTGGTTCCATCGCCATTGTGCTTGTCTGGTTCTGTTATGGGCAGAGTTTCTTCAAATTTCATTCTTCATTAAACTGGGCAATTGTCACTGTAGTGCTGTTGATACTGCATATAGCAACCATAGTAGGGATTGCATACAATATTATATAGAATTAGCATCATACAATTCTAATCATTGGCTATTCTCACCCAGAATCAAATTCCCTGGAGGAACATACCAGACTTCCTCATTGTCCCACATCACCCGTGATGTGTCTCTGTGTCCCTGAGCAAAAGCAGTCCCATGGCTGGGTTTGCTTTTGCCTGGGAGGAATAATCCAGCCTGTCCTCCCCAGCATATTTTTATGTGCACTATAGGGCCTTTATCCCTTTCTTTAGTATTTACTAAATTGGATTGGGCATGGCTAGCCCAACTGGCAGATCCCCTAGTGTTGACTGAGCGGGTGGTTTTCCCTAAATGTGTACCCCAATGTTTAAATGTCCCCGCACCCATTGCTCTCAGTACAGTTTTTAACAGTCCATTACATCATTCCGTTCTCCCAGAGGCTGGTGCATGGCAGGGGATGCAATGGACCCACCCAGTGTCATGCCCTTTGGCCCAATGAGCAGCAATTTTCATGGAGGAACCAACTTTTGAGGTTGTTTTTCCTTGCAACTCACGTATCCATGCCTCTAGGGTTGAGGTAGATTTGCCATTTCACTTCCTTATGAAAGATGAAAGATAATTTAGTACCCATTGAGACATCAAAACCTGTTGTAATAGATACTATGTAAATATGAAGGATAAATTTTTAACGCTGCAATACCTGACTTCTGTGAGTGCAGTACAAATCCTTTCTGTGTACCCAAGACATTCCACATTGGTCTTGGGAAAAATGTAACAAATCTTTTTTTTTTAGCTTAAAATAGTAAGTTGATTAACAGATCCTGTGTTAGGAGCATCTCTTGTAGCAACCAGTGGCATGGTACTCTGCACGTTATCCAAATTATATGGGTCAGGCTACACATACACAGAAAATGAAGGGCTAAAATATTTCAAGAGACCTAAAAACTCCTCTGCATATCTTCTACCCATGGCTCTTCCACAGGTCAGGAACCTGAAACAGGATCCTCATTCTTCTAGTGACACACATCTGTAGCTCTTGTGTAGCCCAGCAACCTCCCAACATTTCACTTCTCAGGTGCCAGGAATTTCCATTGGGAATGTAAAGACAGCAAATGATTGTTTGAAGCACAAAATCATGTTAAGCTATCATCCTACCAAGAAGATTTTCACACTTTTTTTTTATGAGTTCTTGTTCTCCTGGCAGTGGGGGAATTGATAAGTCAGAAGCGCCATTTCTGCCTGTCTTTGACATTGAGCAACACAGACAGATCTGGCTGAATTTCCCCACTTGACCATGCAGTGTGTTAGTAGATAGCTGCTATATTAAAACCTGATGTGGTTTTGGATGTGCATTGGATTAGTTTCTCTCAAATAACTCTTCCCATCTAATTTGAGCATTACACAAATACAGTAACAAGTGAGAGGACTTTTATTGTAGTTTTAATCCAACACAGAGCACAGTATATATAACTACTGAAAACAGAACCAGAACTTGACAGACTCAGAGCTGGCACTTCCCTAATCCTGCAGGCTCTGTGCAAACCCTAATGGAAAAATACCCAGGAAGGGATGGGATGGGATGAAATCAAGCTCTCTACAGTTCTTTGGAGATGCTGCTATCTTTGAGTAGTCAAAAGTTTGTCCTTGAGACTTTGAAGGGAGTCAGGACTTTTTCTGAAGCTCCATGTTGAAAAACCTTCCTTCTTTTCATACATCCCCACCTCTCATTCTGGAAGCAAAACTTAATTCTGAGCCCCACTGTTGTTTCATGTTCATGTAACTGTGCAAAGGGAAGGCGACCTTGAAAGTTTATGGTGGTGTTTGCTATTCTAAGCACCAGATGGATTTCTATCCAGATGTCCTAACAGCTGCTGAAAAGGCATGCACTAGAAAATTACTACTTCCCAGTTACACATGCAGTTCCTACATGCAGAAAAGACATGGAAAGGCACTGGTAGAGCTAGAGGTGAAAGGAAGCACATGTTTTTACTTTTTACTCTTTCTCGCCTACTCTGGGAAACTTGGGGCTTTTGTTCTCATTCTTCTTTAGGTCACTATGGATTATATAGTTCCTTAGTTCTTGTTTTCCAGTCCCATATTCTGAAGGTCAGGTTTGAGCTCAGTCATGTCAAGGAATGCTTCTTGTGGAACCACTTCTGCGTTTCGGTTGGACTCATTTACGTGCACTATTCAGCAAAACTTGTCAGTCACACTTCCACCCTTTGATTTCTCTAACTCCCATTTTGTGACTGGGAGATCCAAATGTAAGTGAGTTAACTCAAAGAAAAAATCCTTGAACTTCAGTTAGACCAGGGTTTTACTCTTATCCCTTTCTAAGAATAAATTATTACAAGACTGTGCAGGTATAAGCATCTACCACCAAAGGCCCACAGCTACCAAGCACTTGGCATGCATCCCAGCATGCTGAGCAGTACCAGTAGTTTTCCTCTCTAGTGGGAAAGATTGCTCACAGAATACAGTATTTGAGGTAGAATTAAAAGCTCTGGGAAAGGCTACTTCACTATGGTATCAGCTAAAGAAAGTTAATGCTGGAGGTGTCTTCTTTCTGGAAAGGAAAATATTTAAGAAATGTGGTATTAGCTGCTAACTATATGCAAGCTGTATGTGAAATGGGCAGGAGAATAGGACTTCATTCCATTTTGCAGGGTATGTTTTTGAAGTAGTTTCTTGTAATCAAATAGATTAAGATATATAGATATAGATATATAGATATATATTGATTTTTTTTTTAATAATGAGGGGAGGATAGGAGGCTGTGTAGCTTCTTTTTTCTAGGATCCAGTCAGCATCAGGAGCCCATTAGGAGTTATTCAAAGGCATAGAAAGCAGTTACCTTGCCTGAAGAAGCCACAGCACACAGAAAGCTGTTGAACTGGTAACAGAAAAAGCCTGCTCTCGCAGAAAAATGGCTTTTTGCTTTCAGAATAATCACTTATTTTTGGATGTAGTCGGAACAAAAATATCAATTGCTTTTATTAACCAAATACTCACCTACAATAGGTTTTTAATTAGGTTAAGAACTTCATTTATTCTGTATTTTTTGTTTTGTCCCCTCAAAATAAGTGATTTTTCTCCTGAAAATGAGTTAGAGCTCGCAGCTATACTTAAAATTTATTCAGTTCAATGTGTGCTGTAATTGCTTTTGTTCCTCATCGCATCAAGTATTTTTTTAAAAAAACAATCAGTTGAGTAAAAGTTCAGCCTCTTTAACAGTTGATGTATTTATCTCTTGCTCCATTAGGAAGCTGATCCAGCTTCAGTTTCTGAATATCCTCGCAGTGTCAGTGCACACGTCTTCTGTCAAGTTCAATTAAGAAAGCTCAGATAGCAGTTGAGTATTTTTCCATTGCAAATCATAACTTCTTGACCTTTTCAAAATTTCTTCTGCAGATGTTCCTGTGACGGAGTGTCAGACTCCACTTCGGCATCATTCCCTCATTAATGTGAAAGAGTGTGACTGTCTTCTCTTACACAAGCAGCTTTGTTTTGTTTTCTCTGCTGTTATTTGAGTTTCATTTTGGAGTGTGCATATGCTCAGATTTCCCCTCTAGCAGCACAGCTGGCTATACCCAAGAGTGTGCAGTCTTGAGTTTACAGCTAGCACTGCTGGGGTGAGGGCAGTGCACTGATGAGTGAAAGGGAAAGGAGGCAGTAGCACAGCCTTAGCAATGTGAAGATCATATATTTATTCTGTTTAGATGTATATATCTCAATATCTTGGTCAGACTAATGAGGGAATGGTAATGCTGTGTTGTAGTTAAGGTGCAACTGTGCTGTTTCCAGTGGATAATTACAACTTATTTAGGAACTGCCAAACCTGATCAATTTGCTCATTGAGACCCCTTGGCAGAAGTAGCCTCGTGTGTGCTGTAGGCCAGGTATATTAACTCCTGATGTACAATTGAATTATTCTGAGCCCTGTACTATTTTTTCTGATTAAAGGTGTTGATAAGTATTGATGCAGAAAGACAAACCTTCACTGTAGCTGAGCTGATGCCAGGACCACCTCTGTGCAAGATGACATTAACAACTGGCAGAGCACAATGTGCCTGCTGAATTCTTACATCTTTGAAATGACCCTGTATCTTGTTTTGCACAATCTGCTTCCTGGTGTGCACTATTCCTGCATGCCTTCTGCTTCTGGGAAGGGATGCCCAAGCCCTGCTCAGATGGGAGGCTGCTCAGGATCCCCAGGTGCCAGCTCCTGGGGGCTCCTATTGTCCCCAGCCTAATAAGTCTGATCCACGTAGCCAGGATATGGAAGCAGACAAAGCCTTTTGCAGAAAGACTAATGATAAAAAGGATGATTTTGAGGAGCAACCAAATCGCCTTGTGGGGCTTCATTGGGGAAACCTGTGAAAGTGCTTTGCTTACATACTTAAAAAGTACTCCGTGAGGTGTAGCTCTCTCGCATTTTAGAAACAAGACCAAAAAGACAAACCCCAAAATCCTGTTTGCATGTTCTGGCAACGGCCTATTTACAAGGCATTTGACCATTTAGCCTCAGTTAAGACCTCTTTGAAGGCACTGTATAAGTTTGCATTGCCTGGATTTTCCTTAATTCCCCAGTCTCAGCTGTTGATGGCAGATATGGTAAATAATGCTGGACACTTGAAAAACACATATTAATTGTATGAAAATGTCACACAGGTCAAGGGGGATTGTGTTTCATCTTATTTACTGATACAGGGCAGCATCACCACTGGAATTTGTACATCCTATACTCTAACATGCTCATTTATTTGGCACTCCTGAATGGAAAACATGGAGCAATTATATGCAGACAATGCTGTAATGGAAAATAATTGAAGACAGACATGGTTTGGGGTTTTGTTTTGTTGAGTTTTTTTTTCAAACTATGCATGCCAGATCCTGCATGCAACAATCCTTTTTTTTTTTCTCCCACCATAAATGCAGCCAATGCTTGAACCACATATGAAACCACAGTTCTGAGGCTCTAACTTCACAGCCAGCTAGAAGTGACCAAAACAACATCTGCTACAGTTAGAATTTGAAAGTGCTTTTTTACTTCGTACCGTTCCTTTCTGTGCTGAAGTCGCCCTCAGCAGAGTTACTGTTTTGTAACTGTTTTATCTGAGTAAACAGAAAACTCAATGGTTTTCTGAACTTCAGCAAAGGATTTGTGTGAAAATCAATCACACAAAAATGGATGAAGTACATGTGTGCATAAATCTGAATGCATGTAGTATCTAAAGCATTTCTTGGTATGTCTTCCAAAATGCTGTAACAGTTAAAGCTTCTTTCAAGTCAGTTTACACTTTGACATTCCCTTGCTTTTTATGGTTTTAAACATCAGTGTTTACCTCTGCATAAGTGAAGCTGTCAACGCGGTGCTTCTAATATTAATGTGACGTATATGCCTATTCTTATTGCTCTTCTTGTTACTAATAGTAATCATAATATTTAAGTTATGGTAGTACCTCAAGGCCCAGCCCTCTTCTCACTAAATTTTTACAAAATAAAGTAAATGGAGGGTCCTTTCCTAGACAGAAAATCAATTGAAAATCAGGCATGGAGGGGGAGAACAGTCAGCTGGAGCAGGTCAGAAGAAGAGCTGAAGTAATGGTGATGATGCCACATGTGTCAGAGGAATCAGAAATACCAAAGTTTAATTGATTTGGATGGTCAAATACTTCCAGTGCTCTTGCACAGGTTGGAGCATTAAATTATGGTTATGGGAGTGGTGTGGAAAGCAAATAGCAGAAAACTGATGCTGAAACATAATAGATTTTCTTGTCCTAAGTCAATGTGATAACTGCTGCAAAGTTGTCACATTGGAAAAATTTATTGTCTTTTTCTTTATTGATAAAATATGAGTATTTCCATGCAGAGGTCAGAAATCATGGAAATGGTACAATATGAAAAGGCTTTGCTGTTTGTTCACTATGCCTTACTACTGCTGAGCCTTTTTTTAGAGATGTAAAGAATAATTGTATGGCCATGTTTTAATTATTTGACCATTACTGATAGTGTTGAGAAACAAATCTCTCTGCTTTTCATTGTCTCAAGGTTACAGGAATTGTGGGCGAGCAGGCATTAAGAAAGCTTTAAGTATTCTACTTGCACTGCTGTGTGTTGGTGGAGTGGAAGGCAGGAAATCCAACCTCCTAAAATTACATATTAATAAACTACAGCATAGTTTTAAGCTGGCGAATTTATGGGTTGTTTTTTTCCCTACAAAATCCGACTTGCGCACAACTGCTGAAGGGGCAAATGCAGCTTTGTCATGCCTAACTGGCACAGATCCAATGTGCTAATGATACAGTTTTAAATCCTGCATGAGCCAAAGATGCAAAAAAGTAAAGATGGGCTATGTTAGAATCTTTTAGAAACAGTTGTATGTAGAAAGGGACCACAGTTTGCCGATGACTCAGGAGTGCTGCCTCCATCTGTCTGCCTTGCCGGCGTGATAGTAGAGGCGATTAGTGAATTGCCAACATGGCAAGGAACAGCTTCCCTGGTGGCATTGGCTTTGATTGATTTTATGCAGCAGTGAGAGGCTCCATGTTTCATTCCCAGAGACTCCACATCCAGGATCAGAGGTTATAGGGATGGGAGGGCAGAAGCAGTATGATGTCTTCATTACTCAGAAGAAAAAAACCAATTATGCTGAACACCAGTGCTGTTCTCCCAACTGCCATTGGCATCAGGTCCTGAGACACGGGGCTGCCAAGTCTCTTGGCCAATATCTGCTGTTCTGGCAACTGGAGCCATCAAGAAAAATGAAAAGGGGAAAAAAAAAAAAAAAAAAAAAAAAAAAGATCAAAGGAATTATAGGAGAGACAAAGGAAGACAATTTTAGGGTCTGGTTCTCCAGCTAGTATCAACTCCCTGTGAACAACAAAGACTTCAACACTTTTACAAGATTATTTATGGACTGGACTCTTACAGGGTAGCTTGGGAATATATCAGTTTGCTATTAAACAAGTATACATGTGTACATTTGGTTTTGTGTGTAGCCATATTACCTGGGAGTGCATGGGATTACTCAAACACAGAGAATAGGAAATCCCTCTGCAGTTATCATGAGCTTATAGCTGTACACAGCAATGTCTCTGTGTTGTCAAGGTGCACTTCTGTGGTCATTAGGGGAAGAACAGCATCTCACTTCAGCTTTCTCTGCCAGCTCTTTCCACAGTGCAAAGCAATGGCTCTAGCCTACAGATGTGGTTTTTTCTGTGTCATTTTTCTGCCCTTCTCAAGGTTTTTGAGGATGTATATGATGGTCGAAACCTGAAGGAAGTAGGTGTTGTCAGAGCCTGCAATACCCATATCCCTTCCTTCAAGAAACAGTGACCCTGATCTGCCTGGTTGTCACTGAAATATCTTCCCGTAACAACCACTGAAAAGAGACCATGCTCTCACTCCCTGAAAAGAAAGCATTAACACTTCTGAAGGTCTCTTTAGCAGCATAATAAGCTTAGTACATTGGCCTGGGAATTATTTACGGAATTTTTATGGGAAGCCAAATACATCAATAAGCACATTGAAAATATATACTGGGACAGTGGATTATAGGAAAACTGAGAGTGCCAAGCTTCAGAATTATGAAAATATTTTGAACTGTGCGAACAATGAATGTGATGCTGTATTATGCAGTTTGAGGTAAGGCATCCATTTACATGAGCTCACTTAATAAGGTATCATTTAATACAGTATGGTGAAAATAACCAAGTAATTTTCTTTTGTAAAATGAAAGTGCTCTCTTTTTTTTCACAATCATTCTATCAGAGCACATTTTATGTTGTTTAAATTTTAAAAATAAAATTTAAAGGGGAAAAAGTTTGAAATAATTCAAGCACTAAAGATATCCTTATAAATTGTCTGTCATTTTAACTTAGAAGGAAATACTTCTTATTTTTCTGGTTTGAATTTTCCCCTTTATTAAAAAGAAATTAAAATGAGATACCTCCTCCCTTACTTCTTTCATTTTTCCTTACATATCTTTTGATGTAAGGGAAAATGGAACGGAGAATAAGCAGCTTTCTCAGTTTTTAGCCCCTGCCCTTTGAAAAGGTCAGTCTTAGCTGATTGCTCTTTCTTTCTCTCCGTGCTGAAAAGTGAAAGTGTGTTCTTTCAGCACCCAGCCCTGATTGGGAAGAGGGCTGGTTTCTCTGGGAGAGTTTCCTTCTTGACTGGCCTGTAGCATGATCCAGCTGCTGCCTCCAGGGAGTCTCGTGCAGGGGAACTTGGGAGACAGACTGTGTCCCCCAGGAGACACATCAGGCTGAGCTCACCCTGACCCACCTCAGCCAGGACTGAAGGCAGCCAAGAGCAGGGTTAGAGCCAGGCAGCTCCTCAGGGATGTCTCAGACCAGAGCAAGATGTTTCCCATCTCCTCCGCAAGTGGGGCGATACTATGTATTTAAAGTTCTGAACTGCCCGGTGTCACAATGAGAGCAGGAACATCCAGACAAACCAGAGTTGGTTTTGTGGCTGGTGCTGTTTTCAAATTAGAAAAACAGTCAAGGGCTTTTGGATAAGATGTGCATGTCAAAAGGCAATAAAGAAAACAACTGGTCTTAAAAGCTAATCGCCATGCACTGTTGAGATTGGGACCAAAAAAATGTTAGCTAATATTTTAAATGTGAGTGAAGGGTCAACAGATGAACCGTATTGTAAACATACATGTCAGCAGCAGGGCAGGGTTGAAGATAAAATTGGAACCATGTGCTTTTCCATTTCTCATAAGGCACAGAGGTCATGACCCCAATGGCTTAAAAGTCCCTCAACAGGGAAAAATATAATAATGTCATATGTCACACAGGGAGATGCTGTGCTTATTAATTTTGTAAGGTACATACAATTGCTAAGAATAATGTTTTGTACTGTGAAGGAAAGAGTCTCTTTTAAGAACATCTGGTTTTTATCAAATCAAACTACTCTTGAATCAGGTCTTAACACAATACATGGAAATACAGTTAAAACTTACAATGAACTGTAACTAATCCCACAAACTGACGAATCAGCACAAATCACTAAATATGATATTTAGAGCAAATGAATGCAGTCATCTGATAAACCTTGGAACTGCCTCATTACTGCCATTTATTTAGTCATTAAAGAGCTGCACCCAAGTTAGCATCTACCCCATTTCCACCCTAATATCTGAGGAAGCTGTGAGCTTTTTCTTTCATTTTTCTTTCCCCATTAATGAATTCTGCCTATTTCCTTCCATGGTGCAGTTAGGTGGTCATTGTGCTGGGTTTTAAGTTAGAAAGGGAAGCACAGAGAAAGGACTGACCACTGCAACCCAATTCCCCTCAAAAAGGACAAGGATGGCAGGGTGGTGCTCTGCAGGCAGAAGGCACTGCTGTATTTGTGGCAACTCCGTGGATGATTTATTGATGGCAATGACAATGTGCTGTCACAGAGACGAATACTCTCATAAGTGCTTGCCCAGAGCTTCAGCAAGTTCTCATCTCAAGAAACATAAATGTGTTCTGCAGAAATTGTTCAAGAGTGAAACTTTCCTGAAATACAGGTGTTCATGGGTCTTCCCTCTTTAAAAAAAAAAAAAAAAAAAAAAAAAACAGAAAAAAAGAAAAAAAAAGAAGTGGGTTTTAGCATTTACTGTGCATCTGTTCTTTTTAAATAGTGTGCACTAGAGGAGTAAATATGGGATTGAGAGAAAAAGGTTCTGAGTTCTGATCTTTGCTTTGGGTAGGTTTTCATGTCTTGGTAGGAAAATATCTCTGTTGCTTTCTCCTAACACTAAAATGAACATACCTGTTTCAAAGCATATCTCTGAATATAACTAGTTGCAGCTTCTCTGTTCCTTTGAAGATTCAAAAAGGGTATTTTTGTATTAGAGTTGCATCACAAAATGCCAGGCCCCTCCTGGCGTTTTCATTCCTCTGGGTACTGCAGTTCCAACCTCATTTTTTTTCTTCCCAAACCAGACTTCTCTCTCCCTCTTCTACTTCCTATCACTGTTCCACTTGTATTTCTTGCCTGCCAGATAGCTGTCTGTTTTATCTCCCTTTATATGCATTTCAGAACTGAGGCTTAGAAATGTCTGGGATGAAAATTGCCCTCCAAGAGGCCAAAGTGTGGAAGGAACTGAATGTTCTACTTAATTCAGATGAATCCGTGCTAAACCTGTTTTCAACTGTTTTCTCAAATGCAATTACCAAATGCTACCCAAGCCAAAAAGATCTTGTCTGTCAACTCTTTTTCCAGTTCCTTTGCTCGTGAACATGCAGGTCTTTTATAGTAAATTGTATTCAGGAACATCAGGTTAGAAAGAACCACCTTCTGCCTTTGAGACTGATCTCCCACAGTTGCAACCATGAGACAATGCCCAGTTCTGGAGTGCACAGATCTTTCATTCCTGCAATCACAGCACAAAAAAAAAAATACTTATTAGCCTTCAAAAATACATGTTTATAGTGGAAGGTCAAAAGTCATGCTATAATGTGCCATAGGAGTATAAAAGGAGAGATCAGGGGTATTGCAAAACAAGACTGTGTGTGAAATACAGCTCCCAGGTGGAAAAAAAAAGCTGACTAATAACCTTTGCTTCTGAGGAAATAGGGAAACCCAGTAAAGTACCTGCCAGTATGACCTGAAGGAAAAACGTGTGCTGTTCCATTGAGTGCCAGTGGGATGTGCCAACTAGATGCTGAAGGGAATATAATGCCTTGAAGCATAAGTGTGTTTGCATCTTATTTCAGTATCCAGTTGTTCAGCAGAGGGAGGAAAATATCAGAAACAAGGGCAACAGGGTGATTAATTCTTCACAAGGCATGAAAGCTTGAAGTTAATTTGGTACAACTGCACTGCAAACAGAGATACGGTCCCCTTTCAAACTCCCTTGTATGTACCAATAAGCTGGATACCTACAGATCTGCTTCAGAACCCACCTTCTGGGAATTTCTCTCTATAAATTAACCATTCCCTTTCTTAATCCTCTCAAAATCCATCTGAAAGCCATTTAGGCAACCTGTCACCATGAGCCTCATGTGTAAGCAGCTTACAGAATTTCACTCTTCAGACAGCTAGAAACCTTTTTCTCTCTTTATCTGCATTTATTCATGACCAGTTCATTGCAATTTGATCTTATGCTCTATGGTCACAGTTATATAGGGCCATGATATCTTTCCTTTGCCTTTCCTTTATGAGGCTGAACAAGCCAATTTCTATTTTCCTATCACAGGATGCATTCTCTCTCCCTTAATAAATTCTGTGATCCTTCTTTGAAACTTGGTTTCAGTGCTGTGGTTGTCCTTAAATATTTAGAAAAAGGGTATCTGGGAAACTTGAGACCATGAA
Organism: Chamaea fasciata; assembly: GCF_029207755.1. Classification (NCBI taxonomy): domain Eukaryota; kingdom Metazoa; phylum Chordata; class Aves; order Passeriformes; family Sylviidae; genus Chamaea; species Chamaea fasciata. Next base: position 15,178,810 of record NW_027094092.1, on the reverse strand, counting down.
CATTCAATAAGTTGTTTGTGTGCGTGTGTTAAAACAAATAAATGATGCACTCTCACATGTATCTCTACACATGTATTTTGAAACAAAAAAAAAAAAGTATCAAGGTTCAGGTTCTTCCCAAACTCTTCCCCTTGTGCTCAAAAGACCTCTTGGAGTCCTTCTTGGTTTAAGTAGCAAGATGGAAAAAGATGCAGCACAAAGACAATCACAGCAGATCTAAATACAATAAAAATTAGCTACCTCCTCTCTTCTTCTGAGAATTGTGTAATCTGAACTAGTTATGTTTTTAGAAAGTTGGTATGTGCCCCTCCACATGTGGCTACAAACATAAAGAAACCCTAGAACCAGGCATGCTATCATGTCACTTTTCTTACTCCAGTCATCTTAAGGGATTTCATAAATCATAAGGATCTTATTCATATTTAAAACATTGTCAAAAGCACTTAAATCTGTTGCACCATTCAAATTTTAATTTTCATTTTTTAAGCCTCTTAAAAATGCATACAGCTTAAATGCTCATATAGCTGTAAGTACTCCCCCCTGATTTCATTACCTGCAAATTCTTGACAGAAAGCTGTGCACTGAAACCACTGTGTTGTGGAAGGCTAAAAAGGGTATTTTGAATGACTTCTCCTGGGTCACCTTGTTAAGGCAGTCAGCACTTACTCCAGGTACCAGTCCTGTATTTTAGTAAATATCACTATACTCTGTTCTATCCTTAAAGGCTATCCAAATTCTGGGCCTGATTCTGCAGTCACATCTGCACAAGCCTAGGTGTGTACATCTGCAGAGCATCTCTGACTCTAGCAGTGCCTTGAGTAAACAGCAGTTGGATAATGTTGATTAAATTTAATAGCCAAAAGAAGAGGCTAACCACAAATCAGTGATGGTTAAACATAAGCCTTGCCCACCTCACAGAAATAAGAGGGCTCTGTGTTCTCATACCCTACCCCAATCATACTTAGATCTGTTTGGAAGCCAAACCAAATTGTAAATGAATCAAAAACCAAACCGCAAATTGGCTTCTGGCACTTTAAATGCTTTTATTTAGGTACCACCCAGCTATGGAGGCTCCACAAAACCAAACTGGTGTTATTATCTTCCTTTATTCTACTTCTATGACTGCTTCTGGCACCATCTAGGGCAATTTAAAGCATAATTAACAGAGTGAAAGGCAATGAAATTTTGACTGAAAATGGTGTATTACTATGATCCCATAACTTTTCTTTCCTGAATACTGTGTCAAACCTTTTTATTAGAAAGCCGTTTTTTCTCCTTGTAACTCTCCTTAGGTTTTTCCTTAGACTTCAGTCTTCACAAATTTCTTACGCTCAATCCCATCCACAAAAGCTTTGATAATGAATTTTGGGGAGAATAAGAATAGATATTTTGATTGGAGAAAAATTAGTCTGTCTTCATGGTTTTTTGGAAAGCTGTTACAGAAATGGCTGTCCTTTGAAAATCCACGTTTATCTGCTGCATTTAATCTGCTTCAGTTAAAGAACTACCAAAAACCAGATTCTTAGAGATACTAGAAAGTTGTGTTGGTGAGCGTTCCTGTAATGGGGAAGAAAAAGGGTGAGCACTGTAAGCTTCTTCAGTTTCAGCTGAAATGTAAAGGTTTGGATTATTGTTTTTGAGAGCTGTGATGTTTTAACCATGGCACTGAGCCCCTGTTGTCGCCTCCCTTTGAGGTCCAGCTCTGTAGGAACACATGCCTTAGCCACGACCAATTATTACAGCCAGCAGCTCATCCTTGTTCCCATCCAGGTTAGGACAACATGTTTATCTTACCAAATGGAAAAGCACAGCCTCCAAAGGTTGTTGACTCTTGGTCTGGTGACTGTGGCGTGGTGTGGCAGTGTGGCTGAAATGGAGACAGAGCAGTAAGTGTGATTCTGGTTTTGTAACAAAGTCAGTGGCAGAATCTCATTCACTGCAGCAGGGCAATGGGTTCAAGCCAGAGGAAGGTGACTCATCTTGACTCTTCGGGTATTTTACTCTGAATGTTTATCTCTGATCTTACCAGTCTAGACTCAATGGTTTGCTTTTGTTTTTTTGGGTTTTTTTGTTGTTTATTTTTTTTTGGGGGGGGGGGGGGGAGAGAGAGCAGGAGGGAAGTCATATCTAGAGCATGATGCATCTCATCCTAAAACAGATATCTAAAATAAATTGTGTGCACTACAACGGAGTTGCCCCTTTTTCTCCGCTGATTATAAAAAGCATCAGTATGACAGGCTCCAAAACACACTTCTGTGTGGACACTTACAGAAAGGTCATTTGCTGGAGAGGATTGAAATGACACGGAAAAAAGAAATCCATGGTATCAGGGTGGAAATCCACCCTAATACAGGTGTTGTTACCTTATGGACAACAATTCAGTCCATATAGCAATATTCTGCAATACTCCTCTGTGTGTAGGAGTGACTCAGAGATCAGAAATGGTTGTTTGTGCTTCCCAACCCCTCTGTTTGCAATCTCCCCTGTGCTGGTAAAGCAGGAGGGATGGGAAGGAGAAAGGCATTGAATTGGTGTTACTGCTTCTTTCTCTGTTTCTAACTTTTTGCTTTCATTTAACTCCTACCTTTGTGTTGTGTTTATCCACTTCCAAATGTTTAGAATTTAACACTGCAGTTTCCAGTGAAGAGTGCCATTCCTTCCCTCACTTCTGAATGAAATAATGAAAACATTTTAATAATTATAATGCACAGGATAACTGAAAAGTTGTAGTAGAATATCTGTATAGATATTAATTTTCAACAGTTTTTAAGCAATTGCTTTTAGGTATCGTGCTTTTACAGTGACAGACGTTTGTACAAAATGAAAATAGTGCTTTATATATTTCTAATTCTATTTTCTCAAGCTTTCAGAAACTGTATTTTTTTTTCTGTGTGAGATGGAAAGTTGTTACTGGTTTACTATCCCCAAGGCTTTAGAAGACATCAGGATATTTCAATGGTGTGATGCCTGTGGATTGAGGCACCTTGTTGTTCTTTAGCTGTTGCTGTCAGTATCTGAGACTTTCTGGTTCACAAGAAGTGCTTGCCATAGCACCATCAGGTGCTATCAGCAGTTTACTTTCTGATGTCCCTTTATGTGAAGCAACTCCAATAAAAAAAAAAAAATAAAAAGTAAAAAAGAAAGGAGAAAAAAAAAGGAAGAACTTCATTTCTCAGATCTCTTATGGCACAAGGGAGGAAGATGCTTGTTGTTCTGTCTGCTCAGCATGGCCTAATTTGGGGGCATACTGCCAGATCCAGCATGCTTAAGGCCCGTGCACAGCATTTGGACTGCTAAAATATGCTCTGAATTTAGAGGGAGAATATCTGCAAAACCAGTCTGACATAAAAGAATTTTTGTAAGTAAATAAAGGAGTGATTTAAATTTTACCATGCATAGGGAAGTATAGTTTGCAACAGAATTTTTTCTTGCTTGGTGCATTTTGAAGTGCTCAGGGCAGCTGTATTCCTATTGCTCAATGCCCAGGCTTCTTTGCTAGCAAGCACAGGGGTTATTTTCTGGGTTTCATTTTCAAACCATAATGAAACTGAAAAAGCAACAAGGGCTAGATATAAGTGCAAATTATGAAGGCCATAAAATACTCCCAGCAGACAGAACTCTCTGTGGCAGAACTGACAGTTCACATCACGTGGTAAATATTTAGCACTACTACTACAAAACAAACACTGGGATTAATCACTAAAAAGTCTGCAGGTTGAAAACCTTGAATGAGCAACTGTAGAAGGATTTTCAGAACTGCTTCAATCTGTTGATGTATCTCACCATAAAATCTTTCCATATTCATATTTGTTTTTTGGCTGAAGAAGTTAAACAGTGGTCTGGCTGCTAGTACAAAGTGTTCTGTCTCCCTTCCCCTCCTGCCTTCCTGTATTGCCATGACTCCAAAGTGAGGGGAGGAGTCCAGAGACTGAGCAGAATCAAATGCAGGTGGGGATTGAGTGCTAACCAGCCAAGACAAACAACGCTCCCGCTGTCTTCTGTCTTTTTTTTTCTTTTCTTTTTTTTTCTTTTTTTTTTTTTTCCTTCCCCTGAGCTGTCCTACATTTGAAGCTCTCAGTCTGTTTGTAGCTGCTGGTGCATGCAGTGATACCGATTGCTGTAGTGCTGCATCTCCCTCTTGCAGGCAAACACACACTCCTGTTTCTTTTACATTCTCTCCTCCCCCTCCACAAACCTTTTTTCCCTAATGGTTCGGTTTTGAAAGAAAAAAAAAAAAAATGCAGAGAATAATAGATCTGTGCAAAAAGCCTGGTAACAAAGCCAGGAGAAACTTGGCCAGCTTTCAGCTTTGTTACAGACTCAAGGCTCAGTCCAGGTGTGTGGAAAATTTTGTGACTGTTCTCCAGGCTGCTCAGCAAAACTGGGCCCTCTTGCACTCAGACTGGAGCTGATTTCTGGATTCACATGGCAACAGGAGGAAAATCCAGGTCCCACGTGGTTTGTGGGTCGAATCTCAAACTGAAACAAGGGACACCCAGCCCTCAGCCCACAAACCCAACCAAAGCAGATTTCCACAAAGGCGTGACCCTCAGTGCTGATTTTGACAGATAGCTGAATTTCCCTGTAAGCATCAATTTTTGATTACAACAATCTGATTATTGATTTTTTTGGTCAGAAAATTATGCTGAAATTTTTGCACCTGAAATGCAGTTCATGTCTTACATCATCCATAGACATATGGTTAAAACGTTAAACTGTAGCAGAAGAAACTAAAACTAATGTCATCTTCTGTTGGCTAATTTGTTCCTTTAGGCATAATTTTGCCACATGATCTTTCTCTTGGGCCCTGGTCTGCCTCTGCAAGGTCTGTCTTTCTGGTTATTGAGTTTAACCACACATTGCATAAAGTAGTTTCACTGGGTCCCACCAGCAATGGACACAGAAGCACGGTTCCCGGCATGGTATGTGTGTGCATGTATCAAATTCAACCCTGCAGTCACTCTTTATATCTTCTAATGTAAATATCAGGTAGTCTTCCAGGTATTCTCTAAGGCAGCACAAGGTGACTGCTCTTGGAGAGACTTGCCATGCTTTATTACAAAGGATGGTTATTCTCTGTCTCTTTGTTACCTCCCTAAATTTAAAACCCGTGTCATAAATTCTGAAAACACAAAATCCATACTGGCACTTTCTTTGTTTTGGTGGCACAGGATGGAAGCAGAGTCGTTTGGGCATGGTCTGTGACTGGTGCCTCCCATCTGACATCCTGCCCACCCATCCTCTCCTTCCTCCCACTCAGAGGAGCTCTGCATAGCTCCCTGCCAGCTCACCGTGGTATCCCGGCCACTCCCCAAACAAGATTAACTGTAGCCGAGGATCACCTTAGAGAAACAGAAGGCATTATCTGGTTGTGTTTTTTTTACCTCTGGTCCTCAAAAAGCCTCACAGGCTTCCTTGTCATCAGCTAGATAAAAAAAAGCCTTCTGCCATCATAATGTACTTGTTGAGAGGTGATAGAGGATTTAACTTCTGTGGGTAGAGTGGAAAGCTTTTGCCAGCGCTGAATCAACACCCAGCTTCCACGCCAGCAAGAAAATGCTCCCCCATAGCCAGCACCCACAATCCGCTCAACATTTCTTGCTAGGACTCAGATGCCAGCTGCCTTTTGGGCTGCAGGCAATTATGGAATATGGTCGTTCCTCCCCTTTTTCTCCTGGCTGCATATCAATTTATAGATTAAAATCTGAATCTTTAAACGTTTCACTCCATGAAAAGCTGTTAATTGCACAAACCAGTCATTTTCTACATTACTAGAGGTAACCAGAGGCTTTTAAAGTACACCCAAGGTGGAGCACAGGGTGAATGCCCAGCCTGAAAGCTGCACTACATGTGTGGCAGCATCTTTACGTGAAGAGTAGGGTCTTGCTGCCTTCTAGCAAGTGCCAAGAGTAGTCCTTTTAAAAGAATTCAGGCATGTCTAGTGATAGCCTTATACGCTGTAAGGATTGCAACACTAACTGGCAAAATGTAGAAGAAATGAAATACTGTTAACTGAGAGCCAAAGATCTTTAGTAAACTCTTGCTGTTGCTTTTGACACGCTGAGCGGAACATTAGGACGGGCGGTCCAGTGTATAGTGACACCGAGACATAAACTTCTCAGCAAGACGTGCTACCAGTACCCATAACTGGTTTGGGGTTTTGTTTCTAGTCATATCCTAGGTTAATACAGTTGTTTTAAATCTTGTTTAAGTTTTTCGGCTTGCTCAGTTTAGGAGAATTTAACTTGTCAGGCATTATTGTAGTGTAGATCCTCTTTCCTGCTTCACGATTTACTGCAGTGGGATTGCAAAAGCCCTAGGGAGAAAGTCAATTAAATGAGCGATGAAAACACTCCAAGGATATTAAGAATTTGGATTTTGTTTGCTTTCTGCTTTTAACAAAAACCTACTGTCAATTTGAGTGCTAAATTACTTGATATTGTTTGGTTTTTAAAAATTAATGGTTCTAGTGCAGTGTAGGTCTTGCTGGTTGCCTTGGTGCTTTAGCTCAGAGCAGGAATGCACTTTTGAAACAATCGTCTGACAATCCCCATTTATAAGGGTTTTGTTTTTGTTGAGAGCAGTCCTGGAACATGGGAGAGTTATGAATGAAATCAAACTGTGCATATATGCTACAGGAATACAATTAGCACACTCCTGCCCTTAAGTGGCATTCCCTCCCTGGGTCTGGAGTTGAGCTGGTGTGGAGCAAACCCAACTCCAGAGGGACATGGGGAGAGATGAGGGTGGCTCTGCCTCACCAGCAGCTCTCCTGCAGAAATCTTCTTCACCTGCACCGCCTCACTTGCTCAGGCAGAGACAACCCCTGGTTCTCAAATTCAGGAAACTCACTCTGAAGGGTAAGAGAGAGAGGGTGAGCATATCTGTGTCTTGTTTTGTCAGGTCACTGACCACACTGGGCATCTAAACCAGTTCCACTTCTGGGTAGGATGAGTCCAGACCTTGGTGCTCTCATTCCTCATGTCCCTTTTTCCCCTGAGACATGAGAGAGGATCAGAAAGGAAATCCATCCAGCTAGCAGTCCTGCCTGCAGCAGGAGCAGCATGGAACAGAGCAAGCTTACAGTGAAGAGTTTGAACTACATTTGAATTAATTAGAATATATGTAATTTTTCATGAGTTTCTGGAAGAGCAGTTGTTAAATGACCTCTACTGAAATTCCGATGTAAAAAAATAATTGTTGTCAGCCTGAGTAGTACACATGTATCGTGGAATACAATGGATATCCTTGCAGTTTGGAATTTGTGGCTTCACATCAGATAACAGCTCAGTTATTCCACATGAAAAATAATGGCTTGATTGTAAAACAGTTCTTTTAACCTTTAAAAGATGGAGCCTTTGTGCACACGCTTCTGCATCTGGTGAGTATTTTTATGAATGCATGATATAGAAAGGGTTAAAGTGCATTTGGCCTCTCCAGTGAAGTATATGAGGAAAACACAAGAAGGGAAAGCGTGCCTCAGCCTTTGGCCAGATGAGTTTATACAGTATTTGGGGTCTGCTGGAAGCAGGCATTTTCTCTAGTGCTCAGTGTCAAGTGTATTTTAATATAACTTTCTATCCAAAGCTGTTCTGATGTGGAAAAAAAAAAAACCAAAAAAAATCCTTGGCACAGCATTTTGCTGCTGCCCTGGGATTGATTATGTCCTCAGTGAATACAGCAGCAATGACACCCATCTGTGCTGTGCTGGTGAACTCCTCCTGGTATCTTTGTAGGAAACATGCACAGAGTAGTTATGAAGCAGTGAGTTGCACTGAAGTTGTTGCAGGCTCAGCAAGTGATTTAATGGTCACAGCTGTTTGTTTGCAGACAGGATTTGGACAAGTGGAAATATACTGACCTGTGATGTGAGACCTACTCCTAGCTCTGCAAGTTCTTCCTGTGTGACCCTGGGCAAATCACTTCTCTGCTTTTTTCTTCCTCCTTTATCTGTCTTGTCTATTTAGTCTCTCAGGAAGCTCCCAAGAGCAGAGACTGTATCTTACTCTCTGTTTGTACAGTGCCTAACATAGCAGGGCCCCAGGCTTCCTGAGGTCCCAAAGATGCTGTTGCAATGCAAGTTGTAAATGTTAAAGAGGTGTAAGAATCTGGCCCCGTGCACCATCATCACCATCTGTTTTCCTATGACAAATTAGTAGTAGGAATGCGCACAGCTGAGTGATTAGACCTGTGACCATTCCCAGATCCTGGTCTTGGCTTTGGCACCACCATGCTTTGTAATAAGAGATGTTTAAAAATTTTCCAGCAACAGACTCTTGATTTTTCTTCCTTAGAGAGTTTCAAATTAGTTAAAACTGAAAATAAGGAGGGGAAAAAAAAAAAAACTAAAAAAAAAACCCAAAAAAAAAACCTAAGCGCATGCCAGTTTTGACAAAGCTTTACAGGGAAGATGATTCAGGGGCTGAGATTGGAATTCCTGGAAAAACAGAAAGCAAGTGACCTCCTTTTCTCACCTCTTCTAGAAGAGCCAGTACTGTTCTCACATGCTGGAGGAGGCTGTGTTTGAAATCTCTGCACCAGCAAACGTTTTGCACAGAGACAAGCTTTGTGCTACTAGGTACTGTCACAGTGACTAGGGCCATCGCTTGGGATGCCAAAAGGTTGGTTCTTTGTTAAGACTGCACAGAACACTGATGGAGGCCTGGCTTCCCCACTTCTTGATAATTTCCTCACCAGTAGACTCTGCTGTACCAGGGAGAAAGGGGTTGAGATTCTCTCTGTGGCTTTACATTCACAGATTTGCAAGGTTTTGTGGTTCTCAGCAGAAATGAAAACAGAAAAAATATTATGTGACCTGAAACAGACAGGAAAGCCAAAGATGCTGCCCATCTCCTTCTGAAAGTGGTGTAATTTCTTACTGTCTTTGTGTGTCCTCTAATTAAAGTGGGTACTCTCTTGCTTTTAAATAACTCCATCTTTTGTGACGTTTGACCAGTTATCACTTCTCCTTCGGGGCTGGTGCTTCCTCTGATCTGACTGGAAGTGTGGAAAGGCAGCGGTATGAAGGTGCTTTGTGCCCTGAAGCTGAGGGCTTCACACAGAGCAACCATCAGGCAGCTTCTTCCAACCTCAGCTGCAGCAACAGCTATGGAGCTGTTTGCTCAGCAGATTATAATTAGATTTTGGTTGTGCTTCCTCCACACAGCACTTCCCTGTAGTGATGTAATCAACAATGCCAACTTTGTGCACCTCCGAGGACTCTCCTGGAGAAAGGGAGTCCTCCAGCTGGACAGGGAATGCAAGCAGCAGGCAAGCATACACCGCTGCTCCAGAATTTAATTGTGTCAGGATGGAGTATTCTGAAATCTTATGAATTTGATTATTTCTTTACAATGGAAACTTTGCAATATACCCTGCTATAAGTCAAATTGTTCTTGGCTTCTCTTTAGTAATTCCCCATTATTTGTTGGAAATTATGTCATCTAAAGGACTGAAACAAAGTGATCATAGGAAATCTACATTTAGTCGTAAAACTACCGTGTTTGAGCTTTTGTCTGACATACCAGGTGGGGCAGTGACTGGTGATGGGGATTGTTGTGTTAATCAAACCACGGAATTGCTAAATTATTTCTATGCTTTTATTCCACTTTCCTTGGAAGAAGTTTTTTTGACAAGCAGGTGTTTCTTTTCAAGATCATAATCAGTGCGGAAACATAGGGTGGCTTGGAGTTGTCACATTTCCACCAAAAGTATTTCATTACTGCTATGTTTATGTCTATGTCCACTTAATGAGATTTCTATAGATCATGAGACCCACTTAGTATGTCCTTAACCCCATAATGATAGGAAATGGTGCTCTCAACTGGCAGACTGATCTCCCTCTCGAGGATCATAATGTTAAAATTTCCTTTCCAAAACCAAGAGCCATATGTTGCCACGTGGAACTGCTGTTGGTTGCTTGAATGAGTCAGTGCCCTGAATTTTATGACAACTGGAATGGCTACTATGGTTGAAGTGAAAGTTTTCAGCTTCAGGGGTTGCAGCCACAAAGGAGGTTAGTGTCCAGACTAATGTGGAGCGTGCTGGTGCAGAAGCGACCTTATTTCCTAGCTCGAATCTGGCATTTCTTCAGGACCTGAAGGAAGAGGATTTCGCATCTGTTCCTTCTTGCCTAGAAGAAAGCATACTTATATACTGTATTTCTTCACTGAAAGGGTTGTCAAGGGTTGGAACATGCTGCCAAGGGAAGTGGTGGAGTCACTGTTCCTGGAAATGTTCAAGAAATGACTGGATGTGAGTGCCACAGTTAGGTTGATACAATGGTGTTTGATAAAAAGTCAGATTTAATGATCTTGAGGGCTTCGTTCAAAATTTAGATTCAATGATCTTGAGGGCCTTTTCCAAGCTTTTTGATTCTCCAAAAAGACTCAAAACCTTGAGCTGCAATTATGCCCAAGTCACTTAGTTCACTGAATCTTGTAAGACGCAGTTTAATAGAATCTGTCACTACTGCCAATATTTGCAGAGAGAGAAAAAAAAATGTATTCATGGGACAGATTTATCTCCCTTTATTTGCATTATTATCAAACTGAGATATTTCAGGATGAGGCAAAGATGGGGGAGTTTCTTGTTTTGGGGTTTGTTTTTTGATTTTTATCTCTCCAGGCTCAGGCAGTTTTGTGAGCCTGCAGCTGTAACTCCAGGAAGAAACAGGTGAAATGAAAAGTAAATTGTCAAGTAATGTAAAGATAACAGAGCACTGTTTTCCAGTCCCAAAGCAGGAGTCTTGAGAGACAGATAAACAGGAATGAAATCTTCCAAAATAAGTTCTAGTGCCTGTCTGTTGTGGTGTAATTGACTGTTGTTATATATTCATATGAGGTGTAGGAAAGCATTTAGTTCATTTTCTCCATTAAAAGAATTAATGATGCAGGTCCCCATTTCCCAGTAATTAATTGCAACTCTTTCTGCTCTGGAATCTTTTATAAGGCTTAACTGACATTCCAAGAAAGAAGGAGAAGCTTAGCGCAAAATGCGACTGAATAAAAGTCAGTTTTACCCAAGGGTTTTCTTTGGATTTTGGTTTGTGATATGTAATGTGACAGATTTGGTAATGGTTTATTGCATGAAGATGGTGCAGTACTGACACAGCCTATTTGACTTCAGAAGCTCAATTCACTTGCATTGACTGACTGATTGTCAAATCCAGCTTTTCACAAGTTCCAAGAAGAAAAACTCCTAAAGCTTCAAAAGAAAACCAGGTTTTGTTTAATCTCTGTAACGCAACCTTTAGACTTTTCCATCATGGCTATACACTAATTTTCGGGGCCCACTGTTAATATTGTATTTCCTCATGTATTTCAGGCCATTGGAGGTTTTTTTTCTCTTCCCCTCTCCCACTCCCAGTTTCTCTCAGAGTGTAACATTCAAAGTGTCTACAACACCAAATGTAAATATACTTGTTGTTTTGTGCATGTCATAGCTCTTACTCTGAGGGCCATGAACTCAGTAATGGGTTTCTCTTCTAACATAAAAGGATGGGAAAAGGTAAGAACTTGTATCATCTCTGAGGTGAGCTTTGTGGGAGCCATGCCAGTGCTCTGCTAAACAGAGTCCTGTAATGCAAAAATGTATTCCTGCAGGTAATTTTGTGATTAGGGGGAAGACCAGAGATTGATGGATTATAAGTCTGACTCAAAATTCATTGAAGTCAAAGGAGATATCTTCAATGATTCTAAAATATGCTCTTTCTTTAAGTATGAATTGGTGACAAGCCAAACTTGGGCTCGAACTCTCTCAGAATTTGGGAATCAATTGAATATGATGTGGTTAAGAGCTGTGAGTAACATTATGACTCTAGAGCCCTGAGTTCAAATCTCTGTGTTGTTCAGCTCTAAAGTTTGCTTTAGAGTCTCTGGTGTAAAGACCTGTGATATTTTACAGCGCTAAGTCCTAATTCTACAGTAGGAATTTGAAGGATGCATCACAATCAATTTCTTTCAGATGATAAAGGGATAGAAACTCAAACTGTCAGTGGGTTGGATTCCTTGGGTAGATAATTATGTGACTTGTCTGTAGGAATGGCCAGGTATTGTAAATAAGGCACATAAAATAGCTTGTTCAAACTATGCTTTGCACTGTAAGTAGTCACACAGATTTTCAAATCTTCACTAACTGTTCCAGTGCTGATTTTCCATGTGAACTATAGTAGCCAGTGTGGCTGGAAACATGATCTTGTAAAAGGCACAGAGGTTACTTCAAGGTAATCTCCATTTTAAAACAAGTTCCACCGTGCAAGAAGTTGCATAGCTTGTGCTGTAAGCCATAATATCAGCCTTTTTTTAGATGCATTTGCGGTTACTGAGGGCACAGCTTTATACTATCGAATGCTGGGTTATTCAAAAGTAGGTTATTCTCAATTTGATCTTGGCAAATCATTCACTCTTGTTTATACAACTTTGTCAGTAATCTAGACAGTTCACATGGCACTTCCCCAAGGGTGCTGAATTCTGTCAGATTCAGAGCAAATTCATAATGTACCAAGTAGAATCCACCATGTTTTTATCTGATGGATGAATCTTTTAGTTTCCCATCAAAAGTATAGGAACAAAATAATTTCCTGAAAGCATTCACTGTGCAACATTCAGAACTGTAGATTTGTTAATATATCCATAATATATGTAATACTTATTAATATATATAAAAATTAAGACATGCAACATCTCTGGGTGTTTTTGTTATGAATTTGAGTATGTGGGATGAGAAGTGTTTCTTAGATTTGAAAAGCAAGGCTTTATGGGACAAGTCTCCATAACTTATTTGCTAGTTTGTAAAGTTTGGATGGATGAAATTTGTTCTACATTTCAAAAACTTAATGTTTGGGGGTTTTAGTAGCTATTTCATCTGTGAAGCTTTCTCAGTTAATTTGGTTTGACTGTTGGTGTTTTCTAAGTATAAAATAATACATTCTGTCATTTTTAAATGGAAGATAGGTATTTCGTAAAACATGAAATGCTTGCATGTGGACACAAGTATTTGTTACAATATGCCTTTAAAGGCCAATAATAATTCACTGTAATGTATTAATTCTAGTCTTTCTTATGGAATGTATTGTCCTGAGACACAACTATAGATGATTTTAAAGCCTGTACTTAACCTGTCACAAAGCACAAGCCATGAAGAAGATGGTGGAATCTTCTCCAGAGCTTCAAATCTTCTACAACTGAGCTTTCAGGTTACTAGAGAGTACCTGTGACATTTCCTATTAAAATCTGATTCAGTATGATGAATCCATGGGTGATTATTTCATGCTTTCACCTGCCTTACTAATAGCCATCACAAACTGGGTAAAATAATGATGAAAATTTTATTTTTCTTTCTTCATCTTATTGTCAGTGCTAACATAAATCAGTTTCACTGTAAGGAGAAAAAAAAAAAGAGGAAAAGTAAATACAGCTGTAATTGCAAACATTTGTAACATCAGTTATAGACATGGGATGCCAGAATTTGTAATCTTTAAAGAGTAAGTTTTTATAGTACAGAAGTTAATACTGCAGAACTGAGTAACAGCATGGATACTCATATGACTTCTCTTCCACAATGTTAAAAGCATACTCAGCCTATCCACTTCCAAGCAAGACAGAGTAACTTCTTCAACAGCTTGATACCTTTACTGAAATGTTCTTATTTTGTTGAATTGTGAGGACACAGGTTATCACTGTTACACCATTTACTCAGTGGAAATAATGTTTTGGAAATAGCATTTTGTTTTCACTTGGGTAAAACCATATTAATTATTGTTCTTAATTAATATTAAGACTTTTCAGGCTGTTGCCATCACAATTTCCAGTATTGCAACATTACTTTATCTGATGATAAATGCAATAATTTCACCCTGTCTTAATTCACTGAGTTATCTGTTGCTGTTTCCAAGTTCCCAAGCCGTCAATTTTTAGATTTCATCATTCTGTTTGCATCACACTGAGTGTATGGCCCTGAGATTAATTTTAAACAATTTTCATGATTGTTCCTATCTGTCACCTTGTTGACTCATGGCTTACATCAGCTTGTATCACCTGCTTTCTAGAGAAGCCCATTTGTACTTCTTCCCATACGCTATAAGATAGATATATAGTATATATATATGTGTGTGTGTGTGTGTATATATCTATTTTCCCTTGCTCTCTTTCCCTTTTTAGTATGGAGTCTAGCATGCATTAAATCCTGATCAGATTAGTCTTTCCTGAAACTGTGATAATGAATACGTGATCCAAGCAGTTATAATGGTTGTTGTTGCCCGTGCACATGGTAGAAGTGTGTAAGGACTCCTCCAGTGTACATTCACACCATGTTTTCATACAGCACCCTTTCTGTGGCTTCTTCAGCTTCTCCAGGTTTACTGTTGTTGGGAACAGGCCTGCTAAAAAAAGAGGTCATTGCAGTCGCAAGAAAATAAGTTCAAAAGAGAGCTAGGTTAGACATTGACACATACTTTTGAAATTAACATTTAGGAAAGTATTTGAAATCTAAAATATTTGTCACTGACAGCATCTTGTAGTTATCCAGTTATGATTAAGAAGGGGTTTTCCTTTGTGCCTTTTAACTAAGATGAAAGTAAATGTTCCTTTGGTTTGAGATATCATGTGGAACCAGAACAACTTTTGAACCTGTCTCTCAGTCCTTTAGAAATTATATATACTGTTGTATGTGTCTGTTGCATTGCTTAATGTATGTACTCACTGCAAAGTTTTCTTCCTATATGGGGTTTTCAATTATTAATTTTAATTTCCTACTCTAAGTGTTTAGCTACAGTTTAATTTCCATTTACTTCACTGGTATCTGGATTAGACCCTATGAAATGGTCAGTCAGGGGTGCCTTGATTAAAGGAAAAATAAATTTACTCTCAGGCGAGTTGAGGATCTAAGTAGAAGGGACAGCATGCTCGGGCTTGTATGAGGTTATTGCCTTCTGTATGGTTTAAGGAGAAGATTGGCTGGAGGCTATTACTTATCTGAATAACTCCCTTCATAATGTCTAGCCATTAGCTATGTGAGCAGGGAACTTACGGTGTTATTTACCACTCTTGTATTTAGTTAATGCAAAAATTTACAAAGTGGCTTGTTCATGACATGTAAGTGTGTTGAAGGCAGTATTTGGTGTGAAATACATGGGCATTGTTTGGGGTGGTATACAGTCTATAAGCCTCACAACTCAGCCCCTGTTATCTGTCACTTCTCTGATCCTGGAGTCACAGTATTTTCTGACTCTCTTGGCCTGTGCGGTGATTAAACAGGAATCTCTTTGCTGATGGATTTCTACAGTTGTAAAACAAAGCAGGACACTTCTGCAGAGAAGTGAGCAGCATGTCATAAATAAAGAGCAGTTTATTCACAATCTCTCCTGCAGCTGATGAACCTATCAGGCACAGGAGCGTTTTCAGAACAGGAAACTTCTGTGGAGGACAGAAGCTAGTTTGGGATCAGTGATTTATCATTGCATGTCGTCTAAAAACAGCAGCATGCTGACACATCTGCAGAGCCTGATATATAAAACTGTTGAACAATTTTACCCAGAAAACCTAAGAATAAGAAAATACTGATCTTCAGTTGAGTTCTGCTTGCCTCTGACTCATATCTAAGTAAGCAAGGAATCTGCTGGCCTAAGAGATGTCACAGGAGGGAGGTCTGGTCAGGAGCCAGGACCCTGGGCTTCATGTGGAAACAAAAGCAATCTTCCCCGCCCTCAAGGAATGTTTGTCAGCTGCATAGTGTCTTATCTGCTCGTTGGATCTGCATAAAGGGATAGGGACATTAATCCTCTCCCATATTCTTTACAGAAGTTGTGAACAGGAAGCTGCTATCAGCAGCAGTAGAAACTGGTGCATTCCTTTGGCTCCAGCTGAACATGAACCAGCCATGTGCACTCACAGCCCAAAAAGCCAGTGGTATCCTGGGCTGCATCCAAAGCAGCATGGGCAGCAGGCAGGGAAGGGATTCTGGCCCTCTGCTCTGTTCTGCTGAGACCCCGCTGGAGCACTGCATCCAGTCCTGGGGTCCCCAGCCCAGAAAGGACATCAGCCTCCTGCGGCAACAGCAGAGGAGGCCACCAAGATGATTAAAGGGATGGAGCACCTCTCCTGTGAGGAAAGGCTGAAAGAATTGGGATTTCTCAGCCTGCAAAAGAGAAGGCTCCAGGGAGACCTTGTTATGGCCTTCTAGGACCTGAAGGGAGCCTGCAAGATAGAGAGGAACTACATACAAGGATGTGTAGTGACAAGACAAGGGGGAATCGCTTCAAACTGAAAGAGAGGAGGTTTAGATCAGATATTAGGGAGAAAATGGTTACTGTGAGACACTGGCACAGAGAAGTTTTGGATGCCCCATCCCTGGAAATGTTTGAGGCCAGGCTGGATGGGACTCTGAGTAGCCTGGTCTAGTGGAAGGTTCCCTGCCCAAGGCAAGGAGCTGGAACTGGATAACCTTTAATGTCAATTCCAACCCAAACCATTCTGTGATTCTGTGATCAGTGCCAAAGGTCCTTGTTACTGTCGCTGTTTCTGTTGGTGGAGAAAGGTCTATGTGCATCAGATGTCCAAAACAAGCCCCTGAAATTGTATGTGGCTGTTCCTTAAAGCCATTAATTTTTTTCTGGGTTTTGGATGGGTTTTTAATGAGTTGGGAAAGAAAGAAAGAAAAAAAAAAGTACCTAAGAATTGCTAGTAATTTTGAAGAAAATTAAAGTAAAAGCTTTTCAAAGGGAGTGTGTGAATTTCCAGATGGCCCCACACTATTGGGACATATAATTTGTAAAGGAAGTATGTGTGAAGTTTTTTCATTATGTGGTAGATAATTTTGTCTATGAGGTCCTGTCTCAGCCTGACTATTTTTCCTTAAATCACTAATCCACAGAAGTAACTGAATAATTTGATTAGGATTGGTGAGAGATGTATTTTCTAGGTATATTTTCCTCTCTACAACATGAGGAACGCTGAAGATTCCCTCATACCTGGTTTTAACCATTAGAAGTACAAACCTCTGTCCTTGAGATAAAGAGCAGAGAGCATCTGAACATATTCTTCTTTCACCTCACCAGAGAGACAGAGTAACACACACACACACACACATACACACACACATAGAGTAAATGTCACTTTTAGACAGACAGTGCAACCTGGCAGAGGCATGGTAAAATGATGAAGATCGTTGCATAAACAGCTTATGCTTATTATTGGCTGAACACTCATTTAAACTGGAAAATTCCCTTTTTCCCCAAGATAACTGTGGTTTTCCTCTGATTATTTTTTGGTCTTTGGTTTTTTGGGGTTTTTTTTTCTCTTCTGATATGTCTTAAAGAGAAAAGAAACCTGATGTAACAGAGTAGCCTAGCATAGGAGGATCCAGATTAACAGCATGCGTACCTTGGAGATTAGGTATGTATTTTTTTCCTTAGAAAAATGTCAGAAGTGTGCAGGAACAGATTCAGGGATTGTTATTGAAAGGATTAAGTCCAGCTCGTTTCTAGAACAAACTTGACCAAAGACCAATCTATTTTGTTCATCTTTCATAAAACGATTAAGGAGACTGCTATATTCTGCATTACAGTAGTCACACATTAAAAAATTCTTTCCAAAGCAAAGGCAACTTTTTTATTCTATTAAAAAAAAATTGAAAAATTTGTAAGCAGGAATGGACAGGAACTGCTACGTTCCTGGGCTAATCCAGTGTGAACACGTTGCTCTGCAGTCTGAAGGCGGTTGGCAACTTTTTGGCAGGAATATTATTTATTTAATTAATTAGTGTGAAAAGAACAGTTTGGCTTGTTTTCCCACTCTCTTTACAATCAAGAGCTTTTCCCTGCTGGATGCTCCATTGCTTCTAGCATACCACTTTTGCAACTTATTTTAAGCTAATGCACGATGTCTTTCCTTTAATTTTGTGAACTAAGTTAAATCATGAGTAAACTAACTCTCTCTGACTGTCAGATGCTCTAGCAGATCCCATGGTTTTATTGCTATGCCATTAAGAGACTTTTTTTTTTCTTTTTTTTTTCTTTTAACCTAAACTTTCCCTGGACTGGGTTCTGGCCAGAGGCAGTTTCCCCAGCTCATAAGTTTCATACTTTTCATGGAAGAGAGCCTCCAAATAAGCACTGGCCCTCCCCTTTGGGAGCCCCACAGTCCATCAGTTTTGAACACAACAGCCTGATCAGCAGAGATTGTCAGCTACACTGGGACACTCCATCAATTTAATGTGGAGACAGAAGCCCCTTTGGGAGTACCTGGTGGTGGTGTGGGGGAGAATTACAGAGACCAGATTTCTGTTGGGCTCGATGATCTTAAAGGTCATCTTCCAACCCAAATGGTTCTATGATTCTGTGAAACTTAGGGGGAAAAAAAAAAAAATAAAGTGTAGTGAACTTATTCCTGCAGGGAGGGTCTTTTCTTCAGGGGTTATCTCATTCCTAATGGGCACCAGAAGCAGAGCAGAGTGCTCAGAGGATAGGCACAGCTAGCAGAAGGAAATCATTATGTTGGATTTTTTTTCTTATCAGTTCTGCAACTTAAAACTACCCTGAAGAGACGTGTTTCGACAGAGCTCTTCGCACTTCCAAACAAAAGAGCTTTTCTCTCTTCCTGCCCCCCCCCCCCAACCCTCCCCCTAGTTTGGATGTACGGCTGGAGAAAAATGATTGCAGGCATTGTCTGGCAACAACAACCGCAGAGTCTCTTCTGGAAACGTGTTGGGTCAGGTTCATGAGCATGCACAGAAAGGGAGAGAGAAAGGAGGGGGGGTGAAAAATCTCCCTGGCCAGATAAATAACTTACTTTTGGAAGATGCTTCACCAGTGTTCCTGCTGTTCTGTAGCAGCCTCAGCCAAGATCCAGCTATGTCAGTTGTTTAGTCATTGGTACTGGGAGAGGTGATATGCTAACAAAAGTATGCAGTAACAAGCATTCAAAATGTGATGTTTTATTAGTTTTGCAGTAAATACAGGGAGATGCTAATAACTAATTTCTGCTCTTAATGTAATTCGTGTTGTGAACATGAAAATGAACAGAGGAGTAATTTCTTAGAGTCTGGATCCTTTCACTGACCCTGTACATGTTTGCATTTAAACAAAAAAACCTAAATTTCTGCCTGTGCATGGCTGAAAAAAAAATATCTATAGTCTTGTCTGGGTAATATGACAAAAGGGTTTAATGTAACCTAAGGAAATAATTTGAGTATAAAATGGGGAGCTGATTAGAGCAGTAAAATAATCAGATGTTAAAAGGAGCAAATACAGGAGAGTGTAACGGCTAAAAGCCCAGGAGTGGGAATCAGGCCAGCTGGGGTTCTGCTTCCATTCAAGCATGCTGTGCAACTCTGAGTAAGTCAATAAACCTTGCAGTGCTTCAGCTCGACCATCTGTAGAATGGAAATAATAAAAATATTATTCCCTGTCTCCCCAAACTGCAGTGAGGCATTGAGATGAGTATTGAATCAGAGTGCTGTGAGTTGAGAAAAGACAGATTTAAACTTTCTCAAAGTTCAGAAGTTTGCATCCCCTTCATTTCTATTTGGGAGGCTCAACTCCACTTCTGCAATTGTAAATCTGTTCTCCCAGCTCTGTAGCTGCTTGTAGTCTGTTTGCCTTGTGTGAAGATGCATTTGTGTCCATGGCAGTGTCACTGTGAGTCAGAGAGGTATGTTACGCTTTGGGAGCTGTGGCAACAGGAAAAACGTGCACAGTTAGGGATGAAAAACAGAACAGAAACCATGGGACTAGTAGTTAAATTCTTTACATACTTCAGAGCTCTCTCTCTCAAACAATCCACTCAAGACCCAAATCTCATGAGCCCATGCTGTATTCTTTTAATTATGACAGCATCTTTCTTCTTTGGGTTGTTTTGCAGCTGTGAGATGGAGTGTGCTCTAGAGCCCAGGCATCACCAAGACATATCTTTGTGCTTGTCCTCCTGTTCCCTGAGAAATAGGATGAGGAATGTTCTCAGTGCACGTATTTGCTCGCAGCCATAAGTCTTGGTTAGGACTTAAGCGTGTGCAGCAAAGGGACAGTTGGGACACATGAAATACTATACAAGTGAGCCTTGCTAAATTAGCTTTGAGTTGTTTCTAGCTATAAATTGTTTTTCCTCTTAAATTTCATCTCTAATTCTGGGTCATAGCTGGAAACAGAAGTGCTGAAATACAAATCCAGGCTTCCTGGTGTATTTAGCTCAACGTTGGAGTCTCCAGAGGTTGAGATAAGTTCCAGAGATTATTCCAATGGTTTGTTTGCTCGTTGAAAGTAATTTCCAGATCTCTGAGTAGTTCAGAAGGTGAAACAATCAATTAAATACACTCATGTGCATACTCACATGCACAGAATATCCCCAAGGTGGTTAATGGGGCAAAATGTTTAAAGGCACCAGGAGCCCAGTTCAGGAAAGCTGCAACAACCACAGCAGTTTGGACATCCACTCTTCAGAGGCTGCAACTGGAACATCCCACGTCTTTTGTGTGTTACATGCAAGCCAAGTAACAAGCAAAAGAGCAGCACAATTATTTCGTCAGAGTAAAATGTACATTTTCTGTAATATAAATTCTTTCATTTTGCACTCCAAAGTAATTGTAAAAATAAATATACACATGCAAAATATTTTCCTTTTTCCTGTGTTCAATTGGAAGTGGTTTGTTTTTTTTTTTTTCACATAAACATCACTAAAAGTCAGCCATATGGGAAGGGCTTACAGTGTGTTGTAAACATCAGGTTCAAATCAAGGCTAAAACAGTGCTCTTGCTCCAGCCAAAGCCACAGGGTGCTTCAAACTCCCATCTATTGCAATATTGGAAACTAACTACTGTGCAGTAAATTGTGAAGACTATTTTTTCATGTTGCTACTCTTATATGAATTCATTTTCTTTCAGCTATGAACTTGGGTGAAAAATGTGAGACAAAACAAAAGGAGGAAGGAAAAACTTTTTCAGTTACAGAATAAACTTTTCATGTTCTTAAGTTCACATGGCAATCTAATAACTTGAGAAGATCATTTATTTACGTGCCCTAAAATTCTTCTTGATATATATTTTATTTATATTTGGCAAGATGGCAGCTGAGTCCTGAAAATCATCTTGGCTTAGATACTTCAAAGCAATTTTATTGTTCTGAAATGCCTTTGAAAAAATTCTGCCTTTTTTCTAATTCTATGAGTTTTAATCCTGGTCTTTACATGCAGATTCTGTAACAGTCAGTAGAATTTTTGGGAATTCTCTGTGTATTTAGTTTCCCATGAAGTTCTGAAAGCAGAGTTTTGGCTTTCTTATCTTGCTGTCAAATGATTAAATATCTTTCTTTAAGTTTTTAAGGCAGTAGGAGTTTTAACACTTAATGATCTGTGTGTCACTGAAGTTGGGAAATATTGAGGCTCATGGTTTACTCAAAGGCATTATCTTTTCTGCTTTAGATTGACAAGACTTAACATTGACTGTTTTTCAGTGTATGTCTCTGTCACTGACAGAGCTCTGTGCATCCTGTGTATTACAGTGGCAGGACTCCAAGGCAGTATTTGGCTATCAGTTTATTCACTAGATTTTTCATTTAAAATCCCTCTTGAGCTTTTCAGTATGGCTCAAATAAATTATTAGTTGGCTTAGAGTGCTGGCTGTAAATGTTTGGGCCTTTATTTGAGCATTAAAAAAGGCCTGGGAACTATTTCAGGGAAAGTATTATTAACAAATTCTGCATGATAAAAATCTACTATTTGTTTTGGTTTCCAACCAAGATTTTTCATTTTGGGGAAAAGGCAGGGAGGAGGTTGGTGGCAAGGAGAGCCATTCCTATCAGAAGCAATGTCATAATTACACAGAGTAGAGGGCCTGTCTAGAAAACACGATTTTAAAACTGAAACAGAAATCTTTATAGCCAGAGGGAGATTCCTGTGGATGGTTGAGGAGGGTGTCCAGCAGCCAGGTCAGCGACCTGGTAGAAGAGTCCTGCTGGAAGCAGAGGTTAAGGTTTCATTAAAAAAAGCATTTCAGACAGTTAGAAGGCACACCCCGACTACCAGGAAATAGGTATTATCCTTATTGACACTTTGAGTGCAAGTATACCTGGGAAGCACCCAGAACATGCTGAAACACAAGGTTTCTTCAGAGGGCAATGCCCCTCGGTGTTTTCCAGTATTGCCTTGTGCAAGTGGATTTTCTGTGCAGTGGTCCTTAACATCTTCTTTGCCTATGCTGAATTCCTTTTACATGGTGTTTCTGGTGGTACATTGGTCTTGTCAGGGACAGTTGAGATTCTCCACTGGTATCGCCAGGTGCGTCATGGAGCGTGGAGTTTCCCTGTGCAGCCTGCAGATCTCTCTGCATTCCTCCTTTAGCAGGGATATCCTTCATAAACCTGAGTTTCTTACCATCCTCAAGAGGCAACCAGGGCTAAGATTTTTGATCCATGTCCCATAAAACCACATGACCAGCTCTTTGTGTTTTCTTTTCCCTCTGTATTTTCCCTGGTAATCAGATCAATGTGTACAAGAACTGGCTTAGCAAATTGGGCTACAGGGTCAAGATGGTTTCTTGTATCACTGAAACTGAGTAAGGTCGGAGATTAATGGAAAATTTTCACCTCTAATCACTGCATGGATTTATATTTTCCATCCATTTCTACAAGTAAAAGTCTTGGAGAGACTATTTTTAGTCAAAATTAGGAAAAGTAGACTAGCACTGACACTAATTGACTGTGCAGATTGAAGCACCTCCAGGGCCAGCCCTGACCTGCATGCTCCTGGGAGTAATCCTAAAGTGTGTTGTTGATAAAAATTAATTATTCTTGACTGTGCTTCTGCTGCTTTTAAATGCAATGGCAAATGTCTGGCTAGCTTTAGAGGACCTCCATCTCACTGTATTTTCACATGGTGATCCCAAAACACAGTCTGCATGTCAGACTCCCAGGTAGAACATGCTACCTATTCACCTTAAGCAAAGCTGAAGATTGAAAGGTGCACTTCAACTATCCAAAAACCATTCAAGGGGTTTTGGCAATCTTATTACTCTGAAGCATTAGCAGTTGCAGCTCTGTATAGGGAAAACCAATTTGTCTCCCCAGGGATATCTGCTGGAGAAAGCTAGTTAGAGACACTTAGAGAAACACGAAATTCTGCAGTTTTGTAAATTATTTTCAAATTGATAACCCTCATGGCAGGTGGTTCTTCAGAAGCCTCTCCAGTGTGCTTCCCCAGTGTGCAGGTACTTAGGGCAACATCTCAGGAGGGAAAGCTGGTGACAAGTAAAGGACTGAGAAATGGACAAGCTTTGTCATGGAGAGGAGATGTTATTCAAATAATAAGAAGTCTCAAACACCTTATTTTAATTAGAGGTGGCAAAAATCAGCCTTTTTGGGAAAAGAAGTTCCATTAGAAACCTTTGTGTTGTCTTATGGGAAGACTACTTGAATAATGTTGTCCATCGAACCTTCTTGGAATCATTGATTTAGACTTCTTCATTGTGATCAGCATTTTAATCCAAGGATATTGAAAGGCTGTACCTAATCTGCTTTGTTGTCTTTTTATTCCTTTCAGGCTCTTTGGAATAGTGAGAGAGTTTTTAATGAAACATTTCAGTACTGTCAACATTCATTATTAAGCTAAAGTAGTTTATGTGTTTCCAAATTAAAATGGTTTGCCAGCTCCACTCCTTGAAATATCTCATTATTTTTAGAGGTTAAGAAATTGTGATATGCCTTAATTTCCCATACAACAGAAATTCTATTTTCTGACCAAGGCATGTAATGGCAGCCCTTTTTTCTGTAAAAGTAACTGAAAATGGGGTACTGAAGCCAAGTAGTGAAGCAGTTTGTCTTCCATTAACTGTATTTTGGGGTTTATTATGCATACACACCTCTTGTTTTTGGCCATCAGGAGTGTTTCAGATCCTTACCAAAACTTTTTAAGACATTGCCCACTATAAGACTTTATTCTAATTGTGTGCATATTTAACCACCTGACCTGAAGTTTTTTCATTTCGGGCATCTCAGACTAAAATTTATAGGAATGTTTCAGCTGAAAGCTTCAGCTATTCCAAGCAAAAAGATAGGAAGAGACACATCATTTTCTGCATATTATTGTGGTTATTTTTAAGCCTAGTAAGTGTTTTGTGATGCTCTCCTATATCCATATTTTGGAATGAAGATTTGAAATTCATCTAGAAGTTGAATCCAGGTACATTTATTCTTTCTATTAAAAAATACCCCCCAAAAAACGACTAACCAGCAACAAAATGAAATCTTGACCTTTTTATTTGGCAAAAGTAAGAGCATCTAAAAATCACACATTCTTAGGGCAAGGCGGGCAGCAGATGAGGAGGTGCTGATCACCTCTCTCTGGCCACTAGTGTCAGAACACAAGGAAAAGGAATGAAGCTGCACCAGGGGGAGTTCAAATGGGACATCAGGAAAAGGTTTTTTGCCCAAGGGGTGGTTGAGCACTGGAACGGGCTCTCCAGCTAAATGGTCATAGCACTAAGCCTGACAAAACTCTTCTGAAGACAAAGTAATACAACACTAAAACAGGCATAACTATTCTTTCTTTCCTTTCTTTTTATTTAGTAAGAATGTGTGAGCTGCAGGTCAGTTGTTTAGAGAAATCAGTTAAGTGATTATTTACTTTTTCCCTGAAGCGTGGCACAGTTTGTTGTTTCTGTGGCTGCTTGTGCAGAGGACTCTGCAGCGAAACAGCAGAATCCAGACTTCCTTCACCCAGCAAGAAATTAAAACGTGGGACTTTATTGCCTAAGCTGGATTTTTCTAAAGCTTCAAGCAATAAGTTCCTGAGTAACTACTGCTATACGAGCATATATATTCTTGCAAGAGGTTAGAGGGGTGTTGTTCCCCTCCTGTGCTTGGAGCCTGTGTGCCCAAAGGCTGAACGCAGCTCTGAGATCTCAGCTTATAAACGCAGGTTGGAGTAGGCTTGCAGTTAGTAAGTAAAGGGTTAATGAAGGAAGATGAAGTTGACTTGAACTGAAAAACATTGGTTCAGTTCCTAGGTTTAGCCCCAGATATTTTATGTGTGAGCACAGGAAAGACATTTAATCCCTCCATATCTCCATTGCATATGTATAAAACAGGAATGAAAATCTGATCTTTGTCCCACCCCTTGTTTTCATCTCCTCTCTTTAGATCATGCATTTTTCAAGGCAAGGGCTGTTTCTCTGCGTGTGTGTGGACCTCAGACAAGGCTCCTAAAGTGCTATTAGTGTGTAGTAGGAATAGTAATAACAACAACAACAACATATGGAGTTCAAACTCTGACAGACAGCTCAGAGCCATTACACATTCAGGAGAATGAAACTCAGTCAAGCCCAAGACAGCAATTTTCATCCGAGACCAAATTTAACAGTTTGGCAGGGGAAACAAATTTGGTGTTATGTAAGCTGGGCTTTGCGACTTCAAACCCTGGGTTTATTTATGTTTTGGGGAATTTTTCTTCCATTTCCATACAGTTCAGTCTGCAACTGGCACTGTTTTAGGGCTGGCTCGCTGTGGGTTCTACCCTACTGCAAATGACGTTTGGAAATCTGAAAAGAAGGTTTCTTTAATTGACTGAAAACCAGAGCCATAGTCTACTTGATATGAAAAATAGACCAAATTATAGTGGTATTCATAGCCTGCTGGAATGGTTGGCTGTTTTGGAAAAAAATTGTTTTTAAAGGAGGCTTGCCAAGAAACTGTTCTGTCAGGAAATGATAAATGGCAGTTCGGAGACTTGAGTGGCCTGTGCTGTATGTATGTGCCTTGGTAACTGCTGACTCAATCCTGTGTGCTCCTGATGGCTCCCACACTCACAGCAAGGGAATTTACAGTCCTGATTCACAGACTCATTACTGTCCTGCAGTTCAGGACTTTTACACATGGCCTCAGGATTGTTTTATCTGAAAACAATGCAAACACATTTCTTTAAATTACACTTCAGATAACCTTTTGGTTTTCATTACTTTTACAGTGTATGCTAGAAACCTTGCAATTTCTTTCCAAAACTATAGTTTGTCTGAATATTCCCTGCCAAGTTGGGTGTTTTCTGTTCAAGCTGGATTTTTTTAAATAGTATGTTTTCTATGAAGCTGTGAAGTTTTAAGAAATTTAAATAACAGAACAGTGAAGGCTTGGTGAGAATTTGCATGACAGGGTTGGGTTTTAAAAAGTAAAAGAAAGGACTGTCTCTGTGCACTGAAGAAAGGTCTGCTTTACACAATGCACCATTTAGTCGCAGGAGCTCTTTGCAGTGACATGTGTCATTTACTAGATTCTATTACTGTAGGGGATATGTTGCGTGCAAGTGGACAAACCTTTGGAGTGTGCTCTTCTGAGTGCTAACTGTGATCCATCTTTTCAGGGCATTTATATTACCTTAATCCCATTGACATCAATAAGTTTACTCCTCATTTACTCTGGAATGAAAGAGGAGTGAACTGGGACTATTGTATATTTAGACGACATTGTTGCAAAACATGTCCCATGCCTGAGTCAGCGGAGGGAGAGAGAGAGGTTCGTGCAGTACACAGAGCTCAGGGCATTATTGTTTTTCTAACGTTGCCTAATGAATCTGGCTGAAAAGGGTCACACAAATGGTAGAAAAAAATTTGCATCTACATGTCCATGAAAATTTATGCTGTGTGCTTGTGAAGATGAAGTACAGATTAAAGAGTTTGGAGATAATTTGGTAGAAAATATATTGATTCATTGCCTTTAGCTTGAATGTTAGAGTTCCTAGGCACCTTAGGAGGAATTTGTGTATTTGGTCATTTGCATCCTTGAAAACCTTTTTAGCATTCACATAGGAGGCAGTTGTGAAAATGCCAAATACTTCAAGGATCCCTTCTCTGCCCCGGCTCCATTATTTTTCTGCCCTGGCTCCTGTTCTTTGCTGTTTCTGAACAAATTCTGCCTCTGCTTTCCTTTTATTTACCCCATATTTGGCACTGGGGCATAGAGCAGCTGCAAAAAGCTGGATGGAGAGCTCTGCCCACACCCTCAGTGCTCCTTGCCTTTGGCAGATGCTGTGACTTGTATACTGAGGGCAGCATGACACCTTGGGGTGTGTTTAATTGAAGGCAGCACCCACCTAAAGTTACCCTCTGCTCTGTGATTTCCCAGTGACAAACCTGCTGACAGCTTTTACATGCAGTGATTAGGAGAAGAGTAATGTGAAATGCAGATATCTCTGCCCCCTACAGCCACTTGGATGCTGGTTTTCGCATAATATGCCATTGATTCTGCAAGTTTTGCATATTGAGCTAAGGGAAGTACCAGTGCTGATTAGCATCAGTGTGAACAGGGACTCTGGGAAGAACTGAACAGGACTTCATGGGGAACTAAATTAGTGAAAGAAATGAATGCTGACCTTGGCATTTGAGTTCCAGCATAACCGTAGGTGCATAAATAGCACATGTGAATCACAAAGTGAGTAAAATTAAATTATTTTATGTTTCTCACATGCTGACAAGTTTTTCTGGGTATTGGTATACAATGAGAGATGGGAAAAAAATGTTATTAACACGAAAGTCAGAAAAATCACAGAATCACTAAAAAATAGTGCTAAACTTAAGATTTCACCATCAGTTTCTGATTACTCTTCATTTTCTCTATTCATTCCAATATTCTGTGTCCAGCAATGGGATATGCTGGTCTTTCACCTTTAGAGACTTCAGAGTGTGAATCTGTTTCCAGGGTTGCCTGGTTTTGCAGCACTGGAATGACTGCTCCAGAAATATAATGATGTCTGTCTCCTGGGGTGGCTGATTTAAAACCTTTGCCATGAGCAGTGACCCCCGAGTGAGTGAAGTGCGTAATTAGTACAGGTGTTCACTGTACTAACAAAAGCATTTGTAGGCTCAGGGACAGTCTGCAAAGATTGAGTTAATGTCATTTTCCACACAGGGCAAGCTGCTTTGTCCAGCAGAGACATACAAGCCCTAAATTAACTGTAGAATTATAAACAGACCATAATTACAATACATAAGGAGAGAAACCTCGTTTTGACCTCTTGTATTGTGCTTTCACTTGTATTGTGCAAAGTTACAGACTATGTGTTTCACTTCTATCCAAATACATGGATCTTCCTCAGTGAAAAGCTCACCAGGAGTCGAGGGCACTCAGAGAGTAAGGGAAGTGTGGAGCATTTTGCAGCAATGCATTGCAAACAAGCTTGACAGCATTTCCTCTGTGTGAAATATTCCTCTAGAAATGGTTCCCTGGAAAATGGCACTTATTTCTATGTGTCAGTTGCATTGGAGAAACACTGTGATTTAAGAAAGCTTACACTTTAGCCAGAGGCTTATTTTGCTATTGTACTAGATGCTCTGTTGTGCAGCAGCAGGGGGAAAAAAACACAAAGAATCAAGATAAAATTATATTTGTGATGATGTGTCTGTGTGTCTGCACATCATCTGCAGGCTGTGGATTTATTAGTTTTTAAGTCAGTAGAACTGTTGTATAAACAATGCATATCAGAGCTGGTCACACGTGGTCTACTCGCTTGCACATGTACACTGTGAGTACTCCCTGAGCCAGAGAGCAGTAAGTGCAACCAGACCTCCTCTGTCCTCTCTGAAAATCAGCTTTCAAAAGGCACTATCAGACACTTGTGTCATCATGACAGTCCATGTCCCTTCTAGAAAGATGCACTGGTGTGGTTATTGTGGGGGTTTCAGGCCGTGTGGGTGCCATTCCTGGCTCAGACATCGTTTTCTGCGGAACCTTAGGCAAGTCATTTC
The DNA here is from genome assembly GCF_029207755.1 of Chamaea fasciata. Classification (NCBI taxonomy): domain Eukaryota; kingdom Metazoa; phylum Chordata; class Aves; order Passeriformes; family Sylviidae; genus Chamaea; species Chamaea fasciata. Next base: position 15,150,097 of record NW_027094092.1, on the reverse strand, counting down.
ACTTTCTGTTGTTTCCATTTCCTCAGCCATGAGTACTGGGTGTGATAAACATTTTGAGGCTTGGAGGTCAAAAATGAAAACAGAAGCACTTGGTCATGTTTATGATTTTTGTTCTTCCCACTGCTGTTCTGGATTTATCTTAAAACTTAGATATAACTTGAAAAGTTTATTTTTTTGATGGCCCTGGTATTTTTCAAGTCTAGGCTTGGTGGGGTTCTGAGCAACCTGGTCTAGTGGAAGGTGTCCCTGCCCATAGCAGGGGTGTTGGAACTATAAGATGATATTTAGGGTCCCTTCCAACTCAAGACATTTTATGATTCCATGAAAATATAAATTGACAGTTCAGGTACTACGAGCAGAAGCATCTTACACCCTAAAGGAGCTGTGATGTTTGAGTCTGAAGTAAAGTCCTTTCACATTTTAGAGCAGATGTGTCAGGGCTTAAGCTGTTAGTCAAATCACATAAAGCCATCCATAAAAATGGATGACAAAATCTTTATTAATTCCGAATTATGTTAGCATTTTATTTTGTAAAGTCCTTAGTAGATAATATGTGACGACTTTTTTCCAAAGGTTGCATGATTAGGGGTAAATGAATTTCTCCTGAGTAGCTGATTACTCTCTGTTGGACTGGGGAAAAAATACTACTTAACAAAAGAGATTAGCAGAAAAAAAGAAAACAAATTACTCCAGAGTAACGTCTTTCACTCGTTCAAGGAAAATATGCAAAGATAAAATAGGAAATGTCTGCAGCTAAACCAGTTTGTGTGGTGATACCCAGATCTTCCATGTAATGCATGGTCTGGCCCTAGTGAACACCAGTGATCAATCTCCAGGAGGAGCAGGCTGCAGCTTGCTTCAGACACAGGGTGCTGATTCCCTGGTGTTCCCTTCCTGGAGTGCCACTGTCAGTGAAGTCTCCCTGGGAGATACCCAAGACAAACTTGGTCCCTCTGTGGAGGACCACTGTTTATGTGACAATTAAAGTGGTGTCTCTCATGCCTTGCAGCTACTGAAGATCCTGTTGAGCACTTTGGCTGTCTCAGACAGGATTCAATACTTTCTTTCTGCCACCATGAAGCTTTCCTCTACTTTCATTGTATTACTGCTTTTTGTTCCTATCTGTAAACGCTGAAGAGTGTTACCCTGTGCTCTGAAACAGATGCTGCCTCCCGTCACTGAGAAGCTACATTTTGTTATTGGTTTAACAGGGGTGAGTGCAGCCCTCAGTGGCAGGGGCTGGATGGGAGAGAGCCAGCCACGTGTTCATGCTCTGCCTTTGTGCAATTGGTAACAGTTCTGGTTGGAGGTGGAAATGGAGAAGGGAAATGTCACAAAGCTTTATGTTCAAGACTGTCACCACCTCTGCCTGAAGAGTCTTCCAGCATTTCATCATGTCTAGACTATATATGCTGTGTGATCTTGTGTAGTAGCCTCCTCTATCATAATATAATATTACAAAGCCCAAAGCCCTTTTTAGTTTTGAACAGTACATGGTCATCATTACCTTCAGAATGAACAATTCTGGCTACTGCCTAAGAACTGGAAGAATAAAGGTGGATGCACATCTAACATCTGGACCTGGGCAGATCATTTAGTCTTCAAGCCTGTCATAATGATTAATCAACAAGCAAAGGCTGTGAGCCTTTTGCTTCCACCATGGAGCAGTTGCTTATGCTGCCAAGTGATCCACTTTTGAGTCGTGGTTTACTAGTCCAAACAAATGCCCAGCCTGGCTGTATTCCTAGAAGAAGTTACTGACAGAGAAATGCTCTAAGGATTTTTTTGTTACCTTTGTCATCCATTAAATTTTTCAAGCATGTTATTTTATCAGGAGCATTTGCTTCCTTCTGAAGGCATTATAGCTTAAAATGTTAGGGTAAAGAGCTTTGATATTTTAACTTACTCAAAACCGGAGGGAAACCTGCAATGGGAGCAATTGGGAAAGTTAACCCATGCAGATCTTGTTACCAGTAGCAGCCAAATTATCTGGCTCTTAGTTTTCAAAATGTATGAAGCCTCCAAAGTGTTGGGAAATTGGCTTAACACCATAAGGTCATATTTAAGCAGTAGGGAAAAAAGGGAACAGATACGTGTCTTTAAAATCTAGTTTTTGGGGTCTTGGTGTATACAGAAAACCTGTTTTTGGGGTTTCCTCTGCAAGAAAGTTGGTTAGAAGCTAACTCTGGAAATTGAAGCTGATATTCTTGCATAGCTGGTTGGCTTCAGAATCTGAAATTTTAAGCGAAACGTCTAAAAGTACAAAATGCGTAACAAAATAATCACTTCATTCCCCCCGAATTCAATTGGCAGAGCTGTTGAACTCCTGCAGGCATGGTAATGACTTTGTATGACCCATGAAATTTGACTGAAAACCCTTCTTCATTAGCAGTTGGTTGCCTTTGTTGTAGTTTTGCTCCTGGTATCCATAAGATCTCCTAGTTTGCCTTTATGAATAACACCATGACAGCCAAGAAGCAGTTTCTTTTCCTTGTAAACATGGGTTTCCACTGGTAAATATATTACATTCTAGTTCACTCGTTGATTATTTGCTGGCTTGTGATGGATTGTATCTGCCTCCACTTTCTGAAGTGTTCAGTAAACTAATGAAGTGTGCCTTTGGGATGTCCATTGATTTTAGTGGGTGCAGAGCACCTGCATCTTCTCCTCATCTTCCCATTTTCAGTGGGGTTTTGCTGGATGCTTATATTTCTACAAAATGCAAGTGGTTTTATTTTTAGAGGGCCCTGAAGGAGATATTTCCAGGGATATGATTTCAGCAGAATTGAATGATGGTTAGAAAGGCTGGGGGAGTAGAGTGGGCTCACAGACTTTTTATCACCACTGAATTTCACCTCTGATCTCTGTGCAGCCCCTGGGAATGAAAAGTGCCTTTGGAATTGTGTGTGGTTTTCTTTCATTCCACTGAGCTTTCCCACTGAAATTTTCTGTCTTGCATCTGTGTCTTTGTAAAGCTTAATGCAATGGCAAAACAAGAGGCCGCCTCCTTTCTGAGGTGCAGGCTCAAGCAAACAGGAACACAGCCCTGGTTTTGTGTGCTCAAAATGGGTGCAAACTTGCCACCTTATTTATCACCAGGATTTCTAACCTTCAGATGCCATGGCCCATAAATGACTTCTCCATAATAATATTTATCAAAGTATTTCTGGTCTAATTATTCATGCTGAGCTTGTTCTCTAAAAATTTCTCTTGAAAGAATCTTTTTAAAGATTTTTCTTTTGAAAACAAATTCATGACCACATCAAACAGAGATTCATGTTGCCTTTAGTTTAATTACCAGCAGCCCTCAGGGAAAACTCACTCAAAACTCACTGTTGTTGTAATTGCTTCTCTCCCTTTCTCTCCCCCACTCTTTTAACCTTTCCGTTTTTGATTGCTGCAGAAGTCATCATATGGTTATTCATTTTTTAAGCTCCTTTTAGTACTAAGGGGTTTATGCCCTTTTTTGCCCATATAGTAACTATCAAATTATAAATAGTTAGTTGATTATGGATGCTGAAAAAGGAGCTGGCAAAAAAACTCCACTTTTGTTGAGATAACAGTCGAATTTATCTTTGTTTTTAACTTTTTAAGCAAAAAGGCAAATAGGGGTGTCCTCCCCAGTGCCATGCCATGAGATCAGATCCATAACCTGTGGATCTATTCCAGCCATAAAAGCCACTGCACCTAGTCTGGCTTTATTCCCTTTGAAAAGCAGCATGGATGCCTCATTTGGATGAAGTGCAAAACATAGCATAAGCAGTGCTGACCCAACACGACATGATACATGGCAGATTTGCTTTAAAAAGAGCAGCAGTCTCAAATCTGTTTTGAATTAGAAAAAGTGTTTGAAGGAAAGAAAGGAAAAAGGGAACCATTTTGTAACAGGCATCTGAAAAATAACAGTTTGGAGGATGGAGGAACAATTGTCAGGCAAAACCTTACAGTTGAAGCTGAAAAATGTATTTCTAACACTGGGGATTATGAAGTGTATATCTTATTCTTTGGGGTTTTTTTAAATAAAATCTTGGCAACTTAAGCACATATTATGATGGTCCAGAATGAGAACAGCTACTCAATGGTGAAATTTTCAGCAGTACTCTGGCAAGAGGTTATTAGTCATAGTCCCAGTATCATACAAGAGCCAGAGCCAAGGATTCAAGAAGCAAAACATTCCCCTTTGGAGAGAGGTCAAGATTAGTCACTTTTGTTTTCTTTAGTGGGGGGAGGGGGACAGTGGAAGTTGGGTTGATTTGGGGTTTATTTTGTTGTGGAGAAGAATTTTGGACATATTTTTATGCCAGTTGGGTCTTGTACTCTTTGCTTTTTAACCCTAAAGTGCTGTAAATATTCCACTGTTCCACACCAGGAACAGGAATCTACAGCTAGGGGAAAGCTGTTGTCTGACAGCCAAACTTCTGACAAGGAAAATATGGAGTGATATCTAGAGGCTGTGCTGCCGCGGTTAAGCCAGCAGAAAGGGTCCTCCAGAGGCAAGAACCACGGGGAGTTTTCTTCACATCTGTGGGACTGGAGCATCTGAAATACAAGTGCCTGTTAGCTAAACAGAGAGCCTTTCTTTCCTCTGCAGATAGGTACCGGGGTGCTCAACCAGAAGGACCCCGTGGAGAAACATTTTGCTGAACAGGAATGTGATTGAGAATGAGAAAGCAACCTCCTGCTTTTCAACCTCCTGTCTCGATAATAGAAACCAGGAAAGGTGCTGTGAAGTTTTCCTTGAGGCTGGAAGATGTGCCCGGGTCAGAGAGAGTATTTTTAAGGTTTTGTTAGAGCCACTCATCCAAGCTGATGTTATGAATGTTTATTGTACCTGAAGGTGGGCCACTGACTGTGCTGCCTCAGTTTCCCCCACGTTGTACTGGCAATAACAGGACTTACCTGCTGTGCCAAGGTGCACCCAGGTTTGCACAGTGCTGTAGATGCACTAAACATGGAATCAGAATATCCTGAGTGGGAAGGGACCCACAGGGGTCATCAAAGTCCAACTTCTGGCCCTGCAGATGACAGTCATTTATTCTAGAACTCTATTCAAACTACTACACAGAGGTAAGGGGCTTTTTTTCCTGGTTTCTTTGATCGGTATTGCCACTATATTTCTTGTTATCTCAAACCTGTTTCCCATCCTCCATAAGGCTGGATTTCAATTTAAGCATAATTTGGGAGGCTGTTTATGATTATAGTGCTGGATGGATATCCAGCGATTTTTGCAGATACATTAAATACTAATACTTCTGGTATCATTGATTCACTTGTAAAGAAAGAATCCCTTCCTTCTTGCCAACTCATGTCTTATTTTTAAACAGAGAGGGAGGAAAGTTGTGTCTGGTCAAAGAGATACTGTTTCCTGAAGGTGGGGCTATAGTTAATGAAGATAAGCTTATTCTTGAAAATATCAGAGTATTCAGTTAATAAGATAGGGGGATCTGATCATCTTTGGTTGTTTCTGATAAAAGTTATATTTAGAGACACAACCCTTACCTTCACTTTCCTGGCTTCATGCAAGGAGGGAAAATATTCCAAACTCCCTTATTTATCTAATGGTACACTGTAATTTAGCGGAAAGGGTTAAAAATTAAATATCTGACCTCTGTAAGATTTTAGAGAAAAATAAATGCTGTATCCTGAGGCAGCGCTGGGCCAAAGACTGTAGATTTTGGATGTTGTTCTAACTTGAAAATTTCCATGTGTTTTAAGTCTCGTCTGATTTATCTAAAACAAGAGTCAGCCACAAATTTTAATTGCTTGGCTGTAGCCCTCTGGATGCCAGATAGATCTGGGAGCGTTGCACACATCCAGGCATGGGCTGAGTGCTGGGAGGCCAGCAGGACTGGCCTGGGAGCCTGGGGAGTGGTGACCCAGCAGACAGGCCTTGTGGCCCAAGACTCCATCTAGAACTAAAGAAAGGCTCTCAGGAAAAGCTGATTTCCAACAGTTTGGGTGCTTTAAAGAAGCCAAATATTTTTGCAAGTTGTTAATAATGGCAACAAAAGCTCTGAACTAAGACCACAGTTCTCTGCTCTCTCTTCTTCAGTGGCAGCTGTTTCCAGTCCTGCTTCTGACCATCTTCTGCAGCTACATCCATCATGGTCTTCATTTCTGTCTTGACTTACTAGCATTTTAAGTCATCCCTTCCCAACATTTTTACCCTCAAGCCTTTCTGAATCCTCTCCACTTCTAAAAGAATCATAGAATCATCACAGAATGTCCTGGGTTGGAAGGGACCTTAAAGATCATCCAGTTCCAACACCCTGCCATGGGGACACATTTCACTAGACCAGGCTGCTCAGTGCCCCATCCAACCTGGCCTCAAACACTCCCAGGGATGGGGCATCCATAACTTCTCTGTGCAGCTTGTTCCAGTGCCTCACCAGCCTCACAGCAAAGAATTTCTTCCTTACACTAACCTAATTTTTCCCTCTTCCAGTTTGAACCCAGAAAAAAACCCCCAGTTATTAAAAGAAGTGCTGTTCCAAAATCTTTCCACCTTCTGAGATCTTATACTCCCTAACAGTCCGTGACCAAATGTATTTCACTCTCCTGTAATTTAATTCTCCCAGCTGCCAGCATCCTACCAACCTCTTTGTTAGAAGGAGTGGTTTGTATTCATCTTACCTTGCTTCTGTTGGTGAAGCAACTAGTTATAGACAAATAATCTTATGAAGGTGACCTGTAGGAAACCAAACCAACTTGTTTGTAACTTTTGACTTCTAATTATTCCTCAAAATTTTTAAGATCTTAAAGGAATTGCTCTCTTACATAAGCACAACATCTGTTGTTGCTACTTGTTTCTTTGTAGGGAAAAGTGGCAGTATCATGAGAAAGAGTTTGGATGACGTGCTGCTAATATTCTGTATTTGGCCTGCTATATTTTATATTATTTATTCCATCACATATTACTGAAGTGGCTTTTTAATATCACTTTTTTAGCTTTTGACCCATCAGAGCGTATCTCTTACTACCATTGGTTTCAAATGTAATTCAGGGGAGACACCTAATCTGAAAAATGACATTACAGTTGTAACCTAGACTCTCTTAAGAATCATGAAAGAAATGGAGCTGAGTGAATAGTTAACCAGAGATGTCGTATTTCCAGCAACTTTGAGGAAGCTTTTAGAAAAACATGCTTTTCTTTGAGAAAATGAACATTTGGAAAAGAAAAATAATTCTCTGCAGTTTAGTTACTTGCTAATCAAAATTGCTTTCCCAATCCTAATGGAAAGAACAGATGCATAAATCAGCTGTGTAATTTCTCCCATTTCCTATAGCTTGAGCATTTGCTACCCTAGATCTTGTGCTGCACAACCAGAACAAAATTCCTCAAACAAACAAAAATTGCTTTAAAGTGCCACAAGTGTTACAGTCAGTAACAAAATGGCTACATGCTGGTGTTGCCAGTTTGTTTTAATTCCCAAAACAATTTTGAAAAAACATGGGACAAAACTGAGTTTCTTTACAGTGCATTAGGAATTTACTGTATATGTCGAGCCCCTTGTAATAGTTCACTGATATCAAGATAACTTCTGGACAATCAGAGCCATCAACTGGTTTATAAATCCTGGTCATTGCTGAGATCTGATCCTGACTCAACAGCTCAGAATTTTCTCCCTGGGGTCATCACCCTCTGTTGACTTCACAAGCAGCGCACCCTGATCAATGGTGAATTCTCAGCAGCTGTTCAAGGGCTCTTACTACAAAAAATAAGTAGTTTTTTATGCTTTTGAGAAGTATAAGATAAATATTTTCCTATAAAAATACACAGCAAGACGAGAGCAGCAACGGTCTCAGTTTATTGAAAAAACAGAACAATTTTTAGTATCTCAAAGCAGAGATTGTCACTGATAGCTTTATGCAAGAGAGCTGATTTTAGAACTCAGGGTGTAGCAAGTGCTTTTCTTTCCAAAGATGCTTTTTGTCTGAAAATTGTCCATTTTATTTGTCAGTTAAGACAGTGGTTACAGTGTTCTTATAATGTTTTCATTGACTAGACACTTGTCCATGTAGCCTCAAAACCCTTTTGTTTTCTGAGCAATGATCAGTTCTAGAGTAGAGTGTTTTTTCTCTGGCTCTGCTTCTTCTATCCTTCCCCTGGACATCACACACTTTCTCCTTTGGCCAACTCTCAAGAGAAAGTACAGACAGTCTGGAGAGCAAGTCTTCCTTCATGCCGATTACATTCTCCTTTAACCACCTCAGTGGCAGGAATACAACCCCCAGCAAAACCTCACCTGCCTAATTTTGGGCAGCAGAATAAACACATCATAGCCAGAAGTTCTGATAGGGGGTTTTAAAGAATCTGGGATCTTGGGTATTGCAAATGGAAGGGAGGCACATTCCTTGATTTTTGAAGAACCATGCCCCTGGAAAATGAAATGTTCCTTAATAATACTGAAACCAATGGTCTCTCCTGACACTACTGTAGAGAAATCTTTGAAATAAATTCTCTGGAAGATTCCCATACCTATCCCTGAGCTCCTCTAGAAAGCCACTCCTAACATCACGCCTGTTCCTGTCCTCAGAGCCCTCCAGGATAAAGCATTAACTTACAGAAGTGCTGGGATACCAACATGTGAGAGGACTTAACAAGAAGAGGAGCCAGGGGAGCTTCTTTCTGAATTTTCTTCAAATATTCTGAAGACCTTAAATAGGAAGAATCCCACCAAAGACAAACCTGATTTATAACATGTTTTATTCCAAAATAGACTCACTGTTATGTACCACTGGATACTGATACATTCCTTCATAACATTGCCATTAACAAGTATCATAACTTCTGGAATATTTTTGGCCTTTCATCTTCTCTCCTGCTGAGTCATTGGTGTGCCTGGTGATTATTTTGTTAGCAGAAAGGACCTTTATATGTGTTTTTATGAAAGATAAACTAGCTTATTACTGAGTGTGCTACTGACCAGCAAACACATTAGAGATTTGATACAACATGGAGAGGTGCTCAAAGAAAGCATCATTTTTTATTCCTGTAGAAGTTTGCTACATTGCAGAGCAATAGGGTCCTTCTTAGTAACAAGCCACCAGAAATGATAAATACATGAAGGCCTCCCCAGTCCTCTTTGGTTATTTAGAAAAAGTGCCTTAAAGAATTAGTTCACTTTCAGCTGAAAAGCTGCACCCACAGGAATGAGTGCTACTTAAGTCAGGACAGCACACTTGGGAGTTTAATGTTGTAAAAGCAGCTGAAATCTTCCTTTATCACATCTTCATTCAGCCAAGTGTTGCTTGCATCCTGGTTTCCCTCTTCTCCTTTAGCAGCTTCATGCTTGTCTTTCTTTACTGAGAACAAGGACAGCCCCCCTGAACCCACTGAGTGAGCAATGAGCTGATAAAAATTCTCTTCATTGTGGACAAAAAATCTGTTTAATCAGTCAACTGTGTTAAGAACATAGGTAGTTATAAAACACCATCCTGTTCAAAGGGGCTATGATTTTTACCATTATTATTTACTTTTTAAATCTCTGAGGATGAGAATGACAGGCAGATGACACAGCTTTAATCAACAGCATTAATCAAGCATGATGTCTCCAGATCACAGAGCAATACTTGGAATAACCTATTAAGAATTTGTGGTCTTTGTGGCCGAAATTACACCAAACTCAGAATTTTGTCCTTCAGCTTCCCATGGCTGAAAATACTGTTCCACTCAGCTCTGTAATTGTGTCTGTCATTGCCTTTTCCTGGTAAATTCCTATAATTAGTTTTGGGAGTAGGTCTCCAAAGTGCTACCCTTTAGTTCTCCATTACAGGAGAGCTTAAAAGAGACTGTTCTGTCCCTGGAGCTGTCCCTGGAGCCAACCAGGCTTCTGTGTTTTGTTTTGTTTGCTTTGTTTTTAAAAGCAAGGAAATAAATTCATTGTTACATATTATGTTCCAGATCATACCATGAACTTTTTATGAAAGCTTAAAATTACAAAGTGTTGCAAGTTAATGTAGTGTGAAGATTTGTGGAATTTTAATAGATAAAAATAATAGACAATTTTAATTGAAAATTATTTTGTTCTTTCAGCAAGAATAGTCTCTGTCTTGTTCAGTAGCACCTCCTGGAATGCCTTTGATCCCTTTACAAATATCATTACCTTTATAAATGCATGTCACTAAGGCTGTGAGAATTGGGATTGTTCAGCCTGGTTAAGAAAAGGCTTTGGAGTGACCTACTTGTGGCCTTTCTGTACCTGAAGGAAGCCTACGGGAAAGATGGAGAGAGACTATTATAACAGCATGATATAACTTCTCTTCATGATGTGCCATTTAAGATTTGAGTGCTAACATTTCAGCCTTCTCGAAGAACTATTTGGTTTGGGGTTGGTTTTTTCTCAGTGCACTGCATGGGTGGGATTTTATTCATTTCTAAGAGATAGATTCAAAACTTGTTTAAATCTTCTTCTCTCCATCTGTGCTCAGTCTATGATCGTTGGATTTTTTTTTCTTTTAACTCAGAGGATGGAAAAATTTTGTATTCATACAATATTTCAGTAAGACTTAGGAGTAACTGTGGTGTATAATTTCTGAACTTTCAAACACTGCTTCCTATTCCCAACTGTGAAATACAAAGGAAATTATATGCATATAAAGAATCTGATCATCCAAACATCATGCTTCTAATGAAACATAAATCAGCTACAAAGAGCTTACTTAGTTTTTCCTAAAGGAAACAAATCAGTCTGAGTTATTTTTCTATGTAATTAACAATGTTTGCTGTTTTAAGTAGAGAGATCAGAGTTGTTCAAAGCGGTTAAGATTAGAGCAACATCAGCAGTTTTTCTGTTTGCTTTACTTTTATTCATTCTGGCATCAGAGCTAATTTCTAATCAAGTAAATGTGTTTGAAAGTATGATTCAGGGGAGATGATACATTTCTCCATGCTAACTGCATAAAGCTGGCTTAATAAAAAGGATATTGCACACAATGACATTTTTCTGGTGGGTATAATTATCTCTGCAGCAAGCAAGTGAATGATGTATTTCAGGATGTGTGTTTGGATGATGACAGAAAGATTGGGCATGATAATAAACCAAGCTGTTCACCAGCAAGCCTCTTTTTCTGGTACATCAGAGGCCTGTGATGACAGTAGAAGCTGCCTTCTGGTGGCTTTTATTTCTCCTTTTAAAATATCTCATACTTTAAGCAGATACTCCTTTGACAGAATCAAGAATGGGGGCCCATTGTCCCATTGCTACCTCAGTTGCCAATGTCATCTTTTCTGATAGAGTCTCAAGAAGCAGAAGATCCACGTGCAGAAATCCAGACTGCTCCTTCTCTTGTAATATCCAAAGAACATGTTAGCATTTCGGACTGATGATTCAGTCCAGGATTGGTACAGAGCCCACTGAAGCCACTGGGAGTCTGTGCTTGCCAAAATCTACCACTGAGTTCAGTGTGTCTTGGAGCAAGCCCTGCACGGGCACAGGACCCCCTGGGAAATGGAAAGCGAAACTGATTAAACAACAACTGAACACAGCCAGCTTTCTGGACCTCCCTCCACAAAAGCTTTGTGGCTTTAGAGCCCTGTCCCAAAAAGCAGGAATATGGACAACGAAGGTCTTTACTTTTAATCTCATATGGCTCAGCTCAATAACAATTAGCTCCTGCCTCTGCTTCTGTGGGCCTCCTGCACACCACAGCTGCAGCAGCCAAACCTTGTTGCCTAGAAAATATTAGACAATTATCTCTGGGAATTTATTTCCCAGCAAGAATATTCACTTCTCACTTCTCCCCAGTACTTCATCACCAAGATGCACAGCTGTTGAAGGACTATCCAGATCTCAGTCCAACCTACTGTCATGTTCAATAGTTCATCACTGCAAGAGTTTCATGAATGCACGTTTTCCAGATATATCTCCAGTCTGTGTCTCCTCTGGTAATCCCTGCCTGGAATCACAAATTAAGGAACATATACATATAAAAATCCCCCGTTCTTTTAGAATAGTTAGCAAAAAGACATTTCTTGTAGAAGGAAAAGTTGTCTTTTGGATTCTGAAGATAGCTGTTGGTCTGGAGGCTTTCACTTCAGTCCTTCCTGCACAGTTGTCTCAGAAAACAAACAATACCTGGGCAAGGAGGATGCAGGAATGAGGTATTTTTGTAGGTTTCACTACCAATGATTTGTACTGTGACACTTGGAGTATCACGAGTTTGCTATCTGTAATGGGCACCATTTGGGCAAAATGTGTCTTTTTTTATGGGAGGGGATAAATAGTGATGAAATGAGAACCTGATGATCTGCTTAGTTTTCCATCTGTATTTCTTTCTAGAAATCTTGAACTTGTCTGTTCTTCAGCTTCCTCATTTCATAGAATCTCATCTTTCAACAGCCATTTCCATCCAGAATTACTAGTGTTTCATGTACCATCTAGGGTGCTTTGCCTAATGTTTTCAAAACCAGCTGCAAAGTATAAATCTCTGGCACTTCATATTTTTAAATCACTGTATCTGCTTCCCTACCAGTTGTACAGAGTGTTTGAAAAAACCCAGCATTTTCTCTATGGTGGAAAAACATTTTAGTCTCTGCTGAAATCCTCCAGGTTTGTTGATGTTCTGCTCAGCCTTACTGTCTTTTACTATCCTGTGTGATACTTGGATGACAGCCAGGCACATATAAATTGCTCCCACTCATGCTCTCTCTGGCAGTTTTATGTGCCTTTCACTACTTTCTTGCAGATATTTTAGGCAACAATTTATTCCTATCACGGGTGTTTTTTCTGCTAGCTTTCTTTTCCCTTTCTAAAAAGTATTACATCTTTTTGCCTAGAATTTACTCAGTGTTTTAGGTTCCCTGTGGATCAACGGGTCAGAGACTGCAATCACAAAATCGAGGCATTCTTATTATGCATGAAAAAGGGAGTAGGAGGCCGCAAGGCAGAGTCTTACTGCCTAATTTCAATGCTTTTACCACACCAAGGGTCAGAGAGTGCGCAGGACTTTGAAGCTGAAAGCCCCCAACCTTCCCTTGGGATATCTTGTTCAGTACTCTGGATTCTGTGCAGAGAGGAGGCTCCCAGTGCCAGATAATAGAGGTGACATCGCTTACTTCTTTACTGGGAGATGCAAGAAACCAGATGTGGTGCTCCTAGAAACACCTAATGCTCAATTTTCTTCTGAGTACCAGAAATATATGCCAAAAAACAGCCATAACCTAACTTCTCTTGGGTATCAGCTTTTTCTCCTAGCATTTTCTCCTCAGCATTTTCAGCATTAGAAGGAAGAACAGAAAAAAGGAGGGGAAAAGAGAAATTAAACAATTTAAGGAGCCTTTCTCTAAAGGAGAAAATGAGCATTATGGATATGGGATGAATCCCTGGAGTACCCCAGTCAAGAAATTAATTTTCACGCATCTTGAAATTTTTTAGTTTCCATCTTTCTGGGGATCATGTCATTCAGGTGGCAATTCTAGAGAATGCTGTGTCACTGGGTTTTGAGACCATAAAACTGACTCAAGTCCCACTCCCAGCTGCTATTCACTCATGGCAGCAAAAAAAAACTATGGACATTTTGTGCCCTGAGTTGTTAATTGAGCCCAAGCGTAGCAAAGAGCATCACTCAGTCCCAGCTTAAGAGTTGATTAGATCACTGCAAGTCAAGCAGTTATTCACTAGGGCATATTGGTATTATTGGGGCATAGAAGCATGCTAGAAGTTTATAATTTTTTTAAAAAATGGACACAATTTTTTTAAAAAAATACACACAGAAATTTCATTTTGGGACTTAGTTCTCTATTCCAGCAGATCTGTTTAAAATCCCATTTGTCATGTGTTCACTCAGATATAAAATTTGTGTCAAAGCACACACCAGAGGTGAGCATTAACAAACTTGTCCCCATCCAACCCTGACCTATTGCATTAAATTTCCAATGTTATGTTTGATGAACTGTGGATCTGTGGTATCCTCGCAGAGTTTGCTGTGATCCTAATCAATATTACACGTATGTCACCCGGTTTGTTGCAATTTTCTTGTGTGCTGCTACCAAACAACTCTCCTCTTTGCCTTTGCAGGTCACACAAATGGACCAGAAGCTGAACCTCATCACGGACATGCTGCATCACCTGGTTTCCCGTCAGCAGGGGGATCAGGGGAACAACAGAGCATCCCAGAGGGGCAACAACAACGTCAGTTCAGAGCTTTTCCTCCCTAACAACACCCTGCCCACCTATGAGCAGCTGACAGTACCGGGAGGAAATGAAGATGACATATCCTGATGTGGTGCAAGTCTGGGTTGGGTTGTTCCTGCTTTTCTCCTCTGAACGGGACTGAGTGTTGAGAACCTGGGAGAAATGAAGTTCATCAGCCAACCAAGAAATCATGCAACTGCTATATCTACACCACTAGTCTCAAAACATGCTCTTGTAAAGTTACCCACAGTAGCCAAAGGATTGCCAGGCTGTCTTCCACCAGGCAAAACTTCCGGAACCTCCACGTTGATTTTGTTCCTGAACAAATGATCACAACTCGTTATTTCTCAAGAAGACCAAAATGGCAAGGATTTAGAGCTCCTGTCACAATAATAATATTGATAATAATAAGAGTAATAATAATATTCTAATAATACTTGAACTTAGATGGAAAAAAAATGCATTCTGTTTATGAATCTGCAGATAGCAATTTATTTCTACTACTAAGGTTTTTAAAACAAACTAGGATAACTTATGTTGTTTTTCTTGTATAAACATACACTAACATTCTAGACAATAACAAACCACATACTGAATGATTTTCTTTTTCTGTTTTATTTTTGTGTTACTACATAAACAGTTATCAGATAATGACCAGATTTTTAAAATCTGTTTTTCTTCAGGGAGGAACTAATCCTTAATCTGGAACAATACTATTTATAGTGGAAAGTCCTATAGATTTTCTAAGATATCAGTTTTTCACGGGGAGACAGTAAAGTATTATATAGCAAAAAATCATTCTGCTTTCTAGAAAATTGTTGCCAAAGAACTTATATATAAATAGAAAACACAGTGGTCTGAATGTACTTGTCCTGAGAATTTTAAAAGGAAGGCTTTCTACTTCTTAAATCTACTGGTTTTTAGCTTACAGGTGCCAAGAATAATACAGAGCCTGAAGAGTAATAAGAGGCTGAAGTGGCTGGACTTCACTGATCAAGTGTTTGGGCTGGCCACTCACAGAACATCCATAATCCTTGCAGGAATCGAGGCTTCAGTTTAGGAAAGCATCTCTAATCCACACAGCACATATGATAATTTGAATGTTTTATAAATAATGTTTTGAGAAACTCAACCACCTACAAGAGTTGGTTGGTATTGACAAGTGCCAGCTCTTTATTTAGAGAATTGAGGGCCTCAGCTATAACCCATGGGGCTGAACCACACTGCCCCACATGATGACTGCAAAGAAACCAACAGTGTTGGCTCAGTGTGAGTTCTCACACACACAACATGAGCAGGAGTTGGGCTTTGGTTACTAAGGCTGAAATTACTAAGCCCTTGCAGAGGCTCAGCACCTGAATCATATCAGTCCTTAAAGCTGAGGCCTCAGGAAAAGCTCTTTAGTCCAACATGGTGGCTCAGACTGCTGGGGAAACAAGAGATGTAGACAGATTTATCAGCTCTTGTACTTTGAGCATCCTACACATCCAGTGCACCCTGTTCCCCTCAGTGCAGAGCCTGTACCCCACAGAGGTCTCCCTCTCCTGGGGGATGCCCTAAAGCCTCATACCTTGGCACAGCAGTTAATATTACCAGTCTTTTGACCAATATTACCAATCTGAAATACTGATGAGTAATGAATAAGATTACAGGCAAGCTTCTCACAGGGAGCTCTCAGATTCTGGGCTTTCTTTCAAACATTTCATCTCTTTCACTTGGACTGCAGAGAAGGTTCTGTATTAAATATCCTGTATTTAACTTCCCAGATTCTGTTACAGTTATCCAGCCTCTCTCTTGTACAGTAGATAAATGTTAAAGTTGTAGAAATTTACAGGCATAAAGAAGAATTGTATCAGGGCATTATGTTTTCATAGAAATCAAAATTATTCTCACAATTTGGAACATTTTTAAAATGAGATTCACTATGTAATTTCAGGTTATCAATCAGCCTGTTCATTTCCTAATAAAATACAGGACAAGAGTGCCATGTCTTTTGCTTATTCTAAAATCCAGACACTTGATATACACAAGAAAGCGGATTGCTTTTCTTCTCCTTTCTCTCTTAGCCCACTGTGCAGTGTAAATATGCCTTATTTACAATGCGTGACTCTAAGCCTTCTGCTGATTCTTCACTAGAGAAATAAAAGAAAATGCAGACTTTATTAGCTGGAATGACTGAAGAGAAAGATGTGTCACACAGCCCTGGCTGAAAGCAGAAAGGTCTGTGCATTTCTAGGGGCATTGTTTTAAACAGAAAATGTGTCCATTCCTGCCTCTTTGTTCCCAAGACCATACCTCCATTCTCTGTTTGACACCTAATTTTGGTGATAACAGTCTGGCACAGCAAACACTTAATGCAAAACATAATTTCCCTTTCTTGTCAGTTGGTCTATAACCATCTGAAAGTCTCCATTGGAACCAGATTGATTGGAACCACTGGATTTTACACCTTTTTTAAGGCTGGTGGCCAGTTGTGAGGTCAGTGATTCCTCACCTGAGTCCCTCTGACCCTTTCTGAAAGTACAAAGCTCTGAGATCTTCTACTTCAAAGCTTATAATCTACCTCACCCTAAGGAAGAGAAGATGATCCATTTTCCCTGTTGAAGAGAGATGTTATGAGCCATCCAAATTTGCCATGCAGCTGCCTGGAGCCAGCCATCCTCAAGGGCTCACCAGAGACAGACCTGATCTCTCTGCTTGGAGGACTGACTGGAATTATCTGCCCTGCTGGGGCTTCATATCTCAATGACTTCTCCTGGAAGCAGGTGCCTCAGCATCTTGCACAAAGCACTGTAGAACAGCAGCAGTGGGAAAAGGAGCTGAGCAGTCCAACACTGTAGCAGCCTGGAGTAACCAGCATGCAGTGAGTATGTGCTTCTGCTAAAACCTTTCCTACTGGTGTCTCCTGTTCAGCCAAAATGTCCAGAGTGGGTTTTTTTTTTTTTAAGTGGGTAGAAAATGTTTGTAAGTATCTTGAAGGGGAACAAAGGAAACTGTAAGGTAGACCAAACCTTGACTATATAACTTTCTGCCCCATTTTTGTCAGCTGTGTTAAAATAAATGCATCAGAAGCTGCAAAAGAGGCCTCTTTCTTAGAGCAGCTCAATAGCAGTTTGCATTTCAGGACTGGTGTAAGTTAGGCCTAGACCCTCACCCCTGCTGAAAAGTATAAAGGTCAGTTAAAGAATAGTTATCCAAAAAATGTTAGCTAGCTTAGCTTCCTCAGCCTGCCAGGGGGATGCCAGATGGATGCCAGATCTGGAAGGTAGGAAGCCAAGGGATAGGGGAGGAGGCAAAACATGGGGCTGCCCAGCTGAAGGTGGTGATGAAAGCTTACCCTGCCTCAGCCGGCAGCAGATGCAGACGATGTGCAAGTTTGCAAAAAGGAAGATCCACAAAAAGGAGCTGAAGAGGATTTGTGCAGGGGAGGAGTTTTAGTCCATGAGCAAAAGTCTGGGCTCCTGGTGAGGGGACTGCATTGGGATTCAAAAGACAGAAGCACTGCCTGGCATCAGCATTAATCTGCAGTATGACCTCAGGGCGAGTCATTTCACCTGCTTGGCCACATCTGCTGCCCCTTCTCCTGCACTCAGCCCACTTGTTTGTTTAGACCACAAATTCCTCAGAAAGGGAGGGCCCCTTTCTGTGTGTTTGCTCAGTGCCTACACAAAGGGACCTACCCTCTGGGGACTGGAGGTACCACTCTCAGATAAATAATTACCCACCCTGAAGTCCTGCTACAGGCAAACCCTTAATTATTCCGAGCCCAAGGAGTTTAAGTTGGAAGGGCCTGCTGCCAAACCAACATTTAGAGGAGGCTGGGTTTTAGGTCCCCCTCAACCTAGTATCTTACAAAAGGAGATCAGGAGCCTGGCCATCACTCATTTGCACTCTCCTGCTTTAAAGCAGGTTCATTTCAAATAACACAATGGCCCACTGCTATGCTCAAATCCTAGCTAAGGCAGAAATCTTTGGATGTCAGTGGATTAAGCAGACATTTTACTACAGCAACTAAGGTTTTTTATTATTAGCAGATACCTCTGGGCTGATTTAGCACTCATCAGTTCTGAGGAAGCTGGAAATACTCCAGGCTGGTGAGCTTTAAAGGTCTGGGCAACAAACAAGCTGCTTTTTTGAAAAATGAAAAAGTAAAACACAGGAAGGTCTTCTTTTATGGGACTTTAGAGGAGAAAACATTAAAATAGTTTTTAGCTAATCCTCATGTACCCTGCTGAGATGGGTTTTACTGCTGAGGTGGTGGTTTGAGAAGAGGAGAGGCATTGAGAAGAAAAGGAAAAAGAGTGAAGGTATGATGCATCTCCTATGAAAATGTACTTGTGCACTTGATTTATATTGGCTTGGAGCTGGATATTGCCTGCAGTGGGACAGCTCAGTCCATGCAGGTCAGTGTAAGCCTTTGGAAGTTGAAAATGCGCAGTAAAGATGCCTTTCCGTGGCCTTTCAGTGGAAGCTGGACTCAGCTCTGTAGGCAGCAT
Source organism: Chamaea fasciata (assembly GCF_029207755.1). Classification (NCBI taxonomy): domain Eukaryota; kingdom Metazoa; phylum Chordata; class Aves; order Passeriformes; family Sylviidae; genus Chamaea; species Chamaea fasciata. Next base: position 15,131,466 of record NW_027094092.1, on the reverse strand, counting down.
TGCTTTCTTCATGGTCACAGAGCCACAGAACCGTGTGAATTCACAAGTTTCTGCTTCCCATTTTTGTTTTCAAATTACTGGTTTCTAATATTCCTGCATGCCACTTGTGTTTTCAAGCCACAATGATTAGAGGTATTTCCTTCCACTTCAGTGACACGAATCCTACTGCAGACACACACAACACGGAGCAGCCTTTAAAATGCCCCCCAATTTCATTTAAAATAGCTTCTGCTATGTTTTGCATCTTGGGTCTCCTGAGCAGCAGCAGCTGTGATGAGGGCACCAGGTTGTTAAGCCAGTACCACGTGGAGGTGACACTTAGCTACATCTCAAGATGTAGATATGGAATTACCAGAAGGTGTTGAGTTTAGGTTGAAACTAGGAAGGATTTCTGTGAACACTGGCTTTTTTGGTCTTATCTGTGGTCTGACTTCGATGTCTAAGAAGTGTGAATTCCAGCTGAAGCTCTTCTTTTGTGGTTGCAGGTTTGTTTTCTGTGTCGTTCCCCTGATGCCCAACAAGATGTGTGTTCCTGTTCAGCCTTTCCTCGGGGAGGATGTTGACAACACCAGGACCCTCTGTCTTCTACATCAGTGCCTATTTTCACAAAACTTATGAGAACTCAATTTTATTTTCTAGACCTCTATCTGTCAAGTTGAATTGAACAAAGCCAACAGGTTCAAAAGTTATTTGGGGGAGGCAAAACAAACACAGCATGAGTGCATTAACCTTGTTTTCACAGGAACTGGGCTGAAAATCCTCTCTCTCCCTACCCAAACACAGAGGTCTGGAAGAAGTGTAGCCCCTCACTTCGGAGTAGAAGACCACTTCTAACTCCTGGGGTGAGGAGACATGCAGGAGACATGTTCCTGGGAGTTGTTGGCCCCTGCAAGGCTTGATGCACCTTGCCTTTGGATCAGCTGTTGAGGGATGCTGGAAAATAGCTTTTTCCTCGCAGTGCTTCCAATGACAGTGACTTAAAACATCAAAATGCTTGATGCTGCAACAAAGAGCACACAGGTGCTGGATGGGCACACTGTGAAACACACCCACGTGTGTTACTGTAACACAGCTTGGTGGCCAAAGAGAGATTGTCTGCATCCCTGGCAGGGGAGCACTGCTGGGGAAGGGCTGGCCCCAAAGAGTTTGCACTGTCCATGTTCACATCGCTCCCGCATGAGCTGGCAACTGCTGCCTCTGGGAGACTTCCTGGGGATCTGACATGAGGCATTGTGCTCTCTGCCCGTGTATTTGCACCTAAGAAGAGCTGACCTATAAACCCAGTCTTGAAACCATCTTGGAGCTACGTTTGCTTCAGAGCTAGCGTTGCTCTGGCAGGCTGCCCAGGGATTTAGGCTTGATTAATCCAAGCTTGGCTCTCCATGGCAGACACCCATGGAACAAAGGGAATAAAGCTTCCACGACCCCATCAAGTTGCTGGTCAATCTCTCAGCCAGGTGCAGAAAGTGGGCTAGGCAGCCCTCAGTGAACTGTCTTGGATCAGAGAGGGCCAAATTCCCAGCAGGGGTGTGCAGACAAATCTATAGAGATTTTCTTGCCATAATATCCTAAGCCTGGGAGCCTTGCACACCGAGCCCCCAGTGCCTGTGCATTTCACACAGTTTTTAAAGCCAGCTGTGCTGAAATTCATCACTGCTGCTTTCTGTGCAGGCAATCCTACAGGGAAATAAAAAACAAGAAGGCAAGGAGGAAAACAAATTCAGCTTTCAGTTCTGCTATATGTTACATCCTTAGGATTATATTGACCATTAATTTTTAAACATGAGTATGTTAGAGTTGATACAAGTAGTACCAATGCTGTAAGAATGATAATCACATGTGAAGGATTAGGGTTACCAGCAGTTTGTGAGATGCTTTTGTCTGTTGTTTAAGCACTGCCTAATAATTTGTTAGTCCTAATGGTCACCTAATTGGATTTTTAACTGGGCTGTCTATACATGGAACCTAAACCTAAATGTGATTCAGATTTTAGTCCTTTTGCATCTTTGGCTGTTATGCTGCTTATAAATTTGCTTTGATTACGTCCCTTTTCGTAATTCCTTCTATTCAGGTGTGCAGGTTTGATTGGCAGAGGGGTTTGTGCCCTTCAGATCACTTTTGGGAACAATCAGGTAAGAGTTACCCCTGTGAGGACTGGTCACAGTTGCACCAGGGAGCCTTCTGCAAGCCACAACATTTTTTTTAATCATAGTTTGTCTTGTAAAGCTTGAATGACAGAAGATGTGCTTCCCCTGCTGAATCCCTCCTCTGCCTGTGCTGCAGGAGGGGCAGACTCGCAGCCACCACCACGTGTGCTCCCTCGCAGCCATTATGGAGCAGATTTGAAATACTGCCTTTGCTTAAACGGTTGCAAATGTTTCCCTGTTATTTCAGTTGGCAATCAAACCAGTACTTTATTTTCCATTTATTTTCTCTCCTGTGCTGAGAAGTGGGAGAATACTCTGCAACCGCAGGACAGAAACCAGAAGCTGGGGAGCAGAAAGGTGCACCAAAATACAAGTCTTGTCATTAAGCAAAATGTACTGCCCCAAGCACACACATTTCAGTCCCTGTTTCTTGCAGCCTGAGGATCACTTTTACTGCCCTGGCTTGATCTTCTTGCACCCAAATGCAGTAAGTGCCTTAATACACCTTTGAAGTACCCTGAAGTGTCCCAAACCTTAATTTCCATCTGGTTCTCCCACTTCCACGATCTGATTCAGGTCTCAGTTCAAAGCCAGCAGGAGGCAGGAAGGCTTTGGGCTGGCTCTGGTGGCACTGGAGCTGGAGGCCCAGGATGTTTGCTGGTGCCTGCCCCTCTCAGGCACATTAGTCACTGCTCCTTGGCATGGCACAGCCCGTGATTAGCATTTCCTTCCTATGCCAGTCCTTCATGCCGCCGCTTCAGCTCTGACTTTTTGTTTTCCTCCTTCCCCCCTTCCCAGCCAAAGGGGAGAACAATTCCTGGAAAAGAAAAATGCTCTTTCCTCTGCATTGCTGAAACCTTTGAGGGAGCTTTGGGGAGGAGAGAGTAGACTTTGGAGAACATATGGCTAAAAGCATTCGGGGGTTTTCAGATGGTAAATGACCGATGAGGTCTCAAAGGGGTTTTATTTATAAATGATAGACTCCTGAGAGAGAAATAATTGCTGCTCTCCCAGGCGTAAAAAAGCAATTCACCTGACATAAAACCCAGGGATAAAATTAGCTAAATGAAAGCAAGATATGGCAACTGTATTAAGCCGCTTTTTTTTTTTTCTCTCTCTCTCCCTTCCCTGCTGAATGGTGAATCATTTTAATTTTGTTTTCCCCTCCTTTCTTGGAAGAAGAGAAAAAAAAAAAAAAAAGCCAACGCCAAAGCAGTGCCTTGGGTCTGAAAGAACAGATGGTGCCCTGGGCAGCCCTCCGGAGCACTCGGCAGCGTGCATTCCTCCACTCCAGCACTCAGATAACTGAGTTATACAGCACACGACCATCTGGTGTATGACACATCTTGTGTCCCCCGGACAATGCCCCAGCAAACCTCTTCAGGGGAGAGGTTAGTTTCTAGGGTAACAGCAGCATGTGCAGCTCCAGGCCTTATTGAGATTCAGGGCTCCTCACTTGTCCCTATTCTTCTCCTCCCTATTGTTGTCACTTGAGCTTTTGCTGCTTGGTTACACCGAGACTGACAATATCCATCAGTATTTTGTCCCCGGCCCAGAAACCATTGTCTCCAAATTTTGTTTCATTATTTATGTTTTCAATATCCAATGGTTGACTGAAGCATCTGCTGTAGAGTGATAAGGCAAGTGCCTATTGAGGAGGGCTGTGCTGCTGCCTGACAATGATGGTTTGAATTATTTAGGTTGTGGTTGGACAAGCATTTGCAAAAGGCAGGGTATCCGTGAAGCACTGAGGTGACTTTATTTATTTCTCTGTTTCAGGTTTTTTTAGGTGCTCACATCTTTTAATTCAGACTCCAAAAAAGCTTAAAGCCTCCACAGAGAAGTCAGCTTTGAAGAAGCAGCTCTGTTCATTGTCTGGAGGTCTCTGGATGTTTCCTTGTGGGAAACTATTTGTGATTGAGAAAAAAAAAAAAAAAAACAAAAACAGAGGGGTTCACCTTCCTTTTAATTATGTGTGAGGTTTGTTTTGAAGTGACTTTGGAGTTTGAGCATTCATTTTCTCCACTTATTTAAAAAGCCAAGGTCTGGCTTATTATCATGATCAAGCACTATGCACAATACTCTAAAATTCTGTTTCAGCAAGCTAAACTTAATCAGCAAAAAGAAAGAGTAGGTGTTTTGTCCACCAATAAAATACATGTGCCCCACTGAAGCATTTACCCCATTACAGAACAATTACACCAGCAGTGTTACATTCCTCACGTATCTGTAATTGTCACAGCCAGCCAAAATCCCCCCAAAATTCTTCTTACATCTGCATGAAGTAGACTGGTCATTCAATGGAGTGGAAAATACCTGTAGAAAAATGTCGAACATCAAGCATGAGGCCTAAGCATTAAAAACACACAACTAAGAAGGTACAACTGATGCCTAAGCAAAATTTGCTTAACTGCAGGCCTCAGTCAAGGTATGAGTAACTTTAAAATACTGCATTGCATGTCAGGTTGAGGTCAAGTATTAAAGAACTAGCAATAACAGTTAAAAGAGGTTCTGTATACATGTGTGAAATAATAATAACTGTATATTTTGATATTGTGATAAATTTGCCATAACATCAAGTCTGATACATTATTTTCACATATTTATGAATGGAGATTTTACTTTCAAAGTAACGTTTGTAAATCATGGATAGATGACCTTAAAGGCAATTTTTAAATCATTTGCCTAAAATGTTTTAGAGCTACTATGAAGAAAAGAGGAAAAATATTTTGGGATTTTCCCCTTGTGAAAAAAAACCCATCTTTTTTGTAGACTGGTGGCAGGAAATGACAGTGAGATGCAATCCTGAGCCTGGTTTTAAATATTCTAATGAAATTCAGTTTTGAGTTGCAGCATGCTCTGCCCCTGACCTGCCTGTGAGGTGTGCCAGGGTAAGTGCATTTGCTTCATCACATGCTTGAGTTGGCATCTGATCATAAAACAGAGACCACACTAAGGGTGCATGTGCAAGAGGAGGAGGAGGAGCTGATCGCGGGCAAGCCTGGCTTAGCCGTGTTTTGCTTGGCAGCTTTCAACAGTGAGGAGGAAGGGACAGAGTTCCTATTTTCCTGTCTAAGTGTTGAAAGTTGTCAGCAATTTGCTCCATCAGAGCCTCTGCATTACCTCTCTGGCTGCAAAACCCGCCACTTATCCTGCCAGGCAGGGCCAGCTGGGAAGGTGCAGGAGAAGCACCTGGGCTCCAGGTGTTTGTGAGTGCTCAAGGAAGGTCCAAACACACAGGTCTGTCACATGGACTGCAAAAGGGGGCTCGGTTGTGCAGCCTTTTTCCGCTTCTCACGGCCCTCCTACCTCCACTCTCCCAACTTCAGGGATGGGGTCTGCAGCCCTGAGGTGCCTCAGAATCTCTCCAGCTTCAGAACATGAGAACTGCTGAAAGTGAACTGGAGCAAAACCCCCTCTGCAAAAGGTGCTCTGCTCTCTGTGTGGACCAGGTGAGGTGTTTCTTTAAGGATTGTGGAAGCTGCACCCAGTGTTGAGCCTTCAATTGGACCACTGTATAGCAGTCTGGTTACTTGAGCTGGATGAGTTTCCCCTGAATGTGGCATGGAGCAGAAGAAGGGTAACAAGAGTGGTCAGAGGAATTAAGGGCCTGTCTTAGGAGTTTCTCTGTCTAGCCCAACAAAATGAAAGGCTAAGGTTGGTTTCCATAAGCATACAGGAAGGAGAATTGCTGTTTCAACCAAAGGGCAGTGTTGGCATGAGAACAAACATGTAAGTTGTCCACAAATAGATTTTGAAGGTTTCTAAATATCAAAGAAGGGGCTTTCTGCAACAGCACTCTGGTGAAAATATGGGGAACCAAGCTTCTGAGCTTTAAGGTGCCACTTGATCAATTTATGAAAGGGGTGATAGGTTGTGATTACCTGCAAAGGCAGGGAACTGGTCCTCATGACTCAAGACATCTCTCCCTCTCCAGTATTTCAACAGTTTTAAAGCCAGAAGAGCCTATCAGATCATCTGGTCTGAATTTCTGTATGATACAGGCCATAGGTCTCACCCAGTTACCCTTTGCGGAGCCCAGCAATTTATCTGACTTGGGCATTATCTTACCATCACCAGAGAAAGAAATATTATATATATATATATATATCTTTAAATATATATATTTTTGATCATTATTTAAAGAAAAGTGAAGGCACATAGAGGAACAAGTAAAGCATGCAGTATGGAAGCAGATGAGAGAACTCACTTTACTTCTAGAAGAAGTTCTTGCCTGCAGACTTCAGCCTGGGAGGGTTTGTCCAAAGGAGCTGGTTTTATTTCCCCTGAGGAAAAGAGGAGCTGCCATTTTCTTGCCTTTGGTCAATCCAGAGTGAGAAAGGTGAGCCAGGCACATACTGCATATTGCAATATCTCTGCCTTTACTGTCTTGTCACTTCAGGGGAGCTAATTAGGAGCAAATAGGGGGTGAAAAGAAAGTCCAAAGGGTCTCCATCTGTGAAAGCAAAGGCTGCTTACTGGAAAGATCTCAGCTCAACCAGGAGGGAACCTTCCTCTTTCCCATTTTACACAGAGCAAGGACAAGTCAGAGTATAAAGCTTTGCTCAATTACATGAAGAAGTGAGCATTTTTCTAGGATTGTACTAAGATACCTATGTAGTGTTTGAGGGGCACACTTGGCCATGCTGCTCTGCCTTTGTCCAAACCTCTGAGAGCCAGATGAAGCAAACCAGTTTTTCATATAATCTGTTTCATTGACAGCATAGCAAATGGCCTCTTAGCAAAGAGGTTTCTCTTTGGAAGGGATCACTGAAGAATCAGAAAAGTAAATTAAATTAAGCATAAAGCAGAGTGCCATGGGCAGAGGGCAGAAGAATATAGTGCTGTTTATGTGTGTAAGAAGTCAAAGGTACTCAGTTTTTCCAGGAATATCTAAATACTTTCATACTTTAAAAAAAAAAAAAAAAAAAAGCATGGCACAGACTGTTTAGAGAAAGAAGCAAAACAAAACAAGTGGGGCCGTGAGACATGATGCAATTTGCATCTAAATACCTTTTAGAGATAAGAACGTGTTCAGAGGAAAACACAGTATTGCCAGTTCAGGAGACTTACTTTCTGGTATCTTTGTGGGAACCAAATGAATTGCAAAACATCTGCAAGGTCCAAAGTGTCAATTATGCCTTTATGTACATGGAGGAAATGTCACATGATGGAGGCAGTCATTGGACATGGTCAATTGTAGGGTTTTATCCTTTGCTTAGCCTTAAAGCCTGGCTCAACAGTCAGGTTAGACAATGGCTCTGTCAGAGCGGGAGATGGATCAGTTTGGCCACTCAGAGGAGGTGCTTATCAGCACAGAAAGTGTCCCCAGGCTCGGACAGCACTGACATTTCACTTGCAAAGCCTGGCTCAGGGCTGCTTCGAACAAGTAGGCTTCCAGATTTGCACGTCTAGAAGCAGCCAAACGAAAAACTGAGCACAAAGCACAGATATCAGCTAGGATATGCAAACGTATTCATGCAAATGAAGTCATTTTCCAAGGTTTCCCTTAAATCAGATCTGTGTTTCTTGGTAAGATTTCTCCTCCACAATTTATTTTTAAAAATGCCAGCTTTGCAGAAACATCTTACAGGAACATATAAAAGGAGGTTGTGCATCATTCAAGGACCGTAGGAGCTGCCAAACAAGAAGAATGGTTTTGAAAGGCCCATATGTGTGACTCTGAATGCCAAATATCCTCATTTTAATGGCTTGTGTGTTACAGTTTATACTGAGTACCTCAACAAGTCCCAGTAATATTCTTTCCGGATTTGCAAACTTGCACTGCTTCTCCAGGAAACTTTTAAATCCAGCAACATTTGTAATACACTGTGTGTGTTTTACTACAGACAATGTCTGCACAAAACAGCATCTACAGTCTGTAAAACAGCACAGAAATGCCACTGGCACCGTTTCCAGCTGTGCCCCAGGCCGGGCTCTGATCTCTAGTTTACACCACAGTTGATGACTCTCTGATCCATGCTATCCGTGTGTCAGCTGACATGTTTAGGTCCTTCAAAGCCCACACAGATGCTGTCAGAACCTGTGTGCAACAGTCATCTGCAAGAGGCGATCTGTAGGGGGCATTTTTGTGGAAGTTAATGGAGGACATTTCAGCGGAACGACCAGAGAACAGTGCAAAATGGGAGAGTTTCTTCAAAGTCTGGTTTCTATGTTTGTGGAAAGAAAATCAGCAGCCTGAACTGCATCAGTCTTGTCAACTCCACAGCTGCAACCATCACCCTTTTACTCTTTAATTACACATTGTCACATGCAGATTATTGGCATCAGCTCCCCTCACATCATGGAAGCTTTGGACTGAGCTTGTAAACATTATTTTTAATTATTATATTATTGCATCACTATGGATGCTTTTGTAAAGCCTGCGTGACTGGGCAAACGTGTCTGGCTTCACTCTGAGTGTGTGTCCCACCAAATGGGATGCCATTTGCAAGATATGAGCCAGGCTGGATAAGAAAATGAGCAGCAGATGGGGGGAAGGAGGAGGCAGGGAAAGGAAATGTTTGGTAAGAAGTAACTTGCTCTTTATGGTACGTGTGTTTCTGCTGACAGACTGTGGTGGTGCTGGTGCTGACACTATAACACCACCGTGTAACCTACATGAAGAAAACAGGAGCCTGAATTAGGTAACTCGTAAAAAGTCTTTTTAGGGTCAAGGTAGGAATCTGGGCCAAGGGATTCTAGATCTGTGTGATCCAGGCAAGGAGGTAAATAAGAGTGTTTTCTATTGCTTTAGAAAGCGTGCAGCCAAAACTGGAAATTAAACATCAAGAATTAAATCTGTTCTGAATTGGAAGAGCCGTCTGGTTTAACTTGGATTTTTGTATTTAGTGTAGCTGTGTTTACCAGTGCAGTGTGAGATAGAGTTTGGGAGAGATTTTACTTGCAGGAAGAGTTCAGCCCCCTGCTGAACTCCTAATCTCTGCATCCTCCTGCTCTAGGCCTACAGAAGCTGTTCAGTGCTTGTTCTGTGTAAACTACTGGTCAAAAGCCTGGCTAAAATTAATATACCCCAGAGGAGAATTATGGTTTTGTTCTGGTTGTGATGAGCTGTCAGTAACTAAACAAGTTATGACAAGATAACCCATACACCTAAAGAAGAAAAACAACTGGAAAAGGGATGGAATTTGCTCTGCTGAGGAGGAGTAAGTTGCCTAGTAATCAAAATGACAGCATTTATTTGAAGTTTGTTGGCTAAGCCTACCAAGACAGGTGTTCCAGGAAAGGGTGCAGTTCATATCACAATTCCAGGAATGGAAAGGGTTTTTATGAAGGGAGCAGACACAGATCATGTGCACTGTGAGATAAACTCACTGCACGGGTCTGAGAGGCATCACAGTTTGGGATGGATTGCAGCAACACAAGTTTGGCTTCCATGTGTAAGGGAGCATGAGGAAACACTGCTCTACAAGACAGTTCTAGCAGCAAAGTTACTTGAAGGGGTGACTCCTGGAAACTGTTCTTAGTTTTAAATGTATGGCAACAGTTTCCCTGTGCCAATGAAGCTTGTGTAAGTAATATCTCTTCAAAAGAAAACATTTAATACTGTATAAAATCCAGCATCTGATGGTGAATGGATCAGGTTCCAGCCTTCTAAACCTCTCTAAAAGGAAACAGTAAATGCCAGGAGGGGTCAGGCTGTTGTCCATCATCTCTGTGGGAGAAAATGGCTTATATTTAGTAGGGGGAAATCATACAAAACCATACTTTCCTAACTGAAGAAAGCTATCTGTTAGCATTTCTTACTTCTGTGTTGGTTAATGTCCTTTCACATTTTTAGAAGAATTATCTACCAACTGAACTGCACTCAAAATATTAGTGTCCAGTACCTCCTCTTCTAAGATCTTGTCACCAAGAAAACAGCACAAGAAAGAGTTTAATGGACTCATACTGTTTTGGGTTCTTGAGAAGTTGCTGAGTAACCAACTGATAGGGGTAGATTCCTTCAAAGCCAGTTGTGCATGGAGAAATCCAGGTTCATCAGGAGAGAAATTTGTATTTCTTCAAAACTTTATGTGGCAGGGTCAGTGACTGCGTCATTCCTGTCCTCCAAGGGGGGACAGGACCAAGGGGGAGGTGGATGCCAATGGCTCCTCTCAGGAGCTCTTTTTTCACCTGAAAATATCCAATTAACGTATTTTACAAATCAGAGATTTGTATATAAGACATGGACTTTTTTGTCACACACTTATCTCAAACATAGGCAAAAAGTGTTGGGATTTACTGAGCATGTTAAGAAAACATCAGATGGGGACTATCCAGCTGGTAGTTCCCTATGGACTTGGGAATATCGGTGGCACTTCCAGCTTTACCCAACCTTAAAGGTTAGGATAGAAAGTTAGGAACTACCAACACGTTTGTTTTGCAAAACAAGGACAGTTTTTCCTCCAGCTGCCTTGTGCCTTCTCTTTGGCAGATTCATTGTTCATAGGTCAAATAAAAAGGCAAATTTTGCCATCATCAAAATGAGGATTCATTGAGATTGCATAAATCCAGGTCTGAAAACCTTCTTTGGAGCTGGTGAAAATACTGTTAGGAGATGCAGTGGGAGATAAGCCAGGCTTAGCACTCTCCTGGTTACACAGACCATAGGATGAAGGTGGATGTCTCCCAGGAAACCAGGCTGCCATAGCAATTTGCTGCTAGATACCACACTGTGGCTTGAAATGAATGGTATTTAGGCTATGAACAGGGAAGGCAGTGGCTTAAAACAGCAGCTTTGCCATTACTTCACCAACGATGATCTGGTGATTTGTTTTCTGAGTTGCACCTTCTGAACATTACCCAGAAGTTTTTGGGTTTCTTTGTTGCAAAAAGGAGCTTTTTAACTTTTTATTTGAGCTGGTGGGGTGGAGATTGGAAGTGTGATCAGACTGCAAAGCATCCTGAAAGTGGACAAAACATGGTTTGTATGCACCTGCACATAATTGACTTCAACTTGCAGCCTCTGAGCATTGTTGTGCCCTTTGCCAGATCCATGATGTTCACAGGTGTGAGGCAGCCAAGCAGGAATACCCCCATGTATAAAACTCCTCCCTGCTGTCTCTTTGCTACCCTCATTACCTAATTCCTTCTGCAGAAAGCCTTGGAAAAGACCCTGTCCTGGGTGAGTGGCACTACCAGTGTGTTCCCAAGGAGGATGGAGGGGCACCTATCTAGGGGTGATGTTTTAGTCTTTCTGTGTTTATCTATAGAGGAATCGACAAAATACTTCATCATCACCTTTCTCTGTTAAATACAAGTAAGGAAAACTTAGGATAGTATTTTTCTTGCGGTGTATTTTGGAGTTGTTGGCTAAGTAGGTTTGCCTCTAGTAGAGAAACCTGCTCTATGCTGTTTATCAGGGAAAGATCAAGAGCAGAAAATGTGCACTGAGCTCCCAAAAAAGCCCCATCATCTGTGATGTAACCCTCAGGTACACAGCTAGGGTTAAACCAGGTGTACTCTACAGGGAGCCATGTAATATCCCATTTGGCAAGTGTGCAAATGCTACTGACAGAGCATAACTTCAGCTCTTGGGGTCTCAGCAGTTGCTCAGCTCAGGGTCCTCTAGGAAGGAGCCAAGGCAGATCAGACTGGGACCGGTTTTTAGCATATCTTTCTTCACAGAGCAATGTCTTAATCCCAAATCTACCCACCTGTGTGCTCCTTCTCCATCTCAGGGCTCCCCACTTACCTTGGGAATGTTCCCCCTCTCACAGACCCATCCACTTCAATTCCATTTACTTAGTTTTCCTCCCTTTCCATGTTAAGGTGAATTTCTCATATCTAATCAGCAATGTCAGATCCCTGTGTTTTAAGGAATCCAGGCTGAACCCTCCTGAAGATGGATTCTGGCAAGAACAAAGCACCAGCCAGCCCAGACTCTATGGACCAGTTGAGATATCCACCATAGGGAAACAACATTTTCCAAGTACAGTCACAATCCTGTCCTTTAATTCTGCAATATTTTGATTAAACTTTTTTTTTTCTCTTTACACATTTAGTGTTGGCCTCACTAGTTGTCCTTTTTTTTTTTTTTTGACCTCTAATGTGTTTATTCAAACAACATTTGTTAAGATTAGAGCCTTATGTCCTCTGTTTGAATACTAGTCCTGTCCCTTTTTTGTTCACTTGTCCCTCTGGGATTCTGTATGTTTTGGTACCTCTTCTTTTTATTAAATACTCCTCTTAAAAATAGTGCATTTGATTTTGCATAATGGTAGGTTTTGCTCCTGGAACAACTCTGCCACCTTTCTTTTACCAAATTAAACATATGTCAGTTATTAATGAAACATTATCTAACATGACACTTGGAGTTTTTAAAATCTATCCAAAGATCAACATTTCAGTTCTTTAATTTTGCTATCACTCACCTGGCTATTGTGAAAAAGCATTACCCTCATTTTAAAATCACTTCAGGTGTTTTTGTGTCATGAAATTAAAACTGTACATACTTGTCTTAAAAATCATCAGAGTTACTCATTGTATTCTCTGTCTTATCACTGGAGATTTAAATATGCCGTGTGGTCTGTGGCCAATTAAAACACTTGCTCTGTGATTTCCATTCTAATTGCTGCAGTCAGATTGGAGTCTGAGTCTGGGGGAGTTTGGGAAGAATGGAAAAGGTGGGAAGCAGGATGGCAACAAGGGTCAAACTTTGTTAATTCACAGATGAAATACAGGAATAAGTTTCAGTGAAATAGTAATTAAGCTTTAAGAAACCAAACCTTCTAGCCCAACCATAGGGATAAATATCAAATGAGTCAGAAATTTATTATTACCTTCGTTGGTCTAAAAAAGCAGACAAAACTGCCAAGGTTTTGGAAATGCACCTGATGAACTCAACTAACGATTTTAAAGTCAATGCAATTTGCTCCCTTTATCTCAAAACCAGGGTGGTTCTGAAGCACTGCATTACAAAGGTGTCCCATCCAAACTGTTCCAGTGACAACCACCCTGTTTGCTAAGCCCAGCTGCTGTGAGAACAGGAGCAGTACAAAGATCTCTCTTTTCTCACGAGAGCATGATTAGCTGCCCCACACACACCTCCTTTAGTGTCTTGCAGGTATTGGTAAAACCTGCTGCGTTAAGCATCACGTCAGTTGTATCTCACTGGGGTTGAAAAAGTGACCTTAGTTCCTGGTGGGTGACTTTGGACAGGTGTCTCTGTCCCTTAATACACCTATTTGTTGCCCCTTTTCCACCTGGTGCTCTTCCCTTGTAACCAGAGACGGCACAGGTTATCTTTCTGCAGGCCCGTTTAACGAGTCTGGAGTAGCAGCTTCATTTCTTGCTCAAGGTTAAGGTCTTCACGACAGGAGCGTACACGGGACTCCTCACCCAGAAACACAGCAGCACGCGAGAAAATGTTGTCAGTGCCTCTCTTTGTCCTCCCCTCACTGCCTTTGGGTTTATCCCCCAAAACTGGGAGGTGAAATTTTAGTAAGACATGGTGAGACCTTACACGTTTGTTCTTCTGCTCTCTTTTTCCAGGTGGATGCTCAGCAGTTTTGGGCGGCGACGCGCCCTTGTGAGTCCATTCCAATGCAGATTTTTGGAAAATGGCTCCAACGACTTTTTTCTCCCTAGCATGTCTGGATGCGGGGGATGCAGGGAGTGCGACCCCACGGTTCCCATCCTCCTCCACCTTTGGCTGCCACGTTCGCCGCTCCTCCGGCAGCCCAGCGGGGGCTGCGCTGGGGTTGCTCAACCTTCCCGGGAGGAGCTGCCTGGGCGCTGCCGGCGCTCCCGCGGCGTTGGCGGCGGCGGGGCCCCGGGGAGGGTCCGTCCCCTCCCGGCGTGCGGGGCCGCGGCGGGGCCAGCAGAGGGAGCGCACACGACGCGGTGCTGTTCGGCCCCGCTCCCGGCGGGGGCTGGGGGTGTAAGGGGGAAAGGAAAGGCTTTCCCAAACCGCCCCGGCTCGCCCTTTCCCCAGCCCGCGAGAATGCGGGGGTTTTCCTATCGTTTTACGTCGCAAGGCGGTTCGGGCAATTCCGGCTGCAGGGCTGAGCCCGCGCCCTAAAGGGTTGAGAATTTTGGCTTTGTCCTCCACAGCATCTCTTCTCTAACCGCACTACGAAATCCACAAATACCTTTTTAAGCAGACGCCATATCTAGGAATGTCATCCCCAGTATGCCCTTGGTGCTCTAAATGTGACTATCACCTCTGCAGCCCTTGTGAGCATCTCTGATTACAAGCGCTGGAGCTTTCATGCTCTGAGGGGATATGCAGGCCAGAGAGTGACACCTGAGCTCAGTCCCAAACTCTAGTGGCCCTTGATGCAGAATTGGTTGGAATAAGTCTTTTGCATGAAAATGATCAAATTTTAAAAAGAAAACCAGGTCATACAAAGAAAAGAAAACTCTTGAAAAGACTTAGTCATAAAAAAAAAGAAATTTATTTCTGCATCTGCCACTCAGAAAGCACCAGCTGCTTTATTGACAAAATCCACCCCAAAGAGCCTGTGATGTGAGACCCCAGACTCACAAACCAATGGGGAACTCTTCCACCTGGACAGAAATCCATGGATTTCAGGGTAGTCTGCACGAACCATTTTGCAGGAGTAGACCTGAAGCCAGTCACACAGATGGGCAATGTGACATTGGTTTATCCATTGCCCTTCATTATATTCTTAGCTACCACCTCCCCCCCCCCACACCCCTCCCCCGCTCCCCGTGCCTTAGCTAATCTTTATTTTCCATGTACAAAGAGGGAAAATGGCTACTCCAGATGTCTCTAAGCTCCTCTCAAAAGCCATTATCTGGCAGGTCTCTCTAGAGGACTGTGCTAACTGTGGGAGTGTTGCTTAGTGGATAATAGTACCTATCCTCTATTTTCATGCTTCTAACAGTGAAAGATCTGGAGTTGTCTAATACCTTTTCAAGCAAATCACCAAGGCAAGAAATAGCAGGGATGTTGGGGAAGGGGAAAAAAGCAAATGTTGGAAGGACCTGGGCATTTTTGTGGAGGATTATGACTAATCGAGCTTTGATCTGCAGAGCTTTTTTGTTTTTCTTCTTCTTTCCTTTCCTGACAAGTCCCAAACATTCCCTGCCCTGTAAATGTTTCCTGCTCTCTACTTTTGTGTTCTTACTGTCTTTCTCTGACCTCTCTAAGACCTGGCTTGCAGCTGCCAAGGTTTTCCCTCCATCCAGGCTGTGAGTCTGTGGGTTGTTCCACTCCCAAACTGTCTTCAGCTGCACCTCCTGAATTTGGAGGGAGAAGACACTCAAAAGGAGGTAAAAAGAATGGTCTCTGGCTTGCAGAAGTCCAAGTGTTTAGTGAGGTGGCAATACCTTCTAACCCAGTGATTTTTTCTGACACTTCTCATTTCTGAGTGCAGTCCCATCAGAAGAAAGTAGAGGGGATCCATGTGAAGGGGAAAGGCAGAAGCTTGTGTTATTCCTCTCCTGTGCACTCTCAGAAACCTGGGGCTCTTTGGAGGCTGACACAAGGCAAACCTGGAACAGGCTCATCCTGGAGGAGTCTGTGATTGCCTGTACGATCTGTGCAATCACAGATTGTGCCATCCTCTCTTATATTCCCCTGGTGGGGCCAAAGCATTTCATACCCTCATCCAGGAGTCCCTGGTGGTCCCAGCTGCACTCACTCTGTGCTGTGGCTAGGGCCAGCAACACAAGAGAAATTGCAGCAGGGATGGAAACTTGTTCCACTGAGCCATATACATAGTGATCTCCTGTCCAAATCCACCAGAAAGGCATAAATATATATGCTGGGATTTCTGTGCTAAGACTGGAGGGTGAAAAAAACCCTTTGAGGCTAAGTCAAATCCATATTATTCTTCAGAGTTTGCAGTAGCCAAGGCTGTATCAGGACACAAGGTGGGCAATCACTCAGAGCAAGTGACTGCTTGAGGCAGCAAACCAGCCTGCAGTCTGTTCACCTGCTCCAGGGAAGTGGGACTGCTCTGGTCAGGGCTGGGGTATAGGAGCAGGCATCAGGGAGGAGCATTGCCTTGCAGAGGTAGGTAGCACTGTGTGCTCCTGGAATTGTCCCTTTTCCCGTCAGGGAGCAGACTGTGTCAGAATGTTTGTGCAGTGTCCATGGAGCAGCAAAAAGCTCTCATACCTGCACTGACCAAGGTCTTCCAGCTGGCTCTGCCCATGGATTGTTGGTTAACTCAGGTAAGACAGTGAAGCAGAGAAAATCAGATACTGAAATAGCCACACGCACATTAAGACATAAATAGATACCATTTATGCAGCAAACACAGAAAAAAATAACCTCCTCTTAGATATATGTTTGAGCACTTCTGCTTTGGTTATTATCCCAACAAATATCTTTAGATGAAAACCTCTCAGGCTTTTTATCTTTTTACTACAGAGGACATAGATTTACCTGTGCCTATGCTTCCAAATAATACATAAGTCAGATTTACCTTACCGTCTCCTAAAGATCCCATGACTTAATAAGATGTAGTAATCTGTCATTCTGTTTGCTATGTCTTCAAGACACTCATCTTATTGTAGGCTATAGTATTTCTGCCTTGCCTAAGAAATAGTTCTACAGCAGCTCAGGCAGGCTTTTCTTGTTGCTGGTACAGGTCTTTTTAGTCCTATTGATAAGTGACAAAAATTATGCTCATGGCTGCAGCACTCTGATCCGTATTTGATACCAGGTTTGGAAGTGGTTGTGGCTAGTACATCAGTCCCAAGGGTAGCCAGAGGAGCCAAGTCATTGCCATCAGCCAGGAGGCCCACTTGGCCAGAGGTACTGCTGCTTTGTTCAATAACCTTTACAATATTTTTTCTAATCATCACATGCTTCTTCCTGTCTTTTGCAAACCCAAATCCATAATTTTTGTCTCCCTTAAGAATGAAACTCAAGCTTAACCACTAATAAATTCATTTGGAGGACCACAAAATATTAAGATGAGGCAAACATGAGGCCAAGATGCAAAACTAGCCTGCGTGCCAGCCGTATGACGAGGATCTATCCAGCTGTGGAGGGCTCTTATTTCACCGACAGTGGCATC
Source organism: Chamaea fasciata (assembly GCF_029207755.1). NCBI lineage: Eukaryota > Metazoa > Chordata > Aves > Passeriformes > Sylviidae > Chamaea > Chamaea fasciata. Next base: position 15,114,320 of record NW_027094092.1, on the reverse strand, counting down.
CGCTGTGCTTAAAATACACCTCGAGGGCACAGCAGGGACTGTAACATGTTAGAACCCTGTGCTGAATCGAGAGCCAGCCCCAGACCTTGCAAAAAGGGATGGTTGCTGCTCACAGCTTCAAGTGCAGCGCAGAAAGGACCTAAGAAAGAGGGGGAAAAAAGCAGGAAAGAGCTTATGCTTGGATGTCTAGGGCCATCTGCCACCACAGAAGTACAATACTGGATTCTTGAAATGTAAAAATAGATCTCAAAAGAGACATGTTTTAATGAACTGAGCACAAAGAAACATGGTCGAAATAAACTGAAAACAGAAGCAAGGTTCAAGGATCTGTTTGTTAAATGAACACCCAAAGCCAGAATATGTTTTTAGTGCTGGAGAATGCTGGCTGTCTGGTTTCTGCTAAAGCCTCCGGTCTCTCTTTGGGATGCATGTGGGAGAAGGAGGGAGTGAATGGCAGCCCTTGTTTGTCCTCTCTTGAGGAATCTAATTATGTATCAATTGATTTCAAAGCCTGGAATAGTAACTCTCTAGAAAACACTCGCTCAGAGACATTGTTCCAATTTTCGCCTGTTCATAATTTATTCACCTCCGGTTTCAATGAGAAGGGTGCTCCCTCAAAATGATTCGCTCCCCACAAGCCGCACAGAAAATCACAAGTTTGTGGACTTTTAAAAATAACAAAACAAAACAAAACACGCACACACAGAGCAGCGCTGTGAGGCGAGGGGAAGGCGTCTGGGCGAGCGGGAGGGAACAAAACGCAGCTCCTGCAACGCGGGGCTCACTCACACCACTCTGGTGGGCAGCCCCCGCCTGCCCAACTGGGAGCACAGCCCCTGCCCTCGCCCCTCGCTGCCAGCACAGCCTGGAATTACCCCTGGGGCCGAGGCGAGCTGTGAGCCTCAAGGCAACATTGCCACGCACAGCACTGCGGCGCCCTGGGCATCGGAGGGGGGTGAGGTACAGGCTGCTGCTTGTCTCCTGTTGCTCAATGCGCAGAAAAATCCAAAATGTTTTGGTAGCCCACCCTGCAGCCCTGGTGCCACCCTACTGGCTCGGGCCAGCCGGATCACGGCCATCCCGGGGTTCTCCCTCTGCACTGCGGCTCTGCGGGACCCCAGGAGCCTCCAGCCACCCTGGAGGACCCCATGCTCGGGTACCCACGCGTCACCCCCGGGTCACCCACGGCACACGGCGTGGGGGGTGACCATCCAGGCCCACAGGCCGTGTGTGTGTGGATGTGCGCTCGTGTTTGGGGTGAGGGGTCCCCCGAAGGCACGGATGTTTGCTGGCAGCGGGAGGCACCCAGCGCCGCTGCCTTATGCCCACCGAGTGCAGGACCACGACCCCCAGCCGGGCAACCCCTTCCCCAGGAGCTGGGTCCCCCCAAAACCCCGCAAGGGCAGCGGGCCGGGCGGCTGGAGCCCATCCCTCCCCCCTCCCCAAAGCAGCCGAGCCACGAGTCTCCTGTCATTCAGCCTTCTGCCCGGCTGATCACTGTGAAAAGAGCCGCCCCGGTGACAGAAACACATGAATATTGACTGCAAACAAACCCCGGGGGAGCGGCACCTGGGGGGCTGCGAGCGCCGCTCCCCCCTCAGCCCGCGGGGAGCGCGCTCACCTGCAGCGGGGCGCGGGCACACGCGTGCATGCACAGCCCTGCACGCACAGCCCTGCATGCTCGCACACACATGCATGCCCAGCCCCGCACGCCCACCCAGCCGTGCCCGCAGCCCCGGGCGGAGGGTCCGGCCGGCTGCGGCCCCCCCGGGCCGTCCCGGCCCCGCGTACCTGCGGCGGGCCGGGGAGGGAGGCGGCAGCTGAGTCTATATGGCTGGTGGGTCATAATGGGGCTGTCCCCCGGGGGGGAGCGCCATAAAAGAAACACGTTTCATTTACAAGTTTCCCCCAGCTGGCCCCCGACTTTAGTCCCTTATTCCCTTTCAGGAGAGGGGATGGGGGGGAGATGGCTTCCCCCCCCCCCCCCCCGCCGCCCTCCCTTTTCATGTATCTACCCCAGGCCAAAATCTTTGCTTTCACTTCCAAATCCTCCAGCTTTCCCAGTTTAAAGGCAAGAGTCATGGGAGAAGGGGGGGTAGGAGACAAAAACTCTTACCCGCACAGTTTTCCATCTCTTTTGGGGTCACGGCATCCCTGATTATCCCTTTCCTCTTTATCGCCTCCATTAAAAAAAATTATTAATAATTGCTTTAGAAATCTACTTTGGAACAACCCTACAGCCCCCTCGAATTAAATAAACAGCATCTGGAAGCTGATATATCACCAAATGCCCCCCTCTTTTTTATTATTTCTTCCCCATTGTTTAGGATTAGGGCTGTAAATAACGTGTCGGGTGCGTTTCATGGACAGGCCACGTTTCTAAGGTGTCCCCCCCGTTATACCGTCAGAGTGGGGTGTAGGGTCGGGGGTGCAGGGGGCCGGCTCCCCCCGCCAAGCCCCTATTAACAGCCTATTACTACGGGTGGGGGCAGGGAAGGTGCAGATTTAAATGGCCTCTCCCCCCCTCCCTTCAAACGCAGACAATTTTGATGAGTGGGTTTTTGTCCGGATGGTTTGTAATGGTGCCTGTTTTGGGGTGTCCCGGGGGGTCCGGGAAGCTTTAATTCGCTCACAAAGGCTCATTTGCAGGTCAATGCCATGGCACACTCGCCTCTCCCCTTTGCCTAAATCTCCTTTTGTTCCCCATCGCCTGCTCCTCATGCCAGATGGCCGCGGAAAATGCTAATTTTCTCTCTCCCCACCCGCCCCTTTTTTCTTTTTTTTTTCTTTTTTCCTTTTTTTTTTCCTTTTTTTCCTTTTTTTTCTTTTTTTCTTTTTTTTTCTTTTCTTTTTTTTCTTTTTTTTTTCGTTTTTTTTTTTTTTGCATTTAATTGCAGCCCTTTGCAGATGGGGGCTGCGGAGTGTGTGCTTCATTCAAATGAGGTTTGCTTTTTGGTTTCCAGGCACGTTTCTAAAAGTCCGATCTGAGTCAGGCAGGGATTAGCTTGACAGGGAAGTGATCAGATTAAAATCCGTGCATGAGCTCGGCCTCGTCCCTCCCTCCCTTTAAAGCTCTCCTCCTTCCCGGCCACCTTCCTCCCAAGAAAAAGGCACATTCTCCTCTTTCCTGAGCATCTTGCAGTCGGTGGGGTCATAAGGCTGGATTTGCCGTGAAAATAAATGTTTTCTCTCTTTTGCAAACCTTCTTTCGAAAAGGCAAGCGTTGGGCTTGATGGGAGGTGGGGAGTGGGTGCCCCCGCAGGTCTGACTCTGTGAGGGTGGGGATGGGGACTGCAGGGTCCAGGAGGGCACCACAGCGTGTAAAACCCCCTGGGGGAACCCAGCTGCCTCCAAACCTGTGCTGGGGACGGGAGAGCCACCAAAACAGGTCGGCGAGAGATGCTGAGAGAGATGTGCACCCTTCTCCGGGAGTGTCACTCAGTTTTAGTAGGATGAACTTGTCCTCAAATGGGGTCTGTGACCTTTGAAATGCCTTTAAAACTGTCATGCTGAAATGCTCACTCTCAACAAGGAAAATAGTGCCAAAAGAGCAAAAGTAGGGTTTTTTCATCACTTTAAAGACAGCTACACAGCAGCAACTACCCGAGATGAAACCCCGGGTCCTTCTCAAGCAGCAGGCTGCTGCTGCACGGGGTAAGCCCCGGGTCTGGGCTACTCCCTTCTGTGGGTATTTTGTGGGTACATGTGACATGGGGGGAATGCTGCTCTTCTTCACCCAACAGCAGGGTGACTTTGCCCCTGGGGTGGGTTTGGCTCCTGAATTTTCAGCGAGAGGGAGCCTTGTTCAAGGCAGATCAGCCAGACAAGAATTTTAAGGCACTTCTGCATTTTGGGTGGCACTGGGTTTGGAATTGTGCTCTGCAGCAAATCCCTCAGCAGTAGGAAAGGCCCAAGGATCTGCCCCAGTTGCCAGTGGGGTTGGATGTGGTTTAAGGCACCACCAAGATTTCCCGATGGACCAAGGCTGGGGGTGTGAAGAGGCAGAGCTGTAGGATGGCTCAGAGTGAAATCAGTGGTGGCACCTTCACAGAGCTGGAGTAGCTCGGCAGGTGAGCATTGCAATCTAGGCTCACAAAGGTACACGGTGGGAAAAGGAAATTAACGTCTGAAAAGTTTTAAAGCTATTTAATGGTGCAGAGAGGCAGATTTGACACACAGCTTATCATTTTCTGTGCAGTCACAAATGATTTGTTCTGTTGATCATTTTCCCAAATGATTTGTTCTGTTGTAGCTAGATGCTGACGTTTACCCACTGATGCTGGATCATACTAATCAACTGCATTGCCTGAGTTCTCCTTAGTTTTCTGGCTTAATTAAAGCCAGCCTGCAAACACTAATCCAGGTGTTATCCATGGCGGGCAAATGGCTGGCAAAGACACCTGGATCTGTGTCTGCAGGCTGGGGAGCAGCTCTGCAGCAGTTGGCTATCAGTACAAATTTATATATGTATATATGTATGTATGTACACACATACATTCACACACTCACTTTGAATATTTGGGTTTTGAATGACCCATCTATTCTAATTTTTGGAACTTAAGAACAAGACCCTTTAAAAAAATCATTATCATCTGTGACTGATTGTGCCCCAAAAGAAAAACCACAGCTTCAGCTTTAGGACTTTTAGGTGTGAAGGAATTAAGCAGTGCCTTTGCCTGCCAGGTAGGGTTCTGAAGGAAGGTGGGGAATGTGCATGCCACCTGCTTTTTTGCCTCTCTCAGTGCTGGGAAATCACAATTGATATGTTAAGAATAAATTCTTGCGTTATTCTAATATTTACTTATTATATTGCATTACCTTAATGATTCTATTATTTCCGATATTGCATTACACTATTAGTAGCTTGTTGTGAATGTATGGAGGCAGCCATTCTCTTTGGGTTCACAAGCAAAAATAGAAGCAAAATTACAGTAGAAAGAGATTTAACCCTATTATCCCTTAAATCTTTAGGAATTATTTCTCTCTCTCTCTCTCTCTCTCTCTCTCTTACATCTGTGTTGGGGAGGGGCAAATCCCATATATTCTGGATTTTTGTTTAAGTTAGGTTTGTTTCTCTAAGAATTCAAGGACATTTATTTGCTTAAAGGCTTGCCAGTAAAAAGGCCCCAGGTCTAATCCCCTTTCTGCTACACACCAATGAAACTTAGGAAACTCTTTGACTATTGACTTTTTCACGTGGAAACCGATCTGCTCAAAGTGAAAAGAAACCATTTCTTGGAGGGGGGAAGAAAAAAACTCTGTGAAACTCTGTTTTGAAGAAGTCGTCGTTCTTGGCCTGTGGAGTAGCAGCAGAAGCAAAGGCTTTTTGATCCTCAGATTTGTAAACTTGTAGACATAATAATGCCATTTCTCTAGTGTTAGCAGGTGTCCTGTCTGGAAGTTGCTGCCTCAGCCTCCAGCAGAGCTGGGAATTAGAAAATTGTCTGTCTTTCCTGAACCGTGAAGTGCTGCTCTTAAATAAAGGCCAGGTCAGATGTTAAAGGGACATTCTTGTCTCCTGAAGCCGAAATAATCTACAGTCACGTCAAGAAACGAAGGCATCCTCCTCCCAAAATGGTCAATCTCTTTATCTCCCATTATAGTCCACAGGGTCAAGAAAAAGCCCCTTCCCTGTCGACGTTTTGCAATATTTCTGCTAAGTCTGTAATTATTGCGCTTCTGCATAGCTGAATTTCAAGGAAATATGATAATTGGGAAAATTTTATTCTCTTCCTTTCTTTTCCTCCCTCTCTGCGCCCCCCCCCCCCCCGCTGTCCTTCCTCTAATAGAATAGTTCAGTGAAGTTTGATCAAGCTTCAGATAAAAATTCTGTATTTTCTCTCTGCTCCTTAATAGCTTTTAAATTAATTTGGGATTGTTATTTTTAATCTAGTGTGGTTAAAGAGAATTTTTGTACCAAGCCCTCGAAATCCTGCAGACAGGCACAAAAGCCAAACCAACAAGCACGTCTTTTAATTCACAGCTAACTCCTTCTGATAAGGTGTCTTCGCCCGCTGTGTTTTATGGGTGTTTGCTAACAGCGATTGTTATGGAAATGATCCCCAAATCTCCTGTTGTATCCCCCCGCAGAGGTGACTGCTGCTGCTCGGGGCTGTGCTGCACACCCGAGAGCAAACACGGACGACAGCTTTTATTTTATTTCCGCCGCAGAAAGGCTGTGCCCAGCCCTTTCTCCGCGGAGTGCCCAGCCCTTTCTCCGCGGAGCGCCCAGCCCAGCAGTTGTGCTGGTGGGGAGAAAGGTGCGGGGTGTCCCTCCTCTCCCCCTGCCCTGCCCCACCACTCATGGACTGGGTGCTGAAGGGGGAATCTGCAGTTTGGCAGGCAGCAGATTTTGCATCAGGCAGGTGCCTTTTACCGTCTCAATTCAAATCAAATGTGTGTTCCCCTGGAACATGCAGTAAGTTGCTTTCCCGGGGTCTCCCCACTCGTGCTGCATAGGGTGGTGTGGAAATCCTGCATGTTTTGGAGAGGAGGGGTGAGAGTCTAGGAAGGCAGAGGTGTGGGTACCACTGCACCTTCTCCTACAGCTCTCCAACCAGAAAAGCATGGTCAGAGCAGCTCCTGGAAGTTTGCTCTTGGCATAAAAATTGGGTTTCCTCCTTTGAAGGGATACGTGTCTGGAGTCCCTCAGTCAGCAGGAAAAAGAAACAGGTTTTGCTCCCTTATGTGGAGAACAAAACAGAGAACAAAGGATCAGTATTCCCAGTCCTGCTTACTCATCTGGGTGAGAGCAAAAACAAAACCAAAAACAAACAAACAAAAAACCCAAAGCTTTTTGGATCACCAGTCAGCATATGGAATGCTGTACTGCACCGGCAAAACTGAAGTGATGTTAACTAGATCCATGTTTGAAAACATCTTGAGTGAAGGTCCTAAGAAAAGCTGGCTTTGCTAAACCAATTACCAAATGTATGAAAACAACTTAATTCGTGCTCATTGTTTTCCAGACTAAATTGCTCTAAACCTCAGTTCCCAGTAAGTCTAAGGCTGCTTGACGTGACCCAAACAGGGACTTTTCCTCAGAACTTTCATGTAAAAACACATACAGTGGTGGAGATGTATTCTTAGAGAAAGGTGGTTTTGGATTCATTTGTTGGTTTTTGGGGTGGCTGGTTTGCACTTTTGTTGCCACCAGCCCCTGCCTTGACTGCCTGCAAGAGGAGCTGCGTGCTCACGTTCCTCTAATCCAGTATCACTCAAAAAAAGCGCCAAACAAAGCATCTTCCAGCTCTGAAAAACTCTTCTCCTTCCCCCCACTTCATAGCCTGGCACAGAGGTGATTTCCTAGGCTTGCTGTGGTGCCAAGGATGGTGGAGACTACAGGCAGGGGTAGAGTGATTCCATCTGCAGGAGTCAGACAAGTGGTCAGCAGGGTGAGGGTGGGACCAAGGGGTGGTAAGCGGGGAAAAATAGATCTGGTGAAAAGGTGAAAAGACTTGTCAAAGCTCAGGCAGCGATTTCTATTAGTGCAGGGGCTTGGGGGAAAAAAAATTGAATGTTTTTTAGGTTCTTACAGTAGGTTACATCCAAGAAATACTCTGGTGTGATTGATACAGAGCAGGCAAGGATGAGGGAAGACGGGGCCTTGGCTCTGCCCCCTTGTGTCTGTGCATGATGATAAAATCTTTTAATTAAATGATCGCATTGAGTGCACAGAGAGAACGGTGCTCGCTTTAATGAGCAGTTGCTCAATTTTGTTTTTCTCGACGTTCAATGGACGGTGCTACGTCTTATTAACTGGGCACTATTCAAACCCTGCTCAAAGGCATTATTAATGTCCCCACCAGATTTATGCAGTGCTGCTCACGGTAGTAACCCAGCACTTTCCAAACATTAACAGATCAAAATATAAGTGATGAGTGTTATTATCCCTGTTTAACAATGGGGAGACAAACAAAAAGAGATGGGAGCTAATAATTAATTTAGAGTGTTGGTCCAAGGTACCCTATGGCTGTTCCTTTTCAACCCATGAGCTTCGTCTGGCCAAAACCACATGCAGAGCCAGGCACTGTGACCCTGGCTGCAGCTGTGGATGCTCAACACTTTCACAAGTCAGACCCCAGCAGCTCTATCAGCTGCCCAACAAACCTGGGCACAATTAGTGGCTGCTTATGAAAACTTGGAGCACCTGGCCCTGAATTGCACAAAGCCTCTGTTGCAGGAACAGGTCAGGAGGAGCCAACTGTTCTTGGAAGAATAAAAGCCTCTATTCGAGTGTTGGCATTGGATTAAATATGAAAGCATCCTTTAGCTCCTTGTTTTGCTTCCTCTTGCAGGAGTTTATCCAGAAGTTTCACCTTTGCTGCATGGCCCAGATTCATTCTGTATGGTAAAGCACTGGGTGAACAGGTACTGTGCGTCCTGGGGGAAGGAATGGTGTGCATGGCTGTGAAAAATGCACTGGGAGCAAAAGATCTGGGCTGAAATTGTATAGACAGCTTGGGCACCTCTCAAAAATTTGAGGGTTTTTCCCTAATCCTCCTCCTCTGTGTAATACAGGTGTAATGTGTGTGATAGGGAGTATCAAGTAGGCTAAAGCAAATCTGGTAGGGGAGAGTGAGTACTCCTATGGTAATGTGAACGAAACCTACTGACTCCTCAGCAAGTCTGGGACAATTTTAGATCCCACACTGACCTGGGACACAGGGCCAGAAAAGAGGAGATTATTGTTAGCACCCATCTGTAAATGAGTTGAGGGGAGGGATAGGATGTTACTGGATGAGTTTAATGGATGTTTGCTGACAGCAGAGATGTTTTGGGGCCAGACAGCCTTTGAAGGACTGTTCAGGGTATAAATGTTGTGGCATGTTCCCTTCTCTCCCTCCCTTGGTGCACACCAGTAGAATTTTGTGTCCTCTGCCCAACCTTTTCCAGTGTAACCCAGCCATGCTTCTGCTCTACCCATGCCTTGTTATCCCCATCCTAGGTTTTTTCTGACACTGCCTCCTCATCCTACTCTTCCTTCTCCCTGCATCCCCATCCTGTAGACTGGGGCCCACATGACACCACCAATGTAGATATGAAGACACTTGTTTCTCTGGAGCAGAGGCTTGGCCATGTGGATTGTGGCAAGAGGGTCTGAAATTTAGTTTGTTCTGTGTTTAAAAGAGTTTGGGTTATTTTTTGTCTCAGCAGGGCCTGCTTCAGGGCTTTTACGTTCTATACAACTCATCTAACTGTTTTGGCATCTTTCATTCTCTCTTTTTCACTAAAAAACTGTTCCAACAAAGGTTTCTTGGAAACACGTGGCTAAAAGTCCCCCTTGGTTTAAAAAACAGTGGAATAAACCAAAACACAAAGAACTTTCCACTGGGAATTTCACCACTGCCACCAAAAGAAATTGTGTGATCTTCAGTATTAGATACTGAAGTGTGTGGGGAGGAGATGTGATTCTTCTCCATCCTCTGAGATTCAGATAAAATCCCATCCTTTCATCTTAGGTAAAGAGTTTTGGTTTGTGTTTTGGCTCTCTTTGGTTCCAGAAATAATTGTCAAGAGTAACATTTCTGAGCAGGTGCAGGAGGGGAAGACATTGGAAAACCATTTTGATTTTATCCTGTAGCAATAGGTGACAATGTGGCTTAAAAAAACCCTGTTTCCTGATGAATTATTTTATATTCCCTCATTAGTTATTTCTTGTATATATATATATTTGTGTATATATATATATAAAAAAATATATATATATATATATATTCGTGTATATGCTCTTCATATCTGTTTCTTTGCTTTAGAATGGTCATTCCAATTTGCATCTCTTTGTGGATCCTTCACATGAATCTCCCTGTGCAGCCATCCTACCAAGCAAACACAACTCATTGCAAATGAATTTTTTATTTCTGTATCAAACCATAAGAAATTATTCTTTAAAACTTTGCGGTTTTTTTCCCATCCTGTTACGTACACCTCCTGCTCATTAGCAACAAATATTTGCTGAAGAAGTGGAAAGCAGCTTTTTGTTTATTTTAAGTGATAATAGAACAAGTTTTGGCCCAGAAAGAAAAGTTGTGGCTAGGAAGGAAAATGATTCCCAGTGTCAACCATATGTTGCATTCATCTAGCTGAAGTGGCTTAATTACTGGTAGATGTTGCTGAGCTCATAAAGATACCTTTTTGCCAAGATTGTTTGCTGATAATTGCATTCCCTAAAAAAAAAAAAAAAAAATTGAAATCTAAAAAATTTCCTCCCACCAAGCCTCCCTTCCAGTCTTCCTTCAGCACCCTTTCCCTTTAGGTGCCCATCACAGATTCATATTGAGAGATGCTTGTATGAAAATTTTCTGGAGCTGCAGTATTGTTAATGCTCCTGTCCTGGTCTCTCTCAGGGCAGGGGAAGAACTGCGGTAGCCGTGCTCCAAATGCACGGCTCTGCTCCTTGGGAGAGGGAGCGGTGGTGATTTTGGAGTAGATTATTCCTCTAATTGCGTAGCTGATTTCAGTCTGGGATTAAGGCAGCTCAAATAATGACCTGACTTTTTGTAGCTGTAATGAGCAGCAAGCTCGGTCCTTCAAGACCCCTGATATTTTGAATCCCTTCCAAAAATATTCCTGTCGTCAAATCCAAAGTGGAATTCGGGATTTAGCACTAAGGGGTAAGTGGGTTGGCGGTAACAACCGGCAGCCTCCCTCCGCTTCTGCCTATGCATTCTCATGATAAAGGGCACTTTAAAGCCCCCCTGACAATGAATGAGTCCTAGTTAAATATTTCAAGAACTTCTTTACATGGCTTCCTCTGATGCATGTACTGTTGAGACATCTGTCTTCCGTACTAATAAAGTAGTCTAGATTTAAAATGAACTTCATTGGATTGCTTTGAAACTATAGGCACATATGGTTCATAATTAGCTGGATATCTCTTATAGTTAAATGATTTTTTTCTCTCTCTCTCTCTCTCTGTCGCCCATTCGCATCAATAATAGAAGCAAACAAAGTTCCAATTGTTCCCTGTTGCGGGACATTATGTGCCTGAATAAATGGATGTTGGCTGTGTCTACATGGATTTGCCATATGGCTACAAAGGCCGAAAGAATAGGGGCAGTGTGCTTTGTGCCGGGGCGAGGAGGGCCGGCCGGGCTGGGTGGGGCAGGGCGCGGGGGCGGCCGCACACCTTCCCGCACCCCCGGGCCCTGCGGGGAGCCGGAGCGCGGGGGCCTGCGGGGCCTGGCCCTCCCTGCTGCGGGCTGCGCACCCGACGGCTCCGCTCGGGCACTGCCCGGGAGCTGAATTGTTTGCTTTAGAGCCCCGTGCCTAAACTGTCCCCGCGGTGAGAGCTTTCCTCCTCAGACGGGCCGGGCACACCTCGTGGCTCCTCCGGCCGAGGTATTCGGGAGCTCGGAGCAGGGATCTTTCATTGCAAAAAGTCCTATTATTAGTTGCGGGCTGGGACAATGGAGGTCCCAAAGGCACCTGCTTTCATGAAAGCGAGAGAAAAGCCCATAAATCCTGGAGGATCCAGCTGCCTCACTCCGGGTATTGTTGGCTTTCATAAGGAAAGGAAAAGCTATTTTTCTTTTCAAAGGGGGGGAAAATCGTATTGAGTCAGCGGCCACTGATGCGGGCGTGTAAAATAATCCCGTTCTGATTAAGCGATCACGGAGCTGGAGGTAATCAATGTTACTTTTACAGCCAGGAGCGTTTGGCGGCCGTGACAGCGGGGGGAGAAGTTGGGGGAAAAGGAAAAGGGGGGGGGGGGGGGGAAGAGAGGAGCGCTGTGACGGGGGAAGACGATGCGGGTAAACCTTGAGCCTTATTCACCCTGGACCTCATTCTTTCAGCTCCCTGCCCCCTCCGTGGAAGTGTATCATGCCGAGATCAGAAAGCCAGGGAGTGACGCCCTCTTGGTCCGCCCCAGCTGCTGGGTCCAGCGGGGGGGGGGGGCCGCAGCATTTCAGAGGTGCAGAGTTGGGGAGTGGAATCGGAAAGGCGTAAATCAGTCGTCAGCCCCCACGTCCTGGTCTTCCTCCCCATCTGCACTCCCCAGCATCCCAATCCTGCCCCACCTGCAGCCAGCACCAAACCTGGTCTGGCCCTCTTTCCCGGACAGCGCAGGGTTGGGATTCAGAGCAGGGCGTGCGCCCCGACCCCACTGGGCTGCGTGCAGATCCCACGGCTTGAACCTGCCCTCAGGTCACGGGGACGACTTGGTGATGCCACCAAGTGCTGCTGGTGCACAGTTGTCACAGCACTGTCACCAAAGCACTGTCAAAACGCTGGCCACTTTGTCTCGTGGGTTTATTTTGTGAGTGTTGTTTTGCTTTTTACGTCTTTTAGGGCGAGCTGGAACTGCTGCCTTTCCCAGAACTGTTGTGTGTTTGTCCTGTAAATCATTGCTGGGCAAGAGGTACCAGGAAGTGCTTCCCTGCAGTAGCCAGGGCTCTGGGCTGCAGGCTGGGGAGCGAGGGCCCGCGGCCGAAGGAGGGGGAGGGGGGAAGGTTTGCTCAGCCACGAGAGGAGCGTTCCCCCCGTGCTGAGCCCGCTGCGGGGCACGGCCCACATGCACCAGTCACCCCCCGAGGCTGTCCCCAGCAGAGGCGGGCAGCGGCCCCAGCCGCGATGCGTGAGGGGGGGGCGGCCCCGGCCCAGCCCCGGCCCAGCCCCAGGGGCGCGGATACAGCCTCGGGAAGAAAGGGTGAACTGCTAAAAGTAACCCTTAGAACGCGTCGAAAGGCCGGAGTCAGGGTGTGATGAAGGGCGTGTGCTCCCCTCATGCTTGGTTAACTCCAGCAGTACTCAAGAGTTTGAACTTGTTCTGAAGGGAAGAAGCGCTCCTTCTCCCTCCGCCTGCTTCTCGCGGCGGGGCGCTGGGGGGGAAAGCGCCCTCCCCGTGGCGGGGTCGTGCTCCGGGGGTACCCGGGGCCCCGCGGCGAGGGAGGACCCCCTTCCACCGAGAGACTCAGAGCTGGGCTGGGCTTCCCCGCCCAAGCCGCCAGGGTTGTCCCTGCCACCGCCCTCCCCCCGGACTTCCCCTCCAGCACACACCAAGCAGGCTTGCGGCCGTTTCCTGACTTTTATTTAATTTTTTTAATTGAAGTTGTGGCATTATTTGCAATGGCAGTGGTACAGACCGGCTCAGGATCCATTGAAACAGATTTGTCTTCAAGTAAAGTCTAAAAAATATTTTGATTCATAGCTACATCTTGTGAATGCAAAAAAAAAAAAATCCACTATAAAAATAAATTTACATTTTGTGAATAACAAAAGCAAATATAGTGCCCTTTGGCTTAACCAAAAGAAAAAAAAAAGACTATTGGATGTCAAAGTTATCCACGTTTCTGACATAAATAGAAAATATAAGTTAGTATAACTCTTAAAAAAAGTTTTGTACAAATATACACTTGTTTTTTTTCATTTTTCCTTTTTTTTGCACTGAGAGCTCAGCAGAGATTAAACATTTCTTATAAATGACTTTTAAAGCTTTACACTTCTGGCCAGTGTACTCACATTAGGCATAATACATTTCTATACAGAACGTCATACATTGATTGCACTGTTGTACGATAACACTGCTCCGTGCGCGGCCGGCGCTGCGGCTCCGCTCCGGTTCCCGCTCCCGGGCCGGGCGGGCGCGGGGGGGTCCCGGCTCGCCGCGCCGCCCGCCCCGGTTCCCCGCGCCTCCGGGGCGTCGCGCCTCCCGGGGCGTCGCGCCTCTCCCGTGGGTGCAGTAGTGCAAAAGTCTGGAGAAGAACAAAAAGGAGGAGGAGAAAAAAAAATAAGCAGGGGGAAAAAAAAAAATTGTGGTGGTACAGAAAATAAGTGAGCGCGGCAGAAAGCGCCCGGACGCCCTCGCCCGCTCCCGGGGCGCGTCTCACCTGGCTCACCGGAGCCGCTTGCGGGGGGTCTGCTCAGCCGGCACGGCGGCGGGGGTCGGCGGGCAGCCGGCGGGGCGCTCCGCCGCCGCCTTGGGCTCCGCCGGCCTTTTTCTCCTCGCGAAGAAATCTGGATGGGGGACGGAGAGGAAGGAGGGGTCCGTCAGCCACTGCGGCGGGACGCCCCCCGCCCCCCGCGCCCCCCGGCTCCCCACTCACCTGTGATGCGGGCGGTCGGGCCCCTCCGGCGGAGCCGCATACCGCGGCGGCGGGGCGCGGCGCGGTTCTCCCGGCTCAGGCGCCCCCCGGGCCCCTTGCCGGCGGCGGGCGGCGGCGGCGGGGAAGGGGGCGCCCGGAGGAGAGGGACGCGGCACCGTCCCACCTGCAGAGTCTCCCGGTAGAAAGCGGGTACGGCACCGGCCTCCACCTCCTCCCAGCGCAGGCGGCCGGGTCCCGGCAGCGGCGTGTCGGTTTGGAAGTTGTAGTCCCAGCGGCGCTGGTCGTCCTCCCCCATCTCCCGCAGGCGCTCCCGCAGTTCCCGGCCCAGCTCCTCGTGGTCCACCGGCCCGAAGAGGCTCCTGCAGACGGGGCTGCGGCCGTGCCCGGTCAGGGCTCGCCGGGCCGAGAGGCGCTCCAGGGCGGCGGCGCCGGAGAGGTGCACGTTGGACATCGCCGCCGGGCAGGACGCGGCGGGCCGGGAAGGCGTGGATGCCCCCCCGCCGCTCCTCTCCTCCCGTCCCGTTCCCGTCCGCTCGCTCCCTAGCGCTCGCACCGACCCTGCCTCCCGCCTTTGAACCCCTGCCCTCGGCCGCTGCCTTTTAAACCCCGCTCCCCGCGAGTGCGAGCAAAACACTATTAGCATAATAGTATTTCCCTGCCGCCGGCCCGCCGCGATTGGCGGGGCCCCCCCCGCCGCCCCCCGGCCCCCGGCGGCAGCGCTCCTGCCCGCGCCCTCCATTGGCTGCGCCGGGCAGCGCCGCGCCGCCGCCGGCCGCATTGGCCCGCACCGGCCCGGCCCGGCCCCGCCGCGGACCGGGGGGGGCGGCCCCGGCGCTGGCCCGGCCCCGGAGGGCGGCCGCCGCGCTCCCCGCCCGCTGCCGGCCCCGCTCCCTTTGTCTGCCGCCGCCCGCAGCTCCGCCGCCGCTTCCAAGCCGGCGACTTTCGGGGTTGTTTTTTTCCCCCCGCTCCGTGTTGCCTTTTCCGCGTGAAGGGTCTGTGTGGGTGTGTTTTTACTATTATTTTTACTGTTATTTTGTTTGGGATATTTTTTTTTCTCTTCGAGGAGTGTCGCTAGTTTTTTCAGCATCCGTGGAGAGCGGGGGCTTGGGGCGGGGGAGGTGATGCGTGTGGAGGAAAACGGGATCGTTTTCTGGCTCGGGGATTTTTTATTACAGTGCTGCGAAACAAAGCGAGATGCTTGCAGATTTCAAAACAAGCTGAAGGCTAGTTTTAAAAATAGGGCTTCTCAGCTGCATGGAAGTAATAACTTGCAGCCTGAGTGAATAGAAGTACATGAAAACCACAGCATTTTCCTCTCCTGACTTTAAAACCCACATAATACGTGTTTGTTCACTGCAGATGAACTAATCTCGCTATTGTGTTGCCAGGGATCAGCTGGCTTGTGCTTTACATTTTCTGCAGGTCACCGCAATCATTGCCTTTTGTTGTTTTGGGGTGGAGGAGTATGAAAGGAAAAGAAGGGGGAGCATAACTGACACCATGCTGAGATTGGTCCCAGAACATCATCACAGTGTTGATGCGTTGCAATGATTTTTTCATCTGCAGACAACAAGGGAAAATATGAACTTCTTTCATGCAGCATGTTTGGGGACCCCCTCACTCCTCATGTCCCTGTGGCTCTTGCCATTGGGAGGTTCATTCCCTTGAGCAAAGACAACTTGGATGGTTTTATTCCCTATAGGGAATAAAATTAATAATAATTCCTAGGGTGTCCTGGCTCTGCAGAGACTGCCCCAGACGCTGGCTTGCTGCAGGGCTGGAGGGGTTGCAGCTTTAGGCCCCTGAGGGTAACAGTGCCCACAGGTAGGTCTGCTTCAAGAAGAGGGGCATTTGTCTTTGCATCCAAGGAAAGGCCTTGCCAGGTGCACCTAAGTATGTGGTGTTTCCACATTCGTCCCGCCTCTGTGACAGAGCAGCCCTCCAGCACTGCTGGGGACACTCACTCCCACACTAGCTATGCCAGTGAGGAGCGTGTGATAGCTGGGACAACCCCTGCCAACTCCCAGGTACTGCACCTTCAGTGGTGCTTCCAAACTCTGCCTGCACCAGGAGTTACCAGCAGTGGTACCAGCCTGTGGGTTTGGACCCATGGACCCGGGGTTGGCTGCTGGCAGAGAGAATGTTGGAGCCTGGCTTACTGCACAGGAAGGATCTATCCATACTAAGGCTGCTAAGCAGTGAGATGACATGACAGGTTTGATCTCCTGAAGTCATGTCCTGATGTTTGTGGGGACAGGTGGGGTGCTCAGTGGGAAGCATCTGTAGCTTGGTGATTGAGAGAAGAAGATGCAACAAGTGCCTTCAGGGTGCCACTTGTCCCTTGGGCAGGCATGGAGTCACACCTGGCAGAAGATTTTGCTGACCAGTGGTACAGACAGACCATTTAATTTCACTAATGGTGATAACACTGGTGTTTTAAGAAACGTGAAATTTTTTCTTTTAAAGGTGCCTGCTCAGATGCTATGTTCATAAGAGCCATTCTCAGTTTCCCAGGTGAGTTGGACAACCTACCCATTTGGCTGCTTTAGGTGAATATTACCCCACTGTCCTTTCCACCCCCAAATGGCCCTTGAAGATGGCCATATCGAGGTCTCTTGGCCCCAAGGATATAGTTTAGGGAGCAGGTCATGAGAAGTTCCTCATCACAAAGAGCATCATCTTAGAAAGCAGGAGGAGCACATCATCTTAAAAAGCAGGAGGTGCACATCAGTTAGGCATGGGTTTAGCCAGGAGAGAAGGTGTGGGCTTCACAAGCTGGGATGGTTGGAGAATGTGGAGGACATGGCACAGTGTTCACCTGGGGACTTCTCTCAGCAGCCATCAAATGCATCTCTCAGGATGTAGGTTGGGGTGGTTTTAGGAATAAATGTGCTATGCAGAGAAAATACTTTGAGTTCCCCAAGAAACCTGCTGGAAAAGTGCCCTCTATTCAAGTCTTGAGCCCAAAGGCAATGGCCAGGTCCCTGCAGACAGGGGCTCTTTGTGAGGAGTCCTCGCAAACCTGCTGCCGTCCTCCCCCCGTGCTGGCGAGGCCAGCGACCGCCTTTCCTGTGCTCTGCCCCCTCGCTTTTAGACATTCCTGCCGTGCGAGCTGAACGAGCAAGATCGCCCGCTATTTGCAAGATGTGGGCGTGCCCTCTGCAAAATCCACATCGTTGTCCTTCCAAACCCTTTCCAGAGGTTAGTCAATATTTACGCAGTGCTTGAGGGACGCAAGGAACGATGGTTTCAACGTTCAGGGGTTGCCTTGTGTTTGAGGCCACTTCACCTTCCAGCTCACCTGGGAGGTAAAGCAGCTCAGGTTTGAGATTACCACCCCCAGTTTTTTAGTTGAGCTTCCTCACTGTTAATGCTCCCTAATGCTTTGACTGGATTTTTTTTTTTTTTTTTTTTTTTTTTTTTTTTTTTTTTTTTTTTTGTCCTACTCTACATTTTGGTTTTAAGGTGGTGGTGACAGTCCTGGCTACTCTCTGCTCACAAGTTGCCAGTTCTAGCACTGTCTGTTTTCCTTTTTTGTGTGGAGATAGAGAGCATCCAGCCCATTTGAGGAAGAAGTACTGGATGCACAGAGAGATGTTTTTAATTTAGTGGATCTGTGAACTCTCAGGCCAGAGGGGTAGGTTATGATCCCCATAACCAGTAGTTTGCCTAACATGAGCCACAGATTCTTACCCAAAGCTCCTACCACCAAACCTATTAACTTCTTCAGAAATTCCTGCTCCAGAACACTGAGCAGAGTAATTACTGCTATGGTTACAACAATGCCCCATAAGAATGAAACATTTTTGCTCAAAATATCCAAGTCATATCTGCTTATATCAGGAAAAATAATGACTTTAACTAGTGTGTATTCCTGCTGGCTGCTCTGTTTCAAAAGGGTGAGGGAAGGGAAAAGCAAACTCTTTTATGGCCTGTGCATCATTGCAAAAGGATTGCAATTGCAGGAGGTTTATTGCATTTGACTATTTCTGTTTGGAAAGGGTCCAGGTTGACTGTCAGAGCCGGGGCTGAGTCTGATGGCTTGGCAGATAGGGGAAGAGAGGTCCTTGCACTGTGAACTGAGCAAGGAGTAACCAAGGAGATTTGATAAGAAGTTATGGAGGTAACAGAGATTCTTGGTGCTGTCATTCTGATGGGGCTGGCTGTTGTGCAGCTCCAGGTTAACTTATTCAGAAAAGAGGGTTTAGTGAGATGCTTATGTATAGAGGCAAACAGTCCCCGTGACGTGGTGCCACGAAGGAGCACTCCTCTGTCTTTTGCCAAGTCTTGAAGCGAACTTCTCCTGCGGGGATTATCCTCAGCATGCTGCCAGACAAGCAGACCTGTTGTTGGGCCCCTGAGGCTGGGAGGTTTGTGCTTTGCTCTCTTCTCATTTCCTTTAGTACACAGTTATCATCTACACTCAGCAATGTTTAACTCAAGATTCTTCAAATGTTGTGTGATCCATATGTGATTGCTTCATTTCAGAACGTGTTATATCCCATAATTGCTTTAGCAGAGGCACAGACCAATAGACATTGATACTTTATCTCCTTTGCACTTCTCTTTCACTATGCATGTGATCATAAGCGATTTGCATTTATACCGGTGGCAATTTTGCTTGGTACTTTGGAATCCTGCTTAAATAAACTGATTATAATTAAGGTTCAAGTTACAACAGACTGCTCAAACTCCTCATAGAGGCTTTTCTACCACCAAAATGACAATTCAAATTATTCAAAGTAGTATAGACTCAGAATTTGCCATTTCTTGACAAGGTCATAAAGTGTCGAAATATTAGATTTGATAGCTGGGTGAAACCTTACTAGTTCAGGGGTTAAAATGGGAAAAGAAAATCTGAGCAGAACCCTGGAAAAATTCTAGCAGCTTTAATTCAGTTTGAATTGCTTTTTGTCGTGTTCTCAAAAAAAATGCAAAAGCTAATATTTCAGGGAAAAAATTGCTTCAGTTAATTTAATTTCCTTTAATTATTTTTATTATTATTATTCCTTCTGTTCCTGGTTGTTAAAAGAAGAGCCAGCCTTGCTGTCCAGCTGCTGTGCATCATTAGGGTAGCACAAAGGTAGCAGTGAATTTAGCCTAATCTATTGATGGACCTGCCAGTGCACCAGGGGCCATTGCATTCTCTCTTCACACTCCTCTTTTGCTCTTGCCATCATGTCGTTTTACTAGATGAACTCCACTCGCCATCTGGCCCTTCATCCTGACTGGGAGCCTGGCTCGTTTGCAGGATGCTGTGCTGTTAACTGGGAAAGCAGGCTGGGAATGGCAGGAGCATTTTGAGCTCGCTGCATGTATCTGTGGAGGGTGACTATTTTTTGCTTGCTGTCTGTGTAGTTATATTCGAGCAGTAGTTAAATGCTTTATTTGTATTCCCTGCTTTTCTGTTGGTGTAATTCCTGTCAAAGTCATGCTCTATGCTCACAGGTCCTGTTCATTGCCACTCTTCGCATTAGACGAGAGGTTTGCGTTCTGCTTGTTTGGACATTCCCCTCCCCTTTCATCTTGATCCACGGTAATATTATTTTTGGAGTAGCTTTTCATAGTTTTTTCGACTTTATGTAGGGGGAGGTAGTGGTGAAGGGGGCCATTACACAGGTTTTATTTTTGGTTTCATATTTCTTAAGTAAACAGTGTTTTTATTGCTAGTAGTCTAGCACGAGTCCTGAAGGGGATCGTTCAAGGCCTGGACTGTTACAGAGGGGAGGTGCCTGGTCCCAAAGCAAGCCCAAGAGCCGCGGTAAGTGCATCAGAGGCATCTCCACACGGATCCCACGCCTAGAAGGAACAAAACGTAGAGGATGAAAAAACTCCCCAAAGCACTAGAAAAGTCTTGAAATCTGACTGTGAAAGTAGCGCATACTCAGGAAGTGGAGGTTGTCCAGAGAATCCTGACGATGAAGACCTTAAAAACAGTGTGAAGGGAGAGTAAACGAACCCAGGTTTTACTCGCCCCAGTCCATGCGGCGCTGGCGGAAAACCGACCGGGGCGAGCCGCGTTGTCGGGCCGTGCCGCCCCTCGTCCCTCCCCGTTCCGCAGGTCCGTGTCCCTCTGTCCGGCCGCGGCCCGGAGCCGGGGACGCGGCGATGCGCGGGGCAATGGTGCCCTCTAATGTCGGCCGGCCCGGAGCGCTCGCCCGCCCCGTTCCCCCGCTCGCCCCGGGAGCGCGGCCTCGCCCCGCGGCCTCGCCACCTTCCCCGCGTTGGCAGCCCTTGTCTGCCCCACCCCCGAGCCCCCCCGATTTGTCGGCGCCTTCTCCTGCCGTCCAACCCCGGGGATGTGTCTGCGTGTGACCCGGGGACTGGAGATGCTGTTCGCCGCCGAAGAGAGCTCCGCGCTGGGCTGTAACAGGCTGGTAACAGGCTCTCTGCTTCCCCACGGAGATGTCTCAGGGCATGGTTTGCTGGGGACACTGCTCTCCAGGACACCAGCCTGCAGGCAGCCCTGGGCAGCTCAAGGGAGAGCAGGTTATGGAAAAGTGCAGATTTTAATTCCGAAGGGTGTGCACAGTGCTTCCAGAGTAAGGAAATTTCCAGAGTAATGAAATACATTGTAGCTGTAATAACTATCCTAGAGATTTCTCAAGTTGCTCCGAGTTTGTACGATTCCTTGACAAGATTGGTGAATGGAAGAATACACTCACTTTATTTTGTGAAAAATTAGGGATGAGGTGTAACTTGGCTACCACAGAATCACAGAACGGCTTGCAATGCAAGGGACATTAAAGGTTATCTTATTAAAGGTTATAAAGGTTATATTAATGGTTATTAAATATTATCTAAAGGGTAACTAAAGGTTACCCATTAAAGGGTACCTGCCATGGGCAGGGACACCTTCCAGTAGAACAGGTTGCTCAGAGCCCCATCCAGCCTGGCCTTGAGCATCTCTAGGGATGGGGCATCCCCAACTTCTCTGGGCAAACTGTACCAGTGTCTCACCACCCTCACAGCAAAGAATTTCTTCCTAATATCTATTCTAAATCTTTTGGTTTAAAACCATTAGCCCTCATTCTGTCATTGCCACATCTCAAATATGACAGAGAGTGACTTAGCTCAATGGCAGCTCTAACCCTCTTGGCAGTCCAAGAGAAGCAGATACAGTTGTAGAGGACGCAGACCTTGAGACACTTGTCTGGCTTCATGGAGGCCTGGCATGTCTCAAGGAGCCCCAGGAGCTTTGGTTTTTTACATTTTCCTGTGGCAGGTTCCCTCTTTATGAGTGGTTGGCAAAGTAATACAGTGCTGGGGGATCTGGCTGTTCCTTCTCTTGCACTCCAAGCTGGATTCCCTCTTCTTATCTGCCTCTCCCTCAGGGCTTGCTCCCTCCATTCCCTGCAGTGGGGTGTTGAGATATCCTGCAATGATGCAGCATGATGAGATAATCTTTCCTCCCTCCTCACCCCCTGGCTTCTTGCTTGTATTCTTTGATTAATTTATCTTCTCGCCTACGGCTTTAAATTTGATTTTAGGGTAGTAACTTTCTGAAGACACAGCACTAAGATTTTATTTTTTTTTCTTAATCTTGGAAAGCAATCACTTTATAATCTCTCTGCTAGAATCATAGCATTCATTTTGCTGCAGGCGTTGAATGTGGACCAAACATCACCCAGCCAGTGGTGAACCTGCAAAGGGAGTAGTTCAAAGAACTCCCTTGGGAGAGTCCATCACATTCATTTTACAGCAGTTTAACCATAATAGGGCTGCCATGCCCACAATCGAGTATGTGTTCCTGCAGAGTGAGAAGTTAATCGTACCTGGATCCAGTAGCACACCACGAGCACATTTATACGATGCAGAACAATTAATGCTGGGACTCATTGCTGGGAGCTCAGCCTGCGTTACATGTGGGGCAGCATTAAGGGATTTGTATGTGCCATCCACAACAGCACACAGCACAAATCCCACTGGTCTTCAGCATCCTGCAGATCCCAAGAGAAAACAAGTGCCATGTCCCCTAACAGAGCAGAAGAGGTGGAAGGCCACAGATAGCACTGGCCTAAAGGCTTTCTAATGGTTTGCATTACACCCACTGACACAGCTATTTCCTAATGAGCCAGTTCTTGAGTTTTGGATAGAGGCTGGAAGGACCTGTTTCCTGAGGTCATGGTTTGGAAATGTTACTAAATACTCTGATTACGTGTGATTGTAATGTCCCTTGGTAGATGGTGGAGGCCAGAAGAAAGTCAAGTTTTTTCCTGTGCTGTGACCAGGTTGAAAAATCATCAGGTTATGCTGTAGCCTTTTAAGTTTCCCCTTAGCAGCTGCTCTGAAACTTCTTTCAGGAGCTGTTGCTAAAGCAAGTGTGTAGGGCAATGAGCTCCAGGTGCCCAGCTCTCAGTTTGAAGTAGGATGACTTTTGGACTTTGGACAGGAGAATTAGGCACAAAGAGATGAATTCGTACCTGATTCTCAATCAGACTTAAATTCCATGAAGGTGCAATTAAAGACACACCCTGATACTGTGCAAGATAGCAGATATCTTACTGGCCCTCAGTGAGCGTGCACATGAAGACATTTCAAAATGACATGGTACAAATTCTTCTAGTGTGAACCATGCGGCACAGTCTCAAATGTAGTCATGACCAAATGGGTCTGAAGCAAATGTTTTCCTAACAGTAACAGCAGAAGAGGAGCTGGAGGAAAGACTTGAAAGTTAAATTCTGGCAGCATGGAAATCAGAGGCAAAATTCCCAGTGAATTGGGGTCATGGTTTCAGTCTAAAGCCAAGTAATCCAGATCCTGTACTTCTCAAAGTAAAAATGAGTCAGCTGGTCATCACTGGCATTCAAAAAGAAAATAGAAACCAGGTGAAATCATTTAAGCTGACAGTGGCCAAACAGCTGTGAGTTTGCTCTGGAAGGAAAGAAATGCATCTGGAGGTGTTATGTTTACAGAATCTCATTGCTTTCTAGATCAAATGCACTTGCTTTGCAGATGAAAGAATGTCTTTTTTTTTTCTTTGGTTTTTTTTTTTCCTTTTTCTGTTTTTTAACCACCAGGCTGCAAATTTAATCTAGTCTTTTCTTTTAATGCACAACAGCCATTAAGCGAGGCTTGCCTCTGACCTGCCCTGGCAGTTCTGCAGCTTCTGAGGGCACCTCCAGTGGGATTTGTGGTGGTTGTTGCTTCACCTGTGCAGAGATGGCTGAATTTGGCAATTTGATTGATGAGGCTTAGAAGGAATATAACCCACTATTCCCCTGGCAGTACTGGGCAATAAATAAAAGGAAGAAATCCTTGCTGTTTTGTTTTGAAAGTAGTGAGGAGAGAGGCTGGGCAGACCTGCTGAGTAGATTGGGGTCAGTTTTAACAGGAGCCTCCAGGACCCAGTCAAATTTGGAAGTTGGGGAATTACTTCCCAGCACCCTCCCTCAGGCAGTTTTACAGAGCTAGTCTAAAAATTTGTAGAACTTGCTTGATTTCTGCATTGTGAGCCTGTGATCATCTCAGGGACAAGCTTTTAAAAGTATTTTAATTTTTTTTATTTAAATAAATAGCTGTTAGGTATTTGTCTTGGGAAAATTTGTGTGCGCCACTCATGTCCTGATGCCAGGGTTGGATCCTAACAGTGTGCAAAGTTTGCTCTGATTCTTTACAAAGAGAGATAAATTTAATTCACAGGTCCTGGTGTTGCTCCAAAATAATTCTGAAGAATTTTTATAAGAAATGAGCTTTCAAGATAGAACAATTGAGCAGGTTTGGTATTTTCCTGTGTTAGACACACCTGCAACATGTTAGAAACACACCCTCATTGTTTGCTCTGAGGGAAGGCCATGCCTATAGAGGTTGAAACTGGACAGAGGAGAGTTGAATGGTACCATGCTGCTTCTGGCTTCTTACAGCAAAATTTCAGATACATTTGAAGTGGGACTTAATTATATGATAGAGTGGGTTGAGCACAGGGATGTGTCATCAAAACTTTTCCACTCTCATCTATCTGTCCATTCTAGAGTTGTATTTGGTGTTCAACACTGGTTTTGCTTGAAAATTTTCCCCAAACCACTGTGAGGATTCCTCATATCCCACTCAAGAGCCTTAGTGGGTTCCCCCAACAATCTCAGTGCTGAGGAGTCCACGAGGAATTCCCACTTGCGGCAAAGGCGGTTTGATTTCTTTTTGTCCCAAGTAAATTCAAGCAGAGGTTGTATGGGAAGGCCAGGAGGAAACAATGAAGCATCTCCAAAGCCTTCTGGTTGTTTGAACAAAAACCCAGCATTCATAGGACTGTCATTGATTTTGTATTTCTGACTAAAATCAAGATTGTAATAATTCTCTCTGAGTAGCTGTGGCTACAGCCTTTTTTGCTGATGCAGGGGATGCAGGCCTAGCAAGCAGAGAAGATACCTCCAAGGGCTTGTGTCTTCCAGATCTTTAAAAACTTTGGTTTTCCTGGGTGAGTTGACTGATTCTCAGGGGTACATGCTCTGCTCCAACTTGCAACAGTGTGAACTCCAGGATTTGCTTTGACTTTACAAAACCACTCAAGCCTTCATGTGACATGAGGTGTTTTACTCAGAGGGAGAAGAATAAGAACCTTGGATGAGGCTTTGTAAGTCATTTAGAGCCCAGATAGATCAGGGGCTGCGTAACCAAGTTTGTACATTTCAACATTTTTGAGCTGCTGATAAATCCAGCCTGAATGACTCTGCACATCTTTATCTCTTCCAACCACAGGTAGCAAATATCAGCAACATAGCTTTAATCTCCACTCATGTAGCCATGGGGTCAGCTGTCCGCTTTCCACTCATGGCACGTTGGTTCTGTGCAAGACTGGGAGAGGAAATGTCTCCCCTGGCCCTGAACTAGTAAGGATTTGTCTTAGCATGTAGCACAGATCCCCTTCTTTGCAGGGAATCTGGGATGTGCAAGGTTTTACTAACACATGCCTTGCCCTTTTCTACTTGCTCTATATAGAAATGTGCACTAGCAGGAACACTGGATACACATCATGTTTGGTTTGTGCTGTGTACAGCTTTGTTGAAGGCTGAATGACAGAGAGATTCTTGTTACATTGTGTTGCTGGTGGTCTCCTGAATGCCTGAGATTTATAAATCAGGCAGTTGTTTGATTCTGACACAGGAAAATGTTTTGGTAAAGGCAGAAGGCTTGAGACTAGTTGAAAATGTCTGGGACTCCCATTGTGTGCAGAATGTTGTGTGTGCAGAGGAAATCTGCAGCATTCCTAGAGCAAACCACAACAAGAAGCTCCATACAGCCCCAATCAGTCACAATTCTCATATAAATTATAACGGCCTAAATGTTATTTAAATGATAAACAGCTTTTGCATTCCAGACATTGCTGCGATTCCAGAAGGTGGCTGTGCAATACCAGCTGAATGAAATATTGCACATTGTAGGCGAAGTAGGAGGCTCCATTTGTGTGTGTATCCGGATTTGTCACTTCTAGAATATTCTTTGGCTATGAACCTTGGACTCCCAATGCACTGTGTGTATCTTGGAGCCCAGGGCTCCATCCATTATCCAGCAGCGAGTTGTCTGAAGACTGGGCATGCCAGCATGCCAGGAAGCTGAAGACACAACCACAGAGGCAGCAGAAGCATCCACTGATTCTGGGCTGTCACCACAGCTTATTAGTGTATGGAGCTTTGCCTGGACCCTGCTCAGCAGCTGATGGAATAACTAGTCCTTCAATCACATTTTCCTACAGAGATGGACAGGTCAGGCTTGCTGGAAACAAATGTGGTTTGTAGAAGAATGTCAAGTCTAGGTGAGACCATTTGCCCAGTAGAGAGGTCATGTCGCATTTCTGGGCTTTCACTAAGAGTCATTTTTTTCTTGCTGATTCTTCAGTGTTCTGGCATAACAGACTGGAGGGATTTGCTGGTTTTTGATGTCCCTCCCTGAAGGAGAAGCAGCCCAGCAGCCCTTCTGCACTGCATGGCAACAGTTCACTGAACCTGGAGGGGTTTCTCTTTGCTCAGGAGAGATTCTGGGTAGGGAGGGCCACAGCCATGGCCACACCTGGGAGATGATCCAGAGGTGAGTCCTCAGGCTGAGCTGAAATCATCCCACACAAGGTGCCACTCAGTGTGAGCAGGCACAGGAGGCTCCTGCCCTGGTGAGGTCCTGCTGGAGCCCAGGAGACTGGATGGGCACAAAGAACTGAGTTTTTCTTCCTATTTGGTCATGTTATTTTTGGTGTAACTCTCCTGAATTCAGGCCACAGGATTTTTCCAAAACTCTTTTACAATTGACACAGTCTCTGTCTCATCTTCATGTTTTGTTGTCAAATTCCAGTATTCAGAAATGTTCTTTTTTATTTTAATTTTTCCAGAATATTAGAGAGAAGAAACTGCCCTGTGGTTAAACAAGGCAACTGGCATCCCAAGGATGATTGAATGTGACTCCAGCCTCTTCCACAGTCTTCCTCTGTTTTCAGGGAAGTCATTAAACCCCTCTGTCTGTTAGAATCCCATCAGCAAGACAAGGAGGATTTAATGCTTTTCCCTCATCTGAGTCTCAACCTCTTTTTGTGTTTACAGGACACCAAATGAGGCTTCAGTATTAGTTGGAGCTTTGGGGGTTTACCATTAAAAAGTTAATAATAACCAGCCATATTTCATAGAATCATAGAATGCTTTGGGTTGGAAGGGACCTTTCAGATAAAATGTGATTTGCAGTTTAATATGCTAAGTAACAAAAGACTTTACCAAGAGAATGAACAATAGCCTTTTCCATTTCACAACATAATTTGCCAGGCATAATAAGTGCACCAGCATTTTGATAAAAACAAATTATAAATAATTGCTTTTTGCAATTTAATACACACATAGGAAAAGCCAAAAGAGTTCAGCAGCTACCAGGAATCTGATTTCATTGTCGATTTGGACTGTCTCTGCAGTTTTTATGAAAAATCCCTGAAGACTGAGCTATTTTGTAAGCTAAACATGGTTGGGTGGGGTTTTTTGGGGTTTTTTTTTTGGTTGGGGTTTTTTTTTTTTCTTTCCTGGCCATGTGGAATCTTTTTCCATTCATTAGTGAGCTGCTTTTTTTCATGGACACAATTAGACAAAGGAATAAATCAGTCAACAAACTTGGGATATAATTTTGGCAATACCAGACCATCTATGCTCTTATTTGCTTAACTGTATAAATCTTTCACCAGAATACAAATGAGGCCTGTTCCTTTAGTCTTGGGGCTGGGGAAAGAGAGGGATCAGGCCAGATCCTGCAGATTTGATGGCTCCCACCAACCATGGCTGGTGTTGAGCAGTTTCCCTCATTATAGAGGTTCAGCATTCCCACTACTGAGGAATTGCTTTGAGATAATTCTTCCATTTCCTTTCTCATATTACAGAGTTTAAGAAACATGCCCAGGACAATGGCTCCCTGAGGACTGTGTCTCTGTGAAGGGTTGTTATGTCCCCCCAAGAATGAATGTCTGCCTGCCTAACTGTTTTGGTTGGTGGCCTCTCAGTGCTCTTCCAAAGAGAGGAAGGGTTCTCTCTGCTGCTTCTTGAGCAGGGAGATGAGGTATGTTCATAATGATTCATCTCACACCTCATGTCCCTCCTGGCACCCCCAGAACACAGCACACAGAAATTCTGTTTCTCTTTTCAAGGAGAAATGAAAGATTTGCTGACAGCAAGAGGCATTGATTCCCTCCCTGGCATTCCCAGCCAGCTGTCATGCTTGCCATGGGTATGGATGAATACCCACAAGGGCAAGGATTTGTGACTGATCTACGTTGGGGCAGGATTTGCTTCATCCCATCTCTGATTTTTTTGTTTGTTTGGGGTTTTTTTGTTTGGTTTTTTTTGGGT
The DNA here is from genome assembly GCF_029207755.1 of Chamaea fasciata. Lineage (NCBI taxonomy): Eukaryota > Metazoa > Chordata > Aves > Passeriformes > Sylviidae > Chamaea > Chamaea fasciata. The sequence continues at coordinate 15,086,470 of NW_027094092.1, read as the reverse complement.
TTTTTTGTGTAGCTGAAGACACTGGCCAGTTCAAATTCATAGAGGATTGAGCTTGAGAGATGCCCTTCATTGCTGGGCAGTACATCTGCATTTTCATCTCACTTCAAGGCTCCTTTGGAACTGAAAACTTGTTTTGACTCCCTGCAGGCTCCCACCCAGGGTACCTCATGTTCCTCCAGACCATATAAAGCTTCCTCTGTGAAAAAATACAAGTTCAGAGAAGGATTTGAGATCTATTTCCCCTCAGTTTATTGTTTTTCAAACAGCTTTTTCAACTTCTGGTGTTGATGTGGGTGGATTTCCCTTCCCTATGCATGTGCTAGCCTTGCTTCCCATTCCAGCAATTTAAGAAAAAAAATTCTGCCCAAGTAACATAAACAGTGAGCCTTTATGATTTTTTTTAAGATGTTCTCAGGTTTCCTGCTCTATTTTTTCCAGAGATCACCAGATAAATAGGCCTCAGGAAAGATACACCAGGAAGGCAACTATGAATACTCCAAAATTGCTGAGAATAAGTGTCAAGGCTTAATGCGTAGCTAATGGACTAATCTGCAATTTTACCACAAGATATTTATCTCCTTGCTCGTTTTCATGGTAGTCTCCCTGAAATATATGTCTATTCAAAGTTTATTTATCCTACCCAAAAAAATTAATTTCCTCTTCATAACCTGTTCCTCCCCAGTTTTAAAATTAATTTTGTTTTTCAAAGATGGCTTGTCAGTGACCGAGTGCTACCCATGGTGCAGTCTATAATTGAGCCATAAGGAGCCTTTAGATAAAAGTGCAGTGCCAGCCTATGCCATCTGTCATTAGTGGTGCATTATCACTACAGGTATAAACGAGCTGGCCCCGAGCTGCGTGGCTGCAAACGTGGTGTTCAGTGGAGCATAGCTGGGAACAGGGTTAATCTCTGCCATGCTTAGGCTCCTGCAGACATTTTCAGTCAGACTTCTCCCTCAGGGGAGGAGGAGAGTTTGTCTTGTGTTGATCACACTGGCTGTGTTTCCATCAGTGCTCCTGCTGCCACATTCAGCCCTTAGGCTGATTGATTAATGGGGCAATAGCCTAAAAATCAGGTGCTGAAAGTCAGGAAAGTCCAAGCTCCTGTGCAGAAGACCTTTTAAGAGGATACTGAGATGGTGTGAGGCTGCCAACATCTTGGCCAGGTTTGGAGAATACAGCTCATCCCTGCATCCTTGGGGCCAGGGCAGCATGGACATGGCCTGGCCATTAGCTTGTAAAGATGGCTTAAAACTGCCACATTTTTGCCTTTGTCCTGTATGGGTCAGAGTGCTGGGATGGGGAGAGAAATGATCCTGCCCAAGGACAATATTGCTAGAAGAGGATCACCAAGTTGGGCCCAGGGCACTTTCTTACTTGCAGCCTGATCTGGGATGCTAAGGAGCAGTCTTGGGTGCTAAACCATCCAGAGGTGTACAGCAAGTGATGATCACAGCTTATTCTCCATGGACACCTCTACACCAGGCACCAAGTTTAGGTTCCTGCTTTTTAGAGCTGTGCCTTTAGCTCCAGAGGCTGGAAATAAAACTCTGTGGTTTTTTACTCAACTTCTCTTGTCGATGCCAGTAAAAAGAAACCAAATCCACGGGGGAGCATGTGTCTGGCTAGCTGTCTGTGCTGCTTGCCCTGGCAGGACAAGGCTCCTATCTGGTGGAGAGTGGCTGCTTCTGCAAGTCTTTGCTGCCCTGGTCACCTTGCTGGGATCTGTTTTCAGTTGCTGCTGAGACAAACTCACCAATCAAATTATTGATTCTTTTCAAGTCCAGGGCAGCAAGGTTTCCTGTAAGCACTGTTGTACATTACATTTCCATGAGTCACTTCTTTGGTTGCCTCAAAACCTCCATAAACAGAATTCTGACATTAATTTTGCTCTTCTATTCAATGGTAATTTGTACATTGTGCCTATCCAGCACAAGGCAGGGAGTGATGATGTTGGTACTGTGCTGAAGGACATTCAAAGTGCAGGCAAATCCATTGTTTAGCTCTGAGATGAACCAAATGTTGAGCACTGATCCTTTGCTAAATTGGGATACGTGCTGGGGAGTCATCCTTCCTCAGTAACAAGTACAAATTCTGGGGTCTTGTGAGTTGGATCTGCTTGATTGCCAGTATTGCTGTAGGAAAGTAATTTTTAAAGGTGCTTTTTTCACTCATGCTCCAAGTTCATGAAGGGTTTTTACTGTGCAATCTCCATTGATATAGTACCCAACCCTGGTGAAAGATTTAACCTTTGGACGTCCCCCTCCTCTGCCAGAAGGTAGAGCCTGGCAGCCTTCAGCAAATCCCAGGGCTTGGTGGTGACATGTTGAACAACAAGGTGTGCCCAGAGATCTCATAGGTCACTCTCCCTAGGCTTGGCTGGATTCCTAGAGCTCTCTGACAACCAGATCCAAGCCAGCAGACATCTGTGTGTGTCTCTGTGTTGGTGTGTCTGTGTCAGCCTTCATGGTGAGTTAAGACTCTAAGCTGAGGTGTTACTAAATTAGAGGGACTGGGTGACGTGGTCAAGCTGCAGCACAAGAAATTCAGATTGGACAGGAAGAAAAACTTATTTCCCAGACACCTAGAGAAGGGGCAAATCTCTTTTCTTTGAGATTTTTCAAAGCTTGCCTAGAAAAAGCCACAGCTGAACTGATGTGTTCAAGCAGCAGGGTGGATGACATCTCTAGTTCCCTTCCTTCCAAAAGTTCTATAATTCTACAAAGTCAGAGCATTGGAATCTCTGCCTTCTTTTTCTCTTCAAAATAAAGATAATCCTCAACCAGACTCCCAGGCTTCAACAAGTTAGAAAACAAACAAATAAACCTCCAAGCAAATAAGCAAGCAGATAAACAAATAAAACCCTAAGTAAACAAGCAAGCAAACAACAAAACTCCCAAAGGCCAAATAAGTCTTATTTATTTCATTCCCCAGTTGGCAGTCAGCCTCATGATTTGTGTGGAAATAATACTTTTTTTTGTTGTTTTTGACCTTGGCTGGTAATCTGTAGTTTGAGTGGAGTCACATGTGAACATTTGCTAGCCCAGAATTACTATAAATTTGCAGCACCTGGAAAGGAGGGAAAATGGCTCAGGTAAAGGTGATGAGAGGGGCTCTAACTACTTGTAAAATCTGTGTTTGTTCCGAGATCTGTATAAACCTACTGGAACTGGAAATAGCTGTTCTGTTGTAAGCTTCACTTACAACCTCCAAAAATAAAAGAAAAGTGAGTTTCATGAAGAATTAAAACAATCATCTCTCCTGAGCCACCAGGGGCAATAGAAGTGAAGGAAATGAAACAGTTAAAAGAGTTGAAGAGCTTATCACGTGCTTTTGTTTGGGGCAATGTTCACTTTCACTTTGCTGGGACACTCCAGCTGATCTTTGTTGTGATGGCACTTGGGGCAGTGAGCCCACCTGGGACAAGATAGAAGAAGCAGATCTGTGGTGTGATGCATGGTTACCTTTGATCCCACCTAGCAAGTAAGCAAAGGGAAGAGGAAAAAGGACAGAAAGAAACATTAAACCCGTGGCATGCTGGCTCGGCACCTTTCACACTGTAAGCTTTGAACTGTGCACACAATTTGTGTGCCTTATCTACGCTTCACATTCACAGCTAGCCAAGTGCCTTCGTGTCATTCGTGTCCAGCCCTTCCTGCAACAAGCCATTCTGTGAGCACTATGAATGCAAAAACCAGCTCTAGAGGTGAGGAAGAAGCCTCAGGAACGAGGAATGAGACCCTGGGAGAGAATGGCTGCTTGGGAGAGGCCAAAAGGCGACAAGTGATCCGTGTTGCCTACGTGATTGCAGCCCTAGACCTGACCCTTCTCTTCATGCAGATAGGAGTCATGCCTGTGAGTATGGGTTCTCTTGCTTCACAGCACATTTCCTTCAATGCCAGGCTCCGTAGTTTTCCAGGAAAGAGGAAAGATATCCCTGAAACTGAAAGGAATTCTTGGGATTCTTACCAAACAAGCAGGTTGTGTCTCTGTCCAGGGTACACCCAGGCCATAAAAGCTGCCTTATTATTTGGGCTGCAGTAGCACCTAGAGCCCTTTCCTGGCCTGAGGGCTGTGGGTGAAGCTGATATAGTTTGTGTCTTCTTGCATGGAGTGTGAGTGACACATCCAGCAGCTATCAGGAACCGGAGGTTTCACATCAAAGGTGTTTAAGTGTATAATTATCCAGCTCAGTGGGATTCATTGTTTCTCACTCACTGGACTTTTCTGTCTGATTTTATAGAATCAGTGAGGACTTCAGGTTGGAAAAGACCCTTAAGGTCATTGAGTCCAATCAGAAACCTAACATTGCCAAGTCCACCACCAAACCATGTCCCTGAGTGCCACATCTACACATTTTTAAGATACCTTCAGCGGTGGTGATTCCACCACTTCCCCGGACACTCTGTTCCAGTGCTTGACAATCCTCTCAGTGAGGAAACGTTTTGCAATATCCAATCTAAACCATCCCTGGCACAACTTGAGGTCATTTCCTCCTGTCCTATTGCTAGTTACCTGTGCGAAGAGTCTGACCCCACCTGACTACCAATCCCTTTCAGGCAATTGTAGAGAGAGATGAGGTCTCCCTGCAGCTCCAGGCTAAACAGAAACATGACACAACAAAATCATGAATCAGAAATAACTGCCCATTTGCTCTTCAAGGTGTGCATCTGTGTTTTTTGCAAGCTCAGGCTGTGGTTGGACCATCCAGTAAAGGCAATATTTGCTTATGTTGTACTTGCATCGATTCTGACTTGCTTGATTAAACAACAGCTCCAAGACTTTCCATAATCATCTCCCAGAGGGTGACTGGGCTGTTCCAGGTGCAGGGTCTGGAGGCAGGAAAGCATTTAAAACTTCCCTTATGCCCCTTAGCAATTGCCTAATACATTCAGCTGTGTTGAACTGCAAAGGTAAATGGTGATACAAACTTGTCACCTGGTGGAAAACTGATGGTTTTGATCACATCTCCCCATCCTTCAGTGTGTGGGACAGAGACATTTGGTTTTTATTAAGCTGCCAGTGTCTGGTCCAGTGAAGGTTTCCTCTGTAGGGCTGGGGAACTGAAGAAGGTGGTTGTTTGGAGCAGGGATCCTCTCCACACAGATATTAGGATGTTTATTCATAAATATAGTGTATACCGTTTATTTACTGGTTTTGGTTTTCCTGATTTTTCTGATTTGTTTTTGTTTTGTTTTGTTTTTTTGTTGTGTTTTTTTTGTTGGTTTTTTTTTTTTGGGGGGGGGGTGTTTTTTGGGTTTTTTTAGTACTTGGCAAAGAGCCTAGGTTTGGATTCAGTGGGGTTTGGCTATCTCCAGACCGTCTTTGGTGTTCTCCAGCTCGTGGGAGGATACGTTTTTGGAAGGTAAGTAAGAATGATTCTCATGACCCTTTACATAGCTGAAAAAGGCCAGGCATTTTTACACTTTCATAAAAATAATTTAGTTCTGGTTTGTGGTCCTATTGAAATGTTTGAGGATTTCATAATGAACAAGGGAAAAATAAATGCTATTATTAGAAAAACTGCAGCATAGAAGCAGCCTTTATATTAACTTAGTTATGTTTTAATGGCACACATTTAAGCGGAACAATATCCTGGGAATGGGTTTAAACCACCAGGGTCTTCAGAGCCCAGGTCCTAACAGCTTAATCCTGCAAATGTTTTATAGCCATGTGTAACCTTAGAAATGTCTTGTGACTGGGAAACCCAAATTAAAAAAAAAAAAAAGAGGAGGGTATTTGCTGATGGTAAGTAGAGTTGTTAATTACAATAATTGAAGGTTGTGTCATTTCATCAGCTGATTCTGCATCCATGTTGAATACAATCTTTTAAGAATATCTATAAACTCAGCTATCAAAATAAGAAAGGAGTGGAAAAGACTTGGGTTTTCCAACTCTTTACCCCTAGGAACAGACTTTTCTCTTCCTAATGAAATGTAAATAGCCCTAAAAATTTTGAGTGGTGGGAGAATACATTCCTAAAGACCAGGAAAAATAAAACCTTGAAAGATATGTGTAATTCAGTGACAGAAAACTAAAATGAGACTGAGAAAATCTAACTTCTCTTCTTGATCCTGCTACTGATCAACAAATTAATAAATGGATAGGGAACTGGTGTGTGCTTCAGTTTAACTGCAGGGAATTTACTTTTCTGGCTGATGTAGACTGAGAGCTCTACAGGATCCTCTGGTATGTGGAGTGTGGCACTTTGAGGATCTGATCTCAGCCCTTGGACGGGTTTTCAAATAAATAACAGCAATGTTTGATTCTACATTACTGCTTGGCAGAAAATGCACTTCTAAGAATGGAGGTGGTACAAAGGACCCACTTTAAATGTTTTTCCTGTTAATACACAAACCTAGAGTATTTCTCTCCTGGATCTGGTGCCATCTGAAATCTAGGTCTCCTCCATGCATATCATTAACTAGTATCCAGAATCACTGCTGAAGGGAAGGAGAATGGCAAACCAAATCTGTCTGGGACTGAAAGTGTCCTTTGCCAGATTGAAGCCAAGATTTGCAGTGTAGGTTTGAGATAAAAAGGATTTTTCTAGACATGAGACTGCTTTGATGTCAGCATGGGGATAGATTAAATAGAAAATAGGAAGAAAGGGGATGAGAATGTGTTTCTTAGCTCAGTTTTTCGTGTTCTTGCTCGATGCTCCTAAACAGACATGAAAAGATAAAGCATTATCTTTACTTTTAGGTAACAAAACAAAAAAATCCCCACACCAACAATGTAATGATTTGTGGTCTTTAGGTTACAGACAGCAAATGTAAACTGCCCTAGCTTACATGTAAACAGTGAAGTTTTGACCTGTACCTCTCCCTCAACACAAAACCTTTTCATTACTTATGCTTAGCTCTGTTTGTAGACCAACCCTGGCATTTTTTAGGGGGTTGTTCCTCTTAGTGTAAGCACAAATAATTGCTATGCAAGATAATGTTCATCTGCTAACTGTAACATGCAGCTTCAATAGAGTGAAGGAAGGAGGAATTCAATGAGAAACTCTAAGGCCTGTTTTATGGTCATCTTAGCCCCTGCTGCTTAGCCCCCTTTCTGTGGTACTCTCAGACTTTGTCCAACTCAAGCTTTTTAAGCTTTTTGAAGTTTAATTACAGCAAAGAGTTGGAGCTGGGTCAAAACCAGATCTGACTGCGGTTTTTGCCTGTTTGTGTTTTGGGGCTCGGGGGGGGGGGGGGGGGTGGGGGGGGTGTGGCTGTTTGTTAGTATGTTTAGTCGTGGTGTTGTTTTTTCCCCTTAAATAGGAGCAAAATTGATTAACTATTGAGAAGCTTTGTCTTTTCTTTCTTTCTTTCTTTCTTTCTTTCTTTCTTTCTTTCTTTCTTTCTTTCTTTCTTTCGGGGGGGGGGGTGGGGGTTTGGTTTTGTTTTGTTTGTTTGTTTTTTGGGTGTTTTTGTTGGTTTGTTTGTTTTTTTAAAAAAACTAAATAGAAAACTGACAATCTTTTGCCATTTCTGTACCAGGTTTGCAGATCAGTTTGGTGCCCGAGCAGCCTTAATTCTCTCCTGTGTATCTGGAAGCATCTTCTTCCTGCTTATGACCCTCTCCACCAGCATCCCCATCCTCTTCCTCTCCAGGCTGCCAGGAATGCTTATGCATGGGATCCCAGGTAAGGTCATTCAGGGATGAGTAGCTTTCCAAATTGCTTTTGCTGCCTGATTCCCCCTCTGCTTGCTTGTTTTAATGGAAGTCAACAGGTTCAAAAGCATGAAGGAAGGCAGGAGGAACATGTAATGGTCCTCAGGGATGAAATGGTGGGAACATGAGGCAGCAGGTGTACTGGCTGTGGAAAGCAGTGCTTATTAGTCTGAGTTCTAGGCCCATCTCCCTGTATAATCTTGAAGAAATGAATTGGCCTTGGTCACCCAGACATGGGTGCAAGTGACTTGCTGGCAGCAGTGTTATCCCAGACTTTTCAGCTGCCTTCTTGCAACCAGGATATTTTACACAAAAGCTTTTCCCCTTCTCCTGGTAAAATAAGCATCCTGGTAAAAATTAAATATTATTACAAAAATACCTTCCATTTCCCACCAAGCTGTTCTGTTTTGGCTGATGTTACCTATATTTTTCATGTAAAAGACATACTCTCCAGCTACTAGAAGTCCATGTAATTCATGCAAGAGAAATCAAGTTGATAATGCTTCCTGTCACTTGTGAAGTGGTTTATTTGAGTGGTTTGAATGGTTCTGTTTCTCATGACTGGTGGGCTGTTGTGTTCAACGTGGATGGACCATGAGGCTTCCAGAGGCGAGTGACAGTGTTTATTTGGAGGCCCTCTTCCATGCAAAGTATGAAAATTCAAAGCTGGAGAAATTGTCTCTAACCAGAAACCAGCCCAGAAAAGTTTTAACTGGAAAAAAAAAAAACAACAAAAAGCAACAACAACAACAAAAAGCAACAACAACAACAAAAACCACCAAAAAACACACCAAAAACCCAAACAAAAAAAACCCCAAACCCAAAAACAAATTTAAAAAAACCGAAACAAAGAAACAAAACCCCAAAAACATAAAAAACCAACAACAACAAAAAACCCCGAAACCCAAAAAGCTCTTAATGGCTAGCAATAAAACCATGGGAACTGCTGGCACATCTGCTCAAACCCTGTGGCAAGGTTCTTTTAAGGGTTATTTTTTCCCCCATGCAGGTGCTCAGAAGGTTATTACAGATGTGACTTCTCCTTCTCAACGTGCTGGTGCTTTGGGGAAACTGGGCGTTTGCTTTGGAGTGGGCATCATTTTTGGCTCTTTCCTGGGAGGTGTTCTGTCCACCAAATTCGGGTAAGTGGCCCACTTGTTTGGTATTGATTTTGTTGCAATCATTGAGGGAGCTGCTGAGGGATATTTTGCTGCCCTAGAGCTTTTGATGCTATCATACTCCTGGTGGCAGCAGAGGACCGTACCAGAACTCAAAATTTTGCTTTCCATGCTGTTGCAAAGAACACTCCTACTGTTTTCACGGAGATCTTGTTGCACATCTCACCTTCTGCCTACTAAAATACATTTAAAAACAAGCTGGATTGAGAAGTGGATTCTGCCTTTCTCCTGATAGTCTTGGTTTTGGAGCTGAGTGTGCTGAAAAACAGCTTTTAAGAAATGATATTGTACAACTGAGAAATGGAAATCAGGAGCACTGTGAAACTGGTGGAGAAAATGGTGTCTTTGGGGGATGCTCAATATAGGGCAAGATTATGAGAAAGGGGAAGGCAAGCTTGGGAGAGCAGGGGAAGAGAGTGAAGAGGTCTAACCCTGTCACAGCAAGGTGAAGCACACACTTGACAATTCCATGTTGACTTTCCACAGCCTGGCACATCATAGCAGGCTGCCACCTTCTCTGACATTCTGCAGTAGGAAAGAAATGCTCTAAGGTATGGTGTGTCAGAGAATTTTTGCAGGCAGTGAAGTGCATGTGGCTGTAATCTCCTTGGAGGATTCCCCAGCATTGTCTGGTGGGGGAAAAAAAATCCCTTGGGAACTTTAAGGCTTTTGTTTTGCTCTACTTCTCTTTACTATGGATTCTTGCTTCTGCAGGCTCAGGTTAAAATAACTCTACAGCATAGAATAGAGGGCAAAAATCACTCTCATCCTTGTCTTAGTGCCATAAACTCTGTGGAATGTGTATGGACATCTCCTGGGTGTTTTGCCTGGGGCACAGTGGATTATGATGTGGGGTGTCATATGTTGCTCTCTGAAGCCCGTTGTGCATCTACATGCCTTCAGGTGCTCCAGTGATTCAATTTTGTGTGTGAAATCCTTTCATAGATTGAGTAGAACACAACCTTATAACATTAGGGAGCAGCCTTAAAACCTGTTGACTGCTGTACCTTGCCAGTGTTGGTCAAGTGACACAAAACTGACCAAGATTCATTTTGTAGCTATTACATGGTTACATAAAATTGGAGACGTACATAATAGTAACTCATCAGTATTTAAAAGTGTTTATAGATATTGCAGGCTGAGTTCTGGTTTTATTTTTAATCAAATACAGTGATTGTAGATCTTTATGTGTTAACTGAAAGTAAAGGTTACCTCAGTTCTCAGCTTTGGTTCTGTGCCCATATGTAAACATCAACATAGAAGCAGCATTGTTATCTAGGAAAAATTTATGGGGTTTCACTTTCTAGCGTGTGCATCAGTCACAGGTGTATAGAAAAGCAGCAGTGGGAGGGAATCTCCTGTTTCATTTAATTACTCAGGGACATTGACTTGAAGGCAGCCTAGCTTTTGGTTATTAGGGCTTGGCTTCAGGCTCCTCTCTCACTGTGAAATCTTCTGGACCTTAAACCTTGTTGTCTGCAGCGCAGAGAAAAGTGAACCTTATCCGTAATTATGGGAAAGTAAAGCAGCTGCAGGTGGAAAACGACCCAGGTCTCGGCTTTCGCCTGCAGGAGTTGTTTCCCTTGCTTTTCCCACGCCGGGGTTGTTTCCCTCGCCTCCTGCGGAGGGCAGCTGCGGCCCGCTGCTCCTGCTTGGCAGCCGCAGTGCCTGCAGCCCTAGGGCAGGGCTGGGCAAAGCAGCCTGTCTGCCCTTCTCCGTGAGCATCCGTGCGCATCCGTGCATCCGTCTGGAAGGGCGATAGGAATTTGTTATCGAGGGACGAGCTCTACCGTGCTGGCAGCGCCCTCCTGAGCACCCTGGTGTGCGAGGAGGGTTCGATACGATTTGATAAACAGCAGCTTCAAGCTGAGAAATCCGCGCTGGGTGTTCGGTAGCAGCGTTTGCTGCAGCCAAACCCCACGGTGCTTAGCTCCCCTGCCAGATTTCAGTGCAAAGATCAGAGGAACAATGCACCGGACTTTGGTGTTTTGGCTGGTATGGGTGGAGAGCAGGAATTCAGCTGACAGCAGCTCTGTGCCACGGAGAGCATCGCCATCCCCTGCGGCTGGGTCTGCCGCGCCGACCTGCAGGGAAAGGAATGGGAATTGCATTATGGACTTGCCCCAGGCTCCCTGGCCTTGTTGCTGTATTCCACAGCCTGGCTGCTAATCCTCCCTCCCTGTTTCCCAGATTTGTACATGAAGGCTCCAGCTGTACTTGGAGCTGTGTAATCATTCCTTTTTTCTTTTCTTTTTTTTTTCTTTCTTCCCCCCCCCCCCCCCCCCCCGGAAGAATGACCCAATCACCTTCCATTGAAAAGAAGCATTTCTGCTGTGTCATGGAAGAGCAAAACTGGAGATTTCTGTCCACTCTCTGTTCTTTGCTTTCCCTCACCACAAAGCTGGCCAGCATTCCCCATGTGTTGTTGACAGCATTATTCATATGTTAGCAGTGCTTTGTATACAAGACGGAGTAGAAATCAGTCTCACTTCCTCAGCTGATGTCATTTTGGTATTATTCTTCTGTATGGTGTTTACCATTGATGTATTTGACCTAAAGAACTGGACTGTAATTGTTTTCATTGTTAGAATAATATTTGTCAACCCTTATTTATTAAGGGAGCCCTGGGGAAGTTGAATATCTTGTTCTGATTTGCATAGGATTTTTGGATGTTAGATCCTGACCTCCACTGTTAAGCTGTAACCACCATCTCCAGCCCTTCCTCTTCTCTTTAAAGTACTACATTTTCCTCCCATGTTTTCCAAAACTTTGCTGGTCAGGCAAACTTCACTACCTGAGGATGACGTATAAGCCAATTTATTAATACAAGCAGTCATAATCTTAACCATTTGAAAAGTGTTTTCATTTTTGTATGGTTTTTTTTTTCTTAATTGGTGTTTTTTGTCAGTTGATTGAGGGTAAAAAATTGTGGATTGTGGATAAAAAATACCTAGCTTGAAAATAACTCCTGTAGTTCAGCTGAGGGCTACACAGGTTTTCGGAGAGTGCAAACTCCCTAACAGTTCATCCACAAAAGGTGACTAAGAAAAGGAGCTCTGTTTGCACTCTGCAGAGGTTCTCCCTCCCTGTACACTTTCTGCAAAGCTGTTGTGGGATCACTTGCTGTAGGTGAGTGCACCCCTAAAGACAGGTGATTTGGTACTTGCGACAGATTTCTGTGGGAGCCCTGTGGGTGAAAGGTGGAAGCAGGCAGCTGGATTAGTTTTCATAAGTGGAAAGATGAGTCTAGGTAGTTAATTGCAGAGATTTCATCCTTTCTTCTGGGACTATGATTAATTACATTTGGCTGTTTTATTCTTTCCTTCTAACAAGGCTGTAGAGAATGTCTGCTACATGACCAAGAATTGTTTGCTTTCTATGAACATGGAGATGTTTCTTTATTTTAGTGACTTGGCTGTAGGCTTAAGTCTTTTGGCGCAATTATTCTTTTGATTACAGCAGGCTCTGGGGATAGTTTTTGGGTTTTATTTTTTTCTCCAGCTTTGCTATTATCCTTCTTCCTCATAGGGAAAAGAACGAGCTTGTTTGCCTGGAGTAGGGAATTGCTTTTTTTTTCTTTTTAACCCCCATTTGAACAAAGTCCTCTGGCAGGGAATTTTTCATTGGCTTCATGGCAGAGTGGAAAAACTGTGGGTGTTGAAAGGTCTGAAGGTTGGGAGCTGGGAAGGCGGGTGGGAGCATGGCAAAGGGTGAAAGGGTTGTGCTCCATTTCAGGACAAAGCAGGGCATTCTGCTCCTGGGAGCTGCTCCTGCTCCCTTCCAGCAAGAGCTATGATGTTTCTCCGCCTGGGATGATGCTGATCAGCCAAGCGTCAAGGAATGGTGAAGCTTGTACAGGCATTGCTTTGTCCTTTGTGTCAAGGCACTTGGGAGAAAGGGAGGTGGAGTCTGCTTGCCAGCAAGCAAGTCATCCGTGATCTGCAACATGGTCTGTCACTGCTGGTTGAGCTCTGTGGTGCCCTGGGAGAAATGGGGACAGAAGAGGAAATGGGCTGTTTGTCAAGGAGCTGATGGCTTGGGGAAATGCAGACACCCTCAGCTGTGGCCTTCTCTGAAAAATTAGAACAGAATCTAAGGAGTTTTTTTCTTATCACTTACTCTGCATGGTGGCTATCTTAAACTTTGGGGCTGTGGCTTCCAAATTATCTATAAATTCTGTGATAGAGGATCATGGATAATATTCTTCAACAACTTGTTGGTTCAGAAGTCAGGTCTAGGGCACTTCTGTCCTCTATTCCCAGCACCAGAGTTTTTTAGTTCTGATTACTTGTTTAATCTATTCTTGAACCTAAAAAATGCCTCAGTGCACTTTGGATGGAATTCATCTAATCTTCGACATCTACAGGAGACACAACTACACCTAAATTTTCTGTTCGGATCCTGTGGCTGACAGGGAGGCACAGGTGCTTCTACAGCATCCTTCACCTCCTCATGAAGCAGTCCTGAAACATCTCAGGGAACAGTCTGCCTCCCAAGCTTTTTGTGCTTGATCCCCAAGTCCCAGAACACATTTCTGGCCATCAGCACACTGTGCCTGTGGTCAGGGTCCTGGAGTTTGATGCTGGATTGTGAACTTACCAGAAGTCACCAGGATGCAGGTCCTGAGCAGTTTTCTGTCTGTGCTGCATTCATACAACAGATAGGTCTGCACTGAGCTCTTTCCCAGCTCTTCCTTCCTGCGAACTTCTAACCTGCCTCCCACATCTAGGCCACCAGTTATTAGGTTTGGGTCCCCTGGCTTTCTGCCGCGTATCCAGTGGAAGATGGCACCGTCACTGCAAAGGTGCCCTTGTTCCCCCTTAGCCCATCTTCAGCGAGCCTGGCTCTTCCCTACAGTCCCTGGTCTGAGCTCCAGTGGAGCCGGGTGTGATGATGGGGCCAAGAGCTCCTCCTTGGGCCTTCACCCATAGGTGGGGCCCTTTCCCAAGGGAGGAAGAGTCGGGTTTAGCACAGGCGCTAGCAGCTTGTGGGAGTGCCCGTGCCTTGTGGCTGCCCTCAAGGGTTTGGGGTATGGCTTAGGAGGGCAGGGCTTGGGTTGAGCTAATGGGAGGCCTGGTGGCAGCCCCTTCCTCGGCCTTATCAAGTGTGCTCTCCATTTTCTTTCAAAACCCTCATTGCCACTTAACCTTCTGCAGGGATTTTGGTGGGAGGGCTGTGAGTGTGGCTGTGCCAGCTCACAGGGGATGGCCACCTGCCTCTTTTCCCCACAGCACCCCCCTGCTTCCTGGGCATCTCTACCTTTAGGGGTTACCTGCTTCATTTTCCCAAAGTAACCACGATGAAAATGCATTTTAGAAAAAAAAAAAAAAAGTATCCAGGGTTTCCTCCTGTGAGTGGCTTGTACTGCTTTCAGAGAGCTGAGGGCTGCTGGAAATTGCCTTGCACCAGAGCCATGGGAAGAGGGACTCCTGGCAGGATTTGCCCGGTGTCCCTCCTTGGACTGCCAGCAATTACACAAACAGGCAGACAGAAAATAAAAGGCACGGAGGGAAGGATATCTCCAGGGGAGCTAAGGAAATTTCCCCACTGCCTTTTCCAGCTTTCATCATGTCTGTGCACGGGGGGAGGCTGCCCTGCCTCACCACCCCATGCCTGGAGTCAGAAAGTGAGGGGGCGGCGGGCGAGCGAAACCCTGGTTTGTGTTCGTGGTCGCCAGATTGCAATCAAAAGCGTGTGTGTTTGTGGAGTCAGCTCTGCTAAACAATTATGGATGTTTGAACTGCTCCCCTCTCCTGATGCTTTGAAAGCCCTGGGTTCCCGTGCAGTGTGGGGCCCCGCCTGGTCTGTTGTTAACTGTGCTCCTGCAAGGCTGTGCAGAGGTGGTGGCTGATTTTTCTTGTTAAGCTTGGCTTAACAGCCCCAAGAAATAAGTAAAAAAAGTGGGGGCAAAACCCCCACAATGGAACCAAAACTGGAATTTTATAAAAAGGCACAAGGTATTTTGGGTCTGGCCTTGCTAGCAGAGGTCGAGTTGGAGGGCTGGACATGACCCTTACAGCCCAGGTTGCACAATGAGGCAGTGTCTGCTCATGACTCACTAGAGATTCATCTGCTCTTCCCACTCCTGGAATATTTCACGACTGGGCAGCAAATCCAGCAGTATCACTGGGGATTGAAATCCAGGAAAATACTGTTTTCTTTGTTAGCAGAAAATAGAAAGTACAGAATAGCCTGTGGTTAAGTCCTTGAATTGGGATTTGGGACTTGGCTCTGCTGTGATTTTCCCGTGATACGAGTAAGTTATCCCATCCCTCTGCACTGCTGTTTCTCATGCATAATAACAGGGCAATGAGATAATGTTTCCTTCCCTCATCCAATACATTTACAATATTGCTATTTAGATCACACAGCCTTTGGGATGCAGACTTTCTCTATCATGAGGTATGCTCATGCAAATATCTACTACCTTGAGGGAACACATCCTGCTTTTCCTGGATGTATTCTCTTTTTCATCCCCTGGTGCCCTGGGCAGGCAGAGTCTTTGTGAGCCCAATTACCATACCATTCCCTTTTTTTTTTTTTTTTTTTTTTTTTTCCTTTTTCTTTTTCTTTCCTTTCTTTTTTTCTTAGTTGTTTGTTTCTTAGTGTTTGTTGCCAGGTTGGGGTTTTTTTGGTCATAGAAGAGTCCCAGAGGCTGTGGGCTAAAGTGCAGGACTAAGCCCAGCAAGACCTAGCAGAGAGACCTCCAGGGCAACCTGAGGTGGCCCTACCTTCCTCCTTTTGTGTTTGTACATATTTAAATGGGCAGCTCTCTCCTTTACTTCTCCTAATCCTTTTGATTCAAAGGGTCATGCTTATGTTTCATTCTGATCTGCTTCAGTGAACAAACCCAGCTTTGTGGCGAGGCCAGGGCAGGAAGGATGTGGTGCTTGTGTGGGAAGGAATATCAGACAAGGGAGGGAGAGAAGGTCAGGATGAACGGAAATGTGCGGATGTGGCATGCGAAGGGTGGACCAGGAGGAGTTAAGACTCCGGGAGTTAGGGAGATGAGGAGTGAAGCTCTGCAGGAGATAGACTTAGTGATTTTAGACTTATTGTGTCACCTGGGGCAGTAAGATCAGCACAAAAAGGGGCTTGGGCTGCAAGGAAGGAGTGTTCCCAAAATAGACCTTCATTTACCACAGGGGAAGAAGGGACAGCACACCCACTGCTGCTGCTTTCCTGGTTTCCTCCAGCCTGAAGTGTGACAGCTGTAAAGGAAGGGTGGGAAAGCAGCCCTTTTTTAAGACTTTGGTCTTGGCTTTTAAGCCATTCCCAGTGCTTTCCTTGGCCATTGCTGCTGGATTGGTGGGACGAGCAGGCTGCTGTGTGACTGGAGAGATGCAACACTCCATCGTCACGAGCTGCCAGTTCACTTGTGGGCCAGGCTGAAGGCCAGACTGCTTGAATGCGGTGTTTAGAATGAAATGAAATGGGTGTGGCCTTCTCATGAGCTACAGCAGCTTCTGTGGCCCGACCCAGGGTTTTTGTTTCCTCACAGTCTCCTTATGAAACCCTGCTCACAGCCACACCACCAGAGCCAAAGGTATGTGAAGCATTTGGGCAGTGGACATGGCCAGAGGGCAAAGGAGTTTCTGAATGGCCATCTCCAGGCTACCCCTGGCACTTGTTGGGCCTTGTCTCTTCCACCTGACAAACCATGCCATAGTGCAGCCAAGTGAGAAGGTGTTTCCAGCATCAGAAACTCCTTGGTGTTTCTCAGAGTCTTATCAGTGAAGAGCTGGAGTGCATGGAGCCACTGCATGGAGCTCTGCCTGGGGATGGATGAAGAGATGACCAAGGATTTACGGGTCAGGACCAGAGGGAGGACAGGACAAGTGACATAGTCTGGGTCTGCTGTAGGCCATCCAACCAGCGTGACTGAGCAAATGCCATCCTCTGTTCAGATAGGAGTGGCCTTATGGTCACAAGCTCTGGTCCTGGGAGGGACAACATAACTGGGCAAAAGCAATGCAGGAGGAGAGAGAGCTTCCTGCTCCAAGTCATACAGGAGTCAATGAGGAGAGGTGTTATGCTGGACCTTGTTCTCAGCAAGAAGGAAAGGCTGGTGGGGAAGGTGAAGCTCAGGGACAGCCTTGGCTGCAGTGACCATGGAATGGTGGAATTTGAGAACCTTAGTGCAGCAAGGAGGGTGCAGACCAAGCTTCCTGCCCTGGACTTCAGGAGAACAGACTTTGGCCACTTCAGGGATCTGCTTGGGAAAGTATCATAGGACAAAGCCCTGGAGGGAAGAGGGGTCCGAGCAAGCTGGTTGGTATTCAAGGATCACCTCATCCAAGCTTAGGAGAGATGTATCCCAACAAAGTTGTCAGGCAAAAATGCATGGATGAACAAGCAGCTCCTGGAGAAACTCAAACACAGGATGTCTGTGGGAAGCCTTCTGAGGGTGGAAGCAGAGAGAGTGAACCTGGGAGGAATACAGAAAGATCATCCAAGTATCCAGGGATCAGCTTAGGAAAACAAAAGCCCTGACAGAATTAAATCTGACCTATTGTTGAAACCCTGGAAACTCAGATTTTAAGATTTTAGTATATTGTGATGTATGTAAAGCAGTATGGAGGATTTGGGGCCTAGGCTGGGTTCTTCTTCTTTTACCTTCTTCTTCATGGGTTTGGGTGGTTTTTTGTGATTGGATGAAAAGGTCCACATTGAGGACCTCGGGTGGTCAGTTATTGGGTTAAAAGTATAAATGATAGAGGTGTCATCTCGTTATTGGATAGCTTATGCTTAAATAACCCTGGAAAGAGTTAGAGACAAATCCATTTTCTACCTTGTTAGCTAGGGCTCACAACTCATGAAACTCTACTTTAGATAAGAATTAATAAACATCTGAGTCCAAACATGAAAAAAATGTATCTTCCATGAATTAATCCCGACTCTAACAAGAAGAAAAAAAAATAAAAACCTCGCAACTGATGACACCAAGGGCAACAAGAAAAACTTCCATAGGCATGTGGTTGATAACAGGATGATGGTGGAAAATGTGGACCCTCTCCAGAAGGAACTAGGAGACCTGGTTATATGGGATATGGAGAAGGCTGAGGTATCAATGATGTTTTTGCCTCGGTTGTCACTGCCAAATGCCCCAGCCACACTGCCCAAGTCACAGCCAAGGAGGCAAAAGCAGGAACTGGGAGAAAGAACCTTCTGCTCTAGAAGAGGAAGCTCAACATGACCTGGCAATGTGCACTTGCAGCCCAAAAGGACAACTGTGTCCTGGGCTCTATCAAGAGCAGCGTGGCAAGCAGGTTGAGTGAGGGGATTCTGCCCCTCTACTCCACTCTCAGGACCACCTGGAGTGCTGCATCCAGCTCTGGAGGCCCAAGCATAAGGAGGATGTTGACCTGTTGGAGGAATCCAGAGGAGGGCCACAAGGGCTGTAGCACCTCTCCTAAGAGGACAGCTGAGAGAGTTGGTGGTTTTGAGCCTAGAGAAGAGAAGACTCTGGGGAGACTTTAAAGCACCATCTAGTACATAAAGGGTGTGGTTGTCCAGATGGTCACAAAACTCAGAGTGCTTCAGAAAAATATCAGAAGGCTTCAAGCATCAGCACCTCATTATCTAGAAGTCTTTCATACCTTTCCTCTTTTGCAATCCCAGGGGCAGCTCCACACAGCTCTGGCTCTTTCTCTGAAGTCTTCTCTCTTCCAGCTCCTTCCTGTCCTAACCCTGTCTGTCCTATGTACATCATCTTACCCCTTCTGTCCCTTGCATGACCTCCTGTCCTTCCTCCTCACAGCACGGCCAGCAGACTCCAACTGACTCTCTACCAACTAACTCACTCTTTTATCACACCCATAGCTGTGAGGCCAAGGCTGTTCCTACTCTTGGAAAATTAACACAGATACAATATACCAAGGGCAACATTGCCTTCAGCACTATCTCTGTCTCCCCACAAAAGGAGGTCTGTAAGAAAGATGGAGGGGGACTTTTTACTAGGGCATGTAGAGACAGGACAAGAGGTAACAGCCTTAAACTCAAAGAGAGCAGGCTTAGATTAGATATTAGAAATAAATTCTTTACTGTGAGAATTGTGAGACCCTGGCACAGGTGTTATGGGTGCTCCCTCCATGGAGGTGTTCAAGGCCAGGTTGGATGGAGCTCTGAGCAACCTGATCTAGTAGGATGTGACCCTGCCCGCAGCAAGGATTTGGAAATAGGTGATCTTTAAGGCCTCTTCTAGTCCAAGCCATTCTGTGATTCTGTCAAGTGTTCTCCATTGCATTCAGATTACAAGCTCCTGACTGTTTGGGCTGAGCCCTGTGCTGTGGAAATTACCATAAGCATTGCTGGCAAACAGAGATGCTGATCCAAGAGGAGGGAAATGCTCGTGGTGGGATCCCAGAGGCCAGACACTGTGGTGAGAGTCCATCAGTGCACGGGGATTAGCACTGTGTGTTGAGCCAGCAGTGCGTCTGTGCCATAGCACACGCTGAAACACTCCCAGTTTGCTCAGTCAGCATTTGTAAGTGGCAGGACAATGTCTTATGGGGTTGTATCCCATTTGGGGGGATATGCAGCAGCAGATTTGGAAGAGTAGCATGTCTTGTTGTTAACTATTGCTTGGGAGATGGCTTGGATGGCCTGAGAGAGACAGAAGTCCTATATGTTCCTATATGTTCATTCAAATTATTTACTTTGCCTAATCATCATGTGAGGGGTTCAACTCTCTTTGCTTTGCTTTATCATAATGTAAGGGCTCTCCAGCTGCCCTCTTATGCAGAAGCAGTTGCCAGCCTTTCCAGAAATGACTGTGATTTTCTTCTTCTCCTGTTTGGGGATGTTTAAAGTGGATTTATCAGCAGATTGGAATTTAGCACTTTTGGAAGTCTGATTCATTTAAGTAGTTCAGGATCTGAAAACTGTAGGAGTTTTTGAGAATCAGAGGTTTCCTCATTTAGCTGCTATTACAGCAACTGTTGCTTCAATTTTAATTTATTTTTCTTTGAGGAGAGGGGATTGCATATGTAATACATTGTGGTCTTTATCCAGTGTTAACTTTCTCAGTCTCACTAAACGTTCTTTTATTCCATTATATTCTCAGCTAAAACTTTTGGTCTAATTACATCTTTACAAACCTTAACTGTGAATCCCTTTGAAATCTGCACCATTTTTATTTTTATGGGATTTGGTTCAATTCTCTTTTACCCCAGGGTATGTGATCTGAGACATATTGAAGTCATTGTGTTTCCTTTGAGTTTGGTTTTAAATCAAGCTCCGGGTAAAGAAATTTGTAGAGGAAGGAAGGAAAACCCCAGAAACCTAAAAGATTCCTGCAGGATACTTCTTTAAAAGACCCTGAATAATTAGAAATCCCCTCAGAAAAGCCATCTGGGGAGCATCTGAGCAATGCTTACAGGAGGCCAGAGTCTTAAATGCTGTTCTGAGGCTTTTAAAAAGAGGGGAGATGAAAGACAGTAATGGTTATTAAAGCTGAGGATGTTCATACATCAGATGTTTAAACTTACTTCCTACAGAAGCTTGGAGAGGCTGTTTTCTGATATAAAGCTGTATAACAGATTCTGTCTTGTGTGTGATGGGGTTTTTTCCCCTTCCCCTTTCCAACTGTCCAGACACAGCTGGATACGAGACAGATGATAGACTAATTCTTCCGGCTAATGCTTTCCAGTGCAGTCCTGGTGGTTTCCCAGTCTTTCGGGAATTACTTTTCATGGCAGAAAGAGGCCTTCTTCTGAATGGACCTACTGATGTTTAGAAAAGACATTTTTGAAGCATTTGTTGAATGACTCCTTTTGGGTAACTGGAGGAGCCTGTGGTTGGTGACAGCAGGCTCACACCTCACACTACACCCACGTGTGTTCCCATTGCATGTGATTACACGGTCCGGGATGTGTAATTGCCTGATTGTAATCTCTACACTGTACCAAAGGTTGCATCATTTTGACTTTGCCTGGGTGCTGTGTGGTAAGCACTTTGCAGACAGAGGCTCTTGGTCCTTGAAGGATTATATAATTTTTTTCCTGTACTTTTGCATAAAGTCAGATTAGTATTTTTTAAATTTTTTTTATTTATTTCTTGGAGAGGAAGGTTCAGCTGTGACATGGAAGAATTTGCAATAGCTACAGGAGTACATCCAAGATGCAAAACTGCTCTGAATAGCAGTGGAGTTGAATTGTTTCAACGTTTTTCAGAACACAAACGCTTCCTTGAATATTGCAGCATCCAGTGTGAGCAAGTCCCATTTGTTCTTCTCCAACTATGCTGGTGAGAGGCCGGGTGCCCACTGGGAAAGCAATACAGAGCCCTGTGCATTAGTCACTTACCTCAGCCTAACAGGACCCAAGGTCAGATGATGGAAAAAGGAGTGACAAATACCTACCAAGAATAATCCAGATGGGAGATAAGGCCTCACCTCTCTACAGGGGATGTGCAGGGAGCTCAGTAGTGGCACTCAGTGAGGGGGAAAGCACAGGAATGCAAATGGCATCCTGTGACAGGGCAGTGAAGCCATCTGATGGCACACTCAGGCACTCTTTTACTGAGAACTGAGATCTATTTCTGGACTTTGGAAGTGAGCCATCCAAAAGTAAATGTTTAGTCAGCCTTGCAAGCTGTCTGAAATGCGTGACGTGCCTGTGACAGGGTGATTTTATGGGGATCAGGCTGACCTTTCTTTGTCAAATGTGATTCTGCTATAAAGAAAATCTACAGTCAAAAGAGTTGATAAGGTGTGGGAGAAGTTTAGTTGTCTGCTCTTGAGAACTGAGCTGCAGGGGAGAAAAGGGAGTCTGCTTCATCTGAAAGCACTCATAAAGGGCATGGGGGGGGCGCTTTTCCTGACATGGAGGTTGTATCATTCAAAACAAGCTATAAATCTGGGGATTTGGGGGTTGCTGCCAATACTTGTCTCACAGGCATGAGTGGAGCCACCTGGCTTTGAGTTAGGGCAGGCTTCTTGCTTTGACCAGGAGCTGTGGTCTGTGAGAGCAGGGAGATGGGAGTGCAGAGACAAGCAGGGCTTGGTCACAGTGCTGAGGATGTCGAGGCTGCTGGAGCAAATGGGGATGCCAGGGAACAAGAGCCATATCTTGAGTGGAGCAGAGTGGGCCCACAGCAGGGCGCTGGGTGGTGTGGGGTGAGAGGAACAGAGGGCACCAGCAGCTGACCACAACGACTTGGCCAAAATCAGGCTGAAAAGTAGAAAGCCAAATCTCCAGACTTTGGCTTTTGAAAACCTGTAGCTCGAACTCTGGGCTGGGTTTCGGGCTGGGTTTTACTTCATCTGGGAGAGGAGAGAGTTACAAAATGTGGATCATGGGTTCAGGTTACTGTTCTGCTCCCCTGGGCTATTCCAGGTGTTCAAATATGAACTTTTGGCCCAGACCCATCTCTAATTAGGCGTATTCTTTAAAAGTATTTTCCTTCCTTGGCTCCTGTGCTCTTGGCTTGTCTCCACTAGCCCTCTTTGCTGTGCTAGAGCACAGTTTGCTGGGTATATTAATTGAACTGTTTACACACCTGGTTTCCTGCAAGAATAGACACCTAGCTCCTTCTTTTGAAAAGACAAGCCCAGAGGCTGTAAACAGGAATTGTGCTATGTCTGGAAAAGCTGAACTGCTGCTTATCTGCACTCCCTGGGGCTGTGGGAGCAGCAGCAGCAGCTGCTGCAGACATGGGTCAGTTGAGCACGGAAACCAGCCTGTACACTCCTCCCACCAGTCCTGTCCTGCCGCCCTGCTCAGGTCCTCCAGCAGCTGAGAAGTCACCTTCTTTGCAGGGTTATTCCCTTTGACTGTGGCAGTGACAGGAGAGGGCCCACCTGACATCTGGGTCAGCTCAGATGCACATTTTGTCTTGTGTGTGAAAGCTGGGGTGTCATCCTGCAGTTATGTCCTATGCAGGATGGCTGAACGGACACTTCCTCTCTTTTTATGGCTTTACCTTCCAACGTTTTTTTTTCTGTTGAAGCTCCCCAAAAGCAGTGGTGTGTTCATCACCCATTTTGCTCTTCTAGTCATGGCCAAGGGACATCTTTCATAAAACATTGTGTGGCTCCAACAATGACTGTGGAAAACAAGGCTGGTAAGACTTGTGGTGTGGAGCAGATGGAATCGTCTCTCATGGTCTCTTTGGGTGTAAAAGGTATAAGCAATAAACATGTGCCATTGCACAATTTTGCTTTCGAAGTATAAGAGGATTACCTTAAAAAACGCTGATTTTTGTGGTTGTGCGCTCCACCCCTGAATTCTGCTTTGCGGCTCCTGTTTTAATGAGTGGCATTGAGTTTTGCTTTGCTGCTTCATCTCTTTGTTGGACATGACTTGCACTTCCCCTGGAAGGTACCAGCTCACCACAGGGTAAGGCCGTGAGCTGGGAAGGTTGGTGTGCTGGTGTGGCACAGGCCATGGAGTGCCCTGTTGATGAGCTGGACCTTGGAATCTTGGAAAACTCTCTGCAGTACTCAAGGTTTCCAAATCTGCTGAAGGCCTCTGGAGGATTCCCCCCAAGGCAGGCCCTGGGGAAGGGGCATGCAGATCAATGGGCTGGGAATGGGGAACAGGAAATCAGATGCACCTTAGGGCAAAATTTGATATCCAAATTCCAGTCCAGCTAGGAATGGGAAGTGCTGCTGTTCCCAAAGCACTGGGCTGGACTGCTATTACTCCAACAACCTCCAAAGCGGACACAAAGTCATCAGCTGAGGAATTCCAGAAGGCACGATAGTAGCTTTTTGCTGCTTGTGCTGTGGGAGAACACCAGCAACTCTGCCCAGGAGCAGCACAGCTCCTAATCACCCAGCAAGCAGTGACTTTGTGGTTGAACTTTATGTTGGCGTTGATCCCTGCTTGGCTGCTGAGTGTTGGTTACATGCCATGAGTGTTACAAGCTGTAAGGGCTGGGAAATGTCAGCTCTGGAAAAGGGGCCTGAAAGGATGAAGGTGACAGGTACTTTTGTCCAGGCTTGCGTCAAAACCCCTCACAGAGGAAGGGAAGGCTTATGCTATCTCCCTCCTTACCTTCCCTCCTGCCAAAAACAGGAATCAGGGCTTTTGCTGGGACCCAGTGGCTACCTGCAGCCAGTGTGCCGCGGCACAATTGCTCACGCTGCGCTCCCTGCTCCTGCTAATGGTATCAAATCAAGCAGGAAATTATTTTTGGAGCAGTGGAGCATGTTGAAACCCAGCAGAAGGCAGCTGTTTGTGTAACCGGAGTTGTGGGAGAGCTGCCTGCCTTGTTGCCAAGCGCTCGACTTCCTATAGTGGTGAGAAACGGCTTCCCCGCTCCCGGCAGCGTGAGCGAATCCCCTCGGGCTTGGGAGGCTGGGCTTGGTCCAGCATCCATCCTTCCTGTAGCGCCTGCTTCACCGCTCTGAAAGTCCCCAGACATTTTTTGAGGCCGGGGGGGGGGTGGGGGGGTGGAGGGGGTGGGGGGTGTGTCTGCACTATCTGATTTTTACTCCTTAGATAACTGCTCAGCCCTCTCCTTAAAAACAAGCTACCCCCAAAACAAAGGGTCTTCTCCAGAATTTCAAATGTGTTTCGGTTATCTCTCAGCAGAGGTCCATGCCTGGCAAACAGCCCATGCTGGAAGTGAAACAATAGCTCTGCTTCAGTCTGATCATCTGCACCATGTGTTTACACCCTGGCTGCGTTTCCAGCACCAGTTTGGTGCCCTGGCGGCACACACAGTGCCTCCACAAGGATGTGCCCTGGCACGCAGCTCCTCTGGCTGCACTTCATCACCTCCTTTTCAGTGTAGCTCTTTCAGCAGCTCCCAAGTGTCTAACGGGGCTTGGGTTGTTTTCTCTTTCTTTTTTCTTCTTTTTTTTTTTTCTTTTTTTTTCCTTTTTTTTTTGGGGGGGGGGGGATGGGGGGGAGGGGTTGGGGACACGGTCTTGGCATGCTGCTTCTTTTTCACTCTCTAGCAGTACCATTTCTGCCTTTTCTTTCTGCTCCATCACTGCAAGCTGCAAGCACTAGCCTCACCTCCACCTGAATGTTGATGTTTCTCTTACCCAAACAGGTTTCTCACCCTGGGCTCTGCCTGCCTCTTATCCCCTCATACCAGAGCAGAAATAAATCCTTCAGCACTTTAGTGGAAACGCTGTGCCCCATAAAATGGCATTGCTAATGTGAGTTGTAGGATTGCGTTAGCCAGAAAGAATGAGATAAAGCCGTGGCTGAGGAGATGGGGCTTCAATTCCTGCCCCCAAAATGTGATGCTACTGTACAGAAGGGAAGGACTAAGTCAGTGCACAGAGGTTTCGAAAGCCACCATGTGGGTATAAAGTCTTTTTTGTTTGTGGAAATATTATGTCATCCCTTGGTCATGCAAATGTCGCCCCAGAAGAAATACTTTTTCACATTGCTGCCCTGTTCTGGAGAAGTCCCTCCCTGATTATTCATGCCCGCTGACTCCTTCAGCCATGTGCCCCTTTCCTAAGGGCTCTAGGGTGGAAAGAAATTCCTTGACGCAGTGAAAGGCAGGAAAAAATCCAGTGTACCCGAAATGACTCAGTCTGAAATATTTATGGCTTTTCAATAGGGTAATTAAAATCTCATGCAGGCTAGTTATGGTCAGAAAAGGTGTCTGTCCCATGTGAGGCTGAAGCTTGTAACAGTGATGTGGATGTGTGTCAGCAAGGAGAGCCCAGAGATGAGCAGGGTGATTTCCATACTCTATCAAAGTTTTGGTGTGAAGCAGATTAAAAAATACTTTTTAAAGCCACTGTTATTTCACTTAATCATAACCTTTCAGCACAAGTACAGGACAGTTTTTGTGTGGTTTGGTACCACATGATGGAGCCTTTTGTTTCTGTCTGTTCCATCCATATCTACATTTGCAGCTATCAAATGTTTTGCTGTCTAGGGCTGTTTAGTGCCCTAGTTATGTTTTTAGTTGAAGATACAATTATTTTCCCCTTGCCACTTAATTGGTCCCTGTGGCATTATTATACCTTGTGCCTTTGGTTTTGCTTCGTTTGGTTTTGGAGAGACACAGCACAAAGTGGGAACACCCTTGGAGACCTCCCAGGGCCATCTTGAGTGTGCTTCCTGCCTTGTCTTTCATCTCTCTCTCTTTTCTTTGTCCCTTCCATTGGCCTGAAGGGATGGAAGAAAAAGATCATAAAAAATCTCCTGTTTGGTGGCTGCTTTAACTGGTCACTCAGGCTTTGCCTGCTCCAAAGCCATCCTTGGTCTATAGTGCTTTTGCCCAAATTTCTTGGGAGCTAAACTGTAGCATTTATTAAGACGTACCCCAAAAGGGAATCACATTTCCTGACATAAAATCCAGCCCATGAAATGAAGTTAGTATGGGCCTTAGAGGCAATGCAAAGAAAGGAACAGCTGCGGAGTGTGAGGAGCAGTACATTAAACTGATCAGTTTGAAACCTCTATGGTCAGTCCTGTTTCCTCAGATGAATGCCATACCTATGTCTGAATGGTGCCTATATTTCTCTGCTGATATTTTACCAAAGTGTTGCTGTAGGGAAGGGTTTAATTTTACTTTGTCGCCTTATCTCTGGGAACCACTTCAGTTCCGTTTCCATGACGTTCCTGAGAAGTGTAAGACTAGAAAGGGATTTATTGTGTCTTTGAACTGCCTTTTGCTCTGAGGAATGAGGATATAATTGTAATGTAGGAAGGACAAACTGAACATGTTCAGGCTTGTCCTGCCTGATCTTTCCCTGTTGCTTTTTTTTCCTTTGCCCCTTGCAGCTAGCACTCATGACTGGGACTTTCCAGCGGATAAAGTCTTGGCTAGCCTCGGGGCTAATTTGCTCCTAGCAAAACCAGCTCTCTGGCCAGCTGGATGTGCTGTTTCTTATGATGCCAACAGGACCAGGGTTTTCCACTTTTTCTCTGCCACCAGAGCGTCTACCTCTCACTGTACGCATCTGTGGGATGAGTACAGGGGGAGTCTTGGGCAGATGGCTTTCCTGTTCCCTCTGGGATAATTTTTTCCACATTTTTAGTGATCTTTGAGTACTCTCTTCTCTTTTGGTTATGTTTGGATTTTACAAGAAATAAGTCTGGGGAAGAAATTAAAGACATGTATTAACCAAACTTAAAGCTACACACAAAGAACATCCCCAGAGCCTTCAAATTCCGTGGTGCTTTCCTTTTAGGATATCATAGTATTAGTGTAGTTGAAATACAGGGTTTGTTGGCTATGTCTGTAAATATGATAAGTTATGCTTAGTTTCTGTAATTTAATTTTAAAAAATAGCCTTTGTCGGAGGCCACTACGAGACTTGATCTGAAGCAGGGGTTAAAGGTAAAGATGTGGGTACCAAACCCACCACCTTTTTTCCTCAGCTGCTGCTATCTGATAATTTACTGGAGAGCAGTGACTTTCAGGTCCTTTCCCACTGCTAATCCCTATCCCTGTGCTCTGGCTTGGCTCTTTGTATTGCGTGCTGCCATTTTGATGGGGATTGGCAGCCATCGCATCTATGCCGCTGATATTGGGCCTGATCTTAACCCATTTTCAGCTTTTACTGACTTCCATCTTTTCCATGATGCCTGCAGCTGATCTTTTCCAGCCCCTTTTCCGTGACAGCCCCTGCTGCAGCCGGGATTGCAGCTTTTATTACTAATTCCTCAGGATCTGCATTGCTTGTTTTACTCTCACCCTGTGGTCTTTACTCAGCCCTTCCTCAGACAAGTTTCCACTAACTCAATTTCATGCTTAAATTGAGTCAGGGCTCTAGGATGTGTCCCCAGGGCGAAGCCTGTTCCTAGGGCAGCTGGTTCTTGTGGAGCTGGGCCAGCTGACACCAGTGTGTAATATCAAGGCTCCTGGGGAGGAATTCTTGAAACAGTAATAGGGATGTCACACATATTCAAAATCTACATGTGTGTGCATCTCTCCCAAGTGGTGTTGTAATATGTAGGTGCTGCTGTTGTGCTGTCAGAGTGCTGCGAGACACAGCAAGCTATGGGTTCCCATTGCATCACTGTTACGGCTGGGGCAGAAAATGGCTTTTTGGGACCCAGGGAAAAGCAAGAGGAGAGGAAAATTGTGGTAACCTGGTCTGAGCACTAAACTTGCATGTGAGACACCTGATTTGTAAGGCTTTTTATTTTCACCATGGTCTTTATGGGATCTTACTAGGGCATTCAGGTTTTCTGTGCTTCATTTCCCTGTGAATATACCCTGTGCTTCATTTCCCTGTGAATATATCCAGGGTGTTTGCACCACCACTACCCATGGGGATATTATGAAGATAAATTGTTAGATTTAAAGTGTCATGTTTTTCAGCTGCCATTATATTAGGTCTGTTTCTGTAGGTAAGAAAGGAAAACTTTACATCAAGACTCTTACAAGGACTGATGCAGACCCAGGTCTGGGGTTTTATGTACTTCGGGCAGCCCAGTATTTCTCTGGTGCTGTACAGATGTACATCCAACAGGCTTGGCAGCACTCTGAAGTCCTTGTTTCCATGGTTTTGCCCTGCTGAAAAGAAAATTGATGTGAAATGAAAATGTAATTGTTTTCCCTGTGCACTGAAAAGAAAAAAGCTAACAGTCTCCAGGTAAATAATTTCCTAATCAATACGTTTATCTGTTTAAGTGGACTTCTTTGGTGCACTGAAAGCAGCCAGGTTCTGCAAGGTTCCAGGATTCTACAAACAGCAGTCTAAAATCATCGGCACTTCCAGCCACTAAATAACATGGCCCCTTGCTGCCTTCACAGCACCTGAAATACAGGTGTTCTCTAGGATGTCCTGCCAAAGAAGTGTATGGCCTCTGGTTCTTGCACCACCAGATGGCTTGAAATGTAAATCTTGCAGCCACACAAAAACCCCAAGCGTGCAGCAGGCCGGTGCTTCACCCCACACAGCTACAGCAATGGGTAATCAGAGGTTTCCAAACTCCTCTGCAAACAGCTGGCAGCTCACACCTTGCTCACCCCTCCTTATTTCCAACTGCTAATTTGCAATTAAATGCAACTAAAAATACAGTAAACACTCTTCTCAGAGTTTTCCATACAAGTCTGTCAGGTAGCTAGCTGCTGCTGCTGCCGTTTGGCGGTGAGCAGAGCCAGCCTGTGCCGTAAGCGAATGGCTGGGTGGAGAGCTGCCCATGAGGCTGCCTAAGATGTGGTTCCCACTGAGTGCTCCCACAAATACCGGTTCAGCATAATGCAGTTGATGCTAACTGGCATCCCTGTAGGTGGTCTCTGTAGTGGGGCCAAGATGAAACGTGGTGTGAAGAAAGAACCGGGTGCTTTCTCTCCCTAAAGGGAGTTCCTCCAAATTTAGAGCAAAGGTGTGTGAGGCAGAGCTCGAGGTGCAACTGCTGCAGCAGCTCTGCAGTTAAAGGATGTTCTTGTTCAGGGCTCTGGCAATGCCGGGATCCACTAAAATACCCAGGATGAATAGAAGAGCTGGCAATTACGTTTGACTGGTATGCAGTGCATTCAATTTGCTTTCATTCATTGCTCCAAAATGTGCAAGCAACTTTAGTTAATATTGAATGTGCTTTTTAACCCAAATAACTTTCTACCATGCTGAACAAAGTAGTTGAGAATACCTCACTCAGTGAGAAGTTTCTTAGCCATTCCTTGGCTAGTGTTTCTCCTACCAACGGTGTAGAGGAGAAAGTTTATCCAGTTTGCAAATTCGAAACACAAAGCAACCTCCTTTCTGAATATATTTAACATGCAGAAACCATTGTCATTATGGATGAGGGAAACAAAGTACTTAATTGGAAGAGTTCAGTAAATACAGCAGTAGTGAGACCACTCCTGGTTAGGGCATAGGAAGCCTGCCCAAACAAGCAAACTGAGCACCTTCAATTAATGGTTTCGCCCATTATTGAAATGGAATGACTCACTCATCTCATGCAGATGCCTCCTTCTGGGGTCAAACTCTTCATGAAATCAAATCAGCTGCCCCACAGCCCTCAGGCTCTGTCTTTGCCTTTGGAGAAAGGATTGGTTTCAAGGAGCCTGTTGTGCAACCAGAGAGGTTGCAGTGGGATGCTGGAAAGTCTCCTACCTGACCCTTGAAATGCCTTATTTGTGACTTTTGGGTGTTAGTGTTTCAACACTGCTTCCCATACAAAATTAGTCCTAATGTGTCCTATTTCATTAAAAGGTCTTACTAGACAAAAGATGCCGGAGCCCTTTGATGAAGCATGGCAAGGTTTTTCACACCTTGAGGAGGGAGGTGTTGGCTGCCACTACTTGTTCCAAGGCAAGATCAGTCTGTGCCATACCTCTGGTAGGATGCTGCATTTACACTTACTTACCTCAAGGTAAAGAATTAACTTGTTTTGCCAGAGATTACGTAGCTTTTAAAATGTCATTCACGTGAGCACAGTCCTGGTACAAGATGAATTTTAAGTGTCAGACTTGGCTAGCCAACAACTTCTCTATTTATTTAGCTCAAAGCCTGTGGGTGTGGGGTGTGGAGGGAGTCCTTGCTTTTGTGTCGCTCTCAGGGATCGCTGCCATAGCATTACCAGAGCCCTGCTTGCAAAGAGGGAGAAGCTAGAGTCCTTTGGCAGGCTGATGCTGGGACACCTCCAAGATTGCCAAAATAGCTTGTTACCTGCAGCATCAGACTATCTGCCCACAGTCCTGTTGTCTACTTGCCAGTGTCGAGAGGGCACAGTCTTTGCAGAAAGCCAGAGCATCTGATATCTGTGTCTGCTTTTGGAAGGTGGGAGAGGTCCTCTTGGAAGTAGCAGTCGCTGCTAAACTCCTTAGTGCCAGCGAAAAAGGCAGTGGCTTGCCAGAACTCCCTTCATGCTTTCTTTGCTAAGCCAAATTCTACCCCTTACCCTCACAGGAACTACCCGGACCCCACCCCTCATCCTTGGGCAGCAAAATTCAGTTCTGCCCACACACTGCTTTGAGCCAGCTGTGAGTAAGTGAGTGAGTGCATCATGATGGGTGAGAGGTAACAACTCCAACTGATGCCAAGCTTGCAGATCTTCCAAAGCCACTGCTGTGAGTCGAGACTTGACGTGCTGGGAGTGCAGCTCAGGTTACTATAGCAAATCCTCGGCAGTTTCCTGCCTAGCTGAGTCTCTTGGAGTCTGAAGCATTTTGTAACCTCATAAAAGCTGGAAAAAGCTTGAACTCATTCAAAGATTATTTCACACCACCTACAGCACCCTATGAAGTCAGACATGCTGTAACATATAATTAACGATGTGTTTGGTGGTGAGTCACTGAGTAGTCTAGCAAGCTCACCTTCAACCAGTCTGTGTGTGGGAGTCCTTACCCAGCAACACACCCAAACTGAGCATTTTAATAATTTACCACATTCTGAGCTTGGAAGAGTACTTTGTTGCTTAATTAAGTAATTAAAAAAAATACTTAAAGGCTTTGCTACCTGTTAGGGAACAAAGATCCAACATGAAGGAGAAGGTTTGTATAAAAAATCTGTTTGTAATACTACTTTCTATTACTTGCTTTGGAGTATCCAAGAAAAAGGTTAAGAGATAGAAGACTGCCTCTTTGTGTTATATTAAACAGTCACTTGATAAGGTACATGAACATTTATTGGACTGAAATGTGGCGTTACGCTTTCCCAACTGCCTGTCCTCTCAAACACAAAGTGAGAGTTGTGCTTATTCTTATTTGTTCTCTGGAATGTGTTAGGGTTGCAGGAAAAAAAAGCCTTTTCCAGGGAATGAGCACAGATGTGCCTGTCTGGCTTCTGACATGGTGGTGGGAGAGACAATTTCGATTCCCAGTGTAGAGAAGGAAATTGCACTTGCATGTCAATGTGTTCTAGTACCCTAATCCTTCCTCTGACAAAAATCATAGTAGGAATCCTAGTGAGGAGCAAGAGTCAGACAAAATTGCATAATACTTCTCTGATTACTTTTCCAGCCTCCAACTATTTTCAGTTCAGGGGATTTCCTGACATGAATGAGTGAATATGATCTGTGATGCTTTAGTAACCTTCAGTGCACCATTCTTCTAAGTGCTTTTCTAATCTCTCCTTGTACCTGTCCAAACCTTTTGCTTCCACAACAACAGCAGCAACAAACTCCACTGACCATCAACACGTTGCAAGAAGATTTAGGCCTTTCTCTTTCTTTTGAACCAGCCTCTGACAGTTTTGTTTGGTGCTTCCCAGTTTTTGCGGTGGAAATGACCATGTCAGTCACTTCCTAACCGCGTGTTCCAGAAATAAGCAGTTCAGAAAGTGTAATTTCATGCGTGAATTTAAGAGTTGTTTAGCCTGCAAGCATCTAATCTAACTTTAAATGTAATCTCCGTTGACTTTCAGGTGCCATGTTATTTCCCAATCCCTCAGCCCTCTGAGGGCCATATGCAATTCACCACTGACTGTTCTTTTCCCCAGTACTCTTTTAGTTTTGTATGCTCAGGAAATTTTCTTACTTCACTACTGGGCCAGATCAATCACAGATAGGTTGAAGAGCACCTGTCCCAGCCTCACCAGTGGGGAGTCTCTGGCGTGAGCACTGACCACCAACATCTACTTTCTGATGCCAATCTCGACCTGTCCCAGCTCATCCTGTATTAGCACTGCTGGGATCAAAGCCAGGTGTTGCAAGCCCCCATTCAGGGATGCAGCTCATACCTGGTTCTTGTTTAGACTTCTCCATTTCTAGGCACACAGGGTAATGCTGTAGAGAAGTATGAGGCAAGCAATGCCTAAAATAACTAAAACATTTGGGGGAACGCAGCTTATTCCCCCATTTGTTATAAATTCATGTAGGTGTGCAGGTGTTCAGAGATGCCAGTGGGACTGTCTATGCCGTGCAAGAAGGAAAAGCAACAATCACATGTTCAAGTGAAGCTTTGAATTAGGAAAGTGCAGCATTTGGAAATAGGGTGTTTTACCAGAAAAGAGCACACGAGACTAAATGATACTCGAAATTAGCGGCAAATTATGGACAAAGCATGCAGGTCCGCCCACAGCTTACTGAAGCGTAACTGATATCCCTCTTCCGGCAATTAGCCGGGTTCCGCGGGAGAGCGCTGCGCCGGATCGGGCAGCACAACAGTCCGGCGCGGCCAGGCTGCTCCAGCTGCCTGGGAATTAGCATCCTGCCACAGGGATCTCCTTCGCGCCCCGGCGGCGGGATCTGCCGTGCCTGAGCCGGGGCTGGGGCACGGGCTGGCTCCTTCCAGCTGCTTTTCATTGCTGGGATTTTCTCTGCAGCAGGCGCTCTGCGGGGATAAATCACTTTGATGCTGCAGAGGCCCTGAATGGACAGCCAGCCTTATCCATTCATACAAAACACTCTTTACCTAGGGAGCTCAGCCAGAGGAAGATTTTCCCTATAGAAGGAGCCCAGCTCTTTGCCAGTGACACACACAGGAGTGAATGTCCCTTAAGGGAAGTTAATCCACAGGTGGCTCCAATGGCTGGTGCTGGCTGTGCAGTCCTGTCCCCGTCCCACGTCTGATGTCCCCAGCACATGGCAGCCCTGATGTACCCCTGTGGTTCCACTCCTGGCTCTTTGCCCTGCTAATGCACCAGTGCCGATCTTCAGCATCCCTCCCTCCCCCAGTTCTGATGGAAATAGGTCATGGAGGTTGCCCATACCCCTCTTCATATTTTTTTCCTTCTGCACCACACAAATTTTCCAGATGTGGCTGCCACTAGAAAGAAGCAGTTGAATGAGCACTTGTCTGCGGGTGACTCATCCTCAGCCTGTGAGGGGCTCTCTGGAGGGTGTGGATGAGAAGCCTCACTCCCTCCTTGGACAGCCTGCAATGACGTCAAGCTTACCATAGTGAAAAAAAGCCTCCTGCTCTGCTCAGAGCAGCAGCAGCCAACTTCTGCTGCTCCTCATCTAAAGCATATGTGGCAAAAAGGACAACCTGAAACTGGTTTCCAGTTGCATCAGGACAGGGAACTCCCCCCTTTTCCTGCTGATGCCTGGGAGGGGGTGGCTATTCACTCAGGTTTTGTGTTCTGTGTCAAGAGACAGGAGGAACACGCTTCTCCATGTAACGTTTTTTTTCCATGAGGACAGGAGTAGGAACGGCAGGAAGGAAGACTTTGGGGGTGTTTTGTTTTCCTCTCAAAGGCATGGATAATGTGATGGGTGGTCCTCCTCCGGTACTGCTGCCTTGAAGTCTGCTGAGCATTGGGTTGTCTGAGTTTATATGTGTTTTTGTGCTGTTTCTTGCCCTGGGCTGTGGACGCCAGACTAGCTCTGTACATTGGCATGAACATCCTAGGAAATGTGGGAAAATTCTGTAGGCTCAATAAGTCTTTTTTGGGTTGAGGTTTTTGTGGGTTTGTTTTTTTAAAAAAGGCTTGGTGAAATTTTGTGCTTGGGTTTTTGGGGGTTTTTTGTTACTTGGTTTTTGGGTTTGTTGGCTTTTTATTTTTTTTTTTCCCTAGGCAGAATCTCAACAATATAGACCAGACCACAGTGGGTCAGAGAAGCAATGCATTCAGCAAGGCAGTAAAACAGAGTTCCTTGAACAAAACCATCACAAATATACAATAAGTTATGCAGTGACTTATCTATCACTAAGTTATCAGGAATGCAGTGGTCACTGCTCACTTTCTTACAGACTTGAAGCTGCTTACCAGAGGCCATGGTTTGCTGTCATGATTTCACCTGAACTTTTTTTTTCACCTCAGTTTTTTTGCTTTGCTTTTCTTTTTAACTCATCAGCTTTTTTTTTTTTTTTTTTTTTTTTTTTTTCCCACCCATCTCTGCCCCTCTAAGGGTACGAGGGGATAGTGTGGCCAGACTGCAATCAAAGAAATATTTTGAGAGTCCTCTCAGAGCTGTTTAAGGAATGTGGGCCGGCCATGAATGCCGGCTTTATGCAGCGCAGTTTTGAAGTAGGAGTGAGTCACTAAAAAACAATCTCTGCTGTCTCCACGTTCAACTTTGACTTTATTAAGGAAAAAAGAGAAAGAAAACAAACACAATCCCATTCACTGCCGAAATGCACATTGATCGTTTAATCCTCAGGGAATCATTGGGAGCTGCTTCCTCCTCGAGAGAATCGCTGTATTGACGCAACGTTTAATTGTGCAATTACACGAGTGCGTTCGTCTCCTGGGCCTCTGTGGCTGGAATGCTAATGGGAAAGCCACTGATACCATCTCGTGGCACAGGCAGCCTTGAAGGCAGCCTCCCTCCTGGGCACCAACTCTTAGGTACCTGCCTCTATGGTCTGTCCCAGGCTTTTCAGGCAGGAAATCAAAGATGGGAATTGCAGCCGAGCAAGGACTGGAATTTGGGCTGGAGCCCAAAACTCTGGCCCCTGTTGGTTTGTTGTAGCTGCCCTTGCTGGAAGCAGGAGGTTCCGGTGCCCAATCCCTGCTTGGCACTGCCTGGGGGCTGTGGCTGGCAGGTACCAGCTGGAATTCTGCTCAGGCTCCCTGCCTGTGAGCTGAAACTATGCCTGGAAATATGCCTGCAAATGCCTGGCCATTGGCCTCTCTCCTGGTCCACTGCCTGATGCCCGAATGCTGCACATGCCTTTGCGGGATTGAGTCTTTCCCGGAAGTTTTGCTGAAAGCATTGCTTCAAAGCTCCTGGGAAATGCTGTGCACATGTATTTGTACGTATAGATGTGCCTATATACACCCACACGTACTTGTCTGGCCAGGCCCTGCTTTCCAAGAGCTGCATTTGCTCTAAAGTTTGCCAGGTTTTTTGGATGCTTCATGTGTGACTTCAGGGGTAGGTGACAGAGAGCATCTGTGAGCCCTTGCTGTATTACTGCTATTCTTAATTCTGAAACTGAACTCTGATTGCATTCATTTGGCTCATACTAATTGACCCTGATGGGAGCAGGTTGTGAAGGAACATAGAGTAGCTCCTCACTTTGCTGCCCCTGGGAGGTGTGATGAAGGTTGGGATTTACCTGCCAGTAAACACAGGGGCTGGTTAAGTGGTAGATGGGAAGAAATGCAACCCTCCTCCAGCTGGCTTTGGACCCTAGGATTTTTTTGGGGTCAATCTGTTTACCAGTACATTACTATTAATGGTTTCATCATCAATTCTGCTTTCCCACCAGCATAAAGGATGGAGTTTCCAGATGGGTAATCCTAGCTGCCAGCAACTTGTCCCTTCTCCATGGCCACAGGCTACCAAGTGAGCCTTGCACTGGGCCACACCAAGAGTCCTGTGGCAAGTGGCCATCCCACTTTTTGAGACCCTTTAAAACTCTTTAAAAGGATGCTTTAAATGTATCCACCACATTTTACCTATTGGCTTTGGGTAAATGAAAAGGAGACTTTTGTTAGGTTGTTAAGCAGTGCTTGGCTGATGTTACAGGCTCCTGGCCTCTAGGTCCCTCTGCTCATGTTCTCTTCCTGTTTCTCTGAAAGTTTTAAGTCGGGACAAGCTGCAGCTAGTCATGTTGGCAAAAACTAGTCCTCCTTAACCCTAATTCCTCCTAGCCTTAGATTCAAGTGTTTGCTCCCTGCAGTCAAAATCTTTGCATCCTCCTGAAAGCAGGAGCTTGGGGTACATCAGTCCCATGCAGGATAGGAAAATGCCCTTTTGTAGGAGCATCCATGGACGGCAGGGAGAAGGAATTCTGCTGACCTGAGATATTCTAGAATACGTGGTTTTATTGCAAGGGTCGTGGGTAAAAAGGGCCTTGCCTTCAGCCACCAGCCTCGGCTGAAGGAAAGTCCCAGAGAGAGAGGGAGAAAGAACAAGAGGGTAAGAGTTAAGAGAGAAGGGAGCGAGGGAGCAAGGTGGCAGGGGTCAGAGAGCAGGGGGAAGAGGTAAGAGCGAGAGTAGGGGGCAGAGAGGCGAAGAGCCAAGAGAGGTAGGAACCTTGGGGGAAAAGGAGCAGAAGAAGAGAGCGAGGTCCTTGTTACAGTGCATTATATCTCCTTTTGTGATGAATATTCTAATTTACAGTGACCAACCAATACAAGACACAAAATCCTATGGAATCTACATATAGCCTGTAAGAGCTACTACATTACCATACTGTGTTATATTTTAAACTCTAAAAACTACTCTTTAGACTTTTCTGTTTTGCTGCATTGATCTTTGGACGCCTTAGCCAGCACAAAGGTATTGTTCAATCAACAGGGATTCTCCTTCTGCTAGCTAGGCATTGTTTTCAGGTTATATAGTAACTAAGACTCGGTATCCTACAACTCAAAGTAAGCTTCCATTTCTATTTCGATTATAGGTTTCATATTTTCAGAATCTTTTGCTAAGCAATCATATTTTTAAAGTTTCCCTGATTCATCTTCCCCAACACCCTTTATTCCTCTGCTTCATGGCAAGGCTGAAAAAACCAAAAAGAATAATGAGGTGTGGTCTTAGCTGACAGCTGAAAGGGACTTTGCTGGCAGAAATCCCCAGGGAAGACCAAGAAAGCTGCTGACAAAAGTCAGGAAGGGGCTCTCTCTGCAGATTAAAAAGCAGAGAAATTTTAAATAACATGCTGAAGTACACAGATAAAGTTACCCAAGTTATTTTGACCATAAAGCCCAGGACAGTAAAGGCCCTTAATCTCTCATTAATCAACAAGAAGCTGGAAGAGGCCCTACAGTGAGCTCAGCAGCCAAAGCTGCTGTGCCCTTTTGCTCCATTTAATTTAATTGTATTAGTCCTGCCCGCAGCCTTTGTTCTTCCGCCCCGCTCAGGAAATCTGCTGCTGGGTTTGGCAGGGCTCACTCTGGTTCCACATGGCTGGTTTGTGGACAGCCAGGAGGGATGAGAGGGAGAGCAGGAAGGGTAAGAGGATGGGAAAAGGTCCCATGGGAGCATCCTCCTTGATGTACTTCATTTATCTTAATAGTGCCACTGCGTCCCTTCCTGGTGAGGCTTCCTCCTGATAAGCCAAACACACAAAACTGAATGCAAAAGGACTCTGGCTGATATCAGCAGAGATGGGAGTTCATGTTTAAATTTTAAATTAAAAAAACAGATGAGTGACCACGAGCCAGCTCTTGTTCAGCAGGTGCTACCAACCCAGCAAAGCATTCCTACCACCACCTCCCCTGGTTCCACTTCATCTCTCTTAAATGAGCCAACAAACAAATGCAAAAGGTGGTTTCCAGGACACAGGTGAGTTATGTCGGATTTCAGCATTCATCCCTGCTGAAGGTGAGATAGCAGAGCAGCTAACTGGAGGATGCACCTTCCTCATCTTTCCATCAAGGAATGACAGTGCTTAATGTGTGGAAAAAGATGGAGCACTTACAGAAAGATGTGCTTAAGAAAAGGGAGATTCAGATGACTTTGAATGCTTCAGGCTCGGCTGGGAAACACAATTTTCAGCTCCATATTTTACTGGATTTCTCTGATTTCAGCAACCAGCCATATAAAATTCCACAAATTTCTTACATCAAGCCCACGTTTTCCCAAATATGTAAATTGTCAGGGTTCTCCTCTCCCTTTCACAGCAGTGAATTAACAGTCCTAAGCTTGCAGTGAAGTAAGCACTGGGCATTGTTTGCTTATAGTTTTTTTACAGAGGGATCCTTCTGTCATTGCTTACTGTAATTCTTCTTGGATGTGAAGAGTAAAACATATTTACATTGGTGTGTGGGATTCCAGACAACCTCAGGAAAAAGTAGGACTGGAAAGGAAGTTTTTCTGGCTGATAAAAAAATTTGAGATGTGTTTTTTACATATCAGAATGAAAGCTTGATATATAGAAACTCCCAGAAAAAAACAACCAACCAAAAAGAAAAAATAAACCACAAAACCCCGCACACATTTAGCCAGCTGCAGCTACTTCTTTTGGTTATTCTATCCTTTTTATTTTCTTAGTAAATTTACTTGATGTTGCAATGCAAAGTAGAAATTCTGGATGTCTTGGATAAAAACTTTTGTCCACAAATTTGATTTCGGTAGTTTGGAAACTGCTTGGCATATAACTCTAATTTAGAAAGTGGCAACCTGCTGCACTAGAAATGAAAAGTAATGATCCAGTAAATGACTAATTTTGTGGTCTGAGTTAATTAGTGAAGCAGCTTGGCGGATAGAAGGCAGCAGGTCTAAATTACTGTGCTAGTCCTTTTGCAGAAAGATATTATCTGGTTTTGTTGTTTTAATAATAATTAATGAGAATTAAAATATTCAACTGGGATTTTTTGTTGTTACTATTAGCAGAAATACATGTGTGTGTATATATATATGTATTTATATTTGCTCTTTGTTGCTCTTCTTGTTTGTTTACATCTCAACCCTTGACTGTCTTGCTTTGTAACTTAAATAATACTCCAGAAATTACTTAGACTGTGCCTTTGTCTAGCATGGAGGAAACTTAGGCTTTTACAATTAGTGCTGCTGGTTATTCCATGAAAAACATACACCACAGTCTGACAAGGAAATGAGCTGTAAAAAGCCAGGCAATAAGCTGTCTCTCATCAGCAGGCTCACAGGGAGCATCAGCTGGGGTTTTCATCATCACAGCTCACTTTTACATCTTATTTTTGGCAGCACAGGTTGCTGGGAATGCAAGGATGGTACACTCACCTCCAAGTCTGCATGGATCTGCAAAATTTCAAAGCCTTCTCTGGTGAAATCCTGGCATTACTTTGCTGAAGTCCAAAATGCTTAAATTTTGATGCCTCCAAGGCACCTTGGTGGTCACTTCATCTTGTGCCTTACATGACACCAGCCTTTGGTGTTTCTGCTGGGCGTTCCCACCCCAAACATGCTTCCTGTGGTTGGTTTTAAGCACATGCTTTAGGAAACCCTACAACTAAATGGGTTCTCATGATGGGGGAGACTTTTAATGAGCTGGTTTACTGGATAATTGCTCTCACTGTTAAAACAAACTTCTCTCTTTATTTTCAGCTTGACCTCCCTCAGTTTCAGTCTTCCAGCCCTGGACTTTGCTCTACTGTGTTTGTCAAAATTAAAGCCCTTTAGAGTGTGGAATCTTCCCACATACCCTTAAAGACTAGGAGGAGCCATTTCCTAATCTTCTCTTTTAAGAGGACAGTGATAATTGAGGACTAATTACTGGCTCTGTTGACTTTTTCATGTTTGTGTTTTTTAGATAAGTTGTAATTGTTCTTTTTTATCATTTTACAACTGTAGTTAATAATTGCTGTTCACTGTGCCTACACCCAAGGATGTGGCCCTACTTCTGTTAAAGATTCAATGTTTGGGGCTCTGAGGGATAGTTGAAGTTGGTTTTGTAGTTGATAGTTGATATTGGTTTGGTTTTAGGCACCTTTGGGGAAAAGCAAGTGCATCAGTCAAAATGCTGTTTACCTTCTCAGAAGGTTTTGTAATGATGTTTTTATTTTTAATGCCTCCTTTTCAAATGGTATCGTCTCTCTAGTGGGTTTAGTTCTGCTTGTCGGCCATATTCTAGCATCCTTAATCATCTTGAGTACTTTCCTTTATTTTATTTCACTGAGAAATTTCAAGGAGTGAGATGATATTTAGATGAATGAAGTTGGAGATTAGATGGGGATTAGATGGATTCTAACAAGCAGATGCTGTGCTTTCTGTGGGAAGATTTCTAAGCTTCATTAAACCAAGAAAAGCTCTTTTCCCCTGACACTTGGAGATTTAAAAGCATTTTAAAGCAAACAGGGATCTTTATTATTAATAAAATTATAAGCTATCTTGGTAGCAATAGCCATCTTTTGGTGAAATTTCAAACCGTGGTCATATCCAAACCCTACATGAAGAGATGTGAGTTCTTTTAATGCCTGGTGTACTGTGACTTCAAGAGGAATTGTTCCTCATCCAAATGCCCAGGCCTTTGAAGGATGGAGGTATAAATATCTTGTTTATGTTATTGATCCAGTTACCTCTATTCTTCCTGTTTACAGCATTTATGTTCCTGGATATGTTGGGCTGGTGGGAAGTGTCATCAACACTCTGATAGCAATGGTTTGCATCCCTTCACAGACTAAACCAGAGTCAGACCATCATGTGACAGAGCACAGTGAGTATTTTGTGTTTCTGATAAATAGTACATGAAAAGGGGCAGGGGACTGACATGTTGCAAGAACTGCTGAAGGACTCTGAGGTTGCATTTAAAGGCGAAAAGACCCCAGCCTTGACGTGCTGCCACTTCAGTGTCTAAGCTGTGCTTACGGAAGAGTATTATTCCAAATATATTGATCACTGTGCCATGTAGAATTGCAACCCAGACTTGTGTCTCAGAAAAGGTGATTGTGGACTCCTTGCTGGGGGTTAGTTTGGTCTGGCAGGGGAGGAAACCCCACTGTCTCAGAGGGTTCCTCCGCATGCAGACCTGGCATCAGCTGCCAACCTCCTGCCATCGGCACAAAGCTGGAGCAGGAGAGAGGTGGTTTTTGGGTGGTGAACCTGAGCAGAGTCCCAGAGTTTCCTGCTTTCTACCCTTAACCTGTATACACAGAGTATTAACCCATATGTCCTCTTCTGCAGGCGCATCACAGTCTGGCAGCCTGTTTAGCATCAGAGAAATTCTGCGCCTGATGAAGTTTCCAGGAGTAATGGAAGTTTTCATAATCAAGGTCTTTGCTGGACTTCCCATAGGTAAATCTCACCCATTGCTGATGATTACTGATGTACTTAAAACAGGATGATGCACACTGTAGGCCAGGCTTGTCTCAAGTTCCTGAAAGCATGTTGCCTTTGATCACAGAGCAGTGAGGGTTCACCTCCTGACGTGATGTTGGACGATTTCAGGTAGTCTCAGCTACCCAGGGTCAAAACCCTGGAACTCAGTATCAAATACACTGCTTGTCATAGGCTGGCTGCATCTGGGAGTTTTGGCAAATCACTTAATCTCTCCATCCCCCCCCCACTGCAAATGTTTTTTCCTCTTGTCTGTCATTTCTCTTTGGGCTGTGAGCTCTTCAGAGCAGAAGAAAACTGTCCTCTGCCAGAAAAACTGAGGCCCTTCCTGATTTTACTTAGTGATTTTAAGGTGTATGTGTATCCTAACCTTTTTCCCAACAATTAAAAATTATTGATGTATGAGAGGCTCAGACTTTACACAGGGGACCCACAGCATGTTTCTTCCCCTGCACATTGATGGGGGTAGTTGTTCTCCTCTTCCTTACATATTCTGCTGGGGGAGTTTCATGTCATGGTAGGAACTCATTGATACCTCAGACCTTTCCCAAACCCACCTGTTTACCTGCTTCCTCTGAGTCAGTTGCTGTCCTGGCATGGTTCATATCTCCCTTTTTGCCAGATTATGTATCCCTGGCCACAATTTAATAATCTTCAGTTTTGCCTATCCTCTAACTTCTTTCCCCATACACTCAACCAGAGACAGGATTGCATGTCATCCTCATCAGTGGTGTGTAAGGACAGGGTGATGTTCTCTGCCCTTCCACACACAAAGCCTTCATGGCTCTTTTCCCACTCAGCCCAAAAAGTTCAGTTTCTCTTGATGATAATTTCAAGAACTGAGTTTTGTGCACATCATAACATGTGTGTCTCATGCATCTGAACAAACTAAGGCACTTCCCTTCCAAACAGGGATCATAAGAGGGGACGTAAGGCACCCTAGCTTTTAGACACTGCATTTTTTCCAATTTATTTTTGTCTGGAGAAGCCCCTGAAGTTTAAAGAACATGAAGCATGATTTAACAATATAATGCTAATTTGTAAACTGTAAATTCAGTTTACAAATGAAAGTAAAATTGGCTGTGGAGTGTGGCAGAATTGGAAGGGGATTGCTTTCCTGGGCTTGGTCAGGCTCATCTGTTATTCCTGGAGTTGTAGAATAACATGCAGGGAAGTAAAACATTTCTGATTTTTTCTGCCACTAGTTGTGTGTAGCTGGCAATGGTTGAGGTCAGTAATGCCAGTTTGTCCTACCTCTGCCACTGGAGACAGGATACAGTCTCAAACCACTGCTGGCTTGACCAAACAGTGCAATCTGTTTGGTTCTTAAGATAATAAACTTCTAAAACTGTACTCTAAAAAGTGTATAAAATGACAACA
This sequence comes from Chamaea fasciata, assembly GCF_029207755.1. NCBI lineage: Eukaryota > Metazoa > Chordata > Aves > Passeriformes > Sylviidae > Chamaea > Chamaea fasciata. The sequence goes on along the minus strand of NW_027094092.1, from coordinate 15,043,788 downwards.
TTTCACAGAATGAGACAAATGTTTTATGAGGGGAGCTGATTCTGGCTCATTTCTCATCTTTAAGTAGCATTCATTTCTCTGTTAAAAATGCCTGAGAATGCATCCATATGAGTTCTGCACATTAATTTCCTGTGTTTTCTCTTTTGTTCAAAGGCCAGGCAAAATGCACTTTGCTTTAGACATTCCTGCCAAAATGCAAATTCTGCCTGTTACAGAATCCATTCTTCTTTGCCCGTGGAAAGCAAAAATCCTCACTGAACCGAAATAAACGTCTCCTGCCCAAAACTGCAAGGCAATCTCTGGGCAAACAGGATGGAGACAGTGAAGCTGGGACTTAAGGCAGGCTAATAGTCTGTCGCTGAATACCTGGGAGTATTTCTGTAAGGGCAGGAGAAAGTTCACAGGAGGCATTCCTGCTGTAGCACTCACACTACAGTGAGGAGCGATTAAATTCCTAGTGACTTCTCTTTGCAGATCTCTCTTCACTTCAGGTCACTGACCAAACTGATGGCAGCTGAAAGAGGGTCTGGCCATGGCTAATTCTCTGCAGCTCACAGCTGGAGGCTCAGCTCCTCCTGAGCTCATTTACCTTTCATCTCCAGGCTGCAACTGTATAATTAATTAGATTGCCCAAATTACAGACCGTTCTCTATTTACTTTGTAAACAAGTTTGTGATATACAGCAAAGAAAATCTTTTGTTCGTTATGGATCTCATTGTTGTCTAAAATTAGCTTGTTTGAGACCGAAAGAACCTCCCCGGGAGGGCTGCAGGGCTGGGAACCTCCTCCCTGTGTTGCATAAAAGCAGAGACGTGGGCTCTGCCTCCTGCAGGAAAGGAGCTGCCAGGGATTGGACAGGCAGCAGACAGCTCCAGCACAGCCAAGTTACCTTCTCAGCTGACCTGGGAAAAGAGAGCCTCACTGCACTGTGGTAGATAAGAGACAGAAAGAAAAATAAGAGGATAAAAATATCAAATGTAACTCTCATTGACAAGAAATCACCAGGGCCTTGCAAACACTGATAAATAGCTGCTTGTATGAATCTTTGGCTGCCTAATCCCTTTGGAAAATCTAGTTTCAGCATGATTGCTTTAGCACCTGTATCCTGTTTTTTAAAGGATTTTCTTTCACATGTGAAGCAGCGTTTTGCAGTGAGCCTTAGGGCTCTGCATCCCATCGCGTTTCCAGTCCAGCGTAGGAGGGCTGTGATGAGCTCCTAGAGGCTGTGCTTGCCTCCTCACACCACCACAGGCTGCTTTCAGACATGTCACTTTTTTTTTTTTTCCCAATAGGGTTTGCACTCCTGATTTTCCTTGGAGCTTTTTGTCATCGTTACTGCATCGCACAAATCATTTCCCTGCTTTCTGCTCCATAGCCCTTGTAACTCATCCCACTGATGCCAGGTTTTCTAAGGAGTTCACCCTTTTCTTAGACATCCTCAAAAAAGGCGATGTTTCTGAGGGTATTTTATGCCATTTTCCACTTTTTTCATATTGAGCCTGTCAGCGTGGACTGAGGCTTATCATTATTTATGTGGCTCTACTCAGCTGACCTGCAGCCTACCCAGCTGGGAACCTGCTGAGGTCTTTCCATGCTCCAGTGAGCATAACATGTTTTTTTAGTTCAATCTGAGCCTCGCCTTGTGAGCTTCATCAAGAAATGTGTGATTACCAGTGGGTGAGACCACCTTAGTTGCTGAAAGAAGAGGGGCAAGGGGGTCTCCCTCCCCCAGGTAGCTTTAAGGGACCATGCAGGCACAGGGGTGACACTCATCTGAAAACAAGACCTTTACATCTCCAGGGGAGCCAGGCAGGGTATAATTCTAATTAAGGAGCACAGCCTGTTCCCCTGCTCCGAAAGAAAGCAGCTTGTTTGGAGGAGAAAGATCCAAATCTGTCTTAACTTGATGAGGGACTTCAAAGGGGAGAGGAGCTGTAGAAGCTGGAGGGAAGTACCAGGAAGAGGCATCAGGCATGTAGGAAGGCCGAGCCCCTCCTGGGTGGTACCTGCAGTGGGGTGCGGGATGAAGGGCGAGCGCCTGCTTCAATCTAATCTTCCTACAAGTGAAACCAAGTGTGGTTTTTCTTTCATTTTGTCACGTGTGCCTTTTATAAACATGTGCAACTCTGTTGCCTGATTTGGGTGTTGTGAGTAAATACTGGTATTTGCATGTTACCTTAAGCTGGCTTGAGCTGAGAGTGATTTCAAAGTAACTGGGTAACAATGGGGTGCTCTCCATGGAGGGGTGTGGTGAAGCCATAGATCTTCATGAGCCCCAGCTCCCAGGCACCTTCTCCACAGAGCTGGAGAGTAGAAGAGCAGGGTGCCCTTCCTGCCCTCCATCCCTCTCTCCCAATGCCATGGAGCCAGCTGGAGTGCAGCTACTCCTGTTGAGGGGGAGGATGTGTCTCCGGTGGGGTTGAGGAAGGCTTTCTGGCATGGGAGGGCGGTACTCCCTCCAGGCAAAGGCTTGGGGTGCCTGCAGGGAGGTCCTTGTTGCTGCAGGTGCCGCACTGGTAGTGCTGGCGTTGGGCTGCTGCATGCAGTGGAGTTGTTCTTGTTCCTTAAGAAGCCAGTCCTCCACAGTGGACCACCAGCAATCTGGAATTGCCCTCTTCATGCTTCCAGGAAAAGCTGGCAAATCCTCCCCATGCCATGTCACTTTGCCAGGCCACCAGCTGTCTTCTCAGTCCTCACACATTGCCTCCTGGATTCTATTTTTTTTTCCGGAAGGAGAGGAACACAGCTCCCTTTTTACCCAGTCCTTGTAACTCAGAGGATCTCACACGGAAAGGCAGAACTGCTAAAAGCCATCTGGTCTCTTCTCTCCCAGAAGGATCAGTGATCTCTGACAGGCACATTGTGGGGTTTCTCACATGCAGAGAGCCCCAATTTCCCACTGTCTTGCTCCATCTCAGGTGCACAAGACACTAGGGGAAGCAGCAGACTCTTACCCCACACCACACTTGAAGTGCAGTGTTTTGACATAGTATTTTTAATTTGATGGCTCTCTCTGTAGGATGGGAGCATGTGCAAGCACGCCTGTGTTTGTGTTTGGCAGTGGGGGAAACACACACTATTGTATTTTCATTTGAGATTGAGTGGACATTCTCTGTTATGCTTTCCAGAAATCACCTCAATTGAAAAGCAGATGTGGTCTGTGCTCTTTCTGTCCATACTTTCCTGACTGCTTGTGTTGACATGGCTATCAGTCCACACAAGAGATTTTTCACATGCCCCACATCGTTGCTGAGGTGTGCAGTGAAACCACTGCATCTTGACTGATGTCACTGGGCTGTTCCCCACAGTGAATATCTGAAGTCAGGCAAAAGGGGTGAGGAATCCAATCAGATTATTTTTATGGTTACAGTCTTGTCTGAACAAATGTTTTCTTGCTGTCTTAATGGTTAGCCTGGCTTCAGTGATACAAATATTTACCAGTTTATAATTAACAGCTGAAACTGCAGCCTACATAGTCACATTATTTAAAGATGAAAGTAAGGGGGATAAAAAGGTTAACATTTAAAGATTAAATTACTACAATGAGTTTGAGTAGGATTCTGCTCATGTTTATACCCAGTGCTGGCAAACCCAGGGAGAGCTACTGACTTGGACTGGTGGTGACTGGGAGCAGGGTTTGGGCTATTATATGCAGTGCAAGTGTATTGATGTATTCTTTGCATTAACCCTCCCTCCAGGTTTGTTCATGATTATGTTTTCCATCATCTCTATGGACTTCTTTGGCTTGGAAGCAGTGGAGTCTGGATATCTGATGTCATATATTGGTGTCCTTCAAATGGTAAGTGAAGTGCAAGTCCCCCTCTCAGACAGATGAGCTTGCCATACTGCTACCTAATTCACTACCTTCTGGACACATGCTCTTCCAAATCTAGGTGCATTATTGACAGGCAAATCCTAGCTCTGCCATACAGCATTTAGCTTCAAAAAGAGAAGTGACTCCAAATTTATTCTGTTCCTTGGAATGGCAAGAAATTGGAGCAAGGAATGTCCTGAAAGCTTTCTTCCCCTTGTCCCTCTTTGTGGATCTTTAAGCTCTAGAGCTACAATTTTCTTGGGCTGATATGTCCTGGGTTTTGTAACAAAACTTACATTGAAGCTAAAGTGCCTTGGCTGAGGTTTTTCCTGGTGCAGATTATTTGATTTACGTTTATGTAGAAGCACCCTGTACACTCAGGAAAACAGACAATCTTACTGGTGTTTTCACTGAAGATCCCTTCAGTGTAGAAGAACTTGTTTCTGCTGCATGGAAACAAGGATAGCAAGCTTGTGATTCCCAAAAAAGAAAACAAAACAAAAAACAAACAAACAAACAAAACAAACACACACACACAAAAAAAACAACCAAAGCACAGAAAGGTGGGTGATGGAACATGGTTAGGAGACTACCAAAATCGGTAAAAGGGAAAAGTCAGCTGAATTAGGCATTAACAGGGTCAAAAATGTGCAGTGTTGTGTTATAGCAGAGTGTTCCTTTTGGAGGAAGAGGCTTAATGATTTTGCAGAAAGAGCAGCAGATGGTTATTACCAAGCCCCAAGGTAGGAATGCAAGTTGAGCGATATCCTGAAGGAGAGTGGTCTTGTTACTAAATCCTCTTCATTTCCTGGCCATTGCCACAGAGTTCCTGTGGAATCTGGAGGAGCTTCTCATTTGGGGAATGGCAGCTTAAGTTGCTTCCTTTGTGATTTGGATTTGGCATGGTGTTGCCAGTCACTTGGGCTCTGGCCTGGTCTCACCAAATCTGGGCATCTCGGCAGAGCAGCTGGCAGGCATGGCTGTATGTCAGCATCTGGATTCTGCAGAGTAAACTGCCTGGAGCTGAGGAGATGGTGCCTTTGTCATGCCCCTCCTGTGAGGCTGGCTTTGGACTAGTTGTTTCTCGGTCCTGTGAACATCTCCCAACCAGCTGATTGCAGCCCCATCCAGCTTCTTTGGAAAGAGGACCAGTTTGCTGGTCCACAGAATGGGAACAGCGTGAAAAGTGGGGTGATCAGCAGCTGCTTTCCAAATCAAGCTTTGACTCAAACTCCATTGCTTTCAGAGGTTTTCCCTATCCTAGCCTTGTATGCTGCCTCCTAGGCCAGGATCTGCAGACATCACTCAGGGTTTAGAGGAGCCAAGTGACTGTCCCATATCTTCTTCCCCATTTGAATGCAGAAGGACTCCCCACATCTGGGCTTTTAACTTTAGACACAGCACTTAAATCCCTGTGACATACACAGAAATAAAATCTGGAGTTGCAGCATGGCTGTGGTGTGCCTGTTTAGAGTTGGGTAACGTGGGCAGCAATAGCTCTTATAAGGAGTGGTTTTGTGTTGCTAGATGGAGCTTGGACACTGCTGTTAGGTCCAGGATATCTGTCTTGAGGACACTACTGTTATGTCTGGAATATCTGCCTGCCTTCACTGCCATTGTTCCCCAGGTTAGTTTGGTTGAAACTGCTGTAGATAAGGTTACCTCCTCTGCCATGCTGGGGCACCCCACACAGAGACACAGCCCTGGAAGATATGGGAATTACAGCATCCACTCTGCTTCCTAATGGATGATCAGATGCCTGTGCTAACCAGGGGCCTGACCTTCCCAGATTCACAGAGTTTCATCCCACAGAGGCCAATCATTCGTATTGCCACAATCCAACCCAGCAGGGCCCTGCAGGCTCAGGTGCAGCATGTGCTTTGCTGGGAAGCCTTTGCCTTGGGACATTTGACACAGAAACTGGTTTTTATCAGCCAGGCAGTTTTCTTTCATACATCCTTGCAGTTTCTATCCATATTGCTAAGCCTATTCTACAGTGCATGGCTCTGGACATCAGAAATATAGGAGTGAATTGGTCATAGGGTACAAACTTTTCTTCATGTTGGTGCATTGAGGTTCACTGTCAGAACACCAAAACGGAAAGAGGAAAAAACATTCTATTTTTAAAAAAATCCCAGGACACCTGATTCTTGGTGACAGCAAAGTCATCTCCCCCGAGAGCTTGCAAAAGGCTGCTTTTTGCTTTGTCACTTCTTCTTTCCACTTTATCAGTGGCAGTTCCAAACTCTGCTCTGGTTTATGCAGGACAAGATCCTCAACGGGACCAAATTAAACTCTCCCTCCCTGGCTTTTAGATTATTTTAAGAGATTAGAATTCATGTATTTACTTTCAGGCATCTGTCTAGAACCACCCAAAGATATCTCCTGCAGATGGTGTCTGGGTTAATGTTTTATGGCTGCTTTCTGTTTGAGTTGCTCTAGTAGGCAGGGAATAACAGTGTGCTGGCTCTGTCCTGCTGAGCCCCAGAGCTGCTTTTGTTGCCTAAGCTGGCATTTCAGATGCATTTGTTTCTGCTGTACAGTGAATTGATATTGCTGAGATACAAATGCAGATTAAGGTGCAAGAGAATTCCACCAATCTGGATAGGTGAACGATGATTAATATCTGCTGACTGGCTTCCCCACTTCACTGAGTAAATGATAGCTTTATTCATAAGGAACATAATGAAATTTTCAGTGAGTTTAATCAGCCAGATACTCAGCTTTGATTTTTTTTTTATTCTTTAGTTTGCCCTTCTGTAAATCATTGTGAGAGGATTTTCCTATCCTCTTGGACTTGCCCTGAGCCCTCCTGTTAGAGGAAACCTGTCTCCCATGTTTGCATCTCCTCTTGGACTTGAAAAAGATAGTGTTTAGGGACTTCTATAGCTGGAAGGGGACATCAAAGAAATTAAGGGGGGAAAAATTTCTTTGTGCTATTGTCGTTTCTATTTTTTTTAATTAAATATTCTCAGAACTTACATATTCCTCTTACAGAAGGCAATGTTGCAGCTCCCTTTCCCAGCCCGATCAGCAATCCCAGGATGACTCAAATAGTGATGGTGTCTTCCTGCCTTCCTCTCCCACCCCAAGGATATTATGCTCCAATTGCTTAATCTAGTTTTTCAGCTTCCCAACCTCATTTGACCTGCTGTGGTGAGAAGTGGCCAAGGCACTGTAAGAATCTGTTTCTCCTCATTCCTCTCATTCAAGCCAACTGCAGAAGTACCTAGAGAGGAGATTTCGAGAGACTTTGAGTCAGTCCACCTAATTTTAAGTAGGCAACTCAAGTTCTTTGTCATTGCTATCTGAAACAGCCCTTTGCATGGGGAATCAGCACAGAAACACAGACCCTGCAGGAGGTGAGGTGTTTGCCCTCTTTGCAGTTGGAGGATGTTAGCTTAGACACACCACTAATTCAGGCATCACCTGAGGGATCCCATCCAGAGCTCCTCAGTCTCACTTCAGCCTGTGGTGATCATCACCTAACAGCAGGAAAAGTGTGGGGCAGGTGAAAGTGCAGTGAGGGTGGGAAGGGGGCTCGTGTCTGGGTCAGGACACAGCCAGGCAAGGTCAGAAAAGAGGCTGTGGGAAGGCAGTGAGACAGCATTGAGAGAATGAACTGTCCGATGAGGACACAGAGTTGTAGCGTAGAAAATGAAATATGACCGAGGCTGGAACGGACGGAGAAATGAAAGTAGCACGCGGGGGTAATTCAAGCAACCCAGGTCTCTGCAGTGGTTCGTGAAGCACCCTGAAAGTGTGGGGCTGTCTGATGAGCTGGGGCTGTGCCAGGTGAAGAGAAGTCATGTGGGAGATAACAAAATGAGGAGAGGAAGGCAGACAGCAGGAGAGCTGCCTCTGCACCAGGCAGCTGCACTGCAGACATTCCCTTGCTCATGATGTGCGTGAAGCATCTTTATCTGATCACTGATCACTCCAGGCAAGAGTTATGAGAGCCCATCAGGGACACAAACCCTCTGTCCTCCAGGGCTGGGCTCCCAGAGTCCTCTCATCTGAGAAGCCATGTGAATGAAATTTCCCTCGGAGTCAATGCCTGGCAGTGTGAAATGCCATTCAATCTCCCTCTAGAGAATATTAATTTCATAATGGTTTAAAATAATTCAATTTTGAGTAATGGGCTGAAATGAACCTAGACTCTTTATTTATTTATTTTAATTTTTTTTTCTTTCTTTCTTTTTCTTTTTTTTTTTCTTTTTTTTTTTTTCCTGGAGTTTGCAAGTGTGATAGCATGGAGACCTTCCAGGTGTAGTATGTGGCTTGGAAAATGCAGCTGGAGGATTAGGCAAGTGAAATATCTGGAGTCCCTGGTTGATATCTCAAGTCACATCTGATGCTTAGATTTCAAACCACAGGAGGGGGTGGGGGAAACTTTCCTTTAAGAACTTTTTCTCAAAAAAAAAAAAAAAAAAAAAAAAAAAAAAAAAAAAAAACCAAAGCAAAATGCACCAAACAAAACTCTGGGTGGGACAAAGGGGTAGATATTTATAACCCTGAGGATCAAGAAATCATAAGACATCTGTTCTATTTACTGCGTTTAAATTTGTATTGTTATACAAACTCCACCTCTAGCTGTGCAGCTTCTGGAGGGACAAGTTGGTACGGAGTGATCCTGAAAAGATGAGAGAGATTCCTGGAGGAGAGATTTACATTGTGTATCATCTTATCACCAGTCTGTCCCTCTCGCTTTTTTTTTTTTTTTTTTTTTTTTTCTCCCCTGCACAGCAAAAGAGATGATTAAAGAGCCGGGGATTTAATTACAGCCAGGTATGCCTAGGGGGAAAACCCACTTTGTGAAAGGACCTTGCAACAACAAACAGAAAGTTCTCCAGTTTCCTCGCTTTGAAGGATTTATATCTGTGGAGAGGGGTGGGCTGGAGGGGGAAAGAAAGCGATTAGGCTGGAGTTTGCAAAACACACCATCCTCTTCCCCCTGTTGGGCAAAGTGCTGCCTTCAGCAGTTTGGTCCTCACCGTCAGCCCTCCCTCCAGTCCCACCGTCCTCCCGCTCCTCCCACAAGACCTGAACTACTCAAGCCATTTCAGGCATCGCTGTGTCAGTAAAACAGCTCCCTTCCCCCCCAGCCGGGGCTGTGCACCACGTTCAGCCTGTGCAGAAAAGCCCCGGCATCGGTTTGTGCTGACCCCCGTGTCTGCCCCAGCGGCTCCCTCCCCAGGCGCACAGGCTCCCCGCCTGGGAACTGCCAGCCGGCACAATTTCAAAGGCGAGATACGGGTGCAGGGCGTGGGAGGCGGCTTCTGATGTGAATCATGCTATCTGTGCTAGCGATGGGGCCCTGCATCTTCTCTGCGAGGCTGTACCAGCTTATCAGGCCTGCTGTGTCTGCCTCTCCGACCTTCTCACAGCTCTTCATTTCCAAGCTGTCCGGTGAAAGGGAACTTTTCTTTTGTTGCTGGGCTCTGTCTGATAGGTGCTGATGGAAGAATCTTTAGCAACAGTCCCATGAGCGCAGGGGACCAGCTGAGCACCTGCATGACTCCTCTGACCTCCACAGGTGAGGTCAGCTCCTTGCAGGTGCCAGTCAGCTCAGCAGCAGCTCCGTGCAGCAGGGCTGGTGCTTCAGAAGTCTTCCAAAAACTGACACCTTGGACTTTCAAATAATTTCCATCCTGCAAGGGGTCCCTGCAATTTGTTAGAGGTTAACAGTCAAATTGGCCTTTCTGAGCAAACGGGAGCAGCTGTTTTCCCAGAAACCAAATGCAGTGAGAGAGGCAAGAGAATATTGTTCCATGTGATTTGCTGGACTACTGTAACAAGTCCCCAGCTTGGTGAATCCAGAAAATGATGAACAGAGATTTGGCTGTTCTTATGCATTTATTGGGAGACTTATTTGCCTTTAAAGAAGGAGAGGGGGGAGGAAAAAAAGATGAGATGGTTTTTCCTGTGACATATGTACACAGCCACAGGCAGTGCCTGTTATTTCACTTGCAAACAATTTCCTCTCTCTTTTGTTTATTGATGGCAGAAGGCATTCCATCCAGGTACACTGGCTCTTCCCCGACTTCAAAGGAGGTCAGGTTACAAAGGCAAGCACCATCCAGGCAAAATATAATGCAGGAGAGCAAGGCCCATCTCAGTCGATCTTCAAGGGGAGTTCATGTGCAAGGAAACAGTCCAGAACACACCAGTAAGAATAAAAAATAAGGATACACTCCCATTTATCAGCTACCAAAGCTTGTCCATGGCCAAGTCACTTGGCATATCCCCGCTACCTCCTGGTAAACAGGCAGCACATGTCCAAAATCTGACATGGGAGAGTGCACATGAACCACCTTTCGCCTTCCCAGATGTGCCTGCAGAGGCAGGTGCTCATGCCAGCCCAGGAGCTCTGCACTAAGGGAAAATTGCAGACTGGAAGTAATGGGTTTTCAGGTCTAAATTCAGACTGGAAAGTGAGGTCAGAGTTACTGGTGACTGGAAACATTATCCAGCACCTAAATCAAGGCTCTGTGTCCAAAATCAGGATGATTTGATGATCCCAGGCCTTTCCTGCCTGGGACTAATGGCTGGATCAGCAGTGCCCATGCTGGGGAGCAAGGCAGGCAGCCCAGATAGCCCATGGGGGACTGCCATCTGTGCAACCTAAGGATTTCTGCCCAGCCCCAAGGGGAAAGCAGGTGACTTGGGCTCATTCTTGCCCTTGGAAAAAGTCCCCTTGCCAAGCTGGTTGATTCAGCAGTGATGTTTTACCTTGTGCTTGTATTGCCACAGCCTAACTGGTGGGAAAACCCACGGGGAATGCCAGCATTGGCATGAGGACCATCCCTCTGCTCTGCTGACTCTGAGGACAGCTCATTCTGCACATCTCCAGGTCCTGCCTGCTCAGAGCCTGTCTCTGCTGCACTGGTGCTTGTTGCCTTCATGCAGGGTGCAGTGATGGCAATGTTTTTGGGAACGCCACTCCCATGGCCATCAGACCAGGGATGTTGCTGATGATATACCGTAATGACTCAAGGAAGGGCAGGGACTGGGCTGTGCCTGTACGGTGAATCCCAATAAAATATGCCATTCAAGTCTGGGCAAATTGGGAAATGTTTCCTTTCCTCCAATGGCTCAGCAGAGCCGAACTGGGGTTTGGGTGATGCCACCCTTGAGTCAGTCCATGCCCTGTGACATGGCTCAGCCCTCATCCCATATGACTCAGCACAGCCCCAGCTGTAGGAGGGACTGGGAAGTTGCAAAAAGTTAATGAGGATTCTCCCTTTTTGGAGTGCTCAGCTTAATGGAGCGTCACTCAGTGGCTTCCCCACCCACCCCTGGAGTAGGAGCTGCTGGGACTGGTATCAGCCTCCTCTCATGGCAGGGCTTTTGGTCAGGATGACTCAGGTCACTCTAGGCATTGTCCAAGCCTCGTGCCACAGCAGGTCCACTAGTGTCCCGGAGGCCTTGACAGGTGACATGAGCTGGGAAGGACACGCAGAGCCTGTGCCAGTGTCACGCGGCAGCTGGGCACACGTGAGCCACGCTCTCAAGCCCTGGCCAAAGGCAGGGACAATGACAAAAAGGAGGCAGGAGCAAGAATGTCTTCTTGGTGTCATGTGCCCTCATGTCAAAAATCCTTTGTGCTCTGAAGCAAAGTGAAGGGTTGAATTTTGATTGTTTTCCATTCAGTTGTATGCTGTTGGATGTATATTAATTTTGTAGCTATTGTTCTTTATGTCAAGTTCATTTTCGCTCTATTGCTATTTGCTTTTTTTATTTTCCCAGAGTGGTGATTATAGATTAACATTTCCTTTCTGTTTAATAACTTATTTTCTCATTTATTTTGCACTCATTTCCTTTCAGCCGACTTTAGGTTTCTGCCTCAGGACTAACACAACAAGGCTGAGTGTAGCGTAGTGTCATTCCTGGTTCAAGCAGTTTTCTCCAGGATGGACTGCCCCAGAAACAAAGCCCACCAAAGACACCAAACAAAGCATTTTGAACTAGAGCTCTTCTTTCAAGTCAGAGGGGTTTTAATTGGGATGAAACAAACCCTTTCAAGGCAGGGAAAACACAGTAGTTTCCTATCTGTCTCTTACCTGAATTGCAGTCGGTCAGACTTTTTTACCGTGATCTCTTCCAGCCTCTCTACTCTTGTGTCCACTTGGGCCAGGATCAACTGTAATATGGGAGATGCTGAACAGATAAATAAAAGATGGAATCCTTGCTCTGAAAAGTGCTGGCAAAGGCACATATCTTCTGAGATTTTAATATTTTGCTCTTCCTTCCCTCCCTGCCTCCCCAGTTTTTGTTTAAAATCTGTAGAACCAGTTCTCCATCCTTTACATCTGCGTGTCCTGCTGAGACTGGATATTAGCATCTCCGTCATACTTGTTTCCTGCCTAAAAATTATGAACCACCCAATTTGTATATTTATAGTTTAAAATAATGGCAAGAGAAGGTACAGACATTTTCCTGCTCTGCTTACAAGTGTACAGTTTTTCTTTGGGGAGGACTTGCCAAGAATGAAGACCGTACTATTAACTGTATTTCACAAACACACCACAAGTTGTTTCTGCAAGCGTTTTTAGAAAGTTTCAGTCACTGCTGCTGAGTAGGCAGTGATGGTAAACTCAGGCATACACCCTGAGTAAAACTCCCAGCTGATGGGATGGATCTCTCCCTAGAAGGCAAAACACTTGAAATAATGGATCACGCCTTCCAGTCATTTACTGTGGCAGTGAGGTTCTTTTTAGTCAAAGAATCCCCAATGGAAGAACCTGTTTGCTTGAAGAAAGTAGCAATTCTCTTTTGAGTTTGTTTAAATTATTATATTATATGAGGCTTAATGGTGATTATGTGTTTCTTTGCCAGGTTGTCCAGGGTTTGGTGGTTGGGAAACTCTCTAAACACTGCACAGAGATGACCCTGCTCAGACTCAGCGTCTTCGTCTTTGCCGGCGTGGGCCTAGGCATGGTAAGGCGGGTGGGAAATCACCCACAGTGTCTTAAATAACGTCACAGGCAGTGACACAAGGTCTGTTACACCTGGCGGTGAGCTCTGCCCCTGGAAATGCCACCTCTGGCTCTCTCGGGTGGTCTTCAGGGCAGGGAAAACCAGCTCTCCTGGGCCTCTGCGCAAACAGAGCCGCGCTCAACGTCAGCATTGCGCCAAACCATGATAAAGAGCCGTGTGAGTAATAGTTATGGGGATTAAAAAATATATTAATCTTGAACAGAAACTCGCTAAGTCCCTCCTGAGTCACCGGATTTGCACAGAAATCCTGGCCTGGTCTTGTCAGCGACTGCACTTCCTGGACTACCCAGAAAGCAAATGAAGATTACGGTGGGGAAAAATCATTGCAGTTGTATATTGCAGTGAGAGAGCAGAGGTTGTGCACTCTCCTTCTGGGGCTTCATTTTTGTCTAATCCCCCAACATGAAAGTATTGGGGGAAGGAGGTAATTTTGTTCCAGCAAGGCAGTAATTTTGTTCCTCCATTTTGGGATAAGTGGTGTTAGCTGTTGCTGGTTGTGTCCGCATGGGCGACGGTTGATGCCAATGTCAAACAGTAATTGGAAAACTGAGTGGATGTAGGTAGCTCTGCTGGGAACTGTGTTTGCTCAGATGAGCCATGTTCAGGGCACTGACAGCTCTGCCCAGGCCATGGGGATGGAGGAAAGGTGCTCACAGTCCCTGTCAGTGCAGTGGACCCAAAGGACAATTGGGCTGCATCAGCCTTTCAACATTCCCTGCAGGATTTGGCCTTGAGCCTTGCTGCCAGGACGCTGGTGCTCCCACTGCTGCAGGGAGGATGAGTGCCATTCACACAACCATACCGCAGCCGTGGGGAGGTCAGGGCCATGTCCTGGGGGGTGCAGAGGTTTGTGGTTCCCAGCTACATGGATGAGACGAGGCACCTACACACACCTTAGCTAATCTGAGGCTAAATCATGTCTGAGATGAGGCTGCGAAGGGAGGATGGGTGCAGACCAAGGGCTGGCTGTGCAGATGGAGCGTGGTTCCTCCCCCTGGGCTTTTTGAGGCTCCTGGGGATTCTGTCAGGTGTAGAATGCTTGGGAAGGCTCTCTTCCAACTGGTGTAATGCTCTTTTGGCTGAAATCAATATGCCCCCTTAACATGGGACATCTGCACAGAGCTTGATTCTCCTGAGCATGGCCTGGGAAGGACTTTGAAAGTCCCACCACTGTTTTTTGTTCATGGGTGGGAGCAGTTAGGTGGGACCAAGGTGGACCTGGCCCGTCTGGAGAGATGAGCATCCCCAGCCAGGCGCAGGGCAGGTGCTGCTGGGACTGAATCCCTGTGCTGAATCCTGGTCCCATGGGAGTCATGCAGAGCAGCAACGTGAATTATATGGCTTTTGTGCACTGAGGTGTCACTGACCTCCAGGGAAGGCTGGAGGCAGGTGGAGCTGGCAGAGAAAGCCGCAATGGCAGTGTAGGGGCGCACGGGGCAGCACAGATGTCCCAGTGGAGGAAGGCTCACATTGGCTGCACAGGGAGGAGAGGCAGGAGCCAGGAAAGGAAATCATCTTAAAGCTGGTAATTATGCCAAGCCCAGAGGGCTGTGGACATCCTGACAGCACGGGCCTGGGGACAAGGGTCAGCAGTGACTTCCCATGAGAACTATTCATAGGCAAATGCAGCTGCGATCCTCTTTGCCGGGACGCCTTGTTACAAAGCGCTCTGTCCAAGTGACTGCCAAGAAAACATCCGCTTTGCAGTGGCTTTCTGTCTCGGTGGGGAGGAGTGCTGTCACAGCAGCAGCCCCAAATGCAGAAGTTATTGGGTGAAGCTTTTAATCCTTCACAGCTGCTGATAGAGGAGCATCCCACCTGCTGTGCCCTTGCAGCATGTGGCCTCCAAACGCAGCAGTTCCCCTCCCCGAAGGATGGAAGTAAGGAGAAAGACTAGCTGTTAATAAAAGACACTCCAGAACACATCCTGATATCACAGGGAGGGGAGGTGGGCTGAAGCCTCTCTGGAAGGCTGGCACAAGCTGCAGCTGGGAACAGGCTGCAGGATGTTCCCAGCAACAGGCAGCTGGAGAAGGGAAGGGGTGGGCTGGGAGCTCGGCAATAACACCTGGATAAGGAGAGGATAACCAGTGTCTGATCCGCAGATGTGAGCTGGGAGAGTGTGGGCAGGGCTGTAGGAGGGCTTGGCAGTTGTGATGGGGAAGTTTTTCCCTTTGTCTGAAGGCATGGCTGTGCTTCATCCTGCCTCACTGCCTGCATTTCCCAGTCCCAGGCATTTGTTTTTTGAGTTGTCTGCTAAGACTCCTGATTCTGCCTCTCACCTAAAAAATGCTTTCAGATCTGTTCACCTCAGAAAAACCACTCACCACCCAGCAGCTGAGGAGTAACAAGGATTGGGCTCTGCCGGGCTCGGTTCTTCCTCAGCCCCAGGGAAATGAGGAGCCATTTCCCCTGGTTTTATAAGAGACACAGATATGCCTCTGCTCTTTTCTGCTCACATGCTCCAGCCCATGCGGGAGGCTGTACAAAGCGGAAGGGATTAAAACTGATTTTTTCTATGAGCTCTGCAATGTTGTCCTGCAATGACATTTGCCCTAGCAAGGAATTACTCGACTGCCTTTTGTTTATGTACCAAATACCTGTTCCTCTGTCTTTGTTCTCTGATTCCTTAATCAGAAGCACCTAGATCTTAACCAAAATGTAGGCAAAGAGCCCCTTTGAGGAGAAAAACCTGGCTGTGTGTGACTCTGGAGGGGAACTAGGAATAAACCTCAACATTTCCAAGTCATTAGTGAGCAATGTCTCTGGGCTCCTCCATCTTCTGTAGCCGAGAGGCAGGGACCAGATCTTAGGACAGAGAACTCCAGAGAATGAAACTTCTGGCTAAACCAGTGACAGAAATATTCTCCAGCCACAATAACACACCTTGAGACATGGGTTAGAGCAGGAGACTTGGAATAAAGGGGGAATTTCCTTTCCATGCCCCAGAGAAATCCATTCATTTGACCAGCAGGGCTTGTGAATGAGCTGGGAGCTGCTCCAGCCCTACAGCTTAGGGAGCCTCACCGCTTTTGTTTCAGCATTAAACAGCTGGAGGGATGTCTCCACTAAGAATATGTGCAATAACAAAATCATTACTCTCCCTAATTATGCTCGCTAATGTGCACTCATGGCCAGAAAACCTATTCCAGATTATTGAATTCGGTGAATTTATTAGCAGGGAAGCAGCAGAACAGGATTAGGAATCCCAAAGGTACGGTGTTACATAATGCACCGTGCTCATTTATTTTGACAGGCTCGGTTTAGTTTTAATTATTTATGATAATGAACCAAAAAGCCTTCTCTAGGCTGTTTTGTATAAGTAATGGAAGCTTCCTGAAGTACACCACATACATCTGCTCTTCAACATTTCCTCGGGAGTTGGGCAGAACACAGAAGACAGGGGGAAGGGTGCAGGGACATCGCTAATTCCCAGATGCTAAAAATACCCACAGCAGTGCCGGGGAAACGTGCCGCCAGATTGTAGGGTATCGTTTGTTCTGCATGCTTGGAATATTCACTGCAGACAAATGGCAGGCTGTGAAAGACCCCACAATGGCCAAAGTCGCACCACCATGTACCATTTGTGGCTCCCACCATTTCCCTAAGCCATGGGTTTGACTCGTGATTTTCTTCCAGATTGTTTCTTGCCACAAAGTCACCGTTTGTGCTCTCTAATGATGTGTGGTCTGTCGTGTCCTGTCCCTTAGGCCCTGATGAAGACGGTGTGGCACTACTGCATCATTGCGGTGCCACTGGTGTTTGCCTTCAGCATGCTGGCCACCATCACCGACAGCATCCTCACCAAGGCTGTGCCCTCCTCCGACACTGGTAAGACTCAGCAGAGAAGGTTAGACTGGTATTTTCTCAGTTTTGAGTCCATTGGGCACTTCCCAGCTCCCACCACAGTTATGGAGCACTGAGGCATCAGGAGCACTGGGTGAACACCTGGATCTGGCTGGGCACACGATGGGTGCTGGCAGGGCAGGTGAATGGGGCTGGTGGGGCTAATACAGCATGGACTTGAACAACCTTGAGCAAGCATCCCACAACCCAGTGATCCCAGTCCTGTGCTGCCTGCTGGCATCCATAGTGATGGGCACAGAAAGGGAAAGCTTTCACAAACTCTTTTCCATGGGAAGCCGAGGTAGGTTAAAAAAAAACCCAAAAAACACTGCTCTTCCACTGTGACAGTGTCAGAGAGGGCTGCTTGTTCGCACCGCTTAACTTAAGGTATCTCAGGAGGGGATTCTGGATTACTCTTTGCAAACATGCTTTGCCTGATGCAATAATTGCCCCTTCTCTGTTTTGGCCTTGTTTCAGTCAGAGTTCCTGTACTTCTCTGTGCAAGACAGCAGTGGTAGACACTTAAATCTTTATACCTGGGGCTTTAATTCTGTTGCAGAAGGAAATATGCCTACATTACTGTCATGGGAGCCTGGCTGAGTTTGTGTGGGGATGGAGCTGGCTTAACCCGGTTTGATGTCTTTTGCTCAAGCCCTTCCAGGGTTTGCTCCCAGAGCAGGTACCCAGGAGTGTCTCTGCTTTAGCTGAGGCTTTCTGGGATGCCAGTCTGCACCCTTCACCTTCCCCAGCAGCTGTCTGAGCAGATACCTCTGCGCAGACCCTACCAAGAACGGGAGCTGTAGTTTGCACAGCCCATTAGTGAAGTTTATACAGCACTTTTGAGATGCTTCTGGGTGATGTGCTTTTGTGAAAATCACTTCAGTAGTTTATTTGTAGAGCTGACCCACTACATCTCCTACAAATGCTGGGAGCCTATGATTTTCAGGCGGGATATTTCCACCTGTGAGGACCATTTATCCCCAGACTTCCCCTCCCTGGGAAGAGTCTCAGCCCCTCTGCTCAGCCAGGAAGAAAATTTGCTGCTTCATGACTTGGAGCGATGTTCATGTGAAGGAGCGCCAGGGGGAAGGGCACGAAGCGGCTTTGGGACATACAACCAAGCTGGAATTCATCCAGGCTCTTCTCAAAGGGGTTTTGTGAAGAAAACCAGAGCAGCGCTTAGCTTTTGGAGCCCTGAGGCAAACTTTGGTCAGAGAGGAAAATGGGTTTAGTTGCCTCACCCTGCTCCCTGCTTGCACATGTTGTTAGGCCAGCCTGTGCCTTGGTGGAATGGATGGTCTCCCCATGGTGGAGCAGGACTGCAGGGCAGGATGGAGGCAGGCTGCAGAGCGGTGCAGATACTAGGGAGCAGGTTGCAGGTCATCGGGGGATGCCATGGGCTACTGAGGGCTTTCCCCTGCCTGTCCATCCTGAGCTGATGTCATGCCAAGTGCTAATACAAATGCAGAGTTACAGCTGGCTCAAAACTGGGCATGCCACAGAGGGACGCTCTGGCACAGAGTGTTCTGGCACTGGGGGAAAACCTTGTGTCTGCCACTCCTTCCTGGCCCTCACCTTTCGAACTGTGCTTTTTTTTCCTCGCAACATTTCTGGGGGAAGAGGTACTAATGGTCCTGCACTTGTTTTGGATGTAGCGGGCAGGGGCCGGGGCGAAGGCAGGAATGCCTGACACAGCAGAGCCGGCAGGCTGCCTTTCCACAGCAGCTGCAGCAGTGACGGCGTGGGTGTCTCGCCGAGAAATGCAGCCATTAAAATGCCTGCCATCCATCCCTGGCCGTGGGTGGCACCCCGCAAAGGCTGCTCCACCCATACAGCAGCCTAGAGGCTGCGCCTTCCTCTGTGAACCCCAGGCCAGCTCCGCAAAGAGAGGTTTTTTGGTGGCACATTAGAATCCCTGACTAGGAGCATGGAAATCTGGTTTGCTGTCACTGCGTTGAAAACTTCAGCACTTACTTGCAACAATTTTTATCTAACGCAAGGAAATCGCACATTGAGTATTTGCCTTTGGAAGCATCACTTTTGAGCCTTGTTGCTCTCTTTTCCGGATGTTTTTGGTCAGCTTCCAGCCTGTAGAACCCATGGTGGTTTTTCTTTGGGTCAGGAAAAGGCTTCCTGAAGGAGCTGGAGTCTGGGCTGAGCTCAGGTGTCCATCTCAGCACGGGGCTGGGATGGATGGGGCGTTGCAGGAGTGTAGCCTGTCCGCCCTGGCTACACACTGACTCACCCATCCTTGCATTTTAAATAGGGATCTCAGAAAGAGAGCAGTGGGAGGAGGCACGGCACCATCCCTTGCACCCATCAGCCTGCTTTAGATCCGATCCCAAGGTCACTTCCTTCCAAGGCTGATGAGTTTGGCTTTTGAGTTTGAGTTTTTGCTCGCTGTCAAAGCTCAGGCTTTGCGCTGAAGCAAAGGTAGCAGAAATGATTTAATTAGTTTCCCTTTGACTTTTTTTTTTTCCCCTTCATCTTCAAAGGCAGGAAGAGAAAATTCAGCCCCACACGCACGTGCTGCTCAGCTGGATGCATGAGCTGGTGGGAGGGCAGCCCTGAGCCCAGGGGGATTTGCATTCACACAAGCACTCCTTGTCAACCCTAGTCCTTCCCCAAGAATGGAGGTCTTGTTCCTGCGCAGATCCCCCCCCCGTTCCTGAGGGAGGGAGGCAGGAAGCCCAGTAGAGCCTCTGTGCGTAACGGGCCCATGTGTCCTGATTTTATTTGTGCATCAGAACCTGGGGAGGAGAGTTTGCAGCCAGGCAGGGCTCAGGGCATTGAATCCCCCAGCTTTGCTTGAGCTTTGCGGGTTCAAAGGCAGCCGCTGGCGACAGTGACCTAATGGTTAAACCCGATTGCCCCATGGGTGTGTGGCTGATCTGGGCCAGCCCCATCATCTGAGCGAGGCAACAGGATGTGAGTTGGAAAGGAGTCGCCCGTCTTGGACAGCCGCCAGCACCCAGCCCTGAAACCTGCGGGAGCAGAGGAGATCTGGGATGGGAGGGGAGGATGGGCTCCCAGCCGGCACAGGTCATGCCAGGTATGGGAAAAAGGAACGGAGAAAAGCTGGAGAGGGAGAAAAAAGAGCAGGGAAGGTGCAGAAGGTGGGATAGCTATGACGAAGGAGGTGAGCGTGTGCATTCACAGAGCTGCGCGAAGCAATGCAGGAAATTTTCTGCTGATGCGCTGACTTGTCCCAGTTAAAGGTCTTGCCTTAAATGAGATCTGTCACATGTGCAGCTTTGCCACAGAGCTATGGCCACGCTGCAGAGCGGAGATTTACAGTGTCCCAAAGCCTGAGGGCGTCTGACATGAGGGATCTAATTTAAGCCCATTAAACAGAAATTATCTTTCTCAGCAACACGTTGGAGAAGTGCACAGGGAGAGCCCGGCCTTTTAAGACAATGGATTTCTGCTCCAGAAAAAAAAAAAAAAAAAAAAAAAAAAAAAAAAAAAAAAAAAGGAAAGGGGAAAAAAAGTGCCTCCTCAATCATAAGAGCCAGTTTGGCAATTGCACGTAGTAATTAGTTTAATTCAAATACCTGGAGGGGAAAAAATAATTGCAAAACCTGCCCAGAGAGTTTGGTGGTTGTGGGATGGTTCCCATTGGCAAAGGGTCAAGGCAAGGTCCCACCCATCGCCTTTGTGTTCCCATGTGTGGGAGGAGCACTCGGCAGCGCTTCCCGGGAGATTTCCCTCTCCGCATGGTTACACCCTTGGCTTGGGCTCATTGCACAAGTATTTTAAGCACGCTGATAAAAGCCGGGCAGTCGCTGCCCGGCATTACACGAACACCTGGCTGCCTCTTCTCTCTGGGAGCTGGGGATCATCTCCCCGTGGCTGCCCACGTTAAATATCATGCTCTTACTCCACTTCTAACATATAGGACAGCATTCTCCTCATCCTTCCCGGGTGTGTGCTGACAACACCTCAGCATGTGTCTTAATGGAAAACTGATAGTAAAAAAATAATTGCAAAGATCATTTCAGAGCTGGGCACCAGTTTATTGAATATGATGTCAGCTTGCTGTTCCTCCCAGAGTTGGGAGCTAATGATTTGCCAGCTGGTTAGGTATTTTCTGCTCCTCTGAACATGACAGCTGTCCTAAACAAAGACTGCAGGACAAAAGAGCATGACTTGGGGTGTGTGGGACAGGGGATGTCCTGGCCATCCATCTGCACGTGGAAAAAACCTCGCCTTTGCCAAACTGGAGGTGCTTCCCCATCCGCTGGGTTCCTGTTAAGGATGCAAATGTGAGGGCTGCTGAAGGGGGAACCGGCCCAGCCGGGCGGAGGGCTCGCATATCCATCCAAATGGAAATACCCGCTCTTTCTGCAAAGGGGGTTGGGGGAGTATCTCAAGGGGGTTCTGTCTTCTTTATCTGTGGTTTTATTTATTTATTCTTAAAGACCTCGTTAGGTCTACCCCTCTCACTCCTGCTAGAGAGCTGTTTCTCTGTTTCAGACTAGAGAATAAATGGCAGTAGTATCTTGGGTGGAGCAGCGCCTGCTCAGGTAAATTAGGAGATTGGAAGAATCTGTGTGATTTGCTAGGAAGGCTCAAACATAACCGTAGAAATTACCTCTCCATCCCTAATCCCATGCAGTAGTTACCAGCCCTGCCAGGTGTGATATTCAGCAGCACCTTCTGGTGCCAAAGGCATCCCTGGACCCGGTGATGGCAGCGGTGAGCACCCACCTTGCCTTTTGGGCAGTGCTGTGATTGCCCAGACCACTCAGGGAAGAGCTGAGCTGGCTCATGGTGGTGGAAACTGGTCCCCCTGCTTGCAGGAGTCCCTAACCAGAAAAAAATCCTAATTGGACCACTATAAATTAATGCAAGAAATTATTTGAAGCGATTTGCTACTACTGCAGGGGAGCAGCATCAGGGATGAAGGGGATCTTGTGTGCTCTTCTCTGCTTTTCCATGCTGGGACTTGCTCTCACCCTGTGTGTCTCTGCCATCTCTCCTAGGTGCCATGCTTGGGATTTGCGCCTCAGTGCAGCCCTTGACCCGGACGGTGGGTCCAACCATCGGTGGAGTTTTATATAAACAATTTGGAGTCTCCTCCTTCGGTTATTTACAGCTAATGGTCAATTTAGGTTTGTTTGTTTACCTCTGGAAGAATAAAATCCCACTGGGAGAGATGAAAAGCCAATAAAACAGTCACAAGAAAGTAACGCCCTTATTTTTTTTCCATAGAAATAAATTCTTGAGTTTTATTTTTGATTCCATAAACCTAGAATAAAAGAATTCTAACAATCCTTCCGTTTTGTCAACATTTGTATCTAGAGTAAGGGACAGATCAGTTTGCAAAGGTCTTGGAGCCACGCTGAAGCAACTGGGGGCCATGGGACCTCTGGAGCTATCGGGTTCCTCTCATTTCCCCCCGACAGCAGTGGCTCTCTTGGCAGGCAACAGCCCCCAACCCTCAGCTGTTGTCAGGCAGCATTCCTGCCTGGATTCACTGAAACTGAAGGGATTAGGAGCCAGTGCCTTTGATCTGGTTCGGCCTTTTGTTTCAGTGCCCTGAAATGGTACCAAGAAAATGGGGGGTAAAACACATCTGCTTTTGAGTGTTGTTTTGCTGCATTAAATACCTCTCCAGCATTCTTGGCTTAGAGGGAGCACTGAGGCCAAAGGCTTTCAAATGCTGTGGCCAGAGGTTTGCGACATCTACAGCTCAGTCATGTGCAGCCCTGCCTCTGCACAAGCTGCCACCGACGAGCAAGGAAGATGCAAAGCCCTGTTGTACCACGCTGCAGTGCCAGAGCCTCCCCGCCGCTTCCAGAATCTGGGCCAGACCTCCTTCCAGGTTTTCCCCCCCGCCCCGTACTGAGCCTCTCTTGCTCTTACTACAGGCTTATGTAATTATATATTTTGCAACTTCCTCTAGTACAAAGTCTCCTGCAAGAATTGCTGATATTGGGAAGGGGAAATTACCTGCTGGAAATGACCAACTTCGGAGCAAGTACTTTGCGTGCTACGCTCACGGTCCTGACTGCCAGAGTTGGGTCATGTGCTGCAGCATTGCTCTTGAGGAAGCCCAGGTTAGTGAGGATTGAGCCCCATAAAAGAAAACTTCCGCACTTTTATCCAAAAAGTCAGCTGATTTTTTCTCCGAGCTTCTTGGTCTGGGTGCTATAGGAAAAGAGCCTGCCTCCATTCCTTCAGTTATCCTGGAGAAATTTAACTCTGTCTAGAGAATGCAGAGGTGAAGCAAGAGAGGAGAGCAAGTTCAGCTTGCTTTGCTACAAAGCTGAGGAATCCATGGAGCGTTGGCGCTCTTATTCCAAAACCAAGAATCCAGTTTTGTGCCTTAGCACGGCACCAAGGGGGCTAGGGGAGGACGCAGGGCATTCACAAAGAGCAGCGTTTTCCCGTGGCAGGGAGCTCCTGCGCCTTCTGCAGCTGCCCTTACCCGATTTTATGGGAAAGAGCTTCTAGAGGAGCACCTCTGCAAGCTGTGGTAGGCTTTTCTGTCTCCACCACTGACCAGAACTGAACCTCAACACACTTCCCCTCCCTGGTTGGGAGACAAGGTCAAACACAAACGGGTTATCTGGGCTTTCTCCACCTCCCACTGCCCAGTCCAGAGCACCAAAAAGCCAAGCCTTACCCACTCTTTTTAAGCCACTTCACCACTGCCATATCCACAGATATGCCTCAACAAAAGTTAATGCAGCCCAGAGTACAGTAATAAAAAGTGAACATTTCAAGTAATTTATTTGGAATGGACACATTAATGCAAAAGCAATATTAAGACCGTAACTGCTGAAAGACATTCAACAAAATAAATACAAATATAGATACTACAAATAATTTAAACTGTGTTTAACACCACCAGTCAGTGTTGAATCTTCCTTGCATCTCATAAATAGAAGATAATAGTTCACAAAGCTGTGCCACTCAAAACACGTGGACGCTCTGCTAGAAGTCCTGTACGAAAGTCTTTGGTTTTTCTTTATGCATCTCAGGCAAAGCTCAGGGCTCTTTGCTCAGCAGCCACAACGGGCTTGGAGAAAACCAAGCTGTTTCCAGCTCTCTTCTTTGCTTTCCTTCATTGGTACCCTGTCCCATTTCAGTCCAAGACACTCGATCTGGTTTATCGTCCAGTGGTATGCTCTAAAAGTAGCAAGAGGAAATGGGTTAGTTAAGCAGCACAGCAAGGCACAGGAGAGGAAAAAAATAAAAATGGGGGGCTTTAAAGGGAGAGTAAGCATTGAGCACTTATTTTCACAGATTTTTTTTTTTTTTTAAGCAGATTCTGTGAAGAAAGCATTGCCAGGTGCCATTTCTTATTCCCCGCCACCCCCACGCCGTCCTCTCGGCACACTGCAGAAGGCCGGCTCCCACCAGGAATTCCCGGCGATGCACGGGGAAAGGGGCCGCAGCCCGTGCGCTGGTCGGGCCGGGCACCCGGCGCGGTTTCGGGGCGCGGCCGGGAACCCCCCGGGGCGGAGCGGGGCGGCCGCGGGTCCCCCCGGCCAGAAGGGCTGCGGGAGCCCCGCGCCCGCCCGGCTGCCCGAAGCGGGGAGGAAAATAATTTAGAAAGACCAAGCGAAAAGCCCAGGAAGTGCCGCGGCGGCAACGCCGAGGGGCCGGGAGGGCTCACCTGGGGCCGGGCCGGCCGGGCGGGCGGAGGCGGCTCAGGGCGCCCGGGCCAGCCGCCGCTCCTGGGTGCCCGCCGCCTGCTCCATCTCCTGGCGGCTCTTGAAGTCCTGGATCGCCCGCTTGTTCTGGAAGTCGATGAGGGCCATGGTGATGGAGGCGTTCCAGCAGCTCTGGTCCGGACACCGAAAGTCAATCTCCTTGCGGTCTTTGGTGACGATCGTGAAGTAGATGTACTTGCCCGTGCGCTCCACGCAGTCCACCTTGAGGATGGAGCCGAAGCCCAGCTCCTTGCCCTTGGCCCGCTTGTGCCCGTCGGGGAAGAGACTGAGGCTGTCCTTGGTCAGCACCACCAGCTTCTTCTTCCACAGCTGGAAAAGGCTGTCGCTCCGCTTCTCCAGCTCGCCCTCGCGGATCACCTCGGCTTGCATCTTCATCCTCGCTCCCCGGCGGTGGCTCCGGCTGCTGCTCCGACTGCTGCTCGGGCGGCGATGACCGAGCCCTGCCGCGATGGGAACAATTTATTGCAATGAATCAGCGCCGGGCGCCTTCCGGTGCCTCCCCCGGGGAGCCCGGCCCGCCGCCCCCTCCCGCCCCGCCTCCCGCCCGCCCCCCGGGCCGCGCTCCCGCCCGGGCCGCCCGTGCCCGCGGGGATGGGGCCGGCGGGGGCTGCTCCGGGAGACAACGGGAGGGTCCCGGGGCTGCCCCGGGTGGGCCGGGTGTGGGGAGGGGGTGCCTCCCCCACGGGCTGCCCCCCCTCGGGCTTCGACTCTGCTGCTGCCGTATGAGGGGACCCCAGGCCGTGTCTCCTCTGCCCGTCAAGGATAGCCCCTCCCGCGGCAAGGATGGGGCCACTGTGATCGGAGACGGCCCCCTGAGCACTCCCTGCCGCTTCTCAGATCCCTAATGGGGTACAGGATGCTCCCAACACTCTGTTCCTAGGGGCCTGGATCTGGGCGTCTTCGCAGCATTGGGTCTGCCCTGGCATCACCTATCTGGGGCACAGGGGTCTGAGCCAAGCCCGTGGTGGGCTTCTGCCATCTCCCATTGACATCTGGTCTGAGTCCAGCCCCTGGTCACGCCGTGAAACTCAGTCAGGGCCTGACCAAGCCAACCAACTTCATCTGAGGCCCTGCATCCCACCAGCTCTACACCACTCACTGGGTTTATCCCATTTTCTCCCCCCCAGCCCATTCCCTCCTCCAGGGAAGGCACCACAGTTATAGTCTGGGCAGTGCCCAGCACCATGGGGAAGTCAGGAAAGGCTGTGGCAGCTGGAGGTAATATTTAAGAGGCACGTGTGAGCCTGCAGTCCCTTCTTCTTGGACACCTTTCATTTTGTCATTCCTCCACGATAGTTGACACAGGGCTGATCCAGCTTCCCAGACACTGATGCTGCAGCCAAGGGCAGGGCTGTGCTTCATGAACTTGTTCACGCTGTGTCTCCAGCAGTGTTTGCCCAGGTATGTACCATGGGCATCATCACCCTTTGGACTTTGAGCCCTGTTCTCCTCCATTCAAGCCTTCCTTGAATGACCGGCGCCTCTAGAGGTGTTTGCAAGCCAAACCCCAGAGGTGAGCTTACAAAGCAAGGCCTGGCCCCTTTGAAGAGGTTGGCAGCGTTCCCAGGGATGCCGGCAGGGTCAGAAGCCCATTTCCCGGGAACAAATCAGAGCTAGAGCCAAACCCATTTCCGCTGCAAATCACTCATCTGCCGGAGTATAGGGCCACGCTTTGATAATTCACTGCAGCCTGCACATCTGTGGGGAGGGTCAGAAAAAAGGTGGGGGCTGTGTGATGCTCCCGGGGTTGATGAATGAGCCAGGAATGGTTTGACTGAGCTTTTCAGGAAGGGATGGGTTGGGAATTGCTCTGGGAAGACCACGGTGGCCGTCACTGCTTGTGGGGTAGGGCAAAGGCTGCAGAACATATGTGGAGCTGTGGCCTTGCATGTGAAGAGCTTTCAGGCTTCTCCCTGAGACCCAACACTGTATCTCACTTTTCAGTGTGATTTATTTTGTTCCACTAAGGGTAACAGCCCAGACTGATTTACAATTAGGCTGCACATCTACATTTTCAGGGCAGATGCTGGTCTGCTCTGTCAAACCACTTTCTGACCAAAAGGCCACGTAAGAATAAAGAAGCTGGAGCCAACCAGGAGCAGAGCCGAATATTAAGCAGAAATCATTAGGATATTTTCAATCTGGGCCCAAAATGAAACAGGGAATGGTCTTTGTGCACAGGAAATGGGACACCACTTCAAAAAGAGAAAAAAGAAAAAAAAACAGGCAGCAAGTCAGGAGCATGCAAGAAACATCTGGAGAAAGGCTTCTGGTGTGGAAAGGCTGCAGGACTTGGCATGTTTGTGCACACCTTGCTTCAAAAGTTCCATTAAAAGAACCTGAATTTCCTTTTAAATGAAACTTGTGTCAGTAGATGCAGGGTCAGCAGACCACGTTGGTCTCTGTCTTTCTGCATTTGCTTTCATCTGGGTGATTTTTCTTGTGCATTTATCCATCATTTTGAAATATCCAAAGCCTCCCCCAGCTGTCACCTCAGTAAACTTGCCTTAATGCTGGCCAAATTAGAAAACTGCTTGGAAAGAAGAAAAAAAATAAATTGCTTTCAGTGGAAAAAGGTAGGTTCCTGCTGAACAAGGACCCTAGTTTTGAACATATGTCCAGTGTATGAAGGCTCCACTTTTTTACCTAAGATGGGTTAGTTAAGTGAATAAAAGAACAATAAAAAAAAAAGTCCAGTACATTAAAGTACCGTAGGGTCTCTGCCATTCTGATCATGCAGAAATTCCATAAAGTAGTTTTTAAAATTAAATTACATTTACTGAGACAGAAAGCAAAGGTGACTGTAGCTGAATCCAAAATGCGCAGCATGAGTGATCTCCTGCAGAAACATTTCTCAGGGAAGAATGGAGAGCTGCAAGGAGCTCAGAGCAATCTGGTCCAGGAAACGTGGCAATTACTTAAAAGTAGCACAGCCCTAATCCTAGTGCATGCCTTGGTAGCTGGTCACTGCTGATACAAGTATATAGGGTTAGTTTGGCCTCAGGAAAGAAAAAATATTTATATTGCCCCCTTTTTTTTTTCAATAATAAGGGTTAATAAGTTAGGTGAAGAGCTGATAGCAGGGCACTGGTTTCATCTCAGCACCTGGAGAGAGGGGTGAGAATGTGATGCAGCCCTGCATCGTACCCTGGCACCAAAGCTTGGGACAAGTGTCTCAGGGTGGTGTGAGTGTGTGTGGGTAGTGGATGGCTTTGATAATTAAGGGCCATGACCAAGCTGCAGCTAATGGGAGTTTTGGGTGATTGCAGCTCTGGTGCTGCTGCTGTCTCTGTCCAAGCTGGGACTGGCAGCTGGGAGGAACCTGTCACTCCCTATAGTTTGGGTTTAGTTGATTAGCTGTGTTACCAGTGAGAGAAAGAGAAGGGATTTTTTTTTTTCTTGCAACCCAGCACACCACCATGGCTGTGCCTTGACAGTGTGTGAGCTCCCAAACACAACCACTACGGCTGCCTTTAATATAAAGTCATCAGGCACTGACCCTTCCTTGCCCCCCACATCTCCAGGAATCTCAAAATTTAGGAATTTGTCTCTGTTCTTACAAAGAAGGGGGAAATAACACAGTGGGGAGTGTGAACCAGAGGAAGGTGATGGGAAATGGACTGACATTCAGACACAGGAGCTTTGTCCCACATGGCCATCTCCCTCTTCCCAGGGGTGCTGGCACCACTTTCTGCTTTGCCCCAAAGCAATTTCCAATCTGCTAGGGGCATTTTTAAAAGCCTAAATGGCCTTTGGCATGTAAGAGTGGCTTCATCCCCCTCCCAGGAGAAGGGAACAGCTGAGATGGGGTTCTTGTACACGTGTGAGTGTGTGTTATGTGTAGGGATTTTTTTATGGGTGTGGGATGGGATGGCCACACTCAGCCTCGATTGATGAGCGGGTGGTGCCAGCTCCTGGAGGCTGCATCGATGGCTCTGCCATGACACACGTCTCTGGAGTGAGTGCCCGCTCCAGAGGAGGGATTTGATCATCGTTTCCGGGTATGAGGCGTCATGTACCCTGCTGCTGGCAACATCGGGTTGCCCTAGCTACGTGAGTCATGGTAACAAAGCACAGCAGCCATGCAGGCACTGCCAGGAGCAGCCCATCCTTTAAGGTCAAGGATGAGGATGGATAGGGATCCCACCGAGGAAAAATACCCCAAAAATGGGTGGTTTTGCAATTTAACTCCACAGGAAGCTCTCCCCATGCGCCCATCAGTAGGACCTGCTGCCCATGGTGGGATTTAGCCATGCATTTATCCCACCAAGGTTTCCAGCTGGCCCCAACATTGCATCCCTCTCCCAAAAGATGCAGGAGCTCCTGCTGCAGCTATTAGCCATTGCAGGGGACTGGCATTTCTGCAGCTGTCTTGGGGTTATTCCCATTGACCCTCTGCAATCCTGGAGCTGTGCATCTCCTCTCCTTCTCTGTCCCTGGAGAAGGACCCCTAATTTTGCCAGCATTAATGCAGGCTTCTCAGCAGCAGAGGGAAATGGAGACTGAAGGCTGTGAAATTGCTTCTATTATAATGATTTCAACATGACATCTGTAGGGGAAAAAGCTGGTTTACAGGACTGACATTGTAATCCTGGCAGCTGAAGTCGATTAGTAACAGAGAAACACATGGTCTTGCATTGTAAATTGCTGTCCTCCATGTTTATATTAGGGCGTAGCTGTATCCACAGGCACTTTTAGCTAGAGCTCAGTATAGTGACCACTGGGTCTCCTAGGAAACTTGAACTCAAAAAATCCTAAATAGCTGTAAACTAAAAGGGTGTGTTGTTACTGGGGAAAGTCTGTGATGAGCAGAGCTTTTTCATGTTTTTACCATTTTATTTTCATTTTTTCACATCTTTATACTCCTTAAAATGTTTGGACGGGTTGGTTTTGGGGTGTTTGTTTGTTTGTTTGTTTTTCTAGACTGTTCCAGAGTATCTCTGGGATGGTTTTGGCTATAATTCCTTATTCTCTTCCTTCAGAAATGTCCTGGCACAAATTGGTGCCATTGAGTCCCTCCAAACTCCACTGGTAAGCTGGTGGGTGTTGTTCCCTCTGTGAGCAGGACCTCCTGGAGGGGCATGGAGCTCATTAGGGCCAGCTGCCCACAATGGAGATGTCCTGGGAGGGGGCTCAGTCTCCCTTGGGGGTGGTCAGGTCTTTCCATGAACATAGAGGGAGCTCGGGTACACTGCTCCAAGATGGCCAAGCTCAGGTGAAGAAGCTCTTCTCTTCGGGGCAGTTCACTTGGAAAGGTCTCAGCCAGGGGGATGAAGGCCAACAAGGCTGTTTGTTAGGTGATTACAGTCAATGATACGCAGCAAGGCTGGAGCTTTTGGGTTAATTTAAACAAGGCCATCAGAGGAAGCATCTTTGCTCAATCTGTGAGATCCTTCTTTTTGTACCATACGCAAATGATGGATTAATCAGCAATAGCACGTAGCCCAGCTTGCTCAATTTACTAATATTTATCTGACTAAGACTCTTTTTTCCTGAGAAGCTCGAAATGTCTCATCCCACTGAGTCAGTGTGTTACCATTACATGTTGTAAACTGCTGCAGACAGTCATGGAGCAGTTGTGAGGGGCTGGGAAAAAAAGATGTCATTTCCGATCAGCCGGTCCTTGGCTGTGCTCTGCAGCAGACAGCCAAATAAGGGTGGGAATGTGCCAAAGCAAACCTGCTTAGGAGCACTCCAGGCACTTAAGTTCCATACTGGGATTAAAAACTGGGGGAAGAGGGGCGGTTTTGCTCTGTCTCTTCCCAGCAGCCTGGACATGACTGTATGTGTAGTGTGTTTCCCACTCTTGGACGCTGTGTAGGTGTTAAATTTGGTTATTAAAATAAAGATGGAAAAAAGAAATCTTGTGTTATCTGATCTTTTGAGCTGTTGGTGCGCCTCCTAATACACAAACGTTTGAGCCTCTTGGCCCAATTTCAAGTCCATATGGCAGAAGTACAACAGGTAAAAACTGCTGCAAGATCCCTATGTAGCTTGACCCAGCTTGGAGGAGCCTGGATGCATCTTCCTGCAGGTGAGGAAGGTGTTGACCCCACAGTTTGGGTTTGGTCCAGGACTACTGTTTAGATGCTGATAGACCTCAATACAGCCTGTTCTCACAATTATCTTCACAAAGCAGCTTGCTGAGCATCATGGGGGAACCCTGAGATGTCAGTGGGGAGGATAAAATCCCACTGCAGGGCTGCCGTGGGACCATGGTGACTCAGTGCTTCCCCTTCTGCCAAGGGAATGCAAGGCCCAGCCAGTGGCTTGCCAAGCATTGCCCTGAACGATGAGGTTATTTACTGACCCCTCTGAATGCTGTCAACATTTTCCCACATCCACTGAGCTCAGGAGATTGTTTAGGCTACAGCTCACAGTTTTAAAATGACGAGACATCCCCCCGCTGAAGCATTCAATTTCTCATACTAAATCTGTTGGGACAAATATTTGGGATATCTTTATTTTCAGCAGCAATAATAAACGTCTGAGACCTCAGCCTGGGCTGACACTGATGAGCTCTTTGCATAGGAAGTCCCCGGTGGTTTCAGCTCATGCCATTCAGCCTGACATTGCCTGCCTGCTGCCAGCCAGCCTTTTATTACCCTGCTGCGCTTTTACCGGAGATTGCGAAGGGCCAGGCTCTGCAGAAATACACTGACATTGCATACCGAAGGTCACTGCTCCGCATTACCTGTCCTTCCGAAATCTGTCAAGATCCAAGAAGTGGCTTTTGCCTGTCTTTGTCCTGGATTTATCCATGTGTGGAGGCTGTGGAAGGTCCAGTGCTGGCAAGTGCTGGGATGTCCTGTGTCACACCGGTGTCAGAGTGACCCGTGTCCTCACCTGGCTTTCCTGGCAGCACAGGATTGAGCTCCCTGCTTGGTGCACCCTCCTGCCCCCGCATTCTGAATTTGGCCTATTTTTTTTTAACAGTGTATAAGCTTTGAGAGTAAACATTGAAAAGGATCGCAGGACTGCCTAACCACAACATCAGCAAACTTCAGGGAGTTGGGGGGAATATAAGGTCATGGAACTGTCCAGCTTTGGGATGTTTCCTGTCTCCAGGAGGGCTGGGAAGACATCAAAAAGAAACTCCTCCAGTGCATCATCCCAGAAGTGGCCAGGGCCAGGCTGTGGGAAGTAGCTGGAGAGGAAAGAGCATCCTTTTCCTCCTGGACAGCTGGGGGGTGTGTGGCAGGCCAGTTGGTAGAGCTGATATTGTGTTTTGCATTGTGCTTTGGCTGCCAGTTTTTTCTTTCTGAAGCCGGAACACTGCATTGTGGCAGCTGTGAAGGCAAGCAGTGAGATGAGGGTTCAGGATACTTTTTCTGTCTGTCCCCTCCTGAGGCTTTTACCTCCTTGCCAGTGTTTCCACTGTGATCTGCACTGCTGTGATCTTTACCTGCTACCATTACCCTGCTGCTCCCTCACTAAACCTGTGCCCATGGCCAGGTTTCTGCTGGTGCAGCCAGCGGGAGCTGAGGATGCTCTGTTGCCTGGCTGGCAGTGCTCAGGAGGGCTGGAGGGAAACAGTGTCTCATATGGTGCATTAAAATGCAAAAAATGCTCTCTAGGCACCAGCTTCAGGTCCTTCAGTGACATCTGAAAGCCATGGGGGAGAAAAAAAATCCCAAAAACTTTGGATAAAATAAAGAATGGAAATCAGCAATGTGTATTTTCCAGTTCTGATTGGGTTTCCCAGATTGCACCTGTCACTGATTTGTCTCCCCACTCCTACCACCAAATGAAAGGGTTTGGGGTGAGTTCAGTAGTCCTGAGCTGTGGATGTTGGTGTTTATAAACTCCATGTGCCTCCCAATTTGTACCTGTTCTCTGCCTCATGGCTCGTGTGGCGGGGGATAGAAAGAATCCACTTGCTCCTCGAGTTAATATTTGCCAATGGGGCTAAAATGTAAAAGTCAAACTTACTCTTTTCCTGCCAGTTACTCAGGCCATCTCATGCTCAAACACCTGGCCTCACCTGGGCAAATATTTGCAATGAGTAGCTCAGAGCATGTCCCACCAGGCTGAGAGCTGGGGCTGGGCAAGCATCAGTGATGCTGTTATTCTCCTTTTGGTGGTCCCTGTGCTGCTCGGCTGAGCCAGGAGGTGTGAAAGGGAAATCCTAAGCCACGAAAAACTGAAGATTTGATTTTTTTTTTTCCTTGCTCTGTTAGAGAAACTAGAATTTGGTGGCAGGGAGAAATGGGCTTGAAGAAACTTCTCTGTGTTTTGTGGAGGGAGCAAAAAGCCAGCGTTTCAGGAGACGGGCTTGAGCCTGGCAGCCTGGTGGCCCTGGGCAGTGTGAGAGCCCAGTGACTGAGCATTTACGAGTGGAAAAAAAGATGAAGCAAGAAAGTTTGCGATAAAGCAGGGAGGCAGTTAAGAGCAGGAAATGAGGGCGCTTGGCACAAAACCTTGGCCAGGCTCCGCTCCCCTGAGACCAGCCAAAAATAGATTTCCCTGGAGGCAGGGCAGCCCAGGTTAAAGCCCTGGAATGATGAGCCAGGGGGATGCAGCCATGGCACGGAGGATCAGGGGGGAGCAGGACAGAGATATGTTCAGCCAAGGGCATCCTGCTGCTTTATTTGGGACAGTTTTGTTCCCCCTCTCCAGGGGTCTCCCCTGGAACCTGGCTCCCATACTCTCCCCTTTGCATGTCCTCTGTCAGCTCAGTGGGGCTCCATCCCAGCCTCTGGTACAGCTGCAGGGGAGGGGAGGAAGTTATTTGCATTGATCTGAAAACTCAGGACCTCTCTAACACTGATAAAACTGTGACAGCTTAAAACACAGAAACCCCTTTCCTGTGGGATAATCGCTGAGAGCCAGCTGGGACAAATATCACAAAATCTTAGCTATGAATCCCATGTTGCTGGTGTCCTTTAGAAGAGGGATCCTTCCTTTGGCCAAGGACAGGTGGCACTGATTGGCATTTACTACCCAGGGTTTTTCTGAGCTTCTCTGGAGGTGTTGTAACCAGGGTTGCTACAGCAGGGATAAACTACTTTAAATTCCTTGTTTCCTCAATCCATTTATCACATATCAGACATTTGAAGTGTGGAGTCCTGCTGGCCTTTGGAGCCTGGAAATAACCTCCAAATGGAACAAAAGGAGTTAAATGGCTTGGCAGGCAGCCAAGATGACTAAGTAATTCTTCCAGGGTTACTGGAGCAGGAGTCAGGCATGGAACCGGACACATTTCCCATAATTGGAAACCCCTGGTCAGAACTGTGGGATTCGTGGCTGCATAAAAACCGTCGTGGGCTGTGAGTGGCCGGAGAGGCCATGGGCAGGTCACTCCAGAATGGAGATACATGTCCATGACTGTGCCTGTATTCAAGAGCAGTAACCAAAGGACACAAATAGCAAATCACGCATTTGGCCAAAATACTGGAAAACGAGGCTGGAGTTTCCGACACAGACGCCGCCAAGGCCTTTCTAAAAGCCTTTTTGGACTCCCACAGGCACATCCCCACCCTTAACTTCCCTCATGAGACCTTGAAGTGAGAAGCTATGTGAGAGCAGGAAGAAGAAAAACGTTTGATTTTAGTAAAAACACCTTTCTTCCTGCTGTGAAGGACAGGACTTATCTGTGGGCACTCCAGCAACGCGTGGCAACAGCCAAGCACCCTGTGGGAGCCATGTGGGTGCTTCAGCACCCACAGATCATTTAACCACCCATTCAGCCACCCTGTCGGCGCCACTTGGCCCAGGGCGCCACTGAAACCCATCATCACCACCGGATGCTGCCGGGAAATGGGCAATGGAAGAAGAAAACAAGCACCCCCTGGGCTGGTCCCCTGGGCAGAGGTGTCCATGGCACCGAGATTTTTGGCTCTGGCTGGCCTCTGAGCACATTTCTTTGCACCCAGCCCAGCCCACAGCCTCTCCCATGGCTGATAACGAGCTTGACCTTTATCTTTGGTGACTCATGGCTGCTCCTGTTTCACTTGCCTGTCAAGGGCCTGTTGCCTCCTCCATGGGAAAACTCTTTCAGTGTTGACCAGGGGCAGGAGAAGCACAACCACACCTGCAGCCAGAAATCCCCTTTAGCCACAGCCATTCCGCCACTTATCCTCCTTTGGTGCCTCACTCGCTGCTTCTGCTGCTCTTCTCACGGTGTGAAGCCAGGCTGCCACAGTGATGGTTGCTCACAGATGGATGGGGATGGGGATGGGGATGGGGATGGGGATGGGGATGGGGATGGGGATGGGGATGGGGATGGGGATGGGGATGGGGATGGGGATGGGGATGAGGCTGCCTCAAGGGAAGGGCGCCCTGTTCCCCAGCCTGAACTGCAGGAAGGCGGTTTTCATTCTCCTCAAGCAGTTGCTACGTGTCACCTTGGATGAAGTGATTTCTCATCCAGCAGTAACGAGGGAAGAAAGGGGGAAAAGGCCTTCATCTCGTGAGAAAGCTGGGTACTGGGATGGAGAAGCAGCCGTCCCTGTGGGAGCAGACTGCATTTCTCTGGGAGATAACAGGTTGTGGGTCTCTGTAAAGCAGTCCCCTCCACAAACCATGCTGTGATCGATGATTGCTGCGGGTAGCGAGGGCGACGAGCTTCTGTCGAGCATCTGGGACCCCAGGGCAAAGGAAGTGGGAAGGCAGGGAGGAGGTCTGTGCTTGTAGGGGGCTGGCAGGGAGCCTGCAGCGGAATCTCAGCCCCGACCTTCAAAGGGAAGAGGCTGCTGGCTCAGTGCTGACTGTCCCAGCTCCCACCCGGCTGTTTAAGAAGGCAGGTTTCACTTCTCCCCGCTTAAAGGCGACCTTGTTCTCCCATCTGGCGCGGGGCTGGGGCGGCTGGCCGGCAGCAGCAGGGGTGACTCAGCCTGCCCACGCAGCAGCCGCCAGCCAGCCCCAGCTATATTTGAGGAACAGGTGAACTGATCGTTGCTCACAAGGACCTTGGGACCTTGCCCTCTTTCCCTTTTCTTCCCTTTTTTATCGTCCTTGCCCTCCTTGGAGCTGCACTCCGCCAAGTGTCCCTGGCCGTAGCGCAGACCTTGTCACCTTCCTGCCCGCGGCCGCTGTTCGGTGGGCACCGGTGGCCTCGGGCATCCCAGCCGTGCCCGGCCAGCAGCTCGGTGGTCCCGGGGCCACCTGGCCCTGCGAGCCAAGGGCAAGCCCGGCAGCGGCGCCTGGGGAGGAGGGAACGCCGAGGGCGCAGTGCAGCCGCGGAGCCGCCAGCTTTTTTCTTAATGATTTTTTATCTCTGTCGAGAGGAAGTCATAAAGCGATTATGTTTTATTGAAACATGATGAGGAAGGACATCCCAGCACATGGAATCAAGTCAAGGCCAAAGCTCCGGCTTTGTGGCTGCCAGGGAGAGCAATAAAACAGAGAGACTCAGCCAGCAGCTCGGGCCCTGCAATTATCTCTGCTTCTCAAGGGAGATTTCTACCATGTGGCTCCATTTTTCGCTCTCCAGTCATGCTTTAGCACAGCCAGACAAGGTGGTGTCTATAGGAAAGACGAACGTGTGAGCTGGGTGGGTCAGTCCCACCTTGGGGCTCACTGTGTGGGGTCATAGGGAAGGTGTTTCTAGTACAGGACAGCTGCCTACCACTTGGCATAAAATCAAATGAAGTAAAATAAAATAAAATTTAAAAATCAGCTCCTAATTGTGGCTGTGCTTTAGCTTTCAGACACTCATCCCACCCCAGCAGCTCCTCCTGCCAACAAGCATCCAGTGCTTTATCCAGGAGGCGTTTCTGGCTGGTGCAGTGTGAGGGGAGGGCTTGGTTTGGCTTCGCAGGGCTTTTTGAGGTTGAGTTGGTTTTGGTTCTTTTTTTTTTGTTCTTTCTGCCCCCCTCCCGACCAAAAAAAAAAAAACAAAAAACAACCCAACAACAACAAAAAAAAGACCAACCCCCCCCCCCCCCCAAAAGAAAAAAAAAAAAGCTTATTGCTGCTTGCCTCGGGGCGTTGGGGTAAGATCTGCAATTGCCAGCAGCGTGGCTGGGAGGCATCTGCCTTCCATCTGCTCGTGCTAGTCAGCCCACAGCCCCCATTAAGCCCTCCCAGACCAGGGGGGTGAGGGAGGAGACCCCCGAAAACCCTACTGCACCATACCCAGATATCTCCCTTTGTGCCACTGACAAGCTCGAAGAGAGTCGGTCCCCCCTCCCCTGTACCAACACCCCCTTTAATTAAAAATTGAAATCATGTAATTGCCTCTTCATTAAAGCCAATTAAAGCCCGGCTGACAAGGGAGGAGGCGGCACATTTTGCAACTTGCCGCGGAGATGAGAAAGCGCACACCGCAATTACGGTGTCTGTTTGCACTGCCTTCCCCCAACGTCTTCATCAGGGCTGCCTTTGAAATCGGACCCGCAGTGAGATGGGGCTGGCGGGCTCCTGGCACCCAGCACACCCCGCGTACTGGTCGGGCTGGGTGCCGGGACAGGCTGCGGTGGGAAAGGGAGGCCGGGCTGCCTCCTCTCCCGCCTCTGCCTCCTCTTGCCCTGCGCCCGCAGATGAGGCCAGGTGTGGAGGAAGGATGCTCAGGGGACAAGACGGGGGGGGGAAGCATTCCTTGTGCCAAGGGCTTGCTGGAGCTGGATGGCTACTGCGGCTCTGCATTCTGGTCTCCATCTCCCAGGGACGCTTCAAAGTTAAGGGTGGCTCTTTTCCACACGGGTGATCCCCAGCCCTGCTCGGATTCGGGAACGGTGCTGACCTCACACTGTGAGGTGGGGTGATTGTTCGGAGTGCTGCTTGTTTGTTGTCCTCAGCCATAACAGCAATCAGTTCCCAGAGGGTTTGGTCCCAGAGTATTTATTTGCAGCCTCTTTGACCTCACTGGGGAAAAAGGACTGAAACACCTGCTCCCCAGAAGGCACAAGATGAAGCTGGGGGTGGAGGGAGAGAGGGATCCATCCCCTCTTCTCTTTGGCCAGGAGATCCCAAAAGCAGCCAGGCCATCTCTGTGACCGCAGGAGTTTCCAGCCCAAGCAGCTTTCCCGAGTGCAGAGTGGAACACACGTGGAACGCTGCAGTGCTGCTGCTCCAGATGCCAGCTCCGTGATTTTCCCTCGTGCTGCCCAGCTTTGAAACGCCTGAGCAAGCAGCCCTTGCAAACACTTTATTGCACACATACACTTGCCTACGTTTTGACCTGAACTGTGCTTATTAACCTCCTTTTTTTTTTCTGGTGTAATAACAGTCCACTGTTCTTTGTAGGCAATCTGTCTTCAAAGATCTCCTTTTTGATCTTTTCATAGGCTAAGCAACAATTCAGCCTATATAAATCTCAGATTGAAAGTACATAATTTGTTTTTCCCTGATTTTTTGAAGCGGTAAGAGATGAAACAGCTCAGGGGAATGTCAGCAGCAGTTATATCTTAATTGTTTTTTCTCTGCATCAAAACGCCTTGAACTATTCACTCGTGTGCAGGAGCTCTGCATGACCTCTACAGCAAGTGCTGTAACTCCCCTAACAAGTTTTATCCCATCGCCGACTTCAGCAGTTGGCTTTAGTAGGAGCTCCAATATTCATTTTTCACCCAACCTTCATTCTCCCATGCTCTTTCTGTTCAGGCAAATCAAAGAATTTGGAACGTGCCTTAAGTCAGAAGCATGAAAAGCAAGAAAGAAGACCAAATAATTAAGTAAAAAACAATATTAAAAAAAATAAAAAAAAAAATCCCAACCTCCTCCTAAGTGTGACCTTAATAGAATTGATCAAATAGACATTAATTAATGCTATAAACATCTAAGCAAGTTCTCATTTATCCCTAAAAGGTGGACTCTAAAACCAGTGAATTTACTTTGTAAAAAAACAATTTAACAGCTCACAAGCAATATTTGCACAGTGCAAAAGCTTGTATCAGTGATAGATCAGACCATCCTATGCTGTTTGGTTTCTTCCCCAAACGGGGCAAATTATTATTTTTTTTGTTCCACCCTTTGGAATGCGATGAATGATGAGTAAATTAATTTCTCTAGTGTTTCTCTTCTCTTCACCCGTTTTTCTCAAGCTGGGATGGGTCTAGTATGGGTTATGTCCACCTTGCAGATGCTGGGTGCAAACAGGGAGGTGGGGGCAAACCAGCGAGAGGCCACAGCATCACTGGTGATGCTTTTTTTGGGAAAGGAAACTTTGCTGGGAGGGATCTTTTTTTGCAGTGGGGGTCTGTTACATAGAAGCCAGGAGGCTGTGTGGAGCAGAGCTGGCAACCGCAGCACAGGCTCACTGGGCTGTATTAACCTGCTCTGGCATCCCCACACAGTGTCCAAATTCCCACGGTAAAATCTGGAGGGTAAGGCAGCTTGTGCAAGAAGCGAGCGCTGCTGGGTGGAGCGAGCGTTCTCACTTGTGTAATGGCGAGGTGAACCAGCAGAGAGGAAAGCCAGTCTGGAAACAAAAGCTGGCACTTGACAAACTGCTCAGTCTTCATTCACATGATGCCTCATTAACAGTGCACAGGCTTGGATTTTTTAATTTTTTTTTCTCTTTCTTGGATGCCTGTCAAACCAGAGTGACTAAGGGCATCTATTGTTTAGGATTCATGGCCCTGGCCCGTGAGAGGCTGGTGGTATTTAGGACATCAATATGAGCAAATGGAAAAAAAAAATCTTCCTGCTATTAGTGTGATGACTATAAACCATTTGGGAAAGGGAGGATGAAGGTTCTTCCATGCCCAGGTCACAGCTACTGTAACAGATGTTTGCACACCAATTTGTTGTGAAAAATGTGGACAGCAAAGGTAAAAACTGTGAGGACTTCAGCTTCAGGGGAGGAGTCCTGAACAGATATTGATATAAAATACATTTCCTGTGCCTTTTATTTGGGGAATAATGCAGGTGTTTATCCTTAGATAAAGAAGCATGAGCGCAGCACTCGATTTTTTTAATACGTTGCCATTTGTCATAGACTCAGAATGGTTTGGCTGGGAAGGGACCTTAAAGATCATCTCGTTCCAACCCCACTGCAATGAGCAGGGGCACCTTTCACTAGGCTGGGTTATTCAGAGCTCCATCCAACCTGGTCTTGAACACTGCCAGGGATGGGACATCCACAATTTCTCTGGGCAACCTGTGCCAGTGCCACACCACCCTCATGAAAAAGAATTTCTTCCTAATATCTAATATCTACCTGCTTTCAGTCCCCCTTGAAGCCCCCTTGTCCTGTTGAGTATATGTCCTCTAATTAGTCCCTCTGCATCTTTCCTGTCAGCTCAACTGGAAAGGATGTTCCCTAGAGTTAGAATTGTTTCCAACTGGGCTGGAACAAAGATGCTTCAGAAGAAGGTGCACATTTCAAGGACGTGTTCATGAGGACGACGCTGCCCCTTCCCTTGGGGCAGCCTCATCGTAATGCAACGCAATGCAGTCTCGATGCAACGTCAGGCCGCCGGGCCACGTCTCACATCTTGAACTCCCCTGCGCATCGCTGAGCTCGCAGGGAGCGAGTGATTTCCTCGTGCTGAACTAGTCTGACCTCATCTGACGTGTCCCTCTGCAGCGCGGGGCTCCGGACTGCGCCGTGCTGAACTGGCTTCCCAGCGAGACCTCATTTGCTTGAGGAACTGCCGGCAAGGCAGCATTTAACTGAGCGTGAATCTATTACCAGTCTCCTTTATTTTAAAACAGGAAAAGCTCGTTTAATCAGGAGAGTGGAAACACATGGAGACCATCTTAATTTTTCCAGGTACCACAGATCCTAACCAAATAGCAAACCCCAAATAACTGGACATACTGAAATTGAACCGAATGCTCTGTTATCCCAAATACCAAATTTCCAGCAAGGTACTGTGATGCTGTGCTGGACTTCCGAGAAACCACAGGCTGTCCCCGAGTTTCAGCTGGCAGCAGAGCGTTTGCCATTTGTTCCTGTACCAGATAGGGCAGCAGGGCAGGACCTCCAAGGCTTTCTTCCTAGACAACCCAGGTGCTGAGAGGCTGTTAATCACACTGTATCCTGAGGAGGCGACATGCCAGATGAATTTCTCTTGGGAGTTCTTCCAGCTGCCTCAGCTTTCAGGCCCAGAACTGGAGTTTTTTCCTCCTTCAAATAAGAAGCCACCAACATGAAGGCTGCATCACCAAAGTGTGTTCCCATGGACTAAACTTCAGGGTTTTTATCGGGGTGTTGAGATAGCAAGCATTCATTTATTTGTCTCAAGGCCCAGTCTTCAAAACACACCAATATTTTTTTTAAAAAAAACTTCATTCAAAAAATAACTTGAGGGTTTTTGCACACTCAGTCTGTCCAGCCTGGATTTACCATGCAGCCTGGATTTATCTGGCCATGACATTCTGCCTAGCACCTCATCAGTTCTTCATACTGTTAAGAGGAATGAGCTGTACTGGTAGCAGTTCGTTTCCTGTAGACAAAGTCTGTAAGTGAAAACAGAGAAGTCCAAGAACTGCTCATCTCTGCCATTATCAGTGAGATCTGCAATGGGAACAGCAGGGCTGGGTTTTGACAAGATCTGTTTTCTATTAGGCTGTGTCAACCAGCATTAACTCTGCTTGAACGAATCCCAGCTCAGCTTTCCCATCGCTTTCCCTAGGACAAACATCTTGCTAGGCAGCTTCACTACCCACCCATCTCATTTGGCTCCCTCGATGCTGGCACATTTGCTCCACATGTTCTGGAATTTCCCGTTTTCTCCAAATTAAAGTCAGCCTTTTAGGATTCATGCACATAAATTACTTTGGTGTGCTAATTTGCAGATGTTTATCTGCAGGTAGCAGCTCTCCCGTTTAACCATGTAGTGGGAAGTACTGCTAGAGGATGGGGAACTATTACTCAGTTTCTTCCAATTTGAAGAGAAATAAACCAGGTCAAATCTATTTGATGTCCCTGGCACTGTGCTGAGCCAGTCTGCACATGGGCAAGCTCCATTCGTTATTCCTGTCCCCGTCAGAAATGCCTGCACACTGCTTCTCCATGCCTGCCAGAGTGCACTGCAGTCAGACTAGGTTACAAAATCTAATTTTTAAAAATAAAACCCTGTTCCTGCCTTCTTTCCTCATTCATCCCTTAACACTATGGCACCTATGCATTACTGTTACATTTTCTGACTACAAGGTCAGATGTGGGAGTACCTTAACATTCACAGACCAGTTTGTCCCCCAGCACCTCATTCAGTCCATGACCAAAGTGCATGGAGCACGTGGAATCTTGTAATGATGCTGCTTCCTTAAAAACCCGAACTCCTGCAAAAGATTCCAGACTGTTTGCTTGCAAATTGAGCAAGTTTGTTCTGATTTACATCCAAGAACTGTACACTGCTATATTTACAAGGGCTCCTGTTTTGGCTTTTGGCAAAGGCAGATGTTGAGCCAGGAGCTGTAAGGCCAAACAGCTGGAAGGTGCTGTGTTTAACACTCCACCACTCACAGCAGGATGCTCATTTCTCCTAGGAAGCATTAGGGACCAGACAGGCACCACCAATCATGTTTCACAACTTTAATAGAATATTCTATCTATTCTGTACAAATTGAAAACACCGTATTAAGTTACAAATGTGTAAGGTAAGGCTGGAGCACTCTACATGCCTGGTCACAGTGTTGATACAGCTGTTATTCAACTGCTGCCAGAGGTTGGTAATGGATGCTGAAACTCGAAACGTGTACCTTAAGTGCCACACAACAACAAAAGGCAGTTTTGAAGACTTCAGAACTTTAAATAAAACAAACTGTGGAATGGAATAATTTCAGTGTTGCAAGTAAGACACCCAAACTTCAGATTTATTGAACTGATTCATTTTGATAAGTTTTTCCGTGTTCATAGTGAAAGGTCCTTTCATGCTGGACACTAAGCAGTAAGACTACTGGAAATTGTCTGGTTCTTTGGCTGCAACCCACTTCCACCAACAGCAACAGTTTGGCCTTTGCATTTTGATCTTCATCCAGAAGAGTTGTCATTTTGATGCAAGTTTGTTTCTTCTGTCTAGACTACTACATTGAGACCACTTTGAATTACCTGTTTTACAAGTACCCATATTGTATGCAAAAGAGGAAGATTTTTCAAGTATATTAAAAACTATTAAAAAGCACTAATTCTGTCAAAGTACTTACAAACATGAATAAATAAATAGTAAGATGAACAACTAAGTCTCAAATATGACACCCTCTTCAATGAAGTAAAATTACTTCAACTCAACTGGCTGTACTGAGATAATAAATATGACATTTAAAGCTGCTCAAGCACTAGTTCAATCTGTAGGTTGCGAGAAACATTAAAAAAGGGGGGAGGGAACTAGCAAAAAAGTCATATTGCTCTATCATGTTTCAGCTACCATACATGTAATCCATTTACTTTAGCTTCTCAGCACATTGCTATTCCACAATTTTCAATGTTGAGCAAGAAAATGGATAATCCTCACATGGTAGTCTGGACTATTCCCCTATGCATAGGGCAAAAGGCTCTAAAGGCCTACTGACATACTTAGCTACAGTGTACCAACGGCTGTAGAGTGTGCTTTATTTAAACCTCATATTTCCCAAATGCATTGAAGTTGCCACTGTACATGTTAAGCAATAAAGTTAGTGAAAATCATGCATTTTAAAACAAATTATTTTTAAGCATTGTTAATAAGATTGTGCTGCAGCGATAGAATATCCTGAACTGCAGGCCAGGTATCCAACTATTTGTTACAAGTTGTTCAAATATCACTTCCAAGTGGTATTTCCTTATTACTGTTGTTTGCATTCAGCAGGTTGGCTGGACTCTTTCTGCATAAAGGGAGAAAGAGAAAATAACCAGTTAAAAATCAAATTGGCATAAAAGAAAACACTTCAACAAACACAGAGAAACTGGCTATGCATTTCTGAATTAACTAGCATGTACAAAAATGCTACATGAAAACTCAAGCTACATCATAGAAGTCCAATAGTCACCACATTTATTGGGTTTCCCCTTGCCCCCAGCTGCTTGGTACCCCATAATTTTTAACCTATTTTTGTGCTGTTAACACTGCATCCTGTAGGCCAAGGTTCACACCAACAAGAAAGCAAACCACCACCTACTCCCCTCAACCAGAGGCTCTATTTGACTTCCAGCCCTATTAAACCATTTCAACAATGAACCGCCACCTCCTGCAGCTCAGAGGAGGGAGGAAGGCAGGCTGCTTATTCTGCAGCACGTCTGAGCTTTTCCTTAGGAGCCTTGCCCTTTCCGCTAAGGTGATAAAAATGTAATTAATGTGTTGATTTCTTCTAGGTTCTGCATCACCAGCAGGTAACTACTCAAGAATTTAACACTGGGCAAGAAGTCCATATGTTAATCCGAATATGTAGAAGTGGAAACGCCTTCATTAGGTAGTTAAACAACTTCCCCTTTGGCAAAAGGAAGTGTATTTGGGAATGAGAACAAGTATTCAAACAGCTAAGAACTTCAGGTTTACACTGCCCTTCTTGTTTTCTATCCGTTGTAAAATAGCATTCTTAGAAAGCAGGCGAATTTATTCAGTGAATTTCCACTTTGCTTCTCCCCTTACCATTCTTAATATAGTTTATTATACACAAACAGCAGTCACAGAAACCTGCTGCAGTGTACTAAAGGAAAATACAGGTATAAACCACAACACCCTGAACGTCACTTCCGTAAAATGTTTCTTAGTTACTATCCTAAAGAAGAGGTTTATGTGTCATAAAACATGTACCCATGCCAAGTTCAGTATACATCAAGGAACCAAGAGCTAAGACAACTGAAGCATTTTGCCTCTTGGGAGGAAGAAGAGGTGCAACTAATTTAAACTTCCTCATCACGAAGTTTAACCCTTGATAATCTGCACTAAATCCAGGCTGTTTTTCTGTTCCTCACCAAAACTGCTTTATGGTCAGAGTGGTCATTATCATTCCCACTGCAATTTAGGATTAGAGCCAAATGCACAGAGGTGTCACAGACCTTTCAGAGTTCTTCCTTGTGGTATTCCTTACCCAGCACATCTGGCTAACTTTACCTCTGTTCTCTCATCTGCCTCAAGTTCCAAGTAACACTGATGTGAAATAAATTGCACTGATCGGGGACTAAATACAGGAAAAGAGGTATGTTTACACAAAACATAAAAGAAGCATTCTTGCTCTTAAATTAAAATTTAACTGCCTCTTACAGTAAATTGCATGCTATTCCTTTTTATTGAGGGGCAGGCAAAACCCAGCAGCATTTTCATCTGAAGTTTTCTAAAGGTTTATATTCTT
The DNA here is from genome assembly GCF_029207755.1 of Chamaea fasciata. NCBI lineage: Eukaryota > Metazoa > Chordata > Aves > Passeriformes > Sylviidae > Chamaea > Chamaea fasciata. The sequence goes on along the minus strand of NW_027094092.1, from coordinate 14,999,283 downwards.
CTTCTAACTGCTTAGTATTTGAACATGGCCAGACTAGTGTGCAGGCAGCATCACTTCCTCTCCTCTTTGCATTCTGGATAAGAGCCACGATAAAATAACAAACCTGCTATTTAAAATGTACTTTAAAAATCTTTCCATCTCCCTCCTTCCTTCCTTCCTAGTCACCTCTTATATTTAGAACAAGACACACTTAGGTTGACCACTGCAACCATTTCCGCCAAGTTTTAATGATCAACCACAACACTTGTAATATTTTCTAATAAACTTCATTATCTTTTCCTCATTTCTGTAAACACTTAAATCATATTTACTGCATATAACTGTTTATCCTGTAAAAACTGAGTCACAGAGATCACAAAGTTCTTTTCTAAGGATCTTTCAGTGTTGATTACTGCTCTCAGGCCAAAAGAAATAAATACAGTTTGAGAGGTTCCCGGATCTGAGTCAGTTGTTGGAGGATTTTGAGATAAATACTGCTATTTTTATGTCGTTTTTAGGTTACACTTGAGGGTGTATCTGTGTTGGCCATATATAAAAAAATACTTAAGCAGGCCCTAAGTATCAAGGCAGTATTTCAGATCCAGACTCAAACATTATCCATGTTCTCCCACCACTTTAACAACAGCACTGCCCTTGCTGAGGCAGCCAGCCTGTGAGCTCCACACTGCCTTCAGCTTCATGCAAAGCATCTCACAGGCTAATCCCAAAGGACACCAGCACAAAGAGACCACAATTCCCTTCCAGTTACAGCTGGCTCCAGCAGGCACGTGCACACTGAAACTCATCTCTGGCCTTTGCTGGCTCCTGTAAGATCAGGGTCCAGCCCCAGGCTGTGAGTGTGATGGGGAGCTGACATCCACACTTCCTCAGGCTGGGCTTTAAAGCCTGAGCCTGCTCTACCTACAGAGCCCAGACTTGGTGACACTGGGTCAGGCAACCACTACCACTGATCTGCCTTAGCCCCTGTGCCATTTATCACCCCATCCCAGCCAGGTTTCCATTCACGGTCTATTTCCCTAAATTAACTTCCCATGATATCTTAGAAAGGGAGTGAAGTGCATTGGCCAGGCAATAAGGACCAGAGAGACTTGAACTGGCAAAGATAAGGAGGAATTGCATCTTATTTAAAAATAAATATAGCAGTAAACACATGTACTTAAGATCACTACCAGGGCTACAGAGACAAGAATTCTTCTGGTTGTAAACAGATATTTTACAGTAACCATAAAGAGACTTAAGTTCATCTGAAAATTGGTAGGATTTAAATTTTTTTATATCTTTGAAGTATTTCATTCATTTATTCTGTGCAAGGAGTTTAAACTACTCTAGGCCTTCAATTTCAGTTTGAGATACCATTCCAATGGATATGAACAAGCTGAGTGAGACTCCCACCTGTTTCTTCTCTTTTGCTAACAAAGATCAATACATAGCTTTTTGTTACTGCCACTCACTTATTGCATCACTTTCTCAGAATTAAAAATTGCACCTAAAATTGGCAAGAACATAGAGCTAAAACAGATAAAGTAGCTCTGAGTTACTACTGTTTTTATGACTTTTCTAGACAAACCCCACTGTGTCTGCCCATCCAGTTAAACTGGTGTCCTAGAGGATGGGGACATAAGCCCAAAATTTCCATGCCATTTATTTTAGCAATTTTGTTCTTTCAAAACAGATCCTGAAGAAAACATTGAATTTCTCTTAGACTTCAGTGTTTAAACACACTAGGCAAGATACATTCCTAGGCAATTCAAAGAGCAATCAAGTCTTTATCTCCTTACTTTTCCAATCCACTTTTTTGGGAAGATTCCCATCTGCTAAGGTAGCCATGCACGAACAGGCAGATCACCAAGATCTCATCTGACTCCCCAAGAACTCTGCTGCCAACAGTGGTATCAAGGCAGGCAGCAGGCACTAAATCTGATGTCCTTTCCCATGGAGAAGGTAGAAAGCCTTTCTGAAACATCTTCAATGGAACAGTCCAATTGTGGGACCTAAAGCTGAATCTTATCTTTATTTCCTATTCTATGTTACTGAATGAGAAAAAGCAAGGATATCAGAATGTAAACCCAGAGATAGCTGGAGTTAAATAAGCAACCCTAACCCAAACTGCCTCCCTCCAGAACTGGTTCTGGAAATGAATTTGCTGCTGACAGGCCCTGCCACTGTAACTCAGAAGACAAAGGATCTTGAAGCCCATGCAGTCTCACACACACAGAGCAGCTCTTTTGCTCATGATTCAAACCAGCACTCTGCATTACCCTGTCAACTACTTCTCAATTCAAGCACAGCCTCAGCAAGGTAAAATAAAGGCAGCTAAAGGAATGGGACATGCAAGCACACAGAAAAATACACTAGACAAAACCAGCTACATTATCTAGTTTTGTAGCTACTTTCAATCATCTGACTGCTCAGTGTTCCAAAGCCACAACTTATATATGGCACAAGTGCTTTGTGTAAGAGATGATAATGATCTGGTTGTATCTGAACAACTGAAATGTACATAAAACTCACAGGAAGGAAGGAGAAAATATTTACAAAGCAGAAAGTGTTGACATGCAGCAAATGTACTACAACAATAAAGGAGGAGGTAATATGGAAATGACTGAGAAGGAGAAACTTGATTTGAAAGGAAAACAGACCAATTATTTTTGTGTACATGAAAAAGCAAACTGTTCTAGATAAGAAAAGCAGGGGGTGGGAACTGGAAGGCAAAGAAAATCAAGGAACAGGGAAAAAGAGGACCAAAAAATGGTACGAGCAGGAGAAAGAATGAGAAAACAGGACAGGACAAGGGTATGAGTGTCAAAAAACGAAACAAAAGAATTCCAGGTTGACTTGGAAAACTGGAGGCAGTGGCTAACGATTTTTAACTGTAGGGAGGCAACAGAGCTGTGTAACAGACTGCAGCAGGACAACCGACAAGCCACCAGGACAAACAGACGTTCTACTACTGCAGGTGAACCACCAGTGCACGCCCGCTGAGGCACCAAAAACCAACACAGAAAGCACAGCTCCATTCTGAGTTTAACAAAAGCAAGGAAGGACATTATCCATGCACAGGGAATGAGCTGGAAGGATTATAACTTCTTCTAAATAATTGAAATAAAAAGGCACAAGCCTGAAATACGGGGTGGGGGGAGGAAAGTATGGAGGCTGTTGCAGGCATTGTTCTCTGTGAGGAATGGGATGAAAGGTGAGAGATGACAGTATACAACAGAAGGAACTTTTTCTTTCTTCTTTTAAATAAAGAGACAGATGAGCAGAAGAACAATACCTGTGCAGAATCATGAGAGATCAAGAAAAGGCTTCTAAGAGTGGCTGCCTGCCTTTGTCAGGCAGCATAAATAAGATGCAGGAAAAGGCATACTAAGTCAACAGATGACTTAGAAGAGTTCAGGAAGAGCAGAAAAGATATTTAAGAAATAATTTGCAAGTGCATTAGGAACAGCAAAGAGATGCAACATCAAACCAGAAACAAGGAAGAACAGTCTGACAAGTCTCAGTATCTTTTATCATGTGTATATGAAATACAGTTTGATTGCTACAAAGGCAAAGCAGAAAGTGTGCCAGGAAGGCAGAGAGTCATTCTGAAAAATCGATTTTAATTATATGATTTAAAGGCACTCATCTCTACACACATTTCTTTCTATTTTTTTACTAATAAAACCTAAACTCTAAGTCACCATTCCCCCCTTTCTTTTCCCCATACAAGGAAGAAAAAAAAAAAAAAGGCAAAACAAACCAGAAGATCCTAGAAAACAAACCACATTGCATGACTACAAATGGGACTCTTGGAAGTTAGGTATGAATGGAATTCCACCTTACCTAGAAATGTATGAATGAATAACAGACTTATATTACACCTAAATGGGAAAAAATTGAAAGGAACTGTCAGCATGGATGAAAAGTGAAATGTACAAAATAATACAGGAGGCAACAACCATAACCTTCCAAGGTAACTTCAGTGTTTTTTCCCCTACAGAATACCAAATCCTCTAGAAGGATACTTCACACAAATATATGTTGATGTAGAACCAACACTGTTTCTCAGCTGTCCCAACTTTTTCCCACCATTACAGATACACCACTGCATCTGAATCCTACAGAGCAGTCAGAATACTGATTTTTGCCAATCTAACCCTGTTTGATTGATCTTTGTACAAGACAGACTTTCTTTAGTATACAGAATTTCTCATTAAAGAAAAACAAACTTGACTCTTGATAGTAACAAAAACCATTTACTAATGATATGATGATGTATAAAACTGTACCAGAAGAGTGACATGTCAAGCTGCTGTTAAGACTTTTATCCAAGGATCAAGCAGTTTTGCATGCCTTTCACTTTTTCATCTGTCTTTATAAAAAATTGTAAGCTGATGTTTTAAGAACTACATGATCACAAGTCTGTCATCACTGTCCCAGCTTCACTAAACATAAGCATTTACCTTGACTGAAGAACTGAAAAATACCTATCAGAAGGAACACTAACCCTCAAGGCTGAATTTTAAGCCAGGTATCATGAAGTTTAAAATTCAAAGTTGAGTACTGACTTTTTTTGATTTCTAACCAAGTACAGACAAGTAGAGTCTAACCGGCAGCCATCAGGACAACGATAAAGAACAATTCTAAGGAAAAGAAAATAAACAAACAATCTAGTTGAGATTTGTCAGGCTAATTCTAGCTTGAAGTCCAGCCAAAGAACATCTGAATATGACCTTTCTAAAGGAAAACTGTATCAGCATTACAGAGATGCCATTAAGAAGGAAAGGCATACAGTTTGGAAATTATCTTAGTGCATGTTGGAAGTCAAAACCTGCATTTTCTCAACTGATGGAAACATTTAACTTCTGTTTTAAGAGCAATTTGAGTGCTGAAGATAATAAAAAATTGCAGTCAGAAGCTAGGGTGTGTTTTTGACTGATCTTTTCACAAATTATCATACCCTTAGCTACACTGCTTATGATTATTGCCTGTGTTATGACTAAGAACACCGAAGTCCTTACCTTAGGATCACTCTCTGCATCTTCCTCCTCTTCTCCCTCCTCTTCCCCCTCCAACTCCTATGACAAAATAGAGATAAACTAACAGAAATTAAAACAGGTTAAAAGTGCAACTTTCTGTAATGGACAAAAAAGCAAAGTAGCAAATTAAATTTTCACGGTATTCCAGAGTGTTTCAGATGTCAGCACTGATTTAAAAGAATTCAGCATCTTCCAAGTTTTAAATGCAAAATCTTTAGAACATGATATAAAGGTCTCAGTACGGCTTAAGGCAACCTTCCTATGGACGCTGCTGCCGCAGTCCACAGCAATTTTTAAACTTCTATCTAACAAATTATTTGGAATTTTAGTTCTGGTAATAGGTATATTTGCCTGATTTTGTTCTTAATTTCAGTCTCCCTCCAAAGAGCCTATTTATTTAGATTACAGTGGACAGGCTATGCATTCCTGTGCAGGATTTTTGCACTCAGTTTTACACACAACTACATCCAAGTGGTAACATCTGGCACTGGAAACCGATTAAAAATACACATACACACTTCTACCAATACCCAGCTTAAAAAAATACAAATATGAAAATGTTAGTCACTCAACAGCCTAAGCACAGAGAAAAGAGACTGCTTGCTGAAGGCTGCCAGCTCACATCAGATCAGCAGCTTGATAACCTCTGATGTACTCCACTATGTTGAAGCTGACAGCAGTCAGGGGATGTACCTTTGACAAATTAGCAAAAACAGCACAGTAAAAGCAGTAAAGCAAAAAATGTAAAGGAAAATAGTTCATTTAAGTGTGGTAACATTTAGTGGTTTTGTGTAAAGCCTTTCATAGTGTGTTTGTGTTCATACAATACTATTACAAATAGACCAGAGCCAGCCTAAGTTATTTATGCTGAGCAGTTGCACACTTCCCCTTTTTTACTTTGCATTTGGTAAGACCCAGTCTTCAAGCTTATGACAACTAAAAGCTGACAGCTGAATTCCACTACCAGCTAAGGAACAGATATTTATCATGCAGCACTCTAGGAAAAAAAAAGCTTATCTTTAATTTTTGACTTGTGTCAGAAAACAGCTTTCAAAATACTAGATAAAAAGTGGATATATGCTCTTGCAGAAAGTACTTTTATGAAAAGGAAAAACCAGGCACACTTTTGCAAGTCATGAATGCTGAAGTCCTTTGGAAAGAAGTACCATGCACAAGAGCATTTATGAAGAACTGTTTTCTGCTCCATACAGAACAATTCCTGGCACTGGAATTGAATAGGTAATCAGTAATCTATAAAAAATACAGTGTGCATCTCACCTCCTCTTCACCTTCTTCATCTTCTTCAAACTGAAAAACAAACCCAAGGTTTAATTAGCTCACTAGTATTTGCATAAACTTTTTTGCGGTAATAGCTGTAGCATATTCAAACACTGTAACTGAAACTAAGCCCCTTCCAGAAGCAGATTAACAACATATAGCAAGTTGAATGACTCCTTCCTATCCCCAAGCAGCAGGAATCTCTTCAGGTTTTTTTCTGCTATTCTAATATAATTAACACTTCACCCTAGTCTAATCAGAAAAGGAGACAAATGTTTCTATGTGCTGACTAATAAACAAAATGGTAATTGCATACATACGTTATCATCATCCTCTATAGCTTCCCCAGTGAAATACAGCACAGCACGAGGGACTATCCTTTCACGGAAGAAGTGTCCAATTTCAAAATCTGCTGCTAAAGTGAATTCTGAGTCTTCATCCTGCAAGACAAGTCAGACTGAGTTTTCTACTGCAAATGTGATGTGCTGCACAGAAGAGATGAAAATATTTCAAAGTAACAGATTTGGGAAAACATCACACTGTCACAATGGCAACCTTCAGGTCACAGGTACTTTCAGTATACTTAACTAACAATAAAATCTAAATCTAAATTTGCAGGATTGAGATTTTTTGTAAGCTTCCTACTTTCTACTCACAGGTTAGTGTCCTGCTGAGGCACTTTTTATTAAAAAGCTCACACAGACTTGGCTGGCTCTGGCATCTGACATTGCAGAACTGTTCAAAATGCTCCAGACTGATATTTAGAGAAGTACTGCTGAGTGGACAGGGAAAATAATGACCTTCCAACAGTGATCACTGGAGATGTCTTGGATCAGGGACTCATGTAACAGTGAACTGTAAATGGACTACCTGGAGAAGCTGACAGTATCTTTCACTTTATCAAGGTGAAGCCCAGATTTGTCAAAAGCAAAAATAACAATAAAAATATACAGTACTTGATAAAAGAACCATATAGTCACTATACAGTGACTTGGCAAAAAGCAGTTGTGCCATTTCAGAAACTTACCAATGACTCTCCATCACCAGATACTACAAAAAAAAAAAAAGGAAAAAAAAGACAACAAATTTAAGAAACTTGTGTAGTCTCACCCACCTCAATAATCAAGATGACAAACCCAGATAAAGACCTTCTCATACCAGAAAACACTGAGGTTATAAAGACTTCACAAGGCAACTACTAAAACTATGACGATTCAGATAAGTATTAAGTTAAACCTACAGAAATCACATTTATAAGAATTTCATGTGTTATAGTTAAAGCATCAAAGCTGCCATTTGGATGTCAAAGATTTTTGCATAGGAAATACTCTTTCTACAATGATGGGTTTAGAGCACATGCAGATCAACATATTTGGTTTTTCTATTAATGCTGTAATTACAGTAACTTCATCTGGCTGGAGCCCTACAAATCATCTCCTCTTCCCCAAAACAACTGGAACTAAATAGATGAACATTTTGACATGAATCTGCAAAGCACTGTTGAGAAGAGGTCCAGTACTATAACCAGCATAGAACAGGGTGGGTGTTTTGTTTAAAGAAAAAAAAACAACAATCAAATCAAGTCAATGCAAAAAACCCCAGCACGAATCAAAATGTATTTCCCTTCTCTACACTGCCATGTGATCTACTGTGAAAGTGATCATTTGGCTCAGTTCTCAGGTTGAAAATGCCAGCAGATGTCAGTGTCTCATCTTATACACCTAATTCCAAAGTGTATCCTTTGAGTATTTAAAAGAACAACACAACACCAAGAGGAGAAAAATCTCCATCCTTTCCTCAAAGTCACAACAAAGTTAAAGGACATTTCTGTACCAAACCACCCCCAACCCTGAAAATACATATCCCATGTTTCTTAACCCAAAGACATGGGGATTTGCAGTGGTAATTAGGAGGGACAGGTAGTTCATAATAGCCCACAACAGAATCAAGAACATTTTGCTCAGTACACCTCTGGAAGCACAGAATGGCTTGGGCTGGAAGGGACCTTAAATATCACGAAGTTTCAACCCCTCCCCCTGGGCAGGGACACCTTTCACAAGACCAGGTTGCTGAAAACCCCATCCAGTCTGGCCTTGAACACTTCCATGAATGCCCAGAGAAGTTATGGATGCCCCAAACGATTCCAGGTCTCACCACTTTCACAGTCAAGAATTTCTTCCTAATATCTAACCTAAACCTGCCCTCTTTTGGCCTAAAGCCATTCTCTTGTCCTGTCACTACATGCCCTTGCAAAAAGTCCCTCACTGCCTTTCTTGTAGGACCCCTTTAGTCCACAAAATAAACTGCTTCCCTCATCTTATGTTTGCAGAAGAGGACAATGAAAGATGTATCAAGAAAAAAAAAATGGTTTTGGAATCCATCTAAATTGTTTAATATGTGAGTACATATCTAACATTAGACTAGGAAAATGAGAAAATTATGCATGGAGTATCAGGGATCACTAATTAATCACAGAAGAAGCTACAGAAAGTTCTGTCACTTGACACAGTGTCACTGCTGTAACCAAGATGACCAACAAGGGAAGACATTTCTTTTGCATGTTACAAACAAACTGATGCATGGAGCCACCTTGTGGTAAAACCTTCTTTAAGAGAGTCTACAAGGGACTCTTTCCATACTATGAATCCTGTTTACACTGCACACCTAATGGTCAGATTCTACAGAATAACATCAGAACAAAATAATCTGTTTGGATAGGCAAGAGTTTGCAATCTTCATCTAGCAAGCACTTTACAATGCAGCAGCATAAATAGTTTGAATGTTTAAGTCACATAAATACAAACATACATATAAACACATTTTAAGGATCCAAAATTCTTAATTTCCAGGCTTACCCTTTATTGGGCTGAAGAAGTTAAAAAAGGAATCGTTAGGTACTTGTTTAGTAATTGTCCGAACTGTGCCTCGGCCCTTGTGTTTCTGTTTCTTCTTGATTGTTTTAACTGTAACATTTTTTCCTTTCTTCCAGTCAATGGTACACCTGGAGACAGCAGGTGAGAAACAGCATTTTAACATAAGGCACCTGGGAAAAGAAGGAACTGAGCAGAAGAGCTGCAACATCAAGGCCAAGATGGCTTATCACTCTCTGGATAAAGCTGCTTGACAAGATATGAGATGGATCATAGTCCTAGAGATGATGTGTATGTTGGACAGGTCAAATACTTCCCTAAATAAAAATGCTATACAAGTTTGTCTTGGCAGAGTAACCACTGCCCCCACTGCACTCATAATTCAATACCTCTGGCCCAACAACTGGACTTCTGTAACCAAGGACAGGATTAAGCTATTCCAGAAAAAAATCTCACCAGTCAGACGGTTAGAAAACAATACATTATATCCTTTAACTACAGGTCAAGGCAGTGTCCATGTACCCTAAAAATGGATGTCCAAAGAGTGGCCAGGGAGAGGGGTTTGACTCTCCAAAGAGCAGCTCAGATTGACTTGGCAGCCAAGCACATCAAGCTGAAGAGGGCTGAATTTTCAGTTGCATTCTGCTGCTGCACAAACTGACACTCAATGAAGAGTCTCTCTCCATTCAAACAAGTTTTACTCAAAGCTGCACATGGCAAAGAGGGGCAAACACAGCTAATTCTCCTGTAATGGAAATAATGCTGTCACAGGAATTCTTATTAAATGCCTCAAAAATATCTTGTCCTATAGACAGGTGGCCAAAGTCACCAGTTATACACTTAACTGGGTAACAAGGCACAGACATGGTTTCCTACTCTATTTGTACCATATCAAACACCTTCCTCAGGAACCACCAACTCAGATCAGACTTTTGACAAATCAGCAATCCAGGAAAGCAGTCCTTTATAATACTGAAACAGAAACTATTCTGCTGTAATGAACTAAAGTCTTCTTTAAAAAGGAGTAGTCTGTTACTTAGGCACAACTTCCACTAAACATCCAAGAAGACATTTTGCCTCACTGGAGGTGAATGCTAGATTCAAAAGTCAACACGTAGCACTAAAAATCAAAAAGTAAAAAATTTTGAGGTTTGTCAACATGCCTTCATAAAACCAAGTATTCGGCATCTCTTAAGTGTGAGTTACAAAACCCCAAAACCCACCAAAACACATCCTTGAAGGGGTAGGAAAAAACCCTAAAAACCAAATAATCACCAACAGATAAGAATACTTAGATGCTAAGAAAAACAGGGCGCAAAAGCCATTTTTCATTTGTGTCAGCTCTGCTCTGGTATGGCACTGGAATTTGGTTATAGAACAGAGATCATGGATGGGAAGAGAAAGGGTTAAGTTAGATGAAAAAGATTCTTTTACCGCCCAAAAATTCTAATACCATGTTCAACTCAACAGACTTCCAGAACAGACATGAGAATTCACCACCCACAGCTGTTTTCTTAAAATGTTTTGCAAAAACATTAAAAATAAAATTTAAAAAATTTGCTGCATTAGCCACAGCTGCCAGGATCCAACTGCATGGCCTTTATGTTCCAGCCTCAAAACAGGCTGGAAGAACACACAATTCACATGACCTATTCCTGCTTGATAATAATAAACCAATTCCTGCTGGAAAAAAAAATTGCTGAGAAGATGACAAGAATCCAAGAGAGCCCAAGGCTACTTATCAGACTGAGGAGGGAGGTAGTCTGTGAAAAGTAATGACTAAAAATAATTTACCCAGTTACCTGGAAATAAAAGGTTTATTACCTCAATTAGAGTACTATAAAATTCGAAAGGTGGTCAATTTAAAACGTACACAATGTTAAAATATATCTTCATCTATGCATCTGTTACTTCTGCATGCTGAGACTAACATCATCATCATCCCTATAAACATTCCCAGTTTTGAAGTCAGTAACAATTTTATCTTCACTAATCATTATCATGGTAAGCAAAAAAAATACACATTTTTACTTCAAAAGCTCTTTTGAATTGCAGTTTTCCTTACCCCTCACAATCAACTATTTCAGGTCCTTCAAATGAAAAGGGATCTGTCTTGTCTGGCTCCGACTTCATCTTGTATGTTTTTGTCAGGACTGAATTAGAAAAGTAGTCATTGGGCCCAAAGTGGAACTCTAATGAGAAAGACTGGAAGAAATTTTATGTTACCACTAACTTTCATTTGTGAAATAGTGCATCAGCATTATTATCACTAATCAAACTCTGAAAGTAAGAAAAAAAAATTTACGGCAAACATACTCCAAACTACAGCGGAAGCAGGAAATTATCAATGTCAACATTTCAAACGTAGCAAGAAGCTACAACAACCTTTGCTTAGATTCAAACTGTAAACAGGTAATTAGTACATTTCATTCACCTTCACAAACACAACTGCTGTCCCTAAAGGAACCTTAGAAATAAGTGTTTTGAGAAAAGTCTTGATTTCATTTCCTAGGGAAGCCTCTCATCATCCTTGCACTAGGGATGAAGTTGTTATTCTGTAGTCATCTTAACATTAGAACAACACCACGTGGTTCTATTGCTCCCCCAAGTCTGATTACTATCATGATCTTAAAAGAGTGAATCAGACTCTATTTCCAATTAAAGCACAATTTAAATTGCAGGAGTCTATTTAAATAGCACACTCCCCCAGGAACCAGAGGGGTTTCTTCCATTTGATAACAGAAAATCCCGCAAAAGAACACTGACTACATGAACTGAATCCTACAACCACGTCTCAACAGCTTACAGCCTGAAGGAAGTGTTTCTGCTTATGTTTGAACCTCCTCTGGCACCCAAAAATTGTTTGCAAAGATTCAGTTTCTTACATGGAGAACAAGGAAACAACAGAATCCATGATGCATCAATTTTCAGACTTGTAAAGGGTTCTAAACTGCTTGCACAATGGTATATATGCTCACTTTACACTCAGGATCAACTATGAACTTTTTAAAGTACACCAAAACTCAAGCTGTTGTGCAACAGGGGAAACTAAAAAGGATAAAGGTTTTTGGCAAGTGACTTAGTGACATGAAGGGGGAAACATTCTACAGGTCAACTCAGCACAACAGAAGGACTGAAAGCCAAAGCCCAGCCACAGCATGTGTAACAGTTACCTTAAGAATCTGATTTACTCCCCCAGTAATATGCCTTACCAATTAGCCCTAATCTGCATACAAAAACAGATTACATAACTGCTAAAAGACCGGCCCTGAACTTATTTCTCCAGACATTCTGCAGACTCAGGCCAGAAAACTGTCTGTTATCACCAAGTCTGCCTTGCCATCCTTTTTCAAGGCTATTCATGTGAGGACAAGATAAGCAACTCAGGGCAACAGCCTGTTCATCACAGATATTTATCCCTCATTTATGTCCCAAAGGCCCCTAATCTTCCTAAGACCCCATGAATCTCCACACATGACTCATACCTGCTAAGAGAGTGGCCAAGGAGTGATGGAGACCAATGGCAAGATCAGCTTTCCCAATCCCCATGCTCCCTGTTTAAGGACAGGAAGCCACTGGGACCCAGCAGCACCCTGGAGTATCTGTGCTGACTTCACATTGGCTATTTCAGCTTTATTTCCCTTTAAAGCAAATCAAGACAGCTGCATGGTTTGGAGGCTGCCTTCAGCTAAGGCTAATCTCTCTTTGGCAAACATGCTCAGGGGAAGAGTTACAAACTTAGCTTATCCACTACCAGTGACGAACACTCACACCCAAATAATCCCATAAACCATCACTGGGGCTATAAATAACCAACCAGTGGCACTACTCAGCATGCAGGATCCCTAGGGCTAGCAGGACAAAAATACCTGCACACACTGCATTTCAGCATTTCATTTTATACCTGCTAATTAGGAGACAAGAATCTTCAAGCTCCACATAATATTTCAAGTGTTGTAATAACCTTTACAATACTCTTTATTTGGACTTCTCTGGGTTTTTTTTAAATCAAATATGTTCTCATGAAATTCAAAAGAAAAGAAAACTGCCTTTTTTAAGCTACTTAAATTATACCGAGATGCATCATATAGGTCTAAATATGCTAGCTAAGGATCCTGATGTCCAAATAAATACATAAATTGAAATTATAATTATAAAATACACGTAAGTTTATCCATATGGTTATAAATAAGTAAAAGCAAATAGTAAAGGAGTCACTTATGCTTCATGCAGATAAAAGTTTCTACGTGAAGGCCATAACAAACAGGACTTTGAAGCACTTTAACTGCAGTCAGGTAAATCCACTTTTGGAGTGCCGTAACTATGATTAATTGTTTTGGGTAAACAGTAAATCAGAAAATTCCTAATTATCATGTATTTCTTCAGCAGCAAAACCTAATCTCCAGAATTAGTGTTATCTATGACACACTGGTTATGTGAAGTCTGTAGAGTACAAAGCTCCCTCTGCTGCACCAATTTTCAACAAAGAACTGCAGTCACACAGAGCTGCAGAACAGGTTTCACTCAAGGAGTGAGGAACACATCCTTTGTCTCCAAATGCAGAAGGGACATGGAGTTTGTCAGCCTTCCATTATTGGATTTAATGTAGCACTGGAATGGAACCTATTCACAGAAAAATGCTGTCAAAAGGTTACGAACAGTGCAAGACCAGATAAACCCAGTGTTTGAAGAGTTCTCCAGCTTAAGGAATCATAAAACAAAGCTGAATCAACACAAAAATGATGTAGGCAAAAAAACCCAACTTATTCCCATCTCAGCCACTGAATAGATATGTTCAAGATAAAAAAGCCAACTTCTAAGAATACCTTTACTTTGTGCTTAGGCAATTAATTTTCTTCATAAAACTCATATCATCCTCTCCCTAAGCGCCAGCAATCTTTAGAAATTTAATTCTCAGTTTTTCTCTGCCATACTACTTTCTTGCCTATTATCAGCTTGAGTGTTTCAGTACTAAGAGAATAAAGACAATAAGGAATAAAAAAACAAAACCCAAAAGAACCCTAAACCAAGTTGCAATTAACCATTAAAAGTTATTCTGAGAAAGTTCTTCCATCTTTCTTATGTGAATCTTCAGTGATGCTTGTCTTGCATTTATTTCAGGCATTATCAGAAGACCATTACTCCATAAGGCAAAACAAAAAATACCAAATATAAGAAAAAATGACAAAATTTTAAAAAAGTATGTGTAGGCTCAAATTCCATCCTTCTCCCTGCCTCCCATTCAAAGGGAGTTCAAGGAATAGGTATAGTCTGCATAAATTGAATAATCAGCAGAACAACTTCTCAACAAACACAGTATCTGTTTCTGTACATCAAACTTCAACAAGAAAACATTTCCATAAGTAAAAAAAGGAAGCAGTACTTTAAAAATATTCATGAGGTACACTTTTAAAATACTATCTAATATATTTTCTATTCTTTTCAAGAGGCACAGTATCTATAATCATTGTTTTCGATTAGTATGATCAAGTCATCTCTTTTGATGAAATATTTGGTACCCAGAATTTTTCCCACAATTTATTTTCAAATCAAAAGCAGCCATGTAGTTATATTTCTAAGAGTAGTTACACTTGAATTTTAGAGAGAACAAGAAGCAAAAACTAGACAAAACTGAGCCAGATTTTGAATCTAGAAACCACAGTAATGTCAGAGCGAAGAACGAAAGAGCAAAGAGTCAGGAAAGCTGAAGATAAATCTTTCAAAGGCAAAGCAGGAAAATAATAGCTTGGAAAGAAACCTTTTCCCCCCACACTACAGCCAAAGAGAGCTGAATGAATATTTTGGAACGCTGCTCACTTGATTACTATAATCTTCAGGAGAAATATGCAGAGAAAACTCACCATAGGCTGTCCTGGTTCAGAAAATTTAACTTTAATATCCTGCAGATGTTTCAAGATAGGTTCATCATATTCCTAAGGAGAAAAAAAAGTAAAATCCAATTCAGCAGGCAATATTTAGAGAAACAGTCTCTCCTTAAGAATCAAACCATGTAACTAATTCAACAATTTCAGCGAAAATAAAGATCTGGATGTAAATTTCAAAATCATACTTGCAAATTCTACATGCCAAATTCGCAGTCATTTTAGGGCTCATCCTCATTAAACAAAGCTGCTAGGATTACTTAGATACAATAACTGCATTCAGGGTATTTATTACCAGTGAGATTCACAGGAAGACACACTCCAGGGAATTCTTTTTAAACAGCATTAAAAGCAATTAATACAAGTACAGGCATAACTAAGCTATTTAGCATGAATTCAACTAATCTACAGGTATTCTTCTAACCTTTCAAAAATAATCCTTTATGGATTAAACTAAAAATGCTTGTCCATCATTTCAAGCATTTACAGGGATTTCAAAGACTCAAAAGATTTGGTGTCTCACAATAAAGGACTGACTCACACTCCACAAGGATTGACTGTTAATGGGGAAAGCAGCAATTCATTTAACACAACAGAAGTTGTTCATTTTAGAGTAGAAACTTACTTGTACTAATTCACTTAGCATATCTACATTCCTAAAGATAGTAAACCAGAAGTCTGGAATTCCTTTGATATTTGTCTCTTCTGCTTTTTCATCTATTACCACTGCATTTTTCAGGTCTCCCTGGGAAGGAAATACAGAATCAGCTGACAAATTAAATAGTGACTTCTTAGTATATTTCATAAACAGAGACAGAAGTACAAAACAATTGCCATCTCTGAAGCTGTGTTTAAGGAACATTTGAAATCTACTTTGTTTTTTTCCTCTGCAAACTAAGTTAAGAGATACAAGGTTACACAACCGAACATACACACAATTCAGATTTACTTTCAACTCATTTGAAATTCTCCTATAAGAAGACTAAATAGACCAAGTATCTGCTTCACTGATTTGACAGAAATAATTAAAACACAATCTTTCTATAAACAGAAAAAATTATAAATGCATTTCTATTTTTCTATTAATCATATTTCTGTAGCTCCATAAGCCACCTATGGCACTTCATCTAAAAATTTAACTTTGCCCTCTGAAATGCTGTTTTAGCTTCCCCAATTTGCAGAATAGTTGTAAAGTTGTTTTTCACAGGTATGTTTCATTATTATGCTGTGTCTAATTATTGCTATTTAGGGAAACAGGATGCCCTCCACGTAACTGATGTCCAATGTTATAAAAAAGAAGAACAAGGAAGTCATTTCTCAATCCCAAACAACGCTGGAAATTCAGTCTGAACCAGCTGCACCTTTCCTTTTACACCACTAGATAGCAGCAGGTATTTAAGATGTTTTTGGCAGCTGCCTGGGTTCTGATGAGCCAAGAATATGAAGCTGCAGTTTATTTCCCATCTAGACACGTTTCTGATTTTATTGTGTGGAATATGGCCTGTCAATGCTGTATTTACACAGAGCCTAAGGAACGTTTTTTGCTCATGCACACGGAGCACTGTGTCATGCTAAATCTCAGGAGCGCAGTAAAAACAAAGAGAACAATTCACTTTGAATACAGAACAGCATCCAAAAAAACCTAGAAGCAATCAGGCTAAGGAAAAACTACAAAGAAAACCTGACAGAATGGCAGAGTTTTCTAAGTAGGTTGCTTTTCTGAGACAAAGCCTGAGCACACATCTGCAGGAATCATGCTGGGAAAGTAAGAGGCAGCCCACAGACTGTATTATGCCTCCTAACTCTAGACAGCTCCTGCTCAATAGACAAGGAGGAACCCACCAGCCAAGCAGACATTTTATTAGCTAGATCCTGTTTTATGACTGTGTGACAAGTGTCTCACCTGTATTTATGAAAATAACAGCTAATGATGTCCCCCAAAATAACACGGACAGGCAGAGAACCAACCAGTCATTTTTTATCTCAGGGTTTGATGTAGCACCGGAATGGAACCCATGAGCAGGAGGGTGCTGCTCACAGGTTACGAACAGTGCCAACCCAGGCAGCTCCCCAGTTCCCTCAAGTCACAAATTTGATAAAAGGCTAAACTCATGGTGAAGAAGCTTTCATTGGACATAACAGTGTGCTCCTCACAAGAACACATCACTGACACAAAAGTTATGTTAATGGCAAGAACAAGAATTGAACTCTGACAATCCCATATATCCATTGTAGGTGACCCAGCTGATACTCACAGCCAGTTTTTCTTCATCCTCGTTTTCACTGTGCCATTCTGACTCTGCATCTGTGGGTTCAGCGTCCCCATTAATAAACTCTCTTCTCTGCGTTAAAAAAACCCAAAAATGTAACAGAAGATGTAAAATTATTTATACACAACCAGAACTGAAAGGAACGAAGAAATAAAAATTATATACATAATTTTCCCACCTTATCAAAAAGAGGTTGATAGAGTGCTGCATATTTTCTCTCTAAGTCATGTACTTCTTCATAGAATTTAGCTTCTATATGGGCACATTTCACCTGGAGCTTTTTCAAAGCATCAATTCTTCTTATCACTGCTTTTGGAAAACTGAACATCAAAATTATTTAGGGTTAAAAGTTAGTTGCCTCAGCATTATTTCACATATTACTGAGAAATAGGTTGCTTATAACTACGTGCAATTTTTAAATAAAAGCCTTATGTCAAACATATATGTTTCTCCAAAACCTATTTCAAAAAGTTGAAAGAATCCTCTCCTACCCAAGTTGTTCTCAAAGTTGTTATCTTCTGTTCCATTCCCTGGGGCCACTACCCTCCCCGTGTAGTTCAGAGATCTGAAATTAATACCTTTGTTTACATCTAAGCTTTGAGACTAGATTTGTCTTGATCCACCTATGAAAAATAAGAACTGTGCATTCTACAGGAGAAAGCTTTGATTCATGGGTCATACTTGTAAAGGAGACATTGCTCATCTGCACTTTCAATTATTAAACATTTAGAGTCATGTAAAAAGATCTCTTTACAAAACTTATGTTTTTCTAAAAAGAGGTCTACAACCAGCCATTCTCAGTCAAGAAATAAAAGCACAACTATTTACTAAAGGCACTATTTAAATCTATTTTAAATAGATTTTCAATATAAAACTAAGCTTCAAACTAGGGATATACAGGTCTTGAACTTTGCATTACATCCAGGAGAGCAATCTAATAGAAATCACCAGTCAGTGTTGCACATACCCTGTTGGATTAAGGGTCACAGAAGAGAACAAAGGAGGGGAGGGGAGTTATTTCTACCCAAAGCAATAAATGGCCACAGTAAATATTAAATGGGACAAAATCTTGTTTGCAAGTTTGCCTAAGGTAAAACTTCACTCTTCCTTCCAGAAGTAAGACATTATGAATCACAGGTTATGTAAACCGCTTTTTTTAGTGAATAATTTATTCTAATTTCCTACAGTAATAATGTTCTGTGATGCTTTCAGTCTTTCAAGAATTTCATCCTGCCCAGTACTTACGTTTCGATGTAACTTGAAGGGGTTAGTGAGGTGTTGTCAAGACGTTCCTGAAGAGATGCCAGGACTTGTGGATTTTGCATCACTTGGTCTGCCAGCTTTTCTATGGACACAGAAAACCCCTTTTAAACAAATTTGCATAGATTTTATAGTGCTTTTGTCATACTGGGTCTTATAGTAGTCACAGTAAAAACACTCACTATTTTCACACCTCAAGTAACACCACTGGTATTTGAGGTGTGAAAATAGTATTTTATTACTAACACAATTACTTCAGGACCAGATTTTAGGAATATAAAATTGGATAATGATAGAAGAAGCACTTTTCTCTTTGCAAATCTATCAGTTGCTTTTACAAGCAAGTAGTACATTGACAACATAGGCAAATTTCCTGTTTTCCCTTTAGGTAAGAAAGTACAAACCAGAAGTTTATCTATCCTCCTCCCGTATTAGCAGTACCTTAAAAATCACATATAAATTTGCAGGAGAACCACTGAATAATACTTCCTAGACAGCTGTTTTCCAACCAGTGTGACTCCTGAAAAAACCCTCCCAACTTTGTGTACTTTACAGTAAACAGCACAGCACTGTGACCTTGACAACTATTAATTTTTTACCTCAAGATGACTCTACAACCTGTAAGATTCCTCAATCATCACAACACTTCTCAGAAGACTCTTACAGGTCAGATCTAAAATGCTTCTGGTTAGGTGTTAAAACCCCTTACTAATAACCATGCATGGTGTCATGGTGTGAAGATTTTTGCTTTTCACATCTTTCCACTCTAAGGGCTCGTTTCCCTAGACACTTAAAACCCAATAAATTACACAGCACACACTAACATGGTGAAGCTTTTATGTTCTTGTGTTTGTGTGTTGCTTTGTTTTTCTTATTTTTTGGGGATTTTGTTGCTTTTTTTTTCAATCCAACTTGACTTTAAAAATTATCCAATGGTGTTTACCAGTTCTCATGTGATTTCCAATTGCCAGTCACAAAGGATTTCTTAAAAAAAATAGGTAATGAGGGAGAACCAAAGAACATTCAGTGACCACTTATATGAAATATATTTCATTATCACTTACAAATTTGAGTATTTGGAGAAATAATGCAACTGTAGCTTTTCTGCACACAGACGCATTAATTTAAAAAACACTACTCAGCAGTTATCTGCAGACCTTGCTAAGGGAGAATAAAAACTTCCAAGACACATTCTGAAGATGCACTTTCTGAGAAACAAGACAGCAAAGAACTAGGATACAAACAGAACAGCTCATTTTGATAATTATGCTGACAAAGAATAGATGTTCTTACAAGCCAGTCTTTGCAGGCCTTACTGCAAGGGTCTAGTGGGTAATTGCAGGCAATGGTAAAGCACCACAGTCACAACACACACAGAAATACAGCCTTCACTCTGGATTTGGCTGCAATAAACATGGAAAACATCAGAAAGCACACAGCTTAAAACCCATTGTTTTGCTTTCATCTGTGAACACATCTTCAGTTCTGACTGTAAAGGCTTATTGACTTCTGTAACATCACCTACTATGTATTTCTTACCTTTTTTGTTGGTTGCATTTTTAGCAGCCTCCAGGGAATCTGAAGCAGTATCTTCTGTTTTACTAAAAGAATTCAAAGGGTAACATTTTAAAATAGCATCACATTACACAAATGTCAGCATTTAAGAACAAGTCCTTCTGAATTTTTGGTGTATTACAGACATGTTTTATAGACAAGTGTGCCAATAAAAGACATATTTATGTCTTCAAGCTTGTGAAGACTCCAACGTTTGGATATGAAACTGGATCGAAGATGAAATGGATGCAGAGGCAAGTTAAGGCAAGACCAAAACCAACAACAACAAAAAGAAACAAACCAACCTCAAAACAAAACATATCAAGTCCAAAACAAAAACCTTTGACAGATAAATTCATCTCAGTAAGTGAATGGGCTGGCCATTCTGCATGATTCAGTCTGTGAATCACGTGGCCATTCACTCTGCACATGTAAATGTTATTACACATAAATGAAAATATGAGATACTTTTAGTGCAAGTGATGAAGAAAAACAGGAGAAAGGAAGTAGTTATGAAAGGAAGATGAACAAGAGATAAAAGTTCTGTTTCCAACTTCTCTAACAAGCTGTATTGATAAAAACATTCACTCCTATTCTAAAAGGGATGTCTCCAGCCCCCCCTTCTCCCTGCAGCAACGTCTTCCCTCTCACTTCCTGTGCTGGAGGAGAGGGCCCAGCATGAGCCAACAGCTTGAGAGTGTTCCCTGTGCTCCCTGTGGCTTTAGAGGTCACAAAATGCACCCTCGATATTGCTGAAATGAACCCCAACTCACACACAAACCCAGAGGAGACATCACATATGCAAATGGGTATTATCAGCTGCTGGGCAGACCAGCTTATCCAGCACTGCAAGGCTCAGAAGAGCAGCAGCACATATGGATCGGCAGCAGTTCCGCAGAAACACTGAATGTTCAAAACACACCACATCACCTAGAAAAAAATGGTGCCTTTCGCATGCCTAAATTACACAGATTAGAGAAACACTAAGGCTCTTCAGTTCCCTAGTGCATTTAGAAAAACATTACCATTTTATTCTCATACAAGTCTGGTAATCCATTCTCCACAGGTTAAAAAAAAAAAAAAAACAACAAACCACCAAACAAAACCCTCTCCTGCAGAACACCAAATTTTCAGTTGGCTTTAGGTACCTTGATTTAATTTCAGGAGAACAGCCCAACATACCTGTTATCTGCCATCTGTGTGCCTGTATCCACCTGCAAGTTGAAAAGCACTGTTAAAAATACTTGAACAGTAATTTGTTAACCTCAACAGCCGATGAAAATAGAACAGGTAATTGTTTAAAACATCAGTACAAATTAACAGCTGCTGGTTTTTCTAAGAAATTCATTGCACATAATCCCTCACAGTAAAGTCAACAGCTACCACAACACCCAACTCAAAGTGAAACTTGCTCAGTTTTTGAAGTCTGTCAGGTGGTTTAATCCTCCCAGAACTTAGTTTTTCTGTTAAATACTCCAGATACCAATGCAGTTCTACCCAACCATGTCTTCATTCTGAAGTTAAGTGCCACAGCTTCCTAGATTAGCTCAGTATTCTATCAAAAAAAAAAAAAAAAAAAAAAGAGCCAAAGAGGAAGACATAAATGTATTATTTTCTAATTTCTTGATAACATCATAGTAAGTAATGAATTTTTCATCTCTGCCTATATAGCATACTTGAGCAAAAAACAATGGAAGTTCAAATGAATTAATTACAATAAAAGAAAAAAGTCCTTTGGAAGTTATCACCTAAGCAGAAAAATACATTTCACTTGTCTGTCTAATCAGGGTTATTTTTGTGAGTAGCTGTTTCTGCTGCTCTACAATGTGCCTAAAACTGTTGCTAGATAAAAAGAACACTGAAGAGAAGAAAGTTATTTACCAAGAGAAGAGGTTTTGACAGTAGCTAGGAAGACAGAATCTCCTGTACAAAGATTTGCTCCTTATTTATCAGGAGTCAGAAAATGAAGAGGAAAGAGAGAAGTTATTAACAGTTATTGGAACCAGGTTTAGCACAGCTACCCCAGCCCCCAATATCTAAATTAGCTCTCCTAAGAAACCAGAGGGAGCCAGATTGTCTAACTTATTCTGCTGTTCTTTCTTTTCTGGGGTGAAATAGCTCAGCCTGTACATGTATTTCAGTAACAGAGATTGGGGTTTTTACCCCCATTTAAAAAGCCGAACAAATTCCAGTGATCACTGCCTGCCAGAGAGAAGCAGAGGTGGAACGTTCCACCACCAAGCTTTCAGAAAGGCAGCTGTTGGTTGGTCTGGGAGTCAAATTCAGAACAAAAAGTAGCTCAAATCATTCACCAGAGTTGATAGCTCTGATTCCTCCAACTCCATGAAGGCCAAACAGGCTGATCTCAGGCCCAGCTTCCAACAGAGGGCTACTGATGCCTTCAGTTTTAGCTTTCATGTCTTTCACAATCTGAGCCTCACATGAAGTGCTACTAAACTCTCTGCACAGAGTAGGGAGACAAAACAAATCCTTTTCCTGCTGAAGACCAAGGACAACTTTTAGGCCCAAAAGCACAAACAAGGGTGGACTGAAGGGAGGAACAAGAAGGATGGGACCGCACAACCTGAAGCTGTAACTGGACAATTAAACCCCAATATGCAAATGGACCAAACCTTATTAAAGTGTCACACCTCGTGACTGGAGGTCCATTTTGAGACCATTCTAAGCCCACCTTGGGTGTAGCCCTGGTCAGGCTCTTGTCCTGCCCAAGGTGTACCCTAAAGGCCTTTCAATAAATACCTACTTTATTCTCTAGCTCCGCCCAGTCTGTGTCTCAGTCAGCCTTCCCAAGGCATCACTACCAAAGCAGAACACAAGTGCTGACGCCAACTTGAGCAGCAGCCCAGGGACTGCACACACTCTTCCATCTGGGAAATGCTGAATCCTGCCCTCAGCTGCAAAAGCAAAACTTTCACAACCATTTCAAATAATGGTTAAAAAGCTTTGTCAGTTTTCACCAGCACTACCAAGAGTACTTCTATGAAGTTGTCTACATCTCCGATATAAGCCGAGAAGCCCACCCTGCAGGTTAAGCCCAAAATAAAGGGGCTTCTGGCAGAGTAGACGCTCCACCAGCTTAGGCAGACTTACTTGCAAACATTTCCTCTTGCCTCAAACATAACAAGAGAAAGTGGCAATGCCAGCAACCAGCTGCTAGAGCAAACTAGATCTTTACAGTCTCACAGCTGAAGAAAGAAAGGAGCATCAATGGATCATTCCTTCAATGGCAACAGAAGACGGGGGGAAAAAAATACAATTAAAAAGGTAAAACAGAGCAAACTGACCCAATATCAGAGTTCAGCCAAGAGGTTTTATGATCCCAGTCACTATTACAGGAGGTAACAGCAGGCAACTAAAAATGCAAACTCACATTACTTAAAAATTACTCTCAAAGCCTTGTGGCATCCAGCCTAGGCCCAGCTAATGGAACAGACTCTGCTCCACATAAAAATCCTTCTGCTCAGCTCTCTGTGCTGTATTTCCTGCAGGGATCTGCTTCTCAAGCCTGCCAAGGGAAAACAAGAGCCTCGTGTGTGTTTGGAAAACATGGAATGATGTTTTAACAGCAGCTGAATTCAGCTCCCCGGGAACAGACATGAACCAGGCATGTTCTGACAAGAGTCACTCATCAAGTAACAAGAAGGAAAAGAAGGAAAAGAAAGAAAGAAGGAAAAGAAAGAAAGAAGGAAAAGAAAGAAAGACACTATTCCCTGGTGCAAATCACACCATGAGTCTTGCTTCACTCCCCAGAGTTGTGCCTTTGGCAGCTGGAAAGTAAAAAGAAGTCTATAAATAAATAAATAATGAGACGCAGCTTTCTTAGAAGACAACTTGTGATCCCCAGTTTCCTTCCAGCTGCCTTGCACTGACCTCACTGCCACAGAATCACCACCAGAACTGTTTAGGACGAGCTGGTGAAGGCAGTGCAGGGGAGAGAAAGGCAATTTTAGAGGTGAAGTTAAGCACACACCAGTTGAAAAAGAATAGAACCAAAGGACTGAGCCTTCACATCCACTGTCTTTGTTACTTTCTAAGCAACTTTCCAGGCAATGCAGACAAGAAAATACAACCAGAGCCCAAGGAAATAACAGCAGAAGGCGTCACTATTATTGCTGCCACCACCATCAAGAGGCCAAATTAGTGCCTCATTTCTTCTGGACAGTTCCCTCTGTTCAAATAACTCCTGCAGATGAAGCTTTGGGAATGGAGATCAGTTCAAGGCCCTCCCTGTCCCACAAGGCAGGCTACTGCTGCAACCTGTCTGGCACAAATGTCACACACTATTCACCCGCTTAAAACTGCGAACTCGATACACACCAGGACAGGAAGAGTTCATCACAAGACAATATCCTGAAGGATACAAATTCAAGGGAAAAATCTATACACTGGCAAGATGTACTCATAAGTGCAAGTGTACAGAGAATAAACCCTCTCTGCCTTTTACAAACCTTGTAAGCACAACTAAAATAGAAAACAGGAAAGTGAAGGGCTCCTGAGCTCACAGGAAGATTCCTGCCCGCAGCTGTTAAATGTTTTTCGTAACTAGCACAAATCAGAAGGGAAAGTTACAACTTCCGTTCTGGAGGCCCTGAGGTGTAACCCCGCGCAAAGCCACAAAGGACACAGTCGGATACTTTCTGTAAGGGTAATAAGGAAGGATCATGAAAAAATTATTTGAGGAAGAAACTCATTAACCTGTTCCACAAGCCTCGGACACCAGCGATACTCAGGCTCACCTCCGAAGTTTTCTTAAAGGAACACTATTTTGTTTAGAGATGACCTCGTAAAAATGTGCCTAGTGACTCTGGTTTCATCTATAATTCCCACACTCGCTTCTCTACCTTTGTGTTTTAAAGCCTCGTAAGCAGAAGTTACAGGAAAGGAGTCTGGCAAACCCTACGGGTTATTATGGTGTGCAATAAACAATCGCAGCAGCACAGAAAATTTCCAACAGGCCCTCAACTGCGAGGAGCCCGAAAGGCAAACCCGAACCGCCCGAACCGCCCGCCGCGCTGCGGGAACACAACCCCGTGCCTGAGTTCAGGCGAAAGCATCGCACCCCAGCCGAGCAGCCAAGGCCTTGACTCAAGCCGAGCACGGTGAGAGCGCCGAGGGCAGCGCTCAGCAAACCCAGCCCTCCCGCCCTCCTCCTCCCCCGCTCCCCCGGGAGGGCGGGGACAGGGCGGGCGCGCTGCCAGGCAGCGCGGCCATACATGCGGCCGGAACCCCCGCGTTCCCCGCCGCCAGGCACGGAGCGGCCCAGGGCCCGTTCCGTGGGCCCCAACTTCTCCAAGCGGCCTTAAAACGGAACGGCGGCGGGCCGAGCGCAAACCGCTCCGCGCTGGGCGGCCGCGGCCACCGCCGTGCTCCGCCCCTGAGCGGGCCCGGAGAAAATCCCCGGTCCCGCGCCGGGGTGGCGGCGCCCGGTTCGGCCCGTCCGCTGTCCCCGCCGGGTGCCCGGGGCGCAGAGCCCAGAGCCCGGGGCCGCCCGCGCTCACCTGCCCGCGCCCCTCACGCCGCAGAGGCCGCAGCGCCGCCGGGCTCCTCGCAACCTCCTCGCACGGGCAGCGCCGCCGCCAACAAAACCGCCTCCGATTGGCCGCGGCGGGGGCCCCTCCCTCAGCAAGGGCGCCGCCGATTGGCCCCGACAGCGCCGCGGCCGCCACGCCGCACGCGGGCCATGTTGACTGTCCGGCGGTGCGGCGCTCGGCCAATCAGAGCGCGCGGGCGGGGGGCGCGCGGGGCCGCGGGCGCGCGCGGGGCGAGCGCGTGATGCGGGGCGGGGCGGGGCCGGGGGGGCGGCGCGTGCCCGCGTCCTTAAAGTGACAGCAGCACGCCGCTCCTCCTGGGCTCCTCCGGCAAAAAGTTCTCTCCAGTGATCCTCAGGAACTTCCCGGACTCTGTGTGCCGTGCCGTGCCGTGCCGTGCCGTCTCACCAACAAATATCAGGGTGGTTGGGGCCCCGCAGGAGAACCGTGAAGCTGTGGGCCTGTCCCAAAGACCCACAACGGTGTCACCGTATCTGCCCTTAATTCTCATCATAAACTCTCAACCCATTCGTCTGTGCCTGGGCAGAATTAGAGCGACTCCACCACCTCGCCTCTCTGACCTGTCCCCAAAAGCACGCAGCCATCCGTGACAACATTCCAGTCGTGTGGGCTCTCCCACCGTGCCTCGGCAATTACACGAGATCCCTCTGTGCCTCAGTAATTGCAATTTGTCATTAAGATTATCCATGCTGGGAGATGATCCGTGCTGTTTCTGAGGCACCGTGCCTGGCCTGAGAAATGTGGTGCTGCTTTCCAGCTCCTCTGCAGCAAAGGCGGACGTGGCAGTGCCCATCTCCTGCTCGGACACGATTCCCGTTACAGCAAGCCAAGAAAACCCCACTGTTATCAGCCCATGTTCTGTGTGCATGGCTCTCTGCAAACATTGGTGTGAGAAACCAGGCAATTTCAGCACCTGGAGCCACTTCCAGAGTTTCGGTCATCTTTCATTCAATTGAAATTGAAAAAAACCCTCTAACCCTTTTCTCCTGTTAGGGGTTCCCTTGTTTTAAAAGGTTTTCTCCAGGTCTGCAGCTTGGATTTCTCTAACGACTAGTGTTTGGGAGCAACGAGACCAATACTTTATAAATTAACAACTACTCAATCTATTAATGTTGCATTAAATAATTTACAGTAGGAATTTAAATTGCAGGAATAACCAAGCAATCTTTAATTAGATACCAATACTGTAATTAAAAATGAGATAATTTTGAAAGAACTGCAGGAATGTCGTAGCCAGTTGCACAAACAGGCAGATTTGGTGGGCCAGAGGACAGGTTCAGTTACTTTGCTTACAGATCCCTTTCCCTGTTTCTCCAAACCAGTCCTTTTTCCAACATCAGCAGGTTAACAGCCTCTTCATATTTCTATCAATCCTTAACTTTGGGATAACCTTATTCATGGTAGTGGCTTTGCTTGATTCCCAGTGTTCCAAAAAAGAGAATAATGAACTCTGAAAGAAGAGTTTATCTGAAGGTATTCTTACTCCACACTTCTGTGCTTGCTGCTGGCTCAGAGCTACCAAGTAGTCTTTGTTAAAAGTCACTCAGATGCTGAGTACAAACTCTAAACTTTGTCTCCTATGAAGATGCAAGAGAGGTTTTGCCCGACTATGTAATCTAGCTGCACCTTTCTGCCCCTGTATATCAAAGTAAACACACATTTCAATTACCTTACACTCTGGATTTTCAGTGCCGTCTCCAAAGGCATTAAATTTCCTCTGATCAATGAGGGATTTTTGCTGACAGCTGTCCAACCTCTCTTAGCACAGTGCTAGACTCCAGGACTGTGGATAAAGCACAATCTGTGGAGTCATCTTGCTGTCAGGTGCTTCTACCCTGCAGAGAGCTGCAAATGGATATCTGCTGAATCACCCTGGCTCGATTTAAGCACCCAGCCTCACAGATAAGAGTTTGGAGAACCAAAACCGAGGGAAGGGATTGTGCCAGAGCTGCCAAACAGATGCACTTGACACTGGAGAGCAAGCTTAGGCTGAGATATGTAAGGGGCATTAAAACTGTCTGTGTCTCCTGCCCTTGGGTGGGTATTAATGGAAACTGCTCTCACTGGGTGAGATGCCAGACATTCACAGCCTCATCTGACATAGAAGACTTCGGCTGTCAATGACTTTTCCTGCAGGGGAGGAAGAAGTTTGATCATTGCTAAGCAGAGTCTGGGCACTAAATAGCTGATGTGCTTCTTAATTAATCTGTTCTGTCTCAAGGCATGTTAACTACTATGCATGTGGTACATACAGAAATTGCCTTGTGAAATCACAGAGTGCAGTAAAATTCCTTCCCATATTTGTGTGGGAGAAGTTGTGTAATTAAAGAGGCAGCTAAAGTTGGTCCAATAACTACCACCAGCTAAGAATGCTTAAACTTACCTTCAACTTCTTTTTCTACATTTTAAGCTATGCACTGTATGAAGCAGCCAACGGCTCATTTGCACACTTAAAATGTAGCAGTGCCTTTGTGCAACAGGAGACAGCAAATAAAAATGTTAGGATAAACAGGTCAAAGAGAATATCATAAATGTAAGCAGCACTCATCATTTGAAAGTCTTTGAAAAGACTGGTGGCATCAAGTTCAAACTGAACAACTCACAGAGTCTTCTACCAGTATCTGAGCAAACTGAGTGATGGGAGGAATTTGTTCTCTTGAGTGGAGCAGTATTCACATTTGACGTTAATGGGAATATTCACATCAGAAAGGCTGAAAGGCACACTCTGAGCAAGAGACAAACAAAATTTGCTGCTGCCAAGTTTGGCCTTCAGCCAAGGGTGCAATGAAAAACAGAAACACCACTCTTTTATCTTCCCTTGCCATCTCTGAATAAATTCTTTGATAGGTGGGAAATGAAAAGCTCCATGTTGTATGAGCAAGATGAGGTCTCTGTTCCAGAAAATTAAAATATTTTAAAATTCTAAGATTTTGCTATAAGGATTTTCATAATTCTTCATAATTTTCATAATGGTTAGAGAATCGTATTTCAGACTGGCTTCCCTGAGAGTGTGTATATGCATACATGACCTTAAAAAAACCACACACACACACAAAAAAAATTGAAATAGTGTGTAGTCTGTCCTCTCCCTTCTTCGGGCTGAGACAGATGACTAAGACACTGCAGACCATTGCTGTTGCATTCCCTTCTCCTGCTTGCCAGGTCTCTCTCACCAAGTGCAGTGGAATTCTCTGAAGTGCCACTTTGAGGGATTGCCAGGGAATAGAGGTGTTGTCTGTGTAATTCAGTAATCCCACAGATCAATTGGCACACCCACACTGAAAAAGTCATTTAAGCAGTGTGCATGCAAGCCTGGCTGCAGCATTCTTTGTTTGCTACCAAGTTTCCCTTCACCAGGATTTTACACATACTGAATTTAAAAAAACATACTGAGGGAGGGAGAGAGGGAGGAAGCAGTGTGTGCATGTGAGAAGAATACAGAAAGACCAGAAAATAACCTTTGGAAAATGTGAGTCTGAAATGCTCCCAAGATCCCTGCAAGGAGAGTTGTCCCAGAAACAAAATGAAGCATTTAGGAAGGAAAAAGGACATTAAAAAAAACCAAAACCCAAAACATTCTTTTACATTGATATAGTAGGTAAGTAATGGAATTGGATTAGGTTGTACTAAAACATAGCAGGAAGAGAAGAAACAAAATGTGGGGACAGAAGCCAGGATTTTATCATGTAGATGTCATAAACTGCAATCCAGGACAGCCATGGATCAACAGCATTTTCTCTATAGTTAAATACCAGCTAACTCAGATCACCAAAAAAGATTTCGGTATTCAAATTCCTGGCACTTCTTGACATTAAGTTGCAACTTCAGAAGCAGCATAGGCATGTCCCATCCTGTCAAAGACACCCTGAGTGTACATACAGCTTCAGGGAGCATGCTGGGAAGAAAATGATGAGCTGACAATGCCAAAAGGAGTTAGAATCTAAAATGCTGTAAAAAAATGTAATTGAGCCTTTTCTCTTTCCATGCCAAAGGATGGAGAGGTTTCCCTGATGGCCATGGCTGGCTGCTTAAAGTACCATTGTGCAGTTTAAACATGCATCTATAAAATTGATCAGAACTTACCAGAATAATCAAATATTGAATGCACAATTAGTAATAGCAAGCTAAAGGAAAAGTTCTGTAAACCACATTTGAAAAAGACGGCTGTGGAATAAAGATAAGCTCAATATTCTCTCCTCTACACAAAGTTCATACATGCAATCACACACAAGTACTTCACAACAGATTTTATTTTCTGTACACAGGATGCATCTGCTTTGCTGACCTTAACATTATGTGTTTTCAAAGGCAAATACAGACAAATTAGAGAAGAGGAAAAAAAAAAAAAGCCCTATTAGGCCTTTCTGTTACTCCAAATAATGTGTTCATTCCTCAGAAGGAGGAATATAAAAATATCAAGGAAAAGCAAAGATGTTTTAACTCTTAATGAAGGAAAGCAACATAGCCTCAGACTGTAGCATGAACCCAAGAGTTGAGAAAACAGAAGTGTCACAGTATGACTTTCTGCAAGTCACCTTGAGAATACTAAATGAATACAGTTCTGCAAATCAGACACTTGGCTGTTCTGTGCAGCTGCGAAGTAGGTGAGATATTTTTTAGGATTTCATGAACTTTAGTTCATTTAGTATCTTCTGGCCAGTGAAATGCATTGTTAGGCAACAAATCTGCTCCCTGCAGATAAAATGTAACCATATTACCTCAGAAAGGTTTTTATCTCAGGGTTAAATCGTCATGTTAAAAACTTCAGTCTTGAATACAGGGCAATGTATAGGTGCAAACCAATCCACAAACTGTGTATCAGTAGGAAACCCTCTGTTAATTCCCCACGCCTCTGAACTGGCAATTAGGTACTGAGTACTTTGGGTAATCAGGTACTTTGGCAGGGCTCCTGTTTCCTTGAAGGGTTATCTTTAAGAACACACCACCTCTGCCATCAGCCCTTCGTGTCCTTCCCACCTGTTTGTTCAATGCAGGTGCATTTGCCTTGTACTTACCCACTTGACTGCAACTGCAGGTTGATGATCTGTTCCCTTTTTCAACAAAGAGACTGTTAACTTCTACTATGCAAAGTGTTCCGGGTATACTTATGAGAGTTTTTTCATAACAGCAGCTAGAATAAGTATCATAGTGGAACTACCCACTTTTCCTGCTTATGTAAAGATACTAAAGTCATCTGGAAAATACTGTTCTTACTGTGGGGCAAATTACTCAGCTCCTATTTAGCAATAAATTTTTCTGAATGTAACATTGAGTCTTAGATAGAGATCAGCATGCAGGACAAATTAACCAAAGCCTGGACAGCTAGAATGAACAAGAATCCTCATGTGGATTTCCTGACTGAGCAGCACCCTCACAAACAGAACTGGCAAGCCCTGTTGCTACTGTTGAGAAGAAACTTCTTACAGGCTGGCTTTTTTTCAATGATGGATTTTTATTACATTTCCAGATGACATTATTAACCCACGTAAACAGGAATTTTACTTTGCATATAATAGAAAGTGTAAACAGAAATTTGAGCATCAGTATGTGCTCGCTTCTTCAATGGGAACCCAGCACTTGCCTTCTAAATAAAAAGTCCTGTTGTGTTCAATTTGCACTTCCATTCTGAACCATTTGTAGATACTCCTTGTGTAGCTTTTCTTGGGTTTCATAAAGTTTCTTTAGCTTCTTAATTTGTCCTTTGCTAAGTTCTTTGCCTTCTGTATCATGGGTGGGAAATCCCTGAAATATACATTAAAAAAAGAGTATTTCAGATAAATTCTTGGACTGCTTTTAACTTCTTTAAGTAATCATGTTTTAATAAGAGGGAGATAATGTCATAATGACAGGCTGTCAGGAAGGAATATTTTTTGGCTAATTTTAGTCACGTAGAAGTTTGACAGCTAACTTTGACTATTTCTGAATGTTCCCTTCCTAGCTAAACAAGAGGCATAAGGGTGTATTTATCTGCTGTCCTGAACCACATAAGGGAAGCTTACACCACTAACTTCTAGATGGTTTTAGTTAAGAGAATAATGACTAATTGCTGAACAGATGGTAATCATACGAGCAGACTGAATTCAAGGCTTAAAGCAAAAGCAGCAAGAGATTTATATTCTTGATGGAGAAAGTATGATCAGCATTTTTATGGACATTCTCCTTGGCTTGCAGGGGTATTTCCCAGTAGTTATCCTCTCCATTCTGACTGATCTCCAGGGCTTGAACTTGTGAAGGTGAAGGGAAGCAGGATCAATGACCCAAATCAAGTAGAAGTGAAGAAAACAGTGCTTTATGTTTTCCAAGGAACCCTTTTATCCCCAAGGGGAGCAATCAAGAGCAAAGTTATGTATACAGCCTCTTCAGAGAGCCTTTGCCAGGAGAGAGCAAAACAGTGGGCAGAAGGGAACAGGAACCACAGGATCTCTCCAAGAAACATCAGTTCTGGCAGAGTTGGAGAGTTTTTACTTGCAAGTGATTACCCTGCCTTGCACCAGAGTAATAAATCTGTGAATGAACATCATAAACATTCCTACCCACAATATATATTTTGCTTTGCAGTAAGGGGAGCCAAAGGAAACGTACAATGAATGTACAAAGGAACACAGAAGGAAAATACCCTTGAAAAGATGGATAAGAGAGACCTTGCTCCCCAGTACACATACATAAAATTCATGTATCACCTTTTTATTCTCTCCTTCTCTCCTCTTGCTACTTTAATAGCACTGTCCTGGAGGTTTGGAACAAGATTGCTATAAACATATAGAAATAACTAGGTACAACTGGGAAGGGAAAACCACTCTCTATACGAAGAAAAGTCTCTTACATTTTCATCAAACATGGAATATTTGTCAAGTTCCAATTTAAACATTTCATGTGGTGGAATCTTCATTTTTTCCAGTTTTGCTGCCTGTAATATAAAACATGCATTAACATCACAGTTAAGTACTGACAACCTGTCACATATGCAAAAGTAGACTATAATTTCAAAATCAAGGAGCCTTAAATTCGTAATTGTTTATTATGTGAAAAGACACTTGGAGTGAGGAACAACTCAGTAGGTCTTAGCTGTGCTTGTCTGGGGGAAAATCTGTTTTAAACCTGTAGAGAACCACTTTATAAAACTGATAGATTGCAAAAACTCAAAATAATTTCCTTATATACTCCAAAAACTACATCAGATTCTTGCTAACTTGGTTCTTTAGTCAACGCAAAAGGGAATAGCTGCTATCATAAAGAATATTCAGCAATTAACTCACTGCAAAGGGAACCACCTCTATCAAGTTTCCTGCTGACAAACAAAGGTTTCTACGCAGTTCACAGAAGAATCAGATGCAGTAATTGCACTGAAAACAAACTGAACTCGCCCTTAGCACATCTCAGAATCTTTTCCATGTAATTTTTGCCCAATGCAAAGGAATCATCTTTTTGAAAAAAAAATGGAAAAAGGTACTTGGAATTTGTGGATGATAAATGCTGTTTATCTTGTTTTATCTCAGTATATGGTGCTCTCTAAAAATTTTCTTCCTCTTTTAACATAGGAATGTATTTCCTGTACTGTTAAAGTCATCAGCATGGCAAACAATATTTTCTCTTATGAGTTCATCTCCTCTGTCTACTCCCCCTGCAAAACCCAAAATCTTTGGCTATTTGAATTCCAGTCACAGAGATAAAACATTTCCCTGCTCAATCATAAGGAACAGGGGATTTCTTACAGAGAAAAAGAAAATAAAAACGGATAAAAAGAAACCCTTTCATATATACCTGTGATATTAGAAAGGGAATAAAATAATAAACATCACAGGCAATATCTTCTCTAACACTAACAAGCATGTAAGATATTACTTCGTCAATAAAGGAAGTAATACTGTTTATGGACTGAAAGTAAGTGCTACCAGTTCTTTTGTAGTAAGTTTTTGCAGGCTTTAGTTGTGTTTTTAAAAATGGCTTCTTTATAAGAATTGGAAGTCCAGGCTTTGGCTTGAAGTTCATGGCATCTCTATAAGAATTGAAAGTCCTGAACTGCAAGCCAAAGCCATTCTGAGCAGGAAATTGTACACAAAAAAAGAAATGGAGACCTGGTTAAGGCTGGGCAGTGAGCCTGTGTTCTAATAATCTTTCCTGCACGTGACTACTGCTGCCTACACGTTCCTTCAAAATGAGGTTACTTACTTCCTGCTGTTGTTTTTTCCTGGCTGCTTCTTCTTTCTTCCTTTTTTTCTCTTCTTCTATCTGTGAGAGACAGTGTTAGTGAGTAAAAAGTAATGCACTATTTCATTTGGTTGTTTTCTACAAACTTGAGCTAGCTCCCCTGGATATCTAATTGCAGACAGAACTGGCAGCATGACCTGCAGCAAACCCACCATGCCTTATAATTAGGATTGTCTGATACTTCCTACTGTATGACTTTGATTTCATTTGCTTTTATTCACAGTTAAGCCAGTTTTAACTGTTCAGAATGCATTTTGCATGCAAAGAGGATACCTTTAAAAGAGTACCTAGAAGAAATTGTCTTATCATTTTAGGGGGGAAAATGTTTTGCAAATGACTTTTTTAAATGACTGTATTTCAATGATATTTTAAGCTCTTGCCTCAAACTGGGAAGATATCACAGTTCCTCAAGCAGCAGTTGTATCACTTGATGTTCCTAGGGAAACAACTATCCAAATTTAGCCAACTTGCTAAAAATCCCATCTTGCACTTGCCCGGGAGAGACCTGTCAGTTCTCCAAGGGTTCTGCTAGTACTGAACATAATGCTGTTTCCAGGGAAAAGGGACTCTGGCTGCAGGTCCTACCCAGCAGCTATAAACAAACTGCCTTCAAATGTCACTCTGATGAAAACATCTGGAACTGACTGGTTTTTTACTTCTCCTTTGTCTAAAAAACATCAACATTGAAGGACAAATGTTGGAAAGTCTTCCAGATATTTCTAGTCATGATAGAATTTTATTATTTGGTGAAATTGAAGACGGACATGTGAAGTGTTACTTTTAAATATTATAAAGTCAAATATTAATGCTAGGAAGTGTCAAAAGCAGAGTTTCTGTACAGACCTTGTGCATGTGAATTCAAATTCACAAGCTTTATAGAGTAACATGGAATCTTGCCCCCACATCCTGAATATCTCCCTAATCCATGTTCTATTAATTAAGATTTAGCCAGTACATTTTTTTCCTCACATATGAGATGAATACAGACTTCTTCTATGGAAAATGTTGACTTCATTTGTACAAACAAAAGAAGTCTGAACTAGCTTGTTACTGGAATTGTTCTTCCAGAGAGATAAGACAGTTGGAATGCAATACTGAACATCCCTTAGTTATATGAAGATCTTAAAAAGCCAACAAATAAACAATATTAGAGGTATTTACTAGGTCCCATACAAAGATTTCAAGAAGCTGTTCCGAAAAATTCTTTTTTTCCAACACACTTGAATTTTTGTATCAATTATCTTAGGTCATCTTCCTTGTTGCTAGTCTACTATGATTTTTCTTATGAATTCTCAAAGAAATGTTAGAATATCCATAGCTTACACACTACTTTAAATTTTAAAAATATAGGATGCCTAAAATAATTACCTTTTTCTTTTCTTCTCTTTCTTTCAATAATGTGTCCTTATCCACTAATTTAACCACGGTTGGAAGTCCTAAAGAAGCAAAAAGAGATGAATTCATTTCTTGATTAGTTGAAGACAAATGTAGTCACCCTGTGATAATCGTTTTCTTTTTGCATGCTGAATGCAAATACAACTCAGTAGCTACTCAAAAGTGAGTAAGAAATTAGGTGCTACACAAAAAAGTGAAAAATATTGCAATGTATGTTTTTTTATTCTGTACATGTATTCCAATATACAGTTCTATAATATATATTAATACACATATATACCATTATACATGATACATATTATGTGCCATTATACATAATACATGTGAAACATAAATATATGGTGCACATATGATATGCCATTGCTCTGCAATACTTGAGTTTACTGAATTATCCCAAATTCGTTTTGACAGTTTGTTTTCCCACTTCTTAAGTAAACAGCAGGACTATAAAAACAGCTCCCACAAAGATTCAAGAGATAACTGGGTACCTTCATGATCTTCAAATCGAACTCCAAGTTCAGGCAGGACGTCATCCCGAAGAGCATCACTCAACTGCAGCACTTCAGTTACTACAGAACATGAAAAATATTTTTAGTGACATAAAATTTGGCCAAAGTATACTTTTATCCAGTTCATAGTTACTTAAGTGCTATTAAGACACTGCTGCTCACTCACACAGAGAGAGAAAGGTCTTTTCTTTTAGAGTGGTAAGTAACTCCTGCCTTATTTCAGCCACACAGAGAAGCAGCATGTTTCTTTGCAAGGACTTGAAAATCATGAATTTCTTCTAAGATACCCTCACTGTTCCTGAAGGGGAACAGAAAGAAAATCCAAGGCAATTCAGAAATGATGCAACAATTCTGTCCGGGTATGGAGGAAGGGTATATGACTCAGGAAAATCCTAATGCTTGCTGTAGGAGGTGCAATAGGAAAGGTTAAAAATCTAATTTTAGAAAAATCACAAATTAACATATCCTGTGCTAAATCTAACAGTGCCCTTTGAAGGACTATGATTTTGTTGATTTGATAACTACACCTACATTTGTCAGAGGAACTGTAATCCCGACATCATCTTTATTTCAAGCAATCTAGTTGCAGCAGAGCAGAGAATTTTGTTTTGGCTTTCTGCATGGAGATCAGGACATCATGGCTAATTTTTTTTTCCCTTGCAAACTTATCAAGGAGTCTTTCATGACAGCAAATAATTAAGAACTTAAGATTCAGCTGAAATATATGCTAACAGCTCTTAAGGGGAAAACAAATCTTCATACAAGATAGTTTTTTGGATGAGAAATTGTATCAGTTGAGAAGCAGCAGAACAGTTAAGAGGGACTAAATGCATCAGAGACCCAGTATGTTGCGGTTGTGAATTCAGTGGCATTTTTTATAGGCAGTCTGGTATTTAGGAAGAACGCTTGGCAAATGTAACAAGTGTCTCTCTTTCAGCAATTCTTAGCCGGTTAAACTTAAGAAGTATTCAGGGTCTCAAAATTATTATTTCAGGCAGTGGAAGTGGAAGCTTCTCCATCCAGGCAGTTTCCTAAACACTGCACATTCTGGTAGATACAAGTACCATCCCTGAGCCTTCATCTCTTCCACAGTTCTCAGAGAGCTGGGAGTGAACAGCACTGACTACCCTAAAACCATAAAAAGGAACACCCTGTTTCAGTGCATGGTCGTGTTCTGTGGCTCTCTCTTTGCACAGGAAACCACTGCAGTGTATAGAACCTCTTGTGTCTGCTGTGAATGGAGCCATTGTTTCTCCTGATCCAGAGCAGTTACACACAGTGAACCACAGTTCTGTTTGATGCAACTCTATATCAGCCATTAAGATAAAGCAGGGATAAGATTACCTCACTGGTTGTTGACACTAAAAGATGTTGGCTCTAACCTAGGCATAGGAATTACACATACTTTATCAAGACTGTATCAGAAACACCTACTGCTCATTCACCAAAACAGCATCTGCACAGTTATAAATGTTTCCTTATCTAAAACAATGAATAACTGAAAGCTGAAGAAGAACAAATCCATCAAGGAGAAACGTATCATGAAACATATTATTTATGAGAGGACACATCCTCTGATCAATCCTGTCATCCAGAAGAGTCAGCACCACGCTTCTTCAGGCTGCAATGTGCCTGTTCTTTGCAGGTGGTACCTCCAGAGCAAATACGTTTAGGATTGGGTAGGGGGTTGTTTATGGGCTGCCTCAGGACATAAGAAGCCTCTCACTGAGGACAGGGACCAGGAAACCAACCTATCACCAGTGCCCATTAACACCCCAGCAGATAGACACTCCTTGGGCCTGTGACTATTCCCCAGACCTCTTCACTATTTCTGTGACTTTCAAGCCAAAGAGTATCAGATGTGAAACAGATGTTGAGATGTTGTGAATCAGAACACTGTGATGGGACGGAAAAGGAGGAGCTTGAAAAGCATCTGGAGAATGCCAGATGTAAGTAAAGACTGGCAGCAAAACACAAGAGCAGGCAGTGCTACAATGTGAGAGTTTGTCCCAGTTCTGGTCAACTCATGATGCATTCAGAAGAGGGCAGAAGGTGCAGAGGGCACTGTGAGAATTATTAAGTCTGCATTTGAATGCTCTCCAATTTGGGATGACAGTAACATTTTTGAGAGTATAAATATTTTGATTATTACTAAAACCATAGCTTCAAAAATGGCTATTCTGTGAAATGTTTTGTAGATACATTTTCAAAGTGCATGTGTATGGATGGGGACATTTGTAATAGTCTGCAGGTTTTACAGAGCCACATGCTTTTTATTTAACATCTGAGAATACTCAAAGCAATACAGATTCTTTTAAATAATATTTAACACAACTCTGCCAGCAACAGGCTATGATGGGGAAACTCCCTTTGCCTACAGCCATGCAGAGGCAATATTCCCCAGCCACTAATCAAAACTTTTACAGTAACTTAATGCTTCCTGCAAGCAAGAATTTAATGGGTAAAGGGAAAGAAATCAGTAGTATATCAGTGCAGGTCCTGCCAATCATCGCTCAGCTTCCATCTTTCAAATAGTTTAAAAGAAAGGTGCCTCCCTGGTCAAATTGCAGAGTGCTCCATACCCCAACCAAGCAGCAACTAGATCCAGTTTGATTCTCACTGTCCAGTGTATTTCAGGCAAAAAATCACTGCCTTCCAAGTAGGCAATTCAAGTGCCAGTAAGCAGTCTAGAGCCAAGCGTGTTCTAAAAATGATCTACAAGAAGCCCTGTGATATTGAAACCTTAGCACTGCTAAAAGCAATGATCAATTTAGCTCAACCATCATAAAGCAAGGGGAAAATAAAACCTTCATATAAACAAGTATGTTAAATACCACAAGACTAAAGCTCACATTTTTGGCTGAGGATTTACACACAAACCTCTTGAATTAATTCAAGTTACGGAGAATATTTACTGTTGGAAACTATTGGAACTTATTACTAAGCCTATTTCTCAGCATCAATTAGGCCTATAAGTGTTTGACAATAATAGCAAAGTAGTCACATTAGCAAATACAGTTTTGTGCTTTTAATGCAAATTTATCAGCTTTAGAAGGACTCCAAACAGTAACGGAATGAGAGTCCAGAGTCTTTTCCAGCTGAAAAGGTTACCAGACCCTCAAGTAATTTTATGTTTCTGTGTAATATATGGGTAACTTGTACATTTTATGTACAAAAAATGCCCTGTTTTGCCTTCAAGTACAAATCCCAGTGTCCAAGTTTTAAGAAAACAAGAATCAAATACATGTTGAAGACATGCAAAATTCCACAGGGAACAGCAGAAAACAGTAAGAGCTCCTCCATTAGGAAATATCAGTAAAATCCAAAGAAGCTTAATGGAACAACCTTTTTAACACTCTACAGTTCTGCTGCCAACACACACAGCATGATCAAAGCTTTCCAGAGAGATTAAAAAAAGCACCTGAAACTTCTAGGAAACTCCCAGATGAATTCTCCAAAGAGAGCACTCAATTACCATCAGGGGAGCTACAATTCCAATTATGCTAACAAATAATAGTGAACATCTCAGGCTATTTAAATGCAGACACTATTACTGTGTAGCAATCTACACTTTTAAGAAAATGCAAGCTCCCTGGGGAAGAGACCATGGGTACTCCCATACCTAGAAAGCACGGAGTGCCCTACCCTAGAAAAACAGCAGCTACACCTCATCATTCCAGAACTTTTAGATTCTTTAGAAAATGAATATTAGTTTAGCAGCCTAAAAAGATTCCCAAATTAAAGAGACAGAGAGGCAGACAGAGATGCAAAAATTCAAAGCAGCTGATTTAAGGATGCCTTACTTTTATTTTCTAAGCAAGGAGAGACTATCAGCTGCCTCACACCCATACCTCTATCCTCCATCCCAGTTTGGTTCCTATGACCTCCAAGTCTCATGTGGAACAGTACAGGAAAAAGTGAACTCTCACCTTTCTTCTCTCTGGCGATTTGTCGCACTCCTTCTCTGAACTCAGAAAGGACTTGGAGGTATGGCATCACTGTAGATTCAATCTGCAGGATCAGTACTTCCACAGTTAGCAAATCATCATTTAGATATAAAACATATCCCTACCCACTTCACATTTATGTGCTGTTGGATGGAACTTGACCCTCAGGGCAGATCTGTATCAATAAAAATTGTCATTGCTGTATTGATGTCAAAGGATAGATGACAATTTGCATTAGCTGTCAATCTTCCTTTTGTGCAGATAAAATCAGCTCGTCAAGTTCAGCCTTTCCCCATTCCTCCTTTCAGTTAGATCCACCACTTCCACAGGGTTATGCCAAAATCCAGTTAATATA
Source organism: Chamaea fasciata (assembly GCF_029207755.1). Lineage (NCBI taxonomy): Eukaryota > Metazoa > Chordata > Aves > Passeriformes > Sylviidae > Chamaea > Chamaea fasciata. The sequence continues at coordinate 14,959,164 of NW_027094092.1, read as the reverse complement.
ACTATAATGCAATGCAGGGATAAAAACAGCACTCAGATGAATTTGCCCCTTCATGTACAGTGCTGTCTCAGGCACAGCTGTTTATCAGATAATAATACCATGTGAAACTGATATTGGGACTAATTTTCATTAGAACACAGATCAGTTCCTGAGATTTTAGCTTTTGTTAATTGTATAGACAGTGCAATTCTCTATATTCCTCATACAATTCCCTCTCCACAAAAAGTGGGGAAAGATTACTGTTGAATTATTTCAGGTGTAAGTAAACACTAGGCACAAAATCTCAGAGAAAAAGTCCAGTGAGTCTGCTCTCAATGGCAGTGAATAGCAGCAGCAAGCAGTTAGTGGACAGCTACAAAAACAACTACAGATCGGTGCCTGCCAACACTTCTCTGGAATCCCAAGAGGTAAAGCCAGGCCCTCGGGGGAAAGCCTAAATTAAAAGTTTCATTACTTTGGAGGGTGGGGGAGAGAAAAAAATGGCAAACTTTTGTCTCCTCTACAATTTCCCCATGTCTTTCCTGTCTGTTTAATCCCCATGACAAATTTCTGTGCAATTAAGGGACAAGATAGTCTGTCATGCTGTAAAAGTTTCCCTACTGAAAGAACCAAGGAGCTCTGTTAAAACTTTTTATAAATGTGAACACTGCACTCAGCTTCACAATCAGATCCAGTGCTGACAAGTTTGGCCCAAGGAACGGACTCTGGAAAGCGAGGAACAGTCACATCTCCATTCCCCCTCTGCACTGGAAGTACCTTTATGCAAATAAAGTAGCATGGGGAAAGCATTTTATTTCCACAATAACTAACTTGAGAGAAATGCTGAATTCAGTTGGAAAATGATATTATGGAGCTGAGGTTTTCTGACTTCAACTCTCTTATATCCACTTTTCAAGTAAATTACTGACCCATTGTAATTCAGCTAGTTTTTCTTTCAGGACTTGTGAACTGGATTACGACTTTTTTGAAATATTGACTCAACTGGTTCTTTCATCTCTAATTTAAACAAGGAAACAACTGGCTTGACCCACAACCTTCTGTAATTAATGAGAAGTTTTTGAACTTTGGAAGTTCACCTCCTTTAATTTGTGCTAGGAAAAATAAGAATTTGCATGGAGGACTGAAAGACAGTATAACATTTAATGAAACAGCCAAAATGTTTGTGATATTATGCATTTTTATATTATAATGTTTAACACCAGTAATGACCTGGGTGATAAAAACAAAAGCTTCTCGCGTGTAAAAGATGTCACCACAAGATTCTTCTGATAACTGTGCTGCCAGTGTTGCAAAATGTGGAATGTATAAAACTTTCTTCAGAAAGGATGTTCTTTAATGTTTGATTTTTGTATCTTTCAAGCCTAATCAACAAGAAGGGAGATTTAATTCCTGAAAGAGACAGCAGCTAACAAGCAAGCTCTATGTGATGTCCAAGTGTTAGAAAAAGAAACTACTTGTTGGTAGAATTGCCTTGTTAAGGTTTAGGGCTGGACCTGCTACCATGATCTCTGACCTTATGGGAGGTTAACAAAACTTGGGGAGAAGGATGGACCACTGATAGTGGACACAAAGAATGCCACAAAGAATTTACAGGCCACAAGGACACTGGGCAGAACTCCCAAGATAAGGAAGAAACTCATAAAGCCAACTCAGCAACGACACTGAATCAGCTCCCACTGAGAAAAAGGCAATTTCAAACACCAACTCAGGGACCATCAACCCAAGGAACCCACTGACTCCAAAGGACAGAAAGACTGAGCATGCAGACTAATTAGCATGGGAAGCATGAAAATTATTAACCAAGAGAGGATAGAATACAAATTATTAAGAGAATTACGTAACATGTAGCCAATGAACATTAGTTGCTTCGTTTGCATAAACAGTAAAAAGTTTTGATAGTTGGTGTACTTGATTTGTGGAATACCACCGAGTACACAGGCTTGCACAACTCTGAAACAAATAATCAATGTCACACTTGAGGATGTAATTACTGGCTTGTTGCACATGGGTAACAAATCCAATTTTTGTGGACAACAAATTTAGCTCAGGATTTTTTTTTTCTGCACAAGATTCTTCTCACTCTCCTGCCCTTGGCAATGTTATTTTAAAGGATTGAAAGGACTTAGCTTCAAGCTATCACCAATCCTTCCATAAAGCATATCTATTGGAAACACTGCCAGAAGTGTTAAATACAAATTTAATTTTCATTTTCCTTTAAAAGGTAAGTGTTAAAATGCTGCCTTTCTTCTGAAATTCAAAATAATTCTGAGCTTAATTTAAAAATCAATATTGATGGGCTTTGTTGTCAATACTGAACATCTTCCTTATTATATCATTAATGGAAATTTCCACAGCACACAAATGTAAGTATTTGCATTGGCAATTATCAGATGAATGTTCATTCCCATTCTTCCAACCACAAGTAAGCTTGCCAATTCCTTTGATGAATAAAAAGTTAAGCTTTTTTTTTTTTTTTACCAGAAATGTTTCATTTATTCCTTCTAAGGAGGAACAGAAAGGTGCATGGTCACACCTTCAATGCAGAAAAATATGTGAAAAACAGCACTGATGTGTCCACAAGAGATTTTTGGCATGAACAAAGTGTTGGTAGCTTTCACATGGAGTTATTTCTCCTGCCTGCACCAGAAAATGTTCCAGTTATTCCAGAGCCCATCAGCACTTTCATCAGGTACCTCTCAGGTATTGCCAGAAACATTCTGTGTTGCCGCAGAACTGCTGGGTGACTAAAGCAAAACAGCTTTTGAAAGCCACATAAAAACTGTGGCTGCAAATGAGATCAGAAGAAGAGATTGAAATGTGGATAGAACTCCAGCTGCCTCCAGGCTGGTTTCTGGTGTACCACAAAGAAGTTTAATCATTATAATTACATTTTTGAAACTACTTAGCACACAAATACTTGTAATGAGCCTTTAGACTGTAGCATGTGCAGCCTGTAGTTCCCATGTGGTTTAGGAAACAGACTCATCATTCAGAAGACAAGATAATTCTTTTTTCTGGTTACTATACAATTTGTCTGTCATTAAATCAAACAAACCTATAAAAACCCCAACTCTTGTAAAAGAAAAACCCTGCTTCCTAAGCCAATTAATTACATCAGATTCAAAAGTTAAAAGCAAAAGGAATGCAATTCAGCTACATATCAGTAATGTCACCACTTTAACCTAAGCTCTCAAAGGATACAGAGTAATTTTGTTTAGTGCATTTTGTCCCTCACTTACATTTATGTTTTGACTAGTCCCTCCAACAGGAAAACCAACTGCATCATCACTTTCTATGGCACCAAAAATCTGGTCAAGGAAAAAGAAAAGATTTTACACATCAATTCACAGGTATGTGAAAGTGAAGCAAAATCACATATATTAGGCTTTTGAATAGTTCTCATTTAAACCAGAATTCACAACTCTATCAAGATGATGTTCTGATTTGTAATTATACACAGTACAAAGTATTGTTTTTCAGATTTAGCTTTAATGCTGTCAGATTTGTCATTCTGACTTCAAATTTTTTTTCTACTATCTAACTTTTCTTGAACATATTAGGGGCTCTCCATTATTCAACAAAACATTAGCTAAAAACATGATGTAACATGGAGGACTCAAACTTGTTCCTGCTGCAGCACACAGTGCAGCTTGGGGTTGTTTTGGCTGGGGGATGTGTGGAAGATCTCTAGTTTCCTGTAAGAATTCAACAAAGACTACACAGACCCCTCCATACTTGAAAATACAAGTTATAACTGCACAGTGCAATAGCAACTTTACTCCTTCCTGTTACATACCTTTAGCATCTGAGTGAGATAGGAGCTGATGTTTTCTAAAAGAAGTCTGTTTGGCATCTGTCTGGAGGATTTCTTTGCAGCAATATAGGAGTTACTCAGGCTGACTAATGAGCGCATTTCCTCCAAGACGGAGCGGGTGTCGATGTTGTCACACAGCGCTTCATGAATTGCTGCTTTCTTCTCATAAAAACTGATAAGAGAAGGATTCTTTTTAACTACTCGTGCCAAAAACCCTGCGACAGACTCTGAAGAGTCTCTGTTAGAAGAGTGAGGGGACCTAAAAGTTTTTGCTGGTCATAGTTTAGATTTGAAGGAAAAAACAGATGAGCAAGGAAAAAGGCATTATCATGATGCTGCTGTTTCACTGCTATGGCGAAAGGCAGGCAGCATAATCTAATTGGCAACAGCTATCCAAACAAATTACATCAAACAAATTTTCAGCAACTGGCCTTTTTCATGCAAGTTTTTTTTGTTTGTTTGTTTGTTTTTAAGCATTATAAATTGCTTATTTAGTATCTTCTTGGGCTTACTTTTTTTTTTTTTTTTTTTTTTTTTTTTTTTTTTTACAGTATTGCTCTCCTATCCCTGTGTAGCAGCCAAGTTCTCTGTTTATCGGTGTTCTTTCTCCAGGAAGGAGCACCAATTTGGAAGTTAACACGAAGTGAATTGTTATGAAGATATTACAAGTAGATAAAAGGAATAAATTCATGCAAACCTTTGTCATGTTAGTGACATATTAGCAGATATAATAAATAATATAATATATTAAGTACCATTTTATCACACAAAGGTTTTATTGTTTCAAACAACATACTTTTTCCAAGAAAAAAGAAGTGACAGAAGAAAAGAGACAAAACCAAATATCCACAAAGCATATCTTCCATTCCTCCCACTTCTTCACCCCGTCCTTTTGACCTCTATTACCTATTATCTCCCACCTTTTTTAAAAAAGGGGTTATCTCCACCAAACTCAAGTTGAAGATAAAATTTTCAGAGCATATCAGTACACAAAAACATCTGCACTTAATCCTTCAATAGTAACATTAGTGACCACAACAGTGAACTGAACTAGGAAACAATTTTAGCACTGCAACGTAAGATGCTTCTATTTTAAATTTCAGACAAAACAAAAGTCATTTAGGGAGCTGTTTGCATTACAAATAATAATGGCAATTTTGTTATAAAAGTCAAAAGACTGCAAAATTGCTATCACTGTCTCAACAACATATTTTCAAACACTGGCACTCTTATCTTTTATTGTTTTAGTCAAGTCATTTAACTTCTGTTTGTCTCAGATAGCTTACTATACTTTAAAATATGTAAAATACAGTTTTTCCAGTTGTAGCCAACGGTGAATTATTGGTCTCTTCTCAGAGAGAAGACAAGATTTCACCTAATAAAGAAAATGGCAGCTATCTAGCAAAAAAGTTCTCTTTCCCTTCACAAACATGGCAATGAGGCATGCCAATGTACTTAACATAAACAAAAGGGAAATTAACAATTCCAGCTATACTTCATAAAGCTGTCCCAAGATTAAAATGATTGCTTGTGAAGAATTGGGATATTACTGTAAGTGATATTGTAAAGAAAAAAGAATTAAACATGAAGCAACACAATTCAGAGAGAAGTAGGAGTGCTACACTCACCTTTTGTTCAGCTCTCCTTCTTGATTTTCCCATTTCTGAAACTGGCCTGTCACATCAGTGGGAGCTCGAAGAATATCCTTCACATTCAAAAAGAACTCCTGTAAAAAAAGAATATAGCTAGAAGTCAGTTTCAGTTACACATAACCAATACTTACTATAAAAGGGCATTATTTCTTAATGAGACTCCTAAACTTAATGAGTTCAATACTGTTTTAGCCAGCATCAAATGATGTCTCTCAAGACAATAAAACCCAGTAAGATTATTTTGCATAACTCTGTCAATCACAGTTGGACTAATTAATTTCTATCTCTTGCTCTGCAACTACATGATACCCTATGATATTCTAACACCAAGCTGCTCACACAAAAAAACTTTTAAAAATGTTTAGGCAACAGTTCTTCTGGCAGATTTTAAAGTATGTTGCTAGCATTGGAAGCTGAAGAATAAAATGGCTTTATGGCAAAGATCTGTTTTCAATGGGCGTCTAGCTCAGTAAAAAGTCATTTTAACCTCATCTGTGGCCCAAACCAAATATTTTACATAAAAAGCAGAAGAGCTTCATCTGGGGAGACCAAGATCAACAATCTCAAAATGCTGTACAGTGTCCTTGTGGGAAATGTGAGTTTAAATTATGGCTCCAAACTAACCAGGGACAGGAACTGCGCCTAATCTCTCACACACCTGCAAGGCATAGAGGTAAAGGCTCAATGCTTGTGGTGAGGAGACAAATATTGTTCGTGGTGGGAACAATGTTCCTTCTTCCCCTTTGGCTACATTTGTGTAGATTCTGACCTGGCAGGAAAGTTACAAAGTGTCTCTTGGACTGAGTTCTATAAGCAACTGAGAAACTGATCTTGTGTATAAGTGCCAAGCTGTTTAGAGCTGTCAAAACTTGGAGAGCAACCAGCTGCAGAGAAACGTAGCAGTCTGTGGAACTGACAGGACTTGAGAGTTTGATGGCAGCTAAATAAGCACTGTGCCACCTGATGAATTCAGAAAGCAAACCCAGTCTGGGAATTTGGCCTACATATCCCCGGAGTTCTATTCCTTGAAACATACATGGCAACACAAAGATTGGAGAAGAAATGGAAAACTTACTTACATTCATAAACTTCTCATATTGAATAGCTGACTCCATGGTATTATTTGAATAATCCAGTGTATCCTTCCAAGAGTGCATGAGGAAAGCCAGCCGTAACTGTCGTGCTAGTAGGAGGTTTAAAATAAACAAGGAAAGATTTTATAAGCTAAAACATTTTCATGGACTCCAATACTGCAGTAGCTAAGAACATAATCTTTAAAGTTCTTACTATCACTACATCCACCAAGAAAGCAAAACCACTATCATCCACACTGATAAATACCAATAAGGATCAGAAGAACAAGGAAGCTGTTCTAAAGTCAGTAAAGAAGAAAGATGCAAGAAGTTACCTCAAATAAAAAAATTATCACAGTCACCACTCAAAAGTACATCAAAAGCATTCCCATTCCAAAATAATTTTTACCTGTGTGTTTCTTCAGTGCATCTTTTATGGTAATGAAATTCTTCAGAGATTTGGACATTTTACAGCCAGCAATTGTTAAGTGACCAGTATGGAGGAAATACCGAACCCAGTGATCATTTTCAAAGTACGCCTGCAGGAAAAGAACAAACCCAAAGACCCAACACTGTTTATATACATACCATGAAGTAGGAAAACCTAGAGAAGAAAATCCTGAGAACCAAAACTCGTGTTTACACAAAATACACATCAAGTTTAAAAACCTGAATCACGGATTTGTGTAAGTTGCAGTCAAAGCAAAGCATGTCTGCATGCTTGCATGTTGCTTTATCACTGCAGAAAGGTCAGTTTGTTCACCTCAGACTGTGCCAGTTCATTGTCATGGTGAGGAAAGCGGAGATCAAAGCCTCCTCCATGAATGTCCATCGACTCTCCCAGAACAGATCCACCCATGGCAGAACATTCAATGTGCCAGCCAGGACGGCCCTGTTAACATAGAGGCATTACTTGGTTACTAGAAACTCTCTTCCTCTCCTGCCTCTGTCTCATTCCTTCATGCTGTTACTGACAGAAAAAAATATTCTCAATCTCAGCTTCACAGATGGAAACTGTTGCATTTAAAGATCCAACCTGGCTATACATCTGTAATGTTCTGATTATCTTGCCTACTGTTCTTTTAAAAGCTACATAAATATTTTTGATCACAAGGGCAAAAAAAGGAAAGAATTTACTGCAGATAAAGCTTGTCAATTAACAGAGGATAAAGTACAAGTAACAGCCATGCTGAGCCTGTGTTCAAACTTCTGCTTAAAATGTATCAGACTGATACACATTCTAGATTATTAAATTAACATTAACCACAGAATCTTATGACTGATACATAATCTCCACAATTTATACAGTGTTAATACGAGGTGGGGCAAAAAAACTTGTGTAACTGTGCTATTTAAATAAGTGAAGAAAATCCAAATCCTGATTATAATGTCCTTCCTTACCTTTCCCCATGGAGAGTCCCATGAGGGCTCTCCTGGCTTGGAGGACTTCCACAAAGCAAAATCATTTGGAGAATGCTTCTCACGTAAGCGATCAGCTGAGATGCTCAGGTCACCTTTCAAAAGGGAAAATGTACATGCACACATTTTACACCAGAACTACTGATTTTTGACCATGCTGTATCTCACATAAGGAGAATCTTAAAATAATAATAATAATAATAATAATAATAATAATAATAATAATAATAATAATAATAATAATAATAAACAATGAAAACACAAGCCCCCAAATCACTGAACCCTCGAAAGTCCTCATTTTAACCTTGATAATCCTTTGGGGTTTTGGTTAATGTGTGGTTGACAAGTATCTGACAAGTATCAGTTGCCCTGCTTTCTAAGTTTGGACATGAGATTCATCTACATTCTCTTACCAGGCACACCTGCAATATTGCAATTATAGAAAAAGAAATACAGAAAGAAAAAAAAAACATACTCAGAGCCAGGTAAGACTGCAGATTCAATAAATTCCAAAGCTAGATGGATCTAAATTGAGACTATGATTGTCTTAATCTGCACATACAATGTGATCTTAGAATATTTCTTCCCCTAACCTCAGCTGCTGCACAGAATGGTTGGTATTTGTTCAATAGCTACATTTAATCCTCTGTTACCTACTGCTCTATAGGTGTCCTGATTTCATCTGGTATGAGTGTTATATTAAAACCTTTAAATATTCTTTTTATAGACTTTCTGCATCATTTGCTAAAACTGTACAACTTTAGGAGCAGATAACTAATGAGTCCCATTTACTGAGCATTTTAAGTTAATCCTCTGCTATAGCTCTATATAAAAAAATCTATATTTGGATTTGGTTCAACACAACAAAGTTAAAATAACAGCTCTCAGTATGAAAGAGAAACCCAAATATTTCATGAAATAACCCCAGCCTGATGTGGAGAACTTGTGCCTGGCATGTGGAAGACCCAGGTTCAAGTCTTTGCTCCTACTCTGAGCCAGATGAATGGGCAAATAACTGGGCTATGGCCAAATGACTGAGTTATTCACAACTCTGACCAAAAAACCCCTCACAAACAAACAAAAAGCAACCTCAAACCATCCTAGGATTAATAACATTTCTTTTTACTTTCCAGTTAAAAACTTTCAGGAAAAGTACTGCCTCAAGCTACAAAATTGGCAAAGAAATTGGTAAAGGAAGTGCAGAAGGTAAATCATTAAGCTCTCACTGTGACTGATCCAAACATCAGTAAAATCAATTGAAGAGGCCAACACATCATCAGTTTCTTCAGCAACTTGAGCAAATCTTTACCTTCACCCTCTTGAAGAGCTTTCTGATCACCTACAGCTTCAGGCACCAACTTAGCATAGGAGTGTTTTTCACTGGCATCAAACTTCATAGTATCAAAATATACAGATCCATTGGACACATACCTGAAAAGTTAAAGATCATTATTTAGCTAACTTTCTACCACAACTTTACTGAATTTTATCCCCAAAATCACTGTCATAAGTTTTCTAGTAACTCCACTCACATTATGGTACTGCTTAGTATTGTAAATGTGACTTAGGTGAGCCTAAGTTTTAAGTCCTTATCATATGAAGACTTTGAACAAATCATTGAAAGTGACAATAAAATTAATTGAAGAGAAATCAGCAGCTTTTGCTAAGCTTTTGAGAGGTGTCAGGAAAGAGTCACAAGAACTACCGTTTTTTAAAACTGATGTTATTTGCAACTGATTTCTAACTGTCACATGTTGATTTTTAACAAAGACCAGGAATCAAACACAGTTCAAATGAATGAGACTTTGACTTTATTTTAACAAACAAGGATTCCACCCTAGAGTACATCATAAGAAGCACATCAGGTGAAAAATAACAGCTTTTTTTGCAAAGAAACTTGAAATTTATTATTTGATGAAAAATTGCTTCTGGCAAAGACTAGACTGTTGCAGATAAAAACAGAGAAAACAGCTCACAGCTAAATGTTGAAGCCATCATTGTGGCACCCAGTAGCACACTTACCCATAACCATTATCCACAATCTTCTTCACAAAATCCACAATTTCTGGCACATATTCACTAACCCGTGTTAAAACATCTGGAGGTAAAACCTAGAGATAAAAAGAATTTTATATACATACATATATATATATATATATATATATGGAAATATGCACTAAACATATATGTTATGTATTGGTTACAATTTTGCTCAAAAGTAAGTGATAATAAAATCTGACACTCCTATTTCAAGCTTTCTGCTCTGAAACAATGTGCTGTGGCCACTTTTTCCCCAGGTTTTAAGAGGATGCCAGCTCTTCTGACAGAAGAGGCAGAAAACCCCTCTGATTTGCAGGTAAGTAAATCAACCTTCACTGACCTGAACCACTGCCTGTGACACAGCATTTCATCTGCAACAGACAAATCTCTTCTTGATGGTTACCATCACATAATTTCTTAATGGCTGAAGACTCTTAAGTAGTCAGTTTAAATGCTGAGGTTGGCAGGGATCTCTTGTGCAGCCAACAGATTCCAGCTCAAACTTTTGGACCAGTTTATGATTATTTGCCCATGTTACACCAAGGGGATGGCATGGAGAGCAAGCATCAAACCTGATCACCAATCAAGTGATGTGAAACAGTCACAACAGATTTAAGATCGTTGGGATGGAAACAGAGCAGGTGCTAATTTAACACCTACCCATTAATATTAAAGGAATTAGTTTATCAATAAGGTTGAAATATGAGATTCTTGAAAGATAGTAAGGAGCTAAATTGTCTTCTGGGTACTGTAAGGCATGGCACATACATTTCTAGAAAAGAAAATAGTTAATCTACTTACATTGAGTGCTTCCATATCTTTATGAAATTCCCCTTCCCAGAATTTGGGGAGCTTTGAGAATATGGAATTGTCAGTCACCTGACTGCCAAATTTTGTGTCCAACCAGTCAGACAGCAAATCTTTGGCTTCTTCCAACAGCGTCTACAAAACAATAGTGATAAGAGCAACTGATCCAAGACTTGCCCTGTTTAAATTGTGCAGAAAGATCTCATTCTGAATAGAAGTTTGCTGAAGGAGTAAGACATTTGCAATGAGACACTTAGTTGTGAATACAGAGTTATCCAGGTTTCTACCACATTTTTATCATATTGTCCTTCATAGATATAGATGAAACAACCAGAGCAAAGAAGATAAACTGTTAAGTGGTATCTGTTTTGATCACTTAAACAGGCATCTGGAACTTTTGCTGTAAACACCAGATGGGACCTGCAGTTGTATTACATTTTCTGTTCCCCACTGCTACTGGATAATCTAACAGAAGCCTTACTGTGCACATTGCTAAAAAGTGTCTGAACGACAAATTTGGACATCAGCAAGGATGCCTTTTAGTCTTATATTAAAGGATTTTTATTTCTGACACTAGGATATAATGCAGAAGGTATGATTGCTTCGATTTTAGGGTTTTTTTAAATTCCATTAAGTCAGTATACACTTTTATAAAAGCACTTGATATTAGAATAGCTGGGCCTTTTAAAAAAATTCCATAATTTAGAGACAGGGTCTTCTCAAGAAGGGAGCACGTAGCCATGTGTACCCCACAGTACTTATCACAAATAATCTGAAAGGAAGAGAAGATGAAAATAGAAATCGTACTAGAAGACAATAACTACTGAAAATAGTTATACTGACTGACTTGATGACTGGGACAGGGCTAATGCCCAGTGAAGTCAACATGATTATTTGTCACTAAATGCAATTATTTTTAATAAAAAGAATCCTAAGCACAATTTTGTGGGAGGTATATTCCTCTCTGATCAGAGACAGGAAAACTTGAGTGGAAAATTGCCACCAGTATTGGAATGTCAGAAATGCATGTTCAGTAACCTATAATGAAAGTAATTCAACAAGACAAAAAAGTCAAAGAGAAAGTCTAAGTATATGCAAGAGCAAAATCCTCACTGGAAAAGTTAAAAAAAAAAGGTAACTGATAAAAACAGCATCCAAAAACTGTAGTTGAACTGAAGAATCAAATTTCCGGTACTGAATGCAAAGTACTAAAAAGTTCTCAGTCCCACAATTCCTCTTTTTATGAATTAAAGGTTTCATAATGTCTCAGGGAATTACTATGAGCTATAAATTATTTTTAAACCTCCTAACAATTATAAGTCAAATATAAAATATAAAAAGGAGCTCAAACTTACCTCATGACATCTGTTGATCTCCTCAGCAGGGAGCTTTGCTTGGACAGCTTCTTGTAGAGGGTCAAAAGCAGACTTCACTGCATTCTGAATTCTTTCCAACATTTGCTTTTTATCTGGGTCTGTTGTTTCATTTAGTTTAACTGAAAAGGGCTACAATTAAAAATAAAAAAATAGAAAGCCAGCTGTAGTACAGTAGCACTATGCTCCATACACAGAATATTATCTTAGCCACATAGTACCTTGCTAGTGATGAATAAGACATTATGCCACAGAAAAAGCTTTGGCATCAACTACTGAAACATGAAGTATGCTCCTCATCAGAAATAAAGGTGCAACCACAAGATCGTAGTTGGCATCCAAATTAATTTTTTCAGAAAGACTTCATAAATCACTACATCATCATCATAATTACTGCTGTTTTCATTTTCTATGCAGCTGATCACCCTAATTGCACAGTTGAATACCACAAATTTGAAAAGGACAAGCTTTATTGTGAAACAAGGACAGATTAAATGCAATGTTTAGGGAGTATGTCAGGCAAAATTTCCAGGCCTCCTATTCCCAGGCCTGTATTCAATTCATTAGAATAATAATCTCTTTGTGATCTGGAGTTCTAAAAATTACCAGAGAATCACCTTCCCTCATCTTCAGTCCTGAATACAAAATTTATTAAATCCTTAAAGCTGCCAAGCCTTTTCTTTCCAAGGTCATAAATGGTACAAAAGGGAAACCCCCCAAGCTTTAAAAGGTTATGGGCAGACCACCCTTTAAAAACTCTTTTAAAGGGTTATTTTAAAAGTTTGAATTCTAACACACAAACATCCAAATGCTGTTTGAGCAATTCATGCACTCACAAATAAGTGCTAAGATCAAAGAAATCAGGAATGCCTTTTAAAGAATTTTTACATTTGTCTATTCTAAAACAATGTAAAAATCAAAGTGATGTGCAGTTCAAATAACATTTCTAATGTGTGCAGTACCAGAGCTAAAAGAAGCAGGAAGTTTAAGGAGATAGCAAAGTCTGAAGCATTCTTTAGATGCTTTCCTACATTGTTGAGTGAGAACCTAAAACACAAGCAAGAGATGACCACACCCACCTCTGAGGCAGTTCTAACATCTTCAAGTAGCTGATCTGGTGTTGGTTTGTTCTCTCTATATCGTTCAAAAAGGTAATTTTGTCTTGCTCTCTTGATGATCTACAAATCAGAAACATGAAAAAATTTCTGTGAAGTGTCACATAGTTATACAACATGCAGATAAAACCTATTCTGTAAAAAAGGAATTTCCCTATAAATTTAACAAGAGATAAGAACTATATGCACTAATACAAATCAAACACACCATACACAGTTAATGAACAACCTCAACAGAGTCAATTAATTACCTCAACAGGCAAATAAAATAAATTATCTCTTTAAAATACGTAAGTCTTCATTATTTGTGACAACATTCATTATTATACAACAGTATAGGGTTTGCTACCACAGGAGTGCTACAAAGCTGAGAAAATCAATGCCTCTGTGCACAAAGTGTATGTCTCAGTTAATAAGTGTAAGACTTATCTTGGCTTATCAAGTGGCAATTACATGTGCCTATCTGACTTCCATTCTAATAGCTGAGCATTTTAGATTGCAATAAAAAAAAAACCCAAAAAACTTACCTTATCATCAATATCTGTAATATTCATACAATAGAAAACGTCATATTTAAAATAATCCCTCAAGACTCTTCTTAGGATATCAAATGAGATGTAGGACCTAAAACCGAAAAGATACAGGGATACTTTTAGTAAACACCTGTATCTATCCTGTGGACAAACTGTTTTAACCTCAATCAACAACTGTGCAGCAGTTTTACTTTGCCCCCATCTATTAGTAAGTTTTTAATCCCACAATGCTAAAATATTATCATGTGCTTCTAATCTTATTGCAAGCATTGAGTCAAAAGAGCCCATTTTCTAGTAATACACTCATGTAAACAATACCTTCTAATAATCTTTTGCTTCCACTAGGCACTGTTATCACCTATATCAAAGTAAGGAATGCAGTACCTGGCATGTCCCATGTGAGAAGCATCATAAACTGTTGGACCACAGCAATACCACAAGACCTTTTTTCCATTCTGAGGCTGAAATACTTCCTTAATTAAAAGGGAAGATACAATGGTCAGAAGAAATTAGACATGATCTCAGACCAGTAACACCCCATATGGAGATTAGAACATGAAAACATGGATTATAATTACAAAAAACAAATAGTTATTCCACTCCCAACTTCACCTTAAGTAAAGATCACCGCTGGCTTATCATGTAAGAAAGATAATGGGGTGTGGCTGCTTATATTCTGTGCATTCTCATCAATCAAGATATCAGGTTACAACAATTTGGACTAAGCAGGGCACTATTCAAACTGTAAAAGTGTTCTTTTGAATTGAAAAAGGTTACACCCTATAATCAGTTCACAGATATTTGAATACTACATCCCATGTAAAATTAATATTCTTCATATCTCCTCTTTCCCAAAGGACTTTCAAACAAGACCACAAGAAGTTTTACACTTTTTATATTATAACTATATAATTGGTGAGACTTATTTTACACAGGCAACAGCTGAATAAAGAAACTGATTTTATTCTGCTCACACTGCCTATGCTTACATGTATTACAGTTGAATGCCTGGCTATTATACACAACAACTTGAAATTTGGGAACTGAATATTATGCAATATGCACAAAGAGACACACATTTGTTGTGTATATATATATTAGTGTACATAGTATTACACTTGCCCAGCAAACGCAATTGACTGGCACAGAGTTCCTGGCCTGTGCTTGTTAACATTCCACAAAATACAACCCAGAGACTTGCCTATTGACAGGGAAAGTCGTCAGAAACAAGGATTTGATGACTGCTCTTTTTGTGTTCCTAGGGAAATCTCCACTTTCCTTTCATTTACTCACCTTACTTCGAGTCAGGCTGTTGTAGAGGCAGAGCCTGGAATGTTTTGTCCCTTCAGGGGGAGACCAGGGGGGCTGCACACGTTTGCCTTTACCTAGGAGAAAAGGTAGTTTGAAGAAAACTGAAAAGACACTTTCCACAAACACATTTGCAATATAACATTTTCTCCTTATCACATCATTATTTCAGAAGAAAAAAACCCCCCACATCTAAATGGAGAAAGCAGCTTCAATCCTAGTAATGCAGCTACTTCTGTTAGAGCCTTCTACAAAACCACCAAAACTAAAGTAAATTGTTTCAATCTAGTTTATTTTCTACTCACTAACTTGCCATTCCTGTTAGCTTTTGATCCACGTAGCTGGGAGGAAGAGGGTACAAATGTAAGAGCACGTGATTCAGGTAAACTATTACCATGAGTTTTGAAATTCAATGAATCATTAATGAAGTGTTATGGCAGTCCTGGGCTATCTGCAACACCATTGATTCTACCATGATGGCACATCATGGATCTCACACAGAATTTGCAAAATATCTCCAGAGTCCAGAGGCAGTCTCTAGAGCCAATATTGACAGAGCATGTGCACTCAGGGTGAGAGGGAGAGCTGACAGAAAGGCTTAGAAAGAGCCACAGCTTTTTATCGTGCATTGTTGTTATGTACACAAGTCATTTCTGAACACACTCATTTACCACAAATATGCTCCAGTTCAGCAAGAGGCTACATTTTGCCATTAAAAAGAGTAGATAAAACCCAGGGTAATATTAGTGACAATATTCTTGCATTTATTTTCTCCTAAATTTGTAAGAAGCAACATAACTGTTAAACTCATGGGGTTTTTTCAAAGAGAAGTATGGCCATGTGATTTGTCAAAGAGTTGCAATTTGCTGTGTACTGGGCTGCTTACAGCTGTAATGATGTTAAACCAATTATCACATTAACTACGAATGAAAGCAAACCAGGAAATTCAAAAATACAGCAAGTGTGCCAGCTTAATACACACAGTGCTATCTTTAGGAATTCTCATGGTATGCATTTTAACTGCAATTAAAATATTATACAAACTGTTTTGACAACAAAATTGCCTTTCTTATCCTGTGTCTCAGGGTACTCTTCATTAATTCTGTTGCTCTCAATATTTTCATATGCATATTTTGGCTGAAAACCTTCTATTAATGTAAACATTCATGGTGTAAAAAATGTAATCAATTCCTCTTGCTTTTTTGAGTAATTGCCCAAATAAGAAGAAAGTATGTTAAGTGTAGTACTCTGCCTCACAAAGGGACTTGATTTAATTTCCATGCTATGAATCCATGGAAATATGTGTCCATTCTAAACATTTCCTTGCATAAGGTACTCCTGAACAGAACACCTCAAGTTGAAGAGCTGTCTCTCCATAACATAGGCCATACACCAAGGTATGAATTTGTTTACTTTTTGATTTACAAAGATTATTCTGGCATGCTTAATTGTGGCCAACACTTCCCTCAGGGAAAGAAGCCTGTGTGGGTTAGTCTAATAAAAGATAAATCTGTAAAGCTTTCTTCAGTTACAACCACATGAACACAAGGAAAAACCCAGATACTGCACCTCATATTTCTCATCTTGCAAGTTAGGTGTCACATTTCATCCACTATACAAACGCCAAGGGCAAACTAAAAAGCTGGTAAAATATTGGTTAGTCTGGTCAAATACACCTCTGCCAGCCTACTGCCTTTCCCCTCGTTGAAATGAAGTTCATTTGCTCTAATCCACCATGGAGTTTTCAGGTACACCAAAAAAACAACCATCAAGTATTCAAGGTCTAAGAAGTATGGCAGATTTGTGTGTCACTTCCATGGTGAACACTGCAGGACACCATTGCAGGACTCCTGAAACACATGCACCAATCGTGAAGGTATAACCCTTCAGAGAGAGAGAGATAACAGTAAAGATTTCATGGTCAGGAAAATGGAAACTTTTTCTCTTACTGCTCCACCCTGATCCATGGAAGTCTACAGACAATCTGCAATTAGAGGATAAATCTGCTATCAGAGACAGGGGTGCAGCTGAGATCCCTTCTCTGCTGGAAGGAATAACCAGCACAAACACTTGCAGGCACACACAACACACAGAGAATTCACTCACAGCAGTCTGACTTTAACTGCTGGTCTGTTAGGAATTGAGAACACAAATGGTGAGAGGTTGTGAGAAGATGGCATTGGAGTAACACTGGCTAACAACCATCAGCAAGAATGACAGGCATGCATTCATTTGCAGGTATTACAAGCACTATACAACAGCTCTGCGTTGTTATTTTTCATTATTTCATGACTCCCTGAGCAAAGATCTCACTATAAAGCAATTAAATTAGACTAGCTCATTGGGAAACAACTCAGGAGAGTGATGCAGCTCACGAAAATGCCTGCCCATGCTTACACAATGACCTAGATTAACCAGTTGTTACTTCCTCAAATCATCAGCATGCCTAAATTACCAGGGTTAAAAAAGAACCCAACACATTCTTTGTGAAGTTCAGCGTTAATAACAATCATAAAAGGAAGTATTCAGCTTATTTTATTGTGGATTTGTATATTAAACAGCAACTATTTGGTTAACCTTGCAAGGAAAAAAGTAGACTGGGCAAATCACGGTATTACCAGGAAAAAGCCGAAACCCACACATTCTTTCGCAAACCAGGAGATAGCCAGCTTTTTAAAGAAAATGCACATAATTGAATTCTGTACACTGAGAAATTTTTACATTAAAAAAGATTGATAACAGCTTTTATATCCAAATAGGTCAGGATCTATCAATTACACAGTAACTATGCAAGAATAATGTTATGACTTTGAATACAAATTGATACTGTAAATTTTAAGGCGTGCAAGAGAGTATGAAAGGGAACTTCTTGGAATTCTCAGCAATAACAACCAATACAATGTCAGCTAGTCTATAACCTGCCCACCAGTTTCATATTACTCACTTGTTTGAAGTTTACAAGGCTCATTTTTTTCACTGCTGCCATCATAGATTGCTTCTATGTGTCTGTACCACCGGACAACATGGATATACTGGTCCACAGGTGGCCCCGAAAACTTTCTGAACACCTCCACATCTGCATGTGAAAATGTGAACCCCTGGATATAACTACGAGTGCTCAGGTACTCGTTCAGAGCCTTCACCCTGGCTTCCTCTTCACTAATGCTCAGAATAAAACTGTAGCTGGAAGCTGTAAAGAGAGGCACAGGACATTTGGTCAGCATTAAAAGAAGGAGATCCCATGACCGAAATATATTTTTATAATATACATCTCCCCCTGTCAATTAGCTCTGGCAACTGGTAAGAAATGTGAGAAAATTAGATTTAATACAAGGCACCAAATAACTATGTATTTCCTGTTAACAGGATTATGTTCGTGCTGCCGTAAGTTTTTGAAGACATCTTTCAAAGAGTAGTAAGGACAAGAACACAGGTCTTTTTCATGAAGAATATCATCTACCAAAATTGGAGAAAATCCTTCACACAGTGCAAACCTAATCCGTCACTCTTTTCCATGCTGCTAAAACACTCATCCTACCAATATTTAAATGTGATTCATTTTATACATTGTGGAAAGGCTGTGAATATGCCTACTGAACTTGAGCATTTAGTTACATCTTTGCAGGGGTGTTGCCTGTACTCAGGCTCCCAGCATGATGCTCAGTTCCTCCTACTTGGTCTAGAAACTCAAAACTTCAGCTGCTGCTGTATATTCCCATACTTCTCCCATGCCCCTTTCTCTCCTCAGGCACATGAATAGTATTTTAAATGAGTAAAATCTATACAAAAAACCAGAAAGGATTTCAGATTGTGCCCCCCTCTCACAGTTTTCTAATTCCATGCTTTCTTTGGTATATAGGCAACGCAGGATCAGCTATGTCTCATCTTGACAAATGCAGGGACACAGAGGAAAGTTCTGTGACTTGGTGGGGATGCTCACTGGAAGAGCAAGTCCTGTGCAAGCCAGTGGCTAAAAAGCACTCTGAGGTTATGGCACTGGGCTAGCACTGCCATTAGGCAAACCCAACATTCACATTTTCCTACAATGATTCAATGTTTGTGGCTCCATTTGTGTTCAAAGTACTGTATAAACATGAAGGCAACATCCTGTCTAGGTAGCCAGCCAGCAAGGTAATTTAAGCCAAGGTCATGTGCAGTAACGTGAGAGAGGCAGCAGGAGAGCACCTGTCCCTGCTCCCAAACTCCAACACAGACCACAGCCAGAAGTGTCTCTTCTCACACTGGCATGAATATCTCCTGCACAAGGAGTTCCCAAAGCATGGAGGTGCTCACAGAACACAACCCTTGGAAAGGCAGGAATAAAAGAAGATGGGAAAGTGACGGCTAGGAAAGAATATGATGTAATTTTAAACAATTAAAGTTTTTCCAAATATCATCAGTTAAAACTTTATGAACCATTTTCTATATGGAAATCAATTATTAAAATATCCAACAGCAACTCAGGATGACAGGGAAGTGGCAGCTAGATATCAAGCATGTTTGCATTTAACTCTTTGGGGTATAAGTGAGATATAGTGACATAACAGGAGAACTAATAAAAAAGGTCAATCATTTAACAAAAAAAAAAAAAATTCACAAAAGAAATTTAAAATCCATGAACAAAAGAAGACAGATCTATGAAACGTATAAATCTTTCTCAAGACCTTTCCCTGTAATTGCTCTGTACAAATAAGGAATACCAAGGAAATAATGGTTCATAACTCAACCTTATAGGCTTGCCTTACTCAGCTGAATGGGATTCAGCTTCAGCTCACACAGTTCATTTTACTATAATCTTTTCATGCTCCTAAATATTTACTGATGTTTATCAGCACAGAAATTCACATGTTTATACACATGAAATAGTTTGAAACAGTTACGTTCATTAACAGTGGAAACCTATGACATAAGTCTTCCTTGAATGTGAATTTTGTATACACAAAACATAGGAGGGAGAAGGCAAAAAAAAGGTACTACAAGAACGATCTGGGCAGAAATGGAACTATATCTCAAAGAAAAGATCTTTTCCAAGGAAAAACAACACTCAATTTGCAAAGTATTATTATGGTTATTATGACCATTATTCACACATCAGGCTGCTAATGGGAAGCAAGTCAGTGTATCTGAAACAATATAAGTGCTTTCCAACCACATCTGTAAACCAATCTAAGGAAAGGAAAGTTGCCCAAACTTACACACAAATACAAATATGACAGCATTCATACAAGCTAATTTTAGCAAGGACAGGTGGCAAACACTGCCTGCGAATGTTGGTGCCGGCTCAGCACTGATAAGCTTAACAACCAAAAATTTTTTGGGCAATCTTGGCACAGACATTAAGACCTGAAACTATAATGATGTTTGGCAGGCTCACTGTCCCATTCCCAGCATCCCACATCAGTTTAACAGGTTGTGCTGAGCAGATGACTGTGATAACACTGTCTGGGAGGGCAGTGCACCAGTGGATCACTTTTTTCAAGCAAAAGGAATCAGTGACAGCTGCCAATGTAAAAGTCTGCTCTGGTTTGATTGATACCACAACTTAAGGAAGAAAGTAAATCTACAGAATCTGGTTTTCCATTCTGCATCCTTGGTTCCCCCTGTCTTGCAATTCCTTCAATTTATTAAACACTCCCACTGAAATATTTTTGGTACCTCCTAAGTGCTGCATCCTATTTTCCCATACACTTCAGCATCCCCATCGTCCTGCACAGCTCCAGCTCATCTTTGCCAAGTCTGCCAATGGCGTGCAAGAGCAGCTTCCCACTGTCAAATTAATTGATTAATACCAATTAATGGATTCAAAAAGTATTGAGGGAGAAGGGCCAATGGATGTACATCTGACCTGTTTTCCTTGTTGCTTTAGGAAAACAGGCTAGAGAATTGCTCTTCTTTATAACTGCAATTTTTTTCCATCCCCAAAACAGAAAAACTACAGTTGTTATTACTCAATTGCATCAGAACTGTCTCCTTGACAGCAGAAACTCAAGAGTACTACAGAGCTGTTGCATAACACTGAATTTTAACTCATGTGAACAGAATGACCCATAGATATCATATCACACAAGAGGAAACAAGTACTGAATATGAGTATTGAGGTAGCAAAATAACCTTGAAAAATCAGAAGAATTAATGTTAACAACGTAACAGCAAAAAGTTGTTTCAAAAAAATTCCACTGCAGACATCAATTAATACAGTTCTCACACAGTAACTGCTGGTGTACAACCTCTCTGGGTGATATTATTGTCACACATTATCTTTCCTTGCATGGAGTACTTCAGAGACTATTAAAGGACACTGGGAATTTGTCTGAGAGACTGCAGCAACACACAGACTCAAAGGCACAGGACAGTTTCTACATTTTACTTGCACATAAAATAACTTTTGAGGTTCAATCAAGACACATAATCCCCACAATATCAAATTTCATTGAAAATTTTCACTTCTATTGACTTGAAAATGAAAACCTCTGCTCCTTGAAGGTATGGACAGCAAAGTAAATACACAAAAGCCATAAAATAGGCAGTAAGCTAGCTAGATGGCACAAAACCAAGGAGTTACTTTGCTTCGGGGAAAAAACTGTTTCCTGGGCTTCCCTGAACCTGCTCACCTTGTCAGTCATAATGAGACAACGATGTAAATGTTCTGCGTATTCTGAAGAGGCATTCTCCAAAAAGAAATCTTACCCATTTCTGAACATCTTGAAATGTAATTTCTCATCCAACTTTGCTTTCACAAATTTAAGACATGCCACAAAAGACAAATGTAACTATTAATACGGCTCCAAACTGGCCATTTATCATCCCAGCCGGTCACTCTGGTGCCTTTGAAAAGAATTCCAACCATCTGCTCAGCCAAGGTGAGTTCTCCTTTCCCATGAACATTTCACAAGAACCAAACCAAGGCAGTGATTCCAGCTAGTTCCAGACATAGCATAAACACAGAAAAACAAACAACTTGTCAAGACTCACACACAAGGGGCAAAAGGCTTTTAGATGAGCAGGGATTTTTAAGACTGGAGTATCCCACACCAAGGAAGAGTTTGTCAATCCTAGTCTTTTGAGTCCTGAAAGTTTCACTTCCACTTTTCCTGAACTGAAACTAAATGTAACAATTGTAGTTTCAGTAAAAAAACCACACCCTAACAAACAGTAACTAAAGAGTTTCTCAAAGTGCACCTGAACTGAGCCCGCCTCGAGCTTTCCCCCCACCAAGATAATGAAAAGACTTCTAAAAAAGCCAATCCCTTGACAACAAGAAATGTTTCACCTTAGCGAGAATAATTACACATTATAAATAAAGATAAATAAAGACCAAAGTAACAAAGAAAAGGGGGCAAAAATATTTGTATTTACAGATCCTTAACTGGAATGTCAAAAATTTCCAACCCTTTACATACCATAATGGTATTTCATACTTGCATGACTGGTATTCCAAGTTTACATTTGCTTCATTAGTGCCAAAAATTACAGTACTACCCTAGCCCTCCTTCCATATGGAAGCGAACAGTACAACCCGTCATTAAAACACAACCACAAAAAAAAAATGTCCGTAGAAGTCCAAAAGTTCAGGCGTGAGCTCAGGGGAGAACACTGACGGCTCGGGAAAGCCGAGCCCGGGAGACACACTGACAGGTGAAAAGGGCGGACGGCGCTGAGCAGCGCACGGACCGAGCGCACCCAGAGTCTCCCGGCACCCAGCGAGCTGGGGGACAGCTGCTCCCAGACGTGGGCGACGAGGAGCTCCGAATTTTCTCCCTAAGTCGCTGAATGCCCACGCTCACCTCACAGCCGCGGCGAGGCACCAGGCGAGCCGCATCCCGCGGGACGCGCCCCCCGCGCGGGGCTCGGCGGCAGCGGGTCCCCCCGGGAGCGCCCCACGCCAGCGGAGCCCGGGACACCCGCAGGGGAGGCGATCCCGCCGCCACAGCCCTGACAGCGGCGGGGCCGCGACCCCGGCCCCCGCCGAGCCGTGACAACCCCGGCCGCCCCTCGGCCCGGCCCCGCCGGGGGCCCGCGGCGCCGCTCGCCCACCTACCGTGCTCGGCGCTGGCGGCTGCTGCCATCCCGGCGCCGCTGCTGCTGCCGCTGCCTCCGCCGGCCCTCGCTCCCGAGCTGATGCAACAGCGCGTCCGGAAGCCTCGCCCCGCCCGCCCTACGCTACTTCCGACGGCCGCGTCACCCCGGCAACCGGCGGCGCCGCACGGCCCGGCCCCACGCAGCCCCGCAGGGCACCGCAGGGCACGGCACGGCACGGGCCGGCCTCGCACAGCCCCACGCAGCAAGGTCCGGCCCCAAACGGGCACGGCCCGGCCCGGCCCGGCCCGGCGGCCCTGCCACACACAGCCGCACACGGCACAGCCCGGCCCCGCACGACCCCACACGGCACAGCCCGGCCCCGCACGACCCCACACGGCACAGCCCCACACGGCCCGGCCCGGCCGGGAAATGACCGCCCAGGGCACCGCGGCAGCCAAGCCCCGGCTCTGAGCGCCGCCGCCCGCCTTCCCCAAATAGCTCCAAGGACGGAGACGCCGCCGCCGGAACAAAGTCGCAGAGGCAGTTCCCATCTCAGCCAGATTTTTATTCCTGTGCTTCGAACATCACAAAATCGTTTTAGAAATTAAAGCATCACAGTATTGTTTCAAAAACAGTAGATCCCGCCGCTCAGGTTGGGACAGCGCAGCACTGCTACACACTAAGGGATGCCCGACCTCCTTGCTCGCAGGTGGGCATCTAGCACCTGTGTTCAATATTTTACAACACAGAGACAGGCAGGTCATGTAAACATGAAAACAACAAAGGCGTTGCATCCCTTCTGGCTGTCTGTATGAGGTGAGGAGGGTACCAACTCTATTTCTACTAGCAGTTTCTGATACTCTCACATTTAAAGAAGTCTAAAGACACACGTAGGTACACAGGCACACTTCTGCAGTTCCTCACAAACATTAACCTTCAGCTTCTACTTAAGTTATAATGCTATTACTTTTTAAAGTGTTTGATATGTTGTAATAAGCCTTGGTATGTATATGCCTCAATGCATCCAGTAATTTAATAATACATTGCTTCTGTCCCAGTCTGTTCGTCCAGATGAGAAGCATCTGATACGACTGTTCTTCTCTATTATTAGGAAACTTAGAAATAATTTCATTGATATAATTTTCCTGTAGAACAGTTTTCATAAACAGCTTCCACTGTTGTGGTGGTACTTCCTTTATAAAGACATCAAAGGTCTCCGTCAGTTCTGCAAGAA
This sequence comes from Chamaea fasciata, assembly GCF_029207755.1. Lineage (NCBI taxonomy): Eukaryota > Metazoa > Chordata > Aves > Passeriformes > Sylviidae > Chamaea > Chamaea fasciata. The sequence goes on along the minus strand of NW_027094092.1, from coordinate 14,934,777 downwards.
GAAACACACAACACACATCAGCCCGGATTTTAAAACACGGGGTTGTTTGTTTTCCATAGCTCACATACATACTTTGCCCTAATTTTCAGCCAGTACCTGCACAGACCAAACAGCAGCAGCAAGGCAGGGTTTGGCACCTAAGAAGCAGCAAGACAAGTTTTCTACTAAGTGGTCTTGAAAGTAGCTAAAGGTATTGGTACATGTCTCAGAAGTGGACATCATCCAGTAAGGGTGGTTTTGAGGAAGGCTTCGTTGGCTGGTGTAGTGGTTTCACGTTCACCTGTTTTTGTTTGCTAAATTTACTGTAGTGGTTTAAGTGTTAATCCATGACAGCTGGGATGTACCCTTGGCAGGGCTACTTAAGAGGAAGTTTTAACCACTTCACTATGCTGCTGGCATAGGTTTGCCACACCAAGACCACCATGAGCAAAACACATCTCCTGGACATCCAGAACAACAATTTGCTGGGTACAGGTGGATGCATGGAGGTTTGATGTGCTCTTCCAGGTGAGGAGACATTTGACAGAGAGATCTCTCACTCTGACCTACACCTCACTCAGTAAAGCAGAGTACACTGCTGCAATGCAGACCCGTTTTAAAACATTTTTCAAAAATTTGTACCATTCTTATTCTTAAAATCACGACTGTGCTATACTCCCATGCAGGAAAGTCATGCTTCAGAGTAGAACAGTTCACCACAGGGATTATAAATGCAGCAATAATCCTGCTTCAGTGTATTTTACAATAAACTGGAAGACTCATAGCTCTAAGCAATATTCATTAGCCTCTTTATACTATTCCTTAAGTAGACTAAAGCCAACAGGAATAAAAACCAAATTCCAAGCACTGCCAATATATGGAATATTTACCATTTTGAGAGAGATCTTTAACAATTATTTAACTTGGTTCTTGTACCTGTAACACAAAGTTGGACCATTGCTCAAACAAATCAGGGTGTTTCACTCGCTATTATTTTTTTACCTACTTGACAGCTTGCTTTTGCAGCATGCACCACACACAGCAAAAAGGGGAAGGGGGGCAGATTTCAGAGCAGACCTGAAAGTACTGGAGTAAAGAAAATTGCATGGTGAAACAAACATGCTACTGGCTCCAAGGCAACATTTGCTGCTATCGCAAAAGAGTAGCATTTGTCAGTGAGATGAAAGAGGCAGAGTAAATTAAACGAGAGACTGAAGGTTTTTTTCCCCCAAGCTATCACTTCCCATACTTCCTATTACATCTTTAAGGCAAACTTTCCTCTGGTGTTTGGCCTGAAAGCTCCAGGAATAGTTAAGAGCTCAACTAAAGGGCTATATTAGCGAAAATACAATGATAATTTCACACATGTACACTTACCCTACAATTTGCTGGAGTTCTACTTGGAACATTAGATAGGGCATTCTTCTGAAAAGCAAAATTCTGGACAGGTTTTTCTGCCAATGAGGATTTAGCAATCCTCCTCAACCACACTGTCGTACAGCACTTCCAGCTCCTGCACGGGACAGTGCCCTGCTGAGAAACCACACTATTTTCCACTATCTTCTTCTAGGGGAAGCAAAGAAAATACTTGAAATCACCAGATGTCAGAGAAATAAAGGGAGAGCTGATAACTTGGCAAAGTTACAGCCTTCACAGAATTAGGCTTCAAATTATTACAGAGCCTGACTCTACACCTCCCTTGCTGTTCTGCACCCACCAGACTGCAGGGTAAGGCTCACACGTTACCTCCACAACAACCACAGGAAACTTTTCCTGTTCCTTTTAACGTTCCAACTGATGGGGATTGCTGCTTAATCCCCTCTAGGTACAGAAGGTAGGCACCCCTCCCAAGACAGGAGGGAATTAAATTGCCTTGCTGTACCTGAGCTGACTGAACAGCACCAGGGGCCCCAAGCCTATCGCTGTGTCAAGGCTGATGCACAGAACTGTTGCCAAGTAGCCTGTCAGCTCCATGGATGTGCACTACCTTGGGCTGTCTGTGGCTGGAATAGCTTTCCTGGCAGACTCACAAACTATAACCAGTTGAAAGAGGCCAGTGAGCACCCAGGTACATTGCATAGCTTTTGTGAGGGGACAAAGAGGGAAGTCAGCAAGAAAGGCTCCCTTCATTTTTAGCATCATCAATTCATTAAAAAAGCATAGTCAGGGAGTGCAGCACAAGCTCAGCACGAACAGTACAAGAACAAAGCAGAGTAGCATGTCAAGGATGACAGGTGGTGCTAAAGCTGGCAAGTTTTAGGAGTATTTTTCTACATGTGGAAAATGAGGATGAGGAGTTACTGTTCTGCCCCTGAGACTTGTGTTTATTTAGGTACAGGGCCTTGGTAAGCATAAGGCAGCATGCTTTCTGCTTGCACAGGGACAGTGACCCACAGGTGACACCACCACATGACAAACGTGCATAAGCAGGGACATGAGAGAGAACCCCCCACATATCACACAGATAGTTGTACATCATTCTCACTGAAAACACTTTCTGTTTAAGGGTATAAGCATATTAAAGAAGTTGATCTTATTTATACAGGATAACTCTTAAACAGGAAAACAAATGACTGGAAGAGCACAGCAGGCCTGACACTTTTGTTTCAAAATTCAGCATCACCTATTCAAGTATCAGCAGCTGCTGGGGGCACTAGAGCAGTAGGAATTTGCCGGTTCTTTGGAAGGGAAGGTGTGTAGGTGCCAAAATACTTGGTCTCAGGACTGCATCAGTGTAACTCTCCTTAGCAAATAAGCTCTTGCAGCAGCATGAACACATCTGCCTGTGACAGCTCTAACACGAGAGACAAGTGACACCATGCACCAATTTGTAACTGCATCATTCTACAACCATTTTATTCAAATTAAAGAGATGCTGTATTTGCCTATTCCTATGCTACAGCATTTTGACCAGTTTTTTTGTCGCATTTCTTCATCAGCTTCTAGAAATGGATGAAGTGCTGCAAATCTGGCCAGGGTGTGAGGGGAGACACAACCCAACAAAAAGACCAGGGTGTTTGACATATTTGAGCCACTTATGGACCTTAGGAAAAGAAAAAGAGCAGAGTTTAGGGTGAGCCTTTGAACATATCTTTCAATTCTGTTTCTTCAGTCTTCAAGTATTTTTGACATAATTAAAGTGCATTTAATTACTTAAAATGTCTAATTAGTAACATTAGACTAGAGTGCATACACTGGGTGGGTAATGCATTGGTGAGGGACATGACAAGCTCCAGGGAGAAAAAAGTGCTGTACACACACTGTGAGAACAGTCTAGATATTTTTCCTAGTTTCTCATCAAGACTAACATTTGTTGTGTAAAACTAAGACTGAGCTCATTTTTGCCTTGTGGTGTTGGTAGGGATGTAGTTTCTAACCAGAGAAGCTAAAGTCAGCCTGTATTTACTTCACCCAGTTTTGTATTTATCTTGCAGAATGCTAGATTAGCAATAGGCTTTTTCAGACTCAAACAGTAAGGTTCTGAATTAGTGTTTGACCACAGGATCACAGGGTATACGCAGCTTCAAGCTGGAACACATGCCAGCAGCCAGCCTCAGCTCGATAAACCCTTTTTAGGGAGGTACTTTGGGACTGGCATGCTCTGAGCCCTGAGCAGACCCCCTTCCTCTTTGAGGACTGCTTAGTACCAAGAATTCAGACTGTCAGGTCCTGGTCTGTAGCTTGTGGCTTGAGCCCAAAGGCAGGAAAACTCAAACACTTTACTGGATCAGGAGTGGTTAAGTCTTGTGAACAAATAATTTGTAGTCAACAGTGCAATGAGAGCCCCAACACCACCATGCAGGTAAACAATAGCTGCCATCAGTTGGAAAACACTTGTTTGAAGCAGCAAAAAAATTAATTGGATCAAGGTATCACTTAGAGACAGTCTGAAGCAAAAGCCTGCAGCTAGTCCAAGTTTTTTTCCCCACTTCCAAAGCATCCTGGTCACAGGCTCTGAAATGTTTCCAAGTATTGACAAGACCAACTGCAGCAGACCCATGCAGCAATTGAATGCATCAGGCACTTGCTAATTAATATCTGACCTTGTATGAATCACAGCTTGTTGCATCACAGGAATTCATCCTACCAGAAATCTACAGTGAGACAAACATTGAGGGTTATGTATCAGGTACAATTAGGCTGTGAACAGTTAGACTGAGATAAAACACTTGATCCATCACATACTCACCCAACCTCCCTCTTCATCAGTTAAGGAAGCTGAAAAACAAAATAGGTGTCTAAGAAACTTATAGGAATTGCAGGAACTTAAACATGGCTGAATTCACACAAGACTTATATGCAATAGAAACTTCTGTAACACAGCCAAAGCTTTTAAAAGCCATTTAGTTTCTTTGACCTGTCATACATTTCACCACAGCACTACCCCCTTAGCTTCCACCAACAGCACAAAGCACCGTGCCGGAATACAGAGAAGAATCCTGCTTAGTTTGGCTTTTAAGCCACTCTTGCAACCTCCTCTAGACCAGCTTTTGTTTCTCAGCATTTTTGTAGGCTATTGCAATACAGAAGAAAAGGCAGAAATTGTCTTTACTGCAATACAATCAGTAAGACATGATTTCAACAAACAGAAATTAAAATTCAGAATAATTTTTAGCATTATTTTAACCACACTAGTAGCAAAAATACTTTAATACACAATAGAGGAAATAGATGTTTCCAAGGAAAACAGCTCAGTTTCCGCTAAAAAATAAATTCACACAGGACTTATCGACCTAATATTCACATTAAGAGGCTCAAATCACTAAAGGCTATGAATTTGTAGAAAAAAAAAATCTCCACAGCCAAACACAGTGAAAGTAATTAGCGATCTAAATAGTTGCTACTTTTTGCCCCATGCATCTGAACCCACACACAGGTTTTTCCTCTTTGCCAATACAAGGCAATTAGATTGGAGAAGTCCTTTTTAAGGATCTTGTGATAATCTTGCTTTGAAGCAGAGGCATCTGTCAGCAAGGTAAGAAAGTTCATAGCTAAGGACTATGCATTTTGTTTACCAAACAAAACTACTCTTCATTTTACAGGACTTGCTAATTTCAATCACGTGCTAAATGAACTAGAGCTTAAACCAGGTCCCCTCTAAGGCAACACAAGAACCAGGGATAGCCCTAGCACATGCTTTGCCTAACTCTGGAAAACAAATTTCACAGATAATATTCAAGCAGTTACCTCTATTACATTTCAGCTTTTTAACAAAAAGAAAACCCAAACCAAAGAACACAACCACCACCGCCACCACAATCAGCGGAACAATCCAACCAAGAGCTTCCTCCCCTGCAAAGTAAGAAAAAAAAAATAAAATTAGTACTGAAACAGTCCCCCAAAAAGATATTCCTTACTGTCCTAGAGTAAAACCTAAGCCTGGCAATAATACAACAACCCAGATAGTTTGTCCTGGAAAAGGTATTGGGACTCTGAGCTGCCCTGAACATATGAGTACTTGTTTGCACTGCACATGATGATCCCAAAGACAGCAGGGAATTCTGCAGGGAGCTGCAATACAACTACTACAAGGTTTCCTGGAGAGACACTTAAGGGGAAACAAGTATGCCAAAGATGATAGCAAGATTCAGGTGCTGTGGCATGGACAGTGTGAGTTCCTGGCAGAAGAGGAAGCTACTCCAGGCACAGTAAATATCTTTGCACTATCCATAACTTTCAACTGTGTTACCCTTGCAACTTAAAGTACTCTGGCAACACATGTAGCTTTTCACCAAGTGAAACTCAAGGTGGTTTGTCCCTATAACAAGTTGTCTTTAGCAAGTAACTCACAGACTAAAATGCAGCTGCTGTTAAATATGTCACAGTAGTTGAAATCACTTTTACAGACTGCTGTGGTGTTATTAACCTGAAGCCAAGGAACCCAACAAACCAAACTGAGTGAGATTTGTGTACCAGACCTTGACTGGGTAAAGCTGGTTCTGTAGTATCAGTGGAATTCGGCAAGATTTCTTTCCCGTTCGGATGCCTGAAGTGGATGGTAACACAAAGTTGTATCAACATTTCCAGAGCAATACTTAGCTCTGTCCAGACCTGATTCTTTTTCAGACAGAGCTTTCAACCATAAATAGAACATGCATAAACTTTGATAGAAGTGCACCTTTAAACAATCCAAGATAAGACTACAAGATAAAATAAAAGCAAAGCAGATAAAATTCATGTATGTTAGCTTCTAAGTGGAGGGGGAAAAACACCCCACAGATAATAAGCATTATTCATGCACCATTAGTTTCCTTTGACAGGTAGTTCTACATTCTAAAATTTTGTGCTGGGTGATAGAAAATTCATTCAAGTGTGTTTCTGGGGAAATACCAACCTGAAAACATGAAAAATGCAAGTTTACAGCCATAAGGAACAAGCACAGTGATACCCAAATCCACTTCTTTCAGGTCTCAACATCACAGGTTTTGGCACCTAAAATTTAAATGCATGAATAATGCTATTTTGGCTTCAGGGCAATTATTCACAGCCTGGCAACACCTGTCAACCATTGGCACAGATTGCGTCACAGCTCTAACATTCCCTAGAAGGAAAATGGCAACTTATTCTCAAACTTACATTTGACTGTTTCTCTGACACATTTCACAGTCCACATCAGGACAGAAATACCCTGGTTTGCATTGGCATTCAGCATCCTGTGTCAGAGTACAGGGTCTCAGAGTTATCTGACCTAAAAATAAAATATAAGTTAGTAAGTGCAAAGATTATACTCAGGCCATAAAAGCAATTTACTTTTAATTTCAATATGCTCAATGAAGGCCAGGTTTTCCATATTAAAAAAAGGAAAAATGGTTAAGGTTTTGTAAGGTTTGGTACCCTCTTTGCACTGTCTGCAAGGCAAGCATTCCTCCAAGCCATTTGCGTGGGCAGTAAAGCCTTTTCCTTCCTTGCAAGGGTCACATTTTCCTCTCGAATGCGAATTACTGCAGTGATCAGCAACAAAAGTACCTGTAGAAGAAGACAACTGTCAGCAGCAATGCGAGGGAATCTTTTGACAGACAAAAGGCTAGATCAGGATATTAGAACACAGATTTCTGGGGAGAGCTCAACTCTTCCTTGCAAATCAATTGCATGCCACATGGACTGAGTGGCACGGGAGAGTCAGGAGGCACATTCGCAATTTGCTGCTCAGTCAGGGAGAGGTGTAAAACGAGACATCCAGCGACGCATCTGCTGGAGCAAGGATGAGTCCCTGCAGCAGCTCAGGCAGGGAGCCATGTGGATGATACCATTGCTGAAGAAATGGGGCAAGCCTAGGGAGAATTGCTTTCTTTTTTCTCCTTTGTCTGAATCTCACGTAAAAGCACCAGTAAGCTTCTGATACTACTTACAAGAGGTTTCTTGGTGCAAAACTTGTTAACTCTGCACACATTGAGCAAGGAGGGGAGAGCAAAACCATACTGAAGTTTTGCCTACAGACACAGAAATATCAGAATTCCCCTAGGTTAGTTCTTGGTGTTAACTAAATCACTTAGCTTCCAGAACTTTATCCTTCAACCACAAGCAGAGGCTTCCTGACTGGATGCCAAAGCACCTCTCCCAACCATCCACTGTAGCATTAAGGGGCTCTCACTTCAAAATAGAGCCCAGCCTTTATAGCACCAAGTCATCACAGCTCCAACCAGGCTTAGACTTTCACGGGATGCAATGTAAGAAACAATAGCTATCAGCTGTAACTGCTCAAAGTCTTACCTGCTTCGCAAAATTCACAGCAGAAACCTTCATGGAAGTATTCTCTCTCCCCACACTTCGCCTGGGCTCCAGGCATCGTCAGCAGCACAACCTACAGTGGAGGCAAACAAGCCTCTAGTGATTCATCCTCCCAGAAGACGATAACTATCCTGGGGAGATTAACTTGTAAAGACTTGGAAACACATTCGGAAGTTTATGGGAAGCCACAAAGCAAACCCGAATTAATTTCTGCTAAGTGCTGCAGTAATTGCCATCACAAAGCTGGGGTTAAGGCAGTACCATGCAGCGGCTGATGGGTTCTAGGCAACTATTGTTACACATTCCTGCCTCCATATAAACTTCTGTTTTCTCCCCACTAGCTCACTGCAGTTTTACTGCAGACGCCAAAATTTCTGTGGTGTGCAAGGGATTCGTTTCTCCCTTCCTCCATCTTTTTAGTTTATCAGAATCAGGGCTAATCTCGCTCCTGCAAAATTGAGGAAACGCCGCACAGATTCATCCAACATGTCTCACTAACTCTAATCTTAGGCAGAAGACAAACCGAGTCATTAACAATGCTACGGGAGCATTAGGAATTACTTTTCCTTTTTTTTTTTTTTTTTTTTTTTTTTTTAAGAGGAAGAACCGTGCTGGTTCCGCTCACTCCTCGGCGGGGCTCCGCGGACCCTCCCAGCGCCACTAGGTCAGGTGCTTCTAAGGGAGGGGAGCACGTGCTCGGCCCGGGCACCTGAGTCACATTCCTCGCAAGATGCACCCGAGACAAACCTCTAGAACAAAAGCAGGAAGAGGGAAAGGGACGCAGAGACAGACACTCGCCGAGAGCTCCCTGGCACTAATTACCACCAGCAACCTCTAAGCTAAAACCAAGAGGGTGCCGCTGTTTAACACTCTCCCCGGTAGACTGAAAGTCTTCCCCGTAACTCTGGGGAGGTGAGAAAACTTCCAGTTTCACAGTTAAATAACATAAGAACCATTTTAAAAAATCACTCCTGACTTGTAACTTTCTTTCTTCTCCCCCCCCCCCCCCTTTTTTTTTCCCCGAGGAGGAGAGGCGAGGGTAGTGGGGCGGGATGCGGTGAAATGCTACATGGTGCCACCCTCTGAGGGCGCTGGGCTCACGGGAGTGGCCCTTCCGCAGGTGTCCTTAGACATCAAACACGAACAAAAAGTTCGGGAAAGTTACTAAAGTCTCTTGACGAAGAAAAAGATAGAAAGACCCACAAGGCTCCTTCACGCTAGAGGTGGAGGAAGACTTTTTTTCTTTTTTTCCCCCCTTCAAAAGGCGGAATTTGTGTTCTGGCGGCGGGCAGGCGCAGGGCGAGCCCCTACCTGCAGATAGCGGCCCCGGCCAGAATCCCACCCTACGGACCAGAGTCCCACCCGGCACTCACCAGCAGCAGCCCCGACACCCGCTCCATAGCGGCTCCCATCGCAGCTCCGAACACATACCAGGGAGCCGGAGCTCTTATTAGCGAGCGGTGGGGGTGGTTGGGCGGGAGGAGGGCGGCGGGGTGGGGCCGCGCCGTGCCGGAAATGTGATTTTTCTGATTTTTCTAGCTACCCTCACCTACTGACGGACTGTCCACCCTGATATCAGAAAGCAGAGGGAAAGGCTGTAAGGAGAATTTTCCCAACATTGCGCGAACGAAGTGCATATAACTGGGTTTTCTAAAGCCGTAAAAGGGTTCTCACTTTTCTCTCCAGCAGTTACTCATCCCAGAGAAATAACGTTTCTGGCCAAGATTTTCCTCAAGAATACTTTTCATTTCCCATGTGCACGAAACGGGCATGTAGGAGGAACATTCACCTCCAGATGCTGAAACTGGATTAAAATTAATGGCACAAGGATTCAGAGGCTGTTCCTTTTTGGATTATTTTTTAATCCTCTGTGGCAGCAGCCCTAAATGTTGGAAACTCTTCCTGCGCTGATGCTTAATTCGTTTGTGTAGGTTGATAGTTTCTTTCACTGAACTGCTGCTCTTATGGTAACAGTGTTAATTTTACCCAACTGCAGTCACAAGTCCTAGTGAAATCCCTGTGTTTGGTAAAAAGGAAATAATCCAAACAATTTCCAACACTCACATTGACACCTACTGAAGGCTGTCTGCTCAGCACTGGTTCACTTTGGTTCAGGGGGGCTTGGGTTGTTTGTTTTGGTTTTTTTTTCAGTTGCTTGATAACCATTCCCCAAAGCCAGGATACAGTTGTACCCAAGGGATGTAAACAGCCCAAGAGATATGGAGAGGCTCCTATCCATAACTCAAACATATGGTCCCAAATCAGGATGAGTGTGATGAAGAAGGCTGGGCTGACAGCCCAGACAGCCTGTGCTGACTTGCTGAAGCATTTAAAGGAGATTAATGGGTGTGTTTGTACAGCTTTACAAGCAAACATTTGGATGTATCCACTTTAAAGCTGCATATGGAACTCGGCACAGCCTGGCAGGCAGAGGCAACCCCCTCTCACTGAGTTTTACTCCACGTGTGGCACAGATCAGACTTCCTCAGAAAGAGTGACTAGGATGATGTCCTTCAAAAAGGCACCCAATCTGGATAAATAATGTTGATGACATTCTCCAAGGACATTTCCTCAAGATGTAGAATACTTCGGTTTTCTGGAGACTTTTGCTAATAGCAAAGCCACTCCCACCCTTCACTATCTGTTTGCTGATTCTGGCTCCCATCTGGAAGCAATGTCATCTTTCAGATGCTGCCTCTTACCCTGCCTGTTCATATCAGAGAGCTGCAGTTCTCTCTGTGGAACAATCTATTCACTACCCTCAAGTCCTTGATATAAAAGTTTTGTAAGTCCAAGATAAGTTTGTACATTTGCATGTACAACAGTGAAAATCAAGGGAACCACTTCTCTTTCTGAAGAAGTTGCTACAATTAGAAGACAATTTCTGACAATTTCAGAGGGGTATCAAACTGCTATTCTGTTCTAACTTATGGCCCAGGTCTAACATTCTCGGAGGCAATTTCCTGTAGATTTTCCTCTAAACAGTGATTTACTTGTAAAATACTATCCAACACAAACCCAAAAATAATTTGTCAGATAGACTGCCACTGAAAGTTGTGTGTAGTTTTATTTCAACATATCAAGCACAAACAGGTTTCCCCTAACTGGGGAATATGACGAGGAATGTACTTAAAAATTTGGAAACATTTACATTGAAAGATAGCCCAGACTGGCACCACCACTAAGTATTTTAAGGCTGTATATATAGCAGTACTTACCACTTGGAACTACTTCAGACCAGAAAAGAAAGGCTTAGTATTGTCTGCAGTCTACAGAAAATATTGCAAATCTTTAAAAAATGGTGTAAAATAGGAAGACTATTAACAGGGTCGAACAATGCAGTGGCAAAACCCTCCCTCTTTCCTGACCTTTGACAATAAATGTGCCTAAGACCGAACACACGTACACCTACATCGCTCCCATCCTTCTCACCTATGCTGGGGCAGTGGATTTCTCTCTACAATGCTAGTGTGTGATATTATAAAACAGCCATATAGCAAATAATAACAATAATAGTAAAGTGACCAGGTTTTACAAACAGGCGTGCGTGTCTGACATCACACTCGAGGGGCCAGACCCAGGACACCAGTCAGCTCCGTAACCAGACGAGGAGCTTTCACTGAATACTTCCCATTTCCTAAAGAAGAATGGCTCTAGGAAATTGTGTATATTTACAGTTTCCATGGAATGGAAAATAAAACACATCCTGAGGTCCCATTCTGCATGGGCTGACTAAACAGATCACAACTTAATATCCCGGGGCTGGATTTTTTGGACCAAGTGTTCTCCTTCCCTGTAATTAAAGGCAGCTGGACAGGCACCATGGTCATCAGTTCTTTACAGCTCCCCAACCGCTCTCCCTCACTCCTGAAGCTATGACCCAGGCCACCATGACTCTTCCAAAATGTAGAGGTGATTACCATTTTGGGGTTACCAATACTGCTGGGTAATTATTAATTGCATCAGAAAATGACAAAACATAGAAAATAAATTGCACAATTAAAGCTACATTTGGCTTCAGCATTAAGGCCCATACAGGTTAAGAGGTCCTTGAAGATGTACATGTAAAAGGCAAAAATGACATAATCTGCAGGAACAAAGTTTTGCAGGTTCCTAGGTCCCTTTTTAACCTCGTTTTTCCACTTCCTTCCACCTCTGCCGTGTTGGTGCTAAAGTGCTTTGGTGCCTCGCTGGGCTCCTTGCGCGAGTGGCCCCCTCCTGCAGCCAGTGATCATTATTGCTGCCAAACGTAGTGATTTTATTTGAAGACATAATTAATGAAGAGTTGACACGTAAGAAAGATGCAGAGGAGAAACCAACAGCGAGAGTCCAGCAGGAAGCTTTCGGAAGAGGCCTTCCTGTGGAAGGACTTTTTGTTCAGAGCGCTGAGGTTTCTGCAAAAGAAAGAAATATGATTATTTGTGTGTGGGAGAGAGGTGTGCCTTTACACGTGTGCATACCCAGAACTTCCACACCAGGAGGGATCCCTGCACTTTGGTGACACTTTCAGGGGTAGAGCAGTGTGCCCCCAAAGACTTTACCTCCCTCTTTTTAACAGGAAGATTAGTGCATCTAGCTGCAGCTGGTTGGCATGGGAAGAGCACAAACCCCAAGAAATCTCCTCATCCAGCACCCACTCATAACCCTGTGAGTTTAACCTATGCCTTAACCTTCCCAAATGCAAGGCCTGCCCTGGACACACCCAGGAGCTGCAGTGAAGCTAAAACCATATCACCAATGACTCCAGCATCCAGAAATGGTAGGCCTCATATGTGATCCCACCTCACTGAAGCCTTGGGAGAGCTGGATAATACTCCTCACACAGAGGGGAATCAGCAGGGCTCCCTGGAGCAGAAGAAGCAGTTAAGACCTCCCCACAGGAGTCTGCAGGGCAAAGCCCTCTGTCAGCAGCTGGTGTGGTTACTGCTTCCCTCAGAGAGCAATCAGCAATTTGGACAAAAAAACGGAGTTTAGTGCTTTTCACCATGGAGCCCAGTTTTTCAGACCACACCCTGGCATCTCTATAGCAAACTGAGGAAATTCCTAACATGATGGACCAGAAGGGAGACTTCACATGTTCTTGCCTGGCAGAGATTTATTTTTAGCCAGGGCCTGGCCTAGCCCCTCTCAGTCAGGAGTACCTCAAGTTGTGTAACATGCTGAGGTGATGCTTTTTGCTCACAAAGAGAGTGTTAAGAGAAGGAGATTTCCTCCTCAGTGTTTCAAGCAGAGCTGGCTTTGTCCTTCTGGTGTGTTAATTGGTTACTTTGCAACAACTTGAACGGCACTCCTGCAGCTCACAGAGGCACTCCAAAGACCACAGTAAGCAGTTAAATGCCACAAGTTATCTTTAGCCCATTAAAATTATTGAATCATGATGGAATATAGTTACCTGTGTATGTCCTGTTGGGCTTTCTGTAGGGATAAGACAGCTGAGTGAATTTCCTTCAGGTGATTCATTTCCTTCCCACACTGAGCGCACAGGCTTTCAAACCCTGTGGCAAAGTTGAAGGACAATTATGTTTTGCATGACCATGCTGCTGGTAGTGATGAAACAACACAGCAAATGGGTGGCTGTGCTCTAATTGTCACTGCTAGGGGGGACACTTTCAGGAGGAAACATGGGGAGAAGGAGACAGGGAACAGAATCTTCCACCCAGAAGACCCAGGCCACTGTAACAGGTTCTCTGACCCTGGCTCAGCTGTTTCCCAGTCAGCTCTAAGGAAACAATGGTCCCCAGCTGAGGGGAGGAGAAAGTAGTGCTCACACCTGCTCCTCTCTCAAGCATTCAAAGTCACCTCTAATAAAGGCAGAGAAAAGAGAAAGAAACACATCCTGTTTCCTGTGTGTTGATTGGAAGGTCAGTGTATTTTTCCAATTTTGCCAGGAGTTGGGAAGTCCTTGTTGTAGGGCAGAAAGAGGAACAGCCCATACAGAGAACAGAAAAGCAGAACATTCTCTGTGCTGCCTGTGGGCTGTTGGCCCATGGTATTAACTGGGCCAGGAAATGTCCCAGAGCTGGCTCAAGAATTAAAGTACCAAGAGAAGAACATTAAAGCCTGACCGTGACACCCAAATACTTGCCATCTTCATCTGAGAGCTCCTGCACTGACTCTGGCGTTGAACAGCTGCTCTCTGTGTTCTGGCTGTGGTTGGACGGCTGATCACTGGTTTTGCGGCGCCTGCAGTCTTTGGCAGACCTCTGGATGAAAGAGGGATCAGAAGTGTCTCAGTCTCTATCACACTGAAGACACGTGTGTTTGCTTTAAACAAAACACTTTGGGGTGCTGGGAAATATGTGTGAGATTGTGAAGTTTGACTGCTTTTGCAGCAACTCCTAGTTGTTCCACTCTGGCAGCTACTTAAGGATATTACACACGTGCCTCACAGAGAAGCATTTCCCCAAATAACAACATTCTTAAGACACCTATCCAAATTATTCTTCTTGTAGCTTTAACTGGTACAAACTATGGATGAAACTTATACTTCCTTTGCTGAGGTGTGTACCCAACTCAGTCAGGTACATAAGAGAAAGTTGGAAACGAAAAAAAAATTAGAATCAAATTCCCCAGCAAAGATTTTTCAGAAAGTGCATGAAGGATCTAAACAGAATTTTTATGCCTAGTTTCTTGACGCACTTTGGAAAGTTTCTCCCTCTCTCTCACATGAGCAAACCAAACACATTGATACAAACTTCTCACTACAGGGTCTGAAAAGCAGTTACAAGCCTCAGCATCCCCACTGAATCAGAGACATTCAGATGTGGGATATTATAATAGAAAAGTCTATGTACATAGTAAGATACAAGTTTTTCAGTGTAATATGGGTTATACTTAGCTAGTTTAGCAGCTCTACATTTGCAAAGTGTGTTATGAATGACATGTATCGCTCCAAAGGTGAAAGCACTGAAAAAGGGGAGTATCTCTGTTTAAGGGAAAGGATGGAAAGACATTTCCTGTCTTGTCTGAGAGAGAGAGTGAGTGATAAAGGCTGATGGCAAAGACTGAAACTGAAGTTGGGGATCTCGGTTGTGAACTCCAAAACCAATGGGAAGTTTTCTGCTTTGGAAACACTGAACAGTGAAGTTCAGCTCAGTCAGGAAAAATTCAGTGCAAGAGTCACTGTCACTAACATTGGGTGGAAGAAAAATGCCAAAATTGATAGGATGAGTCAATCAGTAATTACAATTCTTCAGAGCTATTGATGGCATAATACTGCAGGTCTATGGTCACAAGTTATTTTTACCCAAAACAAAACTTTCAGCCTATGCTGTGCTTACATGGAAATGCTGTAGGAAAAGGGCTGTGTATCTAAGCAATCATAAAGAATATTATATTCCCCAAAATGGGCTTTTTACCTTGTGCCGTGTAATTTGATTGTTTATGCATGTTGCTTTGTGGTTTGATATCCTTGTGGATAAGTGTCTTTCCATAGTCTGAAGTATTCCATCCTTCTCAAATTGGGCAATGTCGTTCAAAGGATCCCAAGGTCTTAGGCTTTTGAGACCAAATGAAAAAAAATCATCAGAAAAGCAAGAATCCCACATTAGGTGTGTTAAGCCCAATACACTAATTCCACATGCATCAGGGCAGGCAATCACCCCTGACAGTAGCCAGACCTTCCAGATGCAGTGACAGGACTAACAGATAGATAGTTCCCTGTACATTCACAGCTCCTTGCAATAGGTGAGGGGTTCAGCCTCCAGACGCTTCGCCCTTCTTGCCCAGGGGAGGAGAGCACAGTTGTTAACTCTGCTCTGAACAGTGCAGAAAATCTCTGCTAAAAGACTCCACACTTGATGGCGGCAATAGGAATTTACATCAGTGGCATAGTGGATTTTCCATTGCCAAGCCCTCATTTCCAGCTACTCCCAATTAGTATCACAAGTATGTATTCTAGCGATGACATGGAGCTCAGAAAGGGCAAGCTCCAGACACAGTTTTGGGGAATGGCAGGGCTCCAATTACAGGTCTGCATCCCTGGGAACTCAGGCAGTGAGATGTGTTGGGAACCCCAAGCCCAGCACTCACTCCTCGTATTTGTAGCGCCATTCGTTGGTGCCGGCATCATGCTGGAACAGCAGCGGTTTCCACTCCGTGCCGCTTTCCCTCCGCTCTCGGGCGGCATTCCTCTGCTCCTCTTCCAGCACAAACTTCTCCTGCGTCGCCTTGTGCTGATCTCCTTTGTTTATTGCACTGGTAACATGCTGCCAAAGCCTAGGAATAATCCGGGAAGGAAGTTAAACCACCTCAGAACCAACAATGTATTTTGCCAGCTGGAACTTCAGAGCAAAAATGTGTCGGGTCTACTGATACTCCAGCAGAACTGTACCAGGATAGCTCAGCCTCTGTTTTAGCTTGGAAGTGAAAGGAACTGAGAATGGCAACACTGAATGCTGTATGAGTGAGCTGCTGAAGGAACCTTCTCTTGCATAACATCATCTACAACTATTACTAAATTCTTTGGTTGTCTGTGTGAGTCATAAGGAAGTTGTGTTCAACTCACTGGGACCTCATCTTTAGAGGGGACTGATGGAAATCTGTTCTGTGCCTCATCCTTTCAGGCATTTCCGTTTAGAACCCTTTGTGTCAATGTCTATCCCCAAAACAAAGGCTTTATATTTAAAGTTTAGAAGCACTGGAAAATGAATTTACATGCCTATCTTGTAGCTGTACGTGCACCTCCTATATAGGATTTATAACCAGATCTGTAGGAAGCTGATTCAATCCACAAGCAACAAGTATGTCCTCATGCTCACAAGCTGCAAGCATGAACACAGGTTTTCACTCACATTTGTTTGCAACAGCCGAAGGATATGTGATCTGTCATACGAGCTGCTCTCATTGAGCATCTGCCCTGGGGAGAGAATCTGCCTTCTACCAGAGAAAAATCATACTTTTTTTTTTACTATAGCCAAGCTGTGATCAGCCTCTCCACAGTTCCTCTAATCAGAGCACTGTAATCTTCATTTCCGATTGGAAATACTTCTGAGACTAGCAGCTAGTTTAAACAAAACATTACTGCATGCTTTAGTGCTTACAATGTGCACAGAACATCCAGGCTGTTCCAGTATTCCCAGCTCCACAAAACACCTGTCCACCATTTAGAAGATGAATTCATTACTGCATTTTATCTGGAGCTTGCTGTGAAGCTCTTAATTCAAAAGTGATCCTGAAGTTTTCATCATATTTATATCACCATATATTAACAGAGCACTTCCAAAAGCGTAGCCTCTTAGATAATTAACTGAATGCAGAGCAATGCCTTTCTTTCCTTTTTAACAAGTCACTCCCCTATTTCTGTGTATGAATCTTTTCTCCCAGAAACGAAGGAAACTCATTGATGAAGATGAGGGAGGGAGGAGTGAAATAACAGCCAGAGAAAATACTGTGGTGATGTAAAGCCTGTCCTAAGGAATGCAGTGGTCTAAAGTGTGAGTCCCCTAATTCTATAAGCCTTAGAGGGACAGCACAAAATTGCTTGACAAGGGTAAATTACTCCATCAAGATGTGAGACAATGAGACCCTCCACTGTGAGCTGCTGGACAGTATGAGCTTCAGAGATTTTCCAGCAATTGTGAAAATAGACGATTTTCAGCACTACAGGGACGACTAAGCAATTTAGGCAGAGTACAACCTGGATTAGATGGTAATTTATTCATGCAACTCAAGGAATGTCTGTTAGGGATCTCTGTAACTTTCCCATCTGCCTCCTACCCTTGGATGCATGTGCCATTATTAATCTCTGATGCAGCAAGGGGAGTCAGCTCTGGCCATAAACTCTGCTAAACAGAGAACTGGAGATTCTTTGCCCACAAGACCAAGCTTCTCCTTTAAAAGGATCTTCTGAAGATTAAGAGGTAAATGTACTGCATTCTGCCCTGCTCTGCAGAGTTAACAAATCTGTTCTGTAAGTTACAAATACAGACTTTATTGCCCATAATGCCCACTGCTGTCCAAACTAAATCTTCATGTGTTTTTATTTTCATGCAATCTCTTTCTTTACCTGTAGAAAGGGGAATCCTTTTAGGGTGATGTGATGCAATACCAAAATGAGATGTCGACAGAGAAGAGGATAATGTAATGCAGAGCCAGGCAGCAACTGCATGTGTGGCATGGGATGTTGGCTGGCACTGGCTGACCATAGTGGAGAGGAAGCACAACTAATTTGCAGCTAATTTAAAGCCAGCCAGCTCCACGTAACTTAGCTCAACACATAATGCTCTTGTTAAATATCTGTACATTGTGCATTATTAATTTCTTCCATTTCCTAAGTGTGTTGGGTTTGCATGGCCTGGATTTTGGCAACACGGTGCTATGGAGGTGGCTTCTGGGAAAAGCTCTAGAAGCTTCCACAACATCTGGCAGAGTCCTTATGGCTCCAATTATGGACATGCTGCTGGCCAACACTGGGATGGTAATGCCCCTGGGATAACATGCTGAGGAAGAAACCAAAAGAAAGGTTGTGGCGCAGTTTTAATTATGACTAGAGAAGAGTGGGGCAAGAATACGTGAGAGGAGCAGCCTTGCAGACACCAAGGTCTGTGCAGAAGGAGAGGGAGGAGGTGCCTCAGGTGCCAGAGCCCAGATTCCTCCGCAGCCTGTGGTGAGGACAATGGTGAAGTGGCTGTCACCCTGCAGCCCATGGAGATCCACATGTCCCACGGAGCCTGTCTGTAAAGGACCCAATGGAAGAGTGACCCACACTGCAGCAGTCTGGAGAGGACTGTTGCCTGTGGGATGGACTCATATTGCAGCAGTTTGTAGGGAGCTGCTGCTAGTGAGATGGAGCCATGTTGGAAAAGTTAATGGAGAACTGCCTCCTGTGGGAGTGACTCCACTGTGCAGCAATGAAGGACTCCTCTCCTTGAGCAGCAGGAGAAGCCATGGGTGATGAACTGACTGAAAACCCCACCCTCCTGTCTGTTTGTGCTACTGGGGAAGGAGGTAGAGCTGTGAAGGAGGGAGGGGTGGGGGGGGGAAGGTGGTTTTAAGGGCTTACTTTACTTCTCTTTATCCTGGTCTGAATTTTTTAGCAATAAATTTATTTTATTGTTGAGCCTGTTTTGCCCTCGATGAGTATTTTCTTGTAGTCCTTATCTCAACTCATGAACCCTTCATTAAATTTTGTCTCCTCTGTCCAGCTGCAGAGGAGAGTGAGTGAGTGACTTTCGTGAGTACCTGGCATCCAGCCAGGGTGAAACCACAACACTAAGTAATGTGCCACAACTACATTTTCAGGCAACCTAGATTACCCTACAAAGCCTGGCGCAGACTGTATTGGAGATCTCAGCTGAGATTATGAGGCAGGGTTAAACATCTGTTTAATTACATTCATTCATAAAATCCTGTTTTGTGGTTCAAGGTACTGCTCTGCGGGTGCCAGGACTTTCCACAATTCCTACATCTACTTTAAGAGCTTGTGGTTGAAATAAGCTGCCTTAACAAGGTATCCAACCTCAGGATGACATCCTGCCCTTTCATAAAATGCTCCAGCAATTACAGAGATCTCTGGAGTGCAGGCGGGATTGTTATTTTAAGCAGATAAAATGTAGCCTCAACTATTTCTCAGCCCAGGTCTATTTCAGAGCTGTACTTCATGGAGATACTCCAGAGTTAATAGTCTGGAAAGAAACACGTAAATGGCTGGGTAATATGTGCCAACAAAGCAGGTCACTGCCTTTCCAGGACTGTGCTGAGGAATTGGAGGAGCCCTGCTGATCAGAACCCTGCTCCCAAGGAGAGAAGCAGCAGTGAGATGCTCCTCAAACTCCCTACCTCTCTGACTCAAAGTCCATCTGCTCCTCAAACAGCACAATGTGGCGCTTCAGTCTCTGCCTTCGCACTTCGCTGGTTGGGTTCCAGAACATTTCTGTGTTCCCATTTTTCAGCTCGTTCATATGCACTTCTCCATCCTGAGAAGGAAAACTAAATTAATTAATGACAGTCAAAAAAACCAAGGCAGAAATTAATCCTGACAAATCAAAGTTGCTCCTGGATGATGATAAGGGATACCTGTTGGTTAGGAGACTCCTTTCCTCCTCTGTCTGATAAAATCTCACTGAACACTTCCTGAGAGTTTCCGAAATACATGAGGCAAGGTATTGCCAGAAACAGTGGCTGCATTTATCATTAATGAGAGTAGAAAGGGATCTGGTTCCTTCTATTAAGTCTTGTCCCCAGACCTGGGTGCCCACAGAAGCCCTAAGATTTTCTTCTTTCACCAGTGTTCCCCCCACCTACCACCCAGCACATATAAACAAGATCCCTGGTGCCTTTTTCCAAAGTCTCCCTCAGGACTTCCTCTCCCATGTTCCAATATGCTAGTCCCAGGACTGATCCCAGGTCCCCAAGAGACCCCCAGTGTGGATAGTACAAGATAGGCAAGCATTATCAAGCACCACTACATGCATCTTATACAAGCACTCAGCTGCTGCTGTGACCCTAGAACTGAGAAGTGTTGGGATTTGCTTCCCTTCTTTATTCAGGTGGGTTTTCAGGTCCTGAGGCAGAGAATTTACCACTCAGATGCAAGGATTTCTTTCAGGAAACAGGATAGTGTCAGAGAAAAGCCAGGAGAGGAGGCCAGGACTCCCAGTGTGGAGGGAGGTGAAGCAACACCGTCCCTACCCCACTGCATGGCCAGCACACAGCTGCAAGCAGCAGCTTACAGAGCCACCGTTCCAAAGCCATTTAACTTCTTTTATACATCACTACAGTTTTGTGCACCGTGGCTCAGGAGAGCCCCTGGATGACAGACTCTCACGGGTGGTGTTGGCAGAACCCACCGCAGACAAGGTATTCCACAGCCCAGCACAACTCACCACTGACAGAGCTCATCCTGCAGGACAGGGAGCTCGGAATGGAGCAAATCCCTTGTACATGCCTAGAAAGGGCAAATGTTGGGGTACAAATCCCTCTGGGCCCATTCACACAGGCCCATGAGTGTCCAAAGATGTGAGGACTGAGTTAAAATCTTCAGAAAAGCTAAAATATATAAATTCACACAGACATGAAGTAGAAATTCAAGTTTAGTTTTAAATAGAGGATTTTTAAGTGCCTTAGAAATGAGAGCCTGTGTCAGTAAGACAGAGACCTAGTAGCTAGTTTATAGCTCAGTGATACTGCTTTTTGCAAAGTTAGTTATAGTCATAATAAAAATAATGTAGCCTTGCTAGAAATTCCTAGATGGAACAGACAGAACTATATACATAGAATTTGTGTCAGAATTTACAAAAATTAACACACACCAATCTTAGCTCAGGATTGGTCCAGCAAGGATATGGAAAAATCGTGTAGGTACCTAATTGGCTAAAATTAGAATAAAATGCACTACTCTGAGAACACACACACACAGGACTCACAGAAACACTGATGCTGCTGTTGTTGCTACTGCATGGACTGCTACTGATAAGACGCTCAAAGGACACAGACTATTGATGCCTCTACTGCAGCTGTGGCTGCTGCTTCTGCTTGGGACTTATAAACTTTATGGTAGAAGGCTTCTGCATACTGCTATGGACTTTAATTACTTTGCCTTCATGGGACTGATCGAATGATGCAATAAAGGACTTCTTTTACAATTACCCAGCTTCTCGTCTTCAATGAAGACGTGCCGAAATCTCGGCGGGCAAATCTCCCAATTTCAAAATGATCACTAGCTTTTTATGTAAAAAGACAGATTGCCTGACAGAACAAGTCCAGTACCAAAGGCTACTCTGTGGTTAGGACCTCACTACAGTAAGGGCTTTATCCAGGCACATTTCACCTGGCCTACTTTAAATACCTCCTTCAGATGAGACAAATCTTGTCTCAGAAATTGCAATTTCTATACTGGCAAGGGAGCATAGGTTAACTGTAATGATGATGTAGATGCCCAAATGTTGCTTAGAGAAATACCCAATGTCCAGCCAAAAGCCAAGGTTCACTGCTTTTGTTTCAGGTACCACGAGCTCAAATCAAGATTAGGCTACATCATTCACTATGCAACTTCTTTCTTGTTGGACTTTGGCTCTGAGTGAATCACTTGTGCCTACCTAGGTACAAAGGTGCCAGGTGCCCTGCTGACTTTTTTGAGAGAGATAAGAAATAGCCATAGATGGCCATAGAGATAAGACCCCCATGGAATCGATGTCTCTGTCCTTCAACTGATGAACAGGGTAGTACCTGCCTTCTACCATAAAGGTTTGATGTGAAGTTCTTCCCTGATCCTGATCTAACTGGGGAAGTACTGAACACACCAGACAAAAGGCAGCCTCAAGATCTTCCCAATCACACCTAATACACACTTTATCTCCTGCCATCAGTGCTTGTCCTAAGCCTCAGACCCTAAATAGAGATTGACTGGCTTTGATGGAGAACCCCCTGCTGTTCCAAGCTTGGGCCCAGGCTCTGGGAGTGCAGCGTTACTCACACTGCAGATGGATGGGACTATTGAAGTGTAAATGACCTCCAGAGGTACCTTGAGAGGTGTGGCCCAGGCTCTGCTCGCCTGCATGCCCTGGGGCAGGTAGGAAGAGGCAGGACAGAGCCCTCCCAGCGCCCACTCCAGCGCAGGGAGCCTGGCAAGAGCTGCCACTCCTCCCTGGAACCCTGTCAGCAACTTCGAGTATCATACGTTACCCAGTGTCCAGTGAGAGTCGCCAGCACTTCTTCTCCACATTTAATCTTCCCCGAGATTTGATTAATGCTCGTGCTGCCACCGAAGAAGGGCTGTCAGGGGAGAAGAGAAACAGCAAATGTGGTCAGTCTATAGCGAGGACTGGAAGGGAGCCAAACACAGAGATGCAACAGGAGCGAAGGAAAGGGAAACTGCTTGACTTCCACTGTTTCTGGGGAAAGGCAGAATGAATTCTAACATGGATTCTGACTGTTTCACCTTGTGCCCCCTTCCTTTTGTTTGTAGTATCACAAACACTCTAGCTAGGGAAATAAGCCTAGATGTGCATTAACACTCAGGAGTGTAAGGTCTCATCTTTATTGGAAATACACTTATTTTCTGTCAGCCAGACATCAGAATAAGTGTATATGGACAACTCCTTCCCACTGTCCAGAATCACAGTCTTTGCACCCTTTTCAAAAGGAAAGGAGCAGCACTGGTGGCAACTCTTCCTGCTTATGGGACAGCAACAGCAGTGTGGCACTGCTGATGACTTCATGTGTGTCAAGTCTCCAGCACGAAGAATCTCTGGTCAGCAGCAAAAAAAACCCCCACAAACCAAAGAAAAAGGTATTTCCAGAGTCAAGGAAAAAAAAATCCCAGAACAATGGAAAATTCCACCCCAGCTGCTGAACACAGGAAATGCAAGCGAGAGTGTCAGCAGCACTTCTAGTCACAGAACACATCTCTTCAGACATTTTAGCAGGCACTTCCTGAAAACACTTGTGCAGAGAAATTTTTTCTCTGTGTGTGTTAAATAACAATATCAACCCAAACTTCACACAACACCCATGGATAAAATAATCACATGTATCTCAAGCATCAGTCTCTGCAATCCAGCAGAGAACTGGTACATATCCAAATTAAAAACAAAGTTAAGGGGTTTATCTGCAACTTCACAAAATTCTACTAAAATAGACAGCTAGGAAATGCTCAAAGCAGAGCGTGTAATTGCATGGGGATCCCTCTGAGACATGTTTGGATGAATCATACTGTTTTCAAGCTAGTAAAGAAGAACTTGAGGCTCTAAAGTGTTTGTAGGTTTGGGATGACACCAAAGTCAGGGAAATATCCCGCTGGCCTCAACACAGTACACCAGCCCTATGGGAAGAACAGGCTTTAAACGCAAGTATGTGCAAATGTCAGGGAAGTACATGAGGCAAGAGTTCCCTTTGTAAGAGCAAACAAAGACAGAAAAGTGTTATTGCCCTCAAACAACTCACAGTTTGCAAAAGATTCCCCCAACTCCATTGATCTCTCACATTTATGTTGGCTAAGGCTGCAACTCTAAAGACCTGCAGTCTCTCAGTTCTCCTTTCATTTTACGCTCATGCAAGAAATTGTTTGCTGGAGCAGAAGAGAAATGGATGCCCCTTACAAAGCAAGTTAACTGCCCAAAAAAAGTTACAGGCTATGACTTTCCCTCCTATATCTTAACCCATGTAATAACAGGAATGCTCAAAGATGTCTCAGTTTTTTCTGCATACCATAAATTTGCATCACCAGGCTTTCCAGGTGAGGGACTAACTACATGAACAAGTCAGTGCAAGACTCGCCAGTGTGACAGCCACTCAGAATTACCTGCCTGACAACAGGCTGTCATCTTGCCATCAGGGCAAGGTCCTGTAGAAACACAAGACGGAGCTCACTATAGCACGTGCAAGGTAAGAGTCCAGCTGTGATGGCTGCTGGAGAGCTACCCCACAGATCCACATCCTAACCTGCCTCCAAGTTCTTTGTACACTCACTGATAATTAGCAAAACTAATTATCCCTGCCTAAACAGAAGCCACACTGTCACTGCCAAACTTTCAGGAAAAAAATCGGTCAGTAGCCAGCTGCAGTGAAAAGATCATGTAAAACTAAGGCTTCTGGGGGTCAGTTTGAGTTGCACAAGGCAAAACTGACAGCAGGGTGACACCTTCTCTCCAGGCAGACCCCGCTCTGGTGCTCACATATATTGCTGGTACAGAAATGATCTGGTGTGTATGGTCAAACCCTGCCTGGGGCACAGGGGCAAGCCTCAAACCCACTCAAAATGGGGCCACAATGTATCTTACCTTGAGCTTGAATTCCAGTTCTGCCCTGTGGTTAGTTTTCTCACAGTCAATGGTAACTTTCCCTCCAAGCTCCATTGTCATGGTACCATATAAAAGTCCTGAAATGAAAAAAAAAGAGGCTTAAGAGAGGCCCCAGTGGAAGCAACCAGCTTTCTCAAGTCAACCTGGCTCTTCCTGACACACTGTGAAATTCACCACTTGGCTTAAAGTTTTAAAAAGACAGAACCAGAAGTTTCTAGGAAATGGCTGTTTACTGTAAGCATGAGGAATCTCTGGCTGAGCCCACATTCCCCATTTATAACATCAGCTAGGAAATAGCTTGACCCACGGGTGCACTTGTGAAAGCTGAAACTGCGACAGGAAAAACAGAGAAAGTTGTGCCCAGCAACCTGATTCATACTAGTGCTTCAAGAGACCCAGTCAGTTCTCCCAGGGTGACTGAAGATGAGAGAAGCTGTAATGCGATTCACTAGAATCTGGGAGACTAAAAGTCATGTAGGGAACTTTTCATGTATGTTCACCATTTGCTGAAGAGGCCTTTTGCAGAAAAAGAAAAATGGGTAAGATGAAGATTTATGCACAGAAATGCTTCCCAGGGGGCATGATATTATGAGGTTACTGTTTTCAGGTACCAAGGCCCCTCAAATATAAACTTAGGAGTCAGTCTGCCAAATTAAAAAAATAATCAACCCCAAAATTAGATTCAAGTGCTGATTTTAACTCTGCAGTGGAAATGATGCAGGCAGAGCATCCTGAGGAGCAGTGAATCAGCAGCCATCCCCCAGGCTCAGCACACAGTGGCTCCACAGAGCAAAGCCACACAGCAGCAGGTGCCAGCCTCACTGAGGCAGCTCATACTCTGAGAAATACAATCATTAGAATAACAAAGAAATGGCAAGAAAAGTCAGGAATTTCCTTTATCCTCAAAAAGCCAGAAAATAAATCAAGCTATTTCAGTGTTAACAACAAAAAAAAAATTATCCTAAGAAGCTCAGAAATGTAGTCTTGTTCTTTTCATCTTATCTGCAGTGTATACATGCAGTATTTTTCTGCTTCTGCATAGTGTGAAAACTAATGATGGGCCTAATTCTCTCCTGGGCTGTGCACAGGTAAGTCAGAAAGAGTTCAGTGAGGATTACAGAAGGTCTCCTGCTGAGTGCTGTGACTCATGGAGAGCTCTGGAGTTATCAGGCCCTGTGATGTCAGCTACATGAGGAGGGGAGAGCCAATGCAAAGTCAGTCAGCAAGACACCATTTACTCTGTTTGCTTCCTATTTGAAGAGTCATACCTTACCTTTACAGTGGGCATATGGCATAGTGATTATATAGTCCTCCCCTCTGCTTAGAAACGTAAGCTTTGCTTTCCCATCCAACAGTGCAGAAAGTGAGTTGCCTAGAATTTAAAAAACGTACACATTAAAAAATTCTTGTTATACTTTGTCCCTCCTTCTACTTTAGAAAAAGTAATTCCATTTAAACGTAGGTCACTAATGGAAGAAGAGACATGATATGCTCATAATTCAGGACCCTGCAAATCATGCACACAAAGTGCAGTAGATTAAACAGGTCATTAATGGGAGCTTAGAATTTCCTCAGGTCCTTCAGTTCTCACAACTTTTCTGATTGTGGATGATCCCAAACAAGGAAAGAAAATTGCCAGAAGGACAGCAAAGACCATCAAAAAATGTTTCAGGAAATACACTCAGCAGAGGACAGTAATTAAGAAATCTTTGTCTAAACAAATAACCGATTTCAAATACCAACAATGTTTCATAGCCTTGAGTTGTGCTGTTTACATTGATATTAAATGACTGGAGGACATTTTGAAGCTCTAGGGTTCAACTCAGGAGTTTGGGAGCCAGATAAAGGTTGAAATCTGTTCAGAGACTTTTGTATTTGTTGGCTGGGTGCCATAGAGCTGTAATGTGGCTCATCCATGAGCCCATACCAAGTGCATACCAACAATCCCATACATTATCATGAGCCTTTGCCTTCTGAAAACCAGATTTTTAAAGCTCTCAATCTTTCTATCTGATTTTTTATTTCTTTTAACATCAGAGTGGTGTCACGCTGAATGGTGGAAATGGGAAAGACCCAGGAGAGCCAGGACAAGGAATTAGGCTATACCAGTGGTAGATTTGTCAACCATTTCTTAGTTCTTAACTCTCAACACACTCAGGGATGATTGAGAAAAAACCCAAAACCAATGCCACAACATTACCTGGGAGAGGCCTAGACTTAATGCCTTACCATAAAACTTGGACCTAGCTAGAATGCTGCCAGAAATGCAGAATCCATCCTTCCTATTGCTGACGTGAAAAGCTGACACTGGTGGGTGATGGGACACCTAGGATAAAAACAGGTAGGGGTCATTTAGACCAGTCTGCACAGGCCAGGCAGAGAGGGGGGTGCACACTAAAAGGGGAACACAGTATATGACACCATAATGTATGAGAGCATTATACATCTCATCTTTCTCCCTCACCCTGTATTTTCTTGAGCTTGTGTATGTGAGATCACTTTCAGGCCAACAGGTAGAGTGTAAGGTTTTCAAGACAATAAATAAACAGTGCAGAACTTTAGGGCAGCATTTGAATAACCTCCATGAAATGCATGCAGTGGTTGAAATAAAAAATTTAACAAAGCTGAAATTATCTGATTAAATAGGGGGAAAATGTACGTGAAACTGGGAGTCCCTTTACCAAAGATCACACAGTTCTCAGATCCTTTAATTAACACCATAAATCTCAAACTACACTTTGGCAGGCCAGTTAACTCATGAACTCTGTCCTTCATTTAATCATAAAAACAAAAAAATAAGCCCTCAATTCACTCCTATTAAAATCATCATAGAAAGTTTAGAAATAAAAGATGGAAGGATTTGGTTGTGTTTTATGCTCCTTTTGACAGAGGCAACACAACTCCTATTTTATTAACAGTAAGAAAGCAGTAGGGCAGAATCCCATGGAAAAGGTCTTTATTGAAGAAGCTGATGTTATGTATGGGAGACCTGCTGTTATAGTCTTGAGTGCCCACCAAGCCTCACGTAATTTCTGTAAATTGTAAATCTGCAAATAAAAAAGATCAGCAGCCAGTTTAGCCCATGTTCTGCTCTGCCTGTTTACACAGAGCTCCAGGTTCCTCTCCTAGGGTGAGAAGAGTAGTGTGTTTCTATGCATGGAGGTGCAAGCAGGTTGGTGTTTGCAACACCTGAGCATCCAAAAAGCAACTTACCTGTTCTGCTATGTAAAATGTGTGACTGTTCGTCTGAGGGTGAAACCAACAGCAGCGGAATGTCTCTCCCAGAATAGGGTTGTATGGCTTTTTTATCCCCTGAAAAACCAAGTAATCAAAACCTGCTACAAATGAAGATTTTTTAATCCAGTGCTACAGATAGCCACAAAACAATATGGTATTTTTTTTTTCTGATGTTTAAAACAAAGTCAATCAAGAATAAAAACTGAAGAACTAGATACATATCCATCTAATCCAATCTAACCTAATCTAATCTTTTCATCTGAGCCATGGATTAATCTGCTATTCTCACCAATTTAATATTTAATCTCACCCAATCAAAGCCATACAAGATGACCAAACTTTATTATTGCTGCTACTATACGCAGCAAGGGCATACTGATGTGGAGACATGGCACAGTGGTACTAATCGGACTGAAAAGAGAAAGGAGACCTGCTTTCAGCAAAGGGAAAAACCTTGCATCCCAGGGCAAGTTACTTGTTGATGACCAGTTTTACTTTCTAACTGTCCAGTGCAAAGGCTCTGAGGCTGACTGTCACTATTCTGCATTTATTGTCTACTCAGAAACGAAATGCAACCTCAGTTTTAAAAGTAATGGTCAAAGTCTTCTGAGCAATAACAGGTAAAATCTCAAAGCAGAGGCAATAGAGAAATTAAACAAAACCACAGCAGAAGATTTCAATGCCCATTACAACCCCAATTCAATGCCTCATTTTACCTTTGGCTTCTTATAGAAGCCGGACAGATACCACCTCAAAACTTGCTTCATTCGGGTGTAGGGATCATCTTCAAGGACGGCCCTGCAGAACAGAACATAAAACATTCTTTATACTGGTCACATATCACATTAGTCTCCTACCAGTATCATAACATCAATTACAATCTATTTCCCCACAACTAAAGGGAAGGAACTTTTGTGCTGTTGCCAGTGAAAAAGCTGTCTCCCAGCAGAAATGTAATTTTTCAGTAACATACATCACTCAACACTGTTAAAAAGTGGCACTCCTTTCCCTGCATTTCTGCAAAAAGAAAAGAAAAAAATTTTCTGGAGTGCATCAGGTTTTGATTGGACATTGGAGTAGATTAATGTGGGATTGCCACTCACACTAGCATTGAGTCATAGCTAGGAGAACAGTGTGAGTCATAGAAACAGACCGATGCCATCAAAATGAAAGACTTTATTTTTGTCGCTTTTTCTTTGTTTCCCTCTTTCATAAAAGATCTTCAAAGCTGATGTGCTACATGAGCTCTATCAGTACTTTGAGATTTCATGCAATACTTCAGGTTGGAAGGGACTTCAAAATGTCATCTCAGCCAGCACCTCCAAACAATGCTCAAAGATGAAGCAAGAGGTAAACCAAACCAAAGGCATTCCTGGTTTTTCTAACCATTTTGTCAGATTTAAAAATCAACTTGGGTAAATTATTGCAAAATTCATTTAGAAGGATCACCCAAACCACAAATTTAACAATTTTTTATCAAAACCTCCAAACCTCTTGAAGTCTTCTCACATACCAGCACTGAGGAGAACTATTTCTTTAACTTCAGATGGTACAAATACCACAAACAAGGCTTGAAAATACCATGATTCTGTAATTACCCAGAGAAAGTGGAATAAAAATGAGTAACTACTTCTGCTATTAGAATATTGCACACCCTGGCTTTACAATCCACTAGGCATATCTCATTCAGAAGGCAGATCCTATCTGTAAGCAGAACATTTCCTATTTTCTACTCTGTTGATCCCAGCAGTCCTCTCTTATCAATGGTTTTAAAAGATGTTTCTTATCTGTTTATCAACCATCATAATTATATTGCTTTGGGGAACAGAAGTGCTTGACAATTCTGGTTGCCGTCTGTCCTATTTCCCTGAGTACACAAGTACACCAGGAGGTGGCACAGCTCTGTTGCGCAAAACTCCAAGGCATGGGCTGAGTTCCCAACAGCTCCAGCCAACAGGAGCCCACATGTCCATATGCAAAGGTGGGTTTGTCTGGAGTTTAACTTTTCCTTCCTTGCCCCTCACTGGCAGCAGTCTATCTGTAAAAAGTCACTGCAGCTGGTGCCTGGCTTGATCTGTGCTGAAGCCAGTGACCCCGGTATTATCTGGGAGCCTTTCTGGCACACAGAGGGATATTTTCACAAATACAGGAGAAGTGCCCGGGTCAGGCCCACCCCGTGTGCTGCTTACTGGGAGAGCAGGTCGGCATGGTAGTAGTAGTCAGAGAGTTTGTTAAGGAACGAGCGCGGCTCCAGGATGAAGGTGGGCAGCACCACCCGTGACAGGTCCATGCCAGGCCGCAGCTGCTTCAGCAGGATCCACATCAGGCTCTTGTTCTCCTCAGAGACAGTTTCTGTCTGAGACGACTCCCCTGTCTGCAAAGGCAAAGGGCACTTCAGGGCACAAGCAGGAAAACCATTCCTTGTGGGTGAGTTTCTCTGGGGGTCTGTCCTGGGTTTTGTAACCAAAAAAATGTTTATTCTATTCCATCTATTAAAATCCGATTGGAGAGATTTTTTCTTTATCTGCTATAACTCCAGAAAAAATGAGGTAACTGACTTCTCAGATAACAAGCCAGCTGTTAAAAACCGAGTGGAGCAGTGTTGCTTATCTCTGCTCAATGGGGCAGTGTTGCTTCTCTGTTCATTCCTCCACTATCCCCATAAGAATATCTTCTGTTAATAGACCATTAAAGCTCACCAATGACATGACACATTACATCATACTATTGTAAGATGCTCTACCCAGGGTGGAGGAGACAAACCATCTTCACCTAGATAAAAGGAGCCACAAGTGTCACCAGTCATCCAGATTTTTTCCACTGGATTCCTGGAGGAAAACCAGACCCACCTCACCATTACTGGACCCTTCTTCTATGAGCCCATCTCTACTCCAACAAATCCACATCTGCCACTCCAAGTGAGCTTACTTTGGACAGCTTTCAACACCCTGACCAACCGGGTGTCAGGTTGTATTTCTGACTCTGTCAGGGCTTTCTAGGATTTCTAGTTTGTTTGTTTGCTTGCTTATTCTTCTGTACTACAACATTTGTATTTTTTTTATATCCCTAGTAAAGAACTGCTATACCTATTCCCAAAATCTTTGCCTGACAACCTTTTAATTGTAAATTTATAATAATTTGCAAAATAAAGAAGAAGGGCTTACATTCCAAGAGAGGCTCCAATCTTCCCTGGCAGATACCTGTCTATCTAAACCAAGACAGGATCCCAGCTCACCCATGCACGCCAGGCCCTGGCACAAGGGTGAACGCTCACC
Source organism: Chamaea fasciata (assembly GCF_029207755.1). Taxonomy (NCBI): domain Eukaryota; kingdom Metazoa; phylum Chordata; class Aves; order Passeriformes; family Sylviidae; genus Chamaea; species Chamaea fasciata. The sequence continues at coordinate 14,903,819 of NW_027094092.1, read as the reverse complement.
TACACCACTGCACAGAGACATCAGCCATGTCTCAGGAGAAATGAATCCCCAAAGCAACCAAGTGAGTGGTGCAGAAAACCCTGGGTGTCTGTGAAGGCTGACAAAAGGCAGGGAGCACAGCTCTGCTCTGCTCCTTCCTGAGCCACTGCCTCCACACACATCAGGGCTGCGATGGGCCAGCATGGACCAACATTAGCCAAGGGGGCTCTGCACTGCAGGTCCTCAGGAGGTGTGGACATGCCCAGAGCTGTTACAGCATCCCCGTGGCCTGGTGAATGCACAGAAGAAGCTCTTCTCAGTCCCATTCTCTGCCAATGAGAGATTATAAGATTCACTAGGAGATATGTAGAAAAATGTAGGAGGTAAACAAGTAATTGACCGAGAATAGAAGCAGTCCTCCAACTTCTAGACAAGATGAACTGGTGTGTCAATATGGCAAGGGCCCCACTGCCAGGTGAGAGGCACGAAAACTCCAGCACCTGCCAGTGCTGCTCAGAGCCTTTTGCAGCAGAAAGGTTTTTTTAACCTACCTGCTGTAGGTTATAAAAGCCAGGGATTATGCTGTGGTTTCAGCCCTGTGTAGTTCCTATGCAATCAGTGGGTCTCTGAGATGTGCAACACGGAGGAATGGGCCTTTCACACCACTAGAGAAGGTAAATTAAATTTTCAAACCAAAATGCCATTTTAATGCATCCTAGGCATCATAATTTAACAGTGAAAGAGAACACTTAAGCTTTCTACTGATTTAAGGCAAGACATTTCTATGAGAAAAAGGGCACAGATTCACTTGTGGAATGGACTTTGGTTTGGGAGAGGGCATAGCACAGCCCAACAGAATTTCCAGGTGGTATAAATCATTAAATATTCTTTTTCACCACCTGAGCATTGCCACCATGTTGGCTCCCAATCACCCCTACAGTCACAGCAAGTTTACCAGTCCTACAGGGCTTGCAAGCTGAGGGAATTTCAAACTGAGGAACAACAAAGCTCTGTTACTGTAATTACTTTTCCCTCTTTGTACCATTCTTCTTTTGACAGTCTGATGCAATACACACCTTGAACCTCCAAGGAGGAATGGAATACCATAGCATGACCTAGGGCTTACAATGCACACAGGTCTGTCAGAACTCTCATTATTTATCCAGCTTCTCAAGTGTCCATGTACTGTCAATATAAATTAATGCCGTGTTGAAATTGCTGGACAAAGTGTTACTCAGAATGAATCACTGCACACAGGACGGACATAAACAGAAGCAGAAGAAGGTGCAAGAAGATGTGAACAACCTCAAATAATAACCCTTTTTATAACTTGTTAAAATTACAAGCTTGGAAAAAATGGGGGGTTTTTTCTGTTATCAGTCTACCTACTGAAGTGTCTATTTTGTATTCTAGAACAGCTTTTGCAGTCTCAAAGTTCTTCTGACGCCTGTCTCTGCCTTCACATTCCAACTGCAAAGAAGGCAAAACTGGAACGCCAAATGCACCAACACCTTCCAAGAGCACAGCAATACACCTACCCACGTGCACACCTTTAAAATGAGCCCTCAAAGCCAAGCTGAAAATTTAACAGTGCCTGTTTGTTACCTTTGTCCTACCACACCCCAATTGCACACACAGGCTGAGGGCAGCTTCAGTTTAAGATGTGACATTACTATTGTCACATGTTTACCTTGATGTATCTCCACCCACAGGAGCTACATCATTGCACAAAACCTATTTTTCGCTATGTTCCTTTCACCAGTGAGTTCAAAATCAGATGATGACTGCCCCACCTCTTGAAGAAATCTTACAAAACACCCATCGGCCAAGGTCACATAGCAATTCTTTTTGGAAGCCCATTGGACGCTACCTATGCCTGAGCAGACACACTACAGAGAGCCTTATTTAATGCCACATGAAGTGTCACTCTCCAACAGAAATCCAGTTTTTTTACTTGATTTGTAGTGTATTTTTTTCTTATTTTAATGTAAAAATGCAGAGGTCTCTCTCTCACACACACACACCCACGTACACACATCAGTTTAACCTATAAGGTTTGCTCAAACACCAAAATATCAGCCTGCCCTACTACCACTTCTAGGACAAGTTTTTCATGTAAAGAAAGGTCATTTCAGAATAAGCAGCTGACAGAAGTTAAGCTTGCTTTCATTTTGCCAGTGCGTAGTTACTCGTCTATATTCAAATCTCACGTTTGAACCCAGTTACCATTTGCCTGTCTGCAAGGGGATTTGAGGGGAAAATGCACTAAAGAGAACTTAGGTGTTTTTAGGATATATTTGACTATATTGTTTTCATCAGTATTAGTAGTACGCTTTCAAGAAAACATTGAAAAAAAAGCACAAGAGGCTGGTGAAGGATCTGGAGCATGAGTCCTGTGAAGGGCATCTGAGGGAAGTTGGGTGGTTTAGCCTGCAGAAAACAAGGCTGAGGGAGGACGATATCACTGTCTAGAACTACCTGAAAGGAGGGTACAGAGAGATGAGTGTCGGTATCTTCTCCAGGTAAAAAGTGATAGGAGAAGAGGAAGCGGCCTCAAGTTTTGCCAGGGGAACTTTAGATTGGATATTAGCAAAAATTTCTTCACTAAAAGGATTGTCTGGCATTGGAACAGGCCTTGAACAGGTGGTGATGAAGTCACCATCCCTGGAGGTACTTAAAAGCCATGTAGATGTGGTGCTGAGGGACATGGTTTAGTGGTGGACTTGGCAGTGCTGAGTTAATAACTGGACTCAATCTTAAGGCTCTTTTCCAATGTAAAGCATTTTAGGATTCTGTGACTCTAAGGAAAAAACATCTTTCTAGCAGTGTGTTTCTTTGAAGCACCAACAAGACATCAGCTCCCTTGTTCAAACAGTAGGCAAGCGAGTGCTCAGAGCAGAGTTCCTCTGCTACCAGCTCAGACCAATTCTCACCCAGCATGCTTGGCTGCCCCAGCTCTCCACCACTGCCTTCCTCAGAGGTGTCACAGTGACATCCAGCTAACAAGGCTCTTATGTGGAACAGAAATGCATCCTCCTGCTGTCATGAGAAATGGCTTACAGATGAGCAACTGGCATTTAGCAATCAAGTAGCTCAAATTCTCCATTCAGACACACAAAAAAAGCATGTTCCATGCATAATAAAAAAAGGGAAGTGTCATATTTTGTATCACACAAAGACTGAGTACTCTAATTGGCCAGGACACATGCCCAGGATAATAATCCCCTCTCCTGCTGGCTCCATGAATGCACTAATGCTGTGCAGATCTTTAATGCAATAACTGGTTAAAGCAATCACTGATGCTGGAAACACACCAAAGCACGGTAGCAGAGCTGCTGTTCATAATGCAGAATTATTAAAGCACATGATAACACCACGTAATTTAGCAGTAAACTGTGCTTTGCTTTATCTGTAAAACACCGGAAGTCATAAAGTTGGCCATTACCTGTCATAGAGCTAAAAGGCTGAATGACAAATACTATGAAGGGATACAATTTAACAGGAACAGGCAGCAATCAAGACTTTTGTTTTCTTACCTCTCCAAATTCTTCATAGACTTGTTCAATATAAGTGGTCCCCTTCCTTCCCGGAGAGACCTCTCCCTGTATTTCTGACTGATCACTCTCGCTTTCATTTGTCTTCCGGCTGTTCTCCTGTGCTTCATTCTCTGACTCCTCTATGTTGTCTCTCTCTGACTTGTCTGAAAAAGCATCGTTTTCCAAATGGTGGTTGTTCTCCAGGGTTGATTCATTCAACCTGCAATGCACGGTTCATTACTTGCTTCAGTTTGATTTACAAAGCTACGTTGCTTAAGGCTTTTTAACCACAGTAAAAACACCCCCAGGACTCAGAATAGGGCACGCAAACCAGGACAGTCTCAGACATTGATTTCTTGAATAACAAGGGTTTTATCACAGAGAGAGTGAGATATTTTTTCATCAAAATTTTCCCCTCCAAACTGCACTTTGCAAAATGTGCCACTCCATTTACCCACCCTTACACAGCCCTGCTGCTGGCTCTGGATAGGAGTCCAGAGTGATACAGAGCAAGTGCACTCCAACAACTCTACACTGCTGATTAGAGATCTGAAGTATCCATCAGGAGAGACTTTTCCCTTTACGGAAGCCAATCAGTGGTTTGCAGCACATGTGAAAAATACGACATTATGGGATAAATTTTCTTTTCAGCGCTAGTGTTATTTTATTTCAACAGACAGTGGTCCTAAGTCAGACCTACTCTAGAAAAGACAAACTTAAAAACTAATATAAGCAAGTACTTTCTCACACACCATCCACCAGGCTAACCTGGGGAATGTGCCTCCCCCAGATGATGTTGTGTGGAAGAACAGAGTTGAAAGCATGGAGTGGACAATTGCATGCGAGAAGAACTCCCGAATTATAACAGCATCTAAGGGAAAGCATGGAAGTTGTAACAGTCTTTATGCTCAGTGATCCAGACTTTAGAGAATGCTAAAAATTATATCTCAAGTAACCTTCAGCATCTGCATTTGAAAAAGGAGATGAAGTTCATATGACAGAGGGCAAACATGATAAAACCGGCCAGAGGTAAGGTGCTGAAAAGTATTCACTAAATGCACTTTTCTCAAGTGGTATCTATCATGGGAAACAGTTTTCCTTATTCATACATGTCTGCAGACACATTACCTCCTCCATGGCCTGGCCTAGCTCCTATTTACTGAGCTTCTCGGCTTGTCCTTCCTCTGAAAATTTCTTAACTGAGACCTCGTGAAAAATTGCTCCTAGATAGAGCAATAAAAAAAGATTTCCAGCTATACAAAGGGTTTCAGAGGATCTAAACAGGCCCTGCATCTGGAAGAGTTTTGTAACTTCTTCCAGTCTGTATTCCCCTCCGAGATTTCTTAGTACATGGGAATGCTCTGTTAAGCATCAAGCTTCTCTAGGATGGGCATTTTCTCACGAATGCTGGAAGTTCCCACCCTTGCTCCCTTTTTGTTCTTTTCTATTTTAAAAAGATCATTAGGCATTGCTAGGTAGAGTCAGATTAAATTTAAACAAACAAAAAAAGCAACAGAGGAATCAGAAAGCAGAGCTGGCATCAGCTTTTCAGAAGATCTCAACTTACAACTATGCACTGAAATAAACTCATGATTTTTAACTTGCCAAGCAAACCACATTGTGACAGCCACAGTTCAGTTTCTGGCAGAGCTCAGTTTCTAAAATTCTTTTGGAAGTGTCTCATCTAGAGCTTTCTGTGCCTTTTGAAAATCTTTTGTTTAATTCCATTTGTAAATATACATATGTCTGCATATATAAATATATATACATACATATATATATATATATACACACATACATATATAGTATTTATATATATGTACATATACATATATATATAGTATTTATATATACACATGACAAGGTTTTTTTTAATTGACAGCTGTACTGTACCATAAAACTAAGATCATAAAATCAGAGTTAATGACCAGCAATAATAATTTGCTATTCGACATTATGTGTCTTCATTGTTCTAGTGCCAGGATGTTAGGGGGGTTTTTTTGTTTTTGTTTTTTTTTTTGTTTTTGTTTTTGTTTTTTTTTTATCCAGCAAGCAGCAAATGTAATGACTGATAACCAAATACACTGGAGGCATAGATTACACCCACGAATTTAAAATAATAAAGCAGAAAAAAAAGATCAGGAGAGAGCTGTCTGGAAAGATTATCCTACGATTCCTCATCACAGTTGTTTCCTGGATGGTATGTCCAGGAAAATATTAGTTTTTGATCATTTAAATACCTAGTTTATTTCTTAATTTTTCAATGGTCAAGTGAACTTGTGAGTGTTGTCTGTGGTTGCTTTGCCCCCTTTACCGAGTGAGAATCTTCTCCATCGGGAGAAAAATACTTGAAAGAAGAGTTCATTATAAGGCTTTTAGCTCATGGCTGAGAAGTCGCACTTGTTTCTATTTCACATTTGTAAGAAGAGCAAGTTTTCCAGTGTCACCTGCCTCACATTTGGGAAATATTTGAAGTTTAATGGAGTAAAGTACTCTTTTCTTAGTTGTCTCTTACCACCCCCACCCGAGTATTTTTAAGGATTTCAGATTTAGTTCAGGAGGGAAATCAGATTCATATGAAATTCCACTGAACTGTGCACTGATTACTCACCACCACAAACAAGGCAAAACTAAATACATCCAGAGCCACAGAACCACTCTGGGGAACCAAAAGGAAAACAGATGCTTCTCATTCTGAGTGTCAAATATGAGATGCTGAGGTGCATGCAGGTTCTTCCTCCAAAGAGAATCACCACTGAATATGTGTGATATGCTAAAAACAAAAGCCATGCCACGAGCTTGGCCAATCAATCAAGGTAAAGGCTTTCCAAGGGCTTCCAATGAGATTTGGACCAGACTCCAAAAGCTGGGGGGGAATGACTATGCTAAAAGTCAGCACTGGATTTCCACCATGAACTTGGGTAACCTGGCACTTTTCATGGCTAATTTACTGTTTCAGCATATTAGAGTTTTCTTACAGCAGTGCTTTATTCCCTAAGTGGCATTCCTGAAAACATCAGTTGGTGACCAGGACTTCTTTGGTTTGATACTGCTCTTCTACATAAAGCAAAGAAAAAACTTTGGTTCTTGCAAACAAGTGACCAGCCAGATTCCTGGAGATGCTTCAGATAAGACATGGAAGCCACAAGAAATACAACATCATATTAAAAAGAAGAGTGCCTGGTGCCCTAAAAGTCTCTTGTCTAAAGTCACTGATTTACACAGTATAGTACTTAAGCCTTTGATACACTCACACAGTTCTCTCCCTCATATTTATATGCTACTAAAGACATGGATTTTGAAATCACTGTATAATCTTGATTTGTTTCCCAGCAGGAAAGGAGCAGAGCAGCCAGCAGACAAATGCAACTTTGGCTCAACAGAAAATCTGCCTTTGCCAGCTCCCAGGGGGGTTTTGTTCTCCCTATAATATCCATCATCTTCCCTTTCTTTTTCTGTTCTTGACAGAGTAGTTTGGCTAATTTGAAGATAGAGTTAAATGTAATTAACTGCCCCCCTAACAACTGCATGCCAATTTAATTGGTAAGACTCCCTGGAGGGAAAGCATTTAATTAGAATGATTGAATCCCTGTGAGGAAGCCACTGTCACTGGCAAACCAAAACCACTTTGCTCAGCACTTGCACAGTTTGGGTTTTGCATTCTCCCTTATTTAAATGTTCTTTATTCCTTCAGGGATGACAGCAAGTCATCCTCCTGTCCTGCAACCTTCAGACTACCCTGGGCTTTAAGCACTGGGGAGTTTGGATACACACTCCCCACAGTGGTAGGATTCAGAAAGGAGAGTCTGCTGTCCAAATGATCATATGCTGAATGCCCAGCTTGAACCAGACTCAGCTAAAATATGAGCCTATAAGAAATATCTGATTGCAACTCTGTCCTGCTGAAAATTCTGCCATGTGTGCTACTACTACTGAATCCCGTATTTCAAGGGGGCTTTTGAAGTTGGACAACTAAGAGGTGAAATAGAGGCATCACTTAAGCATCATTCACACAAGGTATTCTGAAGAAACACTTTACTAGAGTTTTAACCCTATCTTCTGCATCAGCTCATAGTAGCCATGGGTTAGCCTGAAGGTTCTCAGTGCCACAGGCTCCATTTTAATATTACATATATTTCTGTACACACATCCATCAGCCAAAAAACAAGTCCACTGCATTCTTGAATTCATTATCACAGTGAGCATAGAGACTCCCAGGCATAAGGAAAGTATTATGAAAGAAGCCCATGAGCACAAGTACTAGGGCACATGATGTGGTAAGATAATAGATTTCCTTTTCTTCTCCCACTGCTTTTCAGTAAGGCTCTGCTACAAACTCTAGATAAAAACCCATACAGCAGAACTGGAGAACACATGCTGGGATTACCAGAACCTATCAGGGCAAAGGGCAGACTGAAATGCTGCCATCCCTTTGGTCCCATGGAGCCAAAGAGACCTTCACAAAGAGGACTCAGACCCTTGCTGTTGTCACAGAGACCAAGAAAACCTCTTAAAGGTGAGGTCCTGCTTTGCAAGGCATCATCTTTGCAGACTGCAAGAATTGCTACCCTAGAAACTGCATAACCAATGGTGTGTTGCTGTGAGCTCTGAAAGTCAAATTCCAATCAGCAGAACTAGAAATAGACACTACCTCTGCCAGTTCTCCCTACAAAGGCCAAATGTCCATACCAGGAGGATTTCTGAAGTTGCTTATTCAGCTATAAGCAACAGCAAGGCCTGGGGCTTTTTAATGTGTAGAGAGCTTTGATGTTCCAAAATGCTGCAGTAATACCAGGTATATGAATAGAAAGAAGGCTGTGGGGACTTTTTTCCCCTTATGTAAAAATATGTCTGATTCATCGAGGAAGAAATTGGACACCCCTCAAAACTCCTGCAGAGAGAAAAAGGAATTAAAAAACGAAGGATGCAATGTGTGCACTCTGCTGATTATGACACATTATTACTAGGGAAGAGTACACATTATTAAAAAATAGATCAGACTCAGAGCCATATGTGCTAGCAACACGCAGACATTGTTAGTGACTGTGTCTGTGTAACTACAGCAGCTAGATTCTGCAGTCTTTACTCAGGCAAGCCATTTTTCATGCTGGCATTCCCAGACAGCATTTTGGCCCAACCAGGGGACAGAAGAAAGTTGTTTATGTGCAAACAAACACAGCTGAGATTTCCCCTAGCCTGTGCGTTCAAGCAGTAGGTGGCAACACCAAGCCCATATATTAGTGAGGGATGCAGCAGCAGAACACACAGGCTGGTTTTTAAACAAATCTCCTCAGTGGACCCTGGCTAGCTGATGCTCAAGTTTGAGCCATATGACACCTCTCTGTGCATTAAGAAGTAACAAACAGCCCCATCTTACTGGAAGAACTCCTGGTCTGACATAGCACTGGTGTGCAAGAGGTGGTTGAGCCCTGCATGTGCAGAATCACTGGAGCAGTTCACTTCTCCATCCTTGCCCTGCTTGGAGGCACCGAGCCGGAAGAGGCTGGAGCAACGCAGGGCAAGCTCCAAAGCATCCAGCCAGCATCGGCCTGTGGAAACAAAAGGAATTATTTAAGCATAGCAGAGCAAATAACACAATTCACGCATTGCTTCTCAAAAGCTTCCTGCCTGGGAGTAAAGCTCATTATCATTATCATTCAGGAAGTCACTGTGTAGAATATACTTTTCATATACATAATCCCTAGGTTATCTTACCAGGAATGGTGTGTTTTAGCGGCTGCAAGAGTAACACATCTGCACGGGTGATACAATGGGAAGCTCACCCCACCTCCCTCTTCCCTGACAACATCCCCTTCTGATCTCCCACAACTTACTCACATCCCATTGCCCCTTTCTGATTTAGTCTGAGATGCAGGGAATCTGTGCGGGTACCCGGCTTCCACACCACCCAGCATCTCATGTCTGCAAGTAATACCCTCCCCAAAACACATTCACCCCTTGGCATCCCCACCTCACACACTTCCCAAGGGCAGCGAGATACCAGGGCACTGAGCTGTGTGCGACAGATCCCTGCTTTCTCTGGGATCACTGAACCACAGCCTGCTCAGGGGTCCCATGCTGGCTGTAGTGCTGCAGTAACCACCACTCCAGTCAAGATCCAGGACGGTCAATTTGTGACAGAGTGATTGAGACTAGAGAAAGCTGTCAGGCTGTTCATTTTCCCTCTTTCTCTTTATTTTAAAGATTTTTTTTTCCAGTCCTTCTCTCTGCCTGGTCCAGCAGATAATCTGGGTGGGGCATCTCTTTTTCTTATCTTGCTGCAAAAAAATCTTTACCTGAAGATTTTGGGTCCATTTTATAGAAATTATAAGCATGACACAGAGCCAAGACAAACTGCAGCCCCTATGCACAGCCACACTGGATTTCCTTATGGCCTGCAGAGGTCCCACAGACAGACAGCAAATGAAAAGTACAGGAATCCAAGCTGACCCTTGACTCCTTTTGTAGTGATCCATACAAGGCTACAAAGCTGAGTGTTAAAGCCCAACCACCACAGTGCTGGAGCTGCTGTACTCCTGGAAGCACCTGAAAACAGCCTGCTTCTGTCGTGCAGTCATTAATGAGGCCAGGGCACCTGCAAATTAGCTGAACATTCGAGAATTGAAGTATCAAGGGAGTGATCCTCTAATTTCAAGCTTGTAAAACAGAGCTCTTCATTACACTTCTCAGAATACATTTCATAATAATTAGAAGTGTGATTGAGAGGCAGTGAAGGAAACAAAGGATTTTGCTTGAGCAACGGCAAGTGCTGCAAACAGCGTTTCCCTGGACTGCATTCATTCCTGGTCCCATTTGGCAAAATTTTCCATTAGATTCTTTTCTATCACAGAGCATCAAGCACATGCATAAATCTCATGTGGGATCCTGCTGCTCTCCTGGGCAGAATTCCCATCAACTTCAACATGGCCAAAATTTAGTTCTGTAAGGTCAATGAGAGTTTAAAAAAAAAATCTAGAACATTTTTATGAAGAAATATTTATAAATTCGAGTGGTTTTCAGTGCTTGCTTTGATACAAAGCTGCAACCAGTAAAATAAAAGTATCTCAAATCTTTGAAGAATTGCACTTGAACATTTAACCACAAACACTGCAGAGCCCCACTCATTTATTCTAATTTTATCCAATAAATTTCTTCAGCATCAGCTTATGATTTATTAATAACATCACAAATAATGGTTAATAAAAGATTAGAAAGGTTGAAAGCTGTTGGAATTGATTTCGCACTATTTTGTATTTAACAAATATTCTTGCATTAAGGCTTTACAGGCAGAGATTTATTCCCTTCTTTCTATGTGGAGGATTTGCATGGATAACCCATTAGAGTTAATGGTTGCACTGAGCACAAATTCACCTCCTCCTACATATCCCTTCTCCCCCAAACCCACCACTATGCAAATCTGTTACAGGCTGTGCCACACAAGGGAGCACACTCCTGCTCAGGCTCCCTGCCTTGATTCTCCTTTGCTTTTAAATTTGCTTTTCTTTTCCAGCTCTGCAGAGCGAGAACTGTGTGATTTGACATTTGGAAATGCTGCATATGTCAAGATATTTTTGTATTAAATAGGCTGTTAAAATCAGGTGCTTTGACAGGTAGGTTGATTTGTAGCAGCATGAGCCCTTTGAGGCAGCACCGAGGTCATCTTCTCCGTGCTCTGCGGCACTCATTATCCTATGACAGCTGAGGCAAGGGTGGCCCCAAGTTTCTCTCAGACATCCCCCATTCCTGGGGATTGTAGACAGAGCAGCCCATGCTCGCCATGACCCATGGGCAGCTCTTTTATCCCCACCCCACTGCCACAGGTGTTCACCAGTACTGACATGACCTTACAGGCTTGGTCAAAATATTTGGGGTTCACCACGTCACCGGAGGAAATTTCTACACAATGTATCTAGGGTTTCCATCTCTTCAGCTAACTCCCTGGGAAATATTATCAGAAACTTGAATCTTTTCTGAAGCTTTATTCAAGGAGCTTAAATTTAAAAAAACCCCAAACCATTAAATATTCATTTTAATAGTCCCAGGCAGATATCCAAAGCTTTAGAGGAACTTGCTGTGCATCAGCAGTCAGCATTCCTTGTGCCCTGCTGCAAACAGAAATGGCATCAGTGTACACCTTTGTTTTCACATCTAACAGAAACTGAACAGAAGGGATGCAGAGCATCCCCAAGCGCAGAAATGGGCCTTCAGCCATCAGGTGGTGCTGTGAATCCAAACAAACATATGTCACTAACCCAGATGTAAAATACAGGTTTACCTCTGGAAATAAAAAGGTTACATTCTCCGCAAGTCAATGGTGTGTTAATTGCAGCATAAACCCATAAAATTATACTCTCTCAATTACAGGGATTGCACACAAGATAAACCTGTTTCCTTGCTAAAGGCCTGTATGAAATGTTTTTACACCTCAGTGACCTTTCTATTGAGCTGTATTCTTCTGAATTGTGAAGATGATACAAAAATGCTAGCATTTGGATTACTTAATTGCTTACCTGACAAGTCTACTCACTCCCTCAGGAACTGCAGAAATGAATGTGGTCACATAATTAAAGGCTGTCACCTACAGTCACAGTACAGCATGAAGGCTTCATGGCTACCTCAATTCTCACATGTTCTAATTTTGAGTGGGTGACTCAAGTAGGGTTTTTTGTATACAGGGTAATTAGACCAGAAAAGAATGTAAGACGTGGGTTCCTTCAGAGAGGAATGGTAGCCCAAAAGGGTGCATATGAAAGATGAAAAAAAAAAAAAAAAAAGTTACAATAATATTCTTTTAGGAGGTTTGAAGTTGCGAAGTAAAAACTACAATCAATTGTCAGTTATAATTTTTCACAAACTGTGGCTTAAACTGAGCATATGTTTAAATTCTGAAGAAAAACACAGAAGTATATTGCCAGCTTGTGGCAGAACCTCCCTACAAAAGATTTTAAGCTCTTCTCAAATGAAATGATATAGAAACAGAGAATTGTTTACATTGGAAAATACCTCTAAGTCCAACTGTTAACTCAGGACTGCCAAGTCCACCATTAAACCATGGCCCAAAGTGCCACATCTGCACGTCTTTTAAATATTTGCATGGATGGTGACTCAGCCACTTTCCTGGGCATCCTGCTCCAGTGCTCATCCACTGAGCAGGTCACCTTGCCATAGAAGGAGATCAGGTTGGTCAAGCAGGACCTGCCTTCCCCAAACCCAGGCTGGCTGGTCCTGATCCCTTGGTTGTCCTGTACATGCTTTCAGGTGCAAACAGGAATCACTATGGCTCCTTGCAGGACACTTCCTGGGCAGGGCACTGCTGGCACCATGAAGAAACCTGGAGGCTGCACGGCTCAATAGCAGCAGGCATGTGCTTGAACCAACTCTTTTTTTTTTTTTTCACAGACAAAAGGAGCTACTAAAACCAAGAGACAAAACTAATTTCTTCTCCCTCTTGGAAAAATAACCCAAAACAATAGAAGGTTCTTATGCTGCTAACCTAGGTTCAGTTCAAAGACAAACTTGAGTCTGTCCTAGTCTTTGAAGAGATCTGAAATTACAAAAATATCTCACAGGACAAAAGCAAGCAGCACAGAAAACAGTAAGCTATTCAATTTTGAAATTCTTTGCACTCACCTAGAGCAATTCATAATCTGATGTGCCAAGTCTATCTGCCACATTTTGCAGCAGCTGGTCACGGAGGACACAGCCAATGTTCTCTCAGCACTCACCAGAAAGAAAAATCTGCTCTAGATGGAATCACACCATTACACACACAAATATCAGTCTGCAACTATGCTTCTCTTCCACTGCATTCCTGTAGCTACAGAACACCTGGGATGAATCTCTTGCCAATTAAAGACTTCAAAAGCCTCACACCGAGCAACCACACATTCCTCCAGAGAGGGATCACTAAGGGAATATTATTCTTCTTGAATTATTAAAGTCCTCCAGCTTTGGCCTCATGCCTCACACTTACAAGATAGATGCTTTTAAAAATCAACCTGAAGTAGATTGTCACCTGGAAATGATGAATTCTTGCTCAAGTGCACACAAACCACGAATTGTGAGGAAGAGGCTGATTTGGTTCAGTCAGTGAACATTAAGGTCATCGTGTTCAGCTGACTGCTTGTTTTGCTGCACCACTTGGGTGCCTGCCTGCATGATTTCTCGCACTTTGGCTGTCAAGATGCAAAGATGTGAGCTCTCAATTAGCTGCAGGTGCAATTTATGCAGTGAACTTAATGAAATCTTGTTGCAAAAGCCTGGATTTTAAACCACTGTGAAAGGTCTAAGGAATATGAAACTCAAACATAAAGATAAAAAGATACTCTATTTTCTGCAGAGCTGCCAGGACCCAGAGTTGTATTTCATTGTTAACTTGGTTTCAAATTGCAATCTTGCTTGTGGTTCTTTGCTTCTGTGCGTGACCCTTATTTCAATAACCTAATTTCCTCCCCAGATGAGAGCATCAGTCTGGGGGGAAGGGCCAGATGCCTAGAAAACAAACACCACCACTGTAAGCTAGACCATCAGGATTTCCACACAACTGCATCTACATCAGGCAACAGAAGCTACCCAAAGCATACCTGAAGGAGAGGGCAGACATAAGGAATAAAATGTAAATTTGGTTTACAACTCCACTGTTAAGATTTTAACCCTTGGTAATCTGCCACTTTGAATTCCATTAGTAGGAATACGCCCTGTGGCAGCAGTGCCCATGGCAAAGTGGAGATCCTGACTGTGAGATCTAAGCAGGTGACTTAAAATGTTAGGACACAACAGTTAGCTCTCAGAGGTAGCTCCAGAATGGTCTTGGGGACAGACTGGGACAGAATTAAACTACTAATTCTAAATATTCTTCAACACAAATCTGAAACACAGACACAGACACTGATTTGGAAAAAGCAGTCTTCTTTTTTCAAACTGCTAAGAAAGAAAGACCCTGCACTTGTACAGGTTGAGCCCTGTAGGCTGACATGACCTTTCCAGAGGTTGATGTTTAAAACACATCAAAAAGCAGACTGCTCCTCTGGTCTGTCAATGTGAAATCTGCTGTAGCCAGGCAGCGCAGTTCTGCCGATCGTCCAGAAGTCACAATCTTAAATACTACCAACAGTCTGTCACAGATGGTACAGCAGAGGGGAAAATGGGGATTCTGAAATGCTCAGAGGAAAAGTAGGCCATGTAACTGCTGATCATGATATAGTTGCCTGGATGTCTGAACTGTACATCTAACATATGCTGCAACTCACTATTTCCCAGCAAATCCACGAGTTAGTTATATTTGCCAAAAGCTTTGTTGTTCATTTTCCACTACTAACACGGGAGACCGTGTTAAGAAGAACACGGCCAGGACACCTTTTCAGAGATGCTGTAGATTCACAGAGTATTGCACTATGGGGGAGATGTGAACACACTACAAATAGACACAAAGGCCCAGATCCCACCTGCCCCATTTGTCTCAGCAGGCTTAGCTCGTTTTACCTCAATCTCCTGTCTCTCTTGGATCCTCTAGGTTTGTCCAGTGTGTGAAAGAAATGAAACAAACTCAGGCACACCCTTTTGGAGATGCCTCTTTACAACAGGTGAAGCAATGCAACAGCCTAAAACCATTTCAGTCCTGTCTTCTGAGCTTAAAATCAAACCATATAAACTGCAAAGCACAAGCCTTAATTTCCTGCAGTTTATACAGAATTCTTTAAATGTAGTAGTTTCTGTTCCTTGGGTCTTCGTCTGCATATGTTTTACATGACCTACTGACATTAATCCTGCCTCCAAGTCACTCATCTCCAAGTCTGACACTCATGTGTTTGGCCATTTGTCAGGACGTGTTTGGGAGGAAGCTGTTCTTCCCTCTTGTCTGTAGATTCACATCCTGCCCTTCCTACACAAAGTATGGCCACTTTCCTCAGCTCACTGACCTCAGCTGTGAAGTCAAATACTCTCATTCAGCTGAAAATTACACCATTTTTCATGCTAATATTTCTGGTGCAATTCAGTATCAATTATTTTTGTGAAGTCTACTGCTAAATGGACAGATCCCAAAGCTTCGGCTTTCATGATCACCTCATCAGACTCAGGATCTCCCAGGCATAGTGTGGGTGCTCCAAACTTGTGCAGGTGGCTCTAGAGCACTGCTAGTGCTGTGTAAGAGCTTGTATTTTGTCTTGAACCAAAGGCCCTAGTTACTTTATACATAGACATTTAGGATATCTGATTGAGAGGCACCTCAGTTCCTCCTCCTTCCCTTGATTACATTAGCCTTCCATCTAACATTAGGACCCCACTGGAGAGAGGCAGCAAAGTAAAGGAAAACCACACTAAACCAAAAGTAACTCTATTTCGATCTGCCTGGCCTCTGCATGCTTCCCAAGAATCCTGGCCAACATCTTGGCTTTCAAAATGTGTCCCAGCAACTCACTATTTTAAGCTCTTTTGACACTGGAGACACGTAGTAATTCACTGGGCAGAAAACTCCCTGCAGGCATTTCAGCACTGAAAATTCTCATGTGCCAGGTATGGTCCCTTTTGTGCTTTTCCACCACGTGTTGTATGACCCAGACAGAGATCACAGCCAGAGAAGTTTTACCTCTGATGATCTCTTGGGAGCTATTCTATCTTAGGAGGCTTTATGGGTAAGGTTAGTAAGAACAAATCTAAAGCTCTTCTACTCCATGTAACTGGCCTATGGCAGACATCATAAAAAGAGAGAGTAGAAGCTCAGCCACAGGTCTCTTTGCCAGGCTGCCTCCAGGGTTTAATCATTAATAATTAAATCAGTGGAAAGACGAGTGCATGGGTCTCTAAGGAAATAATATTTTATAAAGTCTGGATTGACAGACAGTTGTTGAAGCTATTTGGTTGCCTAAGAACTCTGTGGGACTGTTCTGTATATCTGTTCTGTGGGCTGTGTGTATAACCAGGGTTTGAAATACTTCTAATTCAGCAGCTCTACCCTACAGCATTATTTTTTCCCCACAAGAGATTATTGCATCTATCTCTTTCTAGGCAGGTGATATTTGGAGCCAGGTTAGAATCCTGTATTCCTTTACACAAATAAGCTACAAAAGCATAATATTTTAGGAAATAGATGTGCTTCTATGGGTCTATATAAGTTCTGCTTATTTTCATATAATTTCACTATACTGACATCTGTGAGCAGTTGTCAGCGTCAAGATGGTGTCCCTCACTATGAACTGTCCTCTTTTCACTGCAGGAGGAAAATAGCACAGAAGTCTGTCATGAAGGAAGGTTTCCTCCTAATCTGTCATGTCAAAGGTGCATTTGCATTGTCTCATTTCCATCCCTTAGGAAAATGTAAAACCTAATCACTGGACCAGAAAGACACAACTTGCAAAGCCCATTTTGCTCTATAAGAAGTCCTTATGTCCCTAAAGTTACTCTAGATGAGACCCAAAGGAGTATATGGGATAGATGAGCCCCCTTGGTGGGGTAGGTGAAAAATATCCATAAAATGAACAGCGTGGGTTAATTTGCTATGAAAAAAAACCCTAGAGTAGTCTGAAGGTCAAATGGAATGAAAACATGTTTTTAATCTTCTTACCTACTTATAAATCACTGATATTTTAGGTCTGCTGAAGTAATTTACAGAGATTTTCACATAGCAAGCTGGCATGTCTGTTATATATTGACCTAAATTTACTTTCCATAATTTTATGAATTCCCAGAACACTATTTTACATGTGGAGTCACCAGCATCTGCACCTGCTGTACTGCAAACCACAGCACAAATAGTTTACAGCAAAATTCAGGTGGCTGAAAGACATCTATTGGCAGCTCTTTAATATTACCACACCATTTTCCTCCAACATATCCCTCTCTAATATAAGATATAGGCAGATAAGACAAGCATCACTGTGAAGCATTTTAAGTGGATGTTCTGGTGGCTGCGCATCTCAAATCCTGTAATAAAGCCAAAATGTGTTGCATAGAAAATTGGTGTGTTCATAACTTTTATGCTCCTCTTCCCTTTTATGTAACTTTGCTTCTGCAGGCCCAGGTTCACAAGGAACACGTCAGAAGGTGCCTTTTTTATGCTCTTCAGTTTGTACACATCTCATTCAGATTCTTCATTTCAGTCCTTGTTCAAAATTTTTGCAAAGCCTCCTTGTCTTGATAGTATCTTTTTACTTCCTTTTCTTTCCTGCCCTATGGTCTTGTTCAATTATTGTTGCAAACTTCAGACATCCACCTAATCTTATGCATACTCGATTACTGCTTCCCCCCCTCAATTTCCTGTATTTACCAGATCCATGGATCTCTTCTGAGTTAGCTTTTATTTTTCACACAACTTTTCAGTTGTGTTTCAGAGACTTTTCAGAAGTCTTTGCTGAACTGAGAAAACAGAACCCTTTTCATACCAGTTTTGGGACCAACTCCTTCCATCCTTTAGTTTATACTGACTTAGTTCTAATTGGTTTGCCCCAAGCCTATGTCCTTCTTCCACACACATGGCCAGAGAGGTGGCTGTTCAGTGAGGGCAATGAAATGTGCCTGGGTGAGCCACCATTTTTTTTTCTTTTTTTTTTTTTTTTTTTTTTTTTTTTTTTTTCCATCAACCTGTTTTCTTAACTAGCAGGAAGTATGCAATCTGGAGAAAGCAAACAAACCCCCAAACTTACCATCTGATTCGGAGGCTGCTCTGAAAATCAAGTAGCTGCTGGGAAGAGGCTGAGTGATGGAACCGACATTTTCTCCCTTTGGTCCCTGGAAATGCACACAAACAGAAAGATGTAAGGCACAGAAGCAGCAATGGACTGTTCAGTGTCTTTCCACCCTTCCCAGGCAGTGTCTGCACATTTGTGGTAGGAAAGAAGGCAGGAGAAGACGGAGTAATTTGGAGAGACTCATTAGTAATCACGATATTGCTGCTGCAGCTCCAAGGCAGTAATGAGCTCCTATGAAAATGGGGCTTGGTCTAACCTATGCTCAGCCCAAAATCTGCTATGTTTATTCTGACATGCAGGAGTGGAAAGATCTTATTGCTGTCACTTGGGACAAAATCAGTCAAACCTTTGTGCAACACCACAAGGAACTGCTCCATGAGGTGCACATAGAGTCTGCTTGCAGCCAGACACACTCGCAGTGAAACACCCTTCACAGGCCACCACAAAAGCACCAGAGCCACACCTCATGTTGTGAGTGCCTCCAGCAGAGAGGCAACAGCAGCTCTCCTGGAAGTAAACAAAGGGGAAACTCCATCCTGAGTCTGTGGAAAGGTGAAGAAGAGAAAACCACAAACTGAGGACCAAAGGTCCCCTAACACGGGCACATTCTACTGGGTTGCAGTCCTTCACCATAAATCCAGAGAACCCTTATGCTGTGGCACCTGGGGTGACAGACACTTCAGGCTTTGCTCATTTGATGCCGCCTTTAGTCCAGAAGCCGCGGCAAAAAAAAAAAAAAAGAAAAAGAAAAAAAAAAAAAAAAAGAAAAAAGTCTTGTAAACATCCTGCCACCATGCTTTCAACAGGACTCCCCAGAAATGATGCCCAGGGAAGCAAAGTGCATCCTGGATGAGACACTTCTTTGAGCAGAACTCCTTGATCTCCTCTCTGTTTCCTTCTCCTCTGAACTGCAGAAGATGCTAAGAAAAAACAGTTCCTGTATGCAGTGAACACAGCTTCATACTCTAAGTGACCCAGCCCCCTCCAGCTCCTTCTCTTCCTCACTTTGTAACAAATAACATAAAAGCATGTCCTTTTTCAAATATGCAGACATTATGTCAGAAATAAAAGCAGGGCAGAATCATCACCAATACTCGTGTGACCACTATGTCACCTGTAGGGGGGAGCAAGAGGTTTTCTCCAGGATGCTCCAATATATATTTCCTTGACTTTCTACAGAATATCACACAAAGCTGAAAATCTGTAGGCAGACTTTTGCAGTTTGACTATTACTCTCCTCCCTTACATGGGCCATTGTAGTATCCAACCATATTCCTTGAAGGAAGGATTTCTACCACCCAGTTGATAAGCATGCAACTGTGACTGCTATTGAAAATTGCTCCTGTACACAAGTGCTTCACAGTTACATAGTGGTTTTATATGGATTTTTGTTTTTAAGTTATGCTCAGAAAAACAAAACTTGGACAGAATTAGGAGTAGGGAAAGGATCAAATTTTATCTGAGTGTACAAAGATGAAGTGTTGAGAAGACGGCAATCTCCAGTCAAGTTTTTTGCCTTCACATTTACAGGGTTCCTCTGCTGCCAGGAGAAACTGGGATCCTTCTTACTCACTTTTTTTTCCTCTCCCACAAGAGGTTCACAAAATTAAGACTGTTTAAAGGTTTAATAGTCAGGACTGGCAAAGTTGAGATTTGATTTGTAAACCAGAGCAGAGCAGCTTAAGACATTACTAGTGAGTGACATTAATGCAACCAGGCATCATCCCCCATGGCACTTTTCCTTTCAGTTGCTTGCAGCTGAGCAGGGTGTTGGAGAACTACTGATAACACCATTACTTGTGTTTTTAGTGCAGAGGTGGGTGGATATTTGCTCTGTTTGAGGAAAAACCCCACAACCTTACAGTACAGATAGAGAGAAACAGTATTTTTTTAAAAAATGGGGGGGGGGGAGGGAGGAAGAGGAGATGGGAAGGAAGGGATAACAAGATTCTAACAGGCACTCAGGCTGTTAGAAACAAAGGGAAAAAATCTCCTTAACAGTATTGTGGATAACGACAAGAATGAAGATGAAACTGTTGTGTTCTGGAACGGAATAACAACTAGAAAAGCAGCAGTGCAAGACCATTACTAGCACTTTTTCTTCAAAGGAATGACTCAAATTCTTACAAATCAACACAATTAAAATTATACATTTTACCAGATGCAGTGGGTCTGACCCCAACTTATTTATTGTTCTAAATAAATGTCAGAACAGGCTGCAGATAATGAAGGCTTCCCACACCACGCTGTTCAGTCAGCTTCAGAGCAAGCTTGAAGGGAAATACTCCAGGGAAATATTCCAGGACATCTCTTGGGACAGGCAGGCAAACCCTACCAGCTGATAGCTCCACACTCCCTCTGTGAAGCAAGAGGACAGACACCCACACCCTCACATGAATCCCTAGGCTGGCATTCCCCAGTCTCCTGCAGCCACCTCAGCAAAATGTCTCTTCCCAGGAGCAGTGTGGGATCACACTGCCTTTACACATTGGACAAAGTGCCTCTGCAGCTGCATTTGGAGCATGTGGGGGAAGCTTTTCTTACTGCTGCTTGCACTGCTGGCTGATTTTGGAACCTTGATGGTTTTGGCCTTGGGTTTACAAAGGCCTGGATGGAACAAATAGATAAAAGGTCTAATCCATGTGCACTGCAAAGAAGTTTCAGGCTGAAACTCTCAAAAAGGCAGGGAAGCAGTACAGAATAAAGAACTCTTTCCCTCAGCAATATCCTTCTAAGACAGCTCTAGACCCCAGAGAGCTTTATAGGAAAAACAATACAGTGCCTGTACTTAGCTTTCAGCTATAAGCCATGGCCTTTACATCTTTATCTTGAAAGGTGCCCCAAAATCTCACCCTGCTCTAACTGAAGCTAAATGCCTGCACATCGAATTTATTTGGCTAGTACTACCATAAAGGCCTATGGCAGTGCCTGAACCAGACATCTGTTCCAGGGTTGAACCCCAGAGATAGCTCCAAACATCTGCTGGGCAGCCAGGCCAATACGTACAAAGATATTCAGTAATTACCCTGAGTAAACTGCAAATCCACTGAGGAGAGTGAAAGCTGGACCACCGACTCTAATCTGGATAATCCCTGAAAATTTCACAAGCCATTTTGGCCACGAATGAAAGTTGTTTATCCAGATCTTATTTCTATTGTGATGGACAGTAGCTTGGGCTTTTTGCTAAAGCTCGGGTGAATCTATGTTTCATGAGAAACAGACTTTCTTTGCATAGTTATACACAGCCAACATAGATCAGTCAATTCTGCTCCAGTTGCTTTAAAAAAGAGGCTGTGAAACGACATAAAATAAAACAGTATTTTTAGCAGTTTCAGCCTTAAACTGTTGACAGAGTGTAGACAGTCTCTTTGACATCAAGCAGCTCACTGGTGGATTTCTTCCTGATGTGTATTTTGGTGTTTACCTCATGGCTGAAAGCACCTATCACACACAACAATCCAGGCTGAACCCAGGTTTCAGGGAGGATCCTACTATGCAGCTCACATGTGGCTTTCTAACAGTCTCAAAAGACACAGAATATTACTTTGACTTTAAAATTTAAACCTCTTTGGACTTCCTCTAGTACACAGACATTTTCAGATATATACTCCCTTCATGTTTAATATACTAATTCTTATTTCTATCACGTTTCCTCAAGAGACACAAGAATTAGATATACATATTTAAATGCATACACATATTGATAAAACCTCCTCTTTCTTTGGGATGCTTCATATCAAAGGAAGGGCATCCTAGTGCAACACTTCAATCTGTCAGCAACTCTGCCTTTCAGCATCTGACTGCACTTTTGATTCTATTTTTCACTACCTCCTCTGACTGTGCTTCTCAGAAGAATTCAGTTGACCTGTCAACTCACAAGGAATGTTTTTGTTGAACAGACAGGAAATCATCAACAACCTTCTTGGGTGCATCTTCTGAATTTAAAAAGCATCAAAACTCTCAAAACTGAGTAAGAAGCAAGGTAGCAGCAAAACCTTTGGAACTTCAAGGAAAAGCAATGCATTTAGGCACAAATCAGAGCAGGGCTGCTGGCAGAATCAGCAGCTCTCACCCCTGGTTACTGAGGTTAATTTTAATTCTCTCCTCCTACCTTATTAAAAATGGAAAGGCTTTTCATAGCGATTGTATAGCTGTGTTTAAAACTGTTCAATTTACTGCACAGATGAGCAGGAGTGTGTCTGCTTGATCTGCTCCCACAGGGCTTCTCCCTTTTGTCAGAACTTCTGATGCCATGACAAGTGCTTTCAATGCTCTCCCGTGAGTCTTTCCATTTCCATTCCCTCTGCTGACCACCTTGCAGCAAGGCATCAGCTCGTGATGCCTTATTTACACTTGTGATGTCTCCTAGAGAATTTATGTCTGCAATAACTCTGGTTTTGTCACTGCTTCTGACAGGGAAACAAATACCAGAACATTTAAGTTTTGTCTTCAGGGTATCCTAAAGATGTGACTCTCAGTGCCTCTCAGGAGGTACTGAGACCTTTCTCTTTGCTCATAGGCATTACATAATTTTTTTTCTTTTTTTGACTATCCTTAAAGAAAAAATGAAAAAAGAAGACAGTTCTTTAAGATCTGCAGGGAGTCATTTCAAGAAGTGTGAAAGACTATTAATCATTTTTGCTACAGGGAGATCCAGAGGTTACTGCAGGAGCCACTGTGTGTACAGGAAGGGCTTTTCTCAGCCTAAAGAATAACTCAAAATGAAGTGGAGAAAATCCTGCTATTTCCATTTCAAAGAAGAGACAATAAGGGCTATCTGAAGCCACACTTTTGCGCAACAGTCAAGGCTTGAGCTGAACACTGAGTTGCAAGTCCACTGCAAACAAATCCAAACCTCAGAGGCATTAGAAGAAAAGAAGTCAAATTATAAACCTGCTTTTTTGTCACTTGGCCAACCATCTCCCAGTACTGTGTGAAGCACTTGGTGCTTTCTGTGTCCTTGTTTTGGGGACTTTAATTAACTGTGTCTATGCCAAACTCCTTTTAAAGATATAGGTCATGGCTTGATATTAGCTTCTAGGTATTGAACTTCTTTTCCTGCACCAACACACTACCTTTTTCCTCAGACTATGCAGGCATCTATACACTGAGAATGATACATCTGTGGAACTAATCACAAGGCCTGTGTCTCTTTGATGTCATTCAATGATCAAGCTTTGGTATCTTTAATCTTTTTATGCAGTCAATTTGCCACTGCTAACAGCAACTGAATAACTAAATAATATCAGTGCTAGGCAATACCAGTGCTCAGAAACTTCAGTGACCAAGAAGAGGTCGTTGGACTCATCAGGATTGGTACCTTTACAGCCCAGATGGATTGATCCAAAGGATGGAAGAGTTTAAAACAGAAGCCATCCTTTTTGGAGGGTCTCTCGATCAGCTCACAAGAATGGAGCAGGATTGTCCCAACCCACTGTCCAATCTTTGGCGTCTTGTAAATGAGCAGCACTCCTGGTTTCAGGACACACCAGAGTCTGGTCCAGCTCTTTAGAGTCCCACGGATCTGGGGGAACAAAGAAAGTTGCATTTACATTGCTCCTTAGAAGAAACCCAGCACTTATTCTGTGTTTATACAGTATTTCCAGTATGTTTATTCCAAGGCTGCACCATGATACACTTCCTAACGAAAATACATTGTGTTCCCTGAACAGTCCTAGGGACCTCACAGCAAAATCCCAGAATTTGGAAATCTGGCTATCAGAATCCTGTCTTCATATTTTTATTACTGGGTTAATATTCATCCTATTTTCATTACTAGCTCAATGTCAGCAGCTTGATTATTTTTTTAGGCAATCAGCACTGCTGGCCGATATGAGAGTGGTCTGTTAATAATCATGGAGGACATGCCAATTAGAATATTGTATATAAAAATGTTATAGCTAGTCTAACTTGACTTATAAGTCATTTTAATAGTGTTCTGCAGAACACTGCTATTAATGGGTTTTGTCAAATACCCCATTTTTAATAGTATTGTCTCCAGCTAGTTTACTTCCCTGTCGAGCTCAATGCAGCTCCCTCTTGTATAGAAGACATTAAGTCTGATAAGAGACTATTAAAGATAACAACTTTTGAATGGAGAAGTTTCTCAGTAAGGTTAGATATTGCCTAAGGTCTTCCTGCCTTCAGTGTGCACAGGCCAAACCTCAAGTCCTTTCTGTGTTCTATTTTTATTTGTAGCTCACCAGAAATTTCCAACCACAGCAAACATGCAACAGGTATTCTGTGTTTTCAAAAGTCTCAATATTTATTTTTCATTAACAGTAAACACAACAATAAGACTTTGCTGCCAATCTAACTTCTCAAATAAACCTCATGCACGTCACTTTTCTGACCTCTAATAATAATTGCAGAACAATGTTGGAGGTTTTTACCACTAACCAAATGCAACTGTACTGTTTAATGAGATCCTTAAGTTACTTTGTTTTTCTTAAGAGCTATATGTTAGGCAATGTTTGGAAATTAGGTTTTGCTAATATAAAAGGTTCAACCAATTCACTATTATTTGAGAAGACTAAATGGCCCCAGAGGAGGAGAAAACCAGGGCTCATCTCTCAATGTCAATCCAGATTTACTCTGCCACACAGAAGTTTCAGGACTTCAATGAGAAACTGTCACTACCAGAGTCTGTGCACGAGAAGAAATTGCAGTTGTCATCAGGTAAAATATGTTTCATTCTGTGCTGTGACAACAGAAAATCCAATTGTCAATAGAACAAGCTGTATCTGCCCATTTTCAGGCTGTTACTCAGTCTATTCCCTCTTCAGTACAAAACCACATTTATGGGAAGAGGCCAACAAAATCTTTCAGACGGGAACAAAGAGAGAAACCTCATCACTTCCCTTTGTACTATGCCCTTTTGGAGTCCTGGTTGCTGCTTAAGAACATAAAATAGACCAACTGAGTTAAGGTGGAAAGTAGATAAGCACAGTTCCACTTTCATAGCAGCTATTTAAATAAAGCTTGAGTTGAAGCTTGAGTTGAAGTTACTTTACAGTAACTTCAATTCAAAACTATTCCATCTTCTTTCACTTAAAAAAGTGATAGTGCATACATCTCAAGACACATAAACTACTTCACATCTCACTTATTTCTTCCCACAGCCTCAGAAGAAATGGTCTGTGTCACATACCTTCAGCCAGTCTTCTGTGATCACCACACTGGGATCCTTCAGAGCACTGAAGAGTTGTTTGGTAGCTCTTTTCTTCTCCTGTCTGTAATTTTTTTTTTGTACCTGGTTGGGAACAGAGAAAATATAGTAGTTATAATCATGGCCTCTTTTTGGGGAGGAAAGAACATCATGCATTAAGGACGGTTATGTATAGCACAGCAAGAACTTGACCCAGCACAGGTTTCCCAGAAATGAGCACAAAGAAGAATAAAAACATGAGAGAACTGGCATTTTATTTGCGCCTGAAGTTCCATTAAACACAACCTAGTTTATCTTTTCTTTGGAGGGAACAGAAAGAGGCTGGATACTCAGTCTTCCTCACCCCTCAAAGTCAAGAAACAAAATCTAATTTCATTCACTTACAGTTTTGGTTTGGTAGACAAACAAGTGTTCAAGCTACAATTCGCTCAGATTGCTTAGGCAGGTTGTCCTAAGAACATTGAAGGATTACAGTCCTCTTGAGATGCCTAATGGCTCCAGAACATACAAACACAGTGAAATAATTACACTGATCTGTTCTGCTTGCAGTATATCATCTAATCCTGTGTATTAAGCCTGTAAATGTCCTTGGCCTATAATGACTCCTAGAAGATTGAGAGGCTTCTCTGGATCTTGAGAAATGACTCTGACTTGTTTCCACTGGTTTGTTTGGAAGGTACCATTTGTTTTTAAAAGAATGTCAGCTGATGATGACCTGAGTGCTTTGCACATACCTTCAGTGTTTCCTTCTTCGTGAATTTGGCTGTGGGAGATACACACTCTTTGTCAGACCCATTACAAAGCTTATATTCGATCTAAAAAAAGAAGGAGAGAAGAAAATAGGAATGTGTTAACATGAAGATGTTCAAGTTATGCTCTGATAAAGTGTTGTTTATAACTTTCAGGAATCCATGAAGGAGCTGATTGCAGACTTCAGCAGTGGAACACTAAGCAGGTGCACAAAATGCATATCTACGGTGCAGTCCAAACTTCCTTTTTATACCCATGGCTGGTTGGGAAATTCCCCACCAAATTTTTTTGGTATTTCTCCCATGCAGACATTAATCTTGGTTTTAAAAAAAACTCAAAACAACAAAAACCCCAACAAAACAATTAAACAAAACAGAAAGCCAAACAATTATTTCTAATTTTAAAAACTGCCCAATGCTGTTCAGATATGAAAGCCTTTCAATTACTAGAATAAAACTTACAGGGAATTTGTTATAGATTTTTCAGAACTAGACTCGATACTGGAAATGACTGTTGCACTGATGGAAATGTCCAAAAACATGGGTGGGAACGAAATGACCTAATGATGTTACAGATAATACAGGAAATCACCTTCATCTTGGCTTTGCAAAGTGAAGCACAAAATCAAATAATGTTTGATAGTGTCAGTGCTGTTTAAATTCACTTTCAGAAACTACAGACTGATCTCATGACTGTGCTGATGGGATGCAGAAATGCTTTACTTTCATTAGGCGTAATGACAGCATTACTGTTACCAAAATGAAGTAAGCTTAGAAAGTGCAGCTCTCCAGAGCCCAGCTCACAACAAGGACCCCCAGAGTGGAAAGGTTCTCTCAACAAATGGTACAAAACCTGGGCAGGGTTAGTGGTGAAAGAATGATGGTACACTCTGGACTCTGCTGCTTTTTATGTGACCTTGGGGAAGTTACTTTCTCTCTCTGTACCTCTCTTCCTTTCAACCTTTCATGTGTCTGATGCATTCAGACTGTGATCTTTTAGGGTCAGGCTCTGACTCTCCCACTCGGACACGACGGTTTTGTAAGAAAAGCCCAGCCCTCAGCTACCTTGATTTAATGAGTGTGACACAAAAATGAGCTGTACTAAGGAAAAAAATGTATCAAATATATTTCCCATTTATAAATTCACTGCTATGATGTGAAACAAACCCACTGGGCTCTCAGAATTTGTCTTCTTTATGTCACAAATTGATGTAATAATTTTACAGCACCTTCCATTTCAAGACACCCACTTCCTTTTTCCCTCTCAGTGACACAGAAATCTCTCGGGCTACTACAGCCACGAGCTATGCTGTGCATTAGTGTGAGCAGGAAAATGTTTAATGACAGCTAGATCAGTCCTTTTCACATGACTCAGAGAAAAATACAGAAATGCATGACCAGATCACAGCAAACAGCCCATCCACTATGCCTTGGAGACTGGGGCAGGAGCAAAAATGGGAGAGAAGGGTGCCTGCTCAACTGAGCAAAACTCCTTGTAGATGATACAGAATTAGAAATCAGGGGCAGAAGGTATAATTTGCAACCGAGCCACAGTCACTGTAGAACCTATTACTTGTTCTCACATTCCCTTGTAGTACTCTTTCGCTAAAACCAAAACTACACATGATACTTTAAAAACAGAGAAATGAAAACTCTGTGATGACACACAAAGGCCAGTGAGAGCCCTGATCTGACTGTTAGCATATGAGTCAACTTGGATCCACTCTAAGAAAAGGCCATCTCCTGGACTCCTGAAAACTATTCAGCGTTAGCTGGTTCTGTGTTCACAGAAAGCTAAGCCTGCCTCCTCTGCCTGCAATGCAGTCTCTGATTCATATTTTGTGCTTTGGACTTAACTGAAAAAACACAATGTTTATGGTGGGGACCACTGCACAGATGTGACGTCTGAGCAGAGAGTTGAGCCCACAGGGTCTTTGTCACATTTCAAAGGGCAGTAGTAGACATTTAGGAGATAAGCTAT
The DNA here is from genome assembly GCF_029207755.1 of Chamaea fasciata. Taxonomy (NCBI): domain Eukaryota; kingdom Metazoa; phylum Chordata; class Aves; order Passeriformes; family Sylviidae; genus Chamaea; species Chamaea fasciata. The sequence goes on along the minus strand of NW_027094092.1, from coordinate 14,875,722 downwards.
AAGCGTTTCTCTAATGAAGAAACATATCCAAGTGCCTAAATATCTCTGAGCAAGAATCCTTCAGAATTATTAGGAGATTATGCCTTCATGATTTGAGATGTGTGTCCTCTGAAACAGGTCAAAAGAATTCTCCCCCTTTCTCCCAATTAGTAGGAAGAATGTCCTGTCCTTGAGACACAACTATCAGCCCATTGTTTATTAGTGATTTCACTCCCTCCGGCCTGAGAGATCAGACACAGAGAGAAACACTGTGTACTAGTGCTCATTAGCCATTGTGAGAGGCAGAAAAAGCACAGATGTTTCCAAGATTCTATGAAATACTGCTCAGGTGCCTGCAAAGCATCAGGATACAAAGAATGCTTTTTGCTTAATTAATTAAAACAAGCTACAGTTGTTTGTTATATAGAAAATTACACCTTAGCACTTAAATAAAGAATGGAAGTTTGTCCCCTAAACTCACTTGGCTTGGGGAGATTTGCTTGCAGCTAAATTCAGTAAGGCTTCCAACAACCCCAGCAAACCTGAGCCTAGACCTCCTGCACGTGGGGACCTGGCACTGACACAGACAGAGGCACTTCCACTGCTTCACCAGCCCCACCTGCCTCCCCCCTGGAGTCTCTCTGGGTCATGCTAAAAATAGAGTTGAACAAGCACAGGACTTCAGACCTGGGATGTTCACACAGACAGACACTGATTCTGACTCTTTGGGAGAGCTGACTCCATGACCTTACACCAGTGCCCAATTCCAGCCAATACCGCTGTGCACACCATCAAACCACAGCACACAACAGCTGATGAAGGGATAATCTCCCCTGACACTACCATGGCCTTTAGGAGCTCAATAAATACAATGGAACTTGTCTGAAACCATTTCAAACTGGCCCTTCACTTAGTTAAAGCAGCTGGATGAAGAGCTTTGGAGATGCCGCAGTGGCTCATGAGCTACTGTGCTACTTCAGGTTTGGGCTACACCTGGACATGCTAAATCTGTGAACCCACCCTGTAAGGGGAAACAGGGCCACAAGGATGGGGGTCACCAAGACAGGCTCGAGAGTGGATGAGAAAGAAGCAGTAGCATAGGTACTCACTGCCCATATAAGAATTTCTAGGCATGAGAAAATAAGTTTCTGTGCTTCTGTGTTCCAAAAACTGTGAGGTACCTACCAGCTGTGTGACCAATACCACAGCTCCCTGAGACGGTTGCAAAATGCAACCTTGTGGCATATATGAGATTCAAGAAATTTGGGCCATCAGCTCTAAGGATTCCCAAGACACAGCAGGGTCTCACATTGCTAAAACACATCAAGAGTACTTAATGATATCTTTCTACTGCCCTGCCTTTCTCAGCCTGGCAGAAAACTAAGAGAAGCCATTTGTCAAGACAGCAAGTCTTCCAAGGACACTGGGATAATGCTTGTGCAGGGTAGCAGAATCTGGGCCCCCCTCTCTGCAGCAACATATTAACAATATTGGCCACAGATGAGACTTTGTACAATGGAAGAGTAAGGAATTCGTGTCCTTTTTAAAGAAAGAGAAAGCCCACTGGGGTATTCTAATAAGAAATTAGTAAGTAGGCTTTCTATATCCTGGTTCCATAAAGAGGGAAGTCTTAATGTGCCAAAAACTTTCACCAGAGCACACTGCAGCACTTGCAGGGAGATGAAATTGTTGCCCCTTTTCAGTTCTCAAATCAAACCTGTCCTTCTCAGAACTGAGTGATGACCTCACCGCTGATAATGGGCTGTACTGTACTCAAAAACATACTTTATATCCCAGTTAAGTTTCTGCTCCCTTTCATCTCAGCCACAGAGCTCTGGAGATTCACTGCTGATTGTTAGCAGTCATCACAATACCCTAACACTTCTGCCAGGCTTTGTAAGAGAGCATGCAGAGTCCTCACAATAGTGGTATTCTGATCCAGTGTATTTTTGGTGACTTCATTTCCAAGAGGAACCAAATCATTTCACAGAAAGGCAGCCTGTGATCAGCTCAGGGTGTGGGGGATGCCAGCCCATCAGCATGCCAGCCATGCCTAGGACAACAGCAAGAGGAATATCTTATTACTTAACACAAGCCAGAATTATTCCAAATCAGAAACATTTAAATAAAGTCATTCTCAAGCTGTGCTCTGCATGGTAACAGCAGTGATAGCTTACACGATGAAATCTTGCCCTTTAGTCTTCTTTGCATCCAGGAGAGAGAAAGACAAGAACAGATGGGAATTTGAAGGCAGAACAAAAGGAGCTGGGGTCATAAGTAATGCTTCACAAAATCAGTGACATGTCCTTAGTCAGATGTAATTTCTCCCCTATCTTTTTCACATATAATTGCTACAAATCATGATCACACAGCAATAAAAGAAATGAAAGAAAAGTTGTTTAAGTAGTATAAAAACAATGGAAAAGCTGCGTTTGACATTACAATGAGAAACTCCTTGTTTCTCCTGTGAATATTCACAGATATCTCAATCTGTGAATGAGGCAGAGATATCTGTGAATGTAAGCAATTTTGGTTTCATTATATTATAAGCAGTTCTTTCTGAGAACTTTTTACTTTTGTTGTGAATTAACAGCTCATCCAAAGCACAGTAGAGTCAGTGAAACAATTCTTACTAACCAACAACCTTTGCAGTAGGAAAGATTACCCTTCAACCGATATGCTGCTTTACAGCAAGCTAAATAATCTTCAATTAAAACTTCCCAGTTGGAAAAAAAAAAGAATATAATGATCCCTCTTACTTCAACAACGTTACAAAGATACAGTGACTGTGTTTACAACTCTGAAATAGCACAATAATTAGCACAAACTGAAAAGCCTGTACAAATAAACAGGTGACATGACAGCAGCATCTCGGGAAAATAAATGGTGAAATTCAGCCATCCAAGCAACTTCAAATATCAAGTTATACCACTGTTTAGTGGAATCCTTGGCTCCATTGCATCAAATTACAGTGAATAAAGAAAAACTCACAGACCTCACAGGATTCCTATTTGGTCTTTTAAGTGTGCCTTGCATGGGAAGTTTGTTCTGCAAGGTCAGAATATCTAAAGAACATTTGAGGCGAGATGGGAAGTTGGACACTGAGAAAGATGCCGTTTCACATGACTGTCATAGACTCAGTGCCAGCAGAAAGCTGAAGCAGTTTTGATTTCCCCTCCAGCTATAGGCACAGCTTTTGTCCCTAGGCTGAGTTTAAACAAAGTGAGCAATGAAAAACAATTGGACCTGCAGTTTTGGTAAATTGTTTAATAAATAATTTCAATTTCAGCACCTCCATTTGCCCTCACCTTCCTCATCAGGAACACTAGACTAAGGAATTGCAATCACCAGTGACCTGTGCTGGCACGATTGCACTGCTGTGGCTTACCCAAAGGTATCAACTTTGAGTTACTGCTGTCTACATTCACCTCTGTAAGGCACGTTGAGTGTTTTCAGGGCTTGTATCTACCTACACAAGTCAGGGATGCTCCATGTTTTCCACTTCACATGAAAAATCCCAGCCCTCTTCAACATGATTTTCCCAGGATACTCCAGGCAAATCTCTGCTCAGTTGAAATCAGCTGCAAAGCCTTCTGTGGACAACTGTGAATACCCTGAAGTGCTGCACATGGAATTGAGGAAGCAAAGTGTGCTGAGCCAGGGCACAGGAACTGAGTGTAAGTGTTCATGGAGGCAACTGGCTCCTAAATAATCCCATCCACAACACGGAGAGCATGAAGTATGGTAAAGACAAGACAGCCTGGGTCCAGTTGAGCATAGCCACAACCTGGAAGGGCCAGAATCTCCCATTAAGCTGTGCTTAACACACACAGGGGATGTTTCACTCCTCAGTCTCTCCAGGCTGATTCCTGCAATATCTGGGTCTGTCTGCCAAACAATTCCTTGGTTTGCTGGCTAAAGGAGAAGAGAGGAAAAGGTAGCCTTGTAAGTTGCCATATTTTTGAATGATCTTCTGTGTTAGTCCCAAGTGTAACCATGACTGGAGTTTCCTCAGGGGTCAGGAGCATAATTCATAGATCAAGCAGGGTAAGCTTGAGACAGTATGGGAACTGTAGCTTTAATCTCAAGTGATCAGTATGTGCAGTTTCAAACCATTGTGCAGCTAAAATAAATTTCCAGCAGACAGTTATATTCATGTTTTAGATTACAAATCACACAATAAAGACCTGAACAATTCGGGCATGTGGAAAAACTCATTCACAATGCTTTGCCTTCCAATACATCACATAACTGTGCATGCAACAGCCACAGTCCTACAGTTTCAAAGACTTCACTGCAGCACTGGCAATAGACTGGAAACAGTGAAGTACCACTGAGCTCCAGCTTCAGAATTTTTCTGACGATCCCTTTAAATACACTTCAATTCTTTGTGGCCCTGCATGCATATCAAGAGACTCCAGCTGCCCTCTAGCCAGTAGAATTAATAGAAAAGCATAGGAAAGAAAGAAAGAGAACATGCAGCACTGCATACTGCAATAAAAGGTGCCTTGGAGGACTCTAAGAGCATCAAATGAGGTGCAAAGCAAAAGAAAGGCACCTCCTGTCACTATCAGGTGTGTGCTAACTGTACTACCTGGTTGCAGAGAGACAAGTTTTAGGCTTAGGGACAGTTTGATACTTACACATCCCAGCTACGGGCCCTCATCCCAGAAAACAAGGATAAAGGGCTCTAAAACAGAGAGAAACTGATACAAGAAACAATCAGAAATAAGTAAGCTAGTATTTTTTTCCCTTTGGAAAAGGAGATGAAAGAGACTCCACTTAAAAAATTAAATAGGAGAAAACACGCTACAGAAAGTTACCAACATAATATGTAGCTAAATTGTGCCTTAAATATATTCCAGGGAAATGTGGGTCAAGAAGCCACAGCTGAAATTACAAATACATATATATAGTGCCAAGAACCACACAAACACAATGAAAGCAAATGTTCCAGTATCAAATATTTGACTGTACAGACAGGACAACTGGGATGTATTCACACCTCAGAGAGAGCAGTCCACCCACGAGCACAGGGCAGTGTGGTTGCAGTCAAAAGTCTTCACAGCTCACAAGTTCACAGATATTTATAGGATTTTTATGCCACATTCTCTCTGTTAACTTGGGCAATCTGCAGCCTTCTCCTTCATGCAATGTGGATATGGTCTGGGTGAACGAAATGCAGAAATGTTTCCACCTCACTGATGAAGATGTGAATCAGAAACACAATAATGTGCCTTGGCAATGCAGGGAATCCAAGGCAGAGTTGGGAATTTGAGGTTCCCCAAGCCCCAGTCCAGGGATCAAATCACTTGACTGCCTTTCCTTTCCTTCTCGTTACTGAGTGAAAGTAGTTAATGTGCTGCAGTACCTCAAAATAGTGCTGCTGAACGAACACTGATTTCCAACAAGTGTTTTCATATCCACTGTACCAAAAGAAGGGCAAATATCCATGGCATGGATCTGTGACCTATAACATTTACTTTTTGATCCATTAATCAAACCAGAACACCCTACAGTTCAGTCTCTAGTGTTATTCCCCCCACCCTGCTATCAGGAATCTAAATATGACCCAATTAGGGCACAGTTCTCCCTTTCATTGAAGCAGGTGGAATCACTATTTATTTTTAAACTGAGATAGCATGACAGATCCCTACTTACAGTTCTGAAAGCTGACATTAAGGTTTTAGTTTATGGCATTAGAGCAGAGTGGATGTGAAAAATTACATACTAAACAAACTGACCACCAGTTTGCCTGAATTTTTAAGCAACAAGATGTTTCACAATAAGGACTCCCTGCTGTCATTGCAAAGCGGACAGAAGGCAAATTACATGGCTGGAGGAGAGCAAGGTACTGTACAACACAAGGTGAAGAAGAGTGAAGTGAGAATGACAGGTGCTACAGCACAGGTCCAGTGAGGTGGAAAGTCTCAGAATCAAACATCATGTGTCTAAGCAGAATATTCAGGCAGGAAAGAAACACCCAGCTCTTGCCCATCCCATTTAGCAGACAAAGCAAGTGCCGGCAACACTGCAAATGAGTAGGCAAGTTGAGGTTCAGTGTTTTGTTGTCACGTCTCTTTTTAGTCCACTGGTGTTTTAGAGCAATTTTGACTATCGTAAAACCAAAAGCTCGGGCTAGTGACAGCAAAGCTTGTCTCCAGGTGCAGAGCCCCATTTCTTTTGATTCGCAGATCTGATTGCAGGTGTTTTGTGCTGTGCCCTTCCTCTTAACTCTTCCTAACAATTGCTCTTGGCACTGTCTAGGAGAAACCCACCAATGGCTCCCCAGGTGCACACAAAGCATGGCAGAAATCAAGGTGGGCACCCAAATCTTCCATGGGTGCCTGTCCTTTCAAAAACATACCTGTAGGAGAGTGAATAGCAAGGAAGACCCAGAGGCTGGGAAAACACAGCTGAGCCATGCTCTCACCCAGAAACCTCTCATAAATACACTCCTATTCCTGCACTCATCCTGCACCACAGAAATCAAACTCCCTTTTGGACAGCATTTCAGTGCTCTGAGCTCTCCTGTCCAGACAAAGTCCTCCCTCTTTACACTCCTAAATCATTGGAAATTCAACACCACTCCATGTAAGGCGTGCAAAACATCTAGCTTTAAAACACAGCCCTGGATGCAGTTACCTGGTCCTTGGGCTTCTCCACTGCCAGGATAAGTGGGAGGCTGATTTTCCTTGAGGAACCTGCCTGAAAAAGCAAAACCAAGATCGGTTTGCAGCTTGCCAGGTTCCAGCAATAGCAGAGGACATGAACACAAGTCCTTGTTGTATACTCCCAAAGCTCCTCTCATCATCATCTCCCTGTGCTGACCTCTGCCAGGACATCCCAGCAGAACAACCTGCAAGCTCCAGGCTAGCACAGAGAAATGTACTGGATGATGCAGAGATTATTGTCACGTCTCACAAGAAATCACTTGTCTGCAGCTGTTTCTTTCATGCTATGTTTTCATTTCAGCTGGGGCCACTTGCATATTACAGTTTCATGGTTCAAAATAAATTTAGTTAAAATTTTATTAACTGGTCTCGCTTCTATTTCTAGTTACCCTCCAGAAACATGTTAGGGAGCTGCAGCCAAAAAAGCTGTGCATGAATCTCAAAGCCAGATCTCATTTATAAGGTTGATTCCATCTCCACAGGAAATCAAACCCTGGCACTCTGTAAGTCTTGATCTAGAGGCAGGTTTTGAGCAGTGAGATCCAGAGACTTTGGATTCAGTTTTACCCCTCCCTAACAGGCTGAATGGAAAAGCTGTGTTCAGGAAATGTTGATTAGTTTGTCTTACTCCTGTTACACCAATTCCCAGAGCTCTCTCCCAGGCTCTCCACTCACTGTTTCTGATGCTGAGCACTACACTAAATATTACAGTTCTCTTTTGCAAAACAATTAAGATTTATGATTGCCTTGCTGATCAGGAACAGCAGGAGATACCTCAGCTGACAAAATCAACCTTTCAACCATAATTATTCACATCTAATTACACTGCCAAATGAGGCCCAAATAAGCCAGGTTCTTCTGTGGTAGGTAAAATCAAGCCAGAGAAAAGTGCAAGCTTCCTTGTCATCCCAATCATGCAAAAACACTCATTTTCTTTTCCCTCAAAATATGCACACACAGTTTTTGCAGAAACAGAGGGAGAGGCTTTCTCAATGACTTTAAAAAAAGGGTAAGAGTGATTAATAACATCCTGAGAAGAAATGAAAGCAAGAATGGGAATGGTTCCCTATCCCAAAGTACCTTGCTAATGAAGTTCGGAGTCTGTGGTGTCTCATCCTTCAGTGCCGATGGGCTGTTTCCTTCCACATCTTTTCCTGCAACAAAAAAATGTGATTCAAAACCAACAAAATTCTGTGCAAAACCATAGCTCATCATGGCCTGAGAAGGGCTACTGCTAATGGCACACAAGGGAAGTTATCATGAGCAACAGCAACCACACCATGATCCCACAGAAGGACCGTGTAGAATTTGAAACAGCCTCGACCCTCGTGTTTGGATAACAAGACTACTCAAAAGTAAGGTCTCAAAACACCATGGAAAACCAGAATGAGGGTTGCAAAGTCCAGCAGTTTAAAGCTGGAAAAAAAACAGAAAGAAGGTTGCTAATGCATCCTTAATCAGCTCCCTTCTGTGTCTGCATTATGATGCAGACTTTAATTACATTACCACAGTCTGTTCTTCCCTTACATACCCCATGCCTTGTTCAGTGCAAATAATAAATGCAATTCAGTTAATAAGCAGCTATTCAATCCTCCTTGGTAAGTAATCTGGCAACTATACATGGATGCACTTGATAGCATGCTTTGTTGGACAAATAATAACCCTGATCACAAAATGTTACAGAGGAGTATCTAGGCATAATTAGTAAAACAAAATTAAAAAACCCCTACACACTTGCAGATCAATGTCTTCTGGCCAAGTTATTTGTTAAAATAGGAAATATTTTAAATTTAAGAACAGTAAATGAGTACTGTGACATTTTCCAATCATTGTAGAAACATATCGTCGCTACTCAAATATCCTAAACTTGCATATATTACATACTGGCATGAGTGTGTGCAGTCCTAGTTCAAGCAATAAAATGTAACAATAAATAGTGTTCTTTTGGCCAAATGTAATCATGGCCTTACAGTAAAAGAAAGCACAGAGCTTCTATTAAAAAAAAAAAAAAAAGCCAAGAAAGAGAATCTGATGAGACTAGATTTTTAGTGCCAAGAGTCACTGTTAACCAATTACAATGTCATTTTCTTCTCAGAATCACTGGCAATCAGAGCTTCAGAATACAGGATGCAGTAAAGAACCACCAAGACAGTGAAACACAGTCCATTTGTAGCACACTGCAAACATGGGAACTGTTTAAAATGTTTCTAACACCGTGTGAGCCAGCCTTGGAAACACCACCAAGGGAAAACCCCGATTCTCCTGAAGTCACCAGAAGCTGTCACAGATGTGTCAGAACTGTAATTTCCCCTGGAATTACCAGAGCAGCCATTTAAGAGGCCAAGCACCGTTTGAAAAGTCATCCACAGATGCCCATGCTGCCACAGGAGGCCTGGGAGAAGAGGACGTGCACTGCTCATGTGGGGGAGCAGAGTGGAGCAAGGACCCAACCAGACACGCAGGAAAGTGATGCCACACCATGGGACCCTGATCTCAGCCTACATTCTTAGCTGTCACTCCTCCCCTGGAAAAACTGAGCCCTAAATAATGCACTCAGAATCCTGATGTTTGTGGGCAGGAGAAAAAAAAAAAATCCCCAGTGGCCAGAGATTTGACAGTGCCTTTGTGTTACCTTGACAAGTGGGATGGCCATAAGCACTGCTGTGCATGGATTAGAACCTGGATCTCCATACTTTTTCTTTCTCTCACGGCATTTTCATCTCTATAACCCCCATTCTCCCTGAAAGAGGCAGAGGAGGATGAAAAAACCTCATAAAGCCATGTAGCTGCTGCACTTGTTTCCCGTGAAGAGTTCTTTCTGCACATGTATAGGAAAGTAACATACGGTCTAAAACTTCAAGTAAAATTAATGGGAATCAGCTGCTGCCTGTTCCAAGGGAGTGGCGTCTATTAGCACAACAGAATTCACATCCATTCTTTATTATGTCTCATTTCTTAAAAGAAGCTTAACTCCAAGCTTGTAGCCATACTAAAAGCCTGGATGTGAGACACTCCTGCCTTCTCTCAGCAATGCAGTTAAAAGGATTTGCACCTGAACAACGAGATTTTCCCTGTTCCTGAAGTTCTGGGCAATCCTGCTCAAAGAGCATCATGGAAAGAAAATGAACATGCAACTGTCCATTCTTACTGTATCCTTTACAAGGCTTCATTAGGCATATTCATGAAGCAACATCTACTAGTTTCTTATGCCAAATGCATTAAGTCTACTGGAAATTGTGAGAAGGCTTTTTCTCAGAGGAGAGCTATCTCTGCTGTCCGTCTCAAGCAGCCCTGCTGCAGCCATGCAGAAAGAGAGGGCAGCCCTTGTTTGGAAAGCAAACTTCATAGGAATGATGTGGAAGTTTCTCAAAAACCCACACACAGAGTTATGTGCACAGAAAGCCCAAAAGCGAGAGTCTAACCCCAAGCATGAGAGGTACAGCCACCTCAAGAAAATAAATAGGAAACCACAGAAAAACATAAGAGGAGCTAACCATGAACTGGCTATAGAAGCTGAAACACTTATCTCCCTGATCAAGAAAACACAATGCCCACAATAGAGAGTTGAATCTCACAATTTAAAGTGCTGGCTGCTACCAGGGCTCACAAAGGAGGGCCCTCCAAAAAGTAGCCCAAAAATTCTGCACCAAGTAACAAAAAATACTTGGGGAAGAGAAATCAGTGGTGCTTATGGAAACACCTTCATCACATTGTGAAGAAAACTGCCAACACTCCGGTCTTGTGGCTACAGAGTAGAATTACTGATACTTCCTTTTTATGCATTATTGCCATGCACAGTGGAACTAAATACTAGTTCCTTTTCACATCAGTAACCATTTCTTTTCTTTGGTTTTCTGCTGGGCATCAATCCTACAGGTGCATTTGCGCTTCCCCTTTATAAAGAATGATACAGCAAGTGTGACTGATAAACCACAAGAGGAAATACAAGCTCTGATGCGTGACAAAACTATTGCCAATAAAACCCATTTCCGCTGTAAATATCAGCCACATGACCCAATGTGAACACCTGAAATGTAGTTCTGTGTATCCTTCACACAAAAATTCCCATATTCATGAAAGTACATCTCTTAGGATGCAGATAAGCTAATCTAAATTTTTATTTAAAGACTCTGTGTGATCTTGCAGCCTAATCAAAAAGAGAGATTCTGTAAAAATTCTTATACCAATAAATTTCCTATCCTCTGAAACAGAAAATACAGAAAGGTTCTCTCTCCTCATGTCTAAGTGAAAGACACACATGAACAAGGAACAAGAATTCATGTCTCTCTCATTTGTGAGCTCCCTATAAAAAGAAAACATCTTACTCAATTTTCTCTCAGTTACAAGAATCATTAGCACTTTTGTATGCAAGCAAAAAGCAAGAAGTCCAAAGTGTTATTTCAGATAGTGCCCTCTGCATTTCCCATATGTTTCCTTAAAAAAAAAAAAATCCCTTGCTGAACTAAATCTCCGCAGTGTAACTCTCCTGAGGTGTAAAGTCTGTCACTCTCTTCTCTCTGAAATATTTACTCGAACATCTTCATTTTTGGAGGGTGAATCCTAGGTGATGGTGCAGTGAGACCTGCAGCTCCAGCCACATCACAACCCACTGAATTCCAGATGGGAGATCACTGGGTTTTGCTGACCACTGCAGCCACTCAACACAATCGGCCCAGTGCTCACATAAAGGAAACCTGCTGGGCTCAAGCAGCAAAACACAAACCACTGGAAAAGCCTCAAGAACTGAAAGCTCATGGAAAACAACAGAGAAAAATAGACAACAGAGAAACATGGGATGCAGCTTATGGACACAGACCTGTGGCATATCTATGGTGATAGCAGCATTGTTCAGAGGAACAGAAGATAGGGAGAGGCAGACAAGGCTTAGGAAAACAAGGCAGAAGCAGCAGCAAAGGAGTGAAAGCAGAGCCTGCCATAGGAAATGTCAGCTGAACATGAAGAGTAACAGGCCCTTCTTGCAGGAAATATGAGGAAAACAGAGACAAGGCAGGTACATGAGTATGGGACAAGAAATTAATGGAGTAAAAGAAGAAGAAGAAGGATAGACAAAACCCCAGACTCCCTGCAAGAAATCCCCTGACTGAAGCAGTAAATTCTGTTTGTTTAAAAGGGATACTCTCTCCCTTACGAATCCTTTAGCCTACATTCTTCCTTTCCAATACTGAGGGCTACAGCCCTCACTGACACTGGTGCTGGAGGTTACCTGGGATAACTGTGCAGCAGAACAGAAGATCCATTGTGGCTCAAGGCACTTGTCTGCTGAGCCCAGCAAAGGCTGCCAGCAGGGATCAAGGAGAAACAAGGTGATGGGGGAAGCTGAGGAAGAGAAAAATTCTTCCAGCCACCTCCTCCACCCTGAAACCCTCAACTTTCCCTGGTTTCTAAAATATTACAGCACTGAAATACCACTGTGAGGGAGCCAGTAACTTTTTTAGTGTTGAAACTGCTGGTAAAAACTGAAGAGAGAACTGGGCAAACTCTAAGCCATGGCTCTCCATCACCTCAAAGCAAGGGGACGTGGATTTACACTGGAAAATCAGCCCTTCGGCTCCCTAGGAAAGCAAAAGTGAGCTATTTATTTGCCACACATTTGTACAGACTGTACTTATGGGCAGTCGGATGTTCAGAAGCCCCTCCATGTTTGAAATGTACGAGATTTTAGGTGTCCCATTCTTAAATTGTTTTCAATTTGATTACTGAAAGGTTGCTGAAGCTTCCAGCAGCCTCAGTGACAGCCAGGATTAGTCAGCACTGCTGAAAATAGGCTCCCCACTGCCTTACAGCAGACACTCACAAACAAAATACCTGCAAAATCAGAGGCCCTTGAAACCTTTGCACTTAAAGACAATTAGCTCAGGAAACCCAGAGCTGGTTCTGCACTACATCTGCAAAGCCCTGAGAGTCTGTCTGTTGGGTGCTAGATCTATATGAACACTGAAACCTTTTGATAGATGCTGTGCTCCTTCTCTGGAAATCAGTGTTTTGAGATCTCACAACGGTGCTGTGACATTTGACTATTTAGCACTGACATGGCAGCTGCAGATGACAGCTCTACAAACTTGTGACTGCCCCCTATAGCACTTGTTTACAGACTGGAATTGAAGCACTGTCTGCAGACTGCAATCACGGGAAGACTTCAATGTTTACTGTGAGCAACAAATTCTGAAACAATAAAATGAGTTCCTTTGCCTTCAAGAAATGTGCTAGGAAATCCAAAGCTAAAAATAATAAAAAAAAGATAGAAAGAGAATGCTGAAAGCCAGTCTGCCATTTATTGCAACCTGTCAAGATCCCAGGTACTTGTAGTGCTTGTAGGTATTTACAGAACATTAACCACAGAAATTTTGCTCTTTTAATATTTATCCTAGGCTCTATATCTGAACAGGGAAACCTGCCATTAAACATCTGCAAATGGGGACAGTAAATTTTAAGCAAGTCCAATGCTTAGAGTGAAACATGTCGAGTGACTTGAAGTGGATGTGCCTGAAAACATTATAGTAATTTTTAAAATGTAAGGCCATGCAGCATTCAAACAGTTACAAAGCCCAGTTCTCAGGCCCTCCATTCCCACTTAATGCCGTAGCAATGAAAAATAACAGCATCATGGAAGAAGATCCAGTCTGGGATCCAGTACTATCTGTGTTGCACCAGCTTCTCTCACTTTCTCTTTCACATTCTTGTTTCTCTTTGTTTCCTGGCAGCATGCTAAACTATCTCCTTGCAGTCAGGCACCTGAGGCACGCTGCTTTCTGCACTGACACCCCAGAAACTCACCTGGGCTGAGCGGGTAGATGTCATTGTCGGCCCCGAAGAACAGGTTGCGCGTCAGCTTGCGAGGATCGACCTTCTGAGGGGTGGACGAGGCCGGACAGAGGGAGAACCTGCGACGAAGAAAGTTCTCCTCCTTCATGGCATGAGCTGTGGGGGTTTTCTGAAAAAGAAAGGTAGAGATTACAGTTAATTTCAATACACAGGAAATCAAAGTTTTCACACCTAGATGGTTCTGCTGCTTCAAAGTCACCTAATTCTTACGCAGTGTGCCAGATCTTTTTATGGAGTGCCAGAAGTTAGGCAGGGAAAAAAAAAACAACCCAAAAAAACCCCCAACCAAACTACATTACTTTGAAGCTACAATTACTGATTTGCTGACTCTCAGTATTTGTCAATACTCTCAGTATTTCCCTCTAGGGAAGCAGGACACTGCTCCTCAGTGAACCCAGGCAGTATAACATCTTCCTGCCTACAAGGATCTATCAGGATAATAGCTACTCACTGGGTCCATTCAGTGCCTAACATTCAGTACACAGTGCCTGAAACTCTTTTTTTCTCTTTTTTAAAGGCTTTTGAGACTCATAAATGCAAGTCCATTGGTGTCAGCAGAGTAACACCATCTCCACACAAATCAACATTAATCTGAGCTGCGTGGAGGAAGACCAGCTGCACTGGCTGCAGGGAAGAGCAAGAGATCACACCAGTCACTCCCATCCTTATTTCCTACTACAGCACAGATAAATGACTCTGGTTTCTTTAAAATGGCATTAAGATCAGCCTTGCAGTTTGATCAGTAAGATAACCCTTGCTGCTCTGTGAGGGTAAAGACCAGCATTTGTGTCCCCAAAAGACTCCTTGCATCCCTGTACTGGTGGTACTTTGCTCTTTACCACCACTTGGCTAACGCATTAGACCATCCTGGCTGGAATTAAATGGTTTTTTTATACTCATCCAACAAGCAGATCTTTCTTACCCTTTACAAACAGATATTATGACCGTCTCCTTCCCAAGTTACAGGCTTTATTCTCGCCCCATGTGCAGCCAGAGGCAGGGCTCTGGATAGCAGTGAGAAGTGTTAACTCAGCCTTTGGGTGGGCATCCCTCACCAGAAGATCTGCTGCTTCTCTTGGGGACTGAGGAAAGGAAAACTCTTCAAGGATTGTACATACTTCCTGAAAAGAATCTCCAAGTTTTCCCATCTCTTCAGGCTACGGGGAAAACAAAGAAGAAAAGGTGCCCGGAGTCACAGTGCAGTTTGGAAGGGCAGGACCAACATGCTCCTAAGTGACCCTCACGGCACAGGTGGGAAATGGGCTGATAACATGCTAGAAGACCGTGCCCCAACCCTTCCTGCTCCCAGGACAACTCCTGTGCTTGTGCTGCCCAAATGCCCCAATTTCATGGGCTTAACAGCATCTTGGAGCTCAGCCTTCACAGCCAAGACACCACATGAAGGGATGTAATGAACATGCCCCAGTGTGAGGAACTCTCCTTCTGTGTTTTATCTGGGCTCTGTACCTCCACCTGCCCTGTCAATCCCTGTAGATGACAGGCCCAATGTTTCAGGTTTTGCAATTTTTAAAAATTCATTTGTCCAGCAGGCTGCATCAGCTTCATAAGCTAGCTGCTGTGTAGAAGGCAAGAGAGAATCTGCTGCTTCTTTCCTGCAAGAGAAGGCCTCAGTGCCCAAGAGCTTAATTTGGTCTAAACCAGCCTGGACTGCAGCAATGCACACGGGTTACCAAAACCACTCTGAGCAGCAGGTCCTTCTCAACCTAGTCCACCATGGGATGTGTGAGACATCGGGGTCTGTAACATCCAACAACAGGCTAATGGGTAGCAGGTGGGGCTAGCCCAAAAATGGGACTCCCCCAGGATCCACAGCTGCCATCTGAAAGGGCTGCGTGTCCCCTTCTGGGCCTGCATCGTCCATGGAGGATGAAACAAGGTCTGTGCACGGATTACTGAGAACTCCAAAAGCCCCGTGTGTCAGCACGGCCCCCACCATGAAGTGGTGTAAGACAGCGCACACTCAGCAGCAGAACTTCACTGCAACCCCTTCACACAATTCCTGGTGAAAGGCTTTGTGTCTGAGCTCCAGGACATGCACACTCTATGGGGCCGCCAGGGGCCCGGCCTTCGCCCGGCACCTCATGGACGGCCGTGTTTCAGGCCAACCACATGCGATGGCAGCCAAGTGAAATTGATGCCTTAAGTTTTGGCTTTCATGTTTTTCAGATTCTGTGCTGCCTAGGGCTGTACGTCTGAGCCTCATATTAAGTGCTGGTAAGCTCTCTGCACAGAGTAGGGAGACAAACCAAATCCTTTTCCTGCTGAAGACCAAGGACAACTTTTAGGCCCAAAAGCACAAACAAGGGTGAACTGAAGGGAGGAACAAGGATGGGACCTCACAACCTGAAGCTGGAACTGGACAATTAAACCTCAACATGCAAATGGACCAAAACTTACAAAAATGTAGGACCTCGTGACTGGTGGCCCATTTTGTGACCATTCTTAGTCCTCCTTGGGTGTAGCCCTGGTCAGGCTCTTGTCCTGCCCAAGGTGTATCCTAGAGGCATTTCAATAAATATCTACTTTATTCTCTAGCTCTGTCCAGTCTCTGTTTCAGATCAGCCTTCCCAAGGCATCAAAATGAGGTGGCTGCAGCTTCCCACTTGCTGCTGCCCTGCCTCCTGTCAATTCCACCGCCCAGGAAATCGCTCTGCAAACAATTCCAGGCTCAAAACGTCCCCAGGCTCCCACTGCGGCCAACGGCATCTCCGAGGCAGCAGGTAACATAGCTAACTTAGCCATGTAAATAAACCTCTGTTTGCTTAGAAACTCTTGATTGCATACTGCTGGGTGGAGAGAAGATGCAAAACCTAACTGCTAACTTTAGAAAAAGAAAGGAGAGAGAGGAGGAAAACACAGCCAGCTATGTATCTGAAAAGCAAAGTATTTAAAAATAATCCAGGTCCAAATAACTGGGTTTGGAATCCTAACAGGGAGCTATTTTTTGTCCTTGTTCCCAGAAAGGCAGTCTCAATTCTCTACCTCTAGAACTGCTCGTAAGTGGCTCAGAACAAAAGCAGATGAGCGGGATATTTTCCTCTAAAAGCAGGGACCTGGTGAGGCTGTGCAAATCATGCAGGAAGGCATTGAGAAATCCCAGGCCCACCCAGAGGAAGCAGGCTGGAGAACTGGTTACAAACATAAAGCATCCATCCATCAGCTCTTTTGCCCTGACAGAGCCATAGAAAGGCTGTGTCCTCCATCATTTTGTCTCAGCAATACCATGAGCTGTGTCAGTGAAGAATTGCCAGCCAGCTCACACTGATGTCAGCAGCAAAACCCCAAAACACAATTTCTTCCAACTGTTGCTCTATTTACTATGCAGAGAGACCGATACACCGATGTTTTGCTCACTTACTATTTCACACTATTTAACCACAGGATAATTGTCAGAATTGCTGTGCTGATGCTCTCTCATTCCCACAGTTATGCCTTGTTCAACAGCCAGTACAAAGGAAAAAGACTTCTCTGAGGTCTGGCTCTTCTCTTACACATCTTCGTACAAACTTGTGGCAGCAGCTCATCTCCTTTTGACCACACAGATTAATTTGAGTAAGTTCCTCTTAACTGGTGCTTTCTGGCAGAAGATCCCCAGTGACTGAATCTCTCTGAGAAGCAACAGCAGAGACAAGTCTGTCTCACACACACACACACAACCATGCAACACACCACGCCACCAGCATGGTGTTTTCTGCCTTGCTTTTCAAAGATATCTGCTTAAGATACATTTGACCCACATCCAGACAGGCTGTTGTGCAGCACAAAATCCCAAACCCCAGATTTTTTCTTTTGTATTTTGAGTTCTCTTAATATATCAGACACTTTTTTCTTTGTCTGGAGAAAATGTACTTCACGTTATTACGATTCTACAATAAACCTGAAATATTTGGTTTGGTTTCCAAAAGACATCACTGTGTGTTTCTGCATCTGTATCTACCCTGTTTCATCCTCCCTCCCAACCCCTTTTGTACCATTTGAAAAAGTCACGGAACTGCAGGAGACATTAGAAATCTCAAAAATATTTTTCTTAAAAAAAATACTTTTCTTAAATTTCTTAAGTTTCTTAAAAGTTGTATCCTCTTAAAAGATCAATGGCTTAAAGAAAAGAGGGGAACTGTAAAGCTGTCCTCTGAACCTAGCTATTACCAAATATCAGTGAATCCAACATAAGCCACAAATTCAATCAGAAGTTGGAGCCTCATTAGCTCACTTACTCAGAGAACTACTTCTTATATCTGTCCATAAAGATCTGACTGCGCAACCTGGCTTCAAATAACATAAAGCTCATGAAAGCTGTAGGGGAAGATGAGCAGTAGATGCCAGGGACAATTTTCCAAAGGGATGTAACAGGAAAGTGGGAGGTGTGTTCATTGCTTTTCACAAGAGGGCCCTTTAGACACCTAAGTAATCCAGAAAACACACAAAAATTCAGTGCTGATGAAGTATCTGGTAAAAAATAAGGAACAATAGAAGATGGGCACTCTGGACATGAACGATTTAGAGCCTCAAACCTTTCATGGCTGATTTGAAGATAACACTGTTGTTCTGAAACCCAAATCTACTTCTAAATCGGTATTTCAGAGAGTGCTTCAGGTCATGGCAAAAGCTTCAGGGAAACCAGTTCTGTGGGGGCTCATGGCATACAGAGAAGGTAAAAATCAAAATTAGACCAGAATTGCAGAAGGCAAAAAATTGCCATTCTATCTCCAAACCACTTATGTAACACAAGGCAAGAAATGTCACCCACTGCTACAGCATTCTCTCCAAATCCAGCAAATGAGATGAAGAACTGTCCTAGAAAGACAACGTCTTTATTTGAAGATGCCAACTAGTGCAGAATCCATACACTCACTTTGGAAAATAACCTCGTAATGAAAAACCTTCATTCTAGCTCCTGCATGAATTTACCTGGTTGTTAGTCGTGGTAGATTAAGAGCCCTGAAATTTGCAGCTCAGGTCATTTTTGTCCTTCCATTCTGTGCTCTTGGTCATAAAAATGAAGGAAAGGTATTACAGTGAGTATTGATAGAGCCACTAAACACAGTACTTTTCAGGATTGCCCCTTTTCTGTTGACAGCTCTCTAAGCAATAATGGGCTATTAAATATGAGCTGTTCACCAATGCTTAAAAAGGAATAAATAATTCAGCAGGAAGAAATAAATTTCTTACTAACCCTGTCTTTGAGACCTCTTTATCTTTTAAAAATGCAAAATACAGCAGAAGAGAAGTCTATGTCAAACCCCCATGAAGCATAGGACAAATGAAAGCAGTGAACTTAATGGGGTGCAACAGCACAATGGGACTTTCTCTCCCAGGTGGCTTCAGGAAAAGAGCAATGGGGCAAGAATAAAAGTTACTTTATCAGCAAACCTTGTGGCTGCTATTAAAGCAAATGGGAACTGCCAGTGCTCTCCTCTTCTGGGACTGGACCCATCTTGGATGAAGGCAGTGACTAAAACACTGCAAGGTCATCACTGTTGGTACCTTTCACACATACCTGTTCTGCATCCTGGGCCTTTTATGCTTGCTGGGAAGATAGTGGAAGCTTTCAACATCAGGCTTGAAGCTTCTGGGAAAGGAATTTTTCTGGCTCCTTCTTTAAATTTTCAAAGTTCCTGATGTATAATTACCACACAGCTAAACACTGTGCAGATACTATGTTGTCCGTACCCTCTGCAAACTTGCGGGTAGATTGGTTTGCTTACTCTCATTTCCAGCATTTAAAAATAGATTGGAAATATGTAGTTCTCTATAAATAGTTAATTAGGGGTTTTATATAGTCAGGAAGGCTGTGCTAGTTAGAGGGGGCTCTTAATTTATTCAAAGTTTGTTTCCAACATCCTTCTCTTTTTCTGGTCACTGAGTATTTCCCAGAAATTAAATCAAATTGTATTTTGTATTCAAAGCAGTCATTCACTCCAAAACCTGCATCAACAGGGAAAATTAGATCTAAAGATACTGACATTTCCTGATCCAATTAACCCTGAGGAGGTAAAAATTTCATGAATGAAATGAGAAAGCAAATTGTTAGCAGATACATTTCTAGTGATTACAGTTCTAAGTATTCAGAAGGAAAAACAGCAGCACAGATCCTCAATAAGGGTAAATTATTAGTTCAGTGGTGTGCTGGTGATTTACAGCAGCTGAAGAACCACAATCAATTCAGGAAGTCTGTGAAATCTGTTTTTGAAAGCTATTCCCAAAAATGCCTATTAATAAGACAGATAATTGGGCAACCAACCCCTACTAACAGTTAAATAAAACCTGATACAGTGAAAAGCGACTGTGCAGGCAATGTTTTTCTCTACCTAACTCATGTTTGTTGATTAGAGAAATGGCAAAACACACATATTGCAGCTGACACTGAGTGTTTTGGGCTGTTAGTTGGAACCTGAAGCAATGGAGCTTCAGAGCAGGTCCCAGCTATTCTTTATCCCCTTCACTATTTAGGGTCAGCTATTTCTCTGTGGTGCAGGCAATGGGATCTTTCCTCACCAGTGGTACTGAAGGATTGCTCTGATTTTATGCATTGCCATATCCTCTGCTGCATGCCACACCACTCAGTTTGACAACCAGCCCAGGCTGGAAAATCAAGTAACATGGGTTGCTGAAGACACCCATCTGCAACAAAGGGATGGGCTTTGTTAAGATTATATGCAACAGATTTCTCTCAGCTGCTTTGGCAAGCTCGGGAGCATGGCTAGTTTGTCCCTACAATCTGACTCAAAGCTCACATGTCCTGCAGAGTCCTTAGAGCTGCCTCCCTTGGGCTGTTTTTGAGGAAGTTCCCTGCCACAGCCACCCCAGGAATCTGCCCTTGCTTTTTCTCTGAGAACAGAACAACCTCCTTCTACCACCTCCTGCCTCTCTCCCTGCCCCTTTTCCTGCACTGGGCAGTGAAATTCACGTAGTAATCAGGAGACAAAACTATTTCCTCCCTTAATTCTCTGTAAGATGTCTTGATTAATGTTTTCTTTGTACACACCAGAACATTTCCAGCTTCAGGCACACCAGCAGTGCTCAGATGCATAATCTTCTTACAACTAATCTCTCTCTACAGTGAGCATTATATACAAAGACTACAAACAGAACAACTGCAGGCAAAACCAGGCCCTGAATGCCTACACTGAGAAAAAAAATTATCCCAGGTCATTCCTCCTGGGGATCCCTACCTAACACAGGACATAGATATTTCAAGGTAGGGTCACACAGGGCAGAACATTTTTATTTGACATGTAGGAAAACCTCATTTTCAGAATCATCTCTGGTTTGGATAAACATCTGTGAGCAAACACCAGCCCATCACTAAAGCCATGTTGTGTTTGGGGAAGGGATCACTGCAACCTTATGGCTTAGAAAAGGGCACTGCAATAGGCACCACATACACAATCCTTGTGTGGTTTGCTTTTTTTTTCTTGAAACAGTTGCAACTGACTCAGTAAACATTGCACTGGCGATTTCTTCCAGCTAAGAATATCGAGTGGGTCGCTGAAATGAATGCTTAATGATTTTTACATCCACCTCCTCTGCCCTTTAAACTGCAAATTGATTGTTATGCAAAGGCTATTAATTTAACAAAGCATATTAAATTTCCCACTAGCACTGAGGAGCTTCTCCTGACATAGCATTTCACTGGTCTTTCCCCTTGTTAACTGCATAGATCATACCTCACTTGCTGTAATTACAACTAGAACATCAACATTAATTATTTCCTTGGTAATGGCAGGTGCATGCAGAATGGAATGTCTAACCCACACTACCAGAAGGATGAGAAAGTCTCCAGCATTCCGGGAAAAATAGGAATGAGAACCATTCCTGCAGATCTTTTTATCTCAGTCCCTCACTTTATTTTCAGTAAATCATACTTTGCATAATCTCCTTTAGCCCCCAGTTCCTGATGATATCTCAGTTCAATATAGCTCATGCAAAGGCATTTTCTTGAAGCACCAATCTATGCAGGAAGGTGAGGTGCTTGCTTGGAATCCTCTTCAGCCCTTTAATCCCGTGCTCTAATATTTTCAACCGAAGAGACAAATCACACCTGTTAAGTATATACCAAGCACCTTATCCATCTTAATGAATTTTTATTTAAAGCTTGCCATTATTTGTTACTGATATCTCTCGTCAGCATTCTTTTAAGCAGGAAAAGAAAGTCAAAACTCAGATTAGCAAAGACTTCCCACCAAAATATAATGTACAACCAAGTACGTGTGCAGCATATAGGAAGAAATGTGCCATCACAGTCACAACTCCTCTCCTGATGCAATTTTCATGACAAACTAGCCAAGAAATTCCAGTAAGGATCCACTTTGAGACAAACTCAGGAAACCAGACCTCTTCCTCTAAATTTCTGTTCATCTGGAAATACTTCCGTACATCTTTAATTGAAAATTTCACAGAGATGACACAAGCATTCCCAGCTGCTTCTCAGCAGTGAACTCAGGAGGCTCTTAGAGATACAGTTAACACAAAATCAAGGTACAAGCACAACGTGGGGACATACACACAAATTACCCTTGAGCTAGGTAGCTGGAGTAGGGCTAACAGCGTGGGCTACAAGGAAGGCATGCAAGGCAGGCTACAAATGATATCTGAGAAATCAAGCAAGCCCCACATGGCCAGTTCATCCTAAAATCTATGCTGGTGCCTGCTACTTATTTAAACTGTTCGAGTCAGCAGATATAAGCCACCACCACACCTCACTTGCAGTATAGATGACCCTTGAATCCCTGCTGCCTGTGCTGGAAGTGTGGGCACAGCTCCTGGGCAGCACACAGCAGTACAGCAGTGCATGTCCAAGACAAAAGGCAAGATTCCCTTTGACTTCCATGGGCACGAGGCTAAAAAACAGTGTTGAATGCTTTGGACTAGTTAAGGAAATAAGCATTCACTTATTAATTTCAATATAAATAATATTAGGCCCGAAGATGAAAATACGGGACATATAACTAAAAACTCTGCATCTCAAAAGCAGATTTGAAGTGGTCTGCTTCCTTTTTGTTGTGGTTATTGATATCAACAGCTCATCTACCAGAGACGGTTTTTATTTGAGGCCGGCTGTGAACACATCTCCAAGCCCAGGAATTTCAGGCAGCAAGTCTCTGAGTCCCATGAACAGTATTAATGAATTGCATAATGGTAAACCACATCCACCTTCGACTTTCCATCTTTCCAGTAATTATCCATAACTCACACAATACATATTCCTTGAGGAATGGCCATCCCACATCCCCCCCCCCCCCATGCCCTGAAGTTTTATGTGTGCTGTTAGCAATACCCTCCAAAGACCTCCCACACGATCCTTTTAAACTGTGGCTGAATATCTAAGAGAACAGCTTTCCAATAACCCATTTTTTCTAGAACTACCTTAGGGGTGAGAGACCTCAGGCTGTGGTAAGGGCCATCCTGATGGATTCACCACAACAGGCTTTGGGAAGAGCGAGCTGCCATAGGACCTGCCATCCCCACTCCTGCAGGGGCTGACAGGATTTGGGATAAACTCAGGGCAGTGAGATATGGTATCAGGTACACGGAAACATAAATAAGACAGTAATTTAGTTGCTTTAGCTAAAGCTATTGGAGATTTAAAGTCATGACAAGAACACTTTGCTTTGGACAGGGGCACAGTTACATCATTTGCAAGCAGGCCACATCTTCAATGTCAGTTCTTGCCTTGATGTTTTTCTTTGAAAAGAACATATTAAAGAGCATCATTACAGCCTCATCCTGCTGTCTAAATCACATAATGGGAGCATATTCCCCTTTAATGGAAGGATCCTACTTTTAATGACATTTTCAAAAAAACCCAGATGACTGCAAGCCTCACTGATGCCTTCCTATCATATCCACCTCTGCCTTTATACAATTAAGTCTAGAAAAGATTGTGCCTTGGGGCTACATTCCCACCACACAATTACTAAGAAATACCAAGCTAATTTGAAGACCTGCTTTCACGCTCGAGAGGGTCCTTCTGACATTATTCCCTTGTTTGTGAAATATTGCCCCCTTGTAGCAAAGTAAACCGGAATCAATTTCCACCTCAAGTCTGTTGAGACTTGGGCTCAAATGAGAATTTTGACACAACAGTAAGGCAAAGCTAATGGCAGGAAAGGATGTTTACAGACCATCTTACAAGACAGAAAACAAGTGCTGTTCAACACCACAAAGATTCAGTTCCAGATTACGCCATGAGCATCCACTGCCCCAAAGAGTTTTAGATTGGAAGACTGTTTCTACCTTGACATCTTGTAGGAGCACAAGACAGCTCCACCAATGGCTCTGACCCCAAGGCTACTAAATTACAGCTGACCTGGCTTACCTACTTCTGAAGAACAGGTAAACAATGCAGAAATGATCGCATCCTGTGGGGCTCCAATCATGCTGAATTTTTGATTCCTCTATTCTCTTGTTTCTCCTGTCAGATTCAGACAGGATCTGTAAATCTCAGGGGCCTTCATAAGGAGGGTTGAATAAATATGACCAAATGAATTTTAAGGAAGTGCATCTATTTTTGAAGAGATCCTTATTTGCCCCTGTTCAGCTTTTCAGACTTTTGGGCACTGTAGTATACCAAGATCTATTGTACAGAGGTTTAAATTTAGAATCCACCTATACTTCCTTTGACACAGCCACTCTACCTGAAATTCTACAGGAAATTAATATACTGAGTATCTTTGCATAAACCTCACTATTTCTCAGAGACGAGAGCATCTAGCTCTTCCTTCAACAATAGTTAAAAGACAGTACTGCAGTTATTTTGGTCCTAGATTTTTAATTAAAAATCTCTGCAGGAGGAGGGGAACTAGACAACTCACAAAGAGCGTGCAGGGTGGGATTTATGCTGTGTTAAATGAGCCCAAAGGACTCAAACTGTGCAAAGGCTGATTGAGCATGCACGAGGAAATCCACTCTCAGCCTCAGTTCTAACGATGAAAACCTTTCTGTGCCTACCTCTGTCCCTCCTCCTCCCCCAGTTTACCTCACACAGTGAAAACAAGCACACAGGATAAACTCTTTGCACGGTGGCTTTCCTTCAATTCAGCCAGAGGGAGTTTTAGACACACAGGTGGATGAGTACACCCATATTGTATATATTTAACAGTGTATTTGTCTTTTCTCATTTCCCTCTACCTGTTCAACTGAAACTATCCCAGTATTTTTGCCAGTGACCACTCTGCTGCTCATACAATTGTCCCACTACCAGGTGCAACATGTTGGACATAAGCAAGAGTGAAACTGAGTTATCAACCATAAGCTAAAGGCCTGGAGAATCAGGACTCCTGGGCTTGTGGGCAGCAAACCTAACAGTACAGCACTTGATAAAAGACAACAAATCCGAAAGCTGTGGAATTCAGGAATAGGACTCTTGTCATCACTTAAAAGCTAACCTACACTGACACCAGCTTTTTTCGTCACTGAATGGAGAGATCCAGGCAAAAAAATCTGAACAGAAACAACAGTATAGCTCAGCTACAAATCCTCCTGGCTATAAGCACTGGCAACTGGAAATACAAAGGAGGTCAAAATCAGCTCTGCCTGGAGAGCTGGGAGCTCCCAGCTGGGGAGGGTAAAGGACGCACTCACCATTGCAGCACAACACCAACACAAAGATGCCAGTTCCAGTGCTGCCACAGGGGAGGGAGGAGAGCTAAAAGGAGGATATGGAGAACAAGGGGCACCTGCAGACCCCGCTTCTATAGATTTATGGATAACACTGACCTTCAGCGGCTCCATGCCAAAAGCAAAAATGTGGCTTTAAGCAAACATAAAAATCCCTGCCTCCCACACAAATGGGAGCTGAGGTCTGACCCAAAAGGAAGATCAGGTCCTCAGCGTCCAGACTGGCCTTGTCTGAAAGGAAGCCAAACACAATGCAGCCAGTTCACAGCATTTTCTTTATCACAGTGCTAAGAGCAGCTATACAATGCTTTCCAATAAAGAACACAGCAATTTATCACAGAGAGACAGGAGTTAGCAGGAAACACTTCCATTATCTCTGCTATGGAAAGGAAGTGACAAAGAGAACGGCTAAAAGGTGACAGACAGTTTTTATGAGGCCGGACTTCAGGTCCTCTCAGGGCTGACCAGCTCTTCTTTTCCATACCAGGAAAAAAAGTGGTAGGGTTCCGCTATGTGGGTCTCATACAACAGGAGGGAGCTGCTACACTGTGAATTCTCAAGACAAACAGACCAAAATGAAAGAAAATATCTGTGGTCTGTCAGATCCTCAGGCTGTGTAAATCAGGGAAGTTTTGTAGCTTCCTTAGCAGGGTGATACTGACTGACAGTGGGGAGTGCAGAGCTGAGCATCCAACTGGTAGAACAGAGGCAATTTCAGAGACCTGCAGTGCTGTAAAGAGGGGACAGAGGACAGCAAGAGCCCATGATGCTTCCTGGCAACTATTTGGTCTGTATTAGAAAAGCAGGCTTCAAAGTGGTTGCTGCCTACAAGCTCCAAACACAGAAGAATTTATAAACAAAAGAGCCCAGATGGGAAAGATTTGAAAAGTTTGGGAGGGCAACAGGGGAAAGAATAAACAAATATCTCTTAAATGAAGTAAGGAAGCACTTAAAATGTCAGAAGGCTAGACGGTCTGTGCAGATTTCACGGTGTCTCTGAAAGGTACAAAACCTTTAACATCCCATGGCTGTGGACATGGACCAAATTCCCCTAGAGGGCACAAACACAGGCTGCTATTACCAACTGCCAGTAACAAACACTATTGCGCAGCCATTAGCAATCAGGAGGCACAGCAACCCACAGTGTTAAGAGCTGTACAAACACATAACAAATAATTGCCTCTGCCTCCAAAAGCATATTGGGTTTCTATCATCTCAAGCAGCACTTGGACCCAAACGTATTTGCTAAACAGCAACAGACCACAGCAGCTAATGTCTGATGGAAGCAGCAAAAACTAAAGAGTGTAACATTTTAATGTCTTCCCTTTGATCAGGTCAGCTCATTCAGTGCCTTTAGCAGCAAAACCAATCTTCAACTGCAGTCATCTGTTCATCTTTAGAGAAATGCATAAACACATATTAGCAACTTCATTCCTCAGACACCAGTGATGAGACTGCCATAAGGACAACTGGGCCTTTTATAATGAACAATTTCCTATCTGGTTAAAAGTCCAGGAGAGCCGACAAATAAAAGAGAGCTTTTCAAAACTCCTTAGCAGCAGACTCCTGTGGGAGTGGGGCCAAGCTGAGACTGCCTTTGTCTGTCAATCTCACATAAACTGTCCTGACTGCAAACCATGCTGCCAAGAGATGCAGGCAAGAACCTGTCTGATGTCTCTGCCTCTCCTTCCAGGACTGACAATGTAGCCGGACTCTTTAAGGTGAAAGATCAGCTGTTGACAGCTTGCAGTTTCCACCCCCTGGAAACAGAACAGACAAAACCCATGAGTCAGCTCAGGGAAAGAAGTAATGTAACCCAGCAAAAGGATTCCCAGAGATCACTTTCCTCCTAGAAAGAGGCAGCAAAGACCAGGGCAAGCTGGACACTTGGCTGGGTTATAACCCAGCTGAAAATTTGTCCAAGGTCAGCTGCTTGCCCTTGATGACCATACAGCAGTTTTACCAACTGCTGCCTGCCTGTGCCACCCCGGCAGCCCCAGCAGCAGCCCCAGCCTGCAGGCAGATACCCAGCCTGCACACAGGAGTCACCTCTGCCACCATCACTGCAATCATGGGGAGTCAGTGAGCTCAGGGAAAAAAACAGCAAAGAAGATTTGCGACTTGCTCTGCAAAAAAAAAGCCACTTGCAGTTTGGAAAGCTGCTCCTGAAGCAGGGCTCTGCCTGGAGGTAATGAAGTTGAGAAATGCAGCATAGAAATGGCACTCACAACAAGCAAAGGTGGGAGTTAAATGAGAAAGAGGTGACACTAACTCATAGGAGGAAACTATTAGGTTCTGTGAAAATTTACTTCCCTCAATAACCTGTCAAAGTAACTGTGCCAACAAGCAGCACAACAAAGCACATTCCTTCTAACAAAGCTTTGCAGTCCCCTAATGGCACCAGCCTCTCCCCCCTCCATAAACTTTTTCACGTCACGATCACCTTGAAATAACTTAAAATATCTTAAAATAACCTCTTACCTTGCAGAACAAAAGGAGCTTATCCCGCTTATTTTCTCTGGTAGAAGAGAACCTAAAAGCTTTAGTTAGGTCCCATGTTTCCAGACACCTGTCATCAGTCATGTGCAATTAAGACAGTTCTTTCCCAAAAGACCACTTCTGCTGGAGGCACTGCCTTCCCAAAAAGCTCTGAATATAAAGTGATTTCTATATCAAATGTATTTCTCCTTTGCCTGCAAACACCAAGAGTCTTCCCTACACATTGCTTGCTGCAACACATATACTGATCATCTAGATTAACCCCACCAAAAAACCATGATGTTTAGGATTATAGTGTCTGATTGGAATTTTTCAAAGTTTCACCATGTACTCTTGGTCTCTAGACTACCCTACCCTACTGATGACTGAGGAAGTGTTTCACACCCACTAGGCACTCACATTTCCCTGGTGCAAGTGGATTTTCAGGACCCATTTCTGTGATATTGCTAAAATACTTCTCTATTTCCCTGGCAGCTCAAAGGCACTTCCAAATAAGCATTACTGGAATTTACATTTCTGTCACTACATTGCCAATTGGCTGCACATAAAAGCAATGGTCAGTAATCAGTTTGGAAGTGAATAAAATCTTAGGTATTTTTTTATAAATAAACAACAACCTCAACACTCATGACTCACAGTCGTGACTTTATAGCCAACACACTGGCCAGTTCTTAGCTTCTTAACTGTGAATACATAATGGCAGTAACACCAAGTCTTTCCACTGTACCTCCTGTCACAAAGACAAGATTATAAATACACAGCATATTCAATACTTGTCAAAGAGTTATTGAGGCAGACCAAGACTTGTTCTATACATGATTTTGTACCAGTTCACCCTTGTTAAATTACAAGTATTATTTGCTGCTATATTTCTGATGATACAACAAAAGCATGGATGTAATCAGAGCCAAAAGAAAGTACTTTATACTGGAAGAGCTGGTTCTTCTTTCCCACAGGGGAACAAGCCACACTGGTATAAGCATGTTCATACTGGCATAGCTGAATTCGCACTAGGGGAGGGTTATATCAATATTACAGAACAGCAGTTAAAAAGTAGTGCAAGTTGTTTACATAGGCAAGACCTAATTTTTACAGGATTTGCTCCTGATCTCAAAAACACTGCTAAAACTCCTAATTCTACAAGCAATCTAGACACAGAGAGAAATAGGGCTGATCATGGGTTTAGCTGAATAAAATATACCACAAATCAATACAGACCGCTGGATAGTAATAATAACAGCAACAAAAACATATAGAGGGGACATGCTTCCATGTGGGCTCTCACTAAAAAAGCCAGTTACCTACCCTTTATGTAGGTGAGAAGATCCCCAAGTTGTTTAGCAGCAGAGGGCAGTAAGATGGCTAACCTTGTTATATCAGTCCTAATTCCTTGAAATGTCAACTGATGAAGCAAATCACAGGATGCCACTGCCACAGCTGCTGCTATCAGAATTTAAGCCTCAAGGGAGCTGAGTGCCCGTGTGGTTTTGAGCAGACAGGCAGAAATGCAAATAGGGTGTTCAGACACTTTTAAATCCATCAGATACAATTCCCGCCAGTCAAAGGTTCCCAAAGCATAAGGCTATAAATGTTCAAAGAACCCACTGCAATTGCCTAAGACGGTGTCCAGCCTCAGAGGCATGTGGATGGAAACAAAGAAGAGGAGACTGAAAGCAGGGGAATAAGAGATGAGGGGACAAGAGGAGGTCAGGAGAAAAAGGAGAGACTGCAAGGCTTAAAGAAAGAGCCTACAAAAAGAGAGGATTTTAGAGAGTGATAAGAAAGTAGGAAGGTTGGGATCAGTCTTTGGGAAGGGGAAAAGGATACTCACCGCAGTGCCTGCAGCCTCAGACAGCATTCACTCTCCTCTCCCACGCGACACCTGCATTTAGAGACACCATCCCTTCCCGAGTTCCTCACCGCCTGCTACATGCACGGAGGGCTTTCTGATCCCCTCCTGGACGCTACACTGCTCCAAGCTGCGGATCAGCACAGGACCCGGAGAAGACACCTGCACGCACAGCCTCTGCTCCAGGGGCACATGGCTCTCAAACACACCTCCCACACGCTGCCAGCACCCTGTCTGCGATCCCAGCTCCCGCTCCGAAAACCAGGGCGACTCTCTAACCGCGGTGACTGTGGGAGAAAATCCCGAGAAGAAGCACAACGTCCAGCGATATGTCCAAAGAAAGCCTTAAACAATAGCCCTGACGGGTGTGATCTGCCACTGTTTGGCAGGGGAAGTTCAAGCTGCAATGCCCATCGACAATAATTAATTGTCAGCCCTGTTAACAGTTTCGCTGCTGATCAAAGCAGCTGGGCAGCACCGCGAGAATTACAGCCAGTTGCTGTCACTTATCAAAGCACGGCAGCAATAAACAATCTGCAACTCTGAGACAGACTCCATTCCTGCCGCGCATAATCTCTCACTCTCGTTCTGTTCCTTTTCAGCGGCTTCTTAGCACACAGAATCTCTGCTCGATCAAAAGTGAAAAAGAACAAACAAATCGAAACAAACAACCCGCCTCAATTCACTCTTTTCTGTAATGAAACTGAAAGGAATAAAGTAAATTCTTGTAACTGTGGAATCACTCAGTGCACTCTGCACAGAACTCAGATACAAACGAGTTTGACAAAGATTTCTCAGCTGATGCAGCTGAGCAGTAAAAGCGTCATGTCTAAAGCTGTACAGAACCTAAACCTGCCATGCAGAGGCAGGTTTGCCAAGCACTAGTGTAGACTTCAGGTACGCTAGCACAGTATTACTGCCTTAGATTTAAAAACAATCTAATGGATGTTGCTAGTTACAGTATCCCATGGCAATTGTACAAATATTTCAGTGGGCGAGCATTTGCAATTACAGCCCTGAATCACTGCATCTGGAAAATATCCACATTTTTTCCTTCGTGGGTTTCCCCGCTACTGCTAAATTAAGAGACAAACACAGAACATACACCTCAGCCAAGGCTTGCTCCCAAGGCTATCTGTGTTGCTGTTGTTCTCTCCAGGATGTGCTCTTCCCTGGCCCTCATCACAGTGAAGGAAGAGTTTTGCAAAAATATCTTTATCTGCTGGTGTCGCCCACTGCAGTGTATCAGTCAGTATCTTTCTGTAAACAGTTTTACACTGATTTCACAGAATCAGAATCATGCAATGGCTTGGGTTGGAAGGAACCTTAAAGATAATTTTCTTCTGAACCCACAGATACACCTTCCACTAAATCAGGCTGCTCAGAGCCCCATCCAGCCTGGCCTTGAACACTTCCAGGGATGGGGCATCCACAGCTTCTCTAGGCAATCTGTTCCAGTGCTTTATCAACCTGACAGAGAAGAATTTCTTTCTAATGTCTAACCCAAATCTGCCCTCTTTCAGTTTAAAACCATTCTTCCTTGTCCTATCACTATCTGCACATGTAAAATGTTGCCCTCCCTGGAACCTTCTCCAGGCTAAACAAGTCCAGCTCTTTCAGCCTGTCCTCATAGGAGAGGTGCTCCATCCCTCTGACCATATTCATGGCTCTCCTTTGGACTCATTCCAATAGATCCACCTCTTTCTTGTGTCAAGGGCCCCAGAGCTGGATGCAGCACTCCAGGTGGGGTCTCATGAGAGAAGAGGGGCAGGATCCCATCCCTTGACACCAGCTTTCCCTTCTCCTTTGCTGGAGGGGGCGGAGGGATGGTACACTCTCTTTGGCCTTTCTTTTCTGACCACTATACTTAAAGGATGCCTCCTAGTTATTCTTCACATCCCTTGCCAAGTCCCATTTTATCTGTGCCTTACCTTTCCTGATTCCATCCCAACACATCCAAACGGTATTCCTGTACATTCCCCAGTCATCTGACCCTAGTTTCACTAGATGTGCATTTTCTTCTTGCTCATCAGCCTGAGAGTAAGGTCCCTGCTCAGTCATGCTGGTTTCTGGCCTGCCTTACTTGATTTCTTACACATTGGGGGGGAGAGGTCACGTGCTCTAAGAAAAGTGGCCTTAAAGAGTTGCCAGCTCTTGTCAGCTAAGGACAATTTCCCAGGAAATCTCTTCCACTAATTCTTTAAACAGCTGGAAGTTCACTGTTTTAAAGTTCAGGGTCCTGACTTCAGTCTATGCCACACCCATGTTTCTTGAGATCACAAACCCAGCCAGGGCATGCTCACTACAGCCCAGGCTGCCTCCAGTTTCAACCCTTGTAACGAGTTCATTTGCATTGGTGAGCACCAGGTCCACTAATGCACCTTCCCTCATTGATTTGTGTAACACTTGGATCTGAAATTTACCCCTGATGCACTCCAGGAGTCTCCTGGATTGCTTACAGCCAGCTGCATTGCTTTTCCAGCAGGTATCTGGATGGCTGAAATCCCTCACCAGGCTGAGACCTGGTGAGCATGATGCTTCCTGTAGCTCAGGCAAGAGGCCCTGTCAGCAGGTTCTCCCTGGTCAGGCACCAGTACTAGACCCCACCCACGAGGTGTCCTTTGTTGGTGTGGTCCTTGACTTTTACCCACAAGCTCAACTTGTTTGTACCTGTTTCTCAGAAATCGCCCTTCACAGTCCACCCAGGCCTTAACAGAGAGTGCAACACTTCTGCTCCTTCCCAGCCTGTCTCTTCTGAAAAGTTTGTAGCCCTCCATTGCAGTGTTCCAGTTGTGTGACTCATTCCAACATGTTTCCATGATAACAACTGGGTCACAGCTCTCTAACTGAAACATGGTTTCCAACTCATCTTGCTGCATGCACTGGGGGTCTTGGGGCAGACTTCTGCCAGACCAGATCCCTCCAAGACATCTCGCACAGTGTGACTAAAGAACTTCAGAAGAACTCCCACATGTTGCACTAATTTCTCATTAATAAATGAAGATGCAGTGGTAATAGGAACAATAAGAAGCCAGCATTTTCGAGGTGTTTTACACCTTAAAAGTACTGTGCAAACAAGGATTAAAATGTATGCATAAACACCCCCTTCTACACTTGACAGACCATTGTTTGCTGAAGCCACAGCACCTGCTGAGACATGATCTTCTATTGGATCAGATACTTCAGCTATCAGACACACTGCAGCAGCAGGAAACTATTGAAATCCTTGTGGGAGGCAATGCTCATGTGTCAGGCAGCACAAACACTGCTGGGATTCTAAAGCTGCCACCTTGGAGGAAGTGATAAATCACAGTGGAGCAGCAGGCAAGGAGTGATGCCAAGGCCAGGGGTCCCCAGACCCTCTCCCACAAGGGGCTGGGACAACCAGGGCACCCAGAAAAACTGGGGTTACCAAGCAGGAGAGGAACCATGCAGGATGCACAGTACCCCAGAAATACCTGCCCTCATTTAAGAGGGCAGAGGAACCCTGCAGTAAACTCTGGAAGTAATTAAAAGAAAGAGTGGAAAGTAAAATTTCTTTTACTGCATGTCCCAGAGTCTCAGGGACTCTTCAGGCAAAAGTATTTCTCTCGCTTTCAGACAGTTTTAAAGAAGCTCTCTGTGGCGGGGTATTACGAGCCAAAAATAAAAGCTAGGATGAATTTGAAGAGAAGGGTTCACAAGCAACCAGCACTGCAAAGGGTCCAAGGTCTCCACTGAGATGAGGGGATAGATGCAGGGATTCTGTCTGAGAAGGACACCCTGAGGCCATCCTAGTTGTGAAAACAGAGGGGATTTCTCAGGCACATGAGACAAGGAGGTGCTAGGAACAGTTTCATCCTGGATAAAGATTTGACGGTGTCTTCAGGTCTATGTTTCCCTTAATTCACAATTTCACCATTTTCATTGCCACTTAATGAGGGTGGAGAATTTTTGAATGGGTACGTGCATAGGCAGCAAGCCCTTCTTGCTTAAAACCACTAAATATCACAGCAACCTGGTAGCTTTTCACAAACAGTTTTAGCCTGTGGTCTGCCCTTGGCAGCCATGAGACTCACTGGCTCCAGGCAAGGCATGACAATCCAGAACAGGGAACTGCCAAAGCATCATTTGTGAACAATGGCACATCTACCTCTACCATCCACCTCAGCCACAGAAAAACAATGGCAAATCATCAAATTTCTTCCCAAAAGGAAGCTATTATAACTGCTTCCAAGATGTCCTACCTCTTCCTTACACTAGGTCAGGATGAATGCCATAACAAAACTAATTTCCACAAACTGCTATGTGTTTGCCCTCTTGCCAGCTCATACCCTCAGCTGGGCTTGGGACAGTGGTGACCTGCCTGGGGTCAGTGTGGACAGGATCAGTCTCAACACTCCTTGATCTCAAAGCGACTTGCTCGAAAGTAATTTTCCTCGTGCCTGGTGATCATGTGCTCACTGGTTCTGTCTTTGTTTATGCTCCATTTCTGCCAAGTAACAGCGTCCTTCCTGTAAATGGAAAATCATGTCTGTGTCCCCAAGCTTATACCACCAGGTGGTTTTCTCTGTAAGTTTGACTGAATTGGTTGCTTTCCTAAAAAGCAGGCAAAACACCTTGATCTTCAAAAAAGAGGACAACATTCAGGAAGACCATTAAATGCTGTTAGAGAAAGGCCAAGTAGCACATGCAGCTTTGTATTACTAAATTAACAAGGCAAAACCAGAACTTAGAACAGACTGTCCCACTTAAAATACTTTCAAATTCTGAAGCTTGAAACAAATCGATGGCCTGATCAATTCACAACTAGAAAACAACTCAACTGGCACGTGGATTATGCAAGGAGGTTCAACTCCCACACAGGAACTCATGGTCCAGGAGCAAAGCTGCCTCCAAAGACACTGTGACTTTGGAAAAGCTTGTTAACCTGTCTAGGGAAATCTCAGCATGCTGTAGCCTCAAAGTCCACACCAGCCCTTTTCCTCTGGGCATTTCTTACTCGGTCAGAGACAATGCCCAAGTAACACAAAACAGTTTCTTCCTACAGCTGAAGTAGCAAAGGCATCTCCCTTTGTGTCTTCTGATTTCCTGCAAGAAAAGGCACACCCTCCTCCTTGGAATCTCTCTGAATCATGGAGCAGGCAGGCAGGCAGCTCTTAACCCACTTCCAGCCAGGCAGCAGGACACAGGCATTGCTGAGGAAGACTCCCTACAATCCAGCTCAGCCCTCCAGCCCCAGGAGCCTTTGGCCATCCACCACTGAGGACTTCAGTATTTCTGGCAAGGAAGGCTTAGTGCAGCCAAGGTTCCCAGGCCCCTCCCCGATTGTACAATCTGCACAGTGTATTTCTAGCTTTAAAAAAATTCAACTAAACAAAGCAAATAAATGAGAAACAACTTATTTTTCTTTCTCCTTTTAGACCTGGAATCCTCTAGAAATATCATTGACATGAAAGAGATTTGGGCTTTGCATTTTTTGTGATTGCTGAGTGACAGAAAAGAAACATGGCAGGCTGTACGGTGCTGCTTTTCCATCATGCAAAATGAGGAGGAGATAGAGGAAAGATTGCTTTCTGATGTATGCCTGGCCATGCTTTCTCACCATTTCCAGACTCCCTATTAACTGCGCATTTCTACAACTGCTCTTTTTGGTACAACACAGACAAGCCCTTCATTTCTAGTCAGGAGCAGAATATATATATATATATATATATATATAAAGAAAAAGAAAAAGAAGTCGAAACTAAAATTTCAATTTTTCTGAAAAGACATGCTTTATTTCCACGGTTTAACCAATTCTATAGGTTGTGCCAGTGGCTTTACCAATACAGCAGCCAAACCAATTTCCTGCCTTTTCCTTAATTCCACTCATCACAAGCCTCTACTATATTTAAAATGGCTGTTACAGTTTTTATTTGACATTCAGATATATCAAGGCAACATTTAGGAATAAAACAGAGGCCATTGAAAACAAATAAAATTCTGCCAGTCCTACCTGCTAAAAAGCATCTTTTGCCCAAATCAGTCTTTTCTGTCTGCAAACTAACAGGGCCATAGGAAGAGGGTTACTGATCATACTGAGGCATTCTCGCTGCTTTATGCAAAGTACAGGTTTGATGGGATGCTGCTTTTCCCCAGCAGTGCTGCCACTGACAGCAACCCAGCTCATGCAAAGAAAGTTACTTTTCTAAATCCCAGCACTTTCATTCCCGAAGAATAATAAATTCAGCACCGATCCCACAGCCTGATCTGAAAATGGGACTGAAGGCTTTTCTGTGCTGGTAGTCCCCTAAAAGAACAGAAATTTAGAACTTGGCCAATTTATGGCATCAACATCTATTAATCAACACAGATCTCCCCTGCTACTACCACCATCAACAAACGTGATGTTGTATCGCTACAAAGATGATTTTCAGAAGAGCTGTATCTTCCCGCCTTCACAGGGGCTCCACTGTACCTGACCACTAAAATAATTTAGCAACAAGGTAGAAGAATGAAAAAAATGCAAGGCATTACATGATCAGATTAAAGAGGTGCCATTTTGGACATTTCCATAGAGACACTCGAAGACTTTTTTTTTTTTTTTAAAGGGAGTGGGGAGTGAATTACAGCCAGTTTGCCTTGCAGTTCAAAGAACCCAGGATCCCAGGTATCAAAGAGATGTGTAAGAAAAGCCAGGCAGAAAAGCAGCAGAAAATAAAAGCTGTTAGAAACTAATAAAGAGGCATCAAATGGCAGGAAGGGGGCGGGAAGGGGGGGGGGCGGCAACCAACAGAGCAAGAATATGCTCAGCACCCATCCCTCTAGGCAGATTACTCTTCTCAGTGTATTTCTGGCTAGCAGGCTAACCTTGGGAATACTTTTGTTACATTCTCTGTGCCTGTTTCTGGGAACACAGCTATGAGAAATAAGCCTGCTGAAAGCATGAGGAGGTCTGGGCTTTGAGCTCTAGTTAAGAGAAAATGTAAACCTTTCTCCAAACCTATGATTAGGTCCCATGATTCAGGAAGAAGCAAGAAGATAGCTAATATGTGTTTATAAATCTTGCCACATCTGCTTCCAAACTTTCCATTAACAACTTGGTGAGTATCCAGTAACAGGAGGTTTTTCCAGGGCCAGGACACTGAAGAAACACTGCTGTGTGAAACGTGCACTATTGTACTGATATTCCCAAATGACACGACAAGGTGGTGACAGGATTTGTGCTTGCCTGAACCACTGCCATGCTGCCAGTAAATGTCAAGGCTTTGGGTGTGGGGTGTTGTTCTTTTTCTCAGTTCAATAAACAAAGCTGCAAAGAGAAGTCTTTTTATTGAAGGCAGACTGCAAATGTGCAGGAAAGAACAGGAGAGTCGTGCTGCTGCCAGAGGGACAGAGATAAGAGGGACTGGTAGCCTCAAGAGCGGCCCAGTCAAGAACTGGAGGAAAAAGGCCATGGCTGAATGAGTTCAGCAAGCCAGGGGCAAACAGCTCAGCGCACCAGGCAAACTGGGTGCTCTGTCTGTTGAAAATCAGGACAAAGGCTGCTGGGACCAGTCTTAGAGCCCACTTCTCCCAGCGCAGAGTGAAGGCAGGACAAGGGTGTTCCTCACCCACCCGAGTGTCCTCTGCTTCCAGCAGCTACAGAGTACAAGAGACTGAAAAATTCCATATGGAGAAACATGTGCTGACTGGTACAGGGTAAAATAAACTTTCTAAACAGATTGAGCCATTGTGATTATGTGCAATCCTGAATTGTTTGATGTGACTTTAGTTACCAAAACTGGTAGGAAAGAAATCAGCTCTTAGTTTCATACATACAGTGAGAAAAAGCCAGCATAAGGGATGATGAGGAAGTTGTTCTTCCTCATGGCCCAGCATGCAGAGGATGAACTCTGACTGACTTCTGCAATTAAAAAGGGAAAATGAGAAAGTGTTGTTTGTTAAATCAGGAACTTGACTTCTCAGCAGTGGCAGCCTGTTTCCGTGAACCAGCATGTCATCCCACCTTTGGAAGGATTTTTTTCCATATCAAATCACTTAATCTGCAAGAATTATAACTTCAACCACAGCTCTGGTCCATTTTCAGAGTCACACACTTTCATACCCACACTTAGTGCTTGGTGCCAACATGTTTTGTCCTAAGTACTTCTTTATATTAGCACATGGTAGATAACCTCTGATAAGAAACACAGCCACTGAGGATGAAGTGGCACAAAGAAGGCTTTTCTTGGTAAGAGTTATTCAGATTTTAAAAATTACAGCAAAAGGCAAATTTATACAAACCTCCCAAAACCCATTTCAAAATGTTCAAAATATTTTGTGCGTAGTGTCAGAGAATTTGGCAATCTGAAGAAATTTTGATGCCTCCTAACATGACTTTGATACTACTTTATACAGTAAGACACACATACTTCAGACTATGCCAGTAACTTGTTTTTTCTGCAGTCTGTGCTGGTAAGTTGAATGTACAGGGCACTTAGATTAAACTGCTCATTAGGCTTAATTTTATTTAACTGCAGCTACTTAAAGATGAGTTTATTGGTTGGAGCTACATAAACCAGGAAGGAAGGAACACCCATAAAAAGTAAATTACCTTATTTCTTCCAATACTCTTGTTTTCACTGTGGCCTTTCACACAAACATTGTGTACTCTAGCTTAAAATTAAGGTAGAACCATGGGACTGGATATGAGGTGACTGATGTGTCAGCTTTCTTTGAATCCAGTTATCAGCAACCAGAGTCAGAAACAGCCTGTTCTGCTCTCTCTTCATGAACCCTTGGCTTTAATGCTTTCAAGCTGTACAAGGTTCTGCTTTTACAACAGCTCCCAAAAAGAAAAAGATGTTATGGGAATGGTAAGAAAGCCAGTAATGGAGCCAGATGCAGTAAAAACCACCAGAGAGTCCAAAACCTCAGTAAAAGTCACTTTAGATCCATTATCTCTGCTGGTAAAGAACATGCCAGACACGTGGAGCCAGACTTACAGCTGGTGAACTGACTCTGATGCAAGTGGAGGCTATTTACACGACGTCCTTTATGTTTAGCAGAGAGCAGGGTCTGTTTGAGAGGACAACCATGAGGCTCTGGGCTGCCTTTGAAGTGCCAACACATCATTTCATGCCATAGATAGCAGGGTATCATGTGTTGCATTGGCTTCTGTTTAAACTGCGCTGCCGTGGTTAAGCACAGCAGCTGCACAGCAAGGAGGGAATGACTTGCAATCCAGCAGAACAGCCAGTGCCTGCACTCCACCCAGGAGGTGCTGTACGTGCTGGAGGCACAGGAGGACATGTAGCAGCTAACTCTGAGACAGACAGTCAGACTCGAGTCCTGTGACCTAGAAAATAGCCTTTGCCTTGAAGGGGTGGACACCCAAAGGAAGGACTTCTGGCCACAAGTCTGCTTTCCACATCAAAGAACTTGATTCTAAATCCAAAGCAAGCAAGAAGGGTTGGAAGCAGCATTTCTGACAGAACATGCCATTTTTAAAATGGCAACGTAACGTGGCTGCCAAAGGATTTTTTTCTCTCAAACCACGCCTGTTTTAGTCTCTTCTGCCAAGAAAATCCATTTCTGCAGCTGTGTCATCAGTGACTCAGAGATTCCCTGATGCTGAGTCTCCAGACTGGTCCCATCGGGTGGTTCGGTGGCAGTATTGGGCATGAAGAGATCAGCACAAGAGGACAGGGAACCAAGACTAACATGTCAGAGCCAGGTTTGCTTCTGGAATATTTTTGCTTGTATTAAACAGAGTCAATACACCAATAATGGAAAACCAGATAAAAACAGACTGTCAGCTGTGATCCCATACCTGGAACATGGGTGTAGAGGAACAGCCACACAAATGTCTTTTCTCTGCAGCTCCCTGCACCGAGCAGCAGGTGACCACAATAAGCAGAATACAAGATCTCAAGCCTGCTACTTCTGGTCTGGCATTTTACACCTTTTCCAGCAAGACTGAGGTGACAGACTGCCATTATTCAGTTTAGGAGAGACAAGCAAAGTGCTTCCCTGTGGGGACAGGCAAGAAGGTGGGTAACTGAGGACCTGCTGGTGAAAAACATAAATAAAACAAGCCAAGCGTACATTTAATCCCTTGAAATCTGGCTTCAAATATTGAGTTCAAAGCTGGTGAACCCCAGGATTTCCAGGGATGTTAGATGGGCCTGGGATAGTTAAACATGAACTAGGAGAGTCACATCTCCCTCCGGAGAATTGTGGGAAACAGCACAGAATGTTACCATGTGGGTGAAGTTGGATAAAAAAGAAGACAGAGACTGTTTCTTGCTTAAATCTCTACAGAGAGATCCACCACATCCTAATGGTTCAGTGACAGAAGGATCCAACAGCATTAAATATCCATGCACACATGGTACACACATGTACATACACACACTCCAACACATATATCTGCATGCACACACGTGTATGGGTTCAATACAACACTCACCCTCACAGAAAGGCACCAAAACCTATCTGCAATATAACACTGCAGTGATGATATCCTGACTGATTGCTATTTCAAGACACTGTCACTGGAAGAGATTTACATCTCTATCACTGCGCCCGCCCATGCAATTAGTCTATCTTTGTGCCAAATTATATTAATGGACAATGAGTGGAAAATTTCTATTTAAAAAAACACTCACAGGGAAAAAGAAATATCTATGTAAATACACAACCTTTAACAAAAGAGAAAGTTCAAGACAGAGAAAGCTTAGTGCTACAGTTCCCTGCTTAAAAAGCACTGGAAAATTCCAATTACTGCCTCTCAACTATTACATATCAGTTTTAGGTGTTTTTGTTTTTGTTTTGTTTTTTGTTTTGTTTCATTTTTTTTTGCTTATAAACAAAACAGATCACTGCAATTTAATCGGCAAGATAAATAGCAAGATGAGCTTATGGTGTGTGGAGAGACATAATTAAGCTTGTGAACCCTAACTCTAAACCTAACCCTGACTAAGGCTAACCCAACCCTTAATCCTAACCCCTAGCCCTAATTATTAACCTTAAACTACACTTAGACCTTGGCAATGAACAATGCCTCTCAGAGCAGCCAGGACAGGGGCAACAACGCCCAACTGAGGGGAAAAAAAATCCCCCAGCTGTTTTTTTTTTTTAATTCTAAGTTGAAAAAAGATAATTAACAATTCTACATCAAAGGCAACTTGCAAGACTAAATGCACGTGTACACGGTTAGATACATTCAGTCCCTAACACTCATTCAACATCCATTCAATTCCACCCCTCACTTGGAACACTCAAGTTGAAGAATACCACTCCCTTCACCTGTCCTGGTTTTAAATCCTTTGCAAGGATTATCATTATGAGAAAACAGCTCCCCTCTCCTTCCTTGAACTCATCTCACAGTCCTTACATGACATTCACACAAACCAGAGTTTAGGCTTCAGAAAAACACGTCTCTTTGGCATCTCAACAGCTCTGTCTACCAAACTGACTTTTACAAAAGCAGGAGAAAATTTCACAGCAACTTTCCTTGATCAGACCACTCAGCTCAGTCAAACACTGCAGGACTTAACAAGCCCAGGCATCTTCATCAAAGCAAATAAAACAGTAATTATAACTGGAGCTTTTTCCAAAGAGAGACAGATTGGCAGGTAGCATTTATCTCTTTACCAAATGCGAGGTTGGTACAGCATTTCAACAGAAGCAGAAAAACATCTCACAGTGAATATATCAATGTCTTCACAAAGCAACGGGGTTTAGATCCTGCCTTGGTGAAAGCTGGAATCACACTGCACTGTCAAATCTACCCAGCTTCCTTTCCCAGGGCACCCTGAGTCCATGCACATGAGTTTACAGTAGAGCTGTTCCTAAATTGCCACAAGTGCTCTACTGAAATCACAGTTCATTTCAGCAGGGAATAATTTTTAGAAATTTTCCCTGAGTAAATGAGGTGATCCCATTGGAAACATTCTAATGCAAGAGAAAACTGGTGGGTTTTTTTAGTAGAGACCAGCCTCTGATAGTCTCCCACACTATACTACACAAATAGCCTGGCTGATCCACATGGGTGGTTATCATGAGTAAGGCACTACTCACAGTGACCAAAGGAGATAAAAACATCTGTTCCTTCCTGGTTACCACAAAGAGGTGGCCTTCTGCTATGGTATGTATGAGACTAATGGCATGCAGGGAACTGACTCATGTATTAGGTGTGTCCTATCTTTAGAAATAATGTTACACCAAAGAAAATGATGAAATGGATTTCTACCTTGTGTACAACATGGATTCAGTGTCTTCAGGTAAGACACTACTTTTCCTATTTAAGGAATAGAATTCCTGCACCCTCTCCTTTACACAATTTACATGAGATAAACACACACAAGGAGGTTGAACAATGACGGACAATGTTGTGTTTGTGGTGAACACACCAAGTCAGTTTCAAACATCTGAGATGGGCACTGGGCATGGTAATAACCCATCCTAGAGCCGATACTTCGGCTGTCCTCACATCAAACAACAGCCTAAGCAGACACTTACCCACTCCCCAACACAGTTCCCTAAAATGTCTGAGAGATGAACAAGCCCACAAAAGCTTTTGGAGGACACTGAGGTGCGGAACACCATCACTTTGCAGAAAAGCAACATTTTTTCACGTATTGTCCTAAATATATCTATTACAAACCAATTACTGTGCAATACAAAAGTAAGGATTTTAATTAAATTAACTCCTGTAACACTCCCAAGATCTCTCAGCAGCATGATAGTACTGATGTTTCCAGAAACTGGAGTTTCTGAAATGCATGGAGTAGAAAAATGAAACCAAACATTTTGCTTTAACGTTCTAATACAAGTCGAAAAATCTCCCCAGTTCTGCCTCTCTCACTTGTCCATTCTGAGCAGTTCATCTTTGTTTCCTTCAGGACAGTTTAAAGTGTAAAGACACTCAAGAAGGGTCAGCTCTCCACCAGTCACCACTGATACTGAATATTCCCATGACCATGAAGTAGCTCATCACAAAATCTAGTGATTTTGCAGATATAACATGGGATTGGAAGTTAAAAATAAAACCCCAAACCATCTGCATTTCTGTTTTCTAGTCCATGTTTAAAGGTACAGCCATGTAGGGCGGGGACTTTCACTTTTCCTGTTGGGCAATGCATGAGCACATTGGGTGTCTGATCTCACCCCGGAAAGAGAAAAACTCTTAAACTGGAAAGAGTGGAAACTATTCACAGGTGGAATAGAGAGACTCGGGATGCACCTTATACCTGGAGGAATAGCATTACAACTGATGGAAAGCAAGCAGGAGCCCAAATCCTGCCCCATTTTTCTTCTCTGGCTGTCTGCTCTGCAAATCCCCGACATTCAGCTCCAACAGCAGGGGAGCTGAGGAGCAAAAAAGACTATTGTTCTGGCCTGCAGAGAGACCACAAAAGCAACAAAAATGACACCCAGGCTTTCCAAGCAGACATCTATCTGCTAGAAGGACCTCAGAAAAATAAGCAATACTAATACACAGAGACTGATAATAAACCCAGTTATACACCAGAACACAGGAGGCTGTTTTTTATAACAGGTAACAGCAAATTCAACCCCAGAGTAACTACAGCAGCTATCTGCTTGGAACAAGTCATGCCCCACCTACAGCAGATTCCAGGGAGCTGTACATCCAGCAGGCAGGTATTCTAGCAGCGCTCTCCTCTTTCAAGAGGATCTTTGTTGCTGGTATTTACATTGCCCAACTTCTCATAACAAATTGTGTCTCCTAAATCAGGAAATTAGTCTCTGTTTCCAGTTGGGGGAGAGAGGCTCCTGCCAAGAGTGACTAAAAGCAGCAGCCTCTCTCAGCAAGAGCCTGGTATTCCTATGCTCTTAAGGCAGACATTGAAGTCAGACAGCTCCAAGTAGCAAGTCAAAATACCCACGGAAGCTTCTTTCTATTCCACTTACATATATCCTTTTTCAGGAAGTAAGCAGTACTTCTGGCTACACAATCTTTGCTCCTGAACA
Source organism: Chamaea fasciata (assembly GCF_029207755.1). Classification (NCBI taxonomy): domain Eukaryota; kingdom Metazoa; phylum Chordata; class Aves; order Passeriformes; family Sylviidae; genus Chamaea; species Chamaea fasciata. The sequence continues at coordinate 14,832,297 of NW_027094092.1, read as the reverse complement.
GCTATTCATATTAACCTTGTAACTTTTTTCTACCACTGAAGTACCTTATAGGAATGCACCTGGACCAAGCCTGCACCACTCTTCCCCCCAAGCCTGGCTGTAGCTGTATATGGAAGCCCCAAGTGCAAATGATAATATTGGGAGGAATAGGGGAGAATTCCAAGTCTGAGGTTTTCAAGATTTGCAATTCATTACCTGGAGCAGAATTTGGAGGACCAGGCAACACTGTAACATTTATGAAATGCCAGTGCATGGACCCTTGATACATTCCTTGCAGCATAATTAACTATAGGTATGGTGTCTTTTAGATAAGGGGCTGCAGAAGAAAGCAAATTACCACTTAAGGCCACATTCAGCATGGAGAAGTGAGAGATGCATAACAAAATTATGTGAAATGGTTATTAACTCGTGAATGTGTTATCCTTCCATCCCAAGCTGAAAGAGACCTCAAGCAGTGCTGTACTGCTTTTCTTCCCCAAGCCTCTGCCTGAAGCAAGTCTGAGTGCATTCAGGTCATGCACTGCCAGGTATTTCTCTGGCATGCTCTTAATAACTTCCACTGAGGAAAACTTCACAGCTTTTCCCCCGCAGCTTCTTCCAACAATCCATCATCTTTACAGTACATGGGTTTTCCTAATGCTTGATCTGACTAATTTATTTACACCAAGAATGAGAGTACCATAGGCACTGGTCGATACACTTATTATCATCACTGCAGTGGCTTGTAATTAAACTTACTCAACACTTCCCAGTAGAGAACTTGTACTCCATTGAATTTGGAGTATTTGTGTTGAAATTCAGCATCTCAGTCAACTGCCTCAGGGCTAGTTTGAAGAACATTTCAACCGGAGATAATCAGTGATTTCCATGAATGAATGGAGATACAATGTAAATTGCATGCTAGCCAGAGACCTTCCCTTGGAAAAACTCGGCATTGAAACCCTCCCCTGAGACACACACACAGACATACACCCTTGGAGCTTGCAAATATATCCTAGCACCACTTCCATGGAAAAGTACTGAAATTTGGCCAAGCTCTGTGTTTTCATTCCAGCCTTTCCCACCACCACTGATGCTGCAGCCACTTCACATGTGAAGGAAGGTAAAATCCATGGCATCTGAACCCATCTCCCATGGCAGCAGACCCTCACAAGGTACAAACAGCTCAGAAACACACACAGGTTGGCGCAGGGACATGTGTTCCATCCACACTGAGCCTTTCCAGCTGCCAGCAGTGGCCCTGGTCTTGACACACTGAGAACTGGCAATGGAATGAGTTTGAGGGGAAGATGTAACCAGAACAAAATCTCCAAGAACACAGTCTGGGACCTGATACTTTTCACTCTGAGCAAGTCCCCTAGTATTTCAGTGGAACACAGCTGGTTCTTAGTACCTGACTAACAATCTGCTCTTCCATCTCTCCTATGATGCCTCCAGCTCAAGGACAAGTGGCAAGGCAAGGCAGTGAAAAAGCCTATGTTCCTGCTTTGTGTATGGGAATCTGCAAATAAATGGGAGACTGAGTCCAGAGTGCTGTCTCTTCATGGGTATAAATTTTTTTTAATTAATAGATAATCAACCTGAAGGCATAACACTTCAATCTGAAGTTATAAACTCAGTCTCACAGATGCCTGATGTACTATTTTAAACTCTAATTACCTTTCGCCATTGCTTTCCATCACTATGTATAGGATAGACTCACTGGCTCAGTGCCTACAGGGTCATTCCACAAGCGGCAGTGAGCTCTTCACAGCTGGAGCATGGGAAGGGGCATGAATCACATCAGCATTTTTCAAAGGGAACACTTAGGAAGATGTAGTTCTCAATTTGCAGCCACCCAGTGAAAGGGAAACAAACAAAACTTTAAATGGGCTAGCAGCAGCTTTGGGGACAGATAAAAAGATTTAGGAAAAAACCCACCTTTGATCTCCTATGGTGTAATTAACCATAATATAACAACATACAATTAAAGAGATGGAGATAAGCAAGGGCAGAACCCCTACAGAAATCCAGCATCTGGAGATACCATCATGTCTTGCTGTATGAAATGATGTATGACAGTTTGCACCTTAGGGGGGTTCTAGCAAGCATACAGCATGTCAAGAGAGCATAAAGCAAGGATTTGATTAAATTTGGATTGATCTCCAAATATTTTCTTCATTCCTGGTTTTACACTGATGAGTAATTTCATTTTTATGATCATTCCTCTTAGTTCCATCTACACTATATCTGAATCCAACACATTATTTATATATACAGGTCTCTGCACGTATTAAACTCTCCTTTTTCACTTCACTCTTGCCAGGATAGTATTAAATAACAGCAAAGAATCTTATTCAGACTGTGTCGTCCAAGGCAAACGAGGGAGTCCCTTCAGTCTGTCTTTCAAACCGAAACTACCCCAAGTTAAAAAAGTGAAAAGCCTCTAGTGCTTTCCTGCCCAACAGGCCTCTTCACACCGGTGAAATTATTCTGTTGTGCAAATGATTGCAAAAGAGGGGTCTATCACTGTGAGCTTCCCACATGCATCTCATTCCAAAGAATGAGCCAATGAGTGTTTCTATCAAACAGCTCTCACATACACATCCCGGGGCATTTGAGTGTGTGAGGGCTGAAACAAGCACAGCTGTGTCTGGACTTCGGCATTTGCCTGGAGAAACTGGCTGCTCATGGCTTGGGCAGGTGAACTCTTCACTGTGTGAAAAACTGGCTGGATTGTCTGGGTCCAAAGAGTGTTGGTGAATAGAGTTGAATCCAGCTGGCAGCCAGTCCAAAGTGATGCTCTGCAGGGCTCAGTACTGGGGCCAGTCCTGTTTAGTGCCTTTATCAACAGTCTGGACGAGAGGATCGTGGGCTCCCTCAGTCAGGACAATGTAGGAGGTTGAACAAGGCTCAGTGCTGGGTCCTGCCCTTGGGACACAACAACCCCAGACAGGGCCACAGGCTGGTGGAGAATGGCTGGGAAGCTGCCCAGTGGAAAAGGATCTGAAGGTGCTGGTGACAGCAGCTGGACATGAGCCAGCAGTGCTCAGGTGGCCAGGAGGGCCAGTGGCATCTGGCCTGGATCAGCAACAGTGTGGCCAGCACGACCAGGGCAGCGATTGTCCCTCTGTACTCAGCGCTGCTGAGGCCACACCTCGAGTGCTGTGTCCGGTTCCGTATGCCTCAGGACAAGCAGGACATGGAGGTGCTGGAGTGTGTCCAGAGAAGGACAACAAAGAGGAAGGGTCTGGAGCACAAGTCTGATGAGGAGCAGCTGTCAGAGCTGGAGTTGTTTAGCCTGGAGAAAAGGAGGCTCAGGAGGGTCCTTATCACTCTCTACAACTCCCTGAAAGGAGGCTGTAGCCAAGTGGGGGTCAGCCTCTTCTCGAAAGTAAAAAGCCATAGGACAAGGAAGCAACCGCCTCAAGTTGTACCAGGGGAGGTTTAAATTGGATATTAGGAAAAGAATTATTCTCCAAAAGGGCTGTTAAGCACTGGAACAGGCTGTCCAGAATAGTGGTTAAATGACCACTGCTGGAGGTATTTAAAAGCCATGTAGAGGTGGCACTTCGGGACATGGTTGAGTGGTGGACTTGCCAGTGCTGAGTTAATGGTTGCACATGATGATTTTAAAGGTCTTTTCCAGCCTAAAGGATTTGATAACTCTGTTATGTGCATGTTCCTGTTTAGACCATACAGGATTAAACCTCTGCCATCTGCAACAGTCTTGTAAATGTGCAGAGAGCAAGAATGTGCTTCATTCCTGGGGATGTAGGTCTCTTTTAAAATTCACACCACTCAAACCACTTTCTACCAAACAGTTTCAGGAATCTTATCCTTGCTAAAGGCCATGTAATCTTTTACAGACAGATGTTCTGTATTACTCTTTTACTTACTTAATTATTCTAAACACAAATAGGGGAAAAACATCATTTGGTCACTTCAAAAATCCCCAAATGTTCAACCACTTATTTCATAATGTTTTCTTCAATACCAAAATTATTTGTGTGAGCAAGCATGTGAAAAGCTGGAAGAGAAGTTTTTTGGTTCTAATCACTGCAATGTCACTTTAATGGTGGGGAAAAACCTTTACTGAAATCTGTCATATCTTTGCAAGGAAATGTACTCAATCACGTAAAAGGTCTTACATTTTTCAACTCTTTTAGTGTATGCTCCTTATTATAGTGCTGGCATTTTCAGAACAGCCAGATATTCAAGCTCTCAGTTTCACAAACAAGCATCTTGTCAGCTTGGAACTACAGAGGGGAAGCTGCAAAACCAAAACCGCACTCTGCACTACGCTATTTTAAGACACAAAAATCAGAAACCAACATTTTTTCATGATGGGAATTTCTGTTTTCAGAACACACCGGGACTGACCACAGGAACACCTCTTACAGTGAAGCAAAGAGCTATTTTCTACAATTTAAACATAATGTAGGCAAACATGAATTGTACCTTTCATGTAGATAATGAAAGCTCGTCTTTAATAAGTGAGACCAAAAAACATACAAAAAATTATGCAAAGTAGCTTTTTTTTTTTTTGTAAACAGCTGTTAGGTAAGTATTTATGCAAAAATATCCCAAGTTAGGAGGCATCCCTCAGATGCATCAGCAGCTCTGAACATACAGCAAAGGGAGAGCTCTTGGCTGAAAAGGCTGGCATTTCAGAAAACAAGCTGACATTCCCTCAGCCTTGCCTCCCATAGAATGACTAAGCTAAACAAACAGTATCTGTGTGCTGTCAATGTGAAAAATCACTGCTGGTTTATGCACCACGGCTCGCCCAGAACGGTAACATGAAATCAAAAGCCTAAACTTTTCCAATGTACTGCCTCAGACAGAAGTTCCTGGCAGTGATGGAAGACATTGAGAAGAGCAGCTGAAACAAATCTACTTCATTATGTGCTTGTTGGGGTTTTTTTTTTCCCCAATGATTGCTGTGTAGCAGAAATAGCCCTATAAATCAAATGATGATATATATCTGAGGGCTGTAACTTACACACAACAATGCCAGTTTGGGCAGGACCAGCCAAGAAAAACTCCCTTGGACTCCTCTGGCTTTCAAACCACTTTTCTCAGGAGGCAAATCAAAGAAGAACCAACCAAGAAGCTCAGTGCAGAACACAAGGTGGCGGATCACATGAACCAATTTCATAAATAGTACCACATAGGTATTGTGTAAGATACACATGACCCTGTGTCTTTTACCTTTTGGTACCTTGAGTCAGGCCTAAGGAGGTTGTTACCAAGCAGAGGAAAATATTAAATTGCCTTTCTGTTTCAAATGACCAAGAAAACCTCTGCTGGGACTGGTGCAAGTAATGTCATTTGCTAACAAAAACCCACTATCACCTGACCTGGAGCCTAGGAGTGGTTTTGCTGCAACACAGCTAGGAAAATTAGTCTGTGAGCTGACAAACAAGAAATGTGAACACCAGACATCCACAGCAGTATGTGGCACATATTACATTCTAAAATAGTCACAGAATGTTCAAAACTCCCAATATATTTCAAACATTACTTCCAGTCCAGGATTTCTACATTTCCATCACAGACACTGTTATGAGTCTTTGCCTGTGGAGCTCTCCAGGTGACTAACTGATTTTATGAACCAGTTATCCTCAGCAGTCTGACACAGCTCTTCAGATATATTTGGCTGCAAGATGCAATTGTTCCCTCCCTACTGTCACTCCCAAGTCTCCAGATTATATTTTCTGCTTTCTGTCCTTTTGACCTTCTGCTGCCTATGTTATATTAAGTCCAGACTATGACATGAAACTCCCTGTGGCAAGAGCTCTCACTGCATCTCTCAGGCGCAGACTGTAATTTCTCTGCAGGACAGACACCAGTAAAAGTTATGACACCAATTACTGGGCAGTAATACTCACACAGCATTAGAAACCCCTGGCTTGTGAAAGTCTTAAAAGTGCCTGCTACAGCAAATTACTTGCTTTATGTATTTTCCCATTAGCAACACATGAATTGTTAAACAGACCCCTTTTGGTGCCCTGCTTGCTTTGTGGCTGCAAGCATTTTCTTTCCAGTGGATGATGTGGCTTTTTGAGTTGGTTTGGATGAGGTGCCAAAGGAAGGCGCCATTCATTCAGCATAACGGAATACTTGTTTCACTTATCTCATGCCAAACACAAAGCAACTTCATTTTGGTCCTGCATCAGGACCAACTCTCCACTTGCCAACAGCAATGAACTGACAGTACTCTGGGATTGCTTTTCTCTACATGTTCATCTTCTGCAAGAAAAAAATCTAAAACTAGTAAGAGCACTCAGCAGCAACATCATGGAGTCTGCTGCCAAGGCATACAATGAGAAGACAGTCAAACTTGGTGATCTTCCCAGAAGTATTAAAATTATGTTTGACAATTTTCAACAGCCTGAAATTGTTTGCATCTAATAAACAACTGTGCATCCTCCTAGTTCCAAGTGCTACCAGCTCTAACCTATCTTCCCGTCCCTTCGAACACGCAACTCTTTCAAAAACATTCAAATATGAACTATCCTAACTGACATGTACTGCATCCCTTCCATTTTTTCATATATAAACACACAGATACATGTCCACATATGTATCTGGAGACACACACACCCCCTAAATAGAAGACACGAAGAGAGGTACCAGCATTTACTCAAGTTCAGGAGGGTGTGTTGTCCCACAACAGCTGTTTGTTTCCAAGGCAGCTACGAGTACATGCTCTCGGGACTTGTGGCTGTCAGCTTCAGTGAGACAGACCCCCAGGTCACATCATTTGGCATGGCTCACAATGCCTGGCTCCTGCAGAACTGCCCTCCATCAACACCGGTTGAGCAGTTTTAAGCACCTTACAGAAGCTTACAGAGGTAAATGTCAACTATTTTTCAGCTGTAGTTTTGTCGGTGTCTTATGTCTCCCACTCAGTTTCTCATTCCACAGGAATTAGGCTGAATTCAAGTATCCATGGAGCTGAGCTATCTACACACATTCCAAGAGGTGGCTTACATTCCAGATGAGCAGAACTGAGGAAGAAAAACCTGATTTGCTGAGTACCTGCACTTATTTTGTGACAAGTTTTGTCCATCAAAACCAGGAACACTGAGCAAAGGAAATGTATTTGAAGAGCTGCTTTCACAACAGGCCCATCAATTAAATGGATGTAAATTATTTATGTCCTCATCCTGCAAAGACTGATAGTCTCAAGGCAGGACACCTGCTCCTGAAAAGGAGCACAAATATACACGTGCACTGCTCAACGAATGCAAAGATGCTCAAAGTAGCAGGACTCTCAGATGTGCAACAAAATGTCAAGCACATCATCTTCACCCATTCCTCAGAAGCCAAAGCAATGCTGCAAGCACCAAGAGACAGCTGCCTATTAGGCTGCAACCAGAAATACCTTCTGCTAAAGCTCAAAATGTACTGTTTATATTTATCTTTGGCTGAAATTCATCTTCTCTCCCATAGCTCACGCTGTATTTCAATGTACACAGAAGATGTTTGTCTCAGCTAAGATCACATCCCCATAAATTTTGAGACAAGCTATTTACATAAAAAGAAGGCCTTTTAGTATTCTCCTGGTTACAACTATTTGGAAAGATCAAAAAGACTTTGGTAGTCAAATTTAAATTAATATTTCCTAAAAGTGACTCAATGTCAGAGAGCTGCACATCTTTGGAGGTCTCCTCCTCTTTGTGAAAGTGATTAAAGATTTAATATCTCTGCTTCTGCCAGCTGCAGTTCATCTAATGCAGACCACTGGGACTGGTTTAAACATATTTGGCTTTGGGTTTTTTATTAATGTGCTATTTACAAAACTGTACTTAGCATTGCATCAGCATTTCAATGCTAAGGACTCATTTTCTAGAATCTGGAATGTGTTTTACCTGGTGCAAATAACATTCTTCCCTGCTTGAAACTTAGCAAAGAAATATCCAGTAACAAAAATACAGTTTGTGTCCTGCTTGCTTTTGCTCAGAAGAGAAACTAAGTTTTTTGCTTCCGATGTGCTCAGTTCATTTTCACACATTTATTTTTGTTGCCACAATAAGGACATGTTTTGACAGGAGAACGTTGTCTTCTGTTTTTCTTGTGTACCACAGTAGGGACCATATTCAACAAGCTATTTACATTCCTTATTTACCATTGGTTTCATTAGAACAGGTCTGTGTTTTATTGGCTTTCCCATTTATTCCACCAAGAATTAAGAACTGAAATAAGTCTCTTTCATCTGGCCTGAACTATCTGCTCCATCACCCCTTCTTAAATCAGAAAATTCTTCTCCCAGCTCTTAATTGTTCTCCTCTCCTATTCCCAGTTAGCAAATTTAACTCTGAACTCAACATGGTTGTCTCTGCGAAAAAAAGGAGAGATCGATCTACATTAACCATGTTTTACAAGCACATTTGGAGATTCTTCTCCTGGGATCTGCCAGAGTAAGACAAAGAGTTAATTTGAAACACATTATCTCATTATTCATGGTAGAGGAATGGGAGCTACTGGCAAGATGCCAAGTCATTACCTATTTCGTGTCTGGATTGACAAACAGGCAGCTGTTTTAAACTTTTAGCTGGTCTGTCCATGGAGAGTTTTAGGTTGTTGTTTTGTTGGTTTTTTTTAAATAGGTATTCTGAGAGTGCAACTCCTTGGCTGGTATGTGAAAGGGGCTTCCAGCAGGCAAAATAATACATAAAACAGTACATAAAAATCTGTGACTGGCAGTTTTTCGGCATAATAGAGGGGTAGCATAGGTGTCAGACAAAAGCCATGTCTGTGACATGGAGAATGCTGCTGACAGAAGCAATAAGTGAATAATTTAGATACAATTACTGTCCTCGAGGTCATGATTTGTGCTGCTGTCGTGGTCTGTCCAGGCCACAGAGTGTCTGGCTCATCTGCCAACGCTGTCCTGAAAAGACAGCAGTGAGACAATTTATCCTGATTTAAGAGGCAAGATGATGCTTGGTTTATTACACTACAAATTCTTAGCATGGAGCCCTGAAACCACTCTCCACCACCAGCATCAATAGGCAGCAAACTATAAACAAGCAAATTATAGGTGTTGTTACTGATACTTGCCCCTCAAAGAGATACTGTCTGGGTATAACCTACGGAAGAGAGCATACTTGTCAAGACCAAACCAAAGAAGGGAGCCCCACAGCCTGAGGTTCAGGACATTTGGGAAGTCTGCAGGAGAGCTGCTCTGTGTCAGGAAACTCTACATCACTTCACAGCAAGCCTGGGCTTGACAATACTTTGTTGAGATTCATGGCCACAGCTCTGCTTTCTGAAGTAACAGGAACTCATGGGATTAAGCTAAGCATCCTATTCCAGATAAGCAAAATTGTTCAGAGCTCTGTGCTAGAAACATAGCTCCTGTTTCCCCTACAAGTTCTTCCTAAAGAGCAGTTTTTCCTACCTTGAAGCACCACCAGCATGCTGAGGACAAAGGATCCATGTGTCAGCGGTGCTTTTGAAACAGATACCAGGGTACCACAGCACTTAGCAAGAGAAACTTGCCCAGAATATGTAGCTGGTTGGCCAACATCATTTTCTGTGCTCCTGCTGGAGAAGTCACAAGACAAGAACTGCTGCATACTCAGGAGTCAAACCATGAAACTCATGAGGCCAACTTGAAAAAAATGACCAAACAAAAAACAACAAAACATCACACCATGAGATTTTTAAAATATAATTTTTCTGTTCTTTTATTTCCTTCCTGGTTCTCAAATGGGATATACAAGATATGCAAGATGTTCCAACACTTTCAGGTCACATTTCTGGCCAATCCCCTGGTTCCCAGAACTGGGGCCTAAAGGAAGGTATCATCTACCCCAGGTCTAATATGGCAGAGAAAGGAAAGCAAGAACTCAGCAAGACAACCACCCAAGACAAGAGCATAAGGCTGGTTCTGGGTCTGTTTAAATCAGCTGGAATTGTACTGCAGATTGCAAGGGAAGCCTCCATGTCCCGTGTTCCCAAAAACTCAAGGGAGGGAAAGCCTGAGCAGACACCACTCTGGCTTTTCTCCAGTCCTTGTCAAAACAGAAAAAAAGCAGCTTAAGAAAAACCATCAGCTTTACAGTGGTGTATCTGAGAATGTCACACTAACAGAGGAACTGTGCCCTTGTCTTACAGTCACACTAACAGTGACTGTGCCCTGGCTTTGAAGAATTTCCTTGGAGCAGCTTAAGAAGTATTTTTAGGCTGAGATACTAGATTTTTTACTGCAGCTACTGATGCATGTTACCTTCTGCTGTTTCTGTTACAGGTCCATTACCCCCAGGAAAATGCAGGGCAGGGGGCAGCACCTTTCACAACTGCGGCAGCAAGATTGTCCAGAGCTCATCCATCAATGTCCAGAATATACAGCTCAGTAAAACACTCAGGAAGATGACTACACTGGGTAAGAGAAGACACCAATCACTATTTTAAACAGCCCAGGGGAGTTCAAAGGGTCAAAGGTGTTTCATTCTTGAACACATCGTCATTTAACAGCATTTTCAAGGGCTCATTTCAGAACCATCTACATTGCAATTCCAAATTATATGCAGAATGATTTGCAGCAATGACTGAACTTTCATGAAAGAGAGGCTGGGGTGGATTTTTACCTCTAAATATGGAATGCCAAAACAGCTAGGATGGTCTGAAAGGCTGGTAAGTAAATGCTTATGGTTCAGACACCAAGATTTAGGAGCATATTTATGAAAATTGGCCTTATACACTCTTTCTATGGGAATATGCTCACCTTGGTCCCTTCTTTCTGAATCATCAATCACCTCCTGCACACAATGGCTCAGAAGCACCTGCCAGTCACTGATCTGAGCTACCTTCCTACCCAACCAACTGCAGAGATTGTTAGAGTGGGCCTGATGCACCCTAACTCTAAATCTGACCCCAGCTTTCAGCCGTCCACGGAGACCCTATCCAAAGCATCCCAAGGTGGGAATGCAAGCCCAGGACAGGCTTTGGCGCTGGGATGCAGGCATCCTCACCCAAAGACAGGGTTCAACAGTGAGCTGCTCCCAAGAGGGATAATGTTTGCTTATCACTGGGAGGGAAGACACCTCTGACCTCTTTTGTTATCATCAACAGGCACAGTGTGCTGATTCAGGAAGTTTTAACCTTCCTAAAATAAATTGATGGTTTTGTAGGGCCTGTTTTAATGTGCATAGGTGCCAGTTCAGAAAAAAGTCAATGGAGGGGCAACTGGGCCTCACCTGAGTGTGATGTGAACCTACACCCCAAGTATTGATGTTATTTGGCATCTCTCCACAACAGATGGGATGGATGGATGGATGGATGGATGGATGGATGGATGGATGGATGGACAACAGACAGTTTTATTTCTTTGCCTATGAGTAACAGCTCTTCTACACATGCACCAGTGCGATGCACCAATGTCTCCTTCTTTAGATATGGGTAAGACAGATCCCACAGGCATGTGAGCTTACAGACATACAGAAGTGCTTAGGGGTTTCAATAATTAGTTTTAAATAAACCACAAAATTTGAAAGAGAAACACTAACACTTCTTTGAATACAGCTAGCAGTTTTTCCTGATATTAAGAGCCATTTATACTCTTCAGTTTGAGGAAAAAAGAAGGGGTCATTTTGGTTGTAAAAGAGATGAAAAGCGCCTAGCAACTTGGATGTCCCAGTGGAGAGAATGCAAGAGATTCCACTTTCCAAGAGCTCAGCAGCCACATTTTGCAAGCCAGGATCTCCAGCACTTTCAAGTGGCATATCAAAGATATAACCTGAAATCAGGACTGACACTTGAAAAACTCTGACCACTCCACATCTGTGAAATCTTTTCAGCTCATGTCCAGAAATCAATTTACACATTGGATTTCCTAGAATATGCTCAGTGAAAGAAGCCATATATGTGGAGGGGGATTACAATGCAGTGTTCCTGATAGAGCTGTAATCAAACTGAAACCAAGGAGAGGGAACACTGAAGGCTTAGGACAGAGACTAACTATCATTACTGCATGTAAACCTGATGAAAAGGAGATGGGGAACTGGGGAAAATAAATCTTGAGACCAGTAGTTCAAAACAAAATGTCCTCAGCTGAAAATAAAGATGACATTTTCAGAAATGTCTAAGGACAGTTTTGTTTCATTTAACAGAAGAATGCAGTATCCAAAAATATCTCTGAAATAAAAACTAAAATAATTAAGGATATCTGTTAATACTATATATTCAGTAAACATTTTTGAATTTTCAATATATTATGAATATTCTTACAGTAAGAATGTAAAAATAACATGAAACAATGTCTAACTTTGAAAAACAAACAAAAGAAAAGCCCCAAATCTCTACCACATAAATGCTAGCACAAAAGGATCTAGAGAAGCATCTTCCTCATTCACTGCAGTGTTTTAGAATTTCATAGACTCAGTTTATACTGCCTTTCTAGGGCAGCAGTTCAGCGATCCAATCCAGCCTACAGAGACTAAACTGTACACCAGGGGTTTGTAGAGCAGGACTGCTTGCTTGCATCAGGATGTAAAACCAACAGCAGCCAAAGCCTTCGGCATGTGAAGAGTTCTGGGATATCATCATTGCTACACACATAGTTTGGGGCTCTTGGGTTCAGTGTATTCTGTCATGAGGCATAAAACACTGCAACAAGCAGGAAACTTGGAGAAGTTAAATTAGCTTTGATTTACTTTCTTTTCATATGCCCAAGTCAGAACACCTACCGTTCTTCCTAGTACTTCCTGCCAAATTTTAAAAGCACAAGCATGTAACAAAAAGAGCACTCTAGTAACCTCTGCTGCACTAATCAACATCAAAGCTAATGATTCTCAGCTAATACCACACTTCTGTTGGTGTTGGCCTGATTATTATAGTGTGATGATCTTTAAAAGCAAAGGGGACTTCAGGAAAATTATCAGGAATTGCCTTATATAATTTTTCCCAGGTGATAAGAGAGAATCACGCAAGGATCTGGCACAGCTCAATCACTCAACGTGGAAAAATAAAAGGAAGTTTTGTCAGTGGCTTCAGCAGCTGTGAGACCAAGGTGCAGGTGAACTCAAACGATGTGGAAAGGCAGACCGGGCAGTAAAGGTGACACTGCACCTAAACCCAGAATGTGATGGTCAGATCTCCATATCCAACTCCAGAGCTGAACACAACCAGCCTGGTTTTCCAGGGTCTGAGCAGCCACAGGTTTCACCAACTCCAACAGCAATTTCAACAGTCCTCACTTCTGAAAGCAAACAGCTTTCACACAAGTGTCTAAAGGACATCTCAGCCCAGGCACTGAGCATCCTGAATTTCCATTTTCCTATTGAAAAGTTCAGAGACTGGAGTTATATAATAATAAATACATTCATAAAATGATAAGGTGTCTCTATTGTACTATTTACTTCATTGTGAAAACTCCTTTCCATTTTCCATTTAAAGGGTTTCAGTGTATTTTCCCATGTGAAACATGAATATGTGTCACATCAGCTTTTATTTAAGAAAATACAGGCTTCTAGCTCTCATAATAACAGAAATATGAGAAGTGAACACTTATCAAAAAGTCCAACAACAAACCAGGAGAACTGACTGACAAAGCAGCTCAGGTGCTGAGGAAGCCTCAAGCATGTTTTTCCCACTAGTGCTGGCAATTCAATATATATTGTGCTTGAACCTGTAAAAAATACCAACCAAAATGTTACAACTTGAAATAATAATAGAGGCAAAAAAGAATGCCCTGTGTGCTGAAATGCCATTTACCTGCCTGCTAACTGCCCTATTTGGGTACCATTTCAAAGACTCCATGTTACAACGGCTGAGATGAAAAGATATTTAGCTCCTTACAGCACTCATTGGTTTCAGCTACTTCTAGAAATTGAGAGAACTAGGTTAGCATTTGCATTTCTGCATACCTCCAAGGGATGAAAACAAGCTGATAAGTTGTAATGGCACAGAGAAATCGATGTGAAAAGCCATAAACTGTCCTCATAGTGCCAGTGTGAGCTCTGCACAAAGTTCAAACCCATCATGACCAAAAGATAGAAGGTCTTATCAGATGGAGCTGGGTAAAACAGGAAAGAAATAAGTCATACCTAGAGGAACTGACCTGAATGAGGAAACAGCAGCACTGAATTTTTCTTTAATATGACTGCTCAGATTTAGAGCAATGAAGAGACTTTTATGAACATTTTAAGTTCTATATAAAGCTTTTTTGTCTTGCCAGAACAAAACTACGGGGTGTAATTCTTGTTTACAGCAGCAATTGCTTTCCACTTATCTGTGTAAAGAGACAGAAATGTAATTTTCCAAATCTGAAGATCCTTTTGCCTTGCCAGAACAACAAAAAACATTACAAGTGTGAGATGTTTGTCTGGGTATTTTTTCTCCTTTTAAAGAGAATTGATGTTAAAATAAAATGTGCAAATAGGCAAGAGACACATAGCTAGTCTCTTGATATTCTTTATAGCAGGAATTAATCTGAAAGCTGTTTCAAGTAACTAACAAAACCCATACCCATTAAAACCTACACACATGTCATTGCAAGAGAAACACAAACAAACTGGGGAGGTCCTTACAGTGGAGCCTTTTCAGAGTCTGAAATTTCGATGATCATAGGAGGACTTCTGGTACAAATAGGAAAAAACACCGATAAAAATTCAGGATTAGATGGTGTTCATTTCCAAATTTAAGGACACATAGTTGAGGTAGCCTTTAATAAAGCACAACAGATACCCAGATAAATACAAACTCCTTGCAGAGTCAGTACAGCTGGCTGTAAGGGAGCAGCTGCCTTTCCAGCCTCTTGGAGTTCACACAAAATGTCAGCAGCCAGGTGAATAAAAGTGATTTATCTCACATAATCTGGATTTCAAGAAGAGTTGTGATAAAGATCTTCATCTTGAGTTCTCAAAAGCTAGAAGCTTCAGGATAAGAAGAGGAATGTTTCTGAACAGAAAAAGAATCATTCAGAAGTTAGAAAACAGGATAGAACTAAAGATTCAGGTCCCAGTGAAAGGAGGTCATCAGTGAAGTTCATTAGGAACCCACACTGGAATAGGGAAGACAGCATTATAAATTCACAGCTAATTCACACATTGAATTCTACATGAAGCCCTGGTCCTTTCACCTCAAACAAGATAAATTAGAGCTGGAATTTGCCCATGGAAAGGCAGCAAGAATGATTAAAAGTCAGTCAAAGGAATGACTGAATAGTCTGGGACCCATTAGTCTGGAAAACACCTGACCTGGGAGGAAAAAGTTCTGTAAAAGGATGACTGGCATCAGTGTGGTTAGTGCCTGACTGCTTGGTGTCTTCTCCAAAGCAGGACCTTGAATTTACTAAATGAGCTAACAGCACCTCTGCTCTTCACTCGGGCAGGGTCACCCTGTGAAAGGACACTGTGAGTTCAAGGAGTTTACACAGGCTCAGGAGACTGAATCAGAAAAATGAGTTTTCTTGTTAAGCAGAACACAGGATACAAAAACTGGTCTCTGGGTATCAGTCAAAGGCTTTAAATTTTATCATGTTGCAGATGGGCAGGTGAAGCTGTTCAGGGGTTACTGCAATATACAGACGTGCCAATAATGTCTCCTGCAGCAGAGTAAAAAGATCCCTACACTGAAGATGCTGCATTCACTTTTACCTTCAATTTAAATCTCTCCCTTGCATCTATGAATACAAAATCAGAATGTACACAGAATTCAATTGGAAATCTTTCTACAACATTGCATTAGGGAACCACCTGACGTTCATCCTGCAGTAACTACCTGCAAGATGAGCAAACAGCTCAACAGAACAGCAGATGTTGCAGAATTATTGCTCATCTCCTGGTTTATCACATTTCCACTACCAGGAAATCACAGCTTTGCCCAGTGTCATTTGAAAGCTGAAGTAGGCGCTTGCCATAAATGCTGGTCACATTTCTCCAGCTTCATTACAGGCTCCTTGCTGGGCTGGAAGCAGAAAGCTCATTAAACATGACTTGTAGGTCTAACAGTTAACATACAGAACAATGAGAGAAGTCTACATTAGCTCGGTCCAGAAGGTGGCTGCACTTAATTGCTTCATTCAAAGACTCGTTCCTTTGTGAAGAATGGTGGAGAATTGCTGATCATTATTGCCAATTTGCTGGGACACTTAAAACATCAATCTCCTTACACAGAAAGCATTTGCTGAAATTATCACCATTTACATTGCCTGATGAGCTTTTGCTCCTTTTTGCAATTTGGAAGTAGGCCACCCCACTAATAGATTCTCAGACAGGTTTAAGCAGGAAGGTATTAGTATGTCCCTGCTAGTAATAACAGGGTCATGGCAGAAGTACCAGTGAGCCTGCTGAAAGGCAATCACAAAAGTATCTATAATCTTTGTGCAAAATTAAATTGCAGCCATGGAAATGAAAATCAGTACTGGTTTGTTGGTTAATGAACGGCTGAGGTCTTACAGACTAGTTCTAATTTTAATGAATTGAGAATAAAAATGCCAGTCAAGTAGATATTTAACCCTAAAATAGAAAAAATATGGTTCTCTGATTGCTGCTGAATTAGGCTGGGGATGGAGTTCATGGCATAAAGATGACACATTTTGGTCCAGATCTATGCAATCTTATGCCAGGTACCTCGGCAAAGAACTGCCCTTAAGGGATGCTTGGTGACCAGTAACAGCCCTCTCCTTACCCTTCACACCTCACTAAAAGGCCTGAGGTTTAGGGAAGAGCTCTGGTCCTCTGCTCCTTTACCTGACCTACTCCAAATCCCTCCTCAGCATGGCAGTTGCTGATAACAACAAACCAGTCACACTCACAGCTGCATCCTCAACAGCAGTCACTGCAGCACAGAGCCACTGGTGTCAAACAAAACGGAGAGATTCTTCATGAAGAATCACTTCTGCCATTTATCACTGCATTGAAATGCCTTAGAGCCCTAAAGGCAACCATAGCTCCTTCCCATGTCCCACCTACTGATGTTAAGGCCATAAGCAGGAACATCATGATACAGAAACAAGGAATGAAGACACAGGAGGTAATGGTTTAGGTGGCTATTCTCCCAAATCCTGACTAAGCATTCTTCAGCACACTGAAATCATTAATACCTTGTTCCCATGGCAGCAGCTCATTTTAGAGCAGTTTAATTCCACCCAAGACTAACATGCAATGCTGGAAATGATTCAAGTACCTACTACCAACTTCCTCCCCCAGATCCATAGCACGTGAGACAAGAGTCAAAGCTTATTTCAGTGGGATTTTTTGGCTAAACTTCTGTGTTCAAAAAGGAACATAAATCCCCGTCACAAGACCTGTACCAGGTCAAAATGAAGACAATTCCATTAAAATGAAGACCATTTTGGAAGGAAAGGAAGGTGCAGCACAGGGTGCTGCTCGCCTGGCACAGCTCTTGCACAAGACAGCAGATTGTGAGGGCTCAAAATCTTTTAATGAGAGAGTGAAGGAGGCTTGAGTAATCAATAAAGTAACCAATGATAACGCAACACCTTTGATCTGCCTTTGCTTACTCAAATATCAGCTCCTTAAAAATGTAGGAATAAAGAAATACAGTAACCAGGCACACCTACAAGTAGACAGACTCCTGGAGTTACACATTTACTAGTGCTCTAGTACTGAAACACATAGGGCAAATTAAGTAACTGCTAAGTTGCAGGCACCTTTTAAAATGTGCTTTTAGCCAGCTGTGGAGAGCTGTGAATTCCCTTATGGTTTAGATGTTAAACCTGAAGACATAAAGGACTTCAACTACTAAGTAGTTAACTGCCAGCCAATTTCAAAACAAAATAATTAACACACATATAAGACAATATTTGTCTTGCAGTAAGTTATATGCCACATTGTTTCTCACCAACCTGTTCATTTCCAACCCCCTCCTACCCAAAAAAGCCAGAAATAGCTCTCTGATTCCTAAAACGTCCCAGCTCCAGCCATTCGGTAACTCAAAGCAGTCTAAGAGCTAAGACAGCCCCGTCAGCTACAGTACTTACAAAGGTATACACTAATCCAGCTTGCATTAGGGAAATTATCTCTGCTCCAACCTTTTTTGCCATCTTCTGCTCAGGAAATATGTCTCCCTGCCAGGCAGCACCTGCATGTCACTAGAAATATGAAGACACAAAATGAACCAGGAAACCAGTACGTTAAGCAAAGAAACAGGCCTGGGTGGGATGAAGTGACACAGTCTTGAGAAGTAAAATTAAGTCTAGTCCCACATCAAGCCTGGCTGGAGGCTTCTGTTCCCAACTTTTCACTGGGACTGCTGTCACCTAGGGCCATCACCATGGCAAGTAATGAAGGCGTAAAAGAAGAAAAGTCAAGTGCCCAGCACGGCTGGGTCCAAGGATGCTGTGCAGTCTCATGCACAGCCAACAAGCCAATTAGCTATTCTGAACAGTCACACTAAAAAATGACTTCTGTAGACCTTCTGTTCTGTTTGAAGGCAGAGAGACCTAAATTTGGATCTGCATGCTAAGCCTGGCACATCTCTGAAATAAGCTCACCAGCAGCAGCAGCAACAGAAAGCCAAGCGTAGGAGCCAGCAAAAAACCAGAAGCGCAAGCTGTACAGTTCCAAGGTAGAACAGACATCTTGCTGGCAGGAGAAATACCCTGTTGTTCCAAAAAAAGACCAAAAAAAAAAAAAAAAAAAAAAAGGAAAAATACATCCCAAAACAAAACAACAAACAAAACAAACTCAACCTCCCAAGCTTTAGGCACCCTCCTATTGAGACTGATTATGCAAAAGCTGGTTTTCTTCCAAGGACACCACCAGACGTAGGTGGACAGATCCCACTGGTACAGGCAGGGTTGCTGAGAAGGCATTTAAGATCAGGATGATAACATTTAAACCCTCCATTCCCACAGGAGGGGAAATTCCCATACTTTGTGCTTGCTGGGACACATTCAGCTTTCCCTCTGCTGTACTCTCAAAGTGTCTCAAACTCACTGCTACTTGTTTTCGTGGCACACTGAACGTGTTAGGCACGTTTGGGCCCCACCAGCTAAACCACAACCTCATCAACTGAGAGGGCACTAAAGGGTAGAAGAAAATATAAATCTGCAGACAGTTTGCTGGGCTCACAATGTCAGCTCACCATTTAACATTTTGTCCACAGTTACTCCACGGCCCTTCTCAGTAGGGCTGCACAAAAACCAGCCTGGCTAATGCTACCATCCAGTTCAGCCTACGACAAAGGCTCAAAAAATAATACAATTTAATTCCCTTAAGGTCAGTAATGCTGCCTCTTGTACAACGATTGCAGCAGACTTAGGCCAAGTGGAGTAACATGAGCTGCACCAACTGTTGCAGACATGCTGGAAGATGCGGAAGCCTGCAGGGTCTCAACCAAGCCAAGGACTTACAAGAGGCTCAGGCCCAGTCTTAATTCAAAGGAGTGTACATTTGACTAATGTTTGTCATGCAAACTTCTTAGCCAGGATTTCCCAACTGCTGTTTAAAGAAACCTCTTGCGGCCAGTGACTGGTGAAATTGGCTGTAGTCCTGCAAACAATAGCAAAACCCATTCTATGCTGCAAAAGTACTGCAAATATTTCTCAGAGGCAGCAAAAACAAAAACACTTTGATAATTTCGGGTTTACTGGGGAAAACAACAATTCCTAGCCATTACAATTTCTTTTTCCCACAGGTTCAAACCTTTGCCATTTCAAAACAAGCTGGTGTGATTGTCATTGATACATTTTATGTGAATGCTTCCCTGCTGCTTTGTTCTGTCCCTTCTAGCAATCATAAAGTAAGCCCTTACATTCCTAAGACAACAAATACCCATCTTTAATAAACTAATGGTCTGTGTAACATCAATCACAATGAAGCTTTGATGCTAGATTAGAAGCTCTAGGTATTATCATATGAGTAAATAACAATTTTTTAGCCAGGATAATAACAAGAAGCCTAGATAAGCAAGCCCTAGCAAACAGCTGCAGTGGGCAATTGCTTGGCAGAAAAAGAAGCACACAAAAATGAAAAATAAACCCAAAAGAACAAGACTGAAATAGAGAACTTCCTCTTGAATATTCTATTAGAACTGACAAAAGACTCAAAACTCTCTGAACAGAGTCTCTTTGTATATTATATTTCCTAATATCATCTTCTAATAGCTGATTAGACCCTGCAGCCCAGCAAGCCAAGGCAGCCCTGCTATCTGATCTCTGTGCTCACAGATACCCAGACTGTTCTCTCGGGTACATAGGCTGCCTTGCTGGATAAACCAGAGCATAAATCACAGAAATGAACTGAGCATCACATTCCCTGTTGCTTGGCTTTTCACTTGTATTTGTAGAAAACCACACAGGACAGCAAAATATTTTCCTAGGTAGGAGGCATTTATGCAGTTTGGAACAAGTGAAGTTAAAGGCCAGAAAACCACCACCCAGCCATCCTTGCTGCTGAGCGCTTGTTGGGGCACAATCATCTGACCCCATCTCCTTCATCTGTAGTAGGAGTTCTGCTACTGATTTTCAAGGGAGGCATCTCAGGGTCTCATTTAACATACCCAGAAGTTCACATTAAATAGCTAAATCTACAGCAGATTACCTGAAATCAGGATTGTTACAGGTGGGTTTTGCTGAGGTAGCAGGAGCCCATGAGCAGAGAGGGTCACAGAATCACAGAATCAACTAAGTTGGAAGAGATCTTTGAGATCATCCATGACCAAACACCACCCTGTCAACCAGACCACGGCACTAAGTGCCATACCCAGTCTTTTCTTAACCACATCCAGGGACGGTGACTCCACCACCTCCCTGGGCAGCCCATTCCAATGCCCAACTACTCTTTCTGTGAAGAACTTTTTCCTAATGTCCAACCTAAACTTCCCTTGGAGAAGCTTAAGACTCTGCCCTCTTGTCCTGTTGCTGGTTGTCTGGGAGAAGAGCCTGACCTCCTTTCAGGCAGTAATTCTTCCAGCTGCCCCTACAATGAGAAAAGGAAATACCAAACTCGAACGGATTTCTTCGAGCGGCAAGACACAGTAGTGTGTGAACTAGCAGGCTAAGTGTTCAACAAAATGAAGAGTAGCAAGAGAGAGCATTTTGGTCTGGAAGCATATGGACTGCTTGGAATTAATATGCTGGCTGGCACTCACCAACTATGATCAAAGGTGTATCTTAAAGCTCACCATAGCAACTCCATGATCCAACCACTCACTGCCTATTTCCGAGAACAACAGAGGAGGAAAAGAAATAAAGAAGCTACATCATTACTAAACGCATTTCTGTATTTCTGCTCTCATTTAACAGAGCTAGTGCAGATATGAGAAGGATGCAGGGAAGAACATTGTTCACTCAGAAATTTCCCAACTAGTATTTGTATTTCGGATCCATCTGGAGATTGGATTGAGCTGCAAAAGAGGAGGGAGATGACAGAGGAGAGGCCAAATCACACTGCCTTCCAGCTTGCAATTGTAGAAAGGTCAGAGCTTTCAGCTCATATACCTGACAGACTCAGCAGTGCAGCTCTAGATTTCCAAGGCCCCCATTAACCATTTCCCCTTGAGCTCCATGGTAGACAGCTCCATATTGTGTGATCTTAGGGGAGAGGGAATTCAATTCTTATCATGTATCTTCCAGGGGGACTTTTCCCATTGACACACCAGGAGGTGCCTTGGCAGCTGACCACAAACCCTGTCACTGCTACAGATCTGTCACAGCCTAGAGAAGCAGATAGGGTCAGCTCAGAAATGCACCTTTGGGCTCCTGGGGGAGTGCCCACACTCAGGACATCAGTGTGACTGGGGAAAGGGCTGACAGCTTCACTTTATTTTGTTTAAACCCATGCATCTGCTGAAATAGCACCTTGTTTCCCAAACTCTTCCATCTCCAAGGCTTAGGAGAGGCAGTCTTTATTGCCAGTGCCTGGCCCTAACAACAGGTTAGGGTTGCCCCATCCCACACCTATCTTTGCCAGCTGTTTGCTGGCAAAATTCAGACTCTAATTTTCCACATTGTAATTCTGGAAAGTCAACCAAGATCTCCAAGAATTCTGCTGCCAATAGGCAGGCACCTGAATAATATGTAGAAGTATTTATTACCAACCAAGTCTGCCTGGGACAATAGGGCATGTTCATATTCCAAATCTGGCACTGACAGTGGGAAAAACCAACATCATTTTCAACATTTAGCTACAAAGATATTGCTTTCTAGCACCTATTTGTACTTAACATTAAATCAACTTTGGGATCCATATTTAAAATGGATTCTTAATAGTGTCTGACTGAATAACAACAACCAGACTGTAGAAAACAGCTTTGTCTCTTAATTCCATTTGTGCCTCACAGAGGATGGGGCATCTAGCCAGATGGAGCAAAGCCTGCAGTACATTTTCCTGGGAGTTGTGCAAGGATAAGTCAACAAACAACAACTTCGACTACACCAGCCTGCTCTAGCCCAACAGTAATAACTTTCTACTAGTTAGCTGCCAAAATTTAAAAAAATTAAAACTATTTAAAAGGGAAAAAAACAGATGAGCATATTAAAGAAAAAAATATCAGAATGTGTCCTCACAGCACCCTATTAGTTGCAGTCTTATTTGCATAACACATAGAGTGCTGAAGAGGAGCTCCATCTTTACTCCTCAGGAGTTCAGTGACAAGACTTTCTGTGTAAATTTGCCCGTGTAGATTCAGCTACAGGATGTGTTGAGGTTATCAGTCGGTGTCCCTGGTTGCCCCAGTGAAATTTAAAACAGGTTCACTCAACATTATGAAAACAAAGAAACTCAAGCTGCTGGTAAAACAACCTTTTCAGGTGACAGCTGTGAGCTGCCTCTGGTCCGTATGACATTTTACAATAAGGACTCTATCAGCAGACAGCTGCAGCACAAAAAGATGATTTTGGAATTGAGGTCAGCTAGAGTTGTTCCACTAACACCTACACAACTCTCTGCCCCAAAAAACCCCTTATCTCACAGGTCCCATGAAATGTGGGACAGTAACACCCTTCCCCATGTCCCAGGGGTCTGACTGTGCAGTTTCTGTCTAACCAGAAAGGGAAATAGCCTAAGAGTGGACGGAGAGAAGCACTTGCAGAGGATGTCCCTGCAAAGGAGGGATGGAATAGTGAGCCACTGAGCTCTTGCCCTCCTTCAGAGGCCATTGAAGGTTTTAGGAGTGTTCAGAGCCAACTCAAACAACAGCATATTTTTATATTTAAAACTTCCTGGTATTAGAAAGGTATAAACAAACGGTTCACACAGCAAACAATTCCCTGCCCAAGACCAAGCAGAAAACACAATATAAATGCTGATGGTGCTGACAGTCAAGCAGTAATTCTACACTCGTTGCTGGTCCTCTTCCCCCAAAACAGAAGTCAAACACTCTGGTTACGATCTTGGACTGGTAGGAGAATTTTGCTCACACCTTTGAACATTGTGACTCTGTCCTACAAACCAATACAGGGGAGCAGACTTTCCAACCCTGATTTACACAGAGCTTTGAAAAGGCATCAGTGATGTGACAGTGTTGGGGCAGGGAGGGAAGTATCATGACCGGGCCGCTAGATGTAAATTCTTAGGGATATAGCTCCAGGTTTTTATCTGTCTCCGAAAATGAGGCCCTAATTTCACTGGCATACCCTCTGACACAATGTTAAGTTGCATAAGAAAATAGCATGGGATGATTAACCTGGTCAAATTCAACCCTGATCATCCTAATGAGACTCTTGGTAGACTTTCCAAGCTTTACACATGACAGAGCCAATCAATTACAACCTACATCAATGGGGGTGGGGGGGGAAATATCCACTTTTCTTCCTCTAAAGTTACACCTGATGTGGGAATTTTATTTAATACATTCCCAGAAATACACTATGTCCCTCACATGTCTCAGGCTGTGAGAGGCTTTCTCAGGAAATGAGAGCCGCTGGGTTTCCTCAGTTTACTTGAAAGGGATGGTGGTGTATGAAAAAGGGACTTACATGACAATGCTAAGAAAGGCATTGCAAACTTGCTCAAGAAAACCTACTCTTGAGTGCTCTTCAGTGCTGGATAGCCTGCACATCCTCTGCCAGTCACTCGGAGTTACACAGTGCTCATGCCCTGCCTCCTGGTGAAAGGGGGAGAAGCAGTTATGTTCATCCCTTAAAAAAAAAACAACAAAGTGGAGCATGGAGGTTATTTGGTTTGTACACTTCCTTCCACAAAATGAACTTGTGCACGTGAAGTTAACTGAGGAAGAGTAGAAGAGTGGTGAGGTAAGAACAAAACCAAAAAAACTAAACCCTTGCCAACCCACCTTTTCTTACCCAAAATTATATAGGAAAGATATCAAATCTAAAAGGGGAAAACCATATGTAGAGATTAAATTTAAAAATTAAAGTGTGCTCTTCACGTACTTAGCTGCCAAGATAATTCTCAGAATCCTGGGCTTCCTCTGTGATATTTATAAGTAATAATTACAGGGAAAGAGCTCAAGAGTACCATCTCCTAAGAAGATTACGTGTAGCTACAAGAAAAAGCACAAATACTGAACTCCAGTTTTGAGAGGGCCAAAAGCCCCCAGTTTGCCCTGAAGCATGGAAGACCCATGAGAATGAAACTGAGCTCTGACAGTTGTTAGTCAAATCTTAACAGCATCAGAAACCACATGAAAAATACGTTCCACTCTGCTGCGGCTAACCTTAGGAGCAATGTGATAACCCACAACACTTCAGCCCTTTTAATCTTTCACCACACTTGTGAAAGGCCCTCAGACAACATGACTCCTCCAGGCTCCCACACAGCACATGGGCCAACAACTTTAACATCAGCCTGATTTCTCCAAGGCTGCTGATAGGCTGATGCCTTTCCCAAACACCAAGATCCAAACTCATGAACTGTAATTACCAACACTGCAGATGCATCCAGATTAAGGACTCAAGTTACAGGACAGGTTTCACTTTGGACTATCTCTTCTGGTTATCATAAACACCATTTGGTTTCATCTGAAGGCAATGCAGTTTGCATACTCCAAAACTGCTCCACAACATGAAATAGAGCACAGGAAGTTACACCACAAGTGGAGAATGTATCTGCAATGCACAATCCTTATCTGGAAACAAAAATGCTACTGGGAACACCCTGAATCCCCTCCCACTGCTCAGGGTGCAACACAGTCCTCAACCTCAAAACCACATGAGAGTTTAAGCATGTACTACACTTCAGTAGGTGCTATAATTCTGGTTGTACAAGCATGTGCATAAAAATAGAAACCTACTTTTTCTTTCCCTTCTGAGACTAGAATTCACATATGGACCATACCTCATTTAATCAAGACTCAGAAAATCCCCACAGCTGAGAAACTGAGAGGGATCACAGCTCCCTCTTGTTAACACCACATACTGTGTTTTCACAGAGGATTTGCACATGCCTGATTCACGCAGGTAAGCTGGAGGGAGAGAGTCCACTCTCACAATCCTGTCATTGAAAGGGCCAGTTTGACAGTCTGGGCCATGACTGCCACTCCAGCCACTGAAAAAGGGAAGTTTGGCTTGGGGCTCTCCTAGACCCTACAGACACAGCACTGCAGGGCAGAGCATCACAACACTCTACCAGGAGTCCCAAGAGGTGCCTCTTGGTTTCTTGCCTTGACCACAGCTCAACTGTGCCCGCATCTCTTTGGTCAACAAGCAATTACGAAAGAGCTTTTCTTCCTAGCTCAGCTTCTCAGTGTGAACTCCACAGGCTCTTTTCCAGCTGCACTGTAAGATGTAAAAGAGAAAAAAATTCTATGTATCACACATGGCAAAAGAAGACAAAAGACTATTTTGGGTGACAAAGGCCTGACATTTCAAAGTGATGGATCTGTAGTCTGTGTAAGGAGTTAGCCTCGCAATTTGCAGCCCACATTACAGTGCTTCAAAGCTATTCAGGCAGATTTGCCAATGACGGTATTGTGCCTGCATGCCTGGCACTCCTGGGCTATTCCAGAATTTCACCCAGTGCTGACTAGACACATTCTTCACCATGCTAAGGAGAGGGTGACCCATAGCTTCAGGCTGGGGGGAAATGCAGATAATTGCTTTTGAGAAGCAGACCCACAATATTTCTCCATCTTTCTGGCTCATGGGAGAACAGCTCGACCCTGCTCTCCCACCCATCAGGCCAGAACAGCCATGCCAGGTCAGTGCAGCTGTGCACTGCCTGGTATTCATAAGGAATTTGACATTTATGTTCTGATTTAGAAAAGCATAGAGCTCAATCTGTTCAAGAACTAGCTTTATCTGATTTGAGTTGCCCTTCTGCCCAGTTGGCTTTTGGTGCATGCCACACAGCACTGGTGCTTGTCTTGGTGCAGCAGCAGCAAAGAAAGCCCCAAGCCCCTTCCCAAAACTGCCTCGGCTTAGCCCCTCTCAGGAATATGCACAGGGACTTCTCAGAGCAATGGCAGATTTTCTGTTCACAAACAGTTCAGAAAACCACCAAACCTCAAAACATGAACAGCAGTAATCCTGCCTTCCAAAATATAACTTCAATAGACATTGTCCCCCTTAGATTCATTCTGATTTACGCAATTACAGGGTGTGTCTGTACTCACAGCCCTCCAGTGTGCAAGTGAGACACTCTGGAAAAGCCTGGTTTCAATTATACATGAGCAGTGGGGTATTCCCTCTGAAAAATCCTACTGTCTGAAAAGGGTATTTTACTCCTGACCAAATACAGCCCTTCAGGTTTTCCAGTGCCTTTGGGACATACTAATTAAGCTTACAGAGCCTCAGTGACAGAAGGGAGCATCACCACAAACATGCAAGGAAAAACAGTCCAAGACTGAGAGAAAATAGTAAATTACTTCTGGGGTAAATTAGAATAGAGGCAAATGGTAACAACTTTCCCCAGATGGATCAGTAACAAGAAAAGAAGTTACTGGGAGCCATTTCCAAAGGAATTTAGGTCCTCAGTGTTTATTTTGACACTGCACTAGACGTACTGATGGTGCAAGGACCAGTATCCATCCAACTTGGCTCTTTCAGTGAACAAGCCCTTAACACTCACAGGTACTGTTAAGGCCCAGCAATTGCCTTCCACACACACACTTTCCAGGAAAGGCACGTGTAAATTAAATTATGCCATTTTATTTACTGGGGACTTGTTTGCTCAAGCACAGCAATAAAAGTGGATAATGAAGTCAGTAAGATTCCAAATCCAAGGCCTTACACATTTGTTTGTACCGGCAGATAGCAATCTCTGCATGAAAACAGTGCCATTTATACAAAATTACTACATTAAAGAAAAAAGCTATATACAGAAAGGACCGTATTTATATTTGCTATGGATACACAGCACCAGTACATACTACAATGCATGTGATTACATATCAGCAAGGTCAACGCAATGAGCTAAAGGGGTGTCTCCTTGTTTGGCAACACAGATCACATGTCCTACAAACTGCAGTCTATCCTGGAACCAAAAGCATCATTTTTCAGAGACTAAAATGAAATGTCAGTCTCTGGATCGCCGATAGAACATATCCACTAACAATGAGTGGGTGGAGAGGTGGGCAGGGGGACACAGACAAACACATATAACCCACATATGAAGTGAACCGAAAATGATGTCACAGATATTGAACAAAATGTTTACAAGATAGTGTCTGCTTAAATAAACAGAAGGCAGAGACAGAAAGGAAAATGACCTTGTTCTGCACAATAGAGGGATTCATACGGGTGAACCAGATACCCCAAATTACCAGCTCCTAGAACTGTATTGCAAATTTTGCTCAACCTCCAACATATTAAGTCCCAAGTCAACCCTGTTTGCAACATGAGAAAACAAAGACAAAATCATGTCAGTCACCTTTCTGAATCTGACCATTTTCCACCTGCTAAAAACGTAGCAGCATACTGAACAGAAGGTCCAGGTGGTATAAATCAGTTCAGCTCTGTTGACACCACGGATGGCAAAGGATAACGTATCTTTGCAGTAGCTGTCCTCCTGCAAAATCAAGTGCACGCAGTGCTTGATCTCCCCTGGCAGCCTGCACGCAAAGGCATGAATATGGACAAACTCACTCTGAGACAACTTCTGCAAACCCACTGTGTTACACCCCTGAGTTGTGGAACAATTTCTATAAGGGGGTCTTAACTCTACTCTGCCATTGTCCTTTTCTGGTCATCAAAAAGAGAAGAATACACGGATGACACAGTGGGAAAAGCTCTGCTTCAATTTTTTTAAAGAGTTGTTTTCTTCTAAGGAGCTCTAGTCCGCAAGACTGTAACTTTCACTCTTCAAACGGAGCTCAAATTCCTGACCTTGGCACAGCATCACAGAGGACTTGTTTTCACTCACATGGATTAACTGTCACTGAACAACTCATCCAGGATAATTGGCACAACTACTCCTCTTCTTCAAAGCTACCACTTCCTCACCTATTTTCCCTTCTTCCTCCGAAGAGTACACAAGGCACAATAATAAAACACATAACAGTGACTTTAATTACCATCGCACCACTTGGTGAGAGCGTTATCCTGAATAATTCTGCCAATTACAGCCAGTGAAGGAAGGCACAGCATGGAGTCGTATAAAAAGCACCTTTGACTTTCCTGCTCCAAGCACCAGGTGCAGTTTACGCACATGGCTACAAACTCTGCCTGCCCCTGGGAACAGAGCAGCACGAGAAGAGCACCTGGTACACCCTGCCTCCATGTTACAAGAAAGTGTGCCAGTCCTGACCTCTTCCTATGGACAAACCTATATCCACTGCTCTTACCTGCACGTATCCACACAGCTCACATGCCAGTGGGGAGACCTATGACCTATCCATAGCATTATCCTGGAGTTAAGTCCAGTACAGTTTGTCCTGCACTCAAACAAATGCCTTCCTCTGGCACTAATTGGGAGTGCAAAAGAGGATACTAAAGAGATTTTGGCTCCGTTGTGTGTTTCAACAAGGGCTGCCATGATTTGACATTCCGTAATCAATGCCACTGTATTTTTTTTCCTGTTAAACCTCAGGGGACTGCTTTGAAAAAGTGTTTGTTTGTCAGTAAAACCTGAGAAAAGTCCAACCTTTTCTAGTTGACGAAAAAAAAAAGCTTGGACACATGTGTGGAACATGAGCTAGAACTTCAAATATTTAACAGTAAAGAAGGCTTCTTAACCCCCCTCCTTGAAGTTCCTATTTTTAAACTGAGCTTCACAATTTCTAACATCCTCAAGATCTCCAACACTGACGAAATTTTCCTGAATCTTTAATATTATCACCAACAAATAGATGAGCGAGGTACTTTTTGAGAAGCATCATCACAGCTATTTTGACTGTACCCACACACCAGAGCTTTAATTCTGAACACCTAGTCAATATGCAATCTGCCTCTCCAGCCTTCAATTGGTCTCACTCTCATTTAAATTTGGGGGAAAAAAAAAAAAGCTGGAGGAACATCTAGCAGCCCCAAAATAGGGTGCTATTTCGCCCACTCTCCCATCAGCAATTTTTAAAGGGCTGCAGTTCAATTCCCCACAGAACTACACATCCCTCCAGCTGCACACTCACTCCTCTTCCCTTATATCCAGCAATCGTGGAGCCTCTCAGGATGTTCCTCAATTGATGAAGCACAAAGAGGATGGACCAGCTTCCTCTCACATCAGCTCAACTAGTCCCTGGATTTCATATGTGAGACACAGTGGTCCTGCACAAACAGACAGGCAGAAGAGCCCAATTATCCTGGCTTAGAGGGAACATCAAGTCACCACCAGGAGAGTTAGGAACCCAGAGCCCAGACTCTTTCAAGGGATTTACACAGCTGAGGAAGCCTCCCTTGATAAATGCCAGCCCAGATCAACTAAAATGAAAGGAGATGACAGGAAGAAGTTAAATGCTGATGTTGTAAAGCACCTTCTTAATTTACACACACCTCTGAAGCAGGAAGGAGCAATTAAACACCAGCCTTTGTAATTATAGCACAGGAGCCTGCCTCCACCCTCACAGCCAGCTGGAGCTGCTCCCACTTCTGGAGAGCTCTTCAGCAGCCACGCTCACCCACAGCGATGCTGCAGCTCTCCAACCAGCTTATTACTGCCCCACACCACCAGCTCTGGGACCTGTCAGGGCAGTAGCCTGCCCTGACTGGACAGGATAAGGACTTTGGGACACTGCAATGCCAAATCTCAACGGCAGCAAAACAGGACAAGCATCTTGTTTCTCTGGAACTGAGGCAGCTGTAAGAGGAAGGCAAGAAGCTGGGGGATACAAATGCCAGTCATCACACAGCGAAATTTTCCCTGACTTCATGCACCAGAGAGGAAAAAAAAAAAAAAAAAAGTAACAGGGCATGTCCAGGGCCCACAATCATTTAGATGCCAACCTGATTTATCTACACTGATTTCTGCTCTTATACCAGCTGTTCAACTCTCTCCTGGGCAACTTGATTGGGAATTTTATACCCTGAATGGGCCATTTCAACCACAGTATATTACTAGCTTCTCACAAATGTTCCTCTCTGTTTGGGGGGAGGAACACTCATCCATCAAATACCTTGGTGCCTTCTCTGCTTGCCACTTGCTGCAACTATTTGCTTTGGTACAGCAGCTCTCTGGACAGCAAGCAGGCATGCTGTTATTTTCCCCAGCGACAGCACTGAAAAAGGAAAGCATATAAATTATAGCAGACTTGGGGCTGCCTTCATTTATCCATCAAGGAATGAGATTTTGTGTGTGCGTGTGTGTGTGTCTAGTGCTAATTTTTTTTAAGACACTGTAGAACTGCTCCCAGTTTTGCTTGCTCCAGAAGAGGCAGAGCTGAACATATACCATTCTGGGGGGCTTGGCAAATAAAACTTCAGGGAAGAAAACTATTTCAGCACAAGGTACCTGTGCTCTGCACGCCCTGGGAGAGTCAGGGAAGGTCCTCTGCCCTGTTTTTACATGCATTTTGCTTCATTTTACACTTCTAGAGCAGCTGTTGTGTAGAATACTGGAAAATTCACGGACACCTAGTAAAGGGCATGTCCTAGTTGCACCTACAAACGTGGCAAGCCCCCAGCCTTGCATCACAATGTCAGTCCATGAAAGCTGCAAGGGTCAGACAAACTGGACGACAATGACAGGCCAAATGTGTATGAAGATAATGCCTTTTTATATTCAAGCCCTGAGTACAACCCATGGGCTTGATTTTCTACTTGTTCCCATTATCCACCTGTGCCCATTCCCCAGTGACCCCCCACTACCAACACAACTTCAGTGGGATTTAGATCAGGACTTAAATGGATCTATAGAATCAAAAAGAAAAAATCCATTTCAAGCCAAGGAGAGACTGGAAACAATCAATCAGTGTCTTTGAAAGTATTTAGATCACTTCTCCTGGGAAGGACTGCAGCAAACAAAATGAAGCAACATGTGTACCTGAGTGGGGTGCCTGAAGCTGCAGGAAGATAGCTGTGGAAATAAAGCAAAGGCTCTGGGCTGCCACAAGACTAATTAAACCTTGATTTAACTGGGGCTGCAATTTTTAATCTGGATTTTATAATGACTAATGAGGAGAGTTGCTGAAGCATTTCTTAACATAATTTTATCCAGCAGCCCCTGGAAAGTATTCTATGTCAATTGGTATCTTTTTCCTGGGACATACATCTACTCTGGCAGCTTCTACCACTGACACAACACATCAGTTCACATAGAGGAAAAAAATCACCATTAGCTAAAAATATCTGAATGAAAACAAAATAGTGTTTCAAATGCCATGGTATTACCCTGCCTTTCTTTCCTTGGCTCCCTCTTTGTTTTCTGTGGCCATTGACACAGCCTCTGAGAGCTGCAAAAAACTGCCTGATTTCATATTAGTTTGTAAATAGCAGTGGGAGACATTTCCTTGAATTACGTTTGTGAAAAAAAGGTAACCTGATAAATTTCTTTTGTAAACAATCCTTCCAAAGTCTATGAAGAACGACTGAATATATCAAGAAAAAGGCCAGTAAATGAGCTGTGAAAGGAAACAGTGGCAGGCATGACGTACTTTTTCCCCTCACTTTCCAGAAGCTGCTCATTAAGTCCAGTTTTAAGTGGGGGGGAGACAAGCCACAGAAATTCCCAGGCTATCACTAGTGTCTGCTTAATGAGAAATGTAACATCAGTCCAACAGAACTGTAAGGAAGATATGACTCTTGCGTGCACACAGGCACCGACATTACCCTGTGTGTTTGCCCCAGAGCATCCTGCCCACCTGCTCCCTTCCTGTTCAACTCAAACCTTCCTAAAATTAGGCCCGTTTCTCCAGTCTCGTTCCAAGTTTCCACCTTTATCTCTCAGCCTTGCCAGTGCTGGTTAAACAAAGAATTTAGGGGCGGAAATGACTATTCTGTGAGAGACACACTCCAGAGAGCAGGAGGACGAGCACACAAACCCAAACAGAGCAGCGCCGGATGCTTTCACAAGGGAAATCT
Source organism: Chamaea fasciata (assembly GCF_029207755.1). Classification (NCBI taxonomy): domain Eukaryota; kingdom Metazoa; phylum Chordata; class Aves; order Passeriformes; family Sylviidae; genus Chamaea; species Chamaea fasciata. Next base: position 14,799,986 of record NW_027094092.1, on the reverse strand, counting down.
TCTGCATCCTTTCCTACAGTAGAAATGAGCACAGAGAGGAAAGAATGACCTCCAGATATAAGTCATCCTAAGAAAGTGACTTTAAAGGCAAAGCTCAAGATTTTGTACTTTTTGTGCTAAACACAAACCCTTAGGGGCTTTCTGTGAAGTCTGCTTGGGTACCCTGCACACATCTGCTAGGTGCAAAGGAGCAACGTGTCTGTTTGATACAAAGCAAGTACAGAAACACACTACTTATCCTGCACAACCTTTTAACACATTTAAATATGAAAGACTAGAGGAGGAGGCATGAATGCGATTCCCTATATGCCTTGGGATGGCAGGAAGCTGGGAATGCTCCTTTAGTCCCCTCACAGCCAGTGGGTTGCTGCTGCTTCAGCACATTTCAGCATTTTACAAGGCATCAGCTGCGGCAAGGACCAACATATAAAATCCTCTGTAAAAAAGTAAAACCCACCAAGTTTCCCAGGAGTGCTTTAGCTGAAGTAATTCCAATGGCAAAACACCATTTTTAAAATAAATCTATTGCAAGTGGATTTGGCTTGTTTCCAACACCAATTAATAGCAATATTGAATTCCTGAGTATATAAATATGCAGTTTCTGCCCACTGGACTTGCATGTAACGACACTGTAAAAAACTAAAAAAAACTGATTCTAACTGCCAGAGACGACAAAAGCTGTATCCCCCCCAACACAGACCTTTCTACACTTGCTTTTTTGAAAGGATTTACATTCAAATTAATTTTGAATTTGGCAGTAAGAACGGCAGTACACAATTCCTCTGTCCACCATGGCCATATAATTGTTATAATTCAGCTTTTTTAGGTGTGCATTCTTAGGTATTTACAGAGATGCTTTAGTGAAAGGTAGCAGCAAATACCCTGCTGCAAGAGAAACAAGCCAGCACTCCTCTGCAATACACTTTTGTTCATTTTCTGTAACAAAAATACACCAGCTCTGCTGCTTCTAGTGCAAGCTAACAAACTACCCTAATTGACAGCATTAACACTCATCAGCCTGCCCCCACCTTTTTCCTCTGAGCTCCCTCACATCCACCCAAGCTCCCCATCATGGATGGTGTCCAAGCATCTCCAACTTGACTTGCTGATGCTTATCCACTGCCCAACCACTACTGTTATACTTAAGCCAGAGCCTTGCCTCCAACAGAGTGATCTCTGTATCAGAAAGCACCACTTGGGGTTACAAGAGAAAAACAGCACTGCAGTTTCAAGCTAAGGCATCTCAGAAACAAATATCAGGAAAGTTTTTAGGAAAAGGGAAAAAAAACACCACCACCACCACCCCCCAAAAAAAAACGGAAAAAAAAAAAAAAAAGGATTAAATGTTGTGTTTAACTGAATTGCTGTGCTTTGGATATAACAGAGCATTCTTAATAGGTGACATGGAAAGCTATTCCTAAAAACTAGGAATATGTAACAGTTTGTGAGCCCTAGACTACAGAGATTATTCTGGCCTCTTAAATCAACTTAATGTCTCACTTTTCAAGTATCAACTTCTCATAATTTTCTGCTACTGTATTTAACATCCAAGGGACACTTCTTTCTTGCATCTTCCCTGTACCCTGCTTCAGGAAAAGACAAATCACTGGAATAGGGACCAGCAACATCAAAAGAAAGCTACATTTTCATGCATTTGTACCAGCTAGTAATTCATCATTTACAAAGCTGGGGATGGCTGAAATTTTGTTCCAAGGAAACCATGCTCTGTTTAATAATGAGAACAATCAGATGCCATGATTTGTAGGAAGCAACTTTTTTCCTTGACCTTTTTATTACAGGCAAAATGTCAGCAGATTATTGAAGTGCAGAGAGCACAACCTATGATAAATAACTTTGTGTTGCCACATACCAGACCAAAACGCCTCCTCCTCCCTGCCCAGACACAAACCTTAGCTTTCCAAAAGAGCTCTGATTTATAAAGAATTATAGATAACTAACAGAGTCTGAATGCCAAGTGCAATACCGTGGGTGAACAGGGCTTGCTCAATTCCGGGAAGCACAAACATGGGGGGAAGGAACAAAAAGAGCAAGAGCCAGAATGCAGCCTTCCTTCTGTCTTTGACAGCTGCAAGATCACTGCTGACACAACACATGCAATCTTCATCCTTACCTGAAATACAGCAGCATGAAAAATTGGAAAGGACCCAGCAAAAAAACCATAAGGCTGTCTCCAAGTCTTAAATCAACTGCAAGGAGACTTAAGATGTTCAACCTACTTAACTAATCAAAGTAATTTAAGGGATCACCTGATTACAGCCTGCAATCACTTACAGGGAAAATATGTCAGAAAGCTGGAAAAAAAGAAGGTAAAAAAATACCAGATTAGAGACAAACCACGTATCTTTTACTGTAAAGAAAACTACCATTTGCACACATTTCTGAAGAGCACAAAAAAATCACCACCAAAAATTAAAATGCACTACCTGCCTAAGGAAAATGCTGTAATTCAACCAGAAATTTCTAGATATAAGAATCCCATGGTAAAATCCTTGCAGGTGCAAAGTCAAATGAGATCAACAGGACTGATACAGCTGGCTTTAAAATCTAAGACGCAAAGAAGAGCTACGTTGTCCAGAAAGCAAACTCCAGCCTTCCTTCCCTGAGCCCACTTTCTCACCTGATAAGCACCTTAGGAGATCACCAGGCCAAGTGTTGCAGAGCCTTTCTCCAGCTCCCCAAGCCCTGCACCTTGCCGTGCTGTAATCAAGCTGCAGAGCAGCCAGACTGTTAAACATTTCTAGCCTCAAAACACCGCATTTCTTCTCCACTTAACTTTTCTAAGGTCCACTTCCAGATCAGCCTGAAGAAAATATTGTTTTACTGACTTCAGTAAAATAAACCTTTTTATTATTTCACATGCCGTTTCATTTCCTGGTACTCCGAGCTAAATGGCACAGATATTTACAGTATTGGAAGTCTCATCTGTAGCTCATCTAAGACAGCCTCACTGAGCCAACACAGCTCACAGCGCAGTAGGACTGCCCATTAAAAACACTACGGGATAATTCCAGGCTTCCTACAGGCACCATCTATGCGTGCAGCTCAGCTCATTTTCTACACATTATTAAAAGCTACACTACTTAACTCACCATTTAATTTTGACGTTAAATGAAAGCAGAGAGCATGACAAAAGAATGGTAGTGAATAAAAAAGAAAGAAAAAAAGATCTACCTGAAGACTTCCTAGTAGCTTTATCCAGAGAGTAAACAGGTATGCTCTGGCTGGAACTGGGCCAGCAGACAATGCCAAATAACCCCAAGAAGAGATCAGACCCTCTCCCTGCCCTCATAACAGAGCCCTGTAGGCCAACACTGGAAAATAAATAAAACCCTACCACAAAACTTACTTTGTTATTTTTCCGGTGCAGACAGAGGCACAGAGGTGCAAGCAATCTCCCCACAGCTACGGGAGGCCTGTGATGGAAGCAGGAACTAACACTGATCTCCTGATTTCAAAACCAAATGCCCTAACCACAAAATTATCCTACCTGCATTGCCTCAACTTGTCTCAAGGAGAACCAAATTACTGGAGAAGGGAAGGAGGGAGACAAGGGAAGAAAACAGAAGGTTTACCAGGAATTTTTCTGGTCCACCTGGCAGCAAACACTGCTTACATTGGCCCTCCATAATTGCACTCCAATGAATTTGGAACAATGGTATGAAGTTTAGTGCTCAAAATACTCAGCTTTCTGAGACTTCAAGCAAGGCTGACACAGACTTTCTCTTAAAGCAAGAAAAAGCCCCATATTGCTTCATGCTTTTTATACAGGGGCCTGGAATGCTCAAGAGATTAACTAATTCACACACTGCCTTTCCCCAGGGGTTCACATCTAGCCCAGATCACAAGTGTCGAGCACAATCACACGCACTCTTGATAGTCTTTGAGAGGTAAGAGCACGGCACGAGTGCAACTCCCAGGAGATAAATTCTTGTATGGGACAAGTCCCTGTAGATCCACTTGGCAGCAGTCCTAGCAGGACAGCAAGAGAAGCCAGTGCATGAAACACTGCACAGAAGCGGTGTCTTGGACCCTGGGGTACAGAGGTGAATAAACGAGGGAACATGCTTTGGTTTTTCCCTTAACAGCATCAGCTTCCAAAGGCACAATGAAATCCTGCCCCAGATAAAATATTTTCAACCACATGGAGAGGCAGGGTGTGCTTACAGCAGCTCCACAGCTCCAGTTAAAAGTGGCATAAAAGATGCCATTCTCACTTGCATCAAATATGCCAAGACAGGGAGTTGGTGTGTTTTTACATGGGGTACACAACTCTGCACGCCCTGTGATTTGCTCAGGCTCTCAAACAAGGGCAATGGAGGGAAGCAACAGCACAAGCTGCCGCAGCTGCGGCGCAGGAAGAGCAGCAGAGGCGGGTGCTGGTGGATGGCACACAGAGCTGGGGGCGCACCCACTCAAGCTGCCCGGGGACTTGTGATGTTGCAGCTTGCTCCAAGCAGAAAAGAGCAGCAAACCACGGCTTTCTCCGCAGTGTGAGCAAAGCACGGAGGGAGCAGAGCCTCCGGGGAGCCGTGCTACACTGCAGTGCCTTCAGAGCTGCGATGGCATTTGCTGTGTGTGCCCCTGCCTGTGTAGCTCCAGGCTAGGCTGGGGGGTGCAGTCTGGTTCTTCACTCTATTTCCACAGTCATTTTCACTTGGAGTGCCTGCTGATTCCTTTCATAAACTGCTGCATCCCTGAGGTACAAAGGGCAGAAAATTCTTCTAGCAAAACCTGGGAGTCAGTGATAGAGAGGGCAAAATAAATTATTAAGGACCACATTGGGGCAGGTTTCTTTCTTTCTGTCTCGAGCAAAACTTAAATCACTTCTTTCTTCCCCCATCGTGGCTATGGTAATAACACACAACTATTCATTATCCTCATCTTAACTAGAAAAGCCTCTTTCAATTTAGCACTTAATATAATTACAGTAAATTAAACAGTGTCTAGAAAAAGTCTTACCTTTTCAGAGCTATTATCTTACCTCTATGAAACTCTATCAGTTAAAAGTGAAGCTAGCTATTAAACAATAAGAGTTTGTAGCTATTCAGTGAGCAGAAAAGGGAGATGTTCAGCGGAAAATTGTTCAAACTCTATTTCTAAATTCAGTACCACATCTCCAAGGGGAAATGGGAGAATCTCATTAATGATATTGCAATGTCCCTCTCACATTGAAGAGATAGGACTTGAGCACCAATTCTCTGTTCACTTCCCTTCACCTCAAACAGTTTCCTTTTTTAATATGAAGGGAAAAAATCTGCATGTTATAAATCAAAAGGTAAATCATTGCCTTTGTGCGCTTTCAGAAAAAGCTCTCTCTGGCTAGTGATGCATCATTAATCTGATTTCTCCAAGAGACATACAGGATGAAAAGCACTTGGCTGCCATGAAGTCAATGGGAAAACACACAGACTCTGAGAGGGTCAAGACAAACAAAAAATAAAAGCCATAAATTTCCACACTGCTGCTCTGGAAAAAAAAAATAAAAAGAGAGACAAAGCATCTACAATAGGTACTCAAGAGAGGCATTTGGTAAATGGTCATTCTCTGTTCTCCTAAATCAATCAAACACTGGCTCGGTAATACTTGGAGTGATATTAGAAGTATAATTTTTAACACAACATAAGCACACCAGCCATCAGGAATAAAACATTGAGCAGGAAATAAATTTAATATATTGTTTTCCAACAATTGGGAGAACATTAGTAATAATTAGCAGCCAGCACTGGAAGTGCTCTGCTAACTGTGCATCTTGTGGATAACAGCAAGTCTTATGTTAACACAATGATGTCAGGTGACAGCAGCTTTATGGCAGAGAACAGCATATTGTGCATTTCTGGGAAAAAAGAACCTTTAGTGCTGTGGGGATTATTATGGTTAAATTGCTTCTGAGTCACAGTCTGTTGTTGCTCAATGTTTCTCACTTGGTCCCTACCTACCTACCTACCTTTTATTTCCTCATGGGGAAGCACCTGTTCAAAGAGAATAAAACTGGCACTGTTGCACCCACCATCTTAGCTCATTTAGACAAGTTATTCAGTATCTTGCTTACATAATGAGATAATTTTTATTTATATTACAGAACAGCCCAGCAGAATCCAAGACAACACTGCTCTAAATATTGTGTGAATTTCCAGTAAGAGACCTTGACACCAAAGAACATGTAATCCAGGCAGAGAGAGGATGAAAAAGGCATGGAAAGCTGATATTGACACACTCTGGCCATGTACCTTCTCAGGGCACTCAGAAATGAGAGACCCTACTCTACACTCCTCAGATATACTCACGGCTAGGGGATCCTCTCAGCTTCTCAGCACATCTCACTCTCTTGGAAAAGAAAGCTTTCAGCACCTACACTGAGGGATTCCACAAGCCAGGACTTGAACACAAACTTGGGAAAAACTAGGTTAGAAGCCTGACAGTCTAGGCTTGGTTTAAGCAGCCTCCAGCCTTGTCCACAAGTGGAGCTCCCCAAGTCGACTGCAATGCATAGGTGTATGAATAAATGTGTGCGGGTATTAGTAAATGAATGCAGGTGTGCCAAGGTGCCTCCCATGACCTGGAGTCCAGAGAGAAGTTAAGGCACTAAGAGCAGTTTGATTACAGACAACAAAGCCTGGGTAGTTCATCAGTAAAAAAAACAAAACAAAACAAAACAAAACAAAAAAACAAACAAACAAAAAAAAAAAAAACAAAAAAAAACAAAAAAAAAACACCACAACCCCAAAAAACACACTCAACAGCCAAGAAATTGGGCCTTGCTTGCATCCACTAAAACTGAATTAAAACAAAACAAAAAAATCTTAGGCATTATTAGATACATTCTATCTCTTCTTCAATGAAAAAGGTTACAAAGGCAGAGCAAGACAAGGAGGCTGGGACAAATGACAGATGTTAAAATGGAAAGAAGAAAATTACTATAAACAAAACTGAAAAATACAAACACTGTGCATTTCATATCTAACACACCTGTGTCCTGCTCTAGAAAACAATAACAGAGCTCCATGGAAGGCAGTTTAAATTACTGCCTTGCTCACTTATGCTGTAATTAATATGGTGCATTCAGTGCTCACTGAAAGCCTTCAAAGTCCAAGTAAGGATTCACAAATTTACCAAACAAAACAACCCAAAAAACCCCCACAAACAAACACAAAAATACCTGCTTAGACCTGAACTGTCTTTGACCCACATATGAAAGAAAAGGTCATGAAGTGATTTGCAAATCCAGATTACTTTCCTTAGTAAGGTAAGGGGAAAAAAAAAATAATTCACTGCATCAGCAGCTGTCAGGCTTGCAGCAGTGTGCGGGGCTCTTTTTCAAGGCAACACAACAAGACAGAAAGATTCATCTTATAAAATGGAAATCTCATTTATTTGCATCCATGCCAGGAGCTTGCCAGAACAACCACCCTGATGGAGCATTAATTCCAGTGGCAATTTCACATTCACATTTCAGGGATTTTACAGATGGGCCAGCAACAGCTGCCCGAATGAACGGTACAATGTTTGATAAAGTGTATAAAAGTCTTGGTCACCTCCTACTACATAAAAGTGATCCTTTCCTGATGCCGAAGTCAAACAAAAAAGACAAAGTGCAAACAGATCAAAACAATAACAAAAAAGAAATTTAAATTGTTCTTTTCATTCTGCCAAGATTCCTCGCAATGATCAACAGCTACCCACACCATGCAAGGGAGCAGAACTGCCTTCCTCTCCTCATCGGGACACAGCAGTTTATTGCTGTGAGGAGAGAATTCCCCGTCATTTTAACCTGAGAAAAGAGCAAATGAATTCAAGAATGCAGTGCTAGCATAAGCTTTCCACTCTTAACTGGCATCAAACAACACAGGTAATAAAAGCCAAGCTGCGTCGGGCGGGGAGGAACAATGACACTACAACAGTTGTCTGGAACAAAACGCACTGGCATGAAAATTAAAGTGCCTTTCAGAGCAATCTCATGATTTTGCCAAGAGAAAACTGAAGGAGAGCTATCACGACAATGCTTTTGTGCCTGAAGCACTGGGACGAAGAAGGACCACATTTAAGCTTTGCACTCAACACAGAACGAGGCATTTCATCCCTCGATGCCTCTCAGCATCATCTGATAGATAAGCAGCAAGTCTGCTTTTATCTTGGCCTCTACTGATCGATTCAGACAGCACACCCTTCAGGACTCTACTACAGCAGCATTCCAGTTTGGGAATACACACAAAACAGCTATTACATTATTCCTTGGGGGTACAACTTCACATTGATTGATTCACTGACAGATTAGACGGGATGAAGCAGGCAAGCCCCATGTTGAGTTTCCCCCCTCTCCCCCACAAGGAGAACTGCACACGTCCCAGTTTATTAAGGATTCCTCTTTTCCCTTTACGTGCGTCTCTTTTGCCTTTAGCTGGTTAATTTTTCACTGATGCTATAATCATGCGAATGGTAACTGGGTTGCCAAAACACTCATACAGCCCTGCAGTCAATTCCCAGTAAGCTGAAGCTTAGCATGGAGTTTAATAAAACACATAGGAAAACTACTATCAAGAAGACTGCCAGCACAGCAAAGTTATTGATATTGGAACAGAGCACAGACCTCAGTGACATACTGCAAAAGGAAAGCCCAGGTATACAGCTGGCTGTTTATTAAACAAAGATGAGAACTGAGCCTTTTCTATTCAGACTTTGATTTATACACCTATAAATCCCTTCAATCTGAAAGGAGTGTAAAGGAAAAAATGCCACAATTTCAACTGTAGCTCTACAAACACTACAGAAAACTGAGACTAAAGAACAAGGGATATGCCCATGGTTTTTATGCAGCTTCAAAGAGATTAAAAACCACCACACAAGCAGTTGGACTATTCTAACCAAAAAAAAAAAAAAATCCCCCTTTCATATCACTCTCCTTCTGTGATGGGCAGAAAGCATTTACAGGTAACTCTATTAGCCTGCCGTTAGCTGCTTCCAATTTTGCAGTATATTCCCCTTCAGTCCTTTGATCTTTTTGTATTACACAGATGCATGCATAGTACCTGGAGCCCGATGCAAGCACAACACTCCCTTGAGTGTTGAGCAGAGAAAGAGTATTCCAATAATTAAGAAATGTGAAAACCTGGGCAGGTACAATACTCCTTAGTCCTCCACAGAGGCTCAGCAGCTATTTATCAAAAGGATGTTTTCCAGGATGGTTCTCTCCTTTCTCCTTCATTGCATGAGCAGAAAGAGCCATAATGGTGGGGAGGAGCTGGGATGAAGGCAGAACCTGTGGTTTAGACACAGCCCTGTACAATTAAATGCACCACAACCACACAGCTCCAAAATGAGGGCTGAGCAGCCCTGGGAAGAGTTCGCTCAGTCTCAAGACACCTGGTGCTCCAAAGCACAGCATAAATACCAGCAGTGACAGTCTGGAGCCTGCATGGGGAGTGAGCAAGCCCAGACCCACACGGAGACACACTGGCAGAGCAGGCCACTGTCATTGCTGCCCAAACTCGTGTGCATTTAGCATTTGGATTGTTCCCATTCCCTGAGCTGCTTCTTGTGTTTCCTTTGCCTTAGAAACCACAGCAGGCATGTACAAACACCTACAATGTGATGCCAGAGACATCTTATGTTGAGGAGTGGAGGCATGAGGAGCAGCATTTCTGGCTGAGAAAACACTGTGCTGTTAATGCTCCAAAGGCAGGGAGGTCAGGAGAAAAAACACCAAATGCAGCTTTTCCCCCAAATAAAACAGAAGATCAAATAGCACAAATCTGTACAGTTGTAGAGGGAGGTCCGTGCTCCACAGCTCAGAAGTAGCAGGGCCCTGCTGACACACTTCAGTGCAGTTTCATTTTTACCTCTTCAGCCCCAGATCCAGCACTAAAAGACCTTCAGCACTGGCAACACTGACAATCCCACAATTGCCTCCAGCAGATAACAGCTCCCTTGCACGTGAAGTGAGTCTAACCCAATTCAGATTAGCTTAACTGAAATTTTTATGATCTATGAACACAATGAGAATTAGTCGAGTCTCAGTTTTGCTCTGAGCACGGCACACTGATTTCAAACACTGCACGCTGCAGATTATAGGAACGGCCTTTCCCTAGAGATATCCTGGATTCCAAACCACAGCACTGTATCAGACACAGAGCCATTTTTCTCCTGCTGTAGCCAAGAAAGCACCTTGAGAAATATCTAATCCAGCAATAGAAACAGAACCACCTGTACTGTACAAGCCTCCCTCCCACTCACCTGATGAATCAGTGTTGCAATAAAGCACATGAAAATTAAATTAAGCCCCATGAAAAGATTAGAGCAGTAAATCCTTTCAGTTACTTTCATGCATCACCATAATTGAATCATTCCTTAGGTTCACATTGTCCACTTCAAACCCAAACAGGCGGAGGGCAGGACTATGGCCTGCATTTTCTCCCTTGAGTCAGAGAACTGCTGTCGGCACCTCCATAAGTAGTGCCACAAAGTAACCCCTAGAGATGAATCTGGCTCCCTCGCTTGTCCCTAATTCCTTTTGGCCCAGCACGGTCCCCCTCCTTTCCCGGCCAGGGTGGGCATACCCCCAGGGTGACCTACCACCCCACTGGGAACTGCCCAGCCCAGAACACCCATTCTCTTCTTTGGGCAAGAGAACTTACCACACACAGAGCCTGGCTTGAGGCTTCTGTCTCTCCCTCTCCACTCACACTTTTTCAGAAACTTGCTGCCAAGGAGGAAAGGTGGCAGCTGGGGACACATCCAGTGCGGTGCCTGCTGTTCTCTGCTCTACAGACATCGCTGAATACTGTTGTTATCTCGTTCATCAGTACAAAGAGGGGGAAGGAATATTTTCACAACAAACATACTGCTGCAGCTGGATGAAGTGAGGAGGTGACTACACAGTTTAAAGAACTTTCCCCCTCACTTATGGTAAACAATTGTTTTACACTACAACACTTCAGGTTTGCATAGCACTTGAAAAATATGGTTTCTGATCCAACAGACACTCGCATGTGCTTTTGTGTTTATTTGTCTAGGAATGCTGCCTTGCTTCACTTAGTGCAAGCTAAAAGCATTTCCAAACAGGTTTCCAAAATACGGTTTTTAGGTAGCGATGCCTATGGTCTCCACTATGGTATCTGTACAAGCAGGCGCCTATAGGAAAGGTAATTACTATCGTCAATTAAATATAGCCTATTAGTAACAGTCTCCTTAGCAGTTCCTCGCCATGCTGGAAGAAGTACATTAAAAATGCGTTCCACCTACCAGATATGCCCACATGTCTAAAGAAATCAGGTCTCCTTGACAGCACGCCATCCCACACGCCACACCGGCCGCTTGCTGGCCCCCCAGCCCTGCCATGCCGAGATGTCGGGGGGCAAGCGCGTCCACCCCTCAGTTCCCGTCGCCAAACCCCAAAAGGCACACGTAGAAACGGCGACGCACAACCTGGGCACAAAGCCCGGGCAGAGGCGGCAGGGTTGCCCTCCCAGAGCTGCCGCGCTCTCGGACCCGCGCTGAAATGACGCCGCTCGCAAGCCGACTCTGGGGTACCACGTTACACTTAAAAATAGGCAGCCTGGCAGCGCGGGGGACAAGAAGAACAGCTAGCAATGGGAGGCGGGGGAATGGATTTATTGGAATAATTCAGGGCGGGGGGAAGGGGCGGTATTCGCTTTTATAGGGTATTTTAGGGAGGATGGCTTCGGGGTTTCGGGGGAGGACGTGGCTTTTGTGGGGAGGGAAGGGGGATGTCCGGTGCGTCTTACCTGGCCGGGGCGGCCGAGCCCCCGCGCGGTGCCGCGCTCAGCACGCCGCGCCCCGCCGCCGCCGCCGCATGGCCGGGACACGCGTGGGACGGGAGCGCGGACACGCGTGGGCCCCCCGAGCCGCTCCCCCGGCCGCACGGAGAGCGCGTAGCGCCGGGCCGCGGCCGGACAGCTGCTCGGGGGAGGCGGCGGCAGGAAATACCAAAAGACTGATCCAACCACGCCAGGGAGAGAGGGAGGGAAGAGAGGGGGGGAATGGAGAAGAAAAATAAGAGGGAGAAAAAATAAAAACGGAGGAGAGGGGGAAAGAAAAAAAAAGGGGGGGGGGGAAGGAAACGTGCAAAATCCGGGCGGGATCGGCGCGGCGCGGGCGCGGTGCTCGGCTCTCCGCGGGAGCGCCCCCGGGGAGCGCCCCGGCCTCTCCCGGCCAGAGCTCGGCTCCCTTGGGTTTGTTATTCCCCCACCCCCCACACTCCCCGCAGTTTGTGTCTTTCTTCTCGGCACAGGGAGAGCCTGAAGCCAAGGCAGAGTAAACATAGCAAAACCACCAACCCCTTAAACAAGAATCAGGCGGACCCCCCGGCCAGCAAGCAGCAAGCCATCCCTGGGGTTCACTGACGCCACGCGCAAGATAATGGAGAAAAGCCAACCTGGAGGAATCACCGCGCCGAAGCCCTGCAGCTGCAGGAGCACTTTGTCTCAGCATCCAGCCACGCGCCGACGCCGTGGCTCAAAGGCGCCCATGCAATATGCAGCCCTGACACGCAGCTGGGCAAGCTCCCAGCTTCGCCTGTGCATCCAGAGCGAAAAATCAATCCCATGGCAAGCACGGACCCCTCAGCTCCTCCAGACGAGGAGGACAGTCCAATCATCGCATCTCTGGCTTCAGCCTGCCTGCCCTTCGGGGGACGCATGACTTTACGAGCAGCAGAGTATCTGGTAAAGCATCACAGCTGAGAACGACCCAGCCACACGCATCTAACTGCTGCTTCCTCTCGCCTCCACTCTGCGGGTCCCACGGTTCAGTGCTGGACCAAGAACGGAAGCCAAGCAGACTTCACACCTCCTTTATCTCCATGGGAAGAGGGATAGCAGAGTTAAAAGGCACCCAAACTTTCTGAAACCAAAAATCACATGAGGGAATAATGTGACCAACATGAGTCTGGCTTGCATCACTAAAGTCTGAATCACCCATGTACAGCTGAAGCTTTGGTGCAAAATACAGCATGAAGCTGAGACTCATGCTTCTGAAACCAGAAGCATTAAATCATGTGCCTGAAGTGCTTTACTACCCCACCCTTCACAGAAAAAAAACAGATCCTTTTTCTCTTTACTGAGTGCAGAGGCTGAACCAAGACAAAGATCACTAGCTCTGATGTTCCTCATACTACACAGGAAGACAGCTTCCAGCACTAAAAAGCAACTCATTACTTGGAAAGGTCTCCCAGATCATAATGAAAAATCCTGAATTCATGCCAAGCTGCAAGCTCGGCTTGGACCAGGGCACAATTTCTCTCACTGCCTCCAGCCACCTCCAGCCCACGCACGGACTACAAGGCTTCACCCTGCACCACTGATATCCATGTACCTAATACCAGAAGAGGTAGCTGATTTTCTCCTAGTGAGCTCAATGGGACATAGAGCAGAATGCACTATACCTAGCTAGGAGTAGACCATGGTGCTGGAAGGAGAAGTCACCATCCATTTTTGCTCTTTCCTAGAAAGTAAAGCACGATAAACACATCATGAACTATAAACAGCTCACACAGCCTAGGCTGTCCCTAGTATTCAAGAGTCAGCACAGCCCTTTTCTACCCATTAAATAAGCCCCTGATTCACTTGCTAGGGCAGGTGATTTTAAGTTCACCTGTGTTGTGATTTCTGCCATCATCTGCAAGGCGTGGAGAGTTGTCATGAGTCCAGCTGCCTTCAAGTTGGTTGGGATTTTCACTTAATCCTCACCAAAATTCTACCCTGAGGGCAAGCCTGTACTGTGCAATGAGGCAGGGCAGAGCAAGGAGATGCCAAGGCCTCTCATCACCCTGGCTCAGGGCACTGCCAGGTTGAGCTATCCTCTTAGAGCGTGAAGCAGCTCACCCTGCCTCATACTGCCTTCTCACTCCTCCTGCTGCCTCCTGCCCTGTCTGTTCCAGGCCACACTGGGGTCCTTTCTGTATCCTCCACTCCCTTCACCCTTCTGCTTTTAGAGCTGGAACACTCAAATGTAGCCAGGTAGTTTGGCAGCACCTTGTTTGGTACAAATGGCTTTTTAACTAAACCATGCACTTGACATTGGTCCAGCTGTCTGTATCCAGACTGGCTTTGTCCCACCATGGCTTCTTAGCTACTTTGGTACAGAGAGCTACAGTTTTTAGCACCCTACAGGAATCTTGACTTAGAGTTCACTTCCCAGAGGTTTCCATTTTGAACATTTTTTAAAAACCCTTCTAAAAGTGTTTTGGCTAAAGATTTCTACTGAATTGTTTTCTTATCTGGCAATCATTCCATGCTTACTAGTGTTTCATCTGTTCACTGCCACATTGCCACACACACTCATTTGATAAAAAACTGAGCATCCAAAATTATTTCTGTCAAAACAGTTAGAGACCCTGATAAAGAATAATACACTGTATTTTCCCATGTGCTCTAGGACAATGCTAGAGTCATTGGTGATACACAGAACAGAATACTTTGCAGTTAAATTGTCAAAATTTTGTCAGTAAACTGGACCAGGAGGGAAAATTTACCTCAGACTGATGCTTTGCATCATGCAGCTGTGGCATTTCTTATGGTCCAGGAAGCCCTGAACTTGAATTTGCTGTGTCTTCAGACCTTGCACCAGATGGGTCCTCTGACTCTGGATTAGAGCAATCCATCACTACCCTGTCTGTCAAAGCCGGGACCTAGAACTGTTCTTCCCCTTAGAAGTCCCCCACAGAAATGTGGGGAGTAAGCAATGCAAACACCAATGTTTTTAAAGACCGTTTCCCACAGCCCTCTAGTGTCTGTTCTGTTAACACCCATTCAGAAAACACATCTGCTGGTTATGTGCTGTCTGCAGTCCATGCAAATAACACCTGAGCTGTGCATAAAACCCTGAGTGGGTAGATGAGGCTCATAACCCAGCCGTGCATTTGAGGTGAGCTCTGCAGTATCCTAACACCACCTGAGCTCCCTAGCTGAAAGCTAATTCATCAGTATCCCCCAGATATCACACATATCCCTTTGACAGAAGCTCTCTGATGGATGTACCTTGCAGTTAGAGCTGAGGACCCTTCTGGCTTCAGCTCTCCTTTGCAAGGAATCAGCATTCCTTTCAGGGGGTCTGCAGCTGTGATATTTCCTTTGGGCATTTGCCAGTGTTTGCAACACTTAACTTTCTCACCCCAGCAACAACATTCTGTCCTAAAATGGCTTGTAAACTGGTGCGAACTCTATCATAAACAGGGTAACAGAAGCAGCAAAGCACAATAAACTTTTAATTCTAGTGCTGGGAGGGTCAAGTCAGGCTGTTTCAGCTGTTGTTATTCCAGTCCTTACATGCAACTCAAATACTTTAATAGTCAGAACACTGAAAAGCAGTATCTCACGTCTTTTTATGACAACCCTTGGAGATGTGCAACAACACAGTATCAGTGTTGTCTAAAAATTGTAGTAAACGCAGACAGACGTGTGAGCAGCAGCAAGAGACAGATCACTTAGTTCTCTCAGGTCAGCAGCCTGCCTAGGAAATCATTGCAGTGCTTTCCCCTGCATCTTCATTTTCAGATCCTCCACCTTTCACAACTGCTGAACGAGCTCCTCTTCCCCCCAACAGAGATCAGATCCCACCTATGTGAACTGTAGATGCATACTCATTTTGCCGAGTCCAGCAGACTTGCATTTTATGCTTTCCTCTCACAACATAGTGAGAGGAAAGTTACAATAGTTCTACAAGCTCCCCTTCATGACTAGATAGTTAAATACCATAAAAGCCATAAGATACATTTATTGGCCTCTATTAAAATGGAAATGGAGAGAATCATATTTCTATCATTATAATTACTACAATGGTTCTAGAGCCATAGCCACATTAATCAGACATCATCCGAATGGTTTGTTAGCATTGTAAGATACTTGCCCTTAAGCTCATGGCACACAGTGAGACAAGAAGCAGGAAGCTTTAAAACAAATTAGTTAAAAAATGTTATTAAACACGGGTCTTTATCATTAGCCATAAGCTTCAACACAGCTGTATACAATTAATGATAAGAAAAAGATCGCTTTTACCCGCAAGTGTTTTCCATTGCAATGTTCTTTAGCAAAAATATTCAATGCCATAGCTGGATAGAGCAGGACTTTCTTGTTAACAAATAGTAGTCTGTCTGCTTAGAGCTCTGGAAAAAACATGTTTGTTCATTTTACATTTTGAAAAACAGAGCTGCTGCTCAACCAGGATCCTAATTGCTAGTTTGCTGGAACAGGTCTCTGGAGAAGTTAGTTAGGAAAACCACAAACATCTCCCTGGGAGCCACTGGAGACTGGAGTCCTCTTGTGGCAAAAGGTAGAGGAAAATTTCCAGTGACGGATTACTACTGAAAGCTGGAACCAAGTAAGAGGTACAGGGAGTATCTACTTTGTAAAGAGCTTCATGTCACATAGCAGAGCACAAAAGCAGCGGCGTGAAGACTTTGTAGCTGGCAGTGGGCAAGCATCAAAATGAGCAGGATGCCACAGTGTTTTGATACTGCAGACTGTGCTTCTGTTTACTGTGGTAGCTCCTTTCTGTTAGTGTGTTCCCTGCTGAGATGATGTTTCTGGCTGGGGTATTTTTGTTTGTTGTTTTGTTTGTTTCTGTCTCTGTTAGCAGAGGTAATTTTTCCTGACTGGTTTGCTAGCAAGAACTTTTCTCCTGGCTAATATATTCACTGTACAGTATCAGAGGTCAGCTCCCATCCTTGTCAGTCTGGCTGAGGTGGGCAGATAACACAATTCTAAGATCTTGTTTAGATTCTGCTGCTCTGTATTCCATCTCCTTTTCTGCTGTGTTGTTTCCTATCTGCAGTAGATCTTATGGACTGCCTTGAGCTCATCTTAGGAGACATTTCTATGCATGATGGATGTTGGCCATGTTAGTGCCATGATCCCTGCCTGGAGCAGCACCACAGAAAATGGAGGAAGTAAATAACCTGAAAGTCTTTCTTTACTCACACACTGTGGTCAGAAAGCGTTCACATGTCCACATTTGGGCTTGGGTTATAGCAAAGAGGTTATCTGGCTAGGAATTTCACTCCGTGAAAGCCTCCAAAGGGCTCATGAGCCTCTCACAGCTTTGGTGGTCCTGCAAACAAGATTTTGAGTTTTCAGGAAAAAGTTTCCATCAGGAGCTTGTAGCAGAGGCTTCAGAGGCAGCTCGAAAGAACTGCCAGTAACAAGATAAAAGATCACAGATGCTCTTACCTGGTTTATTTTCTCTATCCAACCCATCAGATGCTTGGATGGTGCCCTGCTTTCTATATCCTTAACCTCAAGGATGTTTTTCAGGAACCTAAATACAATGCCATTTCAACTACTTCACCCCAGACCTCATTCCAGAGAAACTGTTTGTGATCTTAGGTATCTTATATTAAACAAGACTTCTAGGGCAGACCTTACCTTCCCTACACCCTCACCAGTGCAAACTTCTGTCTCAAGGGGACTCATTCACGAATCCCAAACTAAGGTCTTTGTTGGGAAGTAAAACTGTCCCACACACACGGGTCTTCTTACAGCTGGAGTTAAATGATGTTTAGTTGTGACTACCCAAGTTCGGGATTTCTTACTGCTCAGCTGAAGCCTGTTCACATCAAGCACCATGGACCTATTTTATTTTCCTCCAAATGTCTAAGCCAGCAAATTAAGCTGAATGCTGGCATTATAGCTTTGGTGTGAAAAATAGATCAAAGGGTTTGACTGCTGTTGATTTGCTGCCACAGGCCTGGCCAGTAACTAACTGCAAATATCATCTCAGAGAATAACCCAACATGCTGAGCTGATCTGGTGAGCAAGGTTCCTTCTGCAGCAGTCTGGAAAACAGCCGAGATATCCAGGATCTGACAAATTGTCCAGTGAAGTCTGGGCTAGATTTCAAAACCCTTGATAAGACATGACACAAAACCAATTTGGTATTCAAAAACATTCCAATAGCCCTTGTTGCTGGTCAGTTTTCAAGCTAATTACAAAGCAAGCTAGCTGTTACAAAGTCTTGAAGGACAAACCAAAAACATTCATGTATATGTAAACATATCAGTAAGTAGAATCATAGCATAGTTTGGGTTGGGAGGGATCTTTAAAGGTCAGCCAGTTCAACCCCCCTGCAAGGAGCAGGGACATCCTCAGCTACATCAGGCTGGTCAGAGTCATGTCCAACCTGACCATATAAACATGTATATAAATGAAGTTAATGACTGCAATGTCAGTCCATCCCCTGGGCAACACTCCTCCCCAAACTGCTGCAGCATGGGTCACTCTTCCATGGGATTCTTCACCATGGAGAGGCTGCTCCACTGTTGGCTCCTCTCTCTATGAGCCTCCCACAGGGTCACAGCCTCCTCTCAGGCATCTACCTGCTCTGGTATGCAGTGGGATCTGTCCTCCCCCGTGTATCTCCATGGGATTCAGGGATACAGCTGCTTCACCATGGGCTGCACAAGGGGCTGCAGAGGAATCTCAGTTCTGGAGCCTGGAGCACCTCCTCCCCCTCCTTCTGCACTGCCCTTGGTGCCTGCAGAGCTGCTCCTCTCCCATGTTCTCATCCTGCTCTTCTCTGGCCACAGTTACAACTGTGCAATCACTTTTCTTTCTCTCTGTTTCTAAATCTATCACAGAGGTGTTACCACCATTTCTAGTTGGCCCAGCCTTGGCCAGCAACAGTTCTGTCTCTGGATTGCCAGGGACTGGCTCTTCTGGATAGGGAGAAATCTTCCAGCAGCATCTCCCAGAAGTCAGAAGCCACCTCTGTAGCCCACATGCTACCAAAAGCTTGGCCATGCAAACCCAATCCAACACATGTATTTCTATAAAAGATTCTTCCATCAGACTCATAAACATAGACACACAGATCTTCATACGGGCCCGTACCAATCTCTCCACACGTATTTAGTTATGTATCAATTAATCAATACTCCGTCCATAGATAGATCTGGACCTACACAGACAGAAATCACAGCTCAATTCCTATTTGTTTACTACTTCATTCTCTCCAGAGAGGGGCATTTTGACTCACAGATGATTGAATCTAGTTCCTGACACTTGATGTATACTATTGATCTGGAGGTCAGGCCAGAGAGTCACAAATCAGCTCTATTAGTAGCTCTGTAATAACGCTGTATCATATTCCCAAGCTTGCAGCTGTTTCCCAGGATGTGTTTGTTCTCATTCTTGACCCTTTTTATTTTGCCTGACTCTTGACTCACTCTTGTAGCCAGCTCATCTCTAATAAATTACGGAACTTCTCACAGCTTCCTTCCTGCTCTTCTCTCCAAAATTCATCTTCTGGCTCCATTTGTGATCAAGCAAAAAACTCTCCTTGGCTGTTACAATTCATTCTAAGGATTCTTTGTTATTGCTGATGCCTCTGGTGAACTCCCACAGGGGCTTGAAGGAGATCGGGAAGAAAAAGTACAATAATATTTTTTGCTGCTTCTGAAGGGCATCTGGCTTGTCTGCACAGAGGGATGCCAGTATTTTTGTCATCCTTTTGCTTCAAACAGGGAGACCTGTCCGGTGTTACAGTCACAAGTTACAATTATAGAAATAAAACAGAAAATCCTGAAGCCTGGACGAAAAGTGCTTCCTGAGAACAGATATATCAAAGATCTAACACTATCAAAGACCATGCTCTGACTTACAGCCCAAAAGGATGGCACACAAAGGTTTGTTCCAGAGCAAATTATCTGTCCCTTTTATGCCACAAAGAACCTGGTTTGATCCCAGAGTCACTGCTAGATCTGTGCTGTTGAAGTCCAAATACAAAGGCACTCTTATAGATGATGGCTTAGTTTAGCTGCTACTGGAGTCCTGACATAGTAGGATAATACTTTGGGAACTATGACGTCCGTGTGGGTGACCTGATGGTGGCCACAGAGAACTGTAGGTATTTGTTCCATCATTTTGCAGATTAAATTGTTTGTGTCCTAGCTGTTTTCAGCCCTGATGAACTTTATTGTTCCCCTGTCAGTGACTGTGTCTCCTGATCCCTTCATACAGTAAAACCAGGCATGCTGTGGGGTGTGAATTTCTCATGCTCTCACCACATTAGCAAGCAGGAGCACATCTGTAGGGCAAAGAAATTAGTAGTGAGGATGTAACACGCACACTATTTGCATTTCAGAGAACTGGCTTTGCACTAGCTTTAATCTGGTCCCATCAAGTCAGCATCCATCAACAACTGCAGCAAATTAGGCATGCTCCTAGAGTGCATCTTCCCATGCTGATTCACTGAAAGGGATTCCAGGTGCATGTACTCTGAGGCTGCTCTGGCAATGAATCAAAGACCAGTAAATAAAAACGATCTGGATATTTGCCTCAAAACCACATTGCTGATCTGTCTGAAAAAGAAAGAGAGTGACATCTCAGAAATGAAGAGGCTGCTGACTGAAAAAAAAAAAAAACAAAACCAAAAAAAAAACAAAAAAAAAACCAACAAACCAACAACAGAAAAACACCAACCCAACAAAGGAGGTACTGATGAAAAAAATACCCTGAATGCTAAGACACAGATTTTAGGATAAGGTGCCATCTCCTGACTGGTAATAGCTCCTTAGGTTTGCACAAGCCTTGGAGCATGTTGCTTAGCCTTTCTCTGCTATGCTTCCTCAATTATACCTGGATGTGAAGGTCAGGATATTTGTCCCTGTTCACACCCAGGGGATAACAGCTGTGTAGAGCAGCTAACCCATGTGAGACACTGCTGAAAGCAAATGCCCCAGCTGGAACAACATAGCCCCACATTCCACCCAGGCCTCCACTGGGTGCAGGCCTTGCCATGAGGCCAAAGACTCCTTTTTTCGATTAGATATTGTCACACGGTGGTTTCATGCCGCTGTGTTGAAGATGAACTGTGTTCAACGTAGCAGCCTTTCACTTTGAACTCTCATGGTAAAGATACAGGCATTAAAAGACCAACTTCTAAGAACAGGTGTCTTTTAAAAATGCAATCAGTGAAAAACATACCACAGGTTTGAACAACAAATGCTACCTGTGGTTACAGTGACCAAGAAATGGCAAAAAATACAGAAATATATGAAATGTTTTCTTTGAAAGAGTTATATTTATATTGGTACAATTAAAGGAGTAAAGTTCACTAAGTATATAGGAATGAAACCAGAGTTCAAGGCCATCAATGATGTCTTGCTACCCAGAACAGGAGACTCTCTGACATGCAATTAATCCTTGTCCTGCTTCCCAATGACTAAAAAGGAGAGAGAAGAATAATGGGTAATATAAAATATTCTCTTTAGCTGATCTCAGAGTGAAACAAATAAGTACATTTGAATATGGTGAGCTAATTTCATAGTGCTTTTCAAAAATACCTTAAGTAAACCTTGGGAAAAGAGATTTTTTAAGCAGAACAGAATCCAAATGAACCTCCATGGGTGTGGGGTCATATTAAAACCTTCAAATTCATCCTGTTTTCATCGGAGTTGTCCCAAGCATCTCAGCCAGATTGTGCTTCTGCAGCAAAACCTTCATGCTCCTCATAGCTCTGTCAAACTGTCCAGTGGAACCAGATGAAACTCGGCAGCTCTGGACGCAGTCAGAAAGCTCACAGGATGCCTGTATCAGCAGTGACAGTGATGCAAGGCTCTGCTGGCTAAAATCAGAGGGAAGTCCAGCATATAGATTGGTTTTGAAAAAATTGCACTTGCCACTGACAGGAAATTCTTTTATCAAGCAGCAAAACCGTAATGGAGTAGATCTGTAAGGGAGCAAAATCATTTGGTGTCAGCTGGGGGTCTGGACATCATCACGTACTCTTTTTCTTTCCCCAGGAAGATTGCGCTGGGTCACCAGATTATGTTGAATAGGCTGGTAATTTTTAGGGATATTTGAGCAAAATTGTTTCCTCTTCTCTGAAATACATGTCTTGGAAACCTGCTTATACATGTACACACAGTTTCTCCCTGAACAGATGTTACTTTTCACAAAATTACAAGGCTGTCATCTGTGGTGAATACTAAGTAGTCTCAAGAAGTCTGTTCTCTGAGCTGGTACAGAACATAGAACCCAAAGGAAGGAAAGGATGATCTGATGAGGAAAATGACATCCTCATCAGACAGGTCATGGTCCTGGCCTCAGATACTGAATTTCTCTTTGCAAACCTCTTTTGCCTTCACAATTCTTCATGTGCCGAATGAAATATTTCACACAGACTTTGTTTACTTACATTTTTTACTCTTGATGTCAGTGCATGTCTTACCTACCATGTCTAGAACTGCAGTTACTCCTATTCTGATATAAATAACAATATTTTATTTCAGTTCAGTATTGCACTTCATTGCTTGTACAGAAAAACAGTCACTGATCCCTTCTCTATTGCTTTCCTGTGGGTTCATTAGACTTTCTCTTAAAAAGACTCAGGAAGTTTGTAAAAGCACCAGTTTTCACACTGGAGGGTATTTTCAAAGCTAAAAAGACCTGCAAAGAAGAAAAGTTACATTTATAAAATAATCAAATCAGTCAGAGATGGTGTTCTGTGTTTAGGCTCGTGCCTGTGCAGAAGTAAAACCAAGTAAGAAATGTCTTTATATGTCTTTTTTATAAGAAGGGAAGTAAGATACACCCTAAATAATATAATCCTAAAAGTATAAGGCAAATAAATTCTCTTCCCCTCTCCTGGTTTTTTGGTGGGTTTTTTTTTTGGAGGGGGGGGGTGGTTTTTTTTGGTTTTTTTCTTTGTTTTTTTGGAGGGGGGGTTGTTGGTTTTGTTTGTTTGTTTGTTTGTTTGTTTTAACAGAAAGAAAAGCTTGCTTGGTAGAAGGAAGCTGGGGATGGAAGGGTAGGACAGCACTATCTGGGGAGGTGGCAGACTCCCAGTTCTCACTCGGAGCACAGGTAAATGTCATCAGCTCCAGAAAACACAAAGGATTCAATGTCTGGCAGTTGCTTGGCATATTGTAAACACCTCACTTGTAAAAGCAAATTCCTATCTGTTAGAATGGGAAAGGATCTTTCTAAACACAAAGTGAGTATAAACAGATATCTGGGAGCTTGTCTGTGCAGTTGTTTCTTCTGGTTATGCTGGTCTAATGAGATGATTCACGTTATAACAGGGTGGACATTCTGATTTTAGGGTTAAGACTGGATCTTGTCAGAATAGCTGAAAGAATATGCAGCAATATACAGTAAAAAAGACAGGCCTTGATTTTAGACACAAAGTGTCCTCCTGAGAGCTACTGCTGGTTTAATTAAAGAGGTTCAAAGTGTCTCTCTTTCCCTTTCTATTATAACTATCCCATGTTGTTCAGCTGAGATTGAGGAGAGACTGAACTGATCCCTGCTGCATGACATTGCCTTCACTTGAAAAGATGCCAACTCAGCTGACAAGTACTGTGACTGTAATGCAGTAAACATTAACTATTTCACTTCTTAACAAAGCACACAAGGAAATCAAAGGACCAGAGGGCCTGCAGAAACATTTCCCAGAATACAGAGTGTGCTTGGCTGCTGCTATGCATAAAATGAATATATTTAACCCTACCTACAGTCAAACTGCAAGGAAGTCAGAGCGAGGGCACCAAATGAAGTGATTTTTATGAAAAGGTTAGGGTTGGGCTCAGCTTTGAAATGCTAGAGAAATAACACTCTCATTAGCAGGTTTCTCTCTTGTCCCCAGAGAGACATCCTTCTTAGGATCTGGAAACAGGATGCTTCCAGAGTCATTCCAGAGCTATAGCACTGACCTGATGGATGGGCAAGGGTTGTTGGGATGTTTTTAATGAGCTATAATGCCTTTCTTCAGGGACTTTGAGAGATCAAGATGCTGAGAACAGTTTGTCTCAAAGTATGACAAGGGAAAAGGATGATAATGGATAGAGGGACATGTAATCTGCTGAATTCATTGCACTGCACAGAAATTATGCCTTGACAAACTCACTGTCTGTTGATGAAAAAGAGGTTTTAAAAGGACAGAAGTAGGTAGTATTGACTTCTGTGGATGAACTATATTCTGTGGTTTTGGAGGAATTCTGGGAGAAGCCTTCTCTAAGAGGTTCAGAAAATAATTACTGCCTGCTTTTTGAGCATATAGAGATGTAAGAAGCAAAGCTGGAAATCACCTCTGCAAAAGGGAAAATGCAAAACAGTTTCATCAGCTAGGCCTGGGTATATCCATCTTCCATCTCCAGCTTCCCAGAGCCACCACAACACCCAACATGTTCTCCAATGCAGAGAGGGTACCTGGCACACATAAATCCTCACAAAATGGAGCAAATCCAGCCTATTGTGCTGTAAAAATTTCCCATGCAACTTTCTCAGAAGTGCACAAGGTCAGCAACAAGCCAAATTAACTCCAGTCACAGTATCTCATGCCTAATTGCCCCCATCAAGGCAGGGCTGATCATTGTTCTTAGAGTTTAAAATTAAGAGTCTAGCTCCCATGACACGTGCCAGACCAGTAGAAAATCAACACAGTTCCTTACAGCATCTGGGAAAATCTAGAAACTCTGGATGGAAAAGGCCTATGGAGTCAGCTCAGTGTGGCTTGGTCCAAGATTGTTCCTAGTCCTTGTGATATATCCCTCAGCAGCCCTGGAAATCATGGCCACAGCCACCCATTTGCAGCATGAAGCTGCAACAGCTCAGGGCTCCAGGTATGAGCTGGGGCACAGAAAGCCTGGAAAGAGAGGCTTTATTTATGACCACAACCAAATTAAACTAAACAGATGCACTGGTTTGGGATTCGTTGTTTTAAACACTTCTTTTGAATTAGACAGGACAACGTTTGTGCCTTTAAAATAAACCGAAATGAGCAGAATTTCTACCAGATAATGACCAGCTTTTCATGTAAGATGCACTGGCAAACCCCCTTACACTGCACTGAAGTTCTCCCTCTGGTCAGGTCCTGAAAGACATTTTCTCCAAGAGCATTCAGAACCAAATGTGCATTTAACTTTTCTTTCCATTTCACACTCCATTTCTAGTGATTAATGCTTGTGTTCTAGATGGATGAAAGCTGAAACAGATGTTATCCACTCACAATGCCGTCCTGATAACCCTGAGCTAAAGGCTGAAATCCTTAGCAGATTAGCAGTTGAAATAAAAAATGGATAAGTAAAGTGGGGAGTACGGCTGAACAAACTCTTATAGGTTTTATTTCTGTGGATAACAATGCACAGAGGCTATGTAATCTCCATGCTGATCTGCCAAAGGAAAGATTAAATGGCAAAATTCCAGCACTGAAACCTGCAAGTCTCCTCTGCTCTACTCCCTCAGTGTGAACACCGAATTTTTTAGCAGAACGTTACTGTGTACACTCTATGATGTTGTTTAAAATGGGGGATTTTTATCTCATTTTTCTCTCATTGAAACAAAATAAGTTTTTCTTATACATTCCTATGAGCTTATGGTATTTCTGCCATTAAAAATACTTGCAGCCACTTTGTGGTTCATCTAGTACTGAGCAAGTTAGGAAAAATATTTGAATTTTCACTGAAGTGAAACTGTTAGTGGCTTTTATCAAACAAGAAGACACACTTTTTAGTGACTTTGGAACATTTTTCATATTTCTTGATTCAAACCTTGGAAGTATGTTGGAGCAATTAACCTGATATAGCTTTGTCAGAGAAAAAAATATTCTCCCTCCTTTGTTCTCTACCTCAGAGAGCTACAATATTTCAAAAAGCTGTGCTGTATTAATCTATAGACAAAACAGACCAATTCAGCTGAGAACATGCTATTGGAAACAAGAGGAAAAGAGATCTGTAACATCAGTACCCTGAAGAGCAGAGAATTGACTAGAAATCCACCAGCTGTAGAGCTCAACACCACCTAACCCACCCTTTTTTTTTTCCCCCCCTTTTTTAAGACCTTCCAATTACTTTCTTTAAAGCCCAGGATTGGCAACATGGATGCAATCATCTAGTCCATTACCCCGCCTCAGACTGTAGCAGATGTTTCTGGGGAAGGAACCAACAACCAGCAGTAGGCTGGTGTAGGATAATCTTACCCCCCACATCAGATCAGACCACAGCCTAGCCTTCAGTAGTTAAAAGCAGAGCTGGCTAAAAGCAGAGCAATTAATATCCTTTTGAGAGGGTTTTCTACTCTGGCCACATCAATGATGAATTTCTTTTCAATACCCATCATGGAGATGAGTATCCTTCATATATCTGCTTTATGTATCAGATCAAGTCTCCTAAAATGCTTAACTGGAGAAAAGACTTAAAACAGTAACTCAAACTACCTTTTCCAAATGGAGAGAAGGACACCCAGCTTGCTGTGTATAACTTGTTATTTGTGGAATTCACAGTACAAGCTGCTTGAGGCCTCTTACATCATTGCAAGATCATAGCACAGCAATTGGAAATCCCAGCTCTTCCTCCTGTTCTTAAAAGGCCTAAAGACCTAGACAATAAAATTATCTTAAATTATATTATTTAAAATTATGTATTATTTATAATGTAACGTTGACACAACAGACATAGAGCAAAGGGCAAGACGATGAACACAATCCTTCAAAGGTATGTTATAGAAAACACACCTCCACACTCATTAACTCCTTCCCACCACCACCTCTCAAGAACGGTTTAGGTTTTTTACAGAATGTAGGGTGACTTAGCCGAGGAATAACAAAGCATTGAAAGTCTCAGGGTATTTGTTCTGTGATGCAAAATCCTCCAGGTCTTCAGTCCGCAGCAGGCACAAGAATCTGTGACTCCAAATTGCTTTTAACCTCCAGGCTCCACCTCCTGAGGCTGGGGTAGAGATCCCAGTTAAAACTCTCACAAAACCTGCACCTTTCCTGGCTCTTCAGTGACACCTTCTGGGACAAAAATAGACCAAACAGATCTTAGTTTTTCTGCAGCTCTTCTAACCTGTAAGTAGGAGTCAAGTGAGACTTTTGGAAGCTAGTTGTCGAGGAAATGGAGAGCCCACAAAAAAACGCTAAGCAAATACAGCTGCCTGGCCCTGAAAAGCACGATCTCTTTGGAGACTGGGCAGGAGATGAGTCCCAGATGGCCACAAATCTGTAAGACTTCACTTCTCCCAACGCGTATTTTGTTTTCCTGAAATTACCAACTGAGGAGAAGAAAAATCACACTTGAACAGCTGGATCCTCCCTATAAGAGCAGTAAGGACGAAGGTGGAAGTTTATATTGAAATATCTTACTTTTAGTGACAGGGATGTTATCTTTGCTTGAGGGCGGGTTTTAGATGTATCTGTTGTGGGACTCCAGGGTACAAGTCTTGTATTTCACTCTGGCAGCACTAAAAAGGGCTGGACTGCAATTCCCACTCCCATGCAACCCCAGTCATAAAGGACAGGAGTATATATGGAGGTTTCCTCAGCTGCAGGGGGAAAGACACCTTTTTTATCCACTCTCAGGGGAGCATGCTGGGAAGACAAGTAGGCTTTTCTAGGTAGGGTATTAACTCGATGAATAGGCTGAAGCTTAGCTGAGAGAATGAGCATGTTTAGCAAAGAGGTCTGATCTTGGGCACTCAGACACGTCCCACCCCAGAATTCAGTGTTCCTGTGCAAATTCACTGCCACTCAGACAAGTAGAAGCATCTCATTTTCATCTGTGCACACTCTATTGCAAATAAATGTACCTTTGATCACGCTGTGCTCCGCTGACGATCCATCTAGTACTTTTTGGTATTTCCATCCTGTCTACCCCAGCCTATTCATTCATCTTTGGCTTTGTACTATCCAATCAGACATCTTGGACAACAGTTCTTTATGTGTTTTGCAGCTACTGTTTCACGAAGAGAACACACAGTAAGTGAAAAAAATTATTTAAAATCTGAGATGGTCTTCAAGATCAACACAAAACATCCTTTTGTCTGACCTGAACTAAAAGGAAGCCAGAAGGGCATCCTCTCCACCCAGGGCAGCTGGCAGTACTGCAGAGGTGACATGGATGCTGTGCTCTGTGCCCAAAGGCAGAGGGTCAGCAATTCCATTAGCGTGACCTGCTCCAGTGTGTAAGTTAAGCTGCTCTGTGTAACTCTTCCTGGACACTGACTGCTTTCATCAGTGCACATTTTCCTGAAGTGGAAGGGTTTCTTTGTACAGGAGGTGGTTTTCTTGTACAGGAGGTGCATCTAACATGACACGTTGGAGCTCAGAGAATTTGCACTTGTAAATAGGGAGTGCTGAGAGCCACAGGTAAAGTTGGCAGTGTGCAAGGTAGACAATGTGATTTGTAACAAAAGCAGGAAGAAGTCATATATCCTATGGACTCGTGCATTAAAGATCCATGGCTTTCTGCTGGAGGGATTCTAATGTAACCCATGAATCATGCATAGCTTAAAAAGAAAAGAGGACCAAAGAATTGCTGTGCTATTGGATCCCTTCATTTCTTCTCTGCAGGAGCCAAAGGCTGACCTCATTCCCTCAGGGTTAAGTGCTCCTAAGTACACTGCCACAAAGCTGAAATTAAAGGAGAGAGTTCTATCCATTTCTGCCCTCGCCCTGTGGCTCAGGAGGAGTCCGCATCTCCATGTGCTTCTTTCCTGGCCACCTGGAGATCCAAGTGTCTAATTCCAAAGGGTAGGGTTGAATATCTGTTTCACCACTGGCTAAGTAAATTGCTACAATCAGCATCAATTAATGCTTGCTCCTGCTAAATTGATGGGACCAGTTCTGGGAATTTTCCTCTTGGTGTGGATCTTTGTTTGGACAGTGGACATTGCCCTCAAAACTCCCCTACTTCCATTTCAAAGTAGAGTATTATCCCCGTCTCATAAATTCCCAAAATCTGGCATAAGCCTGGATTTTTTTCTTAGGCAAATCTATCTATTGGAGCCAACAGAGAGCTTTTTCTGAGTATTGGGTTCTTTCTGTATATTAGAGCTTATCTGCACATCTGAACACAATTTGCTGTCACCCCTTTTTTCAGGGTGAAAAGACAAATACCACATAAATTGTAAACCTCTGTGATAACAAGAAGGCTGAAGGCTCAGCAAGAAGATTTTCTGGCTTTTCTACTTTCAAGAGACAGGATCTTATGATTACTGTACACTCACTATATTGAGGCAGCCTGACCCAAACTGAGGCCCCAACACACTGCATTGTTTCTCTAAATACACAAATGAAGGCAGCTTGTGAGAGTAGTATGTTTCCAAGGCAAAACATTATGATTTACATTTGACCTCTTTAAAAAATAGCTCTCAGCTGTCCTCAAGAATTCTGCATGTTTTCTTTTTACAGCTCTTTTACTTGCAACCTTTGCCATAAGCTGCATCCTGCTTCATAATCCTGGAAGCACTAATTCACTGGGACCTGTGGGTCAGGGAGAACCTTCCCAGCCCACCACATTCCAGCTTCAGAGCTTCTTGTCCTGCACTTCGGTATCTCCACCCTCAAAACCAGGGTATGCCTTCTTTTTGCATATGACTCAGAAGGGATCCCCTGTTTGTTGCCTGGCCAGACCTGTGCAGGAAGGAAACAGTTCTGTCCCCAGGTGTAGCTGTATTAAAGAGGAGAATCCTCTCTCCTGTGTACCCTGCACAGGCTGCCCAGGATGCCATGTGCCTCTCTGCCCCACTCACAGGGATGTATCAGCCCTGGGAAGGCAAAATGTTGGCCCAAGCAAAGCCAAACTGAGCTACCTATGTTCTCTCAGGCCTCAGTGAAACATGTGCCACTGGTGCCCATCATTTGGCCTTCAACACATATTCTGGTGTGCTCACATTTTAGGCATGTCCATGTTTTAGGTACTTATTGAAATATTAATGAGTAGCTCAAGGGCATGGCAGCAAAGCACCAGGGTAGAATTATAACCACACTTGGTATAATGTTTCAAGCAGCATGCCAGAGTGCCTATTACAGATTTTGGGTTAATATTTGCCATTGACTATCACCACTCATCAGGAATAGCAGTGTGTTTTTAATAAACTTTGAAATAAGGGATATATTAATTGTCCTGACTGCAGCAATCCAGTCACTAAGCTTCTTCTTGGGCACAGGTTATCTTGGTTTTCTGCATAGTTATAGATAGTGAGGGACTGTAAGTTAACCTGCGACATGGAAAGACTTCCCCTCATATACAACAGCAACCACAAAGTCAGATAAATCCTCAGCAAAGCACCCCACCTGGAAATGAAGAGAAATATTACTCCTTTGGCTCTGTTGAGGTGCTCTACTGCAAGTGCCAGCAAGAGGGCCTCTTCCCTCCAACAGCAACTGCAGGGCTGGGATCCTGGGAACAAGAGTGCTAGGCAGGAACAGGCTGGAAGCACCAGCTGATCGTAGATGGTACCAGTTAGCCATGCCTGAGCAGATGCCCCACTGGGGGACTAACAGTCTGGTCACACTGGGTCAGGCCCTGGGCTTTGGAAACCATTGGACCAGTAGTAAACGGGTTAAGTGCTCCAATATTAGAGTGTGCTGTGATAGCCCAGAAACTTTGGCCTTCCCTTGTTACTCCACAGCTTTGAAGCAGAGAACGAGGCTGCACTCCTAGAAGGGTGAGCAGAGTTCCCTGAGTTCTGGCAGGCTTGGTACATCCTGCACAGGCTCTGGGACAGCAGTGAACCCAAGCTGGTTGAAGGAACCCAAAGATTTAACACTTAATAGTCTCTGTCGACATCAGTCTTCCCAGAAGACAGAATAAGAACAACAACAACAAAAAAAGCTAAATGGAGGTTTTAGCAGCAAAACTGCTTTAACAGATACTGTAGGCTTAGTGAGACTGCTAAGGAAAGATAGAAAGCATATGAAGATTCGACTTACTGGCATAAATTTGGGGACATCAGCATAGCTGCAGAAAACACCATTATGGAGTCTTTAAAAATCCAAAAACGGAAAGGTTTTTAGTACAGAGATATGGAAAAAAGAGGAAGAGATAGGATATGGTATCTCAAAAGAAATAGATACCCACCTTACTTCATATGTATTTTTGGACTCAATATTCTCCTTGCATAAATCAGTAGGAAAGTCATCTTCAGCAGCATATTTAAGTACATAATTAGCTTTAAGTAGATGCTTCATCCTGATTTAATCACATTGCTGCATTTGTGCCTAAATCAAAATGCTATTCAGAATCTTAAAACTACAGTGATATAAAAAAACCTGTAAGAGGTCAAAGTCAGATGCTCCAGGGTAGAAGGTAAATTGCTACTGCCAATGAGCTGTTAGAACAAATGGTGTTATCTTTTACCAAGAAATTACACTGTGCTATACTATGACAAAGAGAAGTTGTCTTTTCACCCATTTCCTACTCTGTTTCCCCTCAGCTGAAAATGACTCTGCAAGAGTCGGAGCCCAAAGGACAATCAAAATTCTTAGGATAAAAGATAAAAATGCAGCAAACTTCTTGTGGTACATTTAAAGATACTTAATGAATTACACAAATTGCTTCCACAAATAAATGAAGCAGCTGGTAATTGCCAGGCTGACCTGGTGTTCTCAGACTGTTACTGCTGTAACAGAGTGGATGTTTCATGCCTAAATAATAAATACTGCAATTCAGCAAAGTAATTCAATGTGTGTTTCACTCTCATGTAGGTGAAGGTGAGATAAGACAACACCCCATTATGGGGTGGGTGATGCCTTAACATTGCTCATTTCAGTGAAGAGTAACACACCAAATTCTGGGAGTTACAAGAACTAGAGCAACATCTTAGAAATCCCCATTAAAAAAAAAAAAAAAAAGAAAAAAAAAAGAAAAAAAAAAAAAGAAAAGACAATTCCACTAGTTTTATCTACTACACAAAACAGCACACTCATTCATTTCAACATCATGGATAGCAGAATAGATAATCAATCAATGTTTAAATTGCCCTATAAGACAGGATTATAAAAAGATGCACAGCTTCTTTCAGAGCTAGTTTCTAATGAGATACTTACAAAATCAGTAAGCCAGAAGCTTCTTGGCAGCAGTGCTACATATCTGTACCTTGTTTTCCCATTGCCACTCTTCAGTCAAGAGAGTTAACTTGTGATTTTCCAACACAGAAAATCCTCCTGGAATTTTCTACAGGGGAAAAAAACCCTCGCACCCCAAAACTTTTCCTGTATTCAGGATCTACCTCTTTTTGAAAAGCTAAATAAAAGTCTCCTCACCCTTGACATCATTCAGGGAAGAAGCAAGGAAGGGTAATGTGAGCACCTCAGGCCTATTTTATTTTAAAAGCAATGCCAGCTTCACACATCTGGCTGATGGCACGCTGGCTGAAGACCCACAATGACCACAGTCTCTTCAAATCCCCTTGCATGCACTTTCTCATCTCCTGAGTCAAATTTGGGAGATGAGAAGAAGTGAGAAGATGCTGTGGGTGGGGGGAGGCATCTTCGGTGGGCAGGGAGGATGCACACACCTTTATGAGTTTGGGTGGTGTGCATGAATGGGTAATAATGGAAACATAATTGCTAAAAACTTACAGAAACAAGATGGTGATTGGTCCATGGCATTTGTCATGAAACCTTGATGAAACTCAGTGTGTGCAACCATTTTGGTTTATTGGCTACCAGTAATAATGCATGACTAAACCACTCCAAAATACCACTGAAATGGGAAAATATCCCTTAGTTTTGTCCCACCCCTCATTCTAGGGAAGAAAAATTATGATTGGTATGGGATTGGGACTTTAGGAGTACAGATGGAAAGCCTGCCCCCCTCTGGGAGCTGTAAGCCTTCACAGAGTAAAATCTTTGGAATAATCTCTGAGTAGTTAGATATTCAGGGCCTTGGACAGGCTTGTACTGCCCTGCTTTAGTGCTTTAGCACTACCTGATCTCCAGCTAACTGGAAAAAACCTACCTCAGGAGCATCAGTGCTTTGCACTGATTTATTCCACCTCACTTTCTTTCATGGGGCATGGGCCTATGGCTTGAGCTAATATGTTACAGTGCCAGTTGAAATAAAAGGGGCACATGTGCAAACACTCAGGCACCTCATTTATCTACCTGTAAAAAATTAGTTTGGCACTTTTTGTTCAGTACTGGCACATGTGGAGCTATTGAAGCTGAAAGATTTCATTAAATGTTAGGGGAAACTGCCTGCAGGCTGCTGGCCTGTCTCCTCATCCCAAGAGGGGGGTAAAAAAAGCAAAACCTTTTCTGGATCCTGTCTAGTCTAGTACAAAGCTCTGAAGAGAAATAGAATAAAAAAACAGGAGACAAGCCATCAGAGACACTCCAGAAACGCCTGGCACAAAGCCTGGACAAAGCTTTGCCCTCTGAAGCCTGCAATGCAACAGAGGACGCACTAGGAAGCCGCTCTGGGCACTATTGCTCACCCTGAGCTCAGTGCTCGCTTAGCAAAGTGGAAGAGAGAGTCCATCCCTTGGTACCATGCGAGGGCTGGGCCCAATATAGAGGCAGGTGCTGGATATAAAAGAGAACAAAGCTTTGTGTTTAATTAAGATGCTGCCTTTTACCTGCAAATTTTTTGCCTTTCTTATCTTTACTAGACATTTTTTTTTGAGCATCCGCTCTCCGTGGTCACCATCACAGCTTATGTTAAGCCACATTCTTTACAGAGATTTTGGCTGCCTCCTGTTTGGAGATTCTCCATCTGACTTCCATAAGATTTTGGGGGTGAGATTAAAAACCTCGAGCAAACAAAGGGGGAAGGTGCTACTTTTGTACATTAATTCTTCTGACTTTTCTTCTAGGCACATCTTCTAGAGATGCCCTCTGCAGTGAAACACAGCCCTGCATAAGGAACCCCTAACCTGGAAGCATTCAGAGTCAGGACCCTGCTGGAAAGCCTTAAAGGGAGGATTTGAGAGATTTGTAAACTTTGTGCCAGCCTTGGAACTGAGATAAATGTCTCTCCAAAATACAGAGCTCTCTGTTTTCTTATAGCCCTTTTTGCCCTGAAAGAGCTTTTTAGAGAGGGAACATTTTTGTTCCCTGAATGAGATTGCCTAGTACAAATAGGAACTAATGTAACTAAACATTGGAATTGCAAAAAGAAAAGATAAATGAGACCCCAGTGATACAATGATACAATTAGATGGTTTTCACATGGGACTGTGAACAATAGACGCTTTTCAAAAATAAATCCTTATGCTTTCAGGACATAC
Source organism: Chamaea fasciata (assembly GCF_029207755.1). Taxonomy (NCBI): domain Eukaryota; kingdom Metazoa; phylum Chordata; class Aves; order Passeriformes; family Sylviidae; genus Chamaea; species Chamaea fasciata. The sequence continues at coordinate 14,766,009 of NW_027094092.1, read as the reverse complement.
GTCTCTTCAATCACCAGCTCTTTAAGAGGTTCACAATAAATGAGTGCAAAGCAAATTAATGGAGAACGTAACATCATCACTTAACATTCCTGATATTGATTCCATTTCATTAACCGGTAAGCACTTTATACTCTCACAGAGAGATTTTTGTCCCTCCTCAGGTATTTAATTACATGAATAAAAATAAATTTAAAGATTCTTTCCCTTGAAGCCTACCTCTAGATATATTTCCATAACTATACCTTTTTTCAGTCAGGATGATGTAGAAATTGTAGTCGTGAGAAGGGGATATGTCTTATTCTGCAGGCTTGAAGCATTTGATTTGCCTGTTAGAAACACCATCCATAAAACCTGCAGTCCTCATCCTCCAGAAAGAGTGTCAGAGAATGCCAACAGATGAGTCAGGATGATATTTACCGTGCCCAAATTAGCAGTGGGTGTGTGCACATCAGTGTGGTTCTTTGGGGGTTGGCTTCCTGTTTGTGGAAGCTATTCCAGGACAAAGCTTGAGCCTTTCTGAGTCATGTTGGCCATTTCCTCAGGGTTACACCAGTTGTGAGCAGTGTTTTAGCCAGAAGATGGTTGTCTTGCAGTACAACATACACCATCAAGACAGCTTTTCTGCCAGCCCAGCTGGAAAGCAGGACTCACTGGGATCATTCTCCATGGCTCTGTGACTTCTCTCGCACTCAGGGTACCCTCTGCAGAACAATCTTGCTAACTCTACATAGCCATAGATTTCGGCAAAGCATAAGGGGTTTCCCATGCAGAGCAGATGAATTAAAAAAAATGTGTCCCTGGCTAGATAAAATTACTCAGCTCTACAGGTAACTTAATAAAGCCTGACAAGAAAGAATACACTGAAAAGATATCAAGAAGATTTGAGGTATATTGTGATAAGACCTTTTCCCCCCCTCTTCTCTGATGTATTTGCAAAATCAACACAGATTTTCAAAGCGTTTTGCTGATTTTCAATTGGCTCTTTTTTTTTTTTTTTTTTTTTTTTTTTTTTTTTTTTTTTTTTTTTTTTTTTTCTGAACGAGATTCATTCACTTATAGCCTTGACAAAATAACTACAGGAAATTGCTTCTTTCTGCTGCTCTCCACAGCAAGTGTTTATATGCGCAGAAATTAGGACATTTTTCAGAAATGGAAATCATCCAAGAAATTAAGGAAGTAAATGTCTTAAAAGACTAAATCTGCTCCAGTATTTCCAAAACAATGTGCAAGACCTGAGGTGTGTGACTCCTATTGGCACTAGGGAGAGTCACAACATTGCAGTACAGGTCTTTGGGATGAAAATGTCTGAGACCTGATTTCACTAAACTTTAAACCAGCACTGCCCTGCAAGAGCTCACAGCTTCCTAGGAGTACAGAGGAGAAAGAAAACAAACAAAACCAGCAAAGAAAAAAATCTCTGAATAGCAGAGGCAATATGTAAGGGAAAGGTAAGCGGAAATGACAGTATTATTTGAATTCATTGCCTAGAAAATTGGCAGTGATCAAGGTGAGGGCTTTTTAAAAATGGCTAATCTGAGTTGTTTTAAATTAAATTCACCTCTGGTATGAGCTGCAACTAGATCTACACCCATTCTGACAGAGACAGACTGACTAAGTTGAACCCTTTTTATAAGCACCTAAGCATATGTGGTAAAGAATAAACACTTGGAGTGAACCACAGGTATCTATAGTCATATAGTCAGTAGTGTAAAAACCCCAGGCAATGCACAGCAACCCCAACCTTCACAGGATAGTTAATCCTGTTTTAAAAAGGGCATCACTGATGCCTACAATGATTTGCCCTCTGGAAATGTTCGCTCTCTCAGACTATTGGAAGATTCCTACCAACCAGAAGTCTAACTAAAGTTAGATAGATTAAAAAGTCTCTCAGATAGTCTGACAAGGTAAAATAACTTCTGTAGAGTTGAAAATTTGCCTGGAAGGCTTTTCTCATATGGCATTTTAGAATTGTTTTCATTAAAATGAAGAACATTTTATGATTGACTTCAATGGGAGTACATTCTAATTAATGCCAAACATTTAGAGAATGTTGTGTTTGTTATATTCAAGTATAAAATCACTTAAGGGAGTGCAATCAGAAAGAGAGCTGAACTTTCTCCAGTGATTTAATTTGGTCTGCAACAAATCTCACTAAAAGAGACAGTTAAATCCTGGATATTAAGGCTTCCATGCAGAGGTTCACCAAATTTCACATCTCTACAAGAAGACCTTGCTTAACTGAAGGGATTTAAAGCAAGGCCTCGAAGAGGGAGCATGCAAAAGTGGTTTGATCGCCTTTTTTTACCAGCAAGGCACTAGACAACACTGCCTGGCATGTTGCTGCACATACTGACAGCCAGCTGAGAAAGAGCTGGGTATATGACCTGACTTTGTATTTCATTGGAAAATGAAATGTCCTTCTTATGCCAAAGGTTTCTTCACCGTCCTAAACACAATCACATCAAGGAGATGAAGCTGGCTTTTCCTGTAACACACTGAAAAATAAGAAAAGGAAATTCTTGCCCCACTGTTGACTTACAGATACAGCAAAATTCAGTCAAAAAACCCCAGTAATCTCAGAAGACACGAGGACTTCCCAAGGGGAGTCATGGTAGAGTTTTTCTCTCTTCCCCATCCTACCTGCTCTGGAGCCAGCTCTGCAATCCTGGGTAAATACTGAGGAGAAACAGTGAAAAAGCCTCCTTGGCAGGATCCTCTCTTCTGTGAGGAGCCAATATCTCAGTCGCAGTCTCAGAATAGCTGTGAACTGGGGCCAACCATCCTTGCATTCCCACCACAGACTCTGCACAGGGCCGTGGAGCACACACTGGCGCACCAGCGTTGGGATTATAGTCTACCACGATGAGTTTTAACTTTGTCAAGTAACCTATGACACTGACAAATATTATCTAATAAAAACGTTTCTAGTGTGAGGCCAAAGAAGAGGGTTGCAAGAATAAATGTCATGGCAAAGGGTGTACTGTTCTTCAAAGCAGAGGGAATATGAGGTGAAAAGAAGCTAAAAATCAAGCTGCAAAAATATTAGTGCTTTTAGGCATGTCCAGAAACAACTAAAGAAAGGATTGTGTTCTGTTTGATAGAAGAGAAGGGCTCAGCTGCCCAAATTAAAAATAACTGAACTCAATTTCTCTGAATTTACTTCACTACATTGCTGGCTTATCTATGCCTGGCTTAAATCCTGAAGTAATTGGAAATCATTTAAGTAGAATAATTCATGCTTCTAGCACTTGAGGGTTCAGTTTGGTGAGTTTATGAGAGTTTTTGCAAAAAGCTTACTGTAGGCCTAAATTTGCATATTTGGACCTTTAGTGGGACCAGTGTCTGAGCACAGAGTGGTGTGTTCCCTCTGTGGACACTCCAGGAAACCAAGGCAAAAAATGAGTGTGTGAGAACCGATGTTTGACATTCCCAGGCCAGGGGCCAGCCTAGCAAGCACAGCACTTGCAAGGCCCAAGCAGAAAAGGTTTAAACTCTACCTTAGCAGCTGCGAGGGCTTTTGAAATCCTATCCTCAGGAAATCATAACCTGTTTCTTCTCGGCTTCTGGCAGAGCACACACTCCTCTTGTTAATAAAGCAAAGCATCTCCAAGGAATTCACAACCAATGGAAAAAATCTAACGTAAAGTAGCAATTTAATTTACAGAGCTCCTGGTAAAGGCCTTTTACTTTGGGATATGACATAAGGCTGTCACTAACAAGACAACGCACTTAACCATGAATAAGGTGTTTATAAAATTCCTTGACTGCAAATACAGCAGAGCCAAGGCCACGAATAATTGTGCTCCTGACTGGGCATCTTGCCCAGACCCAAAATTTGATGCCTTTGGCCCTCCTGCTCCTTTTGCAGGGTGTACTGGCACTGCAGGCAGCCTTTCCTCCTTCCTGTGTCAGTCCCCTCCAAGGTGGAGCCTGGTTCCAGTCCCACATTTGCTGAGGCATGTGGAAAGCAGCAGCTGCACACACCCAAAGGCCAAAAATCCCAGATCCAACTACTCTGGGCAGCCCTGGTGAGCTGCCTCCTGGAAAACACTAGTAACCTACACAGAGATGCATCCTAGCAAAACACAGCCTGTCATCTTTAAAATCAGCTCTTTCCACTGACTGCCACACCTGGGAGCAATGAGCAGGTGTATGGAAAAGAAGCAAGAGACCCAAATGGACCTGAAACATGGTGAAATGCTTCCTCAGGAAAATACTCCAGACTGTTCAGTGGATTTTGGCTTCATATTCAAAATCTGCTAATTCACAGAAATCCTGATCTTTCTGCAATTCATGTTTGGTCATGCTCAACTTTGCTAATATTAAGGATACTTTTTTTTTTTCACATTGGGTCCACAGTTCTTTAGCAGTTCTGGACTCCAAGACTTCCCTTCAGCTTTCCATTCTTAATTTTGTAAGATTATGGAACCCTTGGAAAAATGCTAGTTGTTTTATGCCAGAATAAATGAAGGTCACTAGCTATGAGGAATCAACTTGTTATTAAATCTATTTGTATATCAAAAGAAGGATCCAGACATAAGAGTACACATATTTCAAGAGAAAAATAATAGTATCTTTCTAACATTCATTAGAACTCTATAAATTGTGTATAGAGTCATTTCTGTGGGGCCAGAAATCATCATTGGTCATAGTCTGGCTTTTTGTCTGGAACAAGGATCACTAAACTCACTTATACATATGTATCTTATATTCTAAAAAACCCATACATCATCTTTATTTAGCTGTTGTAAGAGGTGAAGGGTCCCCCACAAGCACTGGTAAGTTGTTTCAGTGATTGATTAGCCTCCTTCATGTAAAGATTACGTTTATCTGCTTATCCTCCACCCCCAGTGCTGACTCTCAGGCAGCAGAGCCTCTGATGTGCTGTTGTCTCTGATAAGAGAACCCTCAGCAGGATGCAGAGCTGGGCAGAGGTGGGGGAGGCAACTCAAGCACAACCAGCAGCACAGCCTCCAGACACCTTCCCCCTCCTGACCACGTTGTTCTTGTAAGGCAAGCTAACTAGCCCACATTTGGGGGTGATCTAAAGGGGTTATACTGCTCCTGGTACCCAGAAACGGCCAAGGGAAGCAATTTGGGTGTTCCTACACGGCATCCTCTCATCGTAGCACACACTGCCGATATCCACAGGCTGCAGGCAGGCGGCAGGAGAAGGGAACTCCTCCCAGCACAATGGCAGGAGGCAAGACAGACAGCTCCCAGACTGCAGTCTTTGGTAAGAATACTCCAAAAACCAGCTGCACCTGACTTCTTTCCCCATGGTACAGCTCAGCTGGTTCAAATATCTGAGAAGAACCCCCTCCTCTCCTTACATCATAGCACAGAGATGTGGCCATGTAGAAAAACCTCATTTTCTTCCTGCACCCACCTCCAGCTGAGCCAGGCAACCCTGGCCCAGCCACCACCTTCTGCTTCGTGCTGCCTCTGACTCACATGTCGTGTGCTGCCAGTGCTTTTGCTGCTTCCTGTCAGGTCACTGCCCTGCCTCCAAATGCACATTCCCTCCACCTTCCAAACCTTGACAGAGTCTCATTTGAAACAGCTGCTGTCAGCATTCACTGCTGGCAGCCTGACCCTCAGCTGACAGCAAAGAAGGCAGTGCTAAATCTTTCCTTCCTTCTCCCAATTCCTGCTTTATGTATGTATTTGCGGGAATAATAAAAGCTCAGGCACCTTCCCCTTCACCACTCAAGATATTGTAGCAGCCACAGGGAAAAGCCTTTTCCTCTCTGAGGAAACTGCCTGCTGAACATCTGCTCCCTGCTCCTCCTCACTGCTGCCCACATAGACTTCTGTAACAAAAGCCAATCAACCTCAGGTAGTTACTAGAGGAATCAAAGAAGACATGATTTGGTTAGGTCACAGTCTGATTGCAGCTCTGAATCTGCCTAGATCCATCGAAACTCCTGATGAAATCTTTTTAGTAGATTATAATAGCAAATGTGTTTCCTGCCAAGCATTTTTAGAGGAATATTTCTCTGCAGGCCCTTTCAAGGGAAGAACCCTCTTACAATCTCTTTGCTCAGGAGGGTCTGAACATACTTTGGACCCATTTGTGTTGCACCTGACCGATCCTTTTGGATGCAAAATCAGACATCCTCTCTTCAGAAAGGTGCCATTTTCTTCTCCCTTCAGAGATTCTGGGGATGTGATCCAGCTGATACACACAGTCCATGTATGGGACTCTCCCTGGAAATACAAAAACACTTCTCCAGCCATTTCAGTTCTGGTAACTCAGATAATTCTTACTCTGCATCCAGCCATGGCCAGGACAGAAAAGCCTTTTTCAGAGGAAGCTGGTGAGCTTGGCAAACCACATCCTCCTGCACCATGAGGGACACGGGGAGAACAAATTCCCAGGCTGGCAGAACAAGGAGCATCAAAGTAGAAAGCTGCACATATCCTGGCAGGGATTTTTTGATGGATGAACTTGGGGCCAAGCTGGGCAGCCTGTCACACCTTCAGACTGGTGATATATTCTCAGCACTGGCCCTTGACCAGACTTCCCTCTCATTTCCCTGGGCCAGTACTCTAACATCTGCCCAGAAATGCTTCATTTACCACATGGAAATGACTGCTAACATACATATAGTCTTCCATATTTGCTATTTATGGTTAAGGAAATGAGGAAAAAATAAAGGGGTTTTACATATATTGTCAAATTAAAAATGTCTTTTGTTACTTAGAAGGAGGCAAGGGACAATCTATATTTAATGCTACACTGTATCCCTTAGGAAACCCGATTTTATTCTTGTGTAATTTTGTGGGAGAAAATTGGTTTAAGTTTGAAATGGCCCAATTCTCTGCTGCAGTAAAATGCTAACTAACTTCTCTGCGAGCACCATCTATTTACTTACAGTTGAATGAAGCTGAAATGGCACTTGTCCTTGCTAGTGACCAAGAGGTGTCATTGATACCTTCCACAGGGCTGGGCACTCACGGGATGGTGAACTCAACTGGCTTTGGCAGCACCCACCAAATGACGACATGTAAAAGTCCTGCACCTCAGTCTGAGGTTGGTTTTTTTTTTGGTTTTTTTTTGTTTTTTTTTTTTTCCAAAGCTTAAGATATTTCTCTTATTTTGAGGACAAGGACAGCTTGCCTCAGCAGAGCTAACAGGTCAGGATGACCTTAAGGATGCCCTTAAGAGTTTCTTTTCTTTTAAGTAAAGTGGCCCTGAAAATGGCTTTCTAAAGTGGCATCAATTTAGCAGTGTTTTTTTGCAGTAGAATTTTGTATTTCAGTTTCCCATGTGAGTTAAGCACTTCTGGTTTTTGCACAAGGAGGAGGAGGAGGAGGCAGTTAAAAAAAAAAAAAGAGTGAATTGAATATTCATGAGCAGGATAAAGTAACATCTTTCTCTTGAAGCAACGAAACCTAACAATTTTTAATGGGATTTGACTTAATCTCATATAATCTCAAGAATAATATGCGATTTAAAAAAAAAAAACAACAAGGTATTTTGTTGGGTTTTTTTAAAAAAAAACAAAACCACCTTTTCTTAGTTTTTCCTGAATTTGTTATACTCTTTCTGGTAGCCAAAAAAAAAAAAATTTTCAATGATGCAGTAATATATCAAGTAATAAAGATATTCCAGTATTGGGGGGAAATCAGTTCCATTTTTTGGAGTTTGAGTTCATTAAAAAGACAGTCCTTCCCTGAGAAATTTGGCAAGCTGTCTTTGAACAGAGGGATAACAATATTACAAACAGATTATGTTTGCTTTGCTGGCCACACTGGTGATGTCTCCACAAATTTGCTTTGTTGAAAGCAAATGTACGATACACAAAAGGGACCACCCTCCTTTCCTGGTTAACTACCACATCTGCATCTCCTCCTCTTGAAACCCTGCAGACAAGGTGTCCTGCCAGGAGAAGTGATCAAGTCCAGAAAAATTCTGTGCTTTGATGCAGCACCTCTTTATCTCCCCACAGGCCACCTAATAGGTCTTGTATTTCCATACATCTCTCCTCCAGTGTATCCTCTTATTCCTTTCTATACCCACCAACCACCAGAGGCTCTGTGGGATCATGAACTTGATGATTGCAAGCACAATCAAGCCAACAACCCCATGCATGCCACATGCCACAGCCTTCCTTTCAAACTTGTCATAATAACCTGTTTGCCTTTGAGAGCTGTCCCCCTCTGCTGAATTTTGCTGAAATGTTAGTGCTTCATGGACAACAGTCACAGAATGGCTGAGGACAGAAGGGACCTCTGGAGGTCACCCAGAGCCCCAGTCATATCCTGCAGTCACAGACAAAAGAAGGATCTGCACCAGCCACCTTCTTCTGGGTACAACTTAACATAAGTTTCCTGATTCATGAACCCATTGGCTGCTTTGTGCTGTCTTTTTAGGAAACCTTTCAGGCTTTTCCTTTTGCATAGGGATTGCATAAGCTCCAACTTCCTAGGAAACCACACTAAAAAAAAAAAAAATTCAAAGCATATTAAGTGTCACAGCTAAGATTAGAGCCTGCAGGCAGGGATATGTAAACCAAATGTGTGCTATGAAGGAAGCAACAGTGTAACTGAACCCAGCTGGCTCCTTGTGAGCTCCAGAGAATCTTTCACAGATTTTAGACCTCTGATGGACTCTCTAGGATGCAGGAATGAGCAAACCTTAGGTTTAGTATCAGAATAAACAGACCCTGGGTGCAGAAGAACTGCAGGATTTTCTCTGATTTACAGGCACTGTCACATCCTATGATAATTAATTTCATTAACAGGCCTGATAGCAATCTCTCATTACTAAAGGAAAGTGTCAGAAACAGCCGAAATTGCTCTCATTACACATCTGCTCCACCTAGACAGATAAAGACTCTGCTCCCACGCTGGCAGGACTGCCAGTGTCAGGAGAGCAGCTGTACCCCTTGCTATGCTGGCAAAAGGAGCTTCCTTACAGACCAGCAAAGGCAATGGACTGTGAAGTTGTGTGTGAGGACCTGTGCTTTTAAGGATAAGAAACACTCTGCACAGCAGCCAGCTGACCTACATTTACAGCTGAAGATGTAAAGCTGACCCACAGGGACTTCGGTCTGACCTACAAACACAGAAGGAGTGCTACTCAAGCAGACCAGGTCTTTTGAAACTATAAAGTGAGCAAGAGCAGCAGCATGGGGAGAGGCTTTTCCTGCTCCCATGTGTGAGAAGCAGAGCAGTTCAATATACCAGGGTAAGCCACTGCCAGCAGGGAAGCACATCCCAGGATCACTCCTATGGCCTCGACATGCCTTGGTGCAGGGAGAAAAGCAGAGTTTTGCTATGTGGAGGCAAGCAGAGTGAGCAGTGAGATGGCAGCCTGGGCTAAGCTGGGCAAACAAGGCCCTAGGGTCCCACTGCAGGCAGTAAAGCTGCAGCAAAGCCGGTGCTGCTGTGCTGTCTCTGCTGCCAAGCTCATGGCATCAAAGCTCACACAAAGGAGCAACACCGAGCCTCAGAGAGCTCGCCACGTGAGCAAGGGTAACCTTCAAAAAACAAAGGGGACAAACAGTGCATTCTAGGGTTGCTAGGCCATGAAGAGAGAAGAGGAAGAGAGAAAGGCACAACCTTCCCTAGGCACAGTGGTGATAGTTGCATCAGCAAAAGAGAATGACACAAACTTGGGGCCAGATTTTTAACCCACATCAAACAAAGTAAGTCTGTTGAGATCAGCACAGTGCTGCTCCACAGTGTATGAGGATCTCCCCATTGGCATAAATCAGCCTTTAGAAAAAAACAGGCTCCCAGTTAATTTGCTGAGTCCTTCCCCCAAAAGACTGATTTTTCTTGAACAGAGCATTCCCTGTCCCACTGTGGAGCTGCAAGGTCACATGACAGCTGAACAGTACATGAGCTCTTTTTCTACTGCTACAGTGGTAAAGGAAAGATGTAAAAGAAAAACTGAAGGTTACTACGAGGCAAAATTGCATATCCTAAGCCCACCTATTGAAGACAGACTGTTGGTGCTAATTAAGCTACCTTGCCTATAGTTAAATTGCATCACACCATTTCATCCCTGAATGGCAGTTCTATACTTTGGAATTTTATGAGACAAAACCAGAGCAAGGAATAGCTCTTCTGGGCTCTGTAAACGTATGTAAATAACCACAGAAGGAAATAATCATTAATAAAGCCTGGATAGCAAGACATCTCCCAGATTACTCACTATTAACTTCCTCTTAGTTCTGTCTTGCAGAAATCTAACCATTATTTATCAGAACTTCACACAGACAAGACTTTTCCTGAGACCATGAAAAAGCCTGGTACAAATGCAATAAACCTGGGAGCCAGGGCAGCTTAACTGCAGCATGGAGCAGGGACTGACTGCTGAGACACAGCCACGTGTCTAACTTGAATCTCAGAGCTTGTGTTGGTGCAAGTTGCTGCAGGGAGTGTCTATATTTATCACACACTTGACTGGGTCATGTCTTGGTTCTCAGGTAGAAGTCATCTCCATATTGGATCTTCATGGCATTTCTGTGGCACCCTGATAGAAAGTGTGATACCCATGTATTGGAGCCAACATGGGACATCAGCTTGAACACAAATCATTCATGTTTTCATGCATCATATCTTTGTCCTTCTCCCCAGCCAGAGCTTGGTACCATAAAAAGGGGGTAAGAAGTTAAATAAATACTTCCTCTTTTTTATATTAAACATTGGTGTCCACCATATTATATATGGTCAAGAGGAATGAGGTTTGGTTTTCAGACCAAACAGGAACATTTAATATAAAAACCTAATCTGCTGTGATAAAGCTTCTGGAGGAAATTCCCATTTCCTGTATCATGGGTTCTGGAAAATAATTCAAGTCGCAGAATCATGGAATCATAAAATATCCTGAGTTGGAAGGTATCCACAAAGAGTATTGAGTCCGACTCCTAGCCCTGCACAGGGCAAGTGCTCACTGTTCCTTTCCTGAGACAAGTGCACTTTCCTACCATGCTTTTTTCAAGCACAATCTTTCCTATTACAAAGGTTGAGACAATTATCCATGACTGTCCCTGACAAATCTTATCAGTTTATCAAGTCAGTTCCAAATTTTACTCCTCATAGATTTCAGCAAGTTCATAATCAGCAATGCTTTTTTTGCCAACGTTAGGCCGTTTTTACTTATGGGAAATAGATATTTCTATTCATTCAAGGAAGATGGACTAGAAAAACATTTCAAAGTGATTGCAGGATTCAATATCATAAGCCCCTAAACCACTTTTAAAAGCTAGAAAGTCAGAGGCTTTAAAGCTGCTTTTGACAACTTTTAAATATTTTACCCTAATCTTGAGCTGCAGCAATTTACAAGAACCTGAGGAGATGACAGATCATTCCACAGTAAGGAGCAGCCTGTCAGATATAATTTTTGTTAGTGACCATCTCCTCTAAGAACAGAGGTATTGACCAGTATACATTCCACGTGGCAAATTACGTATTCACTAAAACCTATACAGTCATTTGGATTTATGAAACATTGCAGAACTCTCTCAAGGGAAAACAGAATAACAGGTATATATTCCTTCTGTAGTCTAGCCTGAAAATTACAGGCCTGTAATACCACATAGGGCGTTTTCCTCAAGAAATCCTTCCTAAGAAGCCAGCTGAAAAGAGAAGCCAGGTATGCTGGGGAAACATTTTATATATTAGCACTAAAGCAGCAAATTAAATTATTACACAGCCTTTAAAGTCCCCCCATTCCCCCCCACCTCCCACCCCCCATTTTAGTTACCTATGGGGAGACCAATTTTTTCAACTTTGTGCCTTGTACTAGCTCTCCATTTTGAGAGCCTATTTTAGCCTAGATTCCCACAAATTGCCACATTTTAATGGCTTCTTCACCAAAGGAGCAATGCCCATCTGGACACACTTGGCCAGCCACGTTGCATCAAACACATGACATGATGCTTGGTACAGAAATGCATCATCTGCTTTGGGGTTTAAGCTTTCACACTGTGCCCATCTTTTGCAAAAGGTTAAGGGGGACACAAAGTTTTTCTTACGTGGGTTCACGGGTGACTCTGTGCAGTTTTGCCATTTGCCACTGCCAAAGCAGAAGCTGAAACTACTCTGGAGGTGCTGACAGTGTTGCAGTTACAAGTGGCCACAGGTTGCTGCCTTACAGGCTTTCCCTTCCCCCTGCTTCCATCCTGCATCTCCTTATCCCTGGAAGGTTCACATGAACACTGTGAGGGAGGAAACCTCTCATGTTTGGGGAAGTAGAAGTGTACATCCACACATGCTTTGTAAACACTTCAGTTCACATTAAAGGCACGAGCTGTGCATAATCATTATCATTTTTTTGGTAGGAACACCCAGAAAGGTCCCAAACACTGTCTGCCCACTGAGATCAAAGTGGCTACAAGAGCTAAACCATAAGGGAGGATATGAGCTGCTCTGGAGAGGTCCTGTCACCCATCCATCTGTTGTGACTGTGGGTGTAGAAAACAGGGTGTCACCTAGCTTGTTTCCTCCCAGACTGCAGTGCTCTGCAGATGATAATGAGCAAACTTCAGCAAGCTTTGCTTTCCAAGATGGTATTTCCATGGAGATATTCCTGGGTGTCTCCAGCTGGTGTCCTGGCTATGGATTTCGGTTTTGCTTCTAAAAGGTATGATAAATAATGTGATTCCAAGTAAATAGGTTGTCTTTATTCCAAGGGATGTGTGTATCAGGCTGGTGGGGTTTTTTGGTGATGCGTATTTCTCACATAGAAAGAAATTCTGATTTTGCTTTGCGTTGCTTTCTAAATTTCTTCTCTGGTTAGTTTTTATCTATCCCTGCATGCCAGGCATCCTGGAATCTAGACTGTGCACCATGGAAAAGCCATCCTCACATAATCTGTGAAAGAATGGAATTTGCTAATGGGGAAATTAGTTTTATCTGGTGTGACATGGAATGTGAGGAGGTTGCTGGCTCTGCTGCTGAGGTGGGTGCAGCATTCTTCAAGCCTTCAGACTGGAAAACTCTGAGCTATCTAGGGTACCTTCTCCTGGAAGTGTCCATTCTTTTACTCAAGACAATATTTTGCTCAGAAAGCCCAGATCAAATGTTAGGTTCTGTATTCCCTGAAAAGAAATGCCTTACTGTTGCAGAAGCAGCAGAGCATGTGATCAAAGGATGCCATATGGGCCATTTATTAACAATGAAAAATGAATGCACCATTTGTCAGGCTGTAATTGAAATGGAAGAACAATTCCTGTTTTCACTCCCACTGCTGATCTGGCTATCTGTATCACAGAGCATAAACAGTTTCTCGCCTTACTACTCCTAGCATGAATTCACAGCACATTAGATTTACACATGGATATTGAGAGTAAATATTTCATGTTATGACTCAATAACATGCTGGTATACATGCTGGTATATATGTAAGCATATTGCCTACCAGCTTCCTACTTACATACATGTTTTAATGGGATTATGTTTATATACATATACAGAAATACAAATTCACATCCAAGCTAACCAACAAACCCAACTGTGGTGCAAACCAGCACATTAACGAAGATAAAAATAAAATCACTGCAGACAGTTTACATGTCATTCTGAATTCCAAGTGTTTTAAAATACTACTGCAATTTGCAAGTCCACATTCTAAACGAACATGCTGTAAGAGCATTGCATAGAAGATATTTTAAACTGTCAAATACAAATCAATGTATTTCCACTTTCTGAACTTAAGTCTTACTCTAAAAACAAAACATTTCCAGATAAATGCTTTTTAGAAATCAAAGAATCATAGTTTTCTCTTGGTTTCATTTCTACAGAATTGCCAAATATAATCATTAACAAAGATCACAAGCTTTATATTTTTAGGTGCCTCCTCTTTCTACTTTTCTCCATTTTCTCCCCTCAAAGTAAAATGTCTAGAATTTCCCTTATCTTTTATCTACTCCAACAAAACTGAGAAACTTGCAACATTTACAAGGCTGAGGGAGGCAATTGGGGTGCAAAGCACCACACCAGATTGACAGCGGAACAGGAGAAAATCTGCCGTTCTGTTTTGAGGCTGGCTGCAGTCATGGCCTTCCCACTGCTACAAGCTGAGGTTCAGGCCAAGAAAGAGCAATTCATCCCCTGTGAGTGATCCTCATCCCCTGCCACAGGGCCCTGGGGCACCCTTGCTTCCCTGCTCACAAAGACCACCAACAGCTCAGGCTGTTCCCAAGGAGCACTCCTTGGGAATCCATTCCACTGGAGCCCAAAGTGAGGCCACCTCTACCTTTGGATTGACAGTGACAGAATTCACCAACATTTTGCCTGTTGTGGCACGTAGAGTGATGGCAAAGGCTCAAAAATAAATCAGCAGCCTGTATTCAGCTCATTCATGGTTACTATTTTGCTGGAACACACCAGCAGCACATCAGTTACATGGTTTCGAAAAGCCCTTTGAAAAATCAAGAGAATCACTCATTCTCCTCCAAATAAATTGCATCCTACTTGAGGGAAATTACTAGTAAAGGTAAGAAGATTTTCAGAAGCTGTAAAAGCATGCCTCAGAAACAGGAAGAACAGATAACTTAGAGTTAGCTGCAGCTACAGAGTGTGAAAGCAGAGAAGATACAATGATACAGTAAGCAAGGACATGAAACAATAGTTTGAGTTTCTAGTCTTGGCTAGAATAGACCTTAAGACTGCAGAAAAATATGCTTAGCAAGATAGTAGAAGGTTTTAAGCTTAATAATGGAATATGGTGTATTGTTAATAGAAAACATACAAGCAAGCATTGTTTGAAGCAGGTGTACGTGTGCCTTTAGTGATTGGCTAGAACAACTGTCTGTAAGCTTTAGCAATGTGCTGTTGGCTGGAAAACTTTTAAAATGCCCTGTAACAAAGAAAACTTTGGCCACTGCTGGCAAGATGTGAGCCGTTGCCATCGTTCAATTGTCTCAACCTGTTATGAGGCTGATGTTGCAATAAAGGCTCAAAGAACGTCTCCCAGTGGTCCCGTCCCATTTGTGCCATACATCAACACACTGTTTAGTGGCAAAGCTCCATTTCCACCATAGGTTACTTTCAATGCATCTCATTTAAATCTAAAACTAGCAAAATTCACATCTTCACGCACAGTTTCCTCCCCTTTTATTTTCCCTTTTCAGTGTTACAACTATAACAGCCACAGATTGCAAGTTCACAGATGCATGTCTGACATTAATACAAAAAACTTCTCCAGAAGGACAAACATGTACTGAGCTGGCATGTCAATACTATGTTTTTCACATTTGCTAAACTTAAATCTTAACCTGAAATAAGCTCTAATTCAGATTCCAGAAGAAAATTCCAGGGAATCACAGACACATCCATAAAACTAGGTGTAAAATGGCCTCATCTTCCATATAGTGACAGATCCTGTGATTTCTAGAAGGGATGTTTGAAATCAAATTAGTACGAATGTCAGCTTCCCATGGCTCCCTTGGAAGCCTCAGCCAGCAAGAACAGGAGCAGAAATGGTATAGAAACACAGGAACAAGCAAAAACATAGTTTAGACTATGTTTTTGGCCAAATAAATGTTTAGAAGACATTTAAAACCAAAGTTTGTCAATGCTGTCTGGGACAATTGCACAAAAGTCATACTAAACTGTATCTGCCACATCATTTCTCATTAATAAAAGGTCCTACTTCACTCTCATAACCCCAGGTGGTAACAGGGCTACATAACTTCATGGACTGCCATTCCACTGGTCATGGGAGCCAGTTCAACAAGTTATTTCCTTCTGAGCTGAAAGAGAAATGGAATTGCACCAAATGAGACCTCTTCCCCACTTGGACATGTTGGGGAGACTCCTCCTTACAACTACAGCTGCAAATCCGTCTTCATGTCTCTCCTGCACCTACAAACTTGGCCCTCCCACTCCGTCCTCTTCCCAGAGTACTCAAAACATAACTTTAGCACAGTTTGGAAAGGCAGCTGTGGTGCAGGTGATTCCAAGAGGCTATAGCCAGCCCCATGCCATCCATTTCTGACTCCCTGAGGAACCAACTGCATCCCAGGCCAGTATAGTACTGCAGAGCTATTCCAGCCAAGGCAAATCTTGAAGCTGCTCAGGTTTCTCCTTGGCCCACAAGAAGAGGAATGAAGAGAAGCATCATTGCCATCAACAGTTGTGCTACACGCTGCCCAAGAGAATACAAAGTTCCAGCTTGGGAAATCTTTGGGGACTGTGTATAGCTTTACTCAGATTTAACTTAATACTTTGTCTTAGCTCTGAGGAAACTATATTGTCCCTGCATTATTTTCAGCAGGGATCTGTTTGCAGAAAACACTGACACCCCACTTCCTGCACCACCTCTCCTAAAAAAACCCTGGAAAATATTAGAGAGAGGTATTTTGACCAAGTACAGTGATAAAATGTTGTTTTCCAAAACTGTCAAAAATACACATTTTCAAACTCTGCTCTGAGTATCAGGGACACTGCAGGTTGTTAGAGTGAAACTCAGGTTATTTAGTATCATTTTTGAAGCAGCAGGTATGATGCACTCTCAGGATTGGCTGCATCTTTGTATATTATTGGACTGCTGCAGTCTAAAAAGCTGCATTCCTTCATCCTGTTCCAGTGCTGCTCGTCAACCATCAGTTCCTTAGGTAGCAATATTTTTTGGGGCTCTTCATAAATGTTTATCTGTAGAGCTGTTTGCAACTGATGTAGGTGCAATGCAGTATCCTGCCACTTTGAGCACCACACACTTTGGGGGCTCCATTAAAAACATTCCCTTCCTTTGCTCTGCCCTATTTTTGCTCTGAGGCAAAGAACAACTTGCAAAACGATCCATAGCATCAAACTTCACTGAAGTTACCCTTAAAAAAGAAAGGGCACGATTAATCAGCAATTTTTAGAAGACTTGAGCAAATATTAGCAAGCAGCTCTGGTATTTTGAGTTTCCATTAGCAAAATAATAAAACCAAAGAAAACATTTTAATATCAACATCTTGCAGCTGCATTTTGCTCTCTCATGACTAAAAAGCTTAAATCGATGTGTTGCAGCACAGGAAACAACCAGAACAGGACACAAACGCAGTGTTTTAACTTAGATCATTGCAACAGTTAATCGAGCATTTTGTGACAGCAAGCCATATACCAAGAACATTTTCACCTAATTAAGCAGCAAACGAGACACAGTCCACAGGAGCCGCGCATTTAATTGTGTCAGCAATTAGATCACAAAGCACTTCACACATATAGACGTGGCTATAGGACCCGTCTTTCTATACTCACCGTGCAGCAAGGCATGGGTGCTGCGTTGGTCTCGAAACAATTGCTTTAGAGCCTCAGGCAGAGCAACCTTCCTCTCACTCTCATCTCGGGCAAGTCAGTGTTTCTGGAAGGTGGCCAGGCAAGATCAGATTCATCAGCCAATAAAATTGTCTAAAGCTGCCGTTCCACAGGAGACCGTTCCTCCGGCTGCAGCCTCAGGAGCAGCCAAGAAAGGAGAAAATCAGCGTCAGAGTGCGGGCGAGCGTTTTGTCCCACGCCAAGGGTCTGCTCTCCTAAAATCCAGCTTCTCCCTGCCTGTGCTGCTGCACGCAGTCATCCTGCGTGAAAAAACAACTCGCACTTGGCTTGCCTGGGTAAAATAGGTGCACAGCTATTCTGAACACTGACAAGGGTAAAGGGATCAGTCAGGCAGGTGCCTCACGAGCTGGGAAGCAATACGGTGGCGTTCGGAGCCATGGATTCATGCTGCTAGAGGGGTACCCCAGCAGACCTAGCTTTCCGTGGGGCACTGGGAATAGCCGCTCACACAACGTTGTGTGAGTTCAAAGACAGTTCATGGTGGGCAATGTGGAGACTGTGAAAACCTTACCCCTATTTTATCTTCCAGAGCTGGACCTGCTGCAGTGGCTGCGGGAAGCCATCCTGTCCTCAGCCCCACGTGTTTGTCCTGGACTTCATTGCCATTCAGAGGAGCCCTTGATTTCACCCTGCCAGTCCTACAGCGGCAGCAAAATATCCCAGTGTGCAACAACGCTCCACAGAGGAGCTGTCTGACATCCCGGGATCCTTAGGGCTTGCTGTTCCTTGGAAAAACAAAAAAAAAAAAGTCAGTTAAAAAAAAAATCAAAAATTCAGTCATACAATGTGTTATCTAACCAACGGTAGATCCTAAAGGTGACAAGGCATTTGTGACAGTTACACATGGAAGCAAGTCAAGAAAGGCCTTTGGAGGTCTTTCCTTGTAAATTAACAGTCTGAATAAGACCAGGCCCATGTGTGATCAGTCTGAACACACGTATTTTGACAGCAGATGACACATTTTTGCCACAAAATCTTAGCAGAGAAAAAGCACAAGTGGTCTCTGCACACTATTTTACTGCCTTGCTGGCACTTACCCCCCCAACCTCTCTGAGGTTAAAGCTATTTGGATTTGTTTCCACAAAAAATTTTGCACCAAGTTGCTTTATCTGCAAAGCTGAGTTACCACCAAATCTGAGGGCAGCCCTGGTGAAATGCCACATTCTCAGCATCATTTCTTTCAGTCTCCTGACACAAATGAAAAGCAAATACCATCCAGTCTTCACCAATAATGTTACGTACCCTCACCTACATATGCTGGAGGACAAAATTGTCTGTGGTGCAGACAATCCTTTGTAAGGTTAAGACTTTGCAAACAGCTACACTGCACCTTGAAATGGGAAGGGATTCTTCATGAAAAAGCAAATGATAAGGAAAAAAAAAATAGGATATGAAGATTGGGAATTAGATTAGATATTAGAACAGTGTCAGCCAGACTGTCATTAACAATAACTGGCTTTCGTTTTCACATGCCACTGCCTTTAATCTCCTGGTTTATATGGACATATTTTTACACATTTATGTGAGACCTCTGCTCTCTACGTATTTATGTGAAACGTATGTCTCCTTTCATGCTGGTACTACAGCCATTTGGAGGACAACAAGTCAAAGATGTTTCCCCCAGAGCTCTGAAGGCTGTGTTACACTGGCAGAGCTGGAAAAGAGACTCCTCAAAAGCCACGCAATGCTAAAATCAGGAAGCACAGAGCCACAGCCTGACCAAATTCAGCAGCCTGGACTTTGTACTCTGATCTTGTAAAGCTGCATGTGCAAGCATTTATGATCTGGATTTTCCTTTGATGTAAATTGGCATAGACCCATGTCACTTCACACAGGCTTTTCTTCCAGCTGGGGATCTTCTGCTATCTCTGGAAAACACAGGGTTCCATTTGGAACCATGGGATGCTGCCATATCGTCCATTCAAGGGCAGGGCTGGGCAGGGAGCACACGCCAACCTGAAGGCAAGTACATGCTGAGGTCTCCCTCAGGTGGGGCCCTGGGCCTTGGGAACAGGCTTGTCAAGCAGTAACTTCAGAAAACACTGCCTTGGCTGCAGAGAGGCTGCCAAGCTGGACATACACTTCCTTGGAGCAGCTGGCTTAAGGAAACTAAGGGACACTTGACAGCTCCCTCACCTCTGGGAGCAGAGCACAAAGCCAGTGATGGGCCAGGACCCACACCAGAGACATACAAAAGAGGGGGATGCCAAGCAGCTTCCCAGAGAAGCCTGCCTCCAAGATCTTCTTCATTTTCGCACAGCTGAAAAGAAAAAAACAGTCAGGCAATCAGCTGTGCTTGGTGCCCCATCCCACTGGCAAGCACTGGGTTGATTTAGGCTGGGAGTTGTGCACATTGTGCTAAAAACCTGGTGAACACGTACATTTTCTTCTCCTATATGTTTGGAGTGAGGTCAAACTGCACAGAGAGGCACTGGTGCAGGGTTTGGTTTATCACTCATGGTAAACTTTGGTTCCAGGATCTAAATGCAGTAATGGAGAACATTTTCTATGCTGCTTTCTACACATATTTGAGGTGGTTTGGGCTCTAATTAATTTGGAACAGGGCAGGGAGTTCAGAAATTTTCCTTTTCTCTCTCACATCCCTGTGTCCCACTTTAGTTTTAAAGTGGTAAGGCCCATCTAGATTAAGGCACTAGGAGGGAGAAGGAAGAGAAAGAAAAGAAATCTGGCTGAATTAGAGATGGCTGACAGGGCATTTCATCAACCCAATTGTGTACTCAAAGCTTTTCAGAATCCATGACAAGAGTGGCCATGCAAATCCGTGAGTCACTGCAACAGCTGAAGGGGAAAAACCCTACACACACACACACACAAAATAAAAAAAGGAGGAAAAAAAAATAGCAGAACTCTGCTCATCTGCTGAATCTGCTCAGTGAGGAGTTTCCATAGCGTGCTTTGCCTAGCCGTAGCCCATTTTTCTTCTCTTTTTGAACTTTGTGAATTAGGGTGCTCCTTCTGGGAAAGCTCCATCACTTTCTTACACTAGGATAGGCCAGCAGCATGCAGGAAGCCTATGACACTTCAAGGAACTGAAGCATATCTTAGTAGTTAGAGCTAAGGCTATTAAATCTGCATTGGGCTTCTCTGTAACACAAGATCAAAAGCTGTTTCCCTCTTCCCCATCTCTTCCAGCACCTGGATATGCAGCTGATATCTGTGTGTCCTCAGTGAAGGGGCAGGGCAGTCTTAACCTTTTAACAGCAGTATTCTGGTCTTGTATGTTTTATGGGCTCAGTATTTGCACAATACTTTAATACTTATATTTTTGATATGTAGAAGACCTCAGTGTTAAAAGAGAATGCATTGAATTTTGGGAGAAAACTGTTTTACACTCTAGCCTTCACACTTACTTTGATAACAAAGGATAGCAGGATGCTGGGACTTTCTGTAGTTACACCTTTTCTAGCAAGGAGTGATGAAAGGTCACATATATGAAAAAACAGTAAAACAATCAGAAGAACTCAGACTTTTTTTTCACGCACCTCAAGTCTAAGCAGTCCCTGCTTGTCAGGACTCCAGAAACATGGAGAAATCCAAGTGCAATATGCACCAGAAACAGGCATCGGTCCTAGAGTACAAAAAAAGCAGCCTGCAAGAGAGTAACAGGAAAGTATTTCCCTGTGAATTGTCTACCCCTGTGAGAAGTGAGGTACTGTCTCTTGGAGCAGGCAGGTTAGCAGGCACAGCGCCCAGTGGCCCTTGCTTTGAGGGGGAAGGCTGCTTTGGAGTGATCAGGATGTGGAAGAGGCAAGATCCAAGAATTGGTGTTGCAGTGCTCAGCTCCAGGTTGCTTCACACAGTCCTACTCCATGAGCAGCTTGTGATGAGCAAAAGGAATGAAACCAGCTCTGACAAAGCTGGGGGTTTTGTGTGGCAAGCACATGTAAGGAACACCTACTGTGTATGGTGTCCTGTGATCTGTCATGACAGATACCTAACTTATTCAATAACACAGGAAAGGAGACCTTAAGTGATTCACAGCTGGGGAAAGAAAGAAACAAGTCATGTTGCTCAGAGCTCTGATTCAGATGAAGCAACCCTGCAAGTCTAATAATGCAGTTTTTGGCCTTTAGTGTTATTTATGGGAAAAGTGAATTTGAACAGATCTCCTGGGCTTGTTCAATAAAAGGAAGGGTCTGGGTTTTTATTTGCACACACACCCCTCCTTAAATCAGTTTGACACTGCAGTATAGAGTCAATGCCCTCTGCTTGGCAGCCTCATTACCATCTGTAACGAATGTAACGTCTTATAAATAATTTATGTTGTAACAGCAAATACAGTTTAGAAGAAAGAAAACATTTAGGAAATCTGGGATCAGAAAAGGCTAGAGTGAGTCAACATGGGCCTCTCTGTTTCCATGGAATTAAGAGCATTACCCTACCCGCCTTGGCTGCAGTCAAACAGCAGCCCAAGTGACCGGGCAGGAAATATTGCATCAGATTACCAGAAAGGGAAGAAGAGCACTAAGCAGGGAGGGAGATCTCCCAGGCAGGGAGCATGCTGGACTGGGACCCAGCAGGAGCCAAAGTTGTTTTCCATCTCAGTTGCTGATTTCTGTCCCACTCTAGGCTGATCCCTAACTGTGAGGGGGAGGAAATCTATATAAACAAATGAAAAAATTTAGCAAACAGCTGTTCTGGTGTCAATGCCTTGTCACATCCCATTTTCTGCTTGTTGAAATAAACTTTACCCATGCTTCCTCTGCTGCACTTGGACTAATTTATCATGCATTATGTATGTTCCTCTGTCTCAGAGATTAATTATTCATGAAACCCTCCACCCTCACCTTCTTTCCCCTTCCACGTGCACATGGACCAACGGGCACAATTCATCAACTCAAGCCCTCCATCACCACCAGCTTCCAAGGTGTGAGCCTGCAGCCTGGCCCAGCTGTGGACACTGCTGGCTCCTGCCGGAGATCCCCAAATCCATGTGTTTGCTGACTGGCTTGCCTCAGACCTCGGGAAAGTGTAGGAGCATCAGACCTGGCTGCTGATGCACAGAAATGTCATCCCCCCTGGGGCTCCTTAACAACCCTCCCGCCCCTCAGGCAGGTGCTGTGGGCTGGGGGCAGCCCAGTGTAACCCCTAAAAATGCGGGGTGGCCGCCAAGGCATGTACCAAAACCCGAGTGAGGCTGGAAACAAATTCTGCTCATCCCCCACACTGGCAGGAACCCAGAGGGCCCTCTCGCCTGGGACGGGACTCATTGTTTCTCCCAGCACCATTTTCACTCCGGTTTTGTGTGGAGGGAAATGTCTGAAGGAGGCAAACCTATCTGCTGGGTGCCAGCTTACACAGGGGCCAGGCCAGTCCTGTCCCCAGCAATGGAAGGAGTGGGTAGAGGGATGTGGACGAGGAACCCGGGCCTGACGGTGGTGGGGTGGCCAGGAGAAGATCCATGCCTGGGGTGGTGCCCAGGTGCCGGCAGCAGAGGAGCAGCCACTGTGAGGAGAGGGGCCAGGGGTGCCCTGTGATGGACCCAGCCGGCTCCAGCCCACTCCTCCCCAGCCACACCACCGTGCACCGCCCGGCCCCTCCCTGACACTGGGGCTGCCTCTGGGAAAAGGTTCTCTAGTGAGAGCACAACTCTCACCAACAGCGGGGGACACGGTTTGAGGAACAGCCCCGACAGCAGCCTCGGCTGGACGAGAGCTGAGGCAGCATGAGGAACATTTATAGACCCATGGAATGAGGAATTATATACAGCACAGAAGCTTTTTCTGAGAGGCAGGATCTAAAAGCTGTTCTCAACTCCCAGTGCCATGGGAATCTTGATTTGACTCAGGTGTGTTCTCAACAGGATCACGCATGGGAGCCATGAAGCGTAAGAAAACACTTGATGCCAGCCCAGTCCTTCCAAGTCAGCTCCCAGCATGCAAGTCCAGCCAAAGTGAGAAAAAATATGAAATTATTACTGGTATCTGTAACTTAAGTGCCAGATACCATTGCTCACATTTTATTCCAAGCCCCATTTCTAAACAGCCACGAATAGATTTGTTTTTTAAAAAAACAGAGCACTTTTCTTCTCATTTTAGTAGCAGTGATATCCCACAGTGTAGAAGAGGTATAATCTGCTGTCACCACTGCTGTCCTGGGCCAGTGCTCTCACCTGCGCTGTATTTCTACTTCATTTAGCACAGAACGCCTCACTCTGCACCACTGCCGAACACATCAAGTATAATGTGCCTTTTTCAACTTTTAAGTCTTCCCCTCTGGCCTGTATAACATTGCTCAGCTGAGCTCTTAATTTCCTACATGCCAAAGTCGAGCTCTTTGTTCTCAAACCACACAGCTTTCATGTGCTGCCAAAGGGGAATCCATCTGGGTGCCGTAACTTCCACCCTTTGAAATGAGTCCTCCCCACACCCGCTAGCAGACAGGAGGTCTGTGGCCACAATTCAGGATGCCTGCTTGGTTTTGGTTTACCAGGGATGCTCCCAGGGAGGATTGGAGAGAGCAGGCATTCTCATCCTAGTCACAAATCCTTCCTCACAGCTAAACCTCACAGGATGGGGGGACATCCCCCAGTGTAGCAAGACCCTAACTACCACTGTCCTCTCCATTTGCTTTCTGCCTTTGCTCCGAATTTAGTTATGTGAAAAGATGGCATTTCATTTAACTGTAGGAGTTATATGGGGTTTTTCCATCCCTCAGAGCACTATGGAATTGGTTTCCTGTGCTGTGGCTCTGCTTGGTGCAGGGAGCCCGGGACTGCTGCTGGGGACTGACCCATGATGGAGATGAAGCCTTTGCCAGGCACGACTGTGAAACACCATTCTGTCCACTGCAACTTCTTGGGCTGGCCCCTCTGCTGCTTTTGCATAGCAAGAACCAGGTCATAAAGGCAGACACACCCTATGGCAACTGATCTACCCCAAATGTCTCGCCCCCCCACCCACAGTCCTTACCCCCAGTAGGTCCCGCTTGCCTGGCCACCCTCACACCTGCTGCCAGTGACTCAGTGCAGCTCAGACCTCCATCTTCTCTTTCAGTTTCATTGTTGAGGCTATTTCTTGCTGTAATTAGTCAATTGATTCCCCCATATGCGAACACTGAGGCATCCTGAGACTGTCACTTCAAAGGGCTTTTGTCAGATTTGTCACCAATAATTAAAGCGTCTCCACCCAAGCAGACTGTGCTTTTGATCAAGGATAAACAGTTTGCTCCTGACTGTGGGCCAAGGAAAGCCATAATTTGATCACAGTGCTGGCAGATGTCCTAGTGAGCAGGGGAAACTCACTTTGTTATGCTTAGTAGCTCCTGCCTTTCAATCATGGGAAATCATAATTTGACTATTAGCATGTAAGAATTTTCCTTGCACACCAGCAAAGTTAAAAGGCCACTGTCAGCTTGGAACACGATGCCTTTCCTATGGAGCCTGATGAGAGCCTTCACACAAATCTCTCCCTGCTGTTTGCCTATAAGTTTCTGGAACAGTCACAGGTTATTGAGATGTTAGATTTTTTGCAATGGAAGTATTTAACTGCAGAAATTATTTACTTTTTCCTTTTCTGTTGTGTGAAAGAAGAAGCAGCATCACAGCTTCACTTCTGCAAATATTTGCAGTATTCACCTGCTATGAAACACACAGGTTTTTCCCCCACCATATCCCCTTAGCACCGCAAGAGTGCTTTCTGCTTCCCCCAGCCTTAGGAAAGCAATTCAACCCCGTAACACAGCTGCCAGCAAAGACATCAGTTCATTTTGCAAATTCTTTTTGGGGTATTTCAAAGATGATCGTTTGTCTCTGTTAATGATACCAACATTGAATCGCCTACAAAGCCCTCTGATTTTATCCCTACTCCACCCATTTTGCTGAAAGGAACTACTTCTGAGCCATTTGCCAAACTGCCTTCAAATGTCTCCTAAAAATTTTGTATCTAGGAAGTCTGAAAAATGGTAGACAATTGCAACTGCTGCTTATTAAAGTGACCATGGTTACCACACTGCTGTCTCATGCCTCAGCTGCTGGTTGTGTTTATCTCCTGCCTCTGGCCATAGCATTGATTGCAAACTCTAATCAGGAAATGGTCCTTCCCTCCTTGGCAGCTGCGTCCTCAGCCCAGAGGAAGCAGCCACCTGAGTCCTCCAGAGCCATCCTGCCTTTTCCAAAATAAACCAAACAGCAAAGTCCTTAGAAGTTGAAATGTCTACTGAGTAAAGGCTCGATCCCAAGAAAAACTGCAGTTTTGTGTTTTTTTTCTGGGTGCAGAGAGCAGTCTCTCCAGACTGTGATGCTGCTGGTTGTGTTTTCAGAAATTCTGGCTCTGCCTTATAAAAGCATTTACAACATATTGATCACTTCGTGTAATAAACTGCAACTACAACGTTTAATCTGAATTGTCCATGGTTCATAGAATAATACTTCCATGACTTCTAATACCATTTACAGCCAACGATGTTGAGAACTGTAAGGCTCTAGGGTTTGGTAATAACATTGTGCCTCCCTCAGGCTGACTTAGAAAATTTCATTGCAATAGAATAATGTAACCAGAGGGGAAAAAAAAATTAAAAATAAAAAGTAAAAAGACATCTAATTTCTGTCTGTGAAATGGAAAGTGGATAACCTACATAAATGTAATGGATGGCTCAGTACAATGCTCCTCAGGAAAGAGCATATACTTTCTACAGCTCTTTAGAATAAGGTCCTAACTGAAATCTATAAATCAGATAAAAGAATACTGTGTAAAAAATGTCTTGAACTAGGTCAACAAGTAGAATACTAAAATCCACATACAAGAGAGCCTTGGGGTTAGGGGAACTTGCCTTCAGTTCTACGTGGCTCAGAACAACATCAGCAGAAAGTTTAAAAGGATATTACTGATTAACATCCATCCACATTCAGATTCCTTATTCTCTGTCCCATCCTTTTCTGTGTGTTTAATATTGCTTTAAAAAAAAGCGCAAAAAAAAAAAAAAAACTTGGTTTACCAAGACCCTGTGCAAACTGCATACTCTGTGTATGCCTACATTCCCTCTCTTGTCTGACTTGGAAGAAGAGGGGAGGAGAGATAAGGTCATGTGCCACATGTGACAGGAACCAGAGCTTTCTTTGGAATTCTCAGTATTTCAGTCCCTTTTCCTGAAAAACACACTTTAGGAAACAAACATGGAATATTTTCCTAAATTCTGATTGAAACAGCTATGTTCATCTTTACTTTCATTTGCTTTTAAAATATGTCCAAATGGTGAATAAATAAAACAGATAGAAATTCCCAAAAAATACTTTTTTCAGGTAGAACTGTTCAAATCTTTATTTAGCAGAATTTTTTAAAGAAAACACTTTCTAAAATGAAAAAAAAAAAAAAAAAAGCGCTCATTTTCAAAATACCAAGTGGCAACATAGAGTGTCTTAACAGAAATAACATGACTGGTACTAACGTGATGCCAGTGAGCTTGAGACACGAAAACACTGATTGCAGCAAACACTATGAAATGTTTTTTCTGGCATCTCAATCACATTCTAGGAGATGTTCATGCAGAAGAAAACCAATTCAGTAGCTTTAGACCTGGCTTATAATTAAATTACAATGAGTTTAAAGGTTTGACTGATCCACATCGGTCACAAATTTTTCTCTGGATTTTGGTAAGTGGCCTCTGGAGCTCAGCTTTCCTTCAGCATGTGACAATCTGGCCTGTCATCATCAGCACTGGGAGCATCAGTCAGGCCAGGAGGCAGAGGGAACATCTGAGAGCTGTTCAGCTCAAAGCAGATCTTCCACAGGACCAGTGCTGATACACAAGCATGGGAAGTTCTGATGTGAAATGTTATTTCCAGGTCTGATTTATTCCCTGCTCAAAGGCTGAAGGATTTGTAAGCAGCTGGGCAGTTGCAGATAGATCTTCCAGAAGATTTAGAGCTCTCTCACACACCCATCTCCATTATTACCTTGTCTGTAAAAAATATATCACTAGAGCTTTGTATTGAAATCTCACTGTATTTCAAATAGAAGACAGAGGAAGCCAAAGCAACTCAGCAGATGTTGCCAGATGCTTTAAAAGTTACATTTAAAATCTCCCCAAGGACCTGTGTAAAAAAAGGCAGGAAAAAGTCACGTTTAGTATTACACACACACACATATAAACAGATCCATCAAATGAAACAGCCTTTTAACTGTTACTCATATTGAGTAGTACGAGCAAGCACGTCACTGTTTGCTGTCTTTATTGATGTATCTGCACTGTGTTCAGCAATCCCATAAATCTGCTATTGCTGGGAACAGCTGTGGAGCAGACTGCTAAGCTGGGAAATGAGCACACAGCTGGTAATGCTGAAAAACCAGCTCCAGGCTGGTCCCAGCCAGAGCCCTTACACCTTGGAATACACACACCATCAGAAAATGCCTAGGTATCAGCAACACTGAAGCGTGAGAGCACTTCCCGAGGTAGCAAAGGATTATTTGGCATTATCAGGCTATTGCTGAGCTTAGGAGTTTCTGAAAAAAAGTCACCTAACCAGGTGTACAACACACTACGTTTCCCTGCAGAGCAGTCAGATGACTTTACACAGGCACTGTGGCCTGGGCTTCATGAGTGACATGGGCAAGGAAGGGGAAACAGCACAAGGAGTGGAGGGAGGTTATCAGAATCTGGGAAGGAAGTGAAAAAAGAGCAGTCTGGGAGGGAAATTTTCCCATGGAAAGACCAGTGGTATCATGTGCCATCTGGAGGCTTAAACTAGAAATGAGCAGGATATATTTCCCTTCTGGAATGACAACAATCACCTTTTAGGTAGACATACCTTAACCAGAGCTGACAATAGACCATTATCAAAAATTCTGTTTTCCTCCTGATAGCGTATTCCTGACTCTGGAAGCACCACATCAAAAATCTGCCAGATGAAAAAATAAAACAAGTCTAGAAATCCCTTAGAGAGGATCTGTGATTTTCTGTCCATCCTGCCCCTGTGGTGAAACAAGGGCAACACTGGCACTGTGTGTGAAGAGTGCTCTGTTCCTCACATACGGAGCACCCAGCTCATATGCGTCCCTAGAAATCTTGTCAGCATTATTAATATACCAGGAATGTCCATGAGACATCAGCACTACACTTGGAACATTGCTCCAAACAATCTGGCTTTTCCCTGATTACTTGGAAAGTTGGAGATAAAAGGCGAATTCAAGCAACTCACTTGGGATCAAATTAAGCTCTTTTCTCAGTGAAAGGGGATAACTTGCTAACTTTGCTTCTGGCTGCCAGAAAATTATGTGTATTAATTTAAAATTAAATAAACCCAGGGAACACAACTTGAATGAATAAATGGGGCTCTGCTAAGTAACAGGGACTAAGAAGAACAGGTCTGGATTCATAATCTTTGCTTCAGGTCTAAGAAATAGCTTGAGAAGGGCTCTCAACTTCTCCCCACATGAGATGTACTAACAGCTCCTTCCCTACAGCCAACATTGCTGGCAGGAAGCAGCTCCTCCTGGTGCTTCCAACTCAGGTTTTCTTCTTCATTTGCCTCCTCCTCCCTCAAAGGCAGGAGGCTGGCACGGGCAAGGCGTCTGCCGAGTCCAAGGGTAACAAACATGGAATGGAACACCATATTGGAGAAAGGCACTGTTTGCTACCAACATCAAGAACACTTCTGCAAAGTGCTGAAAATGGAACAGTTTGCAGGCAGGAGTTTTTCAACACTACCAGCTCTTACATGAGGAGCTGAAAGGGACTCCCTGAAGCAGTGCCACAGTAAAAGAAGTAGTACAGTAACTTCTCTGGTGAGTACAGGAAGTGCAGAACACTGTACCTGCCCACCTCAGAAGCAAGTAAACTGTTAATCTTTGCTTTCCCCTCATTCCAGCCTTTGACCACAGTGATTGCATCTGCATTTTTTAATTAGTTTTTATCCAGAACACCCAGGAGCTGTTAAGACCTTGGCTTTTTCTTTATGGTTCAGAAGAGTACACTTGCCACCCTAATAGCACACAGTGCAGGTGTTTTTCCCTCCCAGCCCCCATTTCTGACCCTCTTCCACTAAGGAACCCACATGTTCATCTCCAAAGTCTGTCTGCTGCCTGATAACATCCAGCCAGGAAGGGCATGCACAGGCATCATCAGTACATCCCATTTATCAAGCCAAGGACAGGACAGAAACATCACATCCTCTCCTTTCTGACCCCCATCTCTTTCATCTCCGAGGCAGTAAAACTAACACATGACAAGACCAGGTACAGAACGTGATTTCAAGATATTCAGGTTCAGCTCTACCCACACAAACAGACTTAGGCTCCAAATGGCAGCCAGAACAGCCGGCTTTCCTGAAGCTCCAATATCACAAGGATAAGACCACCATGACGTGGCTGGCACATGATCCCACTGAACAATGACAAGACAATCACACTTGGCTCTTCCCATCTCACCACGCAGTCATTTCAGAAAACACAGCAGTTGCCACAGAGGATCACAAGATTTTAGTTTAGTGTGAGCACCCTATGATGAACTGGAGAGCTGCTGAGTGCCAGTATCACCCTCCAGGCATGTGATCCTCCTTGGGAGCAGTTCAGATGGCAGCCAGGAACAGCAACTAAGACTTTTAGGAGAAAGGCACTTAACTGAGGTAACTTTCTATGCATCTACAGACAGGTGATCTGTAATTCAGCAGCCAGGTATAACATTACAGAGATATTTCTGCATTCCCTTCTATCACCACCTCCAGACAACGCAATGTCTTCAAGAGATGAAAAAGTCCTCACTCTTGTTTCTCTGGAAGCAAACAAGTCTTAGAAACACTGGTCCTCCCCCAAGGCTATTTCAGCATATGGAAATCTTTGATGGACCTTGGATGATGGTCCTGTTTCTTTACCTGGTATCAAGCTCTTCATTTAGAGAAGCTACCAACTGCCAGGACACATTAACATCAGACCCAGGGCCTGCCAGGGAAGTCTGAAAAACAGATTAACACCGTCCCAGGGAGCTCCAGAGACTGCAGTACACAACTGACTCAAGTGCCACCCCAGAGGATGGGAGTCAACTTTCCATTTATAAAGTCCTTTGAAATGAAAAGAGGATTTTAACAAATTAATTTTAGTCAAAACAAAATACCAACCAAGGAAAAAAAAGACCAAAAGTGCTCTAGGATGATGCTTTTTAATTGTTATTTTTATATTTTTAAGAACAAATCAAACCATTAAAAATATTACAGACACGTACTGAAATTTCCTGTACAACAAATATGAAAACAATAAAATTTGTACATCATTTCAAGATATTCAACAGTTACTTATTTGAAACACATCAACTTTTCCCTTCTTAAACAGGCCCCAAATGGGAAGAAAGAGTAAAACAGAAATGCAACAGATGCAATTGTCACACAGTGGAGCTTTCAGTGGACAGCTTTAAATAAGCAACAGTGAGAGAAAACACTGACTGAAGAGACAGATCTCAGCAATTATAACACAGAACATCAGAGGGCAGGGAGAAAACATTTGCAGGAATTCAATTCCTCTTGACCAAGACAGATTGACAAGGCAGTGGAACATTATTACCTGTAGTCCTTTTCCTGGAGAGACATCCTATAAAGAATGTCCTACTTACTCACACTGACACTGCCCAAGTTCATGTTTACAACAGTTTAAGCCTTACCAACCTTTTCCACCCATACACAGAATCAAGAGGTCATTTACTTCAACCTTCAGTTTCTTCTCACAATGTGTCCGTTTTGGGAAAAAAAACCCGCGTACAGTTCTTCAAAAATGGATACTCATTAGACGATGGCACATGTGAGAATTTGATGCCTGCTTCCAACACCAAAATAATGGGACAGATCCATTTGTTTTCTGTAAGAGGATCTGG
This sequence comes from Chamaea fasciata, assembly GCF_029207755.1. Lineage (NCBI taxonomy): Eukaryota > Metazoa > Chordata > Aves > Passeriformes > Sylviidae > Chamaea > Chamaea fasciata. The sequence goes on along the minus strand of NW_027094092.1, from coordinate 14,734,908 downwards.
GCAGTGATTAGGCAGAAACACATACTGTCCTAGCTCATTTTCTGATGTTCTGCTGCAACAGAATAGAAACAACATCATCTAGCATGGAAGACTCATCTCCCTCTCCTCTATGCTATACAAAACAAGGGCCTTCTGAAGCAAAAGAGCACTCGCCGCCCTAAGGCAGCAAGTTCCTGGGAGACCTGGAATAATGAATACTGGCTCTGTGCCCTGCACAGATGTGCAGTAATTAAAAAGAGTACGAGAGTTAAAGAAAATAACATGACTGTAAAGGGCAGACTTTCCTCCCTCCCAGTTCCTTTGGAATGGTTCTGTTTGGTGCAAGTGGTTTATCTTTGTCATCTGACAGCAGCTTGGGAAGAATGCAAATGAGAGATCCACTTCGTGGGCTGCCAGTTTGGATGGAGGTGGGCAGGATCATGAACCTCATGATGAGGGTTTTTAAAGTATTTCCAGAGAAAAAGAAACAAAATTATATTCAAGAACCCACAGTGGCTGCTACAAAAAAACCCCATAAAACAACAAAACAAAAACAAACAACAAAACCAAACCCCAAAACCTAACAACCAAAAGTGCACTGTGGTTCATCCTCCAGTTTCGCTCACACAGCACACCACAGTTTCACATCAGGTTGTAAAAAATTCCTCAGGATATTTGTAAAGTTACAGTTGTGCACCAGGAATTCCTATGTTCTCCTTCAGCTAACATTAGATCCTGTGAGGTTGCCCGGTTCCACTGTAAAGCCACATATACTCCTAGCATTTGCAGCTTTTTCTGACAACTCTACCAAAACAAAGAAAAAACCCCCAAAACAACAACAAGAAAAAAGCAGCAGAATTCCAGGGACTCTGGTTATTAAACCTTCATAAGATTTATTTCCCTGCTTTATAGCTATTCTATAGCATTATTCATAAAATTCATTTTCAATTGCAATGCAACCAGTGCAATGATCCAAAGACCAAAAAACACATCCGCCCCCCACCCCAAGCTACCTAAGTCCTTCATTGGTAATGCCTTCCTAAGTCTAACAGTTATGTACCAGCAAAATAAATCCAGTCTGATCCTTGACTTGTGAAATCAGCAAATGGGGGGATTTCTGCTTGTTCCTTCAGTTTCTAAAAGGACCAGTCAAAACAAAAGCAGCAGTATATTGCAAATAATTACAAAATAATTACACTGGATCAGTGAGATGCAGGCAGGTATAATGTGTCTCAGTTTTGAATGGCTAAAACAACCGAGAAATTTGTCTTTACAGCAGAATTTTGTGCAACGTCTTTTGGTAGAAACAGTAAAGCCAGTCGATCCGTTTGGGAGTGCTTGAACACTTGGAACCTTAGCTTCAGCATTTTCACAGATTTATATATTTGAGGAAAAACAGCAACAATGATAAAAAGACACCAACCTGAGAAAAAACTCTATTAGAGTGAGCATTATTCCATAAATCATATATTGCACCTTTAAATAATTCATTATAAACTGTATCAAAACAGGAATATCAGCCAGGAACAGGGAGGAGCTATTCTGTCCTTCACCCACACCCCCACTCACCCCCCGCACACACATTCACAGATTCACTTGCTCTGTTTTTAACTACAGTTAAAGCTCGGAGTGATAGACCACACTCCTTTTTCTCTGGCAGAGGCACCGAAACATTAAGGCAGGGGATATTTGTGGTGAAATGCAAGAACGAAGCTCACCTCCAAACTTCTGGAGAGTCCTGCCAACAGTGCAACTACAGTTAAGTTTGACATAAGCCTTATTTAAAAATCTGTGTTCTCATTAAGAGTTTCAGTACAAAAATAAAATCTCTGCTGTTTTTTTTTTTTTTCCTAGAGTAGCAACTAGAAAAGGCACGATTTCCAAATATAAATGTCCATTTGAAGGAGCCATTTGTACTCCTTTTTTAAATAAAAAGGAACACAGAAAAAAAAATAGATCACAGAGGCACATATCTATTAACTAAGTAACCAGATACAGTAGATAAAATATGTTCCTGAAACTTATAATTAAATATATCAAAACAGCCCACCAGCCTGGTGTCTGTAAATGAAATCATATAAAATTGTAATAGAAAGCTTGTGTTATTATTTTAATATTTAAATCCTAGTTCTCTGTTCATACTGCGAATGCTATCTCCTCTATCAGTACTGTTAAAGTCCCAAGAAAAAAACCAAGATTCCTCTGTTGACTTTAAGAAGTTTTGCTTCGGTTTTGTTGTTTGGGTTTTTTTTTTTAACATCAGTTTGCAGCGCCTGCCAGCATTGTGTTTCATCTCCTGGAGATCAGACCTTTGAATGCAGACACAACTGGAGAAGCCAGACATGAGACACTGCACACAATCCCAGAAAACACGAGTGGGACACTTCCCTTGGCTCTGGGCAGGTAACACCTCCTGGAGGCACTGGGTTCATTCTGGCCTATGCATGGTAGCCATTGGCCTTCCCAAAGGCTGGCCCAGGTGTGAAGTTCTCATAGATTGCCATTGCTGTCACGTTTTGGTAGATAAGGTCAGTTTTCCTCTCTCTCTGGGATTTAATGATATCCATGACACACTGGTTTAGGAAGACGTACTGGTCCTGATGGGAGAAAAAGAGAAGGAAATACATTTCTAAAAACCACCTGATTTTGGAAGTAATTCTGCTTCTGAATATAGGTTTGGGCACTGCACTGAGTGTTATCACAGTGCTTGTTTTAGAACTTATATGCATAGTTTATAGAAAATAGAGCTGGAAAGGACCTCATGATGTAATCTGATCAACCCCCCCCAATAAAAAAAACTAGGATCAAGTTTTGCTGTCTTGAACTAGGATCTATCATGCCCAACACTATCCTAGAAGACTTTCATCATGGAGATTTTACAGCCTTTTTCAAATTAGCATGAGTTAGTCCATACACCTTCCTGGATCAAAGTGATAATTTCTGTAGGAATACTTGTATTCCTGCAGAACACAAAAGCAAAGATGCACACCGAGACCGCTTGACTCCAGGTAATTCTGGCTCTCAGCTAAAGGATAAAACCCCCATAGGTAAAACTACTCTGCAAAAAAATCTGCTTCAGGATTTGATCCCTTCCAGCTGCAAATGCCAGTCCTACAAAGTACTCTGTAAAGATATTACTTGGATGTACTATGGTCTCTGACTGCAACTACTTTTGTGGGGAAGAGATGAGGCAGGAAGGAGGGAAATTAAATAAGGAGCAATTGTAGCTCCTTATTATCTTATTGTCCTGTAATTCAGAGCTACAACTGGATGATTATGCACATCTGAGAGACGTGCTGGTGGGTGGCAGAGAGGCTGACCTCAGTCTGCACCATGAGGGGCCGGTGCATGCGGAGGTCGTACACCACTCCGTACACATCCACGGTGTTCTCCATCTCCATCTGCTGGATCAGCCGGTCGATGGCGATGAACGTCCCCGTCCTCCCGACGCCAGCGCTGCAAAAACACGGACAGGCTGTTTGTGCTTCCTCTCAGACACCTGCTCACTGCTGGCCTGATAAAAAGTCAGGATGATGCCTCCTACTACTTTAGTGGCACAGATAATCAAAGTCTTGGCAGCACAGTGGGGTGGCTCTTAGCATCACCAGGAGGGGCTTCTCAGTCATGCACATGCACAGGATTATATACACAAGCTCTTGAAAGAACATCTTTTCCAGCTCACTTTTCCATGCTAGGAGAGATGCTCTGTTCTTACAACATTTTGTATCCCTTCCTTTGCTACCTACACAGCACTACTCCTTTCTGAAGCACCGAGCAAAGGTTTCAGTTTGGCAAGGTAAATAGCCCATGTCCTTACACAGAGAGACTTCGGTTATAATCCCACTGAAATAGAATTGGCTGTAAAAAAACCCCACAAAACAGAAGTGTGTCTAACAGAAACACCTTTTTTCCTACCTGCAGTGCACCAGAGTAGGAGAGTCCATTGGATTCTGGCTGGTGTACTCATGAACAAGGTGCCTGAAGTTGATGAGAAGGTCTGTTGTCTCTGGCACTCCGTGATCCGGCCAGGAGGTGAAGTGGAACTGGCGCACCGTGTGGCTCTCGGGGGTGTTGGACTGCAGGAATACACATTAAAAAAAAGACAGTGAAAACTGGCTTCAGAAGAGTAACAGTTCAACTTCCTGACACATGTACTGGGCCAAGCTCAGCTTCATCAAAGATGCCCGTTACAAACTGTGCAGTAATTTGACCAATGGCATTCCAGTTTCCGTCTTCTTTCTGCTGTGATATAGAATACTTCGAAATAATTTCCTTGAACTTTACTCCAAGCTCATCTCTACTGCATTGTGTTTGTTGATGGGGCTAATTGCTCATTACAGAAAATAATACAGGTGTCTGCATAAGCATCAGGTTATTTACACACGAACAACCAACAGTTAAGGCAGTCCTTACCTTTTCTACAGTGAAGTCCCTTATTGTCCATTCTGGAAGGACAACTTCTGAGACCATTGTCACAATAATGTCACCATAGCTCTTGGGTTGTTTGTCTGGCCAGTACTGCTCACATTTTGTCTAAGAAGAGCGTTACAAAGTTAGACACATCACACACAGCAATGAAACAACTCACTTGAATAACACCACCTGAAGCAGGGCTAGAAAGCACATCACCCTTCTCTCAAAGGCTATTCCAGGGCAAGAGAAACTGTACCAAAATCATTCCGCAGAGAGAAGAACCCACCCTTAATGACAGAGGTTCCACAACCCTCATCAGCAGATATAAAAAATAAGAAAAAAAAGTTGTGTTTGTTTAATTTAGAAAACAATCTTCCACCAAGAGGATGGTTGTCAAAAGACTATGGCCAGTCTCCAAAACACTAAGGTAACCATAAAATCAGAAGAGATGCAGCTGCCTTCAAGAGACAATTCAGTATTGATAACAACATACCCGGGCTTGTTCCACACATTTTGTCAACATAACAATAGAGTAGATACTCTTTTCCCAAATCATTTGCCAGAAGTCTTCTATGGTATTGGGTAATGGACCCTGTGCAGCGATAAATGCCTTCTTTGAGTTATAGCCCTAAGAAGAAAAAAACAAAATAAATGTGTATATACACACACAACATCAGTGAAATAAAAGCTGATTTTAAACATCATTATGAGCCCTTATGCCTGCATCAGAAAAATACACATTATATTTCATTTCAGCTGATGAAGCAACTTACAGGCATATAGTTTGCATTAATATAATCACCAGTTCCAGAGCTTTGATTTGAAAGCTTAACACGAGAAATATCATCTGCAGAAAGAAAAAAAGAAAAGACAATCATGAATTTTCAAACTGGAACCTTTCAGTAAAATACTGTTTATCTAATGCATGGTTTCTAAATAAAAAGTGTTCAATGTGCATTTTAAGAGTAAGTATTTAACCTAAGGAATCATAAATAGCAGTAGCCTTCAGAAAAAGGAGTGGCCAGGATAAACACTCAAAAAACATTGATTATTTTGGTTTTAAATATGGTTTGGTATTGCCAGTTTGTATATTTTTAATCCAACACAAAATTTACTACAGTTTTAAATACTGGTTTAAAAAAAATTGATTTGTCTCGTGCTGCTATGGCAGCTGATGTTTTTCTTCCAAAGCATCCTCAAGTACCCATCACTGTTCACTTTTCAATTACTTCTGACTCTCTGCTACACTGGGATGCCCACAGGCAGCTTGACAGGGCTTAAACTCTTACTTCATCTGGAAAGCTGGCCAGCAGGGTCTTAATATTTCCCATAGCTCCGCACATTTATTTGTCTGTGGTCAACTGTTATCCTGTTGTGTTTTCAACCTGGACTGCACACTTCTCACAAATGGAAAATTAAAGTTCTTTAGTTAAGGAAAAGTTCTTTAAAGAAGCTTTCTGAGGAAATATCCTCGAGGGAAGGCTCCTTCAGGTTTGCTTATACAGTGACTTTAGAAAAGCAGCAGCCCAAATTCATTCATTTGGAAAATTACATTTGAAACTTCTGGGTACTATTAAAGCCAGATTAGCCAAACTCAACTGTTTTCACTTAAAAACTCAACCAGTAGAAGACGCAAACCCAAAGAGAACAACTCACATGGTAAGACATTGTTGTATCTATTTTTCCCCCTGTTCTCGGGAAGTTCAGCAGCAAATTTGGGCTGATGAACACCAGCAGACTTGAGTTCCTACAATAAAAGGAGGATTCATGAGCACCTGGTCCAGCTTTAGCAATCATACAGAAAAGTGAGAAACAGGAAAGTAGTCCAAACACTCGTGTCCTGTGCTGTGAAAGTAGGCATGTTAAACTGTGATAAATGTCAATAAAAATCATCTTATTACAAAGTAGGAGGGCGACAGTGGCAAATCTTTTAGAGAAGGGATTAATACAGAACATAGGATTAGCAGCATGTTTAAAACCCACAGATGGACTTTAAAAGCCTGGAAACAGTTCTGTGGAAACAGAGACTGATATCAATGCCAGCTCCTTCTCTTCCCAGGGCAGTGAAGCACTGCATAAGCTTTGCAGACATTATAGGGAGAGAGAAACAAACACATCATGAACCAACTGGAGGAAGCAAAATCTGAGAGGAAGGTAAGGTGGAGTGCCAGCCTGTGAAGTACAAAGAGACAGAATTTGAAGAAGAAAGTCGATTAATAGCTCTGAGGAGATGAGAAACAGAATGAGATTCTTTAACACCAGACATGACAACACAGAATCCCCCCTGACACTTCCTTCCTGTCCTTTGCTCCTTACAACAATTGAGCTTTAGCACATTTCATAGAAAAACTCTTACGGTCAGTAAGCAAATCACAGTTGCTGTTTCTCTGACTGAGCTATTCACAGGTGTGGTTTGCAAATCACACCCACGCACTAAAGAAGTCAGTGAGATTAGCAAGAGACCTGTCTTGATACGTATAAAAACCCCCAAAGCAACCCAAGATGAGAAAACTGAAGAGCAGAGGCATTATATAGTGTCCCCTAGGCTAACTTTATAGGACTAGGGTGAAGATTTCTCTGATGAGAGCTCTGACAAGCAGGCCATGCTACAAGCCCACAGTCAAGAGATAGTAATTCAGGGCAGGAAGTATTTATCATGCACTTCAACTAAATTTGGAGCTGCATAAAGGAAGGGAAGGCTATACATACAGCTTAATCATCTCTATAAAAAAGGACCCTCCTCTCCTCCTTCAGTAAGCCTTGTGCATGCTCCATAGGAAAGATGATTTGTCTTTCCAAAAATATTTGTCATGAAGCTCTCTCTCCACTGAGGGCACATACCTCATACTCTTCAGCAAAACCACAGTTGGAGTCAGCTTGCTGCTTCTTGAAGTATGACTCAAAGTTCTCCACTTTAATCATTTTTGATCTAAAATGAGAAAAGCCGTATGTCAGCAACTGGTGTTAGGTAAATAAGCCATGAATTAATTCAGTTAATGTGTTAGAAAGTATTCTTTACTTACTTCTTGATTCTTCAGGAGAGGGTGAAGGGAAGAAAAAAAGGCTGATTAGACACATGCAGTTGTATTTTTCATTATGCGAATCTAAGACTGAAAGCATGACTGTTAGTTGCAGTCACAAAATGGTGCATTTACAAGGGACAGGGTATCAAGCATAGCATTTAACTGCTCTGTTAAATCAAGGAGAGAACTATGCAGGAGAGGAACAAGGTGTCAATCAGCTGCTTAATCCCTTTGGATCGACCCTATTCCCTGGTGTATTTCGTGCCAGCCATCAAAGTTTACAGAGGTGGGGTTCCATGGGATGTTGTGGCCACGGCTTTCCACCAGCACAAAAACTGGTGCCAGAACCAATAACATGATTCAGTTGCAGTGTCTGTGACTTCCAATACATAGTGGTTACTCCCTCCATGGCCATCTTTTACAATTACAACATCTGGATGAATGGTTCACCACAAAGTAGTCATTAAAAAAAAGAAAAATTCAGGTCACAGAACATCCTTTGCCTTTTTGCATTTTATCAACAATTTGGATTGTTCCCTCAATATGCACAAAGTCTGTGTTTCATTCAAACATCCTGTTTTTCAAAACCAAGTGGAATATTTGTGTGTCTAATAGTGATTCATGAAGTGAACACTCAAATGCCTCTGGTGGCTCTAGAAGTCTCAATCAACATGATTATTTTTAGTCTGCATGCTGGCATCTTTCAGTTCCACAAGGAATTAATTCTTCAAAATTCTCTACAAAACTGCACAGGAAACAAGTATCTGAGTTCTGAGTAATTTTTCCTAATATCACTTGAGCTCAGAAAATACCATGAAAAAAGATATGGACTTACTTAATTGGAGAAAAAGACACTTCAGTATTTCTTTTATCTTTCCTAAAAGGTGAAAGAAAACAACACAATAGGTTCACAGTAGAATTCAATAGAATTTATATGAGATTTCTTATGTTTCCTGTGCCTGTTGAAAACAATTTCTTTTAAAGCATCTTATTCTGTGGAAAAAAAAAACCAACAAACTCCTGAGGCAAACTTTTACACCTGGAATTTAAAAAACAAATGAACAAACAACAACCCCCCCCCCCCCAAAAAAAAAAACCCAACAAAAAAACCCTTTATCCCTCTTTTGGTGATGTTGTGCAATGGGACTGCTTCTTCCTGTTGGAACCAGAGTATAAAGCCTAGACACAAAGCAAATATTTTGGTGGAAGATGTACACCTGAGGGATCTGCACCACTAGCTGATTATCTCAGGAGAACTGCTGCTAATCCCAGAATCCCTACAGGAAGTGGTCAACAGCAATGTGTCAGTCATTCAGTGGTAGCTGAATGAAAAGAAAATGTTGCTAGCTTTAAAGGAAGCTCTTCCCATGGCTGTGCACAGCTATTGGACACAATTGTAAAAATAACAACAGTAAATCAAAGCAGCTGGAAAGAAAACTGGACTAAGTGCCCTACTAACTCCACAGAAAGGAAGTACTACATGGCCAGAAGCAGGAAAAAGCCTTTGTGTACTTTTACATCCCACGTTATCTGAACAAGATTGGAAACTGAGAGACCAGCTCAAACTCATCAGCTTCTGGAAATTCCAGAACAGAAGTTTCATGTGACAGGCCATCAAGCAATTAAAAAGAATGACTGATGGATAATTTAAAATCAAACCACCTAAGGTACATTTACATCCAATTAGTTTTAGTACAATAATTCAAGATGTTTGCTCACTTGTGACTAAATGACTTCATCACTATTCATGAATGATGAGGCACTGGCACAGGTTGCCCAGAGAAGCTGTCAATGCCCCATCCCTAGCAGTGTGCAAGGCCAGATTGGATGAAGCTCTGAGTAACCTGGGATAGTAGGAGGTGTCCCTGCCCATGGCAGGGGGGTTGGAACTGGATGATCTTGAAGGTCCCTTCCAACCCAAGGCATTCTATGATTCTATAATACTATTCTATGAATTAAAATTTATTTTGTTTGGCTCTTCTCAACTCATTAGTTTGTAACTATGGGCTCAAACAAAGCTATTAAACAAGTGGTTTGATACTTCAACTCTAATCTGTAACATACATACAACATTTAAAAATGTCTTGACAGCCATGTATCATGAAAGAGAGAGCCCTTTTTAGGAGAAAGATACTAAAGTGAAACATTAGCGCTCCTCAACACAATCAACTCAACAACAAACACACATTACCTTCTCCTTCTCCAGAATATAAACCCCCCTACAGCGACTACAGCAAAGATAGCCAAGAGGCATCCAATAACCACGCCAGCAATAACACCTGATAAAAGAGAAAAAGTATTACTCATCTTCATCTTCAGAAACTTCTAACTGAACCAACATGCTACAGCAGAACCTTGCAAGGGACTAACCAAGCATGCTCCACTCTACTAAAAAAAAATTTTAAAAAATCTTGTCTTTTACTGTCCTTTGACAGTACCAGTACTGAAATCTCATTAAGAATTATGACCAGAGAATGTTAAATTAATATAAATTTGGGATCAACTGGGACCAGTACCTGCATTTCAATACATCTGCTTCTAGTTTAACAGAACTGCGAGAACATCAGTTGCTCTTTGCTACTTGTTGCTAGACCAAAGTCTCACTGTGTAATCCAATCCCTTTCAGCAGGCCATAGCTTTTGGCCAGTCCCGCAGTGGAATCTTACACGGAAAAAAGGGATTACCTGCAGGACTAGCAAGGTATGAATTTACAGAGCAGTGCCACTGAAAAGCTAGAAAGAAACAGTTCATACAAAGAAACCAACGTGTATTTTGATATTATGAAACTTGCCATAATTAAGCAATCTCCACACACTGTGTATGTGCCAAGTGGCCAGTCCTATATTTGACATTAACTATACCTGGATCCTGGGGTAGTAAAACTGGTTCAGAACAGGGTGAAAATGATACATAGCTGTCTTCCCCCTCAATCACGTTGGCCATAAAGGTTATATTAGTGAAACCTGCAACACATGCCCTGTTGAAAAGGAATAAGAAAAAAACAAAACCAGGTACATTACAGGGTTTTAACAGCCTTTGGCAAGATCTGTAATCTTTCCATTAGATGCTCCTTCTAGATTTCAACAGCAGAAAACAACAAAAGAGTGGTTTGAAATAAATACCTGTATGAACAAAGAGGGATCAATGGTCCGTTTTCATAGCCATACATTGTGTTTCCCTTGCCTACATTAATGATGTTTTTACCATCCCGAGAATGGGAGGAACGCGATTCTGCCTGCTCTGTTTTCATGACATATGTAACATAGGCAGTTGTCTTCTTCTTCTTGAAATCTTTGTATGTGTTGTTCAATTTAGACTTCAAAGACTCAGAACCTTGAGGAAAAAACAAGAACATGGATACAATTCATCCATTGGTTCTGTATCACTTGACACAGTGACTGAAAAGGTCATATTAACCATAGCTTCCACTCCTCTACAATTACTGCCTGAAATGAAAGGCTGAGAGCAACAGGATCATTTCAGAAATCTCTTCTACTGCAGTGCAATCTACTGCACCACCTCTCCCCAGTGTTGTTTTAATTTGCCATTGGTTTTACTTGTATACCAGAGCTTCTGAATAAAGGTACATAAGTGTGGGAACCAGGCATTCTCATGGACAGACTTTACCAGCCAAGTCAGCTACATTTGTATGTGTTCTATTAATTCTTGTATGTAGAGAGTAAAACGGAAATGGCGTGAAAAAAACCCATCAGTATTTGTGCTACCCAAACAGCATCACGCCTCATTCAGGGTGACACTAAACTTGTCCTGACCTTGTTCCTTGTTCTGTCCTACAAGAAGTCTCACATCTAAACTGTAAGAAATGAAAGAAGTAATTTCTGCCTTTCCTTGAAATAGACAAGCACTGGAAAAAAACAATAGTCAGAAGAGTTTCCTCTTCAGAAGATTAAGAACAGGCTACCACAGTGAGCAGTGACCAACAGGACATCATTTCCAGAACAGCACCACTTTACAGTGTCTGTTCTTATACCAGATGAACCCTAGAACCTTGAGGCAATAATACAGTTGAGGCACATGTAACCTAAGAGGTAATAAACAAACTCAACCTACCAGTTGTCCCAACAACTCAAGAGCAAGCCAACTGACAAATCTTCCCAGTGTCAAGGGAGGATGAAGAATCTCACTCATTTGAGAGAGGTTTGCTCTCTACTGACTGCCTATAAAAAGCTAAAAGGTCCTTCTAAAATTGGGTATAATAGTGAATTCACCTTTAAAAAGGAGAAGCCTTGCAGGAGGCTCTGAAAAGTGGAAAAGCTCTGGTAAGTTCTCTAGAGCTGTGCAGACAAGGGGTGATCTACCACTGGCAGCAAAGCTCTCCTCAACTGTAACTGCAACAACAGGGTACAAAACTGTCCTAAAGCACTAACTTGGTCTCATTAAAAGCAGATGAGGTTGCAATTAACTCAGCTGCCTAGAAGTGGGTGTTTAGTACTACCTGAGATATGTCCTGTCTTGTCCCTAGTCTCCATTCCAACAGGATGTACACCCCTGGTCATACCTGCAGCTCTTTGTAGATGCCTTCAATACCACCCTAGGACATTTTAAACAGCCTTAGACACCATTTCTTACACAACATAATAAAGTCTCCTCTGTCTATCCTAAAGGAAACCGTGACTGGCTTAGAACAGAGAAACACATCTCAAGAGTATTTGTGCTATTTTAACAATAAAGCTGAAGAGATGCTTGGCTGTAAGGCTGTCTTCTGCTCCCATCAAAGCACTCACTCTACATTACAAATGTGGGCAAACTTCCTTATTTCTCTCAGTCACATCCTACAAGACTTCCTTGAATATGTTCCAATCCAAACTACACAGAAAAATACACCAAATCTCCGTGTGACTAACCAGGATTGGCTGAAGTTACAAGCAGAGCTGCATGCAAGAGACTGGCATTCAAATCAGCAATTCTAGGGCAGCTGAGTAGGCATGTGAAAAATAGGAATTTCCTGCACTGATGTGATGTAACATACATATATACACACATATATATGCACACACACACACACATTTCTTGGATGTAGATTACATGGAAAACCACTGAAGGAAGATCTATAATCAAAATTCTGCAAAATGAATTTCTGGTGTTGTAACAAAGGATAAGCATGACTGTCAACTCCCACTTAGCAGAAACTGCCCCCACCAGGTGCCTTATTCCTCCAGAGCACTGGCAAAAATGAACAGCTGTTCACGTGGAACCTATGCGGCAAAACTAAGTTCCTTAATTTAATGATTTATGACTAGACATTCACCTATCAGAGACATTTCTCAGTTCTGATGCTTTAAATAGACCAGTCTGAAACACGACCCTCTAGTTTTCCATGGCATTTAACTTCCATTAATGCTGTCAATGATATTTAAGCCTTCCACCCACATCCCATCTCTCTTAGTTGAAGTGTTTTGAGTAAAATAAGGAAAAAAGCTCTTTTCCTTTTAAGACCTTACTGAAGGCATCTTTCAGCTAAAGAAGGAAAGGGGGAAACCATTCCCTATTCCAAAGCTGCTTCTATTAGCTGCTCTGAAAATTATTCTGTGGGGAAAGAAAAGATACTACACAGCCTTGGGGAAGGCAATCACTGGCAAATCAAGGTGGCAACAGCAGAAGGCAAATACATATATTTACATACAAAGATAAGTCAGGCAGGAAAAGACTGCGTGAAAACAGGCACCCTCTGAAAGCAAGGAGTGACCTGACTTCAAGCAAGCAAGGCATTTGCCTCACAATTTCTGAGAAGTGACTGAAAATTGTGCATCTGCTTTTTCTTTTCCTAACACTTATTTAGAATGTAAAACAATGCTGTCTGGTGAACTGTTTCAGCTACACAATAATATCATAAACATCTTACTTTGATCTTCTGTTGTAATCATTATTGCGTAGGCTTCTAATGGACCATTCAGTGAATCAAAATCAGAGAATTCCACAGACAACGAGCTGTGACTGACAGCCTTGACTTGAGGAACTTCGGTTGGAGGAGGTGGGTCTATCAACAGAAATATTTTTTAGTACATTAGGCACTGATAAAAGTTTTCCAAACAAGAAAGGGCTGTGATAACCAACACTGTTCACATAATGCATATTTATTGTGCATCACATTAGACCAGGAATTAATGTAGTGTTTTATTCATAATCTGCAGGCTGATAATGTAGTACATACCAAGCCTGGTATTCTGCAATCATGAAGTTAATTCTTTTGTCCTACAAGTATCTTTCATTCTCAGATCTTAATGCTTACCAGTAATGCTGGTGTGACACAACTTGTCCACTGGAGAGCTTCCATGGCCATTTGAAACAGTTATGACAGTAACATTATAGGTGCTGAAAAAATTTAAACGTGGTGTTTTGAAGGTTTGCTCAAGGCCTTCTACTGTGCAGCGTGAAGCCCATTCTTCCCCTGAAGTATTAGATATTTTAATTTTGAAGCCAGAGTTGTTACCCCAAGGACATTTCCACTTCAGCATTAGGAAAGGCTCCTTGGCCACTGGTTCACACCTAAGGGAATTCACTGAGACAGGTACTGCCAAAAGAAAAAGGAACAAGAAATCAAGCCATGCCCTTAACAGAAAAAGCTGTCTACTTGTATGTTATGTGCATAAATGCTTGTAAAACTTCAGTATTCCCTTCCCCTTCTAAAAAGATGCCTACATGGCACCTACTGCCTACACAAGGACTTGTTACCCTATGAGGAAAACAACAGAGAGGTTTACTGGGAAAATTTAGGCTGAGTACCTATCAAGATCAGCAACATTTTCAAAATACTGTTCAACCCTTTAACATATTACTCTAAGAACATTTTTAGATTAGTATGTAGACTGCAACTAAATCCCTCTATAACTATGTCAACCTCTTAGTGGCCAACAAGAAAATTAATTCAATCTCTGTCCATTATGAGCACAGCAGTAGCTATCCTTAAAAGCAGCAACTATAACAAGTCAGTTTGGGTGAGAGTCTTCTAGGACATGATATAAAAACTGCAACCTTATGACCAGATACAGAATGATACTTAAAAAGTAATGAAGCAGTAACACTGAGAAGAGAGGTTCCTCTAAACTAAGCATCTTGTAAAACTTGGCCTTCAGGACCAAAACAGTTACAATCCACAATTAGCAACACACATCAAATTCATTTCCTCTCTCAGTAAAGTATTTGGTACTTTCAAATACAGGGGTTATAGACTCATCTATTAAATTATTTTGTTGTTAGAAGGGGTATTATTTTAAGAAACTAAGAAGCAGCACAACTGTGTACCAAAAGAAACAGATTTAGCAAAAATAGATGTTGAGTGAGTAGGACTTATTTCTACTGCATTTTATAAACACTTATTTTTCGTCAGTAACACTGTCAGCTAATCCTACAAATACGGTGAAATTATAGGAGATTACAGACAAACCCTGGAACAACACCGCTGACACCTGGTGACAATGGATGCCTGGTTTCTAGAGGAGTCATGACTTTTGATCTCTATCCTGTAGGAATAGCTAGATGAAGTATCATCAGCGCTCCATGGGAAATGTCAGAGACCAGCATACTCTAACCCAATATGAAAAAAATGCTGGGCTCTGTGAAAGTCACGAGGAGACTCCAGAAACACTCAGGAATATTTTGTGACAGACAAAAAAAGCAGAGGCACAACTGTGCTTCCATGTTGCAGTCAGACTGAGAATTTTGAGTAGCCAAGCAGCACTTTCAGAGTGCCAGCAACTCTTCAAATTCATCCCAGAGCCCCTTTGGAAAACCTACTCGGGAGCTCTGGGCCAGATTCCTTTCACCTCAGTCAAAATGGGACAAAACAAAGGAAAGGACAAGGAAGCATATGACCACAACAAGGAGGAAAATAGTCACAATGCCTAACATGAGGAATGCAGAAGTAACTCAGCCTTCTGTCTGCTGATGGGCTGAGTAAAGCAGCAGGGCTGACAGCCACACCATCCACTGCTGCCCAAACCCAGCTGCATCCGTGGCCCTCCAAAGGGGGAAGTTCCCCAGGCAGGATGCACACAATGTGGGAGACCTTCCAGATAGGAACCTGAGGGCCTCACCCAGAGGAAATAGGAGGGAAGAAAACCCCCCAGCACAGAATCCCCTTCCGCACATTACCATTGCTGACTCCAGGTAGGCTGTGTGCAGCAATCCTGCCTACAATAATACTGTATCTCAAACCCTGGGCAGGTGGGCGAGAGCCCTGTGCTGCACAGCAAAGCACAGACCACCAGCAACAGCAATGCAAGAGACTGTGACTTACTTGTAGACTGGCTTAGGAAGACTCCTTCTCCTTCTGTCTTATTATCAGCTGCTACAGCAAATACTGTGAAGTTGTACATTGTCCCAGGGATTAACTCCGTAATTTCTGCTCTGGTGTCACGGAACGTCCGGTTCTCCACAAACGTATCACTTACAATCTCTACCCTGTACGTGTAGTTGTCAGAAGCGCTGTCATTCACCACCCATTTCAAGGTGACAGAAGTCACACCAATGGATTCTGCCTCCACATCAAGAACCCGGCTGGGCCCTGTGAAAGGCAAAGCAACAACTCGTTACCCTGCAGGAACAGCTGCTCACAGACATGGACACAAGAAACACAGCCACACCAGGGCTCCACTCCCCTCACAACACTCATGGGCCAGAGTGCAGGAGCACCCCAACAACATCATCAGGCATCCCTGGAGCGTGTCGCACCAGTGGGCAGCTAAGAGAATTGATGGAATGCAACCTGAAGCAGAATTATCTCCCTTTGAGACTAAAGCAGAATAGATCATTACAATGACAGAGCTCACAGGATTTTGCTTGGAAATTTGGAGATACTGGTAAGGAGAGATGCAAAGTTGTAGGGGGACTAGAGAAAGGTGGTCTTTCTGTGTACAGTAAACAGTAAGGAACTTCAAATACCACTGAAAGAGGAACAGAGGTGATGAACAGTGGCAAAGAAGCAGCTTGCCTAGGTCATGCCATGAATGTACTCCTGAGCCAGTGTTATCTAAAGTTCATTCTGCTCCAGCCACAGGGCCCCAAATCATAGTAACTCTATACAGGAGCCTTTGAAAGAATGTTCTGAGGCCCTGATCCTCCAAGAAGTGAAAGCAACAGACTCACCCACAAAAATCCCAGGCCACAGAGGAAGTTCTTGGAAAGAGTTCATTGTACCACAGGCCTTGGTAACCAACTTCAACAATCATTGCTTTTGAGGTGTTTGTTTTACTCCAGTTTTTCAAAGAAGGCTATGTCTCTTTCACACAAACATCTGACTGAAGGCAGGCAAAGCACAGCACTTCTGACTGCAACAGTCTTAAATTCCAACACTTGGGCAGGTGAGCAGAGCCTCAGGCTGCACAGCAAAGCACAGACCACCAGCAACAGCAATGCAAGAGATTGTGACTTACTTGTGTACAGGTCTTTGGACCTTCCTTCTCCTTCTGTCTTATTATCAGCTGCTACAGCAAATACTGTGAAGTTGTACATTGTCCCAGGGATTAACTCCGTAATTTCTGCTCTGGTGTCACTGGACGTCCGGTTCTCCACAAACGTATCACTTACAATCTCTACCCTGTACGTGTAGTTGTCAGAAGCGCTGTCATTCACCACCCATTTCAAGGTGACAGAAGTCACACCAATGGATTCTGCCTCCACATCAAGAACCTGGCTGGGCCCTGTGAAAGGCAAAGCAACAACTCATTACCCTGCAGGAACAGCTGCTCACAGACATGGACACAAACACAGCCACACCAGGGCTCCACTCCCCTCACAACACTCATGGGCCAGAGTGCAGGAGCACCCCAACAACATCACCGGGCGGTCCTGGAGGCTTTTGCATTAATAGCTGTGTAACAGGAAACTGAGAGTGAGCCATCTCAAGCATGATTCATTTTCCTTTCACAGGCAAAGGCAAGAGGGGCACAGGCCACCCCAGTGCTACCATTGCAAGGTTTCACCTGGGAATCCAAAAAGGTGGGCAGGAAGGAGAGAAGAATGGAGGCGAAAGACACTGGTGGTGCAACCCTGTACAGCAAAAAATAAGGAAGATGAAATATCACTAGAAGAGAATTAGCAGTGATGAACCAGACACTTCTTCAACCTTCATGCCCTAAACTTCCCTCCCATAGAAGAGGAATCATCTCCAGACCCTCTGGAGACACTCTCTATGGCCCCCTATTCTTTCTGCATCTTTAAAAGAGGGCAATTTGCCATTACAGACAGACAGCACAGGGGAGACTTCTGGGCATTGATGGATCAGACATGCAGGCACATTTCAGGAAAACACAAATGACAAGAACAGTCTCTATTTTCCTTCAAATGCACTCTGTGAAATGATCAGGCTGGGCTGCCTTGCAAGCCAGTTCCAAAATGGTCCCTCCAACACCACATATCAAGACTTTTAATACTCAACATGGCAAGGTGCTGGATGGCCAAAGGAGTTCTCCTGATCTAGCACTGCTTGAATCTCTCTCCTGGCTGCACCATGATGGCAGCCATAGGCCCTCAAATCACACAAGTGCACCTGACACAATACGCTCTTTGTGGGAGCCCTTTGAAATGAGAAGCTCAGGCCCCCATACTCTAGGAAACAAATGCAAATGCCCATTCCAAAAAATTTGCAAGAGATCAGAGCTCAGGGAAAAGTATCTTCTCTTTGCTGGAAGTCTTGGAGCAAGCTCTACCAACAGCTTTCTACCAGGGCAATTCTGCTTCTACACTAACATCTGATGCTTGGAGATTGGCCAGCTCCAGGATGGAATCATCACCGATGCCTGCAACAGTCTTAAATTAGAACCCTTGGGCAGGTGAGCAGAGCCTCATGCTGCACAGCAAAGCACAGACCACCAGCAACAGCAATGCAAGAGATTGTGACTTACTTGTATACAGGTCTTTGGACCTTCCTTCTCCTTCTGTCTTATTATCAGCTGCTACAGCAAATACTGTGAAGTTGTACATTGTCCCAGGGATTAACTCCGTAATTTCTGCTCTGGTGTCACGGAACGTCCGGTTCTCCACAAACGTATCACTTACAATCTCTACCCTGTACGTGTAGTTGTCAGAAGCGCTGTCATTCACCACCCATTTCAAGGTGACAGAAGTCACACCAATGGATTCTGCCTCCACATCAAGAACCCGGCTTGGCCCTGTGAAAGGCAAAGCAACAACCTGTCAAAAATAGAAATAAAGGAAGAAGAGCCACAGCCACATTTCCCTATTCCACACAGAATGAGCAGCACTTGGAGCCAAGCACCACTTCCCTGTTTCAGGCATTCACACTGAGGCATCTCTGGAAAGGTCATGGGAGCTTTGGGGGATATTCTATTTCATTTCACATGCAACAATTACTTGTTTCCACAATGGTTTGCAGACAGAGAAACACACGGAAATCAGGGAAGGAAACAGTCCAAGCTGATCTTGGTCTGTTAACTCAGAATTGTGCCCATGAGTCCCAATTTAAGACCTTCAGCCTAAACTCTTCTCAGTATCAGGAAAAAGAAATGGGCTGCTTGAGCAGGTCCAACAGCTGACAGACCTTAGGGGGCTGTGTCTGCAAGTCCAACGCAGCAACAATTCCAGACAGATGAAACTCACCTCAAACAGCCTAGACAAGCTTATTGACTCAGTAGCAGCTCCAGGACACACTCCTCTAAATTGCTTTGTAGACACATTACCTGTTCTCTTTGCATCTCTGACCTACAGACAAAAGTCAAGTCTCCTCCTATCCCATCTATCTGGTCTGGGAAAAAGGTGCCTGGCATAAATTCAACAATATTGGCATCACACTTTATAAAGCAACCCTAGGAAGTGAAGCAGTCACAGTCCACAGGAACCTCAGGTCCCAGACTCTCTGAAGAGCTCTGAACAACCTTTAAGAACAAAAAGCCTCTGTGACTGTGGCACCACATCCCTGCACACCACACCTATGGGTACGAGCTGTGATAACCCACCCCCACAGGTGTTGGGAGGGGTCTATGCAGCCCTCAAGTGTCTAGGAAGTCATGCTGTGGTAGCAGCTAGATCTCTACATAGGCTTGAGCAGACAAGCTGATGAAATAACGGATTTACAGGCGGCACATGCAAGCACAGAGACAACTTCAGTCCTTTTGCAAAGACTGCTGCATTCATGCTCGCACACAGCTGGAGCAAAAAAGCAGCGACACAAGGAGAAATAGGACGAAGCTGTAAACTGAAAGTAAGAAAGCAGAGCAAATTGGTACAAACAGCATGGTTACTTGCAATTGGGGGCACCACTTCCTTACTTGTATACACATCTTTGGACCTTCCTTCTCCTTCTGTCTTATTATCAGCTGCTACAGCAAATACTGTGAAGTTGTACATTGTCCCAGGGATTAACTCCGTAATTTCTGCTCTGGTGTCACTGAACGTCCGGTTCTCCACAAATGTATCATTTTCAAACTCTATCCTGTACGTGTAGCTGTCAGAAGCGCTGTCATTCACCACCCATTTCAAGGTGACAGAAGTCACACCAATGGATTCTGCCTCCACATCAAGAACCCGGCTGGGCCCTGTGAAAGGCAAAGCAACAACTCATTACCCTGCAGGAACAGCTGCTCACAGACATGGACACAAGAAACACAGCCACATCAGGGCTTCACTCCCCTCACAACACTCATGGGCCAGAGTGCAGGAGCACCCCAACAACATCATCAGGCATCCCTGGAGCCTGCTGCACACCTGGGCAGCTAAGAGAGAACTGAAGAAAAGCCATCCTGAGCAGCATTTACCTCCCTTTGACACTCCAAAGGAGGAGCTTTGGTCACCACTGAAGCAGAGCTCCCAGGGAATCCAGAAAGGTGGACAGGAAAGGGATGGGTATGGTTGGCAATGCAGGCAATTTCAGTTTGGTTTATTGGTTGGTTTTTGGTTCAGTTGTTGTTGTGGGGGAGTTTTGGTTTTATGGTGGGAGGCTAGAGGGAGTTTGCTGTTTAATAAGTAAATAAAGAAATCAATCAAGGCTCTGTTTCTTCTACACATTAACCACTCACTCTTAGCATCTGGCCCAGCTAAGGTTCCTATGAAATGACAACCTCAGGCAGGTGGGCAGAGCCCTGTGCTGCACAGCAAAGCACAGAACACCAGCAATAGCAATGCAAAAAACTGGCACTTACTTGTAGACTGGGCTATGGAACTTCCCTCTCCCGTTCCATTATCAGCTGCTACAGCAAATACTGTGAAGATGTACTTTGTCCCGGGGATTAAGTCGGTAATTTTTGCTTTGATTTCAATGGATGTCTGGTTCTTCACAAGTATACCATTTGTACCATTTACAACCTCTATCCTGTATGTGTAGTTGTCAGAAGCGCTGTCATTCACCGCCCATTTCAAGGTGATAGAAGTCACACCAATGGATTCTGCCTCCAGATCAAGAACCCGGCTGGGCCCTGTGAAAGGCAAAGCCACAACCTGTCAGCCTGGCAGGAACAGCTGCTCACAGACATAGACACAAGAAACACAGCCACACCAGGGCTTCACTGGGCTCACACCAGGGCAGCTAAAAGAGAACTAAAGAGAAATCATTCTGAGGGGCATTCATCTCTCTTTGACACCTCAAAACAGTCACAGCACAGGCCATCACAGTGACTGAACTCCTCAGGCTTCCCTTGGGAATGCAGAGGTA
Organism: Chamaea fasciata; assembly: GCF_029207755.1. Classification (NCBI taxonomy): domain Eukaryota; kingdom Metazoa; phylum Chordata; class Aves; order Passeriformes; family Sylviidae; genus Chamaea; species Chamaea fasciata. Next base: position 14,713,869 of record NW_027094092.1, on the reverse strand, counting down.
GGCAGGAAAGTGATAGAGTGGAATGGAATATTTACTTAGAAGGGGCTTACAACTACCCTCATCCACCTACCTGACCACCTCATGCTTCACCAAAAATTAAAGCATGTTACTGAGAGTATTGTCTGAATGTCTCAAACACAGAAGGGCTTGGGGCACTGACCACCTCTCTAGGAAGCCTATTCCCATGTTTGAACTCCTTGTCAGTAAAAAAATGCTTCCTAATGTCAAGCCTAAACCTCCTCTGAGGCAGCTTGAAACTATTCCCACTCATCATACCCCTGGACACCAGAGAATAGCAATCAGCCACCGCTCTGCATTTCCCCTCCTCACTTCAGGAAGCTGAGGAGAACAATGAGGTCATCCTCAGCCTCCTTTTCTCTAAACTAGATAAGCTCAAAGCCCTCAGCTTCTCCTTACAGGACAGGCCTTCCAGCCCTTTTAACAGCTTTCTTGCCCCCCTCTACAGGCATTCAAGGACCTTCACATCCTTCTTCAGTTGTGGGGACCATAACTATACCCAGTACGCATTCAACTCCTGCATCCATACCTTTGATAAATATGTAGAGCAGCCCTAGGACTGAGCCCTGAGGACAGCACTGGTGCCTGCTCACCTGCCAGACACAGCCCCACTCACTAGAACCCGGGGAGCCCTGCCCTGCAGCCAACTCCTCACCCAGCACACCATGAACCCTCTCATCCCATAGCTGGACAATTTGTCCAGAAGGATGCTGTGAGGGACGGTACCAAAACTCTCACTAAAATGCAGAAAAACTACATTCACCACCTTCCCTTCCCCACCAGGTGGGTGACCTTACCACAGAATGATGATGGAATTAATTAAATGGGACTTGCCCTTGTGACCCGTGTCGATGGCACCTGATGACTGCATTGTACTTTAAACACCTTTCAACAGTACTCAGTACAATCTTCTCCATAGTTTTTCCAGGAACTGAGGTTGGACAAACAGGCCTCGGACTCCTGGGTCTCTGCTTCCACCCTCCTGGCAAATAGGAATAACAGTGGCTGGCAGAGACCTCTCCTGGCTCCCAAGGCCTTTGGTAGCTGATGGAGAGGGGTCCTGCTGTAACACCACTGAGATCCTTCTGCACTCAGGGATGAATCCTAACAGGCCCCATGGACTTGTGAACATTCAGCTGACACAGGTGGTCCCTCACAGTTTCAGTGTCCACAAGGGGAAAGTCGCTGTCCCAGCACTCATGGGCCTCCAGCTCTGGGCATCAGGCACACCAAGGTATAACAGTATCACCAAAAACTGAGGCAAAATACACATGGAACGCCTCTGCTTCTTCTTCATCCCTACTGGGCAGGTGATCATCTTCAACAAGGATCAGTCCAATGTTTTCTTTACACCTCGCCTTGCTACTAATGTATTTCAAAAAGCTTTTCTTGTTATCTGAAACAGCACTGGCCAGTTTCTACTGTAATTGAGCTCTGGCCCTCGGGTGTCATCTCCCTGTATAGAAAACCCACAGACAGCTCTGTAATCCCCCTGAGAAGCCTGACGTCACTTTCAGAGCTCAAACAATTTCTTCATCCTCTTGAGCTCCACAAGGAGTTTTCTGTTCATTAAAGCTGGTTTTCTGCCCTAATTGCTTGACTTTTGACACAGTGAAATTGCCTGTTCCTGCGCTTCTAAAAGGCGGTTCATAAAAACTGAACAGCACTCATGGATTCCTCAAAGGCAGGCTCCCAGGGTAGGCTGCTAAGTAGTGCCCTGAATAGTTTAAACTTGGCTCTCCTGGAGTTCAGGGGAGCACCTCTGCTGTCTCTTCTTATTCATTACACTTTAAATTTGAAACTCAGTCATTTAATGATCACCAAAACCAAGTCAGCCACCTACCGTCTCCCATGAGTCCTACTCTATACACAAACACCAATTCTAGGAGACCATCCGCCCTAGTTGGCTCGCAGCGACAAGAAACTATCGCCCACATGAAGAGATATGAGGACAAATATAGAGAGGAAGCAAGGTGGATTACGTTTGGCTGGTTTTTCTTTTTAAAGCAAGGATGTATTTCTTCCACACCTAAAGACCCCACTGCTTACTAGACATTCCAGATTAGGCTCCAGGAAGAAGAACAGATCTATACAAACAACAGCTTTGTATTTTAGCCCTCATGCAGTCAGGAAGAGCTATGAGCTGTCCACCAGGAACAGGGTTGCAAGAGACTGTGACTTACTTGTATACAGGTCTTTGGACCTTCCTTCTCCTTCTGTCTTATTATCAGCTGCTACAGCAAATACTGTGAAGTTGTACATTGTCCCAGGGATTAACTCCGTAATTTCTGCTCTGGTGTCACTGAACGTCCGGTTCTCCACAAACGTATCATTTTCAAACTCTATCCTGTACGTGTAGCTGTCAGAAGCGCTGTCATTCACCACCCATTTCAAGGTGACAGAAGTCACACCAATGGATTCTGCCTCCACATCAAGAACCCGGCTGGGCCCTGTGAAAGGCAAAGCAACAACTCGTTACCCTGCAGGAACAGCTGCTCACAGACATGGACACAAGAAACACAGCCACACCAGGGCTCCACTCCCCTCACAACACTCATGGGCCAGAGTGCAGAGCACCCCAACAACATCATCAGGCATCCCTGGAGCCTGCTGCACACCTGGGCAGCTAAGAGAGAACTGAAGAAAAGCCATCCTGAGCAGCATTTACCTCCCTTTGACACTCCAAAGGAGGAGCTTTGGTCACCACTGAAGCAGAGCTCCCAGGGAATCCAGAAAGGTGGACAGGAAAGGGATGGGTATGGTTGGCAATGCAGGCAATTTCAGTTTGGTTTATTGGTTGGTTTTTGGTTCAGTTGTTGTTGTGGGGGAGTTTTGGTTTTATGGTGGGAGGCTAGAGGGAGTTTGCTGTTTAATAAGTAAATAAAGAAATCAATCAAGGCTCTGTTTCTTCTACACATGAACCACTCACTCTTAGCATCTGGCCCAGCTAAGGTTCCTACAAAATGACAACCTCAGGCAGGTGGGCAGAGCCCTGTGCTGCACAGCAAAGCACAGAACACCAGCAACAGCAATGCAAAAAACTGGCACTTACTTGTAGACTGGGTTAGGAACACTCCTTCTGTCTCAGTATCAGCTGCTACAGCAAATACCATGAAGATGTACACTGTCCCAGGGATTAAGTCGGTAATTTTTGCTTTGGTTTTAATGGATGTCTGGTTCTTCACAAGTATACCATTTGTACCATTTACAACCTCTATCCTGTATGTGTAGTTGTCAAAAGCGCTGTCATTCACCGCCCACTGCAAGGTGACAGAAGTCACATCAATGGATTCTGCCTTGAGATTATAAATTGGGCTGGATCCTAAAAAAAAGAAAAAAATTTTAACCTACAAGAATTTTTGCTGACCAACACATACAGCACTCTCCTCTCTGCCATACCCAGTCTCCGTAAAACAGAAAGCAGCCTGGGAAAACAATAAAGTCACCTTTCTCTACTGCAAGGCACACTTGCAAGCTCTGCCATCTACTCCACCTCCACAAGCTTCACTTCCCTTCAAGCAGTAAAGCTGTCTAGGTGCAGCAGTGACTTCTGTGCTGCCTCAGCCGTGAGCTTTATAAAGTGTGCTGAGGAAGACCAGGACACACGACATGCTGTCATTTTTCCTTAAACTGTTTCCTAAACATTCCCTCTATTGTCCCAAACAGAGGAGTCTTTCTAGCTGCAAGATTCACACACCTCTCCTGTACATATGTGACACAGAATGTTCTGTACTCGGTAGAGGACTTCTGCTGCACCCCATCACTTATGCATTTCAAATCTGTGTGTCACAGTGAGTTGAACTATTAACTTGTAACCTAAAAAGCTTGTAACCATAATAAGCAGGAAAAGGAGACCAAGTCTAACATGGATAAAACTATTCCAAGGCCATGCAGCAATCACAACATGAAACTGCACTACTAGTCAGGTGTGCAGATGCATTTCTTGGCCTTATTCTCTACTGCAGTACAGCAGTTGGATCCACACCCCTGCAATGTTCACACTCTGAGAGTTTAGGCTTAAAATGCTATCACGATATAGAAGTGCAAAACACCCTGAAGATTCACATCGCAGTCACACTCCAAACCACAAACATGTTATAGCACTAAGATCACTTCTTGTCTCATCAGATGCAGCCCTGATCACTGTTCCAACTGCAGAAGTTCTGCTCCCACTTGCAGAGTTTACTGATAAATCATCATTATTACCGGTTGCCGGTTCTGTAGTTACATTTCTTGAGCTGCAATCTTCAGTGCCTGAAAGAAGAACATAAAACTCTGTCTTTACAAAACTTCTGGACTTCCCATTTGCAAAAGTACAGTCAGTAACAGATATCATGCACAGACCCGCAGTCACTTCTGTTTTCCCAGTTCTACAAAAACCTCACTGCACATTTCCTGGTTTTACCACTTTTCCTGGTTTCACCTCTTAACTTCGTTGACATAACTTGAACAAGATTCAAATGACTGCCACATTATTTCAGCCATCCACTGACTCTACACATGGTTTGGATGAAAGCTATTATGACCTCTCTTTTCAGTACAGTTTTGTTTGAAAGCAGTTAAAACAACTTGCAGCCACACTCTGTGTGTGTGTTTTCTTCATGTACTATCAGAAGTTTTGTTTAACCTGGCACAGCAATTTTGCCTCTCCCCCTCAGCATATTCCCCACTCATATGCCCACAAAGTGTTTCCACAAGTAAGGAAGAGACATGGCTCTGTGTCTAGAGCCAGAAATATTAGATCAATTTTACAGGCCAAAGCATAGAAAGAGTTGATTCAGACCCTAAAATTTAAAAGCTAACTAATTTAAGTCTGATGTTCAATATTAACAGTTATTTGCACGCACTTTCAGAAATTTCTGCCACATGAAAACATGTTATCTTGGCCAATACAGCAGTTCTAGACTCACTTAAGATTTTTTTTTTAATGGCATCACTTTCTGTGTCTATTGATTTCAGGGTTTGTTTGGTTTTTATTGCCTGTAAGTATATCTCCCATCTTTCTAGGCACATTACACCTGCACTTGATTTCACCAGAGCTCTCTACAAACAGAAGAGCAACGGGATTTAAGTACAGTCTTTCATTTTTAAAAGTCCTTAAATGCACTGTAGGTATTACAGTCACTAAAATAACTGAGTACATCTTTTTAACTGCTATTTCTAAAAATTCTTTCCAGGAAGCTTTTTTTTCAAAAAAAAATACTTTGCTGATACTGTCTGATCTTTTTTAAAAGCAACTAAGAAAAGGAGAGTTATTAAAAAAATAAAGGCAAGCAACAAAATGATACTTACAAGCAACTGTACATCTGACCTGGAAAACAAAATCAAATAGAAATTAAAACTACTGGAAGCTCAAATAAAATAAGAGCTGGTTTAATTAACATGAGAGGGGGAAGAAATCTGTTTTAAAAAGTCTTTTTTGAAAAAGATTTTTTTAATCTGCAAAAGACATACATAAAATTCTATTGACATAAAAATAACACCAAAAAAGCACCAAACTAGTAGAAAAAACCTAAGCATACTGGAAAAATGTTAGTCTCCACATTCTAGAAAGAACTAGTTTATTTTGTCACAAAAAAAAAGTTTGAATAACATAAGGTGGTTATTTTGCACATACAAATTTATAAGTCAAACCTGTAAGATCTTAGTTAAAACACACTTTAGTTACTACCCTTGATACCATCCCACAAAAAATGGCAGATGTCAATTAGGTCTTTCTTATTAATAAGATTTTTCCTTTAACCCTTTTGCTGTATAAACCTTCTTTCTACTTCTCACAAAAGAGTGTTTTGCATTTTCTGAAGCAAACACAGGGTTGTCAAAGTTCAAAACATGCTCTGAAATCCAGTTTACACATGTGCACACATTCGTAACGTTTCAGCAGTTGCCATTTAACTGCAGCCTGAAACTCCTCTGCTGGTAATACCGACAAACATAGCAGAATTTTGCTTTGAGGATGATTTTTAGTCTTCAGACTTTGCATTTTACTTCCAAATAGCCACTTTCCTTCCTGTTGGTGGGATAATTGGCCCATAAATTGTCATATTAACGTCCCTGCGGGTGGCACCACAAAATGCCGCTCAAGGGAGTGAGTAAAAGCCCCAGACTGAGGTCTACAAGAAGCAGTCTTATCTGAAGCACTTGAAAGATTTGTTTTCTCTACACCCCCCTCCAATTTCTTAGCTGCTTGTGCAAATCCACGAGCTAACTCAAACTAAGCAGCTGTCTCACAACACCCCTTAATGCAATGCTTGAATCCCAAATCAGTCACTCCCCCAGCTGTCACGTTGCTGGCGCCACAGGGAGCTCCAGAAGTAGCTCCTTGCACCAGTTACAGGTCCGAGCAGACACACCCTCCAAAAGCAGTCAGAAAATACCATGAAATCTTATTTCTGCGATGGTCTCAGTGCCACAGCATGAAGAGTTTGGGTACTCTTCCTAGGCAAAAAAGCCCTTGTAAGCATCAAAGACCTAATGCCTGGTCTTCTCCAGAACAGCCCTACAGACAATGCAGCACACAACTGACATGACATGGGATGCAGATGTTCTACATGAGGCTCCTCCTCAACCTGAGCTTTTGAGAGCTCAGCCAAACTGCAAGGCTATTTAGGAAGTGAGGAAATACTTGCCGGCACCCAGGCCAAGAGTACTTCTGCATTCCTTCATAAAGTGTCTGAGGAAGAAGAGCTCAAGAAGGAAACAGCCACTCTGAAGGCAGGAAGACACTACTGTGCAGTGTCCAGAGCAGAAGAGCTAAGCTGTGTGGAAACAGCTGCTGAATAGTGAGCAAGAGGAGAGATCCCCTGAAACGCCGGGCAATCTACAAACAAAGCCAAAAGGATGTTGAGTTTATTAAGAAAGGGCCACAGGGCTAAGCTACAGTGATTTCTGCAGCTCTACAAAGAATCAAGAGCCTGACACACACAACCCATCATCCTTCAGTTAGTTTCTCTTCTGTAAAACTGCCTGAAACAGAATTTTCTCATCTCCACAAATTTTGACTATAGGGGCACAGCATCCTTCCTGACCAACAGCAACAACAGGTATTATATGACTGTGAAACAAGTCTGCCACTAGCAAATACCCTTTTTACCATCCCATTTTTTTCCCTGACAGCTCAAACAAGTAACACTTTGATTCCTGTTTTATGGACATCTGATCTAATGGCAAATAATTACCAAGCTGCTAGAAATTTGGTTGTACTGTCACATGTGGGTTTTATTAAGGATGCTCAAACAGCCTCTAAAAGGAAAGTTCCACAAAAATTCCTGTCACATGATTAATGAACTGCATCCTGTCATTCTACTTGCTTATCACACCCTGGCAATACTGCCTCAAAATACTCTCCCGACTTTCCAGAACCCTACGTGCAAAATCAAATTTAAAAAAAAAATCACATCCCACTGGCAGCAGGCAGGCCTCCTTCTGCAACCCAAAACCACACAAAACAAATGATCCCATTCCCAAGCATCAGCCTGCCTGATTCAGTTATTCCATGCTGTATTTTTCAACATCAGCCATGAACCAAGCTGTTCTCCAACCTGATGCTATTACTTAGAATTTACACAAAGCATTTGTTTATGAATTCACAGGATACTTGCACTGAGCACCTGATTCTCTTTGTGTTTGCATTTAATACATCATGAGCCCTGCCATCTCTGCTTTTCTTTTACAACGACACAAATCCCTATTATTCATATAGACAGCTGGGTAATTTTTTTTCACTTTTGTGAAACTTTGGTAGGGGTGGAACATCCTTAACCAAGAAAAGACAGCAAAATGCCAAATACTGACCATTTCAACTGAAAAACAGGAGACAAATGTATATATACACAAACCCATCACTGTCATCAGCTATGGCAGATGAATTTTTTCATGTGTCATACAGCCATGCTTCGGGCCCAATCAAAGGCTGTAGGTTGCAGAGGAGCTGAGGAATTCATTTGAACTTGCACAAGGTCTGTGCTGTGCTCCTTATGTGAGCAGTTTACAACTGACCAGGAGCTGGTGGTGTGTGATCCGTGCAGAATTCAGCTCCATCCTCCTCAGGTGCACACAGGGTTGCCTAACTGAGGAACCAGCATTAGTCACATGACTAATGGTGCAGGAAAACTTCTTTAAAAATAGTGAGTGACTGAGAAGACCAAATCCCACTGATATTTGATAACTCAGAGTAAGATATTTTCAGGAGCAGGATTTAAAACATGCCAGCTCTACACATGCACTGGGAGAACCACAGGGAAGACAGCAGCGCAGGACTTCAGCTCAGCTTGGCTCTGCTGCCAAACTGTGCCCTCTAATGAAGTTGAGGTTCCTGCCCTGGGGAAAGCCCGTGTGGACAGCAGCCAACCTACCTGCTCCAGTTTTCAAAACAAACAGCATAGTTTGGTTCACATAAATATAATATCAAAGGCTGGCTAAACAGTCAAAGTGAGCAAACCAAAAAAATTGTAGCCAAAAAACCCCTTAACCACAAATCCTTTCCAAGAACACCATCTGAGGTTGCTGCTTATTGTTTTTGGTGTGCCACACCCCTCTCAAAGCTGATGATCTCCCAAGTGTGGACCTTCGGATCTTATCATCTCCACCCACCCATCCTCTCAGGTTTGGAGGAGTTCCATAAAAATACCACCAAGCTATCACAGTGGTCTCCAAACTGCTTCTCAACCCTTTCAACAAAGCAGCACAAATTAAGATCACTGCCCCACTAGGTAGTACCCCTGATCTCATACCATTTTTCCCCCCTCTATGCCCACCTACCATTAGTATGTGCAAAACTATGGGCATTAGGACAAGCCTCCACACAGCATCATCATGATGGTTTTATGACTCCAGGCTTGGCTTTTTGCTGTCAGCCACCACCACTCAGCCAACAAACATTAACCAGCAGAAACAGTAACTTGGCCACTTACAGACCCCTCTCTCACCACTGATATTTCCTACATAGCACAGACTTATTCAGGAAGCATTCCCACAGAAAGCTTTTACTCAGGGGCACACAAAGTAAGTGAAAATCAAACTCAGGAAGCCCCACAGTAATGGAAACGGGATTGCCCAAGTATTGCATCCACATACTGATACAGCTTGCCAATACTTGCTGATTTTGTAGAATTTTTAAGGCATTGACATCTATTCCACCCCGGGGACAGCTCTGCACTTCGCTGGGAGTGTAAAATCTAGATCAGCAGGGAGTGACACCCTTCTGCCAGAGACCATTGTCCTGCAGGAAGACAAGGTGGGTTTTGGGAAGACAAAATGTTTCTGTCTCTTGAAACCCATCTCAGGCCTGTTCCATCCCATTCATTTCCATGTTATTTCCAAATTAATGAAGTATGTAGGCTTACAGCACCAGGCAAGAAGAATGAGTTCACCTGAACTGGGGTACAGAACTATGTGCTTAAACCTGCATGAGCCTATGTCAAGGAGCATGCCTTATCTGGACAATGCGTGGATTCTGGGGTGGAAATACATGACACTGGAAAATGAGTCAAAATACACTTGGGTAACATAATTGCCCGATTTTCCAATTTCTTTTTAAAATGTCATAAATCTTCAAAGCATTTCCCTGCATTTAAGCAGTAAAATTCAAGTGTAAATCATTACACTACAACAAAACACAGAATCATCAAGGCTGGAAGAGACCTTCAAGATCATCCAGCACAACTGTCAACACAGCACCACCACAATCACCCCTGAACCACATCCCCAAACACCACATCCAAACAGCTCTTGAACACTTTCAGACAGCCTTTAATTTACACAAAGATAAGCCAAGCCATGAAAAGCAGGTGTTTTCCCCTGTGCTCACTGTCCAACAAGGAAAAAGACAATGTGGACAAAGCCAGTGTGCTGAAGGACTGCTAAGATAACAGTTCAGTTACCAATCCCAGTGGCATTTGTGGCTATTTAGATCTCCTGTATCAGGTCCTTACTACTTGAAGGAGGAAATAATCAACAGGAGACTAAGTCAGAAGGTAACATTTAATTATGTTACATAATTTCATTGAAGATTGATTACCTTCTGGATTCAGTGCTAGAGTTTGGGGTTGGTTTTCTTTTTTTTCCCTTTCTAGTGTATATTTACTCTGCAAAACACACTTTAACTGTAGTCCACAACAGTTCTTGTGTTGGTTTTGTGGGGTTTTTTTCATACAAATTAACTTCAGATGATCTCAATAATATGATGCATTCATTTCCAACCAAAAATGGAAAACATGCTGTGGCAAGTCTGAGTTCCACCTGTTTTCCCTCTGGTATTTTATGCAGGTACTCACAACCCATACACAAGGCACCACTTCAACAGAACGTTTGCTCTAACTGGGTTTATCCTAGAGTAAAAAAGCTCTAATTTTAGAAACAGCACTAAGTTTTTACAGGATGTTTGGAGTCTTCTTTTAACTCTAAATGAGCAGCTCTGCTAATGAGCCTGCACAGGACCAGATGGAGATGCAGAACTCAGAAGGGAGATACATGGGCTGGTGTTTGTTATGAACTGGGTGGAGCTGGACCCTCCTAAGCCACCCTGTTGTATTAGGGGGCTGAGCAGAACCCTGAAAACAGGCACCCACAACTGTGCAAGGGCTATTTTGAGCTGTTATGCAGTTATGTGAAAGAGGAAAGACTATTTCCACTTTGCATGTATTTATATTTTGCCCTGACATTTCTAAATTCTGTCTTCCCTGAAGCAAGCCTTTCTGCAAAGGGAGACCAAATAGAACTTTTTTCCACAGGCTTTTATGAAAACATCCGAGGACATTCTAGTTTGTGCAGCACCGCCAATGAACTAAAAGTGCTGTGTAAGACAAAGCCTTGCAAGAAAACCAAGACGAGACACCAAAAAGATATACGTGATGACACATACTGGAGAAAGCTCTTTTTTCCACTCTTGATCCTTCTGCAAGTTTTACCTGTATCTGCTTTTCAGATGGTTAGCCTAGGAGCAAGGAGTTTTCAGGGCAACATATCCAAAATAAAAAGTACAGACACCAAAACCCAAACATGACTGCATTGCAACTGACAGCTCTCTCACCACCCACCCCAGAGAACACCATTAGATTTCATTCCAATGACTTCCAGTTTAAAACTTTTAGTTTAAAACGTTTCCAAGCAGTACAGAAGCAGTTCTGTCTCACCCAGACCTCCAGGTCTTGATTAACTGCAGGCATTAAGTGCTGCAGACCACCTCATAGTTTAGTAGGATCATTCCTCCAACCGAGGAAACAGCAGAACTTCAGCCCAAAGAAAGGCTGAAAAGTTTCAACAAGCTTAAAAAACTCACATAACCCAGTAAGTTGTACAAGGAACTCAGAAACCATTCATCTGAAGAAGGTTATAAAGAAAAGAGTGTTCTTGTTTGACAATGACAAGGAGTAATGCTTGAAACAACTAATTACTAACCCCCAAACTGCTATCCTACTCAAGTTCCATGTCATACCATGGTGGTTTCACCTGGGGCAGAGTTAACTTTCTCCACAGTGGCTGGTGTGGGGCTGCCTTGGATGGGGTACTTGGTTGTTAGCTGGGGTTAAACCACGACACTTAACTGACATGGGTGGAACTAGAGATGGACGTGCAAGAGCAGTGCTCGAATTGAAAAAAAACCCTTCGCTTCTAAGAGGAACTTCCAGTTAACACTGCCAGTCTTTTTCTTTTTTTTTTTTTTAACTGAGGAAGCATCAACCTTTATTTTATGTGAACAAGCCACATTCCTGCGTACAGCTCAAGAGCACTCTTTTTTCACTCTGAGTCATTACTCAGGCACACCCTGGAAGAAGCAGGATACAACGAAAAAAGGAGAAAGAAAAAAAATACATACCCGGGCGGCAATGACACAAGGCTCACTGTGGCCAAGTCAGCAGGGCTGGCCACCCAGGCACCATGGAAAACACTCACCAGAGCCAGCAGCTGCCTGGACTTCGCAGCCCAGTCACAAAAAGGAGCAGCATTTCCTGACAGAGCCCTATTTCACATCTGCTTAGCCGAGCGCAGTCAGGACTCTCAAGTTTCTCTTATCGCAATGATATTTCACTATGCTGTGCCAGACACCTTGGACTCTGCACAGTCTTTGCTCAGAGAAGTGTTAAAAAATACTTTACAAGTAGAATAACATTGAGCTGGATTTGGTTTGAGAGTTTTCCAAGTAAAACTACTTGTAAAGGGATTAAAAAACTTACATTAAAGCTCAAAGACATCAAGAAAGATTATTTATACTGACAAGAAAGGACCAAATTTTTAATCTATGACACCCTTTCTGGTGGCAGGAGAACCATGGCCTGTGAAAGCCTTCAAGCTCACTCACACAGAGCTCAAAACTGTCTTGGTTACACAGAAAATCCTTTTTTTTGGGGTCAGCCTTGATGCTGGTACACAAATGTTTGCCTTAATTCTACACTTTTCTTAATTAAGTTTATCTTTCTGTCTTTATCAGGGTCCTGAAAACTTAATCTAAAAATCTGTGAGCAGTGCAGCTGGGAGAAAGCAGCCTGTGACCACTGCCCAACGCAGACTTCTCCAGCTAACCTTCATCTCCTCCTTCACGCTCTGTTGCTGTTTATTACCATTCATTTATGCTCCCTCAGCACATTGAGTTCTAGCTCCGTGTGAAATGCTCCACTAGAACCCAAACAAATTCTCTGTCCGGCACTGCCCCTTGCCCTGTAGCTGGGTAAATCTATCCAAAGGGAGGGAGGAGAGCAATCCTCCCCGTCCAGCCCCAACAGCAGCTTTGCAGGAGTAATGCATTTCGAGACCACTAGAGGCCCCAGCAAAACCATCTAACTTCAGCCCGAGGGATTAACAGCAGGGAAAGATGCCCGAATTCCCAGAAAAGCTGACATTCTGGAAAGCACGAGGATGTGGATGACCACATTAAGAGCGTAAAAGGTGGATGCAGATGTCAGCACCGCCTCAGATGCAGACTGTGGGAGATAATGACACCAGGCCGAACTGGTTTGGGCAGGCTCAGTGCATCTTCAAACATCGTAAACCTGTCACAAGGAAAGTAATTTCATACAATAAATTACTGGCTGGACCTTAGACTTGCTTCACAGCGCATATTTACAACATATCACATCTTCACCTGCACTGGTTTACAGGGAATCTAATTTTTTTTATGGGACCTAAAAGCAAAGTAGCTTGACTTCCTCAAAAGAAATGCAAATTGCCTTACAGCAAAAAACATGATGTGAAACCTTTTCCAGCTCCAAAACAAGCCACAGATCTGGCTCATCTACAAGGATCAGATTATCACAAACAAACAATTTGATTAAACAATGTTTTCCCATATGTTGTTTTCACACGCAGCACCATGGGGCTGCAGGGATACCCTTGGGGTTTGCCTGCAACCATCAGCCCATTTAATCCTTCAACGAATTTGAACTGTAGCAAAAGACAAATGGACCGAAAGCGTTCAAAACATGTAGTAGTACTCCTGGGGAGGGAACAAAAGATCTCATTGTACAGCTCCACTAAGTTCATCTGGGGCTCTGGTAGAGTCTCTCTTTCCCTCCTCTTTGAACAGAAGCTGAATAGAAGCAGGAATGAGAATTGGCTCTGCCATCACCCCATTGCCAGGCTCGTCTCTGTGAATACACTGTGGCGGCATGAGAAGTTATTCACCGACAACAACATGGGCTCTCTCTCATTTACCAGTCAATAGACATGTCTCTCAAAGGTCAACTCCACGGCCATCTGGGAGGGCTGGCTATGGTGGAAAAAGGCTGGATAGTGCAGGGTCAGAACCAGAGATCAGACCGACACTGCAGCCTGAACAGCTGCAAACTTATTCTAGAAAAAAAATACCCATGGCTTCTCTCTCCTTCCAAGACACACGAAGGAGCTCCTGCTGATCTGTGTATTTGGCATAGCTCTGATACAGATCAGACAGCTAGCTGGTAGCTCATTTCAAACTCTTATTTTAAGAGGCAGATGTTTATGTTATTTATTACCAGTCTGGAAACATGCTCATTTCAAATACATTGCACATTATGGGCAGGATTTGCTTAGCCTGTTATATCACTTGAAAAAAGAAACCAAACCAAACCAAACCTAACCTAGAAAGCCTTCAAAGCTAAGAGTCCATTTTCCCCAACATTTTGGTCATTGTTTGATTAGAGCAACAGTACCACTGATGTGGCTTCCCATAGCTTCTGGTATCTCCATACACTTATGGATTTTCCCCTATCTACACTACAACCCGGAACACAAAATCATCTCTATTGCATGGTCTTGACAGACAAATCCAAAGTTTTTATAAAAGATTACTGAAAAAAAACTTTTTGAAATTGCAATTAAGTGAAAGACAAACAAGTGAAAAGATAAAATTCATTACATTTACCCCAACTTGTTTTACCACTACATGAAGATCTACTACCAGTGAGTTTAACGATGAAGCACAACTATTTCAATCAGAAATTCCCCCTCCAACTTGAAGATGGTTCTTGCAAATTTTAAATGCACAAGATTTCTTTTTTAAAATCTCTATACAAGTTCTGTTTCTGATGACATATCCATGTATATTTTATACAAGCAGCCTCCTGTTTCACAGGCTGCCTTAAGAAAAAACATTAAATGCACTTTGAAGTTTTATCAGAAGTACAGGTACACTATTAAGAATAATTGTGTCACACAGGCCTTCACAGCACCTGACAGTGTTGCCCTAATAGAAAAGCAGAAAGGGGCAGCAACAAGTACAGTACCATCCTCCAAGCATTTTGGCAGATTCTCCCTTTGGCAAAATCTGTAGTAGCAAGTATTGCCTCAACTACAGCCAAGAAAAAAAGGTAGACATTAAAAAGTACTAATATTGGTCAGGCACTGACTCTGCAGATGACACTGGGGGTAGGGGAGGGCTCCCTCAGTACTTCTCTTTTCCCTCCCTTTAACCTATTAACTTTATTCCTTATATAACTTTATGTATAGAAAGAACTATATTCCTTCCCTATTAACCCCTTTAGTCTAATTATTGTTTCCAGCATGTTAGGGACAGTTTGAAATTCAAATGGAGGGATGTTCTTGAGGTATCCTCAATGTATTTTAATCTCTCTTAATATGTCTGTACAAAATGGCAGAGTGAGAGATGAGCAGCAGGTACAACAATCAATGACAACTCCTCATCCGTCCTCTTCATTTTTCCTGCTCTTCAACAACACATTAACACTTCAGTTCATTATTCTTGGACTTAAATTGGAAGTCACAAGAGTAGATTTGATTTGATTTCAACCAGATTATATGTTCAGTGTCTTTGAAACAGTGGACGTGTTCTCTTTTCTTCCACTGACCTCAACAGACCACAAACATGGAAAGTGAAAAAATATCACTGCTCCTCTAGAAGGTTTCTAACCTTGAGCTAAGCTACAGAAACAGTTTCCCTGCACCACTGCAAAATGCCTGGAGAACCCTGAAGGACGAGAACTTGGTGATTTCCAGACAGACACATTTCTTTCTGGCCTGATGTTTGGTGTTAATTTTTTGCACTTTGCAATAGCATGAACAGTTCTGTCATATTCAAGGAGGAAACAAGGACATACCCAAAGTCAGCTATCTAGAGCACATTCACTGCTATTATTTATTTGCCCAAAACCCCCACAGAAAAACCCAAACAAACAAAGAACTCCAAAAAATAAACCACCAATGTCCCCTACTCAAAAAAAAGACAAATCAAACAAACAAAAAAATCCACAAACCAGTAAGGCTATGCAAATGCTCAAGTATTGTCCTAAAACATACCTCGTCCACAAACAGGACTTTGAATTATCTGCTAAAGATATGCTTCTGAAGTTTCTCATCTGTGTGTTTAAGGCTGACAAGTACCAAAGCTCTGAACAGAAAAGCCATGTAAACGTGTCTGTGTTTGGTGCAAGGGATTTGGGGAAGGTTAGACGGGAAACCCTGCAGTTCACTGTGATGCATTTTCCCCATGCACACATGGGACAAAGCTTCATCTTCACAGTCAAATGCTAAAGGCACACTAATCCAGCTCTAAGACAAAGATAAAACTAGGTCCTCCATGCCTTGTATCACGTTTTTTGTGCATGCCACATAAGGCTAAGTCATTTACTGTCTTTGCTCATCTGACAGCCAGAGTTCCTCAGATTAGGGGGGAACATACCTATTTGTATCTGTTTATAAACTGCTGCTTGCCAACAACAAAAATTTTAAAGCAGCAATATAAAACACAACCCTGAAGTGCTCTGCACCACACTGCCAGTGGGATTTTGGTATATCTGTAATCTTAGCACAATAAAAATTGAACTCAGTGAACATGAACTCAGAGCGCTGAGTCCCAAGTCAAAGCCTTGCATCAGATGACACAAATAACTGGCCTTTGTTAACCCATGTGCAGGTAGGGGAGAAAGATAAGAGTGAAGAGGAAGTTAATTGCATTCCAGCTGCTGAAACCCCACTATCTATCTACCTTTTAATTGATGTGGTTTTGCTTCCACATCACCTTCCCTGAACTGCTCCTCTAGCAGCCTCAGGCCCTTTCCTCCCCACCTTCCAATAAGGGTTAAACAGAGAGTGATTCACAAGCTGGATTCCTCTGCACCTCTCCTGTCTCCAACAGAGACAGTCAAAATGTCACAGAGTTATATAACGCTGACAGAAATGTGACTACCTGAAGAACAGGTTTGAATATAGAATTTATAAGAACGATTACATACCAGAACAAAGCAGTGCATCCTTCACAGGCTATGGCAGCCTCTCCCATCTCTGGGAGATACTGCTTTCTTTACTCCTCCTCACACTTCAGCTGCAGAAAACAAACTAACAGAAAAATGCACTTTGGAGCAATTTGCCTTCTTGGTGAGAGCTGACAGCAGAGTTTGATCCACACACCCACACGGGGTTTGATCCCTGGCCTGCATGGCAGCATCTCCACCCTGTGTTTCAGCAGCAGTGAGAAGGAATCCTGCAGATACCACCAGGAAGAGCTTCATCAAGAGGGAAGACTCAGCGAAGACGACACATACAAATGAGACCGAGGGCACGCCAAGCCAAGTCAGACTAAAGACCACTGTTCAGGGCACCCAGACTGCCCCTGCAAAGCTGAAACACTTTTCAAAGGACTGAGAAACACATTAGCTTCACTACACTAGCACACACAAAGCCCTAGTTTTGAAAGATGCCTGATCAGCCACCTGACTCAAGCTATGAAAATGAAAATATACCCACAGACTTTTTTCCCATCATGTATTGGGACACATGAGCCTCCAGATGCCAAAAGGCAAGAGGGTAGATGTCCAGATGACCCCTAAGGGCTGAACATCTCTACTAAGACATTTTCTCCTTTTCTTTTCTAGTGATATATCCAGTCTGCATGACCCAGAACCTTTTAAAATCCACTGTTACAGCACTTGCTCCCTTGCAATACAGTGAGTTTTATGTCTGTGCTGCCTCTAACAGCAACTGCACATTGTGAAGTCTGTGTTCAGAGACCACTTTAAATGCAGACTAAGTTTTAGAGTCCAGTCCCTGTTCTGCCTCCCAAAGACACTTACCAAAGCACATTCCTTACAAGGAAGGCCAAACAAACAGAAAAGTGTTTGGATAACTAAGGGGTTTCCTCCTTGTTTGAAAACGGAGGAGGGACCAGCAAGTGTGTGCTCTTGCAGTGTCACCCAGGGGGTTCAGATGCAGGCAACCAAAAAGATGAACCCTGATCATATATTGTTGCATGTAAGGGAAAATAAAGAATCACTCATGTCTCAAGATCATGGGTTAAAACTCAAAACAACACCATGAACAAAACCACAAAAAAAAAAAAAATCCTCAACCAACTAGAATGTCTTATCAGAGATAGCTCTAAAATCAGGGATGTGTTTCTACAAACATGTCACGATCAAAGCCCTCTACAAGAAGCAAAAAGGTAGTTTGTAGCTGCTAAAGGGAAAAAAATGTGCACTGAATGTACTTCAAACGAGCATGTTTTATTATTGACTCCAGTGACATGAAGTTACATACTTTCATTCATTCAAACACTACTACTCTAGTGCCAGGAATGTAGCACCAGCAGACACAACCCAAGCACAGAAGAAACCAAAAGAAATACCTTTATACTGACAGAGGTCAGCCCAGGGGTAATCCTGCACTGAAAGGAGCAAGTACTATGATAAAAGACAACAATTAAACAGGAAATTCTCTGGTAACATCTGTGAATTTTTTGATGCAACACCTACCACTAGATATTTCCTAGCCAATTTCCCAAAAACTTATGTTAGATGATATGACTTAACAGGATTTAACCTTCATATTTAAATCAAAGACAACAAATTGCAGTTGTGGTATTTTTAACTCAAAGCACTCATACTGCAGGTTAACCAAAACAGTCTCATTTGAATTACGTCCTTTATACTCAACATTCGAACTGCCCACACTGGAAACTGGAGAGTGAAAAAACTGAAGGGGATAGAACATTACTTTTTCAACTTTTTATCCTGATTTAACTAGAATTGCATCCTGAAATATTATTTCCAGTTCTCCTGATGAGCCTCTTATCCCACTTCAACATACACTGTATGAAGATTCTCCCATTCCAAAATATTATCACAGTAACATTTTAAGCTCTTACACCGTTCTTTCACACACCCCTCCCACATCATAGGAACACTTCACGTATCTATCAATTCTTATCCCCTATAATATGCAACCCCTGAAGTTTTAAGTTAATTTCATTAGTATAAATTTTATTGCAATTCCATCAACAGAGCACAGAGTGTATTTCTAGGAGCTATCAGAAAAGCTGGGTGTTAATGGTGGCTCAGTCACCCCAGAAACAGTATCTGCATAGCTACACAACCCAAAATAGACCCAAAACATCATCTTCCAACAGAGCTGATCTTCTGCAGGAAAAAAAACCTTTCCAGTGAAGCATCAGAGCTTCCTCCTTTATTTCAAACACTATTCAGACACCCAAGATGCAGAACAGCTTTGAATAAGAAGTTTAAAATGCGTAATAGTTTCCCCTCTTATTATAGAGAGTTAATGTTGCCCTGTAGATATCTTGTTTGTGTTACCACACGAGCTGGTTCCTTCTACTGAAGTACCAGAGCTCCTGCTGTCAAAGCTTTCTTTTTGAAGTTACAGGCTTACAAAAACCCCCCAAAGAAACTCCAGTAAAAGAAAAGCCTTCCCCTGACTGCAGGAGCCAGATTTGCTTATCAGCTGAACTGGATCCACAAGGCTCACAACAGCCCAAAGACTATACAACAATAAAGAAACAGGCCTAGCAAATTTCAGTATTGCTGCTTCTGGATGGAAAGGGTTGGTTTTGGGTTGGTTTTTTTTTTCTTCCCTTGCTCAATCATTTATTCATTAAGAAACACGGTTTCAGGGAAGACTAAACTATTCATGAATTTGTGCTGAATTTACAGCAGGGTTCACTCGAGGACAGCCCCCTCCGACTCGCATCGAAACCAAGGCGGGAGATCGAACGGGAACTGCTCCGATCCTGACAAAAACATTCGGATGCCGAGCACGGGGAACAAAAGCCGAGGCAACAAAGGGCCACGTCCAGCCCCAAGACGGTGAACGTGGTTCCCAACAGCCCCACGGTCACAGCTCAGCTGGCAGATCCACACTGGAACCTCCTCGCTGCCTGGCCACAGAGGGAAGGGCAAAGTGGGAATGGGGAACAGCTCCCGCTCCAGGACATGCCGGCTCAGACCTGCCCTCGCCGTGTGCCCAGTTGTCCTTAATTACCGCCCGGCTTGGAACGCATTCCTGCCCGGGACAGACCCCGAGGTCAGGCCCTAATGAAGAAAAAAAAGCTTCAACAAAAAAACATACAGGGATGTGCCGCTGGGAAAAACATGGGCTGCCCCTTTTCTCCCGCTGTCTTTCCCTCAACTCCACCCCCTGGGGCTCTTGGGTTTAAACACAAACCACACAGGCAAAAAAGAAGCCCAAGGTAAACCACTCCAACATGAGGTCACACCAAACAGTCAAATTACCCTAAACTACCGAAACTGTGGGTTTGTGTTGCTGTAAAACTTCCCCCTTCTAGCCTCCACCCCCATCCCCACTATCTAGTGGAATTGCCACAATTTTTCCCTTGGAAAAAATTTAGGCGAGAAAGTTATTTTCCCATATCTATGCCACCAAATGCAAAAATAAAGACGTAGTTTTTTTGCTTTCTTTTCATGTTGTACGAAAAAAAAGAAAATCTGGCCACTGCAGAACTGTGTGCACATCAGTGAGGGTGAGTCTGGGACACATTCACATTTTATTAGCACCTAGAAGCCAACAGCTCCGGGAGGAGAAAGTTCTGTAAAAACAATAAATAAACATTAAAAAGAAGCACAGGGGAAAGGCATTTGTTTGCACACCAGGGTGGGGCGGCAGCAGAGTACTAAAGACATAAATTATTCTTTATCCTTTCTGTTTAGCCTTCTGCATAATCCCTCTAAATAGCAGTAATTTGGGGAACAGCATTAAATTCCTCTGTCAGAGGCCATTCTGTCCATACCCCTTATTCAAATGCAGTTAGAGCACAACGGGAAGAATGATATTCGTTACTTTCTGCTGCTCAGGGTGAGACTAAATCTACTCAACAAGCCTGTATGGAGACACCTAAAACACATCCACCAAAATTAAAAAGCCTGGAGAAGGAGGGATCCGAAACACTTAATCCCAGTTTTGCTGACAGACAAAAATAGTGGGAAGTTAGACCCAGAAGTAATTTAATTACAAGCAGGATAACGGTATGAAGTGGCAGTAGTGAAATCATAATGCAACGCTCTGACTCACACCATGTATGCACAGCAAAGCAAGATTCTCCTGGCCTGAGGTATTTTGGGAATCTGTGTTCTAATACATGCTGTAATTGCAGCATTCCAGCCCTCTGAATTAGGCCCAAATAGCTCCTTTTATTATGGTACCTTTACTGAAGAAAAAATACTGCGTCGCAGGCGCAGTTTCTTACCTAGAAAGTGGCCATTCATACAGAAAACTACTCTTTCAGTACCCACACAGATTTCAGGAGGCATTACACCCAATTAAGTCCCAGCAGGGCTGCCCGTTAGTGATCACTCAAGAGACTGGATGTTTCCAGCTCTAAGGCTTTGGACACAACTTGCTGTCAGCCGCAAGCGCTGCCCCATTTACCCAGCTGCATCTTTATGATCCATCTGCAAATTTAGCTTCACCCCACCTGATGATAATAAAAGGCAAATAATTAAATATAAAAGAGAGGCTAGCTGCTGAGGTTGAACAGAGTTTTGCATTTCTCCCATACAGAAGCTCCTTGAACTGCTTTTCCCACCTGCTGCTGACACCTAGCCAAGCTGGCAGGACCCTCTTCCCAGCCCCACTTCCCAGCCCTGAGCGAGTGCAGCAGCAGCCACTTGGCACAGGAGAGCAGGCAGAGACAGAGGAAAGCCTCCACCCTGCGGCACAGCTTTTTCAATCACCACTCAGCCTCAAGACTTCTAAAAACAAGATCAAGACAATGAAAGATCTCAGTGATATGATGGGAGCCAAAACTGCCTTTTTTTTTTTTTTTTTTATGTGCACACAAATGAATCAAAAGTTCCTGCCCGATAATGTCTTCCAGCACACAACTCCCAGCCAGTGGCACATGCCAGGCTGGGGTGGAGAGCTCCAGGCATTCACAGCTCTAACTGGAAGAACACCCAGTGCCTGGCAGTATCAAGAGTCTTATTTCCTAATTTCCACTCTCAAAACCATTGGTGCAGAAAGAAGTGTGTGTGGAGAAATATTTTATGTATATATACATTTGGTATTTATGTATAAAAAAAATTTGTATGGTTTAGTAAAAAGAAAAATCAGTATTTGAGATATTTTTTCTGTTATTGATTCTGGACTAATGTTCTGACAAGCAGCAAACCTCTGTTTTTTACAGGATCTCTTGATTTTCCCTACGCCAGAGAGTTGCCTTAAGATCATAAGGGAAGAAAAAAAAAAAACACAACAAAAAAATCCCACTTTTAGCATTTTCCCACAGCTCACCAGCAAGAGCAAGGCTTTAAATTCATAAATAGTCTAGGAAGCACATAGAATAAACCCCACACCATCTCAGGGCCACTGTCTAAAAAAAAAAAACCACCAAAAAACTATTAATATTCAAAATGGGATGTGGAGAAGGTGATAAGGGTTGCACTCGACATATTTCTGTATCTACTTCTGAAGAACACCGAGTACCTCGCACAAAAATGTTGTACCAGGTGCTCTCCCCCACTCCCATTTTGTTTTCCATGAGCAGGTCTCCCAGCCCCACTGGTATTTGGCTCCTCCTGAAGCCATGACAGCTTTTAATCGAGAACAGTGGCTAAGAGAACACCTGCTCTGGGGTTTGCAGGGGAGAGGGGTCCCCCCAAAAAGCCAATACACAGAGTTTCAGGATGTTAATGCAGGAAGATGCACATCTTTCTGCATGACCAGCCTGCTGCAGAGGGGTTCACCCCAACATAAGAGGGACATGGTTGTCCCAGCCTCCACCTTGTTTGAGGTTTTCCAGAGCAATTGCACCAGCAGGAGCCGCAGTGTTCCCTCACGCAACTGGACATTTGACACCAAGGTCCCAAATCGCCAAATATAAAAGAATCTCTGACAAATACAAAAGAATACGTATTTACAGGCAGTGCATGCTATTTCCGTGGAGCACATTTTTATTATAGTTATAGGAAGTTGCCGAGAAGTAAGATCTCAGGAAGCTGAGAAGAGGAACCAGATCTTTGAGGGACTAACAGGAATCAGAAGAGTTGCAATAAGATTGCTAAAACAGAAGAATAGATGCCTTACGGGCAGGATTAAACCTTGCACTTCAGTTATAAAGCCAATCCTGTGTTCAGGAGAGGTGGAGAACAAACATGGAATCTCTCTCCATGGCTGAATTTGAAGTTCCTTTGTTCCGCCAGAGCTGGAGGTATCTACCTTTCACTGACACTTTCTCCTCTTGCTGCACAGTTCAAGTGAGGGGTGAGTGCAGCCTCCATGCCCCCCACGCAAGCAGCTCACATTTGCCTTGAGTGAATAACAGGAAAAGAGAAGAGGGCTCCCTAAGAAGCCGAGGCTCCACTCGCTCTGCCGAAGCTGCAGACTCCAACCTCAGCCTGGCTGTTCTGTCTCTGCCGAAAGCCTTTGAAATGAATTCTTTGAAGTTGGCCAGAAGTGGCTCTGAACTGGGGAGAGTGAAGGCGAGGGTGGATGGGGGCCAGCCAGGGGCTTTTATTCCCACACAGCGGAGTCCAAGTCAAGCTTGGATTCAGCAGATATAAAGTGCCTTTTTTTTTTTTAAAGTCACCATTCATTTTACAGGTAAAAGGACATATAAATCCTAACTCATGTTCACAAGGTGACCCGTGGGCCAAACTGCCAAGTCTCAACAAGTGCTAAAAGACACAAAAGCATGCACTTATTTCAGCCTCACACTGCTGCAAACATCATCCCTTAAACACCTCTGTGACAGGGCTGGACTACGTACCAAAGCCCTTCCCTGCGTGTACTTGTGCAGAAATTACTGAAAATTCCCTTAAAGCCCTCTGCAGCATTTCTGCTACAGGGACAAAAGGAGCTCTTAAAGCAAGTTTGAGTTTCTCAGGGGCAAGTAAGAGTGGGAACCATGTAAAACTGGCATTTTCTGGAATCCTTCTGCAAAGGGCAGCTCTGATCTTCATTTTCATTCCTTAACGTAGTATCACACAGACTGTAATTCTAAGGGTTACATCTTTGGAGAGTAGCAATAAGAACTCTGGCTTAAAGTAACAGCCTGCCTTAAAGCAACCCTGATCCACTGGGACCTGGCAATACATCATCCCTCCGAGCAAGGAGCAAAGAAACACAATAAAATAAAATAAAATAAAAACCAGCTGAAAGTATTACACACTAGAAACATTTCATCCCCCCCCCCGCCCCCCCATGATGCCTGAGGACCAAACGAAGGCAGGCAGTAACTGCAGTGCTGAACACACGCAGGCAGTTTTTCAGCAAACTGATGAATGGGAATTAGTGAAGTTTCTGTTGCAGAGAGTAAGGAATGAGGCACAGCAGGCAGCCAGTATTTGGCCCACAGAACTACGAAAATGTCAGACACGATTTGACCATTCCAAAAAAACCCCCAAAAGTTCAAATGGAACCAGTTGCACAGAGAAGACTGCACCAGGAATAAAGTGCCCGAAATTCTGGAACCCTGGGTTCAGCCATAGTCAAGTATTACTGCTGTTTTCCCGTTCCCAAAAGCTTTGTATTCTTTAATACAATTAATTTTCCTTATAATTTAGGGCTTATTGCAGAAGTGTTTTCCATTCAGTCCCTGACCAGCTGCATGTAACAACCAAGAGGAGAGATGAAGACTTTTGCTTCACAAGTTCCCTTGCTGCATTTTATAACCATTTCTCACAGACCTTTTAACAAGCCAGTATTTTTAATAATCTTGGTAAGGAAAAGGAACTTGTCAACACTATTTCCTCTGTATTTGCTCTGCTAATTTAGTGGCTTTTTGCAACAGACTAAACCAAATGACTTTCAATTTTGAAATCTAAAAACGCTTTGCAGCCTGCATTTAACACATGAACATTTAGAGTATTATTTGAAACACAACACAGCAACATTTCATAGTGAAAGGAAAACATTTTCCCATAATAAAAAAGATGCAGCATTTTCTGTACAGCCCTGAGTATAAGGGTCTTTAGGCTGCTAAAAATGGTGCAACAGTTTCTACATTATTGTATCTCAGCAACTTGTACATTAAATTTGCAGAGTTCACAGACAAGTAGCCACTGTTACTCTATTCAACCTCACTGGGTTGTATTTTCTGTTTTGTTTTGCTTTTTAATTAATTACTTCAGATCTACAATTTGAAATCACTTAACAGTTCCACTGGGCTGCTTTTAGGAACACTTCTCATCTCCTTGCCTACAGAAGCATAACTTGTTAGAAATTACATGAAGAAATATCACAGTTCTAGTGCAGGAAGAAGAGGTTTCTCAAAACGAGCACAGCAGCAAATGCGTTAAGCAGAAATATATTTAACTGGCCTGCTGACCATGGCCACTTACTGCAGCCACGAAGATCCTTATGCAAAGTAGCTGCAGTTAACATCATGTTAAAAACCACCCAGTGCTATTTTAAAAACTTTCAGTTTCAACAGTCTTTAACCAGATAAAGTATGGTTCTTAGCACGAAGACAGTTTCCAGACATAAGAATTCTTTCTCCTCACGGACACCACAACACAAATGAAAAGATTTTGAACCAGACCCTGAGCTAAGCTCTCTCGAGTTGTGTATTTAGCATGTCATCAACACAATAAGCCAATAAATTGCTGCCCCTTCCTTCCATGCTTTGTTTTTAGAGGCCTCATTGTATTTTATTTCAGTTTATTTAAGCAAGATTTCTATCGCTGCTGGTACAGAAACGGGCAAAACTTGTTATCTTTGCAAATACAAAAAAAGCTCCTGAAAAATACATCCATATATATTAATTGCTCTGACCTTCCAACTTTACAGCTTAAAGCTTGCTAGTTCACTCTAATCAGCAACCACAAATCAATATGCCTTCATACTCTGACAAGTTATGGAAATGAACGACATCAAGAGCAGCACTTTTTAATGTTTTCCTTTTTTTTTTCCGCCTGAATCTCCAAGAACAGCAAGAAGGCCAGGCAATACACCAGCTGTAAAACTATTACTGAGCCTGCAGCACTTGCCTGAACATACAACCTTTAGGAAGACTTTGACACTACAGAAGAAAACTTCACACTAATGAGAAAGCTGAAGGTTAATTACTTCACATTGTGGGGATTTCCTACAACCCCACAGACACTGAAGAACAGATCTGAGAATAGCTTTTATTGAAGATTTTCTCAGATCAGCCGCTCAGGTTCTGATGCACACACAGGTGTCAGCAAGTGCTGTTCTGACAGACCTTTTCCTATTGCCTGCTTTCTCAAACACCCCAGACATTCAAAATAAAGACATGTGACTCATTTTCCCAACCAACTGCTTACAAGGATTATTGATTTCACGGGTCATTAGACACATTCCTGCTTTTTTCATTGTCTCTGCTGCAAAGTGGCGATGGGACCCCAGCAC
This sequence comes from Chamaea fasciata, assembly GCF_029207755.1. NCBI lineage: Eukaryota > Metazoa > Chordata > Aves > Passeriformes > Sylviidae > Chamaea > Chamaea fasciata. The sequence goes on along the minus strand of NW_027094092.1, from coordinate 14,687,805 downwards.
TTTCAAAGTAGTTATGAATTTAAGAGCGGCAATGACAGAAGAGAGAGTAAAAAAGAAAAAAAAAAAAAAAAAAAAGGGTGGGTGACAGAGATGACATGGAACAGAACACCAGTAGTTTCAGCACAAGAATTCCCAAAATACACCAAGGAATGCCAAGCCGTCTCTTTCTTCCCAAAGCACCATAAGGCAACAGCAAACAAGAGGAAGAGTTAGATAAGGAAAGAGCTGCAGCAGAGCTGGCAAATGTGTTTGCTGTTTGCTTCCCTGGTTGTGGGTAAACAGCCAAACATTTGTATGACTAACTGATCCTCATCATTAAATTTCTGTATAAATCTTCCTATATCAGAACATTTCATATTCCTATACTTAGAAGAGAGGGCTTTGCTGGTTTCTTAAAATTCTCTTTTATTTCGGGAGTCTAAAAAACATGGGGTACAGACTATTTTATTCTCTGATTACTTTTTTCATGAGGATACTCAAATGAAATATGGTCAACAACACCTCAAAATGCTGCAAACAGGTATCCTACAGCCATACAACTCCATAAAAAAGGCTTGCTTATATTATGAACAGTTGCACACAGCCCTTCTCTGCAGCAGCTCAGCACTAATGCTTTGGCTGAGCACTTAGAGCAAGAAGAGGTGCCAAGTGACAATGGGAGAAAAGAACTTTTGTTCAGCTATGTTCTTCCCACTCCAATCTGCGATTATTATTTTGATCCTCTCTAAAAGGACCAAGTTTGCATTCTGAGGTCTGCCCTGTGTGAATGAAGCAAGCCCCTCTCTCTATAGGAAATTACAGACAAGGGGGAAGCTTTCCTCCCATTCCTGATTACAGAGAGCACTCCTACAATCGCTGTCATCAAAGAGCCTGGTGGTGCTCCAGCATTCCTGCCCACACACACAGTGCCCCCTGCAAACATCTACTCTGCTCCTTTGCTGCTCTTTTTCAGGTGCAGGATGCAGGCAAGCTGACAAGAGGCAAGTCCCGCTGTGGAAATGTAGAACATCACTGAGCCAAGCTACCAGCCCAGTCCCTGCCAGGCAAAGCAGGTAATAAATTGCCAGGGCAAATTTTGTCAAAGGACCCTTGGAATCCTGAGGAGAATCCCATCTGCCTGACTCCTCCAACCAGTATAGCCCAAACATGAGTCCCAGCTCAGGAGCCACCTGCAACTACCAAAGAGGAAACTGCACCGAAAAAAGAGCCCCAGGTTCATCTCACCTAATACCTCTCTTTAAACATCTCCCATGAAACTATGGCCCAATACCCATGGTGGGTTTTCCCTACCACTTTTCTTCAAACAGTTTTTAAGCGTCATGTTCCAATGGAGGCAAAAAGAAAAATTCAAAGGCACAAAAATCACATTGAATGAAGCTTGCAGTACTTCTACCTATGTTTCACTGAGACCTTGTTCACAGGTACAGATAAACACAAAGGTGGAGTGCACACATATGGACATAAGATTTACAAGTGAAAACATCTGGTAACAGTAGCTTGAAACTGCCAGAGCTGTACACAAGGCTTCAGCCTGCTTTGGAGCTTTTCCTGGTAAAAACTAATAGGCTTTAGACTCGATCTTGTAACCAGAAGTAATTCCTTACCAGCATGACCACAAGAAAGGTCTAAAAATCACCCTTCTTGTTAAAAAGTGTCATAAACATCTTAGACAATATGAATATTAAGCCTCAAACGAAACAAAATGTGTTTGGGGAAACAGATAAGGGCCTTTGGATAAAATAAACAGCTAAGAAACAAAAATTAATTCCCTAATGTAAACTAGAGGAGGAAGAAAAAATATCTGCCAGTAGATTCCCATGTTCTGACCTCTGAACAAACTCTAAGTAACCAGTCTGCAATTTCTAACAGCAGCAAGAAAAGAAAGTAAGTGCATAGGAAGATACTGAAGGATCCCAGTCCTTCCAACTTTTGCTAAGCAGACAGGACACAAGTCAACTGAAGGAATAAAAAAAAACCAAAACAAAAGACCTTACAGTGCACAGAGCTGCAGCTCTTTGTAGCAAATCACCAAAACACTGCAGTCACTACAGGTGAAACATTACAAGTCACGGACCTATACATGACCTGGGAACCAAGGCCTGACCTTCAGCCTCAAGTTTCTTCCTAAAATCTATGTATGCCTTAGGGTTTAGCTACATTATCAGTTCAAGGTAAAGCCAGCTTGATTTAGAGATGCCAGATAATCTATCACAACCCAATGTTAATGATTCCCCAGCTTACTTAGTGCTAGCATAATCACCCATATCTACTCCAAAAGACAATGTGGTGATAGACAAATACTCAAACTATTTTAGGGGATCTTAACATGAGTATTTTCTAGGCTGAAATAAATAGCAAAGCCCAACTGCACCCACTGAACATGCTAGAAAAGTTACAGATCTTCAGCAAAGTAGGTGTTTTGCCTTCCAATAGTGTTAACAAGCAGTAACTACTCAAATTAGTGTGGATAACTGGTCTTAAAAGTGTCCGAAATATTGGAATAAAGCAAGATTACAGTGTCTATATTACACTGCATATTTTTTATTAAAAGAGGGTTATTGCTAAGTAATTAAGAAATTAACCTTTGTCACTAACCTCAGGTCCAGCAAGGCACAGACATACTTTCTCATATCTCATGATTTGTAGCAGACAGGTCTCCAGAAAACGCTGGTAAATTTGTTCTGTTTTGGCTGATAGGAAATAGCTAGCTTTTGCTACACGGGTGTGAAACATTCTCAGCACATTATTTCCAGTGTTCTTGAAAAAAAAAAAAAGTCCAGAAATTATTTTAAAAAGGAAAAGTGATTTTTATGCTTGGAGGAGCTTCCTGTCTTTGCAGATATCGAAGAAATTGAATTCTGGAATGACCTCTTCGGCCATCAGCATATTGCCATTACCACCACGCTAGATTTTGATTTGCTCTATTCAAACAGTTCACACATTTAGCTCTGAAACTGGTATTTGATTTGAGGCTTACGGAGCTGGATGATGACACTGCATAAGAAACTAAAATACAATTAATATTACTTTTACTACTGCTGCTGCAGAATGTGGCTGACCCTACCCAACTGTGGCCATTCCTCCTCTCCTCACACCGCCCTCACTGAGGCACGGTCACCCACCTGACTGCACAGGGAATTTGTTAAAGCGGCTCATTTGGCAGAGAACTTTTCTTCCAGAATAATGGGAATAGCTTTCTGCTAGTTTAGCTATCTCACCCAGCCCAACACGAGGTCAGACACGGGCCAGCAGAGGGAAAGGGAGCAGGCTCACGTCACTGGGTGACACAGGGAAGTAGATGGCCATTAGATTGGCTCAGCTGTTTCGTAAGGCCTCACCCTCTTTCAAACATAAAGGAAAAGATCTAACACTTACCCATCTCAATGGCATTTGAGGCAGGAAAACATTCACCTTCCACCAACAACAGTCATTTCACTGAGATGACATATTTCAGTTATGTAAAACAAGAAAACAGAATCATTTGCTTATCATTCTTCCTGGTGAAAGCTCTACTGATGGCTTACAAAATGATGGCATGTTCTTTTCTGACCAGGAATCTCAAAAGCATCTTTTCTGCAATCCACTCATTCCCTGCCTGCTTGCCTCACTTTCCTGTCTTTTGCCTATGTGAGCCAGTTGAAAGACACGAGACAGGCAAGTGACTCCTTTAGAAAACCCACACAAATTAAGGCCCTTTTGCCTTAACAGCGCACATGGCTGGATATGAGAACATCCTTTTAGAAAGACTGTTTTCAAAAGCACTCTCTATTCCAGGCACGCTACTTTATCACTGTCATGACTGAGATGCACAAAGCACTTGCAGAGGGATTATTCTGACAAGGCAGGAACAAATCATCTTTCAGCCAGCACCAACAATGAAATGAATGAACCAGTTGGGAACCCCGATGCAATTCATTAGACAACCTGCACTACTCCTTAGCAGAGGTTTTACAGTATTCATTCACAACAGAAAAGGTACCTTGTGTCCTTCAAGTAATTACTATAAACACTGCACAAATTAACTGCTATGAAGTACTTGTTTTTAAATAAGATGTTCTCCTTCCTCTCTGCAATAATATTAGTGGAGAACACAAACACAGCAGCTTGAAATAGCAGAACTTGAAGAAAGTAGGAAATTTACCACCCTTTCTTTTGCCTGTTCATGCAAATTGCACGTATTTGCACTTCAGTAACACTTAGAAACAGAAACCAGGGCACCACTCTATTGAGAGCTCTGCTCTCATCTAAACCACTCCTGCCCATTGTCCTTCCAACCCAATCACAGCAATACGGAGGGTCTTTAAGGCAGCTGGCAATTGCAAAGGATTTATCCCTTTCCACCAGTGCAAAACATTAATTCTATCTGCTACAGCATGTGTTTCAAAAGCTGAGTCTACAGCATTCACCTGATACAAATACTTCATCGTCCAGAATACGTTCAGCCAGATAATCACCTTTTGCTGCATGTGCAGGGTAAAAACTGTAGGAATGACAAAGTGAGGTAATTTACCCCTCCCTGTTTTAGAAGTTCTTTCCAAACGTCTGCTTCTTTGGCAAGGAGACTCAAGAAAGTTACCAAAATCCAGTGGACCAAGGTTAAGAATTAAAAAGCTCCAACTTCGCAAAAAAAAAAAAAAAAAAAAAAGAAGTAATATGTAGGAATACAAAGCCAGCAGCACAAAAAAAATAATAAAAAAACCCCACCAAAATTTCCTTCAGCATAGAAGGGGAGCAGGCAAGTGAGATGTCAGAAGAGTTAAGTGGTCATAGGCTGCAGCTCCGCTTCCCATCATTAACAACCAAAAGGCATAAGGGTTCACTTCAGTACACAACCAGACCTTCCATCTTCCTTCAGAAGGGGAGAAATTTTCCCCTCAGGCAGGTGGTGATGCTGAAAATAAAATATAAGCTCCAAGAGGAAGAACAAAGTGGCTAAAGCCCTTCTGAGATGTACAAGGGAGTCAGAAAAAGAGGGTTGGAGAAAATGCCCCAGGAGCTCTTCACAGCTTTGGGTGCCATTTTATGAAATGGTCATTGAACTCTACACAGCCAGTCCTAAATGTATAATATGTCTTCCTTACTGAGATAATGAGAATATTTTCCTTATTTTTTCAATACAGTGAGTTAAAATAATATAAAGAAGTCACACAAGAAAAAGACAAGCTGCATAAAACCCAGGATATTCAAAACAGTTGCAAGAACCACAAAGGTGTGCTTTTTTGCATATAATAAAACCTATTATGTCTAATCACAGAATATATTCAAGCAACACAAAATCCCACATACTCCTTGAAAGATTAGACAGATAGCTCAGTGCAAAACAATGCACTACCTGTGCACTGAGCTTTTCTGATGAGCAGCAGAAGAAAAGCAGAATTTCTGTTGCTGTACATGCCAAACAAATTTTACTTCTGTAACCCATCTTCCAACACTCCCTTAAATTATCTCTATTGATAAAGGCAACACACAAGTTAGCTCGATTCACTGAGCTCAGCACTACCAGAATTTTAACTTAAAAGCTGCACTGTTAATTAGATTTTCCTCCTGCTTTTAATCAGTTGGAGATATTTATTAGGGATAAGCACAGTTCCTGAAATCTAGGAAGACTTGTGGGCTTACAGATATACCTTACTCTTTCCTACAGTACTTTTTCCTTCCCTTTTCTGTGTCTGCCACATGCGACATGACCAAAAACACAGAGCAAACGAAACACTGACTTGGCAAAGGCACTGCCAAAAGCTCCAGGAGGAAGGGTGCACATTTGGGGGTCGGTTTTGTTTTTTAAAAAAACTTTCAGTAATCATCATATTCAGGGTCATGGCAGTAGGAAAGTGTCATCAAAAACAACAAAAGCAGAAGAGCTGCTGCTTTACAACTTGACTAAGTCTGCTGGATTAGGTTCTACAGGAATTTAGGATAATTTACTGTTTAAACCTTCCCCAAAAGAATGCCCAGCAGACTACACTAAGTGGCCATTTTTAACCCAAGAAGATGCAATTTTTCTGAGATGGATCCAACCCTCCTACAAAAACAAAGGGTTACAACAGCTGCCAATACATTAATTTCTTCTTCCTAAATACACACTTGTATTAAACTAACCCCTCAAGACCAATGTGGAAAACTGAAGTGGAAAGTGAAATGGAGAACTTAAAGAGTATATATTCACACATGCAACAGGAAGGAAAGTTTACTAAACGTTAATAAGCAACAGTGAAATACTGAAAGCTAGAGCACATAACCCAAGGTGAATGACACAGTAAGAGTAAAGCATGCCTTATTCTGCAATTTAGGCTTTATTCCATAAAGATTTGGGAGGAAATGTGGCTCACACAGTGTGCACGCATTGCAATCCCTGGTAACTATAATACCTATTCCAGAGTACTGCAGAACAGGTGCTACTTTCAAGGACTAACAGGAGGTAGTTGGGTATTTGGGGGAAAATGCTCGAGGCCGTAAAGAACTGTTTTTGTTTAATGAGTAATAGGCCTACCTCATCCCCTCCACGACTGAAAAGTCAAGGAAGGAAAGCAAACACTGAGTGAGTTTACTGTGTTACAGCACAATTTGCCCCTGCTGCTTTTAGCTACTCATTAACTTCCACGCATCTTAATCAGACAATAAAAGAGAGACAAACTATGTTGTTTTCCCCTCCACACTAAGAAACAAATGAAGGAAATGATAGGTTTAGAACCACCGTTGAAGAGATACATCACACCATGGAAAACAGCAGATCAATGATGGATCCCCACTACTGCCATGGGGCCACAGAGACACCAAACACACGCTTCCGGAGCCAAAGTTTCATCTGGAAATTCCCATACTGTAATGAAGCCAGATCCAGCACACCAAGTGATGCCCAGAAAAAATTACATATCACAAAACACCAGTTAGTTGTAATTTCAAGCACTTGTCCTAAGACAGCATTCTTGTCAATGTAAGCCCTCAAAAGTAGGCTTAAGGGTAATTGACAATGCACAGACTGGGACATCAGACAGATTTTGGCTTCAGCAGCTTTCGGGATTTAGATTTTGCCCCAGGCAGTGTGTGAGGCTCTAGTGACAGCTCAGGAGAGGCTCAGTGAGCAGTCACACAGGTAAAAAGCCACTTGAGGCTAGAGCAATACTGTGATGAGCTCCTGACACCAGGGAACAAAGGAGTTGATGATGCTCCTCCTCCATGAGGACAGAAAGGTGGTACAGGTCAGCCCCCACCTGAGAAAACACCACCACCATCCAAAAACACCAGCATTCCTACAAACGCAGTCAAGCAAAATCAAGCAGGTGCTGGGGATTCCTCCTCATAAAAGGGCTTTCTTTTTATTAGCAATGAAAGATGAAGAAAACCAAGATCATGAAGCACAAACCCCCCTGTTGTGACCCCTAAAACGATGCACAGTCTACAAAAGACAAACTAAAATGGACAGAGCAATGGACCTTTCACTCCCCTTAATTCAATTTTCTCCTTTAAGTCAGTGCACTATTATTGCCCTTGTAATGAGACTCTAACACTGAAGGTTTTCAGCTTGATGGCAAAATCACGTAGTGTCCATCCATCTCCAATAATAGCAATATTGAGACAATGAACTCTATTGAGGCATCTAATAAGGCAGATAGTCATTTGCATAGTACATTTTCTGTGACTCTCTGTAATACAACATCTCAAAGACTCAATTCAGACTATTCTCCTTTCCCACAGACATTTTAAAAAAAGGATTCTTTTACTAGAAAAAGAAACAATGACCCCTCCCATAATAGGAGAAAGCAAAAGATAGAATTCTCCTCCCTACGATGAGCGCACACTTTTGCCCGTGTATTTTTAATTTGGTTGGGCTAGCTTCTTTTCCTTTTTTTAAAATTAACTCTATGTGCTTTTCATCTCTGACATGGCTTGAATCAGAAGTTTTTTCTGATTTTGTTCCAACAGGCCTCTCAGTAGAAAGTACTTTGGGAGCTCCATTCATCACCATAAGAAAATTTCATCTTTAACTCCTGTGCTACAGTCTTTTTCTTCATGTCTTCACATACTCCTCTCCTTTGTGACTCCCTAAATTGTGATTTGCTCGACACACCATGGTTTTGGAGATGCACAAGCCTGCTTATGAGCCCTGAGTTTTAGGATGGGCTCTGCAATGCAGTACTTGGGTAAGTTTGACAAATAACTTCCTTCCGACAGACTGTAACAGCCTCAAAGAAATATACACATATATAATGGATGCTGTACCTCAAAGTTCAGCCTAAATAACACCTCCAACTACTGCCTGAGAGAAGCACCAATGATTATGTCCTTGCTCTTCAAAACCCTTCTACTTTGCCCTCTTTCCAGTAACAAATCCTGGACTTGGTCAGTGTTTCATTTCGCACAAGGAAGCGCACATTTTATTCCTGGAGGCAGTTAAGATATCTCTACCTGCACAGTAAAGACACACACTCAAAATACCACCTCAGTGTGGTCCAACAGCTCATGTCTGCTTGGCCCTCTGTTCCTCAGCATAGTTCTAAGCAAGCTCCAGATTTTAAGTGCTTCATTTTCCCTGCCAGAGCCCACAAAAGGAGCAGTGTGAGAGAACACATATCCATAACTCATCTCCCCAACTCCCAGCCCACGATACGATCACTGAGCCACCTTTGGCCATGAACACAATCTCTCTGCAGCCAGGCCAGGGTGCACAGGAGACAACCACTGAGCTATCAAAGTCCTTGGACACTCCCCTGCCACGTCCCAGAAAACCAGCAGTGGCATGCACCCTTCACATGGGTCAGGTATGAAGCCTCCCTGCCGAAGGCTGAGCCAGGTTAACCTTCAGCAGCCCCGTGCTGGGCTCTTAGGAAAACGAAACTGGAGGGCATTTCTGAAAGGCCGGAGAAGGTCAGAGGAAAGAGAGAAAAAGCTGCCACACAACAGCCCTAGTGAGGAACAGCATTGCACTCCTTGTCCAAGTTTCTGATTTTATCAGATTATGCCACAGTGTTAACATTGTTTATGGCCCTATTTTGTGTCTGTGAATCACCCACTCCCAGAGACTCTTCCTCCACCCCAGATTATAAATAGCACCATATACAGAACACAGCCTGTGAAGCAAAGGACACTTGCTGAAACAAAATAATGTATATTGAACGGACAAAAATCTTTCAAAAGCCTTTCTTATTTATTTATAGTGCTGGCTAGACAGGCAGATTCCCACATTTCATAAACCCTGTAGGTCACTATCTCCATTGCTCATTCACAAACAATTCTGCTAATAAAAAAAAAAAAAAAAGCCCTCTAGTTATAACTGAACTTATTCCCCAGCACACTGCTTCTTGGCACATGCCTTTTGAAAAGACATTTTCAAACAAACAGTATTAGGTATTTCTCCTATTTGAAGGCAACATGCGTCTAGACCATGATATGACAAGATGACATTATTTACGTACCTGGAGACATTCAAACATTGCAACCAACCTCTCAGCGCTCTACCAGTACACTCAAGTAATTTTCTACCATGTCATAGCAGACTGAGCCTTAAATTTCCATTGATTCTATTTTCATAGGAAAATATATTCTCGATAGCAAGCACAAAATCCATCACATGTTGTTTAATTCCCTCTTTTCTCCAGAAATGACTTCTTGCATTAGGAAGTTCACAGTGCTGTCATCCAGGTAACAAAACAGACAAGGAGATACGTGGCCAAAAGCTGTAGAGAACAGGCTCCAGGGATTCAAATGCACAAGACACCTTGTTAAACCAAGACATAATGAGCTGCAGGCCTTAGGAGCCAAACAAACACAAGCCTGGGCATTAAAGAAATCCAAATTCCCCTCAAGATGGGATGGATGGAAAGCAAGCACACACGTTCTGCTTTGGCAAGGCATACCTTCAGTGCTCCTGCTGAACCCCAGGCAACTCATCCAATCTTTCCATCCCCACGCTTGGACATATCTGCCACACAATAACTTCACACCAGAAGAGGATCCGGACTGGATACACATCAGCCTAGCAAGGGCCTGCTGAGCTCACGCACCCACATCAAACCCACACTACTACACCAGCTGCCAGACACACCAACACCAGGGATGCTGGGGCTGGAACAAACTCTTGATTTTTCCTCCAATTACAGAGACATGGTTACACAAAATGCCTGTGTAAAAGACATCCTGCCCAGAATCGATCTAACAGAAACAGAAGAGACACTGAAACAATCCTGGCGTGTTCTACTGATGAAATTTCTTGTAAGTGCCTAAGGTGAACTCATTCAAGTACTTCAGTATTTGATTCACCATTTTTCCCCCTGCCATTCATCATATGGTTATTTATCAAGCCAACAGTTCCTTAGTCAGTTGTAGAAGTTAAAACCTGATGTAGCAAGGTTCCTCTTTAAAGCACAACAGAAGAGTAAAACAATGCACTCCAATGCATACTTCAGGAACAGTTAAATGTATTAATACTGTTGTTCTTTTTTATTTTGTAGACTCAACAAAAATCAACTGTTTATAATCTTAGCAAAAAGGAAAACACTAGTGCCTGGAAAATATCACAGTAAGTCTGGACATCATTTAAGCCAAGTACATAACTTTTTTTTTTTTAAATTCTCCTACTGCTTATCTCAACACACAGTTCCTTTCCCTTTAGCCTGTTTCAAACAATACTTGATACTAAACAAACAAAAGAGCAAAATAAAATAATTTCTCACTAAAGGTTCATTTCTTCTCTTGTGCATTTACAAATACATACTGTGGACATACACAGTCACATTTATATATAGAGAGATATAATTATATATATACACACACACACATATATTGAACTGGCTAATGCTATTTGGAGTATCCCATTATCTTATGATAAAAACTGACTAGTATTAAAAATTACTTTTTGGTAGAAAGCAAAAACATGAGTAGGGTCCCCTTGCAATGACTTAGCAGAACTGAAATTCAGAAAGTCCAAGCTGTGTGCCATCACTCCACTGTTACCTCAGACACTCGTGCCTTTTTCTCCACATTTAAGAACAGAAGTTTTCCCAGGGGCTCAACACATCAATTTTCAACATCACTCTGAAATACTGACCAAAGGACCTACAGCAGCAATATTTAACCTTCCATAAGCTCCTTCCACATAAGAAATGTGTCTGTAATAACAATCTTTGTGAATGTGTCTGATCCACACAGAGGGAACTACAAGATCATAAAACAGGACTGTGACACAGTAACAGTGATGGGGCTCTCCCACGTAAGTTCTCATTTATGCACACAAAGGGGAAACAGGGAGGAGAAAGAAATTTAATTAAGAGCTGACTGAAAAGTGAGGCGTATGGTTCACAGGAATTTTTGCTTTCAATTAAAACACCATCCTCCTCCTCCTCACCAAGTTAAATAAATACAAATGAAACCAAGCTATTCTGTGATGCGTATATGCAAAAACTGAATATAAGCATGAAATAAAATTGGGGTGGAAGCTGTACCATAGACCATGTGCAATTACAGTCTGAGTTTTGCAAAAAACACTTTGTCACCACACTATACAAGCACTTATTCCTCTCCATCACTGAATGTGACTGTTTCCCCCATTAGTAAAACCCATCCTACCTACATACCTAAAATTTGACTTGAAGTGTGGGCAGAAAAGGAAAGGGGGAGATAAAAAGTTGTAAAGAACAGGGGTAAATTTTAGCAGTAGACTTTTAAAGATTCTTTCAGAGAGAAATCAAGTTCTGAAGTTTCATATTGATAAAAATGCTAAAATATGAAAATAGCTATGTTTCTAAAATAATATATTACAGGGAACCGTGTAAGAGACAGGGCCATTAAGGATGGATTTTCAATCAAAATTACAAACTGCAATTATGTACATACAGAGAAGACGTAAGAAAATGGGATATTCTGGATTTAAAAACAAGTATAAGAAATGCTGTGAGAAAGACCCTCCACACTTGAATTAAGTAAACTCAGAATGGGTGGAGCTTTCACCCACTTAAAGTTACACCAGGATTACCCGGCCTGGAGAGGGGAGAATTTAGAAAAGGCCTTGCCACTGGGATGTGCCACATCTCTGTCAAGGCTGCCCATCTCAGGTGTGCTTGGAGATTTCACCAGAGCATCACCAGCACAGTGTCTCTACCTGAGGGTGCTCTCACACACTGTGCATTCCACACCACAGAGCCTGGCTGAGGGTGAACATCTGCAGCAGGAGAAAGAGCTGTTCTGTATGACAGGGAGGCAGGCACTGATGCTCTGAAAATCAAGGGCAGCTAGTTAAATGAAAAATCTGAATGGTAATTCACAGGGTGTAATGTGACATTACCCAGGGTCTCCTATCAGCAGATCCCTCTTCACAACTTACCCCAAGTGCTTCGATTTGGAGGGAAAGTTTTAGGACTATGTGCCAACATCCGCCTAGATATATTTACTTAATTATGAAATGCTGCAACCAAAATGCTTCAAAACATTGAGAAAGGGTGAAAATAGATTGCTGTGCCAATGCTCTCACCTCAGCTTGAAAGGGAATTGAAAAATCTAAGGGAGGCAAACATACCTCTTAGCAAGGCTGTGTATGGGGAGCTGCACTGGGACACTCTACCTGCAGCCCAAAATACATCCAGGCAAGCTGAAGCTTCTCCTGCAGCACCTTCTTGTGAGAGGGCTGGCACTGAGCAACAACAGCCAAGCATGGGGAGCAGAAGGCTCTGCCTCCATCCTTTGGAAAGAGGCAGACTAAAGTCAAACAGGCAGCGTTAATTCCAACACTTCCCAGGTTTTCAGAGGTGGATTATGCAGCCACAGAAATGATCCCTAAATCCAGACTGTGTGTTTACACTCATACATGCTTAAAATAACATACATTTGGGCACTTAAGAACAGAGACTGCCTTCCCATGCATTTTCAAAGCAAGCAAGGTAGGCCCATTCCCAGTTAGGAAGCTTTGAGCAATATCCTGAAGTGTGTGCATATATATATACATATGCAAACAGTAACACCAGTCACATCTTCCCCTCAGTAATGGTCACCATAGACTGGAGATTTTACAACTGGGCAGTGAAGCAGATGAACCAGACAGGCTCACTCCTCTTAAGCTCTCAGATCATCATGAATTGACCATCAGCAGACAGTGATCATCATCACCTCTTCACAAGAAGCACACAGCTGGTGATCTCATTTAGAGAGAGCCTGCAGGTTCAGCACTAGCTGTCCAGAAATGCCTTCCATCACTTTTAACCAGTATCCAAATTAGAGGGGATAGTACCATGTTATCACAGCTGTCAAGTGTGCAGAGGTCAGGGGGTGGTGGGTAGCATGTGAATTTGGCCTCCCTCTCATTTCAGGAAGGGATGTCTCACCCCAAGAGGCTCTAATTAAGAAGGAGGAGGTGGACTGGTTGGTTTCATGTCAGAGGGAATATGGTCCAGCTCTGTGTAATGCAACAGCAAATGCTTGGGCACTGCTTCAACAGCTGAGGCACGCTGTTAGCTTACATAGGCTGCAGCAATCTCACTACTCATGTACATTCTGTGTTTACTCATCATCCTCCCCCAAAAACCTATTTCCTCTTCTTCAGAAACTCTGCGTCCAGAGATGGACATGATGAAGGAGTGCTTACACCCAAGGCTCAAGTAGCCTCTCTTACACTTGTCCTCCTTAGCTGTACCCACACACAGTTCTTGTTTAGCTCTCTTTGCCGCATTAAAGGAGGGACAGGAACATCTCTAACTGAAGTCCTCCAAACACCACCCAATGCATACAAACCACAGACTGCTCACAAGACCAGTCATAGCCCCATAGGACATACAGAAACAAACTGTGGGTTTTGTTGGTCAGGAAAAAAAAAAGCAGTATTTGCTGTACAAAGGCAACAAACAGGTTTGTTTCAGTTTTGTGTCTGGGGCTAGAACAGCCTGATGGAAGCCATTTCTAATGCAGACATTTTACTGGCTGGTTTTTGCACCTTTTCAATACAATGGCTGTTACCTTTAGCAGGATCTGCACATCCATGTGCCATCCCTTCAGAAGCTCCCTAGCATCCCAATGCCTCTTGCTGCCACACTTGCTATGAGTAGCGGCTTCAGAACTGGGACTTGCTCCATGACACATATCCAGGGTGATATTCACTGTCCCACTAAATGCCTGCCAAGGTTTTGTGCAGCCTCACCCACACCCCTACTCCCTTTTCCCAATCACTCGAGTGGTTTCCCACAGGCTGCCCTGTGTCTAGAGGTAAATGTCTATCCCACCACACAAGAACCCTTTCCCCATCTGTGCCTGATGTAAGGAATGCCTTTCCTATCTACAAACCCACCAAGAATTAGTCAATTCACTTAGAGAAGAAAGAAACAAGACCTCACAACCCCGCTTTTGTCTGATTTATAACCCATTCATGACCAAAAAGGAACCCTGTATTCACAAAACACAGGAAGTTGTATAAAGGAAGCTTTTTCCCCCCGCAGCTCTCAATTTTGATGCAGTTTGTGAGCAGAAGTGAATCCTGGTGGAGACAGGTGAGGTTGGGCACTTTGCTGATTTCCTGTATGCACCTGCTGATTGAGGAAAATTTCTTTTTTGAAGTCATTGCCAGAGATCCTAACCCCAAAAGATTCCTTAGTAGTAGCCATGTACAACTATAATGTCCCATGGCATATTTACAACCTCTAGGTCACACAACGCAGCCAGTGCAAGAAAGGGGAGGGAAGTGCAAAAAAGATTTGAGGGGTGGCAGGTGAGTACAAACAAACCTTGACACAACAACCTACTGTGAGTCCTAGAACTTCTCAGTCATTAACTTTATCTTCAAAACTCCAGCAGGATTTCATCAGTGCTGTGCTTCATACTGGAGCATGAAACAGTAAATGTCTGACTTCAGGAAAGCAAAAGTAAGAGGTCTTTGTTCAGAAGGGAAACTGAAGTTTGGCACTATCTTATCTCCCATCTTTTCCACACATTTCTACAGGACGAGACAATGTTCAGCTGACCAGTTCTCACTGCAAAACTCAGATTAACATTCACGGAATGAATTTTGATGAAATCTGGAGACAACAGGGACAAATACCACAAGTAGCAATGACTGAATAAATGTCTACATATGAGACACCTGTTTTCTTTTTCATCTTGCCTTTTTACAATTGAAAAAATCATTTGCAAGAGGGAAGAAGCAACTAAGGAAGGCAGTTTGCAGAAACAAGACTGCAGGAGACTCAATCTGCAGCAACACATTTTTTTGCAGAGCTGGCATTAAAACTTATTGTTCCTCTTAGCAACTTTGCCAGGTGTTATGAATAGCCCTAAATTTACAGATAGGAGCAATCACTGCAAACACTGCTTACAAACCATAAATGCACTGCACAGAATTCTGCATGCAGCGGAACCTGTGGGGCACACAGAAGGTTATCAGAAATTACCTCCTGTCCAGCAGCAGCACTGCAAGCAGGCAGTGGCTCTGCTAGGATGAAGCAGGGGCTGCTCTGTGAGAATCACCCAGTCATTGACTTAATAACTGCTGGATAGACTGCAGTCCCTTCCTGCAAGTTGAAAACAGTGCAAGTGAGTGAAAAGGATCTTTTTTTTTTTGTAGGCTGCTCAAACTTTCAGAAATTTAGAAGAGAACTATTTGCACCATTTAGATGAAGTTCTAACCAATTCCTCCATAAAGAACTAGGCTCCATTATCAGTGAAGAGGGAAAAGCATGCTCTGCAGTAACTAAACAGCACCTCTGACCTTCTGCTCATTCCTCCTGCAGTGTTGTGCTTCTCACACTGAACCAGGAAATAGTTGAACAGATACATGTAAAATTATGAAGACTGAGTCAGAAGACAATAGTTAAATAAATACCAGTTAATCCACATACCGTAGATCTGTCTTGTAGGACTGGGAAATGAATATTGCCAAAGGCTGTTCCAGATATTGCATCCACCTGCAAGTATTTGCTGCTGGCTAAAGCTCAGCACATGCACTCTCATCAGCAGTGGCAGGACTCCCCAAAATATTGAGGACAAGAAAGAAAGAGAATGTTAGCTTAATTCAGAGTGCAATAAACTAATTATATCTTTTAATCATCAAAAGCATATAATGGCTTGTTGGAAGACTTGTTTAGTTTTGGGTGTTTGGTGGTTTTTCAAAGCACATTATAAAGTTAGTTAAGGATACAGCTCTTGTTTTCCAAGAATTTTAGGCCTTCAAACTCATGAATATAGAAAGCTGATTATTAGCTTCTTTAATGTGGCTATTTTACTACGAGTGTACAGCAGACATCACACACAAGAATGTCACAGAGGAATTGGGCATACACAATAAAAGCTCAGAAGCAATTACACTTTCATTATATAGTCTTAAACCCACATAAAGAATACGTTAGGACATTTATATTTTAGATCAACTGCCCTTCAGCAATAGTGAAAAATCACTGGAGAGAAAGACAAGAAGATAAAAATGCACTAACATGCTGCTGGCAGACTTGGCCATTAAAGTCACATCTTATGAACGAACATCTAAACATTTTGGAACAACATTTCATCTGTAACTGTTAAGCTGGAAAAAAGGCCTGTTTCCAAATGGATTCAACACATAAAATCACTTTTTTGGTTTTCTTCTGTTAACTAGCTAGGGCTTTTTCTCTGGAACTATCTCCTCAAAATTTTAACATGTCCAAATGGAAGTCCTTCGTAAGTTACAGACAAAGGCAAGTTTTCTTTCTTTTAATAGGGACAAAGGAGTGTATTGTTGAGATTTGTCATGTACAATTACCTGCATTGTTATGGAGATTACAGAACAAAGGCCCAACAGATCCACTTCCAGATCATACAGCCTTGTCCTTTCCCATAATTATGTCTTAAAATTAGATTTCATTCAACACATAGACAACACCAATATCTATCAGTGCTTAGCATGCGCTTAGGGACAGTTTCAACTATTTTAAAATGGATGTGGCAAAGCATTTAATTTTTCACTGATCACTCCAATGAACATGTTCAATTTAACAGTACCAATAAAGCATGGGGTTTTTTAGTTGGTTGTAAGAAGTCTTAAAACTAGAACACAGTTAATTAGAATTACTGGCTTGTCTATCACTCACTTGAAAAAAATGCAAAAGAAGCTTTCACAAAAATTTTTCCTTTTTTCCTTTCATCTCAGAAACAGGATTTTGAACAGCAGAGAGATTTTGAACTTTAAAAAAAACCAAATACAACAAAAAAAAACCAAACAACTTTTATCCTGCAAATATTAATGCTGCTCCTTTACCTCAAGTAAGACCATGTAGGTCTCCCTTCCTAAGATGTCAGATACAAAATCTATCAAACTGTGAGTTTAGAGCACCAGGCCTGTGTCTCTGACATGCCCAGTGTTCCAGCTGAAAAGGCCAGATCCTGATCTCAAAGCTGGGCTGCTCATTTCTCCCTGGTGCCCAGCTGCACAGAATGAGAGGTGAATTACCCTGAAAGAGTTATGTAAACTGAACCAAAGATAACGAACTTCCCCTAACAAATAACTTCTTTTTTTTGTTGAAGACACACGTTTACTAAGACTGTGGGAAAGAAACTGTGGTTACAATTCCTGTACTTCCCCTTTATAAAATAAAGTATAAATCCATAGAAGGTGAAAGCATCAAAGAACTCAGTTAACCACGCACAACCTACTTAGCAAAAAAAAAAAAAAAAAAGAAAAAAAAAATCACATCAGAACTGACCACCAAAAGGACATTTGGTATTGAACTTCAGGCCAAGTATTAGAAGAAGCAGCTGACCCTGCAAGCAGAAAGAATACTAGAATTTAGAAAGTGTAATTCACGTAGCAGCAACATCAAGGACTCAGTTCCAAACCTGGAATTATAAAACGTGCAGTGTCAAGAAGACTTTGGAATTCCTTTATCTGCCTTCACTAGAGAAAAGCAAATAAAGAAAACAGAATTTGATGATCCAAAAGGACCCTACCAATTTATTGTTGCCCATTTTATTTCCCCCTTGAGCTGATGTATTTTTAAGCGTGTAAAATTCCTGCAGAACCAAAGATCATGATCACAAAAGGAAGAAAATCCTAAACTCCCTTTTTAACACAATACAATTTTACATATGTAAAACTGATGCCAGCCACAGGCACCCATTCTTTTCCTCACATTGTGTTTCATAAAATGTCACATTTATTGGTTGAAAAGTACAGTGAAACCATGGCACATCTCATATCGTACTAAAACCACCAGAAAGGCCAAGTCAGTATCTTTTGATGGTTCCACACTGCTACTTTCCGCTAATGTGCATTTCTTACACCTGCATCCCAGAGGGAAACAGTGGAAGCCCTTCTCTTTGTCAGCCAAAACCACATCTTGGTCTCAGAGAGCTCATTTACCCCAAACCCCTGCCAGCACACCAGACTGGTTGCCTTTCCAATCCAGATGTCCCTGGTGGTGGAAGCCTCGTGCATTTCCACTCCAGCATCCATCCTGCTCTTTCCACTTCAGAGCACAGAGGCCACCTTGCACAAAGTCAAGCAGCAGAGCAGATTTTGACAAATAAAGAAGGTAACTAAAATGAAGTCTCACAATTTTCCCCTTCTGTATCATGAGACCTTCAGGAAAATTAAGTTGAAAGTTGCAAGAGGACAGTCTGGGACTCCATTGTCTGAGCTATTTTGGGAATGAGGAAACCCTGGGAAGGAAAGGCAGCAGAAAGAAGCAATCTCCACTTATCAACATGGACTGTTGATCCTCCAGGCACAACAACTGCTATGGGGAGGCAGCAGGAAGCCTTCCCTGCCTGTAATACCATGGGCAGTCCCATGCTTTGCTGCTCATTTAGGCTGGCCTGCCCCAAAGCTAAGCTCTGCTGCCCCACCCTTTGCAGCATCCTCCTGTGTCATGAGTCAAGGTGGCCCCCACAAACCAATCTTCTGGCTGGCATCCTTCACATGGCTCTCTCCTTCCTTCGAGAAAAAGAGCTGGTAGAAAATACCATTTGAAAGGGAGGACTCAAAAGCAGGTATGTAGAAACAGACCAGCCAGCAGTTCATGTGTGTATATAAGAAAATAAACAAGGAAGCTTATTAACAAGTGCTCTGATTTACTAGAGCCCAAGTGCACAAGGGGAAATAATGACTGAAAGCTCTGTCTAAGCTCCGCCAAGAGGGGGAATGCAGAAACAAAAGCCACCAGCATTCCTGTGCAAAGACACCCTCCAGAGCCATCCACCATTGCAGAGACAAACCACCAGCAAGCAGAGTGAGATGTGTAACATCATGAACTGGACCAGGAGTCTTCTTACAGGCATGCAGAGTTAGCACCCACCTGCCAAGACATCCATGACTGATTCATTTTGACACACTCCATCCACAAAAAAAAAAAAAAAAAAAAAAAAAAAAACCCCAAAAAAAAAAACACCAACAAAAAAACCCCATCCTGCTGAACTAGCAGAAGCAGAGGCTTTTAAATATACATTTAAAGCCATGCCAAGCTACAATCCCTCAATGACCAAGGACGGGCTGGGTTTCCACAAAGCTGGTCTGCACAAATAACCCCCTTCGGGGAACACTCCCATGCAGGCTAAGTGCAGGCCAACTGCTTGCAAGCTGGCAGACACCAAAAAAATAAAACCCCTACCAAAATAGTGTCAAAAGGAAGTAAGGAATTACTCTGAGAATGCACCTAATCTCAGAGCCAGCTGTGTTGTAGATACAAATCTAACAGCCTATCAAGGGAAAGCTCCCAGGCACTCACCTGGGCTATGATGGGAGAGAGGGCTCCAGCACTTTGGGGCTCAGAAGAACTAAGAGGCTGCATCTGCTTACCAGGCCACAAGAGACAGGCTGTAATTTGCAATAAACCTCTGCACCTGATGTTCAAGTCTTTACTTGATGATTTTACAGTCTCAGAAGCAAAAATTTCTCACCTTCAATGAGGAAAATAGGGCTGAAGTTCACACAAATTATTCTTTATACTCAAGCCCTGGCTCATTTGGTGCACAGAACACAGAAACCAGTACTACAGTATGTGGACAGCGTTCTCCTGCACACCACAAAGCCAAACCAATCAACCAAAAAACCATTAAGCCCTTCCAATAAACAAAACACCCAACCCAACATTCAAAGAAAGCATCCATATCCTCAACCCTAAAGCAGAAGCCCACACACAGAACACAACAAAACCTTTGCAAGCAGTAGTAACTTCCCAATGACACACTAGGTATTTCTTTTACTTGTTCGGTTTGGCTAAAACTGTACAAAAGAATGAGAAAATTCACAAGTGTACCAAACAAACAGGAGGGACAAGAAGAACAGGAAACAAGCAGATGGGCAACACTGGAGAGAAAAAGACACTTCCAGGCAGTGTCTAGGAGAGCCTGAATGTGACCCTAAGAGGGGTCCCTTCTCCTCCCCAAAACAGTACTTATGTCAAACACAGCTTTAGCCCTCTTCCCCACTCATACCAGCTGGGTTTGAAGCACTATGTATAGCCAAGGTCAGTTATAGACCCCACAGGCAAACAGCAACATCACCCCTCCCTCCAGTGAGAGCTGCCATTTCTTCTTCTTTGTAGGTGCAATTTCTTCAATTCTGAGACACAGTGAAAAGCACAGTTACCTTTCTTCTATTACACTTCTACCACTGGAGAAAGAAGCTTTCCTACATGGCCTTTGGTATCTTCACAGAGAGCACAGAAGGAAAAGAGTGATGGGTGGACTGCTTGGTTTCTAATATCAAGGGGTTCCTCCAATTTCCTGATGATGGTAGGAAAAGAAGTACTTTCAGTGACATGCCAAATACCAACAACATTTATGGAAAGATACAGACATACCTTTCCCTGCCTTTTCCACTGAAAGCCCATGAAGGCCATAGAAGATAACCAAAGGAGGCCATGAATTTATTGATTCAGCTCTGGTTGGACCACATTTACATGTCCATTCTTTGCTGGATTACAGAAATACTTTTCCCACTTAATCTTGGATTTTTCTCCTGGAATTTTGGATTAATAGCCCCAGAAGGCCTGTTTATGTGCAGATACATTTGGGAACAGCTGGAAAGCACTTAGAGAAGAGCCTTGCTGCAGCCTTCCAAAGCAGCGCATCTGTTTTGTTCTTCTCTTCCTGCGATCACTCTTTCCCCTACACTCTTTGCTTTCTAACACTTCATATTAACGCATGTTCACCCCCTCCCAATTAAAGTCCTCCCCTGCACAGTCATCTCCTACTGAAAATTAATTTCCTACTGATAGCTCCATTTAAGGCAAAGCTCTTTCACTCTCCCATCCCTACATAGCAGTAGGCCCTCTCTGCTGGAGAAAATTCAACTAGCTCCTCCTACACTTCCAGCACTTCCTTTCACGACGTTCAAGGTACTATTTGCATTCAAATTTTAGAGTCAAACTAAAAGCATCAGGCTAACAACCAGATGTGCAGCCACCAACTGGTTTAATAGTGTCTCTGGCCTTTGTGCACACCGAGAATCTTTCAAGCAGGCAAGTAAATGTCACAGATTCGCACCTGCAAACATCCAAGTACCCAACCACTCTCCAACAGTGTCAAAATGCTCCCTCTATGATACACTGTAACTCCAGTAGAAAGAAGGAAATGCATAAATTAAAATTATAGAGATTATGCCCTGCACAATGAACAACCAAAGATTTTAAAACAGCAGCAATTTCCCTCATATTTAGAAACTCCAACCATAAAAAAAAAATTACATGCCATGAAAATTCTCCACAAAGACGTGCATGTAGCTCACATAATTGAGGAAGTACTAATAATAGCATGGCTGTTTGCACAGACAACATTTCCACTGTGGGCCTGAATTCTGATCTCAAATATGCAGAAGAAGATATTTTGTTGTGTGTTGCTGGCTGGAGACTCAAAGTATTGGAAACCATGTGAGTGTGCTGCAATGTGCAGCCAGCCGATGCCTCTAAGGAAGCGCTAGGCACATCCATGCCACGCTGAAGACAAAGCCTCCATTGAGCACTGCAGAAGGTGCTTGTGTTGTGGGGCTTTGCAGGGAACACAAAGAAGCTCAGGAAATTAACCTGTGTTGCCGTTTTAAACAAAAATCAAAGCAGTCATCACAGAAAAATAACCTGGCCTGGCAAATGAAGTTTATTTCTAAGCTCTGCAGACAGAAGCAAACTGGTTCGCAGCTACAGCTTCCCCTTCTGGTCTGTGCTGCTTAAGTTCAGGCCTGCTCAGCTCTCCTGATCAGCAATGCTCATACCCGTGTTTTTAACAGTGGCCATTAAAGGGTTTACCCCAGAAGTGCATGAATAGAAGCAGCAAGGGAGCCTTGCACTTCTCAGTCTTGTTTCTCTTGTAAGCCTCTCAATGAGCTGTAAGTAGACCAGTCACAAAGTTTAATGGAAATTACTATGAACTACTTCTTGCATGTGCTGAAGATTACCCAGAAAAATTTCACGAACTAAAATTTAAATTTACTGTACTACACAGAAGATGACTCAACGAGGCTGATTAATAATGACCAATATATGGCAGAAATTATCTCGCATGCAGCATACACACACGGTAAGCCCACATTTGAGATAAGATGGTTCTTCATTTAAACTCCTCAGCTGGAAATTCAGACCAGTAATTAAGTTATAATCCTATATAATCAACTCACACAGTATCAGTAGTTCTGTGTATGGAATAAGATGTAACAACACGCTATTAGGTCCACATAAAAGGCATCTGTAATTCTAAACACCAAAACAAGCTAAAAAAACACCGTCTGTTGCTCTTTTACTAAAAGATGTTATTTATCATATCACTAATATAATCACTCTCAATAAAATACAGAGAGCAAGGTTCATTTTTTTAACAGCTCCAACCTTGCCCACTATGCTGTAATTCCTCAAAAATAAGTGAGATGCTTATCCTTGAGTAAAAGACACCACGGAAAGATCATGTGCCCATCACACCACTGAGGAGCTGCCATGACACAGCTGCTCCACAGCTCCGGCTGCTTCCCAGTCCCTGCGTGTGCTTGGGCCCACAGTGGTGTCAGTGTGGAGCACTGTCCCCACAGACATCTGAGAGGCAACACATAGGCCAGACGCAGCCCAGAGAGCCACTTCCACCCCACCTGCTGCCTTCCCACTCAGGGGCTGGCTGGGAGACTGCAGAGACGGGGCAACAGTTCTTACGGGCAACACATGAAGCCCAGCTCACGCCACACATCTGACAGTCCTGCCAGCTGCTGTCACCTTCCTACAGCAGCTAAATGCCTCCCCAGGCAGTGCCAGGCCATGTCCCTGTACCTGAGCACATGCCACACCTCAAACAACACCGGCCAACTCTAACACCCACCTGAGCCTATACAAAGAACCCTACACAAAGAGCAGAACTGTGCCCTATTAGAGAACATCCTCATTTTTAGGGGGCAAGACCATGTGAACAGCATTGGGCAACAAGACTATCGTGCTTAAAGCACAGCCTCCAAGCCAGGCTTTATTCTCCATCCTTACTGCTTATAGGCTATAGACACATATATTTTCAAATATGAGTTATTCCACCCACCCTGACATAAGGGACCGTGGTGAAATTTCGTAATTTCAAATGAGAGGATGATTTGCAGAACCACACCATCAGTGAGCACCTAGTTTACATCCTATTCCTCTAAGGAAAAAATCCTAAAGGACCTTTCTCCCCACCTGTCTGCAGTTTAAGCATGTGCTCCTAATGTTCAGAACTCCACCAGGTGCTGATCAGCACTAATTAAGAAGCCTGGTAAACTGAGACTTCCCTGCCTCAGCCTTCACATTCACAGATACAATTAAGCCAAAATCGAGGATGCTGTCTTCCAACTTTTCAATAGTGACACTATGAGCTGCAGAGTCCCCACCTGAAATTATGAGCCTCACCAAGATCTGCAATCTGACCTGTGTCCTGTAGCATGTAGACAGGAGCACTGATAACATCAGGGGATGACAAGACCTAGTTGAGGGTCTGCAGCTAGGTCCCCAGATGATGAACACATAAATGTAACTACATGTAATTAAGGAGAGGGTCCACTTTTTTAGTATTAATAATCATACTAGACACCAATTAACAGCCTGACTTAGAGAACATTAGATATCACTAAGTCACAAGATATCATACCCAGCTTGAAAAGAAAAACTACAAGCAACAGAGGTCATGGCAGGCAGATCCTGCAAGCCTGTACCCAAGGGCAATGTAGGCCTCTTCTGAGATCTTCCAAAATGCCGGCGTACTTTAACACCCAATTGAGTTTTAGCTCTTATTCAGAAGAGATTTTTAAATCCAGGCTTGGTGCAACAACAGAGAACAAATGACAAAACACTGCAAGGTACACCAACCTGAAACAGACAAGGAAGCAAATGTTTACAACAGTCATTGGCTGCAATCACAAGCTGGTGCCAACGCCAGGTAAGGAAAAAGTAGTCAAAAATGTAAAGCAGCAGTACAGTTCTGCTCTGCAGCTCTCAGGCAGATCTGTCACCACAGATTACTGAGCACCTTGGTTCCTATCAACACACATTCACACTTGTGTAGCAGAAACCACTGAGGCAGAGAGGACAAGCGGGTACATCTGGAAGCAAAAGTTCAGCAAGCCCCAGAACGTCAGAGTTCACAGCAGCCATGAAGCACTCCTACGGGAGCGCTGAGAACACCATCAGCTGAGGGAAGCCAGGGTGAGAGAGACTGTGCCCGCATGCTGAGCGGGTCACCTGGCAAGCGCTCTGATTTACATCACTGAAAGGTGTTCTTGGAAGAACATCCTGCAACACACGTGGGAACAGAGCGGGGCCTCAAAGCCAAGCGTGCTGGCCAAGGCCTCCTGCCGATAGGATCTGCTGCCCTGCACCGCCAGGGCTGCTCGCTCCGCACCACGGCAGCATTTTCCCGTGGAAACTCCGCGCTGATCCCGAAAGCTGTAATCCAGCGGGTGATACGCACGGGCAATGCACAGACACCCTATTACCACATATACCCTGTAAATATAATTAACCAGGAGCGACACGAGGAGGGCAGGCTACAACACCGGGGAGATGAGAGCCGTCCCTGTCGTACCCAAGGCAGCATTTACCCAGGAAAACAACCGGGGCAGCCTCACGCCCCGAAAGGAGCCACGGGGCTGCACCGCCTGGTCAAACCCCAACACAGCCCCCGCTGCGGCCGGGCGGGGGACAGGGGGAGGCCGCGGGGATCCCGCCCCAGGTGAGCGACGCCCCCGCCGGGCCCCACCGCGGCCCCCTGCCTCCCCTGCCCTCCCCTCCGCGGGCGGCACCGGCGGAGCCGCGGCGGTACAAAGCCCGAGCCCGGCCGCACACCTGCCCCGCCGGCTTCCCCGCCGAGCCGCGGGCGCCGAGCCGGGGCAGCCGCGGCGGGGGCAGGTGCGGCAGCCCCCCGCCTCCCGCAGCTCGGTCTCACCTCGGCCGGCAGCAGCAGCAGCGGCGGCAGCAGCAGGAGGCAGGGCAGGGGCAGCCGCCTCATGGTGGCGGAGAGCGCTCCCCGCTGCGCGCACGGCCGCTCAGCCCGACGCCGCCGCCCCCGGAGACATGGCCGGGCTGAGCCCCGCACCGCCCGGCGTCCCGGCCCTCCCCCGCGCCCCGCCCTACGAGAGGCGGGGGGACGGAGCCGCGGGGGAAGCCCTGCGCGGGGCGGAGTGAGGGGGCGAGCGGGGCAGCGGCCGCCGCAGAGCCGGGCCGGTCAGTTCTCTGCGCCGCCGCTCCTCGCCTTCTTCCGCCGGCCCCTCGCCCGCGGCTTAAATGGCCGTCTGGCAGCGGGCGGAGGGGCTGCGGCTGGCGCTTCCCCGCCTTTCCCCCTCCCTCTCTCCCTGCCGGCATCTGACATCTCCCCCGCCAAGCCGGGCCGGGCGAGGAAGTGGCTCCCTCCGAAAGTTTCCCGGTCTCCGCCGGCACCCGCGGAGGGAGCGGCGCCGCGGGGCGCGCCCCGCCGCCCGCCCGGCCCTGGCACGGTGCTCGGGGGCGGGCGATCGCAGAAGGGTGAGGGGTAAGGCGAGGTTAACCCAGCCCCGGGGACTGCGCCGCCGGCCCCGCCGCCGGCCGGAGGCGAGCGCTGCCCCGTCCGTCGCCAGACGCGGCCCCGGGCGGGGTAAGGGGCGGCCGAGCCCCGCCGAGGGTTTGCCGCAGTGAGGGGCTCTGCTTGTTGCACCATCTTCCGTCCCCAAACCGTCCCCCGAGAAAGTCTCATCCCGCTCCAAGCATGGGTTTGGACGTGTTTTATCCGTGTCATCAAAAGGGACGTGACATCATCAAACGCAATCACTTTTATAACCTTAACTTACTTCCCAGGCTCGGTGAAGTGTTCCACATTTCATTCATCTTGGATAAGGGAAAGGGGGAGGCAGGGACAGCTTACAGAGCATATCTTTAATTACGGAAACACTGGCAGTCCTCATTTTCTCAGAAGTTTTGAGCTCATATGTTTGTCATTTCCCTGTCTTTTCTGAGTCTTCAAAACATATGCATAGCATTACGGAAGCAACTTTTTCCATGGGAGTTCATGGGAAAATTCACAATAAGGACATTGGGGTTGTTCTCTGGAAAAGAGAAGGCTTCTGGGAAACGGTGTTGGAGCCTCTCAGTACTGAAAGGGAGCTTGTAAGAAAGATGGGAACAGACTTTTTAGCATGGCCTGTTGATACAGGACAAGAGGGAATTGCTCTAAACTAAAAGACGGTCGATTCACACTAGATATAAGGTGAATCACTGGAACAGGTTCCCCAGGGCAGTTGTAGATATACTATCCCTGGAGATGTTAAAGGGCACGTTGGGCAGGGCTCTCAGCAACCTGATGGAGTTGGAGGTGTTCCTGCTTATCACAGGGCAGCTGGACTAAGTCACCTTTAAACGTTCCTTCGAACCTAAACTATTCCATCATTCTGTAAGGGCACACACAGACCTTGTTTGGGAGGCTGAGACTTACAGCTGGAGTTAGTCAGTGTATAGGCATCACTTCATATCAGTATGATTTGTAGGAACTAGATAATTACTTCAGAAAAGGGGTTTGTTTTTAATGTTAGGGAGTACTGAAATGAGGTAATAAACGCTATACAAAAAACATTAATAAAACTTTTTATGCTTTCCATTCTGAAAAGCACCTGAGATTTTTTTTCCAGCTGAAGACTCCTCCTGATGAACCACACACCTGACAGAAGTCTCACTGCCTGCTGCGAAGTTGTTATGCTGACATAACTTCTGCAGATCAAACCCTACCATTTGGAAATTACAGCTCTGACTCATAAAATAAATTCCCTGTTGCTGCTCCTTATGCCTGGGCAGACCCCAGTGGGTTTAAGTTGCCAAACTGCAGCTTCTGGCCAGACTGGGTTCCATTGTCTGGGCTGCACCTTAAGTGCCACAGCTGCACTTGAGCAAGCACACTTGGTCATCCTTGGCTCCAGCCCAGTGGGAACAGCGTGGCTGTTTTTAATTGCATACTTTTCTAGTACAAAAGCCTGGTAACTAATCCAGTTGTCCTTGAAATTCAGTGGGAATCTCTTCACTGATGTCAGCAGTAATGGCAGCCAGCTCTGAAAGAGAAAATTAAATTTAAAAAAATTAAAAATGCACCAAGGAAGCAAGAAGTGGGGTTCTCACCTGTTAAAATTTTAAGTATCTCCAAGCTGATGTTGCCATCTCCAGACTCTAGACATCCTTGGACTTTTAAGGGCACTCATTCTTCTTCATTGAAGAGGCCACTGAACTCAATTTAGAAGCAAAGGGCATTATATTTCTTAGGCTATGTTAATTCTTTGTTCCAGAGAGCAACTGGGCAGCTACATCACTATTACAGGAAGCTGAGCTCTTTTGACCACACCACGTCTGTCTGGATCTGGTATAACTGGTGGGGATTTTCAAATAGAAGAGACATGGAATCTGTAATTAATTACTTTCTCATTAGCACTTGTGGCTGAGTGTATGTCATGACTACTTGTATGTCACATACCTGAACCAGGAGGCCTATGAAGTTCTGGGACACATTCTCATTTCTGGAGCATCCAAATTAGTAGAGAACTGCATTAAATTTGCTTGTAGAGATCTCTAAGCAGAGTATTTCTAGGATTGTAGTAAAACATTGCCTTTATGGCATATCTTTAATTATAACCGTAACTAATGCCATCAGTAGGATTTATGCACAGTGGGTTAAACTGGCACACAGAGAGCATGGGTTTGTTACTGTTTCAGGGTATCTTTCTGACTGAATCTTACCAAACCTCAAGGGAAGAACTGACTCCTTTCCAGAAACATTTCTGGGGTGTTGGAAGTACCCAGCTTCCAACTATCAGGGACTCTTGTCTGGACAGAGGAGTGAACTATGAAGATTCATAAACATTTGGAAAGACTCAGATAGATATGCTGAAGGTGGCCACAAGAAAAGGGGAAAAAAAGGGTCAAGAAATATCCGGCACTAAAAAGTGTCATTATCTTGTAACATAAAAATGCAATTTCTGTTTGATTCACTGGAGGAAAAATTAAAAAGAAAACCACTGAGAGCAATCAAACTTTTTTTCCTTATGTACAGATTCTAGAGGAATATTTGTGTCCTCTTCACTGCTTAAAATTCTGGGAGAAGGGTTCCAAAAAAGCTTTTCTGATTAGATTTTGAGAGCTCCATGGAGAAAGAATCACACGTGTACTTGATTGCTTCCTTCGATCAATGCTCCTGCCCTTTATAGCACACTCTGGTTCACTGCTACCCATGCACACCTCAGGGAAGAGATGCCTCTCAAAGAGCGTGATTCATGCCATAACTGGAGCCTTCACATGCTGAAAATGGAAAAGGGAAATTAAAAGCCAAATTTTTTCAAGTTCTTCCAGGCGCAAATCATTCAGCAGTAATAACCATCACAACACAAACAATTTCCTAGGAATAAGAGGCTCAAGGTTGCATTTCAGGCCACAGGATCTTCACAGCTTGTTACTAATCTGCTGGAAATTTCCTGAATTACAACTGCTACTGCCTAATTGTTTCTATAAGTGAGTTTTGTTTATTCTACAGGCTCTTATTAAAGCTATATGTGTGACAGGTTTATGAAACTGAGTAGGTGTTGCTTCTGGGCTAAAGCTTCTTCTTTTTAACTCACTGGAAGTTAATTTGTGCATCTGAGTCATAAAACATCTTCAAATGGAAGTGTCAGAAAGAAGTTGCTCCACATCCTTATGATCCAGTTTCGAAAGAGAGCTAAGTTTGAGTTATGTTGGGCCCCTGCACACAAATCCAGAGAGAAGGTGCATATTACTTATGGGTGCTCTAGTTTACACCATGAGGAATACTACTAATTCTCTGGGCAAAATTGGAAGGCTGCAAAAATATAGTGATCCAAAGCTGTCCAATTAGGAGGAGTTACCTTGGCTGGTAATACTTGTCTTTCACTGAGACTGCCAGTAGAATACACTTTTAAAAAGAAAAAAAAATCAGAATGGTCATATTTAACTGCATAGCACAGCCAGCTTTGATCACAATAGTGTATTCTCATTAGTTATTCCCAGTTTCATTCATCAGCTCAATGGGCAGTGTCAGCCAAAGTATCGAATTGTTGAGCACAGTCGGGGAAGGAGTTGAGAACAATGCAGAGAACATGGTTTTGCCAATGTGTAAAACCCAGGTGCACCCATGTCCTGACTGAGGCTTGTCACTGCTCTCAGCATTGCAAGTGGGACAGAATGGTCTGAGGGAAGGTACCAAGAAGGGCAGGTAAAGAAATGTGGATGATGGTGCAGCTGTCTTATCAAGGGAATTTAAAAAAGCTGGGAGTTTTCAACCAGGAGAGGAGAAAGCTCCTTGGAAATAAGATGAATGAAAAACTTGTTCACTAAATCCAATTTAACAGTCACAATAAAGTGCTTTTGTACATGGCAGGCAACGAGCTTGTGAAATATGTAGTCACAGCAGGTTTTAAAGGCAAACAGTATGAGCAGTTCCAAAACTTCATGGACACATTCATGGACAATATGTCCATAAACAGGGAGAAGGCAGAGATGAGTCTGTAATGTTTGGATGCTGGGAATGGTACTCAGAGCGCAGTCAGGTTAGTTTGTTCTTCCTGAACAGAATCTCCAAAAGCCACTGCTGGAGACAGGGTACCAGATGGATTCATCACTGACTGGGCAAGTAGCACGTTCCTTGACTACTGTTTACAGCCAAAACAGTGCAAAGCACAAGGATACAGCATATATAAGAAACAAGTGTATTAGCATGTGGCTTGCTACCTCAGCAAGACAGGTAACATGCAGCAGGGTATGTTACTATTGTCATTCTCAAAGGAGGAAGTGCTTTCTGCTGTGATTTCAGACTGGGGTCCAAGATCTGCTCTGGCTTTGCTTTCCCTTGCAAGTCCTCAGATTCAGACATTGTGGGACATCTGTGACTCACACAGAATTCCAAATGAACTTCTGTCCTGTCCATCACTGCTCAGTGCCCTGGAGCAATGGGAGCCCAAAGTGCTCTTTCTGGTTCACATTGCTCTGGCTCTTACACCACCTCAGACCATAAAAGGGTCCTCCAGGTTTCCATGTACCGCTGAACCCAAAGAGGAATCTTTCGGGAACAACTCTCAAGCAGAACCACAAGTCCCTTTTACACTGCAACAGTGGAATACTACACTAACCTCAGCAGCAGCTTTGGTGAAAAAACAGTGAAAGGCTAAATGCCTTACCTGGTATTTAGCCACGGACACGATGGTCATGCCATCATGAGGGATGCAGAAAGGTTTCAAATGTTGGATGGGACTCTAAACCGATTTCTGCTGGTACAAGCCCTCCCCAGCCTGTAGCTGCAGGGGGTACTGGTTGGGGACTGCTGGGTAGTTTTTTAGCTCCTAAACAGTACCTTTTTATTTTTTCATTACAAGGCGTTAAAGGTGCATTGAGCTGCTAGCAGGGCCATCTTTCAGGAGGGTGAAACAGACAGGGTATTCAAAGAAAACATGGCATTTCTTACAATGAGAGGGAAGTTAACTTGAGTTCTGGTCCCAGGTTTGGGATGGTTTTATTTTGATTGAGGGGGTGAAGACAATTTTTGCTGTGGGGGCCTGCAAAAAACAAAAAACAAACCTGAAAGAACTGTTTGGTTTGTTTTGTTTTGTTTTTTAACACAATTTTCAAAAAGACTTTAAAGTGCCATAGCTGAAAATGACTTTTTGGAAGTCGATAACACCTTCAATCTCTTAAATTCACTCAGTGGCCAGCTTCCTTTGTGTGGGAAGGCAGGTGAGTGGGAGGATATCTTTCACATAGCAATTGAAGGGAAAATATGCATGAAAACCCCACAGACTAGCACACTCCAAAGCTCTGAGTCAGCTGCCCTGGCAGCCACGAGGGCCAGCCGTGTCCTAGGATGCCTCAGGCTCAGCATCAGCAGCCTGTCAGGGGAGGTGAGGTCAAGTGAGGTGGTTGTCCTGCACTGCTCTGCACTGGTGTGGCCTCACCTCGAGGCCTGTGTGCAGTTTTGGGTGCTACAATATAAGAAAGATATAAAAGTGTTAGAAAGCATCTAAAGAACAGCTGTGAAGATGGTGAAGGCCCTGGAGGGGAAGCTGAAGAGCAGCTGTGGTCACTTGGTCCATTCAGCCAGGAGGAGACTGAGGGGAATCCTCATTTCAGTTACAACTTCCTCATGAAGGCAAGAGGAGAGTCAGGCACTGAGCTCTTCTCTGTGGTGACCTGTGACAGGACCTGAGGGAATGGCCTGAAGTTGAGTCAGGGAAGGTTTAGGTTGAACATCAAGAAAAGGTTCTTCACCCAGAGGGTGTTTGGGTCCTGGAACAGGCTCCCCATGGAGGTGGTCACAGCAGCAAGCCTGAAAAGTTTGGGCAATGCACATGGTGTGATTTTGGGAGTTCTGTTCAGGGCAAAGACATGGATTTCTTGGGATCCACGTGGGTCCCTTCCAACTCAGCATATGCACGATTCTACAGCACCTGAGCTACTTCTATCACAACAGAACATTTTTGTATGTGATTTGTGTTCAGACAGACGCTAGCCTTTTAAACAGGAATTTACACAGGAGTGAATGGACTCTATTCCAGTGGGAAAGAAGTTGTGGTCCTATAGCCTGTCTCACCAACACAAGTTCCCATGTAATCACTTGGTTGCAGTCAGGAGTAATGTCATGGGCTGCAAAAGGCTCTAGCACAATAAATATACATCAGAGTTTTACTCAGACTTGCAGAAAGGGCAAGAGGAAAGCCCTGCTCAGTACAGGCAGTCCCTGTCATATTACCAAAGGCCACTGCCATAGCTCAGCTGCCCCACACAGGAGCTAGAGCTCTGAGGCGGCATAGAAAGCCAGGAAGCAGTGACTGGCAGAATTCTGGGAAATACCAGAAACTGGCAGAAACATTTCCTCTTCTCCACCTGCCAATTTTTTTATCCTTGTCTCCAAGCTCATGAAAGAAAGGCATAATTTTTTTCTCAGCATATAAAGTTCCAGCAGAATCACTTTCAATTACTGTTTAAGTCCCATAAATGACACCATGTAATCCAAATGAAATAACACCAAGCTAAACTTGGTGCTACAAAACATTACAACAGCTGAGTCTGCCCTTGATAATGAAGGAAATCACCTGCCTCCTGGAAACCAGCAGGTGTGTGCATGACTGGCAACCTCTGTCAAGGGCATTAGGAAAGGGAGTGGCTGGATACATTTATGTTGTCCAGAGGCCCCATCTGCCATGATCTCCCACAACACACCCTGCCACCTTTAAGCAATGAAACCTTAAGAAACTTGTTTGAAAAAATCATGCTCATGACACCACTTGCAAAAATACCGATGCTTGAACAGCACCAAGATTTCCCATATCAGAGGATTGTCATTCCAGAGTCACAGGTGACCACTGAAATCCCAAGGTGACGGATATCCATTAAAGAAGGAAAAAGTTAAAAGGTTAAAAATTAAATCTACCTAAATTCTTTGACAAAATGAGTCAGCCTCCTTTTCCCTTTCTTCTGACATTACAAATTACGATGGGAGGGTGGAGGACAGTTTGAATGCTGAGCTTTTAAATTGTTTTGCTTATTAGCAAAACCCTACCCCTACCCCTGCTTCTCCTGGTAAGTAATAACTTGGAGAAATGATGCCAAAGTGCAGGTGTCTTCCAAGTGTGATGCGTGTCAAATATAGCAGTAACAGACTGCTTGTGGACATCCTAGGAGAGCAATTAGCATCTTCAGAGTCATTTAACTTTTGGTCCATTGCAGAGATTTCCCCTAAGATACAGGCACATCATCCTGTGCTCATTTAACAGATGGTACTGAAGCATGAACTATTTTCATGGCAATGTACATTTGGCAATACCATAAAAGTGGGAGAAGCAGTTTTCTGAGCAATAAAACTACTGACTGGAATGCAACTGGCCTGTTTTACACATGACCAGTATATTTTCTGCACCAATGCCTGCTTTAAGGTAAACATCTCATTTTTTACAAAGGCATGCAAAAAATGACAGGAAGCAGAGAGGCAAAAAGGAAGAGGTGAAACTGAATCCCTGAAGTGCTTGTGTCCATCACTACATCAGAAAGATATCTTAAGGCTTCTCTTGGTGGATGTCAGGTCCTATTTACTGTGCTCAAACCACTGTAGTTGAATTGGGATGGTTTCAAGCAGCTTGGCAGCAACCCTTAGCTTAAACAGCAAGATGGCAAGAAGGCTAAGAAGACGTTTTCCTGGGAAGAAAACAAAAGCTGACATCAAAAATTATCAGTTCACATCCCAGCTACTACCTATGGTTGAGTTCCCTGGCTCTGAATTTGCATCTCTGCACATTCAATCCTAATGCCTGGTGATGTGCTCTGATCTTTGTTCGTTTACTTGTCCTGTCTGACTGGAAATGGTGTTTTGGCAACAGCCTGCTATTTACTGTGGCATCACAGCCCTAAATATCCTTTAAGACATGCTGAGGCTTAGCTGGCCAAATTCTTGTGCTGGCCTTTCAACTGTCATTGAGAGCCAAGTGCCTAGCTTGATGCATCCTTTTCAAATATCCCAGGTTCTAGGTTTTGGTAACATTCTAAAAAATATCATTTTTTTTTAATTAACTCCTTTCCATCTACCACTTGAACCCAGTCACTGCTGTACAGCCTTCTGATGCTACTGGGAAAAGCTTTTAAACAAATGTTCACTAAACTCTAGAAAGTGAAATAATAAACTACACATCAAATATTGAATGAAATAATGCCATTTCCCTGTGTTCTTCTTGCTTGAGAACAATGATGCACTGGCACACTGCTTTTAGGATTATTAGTTTGTGTGTACAATGCTTCCACCTGTCATTCCTCAGTTAAACAGGCTGTTCTGAACAGTACTTCTGCTCCTCAGGAAAACAAGAGTCCAAAGGGCAAGGAAGCCACATCCACAACTAACAATCTCCATGGAAGGTACAGGTCCTTTTAAAAACTGATGGATTAGATTCAATCTGCTTCAACAGGCACTCAGCAGCACCAATCCAAGTTAATTTCACAGCTGACAGCTTAAAGGTTAGGTGCATAATCTGTCCTCTTATAAGGGAAAACTTCCCTTTTCTGAAAGATCCTGAACTTTCCAGAGTGCATTTATACAGATACATTTATAAAGCTGTTTCAACAGCTTTACAGGCTATGAAAATAAGGAATCATTAGGTAATTTCTATGTTTGTCCTCTTTACTCATTGCTGCAGAGCAGAGTAACTCCAAAGCACACCTTGCAGAGGGGCAGTGGCTCCATGGACTATGTTCTCTGCCAGAGGTGATGTGGCTTTGCAAGCTTTTAGTCCCCATGTGTGCCTGGGTAAGGAGCTGTACCTGCCACCTCTGTTTCTAGTTGAGAGATTAAGCACATAACTCCTTTCAGGTAACTATTATATGTGGTTCTGCAGCAATACACTTGCTCAAATTGACTGTGTCACTGCAAAACTGCTCCTTTTTGGCAAGAAACAACAGTGGCCAAGGAGAATAGGAACAGGAAGAGAACAGGGTGAGGGGAAAACAGATATCAGGGGCATAGCAAAACAATTACTGCCTTATTTCTCCACAGAACTCATGCCTCCAGGTGACATCAAAGTAAGGAAATAAAGATTTAAAGCAGGTGATCAGGAATAGAACAAACTGTCCAGAACATGAAATCAGGAGGTCAAAAGCAAGGAAATATTGAAACTAGAGGGTTTTATTGTTGAAGGAGCATTCCTGCTACTGCACTAAGCAGAGGTAGGACTCAGTCTGTGGCTGCAAGCACTGCAGGAGAGGCCATAAGCACATTGTATTGGTTTTCTGTCAGACTATGCTGTCATCTTTGACAAAGCAGACAGTGCTGAGGCTTTCTGCTAGGACTGAGCTCTTCACTCTCAGCCACTCTCACTGGCTTCTTTGTGCTGATGCAGACAAAGAGTGACACTTAAGAACAGATACAGGGGAAAAAAAATCATTGTCATGGGAATACTCACCGGGCCCACCTACTAGAACGATGTGACCAGCCTTGCCTGGGTCCCAGGCAGGTGAGTGTCTTGTAGCTTCAAAGCAGTGTGTCCTTTTGAATGATTTCTAATCCCTGTAGCTGAGGAAAGCAGGAGATAATGGAAGATGTGCTTATGCTTCTTAGTGGTTATCAGAGGGAATTATAATGGAGCATTTTCAAAATTAATTCATTTCCTATATCCAGCATAATTAATCTGGGGAATAAAACTGATTAAGTTTCTCTTCTAGAAATCTTTTTTTTTTCTTCACCAGAACTTGATCTTGCTTTTACTATTAATATATGGTTTGGTGAGATAACTATGACCCAATTTAAATTATTTGTTGCAGCATCAATCTTACCTAGGCTTTAAGCCCGTTCTGATTCTATAAGGGGTGTGTATCTCCATGATGCAGTAAGTCTTTGTCTGAAGGTAGATGATTTAAAATTAAAGTTAAAACCATGAATACGTTGACCTGAGTAGCCAAGAGATTCTGATTAATTATCAAAATTTTATTTGCTGCTCTCCTCACAAGCAGTCCTCAGGTTTTAACTTGCCCAGGTCTTAAGAGACAGAAAGATTTTAATGTTGATTGCTGTCTGCATGCTCATTAGAAGTTTTGATTTTCCAAACAAGCCTTATAGATAAGAGAAATAATTTTGATTTTTCTTTAGAGGATTAAAGATTTGATGGAGTAACTCCTTCCCTTTTTTGTATGAACTGACCTTTCAAGCTCCATGTTACTGGAGCTTGGTGCTGCATAAAAGCATGGGCTGAGGAGGAAGTTAAGATGGCCATAGGTAAAAGAAAAACAAGAGCTTTAGCAGAGAAACAGAAGAGATGAGGAATTTATTTAGCAGTCAGTGGTGGTGCTATTCCTTTCTAGAGGGTTGCTGCCAAGAAGATTCCCTAATTTGCCTCTCCTTGTTCCTCAGCCCTCCTTCTCTGGACACAGAAGACTGCTGTCCATGTCCTGTTACTTCTACAACTCATTTTTCCCCAAATGTGGGCCATGCTCCCTTTGGTATCCCACTAGCTACAGCACTTGCTTTGACCATGACAGCTTTACTGCTTCACCTAAGTTCTGGCATAAGAAGCTGGAAGAAAACTGTTAGCCCAGATAATCTTGCTCTCAGGAGGTCCTGCCAGTCCCCCTGCCCTCCCCAGACATCAGTGGTAGCCACAATGCATTCTCTAAGAGACACCCATTGACTAGTAAAGCTGGTAAGGAAGTAGCAGAGGCCAAAACGCAGTGCAAAGTCTGCTCGTGCTGCCAGCCAACTATAAATAATTGCAGTCATCTCAATTTCTCTGATTTAATTTCACTTTGACTACAGCAGCACCACCTTTAACAGTGTGACTGCCAACTTCATGGCGGTGGTTTTTTTCTTTGCAGAAGGTCTTGCATTTGCGTCACAAGCAGCAAAGACTCCAAGCTTTTATTTTAAATGAAATATGGTCGGATCCTGAAAAATGATCCAAAAGCTCCCTAAAGGATCAGAACCCAGAATGTGGGAGGGGTGGGGCAAAGAACACATGATTTCTAAGTTCTTCTCATGATCTTTGAACACCTGCCAGAGCCAGAAGGAAAGTCTGGGTTTTGAGGAGCTTTTGACACTCTAGCGGGTCACAGACTTTCATTCAGTCCTTTGACATCTTTCACTTTGGTTGCAAATTGACATTCAGGATGCATGAGGTGAAGAAGGCACACCTTGAATTCTTGAGTTCCTGCCACTGTTAAAGCTGTTCAGTGCCTGAAACGCTGACCCTAAAAGCCTGGCCTGGCCAGACAGTGCTGTTTGGACAAGGAAAGTCTGCCCAGGTGCTTTTAATTACCAGGAAAATAGTTTTCCAGAAATAGCTTGCTGGCTGTTTGCCAGATCTATTTCTTCCGACAGGAAAAGCAAAATGTAAACATCCAGCACTTCATAACAGACCACAGAAACCCCTCTCCAACTGGAGCAGGACTCTGGAAAGACGGTGCTATCTTCTTGTCTCCTAACCCTGGGCTACCTCCCAAGCAGAATTATCCCACATACCTTAGCAGTTTGCCATGGGGACATTGTGGGAGCTCCCTCATGCTGCAGGAGACATTGCAGGAACGTCTCTGAGGAATCCACTGGATCTTGGTACCGAAATGTTGCATGGGAGAGCAGATCAAATAGGGAGCTGCTGCCCCACAAATGTTTATAAAGCCCCTGGGTACTGCCAAAAGAGACCAGTCCCACCCAGCTGCCTCCGAGTGACAAAACTGGGCCCACAAGAAACTGATTGAGAAGGAGGGTGCTCTCATTTGGTTCTATCTTTGGCATTTATTTCTTCTTCAAACCTACTGCTACGGCTGCTGTCAGCTTTTCCTGAACTTCAGAACTACTTTTTAGTTATGTGGCACCTTGCTTACAGGTGATGTAGAGGCACCTCATGGTATCTTGTATGTTGCAATATCTCCAAAGGCAGCTCTTTAGGGAGTATTTCACTTTCCCTTTCTTTGATCTGTGCCTGGGAATGACTTATAGGAGGCAGACCCCTGGGAAAAGTCCTGATATCTCCTGATAACTCTCAGCATATGGGGAAGCAACAAAATGTATTTTCTGGGTTCTGTCACCTATGCACAACACTCTGGCAGGAAGAAGATGAGACAGAGAATGTTACAGTGAATAAATAGAGCTTCACTCTTTGCAGTAGCTGCCAGGCAGCTCATGGCTCCAATTCTCCCTTTGCATCCTTGTTCCCTGCCGGCACAGCATCTGTGCTGAGTCTTTCAGCATTGAAAGTTCCCTATTTCTGGAGTCTTTAGCCAAACTACATGACAGGAGATACATTCTTATTAGTGCTCTAGTTTCTAGTTTGGCAATTTTTTGGATGGCATCCAGTGGACATGTTAAAGGTTGAGGAAATGGTGTGGTTGATTACTCAGATATTACTCTTAATTCCAGTGATGCCTTGGGATTATCAGGAGCAAAGTTTCTTTGCTGGTAAGTGCTACACGAGTATGTAGGGTAACATTTGCAATAAGGAGGTGATGGATAGAAGAGGAGACACAGATAAGGGAAGTTGTGTAGGGATGGCACAGTAAATGATTAAGGAGCCTTCCCAAGGTTGTAGAAAGAGATCGTGTGAGAGCCAGAAACTGAGATGATGTCTGCTGAGTCATAAAACACGAGTTTACTCATCTGAATTTTTTCCCACTGCATAAATACCAAGGAACTCCTCTGTGATACAACACACACAAGTTGCTTAAATGCAACTGAACTCAGTAAACAGAGGGTGGTTTCATGAGTTTAAAGAAAGGACGACCTTCATCTTACAGAGAGTGGAAAATAAATTACTTCTTTGCAGGGAAGGCATTGGCGGGGCAGTGTCACTATTGTGCTTGGTTCCAACAGGGAGATGACTCAGTAGTGCTGACACTGATGCTGCTGTTGGTCTCCCTCGCACATCTGACTTCCTTGCTTTGGGCAGTTTTTGCAACTGCACCCATCCTCCACTGGGTCTCCAGCCCATTTAAAGTCTCCACAACCATCCCCATTCATAGTCTCCATAGCCACAGTCAGGTCAGGAGGGAGCTGTCTGAAAACACCCGTCTGCTACATGTATAGTGCCGGGGGGAGGCTTCCAGCTCAATGAAATCCTTGCAATTTACAGTAAAGAGAGGCTGGAAGAGGGCGTCAGGAGGGAATTGTGTTGCAGAGCACTGCAGATTGAATTGGGAATTTCTCCTCTGGAGACCAGTTGTGAAAAAAAACAACAAAGGATGATC
The DNA here is from genome assembly GCF_029207755.1 of Chamaea fasciata. Lineage (NCBI taxonomy): Eukaryota > Metazoa > Chordata > Aves > Passeriformes > Sylviidae > Chamaea > Chamaea fasciata. The sequence continues at coordinate 14,648,707 of NW_027094092.1, read as the reverse complement.
TTGCTTCCTCTTCACAAGAGGTCAGGCAAGGCAGAGGGTTGGCATCAGCCCCAGCCAGATGAATTTAGCAAGAATTAGCAAAAAATCCAGTGTCTATAAGTAACCTTTATAAAAATTAAGACCCTTATATGGCACCAAATAATGCAAAGGAGAGCTTCCCAAGAGGACTTTCAAAACATCAGCACTGTGCCATGGGGAAACAAGCAGCTAATTCAGTCACTAAAGAGATCTGATGCTTTCTGGGGAGGCTCTGGGAACTGAAGAGGTGGAGTGACACAGGATGGTAAGGAATGAATTAAAGCTGGAGCAGAGGTTTCCAGTGTGTAGAAATAAAGCTCCAGTTGGCCAGAGTCTGTCTGTTTGCCCTGTCAGCCTCTGATCTGGCAGAGTTCTCTCAGCTCTTTCTTTAACTTGCATCATTTAACCAATTTGTTGAAGACAATGTGGCTGCATCTGGGCTTGAATGTAACACACAGACTAAATGCTCTGCTGCTCTGCTATCTTGAAGTGCTTCCCAAAAATGCAAGATTGAGCCTCTCTGGCATTGCCTACACTAGAGTTTTGCTAAACATTTCTCACCAGTCCATGTCAGCTGTCATGGAGAGGCAGCAGCAGTGTGGACTCCTGGGCAAAGCAGACTTTGAATTTGCATATTAAAAGTCTGAGCCCATGAGAAAAGATTTTTAGAAGGCTTAAATGTATTAGAAGCTTAGCTAGCATTGCTTTGCCCATTCTAGAAAGAAAATCTGTACCTCAGAATCCATCTATAAGGTTCTAGAAAAATAATTTGACTTTCAAAGTAGCATCTGTTCTCATCTCCAGAGAGACTTGCACATGTCCAGAACTCATGAAAACGTAATATATTCCTCTGTAGAAGGCCAAACCTAAGCATTTATTAACATAATATTAAACATCCCCTTTGCAAGGTGTCAACCTTCCTTTAAAATATTATTTTCTAACTGATTTTTCTCATTATCTAAAAGTTGTTCATGAAGTGCTGTTTAATAGGTTGAGTGTGAAACAGGTCACACCCAAATTGTGAAATTGAGTGAATTGAGAGTGGGTTGAGTGTGAAAATGAAGACTATGTCAAAACAAACCTCAAAAAAGAAAAATTATTGAAAATTTTGGTCTGTTTGGGTGGTTCCTGCAATTTGTCTTTTTGTAAAATGGCTTATGGCCTGAGAAAAAATTTAAATGCTCTTAGTTTTTGAATATTGTCCAATGAAAATTTCTGAAGGTTATTTTTTTCCATTTGAGAACAGAAACATGACCGCTCCATGGTCCCCTGCCCACAGCTGTTAAAAGATATGTAAAAGCACAGAAAGGAGCCCAACCCTGAACAGTAGTTATTAAACTTCCCCCTTCCTCTTATTTTGCAATAACAGTTCAGAAACATGCACAGTTAACTTTTCATCATGAAAACTATTCTCATCTAAGTTGCTAATACACCCATAGAACTGATAAGCTAAGAATATTTCCTGATTTTTTATTATTTCCACTATTTATTTCCATGCCAAGCAGAAGCGTGTTCTCTACCCACTTTGAAATTCATACTCAAAGATACATTACCTGTGGAAAGGCAGACTTTAGGAGGTTCTTTTTCTTCTCTATTTTTGTTCTATCTAATGCTTTTATAGAAAGATGTTCAAGAATCTGATCATTCATAGTGCTCTGAAAGGACTTTTATTAGTAACAACCAGGACTTAAAGGCCAAGGCAGTACATAAACAAGAAATTTCTTCTTTTAGCATCAGGATCCCTGAACAAAGGGATCTATTGATCTTCTGAACTGTAATGCAGAGCACTCAGTTTTCTGTACGTTGCCTACAAAAGCTGCTCCAACTTCCCGACAGGAAAACGATGCCAGACTGACTTCATAAGGCACCCTAAAAATGGTTTGATCTCTTGTGAAAACTGGAAATTACATGGCTATTCTTAATACTCTTATAAATATTACTAAGAGTCTCTTTTAATGGGCTGCTAAGAAAATTCTGTATTAACTTCTTGGGGTGGCTTTTACTGAAGCAGCATTCTGCAGGTCCTTTCTACATAAGCACACTTTGGTAGTGGCAGGAGGAGAACTCTGAACACAGACACCCACACCGCTTGTCACAGGACCCTGAGAGGACCTCTGAGAGTGGGAGCTCTGTTTCTGCTCAACTCTGCTGCTCTTGAGTCCCCCAGCTGACTCCCTGCATTTGAGCACGAGGCCACCCAGCCTTGCCATCCCAGGGACCGTGATGTGCCACTTCAGGGCTGTGTTACTTGGGATTTGACAAGTTTGGTAGGACTGGCCACACTGGGTCTCAACCAGGGGACAGCTCTGCTACCGTGGCAGGTGCTTGTGTTCTGCAGGAATTGAGGCCTGAGAGATGGCATCAGATCTCCTGTTAGCCTGATATCCTCTAAGTGACAATGGCCAGCTGCAGCACCCTTGGGAAGAAAATGAAAAGAGAGTAACACCATGCTAAAGTTGTAGTAATGGTTTCCCAGAGTCTTGCCAGCAGCTTTTCTGCAGCATCCAATGTGCAGCTCAGGGTTCTAGGGTGTGAAAATATAGGAGTTTGTAGTGCATCTACATGGTTAGATCCTGCCACTGACACTTTTCTGTGTGAAAGAACACAATTCAACAAGAAGCAAAATACAGATGTTTCTTTCTTCAAAAGTTAAATTAGACTTTTAAATACCAGAATCATTTGATGTAAGCCTGGGAAAATTTATGGAAAAAGAAACTAAAGAGCAAGAAAGAGGGGAACTTACCAGCCTGCCCTGATCTGATATTCCCTTGTCTACACCCCACCCATTTGACACTGTTGAGCTGAATTGGTACCAATAATATGATCAACTCCCAACTGGGTGAGGTTATGCCAGTAGTACAGGCAGTCATCCTGTCTTAGCAAAACCATTTTCAGAGGAACAAGAGGAAGGACTAAGAAGACCTTTGTAAAGTGCACAAGTATATCAGTGCTTTTATGGCTTGGTTACTGGAAGCCCTACACGTGTTTCAGTTGATAAGGCAATCACAAGGTTTTCATTCTCATCTGAATGAAAGAATATTTAATCTTTGCAACATGAAGTCCCATGTGCTAAATTAAATTTCCTGCCAGCTCAGCAAACAGTTTTGCTACTTTGAACTGCATTGTGCATGATTTCCTTTCATCACAGGATGCATTCTGTCTTGAGCATGAACAGCCAAGAGGGTTGAGCAGCCCAGACTGCTCCAGCACAAGCATGAACATGCTGTGGTATTCAGAACCGTCATCCACCAGCAGGCAGCTGGGGTGGGATGCAGGTGACAAAGCAGCAGTACCTGTAATGGGGACAAGTCTGTCTAAATGAGTCAGTGCAGGCTACTTTTCCATGAAGAAAAAAGGCTACTTGGTGGCACAGTGCAGCCCATCTGATGGAAGTGCCTGGCTATCCTAAAAGTGCCTCTTTCTCTGCATTGGTTTTCAAAGGTGTGTGGAAAAGAAGCTCAGGTGTAGACAGACACATTGCAGATCTCTGTGATCAGGAGGGAAGAATCTGACTTCCAGTTTCCCCCCTGTTCTAGCTAATAGAAATCTTTGCCACAGTAGATTTAGGGAGGCTTCTCTAGGTCCCCCCCTGCAGCTCACTCATCTATGAGTATGTTTCAAAATGCTTCATGCTTATAGGCAAAGTTGGGCCATTTCATTCCAGAGTTACCTAAAAACCTAAAGCAGAGAAAGCTGGTTGTTTTTTTCTTTCAAGGGAAGAGGAGGAAGAGGGGGAAGAACTAATGGCATAATTACAAAAGTGTTTTTTTCATGTCATATACCCTCAACGAGATCAGAACATTGCATCTTGGTAAAGTTCACCAAACGTTTGTACTGATTTTGTAACACAGTTTCATCTGGGTTAATTTTTTGTTAAACTTTCCTTATTTACATTTTTACTATGTGAGAGTGGGTGACACTTGTGATTACAAAGATTTTCAACAAACAGAATGGATGCAACAGTACAAAAGCAAAAGGGAGACTGGAGTCCCCCATTGTAAGGGAACAGAAAATGAGTTAGCTTTTGGTTAACTCCATTCACAGTTTAGCATCTTCTCAGCTTTTCTTGCATCATTTGGAGTTCATAGCATTTTAGAGATTTGCTGACGCAGGTTCAAAAGTACAGGGATTTTGGCTATTAAAATCAAACTCAGAAACACACTTTTCTTTGTTTGATCAGTGAAATGTGACAGGAAGATGAGTCAGACCTTCAAACTTCAATTCCTCAGTATCTCAAACTCTAGCCTTACTTGACCAGAGTAACTGAACATATCTGAAGAAGAAAAGCTTCATTTGCTATAAGAAGGAATTAAATGTGTATAAACAGACATTAGGTTTTGGCAGGCTATTCTCTTTCCTCATCCTCAGTATTTCCCCAATTACCATACAGCCCAATCATTCTACATAAGTTGTTTTTATTAACACTATAAGAGGCCATCTGTCTCCAAATACCCAGTCAAATAATAGAAACCAACAGAAGAATAATCAAATTCAGCTACTGACAGATCGAAAAGATTTGTGTGCAGAATAAATATTTACTTTTTTAGGCACTTCAATATCATTCTGGGAGTTTTCCAAGCATTTGTCATTTCAGAGTGGCAGGGAATGGTAACAATTCTTTCTCCACCCCACCCACTTCAAGAATTTTTACTTTCAATCACCAAAGATGATGTAACATGAGGCTTTTACAATCGGCATCATGTTATCACACCCCCAAAATAATGAGCATGCTGTGATTGTTACAAGATAATAGAAAAAAAACCCCAACACATTTTGAACCCCAAAATTTTGACTCTCTTAGAGAAGTCTCATCCAAAAGATCAGAGTTTCTCTACAAAACTATGGCTGCAAAAGTGGGCGGGTCTTCTGAATGGATCCCTTGGATCAATGTAGATGGATTTGGTTTAGCAATCAAAACTAAACTACTTGGATTAATTGAACAGTTTCTGTTGAGAACTCTCCCATCAGGTAGCTTTTTCCAACCACTCTGCTCTCAGCCTGGAGGGGGTTGTGACCCATATGACACAAGCTGCTTTGTTTTCTAGCAATGGCCAGCAGGTGGTTCTGTGCAGCATCCCTGTCCGTCTTTATCTTCTTCCTTGTTTTTGATGGAAATATTGAATAGGACAAACAATGCTGATTTTATACTGAAGATCTTAAAGGGAGCTTCTATGCAAATTAGTGTGTTTAAAAAAACACAAATCAAAATAATTTTTACTCCCAGGTAACAAAGCAGGACAAGAGAAAATAGCCTAAATTTTTTCCAGAGGAGATTTAGATTGGATATTAAGAAAAATTTTATTCACCAAAAAGGTCACCAAGCAATGGAACTGGCTGCCCAGGGAAGTGGTTGAGTCACCATCCCTGAAAGTGTTCAAAAAAAGTGTGGATGTGGCACTTAGTGGTGAACCACAGCTAGTTTGATGGTTGGGTTTATGATCTTAGAGGTCTTTTCCAACCTTGACAACCCTAATATTGTGCGATTTCACTGGCTGACCTCAGAACTGAATTTGACTCAGTGGTCATAACTATTCTAACCTGTAATTGTGGGTTTTAAATAAAGTGTCAAAATGGATCAAAAGCAGCTCAGAACAATGAAAGCAAATTAAATACAATGATGAAAGATCTAAAGAGTTTTATGAAAATAGACTAAATTGCCTCTTGAATGATTATCTCTGCTTGAATACAGAGATGCTTTAAATAAAACTTATCTTTCATAGAAAATGTTGCCTTCAAAATAAATTTCTGGTTCTTAAGAAAATTAAATTACAGGAGGGATATCTTCTCATAACTCTTACACTGTAGAGTTTTAATGTACTGAGAAAAATACCACAGTAATAAAAAAGGTACACACGTAGCAGGTTTGTGTAAAAAATTGCATAAATGTTTGCAATATGGTCTGAAGTACTATCATTACTGCTTTGGGAACAAAAACCTTTTCACCAGGGATAACTACAGCTGCCCAAAATGAACTATTATGTAATAGCAAGGGGGAAAAAGGAGTGAAAGAGGGAGAGGAAAAAAAAATAACCACTCTGCATCTCCTCATAGTCCCTGGAGTATCTATCCAGACCAGATGTTAGGAGGGAAGGATGTGCTTGTGCTGCCTGCTGCACAATAAACGATTATGCTTTTTGCAGTAGGGTAAGTAGAGAGGTGTCAGACATGCTGGGGTACTCATTCTCATGGAAAGCAATTGGCAGGATGAACCTCCTGTTCTTAACTGTAAGTCTCACCTTCAGAGGATGAGGGGACAATTCCTGGCTGGGATGTCTGGTAAATTGACTCCTCTTTTTTTGTGCCTTGGCCACCTCTACGAAGGCTTAAGCCAAATCACAATTTTGCATTATGTGGAGTCATGTTAAAAATTGACTCATTCATTTTAAAATCACAACAGTCATGTTAATAGATATATTAGTTATTATACATTGCTGCACAATAAAGCAGTTGGTGTAAACTACATTTGTATCTGCTTTGCAGACTAAAAAAAAAAGCCAAAACAGTGCATTTGGAAAACAAATGTCGTTTTCTCCAATGACAAAAATTCCACTAATAAAACATATTCCACTTCCTGCTTAAGCTATACTGTTCTAAGGCACTTACCACCCACATAGCTTAGTAGAGGGAAGGCACTGAACTTCAGAGCTCAGGGAGGGACCAGCAATAAAAAATGCTCTTCGGCTGTTAAAGCCACACACCATTTTGCTGGGCCTGAGAAAAGGATGGACAAGTAACAGGAGAGTTAATGTCAGGAAATAATAATAACACTAATACTTCACTAATTACTCTTTTCCTCTGCACTCGATCAAAAGTGAGATTAGGACTGCAGCTAACCAAAAAATAAACCCCCAAAATTTATGTTAAGAATAAGAGGATACATCTGTTTCCTGCCTTAGCCAGATCTGCTCACTCCTGCCATCAGAATGGCTGCACCGAGACGCAAAGTTCCAGAGATTAAAGCTGAGGGCCACTATTTTTACTCCGACGAGCTCCAGAATATGCGTAAGAGCAGTTCATTATGTCATCTCTGCCTGTGACAATGCACAAGTGCTGCCAAATGGGGAAACTCGCAATTGTGAAAAGCTCATTTGAGTGAATGCAAGTAAGAAATTAAGGAAATATCTGTCCCAAAAGAGTTCTTTACGCCTTTTCTGGAAGTCAAAAAGATGAGCTTACCATGGATTTAAGTGAGCACAGCACTGACATTTGGCTTTAGCAGGACTTTGCCAGTTTGTCCAACGTGTCTCAGCTCCTACAGTGGAAAGCCTTTTCAGTATTTTAGATCAGGAAAAGAAACATTTTGAAAATGGACTCCTTCATTTATTTTTTCTTTTACATACTTCCAGTTTTGGCCTGTTGGCAAGATTTCTTAAAAGATGAAAATTGCTAGCAAAAACTCTCAGTGTGGGAATACCTAGTCACACTGACAACTTATAACCATCTGTTACTGGTTACTCATGAGTGGTTGGAGTCCCCTTTGTGCTAAGCACTTCATATATGCATAGCAAATGAGAAAGTGCCTGCCCCAAATAGCTCAGAACAGACAGAGCTAAGATTTGCCCAAGACTGCAAGATGTACATAGCAGAACTGGGAAATAAGCCCAGGTTCTCTCATCTCAAATCCAATTCCAATTCATCTTTCTAGCTGAAATGGATTGGAAACTGTCCTATGTCTGTAAGGAAAAAAAAAAGTTCTGCACCACTGATGAATACACGCAGGGTTTTGCTAGTCTGTGGCTAAACGTGGGAGGATGTCCTGATGCTGCAAAGGAAAAGGCTAAATTACTGTTAAGCTGAATAAAGGTGGAGGCTACTGCCCATACTGTTCAGAGTGACAGCAGCAGAAATAATCACTTTGTTTCACACAGGCTTCTCTCCCTGTGAAGCCTCCTGTCCTAAAGGAAATAGCAGTGTAGGTTTTGTCATCCTTTTACTCCCTTCCCTAATATAAGCCCAATGACTTTCTGCCATTCAAAATGCCCGAACCAGGTTTTTACAAATCAGAAAAACCTTTGGAAAAGTTTTTAGTTGTCTTGTTTGGGTTTTGGTGGGGTTTTTGTCCAATATCTGAGAATCTGATTTGGCAGAGATCTGAGTAGGGAGTAAGAAAGGGAGAAAATATCCCAGCTCAAATAAACAGCCTGTCCCTGCTCCTCCTTGCCCAAAAGATCTGCTAATATCACAGCATCTTTGCTGTAGAAGATCTCTAAAACATCTTGAACCATTAACAAACAGTGCCTGGTGCGGTTGCACTCCTAACTCACAGATTCAGTCAGATGGAACAAATCCCAGCCCAAGGATATCCCTGGGTTACTGGTATATAACCCCCATCCCTGGCAGTGCTCATGGCCAGGTGAGATGGAGCTCTGAGAAACCTGGTCTAGCGAGAGGTGTCCCTGCCCATGGCAGGGAGGTTGGAACAAGAATCTCTTGAAGGTCCCTTCCAACCCAAACCATTCTTTGCTTCCACTGGGGCTTAGAGCTTGGGAGGTGCGGGAGGTTTAGAGAAGACATGTGCAGGAATTGCACGTATTCCTGTAGTGATTATTTCTGTAGCAGGCAAACAGCAGGAGCTGTCATGTGCCCAAGAAGACAGGTCTGTGTTTGTCCTACTGACCTGCAACCAGGTTTGTTTCTCACAGTCATTCCCTACAGAGGCAGAGGAGGTCACAGCTACTGACTGCAGGCCTGGGGCTGTGGCAGTGACCATGCAGCTGCTCTATGCTATGTCTGCCTTAACAGTGTATTACCACCAATTCTGGAGCCCAGGCAGTCCTCACACAGAGCTCTTTTGCCCCAGGTTTGCAAGGAATTAGTTTTTGGAACCAGAAGGCACTTAATTGTAATGTAAATGAAGAACCATGGAAGGTAGTGCCTGGGTTTTTGACAACATGATTCACAGTGGTTACTTTTGTCCTTTCAATGGAAGCGATGTAATTAGGAAAGGCACAGTCAGATCGCGTTGGCCTTGCAGGGGGAGACAGAACTACAGTGATGAAGAACATAACAGAGAAGTGGAAAATCAGCCCTCCTCCACAGTTCATGCAGCACTCACAGTGTCAGCTTTGAACTGTTCTGCAGTGTATTTTGAATAACACATTACATATACGCCTGGAATAAAACATAGGAACCCTAACACTACGTTGATTGGATTTTGTAAGTGGTTAACTCATAAATCCTCTTAATGAAACAAATGCATCCAGGCTGGTTTTTTTAGGATTTTATTTTTAAAGTCACTACTGCCAAATTTTAACTGTAAGGGAAGGTGTTACATGTGCAGCTTCTAATGTTACTTCTCAGCCTGCAATGAGATTGTGGTATTGTTAAAATGAAGGAATTCCTGTTCCGTGGTGTTGGTTTTGGCTGATCCTGTATTGTGAGTTAACTTTGTGTGCTGTATTTTCTTCAGAACAAATTTCCTTCAATTCATCAGCAGAGGTTCAAGCTCCTCTGCTAAGAGTTTGTGACATTTTTTTGGAAGTAGTTATGAACTCACCAATGCAAAGTTAACAGATGGTTGAGAACACTCCCTTGGGAATGACGTTTCTAATTTTTCTTTATCCTTTATCTTTTGTTTATACTCTTTTCCCTTTCAAGACTATGTCTTTTCAGCCCAGAAAAACTGTTGTATGGAGCATTTGACACAATCCTAGAGAGCGGCAGAAGAACCCAAAGCAAAGAAGAGCATTCTAATTATCTGCTAGAATGGAGACCTTAAGCGACAGAGATTCAAGAGCAACCCTTCAGTCTGTTCCTGGCTTTCTCTCAGACTCATTGGATAATCATAGTTAGTTGATTACAGTGGGGTATTTCAGACCCAACCATAAAGTCAACCAACAAATTATCAGTGGGGTGATTGGTGCAGAACCAGCAAGTCACCTGGAGAATTACCTCATGTCCTGAGTTGAAGTATATTCTATCACCATCTTCATGAACTGTTGAAACCAGGTGAGGCAGTGCCTCCTCCACTCTGGCTTATCTTCTGTTAATGGGCCCATCAGCACCTTTGCCACACGACTCACAGATAACCCCCTCCTGGACTACCTCCTGTTAATGGGCCCATCAGGCCTTATCACATGACTCACCATCCCATTGTGAGATGCTCCGCCCAGAGGGAGAAACCAAGCATTCCAAGCTGGATATAAACTGAGACTCTGAACACCAGAGGGGCGCTTACCCACTGGATTCCCAGAAGACCTGAGCTACCAGACCTTTCTACAGGATCACTGCTTCAGGAAGACCACCTCATTTGGACTGCTTCCATCACTCCGCTCAGGTTGTATTCTGACTCTGTCAGTGGTCTTTTGTATTATTGCATCTATTTTATTTTACTTTCTTTACTTTTTTCCTATTAAATTGTATCTCTGACTTGGAGCCTCTCATTTGTGGTGCTTTCAAACCACTACACCTCACAACAAAAATAGGTTTGTGTTCCTATGTTTCACAAAGGGCAGAAGCAATGAACACACAGAGCAAAACTGGAACGAGCTTTTTGACAGAGTGTTCTGGATCATGACAAGAGCATGCCATTAAGTATTTAGTCAGGGAAAAGAGGTATGTGATTGCAGGTAACATAGGTAAGTCATCAGTCTTGGTAATTACAGGTAAGAAACCAGTATGCTCAGCCAAACAGTGGGGAAAAATGCATTAAAATAATATGATGTCAATAAGAAAAAGAAGTGACAAATTCTTTTGCTTTCAAACTAAAGACTGCTTGCTCTTTATTTTGCTTTGAAGATCTTTATATTTTTTTACAAATGGACTGTTTTGAAAAATTCTAATTGGCTCACTTCATACCAATGCTTGTCGAAGCCTCTTCAAATCTTTTGATAAAGGCAGAGAGGACTAGCAAAATGAAAAAAACTAATGGAAACAGTCAATGAATGACCTTGTCACATAGTCCTGTTTAAACATACACTTTCCTTAACAAGTGCAATAAGATGCAGCTTTGTATTGGATATGGAAAGAAATATCTCCCCTGAAAAGTAAGATTTTGCTCAGCCATGAGGGCTGCTCTCTTTAATGTGGCAACAACAGGAATACAAGAGCTTCACATTCCCCTTTTATATGTTTAACCTTTGACAAAAAGGTTAAACACTTTCCTCACAACTGACTCACATCAGGAAACGCAGGAGCTCCACTCTCCAGATGAAGCCTGGCTAGCTGAAAATGCGATGTCAGCATCTAAGTGCATTAAGACAAGGATTCCTTGTGCAGTTCCTAGTACTGCTACAGGGGCAGGAAGTGGGTCAGCAAGAGGGTCTTTTACAGACAGGAGGGAGATAAAATAGTGCCGGGAACAATACGGAAGTTCAGGGTGGAGAGAGAATTAGCTTGAATTACAAACATCTCACTGAGATCTATTTTAAACACATTGATGTATTAAAATCCCCCTAGCAACACAGCAGGAAAGTTTACAAAACATTAAATGGAATATCTATGAAAACTTTCCCTGCTTTCCATTCTTTGTCTTACAGATATTTTAGGGCCGGATTCTCATCTGGTGTCAATATGCCTAATTCCCTTCACTTGACTGATGAATGTAAGCTCAAGTTTGGCCGGATGTGTTGGTTTGTTCATTGGAAGACTGGTGACCAAACTCCTGAACCGTAGCAGCTCCAAAGTCAATCAATTCAGCAAGTACTTAATACATCAAAAATTCAGGGCTGGGGATCAGAGAGCGCCATTGATGCTTAGTGCCCTAACTGGCTAGAGATGTCCAACAGAATAAATACAGGCCCTGCCAGGTGGGACAGAGTTGCCATTGGAGTGCTGAAGAATGAATGGTGGAGGAAATGCAGAAGTGCTGAGCAGGGACATCTCCCCAGGATAAAGCACAAAGAAATTATTAGAAGTGAGTCCAAGGGTGACTCCTCACCTTATCTTAATATTTGGAGGGGTCACCTACATAGGTAAGTGTGTACCTGCACACCCAGAATAGTGCACACCCAGGAGTGCAGTTCCTCCACACAGGGTATGCTGGGGAATAGGAAGAGAAATTGTTAGGAACATGGCAGTCAGCAGCTGGAAGTAAGGTCTGCCTGCATTCATGGACAGATCATGGCTGGTATGACAGCCAGGCAACAGAGATTCTGGAAGGGTCTTGGCAGGGGTAGATTGTGCTACTCCCCTTCCTCATACTCTGTGACAGAAAGGGGAATGGAGCATGTGAAGAACTGAGCACAGTTTTCAGGAGCAAATCCTCTCTGAAGTGAGCCTCGAGCTTGCCATCTGCCCCAACTTCATCTCTCTCCTCCAGCCCCCACTGCTCTGTTCAACCTTCTTCCTTCTGTATCTTGATTTGACCCATTCTTCCCTGGCAGAGGAAAATCCACTAGAAAAAGTCATAGCACTCCAGGACTTTCTGGTCTTCCAGGCTTCTTAGCTGCTGCACTTTTCCCTGCTGCTCACAACCAGCCCATCCCTCTGTCCTGCTCACCTTTCTCATATCATATGGCTTCATGCCACAGCACACAGGGGCATATTTCTCCTGCCAGAAGCCTGCATTTTAGGGTGGAAGGGTGAGCTGGCACCTCTGCTTGGCCTAGGGCACAAAAGCTCTTGCAAACAATATAAGGAGCTTAGGAAATGGTCGTGGCCAAGTTCCCGGTTCCCTTCTGCACAGTGAGGCAATTGTGAAAATCTGTAGCTCAGCACAGCATGGGATGGTGTCCCAGTGTTGTCCAAAAGTACTCTCTCCAAGACAATGTGCAGAGAGGATGTGAGGAAGAGGCCATTCCAGGACTCACTTGACTCAAAAGGAACAGAATTGCTTGTCACAGCAGCACAGAACCCTTCAGCCAAGTTGGTGTGGATGAAGGATTCACAGCATATTAGAGCAGAGAAGTGGAATCTTCTCCGGATTGAACCTACAAGGAGCTGATCTCCTAAGCCATGAACCAAAATTATAGAATAAAATCAGATCTCTAGGAGTCATCTGCCCAGCATGTCTAGAGATTACAACACTGTGCTGAAGGTCCATCTCCTGCAGCCCTCATTATGTGTGCAATATAGCAAAGGGTAAATCCTAGCTCTGGAACTTTGTGAGACTTCTCACTTCAAGTGAAGCAGAAACTGGCTCTTGATAGGTGATTCAATGTCCCTCCAACACCAAAGCCATAGAAATGAAAAGGAGCTCTTCTGCATTTGAAGAGTATTCAAAGGGAAGAGGAGTTTTCTTGGACACTGGGATGAAGACACAAAAAGGTATTGCCAGAACATTGACCTGCAGCACCCGTTGTATTGCAAGGTGCTAAGACGGGACACAGCCGCCACCTCAGTGCCCCCCAGCAGACATACCCTGCAGTAAATTACAGGGTTATATTGGCTTCACAAATGGCACTGTGGTGGCAACCCCCACATTCCAAAATCATCACACACCCAGGCTCCAGCTGTGCCCATCCTGCCCACCTCACAAGAAGCGTTTTGAGCCAAATACTTTACATGAAGTCCACAGCATCTGCCACAGAAATTGTCATAGTAACGCTGCGTTTTCTGCAGCTTGGTATACGATGCAGCAGGCACCAGGTGGCGATATCATTACAAGATTAGCTGCGACATTACAAAATCATGTTGTAGTAGAAGTGTTAAAACTGTTACCTAGACACTGTCATAGACCATTATTGATCCAAAATGAAAATTTTATCACTCTCTAGCAAGTGCCTGATTTGTCCTGCGCTGACTTTCTGATCCTCTGCAACAGGATAGGTTTGCCTTTTATAAGACCAAAAGGGAGCTCATGTCGGTGTGGGATAACTGACAGATTTCAGCAGGAATTTCTGGGACAGACTCTGAGTGGGTTTGCTCGTGGTTCTGTATGCACAACCACATGTGTGTTTCAAAGAGTCAGAATAACTCGTGAATGGGCAGAATGAACTCCTGCCCTGCTCGTGGAAATGGGAGGCACTGTGCACCGTTGCACTTGGCAAAAAATTCCCCACTGGGGTAGAAAGGGGGGAAAAGGAGTGGGTGGGACAGTCATGTAAGGGCTGACTAAGTGAACAAATGCTCACTTAGTGGAACAAGGAGAAGAAAGTAACAAGACAGTAAGGAACATCCCCAGCTTGCTGGCTGGAATAGCTGGCACCAAGCACTCAGACCTGCAGCACTAATGGGCTCTCCAAGTCAGGATCAGGAGCAAACAGACCTCAAGTCTGTTTGTCCTCTCATCAGGACTAGCAGATTAAAGTCAGCAGAGCTATTCTGACATACATTCCCATATCTGGATGCCAGATGGGAAATAAGTAACACATTTTTAAGAGTGAGAGTGACTAACCACTGGAACAGACCCACAGGGGAAGCAGCAAATTCTCTGTTTCTGAGCCCAAACTGGATGCCTGCTTAGTGCAGGCTGTGTTTTAGGGAGACACACAAAGCTCATTGTGAGGACAGCAGTCTAAGGTCTGTGATTAGAGAACATACTATTCAATCTGGCTCTGAATTTTATTAGTCTGTAGCAGTCCAGAGTATATAAGAGGAGAACTGGGCCCTGCATTGTTTCCCAAGAGGGTGCATGGTCCAAGCTTCTGGTGTACTCACAATGCAGGATTCAGAGTTCATTTTTTCATAACTCATCTACTGGTATAATCATATAATTTGATATTCACATTAGCACATCTGAACTGGTTATAATAGAAGTAAATTATCTTCCTACTTTTTGGAATGAGTACCTTTGCTCTGTGTTGTGATTTTGGAAAAGCAGGATATACCCCAACTCTTCTGTTTTACTCTTGCATTTCTGCTGGTCAGTCCCACTTAAGATTCCAGACGAATTTCAGGAGATGGGTAAAGGCTGTTGAGGTAGAATTGGCCTCTCTCTACAATAAAGTACAATATTGAAAGTTCAAAATATACAATATCAAAGATCTATTTGCACATCGGTTCTCACAGAAGGCAAAGCCTGTGAGGTAGTTAAAAAACATTTCATATCAAAAAGATATATAATTCTGTCCAAACAACTAATACAGTTTGAAAATGTTTGTCTATGTGTCCTCACATATATTTCCCTTTAATGAAGTGTGGTACAAAAATATGCAACAAAGATGGGTCCATGCTTCTGTAACTGGCTGGAAAACTGATTCAGGAAACTTCATCAGCTGAGTTTTGTAAAAAGTTCTGGATGAACTAGCTTTTGATAAATGAGATAAATTTTGCTTACACTTTCATTTCCTTTTAGCAACAATGGACATGCCACCAACCATAACATTTTGCACTGGTTCAATTAATACTGACGGTCTGGTGAATGAAAAGGCAAGATATAATATCTCTAAACTGTGACATTTTATTCTTGGTATTTCATTATTATTCATTCAGTATTCACTGCAAGGCATCTCATCTTGATTAATGCAGTGGATATTCAGGTAGATTTCCCTTTTCTTCAATTAAAACTGTGTTATAATTCACAATTGGCATAACTAATTGAAATAATGCTTCCTTTTTCAACCACATAATCTATTCATTACAAAAGGAGGTAGCAGTCTTATTTTCTGCTCATTAGGAAGTTGCATGAAAAGAATAGACCAGAACTCTGGTTTGTTGCAGGTAGGGACACGAAAGAACCACACTCACTCAGGTTTAGAAGTAAGCAAAAAAAAAAAAAAGAAGTTTATTATTATTTGTGATTTCAATAAAATTTGAAGTCTAGTTAAAAATTAGTAGATAAAAAGAACACTTTTCTGACCCTAGTGGTCAGTTCACCAGTCTATCAGAGACTGGAATAAAAACAATTTACTTGTTTATGTTACATTCGTAAGACACTCTACTAAAAATATGTAAACAGTCATCAGAAGGCTAAAAAATCAAAACAACACTGGTTCTCAAAATAAAAGAGATTAAAAGCTTATTTTCTTCTGCCATTTAAACGTATAGATGGAGGTGAATATTTGTGAATTTCGCATCCACACATGTGCCCATCTCCATCTCTGAGCATCACTGCACATAAAAAAAAGAAGTTCAGAAAGGAATGATCCAGAGCAGTCCCAAGACACCTTACTGAACTGTATGCAGGAGAACACAGCACTTTGTGTCTGTCCATCCACAAGCTCCATTTCCAGTCACCATGACATTCTGCCCCTCATGTAAAACAACTGAAGCCATTTGGGATCTCAGCTGCCTTCCACCTTCAGCATAAAAGACGACTTCTTTACTGCTCCCAGGCAGATAAGCCTGAATCCCCAAAGGTCTGACTGCACTAGAACAGGCCAAAATGTTTCTCTCTGTCCCCCAGGACCCAGCCTGTCACTACTGGTGTTCAGAAAAAGCTAACTCCTTCCAAACCTCCCCTTTGGGTCCCAAGTGCTTCTTTTCAAATTTTGAGATCAGAAAAAGATCTACATAATTGATGTCATTCTGGGATTAAATCATGTGCGACGGTCAATCTGGTGAATGAGTGTACTTTTGGTCTCTATTTCACATAGTGCTGCAGAAAGAGGACTCTTCTGTTCTCAGAATTTCTACTCTTGCCTGCACATTTGCAGTCTCTTGGGTCATTGCCCCTTTTTTTGAACAGTGTGGTTTTTCCTACTTCAAACAATAAACTAAGCTAAGCACTTCCTCATAGTACTCTTCTAGTTTTACCATCTCCTTTCTTTACATTGAACAGGATTTTAAAACTTTACTCCACACCCATTTTTGACACAATGTTGCACTGCACCGAAGTTAAAAGGTACAGTTTCTGGGGTAGGCAGATATTCATTCTCCTTTCAGTTACTGGTGTGCTTTGTAAAGCACAAACAACAGACAGCTATTTCAGCAGAGCCCCGACTAAGCTGTGTTTTCCTGGAAAGATATATTACCAAGCAGTAACAAACACAGCTGTTTGTTTTTTGTTTTGGGTCAGGTGGTAGGAGATATGAAATTAATTCAATCTCTGAGATTCAAATCATGAATGAACATAAATAATATGAAAATCTACCACTTAGGAAATTACAGTATATGTTCATTTTTTCACTGCCTCTCTTTTAGGAACAAATCCTACTTGCTATTACACTGGTGTAAGTTCACAGCAATAGCACTGGTGGTGGTCTTGCACTGAAGTATAGCCTTGTATATCAAATTAGGGGATGGTCTTCCATCTGAAGGTAAAAGGCATTGTATGAAAAATGCTGATTACTTATTAACAGTGGAGTGTTGCAGGGTCACTACCAGCTGAGCTAATATGTATTTTCAAATTCTTTTGGATCACTTGCTAACAAAGCTTTTAAATATATTTTAAGATACAAGTTAAAAATGGAAATCCTGAAGAAAACGTGTTAGTTTTTAGTATTTCTCACCACTACCCTGAGAAATTTCTTCAAAATCCAAGAGAAAAGCATTGTCCTGCTCTGCATCCCCTCCCTAGGTGCATGGCTATGGGCTAGCCAGCTGTGTGATCTCTTGGACAAACCTCTGGCCCAAGGATCCCAGCAGCCAGACCATACTGCCCCCCTGCCATGACCTCACTTGGTGGTCTCTCCATCCTGCCTCCTGTGCCTGACTTAAACTTCAAGCCAGGAAAGTACCACTTTTTGGGGCAGTCTTGAAAATAAATCTCGTGAGGGACTGAGTGAAGCCTGTGTACACTGGCCTGGGGCTGGTGAGTGTACACTTTTGGGGCATGGTCTGTTAGCCAGGGCTGGTCCCCAGGAGCCATGGCCAAACTCTAGCTATGCTGGCAGAGCCCCTTAGATACCCATCATACAAGGACTAAAGAAGTTTCTCTTCTTCTTGAACTTCTTAATCTTCCCTTGAACACAACAGCCATCACTTACAGATTTTCCCCACTGGTGTAGTAGAGATAAGCTGGGTTCAGAGCCCTAAGTAGGGCTTTGACTACCAGCATCCATGGACCCCAGGACCATCAAGCAAAGGTGTGTGTGGTGGGACAGTGACACAGTTAATGCACAGTCAACCTCTCCAGTGCAGCAGCAGCTGCTTCACTTGAGACTCAAATCTGCTGCTCTTTAGCTGACAAATCAATCTCTCATACAGATCGAGTTGTTTGTTAAAGAGGTTGCTTTATGCTACAAAAAACTCATTTCAATAAGCAAATCCTCCTCCTTGTTCTCTGTTCCCCTTCTACCTTGTCCTATCTTCACACCTTTGGTTCCTTATCTGAGATTGGCACCTAAGTTATTCCCTGTGAGGATGTAAGGGGGCCTTTTTCCCTCTGTAATTTATTTTTTTCCATTTTGCAGCTGCCCTTGCCATTTTATAGACAAGTTCCCAGGTCCAAAAGAACAGTGCATGACTGCTGTGGGTGTTATGTGAATGGAAATTATGTGGTTTGGACTTTCACATGAGAATTCCAGAAGGAGGCAAAATGTAGCAAATAACCTTCATAAATAATTTTAAACAAAGCTCAGGAAATGCCATCATAATTTAGCTCTCAATATCTAAAAAAGAAGTTCACACTGTTATAAGACTCCTGTTAAGTAAGTATGTTTGCTTAAGATGTGATTGGAAAAATACTGTGTTACTGTTTGCATTTTCCATTTTGTATCTCCTGTCCAGGCACAGTTTACTTAAATTAATTAATTTGCACTCTGCAGTATTTCGTCATCCAAAAACAGTCCCTCTGGGGCTACAGAGTAAATGGCGGGAGGGAGATAGGCACAAACGAAAACGTCTGGGGAAGGCTGGAGCGAAAAGCTGGTGACATCTATGGAGCTGTAGAGTTATTGCAGTTTCCTTTGCCCTCCCCTTTCCTCAGTCATTTGGGATAGGAAACAATCCTTTACCGAGCGTGGGATTCCACACTCAAAAGGCCAGTCTGCTTATCTGTTGTCCTGTCCTGCCTCACAAATTTTTTTATGTCGCTACAAAATCCTGCAAAAGGAGATTACTCTTTTTTAAGGGATGCTCTTTACAGATGGAGCCAGACAGAAAAGAACCTGGTTTGTTTAGTACAAGACAGTGATGAGTACTGGTTAGGGCGGAGATACTTTCTCTACTGTAAAATACCAGTTTTAGTAATCAACTTTATGGAAACAAAATTAATTTCACCAACTAGAGATACAGTTTCAGGACAGCAGTAGATGTCTTGTTACACTCACCTTTGACATCCAAAGACAAGCTGAAATGAGATTTGAAAACAAAACCAACAACATTTAGAGCTCAAGAGTAAGGTTTAGGCATTTCTGATAATTTCCCTTACTGATCTGCCTCTAGGCTTAGAGGTAGGATAGTAGATGAGATGGGTTTGAGCCATTTTGTGAGCATATGCAGTTACAAAATTCTCTCTTACATCATTGGTTTTATATAAGGAAAATAGCTGTCTACAGTCATGACTTTTTACTTGCATTTCTCTCAAGTAAGTTTTATACTGTTCAATAAAAGCTCACCTGTCTTCATAAAAAGGTAAATTTTACTTATTTAGCATATAAAAGCAAAAACGGCACAACTCACGTTAATTTCAAGGTATTAGAAATAATTTAGTTACCTACTTATACCTAATTTTACTTCTGTGTTTCTTGTTTAGCTGCCCCAAGAGGGCTCGGGTTCCAAAACATTTATTTAGTGAGAAATTACTTCAGTCTGGTGCTCTGATACAAGACAGAGAGTAAAAATATTATCATCCTTTTTTCTTACCAGAAGGAACTGAGAGACGTGGTAATTTGCTCATACACTCCAAAGGTCTGTGTCAGAGATAGAATTTTAATCTGGATCTCCCGAGTCTCTTGCAGTGCCAGTTCTGGTGTCTCAGTGAAGGCAGCCTTGAATTTCTGTCACATTTCTGAAGGCAGAGGGCCTCACACAGGCATCCTTCAGCTCCCATACATGACTGCAATGCCTCCGAGAGTTGCTCTGAGTGACAGGAGGCGTTTTCCTTCCCTGCGGGCAAGATAAGTGTGTTCATTATTTTTTCAACCTGCATTTTGGAAGGTTACTTATGCAGGCTTAGAAGTTCACATGTGACTCTTCTCTGCCAGTACTCAAGAGTCATGGTCCCTGCTGCTGAATATTTCCACTGCTCTTTTGATCCACAGCTTTGAAGAGAGATCTATCAAAGAAGAGGGGGAACTGCCACAGCTGTCTTTTCTATAAGTATTTATTTATGCTTATAAAGCCAGATGGGAAAGGTGCCCATCCTGTGCTCTAGGCACTCCTGATGATTATTTAAAACCACAGTATAACTGAAAGACAAAACCAGTAGACCCACACAGCAGTAACCCTTGCTTAGAGCCTACATCAAAACTGAGAGAGAAAAATAAAAGAGAGAGAATATCCAGGCCTCTGGGATGAAAAAACGCCCCATGCATTGAGAAGCAGCCATGTTTCTAAACACCCTAGAATTTTCCAACTCCTCCAATCACAAGAGATTGGGGAATTCTGCAAAAAATGAGGTAGAAGTACCCAGATCAAGCAGTCTGACCATAACAGAGCAGGTCCCAAAAACATCCAGGTTTATCTATGCCAATTAAAACAAAACAAAACACTAATTTTTCTTGATGACTGAAGAGCTTCTCAAAACTTCTGACCTGGACGGAACTTGTTCTTCAATGGTCACACATATCAATAACTCCATATAAAAATCCCCCACTGGCTCTCTCTTGCTCATGCTCCTAAACATACCATGGATAAAATACAGCAACTTTACAGTTTCCTCTCTGATCCAGTACAACAGCACTCAAACACAGAATGCAATCATACACTTTAATGTCACTGGGAGAAAAAAAAAAAAACCAACAACAACAACAACAACAACAAACAACAACCAAAAGTGAAACCAACAAAAAAAAGTATTGACAAATGCCTTTCCCCCACCTCCCTCTCCGTCTGGGTCTTTTCTAATAATTCAGTGCCATATTCACTGGAAGTTGTTGTTTTCTCCCAGGAGGTGACAGCTGCCTTGAGAGATCATTCCTGAAGTACCCTAAGTGGCTTTCAGAGCCAGAGGTGACATTTAGATGCAGGCAGAACAAACACAGGTTTAGAACACCCCATTGGAGGGGCAGCTGAGAGCTCAGAGTGCCTCAGGACACAGAATTACAGCCCACTCAGACAGGAGGTAGGAACCAAGAACTAATTTTCAAATATCCCAGTGAAATCCCAGACATTCCTGCTGCAATTCTTTGCCTTCCTGCAAAGAAGTTGAAGTGGCAGCCAAAAACTAACCTTATACTGCAAGAAAATATGTTATTACTTTTTTTTCAAAAATCATCCTCTGGTTCATATTTTCCTTAGATGTTAGTTTTCTAGAAGGTCCAGGCTGGTTTCTGTAGTTCTGGTATCTCTTAGCAAGTTTTTTGAAAAGCCTCTGCATTTGACATGTTGGAAAATATTTGGACAGCATGAAGGTTCACTGAATTTACTCTTATTAGACCTATTTAAACATCTCTAAACTGATGACCAAATGCCCCTTGGGATGGGGGCAGTTTGCTAAAGTCATTGACTTTGCTTTTAAAAGGCATTTTCCAGATAAAAATATAGCCTGTCTTCAGGCATCATGAACCAGTTGGCCTGTGACAGAACCACAGGATTCTGAAATTTTGTTAGCTATTTTTTCCCTCACGAGGTACAAACCATTTCACCCCAGCCAGGTTTCTAAACTCATATTAGCAGTGTTCTTGTATATCTTGCATTCTTCCCATTTGTCCTGCCACATGCTCTGTTGGATTTCTCCCTGACACCACTATCATGAATGCGGTAGATGAAGGGATTGCTTCAGTCTTGTGATGCCAAGAACCCTGGTCTTTGCTTCTTCTTACCACTAAACTTCACATTTTTGAGTGAAACTGGAATGGTTCTGAGTCACATGAATGCTAACTTGTGCCTGTGAACTTCAGTACCACTGCCTTCTGCTTTTTCAGGTCAATCCCAGCTGAATTCTCCTGTTAATTCTGAATGCACACAAGGTAGGGCAACCAACAGTGTGCCCTGGGACTCACCTGGCCCTAGACAATTTAGGGAGACCCAGTGTATTGGCATGACAATCACTAATTACTCAGGTGACACAGAGACAAGTCAAAACCAGAGATAAGTCGAACTGAATTCAAATAAAAAACCAAAAGATCAGGAAACATAATAGAGCAAATTCACTTTGGGAATACAGAAATATCTGAGGCCTCCATTTCTTAATCAGCACTTATTGTAACTTTTCAACCCACAGAAAGGAAAGCATGTCAATACTACCATGTGTGCTGGGTTTGCATTAATTGATTTGTGGGCAAGTGGGGAAAATTTTGGCCCAGTTCCTGATAAACACAAATTTTCAAATACCAGATTTTCACACGGGAAAAAATATTTACATTTCTTTTCTCTTTAACTGCAGAGTGGGAAAGAATCCTAGCCATAAACATATGAACCTCCAGATTACTTCTGCTTTTAGATGGAGGGATGGAGGCACAAAGCGACTGAGCTCTGACAGATCCAAGGACACAAAACCCTAGTAGATCACCCCAAATTACTCTCAGGAGCCAGGAATTCTGACTCTTTGTCCACTGCTGTAATGACTAAATAATGATGCCAGCCATGATAAAACCATATAAGAGGAGAAGGTGGGCGTTAGAACACCTGCAATTAGCAACAACTAGGCTAATCTTATGTAGTCTGTGTAATCCAAACATTTAGAAAAAGACTTTTTCCAACCCACAGAGGAAAATTCTATCACTCTGTACTCCTACAATGCATTGTACTACATTCCTTGTTAAAACAGTATCAACAGTTTGTGTAACACTCTTTACTAACATATTCTTAAACTGGAAATAGGAAGTGAGTAATAACACAAGCAACACATCTCCTGTGTTACTTTTGTGTGTGTTTGCAATGTATTAGTCAGGTGTGCCACTGCTCTGAATCAACAAGAGAGACACCAGGTCACTTGAGTGCTGGTGACATTAAACTGAAACCAAAGGTCACCCTTTTGTTTCTCTCCTGCTCTTGGGGGCATTGCATCAATAAATATAGACAGGACTTCCACACTGTAAGAGTTAATGTCCACAGAATTGACATTTAAATGAAGAGATTGAAATACTGTAAATTTAACAAGCAAAATGGATCTCAGATAGAATTGACTTTGGGTCTAGTCACGCCTCAGTGTGGCTTTAGGCAAGTCTCTCACCATCACATTGCAATGGAAACTGGAAGGGATCTTTCAGCTGATACTTTGGCAAATGAACAGGAACTTATTCTTAACTCTTTTGTTTCCTAATCATTGAACTGTTCCAATAGCTATTTGCATTCAAACAGCTCTAGGCATTAACATGAAGAACACAGAAATAGAAAAATCAGACTTGAAGCCTTTTAAGACTTAGTCAGTTCTGGATATATGTAGATGCAACTTGCACCAGTTTCAAAAGGAATTGCCCTGGCTTATGCCGTGGACGAGTGTGACCTTTGAGCATGTTTGTTTTGTATACTAACTCAAATATATGCAGGTATGAGCTCAGAATAGCCCCTTTGAAGTTAGGTCTGGAGCAAGAGGTTAAGGAGGCAGTAAGGCAGCTTTGTCCACAGCCATACCATTTAAATAAATTACAAAAGCTCAAAGTAAAGTAATCTCTGAAGAATTTAAGAAAGAAACTTAAGCACTTAATAGTTTTGACCTATCATTTCAGTTTAGAAGGAATTTTCCTGTTGCTTCAGTTAATATTCTGATATATTATTTTGCTGATACATTGCTGATATATTTGAATCCTCAATGACACTAATACACAAAATAGTACTTCAGTCTCATCACACAGTGTCCCATCTTGACCCTCCAGACCAGGAATGAGAGTGTGTCCTCAGGCTGTGAGGCCTTTTTCTCCCCTCATATCCCATCCACTCTACTCTCAGTGAAGTCCCAGTGCCTAGGGCCCTCTCTGGTGAAGCCTGACAGCCCAGTGATTCACAATGATTCACTCCTGGCCATTTATCTAAGTCTTCCTAGGAATCAGGTGGCACTACAGGAAAGTCAAGCTACATCCCCAGAGACAGTCTGCAACTTGTCCTTTGACAACTGCAGCCAGAGGGAGACTTCTAATCGTTACAAGGTACAGTGCTGACATGAATCCCTCCCTTTTCTCCTACAGTTCCAAACCATCAGGTGTGCATTAACAAGCCAAGTCATACCAAAACCATTCTCAACAGCCCACTTTCAATTAACCTTCATTTCCCTGACAAAGCAGCACTTTGCAACAGGCGCTAATGACCAGGGCTCACTATTCCAAGCTTGGCTATTGCTTTGTTCTGGTGATGTTATTTTATATAGGAAATAGATGAAAAGATGAAATGTAACTCCCTCACTCCCTCCACAGTTGGATGGGGGAGAGAATCAGAACGGTAAAAGTGGGAAAACTCATGGGTTGAGATAAAGACAGTTTTATAGGTAAAGCAAAATGGATTCCCCCCTTCCCAAGGGCAGGCAGGTGTTCAACCATGCCCAGCACAGGCAGGCTCCGTCACACGTCACACGTAAGTGTGACTAGGGAAGGCAAATGTCATCACTCCAAACATCCCCCCTTCCACCTTCTTGCCCAGCTTTATAACTGAGCCTGATGCCAGATGGTGAGGAATGTCCCTCTGGGCAGCTGGGATCAGCTGTCCTGACTGTGTCCCTCCCAATTTCTTGTGCTCTCCCAGCCTCCCCACTGATGGAGGGGGTTGAGAGGCAGAAAAGGCCTTGTCTCTGTGTAAGCCCTGCTCAGCAATAATGAAAACATCCCTGTATTTCCAGCACTGTTTCCAGCACAAATCCAAAACACAGCCCCATATCGACTACTGTGAAGAAAATTAACTCTAGCCCAGTCAAAACCAGCACAACCAGCAATTCTCAGAGCTTGGAGCAAGTACGCTTGGTTTCTTTAATAATACTCCTTTGCTTCTTGCCTCCTCCTACTCAGGCCTGTGACAGTCCGCCCCTGCTCCATTTTAAGAAGATAAAGCTACAGAGTATGGATAAAGATGCAGGGTAAGGATATAGATGTTATATCACTATATGTAGTGATACAACAGTTGGCCACAGGTAAATAATATCTTTTTTATCTTAAGATGAAGCTCTCTCTCTACAGCTGAAGTTTGGATGACCTTTCCGTTTCTCTTGCTGAATTCCATGCTCAAGTGCCATATGGATCCCATGTCAGCTACTCCTACTGTGAGTGTCACATGCACCAACTGGTGTGCTTTCCCAAGCACTGGATAATGAGAATGGCTTATTTCTTTCACATGTGGTTAACACAAAAAGTTAAAATCCTTTGTTTCTTGCAGTAGATAAACTTCAACAGTGTTCGTATGATGCACGTAGAGAGGTAATAAATAGCATGGCACACAGGGCTGTTAAACAATAGCAATAAGGCTCTTCTTGCTTAGTTTTTTTCATTGTCGTTCTTGATTATTGATACTTTTCCAATTGAGAAAATCTGATTCATAAGCTCCCATATGTCACAGCTTGGAGTAACTTCTGAGCAGTGCCTGGTGAACTGGCTTTGTCACAACAGGCAGAACGAAAGGGCGCTGCTGCTGGCAGTTCAGTAGAGCTAAGTGACAACGAGACTGGGAACGAATACCAACTAGAAGAATTCAAAGAAAAAGCTTGACAACAGCTTCAGGTGCCAGACAAAGCCGTCTTGCCGAGCATATGCCAACTTCTGATGACTACACACAATATGTAGGTCCTTGGTTGCTTAATCAAGTTATTTACAGCAAAAGGATATATATCTTGTCTTTATGTTACCTGCTGTGATGTATAAATTAAAATTCCTAGCTGGTTATATGCCCCGAAACCTAATTAAACCACAGACCAATCTTGTCTTTTACCAATATACTAAAGGTGTTTTTTAAGACATGAAGATACTATTAAAACACAAAGAATTATTTTCTGTGGTGGTGATCTCATAAAATACAATACTGAAATTATCTCTGCTCAGGGTATTGATCATAAGGCCCTAATCAATTTGATTTCCCTGGTTCAGTATTTTAGCCTGCCATCCCTCAAAGTCCCCATTTTTCCTATAAATCCTTTACATCTCTCTATGTACAACCATAATGGCTGCTATATACTGGCAATGAATCAACATCAGTAGCAAAAGATGTTTATCACAGACACATGGAAAACTTAGGAAGCATCACAGAAATTATCACTTTATGAACGAATTATCTGAATTCCCATATTTTTAAATATTTTTGACCTTGGTAGGACTATTTCAAGACAGAAGATACTTTCTATGGAACATTTTTCTATGGTACTCTTGGACCAAAAGTACTTGTTTGCAGTTTTGGATGATTTTGGACATAAATTTTCTCTCTTCTTGATCAAGAGGACTATTAAATCAGACAGATAAACAGGTAAAAATCTTTAGCCATACCCAGCTAGAGAGATTCCAGCTATCTCAAGTGTCTGTCAGTGCTGCTTAGCAGCAAGGCATGCTGTGAAAGGCTTGTTTACTAATATTTGCAAGACTACAACAGATGTACAAAATGAGCTAGGCTACAGTGAACATTAAGAAAGGGCAGCTGATTGTTTAATCTAGAGAGAGGGAATTTGCTAGAAACACCACTAGCTGTTTGCTGGCAAAATGGAAATTTTTATAGTCAAGAGGAATATTCTCTATAGCATCATCCCTTCCTTTCAGATTTGTTCTTTTTTGCCCAAAAAAATCGCTGAAGCTGAAGTATGGATTTTTGTGTATGGGAAGGTCTGGCTGGTGGTTGCTGTTGGTTTACCAAAACTTTTGTGATTTGACTATTCGTATGTAAAATATGCAACAGCAAGAAGGAAAAATGCACTCAGAGACAATGTTTTGAATGCTAGATATGGGCAGGAGAGATCCTGCAGAGAGATGAAATCAATCTAGGGGTAAGTGGGGTATTTTAATGCTTCAGGAAGCTCAACATGTATTAAAGGGAAACATTTTAGAATTGACTGTACACATCTCATTGGTTTCTTCATGGTTAGGTTTACACAGCAGCCATTAGTCCTTTTTCTTACTGGCTAATACAACAAATTTTCATGGCTGTGAGTATATACACATATAAATATATATATATGAGATACTTCTCAATTCAGATTGCATCTAAAATCCAGCTCCTGTAGTTTCACGCTTCTGTAAGTCTCACCTGTTTCGTTATGACCCTGTTCAGTTGGTATAGAAAACTACGACCCTGGCCTCAAAAATTTACTTTCCAATTTAGAAAAAGATACTTTAATCAGTGATAACAGGCATCAGGGGAAAGAGGAAGAACAATATAGGTGATAAGATCAGGCAATTACAGAAGTTAACAAAATTATTTTGATTTTAGAATTTCCCCATCAAATCTTAACATCTAATACTTTGTTAATAGTTTTTAATAACCATTTCAAAAATCAGCCTTGCCCAAATGAGCAGTCCTGAACTCTCAAGAGTGCCAGAAAGTGATTTTGAAGTTTTAAATACACTGCATTTGTGGATTCTGTCTCAAACTACCTCCCAGGACCTGACACCAACAATGCACAGAACACCCAGTGAGTTCTGTAAACAGTCTTAAGTTGAGCAGCCACCTAATACCAGAAGTCCCACAAACATCAGCTGCTTTTGAAAGTCTGTGCATTGTCTATTTTAGTTCCTTTTTTTCGATTCCAGCATACAGTGATCTAAAGCTCTTTCACGTTTCATTATCAGACTATTTTCAAAACCATACATTTTCACAGTGTTAGAGCTCTTGTACTCTCCTGCAATGAAGGTCTCTCATGCTGCAGGTATAGAGGTCTGCAGGCCTGATCCCCTGAAAACATCCTGCCATCAGTATACTTTTTGTCCTCAAACAAGGAATAGCAAGCTGCCATTCTGCTTTCCTCTGAGCCATATGCTTCAGCATCTTGAAAGCATACAAGCCAAGACTTCCTTTGCTTAGCTTGAACCTCTGAAATGAGATAACCTCACAGTCTCAATCTTATGCTTTTGTTTTTTTTATTTCTGACTTTTGTGCAAATTGAGGTTTATAACTCAAGCATAAATTATGCTCCCAAAGTTTTGAATCTGACTATGTTAACCTTCTGCAGTGTGCATTTATCAAAATAGCTGCTGGTGACAAAGCTGAGAGGGGAAACCCCAGGACATGCACCATATGGTGATAGGGACAGCAACAGCAACAGTAAGAAATAGTAATTACTAAATAAAACAATCCTTCATGGTTTCAAAATGGCTTTTCCAGGAAGTATTAATACCTCCAGGTTAATTCTTCCTTGTGACTACTTGGTTCTCAATAAACACATCTCTTTCTCAACTTTGGGAAAAGTTTTTTTTTTTGGTTGGGTTTTTTTTTTCCTCCTTCTGCCTTTTTTTAACATTTGAAATGTAAGTAGTATTATAGTAACCATGGCATCCTGATGACATAATGGTTACCATGAGAACAAAGCTGAAATAGTGTCATTAGAGCCCCTTCTCTCTGCTGTGTGTTGAGTTTTATATTTAATAGAGATGGCCAAACTGCTGCCACCCAGCCTGGCCAATTCTATCTGACTTCATGGTTTCAAAGCTCATAAAAGCAGAGCTGCCCTGTGCTGTTTACTGCCTTCTGCCTTGGTGCAGTTAGTTTTGCTTCAGGGCAGCTGAGCCACCAGCTTATAAGCCAGGTCTGCATAGCAGCAGGTAAGAGGATAACTGCTGTAACAGATTCCCTCAGGACAGTGGCATTTGTCATGTCCCTTGTGCATCCTCCAGTATAGCCCTTGACCATGAGTAAAATGGTGGTTCTTGGTCTCCACATGCCGGACAAACCAGATTTTAAATATTTTTTTGACCTAACTGGCTGGAATATTTCTCTGCTAGCCTGTACAGGGTCTCTCAGTGCATGATTGCCTGTGGTCCAGTCCTGCAATTACCTCTGCACCCACAAAGGAATCCACTGGCCGCTGCCAAAATGCTGTACCCAGGGGGCAGCTACAGCTTCAGACAAGCAAAAGTTATTCCCAGCTAGTTTCCTCAGAGAGGATCCTCTCTTTTACTGCAAGAACCACTGGACACGACTCACTGCATATTGTTTGTTCATTTTGCTATCTATGTTTCCCAAATGCTATTTTAAGTTGCATTTCTCCCTTATGCTCCTACCAAGTTTACTGCATGAAAACAACCCTCTGGTTTTCATTTCATATTTAACCAAAACAAATGTGGCGTGGCTCTGTTCACTTCAGTAAAGCTATCTAGATTTGTATTCTGCATACAGATATAAGAAAGTTGGTCAGAGGAAAAGACATGGAAGGTACTAAAAAACAAAGGGGCCAATGAAGCAGCATTTCATACAAAGCTCCCTGCATTCTGCCTGTGCTTCCACACCAACCCAATTCACTTCCTGCAGATGGTTCACATGCATTTTCTTCCTCCTCTAACCAGAAACCACTGCACAGACTCTTCCCTAAGATTCTGGCCATAACCTGTTCTGGTTGAACAGCTCCGTCATCCATTTCTCATAGAAGTGATGCTCCAGACCCTTAACCGTCTTTGTAACCCTCCACTGGACCCACTCCAGGAGCTCCATGTCTCTCTTGTGCTGAGGAGCCCAGAGCTCAGCACACTACTCCAGGTGAGCCTTCACCAGGGCTGAGCATAGGGGCAGAATCACCTTCCTGACCTGCTGGCAATGCTCTTCCTAATGCCTCCCAGGACACAATTGGCCTTCTTGGCCACCAGGACAGACTGCTGGGTCATGGACTGCTTGTTGTCCAGCAGCACCCCCAGGTACTTCTCCACAGGGCTGCTTCCCAGCAGATCAGCCAAGGTCAAATTGGTCTCATGTCCAGCAGGTCAAACAGGAAATATACCCCAAAGTCATTTAGAAACCAGATGGATTAGATTTTTCAATGACTTTCTGGACCATGAAATCAAATGGACACAGACCAGTCAGAGTGACCTCAGTACCTGGCAAGATAATAGAACAGTTTATGCTGAGTGTCATCTTGCAACACCTACAGGATGGCCAGGGTATCAGGCCCTGCCAGCACGGGTATAGGAGAGGTAGGTCATGTTTGACCAACCTGATCTCCTTTTATGACCAGGTGACCCACCTGGTAGACGCAAGAAGGGCTGTGGATATTGACTATTTGGACTTCAGCAAGGCCTTTGACACTGTCTCCCAGAGCACACTCCTGGATAAGCTGGCAGCCCAGGACTTGGACAGGAGCACTCTTTGCTGGGTAAGGAACTGTCTGGATGGCCGAGCCCAGAGAGTGGTGGTGAATGGTGCTGTATCCAGCTGGCGGCCTGTCAACAGTGGTGTCCCTCAGGGGTCTGTGCTGGGACCAGTTCTGTTCAATATTTTTATTGATGACATGGATGAGGGTATTGAACCTTCTATTAGTAAATTTGTGGATGACACTAAGCTGGGAGTGTGTGTCAACCACTTGGAGGACAGGAGGGCTCTACAGAGGGATCTGGAATGTTTGGATCGATGGGCAGAGTCTAACAAAATGAAGTTAAATGAGTCCAAGTGCTGAGTCCTGCACTTTGGCCACAATAACCCCCTGCAGCTTTATAGGCTGGGGACAGTATGGCTGGACAGTGCCCAGGAGGAAAGGGACCTGGGGGTTCTGGTCAGCAGCCAGCTGAACATGAGCCAAGAGTGTGCTCAGGTGGACAAGAGGGCCAAAGGTATCCTGGCCTGTATCAGGAATGGTGTGGCCAGCAGGAGAAGGGAAGTCATTCTTCCCCTGTACTCAGCACTGGTCAGGCCACACCTTGAGTGCTGTGTCCAGTTCTGGGCCCCTCACTTTAGGAAGGACGTTGAGATGGTTGAACGTGTTCAGAGGAGGGCAACAAAGCTGGTGAAGGGATTAGAAAACAAGCCATATGAAGAACATCTGAGGGAGCTGGGGTTGTTTAACCGGGAGAAAAGGAGACTCAGAGGTGACCTTATCACTCTCTATAACTTCCTGAAGGGTGGTTGTAGACAGCTGGGGGTAGGTCTCTTTCTCCAGGCAGCAATGGACAGAACGAGAGGACACAGTCTTAAGTTGCGTCAAGGGAAATATAGATTTGATATTAGGAAGAAGTTCTTCACTGAAACAGTGATAAAATACTGGAATAGTCTGCCCGGGGATGTGGTGGAGACACCATCCCTGGATGTGTTTAAAAGGAAACTGGATGTGGCACTTGATACCATGACCTAGTTGAGGTGTTAGGGCTGGGTTGGACTCGATGATCTTGAAGGTCTCTTCCAACCTACACATTCTGTGATTCTGTGAACCCTTACCAGGATCCTTAACAGCTGCCTCAGACACAGTATAGTGCAAATACTTCACTCTAAGTAAAGTAAAACTTTTATACAAAATTCACCAATAGCTTCTGTTCTATAGCTGTATCAGTGGGTGCCCCAAAATTATTTGCATCTTCTGAAGGCTACTTCAAACCTGCCTCATCAGCTGTGCTTCGCTCAAAGTTCAACCCTGATCTCAGCTGTAATCCTGAGTCAGCAACCTCTGCCTGCCTAGCAGGGAGCTGCTGCCAGGGTCAACACTGAAGTCCCTGGCATGGCTGGAAATACATCCCGCTTACTGGTCACTGAGTCTCCCCTCTCTGCCCCGTGTCTGACAGTTGGCCTTACCACAATCTCAACCCTTAAACCCTTCCTAATTGTGTCAGGGTGACAAAACACCAGAGCAAACCCAGTTGCCATCATCCTAACTCAAGTACATCATGCCCTCATAGCTCGTCCATGTACCCAATCCCAAATTATGGTCCCTTTTTTTCTGACATAATTTTAACAGCAAGTAGGTGGTTGACCAGTTCCACCATGTTCTTTGCAGAGTACAGGGTACCCAAATTTTGTTATTCAAAATCAGTTCAGGCAGATCTGGGATGTTTTTCAGTGAAAAAAAATTGCAGAGAACTATGTGTGGTTTTAATGTCGTTCATCCTGCACTTTGGTATGCACAAGAAGCAAAATGTTTTCTCAGAGTCAAGCAGAGAAACCCTGCTGCCAGCCCCAAAACCCTGCAAAGCTACTGTGCACCCCATAGCAGTGAGCAATAGATGGCTGGTACAGTAGCTTGGAGCATTTGGGAATACGGAGGTCCACGGTCCACTGATTCCGTGGTCTACTGCAGTCTTCCTGAACCCTCAGATGAGGTCCCATCACAAGACGATTCCAGGTTTTCATAACACTGACTTTTGGAAGGGAAGAGGATACTGACCTAGTGCAGTAGTAACTGATGAGTTTAGATTTGCCTTACATCAAACTGACTCACCCTGCACTATACCAACTCACAATTCTCTCTTAATTGGGAGAATCACTAGGATAGTACTCACTGCCAGAATTCTGGGTCATAAAGTCATTCTCTGACTCAGTAGAAGGTTTACAACAGCTGTGGCAGTGATATGTACTGTAGGTGAGTCATGTTGAACTATTACCACAAACATAAGAATCTTATAAAACAAATATATAAAGGATTGTACTGCTTTATCTAAATTATAATGATACATTCATTGTTGTATAGCAAAAGATTTGACAATGCTATATTGTCCACTCAGTTTTCAGGAACTCACAATTTAAAAAATGAAGTTACTAAGACACTTCTCCCCAAAGAAATCAAAAGCGGCTTTTTTTTTTTTAAATTCAGAGGCTAAAATTTTAGTTGGTATAAATTTTCTGGCAGGCATTAAATTTGTGGAGGCATACTGGTTTAAAACCGCTCAGAATGTGATTCTAGATTCATGGGACAAAACCCCATGTTTATTGATTATGTAACTGCAAATGCAGATATGTCTGAAGTGCAGCATGCAATGTATGTACCAGCATATAACAAAATTTTCCCTGCATATTCAGAAGTAGAAAATGTTCTTTTCAATTTAAATTGTATGAAATTTAAATAAATAAATACTTTTGGGTGTTCAAATCAAGAATTCCAGTGAATAAAATCAAGAAAATACATAAAATATTAATTAAAGGAACTACTGATTTTCAGTGAATGGATGGTGAGGTAACCACTTACTTTGTAGGCCCCCACTACCTGAATATTTAATCCTTTGACCATGCAGTAAGGCTCCTTAAACTAACACCACAGACCAAACTCAACACTAGTCATGCCAAAGCACCGGGACACCCTCTGGCCTCCAGCCAGAGATTGTGAAGTGTGTGGTTTTGGGACAACTGATCTGAAGGAAAAAAAGATTACAGGGCTACCCCACAGTACCAACTAATCACTGGGAAAACCAAGTGGGCTTTAAATGAATTTCAGATTATTTCCTCCCTCCTATTACTTCTGGACAAGAGTCCTAGTCTGGGTTTTAGGTGCTGGGTTTTTACGAGTACAGAATGAATTGCCTTTGATGGAGCAAAGTGGGTTTATAGATGAGGACCTAACCAGTTGCTGTGGCATCTCTAAGGCCACAGTCGTGTCTCTGGCTTGAGAAGGCATCAACCTCCCACCTTCTGCCCTGTGGGAACAAACCCACCAAAGGCACCGCAGTGTCTCCAAGCGGCCTCTCAGCCCCCCCCGAGCAGGGACGCCGGGGGCGCCGCTGGCAGTCAGCGGCCGCCGGCTCCGCTCCCTCAGGAGCCCACAGCGGGCCGGGGGGCTTCCCACAGCGGGCCCGGGGCTCCCCGCCCGGCCGGGCCGCCCGGCCGAGCCCTCAGCCCCCGGGCATCGTTGCGGCAGCGGCTCCCGGGGGCCGGGCCCGCTGCTCCCGCCCGCTGCCTGGCTGTTTCATTCATGCTTTCTCCTTCGCCATCTCCCTCTCCGACTGAGGGGAAACGGGAGCGCGCGTGGGCGGCCGCTGGAAGGCTCCCTGTCAGTCAAGCGGCCGAGCTGAAAAGAAGGCGAGCGAGGGAGAAGGAGGCAGAACAGCTTTCCCGGGGGAGGGGGCGGCTGTTGTCGGCTGCCAGCCTCGCAGCCCTTCCCGGGGGCATCTGCAGAGACGGGGTGGGGGGAAGGCGGGAGCGGTGTTGCACCACAGACCTTCCTGCCTTTCGTCACCTGTCCCCCCCTCACAGAACGGCACCCAGCCGCCACGGGGGGGGCCGGCGGCCGCCCTGTCCGACGAGCCGGGCACAGGGTCCGTACCTCCGGCGCTGTGGGGGCTGCCCGTTCGTGTCTGCCGGGATAGCGGAGGGGGGGCGAGCCCGGTGGATGTCAGTGGTGGGGGTACGTGGGGCGGCGTGTCCCCCTCAGCTCTCCGCAGGACCGGGGAACTTCCTCAGGCTGGGGGACGCTCCGTAGAGCCGGCACCCACCGCAGCACGGCGGGCCGGCGACGGGGCTTTCGAGAGGAGGCTCGGGGCAAGTTGCACGGTTTCGGACGGGGGGGGGCGGCCCCGCAGCGGGCTGAGGTGGGCTGGCGCTCGGTACCGTCAGGGGAGGAGAGCGGAGCTCTGGTGCAGCGGAGCCGGGGGCTCGGCGGGGAAGAGCCCGCTACCCCCACCGCGCCGCAGCGCTGCCTTTGTGCTCCCTCCGCACCTGAGCGCCGGGCTGGGAGGGACGGCGCAGGTGGGGGCGGGCACGGCAGCAGCTGCGGCGCATCCCCGGAGCCGGGGCGGGGAGGTAAGGCGAGGCTGTGCCGTGCTGCGGCGGCCGCTCCCGGGGCTGCGGGGGGCGGCTGCACGCCGGGGGTGGCGGGCAGGGAACGTCCCTCTCTCGGCTTTTCCTGCAGCCGCTTCCCGTTTCGTCCTGCTGCGCGCAGAGAGATGCAACAGCGGCAGCCCGGTCCCGCGGGGAAGGACGGGGCTCGGAGGTGGGCGAGCGGCATAAGCCCGGCCGGTGCGCGGTGGGGCCGCCGGGCGAGGGGCCGGGGCCGGGGGGAGCAGCCGGCGGTGCCTTGCCGCTCCCGCGGTGTCGGTGGAGCCGCCCGCCAACCTGCGCCGGGGGCGGCCGCAGCCCGGCTCCTTTGGCGCCGCTCGCGCCCCGGGTGCCCGGTCCGCTCCGCGCCCGCAGGGCCCGGGCACGGCGGCGGTGCGAACCAGGCTGGGCTTTCCCCCCGTTTTCCCCCGCCACAGAACGCCGAGATACGCGGAGCAGATGCCGGTGTATGAGCCTAGCGGACCTCGCTTGGGAAAGGCTGGGGTGTTTGGGGGAGGCTGCTTTCGAACCGGCACAGCCGGTAGTTAACTACCGGCTGCAGTTAAAATTTTAGCAGCAGCAACAGCTTTGCGATGCTTTCCGGGAATGCTGCTGCCTGGGAGCTGATGTTCCAGGCGGCCCGCGGTACGCCGGCGCTCTCTCCTAGATGGCAGTGCTGAGAGCAGGATAGCTGCCGGTGAAGGCAATAAAGTGGTGGGAGCCCGGAGACCTGTGCAGCTGGATTTTGGTAGAGTTCAGCATTCACATGTGCCCTGTGAACGCTTATTTGCAGTTAAGACAATTTTTTTTTCCTTCCAACTTTACATATGGTTGTCCTGTTATGCAGTTACGTTTTGGTGAGACTGTGGTTGTTGTTATGTGAGAAGGAAAAACAAATTTAGTAGGTTGAGCCTTTTTTTATTGCAGCGTTATTTACAAAGTTGCCGAGGTTCGGATCCAGCTCCACTGGCTGCCACCTGATTGGCAACGATTTACAGCTGGTGATCATGTTCTGTGTTTGTGTTAGAGCCACAAATCGCAGATACAGAAGAAATGTGGTTGCATTACCCTCTTTTTTTTTCTTTACTTCCGAAATGTTGCACATACTGAGGAAGGAAATTTTTTTTATTATTATTTGATCACAATGTTTTGTTAGTCAGTTTGAGATGGTAGCTTCCTTGTCGTATAAATTGTGCAGTTAATGGATCAGGTTCAAATCTCAGACCCAGAGCTCATGTTGATTTCAGCCCAAGTTGTGTGGTACATGACAAGAGTGTTGAATTTTACTGTGTGGGATAGCTGAAGCAAATTTTCTCACTGCTTGTTCTGCTTCCAGTTTGTTCCTTTGGAGTAGCAGAATGTAGTGATTTTGCCAGTGTTCTCATTGATATGTTTGAGTTAGTGTTGCACATCTGAAGCTGAGGATAGTTCAAGGGCTCAATATGTGCTCATTGAGAGAGAAAATTTAGCCAGGTGACTTGAATGTGGATAAAATGGACATGAGAACTCTTACTCTACATTTGCATATAAGGAATCCAAATGTTCTCAGTAGATGTGTGCAGAAAGGTAAGCACATCACATTTGGTTGTTTTATTCCTTTTGTTATAATTGAATGGGCATTTTTCTTTGTAGAAGTGTGCCATTGGTTTGTTAGGTTTTTTTACTTCTTATTTAGCAGTATTGTGGTTTCAGGGCTTTAAAATGTTTGTCACTCTACTGCAGAAAGAGTTGCCAACTGGATGTCATGCATGTAAAACTAGAACAAGAGCCTTTAAATAGCAAAACCATCAATTTAGTAACGATTTAGTGTGATAAATGGCAGAATGCACAAAAAGAATGCAAATCTGAACAGTTTTAGCATGCATCTTTTGGTATTAGTATTGATTAAGTACAAAGCACAAAAGGCAAATAAGCGCATGCAGCTTTTAAGTGCCTAAACAGGTTTGAAATGGAAGAACTGTTTTCTGTTATGTGGGGTTTTTTTTTGTTTTTTTTTTTTTTTTTTTTTTTTTTTTTTTTTTTCTGTTACACGGTTTATGCTTTTTTAAGAAGTGTGGCATGGGGGAAAGATGAGAGAAGTTTTTACAAGCATTTCTTTTGTTTTCTAAATATCAGAATTCCATTATGTAGCGGGATGCTCTCCATATCTGCTTTCTCAGTATCTGGAAAGGCAGATGTTGCTGCAGCAGGAACAATTACACTGATTTGCAGCACAGAAAAAAAAAAAAATCTGTTCTTTCTGCCTCTGTCTAAAAAGGTCAGCCATGCAGCTCTGGCTTGGGCTTGTCAACAAAAGAGATGAGACAGGGTAAGTTAAGTTTGTTCAACAATAGGAGTGAAGTAATGTACAGTTTCTGTTTCAGGAATAAAATGAATAAATTTGCCTAATCAACTGCACTGAAGAATTTCACTTGCTTGGCTTTGCCTCACAATTGTCCACAAGCCAACCCTTTCTCAAAGGCAAGGAGTTTTGCTAGGTTTGGTTGGTTGTTAGTTGCTTAACCAGATCACTCTCTCCTGTGGACTGTTGAGTCCAAAGGCAGAAGAGGCAGTGGAGTCTAGAGGCATGTAGGCTTTTGTAGAAGAGCCTTGCTGACTTGTAGCTTTTCAAAAGGTGTATGACAGAATCCCATAACTGAGAATTTTGCTCTCACAGTTGTTTTTCAGTTCCCTGCTTACCCTGTGTGGGCCAAGCAACGTGTGACTGATGTGACCCGAGATTCAACCTACGATAGGGCCTGGCTTCTTGGTTTAAACTGATGCTTACAGAGTTTATCTCGAGATTTCAGAGATAATGTGTTTCTACTTCAGAGAATATTTGAGACTTCCTTGCAAAGAGAACATGCAAATGAAATGTAAGAACTGAAGGAGTGATTGGCACTGAAGCACCTTTAGCAGAATAAGGCCAGAAGAGATGCAGAGTATATGTGTGCTGTATGTATCCATGCTACCACACAGAGAGCAAGCTATGATAGTCAAGAAAGGCAGGGGGTTTGACCATCTCTGGAAGGTCACGATATTTTTTATCTCATGATGGAACTCACGTTCTTTTCGTGACCAGACTGTCCTGTGATTTTGAGCAACATTTTAAAGAGCTAGTATGGCAATAATTCACATCTTAGAAATGAGATTCCAGCTCCTGTGTTGTAAGAGTCCTGATCTGTGACCAGCTAAAATGCCAGTTAGTCATTTGTTACTGGTTTGTGTCTTTTTTACTTAGTCCTTCCTTATTTAGTGTCCTGCTGCATGTAACCTGACTCCTAAAGGGGCAGCCTTTCCTAACTTGTTTCAGTAGGGCTCAGATCCTTGTTTGCAACTCTAGGAGGTGGATGTAATAGAAAGTATCAGTCTGGTAACCTTGGTTTAAGGTCACGAGTAGCTGCCAAAAATACTAGTATTTTTAGGAATTGGATGTCTAGCATAAAAATTTTATTTCTTGTTTTCTCTGCAATTCAGTATCGTATTTAGTTTCATTCTGTTTTACTTCTGTGTGTATGGGTATAACAGCTAGATAATGCGACTTCCTGCATTTTTATAGCAATTCTGTCCTGTGGACACAACTGCATGTGCTAATAGGAACTCATTTTTGACACAAATTCACCCTTCAGGTATAAGCAACTTGCTTAAGTTACAGGAAGGTTGTGACCTCCCATATCTATCATCAGATTAATACCTTTTGTTATTGCAGTCTATAATAAAGCCACTTAGACCATCTTTTAGAAAATAATTAAATATGTGAGGGCAGGCTCAAATAGTAGTGAGTGCCAGAAAGAGTGAATACTACTATGTAATAAATTTTGTGTACATGCATTTGTTTAGGATGATGACTGTCTTTGTAATCCTGTGTGTGCAAACTTGTAACCTCCAGATGGGCCAGAGTTTCAGGCAAGTTTTGAGAGCTTCAATGAGAAGTTACCAATCCTTGCAGCATGCAGAGCCTGCTCCTTGCTAGTTTTGCCCACTGCCACACCCGCAGCTAACGTGTCACCATCTAAAACTGATGTCTGCGTGGATACACTACTTCATCAAAGTAGAGTAGTTACTGCATAAGGTGTGACACAGCTAGTCTTAATTACACTGCTTTTGAGAAATCGTTAGAATGTTGTAGTCTGTGTATCGCTAGAATTGTTCTGCCCCTTGATTATCTACAGATCAGGTTTCATTAAGTGCTGATGAGCACCCAGGACTCTGAAGCCAGCAGTTTTGTGCAAGATAAGAGTGTTCCTTAAAGAAGCTGATGTAAGATAGAGTTCCTAGCAGGCACTGACAGCATAAGATATTACTGTAGTCTAGTCTGAAATTGTATGTCTGAAGGACAATTGGATGTCCTTGACTTTACAAGAAGTTTTTGCACTGAAGAAACTTAATAGTGTGTTAGAAGCTGCTTTCAGGAGCTGTGTAGATATGTTTATTTCTGTTCAGTTGCATTATTATGACTACGGAGCAATTAGTTTTTTTCGACAAGTGAGTGTGTATTGAAGCACTCTACTTTAGAGGAAGACTTTTAATTTATCCTGGCGAACCTGTGATCTGCACCTATCAGTTCTGAATGACTCTGTTTCCAGAACTGCTTGGAAGTCAAGGAAAGGGATGGTGTAAGATAATGAGTCTCTGTTTGGAAGCTGTGTGTTCCAAAGCTGTTGGTTCACTTGCAGAAGGCTCTTTGAAACCTGCAGTTGACAAAGGTCACGAAGTCCTTGATGTAATTAAATATGCAAAATATCTCATATAAATGATTTCCATACCCTTTCAGAACTGTTTTTAGTCACTGAGGCCTTTTGCCATAGGGAACAGGTTGGAAGTTGGGAGGCCAGGACACTAGCACTGCATGTGATGCCCTTAAACACAATCTGCAGTTGTAACCACAACATTAAATACAAACCAAACACAATTCTTGGCAGTTAAATGATTGACCACTGCTTTGGGGGTAAAAAAAAAAGAAAAATCACTGGATATTTTAGTGGCCAAGTCCAGTGGACTGTGATTTCCATTTCAAAAAGTGGAAGAATTTTATCTCTGCCTAATATTTCCTTTCATCTTCATTATATGGTTCTTGTAGAAAACAACAAATGCAGAAAGAATCTTGCAAAATATGGTTCTATTTGTATTTGTAAGTAAGCAGTTATCAAATGCTGTCTCTCATTCCCTTGTGACCCTGAGAGATGTGGGAGATGGATTTATTTAATTGGGAAGTCGAGGGCTGATCTACATATGGAAATTCTTGAGCATTGGCATACCAAGCTCATTTTCCACACGTGCATGGCCTTTATGCAGACTATGAACTGGAAATGTATATGCCTGAATATTTGGAATGGCTAGTCTGGTGTGTAGCTCTGTGTAGATAAACTCTTAGATTTGCATTAGTATTGCAGCAGTTGTTGAAATCAAATCTTAGCTTAAAGCAGAATAAAACAATGAAAGGAGCCCTTTAACTGTGCAAGCAGGGATGTAGCAAGAATACAAAGATCTTTGATGTACATGTGCTTTGGCAAAGATACACATTTTCATCTGTGAACCTGTCTGAGAAGTTAAGGTTAAAAATCCTCTTAAGGTATCCACTCCTTTGTTCTGTATATGTTGAATGAACAGAATATTTTCTATTAGAGGAATACATTGTATTTACAGCTGCAGGTGTTTCTTCAGGTAATGATGTATCTTGTGCTACTAGTGCAGCAAAGTGACTCTGACATTGGACTCACTTCTTGTGGGTCTCTTCCAACTCAGAATATTCTATGATAAACATTTGTTATGTAACATTTGTTACTTCTTGAAATGCACATTTACTGAAACTACAGTTATACCTAGAAGTCCCAAAGTCCCTAGATCCCTGTGTGTCTGGAGATGTCTTTATTCAAATGTGAGTGGTACAGATAAAGATAACTCACAGTAAGTGCTATTAAGAATTAGATGTCGAAAATTGGCATGTGAATAATACCAGTCTGTAAAATTAAGTCAGTTAAATATATATATATTTTTTAAATAAATGGCAAAGGAAGAGTAAACATGGGACAGTGGAGGCTATTGATGCAAAGGAACAAACAAGATGCTTGAAAGAAATTGTTCTTTAAAAAAAAAGTGAATTATTTGTTAAAAATAAGTAAGAAGCTTAGATTTTCTTTATAGTGCCCAAGGTTTAAGTTATGTTTCTCATGTCACACTCT
The DNA here is from genome assembly GCF_029207755.1 of Chamaea fasciata. Classification (NCBI taxonomy): domain Eukaryota; kingdom Metazoa; phylum Chordata; class Aves; order Passeriformes; family Sylviidae; genus Chamaea; species Chamaea fasciata. Next base: position 14,608,109 of record NW_027094092.1, on the reverse strand, counting down.
GAAGTGGACATGAAGTGGGATGTCTGTGGGATCACATCAGCCCGTGAACTCATTGCAAAAGACATATTACAAGAAATTAAGTCTGGCTTGTGAGAAAATATGGTTTAAAACTGTGACTGAATTTAAATTGAAAAAGTTTTCTAAGTGAGTGTTTCATTGAGGAGCTATAATTTAGGATATTTTGTTTACCTTCAGTTATTTAATTCTTAAATTTTTTTAATGACCTGTCTGTGTTGTTTCTGACTTTCTTAGAAGCAGAGACTTGAAACTTTCACATTCTTAAAGACTGAACAGGACCATTTGTATTTACTAACATGAGATTTGTGCGTAGCTCCCTTCATTATTGAAACTATAGCATACTACTTGGGTTACTCTTTCTTATATAGTTTAGTTCCCTTCTGATTTCCCCTCTTAGCTTAATTCCCTTCTGATTTCATCTCTTAGTGAGGGTGTCTTAGATAAATTTAGGTGATGACTTCATTCAGTGTACACTTCACTTTCAAGATGAGGTTGTATCATTTTTTCCCCCCTAATTCCACACTCCAGAAAATTGCAATCCTTGTGGTTTCTACCCTGAGACAAACATTTCCTTTTTCCCTCTAGGTAGTTGCTACTCCCCTTCACTGGGAAACCATATTCTCTTCATAACACCATTGATATGAGCCTCTAATGGTATCTTAGAGCATGTTAAAAAAACACAAATGCTGGCGTTTGGTAAAGAACTCTTCTCTCTTATTGTTGAATAACCAAAACCATTGGGGGAAAAAAGCTCAGAATTTTGCACAGTGAGGGTATTTGTTCTGAATTTTCTCTCTCAGTTGCTATAAATAATAACCATTTTCATAATAGATGACTTGCAGTCTGTAAAAGCAGGTCATTCCAATTATTACCTTCTTTCTCTTCCTGCTGTTCCAATGGCAGGAGATTTTTAGCCGCCAACAGCATTGCAGGCATTTTTTAGGTGGATGTGACCATGTCATGGATGCAAGATAAGGAGAAGGCTCCACTGAGGTGTAGAAAGCTTTATGTCCTTTGGCAAGGTAGGATTTAAAAGGCCAAACCAGCAGTTACCTTGGGTTTTGTAGCCCCATTCCTGCTTCCCACCAGCTTGTCTGGAGCACAGCTTTACTTCACTTGTGCGTAATGACTGTTGTTAAGTGAATATTAAAGGGATGGGGAGAACAGCACTTGAGAAGTTTCTTTTTTGGTTGAGAGAAGTCCAGGGGAGCAGAACAGCCTATTGGACCTGCTTACTGACCCCGGCTGGTCTTTGAAATTTGGGTTGTCACAAGCAGTCCATGGGTTGTAAGTTGGCAGTTGTCATGTGCAGCTGTGGTGACAACACAAACAGCAGAAGCTGTCCCACACAGACACTCTGGAGACCTGTTCTTACAATTAGCTGTTGATTAGCTACCTGCCTTCTCAAAAGGCAGGCTGCTGGATCTCCCTGGATGCATTCCATATGTCTCATTTTGCAGCTCATACTGGTGTCTTGGAATTGACCAGAATTTTGGGATAATTAAAATACAGGCATAGACTCCCATGAAATGGTAAGGCAAGCAGACCATTGCAGGCCTGCTAATGGCAATGAGAATCCATATGGGCTTGAGGTTTCATTTTTCTCCACTCTTGCAGGATTTACATCGTAATGTTTAGGTCAGGACACTGAGAAGAAAGCTAGGCATCTTAATTCAGCCTCCCTAAGAGAGTACTTGTTCTACCAGAGATGTTATTTGAAGCATTCTTGGATATGTGATACCACTTTTGAATTTAGTTGAATTTGTTAGTTCACTGAATTACACATGCCTGTTTGGTTTTTGGTTTTTTTTTTTTTTTATTGGTTTGTTTGTTTGGTTTTGTGTTTTAATGCTGGTAAATAAAGTGTGCTTAGTATGTTTTTTCCGAGCAACATACAGAGATTCTGGGGAAGGGAATTCATTTTATTCATCAGGCTGTGCATTTTTTTTTTTTTTCTGACGGTTCTGCAGAGTCCTTTTTGCGTTTAGGAACAGAGACTTGCTGCTTCCTTCCTGTACCTTGGCTGGTTGAGTATGGCTAGGTTTTGTTTATTTTTCTTTTGCAGAATGCCTTCCATTTGGTACTCCAACAGCAGCTGTTCCCTCATTTGCAGTCTCAGTAACAGTGTACATAACCAGACTGGGGCTTGGCTAAAGCTGTCTCCTTCAGGAATGGAGCCTCCCTTGCCAGTGGAGATCACTGCCACCATTCCATTACCCTGACTGAATTCTCTGCTCCTTAAGGCTCAGAATAGCAAGCCAGAGAGGTGGAATAATTTAAGTAGTTGCCTTGTTTCATTCCTCTTCTAAACATGGAAATCGGAGCCTGCAAACATTCGTAAGATGAAACGTTGGCACAGACGTGGTAATTTCTGTGAAACTGCAGATGTGACTACTTTGTTATAAAACTGCTGGGAGCTTCAAGAATTATTGTAACGCATCCTGTGACTAAAAAGCATGGAATGGCTATTTTATTGTGCTTGCCTTTGTACTTCAGAGCCTGTTTGGAATGGTCACGTAATTAAAACAGTTATTATTTTCTTTTAAATTAGAAGAGGACTTCTCTCATACTTGCATGATGCCTGAGTTGCACCAACAGAAACAAGGAGCTGAGTGTCCAAATGCTGTCTGTATTTCAGCCTCTTAGTTATTGCTTTAAACCATGCTTTCAGATGGTGCTTTGTGGTAAATTACTGCAAGCACATGTAACCACCTCTATGCTATGTACATTTTCTAGCATCCCAAATTTCTGAATTACATATATTGCCCCCGAAACAGGCACTCGCATTTGCTCTTTTTATCCCTTTTGAGCTTTTTGCATCATGTACAACAGTGTTTGAAAGACCATCATCCCTTTGAATTTCCTATGAGCCCTGTAGTACTGTAATCCTTCAGACTCCGGATTGGAAACACTGTAGATCTTGAATGTAGTTTTGGCCATTGTCCCAGGTCTGTGTGTCATGAGTGGGCAGCAGATCACAAATGGAGATTCAGTGCTCTGAAGTTATGCAGTGATGCTAAATAATGAACCAGCAATTAAGCAACAATGTTTTATCTGCAGTGTAGTCTGTGCAACTCAGAGCATCAATTTTCAGTCTGTTATCCGTGAGTAGATTAGATTACATTATATTAGTTTAAATTGAGGACTGTTGCTTTGGGTTAGCCCTGGGCATGACTTTAACATTAAACTTACTAATTTTAATAGAGGGTTTTTTTAAAACACACCCCCCCCCCAACAAAACTAAAAAAAAAGGTGCCAGAGGTAAGATACTGATGTAGTAGGCATGATGCTAATTCCAGTGTTTAGACAGAAGAGCTTATTGTCTATGTATCCAGGATTTAGAAAAAGATTCTCTTCTGCTTGGCAAGCTTGCTTCAAAGTCCTGCTAATGCTAACTCTGGCTTCACTGTGTTCCGTCACAGCCTAGTGGCCTGGGATTTGTAAAGCTGTGCCTATGGGATTGCTGATTACACTGGGAAGAGAAGGCAGTCCAAAGCTAGCTGGAATAGTGTCTGCTGTCATTTGGGAATTTGCTTTATTATGGCATCCAGCTTACTCCCTTGGTTGTTGATGCTGAACAGAAATTGAGTGTAGGTCTCTAAGCTAATTTATTGTCTGTCCTTGGAACTGGAAGTTTATTCCAGTTTGGAATATAGAGTTTCCTATCTGTGTCTATAAGCTTTTCTTCTTTCTTTTTTTCCCAGATGATACCAATCTCTACTGCTCTGTGCATGGCTTCCACCCTGTCCATCTGTGTCTGTCACCTCTCCAGCCCAAGTGTCAGCTCCTGTAGCTCTGTATTTCTCTTCTTCTCAGAAAGAACTGAGAGTAACCTTCTGCCACAAAGGTTTCAGACCAGGGAAGTAAAAACTTCCCTCTTTGTCCACTAAATCCTGTCAGATTAGCAGCTGCTGGTTGATAGTGATATTGCCGAGTATGAAAGATGCAGCTTTTCCCCAGGAGATGTGAAATCCCATGGTTGTAAGGGACTTCGCTGTGGGCTGAGATGAGCTGATGGCCACCACCACAGGATACATGAAAGTAATTTTCTTCTGGTTTTTTTTGTTCCTCTTCTGAAACTGATTGCTATGGACATCATTCTGATTCTGAGAACACAGCAGGTATTCGGAAACATCATCCTGATGTCCTAGAAAGTGGCTCATTAATCCAGCCAGCCTTTTTTAGGCCTTTTCCTGCAATACTGAATTTAAGCATTGCACTTACCTGGTTGTAATTGCTAATTTTCTTCCTTGGTTGCTGCATGATTCTAGGAGCTGATGCTTCATAAATTACCAGAGGTAGAGATGAGAAGAAATCCGAGATCCTGCTAACATGTCAGGCTAGACAAAGCCTTGCTTGCTCGTCATAGTGACTTGCATGGTATTATTGGTTTTTTGCCCTAGAGAGGCTTTTTTTTTCCCTGTTGTTTGAGAACAGGTCTCAGGCCTTAGATCAGTGTAAATTTCAGAGCTCCTCTGCTGTGCTGATCCCTCATTGCATTGTTTTGGAGCTGCTAATTGATCACAATTCTGGATGCTTAACTCATTTTGTTTGAGGATTTCTAAACCTTTTCCTGGCAGACTCAGAGACACTGGTTGATGCAGGGAGTGGTTTTGGGGAAGCAAAGGGATTGTAAGGCAGAAGTTGTTTCTTTTTGTATACAGTGCTGCCATGAAAAGCAAGAGCTGGAAAGGGTGAGAGAGTGATTGTTCCTATCCCCCTCTGCACCTGCCAGGCTTTCACATTGAAGAGTGTGATGCAGAAGCAGAGCTCCATCTGCTGATGCTCCCTCTTATGTGAGCTAGCCCCTCAAAGAAGCGTGTCTTACATAAATGACTTTGCTGACCTGTGTTTCTGTGTATATGTGATACCATATCTGTAGATATGTTAACTACTGCATAGAAAAGGAAAAGTGAGAAATCAAGTCAGTTTCAGGGCTGGAGAAAGTAAGCACCCCTTTTAACTAAATGCAGGTCATAATTTCTAAGCAAGGTTTGGCATCTTCACAAAACTTGGGCCAAGATCACTTCAGACATTACCCCAAAATGAAGCTTGGTTTTCCTTCACATTGAACTTGGATGGCAGAGGGAACAAGGCCAGGCTATGTGGTGTTGACTGGTAAGAAGGGAAATTTCAAGGTCTGTCCACACAGGCATAGGTATTTTTTTTCTCTCTGAAAGGATTCTGATGCTCAGCTGAGGGGCAAAAGCTGCTCTTCTGTTTTGGTTTGAAGTGGTGTCTAGGGAAGAGAAAAACAGTGTTGGCAGCAGCTTCATTTGCTTTGAGCATTAAGTCTGTCTATTCCCTGAGGAGCTCATTAATTTTTAAGGCTGTGGCAGCAATAGGCTAAATGGATACAGTAGTGATACCCTGATGGTTTGAGATAGTGTGTTCATCCTTTTGGGATAAGCTGTTCTGCTTCCTTCAGAGGTTGTGTGGTACCCCAAGATCACTGGGTCAGCCTAACCTGAGAGGGCAGCTGTTTAGCAAACAGGAAGATGCCATTTGGTATAATAATGGAAACAAGAAAACTGCTTTTGTAAGAGCATTGTCTGCTCTCTGAAGATTCCTCTTAAGATTGATTTACCTTGCTACTAAACTCTACCTGTTTGTAGAAAAGGGGTTTATGCAAGAAGGTCAGGCTCTTGCCTGATAGTTTATGCTGGGGAGACAATAGTGTGTGAAAGACAAGGTTCTGAGTGATACTGATTTCTCCTCAGTAATTGCTAGTCAGGATGAGTGTTGACTGTTGACTCACAGGGTCTTAATGTTGTGAATGGGTAAGCTTTTCAAACCTGGATATGTCAAAGGTGGTCATGTTTCAGGCACATGTATATATGGCTCTTTTGTAGCTTGTAATGTCCAAATAGTTAACAAAATCAAGTAAAATTAAGACAATACTGGCCTACTGTGGGAACTCTTATATCAGACAGGGTGGGGAGCTCCTGAGTCCTGACCTAGGAACTGAGTGTTGTACCCAACTTCCTTTCTAAGAAAAGGCACAGCAGATTGCCACTGCCTTCTGAGGCACAGCCTGGAAGAACCATGTGGTTTCTGTGAAAAACATGTGTTTTTTTTTAAATGGGTAGGTGCTTCAAACGGGCTGTAATCAGTGCTGAGCTGGCAATAAACAAGCAGGGGAGACTGTGGCGTGGCCCTGGAGCCCTGGTACCTGTTTGTTGTCATGTGTTACACAGCCACAATGCATGGGGCAGGATAAAATGGGGATCCTTGCATGACCCACTGTTGGGGCTGGGGTTCACTAGTGGGACAGACCTGGCTGCAGCTGAGGCTGAGGCACTCTGCAGGCAGCTCTTGGGTACATGTGCGCAGCTGTGAAGGTACCAGGAGTATGGAAGGATACAGGACATTTAGAGGCACTAAGGACAGTGAGGGATGAAGGCAGTCAACTGATGAGCCTCATTTGGTACTGAAAGCACTTACTAGCTTTACCTTGAGCTTACTGTCCTTACTTTTAACCCTCCTGGCCTTACTTGAGTACTGAGACAATTTAATGCAGATTTGGATGGTCATGAAGTGCCTCTATCTGCTCTGTCCATTCTCTTAACAATGTCTAATGCTGCTTCCTCTCTGCACTATTGCAATCCATTTCCAAGAACTGGAAGCCAGAAGTGTGCAGTCTGTTCCAGCTGATGGGGTTGGAAACTGTAGGGGCTCCAAATTAGATGCTATATAGCTTCTAGTTAAAAAAACAGTGCCAAGACACCGTGAAATACTCCACATATAAACATCAAGGGGAGAGTAATGCTCCATCTAATGCAAATTATATTCAGTGTGTAAAGCTCTTATATGTACTGTATATTTCATCATGTTTGCAAGTTTATAGTGCTTATCTTCTGGGCCCTGGACCATAAACATCTTTGGCCCTGTGATGGAAGAAAGATCAAGCTCTTTAATGCAAGAATAACAGAGGAAGTATAGATGGACAGTGATCCAGACCACAGAAACAGCTTCGTGCTTTGAGGCCCATGGGTGTAAATGTGTACTCAGACGCTGGGGATCCCTCTTTCTTTGGAGGAATGCTAGCAGTTCGTGTCCCACTGAGATTAGACTCAAGGACACTTACTACCTGCAGAATTCAGCCTTAAATGCTGCCAAAATGTTTTCTGCCTTTGGATCATGTAACGGTTCAAAGCTGCTTCTTTTTTTTTTTTTTCCCCAGATTTTAATTTATTTGTTATTTTTGAAATTAAAACATGAAATTCAGTCTGCTGTGGCACTAACACTTTTTCCCCACCTCCCTCCCCGAGTCCCTCTTCCTGGACTGGAACCCTGTATATAATTTTTCAGTAAGTTCCAGGTTTGTTTTGCTAACATATGAGGGATTTAAAACCTAAATGCTGGCAAAACCTTAACTAGCTTATTGCAAATGTGTCACTATTCATTAAGGACTCTCTAGGGTGCAGTATGTTCCTTGGTGGATTGGCTTCCTGGAAATTTAATGGCAGTTTGTGAATTGGCATCCAATTTTGTTTTTAGTCTATCTCCTGCTACTATAGAAAGCAATTTTGGTTCTGATAATTTGAGATTTTCTGTTTTACTTTGCTTTGCTTTCATGTTGTACTTTAGGCAGGAGGATGAGTCAGCTGGTACGATCTTTGAGAAACAGTACAAAGAAAGATTTCTTTGAGTCCACTTACTCTTCTAGAAATTAGGCAAGATATTTATGCCCAGCCATCAGTAACCAGTTGAGTTCCTATCTCACCTGTTGGTGAAGTTAAGTTCAGAAGAGGCACCTGAGACTTGTGTGTAATTCCAGCTTCATTTTTTTCCAGCAATTTTATGGGGATTGAGATAAGAACTATAGGGTACTGTGGGTTTTACTGAGTTCCTGGTACATCTGGAGGGGAGATTATTTTGCTTCATCACATTAAAGAGTTGAATTCTTTTTATTGTGGCATGCTACAATATTCTGCAGTAGTTACACGTTGTCCATACAGCATTTTTGTGCAATAACTTTCTAAATAACTTCAAGTGCGGGCACAGTCATTCTGGAATAGTTATTGTTTAAATACTCATCCTTTTATACTGTGTCATAACTTGTATCTGTAGACAAAGTCATAAATACTACATAGTTTGGGGGAACTCCAACTGTAAGACCCAAAGTGGCCTGTGTAGAAGAAATTATTTTGCATTGAATCATGAGAGAAAATGGCTTAGAGAAAATACCATGTTTTATAAGATCAATCCTCCTTAAAAATAACCATTACCATTTTGTTTTCAGCTTCCTTCTTGTAAAATACTTTCCAGTCACTCTGTTCTTTGTTACTTTTGTGACCTGTACTCTGACTTATCAGGAAGCACACAGGCAGGCATACACCTTCTCTGAGTCAGCCTAGAATTTCATGACCATGGCTGCACCACTAGGATTGAGATTTATGTGGTGGGAAGGGGCATTATATCAGTGGTTAACTTATGGATAAAGAAAGGGGAAAATTGTGGCTATGCAAAGAAGTGGATGCAGAACTGAGAAAAAACTGGTAAAAGAGTGACAGGCCATGTGGCTGGACAATATCTTCTGTTTTCATATCAAATTTCTCTGATGCAACTGCAGGCTGCATCACAAGTGTCAGTGCTAATGGCCAGAAGGTGTTTGCTCTCTCTGTAGCCTCTTAGAAAGGTGACCTTGAACGATTGTGTGGATTTTGCTGGGGTTGTAAGACTGGACTCAAAACTGACTCTGTGGAGCTGCCATTCTTAATACTCTTAGGAGTCCTAGGCAGAAGAATGTAGTAATTCTGATGCTTGCTGTTGTGCTTTGTGAAATCCAGTGAGAGGGAATTATCCTTGCTGCGTGAAGACTGAGAACTGAGGAAGCTATTGTGACCACTTGTAGTGGCAAGGCTCTGTAGCAGAGTTTTCGTCTGTTATGTGGGAGGCTTAGGTTTCATCAGTGGAGAATTTCATTTCCCCATTTCACCGAGGTTGGATTTTTTACAGAACTGTAACTCTGTGTATCTTACAGAATCTGCATGAGAGCAGGGCTGATTTGTGTTGAGACAGATCTCCCACACGGCTGTGAAAACAAGTGCACAAATTCAGAGTAGCTGGGTGTAAATCTGAAGTAACTGTCATGGAGATTGATGTTCTCTCTAGGAGTTAATCTAGATTTACATCAGAGAAACTGTGACCAGAATCTCCCAGGATTCATCTTCACTAGACTTTAGTAGCTCCCTAAATTAATTGCTAATTAACTTGAGATGGTTGATTATTGTGGATGCTTCCCACATATTTCTTCTCACTGTCATCAAATTTAAAGATAGAGCTCCACTAGATCAGACCAGATCTTACCTGTTCTGAACTGCTGCTTGTCAAAAGCTGTTCCCTTCAGCTAGATATGAACACTGAGTGCAGTCAGCAGACATTACACCAATGAAGTAACTGCGGTACACTGCAGTCCTCGGGATCTAAACTTGTGCACGTTTGGGTCAAAACCAGTGGGGACATGGCAGCCTATATTGCTGAAGGCAGTTAGAATAAGCAAGGGGCTTCGAGAGGTCCGTCAAGGTAGTCCCAGGTTACCCCTGGAGGCTGACGTTGCCAGTTTTTACAGTGGAGTTGGAGCAGTGTGAGACTCCTCCTTGATGTAAGTGCAGTAGTCAGTGTGGTTTCACCACTGAGATATCCAAGCAATGGCATGAGCTACCTCCACTCAAAACCCTTCTTCCCTTGCGTGCCAGAAAGCAGTTGCTTTGATGCCTTGTTAATTCTATCCAAAGTAGGCTGTAACATGAAGTATGTCACAGTAAAATACCAGTTCGCAGTATTCAAGGACATTGGGAGGGAAATGGCCAGAGCTATTCCATCAAATTCTGACAACATTCAGGCACCCTTACTCTTCAGATTTCAGCATCAACGTTACACTAAAAAAGCACATGTTTCTTTTATGTGTTTTGTATGGCTCAAATGAAATTGGGATCCCAAAAGTATGGTGTGTCTGGTCTTGGTGTAGTCTGGGCAATGAAGTTTTATGACAGCCTTACTTGAAAACTAAACTTAGGTTCTGTTCCAGGCCTCTCCAGAACAGAGGCAGAGCAGGACAGTTAAAGCAAACCAACTTGAGAAATTCTCATGCCCTTGAAAATAGTGAAAGGATCTGTGCCACGGTTGAAAGTAAAACTAAATTAAGCCTCTATTCAATAAAAAGTCCTTATTCTTAAATAAATGTGTTGTGCGGTCCCAACAGAAAATGTGTCTAAACAGCATGAATTTAAAAGCTGCCCTTTCCTTTACAAATGTGCTTAACAACCTCCCAGTCCCTGGGCTTCACTTGGAACTGGTCTGCCTCCCAACAGCCTGCACTTTGACCCAGGAGGGCCTGGTCATGCTGCCTGATGAGCACACAGTGAAGATATAAGGATACGATAAATGGGTGATCATCTTTCCTGCCTGCATGCAAAAGTAAAGGCATGGTGCCAAGCAAATATGCGCATTAGATGACTAACAGCTCCCACACTGCCAGTGTAGGCAGGGAATATGCAATGCAGCCACATATGTGTCTCAGAACCATACTGGGTGCTTTTTTATTCTTAATGTTTGGTTTTGTTTTTTAAAAGGAGTTCAGATCTTTGAGCAGGATGTTTATCTCTGTGCACAGAAAACAATATTGGTCATAGCTTTTAATATACGATCAAGTTTTTAGAGCTACCAGCTGATATATCTGTTATGAGTGACATCAGAATTTCAAGTAACTGCTATAAATGCTCTCTGGGATGGCTGTGCTTATCATGTGTAATTTTCTGAGTTCACCTTTATTTAGTAGCTAGAAAATAGCTTTTTAAAGAAAGTAAGATTTTTTTTTTCCAATAGGAATATTGTTTTAAAGTTTTGTATTTAATGTTTGGGTTCCTATTTAAATTTTTTATTAATATTTTTGCCCTGATGGAATTTTGATCACTCTTTTTTGGGTAAAATTGGTGGGAGGTGTTCAAAAAAATCATTATGCTGTAACAAAGGAGTTGAATTTTATTTGATACTTGCTTAGCCTTAGTTTTACAATGTAGATGGGGATTTGCAATGAGCTGAACCCCCAGGGAAGTCCTGTAAATCCCTGTAAGAGGATTCTAGCAGGGTGCAGTTTACTTTAGCATTTAATCTAGCAGTCAGCTTCCTCAGAAGAGGGTCCCCTTTTCTTTCCCCCAATGATGGCAAATCCATACACACACACCCCCACCCCCCCCACCCCTCCCCCATTTAATTCATTTTCTGTCAGTTCTGCCAGCTGACGTAGTCTTTTTGCTGCATAGATAGATAAGACAGGGGGACATGGTGCAGTAGAAGACACTGGACAGGATTTTAAAAAACCCTCTCTTTCTGCAGCAGTGAAAGATTAGATCATCCTAAATGAAACACAAAGTGAACCCCAAGTGTTGATGGTTTGGATGGTGGACTCATACAAATTCCTCAAGAAATATTAAGGACCCTTTGAGCTAAGAATTCTATAACCTCAGAATGGTAGGCAGATTCTTGAGCTGAATCTGAAAAAAAAAATGGAGAAACAGGAAACCAAAGAGAGACTCTCAAAACACTGAGGTACAGAGCTGTGGCCTCACAACAAGATGATCCAGTGTTCAGTGAGCTTTCTTGTTCCCAGAGCTAAAATTTCTTCAAGTTTATCATGCTTTTTACTGACATCTCATAGCATAGAGTATTGTGGAAGGCTGATTTCCAGAGTACAGGTAGATAAGAGCTGAAGTCCTCAGATGTTTTTCAGGACACTCTATCATTGACAGTGACAGTCAGTATCTATCACTGATAACTATCTGATGACAAATTTATTTTTGAATTTAAGAAGGAACAAAGTCCTGTTTCTCTTACAGAGCTATTCAGTAGCCTGTGTAGTATGGATTGGTCTCTATTTACTCTGTTTTAAACACCTGTTCCTTCTTTCTTGATCTCTTAGTTAGGATCCAGATCACTCATCCTTGTTATATTGGTTTTGCCAGTAAGAGTTGCTCTTATGTGGGCTACCAGTTAGAAGGGGTTGTGTGGAATGAATGGAATGGCAGTCCTCAGGTAGTCTGCATTGTATAAGCTGTGCTTTCCACCCAGGTGGTGAATTAAACTTGGTATTCAGATCCCAAGACAGAAACTACCTATGTGCGCACTTAATTTAAAAATTTTATTTCTGTTCATCTGCCCCAAGAGTCTTAGCCCTATCTTCTGGTTTGTCCATTGTCAAGAGGGACAAAAGGGAATGTAAGGACAAAAGGGGAGTGTGGCTCCATGTAGTCCCGTTTTGGGCAAACAGTCTTGTCTGGGGGTTGTAGATTGAGTGAGGGAACATCTTACAACATCACTACGGATTGTCTGAATGATGTGTCTTTTGGAATAGATGCTATATCCTTCCCAGAATAGGGAAAAAATGAACAGTAGCAATAAACCATTTCATCATTTTGTGTTCCATTCTCTGCAGTTGCATGACTGTTCTGTGATGATGCTCCTGCACTTTAACCTTCTCTGTTACCCTGTTACTGCCAGGGTATGTATACAGATAATTGTGTGTACAATTTTTATTGCATTTGGCAGACCATGTCATTGTTTTCAGCAAAAATTAACTTGGTAGCTTAAAACCTTGGGATTTTCCTCATACATAGCACAAGATAAAGTCATTCTTGTTTCCATGTAGTCTGACTGTGCTTCTGGGTATTTGCTACCAGAAATTTAGTAATTGCTTCTCAGTCCTCTGTGACATATCCTCTAGGGGTTTCACACAGCTCAAAATTAGGTGCCGAAATCTTCTCTTAACTTGGAGCCTGATTTTGCTGCCACTTTTGCACATGAGTGAGTGCTCCTGTGACTGGTTTTAGCTGCTTGTGTCAGAATAACAAAGGAACACCAGAGTTTCAAAAGGAAGGTCATGCAGTTGTATTGCCTTTATTATTTAATGTGAGTTGCTTTCTGTAAACCTACTTGGCCTTGAAGGTTTTCCTTGTAGTCAAGGGCAGATGGAATTATGTGTTCTACATCAGTGTATAGTAGGTGTAAAATGCTGCCAAATCTCAGCATTGTTTTCACCTCAGTTCTGCACTGATAATAACTGCAAGGTGTGAGGTAATTGAGAATAAGCCTTTATGCATTTTAAGAGGCTGGAGTGATTCCTCCCTTGCTTTAGTGATATTTTCCTTTGATCATTCACATGCCGTTGGGGAGACAGAAAGATGGGGCATAATAGGCAATAGATGGGTATTTCTTTCACCAGTGTAAAACTGTACCTGTCCTTAAATTACGTGATGGGGAAAGAGGAACCAGAGGAGAAATGCTTGAGTTTGGACCAAATGTAAAGAATGGAATTAAGTGTGGAGTCTGGTGAGGCACCTGCACTGAATGCAGAATAACACAGTAGAATGTAGTTTAAGAGGCAACTCTTTATAGAAGATTATAGAGTTTCAGCATTAATTCTTATTCATTTGGCTTCTCTGGAAATATGATACCAAGTTCTTTCTACACAGTGTGTAAAGAAAACAGTTTAATACCAGTATTTGAATATTGTGATGAACTGCAGGCATTAAGGGAGGTCAAAGAAAGCATTTGGAGGCTACTGTCATGGTAAACAGCTCTATGCTAAAAACTAGGTACGATCAGGTTACCTTGTGTCAGCTGAACCACAGTAACTAAATGTAAACATTCTTATTCTACTTTTTTTCAAAAGCACAACCCACTTCCTGGCTGAATTTTAGCTCTTGTCTTCTGCTTGCATTGGACTGAGGGCATGCAGAGTTAATTACATTTCCACTTAGCAGAAGTAATAACCTTTGCTTGCTGGGGCAACCTGTTCAGATACCAGAGCCCTTTGTTTCAAGACAAGAAATGCTGCATAGAGAGGTATAACATTCTTTATTAGATCACTTGGTGCAGTTTAGGGATGTAGTTTGGCTTTCAGTAGAGAGCCAAAAGACACAAAGTCCCTTACGAAATCTGGTCACTCCTTGATTCTGCACCTCGTGGCAGTCCTGCTGGAGGGAGATGAGTGCATTGCAAAGCCTGTTTCTCGGGAGCTGTTGCACACAACTGGCAATAATATCATTGGCAGTTTGAGGGGCAGTGGGGGTGCTGATGGTAGACTCAGAGTTATCCACACCATCTTTTTATGGTGCTTTTAAGTTGTTTTGAGTAGCGCCTGCTCTGTGAAAGAAGGTTGACTTCCTTTGGGACTTGCCTGCAAGACATCTTTCTGGGTTTGAGCCTGGATGGAAGAAATCACTTCACAAAACTAATTTAATAAAAACATCTAGCTGAAAATAATCACTTGTCATATTTTCCCGGGAGGGAGGGAGAGGTGTTTCTAAGTGGCTATAAAAGCATAAATACCAGCTGTATGACTTATTCTTATTTTTTCTGGTTTTAGGAATAACTTTCAGAATATGTTTTGAGACACACTGTGTACACAGACAGTAATTCTCATTCTTGGACTTACATACTATGTTTGTCTTACTACAAGTGAAAGAGACAGCATGTATCCAGGCCTTTATAGCCAGTTTAATCCCTTGGTGATCCCTTGTCCTGGGGAGCAGAGGATTGCCTAGTGCTAAGATGTGCTATATTGCATCAGGTGATTTTTGAGGAGTGCCTCACACATTACTCTGCTGTTTTGCTTTTACTAGTTGCTGTTTTCCTGTATACTGGTGTCTTCTAAAAATGTGACTTACTTTTAAATATTACTTTTCAAGTAAATAATATGTTCTTCTTTAACATACAAATGTACTGCTCTGTATGCAGTGATCACCTTCAGGCTAAGTGTCATAAGTGAAGTCTACATATCTAAATAATATTGGATTTATTAGTCTGTTCAGAACCAGAAAAAGAATTTTCTAGTCAAAGGATTTTAACAGTACCTCTGTAGGAGAGGACACTTTCAGAGTTTAGCCCTTTAAACTCATGTTCTTAGGAGACGTCTTGACTGGGTTTGTGAGGCATAGTGTATTGGCATCAATATTAAGAGTTCTGTTTGTCTCTATGGACTTTGGAAGAGACTGTGAATGAACTGGCCTGATGTTCACAGTGCAAGATCCTTTAGAAATAGGTGACAAATCACATAAGCCTTGAAGGCAGAGCACTTGATAATCTGGACAAAAGGGCCTCTCCCTTAGCTGAATGTGTGAAGGAGGAAAAGGTCCTTGCAGTTTGTTAGGAGTGAATTTCTTTCCACCTGCTTGCATGACCTTCTTTGCCCATGTTTTTGCCATGCGTTTAGTGGCATGTTGGGCACATGGTCTCTGAGCTTATGATTAACAGTCGTTCCCAAATTCTGTGTTCAGTTAGCCCCACTGTGTGATAGGTATGACACATTCAACAGTCCTTTACAAATAAGGGCTTTTGTCTTGTATTCAGACCTTTAAGCCCTCTTGGAGATTTCAGTGAAATGGGGAGTTATGATTTCAGCGGAAGGCTTTTTCCATATGGTGCAGATGGCTCCTAAGAGAGCTTAGTTTATGGATTGCCTCCTTTTCCTTAAATATTAGAACATTTTATGGTACATACCCTTTGATTCTGGTAGATTTGTTTCTTTGTGCAGGCAGTAAGCAAAAGCATCGATGATAATATGGCAATATACTTCATCTCTTTTCCATGTTTCACCTCACCCCACATATCAGTAGGTTGACTCTTTCTTTATGGATGAACTCAGCTTGTCACGGTCTTTTAGAATTTATTATCAAGAAGAATTCTGTGTAAAAGCCCTGAATGGTTCTTAGACATCTGATTGTGTTAAAACTTAGATTTTCGCCTTATTTTTTGGGGTTCTAGTGCATGAAGGACGTAAATGATAATCCCAGAGGACCATCTGTCCTGGAGCAGGCATTGGAACCACGTTACTGTGTGACTGAGAGGACTGAGTGCAAGTCAGATGGTAAGTAAGACAAGGAATATGAGATATACTGTCACTTCAGTACAGATGAAAAACACCACCATATAGTCTTTCTGAACTTATCCTAATTTTTAGGTTTTAAGTGTTTTTCAAAGCCCAGTTAGCATGGAAGGTAGTTTTTATTAGATCCTTTCATAGTGGAGTATATATTTTAACCTAGCTGTTGTTCTCACATCATTCAGAGTCCATTTTACCTCCATTGACTAATTGCTGTCTATGCAATTCTTTCTAGCTTGGATTTCTAAGGAAGCCTAAAGGATTGAGCATTTGTCGCTTAAAAGCTCCTTAGGAAGTCCTTTTAAATCCAGTCCATAGCCGTCTCAAGCAGCTTTTTCTTTTTAATTGATTTGTGGTAAACAGTAAGCAAATTAGTTTTGCTTAATCATCAAGGAAGTGGGTGTTTTTAAGCCATTCTGGACTTGTTTCTAAACATATTCTGCCTCTTACAGGAAAGTATCTACTTTCTGCATAGTGAGGACTCTTAGAGCAACTAGGGATTTTATGAATTTATTATTACATTTTCCCCTGTCCTGGTGTCTAAGGGACTTTGCTTCTTCCCCTTGTCTTTGCATAAGCTTTGACACTGCCCTTCTCTCATCCGGAGGCCAAAATACCCAGTGTTTGTGCACAGAGCCTGCAGGTTGTTCATAGAAAAGATCTTTAATCCAGCAGTGATTACTGGCTTACACTTTATATGTGGGCAATACAAAGGGAAGTTTTTCAAGCAGTTTTGTTTTTATTGCAGAATAAGGCGTGGGTAGTTCTGCCTTGCAGAAAAGCTTAGCCTGGAAAAACCTGGTGTGGGAGGGGAGAAAGAAAAGATTGACAATCATTTATCATGTGACATCAAAGTGGAATAGTTCCAACAAAGAAACTGTGCTAAAACTTCCCAACTAAATGTGAGCTGAAGTCATGCACTTACATTCATGTTAACTTGATAGAGCCAGCATGGAAGTATTGCTGAAGTACCATGGAAGGAATTCTGTGTCTGTGGGCTACCCCTGGCAAGTGTGCTTGCTGAAAAGTACCCTGGAAAGGCCTCAGCCTGAGGGGGCTGAACAGACTGCTTTTGGCATAGGAAGCAAAGGTACTTAGAAAGTATCAGTGATGCTAATTTCAGGAAAGACTCAGGTGTATAAAATTCAGATCCATATCTTGAATCTGATGGAAGATGCTCCAATGAATGTTTGAAGTCAAAGTCATTCTCCAGGCATTGTCATAGGACTGTAGACTGGCCCCTGTTTCAAATTTGGCAAAGAAAAGGGTACCATTCTGTTCAGCTGCCAGAAACACAACAATAAACTTCAGTATTGCATAAAATACTATGTAGAATTTGGCCAAAGGTCTTCAGTGTTGTAGTGCTTAAGCTGAGCAATCAATTACATTCATACAATGAAAATACTGCTTTCATTGCAGGGCATAGGAGCTAATGAAAAACTTCTAAGGCATGGATTGATTATGGTAGGTTGGAGGGCAAATTAAAATTCTGAAAGATTCCTTTGGAAACTGTTAAGATATGTTTATGCTAGCCAGTAAATACTGATGGTAAAACCATAAAATTATGGACTACATTGAAAAATGGTTATTTTAAGTAACCAGAAGTCTATTTATTTTACAGAACTGCCTCATATTCACATGCTCACATCCAGCACAGTGCATGAAGCAAAAAACTGAGAGGGTGAAATGAAACTGGATGGTGTTTCTGGAGGCTTGAAAAGTTTTGCTGTAGCTGCACGACTGAGCCACGAGCGGCTCTTGTGCGGGTGGGAAACACGATACAGATAAAAGAAGTCACGTGAGTCTGTGGGGATGAGCAAAATTAAAATGCTATTTTTGAAGGAGTGTGCACTTGGGTTGACAGTTTGAAGTTGAAGCCTTTCAGTCAAATCTTTATTGAAGCAAGTTTATTCTGCAGTGCATACACAAAACACTAGAAAATCAAACTGATTAAAATCTCAGTTCATCTCTTAATGGCATTTAAGAACCAGAGGGATGATGAGGATGAGGCAGTGCCAAGGTACACTATCTACAGGTATCTATCAAAGGACCCTGATTTCAATAAAGAGTAAATTAAAAATCAGTCCATTCTTTTTGACAAGCATCTATTTGGTCAATTATCATGTGCCAGTTTTAGTTCTATGGTCCTTATTGATTTAGAACAGTTTTAATATAGTTTCTGTCAGTATTATCATATTTTTATTAAAGGCTGGATAAGTTGGATAAGTTCTTAGGTTTTTGGGGTTTTTTCTGTTAATTCTTCTTACACTTGATCCTTTCTCAAGCTAGACAGGTAGCGAGTTGACTTGATGCTCTTCATTCTCCTTTTGTTCTGTGCATAAAATTGTTATCTTGCTTAACACTAAGTGAAGGTAATTGGTAAACTGGCATTTGTAATTTAAAGGCTTGACCCTGTTGATGGCGTGTCCCTTGATGTATGTTTACTCCTCTGCCAGCTCCATTAGCCCAGCACAGCAGTCACAATATCAAGGATATCTGATTGTTAAATACCCAGGGTATTGCTTTGTTATTCACAGTGAGATTTCATGTGGCATTTAAAGGAACTGACTATTTGCTTTCCGAAGAAGTTCCAGTGTAAGTTGGAATTTTTTGATACCTTTCAAGCATACTCCATGAAAAGACAAGAGAATCATTTGGTGATATGTTCCTGGGTTTCAGTCTTCAGACCTTAATACAAGAATATCACTTGGAAAGTTTAACGGTGTATGGAGAATGATGAGCATATACTGGGGCATACTTAATATGGTAAGATTCAGGACCTGTAGCAGGCAAGCAGCTCTATTTCAAAGGTAGATCACAGAGTTTGGGGTTTTTAAAACAGTTTCTGTCAGTTCCTATGGAGATTGGCATCCCAAGTCCAAAGTAAAAGTATATTCTACTGTGTCTCCACTGCTTCACAGGGAGCAAAATAATATCTCTGGGCTATCACTTCCCTCCAAGGATTATTCAAGGCTGCTCTGTCAATCCTCCTTTCATCATTCATGTTAGGACAGTTCTCCCCTTGTTGCTTATGCCTCTCTATGTGTATGTCCTACCTTTTAAGGTTCTTCTTCAGCAATAGAGACTGTCACAGAATAGAAATGTGACCAGGTGCTCTTTGTTAGAGTGAGATCTGGGTAGCATCAACTTTTCGTCTTTGTTTTCCTGTGTTCTGATGAAGGAGATATGGGCATATGGACCTGAGGAGAGCAATAGTGAACTCCAGTTCCAGCCCTGGTCCAGATGGTCATGGGGTGAAGGATTGTGGTTGTAGTTTGTTCCTGCTGTGCAGTCAGATGTAGATATGGCAGCCTGTGCATCATGACAGAAAAGAGGTGGGGCATGGGGGGATATTCCCTGAAGTTGCATTGCTTGCCTTGGCATGTCTACCTGTAAGGCCATGTTCCAGCCCTGTGAGAGCTGACAGAACTGAAGTTCTATTAGTCCCTGGCCAGTACTGTAACTCTTCCCAAAGTGAGACTTTTTCAGGTTTTTTGCAGGTGAAAATATCATAAACATCACTTGCGGTGTAAGATTTAGAATGCTGGACTGTCCTCACACTGCCCAGTTAGTAGTATTTGATGTTCTTGCAACTGTACCTGTATTTTCTTAATTGAGTGACAACAGACACATTTGTGTGCTGTATTCACAGACACAATTAAAGGAAGCAAAAGCACGTGGTAGGCAGCAGTTTGAAAACCATGTCAGTCTCAGTTTCAAAAACAACTGTGTGCTATTGTCTCACTGTCAGTGTGAAATGTAATCCATATTTTTAAGCTGCTTTTGAAAATGAAACTTGGGCCTGTCTTTTGATGAACAATTAGAGTTATTTCAGCAGAATTAGGGCTCTACCTAGTGGGATTGAGGCTTTTGAAAATTTTCCTAGACCTTTTGAAAATCTGGCCACTTGATGCCCTGTTAGGCATAAGATACCCACTATCATGTTTCTCTCTAGAAAAAGGAATTAAAATCAATGCCTGATTTCTGCAGCTTTATGTCTGAAAATTTTCAGCAAGAGCTCACAGTTGTAATTGGGAAATGGCAATCACCAAAAAGTTTAACTAGATTTTTTTCTGTTTCAGAGTTTAGAGCAAGATATTTCAGATGAGAGGGAGGGAAGACTCTCTATCTTAATTTTGAGGTTATTTAATACCAAGAGGAAGGAAGTTTTCAGTATGCTGTACTTCTTGCATATGCTACCTTGTTTGATTTGAGCTACTGCCAGATGCTGTTTTTAGTTTCCACTCAGTCCTTCTGTCAGGCTTTTCACACTCCTCCTCCTCCTGTGGGCTTCTCTTCTATGGCCTTGTATTTATTTTCCTTCTTTCCTCTTATCAGATTTTCTCTTTTCCATTATTCCCAAACATACACCTTCTTTTGCCATCTGTATTTTATCTTCTCCTTTCTCTGCTAGTTGCTGCTAGTCCATTGTCTAGCTTAACTGATGACAGTGGTTTCGTAGGACCCATTTTAATGCCATAGAACACGTATTTGTCAGTCAAAAATACTGAAGGGCCTGTTTCAGGTATGTGATATCCAAATCAGTGCAGAATTGCACACGTTGTTACATGCTAAATTATATGCGTGCCTCATGGGCACTGGTTTGATGGACTAACTGATTAATTAATGGACAAACTAATATCATAGCTCAAATAAGCTGAAAATCAGCCTGGTAAAACAACAAGTCATTTTAGAGAAGAGAAGTTAACTGATGTGTCACCTGGTCCATGTGCAGCAGTTTTATAAACTTAATTTTTAAGCTTGTGCTTCAGCAATAGCGACTGTCACAGAAGACAAACTTAACATCCTTTGGAAGTCTAATGTTGTTACCATGTCTTGAACCTCTACTGTTTCTGGAAATCATGGTTTCTTTACCTCTGCCTTACTAGTTTGCTGACTGAGGTTTCATGCTTTCCTTATGCCTGCTGGTGATGTCACCATGGGGAAATGCAAGAAACTTCAACAAACAAAGCATTTCCATAAGGATATCATTAAGAGGTGAGTAGTTGTGGAGTACCAACCTCAAGAATTAGGGGGTTTAATGGTGGAATGTTTTCTTCATTTTATCACTGTTCTGTCTTGGGAACCTAAGACTTGCTTTGTTTGTGAATCTTCTTAGCTCTTTCTACCTACACATGGTCTGTGATCTTTGTTAAGATCTGGGCCTGCTCTGCATCTTCACAAGGAAAATTCTAAAAGGAGAGAGGAGGGACTGAAAGGATTGAGAAGTTTAAAAAAACTGATTAAGAGCAAGCATTGGCTTGTGCTTGGCTGAAGCAGTCTCCTGACCCTGCTACCTGAGAAGAGTTGTCAAAGAAGAGGTGATCATGGTATGGTCTCACCCATTAGATTTGTTAGATTTCCAGCTGCAGTGTGCTGCAATAGGAGATTTGGTTGAATGCAAATTGGGAGTTCCCCATGGCTCTTTCACCACAAAATGAGCCTTCCAACTGAGATCTGGCTGTGTTGCCAAAAGAGAGTCATAGTCAAACATGTCATTGAAAAAAAAGAACAGGAAGGGGAATCTGCCCCTGTGAACCTTCCTTCAGAGCATTCAGAGTGGAACTGAGGAGCTTAAACTCTCTATTTAAGTGGAGAAAGGAGAGATTCAGGCACTCCATGAGAGGAACATGGAGTTCTTCGACAGAAAAGTTGGGTAAATACTGACAGGTTTGACTCTTTTGCAGTACATTTTCACAACATCTGTCAAGCTTCCTTTAAAAATACCCAGCCAGCTCTGGCTTGACTGTGGATATTTTTCATACTTCCCAGTGTATGAAATTGGCATTTTAATTTCACAAACAAATCTACCAGCTTATTAGATTTATCCACCTGCTCATGCAAATGGCAATGCAGTAGGTTGAGTTTGTTCTCATGTGTTTTTCATCACAGGTTTTTTTGGCTGTCATTTAAGCTTTACAGAGTTTATTCTGCTCAGGTCCCGTGTTCTGCTGTATCCTATATAATTTCATCCTTGGGATTGCGCCCACTGCTGCAATATGCAGTAGCACTGGGTTGGTAGGCTGTTCTCTCCATGGGATCTGAATACCCCTTCCCTGTGGGCTGTTGGCTTTCTGTGTGCTGTGCCCCTTGCTGTGGCAGCAAGCTGCCTGGATGAAACCTACGTTGTGGTTCTTTGCACCTACCAAAAAGCTTATCGGGTGTCCTTAATGACATGGATCTGCTATTGCTTTGTTTTCAACTCAGCTGTTTAGCTGAAAGAATATGTTATTTAAAACAGCAATTTCACCTGCAAGTAAATGGCCAAATGAATTTTTTTCTAACTCCCAACAATAGATGCCATTTGCTATTGATGATTGCCATCATGGCACGCTTTAAGTGAGAACAAACATACTCCCCCCCTTCAATACACACAAAGCTTTTTTCCTAACAAATTTATTCATTAAGCATATGTTCAAAGACTACAGCTATTACCACTTTTAAACAGAACCATTTTTTCATTGCTTTTCATAGAAAAAATGCTACAGTGTTGTGAAAACCCTATTAATATTCCAGATTCAATTAACTAACATATTCTATTTAAAGTCCTTTTTACTCAGGTTGTTTGACAATAGGAAAATAAACACTGTGTGTTGGAAGCCGACCTTCAAATGACAGTCCAAAGCTGCTGCTTTGCACAGTCTTTAGCAGTATAAATGCCTTTACCTTCCCTCTGTGTATGTCAAAATGGTCTCTTACAGAAATTGATGGGAATCTGGTTAGACTGGACGACTTGGTCCCAGCTTCCTTGCACAGGCAACATTCCTGCTGAAACAGGTAAAAGTTTCATCTGACCAATTTTGCAGCCTTTTGATAAGAGGGATGGCACTCCTGAAAGACACTAAATGCCTTCCATTTTGTATGCCTTCTGTGGGAGACAAAGATAAATACAGACCTATTTTTCAGAGTGGGTCATTTTTCTTTGTCAGATTTGTGCAGGCATTCTCAAAATGGCCCCTTTTAGCATCCTGTGTGCTCACTGGTACTGATAGGTTCTGAATGTCCTTTGCCAGCACATTGAAGAGCCTGTGTTATTTTTCTGTATGGAAAAATGCTTTTGCAACCGCTCTAAGGTGAAGCTTCCTTTGTTATTGAGGTTTTTTTTACACGCTACTGAAGTGCTACCTCCTATTGGATGCACATATGGATTTAGGGACACTATTGTCTGTTCAGCTGATAAGACCATTTTAAGATCTGTGGAGATGAAAGGATGAACTATGATGTTACAGTTACCCTCAAAAATAGGACTTGATACTGCCCTGCTTACTCTTTTGTCTTTTGTGCCTCTGCTCAGCATATCTGAAATAGATCACCTGGGCCATGGATAAAATGTAGCTCTTGCCCATTCTTTTCATGATCTTCCCAGCATAATTAATGCTACTGCAGTGATTTGACCTTTGCTGGAGGCCAGGCACCCACCAAAGCCAGTCTGCCACACACACCCCCCCCCCCCCACCCAAACTGGATAAGGGAGAGAAAATACAGCAAGTGGCTGATGAGTTGAGATAAGAACCAGGAGAGAGATCACTCACCATTTACTGTCACAGGCAAGACTCAGGGAAATTAGTTGAATTTATTGCCAATCAAAATCAGAGCAGGATAATGAGAAGTAAAAGAAGTTTTAAAAACACCTTCCTCTTACCCCTCCCTTCTTGGTCTTAACTTCATTGCTGATTCTCTATCTCCTCTCTCTTAGTGGTTCAGGGAGATAGAAAATGGGAGCTATCATTCAGTTCATCACATGTTGTTTCTGCCACTGCTTCCTCCTCAGGGAAAAGTTCTTCCCCTTCTCCAGCGTGGGGTCCCTCCCATGGGAAGCAGTTCTCCCTTAGGTCTTCTATTGTGAGTCCTTCCCATGGGCTGCAGTCCTTCCTGAACTGCCTCAGTGTGGGTTCCTTCCAGCGGCTGTGGTCCCTCAGGAACAGGGTGCTCCAGCATGGGCTCCTCTCTCCATGGGTCTGCAGGTCCCCCTGCCAGGATCCTGCTCCAGCATGGGCTTACCATGGAGTCACAACCTTCTTTTGGCATCTACCTGCTCTGCCATGGGCTCCTCCAGAGACTGCAGGGGAATCCCAGCTCTGGAACCTTCTGCTCTTCCTGCACTGACCCAGGCACTTCAGGGCTGTCCCTCTCACATATTCTCACTGCCTTTCTTCCACAGACACGTTTACTTCTGTGCCATAACTTTATTCTCCTCCTTAACCAGATTATCCCAGCAGCATTCCTACCATCTGATATGCTTGGCCTTAGCATGGCTGGCATTAGAACTGTTTGACATTGGGGAAGCTTCTCAAAGAAGCTATGCTTGCAGCCCCGCACACCCTACTGCCAAAACCTTGCTAGACAAACTTTTCAGGAAAGGACCCAGCAGTTTTGTTGTGCATAATTGGCATTGGGGGATGAGGGGTGCAAACAAAAAAAAAAATCTTTTAGTAGAATCTTGAAGTAATGTTGAGGAAGACAGAGGTGGGATGGTTTGGAAGTGCTGCACTGGTCTTTAGAGGCTAAGAATGAGATCTACAAGATTACTCAGTACTTTATTCTTCATATTGAAGTTAAGTGTGGGAGGAGACTTGGTATGAGGTGTTTGGCATCTCCTGTTAATGCAGATGAAGTGTTCTGGATAACATAGCAGAAATACAGCTCTGTGGATGAAATCTTGCTTCCCATTGACACATGCTGTCACCCACACTTCAGAAAGAGCATCCTAAGGGAAGCAATTGACTACTCATATTACAAAATATGTAATATACATAGCATGTTTCAACATGGAGACACAACTGTGGGGCAACTAGGAGTCCATAAGAATATGTTTGGTGCCCTTGTGGTGACTTGGATTATAATTGTTATGACATCAGGAGCCTCTGAAAAGAAAGAAATGCTCCAATCAAGACCTGACGAAACAATGTTTTTTGGTAGTCCCGATCTGTGTTGCATAGTTGAGGAGGTAAATTCCTGTCATTTCAGCCTCAGAACAGGACATACTACGATGCCTTTTATACCTGAAGCAATG
This sequence comes from Chamaea fasciata, assembly GCF_029207755.1. Taxonomy (NCBI): domain Eukaryota; kingdom Metazoa; phylum Chordata; class Aves; order Passeriformes; family Sylviidae; genus Chamaea; species Chamaea fasciata. Next base: position 14,583,195 of record NW_027094092.1, on the reverse strand, counting down.
GGAGGTTTTAAGTGTGCCTCCTTGGCAGGTGTGCCTCCCACAGATGCAGCACACCTGCCACCTGCTTCCATGCAACCTCAGATCATCATCATTTCTGCAGGATTTTCTGGAATACAGAATGAAGATCCCTAGGCTATCTGTGATCCCAGTCTGGAGCCAGAAGTAGAAATGTTCTGTTTATGCATAATCCAAAATGGTGCTTGCTTACCACCTTGGTGACCTGTTGATTAATGTCAGCCCTTGCCAGAGTAACTCAGCATGAGGCTGTGTGGTGTGAGGTGGAGTGGAGCCTTGGGATGTGTGAGTCCATGAGAGGTTTGTTTCTTTGGGTTGTTTTATAGAGTGAAGCTCATGACTGCAGACAAGTGGTGCAAAATCCGCCCAGAATAATTGCAAAGCTCATCACCAGCATGTGCTTTTTCTGTGTCACCTTTTCCAACAGAGAGATGTAACAACTTGTGCATGTCTGCTCATCTATCTAGACAAAACATTGCTCAGTGCATGTTTCCTCCCTGGGAAGAGGATGAGAAGGCAAGCTGTTGCATCTTTTTAGTTTACTATTTAAGGTTGTGTATCCATGTTGATGAGCACAGTATAGGAGCCCAGACAGACTAGACCCAGGACTATTACCACTTTCTACTTGCATCGTTCAGTTTTTGTGCTGCTCTGTAGATAGCTAGGGAGAAGGAGAGCTTGAAACTGTTATTCTTGTGACATTTTAGTAATCTAAACATGCCTCTAACATGAAGGGACTGCAGTTACAGAGGTAGCAGAGTACTAAACGGGGAACAATGATATTTAATTGTGCTGAGTTTCCATTAGGGCTCATAATGGTGTAGCCTGGGATGGAAATAGGGCTCTTATAAACAGATAAAATTGATTTGTTTATGGATGTCCACACCCTTATCTCTACAAGTGTTTACTTCAAAGCCAAAACTAGAGGGTCTGAGTGATACTGTTGTTCTCTGAGGAAGCCAAGCAGTGCAAGCATAGCCTTTTTAAATGCATGGAAAAAAGTAAAATGCTTATACTTGGCATAATACCCTTGGGGCATGTATCAGGTTTGTGGCTGAAGGTGATTGTTGAGACTGGTCTTGATATAATTTACTTTGTTCAGTAAAGATAATGTCTTTGAAATGAATGTGATAGTGGCTTTCCTAAATGTTTTTTTTGTGAAGCTCTAGGGCATAGGATTTGAGTCACTTAGTAAAGCAGGTTATCCCCCAATGAATAACATCAAAACGTTCAGTTTGAACCTGGCAGGAAGCCAGCAAATCACCCCTCTGTTTCAAGGTGCAAACCCTCTCATTCACCAGAGCAGAAAGCAGATCTAATACCCATTGAATGCTAGGCCAGTCTCTGAGGAGACATTAGAAACACACAGTGGTATTAGCATTATGACTGTAGAAGTTATTAATTTAACAAAGGAAATACGCCTTTTTTTGTTTTTTTCAACAATAGCAGTGTGGCAGCACCAATTCAGAATACAGAAGTATGAATAGTAAATTCTTTCAAAAGTGTCTGATACAAGAATGTGCTTGTTTCTTTTAGTTGTCAGAGTCACTCTTGTATTGAAGAGGCTGTTTGTCTGGTTCTTAATTATTGCTATTCTTTGATTATGCATTCAGGCATATTTAAGTATATCCTGTAGTTAAAGTGTAGAGGCACAAAAATTATAATTAGGGTTTGGAAGGGGAGAGTTGGTTATCCCATTTCAGAGAGTTCAAGCCTGTACATTTCAATCTGCATCGCTGCATTGTTGACAGTTCTCCCTGCCTGTGTTGCCTGTGCAAGGCTGATTCATGAGCAGTCTAAGCCTTTATCTCGTTAACTGTGGAATTATAGAGCTGCTTTGTGAGTTTCCATTTTCAGTGTTAAAGGGAGCTTGCAGCCTGGGATTAATTTGGGACAACCAACTCCACTGAAAGTCAACTTGTAGTTCTGTTTACAAAAGCTTAAGGCAGCTCTCCAACATTATCACCAGGCACTTGGAAATGTTCAGTGAAGAAAACAGCATAGCAAAGAAATCTATTCTTTATTTTAAAAAAATTTAAAATTGCATCCAGTATTCAATGGTAATCAGATGGACCTTCTGTAAGAGGGTTAAGAAAGGAGAAAAGACAAAATCAAACAAAAGAAGCTTTGAATTGAGCCCTGATTGAAAGATGGCAATTGCTGATTATGTGTGGGTGCAATACAAGTTAATATTCAATGTCTCTGCCCTCTGAGGGTCTGCATTCACTTAAGAGCTGTAAAGTGACACCACATTTAATATTTTGTTTTGAAGCAAACACTGCTCTAAGGGCCCTGGCTGCCCTGAGAAATGGCATATCCTTTAACTTGGTGTTTCGCAGGACAAAAAGAAAAAAGGACACTGCCTAACAACACATCTTGTGGTTGAGACCTGTAAGCATTAGGAGAGCCATTAAGAAAAAAACACTTGTGTATTTGACTTAGCAGTGGGAGTATGATTTCGATGTGGACAAGGGCATAACTAGTCTTGCACTGGGAATTAAGAGCAATTTCCCCATCATTAGTAGAGACATAGTAGTTTGTAATGCGTGTAGGACCCTGGCAGTCAGACCCTACAGATGGTGCAGTAGCTCCCATGTACTTCCCATATGGTTGCTTTATCTAACAGTCCCAAACTGCTTCTTATGGCTCCTAGCAGTTCCTCTTTGCTGTCTTTTCAGAGCAGAGAGCCCAAGGATTTTTTTTTTCCTCTTGTTCCCATCTAAGTGAGGCTCACACCTAATTTAGAGTGATGTCAGCTGTGGTATCCTGAGCTGCTTTTCCTAGCAGCTCTGTTCCATGTGAGTTGTTATGGACTAGAGGCTTGGTGAGAGGATCAGGTAAGTTGCCTTCTCTCTTACTAGGTGGGTTGAGGTATATTATAAAGCAGTCAGTACCAGTGTGTAGGTATGAGGAGTGCTGTCTGGAACATTTGGTTTCTTCCAGAAAGGAAGGGTTTGGTGACAGATCAAATGAAGTCCCCCAGACTCACAGACTCACTCCCCCAGACTTTAGTAAAACAAAATCTCTGGTGTCAGGCTGCATCTTTCCCTCTCCAGGGATGACTTTGTAGGCCAGCATACTGTCTTTTAAAACTATGTTTTGCAATTTTTTTTTTTTTATTATTTGGAACAAAAACAACTGTATGGAAGCAGGGGGCTTTGAGAAGATTGTGAGTTTTACTTTTCTCTTTGCCATATTTCTTTTCGTCTGCAGTTATCATTTTTTCATGAACTATTTCTTGAGCAACACACTCGGTGGGGTGGGTAGTGGAAGTTGGTCTAGAAAGGCATTTTAATGCTCTGTCACTTCACCCTCTGAGACCGGATTTTGTCTTTGCATTTCAGGTCCGTGGAACATGAGCACATTTGCAGAGATTTGCGTTAGAATCACTAAAAAGTAAGACTAAACATTAACTAAGAACAGATTCTTTCTCGCAGTGAAAAACAGGCTTACTTTTTGAATCATTAATTCAGTTTAATAAAACAAAATCCTTATTTAGCTCCTAACAAGCCCTCAGTTTCTCTGCTAACAGTAGCAGCGGGTTAAACATTAGTCTGAAAATTAATCACAGTTATCCTCGTAGAGTCTGAAAGTTAGTTTCAGAAGTGATTTTTCAGAAATGGATTTAATAAATTAGGAAACTTCTGGGCATTTTCTTTTTTCATTGCTTAGAAAATGTACTGTCCACAATTCTGATCATGGAAAAAATACTACCTTGGTAGTCTAATAAAATGTTTATTTCCATGTGTACAGCCCAAGCTAAGAGTAACCTGGATGCTCTGTAACCATGATGAACATGTTTCCCACCATTGATAGCAGAGTCCCTTTTCTGTAGAAGAATTTAACAGGTAGCAGGAGATGTTGGCTCCTGTTAAGCTTGAGTTTTATGGAACTTGCTCTAAAATGGCTAGTATTTTCTCTTCATCTTATTTAATGATGAAAGTTGGAGCTGGTGGACATTTCCAGTGCAGCAACTCAGCTGAAGATGCCCTTAGGAGCTGGAATCTATCCAGATGATATTTTCACTTATCATTGTGGCACTTCCCTGTGGCAGCCAGACAATTACAACACAGTAACTGTTGGACTGTTGAAAAAATCATAGCAAAAAAAGCTGTGAAAGCTCTTCTAAATCACAGCAAAGAGCCTTGTCTGTACCCTGAAATTCATAGAACATATCAGCAAGCACATAACATCAGTGACTGATTGGGAATCAGATGAGGTTTGCAGCTTGTTTGATGGCCAGTCTCCTCCTGTTGGAGAAGAGGGGGGAGGCAGTTTTTCTTGCGGTCTGATATTTCTCTTCTCCATCCCTCTCTAGCAGCTTCCAGGCTTGCTTTTATATGTGACCCCGCGGTATCATAATAATGGTCCTGGGTGAACACGAACATTTTTTCTGCCTTCACCTCTCTTTCTCTCCTCCTACCCATCCCAGATGAAGTGGCAGGTGGACTGAGTGGGAGCAGTGTGAACTCAATGCAGAGAAAACGTGTGACTCAGCAGTTCAGCAGGGAGCTGCTGAGCGGAAAGGCAGCTATTCTCCTTGCACACTCTGGCATCAGGTTGCTGTTCACTCAGAGATGAGAAGAGGCCCTTTACGGATGGAGATGAGCAGCCCCCCAGCACGGCAAAGGGGCTGCGTGTTCTTTTCAGCAGAACTTATTTCAAGTAGAGAGGAAAGTTTCTTCGTCAAGTTTGTTAGAAATGTTGCCAGTGAAAGGGGAGAAGCATTGGGCTGGAAATACGTAGACCTCAGTTATCTGCATGACTCGCGCACAGATTTTCTGCATGACTTTCCCTCTTCCTTTCTTTCACTCTTGATGTGTCTTTCCCTTTTGGTAATCGGAGTTTGGCATAAGCAGCAGCCAGACTCCACCAGCTGAACTTAGCAAGTGCAAGTCTAGAGTACTTTTCCTGGCAAGTGGGTGACACCCCTTTTCCTCTGCACTGTCAAAGAACTCCACAGAGGACACTTGCCTTCGTCAGAAGGAGGCTTCTGGCTTTCCCCATGCTACCTGCCCCTCATGGACAAGTAAGTGCCAAGGAAAGTTGATGACTGTGGGTTATCTGCCACACAAGGGTAAATTGCCCTCATGCACTATTAGGGAGGGGCTATTGCAGTGTCTATCTAAGCAGTTTTCTAACGATGAGAAAGCTGTGGTATTTTATTACCAATTCTGCGTTTGTCTGTCAGAACAGAGGACTGAAGTAGATTTTTCTTTATAGACTAATCAACAGCAAGTACACATTTTATATCAGTGGTTGTACTTACTAAAAGCTCAGTTTTAAAGCTGTAATGTGCATCATTATCACTGAATTTCCCCAACACACTCACACAAAAAAAGTAAGCTGTGGGGTGGTGTTCTCTTGAATCTTCAGAGAGCCTGAAACACTGTCACTGGAGAGCTGTTGACCAGCTGAGTTCCCTTGATGGGCATATCAAATCCATGAATCGATGTGAATGAAATACAAATATTTGCAGTGTGTTTTTTTTAGCAAAAACACTGAGCTTTCCCAAATAGAATCCCTGAATGTTAGAAATTTCAGTTGTTCCCACAAAGCTATGAAGACCTGTAGCTTCAGCTTGTTCTTACAGTCCAGGGTAAATACCCTTAATGCAAGCTAAAAGCATTAGAAATTGTAAACTGAAATTCATCTCAGATGAAGTAACATAGGAAACTGACACCCGTGTTACTGGTGTGTAGGCTCAGTCTTGGTGAAATCTTCCATTCCTCTGTAATGTGTCGGAGAGGGCAGTTCCAGTTTTTGGACCTCTTACTTAATTTGATGCTATGTCAGGCTTATTTCTTCATGAGTTCTGTTAGAGAGAAGAGTTTGAAGTCTGCAGTCCAACAAAGGACCACAGGATGGATCTAACTGGCTTCCAGTTAGATACCAAAGTGATTTCAGGGTTGCTTTGGAGCCTTGCATTATTTAGTGGTAAGTGTAGTGGGATCCATGGATCTGCCTCGCTTGTTGCTTGTGTTTGAATTAAGCTGTCTGATGCTTTCTGAAGTAGCTCTCAATGTGGTTTTGCATTACAAATGCAAGATCTACCAACCACAAGCTCTTGGCAGCTAAAACTTGGAATTTATCCAGAATGGAACTGGAGGTACTGAGGCAATCACATTGTCGCAAATCCCCTCTATCTCCAGTCAGTCAGTAGTAGGTAGCTGTGGGGTGCATCTGGGGATGGTTTTGTTGTTGTTGTTTTTTTTTTTTTCAGCTTTTAATCTGGATACTTTTGGGGCCTAGATGCTTTACTCCTGAGCAGTGTTTTACTCAGCCATTTGGAAAACAGAAATGTGTTGGACTCTTGTAAATAGAGCAGGTCAGGGATCAAGCACAGTAGCAGTTGTTGTGATCAGAAAGGTAAAAAAAAAAATGAATAATGGGGAAGCTAGCATCCCCAGTTTTCAACACAGATCATTATATCTTTAGTGTAAATTTTCAACATGTCTTATCAGTGGAGTCAGGAGTGCAGACAGAATCATGAAGAAACAGGCTTTCCTTGGTGGTGAATTTTATCTGTGTGTAAACAGTCATGATACTGCTTCTGTCATGTTTACTACTTAATAAATTAGGTTGCTGTTCATAAAGAAGTTCAGTAGAGGTTTAAGTGACCCACTAGTTGGTTTTCTGCAGAGTGAAGAACATAAATACCCAGGTTGTGTTTGCCATACAATTATGAGAGGTCCCCTTCCTCTTACCCACTTCTTCCCATACCACTGCAGTGCAACAGAAAGCTAATTATTCAGTTTCCATCTTTATCATGCTGCAGTGGCAACCAAAATAGAGATTGTTTTCTTAGCCAATACCTTTCTCCTAAAGCTCCTTTCTTTGGATAGTGAGGCTTTTACCCTCCAGCACAAGCTGCCTCTTGTTCATGTGCACTCTGAGGCAGCTCATTCAGTTTTGATGTGTCTTTCCAGCACCTGGACTTGCCTGCAATCAGGATGTCTTATGATGTGTGTATTTAACAAGGTCTTGACCAGACCTGTGAACTGCAATGCCAAGGGCTATGTCCTGTGTGCAGTTGAGGTGCATACTAAAATTCTTTTCAGCAGTGAACTGAGACCCATCTCAACAGTGAACTATGAACTAGTGAACTGTGAATAGTGAACTAATTTTCTTTCATCAGTAGTCGTTTTCCCTGGCAGTTAGATGGAAAGTAGAAGATGCAGATGCCATAAATGGACTTATGACTCTGGTCTGCAGTGTTGGTAATCTTGATGGATGTGAGATATTGCTGGCGTGTTCATGCTTTGTCGTGCTTCCACTCTGTGGCCCATTCCTACAAATTTTCACCACATGTGGCCATCATGAAGATGTGGACAGGTTCAGAGGGATATGTACCTCAGTACACCTAAAACAATTAGAGGCAATGCAGCCAAGCTGCTGTGTTGTGTTGGCTGCTGCAGCTGAGACTTGGAAGGTGAGGCCCCTTTTGCCCTCCTGTCTTCTGTGTCTGGAAGGTAGAATCCACCACTAACAAAATTTGTATTTCCCAGTGTAGAGGCAGAACCATCCAACCCAGAAGCATAATTCCCACAGGGACAGTGTAATGGATGTACATAAATGTCTAATAACTGTATGAGCACTGTCTTTTCATTGCTTGGGTGCATTTTCTTCCTGTTATGAAAACAGTTTTGTTGACGAACAAGTCTTTCTGTCAAAAATACATTGTTAAATTAAGTCTGCCAATGGAGCTGTGCCAATTCCTTGAGCATTAGCACCCATGCACAAGAGAGGACACAAGTTCCTTTTAAAATGTTAACTTCATTAGGAAATACAGCCAGGATGTGAAGTTCTGAGGGGTTGTTTTTTGTTTTGTTTTTCTCTGAAGGCTTCAAGTATGAATCAGTTGAGTTACAGAGCTGCTAATGTCTCACCCACAGCAGGATTTGATGGGATCGTGGCATGTTTGTTACTGTAAGGCTTTGTTGACTTGCTTATTATTGCTACAGTGCCTTTTAGTGTTTCAGTTAAGACTAGTACTCTAAGCACTTGTTTTTCTGAGAGTTATATAGGTGTTTTTTTCATTCTTTTGCCTGTTATGTACCCACGTATGAAGTCAGAAAAAAAAAAAAGATAGAGAGATACAGGGGGGTCAAAATAGGCATTGCCAGAGTTACAGAAGCCATCTTTTACGTCCTGAGTGAAGAAAGATGTTTCCCTATATATATTATTCCATAATATGATAATATGCAGTGCTGTGCCATGTATTTTTGGCAGCTTGTTTTGGTGGCACTGCTTAAGGAAAGAATACAAGATGAATGGATCCCTGGTGTGATCCAGAAAGTGCTTTTCCCTCAACTGTGAGGATGAGTTTAAGTTTATGGTGCTGTTTTGAAATTTCAGCTTGCTTTCACAAGCCATATGGCTGCTACAGATGTCAGAGACCTTTTAATTCTTCTGCCAAAGGTGTTTTTTTTCCACTAGCAAGTGTAGTCTTGTGCCAAAGCAGAAGTACTCATAGAACTTGAATCCCCATCTCCCTGATGCAGAAAATGAGAAAGTTTTCACATGACTGCTACATTTCACCGTCAGTCAAATCACTAGCAGGGGAGAGGCTCAGTTCATTCCTGGATTCAGTCTTCCTTGCCAGCTTTCTCTAGACATTCACCTTGACACAAGAAAGCTTCACTGGTGTTTCACTCACTACCTCGTCTGCAACTGAAAGAATCCTCAGCCCATTAGGGCAAACAATACAGAAACATAGGATTGCAAGATGACGTGTGAGTGCTAATTGAAGTGTTGTTTAAAGCTGGCATGGTTAAATCAATACAGAACCCGAGATGGACATCATTATGTTTGTTAGAATCTAATCTTTTGGCATTTGTAGGAGAAATTTTTTGAGACACTAGACCTTCTCTTTGTATATCCAAGACATGTATCTGCTTATTTATATGTATGGATTCAGCCAGTTCTCCATTATTTTAGGTCTTACACGTTTTGCTTTCTGTTGTGCTAGTGAAAATACCTCTTGATAACCGTCAATTCAGCAGAGTTGGAATCCTGGGCTCCCAGGTACACAGTCCAGGTCTCTACCTTATGCAGTGAAAATAATTGAAAGTAAGAGTGGTCTATTGTCCTTCATATGGGGCAGTTGTAAGAAGGAGAATGTGATCCCTACTATTGTACAGGTGTTACTAGACAACACTGGAATTCCAGGAGTTGGACTTCTGGCCTGTGGAGAGGCACAGATCCCCATGGTTACAGACACAGAGGAGTGCTCTAACTTTGACACCTTTGTTCCAGAAGATGCAGTTAAGTGGCCTTCACATCGTTGTATTATAGTCAGGGGTTTGTTTCCAACAAGCAATGACCTTGTAAAATCTCAGGCTGTTACAAGTATGAAACAAAGAAATGCTGTTTACCTGCTACGTAAGGCAGCACCTTTGGTCAGTTTAAAAAAAAAAAAAAGTTCTGAAATATGAAATATTATGACTTATAAAAAAAAGCTGAAAGCTGAGCGTGAAATCTGCATTCCTTGGCTTCTTGCGTTCCTTAGTCTGGTTGTCTTCCCGATGTTGTTTCAGTTTTGCACTGTGTATGTTTTATCTTGAGATTTGGGGAGGAGTATGCAAGACAGGAAATCATTTGAACTTGGAAAAACAGTAAATACATTCATTAATCATTCTTAGGGACAGAGGTGCATTGTTTAATGCTGATAAAGGAAAAGTAGAACTTAAACTATGTTTAGTGAAAATGCAAGGTTAGAGACTTTAGGAGCCAACAGTAATAAACGATAGGAAAGTAGGTATTTTTGAAGCTTTAGATCTCAGCCACAGGTGCATGTCTCACTGCGAGGATGACAAAAATAGTTTCTGACACAAAGGTTCTGTCCCTGCTAAATTTCAAATTCCTGTTCCAAAACACAGAACATAAACATCCCACAAAAATAGCAGGAAAAATTGGCAATCATTTACAAGTATTTTCTTCTCAATTCTTGTTCGAATCTAGTAAGACGATCAGTAGTTTAGAAGCTTGAAAATTTTCAGCTTTAAGGACTGAGAGGTAGATTTTCCATAATGTCTACCGTTTAAAAAAAATGGCATCAAAAGATGAATTCTTACTATGGCCAGATCCTCAGCTGATACAGAGATATATTTCATTTGTCTGGTTAGAGCTGTGGCTAGTTAATAGGTGCTTATCTGACTTAGAGTTATTACTGTGAGACATTTAGAGAAATGTTTGCTGAGAGAAACGTTTTATAGAAACCTGACCTCAACAAACCACGTAAGGACCAATGGTGTGGCCTTTCCCTGGGACACGGGAGGCTGGTTTAGGCTTAAGCCTCCGGTGTTGTACACAGGGCACCCTGGGGGCATTCCTCATGTACAGAGGTGTAAGTCATAATACTTACACCCAATGGTTCTGATCTTTCACTCCTTCTCACTTGTAAATGAATTTATATCTACACAGCCTCTGTTCAAAATACTGTTACTGAGGGAATAGCCACACCAGTGGTTATTTCCACTGAACAGAACACCATTGCAACATTATTAAATAGCTCTTGGGTATGAATTCATCCAAGAAGTAGGTTATTGGAATAAAGTCTATTTTATTAGTGCCTTAGGACGCTCAGGCAAAATCCAGAGTCCCTGAGCACTGTTCAGACACAGAGCATGAAACAGTCTCTACCTCAGAAATTTATCATCAGATTAGACAAAGCAGACAAATAAAAGAAATAGAGAAATTGAGACAGGAAGGGGCAAAATGGGTTCTCTGCCATCATGTAGCTGGGAAGTGTGAAGCTAGGCAATACCTCAGGTAGCTTCTTTTAAAAAGTAAAAATGAAAAAAGTGCAGCAATGTAAATGAGAATTTGTTAACAACAAAGCCCAGAATCTGCACCTCCGGAAAGAAAGGGAAAATAATTTATCCGCCCACACTCACTTTTTTTCTGATGAAGGCAGGTGAATAAAGCTGCACTAATAGAGTGTGACGCTCACAATCCTGAGCTGCGCTTGCTGAGGCGGAACTGAGAGGTAACCATTGTCTCCAGGAAAACAATAGCCCTGCAGCCCCCGCGGTGCCTGCAGGGTCACATCCCATTCATCCTCTGCACATGTCGTTTTCACGTGAAGGTTCCCGTCCAGCTGTTATGGAGTCAGTGGATGAAGCTGAAGGACGGCAAGGAGAGCTGAACAGGAAGGAGCAGTCCCTGAAAGCCTCCCAGAAAACAGCAGTGCTCGGCTGGCCTCCCCGGTGGAATGGATTAATACCCGGAGACAACATGTATCTGTTTGTCCTCTCACAGATACTGGTAAGGCAGCTTGCCATAGCTTTGGAATGCTGGGACTCTTCTTTTAGGCTGTGCTGGCTTGGGAGGTTTCCTCATTCACTGTAGATGTAGCAGTGGGAATAGGTGCAGTCCTCATTTCTGTAGCCACTTCTCACGGCTTTGCCTTGAGAACAGCCCCTGCCTTTTTTTGATGTCCCCGACTCCCATCCCATTTCCTGCCGCTCTGCAAATGCCTCCTTTGCCAAATGACCATCAAATCCATTTTCTGTAGTTGATAGGGATGGGGGTAGAGACCCATGTTGTTAACAAGTGTTCTGGGAGGTGTATTCTTTAAAGCTGTGGTGTGTCCTTCACAGCTGGGGTAGAGGTTATACCTCTGTGTCTGTGTTGTGTATAACGCCATTGCTTTTGTAGTTTGTTAACTGTGGCATGTGCAGCACCCTTAAGTGGTCCAAATGAAAAGTTTCCATATGTGTATGTTTGTGTGTGTGTGTATTTATAGTGATGCCTTTGTGAAACGCGGCCATTTGTGAGACCTTTCAGAGAGGTCTTAAGAGTCTTTTATTACCATCCTCAGTTCATGGAATTACTAGTTTTAATCTAAAAGTAGTAATCCTGAAAGTTCAGAAGCCAGCAGAACCTGTTGCTCTTTCAGTGTTGCTCCCCTTGCTGTTTCTGGGCAGCCCTTTTTCTAGTGAGGGTTGAAGGGAACCTGTGTAACTCAGTGATGCACATCTAATTGATAGTGGCTGAGCTTGAAGCCTTCAGTCTTTTTATTCCTGTTAAGCTACAGCCTAGAAAATACCTGACTTCTTAAAGCAAAAGCGATAATCAACATGAAATCAATGCTAACTAAATTAGTTAATTATGCAGTCTTGAAATGAAAATGAATGTGTGCATAACGAGAGATGCTAATTACATCTTTTCTGATTGATTGCACAGCTTCTCTGCATGATGCTGTGGTACAGCACTTACGGGACCATCCCAGCATCTCAGAATGCCTTCGACCTGCTCTCTTACTTGCTTACCCCATTTAAACAGGTTTTTTCAGATCAAGGGGAGGTAAGTCCCTGTGCTCCTCTCTGGTTATATAGTTGATGTCAATAGCCTTAGGTGGCTTCTAATATCTCTTCTGATAAGTATAATATGCGTGTATTTCATGTGTACATCCTGAAATGGTAGAAGAGTTTTCTGAAAGCAGATGAATATTTTATCTTTGAGATATTGGGCTAAGTTTTTGGCTGTGATGTTAAGTCAGCACAGGAGATTTTTTTCGTTATGTGCGAATTATTGCAAATGAAACAAAGCAATAAGAAGTAATCTCATTAAGGTTTAGCCCACAGTAAAGGGAGAGGTGGAACTTCATTTCTTAGAATGAATAGAAGCTTAAATTCTGTAAGAATGGATCCCATATAAAAGGTACAAATCACACTATAGTCTCAAAAATGTTTTTTCTTGGGTGCTTAGAACACATCTGTGTGCAGGAAATGTATTTCAAGTGTACTAGGGGCACAGATTCAATTATATCTACAGAGCTACCCCAGTAAAATTGCTTAGCTTCTCACCATGACATGATGACACGTATACCAGAATGATTCATCTGATGAATTACTGGTAATTATACCCAGTGCAGATTTTTCTAGTGTGGACAGAACCTTAATTAAGTGGTGAACAGCTACTTTCCAAAAATCTGATGAAATATATTTGCTATCAGAATGCTTAGATCCATGGTACATAATCTTTGAGGCAGAGGCTTTGCAGTGCTAATAGAAAATCTGATTCAGTGCCTCTTGTGATTGAAGTACAGTGGAGACTGTTTTCTGTTTTCTCAGTGTTTTTGAGCTGCATGTCACCTGCTCTTTTGGGGTTTTTTGAAAGAAGCACTTTTTCTTTGCCTTTTTGCAGTTGTCTTTATTATGCATAGAGCTCTTCACAGACTGTTGCCTGTGTCTTATTTGCAGTGGCCCAATCATTAACAATTTGTTGTTCTTTACACAAGATCACTGATTTGTATAATTTTGACTTACAATAATTGTCTTTGACGGAGCAAACTGATTCCTAGAATGCACCACAAGAACATCCCAAGTATGACTCTGTGCAGATGTTCATGCGTATGTTTGAGGACTGTTTATTATACCACTATTTATTGTGCAAATTTACACTTGAAAACAGTATAGGCAAAGAAATCTTCTGATGTTAAAATAAGCAAATGGTAGCTCTTAACTCTAGACTTCTCATTAGCTGTACTAGTAGGAGAAAAACAGAGTAAAATTCCTTGCTTGCTGAAGCCCATTAGAACTGAATTTGGCACCTACTACAGAGAACAGGCTGAACTATAGACTGCTATAAAATAACATCAGAATTAATTCTGCTGCCAGTGGTGTGAATTAACCTGATGGTGTTTCACTGTTTTTCTGTGTAGGAAACACAGAAAACTCTTCTGTGGCTGCATTCTACCTAAGGATTCCCAAACCCAGGAACAGTACTAAACTTTGTTTAAAGCTCTTTGCCACAGTATAAAATCACACTGACTGTAGCAATGAAGAATTGGTCCAGTCTGCAAAATTGGACTGTGGATTCAGATCTAGACTTAGGCAAAGCATGAGGGTAGGAAGTAGAACTCCTTTTTGCCTTCACAGTGAAATCTGGGGTTTAGACCTTAGATTTAGAGATGGTTTCAGTTTCAGTCTTCTACAAAGCCTGGCATTTTTTTTGGTGGTGATGGCAGGTTTTCCACAGGTGAGTATGATATCAGTAAGTCTTCATGGGAAATAGTACGCACTTGGCCAAGAACGTGCATGCAGACATTGTACTGTGCCCCTAAATACTTCATGAGTCATTGTCTATTCTGTTGTTCCACAGGGCCTGACTACAGTTGGGAGTGTTGTGGTATCATACATCCTGCTGTCTTTGGCTTCTCTAGGACTGCTATTTGTAGGATCTCTGGTAAGTTATGATACAGCACAAACTATATTCATGCCCTTTTTCAGTGATTTTTTAAATAAGATATCTTATTTAATGAATACTGTTGGTGTTATGCCCAAGTTGATTGTAAAGCTTTTGGAGCTTTACCATCAAGCTTTCTGTATGATTATCTGCTTGCTTTATGTAGAGGAATTAGCCTTACTCAGTTTCTTGGTGAATTGGTGATTGCACAGAAGTAGAATGATATTTTAAAAATGGTTTTTATTTCTTCCATCCACAGATGGGCAAACTATTTGCTCTGAAGTAGAAGGGATGTGGTCCATTAACAGGACCATCATCCATTGATTTCAACGCCAGAAGGAGCTGTTCCAGAGTGCCACTGTTCTTCTGAGTGTGAAGTCTTGTTAGATGTAGGCCAAGGCTCCAGCTGCAGAACAAGCTTAAGTGGCATGACTACAATTAATCTAGTTATCTGTCAGCTGGTGGGGAGCAGCAGGGTGTTGTGTTTCTCCATGGATTGTGTAACTGGCACAAAGTTGTGTGGTAGATGGGAGAGCTATGGAGAGCTCTGTCTTGTCAGGAAGCTCTAACTGGATGTGAATTTTCAAACCCCTCTATGATGTTCTCTTAGGGTGGGATACTGAACATGCAGGCAGAGCATCACCCCCTGTCCTTCCAAAAGTGCACCCCAGTTAGCTCAGGAAGCTGAAGATGTTTTATGCGCATGCTATTTGAGTGTTGGACAGCATAATGAAATGCATCCCAGAATCATGGGACTGTAGGTGGGCAGAGAGTGCTAGTCTTGGAGCAGGGCTGTTGCCAATACTTAGTCAAGTCAGCCGTTAATTTTTCCACAGAGGTTTTGAAAACCTTCAGGGAAGGAATGTTTGTCATCTCTCTGTGTGCCTTTGCCACAACTGCATGGCACTTTTGGGGAAGAGTTTTTTCCTAGAGTCTCATCTGAATTTAACAAATGTAAATGTCTGAACTGACTTTCTGGAGGCTTGTGGCCATTGTCACTTGTATTATCAGCTGACACTACCAAGAAGTGTCTGGCTGTGTCTCTGGAGCAGCCCATCAAGTAGTTGCAGGCCACTGTTAGACCACTGCAGCCTTCTCTTTGCCAGGTTGAACAAGCCCAATTCCCTCCACATTTTTCCTGTACTCTAGACCCTTGACCTCCTTTGAAACCCTCTATCGGGACCACTGTCTTAGACTGGGGGGACTAAATTAATTGGCAATATTCAAGGTGCGGCTCTGTCAATGCTAAGAAGAGGGAAATGCCTCCTTTGATTTGTTGGCTACTCTCCCTGCTAGGAAGTAATGTCATATTATATGCCATGGTTAAGTTCACTCAGAGGCAGCAGAGTGGCAAAATCTGTTTAATGTGTCAGGAAGATGGACTTATAAAAACCATTCACAAGGCAAAGTAATTATAGTTAATGCCTCCATTATTGTGATCATTGATGTAGGCAAGGAAGTTAGTGAGGTTTATGCAATTTTCTGGTGTTTTGTGGTTTTTTTGATGCTGCTGTACCTTATCCAGATTAATTTTGTCCTCAAAAATAAACTTTTGGTAATTCTGTAATTGCGAATACTAAAGAAAAGAAAAAGACACCTAAGAATTGTCAAGAACTGTATGAGATCCAGATAATTTTGCAGCAAAACATTCTGGGGTGAAAATCTGAACAGCAGGGGTGTGATTTTTTTGCATATTCAGCTATTTCAATGGATGAAAACATTTTATGCTGACCCGTTCTTAGCACAGAAGGTAAAGTGAAAGCTCTCCGTGGTCAAAAATTCTGATCTCTCTTTGGACGGTTTTGCACGTCAACTCTGTGCAAGTGAACATGAATACCACTATAGATTTGGCCCATTTTTGTGTTGGTTAAAATTTGTGTATAGAAAAACATTTTCTAATAGTTTCCATGTTGGTGAGTTTGCACTGGTTTGTATTCCTGTGGTCTGTGCTAAGAATTTTGTAGCTAGAGTAAAGGCACAAATGTCACCCTGGTCTCTGGATAAATCACTGGGCCACAGAGTATAAGAAGTGTTCTGTGAGTTCTGAACAATGGTCCACCTTGCCCAGTATGTTCCCTCTAATATGGGCATCAGGAAGGAGAGACTGTTTAAAGAGAACACATGAGCCTCGTCCCTTCCTGCCTGTCACCTTCCTCTCTGATGTCTGAGGTCATGCTGCTTTGCAATGTGCAAATTTGAAAACATCAGCTTTATCAGTATTTGCGGAATAAGGTATAACATAGTCGTTGGCAGAACATTGAAAATGGTGATTGAACCAGACAGGGTTTCTACAATCCCAGCCTGGTGGACAGATTGTTGCATGAAGACAGTTTTCTTTATTTTCCCCTTAGCCTCAGTTGAGTATGATCTCTCTCTCCCTCTCTACTTAAAATTAATTTTAAGCAATGTGCTGCCTAGAAGAGACCTTGAGAAGGGATCTTTTCCTTTGAGAGGTGCCTTTATGACCAAGCCTTTCTTTCTCAGTGTTGAAATTGACACTGTCCTGCATGACATCCTAATGTGCTTTAGTAGCCTAGGAAGAGAAATTTGACCTTTTTTAGTGGCACTTTCTAAAATTCAACTGGTCATTCAAAAGCCATGTAAGAAAAGGACAGAAGAGGCTTTTACTGTAAAGAGACCTGTTCTTAGTCTGAAAAGGATGCATGACAATGCAGTATAGTTTGTATGGTATTATCCTGAGTGATTCTACTCCTAGTTCTATGCTAGATGGATGAAGTTGGCCTAGGGTTCAAGATTCTGGAATTCAGAATGGGCTTGAAATTTTTAACTGGAATCTCTGTGGAGGATTTGAAGTCTACTGATCTTATTTCCAAATCATCTAGTGTACCACAGCACCTGTTCTAACTGATATGATGTGGAAATTTCAAACTTTTCATTGATCTGTAATATAAACTTTCACATTGCACTTGTGTCTCAGAACTTCACAGCATTCATTATTTGATGTTTATACTGTATTCAAATCAGATAATTAGATTATATAACAGTCTTTGCCCCTGGCCAAAAACTGATATGGGCATTCTGAGCCCCAGGATCAGGTGTGTCAAAATTGAGGTCTCTTCAAAAGATGATGGGTTTATGCATAAATCTGGGGTACAGTCCCTGGTTATTAAAGGTCAATTTATACATTATATATATATATATATATATATATATATATATATAAATGTAATATAATATATTCAGCTCAATTATATTAACTTAAGACAGCTTTATGTAAATTTCACACGGAAAGCCATTAAATCAGGAGAGGTATGATTTGTTGTAGCATACTATAGTGGATTTTTGTTTTGTAAACAAGCCTGGGAAGGATAAGAAAGTGAACAAAAGGACAGTGGTATCACATTGGCTTGCATATGATGGTCACAAGCACATTCCACTTCCACTGTATCCCTGAGTTAAGCCTGGCCAGCTCTGTGGAAACATCTGTGGCTGAAAGCAGGTTTGAATGGGTGGATGTGAATCCTTGTAACACGCACCACAAAGCTGCTCCTGCATGGAACATTCCCGTTCTCTTCAGTACTCTCCAATTCTAATACAGACAGCTGGGATGCTGCCCTAAAGACCCATGCCCTAGGCTGTGTGGAAGGGCTGGCTACAAGCAGAAACTTCTAAAAATGTTTGTTTCCTCCAGTTTTGGCACCTCCTCAGAGCCCGACCAGACCCCCCCTTTCCGCTGCAAGAGGACAGACGCCAGTCTGTGAGCCGGCAGCCTTCCTTCACATACTCAGAGTGGACAGAGGATAAAAATGAGGATGACTTCCTAGATTTGGATCCCGTCCCAGAGACTCCAGTCTTCGACTGCGTAATGGACATTAAAGCAGAGACAGACCCAGCTACTCTGACGGTTAAATCCGTGGGCTTGCAAGAAAGGTAGGGTAGATGTGACTGACAGGGAATAGTCTGCTCCCAGATTTTGTGGGTTTAGGAGTTCTGTGCCTAGTAGGAAGTTTTATTGTCTTTGTGAATGTCACTTTCAAATGTGGTTCTAAAGTCATGCACCTGCTTTATTTCCTGCCCTGTTTTTAGTCCAGTCATAAATACAAGCATGTTAGCGAAACAGCACACAGTTTCTGGACAGCTGTCAACAAGAGCTGTTCTAAAGCATCATCTCTTTCCATTAAATACATCTATTTGTGTTTGATCAGTCTCTCACCATTCATCAAGACAGCAACTGCATTGCATGAAATCCCCTTTAGAGCAGTGGAAACTTTTGCCTCTGAAAGAGGTGAGTCTTGATTTATTTTTCCCTGTCACTCCTACTGGAGGACTATCTTTTCTCCAAAAGCAAACCACAGAAAAAGTGATAGTCTTTGGTATTCCTCATATTAATGAGTTAATCCAGAAGTAAATGAATTTGATTCAAATGAACTCTGGGGTGAACTGGTGTTCACTGCTTGAACCATAAAGGCAGCCTCCAAAGAGGAGTTTCTCAGGCAAGTCAGGAGCTTTTCGAGAGGCTGACAGCTCAGAAAGGACAGTTTCAAGATTAAAGGAAAATCTTTTTCTATTTCATGTCCTTTCAGTTGTCTTAATGAAATAGAACAAAGGTCTTTATGATAGAATTCCTGTGAAGAAATTCTGCTAAAGTGACCATGTTATGAATAAGAATGAAGTTACTGAAGGGCCCAGCATAGCAAAGTATCACCTTTCTTTATTTCTCAGTTTTCAAGCTTAATTGGAGTGCTAACCATAGTTAATTCTCATCTCTAAAGCTTAAAACAAAGGACAGAATTTAGATTTTAAGAATACAATGCTGATTTTCCAGAGCTCCTCGGGAAATAATAAAAAGGAATGTTAGAGAAGAGGCTTTCAATTTGCATTCTTGTGGGTTTAGAATGTTTTTTCTTGCTTTATGGTTTGTTGTGGCATTGTTCTAAAATCTTATACCTTTTATGGTTTATTCTACCTTTATATGAGATCACAGTAACCTCTGGGGCTTGTCCCTGAAGCTGCTGCTTTGTTGGTTTTTCATTATAGGCAAGATTGGGCTTGAAATACATGAGTCATTTGTGTTCTTCACTATCCCTGATTTCATTCAATTTCTGTCACTTTAAAGATGCAACATTTCTCCTCAGGTGACTGCTAGCCTACACGAAAGGTACTCAGTGTATCAAGAGAATTGGGGAGTATCACTGGGGGAATTATCAATTGGTTAAAGTAATGAATTAGAAGGAAAAACCTGTCAAATCACTAGAAGTGGAAGAATGAAAGCAATTGAAGTTCTCAAACGAGGTACAACGTGAACAGTTAAGGCAGAAGCTTGTTTTCAACATACACATGTCCTTGAGAAAGCAGACATCATTTCAGGTTTCAGCTGTGCCCTGACAAACTTCATTTGTGTTACACGTTGGTCACTTTTCCTTTGTTTGGTGTTGTGTTAGATTACCTACCTGTGCCTCTTTGGTATCCATTCTGCTTTTCTCTTATTTCCCTCTCATTCTTTAACCACCCATGCAATTAAAAGGGTGCTCAGCAGCTAAATTCAAACACCACTGAAGAACAAATAATCTCATTCCCTCATGCTGAAGAACTGTTAATGTAGGTAGCCTCTTCTACCTTGAAAGAACCAAAAGCAATCCTTGTCAAATGCACTTGTTTTGGGGGAGAAATGTGGTAGCTGTTTAACTGCACACAGGAGGGTAAGGTGAAAGGTGTCACTAAAGATTCCATGTCTGCCACTAGTGGCATTTCCCCATGGCTGTGAATCACAGCAGGAAGCTGGCTGCAAATTCTTTTGGGCAAGCTCCTGAGTCCAGGAAAGGGCTGTGATCCAAGTGATGACTTCTGTCCTCTCTGTGAGTTGGTCATGCCTGCGTGCTTACATGGTTTTTAATAGCTCCTGCACACACCTTCTAACTAAATTTTTCTAGTTGAGATTCATCAAAAATAGATTTACTGTGTGGATGTATAGAATCTTTACCTAGTAATCATCATATTGTGTGGCTTTATTCTTATGTTAAAGATATTTAAATATAGATTCGCTGACGGCTTTTGAATCTTACTTCTGTCTGTCATATGTGAGACTAACAGAAGCTCAGAAGTGCTTTAAAACTTTATTCATGGTAGGCATTTTGACTTCTTTGGTTTGTTGTGTAGCTAACTAATACTAAAAATTCTACACTCAACAGTATCTCTGTTTATAATGTAACTATTTGCTAAAGTGTTGGGAGCTTCATTTTACCCTTCTTATGTTGTACAGTTGTGGAAAGAACGCTTTTCAGATAGAAAAATTATTCACTGCAGTGGCTGGCTTTTCATGTCTTTATTAAATAAAGTTGAACTGGTAGTTTACCGCAAGATCTTACCTCAGTGATGTTTCAGTGTACAAAGTCATCTTCTAGTTTTGTCCACACAAGAAGCATCACCCATTTTCTTACAGCTAGTGACCAAAATGTCCTCATCAGAACCAGCTGGGTGGTTTCCTAAAATTGTTCATCTGTCATTGCTGGCAGTGATGGGTCTGTTGTAAGCAAGCTTTGACTGCTCTGTTTTGCAGGAGAGGTTCAAATGTTTCGCTCACGCTGGATATGTGTACCCCAGGCTGCTCTGAACAAGGCTTTGGCTATGTCATGTCCCCACGGGAACAGTCAGCCCGAGAATACCTCCAGACAGCATCGAACATCCTGACTGAAGAGGAGCTGCACAAGAAAGCACTGGATCCTTTCATACTCCAGGCAGAGTTCTTTGTGAGTGTCTGACCTCTCTCTTCTAGAAGCATCAATAAAAATGGGATGTTGTCTCTCCAAAGAAGACCTTGGTATTGTTTTCTGCCAGTCTAAAAGTAGTGCATGCAAACTCCACTTCTGTCAGTGAAGCATTTAATGCAATTCCCAAATTTATCATTATTTTAAATTACAATGTCTGAAAGCTTTCAGTGATATTGTCACTTAAGAACTAGAGAATTGGTTCTGGCAAAAACAACAAGATGTCCTTGTTTCACAAGATTTTTATTTTTTTTTTTTTCTGCCGTGTATTACCTGTTTAACAACAGCAACAAAATAATCACTAGAGTTCAGAAGAAAAGCCACATTTGCTATAAGCATAATTTCTTGAAATGTGTCTGGATTTATCCTAGGGATGAAATCAGTCCTAATCTACCCTCTTTGCTGTTGAATGCTTAATGTGGAGCTACTTTTCAAATCTTTTCAGATGTTCTCTGGTTAACCTGAAACACAGTGTGGCTCTGTCATTCAGCAGGAGCTATAGAAAGTATGTATTTATGGGTTTTTTCTCTGCACAAAAATAATTTGCAGGTTGTAAACTACTGAAGTTAATACTGCCACATCAAATATTCTCTGAAGCATGTAATCTCAGCAGATCAGGAGGAAGATTATGTTTTGCAACCTTACAGACCTTTCAGCCTGTCCTCTTCATGACCTCTAAGTGTCTGAAAGGCAAAGACCACTCTGATTGTCACTTGCTGTCCTCCCTCCTTGTGCAGTTTAAGGGGTTTTTCCCTTTACAAGAACAGGGGGATAGTCTGGACTTCTGTTTTAAAATAGAGCACAAGGTAGCTGTGGTCCTTAATTCCTTTAGTGCTGTACAAGTTGGAGGAAAGCAGCTTTTGTGTAGGCAAAGCCCTGATGGTTTTAAAGTAAAGAATCTATTGCTCTTTCAGGGAGGGGATGTTCACTCGGTGTTTGAACTGACTGCTAGACTAGTCCACATACAATTTCATCAGTCTTGGAGCTACTCTGTAGCTTTCAAGCAAAGCAAATAATGTAAGAAGTAGAAGAAAATACACTGCATTTGTCTGAGATATTTTGAATTAGGTTTCCTGGTGTTCATAGAATCATTCAGCAGCCAAGCCATCCCAAGCTATTTTCATTCTTTAATGAAAACTAAAAGAGCACAAAATGCTGTGCAATCAAAATGTCATTTCTGTAATTAAAAATTGTAAACTAGTTGGTTTTTAATGAAACAGTTACCAGCAACTAGCTCTTCATCATGTGTTTTCGCTCTGTCTAACCTACATGGTTTTCAAAGTCCAGATCCCAGATGAAGCAAGCAGCTATGTCATTTTGGAAGAAGAGTCAGGGAGGACGTTAACGGGTCTAAATCCTGAAATTTGTACAAGATTTAGAGTTTTTACTCAGGCAGTAGTCCTGTTGATTTCACCAAGAATTGGCTAGCGTGGTGAATGACTTAAGACCCAAAAACAACCCATGGAGCTTGGCTCAGGAAGAGTTTGGGTTGACTAAATACAAAGGAACAATTGAGAAAAATATGAAGATTTTGTTCCTATGCAGTTCTCAAAATTGATAGGAAATTACTTCAACAAAGCATTTTTTGTCCTTATTTGCCTCTGGTTAAATCCAAGTGTGCTCAGTGCTTTGTAAGAGATGGAGGGCAGATAGTCTTCTAAGGTTCCAGAACTGACCTCAAGTTGTTCCAGGGCAGGTTTAGATTGGATATTGGGAAAAAAATTATTCACTGAAAGAGTGAAGAACTGTAACAGACTGCCTGAGGAAGTGGTGGAATCACCATCCATGAAAGTGTTTGTAAACATGTGGATGTGGCACTTAGGGACACGGCTTAGCAGTAAACATGGAGGTGCTAGGTGAAAGGTTGGACTCCATGGTCTTAGAGGCCATTTTCAGCCTAAGTAATGCTGTGTTTCTACATAGCTCTGCTCATCTTCATTTTTTTCCCAGAGTGAGGCTTGCCTTACTTAACCCTGATTCCTGTTACCAGTCTGTCCTGTAGTGGTCTCAAATCCAGTGTAGAGCAGCTGGGATGACCAGCTCTGCCTCCCAGTTCCCGTGAGCTGTATCTCTGCTGAGCCTGGTTAACACATCCCTTCTCTTCGCCTGCCTGCTGACTCCAGCTGGTGGAAGGTTCCTGTTTGTTCCTGGCATTGGCCACTTATTGCAGGGGATGAGCAGTGGGGAATAGGAAGTCCCTCCATCTCTGTGTGTTCTTTGTGTCAGCGATAGAGAGCACAGGCAACCCCCAGATACCCCTTTGCTCCTTCTCCATGGAGCTTGACAGCACAACAGCAAAGCAGTGACGCTCCCCCAGCTCCATGGAGTCAGGTCAGCACACCAGCCTGTCATAATGTGTGTCATACTTTGTTGCTGGTGCATGTCCCCAGCAAATTATTAACTTCCACCCTCAGAGAGGAAGCGATGTGAGTCAGAAAGGATGGTGCTGAGGTCCATCCTCTTGGAGCAGCGTCTTGCGTTCCACCTCTTGCATTGCTCTGTGCCTACACTCGCAATTCAGTGCTAATAATATTAGGAGTGAACATGTCATGCGTGTTACTCAATGAATTAGTCACTAGGAGCATTTTCACATGAAGGATTTCAGAAAAAAAAGCCAGTGACAGTAAAAGGAAACATCAATCATACTTTGGTGGTAAGTTGCTAGAGGTACTGTACAATTTGTCCCAGCTGACTTCATCACTTTGCCTCCCTCGCAGGGAGGACATAATGGGCTTGGGGTTTTTATACCTCCTGTGAATCTAATAATACTACTGACTGTCTCTTATGTTTTTGTGGGGTTTTTCTTTTTCTTTTTTTTAACAGGAAATTCCAATGAACTTTGTTGATCCAAAGGAATATGATATTCCAGGTTTAGTGCGTAAGAATCGCTACAAAACAATTCTCCCAAGTAAGTTTCTGCTTTTTAAGTCACTGGGGCAGGGTGGTTTATTCCACATGCTGGAAGGCTTTGCATTTTCCTTTCCTGAGTGCATGAAGTGTACCCTCACCACAGTGTATTGTCCAAAAGCCATGTTTATGGAGCAGCAGCATAGCTTCAAAGCATAAATCAAATTTCCAAAGAGGTACAGAGCATGAAGAACCAAAATGCTGCTGATCCTCAGGGAAATGTAGGTTTTTTTAGTTATTAGAATTGCATCATTTGGTGCTGCTTAAAAGTTGTACCCAAGAACTTGGTTTATTAAGATGTTATTTAACGATTTCTTTGATTAAATTTCTTTTGAAAGACCAAATTCTAGCAACATTATTTTCCTGACTGTTTTTTTAAATGCAGACTGAGAATATTGGGAACTGGCCTGTTGGCATCAAGATGACACAGAAAAGTATTTTTCTTTTCTATTACACTAGTTTTATTTGTAGGCAGGAGTAGGAGTTTTGAGAAATATTTTGGTACAAATTTTTAACAAGTGTCATCATTTTCCCCTCTTTCATACTTAAAGGTACTTTGGAAAGTGATATGATTGGATGTCTTTGTTTGTTTGTTTGGGTTTTCTTTTTCTCTAAGCTGTTGTTGGAAGATGGTACCACCATCCACAGTAGTCTTTTGCAAAATCCAAAAGGTTCAGTGTCAGGTTAGCAAATATTAGTGCAGTGAAGTCAAAAATGTCCTCAGCTACACCTAACAGTCAATGAGACTGGTTTTGAAATGGTTTCAAAAAAGATTTTTTTTTAATGTCTTCAAACTCCAGCAACTGTAGCCTAATGTGTGCAACTCTTTTGATGACTTTGTACTCTTTCTCAGAGCAGAAATGTAAAAGCATTTAACACCTTTCCATATTGCTGTGCTAAAGGCTGAGGTGATTAGTTCAAGTATTAATTTCCTGGTTTTGCTGGAATGGGAAGATTGCAAAAATGGATATTGATTTCAGATGCCGAAGGTGCCAGATCTCTAAGTGCTCTGTGTATTGTGAATTTGGTATCTCTTCATTTCAGCCATATTGGTATCTGCCAGCAGCCGTTGTTGTAACTTTGACCTCTTCTTCTCAGATAACTGCTTTCTACCCAACCATCTCTCTAAGGGTTAACAACTTTATTCTGGCCTTATTATAGTCTGAGGGGTTTTTTTTTTTCTAAATAAGCTTTTAGCAGCTTTGTCTCTTGGCTGTGTCCACAGGATGGCTTGATATTGCTGAGAAAAGGAGAGGGCTGAATGCTCACTCTCATCCCACTGCCTCCATTTCACAGGGCTTGGTGCTGGCAGTAAAGAGGGGTAGCAAGGAGACCTAAACATTCTCTTTGTGCTTCAAAACCAAAGATCCCAGTAAAAGAGAATCTGGTCTGTCTGAGGACAGCATTTCATGCTGAGTCTGTGTTTGTAGTACTGTAAAAATTACTGTGCACCTAGTCCTTAATATGATACTGGGTAAAGCACAATTTTTGCATAAATTTTATTTTATTCTGCTTTCTAAGTCAGCTGAAGGGGTTTTTTTATGAAAAAGGCACCTGTGGTTTGTTTTTAATACTATTTTGGTCGCATACACTGTTGCTGTTTGCTGAGGCCTCTGTCAGGAGGATGTTTCTTGTCAGTAGTAACAAACTGGGTAGCACTGGTCAAAGTGGGCCTGTGTCGGTTCCCATTAAAATCAGTGAAACATCCATTGACTTCAGTGGGAATCGGACTGAACTTCTTAAGTGGAATAATGTTTTCTTTTGTCATCTTATTAGAACAAGAATAATGCTTCATAAACAGCCTCAATGAAGGAGACTCAAGTACTGAAGAGACTTAAAATGCAAGAGACTGTTAATATTCTTTAATTTGTCTATAACCGTTATATTTGTTAATAGCACATCTTGGAGTTCGGTTCATTGCAAGATGAAAAAGGGAAAGAATTATTGTCATCTGGCTTGTCTGGGTGCAGGAAATGCATGTTTATGTTTTGGTAGAAAAGCTCTTTGCTGTCATTTCACAAAAAATATTCTAATGTCTTTGAAGCCAGAATGAGTCTGTTGACCTAACAGATTGAGAAATAATTTCCTGGAGCAGAAAACTGCTTTTGCAGAATAATGCTGAGACGCTGACTCTGCAACAGGACCAATTAAGGCAGGCTTCAGAGAGTGGGTGAAACTGTCAGAAGGCTGCAAATTACCCCAACCATCCCCTCCCTTTTTTAATGGTCTTAACATGGGGGTTTTCCAAGGCCACTCATATCTGCTGTGATGGCCATGAATGCATGTAAATGTCTTGCTGTACTAAATAATCTTGTAAGTCTGTTTCCTCTTGAGCAACTGATAAACTATTCCTTATCTCTGTACACCTTTCAGATCCTCACAGCAGAGTGTGCCTTACCTCAGCTGATCAGGACGATCCCCTCAGCTCTTACATCAATGCTAACTACATCAGGGTAAGAGCCCTGTAGCCCGGTGTGTCTGCCCAGCCTCTATCAGCCACTGTTAATGTAAACAGAATTGCAACCTACACTGGCTTTTAAGGGCATCCTAGCTGATCTGATTGCTCTTCTCTCCTGCTTACATTAGCTGAAACCCAAATCTCGAAGTGCACCTGTACAGATTCAGACCAGACAGAAACATACTTCTGCAGTTCTTGTTGCAAAATTCCTTGTCAGCTGGCCTAACCAAGGCACTGGATAATCAGCTTGAATAAGGCTCAGGACCTAGCTAGAGTCATCTCAAGGCTGTTGGACACTCTTGGCTGGAATTTTGAGTCCATACTGTGCCTTTGCTCCATGTGCACATGTGCAGGAGAGAGATAGAGAGGAGAGCTGATGCCACGGAGTCAGCATTTCAACCGGGATAGCTCCCTGATTTTTTTAAGAATGAACCTTCAAGGTTATGGTGGACATCCCTGTTAAAACTGATCTCTTGTTCTTTTGTTGGCAGGGCTATAAAGGAGAGGAAAAGGTATATATTGCTACTCAGGGACCGATAGTTAATACTGTCACTGACTTCTGGAGAATGGTGTGGCAGGAGCGTTCTCCCATCATTGTCATGATTACCAATATAGAAGAGATGAATGAGGTAATGCTGTTACATCCAGTCTATATTTTTATCTGTACTCCAGCAGATATTTTCAGCATAGACACTAAGCCAGCAAACAGAAGTTAGTTCAGTGGCCTGTGCAATCAGAAGCAGCGTTAAATTCTTCATGCTCAGAGAAGATGTGGGCTTCTCTTTCAATTCTGTTTACTGTAAGTCCTGTTCTGCTGTCTGACTTCTCCTACTGTTGTTTTTGCCATTTTCCTCTCTCAGCTGACTTGAAACCCCTCCTTACCCAGCTCTATTTGCAGGCAGCCTTTGAAGTTCTTTCTAAAGGAATCAAAAGCAGTAGTACCCCGTAACTGCTAAGGTTGAATATCTTTAATCAGTAGAGTTGTTGCTGCTTTATCTTACATTTATTATGATTTGATGTCTATATGCACATTTCATTGAGGAAGTACCTGAGTTCTGTATGATAACCAACAACTAGAACTGACTTGGATATTGAGGACTTTTCCCCTGAATGTATCTAGGGAATGCTTATGAAATACTAAAATTAAGATGCTGAAATTTTCTATTTGCCACCTACTTCCATAAATTAAACTGTAGTGATGTTTGTGCTAATCCACCTAAAGTGATGTGGGGGTTTTTTGCAGTTCATAATACTGCAACCCTCCAGCTGTTTATTACTTGCTGCAATTTTTTCCCCATAGCAGAGTTGCAAGAACTTTGTGCCTGGGCTTCAGCTCACAGACAGGTAGCTGAGCTCACATCTGCCTTTACTGGCAGGGTAAGATGTAAGAAAGTGGTCTGGGTATGTGCTGGCCTCTGCAGCCCCCCTCACCACTATGCAGCTAGGTTGAGTGGAGATATCCAAATGTTGTTTCTTAAACTGCAGCAGCAGCGTATGTCAGGTTTGTCCTTGAGAATAGATTAGTAATTTAGGTTAGAGATTTTTGTTTGGAGAAGGAGCTTTAGATGCTTAGAAGCTAAAGAATATGGGCATACATCCAGCTTACAGACAGAGTTGTAATGGTTTATCTGCTAGATGGAAGCTTAGTGCCCATAATCATGCATGTGCACAAATCTTTTCGTGGTTATAAGGTAAATAAATTTAACCTTCAGCTTCCTTGAAAAAAAGACACGAACAAGTCTGACACAGAATTATCATGCTTTGCAAGTTAAAAAAGGTCAGTTATTACAGCTGGCTCATTGGACACGTCCTGTCAAGGCGTTGCTGATGCACAACAGAGTATGTTGCTGATCTGAATGCTTTGTTTTCACTCGTGTTTTAAACTTGTACCTGCCTGTATCTGAGCAGCAGCACTGAAGCAATAACTTGCTCATTAATCAAAGTTGCCAGTTTCTGGCACTTATAATATTAAAATGTCTTGACACAGTCAGTGCACTGGAATCTTTTGAGGACTTCGAGGTTTAAAGATGCAGAGGAAATGCTGGTCCTGAATGACACATTTGTTGATATGTTATTCCACTGTAGTTTTCATAACGAGATTGTATGACAGGAAGGCAAAATAGCCTTTATGTCTGGATTGCCTCTTACCTGCACTGACCAAGTGTTTCACCCCTCTTATCAGTAATGGAAAGCAGTGCACTGCAGTGCTGAGGCACTACAGAACTGGAGCTTGCTACAGTCTGTATATCACAACAGAGCTGCTGAGTCTTTCCTGATGCATTTTCTGTCAAAAATGTAATCGTGTCAGCAATCTCAGCCATAAATACAGGGTCCTTTCATGTAAATGTCTTCTCTACTCACTCCGTTTATCTGCAACACTTACGTTGCTAGTTGAAAAACAGGTCTCAAAGTTCATAGATTCAAACCCAAAAGTTTTGTTCAGCAATGATGCTAGTAAGAGAGGCTCTGTGTTCCTCCTCAGAGCAATGACTTCACTCATGTGGGTATTAAAAGCTCTGCACCTCAGCCCTCTGTCACTTCTAATCTGAACTGACAGACAGCCCACAGAAATGAGTGGGCAATCTTACTCCACTCCTTTAAGCAGAGCCATGTCTGTGCTATTGATAGCTAGTAGTGTTCTTGACAATTTTTGCAGTGGATTCTGCAGTTTATGAGTAGAGGAAGAAAAAACACAATCTGCATAAATAACTTTACAGAGACACAGTGGGCCACAATCCCAGTGGGTTATTAACTGATGTACTGTGCAGATGGAACAACACTGATTCTCCCACACAAAATTTTGACTCAGTAACTTTGCGAGGTACTTTTCTGTTGTTAGTCTTTCTCCTCAAGTAGAATTATGTTTGGTGGGGGAGAGCAAAATGATTCAACTTGTTTCCTTCAACATTGTGTGCAGATGTGTAAAAGAGGAATCTTATAAGCATCATCTTTACTGAGGTTTGTTGAATAGCAGTTACCTACTCCCCTGTGATAATGAAATATTTTCTTGCATTGTCACAAGGGAGCCTTTTTCTCAGACTCTGCCTCATTCACGTCATTCCTTGTCCATGAACTAATTTGTGCACCATCTTGAAATGCCTGTCTCTGCCTTTGCATACTGATTAATTTAGAGAAACTAAATACAAAACCAGTCTTTTTTAGCTTTCCTTCCAGGATCAGAGTGCTTACAGATTTTCACTGGCTCATCTCTAGTGTATCAGTACCAAAAAGTAGATCTGGAAATGGACTATAGTTTCTGTGTTTCTAGGTGTCAGGTTGTGCTGGCTGCATCTCTTACTGGTTTTTGGCAAAATCGAATGTAGTAGTCCAATGTCTCTCACAGCTATTGCTGCCTTTTAGTTCCCTAGCTTTGAGAGATTCTCACTGACAATTTTAAGTGGATTTTGGTACATAATCTATTTCCCCAAACATCCCCAGTCATGTTATTTTGTGCAAAAACATGTGCAAATGATCATTTTATATTCAGAGAGCATTGAGCCTTTATAAAAATAGAAAGGCTGTATTTTGTGTTTCTACATCAGTATATATGCAGCACAGATATATTGGTAACTAGTGTATATTATACTAATCATTATTATCTTAAGAAAAGGATTAATTTAAAAACAGAAGCACATTGCCACCAGCCTCTCTAATGAACCTTCAAAATGCACATCAGTTGCATAAAGATAAATAAGGATGTGGGTATTTAAAAGCATTGGATAGTAATTACTTGATTTGTGCATTTTTAATCAAGCAATCAGGCTATTATGGATGCAGCAAAAATCAGCTGAAATGTGGTCCCTGTTTAGTAAGTGAAAGCTTGTACTTATTATAGAAACAAAATTTATTCATATTCATCTATGCATGTGCTATATTCTCTTTCAGGGGAGAAAAAAATGAGCCTCCCTTGATACCTGCTTAACTGGATTTGTTTTATATTGCACACAGAAATGCACAGAATATTGGCCAGAGGAGCAGGTCACCTATGAAGGGATAGAAATCACAGTTAACAGAGTCATACAAGCAGACGATTACCGTTTAAGGCTCATCACCCTAAAGGTAAATTGTTCCAATGTACTTACAGTAGCTTAGCTGTGTAAATCTATAAATGCAGATGTTCAGGGGGAGTTGTGTAGAAAGCTTCTGCACAGTGTACTGCTGTACATATACTACTTTTCATTACTGAAGTCGTTGTAGCTTTGCCCAGTTCACCCGCATGATGGTTACAGAAAAATAAGCAGTCAGAGGTTTAGGCTGCGTGTGTACAGTCTAAAAGCCACCAAGCCAGTTGTAGTAGTATGGGGTTCACTGGGTAAGAAACCAGTGACTCATTCTGTGCCTTTGTCCTCTGGGTTCATTGATCATTTAGAATGAAATGTCAGCTCGCAGAGAGCTTCTTACTTCACAAGTGTAATTTTATATACCAGTAACCATTCTGTAATCTTGTGGATAGAAATTTTTAGCACTGGTTTATTTTTTAAGTACTTAGATACTACTTATTCTAAACTACCTGAGTCTTATTTTACAACTCTTTTCATTGCTAGGTTCTCGAATATCAAGCTACATGTTTTAGTAAAAGTCTGTTTACATAAACTTCATACATCTTTCATCTGCCAGATTTACCCCGACCTCGGTATAACATGATAATTTCTTTCCAAGCTGGAAAAACTCTCTTTTATCCAGCCAGTTTCAAGTCTCTTCAGCCATATGCTAATGGGCAGAAAGCCAGCATATGACATCCCATGTCTGGATTCAGAGTGTAGAAAGTCTGTCACTCATGCTCTTGGCAAAGGCAGCAAGGAGAAAATCACACTCCCTGAGAAGTGGGAAGTGAGGAATATTTACATGTTGCAGACTTGCAGCTCATCTGGTTTTGCTTTTCTGTTAGACAATGGTTTTGTTTTCAGTACTAGTGGGTCAACATCTCTTTCCTCCACCCCCAAATGTCAGGTTGTGAACTGCTGAGTTCTAGAGCTGAAATAAAGATTCCATTTAACTTACCATTCCCTAGAGCTGTACATTTGTCATTTAATGGCAAGAGTGGAGCAGCAGCTCTGAACCATGCATGCATCAAGTGACTTAGTGAAAACTGGAAAAGCCATGAATTGACTTCAGTTTGCCCTTAAACAGGAGTGTTCAGAAATACACAGTTACTGAATGCTTTACGGAGTGAACAGTCATTTTTCTCTCAGTATAGGGGACAAGATTTTTCAGGTTTTGGGAATTTAGAAGAAGCTCAGGCTATAGGCAAGGCTTGTTTTCCTTTCTCAGAGAAAGCTGCCAGTGTCTAGCCACTGAGTCATGATCTCAGCTACAGCATACATGATGGTAGACTTCAAACTGTCAATTAAATCTTGCTTCCTCCTAGCTGTTCTCAAGTCTTCGCAGCCTCAAGGAACAATCAATAGGGAATATTTTGTTCAAGTCAAAGCAGAAGTGTACAGAACCACAGAAGTCAGGGTTCTCCAAGCAGAAGCATAAAACTTTTAACACAGTAGACGAAACTAAAGGCATCCAGAGTTCATCTTTAGAACTTTGTTTTCTGTTGCTGTCAACCAAATGACTTATGTAGTGATTCATGTTTTTCTTCAGATGACTTTTACTTTTCTCTCAGTGTTATTGACAACATTTTTATTATAATTTTTCACAACTGAGTTAAGAATTGGATGTTCATAACTTCTGTGACTCACACATAGTCACACATTCAAAAGCAACTGTGTTTCAGAGCAGTCTTGATTGGATTTACTGTAGTGAGCTGGAGTGCTATTCATGATAACCAGTTATGCTCTCTTAAACAAAGTATTTTCTCCCTAGCATAAACACCCTAAGGCCAAACTCTGTGCTATGATAGTAAGGCTCTCTTTTCCTGAAGTGAGTTAGACACAGCCCAAAGGATCCTGTGGCTATGCTTCAGTGAGCACTTTAAACCCAGTGTAAGATGGAACAGCATCTCAATGAAGCTGAGCCTCCCTTTGTCTATCTCTCTTGTTTTGACCCTTGTGCCATCTCCCATGTACCCTCACAAGTGTTTGTGGGTGTGTGCCAAGCCAAAGGGAGAAACTGATTGATCCATCTGAAAATTAAGCCATCTCAAGAAAGGAATAAGATTAAATGTGATTTCTTTCCCAATCTGGTTCACTGTGGAGCTGTGCAAAAGCTTTGTCATCCAAAGAAATGGATGGAAAATGCACAACCACAGAGCACTCTTAGCATCCAGTGACTGACAAGCATAGGGAGGGACTTGGGAGCATACATGACAGAAACTATTTTCAGGGTTTTGTGCCTTGTTCTTTAGAAGGAGTTATGTTTCTTTTTTTTTTTTTTTTTTTTTTTTCCCCTCTCTTCAAGTCAGCCAGCCATGTGTTGAAGGGAGGGTTGTGAAAGCTAACAATTCTCTTCTTGGACCTTTTGCAAACATTTACTTTGCCCTGTGCCAGCTGGCCTGTGTAATGGCTGCAAGGGTAAGACCAGTTCCCTGGGTGCCCTGTTACTATTTTGCACCTTTAGAAATCAGACAGAAGGATATCACTTTGAACACACAAGATCAGAAGCTCACAGTGCTACTCGGCACTCCAGAAAGGAAACAGCACATATGCTATATTCATAACCATGCTGAGACAGAGAATCAGAATTTGTGTCTCTCAGAAAGACCTGGACTGCAGCTAGATACAATTCCCACCTTCCATACTGCCTCTGAATTTCTCACCATGTTTAAGAGAAGAGTAGAATTGACAGGAGACTGATATAAGTCTGTCTGTCAGAAGAGATAGAAAAATAAGCTCCCATCTCTTTCCCTCATCTATTTATCTAGCTATCACAGACAGAGGTATGGCTTCTGGCTCTGTCTGTCAAATACATTATGAAAGCAATTATGTCACAAGCACAGCTCTGGCTTTGCTGAATGAATCTGTCAAGAGGGAACAGACTGCCTGGAGTGTTTTGCACACAGCTCTTGGCACTAAAAGAGCAGAATACTTTGCGGGGGGGAGGAATTTTTTGGGTTTGTTGTTTGGGGTCTTTTTGTTTTGGTTTGGTTTTTTGTGGGTTGTTTTTTGGGGGTTTTGTTGTTTGGGTTTTTTTTTAAGGCACTTTACTGAAGTGCAGTCTTGATATTTGAAGTCCAGATTTCTGTGTTGTGTGGCTTCCCATTTGGATTTCTGTTCCATTTAGCATTCACATTATGGTTGGGGTTGGAAGGGACCACTGGAGATAATCTCGTCCAACCCACCTGCTAAAGCAAGTTGCCCTAAAGCAGATTGCTTGTGCTTGTGTCCAGGTGAGTTTTGAATATCCCAGAGAAAGAGACTCCACAAACTCTCTGGGCAGCCTGTTCCAGTGCTCTGTCACCCTGTCACCCTCAAAAATTTTTTCCTCATATTCAGATGGAACTTTGTGTTTCAGTTCATGCCCATTGTCCTTGTCCTGTAGCCAAGCACTACTGAAAAGAGCCTTGACCCATCCTCTTGACACCCTCCCTTCAGATACTTACAGATTTTGATAAGGTCCCCTCTCTGTTGTCTCTCCTCCAAGCTAAACAGGCCCAGCTCTTTCTAAGTGAAGTGCTCCAGTGCCTTAATCATCTTCATGGCCCTCCACTGGACCCTCCCCAGTAGTGCCTTGTCTCTCTTGAGCTGGGCAGTCAGAATTGGATGCAGCACTCTTGGTGAGGCCTCTCTAGGGCTGAGTAGAGAGGTAGGATCACTACTTGCAACCTGACAACTCTGCTTTTCTTAATGCAGCACAGGATACCATTGGCCTCCTTGGCCACAAGGGCACTGCTGGCTCATGGGCCACTTGTTGTCCACCAGGTCCTTCTCCACAAGGCTGCGTTCCAGCTGGTCAGCCCCTAGACTGTACTGGCACCTGGGGTTATTCTTCTCCACGTGCAGGACCCTGCACTTGTCTGTGTTGAACTTCATCAGTTCCTCTCTGTCCAACTCTCCAGCCTGCCCAGGTCTCATGAAATAGCAGTACAGCTCTCTGGTGTGTCAGCCACTCCTAGTTTTGTTTCCTCAACAAAAAATGTGCTGAGGGTACTTTCTGCCCCTTTATCCAGGTCATTGATGAGTAAATTGAACAGTGCCAAACCCGGTACCGTTCCCAGGAGAAGGCCACTGGCTATGGGCCTTCAGCTGGACTCTGCTGCTGATCACAGCCCTCTGAACCCATTCTGCCAGTTCTCAATCCATCTCACTGTCCACTCATCTAACCTATGCTTCCTGAGCTTACCTCATGAGGAGGTAAGGGTGACAGGGTCAAAAGCCCTGCTGAAGTCAAGACAGACAGTATTCCTGCTCTCCCATCATCCACCCGGCCAGTCATATCATCATAGGAGCCTTTCAGATTGGTCAAGCATGATTTCCCCCTGGTAAATCCATGCTTAATACTCCAGACAACTTTCTTCTCCACACGTTTAGAGGTGATATGCAGGGTGAACTATTTAAGTGCCTTTCTAGGGATGGAACTGAGGCCCACTGCTGTGTAGCCCCCTGGGTCCTCCCTCTTGCTGTCTTTTTGAAGTCTGGAATGGTATTGGCTTTCCTTTAGTCTCCAGGCACCTCTCTTGTTCTCCATGATCTTTCCAAGATGATGGAGAGTGACTTAGCAGTAATGTCTGCCTGCTCCCTCAGCACTCATGGGTAGATCCCATTGAGGCCCATAGATTTGTGGGTGTCAGGTTTACCTAAACGCTTTCTAACTCAGTGCTCATCAACCAAAGGAAAGTTGTCTTTTCTCCAGAATGTCTTGCCTTCAAGGTCTGCGATTCCTGAGGGCCAGCATTGGCAATGAAGACTTAAACAAAGAAGAGATTCAGTTACTCTGCCTTCTCTGTATCCTCCACCACCAGGGCTCCCACCTCATTCAGCAGCAGTCCTACCTTTTCCCTGCTCTTCCTTTTGCTACTGATGCAACTGAAGAAACCCTTCTTGTTGTCCTTGATATCCCTTGCTGCATTTAATTCCAAATGGGCCTTATTCTTTCTTGTCACATCTCCGCATACTTTGACAACATTCCTTTATTACTCCCAAGTGCCCTGTCCCTTTTTCCATATTCCATCCATTTCCTTCTTGAGTTTTTTTGCCAGAAGCTTCTTGCTTATCCATGCATGGCTCCTGCCCTCTTTGCACGATTTCTTACCCAGAGGGATGCACTGAAATTGAGCTTGGAGGAAGTCATGCTTGAATATTAATGAGCTGTCTTGGGTTCCGTGTCTTCTAGGGCCCTAACTCAAGGGATTCCTGCAACTGAGTCCATGAACGAATCAAAGTTATGTCTTCCAAAGTTCAGGCTTGTAATCCTACTTAGTGCCCTTGCTCCTTCCATGTAGGATCCTCCACCATCTGTTGGTCACTGCAGCCAAGGCATCTCCCAACCTTCACGTGCCCAATTATGTACTTAATACAAGGTTACCTCCTCGTTGGCTCCTCCATCACCTGTGTCAAAACGATCTCAGTTCTCTGCAACAAACTCCTGGACTGTATGTGCCCAGCTGTGTTGTCTTTCCGTCAGACTGATTCAATCCCCTCAGTCTTAAAGGGAAGGCCATGTTTCAGTATCAGTTTACAATGAGAAGTTCTTGTAAAACTTTTGTGGTGTTTGTCTTAACTGGATTGCAGAAAGGAGAAGAAGTCAGAAACCTGAAACATTACTGGTACACGTCTTGGCCGGACCAGAAGACACCAGACCAGGCCCCTCCTCTGTTACAGCTAGTACTGGAAGTGGAAGAGGCCATGCAGAGTGCAGAGGACAAGAATGCCCCAGTGATTGTTCACTGCAGGTAAATAAATGTTGTGTCTGAATTCCTAGGGCTTCTTCACACACAGTGACACAGTGCAGACACTGCCTTATAGGCCATCAGTCACATGTGTGAAATCTTGCCCAACTGCTTCTGAAATATGCTTGGAATTTCAAAGCTTTAATGACAATGATTTTCTATTATCAAGTGTTACGTTCAGATATAGACTGAGTTGAACATAGGTGCTGACAGTGGCTCAGTTACTTGTAAGAATAATTTCATTTCATTTGCCTTACCAGTAATACAAGCCTTTAATTATCTTTTAAGGATCAGGTTAGCAAAGATTAACATACTTTAGGTGAAATTGAGTAGAAAGACACATGGTTTCCAGTTAAGCAAGCAGACAAATAATAACATTCAGCTTTAAGCATTAAGCTTCCCTGTTTTGTAGATTCCTTCTTTGCTATTTTTTTAATCATTATTAGGCCAAAGACAATAATTTAAATACAACACAAAAATGAAAGAGTGGTAAAGCTGATTACAGCAAGTACTAATCAATAGTCAGGAAACAGATGCATAACTGATAATAAAACTGAAGTATCAGTAAAAATCTGTGGCAAAGATGAAAACTTTCATGGAAATAGCAAAGTTTTTACAGTGGTTTGACGCCTGATGAGAAAATTGTAATTATCAATCAGAGCAGAATAAAAATAGATGAGGACAGTTCTCTTCTGTCCTCAGAAAGAAGTGGGATGATGTACTTATCGTTTGTAGACATAATGAAGTATGTTCTTTTGCACTGCTAACTAGGGAGTGTGTGAAGCTTCAGCAACCCCTGTTAAATCAGATATGCTAGTTGATTTTCATCCAAGAGTGTTTTTAAAAAGTTGGTTCACACACTCTAAAGCATTAAAGTTTAGTATAGATGAATTACAGTTCTTGGAAAATTGGAGAAGTTCCAGAGGTCTAAAAGGAAGCCCTGTTTTGCCAGCATTTAGAAAGGTTAAATATGATTACTTGGAAACTACAGTCTGTCCTCAAAACAGTTGTTCCAGGTAAATAGCAAAAAGCCTGATAACAGCTGCAGTTTATCTTGCCAGGGTAATCTTCCATAATTTCAATAACATACATTTTGCCAAATTTATTTTTGTACAGAATTTTGCTTAATTTTGCATAATGTTTTCTAGGAAACAGCAGATGGTTGCTCTCCAAAAGCCATAGTAAATGGATATTATACAATGATTATGTTTTTAAAGAGCCTCTTGGCAGAAATGGCTGGTAGCCTGTTGTCGTCAAAGATCTGACTCTAAGCTAGTATGGAGCAGTCACTATTAAAATGCTCGTGGGATACCACATGTCCAGTTTTTATACCTTTGTTTTAAAACAGATGTGGAAAAATTTGGGAGAGTTCAGATGAAAAATAAGAAATGGTTTGTATGGAGATCCTCTTTGGCCATGGAAATTTGTGACTCTCTAGGAGCTCCTTGAAGAACTATGGTATCTGCTGCTGCTTACCATGTCACTCTTGCTTTGCTTATTTGTTCTGTACTCTTGTATGGTGTGATCCCCATGACGCAGTAATAATCTGGGGAGAAATGGGGCATTTTGGGGGGAAAAAAATACTAAGAGATATGGTGATAGGACTGTGAAGCATTCTATGTGGATAATGTGCTACCCAATGCTGTCTCAGGCACTGAGAGACCTGCAGCTTGTCCTGGGACAAGTGCGGTTTCTTTTATCTAAAAATGGATGTTGTTCCCTCCCTTTGCAAACTACTGAGATGTCTGGACAGTAAACACTATCAGGAGCTGTGTGCTGTGGTCAGTTTGGTTATGGTCAAGTGAAAGATGAAGGACTTGTGGGCAGCTGTGAACAGTGAACCCAATGTTGCTTGAACACTTGTTGCCAGTGATTTTGCATTACAATTTTCTCACAATGTAAATGAAAGCAGGATTTCCTGTAGTTGTGTCAAGCAATTATTCCTGAGTATGCTCAGTTAATTATTTCATGCGTAAGAAAGGCTTCCAGCATTTGCTGGTAGTTTGTTAGGTGTTGAGAAGAATTCACAGCTTCTATAGCACTGTGTCTTTGAAAATAAACTCAGTTCTGGTCATGAACTAAGAACTGTATCAGGTACAAAAGAGTTCAGGAAAATTTCAAGACTTGTTTTGATAGTGAATTTGTTGTATTCTGCTCTAATTCAAATTACTAGATTGTACATCTGATCAAAAAATGGCATCACACTTACTATACTGCTGTTAGCTCTAATTATTTAACCAAGGGTTGGGGGTTTTTTTTGCTCTACCTATGAATGAAAATAGCTTTCAAAGAAGCTGTTAGAATTGAGAATTTCAAAGCAAAGTTTGCCTTCAAAGCAAGGGTTGCTGTCAAACCAAATCTTGCTAAGAAATGCAGAAGCTTTTTTTCAATGATTCAGTGAGATGTTCAACAACATATTCAGTCAACGAGTCTCCAACAGTCCATTTTTAGCACTGTATCTGCAATGTCCACCCTTTTGCTGTGAGTGGCTCACACTTAATCATGTCATCCAGCGAAGCTGGTTTCTTTTCCTAGTTATGGCTTGCCATCTGGAAGCACTCAGCTGCCAAAGGTCAGAGGGACAAAAGGGATGACGGGATCTGCGATGGTTTAGAGGTAGTTGTTTGACAAGAAAGTTCCAAAACCCTTCTGACATCTCCACTGCCTCTCTCTGCTCTTCCCTTCCTTAGTGCAGGCATTGGGAGGACTGGCTGCTTTATTGCCACGAGTGTCTGCTGTAAACAGCTGAAGAACGAGGGCATAGTTGACATTTTGCGAACAGCCTGCCAGTTACGGTTAGACAGGTAAGAAAGTCTGTTTCCTTTCCAGAAAAATGGAAAGAAAAAATGGTAATACTTCCCCTTATTTAAGGAGAAGCAAATAAGGAGAGGGGAAGAACAAACCCAAGTGGAGGCCAAGAGAGAACGTTCCTCTGACTTGTAGTCTTTGCCTGAGCAGTAAACCTTAATGAACAGCCCTAGAGCTGATTTAGGTTCACAGCTGGCATCAAAGTCTGCACAGCTGCCCATCTCCATGCAGCAAGGGGAGACCTTTTACCAGCAGAGGAGATGGCCTCATGTTCATACAAAGGCTCAAAGATCTGCTGTACTCAAGTTCAGAGCCACAGATCATCACTTTCCTCCCAGAAGGAGTAATGAAAATTCATCTCAAATACTGGAGCTGTGAGCCATGGTGAGAGAGACATTGCTTGGGGAAGGAGAGTGCACAACCTGGAGTGTTTATAGACAAATGAAAGGAGCTGTGAAAATCTCCACAAATTCAATGGTTTCCAGTTAAGCATTTCTTAACACACCACCTTGAGTTTGATTATGAAGTAAACAGACTTGAATTTTGTACCAGAGATGTTATTTTTCCTCTCCCACTGGTTTCAAATGCCATCAAAACATGTCTCAGTGTTCTCTCTAATGATAATGATAAATGTAGTCGGGGGAAGAGATGTCACGAAAAACATACCAAAGATTTTTCTGCGGGAAAAAAAAGAACTTCAACCCCACGCTGAACTTTATTTCAGAGAAGAAATTATGCTCAGTGGGAGGCAAAAAATGAAATGCTTGCTGCCCTGCTGAGGCTCTGATAGACAGGGACCTGCAGGGGCTTAGAGATTTGGCTGTTTCACTGGATTTTAGCCCAGACAAGGGAAGGTTTCTCGAGAAAAAAAAACAGAATAGGAATAGTAAGAGCTGATTATCCATGGTCCAGTTAAATATCTGCCTGGATGTGAAATATCTTGTCTCTGTGACTGATTCTACACAGGAAAATTGCCACACAAAGGAAGGCTGAAGGCGCCTACTTACAAATGTGTGTGATACAGCAAGCCAATTGCAAATACTAGCTTGGAAGGGAGAGGGGAACTGGCAGTCACTTTAAGACTCTGAAGAAGGAAAATCATACAGGAAAGGAAGACTGCAGGAGCCTCTGTAGCTGCCATGTAGCTCTCAGGAGTGGGATGGAATAGATAAAAGCCATTTAAATGTCATGGGGTAAAATACTCAAGATGGAAAGCAGATCACCATCCTTCCTACAGAAAAGCATAATTTCTTCCAGGACTGAAAAATAGGGCTTGTGGTCTCTTGGAAGTCATGTTGCCACCCACTCTCATTTTCACTAACTCCCCCCGAAATCTCCAGGAGACTTCAAAAGGAGCATGAGAGGTTGAGACAGTGTCCAAGCAGCTATAAGAGGGAAGACTGTCTCCTCCTCTTGCCTGATCATTGCCGCTTAGAATGGTAAAGAGTCACCAGGAACTTAGGGAAAGAACGCTGGATGCAGACCAGAGTAGACGTCTGAAGGAATGCACCTCCCTGCTTTACACAGAAGTAGAAAGGTTGACATTAGCCCTGAGAACCACCTTTGAAGTTGCCATGGGTATGGAGAGAGCAAAGGTCTTTTTTCTCTTCATTCCCTCACAAATCCTTTGGAAAAGTTCTGTGCACTGGGCTTTGCATCAGTGGCCAACAGATGGTCCTAAAATAACCTAGTATGACTAAGGAGAGGAAGTAATCATTCCTGCATCCTTCCCACAGTGCTGAGAGACATTTGCTGTCATTGCCCACAATGCAACTCAGATTTCAAAGGTTTCTGTAGCAAATAGGGGTGAAAATATAATTCTGTGCCAAAGCCTGGACAGCAAGCACATGTCATGGTGTGCATATGTGTGGCAAGGGAGGAAGCCATCACATAGCAGGAAACCGGATAAAAAGGAAAATAATTTCCTGTAGTCTGAATCTCAATGACCACCCTGGTGCTTCTGTTACTACAACTTCAGGGTGCAACTCCACTGTCAATGGAATTTCTTGGGGAGAAATTGTCAGATATGATTAATGTTCCTTGTGTGTCACAGTCTGACATAGACATATTTCAGTGCTGTGTGGAGCACAGAAGGACTCAGAAACAAATCAACTGTGAGCTTGTATTAAGTGGAGCAGATGGGGAGGAGATGCTCAGCTAGGAAATACTTTTTATTTTAGATGATGTTTGTTTCTCACCTTTGCTGGATGATGAAAGGTTGGAGAACAGGTCCCTGCCCTTCCCTGCTCATTAAGTATTATTTCAACGAGCTGCTTAACAAAATAAGTGCATGGGGCTGAAGGACAAGGTTGTCTTTCCCTCTCATCTCCCCCTTACTGGTATAGCCACTCTGTGACCCATAATGGTTAAGCTGGACCCCATGGAAAAGGGCTGTCCCCAAGGAGGGTGCTAGCAGTCTGCTACCCATTTGCTCAGAGGAAGCAACTTTTCATTAGTGTCCTCTGGTGAGGTTTCTAAGGGAATGCACCACATGCTCTTCCTCAGACTGACACAGTCTGGTTGGCTCCCGTCACCCATGGGTTCCCATGTTCCTCAACTCCACTTGTCATTTCGGCCCCCTTCTGGCACTGTGCTGCCAGGTTCTGTGCACCAGCACCAGTGCTGGCACAATTCTGCACTTCTACACTTTCTGTGAGCTTCAGACACAAGTTTTAATTGTCTTCATAATGGATTGTCAAGAGATCACATCACTTTCAATGGGGTACTCTTAGCAAGATTTCAAATGTTAGTAGAATCTGCTTAAAATTAACAACTTCGTCCTGATTGGTTTTGTTTGTTTCTGTTTCCCCCTGTAGTGCTCATATGTTGGTTAATGTGCTCCTTGCTGAAATACACAGGCTAATGACACAGGAAAAATCAAACTACTTTTGCTCCTGCTTGCAGTACTTTTCAAGTTTTCAGTTTTAATGTTTTACAGTTCAGTAAAAGCTGAAAAATAAGCTGAACCAAAACAGGTTACTGTGCTGAGGTATATTTTGTTATCAAGGTGTGCACTGCAGTCAGATCAGTTATAAATCTGAGTTGTCCTTTCTAAGGTAACATTGTGTGCTCCAAAATCCTGCTGGCCATCCCTAGTTTTCTGGTTAACTTGCCAAAAGCTTGATGTGGAGTGGCACAGAAGAAAGAATCCTCATTGCAGAATGGGAAAATTGCATCCCTTATCTGGGCTGGTGTGGCTTGGCATGGCCTGGCCCTCTTTGGTCCCAAATTCAGTCCCTAGTGCAGCTATGAAGTCTTGGATAAGCTACTTCCCCTCTTTATTCCCCTGCTCCCATCTCTCTCTCCAGGGCTTTGGGGTGGGTATTACTTTAAACAGAAGGGTTCTTGGAGGACAGGCGCTCAGGTAATATGAGAATAAATGATGATGGTGATGCTTTCCTAGAGGAGGGCCTCTGCCAAGGAAAATGAATGTAAAGCCCATTCCTGTTCTCACTGCCTTCTGTTCCTTGCTTAGCAGAGATTTTCAAAATGGAGCTCAGGGTCAGACTTAAAGCTGGTTACAACCAACGGGCACTTCTCACTCATTTCAGACAGCTTCGGAGTAGGCATTTGGTGTGGCGCACAAGCTTCATGTTAGCTGTGCTATTTCCTCATGTGTTTGCAAGTAATAAGACTGCTGTTTCCCTCCCCTTTTCTTCTTGCTTTTCAGGGGAGGAATGATCCAGACTTGTGAACAGTATCAGTTTGTGCATCATGTCATGAGCTTGTATGGAAAGCAGCTTTCTAGAGCAGCAGAAGAATAAGTGTTCATGATATTCCTAAAGGCTAAAGCCAGGAGAACTTTTGACTGCGCTCAGATATATTTCAGATCTGATAAGAGACACATGGTAACCTGGCTGTCTTAGCTGGAAAGATATTCTTTTACTTTGATATTGCTTTTATGCTCTTGTTTGCATTGACATTTAAGAGCTGAGGTACGCCTTGTCTTAAACATATGTTACAGGACATAATCTTCACCAAAAAAGGCTTATTTATACTGTAAATAATAATAGTAGCTTCATTTGTTACAAAAGCAAGAAAAAAAAAAAACAGAAAAAAATCCACTGTCTTCAGTTTGCTATTTTTTAAAAGGTCATTGCTAATATATCCAAATACAGTGTGAAACTTTTTGAATTGTCATGCTGAAATGTGCCGTATGTTGACTAAGCTTGAAAGTAAATTTTTGCCTCTTTCTGATTGTTTTTACATATAAAATTACCGAATACTGTGTGTATCGTAAACCTTCTGAGCCTCTGCATTGAAAGACTCAAGTAGATTCGCATTGAAATGATGTTTCGCACATCATGTTTGCTTGTTTATTTTTTCTAAAGCAGTCCACTACCAGTGTTATTAGAACTAAGGCGGGAACAATATTTCAATGACATGAGTCAAATTCTTGCCTTGAATTCTTACCAGCAGTGTACCCCAGCATCATGACAGCGGGGTGAATCTGAGTAGACATTAATCTGAACATAAATGCTTCGTGCTTTACCTTTTCTTTGTCGATATTTGGG
Source organism: Chamaea fasciata (assembly GCF_029207755.1). NCBI lineage: Eukaryota > Metazoa > Chordata > Aves > Passeriformes > Sylviidae > Chamaea > Chamaea fasciata. The sequence continues at coordinate 14,539,800 of NW_027094092.1, read as the reverse complement.
CATCTTAGTCATCTGGCAAACCAATTGTATTTCTGCAAATAGTTTCTATTTTTACATAGAATACAATTTCTCCTGAAATCTGAGATTCAAAATCAGGTGAGGAATTTTTTAAGTTTATCTTTATTAAAAATATAATAATAAAATCACTTTTATTCTATGAATTTATAATTGTTTCAAAGCTTTGAGGGTAACCATGTGTCCAGTGCCTATTAAAATTAATGCAAATCCTAAAGGCAGCTTAAAAAAAAAAAAAAAACCAAAACAGTGTGAACTTGTTAGCTGCTTTGTGATAAATCTTCCCTCAAACCAAATTTACTCAATAATTAGCCCATTCTAACCACTGTTCCAGGCAACAGTGTTGCTTTTCCAGTAATACAGACTGCTGCCTGTGCTTTTTGGTTTAGACTTCAGTCAGGCTGGGAAGATTGTAGTTTGTATTTAGTGCTTAGAGTTGAGCACGCGTTTTAGTGCTTCACTGAGCAGAGAAAAATGGAGGTACACAAGATCCTTAACATGAAAGATGAGTGTTTTGTGAATAGAAGCTCTGATGACGTACTAAAAATATATTTGCTTATGTCTATTTGTAACAAAAACCAAAACCCACTGCTTCAATTAGTGCAGAAGATTCTGCGAATTTACTGCACTTCCTAATCAGGAGAAGGTAAAGCAGCTCTCAGAATACAAGGGCTGATCCTGCTCCCACTGATGTTTTGCCATTGACGTCAGCAGGTGCAGGGTAAGGCCTGAAATGTTACGCCTACAACTTCATCACTGTGGGGAAAAAGTTTCCCAATATTTCAGTACACATTTTTGTGTTTATTCTGTATCCATGAACCTGTAAAAATCCTGTCTGCAGGGTTTGCATGAATGTGTGGCAAAATGTGTTATCTTTAAACCACTTGATTTTATTGCTGTATTTAAAATATTTCCTTCAGTGAGAAGCTAGCAGAAAGAACTGGCATTCTTTTTTAAAATACTGGTGGTAGTCTTTAAAGAGAGCAATAAACTTAAGCTTTTGAGCATAACATGAGTGTTAGTTTTATGTAAATCCTGATAGCTATATTCTCCTCTGTGCTATCAACTTTTTCAAAGGGGTAACACTATTCCATCTAAGCACTCCTCTAAAAATAACAAAATAACTACTAATATTCTGAATAACATTGAAAGTGGAACTCCCATAAATATTTTTCAGCTTTTCAGTGCCCTTCTGTGTCAAAACTGAGTCAGTGAATAAAACTACTTGCTCTGTCATCAGCTTCCCATGCATCTGCTAAAGAATTCTTGTTTGGAGGGCAGTGTGCATATAGGAGGTAAGTTCAACATATAAGTTGCCTCCTGTACAGGGAGATTTTCTAGAGGAGAATAACTTTATGGCAAACTAGGTATAAAGAGCTCTAAGATACTGACCTTGAGGTGCTTGCAGGGATCATCAGCAGGTATTAGTTGGCAGTACTTCACTGACTTGAGTAGAAGTGCATGATTTACACAAATGGAGGAAATCTGGTCTGCTGTCCACTCCCATTCTACATGTGTGAAATGTCCTGTGAGTGTGGTTGTTGATAAAACCAGGTTTTTTGGCACCAACTCACTACTAAAAACACGTCAGCCTCACTGCATGCTCTGGTGATGATGGCTGCACTGCTGCCACCTCCTACAAGGCAAGAGCAATACCACTTGGTCAGGATCAAAATATTCAAATACCTCTTAAAGTGTTATTTTGTCTAACAGATTTGGAGCTAATCCTCCTATTTACTGTCTGGCTTATTAAAATTAACATATTTCTGTCTCTTTTTTTCTTTACTTCTTTTTTAATGGAATTTGAGATCTGAAGGACCTTTTATCAGCTGTTCTGATCTCTTCTGTCAGCAGAGGTAGTCTTAAGAAGTGCTTAAGATTAGCAGAAAGGAGCTCTGGCTGTGTGCAAGCACTTGAGATGAGTGGGGCTGCTGCTTCTGTAATCAGTGTGTTTGTAACTGAGCTGACAATAGGAACTAAGCTAAGTTATGTCTCTGGCTAGACTTGTCTTTTTGCTCTTTCTCTATTAAATGAAAATTCCAAGCATACTTCATCCACTCCCTCCTGCTCAGTGCCTGGGACTCTTTGTACCAGAGACCACAGCATTACTACCTACAACACAGTTGTTTCCCAGAGGACTGAATTCCTCTCTCCAGGTAGGTAAGCATATAATGAACATGAGATGGTTTTATTTAGAACCAACTGTGATGTCTTCTGTTTGATAAGCTTTTTCACACTTTGAACAGGGCAGAGCCTAGCTCAGTCCCTTGGTTTGCTGGTAGTTTGGTCGATTTGGCCACCACACTTAAGCAGCTTTATCCTGGTTTTGTTTCTGTCATGGTAACAGACTAATGGCACATTCTGTCCTCATGCAGGTAGTCTGAGATCAGCAGATACCAAAGTTATGTAAAAACAAAAACTAAGAGTGCACTTGAGTGTAAGGACTATCCCCAGATAAAGCACGACTCGCTCTCTGAAGGATCAAGATTAAGATGGCTGGGTCAAATTATCCTTAAGTGTCAACTACCTAGTAGTCGTGTAGGGAAGCGAACTGCATTTCTTCCAAGACTTTCAAAAGTATCTATTTATTCTGGACTTTTCCTCTATAATTAGTCTACAATGGAAAAATCTTAACAAGTGAATTTGCAGTTGCTAAATGGACTTGAGCATGAAGAGAGGACAAAACAGGACCTTGGTTCCTGTCACTTCCTTGCTGTCTCTTCAGTGGAGGAATTGTACAGCTTGCACGTAGATGGTCATGCTTTATAGATTTGCTATGGAGAAAAAACAAAACACTTTTTCTGAAGTCCCTGGAAATAACCTTGTTTCTTTTGCCAAGTCTGTAGATGAGTATTTCCTAGTGTCTGCAAGTGACTGTCACCTTAGGATAAAGTAGGGCAACTCAAGGAATGTTTTTTTCGTGCAAGTTGAAAAAAATTCTCCAAAAGCACAGAGGAAATATGTGAATGAAAGCAGAATTTGCAGCTTTGTGCATAAGGTACAGGCAGTCAAAGATCTGCGTGCTCTAGGCAACACAAGCATTGATTTCTTGTGTCTCAACGCGAATTTCAGATATTCACAAGGAAGTTAATTTCTTTGATTACATGCAAGGAAAGAGAAGAATCCACTCTCCTTTGAGCACTGATAGAGATCAGGCTCCAGCACCTGAATACAACAGATGCTACATTCTTGTGGCATGGTGTGAAAGTCACACAAGGCGTTATGATTAGACCTGCACAAGCTTTTGGGCCATGTAATACCCAGCAGGGCAGCAGTGTCAGGTTTACTCAGATGATAGCAAAGCTGAATGAAGAGAGAGACTGAATTAGTTACTCAGAATTAAAAGCCATGTTGGCACCCGAGCTGACAATATGGCTCTGAACGTTTGAGAACATGAAGCTTAAACAGTCTGGCAAAGGACTCAGGTATTGCAATTCCTGGCCCTTTCTCTCTGCTGGACCATGCCACTCAACTTGTGTTCCCTCTTGGTTCTTTAGCTCTTATCTGGCTGTTGCTGCTTATGCCTAAAATAGAATTAAATAAGTCACTGTATTGCACTACTTTTAACTCAATATGTTGATATCCAGTGTTTTCCAGAAATTGTCTTTTTCCTTGGACAGAGCCTGTCTTGCCAGACACCCTTCAGAGGGCTCAACCTCTTCTGCATACATTTTTACCCCAGAATTTTGGGAGTAGAAATTCGCAGTTATGTGCATCTTACTAACGGCATTTCTCCATTGAGAAATAGTTGTGTTTGCCTGAGTTAATGCTTTTTATTAGTCTGACTTTAACTCCCCTAGTCCCAGTACCAGGTGCAACTTTCCTCTGAAAAGGCCAAGGCAACTTTTCCATGGATCAGAAATCCTTCATAGACCTCTTTTGCATATTTAGCTTGTTTGCCTTTGAAGTGGACACAAGGAAATCTGTCAGGAATTCAGTAAAAAATGATAATGTACAATGGAAACCTCCTCTTGTAAATTAGCTTTGACTCCTGTCTCAAAAGAAGGAAAGCCAAGTGTGATTGGTTTTACTACATCCACTGTTGTCTTCTCAGTATTTAAGATGTTGTGAGGCATACAGAAAGCAAACACTCAGGCAACACAAAAGTCAAGGTGTCAGTTTGGATAGGTGGGAGGAATTGGATTATGTTGGCAGTGTTTTGGTTTTTGTGGGGGAAAACACAACTTTCAATCCAGAAAGTGGGTTTCTCTGTAGCTAAGTTGGGCTCTTGTTCCTGAAGTAGAATACTGAAGACATAAGTGAAGGTTGGTTCCTTCATGCATTTATTAAACAAGCAATAAATAACACCTTATCCACTTCACAACATGACCGGTCACATTTCCACACGCTTCTGATTTGATCTGTGTTAATAGAACACAAGCTTCCAGACAAGGGAGCACAGAGTGTCTGTCTTGCTGGATTCCTTCTTTCGCCTGTGAAACGGCATATGTTTATTTTGGCTGTCTGTTTGTGGTAATTTTTGCTCACTGGAAAAGCTGACAGTGTTTCAGCCACTGTGCTGTTTTTTCTCTTGTTTTTGTTAAACTTTTTACCTTCCTCTTTCTTTCCTAGACTAGCAGAAATCACCTAAAAATCATCAGGAAAAGGTGGTCTATTCCTGAAGGGGGATGGGGGGCTGGGGTGTCCACTGCTTCTTCCAGAGTTTACCCATAGAATTATTCCCATCAGCCTGTGGAAGTTGGCCAGATTTTTATGTTCTTTGGCTTTCTCAGTTCCTGTGTTTTGCAGAGCATAACCCAAGTGCCTCCTGCACTAGACTCCCTTTTCAACTGAATTTGACATAAATATGGAGCAGATAACAACATTTTGTTCCACACAGAAATCAAGTGTGGTCAGTTAAGCAGTTTATGCCACTATATCTTGTTAAGCCCTCGTTGCAAGCTAGGCAGGTAGTTTGTGTCCTGCAGAATGGGTTCATCTTATCCACCTCAAACAATCTCCTGCACTACGTCAGCAGTGCTGTGGTTAACACGAGTAAAGTTAAAAAAAGCATAATAAACAAGCTGAGATCTGTAATTCATGCCCTCCTTGAGAAGTATCCTTCCCACTGGGAATAAAGTCCTCCATATAAAGAGGTGTGGCAGAATCTTAGACTTATTAAGGAATACAAGAGAGCTGATTAAAGAATGACCTCCAATCTGAAGTTGTGAACTGATCTTTTAAAGCACCAAGTCCCTGCCTGAGTAACTGAATGAACTGGCTGGACTTAGAAATGAGAGAAAGTGTTGCACATTTAATTTTAAAATAAAGCCAAATCCTGGAAGTGTGAAAGCAGCACTGGGGAACAACTTAAACATTAAAGCAGGATTTTTTGAATGTTTAACTGTTTGAGACCTGGACCCACATATTTTGATTTTAGCATGAAAAAAACCCTAGTAAATTATTTTGTAGTCTGCCTTTGATCAACATTTTGATATGGTGTCAAAATCAATCATAAGAAAACCTGGGATTGGGGAGATAATGTTTATTTTTAAATAAAAAGTTGGTTTTTGACCTACAGAAGGTTTCTTCCTTTTAGCATCATACTTGAAGTGTTATCATCTTGTTACTCCAAGAATGAGAAAGTGCTGAAGCCAGTGTAAAGGATGTAACAACACAGTCCACAAGAGGCCAGTATGTATTTAAATTTTGAACTACCCAAAGCCATGTTTGTCCAGTGTGAAGTGACCCAGGCATTTTCCTAGGAATGCAACAAGCTACACAACTTCATGTGACCTGAGGGACACAGAGGGGTCAGTAATGTTTGTGAAAGCTCCTATGGTAGGAATGACCAAGACCTTATCAGATGGGATAAAAAGGTAACGTTCTACCTTATAAACATATATTCTCAAGAATGTCATAATACTTTGTGTTCTGTGGCTATGGTCATGCAGGGTAGAAATGGTCATGTTGGCTGTGTGAGTCCAACACCTTTAAAATCATATCTGCTTTGCTTTTCCTTTCCTTCCCTTACAAAGAAAGCAACTTTGTAAAGTATCACTCTGAAGTGTGACTAAAGAAATCTGTGGCCAAGGATGAAAATTTTGATCAGGCAAAAGAAATCTAAGTAAAGGGAATTCCGTTTCTGAGGTGAAAGGATGAACTGTGAAGGTGGTTGGCTTTTAAACCATGTCACAGTAGCTTTTGTAGGATTTGAAAATTCAAATCTAAAGGCATGCAGCGGAGCAGTGAGCCGAGCAGAATCCTACATCCCTTCTCATTTTAGCACTGGGTGCTGCTGCTGTGGATTTGCCCCACAATGACTGAGGTGCAAACCCACAGCATCCTTTTCAAGGGCCTCTGGAGTTATAGGGTAACATCTCATGTCTTCCCAACCAGGCCACATCAGTGCTGTCACCGATACCCATGACCATTGGTACACAGGACTGAAGGGATAAGAACAGGACAGAGGGAGAGGATGGAAAAGGGGGTGGGAACACCTTTGGGCAGACCAGTCGTAAGGAGACAGAGCATTTGTGTTACCATACAGGCAGCCTGGAGGCAAAAGCCAGCTCAGCATGGAGATCAGAGTGTATATATTCCATTAAGGAAAAGGATCTCCTTGGGAGGATGCCCAAAACAGAGCACTTTAGGCATGTCTGTAATTCCTGCTGGCAACAAAGCAAACTCTCAAGGTCATATGGTCTTAACATCGTCTTTCCTATGGGCTGCATCTGCTAGGCTCCCATGCATAATCCTAACTTTATCATTTGTGCCCCCAAATCTTGGAAAGGCTTTTGGGTTTTTATTCTGCCCCAAGATCTTTCAGCTGCATAAACAACTGTATCAGAGCCTACAATTCCTTACTGCATCTGTCTTGTCACAGAACACTTTTTAAAACTAGAGAGCTGCAGTTTCTAGATGACTAATACTCATCCCTCAAGGACTACAATCAATAGTCCAATTTCCCCAAACTCCCCTTCACACATGGACCAATCTTGGATTATCTTGGCTTAAAGCAGCCTTCTTATTGTCTTGTCGCTGCAGTGAGGACATTGTCGCAGTTCCCAGCCACATCCACTGGGAGTAGGTAGTGCACAGGCCCTTGTGGAATTCACAAAGCCCTCTGTGTATGATCTACTTTGGAGAGCTGGGTCCTTGACTAGAAAGACATGCAGTGAAATAGTCTAAATAAATAAGCTGGAATAACTCAAGCTGGTACACAAGTTTCTCTTGATTTTCCCGGTGTAAAATGGAGACGTTTTGCTATTAACCACAGGAAAATAACTTAGCTTCAGAGTGATGTTCTCGTGGAGCTTTAGAAATTAGTATTCAGGGACAGCTCCTTGCTGGTCAGGTTTTGGAGAAAAAAAACCAAAACAGTTTTACTTGAACTTAACAACTAAATACTAAATTTAATACTTAACAACTTAATACTAAAATAAACTAAATGGCTTCATTCTGGTAGAAAAATGTAGCTCTGAAGCTTTCTGCAATTAAACAGTTTAAAGCAGAAAGATTTCTCCTAGATTATGGGCATTTATCTAGACATAAGGCATGAGCAGCACTGAAGAGTTTAATGCAGCTTGTGCAGAATAGAGTAAGTTCTAATGGGCTTTTTGATACATCCAGCTGTGAAGCCTTTTTGAATGACATCTGACATCAGAGCACCTTACAGCACTCCTGCGCAGCAAGGCAGCCCCATTTTCTCATTGTCTAGATGACAAGATATATACAGAGAGAGCAAATTACTCACCCAGAATCCTGCAGAAATTCAGGAAAGAAGTGAGGAGCTGATCAGCAGCCTCCTACAGACAACTAGAGCTCTTCCTGCTGCACAAACCTTTCTCTCTCAGGAATTTTAGGTGATGAGCAGTTCTCTGTGTAGCTTTGTGTTTTGGGCTTCTTGTTGTATCCACTCTTTCCCATTCCTGGTAAATAAATCCCGCAGACAGTACCTTGCTGTTCACTTAATTAACATACTTTTTCCCCAACCAAAGAAGTGTTTTCCAGGAAGTCTTCTGCCTTGTTGGAGCCTTGTAGCATGCTGATGTGCTCCTTTGAGATCCTGGCTGGAGAAAGCCTTCCTGAATTTGTGGGGAAACCTTGTCCACTGAAAAAAAATGGGGGTGAGTAAAAAATTTTTTTTTTCTGAAAGGTCTTTAGTTAGTACATGCCAATAATTGACTGTATTTCCAGGTGCTCTCAGGCATATTCACTCACCCCATGCAAGGAAATACAGTCTGTCATCTTCCATAACCAGAAAATGGGTAAACAAAAAGAGGTGCAAACTGCCGTTACTTATCTCCATCCTCGCTTTTTTTAGAGATTTTTCATGGATCAGTCAGATCAGTGGGAAAGCTGCTGTTCATTTAAGCTGTTGGAAACTTGTCCTTATTGATTTAAATGCAGAAGTTCTTGTTATGCAGAACTCATGACTGAGTGATTTGGCTAGGGCTGGAAGAATGTGACCTTTAATGCATAAGTAAATAAGCCTTTCTATCATGTATTATCTCTCCCATATGACAGATCTGTGACTGTTGAAAGTGACAGAAAGATCGTATGAGCCTTTATTTTTTGAGATATAGTATCACAGAAAGTCACTGATCATCCCTGTCAATGTGCAGAGAGCTGCTAATGAAAGAATTTCATTCCAGAGTGGTATCTGTGATGGATGTAAAGTTGTAAGAAGTAGAGTAAGTCAAATAAAGCAAGGTTAATCTAATCTCTTCTGTAAAGCAGACAGGAAAAAAAACTATGATTTAAAATAAACTTAAACAGATAAAGTAAGTAACAGGCCACTGTTGCATTTCACTCATTCATTCATTAATTCCAATGTTTCTTCTCGAATTTTAAGAGACAAATATTCTGAGCTAAACTTATAAGCAAACCAAGCCCTAATGTAACATGAAAAAGAGAGAGTCAGTTATTTTTGGTACTTAGTTTTGCGTTTAGAATAGGGAGGCCCTAATGCCTCTTATGTGTCACAGAATCATAGAATGGCCTGGGTTGGAAGGGACATTAAAGATCTCTCGTTCCAAACCCCTGCCACGGGCAGGGACACCTTCCACTAGACCAGGCTGCTCAGAGCCCCATCCAGCCTGGCCTTGAACACTGCCAGGGATGGGGCAGCCACAGCTTCTCTGGGCAACCTGTGCCAGTGCTTCACCAACCTTACAATAAAGATTTTTTCCCTAATATCTGATCTAAACCTACTCTCTTTATTGTGAAGCCATTCCCCCTTGTCCTGACACTATATTACTGCCCTTGTCTTGCCTCATCTTTCTTGTAGGCTCCCTTCAGGTACTGGAAGGCCCCAATTAGGTTGCTCCAAAGCTTTCTCCAGGCTGAACAATCCCAATTCTCTCAGCTTTTGCTCACAGGAGAGGTGCTCCATCCCTCTGATTAACTTGGTGGCCTTCTCTGGAATTGCTCCAACAGGTCAATGTCCTTCCTTCAAGTGTCATTCAGGCAATGTTAAATCTTAGTAATTCATAGTATTATTCAGGACACATATCCCAGTTCATCCCTGTTTAATTTGTGATGTCCCATGGTTGCGAAAGTACTGCCCTTCCTCTGTTCTTTTCCTTCCCTTGCTCTGTCCCTCTCTCTCCTCTCTCCGTAATTCTCAGCTCACCCTAATTCACCTCTTCTCTGAAGACAATCCTTTGTTTGCAAACCTGCCAGTTAGGCCAAGTCAAACTCTTCCTACAGTACTTCAGTCTTAAGTCCAACAGCTTCCATTCCCCTTTCTCTGGTCTCTGTATTCCTCATGCAGTGTGGAGGGAATACTCACTGCCAGTGCAGAGCATCAGAATAAAAGGACGTCTCTGAGAAGAAAGGTGTCTTCATTTTCCTGCCTTAGGCCAAGATTGCACCTGATCCAAAATGCATCACTCTCAGTGGAAAGACATCTGTCTGTTTCTGGGGCTTTAGGAAAGCTGTGAGGAACCTTTAGGGACGAGGGGGAATTGGATTTGGCCTCAAAATTTCTGGCCTCAGAGATTCTGGATTTTCAACACGTCAGTTTCTTTAGTGATTAAAAAACAACCACTGATATAACCACAAATAAAAAGAAGAGTTCACTAATACATTTGTCATACCCGCTCCCTACCACCCCAGCCTACTGGGAGGTTCTGCCTATTGTTTCTCTGGGTTTTTTTTTCTCTTTCCAACCTGAATGCTGCTCCTGAGATGATACAGATAACTACAAGTCTGCAGTGTCCTGTGCCTACACTGGTACCATCTGCACAATGTCCTTGATCATGACTAAAGATAAGCTCTAGAGGTCTGGCTTTACTACTGCTACTAACAACCAAGCTTCTAAGAATTTTGAAGTTAGGCAAAGGGCAGATTTGCTGCAAGTAGAGAGAGGTGAAGCAGGATGGAAGAATCTACTCCCTGCTGGCTTTAAGCTCTATGGCTCTTGCCCTCTGAGCCCGCTACACAAAAAGAAGGATGTGTTTTTATAGGTGCAAGTATTGTGCTTATTATGGAGCAGAGACTCTGTTCCCTGGAAAAAAAAATAACACAAAGCATACAGGTTGGAAATATATGCCATGCATCTCCAGTGGGAATGGGGCAGACTAAGGCACCTACAGTCTTCTGTGGCTGACAGGAAACTGTTGTGCAGAGAGTGATAGGTAACGTTTGTTCTCAGGTCCATGAGGTTTTTTGTACAATGTCAACATCAACTGCAGACAAACATTTGAGGGTCAGGATTGCTGGACCAAACTGTAACCAGCTTTTTGTACATGTGTCTACAACATTCGTGATTCACTGGTCTTTTTAGGCTCAAACAGAAATTGAACTTGTACAAGTCATAAACCAACCCACAATTACCACAGAGCCCATATGAAAACACCTTTCAAGAGAGAGCAGATTTCAGTTTGAAGCCTGGTTATTACACATAATAAGCCAAATTCTCCACTGATGTCAGTGTGGAAGGGGTGTGAGTCACTACTGAATTTGGACCAGTTTTAGCAGAGAAGATGGGAATGATAAAATGCACCTTGGCACTGTCCTTTTAGTGCCAGCGAAATTTGCCCAAACACTGTCACAGCACTTTGAAGTGAGTGGATGGGCCTGGGCATAATGAGAATGATTTTTTTTCGTCTGCATGTGCTTCCTATGACCAAGCAAATGTGTGCCTGCTTTTTGAAAGAAAACAAACCACATTTTATGCAGCAAACTAGCTTTTAATCAGTGCTGAGTAACAGCGATACTGCCTGCCTGCCTTACCTTTTATTGCAGCAGGACCATCTCTTTAAGATGATCTTTGCCAGAAGCATCATCTTTTAAGTTTAATACTTTCCTTTTTGATTAAGCCCTAGGCAGGGCTTGGGCACAGGCTGTTTGGTAGTGTGGTAGATTACCTTACTTAAACAAATAGTGATCCTGTGCCAGGCACTGCAGCACTCTTGGCAGGTAGAGCAGTTATATGGTTGTCATCCTTCAACTTGTCAAATGGTTCCAGGTATGCTTGCAGATGTCATCTGCAGTTGCCTGAAACCATTTACTTTACAATGATAAGGAGAGAAAAAAGAGCAGAGCTGGGACGAAGAACTGAACTGAAAAGTGGTGTGTCTGTTGGTAAACAGCTTTATTGGATTACGTGCAACTTTTAGTGATCATTATGAACCATAGTTATCTTAATTTCTACCAAAGTTGAAGGAGTGAATTGATCTTTCTGCTACCATTTAGTAATCAAAAGTATTTCACTGACATTTTGCTATTTAGTGTAAGAATTTGCATATCAATAACTAAATATAACAGACTGTTTGTCTTTTGTCTTTTTGAATGTCTTTTTGGTATTTTAACAGATGTGTTCCCTAACTCCTGACAGAACTGAAACCACTAAAAGTGAACAACAGACAGCAATGCTTGGAATCTCCCTGGTAAAGGAAGTGCAGAGCTTCATTTAGAAGTTCAATGGGAAAGAGTTGAAGTGGGATGATAAATATGAATGATGATTCAACTGATGATGGATTGGCCCACACTGTGAAAATTAAGGGTGTTCAACCCAGTTACTTTGAAGGCTTGGGTGTTAAGACTGGAGGTCTAGTATAGAACACTCTGGTCTTCATTGATCATAACTGGCGGAAAGTAAACATCTTTGCATGGTGGGTGGATCAAATGTGAGACAGCAAGGTTTGAGCTGCAAAATCCATAAAGCGAAAACACAAAACCCCCAAGCTTGAGCTTACAAAATTGGAATCCATAGTCTCGTAAAGCTAGTGTGACAGGCAATCAGAGGAGCATCAAGACCTCCTTTTCACACTGGAAGTGAAGTCCCAAGCCTGGAATCTCTCTTGCACAGGAGCTCATGTTATATCCTACAAAGACAAAGAGCACCTGTTTTGATTTATAATGGACTTGCTGGTATGTGTCATTTTTTCTTGCCCACTCCTTGCCATTTCCCAGGGGTTCCAATTCAGTTTGTCAGCAATCTCAAGAGCACCCAAGTGAAGAAGAGGGGAAAAGCCTGCCTGGAGTCTGTGCTAACTACTGAGGGTGTCACCCTGAAGGGGATGAAGAATAGGATGAGTGATCAAGAGGTCTCCTGAGTACACCAGGATGCAAGAAGGGAAGAGAGCAGAGCTTACCATTTAATGCTGCTGAGCTGAGTGACTGGGGAGGTTGCACAGTGATCACAGGACACATAAGACAGTGACCCTAATGGCCAGTACAGCAGTGCCAGTGCAGCTGTGGGAGGTAAGTGGGGATGACTCAAGAGGGGAAGAGGAGGAGGAATATTTAGTCTTTACGCTGTTTTTCAGCGAACTCTCCAATGGAGCAGTGCTGATTTGCTGGCACACCTAGGAAACTTGTAAAATAACACTGATCTGCAGACTTTATTGTTTCATATGGAATAAGCTGTTAGTCTGTATCTTCTGTTGGTGGTATGAAGGTAATAATGAAGGACTTTTTTGCTGTACGAAGTGGTAGAAGCATCAAGCAGTAAATCTTCCATTTAAATCCTTACACCTGTCACCTACACCAGGCTAGAAAAATGTATAAATGTATCAGATGTTTTATTTTAGTCAGGATTGCCCTAATGAATTCTTATTCTGATTCTTTAAAGTGACCCATGGGACTTGGACTTGACTGCAGTCTGCTGAGGACCAGCAGCACAACAGGAGGCTGGTAAATATTTCATATCACATTTGTTTTGTGAATTAATTTTACAGTAGCATTATTGATGCTGTAAACTTAAGTCTATGATCTTTACAGAATTACACACTGCTGTTAAGAAAAACAGGAAGAAAAGTTGAGCTTTCTGCTCTCAGCATAGGCTGGAGGAGAATTTTAAAGTTAGGATGTGGATTTTAGTGGCTGTTAGTCTTTGAGATGACTTCTGCTAGATGTGGAGCAGCTTTGAACTGTGCCCAAGTGCTTTCCATTAAAAGCATTTTAAGACCATTTTGAAATGAACTATGTAGGAGGAGGATAAAATTATAGCAGTGCATCTTTCACAAGTTCAGTAACAGATGAACATTCTGTTGGTAGTATGGTAGGAAGGAAACTTCAGAGACCAAAAGAAGCTCAGCTGTGCGGGCAGGCAGATTTTCTCACATGGAGGATGGATCTGCCCTAGTGCCCATCCCTGACATGTGTCTCTGTGGAGCTGGTCCTGCATATTCTGTGTCAGGCTCCTGGTGTCTGAGTGCCTTCTGTGGACCATGGCCAGGGTGGTCTGAAGGGACAGTGTAATAGGGCAGGGGCCATCCTTGGTCACTCCTGTGTGACAGAAACCACTTCTGTGGCACAGCCAACCTGGAATCTGTGTCTGAGATGCCTCCGGCTCCTGTGCACACTGGAATTGTAGTCTGGTATCATCTGATTCGTCTTTGCCCATCAGAGTCCAGGTTCAGATACAAATATTGTGTAGGCAGTAGAGGGAGTGTTTTGCTTGTTTGACGGCTCCCCTGGACCAGCTATGGGAATGGAGCAGTGCCAAGGGGCAGTTCTCAGCTTCAGCTTTTGGATTCCTATAGCTGCATTCCCTTCAGTGAACACTCACAAAGGAGGGTATAAACTACTTAGGAACAGCCTTTTTCCATCCTCCTTTCTTCACAGGATTTCTTTCAATTTATTAAACCACTTTCATCCTGTGATCTGTCCTTTTCGTTAGGAGATCTCCATGCTGTTAAACACCTTCTTGGTGTTTGAAGTGCTCAGCTGACAATTCTGAACAGATTTTTTGTTCATATGCTTCCACTGTGATTTTTTTTTTCCAGAGACACAGTACCAAACCTGTCAGAGTTTAAGGAGTGTCTGGTTCATATTTAGTCATATGATTTAGTTTTGGTTAGTCCTGCAAGGAGCAGAGAATTGAAATCGATGATCCTTATAGGTCCTTTTTAACTTGAGTTATTCTGTGATTCTATGACATTTGCAACCATAAAGAGTTTGATGTCCATACTTCTAACTGGGGATCCTGACAAGCTCTGTTGTCCTGAATGATGCAAAGGTGGGAGGAGTATGGTTCAAGAAGGCAAACAGGTAAAATGCCCATGGGATGATCAGTATAATGAAAGGCTGCAAAACCCTAATGGGACTTGGCCTGGTGTTGATAAAGGGCATTTAGCTAAGGACAAACAGATGGACAGATCATAACCTTTCCACACTACTACTGTCTCAGTCTCACTAAGTTTTGGCTTTGGATCTTGGCTTTGTCAAAGTTTTCCTTCGCAGTCTCCTGTGAAGATGCTTTCACATTTGCTAAACCATTTTTTCAGCCTGTAGGCTCACTTTCCCACCAGGATGGCTTCTCACCACTCAGTCTTCTCTCTCTCTTGGTCTCTGATTTTCAGAGTAATCAGTAAATGTATCCTCTGCATACAAATACACATCCTTCAGTACACACCAAGTGGCTCATCTAGGCAAATGCACAGATCCACATAATGCTGAATTAATTTTGTCTCTGGATCACTATACCTGAGTAGGAGCCAGAAATCTTGACAGTTTAGACATCTTAGGGCAGGAAATTGATCAGAGGATTCAGGGACACCGTTGGAAATTCTGTTCGTTGCAGTCTGTGTTGTTTCCTGCCTCAATCGTTTTATTCGGTGACAGGCTTGAAAAGGGGGTGGATAGTGAAGCAGGGAACCATCCACAAACTCATCACTGACCCATTGGAAAAGAAGCAGGGGGGCAGAGTTGCCAGTGGATGTCGCCACCCTGTGTCCTTCCTGTTCCTTATCAGGTGTACACAAACACCTACAGAATCAGCGATTCACCAGGTCTCCTCACCTGGTCCAATAGCATTTTACAGGCTTATCTGTCTGCAGAAGCAAAACCTCTTCCTTCTGCTTCTTTGTTCCCCGAGGGGAGAAAATCGAACAGTCGTACTGGCTGATTTTAAGTCGCTAAGCCAGTAATGAAGAGTTTTGGCCCGAACCTTTGCTTCAAACGTTGATGTCACGAGCAACAAGCAAAACACCTTTTTTGAAATTATGAATCGAAGCAGGAAAATGTGGGTATCGCTCGTCTCTTAGCCAGGCAGGTGGCGCCAGAGGGGCGTTCGGCGTGGCAAAAAGCCTCTTCTGCCGGCTGGGTCAGGGCCGCGGGGATTAGAGCCCTGGCGGGACAAACAGGAGTACGGGTCCTGTGTCTGCCACGCTGAATATTTAACAGACCTGTGCTGCAGTGAAAACGCATCCACAGCAAAGCTTTGGGATAGGGGAGAGCTGGTTTTCCTGAGTATCAGCAGAGAATTGTGATTTCTAAAACTACACGATGTATGACAAAAATAATGAAAGAAATAAAACCCAGTATATATGTTTAGAATCATAGAATGGCTCAGGTTGGAAGGGGCCTTAAAAATCATCTAGTTCCAATCTTTTACCAGACCAGGTTGCTCAGAGCCCCATCCTTCCTGTGGCCTTGAACACTGTCAGGGATTGGGATATCCGCAGCTTCTCTGGGCAACCTGTTCCAGTGCCTCATCACCTTCACAGTAAAGAATTTCTCCCTAATATCTAATCTAAACCTACTCTCTTTCACTTTAAAGCCTTTATCCCTTGTTCTGATATTACATGCCCTAATAATTTTTCCTCATCTCTCTTGTAGGCTCCCTTCAGGTACTGGCAACCTGTTGTTTTTGTTTTGGGTTTTATTATTATGTGCAAGTCATCCTTATCATGCCCCCATATTACTCTGCAACAAATTGAGAGAGCATTTTTGTTACTAACCTTGATTCTACTATCTTTATCATGATCGTAGGTATATATCCCCATGGGACTTTAGGGAAGAGCAGCAGAAAGGTGCTTGACAAAACTGAGAAACTACCTGGAATCAAATCTCCAGGTCCTGGGGAAATGAGGGGCTTTGGGATTTGCAACTTCCCAGAGCTCCCTCTTTTTCTGCTGAGGTGAACCACTAAAGGAGGGCAGGTGTACAAGAAACAGAACAAAATCAGCGGAATCAAAATATGATCAAAGCATAAGACAAAATTTCGAGTGTCCCTGAAGACTTTCACAAAATAGCAAATTCTGATAGTAAAAACATGGAGTGCATGAGTGGCCCAGTTTTGGACCACTTTTTGTGGGAACTCACAGATACAGGATAAGTGTCAAGTTATATTTGCAGCTGCAGCCTTAAAGTGTCTTCTGTTCTTTCCAGTTTCTCCAGTTGTTGAAGAAACTGTCCTCGAGCTTTTTGCTACACACAGTGCCACTTTGAAGAACCAAGTGCACTGCAAGCATCAAGGTTCCTTCCAAGGCAAAGCCAAGGCCCAAGGTCACATCAAGGACAGTATGGAGGAGACAGAGGAAGAAAAAGTGGTGTTGGAGAAAGGCAGTGACTGCATTACAACCGAAACCTTGGTGAGAAAAGATGGTGGAGCCATTGTGTGGAATTTGAAAAATCACTGTGTTTGGAGAGAAATGTACTGATAGGAAAAGGGGCAATGATTTCAAGGGTATGTTTAGATTAATATTAGGAAGAAATTCCATACTGTGAGGGTGGTGAGGCACAGGAACAGGTTGTCCAGAGAAGCTGTGGATGCCCCATCCTTGGAAGTGTTCCAGACCAGGTTGGATGGGGCTCTGAGCAGCCCGGTCTAGTCCCTGCTCATGGCAGAGGATTGGAAGGAGATGATCTTTAAGGTTCCTTCCAACCAAAACCATTCTGTGAAAAACTAATTTAGTTAGAAAACACTGCTGAACTATCTTCTGGGAGTTATAGTTCAGATACCTGATCAAGCTGAAGCTGTCCCTGCTTATTGCAGGGGGATTGGACTGGATGAACTTTAAAAATCCCAACTCAAACCATTCTGTGAAACCTCTTGTTCCTATATTTGATCTCCAATGAAAGCAATATTATACTCCCCATTCCCAAGCCCAGAGTGCATCACAGGATATACAAGGCAAACAGAAAATCTGGGCTATTGAAACATTGAAGAAGAAAATCACCAACTTGAAGCGATATATATCATTTTTCACCTGAAACTTCACGGTTTTGTCCAAACTTCCTATGGATTAGGGAAGACACTTTTGGGCTGCTCTGTAATGCACTGCAGAAAGAGCTCATTTTCAGAATAAGTGCAATAATTGAAATATTTAAACATTTGGAATAACCAAAAGAAGTAGGTGGCCAAGAAATAGTCTTTAGAAAAGCATTGTGACCATGAATAAATCTAAACATACAAGTTACTCTCCTTGACTTCCTGCTATACATACATATATTTCTTTATACACACAAATATAACACGCACAATTTTGAGTCAATTAATTGTGGTTGTTCTGTTCTAGTTTGATTTCCCTTTGTGTAGAGCCTCTGAGAGATGTGTCTCACAAAAGTTGCTTGAGGGGCTTGTTACCCACAAGCAATAATGAGAGGCCAGAACATTCAGGACCTCTGAAAGTCACACCTGTGGATTTGGGTGCCTAATTTTGACTGCTTTTTCCTGAATTAGACCAGAACTGACTTGAACAAGTGACTGATTTTGTTGTATCCATCAGATAGCAACCGTATGATCCATGCTTAACACAGCTTGTGCAACACATGGGGGTGTTCCTATCAGCAGCAGCATCTGAGTAAAGAGTCTGTTGCTCTTCTTCTTCTGTTAATATTTTGGCTCTTTCTTGGATTCTTTCCTCTGTCTCATTCAAAATGTTGCAATTTCATGTTAATTAAATTGCAATCACTCATGGTATTGTCCTGGTTCCAGCTGGGATAAAGTTAATTTTCTTCTTAGTAGCTAGTACAACACTGTTTTGAATAGCTAAGTAGTATTTTCTCTTGTTAAAGGACTGTTCAGTTTCCCATGCTCTGCCAGTGTGCAGGTGTGCAAGAAGCTGGGAGGGAGCATGGCCAGGAGAGCTGGCCCAACCTGGCCACACGGATATTCTTATACTATAGACTATCATGCTCAGTATATAAACTGGGGAGAATTGGCCAAGGGCTCCAGTCACTGCTCAGGGACATACTGGGCATAGTCAGAGGGTGATAAGCAACTGTAGCCATCTCTTCGGTTTTATTTCTCTCTCTCTACCTCTCTTTTTCATCTTCTTGGTTTATCTCAGTCCAAAAGCAATTAAAAAATTAAATTAGTGATGCCTATGTAACTATTAAAACAAGGACACAGATTCCCAGCTGGGGGGAATTAAGTATCTACAAACAGCAGAGATCAACCTGATGAAGGTGCTCTAAGGTGTAGGTAGCTTTAATACTTTAAGTCCACATAGAGGTTGCCAAAGGCCCCAATGTATGACAAAGAATATAATTTGTCATACATGTTACTGTGCTCATCAACCCCCCATCAACCCTTTTAAAAGAAGAGAAAACTCCCGTGAGATTCATGAAAGTTGCTTACATTCTTTTATTTTAATACTGGATTTTTAGAAGTAAAGATTCGGTGCCTAGTTTTGAACTCATCAATACCACAGACAAACTCCAAAGGATTACAGTAGCCTCAAAAATGCTGAAATGGGCAGATTTTATGTTGTGCCAGTTGCAGAGACTTCTTTCTAAATGACTAAAGTATTTTACGAAAAAAAAAAAAAAAAGACTGTCAGATGCTATCAATAAATAGCCTAAACTATTGATGGAATCCTGTAATAGATACTGAAGTGGGCCTTAGTAGCTGCACATAATTCAGGAAAAAAAAAAAAGGCCAAATGTGGAAGCCAGAATAGCTAAAAACCAGAGTATTCTCTGTAGTAGATGAAAGCCTTGAGGTTAAATAGTTACTCAGATGGGAAAGCATTCAAGCTCCTTTACATCAGAAGACAACACAAAACCAATTGAAAGCCCGGAGCTGTGTTCTTGTCCTATCTGAAGACTTGCATTATCTCACATTATGCTTAGGAGAGGAGAATACTTTCTGTCCATATGCACTGTGTTCCTTATGACCCCTGTGCTCAAATGAGAGCCTTGTATAAAAGCCATTAGCATCAAGTCTGTTACGGCATGCTGCACTGGATGACTTTTTTGGTGCTAGGGGGAAGGTTGTTGCATCTTAGCTGAGAATTTCAGAGCATGAACTTGTATTTGGATACACAAGTCCCTATTCTTTTGATGGAAAACATACAGCTTTTTTTAGCAGTCCATCTTTTGCTCTTCTCATCTGTTATGGAGGCTGCTGCAAAGTGGGCTAAAGAGCGAAAAGCAAGATCTGTATTTTTTAAATGACTATTAATTAGGGTACTGTAATCTTTGGCAAATAAACTTGAAGAACATTAATAGGATCTTGCAAGTCAGTAAGCACATTCCCTAATCCCAGACCACATAGCACCTGACCACTTCCCACAGGACTGTAAGAGGGATTTAATAAACAAGAAGAGACACAAAGGACTCAAAGTCATAGAAAACAGGTTGTAGGAAATGTACTGCAGAGCTCACCAGCCAGCTTGGAAGAGACAGAAGCAAACCTTTAATGCTAAACACCTCTTCTAAGCACATGTGGAAAATGACTGGTGGGCAGTGCTCATAGCAGATTCCCAGATAATTCTGTGCCAGAATGTTTGAGATTTTTCTTAAATGGCCAACTTTGAAAGAGTGTCTCCATTATGTGCCATGTTAGGAACCACATTGCTTTGCTGGACAGAGTTTGCTCTGTGTTTATTAAGGCTCTTTTTATACCCCAAAATCCTGCAGGTTTGGCATCTTGAAATGGGGCCAGCTCTGTATTCACATCTGCAAGCTGTGGACTCTCCTTCTGTCACTGAGCCTTCAGAACTGCTGAAGATGGTGGATTTTTCAACTCCAGCCTTGGCTTAGCCTGGCAGGGAACCAGACCATGGAGATGTTCTGTCAGGATACACATTAGAGACATGAGTTGAGGACACCAAAAAGTAGACAAAATGCACCAAGATCCCTGCCTCTAGTACCACTTACAGACAAATACTACTTCTGAACCCAAGCCATGAGTGAAGCTTGTGCGGGAGAAGCAGCATTGTTAGAAAAAGGAATTCTAGGAATGTCACCTTCAGGTAAGACCTGCAGTATCCATCTAGCTGGAACTCCTACCTATCAGCTGTTACTTTCTTTTGTTTTTAACATATACCCCATTTTGTAAAGTTTTATCAGGTTCATCTTGCACCCAAAAAAAGCATTTATCATCACAGCTCAGCTGGGTTTTGTTCAGTTTTTAGAGATTCTGAGAGGAGATGGAGAGCAGCACAAAGTTGTGCAATCCTTAAGCCAAATTTAAATCATTCTCCCATCATTCTTGCTAAGCTGTCGCCTGAATGAGTGTGTCAGGTATAATGGTGTAATAGTTGGGTTTTTTCCACCACGTGACTTCTCACATCACACCTCACATGTGGTTACAAAGGTCTCTGTTGAAAAATTCTCTGATTCCTGACAGGGATTCAGTAGTCTGTGTATGGATTAGGACATTGATGCTGCAGTAGACAAACCATCATGTTTGAAACAGCCATTTGCTGTAAATATGTGGTGTTACTGAGACAGGAGTATAATCCTTTCAGGCCCTCAGTGAGCACTCAGCATTCTGGCACCAAAAGCTGAAGTAATATTAGCAGAGGTCATGCTTCATGTACGCTAATTATGTCTTGAGAATGAAGATATGAATGAGAATGACCTGTCATGAAATCCCTAGCTACCTTACTAATTGAGGTAGCAATGCATCTAAATCTTTATGGTTTAGAACTTGCATGCTTAATTATGAATTAGAAAATTCAGGTTTTTTGCCTAAGATACTCACAGGTGACAAAGCGTGGTGCTGGCTGTCCTCAGTAGCAGTAAGGTCAGCAGGAATAGATGATTCTTGAATAGAGGAGAAGGACATTCAGATTTCACTGAGGAAGTCTCAAAAAGCAACAACCAGGTGGCCAATATGAAAAATGGTCATTTCTCTTCTCAGCCTCCACTTTGGAATTACACAACCCATCCACGGGGCATGGCTTTGTTACTGTATCATCAAATAAGCACCAAAAAATCCCAGAGACACTGTGGGCTCCAGACAAACTTCTCTGGTGTGGCATGGCAACATGAACTAGTGTGCTGAAGAGTATGAGAAGTCCTGTAAGAAACAGACATTACACAAAACTGGCAGGATTTGGACAGTAAAATCATCCAATGAGGCTTTAAAGGTGCCTTTTCCTTTCTTTCGTTCCCATTCGTGTATTACATGCAAACTACACTCTTTTTTGGCATATTTTTTACATTATTTTAAAATATTCCTGTTCCACCCACCTCACCTGAAATTGTCCTGAGTAGGTGCTCATCAGAAAGCAGTTGATTGCATTGATGTTTTTCTTGTGGTTGCACAACTATTGAGAGAAGAGCTGACAACATTTTAACCCTTACACTTAGTGCCTTCCACTGAAACAGTCTGAAGGGTTCTTCTTACAGTCTCTGACATGACTCAACAGGCTGATGAATGGCTGAACCTTTCTGTGCAATCTCTCATTCTCTTTCATTTTTCTCTCTCGTCTGTTTTCTTTTATTCCCAGCTGCCCAGGTTTGATCTGACTGAGAGGCTGAAGAGCCCCATGGTGGTTTGTGCTGGGACGGCACCATGCCTTCACACATCTTTTCTGTGAGCTGCTGTGTTGTGTCCTGTCAGAGCAGAAATCCTGCAATTAGTGTTTTCTTGGGCATCTGATGAAATACAGCTGCAAGGTTTTGGAGGCTGGAGTTGCCCTTTGGCCTTTTTCACAAGTTGCTACTTTGGTTTAAAAGTTGACTATTGGAGAAAACTCATGCATAGCTACAGGTTCTTGGAGAAAACTCATGCAGGGCTACAGGTTCATGAAGTCCTGCATAACTGCTCACTGTTTTTATGGCAAGCCTTTTCACAGGCCTCCCTGTGGTGATAGATCGACTTCTGTGTGCAGAGGTTTGTCAGCTGCACAACCCAGCCCTTCACAGGGGAAGCATCAGTGCTCAACGAACCATAAAACGCTGGGGAGGCTCTGTGATTCACCATGAGAAGCAGAATTTTTCAAGCATGCAACTACAGTTCATGTTAGGTGAAGAGAAAACATTCTTGATTAAACCTTGAGTGACCTAGGGTTGTAAAGACAATGCTTGACATCGCAACACTGTCCTGTCTGAGGTACAATTTATATTGACATGGATGTTGAGCTCATTTCTATGGATGCTAACAGCAATTTATATGTTTGGGGGGTTTTTTTTTGGGGGGGGGTGTTGTTTGGGGTGGATTTTTGGTGGTGTTGTTGTTTTGGGGTTTTTTTAGTCCTAGATTACTACACGAGCTCAGGCTCCACAGGACTTTGCAGAGTGAGCCCCACTGTAAGAAGGTACCTCTCAGTTTAAATTGTACAAGTTGATCTGTATCACACCAGCTGTTTTACCTCAGCTTTCAACATGATCAAACTAATGAACCGTAGCATGAGGTTATGTGGAATCTCCCAGGCCACACCAGCTGTGTGCACTTTGCTGGGGACAAAGCTTGCCATTGCCTTTGCAGATTGAGGAAATCTACAGCACTGGTGTCCTGGAAATATTTTTCTATCAGGCTGATTCTGTACAAGTAGCTCCTGTAGCCACAGACATCCCTGTTGTGCTCAAAGACGGGGTTTGTTTCTGTTGCTCCCAAGCCAGGAAGCAGAACTTTATAGTTGCGGTTGTCTTGGCCAGTGCTCCCCGCCACCACCACCACCAGTGGGGAAGCAAAAAGAGGGAGGATGAGAACCATTCCCTAGTCCTGATCCGCAGCAACAAGTGATTTGTTTCTGACCTGTATCACATTATCCTCAAGAAGAGTTGCAGATGTCCTTGACAACATTAACACGCAAGCTGCAGGTACAGTATAGAGAAAACTCCATCAGCTTGGGGTACTGACAGGAGGTATTCTTCTGCTGATGGAAATTACACACAATTTCTGCATCAGTACTAGGGTTAGGAAGGTTGGGGCTTTTTTCTTTAAAAAAAACAACCCAGATGCTTCCAGTTATACAACCCTTTATCCAGATAAGGCCACGGGAGCAATCCAAAATGTTTCCATTCAAGGGGAGAAAGACTCAGTGATCAGAAAATACTTTCCTACTTCTTCATTGTGTTTCCCAACTCCCTCCTTCATGTTGGCTGAGCCAAGCCTGGAAGCAGCATGGCTCAAAGCCAAGGAACAAGGATGGTATTGCTGGGGCTTTGTTTACTCTGTTCAATATGGAGGGAAAGGGTGAAGCAGTTATTGCTCCAGACACTCCCATTGCTGCCTTGTTTTTCATGTCATTATTTGAACAGGCAAATCCCCCTAACAGCACTGACACAACAGTGTCTGCCCCCTCAGCAATCCGGTGACATCATTTCCATTGCCAGTGGGTCTGTGCCAGCCAAGTGGAGGCAGGCTGGCTTGGGTCCTTAGAGAGACTCCTACTACTGTAATGATCTGCTGGGGTGACAGACCTATGTACTTGTTATCCTTTCAGAGAGCGCTTTTCAAAAATAACAGCCTTATTTTTTCATCAGAAGGCAATTATACAGTACAAATTGGTCCTCAGGTTGCCCAGGGTAGAAGAAATCAAGGAAGGAAGTACTTTCCTAGATATACAGTGACTTTAGAAGTGAAATATTTTTTCCCCAGAGAAGGAGAGAGGGAGGGAGCCAAACAGAATAAACTAGTGGTTAAATGGCTCATTAATTCTTCGCTTTCCCTGACCACACAGTAATCTGCAGCTGACTGAAGGAGCCCCTGACACCATGACCCTAAACCACAGCTCAGAAGCAGAAGACAGCTAGGAGACATATTATGGTGTCCTGCAATGTGATGTCAGTACTGACATGTGGTTCCACAGGCACAGAGAAGGTCTACAGCAATAAATACCCTGTCACAGGCCAGCTCCAAGGAGGAAATATTTCTTCTGAGTCATTGTCTGCAATGACAGTGGGGACACTGACCCTCTGGATTCACAGGAGCGATGGAACATCTCCAAACACAAGAGGTAAGCACAAGACTTGGGGTTCAGCTCAGGCTCCCTCTGTGGCCTTGGGTATGTCACTAACCTGCTTTGCACCTCAGGTGCTCACCTGGGGATTAGATACAAGAATACCTCCTCTTCTATCCCTTCCATTTGTTGGCAATCTCTTCAGCACCAGGCTTCCTTTTACTACATGTGTATGTAGCCCATTACATAGCACTTTATACAGCTGCTGTTTCAATTAAAATTCAGGGCATCCTTGTGCTCAGAGGGTGATATTATCATGTCCTGACATAACAGAAGATTGGTGTTACAAGTCATTTATCTTGTAGCATGTTTTCAGTCTGACTGGCATTTGTTCTCTAAATGAGAAGCAAAGAAATCTGTACATGTAGCAGACCATGTGACAGTCATTCTGGTCCAGAAGTCCCTGAAAGCACATTAAATTAAGCATTTAGAGGTCATCCTGTCAGGTAAATGCCTTCTCCTTTGTTCAGTTGCTCCCTACACATCCTTAATCATAACATGGATGTCTAATCAGCAGTGCTCCCAAACATAACTGAACATGGCCCAGCTCATCAAGTCAAAAGAGTAAGTGATCCTTGTGCCCAGTCTGGGGAATTGCAGAATGCAGTTACCCTACATGGTGAGATCAAAGTCAATTATTTTTTTTTTGGATTGGCCTGTGCCTGGTGTAATAAAACATATAGTAATATAAAAATTATAAATTAATACATAGTACTGAATTAGGCATCTGTTTCTTCAGAAGCCTATCCACGTGGTGCCATGAGTCTTCTAATCCCATTAAGAGTAATGGGCAACACATTAAATTGACAGAAGGAGTGGTACACTAAAAGGAGTAACGAGGTGTCAGATTGTATATTTGTATTTACCCATCACCCTTTCCTGATCGATTAGACCATAGGTATGTTACTTTGGCTATGTGTGCAGCTGAGAAAGAGCACTTCCAGTTACGTGGCTGTAGTTGTGTTCCTGTGTGGAAGTGCTCTAGACCTGGATTCTAGAGAGTCTGAAATGACTTCAGTAACTTCTGTCTGTCCTTGCATGTAGGCAAGGAGAGTTGTAAATGGAGGAAAGTTAGGTTGGCTGTGCCTTGCACTACATTCCTTTGATAACAGCCTATCTGTCTTCAGGCAGGACCAGCAGGACACAGATGTGAACTGATTTTCTATTCTTCATTATAAATGGCAAGTCACAAGGTTTATTTGCATAAACCTGAGAGATGGTAGAAAAACACTGAAGGAGAATGAGGAGATAAGCTCTTTTCTGAGAATGAGGTCTCATGAAAGAATTTTGCCATACAGCGCTACATTTACAATCCAAGGGATTTACCTGATGAGATCCCATGTCAATGCAACAAGCAGTATTAAGTACTTCAAGAAATGTGTTTCAGTACAGGCTGAAAATGGAAGATTTGCAGTGGACACTGGAAATTAAACTGTACACACAGTTCCCCTTGATTTCCCCCGAGCATTCTGTAGACTATTAATAGCTCAGAGCAACACCAACAGAGCAATATCCCTTCCTCTACAAGATCACCTGCTTTCGTTTATAATTGGGTGTAATTTAATCATGCATTTCTAAAGTGCTTTGGGAGCCAAATATCTGAAAGCACTTTACAATTTAATGGCATTAGTGAGAGAAGGCATTGATATATCCCTGTGGAGCAAAAGTCAGACACTTTAGTTACAGCCAAAGAAACAAAGAAATTAATTGCTTGCTTACAGTTGCATAGCACATTAATGGGAGGATGAGATTTCCAATTTCTGCCCCTCTTGCTTTTCAGTTTGTATTTGTTTGTATGTTGAGACAGGTATGCTGGTCAGATGCCAAGAGAAATGTGGTGCAATGTTCATTCTTCCTACTCCCTGAGTTTTCCCTGGTGGGAAGTTAAGGTCCAGATCATGAAATGTCATACCCAAGCTCTTTAAGATTTGTACTCATGCACGAGAAGACTCTCTGAGCTGACGGTGCTGGCTCTGTTTGCATGTTTGTGTGTGCAGTGGGAAGCAGCCCACAGTGACTGTCCTCAGCAGCATTTTGACTTCAAGATGGAGTATCCCGGGAAGGACAGTGCTTCCTGCTGCATCGCCCCACTGAGGAGCCACAGCCTGTGACAACAGCAACAGCAGTGTCCTCAGCTGGGCTTTCATCAGCAACCCCCACCTCCAGTGACCCACTATAGGGGCACTGTTAGCATCACATCCAAGCCTAAGCTGTGGCTCACCTCAACAAGAAGCACCTGCCTGCTTACGATCCCTACAACTTGCCACTGCAAGCTGATCATCTCTGGTAGGTCAGGTGTGCAGCCACTGGGATTAGTTGGGGGTGATTCCCTGCAGGCTGAGGAACCACAGATTTCATGTCTGAATGTAGTTCACACCCTGCTATCTTCCAGGACAAGTGCACTTGCTGGGACTGGCACTGTGTACCGCACTCCTCTGGGCTCTCTGCCTTGTCCACAGATAAGAGATTGCTCAGTCTGTAGATGCTGGAGCTGCAAGGGCCACATTGTAGGAACTTACCTTTATATCCAAAAAAACAGCCTAACTCTGTCTTCCTTCAGAGTCACTGAGATTTATCTTCAGTTATTTTAAGGCAGTCTTGTATCCCTTAAAACGGCTTATTTTGGCCAGCAGAGCTCATGAATTCCCTAAACAGCTCAGCAGCAAACATGGCCATTTCTCAGTCCCTAACCAGGCTTGCTCTGCATCCATGGCATGCTTAGCAATTCCAAGGAGTTCATGGATGCACTCTGACAATAGCCTTGTGCTTCTTTTGCACAGATGCTGCACTGGATATATCTGTTCTCTTCCTTGGTAAAATGGAAGGATTTTGCCAACCTTGTATGACAGCTAGTAAGGTTTTCAAGACAAAAAGAGGAAGAAAATCAGATATTTCATATCCCACTCTCCCTTCCCTCTTTTACTGAATCCAGTGAAGCTTTAAATCAAGTCATAACACAGAGCTTGGTTCCAGCTGGCTCAAATTGGTGGTGGGAGCATGGACACTTCCAGGTGCATGGGGTGAGGTTTCACAAACACTTCTACAAACTGTTTCAGAGACAAGCCCTGGTGCCTCAGGCCTGTTGAGTGTCCTCTTAAAGGGGACAAGAGAGAGAGGCTGCCAGGCTTGAAATGAAACTGATACAGCGCCAATAATGAAGGACTGTATTTGGAAAGATCTTTCAGGGTTATTTTTGTCTGAGATCATTACTTCTGGACAGCCTGCTGCCAACTGCTGAGCACACAAACACACCCCACCCAGGGTTTGGTTCTCTCTGCTAATGTGGAAGTAGCTCACAGGGGATCAGCAGAGGGAAAGGATGCTCACACTGGGTTTCCTGCTCAGATTTTCAAACTGATCTTTGTGTGCCACACTTCTTCACTGAAGCCAGCAACTGCCCACCCAAAAGACTAAAAGCAATTATTTGCCATTTTTCTAATAATTCCTGTTGTTACCATGTGTCCTACTCCCGATGCACGCTGATACACTCCTCCCTGAAGCCACAGTTGGAGCACAGCTTCCTTGTCCCTAAAATCAGTGGGAGCCTTGTCTGGTTGCCAGCCAGGCTGACGCAAGGAATCTTGATAGTGGTGCTCATCCAGTTCAGGGGAGGCAGACAGGCCTAAGGGGCACGAGAACAGCTCCCTATCCCCTCAGAGATCTGCTTGCTGGGTAGCACTTACCTTCTGCCTTCCCACGCTGGGCTTGTTGAGATGAGTACTGTTACAACAGGAACACACCTCTTCAAGGTTATTCAACACCGCCTTTTTACAGCAGACCTGGCTGAGGAATGAGGCTTGCAAAAGCACTGTATGGGTGAGGTGCTGATTTATATCCAAATTCCTCAATGGAAGCCCATATCTTCTGGGGCTCCTGCTTGTGTTGAGCTGGGCAGTTTCTGGGTAGGGTCACTCTGCTGCCAGATATTTGCAGCTGAGTGAGGTGGGAAATCAGGAGCCAGATAAGAGACTGTAAAACTGACTTTAGCAGATAAGGCATTAATGTCAAATCAAGCTTAACTGCAGGTTTGTTTTTATTATTTTTATTATTTTACATTCTTGATAATTTTAATTCTGAAAGAGGGCTAGTTACTGCCTGGAGTTGGGTACTGTAGGCTGGAGGGCATCATGCCTCATGTGGAAACAAGCACTCTTCGTTAGAACACGAGCCCCATCAGACTAGGACTCAAAAGATTTTCTTTAAGGACATTTTTCAAAGACTTTTAGTGGTCCCTACCTGCTGACAGGGTGTCCTATGAGAAGGGAGTAAGGACTGATCTAAGGGCTGAGCAAATCTGCTGATTTGAATAACTGTGAAGGAGTAGCTCATTTCTGTGTTGATTCTACAGGGACTAAACCTCTGTCTCAATTCCTGTTAATATATTGTGGCGGGTTTACTCCAGCTGGACACCTGGTGCGTACCAAAGCCATTTTATCACTACCCTCCCACAGCAGGACAGGAGAGAAAAAAAAATAACAAAAGGCTTAGGAAGCAAGCTAAGGATATGGAGATCACTCACCAATTACCATCACAGGCAAAAAACACTCAACTTGGGGAATTTAATTTATTACCAATCAAATCAGAGTAGGGTAAGAAGTAAACTCCTAAATTTTAAAACATCTTTCCCCTACTTCTCCCTTCTTCCTTGGCTTAACTTCATTTCAGAGTTCTTTACCTCCTTTAGCCACTGGTAAAGGAGGTAAGAGTGGATGGGGAATGGGGGCTGCGGTCAGTTCATCATGCCTTGTCTTTGCCCCTCTTTCCTCTGCTCTCACATATTCTCACTCCTCTCTTTGGCTGCAATTGCTGTTGCAGTTTTTTTTCTCCTCAGTAGCGTGGACACAGAGGCACTTGGACCCATTGCTTCTAGTGGACACAGGGGAAGCTTACAGAAGCCACCCCTGCAGTCCCCACCTGCCACCAAAGCCTTGCCACACAACCCAATACTTATGTACTCTTCTATTTCTCTTCTTTAATTGCACTCTTTTGCTTAGCCATGTTTTTCCATTTTAGCCCTTTTCGTAATATTTGCAAAAACAAATAGGGCATTGCACCACGTCAGTGAAACACAGCAGCAGCTTTGCTGCTGTTGTAGCTCAGAAGGGGGGAATATAATTTCCCTTAGGCTGAGAGGGGACAGGTTGCAAAGAACACAAAGACTGTCAGACCCAAAGTGAATTATTCAGAACAGTGCTGAAGTGAACAAGGGGAAATGGGAATGAAAATGAGAACTCCCTAAATTTGAACTGTCACTTCCTACAAAAACTGTGACCAGACATTTTTTCCTTTATACAGTGGAAAGCCTTATAGAGCTTAAAAACCTTTAAAAATTTTATAAAGCTTTTTATCTGTAACTTTGTGAGATTTGCACTCCAAACATAGGGTTGACTGCACTAATTATGGCACTTAGTCCTTCTCTTTTCCATAAAAAAAGATGGACACAGGGACAGGAAGTTTGCAGAAGTTGAAACACAAGATATAATTAGTGGAACCAGCTGTGCCTGGTCTGGCATGCAGAACAGCATTGTTGTGGTTGTGTAGTTTGCCTTCATGTGGCTCAAAATGCAGCTGCCCTTGGCTTCTGCAAAGGTCAGTTAGACCAGGTGGTACAGTGAGGCTTCTGCTCAGCAAGGGCACTTCCAGTGTTTCCATCTTCCTTCCCTTTAAGTGATTTTGTACAGTAGGATGTTAAAGGTGATATTTCTAATACCCTCTGCTAATGTATCCTAATGGTAATAAAAGGAGCCAAAGATAGGAGAGAATACTGCTTCCAAGTTCAAAAAGAGACCTGGATTCTCCCTCCTTTTCTCCAGATAGCCCAGCAGGAGCTCCATGATATTTTAGGCTTCTTTATGTGAGATTGTATATAAACACAGAGTAAGCCATACATCTGAAATACTTAAATCCTCACAATACCAAGAAAGTAAATACAGCCTTGCAAATGAGGGAGTCACTTTATAAAAGAGCTGGCCACAGAAAGTTCAGGAACTTCACTGCTAGTGGCCATGCCTAGATAAGGGATTTCAGAAAATCTGAACCACTGAACAGGCTGACAGGTAGATCAATACAAATATACATCCATTGGTTCTGGTTCTTTTAATGTAGACTGAAATCTTCCAGGAGCTGGTTGTGGAATAAAAATATAGCAGTGGCCAGCCACTCAGACACACTCAGTCTGAGACTATTGTGTCACTTTTGTTCCATCTGGAGCTAGGAAGGAGGTATGAGGAAACAGGATGCTCCTCCCAGCAGGTGTCCAAGTTTTTGAAAGGAATTGTAAAAGACCAAATAAAAGGGAAAGGAGAGAATCACTCACTTTTGCCTCCTGTTAACCCCTTTAGGCTGCCCTGAAAATAATCTGGTTGTATTTCTGCCTGGTACTGATTAATTCTCACATCAGGAACCATTCCACTTCAGAAGGGGAGTATGAAGGAGTCTCCATTAAGTCTGCAAGCAGATCCATTTAACTGACTGGGAGCACTTACACCCGCTGTGTTTCTATGCTAGAAATCCTTGAAACCTGTTCCACTGGTGACAGATGGCCTGGTTCAGGATTAATGAAACAAAATATCTGTGCCACTGCATCAAACAGCTGAAGAAGCTGGCATCAGATCCCCAGGGAGATAACAATGTGCAGACTACTCCTTTCCTCCTGGAAATTTTTCCTGGGTGAGGGGCGAGAGAAATTTGGCTATTAGCCTGGGAATTCCTGGCAGTGAGCAGTCTTCCTGTGCAGCAAGCTCCCTTCTCCCTGGAAGTGTGGACAAATGGCCATTGTCTGTGGGACTGGCTGGAGCAGCAAGGGGCAAGCTTGCTCCAGAGGTTGGCACCCAGGACGTGGTGTAACACTAACCAGGTGCCTGGTTGGTTTGTGTTGGATGTGCTCAGTAGGGTGCATGTGGGTGATTTCCAGGGTTCCCCAGGCAGGAATGCTGTGGCTGACTGTGACAGTCAGCTTCAGTGGGGTGCTGAGCAGCTCCAACACAAATTATGCTGGAGGGTATAACAGTGGCACAAAGCTGCCCACCACAGAGGGGCCTCATATTCGGTGCTGAAACAGTCAGAGAAACAGAAAATGAGCAAGGAGATGTCGTATATGCACAGTAAAAATACCCAGTAAATTAATATTTTTAATTGCTGTTACACACAGAAGGAATGAGAAAAAAAATTACATTCCAAACAAAGAATTAAAATAGTAAAATCAGCATAAAAATGTGTTAAGATCCCAGATCAAGTGGTTGTACTGTATGTGGTGACCTTTACAATCACAGTAAAGAAAGTAAGTGCTAGAGACTTTCAGACGTGGCAAAGTGCTTGACTCCCCAGAGGAGAGCAGCCGTTTCAGTCACATCTTTCAGTGCACTCTGCCTGGAATGTGTGGAAGAGGGGCTGGAGCAAGAGACAGGTCCAAGACATAGAGATTAGTGTTCAGGACAGACCAGCCACTCTGCATTCTCAGGCAGGCAGAACTGCCACTTACCCGGTGGCGTTTGCTTTGTCCTTCCTTGTTTTAGTTTTGTTTTGTTTGGGTTTTTTGGGGGGGGGTTTGTTCTTGTTTTTGTTGTTGCTTTCTGGTTTTTGAGTTTTATTTAACAAAGCTTCAGGCTCTGCTGGCCTGACCCTGCCAGCCCCATAGGCTTGGAGCAAGCCCCCCCAGCTGAATTAGGAGCAAAGCTTGGTCCAGCAGGAACCTGCACCAGCAGGGTCTAGATAAATATGTTTGTAGTGATTCAGCACCATCGCCCAACGGGCTGGTTTTGGTTTCTTGGTTTTCTTCCATCAGGAAAAGGTGTCTTTTATTTCCTTATGCTCTGTCTTTTGACTGATCCAAATTGGCCCAGTCATGCTCCCACTGAAGTCTTGGTGGCTCAACCTCTGCATCCTGTGCTTCAGCCTCACTCTCAAGCCATCACACCACTCCAGTAGCTCACCCGACAGCAGCACGGCGTCACCACAGAAACAATACAAGCCACAGAAGTTTTGGCATTCCTGCCAACTGGCCACTTTTTTCATTTTTAGTCTGTCTAGAGTTGTGAATTTTTATTCTTTACAGTAAGAGCAAAAATAAAATAACGTTAAGAAAATTTTCTCCAAACTAAGAAAATGAAAACCCATCAAATATTTTAAAGAAACCATAAAAATTTGCATTGTGTTTGCTTCTGAGTTCATATTAAGATTTTACTGCAGCTGCTTCAAAAATATGGTCCATTTCACATGTACACAGCTCACATTCCTTGGTGTGTAATTCCTTGCCTTCATTTGTGTTTGTAGAGCAGCTAGGGCTACAAAAACTAGGTAGTTTCTAGCTGTGGTCCAGATTTAGATCAGTGAACAGTGGCATTTTTATCCTAGTTGAGAACATGGTGATGGTTGAGAGCTGTATTTCTAGATCAACTTTTGTTCTGGGCCATAGGACTGGTAGTACAAGCACTTCCTTTGCTATGAAACCCACTGCTTCCTTCATTTGGGTGAAAAAAAAGGAATTCAAGAAGGATGTGCCAACCTTATTGATTCTATCAAGGCTTTCTCTCTCTGCTGATTTTAAAGCCAGTAAAATTTACAATGGGAGAAATTAAACATCCCTTTGAAAGTTATCTCATGAAACCCAGCTGACCTTCTGAAGACTGAAGGTTGAACAGAATGACTTCATTTTCTATTCCAGCTTTTGCAAAAGCCACATCAGACTGTGGGGTACTCTGTTTTGGCTGGATTACATTTACTCTAGCTAACAGTGAGGGACAAGACCAGACTGCAAAAGTTGGATACAAGGTTAATATCTAAAAATTTGGTCAAGGCTTTTAGAAGAACTAAAAACAATTTGCAAAACTGAAATTAGAGAGTTCAGATTTTTAAGCTAAACCTCACTCAGAGCTCAAGTGTAGCTGAGCCCATCCTATTAACCAGCATGAATAGATATTTTGCATTTTCTTTCTATCTGATGCAAATTGAAAAGGCAGTCACACATTCTGTGCTTTAAGAGAAGTCCTACAGATCCCTAAAAGTAATTTTAACATTGAAGTTGGATAATACTTGTGACTTACATAGCATTTGACATCTTCAAAGTGCTGCATGAGCATCAATCCTCACGACATCCTTGTGAGGTAGGTAAGGGCTACTCTCTCCATTTTAGAATGGGGCGAGGGCCTGGTGCCCTGCTGGGACAACTTGGCATTGCACTGGCCCTCATACACCAGATGTGGACCTGCCCCCAGAAAATTTAAGTGACTCACCCAAGGCCACAAAAGGAGCGAGCATGGATAAAAGGCAAGAGAATTACCCAGGGGGATTTCTGTCATGAGAAGTCAGCAACTTCCCATCCTTTTCCAAGAACACAGCTATGATGCCTCTGCTTAAAAGACCCCCTGTCTGTATTCAGAAACCAAGCAAAGAGAAAGAGGCACCTGCCATTGAGCTCTACAGTTGCTGCTTGCTTTGATCTGCTTCTTCCAGAACAGCTCCCAAAAATAACACGATAGCAAGATGAAAATGCAGGCGTTAGTGTCAAACTGCAGGACTGGAAAACTTTGAAGAGCCACTAAAAACTGCCAAGTTCCTCCTGGGAATTTTATAAACTTGTGTAGAAATATATAAATTACCTCCACTGATGGCAACATGAGACCTTCAGCGATCTACTCAAAAGCCATGTTAGAGTAATTCTTAAACCAATCAGTCTTACAGATGCCTCAATATGGAGGAGTAAGAAGCCAGGTAAGAGTAAAGCTTAAAGTTAAATCCCCTGGCTTTTTTCTTCTTGACCTACATTTCTACATGAGCATCACCCTGTGACACAGCCCAGAAGCATTACTGGCACTTAAAAACAAGTTGCAATTAGCACTGCTTCTTTAACTGACCCTGGGAGGAGGATCTGCAAGGAGGATCTGCCTATAGGAAGAGGCTGAAGTAAACGTGCTGCATCTTTTGTATGTCCAGTTAAAGAGCCAAAGGACCTCCAAGAGAGTGATAACTACAGAAAGTAACCAAACCATCTGTGTAAGCTCAAGTGACCACAGACAGGGAGGGCAGAAGGACGTTTGGATACAGCAGTGGGAGAAGAAGGCCTCTGTGCTTAGCAACAAAAGGAGCTGCTGCTGCTGCTGGGGCCAGGAACACTACACCACCTGGAAGGCTTCATTCCCTCTGCAACATTCCTGAGCCAAAGACTGGGAGCTTCTCAAGGACTGTACTTGTGAAAAGAAGAAGAATGGGTCAAACCTCAGTTTTAAAGTGCAAAGAGGCAACAGGAGGGTCCACAAAGGCAGCCCCCAAGACAGTAACACCATTTGTCACATACGAACACCACTCCTTTTTTTGCTCTACTTCAAAGTGAAGATTGCCCTCGCTGGGGTTGAGGGAACAGTTTTAATCCCAAGAAAAATTATTTAATAGACTGCCAGCAACTGCTTAGTGCTTCTCAGGATTTAGGCATCTCAAAATTGTGTCAGATCACAGTCCACAGCAGCTGGTCTCTTCCCAGCAGGAAAGAGCCTCCAGGAAAACAGTCTCATTCAAGTAATATGGATTAGAAAGAAGAATGCAGAGCCAGAGAGAGATCTGGAAGATTAAGAGCCTTTGCCTGCAAACCTCCAAGCCAACCAGGACTCTACTTTGTATGCTGAGGGCTCTGCCTCGTTCCCAGGAAGGCTGAAGCTGTTGCAGCACTGGGATGAGCCAGTGTGACTGGCCAATGTGTCCCAGCCAGGTCACTCCAGGTGACCTGTTCCAGGACAGCAAGGGAACGACAGCCCACTTGGGCTGCACAAGTCTCTGCTGTCCCACCTAGAGACCTCTGCCCCCAGAAACTGCACCTCTGATGGCCAGTGGAGAGGAGAGGCCTCCTCAGAACACATCAAGACTCTTTTCTACAAGTATCCAGTGGCTGATGGTAGAGCAGGATAGCAAAGCGAGCCAAGAAGAAAAAGCACAGAAAAGTAACTCAGCTATTTTCAGGCAGTTCAAGACTACTCGTTTCTAGAGAAGAAAAAAAGAGAATCAAAACTCGAGACTTTTAAATAAAGCTTACTTTATCACACAAGCATTTCCCTCAAAGCAAAGGGAAGCTCAGGATGTGGGGGAGCTCCTCTGAAGAACTGCCAGCTAAGGACTGAGTGTGCTGGAGTGACCCATGCCAAGGAGCCGGGACTCAAAGACTGCAGTGTGCTGTTTGCTCACATGCTGGGAGGATGGTGGGGTCCACCCCAAATGCTTAGACTTCCTCTTAGCTGGGTCACTGTTGCAGGAGGAGATTTGTGAACAGCCAAGCCGAGTAACAGCAGGTGACATCTGCAGAGAGCTACCCTGCAGGGTTCAATCTGTGGCCAGGAGATAAGCAATGCTGATGAATGAAAATGGTTTATGGCTCTAAATTCCCTTAGCTGTTTACTCCAGGCAGGCCCCGATGTGCCAGTGAATGAATCCTGACAGTATTACATAACAGCATTAAAGGGAAGGGATTACACGGGGCTGTGCTACCTACAGTGCTTTCCCTCTCCATAATGCAGCTGACCATTCTGATCCCTGTCTGAAAAGCAGCAGATGCCCCCACGGGGTCAGGGTGGTTAACCCAGATCGCCGTAATACTGGCTGCATTTGCACTGATAGATAAGTCATGGGGAGGCAATGCCTGTTCCCTGCCAGGCACACCAGGTGAGGCTGGAGAAGAGCGGGAACACAAGGGAAAAGCTAGCAGGGTTCTATGAGAGTCCACGTGAGTTTGAGAAGGAAGTGGCAGGCGGTGTTGAACACAAAGGACAGTGCTTTTCAGGAAGCTCTGCTGAAAAGGGGCTTTCTAAAAAAAAAAGAAGTGGTGCAAAGAGGATCGTTTTCTACCAGCTGGCTAAACAAGGCAATCTACATCCAAAATCAGGGCCTTGATCACAGGAAATGCTCACACAAAGATTCAAGATACTGCAGGCAGCAGTACTCAAAGTACCACTGAAAGCGCTACTAAAACTTAATGAGTGCATGGAATATTACTTGTTAGGACATTGGTGCCTGTCTGCCATACTGAGGATAATTAGGGCGTACACGAAGACAATGAGTAAGTTCTGCTTTAAAAATCAAAGTTCCTTGTGTGCCCATTACATCTCACTGGTGGCTGCAGGCACCGTGTAACCGCGTGCACGTGGCGAGGGAGAACACACTGGCCTGGCTACCGAGATCTCCCTGAAATGTCACCAAACTCCTGCTCTCTACACTCCTGCCACATGCAGCAACGCTGACTTGCACCTAGAGACCTGCCCTGGAGCAGTGATCACTGCAATCAAAGCACACAGCACTGCCAGCACCTCTTGCTCTGTGCCCTCAGCTTGGGGTTCTGCTTTCATGCTGGCTCCGCTGGGTACTGCCCCACACGCTGCCATTGACTCCAGAGCTCAGCTCCCAGCTGGATATGCTGGTTTTACTCTCCCTCCAAGCTTCCTTTCAGCAGAGGAATAGCTCCAGTTTGCATACTGAGTTTGTAATGCACAAAAAGAGACAAACATCAGTTAAATTAATTTTTACCTATGACTTTAGCAGAGATCTGTGCCTATCTGCCTACAGTTGAAAGCAAGCCTTTTAGCACAGTGCCAAACCTCCTTTCCACCAGCCTTCCTCTTCCCAGACATTCAGCATCAATTTCAGGACTAACAAGTAAAATGCAGTAGTACAGCACTTCCAAGGAGGAAAAGTTGAATGAATAACTACTGCAGGGACAGTCTAAGCTTTCTGATGTAGACTCCACACTGAAGGAAGGTGTATTCAGAGAAAGCCAATGAAAAAGAATTTAATTCTCAAAAGTAATGCTTCAAAGAAGCAAAATCAACATCACCAGTGTGCCTAGAGAAATGGAGATCTCTCTCAGGGGTGAATGCAGCTACAGCACCT
This sequence comes from Chamaea fasciata, assembly GCF_029207755.1. Classification (NCBI taxonomy): domain Eukaryota; kingdom Metazoa; phylum Chordata; class Aves; order Passeriformes; family Sylviidae; genus Chamaea; species Chamaea fasciata. The sequence goes on along the minus strand of NW_027094092.1, from coordinate 14,502,601 downwards.
GAGATATAACCCATGTGTTCACAGACTACTGGCACTCCACCTAGCTCCTCTTCCTGAAGTCCTCTTCGTCCCTGGTCTCCACGGCCGACAGCGCGATCAGCATTTGGGCGGCGTAGTAGGTGGCCATGATGATGAAGCGTGAGTAGGGCACGGGGAAGCAGAACTTGTTGAGCGCGATGGTGAGGTCCGACACCATGAAGAGCATGGCGCCCACGCAGGCCGACAGCTTGGTCCACGTCCACAGGTCGTTGCACAGCTGCACGCCCGCCACCGCCCGCCAGCCCATGAAGCCGATCAGGGCGATGTAGACGGCCACCAGGTAGGTGAACGGGCCCGAGAGGTAGGAGTACAGGAAGGCATAGCAGGAACTGGAAACAACGCCCATCAGCAAGCCGGCTTTGAGGTCCAAAGGCTTCATGCCAAAGGCTGAAGAGTACAGGATGTGTGTGATGGCGAACATCAGCAGACCTGGAGAGAGGCATTGACACACAAAGCGTGACCTTTCATCAGTGACTGGCAGTCAGTAACAGAAGAAAACATTCCTTGTGCTGTCACCTACCAGTGATAACCATACTGACCGCTTGGGACAATTTTATTACAAAAATCTGTATATGGGACATAGCACCAAGCCCCCAACCTAAAAAAAAGCCCCAGCACAATTACAGCTGCAGACAAGTACAGCTCTACTGTGACAAAAGCCTTTCTGCTGAGAGGCCAGGTGAAACTAAGCTGCTGGAGAAGGAATTGATCTTCTTTTTCAGGTAGTTCCTCTTCCCCTGCTTTGAGTGGAAGGTTGGGAGCAAGGCAGACCAAAGATCACCCCTTTTAAATACCCACAGGTTTTTTTTTCATAGGTCACATATGGAACAGGAAGGCTGGAACCATAGCAGTGTAGAAACAAAACGTGACAAAAGACACTAATCCCTCTGAACCCTGACACAAAGCCTGCCCGTATTTAGCCACAAACCCAAAGGCACTTGAGGACTAAATCTGGCTGCTTCTCCATCTCTGTCCATAGCTGGGAGAAACCTAAGCTGGAAAGAAGCAGCTGGCATATTTCAGGGACTGCACCAATGTGATCTGCCAACAATTTTATGGCTATTTGCAAGATTAAGATGAACCTTACCAGGAATCAATCATAGAAAATAAAGTGCCAGCTTGCCTTTGAAGTGCAACACCCCTGAGAAATGCCAGATGTGGGTGTTGGAGGGTGCTGCCCATGTGTTATTCACTTGTCACTAATCCATTTGACAGAAATATGTCCCAATGTGTTGGTACAGCTGCTGCCTCCAAGCTGTCATGACAACTGTAGATAATGGGCCACAAACAGAGCCCAGCTCCTTGGGTCTTTTTGTTCCCAGACCCACATATGGTGCAGCTGCAGGCCCTCCAGCTTTATCCTGGCAGGGTTATTAGAGGAGCTGGAAGTTTTCATGCAACTCTAAAGCATGAAATGGAGAAAAGGATCTGGGAACCTGAGTCCTCCAGCAGGACACTTGTTCACATTGAACACATGATGCACTGGTGTAAAAGGCAGTCACAAAAACTTGCAGCTGGCAGACGTTGCTTCATCCTACTACTCTTGTGTTGATGCAGCTCAAGGAAGTGGAAATGTCTCCCTGCCTTTGGGAAGGACCAGATCAGACACCCACCGAGAGCTCAGCCATGGTGGGATGAGAAGGAAATCCACAGGAGGGAGAGGGCTGGTGAGATCTGTTTTGCAGGGTGAGGATAGAGAAAATGGACAGCATGTAGGGGAAAGAAGAGAAGCACAAAAGAGAACAATGAGAAGGTGATGTTTCACAGAGCTATTGCACCTCATGGACAGAACACTGAAGAAACTGAGAAGGGATTTAGGACAAGAGCTTTCTATATGGTTATAGTGCAGGAAAGGTTAGAGCCCAGGGAGGTGATAAGGAGAAGAGGGATGTGTCACTCGAGCAATGAGGAATGTTTTTTCCTTCAGTGGTATTATATGGAGCATTCTGCAACAGAGGACTGAAGAATGTGTTGTCCTTCATGCAGGCATCTGGGAGTGAGGAGGAGGAGGAGGAGGAGGAGGAGGAGGAGAGGACAGGATGTGGCAGGCAAAGAGCCTAGAATGGCAGGAGTTTCATGACATGTGGTGAGGCTGGTCACAAACAAGGGAGTCAGCTCCCAGGTTTACTCATTCAACACCCACAAATCAAGCTGGGGAAACCTGTGATGGCTGCACAGGGAAGGGGCTGCATTCCTCTTGCATTTCTCAGCCTTTAGCTTGGTCCTCTCAACCACTTCAGGGAGATCAGCCCTTTCTCCCACTTTCTTTGGGTTTTTGCTATAAGGCCTTTTTGCTAGTCCCTATCTTCTTCACTAAATGCATAAATTGTTTCTAAGTGCTTGCAATCAAAGGAGGTGGATATTAACACTGTAAAGTATCTTCTACATGCAGTAAGACAGTAATCAGAAAATAATGTGTTATTAGTGGACTGAAACAGCAAAAATTAAAAAAAGTCAAATGTGCCAGGAGTAGGTTCCCAGGCTCTCACTTCCCTATAAAGTAATGAACAAATGTCCTTTTATAAACTCATTGTCTCAAAAGCTTTTCAAATGAGCCCAGTTTCCAACCCTTTTCAGTCCAAAAACTGCAGAAATTGAATAGAATGTTCATTTTCATCCAGTATTTCCTCCTGAAAATTCAAATTCCCACAACTGATGATGTCAAAAATATCGTCAGTTGTCAGTAACAGCAACCTGATCAGTTTTTAATAGGAGAAAATACATTTTGTAGGCAAAGTGAAGGATGAAGTGGAGCAGTGCACTTTATCTGCTCATATCTGAAGTGAAAATATTAACACTTCCCTTCAAAAGGTAGTAGCTCAGTGGGCTGAGATTTTCAAAATGCTCCAACAGAGCTTTTCTTCTCCTTAAGAAGAAAAAATGTGCCTAAACCCACAAAGCAAAACTTCTCAGTTTTGAAACAAGGGTAGAAAACCTGACTGATTGGCAGATTAAAGCACATCAACCAAATGCTGAATCGCTGTGCCTGGTTAACCTTTCTCTGGCAGTAACTTGGAGAGGAAACTCAGAGATACATCAGTTACATGGGAATGGAGAAGCGCACGTACACAAAATGGAGATGCTCGTACACAAAAATGATCATGGGGAGAATTGGGCCTTGAATGTTTTCCAAGCCATAGCTCAAGGAGCAACTCCAGGAGGCAAAACCAGTTGGGCTGAGGAGACTGATCCAGGTGCTTCTGTTGGGAGGAGGCCCATCAGTAGGAATGTCAGCACTCAACACAGAAGTGATGGCACCTCCAGAAAGCTGGAGCTCCTCAGCATTATGCCCAAGGTTCAGCCAGATAGATCCAATCCTCAGGGCCTAATCCAAACCCTACCAAAACCAGTAAACATTTTTACATGAACTTTTAATGGGATGGGAATAACCCCTTGGGAAGCAGGATTAAAACCAGATTCAGAGCATTTGGCCTTTCATATTTGGCACTGCTCACACTTCCTTCTCATAAAGAAAGAGCTTGTGGGAATCACAGAATAAAACTAAATACTAACTTCATGAGAGAGGGGAAAAACTAAGCCTTTGACTTTCAGAGCTGACAACAGCACAAGTCAGGAAAGTTCCCTCATCTCATCACATTTTCCAGTGGGACAGTCACAGCAGCCAGTTAATGGTGGGCGTTATGTGAGATCCCTGTGCTGGTTAAATTAACTTCAGAAACCCCACCAGTCGGTTCAGTGAAGGACTCAACTGCTGCTGATTTCTTGTGACAGTCCAAGGCCAGGGAGAGAGTTGCTGCAGGCAGGTTCAACATTGCTTTAAATGATTAATCTGAATCATTACGTTCGAGTCTGCAAACTAGCAAAATAAACCAAGCTCATTTTGCTCTGAGAGACGTGGATTTTTCTGCAGAGAAGACAAACCACCAGTAAGGTTTGTCCTTGATTGACCATCATTAAAATATTTTGCAAAACAGACATGTCTTGTACAACAGTCTGCATGATTCACGCTGATGAACCTGCAAGTAGGACAAGATTGCTGCTGCTTTGGTTTCTATGATCTGCTTAATGCCTCCCCCAGGCAATGGGCTTGTCTATCAAAACATAAATGTTCTCTCCACCTGTTCTCCACCAAGGACCTTTGCACAGTATGTTTCATCCCCAAACCTCACAGCAAAGGGCTGACAGATCTCCCTGCAGAGAGACAGGGGGTAAATACTTCCTGTAGCTTCACGGGAACTGATGGCTGCCACAAGCGTTTCCTTCTCTCCCCCAGGAATTCTGGCATGCCACCTTCTCAACTCCAGCCACCCCAGATGCTGTGACACATGCCAGGAAACCTAACTTGACCCAATTACCTCTCTAACCTCAAGAGAAGCTCAAGAGAAAGATTCATCCATTATGTGATTCCTCAAACCATGATGGATTTTAGTCAAGGCATGAGTGCTTCCCAGCGCCTGGGGCTTAAGCTGAACATGAATAAACAAAACATGTGGCCCACCAACTCATTACTAAATAAAGAGGGTAACAGCTGGGCACTGTGGCATCCCTTTATGATTGACACTGTACTCACCATGAATGAAGTAGCCCTGCTCCTGCCAGATGAGAAAGGCATCTCCCAATGCCGAGAATATGAGTCCTGCTAGGATGCGGCTGGCACTCCGGTGTGACACTAAGAAGTTAATCCCATGAGCCAGAAGGAAAACCCACAGGCAAAAGATGGGCAGACATTTGATGAGGGCACTGAACCAGGAGGGACTGGAAGTTGGCAGCCAGAGGACAAAATAGACACAAGTGGCTTTAAAGAAGGGCACCAGTTTGGGGCCTTCACTCTTCACCTAAGGAAAACAAACATTAGAAAATGAGAAATTAGTAGGATCATCAGAAGCATCAATGGAAAAACTTCATAACAGGACTGGCTCCTTCCTTTTGAAAGTTGCTCTTCCATATACTGTCAGCTGGCAGTGTTCCTACCCCAAGAAATGCTGGTTGAACTTGACCATGATCCTCTCCCTCAACCTTTGTGACCCTCTCTGCTGAAAACATTTCAGTGTTTTCTCAGTTGGGAGGATGAGCTTTGGGTGGTGGATTTGGAGGAAGTTTTAATACCTTTTATTTGTTCCACTAAAAATATTTAGGCCATTAGTCAAACTCCTCTGGTGCACCTTGTCACCTATCTTGTGTTTAGGCTAACCCCTTTTATACAGCTTTCCAGGAGCTGTGAAAATACTGCATGCCTAGATATATCCCAGCAGCAAACAAGCCAGTAAAGGCACAAATCTTCTCTCCCATTTTCACAAATCCTTCTGCTTGGCCAGTTACAGATCACCCTGAGGATACAACCTCTCTCCTAACCCATTCTTTCCCCTGCCCTGTAGCCTCGTGCCTGGAGCTTGCCGTTGGCATCGCAAGTGTCAAAACCCAACACATCAACTTCCCAGGTGAGGATGTCACTTCCTCGGCTGACTAATACCAACATCAACTTCATGTGGCTTTGTTCTACCATTACACTAATAATACAGTACCCACATTGCAGGAAATGTTTTGACTCAGGGCTCTACTGTGTAAATACAGACACAAAAATGCAGCACGAGCACTTGGCTGCTCATAACAAAACCACAGGAGAGGCAGGGCACAGAGCTGCAGGCTCTACAAGCTGGGTCTGCTCTTGACAAACACTTAGCTGAGACCACTCTGCACAGTGATATGTGTCGCGCTCACCTGCCCTCCTGGAACATTTCTACATTTCAGTGCAGGTGGGGAAAACTCCACATGAGAAACAAAGCTATGATTTTATTTTCTCTTGGAGAAGAGCTGAGGGCCAAAACAAGGAGCAAAGGAAAAGACTGTAACTGCTTCCATGCCTGCCCGAGCCATGTCCTAGAGTCTTACAGGAAGGCCTGTTTCCTCTTGCACCTAAGGCAGTGCAACGCCCAGAGCTCCCCTGCAAGCAGGGATTCCCCCTCAGTCTTCTCATTTCTTTGGTCAAGCAAGATCTATTTGCTACATGTCACAATGACTTCCCACTACTCATGGCCAAAGTACAGAGGCCTCCCACACCGGAGGAGGACATGGGGGAAAATTTAGAGGCATCCAAGCTGATTTCACACTGCAAAGTCCAACTTGTCTTTTTCTTTTTTTTCCCCAAGTAACTTGACCCTTTTTCTGCTTCCTGCATCATGGGACGTTGTCATGACCAGTGTCCACCTTCTTTTGATGTAGGGTGCCTTGGTGCACGTACCTAGAACAGGTGAAGTGTGCACAGGAAATATTCCATGCTTACAGTGCTCAGGTGATAAAGCCTAATCTCATAAAAATTCTGGAGCTTTTACAGGCACAAGCAAATGGAGGCAGGTGGAATTGGAAGACAGAGGCAGAGGCAGTGGAGGGCATCTTCACATGCAGTATCTAAAAAGGGAATGCAATCTTTGAAGCAATGAGGCTATAAATAAAGGGCATCCCAAGAAGACAGTGCCTTGAAAATTTTTCTCACATCTGATGGAAATTTCCCCAGCATATCAGCAGTTTCTTGGCAGTAAGGTATTACATTATACATTATTCATAGGCTATTACCAACACAATTTTTAAACACTCCATTAAACAACCAGGCTACACAATTCCCTAACAAAAGGACATCAGCAAGCCGTTAACTTTCTTGTATTACATGGGGAGCCGTCGTGAGTCCTCTACTTAGGCTGTCTAAATTAATCACCATTTACCACTCCTTGTCTGCATTCCCTGGGAAAATTCTGGCAGCAAACAGCAAATGAACTTGAAATAAAAGTCATAAAAACCCATGTCTGCTCACAGTACTCAGGTTGCCTGGGAACTATCAAGTATTGAAGGGGAAAGAGGGCATAGAAGCATACAGGAGAGTATTTGGGTTAGTAAACATGGTAGGTTTATTTAATACCTCATATTAACAGGAAAACACCTGCTAGGAGCACTTACAATTACCATCACAGCTTGTTCTCCCCTGTGTGCACACATGATGAGACAGGTTTTAATTACACTTGTCATTTCCCCAGGAACCTTGCCTTACTGAAGCTAAGATACAAACTTGTGCAGAACAATTCTGTTTGCTTGGTAAACTTAAAATTACCTTTTCTCACTATCTGAATGTGAATTTTGCAAGCCCAGACAGCTTTATTTTAGAATAATGATTTGTATTATTTCCATCCTAATAATAATTGAGGAAATTTTCATGCCTAAGAGTTACAGCACTCTCATGTAAGAATGATCTCATACTTCTAGAAGGGCTACAGGCTTCTCATCATTGACACTATTTCTTGACACTTTTTCTCCAGGTATACTTCAGATGAGTTCTTTCCAACCATGCCCTTGCCCATCACTGAATGCTGCAGCTCACTGGAGCCCCCTTTATGGCTGTGACCAAGGTGAGGCACCATGAGTGGCACTGGAAATACTTTGGAAAAGTCTTCCAAGAAAAACTGGGGCGACCAGAGGATGAGCCTGGGGATTATCCTCTGTTTGGTCACATGGCTGAGGCTTGGAAAGAGGTGATGTGGCAATTTGCCACCTGAAGGACAAGTCAAGACTGGTATTGGAAAAACCATGTACCAACATGACTGGAAGCTGTGGCTTCAGGAAAGTCAAACATATAATCCATGATGGGACATGCTGTACCACAGGGAAGGGGAACATTATTTCTTGTCTGAGTGGATAAATTGGATTAAACCACCCATGTCCTTTGTCCCTGTGTCTCAGAGACAGAATGTGAGATGGGGCTGCACCATGGGGCTGGAAAAGGAAGCACTTGATGTGATGCCTCAAGTTTTAGCTTCCATGTTTTTCAGATTCTGTGCTGCCCAGGGGTGCAGTTCTGAGCCTCATATTAAGTGCTAGTAAGCTCTCTGCACAGAGTAGGGAGACAAAACAAATCCTTTTCCTGCTGAAGACCAAGGACAACTTTTAGGCCCAAAAGCACAAACAAGGGTGGACTGAAGGGAGGAACAAGAAGGATGGGACTGCACAACCTGAAGCTGGAATTGAACAATTAAACCCCAATATGCAAATGGACCAAAACTTATAAAAGTGTGAGACCTTGTGACCCGTCACCCATTTTGGGACCATTCTTGGCCCACCTTGGGTGTAGCCCGGGTCAGGCTCTTGTCCTGCCCAAGGTGTACCCTAAAGGCCTTTCAACAAATACCTACTTTATGCTCTAGCTCTGTCCAGTCTGTTTCAGGTCAGCCTTCCCGAAGCATCAGATAGAGGTGACAAGGTCCTTTTTGCTAATGTTTGTGATTGTCATGGCTTTAAGCTGGGTTTTGCCATTTTGTTATAAATTCTATTTCATTTTTCTTCCCGAATCTTTTCTCCTTCCACTGCTAATTTACTCTGTGCTGAAATGCAGTACAGAAAATATCTTGAATACAAAAACAAGGCAGTATTTCCAAGAGGTGAATTTCTAAACCGAGCTTAATTTTTCTCAACTTTTCTCATAGGGCTTTTTCTCAACTGCTATGTTGAGAAACTAAGTTACTTAGAGTCTTTAAAAAATAGTTCAAACTGCTGTTAAACCACTATCTCTGTATTTTCAGAATTACAGTAGAAGTATTATTTATTAAATTATCTGGATCCAACCAAATCCAATAAATCCTCCAAGACTTAGGCAGACAAGGAGGAAGTTGTGTCTTGGCTGTCACCAAAAGACTTTGTGCCAGATAATCTCTAGAGGTCCTTTCCAATTTCAACCATTCTGTGATCTTCAAGCAGAACATGTTACCTGCACATGCAGCTCTCTGGAGGCTCAGGGATTGGATATCCACCTCCCAAGGTGTTCATAGGTTTACAGGATCCCTTCTTTTGTCTGCACTCATTCTGCTCCAGTTTGAAATACTGCTGTATGTGGCCTGTTCTGACTGCTGAAGGCACGTAACTAACCATCCAAAAAAATTTACACCTGGCTCCTCTACTCCAGAATAAGCCCCATTCACAGAGGAACATCTACACTTCTAAGACAGTGCCCTGATTTTCTTTAACATTTTGAAGCCAATTGTCTGTACCAATATCACAAGTGGGAAAGCAAATCCAGCTGCCACAGGGAGGGAGACACCTTCCGCCTGAGGTACAGAAGAACATCAGAAGCTTGTTGCATTGAAACACTAAAGTTGGAGAGAGTTCACTGTTCCCAAGCCTTGCACTGGTTCCAGGAAACAACGTGGAGTATCAACTAATGCACTTCTCTCTGCAAAGTCCCCTAAATCAGCCTGCAATGAAATGAGTATACAGACATCAGCTGAGTGCCAACCTGCTGTGGGGATATGGCTCACACCCACTGGGCTGCAAAATGCTGCTTTCCAGAAAAAGTGCTGTAAAAATAATACCCCAGCTATTCCACTGAGCAACACTTGAGCAAAACTGTGCACCAGCCAAAAAAAGCTGGGCTGTTGACCTCCACCCAGCCCTCCCATCAATCAGCCTTGTACCATTTTGTGTCTGAGCTGCTCCTCCTGGCTTTTGGCATCCAGCATTGTGGATCCTGCCTTGGTTCTGCCCTACTGTGACAATAGCTCTCACCCCTAATTGTGTGCCAATAAATATTTATTTGGCTTTGTTGCCATGTTTGCTGCCACTGCAAGCCCATGGCCCTTGTTTCTCATTGCCCAGAATATGTGGCTCTATGCAAGGCTCTCCAGCTCTGCTCTCCTGCAGGAGCAAGCATGCTCCTGGGGGACAACCAATTGCCTACTGCCATTTGTCAAGGAAGGTACTGGCTTGTACATGTCCCAGGTTGCTCCTGAATAAAATTCTGAAAAAAAGGTGCTTGTTATGGAGAGTGGTGAAGAGTTACTGAACCAGCCAGTCAACCTTCCTCAAATACTGTGTTGGTGCAACATATCTCTGCAATTAATAGGAAGGTTTATGTTTGTGTTGGAGATGCCAAGGGCCAAGCATCCAAGGCAGATGGCTCCTGAACAGGCTCCACATGCCGCAGGAAATTCAGGGTGATAGACAAACCCTCCTTCCCTCAAATGGAGACAAGACTGTAGAGGCTGCATCTCAAACAGATTTGTAAAATAGCAAATAAACCACCCAGAAGATGGTACAGGTTTTGGATGTGGGAGAATTCGCATGCTGATAATCCTGTCTTCATCACGCTTATACCATGCAATGAGTTTCATCAGGCCTTTATTGCAGCTTCTGGAGCTCCCCAGCATAACTCAGGGCCTCTGTTTCTCCCACAAGGGTAATTCAGTGAAAACTCAGCTCATGCTCGGCTGTTCAGTCAGACTTGTTCACAAGGGGTCAAAAAATCATGGATTTGTCTGACAGGAGCCTCTGTGGTTCAGCACAAGCCAAAAGTAACAGGACTCTGCCTGAACACTTCCAGCCTGCAAAAGGACCATCCTCCCAGCTCAGACACATGAATATCCACGGCAGCTCTTCCACCCTCAGGGTCTCTTAAACTCCTGCAAAACAGGGCTGATTTGTTGGCTTCCATCATTCCTCCCTCAACCCCAGCAGTCCGAATACTCTCTTCCCACCTCAGTTAAGCAAAGTAAGGTCCAGCTATACTTCCAAGCTTTGCTCCACAACAGACTGACATAGGGTTGAGAGCTAGAAATACTTTACTTCTTTTTCTTAAGACCAAGCTATGGCTATTTGCCAGAAAAATACAATTAAAAAATTGGCTCGGGCCCGCCCTCACAGTTCTTGGATGGTGAGCTCAGCTATATTGCTGCACAAATTCTTGGCACCAGAAAAGTCACCCTTTGGTGGAGGCACAGAGAAGCAGGCAGTGGGTGAGGATCAATCAAAATGGCATCCAACAAGGGTCCCTGTGCATGGCTGGGCTGCTCCAGACACAGCTGAATGCAGGAAAAGGAACCACAACAAAACTTATTTTCACCAGCAAGTCAAAATGCTACCCAGCTTGCAGTCACATTAACACTCAACCAAATCTGCAGATTAACCCTGGAGGGGGTGAAAACCTGCCAGCAACCGAGGGTGCTCCCAGATGAGCGACTTCCCCTGAGATGCAGAGAGAGGGGAGGAAATTGGCAGCACGAGGTTCCCTGCAGATGCCTGGCAGCAGGGCAGTGTTTGTGCCAGCCTGTCCCAGGTGGAACGGCAGCCCGAGCCCCCGCAGCGAGGCAGCAGCCCGGGCACCGCGGGGCACGGCCCGGCCACACAGCTGAGCAGCAGCAGCTGAGCGTCAAAAATGGGCTGGTTTGTGCCCAGGAGAGCTGGGCAGCAGCACTCGTCAGAGGCTCCTCGTGCTGTGGCAGTGGCAGTGGCAGTGACACGGGATTGCAGACACCGCTTTCGCAGTGTAAGGAAAATAGCAGCCCCATCTTGTCGTCAGGTGCTTAAGGAAGAAGAATGTAAAACACGCTGGGTGCTGAGCAGTCACACTGACCACGCTCACAGGGCTGCTGGCTCAGCAGCCACTGTGACCTGGGAGTTCTAGGACATCGCAGCTCTCTGCTGCTACACCCATGAGATAAAAAAACATGCATTTGCAGACATTTGGTATATAAAAAAGTCACAAATGGAGAACTGGAATCTTGCTCTCAAAAGACTCCTTGTAGGAGGCTCTAGAAATGTGAGGGAACAGCCCCTTAGGAGCCTACAGTAGATGGAGGAGGTTCAGGAGCCAAGGAAATCACCCCACCGCATCAGGGCACTGCTTGTGCCACATACTGCAAGAGGATCCGGCTCCTACTTCCTGCCTTTTAAACCATGACATTGCCCAAAGCTATCTTGAGACACTGGACCACGGTGTTCACTCCAGCAGTTAAGGAAGTTACAGTATCCATAAAAGTTATCTCCTTTACTGAATAGAAGATGAAATCCTGTTAGCTTGGCTAATGAGCGATGCAACAGCGTCGCTGGGACCCGCTGCTATCAGGCCAGGCGAAGTCAGGTGCTGCCACACTCACCGACACCTTACAAAGTCACTGGGGTACCTGCCCTTGGCTTTCTGGCACTGCAAGGAAGCCTTCAAGGTGGTGAAGCCTTTCTTTAGCAGATGTTAACTCATAAAAAATTACAGACAAATACATTTCACCCTGAAGACTCAGGCTGGACGTACATGTTTTTGCTAGTACATGTTTTTTGCTAGTACGTGTTTTTGTTTGGTTTTGGGAGGTGGTTTTGCTTTTGTCCAGTACCAGTCATCTGTCCTGTCTACCAGCCTGGCACAGGACCACATGCAGGGCTATTTTAAAAACCTCTTCTTGACCTATGCTAGTAATGACTGACTCCGCATCTGTAGCAATGCTATAGCTGTCAGCAGTTTTGGAGAGTATGGTCAATAATGTGCCACTGCCAAGCACCAACAATATTAAACTAGTCAAGAATTCAAAAGTCTCTTCAGGCCTGCAGGGGCTGTCACAGACTAGTGCTTTCAGAGTAGTTCAGTGGCTCTCAGAAATGGGAGCAAAAATATAGTATTTGCCTGCAAGCATCTTATCTCAGAACAAAGATTGCTTTTCCCTCCTGGGATTCCGGATCTTCCTTTTTGTGTAGCAGAAAGGAAGCCTCTCCAAACATTTCCTTTGCTGTAACACTTACAAAAGAACCCCTTGCAGATGCTTAAAATCCTCAACCACAATGGGTCTGTCCTTTCATTTTGCTCATCAGAGCTGCAGCCCTGCCATGGCATGGGCACACATCCTTCCTCTTGAGTGAGGTCAGGTGGGGGCATATCCCTACTGCTACCCTGGACATCAGGAGGAGCCTGTGAAGCCCCAGGGAATTTCAGGAGCCAGGTAGCCAGCAGCCTGAAATGCACAGTTGGTACCTGTCCCAGGCAATTCCACCCAGGATGGGAAGGGGCAATTATTTGGCCTGTCACACTAGAATCCAGATAAAAAATTTCTGCTGCTTACAGAAGTCTCCGCAGCTTATCCTGGGGAGGGCTTCCAGACTACAAGCACTTGTTCTCAGGAGACTCATCATTATTTAGATCACACTTTTCTGAGAAAGAGAGTGCAGATTTCTATTACCCAGCAAGAAGCAGTTTTAGGTAAGCCCAGTGTGTGAGCTGCAAGGCACAGAGCCACAGCAGAATGCAGCACCCCCTTGCAAGGTCCATTTGTTCAGACCAGTGCCACCCACTGACATCGGCCCCCAGAGCTGTGTGGCAAAACTGGAGCCCCTCCTGTCTCTGGTGCAGACCCAAAATAAAATACCCCACGAAGAGCTGTCAGTTCTTTCATCATCAGCACCAAGGGCAGGCTGAATCTCCAGGTAATAGCAGAGAGGGATCTGCATAGAGAGTGCTTTGTTCCCAGGGCTGAAATCCATCTTCTGCCTGCACTCTCCCATCTCCAGCATGATTTGCACCCCACAACCCACTGCAACATTTATGTGCTTGCTGGAGGCCCCCAGGCACTGTGATTTCACTGTGGCAGTGGGGATGTACAGAAGAATGTGTACTCAGGGAAAATGGGCACTTGGCAAAGCTCTACCCTGCCCCATGTTGCTTCGCCACCAGGGATTGGTATTTGTGAGGGAAGGGAGGCCCTTCCATCCAGCACCAACCTCTTCAGCAGAGAAATGCCATTTTACCTACAGTCTATGGGGAGTAAGATGGGTTTAAATGAAGGGCACTGCAGACACTGGAGCCCTTTGCAGGAACAGCTAAAGAGCCAGCAGTGCAGCCCAGAAGGCAGGTGGCACACGACTGTACCAGCCCCACCAGCTATTGCCAAAGACATGCCAAGGATGAAACCACCTCAGGCATTCAAAAGGCAGCTCACCTTTCTGGCTCACACAACAGATTGGTGCACACTTGGCAGAGGAATAGGAAACAGGAGGGGAAGGTGGCTGCCAGTGTCTGGGAAAGCTGGTGGCTCTGCACAACAGATTTTTGCTGTGTGAATCCTCACAAGGGGCTGCAATAATACCAGCAAAGGCAAATAGGGCTGTGTTGGGAAGCCCAGGAGGGACTGCTCAGCTTGTCTTATGCCTACTAGGAAGCTAAATGAAAAGCTTTACCTCTGTATCATGTCCTGCAGGTTGAAAGCTTGTGAAATACTGACAATAAAGAAAATCAGAAGGGAAAAATAGCAATGAATCCAAACAAAGATGTGTATTTAGAGAGACGCTGCTCTGATACCATAAAAAAAGCAGCAGCCCCCCTCAGGTTATCATGGGATCAATATGCTTAAGAGACAGGAGGGTGTTAAGGTCAAAGGATGACAGCAGACCCACAGATTTTATTTCCAATATCTATTCTTGTGTCAAGATGCTGTGACCTGGATAAGTCAGTATCAGACACAACTTATCTGAAGAAAAATTGGATCTTCCCAGCCAGTGTCAACAGATGTAGAATGGGCAGGTGTAAACACTAACCTGCACAAACACTAACCCACCCCCTTCCAGGAATCACACTGATACACCCAGGCTTTTACTTGCAAAACCCTGGCTGTAATCAGGCTGCATAATCAAATGCAGACCACACGCACAAATGAGCTGCAGGATTATGCCCTTTAAATTGAGAGTGCAAATCCAGAGATGCAACCAAGCAAAGTGGAAACTTCAATTAAAACATCAATTAAGTGATAACCTTGTCATCACACTCCTTTTACATCAGGGTTGCAGGGAAATCCACAAAACTTGCTTAGTTCCTCCTGCAATGGAGCACAAGTCAGCACTGCTATCCATACCCTAAAAAAACCAGACACAGGCACATAGGGATACAGTAGCCAAGCCATGGCCTCAGTCCAGTTCTGCTGAAGCCATGGGAGACACGTAAGTCTGAGGATCTGTCTGGTGTGCCTAGAATGTGCTGAAAAATGAGCAGCTGGCTTAAGGTCAAACTTCCCTCAGTCTCAAGCAATGATTCAATTAGAGGCTACTTGCAACCAGCAGAAAGGCACTCATTTTGATACATAACAGGAAATTTAATGCCTGATGCCAACTGATGCCATTTCTGCCTCCAAAGCTGGTATCTGATGAGAAGCAAATCATGAAACTTTACCATTCATTCAAACTTGACGAAAGTCTCAAGGCCAATTCAGTAATAAGGGTTGTCTCATCTTTTCTCAGTTTTGGCAAGAACATGTCTTGCTGTAATCTAGAGGAATTAGTTTTTGGGAGAAGACTAGCCTGCTGGTAGAAACAAGGCATTTGCATAGGATTGCAGCAAGGTCAATCAAAAGAGCCACCATCCTCACTAACACAAGAGTCAGCCTTGCAACACTGACTTAACGCAAGAAGAGACACAAGTTGCATTTATTCAGAAAGAAACTACATCTGTGCAACTCTTAGTCAGAGGCTGCAGTGTGAGCCCCTGGGCTCTGCTGGTGTCTGAAATCCTTCCCAGCTCAGCACACCTGAAATCTTTAGGAAAGCTCTTTTCCAGCCCATCTACTGCCTTTCAGCTCTGGTGGTGTGTAAACTCCTAGACACAGTTTTCTGTGCTGTGTCACCTGCATACTTGTTCACATCCAGCATTATATGGAGGGATTCTCTTGACTGACACATTTGTCACACAGAAACTTGTCATTAGCTGAAATGCTATTAGGTTATGGCAGGACAAAAAATGGATATAGGAAGGGCACAAGCAGGCTAAAAGAAGGAATAGTCATCACCCTCATTTTGTCTATGTTGCAGTAAGCAAAATCCAATCTCTAGTGTAATGACAAGTCTACTGGGCATTGTGTGACATGAAGGACAGCAGAAAAATTAAGTGGTGATATAATAACCACTTGGACCTCCAGGAGGGAAGGGAGTTATATAACTAATAATCTTTTTGCTGTTCAAGAATCTCCACATGCTAGCAGAAGATGGGTTCCTGATGCCATCTTTTTCTAAGAGTCTAATTTCACTGAAGTTATCATTTCCTCAGCACTATGAAGCTACCCACAGAGAAGATAACTTTGGCTCTTCTGCTGCACACGGTGTATTTTGGATAGAAATACTTGGTCAGGAAAAGAGAATAGAAGAAATGCATCTCTATCCTTTCAGAGGAATTATGTGTAAGTACAGACTTCTGAACTGGACCCACAATCTTAACTCTCAAAGCACACTTTGAACGGCAGACGCATGTGCCTTGAGTGATACACTTGGGTTAATGAAGCCTTTAATCCACAGCACTGCCTGCAGCAGTGATCAGCACTGCTGCTTAATGCTCCCTCCCTGGCACTGGGGAGAGCGTGAGAGAAGCCCGCACTTTGCAGGCTCTGCTAGCCCACCCTCCCCTAGCAACAGCTACAGCAAAGAATGTCAATGTCACAGCAAGAATGCGCAAGTTCAGTCTGAAAAAATAAATCGTGGCATGTAACACTATGCCTGGGCTTCAGCTGGCATAAAGCAGCACAGCCTTTTGCTCAGTAAGACCAAAGTTTTTAGGCTTCTCCCAAAGGTAGGACTGACATAAAAGTTACTAAGATCCAGCTAAGCTTTGCTAAGGTCATGATTCCCTCCCTTTCTTCAGTGAGCTCAGATGTTTAGAAAGATTTTCTATCATTCATTTACATTGGCTTGGTTTTCATAGTAGTGCCATATTTCCATAATTGTCTATGCATTATATAAATGCGTATGTCTACAAGTCTCCTCCATAATAAAATCCCAATTTATGATGCATTTAAGTAACGGGGAAATTACAATGAAAGCAACAACATTGCATATAAGCAGAGAACAAGTAAAATTCACCAGAAGAGTTACTTCTAACTTAGATGGTTGCTAACATTTCATTCATTAATGCAAAAACAATACATCCTCTCTTTAAGAAGCAAAGGCTGAAATAGTTCCAGTGTGATCTGGCTTTCTTGCTTTCAGCAGAAGTTTGAGGATTACGGAGCACCCTTTTTAATAATAAACCTTTAAAACCATGCTTAGACCTACTACCGCTACAATTGTCCATAGTGCAGAGTCTCTAAGCAACATGGTTTACATCAGGTTTCCATACCCATCTGGATCAGTGTGGTTTGGCCCCTGCTCAGAAACAGAAATTATACCCACCCAGTCCTTCAGCCCTATTCCATATTTCTTGCTGGGGAATATCTTTCCAGACTGTACCTTTCAAGTATTTTGCAAGTCACTTTTATACTCTGTCCCAGTGACATCCTGCATCTTTCCGAGGGCTGACAAGGGCTGCTCTCAGGAGGGGGCTGCTGCTTCCCACCCAGAAGGGAGGGGGCTGAGGGCTCCACTTCCTTCTGCAGCCAAAACAACGTATCCTTTCCCAACCCAGCTATCTCTGTTTAAAGATGCATATACACCAGAGGACGAAAGGGAAAGGATGGGGATTGTTAAAATCTGGATTCTGGGCAATAATCTGTCCCAAAGAGTGCTTCACCTGTCTTCCACACTTACAGCTGTGCTAGACTGAGTGCAAGTCGGGTGTTGAGGGAATGTTCATCTTGCTCTAAAAGACACACCAATATCATCTACAGCCCTCCCCCAAAGAGATCTACCCTCAACCAATTAATATCTGTATTTCCCATGCCCTGTTTAACTCAGAGTGCTATGCAGTCCTACACTAAGTTTAGTCCTAATTTTAGGGACAAAATAGGGTCCCTTTGAGCAAGGAGTGCTGTGTAAATGTCAGAATGACTGCATGTCTCTGGGCTCATCTCCTGCACACTTGTGGCTCCTGCCGTCATGGTGCCTGCTGGGCAGAATGGTCCTGAGGGCAAGAGTTATCTCCCTCAAGCTCACACTAAAAACTGCTTAGACAACAGTGTTGGGTGTGGGGGGAGCTGGACAAAAATCACTAACGAGTGCTCTTTTATTAAGGTGGGACCAGTGATAACTGAACAGAAATGGAATTAAACCTCACATATCCATGAAGCAAACGTGCTATTTATTAATACTGTGCTCCAACTGCACGCTCTCAGCCCACATGGCTTTATGCAGAAAAAACAGCACTTAATCAGAGCAGTATCAAGAATAACAATTTTGAAGCAGGATGCTCCTGCTTGCCTAGCAGAGTAAGCAGTGAAAGCTTCCCTCCAAGGTGACTTCCAACCAGAGTGAGCATTGCTCACCAGATGGAACAGGATGGCAGACAAATGCATCTTCCCCGCCACAGCCCAGCACCATGAAAGTCTAGACTAACATCAGCAGGACTCCAGAGCTTTATCCCAGCTGAGAACCTGGCACAATATGTTAAAGGTACTTTGGCACCAGCCTTGTTTATTTGTGGCCATGCTCCCTGCTCAGCACATGAATTGTGCAGCAGCAGAGACCACAGCCTGATGAGCTCTGCACAATGCTGTGGTCTCTCCGTGTGCACCAGACAGACATTCCAAGCCCTCCAGGCAGTGATGCACACCTGGCAGCCAGCACAAACAAGCAGTCCTAACTTGATCCTCTCCGTGGACCATGCCTCCTTGCATGGTTCCTGCCCACTATCACTTCTACAGCAGGCTTGGAGCTCATCGGTTTTGATTTTTGTTAAACGAGTGTCTTGAGGAAGGAAAGAGAGGGAGACACAGGAGAGCAGGTAGTGTGTAAGCAACCAGGGCCACCTGCTGCAGTACTGTACACAGGGCATCACTTTGAGAGCAGCAAGAAAAATTCTGTCACTCTCAGATGTGCTCTCCGGTGTTCTCCCCATTGAGGCTGATGCTGCAGTGTGCTGGGAGAGGACATACACTACAGACAAATCAATTCCTCTGGCTAATTTGATTATGCCTCAGGTGCTGCCCCTCCAGAGAGTCTCCCCATCATGTCATGACAGCGATAGCTATGCTGGCTTCAAAGAGGTCTATCAATGTAGCAAAGGCAGTGTAGTACAGAGATAAGGGCTGGGCCCCAAGGCGAGCACCCAGCTGTGGCCAGACCGATGGCCACTGCCCTTCCCTTCAGCAGGAGACTTGCTGGAGGGAGCCCACCAGCTGTAGGGCCATCCTGCTCCTCACCCCCAGCTGTGCAAGGGCCACACCACATTCCTGGGCAGCCCAGGTTGCCTCATGACACTGACACCGTGAGACAGCCGGCATGGAGCAGCACAGTGCCCGCCTTCAGAGGAACAGCAACCTGACAACCACTGACGGAGATGTGTGAAAAATTGCTCCTCAGAACACTGAAGGCTTGCAGATCTTTTTTTTCTGTGAGCTGTCTGGAGGATCAGTCGCCCTCCCCTCTCACCTCCATAGCAATGGCAAACAGCTGCAGCTCTGGTCACAGCTCGCGGTCTTGTCCCTCCAGCTCCCCATAGCTTCACACCTGCATTAGTTGCCTTCGGAGAAGTAAATTGTTCTTGTGTCAGGGATGCAGCCAGAGCAGAAATGTGCTCTGTTACATGTCAAAAGGGCAAGTGAGAAAATAAGGATTTTTTCATTTTCCTCTCCAGTTTACCTTCCTAAAGCCTTCCGGTCTGACCTCTGTACATCCTCCCCAACACGTACTCCTGTAGTCATTTGCTTCAAAGCTCGCTTGAAATAACACTCTGCAAGACCACCCTGATGCACTATCACAACAGCCAAGTCCTGCCTTCTGCAAACTGTGAAACATATCCTGTCAGTTTCTGAGCCATTCCAGTACTGTCCCAACATGAGATTTTACTTCCAAGATACACAGACACAATTCACTATAACCAAAAGCATTACTGAAGGACAAATTCAGTTCATGGCATACAAGCATGAAGATACCAAACCTTTCTAACTATTTTGGAAAAACACACACACACAAAAAAAGTTTGGCACTATAACGTTATAATTTCCAAGCTACTTCCCTCTGTCTCTAGAGATAAAAGTCATCCCCAGGCTGCTGATGAACTTACCAGGTACATGTTAATAATTGGGGGAAAATTCATCCAAAGTATCAGACAATACAGCCTGCTATGCAGAACTGGCAAAGCAATTTAAAAGTTTTGAACGCCAGCTTTGTGAGTTAAGATCAGGACAAGATTTCTACCTGCCAGAGAGTATGCAACAGCCTGGCCCTTAATCAAAGTATTTCAAAACAAGATGAGAACAGATTATCAGGGAGCCAGGATACCAGCAGTAGGTGTTCAGTGCTGCAGCAAAGCACCAGGAAACTTAGCCACCAACAGTTATCCTTACAGCATGTGTTAAGGCTGCTGGGGTATTCCAACAAATATCTCACTTTCTAGAAGGGGGAACACGCAAAGCAGCATGTCTAACAGTGCAGCTTCTCTGCTGCTCTGGCAGTTCTTTCAGCATTGAAACAGACCCTGTCCACCTGCAGGGGCAGTTCCTCGTATTGCTGGCACAAGCCACAGCTCCTTCAGTTACCAGCTTGGTTCCGTCAATCCAAGAGTTCTGCTGCACACATCACCTACTGACAGGACAGCAGTGAGTTGCTACCTTATTGCTGGCTACGTTAACTAAGCATCGTGACTCCCCATGAGACAGGCAGGTGACACCAATCCTCGTGTCGTTAGGTGGTGAAGTGCCAGAGTGACTTGGAGACGAGACGAGGTCTCAGCGAGAGGTCACCCAACCTACGGAAAGGTCTGCCCCACACGGGAGTCAACACATGCCTCAGCCCAAACCAGGACCTGGACAGCAAAGCCACCTCCGGATGGCGAGGCTGAGGTGCCTGCGAGGGCAACGGGGGCGCGGGGACAGGAGGATGCTGCCGGGCACTGCCGCGACGCCAGCCCAGGGCAGCTGGGGCAGCGCCGCTCCGAGCAGATGCGGTGCACGTAGAGCAGATGTACCGTAGATGTTTTTAAAAACACACATGACAAGAGGAGGACGCAGCGGAGAGCCGCCCGGGCAGGCGCACCGCTGGAGCAACAGCTGCCGGGAGAGGCCGGGTGAGCATCGCGGGGGGCGGGGGTGGCCGCCAGTGGTCGCGCTCCCGGCGGCGGGAGGAGAGGAGCGCCCGCCGCGCTCGGGGACAGCGCCCGGGGCGCGGGTGGGAGGACACCGGCCGGGAGCGGGGACACCGGCCGGGAGCGGGGACACCGGCCGGGAGCGGGGACACCGGCCGAGTGCCCGTGGGAGGGGGCGCGGGCCCCGCCGCCCCGCCCGCCGCGCGGCCCGCACTCACCACGGTGACGGGGGACACCATGTCGGCGGGGCGCGCTGCTGCCGTCCGCTGTCACTGTCGCCGCTGCGGCCGCTGCCCAGCCCGCTGCCCTGCCTGCCTGCCTGCCTGCCGGGGCGCTTTTTTAGGCAGCGCTGACGTCACTGGAGAGGGGCCCCCGCGGCGAATGCGCTGCGGGGAGAAGGAGGGGGCGGCCCCGGACCGGCCCCGGGCGGGCGGCGCCGAGCGGGGCGGGCGGCCCCGGCGACGGGCCCGTGTGGGGAGGGCGCGCGTCTCGCTCGGCCCCGGCAGCGTCACCGGCGCCTCCTCCTCCCGGCCGGGCGCCGTTCGCGGCCGGCGGCGGCCGGGCCGTGTCGCTGCCCCTCCCCGGGGGCGGCCGCAGCTGTGCCGAGCCCCGGGAGTGCCGGGGCCTCTCCGCGCCGACGCCGTCCCGGGGCTCGGCGGCCCCTCGAGCAGCGCGGGTTCCCCGGTGGCCGAGCGGCGCCCGGGCCGGTCCAGCGCCCGCTCCCCGGGGGCTCCCGGCCGGCAGCGCCTCGCGGGCGCGGAGTCCCGGGCCGGGCACACGGGGCGGGACCGCGTCCTTCGCTCCCGCGCTTGAGCGGCGCCGGCACCGGCGGTACCGGGCGCCGGGCGAGAGGCAGCGCAGCCCTCAGCCCTCGCCCTCCGCCAGGCCCATCCCGTCTCGGCTCCCCGCTCCACACACCTGGTCCCCTGCCTGTGCCTGCACACCCCAGCCCCCGCTTCTCTCTCCCTTCGCTTCCTGTGGCTTCCCGCCTGCCGCTCCTGCTCCTGCCCTTCCTTTCATATCGCTATTTCTTGCACAGTCCCCCGCGGCCTTCTACTCTTTCTCCTCCACCTTGAGTCTCCACCACTCCATGTTTCCATATTTATCTCTTTTCAGGGGCTTCTCTGGTTTCACAATTGCCCCCTTAACACTTCCCACCATCTCCATCTTAAGACCACAGGTCCTTAGCAAACCCTCTCCCTTGCAGGGCTGGCTGTGCTTTCCAGCCCTGTTCCTGCTGCCAGTGACTGGTAATGGCCCCTGTGCCCTCCCCAGGACTGGGTCCCTCCCAGCTTACATCCCCATCCCCATCCTTCTGCCAAGGTCATTCAGAGGCTGCAAAAATGTTGGTGTTGGCACAAAGACAAGGCAAGGAACATTTAACGTGGGATATGAGAGAGTGGGATGCATCAGCTCAGACGTACTAAAGTGACCCTGGGACTACCTTTAATTTGTTTTTACGTGAGGATTAATATTTAAGGATGCAGGAAGCCACTTTACGTGTAATACAATCTTGCTCACAAGTTTCACTTCATGACAAAACAAGCAGGTACTTAAGTAGTTGATGATTAAGTAATTTGCTATTTGCAGCCTGAGCAAAAGTCGTGTTCAGTATTTATCACGTTGAGGGAACACTTTCTTCTATAAAGTAAAAAAAAAAAAAATCAGTGCAATTCTTTTGCAGTCTCTGTGCACTAGATTGGTCTCACGTTTCTGAGGACAAAATGTGCATGAACAACAGTCCTGAGGTCCCACATGGGCAGCACAATTCCTCTCAGTAGAGATGTGTAAATAGAGAGGGCAGTGTTTGGCCCACCACTATCTCATGGACACTGCAACCTTTGCATCACGTACCAATCCAAGAGGGATTTCTGCCCAAAAAAAAAGACCCTGCAACTGTGCACTACCAGTTTCATTGCAGTGCAATCTATGGTAGGTGAACCTCAATCGAATGAAAGCAAATTGTTCTCTGTAAAGCAAATATCTGGGTGGCCACAGTCGGGAGATTGAGTGCTGATCTTACAATTTCAGTTAAAATAGTTCATAGGGCAGTAACAATTTTATTAAGCAAGAAGAGGATAAGCTTTCCCATTTTGGGGGAAGGTAGGTGAACTAAAGAAGGGGAAGAAATTTCCAACTTTTTTGTGATAAAGACTTTGCCCTTCTGAAATCAAGATCCCTAGCAGAAGCAGCACGAGCACAGAGGTATTTTGATGCTCAGTGATGCAGTTCATTTGCTACTATACAGGATTTTCGGAAGGACCAATAGACTCACAGAACTCAGGCTCCTAATCTCTTTTGGAAATCCTTCTGGGACCTTGATTGTGTCTTGGCTTTTCAATATCTAAAAAAAAAAAAAAAAAAAAAAAAATTAAAAATCTGCTCCTTGGTCCTTAGCCAAATGTCCATCTGCTTATCCCAGCCTCTCTGTGATGATCCAGGCCTGTGCAGTGGGAAGGGGCATGTTTCCATTTGATATTGTCTCTGCTGCTCCGAAAGTGTGAGAGGACATTGGCAAGAATGCAGCTTTAGATTAGTTCTTTTTTTACAATGCAGTTTCTGTGGCTGCCAGCTGAGGCTTCACCTGGTCTCACATATAAGGTATTTCTCTGTGTTATTGATGCAAACATTCAAAATAAGTTAACAGCTGAAGGTGGGTTTTCGTGCAATGTTATTTTCTCAGAGAAGCCTATCAGAAGTGAAGGGGATACTGTGTGCATGTCATGACTTCTCCACCTCAAACAGGCACTGGGAAGCTCCATCTCATTAGTTTTGCTTGGGAAGGGGTTGACCTTATGGACTTTCCAGACAGTTCCTTCCACAAAGCTTTTAATAATAGATACTCAGAAGCTTAAATGGCAAATATGGTACTTGTATGTAATAAAGAGATGACTCATACTACAAAGATTTTACAAACTGAATGTAAGATGGAAATTTACTGTTGTTTATTTAATAATAGATCAATTTTATGTTCTTTCAAAGACTTGCAAGATTATTCATGGATTATGTCCATATTTCTACAACAAAAATAAGTGTTTCTTCAATGGTAAGTAGTTCCATGTAAGTGACAGACACCTTGGAGTATAAATTAGAAATTTGGATAGAACAGAAATGGCTTGCATATCATTTTACATTTCATCTAAATGACAGAAATATTTTATGTTTAGTCTAAGTTAGGTGTACCTTGGAATATAAACTAGGAATTTGGATATTGTGGAAAGATTTTACATTCCATTTAAATGCAGGCTCTGATAGAAAAGATCCCATCTCAAATCCATTCCCACTGCAGAAACACCAAGCATCAGATGAAGAAAGGAAAAGGGATACAGGACTGATGCCGTCATAAACCAGTCAAATTTGTCTTGGTCTGTGCACGCCATGCTTTTGGTGGTGTTTTTCTGTTGGTAGTGTTGCAGTCTCCTGTCCTGGCTAGTGCAGGCAAGAGAGATCTCATGCGACTCATCACAACATTTTCTTCTCTATCAACTGCAGGAATTTAGCAAAAAATAGAAACCAGTTCTAATTTGGGCTGTGTGTGGTATTTTTAACTCGTCTATCAGTAGGCAAACAGAGAACAGTAATTACGTGAACATAAATTTATGGGGGTTGGGTATAGCAAGACAAAGCATTAAGTACTTCTGTGCATGTTTGTGCTTGAAAATACTTCTGCTGGGCCATGTTTGTGGTGTGCAGTGGGGGAAAGACAGCAAGAGAAATCTGTTTATTACACAGGGAGGAGGCCGTCCTACCTCCAGCAATGGCTGGAAAAGCTGCAAGACGTTTCTTACATGCAGGTGCCTCAGGAATGAGGGGTCGCATCTTCTCTCACTCTGATGGAACGGGCTCTGCCAGTGGGTCACGGCCATATGCTTTGTTTTGCACTTTCAGATTTACTGTTAATACAAAAGTGGCTGGGAATTAAACTACTCAAGAACCAGAAACAAGTGTACCATTGAGGGCTGGAAAAGTTTTATTTGAGTTCATCTCTGTGAGATGCTCCTGAGCCATTTTCTTGCTGGCTGCTCCATGCACAGTGTCTGAGTTCCTGGGGCAGCTGTGTCTGCAGGATACATCCAGTGTGGCTTTCTATTTTGTCAAATCCAACTTGTCTAGGCCTGTTTGTGGTTTGTGTACTGGCCATTGCACAAGTTCCCAATGCTTCTCATGTCAAGGAACCTGGTGCTTCCCACTGCACGTGAGGAGATAGGGGGCTGTTTTCTTTCTGTACAGATTCATTTCCTGATCCCTGAAGGAATGCAGGAAGTGCAACTGCTTTCCTCGTGACGGCAATTTCCATACTGACAATAAAGTATTAAATTTAGACTGCAGAATTAACATCTCAGTGAAATAAAGGGGGGGACACTGCAAATTCATGTCTCCTGAGAGCACTTTTTCAGGCTATTTACTGAACCAGAAAGGCAGCATATCATCTATTTATAGGCTGTGTATTTGAAAGTATTCTTCTCAGGCATAAAATCACTTTGCTGCTTGGGCTTAATAAATGCTCTGTGTGTGTGTCCATGTTTATGGAAAAGTTAGTATTTCTGGGGATGAGCATGTGTACAGCTAAGGAGGACCCAGAGAGCAGGTCCATTATGGGATTTTCCTTGTTTTTATTGGTTTATACCCTAATCACTATCAAAACAAGTACATTATAATCTTATTTAAAAAAATATTAATAGGGAAGTAAAAATAGTCCCCAAAATAAAAAAAAAAAAAAATCCATTCATCATGGAAGTAAATCACAAAATCTAAAATGTTTGCAGTTTATCATAGAACCATAGAATGACTTGGGTTGGGAGGGACCTTTAAAGATCATCCAGTCCAAGGCCCCTGCCGTGGGCAGGGAACTTTCCACTATATGGTGTTGCTCAAAGCCCAATCTTTCCTGACTTCAAACACTTCCATCACAGGGCATCCACAACTTCTCTGGACTGGTTCATAACCATTCTAATCATTAAAAAAAAAAAAAAAAATCCTCTGTATATTCAAGTTAAGTCCACCCTCATTTGGTTTAAAACCACTGCCCTTTCTCCTATCACTACAGGCCTCAATAAAAAGTCTTTCTCCATATTTCTTTTAAAGGGCAGCAATAAGGTCTTCCTGAAGCCTTCTTTTCTCCAGGCTGGAGAACCCCGAGTCTCTCAGCCTTTCTTCACAGGAGAGGTGTTCAAGACTGAATTCCACCACGGCAGGATCACTACAGTCTGAGCCGTCACCAGTTTTGTCATCTTTAATTAGTTCATCCCTTTTGTTAAGCAACAGGACTGGTAATGCTTCTCCTCTGGTCAAGCTGTTGATGGTTGTCATAAACCTGGATTAAGAAATCATCCTCAACACCCTCTAAGAGTCTCCTGGATTGCTTACAGTTTACTGTGCTGCTTTTCCAAGAGATGTCAAGGAGTGCCCCAGCAGGATCGGAGCATGGGAGCACAGTGTTTGCTGTAGTCAAAACAAGAAAAATTCATCAACAGCTTCCCTTGCTTTGGTGCTCTGGATTAAGACCAAACATGAGTTTTACCTTTGTTGGCTTGCCCCTAGATTTTACTTATAAGCCCTCAACCTCTTGATCACTATG
Organism: Chamaea fasciata; assembly: GCF_029207755.1. Lineage (NCBI taxonomy): Eukaryota > Metazoa > Chordata > Aves > Passeriformes > Sylviidae > Chamaea > Chamaea fasciata. The sequence continues at coordinate 14,476,298 of NW_027094092.1, read as the reverse complement.
TTTCAAAGACTGTTCTGTGCACTCAATCTATTTTTTCACAAGCAGGGCAAACACCCTGCCCTCTGTCCTTGCCTGTCCCTTCTGGAAAGTCTGTAGGCATCGACTGCAGAGTTCTGGTGTGGTTACAGTTCCTGTTTCTCACTCAGGTGCCCCATTTCCCAGGTCAGAAACCCATCAAAAAGAGCTCTGATTTATCTAGTGACCTACCCCCTCATGATTTAGTGTTATCTACAAGCAGGATGTAGTAATAGCTGATGTATTAAAACATGCAGGAGAAGAGGTAAAGGCTTGTCCTGGGAATCATCATCAGATGATTTGCAGGAAAAAGCATGATGTAATTAAATGGTTACATTACAAAACAGAATGTAGGTAGGGCAAATGCTTTCATGTCTATTTTCATTAAAGCAATCTAGCTGAGCCTCTGAGAAAAAAACTACTCATGGTAGGAGAGAGGCTTTAAAGAAGAAGAGGGAGAGGATTCCAACTTAGCCCAAAGCTGCTTGCTGGTGGCTGGTGGATGAAACCAACTTGTGGTGGCACTTCAGGTTTTGATGGGCTATCATCCATTCCATCATGAATGCATGGTGTCACATGGGATAAAGTCCAGCCAGAAGCTGGGAGGGGAACAAGGAACTGGCCTGGAAAGGGTGGATAGTGTTCATCAGAGCCATAATAACATAATGCTGTTCGTGTCATGCTTCCAAAAGTGACTGGTGGCTTTCAGAGCATGGTCTAGGTACCCTAAATTCTACTCTGTTCCAGGATGCTTTCCAGTGGCCCACCAAAAATGGCAGTATCCAAAGTCACTGATCACTTCCAAGTCTTGTCTGTGGGCAACAGGCATTTTCTGCATTACTCTAAAATCAGTCTGAGTCACTAATGAGTTCAGATAAAGTTTTTTACCACTGTGTTTATTTAAAGCAAATCACTGTTACATTTCCCAGAGGAAAACGCTGCCAGCACTGTCAGCAAGCAATACATTGATTTTAAATCAGGAAGACTGCCATTGATCTTAGTAGCTATTTATTGCGCATGTTCCCAGCAGCCACTTTTTAATGGAATTTTAACAATTTAGTGGGGTCACTTGAAGGTCTCAAGAAAGCAAGGAAAAAATTTGTCTCATGCAGGAAGGACCTCCCTAAAACAAAGCCTTCACTTGCAATCACAAGACAGTCAGAGTGGTGCACTTCTCAAGTTTTGGTGAATCCTGATGACTAATTTTCAAAGCAGACATAGTTCTTATTTTATTCAGCTTGTCCTGGCAACATTAACATGGTTTCACCTCTGTTAGATGAATTCCCTGAGCTGCTGGTTGCTGGAAATACAAAGCAAATATGTCTGGCCTCTTGGCCTCTTCTGGGGGTCCACTGGCAGCCATAGGATAGACAAACCCTTAGCTTGGTGCAGTACCTCTACCCTCACATTGAAAATACTGGCATAAAAACTGGTCCAAATGTGCCTCTCTTTCTTTTTTCTTTCCTGCAGAACTTGGTCTTTTTCATCTCAGTCAAGGTCTTGCACCAGAAGGACAAATTCTTGTTTGGGTATGCCATTTCCAATGGTTTAACAGGAAGCAACATGCAAAACATTTTTCTCTCACGAAAGCTACATTAGTTGCCATTTTCACTCTGTTTTCTTGCATGTGATCTCAGCTCCAAAAGTGTTGCATGGATATGCAGGCAAAAATAGGAGGAGTAGGAAGGGAATAATGATTGTTAAATGTTTGAGAAAAATTACAGTTTATCATAAAACTGAAAGGGATAATAGTGCTTGGTTTGGGGCGGGAGGAGGTGGCTGGTGCATGCCTTGAGTCAGGCTGGTGCCCTGCCTGCAGTGCCAGGGTTCTCTTCTGGAATTGCCGCATACACAGTGGTTCCTGCCGGGGCTGTGACATCCCTGTGTCCCTTGGACAGGCACCTTCACCCTGCCTGGCAGGCTGGCTCTGCACTCTAGCTGGCACACAGGCCACAGACATCCTCACTGAAGCCCACAGCCCCCACAGCCCCAGCCATTCCTGAGGAAAGGCATTAAGTCCAGACCCACTGAAAGGCTTCCTGAGATTTGTACAGATAGCACAACCACATTTTTGTCTGCCTCCTACACAGGCATAACACACGTTACCTAAACGCCACAGGTAACACAACCACTTGACAGATGCCTGTAACTTTACCTGAAACTTAACTTGTGAGAGTGCTGTGGTTGTATTTCTTTGCATACAACAGACTGCAACTTAATCCAGCAGATAACAAAGGATGAGGGCAAAGGGGCTCTGTGAGGAAGTGGTGGTGTCCACCACCTCCACCATCTGGCACTGAGCCCAGCAGGGCAGGTGTTCTCTCTGGCGTGCTTCTCGTGTGCTGTGGTGAGGACCAGGACAACAATATGGTTGTGGGAGAGTTCCTAAGCCCTTTTGGGAGGTCTGGATTATAGTTGGAAGTACCCCCTATGAGAGATAGCAAAAGGGAAGGTGAGAGGCAGCACGTTCTAATAAATAAGGATTAAATAGGACCTGGGCTTCCAGCCGAGTTCCTCTGCTGACTTGATGGATGACTGTGAGCACATTTCTTGGTTTCTACACCATTCTGCAAAAGGAAACAATGGGTGAAAGCTGTCTTCAAATCTAGCTTTTCCCTTTATATGAAAGGGCTAAATGCAGCCAAAGTATATTCCTTTTTTGGACAAACATCATTTTACCTGTGATTAAGCCCTAGTGCTCAGGAGTAGCACAGCCCACAGGCAGCTAAAAGTGTGGCTGGTGGGCAGGAAGGTGTTTGAAGCAGAGCCCTGCTGTGAGCCCAGCAGGGGCTGGGGAAGGCTGCTCAGGAGCTGGCCACACTGCTGAATTTCTGGCTAATACTCGGCCAGGGCTTTCTGGACCTTCACAATGGTGCTACAGTTCCCTGTCACTATGGAAACTGGTTTTTGAAAAGGCACTAGTTTTAAAAAGTGAATTGAAACCAAAACTTGTGCTTCATCTTCATTCCTGGCTCTGGGGTTCCCCTGGGAACAGGCAAAGGCTCCTGGATGCTGGCCTGCCTCCTCAAAACCCAAACTCAGGTTCCCCTTCCTGAGACAGCCACAGCTGAATCAGCGGCTGGTTTTTCCACAGATACAGGCAGGAACCATGAGAGCTGTTAAGTCAGCAGGAAATAACTTGAGAGGAACAAAAAGCAGTGTCAAAGTAACACAGAGTAGTCCAACTCCCCTGCATTACATAGCCCACTGGGGACAGCTACAGGGTGTGCAATAAAATTGTCCATGGCTCAGACAAGTTCTCCTGAGTGCATTAAACACTTAAGAGACATTGAGCATCAAACACTTAAGAGACATCCTCTAAATTGCTTTCTTCTCTACAGTCTTTCCAAAGCTTAGACACAGGAGCCCAGGAGACATCACTGGAACATAAAAGTCCTCTGCAGAGACACAGTGAGGACAGACACTTGTCTCCTTGCTGTTCCTGCTTCTTTCCTTGATTTCTTGATTGTGCCCATGTAAGTCTCTGTGGAACTCTGCTGTACTAAAAAGAAAATCTTGGGGGATGGAGAAGTCCAGGAGCAGGGCAATGAGTAGCCTGAGGCAGAGAAATGAAGGAGGTAGGTTTTCGAGTGAACTTTGCCTCTAAAGGAAATGCTCACTTGCCTACATTTCTGGGATGAGTTCTGGAAGCCCTACATAGGATATACCCACTTGCAGCCCTTATGGACACCTAATTAGCAGGTGCCAGGGTCCAGGATATGAATCAGAGTAAATAATTTCTGTATACAATTAGCAGAAGGAAGTGGAGAGTCCCCCAGGGAAGGCCCAGAAAGCCAAATAATTACGAAGAACTGGAAAGACAAAGCACAGTGTTTCCTTCTTTCTGAAATTTCAGCACCCAAACCCCACTCCATTTTCATGTCCTGAAACAAAATGTCCATGTTTAAGACAAGGAAATGGAGGAGCAGAATGTTACAGCAACATCCAGATCTGACCCAGTAAAACCACTAGAAGCATCAGCTGGACCTGATTTTTCCAACAAATTTACTGCTAGTCTGTTACCATGTGACCATGCTGGGTTCCTTGGACCTCTCAAGCCTTTCTACCATCCCTTCCCACTTGCTGTGTCAGCATCTTGCCATGGAGCCCACAACTCTGCTAAGAGCCTACAAGAAGCCCAGGGAGAACCTGAATCCACACGGGAAGGTGCCATTGCAATGAGGAGGTGCCAGCTCATGTGCAGAATTATGGAGCAGACCCTGCTCTGGAGCACAGGGACGATCCCCAGCCCAAATGTCAGAGGCTGTCCCTTGTCCAAGACCAACACACTGTCTCCATGGCAGGCAGGAACCTCCATGACACAGCCAGGGGCTGCTGGAGAGGAGAAAATCAGTGGTGGAAAGGACCTTGTGAGCCCTAGGTGCCCTTGGATGAAGGCATGAGGCAGCAGCTACAGGCCCATGTAAGGGAGCCTTTGCACGCCCCTTTATTTTTGGTCTGTTTGGCTTTCTTTCCCCTAGGGTTTTCTCCTCTCCTGGCCTCTCAGGCCCTGTGCACTTTGCCAGCAGTGCAGTTCAGCACTGCTGGTCACACCATGCCCCAGCCTGGGAACTCCTGCTCCCAGCGTGGTGACTTCCATCTCCTCCAGCCAGAAGTCCATGGTGCAGTTTTCAGCAGTGCAGACAGACATCCACCCATCCAGCCATCTGGGCTGACACTCATTGCTCCTTGTGATCAGAAGGATGTTCAGAAAAGACAAGTGAGGCAGGATCCATGTTTGATTCCTTTCAGACACTACCAGCATGCCAACACACCAGGAAAGGAGAGACTGGAGAGGTGCTTAGGATATTTATTACCATTTCCCCCTTACCTGGAATAGCAGGTAGCAGAAATTTTTCTGTCTATGAGTGTCCTGGGTGCTGCAGTACACGAGCTTGGGAGGAACTCCTGGGCAGACACATTGCCCCTGGGCTTTACCCGTTTTAAGCTGCCAATCTGGAAGGCATAGCCTTGAATTTGGGCCAGCATTTCTTTACCATAAATACCTGTGATAGCAGCCTCAAGTACAAGGATTTTCCCCTGACAGACTTAGTGTTCCTTTTAACATTTCACTGTGCTACCAAGCCATTAGACTTCAAAGCACTTTCTAGTTTGTGGCTCCCACATCTGCACAGGAAGGACGAGTGCTACGAATAGAGGACACGAGTGCCCTGATGGGAAGGGGAGATGCTGTTCTGGCACCAGGGCTTTCCATCTGCACCAGGGCTTTAGCAAAGGTGCCAAGAGCAGAGAGAGAAGGCAAGAGGTTTTAGGGTGAGCAGCAGTGTGGTAGCAGCAGGCTGGCACCGGGCTGTTGGGCTGCATCCCGACCCACCTCACGCCACCATAGCAGCAGGCAGAGGAAGGACAGCAAGGTCACGTTTGCCCCGTAAAGACTCTGTTCTAGGAACCTGGGGATGTGAGGTTATTCAATCATTATTTTTTGTTCTTTCAAGTATGGAAATATTTTAAAGTCATTTGGGATTTTTTCCAGCTCCTCTAGAGCTATCCCTTAAAAATGTCCAAGCTTCAAACATTTGTCTGTGGGCGAAATACAGAGGAACGTTAGAAACCAGATCAGAAGCAGGCAAAGCTGACATTAACTGATGTCTTTGGAAAACAATTTCAGGCTCTGAGAAATATAAAAATCTGATTACTGGTGGCTCCCTTCTTGGAATGACTGACTGCCTTACCAGAGGATTGCATTTTAGCAAGTACTTGTCATTTTAGGAAAGAATACAACAGTTGTACCTTGCACCATCTGTGTGATCTCCATCATCCTTCTGCTCATCCTGTGCCTCATCTTTGATAAGACAGAGGTGGTTACACTGGGAGTTTTATTTAGACTATTGAAGATTTTTAGCGAAAGAAGGAAAATTATTTTACAAAGGAAGATCTGAATGGTGCCTACAAATTTCTGTCCTTATTATTAACCAGCTGTAGGAGGCAAGTAATTTAAAAATCCCTGTTTTGGCAGTTGAGAGTTAGGCAGCATTTGGGAACTGAACTAAAACAATTACTCAGAAAGCAAGTTAGACTGCATTCCAAAGTCAGTCTTATTGATCAAGTAAATAATGTGTCCTTGTAGTTATCATCTTCTATATTCTTGCTAAACAGAGCTAAGCTGGCTGTGTCCTAATCTCTCTTCCATCGCGCAAAAACATACGCAAACAGAAGATAATGAAGATCAGCCTAGCCTTTAGGAGAAGTCCAAAGTGCTTCTCTGCACTATTATCAATATTGTCATATCAGATAAATAGTTTTAAATTTTTCCTGTTTGGCACAGAGGAAGCTCTCTGTCACCAGAGTTCATGTAGCCTCTGAGAGAGAGTCAGCAAGTGGCCAGAGCATAATGCACAATGAATCCAGCATAAATAACTGAATCGACATTTAGATCAATGGGTGAATTACAAATGTTTGAGAAACTTAAAGAAGAGATTTGAGACATCTTAATTTCTAAAAATAGGGTTTAATTTTTAAGAAAATCTTTTTGTTTTTAAAGCTTCTGGAGGGTTAACGTTCATTTGTTTTCAGGAGGTGGAAACAGTCAGAAGATGACAATGTAGTTTTGCTGAGATCAGCTCAGATGTCTGTCCAGAACTGCTGACTTCAAGGTCTGCTGCTGAGTGCCTGTTTTTCACCTCATGATAACTCATGTGTGTTCATGATGCTGCTGTGAAAAAAAATGCAACTCTTTTAGGAGTTAAACTAACTTTGTAGTTAACTCCCATAACATGAGAGCGTGGTTTATTTTCCAGCAGAGACAGTGCACTAAATGCCCATGCTTTGGCTTGAGTAATCAGTGGGAAAAAGGATTCACTTCACGTTGAGCTGGAATGTTTATGGGTTTACTCCTTTTTTCTTTTTTTTTTTTTTTTGGATAGGGAGTTTTTAAAACCACAAAAACTTTTATGCTTTTACATCCCAGGTCATGGATGGCTGCTTTCAAGCAGGATTGGGAAGACTGGGCAGCAAACATCCCTTCAGCTCAAGCCTTTCCTCCAAGGCTGGGTATTGTAGTTCACCTGATAATACTGAAAAGTGGAATGGCAAAAGGATTAGGAAACTTTGAGCTCTGTGAGACATGTGCACATGATCTCTCCCAGCATCTTCTTATCAGGGAGACACTGGAAAGAGTCATTCATACTGTCTGTGGCAGAGTCCATAATTACTGCTGTGCAAGCAAACAGCACCAGGGTTGATAGAAACACCCCAGAGTCAGCTCTTCCTTTTAGAATAATATTCGGCCTCCTATTTCTTTATCAGGCAGACAGGATCAGAGAACATTGCACAGGTACTTGTGCTGTTGTGCCTCAGCAAAATAAGAGGCATAACTGGGAGCGGGGAGAACAGATACTAAACTTGCAGTTAATATTACCTGGATTTAAGCCTCAATTCTGCCACGAACTGCCTGTTTGCCTCTCTCCATCTGTCTCTTGCTGGGTGCTTGAGAGGGGCAACCTGTGCTGTGCTTGGCATTTCTAAGTGCTACTGTAACAAATGTAGTGTAGACCTCTACTTCCCAGTGTTGTGCCTAGGAGAGTTTGCATTTCTGCATAAATATCTGATGGAGCAAGCTGAAATAGCAGTAGGAACACAGAGTAAAACAGGTGTTCTGCATTTCAAGTCCTTGACCTGTGCCTATTAAAGGATTTGCAGCAGGTCTGATCACCAGCCTGTTCAAGTTAATGATAGACTGTGCATTCACCTCCATGGGCTTCAGATCAAGCCCAATGAAATTAACTACAGAAACAATTGGTAGGAGAGAAACAATAAAAAGAAAAGCACAGTACTGGAGGATACAAGAGAGAATAGTGGCAACAATGCTTAATCACTCAGAACTGCTTAAAGGCTCTTCTAGGTAAATGATTAAGAGTGTTTTGTAATTATTGTGAATATTCAAGATGACAGGAAAATTAGATTTCGTATATAAATTGGATTGGACGATTACATTGGACCACTACACACTGACTTCTGAGTAACTGCATATAATTGACTTTACAGCAATAAATTGACCAAGGAATTGACCAATCTGTTGATTAGAATAAGCAAAGCTGTAAAGGCAGGCCAGCCTTGCTAAGGTACAGGCTACAGGCCCCAATGCAACTACTCTGGTCCAAGGCAGTGACTCCAGAAGATACAATATTTGGCAGCAATATCAGTCAGAGATATTTTCCTCCCCAGCTCCTGGGCTTGCTCCGTTTTCCCCTTGCTCCTTCCTGCCCCCCTGCCAGCAGAGACTTTGGTACAGCCTTTCTGTGAATCACATGGGGAAATGGAGCCTTTCAAACAGTCACAAACACAGACAAGTAAACATACTTTTACTGGGTTACTTTTTAATCCAAATTGCCCCACATCTGGCTTGGAGCATTGGCTTTGGAGCACAGGTGTTGACACTAGCACCAGGATAGCACAAGGTGAGGGGTGACAGGATGAATGGGGCAGGCACGGAGCAGAGGCTGGTGGGCAGCCCTGAGGCATCAGCCAACAGCATTTCAAGTCATCCTCTCCTTTGCCAGGAGATCCACAAAGCTCTCACATGATCTAAAGATCACCAGGAATACTCATATTTGGGTTTCCATTTGTTTGTTTTAGCGCAGTCAAATGGTGTTTTTACAGTAACCATTTGCTTTTAAAAAAAAAAAAAAAAAAGTTTAACCTTGTAGGAAGTAATGGAGTGTTGATTACTCATTCACTGAAATTCAGGAGCCTGAATATAAATTCTCCTCACACTCCCATTCCTACCACGTCATTATTCCAATTAGGAGAGTGTTTAAGATATTTAAATAATCTCCCATTCAGCTACACGTATGAGAAAATGCATTCACTCAGTACAATAATGCAGTTGTGCCTTTTCTCTGAGATGGCAAAAGAGAGGGGTTGGAGACATTTTAAAAAACAGTAACTGAAAAGGAAAGGCTGTTGGACAGACTGGCCTGAGAAAACATGAAATCAAATACCAAATGTGGGGAAAAGCCTCTCTGCGCACACAGACAGCAGAGAACAAAAGGAACAGAGCAACCTGTAAGATGAGATACTGCATTGCTTTACCAGCTAGAGAAGTGTGGTTTGGGTTGACTCTCTTTCAAACTGGCCAAGAAAACATAGTGGGCAGATGCTCTTCTGACTTCCACTGATGCAAATCAGGAGCATTTACTCTCAAGCAACTAATTTCAGCACAGCTACACTGACATAACAATGATTTAAGTGAAAAAAGGGTTCAAGCATAAAAGAAGAGGTGCAAAGCCTGGCAGTCAGCCCTGGAACTTTTTAACAGCCGTAACATTTTTGTGAGGCTGACCTGAAAAACCTCAAAGTCCCAGCGACAACTACTCACAGCACAGTTGCTGGGACCTTTTACTGTCCAGCCAAAGGATCAGCAGCAGAGGAGGCCTGTGTTTAGCCACAGAGAACAAAAAGACATTTTTACCGTTGTTTATGTTTATTTGGTCCATCAATATTGAGAGAGGATTCCTTTCAGGTCAGACTGTGGATCCAATTAATTTGTTTTTCAGTTTCATATTTGTGACTCTAAGTTCAGAGGTTAATTAGGGTTGCGATACACAGCAACCACAGCTGCTAAAAATAGACCACAGAAACGTAAACCACACAGCAGCCTTTAACCACCACATTCCCCTGTACCTCAGCTCTTTGAAGTCCCTGTACTTCATCACATTCCTGTGTTTGGAGGCATGGAAGCCTGCGGTGGTTGTGAATTACCATGTCCAGAGCAACATGGGGAAAGGGACAAAATGAAGCATCTCCAGGAATCATCCCAAGCTGCTGAACACATGGCTGAACTCTGATCTCTCCCATACGGATGTGTGGGGAAATATTTTCCCTCAGAAAAGCTAGGATTTCAGCCTTTTCAGTGTGGCATGGCATTGATTTCAACTGCAAACAGTTATTAAAATAGCAGCCTCGAAAGTCAAGAGGGAAAAGAACAAAAAGGATGTGACGGGAATCAGAATGATGTGGTTTTGATTGATTTTTTTTCTTGCAAAGTCACAAGCCTAGAAATAAATCCTACAAAGCAAAGTAAAAGAGAGAGTGGGGAAATAGCCATTTTTATCCCTGAAATTTTCCGATGATTAAGTATAAAACAGCACTGGAGAAAATCTATTAACTCAGTGATGGTGGAAGTAACTTCACCTAAGCCCTTGAAGCCAGGGCTCTATTTTACAGGGTTTGTCCCACCTTGCTGGGTCAGGAGAGCTCCAGGTGGGGTCTGCAATGGGCACCCTTGAGCAGAGGGCACTGCCCTGGGAGCAGCTCAGTGAGCAGCCAGGGACCTTTCCAGCTGGGCTGGCAGTGGCAGGGACAGTGCTTTCCTGACTCCCTCCTTTGCTCTCCTCTGGATAACTGAGCTGAAGGGGAGGCCTGGAAGAGGCAGGAGAAGCAGCTGCTGAGCAAGAGTGTTGGGCCAAGAGGGACAGGACAGCTTCAAGAGGTGGGGATAAGGCTGAAGGAGTAAGGGAAGGGCTACAATAGTGGCAGTGGAGGTGTTTAATCTTGGACGTGTGTCAAAGTAGACACAGGAGAGGCCAAAGCAAGGTCAGTTAATGACCTGCTGCTTCAGGAGCTACTTTCTAATATGTAACTAGGATCAGTTTCCTGCCTGGTGGGTCTGGGAGACATTGTCCCACATAGTGAGGCAATTTAGACTGTTCTGCTTGGCATGTTCTTTCTTTCAGACCAGGAAAAGGAGAAGCTTTTATACAAAAAGCATAAAGGGTTTGGATTTGGCAAGCAAAGGCAACATTTACTGACTGTAAGGATTCCATGCAGGAGAGGGAGGGATACAGCAGAGACCTCTGCTATTACTGATCTTGCCTGAGTTTTTCAAGTGATGTTGAGTTAAAGTTACTTGTCCAAGTAGCTTCATCAGTAAAACCAACAGCAATGTGCAGAAGGTAGCCTGTGTTTCCTTGGTCTCTGACAGCCCCCATCTTCCTCATCACAGGGGGAAGGCAGAAGTTTTTTGGCTAATGTAGGGGAGGCCAACCAGGCAGTGCTATGTGACAGCCCGACAGCAGGGCAGAGAAGGGCCAGGCTCTGCAACTCCATTGTGACCAATGCAGTGTCTGTCATGATCCACCACATCAGGGCTTTAGGGTTTTTTAGCTGGCTGTACTTTAAGTCTTAATTTTGTATTTAGGGCCTCCAATTTTGTGCTAATGGAACAAATTAGGCATTTATGCAGTACTCCAGGTGATCAGCCAAAGTCCTGTCTTCAGAACCACTTTTCTGGCACTTTTGCCTTCTCTCTCTTCATTCAGCTCTGACCTGGATCTGCCAGTGCTCCGGTGATACCACGGGATCTCAGAGCAGCTGCTGACAGGTGGATAGAGATCTCTTACACGTGGGGAAATGTAGCTCTACCTAGAATTGATCTATGTCTCATAATGTCCCAGTCCTCCTAGACAGTCCTTCATTCCCATCTGTGTCTCCAGTGACTGTCACCTAATCCGTTCCTGCTGTATCACTTCCTGAATCAGGGGTATTTGCAGGAGGTGTGTTTGTAAAACGACATTGTGTGATGTGTTTGTGCTCTGGATTAGTTTAATGGAACTGCAGTGTATCCTGCAAGACAGTTCCCCAGCTGGTAAATCATGTTTAAACAGTGAAAAACAAATATGCTTTCTTATTGCTCCAGTCTTTTTACATCTGGTTGCTTAGCATTGTTCCTATCTTGTGTCCACTTTGCAGTGCTTCAGCATTATTACCAAACAATCTGGCTAAAAATCAATTTAACAGAGATCAGAGAAAAAAATAATAAAAAATAAAGCCACCAAAAAACCCAATGAGATATAGCAGCACTGATGGGATACACAGACATATCAATTTGGCAGCCAGTCAAACGTCTTAGAGCCATTGGCTATGCTCATTAAATGTCAGAGTTGTGAATTTCCCCCAGGCATTTTCAGCAAATGCTTGAACATGGCCCAGATTGATTGTAAGTGATTTTCTTTCTCAAATTTCAGGTAAAAAGATGAATGAGAAGAGATGACAGCAGCAAGTCCATACCACAGTTTTAGTTCCAGAAACAAATTCCTCTCTCACAAATCCAGGTGGTAAAATTTTCCTTTTATTCCACATAAAAATAAATATTTTTCCTAAGTATTTACAGGTACTTCTCAGGCCAAGTCTCCCATGTGATACAGACTTGAATTTCAATGCCAGTAGAGCTAGTACCAAGTTTTTATTTGATAATGTTCATTTATACAGCAGTGTAAGACCTCAAATCTTTTTCTCTACGAGCAAAAGTGATAAGGCTTCTAAGTGGATTTTGGTGGTTTTTGTTTGTTTTTTTTTTACATGGAAGATTCAAGAAGCAGCAAACCCTTTTTAGCACTCAAGCTTGGAAAGAAAGATGATGCTGTTACTGGAGTGTGTTTTCTTTAATATCACAGCAACTCACAACTGCCAGGAGGTGACATAAAATTGAAGACAACTACAGTGAGGTAGAGAAAAATGAATTCTTCTAGAAACCAGGAAAGAAAAAGCTCCCTTCCCCTGAGCAGTGCAGAAGGCATGGCCAGGCCCAGAGAGCTCCCCAGCCCTGTGAGGATCTTCTGCTCTGCACATCAGGAGCTTCTCACTCGTTTAGATTCAAAAAGCATAAATTAGAAGATCCAGTGGCTTGCTCTTTTGTGTGGGCTTTAGGAAAACTTTGGGACAAGAGTTTATACTGAGCAGGCATCAGGAAGGTCATCTTTTTGCACCTAACAGGATTTCAGTCAGGTATTGTCCAGGTAATTCTGCAGAAATCAGGGAGGTCTCCAACTACAACCTAGTTACCCAGTGTGGACTAGGTTGTGAAACCACACCTGGCCAAGAGCTTTTCCTCACTAAGGACCTTGGGATATGACCTTTAATTCTGAACATGTTGACTGTATAAACAAGCCATCACAATTTGTCTGCACTGTGCTCATCACTGAACCCAATCAAGTAAGGACCTGGGGGTGAAGAGCAGGCAGGGGCCATTCTGGCAACACCCAGGCCTGGTGATATCTCTGAGAGTGAGACCTTCTTACCCTACCACACAGGTGGATGGGGAGCTGCCCAGCTTTATAGCCAGGGCCCCAAGCATTTTGCAAGTCCCTCCACAGGACAGCCTTTGTCTGAAATCTTCATGTATTTGAGCATTTGGAAAAATGTCCAAGAGTCACTCATTCTCCTGTGTAAGTAAGAGATATTGTTGCTTCTGGCGTGCAGTGTTACTATTGCATTAGGTAAGAACTGCCATCACTGTTTGGATTAATGCTGCTGCCTGTATCATATTTCAAAACATGCCAGCAGCTCTGTGGCCTTTGCTCCCAGGCTCAGATTGTGTGGATCCAAACAGAGTCCGGGAGAGAGGGCACCTGCAGCCTGGCTGAGCTGTGAGCTACTGAACAACCACACTGGGAGCTGCTTTAAGAGTGAAAAGTCCGTGTCGGACACTGCATTTCTCTAGCACTCGACCCAAAAGGGATCAGTTCCTTTGCCCCACCGCTCAGCACCTTTAGGAGCACTTTGTAGAAAGCTGCATTTATTTATTTATTTGGGTGCTGAGTAGTGTTTGCAATAAATAGGAGAGACTGTTACCTCAGCTGTTCCGTACCAGGAAGGAGGGTATGCATTCCCCACCTTTAGCGTGCTAATTCTCGGGAAAGAGTTAAAATTGTAACTGCAGCTTCAAAACCTGCAGCTCTTTGCACCTTGTTGTTGGGTCAGCAGTTTGCCTGATAAAGAAGCGCTGACTTCCTTACCTATAGAGGAAAGTCCAAAGATCTTCAGAAAGTTTTGGGGTTGTTTACCAAAAAGCAGAAGTCCAGAAACCCATATAGTGAGGCAGCCTGGGAATATGGGCCAAAAGAGATGACGTAACATGGTGGAGGCTTCCAGCTTCCAAGAGGGAGTACAAACCTTGACTCATAACTTTGCTATGTCCCTCAGCCATTTGAAATGTCCCCGTCATCCCAAAGGATGTCTCCTTTGAGTGACACGAACTGGATCTTGCTGGGTCTACAATTCAGTGCCATAGTTACACTGCTTCCTGTAATCCCTTTGATGCTGAAGAGAATGACTTCTCTATTATCTTTACTTTTCAAACTTGGATTTCCTGTGTGGGGGAAGTCCTCATGTTAAAAGCAAGCAGAGAAAATGCTTTAAAGAAGGAGGTGAATGTGCTCAGATTGTGAAGCAGCTGATCTAAAGGCAGCAAGACCCTTAGGGAACCCTGGGCCACAATAGTTGACATTTCAGGCAGGAAATTATGGTTTATTTAACTAACGGAACTGAAAACTGCCAGGGAATTTGTACAAGTGAAACAGAATTAGTAAGAGCATTTAGCTAAGACACATGTGAAGACTAGAACTCCTGTGGCTGTGGGAAAGAGAGATTTTACATCTAGAAGTGGAAGTGGCCTCTGCTATTTGATTTATCTACAAGATTGGGTGGACAAGGGATGTGGTGAGGGAGTTTCTGCCTGCTTATCAACACAACTTGCTGCAGTGGCTCCTGCTTCTCCACAGTTTCCCTTCAAGCCTGACCTGCCTTGAAGAAGTTTCTGAGATAAAATAGCACAATCTTGCAACTGGGCTATTCTGCTCCTAAATATGCACATTCTTTCAAATGCCCTTTCGAAGCACTTTTCTGAGTTAAAAATGACCTTTTTCATCAATAATGGTGTTTCTTTTCAGAGGTTTTCTTCACTTTTAGCAATACGGAGTAAACACTGTGATTTTTCACTTCCTGTAGCAGTGAATAATATCCAGGAGTTTGACTTTCCTAGAGGATCTGGCTACAGACACCAAGATGACAGAAAAAAACCTGTTTAAGTCAGACGACTTTAGTAACAACGGAAATTGAGAGAATGGCACAGCATAAAAGCATTCATTATTCATCAGTTGATACCCCGGGGAAAAAGATCTGTGAGCAGTTTTTGGGTTTCACAAACCAGGTCTGACTTTGCCAGGGCCTGGCATATATCCCAAAGGTGAAGTGCTTGAACTGTGATCTCTATCTTTGATCAGCAGAGACATTCCCTATGGCCCAGGTTTCTCTCCTGCATGTCCCTCTCCCTCCTCCCTCACTGCCAAGGAAGCGTTCCAGGCCTGGAATGGATTGTCCTAGCTGTACTTGAGCCTATCTGGCAGTGAGAATGGCAGGTAAATGCAAAGCAGTGACCTTAACCTCCTCCTCCAGCCCCCTGGGAGAGCAGAGTTCAATGGACAAATCTGGCTGCGCTGCTGAAAGCCGTGGCCTCGGGGGAACGAACTTGTTGTTAGGTTTGTTTCCAGCTGGATGGTTCCCGGTCAGCTTTATTGTGCAATTCTACAAATCCTGATGCCAGCACAAATAAACCAGAGATATAGGCTGAGCAGAGGTTTCTTCTCCCAGCAGCTGTGCTGGCTTAGGCCATCCACAAATGCTTGTGGGATGCCTGCTCCAAGAAAAGCTTGGCACAGCCATGTCGAATGTAAAACCCTCTGAGGTGATTTTTCAGTCTCCTGCAATTCTGCACAAATCCTAGCATGGGCTTGCTCCTCCCTGCACTCCTCCTCTGCTCAATTCCTGTGTGCTGCACCTCTTTAAACATTCACAGAGTGCTACCTGGAGTAGAGTGCTTCAAAAGGGAGTGAGTCTGCAACACCAAATCATCTTCTGCTGAGCACCATCACAACCTTGGACAATCAGTCAACTGGTTTTGTGTTATTTAAGTTGCCCTAAAGGCTACATTTCAAAATCTGAAATGTATGGATTGGAAAAGCTGACAACAATTCATTGTACTCAAGCTGTTTAGAAGCACTGCACAGACCTTGCTTGAAAAGATGGCTTTCAAGAGAGGGAATTTAACTAAATTCCACACTAGCTTGCTCCTCAGCTACGGTGAACAAAAAGTCTTCAGAATATTTAGAATCTGATTTAAGCTAACAAGTCAAGGAAAGAGGTGTTAAGACTCAAACTCCTGCTTGATGCTCTATTTGTAATTCATCCAGTCATTAATGAGCCAGATTCTTGACTAGTATATATGGGCATAAATCCGCTTAAGCCATGCAAGAATGTTGATTTATGCTTGCTGCAAATCTGACCTTTTGCTCAGTGCTTCCTGGTAAGTTCCAATCCTCTTTGCACTGTTCATTTAGTGGAATGGAATTAGATTTACCAAGGTATGCTCTGACAAAATGGATTGCTTCTCCCTTAAATTTTTGTGCCAGGGATAAAATGGTGGTCTATTTCAATGTAGTACTGTTAATAAGATAGCTTTTCTGAAGGAAACTTAGATATTATAATATCATTCATTACAATGCCACTTTTTTTTTTTTTATTTCCCAAAGTTATACTAAATTAGTACAATATACTCCACAAATTACAACCTCCTTCTAGGAAATCTGAGATATATCTGCAGAATAGAGATTAAATAAGTTTAGCTAACAAGAAATCACATAAAAATTTAAATGTATGAAGCCAAACGATTTGCTGAGAGTGTATTGGAATGAAAATACCTTTGTATTTGCTTAACTGAACCTATTTTCCTCCAAATGACCTTATGTTCTTTATTTCTAAGTTCACAGTCCCTGCACTGAGACCCAGCACACTGCACAAAGCCAGACTTACCAGGAGATGATAATCAGGAATCTATTTCATTGCTTTAAACATAATGCTCTCAATCTTTGACTATGCTAACTGCATGGTAAATACAGCTCAAGCCTGCAGAGAACCTTGCTGAGAAAATTGTGTGTGAGATTATGCTGCTGTGAAGTGCTCAATATGGGGGCTACGCTCAAAACACAGAGCTCATGTAGAAGCAGCAGCCTGTTTGCTAAAATCTGCTTCCCACAGGTAGCATCTTACCCTGCTGTTTTCATTCTGCACCGGTTTTTGGTGACCTTCCTGGTGAGGACTGAAGCACTTTGCCATTGTTCACCACCTGGCCAGGTAAAGGGTCCTCCTCTGGGGTGGCGCCAGAGCCGTAGGGATTTGACATACAAACATTAAGCCTGGTATGAATGGGGTGTGAATACCCGTGTAAAAGTGTGAAATAGGAAATGCCAGGAAGGGGCAAAGGAATGGCATGTGGAGCTTCTGAAGGCACCGGGAGGCTGGAAAACCGAGAGCTGCCTCCTGGGTGGATTGTAGACCTATGCTGGAGACAGTTTTTTCCCAGTCCTGACTCCTGCATCCACACTGGAGCTAGCATGTGTCCAGCCATGACTCCCAGGTGAACCCTTGACTTGTGCCGCAGCTTTGTCCTCAGCCCCATCTCCCGGGTGGGCCGTGAACCTAAGCTGTAGCTTTGTGTCAAGCCTTGTCTCTGGTGCCCTTGTTCTCCTGCTACTCCTGAATGCCCCCTGGCCCTGATTCATTAACTTTGCCTGGTTTGGGACAGTTGATGGAGCCTGTTATCAGTATCCAGGTCTGTGTGCCATGTTTAGGAGCTGGACCCAGTCACTGAAGGCACTGCCTGTGCTGGGACTCGCTTGGCTCCTGGCTTGCACCACGGAGGCTGCAACCATCTCCATCCATCCTCGTACATCTGAAAGAAGGAGTGAAAACAGTCTGTGAGAGAAAGTTAGGTGAAATCAGATTAAAATAGAGTAAACTTCCCCTTCTATCTGGTTTTGCCAAGCATGAGCAAAGAAAACACTCAGGATAACACTGATTTGCAAGGAAGATGCAGGGGGGTTTGTCCCCTTAATTCTGGAGCTCATTCCCTTATAATACGCAAAGGAGATTGGATTTGTCAATCTTGGAGGGTGGGAGGTATTTGGTGATGAGGCCGTGAGTTTCTTTAAGGCAGGGACAGGATGAGATGAAGAGGTGCAATAGGTAGAGGAACACAATTTCAAGAAACAGCTCATTTTAAGTTGCTTTCATTTGGCAGCTTTGTAGATTTTTATTTACATGTGTAATATAGTAGACATCTGTAGAAACATCTAGGAGCCTAACTGTCAGAAATGCAATAGCCCTTCCCTAAAAATGAAGTAGATCTTTAAATCAGACTCTGTTGGGAAATAAATCGAAATAATTCTCTGTGCATTTGAAAAGAAGATAATTTGGCTTCCGAGCAATATGAGAAAATGTACCATCCATTTGATCTACTTCAGATGCCACAACCATCTGCAACTGCATGTGGCAAACACACATGCCTCAGCTTCGCAGGCATGCACGATTATGAGGAGCTTTGAATAAAACAGATAAACCTTTGAGATGCTCTTTTTGTTGTTTACTTATCTCTCAGCAGCCTTCTGTGGGAAGCTCTCCTCCTGGAAGGCTGCGGGGGAGGGCTCTGCTGAGCCTTTCAGCGCCGTTCGGAAGTGGCTGAGAAGCGGCCAACGTGAACGACCACGGCTGGCACGGGCAGAGGGTCGCAGATGCTGCTCTGAACACGCCATTGTGCAGCATCCCCGCGCCGTGCGGGCTCCGGCTGCCGCTGTACCAAGGACGCCACCGCCACCTGCTGTCCCCAGCCCAGCCCAGCCCGGGCAGGGAGCGCCAGGGAGGGGCAGGAGCCCACCCGGCCCTGCCCGCCAGCTGCAACTGCGTCACTTCCAGCCTTGTTTGCAGCTCTTGTCTCTGATTTATTCCTTTGCCGGTTTTATCAGCTGGCGTGTGGATGAGCAGCCGGCAGTGACACCGCACGGCGTCCTTATGGGAATGCTGGCTGCCATGTGACATGGGGACAGAGGGGGACACCTTGCCGAAGCAGCTGCACGGCCAGCCTGTATGTGTATCCACGTATGGACACACGGCACTCACAGCTGCTCAGCAGCGCTGACTGTGGCTTTCCGTGCTCTTGTGATACCCATTTCTCAGAGATTTCATTCCAACTGGTCTCTTAGCTGGGAGCTCGGATGAAATGCAGACGGGGGGGGGGATCGGTTGAGCGTAGTTTCCAGGGCAGAGAGCTTGCCCGCACGCTTGCCCGAATGATGGATCTGTTGGAAAAGGCTTCTGAACTGAGGCCGCTGTCTCCCAGTCCCTGTTTGCTCATCTGGAATGCTCTTCCCGATGTCTCATGTTTCTCCAGCAATCTAAAATCAGCTTAATCCTGTCACAGAGGAAAGCCCTTACTGCTCTGTAGTCTGTCTTATATGTGTTTTTTGCTTTCCTGTTAACTCTATAATATCTGGGCACATGACTGCTGTTCGATCTTTAAATACTGTGTTTTCCACATTTACTGCAAGGGTGAGGTTTTTTTCATTGCCTTCTTTTTAGCATCTTTGGAAAGGAAATTATTCTCATAAAACATACAGAATGGTTATTTTTGTCTATTTCCCATATACTTACCTTTTGGGAGTTTTGACAATAGACACTTTAAAGAAACTTTTGTTAAATATTGAAAAAGCTAACCAACTAATTGGTTTGGGTTTGGGGGGGGTTGCTTTTTTTTTGTTTGTTTGTTTTTTGGTTGGTTGGTTGGTTGAGTTTTTGGGGGTTTGTTTGAGGGGTTTGTTTGGGGGGTTTTTTTTGGGGGGGGTTATTGGGTTTTTTTTCCCATTCCTAATCTTCTTTCTTCTCTGATTGGGAGAATACTTTGCAAATACAGCTATTCCACCGGCTGATGTTATTCAGTATCATTATCCTCACTTTCTGCCAGATCTACTTTTTTTGTTCATGTGAGGATTTTTTCATGAAGAAGTCGGTATTTTCATGAGTAGAGTCCTGATTTGATGGGTGGTCCACAGGTCCTGTTTCTTCTCTCCATGATACAGTTCATACTCCTTGGGGTATGCTTAGTGCTCACAGGCAGTCACAGTGTGACTCAGGTAACTGCTTGGTGAGGTGCAGCCGTGTTTGTTCACACTTACTGCTGGACTAAAAAGTTTCATTGCCTTTGTTTAAGGCATGAAGGCAAAAATTGTCCTGAAAGAACCCAAGACAGTTACTTGCAATCTCCTTTAATGACTAGAGAAGTTTATTTCTTGACCGTTTGTTTCTGTCCCCAATGCACAGCAATGTAAAAGTGACATTCTGTAATTGTTCTGGATTTGAAATAGATATATTTTAGATGAGAACAATTTTCGATCACATACAGAGAAATTCAAGTTCTCTCTTGCTTGCATTCCTGTGTTAGGAAACTCTACCTGTTTTGTGACCTGCTGAGTCATTAAACAATGAGGTGCTGGAGTTAAACCTCTCCCTCCACTGACACATTGAAGTACCTAAAAAAGAAATTACCATCACAGAGATCATTTTGCCTAGAATAAATTATGTCGAGCAGGCTCATTTCCAGCTCAGGGTTTTAGAAGGGCTCTTAACACTATCCCAAATGGCCATGCATCTCACAAGCAAGTCCAGAACTGGCTGTAAACTGGACTGAAATATTTAACATGAGCATGTTGTTAACTTCGTTGGACACAACCAGGAGAACTCTGCAGAAGTATCACAAATACGTTATTTTCATTAAATAATTTAAGTGGCAGAGCAGACAACTTTCTTGCCAGCCACACTGGCTGGGAGGGGCAGGAAGTGTTAGAGGACAGGGCTGGGATCTCAACACACTTGGCAAATTACTGTAGGGGGAAAGGAAGTAATTCAAAGGATGTGCTTTCACTCTCTGCAGAACTGCCAACATCACAAATGCAGGTTGTGGGCTCACTGGTCTGATAGCATCGCTGTGTAAGCTGTCGTAGTGGTTAGCGTGGATCACAAACCGAACAGGAATCAGCCATGCCGCTACAGAAAGGGCAAATAGCACTGGGAGCTACATGAAAAGGAATATTGTTTGCCAGGCAAATGAAGCCATTCTTCTGGCTTGCTTGGGGCTAGAAAACCTTCAGTCAGGGTATTGTATTCTGCTTGGGATAGAATAGAGAATTAGAGGGTTTATGAGGAAGCATTGGAGGAATTGGAGTGGTTTATCCCACAGAAAGGGGAGACATAGTAGGAGAGCCCTAAATATGTGTGCTGTATGCCTAAGGGAGAGGACAATAAAGTCTTCTGATCAGCTGAAAAGACTCAGTGGACAGCAGAGATCTGGGTTAGATGTTAGAAACAGTTTTCTCAAGGTGTAGATGAAAAAAGAGTGAGAGAATAATGCAGGGAATGACAGCCTCAGTTTCTGGGTTTCAAATGCAGATTGAACAAGTGTCTGTCAGAAATTACCTATTGGAATAGATCCTGCTTTTTGGGTGGGAGGAAGAAGGCAATTTCCATCCCTGTTTTTCTGATATTCCTGTTTGGAGCCAGAGACCATAATTTATACATCTAAGTTAGATGTCTAAGTTATACATTGACAAGACCAGCTTATTATCATCCCAAGGTTCTTCCTTTCCATTTCTGTTCAATATATCATAATGAAAAACATCTTAGTGATTAATAATTCAAATCAGAAGCACTCATAAAGTAGGCTGGCACTAGGCTATGCAACCTTGATTTGTTCAAATTCATGTTTTCCAAGTCCTAAACTTCTTTAGAGCATATATGGCAGCCCTGCTAATGTCTAACCAGCTGATGCATCTGGAGACCTGCCTGTTGGACACCAAGATGATTCAGCTCTGTTAATAAATGCCATATTGGAACACCCATTTAACTCTACAGCCAAAAGGGGAAAGGGAAACTCACACAAATATTACTCATTCACTCATTCAGAAAATGCTAAAACTCAGGCTCTGAACAGCCTTTGATATTTGACCTCTGCAGATGGCCTGTAATTAAGGCTCTAATCCTTTAAACACTTTAATACACTTCACTTCAAGTTAATAGGATTAGTCACATGCCTGAAGTGTGCATGGCTGGGACTCAGCTATTGTGGAGCACAGCTGATTAAAAACTTGCAGACACTTTCTGGTAGAATATTGTCCTATATTGTCTAAGTCTTTTCTAAACAGTTCTAGTCACAAGTAAGATCCAAAAGTGAAGGTATTTAAGAAAAATAAAATTTAGCCAAGTTCTTGCTTAAAAATGTACACATAAAAAGAACAGATCTGTCTGAATTTTTTCAACAGCACAAATCAGACGTTTGAGAGGAGAGATGGGAGATTTGAGAGGCATTGTTTTGGTTTTCTGGAAGATGTAGGTTTAAATTCTCAGACTTTACAATTCTTTCAAAGTTAGGGTGATGTTAAACATGCACAGAATCAGACAGATCAGAGAGTTACAAAAAGGGGAAGAATTCCTGATTTTCTATCCTTGCTTGTGTTTCACAGAAACTTCAGTGTGGCTTAAAGGGACAAAGTTATTTCTTCTCTCGCTGCTGACAGGCTAGCTGGGCTTGGGAGTCCTGGCAAGCTTAGTCTGGATCAGTTCATCTCATCGTAAACGTGTGCAGAGGTTGTGAAGAGTGAAGATAATTTGGGAAGCAAGTGAAGGCACAGGGAGGACACAGGGGCAGGCACACACAGCACGGAGTTCCCATTTGTTGCAGGATGTCTGCCAGAAGAAGAGGCTGGGCCACATCAAGGCACTGTGCTGACGTGTAACTTGTGCTACATCTGGGTTTAAATGACTGGGAGCAGTCCGGGAATCCCGGCACAGCTCAGCGTCTCTTGCTTCTGCCCCATTAAATGCCCACAGCACACATTTACACAGCGCTATCATTTCTCCCACTGGAGAGAGGTAAATTCCCTCTGCTGAGGGAAGTGATGTCACAGTATTGTCATTTACAGGAAAAGGCAACAACTGTGGTTAAGGGTTTCCAAAGAGTGACACGCAACAGACCGCAGCTACAATGCCATTCCCTGGCCTGCTTGTAACTCCTCTTGTAGATGCAGGGAGAGATTTTCCCTCCACTCATCCTGAGGATCGAAGTCAGCAGAATGAAGTCTGCATTTAGCCAAGTGTTCCTGCCAGCTCCAACGTGGACCAAAGCGAGTATGCGCCAAAGGGCAATCATTGCTCTGCCAGTACTGTTGTCATGCAGGAACCTGAGTCATACTAAAAGCCTCTCAAGGAAGGGCACAGTGGAGATACCGGAAAATCAAGCTGGAGCAGGGAAATTCTGATGAAAGCACCACAGCAGTGATGTGGCAGCAGACGAGATTGCCAGAAAATAGCATCACAACCTTATAGACAGTAGCAGAGAGGGAAACACAATGCCAAACATGGGACGGAAACTGATGAAACACTAACCTCCTGTGAAGAGAGCCACAATAGGAAGTATTAAAATTAAGAAAATCGTAATACAAAGAGGGGAGGAACCAAAAGAGGTGATCAGGTCTGAGTCAGAAGTCAAAAGTCAGTAAATGGAGACGAGAATAAAAAGGGGGAAAGAGAGAAGTATTAAGTTCTTACAGGATAAGGGTTTAAATCAGGACTGTCCCAAGAAAAAGCTGTGGTGGGTCAGGACTGTCCACCCTGCACAGAGTGATGCCATGCAGAGATACCAGAGCATACATTACAGGAACAACTTGGATCTCCTGTAGCTCAAGAACTACAAAGGCCCTGCAAATTAACTGGTGCAGTGCCTGGCTCAGATAAATTGTCCCGTCCCTCCCATCAGCTGAGGACTCACTGGGCATCTTTACACCAGGCTGCAGTGTTACTTATAGCTATGCCCAGAAGGGAATATCAGATCTGACCAAAAAGCGAGGGCACTGGAGAGGTAAAGGGAAACTGGAAAAGGAACTGAAGGAACTGAAAGTGGAGAGTTGCTTTAATACTAGCAGTATTAAAGTATTTATGCTAAAGAAAGACTAAATGAAGGAATAAAGCTTCCTTTCAGTGTCCACGTTTCTATGAGAAGCAGTGTGGCGTAGAGGAGTTTTTATCAGATGGATCTCAGATAACAGAGCCAGGAAATGAGCTGGTAACCAATGCAAGGGAAGAGTCTTCCATCAGCCGATGTTCTTGCACAATTTTCTGGTTTGTCAGACTTAGAAAAATATTTAAACATTCACACACACAGAGCATTTTGTTTGGCCACCCTGCTGGTCAGCATTGCTCCTGGGAGCCCTGTTTATCCAGCAGTATTCCTGCTGCTGGGAGCGCACAAGTGAAGTAACTGTGACACCCCTACAAGCCAAGCACCAACTTTGAAGCCTTGATAAGCCAAGAGAGATTGCTGAGGAAACTTAATCCATATTCCTCCTTTGTTACAGGATTTCTGCCTAGCTGCTGTCCACTCAGGGACGAGCTAGCAGCTGGGAATGCAGGAGGGACGGGGGCAGGTGTCAGGGTGTGCTTGGAGCGACTGGCCATTGCCCCCAAAGGCTTTTTCCTTTCAAAACCCCACAGTTCTCACTGTCACTGAAAAATGAAGACTTGCTATTGGAAAAAAGAAGGAAGTAGGAGTTTTTGAGGTTTTATTGACACATCCCCTTGCCGAGGTCCGGGGTGGTAATCACAGAATCATAGAATGGATTGGGCTGGAGGGACCTTAAAGATCCTCTAGTTCTGACCCCCCTGCTGTGGGCAGGGACACCTTTCACTCTACCAGATTGTGTCAAGCCCCATCCAATCTGGCCTGGGCCACTTCCTGGGATGGGGAACTAACTCACTTCTCTGGGCAAGCAGCCCCGGTGCCTCACCATCCTCACAGTAAACAATTTCTTCGTGACACCTCATCTAAACCCACTCCCTGTCAGTTCGAAGCCACCACTCCTTGTCCCGTCACTCCGTGCCTCGCAAACAGCCTCTCTAAAGCGTTTCAGGGGCGAAGCCGAGGTGGGTGGAGGGACAATTCCCGGCACCGGCGCCAGCTGCGAGCGGGGGGCGGCGGGCCGGGCCGGGCCGGGCCGGGCCGGGCGGGGCGGGGGCTGCCCCGCTGCTCTCATAAGGCCGCCCCCGCCGCCGCTCCGGGCCCTGCCGTCCTGCGGGGCTCCCGAGGCGCGACTCCCGTTCCCTCCCCTTGTCCAGCCCCGTTTCCCGTGGCGAGGCTCCGCCACAGGGGAAGTGACGCCGGCGCCAGGCGAGGCTATATAAAAGGTAGGCGGCAGCGGGCGGAAGCGAGCGGGGCCGAGCGGGCGGCGGGCGGGGGGCGGCTGGCGGTGCGAGCGGGGCGGCTGCCGCAGCCCCCCGTGCTCCGGCCCGGCCATGGATTTCCGCAACATTCTCGTGATGGCCTCGGAGCAGCAGGGGCTGAACGCGGTGCCGGTGAGCTCGGGGGCTGCCGGGGGGCGCGGGGTCGGGGTGCGGCGGCGGTCGGGCCCGGGTAGGGCCCCGCGGCCGCGGGAGCCCTGCCCGCCTTGGCCTCGGGCCCGCCCGGGCAGCGCCCGCCGCCGGGCTCCGCCGGGCCCGTCGCCTCGCCGGCCGGGGCCGCTCGCTCCTGGGGGCCGGAGAAGCGTCTGTGCGCGGGGAGGGGGCGGGCCGGGCCCCTTCCGTCAACAGGTGCCGGCGCCCCCCGGCCGGGAGCGGGCGGCCGCGGCTTGCGCCTCCTGGTCCGGCAGCGCCGAGATCCCGGGAGCGCAGCGGTGCTGCGGGGGAAGGCGGCGGCTAAAAGCCGGCTAAGTCCTTTTGTTTGCTCTGAAAACACAAGTCTGCCACGTCTCAAGTGCGAGTCGGAGACAAAGTGACAAGTTTTGGGTGAATGGGCTGCGTTGTCTGAGGTCTCGGTGTGCGCCAAGGGATAACATGTAACAGCGCTGCGGGGAGGATTGGCGGCAGGCATTTGCTGTGTTGTTGGTAGTGTTCTGAGGTCTGCGCTTCAGCAGTTTGTGTTTCAGTTCAAGCTATCAGTAACATGTGGATTCCCTATGAAATAACCCCCCTGACTTGCCTGGATGAAGTCTGGCAGGAGGAGGAGCACGTGGCCTTTTCGTGCATTAATATCCCGGGTTTCATTCCTCTGGGAGGACCCAAATTATAAGTCATGCGTGCTTATTTGAAAAAAAAATATTTTCTCCTTGGTAGCCACCAGCTAGTGAGACACTCTTTCTGTTTGCTCTTCAACAGAGTGCCAAAATTCTGTTTCTATTAGTTTGCTTAAACCAAATGTAAATGAAGGGTAGCTTGTTTTTAGCAAAAAACTATGGGCAAACCAGAAAAAAACATACTGTACAGTGTCTTCATTCTGGTGGTCTCATAATGAATATCTCTGTGTCTCTGTATCATTAGTAAAACTTTGGTAATGTTCGCTAATAACGTGACCAGTTGATAATGTGTACCAACCATATGGTAGATGTGAAATTTATCAGATTCCATTGGGGGTTTAAAATCTTTAAAAATCTAATTTTTTTTATTTAGGCATATTTAATTTGTCTCTGACACAACATAGGAATCTGGTTCATAACACAAATAATACAGTAACATACAGAAATACTTTAGGATACTTAAATGCCCATTTGATCAGTCTTAAGCTGTTTCACTAAGTTGTCACTGGGTTATTACAATTTGTATTTTAGATATTTAAAGCTTCTCTTTACGTTCTCAGTTTCCCCGTGCAGCTTTACTCTGTGTGCCACTACTTTTTTTGTCACAAGTAGTTTTAAGTCATGATGATGAATTGATAGAATATGTGCCATATTCTTCATTGCAGATGTGCTGGTGGAGGGAGGGCATCCGACTTGTTGTGCAATGGATGAGCGTCTAGCTACTCCTTGTAGAAAAGGCAGCATTAGTATTTGCCAATTCCTGATTAACTCATGGAGTGAGAGTGCCATTGAATCCATGGTTGAAACAGTTTGGTTTAGCACATTAGTGGTGCAGCTTTTAACTCTGAAGTTGGCCCCAGTCTCTGAGCAAAAGCAGAGCTGCTCTTGGCACTGCTTGGAACTGTTTGCAGCTGCTGGGCTTTAAAAGAGAGCCCATGGAGATTTTACAATCACTGGACATCTAAACAACTCCACTGCATTAAAGCTAGTACATTAAATGTGTTTATATAAGAAGAATACAATTATTTTTAAATACTTTTATTAAAAACACCATATAGAATAATTACACATTTAGTGGTATATAAAATTACCAGGTTTCCAGAAATGTTAGTTCCTGCATTAATGAGCATATCCTCTGAATTTCTCTGAGAAGTTTGTTTTAAACTTTACAGTGCACCTAACTAAGTATTCCATGCCCTTTGAAATGAAAAACAGTGACTTGAGCAAGTAATGTATATTTGAAGTATATATAATTTTTTTTTTTTTACAGTATACAGGTACTGTTTAGTTCAAAGTGGGAATGATATAAAAACGCTAAGAAATAATGTGGCCTTGTAAAAGAGGGGCCTGGATAAAGCAGATATTACATCATGTCCCTGTAAAAACGAATCTGCTTGTTCATCTCCCTATGGAAATCCAGATTCAAAAGGAACATTGCTGAAACCGGCCTTTTGGTGCCCTGTCAGTTGCATCAGGTTTTGTTTCTAAATAAAGCAGTACATATATGAACTACTGTCTAAGCTATTAATGATGTGCTGCTAATCATCTTCACAGCAGTTACTGAGTAGAGCCCCAGGTTTTATCATCTAATATTCCATAGGGGTTTCTCTGGTGTATCTTGTTACCTGTGTTCGTATTAACAGTTCATTAGATTTTCAGTGTGGTCTTGCTTTGACTAGACATGATAACAGTTATGAGATTAATGTTGACTTTAGAGAAGTTTGAATACGTGGTGTCACTTTTTGGTGAAATTGGTATACTGTGTTATGCCACGTGTTTCACATAACATGGCAGAGCACTTTCAGATATTTTTATTGTAGCTGTTCTTTAAAATATGAAATTTTACTGCAGCTTAAAAAAAAACCCTGAGGACAGTTGGAAACAAAAGTCATTATTTTATTTCGCCTTAATTTCTAATAAATTGTTAATGACAATATAAACATCTCACATTGCTCCCAATTCCTTTTAACTGAGGGCGAACCTTTGGTGTACAGACTTTACAGAAATCCGATACACTTTAACCACAAAGAGGTGACGCAAAACTGAAGAGCTCATCATCCACGTCAGCATTTGTGAGGTCTCTCTTTAAGTTAGACGGATACAAAGCAGCCTCCAGTGAAGCTGAGTAGCCACGAGGAATTAAGTATTTGTGAAGTGAAACACTAACAGAATCCCGGAGTTTGTTCAGAGGACCTTGGGTTACAGAGGCTGCCCATCGAATTCTAATCTAGGAAATATCGAGCGTTTGCCCACAGGCAAGAGAAGCCCTGCGTGAGGAATAATGGGAATGGCTGTGAAGTGCAGATTGCTGTCGTAGGACCAGACTCCCATCGATTGATGTGTGTGCATTTATTGTGTGCTTAAAACTTGCCACAAAATGGGGCCTAAAATTCTTTGGATTGCATCAGCCTCCACGGGAGGAACTGCAGGATACTCAATGTGAAATGCTGGCAGGGATGAGGAGGGATTTTGGTCTCGACTGATCTGATAGTAAAGTTTCAGGCTGTCGAGGTTTAAATGCTGACTAGGAAAATTTCCAGCTTTTCCTATTCCTGGTCTTTTTTTTTTTTTTTTTTTTTTTTTTTTTTTTGCAAAAGCAGATGAAAATGAGCACCACAATACCATGACAGAAAGGAAAGCAGAAAGTATCTGGTTTGTTTGTTTGTTTTCTGTGTGAAGCAAGTTTTAATAGAAGAAATATCTGCATTTTTTCCAGCTAAGGGTTCTGCTTGGGTGTTGTGGCAGCTGTTTGCAAAACTGGCAGAAAATTTTTTAGGAATAAAATGTATGAACCTGTTGAAATGGTTTTGGGAGAAGGAGAATAGTGTGAGCTGATAAAGTGAGCGTTTCATCTTTCTCTTGCTAGGAGCTGTTAGAACCTGAAGTGAAGCAAATTTAAGCATGCTTGTTACCTGCTATTTACTTTGTCACAACCAGAAATCGAAAGCAGCAGTTGAGAAATCCCGGTGTGTGTATTCTAAGAGCCTCACTGCAGAGTCAGCTGCTGGGAGCCCCGTGGTGAATCTGTAGCAGAAGCTGTGGAAATACCAGTTGAGGATGAAGGGCAGAGGCCTCTGGGCAGTGAACACAAATGGCCACTTAGGATGTGGAGAGCTGCCTTCTGAGGGGCTGGCATTGCCACAGGAGTGGCACAGACAAGGATGGACGTGATGGATGCACCATTCCTGATGTTCTCAGAAAGTTATACCCTGAATATTTAGGCAGAAACGGGGACCTCCCATTGGAGAACGTTGCGTGTCTTGGCAAATAATAAGGAAGAACAGGCAAAGTGTTGTAACATGTTAGTGAAAAACAAGCAAATAAATGGACCTCCCCAGCCCGTGAGAGCCCCTGCAAGTTGCCTGCAGTGGATAACACAAGTGGAATTGTCTTTGCACTGTGTGTGCAAGCCCATTGCAGTAACTGAGCTGCACAGGTGTTCTGTTCGAGAATCAGGTCTGGCAGAATTGATCACTTGCATTGATCTTGCATTGCCACCTGCGTAAATATTGACCATTGTTAAAGGCAATTGTACTGTGTTATTTCTGTCTGTGCTGGTGTTTGGTCTAGGCCCCCTGGGGCTTCATTTGGGTGCCAAAAAGTTTACAATTATTTTATAAATTCTGTTTTACAGTCCAAGATTTGGTACTTGAATGCTGACATCAAAGTAGCTACAACTCTATCGGGATCATGTGCCATGTTTTGAAGGAAGTCAGTGACTTCAGAGCAAAAAATCACTGTTTAAAACTCAAATAGTGCAGTGATCTGGGAACAGCTTGACCTACTCTTTCCTAAAGGCTAAACATTTCTATTCCTCTGTTGATTTAACCACCTTAGCAATGGTTATTAAAAGCCAGAATAGTGCAGCTGCTGTTTGGATGGTGTGGTGACTTGTGCTGGCTCATTTTGCCTGCTTTACTGACAGCCAGATGCATGTTCATTTACATTGTATATACAACACTTTGTTAGTGTTTGCAGAACATGTGTATGGTTCAGTGCTTTTAAAAAGGCTCCCCTTCAGCAGGTCATTTTATGCTATTACTGGAAGAAAGTGAACAAAACTTGTATCAGCAATAGTATAGAAA
Organism: Chamaea fasciata; assembly: GCF_029207755.1. Taxonomy (NCBI): domain Eukaryota; kingdom Metazoa; phylum Chordata; class Aves; order Passeriformes; family Sylviidae; genus Chamaea; species Chamaea fasciata. The sequence goes on along the minus strand of NW_027094092.1, from coordinate 14,446,459 downwards.
ATGGGTATTCATTTATGAATTGTTTTGCTGTGTTTTCAGTTGTTAATCAGTATTAAGAAATGCTACTGATAGGAAGACTTAATTTAAGTTTTGCATGATTTGTCATGTTAGTGGCAGTCAGAAAAGAGCTTGTCTGTCAAGCTGCTTTACAAACCTGCTGCTGGATAGGGCTGTTGGTCACAGTGCAGCAAAACAAAGCCTGAAAACTGCTTCCCCATCACTTTAATTCTTTAGAAGGTTTCCCAACAGAATAGATCAATCTACATTTGTCCCTGCTGTTTAGCAGTTTTCAAAGGTGCTCCTTAGGCACAAAATCACTTAGGTTGGAAAAGATGCTTGAGTCCTACACAGTTTTTAAAAGAGAATTTTCAAAACTGAGGATGCAGTTGAAATGCAGTAATTAAATGAAGCTTTGCAAAATTAGGTTACCAGTAGCCAAACATGACGTGTTTAACTTTGTCAGATAATTTACATAGACATTATAGTAAGATGAGTATACTGCAAAGTACTGCAAATCATTTCTAGGGTACTAATTTGCTTCAGCCTGTTTCTGACAGGAGTTTGACTGATAATGGGTGGATTGCTTTGCCTCTCTGTTCCATTTCAAGTGGAGTAAACCAAATTTCTTTGGGACACAGGGCCATGGACCACATTTGAGCAAAAGCTGAGAGGCAATGCTGCATCGCTGTTCAGGTTTCCTGAGCAATCGAGTCCTGGAACGCTTTTGGTGCAGACAAGAAAATTGGTTCTCAGGTTGTGTAAACTTCCTTGCAGAGAGGTGAAGCTCAGAAAATGAGCTTGGCTGGAGTAGGCCTTTAATGTGATGAGGGTGACATGGCAGGTTTGAATATGCAACGTATGTAGATGGTGCACCTTTAATTCTGCTCTGGTCATTTCAGAAGCTGCTCAAGGAGACTACAAGTGGCTGGTATTGTAGCTGCCCTTCTTGGAGCCAGTTTTGGATGCAGTTTAGAAATGAGCCTCCAAACCTTGTTTCTTAGTGCCTGTATATTCAAGCTAATTTATGTGTTTGCATGTTAGTAATTAAAGTAATCCAAGGATCTATTGATGTGCTGCTGATCAATGAATCAGAAATGAGAATGAAAGCTTCCATTGCGTGATATTGACACTTATGGGGAGTTGTGCTGCCAGCCTGCCTGATTATTGCTTCTAAAGCATTTGGATGTAGGTTTCCTTATCAGATATTTTATTTGGATTATTTTAGTTAAGTTTCATAAGGCATTTTGAGGACAGAAAGATATTTATAGAAATGCTGACTTGTGTAGCTCTTTAGTGATACTTTTTATTTGTGTCTTCTTTTTCACATCTCTTTCATTTGGTGAGCATCTTACTGTCTCATGTGGGAGATCTTGGTTTAGATTTTAATCTATTGACTTACTTCTGAAATTAACAGAAAACCCACCCTCTCAAACCTCAGTTTTGGGTTTGGGTTTCTTTTGTTCCTAAATATATTCTGTCTTCCTTCTGCTTCTGGGTTTAACTGCCTTCTGTTGTCTTTATCATTGCAACTGTCTTTCTCTTTCTCATTGCTTTGCTTTTTCTTCTGCATTTTGTTTGTGGGAAGAAGTTTAAAAAATTCTCTTTTTTCCCATTTTAGGCACAACCTGATACATTTGTACAAGGCAGTGTCTGAACGGGTGTAGCACATTAATGCAAGTGGTTGTTATAGAAGCCAGTAAGAGGCACTTGGGCACTTAACATTGATTTAAGTAACAGTTATTGGATATAAGAGAAGCAAAAAAGTGGGTAGCATAGGTAACTTTACATCTGTTCAGTTGCTGGAACCCCAGGTTGAACAGCACTGGACAGACCTTTAGGCATGGCAAGCTGAGCCAATCCTGTCTGTGGTGCATGTAATCAGTGTTGTAGTCTTTAGAGCTTTTGCAGGATGTCCTGGGAAGTTAATAGCACAGTTTATCATTTCCTCTGCCAAGGAAAAGGATGTTATATGAAAACATGCAGCTTCACTTCAGGATATAATGAGATACAGAATCACAGAATAGGAGCCATTAAAGGTGATCCAACTCCCCTGCAATGGGCAGGGACGTCTTTAAACAGATCGGGTCACACAGAGCCCTGTCCAACCTGATCTTGAACGTCTCCAGGGATGGGGAGTCTCTAGTCTCTCTTGGCAATCTGAGCCAGTGTTTCACCGCTCCCATCAAACAACTTCAAGTCAGAATCTACCCTCTTTTCATTGAAAACCAATACCCCTGGTCCTATTGTTACTGTCTTTGCTAAAAATTGTCCCCATCTTTCCTATGAGCTCCCTTTCAGTACTGAAAGGCTGCAACAAGATCTCCCTGGAGCCTTCTTCAGGCAAATTACCCCATGTGCAAGTGCTGTAATTGCCAGGTGCCAGGTGGGGGCTGCGTATTCTGTCACAGTTAGTGCTGAGGTCACACTGATCTCGGGTGATAAGTAGAGTGCAGCCCTGCACTAGTTTCAGGTTAACTGATGTGTGGATCAGTAACTCCTTGATCTACAACTGTTTTGTGTTTAAGGTCACTGCCAGCAGGAACTAAAATCAGTATTGTTGGTTTTACATCAGCCTATTAATTATGCTGGTGAGGTCCATTCCAGCTTTGGGAGTGATTCAATTTTTTGAGTTGATTTATCTATTTTTGGTGAATTAGGTAACCTGAAACTGAAATTAGTGTCTACATGCAAGCTGAAAATGGAGCTGTAAACCTGCAGTCTGCAATTGAATTGACTCTGGCAGCTTGGACTGTAGTTTGCTTTTTGTTCCTCTTGGTCAAAGACTCAGGCTGAACTGAAATACTTTTATTCCATTACTAATGCAGCCATTACATTCCTTACTAGTCCAGTGCATTGCACTCATTCTGTTTCCCTGCCTGCCTTCTGGTTTCCTGTTCATTCCTTCCAAAAGCTGAGTGAACCCCTCTTGTGGATGAGTGGAATGTAGCTCACTCAAAAGACAGGCAGCAATGTATTTGGAGATAAAATAAGGATTTGACAATTCAATGGAATTTAACAAAGTTCAACAGTGGTTTGACAAGGTTTAATAAGTTTAATGCAAGGTTCATCTAATTAATTCATAGAAGAAGCATGTAAAAAAGAAGGTTGTGTTCAAATTCATTCATTTATTAGTTCCTGTAGAGTGATTCTCATGGACTGGCAATGCAGAGAGCAAGAAGCACAGTCCTGTTGAGTCACAAGGTTCTGAGTGGACTCCTCGCTTTCTAAACTCAATTTGGAGTCTAGGAGTGGCTGGATCCATTCTTAGTCTCAGGCTTGGTCAATGGTTTATATCTAATGGAATTATCCACAGTGTTTGTAATAGTACGGGGTGGATGGATTAGTCATGTTTCATAATACTAATGCAACATCCTCTGTCACCTACTGAGGATCTGTTGTGAGTAAGGAGTCTCTCCACCTTGGGTAAGGAAGGATCTCTTCGTTTCAGGTAAGGAATTTCTAACCCTGAGGGGTATCCCTGCTCAAGGGGTCACCTGGCATCCAGTTAAGCTGCAGTTCAGGCAGAGCTCACATCAGGCCCATCCTGATGACAATATTTATTGGGTGAAGTAGTTTGCTGCTGGCCAATGGTGTAGACAAGACAGATGTTTTTGTCTTAGTTTTGTTATCTCGTTCTGGACTGTGGTTATCTTGCTCTTCTGATGGTTATGAAACCACCTTTCAAAAAAATTTTCAAGACACCTCTACTCCCTTGGAGCAGGCACTTTCTAGCTTGCAAGTTTCTCCCAAGGACTTGGGGCTGGTTGCTCCTTAGTCAGCCTGAAAGTAATCTGTGAGTCAAATGTCTCCAGCACAACCCTCAGTTTGGGTGGGGATTCATTGTTTACTCTGTACCATCTCTGTACTTAAGTCAAGTGTAGGACTGTTACACAACTCCTCAGTTTTACAGACTGATTTTTACATTTCTTAACTTTTCTGACATATTTCTTTGTTCTTTGCAGAAAAGGTACAGTTTGGCTGTTGGTCCTCCCAAGAAAGTTCCCAAAGTCAAGGGTGTAGAGTCTGCAGCAGTGCAAGCATTTCTCAGACGGCAAGAAGAAGAAAAGAGAAAAAAAGGTAAAAGTACAAAATCTCTCCTATAGGAGTCTTTAAATTACTCTTTGGTATTTGCCCCCTTTTCAAAGTTCTTGCAAATACAGCTGCACATCTGTTCCTGGAATTTATGCATAGACCTGATGCTGAGGGAAAGTTAGAACTAAGTAAGGACTGGGAACATTTGCTTGCTTACCTAAGGAGTTAAAACATTAATTAGCTACATTAAGATTTGTGGCTGAAGATTGAGAAAGCAGTCATGGTGAAGAGCAAAGAACTATCTCAACTTTCATTAGCTTAACTTTGAAAAGCTTCATCTATGTGAAAAATGGAAAGAGTTGCCATTGTTGTTTCTTAATCTAGTGTATCAATACCGTGAATTTTAAAGAGTCTGAGACACAATTTCTCCACTTGTATATTTCCTTTAAATTGCCTATGGAATAAACTAGTACTGCATTGCTTTTGATAATGTTTTGTTAAAGGTAACCAAATCTGATGGACGGGATGGCCCAGGTCATTCCTCCTCTCCTGGGCGAGTCATGAATCTGTTCCTTCTCCCTGCTGCCAGGTCCAGCCAGAAGCAAGACGAAGCATGAATTCCACATGGGGCATGCTGGCACACTGTGCTGTCACAGCCCTTCACAATAGAGTAACACAGACAAGGAATGGTACCTTTATAGGCACCCAAAATATGAGTAGCTCAATCCATTTTCTAGGAGTTTTTACTGTTTCTGAATCTTTCTGTGGGAGTATTTAACCCCCATTCCTTGGTGTGTCCAGTATTTGGCGTTTTGATGTCTCATTCACCAGTTCATCCTGACTTGTCAGTAGATCACAGACACAAGATAGAGAGCACACTTATTCCGAAGACAGCTAAGCCAGAATAGAAAGGATATAGAACAGGCTGTGGAGATAAAACCCTGTGCCTATCAGACTTGTGTGATGACCAGCTGCTTGCTTATCTGTGTTCAGCTGCCTCTGTGTCTCCCCTATATCCCTCTACACACACACACTTTGGCTGATGCCTGTTCTTATCCCCGCAGTGCCCTTATTCCCTCCCCTCCCTCGACTTTAAACATTTGGTAGTAAATTCTGGATAGTCTCAAGATTCTCTTGCCCTGTCTCAGAACTCCCTCCACTATGCAGAGATCCCATAACTTTTGTACCTTTTTATACAAAGGTTCTCCATAATTTTCACAGCATCCTGGAAAGCTGCTTCCCTCAAAAAGCCTTACTGGGTTTTGTTATAGCAGCATTTCACTCAATTGCTTGCCTTTGTTGGAGCAGCTGGCACAGGTGGGTTGGCCTGTCCTGTTGGCAGACCTGGGGTCAGTTTCTCATCTATTTTGGGTAGCTATTATTCAGATATCCTTAAGGTGCTGTCCTAAGTGGTTTGTTAGTTTGGAAAATACTGAAATAAAAAGCAGTGCTTTTTAATAACTTTCTCATGGTTTTCTTCCAGCACTGGAAGAAAGAAGGAAGAAAGAGCAGCTCTTGGCGAGGCGCATTGAACTGAAACATGACAGAAAGGCAAGAGCTATGGCCTCACGAACAAAGGATAATTTTTATGGCTATAATGGTATTCCTGTTGAAGAGAAGCCTAAAAAGAGGAGGGCTTGTGAGAATGTTGCTCAGGCCCCAGAGGCCGAGTATGCAACAGAAGATGAAAGTGAGCAACTTGAATACAGTCAGACAGAATCTGAGCACGAGCAAGAAGAATATGAAGAGAAACCATCCAAAGCTGCAGTGAAACCAAAGGCACCTCCCAAAAGTGCACCAGCACCTCTGAACTTTGCAGAGCTCTTGAGGCTTGCTGAAAAGAAACAATATGAACCAGTGGAAATAAAACCAGTGAAAAAGGTAGAAGAAAGGCCCAGAACAGCAGAAGAATTGAGAGAGAGGGAGTTTTTGGGACGCAAAAACAAAAAAGTAGAAGTGCATAAGAAAAGTGAGAAGGAGATTAAGCCTACAGGGATATCCAGTTCTTCAAAAAAACTGTCTTCTCAAAAAGCATCTGTAAACACAAAACTTAATAAAAGCTCAGTAGATAAACATTCCACATCTAAAAGCAATCTGTCGCTTTCCACGGGTGGTATTGATAAGAAATCCAAAGCACCAGCATTGACTGAAAAACACCCACGGTCATCATCTTCTTCCAGACTTGATCAAATGGAAAAAAACTCACAAAATGGTTCCTTAAAAAGCTCTGCTGCTAGCAGTCATAATAAATTACCTGTCAATGGTATTAGAAAGTCTGGCTCAAGCTCTCACGTGCCACCTTCAAAACCCATAGCCAATGGGGCTCAGAGAATGCCATCTGCGAAAGAATCCAGCCTGAAAAAGTCTGCCCATGCGAAACCAGGAAAACCTGCAGCCCTTCAACCTGGAATCAACTCCAATGCAAAACGATCTGGCAGCAGCTTAGGGAAGGGAGGGCCTGGACATCCCGGGGGCGGTTCAGCAGGACCAGGGCGATCCAGCAGCAGTTCTGGCATGGGGCCCGGAAGGCCAGGGAGCGGTGTAAGCTCAGGGCCCGGGCGGTTGGGCAGCAGCTCAGCCACGGGACCCGGGCGGCCGGGAGGAGGCGGCTCCGGCGTGGGGCCGGGCAGGCCCGCGGGCAGCTCAGGCACAGCCCCCGGCCGGCCGGGCAGCAGCTCGGGCGTGGTAGGACTGAAGCGCCCGGGCGGCAGCTTGGGCACCGGGCCGGGGAGGCCGGGCAGCAGCACAAACATAGGACCAGGGCGACCGGGCAGCAGCCTGGGAACAGGACCAGGAAGGCCAGGAATCAGTCCAAGCACAGGAGCCAAGCGACCGGGCAGCGGCCTGGGATCAGGACCAGGGAGGCCGGGCGTCAGCACAAGCGCAGGACCTGCGCGACCAGGCAGCAGCCCGGGCACAGCTGTGAAACCCAAGTGTACTGTTGTGTCAGAAACCATTTCTTCTAAAAACCTTGTCACGAGACCTAGCAATGGACAGATGAATGGAATGAGACCTTTTCCAGGGCATAGACCTGTGCTTCATCCACGAGGTATGAATTTATAGAACACAGAATTTTTTCACTGTTACGGTTTAACTCTAACTGGCAACCAAGTACCATGCAGCTGCTCTCTTGTCCTGTCCCCCAGTGGAGAGAAGAATTGGAAAAAACCTAAGTGAAACTCAGATAAGAACAGTTTAATAATTGAAGCAAAATTAAATAGAGCAGCATTTAATTTATTTTATTTATTTTTACCTATGCTTGTAATTTTTATAATACAGGTGGGTGTGAAGTATCACATGAAAGAAAACGGAGCAGCCTGTGATGGATACTGGTATATGATGGATACTGGTATATGAATGCTGTTAAAAGGAAAAGAATTGAAGGATTTGCTTCCAGCATTGCTTAATAGTTGGTCTGTAAAACTTTGTAGTCTCTTAAATAACAGATGCTTGAAGGGCTGGATGAAAAAATCACTCACAGGTTTTAAATTTCAGTGTTTTGGCAGATTTATCTTATCAGTGACAAGCCATTCTAAAAATTTATTTCTGATCAGGAGCAAGAGTGTAGTGTAGTGCCTGGAAAGCCCTGAACAAAGAACAAATATCTGCTGAGTGGTTTCCTCAGGATGCCGTTGCTGATACTGATAGGTAATCTCCTCTAGCACAACTCAGAGGAAGTATTTCCTCTTGCTGAATTGCTGAGAAAAGCTGATTAACTTGAGGCAGAAGTTTTCCACCTTGAAGCCCAGAAAATGGCTATGCCCAAGGTGTAGCAAGGAGAAGTACTGTTAAATTAAAATTATGTTCATGTTATTCGTCAATGATTTTATTCTCTCCTGCTTTTAGGTCTTGGAAGACCACCTATTAGTTACAAGAGACAAATAGATGATGATGATGATGATGAATATGACTCTGAAATGGATGACTTCATTGAAGATGAAGGAGAACCTCAAGAAGAAATATCAAAACACATTCGGGAAATATTTGGCTATGACCGGAAAAGGTAACAAGAGTAACAATTCTAAGATACTGCAGAACAAGCAGTAGAATAAGTAATTATTATAAGAAGATAATAATTCATTCACTATTTTCCAATGTGCTAAAAACTGATACTTAATTTTCAGGTACAAAGATGAAAGTGATTATGCCTTACGTTACATGGAGAGCAGCTGGAGAGAGCAACAGAAAGAAGAAGCTAGGAGGTATGCATGGGTTTGAACTTGGATACAAATTGCCAAGTTTATTTGTTGCTGAAGTCAAAGGGCTAAGCTAGCAAATATCCACTCTGCTTTTTACAGCATGGGCAAATAAGCCTTACAGTTTTTTGTAAGAAAGCTTAAGTCAAAGATGGATTTCATACAGCCAGTGCTGGATACACTAAATAAGTCATGGATATTCTTATCTATCACAAACCTTGCTTGTTAAGAACCAGTAAAAAAACAAAACCAAATCATTTCCAAAAATCTTTTTCAAATTATAAATTTGAGTTGAAATTACAAATCCTTTAATTTGTCCCAAGCATTACAATATTCTGCTAGCTTGAGGTCTGGAAATTTTATTTGTTTTTATCTATACACGTGTGTTATTTATACTTCTATTTCTATAGAGGTATAAAAAGTATGCTGACAAGCTCTTATAGTCACTGATTTAAATTATGAAGATCATATTTTCATGTTGGTTTTGGCCTTTGGGCCTGCACAATTCTTATGTCATAAACTGATTCTTTGTTTTTAAATGAGTAGTGGGACAAGCTTTGTGAAAACTGTAAGGGTTTTTTATAGAAAATGTAAATATTGGAATGCATGGAGTCACCAAATTCTTTTATTCCACTGAAATTTTTATATGGTTATTCAGAAGGTGCCTTGAGCATTAGAAACTTGCATCTTTGGAGTTACAGTCAGTGTCCTTATTCCTCCTGGCTTCTGAGGAATAGCTGCGGCCCATGGAAAGCTATAGTCTGTTAAGTGGAGTTAGGAGAAATAAATGAAATTTTAAAGTGATATTGCTGTTAACCAAACTCTTTTGTTGACATCTTAGAGTGAGGTTTTGCAGACTTGAATTCCTGCCTCGCTTTTAACTCCACATGTAGCATAAAGGAAGTGGAGATAAGAAAATAAAGTTAAATTCAATTTTACTTTTCAATAGATGAGTTTCAGTAACTGCTTTTTGGGAGAAAAAAGACCTTATGTATTTATTAATTTTTTATAGAATCTTAATTTTTTGACAAGTTTTAAATATATTTTTCCCTTGAAATATTTGATTCTGATCTTATGATTTAAAAAAGTCTTGATTTCTTAAAGCTGCATTCATTCTATAATTAAAGATCTTATATGAAATTTTTCTTCAAATCAGCTGTAGTATTTTTAGCATTGCTTTTTGGGTGTGTAGAAGTAAAGCCTCAAGTGTCCTGAGTATCAGTGTAAAGGATTTAATCTTGTTTGGCAGCTTGAGACTTGGTGTTCAGGAAGACTTGGAAGAGCTGAGACGGGAAGAAGAAGAACTGAAACGCAAGAGACAGTCTAAGAAGCTGAGGACACGTTAACTGACTGATGGTGTTGAATTTGTTCATGTTTCTGCTCCCCTCTGCCTCCATACATCTCTTACTCTACTTCAGTTTCCATTTGCTTATTAGAGGGCAAAAGAATATTTAAAGGGATAAAAGTACTGAAAAGCAAGGCTTTAGTTTGACCTAAATAAGATATTTATTTTTAATACTTGCCAGGGTTGTTTTTTTTATGAAGAAATTAATGCACTAATGCATATTAAATGGAATAAAATTAATAGATGTTTCCATTTATTAAAACAGTTCAAGATGCCAGCAGAAATATTGACTAGCTATGCACTGACTTGGAACTGTGTGGGCCACGTACCAGTAAACCAATTTTGCATTCACTTGAAAGAAAGGAATAGCATTCTTGTTCCCTGATATTTCTTGAGACTTGGAGAGATTGCTCTATATCCTCCCCTGTCTCCCAACATGAGCCTCAAAGTGTTAAAATGTCATCTTCTGTACAGCAGCAGCTTGGGTGTAAATTCAGCCCCAAGCCCACAGGTGTTTAAGGCAATAAAGTGCTGCAGATCTTTTGATTTGAGGACCCGTAAAAATGATTTGAACCTCTTTATTTCTAAACAGAGAAGTGCATGTCATTTTCAAACTGTGCAATGATGGATATGGCCAAAAGATTATGTTGGCTTTTGCTGTGTCTGGAATTCCAGTGCCAGTCTAATTCAGTAGGAGAAACACACACCCTGGAAACACATTTCTAGTGTTTGTATGTAACCAGTGCTTTTGGGCTCAAGCATATGCTTGGGAATTCTCCTGCCCTGTAAATCTTCAGATTTGTTTAACAGCTTCTTCTGCTTTTACAAATTATGTTTTTTCTTGCATTAAACATCCGATGGTTAAATTATTTAAAATGTGAAGCAGTCATTTATCTAATTAGTTTTACTGTTCAGAAAGAACATCAGAATTAAGTCTTGTTAGAATTTACAGCTTTTCAGTATTAACATTGTGTTAACTAGTTAATACTTGTGATTGATTTCAGCAAGCCAAAAACTGAAAATAATTTGTTTAGCAGGAGAATTAGTTCAGTTACTTACCTTAATGCCCATATTTGCACATTATTTATAACTATGCACTTAAAGACTGTTTCAGTAACTGAATTTGTTTACAATCAGCACAGGGCTCATGTAAGCCTACAGGAGTTGCACAGAGACCTGAAGCTCAAATCTGGTGTTGCATCTACTTGGATTTCCCCAAGTTGCCCTTCAAAGCTCACCAGTGTCACTACTTGGCTTTGCCTCGAGCTCCAGAACTCCTTTGGTAGTATCTGCCTTCAGCTGCTTCAGGCCATTATGTTTTAATGGTAGAAATACTTTTGAAGTACAAAAAGGGCTTTGGGCATTGGCTGGAGGCAGGGGAAAAGGAAAAATTACCTTGTGGAAAAACAGCGAAGGAACCTTTCCTATTGGAGCTATTCTTAACAGTGCTGCTTCTAGGAAGCAGTTTAGATAGCAACCTGTAAGGAACAGTCTTGGAAGCTGCTCAAGTTTAAACATCTGATTCTTAGTGTAAGAAAAAACAGCTCAGCCTTTTTAAGATGTTTTCTGTCAATGGTGGACCATTTCACCACCTCAGTAAAACACTGATGTTAGTTACTGGTATAGATTCTATAGACTATCTCAGTATTAGCTAACATGGAGCCCATGTGAAGATACCATTGTTGCTCCTCTGTAGTTTTAACTTTCTCTATTAACTAAAAAAGAAAAAACTTTCTCAGTGTATGCACATGAGACCGTGCGAAATAGCATAACCTCACTGTCTAGAAGTGTGTTGTATTCTCTGCTGCAATGGGACCATCTCAGATTTCCTGTCGGAGATTTCCTGGTTTCTAGAATTACCCATTCAGGACAATGAACTTTGGGACCATGATCAAATTCGGGGTTTGTACTTTTTAATTCTTTTTAGCTGGAGAAAGACTCAAGGTCCATCAACCCTGACAACTGTATCACCTGTGAGCAACTTCCTGCCTGGTTGGGGAGAAAAAAGTCTCTTATGAAGCAAAAGAAATATATTAAGTCAAAATTGGTTCAGTTGGGAAAGAAATCTGCATTTCAGACAAACACAGGTTAAGTAAAAGCTGATTATTTAACCATGCAAAATCAGTTAAACTTCTTAATCTGTAAAGCACTTTGTCATTTAGATGGTGACTGGAATGTACTCTGCTAGCCTCCCTAAGACACTGTATAACTTTCTTCACACAGTGATCATTGCTTAGATTTTGTCTATTTCATATGAAAAATCATTCAAGGACACATTTGTAATTTTACAGTCAAGAAGTACTTTCTCATAATTGGCATGGGATGCTGATGGGTTTTCTCTTTTGTACAAATGTTTGGCTTTTAATGTGCTTGCATATTTGTTGCATATTTGTATGTCAGCTAGGAAGCAACTAAACTCATTTTTTAATTCCTGACCTTGTATCCAAAAACCTGTTTACTGTTTGCCAGTTTATTAGTATTCATCTAATTGACAGTATTTCAGTACTTCCGAAGTGCATCTGAATTTGAGGTGAAGAAAAACTGGAAGAATGCTTACACTGGTTTATGAGAATTGGATGTTCAGCTAATGATTTAATTGTATTTAAGGAAATTCTGGTTTGGTTTTTAGATTTTTAATTCACTGTTTGACAATGTGCCTTTTTACTAAATTGTGTCAAAAAATACTGAATGTAGGATGATAAAAAGGTTGGTTTCTGCTATCTCAGATTCTAAATCCTTAAACTTGAGAGTGTGAAATGACGTACTTTGCATAAAACCCTTCCAGGTCTGGCTTTGATTGCACAATTAAGGTAGCTACTTCTTTACTGCTAATGCTAAATCAAATGAAGGGCACTTTCTATTGATGACTACTTTTTGAAAATGTCTTGTATTTACACTTGAGCCGTATTTCACTTTACAGCGATGTCTTTTGGAGGCCAGGGTTTTGCATATCACAGGAAGCCTTAGTGTGCAACTCTGTGCTGTGCTTTAAAATAAAAATCTTTCAAGAAGTATATGAGATCTCTATGGAAATCTGGATTTATTTTTGTGTAAAGCCCAAAATATTGTCCAGGAAAACTAATTTTCTATTTTTTTTTTTTTTTGCATTTTGTAACATAAACTAGTAGCTGATACATATTTCTAGATTTAGCATATTTCTGGAGACCAAAACATGTCAGAAAGAAAATAAATATATGGAGAGACTGGTGTTTAAATTGTGATGAATGTACTTCTATTTATTTTGGTGAGTGAGTGTGACACAATATTAAAGTGTTAGTGTGTAAATAAGGCTTCTAGTTTTAGCCAATGATTTTTTTCCTTTGGGGATATCATGTGTGCACAGTGTCTTTTTACACAATGTGACAAATCAGGTGAAAAACTCGTACATAGCTTACCTGCTCTCTGGTGCTGTCAAGGAAGTGTATACTTTAGCACACACCAAATGCATATAAATTTTGCAGAGTATGTATACAATAAATTACAGGCATTAAACATTGTACTGCTATTTCTCATTGGTTTACTTTTCTAGAAGATTTATCAGAATTACTTTCTGCTGTTTCCTCTGAGCTCTCACATACAGCAGTGTATGTTCTCTGAGAATGGTTCTCATGCAGCCAGCAAGAAGGTATGTAATGGAGTCACTTGAGCCTTCAGAAGAGGTCTGAAAGTTCCTGGTGTCTCCTGCAGTTTAGGCTGTGACATAGTATGTACTTGGAGGAACATGTGTTTAGAATAGTATACCCAAGTGTGCCCATTGCCTTTACTCTTTTGCATTTGAAGCGTTCACAAGCAGCATCCTTCTTGGGTGTCCATATTCCCATGTAAGGAGTCTGAACTCCCTTGATAGCTGTCTCCTCTGGAAGGGTTTTCTGCTTTGATGGTGGAAGTAAATGACTGTTCTGGTCAGTCTGGTGCTGTGACCCACTTCCAGATGGATGAATGGATACACATCAGCAAGCCCATTTGCCTTTATGAGGAACAGCAATGCTTGCACACTCTTGGGCTTTAAAAAATATTCTTTTAAAATATTGCAAATCTGCATTTAATGTGTCCTATGAGTACCTTGTTTTGAAGGCATGAAATCTTTCCTTCTTTGGAACTACCTTACATGGAATTCCCCTGAGATTTTTTTAATGTATCTTAAAAACTGTGATGAATCAATATCAGCTATTATTTCAAGGCAAAAGTGTTCTGTTCAGGTAGAGGGTGGTTCTACATTGAGTCATTATCTTAACCCAGCCAGTAAAGCTACTTCTGGAAGCAAAAATATTTTATTCAGTTTGGGGGGAGAAAAAGTAATTATAGGTTTCCCTTGTTAGAGGATGGCTTTTAGTTGTAGTTTATTTGGAATAATATTTCAGATCCACAAGACTTAACTGCAATTTATTTATCCCATAGATAGCCTCTTCTTACCCCTGGAACTGCATATGAAAACATTTATTTTTCCATGAGCCTGGGAATCTAAAAAGCCTTTGGCACACCATGCTCTGTGGAATGAAATTAGGGATAGATGTCATTCCTGAAGTAATCAAATATGTCATGAGTTTTAGTTCTGACTTCTGTCCACAACTAATAGTTCTGTTTTTCCACACCACCCGGTGCTTAATTTGCTTTGAGGGTTCCTCTGTTTGGTTCTTCGTGGGAGTCTTGGGTTTTGCCTACATCCTTCTCCCTCCACTGGCAAATTGATGGATTTTTTTTCGTATCCTGGATGTAACTTTCCCAACATTCCTGCCTTGAGAACAGGCACATGTCTGATGCCATCTCTCATACTCTGTGTCTGAAAGCTGATGGCAATCATCAATGTAAAGAATCAAGAGTTTCAGTAGGTCTTTTGGTTGAAGGAGTTGACTTGATTCTGATTTGAAAAACACTTGAGTGTAGAGTTCCTGGTTCTGTAGTGCATGGGAATAACTGAACACATACTTGTGGACACACCGAGTACAAGAGGCTGTTTGAGTGCCTCACATGTGTTTCTCCATGTATTGAACCTTTTGTGGATTTCTTTGAGAGGTAAAGTAGCTTCCTTGAATGATGCAACTAAGGGTACATGATGTGGGTCTGTCCTCAGCTCCCTATCACAATAAGGCAATAATTCTCCCTGCCCTCTTCTTCCAGCTCTTGTGTTGTATGGATGTCTTGTGGTCCTTACACATGTCCAATACGTCAAGATTTGACCAAACAAAGAAATGTGTGTGGTAAAGCAGAGCATCTGTAGCTGATAAATAACACTGATTACGGTTATTTTTGGACAGAAGGGGCGCTTTACCTGGTTTTTGATGTGTACGGAATGTGCAGGAAGGGTTTCTGAGACCTCCACGGTGGTGCCAAATGTGACTAAATTATATGTAGACAGGCACCCGGTCCCACAAGGTCAGTGTTGAGAGTTCAGGCAGAGGGGTGTGCTGCTGTTGCCACCCTCTTCCCCAGCCAGAAGGAGGGTGTGCCAGCAAGTCCTTTATTACCCTGGCTTCTTCAGTTTATTACCCTGGCACAGTTTGCCGGCTGTGTACAAAGGGAAGGTGGCCGTGGCAGCACACAGTGCATGACGTGGCCCAGGCCTATGGGGAGCTCTGTTTACAAGCAGTGTGAGATGCTGAAGCTGGCAGGAGAATGTAAGTATTTTGTGCAAAGTCTCTTCACTGTCTTTGCAGTTGGCAATGATGGCTGATGTACTCACAGCTGCTGGCTTCAATCCAGCCTTGGTCGGTTGTGCTTTCAAAGTGATTGTTACGACATCTAAAATGGCCCCAGTGTAGATCACACACATGGGTGACTTGCTGGTTGTTCAGAACAAAGGGGAACATTGGGAGAAATAATGCTCTCAGTCACGATATTCCCAGAGCTGAAGGTGGTTTGGGTTTTGTTAGGAAGCTTGCTCCTGCCACTTCTGTTGTAGTTGATCTACATTTATTTCCCAGCCTTTGGTATCTGGGATGATCACTTGAGTATATTTTAGAAGTGCAAATTTTTCCCATAGCATTTAATATTTACAAGTAGAACTTGTAATTTCCATTCCATTACTCTTAAGTTAATTTAGACAACTCAGAGCATTGCGTGATTTTCTCCACAGGAGTAGTTTCCTGCTGTTGAGAATCCTTTCCCTTGGCTTTGCTCTAAGCTAGCATCCCTATAGATACAGGATGTTCACAGGCAGAATGAGACTAGTGTTTAGAGTATTAAAGTTTGAGGATGTAAAAAAGATGTTATTTTCCTCTTGTGTGGAGCTTAATAAAATTCCAAAGCCAAATGCTGTAAGACAAGATCCATGTCACCCCAAGACTGTCATTTTTCTTTGCCCTCTCCCTCAGCACTTGAGAAATTGCAGTCTGTTTTCTGTTTCATTAACCATCTTAACTTTTCTACCAAGTCTCAAAGAAAACATCTCAGGAAGAAGATCTGTACTGGTGGCAAAATGCTCATTTTTAATACACAGGGCGACCTTTTATGCAGTGAAGAGTTGTAATAATAAAAGAGCTGGATGTATTGCTTTGGGAGAATTTCCAAGCTTGTTTGGTAAGAGTTTATGTAAAATTCTGTGGCTTCATTTGGAAGAGTGGAAGTTCCCAGTGATGGGGGCAGAGGATCTACTAGAGGGTCTGTGGGGTAGCAAGGCTGTGTGTTAGCCTGCTAGCAAGATTGTTTCACCACCTAGAGCTTAGTTACAATACTCTGTTGATGTAATACAGAGTTATTCATTGCAAATGATGTTTAGAGAAGATTTTGAGTCAGAGGGCACAGACCTAGCTTGGAACTGAAATGGATTTGAACAGTGAGTACTAACAAATTTGAATCTGTGGTTTGGGTGCAAGCTTAGTCAAGGGTGACTTCTAAGCCTCAAATAGAAACACTACTACCAGTAGCAGTGTGTTACTGCCATGGGGATGTGGTCACTGTCCTGGTTGCTATGATTGTTTTGGTTATGTAGAAACACAGAGATTTTAAAGACGTTTCCAAACATCAAACTTACTAATAACTGTAAATATCTATCAGACTTTCACAGTTGTTTTTACTGTGAAATAATAAGAAATAAAAAATGTAGATGCTTGAGATTAAAATTTTTAAAGGAATGTTTTATTCTCAAACATTAGTCTATGCTAAGACCTTTGTGAAACAAAATTATTTTCGAATTATCTCTTAAAAGGTTCAGATAAATGTTCATGCCAATCATTCTGTGACAGTTTAATTGAAGAGGTACTGTGCTTGCTGGGCAAAAGATGCATAGCACTTGCTGGAATTTGCAATGCCAGTTCCTGAAGGGTTATCTTGTGCTACGTTCCAAACTGAACATCGAAGCTGTAACATCCTTTGTTATTACATCACACAACAATTTCAGCACAGAAGCAGAATCAGCATCATTGAACGTTACGTATGATGGAGAAGCTCAATGAAGGTTGTTGTAAACCAAATTATTTTCTGCTATGGCTGTATCAACAACCTGTGCTCTTAGTTGCTGTCTGTTTCAGACCTCGTATCAGTGAGGGAGAAAAAAATTGTATGAGCTTTCTAAAGATCTTGCTCCTTGTAAAAACGTGCTGCTGTCATGCTTGGTCTGTTCTGTTCTGTCAGTTTTCTGGTCAGTTAGGGGGATAGAACTGGCATTTGTCACCATTTACCCTGCTGAACCCACTGTTTTCCACTGAATTGGCCATCAGATTTGGATGGCCCACTTTCCAAAAGGCAGTTTTCTGGTCTCTCTGCTGTGCGGTAGGGAGGCTTAAAAAATAAGAGACTAATGTAGGGAAATAAATTCACGTCAGGTTTGTATTTACACACTTGTAATGCCATAAAGTTGCAAATCAGTTATGATGCTGTCAACACAGAGGGAAGAAATCCCCACATCCCTGTAATCTATCTCTGTGTATGGTCACAAGGATGGTGAAAGGTCTGGAGGGGAAGCTGTAGAAGGGGATGAGGTCACTTGGCTTGTTCAGCCTGAAGGAGACTGAGAGCAGACATCACCGCAGTTACAGCTTCCTCAGGAGGGGAAAGCAGGGCGGCAGACACCGATGTCGTTCTGCGGTGACCAGCGACAGGATCGAGGAAATGGCACGGCGTTGTCAGGGGAGTCTTAGGCCGGATCTCGGGAAAAGGTTCTTCCCCCAGAGGGTGTTTGGGCACTGGAACAGGCTCCCCAGGGCCGTGCTCCCAGCGCCAGCCTGACGGAGCTCAAGAAGCGTTCGGACAATGCTCTCCGGCACGTGGTGTGACTCTTGGGGTGTCCTGTGCAGGGCCGGGAGCCGGACACCACGACCCTGGTCGGTCTCTTCCAACTCAGCACAGTTTGTGATTCCATGAACAACACCTTGATTTACTGCATCCTTAAAGCTTGTTCATTCATGGATGTCCTTGACGGAGGGCTGGCTGCTGCCTCTTCATCCGATTAGATCTCCTTTCCTGCCGGTTAGGCTGGAAAGTTCACCCCACCTCCCGTCAAAGCCGAGCCCGCTGTGAGGCAACCGGGCACGCGCCGTTCCGCCGCCTGAGGCCGGGGGCGGCGCTGCCCGCGCGGGGCCCGCCGGGAAGGCGCCGCCATGGCGCAGGCGGAGGAGGCGCTGCGGCGGCAGCTGGGCAAGGTGGGGGCGCTGAGGGAGGGCGGCGCGGGCCGGGCGGGGGAGCGGGCCGGGGGCGCTGCCGGGATCCCGTGCCGTGCCGCGCCGCGCCGTGCCGTGCCTTCGCATCCCGGTGCCTGCGCTGTCCTGCTACCGCCGAGCTCTAAGTTGCACCACGCATCACTTTACCCCCTGGTTCCGCCGTGCCTCACGACTGAAACCTTACTCTTCAGAAATTGATAACTTTCTTTCTTTCTTTCTTTCTTTCTTTCTTTCTTTCTGGTGGCATTCCCCGCCTTAGCGCCTCCACTCCTTAGCAGCACAGACGCGTTGTTGTAGCAGCATCCCTCTGAGCGTTTGGATTTCCACGTGAGAAACTGAGCTGGACGTATCTAAACTTTGGGCATGCCAAATAACTTTTGAGTGCAAAATGAGGAAGGTCTGTGTCTGAGGTACCTCGTAAATCCTGCGCTCTTTAGAAGAGGACAAACTATTTGATAGGGATGCCTCGTTTTGTGTTACGAATAGGAGGAGGCCAGCGGGGGAATGATGACTTTGGTTTCGCAACCATATGTATCAATGCCTCCAAAAAAAGGTCATAAGTTGTGCAGGCATTCATAATTAGGGAACATTGGAATTTCTTTTTTTTTTTTTTCTTTTTTCCTATTTCTACATGACTTTGCAGAATCCAGCGCTGGGGAGAAGCTGACTAAAAGGTGTCTCTTGTCAGCAGCTCTGTGTTTTCGTGTAGACAGTAGAAAATAACTGTGCCATGCCCTTAGCTGTCGCATTGCTGCCAGGGTGACAGACTGAAGAGAAATTCGATTTTAGCTACTGTTTTGCAGCAATTATTCCAGGGCAGCGAGCAGCTCTTTAAGCCGCTGTCAGGCAGCAGTTTTGTTTGCTTAGGCAAAGGTTCCAGAAAAAACAGCACCAGGTCTCCTAAATAAGAAGCAGAGGCTCTAATCTAGGAAGTGGAAAATATTCCTTGTAACTTTGGGATGTGGGAAGATGCAAATCTCTTGGAAGTTCAGGTATTGGAATGGCTGGGGACAGTCTCAATGAAAGCAGTGATTCATTTTCCCAGCTCTCAAGGACAGCTTAAAAATGACAAAAAAAAATCCCAGAAGCAAATTACTTACACATTTGACATGTTTGTGGAAAGCAACATCTAAAATGTGTGCAGGTGGATCTGAGTTTACCTGTGTCAGTAAGAAAATAACCTCCTTTTTTCCAAGAGGTACATATTTTTAGATTCTTTTTAATGTGTGTAGAGGAGACTAAATTTTTCCAAACTTCTGTTGACACAGCTGTAAAGGAGAAGAAATGGTATATAGTGATGTTCAGAATTTCAGAACTCTTATGTAGCAACAGCAGACCTGTTGCTTCAAATCTTTTTTGTAGTCAATTCTTTTTGATAATTCATTTCACATCAAAACTATTTATATTACTAAAAGTAATTAATACCTTTCCCTCCTTGTGTTTCTGCCTTCTCTAGTGTCCTTTTCCCTATCTCTCATATAAAGCCTTTGAAGTGAAACTTTTTTTTCCTTATTGTTTTCTCCCCCTTCCCAGTATAAGTTTAGAGACCTGACCATAGAAGAGCTGAAGAATGTCAGCAAGACCTACCCCAACTTCACCTTCTCCATGAACACATACAGTAAGGAGTGATACAGTTACTCTGAACTATTTGTGGGGATTCTTCCTTGCCATCAATGCAGACTGTATAACAGAATGTATTTCTGTTGTGTTCCTGTCTTTGTGTTGACTTGCAGTAAAATTTCTCATGCCACGTTACTGTTCCTGAATGCTCTTCCAGGGATGAATACATATAAAAACCTCAACAACTCGTTTATTTCATCTTACTCCAACTAGTCAGTAATTATAGAAGACTGATGCTTTAAATTCTTTATATGCAACACCATTTTCCCCATATTTCATTATTGTATTGAAAGTATTTTGAAAGTATCTTTAGCTTATAGAGTGTGACTTCCAGAATCCCTCAGCCTGACTGGAAATTCCCACAACATCAGAATTACTCAGGACAAGGGGTTTTCAGACTAATGATGTGCTTAATTGTACCAATGCAATTTTTGTTAAAATTTCATTAAGGGGATATTTTAAAATGTGGAGGGGGATCTTATTAATATTCCAGGCTTGGTTCTTCCAGGAGGAGTGTATTTGATTTCTAAAGAAAAATCACTGTTGTATATTTTTAGTTGTGGTTGGGATTGCTTTGAAAGCAGTTGGTTTGGTTTTTCTTAATTGCATTTTTAATTTCAGCCTTCAAGGATGGATCCCAGAAGGACCTCCTGAATTTTAGTGGTACTGTTCCAGTGAAATACGGTAAGATAAGTCAAATGTAACTTTCTTGCCACTTATGATTCTAAATGTAAAATGTGTTGGATGTTGCCTCTTAACAGTTCACTGTGCAGTGTCTTCAAAGGGGACAAGAAAATACTTTGTTTGAATTGGCAGAAGTCACTTCTGCTGCACAAACAAGTGGACAGATGCTGAAATGAAGTGCTTTTAATTAAGTAAATTAAGTAAGTTAAGCATTTAAAAAATGGTGTCGTTTGAGACCGTGTTGGCAAACACTTTGGAGCTACTGTGAACTCTCTGAGACCTGCACTTGTACAGACAGTTTCCAAAAATAACTTGTAGGCAATTTTTTATTTTCAACTTAAAGCCTTTGAAGTCTGATGCAAAGCTCTTTATGGATGCTTTTTTGCACTAGGTGTTAAGTCATTAAATAAGTATATAATATATATATATATATATATATATATATACACACACATACCTCTGAAACCTTTCTTTGCTGGGAAAAGGTTGGCTGAGAGATGCCCCTGGGAAGCAAAACTGCAGAGCATTATATTAAGAAAGGCACAATCAGCCGCACTTCAAGTTGATCTGGTTTTATTAACTAGCCTAAGTAACATAAATATTTTCCACTGTGGATCTGCAAGTGATCTGTCAGGCTTTTTTTCCTTTGTTATAACAAAGTGTGAGTCACATCACACACAGCTGGTCTTTAGTGCCTCTTCTCAGTGCAGAAGTTAGTAATGGCTTTTATTTTGTGTTGAACAGGGAATTCCTATAACATCCCAGTTTGCCTGTGGATCCTGGATTCCCATCCCTTTGCTCCCCCCATTTGTTTCCTGAAGCCGACGGCGAACATGGGCATTGCCGTGGGGAAACACGTGGATGCACGGGGCAGGATTTATCTGCCCTACCTGCAGAACTGGAGCCATGTAAGAGCTGGAGTGGCTGATGGGAGGGAAGCATTTGGGAATACTCTATCATGTGGAGCTTTCCAGCCGTCTGAGGCTTGTAAAGGCTGTTGGGAGCAGTTTTAAGGAAAAAAGGGACTGATTCTTCACAAAGCAATGTAAACCTCACAATACTTTGTTGCATTGAAAAGTAAGACCAGTTGAGTATCCCTCAGGGAAGTTCAGTGGAAGTTTCTGCCTTTTGGGTATGTCTCTTTTGGCAGAACTCTGAAGCAGCACAGAGATTCAAAAGTCAATGCTGTTGCTAAGTAATTCTATGCACTATGTTAAATTACTCACTTAAATATGACTGCTAGGCCAGTAAAAGTTATTTAATGAATGCCAGCTTTTTGAAATGAATGGGCTCTATTTTACATTATTGATACAGAAATTCCTAAGGGAACTTCTGCTGACTTCACAGTGTGTTTTGCCTGGAGGAGGACTGAATTGCCGGAGCTCTGGACAGTTGAACTCATCTAAGAAGACTGAACTAACTTCTCTTTAGCTAGGATTTGTCCCTTTTGTAATACTGGATGTGGCCATATCAAAGGCTTCCAAATATTCATGGGTGCCATCAAAAACTACTAGCAGTGGTAATTTCAATTTTAGAAATCCTTTTGTTAAATTCCTTTTAATTCATGCTCCTGTTTGGAAAGTATCTCCTCAAAGTGATGCTTTCCTCTCCCTTAGGTGTTTGTGTAAATGTTAAGAGTGTCAGTATTTATAATTTGATTAAATTTTGTATGGCTCTGGCAGTTCACAACTGATGCCACTATATGATAGATGTTCAGCTGTTTTGTCTTGTGTTTGTCTGCTGGTTTTCAGCCTAAATCAACTCTCATTGGATTAATCAAGGAAATGATTGCAAAGTTTGAGGAAGAGCTCCCTTTGTACTCACTGTCATCTTCTGATGCAGCCAGGCAATCAGAACTTCTCTCCTATATTGCAAAGATTACTGAAGGTGGGGATGTTTTCTTGGACTCATTTCTAGCGTTCTTATAAAAGACACTCACTTATTGTCATTACTTGATGTCACAAAGAAACCTACATGGTTTATAATGGTTTATAATTTACAAATTCTATGGCCATGGTCTGTATGCACACCTGTAACAGCAGCAAAGGAAGTGCTGTTTTTGTGGTGTTAATGTTTAGCTTCTTGCTGTTGTCATGCTCATCTGTTTCTACTTAGTGAAAAAACCATTCCTGTCTAGAGAGGAACATTGGTTTTACACCTTGCAAGTTGTGATGGATTTGCTGTGGGCAGTCTTGACTGCTGTTTTGAAAAAGTCCATGTAACTTGATTTAACTCTGGCACAACCATGATCCTTTATGAAGCAGCAATACCGGTATTGATAGAGTGTCGACCAGCAGCCAAGTTTGTGGTTTTCTTTTAATTGCAGGAGAGACTGACATGAAATCAAGGAGTAAAACTGGAGGCAGAAATGATGGATGTTTTAACAAAATTACTGTTGTTGGAGCTGGAGATCTTGGCATTGCATGTGTCCTAGCAATTGCAGCAAAGGTACATAATTATTAAAAATAGCAAGAGGCCTGTAAGAGAGAGGATTCCAATGTAGTTCTTAATATCTGACACTAAAGAATACCTCATCAGTTTTAACTGTCACTGCTGAGGTCATTTGTCTCTTCAGTTAACTTACAGACACACAGAGGTGTTGGTTTTCTGCTCTGATTCCTCAGTCAGCTTTTTTCAATCAAAGGGTTGAATATTGAATTCACTTACTTTAAAAATCCCTAAAGGATTCTTGTCTCAGCAGTAGCCTCTTACAGCTGGGATCTCCTAGTTCCCTGGAAAAGGATAGTCTGTAGATGGGCTGTACTTCATCACAGCTGTATGTCAGACACAGCAATGATGTCAACATTTCTGACTTCCCAGAGATAGCTTTGTAAGTTCTTTTGTTGGTTTTGTAATGTGGTTTTTTTTCAGTTAGACTTCCAAAACTAAGTCCTTTTCCTTGTGATTTGGCTGTAATTTTGACCAGTAATTTTGCTTGATTTGTACACAGCACAGCAAGCAATGAAATGGGAGGAATTTTGGTTTTTATTGCTAACTCCTACAAGAACAAGTTTTGTTTTGTTTCATTATTGATCTGTATTATTTTTATTCATATAGGATGTTGCAGACAAGGTGGTTCTTTTGGATCTTTCTGAAGGTGCAGCAAAAGGAGGGGCCATGGATTTGGAGATTTTTGCTGTGCCAAATGTGGAGATCAGCAAAGGTATGAGCTGTTGTTTCTGGAACAGAGTGGGTGCTGTACTGTGTGTGCTTGTGCTCATTTTAACAAGAGCAGGACACCTGGGGAGATAGTGGCACACGGGCTGTCCTTTTTTAAAAGTCTGTACTTGCAGGTAAGAGGATAATGCTGAAACTGGACTCATGCAGAAATACAGAGAAGCCAAACTAGAACTTCTGTGTCATGGGCAGAGAGAGGGAGGGAAGGGGGAAAATACTTGCACAGGAATTAGTGAAGGCTGTGAAAGCATTGTTCAGATGGCTGACAAATAAAGGTGTGTTTCCAAGTGCTGCTTTCCTAGCTTGGTGTTCATTAAGCATGCACATGGCCAATTGTGAGTCCTTAATCTCTATCACTGCATACTCAAACAATGAGTTCTTAATAACCTTGTCCTCAGTCAGCTGTGAGCATACAATTCAACAGAGTCAATGCCATGTCTCTGTAATTAGTGATCACTTCAAGCCTTTGATGGTCTTTGATGGTTGCAGAGGTTGAGGCCATGCAGCTCAGAAGTTTTTCCACAGGGAAAGCTGGAACTGAATTGAGTAACATTCTTCCTTGCTTATGTGTCATGTTTCCATGTCCTTGTACCCTTTGCAAGATGAAATGAGGGGTTTTCTTGTGCTTCTCTTTGAATTTATCTTATTTTGGGGACAGGAACTTCTTCTGGTTCCACCAGGCATCGTTGTGGCTTATTCTGCGCCTGGCATTGCCTGCTCTACATTCTCTGATCTTATCTGGCAGGTTTCACTGCTAGCACACCTTTTTTCCTGAACCCTGGTTGTGCAACTGTCCCACCAATCTGTTTGTGCCTCTGTGTTTGTGCCTGTTGTATGTCTGCCTTTAGCTGTAGTACAAGAAGCTTGGTAGTGTTACAGTACTACAAAATGTTTGTATGCTGTCACCTGCTATTTTAGTGTGTTTATATCTAAGTTTGGGGCAAGCTGGTATTAATTATTTCCTGCTTAGTATGGTTTTGTCAGTGCGTTAGACCTTTGCTTTGGCTTCAGCTGGTTCCAAAAGTGATGCAACAGGAGAATCACCTGGTTTCTCTGTCCAGGCTGATCACCTGTGTGGCACTCAGATACCCAGAGAGACCTGCTCAAGGCACCTTTGACTCACAAATTCCTGCAGCAAGCGTGGTTGTGTGTTTCTTTGGGCTAATAAATACAATTTGTCTTTATTTGAGTTAATGAATAGACTTTTGGAGTGCTTTTCATGGTTGTCTACATGCCCTTAAGATACAAGATCAAAAATTATAGAAGAAGCCTCAGATAAAGGAGGAAAAGTCTTTCCCCTTCTTTAACAGTTGGAATAAAAGTTAAGGAGCCTTTTCATGGATTTTTTTTTCCTTTTTTGCCAAGAAAACTTGGAAAAGTTTATCTGTCAAAGCTGTCCAGATGACATCTGATATCTGCTCTGTAACCTTGGACAAATTGTAATCTGCCTTTTGTGTTTGGCACCTATAAAACAGGAAAGTGGTGCTGTGGGAGAGCTGTGTTCTACAGGTGCTGTGGAAATGGCCCAAATTCCACACTGGGGGATATGAGAGGGACAGGAGGCAAAGAATTGCTGGATGCTGTAGTTCAGCTTTTAGAACAGCTCTTGGTTTTGCATCCAAAACTGGGTGGAATGACATAAATTTCAAAACATATTTTCTTTTTATTTTCAGATTTTTCTGCTTCAGCTGATTCCAAAGTTGTGGTGCTTACAGTTAATTCTCTGGGCAATGCCCAGACTTACCTCGATGTCATACAAAGCAATGTGGATTTGTTCAGAGGAATTATTCCAGCAGTATCCCACTACAGTCAGAATGCTGTTCTCCTTGTTGCTTCTCATCCAGGTATGCTGGGACTCTGCAAAATGTTCTGTCCCTCACTTGGCTTTTTCTCTGACCTGTTTTAAAAATATGTTACTGCTGAATACACCTGGTTAGTCAAAAATTCTTGCTACTCTGAAAGATGTTTTCCTTTTCAGCTTTCAGAGCAGGAGACTGTCTTTGAGGGTTTTTTCTTTACTGTTACCAAGACAAAAGAAAATAGTGTACTTTGTTTTGTGTAACAGGTATGTATTTCTGTATGTTTCTGTGCTTAGTTTCAACCTGTGTCTACATCCTTACCATCCATTGGCTGTTGTCCTGTCAGTTGTGAGTTTTATGTGCCCATTTCTCCTGTGCAGGAAGGATAGATCCCAGTGTGTTGTGTGCCATAGGATCACACTTACAGGCTACTCATATGCAAAGTACAGCAATAGTAGTAAATATTGCAGGTAGATTTTGGTGGAAGGTTTAAATTTCCCGGTCAGGGATACTGTGAACTGAGACAAAGCAAACTCATTACTTAAGAAAGGGAAAGACGTGTGAGCCTCTATCCTGTAACGCATTGAAGACAGCTCTTCTTACTCTTTTACCATTATTCTTATTTTTTCACTTCTTCCCCACCTGACTTTATGTTTTAGGTTGAAATAAACTACCAATATGTTCTTACCTGCTTATGCCTTTTCTAAAGTAAAGAAGTCCGGAGTTTTTCATAATGATGATTCATAATTTGCAGTTGGGTTGAATTTTGAGTAGTCCTTCATTGGCAACTATGTTTTTTCTTTGACATTTAGTTGAAGTGATGACATTTGTGTCCTGGAAGCTGAGCTCATTTCCCAAAAGCAGAGTAATTGGAGTAGGTGCCAACCTCGATTCAGAGAGACTTCAGTACATGCTGACCAACCTTTTGAAAGCAGAGGTGCTGGCAAAAGATGCCTGGGTTGTTGGTGAGCAAGGGGAAGATAAAGGTAAAGTGATGCTTTATTATGACTGTGAGCATGTAATGTCCTGGCAGTGCCTAAGTAACTGAATAATGGAAGAATAATTGAGAAAAGTAATAAGAAGAGTTGTAAATTTTCAGAATAATGGCTTTAAGTAATGCAGGTTTGGGGTACCAAAGTCTGTAGACCTGAAGTAGTAGCAAAAGTATTTGGCATTTGTCACAGGAAGAAAAAAACAACAAAATAAACCACAACCGCAAATGCTTGTTGTTGTTTCTGTTTAGTACCATCATGGACCAGCTGTAATGTAGTTGCAAATCAAACAGAAGCAATGGCTGCTCATAACTCAAGGGAACAGGTGGCTAACAGGTAGTACCATTATAACCTTTTTTTTTTCTTCATGTTTAGGCACTTGATGTTTACATGTTCTTCAGCTCTTGATGAAGTGGGGGAAGCTTGCTCTAAAATGTTCATACATTGAATTTATAGGAAACTGTAGGTCAAGTTGTCATTCACTTTTATGGATGTGTATATGGGCACCGTTCTTCTGAAATTCTTACTAATGTTGTGGCAATGTGAGGAGACACCACAATATACAGCAGAATATCAGAGCTGTTTGATTGTGTATTTAAAACAAAGACTAGACAAACCTTCTGGCCCGCTCCCCACTCTGCTCAGAGCTTGTGTTGGAAGCATTTCCTTCAAAGTAAAGCACCAGTTTGAATTTAACTGATTTAATTATCAGTTACACCTCTTGACAGAAAAGAGAATTGTCACAAGTTTAGAGAAAAAATATTGTTAAATTCTTTTCAGCAATTCTTTATTCCACTCTGTTGTTTCTTAAAACAGAGAATCATATTTTTATAGTATACTTTACCTGTTAAGGTACCCTTAAACCTGTATTTTGGGTTTTACATAAAAACCAAAATAAGAATGATTACAATCTAAACATCACGTTTTTCCCCTTTCCCTGGTTTATGTATAGAGCTATGGAAGTCCTAAAGGGAAAAGGTCAGAGATCTTGGTCTGTTGCGCTCTCAGTTGCTGATTTGGCTGACAGCATTGTGAAAGATAAAAGAAAGGTTCATTCTGTATCCACTCTGGCAAAGGTAAATGTGTTATCAATACCTTTTGGTTGGCACTCTCATTATATTATCTATACTGCATATGACCATTTATTTTAGCAGCAAAGACATGTCAGTGTTCTGAAGTAGTGCTACTGCCATTTCTTTCTTCCAGCAACAGCTCTCAATTCCAGTCCAAAAATGAGCAAAAATCACTTACTGTTTAATCTGAAACCAATATTAAAAGTGGATTATTCTCCTAAAAATGCAAATCCAGAGAGAAAGTACATTAAAGGTCTTTGCCCAGAACCCCTGCAATAGCTGGATTTGGCAAATGAAATGTGTGTTGTAGTTCCAGAGTGTTCAGTATTGAATATAGATTTTTTTAGGGGCCAAAAGAATTTTGTATCTTTTCTGAAAGTATAAAATGCATTTTCTGCCAGTATTTTATTTGATTAAGTTTGAAACAGCTGATTTTTACTCCTTAGTTCTTTCCTTAAGAGGAGAAGATTATGAAGCAATAATTAACTTAAAATTGTAGACTGAATTTTGTTTGAAGTTTCTCCAAAGAGGCTTCACTAAAGCATTAGGTTGTTCCATGTGATGAGAGAACCCATCTAGAAACATTTGTCACTTCAATTTAGACCCTTCAGAAGGACAATTTGCACATCCCTGTGCAGGGAAGTTGAGCTGGCTGCTTATTTTATTGAGTATCAGGACATACCTAATTAAATCATTATGTTCCAAGTGAAGTTTTTAATCATTCCTGAACTAAATATAGATACAGAAGAATGACAATTCTCTTAAAGTATCTACAGAATGTAAAATTTCCCAGATTCCAAAAATAAACACAATCTATGGTATAAATGTGAATTATAGGGATATAAGTTTGATGAATTCTTTTGCACAATCTGTATGGGATTTGAAAAATTTCCCCCCAGTTCTTAGGCTGCATTATTTAATTTCTTTTGTTCAATCCTAAAAGAACTAATGATACTGTACTATGGAGTGTCCCTGCTTGTTGTAGCTAAGAAATGGTGTTTAGTGGTATAAACTTTGTCTGCATGACAGAGATCTGTCTGTCTATCTTGGAAAAATTCCCCATGTTGTTAGTGTTGAAACACATCATCACAGAATGATTATGTGCAGGTGCTTTTATTGAAGAACTCTGAGAATCAGGGGTACAGGGTACTGACCCAAATCTGACTCCCACATGGAGTTGAGATGATGGACATGTTTTTATACCCTTTGGTTACATAACTATATATATAAATTATTAAACCCATATTGTTCTATTGTATACATTGATCTTACCGAAGCAGGAATTCATGTAGTTTTCATCAGGCCCCCCCCAACATCGTTTCTCATGATTCTTGTTATGATTAAACAATGATGATATTCAATTACCAAACAATCACTGCATTTAACAATCATATCATTTATCAGATGATGATGATGCAGGTGCAGTTTCACATGGTCTAGTAAAGACAAAGCCTAACCTCCCTTCCCAGGGCCTACCCAGGCCCAACCTTTCTTTCCACCCCCCCGAATCTATTGTCTACAATTCCCATGATTTTAGAAACATTTTAACCCTGTGCTGCCAACGTGTGGCATGGTTCACAAATTTTTACCTACACAGTAATATTTTACAGTTTCTATACAGTAACCCCCACTGCACAGTATCTAAATAAATAGAATTTGACCTATCTAAACATGCCATATGTTGAAATATCCTTGTTTAATTAAAATAATTGGGTCATTTTGTGTAGTTGCAGCAGAAATAAGTAACTGTGTGTGTGACTACGTTCTTTGTGTGTTGTTTCAGGGGTGTTGCAATATAAACAGTGAAGTATTCTTAAGTCTCCCATGTATTCTTGGAACCAGTGGAGTGATTGAAATGGTCAGACTGGAGGAAGACCCATTGGTACAAGAGAAGCTGCAAAGCAGCGCAGGCTCAATTCATGACCTTCAGCAGCAGCTGAAACTGTAAGGAAGCACAAGGGAAGCCTCTGTGTCTGCTCACTGAAGCTGGAGATCTGCAAGGCAGAAGAGGTTGCTTCATATAGATGGATTTCTGTAGAAAACAGGAAGCTTTGTTACTTTACTTTCCAAAAGTGCTTTCTCAGTTTAGGTTTAAATAATTTCATACCGCACTGGACAGCAGATTTTTCTTTGTAAAAGCGCACTTTTGGTGGCCAAAATGAGGCGGGTAACACGCAAGAATGTTCTACCTAAATTCACGCGGCA
Source organism: Chamaea fasciata (assembly GCF_029207755.1). Classification (NCBI taxonomy): domain Eukaryota; kingdom Metazoa; phylum Chordata; class Aves; order Passeriformes; family Sylviidae; genus Chamaea; species Chamaea fasciata. Next base: position 14,416,742 of record NW_027094092.1, on the reverse strand, counting down.
CTTGCCTGTGTTTTTTGGCTGCCAGTTACAGCCTGGTTCTTGGGTTACTCTGAGCTCTCTCTGCACCTCTTCAGGAGGCAGTGCTATTGAGGGGCTTACCTGTTGCATTGTGCTACTGGGTGTCCCTGAGAGCAGTCTGCACCTCTGGGGCCAGAGCACTCTGCTAATAAAGAGCTGACCATAAAGGCCAGGAGGCAGGGAAAACCGAGCCCTGTTCAGTGTCTGCATCGTGGGCACAGCCTCGAATATAGACCAGGGACGAGAGCCAAAAATGGGCCACGGATCCAGGGTTATATAGCAGATAAAAGGGGTGTTTCTGAGGGTCAGGGTCCAATAGGGAAAGGGAAACATGGTTAACAGGGGTGGCTAGGAACTGGGGGGACTAATGGGATCACAGGGGTGGGACACTGAGGCAAAATTAACCCAACGGGAAGGAAGGAATTAACCTTCAAGGGAAGGAAGAACATTCTGGCAGGTGTGCACATATGGTAACAGGGTGACATAAACTTAATGAACCAATGAAACCTAAGAAATATTAACATGTGTCTGCAAAGGCCCACGGGAGGAAAGTTTTTCTCACCATGACCTAAAAGGGTGTCTTTCCCCATTTGGCTCAGTCCCTCCAGGGTTGAGGCATAGCTACCTGGGGGATAAGCCCCTGGGCCTTCACACTTACCCAGCTTTACAGAAGCTCCAGCATGCAGAGCCCACTTGAACCCTTCCTCATGGCTTTTAAATGCTGTATCTGAGGCTTGTGTAGGGAACAGTCACTCCAGCCCCTCAGGCACTGGTGATGCAATCCCATAGTGCCATCTTCCAAGGCTGTAGATGCTCTCATGTCTACGGACTCCTGGTATTTTGCTATTTACTGAGGGGGGCATGATGTTCACAGTATCCTTCAAACCTGAACTATTGGCTCTGGATTTCTGTTCACACTTAATGATGTCTGAAATATTCCAGTCATGACTTGCTTGCTTTTATTTTGTGAGGACATTCAGAACACTGAAGCATCTGCTCATTATACATGTGGAGCACTGGAACAGGGGCTCTTCCTTGAATGGGAGGGGCAGGGCTTGGGCTTCAAATAAAAGATAAAACCCAGCAGTTAAATAGCGCAGGAGTATCTGCACATTGAGACCTCAATCCATCAGCCCCAGGAGAAGGCAACAGAACATGTAACCCTCCTCCCTGGAGGCCGAGGATGTGATCAAAAAGCAGGATGTGGATTTGTAGGTAAAAACCAGGCGGTTTTGAGATCAATGGGGGTTTTTTGGGTTCTAACCTCTTGATTTACCACTGGTAAAAGACTCTCTTCCTCCTGATTATACCTTAGCATCACATGGTAGGAACAGGGGACTTGGACTCCACTCCTGCTGTGTGCAGCTTAGGAATGTCATCCCACGTTTACACTTTGAGGGGTGGCCGGTTAAATATTGTTGGAGATTTGTTCTAAGCAAAAGTAGGATCTGTGGCAGAGCAAAAGATCTGATCCTTTGTGCCTTCCAGTTACATCTCACAAAGAGCCAGACATGCAGGGAGTTCTGAGTGTATACTGATCTCAGAACTGGATTAAAAACAGAAAGAAGAAACCTTTGGTAATTCAGACCTTTGTTTTTATGGAATACCCGGATTTCTTTCACTGTAGTGGTAAGTGATGGGGCAAAATTAGTGGTGGCTGCAGGTAACCAACTTTGCTGCTATATTTTTGAAAAGCTTCACTTTGGGGTTTGTGGTTTGTTGTTTTTTTTTCACTTACTTTGGAAAAAAAATGAATTTAAGGTTTTACACTGTTTTTCACGGTGCTGTTTCTCATCTGTTGAGCGTTTATTTTCATGCGAATAGTCAAGCTGTTATCTTTGTAATAATTTCGATCTTTAAATGCCGCCGGCTCTTAGAGGTGTGTTTTGTGGATTAATCTCATGCTGCGTTTGTGTCGTATTCCGTGAACAATCACCAAAGGGCCGCGGCTCCAGCGGGGCGGTGAGGTGCCAGCGCGGTCCCTGGCTCCGGGGCCGCTCCCGGCGCTGCGCTGCCGCCCTTCGGGCCCCGGGGCCGCCCTTCGGGCCCCGGGGCCGCCCGGTGCCCGCCCCGTGACGCGCGGGAGCGGCGCCGCCGCCGGAAGCGGGCGCGCGGCCGCTTCCTGTGTTTATGTAGGGCCGGGCCGGCGGCACCGGGGCAGCGGCGGCACCGACACCGGCAGCGAGCGGCGGCCGCCATGGCCGTGTCCGAGAGCCAGCTCAAGAAGATGCTCACCAAGGTACGCGCTCGGCCGGCGGGGCGCAGCGCCGGGAGGCTCCGGGGAGTTGGGTCGGGAAGGGAGGAAGGGCGCAGGCAGCCTAAAATGGTCGTGCCGAGCTGCGGGGCTGGGCTGGGACGGTGCCAGGCACCGGCGGGGCCGCGGGGACCGCACGGCGCTTGTGCTCCCCGGTTACAGCGGGGGGAAGGCGAGCTCAGCATCACCGACCGGGCTGGGGTGGGGTTGGTTTGGTTCCTGCCCCTGTGTAAGGAAACGGGGAGATCTCTTGGAAGGCGAATCATTAACCACTGAATCATGCAGAGCCACGCGTGCCACGCTTCACCCAAGTGCAGACGGCTTTGTCCAGCAGCTTGGAATGGAGACCCCTAAGGCTGACACTTAGAGGGAGCTGCGGGTTTGTTGGGGGTGATTTTGGAATTTTTTTGGCAGCATTGAATCGTATGTGTAGCGTTTTGAAATGAAGTACAATAGTTGAGAATCCGATCGGAACCAAAGGCACGTTCACCTGCATGGAGTCACAAGCAGATTTTCCTATCAGCTTGAAAATGCATATTGAATGCTTAGTGTCAGCAAATTACATCGTACATGTATTTGTATACACCTCTCTTTGCTAAATTAATTATTGCAGTGCCATAGAAGATACAGAATTTAAGGTAATCCAGTGTCGTTGTTCCCCCACACTTGCTCATTTTATACTGCCGTCTGACTTGCTGTAGGTGATGAAAAATGAAGATGCTGTTTCACTATGTTTATTTTTCAAAAATAGTTACACTTTCTGTTCTAGAGAGGGACGTTCAGTGATATTTCCCATAGGGAATAGTTCAGTGTATGAGATAACAAAAGCTTGAGCTTAGTTTGGGGGAATATAAGCACTTGATTTAACTTCAGGTATTTACCTGCTGTCAGATCTTGAAAAGCTTCATCTTTCTGTGATCTGTTTCCTTGTATGTAAAATGAGGGGGAAACCATTTGCAATCTGATAATGGAGGAGGGAAAAAGCATAGAAATTAAGGATTCAAATTAATTAGTTACTTTAGTAGAAATCACCAGGATCATATATTTTCTGAAGAGAGATTGGCATTTCTTGGAAATCAGTCCAAGTACAGAAATTAACAGTTGAAATTAACATTTAATTTCACTTGTGGCAGTAGCTGGAATCATGCAGCTGTCTCTCTACTAAGTAATCACCGCTTAGTGTTAAAACAGTTTGCGAGAATATTATCTTTTTGTTTTAATGGAGATATAAAAATGCTTGCTTAATGTTCAGGTCTTGTGCCCGATTTTTGAAAGCACCTCCAATAACCAAATTTATGGTTTATCAGCCCCACTGTATACCAGATTCACAGTGTGCCTGCTGAGCAGGCGGGCATTGTTTTATCAATTCCTGACTCAACTGACTTGAGATTCTTGTGCTAAAAGTGGAAGTAAAGCCTGACTCTGCTTTACTGTGAGGGTGGTGAGGCACTGGCACGAGAAGCTATGAATGCTCCATCCCTGGCAGTGTGCAAGGCCAGGCTGGTTGGGGCTCTGAGCAACCTGGGATAGGAGAAGGTGTCCCTGCCTTGGGCTTGGAACAAGATGATCTTTCAGGTGGCTTCCAACCCAGCCATGCTGTGGTCCTTGTGCTTTTTAGTAGCTTCTGTTAGCAGAATCCACTTCTCTTCTTAGTAGTGTTTATCCCAAACTTGTTGAAGCTCTGTCCTGGACCATAAGGTTTGTTCCTATGAAAAGGACCTTCCTTTTAAAAGTAGCTGGTGATCAGCTGTCATTTGTCCTGTAGTGACACATGCAGTGGTGTGGGTATGTGCTGCCAGTCTCTGGGTGGTGTACATGAAAATTCTTCCATGTCCCAGCAATGCCTGTTCCTGCTTCTGCCAGGTGTTGGGGAGGGAGGGAGGATTGTATAATTGTTAACAAAGTTGTCTCTCTGTCAAGCCTCTGCTGCACACTCCCAATCCTGCACCCAATTTACAAAGGAGGCTGAGATGCTTTTCTGCAGCCCTCCCACCAAAACAGCACCCAGGGGCTGATTGACCTCTGTGCTGGTGCTTCCCTGTGCACGCAGGAATCCCTCCTGGAGGGGCTGCAGTCTGTGCCACAGAACAGCATTTTGCAGACAGACCATGTGGCTGTTTTGTCCTTGGTCATTTGAGGACGATCAGTCACAGCATCACCCGAGGTGCTCGTGCTTACTGTGGGCTGAGGTGGTGTGGTGGGTTCATCCCTGCTCAGTAAATCCAAGTTGTCATGCCCAGGAGGGGCATCCTTGTCAATCTCTGGAGGTGACAGGAAGAAAAGTTAATTTCTAAGCTTCACAACTCATAAGTGTTTGTCGGAGCCAAGGTGACCTTTAGCTGTGGCACCTCAGTTTGCTCTTGGATAATGTCTGGATGAATTTGTTCAGATGTTGTTAACATTTGTGTGCTTAGGATGTCAGACATTGCTTTGTGCTGGGCCCTTTGTCTTCCTACCCTGGTTCAATGAAAGGTTGCTGTCTGTGTTCCTTAGGACATCTGAAGATTGTGATTTTTTAAAATCATATTAGAATCAAAAAAATTCTCAAGGGACCACATTGCTGGCTTTTCTTTTCAATTGTAATTGTCAGGAGGAATGATCACAAGGCTAAAAAGCTGCACTGTGTGGTGAACCAGCTCTCTGTTGCCCAGGAGCTTCTTTGCTGTCTGTGGGTTATAGCTCAGAGACTGGTGAATTCTGTAGTAGTGTATCTGTGGTTTACAGGGCATCTGTGCTGTTACTCCCTGCTCCTGATAAAAAGGGGTAAAACCAGTATAATTGCTGGTAATATTGTGCCTTGATATGTCTGACGAAATACATGTAAATGCCAATCAATGATTGATAACTATGGTGTTGCTTTGAAAAGTGCTATGAAATGTATCTGTGTGGTTCAGATCCTGGGTAGATATTTATCAGGAATGTTCAACACATCACTGTATTTGTTTGGAGATTACTTTTTTTTTTTTTCCCCCTTAAGATTCACACTTATTTCTCAGATACACTTGGTTGTGGTAGAACATGAAAGAAAATGAAAAAGCTCTTCTCAGATCAGTTGATGCTTAGACCCTTGTTAAGACTTAATACCTTAGTAAGTTTGATAAGTTGTATAGGCAGTGGTTGTTTAAGTAATATGGACAAATAAATGATTATTCCAAACTAAGAGTGGAGAAGAATGTCCATGTATAAATGTAAACTCTCATAAGTGCTGTTTATTGGGTAAAATAAAAAATTGAATTAAATTATATTAAAAAGATAACTTCTGAAGTAATTTCTTTCTGTTTTGTTTTCCAGTATAAGTATAGAGACCTAACCATACAGGAGACAACCAGTGTTATTACTCAGTACAAGGACCTCAAACCTGTCATGGATTCATATGGTTAGTCTGTCCATGAGGACTTTTGTTAGTGAATTGTTGATGTTTTAGATGTCTTTGGTAGTTTTTGTGGGGGGAAAAAGAAGATTATCACTAGAAAACATAACTTGAGTTTCTCTTTTTTGTCTCTGACATCAATACTTCTTTAAAAACACAGACCCAGTAATGTAGTATGGTTACTTTAGAAAATAACTATCTAATGTGCCAAGAAGTGTCATGTTTTCCACAGCTTAACTTTTAGTTAATCACTCACTGATGTCATCTGTTGGTGTCCTGAGATTGCTGGTATCTTACAAATTCAGCTTTGCTGCCATATAAAGACGTTTTTAAAATTCTGTGTAGGAAGAACTGTAAATCAATGAAGAAATGCTTCATTTAAAATCATTGTGCTAGTCCTTTAGAGTATGAAGAAAACAGAGTCAAGTATATAGAAAATTGGCATGAGGGTTTTGTAATGTAAATTATCAATGATAATCACTGTTTGTTAGCTGTTTTAAAGTCTCTAAGTTAATTTAAGTGTGTTAAATGAAGATGCCATCTAGGGTTTCACAGCATACAGTGAGCCAGTGCAGCTGGTGAGGTCAGCCTTCTCTGGTCACCTTTTTTTAACTGTTACCTGTGGGATTCCTCTGTGATCTAATTTATATTTCTAATACATCATGAAAAATTTTGAAGTGTTCTGCTTTTTAAGTTGTATGTCTGGATTGAGAAGTATTAAGAAGGGACATGGGCAGGTAAAAGATGAATTAGTTTTAACTTGAGTAGCTGCAAGCCAGCAGCTGTCACAGAAATAAAAATTCACGCAGTGACTGGAGAAACAAAACAGGAGTGAAAGGACTGTGGCTGAAATAGCTGCACGAGTTCACATAAGATGGTGATCACAATTCCAGATATCCTTGAGCTGTAGCCATTTGTGTTCCCTAATGCTCTTTAAGCTGCCTGGAGGAAGTTAAGCACACAATCACTTACAGATAATCGATATTATTTGTAGCAGTGACATCAGCTGCAAGAAAGTGATTACATTGCTGATGAGACAGTTTTCAAGTTCATATAAATAATGAAGTATATACCCCTATTGAAATCCCAACATATTCTACCTGCCTTAGCAGAACATCAGCCCCAAAATAACTGTGCACAGTAACCTACATTTGAATTATGGCTAGAAACTTTCAGGAGGAATTAAGAAGATAAAAGCTTCCTCAGCAGAAGCTGATTTATTCAGCCAAGAATAATGTATTGGATTAAAAGTGTGAGAAAACTAAATACAGCAACTCAGTAAATTTAGTTCAGAGTTCTTGTGCAGTCTGTGACTAAGATTTGGCAGAGTCAAGCACTCTTTCTTCCTCTTCAGTGTGTTTCTATTTGGTTAAATTACCTTTACTGATTCTGTAATAAATGCCTGTGGCATATGCTTGAAGAAAACAAAGAATTCTTTCATAAACCTCAGATGACAGTTGTTTTTTTCAAATCAAGTTTGAGTTCAGATTATCTTTGCAGTAAATTGCATTACTTGCAGTTTGCAAGGTTCCAACATTTTCTTTGGTCACTGTATGAGGAAGCAGTTTTATTTGTCCAGAAGGTAGTTTGACAATGATTAGTCAATCATTTCTCAGAAGTGTGTTATTCATAAGGAGTTACCTGACTGTGGACAGTCATTTGCTAATCCATAAAAGTGCAAGAGCTGAACATTTCAGGCTGAGTTTATATGTGTCTAACTTGTGAAAACTTATGCCAGTAAGTAGATGGGGAATAACCTGAACTGATATTAACATAACCAATATGTTTGTTTTTAAAATACTGCTTGTTCTCTTTCAGTTTTTAATGATGGCTCATCCAGGGAGTTGATGAGCCTCACTGGAACCATTCCCGTGCCTTACAGAGGTATGCATGTATTATAATTATCATCATCATCTCCATTATTTTCCCAGATTGCATGGAAAACTTAGATTTGTCCTGATTCAACTTCACTACTTCAGTGACCACTCTTTTCTTGAAATCTTATATTTGTCCAAAGTAAAATATTTTAAAGAAAGTGTTCTCTGTTTTTGCTGCAGGATAGAATTTGAATGCTGAGCATTGAGCATTCAGTCATTTACAGCTTTGTAGCATCTTTTTTCTTTCAGGATTGCATGGTTTTTCAGGCTTGTCAGTTGAATGAGGGTTGCAAGGCATTTATTGCTGCAGCTAATGATAATTCCAGTTAGAGTCTTAAAATGCTGCATTATAGAACATATGAGGTTGTGTAGTAGTGGCGAGTGATGATTGTAAATCAAAGTTAAATTGTTCTGAAAAATGCAGAGTTTGTGGTCATAGTGTTAGCTATTCATTGAATGTTATTAGTAGATTTTGGCTCTGGCTTCTAACTTTGTACAGTTGAGTTTACTGGGTTTAGGAGTTTCGTGTGAATCTGAATACAGGAGGACAGTTGAAGAATTGAAATAACTTCTAAAATCTTTCAAAATATCTTTTCTAGGTAACACATATAATATCCCAATTTGCTTGTGGCTGCTGGACACCTACCCTTTCAACCCCCCAATCTGTTTTGTTAAACCCACTAGCTCTATGACAATAAAAACTGGGAAGCATGTTGATGCAAATGGAAAGATATACCTTCCCTACCTGCATGAGTGGAAATATGTAAGTATAGAGAACTTGAAATTCTCAAGTTGCTCATTCTGCATTCCTCGAGATAGTTCTGTCATTTTTAATAAAAACCACAGTCTTTATTAGAGATCTCAAACTGTTTTGAAAATAAAATTCACTGTTTGTTTTTTGGAATGTCTTAAAGTTCAGGGTGTTGCATCCTGTATTCTGGTTATTTAAGGTAATTAATGGTATCCTCAGTTACAGCTTGTCTGATTACACAGTGCAGCATAAGCTGTCCTCGCCCCTGGCAAGAGAGTGATTTGTGAGATAAGAATATTAACAGAAGGGCAATTATGAATTTACTTGAAACTCTGTGACTAAAATGGACTTCTACAAGCACTTGGACCTCTTTATGTAGACAGTCCTGGAGCCTCATGTATATGGATATATTTGCTTTACCAGTAAATAGAGGCATTGAGCACTGCAGGCCTCATAGAAGTTTTGGCCAAAACATGGACTTGTAAGGAAGATACAGAATTCTTTCAGTTTGAGAGATTGGTAAAAATAAGTAAGTGGATTATATTGCTAAGTAGACTTGGAACTGGGGTATTTAATATGGTGCTGCATTCATGATGCTTGTTCCTTTTTTGGCAGAATGAAATCATGCCTATATTAAGTAGTCACAAACAGAGAAGTCTGGTTTAACTGTATTGAAAGGAGGTTTATGCCACTCCTTAGTGGGTTAGAATATTTTTTCTGTTGAGACATTCTGAATCAGAGCAAAAGCTGTGGTGTGTGAAATGGAAATGTCTAGAACACTTGGGGATCTGTTTGTTTTTCGTGTCGTGGGGTGGATTTAATTTTTTTAAAGTATTATTATAAATCAACACTGGACATTTATACCCAGACATTTGTTGTCCTGCAGTTGATGTGGAACCATGTATTACCCAGTTTATTCTGGGTGTAAACGTGGCTGCTGGTGTATTTTGCTCTATGGTTTTGAGTACAGGCTGGCTGGGTTTGGTATCCAGAAAGGAAGTTAATTATGCACATATACATGCAGATACAGACATGCACTTTAAGAGCACTTAAACCCACAAATGAAAGGAATGCTTTTGAGAGCTGGTGGAATGGCGTCCTATGGTTGCTACAGTCAGTTAAACTCTCTGTTCGCAAGATGAACAACTTGTGGTTTGCTTTCCCTCGCAGCCCCAGTCAGACTTGTTGGAGCTGATCCAGGTCATGATTGTCGTGTTTGGAGAGGAGCCTCCAGTGTTTTCTCGGCCTACTGCTTCCTCCAGCTACCCTCCATACCAGGCAACAGGCCCACCAACCTGTAAGTGCTCATCACTGCTGATTTCTGCAAATAACCAGGGTAACATTTCAAGGGGATTGTTGCCCTCCCCACAGATAAGGCATTTCACTTATTATATTGTTAGCTGATATATTCACCTGGGCTGTACTTCTCCTTGTTGAACTCAATGATCTTAAAGGTCTTTTACAACCTAAAAGGTTCTGTGAGTCTAAGAATGCATGTTGGGTTTTGGAGGGGAAAAATCAAGTTTGTATTACTACGCAGCAAAACCCAGAAAGAAACCAGAACACACCCAAACACCCCCAAACTCCTCAAAACAGCCAATGTCCTGTCAACATTCCAAGATAAACTTGCAAAGAGATTATTCAAATAACTTTCTATCTCAGTTTTTTTCATTCTAATAATACAAGCCCATCTTTTAAGTATCCTGCAACCACTGATTTCATAAGCACAAGCATGCCTATAGCTTGTGTTTCCTATGCCCACAGTCCTGTTTGTGTGGTTTATTTTTCTTTTTTCAAATTGCCGGCTGAATATTTAAAAAAAAAACCCTGCCTTGTTGGGTTTTTTTTATTCTTTGTTCTCTGTTGATTTGGTGTTCTGACCATTCTTATTTTCTTGCTGAAATCCTCAAGACTTACATAAATCATGTATTTGTTTAAACTTCTGGAGGCATCTTATGTTAAAGACTGGGGATAGGTAGGTAGGGGAAAAAGAGGAAGTGGGAAACAGAAAATCCTAGAAATTCTTCCAGGAGGAGACTCTGTATTGAGTGGGAAAAGGCCAAAAAACCAGCAGCATAGACCTCATCAACTCAAAGACTGGGGCGGTATGAAAGGGGGAGCAGTTTAGCTGGAGATTGTTTATTTAATAATGTGCTAACAGTTCCACATCCATTTAACGGTACGGTAGCTGTATTTGGGGTTATTTATTTTTGCCAAATTTTTAGGGCTGTGTCCATTTTCTATTGAAATAGGGCTTTTACTTGATCACAGTGTTACATATGAAAAGCTGAAGTGCTATTCATTGGCATTTCCAGCAGAACCCATTTTTAGCAAGGTTTTAGGCTCTGAACCTGGGAGAAAATGGGTAGCAAATATAAATGGGACCATTAGGAATAATTGACTAAAGGCAGGTGTTTGGGACTTTCCAGCTTGTCTGTGGCCACCCTGCTTGTGAGAGCACCAGAGGATTGGAATGTCCTGGTTTTCCAGGAACAGTGGGGGTCAGTGTAAGTGTAGTTTTAGCAGAGGCTGTGACTTGTGCCTTAAGGCAAACCTGCAGTGAACCACATTTGATTACTTTTGTAGTCAGTCAAAGCTGAAGTGCTTTGAATTACTGTTTTGAGTTGAATTGAGCTCAAGTACTATGAATTACTTTATAGCTGAAGTGATTTTAGTGAAAACGTTTCAGGGTTTTGAAATTAATAGCTGCTTAGGTTTACTAGTGTAATGGGGCTTTCCTTATTTTACAGACGTTTAGGGTTTGGGTTTTTTCATGTTACAGATACATTGTTTGGGAAGAAATGAAGTCCTTTGACAAAAATTTTAATCATTTTTAAGCACTGAAGGGTGGAAAAAAAAGTTATTTGATGACGTATTCCTAAAATTGCTAGAAATGTGGAATAAGTATATTCAAAACATAATTTTGTCAGCTTTTCAAGAAAAATCTTCAACTTGCTAAGACTGTGTAGACATTTATGTTTGCTGATAACAGATTTTTAAATACAGCTTCTAAATAACAGAAATTACTTGATGAGGACATGGTTAGATCATCAAACAGCTAATCAACTACTCTGAAGGTACTTAAATTATGCACTTGTTTTTAGTGAGTAGAGATCATTGGCTAGAAAGGTTAAATTCTTTTTTCAGCTATTACATAAAAAGTGCAGACAGCTCTTCAGGTGGGTCATCTTTAATACTATGTTTTGGGGTTATTTCTGAGTACCCTAGCTGCAGATTTTTTTTTTTTCTTAGTACACCTATTTGTTGTGCATTTTTAAATCAATACCCATTTTTATCCATGCAGTGATTAGTTTAAATAACGATTAAGAAAATAAATCAATATAGCAATAAGGTTATTTGTAAATATGAGGCAGAACTTCTTTACATGGAGGGTTTTCATTTCTGAAATACAAAAATACACAAAATTCTTTTTTATTTAGCTTCCTATGTGCCAGGAATTCCAGGTGGAATATCTCCCTATCCACCATCAAGCACTCCAAACCCAAGGTAAGAGCCCCTTTAAACTATCACCATTTACCTGATAGAGAGTGTCACTGAGTAGTGTCTGATCATAATTGTATTTTCTTATGGTGTATTTGTTGTATAATTATTCATGTTAGCAGGGTTTGTGAAAAGTGAGGGCTGAATTCTTGTCAGTAGCCAAAATTGGAGGAAGGTTTAGCTTTCTTAGTGTTGCTTCAAATAAAATGTGTATGGGTGTGATAAATAGATTTTGAAATTACCTAACTTCCAGCTGTTTTCTTCTTTCACTCATATATTTTTATGAGGTTGATATGTTTACATAACATAGAAAGAAACGAACCCCTAAAGGTCCAGATTTTATTAGCAACTCAAAAATTGGACAAAACGTTGGGTTAGTACAAACCTTGACTCCAGAGTGAATGTGGACTTGGAGCACTCTAAGGGAATTTAAAGAACACAAAGTTACTTCAAAAGCTTTTTATTAATATTAACCAAGATTTTTTTCTATATAATAGTTTGGAATAAAGCATGTCCAGAAGACTTACAGATCTGTCTTAGTAAATAATGAGATGTTGACTGCTGCCTCCTAGCGTGTACTTAAATTTTTTTACATCATAATGAATTGTTTTTATTATTAATATCCTTATGTCCTGACTTTGGGGTAGGAGCATTTGAGATGTTGGTGTAATATGGAGCATATTTTTTAAAAAAAAAAAAAAAAGAACCAACAAACTAAAAATGTAAAAACCTGTGAGGATTGGGAGTGGGGAGTGTTATGTTTTAAGAGGAGAAAAGTTAGGGTTTTTTTAAGTTCTTACGGCATGGTTTTTCCTCCTAAATATGTTTAGTTGATGTGCTCTTAATGTTCATACAAAAGTAATAGAAGAACTGTTTTTCAAATTTATAATTTATGAATGAATAGGAAGGTTTTAAGAACTATTAAATTTGCAATTACCTGAAGAGAGACTGAACATGCTTATTTTATGTTTTTAGGGGGTTTTGGACCACTTTGTTTAATTCTTACTGTAGTTAATACTCTGCTGCATGCAGGTGTTTGTCAGTCTAGTACTGACTAATTTGTGTCCTTGTTTTTGTTGATAGCAAATGTATTTTAGAAAGGTGGTGTAGACTATCACATGTCATCTTATAATTGTTTCAGTGAGCTGATTAATATTTTTGCTTTCTTTATCCTTCTGAGCAGGACTGAGAATTTCTGGGGGAGTTTATTTCACCTTGCAACCATATTTTGCATTTTTTTGCATTTTTAGGTTTACACAAAGCAGTTCATCAGTCATCTTCTTAACTGTTCTCATCTTAAAAATTATTAATTTGGAATTGTTGTGTGGGAGTTTGTAGCTAGAATAATTTCTTTTGGATACTTGTGGGATTTCATATGGCAAAACTGAGAGATTCAGGAGGATTTGTTCTCCAAATGCTGACCAGGCAATACCTAGATAGGGTTTCAGATAAAATGGCATCTTAAATAATACCAGAAATACCAGTTGTAAAAGATGTTAATGTGAACAGGAAAAAGGCCTGCAATTTTAGCATTTTATTATGTAAATGACTGTTTAACATGGTGGCAGTAAAGATAATCTAGGTGGATGATATTTTACTAATGGTTGCATAACATTAGCATATCTTTCTTTGTCAAAGCAGCTACCCAAACTATCCTTACCCAGGTGGTGTTCCCTTTCCAGCCACCACTAGTGTTCAGTACTACCCTTCTCAGCCTCCTGTCACCACTGTGGGTGAGTACCTTGGAAAGGGGTTCTCTGAAGTAAAGCTTCTCTCTGTACGTGCAAAGTAATAAAATGGAAAAAGGAAATTGGTGTTCTTACTCTGAACCTCCAAAGTATTGATCTTTAATTAAAATTTATTCAAAGGAAGAAAAAAAATACATTTTATTCACCTTCAGTCAGGAATTTGATAAATCCCTGGGTTTATGCAATACATTGTGTGTGCTTTGTGAATATTTTGAAGAGCACTGCATGTAACTACATGGGGTTTTCCTTGCCCTTTAACTGTAGGTGGCTTTTGATCGTCTGCATTGCTCTGTTCGTGGTTTAGAAAAATACCTTTATCATCATGTAAACATCTAATGGACTCTATTTGTACTTTCTTTCCTCCCAAAATAGTAACTTCCTAAAGTAGCAGTTTGGAATGAGCTTCATTTTTAGTGAGTTTCTTCTCCAGCCTCTTCCCTGTTGCTTCTTATTGATCTCTACTTGTCACTTCCGCCATTGTTCCCTTCAGCATCAGGATTTAGGGTATTGACCTGTGTCTTTTCCCAGTCTGCTGCTCTGTGGCCCTTGCTTTCCCCCCTGGCCCTCACTTCTAGTGTATGTGTAGAAGACTGGGAAGCAGTGGTAGATGTCATCTAGTTACGTGGGAAGCTGGTCCAGTAAGATAGTCCCTTTGGCACAGTTCTATGGTGAGGGTGTAGATTCTGTTGTGACGTTGTTCACATCAGCAGTTGTGGACTCTTGAGCCCCATAATTTAGAAGTGTATCCATAGGTTCTTCATTGAATGTGTGAAGCTCCCGGTTATTTATGGAATGGCCTGGGTTAGAGTCATAGAATGTCTTTTCTTTCCAGAACTGTGTGTATTTTGTGATTTTCCTTCACATACTTGGGGACAAAGCAAGGGAAGAGAGATGCTTCTACTTTACTCTTTCTAAAATATCTGAGAAGTTCTGTTACTACAGAATTCGAAGGCAGCAGTAAGTTGTATGTCGTATTTTTCTTGTGCCTGATCCTGTCCTTTGTGTCCAAGTTCTTTCAGCCTTTTCAATTAAGAAAGTATTTTCTGGAAGTTCTTGGCTGCTTCAGTGGTCCCCTCTACTCTGAAGTGTTGAGTCTGCCATGCACAGTGATGACCTTTCTAGGGAAAGTTGGCTTTCTGCAGTTTCTTTCTCAGACAAATCCAGTTTTGCCTTTATGTAGCAGAGTGCTAATTTAGAATAGAAATATATTCTATTTAATTTCTTTCCCTGATTTTCATCCCCACTGAAAATGAATAGGGGCGCAGTATCTGCCAAAAAGATAAAAGACTCTTCCAGTCCTGAGTTAGATCATCTGTAATATCATGTTGTAATGTTGTCATGCCAGGTTTCATAGTGACAATTTAACATTACACTGACTCATTGCTGCGGCTTGGTAAAAGCCCTACACCTGGTTTACATGACTTATCTCTTGTGCCGGATGAAATGCAAACAGATTCTCTTTAATCATCCACTACGCTTAAAATATTGTGAGGTGTTCTTGTTGTGTTTTGTTGGGTGTTTTTTTACAGTCCAGTGTTGTTTTTTCCTTTCAACTGGAAATGTTTCTTTCCTGTACAGTTGGTTTGTTTGGCTGTGGTTTATTGTGATAGTTTATTCAGGATCATATCAGTTGTTACAGCTTCAGAGTTTTGTGTGGGTGGTGGTGGTGTGTTTCCTATAGTGAGCCTAGTTTGAGTTGAATTAAAATGTTCATGCAAAGCAGCTCAAGTTTTTCACAATCACTGGTTTTCCAATAGTCCTTTAGGCTTTTTCTTTCTGTTCCAGTCATCTGCCATTAATTACTTTTCTGATGCAGTTACTGGTTTGATGATTCTGTAAGGTCACTTCTGAAACCAGACTCTGCCTAGTAAAGGTTAAAGGTTTCAGAGTTCTGTGGATTTAATGACCATGTGCCATGAACTCTTCTCCAAGCTGGGCTAATTATGGAAGCAACAGAAGATGTTACAGGTTCATGCTCTGTAAGAAGATACATTGATTGAGCTGTATTAAAATGATGCTTTTTATGTTCAAAGACCTCTTCCCTACCTGGTGGCATTTCTGTGTGAACTTTCATTGTGTTAGGTGTATTGTGATTTTATTTTTTTTCCTCTGTCCTGCTTTACTGTTAAAGTGAGCCTTGCATAAAAACTCCCAGAGTGAAGGATGTCGAGGGAAAAGAAAGTAAGCATAAGTTCTACTGATACTGTTTCTGGCTGATTCTGGCTTTGTATTAGAGTATAATTCATTATATAAAGTAAACAGTAACTAAAATCATGCTAATGCTGCTTTTTGAAAGGAAATCAGACCTTTTTGATTCGGAACAATTGTCTGCCTTAATCAGGAAGTCCTATACAGCGAATACTCTGTCCTAGATAGTTTGACTGACTTGTTTAAGTTTTACTTCTCAGCGTAGAAAGTGCTGTTGTTCTTTTCTCCTTTTCATAAGAAGCAGCAATGATGGATTCCTGGGTTTGTGTATATGGTGCTATTTGACAACTCCTGTTGCTGGCTCTAATAGTTAACCAAATTTTGAAAATTATCTTGTTGACTGGCAACAGGGTGAATTTTTTAGGCCAGAACTGTAAATCAGATGAAGTGTTGGGACATTCATATTTTCTTAAGGCTGTCTTTGCACCAGTTGTTTAATAATTCAGTCTCCTCATTTTTCAGTGGTAATTTGCCTTTTTTTTTTTTAAGTACACATATTCTGGTGCAACTTATATGTATGCAAAGTGCTCACATTAGTAATGATCAAAATTTATGTTCTCTGTATTTTAGAAGGCTTTGGTGGATTAGTAAGCATGATGTGCTTCTTCCTGTAGTTCCTGTCATTCATCTGCATAGCTTTATTTTTCCACTCATATGGCTGGGTATAGGTTTTGTGGACAGTAACAGAGTATGAAAAACAGGGAAGAGATAAAAATTTATGCAGTCTTGTTTTGATAGCAGAAGTCAAAAAAAAAAAGTCTTCAATTATACAAGATTCATGTGAGCAGTAATGAGTAGTTTTTTCATTTTGTTGTTTTTGAAATCTAGGGCACTGGAAAATGTGATGTGCATGATATTGCAACAGTTTCAGGGTTTTGATAGCTGTGTCTCTGGATAAAAAGATACTCTGGTAAAAATTCTTCTTGCTTATTTTCTTTGTAGTTATAGAGCTTCAAATCTCTCTGTGTTTCATTCATAGCAGTTGTGAAGTTTAGGCACAAAAGCTGCTGTAATTCTTGCTTTGTCAGTAGTTGTTACAATCCAGTTGAAATTTCACTGATCTAGAAGGTGTGAGGTACAAGCCTGGGGAAACTGTGACCCTGCAGTTATTCCCACAGAATAACTGAAGTGGTTTGTGATAAATATCACCAGCAGCCACTTCTCATTTGCTAGAGCACTCTGAGTTTCCTGGTCTGTAGACACATTGCACTTCTTGTGACAGACACAAAGTACTTACCTTTCTATTTAAAAGTCTGTTAGTGACAGACTCTTGAAATTATCCTTGAAAGGCTGATTAGCGAAAGCATATTCAGGTCTCCTGCTCTTTCTGCTCACTTGCCCATAGGGATTGTGCTGTTCTTGAGCCTGGAGGAAGTGATCCTTGAATATTCACCTGCTCTCTTGGACCCCTCTTCCCCTCTATGGTAAATTCCCATGGAATTCTTCCAAGAAGATCTGTGAGGAGGCCAAAGTTAGCTCTCATAAAATCCAGGGTTGCAATCTTATTCATTGCCCTGCTGTCTACTTGTGGGATACAGAACCCCACGATCTCATCGTCACTGTAGCCAAGGCTGCCCCAACCTTCACATCTCCAACCAGACATTCCTTCTTAGTTTTACAAGGTCCAGCAGCACATCTTTGCTGGTTGGCTTCATCTGTGTTGGAAAATTATTGTCAGTGTTTTCCAGGAATCTCGTGGATTGTGTGTTCCTGGCTGTGTTGTCCCTCCAGCAGGTGTCAGGGTGGTTCCCCATGAGAACCTGGGCTGCATGCCCTTCCTGGAAGTAGTGTCTGTAACTCTCCCTTTGTCTTTCCTACTTTAAAACTTTCCTTACCAGGCCAGGCAATTCTAAAAAAAAAACAAAACAAAACAAAACAAAAAAAAAAAAAAAAAAAAAAAAAAAAAAAAAAAAAAAACAACAACAACAACAAAAAAACCAAAACCAACCCAAAAACCCCCTGAACTAATACCTGTAAGAGGTAAATTCATTGTCTCGATTCAGCTGTTACGTTAATTGTGGTTGAATACATCTATCTAGCCATTAACTCTTGTTCTTCTTTAGAAGGTCTTGGACCTGTAACATTTAGGGACTTCAGAGGAAATTGCCACCTCATTTTTAAAGTAAAAATAGAGTGTGGGTATGGGAATAGTGAAGTGAGTGAATGGATGCATACTCTTAAATTTACCTGTGTCCATCCTAATGTACGTTATCTCACTGTGGTGTCTTTGCTGCTTCTGGAAATTATTACGGAGAGCAGTAAAATTATTTTACTGTCTCACACTGCTGAAGTACACAGAGCAACTCGGCCACTTGCTATTCCAGCTGGCTTCATACTGCAGCCAGTGCAGGCCAGCATTAATCCTGTGGAACCTCCTTGTGCAGGGCCCAGCAGAGATGGCACCATCAGCGAGGACACCATCCGCGCCTCGCTCATCTCGGCCGTCAGCGACAAGCTGAGGTGGCGGATGAAGGAGGAGATGGATCGCGCCCAAGCTGAGCTCAACGCCTTGAAACGCACAGAGGAGGACCTGAAGAAAGGGCACCAGAAACTGGAAGAGATGGTAACTCGCCTGGATCAGGAAGTGGTAAGCTGAGAGGAGCCACTGCTCCCCACCTGAGTATTCCTAGCAGTGAACAGAAGCTTGTTAATTAATCAATCCTTAAGCATGGTAGAAATAACAAAGCTTCCAGCGCATTGTGCTTTTTCTCTTTCGCAGCTGGGGGCTTGTGCTCAGACTGAAGCAAGTCAGAAACAGGAGTGACCATGAGATGCAGTGTCCTGCATGTGTCTTACAGATGTCATTGCTCAGCAGTAGAGTGTAGCAGTGTGATCTCCTGTGGAAAAGTCACCTGGGGAGGATTCAGGCAAAGCAGTCAGGTCCACACATCACACAAGCCACAGCTGGCTCAGCAAAGAGAGGCCTTTTGTATGATAAGTTCCAGCAAAGGTTTATTCCAGAACCCTGAAGGGATCAGGGACAAAAAAACCTGGCCATGTGCTGTGCACAGGCCTAAATAGAGGTCAGGAACCAATGATCTGAAGGTACAAAGGGCAGGGTAAAGGTCAGTGACCTGTAGGGAAGATGGGGCCAGCTACCAGGGATACCACAACCAATGGGGAAGCAGGGAAAGGAGAAACCACCAGAACTGGAGGCTTCTGGAGAGGGAACTGGGGTGGATTACACAGTGTTGCATGGCTCCATGGGGGAGGTCTTCCTTTCAGCCTAGGCAGGGAAGACAATATGGTAGATCTTTCCAGGGCAGGACCCTGGGAATTCCCCTGAGGGGTTGGAGGGATCCCACAGTAGAGGAACAGTATTGTTTTTCCCCATTCTTCCTGTGAAAAATGTTAGTGGTGTGAGATTAGTTCACATTTGTGTCTATTTCTTGATGATAATGTGTAACAGCAGCACTGGAGAACATTTCAGTGTCTTAGTGCAGAGAACACTGATTTTGGTCACAGTCTCCTTGTATAACTTCTCCTTTCCCAGAAGTCTCTCCTACTCACAGTATGCTCAGAAATTCCTGCAGTTTTTCAATAAGGCATCTTCCGCTTAGTCCATGTGCTCCTTGCACTGCTGCTCAGGAGTAAGATTTTGGGATTGACGAACAGTTTCTGAAACCAGCTCAGTGTTCAGATGTGGTTTAAAAAAATTATTAGAAATTATTCATTTGACTGGAGAACTGGGGTTACCGCATTCTAAAGAAAATAATTACTTTGGCTTTGCTTTTATTATTTTTAGCTAGTTGAAATGTGGACTCTGAAATACTTGGAGTGTTGGCATGCCTTCTCTACAGTTATAAATGGGTAATGGATTGACATTACCTAAAGCAGATGTTACTTTTTCAAGAAATCTGAAATCTACAGATTGAGAGCTCTTTCTTTTGTAAAAATCATAATAGAGATAAGCAAAGAAGTACAGAATGAACTCGTATATCTAAAAATCTTTCGTCTAGACAATTGTATCACAAGAAGATAAATAAACATCTTAACTGTTTTTAGGCTGAAGTTGACAAGAACATCGAACTTCTCAAAAAGAAGGATGAGGAGCTCAGTTCTGCCTTAGAGAAAATGGAAAGTCAGTCAGAAAATAATGACATAGATGAAGTTATAATTCCTACAGCACCGCTTTACAAGCAGATCCTGAACTTATATGCAGAGGAAAATGCAATTGAAGACACCATCTTCTACCTTGGGGAAGCATTGAGACGTGGAGTGATAGATTTAGATGTCTTTTTAAAGGTAGGTTTCTTGGGATGTTTTTAAGATGTGCATTTTAAATGTCTTTATTTTGGACTCTGGTGCAGCTTACTAATATTCAGGATCTCTTCACAGAAGAGGATCCTGTAGGAACAGGAATATTTATACATTCAAGCATAAGTTTTAGAAAGCAATTTCGGAATTTAAAGACTAATTTTAAAAGCATTATAGGTAGAAAGTCATATTATTCCCTTCTTGTGTAGACCTTGCTCATTGTTTCTCTACTGTTAGAAGAATCATTCTCTGCCCCATGGGAAGTGCATTAGTCTGATTTCACCTTATGGAGTTGGAGTGCATGTTATTACTTTGATAAGAATATGTATGGAGTTAATTATTATTCTTTATAATTTAATGAACTAGTTAATAATTAAAAATTGCAAAAAATATACTGTAGTGATTGCATTTGGTAGCCATCTGCCACTCATTTTAAGCCAAGAAAGTGCCATTTAGTAGAGTAGTGAATTAAGCGTTTCCAGAAAACTGACAGCCCATTTGGGTCACACAATGTGCTGGGCTTTGAACATTGTATTGCAGTATTAAGTTTTTATCAGAACTTTACCAATAGCCACCTGTTGTTTTTCTTCCTGCAGCATGTACGTCTCCTGTCTCGCAAGCAGTTCCAGCTGAGGGCACTGATGCAGAAAGCAAGGAAGACTGCTGGACTCAGTGATCTCTACTAAATTCCCAGACTTTACCTGGGAAATTAGGTTTCCTTGTGAAGCAGCCATTCTCTTGATCTTTCTCTTAATCAGTAGGTGCCCAGAGTAAGTTATTACATCATCCAAGTGTAAGATATTTTGAATCAATAATATATTTTCTTTTTGGTAAAGACTAGCTTTTATTAATGCACTTTCTATCTCCTGTAATCTTTGTGCTGGTGGACTTAACGCTGAATAAAACTTGTTGCATATTTTCTTCCTCTACACAACTGTGTAACGTGCTTTCTTTTCAAATATGCAGTGTCAGCTTAACGGTGCATTCACTTTATTCGTGAGGTTTGGAAGATGTTGTGCCAAACTGGAAAAATTCACATTTATTATGACCAGTGAAAACTGAAAACTCAAAAGGTTCTTGGTCTGAGCACCATAACCAGCATGGCTTACACCTGAGCCTTTGCCTTAGGGCTTTTCGTGTTACTGCTGGCTCTGAAGAGGTTGGAGTTCATTTTAAACTGGGTGAGACTTCCGTAACTACAGAACTACCTGAAGCCTCCAGCACAGCTGCACACATTACAAAGGTAATGTTTGAGTTAGTGTGACTTGAAAAATAGAATTGATTTAGGTGTGTAGAAGTAGAACTGCATGTGGGAGACAAAGCCCTATTAAGAGAAACGAGGAGACAGAAATAACAGTTTGTGGTTTATTTTGTGTTGTAGTTGGTACTACAGTTGGACAGTCACCGTCTTGTTGCACATAGAAACCTTAACATTTTTTAAAACATGCTCCGGAGACAGAACTTACAACTAGACTGATATAGTACACAAAAATAAGGTTCTCTAAGAAAAAAATACCCACAGAAAATTCCAAAGCAGTGTTAGGAAAATACACTTGGACCTATCAACAGTGAAATATTTTAAGCAATTCAGCTGGCAGAGAAGGTTGGTCAATTGGCTTGACAATCCTTTAACTTCAAGAAAAGTCTTTGGTTTCACATTGTGTAGCAATTACTTACTCCTTATTCCTTTGAACCAACATGAAAACAAGATGAGGAAAAGGCAAAGGGTTTTTTAGGCAGTGCTGCTTTGAATGCTGGATTTCTGTCATACCACTTCACTGAACAAGACTGACTAGGTTATCTAGCTCTGGCTAAGAACATGGGTGTCTGTGAACAGGGAAAACCCTAGATTAGTTTCCTAATGCTATCTTCAGGAAACTCCATTGTTCAGATTTGAGCTTTTTGTGTGTTCTAGTTGAGATAATACATTGAAAGATTTGACTTACTTGGAAAGTGCAACGTAAGACAAACCACTAAACCCGTTAAACTGCTAAGAGCCAAAAACTGCTTGGGCAGGTTTAAAACTGTAGTTCCTTCTGGATTGCCCACAGTGTATCTGCACTCTTCCTTAATTTGTCCTCTTCCTCAGGTTTTAGGATCATCTTTACTACATCAGTGATGCCATTACTGCCCAGTACACAAGGAACACTTAGGAAGACATCGTCTTTTATTCCATGCAAGCCCTGAAAAGTACATAAGGATTGTTAGGCTGGAATTTAAGTATATAAGTTTGTATATTTTATAGAATACCCTATCAGGAACCCAAATTTAGTTGAAATTAGACTAGAAAGCAATGACTCTTTTTCAGAATTCCAGAGATACTTAATTCTCAGGAAGACAGAAAGTAGGGAAAAGGGGCTGCTCACCTTAACGATGGTAGAGATGGGGTGCACTCTTCTCAAGTTCTTCATAATACTTTCAGCTAGGTCTCCCACAGAAAGGCCAATAGCCCAGGACGTGTATCCCTTCAGTTTGATCACTTCATAGGCACTGCAGAGACACAGACACTCATTAAAGAACAAGTACCATCAACTGAACTGCTTCAAGTTTGTAAGAAAGGATTTTGGAAGTCTCTAGAGAAATCTGAAGGTATCAGAAGCTTCACTGATTTTCTGGCAGGACCAAAATGAACTCAACAGTGAATAATTCCATTTGCATTTCACACTAGTCCCCACAATTATACTGGAAGCCTAGAAGTTTTAGCTCGTCCCTAATTTAAAGTTTACTAATCATGAAAACCACCAAAGCTACCATTACTCCTTAAGATATTATTTCATGTTCCATGATGTTTGCATCCTGACATTTGGGGGCTACTGAGGTATTCTAGATCTGGCTACTGCAGAACAGAGATTTTTCAGCTCTTCATGACTGGTTCTTGTGCTGAAATTTATAAAAAAGCCAAGCCAGTATTTACCTGTCCACGACCTGCTTATGGACCTCCTTCCAGTGTTCCTTGTCTGCGTCAGTTCCCAAGTCTGGATGAAGAGTCTTCAGAGAGACGCCAGCAACATTCACTCCACTCCAGACAGGCACTGAGAGTTGCACATACATTAATTATCTCACAATACTAAGTCCTTATCAAATTAACAGTTAACATAAGATCTAGCTGGATTAATCCAGCCAGACACATCACTTATGATTTAGCTATGACCTTAAACATACTATGACCTGTAAGACCAATCCAGATTGCAGGCTGAGAACCTAGGAGCACATCAGCATTTATACACAATGTCACAAAGTTTGAATACACCTTTGTTAACATGAAATCCCTGGGCAACATGAACTAAAATGACAGTCACTGTACTTTGCAAAGTTTTCTCAAAGAATTGATTCCAAGTGCATTCTGGTGCGTGTCAGGAAGCAGATAGGTACTGCTCTGGGGGCTGCTTGGAAAAGTACAGGTTCAGTAAGGGAAAAGTGCTTTCCCCTGTCCTCCAGATTTGCCTCTGCAATTCCTCTATACAGTGATTAAGAGAGGCCAGGAATGGCAGCTGAGTGCCTGCCAGTAGGTGTGGTGCAGACCTTTGAGAGGCCCTTGAAGAGAACTTTATCCTCTTGCTGCTTCAGTTTGGGTTTTTTTGGGAGTCATGTGAACAATTTAGCCTAGAAATGTTTAGCCAGCTCAGGTTACAGTAATGACCTTTTCCAAGCACAGTCATTCAGGTCGAATATAGATCATCTAGGGTTACTCTGTGCAGCAAAAGACTTAAATCGGAACTTGGGTTTTTAAGGTGCTGCAGTGCACAGGTTTTGGAGCAGTGTTTTGCTGTAGCTTTTCAAGGTGTTCCTGGCAGACAAAGCATCGGGGAGTTGTGTGTAACAGCCAGCCCAGTTTCCCCCTTACCACTGGAATCTCCGTGCTCTCCCACGATCCATCCGTGGCAGCTCAGGGGGTGGATTCCCAGCCTTTCTCCCATGAGGTGGCGGAAACGGGCAGAGTCCAGATTGCAGCCACTGCCAATAACACGGTTTTTGGGGAAGCCACTGATCTTCCAGGCCACATAGGTCAGAATATCCACTGTGAGGAGAACAGGGGCAAAACAAGTGCCACTCGTGAGCAGACTGATAATGAGGATGGTACCTTCCATTCATCTGTAAGCATTTTACCTGCATGCTAGTTGCATGGACCAGAGCACAGAGCAGTGGGCTAACAGAATGACGTTTCATATAACATAATGACTATTTTGAACAGTCTCTCAGCTCTGCCTTTATGCTATGCATACAATTATCAATGACCCTTAGTGTGCTCAAGATCACTCGCTCTGAAAACCCAAGTTTATTTCTCAGAAGACCAAACTGCTGAGCCTGGGGAAGGAAGATGACATTTTTCGCTATACAGATATAGAACGGTTTGGGTTGAAAGGAAGCTTAAAGATCATTTCATTCCAGCCCCTCTGCCATGGCCAGGGACATCTGCCACTAGACCAGGTTGCTCAAAGCTTCATCCAACCTGGCCATGACCACTTCCAGGAAGGAACAGGGCATCCAGAACTTCCCTGGGCCACCTGCTCCAGTGTCTCACCACCTTCATAATTTTTTTTTTTTTCCTTTTAGCTAACCTAGATCTACCTCTTTCAGTTAAAGCAATTACCCCATGTCCTATCACCACATGCCCTTGTAAAAAGTCCACCTCCCTTTCAGGCCCCTTTCGGTACTGGAAGGTTCTTCAAGGTCTCCCAGGAGCCTTCTCTTCCCCAGCACAAATATTTTCTAAAAGCCTTTGCACTAATGCCACCTGACTGAAGAAACACTATTCTCTAAGCCAAATCCTCTTATGGCAACACAAGACAAACCTGGGTTTGAGACAATAAGCAGCTTGCAATCAGGACTGTATTTAACAACGTTGGGAATGATGAATTTGAAGATATTGACGTTGCGCTGGACCAAGTTAAGGCGGCTCTCCCCTTCCTGCTGCCGGGCACCAGCAGTGACAATGACCAGCTTGGAGTGTGCAGTCACACTGTAATCTGCAGACAAAAGGCTGTGTCAAACATGACCTCTTACTACACATGGTTCAGAAAAGGAGTTCTCCCTTTCTGTACTGAGTTCAAATTCTCAAGTTTGAGGGTGCAGCAATTTTCTGGTAATTGTTACTGTAGATTTCGCCCCACAGAAAACAGAATTTCATTTTAAGACAGTGGCTCATTGCCACACCTAACAACATTGAGGCATTGTAACAACACTGAGATATTGTAACACGCAGCTGCAGGCAGTGATACTCCACGCTTCTCAGCCACAAATGGGACTAGGGATAGCTGTTGGGACAGCATTCAGGCTAAGTGCTGTGTAGAAGAGGAAGAAGGTTCTGCCCTCCTAACCTACTACCTGTAGGAACTAATTAAGGTATGAGCTGATTAAGCCTTTGCCCTACTCAAGGCTGCCACTAAAAGTTATCAGAATTAAGCAGTAATGAGTTCAGGGGTTAACTGGTCACGAAATAAAGTTCTCTAAGGTGCACAAGTACTTAAGAAATTCATCTTTCTGTACTGAGTAGTGAACCCTGGAAAAAAAATTCCTAGCTGGACTGGCCATGAGAAAGTATATTTTAAAATGTCAGCTGAATACTATATCCATGAGCTTTCCCCCCAACAATTAGGGTGACAGGTTAAGTGCTAGACTTGGCTGCCCGGTGTGAGACCTGAAGTGGCAATCTCCATTTAGAAATAATGAGCACGAGAGCCCACTACTTACCTTTGCCAGAGACAATCTTTGGAGTTTTAAGGAAGAGGCTGCCATGCTGGAGATCCAGCATCTCTCCTCTGAGCTTGTCCTCCACAACATCAACAAGGGCGAGTTCATCGGCCAAGTCCTACAAGACACCAAGACTTTGGTGAGTTTGCTGCCTCTTCCAGCAAAGCCCCCAGTTTTTCAACCATGAGCTTAAAATTATTTTTAAAGCTACTTAAACAACTTTGCTCATCTCTAACATTTCACTTCTTCCCAGAGTCCTTTAATTAGGCCCCTGGGATGTCCACATCCTTGAGTTTGCTTTATACTTTTCATAACCACATTCTGCATGAAATAGTAGTACAATTAAGTGAAAATAATGAAGAATAATTTAATAGCAGTCCATACACAACCTATTTGACAGTCAAGAAAATCAAGCCTGATGTTAACCACAGCATTTTCAGTATAACTGAAGGCAAAAGACCTTCAGAGTGTCAAGGACCAATTTTTCCAGACCACATTGCAAAGAATTATTCCATTACTCTGCTCAAGGCAAAAATAAATCCTCAGTTCTCAACCTTTTTGTATATTTAGAGTGTTTGAGAATTTCTACTTAGAAGAGAATCTGCAAGTGCCATAAAAGTAAATGCAGCTCTTAAATGATACATAAAGGACAATCTGTCTGATCCTGAGGCAAATTCAGTTTACAAGAACTGCAGCTATTTGTTGTCCGTCACTAGCTTGAGGACTGTTGCTTCATTTCAGGCCCAAAAAAGGATTGCATAATCAGAAGTTCATCAAATGAGGGTGACTCTTTTTTTGCCCCTCTTTTAGGTCTCATGTTCTTCTGCTGCTTCCTCCCAAGCTTGACCCTTACCTTCATGAGGATGCTGATGGCACAGGCCATTCCGACTGCACCCACACCAACCACGCTAATCTTATTTTCGGCATGACTTTCCTGTTTGTGGACTGTGTGGATGAGTTGATCCTTGAGAGACATGGTGAACTGCTGAAAGGAAAGCAACAGATCATTTCTCCAAGCTTTGGAGCTTTTATTGACACCAGAATGTTTGTATCCAGCAAGTCAGACATCATTATTCCAGGATAAGAAAGCGGATACAAAACACATGAATAAAACATCTGGCAATACTGTCTGTATGCCACAAAATGATTGCAAAACTGAATTATTGATGACAATCCTCTGTTCAAGCTCACCCTAGCCTTGCCTCAAATTCAGCCTGAGAGCCATTGATTATATTATATAGCTGGTGGCACTCCAGCAGCAGGAGCAGAATGTTCTAAATGGCCACCCATACTACATTTAGGTACGGGAAGCCATTTTAGTATTTCTAAGCACAGCACGGTCTGGCAATCTGTTCTCTCACCCTGAAAAACCGGTATTCTGTGCCCTGAAGCATTTCCAGAGCTGAAGTCGTGCAACACTTAGGCAAACCCTTTTAAAAGCACAGAATGAGCCTCTGCGTCAAGGTCATGAATTTGTTTTGAAGTGAAACTGCAGTTTTGAATTAAGATGGCTGGAGTCTGGTGTTACCATCTCTCCCGCCTTCACATTTTAGGTGCCAGCTGCACGGCGTCCTGGTTAGTTGGGTTCTCACAGCCAAGGGCGTGCCGAAATGGCACAGTGATGACAGAGGACTGTGCACTCATCCCCGTCTCCGTGTGGAAGCCAACACCACGCTTTCCCAGGAAACGGTGCTGCACTGGGATCTGCACTAGGAGCAGCCTGAAGAGCCCAGGGCAGGAAGAGCTGCACAGAGGGATGCAAGTGCAGACACCGCAGGACTCTCTAAGTGCTGAACAGGCAGCAACTCGTTCAGAGCATGAGAAATCAAGCAGAGCAGCAGGTAAGAACCGTAAGTTTTGGGGCTGAGGGGAGGGGCAGGAAGTTAGCAGTGCCCACATTTAGCAAAAATCAACCCAGCTACGTCAAGTCTCCGTGCGCAGAAGCCTCCTGAAGCGCGGCCATGTAGTGCACTCTCCACGTGCCGAGTCCTCCCTTTGCACTATAAGCACTTTAGTGTGCAAGGCTGATCAGAGCCACTCACTCAAGCACGTCTGTTACACTAAAAACTCAATTTTTTTTTCCTTTTAAGAGTACCATACCTCTCAAAGAAACAAGTTAAGGGAAGTGGTAGGTAGTATTTGAAAATCCTAAACCCATCCTCAAGTCTCTTTGCAGGATCACTCCCTGGGGCCACACGCACCGATCAAAGGAAGCAAGTGAATCCACGGAGGCTCGAGGGGATGGAGGGAGGGGATGATGGACGGCTTGTGACTGGAAATCACGCCGGCTGGACTCAAGCCCAAGGCTGTGCCCGATGCCACCACGGCCGGGGGGACTCGGTGGAGCACGCGGCGTCCAGCGGACTTTGTCCATTTGGCGCCGCCTGCTGCACCGCATCCCCCCCGAGGTTTGCGGGGTCAGCCCCGCCTGCAGTCCCCCTTCTTCCAACCCCCCTTCTTGCCATCCCCCTCCTCCCGCACCCACCGCAGCCCGCCGCAGCGGTCGCACCTACCGAGCGTCCAGACCCAAGCACGGCAGCGGCGGCAGAGCGGGGGAGGCGGCGGCCGCCGCCTTAAATAAGGGCCGGGCGGCTGACGTGCGGCGGGCGGGCTGCGGCGGTGGGGACGTGCCCGCCGACACGTCGGGGTGGAGAGAGGGAGGGAGGGGGAAGGAGCAGCGGGAAGGAGATGGAGTGGAGAAGCCGAGGGTGAAGGGAGGCGAGCGGCCGGCGCCGTGGGGGAGCTGAGGCGGGGCTGAGGAGCTCAGCTATGCGCGCCCTCGGGGCTCGTCTGAGGGCTGTCGGCGAGGAAGATTTCACTCTCTGCGTTATGGGTCGGCATGAGTGAAAGCAAACTCTCCGGCTCTGGAGAGTTAGTGAGGAATTCAAGGCGTTCCTGCCCTCGTTTCCCGCCCGGACAGTGGCAGCCATCCCTGTGCTCCTCCTCGGGGGTTTATGGCCGTAGTTCCGGATGGGGGCTCTTGTCGGGTGGCTGGAAACCAGCTTCTAATTTCCATCTAAGTCAATAGATGTTTGTGATTTGTTTACTTCCCCTATCCGTGTATTTACACATCCAATTCCCACTCATTTGTTGTGTTAAGTTATATAAGCCAAACCTTTTCAGCCCTGCGTGGTCATACAAGTGGTTCCCTGGCCATTGGGATGTATGTTCTACGGGACTTTCTCAGTTTAAATGCTTTTTAAAAGCTTTTTTCTCCTGAGGGGGTCTGCTACATGGAGTGTCGGACGGCGATGCCTCAAACACGACACTAATGTTTTCCTGAGGTTAGTGGAAATTCCATGTCTGGACTCACACTGGTCGGTTTCAGTCACACCATGCTGTCAGCTTCCTGTCACCCTGCGGTTGGTTAGTAAAGCCAAATCCTTCTCCCATTCCCTTATTTCTTGCTCAGACTCCCTACAAAAAGCAAAACCAATTAAAAAAAAATATTTCCTGAATGCCTGAAGTTTCAATTTTATATTATACTATTTTGTGGGTCATCCTACAAAACTGGCTTTTAGTAAGTCCACGCTATATTTTATCCCTTTATTATTCATTGAATATGATGTTTTTAGTTAGATTCTCCTTTGCAAATTTTTCTGAAGAACTGCATAGACATCAAGATCACAGGCCCAAACTGCTTCCACCATGGCTTACTTCTTAGAACTCGCTGTTCTCTGGTCCTGTGGTAATGCCTTCAAGTAGCAATTTTACTTAAAATCTTTTGGATTTGTGCACATCAGGGTTCTGGAATTGAGAATGCCTGGCTCCTCCAGCTGGAAAACAGCAGACTCGGTGAGTTTTGCGCACCATCTGTGAGTTGTGTTCATTTATTATCTTTTACCCATTTCTGCTTTCTCCCTCTTCTCTTAGGCATCCTGTCTTTACCCCATGGATTGTCATGTTCATCCTTACTGAAAATCAGGTAAGTTACTAATTTAATCTTGTGTGAGTAGCTGTGTTACCTTTATTTGCTCATTCTTGTTTTTACAGTTATCATATTTTCTTCCTTTTTTTAATTTATCGTAGTTGTGGCACCGTTACAATCTTTGACTTGGTTTCCTTTTGGGATTCTGACTCTAATTGATTCTTGGCCATATCTGTCCTCAACTCCTAGGATAAGAAACAAGAAATAGTGGAGAGAAAACATATAAAAAGACTTGAAACATAGAATTTGCATGGATTTGCAAGAAACAAGACTGTAAAATACAAAATTCTGCTTATTATAAAGACCAGCACTTCCAGCAATGGAGGTTAAATATACCAGGCTATTGGTTGCAATACATGTGCTTTGTTCCTTGCTGCTGCTGGAGGAAGGAGCAATGTGGGATGTGCCATGTCAGAGAGGACTGGTCACTAAGGAAGGGAAGTGTGGGTAGATGCTGAGCTTGCATGAATGCGGCATGAAAAGGAAACATAGTTCTGTCATTCTGCATTATTCTGGGTTCACTGAGCATCTTGTTCTGTCAGAAGCCTTAAGGATGGATTAGGAAGTTTAGTTCTGCATCCCAGGAATCTGTATTTATAGTGGCTCCATATTAATGGGACTGAACATCTCATCCAGGTTTGAGTTACAGACATCTGGCAGAACAGAAAATGAACATTTGGCAGGAATTAAGACCAATAAGAAATATTTTTGCCTATAAAAACTTTTACTTCCAAAGAGTTTAAATGCAGAATAGGAAGCTTCTATGACAATACTGGCTGAATAGAATAATAAACATTTTAAAATGGGTAACTAATGTAAAGCAAGTGATATTTTACTACTCAGAGTGAGACCGAAGCTCCTAGGAGAAGACTGTTGGTGTTGTAAGATCCTTCTTAGCCTGTGGCTCAGACAAAATGAACTTGGACCTGGTTTTCAGGGTGTAAATTCCAGTAAAATCTTCACTTGTGTTTGTGTTGCTTGTTACCAAGAACAGAACCAAGAACAAATCGCTTTTAGGTATAAGGCATCGGGTTGTCCTTACCTCTCTGGGGCCTATTCAGATACCAGGAGTTCTACTTTCAGTAGAGCAGGCCAAAGAAAACCACCTGGGATGTTTCAAGACCATCCTGGTCCCAGTGTGTCCTCAGTAATGATGATAAGCAGATTAGAAGCCTTTTTTCATTAAAAAAAATAGAGTCAGCTTTTTATATGCCAGTGCTAATTCACCTGTTAATTTATCTCAGTTACAGAACTGAGAAGGCAGCTGCAATGGCCAAATTTTTCCTTTTATGTGGCCTTTGTGATCTTATTATCAGCAGTAGATGCTCAGGAGGAAAGCAGTCATCTGGCATGATTGACATTGATTTTCTGCCTCAGAGAGCTTCAATGAGAAAAGGCTCAGAACAGCACAAACAGAACGGGGTGAGCAAATTGCAGGCATTTTTTCTTGCACTTGGAAGATGGAGGCCAGATCTGTTTTGATTTCCTGTGATTGATTGTAGGGATGGGTTGACTTTTCTCACATGTGTAAATAAGGAGTTTTATTCTTTCTGTTCTTTCTCCACTGCTGCCTTTTATCATGGTAGCAGGAGGTGGTGTTGATAGAGTGATGGGAATGCCAGAAATGTGACAGTGTCTCTCCAGGGAAGCTTGACCCTTCCTTAGCCTCCTTGCCCTTCTCTTCATCTTAGCTTTCACAGATTAAACATGAATAATAAAGCAACAGAAGTTGCTGAATGTAGAAACATTTATATTTTTATTCTAGGAGTTAGAAACAGAGCCCTTCCACTGGCCTCAGGTGGCATTTGATCAGGATCTGAGTGATAACTGTTGGAACCAGGTGCCACATTCTCATTAAACAATGTGTTTGCCTTTAAACTACAAGATACCATTAGACCATTGTCACAAAAATAAAGTCCAGAAACAAGGTGAGTTCAATGTGTACATTTTGATATTTTCAGTAAAACACAAAATGTTAGTAAATTTCTCTCCATTTTGCTAGTGTACAAGAGGTTTTACACGGTGATATTTCATTTCTACTGTCTCCATTTGCTCAGGTCCTGGCTCATGACAGACTGAGTCAAATCCGACGGTGCTGCAGGGGTGAATCAGGACACCAAGCCAGGACCTGCTGGTTTGCTGTGTGACCTACAGCTCCGCTGGGAGGTAATCAGTAACCCAGAGCTACTGGGGATGCTGACCAGCCCTGGAAAGGTCAGGTCTCTACCTGAGACTTGAGGTTTAATTTGCCCTTAAAAACCCAGGGGACTATTCCATGCATGATCAGTCCTGCCTTTGCTCTGACATCATCAAGGGCTTTGCTTTCCCATGGTGTCAGCGTGTGAGGGAAGGACCTGCCACTACACATAGCTACATCATGTTCCAGTCCTGTCTTTCCCTTTTGATTTGTTCTGAAACCGGAACAATTTCCTCCAGCTTTAATGGCTTCATTTTTCCTTTTAAAATGTGAAGGTGTTTTTGTCTACCAACCTGATGGTGGTACTGCAGAGATTTGTTAATCATGAAACATTTCAGCTCTATAAAGCAGCCTGAAATTGATGGATGGTATTTCCTGAACCAGAGAGACCCAGACTCCAAAGTGGAACTTTACACCAAAAGTTCATAGAGCCAGAATTCTTGCATTCTTCTTTTGGAATACTTACCAGGGTAAGATACAGGGAGTTTGTTTATACTCCATAAAAATGCGTATTTTGTGTTCCTCCGATTTGGTCGGTACAGCCACATCAAACCATCTGAATTGGTCTCCTAAGAAAACTGAAAGCTGAAAGATGAGTTTCAGCTTTGCACTAACAGGCTTGCTCTAACAAGTATCTGCACAAAACTGATTAGCCATGATTCATACACTTCTGGGTCCCTCTCCTTGGCTGCTTCCATGCCCATCTAAGGATGCTGGTGTTACAGAGATCCAGAGCTTTTGCTGCTTCATGCCCTCCTTTTCTTTGCAGTGTCATTGTGGGGAAGGGGAGGGGCTAGCGGATGCAATCCTCATTTCCTGATGTTTACGGGTCTGTGTCTCTACAACTTATTTTTAAAGGTGTAGGAGGGGAATAAATATGGAGAGCTGTGTAAAATAACAGTCACTTTCTGGAACACTCAGACTTCCACAATGTTTTTTGGTGGGGTTTTTTTGTTTGTTTTTGTGTTTTGTTTTGGTTTTGGGGTGGTTTCTTTTTTTGGTCAGTTGTCTGGTTTTGATTGCAAACTGCTTTCTAGCTGACATCTTTCAATACCCAGAACTTCCAAGTTACACCAGTTTTTCTTTCCCCAATAAGAAGTTGGTTATGTTGGCAAGTACAGCTGCAGTGGATTATGCATTCAATATAAAGCTAGATAAAACTGTATTTTTTTTTTTTGCAATAGCTTCCTAAAACAACACTCTAGGTAGCTGGACTACGTAGAACATGTGATTTTGTCTTGTTTCTCTAAGGAAATGAATTTATTCATGAAAGCATGAGTCACCGTGCAGGATTCCAAGCCAAACCCATTCCCTTGATGCAGCTCTGGAATCTTACTCATTTACTTAGAAACTGCAGGAAATGGGATGCTCTGAGAAATGATATCCACTTAACTACACGATACTGCCTCCCTTTTGGACCTAGACACTTTTCTAGCATTTCAGACCTTATATATCTGGTTGATGCTCTATGTGATAACAGATCATGCATGCCCTCCCAATCAAAAATCACTGCATCCAAACTTTCACTTCTGTGAATCAGAATTCTGAGTTACATTACTGGGAAGTCAGCATCCTATGAGGAAGAAGTTGTTGGGCCATACCAACCACTGCAGAAAGCTCAGAGTATTTCTCAACATTACAGACACACAGACTTGGTGGAGGAACCTACAGATGACCATGTAATAAATGAATGTCCCTTCCTTGGAGAAGGAAGATGAAATTTAACTTGCAGTTTGACAAATGCAGCAATAGAATGGAGACAGACAACCAGGTGTTTTCATTTCAGTTCCCACACTTGGGCCACCCCTGAGGCTCCTTAAAGAGCTGCAGCTGAGCTGGCTGAGCCTAAGGGTAGTAGTCCTCCGGGCTGATTCAACTCTTCTGCTCTTCTCTGAGGGGAAAAATAACTCCATTGTTTCTCCACAAGGTATTCTTTTAAATATTTGGTTTTGTGGTGGTTGTTGGCAGCTCTGTAGGTTTAGCCCTTGGCAAAAGACCTGTCTGTGACAGGCAGATACTGTCCTGAGAGGTTACCAGGCAGTTTTAAATGCCTTTTTATATCCTGTGTACTGCCAGCAGAGCCCTGTTGTCATATGTATGTTCAAAGTGTGGCTTGCCTGGAAGAGAAGAGTTATTTCTTATCCTTTCCAGGAAAGACTTGCTTTGTAGTCATAATTTCCTTCCACACCTCTTTAATTTTAAGTGTCTGTGTTTCTTAATTGGAACATGGTATGTTGCACCATGATTCAGTACCAAAGATCTGAACTATGGCAGTGATTCCAAAGAAAAATGAAGATGGAGGGAGAGAGAGGTACAGCCTCAATTGTTATCAGGCACTTTTGACCCAGCTTCATTATGCAGCTGTAGTGAGATCATTAATACACTTCAGGCAGGCACCAAGCTGAACATCTTGTTGGGAGCACAACTTTTCAGCACAGGCATTGTAAAGGCACACAGCAGAAAGAGCTCATCAGCTAAAGAGGCAGAATGAACCAGGGGAGTGAAACTGGAAGCAGTGTAAAGCAGAACAATTGCCAAAAATGGTTCTTGGCTTGGCATGGCATGCTCAGTTTTCTAAGAACATTACACAAATATCAACCCTTATCTCCATCAATTAATTCAGGGGTTTTTAAGTTATACTCAAATTTTAAATAGAAAATGAAAGGTTGCTGCTTGCCTATGGACTGCCAACTAGCCGTTTTCACAGTGCTATGCTAAGTGTGGCGTTTCTGACTTGTGTTCCCTCTCTTCCGGTATTTGGATGAAATTGCACAAATGTTTAGCAAATATTTGCAGGGCACGGCCTCATTGTTTTGCAAACTCTGGTGAGTCTTGTTTAAGGAGGAGAATATTACCAAAGAAAGGAAGCGTGGCTTTAGCTCCTGTGGGGGAAATCCTGATACTTACAGAGCCTCCTGGTTCTCCAAGTTGGGCCCTCTAATAAGAGCAGCAGCATGTCTGTGTCTTGGGTGCTAAAAGCAAAGTACAAGCATTTCTCACGGGCTACCTCAACCCTGTGTTGTTTTTCTCATGGCTCTATGCAAAATCAGTTGTATCCCTAAACCTTATGCAGTTCTGGCCTTAAGAGGCAGGATCCCAGTTCAAGAACTCTTTAAAAAGATGCCATGTGATGAAAATGTGAGATGCTGGCAGAGAGTATCATGTATTCTCTGTGTGTGTGTGCACATGTGCCTAGAACTGGATTTTTGGAGGCTGGGTCTCCTGAACAGTTCACTCCCTATATGTTCTCCACATCCTTTTTGCTAGTTGTACAGCATTTCTGCTTTGTACATCCTACAGGCTGTGTGTTTGTGTGACATTTAATGCTGTGATGTCAGAAGTGAAAAGATGCCTGCACGTTTTATCTTCTGCTCACTGTGCAAGGGCAAACAGTGTCTGGAGTGGCAAGAGGGCTGTGCAGTCCCCTGGGTCAGCATTAACTCCCTGCCATGTGAGGAGCCTTTGGGCAGCTGCTGAGGCAGTGGGGCTCACTTCGCTCTCGACCTCTGGACTGAGATGTTTGCAGTCTGGGCACTGCCAGTTTGGAAAAATGTCAGCATTAGAATTTGAGAGACACAGGACAGATCAGAGCCTGGGTGTCTGACTGCTGGGATGTGATGTGGTGTATTCATGTGCTCTGACAGATGGAGCTAGGACTGTTGCTTTCTTTGTGGAGTATCATTCTGTGTGTGTGTGTTTGGCTGCTAACCCAGTGTTCCTTATTTTTGAATCTCATAAACTCTTTGGGGGTACGTATTTTGAAAAGAAATCTGTTTCACTCTGAAACTTTTGGAGCTCCTTCTTCTCCAGGTTTGGACTTGGGAATTGAAGTCACTTAAAGGCTGTGGGTACTCAACAACTTTTGAAAAATTCTGGATTAAGGATATGTCTTTAGTATTCTGTTTGTATGTTTTGGTGTAATGTTGAGCATGCATTCCTTGGGTAATAATCTCAGGCTTGCAGCCCCTCTTAAGACGTGCTCCCTTACAAATAACATCTGGAGATTTGGAGCCTAGTGTGTTAGGTTATGGAGAGAATTAATTTTCTTTTTTAAACAATCTCTGCAATGTTTCATATCTCCTAGGCAAAAGTTACTGAGGGGCATTTAGTTCAGTGCATGACCCCTGTAAGAGCTCTTAGGCATATAAGAGCAGCCAAAAATAGCTCCTTGGAAGGTCAGGGAAGGCATCTTTTCTGTATGTGGGTAGCTTTACACTTCCATCCTGCAACATCTCTATGCCTTAAGGTAAGCAAGAAAGAAGGGATGGAAAGAAAATAGAACATCAGAATAGGCTTGGAGAGTAGCCAGAGTCTGTGTAATATGTTCCTATGTTCATGGTGTGCTGCCAGCCTTGGAGGTTGTTTTGTGCATGAAATGGAGAAAGCCTGCATTAACTTCTAAACCACGTTTTAGAGACAGAGTGGCCAAATAAAGGTTGGATTCAGTGTCTTCAATGGGTGAACAACAGCAAGAGGGATCCTTATGTTTTAAAATGGAGGCATAGGCTCACATCCAAGTGGTTTAAAGCTTCTGACTGACCCTGGAGCCTGGAAGAAATTTCAGCTTGTCAGACTGAATGTTCTCTTGGGTCTGATGTCTGCATGCTGAGGCAGGGTTTATGAGAAGCTTTTATAGCAAATCCCAAAGTCAGAGTCACCACAGAACACTTTAATTATTGAATAGGCAAGGGCTAATGTGAGAGGGAAAGGTTCTGTGGTTCTTTGCATATTAATCTCCTCCCCCACTCCCTCCTGCCCAAATCCTCTTGGTTAATCAGGTTATGTTTGCCCTATTTCTCTCGGGGAGCATGCAGCATCCAGTGTTGCTACAAATGGAGGAAGGGAAGGAGGAGAGGAGCATGCAGGAAGCAAGACTGGGGAGAGAATGCTTCAGAAATGAAAGCCTCACTCTGGCAGGATTCCCAAGATCCCAGCCGGATGCCTTGAGGGTGTGACACGTCTCTGTGACCTGTCACACTCGCTGACATGCATGGTCTCACATCCCAGGCCGTGTGCCAAAGGACAGTGAAGGGGAACCTGTCTGCCTGCCTTCAGCCGGGAGGCGCTGGTGGTCTCCGTGGCCAACAGCTCCCTTCCCAAGCACCCACCACAGCCCATTTCAGCTGAGAGTCCCTGGGAGGGGGTAGCTGATGTTCCTGCGGAGCTCGGGCTGCCTGCCATTAGCCTGAAGTGCAGGGGTTAATCCTGGGGAGGCAGTGTGTGCTGCATGCTTCTGTTCTGTCACAAAGCCTTTAATTCTTGCTGCGCTCATCCCCTCCGGCATGTGGCTGCAAGCCACAAGGAAATAGCACAGGTGGACCCACGGAAGTAAAATGCAGCAGTGAGACACACAGTCAGCACAGACACAGAGGGCACCCTGACCTCCCTCCTGGTGAATCTAAGTTTCCTCTAAGTCTGGGAGTCCTGAGTTTAGCTGTGAGTGTGCAATGGTTAGAGTGGTTCTTCATACGGATTCGTGCCTCAGAAATGCTCTTATCTGCTCTCCTGACTGGGAGACTGTGGTCCAAAGCTCTTCTGTGCCCAGTGTCTAAACCCAAAGCTTGCAGCTGAAACTGTTCCAAAAATATGCAAAATTGCTTATTCTGAAGTCTGGGTCTGATCAGCCTTAGGAGAACCGGGTAAATCTTGATAGGAGAATTAATTGCAGTGGCTTGAGTGATTTTTGGGACTATGGGAGATAATTCAGAAGGATGGAGATCTGCAGGTCTACGTGTGCATTCTGTGTCTTGAATTCATCCAAAAGCTCAAAACCAAACCTTTCTAGCCCAAATGACAAAGCTTCAGGGAGTTTATATGTAACCCTCTGATCTTAGCTCAGGATCAACTGAATGTCAGACCATGCTTGCATTTCACTTGTGCCAGGAAGTGCCAAGCCACACAAACATTGCCTAATTCAGTTTTGATAAGAAAACATGTGTGCTAATGTCTTTACAAACAGTTGGATGGGGGAAGGTAGAGGGTGTTAATGTCTTTGAAATGGGTTTTAATGTCTCTACCAACCTGAAGCCTTTGTTACAGAAGCGACACAGAGTCCTGAAACAGACAAACGGGTCTGCACAAGCCTGCCTTTCTGAACTTCCAGGGAAAATGTCAGGTTCAAAGGGGGGATGTGCGGTAGGCGGTTCGGGAAGGCGGTCCCTTCCTGGTACCTCAGCCAATGGGGAAAGGAAGAAGGCAACATGCGGCCGGGAGATTGGGATAAAAGGAGGCTGTGTCCTCCCACACCTGGGTAAAGAGGCCCCATGGGAATATGTCCCAGTGGACGCTCTATCCCTTTATTGGGATGAAGCTGCAGGACTTCTCTGTCTCCTTTATGGACACTGACTTTTCATAGCGTGATTTTTCTGCAGTTTTGTGTGCTGGCTTCTTTGCTTGGATCACGGTTCATGGTTTCTTTGAGAGACATGGATTATTAGAAAAGGTTTTGAGCACCCCTCTTTGTTTACAGCACGTATCAGAAACATCTCTGTACCTCAAAACTAGGTGAGTGCTTTAAGGCATTCTTCCAAAAGCATAAACATTGGCAAATGCTCGCCTGAGCCAGTAAATCCTGGAGCTGTAACATGTTCACATGATTTCGCACGTTCGCCACCCCCAGCTGGGTGGCCCACAGACTCTGCAAGAATGAAGACAGGCAGGAAGGGAACCTCCAGAAGCCATTCCTGGGCAGCAGAGGGCTGTGGAAAAGGCAGGCACAGCAGCGCTGAGCTGTGGCGGAGCCAGGCCGGATCCTTCACGCCATGCGGGATCCCGGCCGCCTTGCTGCCATGGCGCAGTGCCGCTGGAAGCCCGTGCCGGGCTGTCCAGAACTTATTGATGCCGCAATGGCCGTGGGCTGGTTGTCATTGCCGCAGGGCCAGCCACCAGCTCTGGTGGCTTTGCTGTGCCCGGGCATCCCCTGTGCAGTCCTTTTTCCAGCTCTGTGGAGGAGCGGGCCCCCGGCGCTGCAGGCTGGTTTCACCGCAGCAGCCCCACGGCATTCCCGGCCCGCAGGGCGGCGCGGAGCGAGGGGAAAGCGCTGATCCGCCACGAGCGGCTGCGGGTGACACGGGCCGTGGGCAGGAGCCGGCCCGGGCAGCCCGTGCGTGGGAGGGCTGCTGGAGCAGATGGCTGGCATTCCCGGAGCTCCTGGGGAGCTGCGGCTTGCGTGCCGGCGGCAGGAGGATGGTGGCAGCGCGCAGCTCACCCAGACGCGCAGGAGGCTGTGTCTGACTTGAAGGCTGAACAAGAGTATGATTCAAAGAGCACACCTCACAGATTGTTTTCAGGTTGACAGGAGGTTTTTTCCTACTCCTCTTTGATAGTGGCAGATAAAAAGCTATCAGTTGCACAAATACCTAAATCTCCTTTACTTCCCTAACCTCCCCCACTAGGCTCCCAGAATTACGTTGCTTCCTTTAAAAAGTCAGAATTCACCATCTGGTGTGTTTCTACTTTCCTTTCTGTCTTCTAAAACCTGAATTTCTGCTCCCAAGATCCTTTTTTATAAGTGAGGAACTGTTTGTTTGTTAACCAAGTCCCAGCACTCCAGAAAGTGGAGCTGTAAGGAAAGAGCAGTGGCTCAGCCCTGGTAGCACTGAATGGAAGCAGAGAGGAAAAAATCTGCACTGAGAGGGTGAGCCAGGAGGCAGGGCTGAAACAGTGGCCCCGTTGTTTGACTTCTGCTGGGGCCCATGGATGTGGCTGCATGTCCCAGGGAGCTGTTCGTGTATGACAAATAAATAGTTTGTGGGGTGCACAGCAGTCAAATCAAAGGTAATTGCTTAATGGAGGAGTGCAAGTAGTAGGGGTTGTGAAATAGGTCTTAAAAAAGAAAAATCAACTCTCTAAAGTTCAAAGCTCTGTTCATATGATCTGGTTTTAGGTGAGAAGGAAATAGGAAGTTTAGAGATGAAGAAATCATCTTGCTGATAATGATTTTAATGGGGGCTGTGGCTATACTCGCTTTTGTTCCCAAACAGTGAAGTTTTTAGCCACTTAAAACTCTAGGTATCTAATGCATTGAAGGTCTGATTTTGCAGAAAATACTGCTGCAAACCATCCATTAAAGTCAGGGCACTAAAATATATATATAAATCTTTAGGAACATTGATACAGTAGCACGGGATGAATTTGATCCACAGAGTTCTTTACAAGATCCATGGGGCTGAAGCTTTGTGGCTAATAAAAATAGAATGATTTTAATCTAAAATTTCTCATCAATTCCATGCTGTTCTGCTGAACACACGACATAGAATTTGGAGAGTGTGGAATAAAATGTTCAGATTTAAAAATTTAACATATGTTATCATGCCAGTTCTCATGTGCAGTTTCATGTATCCTGCAGAGATCAGGTTCTTGGAAGCTGGATATTTCTGTCTGGACAGTACTTCCTTTAAATACAGCCTT
This sequence comes from Chamaea fasciata, assembly GCF_029207755.1. Taxonomy (NCBI): domain Eukaryota; kingdom Metazoa; phylum Chordata; class Aves; order Passeriformes; family Sylviidae; genus Chamaea; species Chamaea fasciata. The sequence goes on along the minus strand of NW_027094092.1, from coordinate 14,376,533 downwards.
TTAAAGCTGTGGCACAGTTTCTCTTAAGTTTATTGTCCCCAGATTGACTTAATCTGTCTGGAAACCTCGAGCAGAGTGATAAGGTCTTTATTTCCTATGAAATCTTGAATGTGGGTGTGTGATGAAGTTGGTAGATGCTTAATATTGGTCAGTATATTAAATAGTTTGTTGCATTTCTAGTACATTTAATGCAAGTAGCTTGCCTGTGATAAAGCAGATTTGAGAAACTCCTAATGTATCAAGTGGAAACAAGTTTCTTTTCCTGTGATTTTTGTCCTTTTGAGGGAGGGTACAACATCTGGTTTCTCTGAAATGAGTGTAATCACTGCTGTCTCCTTCTGACAAAGAAATGCAAAAACCCAAAGCCTGTTTCCCAGGAAGTATTGATAACCTGCCCAGTATTAAAGTTACCTGAAAATGTGTGTAATCTCAACCTCGTAACTGGACTAAAGATGTCATTAAAGGCCTGTTGTAAAAATGGTTACGCAAAGCCTTTAATATGAAAATTAGTTTGAACTTCGTGCTGGTCCCATTTCCTGACTTTACGTAACTTGCTATTATTACATGCAAGTAATGGGGAGGAAAAAACCAACATATCCAAAAGTAAGGTCAGCCATTGGACTCTGGACTGCTTGATGTAGTGTTTCCAAAGATAGAAAAAATACTTTATGGTTAAAGATTTGCCTTTGCAATTCTTCTGTAAACGGTATGCACCTAAAAAGAACCTGAGGGCTGGCCTGGGAGATGCTTCTCATTCACATAGCTGTGGAAGTTCCACCAGGGCTCCTTCCATGGTCAACCAAGAGTAGTCATTCCATGGATTCATCCTTGGGAGGAGGGGAAATTGGTTTCTCTTCTCCTTAGATGGGTTTTCAACCACTGTCATTTGGAGACCCTTGGAGATGTGCATGTGGATCCTTGCAAACAGAAGACAAGCTTGTTTGACCTGAAAATTTTTGCATGTCTCTTGCAATTAACCTGTGGACTTTCAGCAGTCACAGACACAACTCTGATGCAATCCATGGTTTTATCTTCCCTGAGAGTGAGGAGAGCCCAGATTTGATGAGCTGAAGTTAATCCTTGTTAGTATCTTTTCTACTTCTCATCCACTCAGTCTCCTTCTAGGTGTCCTTATATATGGTGTTGGAAGTCAGGAACAATTTAAACAAAATAGCCAATTCCTCTGGGACATCTTGCTGAAAAACAAACCTCTGTCTGTGACCTAGATCCAGTGAAGTTTTGAATTATTTAGATGACATCTTGCAGATGATGCAGGAAACTTGAGTTTGGGAGAATGTTCTTTTAGTTTGAATTAAATAATAGTTTTTTTCTTTAGAAAGTTTAATGCTAACTAGGGTCAGCTGAAGGGCTGTCTTTGACTACTGCTACTGACTTTTTGATTACATAAATGTTCTTAACAGCTGATGGTAACCTTAGGAAATGACAGATCCTAAATGTTTTCCCTGATCAGTTTTTCTTTCCTCATGCTGTTGTTTGGCAGACTCAGATTCCGAAACAGCTGCACAGGCTGGGTGAGCAGCTGCCAAGGTTTGGGCCCTGTGCTGCCCAGCTGCCCTCCTGCCAAGTGGTGTCAGCAGGGATGGACCCAGGGTTGGATTTTTAAAGCTCCAGTAAGAATTTTAATCCTGCTGCATCTGGTGGGAGTTAGATGCAGAAATACTTGCTTATAAGTTGTACCAGGTAGGTGGGGAAGCTGCAGACAGAGCTTGGGTCTGTGGCTTCCAGCCCTGCTCTCTGGAGATGCCATATGGCTCTCTCTGCACTAGGATCTGTGGTGCTCCTGCAAGGCACACACCGCTGCAGCAGGGCAGTTCACCCAGCCCTTTGAAAGTGACAGAGCTATCAGCATGTCAGTCAGCTGGAAGTGAGTAACATGAACTATTTATCTGGTTTATTAGTGTGAGTTAGTGCAGCTACTCCAGTGCTTCCTGGTGCAGCTGTAGGAAGAAGTTTGGGCAGGAACTTGCCCTGCTGCTGCTGGGAAAACAGGAATATGATAGGGCTGTGAAACCTTGGAGTTTGGAGTCTGGCTTTTGAGATTAACCTTTAAATGGAACAAAGCCATTGCTTGGTCTAGCAGTAGTGCCTTAGCAGTGAGATTTGCATGGAACTGCAGGCAGCTGTGTCTGCATTAACAGCCTGTGTGCCATAAAGGGGGCTGGATATTGAGCAAACAGTTGATAGTAAGGACCTGACATCCTCTTTGTATGTGTGCTGGAGGTTTTACTTCTGGCAAACTCCAGTCTGATCCTGTGCACTGACGCCCACCGGTGACTGGAGTTCACCTCTGGTTTAGTTTCAGACCAGGGAGATCTGTTTGCGTGCTCTCAGACTGCCGCCTCATCTGAACCGAAGCTCAGTAACCACGACCACGCGGGAGATTTTGCTTTAAGAGTTTGTCTGTGATGTGACTAAAATGCAAATGTAGGCAGACACCCGGTGCCCAGGAGCTCCAAGCTGTGTTGTGTAACACAGCAGTGTGTGCTGTAGGGGTGTCTAATTATAGCATCAGATTCTGATTGTGGAGAGCTCGATATTTATCTCTTAAAAGGGGGTGCGTGGGTGATGTTTGGGGGACAGTAATACTGAAATGAAAAACCAGCAGCTCAAGTGCCGGAGCAGGACGGGTGCCTCCCTGGCAGGCTGGCTGTAGCCTGGCACCCGTGTGGCCGCGGCTCCTGCTGGCACCGGGCATAGCCGGCTGCGCAGGAAATGGAGCTGTGTTGCATAAAGGGAGGCGACGGCTGTGAGTCAGGGCTGCAGGGGAGAGGCGTTCTTGCAGGGAACGAAATGTCAGCGTTCGAATGGAGGGGTTCTGGGCAGGGCTCTGCTGTGCCCTGTAGGATTAAATGGGAGTCTGACTAGGGCAGAAACAAAACTGTTTTCTGCTCGTCTTTCTGAGCTTTTTCTCCCTCGTGTCTGTGGGTTTTCCTGTGGTGGAAAAAGCATTGGGTAGTTCACATGAATCGTGACACTCCTTTCCCAGGAGATGCAGTTTAACCGTGGACTGAACCAAGGTGGCAGAAAATCATTATAAAGTGCAGCTTCTCTATCTGATACTTCTTCCAGCAGCGGATCTCCTGGGCACAGTCGGGTTTACTGCTGTTGACACTGACACATTCAACCCTTCTGCGAACAAAATTCTATTTGAGCAAAAGGACAAGGTGGAGCCCTCATGCCTGCTGGCAGGGACCTGTTTCTGGCTGCGTGATGCCAGCTGTGTCTGGAGGAGAGCACCAAGCCGTCCTTTATGGAGCCAAGTCCCGAGTGATAAGAGGCTGCAGAAGGTGCTGTTCTGTGTCTCAGTGCTCCCCCTAGGAGTGGGGGCTGTGTTTGTGCGTGTCTGCGTCAGCTCCGGCTGCGCCCAGGCAGGGGCTGTGTGCCATGTCAGCCTTGCTCACACTTCCCTGCTGTCTCCCTAGGAATCCACTATTTCTGAATGCAGGGCAGAGCTCCATAGGCCTGTGGCATTCTCTGAGTGGGTACAGAAAACAGCTGCAGGGCAGAGGGGCCTAATTCACACTAGGATGCTGTGATGTGGTGTAACTTCCCCAGAAGTAGCTCTCCACACGGAGAGATTTCTTCTGGCTGGTCTCCACGTGTACTGAAACAGTTACTGACCCCCGCGGAGACTGGGCTGTGCCTGTAGGGCACCTCTGCTTCCATCTCAGGTGGCAGGGAAACCTGCTCTTTCTTCTGTGACTCCACATACGGAGTCTGGGCAGTGCTTTGCCCCAGCTCTCATCCAGCTTGGGCATGACAGGGAACTCTCAGGGTGGGGTTCAGAGCTTGTCTGTGGCCTCAGAAACCAGGTTGCCTGCACTACACAGGGGTGAGGGGTTAGGGATCAAGGCCAAGCTCTGCCAGCCATGCTGCCAGGGCACTTGTCCAGTGTCTTGTCCTCCAGGGCTGGTATCCCTGAGGCCTTGTTCCCACCCCAGCCCCACAAAAGGCAGTTGCTGCTGCAGGAACAGGGTAAGAGGGGGCAGAAGAGGGGATACAAAGCACCCATTTCCCTGAGAGTGAGAATGAGAGGGCCCTACCTAGGTGTCTGTCATGATACTTATCTGAGCAGGGGCTGGCAATGGCTAGTGCCGCTGAATTTGGGGCTGGTAAGAGAATGGACGTTGCTTGTTTTGGGGGTTGGTTTGCTTTCTGCCCCCTCATGTGTATGGAGGTGTGTGGCACAGAGTCAGCTTGTCAGTGGTACGGCTGGGGAATGAGGTTCAAAGCTGGCCTCATCAGTCTCCTCTCATGAGAGAGATCAGCACCAATGAAACTGCTGGCAATCCCTGCTTTCCGGATGGGAATGCCTGGGCCTGGCCGAGATCTGGGATCATCCCCTTTTCTACAACTAAAGGTTGTCAATCTCATGATGTGAAGTCTAGAAATTGTGGCATGAAGGGCTTCCTGGGAGGGAGTATGATGAGGAGGGATCTTCTGTCTCCCTGGGGAAAGATGCATCTTAAATCCCTGGTTAGAGGTTCTGCATACTTTAGCTGAATAGGACCTCACTTAAGGACTGGGTCACAGCTCTGACACTGCTTCTGGTTTACCACGGTGGAGTGTTGGTGCTTGCTCAGCGTGAAGTAGTGGTTATCACCTGAGAATGGTAATCACAAAATCAAATAGTAACCCCTGTGTTTGTCTTTGGACTGTTGTATGTGTTTGCTTTTGTTAAGGCAAGGTGAGGAGCTGTGCCCAAGGGAGTGGCAAGCCATGGAGAAAGGCTGTTCCATTGCTGCAACACCCAGGATCCTTGTCCAAGACTGAGGTCCCTAGAGAAATGTTCTCCTTCACCTGTGTAAAACAGTACAAGCCAGTTTGGGAGCTTTACCTAAAGGGTGAGGAAGGCAGAAGGCAGAACACCATGAGGGTGCAATTTCCTGAGCTCTGCAGGGCCGCAGGGCAAAAGAAAATATTCTGGTTTTGGTGACGTAATGTCTGTATAAAGAGAGATGTCTCCCCAAGGGCCCATGCCAGGCTGCTGTGAAGCATTTTGCAGTGGTGTGCTTCATGTGGCCTGGTTTTGCAGAACAGGGTGGTTGGTGCTTACCAGCAGAGAGATCTGCTGCCTGCTTCTGGCCCAGCAGTCTTTACCCTGCTGAGTCACACCTTGGAGAGCCAGCCAGGCTGATGCCAGCGTTGCTCTGAGTCCCTCGCTGCTGCTGCTGCTTCCCTTCATGATCAGCTCGTGGCCAGAAGCGGAGGAGAGCCGTGCCCAGGCTCAGGGACTGTCACTGAGGGACCACGTGGCTTTACAACTCGGCATTTATTTCCTTGACATCCGATCTGCAGTTGGGCAAAGGTAGAAATGGGGGGAGCGCTTACAGGAAGTGGCTGTCGTGGGACTGTTGCATCTGAGTTGTCAATTCCAATCATGGGACATGCAGTGTGTCAAATAAAGTTCCTGTCAATGCTGTTTTATCTGGATCAGCCCATCAGCTGCAGGTGAGGTCAGGGAGGAAGCCAACAACACTGCTGTGGTTCATGTAATAAGCAGGAAGTCCCACCTGAGGCCAACATTCCTTGTGCAGTACCTGGAGAGAGGCAGCCCGTGTCCCAGAAAGTCTGGTCACCTCTGGCTAATTCCCAAAATTTTTGCATCTTGTCTTTTTAACAGAAGGTTTAGCTTGGGCATGCTCCAATGCTTCCCTCTTTTCTCTGGAACTTGCAGTCAGGGTCCTGTTGAGATGCTGCAGACAGAGCTTAAGGTTTAGGGGATGAAGTGCACAGCCGTGGGTGCATATAGGTTGTGTTGGCAGCCAAATCCTGGGCAGGTTACACAGAAGGGATCTGGGATTCCCAGGCTATGATGTGCATGGCCATGGTGTCCAAGCGTGGTGGAGACAGCATTGTGCCAAAGAGGCGATGGGCAGTCCTGTGGGTGAGCAACACAGGGCAAGAGCTCACTTGAGGAGAGTGCTGCAGGGAAGTGGGGATGTCAACAGTGCTTGAGGCTACTTCTGCAGGGTGCAGGAATTCTAATAAAATGATGGTTTGTCAGGATGTGCCTGTGAGTTAACTTAGAATGGAAGGAGATGGAGCGGGGTTGTGTGGAAGGTGATGCTCTAGAGAACAAAACTGTGTCCAGGTTTATGGGTCTTTGGGGGGAAGCTGCCTTCAGCAGATTCAGATTTAATTTACGTTTGTGAGGGCTGTCAGTTAGATAATAAAGCAACAGGATCTGAGCATGCAGGGAGGACAGGGTCAAAGTCCAGGACATTTTTTCCTTGGCGATATGCTGACACCTGAACTACTGCAGTAGTTTGGTTTTTCCACAATGAAGGGTATGTGGGCTTTCATGGGGAGAGGAAGACGAGAGGGCTGTCAGGTGTTGGAGGGGATGGAAATGTTCCTGCGCGGAAACACAACAGCTGAGAGCATGTGGGTAAGTGCCAGCAAGGACTGCATTCCTGAAGGCACTTTCCCCATCACTGTGGTGGCACTCTGCCACCCGGCTGTGAGCCCAAAGCTGCCTGGAGAACAGCACAAAGGAGAACTGGCACAGTGTGGGCTGTGGGGAGCAGGGTACAAGTGTACAGAGCTCCCTCTCTGAGGGTACCAGGGATCTATCTGTAGGGTGCCCAGCGCCCGGGGCTGGGCACAGGAGTGCCCAGGGGGTGGCTGGGCTCTGGTCTGGCTCCTTCGGCCAGGTCAGCTGTGCTGGCTGCATCTTGCACTTCTGAGTCTGGTCCCTTCCACCCCAAAAGAGCACCTTTAATCTAGGATGTTAACAAACTCCCTTGCTGTCAGCAGACAGACAAGGGCTTGGCTATCTTTTGGGGAGATGATGCGCTCAGAGAGCTGAGAGGAAATGCAGTATCCTGAAAAACATGTGGGAGATCACGTTAGGTAATTTTGTGGTTCCCCAAGTTTTTGAACTCTGCTGTAGGAACACATCTGTCACTGGGTTTTTTGAGGATCACTGTTGAGATCACCAGTGATGTCTGATTGCTATTCAAAAATCTGCTTGCCACAGGGATGCTTGGGCAGGTTCTTCCCTTAAGAAAGGAAAACAGGATGGATAATGGAAAACTGTGTCTTAAGTGTTCTTCTTGTTACTTTCCCTGCTTATACAAGTGACTTTCTGGATAAAGCAGCTGTTCCATAGGAGTTTGGGCAAGGATAAGGAAAGCTTTCTAGCTGATACCACCTCCTAGAAGTTATAAGGATGCACTTACAGCACAAGTAAGGAAAAATAGTTGTAGCTCTAAAAAAAACCATCTTAAGCAGAGAGTGGTGGAGAAACTCATCCATCTGGAAAAGGACAATAGGGCCTTGGTGAGATCTTTGCCACATTAGGAAGCTGCAGATAATAATCTTGAGAGCTACCCTGTGAGCATGGAAGGAACTACTTGTAGGGTGGCTGCAGTGGAAGGCTGTCACCTCCTGTCCCTGCCTGGGGTAGAGCTCTTGGGAGATAATTAGCCCAGCCTTTTTTGTGGTGCATCTAAATATCTTCATCTGCTGAAATGCACAGGCTGGTATCTGCATTCTCCCTTCTCCATTACTTGCAAACCTTGAATTAGAGTGACTGACAAAGCTCCTGTGCAGCTCCCCTGAACCAACAGCTGCTGCATCAATATATGGAACAAGCAGAGTACTAATCCCTGGAGACCTCAAGTGGCTTTTGTGTGATAGGGAACAGGGGGACAGTACACAAGTAATGGTGTAGATTCCTTGTGCAACAGTAGAAGTTTTCAAATCCTGAAAATGAAACAATTTGACAGTAATTATAGTGTAACCCTTTTGCTGCTGACTTACCAGCACCAAGGGACAGCTAAGTGAGTTACACACAGTTCTCCCAATTTAGACTTCAACAGAGTCTGTTAGGGGTTTAACTCAATCAGAAAACACAGCCTAAGCATTAGAGAAGACTTCATGTCAGAATTCAGTAGGGTTTATTCTACAAATCTTAGATCAATGCCAATGATACAAGTTTTATGAATTCTCATTAAAAATACAAGTCAGTATAAAGATTCCAATAGTAATATAATGCATGATGATTCAGTTTCAAAACTTAAGGAATGAATCTGTGTTTTGGACCATGCTACAGAAAAGGGGAACACAATGTAGAAAGAATATTTAGTTTACCTCCCTTTATTTGAGGAGGGGCCTGTGCCTTATTGCCACAATACCTGAAAAAACAATATGAAGTGCATAGCAGCCTTGCCTGTACAGTCTCTAGGCAAAACTGTTGAATTTAGTGTCATAGTCCTCCTCCCCCTAATTCTGGTCATGATAGCCTGATATCATTGTAATAACTTAAAGCTATTGCAGCACCATCCCCAAAATGGTTACAAACATCAGTCCTTGGAGCTGTAAAATATTGTGAGGCACTGACACTTTTTCACCATGTTAACCATTTTGCCCAGTCTTTCCAGGAACAAAATATACATTCTAATTAAAGGGGAATTAGTTCCGTATTCAAAACCCTCTTCAGATTTTTTAAAAATGAAGTCTCAGTGCAGTCTAATACTTAAATGTGTTGTTCATAGCTTCAGGCACAGTTAGAATGTAAATCAGACCTGTGTTCTTGACCTTAGCCTTCTGTTATGATGAAAGGTGTGTTAGCTTTCAAGGAACAGTTGGAATTTGGTCCCAGAATTGCTAGACCAAATGCTTTGGATTGGGGGAGAACAAAACTACCTTTTTTTCTGGGAGCTGCCTGCACTTAAGAGGGGGTTTGGCTGCATAAAGCCACACCCTAAACTTAAATTTTAGAGAGTCTAGTTCTCACAAGAGGTAACTCTTGACGAGATGTGCACCTCACCCCCCAAATGCTGTAGTACATCTGTGTATTCCCAGTGACATTTTCACCCTGTCATGACCAGTGGGCATCTCTGGTTGAGCCCAGTCATTTCTTGTAGCAGAACCACACGGACAGTGCAGAGCAGGGATCTTTCATGGATCTGCAGCAGCAGACAGGGAATGAGGCTGAACAATATGCACACGTTTCTAAGCAGGACTTTGGTGCAGACAGTGATGCTTAACTGAAACCCAGCTTTTACCAAAATGTTACAGCATAATACAAAAATCTGAAAGAAAAGGATCAAAAGAAGCTGCTGACTTCCACAAGCACCAGTTAAAGAAAAAACCCCTCTTGCATAAATGGAGCAGCAGCACAGAACAAGCACCCACTTGGCTACACCAACACATCTCTTCTGCTGTAGGATTTTTCAAGAATTATCCACCCAACATCATACTATCACTTTTTAGCATTGTACCAAAATGTAGTATTAAGCCATCATGCAGGTTTGGGGAATTTCTTCTGCTGTACCGAACACTGCTGTGCTTGCTTTGAATACGTATTTTCAGTCTGATTTGTCTTGGTAATAGATGCATCTTTAACAGTCACATTTAATCTGAAGTAAAAAAGTTCAGTAGCCCACACTGGGCTTTTGTCCAGTCAAAGTGACCAAAAAATACAAGGTTGTCATAAACTGCATATATTCTAGAAAAAGGGATTACTTTGCATTTAAGTCACATTTAATACAAGACAAGTTGGTCTGAAACTGTGAACTGATTCTATTTAGAACAAAGTATGGCACAGATTCCCAATACCTATGGACACTGTAAATAACACATTTTTCTCTTTGCAATGATTATCAATTCGCCAAAAACAGTATAATAGTTAAAAGGGAAGAGTGAAGGAAAACGGATTTAGGAGAAGAAACAAAAAATGCCTAAGAATTCAAAATAAATGACTTCTTTTGTAAGAAACTTTATTTAATTTCATTTTTAAAAATGCATTCTCTCCTCAGAACAAATGCCACCATAAAAAAAAAAAAAAAAGGATTGCAGTAGCACACACTTGCACTCAAAAGGAAACATGCAAAACTGATGGCTGAAAAATTTTTGCATAAAAATTGAAGACTTCAGGCAAAAATTTGCCCCTGTGTACCTTTAGGGACCCCAGACCATGAACAGCTTTCAGTGCAATGTCTCTTGCTTCCAATTGGTGAGAAAACATATGGCAGGAGCTTGTCTTCTGACAGCTACACTCTCCCAGATGTTTGAAGCAAAAACAGTCTCAGCTATGTTTTAAAACATCATTGTTAAACTGCTGCAGAAAGTACAAACAGAATTCAAGAAAATGTCAGAATCCAGTGAAGAAAAACTTTTGAGATCTACCCTGTGCCATACACTTCTTAAAAAAAATTAGACAGAAAAACAAATTTTATTAATACACCCTCTTTAAATTTTTTATTTCTGAAAGCAGCTCTTTATGCAAATCAAAAGCAGTTCCTGAGTAACTGCAGTAAACAGTGTCTTTTAAATATTTTTGCGCCTCAGCTCTTCCGTTTTGGTTCTTCCTTGTTTTTCTCCCCAGTTTTCAAGTTTAATCTCAGTTTGTTTGTTTTTTTTTTTTTTTTTTTCAAAAATGTGCAAGTTCAGTTAACATCGTTTCCAGAAGTCCACAGCTTGCAGGTCTTCCTGCAACAACTCTAAGATCTGCACATACCTAGGCTGTAGTCCTACCCTATTGCAGGCTTTGCTCTCAGACCTGTACAGGATGTGCCCTCACGTCTTCTTCAGCATGCGCCGGGACTGCCACGTGTGGAACTTATTGTAGGCTGTCTGCAGCATCTCTTCTATATGACTTACCAACTGAAACAGGAAAAGGGAGAAAACATTAGCCCAGCTGCTGGAAAACAGATCCCCTCCCTTCCACATGCATTCTTGCTTTTATTCACTACATGTAATCTTTCTAAAATCAGAGAAAGGACCTTGAGGTTCTGTTGCAGAATCTCCATAAGAGGGAGCAGTGCAGAGAACGGCTGAGCTGAAAGAGCATGGGGAAGTGACACCCCATTGTGCTATCTGTTCTGGTATTTAGTCTGTGACCACTTCAAATCTGACACGGGGGGAGAGTTCTGAAGTTGCTCCAGTTCTACTTCATGGTGGAAGTGAAAACTGAGATGTGACTTCCCCTTTCTGTTCTGTCACTCAGGTAATTTCAAGTTACAGTTCTTGTCAGTTGCTGGCATCCCTCAGCAAGCTGGACAGGGAGAGATAACTGCTTAACTGTGTACCCAATTTCCCTCTGCCCATTTCCCAGTCAACAAAAAAATTTAAATGCCCTAGGATAAAAAGTAACAAAGCTACCATCCTCTCATAGTCAAGACTGAAATTATTAATATGAACCCACATAATTCAACAGCACTTTCCCCTTACATTTGTGCTTAAATATTGTCTCCGAATCTTTTCTTGGAATGGGCAGAGCTTTGTAACCTGAAATCTTTCCAGGTTGCTCCTCATTTTCACAACCTGAGGGAGACAGAAACCAGTATTACAATACTGAAGAATTATAGTAAGACAAAAGTTTTATTTCCTTTAACAAACTGGTCACCAACAAAACACCTGATAACTAATTCTGGGGACTACTTCAAGTTTGTGTAGTTTGAGGAAGGAAAGTTATTCAAATATCAGTCTCTAACACTTCTCTGTATTTATTTTTGAGATAAGTGCAGTGTGCCACTGATTATTACTTCATTAATAAACACTATAGATAGATACAAGATATTCACAAAATGGTTTTTCGCTTCAAGCAAAGAGTGGATTTTCAGGCCACATTTTGCAGAAGACATGAGAAGGCATCTGAATGCAAATTTGTAACTTTGTGATCCACGTGAGGTCAAAAGCAACAGAAAAATAGTTACAATCATAGACTTGGCTGTAGATAAACATCTGTCCGTGAAGGCAACTTTGTTCTCAAAAGCAGTGTGTGTTCTGAAGGTATCCCACTGATTTTTGCAATGGATAAAGGGATAAGGGAAACTTGGCAGTACTATCACCGTGGAGATTACTTCTTGGAGCTGGGGAACAGAGGCTTTAGTTTTTGTGTTTTAAACTGGAATGAGAACCCTGCAGTTGCAACAGACCTGCCCATTCTGTTTGAAATTGGCTAACAGCTACTGCTCCTAAAGGGAGCTAACAGGGAGGCAGGGACAAGGATGATTTTAATTAATAGTACCAGCAGAACTGCTGAAGAAAACAAGGTTTCATGTTATTTTGTGACCTTCAGTTCTAGGGATGAGTAAGTGCTGTACTGATTTGAGGTGTGTGTATTAGTTCTATACTTCAGTAATGACAGCCATTCTAAACCATGGTCATTCTAAACCATGCCATAAGCAGGGCTTGAAGAGGAAGCTCTGCCTTACCTTTTCTTCTAGGAATGGCGTGTTAACAGGGAAGCAGGACCAGAAGTGTCGTAGCAGTTCCCCTACTGCCACATACAAGTGTTTTAATTCAGACTGAATGTCATTTGGCACCATCTCTGCAACAGGAAAAAGGGTTTTTTCACATCACTCAAATGATCATATGAAAAATGAGAACTAAGGCTAACGAAGGAGCTCACCAATGTACACTTCCACTACAGCCACAGAAAGACTGGCTGGGAGGGAACACTGAGGTGCCTCACACCTCAGAAGCAATTAGATCAAGACTATCAGCAGCTGTTAGATCAGGTCAGCTGCTATTTATGGCTCCATACTTGGAAGCTTGTGTATTATGCAGGGAGATCCATGCCAGGCAAAGAATGGACACCAAACCTAATCCAGGATTAGGAGCAGTATATTTGTATTGTTCTAACAGCATGGCAGTGCTGCTGCTGGCACCAGCACCATGCTGTCCTCACAGCACAGTGCTAAGAACTCTCTGGTGGGTACTTCAAGTTTTTCCCTCTATCTTATGTTGGCAATATGGTTACAGCATGTGGAAGATGAAAAATCCAGACAGGAAAAAGGAACTGTGTTCCAGACACTCTTTAAGAAGAAAGGGTGATGGGGTTCAAGAACAAGGAATGAGCCACAACTGTAAAAATCCAAACAAAAAGTTCAAGTAGTCACCGAGGATGAGCACAGTGAACTGCACAGTGAATATCCAATTTCAGGATATTCAGGAGGCTGTTAAAAAAAGTTGTGGTCAGGCTCAAAGAAGTGAAGCGTAGCACCCAACATGTCAACCAGGATGGGTAAGAAAGCCTTACCACTGCCTGCTGATTCCTTTTCTTTCAGTACCATAAAGAGCTCATACTTGCTTTTTCAGCTGTCTGAATTACTTTCTGCTGCTTTTCAGACCAAGTAACACAAGAGAAACTGAAAAACTGTAATAAATCCTGAGAACAGGGATTCATCTGCTGTGAGACTAAGAGACAGAACTCAAACTGGCAGCAATGTGATAACAGGGAGAGTGCTGGTTGGATGGAGGTATTGAGGAGAGGCTGATTTGCCCTTGCAGTGTACAGGAAAGTTGCCTTTTTTTCACAGCAAACTGTGGATCTTAAATGCAGGCTGCAAAAAAACTTCAGACGATTATCTAGGCTTTGCTTCCTTAAGAGTTTCCACTGAATATGTTCCATTCTACAATCCAGGAAATAAAAAATCAGAATTGCTGAACAAGTAAAACCCTGTGTCTATAAGACAATTTGGTATCTAATGAAGGTGTTTCCTTCATTACTTGCTGTGTAAAACGTTCTCTCATTCACTTGCCTCAGCACCCGTGTAGCCATTGCCACCCCCATGGTGTGGCTTTTCTTTTGTTGCTGTAACCCAGTACTACTCCAGCTACATGTTTCCATACTTTCCTTTATTACTGTAACATATTCTAAGGGAGAGATGAAACAGCAAGCCATCTTGTGCTGTGCAATGCAACAGGACATGATTAAAGCAGTAGACATCCCAAATCCTTACGGTTTATGGCTTGCTGTGTTCCACCCTGCATAAGTGCTCCTCCAGGTGACAGGACTGCAATAGTGCTGGCAGCATCACCACTTGAAAGAACCTGGACAGAATGGGAACAAATATTTCAGGTCACTTTTTCTAATAAACTCTTTTAAAAACAGGAAGAGTTGAACACATGCATGGAAATTCAGGTTCTGCTCCAGAATTAGTCAGAGTGCCTTTAAGTGCTATAGCTTGTTTGCTGTGAAAACTCTTCAATTAATTGTAACCTTTTCTCTACCTAGGCCTTGAACTGGCTGTGCACTTACTCTGAAATAAGACAGTGCATTAGTATGCAGAAGTGTAGCAGAATTGCGGCTGCTTTACTGTGGGCCAAACTAGGTTTACAAACAGATACTTTCAGATGCTGGCTGGGGAGGTAGCCACAGGGCCCTGCTGCCCTCCAGGTGTCAGCACAGAGCTTCTGAGCAGCCCACAGCCTGAGTGCATTTAGGAGCAAAGGACCAGTTCAGTTAAAACCTGCTCACTCTAACCTCCTAAACTTCTCAGGGTGGGATCAATACACTGGCCTGTGCATGACTGCCTGCTTTATACCTTTACCATTTCTTCAAAGAGCAGGAACAGAAAAATATAACAGAGCATCAGCAATGACTCAGTCTCCTATTGTGTAGATTTTAAACTGAACAGCTCAAAATGTATCACCTAAACTTGTAAAATAAATCAGTTAAAAGAAATTGGAGATAATTTAAGTTTACCATGAGAAATTGAAACTTCAGTAGACAAGAGACACAAAACTGTAGAGCAAGCAAGATGCTAAGCTAAGATCAAGAGGGGCAGTTTTTAAATGTACTTCCATACCTGAGTTAGTTTGGGTACATATGCCTCCATTTCTTGTCTAATACTATGAAATGAATTAATTATATCCTGACTGGTTGCATATTGCTGTGATTGAATTGGAGTTGGACCATGGTAATACCTGTGAGGTAGGAAAAGGGAAAGGTGTTATTAGTAAGAGTGTTGGTAAAGCAAGAGAGCAAACTCCTGGACTGTTCTAATGTTTCTAATTTTGGATGTTTTGCAATTGTTGACACTATTTACTCATAAAGTACAATATATTGCCACATGGGAAGAGGTTGCGTTAGGATGGCACGGCAGCAAATAACAGCTTCTACTGCTGCATCTGTGATCATCATTTTGCCAATGAAAAGGTACCCCTGCCAGCAAATTCTGGAAATATCATTAGAATGGAGTAATTCACATCACTTTCAACTGAAACTAAGCAAAATGAAGTTAGGTGCACATGTGGAACTGTTCTCTTTCTGGTGGTATCGCTCCTTTTCTGATGTTACATCTATGGTTCTCAAACTGAAAAGTCTAGAAAACAAGAGGACTAGTACTAGAAAAATCCTAGATCAGTGAACAGTCTAAACTATCCCAATGGCACTCTTTTGCCTGGGAGTGGATTTTTCTTGGAATTCCATGTATTTTCATATGTAACACATTCTTCCACTGAAAGCTGCAATGATGTGCTGAACTGTGAACAGAGGTCTCTTAGGCTTTCACAGAAATTACACAGCAAGGTCATTCAGGCTGGCTTACAGAGACTCAACCCTCTGAAAAGTAAGATGGAATTTAGCAGGGGTGTTGGACTAAGTGATCTCCAGATGTCCCTTCTCACCCAACCACTCTGAGAAATAAAACTACAAATTTAAAAGGTAAACTGGTTTATGCAAAAGCTTATATTAGGTTTCTAAACTTGGTTGTAACACACCTGAGTGTGGCACAGTAGGGACTAAATCAGCTGGTCCTGTGTGGGCTGTGATGAAACCCCTGACAAACTGGCTCTGCTGAAATAGCTGTGCATTATTTTAACTTACCTATCAGACTTCTTTAAGTTTAGTGCAATAGTTTTAACGCTATTATTCTTTGATAAATCTTCATATTCAATGGCCTCCTGCAGTTTTACCTAAAATAAGCCAAATAATGATGCATGTTACTAATGAAGGCACAAGTCCATACATACGGCGCACCAAGTTTGAGCTGAAGGGTTACTAAAACCTTAAAGAAAACCCAGGTATGAAATGACTCATGCCTATCCTCCAGAGGGAGTGATGCCCAATGTTTTTCAGGGTGGGCCATTTGGAAGTACTGGCACCACTGCTTTTTCTCCAGATTCTGGCTAAAATTAGGCAGTCCCTGCCACTTCCAAGGAGTGTACATAGATAATCATTTGTGCTCTCTATTTATGTCCATCTAACTCCAGATTAGCAGAAATACTAATGATTTAACTGCTGGTGTATAGGAGTCTAAAACCACAGTAATTAACCCCTGGTGACAGCACAGCTGTGGAGTATTAGCAGTGAGAGGTTAACAGCACAGTGATATCAGACTTTGTACAACTAGAAAACTATTTTTGAAGTCTCCAATTCTCCTGCTACTCTTTCACTTCCCTTTTCTTCTAGTCCTGCTATATAATTTTCTTCTCAGTAAACATCTGAGGAAAGTCAAAGACGACCCCAACATTTAACAACACATGTCTTCTGCAAGGTTTTCTCACAATACAGCCAAGTTTTGAGTCTCTCTGACATTTTCTGTTTAGGCTGTCAACTCCAGGAAGAGTATTCAATTCAGTTTTATAGCAATTACAGTACTCTCTTGCACTTTGTGAGCTGCTCTGGTTAGTCTAGACCAGGCTGTTGCCCTGTATTTCATTGCACCAGGTGTCACTACACTCTCAGTTCAACCTCACTTCAGCTTCTGACTAAGATGAAGGCTGTCATGTGCCAGTTTCATCATCCCCTCTACAAACAATATGCTTGACAGGCTAATATTGGTGCTTGAACACCAATACCCATTTCTGATGGATGTTCTCTAGAAGTTTTCAGGCATTTGAAAGAAAAACAATTTGAAGGGGGCTGAAAATAAAACTGCAGCAAATAGAAAGAACCAGATTTCTTAGTCCAATCTGAAGCATCTTAGAATTTTTTTATTTTAATTGGGCACCACTGAAGAGATAAACAGCACAATACTTCAATGTATACCTTATTGGTGTTTACTAACAGAGGGGGGCAAGGCTTCTTACAGGCTGTCAGGTTGTTATTCTATAAGCTTCTAAACAAGGCTAAAAAAGCTTCACTTCAGATGTGTCATAAAACAAGTAAGGAACTTTCAGCAATTTTTTGAGACAGGGCTTCCAGTTCCTTTCAGTTAGAATCACATCAGCTAACTTTATACCTTTTTCAGCGGTGGCTGAAAGAAATCTGAATCCCTGGAGTTTCCATCCGTACTGCTGGTCTCACTGTAATGGTCATTTTGTGCTTCTCTTGAAATAGAGAAACAGCATTAAGAATTCACCTCACAGGAAACTTAAGATACAAGCTAGAGACAAAGTAAATACATCTGTTTCAAAAACTTTATATGCACCTTCACATACGTTTTCCCCCTTACATCTTAATTTCTAGCATTTGATGTAAGGCAGAAGGAACCAACTCGTCACATTAACCCTGTTTGTCACAGGGGATATTCAACAGCAGGGGAAGGTGCTGGTCCCTCTCTTCAAAAATAGCAGCATGCCAACAGTGCACGTGGGACACAGCAAAATCATGGCTAAATTAGAAACACGTTGTATACACAGTTACGCAACCAGGTATTAGCAGAGCTCTGGGAGCCCTGCAATACAACTGTTTCAGGAGACCTATCCTGTTGTCCCTTTCTGAACTGACAAACAGAAACACACTTTGGCCAGAAGAGATTGCTTAAGGTGCAGTGTTCAATTTGTGCAAAATAGAAGAACAATGTGAGGGAGCCCAGCTAAACAGAAGGAAGTATTAACTAAGATCTCTCACAGTTAAAGTCTGTAGGATTTGGGTAGAGTGGTAATCCTTGCTGGTTGTCCATAAAGCAGTTGTAGAGCAGGTGAGCTGACAGGTGGTTTTGGTCAGGGGCAGGTACTGCACCTGAGGAATCTTTCATCTGATCCACCTGTGCCACACTGCAGGAAAGGCAGGAAATAGGAACTCCCTGCACCAGACCTCACCTTCACACAGCACCCAGAACACTACTTCTGCAGCCTTCACCAGGGCTAGACATCTAAGGCAGATACATCCTTTCCTTTTTAATCTGCTTTATATGATAACTCAGTTAAAAATAGTAGTCATCATTTCAAACAGCTCTGAAAAACTTCTATAAAGTAAAATGAAACCTAAAGGTATTTTCATTTTTAGAGGAAAATAATTCATTCATAAAAAATTAAAAGGTTGTATGAATAACTGAAGATGTGCTTTGGGTTTGGAAATTCCTTAAAATCTACTCCAAAAATCTTTTACACAACACTGGAACTTACTGTTTCCTGAGGCCAGCTGCAAGGACCATGGCACTATGATGATTAAAGCGTTTTATGATGGCAGCATTGCTACTTTCTCTAGCAGACTTTGAGGCATTTGATGTAGAGGCCACAGAAGCAACACCATAGCCCTACGAAGAAAACAACAATGATTCTCTCCTACCCCAGAGCAGCAGGACAATTCTGTTTTCCCTTGAGTCAGGAAGCCACCTCCTCCCCTGCATCATCATTCAGAGCATCATTTTTCCCACCTTTGCCCTACCATCTCCCTATGTACTCGGAAAAATCTCCAGTGACTATTTTATTCTGCTAACATTTGGCAATTTAGATTTGTCAGAAAGAAGGTAACAAGTCTTAAACAGGTAATTTTATAAGACCACGATATAAGTAAAAACAGAACTAGCTTAAAAAAATTAGGATCACCTGTGCAAAGCAGCCATTGATGGCAAGGAAAAGACAGCAATTGTTTTACTGATTGCTTTTTAACATCTAGTGGGACACCAGCAGCCCACAGGCTAAAATATACCTGTCAGGAGGATGTGATACCACTAGAAAATTCAAAAAGCTTCAAGCCTTAAAATGCTGGCAGAGTTCCCCACTTGCTAGGTAGCACTTTACCCCACGGGCAGTTTCATGCTCGCTGTTAACCAGCCTCAAAAGCAAATCAGGGCAGTTTGCAGAGCACTTCAAACACACCTGTCCTAAACTCATGCATGGTCCAGTTTTAGACTGCTAGCTTTGGACAACTCCCACAAAAAGAAAATGAAAAAAGAAAATCCAAAAAAAACACCACCAAAAAACTTTGAAATGGGGCTTCATTATTAACTACAACTGACCAATTTCAGTTAAATTAACTGCAGAAAAGCACATCTCTAAGTTATTTCACATTATGGTACACCATTGAAATGAATTGTTTTAACTTGTTCTTGGAGGCAGGTAATAGTTCAAGTTAGTCATAATTTTAGCAAGAAAAGATATTTGAAGTTTAACAAAGAACACTGTACAAAGTGTCCTTCAGTTAGGCTGAATCAAGTAGCAATGTTCAAAGTCAGAACAAATCAAAGACTTTTGCCTGTTTTGTGCTACTCCTCTGTACATTGTCACAGAGTCTAAAAGGTAGGAAAAAACCAAAGAGTTCGCTTTGGACAAAAAAAAAAAAAATCAAATGAAAGATTAATTCTTTCACAAATGGAAGTCCTGTATTTTCACCCTGCACACCAAGGCAGATGAGACCACACAGGTCCATGGGCACAGTCTCCGTTTCCCTATACACACATAACCGCAGGAATGCTGAGTACACAACCACTGCAACTGCAGTGGTAAGGGAGCTGTTTTACAGTTAGCATTTGTAGTGGTTTTAAAAGAGGGATCCACTTAAATGTAACTAAAGAAGGGATATGGTTTGTCTTTTGGATTTTTTGTTTGTTTTCTGGTTTTTTTCCCCCAAATACTTACTTCATCTAATGTTTTATCTTCCAAAGCTGTTAAATCTATCAGGGGGTTTTTCACTCCTTGAGACACCATTGCTTTTAACCCTGTGTGGAACAAATTTAAAAAATCATGAAAAACTGTATCTAAACAAACAGAATAACTATGAGATCCTTAGATTATATTTAATCTTTAAAAGAAGACAAAGGTTCTGCACAGGCCTGAATAACACTGGGACTAAAACTTTAAACCCTTTTTAAAGCTGCATTTAAAATAAGGAATAAAGGAGGGAAGTTACTCCAAAATTCCAAAACTTCTCCACCAACTTCTGCACATCACTGAACACTGATCAAAAAAATAAATTGAGATGCAGTTCTAGTAGCGGGAACTGGGAAGCCAAAATTGCGTTTCTTCTAATTTTGGCACTGTTCTGCTGCCCTGCCTGGGTAGTAAGACAGTTTACATCTGGGGATAGCTTTGACTTGTGAAGGGTTCTGCATTCCTAATAGAAGGCTTTCATTAGCCAAAATACGTATTATGGAATGGTGGAAAGTAATCTCAACTCCCCACATTTCTGTATCATCACAAACTTATCTCAAAAGTTCATAAAAAAACTTCAGTCAGATAACATTGCAGAATTTCAGATTAAAAAGACCGACAGAGAAAAAGGAAGGCAATTCCTCTGGAAAATCTGGACTAACAGGAATCTCATTTACTGAAACCCTATCTATAACAAAAGCTGGACCTGTTGTAAATTGTGCACATACCACAAAACAAAACCTATTGTGTACACAAAATCATTCCATAGTAACCGATGGCACAGAATCGATCTAGCGGGATGGCATACTATGGAATTCATAGTAAAGCTTACTTCTAGAGCTGCCACTTTCCAAAGGCTAATTTATTCCAAGAAATGCTCTCACTATGACACATGCTCAGAATGGCAAATCTCTAGCTAACTTTCCATGACCATCTGTAGCTTTCAGAGACAACCAGCTTACCTTTCTCATCCAGTTTGGCACATTCTGCAAAAAGGTCCTTAGAGCCTGTATTGAGCCTGTCCCGATGAAAATAATGAGACTGAAAAAATCGTGTCCAGAATTCCCTCTCGGTCATGTTATGAGGAACATTCTCTGCATATTTCATTTTTACTGTGAACAAAACCCAGAACAATTACAAACTGTTCCACAAATCTTAACATGGTATTTTATGTCAATATTTCCGTGATGGCTTCCTTGCTTTCTGGCTGCCTCCATTCATTCCTGTTAAACGGAAGGGACTGAGGTAGTTAAGCATGAGCAAACAGGTACTCATTTATTCTTGTAAAGCTTTTAAAAATGCATGTAACAGTGGCCTGAACATTCTAGAATTGCCCCCACACTAGGGGCCAAAATGAATCAGTGTCAGTGTTCACTATAGTGCATGGAAAATGATGGAAATCAGGTTCTTTTTCTCCCAAAGTTGATTTCATGAAAAATTACAGTTAGTTGAAACACCAAGTAGGAGAGTTATCA
This sequence comes from Chamaea fasciata, assembly GCF_029207755.1. Taxonomy (NCBI): domain Eukaryota; kingdom Metazoa; phylum Chordata; class Aves; order Passeriformes; family Sylviidae; genus Chamaea; species Chamaea fasciata. The sequence goes on along the minus strand of NW_027094092.1, from coordinate 14,355,540 downwards.
TGGGAATCAAACATTTACTCAATATTTAAAAACGAAAAGTCAACATTTGAAAAAAACATGTTGACATGTTTTTATTTAATAAAAGTAACTTTCCATTTCTAAAGTGTATTTTATACTTTTATGAAACATATGAATATACTTCTTCCCTCTACTGAGGCAGGGAAAATTATCCAGAAGACTGGAAGATATGATCCCTTATACTTCCAGGCTCAGGCTAACATTTTAGTCTTTCTACAGTAAGACAATAAAAAGACCAATCTTAAATGGATGTGTTTGGTATGCAAACCACTGCTCTTACCTGCAGGGTATGTCCGAAATATGGATTCAATAATATCTGAAGTCAAGTTGTACCTCAGCCCGTTGCAGCCGTCTGTCTGAGGCCGTACATCAGCCTGAGGAAAAGCACACGGGGAAAAAACAGTCATGTCTGGATGCTTTCTTTAACTGGAGAAGGAAAAGAACTGGCATCTTGCAAGCAAGATCTGTTGCAGGTAAAATAATCTTCTTCCTCCAGTAATCCATGCCATATTTGATTGTACGCAGGAATTTAAGAATGAGGAACAAACGAGCAAACGTGAATTACTTTATTAGACCTGCCAGTTAAGGGATGATTGAACAAGCAGACTGCAGGCTTTAGAAAGCAAAGAGCACTCCATTGGTCAAAACAAGGTATGTCTAATTTATGCTTATTCTTGTTTTAAAGTAAAAATAAGTAAGCATACTGTATATGCCTCATGTTTTATTGTTCACTCAACAATTCAGCCAGTGAACAATCAGTGGCTATAATGAAGCGACAAAAAAGGATTTATGGCTCTTACACCTTATTCCGTTATACACTAAAAACATCTCTAGTATAACTGATCAGTAACACTGAATTTAGAGCTTGAGGGTTAGCCTTAGTCAGAACTTTGAACTCAGATCTCAGTGATCTCTTTAGGAAGCTCTGGAGGAGGTAAGTGCTCAGTCCAATTCTGACAGGAAAAGTACATGATTGCACAGGCTGCTGCCTTTTCCTCCTTTTCCTGTGTACCTCAAGTCTAGCTTTTGTACCATCTTCTTCCTAGGGAAACACTAATTCCGAGCAGAGCCAGTCATATTTGACTTGAATTAGAACACAAAAATATCTGAAGTTTTCTTCTTCACAAATGCAGAGGACACAAACATAACCAGTTAGTTTAAGAACACTTCAGTTTTGAAGGTTTAGTGGGTTTAATTTTCAGTGTGGTTTCTTTTTTTTAAAATTAAGGTGTAAGAATAATGGGAGACAGGAAACCAGAGCAATCAAATTTGTTTGGCAACTGATTCAGGTATTTCCAAGGAGAAAAAAAACAAAACAACACAAGTGGTTGTACAGCAGCTAAATTAAAACAATTCCTACCTCCTCTTTCCCTCCCAAATCTACTGTGTGCACAGTCATTGTAAAGGTGGAAGTGGGATTCCATCTAAAGAGTCCTATCTGTGAATTTTCCTGGAGAAGCAGAAGCATGTCTCTCTGTGAGGAATCTGAAGTTGTACCTAGATTACTTTTAGACTGCACTGAAATTAATGAAGCATTGTTTCTATAAATGGGTAAAATAACTGAAAGTTAGACAAAAAGACAGGACGAGCCTTCAGATACACAAGTTGTTCTTCAAGTAGCTTTCTTCATAAGCATGTATTGGGTTAGAAAATTGGGAAGGGAATAAAACCCATATGTGAAAAGGTTCATTTATGCGTGTCAATGCTGCCACAGATATGCTCTTTAATTTATTGAGCTCATACACCTTAATCTAGTGACCATATATTAACACCACTCCCATTTTACAGAAGGCAGAGTAGCAGGACAAACATTATCTGCCTGTTGGCAATTGAAAGTTCAAATCTGGCATCTTAAACTGACAAAATTTTGAGGTTGCAGATTAGCAGGAAACATTTTTTTTCCTTTACACTTGGAATAGCAGAAAGATGTTGAGGAACCAGAAAAGTACAACATTTATGTATAGGGGAATAAAGTGCATGAGCTGAACTCTCACTTTCCCCAATCTGTTTGCTCTAAAATCCTCCAAGTTAAAGGTTCAACATACCAGGAATGCTGCAGAGATGCCCACATCCTGCTTATTAGGTGCTGCAGAATTATCCCCTGCATTCAGGCTTAAACGGTTGGCCCAGAATTCTTCAGCACTGATTACTTGGCTCACAACAAGGTCTTTATAGAGCTGAAACAAAACAGGATCTTCTTGCAGCATTCTGGTAAAAGAATGTATTGAATAGAATTGAAACACTGCAGAATAAATCACTAGTATTTCCACAACTAACAAAGTTCACAAAAGGAACAGAAAACTTTTCTTTCAAAATGCTGTGCATTTCTTAACAAGACTGTGTAAACAACCAATGTCAATAGCACTGCTTGTCTGAAAAGACTTAAGAAATGGATGTTAACACTGAAAGTTAGAAAACAGTAATGCCTAAGAAAAAGTTAATGTGGGATTCATGTCTTGTCCTAAAATATTCTCTGGTGCTTTTGTGTCTTTGCACACCAGGACTGGAATCTCCTCAACTGTAAAAGCACAATGAATATTCTTGCTGTTCCATAACAGAAGTATGATGGGGGAGCAAAAAAAAAGAGATTTCAGCGCTGTCCAATTCTTGGTCTAAGATCTTAAAATTCAGTAGCTACAGATCTTTATTCTAGTGCAAGAGTGTAGATCACAAAACATGTATGGGATAAGATCCCTTAAAACACAATAGCCCAATGGTTGTTCATTTCTGTTTCTGTGGTAGCACTAGGATATTCATCACTTAATCAGACACAGCACAAGTGTTAGACACATTCAGTGTCACTACTTCCACCAGGGAGCAACGTTTACAAAAGCATCATCCACCTATCAGGTATCACTACCCAAAACGGAAAGAATGTGCACCTGAATCTTCACTCATGTTTAAGCAGCTGTTTTTACAGCTGTGTACCTTATTAGCAACCCACTGGGCTATTTTCAGGAAGTGTGTATATGTGTTCACTATCTGCCAATAACCTCACCAGTCCTTAGCATGTACCTCAGGGTCTTGATCAGGGAAAAAAATCAGGAGTCTTATGGATACATGGTCTAGGGATGAACATGGATAAACTGCAGTCTGAACAGAATAAAAGCCTTCAGCTGCTCTAAGGACAAAGTAGGATGAGTTGGAAGTGAAAGTTTTGTGGCAGGATACCCCTATTATGTTTAACCACCAGGGTTTCTCCGGTTTTTCTTATTATCACAAGTATGGATTAGTGGCAATTCCTACAAATTAGCACAGCTGAAAGCAGTCTGTTATGATGATTATTTCATTAAAGCTTGGAATTTTGGTATGTACCCAACTCCCACATATCAGTAAGTGGAGGAGTGCCATGGGGACTCTGGATGTTGTACCCTTCCACGACAGGCTGGATCTTTTCTACCTTATCTGTTGCAATCAAGCTAATGAAGCCCCATCACCAGACTTGGGCTTCTAATCAAGAGAACAAACTATGGCTGAGTACATGCAGGGATTCTGGCTTTCCTGTAACTAGAATAGCTCCTGATACTTCATGGTGTGATGCTGTAAAACTCCATTTAAGGAGGCAGAGATTCAGAGCTAAGACTGCCCGTGTTCTCACCACCAATACTGTCAGAAATAAGGCACAGAGCATAAAGAAAGGACTATGGGAACAGTGCCAACGCAGGCTGCACTGCTGCAGACCCTAGTGGCTGCTGCAGTACTGGAACCAGTTAATAATACTGACTGTGTCACAGCTCCAGCACAAGAGCTCTTGCCTTTCTGCTGGGAAATCTCCTTGTTAAGATCCAGTCTGTCCCATGAGGCAATGCTCTCACGTTTTGAAAAATCTCGCTTCAACTTAACTATGTTCAGAGCTAGAGCAGGCTTTGGATATGGAAGCCATTAGACACAGGATTCACAGCAGACACTAGAATGAAGTGAAACTCATCGGGGGAGAGAGAGCTCTGCAGCCACAGGGACTGGTTTAACACAGACATTTTAAAGGAACGGAAATGTATCTCAAGAGCCCATTTGGGAAAAGGACTTAGGTCCTCAACATCTTCTCAAAACATTTCTTAGAATAAACATCCTGTAGGCCAAGTAACAAACTGCAGCATCTCAAGTGAGATGCATTAAAATACCTAACCATTTAGTAGTCTATAAAACATCAGAAAAGATCTGAAGGGCAAAAGGGACTCTATGGAGAGGAAAAAAAACCTCACCAGGCTCCACAAAATTTCTGGAAAAGGAAGAAAAAATCTTTCAAGCAGCTTTTCTAACTGACACGTACATATTTAAGAAGACTAAAAAGACAGACTGCCAGTTGGGTGCTCTCCTCTCATAGCAATGGATAAGAAAGACCGGGTGGCAGCCAGACTGGCTGCCTTTACACCTAAAGAACGTGTCACTAAGCACACAAGTGTAGTCTCAACATGTGACAGTTATGCAAGTCTCAAGGAACTGCCTAGATATTGAAAGCAGGGAGATTTTTACTAGGGAAACAAATGCTGTATCATTCATGATATTGAAATAACAACTGTTAGCAGAAATACACAACAGTTAGCTAACACAAGGAGAAAAACCAACAGACTTTAAGGCTGCTATCCCTTTACCTGTTCTTTTCCTCAAGTTCTTTATTAGCTTTCCTTTTGAACTTGGGCAACAGTTGTTGAAGAAGATCCTTGACTGCATCTCGCTCCTTCACCGCTGTGCTTTCATTGGAGAAGTGGAAGTTGGTTGTGTCCCCTGCATGCAATACCAGCTGCAGCTGAATTTTAGCTTTACCTTCTGGACTGATTTTCTGGCCTAGATTGCAGAGAGACAGACAGTAAGCTTATACAAGAAACTGTCTTCCCTAGAGTGTTTGCTTATAAGCAGTTATTCTCATCATCCAATTAAATACCATCATCCTGCATGTGAATTGCAGCTGTGAAAATGGAACAGTCTTTCCCTTGAATTAGTTTGAACCCTGCACCTTGTTCACTCTAAAAATACAAGACACAGACAGTAGCATCCTGTTGCTCAATATCCTTCAGCTCCTGCTAGGAGTCCTAATTCATCTTTGCATTCCCCACAGCATCCATTAGGAAACTACTGCAAATGAGGCTGTCATCACCTGGACACTTTAACCTGGACGCAATCCAGGCTGATGCTGAAAGGTGACCTCATTCCCCTTTTCCACTTCTTCCTGCATCATTTCTTGTATGATTGCTAGTGTTTGTGCAGCAAACTGAACCAAGGAACTGATCCACTGAAAAGCACCCCCTTTTGTTTTTCCAGCTGGCCCAGCTCCTGCTGAAGGGCAGTGGCAGGAAAGCAGAGATAGGGTGGGTAAGAGCACATCTGGACCCCAGTTTCCTGTGGTGAGCTAAGTGGTTAGCCACGAGTGTTCCCCAAGTCAATCACCAATGCCTCCGAGGTACTACTACACCCTCATGACTCATAAGGAAAATCTAATTCCTGCTTCCATTCTCATAACCAGAGGGAACAGAGGCTGGGACGCCTATGCTTATGGACTGTTGTGCTACTGTGACATTGGTGAAGTACTGCAAGTGGCACTAACCTAACTTTTAATATCAGTTCTTTCTGTAAAGCAAGTGGGAGACAGGAACCAGATGTCAACACTAAATCACCTTCTCGGTTACAAATTTACAAATACATCTCACCCTTTTTTATTTCACATGATAAAAAGCACATCTTTCATCTAATGTGCTAAGCTAAAAATACTTCAATGCCTATACATGTACATATTTAAAATGCAAGGTACTTAAGTGTAAGTTAATAGCTAAATAAAACCTTCACAAAGTTGATTACTATAGGTGACTGGGACTTTTAAACTTCTAATCACTTTCATATTTAATAAAAGATATCTTAGTTCTAATTCATCACATACTCTGATCATGCCTCAGTGCTTGTATGTGACTTCAAACAGCAATAATCACTAAACCATTACCAAGTGACGCACACAACTTACTTTTTATTCCTTCTTTGGCTTTAGAGCACATGGAAATATGAGCACTAACTGGAGCCAGAAAGGCAGCATGCTATAGACATTTACTGTTTAGTTTTGACTTGCAAGTACTCTGCTATTGCAACAGCAAATGCTTATTGGGAATGCTAACCGCTAGGCCAAACTACAGAATCTGACACTTCTGAAGCTATGGTCTGTTGGATGAAAATAAAACTGAGTTCATTTTATATGAAAATCTAAACAGCCTTAGATACTGAGTTAAACAGATGACATGCCAGATAGTTTCTGTGTTACACTGAAAATCCTATACGCTCCCTTGGTCCTCCTCCCACCCTTCCCTCAACAAGCATATGGCATAGATTATTTTTCTGTTCAATTTATTGCAGAAGTTTATCAAAGTTAACAGTAAATGTGGCGTAAGTTAAACATCTGAAGACTACAGAAGCTCCGTGGTAGCACCCTTAAGCTGGTGATACTTTACCACAGCCCTGATGCCTGCTGCTACAGAGTAGCCGGGCCAGAGCTTCAGACCCTTGCTGAGGTAGCTACAGCTAGCACTGTATGGCAGGTGAGCTTTGTGTGCCATGCACATCTCGGTGGCAGCAGTGCTGACTCACATTTGATGTCTGCATACATGTGGCTGACGGTGAAGCGGTCCTTGCCCTCGGGCGCCCAGGCAATGCGCTCGGCCATCAGGTACAGGGCCCCGTCCTGCTTCTTCTGCCGCACCTTCTTCACGATCAGCAGCACTTCCTCAGACGACGTCGCCATGGTGGCTACAAGGAGCTGTTAAAAACACACAGTTCAGCTGATCAGCTGTAATTATTTTTGCTGTAAATCACTACTCCTATCTATGTTAGAGTATTACAGCTCACATTTACTTATTCTTGCCTGTATAATTTTGGGAGTATTTCAGATAAACATGCTCCCGTCTTTCAGTACAATCAGCAATTTAATTTGAACAAAATACTCCTGGCTACCTAAATAATTCATTTAATTATATTGTTGATCCTGCTTTTGATCCAGTAAAAGACCCACAAATCTTACATTTAAACTGATAACTAAATTTTCCTGTTTTACTGTCCCTTTACTGGTTTTTCAAGTTCAGAAGAATACTGAAGCTAAGCAATGACAAATTCCAAATCTCCTCTGGCATTGGCAGCAATTCCCTTCTTCACTGGGAATGGCAGATGCTAAGTCATTTCAGAAAAGAGAAGGATAAAAGGTATGTGAAAAATCATGGATTTTCAGTTCACTGTGCTAAAGATAAGGTAGCCCAGTAAGATTTGGGTGTTCTTATTGTGGTGGATTTTGCTCAAGGCTTGAACCATGTTTTGTACACTTGACTGCAGCTGGCCAGTTCCTCTCCTCCAAAGTCTGAGGAACTAATGTTACACGTACTACAGTACGATGATAATTATGTCAGCAGTCTCAAACCAACGAGCCTTTGGATACCTGCTGCATTATTCCCCCCAGCAGTCACTATCGTTACTCTCTCCAGGTTCACCCTACAGCCTTTAATTTTTCAAGAGATACAGGATATATGGTCAGTATTACTATATTCTGTCAAACATACTGTTGGTACCCTCACCAAAAATGTCCATCTTTGGTAAGTTTGCTGAAAATGTTTAGTATGTCCAGTTGCCCTGTTTTATGTATCATAAACTTTACTATTGATATGCGAAATAACATTTTTCCAATGCTGATGTGGATGTTTTGTGTGCTTTAGAATACCTGTAATATTTGCTGGGACCCACGCCAAAGTTCAGATTGTAACCTGCATCAGCTATCACATTACTAGTAGGTATCACAAAAATGGTAGTTCTAAGCACTTACATTCACATCCTTCTTTTTTTCTTAAAAAAAAAAAACCAACCAAAACCCAAAAGACTGCCAATAGCAAGATAAGACGTTTTATTCTGATAATTTGGACAGTAGCAGAGCATTCTCTTCAGTAGAAGTCTTACAAGCTCCTGTGCAAATGAGTTAAGTAACACAAGATGGAAAGATGTAATGGCAAAAGGGCTCTGCACTCACACTTCACTCCTTCACCATTCCAGCCATCCAAGGTTTTGCCAAAGAGTTCAGGTATGGTGAGCTGAATGGGGGGTTTCACATCAGCACCACTGCAGCAGCCACTAGAACATGCTGTGCCTCATTCAGAGCATCCTTGGTAATACTTCTTTCTCAAAGAAAACTGCATGGCATGATTTCAGGACTGTTCCCTAGCACAATCCATTACAGTCTCCCAGCAGCATTATTCCCTTTCAGTGCTATTCACACAACCATTTTATATAGTTTCCTGTTGCAGGTCTGCAGTCTCATCAGCACCTTATCCTTACTGGAAAAAGGCAGCTGGCCACACATTCTCAGAGACTGGAAACCTCACCATGTGCAAGACTAGAAATTTGATGTTTTTCTCCCTTTGTCACTTTATAGTCCTTTAACGTCATTATTTTCCAATGCAATGGAGGCAAAGCCACAGAATACAAAGGAATTACACCTGTACGGAACAGCAAGGAAAAGGAAAGCATTTCCACAGTCAGGCTCATTCTGATGTCAGCTGCTCTGCTTTTCTACCACGCCATTTCACCTACCTACACTCAATCTTTCAACTACAGAAGCAAAGAATCAGCAGCCACCAACTTCTCCTTTAGAGCCGCTCCAGTACCCTGCAGCGTGCAATCTGTGAGAGCACAATTATCCTGCAAGTGGCTCATTCCACCTTCTGGGAGGGTGAGCACACTGGCTCATGCTGTTCTTCTTTCTGTCACTGCTGTACTTCCTTTTTCCTGCAGTAATTTACAGTGGCAGTGGGATGATACACAACTCACAAGCACAAGTAAGCATTACCCAAAATGGAGAAAACCCCGAGCTGTCTTTAGAACAGTACATCAGAAAGAATAAAAAACCCTATTAATAATAGGGATTTAGAAAGGTTACCGTCTGTCACTAATGGAAACAAAATGGCTTTGTGTTACAAGAAGTACAGGAAAAATTCTAAAATAGAAATCTTGCTTGAGGATTCCATTCTCTGTCTCCTACAGGGAAGGCTACATCCTTGCTAAGCAAAGGACACACAATACACAGCTCAGGTTCCTTTTCTCTTTTTTTTTTCTTTTTTTTTTTTGTGGACATGTAAGGCTCACTATGCTGCAGAGAGAGCCACCAATGATGTACTTGTACCTGCCCAAATCTCAGAACCTCTACATTTAACATCTGAAGTTTCCATGAATCAGTACTGTGGATGATGACACTGCTGCTGTGCAGGGCAAGAACCGCACACAGAGAAATGCTGTTATTTTGCAGCTTTAAGTGACAGTTTTAATCTGCCGCAGCATTTGCGTTCTTCAGCTGCTGGTTCAAGTATCTTCCAGAACAGGAAGGTCAGACAGTTTATTTTAAATTCTCCAGCAGCAGAGCTTGGTCAACAGTTCTGAAAACTCTTGGATCAACCAGAAGCCCTAACCACGAGGTACGACTTGTCATCAGGCTTGTCTTGGGGATGTTAATTTCAGCTGCAGCTTACAATGGGCAAGGTCTATCAGGAAGCTTCAGTGTTGGCATAGATCAAAAGAAATGGGCTGTGTGCTTATCCACCTACAAGCCCTCCCCTCCCAGCTCTGTGGGAGCAAACACAGCTTCTGGAAATACCATCAAATTCCAACAGCTATCCTTCCTCCATTGCAGTGAATCTTCCTAACCACTTTTAAGGCCAAGTACCTCCCATATCTGTTTTTTTACACCTGGTCTGAACACTCTCCATTACCAGCATTTCACTCCAGTCTCTTCCCATATGGTTTTGCCGAGTTCTGAGCAGAAATAAAGGAAACATCTGCACGTTTTAATAATCCTGACTCGGCCAGGGTGGGCACGGGCTGGCAGGCAAGCTCTGACAGATCACTGCAGGCCTTGCAGCTGCTGGGCTTCCGCTCCCCGCAGGCAGCAGCAGAATCATTGAATATCTGTGCCAATGGCCCAGTCTGACCCGCAGCGGCACAGGGACGCTGCCAGGTCCGGGAGCGGGCTCAGCAGCACCCCGAGGGACGGCAGCGATCTGTCAGCGGGATGGAGAGGCGGCAGCAGGGCCGCTTGTCCCGGCACGGCGGGGGGATGCACGGTCCTCAGGGGCCAGCCCGGCCCTCCCCCGATCCGCATCTCCCACGCTGCGGGAGGGATGTCACCCTGCCACGAGACGGGCCCGAGGACACCCGCACGGTCCCGGCGGGGAAGGCGCTGCCACGGCACCCCTTTGTCCGCCGCCCGCACCGGGCCAAGCGCCGGGGCGAAGCCCGGTGCCCCCGGCCGCGGAGCCGCCATCTCCCCCCGCGGCCCCGGGGAGCGCAGATCAGCGATGCCGCCTCCCCTTTCGGCCCTTCCCTCGCGGCAGCTCCGGCCCGGCCACCGTCACACGTCCGCCGGGCAGGAAGAAAGCGCGGGAGGCCAAAGGCCGCCGCGGCACCATCGCGACGCGGTCCCGCCGCCCCCGGGGGACGGATCGCCGGGGTAGCGCTGCCGTGAGGCGGATCGGGCCCCGGGGCCTGCCCGGCGCCGCCGTTCCCCCGCGCCCCGCGCCGGCGGCTCTTACCGTGCGAGTTGCGCCGGGAGCTGCTCCGAGTGCGAGCGGCGCTACGGGGGTCGGGCCGCGGCCGCCGCCGGGGCCATGGGGCGGGCGGGGCGGGCACGTGACCGGAACGGGCCGCGGGGCGCCGGGGGTGGGGCCCGAACCACGTGACCGGGGAGCGGCTCCGACGCCGCGCGTCCCCGGCGGTCACGTGGCACCGGCGCCCCTCCCGCCCCCCGCCCCGGTCACGTGGCGGCCGCTCCCCCGTCGCCATGACGGCGGCGGGCGGAGGGGGCAGTTACGCGGCGGTAAAACGGTACCGCCACCGCCCCCCCCGCCCCGATCCCCGCCGCGCCCGGCCCGGCCCGCCCCGCGCCGTCACCCGTCCGCGCGGGCCCCGCTCGTCCCTCGCCATCGGCCCCGGCGGCCCGTCCTGCTCCGCTCCCGGGTCCGGCGGCGCCGCCTCGCTGCGGGGGAGGGGCCTCCCCTCGGCCCCGGCCCGCGCGCCGGGAGGGAGGGGGCGCCGCGCGCGTCACAGCGTCACGTGGCCGGCGGGCGGGTGCGCGCGCGTGACGCCGCTTCCTCCCCCTCCCTCTCCTCCTCCCGCGCGGGCGGCTCGTGATGCAGCGCGGAGCGGGCGCGCGCTCCCGCCCCGCCCTCCCGCGGGTCACGTGACCGCGGTGTTTGGAGGCGGCGGCGTGAGCGGCGCCGGGAGCGCGGGGAGGCGGCGGCGGCGGGAGAGAGAGAGAGAAGGAGCGAGAGGGGCTCCTGGCCCTGCGCCTTCCCCGGCTGGCCGCTGTGCCCCTCGGCGCTCGGCTCGCGTCCCCTGCCCTGCCCGCCGTTCCTGAAGGGCTTTGGGGGGGATTCTTCTGCCTTTTGCGACCCTTCGCCTTACTCCGGGTACGGGAGACAAACAGTCCCGCCGTTCAGCCCCAGCCCGCAGCTCGGGGCCACAGAGGCGGGATGTGGCAGAGAGCAGGCAGGGTAGAAGTGGCCATTAAGGTTTTTATGACGCTTTGAGAATTTTGAAAAAATAACTTCTGGTTTCGTTGGCTAGACGTGCCTCTTTCCTTTTCCTAGCGCCTGGTGAGAGTGAGCGTTCGCTTTTCTTTGGAGGAAATGTAAATTTCCCCCATGACAGCTTTTCTGGGAGGGAGTTCCTGAATTTATGGGACCGCATACTAAAGGTTACCTAGAAATTTCGGGACTTGACTGTGCAGTGTAACAGGTTTGGGGTTTTGTTAAGCAATGCGCAGGTTTAAACTTCAAACTCAACAAGAGATTATTTAAAGTACGTGCTGCCTAGGAAAAATATGAGGTTGCGATTTCAGTGGTTATTTAATTCTTGGTTTTCACTCTGTTATCTCTTGAATGTGGGAGACGACATACTGTGGAGAGGATAGCTTATAATTGTATCAAAATGCACAAATGCAGCTAGTTCTAAATTGGGTATAACTTGAGAATAATACTCCTTAAATTTAGTTTTGGGGGAGAATATGATGTAATTATAAAATGCCAATGCTAAATGTTTTCCTTGAGAAAGTTAGTTTCAAATTAATGGTGCATGCTGTGGGAAAAATGTATTTTTCCATAAAACAATGAGTTTTCTGTAGGTATATGTTAACTTGTTTCACAGGCAGATGTAAATCTAATTACAGTTTAAATATTTCCAGGTGAGTTATCTGATAGGTTAAGTTTTCAAAAATGAACTTGAACAACAACTTCTTATAAATGAAGTAGGAGTCTTATTTTCCAGCCCTTGGCACACTTTGCTCTTGTTGGCACACTGAAACCTGATGGGTTTTGAGTAGGAAAACGCTTGGTATTTCTTTAAGCACAGAACTCCAGCTCTAATACTGAAAAGTGAACTAATCAAGAACTTTTTTTGTGGCAGGTATAACTAAAAGCTGAAGCCATAACGCACCCATGAGTGAGCAGCACTAGTTGTGTGCATCCATGGCCTCCGTGCCAGCAATTCCGGACTCCTACAACCATGTCTTGGCAGAGCTGGAGTGTTTGGATCCATTGCTTTCTGCACTTAGGCTGGATTCCAGTCGTCTGAAGGTGAGTTTGTGGTGTATGGCTTTTTTAAATTTTTTTTTTTTTTTTAATTCAAGTAATGACGCTATTTGGCTAATTATTTGAGTAAGGTATAGGATTAATCTAATTCTTTTGGGGTGTGTGCATACTATCTTAGTGGGGGTGGTACTTTGGGAAGAAAGAGTGAAGATAATGGACCCTGTTACTCTGTGTGAGTTTCCTTAATGCAGCTGTGGGTGCTTAACAGAGCCTGACACAGCTTACACTCTTTGCTCCAGTTGCAAAGTGCTGTTTAATAATCTTCACTGGCAGTGGTTCAGGAGTACACACAGCTGATGAACAATGAAGCCTTTAAAAAAAACCACCATAATAATGCAAGAGAAAAGTGCTGTGATCAGAGCTTACCAGGTTATGCACTATGATTTTTATTCCTTCAGTGCACGTGTATAGATGTGTCAAAGAGATGGCTGGCTCTAGGCAGCTCAGGAGGAGGACTGAACCTTATCCAAAAGGATGGTTGGAAGCAAAGACTCTTTCTTACTCACAAGGTAAGGATAAAAGTTTTAAATGAAAATTTCCAACAATACGACTGAGAAAGAAATATCATTTCAAGTTAATGTAATTAAGAGTCAATAGGCATCTTCAACTTACTGGATTGTCCAAAGAAGGTGAAGTTTTGGGCTGCTTTGTTTAAAATAGGTTGTGGTTCTGGAGGCTATCCCCAGAGTGTGTGGTACAATAGATTGCATGAAGTGTGAAAAAAATTACTTCAGAGTATCAGGCCTTTGTGTTTCAAATTCTTACTTTTTAACAGCAGCAACAAAGTCACCTGAATATTTGAGGATTAGAAGAACGTTTTGAGTATGCAACCAGAGCAACTCACAAGTAGGTAACTCCCAGTGTTTGACGCAAGTGTGACACACCTGTATAAAAGAAGAAAAGATTGGCTGACTTACCGTTGCTGGAACAGATCATGCAACAGGGTTTGTTATTTGTACAGCCAGGTGCTATTTCCTAGGAGCCACTGCTGCTTCCAGTATAGCATGAATGCAGCCAGTTTTTTAAGGCTGTGAGCACCTCACTTAATTGTGTCCAAACAACTTCCAAAGGTGTGAGGACAGAAGAGTGATTTCTGTGCTTTCCAAATCAGAGAACGCACTGCAGTCCTTGCTCTTGATGTTTTCATGTTGTTATCCAACTTGGAGTAAACTCAGTCTTTGCAAACAAAACCCAAACAAACAGTAAAAACCAACCACATCACAACAGAATGGTAGCATCTGCTGACATGAATCTGGTTTATATCTTAAAGATGAAAGCTGCACGAGTGGTAGAGGCAGAACAGGAACAACTTTCACCTGTTCTTACTCCCATGCTTGCTTTCAGGAAGGTGCCATTTCCCGGGTGGCCTGTTGTTTGCATGATGAAGACTATGTTGCTGTTGCCACCAGGTGAGTGATCTACTTGCAAACCTGAGCACTGGATTAATGTTTTTAAGAAGCTTCAAGTTTCAGACTTGGATAGCTGCTGAGAACTCACAGAGTTAGCTTACCAGGTTAACTGATAGAGGCCACTACAGGATAATTCTCCACACAGACAGTTTGCTTAACTTTTTTTTCTGGAACAGTCATTTAGATCAAGTGTTATTTCTGTAATAAAACATCTATGGCAGAGCTCATGCATGTGAAATTATGATGATGAATGTCTTTCTGAGACCTTTTGGCATGAAAAGAAGCATTTTCATTAGCATAGTAGAATGAGATTGATAGTTAATTCCACTTACTGTTATTAAAATCCATTTAGATGTTTTTCCACATCCTCACTGGCAAGTGTAATAAATGTGAGAGTAGCCTTATGAAGCTACTTATACATTGTGGTGCAAAGAAGGACACTTATTCTTCTCAAGAACTTGGTGTGACGCTTCTTGAAAGCATGCAGCCTCTAACAGAACCAGCTCTGAGGCATGCCACTTCCCTTGGGTTTCCTCTTTCTTTGGACTTTATTAACTGGTAAAACCTTAGAAGACTTATTTTCAATCTTATTTTTAACTTGTTATAGCCAAGGCCTTGTAGTAGTCTGGGAGCTGAATCAGGAACGTCGTGGGAAGCCAGAACGGATTTATGTTTCCTCTGAGCATAAGGGCAGAAAAGTCACAGCTCTGTGCTGGGATACAGCTGCCCTTCGAGTTTTTGTAGGAGATCATGTGGGAAAAGTATCAGCCATCAAGATTAACACATCCAAACAAGGAAAGGTAAAATGTTGCATACTTTGATTGAGTTTAATTCACTGGGGGTGATGTGTGAGATCTCTTTGTTTATCTTAGCCAAGGGGAACAGAGCAGGACTTGCCACTTGATGAAGTTCTGGTAGCTTCAACTATTGGGGTGAAGAACCAGTCTCTTGAGACAGCCACAGAAATCCTGACCCATGAACTCCCCCAATCCTTATTCTGTGTATTTTAGTGATGCAACTTCAAAATGCTTTCAAATGTTCAGAATTAAAAACGGGTCAATCTCCTGCTTCTTGGAAATTACAAGTATCAAAGTTAAGGGGTTTGGTGTTTCTGAGCCTATTGGATTCCTTAGAGTCCAGCTACAGGTTCAGCTGTTTGTTTTAGTCCTTAATTCAGCTGTTGGTCAGAGAAAGCAGTCCCAGACTCTGATTTTGCTTGCCTCTGTCTGGATGCTCTTATTCTTAAACATCTGGATTAGATAAAATAAATGGTAGGTGGTCATCAAGCCTCCATCCTTTGTATTTTGTGCAAAGGACACACCTGTTAGTGATAGCAGCCTGATTTCTAGCCCTTGAGTGTTCTTTAGCTTTTACCACTACTGGGTCCTTTCTTTTTAGTCAGTAAAAAGGAGCAGAGCCTGGAAATAGCTGCATTTCCTCCAGGTTCTTTCTAGCCCTCATGGAAGATTTTGATGGAAGATTGGCTTAAGAGTAGCAAGACCAGTATTACATTTAAAGAAAATGGGGGGGAAAGTCACCTGTGGGAAGAGAGGGAGGAGAAAAGGGCAAGGCCCATGGAATCTGTGTCTGTTCACAGATTCCTGTGGCTGTTAAAGGAACAGGACTGTTGCATTTCTCAGATAATGCTCTTTGTCATATCCATTAGTCTAGCTGAGACTGTTCATCCACACATGCAAACTGAGACACTGGTAAAACTGATAAATAGTATGTGGATAATTTGTGACAGGGTGACAGAGAAGGTGAGTTTGTGAGCAACCTAATTCCAGTAGAAGTTGTTTTTTTGTATCAATCCCTCTGGTTTGTTTCCATAAAACTGCTAGCTCAAAGTACCTGTGGGGAGAATTGGACAAAAAGCACAAAGCTCAGAAGAGCAGGAATAAAACACTCTCTTAATGTTAAAGAAAAAAAAAAACCACCTTTATAAAGAAATATCAGGATGCTACAGGGATATGACTCTTTTTTTCTTTAGTCTTCAGTAGTGGTTTTGGGAAAAGGAGGATTTAGATTCCTGTACTTCTGAGCATTGAAGCCTTGCTTTGTAAAGACAGAAGAAAGGAATTGCTCCAGCTTACACTGTGTATTCATAGCATACATGAGTCTTTTCTGAGTCTTGCAATTTTAACATAATGAAACAGTCTTTACTTTGAACTGAAGACCAGCATGTTTTCTTTTTTTTTTCTTTTTTAACTGTAGGCTGCTGCTACTTTTGTGATGTTTCCTGTGCAGATTATAACCACTGTTGATTCTCGAGTGGTGCAGCTTGATTATTTGGATGGAAGACTGCTCATATCTTCACTTACCCGCACTTATTTATGTGATACTGAGAGGCAAGTTCTATTTTATTTCTGAAATGCGGGACTTCAGAGTCTCACACAGTTTCTGAAATGACATCAATGTCTCTTTACCTAGCCCATGCTCCCTCAGTCTGTTTCTGAAGATGTTGGGAGGGATAGTGTCAAATGTTTTACTAAAATCAAGATAAACAACATCCGCTGTTCTCCCCTCGTCTACCCAGCCAGTCATTCTGTTGTGGAGGGCTGGTAACATGATTTCCCTTCCATAAATTCATGCTGACTATTCATAGTCACTGTCTTATTTTTCAAGTGATTGGAAATGATTCCTGGGAACGTTCACACCTTCCCATCACTAGGTTGAACAACAGGTTCTGCTGAAAAAAAAACCTTTGATCTGAGCATTCATTTCAACTAGTGAATATTTCTGCATTCTGTCTTGTATAAACTTTGGGCAGGCTTTGTAATATTCATTACAGATTTTTTTCTTAATCATCAAAACCAATTCAGCAGCTGGAATTAAGTATTTTTTTATTATTCAAGAAAAACATAAAATTAATTAGGGCTTTTTTTAATGCTGCCTTATCTAACAAGTATATTTTCCCCCTCTAGAGAGAAGTTCTGGAAGATTGGTAATAAAGAGAGAGATGGAGAATTTGGAGCATGTTTCTTTCCTGTTGGAAAAAACAGTGGGAATCAGCAGCCATTAATATACTGTGCTCGACCTGGCTCAAGGATGTGGGAGGTGAACTTTGATGGGGAAGTGCAAAGCACACATCAGTTCAAGCAGCTGCTCTCGTCACCACCTCTTCCTGTTGTTACTCTCAGGTAGAAACATGAGTGTTATCAGTGATAAACTTGTTTGAGATATTCTTAAGACTGAAAAGACTAAATGAACTCCTGCTTCAGTCATATGTTAATCCTAGTTGTCATCTTAACACGGTCTCCTCTAAGAGGTGTAGCCAGTATTTATCAAAAATGCCAAAACCTTGATTCTGCAGCTGCGTCTGAGTGAGTGCAATAAATACTGCTGTCATAAGACTATATTTATTTAAGCCAGCCTTTTTTTTTACAGGATTAAGAATTTTAGAAAGTAAGGTTATCGTAGTTATGCTTGTACTTGATAATAATTTTATTTTGCAGGCAGGATCCTCATTACACCGGTTCCAGCTGCTCTCCACAGTCTTTATCTTTCCCCAAGCTGCTGTATTTGACGTGAGTTTTTGATTGCATAGCTTCCTGTTGATAAAGTAGGCTTAAAAATTATATATCCTCCTAATTTATAGTACCAACTTTAGGTTTTTGTGTAAGAATTTCCTGAGTATCATCCTAAACCTGTCTCGTATCTCACTTGCTAAACTTAAGCCAATGCCATCTCTGCATATTTTAGATTTTTTAAAAAATTTTACCAATTTTGCCACAATTGACTGTTGCTCCATTAACATTTGCTTTAATTGCAGTGAGCACTGTGTGGTGACCTGGACAGAAAGAGGCATTTATATTTTTCTTCCCCAAAGTGTTCAAGTCTTACTCTGGAGTGAAGTTAAAGGTAGACTAAAGTTTCGTAAACTTTGCTTTGTGACATTGTCTGTTACACTGGTCGTTCCTGAAGTCCTTGCCTAACATGGAAGCTTTTCAAGCTCAATTTCTTCAGATGGATTGCAGAATATTTATAAAAAACTTGTCATCTGTCTGGTATATGCTTGAATATTAACCATCTCCCTGCCTCCTCCAGGCAACCCCTACTTCCATAGATATGAAAACATTCTTCTTGAGAAACAAAACATAGCATAGAGTGACTCACAAATACAGTAGTTAAAATACAGGTGATTAACCTGCAGTATCCTTTACTCAGGCTCATTGTCAGGTGTTCCGTGAAGGATAATCTGGCTGCTGAAAGTTTAAAACCTGGGTTTTTTTCCTAAAACCTGTCTAAAGTGCATGCAAGGAATATATTTATTTGGCAGATGAGTGAATCCTTATAAATGGTTGTGTGTATGGGTTATAAGCAGAGTCCTACAATAGTTATTGTCAGTCAATCTTTGCCCTTCTCCCCATTTTGTTGTTATGTTTGCAATACCTTTGTTGTGGAGTGTTTGCGTAAGTATTTCATTTGAAAACTTCTGGAAAGCCAAACTTGTTTTTCTACCAGTGAATATTTTTGTTCTGTTTCAAAGCTTACAATTAAATCTTTATCAGGCTTAATTTTTCATCTCAGAGCAAAAGGAAACTTCTTGGTAATTTCGTGTGTTTTTTGAATGTCTTCTGGAAATGCAACTCTGGAATGTTTTGACACTGTGTTCTGTAGTGACTAGGTGCTAGGTCAGCACTCCTCAGTGTTTGTTCTCCCCATGCCCCTCGTGCTTTGCACTCAATTGCGGTCAGGTGGGAATATGCTTTCACCTTTTTCAGGGATAGAAAGGAATGTTAATTCATGACTTCAGTCCTTCAGGTATTGCTGTATGTGTGGTTTTGCAGATATTCAGGATATTGCAGTTCACAAGAGTGAGTTGTTCTGTCTGCATACAAATGGGAAAGTTGTGCACCTCTCCCTTCTGCTGGTCGATCGCTGCGTAGAGCGTCTGATGAGGAGAGGATTCTGGACCCTCGCTGCCAGGGTCTCTTGTCTCTTCCAAAATTCAATTGTTTCTTGCAGAGTAAGTAAATTCCTCTTTGTAAATATGCAATAAAACTTCACTGTCTTTCCTGTCCCACCTTCCATTAAGTTTCGTGGTTACTGAGATTCATTTTGTTGGTGTTTTTCAAGGCATTTAAACATGATACTTTAAGGATAAAAATCATCCTGCACATATGGTATCTTTTGTTTTCACATGTGCATTAGAAATAATAAAGGCTCTGTTTCACTGGGTGCTTTTAGGCAAGAAAAAATTTGCCTCTAGAGAAGCTGGAGCACTTGAAGTCTCAACTGGATGCTTCAACCCAGCAAGATCTCACTGTGCAACTGGAAGAGCTTATTTCAAAGTTGGAACCTCTGGATTCTGCATGCAGCAGTAGAAGGAGCAGTATTTCATCTCATGTATGTGTATTGGTAGTGCCAAAAATGTCATCTACAGGTTTTATCTTAATGGTTTAAAGTCACCTCATTTCTTACTTGGAAGATGAGGCTTTCTTTTCTACCCTGGCTGCTACAGCTCATAATGTTGCATTCTGAAACTAGGTGGGGTGAAGAGGTATGAAACACCACTACCTGCATTCTGTAAGCTCTCAAACCTCTGCCTCTTTCTCATATTGTTTTAGGGCTAATGGTTGAGATGTGGACAAAGATTGACACGAAGATGGCTTTTTCCACAGCTCTGTTTAATGTTGTAACGTGCCTCAGTAAAGATAGTCTTGGTTATAACTCTAGTTTTATGTGGTGGGAATGAATGTCTGAGTGCTAAGAACTACATTAGCCCTATTTAAAAAATTGTCATGCTCTAAGAAGCTTAAGGAGAAAGCTCTAAAAAAAAATCAAAGCATGTTTCTAATAAATATACAGCTGCTTTTTAAGAAAGGGGAAATATTTCATAGTTAATACAATATCAGCTCCTGCTTTTACTTTAATAGTGTTTAAAAGGAAAGTTTAAAGAGCCAAGTAGTCTAAATACCATCTTAAGGTGGTAGACAAGTTTTTCTTCCTTAGCCACTGTGAAAGTAAACCATGTAGACAGACCATTTGCAAAAAAATGTGTGTTGGTCCTGAAACGAAATAGTTTTGCAGGGTCTCTAATTGTGCTAGCTGGGCATGGCTGGCAGCAGAAGGAATACAGAC
This sequence comes from Chamaea fasciata, assembly GCF_029207755.1. NCBI lineage: Eukaryota > Metazoa > Chordata > Aves > Passeriformes > Sylviidae > Chamaea > Chamaea fasciata. The sequence continues at coordinate 14,335,436 of NW_027094092.1, read as the reverse complement.
TCTTGGGTATGCAGCTACATAGTGGGGAAGTGACATTCTTGGCTGCAGGACTAAAGCTGAGGTGGGTTTTGCCTTGCACTGAGTACACCAGTTGTTCCACAGGCTGCTTTCCTAAAAGCAATTGCGGCATACGCATCTTTTTAAAGTCACTGAACTGCACACTTGCTGGCATCCGTGTCCTTTTGCATTGTGGATCTGATAAAAGTACTCTGTTAAACAGGAGTTTTCCAGACAGTGAATTATGAAATGCTCTGAAGTTATTTGTGTAGGTGCAGTTGGTTGAGTTCATTGCAGAAGGTTGAAAAAGGAAGTACAACTCACATGATGTCTGACTCCCCTCTCTGGTCTGACAGGAAAGCTTCAGTGTCCTGGACTCTGGAATCTACCGCGTTATCAGTCGAAGGGGCAGCCAGTCCGATGAGGACTCATGTTCCCTCCACAGTCAAACATTCTCAGAAGATGAGAGACTTAAAGAATTTCCTGTACACCATGAAGATGAGCAACTAGAACTTGGTAACGTGTCTTAATGAAAACATGTTTGTTGAATGTGTTTGTTTATTCTACAAGAATTCAACTGGGTTGGCTCTGTACTCTTACTTCCCACGATCAAGTTATTCATTATTAATATATGTAATTTGATCAATTGAAACAGTCACCTCACCTTCCAGTCAAAATGCTTCCTGAAACATTGGGTTGGAAAGCTGTCTCCACAGAAATCCAGCCTTAAAAGCAAACAAAACCCAGAGAAACAAAAGGTCCAGAAGGCTTGACCAAGCATAGGCTTCACTCCAACTTATCCCTCTCCAAGTGTAATTCAGCATTAATGCTAAGATTCCTTCAGCTGTCTATGCCAGTGTCAATTGTACTCCAAACAAGATTTGTTTGCTGCCAGTATCCTTCTGTAATATTTGTTTCAAAAAATAATTTCTTAATCAGGACTCTGGTTTGTATTTCTTCAGGGAAAGCAGAAGGATTCTGATGAGTGTTCTTGACTTTCCTGCAGAGTTTCCCTTGTACAGGGGATCATCTTACATGTGTAAACATTAGTGTAGGGGTTCTAGAAATGTTAATAACTAATATTTAGCCCATCCAGGGAGCTTTTTTATTTCTTGACAAATGTCTGTCACTGGACTAAAGCTAGAGTGAGACTGTAAAGGGTCTTGTTCTCTACTCTGGTTGGGATTGGGAGGGAATGCAGAAACCTGGGATGATAAGGAGCTGGCTTAGCTCTAGGTATGGTAGAGAGGCTTTCCAATAAAAAAAGCTGCCTTTTAACTTTTGTGAGGAGTAGATGCCTGTTGAGGATGGAGAGAATTTAGATGCTTTGGTGAAAACCACAGTGGGAGAGGGAGAGTGCAGAAATGGGTATTTACCCCTCTTCTTGTCAGTAGAGTTGTCCTGCTGACTAAGCTAGGTGCTGTTGGTAGCACTTATCTTTACATGTGCCTCTTTACCTACACCACCATAAAAACAAGTGGGGAAACTCTGAAGTTCATAATTTCCAACATTCAAAGTCAAAAGTCAGGTGACCTTATTTTTGAATGTCAGAAGATAGAAAGGTTCTGTGTGTTCTGTCTCTCTCACAAGAGATGATAAATTTGCTGATCATTTCCAAGTAGAGCAGTTGTAGGTGCTTCTTGAAGCACAAGTACTTGATTTGGTATTTGGAAGAAATGGACTTAGTGTTTCCCTGCTCACAATGACATAAGATGTAATGAGTTTCTAGGTTTCTAGTCTGCATCATGAACAATAGCAGCCTTATTTAGTCAGTTATAAGGTCAGTTGTGACCTTTAGGCACTGTCAAGAGGGATTCTGGTGGTAGATTTTCTCTAACAGCGCAGCATCTTTTCCTCTCAACACTGTGGTTACTGCTGACTGTTGCAAAATGCAGCGTCATCCTGGCTTAAAATGATCCCTTTTTTCTTGTTGGCGTCACTTAAAGATAAACTGTGTTTGTACCAGGAAATGATTAAGCAAAACACATTGTAGATACTGTTAGGGATGTAGGAGAGAAAAGGAAATGGTCAGGGATTCTGTATTTCCTGTGATTCTTGTCAAAAGCCAGAGAGCGGTGGGCTCAGGTAGATTTTTAAGTCCTTTCAAATAAGTAGGTGATTTATACCCTAGTCATGGCTTGTGTGTCTCTGTTCACGTGTGATTTAGATTTTGGAAATCATGCTATGTGAATTGATGTATGCCACAATACTTCATTTTCCTAGATGTATGGATAATTTAGGGTTAAATCAAGGTTTTGTCCCCTAAATGGACTGTATGTGTACCTTTAGAAAATAGTTTTCGTGCAGTCGCTGATCATTATTTGCCTTGCTAGAGAGCCAAAGGACTGTGAATAAAGCAGATGTACTAGGTTCAAAGTCAGTAGTAAAACAGTCCTTGAAATCTGGCTCCACACATTCTTGAGTATTCAAAAGGAAAATATGGTGAGCAGGTTATCCATTAATGAATTAGTGACTTGCAGTTCATTTCACTGTTCCATTTTTTTGCCAGGCCACTGTTTCATGACTTTTTATTTCAATTCCATTTGTCAGAGAACGTATCTCATGCATCTGTGGTGGTTGAGGCTGACCGGAATGAGACATTTCTCCCATTCAGTATTCCTTTGTCATTCCGTTCCCCACCTCCTCTCGTCTCTCTCCAAGCTGTCAAAGAAAGGTAAAACATGCAGCAGGTTCACTCATCCATTACATCTTGCCCTCTTTTGTCCCTTGGATTTTGTAGCATTGTGTGGTTTAGTTCATACTCTGTTCTGCAAACATGTAACACCAGAGATGCCAGTCAGGTTTGCCAGGCAGTTTAAGTCTTCATCTTGGCTCTAGTGAAGGTAGGAAGAGCTGCTGGTGACTTCAGTGGAGCCAAGACTTCAACCTCAGTTTTAAACAGTTAATAATTGTTAAATGTCTAGGAATGTTTACTGTTACCCTGTAAACTCTGGTTGTGGTTTGTATTCAAAGGAAAACTTACTGATATTGTTTGGGGATTTTGCCTTTCTGGATCTCAGGGGGAAAACTTCTTATGTTGCTTGGGGACAAACATTAAAGCATTCGAAGCAGATAGATACTGCTAAAACACACTTGCAAAGTGGTCTGTCCTATCCCCATGTGAATTTTTCAGTGAATTTAATTGATTTCCCAAACACTTTTGGAATAATGGTAGCCTATACCTGCTGCAATTAGATCTGTGTCCATTTTAGGTATAAATCACATTGGTTTTTTAAAACTTTTTTTTTTTTTTTATGGGGGATGAAGGGTTGAGTGTACAAATACAAAAGAGGTGGTGTTAAATTTTTTACAAAAGTGCTGTATGTTAATTACTTAGCTAAAATGTCTCTGGCCTGGCAATGGGCTGAAAAATTGCACAGCCTTCCCTTGATCACTTCAGTATGTAAATTGTGTCCTGCAACAAAGAATTGTAGCTGCTATCAGCCGTGTGAGGGTCTCAGAACAAACATCAGTACACGTGATGGTTTGAGTTTTTCTAAACTGTAAGGAGTCTTGAGGACTTTACTAGTAGTAAGTTAATTTCTTGCTAATAATGAAAGCTACATTTTCAAATATTCACTGCATGCAATTAATCATTAAATAAAATGCTATCATAGTTACAGTTCATTTTTAAAAGTTTAGCTTTAATCCTTCTATACATTCAAGTCCAATTGTTCTGCTAAATTTGAATCCTTTCTGCCTTCTGCAGGAAGCTTCATCTTTTGCTATATCTTGTTATAGTAAAAGATGCCGGGTTGGAGTTTTTTGGGATTTTTTTTTTTTTTTTAGTTCTAGAGCAGAAAGCAGGAAGCTCTTTTTTCAAATTCTCTGTTTGAATCTTGTTGACATAGTTCTCTTTGTGGCAGTGGTAGAAGTAATTGAGTTCTGTTATGTTCATTGAGCTCTCTCTTCAATAAAATACCTGAAGGAATAGGGACTGCTGAGTGAAAAGGATGTTGTTGGTGAGCTTTGTTATCTGAAGAATTAATTTGAAGCATTGTAAAGTGGTTTCTTACCACCAAGAGTGACATAATTTCCTAAAGATGTTTTATGTTTAAAAGCTTTAAAATGCAGTGTGGCCAGTCTGCATTTATTTGCATACAAATTGCAAATACATGTCAAAATCTATGGCTAATGTTGGTATGTGATCCTGCTTCTCCAGCAGGAGTGTTAAATACTTCAGGTTTCTATTCTGTGGTGAAAACATGATCCTGACTGGACTATGAATTTTGAATAGCTTCTTAGTACGTTTTCTTCCTGTTGGTCATCACTGCCCTCATCTTTTCTCAAGAGTTCTTCAGATTATAAAGTCTCTGAAATGATGGTCTGAATGAAAAGAGTGCTTGGTTTGTTTGCTTCTGAACTTCTGATTTTAAATGTTTCAACTTGTGATTCCTAGTGTTTCCAGCTTTGTACGCAAAACCACGGAGAAGATTGGCACACTTCATATAAGTCCTGAATCTAGAGGGAAGCATGAAGCAAAGGATGATGAGCAGTTGCCAGAACTAACTCTTAGTCCAGTAGCATCTCCCCAGGAAGAAAAAGAGTGAGTGCAAAATCACATTTTCTTAGCAGTTGTATTTGCTGGATGTCCGGAGGACAGCAACCTAAGAAAAAACTCTTTCAAGCAGAATGAGGAACTTGGCATTAGGTTTTTCCAGCTGCCTTCATTCCTATGGTGGGTTTCACTGGTTCTCCCAACTCATTTCTTAGAGCTGATGAGGCAATGAACACAGAGTTAAGTAATTTCATATTCCAGTGCTAACTTTCCATTTTGGACTAACTTTCGTGCAGCGGCATGTTACTGGTTTTTGTTCAGTATCTGCAGAAACCTACTATAGCTGGAGTAGAAGCAATTATAGAAAGCCACAAAAATAGTATTATTTGTTGCTTCCATGCCAAATTTATCCATAATTTCTGTTGAGCTGTTACTTCTTACCAGTGAGAGCTTTGTATTTAATAAAGGAATTAGTGTTGAGGAAAATTTTCAGGAAATCCTCACTTTAATAACTTAAACTAATACTTCAGATAAGACTGAAATGAATGTGCTTTCCTAGGTCAGAACCCCAGAACTGCCAGCTTCCTGAGGAGGACCGTCTCAAGGCTGCAACAGCAGAAACTATGTAAGCCAAGAAACTTTTTACTGTGTAGATATGTTGGGCTTTGGCAGAAGAAATGATTGAGTATTTTTAATTTTTCTTTTCATTCATTTTACAGGCATGTAAGAGTGATGCTCTAAGTGTCTATTAACATAAACTGAAAGAATCTCATTTGGTGAATGATTTGATTCCCCTTTTTAAAACCAAGCGAAACTCACTGAAAGCTCTTCTAGCATTGTCCCTTTGTCTTAAGTTCAAGCATAGTTTAAAAAAATCAAAATCAAAAAAATTCATTCTGAAAGAAATCTTAGGGAGCTCAAAATGTGCTCAGATCAAATGTAGACAGTGTGAAGTAGCCCAAATTGTGTTTGATGCACTCAAAATCACAAAAAACCCGACAGCTGACTCTAGGTCAAGCGTAGGAGTATAGTTACACAAAGCATATTTGAAACTTCACTTGTGGCATCTTATAATTGTTTAACTTAGCAAACTTCTTTTTTTTGTGCTGCAGAGCCAAGCTCCAGGATCCCCTGGTTTTGTTAGAACCTCAGTGTATGAGAAGGGTCTTACAGGAATGGCTTGTCTGCCTAGAAGAAAAATTCAGCAGGGAGCACTCTGCTTTGTCTGTTAAGAAAAGCAAGACTGTATGTGCTGAGGAACAGAGAGCAGTCCTGGAGGAAAACCTGCAAGTGGCTCCAGCTGACAGAGACCCAGTAGACAAGGAACAGAGTGGTATTTTGGAAGGCTGCATTGAAAAGGAAAACACTGATGAAATCTGTGTGAGCAAAACCACGCGTGAGAATGGCACAGATGTGCTGGGGCCTCTGGGCTGCGGCTTTCGGGCGTCTCCTCCGTGTGCCATCGACCCCAATGTCCTGAAGGATCTTGTGGAGTTGACAACTCTGTGCTTTGAGCTGCAGGTCTTTTCCTGTGGGACTGGTGAGGCTGAGGAGAGCTCTGAGGGAAGTCTGCCATCAGCAGCTTCAGGGACCTTGGCTTGTAGGTTTTTGCGAAGCTACTTCTTCCTTTTGGATTTAAAGAGAGTAAAGCAGTGTATTATAACCACATGTGCCACCTGCCCTAATGTGTGGGAAACATACATTGCAGGATTGAAAGGTAAATAATGATTGTTGTATTGCTGCTTAAACTGAAAATAAGACTGTTTGGGAGGGGAAAAAAACCCTTGAAGACTCTCATAATTGTGTCTGCAGATTTTCCTTGTGGCAGGGGGAGGATGCTTGGTGTCTGGGAGTTTTTGTTCTGATTTTGGGTTGTTTGGTTGATTGTTTTTCCCCCAAATACTTCCTTTAGGAAGAACTTAGTTCAGCTGGTTCTAGAGCACAGTGCTACTAATCCCAGCATTGTGGGTTCAAGCCCTGTATGGACCATTCACTTAAGAGCTGGACTTGATCATCGTTGTGGGTCCCTTTCAACTCAGACTCACTGCTGGCTCCTTGGAGAAATGCTGTTCTCCTCCCACTTTGCAATTTTGAACCTGTTAATTTGCATGGACCTTGTTGATTGAACACTGTAGTGATCCCAGCCTCTTTACAAACAAGCATATGAGCTTCTAAGAGCAAAAGCATCGTAATTAGAATCACAAGTCTGTAGAAACAAGGCAGAAGAGAGGGGAGGGGGTTCAGTATTTGCAATGGAAGATTCAGCTTGTAAAGGGATGTGGTTAATGGGAAACAAAACTGGATAGAGTAGATGGTTCCATGCAAAGAAATGGCTTGTGATCACTTCACACTTCCTTCTTTCACAGAAATACTTTTCTGACCTTTTTGATGCCTCTTTAGTTTTATTGAACCAAACCATCACGATGATATTGGAAAACAACTTTTCTGTTCTCTGCACTCAGCTTCTGCCTTATGTATTTCTTCTAAGAGTGAATTAAAGCCTTAGCATTGATTCTGCTCCAGCAGAGAGCAGTTAAACAGCAGAATCTTGCTCTGAGGGTTAGTGTTTGTGTTTCTGGGAATCTCTTCACTGTTTGGATGCTGAGAGCTCTAGAATTGAAAGTAGTGTAGGCATTCCCAGTTTGTCCTTAGTTGGACTGCACTTGTGCCTGGAGGTTAATTCCTGCATTTTCATCGAGGTTGAGGTGGGTGTTGAACTTCTCGTGGAAGCAGTGATAGCTGCTATTCAGCAGAAGGACAAAAGGAAGGGCAGGACATGTTAAGGAAAAAAAAATTGCCCAAATCTTGTAACTTGTGCACTGGTTTCTTTCAGAACTAACTTGTCACAGTCCAGTAGCTTTAGCAATGGAAAGTGAAGATATGTTGAAAATACTGAGGCTGCTGCATGACCTGGGGCCATGGGATGACAGCCCACTGTTGCTGGCACATGCTCAAAGGTTTGTACTCAAATCTTTTTCTTAACTTCCTGGAAGAGAGAAGAGATCGCTTCACTTACCATGTCATGAAGATTTCTGGAATCTCTTAGAGAGATCACCTTCCAGTGCTATCTTGAACTTGCGAAAGATCTTGAAAAAAAATTATTTGGGTGTTTGGTGTTGAAATTAGTGTTTATTCTCTCTCTTTCTCCAGGCTTTATGAAAAATTTGGGGAAACAGCTCTTCGGCCCATGATCAAGTTCCACCCCTCTATTTTGCCTTCTGATATTAAACAACTTTGCAGGAATGATCCAGCTCACTTTCTAGCATATTTAGATAGTCTGGTGAAATCAAAGCCAGAGGATAAAAGGTGAGGGGAATGTAGAATCCTTTTCATCAGTCTGTTCTCTTCATCGTGTAGCTGTGTGGAGTGGTTTTTTGTGGGGTTTTTTTTTTGATTTGGCTTTTGGGTACATTTTTTTGTGTTTCTGTATCTGTCTACTTGGTGTTCTTAAGCATTAGGTTTCAAGTAATTCTGTCAGTTGTAGCTGGTCTCAGACTCAAGTTTTTGTTAGGTTATTATCTAGTTTTAAAAGGGATTTCCTAAGTAATACTTTTAATGGAATTGACTTTTTTGTGTTCCTATGTCTGCAGTTCAATGTATCAGGGTTGGATGGCATTTTAAAACACCCCCAAGCTAACAACAGCAACAAAAACCAAACAAAAATCCATGAAACAAAAAACCCAAAACAACAACAACAAACTAAAAAAAAATCCCCAAACCAAAGCTGGGGGAACTCAACCTGCAAACTTGATTTTCTATAATTGCCTCAGTTTCTAGAGATATAAATAATTTTAGGCTTTTCCACATTTAATTTTACATCCCTCCACCCCTTTTTTTCCCCCCTCCCCCACACAATCTCTGGCTCTCCATATCTGGTATATTTAAAACTGGTAGGATTTTCTTTTAGTGTCTGCTTTGTTTTCCAGGTCGTTTCTCCTTAGGTCTCTTCTGCAGCCGGAATCTATACGGTTGGATTGGTTGTGCTTGGCAGTTTCTCATGATGCTCCACAAAGGACAAACACTATGGATGAGGAAGGAAATCCCAGGTAAAGTGGGTTTCACCCAAGGTCCTGAGTGCAGCAGAACGACTTAACAGGCCTGGTTTTGGGTTAGATTTTGTGTGAAAGTTTGGATCACTGACTCCTTAGAGCATTTTGCAGATTTCAGCAAAAACAACCAAAGGATTGAAAAACTTTGATTTGTAATGCCTTCCAGAGCGACTGCTCTACTGAGACTGCACATGGTGTTTCATTCATTTTTCCTCCTCTCTTTTCATAAATCTGCCATAATGTTCTGAAGAAAATCAATGATGCTTTAAAACTGAATTTCTCATCTTCTAGGCCACGATCACATTTGTTTACTTGGGGCTACAGCCAGCTCATTCTGCTCTTGATTAAACTCCCAGCTGATTTTGTTATGAAAGAGAAGATGGCTGACATCTGTAAATCACATGGGTAAGGAGAAAACTTGGTAATTCTTGATACTTGGTTAGTGGGTATTCTGATCCTGAGAAGATACAAATGTAGATGACCTATCTGCTTCTTGTTTGAACGGACTTTTTTAAAAACCTTTCCTTTCTTAAGGGTGAATACTGAATGTCTGATTTAGTGTACCAACTGGGAGGTATTCCTCATGTCCCTACTCGATTTCTGACATTCATTAAATTTAGTTGCTTTTGTCTTTACTGAAACTTAAAAGAGTTTGTGATTGTTTTTGACTTTGGTTTGAACTGCGTATTTGATTCCTGGAAATCTTTACTCTCTTTTTCAAGATTTTGGCCTGGATATCTTTTTCTCTGTCTGGAATTGGATAGAAGAAGAGAAGCCTTAACTAATATTGTTCATTTGGATGATTTGAGCCTGTTGAATGGAGAAGATGGTTAGTGTTTCTTAAGCTGTGTAAACATACTCCTGTAATGTCGGAACTGCCCTTATATAGTGATTTGCCTAAAGCTGAGTTGAACTTTTATTTTTTGAAGTGTTTTTGCAGCCCTAACTGTGTGTAGTACAGCGTATTTGATACACATAAATGGGTGTTACACTATTATATCTTCATGCTGTGCTTTGTGAAATCAGTTGTGCTAGAAAATGCTTAAAAGTTAAAGAATCTTGATTTGTTTATCAGTTGGGAGTAAAAGCTAACCTTGGTGCTGTGGACAGAGGAATAGGAAGCCTTTTCCTGCACAGCACAAATCTGGCCCACTACGTGTGGACACACTCAAAGTTAGGGTGAGCAAAGCACTGTACCACAAGGCAGACCTTTGAAGAAAATTCATGCCAGCCCTAAGATGGACAAAAATTTGTCTCTTGACTTAATCCAAAGCCTTGAATACTGAACTGATGTGAACCTATGTGTGTTCACCACTAAATCTTTGCATTGAGTCAGTCAGAGAAGTACATTTCCGTGCACAATTTGCTTGTTGATAATGCTTGGTTTCCTGAAATGTTAAAACAGGATAGCTAGCTTCCCTTTTAAGTACAGATTTAGTGCAAATAGAGGTCTTAAGAATAATCCTTGTTTTACAAATGATGTAACAAGCTCATTTTACATCTAGGTTCCATTCCAGAGACCATAGAAGAATGGAAATTTGTTCTGCATCTTGCACGGAATCACAGCACAGCTGTCCACCACCACAGCCCCCAGAAAGGGAATGCTGTCAGCAATGGGGGCCCGAGCTGCCCGGACTGCATCACTGTGGAAAATGTTGCTCTGTTGCTGGCCAAGGCCATCGGCCCAAACCGTGCCTTGCCTCTCGTGCAGGAGTGTGGCTTGACACTAGAATTGTCTGAGAGATTTACTGCTGTCTGTGAGATACTGAGAATTGCTGAGAAGAGGCAGAGGTAAGAGATGTGTTGGTAGAAGATCCACTCTATCCTCAGTGATTCAAACTTCCTTTTCAGTTAACAAGAAGATAAAGTGCTTCCCATTTTAACCTTTGGTTTCAGACTCATCTGAAAGCTTTCCTATTATTTAGAAACTGTGTGTTTTGTATAGGCATTTTAAAATTGAAAAAGAGGAAGTAGGAAATCATATGTTAAAGGTGTATGTGAAGGAGATTTGCTGAAAGAGATCTGTCCTGCTGAGACCTGGACAGACTCGGATCTCTCCTATTCCTTCCAAAGGTGTGAATGGTGATGTCAGGATGTTGCTTCTGAAATGCAATCATGTTTTTTACAAACTTCTCTTTAAAAAACAAACCAAAACTCTGTTGTTTTCTGTTGTTAGCTTTTTTGCTGTTTGACCTTTTTTTCCCCCCATTTGCTTTAATTGCAGAGCGCTGATTCAGTCCATGTTGGAAAGGTGTGACCGGTTTTTGTGGTCTCAGCAAGCATAGAAAACAACTTGGGAGAACTCTGGGAACATTTTATACTGTAATCACCGTATATTCAAGTGCCTCTTAAATTTCACAGGCCCTTAAAAATAACAAACTCCTGTCTAAAAGTTCAGTTATACTGAGCCAGCCTCCACCTGGCAGGTATCTGACCTGGAAGTGGTGACAGTTCTTCTGTGTTGCTTTGGAGATGACTTTTGAACTCTAGAACATAGATCGAAACAAGCCAGTATTTATCTTGAAATTAAGCTCACAGATTTTTAGGATGAAAATTGCTGAACTTATTTTCTGAGTTTATAACTTAAGTGTTTAGGGATATGAGCCCCTAAGTATTAAATTATGGTGTATAAAATTTTTTTGTTTGTTTGCAAACATGAGAAGCCATTCTTGGGAAGTATCTAAGCCTATGCTTGTTTAACTTTCCTGTAAGTGACATTTACCTTTACTGCTGCTGTACAAGTGTCTCTTATGGTACCTGTTGGTTTTTTCCTCTTCTTAAATTATATGGACAGGCCTTGCCTGTTTGAAATATATTAACCAAGCCAAGTCTTAAAATGGGAGGGAAATATTTTTAAGTAGTGGATTTATGGTTAAAAATGTTCATTTAACAGACAAACGTGTTAAATGAACTCGCTGTTAAAGTGCAAGCACAATATTTCTAAACTGCCCATACCTGTTTGTGCATTGTGACCATAAACATCAGTTGTGATACTCCAACAGACCTCAGGACAGTGGAATTAGAATCAGAGTCATTTAAGTTGCAAAAGACCCTGAAGATCCAACCCTCCAACCATTAGCCTAACACTGCCAAATCCACCACTCAACCATGTCCCAGTGTGCCACATCTGCATGGCTTTTAAATGCCTCCAGGGATGGTGACTCCACCACTTCCCTGGACAGGCTGTTCCAGTACTGGACAGTGCTCTTGGTGAAGAAATGTTTCCTGATATCCAATCAAAATGTCTCCTGGAGCAACTTGAGGCCTTTTCTTCTTATCCTATCCCTTGTTACCTGGGAAAAAGAAGCCCACTCTCACCTGGCTACACCTGCTTTCTGGGATTTGTGGAGACTGAGAAGGTTCTGTCTGGGCCTCCTTTTCTCCAGGCTGAACCCTTCCCCAGCTCCCTCAGCTGCTCCTCACAGGACTTGTGCTCCAGACTCTTCCCCAGCTCTTATTTCCCTTCTCTGGACTCACTCCAGCAGCACCTCAATGTCTTTTTTGCAGTGAGGGGCCCAAAACTGGACACGAGGCTCGAGGTGTGGCCTCAGCAGCGCTGAGAGCAGAGGGACAATCACGGCCCCGGTCCTGCTGGCCACACTGCGGCTGATCCAGGCCAGATGCCACCGGCCCTCTTGGCCACCTGGGCACTGCTGGCTCATGTCCAGCTGCTGTCACCAGCACCCCCAGGTTGTTTTCTGCCCAGCAGGTTCCCAGCCCCTCTGCCCAGCCTGTGGCACTGTCTGGGGTTGCTGTGACCCGAGGACAGCCCCTGGCACTCGGCCTGGCTGACCCTCACACCATCGGCCTCAGCCCATCGATCCGGCCTGTCCAGATCCCTCTGCAGAGCCTTCCTGCCCCCAGCAGATCAACACTGCCACCCAGCCTGGTGTGTCTGCAAACTGACTGTGCCCTCGATCCCCGCATCCAGAGCACTGATAAAGGGATTAAACAGGACTGGGCCCAGCTCTAAGCCCCAGGGAACACCACTCAGGGCTGGCCACCAGCTGGAGGTAACTCCATTTCCCACCACGCTGTGGGGATGATCATCCAGGCAGTTTTTTGCTTGGTGAACAGTCCACGTGTCCAAGCCATGAGCAGCCCATTTCTCCAGGAAAACATGTCAAAAGTTTTTCTTTAAGTCCAGGTCAACTTTGGTAATTCCATAATTCTGACATTTTGGGAAGTGAGAGGACTTATTTTAATATTTTTAAAAGCTGAAGGTTAACGTAAGTATTTTTAGATGGATGCTCTCAAGAAAAGTCTTTTCTACATATCTGGTTGAATATGAAGGTTCATAAAATCACTTGGATTTTATATCTCATTTACAGAACTATGCTTTGTACTAGCACTCTTTCTGCATTTAATACATCTTTGAAAGAGTTTCTTTTTAGGCTTCTAGTTTTGACCCTCTTCACTGTCTGACTCACATTTTAAGCAGAAGGCCACAGCATCTGGTCAATATTTGATTCTTCACAAATATTTAAATAAAAATGCATTAATTGGAACTCAATTTAATTGATAATTTTATTGTAAAATAACATGAAAGTACTGCTTTGTACAGAATCTTTTTATGTAGTCTTGCAGCACTTGTAGTGCTGCAAAATAGTGCTTTTTATCAAAACAGGACTGTGTATGTTTGGCCTTTTGAGAGATGCAGTCTGCAGATTATTTCATCTTGTCTGCAAGAAAAACTTGGGTGTGGAGGGTTGGTTACTTCCCTGGAGGAAGGGAAGTTCCAGGGAGACAGTCAGTGTCAGGCTTTCATCTGGTGTTGCTTGTGGAAAAGCCAACACAGAACTATTTCTAAAAAAGAGAACTTTAAAGCTTCTGGGGTTTAGATTCTGCCATTGGAAATAGACGGATCTGTGCCATCAGGAATACCCCATGCTCTCACAGTAAGACTTGGAATGGGAACCAGGCACCTACCAGATGGTGTTGGTACCTGTTCTCTTCCCTGCCAGATAAGCTGCTGCTGCCTCAGGGGCTGCCACAGTTGCCTACCTCAGGTTCATGCAGTGTGTGGTGTAGCTGAGTGCTCCCCTTCCCTTCCCCAGAGGAATTCCTGGATTTCTGAGAGTGTGCCTGGCTTACCTCCATATGGTTCCACTTCATTTGCTTGGTGTATTTTGTGCACATCAGTCTCTTTCTTCTGTGGGGGTTTTGTACACTTGGTTAACTTTGAAAGTTGGGGCTTTTTTTCGTATTTTTATCATAAATCATAATTCCAGTTAGAGCTTTTTTTAAAAAAAAATCATGTCAGAAGGGTCATACAGGTAACATAATGGGAAGTGTGTATTCAGATTTTGTGTCCAAAGTGAGCTTGTGTTTATCATTTTAACTAACTTGGCTGTTAATAAAGAGTGAGAGTTTGCTCTCTGAGGGAGAGTTGGAAAATGAATGTTTCCTATTCTGGATGAGTTTGTTTTCATCTCATACAGGTAGGGTGAAGAGACTGTGACATGACAGGGTCTTCTGTTCAGAAATTACTGAAACAGAAACTGCCTCAGTTGCACAGAGCAAGGCTCCTGTCCGCCGGCTGAGCACACACCACTGACAGCTCAGCCAGCCTCATGGGGAAGGTGAGCTGCAGCTCAGCTTCGTTTTCGTGGGTGCCTGGTGATGGGAGGGACCTTTGAAAAGCAGAGATGAATAAAGGGGGCTTAGCCTGGAGCAGCTTCAAATAGAAAGTGGTGGTGGTATTTTCTTTTTTTTTTTTTTCAAAGAAAAAAGTATACATTATTTCACTATTGGAAACCTATGGGTAAATCAGATTTACTTCAGAGAAATACCTGCATTTTCAATCTGCTTCTTGAAAGGAGGCAAGTTTCCAGTCATTCTATGACTGTTTTTGTAAGCCTGAGCTCACTGGTAGTGTATTTTCCATACTTGGCAAAGCTCCTGAAATGAATTTTTGCACACGTAAACTTAAATAAGGCAACATTTCTTCCCAGATTAAGAAATAACTGCAAATATTGTGCCTGAGCTGGGAATTCACCTCTTCCCATTTCTCAGTGTGACTTTCTTAGATTGCAAAATTGTGGAATGTTTCTGGAACACAGCTTGCATTCATAGATATCTACAGTTAAAGGGCAACCAGTATGGGGTTGCTTTTTATATTAACTGCATCAGAGTGTACGAGCCAAGAAATGGTCTCCAGGCCCCCTCAATGTGTTGTGTTTCCCAGTGTGCACATGCTGCCAGTGTTTATTGCTAGGCCAGGAAGAAATACTGTGCTCAAACCCTCCTCCACGCTTGGAGGCAGCTTTGCCTCTTTCTCTTGCGAAAGCGACAGTGTTGGCTGCAGCTCATTTCTGTGAGCCAAGGGTCATGACCTGGAGTGCAGGACAAGAAGATACGGGAAAGCAGGGTTCGGGCTGTTCCCTACAGGTGCCCCAAGCTGCAGCCTTATCTCAGTTCCTTTGGGAGATCCAGCCTTGTCACTGCTGCTGTCCTCCTTGCTGGACACCAGGGGCTACATTCTGAGATGTTCTAAAGAATCCCTCTAGCACTTTGCCTTCTTGCAATTGTGCTCGTGTTTTGCAGAAATGCTGTTCTGGAGAGAGTGTGAAACAGCATAAGACTCAAAATATCCTCTACAGCCCAAAGTCTGTGAGCTCTTGTAGGGGAAAGTTCCTTAGGTCAGTTTTGAAAGCAATGCTTTGTTCTAAGTCCCTGGGCAAGGTGCCACATGCCTGTACTCCAACTTACAGGAGTAAATTTCCTGGTTTTTAAAAATCAAAGAGGTGATGGACAGGGCTACTTGCTGTTGTAGCCTTTTGCACTCGCAAAATTACCTCCGGTGTGATGAAGTTACCCACCCCCACCCCCCCCCCCCCCCCCGGATGGTGCGGACAGGCGGCATGGGGCTGGCTGGCTTCACTCTCTGGGGAACCATGGCGACTGCAGGGAGCAGCGGGTGTTGGCGTGGCCGCCGTCTGAGCAGGTCTTGTCCTCCAGAAATCCCCTGAGCCCTGAACGGTGTGAACGCTGAGCACAACGTCTCTGGAACTCATAAACTGCAGGACTGGCAGTGGCTGAACGGTGTTTTTGTAGCAAAGCTTCTTTCCGGATCCAGCGGCTCCACCGGGGCTGGGCCCCTCGATGAGCGATCTCCTGCGGAACCTGCATACCAAAATAGGAGAGGAAAGCTTCAGATGCTTTATGCCTTTCTAGTGTTTTCTACATTTGTCATTTGGAGTTTTTGCCCTTAGGGTGTGCATTTTTAAAGGTTTGTTTTTCATTGCCTTTTCCCCTCTTTTTCAACTCTAAATGTTATAGGGGAGGGAACAGAGGTGCAGCAGTGCAGGATGGTGCGTGGAGTTTTCCCTTTCCTGGTTGGCGGCAGTGGCAGAGCGGGGTATCTCAACCTCCCACCCCTTTTGGGGCAGTGCCTGCCCATCACTTGGGACCAGCTGTTCTATATTTAATTGCTGTTCATCTAAGAGACCTGTTGTAGATGTGAAGCAGCATGGCTTGGCTGCTGCAGCTCAGTTCTGGGTTGTTTTTTTGGTTTTGTTGGTTTGGGTTTTTTTTGTAAATAAGTTTTAATAAAAATATTTGAACAAGGTAGCTGCTGGAATATCCAGGCACAGTTACAAACCACAAAGAGTAACAGGTTTTAGACATGGCATGTGTTTTAGAAAGAATCAAATCTCATCCAAAGTCACTTATAAGATCTGCCTTCAAGGCACCTCATCTTCATTTGGAAAGACAGGTGTCTGCCAGGGAAAAGCCCGAACTTCCCTTGGAATGGAGAATGTAAACCTCCTCCCTCCAAATTATTACAATTTTGCAATTAAGGGGACTTTCAGGCAAAGATATGGGAATAGGAATAACAGTTCTGTACTAGGAATATTAAAAAATACAAATGTAGAACAAGAAAAAAACCAACAATCAAACAAAAAATTCTAGAAACACTGACCGAGTCAGAAATACAACCTGACACCCTGTTGGTCAGGGTGTTGGGAGCAGTCCAAAATAAGTCCTCCTGGCATGACAGATGTGGTTCTGTTGGAGTAGGGATGATCCTGTAGAAAGGGTCCAGTGGTGGTGAGATGGGTCTGGTCTTCCTCTGGGAATCCAGTAGAAAACGGGCCGCTTTGCTCTTCTGAATCTCAGCTTTTATCCAGGTAGGAATGCCTGGCTCTTCCCACTGGATGGAGCATCTCATAATGGAATGATGTAATTTTATCTGTTCTGTGGTGAGCCTTAATGGCCCATTAACAGCAGATCTATCCCCCGGAGGGAGGATGGGTCATGGAAGAGATAAGGAACATTGCTCCACCTGGTTTTAACAGCTGGCCCATTAACAGAAGGCACCTGTCCCCTCCCCCCTGGAGTTATGAGGAATGGGTTATACAAGAGATAAAGAAAACACCTCCCCCGCCGGTTTCAACAGATGGAAAATAGAATACGCACTTTTTGTTATATATTGCAACCCAAGACACACCTCTACACAGATTCCTTGTTATTCTGGTAAACTAAGCAGCTGTAACACTCAAAGTTACTTCTCAGCTCAACAAAACCCAGCATGAGATGATGTGCACACTTACAGTCAGGACAGAGCGGACAGGATGGCAGGATCACTATGGATTTTCTTCCAGGATTTAGGAGGGTATGGTTCTCTCTGTAAGAGGCCCCACTGCAGAGCCTCTTTCACAAACTGAAAGCACTGAAGACAACTGTTAGATGCAGAGAAAAGTTCACCAAGGTTTAACCTTTTCCAGCACTGTAGAACAAGTCATCCTAGTGAAGAAACCAGAATGATTCTTCTCCTTCTGTGTAACAATGGGGAACAAAGACACACAGACCCCCTTGTGCATGTGAAGGAAATCACTTTATAGTAGAAAACACCTCCCTTATATACCTTGAGTTTCTACCAGACATCGCCAAAACCTAACAGAAGAAGAGCACCCATTGCCTACTCAGCTGTGGTGCTGGTTTTCAGGCATCTCATCACCCAGTCAGCTTCTTGCTCACATGCTGTCCATGCATCTATCTCCACACACCTCTCCCCAACTGACCTCTAACTGCCCAGCCTGATGCTGTGCCCTGCCACAGGGCTTTCTGGTAAACAAAGCCATTATTAACTTTAACAAACACAACCATATATCCCACACTTGGAACACCATGCTGTAATTCCAGCAGTTTGCTCCACATGCAAAGGAACTTTCAGAGCTAAAACGCATTGCTACCAGAACTTAGGAACATGTTGCTTTCATAGGGATTACCCACAAACCAGGACACTGGTGCAAGGTTACAATCCTAAAAGTGTCTTTGCCTCCTTGATCTGTGCCAGGAGGGTTTCACTGGCATACTTCTGGAGCAGCTCCATTTTCTTCCTTCGTACAAGAACTTCCTCAATCTCCCATTGAGTTGGCACTGGAACGTGCAATAAATTTCTGTTGGCCGTCTTCACCATCTCTCTCCTTCCCACCTTCCTCATCAGACTCTTCCTCATGGACAGCATAGATGTTTTCTTCCTCCTACCCTCTTGCAAGTTGTGCTTCTCTCTCCATCTTCCATTTTTCCACTGCTTCTGCTATAACTTTCTTCTCATGTTCCTGTTCCAGGGGCTCCAGAATCCCATCATCCTCATCCCTGTAGCCATAGTACTCAGCGTCAATGTCCCTCATAAGCTCAACCCGAGCCTTCCGTGGGGGTGGCAGGGGGTCCTTTTCAAAGAGCTCTCTAACTCCTGGCAAATCCTTTGCAGCCCCAAAGTATTTGTAGCCTCTGTTTCCTGGAACTTCTTTCCCTTCATGATCTAACATTTTCAGGCCAATCTTAGCATAATCAGGACCTCCCAGCTCCTTTATTCTGTATTCCCAGTGTCCTTTCTCCCGCAGAAGTTTGTTTATTTCATCGTTCAGGTCCCGAATTCTGAATTCACCCAGTCCAGCATTCTGGATCTGTGCCACTTTCTTGGCAATCTCCCCAATGATCTGTCTCCTCCATTTCTCAGCTTTGGGCAGCTTGTTACACTCTGATGCAAGGAAAGGCCTTCGTTCCTTGGCTTTTCCTTCCTCAAGCTGGGCTTGCCGAAATCTTGCCAAGGCTGTCATGGCCTTCTCC
Source organism: Chamaea fasciata (assembly GCF_029207755.1). Classification (NCBI taxonomy): domain Eukaryota; kingdom Metazoa; phylum Chordata; class Aves; order Passeriformes; family Sylviidae; genus Chamaea; species Chamaea fasciata. The sequence continues at coordinate 14,316,815 of NW_027094092.1, read as the reverse complement.
GCACTGCGAGCCATGGTCCTGCTGAACACGCCGTGCCCGCAGCCACTTCAAGCTCGCAGCTCTCCTCCCAGGATTATTTGCAGCAATTAATTTTAAGTTCTTAACTAAGTCCTGTAACCTTGAAGATGTAATTTTCCTCTGAAGGTCCAGTGGTGGTTTAAATGGGTCTGGTCTTCCCCTGGGAATGCAGTGGACAAAGGCTGCCTGTGGTGTTTCAAGTCTCAGATTATATCCAGGTAGGAATGCTTGGCTCTTCCCCCTGGGTGGGGCATCTCACAATGGAATGATGTAATTTTATCAGTCATGCAGTGAGACTCAATGGCCCATTAACAAGATATCTCCTGGAGGGAGGATAGGTCATGGAAGAGATAAAGAACACTGCCCCACCTGCTTTTAACAGCTGGCCCATTAACAGAAGCTATCCCCACAGAGTTATGAGGGATGGCTCATGGAAGAGATAAAGAACACTCCCTCACCTGGTTTTAACTGATGGTGATAGAATACATATTTCTGGTTACATCTTGCATTTCAATCTCAGACAGTTAAATTTTACTTTTTTATATCGTAAGATATATAGTTGTTTTCTTTTAAGAGATAAGACTACTCCAGCTAAAACAGCTGTGATAAAACCCTGACAAACACAGGTTTGTGAACAAAGATGCAGTGTGTTTACCCTTGATTTTGTTGAAGATTCTTGTTACAATCTGTGCTGTTTTATCTTCTGTAGATAACACAGAAGGGTCAGTGACGATTCTACATTGTGACTTACTGATTGTAAGCTGTTATACTGTCTTCCTTTGTTTAATTTTACTGTCACGGTTACATGACTGTTTAGAAAGGTGTTATCTCAACTTCCTAAGACAGTTACCTCTGATATATTGTTTACATTATGTGAATTAACTGATTTTATAATCGGCATTGTTCATAAGATGTTGTTACTGTATATAGCCAGCTTCTTATATGCTTTAACATCTCTTGGTGCAACTATCTAAAAGACATGTGTCATTTCAGGATATTTCTTTTTTGTTCTCTTGCTGCTTATGCATCTCTTAGACCAGTTTAGCCCTCTGGCTAGTCCCTGCTCTGGCTGTATGGTTTGACGTAATGGTGTGTCATAATTTTAAGTATTTTTCAGAGTTCCAAAAAAAGATACCTGAACTTTGTTGAAAGCCTCCTCCGAACTGCTAGTCTTGTGGTTTTCCCCAGTTATTATTATAGAAGCACTCCAGCAGTTTGCTGTGTTTGAAGCATCTCTATGCTGAAGGAAGCTTTGGAGGGATCCAACTACTAGATGGTTTGATTAGTATTTAACCCCAGGGCCTTTACTCATAACTTCTTGTCTTGGGTTTTGTGCCCCCCCCCCCCCAAAAAAAAAAGTTATTCTATTCCATCTGTTGAAACCAGGTGGAGCAGTGTTGCTTATCTCTGCCCAAATGGGTCAGTGTTGCTTATCAGATGGTGTAGTGTTGCTTATCTCTCTTCATTGTTCCACTACCCCCATGGGGATATCTCCTGCTAATGGACCATTAAAGCTCACTAATGACATGACACATTACACCATACCATTTGAAGTTGCTCTACCCAGGAAGGAGGAGCCAAACCATCTTCACCTAGATAAAAAGAGCCACAGGTGTCACCAGTTGTCTAGTTTTCCACCGGATTCTGGAGGAAGACCGGACCCATCTCACCATTACTGGACTCTTTTTCGACGGAACCATCTCTACTCCAACAAAACCACATCTGCCACTCCAGGAGGGCTTACTCTGGACGGCTGCCAACACCCTGACCAACAGGGCGTCAGGTTGTATTTCTGACTCTGTCAGAGTTTTCTAGGATTTCTTGTTTGTTTATTTGCTTGTTTATTCTTCTGTACCACAACATTTGTATTTTTATATCCCTAGTAAAGAACTGCTATACCTATTCCCAAAATCTTTGCCTGACAGCCTTTTAATTGCAAATTTGTAATAATTTGGAAAAGGGGGGGAGAGGCTTACATTCCAAGGGAGACTCCAATCTTCCCTGGAAGATACCTGTCTATCTAAACCAAGACACTTCTTAAGAGCCTTGTCTTAAAATGTATTTAGGAAATTCCCTCCCAGTTGGAGCTTGGGTGGTGGCCAGGCCTTGGGTCTACCTGGAAAGAGAATTTGCCAACAAACCCAGATGTTTTCTGCATCAAAACTAGATTCAAGTCACTTTGACTCGGCAATTTGACCCTTCATATATGACAGCTGAACCTATTTTTAGAGTGAGCTTGAGAATTATTATCCAGAAATAATTATCCAAGCCCTCACTAAATTGAGGTTTGTCAGCTGTTCGCAGACTCTGGAATGATGGCACAGTATTTCAGAGATTCCTAATTACCTAATTTCACATGTATTATTAATTATTTGTATTATCTGAAATATTCTTAATTGTTGTACCTGACTTATTCCTGACTGCTGTCACTTTTTTGTTCACTACATGTATTATTTTGCCTTGATGTTTCTTCATGCTCATAACCAAAGACATGCATCTCATTTTAAAAAAACTAAAAGAAGGGGAATTTAGTGCCTTGAGAATATCCAAATAATGTAATATGTACATTAGAAATTTAATCAACAAAACATTTTGAATAAAACTTACATTAGAAATTTGGAAAATAGATCATCAAATCTAAATCCCAATTGAGCGTGCAACAGCAAAGCCTAATTGATTCATTGACTTGAAGAGAGGGCGTGCTTGTATTTTATTATCAGCAGGTTCAAAGTGGTCACCTGTTTGTTCAATTGTATTGCCTCCAAGAAAATGGGGCCCAGTGGAAAGAGAAATAAGCTAATCACCATGCAGCCTTCATGGCCAGAACAGGAACAGAAGTAGAACTGCCAAGACATAGCTGTGTCTGCAAACTACAGAGGCAATTTGCCAACAAAAGCTTTGTGTCATCATCATGGTATAGTGTTCCTACTAAGCTTTTTCAGTTATTCCCTGTTCCAGAATCCAGAAGGACATTCGGTGTGTCAAAGATCAACATTCCCAGCTAATGAACTTTCTCCTGAGTCTCAACTATTTGGACTTTAAAACAATGGTCATTTATTTCCATTTCCCTAAGAGACATTGGATATTATTCTTTTGTTTTTCATACTGCAAAACCCTATGTCAATGACATGATAGAATTTGATAAGTTTCGTTGATTGTAATCTGTCTTTTATGTATCTTATGCCGTATCTAACAGATAACCAGTGACAACCTTAATGAGATAATACCATCACAAGAGTGAGCTGTTTTAACATCAGAACATATGAGCCGAGCCTTTTTTAAAATTAATGAAAAGGGTGAGATGTTGTAGACAGGTAGAAGCATTATAGAAGGGCCTTATGAAATCAGGCCTCACTCTTCTAAAATTGCCATAGCTGGCCTGTCATTTCTTCTAAGTGCAGCTAACAGCAATTTTCAAGTTCCCATGTGAAGCTATTTTGAGAATGAGAAGTTCATTTAACACAACAATCTATTCTGAGGGTGGAAAAAAAAGCACCTGTGTAAACAATAAGATTTGTTCCATGAGAACCCACAAAGGAAAAATGTAAACATATCAAGAGAAAGAAAATTTGATAGACATATACAATAGCCCTTACTGACCAATGAACTGTGTTTCCCTGTATTGCTGACCAATTAGGTTTAACACAGTGCCTTCTGATATTTCCTATAAATATGATCTTTGTGAATAAAGAATTCGATTTCTGCATGAAGAAAATGGAGTCTTGGCTGATTCATTCCAACAGCTTGCAGCCAGCAGACAAGGCACTTGAGCTGCCATGTACTGCAAGGATGTAGGTCATCAGGATGTGAACAGTTGCAGCAAAACACAGCAACACTCCACTCCCTGCAGTAGCTGAGCTCCACACTCACTGTTACACTGTGAAGTATCAGGTTCAGGAGTGCTAGGGGACAAAAATCTGTGCCTGCTCCCTGCTTTTTGCAAAGAGTGTTTTTCTTGTCCACTGGTTTAGGGTTTGAATTCTTGTTGCAAACTGTTCCGTTCTGAGATCTATCACACTACAGTGGATCTGTCCTGCTGCTCCAGGCCTGTCTATGGAAGATGTCTCCTCTCCCCTTAAGCAAATTTTTTGACTGAAGTCCAGTGATGCCCAAGGAAGTTACTGTTGACACTTTATTAGCTTTATTTCACCTCTTTGAAGTCCTGCCTCTGCCCTGCAGCTCCAGGAGCGAATTGTTTACAGTGGCAGAGTTGTGAGTGGGGCAGTTAACCCTTCACTCTTCTGAGGGGAATATAAAGTGCTCTCCTAGACTTGCTAAATCATGTACAAGGCCACACAATAGGGACACTTCCTGCACACACACTCTCCAGTGCAACTGCACTCAAGCCAGGAGTTTTCTGCAGGGGAAAGGGTTGTGTCAAGTTGTTAACGAAGGGAAGTGAGCAGGGTTTAAGCAGGGAGAGCACAATGGGTATTTAAACAGTGAACCATGCCAACAGGGCCAGACAGTTGATTTAAAATGTAGCAGAATTGTGGCTGTATGGATCTGAATTTCCCCTTAGGTAAAATGTTTACTGCTGTGTCCAAAACTTTCCACCTGAGCCCCACGGAGCTGCTGTTGCAGCAGGGTGGCTGGAATCCCTCGAGAGGGGTCTGTGAGAGCAAGCCAAGGCAAAATGAACCATTCAGAAGCTCTTGATGATTTGTGTCTGTGCTATCGTAGAGCATTATCAGCAGGGATGTAGGTGTATGCAGTTTGCTTTGCAACGGAATTGAGCAACACTTCACATTTTCCATTTCATTAACACTGGGATTCATCTGGCAAACTCAGCATGCATGGGAGTTTCACTTAGCAGTTCCTACAGCTGTTCTGGTAATGCAGCTCACCGCTCCTTGTGCACAGACACAGACCTGGCCTTGTGTTTCAATGTGCAGATAGCCAGGTATCTTTCCCTCTGAGCTCTGTTCAGTCCAAGATCCAAAGAAAAGTGTCACCCTTAAGACAACAATAACACTTCAAGCACATGGAACTCTTCAGCTTTCAAGGCAGTTTATCAGCCTGGTTGTTAGGAGGAGCAAATAGTCCCAAGGACAGCTGAAGAAATGCCATAAATTCTCTCTCAAAAAATTGTGCAACAGGAGCTATGAACTTTCAGTAACGACAAAGACAGGTTTCCGGTAATGATTTCTGTGTTGGGAGTGCTAGTGGGGATTTCCCAACCATGGGTATCCTTTCCAGTTTCCTCTTTTGAGGGGTTTGAATTGCTTATAAATACCCTCTCTGAATCTGAAAGCACACGAGAAAATCTCCATCTCCTTTGGCTTTGCTGTTCTGCAGTGGTGAGTGACATTCTGAATTTGTGAGCTGTGTGCAGTGTTTTGAGCTGGTATTTGGGAGCTTCAGCACGTGGGGCTGATTGGACTCATGACAGGAGCAGCAGGGAGTGCTAAAATGTGGGTTTCTCATGTGCACCTGCTTTTGTTGTGGAGCTTGTGGTTGCACAGAGGGCACCACTCCTTGCAGGGGGAGAAGGGGGTCCTGGACAAGCCCTCAGCGCTGGGGCAGCAGCCTGGGCACGGCTGGGGTGTGGTGGGTTCTCAAAGGTGCTCCAGAACTGTTCATCTCTCTCACTGTCTCCCAGATCCCTGTCAGGCCTGGCCAGGAACCATGAGGCTCTGGGTCTGCATTGCGTTGCTCTCCACTGTTCTGTGTGCAAGTGCTGACAGGCCAGCGATAGTCCGAGCTGGACAGTTTGTCCGGGATGCAGCAAGAGGTAAGCTGCTGTTACCAGGGGCCCTTCCCAAGCACAGGTTACCAGCAGTCAATGGTGCAGCCCTCAGAGCTGGGAAATTGCAGCTCCATGTTAGAGACCCCGCAGGTTTCTGCTGCTGGACGAGGGCTTTGACCAGCCCCCACAGGTGTTTTCTGTGGGCACAGCCCTGGGCAAAGGCTGATGTGGAGCACTGCCTCACTCTGCTCCTGCTCCTTGGGCCTTCCAGCTCCTGGCTGAAATGGTACTGAACTATTTCTGCTGCGACTCTTTCAAGTCAACATCATCTCCAATTCTCTTTTTTTTCTTCAGGGTCATGGGATATGTACAGAGCCTACCGGGACATGCGCGAGGCAAATTACAAAGGTGCCGACAAGTATTTCCACGCTCGTGGCAATTACGATGCTGCCCGGAGAGGACCTGGTGGTGCTTGGGCAGCCAGAGTGATCAGGTAATGGAGTGTGCTTGGCTTGTTAACAATGAGTTGTTAGGGATCCAGGCATTCCAGCTGGAGTGAGGTCCGTTTTGACTTGTACTCAGCTTTGCACCTAGAAGCACAGCAGAGGGAAGGGGAAGTAGTTCCCATCTGAACAGCCGGTCTCTGTAGGAATACTCTCTACAGGTGCCACATGAGTGTGAGCCTTTCTTCTTGTCTTCCCGAGATGAGAGATTCCTCTCTCTGCATTTCTGATGAGGAACTCTCCTTCATTGCTGGTTCATAACTTCTCAGACAAAGGCCGAGTGTGTGCTTGCATCTCACCTCGAGAAGCCCGAGGGAAAAGCAGTTTAACATGAGTGAGGGAACCAGCACAAGGCTGAGTTAGATGCAGCATGTCCAGGTGCCCTTTTCTCTTTCCCCACAGCGACGCCCGGGAGACCTGGCAGGGCAGAGTGAGCGGCAGAGGCGCCGAGGACACCCGGTTAGACCAGGAGGCGAACGCGTGGGGCCGGAACGGCGGGGACCCGAACCGCTACCGGCCCAAGGGGCTGCCCAGAAAGTACTAGCACAATACTCCGCTCCTGTCACACCTCCCTTTGTACAGCCCAATAAAGAATCCTCCTGAGAACTGTTCCCTTCTCTGCGAGCATCCATCCATCCTCCCGGGGCGCGGGACTGCGGGGCGGGGGCCGCCGTGTCGGTGTCGGGGCATCACGGGGACTGCCAAAGGGTCCCCCTTGGGATCCTCGGGTGCTCCGGGAGCGCGGGTGCCGCTTCCCGCGGAGGGGCGGCCCTGGGTGGGAGGGTCCCGGCACGATCCCGTCTCGGTCTCGGTGCGACCCCCGCGCGATCCCGTCACGGTCCCGGTGCGATCCCGGCGCTGCCCCGGGCGCGGGGGGCGGCAGCGGCCGCCGGCGGGAAGAGGGCGCTGTGGAACCGCGGGCGCCGCTCTGGCCGCGCCGCCGCCTCGCTGTCCCCGCACGGCTGTGGGGCCACCATGGACCGCAACCCGTCTCCGCCGTGCAGCGATGCGGAGGAGGAGGAGGGGGACGCGGTGGGGAACACGGTGTACAGCAAGCACTGGCTCTTCAGCGTCCTCACCCGCCTCATCGAGGTGCGCGGCCTCCGGGAGGGAGCGGGCGGCGGGCCCGGTGTCGGTCAGCGCCGGGTGGGTGCTACGAGAACCCTCCCAGGGCCGGGGGAGACACCCGGGGACCAGCAGGGACTCACAGGGGACGAATCCGGGGCCCGAGCGGGGACACAGTGGGAAAACACCTGGGAACCCAGCGGGACGCGGCGGCTCGGGGTGGTGCTGGGGGTTCAGCCGGGTCGTTTCCCCCCGCCCCGCCGTGTCCCAGGTCATCGCCCCCGCGGAGCCGGACCCCGCCGCCAGCCCCGAGGGAGCCCGGACGGAGCTGGACGAGGAGATGGAGAATGACATTTGCAAGGTGTGGGACATGTCGATGGACGAGGTAGGACCCTTGTGCGGCGCCTCGGGGCGCCTCTGCCCCGGGTGTTCCGTCAGAGTCGTGGTGGCAGTGGGCGAAGGCAGCAGTCAGCCAGCGCCGTGGGTCTGGTGGCGTTGCTCACGCCTGGTGTGTCGGGCAGGGTGAGGCAGGACAGCCGGGCTGGGGCGGCCCCGAGCGGCCTGGCCACGGAGCCTGCGCTGGGAGAGGGGCGGGAGAGCTGCTGGGATTACCCCTGGGGCACAGCCTGTGTCTTCAGCATTTGGATTATGGGGATAATATTGATGCCATCTCGAAACAGGCATATTTTCCTCTAGCAGTGGTCATACATCCCGCTGGTAAGCATAGCTTTCTCTGATAGATAAACAGCCTTTCAAAGTTTAGCTGCAGACTTGCAGTGTCAAGGTAACACAGCTTCGTGGTCTTAGCTTCTTGGTCTTTTTCTCAGCATTCTTAAATGCTGGAACAAATTCTCTCTCTCTCTCTCTCTCTATATATATATATTAGTTTAAGTATTATTATTTTATTCCCTACCTTGTTACGCAGATTTTTAAAATAAACATGGAACATGAGTCTTTTATTCCCAAATAGAGAGCTAATCTTGCATTTTAATGTGGTAAAATGAGGAGATTTCCTCTTTTGTGTGTTTTGTGTGGCAGTCCCTTCACTTGCTTCTTTTTTATATGTCATGGTGATGTTTTGCCTTAAAATGTGATATTTACCAAATTCTGTTGGAGTGTCTGTTTCTGTTGAGATAGGGAGCAGTTTGCATTTTCTTGCAAAGGTGACTTGGTACATTCTACAGCAAATCACTGGCATACTGAATCACCAGAGGGGCTTGCTGACCTTCTCTCATTGAAAAACAAGGATTATTGGTATTAACTGTTGGCAAATAACAAATTTCTTGTAGTGGGTTTGTCATCTCTTTGATCCAGTCCTTGTGCTGTGGGAACACGTTTGATTTTGCATTTGGAAATTGCAGAGGTCCATTTACTTCTCTGTTCATTTGCTCCACAGGATGTTGCTTTATTTCTTCAGGAGTTCAACGCCCCTGATATATTCATGGGAGTTTTTGCCAAGTCCAAATGCCCTCGCCTAACTGTAAGTATGGGCTGTCAAAAAGCTGTCCTGTGTTAATAGCAGTAGTAGGTAGCTCTGTACATGCCTTTACATTTATCTCCCTTCTCCCGTTGCATGTGTAATGTATAAGGGGAGCCAGGAGAAAGCACAAAATCAAATTTAAAAATGCTTTTTCCACTCTGTTTTTAACGCGGTCTAATCAGTAAGTATTTTAGTGAGGCTGAAGCTGGCACATGTCTGCTCACACATCCTCGTCTAGATACGCTGATGAAGGACTGAGTTTATCAAACACAGTTATAAGACCTGTTATAAAACCCAGCAGTCTGGCCTTTTTTTTCCTTTTGACTTGTTTCATGATTGCTGAACAGAAATGGTCATGAATTTGTTTAGTCAGACCTATGGAAGTATGGTGGTTTGACCCTGGCTGGAGGCCAGGTGCCCACCAAAGCTGTTCTGTCACTCCCCTCCTCAGTGGGGCAGGGGAGAGAAAATACAGCAAAAGGCTCATGGGTCGAGATAGGGGCAGGAAGAGATCACTCACTGGTTGCTGTGATCTGTGATGGGCTAAACAGACTCCACTTGGGGAAATTAATTTATTACCAATCAAATCAGAACAAGATAATGAGAAATAAACACAGAAAGATTACAAAAGGTAGTCTCTGGAATTGTTAAGACACCAATGTTTTAAATTTTTTTTAAATTTCCACTTGTTTTGATATCACTGATTTCCAGCTTGTGCTACACAGTGCGCTACAGGACTCAAGATTTTCAAAGGTATTCACTGTTGATGTAAATCCTCTTTCTCAGAAGTTACCAAATGCTTTACTCCAGGAGATAAGTAGAGACAAATAGAGCTTTGAAAGTTCAGTACTTTGTCTTTGGGAAGTACAACCCAAATTCGCGAGTGCAAATTGGCTGTCACAGCTACTTTCATGAAATAGTGTTTGCTGGAGTGCCCGCTGTAATTTAGCAGAGGTAATAGCATGTTAATAATTAAGAAGACAACCTTAGTGGAGAAAGTTGATTTCTGACTTTAAATTGCTGCAAATGACTCACCTTGTTTTAGCACCAGTCACCTGCAGGTATTTCAGTGCTCTCATGGTCCCCTTTACACACGTGTGTGTCCTCTTAAATGATTATTTTGGCATGAATAGCCTAATGGGATGCACTACATTGGGGTTTTTATTTTATTTTATTTTATTTTAAATCTCTTTAATCAGAAAATGGACTTTGCTGGAAGCTTGTATTAAGATCCCTTTCTTTTGTGAGCAAGTGAATATGAGTGAGGGTCACTTTTATGTAGTGATATTTTTGTTTTAGGACTCCTTCTTGCTTTAATAACAGGGCTATCAAATTAGCTTCAACACAGTATACAAAGAATATGCAAGCAGAGCTGGTTTTATTTGCTTTTATGGAACACCCTAACACCTAAATATCTGCATAATGCCTGAATGTGTTTTAGACTGGTCTGATAGGACAGAAAAAAATTGTATCTTTGTCATTAAATCAAGCTTGCAAATCAAACTGGAAAACATCTTTGAACCTCTCTTACTTTTGTCCTATGGCTCTGGAAGTGAAACCGTGGACTTGCAGTTGTCTCATTGTACTGTGTTTTGACTTTCCAGGAAATCTGTGTGGGAATATTAGGGAATATGGCCTGCTTCCAGGACATCTGCATGTCCATTAGCAAAGATGAGAATCTTGGGTAAGTGTCTGTGTGCTTTGTATATGAACAGGTACTGCTTGTGGGCTCATGATCAGGAAATTCATGTTAGAGAAGGATCTAAGCTTGCCTGCTCAGCCTCATCTTCATTCATAACTTTTGGCTGACCATCTTTGTGTGGGAAGTGCTCAGGAAAGGAACAAAGGACACAGACCACTATTTTGGGGGATTTTTAATCACCAGTCAAGCTAATTCCTAACTTTGGTGATCTTGAGACACTGGAAATGCATGCACAGTTACGAAGAGCAGGCTTTAATCTCAGAACATGGCTGCAGTTGGGAAATTAACTTTTTTATACCTTTTTAAAAAATAAAGATGGATTTATTAACTTTTCTCCCTGCATTTTCTCCTTAAAGCCAAGTGTTACTGCAACGTTTGTGTGATTCAGACTCCCCAACTCTTCTGGAAACAAGCAGGTAGGACATCTCAGAAATTAATGCACCATTAGTGTAGTTCTGCTATGCTCTGAGGCCTGGGGAGAAACCTGACAAGTGGGCTCACTATTTTATTATCCTCTCATCCTTTCCTTTTATTGTTTCTGCATTGTTGTGGAATCACTTTGCTGTGAGTTGGATTCCTGTTTCTGTTTCCAGTATCGTTATTTTGGATTTACACTTGTACAGCTTAAAGGAGTGAACTGGCTTCTAATTTGTTAAATGGGGAATTCTTGCCTAGGTTGTTGTTAACTTGCCTCTCCCAGCCTGAGGTGGCCAATGTCTGGGTGGAGAGGATCCGAGAAAATCCTTCAGTGTACGACTGTGTTTGCTTTATCATGTCCAGCTCCACAAATGGTAAGTTGCCAAAACAAGCTGGGATCTAGTGGGTGTTTTGCAGAGGAAAAGTAAGAACTGAAGTTTGCAATTTCAAAGACAAATATTTTCAGTTGGGTTAATTTCCTTAAAATAAAGGAAACTTTGTGAGTTTAAAGGACAACAAAACAAGATTGCCCTGCCTTTGCAGGTTTATAAATATATGTAAAACCAACCAGAAAGGCACTCATAGAGAAAGAAGAAAGCTCTAGGGGGGAATTAAATTATGTTTAATTGAAGAAATTGTTATTTGCCACAATAAAAGAAAGGACATAGTCCTCATTCAGGGATGTACATATGTCATTTTTGAACCTTGAAACACGACCTCATTTAATTTATTTTTTTAAAGTCAGATATGGGTTTTCTATTTTTAAAACTACTGTATCTGTGGAATGGGAATTGGAGGAACAATTCAGTCACTCTGGCAGCTGAATACTGTGCAGGCCTTGGGTATGCAGGCAGTGCTACACAAGGCTCTCTTAGCACTGATTTAGCAAAAAACCACACCAACCACCTAAAAACGGAAATATTTTGCATTTATGTTTAACACCCAACTCAGCTCTGACAGCAGTTTTAATTTGTCAAGGAATTCTAGTAATCCAGCTTTTTCAATTTATCAAATTTTTAAATTCTAATTCTCAGAAATCCTGCTCCATCCAATTGAAATAACAGATCTGTAAGTAAAATGCAGATTGGCAGGTGGATGATTAGCATAATACTGCATATCTAGGAACAAATCTTGAAAATTTTTACTTCAGAAGCAGAAGTTAGGACTTTTCAGGAACATGGAGTCTTTTTGCAGAATAAAGTTACTGCTTCACATATGACATGACAAGGTAGAAGGTGTCAGTGGGCTTTCCAACAATCCCTGTGTATCAAACTCTCTACCTGGTCTGTGCCACATGAAGAAGTTAAACATAGCAACCAGTAGTAGGTCACAAAGAAAATTAATCTATTTCCATCATGAATTTACTCTGAATACTAGTATATCCTAGCATTTTGTGAGCTAATTTTTGCTCTTCACTTTTAGTCCTGTTGAAATAACAGTGCCATTCTCTCTTGTGCAGTTGAGCTGCTGGTGAAGGTGGGTGAAGTGGTGGACAAGCTCTTTGATCTGGACGAAGAGCTGATGTTAAACTGGATCAAGAGCGGCTCTTGTCGCTCTGTGGGACCATCTGTAGATGATTCCCCTGAAGAACTTCCAGACTTTAAGATTGTGCCTTGTATACTTGAAGCAGCCAAGCAAGTCCGGTAAGGGAGATCATTTCTTTTTGGTTTTGTGGCTGGTGAGATTCCTTATAACCTTGTAAGGCCTGTGCCCAAACATCTTGCTTTTAGTGGGAACAGCCAGAGTTTGACAGATCATTGGGATATGTTTTCCTGGACTCATGGTTTGAAATGAGTCAACTTGTTTGTTTGCAAAGGGAATGGCAGCGATTGCTGATGGGCTTCTCTGTGACCAAAACAAAGAATATAAGCTCAGTGAGCAGCACTTTAATTTGTCTTTTTGATGTTTGTTCTGTGTAGATCAGATAACCCAGAAGGACTGGATGTTTATATGCATATCCTGCAGCTCCTGACCACGGTGGATGAGGGTATCCAAGCTATTGGTAAGAACCTGGAATTGCTACATGTGAGGGGATCAAGAGACGCTGTAACTTCTGGATCACCAGTTATTTATTGGGGAGAACAGGAATTCACCTACCTGGATTAAATTTGTTGGGTTGGTGGGTTCTCTTTCTTTCTTTCTCAAGTGCAGGCTCCTGATGGAGGAAAAGATACCTGGAGTTTGCTTTATGACCTCGTTTGCCAGGAGCTTTGCCAACCAGATGATCCACCCATCATTGTGCAGGAGCAGAAGACTGTGCTGGCCTCTATTTTGTCCGTGCTGTCTGCTATGTTTGCTTCACAGACGGAGCAGGAATACACCAGGATGAGGAAAAGCAAGTCGTGCTATTTTCTGTTCTTTTTTTTGTTGGGGGTTTTTTTGTTTTTTTGTTTTTTTTTTTTTTTACTAAAAGTTAATATTCACAATTGGCTTTATGTGGGTGTGGAAGGTGGTTCAATTCGATGACATTGCATTCAGTAAAATTCTTCCCTGGTTACTCAAAATCACAGCTAGCCCAAAGTTCAGTTACTGGGTGGGGTGTAAATTTTGAGGAGTTGCGGTACCAGAATCTTCTCAGTCTTCTCCATTGGGTAAATTAGTGAAAGTTGCAGAATTTATTTTTGCTAAAATATAGTAATACATTATTACATTATTATTTTATACATAATGTATACTACATATATATTTATGTAGGTTTTTTTTTTCTTTTAGTAGGGGGAGATTCCACACTTACTTAAATCTCTCTATCATATCTTACTTTTCAATCCATGGACAAGTCTTTAGAATTAAAAGCCTGTCTTGAGAATGTGAGTCAGGGTCACCTGCAGCAGAAAGAAGCTGTGCAGTTTGGTTTGTCAGATAGGGTTATCTGGATGCAAATTTAACATACTGCCCTTACTGGGTACTACTAAAGACAATTTCCTGCTCATGCTCCTTACATTGGCATATAGTTTTTATAGAAACAGGTCAGCTTGCAGGAAAAATGATTTGGGTTTTCTACTACATTTCCACTTGCTTCTTTAAAACTATCCTTGAGTAACAAATCACAACAGTGTCAGAATATACATTCCTATAGCTTTTGTGTAAAATCCGATGGCGTGTTTCAAAATTCTAATGCCTTGAAAGGGTGGACAAGAATTTTCAGTGTTAAAGTTCACTGTTCTTGTTACTTTGTATTAAGATATGCCACTGATTGGGAGCTTGATTCGTATTTTACAATACATGGAGGGCTGTGGGAAGAGAGCTGTTGATAACTCCAAGGACTCTGAGCAAGAGGAGACTGGAAGGACTGATGTAAATGAGGAAGATTTCCATTTAAAAATTTTGAAGGATATTTGCTGTGAATTACTTTCCAATATGCTTCAAGAACTAACCAAGGTAAGAATAAATGAAATTATAGTAAGGATTTCTGCAAGGTAGGTAAGATCAAATTATTAACTGTTAATGTGGACATTTTTCTGTGCAAGTGCAGTTGCTTACTGGGGAATTCATTAGAGAATCAACCAGATGTAGCAACATGTGTGGGAGATGGGAGGAACACAAATTTTCTGAGGTGTGTGCCAAGGTTCTCTCTGATAAATTCTCTAGATACATGTTTCCCTTTCTTTTGAATGAAAGTCATTTTATTTAAGAAAAAAGAAATACTGTCAATATATAATCTCACCTTCTCAGCCGGACCTTTTTAATTATGGGAGCATTCAGGTTAAGAGACTTGTGATGTGTGAGCTTTCACACCTTTTTGTATCAGGTGTGCTTGGCTTCCTCTGAGAACTGTAAGTTCTGGTTGTTTTACCCATTTATAAGAAGAAACATTCTGTAGGTGTGTGCACAGTTTTGAGTTTGTTCTTTCAACAACTGTTCATGACGTGCTGGTTGTATTTCTGATTTTCCAGGAGAATACCTTAGAAGGACTGCACCAGGGACACCTGAATGAACAGACATGTTCCTGTGCTTTTCAGAACCTCTTACCTCTGTATTTTGCCTCGGTGAGTATGTGACAAGGTCTGTGACACAGCTGAAAAAATGCTCCTTGGGTGGCAGGACCTTTCCAAATCTGATGTACAAACAGGACAGAATTGCTCAGGCACAGGTAAATAACCATCCAGTGCCAGATGGTGTTTTACCCCCTCTCTCCGTTCTGCCTCACATCAGCCAGAGCTTTGCTGAGATCATCAGCTGATGCCAGGGCCAAACTGTGCTGACATCTGAAAATTTATCCTAGCTGAAAATTTGTACTGTATATTTTTATAGTAGAATTGTTCTAAATATTTTTCATGGGGAGCTTTTCTCTGAGTGAGAAATGTTTCTGTGTTTCTTTTAAACAAGAAAGTAAGGGTTTGAGGAAAGTGGTACCTTCTCAAAATTTAGGCCAACTGGAATTGTGAGGTTTAGGAGGAGGGTAGCCACTGTGGGGCATTTTCCATTTTTCATTGCACTGGCTGCTGCTGGCTGCTCTTATTTGGAAGGTATAGAAAGAGCCCCAATGCCAGTGTAAGAATTCTGTGTTCCATGCAAGTTGGTTTTGTTGGGTTTTTTTTCTCCTTGTGATTTTTCATTTCCAGGTGGAGAGTTTCCTTGAAGTCCTGCGTGAGGCTGATCAGACACTTGCTGACAATCTAGAAAAACGTTTCCCAAGCCTGAAGGTTCACGCCTAAGAATGTACATGAAATATTTCCCTTCTTTGGAATGAAGATTTTTGACTGCTTTATTACAGCGTTTCAGAAATCAAGTTTTCAGTAAATGCAGGAGAATGAGGCGACCTCTTTACCAGCGGGTGGCTTTTAAGAAATGTTCTGGGTAGCCGGGATTAACCTGGTCTGCAAGGGGAAGGAAATGACTGTAAATCACTTCTGCATCTTCCATCCTGTCTGCTCTGATAATGACAGACTGTTGATTTCTAATTGCTCTCCTGCAGAGAAGTTTTCTTTGAATTACTCTGAGTTCTGTGCTTTTCAACTGAAGTTGAAACAGCAAAATGAATGAAATGCACTGAGTAGTTCTTTAACATGGTGCTGGTTTCTTTCAAGTTGCTGTTGACAGAAGGAGGATTACTCAATAGAAAATCCCCTTCAAGCACCTGATAAAAACAGTTAAATTACAGAATTGTTTGGGGATTTTTTTAGATCATATCAGTACCTTGAGCAGGTACTGTAAGAGAAATGTTTCATCCTGCTCCTTTCTAATCTTCACACTTCTTCTCCTGAAGCCTCATCTCCACTGCAGCTCTGAGCTGTGGTGTCTCAGTCCTGTGCAGTTCAAAGGATTTGAGAATATCATTACCAGTAGTCTGTGCTGCAGCTTCCAGCCATTGCAGGTAACTACCCACAGTTAAGAGTTGCAGGGCAGCTTTGAATTCAATCCCTGGTACACTTGCAGACCTTTTGGGGTTTTTGCAGCAGTCTGTGCTTCAGTTTAGAAGTGTAATGTGTATCAGTTCTTTCCTTCTTCCATTTGTTGTATGAATTATCTCAGAGTGGCGTGAGCAATGCCATGTTTTCCATGGGAGAGCTTAGGGTGTTGGGTTACTTGCAGGAAATTCAGTGTACAGTCTCCTGAAACTCCCACTTCAATTATATGGTATTTTAACTGCGTTGCATTTTTAGATCCTGAGTTTGCATGCAGTGCATCTGACATGTTCTGAGTCTGAAGAGACAGCACAGCAGCACATCAGCTTCACTGGTTCTGTAAATGAGAGTGGAAAACAATTGGCCTTTATTAGGTTTGAGACGTAAAAGCAAATGGGAACCAGAGCCTAACTTAGTGTCGTATACACACATTGCCTGGCTCTCCAGGTTTTACAGACTTTAATGTTTTGCTGGGCCATGTTGTGTTGCCAGAGTTACCTGGACATGTGGTAAAGTACAGTATGTGTATATGTATATATAACCTTTCCATCCCAACCTCCAGTTTTCAAAACCAGTGCAATTCAATCATCCCCCTGCCAGCAGCATCTTAGTTGTCAGTGGGGAATTTGGAATTGCAAATACCTGTTTTGTGTCGCCAAAAAGAATTGCCGTGGTTTATATCAATTTTTGTATGCTATGTTTGTTGGAGAAAACTGGTGACTGTGAATCAGATGACAGCATTTTTCATACTACTTTGACAGTTTTGGGATATTTTCTTAAATCTACAGATTTGTAATAAAGCTGCTTTTTAAAAAAAAACCCTGTATGCTTTCCTTCATTCTAGTGTCAATTGAATTTGTTTTCTGAGCCACTGGAAATGTCTGTTACTCTTAAGTGTGTCAGTTGTAAGAGGAAAACTCAACCTCTTCATAATGTCTCTGTGCTGTAAAACATGTTTTCCTTCACTGATTATTTATTTTAACGCTTGCTTTTTTTGCATAGTCATTTTTATGGTCTGGAAGCTAACCTGTGTCGCATCCCATAAACATTTTTTGAGCTTAGTTTGTCCCCAGCTGTATCATAAGCTTATTCCACCATAGTGAAGAATTATTTCTGGTGTGCATCTGCTGAAATTTGTCATAGTTGAAATTCTACAATAGCCATGTAATGTAATACAGAAAAAAAAAAAAAAACCAAACCTGAGGCAAAATCTGTTGTTTTATTTTGTTCCTTCTCCTTTTCAATACACCAATATCCAGTGTTCGCAGATGAACTGTTGAGTGTCAGTGATATCTGGTGCCTGTCATGCGACATAAAAAATGAGAGAAAAAGTGACTGATGTCTTGTGGGAACCCAGGTGGGTCCCGTTCTCCTGTTCACCTGCAACAGAAGGAGCTGCAGGAATGGTCAGTCAGCCTTGCTTCGGCAGAATGATAATTCAGGTATGCTGGGAATTTTTATCCTTGATAACCACGGTGAACTGGAGACTGGGATTCCCTCCTTGCCCCCACCTTGTGCGGTGGGTGCGGCGCTGCCTTGGGGGGTGAGAGGCTGATGCAGGGTGAATGCGAGGGAACTGTGCCGTGTTTGTGGGCTTCAGAGAGGGAGGAAATTATTCCTGGGAGTAGGTGGGTGATAGTCTTTGGAACTGGAGCACGTGTGTTTCATCATCCTGCCAGCAGGGACCTCCCTTGGCCTGTGCTTCATTAGCAGCATGTGTCTGGGGTTTTGCCGGGGTTGGGGATTTTCTGGGGAGGGGCAGGGAGGATTAGGGAGGTGTTTGGGTTTTGAGTTTGGTTTTTTTTTTTTAATTCCCTTTCCTAGATGTGTTTTGACACCCACTGGCAAGCCTGAGCTCTCCACGCCCGTTGATTCAGAATGGTTATCTGTCTGTGTACAAGCAGGTGAGCAGCTTTCTTCCAGACCAAAGATCTGATTAACTCCAGAACATCCTCCTTTGGGGAGAAATGAGAAGTATGTGTCGCTGCTCTGTGCAGAGCTCTGAACGAAAGTGGATATCTGAAGCTATTGAACTAAAGCAGCAGGAATGCAGTCCTCCTTGGACATAGCTGGATGTGACTTGTGAGAACATGAGAACATGTGTGATATGAGAACATAGAAAATTGTCACAGAAAGCAGACTGGAAGGCCTTATTTTAAATTAGTTTTAACAGATCCATATAATAATTTCATTCAAAGAAAGGATTCTAACATTTGGCATCTTCATCCCACATTGTAACTTTTTCCTGGTGGGACAAAGCACCACAAAACCAAAGAAATTTGGGGTGTGGGGAAAAAAAAAGTGTCATTGGAATGCTTTATCTGCTCCTTTGGCAATGCAAGGAGGTGCTTGCTGATATCCTAATGCTTGCCCAATATTCATGATGCAAATTTGTCCTTTCTGGTAGGCTAAACTGTGAAACCTAAAAAGCTCTTTTCTGTGCTTCTCCATATCCATGTCACCCTGCTTGCTTCATTTTCTGTCACTACTATTTTAGTTCATATTTTGTCTAAGTGTCTTGGTGAGTCCTTTGTAAGATGAAACTACCCTGTTATAAACACCTGTCACTGAAACTAAGCTGAATCCAAAAGAAATAATAAGATAAAATCTTTATTTCTAAGCGAAGTATCTTCATAGTGTATTATACTGGCACTAAAAGGTATGGAGGTGTTACTGGGGCTTTGTTTGCCTGGAAAATCTGTGTTCTTTCTCATTACCCTTATTGTGGCTGCTACTGGGAGTTACAAACGCAGCAGTCTCGCTTTTATTTTTCACTGAAGAATTTACTTTTTTTTTCTGAAGCAGAATCTTCTGGTCACAGCAGTTCCCTAATGTATCCTTTTATTTCCCCCTCAAAATTAAATGTCCTTTTTCAGTGCTCGCCGTTTGCTTTTCATTTTATTGGCCATGATAATGAAATTCACGTGCTCTGCCAAAGTCAGTGCGAAAGGAAGGACCTGACACACCTGGTGCAAGGACCAGCGTGCTGTGATGTTACACAATTCCCCAAAAGCCCTCATGTCAAGGCAAGCCCAGGCAGCCACGGGCCTCAGCCGCGCAGTGAGCGAAGCCCCTCAGTCAGAGCCGACGGGGCGTGAGCTGAGCCAACCTGACATCACCAGCACGGCAAAACAAACCAGGCTATTGCCAACAGCCATTGACAGAGGGTTTGCAGAGGGAAATACTGCTCCTACACCTCCTTTTGTTTCCCTCCCTGATTCACTTTTGCAAAGAGAAACCCGGTTTTATAATGCAAGGAGCTGACATCGAAGACGGGTAAGAGAACGGGTTTGCTTCTGAGTTGTTACTGTGGAGAAAAGGAATGAACCAAGGGAAAACCCAGTGAAGCTCCATTTTTCTTTCTCCCAGGTCATTGCATGTGAGCTGCGTGTCTTAGTGATGGCTCAGTAAAGTCTGAGAGCTGAATTTCATACAAAGGCTACTGTGAAAGAGCTCGCAAGGAAAGGTAATGGCTGTGAAGAGAAGACAGTAATAGCAGAGGAAGAAAAAAGATTAAGAAGAGATACTGGAGAAAGAAAGAAAACGGGAAAACCTGGAAGAATCCTGGCTTCTTCCAGGAAGAGGATAAATATTGAGTGTGATGTTGAAGGAGAAAGTTATTACATATCAGTAATTATGTTAGCATTCTAGAGCTTTTCAGGTGAAATATCTGATGTGCAGTCACCTATCAAAAGTCTAACACTGATTACATTTTCTGTTTTCAAAGAAGCTGAATTTCCTTTGCAATTTCACCTGCTCTTATGGAAATGAGACAAGCTTAAGGTGAACATGAGGTCTTTAAAACCACAGCAGCTGTCTAATGAGTATTGCTGGATTTTTTTTAATTTCTTTTTTAATTCACCCACTCTCCCCTCTTGTTTTCTTGCTGGCTGAGGGAGCCATTAGGGTGCCAAATCATGATGGAGGCGAGGCAGAGTCAGGTGTCGCAAGCCCTTGCCTGGCATGGGTCTTGAGCATGACAGACAAGATGTGAGAGTAGAGTCCTGCAGGGTTGGTGCTTGTGCTGCCCACTGGTGTGCAGCAGCCTGCAGCCTGCTCCTGGCACAGGCACAGTCCCTGCCTGCATCTTTGTGCCCATGGTAACTTAAGTCCCGTGTTGATGCTTCCCCAATTTATGTCCCTTCATCGAGTTTCCAAGGAAATCTTAGAAAAGCAAATGCACCTTGGTATTCTGTGTTGCAGTAGTGGCAGTTATTTATTCTGTGCTTTAGGTTATGCAAACTTAATTTTGATTTTGCAGTGAGTTTGTATCAATATTATTTTTGTTGTCATGTATATAATTTTTGGTGACAGCTCTGTTTAAAAAAGATGTAACTTTAACAAGCCATCTGTTAACCTTACATAGAAAGGAAATACTTTTGTCAATTATTCCAATGAAATCAGAAAAATAATTTCCTGGCCTCCAGTAG
The DNA here is from genome assembly GCF_029207755.1 of Chamaea fasciata. NCBI lineage: Eukaryota > Metazoa > Chordata > Aves > Passeriformes > Sylviidae > Chamaea > Chamaea fasciata. The sequence goes on along the minus strand of NW_027094092.1, from coordinate 14,296,166 downwards.
TGGACCAGTCACCCTATCTTCTGTCAATAGAAAGATATTGAAACACACAGGAAATACGTGCACACTTTTATCCTGCCCTGCAATACAGCCACAGTGCTGCATTATAATTAGCCAGTGATGTCAGAAGGTTTCATTTTCCATTACAACTTCTTTGTAGTGCACAAACTCTTTTATTCAACATCAGAGAGTTTCCTCATTAGTCAGGTGGGAAGGCTGGACACAGGAACCATGGGAAGACATTTTGAGTTTATGCCAGCCTGATTAGTAAAGATTCTGATTTAATAAGTTAAGAGAGTAGAAAAGAAGGACAAAAGCTTCAGATTAGGTGGGAATAAAAGGACCTGCAAAATTACTCCATTTTGTCATTTGGGATGAAGCTGTTACAGTGGCTGAATGGAAGGAAGAGCAGTAGTGGACAGAAAAGGCTGGAATATTAGGAAAGCAAAATGAATGGAGAAAACATGGAGGAGCAAGGGGGGAGTCTGGTTTTGCGAGTTTAGTAGATAGAAGACATTTATGAGTAGACATCAAGAAACACAGGAAATTGCCTATGAGCTGACAAACGATGTAGGTCCAAGGAAAGCGTCTGAGAGAGATTAATGTGTTGGCACTGTGTAGTGTAAGCGGCTCTCGTGGGAAAGTCCCAAGCCCAAATGAAGGGAAGATTTGTCCTTTTCCTTCTTCCCTTGTTGGAGAGGTGCTCACAACTCTTAAAAGAAGATGGAAGATAGATACAAAATATACTGGCATTGAGTTGCTCTGGAGAGGCAGCTGTCCAGGCCAATTCCTGCACAGTCCATGTGCTTATGGACACAAGCAAGAGCAGCCAGGGGTGACCCTGAAAGGCAAACTTCTTGCAGCTTTCCTACTTCTTCAGCCTTTCTGGGCACCTTAGCACGTACGTGAGGACAGGGTCCAGCAGTGTATCTGTGCATGTGTGCTTTTGAGACCACCCTGCCCACCTCCCTCTTGTCCAGCACTCAGTGATGAATGTAAGGATCAGAACCAGGTATTTTTTTGCAGTGTTAGCAGTTACTTTTACCAACAGCTCTGGAGTCAACCCCCACAATGGAAGTATTGAAAATAACCACACTGCTACTCCACAGCTGTCAGCTTTTGCATTAGGAGAGCTCTTAATACTGCAAAGCCATCTGGGAGGCAGACTTGATTTCTTGTCCACAGTGTAAAGGTTAAGAGTGCTTTGTTGGAAGAACCTGCTGAATGTGACACAGCATGATGTGAGTGTCCACACACGGTAAAGGCAATGCTGTCATGATTTAATTAACCAGTTCTGATCTGCTGATCCCTGAGTTTACATAGACTTGAAAGAAGTAAATATAATTAAATGAAACAAAGGTCTTTCCTTCCCACACATGCTCTGGGCCTTTTTGCTTCTTCTGCGAGATAACAGAAAGCTTATGAATAACAGGCACAGTGGTCTTTGTTGTTGTTGTTGTTAACTTAATGCAGAAGGCTGGCAGGAGAAATATTATGCACAGGTGCAGTATACATGGCATCAGAAGATGACACATGGGTGTTTGAAATGAGTTTTTTAAAATTTCAATTCCAGAGTTAGGTTGCAAAGGGATAAAAACATTGTTTCAGTGTTGCCTGTTGCAGGTCAGGGTAATTTTGACAAAAAGTGGTAATGTTTGAGTTGAAACCTTATCATAACAGAGGAAAGAGGTAAAATAGGTTCAAATTCTGTTCTTGGTTTATCCAAAGGCTTTTTGTGCGTAACTGCCTAAAGCTGTGCAAGTCCTCGGTGCCTCAATGTGATTCCACAGCAGGTCTGGATGGTTTTCCACCAGCCAGAAGTGGTGCCTGTTCAATTGCACTGCTCAGCACCTGCCTGGGTGGCTTTGAGAGCACACTCACAAATTTACACTGGTTTCCTTGGCCAGAGACATTGTGTAAAAGCATATCCTTGTCCTTGTCTTCCTGCCTCCTCTCACACAGGGTTGTTTCTGCCAGCAGCTGGGACCTGCCCTCTCCAAGCACCACATCTTCATTTCTAGTCTTGTGTCTGTGCTGGAGAGGTTTGTGGAGGGAGATGTCACTTCAAGGAAGTTCCCTTATATTCTGCTGCATGTGCTTATGTCATGTGTTTGTCATTCACAAATGACCCAGCATGAGGTTGTGCAGATGTCATTTATGGTGTGCTATGCCAAATTTACCAGAAGATCTCTGATAACTACATTTACCATGTGGTTTTTTCAGAATTTGCCCCTGTCTTTCAGGAAGTTAATTCTAGATTGTATTTTTTTAATTGTTTGTATTAATGGAGTAAGAGAAAGTGGGTGGGATGAAGAAGCTTAATAAAAATGAGGAATACCCAATCTATTTAACCCCCTTTGTTCTCTGGAGTAATTCCACATCAATCAAAGCCAACATTGATTAACACAACTTGTTCTTGATTAAAATCAAATTTAAAATAAGCAAATATTTTGTCCAGGTAGTTTGCCAGATATTAAAGATTAGTTTGACTCATCCAGAATGAACTTTTCTTCTTTTCTTTCTAAAAATTGGTACTGTCTTTTCCAATTTGTAACTCTTTTCCATTTAGTCCCTACAAACATGTGAATGGGTGAAAAGAATTGTGAATAGATGTGAGACACAATGTCAGTTCACTAAATATATTGTCCTGAATTGCACTTAACTCTGCTTGTAGCTCTGACAAATCCTCATTAGCCTATTTTGGTCTACACTTGCATCCTCTTCTCACTTGTAAGTCTGCTTGCAATTTGCCACCCTAATCTTTTATCCATGATCCTGGTTACTGTTTAGCTAATGCTTTCAACCTTAAATAATCTTATAAGGTTTTATTTCTGTGAAATAAAATTTTGTACCTAGTGTTCCTAAAAGCAAAGCTCTCTAATCAGGCAGATGAGACTCATTAGTGTTGCATTTCAGGGAGCCTTACTTTGATCCAAACTAATTAATTTTGCCCCAATACAAAATTGTTCTAACTATAATGGGAGCTAAAATCTAATAAGATAAAAGAAATTCAGAGAGGAGCAAACATCTGTCATGAGAACACAGCAAGATGAACAGCTTTTGCCAGTCTTGGAAATGATGATGTGTTTCACAGCTCTGAGGCTGGACATTTTACAGTTGTCAGTGTGTTTAAAGTTGCTGCTGTGAATTGATGGGTTTACATTGCTGGTTTTCATCCCTGGAGCAAAAAGTGACTGTGATTTAATTTATGTTGTTCATGCTGGTCAATGGCCAGTGTCTAGACCAGAGGCTGCCCTCTGTCATCTGTTTCGCTGTGTGATTTCAGGACGTCAGTGGATGGGGGTGTTTGAAATCCGTGAACAGAGAACGGTCTTCTGAGATCACTTTGTTGTGAAGCCCTGAGGGACTTCAACAGAGTGGCTAGGAATGAATAAATCAGACCGTGTCCTCTGTTTCAGAAAGGCTGATCATCTTCAGCACAGGGGTGCAACACACCAAAAACTTGATGGAACGGGCAAACCCAATGTCTTCCGTGATTGTTTGGGCCTTGGAGTCATCTCTTGATTTCCCTTGGCCTGGCCATGTTTAGGGTGTGTGAAACACATGGCATACAGTCTGCCTGCTTCTTACATTCAGCAAATCTAACATTGGATACGCTTTCTAAATGAATGTGGATAAGGCAGAGGCTGGTTAATGGCACAAGCCCACGGTGAGGCTGTGTCAGAAGTACCTGGAGAGCTCTTGTTCTCTTTCCTGAGTGGATCAAAGTCTGCTGAATCTCTTTCTGAGCTCTGCTTACTCATATCATTAGCAAGTACAAAGCTTTCTCCTTTGTTCGCTCCTCCACCTCACTCTGAATACACAATATGCTGCTGTTCTACTAATTAGGCAAACAGGCTGAGGTTAACAAACTCTGTGACTGCTCTTATCAGCAGGCTTATTTATGCATTTGACTATTTTGCTTTGTGTTTGTCTGTGATATGAAAGCACTGGATAATTCCTGAGGTTTTGTAATGATAATGTAGCAGAAATAATGGTACCAGGATGGTTCCTCAATAAATGGAGTCCACTTCTAATACAATTTGTGCTTAAGGGATGGAGAAGTATCAGGACCTGGTCAGAAATAATCCCTGAATGCCAGGAGGGGCTGTTTTCAGTGGTGGTGGCTGAGGTTGCGTTAGGCTCTCGCACACTCTTCTCTTTTTGTATGCTTTGTCCTTCGTTTTCAGGTTGGGCATTTTGCACCTTGTACCTGGTGCCAGAGCCATCAGCACGAAGCAGCTTCTCAGCCTCCCCACCTTGCCAGGGCTCTGGGGACAGGACTGGTGCAGTGCAGAGTTGTGACCTCGCTCAGACTGCTGTGGAACCAGCTGTGAGCCTCCTCCTCAGCCCTGCTTGAGCTCCGGGGATTGGAGTGCAAGCCTGAGCAGAGCAGCGTCTGCAAGGCTCAATGCAGTATTTCCTTGTCCTCTCCAGGCTGCACTGTATTTCCAGGCAGCAGGTAGATCAGTTTGTTGAGTTTTCCACTTGGTTTTCCCCATCCCTGGTTGATGGTTCTGCCTGGACTAAATCCTGTTTGCTCTAGTAACACAGGGAATCTTTGCTGGCTGGTGGGGGACCACGTTTAACTTGAGGTGACTACGTTTAACTTGAGGTGACTTGACCAACCCTGAACAGATAAGGAAATAAAGTCGTAATTGGCGCTTCTGTACCCAGTGACTCCAGAGTAACTAGAGCAAAGAGCTCTTTCAGGAATTTGGTTCCCAGCCAGACTACACTTTGGTTTGAAATGTAGCTGATTGATATTAATTTTGTGATATTATTTTCACTAGAAAAACAAATCAGAGCCTGGTTTGTCCATTGTCCCAGCAGCATCTAAACTAACCTTTTGTAAAGAGTTTACAAAGGTGTTGTTGGGAAAAACTACACCTTGTTTGCTCAGAGCAGCAAGTAACTCATGTCACTCGTGATTTTATTTAGCTTTTATGAAATGAAAAATATTTCCTGCCTCAGATGAAAGGGCTAATATTACTTCTTTAAACAGTCCAAAGCAAATATACAAACAGTGAATGGTCTGTTGGCTGGATGTGCTTCAGTAGGTTTACACAGCAGCTCTGGCTTTTTAAAATAAGTGTGCTTGAAGGCTGTTGATACTACAGCTGCCTGAGTCACGATGAGAGGGTAATTTACCTCATTGGTTCCTGCACTTTTCATTGGAAAAAGATATTTGTAAATATTTTAAATAATTGCATAATTTAAATCCCACTTTTCCTTTTGTTGCATATTAACTGGTTATGAATTAGATGCTTTATTAATCGACAACTATTCCGTAGCGTGCATAGTTAACTGATTGCTAAATCACCTTCATGGGGATGTGCTTCTCTTCTCAGGGGCTGAGAGGTCCAGGCATTTCTCAGAGGTTACTCTGAGTTCAGGGTGTGACACTGTCACAGTCTCATGCTGCTGAAAGGCTGGGTGAATTGCGCTGTAAAAGTGCTTGTTGGGAGAACTGTGGTTTGCAGAAGAAGGGAGAAAATGGAAGAATTCCCTGTAGAAAGACGGGGATTTCAGATCCACACATTTCTTTGAAAATTTGAAAAGCTTTGGATTTGGAGCTTTTTAACTCTCTGCATTTAGGTAGATGCCACAATGACAGGTTACCTCATTTAAGTGACAAAAGTCAAAGGTTGAGAGAATGAAGATTAGAAAGTGATTCAAAGTGAATGCTGTTGCTTAGGTATTGTGACAATAAATGCCTTATAAATATTAAAAATCAGTAGAAGAAAACGAGCCAGACCTTAAGACCAGCAGTTTTTTGGGCACCAGTATAAAAGGGCATTGAAAAAATTCAATCAGAATATGAGGAAGATCTGTAAAACCTATAGCGGAAAACAAACTGTGCAGAGGCCTGCACGATGTTCATCTTCACTCTTCCCTGTAATTTCCACAGTGCTTGTCTAAGTGCCATGAGATTCTTAAGGCATGACTTGTCTGCAGCAATTAATTAACAGAAAGGCAGAGGGCTGTGATTAGAATTTTCAGTTGTGTGCTCTGGAGAAAGTAATTATGATTAGAGCAGACTTGGTACTAAGTCGCATTAAACCTGTTTTGTTCAGGCAGTTACAACTTCATACCTTTTTCTGGAAAAGTTTCAAGTGGCCCCTTTGCCTCAGACAAATGGTCCTGATGGTAAGGCAGAAGTTCAAGGGGGTTTATACCTCAGAAGTGATGTAGTGAAATTGCCTTATCAGAGATTAGAGCACTTTCTCCTACCACATGGGGAGATCAGGTAATTCCCACTGATGACCTTGATAGGATTGAGAAGACTTTAGAGCTGACTGATTCTCTCCTCAGTCTTGCTGCATTCAGGTAGATAATCTTGCATTTCAGCAGAAGATTAATATCCTTACAGAACATTCTCAACTGCTTTTCCATGGTTCTTGCCTCACCAGTTCAACAAAATCATCCCCTAACTCTATCTCTCCCCCAGTGCAGAACCCCTGTACTATGCTGATTTTTCTTTTTCCCATTTTTTTTTCCCCTCCCAGACCGGCTTCCTCAGAGTGTTGGTAAATACAAGACTTGTGGCATGTCTGGAAAGATGTGCCAGGTTAGTTGAGTCCCTAAGTATTTGACTCTCAAAGAGAAAACTTTCTCAGAGTGGGAGGAAGAGGTGAGGTAGGGCAGAACCTTTATGCTGTTGTGTTTCAGAGAGCAAAAAGCCTCCCTTTACTGTGTGGCTCTCTAGGGAGGGGAAGATCTGCAGGTGTGACAGCTTGGTTTTAATACTTCTCAGCCTAAAAATCACCAGAGCATTTATCTACAAATGTGTATCCCCAAGTATTAGAACCACTGTTTGATTGCAAACTCTGCTGTTGAGTTTCTGCTTTGAAGAACAAACTAGAAACTCTCTGAAAACTAGAGCAGAGCTGCCTCTCAGCTTGCTGATGGGAGGGAGGAATAGACTTATGGTATCTTCTGAAGCTGCTTGATGATCCTGGAGCTACTCCACCAAAGGGCTGAGAAAACATCAGACTTCAGTCTGACACTACTCTGTCACTTGGATCTGATAGCAGCGGAGGAGGGTTAATTTAATGAGGAATTATGAGGGAAAACGTAATTGAAAGCCACTCTGGCAGCCTTCCCAGTGAGTGCTGCCATGGTTGTTCTGTGCCAGTGAGAGAGGTTTTGTGGCAGCTGCACATGGCAAAGCCCCGTCTTGCAAAACCTGATCAGCTTGACCCACTTTTGAGCAGGGTCAGACCTGTGCTCCATCCTCAGGTGCTGATTATCTGTCTGGAGGGCTTTGTCTGCTTGAGAGGCTATATGTGAGAAATCTCCTGCAGGCCTTAGAGAAAAATTAATCACTGTATTGCCTCATCTTCCGTGGCATTAGGGGAGGCCTCTCTCCCCATGATTTTGATGCCTCCGTTGTCTCTGTCCTTCATGCTTCCTTCCCACCTCAGGGTTTGTGTAGATTTCTGACATCCCACTGAAAACTTTTGGCCCCTCTTTGCCTCAGTGCTCCTACAGATCAACAAGATCACATTTCAGACCTTTTCTGGGTTAATGTTTGCTTGTGCCACCTCCTGCCAGGATGAGCAGGGTAGCTCCTGTGCATTTTGGGCCCTGTTCGTGTTGTGCTCCATACCTGACTGCTGTGCCACATTGCTCTCTTCTGTGGTGAGGGGCCCAAGCCACTGTTCTTAAATGGTAGAATATGCTACCAGCTTGTGGGAAAAGGTAGAAATGTTTGTCTATGTGTGAAAACACAAAGCAGCAGCTGTGCTAGTGACAGAGTGAGGGTTTTCCAAAACTCTGCAACCCTAGAACTGTGAAGATTCAGCTTTTGGATAAAACCTTTTAAGTTGTTCCCCTATAAAGCCATCCACAGATTCCTGGGAGCTGGAAACCCTGTGTGGAGAGGAGCAGAGCAGGCTCCAGCGAGCACCCAGTGGAAACAGGCTGTAATCAAGTCTGTTCATGCTTTGTGGTTCTGCCCTTTCAGACCACGGGGCATTGGCTCTGGTGAACAAGCACTTCTTATTTAAACCAGTGAATCAGCTTTAATCTGCCCCCCAAAACTCTGGGCACCCCAGTTATCTGGTTATGTAACTAGTTAATTTCATACTAGATTAAATTTCCTTTGCCATTCCTGACTTCATTCCCATTGTTTCCACAGTTATAGGTCAAGCTGCCCATGGATTCCCCTTTATTGTGGCTTCATTTGAGCTAAGGAAAATTGACAGATTAGTCATATTCTATCATAAGTGTCTTACTGTGCCCATGTTTACAGATTTATCATTAACACCAGGCTCTCACACACTTACGAGCCTGGGTAAAGATCCTACAAATTGTTTGCTTTCTGAGTCAGCTCATTTGATGGGGAGATCTATTCTCCAGGAAGGAAGTGAAATGTCTGTTGTAGAGTTAAGGTGTATATTGATAAATACTGCATTTTCTTTCTGCAGGGAAAATTGAAGCATCTGGTGACGAAATATGTCCCATTAGCAAACTGTAAAAAAAAAAAAAAAGGTTTTTCCAGCAGTGTCATCATTCACAGCTGCGTTCTTTCAATCCTGTGCTGTGTCTGAAGGGCTGAGCTAGTCACCCTCAGTCCTCTTAGAAACAGGACTGTTTGAAGTTCAGTGCCTTCTAGGAAGAAGGAAGGCCCTGATATCATCACAGGTGTTGATGCAAGTGTGAATGTGCCTGCCCAGGTTAGGTGTCAGCCTGTATATTGGCTTCACCAATATGATTTGCCAGGTGTGTTACACCAGTGTCTAAGGGATCTAGCTGAAATCAAGGTTTCAGGCCTGGAACCTTTTTTAGGCACTGAAGAGAAAGATACTGGTGATTTTTTCCAACATTTGAGTATATTAGAGTGAAACTAGTTGTTGCTGATTTTGAGCATTTCTTTGAAAGGTTCGTTTGGGAAAAAAAAACATAAAAAAAGGATCAGAGTCTTTGGTTTTAGAGAGCTCAAGTAGAAAATAATCAATCTCTCTACCGCAAGAGACCCCTAATGCCTCCAAGTGATTATGTTAATGGGGAAGGTTTTGGCTTCTCCTGCTGTGGACCAAAATCCCCTTATCTTAATGTTGCCAAGCCTGACCTGAGAGGAGACAGTAAGGACTGGGATTATTTGAGTCCAAAAACCTATGAGTTTTTATATTTATAAACATGTTTAAATGTATGCAGAAAATAAATTACAGCATAGATGATATGAACAGATGTAATTTTCTGCTAATGTACTTATTCTTCCTGTTTGTGAAGGAGCTTTTGAGAAAAGAAGTAATAAGCTGCAATTTATTTTCACAGCAGAAATGCACTGCTGTTTTTAGTGAAGAGCTCAATACATCTGCCCACCGTGTTCCTCTCTGAGACTACGACCTGCACTATATGCTGCTGAGAATTTAGGGGTGTCCATCACCGCTGAGTCCCCTGCAGCCTTGGAGGCCACTTTGCTCAGAGCCCCTCTGCTACAGGCCCAGCCTTCACCACCTCTCACTTCTGATAGTTTGTCTTCTCTTTCCCACGGGCAGCATACAGGAAATTTTACAGGGAGTGCACGAGTGTTGGAAAGCACCTGTGTGGAGACAGTGGAGGAAGACTCCCTCCATCCAAATGCTCGCTCCCCTCAGCCCCATGATGTGCAAATTTATGTTAACTGCAAAACCCCTAGAGTCACCCACAGAAAGTCAGTCTCCTGTGACCCTGTCCGGGTGACCGAGGAGCTGTAATTCAGGAGGCAAAGGGCTTCTTCTTGAGCGGGTTTTCCCGGGATGCAGTGGCGGGGAGTGGGTGGTGGCTGGGTCCGAGCATCGCTGCTCTGCAAACTGAGCGCCCATCGTGGAGAGGGTCAAGGCGCCCCTTTCCCAGCTGGGCCGGGCGGCGCTTCCCCCCGCCTCCCTGCACCCCTCCCCTCGGTCAGGGGCGGCTCTCGCCCCTGCATAAAGCCGGCGGGGCCGGGCGCTGCCCTGAGCCTGCCCCGGCCATGCACCCCGCGCCCCGCCGCGGATCGTCCCTGGAGGCGGCGCCGAGCCCGCGGGACCCCGCCGGGCAGGTGAGGAGCGGGACGGGCACGGGAGGAGAGAACTGGGCACAGGTGAGGGGAGAGGGACGGGCACGGGAGGAGCGGGATGGGCACGGGAGGAGAGAACTGGGCACAGGTGAGGGGAGAGGGACGGGCACGGGAGGAGAGAACTGGGCACAGGTGAGGGGAGCGGGACGGGCACGGGAAGTGCAGGACGGTATCCTCGCTGCCCAGCCCCGGGACTGGTCCTGGCTTGAGGAGTAAACGCCGCTTTTGTGGAGTCACAGCTCGGGCGCTTCGCTGTTGCAGTTCTCGAATGGGGATTTGGGAAAAGCGGGAGCTTTCTGGCCCGGGTTACTTGGAGAGCGGTAATTGGAGAGACCTGGGGTGAGGCTCCTCTGGCGTCGGTGGCAGCGTTCAGTGCCGCTGGGATTGGGATGGAACTGCTGTTTCTGGGTAAAAGAGGAGGGGAAAAAATCTCCGAGTGTAAATGAGAGCGTATGAAAATAAGGTAGAGCAAAAGCAACTTTTGGTGTTTCATTGCTTAGGAGACAGAGGGTGTGATGTAGCCCAGAAAAACCTCACTCCTGGGTTATTCCACATTATAGTGGGAATTTACTTAGTGCATGAGAGATGATCAGATAAAAGCAGCACTTGCCCACTGGCCGCAGTTACTGATACTGTGCAGTTGATAAAGTCTGTAAAATTCCTTGTGAAGACAAGAATGCTGACAGTAACAGAGTAAAGTTTCACAAAAAGATTGCTTTGCTGTATCCCTCAGATACTTGGAAGCCAAATAAGCTGCTCAGCACAGCTTTTGGTTTGGTGTCTGAGCGCTCTGAGTCTTAGGAAGAACTCTGGTGTGGCTGGAAAATGTAATGTGGTGTCTAGTTGTGGTCACTCCTAACATCACGTCTTCACCCTTCCCTAGAAGTGTGTCAAAAGGACAATGACAAAGCAGGGCAGGTACTTAAAGGGGAGAGAATATAAAATGCCCATTGACATTTTTTATTAATCATGATTGATGTCAGTCAGTATTGATGCCTTTTCAAATCTTTTGAAAAGAATTTTTCACCTTCAATTTATGGTTCTGAATTGTAATTTTTTTAGGGAGATATGTTTGGATAATTTTAAATCCTGGCTTTCCATTAATATAAAAATTAAAGCACAAAATATGCACCCTCATATATCTTTCTCTCTGTGAACATCCTTTGGGGAGAGGGAGAAAGGGAAGATAATTGCTATGGGTCCCAAAAAATGCAATCTTTAACTGGAAAGCACCTAGTTATCTATCTAAATACAGGTCTTACAATATCCCTGTGTTTGTGTATTTTCATCAAGGCTGAGTCAGGCTGGTGGAAAATCAGTTAATGATTTGCATCATTAATAAAAACATCAATGCAATATGAATTCCCCCTTCACCCTCCAAAAAGCTCAAATGTGTTACCATGCAAAGGAAAAGTATCAGATTTTATTAGAGTTGGGTTGCTGAGTTACTGATAGAGAATGAAATGTAAGTAAAGTGCAGCCACTGGAGGAGAGGGATTGTTTCTGCATTACCATTTTCTCCTGTTGCCTTGCACCCCAATGATTGCTGCGTTACTGTCTTCAGTTCAGTTTTTAATTAAAGCAAAAGATTAGCTCTGGTGTAGGGTTAAATATGTAAATGGAGTGCATTTGGCATCTCAATTTCTCTTGTCCAACTTTTAATTTGTAAGCTAGAGGTCATTTCTAGAGCTTAATATAAGAATATTCTATGTTTTGTTGAATTTTCTGCATTGATCTCTTCAACACATAACTTTGTAGATGTTGTCACCTGATCCTAGACAAAGTGTAAGTTGCAGCAGCAAAACAAAAAAGAAGAGCATTAATTCTTGGTGCAGGTAGTCTGTCCCAGCTGTGCACCTCATCACTTTGCATGCAGCCGTGCCAGATCTCATAAAGGCTGATCCAGGCTTAAGGCAATGATCCTAAATGTGGAGTCAAGCCAACATGCTGCATATTAGTCTCTTCTATAAACCAACCCTACCTTTATTGCCTTCAAAGACCACCACCTAACTCTACTTGTAGTGGAGACTTCTTTGCTTCTCCTACAACAGGATCATCTGAACAGGATTTGGCTCACATAAATGGCCTCTCTGCACTTGAGAAAACAACCAATGACCTGTATGTAATTGTGGTGTTCATAGCTTTTCATTTTCTGCTTGAGGTGCCTTTGCTCAGTGCCTGTTCCTGGCTCTTGTAATCGTGATCTGACACTGAAGTGAGCTGGGAAACCTGCAGGCTGCTCAGTGGAACCTGGACTGGGCTTGCTACACGCTTTCACCAGAAAATTTGATGTCTGGACTCAAGTTGAGGGACATCATTGACTTTGGTGGATCAGAAACAGTGTGATGGTCTGACACTGTTGCCCAGGCTCATCATATAGTGGCAGCTCATTAGAGGTGGGGTGCCAGTCAGAAATCCAAATATTTTCATTACATCATTAAATTTGGAGAGACTGCAAAAGGGAATCAGTGGAACTGGCGCATTTTGATTACATTTTTGGTTTGCTCGTTTCATTTCGGAAAATGTTTCAAGATAGTGATATCTTTCAAAGCTGTGTCAGACCAAAAAATAATTCCAAATAGCAATAATGTGCCTTCATTGTTCCTCTCCTCTTTCTCGCTGACTCATTCAGAAACCTCACCTTTTATTCTTTCTTTTTTTGCAAGGTTTGAAGACATGAGGGACAGCCTTGGCCCATAAGCCTTGTATTTTTTCTTTACTTTGCATTTCCCCCATTCTTTACTGTTTCAGTATTAGCTCTATGGCCTGGCTACATGTTGCTAAGAATAGGGTCTGTGATAGCTGCTGATTTCTACACAGGGAGGAGTGTGATCCCTGGTGAGGTAGAAAACCACACGGTCTTGACAATGTGGGACGTCTGAATTTTTAGTGTGTGATTTGGGTGATTATGCCAAGGGTTTGGCACACAAATTAGGGGATGTTGCAGATGGAGCAGCTTGGCTGTGGTTGATCAGAGCGGGACTGTCTCTTTAGCCAGCAGGTTCTGGTCAGCAAAACATTTTACCTCCTTAGGTTTGTCTCCTTGCCCTAAGAAAACAGTGGTTTACGGTTATGTAACAAGACAGAGGCAGTGATTTTTCAGTTCTGATCTACTGAATCCTGATTCATCTTTTCCTACCTATGTCCTGTGGGATTTGGATTATTCTCTTTGCCAATGTTCACTGAACTTGCTAACAAGAGTTTTGTTGAATGTACTATTTCTGCTGACATCTTATTGCTCCCCTTCCTCCCAGTAGCAATGCTAATTATAAACTATACATTGAAAACATTTTCTGCATCCTAGGGAATGACTAAAGATGTCCACAAAATCATTCAACTAAAAGAAAGATATCTTGGTATTTCAATCTCTCACAAATTCTAACTATAAGTGCTTAACTTTATTTCTATTATTATGATTTAATTCATAATTTTCATTTTATCATTGATCAGTCAAAGCACAGCATTACCCCAAGAAAACCTGAAATGTAAAAACTTACACTTTTTGCACTTCTACCCATTCAAACAATTTTTTTTGTTTGTTTGCATCTAGTTAAATAAGTCAGCTTACATGATGATTGACGATAACAAAGAGAATGAAGACCATGCATCTGAAAGAGGAAGGACAGCCATCATTTTTTCCTTGAAGAATGAAGTTGGAGGACTTGTAAAAGCATTAAAACTCTTTCAGGTATGTATGTTATAATCATATAATCATCACAGCAGCTCTGCATTTTTAAACTGTAAGGGTAGTTTTGGAACACACAAGACTTGATTACATCCATTTATTAAGGATGTGATTCTTAACCTGGCTCCCACTTTGCACCCAAAATTACCCATGAAGGCAGATGTATGCCTCAGAAATTAAATGACAGCTGGCTAAAAATCTTATCTGCACCGACTAAACACTGACAGAGGTTTGTCATTCCCCCTCATGACAAGAGGATTGGCACTCAATAGTTTTGCTGGGAATAAGAGGCGGTCTGAAGCCCCTGCTGATGGCAGGCAGACACTTGGGGTGTTGACCTGCACTGTGTTGAGTGCCCTGCCCTTGTCACACTGCCCAGCAAGACTGAAGGTGGCAGAGGAGCTGCAATTGCACAGCTGCTGGGCAGGTGTTGTGTGAGGAATACATGCAGTGCCACTGCTCTGGTATGTGGCCCTGCGTGTTTTAGCCTGGGGTTTTCTCAATGTTCCTAATATAAAACACATGATTAAATAATTTATGAGATTAAAGAAAAGTGAAACTAATTCCCTGAAAACTGCTGCTTTTAAATCCCTTGCTTGCTTCTGAGATAATTATATGGTGACTTGATTGGCATTTTGGTGAGTTTTATTAATCAGCTTCCTAAGGGAAGGATGAAAGAAAAAAAGGTCTATGAATTTAAACCTCCTGACAGTGTCTTTATATATTTCCTGAATGTAAATAAAACTGAAAGAACACAGGTTTCCCTTCATTTTCTTCTGAATAGAAAATCAAACCTTTTCACCCCTTCAATCAGCAGACTGCTACCAAGAGATTCAATTAACTGAAATAGCTTCATAGAGGTGGTGAATAGTTCATGGCAGTAGAATATTAGTTTGAAAAACTATTTTAACATTTAGTCAATTGTTTTTAGCCTGTTTCTTTGAAAATGTTACTTCTTACTAAACAGGAGAAGCATGTAAATCTGGTACACATTGAGTCAAGGAAGTCCAAGAGACGAAATTCTGAGTTTGAAATCTTCGTGGACTGTGACAGTAACAGGGAACAACTGAATGAGATCTTCCAGCTCCTGAAATCCCACGTCAGTGTTGTCTCTGTGAGCCCAACAGAGCATTTCAATGTCCAGGAAGGTGGTAGGTACAAAAGGCAGCTCTGATGAAATTGCACTTCCATTTGTGTTGGTTTGAAACCTTTTATGGTTGTCCACACCTGCACTTGTGTAGTGTCTTCAGGCACCTACTACCAGGTACCTGTTTCTGTGTTGTGTGGGAGTGTAGTCTGGCTGTCACCGGGGAGTTCAGGCTGTGTCAGCCTGCTACAAATTGTGTGTCTGCTGTCTGTGCTCCTGTCCCTTCCCAGCACAGCCCAGCTGGTGCCAGTGGGAGTCCTGCATCCATGCAGGCAAAGTCTGAGTGCAGGGCTTGGGTACACCACGATGACAGAGGTGTGATACTGACACATCCCAGATCAGTTCAGACACTGGGGGGAGTGGTAGATGGATTCTGCAATTTCCTCATTAAGTTCTTGATTTTGCTGTCTTTTTTTATCCACTTTTAATCATAACTGGCTACTTATATTAGTATAACAGAGGTGCCTATTACCTTTAGATACTACATGTTGTGTTTACCTTTATTTTTAATTAAAGAGATGGCCAAAGTTCAGGGCAGCAGGAAGCTGGTCCCATGTAGTTCTCAGTTATTGTGCTTGGGAAGGAGAGATCAGGAGTTCTTGGATAAAATGGCTTACTTTAGCTCTAAGTAAGAGGAAATTCAATCTAAACAGTCTCCTGACCTTTTAAAGTAAACTGAAGAGCACTGGGGCTGAAAAACAGTCTATTAACTGCTCTGCCATGAGCTTGGCAAAAAACTCTCTTAGGCTAAAAATAACCCCAAAGTAGTTGGTTGCAAAACTGTAATGATGCACCTCTCTCAGGCAGTGGGGCCTCCTGTTCCTCTTCTCCCGCAGACCCCTCAAGGCAAAGATGGATGTATATAACCATGGAGAAACATCCATTTCCCATGGTCAGTAAAGCAGGATGAGAGGACTCTAATCTGCTCCCACTCTGCCCAGGGACCACAGGCAAACGGCTTCTGTTTTCCTCTGCACCCTTTGTACCCTACAAGATTCCCAGCAGCTGTACGCAGGGAGACCTTGTCTCCATGGGATCCTCTAGATGCTACTCTAACTACAGCAGAGAAACCAGCGTTAACTTTCCTTCCCAGAGGCTCTGCAGTTGGCTGTGCTCTGCAGGCAGACTGTGGCAGTGACTGAGGAGGAAGTGTGAGCTGGAGGCTGGTGCCAGATAGGCAAAGGGCTCCCTTGTCCTATTCGTGCCCCTTTAATTTATAGAGTGAGCTGCAACCACCATAGCCATACTTGAAAGTAGCGTTTCCTCCCTCGGCGTGCTCGGCGTTATTAATAACCTTGTGGATTCCATGCCTTCCCTAGGCATGGAGAATGTTCCCTGGTTTCCAAAGAAGATCTCAGATTTGGATAAGTGTGCAAACCGGGTGCTGATGTACGGGTCTGACTTGGATGCTGACCATCCTGTAAGTACTTTCCCTCCCTAAATCCAGTCCACAGCTGGAAACATACTTTGTGGAGCTGACCTAAAAAAACTGCAGCTTTTCCTCCTCCCTCTCCTCTCCCTCAATGGTGTCTCTGGGGGTCTGAGCACCTTCTCTTGGGGATTTCACGTCTCTTTCTTTGTTCATGGAAGACTGACTGGATTCAGTTCCTGTGCTTTTCTGCAGGGCTTACTTGTGCAAGAACTCCAGGTCTGGGCCTAGAGTGGTCACATACAAATTAGAGAAGCTAAAAAAAGCTATTTTGATGCAGGCTTTCTTCCTCCTCTTTCTTTCTTCCTTCCTTACTGGAGAAACCAAACTGGTATTTGGGCAGTGAAAATGGACAATTTGTTCTGTAATTCTGAAAAATCTTGCAAGTAAAAAACTTTGTATAAATACTGATACGACTAAAATGAATCCTTCTCTAGAATATGTAGTTGCATAAACCAGCTGATTCCTAGTTTGGAGTATTTGCTTAGTTCACATCTATTAAACATTTCAGATTACCTCTATGAGTTGCCTGCCCTCTCCTTTCATTCTTACACATACTTTTCTATTCTCCAACTGAAGAAATGTCAGGTGTCCTGTTTTAAATTGATTTCTTTGTTATGGCTTGGAAACTCATTGAACAGAGTTTTCCTTTCTCCCCACCAGGGTTTCAAAGACAACGTTTATCGCAAGAGGCGAAAGTATTTTGCAGACCTGGCTACGAACTACAAACAGTAAGCTTGAATTCTTCCAGAAGAGACCTTCTGGGTGCTTTGAAATAACAGCAGAGTGGACTGTGAGGAGCTCACTTTCCTGGGCTCAGATCAGGCTGAGACATGCAAGTTCAGCTCAGGAATCAGAGCCAAGGAGGTGAAAGGAAGGGAGATGTAAGGCAAGATGAGAAGGTAGATTGAGGCACCTCTGGTCAGTCTGAGGCTGTGTGGCTTGGCCAGCTGCTCTGCAAAGGACAGGCAGGGAGGAAAATCCCAATATACAGCCCAGTGATCACTGAGAGTAAACTTTCTGAGCAAATGTTAATACTTGAATTTTCTTTCCTGGTTCAAATTAGCATGTGTGATGTGTAGATAAGAAGTTTTCTGTGAAAAGAAATTCTGAGAGCTTCTGTCTTTAGAGATGCTTCTTGGCAGGGGGTGGAGCTCTTAAAGCAGTAAGAGTTTCATAATGCAGTGCTGTAAATTCTTTCTAAATGTGATTTTCATGTGGCCTGATTAAATTTAGGTGTCAAGTTCCTCAACTGAAAGTGACCGAGAAAAGATCTGTATTTAGAGTTCTATTGCACTGTGTGTTTAATGCAACTGGTTACTACAGTCCCGAGCTGATTACTGTTAATGTATTGTTGACAGAGATTCCCTTTTGGGAAAGAATTTTCCATGCCAGTTCCCTGGCTGGCAGTGGAAAGGCAGTGTAACACTGGCCTTGCCATAATCCACTTTATTCAAAGTCCTGAGGGCTATATAGGAAAGAGAGACTAAAATTAATATGCTCAGACAGGCGCTTGTCTCCTCTGCACAGAAGCATGATTTTTACCTGATGTGTATATTTAGCTGCTGTCACACCATGTGTTGTTAATTTAGGGAATTCTCTTTTCCTAAAACAAGTTAAAAGGGTAACAGAAAATAACTGCAGACTTAGAAATCCAACATGGAAAAGGATGTGTTATCAGCCCCTGAAGCTGTGAAGAGATTATGTAGGTATTTTAAACCTTACTCTTGGCATTAAGCAATTACGAAACTGTTTACAGAACCAACACTTTAAAGTGAGGTCAATGCAAAGATTCCTGACAGCTGGTTAAAGTGAAAAAAAGGCAAGCCCTTAGACTAAAAGCTTTCCAGGACATAGACCAGATCTCACTGTGTATTTGACAGTGTCTAATGCCAGGTGTCACAGTCATACAGGTGTTAGATACTAATAGTAGGCAAACGAGTCACCTCTTATCAGCCATTCACTAAGGAATGTTCTTTCTTCCTCTTCTCCTTGCAGTGGTGACCCAATTCCCAAGATTGAATTCACTGAGGAGGAGATCAAGACCTGGGGGACTGTATACCGAGAGCTTAACAATCTTTACCCAACTTATGCCTGCAGAGAGTACCTTAAAAACCTACCCTTGCTCACCAAACACTGTGGGTACAGGGAAGACAACATCCCCCAGCTGGAAGATGTGTCCCGCTTCCTGAAAGGTAATGTGCTGGTTTTCTAAAACTTTCTAATTTTCAAAATAAACTGAGGTCCACTGCAAATACCACTACTTTGTGGGCACAAGGAAACATCCTTGGTGAGTTGTAGTCATTCTGGTCCTTTAAGAAGTCTTTTGGCCATCTGTGTTTTAATGTATTGTGTCTTCAATGCATGTCTTCAGTGACATTTGAGGAGCAGTGTCTGAAAAGATTGTTAGGATTGGCTAAGGAGATACCTGGCTGTATTGTTGACTCTAGGTATGGAACCCTAAGAAATCCATTGGCACAGAGGTAGGGCCATTTAAAAAAAATACTGCTCGTTCTCAAGCCCACACCTAATTTTTCTAATTGTGCCTCATTTCCCCACGTGCTTTTGAGCCAAAGTAGTACTGTGGCTGTCACCTCAGTTCCAGCAGGAAAGCTGACAAGGTTGTGCATCCTGTGCTAAACTAATACACAGTTTCTCTGCTCACTTTCAGAGCACACAGGCTTCACCATTCGCCCCGTTGCTGGATATCTGTCGCCCAGAGACTTCTTGGCAGGATTAGCATTCCGAGTTTTTCACTGCACTCAGTATGTGAGACACAGCTCGGACCCTCTCTATACACCAGAGCCGTGAGTCATTTAATCTTGCCAGTAGAATTTGAGAGAAAGTTTTGAATCTTGCTTGCCCAGAGCCAGAACTTAAAAGCTGTTCAAGAACACCAGCATAAAACTTATTTTTAAGGTGCTGAAGACTCAGCCTTCACGCCGAATGTAATGAAGTTACAGCATGCTGAACTGCCACCTTCATAAGTGCAGGATTTTCAAAAGTACAGCATGTTATTGGAGATCTCTTACTGATATCACTGTGTGCAGTTAGTTCAATATCCAGTTGCCTTACAAGTGGGAGCTCAGACCTTAATTTTAGGCACCTTCCTTTTAAAAACTGATTTTATGCACTTCATATAGGGTTGGTATGGTCTGCTCAGCTGATTTCAGAGAAATGGGTGACACTTTTCTCTCTTTTGGATAATAAAGTTTAATGCAAGACATTGTATCTGTCAAGTGGTGCTGCTTTTTCATTTTGCCACAAAGACAAATCATGAGATTTCTTGTTTTGTTTCTTTTTCCAGTGACACCTGCCATGAGCTCCTAGGCCATGTCCCTCTTTTGGCTGAACCCAGTTTTGCTCAGTTCTCCCAGGAAATTGGTCTTGCATCACTTGGGGCATCAGATGAGGCTGTCCAAAAACTGGCAACGGTGAGTGTTTGAGTGCCTGGGGATTCCATCAAAAGCTTTGTGCTTCACTGGGCTGATCCCACACCATCGATTAAATTTGGAGCTTCATGTCAACATTAGCCACACCAGCTGCTAGATCTGTATGTTTCACTGGTCTCTGGATTTTAAAGCATGAAAATAATTTCCATGCTAGGAAAAAACCCCCACTTTAAAGTTGATATGACTGGTGTTTTTCTTCACTCTACTGTAATGGTTTAGCTTCTAGTGGTAGACTACTTCTCGCAGACTGAAATTTTATGGTCTGTTTCTTTCAGACAAAGTCTTCTTTCTTCTGGGAACATGACTCAATGATTTGAAAGTGTTCTATTTCTTGAAGGTGTAGAATGAATTGAAATTATGTGTTATTGAATGTGCTGAGTGCTAGCACTAGATGTTTTTCAGTCAAGAAATTAAAACAATATCAACTAAACTAATTTTCTGGATATCGGTCTCTGGATGTCTTGGCAAGAGTATTTTAAGATTAAAAGTAAATTTAGATGAAAAATAATTGGTGCCAGTTATGCGAGAACTAGCTTGCTGATTTTTAAAATTTCTTTTCCCATTTCATGTAGCTAGTGGTAAAACTTCCTAGTGGTGCTACCTTCAGAGGGAGCAGAACTAAGCCATCTCTGAGAACAATGCTCCTTCCTGTATAGCTGCAGAAATCCTGAAATTTAGCAAAATAAATGTCTTTAATTTTACAGCACACTAAGCAAATGAAAAGCAAACTGCAGTGGGCTGTTCTCAGTCACTCAGAGATCCTCTCTATCCAGTGTTCGTTTTAATCTGAGGCTGTGATTTCATGTCAGTGTTTCTCAAAACAGATTTACACCTCCATGTTTGCACTGGCATCACCATCTTCCAGCCCAGGTGGGTGATCTAAAACATCCACCTTTCTTATGAGAAACATGCAACCCTGTGATTCTTCATCCTTCCATTCTGGCTTTCCTCCTCTTTAAATATCTGAGGATAACTGAATGATTACCTGATATTTGCAACTATTTGATGCTACATAGAAATGCTCCCATCTAGTTCACCACAGCATCTTTGATGAAAGCTGAATTGTTTTACTTCCTTCCCTGTTTCAGTGCTACTTCTTCACGGTAGAGTTTGGCTTGTGCAAGCAAGAGGGACAGCTACGAGTTTATGGGGCTGGCTTGCTCTCTTCGATTAGTGAACTCAAGGTAAGAATGGCTACTGCTTGTTTGCCTCTTTTCTTTGTACCTCATTATTATTGCCACTGTTTTCCCCTGCTTTTTATGAAGTATACTTTCTTGATGTTACAGTCCAGGTAAATATTTTCAGATTAAAACTTTGTTGGTTTAACCAGATTCTGAAAATATTGCTCTCGTTTATACTCAAGCCTAGTCTCTGTGGAGTCCCTTTTCTCACCCAGACGGGCAGAATATGACTGTTCAGAATAATTCAGTTTGTTAGGCTTTAATCACTATTCATCTGCAGATAAAAATTTTGACATGTGATGCATTAAAATCATCTCAAATTATCCTTTTTATTCATTTTATTACGTCATCTTCCTCCTGGTTTCTATGGATGGTGATGGTCCTCTGACCCATGATAACATGTTACCAGCACTCACTCTCTGACAGTGCCAAAGTCAAGCCTTTTGATCCAAAGGTCACCTGCAAGCAAGAATGTCTCATTACAACTTTCCAGGATGTTTACTTTGTTTCTGAAAGTTTTGAAGAAGCAAAGGAAAAGATGAGGTACAGATTCCGTCCCCCTCCCCCCCACCACCCCCTTTTTTGTATAAAAGCAGGTTTGGTTTTATATATCTCTCTTGTAACAGCACCAAACCCTTTTAGCCTTATCACAGTTTTGTAACTATTTTTTCACAGTATTGGAATTTTGGTTAGAATTTTCTTGGTCTTTCAAGTATTGGGTGGGAGATATATAACAATTAGGACTATTTTTAAGTAGTTTAGAAAAGTGGGTATTGATACTGGCTGCATACGGAGAATGCATTTGTGGCTTATGTCTTGTTCATAACATCCTCTTTTGGCTATAACACACTCTTTTTTTCTTTCTTTTCACCTCAATAGAGAGTTTGCAAAAACCATCAAGCGCCCCTTTGGGGTGAAGTACAACCCCTACACTCAGAGTGTGCAGATCCTGAAAGACACGAAAAGCATCGCCAGTGTGGTGAACGAGCTGCGCCATGAGCTGGACATTGTCAGCGATGCCCTCAGCAAGATGGGCAAGCAGCTGGAAGTTTAACACCCTGTCAGCACTGTGGTGCAAGCCAATTCTTCCCTTTCCCGCACTGGTTTCTTTCTAGGCGTATAATGTGTTGCATGCAAAACTCACTCCTTTACAAACGGAGGAGTGAATGGCCCATAAGAACATAACAATTTTATCTTGTTATTCTCCATAAATTTCCTCACAAAAATGCATTCCTCCATCCCCCTTAGGTAAAAACAGTCCAGAGTTGCCTTTTAGAACTTGTAGGGGAGTAGAGAAATTGTTAGACTGGAGAAAAAGTGTGGTTTGTGGATCAGGGCTGGGATCAGATGCTGCAGGAGGTGGCTTATGAGGCAAAAATGGAGTAATTCAACCTAGGGAGAATTCAATTTCTGACTCCAGCAGTCTATGCTACTGATTGCATAGTGCTGAAGACCTGGCAGCATAGAAGCTGTGCTAATTCAGTGTTTCTAAGTCTGTGTTAATAAGTTTGAAACTTGAATGATTACAATGCAGGCATCAGGACACTAATAGCTGGAGGTTCAACATAGTAAAAGGGAGGGGTCAAATCTTGCTTTCAAAGGGTTTATTTTTCCCACAGTGTTGCAAATGTCCTGTTCAGCATGCTTCTAGTATAAGGCAGAGATACAGCTGTTGCATGACATCCTAATTATGTTTATTTTAAGTGTTTTGCTACTGGCTAGGAGTCAGGATTTTTGTTGCTGTCCTTGATATTACACCTGAGGGAAGACCTTTCCTTACAGAGATACCATTTGCCTTTTTCCTGATTG
Organism: Chamaea fasciata; assembly: GCF_029207755.1. NCBI lineage: Eukaryota > Metazoa > Chordata > Aves > Passeriformes > Sylviidae > Chamaea > Chamaea fasciata. The sequence continues at coordinate 14,273,421 of NW_027094092.1, read as the reverse complement.
AATTAATTTAACAAAAAATACAGCAACCCATCAAACATTGACTTAGCATAAAGCCTAAAACCATTTCCAAACTGCAACTTCATATTCAAAATAGCTTAATTTGCTCTAAAATAACATCAAAATTTAAAATAACACCCAAAGCTCACAGACCACTGTGCTTTATGTAAAAATAAATATCCTGTTGATTGCTCAGTTGCTTTTTTGACCTGCACAAGCTGCACAAACATACATTCAGTTTCTTCTTTACATGACCTGAACACCTTCATTCTCTATCAATCAAACTATAAGTGAAACTGAAAGGCCCAAGCATTTCATAGGAATTCTGTGGCTATGAAGATAACAAACTACCTTGTAGTGTAAAGTATACCTGATTCCAAAGAGCACTTTGGAAATGTTGGGAAGCAGTGTCCTGCTGAATTGTCTGCATTGAACAGTAGCAAACTTGCCTGTGTTGAGGGTCCCACAGTTCCAAGTACCCTGCAGAGCTGTGAAAAGTTTCTGCTGCTTCTGGCCTGGCCTGGCCATGTGTACAGGATATGAGACATTCAAATGGGGGATCTGTGATGTGCAGGGTGTATTTAGTAGCACCTTATGCACTGTTTCTTTCATTCATTTCATTTCTTATCAGGAAATCCAGAAAGCATGCTGGAAGTATGGTGTGAAATCTTAAATACATCAGAGATGCTGGAACTTGAAAGGACTTTCATAAAACCTCTGTGCTTCAAAATTAGCTCGAGTTTCATATGCTTTCTAGTAGGACACCTCTGCTCCATAAGCAATTGCCAGGCCAACCTTTCCAAGAATACTCACTGTTTAAATCAAGACTAGATCGTTTCTTCTGTGGCTATTAACCCACTATAACTTTGTTTTAAAGAGCATTTCAGATGTAGAATTATGGTCTACAACATTCATGGCTTACGTTATACTTCATTTAAAAATAGATTTTAGGAACTTTGGCTTTCTAAAGAAGAAACCTTCTAAGTGAGTAAGGGAGGATCTATTTTGTCTGCTTCTGTGATAACAGTTACTATTCAGCTATAGTTTTAACAACATTGGATTTATGATGATGTTGAAATATACATAGGTCTGTGTTACTTCAAGCCTTGTCTGAACTATGTACACATTTCAAGAAGAAGTACTTAAACTTGTTAAATTAGCACCCATTTTCAAGTACTTTGTAAAAACAGCAGTTGTATCTTTATTTGCATTTGTGTAGCAGATGAAAAAGTAAACTGCTAGAAGTAATACCGAGAAGATGCACTTCCACTGCACTAACAACGTGTATGTTTGGCTTCACCCATCCAAACCTTCTGCAAAACGGTGATAATTTCAGTACTTTAAACCATTGTGGAAGCTTAAATGTCAACGAAATAAAGGAGTTGCTGGTAATTATCAGAATCTCCAAAGCCCTTTACTTTGGCACCGTAGCAATAAACACGAGAGGAAAGCTCGTGTCTTTACAAACAATTTGATGGGTGAAGGTGTGGGTGTTGACATCTCTGAAATGGGCCCCAGTGTCCCCACTGACTTCGGGCAGCGGCTTTGCTGCAGAGCCCAGACAGCTCGGCTCCTGCCACACACACGGGTCTGCACAGCCCGAGGTTCTGAGCTTTGGGGTAAAACGCTAAATTCAAGGTGGGGAATGTGCGGTAAGCGGTCCCTTCCTGGTACCTCGGCCAGTGGGGAAAGGAAGAGGGCAACGTGCGGCCGGGAATTAGGATAAAAGGGGGCTGCCCCCTCTGAAACCCTGAGAGAGAAAACCTTACACGCGTGTGGCCCGGTGAGCGCTCCCTTTATTCGGATAAAGTTGCAGGACTCCTCTGCCTCCTTTTGTGGACATAAACCTCTGACGTTTCCCGGCAAACACGAACGCCGGCTCGGGGTTCGCAGTTCAGGCGCTGCCCGCCCGTGATCCCGCCCCGTGCCCGCCCCTTCCTGCCCGGCCCGCGGGCGGCGGGAAGCGCCGGGAGCCGCCGGCCCCGTCCCATGGAGCCGCAGCTGTTCGCCTGGGTGAGTGGGCCCTCGGCACGGCCCGGGGGCCGGCATCTCCTGCTGCCCGGGAGGCGGGAGGGTGGCGGGAGGGTGGCGGGGCCGCTGCTCGCCCGCCCGGGATGCCGCGGCGCTCTGGCCGCCGGCCCGGGGCAGCGGGGCCGCGGTGTCCCCGCCCCGCGGGGAAGCGGCGCCGCGGTCTCACCTGGCGGGCGCAGCAGGTCCGAGAGCCGTGTCAGGGGCTTCCCTCACGCTGCTCAGCCCCCTTTGCTGCGCGGGGCCGCGGTTGGTGCGGGCAGGGCGGCTGGAGCGGCGCTGGCGCTGGGATACCCGCGTGTGGCTCTCATCAGCCCCTCGGGTCCTCCCGCCCCTCGTCGCGGCTTGCCTGGGTTTGAAGGCTTCGGAACTCATTGCGATTTAGAGGCTAAAACGGGAGGTTGTGGCACGTCTTTTCAAGAGAATTGCGCCTGTACCACGCCGTAAAGTGCGGATCCCCAGTAGCGGCTGTGAGACAGCAGCTCGATGTGTCTGTGCAGCTCCACTCCCGACGTCTCGCCCACCTGTGGGCTCCGGGCCGAGCGGCCCGGGGCTTCTGGCCGGAGTGGCGGTGTTTCCGTAGGTACAAAATGTTTATTCTGTAGGTACAAAGCGTTTATTGCGGAATGCGGCCTTTTAGCGTTCACCGGGTGCTGCGTTTTTCGGGGGAGGCGGAGGGCAAAGTGAGAGCAGATGGGTGCACAGGTGAGGTGGGGAAAGTATTTCCTGGGGATCACCAGCTGGCTGTGGAGTGTTGCTGTTACTGCCCCGTGGGATGGGGAAGGTTATGGTATCCTCTTCTTGTGAATGAAGGTTCAACTGTTGGACGTAGAGCTGAAATTAACCAAGAAATTCCCTGACTTGTTACCATGTTGGCAGTTGCTGCTTTCCGTGGTGTGTTTACTAGCTATAGTTTTGTACCTATAAATTTATACTGCCTATAATTGGTGTGTTTTCATTTGGACCTCTTTAATTTAAAAGACTTCGTTAACGAGGTGTAAATGTTTCTGATTTATTTGTTTAGATCCCAGAACAAGGTAACATGTCTTTCTGCTTTCATTTTGGAGGTAGCCTGCCAGAAAGCAGTGGCATGAATAAGACCTTAGTGATGAGTGGGACTCATTGGCATTAAAATTAAACGTGTGGTAATCGTCTTGATAGAAAGGTTTTCCTCCTTGTTAACTGTGAGTCTGCAGTTAAAGTTTTAACAAGTTGTATTCCAGTATGCTTTTTGAAATACTGTCACAGACACCCCTAAGGACAGCAAAGTTAGGACAGTCCTGGTCTAAAATCCTGGGAATCCTATGTGACATATCAGGGGATTTTTAGGAGCGGGTTAACGCATGGCATACCCCAAATATGCTTGTTTGTCCTTGGGAGCATATGTGTGCTTCTTTTGTTGACTTTCAAAACAATGTGTTATTTTTCTGTGTGCCTTTTGAAGGGTGCAAACAGCTATGGACAACTTGGTCTTGGTCATAAAGAGGATGTGCTGGTTCCTCAGGCCCTGAAAGATGTTTCCTGCAAATGTCAAGACATTGTAGGCATTGCTGGAGGAGGGGGACATTCTGCTGTTATCACTGGTAAAAACACGGCTCTTGCACGGGGCGTTTGGTTTTTAATCACTTTTTTTTGTGTGTGTTTCCCTGTTGGTTCAGTGCTGCCACCTCTCTGTGGCTGCTGTTTCTGAGCAAGTACAATCCTTAGTTGCAAACCAGTTAACTCAGTATTTGGGGAAATTGGGGAAATTCCTGTTGCTCATATATTGTCTGGTTACTTCGTGGCTTTGTGAGGACTTTTTCTTCAGCTGTTTCATAGAAAGAAGCCAGATTTTCTGTATTGAGGATGCAGGGGTGGGAAGGAGGAATGGGAATGTTATGCGGTCTTAAGAAGTGTTAAGGTCGGAGCAGAAGATGACATCTGGCCCTTGAAAGGTTGTGCTGTATGCCACAGCTAATTATGGTAAAGAAGGAATATAGACAGATGTGAACATGATAAAAAAAGCATCTTTGTGTGAGAGGTGCCTGTCTCACCGTATAGATTGTCTCCCGTGACAGATCCAGCTCTCCACAGCGGTAGTTATTCAGAGGTATTTCTAATGCATCAGAAACAACACTTTCTTTGAATTTTTACTTGATTGCAGTGCCTAAGGTTACACGTAATCACTGTCCTTGTTTGTCACAGGACCTCACAGATGTAAGTTTCTCTTTTTAATCTGTGAAGTGGAACACTATGTATTTATTTATTTGTTTATTTTCTTCCAGGTGCAGGACAACTCTTTGTATGTGGCCACAACAAAGATGGGCAGTTGGGATTGAATCACACAGAGGATGTGCTGCGTTTTGCTTTGTGCACTGCCCTGTCTGGCTTTTGTGTTAAACAAGTTGCATGTGGCTGGGATTTTACAATCATATTAGTAGGTAAATCTTTCTCTCTAAGACCTGAAGAAATACCCTGATGTAGAGAACATACTGAAAGTTCCACAGCGCTATTGCTTGTGTGATGTGAGGGACCTGGACAAGTTTGAGCAGAGGCTTGGGAACCTCAGGAAATTCGACAAAGCCAAGTACTGGTGCTACACCTGAGTCAGGACAAGCGCTGGTACCAGCACTGGCTGGGGATGAACAGATCAGAGCAGCCCTGCCCAGAGGGACTTGGGGGTGCTGTGGGTGAAGCTGGACATGACCCAGCCATGGCACTCACAGCCCAGAGAGCCAAATGTGCCCTGGGCTGCATCCAGAGACTTGTGGGCATCAGGGCAGGGAGGGAATTCTGCCCCTGTGCTCTGCCCTGCTCTGGTGAGACCCACCTACTGCACCCAGCTCTGGGGTCACAGCACAGGAAGGACATGGAGCTGTTGGGGTGAGTCCAGAGGAGGCCACTAAGGCGATCAGAGGGATGGAGCACCTCTTTGAGGAAGGGCTGAGAAAGCTGGGGCTGTTCAGCTTGGAGAACGTCCTAACCCTGGACAAATTCTCTTAACCTTACATGGAATTTGGTTTAGCGATGAATTCAGGTTTTAGCCATTCTCTGAAACATGGCATATTTGAAAGATGGCTTTCACTTTATAGCAAATGCTGCTGATAATGACATTCAAAAATTCTCTAAGAGTAATGGATTCAGAACTTGTTTGCAGCTCATTATCAAGTACCCAGTCATGACATCCATAATCAATCTTAGTAGTACCTTACTTGAGTAGTCCCATCCACATGAGAAATCACTCTGACATCAGTGGAGCAGAGTGAATAGTAAGGTACCACCTACTTTGATTAAAAATGGCATAACTGAGGCCATGGTTTTCTGTATTTTGCACATCAGACATAGATTTAGCAAGGGAACAACCACCTCTGTAATTATACTGCCTTGTATTGTATGGTGCATTGTGGTCACAAGGCAGCACAGCCCCATCATAAACTAAAGGCTGCACCTGCCCTGGACATCTGTGATAGGAGTGACATTATAGCAACCTTTCAGAACCTTAAAGGAGCCGCAGAAAAGCTGCAGGGGAACTTTTTACAAGGGCTTGTAGTGATAGGACAAAGGGAGAAGCCTTTAAACTGAAAAAGGACAGGTTTAGATTAGTTATTAGGAAGACTCTCTTTACTGTGAGGGTGGTGAGGCACTGGCACAGGTTGCCTGAGAAGCTGTGGATGTCCCATCCTTGGCAGTGTTCAAGGCCAGGCTGGATGGGGCTCTGAGCAACCTGGGGTAGTGGAAGGTGTCCCTGCCCATGGCAAGGGGGTTTGAACTGGATGATCTTTAGATCCCTTCCAACCCGAACTGTTCTATGATTCTATGTGCTGGCACTCACAGGTTTTAAGCTACTTGCCTTGCAAGCTAAATCACTGTCTGTTCCTTGTGTCCCAGTGAACTTGAGACCTTTCCTGGACATGGTGTGTAAGACCAGGAGCCCTTGGCCTCAGGGGCTTTGTAATGGGGCATGTTAGGTCATTTCTTGAGCTACTTGGCTGTGTTATTGTGCTTGTTATAATGTTACAGTGCTATTGCTCATGGGTTTACTGATCCTGCTCTAACACTTCATTTTTTGCAGGATCTGGCCTAGTGCTGTCCTGTGGGTCAAACTCTTTTGGACAACTGGGACTTCCTCAGATTTCAGGACCGTGCTTGATTCCACAAAAGATTGAGGTAAAGATTTAGAAGGTGGTGTGCTTTATATTGCTTCCAGCAGCTTACAGAGGTCATCTGACCTCAATGGGCTTTAAGCCATACTCTTTAACTTATATTTATAGTGTCTATCTGCTACAGATAAGCTTACAATGTAAGGCCCAAAGGTGAATTGAAAGGCTAAGGCTGCTTTTCTTGCTGTATTAAGAAGTTTCCCACTTCTAACAGAAAGTTGACTCTTTCTCTTCTCAGACAAGATATTATTTAGCATTATGGCTCATGCCAGGTATTCCTTTGTTTCTTTTTTAATGTAGGAGAAGGAGGGCAGCTGGTCCCATAAGTGACCTCTAGTGAGTAGGAGTTAGTTCACTTGTTGTTTCTGTGCCCTTGATGTTTCCCAAGAGCATCCACTGCAGTGTGTGATGCCTTAAAATTTGGTAGTATTGACAGTGCTGGTGTGAGTCTTTCTTGTCCCTCACCAAACAAACTGTTCATGCCAAATATTTGCTCTTTTGGTTGGTATCCCTTAAATTCTTGGGCTTGATACCACCTCTTTTAAATACACCTACTGCTTTTCCATCAAGGATAGATATCCAGAGGGTTTGCCAAACCCTGCAAGAGCAAGACAGGATGGGATGGGAGGTAACAGAAGAGGGAAACTTCCACCTGATTCCTGAGATCTGTTGCTGTGGAGGGAAGCCTTCAAGTTTTTCTCCATTGGAAAACAAAATTCCATCGGTAATTTGGCAAGACTGAACAGCTTAATGCAACATAGTACTACCTATCACCAGTATTTACTGTGGAGGATTTGGTGTAATTCTTGAGGAACACTGAGTTAAAATTAGGAAATAAACATATTTGTATCACCAATGTTTCTTCTTTCATGTAAATATTTTGACTGTGCTTTTTTTTTGTTTATTGCCACAATCCTGTGCATCCAGTTGCTTTACTGATTTATTTTTTTATTTCTTGAAGATGTTCCCACTAACTTTTATTGGTCAAAATTTACTTACTTTGTGATACAAAATGTTGATATGCATTGCGACATGCAGGCTGGAATTGTGAGCGCTATTTTCGTAGTGTTTCACTTTTTTTGCTCTGTTTTGTTTTTAGAGGCACTAAGTGCAAAAAGCAACTGAATTATAATTTTATTTTATTTGCTTAGTCTCTCAAAGAGAAGGTGATGAATGTTGCTGCTGGACTGAGACATGCCCTTGCTGCTACAGGTAAGTATGTCATAATTTTACTATCTTTTCAGTAACAAATGAAATGAGATTTTAATGGCTTGGAGGAGGAGAGGGTGGAAAAGAGAATGAAATTTATTTAGTCTACTATTTATTTTAAATATCACAGGGAAAATACACCTTAAAGTCATGGGCTGTAAGGTTTTGGGATGAAGTAACAAGAATAGTAAACATTCTAGAACCATCTTCCTGGAAAATCATGGGGAAAAACTTTTTCCAAGAATTCAGAGTGATGGTTTATTAACAAGTTAATCTTCTGATGGATGGAAAACATACTGATTTCCTTCTTCTTATTCTGAAACAAAACATAAAAGTAGTTTTTTTCAGGAAAGAGGGCTTCTGATCAATCAAAGTATCTTAGGATTTGAACTCATGATATTATGTGAAGTAATTTAAGTTTGTATAAGATGCTTCAAAATGGAACTGCACATAAATAGTGGCTTTTAAAACGTTGTAATTGAAATTGACACCTGGTAAATCACAAGAATGAAATGAAATAATTTTCCTGCTTTTACTAGAGACTCTGAATTTGTTCACGGTGTAACAGTAGAAATCAAACCCTTCCTTTTGGTGTGGTTGTGTTAAAACTGAGGAAAAACAAACTACCTGCTCTTATATTTGGTTCAGTTTTGTGTGAGCTTCAGTATGGATTCCAGGTAGTGGAGCTGAAGGTGCACAGGAGATGCTTGGAAGAATAGTGAGGTCTCTGATGCTTGTATGAATAGTGGGAACTGTGATTCCCTGTGCTGCACTGCACTAAAAAATTGGCATCAAAAGAGGGAAAGGGAAGAGAAAGTACAAGAACTTGGTATCAATTCCTGAGGTACTGCAACCAGGGGATTTCTTTTACTGAGTCTCCAATAGCTTCCCACCTTCTGGGTTTTTTTACCTGTATACTGAGACTACAGCTGTTTGTTGCGTGTTGACTTCACCAGGGTTATCTGAATGTTTTTTGGCATAAAGGTCATTTATAGCGTAATTTGAATAGGTGAAAATGACTTGAATTTGATATGACACGTTAATGACTGTTCATTAACACGTGAAATGATTTTTGTTGGTGGTTGATGTGTTTTAATCTCTTTTATTTGTGTTTTCTCTGAAAAGACAGTGGCTTGGTGCTGCAGTGGGGAACTGGGATGGCATCTCGGGCAAAGCGTGCAAGCCAGGGAAGAGCCCTCCCTCTGTTCTTGACAGCAAAGGAACCCTGTGAAGTGGCAGGTAATCTTGGAATCTGCTTCCTTTGTGTGAGTGGATAGAGCAGAAATATAATTTGGAGTGGTATGTATCTTCCTTTTTATAATGCCACGTGGTATTGTAAACATGTAGTGGAGTACCTGAAGGACAAGAATGGACATAGAAAATCATGATCTGTGGGGAAAATGGGAGTCCTGGGGCCCAAAGGCAGAGCCTTTTCTTATGAAAGTCATCACCATCCTGTTACACTTGTATGCATGTTTGTGTGTGCATTGATACCTGCTGCAGGAATTTTATGTGGCTACATTTTTTCTAGGCCTGGAAGATATAAAGGTGAAGACAGTTGCTGCAGGCTCCTATCATTCGGTGTCCCTCACAGGTACAGAGGTGGAAGTCCTCATCTCACCCTTCAAACGTTTCTCTGCTTTTGAAATGTCGTCAGCTTTGGTAAAATTGGTGAAATTTGACCTGGCCTAGTTAGTGCTGGTAATTTTTTTGTAATAGTTTTGCACCCTGAGAACTTTGATTTTGTTTTAAGAGCTGGATTCATGTTTCGAGTTCTCTGAATTTTGTGTGTTTTTCTTGGGATCAGGTGTGACCTTAGCCCTTATGTAATTCAGCGTCTGGGCTCTTGATGGCTAGAAACTGTGAAAGGATTTTTAAGTCTCTGGAGCTGCAGCAGGATGCCCTCTTGGGTAATTGGTTACTGCAGGACGCAGTGCAACCCTTTGCCCATGGAGAAGGGGTGTGCTGGGTGGTTTTCCCAGGAAAGGCAGCAGAAGCAGGGTAGCCACAGCAGTGTGAGCTAATGCCTCTGTGTGGGGCATGCAGGAGCGTGAGAAGCCCTGGAGCTGTCTGAGGTGCCTCAGGCTCCACTGTGACAGTGTGCTGATCTGTGGTGTAAGAGCACAAAGCTTATTTGAAGAGTAGGAAGTTGCTTTAATTGCTTAGGCACTTCCATAATATCTGCCATTTCTTTGATCCTTAGGCAGTGCTCCCATGCTGGAGTACTGAGTATCCCGTATTGAAAGTCTAATAAAGATTTCTTTTTATTTTGACAGATTGGGAGAAGGGGAAACAGAATAGCTTTCATGCTGTAATCTTACAGTTTTGAAGTGTGTAAAATATATTGAACCTTATGAAGACAAGTCTTTGCCAAACTTCACAGGAACAAGTTCTTAGCAAATCTGCAGCCATCTGGTGCCTCTGTCATCATTAAAGGAGGACTGGAGTATTTGCTTATGCAGATCTATAGAGATTTAGTTGTACGGGGAGATGTTCCAAGATGTAAATTGTATTGAATTCAGAGATGCAAAGTGTATGCAAGATTAGTGAAGACAAACTGTAAGAACAAATAAAATCTACTTTAGATAATTGGTACTCTCTATTTAGACACTGAGCAGATTATTCTTTCATGCTTTTGCTTTTTATATAAGAGAGCGGTCTATTTGGCAGCAGGGGGACCAAAATTGACAAAGTAAGTGCCAAAGACTTTTACAATGTGATGCTGTTGCTGCCCTTCATCCTGCAAGATAGTTATTACTTAAAACATTTTGCATTTTGAAGATGCTTGATATGATAAAGATACTACTGCAGGGTGTAATATTTAAATGGGTCTTTTTTTTCTAGGAATGCCTTGCACTGTAGTGCAGTTTTCTCTGCCTCTGTTCCATGAGTCACCTGCTGATGGGAAATCAAATGCCTGCAGCCAGGCAGGTTTGGGACACAGCTGTTGGTGTGGGTTGTTATAAACATGAATGAGGGCTCTTGGAAAAAAGAATGGTAGAGTCTACTGGTATCCAAACTGGCCTGAACCCTCCGGGGTGAGAATATGCTGCTAAGTCTCAGTGTCTTAAGTTTTTGTTCAAACCTACTCAAGAAATGAGATGAGGGTTGAGCATGTGACTTTTCCCAGGATGAAGCAAACACACTTTCTGTAAAAGGAGGTGACAGAGGCAGTGCATGTTAATGTGGAACATGAATGGCCACAGTGGTTTTCTTTGTTGTGTTTCTGTCACCTTTTTTTTTTTTTCTTTCTCCATAAGGTGTGTGTACTTCATGCTGGGAAGGATTTTATCCATTTTAGTGGAGAATTCAAATATTTGAATGAAACAATTGCTTGACTGTTTTTCCTTTTCATTTCAGTTGTGTTGTTTTAAAAAGGAATATGGGAAGTCCTGCACATGACTGTCAGTACTGGCTTCTCCCCCTACTCCCATTCCTTGCCTATTTTTCACCAGCATTAGTATAGTGGCATTCTGCTGGATTACTTTTTCTGTTGCTGTTACCAGACTGAGATTATGAAACATACTGTAGCCTAAGTTCTGCTTTATTTTTTTCTTTTTCCTCTGCAAGATTTTCTTCTGCCATGGTGGTTGTAATGAGTTCAGTGCTGACCTGAGACATCCTGATGCCTTAAGTGTTGTGGATGTGTGCTCTAAACAATTCCACATTGGAACTTACGTGGCTCCCAGTCTTTCTGGGCCCACAATAATGTACAGGATCATGTGTGCAAGATTTATTTCTTACACTTCCAATTTGTGCAGGCTGGCAAAAACTTCAGGGAGGCCTGACAGCTTAAGTATTTTTTTGTGGATTTTTTTTTTCCTTTTTTACTGTGGAGGTCTAGGACCTGGGAGGAATGATTTTGTCCTGAAAAGATGGGAACTAATGATATGTCATGTCTGCAGAAGGACTCATCTGAGCAGTCAGTGTTGCTGCCCATTGGTTGTTAGGCTGTGGGCAACTCCAGCTTGCATTGATATGAAGTATTGTGGGTGTTTCTGTAAAAGGATTTATCCCTGTGGTTGGAATGCTGGAGTGTGCATTTGAAGAAATGCTTGTTCTAGAAAAGGGCTGGAGAAGACACGTGTTTACAGAAGTCTCTCAAGTGTTGTCTGGCATGATGATTTTTAAGTTTGCCTTGTGATGGGTGATGCCTGCTTTAGTAGTGTGTTCGTATCTGCATGTCCAATTCCTTCAGGAAGTGACTGTGCAAGGTGAATCAAGGAGCACTGGACTGTCCCTGCTTTGGGGGATTTACTGAATTTGCTCAAGCTGAAGGAGGCAGAATTGGTATGAGCAGAGCTGGGAGTCTAGCTCTTGTAGAGAGGCTGGGAGACTGTAAAGCAGAGCAGGAGCAGCCAGCCAGGCTTTGAATTATTTGCTGCAGTCCAGAAAGTTATTTACTGGATGTAATTAAAGCTTTGGAGTGGAAATAATAGCTGGCCTGCAAGGACAGGGTGGACAGAGAGCGACTGCTCAGTGAATGCCTCCGAGATGCTTTGATTTTCTTTTACCCTGGGAAACTGACTACTGTGGTTAGTTTTTTAATAAAAATTACTCTTTGCTCTAAGCATCTAGGCAGTTTGACCTGAAAGCTCTCACTGCTTCAGGGAGTCTGTGTAGCCCTCAGAAAATAGGCTGTGTTGTTAAGGCCTTTGCTAATATTTCTGATATCCCAGTTATAATGGTAAAGAACGGTAGGAAAAAGCATACAGTGAGAACACAAACTGAATGAAATATTCTTTCCTCAGCATCACTGAACTGAGACAGAACCTGAATCTGGTGGCATTAGATCTATATCCCTTTAAACAGATTTTATTTCTCTGTCTGTTGTAGATGAAGGACACCTGTATGTCTGGGGCAGCAACAAACACGGGCAGCTGGTGAGTAGAGACACATTTCTCACTGAGCCCAAGAAAATTGACACTCAGTGTTTCTCACATGAGAAAATCGGAGCAGTTTGGAGTGGCTGGACCCACCTGGTGGCACGGACAGGTAGGATGTTTAAAAAACAGTAACACATGACACCCAAACAGTAAACTGTGAGTTGTCTTTGTTACAGGCAAGCAGTGTTCTTTCTCACCAACAGTGGCTGCACACACAGTATTGCAGTTTCACCCAACTTCAGTTGTCTCTTGAAAAATGATGGGGACAGAAATCCTTTGGCTGCTCTTTTAGTAGGTCAATAAGGACAAAGAAAATAATATATTCAGAAGGAAATCAGTAAACTAAAATAAGATGGCTTATGTGTGTATCTGTGGTCAAACCCAGAAAATATTTGGAAAAGACAGGTAAAAAGAGGCATCATTGCACTTGAAGAGAGAGTGTTCCCTGAAGATGAAAACGAAAGCAGATTTCATGTGGAAGCTGTACTTTTCCTGGGAATCTTTGTGATGAGGACAGTGTTCTGAAGGCTGCCACGTGTGGAGGGCTGTAGGGTTAGATTCTTACCTAGGAGCAGATGAGAGGAAGGTTATGTAACAGTGATATTCATGTGTAACGGGATGGTTGATCTGGTGAAGCTCATCCGAGTGTGAAATGCCAAGGCAGGAGGGAAAGGTAGATGAGATGGAAAGGCAAGACAGGCATCTGAAGCTATTTTGTGGTGTTTGTGTTCTGTGCTTCTCCTGTTGCACAGTGTGTGGTGTCATAGGTAAGGCTAACAAGAGGGTGGAAGTCTTCCATAGAGGAAAAGGAACAGCCAGGGCTGTGATGTGTGACTGGAAAAACAAATTGGTTGTTTTCTGGTTCATAGCATGCATTGTTTGACATCAAAGTATGTGAGAGAAATGTGTAAAAAAACCTTCTTAGCTATTTGTAAGAAATGTCTGAACTCTGATTTTTAGAGGATGCTATACTGAAAATTTCAAAGCTGCAATCAATGCTGTGAGCTGCTTGGAAACCTTTCAGGTGGAGTAAAAGAATTTATCTCAAAATGAATTAAGTGCTTGATGTCATCCTCACTGAACAGAAATGGTAGAAAGAAGCCATTAGTCAGGATAACCAGATTTTTAAAGAGTGAGTCTTAACAACTTGGTTTTCCTTCCTTCACTATTTCTTAATAGAGCATACCCCCTAAATAAAATTTCCCCAGAGTTTTAGTAACTTCAGTGTTTCACTCACTTGATACTTATCTGTGGGTATTACAGACATGGAGTATTTCAGTAGGTGTTTTTATACAACAACAAAAAGTGTGTCAAGTGACTAGCAAGGATGTTTAGCTGGTGAATGTTTAAAAGAATTTAAATAAAAATAGGCTGACTTTCTACATCTGCATTAGAAAACTGGCCAGGTGATGCAGTGGCACAAGTTATTGCTGAAACTGTAAATTTTATGTATTTAGAATTTTAAATCGCTTGGAAGAGCAATGGACCTGAACCTAAATCATCTGGAATAAGAATTTGAATGGCCTTTGGCAGCCTCCAGACACCAATCAGGATCCCATGGGAATCTCAGGGGTTGTTCAACTGCTAGATGTAGTGTGAGCTGAAGCACTTAACTCTTTCTGGGAAATCATTTGCTGCATTAAACTTGCAGCTGAATAACTGAAAAATGCAGCCCACTTGAGAACTGTCCCCTGCATGCAGTTCTTCCCACCAGTATTTTTACCTCCTTCTAGCAAAGGAGGAAATTTTGCTTCAGTTTCCTGGTGCTGAAATCATAAACCAATGATCCCCAGATGTTATGGATCAGTAAAGTTTTTTTTTTTGAGCATGCAGCCCCCAATATATTTGAACTTGCTTATTTATAAATTACAGACGCATAATGCTGTAATATGCGATCTATAAAATAAGTACAATAGATATTTTACAAAGGAAGAGATAAAGATAAACACTACTTAAAATGTATTCCTTTATTAACTTAAATAATTAAAACCCTTAATAATTTATTTAAAAATTAAAATATTTATATGTAATTTTCATCCTGCCCTCCAGCGGATTGTCTTGTGAATCCACAAGGCTGCATGCACTTCACTTTAGAGATACTGATTCAAACATTTCCTGCTTGTTTTACTCTGGGGAGTTCCCCAATTAGTGGAAGGGAGGCAAAATAGAGTCATTCTTGGACACAGGAAAATGGAAGGAAGGGACACTGTAGTATGATGCTTCTCTGCTCATTGAGGAAGATAAAAACATACTTTGGAAAGACATTGCAGTGTACAAGGATTTTGCTGCATGAAAGAATGAGTAAGTTTTTTCTAATTAATAATCTCACCACAATGCAAAATTTAGTGGTCTAAAGTTTGTCACTGTATTTGAATTCTCATGTGGTGTTTTCCACAGAAGGTATTTGAATTTTAAGAGGCTGTTACAAATACTTAGAGTTCTGTTTGAATTTTTTTTTCCAGAACATTAATCCTGATAAGAGTAGTAATAATAAAAACTTGTTATTGCAGCTGTCTTGACAGTAACTGAAAACTCTTCTCATTGGAAAGACACAGGAAGGAACTGGGTGGATAAACACTCGACACACAATGCATAAATTCACAGATTCTGCCATTTCAAAATGGCATTTTGGTCTTTATCTGCCAGGTGAGCAGTGCTTGGCTGCAGAACTAATTGAAGAGTGAAGAGTAAATGAGAGAGTGATGTTGTTAAAAGCAGCCATCTGGAGGAATAGTTGCTAGTTTCATGGTTGCAGTGGTTTGACAGTTCTAAAGTGAGTCCAAGCAAGTTATCAAGTTTGTTATCAGAAAAAAGAAATACAGCATAAATATTTCTGTCTTTCCCTCTTATGTAAGCTGGCCTGTTTTAAGACTTGCTTTGTTTTTCCGTCATGCTGCTGGCAAAATTTTGTACTGTAACATAAAGCAAAATGCACAACTCATTTTAATTTCTTCCCCGTTCTCTCTTTACAAGGGATTTTAATTGCACCTGAAATCACTTTAATACCTGCATCTCTTTCGTATCCTGTGTTCTACCTCATTCAGCAGAGGTTTCCTGTCATTTCTTTTTACAGTTTGATCAACTCTTTTTTAATTTGCTGTTTATATCATGAAGCAGTTTGGATTCAAGAGATTAATTCCTGACAAATGAATTCCTTGACTTAAAGGTGTTAAGGAATGCTTTCATGAGATGTTGTGTTTTTCCTTTAACCTTAGGTGAAGGTTGATCCTTACCTTTACTCTAATCGTCATCAACTTCAATTCCTTATTCTTTTTATTATAGAGGTATCTTTTGGGGCTATTTCCACTGTAAAACAACTCACAGAGCCCTTCAAGAGAGACAAGTGCTGTCTTTTTCTGCCTTGATTACTGTTTCCTGCAGAGGAGGGAAGCACAGTTAGACTTGATGGTATCACCAGTACTGTTTCGAAGTAAGTTATATTATTCTGATAGTAGGGGTGGTCCTAGCTGATGATGGTTTGTCCAGAAAGGTGAAGGTTGAGAAGCCCTGGCTGTTATTTGATCAGGTCTCTGATGATGAGATATGAACTTGCTGGTGTCCTGGGTTTATTTTCTGTTTTCTGTGTGAATGCTTGTGTCAAGTGACTCTCAGGAATGCGTTTCATTGATGACAGGGCAGTGCTGTTGCTGCTCCATGTGAAGGACAGAACCAGGCGCATTCTTGTGGCCTTGGACTCCGAGTACAAGTGCTGTTCTCTTCAGACAACCACTCTGTGCAAGTTTTGCTTCCTATCCAGCACTCTGCTTAATGGCACAAGGAGCACCACTGCAGTATAGGTGATACTATATGTGAATAATGAGCAGCTGTCTTGCATTACTCTCCTTAACAATGTCAGCTTTAGTTTGTGATCCCTCTCAAGTTAATGCAAACACTTTGAGGGTAACTGCTGAAAGAGAGGTTATTGCTTAGGTCATTTAGAAGAGAGCTAAGCTGTGGCCTGTAATGTTGAAGATGTAAATTAGTCTGCTTTGGGGAATGATAGAACCAGTCTGACTTGGAGGCAGACCTAAATATAGCAAGAGAGGTATTTTAAAGACTTAGAGGTGAATCATCAACTTCCCTTCAAAACAAGATATTTTCTTTTTAACTGGGATGCCTAATAGCCTTCCTTAATCTAGCCTGGTTTATTATCTGTGTATTCTCCTGAATACATTCCCTAATCTATTTGTCACATAGTGTCACATGAAGTTATGCTTTGTTTGAGCTCAGATAAAGAATTCCAAGCTCTTTCACTCAGAAATTTACTTGAAAAATGCAGTTAAAATTATGTTTCTGCTGCCTGTGCAAAACTGCCTACAGCTAAAAAAGTCTCGGAAGAACAAAATCCCGTGACATAGTCTGAATAATATTCTGAATCCTCATTCCAAATGTGCATCTAAATTTGTGCATCTTTGAATGTCCCTTGATGTCATGTCATTTAGGCCACACAAAACCACTCTGAAGGGGTCTGACATGTTAGTGACCTACATGGTAAAATAGAAACCATCTCCTGGTTTTTTCTGAAGCAAATGACAGTGTGTCCCTCCAAGCACTGAGGGCAGAATGAGAGAATATTTCTAATGATCTTGTTTGAGTCATTAACCTTTAGCATTTCAGTCTTTCACAGAGGCTGTAGTTGCACTTCTCGGTGCCTTTTCTGATGGCAGTCACAAGGTAAAGCTATTGGGCTTTGTTGGCATGTTGTGCAGCTGCAGGGAGGTGAAGGGGAAGGACATGTCTGGCACCCGAGCAGCACAGCCTCAGCCCACTAGAGGTCCTTTCCAGTTTG
The DNA here is from genome assembly GCF_029207755.1 of Chamaea fasciata. Taxonomy (NCBI): domain Eukaryota; kingdom Metazoa; phylum Chordata; class Aves; order Passeriformes; family Sylviidae; genus Chamaea; species Chamaea fasciata. The sequence goes on along the minus strand of NW_027094092.1, from coordinate 14,256,373 downwards.
CTCTTGAATCCAGGCTCTGCAGCCTTCCTCTGGAAAGCAGACTTTGTCTACCTTGGATTTTTCAGCAGCTCCCTAGGACAGCAAATACTAATTTGTGTGTATGCATATATATCATCTATTTTTTTTTTTTAATGCTTGTCTCCTTTTAGACATGGCAGCCGAGAGTTTGAAACTGGAGCCCTACATGAGGTAGCTCTATTTCATTGGAAGGATGCTGGGGTTTGGGAGTACAGGTGAAATACTGAAAAATATCTTAATCAAAACCTCCAAATCAATGGGTACCCCTGAACCTCTTTGAAGCAGAGCATGGGTTCAAGAAATGAGTGTTCAGAAAAGAAGAGCCTTTGTCCACCTGCCTTGGGGGTCAATTTTGAAGCTTCAGGACCTATTTTTTTTGTGTGTGTGTATGTGTGTTATTACCTCTTTTACTAGTGGGAACAGTGTTGTGGACTTAAGTAATGTAACTGTCCCAATTTGACAGAATTTTCATCTTTAAAAGCATTCAGAAAAAAAATGTAGCTTTTAAATGTGGAACTGGTATAGATTTTGTTCAGGTCCTTAGTGGGTGAGATAAGGAATTCATTACTTTCTCTCACTTTCCTTTTTTTTTTTTTTTTTTTTTTTCCCTTTTGGTTTCTGTGGTTGGATTGTTGCAGTTTATGGCTACCCATCTATTTAGCAAATGTAATAAACAAGGTCAGATAAATTAATAAGTATGTGCTTGTGTGCAGGAAATCTGTAAATGTGGTGTTTGTTCTGTTTTCAGTATCCTCCAGCACCAGAGCAACTGTGCAAGAGGAGCTGTAGTTTTGTGGGCTGAGAAGGGCACCTTGTTGGCTCTGAGCTTATTCCTTAGGGGTTTATTTTTTCTTATTCTTTTTTTCTTAAAGCAAATTAAACTCTTGCAGTGGTAATGATCATTTAATTGCATTGAAAACACCATCCCATTTCACAACTATTGTGAAACCCGGGTACAAAGCTGATACAAATTTTTTTAAAGGAAGAATAGTTTGGCCATAACTGTCTTTCTAGTTCTTCTGACTTTTGCAGCTGGAACTGTTGGCACTATCTAAGCCGCTTGCTGTTCTGTTTGACTGTTTCTGTTTCGTTATGTGTCAAACCCTTTCTCCTGTATCATACTGAAATCATTCACATTGTACTTGTGTCTCTGTCAATGTACCTGTTTGAAGCTGAAAAGAAGCAAAAGTAAAGGCAAGAGAAAATTCGCGGTTTCTTAGCTTCTGTCATAAGCTGCCTCCAAGCTCCATATTCATAGGTATTAATAGAGAAAGATCCAAATGTGGAACTCACAAGACCACTGTTGTTCGGTTGCTGCTATGACAGACTGGGCCAGACACTACATAACTCACCTCCTTTTTTGCCTCTCAGCTTTAAATGCAGCTTGGTGGCTCCTACATGCTGTGGATCCCAGCAGCTGTCCACCGTGATGCTTCTCTATCAGGCCTGTTATCCGGCAAAAAGAGCATGGACTGGGACACTGGGTTGGGGCTTTCTTCCCTGCACCCTCTTCCAGTTGGGAGATCTGAGTGGGGGCAAAAACATTTACGATTTCCTTTTTGGTGTTACTATGTCATATGACAGAGTTTGCATGTAGTAAAAGGATGATGGGATTGATTGAAATTTTGGCAACTCAAAGCTCTTAGTGCAGAGAATTGATGTGAAGCACACAACAAACAGTGAGAATTTGCACTTCAGAATTTCTGCAGTTATGCAAAGTGGATATAACATGGTCTCAGACAAACAGTTGGAATCCTTAGTAAGGTAGAAGTGCTTTGCACTCACTTTGTATGGAGTAAGAAGCTGGCACCTGATAGTTAATTAATGTGCATGGTAACTAATGGCCAAGAACAAAGTGCTTGTTCTCTTGTATGTACTCTGCCCTCTTAATTTTATTGGTCTTTGAGAAGTGGCTACTGCATTTTCAAATAACTTCATTTAAAGCTATGCATTTACTAAGCTAAGCATTTCTAAGCTAAGCTTCTGAAAGCAGCTGTCTGTGTGTGCCCAACCTATGCATGTAAGTGCATTGATCTTATTTAACCTTAGGAGCATTTAAAGGCCATTAAATACTTGTTTTCATAATCTTTAACTGACATTTCCTGTGTAGTTATTAATTATTCAGGTTTAATGTTCACTAATGAGTCTTACTATTCAAACATAGGTGATGGGCTTTTTAAGAGCTTAGTGACAGTTGAGTACTTCTGAAAAACACTACTTTTCAGGAACTTTTTTTCTTAAGGACCTGGACACAAACAGGAAAAGTATCCACAAAAGCCTACCTAGGTTGTTCCTTTTGTGATTACCTTGAAGTAATTTTGAAATAAGTAATTTGATGTAGGGTACTGTAGGATACACGAGAGGCATCAACAGCTGTAAATTTTCAATAACAAGTCCGTAGTCTTGTAGAATGGCTCTGCCACTTGGGTAGTATGATGAGATCTGCCAAGTATTTCAGTTGTGAGGAACCACAGTTTTTGGTGTGGTAGTTGAAACTGAGGGTGAACTCCCCTTTTTTTTTGTAGTTCTTATTTGGACTTCATTGTCTCTCAGTGTAGCTACATATATTCTGTATGGATCCCAAACAGCTGAGATTGAGCTCTGCAAGTGAAGGGGAGTTACATTTTCTGTGTTGCTTTGGATACGCTTTAGGTTTTTGGGATGTTCTGCTGGATTTAAGAGCCTGGGTGGTTCAGGTCTGCTTTCTTCTCTATCCAGTGTTTTAGGGCCCACAGTATGTAATAATAAAACAATCACAATGGTTCATTTTTGGGGGACAAAGACCTGGATGAATAGAAGGTATTAGCATCTGATTCATGCGGGAGAGGAACCCTAGGATGGGTGGGATTTCCTTAAGTGACTCACTCTCCATTTTACTCGGTGTCTAATGAAAAGAAAAAAATCTAAAAAACACTGCGTAGTCAAAGATCTATTCAGGGATAGTGCTTTATGTCAGCTTTGCTAAGATCTTTTTACTGTGAATACAGGAATTCTTACTTTTCTAGAATTTTAAAAAACTTACCTTTACAAAGCTGCCCAAAATATACATACAGAAACTCCTTTAGGAGAATATTTTCCTGCTTGTCCTTTTCACCCCAAAATAGAAAGCAAGCTGAAAATCAGTTTGGCATTTCTTATCTTGAATTTTGGATCTTGCAGCTGATGGATATTTTGTAGGAATTTTCCTGTACACACATTTCAAGCTTGTGCCGGCTAATGACACAGCTGCCTGGAGCTGATGCTGTTCATCGAGGAGAAAATGGACACTAAAACATCCAGAAGTTAAGGTCAGGCTGTGGGGACAATAAAAGGGTGGCAGTGTGGATTACTAGATGTTCATCTGGGTTGAATAATCATCCTGACAAGTCACGCAGTACAAAGGAGGGTGTTAAATCCTGTCTTTTCTCCTCTTGCTTGTTCACTTTGCCAGAGATAAACAGAACACACAGCACCACAAAAACCCAGAAATACTGTGGCCATGCACACAGGTAGAAGCTGATAGTTAAAATACAACAAACTTCTGCTGTGTGTGATTTGAAAATCTGGGTAGTTATTTAAAAATTCCTCTAGTTCATCAGAGCAGTGTTCAAACAAAGTTCATGAAAACCTGTTTAAGCACAAGAGAAAACTCCCGGTTTCTTTAGAAGCTGCCTTATCTCATTGTATTGTGTGAAGCATGAATAGGAGGGTACTGCTTCTTTTGATTAGTATCCATTGTAACATCAGAGAAAAGGTATTGAAAAAACAGGAGCTTTCTGTTCTTCCGTGGTGTCCCCTCCTTACTCCTAATGAGAAAACCTCCCTTATTTCTCTTCTCTCTCACTTTAAAACCTAAGCCCCTCTTAGTAACAGGCTGCATAGCACATCAATACTTATATTACAACCCTGTTCGTATACACACTTAGGTAAACCTGAAACATAGATGTGCTGGCACTGCAAGCAGATACAGGTGTTATAGCTATCTAGAGGTAGTTCTGGACAGCTGTTGCTTCACTGGGTAAGCATCAGAAGTAAATCTCACTAGCATAATTTCCTTCTTGGCTGGGAATTTCAGATTCTTTTACAGGATGGACTTACATTGCATTCATTAGTAATATTTCTATAATGTTCCTAAATTTTTAGACATGCCCCATGCTCTGTGCTTGTAGTTCTGAAGTGCAGAAAACACCTCACAATGTTAAGAGAAGTCAGGAGTCAGAGGGAACTCTGCTAGCTGGATAGCATTCCCTTGTAAAAGATGGAGGGTTTTTTCAGGGCGTAAGTGGCATTTGGATGCTTTCACCATTATGCAACCATTTACACCTTTGTCCACTCTCTTCCTGCAGTCTCCTTGGTGTTAAGCATCGTGCCATACCCAAGTGGAATCTTGTGTTGTGCTTTTATTTCTTCCTCCACCCCCTTGCCCAACTCTTAAACTTTCTTGTGGGTGGAGGGAGAAATTGGGATATTCCAGAGAGAATACATCACCTTATTGCTCATTATTCATCTCTTGACTTCAAAGGGTATGAATTTTCCTTCCCATCCTCTTTTAGACTGTTTTGTTCCTCCTGTCAGCGGGAACGCTGCTCATTATTTCAGGTGCACAGCCCACTCTGTCTTAGTCAATTGTAGTTGCTCTTATAATGATATTCTGACTCTGAACAAGGCGGGTGATCTCCTGGGAGGCTCTGGAGGTGCCATTGTTGGGTTTGTGGTACTGTTCTCTTCTTTGTATTTTATTTCACTCCATTGGATGTAGAACTCGGCTGTTTCTGGAGTGACTGAAGAAGCTCAAGCTTACACTTAGCAAATCCAAGGACCGCTCCTCTAACACTTTATTTCTGTAATGCTTTCTATTTCTTTGTAGACATTGTGACATGAAGCTCGTTATCTAGTGAAATCTCTTGTGCAACTGGTCTCTGATTATTGGGAATGCATCTTGTGGACAACAGTGAAAAAGCTCAGTTCTCCTTCAATCTACCATTCCAGAGCATTTCTTTTGCTTTTTCTGTGTCTGCCTTTCCACAGCACACCCTTGAGTCTTTTGACAAGGTAAATATTAGCATTGGGAACTTAATTACCTTCCCTTTGTTTATCTCTTGTAGACATATGCCTGTTCCTTCTGAGGCTCAGGTGGCGATGAGATATTTAGAGTAGCAGGATCTTGCGTTCTCCAAATTAGGCAGATTCACAAATGTTTGCAACATTGCAGCTGGAGGGAATGCTTTTCATAAAACAATCTAGAAAACATGCCTATGTTGTAATTTGTAATCTCTGTGTAAGAATTTCTGTAGCACCATACTGTGTTAAGTCTAATGGACTAAAAACAGGACCTGGACCTTGCCCCAAAGGGCATGAACATCTAAGCAGCCCTTTTACAGACGAAAAATTAGGAAACGAAACACAAGAAATTGGAAACCAGTAAAAGCACATGCAGCATATTATGATAGTTCAAGGGTGTTGTTTTTCCAAAATGGTGTCCAAAAAGAACGGCATGTTTCTTCAGTTTTCTGGGGAGTGTTAGAGGGAGAGATGCTCAGCTGCAGAAGGAAGGAAATTCCAGGTTAGAGAGGCCTGTATGGAAGAAAGCATATAACAGTGCAGAAGGGCATGGAGATATAAATATAGAATGTCAGTAAAAGTGTGTGACTCATACTGCTGTAGTAGCATAGTGCAGAATTTATTTGCAGAAGTACTGAACAAAAACCCTATGGTATACTATGATGCATTTGCAGATAGTTTTCCATAGCTGGTTAATGTTTTATGCATCTTGCTTTTTTGGAGACATCACCGAATTGTGCTTTGATTTTTTTTTTTGTTTTTTTTTTGTTTTGTTTCTGCTTTTGTTAGGACTTTGTTTTTAGTTGAAGAGTTAAGTCCTCTATTGAACCTTGAATGCAGCAGTTCTTCTGTTTGCTGGGTAGAGATGAGTTAGATTTGTTTTTAATCATGTAACTAAATTTAGCCAGCAATCTGCATTTTAAGGCATTGCTATTAAAAGTCTAAAAGTGAGATATGTATCACAGTTTGAATTTAAAATAAGCCAGAGGCACAGCTGGTGAGGCAGTCATGACTCTCTAATCATGAGTGGAGGGAAATAAGGAGGGAATTTTCTCACCTTGCAGGATGAATGCAAAGTCTGATAGGTGCTTTAAAATCCCACCCTTGCCCCCAGCCCCCTTCCCCAGCTTTGTTTCACAATTGCATGGATTTCATGAGGTCCCCCCATTTCCTTTTTTCAGCCAAGATGGTATATCTGTTTGATATCAGCAATATGAACACAACTTCACATGCATTTGAATTGTTTTAGTTTTTCCTCAGGTTTATTCAGAGCTTTGTAGAGTACTTCATATTTCCGGTCTCTCTTCTGAAAGGAGAATGGCCAGTATCCCATCTAAAACCTGAACCAGAGACAAGACTTCCAAGGCATCTGGAAAGTCCTGGAATTTGCCACGTTCAAAGTTATTGTTCAGTCTTTCATAGCAGTGAAGCATGCTGTTAAGTATGTGAATAATCCCAATAACAGAGCATGCCTGTCTTGAGACATAACTTCGTGTAACTGTGGAGGCAAAAAAGGAAGAGTATGACTGCTTTTTAGTGAATGAAAGTCAAAGTTGTTTAGATGTTTAAAAATGTCCAAAGTGCTGGTAAAGATGAATCTGTTAGTAAAGTGCACGACAAATTTATGATGTCATGGAAATGGCAAGTTATGTCTAGCCTATCATGTGGCATATTAAGTTGACTTAATACAGCACTGCCTTTAGCAGTATTTGCTGAAGCCAAGCTCCCATTTCCCAAAGTTGTTTTACAGCCAGATCAATTCCTTGGCTTGGTTTACCTTCCCTTTCACAATTAGTTCAAACACAATGAATGCAGGTGGCCTAGTGGGGAGAAAATTGTTTGGGTCCAAAGTTTCTTGATGTAAGCTGTTGATGTAGGGGCTCTCATTCTGCACTTTGAGTATCTTAGTCTGTGTTTAACAGTCCTGGTGTCCTCTCATGGTGAGTCTCACACATCCTCAAAGCTTCACCTGCTTAGCTGAGTATTTTCCATTCTATCCCGTGTTCATGCAAGTCCTTGGGTGTTCAATATTTTGGTATCACCAGGAGGCTCTGAAAGGAGACGGGATGATTTTTTCCTTTTTTTTTTTTTTTCCACAGCAGTAGGAACGGGTCACGGTGAGAAGCCAGTTGTTTGGTGGATCACAAATGAGCCTCTAATTGTAGTGATGTGAAATCTTGTCCATTTGTCTTGCCCACATGCCTGTGGTTAAATTTAATGACCAGGTTTGGGGATATCTCGGAATGGCAGGAATCTTTGGCCCACTTGATGAGTACAGGAGTTCTAACTGGCAAATCCATAGCCGTTACAGGAGGACTGGTGATGCCCTTATGGTTCTCTTCCTGTGGCACTTGTGGCATTTTGTTGCAGATTTAAATCTCTTCATAGGGTGCTTGGAAACCCTTGTGAGCTGCAGCTTGTTCTGTGGATGCTCTGTGGACCATTCTGAACCAGCTGTGTATTGCAGCCTGTGACTGTGAAAGGCTGAAAGTGGAAATATTTCTTGTTTTCTCTTGCTGTCATCCCTGAAATGCTTTTGCTGCTTTGTTTGAACTTCCCTGATGAGGCATGACCTCAATACTGTGCATAGATTTGTGTTTTAGTGATACATTCTTAATAGCTGTTATGAATGAATATGGAAAAAATTTCACTCGTGCCCTATTATACAAAGTTGTGGCAGTTTGTAAGGAGGTCATGGGAAGAAGATGTGTGAAGAGATGTGGACAGCTCTGTATGCTGAAAGCCTGTGTTAAAAGGATCTGGTTTAAACCTTTTTCAGGACAGATTATCCTGTGTTGTACTGGAACCATGCACCGGTACAGGTGTTAAGCTGCAGGTGTGCTGATGCCTGGTTTCCAGCTGCTGAATTAAAGCTGTCTTTAGCCAAGAAGGAATTAAGGATGTATGGATGAATGCTTTTCTGTTAGGTTGCCCTGCACAAGGGCTGTTTCTAGGTTGATGAGGAAGTTTCTCAGAATGGGTCAAGGACATCAGTGATTTTCTGAAGGACAGCAAAGATCTGTAAATGTGGGAGAAGTGTTACTCTGTGTAGGGCAGCGAGGAGGCAAGGGGCAGCCTCTGAATGTCAATTCTTAATGCCTGCTCCTGTGAATTTTCATGTGAAAGGAGGCATTAGGAATTTTTTATATAGAACTCCATATTTGAAGCCTGAGATTAAGCATTCAGTGTGAATATCCAGAGTTCATTTGAAAAGTAATCATTAATGCAGCCATGAACTGAGATAGCCTAGATGAACTCTTTCATCTAGTATTTATGAAGGATAGTTCAAAGCTTGCCTGGGTACCAAATAGACACTTCAAGGAGATAACACTAGTGCATGATATTATCCTAGAACAGGAACATTGATAGATAGATAAATCTGAGTCTAGTGAAAATAAGTAAATTTTAATGTGCCTATTTGTCTGTTGTATTTTACTGAGAAACAACCAACCTGTTTTTAAAACTAATGTACTTATTTTTTATTGCTAATTCCACTTAGGTGGCTGAGCTGAGCAGATTGATTAAAAAAGTGCTAAAAGGGAAAAATGACATGCTCTACAGCCTCAGTAGCAGTATAAAACAGCACAGGAAAAGCTACACTGTCAGGAAGGAAGCAACTAGAAGTGCTTTATGCAATGTTGCCAGATTTGCACTACTCTGAGGGCTATGAACTTGTAATTTTGAGGATGTTCTCAGCTGTCTGTGCTTTGTTATACATGAGGACAGAAGGATGATGTGAAGAAAATGCAGAGGAACCTTTCAGAGAGTGGTTTGTATTCAAGCCCTTGAATATGTATGTACCTTCATCTGTATTCTGTGAGGGACGTGAGCATGTGTTTTGGGTGATTTGCTGCTGTGTGTACACTGATGCAGACTGCTGTGTCTACAGTTCAAAGAGCACGAGCAAACCAGATCTGCATGATCATGTAGAATCTCAAACAATGTAGCATACTGTTGTTTGTGTTGTTTACTTAAGGAGCTGTCAAAATTTTTCTTAAAAATCTTCTTGTCTTTGTTTTTCAGTGGTCTGAACTCCTGTACTGTATGGTTCATTCAAGTTGTAAACTGGAATAACAGAGGATGCATGAATTTCTATCTCTTAGTCCCTAATTCCAAATGGTATTGAACCCTCTGGACTTTATCTGATGTAGCATTTGCCTGGTGAAAAAATGAACAGTTTCTATAAAGTCACCTGGGACAAAGTGGATGTTCACAGTATAGGAGCTGAAGTGCCTTTTGGAATTGGAGCCTCTGTGCTCAGAACACGGCAAGATCCAGGTCTTAGGAAGCATTGTTAGTATCTTAGAAGAACTGGAAAAGCTTTTCAATATTGTATGCTTCTTTCTACGCAAGTTGTAGAAATAACTCCTGCCATTTGTGTGCCCTCTTCCTGCCTAGAGTCTGGTATGAAATACCGTGTTTTCTGATGTCTCAGCCACTTCCATGGCTGATGTGCTCTGTCCAGTTGACTCATCACTGTGTATGTTTTCTTGACTTCTAATTAAAATCTGTCCTAGTCTAATATTAGACCAACACTCCTTGTTATATCACCCTTCATTCTTAAGTAATTCATCCTGCAACCTCCTTACTCTGTATGACTAATGTCTTTTTCTCAAATATTCTTAGAACATTTTAAAATACCATCTATTTTATAAGCAGCACAGTAGCAATATCTCCCATTACAATTGCTCAACGCTTTCTGTCATAGCTCAGTGCTTTCTTTTCCTTAGGATTTTGACGAGAGTTTAACCTTTGGCGGATTTTTCCATGCATTGGTGTCTGCCTCAGCCTGAAATTTCCACTTGAGACTGGAGTGTTTTTTTGTTTGTTTGCTGAAAGTATAATCAGTATTTCACGGAAAAGGCCCATCTAAATCAGCTTCTGTTAGTTTCTCTCACAGAAAAGAGAGATTTATGTACTTTGAGTTTTGGTTTTTTTTGTTTTTTTTAAAGGATCCCTAGACCATTGTTTTTTAGTTGAAAAATAGAAATGATCGACTATTAGCAGGAGTCTGAGCATGGGATGGGTAATGCTCAGCAAACAGGATCAAGTCTGGGGAAGGAATGTGTCTCAATGAGAACTGAGAACTGCATTGATGAGCAGTGAGAAAGAACTGGTTGCTTAACTAATCTTTGGGCATTCAAGAAATTCTTCCTAAAAGCAAAAATTAATTTATCTGGCTTTAATGTCTTTATAATTAATGTTCTCCCTGCTTGTGTACTAATAATCACCTGAAACTCATTTCCCTTATTGTGGCAAAAAAGAAAAAGTTAATTGCAATGGTCTGTGTAATCGGAAACATTTTACAGAAATAGTTTACATTCTGCTAAGGGTTCTGTTTGGTTTTGCATGTCTAAGTGATTCTTTGCTGGCTTGTCCAGTGAAAGAAAATAGAATCTGTGGATGGCAGTGTTTTGTTATAGCTAAGCATTGTTGCTGTTTTAATCCTTCATATATGCTTGCAGTCTTCAGTTCCACCAGGGCAGTACCTTGGTACTCCTGGGATGATTTTTGTTATGTCAGTGGCTGGTGTTTCTTGTTCATGTCTGGATCCAGACAGGGCACCAGATTCATTTGAGGAAGGAGTTTTCTCCCCCAAAAGGTTGAGTTGAGAGAAACCTTTGTTGCCTCTGTGTACGGTTGGTGCTGTAGACTGTATGAGGATCTGGGTCTGTATTATCAATTCAAAGCTTGCCTTTTCAGAGGCCTTGCAGCTTGCTAATGTTTTTGCCTGTGGCACTTGATACTTCTGGCTTCTGAGAGCTGAAATGCTTTAATTCAACTACAGTCCTTGGGATCAATACCGCAATGTCTGGATAGGACTTGAGAGCCTGTGGTATATTAATGATCTAACTAGATGTTAAAAAAATTCTTTCTGGCTTTAGATTTCATAAAACTCAGTTTCAGTTCCTGTAGTTAATATGAAATAGAGCAGCCTGCCTATCCTTTCCCAGTCCACTAACAGGGTTTTGTAGAAGTGCAGTAACCTGGTCTGATGTAAAAGCCTGAAGCCTAGACTATATTTAAATTTGTTATGTACATTTTTGCAGCTGCAGATATTTTTAGCAGAGATCTATATAAATTGCAAAGTAAATATACTAACTTCAGAACAAGCATGTTTTTAAAACCTCAAACTGTCTTCCTAATCTAAGATACACTAGTGTTCTCTTAATGAAATTTATTTTTACCCTTTAACCTAACAAAATGTAGTTACTGTGTTAAAAGTCCTCACTTGTATTGAATGTAGTATGTGGCTCTTTTCAGCTTTTCCCTGAACTGAAAGGAAGCTGCAAAGGAAAAAAAAACTTTGTGCCCTTGAGACAGAAGGACAGCTAATTTTATCACTTAATTATTTTAGGGGAAGCATTATCAGTGAACTGAGAGAATGCATCTGAAAAACTTGCAGCGATTGGAGTGAAAGATACCACTGCCAGCAGATTTCCGAGGAAAATGCCTATACTTCTCCTGTATATGAACTGAGGTTTCTAGTTCATTTACAAAATGCATTATCACCTTAAACTCCACAAACCAGCAGTGTCCACTTGTGTCCCTTTCAAGACAGTTTAACAGCACCCTGAGGAAAAGGGAGGTGCTCAGGTTTCCAGGTTTCCAAGTGTTTTGGCATCTGTTCAGAAACCTCTCAGTTGGGGTGGTGTGGCCATATCCCCTGCTCCCGACCCCTCTGTGGGGTGTGCAGTACTGGCTGACAGGGAGAGGGGTGTGTGTGTGTGTGTGTGTGTGCAAGCTGACTTGCTGGGCTGGATGTATTTTCCCCAGATCCATATCTTTTGGCCTGTAAATGTGATGATTTGAGTTCAGCTCTGGAGAGCAGTTTGAGGCTTGGCTGAAGCATGTACATAACTCAAGGTCATTGCAGGTTTCTTTCTGGACTGGAATGTGGGTTGATGCTTCTGGTTAAAACCAAGTTGAGGGCTTTACCTTATGCTGTGTGTATATAACATTTTTAATTGGAATCCCAGAAGGGACAGCTTTTCATGGCTTATCTGCAGAGACCTAGTCACTTAATTAAGAAAACAAAGCTGTCACTTTATATGATTTTCTTTTTTTTCTTTTTTTTTCTTTTTTTTTAATTCAAGGAAAGGAAGGTAAGAAGGATGTTTATGGATGTTATCCATACAGAAGAATGGTGTTTTGGGTGTCAGTCCTGCAGCACTAGACTTGGAATAATAACCCTTGGAGAGAAGGGTGAGCCGTATAGTGCTGATTTCATTTAAAGTTACCTTTCCTTGGCTAATGTGTGATTCCTGTGAAAACAAACCAGTGCATTTCCAATGCTTAATGGCAGCTGTGCTGGTGGTGTTCCTGACTAACCAGCTGTCTCCTGAGGACTATAGCTCTGCTAACAGTAGTGACAGAATGTAACTTCTATCAGGAAAACATAAAAATCTGTTAAATGCAGGTCATGCAATGAATTGTCTATGGCAAAGAACGGGAATAGAAAATAATTCTCTTTTCTATAATCTTTTATGTGTCACAATAAGCTGTTTTGTTTGTGCTTTCCTTAACCTAAAATATGTCCTTTGTGTAACCAAAGTGTATTTATTGTATGCAGAATATCCAGGCTACACAGCTTTACTGACATGGTTTATTTACAGCCCAGGCCACCATCCAGATGTTATTCTGCTAGAAAAGAATTTAATGAAGAGTGAGTAGCTCCATAGAAGTATAACGCAATATCTTGAGCTAGTTCTTAATGTTTTTTTTTTTTTGTTTTTTTTTTTTTTTTGTTCTGTTCCCAGAAATAAGTTTTCACCAGGCTTTTGAAGCTGTAGATAAGAAGCATTAAAAAGTTCTGGTTTTGAATTGGCATCCACATCTTTCAGGAGCTTGGTAAGTAAGTAATCTTGAAATGTTTTTTGTGTTTAGAAGCTGGCAAGGTGTTCACCTGGGGGAGAGTGGACTACGGGCAGCTTGGAAGGCACGCGGTGGTTCCCGGTGGGCAGCAGAGCACAGCATCTGAACAGTGCTTGGAGCTATTGTGTAACACCCCTGTTCCGGTTCCTTGCCTAAATGGAGCATCTCAGGTAAAGAAGAAAATTACCATTTCCACCCCCCCGCCTTTTTTTTTTTTTTTTTTTTTTTAATTGTGCATTAAAATAATCAGAACAGTTTCCTAATAGAACCCTCCCAAATGCTGCAGATCAAGCCCTTGCTTGCTCTTCCTGTAAGCTAGTAAGATTAAATTATTTCGTTTAAAAGGCTTCTGCATTCACAAACTGATTTTTTTCCTTGGTGGTATCAACTTTAGCAAAAGATTCCAAGTTCTCTCAGGTATCAATGTGTGCAGGTGTAGGTTGTGCCTGCAGTGGAGCTGAACAGAGGAGGTGGGACTTTGCCCAGATGCAGCACTACTTTTGCCTGAAACTCCGGACCAGCACCCCACAAAACACAGCTGGTGATCCCTCTGGTCCAGGGGGGAGGCTTGCACAGCCATATAAACATTTCTCCTGGCTTGTCTTGCAGCTGAGGAGAGTGGAAATTCCCAGTACTGTGGGGGCAGGAACAAAAACTTGTGATGTGTTTGAGACATGTGGTTGATGGCTGATCCAGAACTTCTGCCCACTGTGTATACTCTTGATCTCTTGTGCTCCTTCAGAAGTCTCTAGTCTGAGTTGCAGGGTGAGTGAAGAAGGGGACATGTTCAGGAAAACAGAGATGGGGGGACAGGCAGAAGGTGGGCTTTGTTTAAGATGCACAAATCTGTCCAGGTGCCACTCTGAGTGTAGTCATCCAAGGCATTAAAGGGCAAAGGCAGGGACATGCAGAGTTAAGCACTGCTTTCTCTCAGAGAAGACCAGATTTGAGACCATTTAAGGAACCTGAAAGTGCACAAGTCCATGGGAGCTGATGTCATATATCCGTGGGTCCTGAGGGAAGGGCTCAGGCCACCATCCATCATACTTGAGAAGCTGTGGCAGTTTAGTGGAGTTCCCACTGGAGAAAGGGAAACATAACCCCAATTTTAGAAAAGGGAAATAAGGAAGACATGGGGAACTACAGATTAGTCAGCTTCACCTGTGTGCCTGGCAAAATCATGGAACAGATCCTCCTGAAAACTATGCTAAGGCACATGGAAAATAAGGAGATGGTTGGTGACGGCCAACATGGCTTCACCACAGCAAATCTGACCACCAGCCTGACAAATCTGGTGGCCTTCTATGATGAGGTTACAGAAGTGGTGGATGAGGAAAGAGCAACTGACATCATCTGCCTGGACCTGTGCAAAGCATTTGACACTTTCCCACATGACATCCTGTCTTTAAATTGGAGAGACATGGATTTGATGTGTGGGTGACTCAGTGGATAAGAAACTGGCTGGATCTTTGCAGTCACAGGGTTGAGGTCAGTGGCTTGATGTCCACCTGGAGACCGGTGAGCAGTGGTGTTCCTGAGGTGCTGGTATTGGGATCAGTGCTGTTTGTGAGTGACAAGGACAGTGGGATGGAGGGCACCCCGAGCATGTGTGCCACTGACACCAAGTTGTGCTGCATGGACAACACACTGTAGGGAAGGGATGCCATCCTGAGGGACCCTGTCTGGGGCCCCAGAGCCCGTGATGCTGCACTAATGTTCAGTCACTTTTAACACCTCTGAGTCTCAGACAGTTTTCTTACCCATTTTGACATGGGTGTCCCTACTTTTTGTCACTAGTTATGTATAGACAGCTCCATTTCTGAATCTCCTTCACACTGTTTTTCATCTGTGCTGTGTGCAGTTGTCTCAAGTACCTTGTTGTGTCATTTGTTGGACAATACAAAGTCAAGGCAGCTGCAGCTTTTGCACAGTGGAACTTACCCGTGGCAGGACAAGTGATCCATGAAAGTGAAGGGATGTATTCAGATACATTCCTTGAAAAGAAAGAGAATCAACAATCTCATCTTTATTCTGCTGCCCTCAGCGCTGTTCCTCCTTATAGACCTCTGAGAGACCTGATTTGAGTGATTAGCAATGGCAGTGTTCTGGAGCAGACATTGTTCTTTGCAGAGATAACAGCACAAAGATGACTTAAGAGGATCATCTGCATCTTAGGATACAAAAAAAGAAAAACAGATAATATGGACCGAAATTGTTTCACTTCAAGATTACAAAATAATGCCAAAGCTGGAGTTTATACTTGAAAATGCATTAAATCGCAGTATGTAGTCTGTGTAAAGTGAGCTGTTCTTTGTTAACACACAAGCTACCCTTTTTTCCATTTGTTGTCATCTGGAGACAGGACTTGATTTGAGAGCTGGATTGAAAGGAATACAGAGGAGTTCTTTTCCATGTTTACCTTGAATTAACAATTCCAATTTTTGTGTTTAATGCAGAGAGACAGTTTAACAGTTTAGGATTACGACTGATGATTTTTTATTCGTGGTCTATTTTTATAAATCACTTTTAATGATTCAACTGAACTTTTGGCAAAGCTGTGGTCTGCTGATTGCCTCTGCTCTTCAGTTAATAATGTTAAAGCCAAAGTGGAGAAACTAATCTAAGGATTAGAGGACAGTATAAAAGACACATGAGTTTAGCTCAAGGACAGCGCAGTAGTTTTAACCTCCTGTGTTGCTCCTTGTCTCCATGCCCATGGCTTGCCTACTTTCTCCACCAAAGACCAGGGATTCTCCTTTCTTTGAACTGACACTGTTAGAATGTGTGTCTGCCACTTCAGAACCTGATTTTTGAAGTGTTGTGAGTGACCTAATCCATTGTTTGACTTCAACTGAAAACATTGACCTTGAGAAATAAGAGCACTTTTTTTCTTTAAACTGAAGCAAAGGAGGAGCAAAAAGCCTGAGTTTTAGGTAATTATCCACTCATCTGAGGTTATCTTCCTGGCAAGTTTAAAAGCATGGAGGTTCCTGGTGTTGAACATGTTTAAAGTTCTTTCATTTTGCCCCTGCAGGTCTATTTGCTGTTTTCTTCTAGTGCTTCGGTGCCTAACCAGCATGGCATAGGCCAAGGCACTGAGAAGGTGTTGTGTGAGGCATTTTGCAGGCAGTGCTCTTGTGTTGTGGGACGTCCTTGATGGCACCTCTTCAGAACATCTGACTCATCTGATGTGCATTCATCCACTGCTCTTGAGATGAAAGGACAATTAAATACAAATGGCCCGAAATATGATGAATCTCTGTATTTAGCAAATGCTACAAAGATCTGGTTTAATGTTTCCTCCTTGTCCAAATGCTTTTTCAGTCTGTTTGATATTTTTGGCTTTAATAGCTATCGTTCTAGTGTTTGTGGTATGTTCAGCATGTCATTCACATTGCAGCAAATATTTGCTGCAGCAATAAACAAGTGAGAAAGTGTCTGTGCAGTGCTGAATGTTTCTTGGTAAACTGGATGGAAGGAAGGGCTGCAGTTATTTTGGATATGCATGGCCTCACATGGGAGCCATGTTTTCATCATGTCCTTTTCTACTCAAAGCAAACTGTGCTAGATCACAGTTTTCTGAGGAGGGATCTCTGAAATTTCAGTTAGGAAATTAAAAAATAACCATCACTCAACTTGAATCTTGATGATGGATGTAGCGACCAGTTCTGTCAGGAAATGAAAATAACTGACAGACTTGTGACAGCGTGTGCCTACTGTTGCCCTGATCCTGCTCTGGTCCATGGTTCCAATATGCACATTCATCCTGTGCAATACAGGTTGCTTTGGATCCTCTGTATGGTTCCTTTCTTTCAGGGCATGACATCATAAATACGCACGTTCTCATGGTGCTTTGCAGTCAAAGTTTATTGCTGTTCTTTTCAGTGCAGTTGCAGTAAGATGTTGTTTTTGTTCAGGTGTTTGAAGGGTAGCTTTGGTTTTAGCATATTCTTGTTTTTCTTCCTTTCCCTGTTCACGTTGCAAACTATTAAGCAGCTGCCTACGAGAAAAATCTAAGATATCTGTATGATGACAATTAATTGCTTATGTAACTGATAAATTAATGTATACACATTATTACCTTAATGCATAGTCACAATAATATTGACAATGGAACCTTTGGGTTTTAAAAAAAGTGGCAATGGTTTTCTGACTTATCAAGGAAATTTGTTAGAAGCCTCTTTGTAAGTAAAGAGTTGAGGCTTTAAGGGGTATCAAAAGAAATAACCTAATATTATTATATATCATCTCTATGCTCTCTGTGTGGCTTTTAAATATTTTTTTGTTTGATTGGCTACTCTAAGTGTTTTTATTTTGAATGTTCAGAATGAGAGGTTTGTATTTTTGTGGGAGAGAAACAAGTTGAACTTTCCTAAACCAAACTTTACTGCTCAAAGTTTGAGAAAATGTGTGGAGTAACTGATTCAATAAGCTGCTTAAAAAAACCCACTTTGGGTGTTAGGGAAGGAAGTAAATGCAAAAAAAAAAAAAGTTAAAGTGATGTGTAGTTTCTCACTTGCTAAGCAAGTAAGACTTCGGTGTGTGTTGTGAGTTTTTTGGTTTAGTGGGGGGTTTTTTCCCATTATGAACTGGTGTCTTTTATGAGTTGGTCTTGATCCATGTCATTTGAGAAATGGCATTGTTGAATTTTTCTTGATTGATTTTGTTACGCTGTTTGGGAGATGCAATGATGAAAATTTTAATATAGAGAGGGTCCCTTTTATATTCTTGCATTGAATTGTTGGCTTATCAATTAATTTTTAGTGACCATAAAGGAAAACAAAGGCCACAGAGAAGTGGGTTCTGAGTACAGTTCACTATGCGAGTGACAGATTGCAATTAAGGATGAAAATAAGACTTGTTGAGATTATTATTAGGGGGGAAAAACCCAAACAGGATGTAACAGAAGATTGAAACTACAGTCTGCATGCAAAATGCAGCAAGTCTGTGTTCGATTAGGTGTGTTTGTGTGCTCTGCATGCCCTGTGTAGGAGAGTAACACTAATCTTGGCAGCACTGCAAGAACACTGAGAGTTTACAGTCATGTCACAGGCAATGAGGAAACAGGAGTTATTTTTTAGGTTAGTCAGTTCTCTCTGCCTTTCTCCTAAGCAGGAAATTGAGAGCAGTACCAAACTGCTGCAACCCAAATGCCCCTTTTTGCCTAGGTAGCCATCCCACTGATTCTGTGCTTTTCTTACCCCGTTAAGGCATGACCGTGGTTTGTAAAGAGTGTCTTGTGGCCTGGGTAGAGAGACATTTAACATTCATAGCAAAGTCATTTCTGCAAGTTAAGAATAGCAGCGTGTTATGAGCAGAGCCTAGCTCACCAACTCTGGGTCTGTAATTTTTGGAAAGCAAAGAGGAGGTGATACTGGTTCCCAGCACTGTGCTTCCTGCCACCCCTACCAGTTTCCCTGCAGCTGGCACTGGATAGAGGGAGATGGGAAACCAAAGTCACACCAAGGGAATGGCAAAGGAGAACTCCCGCGCTGCCTCTGCGTGCCAGGGAGCACATGCTGTGTGGGTACAAACTAGAGGCTTTCCAAGTATCACTTTTGCAGATAAGGATTGGTTTAAAAGGACCAAAATTGGTCTGCTGGGGTTGTACTGCAGCAGTGAGGTGGCAGCCAAGGCCAGGCTGCTCTGTATGGGAGACCAGGAAAGGTCAATTTCCTGGCAGATGGGGTGGTGTAGGAGAGAACTGACATGGGATGAAGTCAGGAGGTGGAGACCCACCCAGCATGTGATGAGTGAGGTGTTAGAAATGTGACTCTGGGCAAGCCTTAATCTTCATAAGTCATAAATTAATTTTCAGTTTGGTGGTGTGTTGCAGTTAGAATTCCAAATGAGTACCTCACTTGGAGATCTCTGAAAGTATCAGGAAATAAAAAGAGACTAAAACTACTTGCAGCAGTAGCCATGGCTTGTGCATACAGGCGTCAGCTGTTGGTAGTGAGGCCCCAACAATGACACCAAATTGACAGCTCTGTCTAATGACCTTATTAGTAGCAGAATTACTAATCTAAGTTGCCTTGTTGTAACTCTCTGATCTCTTTATGCTCATACTATATTCCTTAAATTAAAAATACTGACTGGGTCCCATCCTTCTGGATGAATTGTTCCAGTAACCGTGCACCATGGCTGCAGCTCTGAGCTTAGAAGCAGCTTGTGATTATGCTCCTTGGAAGGATTTCTTTGCGCCAACCAATGCCATAAATGCTCAGGAATGCCCTTCAGATGGATGATGCAGTTAATGCCTGCTAATCAACCATGGGCAGTGCTGCAAAATTACTTAAAAATGTACTTGGTTTTAAGACAGTCTCTGTGAGCAGCAACCTTGGAAGGTGACAGAACTCCAGTTCTGCCTCACTGACGTGATTTTGGTTGCCTTGTTCATCCTTGAGAGGCCTGAACAGAAAGTTTCCAGTGTAAAATGCACCCAAACCTGGTTTAAGGTGAATCAGATGTAACCTAGGGTAAGTGCGTGGACATGTTCCAAGTGCAAGTAGAAATATGGTTTGAAGCTAGAGGTTGGTGGAAAAGGCCCTACAGCATGCAGTTTTTCATTCTCAATTTGTCATTAGGACTGTTACAGAGAAGGGATTAACAAATCAATGCAGGCTAAAACGAGAGAAAATCAATAAGAAACTGTAGTGAACTGGAACAAAGCTATCAATTTGCAGCGTTCTCTGCAAAGAAATCTCATCCATACCTCCTTTTATGGATGGGAAAATAATGCCAAAATGATGATGATTTGAGGTTAGAGTAATTGTTTTTTACCTGGCTGACCCCAGAACTTTAGGTCAAGAAACTTCTGGTGTAAATGCTGCTTATCTTTCCTGTTTCAGTTGAGTTGATGAATTTTATTGGCAGGTTCTGTAAGACTGAAATCTTATGGAAAAATAGTCAAGGAGAAATACATCATTTAAGTTATCCTCACAGGAATTTGATCGAACAGTCTTTTTAATGGTTTACTTTTTTGTATTAGTGGAAGTGACTTTGTTAGTTGTTCATTGTTTTTCTGTCTCCTTAAGAAGAATGTTACTGCTGAAAAGTTACTCTTTCATAGGTAGTATGCATTCTGGAGGTAGAGAATATACTGTGTTACTGGGTAGGTTACTGCAGGTGAATGAGATGGGAGGGAGCTTAGTGGTGCCATCTTCGTCTGTTTATTGTGTTGTAACGTTGGTTCTTTCAAACCCATTTGTCACTGCGGGGCCATAAACTCACCAAGGCAGTGCTGGGACATGGAGTGTTTTTAATTTAGGGGTTTTGGATTTGATATGAACCTGGGTTGTGGTTGGACTTTTACATCAGTGATAGTGTTTGTTTATATTTGTCTGATGTTTCCAGATTTCACTTACCAATAAGTCACTCAAACTCTGGGCCCTGCCAGTCCTCCTGGCCTTTGTGCTTAGGTTATAAGTTATTGTAAAGCTACTGTTTAATGAAAGATTCAGCAAAGAGAAATTTGTGTTTCTGCTGTGATGCCATGACACGCAGTAGCTTTCCAAGACTGCTGTACTAGGTAGCCTGCTCAGTGACAGGGACCTGTTTGTCCTCCCACCTGGTGGCTCATCTCCCTTGCCTCTTGGCTGCCTTTCTCTAATTTAAACTGAAGTTGTCAAAGACAGAAGCTCCTTCTGGACTCTGTGTTTTAGATGGTCTAATACAGTCTGTGCCTTTGCCCCAGCATGCAACCAACAGAACTGTTCTTATGGAAGGAAGAGGGGGAAGGGGAAGAAGAAGTAAAAGTGATTCATCTAGTCCTGTGAGGACAAAAATGCTAAACTGTCTCCTGTTTTAAAACCTGCCTAAGGGTTTTTTCTTGGTCTCCTGGCAATTGATTGCTGAGGTCTCCATAAATTCAGTGGATTTTGCATGTAATCAGATGCCAGCAAAGACTGAAAAAACCCCTATGCCTTGCAGGTTTTTTTTTTTTTTTCCTTCTTTTTTTTTTTTTTTTGTCATAGCAAAATAAATAAAAACCTTTAGAAAGAATTTTTTAGAAAATTTCATTCTCAGAGAGAAAAAAATTGGTAGTTATTACCTTAGAAGTATGACTTTGAAAATGCCTCCTTCTACAGTTTGCCACTTCAGCTTCCATTTTTTAGAATTCCTTCCCCTCCCAGGTGTAAAACTAATGTAAACAATCCCTTCCTTGGTAACCAAGTGCATCAGGATGCAGTAAGGAGTTTTTCAGATGTTTGTTTTTCCAGAACATTGTTTGGCATGATTTTGTTCTCTTAAGTGCTAAATGAACAAGTATTAAATAGCCAGATTTCTTACTGGTGATTGCTTCAGTGGAAATCCCTTTTGTCCAGCCTTTTTAAAATTTTTTTTAAGTTGTCAAGGTTTTCCTGCAGCCTACACTGTTAGTTGACTTCAAAAGTAGGAACCCATTTAAAGCCTTGGAAATCACAGACTGTGGTCCATGTCTATAGAAAAAAAAATTAAATTATAAAAAGCCAGGTGCTGCTGGACCTCACAAGAGAATACTGAGGGGAAGGGATGAAAGCCATTTAACAATGTCTAACAGATCAGGCAATGTTATTACAGTGTCTGACATTTGATTAAGTGTTATGACAAGATACATTGCTGGTGTTTATAACTATGCAATTCCTTTATTGCTTTTCTATGTGCCAAGATGTTGCACATTGTGTTGTTTTGTGTTCTGATGCAAGCATAGGATATGATTTTTGCTTTTTGGATCTTATTCCCTGCTCATATTTCCTCTCTTTGGCCCTCTATTTAGCTTTCTCATGGTTTTGTGGTGTGTTTTTTTTCTTTTTAATGTGTGGATGAAGGAAAATCCTTTTTCTTCAGTACTTTTGGGAAAGGGTTTATGACTTCAACACACATAAGTAAATTCCAGAAATAGAAAACAGTGAATTGATTTTTTTTTCTTTGACTTCTTGATCTGCTACTGCTCCTTTTTTTAGGATTTGACCACTACAAAGAAAAGATAAAGGCATCCTGATTTTTTAAAAGATGTTGAATTGAAAAAGGAACGCCCACTTCTGGAGTAAACAGCTTTGTATCTATAGCATTTAGAATAAATTGGTTTACGATTATTAAAAAAAAAATGCAATTTTGTGACTTTTGGGAGCAGTTACAAGTTTTTTTTCCAAATTTTGCCACAAAATAAGGGCAAGAAATGAGATAGCATTACAAGGTTTTTAATTATTGTGGGTATTTCAAATTCTTGGTTTAAATGTATTTCTTCCTTACCATGAAAACCATCTAGGGAGATGGTTCTTTTCATGTTTGTGTCACGGTAGTCTTCCCATTTGGTTTGGAGTCTTGCAGTGGATTAGATCATTGAGGCTGCTGTGGTACCATGCAAGCAGAAGTTTTTCACCTGGCTGCAGACAAGCCTGCTGAGATCAAACAGTGTTGGTGGCATGATGGGAGCCTGCAAGTCCTGCCACTAGCCTTCTCTTGGGGGGAATAAAATACTTTGGGGCTCAGCTGTTGTAGCCGTGGTGGTGAGTTCAGCGCATCAGCAATGCCCTGTAGTTGAGTTCAGAATGCCTTGAGAGTTCATTGGGTGAGAAACACAAGTGAAATGAATGTGTTTGCTGGAGAACAGACAGAGGTGTTACCTTGAGTCTTCATCTTGGTTGTCATACATTAAAGCCCTGCAAAATCATCTCTGTAAAAGCCCGGTCCAGTTTGCAGTTTAGTGTTGCAGTCGTTGCCAGGGAAGGTGCTGTGGAGCTGGCTCAAAGGCAGAAGTGGTAGAAACGTTTCCTGCACTGAAGTCTGGGAAGCATTGCAGTAACTTCCCACATTGGCTGCTTGCACCTTGTTCAAAGTTCCCAGTGTATCATTGGTTGCTTTTTGAGCACTTTGCTCAATTCAGTATACAGGTGTATACATAAGGGACTCTGCTGTGGATTTGTGAGGCAAATCTCTGTCTCAACATCTTTATTTTAGAGCAGCTGGCAAAAGGTCAACCTTTACTGGTCTGCCTTGAGTACATGTATGAAGAACTGATTCAAGTCTAAAGCCTGTGTTTGATCCTACCCTTTGTTTCATCTTCTTGAGTGGATTGTTGGGCAAGGAGAACACTTACTAAAACGATTCTATCAGTGCTGTAAATACAGGTATTTGAGAGCCTAAGTTTTATTACCAGTGATCTTATCTGGAGCTAGTAGGTGTCAGCTTGTCTTTTGAAAATTTGAATTTTCCATGTCTGAAAGGATTACTTTGAAAGTGCATTCCAGGTTCTTTAGAACACACAGATTGATTTTTTCGCTTCACAGTGAATCTAATGTTTTCACTGGGAATGCAAGTCACAGGTTGTGGGAGGGGATGTTGTCAGTCTTCAGAAACCAAAAATTCGCAACCTTCTTTTTGCTGTTTCATGGCACCTGTTGTGCTTTGATTCCTAATTCTGTTTTAAAAGAATACAAAATATTATTTCATGGTTACTCTATCAGGTAACCTTAAACAAATGAGATAATGGAAATCTGTGATGACAGTCACTTTTAAAGTTTTACTGCATATTCCTATGACTTCTTCCTCTTTGATACTGCTGATTCTACTCAGTATTTTTATCTGGGACCTCTGTCACACAGAGTTGGAGTTAAGAAAAATGTGGAGACTTGTAGAAATGCATTTACATGGTCAGTTATGTAAGTTTCTCAGGATTTTTTTTTTGTTCAGTTTACATGTTAGACATAAATCTAAACAAAACATAATGTTGAGATTTGCGGCTTGTGAAAATGAGAAAGTACTTGGAACAGAGTAATAGAAGGCTCTCGGTTCATCTGTTTGCATTAAGTCTTACAGGATTAATTTGCTGTCTCTGGTTTTTCTTGCCACAGCAAGTCTGAAATGCAGACTGTTTGGAGGAGCATTAAAAGCAAAATGGTTGTCTTTTTACTTAGAAAGATTAAGATAGTCTTTGTGAATTGCAGTGATGGTGTTTAATAATCTTAAGATACAAATGTTTTAATTCAGCTGACAAGCTGTTCAGAAATATGAAATAGGATTTCATGTGGTGTTAATGTCTTTCATGGTTGAGAGATAATGTGCCCCATCCTCATCTCTTTAACAAATGAGGACACAGTAGTGTCCTGTGTTGCTTTTCTGCCTGGTACATGGAGACATCTACAGTGTCTTGTGGCCAAATGAATCAGGAGTGCACTGCTGGTATTTGGGGTCTTCAAGGATGGCTGCTTTTGTGTGTGAGGCTTCTGTTTTGCAGTCAGATTGGCAGAAAGCCAGTGAGAAAGGACTGTTTATTCACTTATGCTGCATTCATGCTCAGCATGCCATGCCAGAGAGAATTCTAATAAAGTAATTTTATCAGAGGACTTCAAGTTCAGTAATGCTTAGGATGTGAGGGACTAGTGATGTACCTCTGCTGAAATTAAATATACATTCCAGGTTGCCCTTTTTTTGCCTGTACTCTCCCTCTTTTTCTTTATTTACTAACAACTTCTGTTAGATAACCTGTGCTTCTATAGGGATTTCAAATTATGCTCCTGTTTATTTTTTTGGCAACAAGTAACATGCTTCAACAGCATCTCTTCCACTTAGTGAGACTGCATGTGCTTTCTCTTTTGAGTCCTGTGTTTGCAAGAGAAACATTCTCTTCTTCGGTAATTATGGAGCTAAACACTCTGTTTTGATAGTTTGAGGAATCAGAAGCAAAGTTCAGAAAACTTTTATTCATGCTAGATAAATATGATTGTGATGCACTTGTATTGCATACTAATGCATTTATTAAGAGAAATTTTTAATATACCAAATAATATTTATATTTGGATTCCATCTAACTCTCTTAGTCAGTGCTGTATGTTGGCTGATACTCACTGGGAAGAGGAATCAAAAACATTAAAACACTTGGAACAATGATGCTAAATTAGTTTTATGTTTGAGGTAGCAAAAGTGAATCTCTGAATTCTAGCTTAGCTCCTCAATGAGGCCATTTTAATGTCATTCACTTAGTAATTTTCAATTCATGGTAAGACAGGGATGCAAGAAATGTTTGTGTTGTTACATGTAATTTACATGCACCTAGATGTAATTGAAGGGGATTACTTCCATTTTAGAGAGCTGGTATTAGAAAAGCTGTGGTTTTTACATTTGTCCAGGCTACACTTCCCAACACTTCAGGTAATTTGCGTTCACTCACAATTTGTTTGACAAAGATCTCTCATGCAGGACCATAATCATTACACAGGCCTTAGCTGGAGCTTCCTCGTGAGGTATTTTGCTGCTGTGCTTTTTCCTCTGCTTTTTTTCCCTCGCTGCCTTGCCCAAGAGAGTTGTTGTTGTGTAGACCTACTGAGAGCCATCTGGTGTGCCTGCTGGGTAGGCAGAGCTGCGCACCTAAACAAGCCTGTCACACTGTTCACATTTGTCGCAGTGCTGGACCTGCACCTGGGAGGCATGGTCTGCAGGGACAGCTTTGTTGCCTCTTTTGAAAATGTCTGTTTGGCCATAAACTTTTGGATACTATAGTGAATTGTTTCGTAGAGAAAAGACTTTATCCAAACTTTATGCGGCTATAAGCAGGTGTCCTTGGCATTTGAAAGCTCTTCAGGGTCTACAGTGAGTTTGGACCTTCAGGCCTGCCAGTCACTGTCTCCAGGACACTATATACTGTACATTCTCTTGCTTTTGCAAAGAAGACCCTTCTATCCTGTAGAAGCCTGAAGGTATGGCTTCTTACTCATCCTTTTTTCCAGCTAACGGCAGTACCTTGAGGTGAGATGTGGTGGCACTTTTATTTCCCCTGGATCAGTATCAAACTTTTCAGCTGAGTTTTAGAGCTGACCTGCCTGATCCTTAAATAGTCTTTTTCTTGCTCTGGCTATGTAGCAGCACATTTTCTCCCATCCTCCCCTGGCAGATTCTGCTACCAGAGTTGCTGAAATTAATAAGACTTAGTGGTCAACAGTTACATTTCTCCACCTCTTTCTCAAAGCATGAGCACTGCTACATGTAGAAAAACCTTCAAAAGTTTCTGTCCTGTCTTTCTGTCTTTGTAAGACACTTCAGACCTGCCATGACTGGATGGAGATGTGTAAAGACTTGAAGACCAGCACACTGCCAGTCATAACAAGGCAGACTTCCTGATCCTGAGGGAGCAGGAGGAATGCACCAGTGGATTTACACGACTACAAAAAAATTATTTTGTCAGCTGAGTGTGCGTAAGCCCAACTGCATCTTCCCATCTAGAAGGTTCAAAGTACTGTTTGTACTGCTGCTCTTGTCTCATTGCCATGCTAAAATCAGAAAGCATTGTGTACCCGTCTTCTGCTCTGAGTCATGTCCCAGTGGGCAGGGTTCTCAAACCATCTTTGCAGGTGAGCTGGCTCAGAACAGCAACACAGTTCAGGGCTTATCTTAGGAAAACAGCTGCAAAAGGAAGAGGGGTAGAACCCACATGGTTAAATAGAGCACTTGGGTTTCTGATGGACAGAGGAGAATGAAAAGCACGAGGTAAAAGCCACCGAGCATTCCTATGTGCAGTATAACTATTTATAGTAAATCTCTTGTGTAGAACCCATTGATACTCTTTGGCAGACAACACTCAGCTTTGTAGTACTGTTGACAGGAGGCCTGAAATGCAGCAAGAGCTCCTGGGTCAAGTCCAGTGTTGATACAGAGAGGTGCACTCAAGTCAGGGGAGCTCTGAAGTATCCAGAGGAGTTGCCCACCAGGTTGTAAAGCCGTAAAATTGCCCAGTTTCTGATGGCTGTCGTAAAAACTAATGGTATAAAAGGTACCTGAGATTCATTAGGGTGGTGATGGCAGTGATCATCTGTGAGAAGCTGAGTATGGTAAAAGGGCAACTTTTCCTTGAAAGGCTTGTGGTAATTGTGATGATTTTGAAAAGGAAATGTATCGAAAGCTTGTTTTCAAAAAATCCTGAAAACATGAAACTTCAGGTTTTAATGCCAAAGTAAAACAGCAAGAAGATTTCAGCCTCATGTTGTCTATATAAAAAAAATTCTCATGTTTTTAATTTAGCTTTACAGTACTGTTGTAGCTTCAACTGAGTTTCTTAAATGTTTTTGGTTAACAATATTCTAATTGTCATTTGACAAACATTCAGTTTTACATGCACCTATACAGAGAATGCCTAATTAGACCTATTGATTTGAGAAGTAAGGTAAAGCTGGAGATGATTAAGTGTAACAGATTTTAGCACCATGCAAATATTTTTAAGAAATTAAACATTTATGAGCAAGAATAAGCATACTGACTTTGTTTCTTACGGGGGACAAGTGAATTAATTGGCTAATAATACAGTCAGTGAAATGGTGAGAGAAGTTAATGTTTGTTGTCAAGTCTGTTTTTTTCTTTAACAAAATTGAAGAGCACTGAAAAATGAAGACAGTTTTGAAATGGGCTGCTGTATTGCTTGTGGCTGCTGGAAGTTCATGTGGCATGGTATAGGCTGCTCAGGCAGACTTGAATTTTTTTATATTGGATTTGAGAAATCTTCTGGAGTTGGGCCAGAGGGTTATGAGTTCCAGTAAATGACTAAAAGTGAAATTGTGACTAAATTACTCTTTCACTGATATCTAAGCCATTAGAGTATGTGTTATCACAGTGGCTGAAAAATCACTTAATTATTTCAGAGAGCTTTATTTTAGTTAATGTAACCCTCTTCTTTTTTCTAATACTGATTTGGTTTATGATCTATTGGATTCAGTAAGTATTTGAAGTTTGAATTTTCCATGCCCTATGTCATGTTAATGTGTTTTTAATGCTTGGAAAGCATAATTTATTCTTGTGGAAGTTTGCAGGGTAATAGCACATAGATCCTTAGAGAAGAGTGAACTGTAAGAGCAATATTATGAACCTAACCCAGGATATTTTAATGCTGCTGTGTATGAAGGCAGTGTAGCATTTTCTGTTCTAGCTTTCTGTTTGGTTGCCCAAATTTATTGCAGTAATTTGCTACTCAGGAGAGAAATTTCAGTGTTCACCCTCTGTTCTCAGTTTGCTTTATTTTGAAGCAGTGACTAAAACCAATCCATTCATCCTTGAATTGTAGACTTGTTCAGCCCTAGAGTAGTATTGATGATGCTGAAAACATCAGATGGGTTGATGAAAACATAAGATGGGTTGTTCTGAGTAAATACTTGCAGGAACGGGAACTTTCCTTAGAAAAGCAGAGTTCAAGAGTCCACTCTTGTGAGATGATTACAGTTTCTTTGAAGATCACATATTTATTTTAAGACCTGCAAGTCTGGGGGGTCGTTTTGAGGAGGTAGCTATCTCAGTACCTTGCTTACTCTTAACTGAAACTGATGGATGAAAATCTCATGATGAAAATCTTACTACGTTTGTTCAGCAGGGAGAAGAGAAAGTTTCAAGGGTACAGAGTAGCAGCCTGCCAGTACCTACAAGGAGGTTCATCGAGAAGATGAACTTGGAGAAACAAAAGACACAAATAGAAACACGAGGTTCGGACTTAATGTAAGGAAAACCTTTTCCAGCACGAGGACAATCAAGCAGAGGAACAGGCTGCCTGGGGAAGTTGTACCATGTGAGCCTTACGGAATGGAAAAGATCTCATGGCTGATTTGCTTGGGAGCAGGAGGTTGGACTGAACCTCTGGAGGTCACTTTGACCCTGGATAATCCTGTGATCCTAAGGTCTTGGTTTTGTCCTCAAAACCGTTTCCACGCATGCTCGAGACTGAGAATTATGAAGCTTCAGTCCAGTGCTTTAATAATAAGCTGTCAGAGGGATGAGTTTTCAGGGTAGTTGTTAAAATGTAATAGGCAAGACTCAAATTCAGTTTGCAGGAGTGATGCTTCTTACTAGGGGCAACCAGTGAGAGAGAAGGAAATTGAAGAAATCATGCTGTTTTTTTCCTGTCAGCTATAATACATACTTTGGGTGCAGCAAAATGTATAGAAGCATTATGCAAGCAGTTCAGAGCTCTCAGTGTGCCCCTCTGCATAAAATGAGGTGCTTGTATTACTCTGATAGGGTAAAAGCTGGCATCTTCTTTCCAGAACTGGCTTGGGAAAAGAAAGACTGTAACTGAAATAGCAGCTTGGAAAAACTGCTTCATGGTTCAGTAGTTCTTTGTTGTTATTTTGTTTTAGCCGAGAAACACTAAAATTAGCTGTCCTCTCCTCTTTGTTCTTATTTTCCTTGTGCTCCAAAGTTTGCAAAGTAGAAAATGAGTTGAGAAGCTACTCTGCAGTTTAACTATCCGTGCACTGAAAATCAGGGCCCTTGATCTGGAGGCTTAAAATGATAATTTTGATTTTCAGGGTTTATTCTGCAGTTTCTCTAGTTATGTGCTGTCTTCTAGCATAAATTACTCTTTGGTCATTTAAAATTAAGTTGAATAGGTTTACGCTGACAGTTTTGCTCTAAATTTATTAGACAAAGTCTAATTCTGTGTCCTTCTCACTGTCCTCTGTTTTCTTTTGAGTAGCAATAGATGCACAGGCTGTGTGACAGATAGGCTATTGAAATTAGTTCACTAAAAACAGGCTCTGCTCTTTGGAAAATTAAAAAACCTGATGTCTGCAATGTTGTGTTCTTCTGCAAGGGTAAACAGAAAATGAGACAGAGGAGCTTAGAGGTGACACAGATGTGACTTTGTCATCATTAAAATGTTTCTTGAAAAAGACTGTCCTGATTCATGAGAATCTTTTTTATTTGAGTGTTTCTTCTGAGTTGCAGTATTAGTCATCTAGAATCATGTATGCTGTCTGCAGTTCTTTTTAAGGATCTTTGCTTGTCTGAAGAAGTTCCCTGTATTTTTCTTCTTTCTCACAGTGGTATGTGAACCTTTAAGCACAGAGCTAACTTTTTCACCTCAATTACTCTTGACATGTTAAGTCAGCTTTATCCACAAATAACTGTACTAGAAATAAGGCTTTTGTTTTTCATTTGTTTATTTTCTACATATGCCTGGACTTTCTGCTTTGGGTGTGAATTCAAGGCCTCACAATCAATTTTGTGGGAAAACAGCACATAGTCCAAGGTTTTACTTTTCTTTGAGATCTGCAAGACAGCAACAAGGAGCCTTTTCAATTCTTTACAAGAGCAGCAAAGGTGCTGTTTTTACAGACCATGTTGCTTGTGGGTCTGGTCTTGGCCTGATAAAATCACAGGGGTTTGAAGAGATGTATATTTAAATCATCTAAAGCACCAGTCTTTTGCTGCAAGATACCTTGACTTTTCAAGGCTTAGTGCATGGTGAATGCATGGTGAGACTTACTTCTAGTAGTTGCCCCTTGCAGAGGAGAATAAGGAATGGAAGAGCACCTGATAGCGTCCCATGGCAGATAAAGCACTTTTGTGGGATTGCTTGGGTCCTTCTGCAAATCTGGTTTGGTTCAAACATGGCTGGGGAGAGGAAGGGTCTGCTCTGTGTGCAGAGCAAGTGGCAAAGTATTGTGGTGGGTGGCTCACTGCTAGTGAAGATACCACCCTGTGAGTTTGATTGGGAAACTGCTTTACTGGAAGTTTTCCTGGAATGTCACAGCAGGATCAGCACCACTTCTATGTGTGGACAGTCCAAGTTGCTGATTCCTTCAGTGCTGTTGGCAGAGATGATGGCTGCTGGCACTGCATGCTCTGAAGTCAGAAATCCGAACGTCACTGAAGTGATGCATCCCATACACGTGTGCCTTGTCAATTTAGTTGAAGGCATTGAAAGGATACCATACCATGTGGACTGAGATTGTTTAAAATGCTTGGAAAAGTTTGAGATGGTTAAAAGCTGAAGACTGTAGAAAGGCTGTTCTGAATGCAGCTTGCCATTGAACCTGTAATCCCCTGTGATAGCTATTAATTTGAATTTCTCTATAACAGCAACATTTGGGGCAAGTGATAAAGTGTGAAATTTCTGTTTTTTCATACATAAAACTTAGCACTACAATGGGTGGCTCTTGCAGGTTTGCAGATTTTTCAAAATTCTCCGTAGCTGTGAAGCTCCGAAGGGTTATTGCAGTTAGTGCTATCACTGTGTGTGTGTCAAAATTGTGGAATGGGCAAAGTAGAAACAATAACAACAAAAAAAGCTAGCCCTTTTTTCCCCACATGTTAAAGTACATTAGAAATCACACTAGTTACTTAGAAGTGTTAAATCCAGTAATTGTTCCTGTAGAGAGGGCAAGTCACAGTGATTCCCAGCAGGATCTGATTTCACATTGAGTTCCAAGTATGCACATCTGTAATGCTGAATGAATTTTGCAGACTTGTGGATATCTCTGCAGTATATGTGGAATACTATTGAAACACATAATACTGATACATTAGGCAGGATTTAGAAACTTTTCTACTACTGAGAAAACAGACATTCTTTGCTGTTTCAAGGTGAAGTCCAAAAATAAGCACCTCAATTTATGATAAATAGCCTGTGCATTAGATGTTGTCAAGGGCTCTTGAGTTAAACATGCTTGAAATTTTTAGATCAGGCTGGTTTTGAGAGATGATGTGCCAAAATAGAGCTGGAAAATTTTGACAGTGGTACTGCATTTTTTTCATTCTTTCAGTCACAGGAGGGAACAAACAGACCTGAAGGAAACAGACCTGTGTTTTCTTACTCCCCCAACCCTGCTTTGAACCTACTGCTTGATAAGTGTAGGCATCGAAGGGGAAGAAGGAATTCTTTTGTATCTTGTCCCCCTAAATGGCTGCATGTCAGAGTTTATTCTGCTCATGTTGTAACAGTGGTACTGCTGCTCTGTAGGAGCATTCTGTGGCTGTGAGCCTCTCTGGCAGCTTGCTTTCACGCCTGCAGCTTGCCTTGTTAAATTCTACACAAAAAATTCTACTGGAAATGATCTGGACGCAAGGGTGTCGGGTGTAGGCATTTTTGTTGCTGCTGTTCCAGAAAAAGAGGCACAAGCTGAGAAAAGGAAGAGATTTCCAGTGGAAGATTATTAGGCTGTAAATAAAACAACCCAAACTTATCCAGAGAGTTAGAAACCTGAAGAACTTTGCTGCTGAGTTACTGGTAAAGTTTTAGTCTGTTTTAATCAGGGAGTAGTGGATAGCAAACTTTTACTCTCATGGTTTGATTATCAGTGAATCCTGCTCTCCTTTGTGTATGGCTGACGGGATAATAAAATTAGATAGTGTTTTACCACAGTTTCCTCAGTCAGAAACTGAGAATTGAAGCTGAAATGCATCTCTCAGAATAAAGCATGTTCACTTCTTGGTAATTTTACCACCAAAATCAGCTTTCAGAGTTCTGACACTTCTGATCAGGGACAGCTCTGTTGGTGTTGCACGAATGCGCCACGAGTCTGTTCTTGGAGGGCAGCAAATTTGTTCTGTTGGAAGAAGGTGGGTTTATAGCACTGCAGGTCTGAAACCAGAAGTATGATGTAAGTCTGGGAGTCAACTTGAAGGCAGAGCATCAAGTTCTTCCTGAAAAGTTTAAAACTCATCTGCTGGGTGATCTGAAAAGCCGTATTTGAAGAGGCAGCTTTCGCTTTGGAAAACTAACATGGATATCAAGTAGCTTTGTGGTTGCATCACTTGTCAAGTGGTGCTGGTTATGCAAGTAATATTTGAGTGCTCTGCTGTCCCTAGAAGAGGGGAAATTGGGATTTAAGGTGTGTTTCAGGTTTCCTATCTCACTGCCAGTTCTCCTCGATTCCTAAAAGAGAGAATGACTTGGCAACCTACAAAAGCCCCTTATTTAGGTGAGCTATGTTCTTTTAAAGATACTATCACTGGTCCTCTGAAGTTTGAAAGTAGTGCATACTGCTCAGATCAGTAGCTGAACTGTCTGGGTGTGTCCTCAGGTGTGCTGCAGTCCCCTTGGAATTGCTTGAGAGACCTGGAGCAGTTTAGAGCAGCCCAATAGCCTGAGGTGAGACTGCAGGCTGCAGGGGACTCGTGGTGCCTCCATGGCTTCTGGGAGGCTCCTGCCATCCCCAGGGTCTGGGATGCAGTGCTGCCATAGGGAAAGCCTCTGGCATGCAGACCTCAGGAGCTGTAAGGCTGCTCAGGGATATGACAGCAGGCACTGTGACCCCAGGGAAAGGCTGGGGGACGAGTGGCGCCAGCGGGGTTGTGCTGTGGCCTCTACTGCTAGAGCCAGGGGTGTGCTGATGTTTGGGCTGGCTGGAGTGAGCCAGGTCTCCTAGGCTCTGGGGGCTCCTGAGCTCCAGCACAGGGCAAGATTCCAGGCTGGGTTTGGTTGGATGTGACTTCAGTGGGTGCATGGTTTCTGTGCAGGTGCTCCAGGGCTGGTTCTAGCACCTAAACTAGCTGGTTTAAAGACAGCCTGGCTCTTGTGCACTGTGCAGTCGCCCTTGTACTGCACTGCAGATATTTGCAGGGTTGTGTTCTGGGGTTTGGCCTCTGCATCCAGGATTTGTGGGGTGCAGAAGTTGGATAAAGCCTTGCTCAGGCTGCAGTTTTTGCTGTGTTCCTCTGAGAGCGCCAAAATAAAATCTTTTTTCTTTGTATCCACAAAAAAATAAGTACCAAAATTGGATGAGAAATAGAACAACCTAATGCATTCTGAGAAAGCAGATATTAAGACAACTGTTAGAAATAGTGGTTTATGTCTCTAAACTATTTATAGGGTAGTCATGATGTCTCCAAAGAGAGCAATACTATATCACCAACATTTGATAGTGGTGCTCTGAATAGAGAACAGAATGCAAGACAGTACAGATGGCTGACAGACTGCAGCAAATTCCAGCTAATGAAGAAATGCAGTATGTTTGTTTACATGCAAATTGAAACAGTTGGCTGTTAAAATTGGTTTTAAATCCAGCTCTGAGCTGTGTAAACATAGATCACCCTTATGCAGCTAATAATAAAATATGTATTTGCATTTAAGAAAAGAAAGAAGCCTTCCTTTCGATAGCATTGCTGCAGTTTGATAACTTGGCTGTTCTGTATTCGATGATCTTCAGTGCATGTGCGAATTAATGCTGCAAGAAACAAAACCAGTTTACTGAGTGGATTTATGCTTAGCCTCAAATTGTGAATTTATATCCCTGAAGTGTAGGCTATATGATTGGCTTCTGGCAAAAATGAGTAATTTGGGTAAATTTTACAATGCCCTGGACATATAATTCAAACAGAGGAAACAGTGAGGACCCAGACATTCTGCTGAACTGCTTCATCCAGTGCATCAGGTTATAGTTTTTCTAGGAGTTTACACTGTGAATCATGAGGGGGTGGGAATGTCTGATTCCTGAATTTTAAGAGTGAATTTCTGATTATAGTAGTTTTTTCCCCTGCCTCCTTCAAAAAATGGCATTTTTGAGCAGCCAGCAAATCTGTTGTTATTTAATATTAGCACAGTGATGCCATACAATAGGAATACTGCAATCTCTTGTGTATGAGGAAAAGACAGACACAGGAAAAATAAAATGAGGAATTATTAGTACATCCTTTTCTGTAATACATCTCCAAAATTCATGATTTGCTTGTCAGAGAATTTCTGACAATAAGTTCACTTTACTGGGGCAGCATTCATCTCATTTGCTATCATTTTTCAGAAGCATCATCTGTATTACAGAGAGGTGTTAAAATTCTGGAGCACGTTTCAGGAAGACGTTTCAAATGTAACTTACTTGCTCTTGTTTTTCTTGCTCATGGATGTTTGGAATGCATTTACTGGTAAGCATTATGTGATAATGGAAACGTTTTTACTCTTCAGCAGCAGGCACTGTTCTGCAGCTGACCACAGTGGGCTTGGCTCTGGAGTTGCCCATAGGTAGGAGAAAGCAGTAAATAGGATGGGTTGTTGTTTGTGTTCTTTACTGTAACATTTAAAGGCTTACCATGCAGATGATGTGTTATCAAAGCATTGCAGGACTGCAGAAGGTGAGATAAATCACTTCCTCTTGTGGTTGGCTTTGAGAGGCATGTATGTGCTTGTGCTTGTGTCTCCCTCACATGTGGGCTGTAGAGGGAGAGAGAGACCAGAAAGTCCTCTGTGATGTAGACACACATACATGTGTTTAGTTTATGCTGATGAGGTGGGTTTTTCACTTCACAGATTGTAGTGTGATGGACAGTTGCTGATTCATGGAGAAAAACAACCCTCCTGCCAAGAACTGGAAATCTGCCATGATGCTAAACAATCTGAGATCCCACTCCCAGGGGCATGTGTGGATTTGCAAATCAACCAGGAGTCAGCCCACCAGGCACAGCAACATTGAAAGTAACCATCAAAACCAAGGTTTATTTTGTGGTTTTTCTCTGACTCCATAGTCCAGGACTAAAGCAATTTAATGATTGCATCTTAGATTATATCCCCTAAAGTGCTTTCTTGATTTGCCAGGTATTTACTTACATAGTTTCCTGTGCAAACCAGAATCTGTTCTACTTTTGCAGCCAGAATTTTTTAACAGATGTTCAAGCAGTAACAATTCAGATTAGAGCCTCGGATTCCTAGACAGCTTTTGTTTGATTAAAAAACAATAACAAATGCTTTGGAGAAGGAAATATATCATAGCAGGGCTCATGTTTGGATGCCAATATTGAGCATTTCCAAGTTCACATAAAAAAGGCAAACAAAGATCTCTATAGTCCCTTGAAAGAATATAAACTTTTATGGACCCTAAAAATAGACTTTGTAGGTTATTGTGTATTGTCTGGCGAAGGTTTCTGTTATGTGCTTGTGAAACACTTGTCACTGGAGTGGGCTCATCCAGTATAGTAATTCATTTGCTCTTCCTAAACTCCCAAGGCCTCACAATGTATTCTCGACTTGAATTGAGTAGATGTGAGGTTAGAGAAGCGACTTCCGAAGGTCTAGGTTTACTTTTGTGGTGCATGGCTCAGGAGGCTAAAATCAAATGAGCTGTAAAATCTAGTCCTGAGGAAAAACTGTCAAGAGGATCTCTGCTTTGCCAGGTTCTTTGCCCTGGGACTACCCTGAGGGTGATCTTATCTTCAGTAAATAACAAGGCAGCAAAATAATCTCTTAGTGGTGTTGTCGATCCAATCCCATTGTAGGTAGGCACAAAGCAGCTCTGTACTTCTAAATACCTTCTTTGCTTGCCAGGTGTCTGTGAGTTATGGTAGATCTGTCACTGACAACTGTCCCAACTGTGTCCTTCCGGCAGAGCCCTGTTGGATTCTTCTGCTTGTCTTGGGTTTAAATGTGAAATACCTGATGTGAGGGCCCTGGTGGGTAAAAGAGGCAGTCTTACAGCAGTTTATTGATTTTGAGTTTCTTCTGTGCCTACACAACTGCTGGTCTAAGGGTGCTGCTTTATGTAAGCTGTGCTTCTCCCAGGGTTCCTTAATCATAAAAAATGCAAGTCTGGATTGCATCTTCCATCTGAAGATGAGAGGTCCTCCTTGGGTCAAGGTAATGAGTGATGAAATATAATTACCTTGTACATTATAATAATGACTCATATATTTATAGGTGCCTGTGGTATGAAATTTGGATGAATTGCACATTCTGATGGATGTTTAATTTTGTTTTCTCTTGCTGTTGGCTGGTATCATCCCACTTAATGGATAATCAGACTTCTTGTTGCAGAGATTTTACATAAGCATTTTGGGGTCCATTTTTGGGAATCTTTGGTTTATTTAGTAAATTAGTGTGATTATGGTAGTGCCGATGCAAAAAAAAGCCCTAAACAGCACCATACCATCAGTTTGTGGCATCTGCCAAGCGACAAGATTTTTTTTTTTTTTTTTTTTTTTTTAAAGTAATAGTTCTTGGTGGTCAAATAGACCAGCAAAACTGGTCATGTTGCACACGAATAAACTCCTGCAAGGGATTGAACTTATGCTTGTACACAGTGCAAGTGGGACTGCTTTGTGAATAATTGTTCCTCATTCTCCCTCCTGTACACAAGACCTTCTTCAAATGATCCACACCTGTAAGGCAGTCATGGCCCTACAGGGTATGTTCAGTACTTTCTGTTGCTGCTTTTGCTTATCATCAGTCAATAAGTTTGTGCTGATTTTAGTGTTTTAAATTCAGTATATCTAATCTTAAGACACGTGAAATGTTTTGGTATGATGATTCTGAGTAACTCTCAGAACTTTTCTTGATAAGGATCTGAGTTTTTTAAGTACAAAAGTATTCCACTGAACAGAACAAGTGTCTTGCCAAAGGGAGAGTCGGTAAGACCCTTAAATGTTTCATATTTCGGTGCCTTCTACATGCAAAATACCAGCAATGTATGGTGTTCCTGCACTGTATTCACTGCAGAACTCTCCAGTTAACTTCAGTGCCCAGGAAGGAAGTAAAGATTCATAGTGTAGTAAATTACTACCATATATACAACTTAGGGGGTTGGCAATTGGATTGCTTAACTGAGGTCCATGTTGTCATTTTTTACAACATTTCCCTATAAGAGAAGGGTGATGCCTGTTTTTTTTTTGTTTTTTTTTTTTTTTTTTTTTTCCAGATAAATGAAATACGACCAAACTCCAGTTTCTTGATCTCAGAGGTATTCACCTATTACACCTTTGGAGCCAGAACAGTCCTAGCTGTCTGGTGTCATCATTAATGTTCCAAAACCAGTTTATCCCTTACACATATATGTGCAAGTAAAATCTGAAGTTAGCTGCAAGTGCAAGTAGGATTTGAAGTTAATTTTTAAGTGGCTATGTCTGAAGGAGAAATTTGGTTCTTCCACGTAAGGAGATAATTGTAATAGCTGTAGTGAGATTAAGTTTACAATTTCACTGGACATTAAGGTGTAGAACTCCTCTCTAGTTAAGAATAAATGACAGTGTAAGGAATTATGACAGGTTTTAAGTGGCACAAGTTATAAGATTGATTAGGTAATCCAAAGAAAAGGTACTAGCTCTAATAGCTTTTGCCATTTTCAGCCCTAGAGTAGAAAAGATCCTTTTTGGATTTACTTTACGCCGAGCAGATTTAAAAATGAAAAGGCATCTTTCAAATCTCTCGAGCACTTTTGTGTTGTTGCGTTTGACGTAAGTTTATGAGGATGACTTCAGTGTAATTAGGCTCCGCTGATACAGTACTTTTCCACTGGATTTACTCGGAGCTCGCGAGTGTGTTGTAACGAACTGCACTGCAGGCTGCAGTATCTGATTGTCATGCCAGGAGCATCACTAGCGTAGAGCTAAATAGAGATTGGTGAGGAAAGTGGGTCAGGAAACAGGCCTACTGTACCTGCAGGGACTGCAGAGAGCAGCGGCAGCGAGCAGAGTGTCCACAGCATGGCACTGTCTTACAAAGCATCGGCGAGGAGAGGGGCTCAGCAAGTGGTTAGGATAGGATAGTGGGCATGTCTGGGACCTGGAGAGGCCGCTTTTATCCTCCCTTCTCTCCTCTGCTGTACACACTTGCTTTACTGGGTGGTCTTAGCAGTGCCCATTTCATTTTTTTTTCTTTCTTTCCTTCCATTAAAGCATTCTTTCACTGCCAGAGATCAAAGCTGTCCTGTCCTGTAAGACAGACTGTAAGAGGCTTGCTGTTGAGACAGTGCTGAATGTTGCTAAGGACTCTTTCCTGTACTTTTTGGATGTAGGAGAGGAAAAGGTATGTAGGATGCTGCTCTGTAGACCTCAGCGTGGTTGCTTGAAAAGGCTTTTCTGAGCCTTTCTTGCTTCACTTGCAAAACTAGTCTTGCTAGAGGTGACATTCAGAATAAAATTACAGTACAAACTGAAAAAGAGCAATAAAAACTGAAGCATCTCTAAGCAACCAGTTGGACACACCAAAATAACCCAAGAAGTAGAATCTACAAAAGAAAGGGAGAAAAAATTCCCCCGAAGAGCCATTATAAGAATTTTTGCTCAAGTGTAAGAGGAAATTATGAAAGAAACCAAAAAGGATAATTTTGAAGTTCTTCTATTTCCTCTGCTGACTGCCTTTGTCACTGTGGAGCTTAATTGTTGTGGCTCAAAATAATCCGTTTTTGTAAGTCTTTTGGTATACTGTGTGCTCATCTGTATCCTGACCTTAAAGAGGACATCTAAAGCAGGGGATGATAACAGACTAAAAAAAACCACAATAATTTTTAGCCTTGGACATAGTTGTTTTCATTATACATCATTCATTTGAGAAGGAATATATTTCCCTCGTATGATGTACTTGAGATTTGAAACTTAAGAGTAGGAAGGAAAGACAGAAAGGTAGTTGTCTGTTTTTCAGTTGGGACAAGTCCATACTGAAAGGGAATGTTTTTCAGGAACCTTTTGGAGTATGAATCTATTATTAATCCAGAAAAAGGAAGAGGATTGGGTTCAGAGGCCTTCAGACTTTGGGTGCCAAAGCCTGCAAAGTTCTTACGTTCTCAGCTTCCACTGAAGCTTCCACGGCATTGATAAATGGTGTAAACCCAAACGCTTGTTGACTTAGGCAGAGCGATTACCACTGATTAGGTTCAAATAAAACTTGAGGGAGAAATAAGGTAGCTTGATACTTGCTACCCTGTTTTTCTCAAGCCTTGGTTGTCAGAGATGTGGTGAGAACAGGAGATGGGATGCAGCTGTTTGGTGCTAAGAAAAGCAGGGCAGTGCAGAGGGCATGATCATCTGCCTTCAACCTGCTTTCATTAATCTTGGCTTGAATTGTTGTGTGGGACTGAACATCCATGCTGGTACAGCACGGACAGGGCAGATGAACATTCTGCCAGTAACTCATCCTCATCGTGACTGCAGGGCAATCAGTTGTGTGGAGCAGTCAGACCACGGAAAAGTCCTCTGTTTCATTTTGTGATGCACGTAGAATGCCTTTGAAAACAAGAGTTTGGCTTGTAAGCAACTTGGAGATTCAAAAGGAGAGACATCCTCAGTGTCATAATTTCCAGACTGTAATAAATGAATGATAACATTAATAGCATTTCAAAGACAGGAGAATAAATGCCTCAGACTGAGACACCTTCAGTTGCTGTAGTAGCATAGACAGTTTAGGGAACTGAATATATTAAAATTCATGGATGCTAGCAGCATTAGTTTTATGTTTAGACCTGAGAGCAGCTTTACTGTGATAATTCAGCAGAGTAATCAAAACAAAAAAAGAACTTTCTTCCCTACTATGGGCATTGCAGATAAATCCTGTGAATTTCCCAGTGCAGGTTACTGAAATGGACTGTGCTCTGTGTCACTACTGCTTTTCAGAATCAGCTGCCCTGGGAATCCATTGACCATCTCATGGTTCACGTTCTGCCCTGCCTTCACATACTGCCTTAAGCAGATTTTTCTAATCTCTCCATTCTGCATTTGTATAGTTCTGTAAGCTGTTCCAGCTCACAAGCCTTGACACAGGGAGCATAGACACATAGGGGTAAGCAAATGTGTGCCAACAGTAGCAGTGACAGCATTTCCCAGGCTTTCACTCTGAAGGGAGATGACTTCAGTTCCTAAAAAGACAATTTACAGCATGTACCACATGATCTGTGGACAAGATCATGTAGTGCCTTATGTGCTATTTATGTTTAAATACCAAGTAAAGGTCTTGCTAAGCTATCAAGGCTTTTCTTCTTAGTTGTTCTTTTATCTTGCTTTTAATCATGGCAATGGAGTTAATGCAATAGTGAAAACAAAAGGTGAAACTGTGTGTGGTCTTTGCTCACTTTCTGGGCTTTGACTGCTTGTGCTGCTTTGTTCTAGGCCTGCAGTTGTGTCACCTGTGAAACAGATTTCCTCCTGAGCAGTATTATCCTGAATACGAATACTAGCTTGGTCACAGAATCGTAGCATGGTTCGGGTTGGAAAGGACCACTAGAGGTCATCTAGTCCAACCTCCTTGTTCAGGCACATTAGTCAGGATTGTCCAGATGGCTTTTGAGTATCTCCAGGGAAGGGGACTTTACAACCTCTCTGGGCAATCTGTTCCAGCCCTCAATCACCTGCACAGTAAAGAAGTTCTTCCTTGTATTCAGGATAAACCTCCTGTGCATCAATTTGTGCCCATTGCCTCTTGTCCTATTGCTTGGCACCACCAAGCAGAGCCTGTTTCCATTCTTCTGATGATGCCTTAAGTTTTAGCTTTTGTGTTGTTCAGGTTCTGTGCTGCCTAGGAGTGTAGTTTTGAGCCTCATATTAACTGCTAGTAAACTCTCTGCACAGAGTAGGTAGACCCTTTTCCTGCTGAAGACCAAGGACAACTTTTGGGCCCAAAAGCACAAACAAGGGTGAACTGAAGGGAGGAACAAGAAGGATGGGACCTCACAACCTGAAGCTGGAATTGGACAATTAAACCCCAATATGCAAATGGACAAAAACTTATAGAAGTGTAAGACCTTATGACCGGGGTTTCATTTTGTGACCATTCTAAGTCCACCTTGGGTGTAGCCCTGGTCAGGCTCTTGTCCTGCCCAAGGTGTATCCTGGAGGCATTTCAATAAATACTTACTTTATTCTCTGGCTCTGCCCAGTCTCTGTTTCAGGTCAGCCTTCCCAAGGCATCACTGACACGCTCTTTTTCAGATACTTACAGACATTGATGGGGCACCCTCTCAATTTTCTCGAGATTGAACAGGCCCAGCTCTTTCTGCTTTCCTTGTGAGAGAAATGTTCCAGTCCCTTAATTGTCTTCACAGCCCTCCAGCTGCTGGACCTGCTCCAGGAGGTCCAGATTTCTTGTCCTGAGGAGTCCTGAACTGGACACAGTACCCCAGGTAAGGCCTCACCAGTGCTGAGCATGGGGGCAGAATCACCTTTCTGAACTGCTGGCAGTGCTCTTCCTAATGCCTCCCAGGACACAATTGGCCTTCTTGCTGCTTCCCAGCAGATCAGCCTCCACTGGTTATTCCACTGGGTTATATTCCTCCTCAGGTGCAGGACCCTGCACCTGCCATTCCTGAATTTCAGTCAGTTCTGTTGTTCCCATCTCTCCAGCCTGTCAAGATCTTTCGGAAGGGCTACACAGCATTCTGGTGCGTGACCCTTTTGGGTCAGAGTTTTCTTTCGAACAGAAATCTTGCTTTAAAATAGGACTGTTATAATGAAAGGCACCCAAACCTCATCACATTTGCACAGTGTGTTGTGACAGTCTGGATAGAAATGAGCAGGTAGTAGCCCAAAGTTTTGCAGCTCTGGTTTAAGTCATAC
Organism: Chamaea fasciata; assembly: GCF_029207755.1. Lineage (NCBI taxonomy): Eukaryota > Metazoa > Chordata > Aves > Passeriformes > Sylviidae > Chamaea > Chamaea fasciata. The sequence continues at coordinate 14,214,460 of NW_027094092.1, read as the reverse complement.
TCTGCTGTGTTAGACATGTAAAGCAGCTGATTTTCAAAGATCCTGCTTATCTTGCAATTTCCACTTGCCATCATTTTTAGAAGTAGGGTATTTAAACTCCAGATATGTTATTTAACTGTGTTAAATTTTAATCAGATCTCATTTTAAAAAATTATAAAATCTTTGGCTCTCCCTGTGGAATGACTAAATCCTTTGACAATACTGCAGACAGGCCTGTAGAGGGGTTTTTCAGAACTCTGAATCTTTTGAGGAGATGTAGGGATTTTTGTGGCTTTTTTTAAATTAACCTCTTCAGGCTTGCCATGGAGGTGAACAGTGTTCAGTGTTCATCCTGTTTAGTCGTGTCAACTCCATCTCACCTGTAAGGAGAGGGGCTGCCTGTTTCTCTGGCTTTTCTGAGGTTGCAATTGGTTTTTAGTTTATAATTGTTCCTGCAAGCTGGATTAAGCAAATTTCTGCCTTGCTTTTCTTATTGTAGTAAAAGATGCAAGGTTTCACAAAATGTACTTAGTGTCACATCTTTTAAAAAATTGCTAGCTGTTTTCTTAAAGACCACAGATGAAAACTTGAAAAATTCGTATTAAAACAAATAATTTCCTAAAGAAGCTTTTCAAAGTTTGAGCTCAGAGGTGCAAACCCTTCCTCTCAGCAGAAACTTTTCATAAGAATGCTTATCACAACACCATCTTGGCCAAGAATATCTTAAAATAATTTAGCTTCAGTTGCTAATGGAGATGATCATGTTCCCAGTGCTTTAGGTGTTCTGTCCTCGGTGTTTCTGACCTTGCAACTAAAACAGTCTCTTTGGAAAGTTGTATGGCCAGTTACAATTTCTAATGTAATTCCTAATTTCAGGCCCCATGGACTTGGAATATCTCCCTTAACTAATGTGCAACCCTTTCTCCTCTAGTTTTGAATGGGAGCTCTTCAAAACTGCTGTTTTAAGCTGTATCATCAGTACTTGATCATCATTTCCCTTGAATGCTTTATTAACCTGTTGATGGCTTTCCCAGTGGGGTAGTTATGCTGTTAGACTGCATTTTTCCTTCTGCCTCCTGTGCTACCACATGATTACTTGTCTTCAGAGTCCTTAATATCCTTACTGTTATTTTAAATTCTACAACCCTTATGCTCAACCTTGGTGCTATAAATATGTGAGTAGGAGTGGCAGACTTCTGTTACAAGCTAACATTTCTCTTCCTTGTATTTTGCTTTTAGGATGTATGTTTGAGTGATGAGGAACATTATTTTATTTGGAGTAGAGGCAAAGGACTTCCAGACAGTCCTAAACCTCGGTCAGAAGTTCAGTGAGGAGAAAGGGAATCAAGCTACTTGTTCACTTCTCTGAGAAGAAGAGAATTTCTAATATACCCAGATTTAAATGCAGTAGACAACTTAATATGCAAATCCCCAGTTTCAGGATTTTGCATTTACTGTTAATATTCTACTGTATATTCCTGTTCTTCTAATTGGAAGTCCTCCTTTCAAATGAAGCTTCTTCTGCAGATGTGTTAGTGATAAAGGATGATGAGATTTTTTTTGACTTCTCCCACAAATTTCACCTACACTTTTCTCATGCTCCCGAACGTACATTGCAAAAGGGTGCCTTCTTCCCTTTCTCCCACCCTGGTAGGAGTTAGCTTCTGCCTACACAGTTTTTTGCCTTGTCTCCTTCCAGTTTTATTCATTAAAGATGCCTTCCATTGTAAGGGGTAGGTTTTCTTTTCCACAGTAATTCAGAATTTGGTGCCTGTGATTTTGTGGGTCCCTTTCCAGCGTTGCTTCTGACACCTGGTTCTACCATGCTGCTGTATGTGTGAAGTTTTTAAGAACACAAGGACAATTGAAATTATATAGTCACAATTTCTTAATTCAAGCTGGAGACTTTACTCAAAATACTCCTGCAACAGGAATAAGGTTTTTTTAATGTGGTGGCATCTTCCTTAGGCTACCCAGTCATGGCTTTATTTGGTGGAGGACTCAATTTGTTCCTGTTTAAGTTGTTGTAGTAGCTTCTTTTTTGTCTTGTGCTTGCCTATTCTTCCAGAGGTAAAGTTAATATCTGTTGTGCTGCAATGTCCTTTATTAAGAGAGGGCCAAGAAATTTGAAGGTTTTCTAAAACTCATCAGAGCTAATGTGATTCTTTCCCCCAAACTGTCAAGACTTGGGTGTATAATTGTGTCTCTACAGCTCTTGTAGCAGACAGTTTCTGAACTGCCTGTCTTCCAGACGAGCCTGAAGCACTCTTCTCTAATGAAGCTCTCTGGTATGGTGTGACAGGCATTTGCTTGGAACTATATATACACAATTGATGCTGAAATTACCTATTGTTTGTCATAAAGATGTATTTTCAGGGACACACTGTTATCTTTACAGATAGGAAGACATAAATGCAGGGACAGTCCTATTTGATTTGATTAGTTTTGATTCTTTGCCAACTTCCAGTCTTTTTGGATGTTTGTAACCTGTGAGCAAGTTGAAAAGCAGTTCTGTTGTGCCATTTGATTATGTGGAGCGTTACTTTTGCAGCTTTACGGTTGAGAGATTACATGCCAAAAACTTGAAAATGTCAAAATTTAAAACTTTAAGCAGAAAGAACTGATGAAGTAGTGTTTTCTCAAGTGATATTTATGTTTTGAACAAGTCCTTATTCTTTATTTTTTGGGAGTGATAATTGAGCACTTAAATGTTTGAGTAAAAAAAAATCTTGCATTTCAGGGGGCAAAGATTGATGTTTAGGAGGACTAAATGAAACAAGGTAAGTAACTGACTGGTGTAGTTTAAGCTTGTAAATTATTCAAGTGCTCTTTCTTGTGGCCAGTTTTTTCTCAAGACACATGCTGCACCATATACTTTCACTGCCTTTTGAGAGCATTAGTGGAAAGATAAAAGTATGTGTAGAAACAAGCAGCTTAGGTGTTCCCTGATTTTATTTTTTTTTCTTCTTTTGGGGAATTTTTTTTGTGGTGGTGATCAGTATTAGAAACTGAAGTCCCTTGTTGCAGGAATGCGCTGTAGATCTTTATTGAAATCTAGTAATTTTTAAGAAAACGAAAGATGAAAGCATATTTGATTCCAACAGATCACACTTCTAGTCTGTTGTGAGGTGACAATATATTAGCCTGCAAGCTGTTGCTGTCAGATGGTAGGTTGAGAGCCCAGTCCCTGCTTTGCTTGTGAGGTGCTTTATTCTTCCCCGTGGTGTGGCCGCCGCATCTTTTCATGGAGGAATGCTCCAGACAGATGCAAGATGTTGTCTGATCCATACAGATCCCGGTGCTAAGTGGTAATCTGAAAGTAACCTTGGTGAAAAGCTAGAAGCTTTGCTGAAAAATTTCCCTGTGATGCTGTTGCTACGGCAACTGTGTCTATTGTGTGTGTGCTCAGCCGAGTCTGGCTCCTGGATACTGCAGTGTGGAAAAGCATTGCCTTTAAAAGTGCCTCCCTTCCCCCATTTCTGGTGAGTTTGTTGGCAGCAAAGGCTGATAAGGCCTCCCTTATCAAACTCATCCTTGCTATTTTGCTTTTAGTTTTGCTACTAGTTCAGGCATGCTGCCTAATAAGACAGAACTGTGCCGAAAATGGACGGGCTGCTGATGTCTGGCTGCAGCTCAGGCTCTCTGTTGCTCTGTGGTGATAATCCAGGATGATTTGCAGAGGCAAGGCAGCAACAGGGCAGGGTATGTCCCCTTTCTTGCTCTGCAGTGGGAGAGCAGCCTTTTCTCTGTGGCAGTGAGGCGGCAGTCGTGAGCAGTGGAAGAGGACTGGAAAAGATGTGTGCTGCACAGTGGAGGAGTGAAGAGCACACAAGGGATGCCAGAAAAGTGGGCTGAAAAGACCATTCATCAGCAGGAGTCCTCATTTGTACTCACTGGGCAGTGAGCTGGCTATTTCTCATTAATAACCACAAAATGTCAGCATTTTCTTAAACCAAAATAGAAATAATAACAATATTAATGATAATACCCCTGTCTGCTTGATGGTCCAATTTTCTGCTACTTTGAGAAGGGTGCTGGTGGAGGGGTGTCAGTCAACCAGAATCACCTTCTGCAATTCCACCTGGAGAAATATTTTTTCTTTCCATATATATATATATATATATCTATATATATATCTACATCTATATTTCCCATATATATTCTTTTAGAACATTTAGGTGTGTGTACAGTTCTGTTCTGCGCTGGCAGTGTTTCAGTGGCAGATGATTGAAGGGTACCAATATTGTGCCTTGAAGAGGCTTGAGAAGCCAAAAAAGCCCTGTTGATGTGGAAGTGAAATGGGAAATAATTTTCTGTAATTGATCTAAAATTTATTAGGCTGATGAAATGGATGTCAGATTCAGCATTCCCTTCCCTCAGCTGCACTACCTTCCTGTGAGAATGTGCAGATGCTGTGACTGGTTGTCCCTCTCACCATGGATAGCAAACACCTCCTGCTTTGGAAGTGAACTTGGCAGCGTCCTATGCCTCGGTTTGATGAAAGCTTTTACCCTCCTCCCTGTGCTCTGTAGTTCACAAGGACTTTAAAAATTCTTTATGAATCATGGGAGCTCCAGTTTTTGCTGCTGGCTACTGGTTTAATATTGCTGAATCCTAGAATAGGGCTCTGTATATTTTTATCTGAGGTTATCTGAGTGAGAGAATGAAGGTGACGTGAGGAGATGCAAGCGATGTGCCAAACAATGAAGCTGTGCTTGGACAGCATCTGAATGGAAGCCAGGGAAATAATTTTAATGGATTGCCTAGCTACTCATTTTTTCCCCCTCCAAAAGAGTCTTTTGTTATCAAAGTATATTTTTAGTCTTTTTTTTCTGTCTGGTCAACATTTCATTCATGCTTGCGTTGAATAGATTGTTCTTTCAGTTTTCAGGAGACTGATGCCTGTAGAGATGGAAACAATTTTCTTAATTGCTCAGGCTGAGGTGAATGCTACTGCCCTTCGTACTGACCTGAAAGAACCTTTTCTTCAGGCAGTCTCATGAACAATTTAGCTTTTGATGTTTGTTACCTTCCTTTTAGTCAAAGGAAACCTGCGTAAAAAAGCATGTGAGAAATCATTCTTTTGAAAAATTATTTTAGGAAGCAAAATTTTTGCACTGTGTGGAACATAGTCTTATACTGAAATTGTTCTTTTTAAAGGTGCAGCATAATTTTGAGCTTGTTCTTGTTTCTGTTTGTTTTAAAATTAGCAATGCCTTCTGTTCTCAGGAAGGTCCGAAATAGAAACTTATTTTCTAAGTATGGCCTTATATATGTTCCTAATAATGATAAATTTAGGGTTATGCTAAATATGTTCCTCTGTATGGGTAAATTAGCAGTAGTAGTCTGCTCTCTCTTGTTTACAAGGATGGTTGCTCTTTGGTGAGAAATTGAGGGTAGGAAAAAATGGGGAAACAGTATATGGGAAATTTTCAAAAGCCTTATAATTTTCCGAGGCAGGAGGGTAAAAGGGAAACTTTGCACTCTCCTTCACTTTCAGTCCCTGTTCCCTTTTGTTTTAGGAAATTGTTTTATCCTGGCAGACTACAGAGTAAAGTCCACCAGGAAAATCTGCAGAATATTTTACTGCTTTGTTTTCACTTAGAAATGACCTGAAACATCTTCACACATCCTCGCTCATCTGTTAGCTCTTTTTCCCCAATAACTTAGTTCAATTGTTCTTTTACTTGTGGGTGAATGTCGGATGTCCTTTATGTGCACACAGAAAGGAAAGAAAGTAGGAGACTGAAGAGGTGAGAAGAGAGGATGAATAGGAAAAGGAGAAGCAGTCCAGGAAAGGAAGTGTGCATGACATTTGCAGATGGTTTGCTTCACCTCACACGAGTGATGTGAAGAATTCAGCAATGAATGAATGGCCAGAATTGTCTGACATGTATGACAAACGATGCACAGCAGCTGAATTACAGAATGTTTTGATCCTCCGAGCTCAGGAATGGATTGCTTCCATCTCCAGCAGTAGTCCTGTGAAAGACTCTGAAACACAGCTGGAGAGGTGCAAGATCTTACAAACAAAAAGTTTTTCAGGCATTTAGTAAGAAAAGTGGTCGCATACTGTGTGCAAATATGACAAAGGTGTAAAGATTCAAAAAGATATGAAATGTAGCAGAAATTCCCTCACAACTAAAAAGTATTTTCTTGGATAATATAACATTTGAATTAAAAGTAGGCCAATTAATCCAAGTATTTTTCAGATTGTATGATTCTAAAGGTATTATGTCTAACTGAACTCTCCCCTATTTACTAAGTACTGTAGTGTTTCAGCACTAGGTTGGAAAGGCAGTTTTCTTAAAACTGCCATGCCAGGTTTTGTGGTGATGTGGTTTTTTTGGTGGTTTTTTTTTTTTTTTTTTTTTTTTTTTTTTTTTTTTTTTTTTTTTTTTTTTTTTTTTTGCTGCTTTGTACTTTGGAGCACCTTAGCTGTTTTTGAACTGAAATCTGCTACTGAAGATGATAAATATATTAAATAGTTGGAAAATCAGATAACTGTTGTGTTTTTTTTTTTCCCCTCTTTGCAGTGGTTAAATGTGTTTTGAGTAATTGGAAGTGATGGACTTCAGTGGCCATTGTATTTGAAATGGTAATACTGGGGCAACTGTGCTGTGCAGAGACCGTCTCCATTAAGAGGATGTGGCTTTTATTTAGCATGAATATTGGAGAGTCTGGGCAAAGAAGTAAATGTTTACCTCATGTGCATCAGTGGCCTGGGAATGTGAGCTCTAGCTCTCAAATGTTCTGTGTCCAGGAATGGTGTGTTGGCCAGAGAGTGCTCAAGTAAGAATGGCAAAATCTTTGGTTACTCCAATGCTCCTGATGTTTGCTGATGTGTAAACATGATGTGTGGGCAGGAAAAAAAACAGCTCACGTCCTGCACAGCACACTTGAGCAGTAATTCTTACCCTTCTGCACCTGATGACCTTCCTTGTGAGAATAAATCACTTCTGAGGTTGATGGACTGAGAACTCAAGGCAGATGAGGGTGGGTTGTGCAGTGCTGCTTCAGTTTAATCAGGTTCAAGAATATCCAGGACGGGGTTTCCTTTTGTTGTTATTCTTAGCTGAGCTGCATATTTTGCTGTAGGTTAAATGAGTTTTCACCAAATGTCTGGAAGGTTCTGAAACAGGGAGAATTCCTGCCTCTTGATTTCCAGCTAAACAGTGATGCCACTTGGAATTACAAATGTACAAGAGGTGGGTGTGTTTTGTAATTAGTGGTGAAGACTGGTGGGCTGTTGACTTGAATATGACCTGCAATACTTCTAATCTGTTGCAAAAATGCTGCTACTTTAATAAAAGATATTAAAACTCTATTCTGGAGTTTCTATATTTTGTATTCTGTCAAGTGGCATATACTGTTGTATCAGATGAAGCTAGAATTTTAAAACCACCTTATTTATTACTAATATTTTATAAACTGAAAGGAAAGCAGGTATTGTGAAGGGATTTCTGATCAGTATATTTCACAACTACTCTCTAGTTTTATTAAGGAATGTGTTCCTGTCTTTAGAATTTATTTTAAAGCATCGATTCCTTTTTATAATGAGAATATATCACTGCTCATGAAATGTTATTTGAAAAATTGTCTTGTCTGTCTTGATGATTCCTGTGCGCTGTTACAGAGCCACCCCGTGAGAGCAACAGGAAAAATCTGATTTAACAGTAGGAGGACAGGAGCCTGACTTCTGTGCACATGGGAATGTTGTAATCTTTCTGAGCAGCAGGAAGACAGATGAATTAATGCAGGAAGCCACTGTCAGTATCTCTGCCCTCCTCACCTTGGTGAGGTTAGCCAACTCCCTTCTAGTCTGTATCAATGAAGAAAATACTCTCCTTTAAGCCATGATGCAACAAAATATTTCAGCATGAAGCCTTAGGGAAAAAGTTGTGATTGCAGTATCAGAGTCTGTGGTTACAATTTATTCAGGAAGAATCAAGTAGGTTCGTAGGAGTGAAGGGGGCATTTTCTATTAAAAACTGCATTACCGGTTTCTAAGTCATTAACAGGTTGGAAAGAAGAGGTCTTAAGGGCTATCCAACAGGTGGGAAATCCTTTCCACTCCCCTGAATTAAAACATAAGGCACTGGCTGCAGCCTGGCCTGTGAGCTACCACAGCACAGAATAGCCAGCTCCAGCTAAGAGGGATAGGAAAAGATCCTGAGGGTGAATTTGCTCTCAGGCAAATACAAGAGACTATGCACTGTCAATACTAAAACATCTTAAGCGTGTCTGTTGGCAATACCCTGGGAAGGCAAATTCTGTGTTAGTAGAATTTTCTATTTTGTGTTTGGGGGAAAAAGCAGAAGTATCATAAAGAGATGAGATTCTCTTCTCCATACCAGCATTCTTTCAGCCTCTGGAGGTAGAATTCTAATAATCAAGGCTGAAACTTTTTCTTTTTGGAGTTTGAGGAGAGATGGCTGCAGTGCTGTACAGGTTGTTGATGTTAATAATTTTTTCCCAGAATGTCAGGTAAGTTTCAGAAGATTGGTTGGAAGACAATGCCCTGCCAGTATTTTAAAGGACTGAACAAAATGACTCAAATAATTTCAGGCCTGTCAGCCTGGTATTTGCCTTGGCTTAGTAATGGTGTGCCTGACATGAATTTGGATCAATATAAGTTTAAAGGATGATGATGTAGTTGCTTGCAAGTGAGTATGTGACTATGGAAAATATATCATGTCAGTCTAATGTGATACCTATTTTTTGTGAGATAAAAGCTTGATAAATGCGTCAATGTCAAATGCAGGCATAATACACTTGGATTTCTGTCAGGCAGTTGCTTGGACAGTGTATGGCATTCTGATCAGGAAATTAAAAAGATATACAATTACAGTAATTAAAAAAAGACCAAACGAAAAAGCCATAAAAAAATTATAAATTGGCTCTGAGAGGTCATAGAAATATCACTGTAAGTTGAAGACTTTATCGAATATGTGTTGCTTGTGGAATCACTGATATTAAAAAATTACCTAGACTGTTTGTGTGCTTAGGACTAAACCAACCTAATTTTTTGCTTTTTGTGTTGCAGTTACACGTTGAATGGATATTTCTGGTGAATTGTCCACAGTGATGCTATATAGTTCCCCTGAGCGGTTCCAACTAGTTTAGAATCTTTCTGTGTATATGAACAGTCTAAATGATTCTTTTTGGTATCCAGAAAGATTTATTATGCTGTACCTGACTGTTGTAAATTTTGTCTGTCTCAGTCTTGCCCATTTATCAAGCTTTATGAACTTCTTCTGGAGGTTTGATTCAAGAACTCTAAATGAATTCACATTGCAGAATCTTTGCTATCCATCCTGTTCCCTTTGTAGGAAATGAAGTAAGAGAAGTAAGGAAGAGGGTCAGCAGAACTATTACTTTGGACTTTCAGACTGTTTAGGAGCCTGGTTGACAGAGTCCATTGGTAGGCAATCCTGAAGGGCAAGGAAGTCAGGAAGGCTGGACATTCTTCAGTAAGGAAATCCTAAAGGCACAGGAGCAGGATGTCCTTATGTGCTCAAAGAAGAGCTGGTGCAAGAAGACCAGCCTGGCTGGATAGGGAGCTTTGACTGGAACTCAGAGGAAAGAAAAAAAGGTGGGTTTATCACCTTTGGAAGATGAGGTAAGCAGCTCAAGAGAACTTACAGGGATATCATGAGGTCATGCAGGGAGAAAATTTGAAGGGCCAAGAGCCAACTAGAACTCAATCTGGCTACTGCCATACAAGACAATAAAGGTCTTTCTATAAATACATAAGCAGCAAAAGGAGGGCTAAGGAGAATCTTCGTCCTTTATTGGATGTGGGGGGGACATATATATGGTGATAGAGGATAAGGAAAAGGCTGAGCTGTGTAATGCCTTCTTTGCATTCTTTTGCAGTCTTTAATAGGAAGGCCAGTTGTTCTCCAGGTACCAGTCCCGTGACCTGGAAGACAGGTAGCAGAATGAAGCTCCCATAATCCAGGGGGAAATGGTCACTGAGCACTAAGACACACACAGGTTTTCAGGCTGGAGGGTCCACCCAAAGGTACTGAGGGAGCTCATGGAATTGCTCACCGAGCCACTTTCCATCCTTTATCAGCAGTACTGGTGCGCTGGGGAGGTTGGCAAACGTGACACTGAGCTACAGGAGTGGCCAGAAGGAGGATCTGGGGAACTACAGGCCTGTCAGCCTGACCTTGGTGCCCAGGAAGCTCATGGAGCAGATTGTCCTGAGTGCCATCATTTGGCATGTAGTGGACAACCAGGGCATCAGACAGGAGTTCATGAAAGGCTGGTCATACTTGACCGCCTCTGACAAGGTGACCTGCTTGGTGGATGAGGAAGAGGCTGTGGATGTTGTCTACCAGGACTTCAGTAAAGCTTTTAACACCATTTCTTACTGTGTTCTCCTGGAGGAATTGGCAGGCCATGGCTTGGACAGATGCACTCTTTGTTGGGTGAAAAACTGGCTGGATGGTCAGGCCCAGAGAGAGGAGGGAGAAGGTAGTTAAGTCTGGCTGGTGTCTGGTCACAGGTGATGCTCCCCAGGCCCAGTGTTGGGCCCAGTCCTGTTCAGTATCTTCATCAATGTTCTCAAACATCAGTTTGAATCTAAATGATGCTATAATTCAGCTTTTTAATAAAAATGCCTTTTTATCAGCTGTGTAGAGTCACTTCAGACATGTTTTTTCCCCTAATTCTTCCTCTGTGTCAAGCATCAGGGCTCAGTCTCTATTTGAGTCCTTTCAAATGGTAATCTTATTTATTCAGAAGAGCTTTCCTATTAATTTTTGCATTGGACTCTTAGCAAGTTTACATTTTATTTCCAGCAAGCTTGCTTTAGGGAGCTGTGCTGTTAGTAAGTGCTACAGAAACAGAGAATCCAACACTGAAGAGCAGAGTTACATGATACCCTAAAGACATAAGCACCATTTATTTGGAGAGGTAAGGGAGCGGACAGTCAGCAAAATTCATGGCTTGGTGTTTTTGTACAAGGATATAGAGGCTGCATGCCTGGAGCTCTTCTGGAAAGTAAATGAACCAAGAAAATTCTGTCCCCAAGTTGAGGTAGTTGGTATATGAAAAATATTTTTGTTTTCCTCTGTTATTTATTTTGTCATATTTTAGGGGAAGTTCTTAATGTGCTGGTGGATTTTTGGCTACAACTGAAGTTGATAACATTTTTATTTTTATGTGCGTGTTTGTGGGGGAGGGAGAGGTCAGTGAGTGTCATGCTGGAAATCAGTCAAAGATTTGCATTCTTGAACAGCTGCTAGTTATCTTGAACAATATTTCCTAAAGGCATTTGGTCCAGTAAGGGAAGCCTCTAATGGTATTACACAGTAGTAGTTCTGTACTTTAAATAACCTGCTCATTTCTTTCAAATAACATAAAATGTTTTGGAAATTAAGTAGGGTTTTTATTTCCTTCAGTGGCACTGTACTTCTGTACTGCCAGTTCGCACAAGCAGCAGTACACACTAAGGTCAGCAGGGCTAGCAAAGAAATGAAAGCTCAATCCAATTTTGCATGAGAGCTTCCTTGGACATTTAGTAATTTCCCTGAAAATTAGTCTTCCCACATCCCACGGGTGGAAGTTGAACTGAGATGTTTAAAATTCTATCATAAATTTGGATTTACTGCTGGAAGAAGTAAAAGAGCCTCTGCACTATAAAGTAGGGCTACTATTCCATAACGACATCATTAGTGGTATTATTTTGATAACACTTCTAGGAGTTTTGGGTGCAGTTTGTTATGAAGGATAGCGTGGGTAAAAAGCATGTGAAACAAGAAAATGCTGTAAGGATGTTGAAAAAACCCCACGTTAGACAGGAAGGGTTATGGAGCGTGAGCAAAGTCAGACCTGACAATGGTGGGGCCGGTTCCCTCTGGCCCTAATGAAGTGGCTGCTGTCTGGCCACAGCCTCATCACAGCACTTGCCTCCTTGAAAGGCGTATTTTAGGGACACTGTCTGCCTCTTCACAGCATCCAATTAGAATACCCTGGCAATTAATTGTTTGAGGGTATGAACTTCATAAGAAGTGCTATTTTTCTTTTGAGTTCTAAAAAAGTGCCCTGCTTTGTGCTATTGTGTAATCCTGCAGGCTGTGTGTCCCGAGTTCACTGCAGTGTGTTTGTTGTGGAGAAGAATTGTAGTGACACGTCTTGCAGTAACAGCACAGTTAGGGGAGAGCTGAGTTCCTGAGAGAGCTCAGTGCCCATGGTATGTTTGTTTGATTGCTCCCTGATTCTCCCCAGCTGCACTGAATATCCCAGAAAAGATTCCAAATGCATTACAAATGGTGGACGGTTTTGCCACAAGGAAAGAGATGCGAAACCCAGATTCTGTTGGAAAATTTAAACCTGCAGTTATACATCCACAAAAGGATGTGGTTGTTTAAGTGCAATTCAGTGTTTTTGTTGCCAAATAATAACATACTGTCATGACTTTTATTCTAAGCCTCTAAAATGATTGATAATGATATATACTTTGACAGAATGTTTGTCTGTAATCATTGTTTTAACAGAACCATTTCAGAGTACTAGAAATTAGCACATTCAGATAGATGATGACATTTGTATGCTATAGTGAACTTTTGTGTTTTTGCTGTTTTCATGTACAATAGAAAGAAAAGACAGATACCGAGTGGTTTTTTTTTTGTATGCTGCAAGCCACAATTCTTGACCTTAAAACATCAGAATAATCTGATGATAAGGATGTATGTGCTGATGGTGGAAGCAAATCAGTGCATAAGGAGGTTTTGAAACTTTGTGTTTCTGTGGCCTTGGTTTCTTTAATTTCTTATGTCAAAATGGTGTTTGTGGCCTGAAATAAAGAGCAAACTAGTTGCAGTCCCCAAAGCAAACCCGAACAGATTGTAAGATATTTGTCGTAGTGCCTCTCATTCAGCTTAGGGGAGAGTGACACTGAGATTGCAAGGAGCTGGGAATTGTGCATGAAACAATCCAAATCAAAGTAATTTTGAGACAAATGGTGAAGAAGTTCCCCTGGGAAAAATTGTGCATTTGCTGAAGACCGCATTCCTCTAGCTCATACCTGAATGTCTGTAATGTTAGTGAGGATTTTGGTCTTGTGGGATTTGCAGTGTACAGTCACAGGTTTAGGAGTACATACACATTAACAGGGCTGCTGTGATGAACGATTTCTTTATCAATCAGAAGAGATACTTTAGTCTTAATTTTCAAAATATAATGAAGACTGAATGGAGAGTTTGTTACAGGAAACATACTGAAATTGAATGACCATGACTTGGTTCATTTTAAAAATGATGATAGGACAGACAAAAATTGTTTTGTGGCTGAGGTCTTGATTACAAAAATGGAAAATTTTGATGGACCGGTGAGGCTGAGGGATATAAAAGTGGCAGAGCTTGATTTTCCTGGAATGGAAGATGCTAATGCTTTCTGAACCCCAAGGAAGGAAGAGAACTGCCTGAAGAAGGGTGTAAGGACTAACTGAAAAATCTTGAGGCAAGAGAAGAAGAGCCAGCTGACCTTGCTGACTTGTAAAGATTTTTATCACACTTGTTTTGGCTGCATTCTTGTCATTCGACTAAAACCTAATACCACTGAGTGTTCTTACTGAGACCTCAGCATTTTTTGTGTTGTTCTGGAGTCATCTAAAGATAGGGCTTTTTTCATAGATGGACACAGATCTTACTCTGTGTTGATGCCCTCAGTCTTTCCATACTCAGCTTAAGGCAAACGGTCCATATTTAATTTTTTTCACTGTGACCACCCTTCAGGTAGACTTAGGAGGTGCACGAGGGTTGCTGTGATGTAAACCTTCCGTGAAAATGTTGACTGCTTTAACAACTAGCTTTTCTTTCCTTCTTTTATTTTCATCTCCTGTGCCTGATCACTAACAATAGGGTTTTGGGGTTGTATAAAACCACATACCAAAAACCACCCATAGATTAGTTGGTTTTTTGGTATGTGGTTTTATTTGGGCTGTTTGGAGGAGTTTTGTGCGTATGTTGGTGGGGGTTTTTTTGGTTGTTGTGTGGTGGGTTTGGGTTTGGGGTTTTTTTGTGAGGGTTTTTTTCTTATTGGTGGTTGGTTCTTTGTTGTTGCTGTTTTTGTGTTGTGGTTTTGGTGGTTTTTTTTCCTTTTTTTTTTTTTTCTTTTTCTTTTTTGTTGCTTTGTACTTAACAAATGTTTCCATCTTGTGCAAGCACTTGCAGCCCAAGGTGCACCAGCTGAATCACAGAAGTGCAGCTGCTCCCTGTTAACCACAAGAAGGCATTCCTGGAAGTGTGGTGCTCAGTCAGTGGAGAGCAGAGCAATTTCTCATGTATGGTTAGTGTCACAGAGAGGGATGGTGTGCAGAGACGTATCTATATGTCACCTATGGCATGGAGGGTGCGAAGGCAAGCTCCTGGTGTTGGCCAGCTGGTTTTTGCTGACTGTACGACAATTGGCAGGGTAGGGCATTGAGTGATGGAAGATGAGACTCTGAAAACAGTGGGTGGAGAAGCAAGGGAAATGCTGCATGGGGAAAAAGCATTTTGTGTCTTGTGTTACAAGTGACGCAGGCTTGGAATTACTTTCAGGCAGGGAGGGTGTAGATCATAACTCTGGAAGCTACAGAGAGCTATAAAATCTTCCTTTGGAAGCTTGCTGCATCCTGGCGATGTCTTAGTGCTTCCTCTCTTCCTCCTTGCTTGCAGAGATCCACTTACGTGGCACATTAGCTTTTGGTCAGGTGTGTGTGGTCAGAATTTTTTTTTTCCAGACCATACTCTGTGCATTCAGTTTAAATTCTATTGTGAATTTTCTTGTTGTAGGGGAAAGTACAACTACATACAGACTAAAAAGCCAATCACACTACTACAAAAGAATCAGCGTTAAGTGGAAAATAAGATTTGATGAAAAATGGAAAATATCCTGTGACCTACAGGACACTAGCCCTTTTACTTTTTACCTGCTGCAGCCAACAGCTAGGAACATGTTCTGCATTAAATTGAACTTAGTCTTATGCTCGCCAAGGAATGTGACTAGGTTAGCAAGCTGCTTTCTTATCAATCAGGAGTCAAATGATCCAGAAGAAGAACACAGAGTTCCTTGTAAAGGATCATTGGAAGCAGGACAGCTTTGCTAATTAGATTCCTTTTACTTTTTATTTTTACACATCAATAGAATTCTGCATACAAATGTAGTTGCGCTGAGTGTGTCAAACAGTACAAATTGTTGTTACGATACATTAATCAAGGGCATGGAAGAACAGCTCTGGGAGAGAAGATTCCCCTGTCTTACGTAAGCTTTGATCTGCAGTCTCTCTCGGTCACCTCGTCTCCTTCCATTAGGACATCTGATCTCAGAAGGAATTAAATTTGCCATCTTCTGGCCCTGGCAATTTCCTTACAGTGAAATTTGTCAAAAGACATGAGATACCATGGCTAAAGTCCTGGATAAAAGTACTTATGTGCCCACACTTTGAGAGGTTTCCTTCCCTTGTCCCCTGCTCTCTCTCTGCCTGAAAAAGAGCTTTGGTGCAATTAGGAAGACAGAAACTAGAATCTGCATGCAACTTAAATATCATATCTTCATTCATCCTTAAAAATCTTCTTTGTCCATCTTGCTCTCATCTCCTAGAAGTGATGGAAGCCTCCACAGCCTTTCATGTTTTGGGAAATAATTGCACTGAAAGGAATTAACATGCATTTATAGGGTGGTGTAACAAAAATAATTGACATCAAGGTCTTTTTGTTGTTCTAGCTTAACACCTTGATGTTTGGATGCTTGTGATTTTTCATACTGCAGTCCCTCTTGTGAGTCCAGCTCCCTGTGCCTCTTCCTTTCACCCTCTCCTGTATTGTCCCTTCCCCTCTGCTGCAGTGGGAGGTTGACTTTGCCTGCAGTTCTGATTCCATTTTTTTCCTGGTGGGTTGCACAACAGATCCTCAGTCAAAGCCCTGGGGTTACAGAAAGAAAAGAAAGAATAGCCTTGTGATCATGGTACCAGCCTGAAACTTGGATTTTTATACACTTTGTCAGACTTGTTTTGTTACAGTACTTGGAAGTCCCTTAGGGGATGGTTGGCAAAAGATATTTTTGTCTCTTAATTACATTTTGAAATGCAAGGGAGACTGTATATCTAAATATCCGCAGGAGTCTTGTCCTGTATGTGTTGGTTCGCTGTCTGCAAAGGTGAGATCTCTATCCCTGATAGAAAAGGTGGGGCCTTGTCTCAACTTTGTTCCCTGATTAATATCTTGTTTAGTAGATAACCTTCTTTTCCTATTAGGCATATTTTTTTTTCTTTTTTTATATCTATACACACTCAAGTATATATGGGAATGTTTACATAATATGTACTAAACATTATTGTGCTTCTTCATGTAGTGCTTTTAAGATAGAAAAGTATTTTATTCTTAAGTGAAGTATTTTCTCTATTTTGCATAACCTATTGATTTTACATTCAGTCAATTAATTTTTGTTTGGACTGGGCCATAAGCATATATGTAGGCTGCAGAAAGGTGTTGGTGTTTTGCCCAGAGTTTGTGGTTGCTGTGCTAAGGTCTTTCCTCACCCTCCTTGCAGCTTATGTCCGTGATTATGCCATTTATCATACTATTTATGATTAATAAAATGCTGGTCCCTTGGCTGCTTACATCACACCTGTTAAATCTGGATGGATGGATGGATCTGAACCACAGCCATTGCTAGGTAGAAAACAGCTTGCTAGCACACAATTTAAGGGAAGAAACAAACAATTTATGTATGGTTGAAAGAGCACAGATAATAAGGTAAATAAGTTCTGGGTGAAATGGTCCCTAAGCATTCTTTGCCTGCCTTACAGACAGACATTTGTCACATGCCTTGAGATCATTTATATAGAGATCACAATATCCTTCACAACTCTTCTAAAATTTCCCTCCAAACTGAGAACTTCAGTGTGAATTGTTTCCCTGTAGGGGGTTGTGTTTCTTAAGCTCGCAGGATGCTTTGCTCAGTAACAGTCTCTCTGATTTGTCATTAAGTTTAGTCATTTTTTTTTTCAATGAAAACATAATGTAAAATTATTGCCCAATTAGAAAGCATTATTGTGTGTTTATAAGCATCCCTGAATGTACTTACCCACTGGAAACATGCAGATGTCTGTTGGAATTTAATTTCTCTGCAGCACATTTGGGGTGGGGACAGAATAGAAGCAGCCAGAAAATTATAGTTGCTGCAATAAATACCAGATTTCTCCCAGTGACCTGCCCTGACTGCAGAGCTTATTACATCTCGTGTAAGCATAAAACATCTGTTCAGCATTGCTATTCTCTGGCTGGTCTGTATTTGTACCAGCAAATCAATCATTCTTGGCTGATTGCCTGTTGTGGGGAGTCATGGAGAAAAGGGGGTGCCACATTTTAAAATTTATCTTAAGAAAGATGTTGTGAAGTAGCTGCAAGGCTTCAGTGTACATTAAGCAGTGGCAGCCTTGCTTCACCTCTGTGGTGTGGTCCCTCCTGAGCTCCAGTAGCATAGGTGTGCAGGCCAGCAGGAATCCCGTGGGTGGATGGTATAGCCTGTAGCAAGGAGCATGGATGATGGACAAGGTGTTCCAGGAAGCTAAATTTAGAGTTCCTCAAGGTTGTTTTTTTTTTTATCTGGGGGTTCCTACAAAGTCAGTCTGTGTTGTCAGGTGGTGACACCCTGCGATAAGGCAGAGGTGTGGTGAACCTTGTGCTCTAAATTGAGCAAATTCTACTTTGGAGCGCAGAACTGCTGCTGGTACATGGTGTGTGCTGTCCTTGCTCTGGGCTGTCGAGGGTGAATCCAGGGCACTGCCTTCAGTAGCTTGTGATTTTACTTGGTTTCAGTTGTTAGCAATGCTGCCGCTTCACTGAGGTGGCTTTTACCCCCAGAGAAGAGGTGTTTTTGTGCTTTGCAGGAGCTCGTACCCCATCAGCCCTGGAGTTGCAGCATGTTGGCCATGAGTGGCTGCCCTGGGGGTGGCTCCCCAGCACTGGCCAGTCTGTATAACATAGCAATTCCTGGCCTGGTTTAATGGACTCCCTCACAGCCTGATAGGTGGCTAGTGGGAGGCTCTGAATGGTGGCCAGAGTAACAGCTGCATGTGCAAAGCTGTTTGAGATCTCCAGCATTCTTTTGTCTGGTTGGCAGGCTCTGTACCTGCTGCTGTTAGGTGTAGAAAAAAAAAATTCTTTGTCAGGAGGTTTTTTACAATCTAAATAACACCTTGTTCATGTGGGGCTTTTTTTTTTTTTTCCTTTTTTTTTTTTTTTTTTTTAAATGTAGTGTTTCTGGAGCATGTCCTGGCAGTGTCAGCCACCAGCCTGAGCAGTTCTTTTGTGCCGATGCTTTTGAATCTCTGCTTGTGTCAGTGTATTCCCTAGGGAATGAGCCAAGATTATTCACACCTCAGATAAAATTTATTTATTCTATTAGCAGTAACTCCAGTGTATCCAATTTTCAGCACTTGGTGAAGATGAGAATTTTGCTTTTTTGCTAGAAAGCCTTTGCATGTGTTTCCATGTGTGGATCTTGTTTCCATGGCATCAGCTTATAAGCCTGAGAAGCACAGGTGGAAGCATTAGCCAGTAAATAGGCATTAGCAGCCAGTCCTGCTGCTGTGTAGGGCTTGGTCTTGGGGTGAGGATAGTGATGTGGCATGTGGCAGTGATTTATGTATGTTAGTGGTTGGGACTTGGAGCTTTCCTGTCTGCAGTATTGTGGAATAAAAGACTTAATGCAGTCCTGCTAGTGCTCTTGCAAAGGTATTGCTTTTCCTGCTGCTTTGTCTTGATTTTTCTGAAGATAGGGCCATGCTGGAATATGCTGTGACTGGAATAATTTTTCTTGCCCTGTTTTCCCAAATGCTTTAATGTGCTGTCTAAGCACCTTTATTCTAGAATAAAGAGTCGTTTTCTTCTTCCTTGCCACTGTTGTGTTGAGATGGCTTTGCCCAAATGTTTTCATGTAGCAGTTGTGACGCAGGTAAAATGTGAATAGTAGTGATTGTGGTGTTCATTTGTAACACAAGAGCTCAAGCTACTCAGTGTGTCAGTCTTGGGTGTCCCTTCACCAGTAAATACTCAAGCACAGTGAGCTGAGCACAAGGCCTGTTTTATTAACTTCTATGGGTTTATGTTCTGCAGACATGGAGGTGATTATAGCTGCCTCTCTGGCTGTAAAGGCTATAAAGTTATGCATGCACAGAACCGTAGAAACTTTTGATGGTATGGACTTCTATTTTTTAATATAATTGAGCATATACTCCTGCATTACATTTTCCCATTGCAAATATACTTTAAGAAGAATGTGGTTATTAATTTTTTCCAGCTCAGTAGTAGGTATAATGGGCAAGTAGTTTCAAGACAGCGAACTGGATACAAGATTTTGAGGGGGTTGCTTTTATTTAAATTAAAAACTTTAGGACACTCAGCAGAGTAACGTTGTGTGAAGTGAATTGTCTGTTAGACTAGACAGCTATGCTGGCGGTGACCTTGCAAAAGGAGTTCTGTGGGAAAGACAAGCTCTTGCAGTAAGGACAGGGGACTGCTCTTGGTGTTACCGTCATTGGTGGACAGCTTACAGAAACTCAGTACACTAAAGCAACTTAAACATCAGACATGTTCACAGCAGCTACAAAGAAGGATAAAAAATATGTGAACTCTAAGTTCACTTTGAAAAGAAATTCGTAACTGATCTCCATCATTAATGAGCTAACAGAAGGGTTGAGTCCTAGGGTAGTTTTTCTCCATTCTAGGCAAATGACCATAGTGATCATGTTATGTCAGATTTATCACACTGAGCCTGAATACTTTGAGCAGTTCCTCAGGAGTCAGCCAGAAAAACAGTATAGATAAGAGATATGGAGATCTTCATCGTTCTTTTGATTCCCAGCTGTCTCTGTATGGCTTGATCTGTGTTTGCTCTGTGCCTCTTGTTGGATCCAGTGGGTATTGTCAAAGTTGTGATGTTTTTGCAGAGTCGTGGCCAGTCTTGCTTGAAAGGGTTGAAATGTCTGCATCTTGAAAAGAAAATACCTCTTTATTAAAAAAGCAAACAAACATGCACCTTTGCCACTAAGCCCCTAAGTGAGGCTACAAACGAAATTCCATTTAAGAGTGAAAACACTTCAACCTTGATTTTGCATCCTGCAAACTGTAGTTGTTTGTTTCAGGTTAATTTTTGATTTCCTGTCATAATTTTGACTGTCCTCCTACTGGTAAGCAGGTTCTGATTTAGTCATTCATATTTCTTTTTCAGATCGCATGTGGCTCAGAGCATAATCTGGCAATAGTTGGTAAGTAGCTTAATTTTGTAACAAATCCTCTCACCTTTTTTTTCATTTTTAGTAGCACAAGGTGAAAGAAAAACGTGTACATCAAACGTACTGAATGATTATGGGCATTGTGTGCAGCTGAAAGGAGGAAAGTAACATACAGATGTAGAGAAGGAAGAAGAGAAACTGGTGACAATAAGTGGTGGTGATGAAATTGTGGCCTTGTAGACCAGCCCCTGTAAGGCGAGAGGGGTTGATGGATGTAACAGGAAAATACATTTGCAAAGTGCTACAGCCTATTTTAGATTGGAGCCATTGCAACAATCCAGGCTGCAGATTTAGACTAGCATCTAAGCTTGACGCTGGTCAAAAGTATCTTTGTTTAACAAGATGGAAATTATTAACATGGAAATTATTGCTCAAAAAAAGTCCTGGGTCTTTTGTTGTTCGAAGCTTGGAAAATCTTCAAAATGTCAGTCAGTGGTAGACAGGTTCTTTAGTGCATTTTAGCATAATACAGCTGTTGTAATAATGATGGAAGTACTAGGAAGCTAATGTTGGTGGAGAAATTGAATTTTGTGTACTAATTCCAGGAACAATCAGATTCTTGCTTTCATGTGATGAGTTGATAACTGAAGTTTGATGCATGATTGCTATTATATATAATTACTTGTTTAGGAACATTTTTAACTGTAGATTTTTGAGCGCTTTATAAAGGAGGTCAGGATAATTATCCCCATTAATAGACAGGGAAAGACAGATGAAGAAAGGAATTCTGTGCTAATGAGAGCTGGAAATGAAACAGCACTCCATCCACATAGATGTTTTTGGTTGCCGTGACTGATGCGTTGAGGTGGCAAGTAAAGAATTTCCTTAATTATCTAAAGTGTGGTTTGACAGAGGTAGAGAAAAGCAGCTATTTGGTATTCAACCTGCTTTCCATGCTCTTATTTTTTAGGTTTTGTTAAGTGGCCACAAAGGTGGCATTTTCTGTATTTCCATATCTGCTGTAGTATATTTTCTAATTACCCTTCTCTAGTTAAACCTTGTAGTGAACTTGTTAGTTTATGGCTGGATTTAAGAAAAGATTTTTCCTTTTGCCTTCTCCCTACTTGTTCAGTGTCACATGCCCGTATTAATTGTCAGGCTGGTGCTTCTGAATGTCGACTGAAGAGCAATCTTGTTTCTTGCTGAATTGATGAAGTAAAAATGTACTGCTGGCAGATTCCTCCAGTGTGCATGAAAGCAAAGCACTGAGTTTGAACAACCTTCTCTGTGCTTATGTCCTTTTAAGCTTTCTGCCTTCTAGGCAGAAATCTCTGGAAAAAAAATGGGTTGGGGAAAGAAATTCTAGAAGAAAGTTACAATAAACGGAGAACTTTGCATATGTAAAGAACACCATATGCCTATCTAAGCTGTGTGCTACACTCATTGAATTCAATGGAGAAATTATCAGTGCTGGAAGCCAGTCAATTTTATTTTAAGGACAACAGAAATGTGATGTTGCAAATTTTTTGAACTAAAGAACTATGATACAATTTTCCCTGAATTGAATTTTACATATGCTTTTAAAAGGTTGACTTTTTAGAACATTCTGTGGTAGGATTTCTCTGATCACTGGTCACTCTTGGTTCAAAGCTGTCAGCTCTTATAGTCCTTAAAAGATATCACACAGATTTCCATGAATATGTCTACTTGATTGAGCAATTTTCTAATGACTTATCATTCAAACAGAGTTCATTTACAACAACTATATCAGCCATGTCTGTCTTAATTAGTAAATGCTTGAGTGATTGAGTTTTAAACTGAAATAATTCAAGTTCAATATGACAGGTAAACTGAAAAGCCTTTAACAGTATAATATTCAAGTCAGTATTTCTGATTGTGTATACAAATGTGCTGGTGCTTTGTTTGTTGCATTATTTTTGAATAGAAACATTTTTAGGACGGAGAGGCTGGATTTATGATTCATTCCACAAATGCTGAAGTAGTGTTCCAATCATCTTGCTGGTGATACAAGCTGTTTGATTTGTAAGGCTAGCAGGCAGTTAGGTTTTTTCATGTTACTTTATATAGTCTGCATCCATTTGTACGGTTCAGTTATTTGAATTCTTTTTTCTTGCTTTCTTCTACTGAAATCAGTGCAAAATTTGTCCTCCTCACTGTGATGGCACTTACACCTTTTCTTGTGGCAATATTGGTAGTATTTTAGATTTCATTTGATCATGAGGTAAATGTTTGATATAAAGGAGAATGAGATGTGGGTTGTCTTGAAATGTACCTGCTTTTCTAAACTTACTGAGTTAAAAGTTGCTATTAGTATGTGAAAAAGTGTGATCTTCACTCCTAGACCTTGGTGGAAACACATTTTTATTTTCATTTGGGGTTGTACTGTGGTACTAATTCTAAAATTTGTTGTAATATTTTTTATGTTTGCATGACTATTCACTTGAGAACAAAAATCCTTGCCTGGTAAGAAAAGACCTTGCACTTTTCACCTCAATCAAGGATTAATCATCTTAGAAGTCAGCCTGTTTTTGTACTGAAAGAAATGGGTAGTTATTTAATAAATGTTGTATAACATATCTGAAAAACACCTTGCTACACTGAAAACTGTATGTGTACTTACTGAGCACCACAAAGGTGGCTTTTCTACCTGAATGTGACAGCTTCTGTGTTAGTGTTCGACTTTGTGATATTGAGGCAGAGCCTTTGAATGGCTGAAATACATAATGGAACGAAATCACTGTGGCAAAGCTGGGCTTTTTCCAGGTTTGGGAGTCTATAGTGTTTTCAACACTGAAAAATCACGGAGGTTTGAGTCTTACCCTAAAAAGCCTGTGTTTAAAAACAGTATTTATGGAGAAGGCTCTTACCAGTTTGCTACCCACTCCCCAGTAAGACTCTGATGCTCCTTTTTTGAAAAAGAGAATAGTTATCTTTTAAGAGAACATGTTGCCCATGCAATGCTGGAACTTAAACATTCAAGCAGTATTAACTGTGCAGAAGTAGAGATGCTGTTAAATGCAGCAATACCTTGACTGCGCTGCAACCACAGGGCACAGGACAATTCAGTGAAGAACCTCCAAATGCAAATGTCTTACCTTAGTAAAAATTAAACCATGGAATTGTATTCAAGCCTCCTGGAGGAGGCTTGAATGATGACAGTTAAGCTTGAAGGATGACAGTTACATAGTCTGTCTCCCCAAAGCCTTTGGTAATGCATTTTGGTCTTGCTTTTAGTCATTTTCTCAACCTGTATAAACTAATGAAAATCTTTTAAACAAAAGATACTGGAGGATATGTAGGGAGAAGTGCTTGTTTTAAAAGCTAATTAGTTTTTGTTGAAGTCCAACTTTAAAGGAGCCTTCAAAGAGGAATTTGTTTGTTTGGAAGAGAAAGACGTGGATCTTTCAAGTTAACGTTTTCTGTTGTGGTGTTTTGAAGGGGATAAGTGTGGGGACATGTGGCTACTTCAGATAGTGCAAAAGGCTTTTTCTTGCACTTTCATAGTCAGCACAGTGAATTCCAACTTCTGCTCATTTTCTTGCATGGAGGATTTAAAGCATCCTGCAGTGAGACAGTCCCCAAATCGTGGCTTGGACACTGCCGTGTAGAGACCCACACCACAGGGGTCAGTAGTGTCAGTGCAAGTGGTGGCAGTGCAGTGGTGTTCGCAAGGAGAAATTGGGCTTTGTGATTAATGTTATTGCTGCTCATTTGATACTTGTCTCTGTCTCCTCTGGCATTTTCCCCATTCAGGTTACTTACTCAGCACTACTTTCCTCCCATGATTAATGGTAGTGGAGAGGGCACCATGTAATTAATGTTAAAACAAGAACAATGAACCCCAAAGGCCCAAGCTGGCCACCCAACCTTAAGTGTGTCTTGCACATGGAAGTACAAATGACTTATGAGGAGACAAGGCCCTGGCTGGTCACTTGGGAGTTTCACTGTGTTCAGTGCAACAGAATTATCATGAAACATTTTTAAAATCCCTTCTCCACTTTCTGCTAAATCATAGGCCCTTCCAGAAGAGGGTTATTTTTGTCTCCCATTGCCTTTTTTGTTTTGTGTGAATTAGAACAAGCTCCAGGATTTTGTCTTCCGTGGTTCTTGTGCAATCACAGCTGTAAATATCACAACACATTCACATCCTTCTGAAGCTGCACTTGGAGAGTAAAAAACAATAATAAATTTAATGGAAGAATAGTCTTTGCAGAGGAAATTAGGATAAAACATCCTTCCACTCAAATGGTAGCTCATGCCTCAAATGGTCTGAATTAAAGTATGCAATAGTGTTAGAGGGCAGTAGAAGAGCTGTTGTTCCATGCTTTGTTGAGTTTTTTTTTATATTCCTATATTGGAAGAACACAGCAATTATGAGCTGGAAAACAAATGTGATCAAAGCTTAGGGAGGTGGTGATACACATCCTAAAATGGTGATGGTGTTAATGCCATCCCAAACACTTTGGTTCCATGTTTTTTAATAAGGCAGCTGAAGGGTTCCTACGTGCAAGCCACTACCTCTTAATTAGCAGGGTTTCGTACTTTTAGTGAAGTTCCACGATTCCAACTGAATTATTGTATAAAGCATCAGTCGAGGAAGGGCTGTAACAGATTATGAAAGATCTATTTCTCTGGCAGAGTGAGCACCAATGGGGAGAGGAGGCTGTGCAGGCTGACGGACGGATCCCTGCGCTATGCTGACAGTATTATTTAGATGTTCGCAGCTGCCCTACGAAGCAGCAGATAGAGTCATGTGTCTGACATTCGGTCCCAGGGGACTCAGCAGTCTGTCATGAGGAGAAAAATCATAAATTCTCTCTGTTGCTGTAGTGTTTGGAGGAATCTTCAGCGTACACAGTGGAGGGCACTGGTGTTCAGCAAGGAGCCTGAGTCTGCTAGTCTGTTGCTTTATTTATTATGCATGAAAAATCCCAGTGCAGCCAGGGACTGTATTGTAAAGGTTTCCTGGCAGACCAGCATGGAGTCATGTTGCAGCACACTGTCTCTTTGCATTGCAGCACTAATCACATTCTCTGCTTATTAAAGGGCACCTGGCAGGACTTCGAGTAACCATCACTGTTGTCATTTTCGTGCGGGTTATGTGTCGACCTTCTAAATTTATTCTCCGGCAGAGCCATTCCGTATGTCATTTAGCTCTTAATGTGGCTTTGACTGTTAAAGTAGCTCTTCAGAATATAAGCTCCTTTGGTTTTATTTGTTGAGAAAAAGCAGCCTTGTACCTATCACTTGTCTGAGTGCTTTGGCCATAGCTGGATGTATGTTTGACATCTACAGTTTTCCTGTCATGGTTTGACACAGTGAGTTGTTCAAATATCTTCTCACTTTGTGTTTCTTTTCTGTATACTGTTGGTGCTCCAGGCAAACTAATTGTTCCTCTGGTAAGACGGGAGCTGAAATTGAATTTCAGATTTCAGAAGTCTGATTATTTTGTTGTTTTCAGCAGGTTATACTCACAAAATCTGATCCTCTTATCTCTTAGTGCTTCTTTTCCAAGGGCTAATGGAAAGCCAAGTTGCCAACTATCTCATGAACTTGTGGGTGTAAGGTGATGAGGAGAGAAATGAGGAAATGCTAATTTGAGCATTTGGAAGAGCCTTCTGATGGGGCTAAAAATGGCTTTGTAGCAACTGAATTGTCTGAAGTGAGTGGCTGCTGGCCATCGGAAAGCATCGATATTTTACTGTGTAAAGCTAATTAGATTCACAAGAGAAAATGGGATTGCACAGACTCCCTAAAAAGAAATTCCAGTGTTTAGGATAAGATCTGACTGAACTGCGTCTTCTGTTACTGAAATGAAGTCGAGATTTTACAGCTACTGTCTCTTGCAGGCTTTGTCACTTTATTGATGCGTATTTTGGGTGACTTAACTCTCTGGAATGCTGTGTTCAGCTTCTTCTTTTCTCTATGGCTTGTCAATTTAGGTTGTGAAATCTTTGGAATAAAAACTGCCTCTTAGTGTACTTTAGAACTGCCTAGAGTAAAGGGACCTGATTTTTATTTTTTTTTTAGCATTGCATTGCAACTAATAATAGTTGCAATCATTTCCCCTCAGTGAGGCAATTTTAAAATATAATTAGTCTTGGTGTATGTGTCTCTATCTTAATTTATATCATTTAGCATATAAACAGGTAATAATGTAGTGCTCGTCATATTGTTTACAGTGTGATTTCCTGCTGCTACCAGATGCGGAGCTGCTTGGGCAGGCCCTGAAGATAAAAGCTGTTATTTTTTTCTGTACAAAAAAGCTCACGGTTCTTGTGAAATTTTCCCTTGAACTTTACGTATCACCGTGGTGTCAGCTTAGAGTTTGCCTAGAGTTGAGCTCCTGTGCGCTGTCAGTCTGTTTCCTGCAGACACCACATCACATCCACAGGGATAAATCTGCTGCGTCAAGAACCCTCCCGAGGATGGGGAAGAGGCAAGCGAGCAATATTAACCTCTGGTGACAGCTGAACCCATCCGGCTGGAACTGTGAGTGGCACCTAGAGGAGATAATTGTCATGGGAAGACAGCAAACAACCAGCAAATGCTACCAAGCAAAAATTTTTACTTGAAGCTGAATGAGTAGGGAGCCCTTCCTTGCAGGTATTTGTGGAAAGGAAAAGTCCTTCCACCTGGTTTTAGAAAATCACAGAGGATGAGAACACTCTTAAGAGCAGGAGCTGCAGTACAGGTGCCTTTGTCAGAGGGTTCACTGGATGGATACTGAGTATTTAGAAAACAAATCAAATTTTATCATATTTGTTTACCCGCAAGCTCTAAGCGGAGCAATTACTTTGAAATAGAAGAAAAATACATCCAATATATCTAAGGCAGGCATATTTATCTGAATTTTCAAGGAAGCAAACAGAAGTCAGAAAAATAGGCACCCTTGGTCACCAAAGAGAGATTAAGCGTTTGGTGGCTATAAAATGAAATAAAAGCAAGGACAAATGTCTGGCTTCAGGGAATCATCTAGAGCGTGTGGGAGAGATGCTCACTCAAGTAAAGCACAAGGCCAGCAAAGCTGCTCAAAGCACTTGGAAGGGCAACAAATTAAGGCCTCGGTGCCCTTCTGCTGAGCAGCTCTGCAGTGAGCTGTGCTGATAATTCTGGGTTCTGTACATCCAGCAGCCTCAACGCTTTACCTTCTAAGTGTATCACTGAGTAGAAATTTTGCAGCTAAATGGCTGGCTGGCAGGAGGGCAAGGTGGTTTATATTTAGAAAGCTGGTGTGAGGAGTGCCCTGACCGTGCTGTGAGATCTGTGGCTCTCCAGGAGGGAATATCTTGCCACAGAACCTTGGGTTGACACCCCCATGTCTGTGTATAGTCACTATTCAGATCCTTTATGGAGCACTAAGAAATTTTTCTCTCAGCACATGGGTAGATATTTGTGACCAGCTTAGTTTGTTATATGCTCTGAGTGAATAATCTCTGAAGCTTTTTATGTGTCTGTGTGTGTGACACCATCTTAAATAGTCTTGGTAGCTTTCTGCATAATAAAAAGATTGAAGTAGGGATTTTCGGAGATTGGCTTGACTGAGTTGGGTTTTTTCACAAATGCACATTTAAAAGTCATCTTTGCTGCCTAGTTTTTGGATTTTACAGCATGTTTTGGTCATGTGGTTCTACTGTTCTCTTTCGGTTATGAAGGTCACAAAAATCTTTCAGGAACCAAAGCTGAAGGCCAGGGTGCTGGCAGTGACATGAGTCTGAGAGATGATGTTGTGAGGATCTGTGGGAAATATTGCCAGGCCGGTGCTGGAACAGGGACACTTCTGGGTCAACACGGCTCTGTTTGGCTGTAACTGCACAGGACTAAATGCACAGATCAAAGCGGGCTTCCTGAAGCTTTTGTAAACCAAGGTGGAGTGGGAATTGCTTCTATACCTTTCCACAAGAGCAGATCCTTTTTTCCTGCTTTAGGATTTAGGACTTGGAATCTGAAGGTAGTTGGAATTGCAGTGGAGAAAATCTTGAGGTATTAGCTGGCAGGCAAGACTATTTTACTACTAATAACAAAGAAGCAGCTGTTCAAGCCTGCAAGCCTAGGGCAAGCTTTCAGGGTAAAAATAAAGAATTTTACTAAAAATCACTGGCTTTAGAGAGATAAGTGTTTAAGAAAAATATTAGAGAAAAAAGTCAAATGAAAAGAGATTAAAAGAGATTAAAAGTTGGCATATTTTTAAATATTACCCTTTACTTGTCCTTGCTTTTTGAACTTATTTCACTCAAGTGCTTCTTTATAGAAGGTAGGTAACAAAGTAATTAAAATTAAAAATGCTTTTGAGGCTCATTTCACTGTTGTGCTTTTTTTCAGAGTCTCTGAGGAGCAACCAGGCTAAACTGGGACTTTTATTATTTGTGAGAAATGTCTTCACGTAATTTTATTTTTAGATTGTTGGGCTTATTTGAACTGTGAGAAAATGTGAAGGACTGAAAGCTATATGAACAGAATATTAAGAGGTATTTAGCGTAGAACATTGAGCATTTCTCATGGAGCAGTGAGAAGGGTTGTTATATTCCTGGTGAACAAGTAAACCACACAGGACTCATGTCAAGCATGTTATACTTGTTTATGGTGAGGCTTCAGACATAACTGTGGATAGCAGGAAGCTGAATGAAGTGAGAGACTACTGCCACATATACCGGTCTTGGTGTCCATCAGTCTTTAAGGTGTAAAATTCCTCTATTACCTGAGTATTTGATAGCTCTGAACTTGCTAGCATGGCATCACATCTGTCAGCATTCTCAAAACCAAAGGAACCCAACCACCCCCACCAGCAATAACACACAGGAACTG
Organism: Chamaea fasciata; assembly: GCF_029207755.1. Taxonomy (NCBI): domain Eukaryota; kingdom Metazoa; phylum Chordata; class Aves; order Passeriformes; family Sylviidae; genus Chamaea; species Chamaea fasciata. The sequence continues at coordinate 14,185,422 of NW_027094092.1, read as the reverse complement.
TAATGATTTTAAAACCCAGTATGCTGAGGCCTGCCTGGCAGATGTTTCGGATGAGATAGTTAGTTATATTTTCCCTAGCTTAGTTCTGGCCTACATCCTCCTCCCCTCTACAAATCTAATGGAATGATTACTTTGAGAAGATAATATAGGTTGTATTGATCCTAGTATAAACTTTGTATTTATCCTAGTTCTGATTTGCTAAATTAAATGTTGTCTAGGAGGACCTTCACATGACACCAGGAATTCATGTTATAGGCTCTATCTTCCTTTGTTCAGATTTAGCATCTTACGATATCCCTGCTCTGCAGCCCTGTATTGGAACAAATGACTGGATTACTGGGAAGTGGTTATGGTGGGGAGCACCAGCCCAAGGCAGTAGGTGGAAGAGGTGAGGTTTCCAAACGAGCCCATAACGAACATGAAATCCAGTTTTAACTCTCCTCTTATTCATGGGTCATAGTTGCTTGTTATTTGTTTTTTATTTGAGTTGTTCAGTAAGTGTGAGGTTACACCCAGGGAGCCTGGCCACCGTATTTGTTCTTTTGCACGCCTTTTTTGAAATAGTGTCAGGCAGCTCAGGGGATGCTGTACCACAATGAAATTTCCAGTGCTTTTCACAGCTGTGAGAATGACCTCCAGTGTCTTTTATGGCCCCCCCCTTTGGCCTTTCCAGACCCCTGTTCCTCTGGGGAATTTAGCAAAGATGTAGCACATTCTCCATTGTGATGATGTTTGGATGTTATGTGACCTGCAGCACTAGTGACTCAAAACCCTGTAAGCTTTTTACTGTGTTCCTGTTATTCACCTTGTGAGAGAGAATCAGGCTGTTCTGAATGCCTCAGAGTGCCACTGCCCATGACATGTTCTGTAAAGCCAGACACAGTGCTTTTCTGATAAGTGAAGGATGTACATGGCTAGATTGCAGTTTCCATTTTTTGCAGCAGGAAGGAATTTCTGTCAGTTAAGACTTTTGAGTAGAAAGGATTCTAAACTTGATAAGTTTTCTTTTTTTTCCTTGTGGAGGATGCTCAGAACATCAATTCAGTCAAACGTGGGAAAATTTTATTTTATCAGGATACATCATTAATCTCCCTTTTCCCCTCCTGTAGGCATTTTAATATTAATTTTAAAAAACAGTTAATCTGCCATGACCTTGGTGACAAATCTGAGTTGCCAGGAGATCGAACAAGTAAGCAGCTGCTTTGCTGTGAATGTCTCATATTAAACTGGAGGTTGGCTTCCCTGTGCCTTTGGTTTTCAGTGACACCAGCTGCTATCTTGCTGAGTTGAGACATCTAAGAAAATGGGCAGGATGACAAGCAACACAAATCATATAATTCTGAGTAGGAAGCTCCTTGCTTTGAAAGATAGTTTGCTTTGGCTTTCAAACTTCCTATTTTTTCCTCGTGAGCTGTTTCCTCCCATGTGCTTTTTCTTGTACTTTTTTTCAGTTACGAACATTTCATGGTCTTTTAAAATTGAATGAGATGAAAGGTGTATCTCTTAAAGGTGCATCTCAAAAAAAAATTGCTGCAACGCATACTTTTAAATGAGCACATGGGACACTTGGTGTGTTATGTGGTAGTGGTGAAAGATGTATATATGCTCAAGGGGTAAGAACTTTTTTCTGGTGTAGCCTGCTGAATTTTGTTCTATTAACAGAATGTTGCTAGCTGTTACATTTTTCAAGATGTGTAGTTTTTGCGATATTGATTTAATAAATGCTTGCTTGCAACTCCTGTAAAATAAATTGTTCCCTAGTTTTGATAGGAATAATTCATAATTTGTTACTGTTCCCTGCTGATAGTTGATCAAAACGGTGACCTTTACTTCAAGGGAAGCTCTATTACTGAGGCCTCCAAAAGGGATTATTTCAGAAATACCAGTTGCATATGAGTTCATCATGTTAATGTGTGCTTCACATTGAGCATGCAGGGTAATGTGTGATGTATGACAAATATCTTGCTTAGGCAAGAAAAGTATTTATTTGTCTTACTTCTGTATGGAGGAGGGGTAAATTGTCACCAGTGTCTGTGCTCTACTGTGGGTTGTTGGACTCACCATCTGATTTGTGGTCACTGAACATGACTTTAGTCTCCTTCACTATGGGACTTCTTGGTGAATATTGGAAAGTTTCGTATTATGGGCAGCTTTTAGCTATGTTTATTTAAGCTGGAGTCTTTTCCTATAGTGCAGTTCTGTTCTTCTCCCGTAGAGAAATGCCAGGCAGGAAGCAGCCAGCTTTGACTCTCCCTGTGCCAGATCGGAGAATGGAGACAGGAGCAGGTTAGTCTGTGCTGCTTTTTTTGGTGCATCTGGCCAGCCATAACCTTAAAGCTCACCTGAACTTTTTTTCTGTAGCCCCAAAAGAGAAAAAATGTTAAAGGTATCAGGATTTGATATCCTTGCTGATCTGAGACCACGCACCCTATTTTAAGGTTTTTTTCCTGGCCCCGAGACTCATCTTGCCACCTACCAATGAAGGGAGGCAGGGATCCAAATGTATTCTGCTTACATCCAAACCTTGTGTTGCCTGCCATTTATAGCAGGAGTAGCATGATGGTTTGCTGTCACTTAGATGTCACTCAGATTCCTTCAGGGTCACTACTACACTGTTGATCAAGTTAACTGCAAGACAAGATTCGTCCTAGGTAAATTCTGGGCACCCTGAAATAAAAAAAGCCTGAATGCTATTGTACAGCTCTGTAGATTTTTTGAGTAAAGAAGCAGGCACTTTAATTTTTTTAAGCGCTGTAGTAAAGAAATCTTGTTCTGTTGACAAGTTCAGCATGTGTCTTGTGCAATACTTCTCTGTCTGCTTGGATCCTCCTCCTTCTCCCATCTGCCACCTTCTCACTCAGGAAAGGAAACTCCATTCTGTCAAAGCAAAGTGCCAGTGAAAAAATGGGGAAGACTTTTAAGAGTAGCTTTTGCATGAGACCATGCAAAAACCCTAAAATCAAAACAAATATAACCACAGCTCACTCTAGTTTTGCCCTGGGTACTTAGCAAAAGGTTAAGGCTGACAGGTAGCAAGATAGAGCCCCTCAAGTGAAGGCTGTGCAGTTCAAAAAGGCAGAATCACTTATTTCTGCCTGTGATCAGTGCTCCATGGCAACATGTGCTTTGCAAGGAAAATAGCATAAATACCTGTTAAGCAGAGATTCCCCAGCAAGTGAATTAAATGCCAGAAATTGAACGAGAGTGGGGTTGGTGGTTTTTTTCCTCTCTGTGTAATTTAGGGTAGCTACCAATGAAGTATCATAATTGTAATGGATGCTCTCTGAGTCTTCTGAAGGATGAAATGTACCTCATTTTGAAATATCCTTTTTCAGAGACTGTGCATTTCTGCATTTCCCAGTTATTAGTCTTCTTACACTTTGTGAAGCTAATGCTTACTAACTTTGAGGACTGTTTCCCTCTGCAAAGGTTTTGTGGTTGCTTCTCCTGGTGCTGACTTGCAAATTCAGTGTGAGCAGTTAAAGCCTTTAAGAACGATAAACTTATATTATTAGAGGGACTTTGTGCATTCATTTAAGTCCCCAGGGCTGGAGCTCAAACTTGGTAATTGTCTTGGCTGGAAACAAATGAGCCAAGTTTCACCCTTATGTCTGCAGCTGGTGATTTCTGCCTGGGAGAGTTAAGGGTTAGAGAACTCCAGGACTGTTTTTAATAGTTTGGCTTGATGTGCAGTTACCTACAAAATAATGGTAGTAAACGTGCTTATGCTTTCTTTATAGCTGGAGTACTGTTGGCTATTTGAGGCAAGGGCAGGAGAAATCAATGGGACTGTGTCTGCTGGAGGTGCTGAGCCTTCAGGCTCCACGGCTCTGAGTGCTGAATATCCAGGGGAACCAAAACAGAGGTTCTGCCTGAGTCACCATGCCTCACTTTCTGCTGCTTTGGGCGCTCCAGATTACCCTCATCACACATTTGTTGGGTTTCATGTGACCATGAATTAGATGGTTTTCATTTCCTCCGTTAACAGGGTTTTCTAAATCCTCATTCCTTGGCTGTCTGCAAGCATGCTTTACTGTTCAGTATAAACTCTTAGGATATGTGCTTCTCTCCTCAACCCTAAAACCTAAGCAAAAATTCTAAGTCAGAATTTTGTGATCTCCTTGCAAAAGTGTAAGACAGGTAAGAAAGAGATTATATAGGTGAGAACTGCGTAGATACAACTTGTCTGAAGTCCAGCTTCTCTGCTTTATCCAGGGGAATGACTCTACTGATTCCACAAAGGCACAAAGCAAGTATTTTGTCCTGTGAAGAGCTGATTTCTAGTCTGTTATGCAGTACTGTAAAATAGTCTACTAGATGCTTTAGTGTTAGCTCGAAGAATTAAACTTGAAGTTGGGCTTGAATCATATTTTAAGTCGTTAAACCCCTGGCCAAGGCAGTAAAAGGCTGATGGTGCTGCTGTACTGCAAAGCTGTAACTTGGTGAATTAATGCCTTCTATAGTATAACACATCTCTATTTGGTATTCTGTACATGACAATGAAAGGCATTTTGTGAAGTTAAAAAATTACTTTTATTCCCTTAATTTAAGTAAACAAATGTTAAACAGAAGTTGCTTCCATCTAATTACATTTTTCCCACTCAACTTGAGGCTGATCTAATGGGTACATTTTCTATCCCTAAGTATAGAGAAACTGTGCTGAAGGAAATGGAAAACCATGTAATACTTTAAGTATACAGTGGGAAAGTTAAGTTTGTATTGCATGGTGCAATGATCTGTCTGTCTTGGAATTTTTAAAAATTATTTATGTTTTTAAAAAGCTGTTCCATGGCTTGAAAGAGCTGGAGTTCAGCTGCTAGGCTGGGCTAGCAAGCACAATATCTAAAAGGCTCTCGTGGAACTGTGATGACTAAGTTTCCCTGAAAAAGAACTTCACTCACTTCTAATGTAGTTAGCTGGCATCAATTTTTAAATGTATATATTGGTTTAATACTGATCTATTTCAGAGCTAGTGAACTTGTGTCATCTTACTGCTCTGGAATGTTTCTGGTGCACACTTCCCTGGTAAATGAGATACATGACACTTGTGTGGAATTTGGGTGATTTCATCCAAGATTCTTAGAATTATTTTAAAATTAGTCATTTATTTTTACAACATGTCTTTTGGGCACACAACTTCTTGTGTTCCTAAGGCAGGCTGAATTTCATCACAGTGGGTGATAATCAGGGTCCCTGTGGTGTATCAGACTGATCACTGTCTTTGAGTGTTCCTTTTCGAAGTTTTACTGTTTTCATATTCTGGTGGTGCAGGATGATTATATGGTAGCACTCCTCAACTGCTTCCTAGTTTCCATCCAGATTGCAGCCCCTTCATTCTAGAGTTGTAAATTCTCATGTCAGAACCAGGCAGACACAGGCATTTAATACTTCAACCCTTACAGGAAGCAACTGGCTATGTTTGTACATACATATGATATATTGACCCAGGTTTGTGGACCATTTACATACAGATTGATATGTCTCAAAGATGGGAAAACATATGTACAGGAATGACATCTAAAAGTTATTTGTCTCTTTTTCATTTATGTTCCAGGACTATAGTGCAGTAAGTTAGCTTTTTTTCCCTCTCCATATTCAAGTAATTTTAAGTATTAATAGTTGAATTAAAGTAATATTAAATCCCCTTTCACTAGAAGGCTAGGCTGCTAGTCTAGAATATAAAAGAAAGTATTTTTAAGTATTTCTGGGTCTGGTTCTGAGATTCTCCCAATTTGTAGCCATTTTAAAAAGGAGATAAAATAGTTTTTAGTTGTCTCCCTTTTACTATTTTCCTGAAGAATCTAAGGGATGCTCAATGTAAGAGGGATTCTCAAGCCATTTTTCATGGGGGGCTCCAAGGGAACTGCTAAGTATAACCTAAGCCTTCCTGTTCTCTAATATCCACACTACTTACCCATCCTGCTCACTGAAGAAAAGTGTTGAGTGTAGCTGAATTGGATGGTCTTCCAGGTTTTGTCCGTGTGATTCACTGTTAAAAAGTTCAGGTGCATTATTCTGTGTATTTTGGACAGGCCAAGTGGCGGAGAAGTGACAGGGAAGCTGATACAGCTGTTCGCATGAAACCGTTCGGTGACAGGTGAGGTGCAGTAAGATGGATCACTCCTGAGTAGAGGGGAAACAGATTTCTCTGCAGGGCACAAGGAACAATCTGAGATTCTGATAAATGCCTTTTCAGAGGGTATAAGATGGCCCAATTAATAATTTCAGCAAACGTACAGCTGAGTCTTTGATCTGAATGTTAAGCAGTTAGAATCTCTAATATTTTTGTGAGGGTGGTAGTAATCTGGCATTCCTTTATCACTCATCTAGTCTAACCCTTGTGGATTTGGTGTCTTGTTCTCAGAATCCTTACTTGTGTTCTCCCAAACCTGCTTTAGTTTTATAGTAGTATTGACTGGATGCCTTCTTAAATCTCAGCATCTCTTTCTCTTCAGGATTTGTGCTTTCTCTTCCATCTTAGACTGGCACTTTACTGTGTTGTGGTTGTGGTGAAGCAAAGTCATCTTAAGAGTACTCTCGGCTTTCCTGTCATGCATTGGTGCTGCTGTTCTTCATGGTAATCAAACTGGAACAACTCTGCCTTGCGCAAGTCAGTGCTCAACAGAAAGGGGCTGGAGTCTATCATAATTCAGAGCAGTGAATGTTCCCTCAGAGCTCTGCAAGCTGCATTGCACAAAAGGAGCACCGGTCTGTAAATAAGTGAAAGGCTCCAGCATGCGCAGAACCTCAGCCTTCCTCAGTGGGTCGGTTCACAACAGCTGCAACAAAGGAGAAGGGGAAAAAGGTTTGTAAAAAGCACAGGAAGTGCTTCAGCTTCCTCATAATCAAGCAAGACATTTCTCCTCTGAGAATGCTCCTGCCAGATGCTGTGCCTTCTATCTTTATCACAGCAGGCTGAAACAAGCATCAAAAAGAATGACCAAGAAGAGGGAAATGCACTGGCTTTGTGTCTAAACATGTAAAAACTTTGTGTAAATGTGACAGTTGAAAACACTTTATTCTGGGTAGAGAAGTGGGGATATGTAATTTCCAAGAGTCAAGTACTTTGTGTACAAACGGCCAGGTTGCCAGTGTGCATTTTATAATCCCGAGAATGAGGAACATCCTAAGCGAGGACTTAGGTAGGCAGTATGTGCAAATCTTGGTTATTCTCCATAAAGCTCTTAGAATTCGTTCTTACATAGCTTCTTGCTTCTGGGGCAGTTGTACCCAAATATAATTAACAAAGGAATGACAGAGACTATACCAAAAATCTAATATCTTAAAGGACTTCTCATCTTAAACCAAGGCTTTCTTTGAACTCTGAAAACAGAGTAACTATGTCTCCAGGATGATCTCGCTTATTTCTGACCTGTTTTAGAAATTTATCTGCTCTTCTAATGCAGTTTAAGCATACAATGATAGAACTAAAAGGAACTTCCTCTTAGAAGTAACTGAAAAAAGGATTCAGTGGCAAGTTTTTATTTAATCATATAAGGTATGCTGTAGTCGAGGTGCCAGTTCTGGGGTTATCCTGGGATGTAGCAATGTCCAGAAAAAGAAGGTAGTTTCATAGTTAGGGTTTTTATTTATGGTTTCAGTTGGCTCACGAGATTTGAGCATGAGTGCAGACCTTGCACTGGGTGCATACAGGGCACAGCCCTGCGGGCTGTCATCACTGCCTTCACTGTCATCACAGTGGGAGGATTTCCCCTCCACAATCCACAGCTGTATCTGTATTCGGGCTCTTTGCAGACCAGACAGGGATCTCATTTGAAAGGGTGCATTGTCAATGGTCACTGCCATGCTGCAATGTCTCATTACATCAATAAATGTATCTGTGAGTGTGTAGATCAACCTAAACCTGATGCTTTTCTGCTTAGCAGCATCTGATTTTGTGTATTTTAGATGCTTATCCAAAGGCCTCCAGAGATGCCTTTCATGGTTGGATGGAGATAATTGAAAGTTGGCAGTTTTCCTGCTCCTGGATGTCAGCTAGCCTTTCTGTGAACCTGGCCCTTTCAGAGGTAGCTGTTCCCTGTGGCACAGTGATGGAAGCTGTAGCTTAGAAATGATTTGGAGATTTCTGTGGTGCTGATGGCTCTTTACCATGCTGAGTTTTTAAGAAACCTGGCTTGCAGCCCCAAGAGGCAGGACTGACCTTGGGTTACCCAAGGTTTGACTGCATGGCTAATTAGTGGTAGAGGAAATCTGACAAATAATCTGACTAATGCACAGGGATTCACCTAATGAAAATAACACCTCCTCTTTCCCAAATAGCTCCCTTGCAACATTTAGTTGTGTAGCAACTGCTGCTGTTTTGTGAATGAAGCAAGTGGATTCCACAGCAGTCCTTGTGCACACTCCCCACCCCTCATTTGGCTCACGAAATTAGAATTACATTTTAGTAGTTTTGTAGACAATATAAGCAAAAATCCACACGGTATAGGTAATATACACAGACAGGTAATACTGCTGCTACACTAGATGAAATGTAATTTCTCATTTTTGCAGAAGGCTCCTTTTCTGTGAACTTAAAGTATCCTGTAAATGTTGGGGTTTGCTGGGAAGTGGCCAAAAGGTGGAGAGTAAATTCTGCAATAATAAGCTTCCATTCCTTATTGATCATGTTTTTTCTCAAGTCGTGAGAAGGCAATGATGGCACATATAATTTTGATTGATACGTGATAAAATTGTCTCATTTGGTCAAGGTGTGAAAAAATTTTAAGAGCTGAGAGTGCTGCTTTAAATGATTGCTCTGCTTGCAGTTAGCAGGAAATTCATCCTAAAGAGCCAAATAAGCATATAATTTTGTCGTGGCTAGTCAAATTTTCCATGTAAATTTAAAAGAAGGGTAATTTTCCCATTTCTATTTTAGAATGTTCCTTATTCTGCCTTTATAATTTTGTCCATTTCCTTATTAGCGCTCCTTTCAGAGCCCAAACATGTCAACAGTGACACCATTATCAGCCTGAAATAAAGGAACAAACGTTCTCATCTTCAGTCGTGGTTTGCCTGTGACAGCTATTTTTAATTTTGCAGCTGCTGGAGACTGAGGCAGATGAGGCAGATTTGCAGCTGAAGACTTGGCCCCTGTATCACACGTCCTCTTTCCAAATGCTCTCAGAGGTGTCAGGAAACGTGGAGGCTTCCAAGGGGTCTCTTCACTGAAGTAGTGCTTCTGAAAAAAGAGAGAGAGAGAGCATTAGGCAAAGCAGTGGCAGCAGAAGGGAGGCATCCTGCTGACTTAGCATTTGTTTGCAGATGTTCAAAATGGAGTGTGAGGTGGGACCTGATCATTGTTTCCACCAAGTGTGAATATGAGCTGACAGCCTCGTGCACTTTCCTGTGTGTTCCGAGCAGTGCGCATTCCAGCGAATCCTCAGCCTCCAGGATTTTTCTTTCCTGCAAGAAGCGGTAGTGTGACTTTTTAGCCATGAGGAGTAACTGGGCTTTTCACAGCCTTGACCCCTCTTTCAAAACTGGCATCACAGCTCTGAGCTGAAGATCAAACTGCAGAACACACAGGTGCTGCAGTGACCTGTATCTGCCTTGACGTGGGCATTCAGGCAGGTGAACTTTGGTGCCCAGCACTTGCACAAGTGGCCAGGCATGGAAAGCACAGCTGTGTGAGTGTAAACATTATTTATTGACGTGTCACTTCACCTAACCTTGTTCAGGCCTCAGAGTGCCTCCTTTGTCTTTGTGCCAATATTTCTGTAATTTATTGTTGTCTATGATAGAAGTTAAGATATGGTGGTGCATTTAGTTAGTACCTCTGAGTGGTGTGGGCTTAATAGATGGTTGGTAACAGTCCTCAGTTTTCTTAGATGTTGAAACACAAAAGACTTTATTTTACAACTCTCCACAGTCAAAAGATAGTGATGTGAAGAACCGAGCCTAAATGATGAACTGGTTCAAGTTTTAAATGGCAAATTCTCTGTTTTGGGACTGAAATATATTTTTTGAAACAGTTTGTTTAGTTTCATTTTGTCTTTGGCATTTTACATGTCACCTGCTCTTTTGCCAAAACTTCAGTAGCAGTGGTACACGTGTATTTTCACTGAACCTTTAAATCCATGTTAGTGGATCCAGGCACTTTGAAAGCTGCATAGTTTTTCTTTGTGATCCATAAAGAACAGTTTATCTAGGTCTTGGACAACTTTAGAGTTTCATAATATAGTTCTGTTTCTTTCTTTTTGTTGGTTTGCACACTTAGACTAAATTTTGACTTGTAAAATGTGATATTCACGATAAAAAAATAGTCAAGAGGGTTCAGATAGTTCCACTTTTGACCATAGTGTTAATTAGGTAGTTAAATACTTAAGATCTTTTGGTTTCATGTGTGATGATCATGGAAAAGTGGTGCAAGTAATTTATTTTCACTTGTGTGGAGCATCTTTGCTTGACTATTGTTGTTAATTATCTTGCTGATCCTAACTTAGCTGACATTCCTGTTAGTTACTTGACCCATTGAATAGTCTGTCATATGACCTTGGACGTTTTTGATCATCTCTTTCTGAGAATAGATATAGACATGCACATATAAATAGGGTTTCTAATAGAGGGTGGTTTTATTCAGCAGAAGCATTGCTGGGAGAGTTAAAAAAGAGAATGAAGTAATGTGTCTTTGAAGTGCAGTCACTGCATTAAAGTGTTCCAGCATAACACTTTTTTGATCTCCTAAGAAATAAAAAGGCAGTTAATGCTATAGCATCTTGGAGAAACTGAGGTCTAAAAGGACACCCTGTTGAGAAGACTCATTAGTTATGCAGTCTAAAACTGTGGGACATGCTTAATCTTGTAAAAAGTAAAGAGGGCTCTGTGTCTTCACTCTGTAAGGAACTTAGTACCCATCTCTCTTGCATTCAGGTGACTAATAGGCCTTTCAGAAAATAACATATTCATTTAACAACAACTGTCCACATATGCCAGGCATCTCCGGTGTGTCACTTGTGCCTTGTGACTTGATGATACTGAAGTGGGTAATGTACCTTTGAAATATATAGTTGATAAACCTTTCAAATATGTACATGAAAAATATATATCAACAGACCAACCTTACCTTGACCTCCTGGCTAGAAATAGAGAAAGTGGTATCTACTTGGTGGTTTATTTTGTTTTGTTTTAAATCCATAGTCAATACCTAGCAAGATGTGGCAAATCTGGAGCTCAGGATGGTCAGAAATGCAGACTCAGGCTGTTTGCAGTGTGTATTTCATGCCTTTTCAGTGAATGGGAAACTAACTGCACCTTGGCTGGCAGGGCCAGTTCCCTCTTCCTTCTGAGAGCACATTTCATATATCCCTGATAAGGGACTGTGTGGTTCCCCTTGTGGTGATGTATTTGAACTCGTCTTTCTCAGCTGGTAAGGCCATGGACTTCTCACACAACTTGTGACCCACAGTGCCTCCAGCATCCCTGTAAATGACACCAGCTGAAACTCAGCCAGAGCTGAGGCTGTTTTGTCCCCTGAAGACATTGGATTTTCCCTCTGTCAAGAAAGCCCAGATTTGGCAGATGTTATTCTTAGAATAGCAGGAAGTGAGAAACTTGGTTTCATAACTAAATAACAATAAAGTTAGGTTAATGAACCCGTGAATCATTTGAATGGTTCAGCTCTGTGTGCATCTGCTCCATGCTAAAAAATTCCCAGCAGAATTTGCAGTGATTGAAGCAGAAAGCTGACATAAAGTCAGTTGTCTTTGATCTTTGCTTGGTTTTGGGGTGTGTTTGTTTAAGATTGGGAAGCTATTGAAGTAACGAAATGAAGATGCAGTATTAGCCCAGGGAAATATGCTAGTCGTATTCTGTCTAGCTCAAATTAAACAGCAAGGACAGAGCATATTATTTATGTTAGTTCACTATCAAGCATGAAGTGGTGATAATACCTATTTCAGTTTACTGTTTAGGATCCTCTAATAAGTTCTTGTTCTGTCAAGTTCATGCCTTCCTCTCTCTTTTTAGTTGTCTGTGGCTTTTAGGTCTAAATTTTCCAGCTCTCTTCATGGTATGATAATCACAAGATGCTTTGAATTGGGAATTATAAATACAGGATCTTTTGAAAGAAGGTGCTGGCTTTTTAGCTTGAAACATTTTGACTGATTCCCTCTTGTCTCTTGCTTTCCCGGACTTATTCTAGTGAGGGGGCTTAACAAGAAACGCTTGGCTGTTCTGTCAATAGAGAAGTCATTATGGCTGCTGTTGTATCACTTGGAACATTAAATCCTTTGAAAACATATCTTGCAAGAATAATATTGAAAAACATATTATAAGCGCACGCAAATTGGAAGCCAGGCATTTATATTCATGCTGCAATATAAATAACTAGGTTTAGACTTTTAACTGCCGTGCAAGAAACATTTCACTCATTTAAGCAGAATGGTCTGTGTCCTTTTATCCACATGAGAAGACTGGCTGCATCCCTGGCAGTGAATAAGTTAACCTACTTAGTGTTTGGTGTGTAGGCAGCATGTAGTTCTGTGAGATTGCAGTGGGCAATGAAGCAGCAGAATTCAATTTGCAGCAGTGACCTAAGAGGGGCTATTTTTAGTAATAAAATAGGTCAGGGGATGTGGTAGTGCAGACTGATAAATGAACAGTCTTCCCTTCCACTTGTGGGGCATGTTTTTGTTCTCCATTGTTGAAGCTCTGTGATGGAGTCAGTGTTGTCACGTGATTAGTGTTAAGAGTTTTTTATTGCTGTGAAGCAGTCATAGGAAAGTGCTAAGTTTTATTTTAGTGAAGAAAAAATGTAAGTAACTACTTTGCTTAGGGATTCATGGAAGGCAAAGCCAACTAGCAAGCAGGGTGTTTTGAAGCCATTGCTCAAAGCTGATCTTAGCACTGCTGGAGATCTTATTTTGCAGTGTTGTCCATGTGACAAGTTGTTCTTGCAGTCTTTTTCCCTTCCCCTCTACTAGCTGTTCTTATGTGCTTTTTTAGCTTGCTTCTGTTCCCAGTTTGCTTTCTCAGTGATTTATGCAGATGAGTGTTAGCTTCTTCCTCTCAGGATGGCAAAGATGAAACACGGCTTTATCCTGTCCCTTTGAGTCTCCGGGCTCTTGCAGGAAGCTTCCAAAGGATCTGTTCAGCCCATTCTTATGACGCAGAGCAGTCCAAGTCTCTTTTTAGTATTATGCCACTTGACTTTTGCATTTCCGCACTTCTTTGATCTCCTTGAAATTCTGTTTCAGAGCAAACTTGGAAAATGCCTGTTGCCAGTTGGTGCCTTTATAATCCTGCTGTTCATTACCAGTGTGGCAAAGTCCCCAGAAGCTCTAGGCATGGAGCTGTGTGTCTTCATGCCATATAAACAGCAGAAAACCAGCAACTTTGGCCCTAAAGTTTGGTGGTGTGTTGTTTTTTTTTTTTTTTGGTTTTTTTTTTTTTTTTTTTTTTTTTTTTTTTTTTTTTTTTTTTTTTTTTTTACCCTGGGAGCCTGGCTGTAGCTGCATCGGTATCAGTGTGTCACACTATGTGAGAAGTGCAGTTGCAGGATGCTCAGGCTGTTGCTGGAGCTATCTCCAGCAGTGAATGAGCCCTAATGAGCCCTGCTGAGATGGACTGGGATGGCTAGTTCTCCTGCTTTGGAACCAAGCAGATCTCTCCCCCCGGGGCTGCTTAATGCTGTGTGAATTACGTGCCTGTGCTGGTGCCCATTCCTGCCCTGCAGTGCACTGTGAAGCACAGACATGGGTGTACAGCATGGGGGGAGAGATGTCCTTAAACTTTCCCTTATTTTACATCCCTTCTAGCAAAATGCATTTAATTTTCATGGTCTAGTTAGGATCATGATGAAATATCATCTAGCAGACTTTTTAAAGTGCTTAAAAGTCCTTGAATAATACCACTTTGATATCATATTTATAAGGAAAGTAAGCTCAACATTGATCACTGGCTTAAAAATTGTAAACTCAGACTGTCCTTGACACTTTTCATTTTTTTAAGACTGCAAATTAGTTATGAATCATCCTCTAATATATAAAAAAAATCTTAATAAACTGGTAAATAATTTGAATTTCTAACATCTGTATTTTTCTGCACCAAAGGTCTGTTCCTATATTGCAATTAAGCACTGCACACCTCAGATAACCAAGAAACAGCCATGGGAAAAACACCAGAAATCCTTCCAGTGGGATCAATACAGTGGAGTTATTTTCAGCAACACTCTAAGAAACTTGAGGGTGCTTTTGTTTATACTCCATCATCAGTGCAGTTTAATGTGCTTCTAAGGGACATCTTTTAGTATGAATACAATGCCCTGCACTTTCCTTTCTAAAGAAAAAGCCAGTGTTTTTGTGAGTTTTTTCTTGTTAACCTGTTATTGCAAAAGATAGCTTTGACAATATCTTTGAATATAAACTGGAATTTCATGGCAGTTCACAGCCTGTTCACTGCACGCTTGTGGGTCAGCTCACATGAGCAGAGCACACCGAGCTCTGCACAGTTTTTCTTCCTAGGAGTTTGGGACACTGCAGTCCACCCTCCTCATCTTCACCCACCCTATAGATTACTGGCCTGTCTAATATCTTGTGTGCTGTGCTCTGTTCCTTAAATACCATAAAGTGGAAAACTTGCACTCAAAAGGTAACTGGGACTATCCTTTTGCTACTAGCATTTAATGATGATTTTGTGTTTAAAGGGAGACTTTTTCTCTCCATTACAAACTCATTTATTTTAATTCATTTAGGAAAACTCTTGGTTTTCTATATTTCCTTGTGTTTTCTCAGCATGACTGAATGAAAAACCACTTTGTGCCAAAGCACTGAACTGGGAAGATGGCTCTCTTTCTCTCCTGTGAAATCATTTTTGGTGTAGGTATCACAGATCTGTTTGTGTGCAGTGTTTTATGGTGCCTTGCTCCAGCATTTATTTTGTGCTTGGTGGAGGGGCATGAGCCTGGTGAGGAGACATGAGCCGCAGTATCCGACAGTGTGACAGTGGAAGGTCTGGTGAGAAAGTCACCAGTGACTCTGTGACAGTGCTGTGTGTCTATTCAGATTATCCAGTCAACACTTGGATAACCAGTCGGCTCAGGTATGGGAGAAGTAGATCCTGCTTCTGCTGTCTCTGGTGTTTTAGCTGGCAGGAGGTAAATGTCCTTCATCATGTGTCCTTCCCCTTTTTCATTTGAAAAATGAAGATGATGATACATGATCTCCATCAGGGCTTCAGGGGAAAGGGTATATATTCATCATCTCCAAGCTTTTAATCTAATCTTTCCAAAGTAAGGATTTTTTGGGTAATTTCTGGACTGGCCTTGGCCTGAAAAAGTGCAAGAGGAGCCATGTGGTTTGGTCCGACTGTGTGCTGAGCAAAAGGAAAATCCTGGCTCTCTGTATTCTAGATGCATTTCCAGCCAAAAACCTAGGAGTGAAAAAAGACATTTGTCATCACTCTGAAAAACCCAGGCCTTTCAGCTCAAACACTTCCCAGAACAAGTAGCTGCAAAGGTTACTTGAAGAATGTATTTGTAGTCCAGAGGTGGAAAACATGGGATTTTCACACTAGGTATGTCCAAAGCTAGTTCATACTTCAACAGCCTTTTTTTCCTCTTGCTTTATATGCTTGCACACACATTTGAGCAATGAAGAAAACTGACTGGAATGAAAATCCGCCTGTGTTACCCACTAATACTTCAACAGGAATGCCAGGAATGAGTTTTATGTCAAATTACAGATAAATTTGTCTCTGTCTCTCCCATATTTGCTGCTTTTCCAGCTCTTTTGTGTGGGGGCTGTCTGTGTGTACTGCGATGCCCATGACCTATCCCATCCCACTGTGGTATGGCCAGAGGGGATGGATTGTCAGAAGAGACAGGAAGCAGAGCCCCACAGGGTGGCACAAGCAGTGGATTTTGAGCATTGTTAGTAGCGTGACAGGACCTGCAAAATTAATATGCTAGCTGGAAGGTACAAAGTGTAGCTCTGTTCTTCCTTTAGGCTCTGACTCTTCTCAGGGCAAAGCAATGCCTGCAATAAAGTGTTTCTGGTGTTGCCTGTCACTCCTTGGTGTATCGCCTGAAGGAGGCAGCCTGTGTAAGAAACAGGTGAGCTGCAAAGGGCACCAGACTGTGTCCTCCCAGCAAAGTCAAGTGTCCTGAGAGGACCCTTAGAACTTGTTTTTTTGCTGTGTCTAAGCTAAGAAATTCAGAATATACAGGGCAGGCTCTAGTGGTGCAGCAAGCTTTCTGACTCACTTAACATAGTGTTTAATAAAATTATCATTGTTGGAGGTTTCTGTCCGTGCCCCCCCCCCCCCCCAGTTCTATTTCATCACATTAATTCCAACTGTTCTGGTACAGGGCCAGATGAATTGAGTGTGTTAGAGCTTTTTTTTTTTTTTCTTTTTTTGTGCAAAAGTAGTGTTGTGTCCTTTAGTGGACTCTTCCTGCTCTCCTGCCTATTGCTCTGCTGATCTACAGGGCCAAGCAGAGCTAGCAGGGGCCAGGCGCAATGCTCCAAGCTGCTGTTTACCATGCTCTCAGGAGAAGTCTCAATTAGGGTCCGTGTTCCTTCTTGCATTTGTAGGTGCCGTCATGCAGTTCTGATCGATGATGGATGAGTTTGGGCTAAAGATCTGGTCACAGCAGTCTGTGTGTGCAAGAGGAAACCACCTTGTGAAAATTTGGCTGAGAAATGTGTATCAGTTACAATTGAGAGTACACATGCATTTTCCTGTGCACAGGGCAGGTCTTGACTATTGTTAGAACTATTTGGGAGGAGGAAAATTGGTTTCATTGTCAGGTTTGGAGGTGACTTGAAAGGATTTCTGTAAAATTAAAGGTCTCTACCGTGCAGACTCCGATTAATAAGCTCTCTCAGGAATCATAGCTGCAATAATTGTAATTGGAGGCAGGGTTTTACTGATGAGTCACCTTGTTGGGGCTGTCTTCACTGGCCTCCTTGAGAAAGTAGAAATCTGGAAGAGAGGAATTTGTGTGACCTGTCAGTACCAAGCTGGCAGTAGAAGCTGGCACAAGCTAGACCCTGCTGTTGGAAAAAGCCTGGAGAATCAGCACAGTCCTTTGTGCTCAGTTGGTGCCAGTTTAGGTCACAGGTGTGTCGAAGTTGTGTCCAAAGGGAAAAAAGCAAACCAATAAACATTGCACCATGAGGTAGTGTGGTAGAAGAGAAAACACCAGGGACTGTCAGGCAGCTTTGTCCTTCAGTGGCCCCTTGGATTTCAGAAGTTTCGAGTGTGATCATTTGGAGCTTGCAGAGAATCCACTCTTAGTAGAACAGTCTTTGCTTTTGCCTCTTTCATGGAAATTTGATGATAGGTTTCTGTAAAGAGCACATGTAGCTCCTCCATTGAAGTGTGCATTTGCAACGTTCAATAGAAGCATGATCTAGTTGTTCCTAAATTTTTGGGGAAAACTGGAGGGAGATGAGAAAATTCTTGGGATTTAGTAGATGAGCTTTGGGGAAAAAAGACGTACAACTGAAAAAGCAAAGAAGTTTGACTCAGTTTTTCAGGCTTCAGTGAAGCTGCTCCTTCTTTTCTCAATAGCCTCTTGCTTTGAGCTTTTCCTGAGTTACTGTTTAGTTTAGTCCATTGTTGCACAGAAAATTGAATAGTAAGTGAAAATTTTCAAAATGTCTTTGACAAAACTTTAAGCAGTTATTTTTGTCTGTATCCCAAGGGTAAACCCTTGAGTCCCTGATGGAAAGAGGGTGTAAAAGCTTCAGGCGGTGATAACTTTCTGCATGTCTGATATCTGTTTGTACAAAGTTTTACCCAAAAAGGGAAGAGCTAGGGCCCTTTTTGGAAAGTTACAGTTATCTATGCACTAATAACTTGCTGAATAGTCACAGGCTTTTTCAACCTATAAAGTAAATTTTCTGATTTTAATTTCTTTGAGGATTAGAAACCTGGAAAGAGTAATATGTTCTTACACAGTGTTCTTGGATGACACTTAAATTTGAAATAACATTATATTGTAAATGGTTAAGAATTAAAGAAACAACCAATTGGCAATGTAAGCCTTGAGCAAAGTACAATATAGAAGCATTGAAAAATGTTTCTCTGCATGATTAAGAGAGTCTGGTTTGCTGTTTGATTTATTGGCTGGCTGAATGAATTCATTAATTGTGTATGACTACTTTTACTTCTGGGTGGCCATTTTTCATTTCAGATTTCATTACTGAAATAGCTTTTCCTAGGGAAGTTCTGATCTTCCAAAATAAAATACGTGAAAATGTTAGGGCAGCTCAGCCCTCCCTTTTTACATCGGTATTTTTTATACTATGGTTTTACCAACTGCAGAAAAATTCACTTAGGCTGCAATACCTTAGGTTTTGTGCTCATTACTTAAACACCAAAAGATTTCCTTGTCCTGCAATACATGCTATGTTCCATGTTATAATTTTCGAAACAGTGGGATGGAACTGGAAACCCCCTTTTTAATTAGATGGTGAAGAATGAGACAGACACTTGTTTCTGAAACGTTTGAGGTGTACGTAAAGCAGGCAGCATTCAAACACCATTGTGACGACATTTGTTGAATGAGAGTTCTGGGTATGCAGCTCAGTGGGAGGTAGGGATAGGTAACATTTGTAAGAAATCAGACGACTTAGGGAGAGATCCTGAACATCTTGGCTTGTAGTTTGAACACTGTTTTTTTTAATAGGAAGGACTCATTTCCTGGACAGCTTGCAAACAGTATGGTCTGGAAACACTCCTCTCTTCAAGGATCTTAAGGCTTTTAGCTTCATGGAGAAGAGGCATGTCAGGAAGCATATAATGCCACCACTGTCTGCAGCTAAGGATGGTGTTCCAGGGAATGGTGCATCTCCTGGAAGGCAGCTCAGCAGAACCTCAGTGGTCTTGCTGACCCTTCCAGCCAGAGGGCAGCAGTCTCTAGATGGGCCCTGGGTCCATAAGGGCAGTGGGGTTGAATATAGGTGTCAGGAATTAATTTCAGTCTTAAGTATTCTCCTTAAAGCTAGGGAAAAAAAAAAAAAAAAAAAAAAAAACAGTGTTGGGAAATCCTCATGTTCTTCCTTTTTTTTCTTAGCCCCCACCTTCAGGTTTTGTGTCTGCAAGTAGAAGGCAGAGCTGTTAAAGACCACAGAGTGAGGACTTTGTCATCCTGTCTCTCCCCCTCAGTTTTGGCTCAATGCTGACCCCTCATCCTGTTATTGTGTAGCAGATGGGGTGGGTGAATCCCCAAGTCAGCTTTGTGGAAAAGGCTACTGTGATATTTTGACAAATCTGTCCTTGCCCCTGGGCTCTGGCACTGCCATTATTACTTCATGTGTTTTCTGTGAGAATTGTATCTGACTATGTAATACAAAAAAAAAAAAAAGTCTTGTGAGGAAAGAAGGTGAATGAGGTAACCCTTACCCTCCTGTAAACATATGGATGTGATGAGCAGGAGCCTGGGTAGGAAGCATTTTTCCTGCTGTCTGGCTTGGTCCCATTCAGTACCAACAAGCTGTAATTATTGATCTCATACACAGTTTTTTTCTCTACTTTTACAATAGTGATGCCTATCTGTAATGTCAAACTCTAATTTACACCTACTGTCCAAAATGGGAATAATAGCCCATGCTTCTCTGTCAATCACTCTGTGGAGACTGTAGAGAGAGCTCTCTAGTGAAATATGATTATTGCTGTATATATGATGTCTGGATAGTTTATTATGCATAAGAATAAACTCTGTAGTGGAAAGGGTGAGATTTATATATTGCTTTGTTACTAAAGTAATTTGATGATTAGTAGTATTCATAATCTTTTTCTCAGGTGGATTAAATAGGCTTTACCTTGGTAGTCATGTACTTAGATAGCAAAATATAGCAGAGACATTAAGGATGAAACTGATCTGAACCTGGCTGATAAATGCCATGACAGTGCCATCCTGTTTTTGTCCAGAGCTTCCTCCTGCTCCTGGGTCTGTAAGGTGACCTTCCCTCCATAATTTAGGACGTACAGTAATCTGGACAAACATTCTCATTGGCTTAGGGCAAATCAGGGTAAGTTTAAGTCCAAACAGCATTGTCCTCCCAGCAAATAAACGTATCATGTAAAGTTAGTTTCAGCAGATGAACCCAGCAGCTGGCCTTGAAGATCATGCAAATTGGTCTGTTCTGGGTGACAGGATTAAGGCTGGAAATGTCAAATCTTTTGGGGAACATATTTAGCCTGTTTGTGAATGTATCTCTGTGTGTGCATATAGCTTACAAACACAGATGTACACACACACATAAAGCTCAGATTCATGAGATCTAGGATATGGGGTTGCTGGTTTTCTTTTTCCTAGTATTCATTTGGCTTCATTATAAATGAATACTCTGCTGTTCCTGACTGTATTGTCTCTTATAACCTGAGCTGAGCTTTTCCTTGCAACACAAGGTCCCTGTCACTCCTTGATGCCTCTGGTTTGGAGCAAAGCTGGAACATAGCAGCAAGGGGCACACGTCCCTCCTGTTCCCAGCTGCTGCCCCTGTTACCCAGGCCTCTGGCACTTTGTTTGCTGAGAAGTGTTTGATTGCTGGTTTGGGGTGAAGGAGAAGGATATTTTCAAGACAACATGACTTTCAGTCCAGGGAAGACAGAAGATGAGGAAGTTAGGCAAATTCATCATATTCTGTAGCTCAGTCGTGTTACAACCAGAATTTGCCCTTAACAACAAAAAGCCCTATTTAATGTCCGTTATTTTCCACTCTTCTCCAAATAGCAGTCCTGACACCCTGCAGGATATCAGCCACAATCTTAAGGACTTGAGAACTCACTTTTGTCTCAGTTCTAGGCGATGTATTTGTGCAGTGAGACACTTGACTGCATTAGGGACATCTCTAGAAACTTGAGCATCTTTAGGGACGTCATATCCTGCAGCCAGAATGTGGTGAGTCAGCACCAAGGATAGCAGAAGTTCAGTTGCTTCCTCCTCTTCACTGCAACTGCAGCATGTCACTACATTCGGTTCCCTCCCGCTGAGTAACTTCTGATGTCAGTTCTTTTTTTAATATTTATTCAGTTGGAAGCTGTCTGTAATTTTGGACTGCTTATGAGGCTTCTTTTCTTAATACCATCATACTGGGAAATCTGTAGAAATGGTAAAGATGTAGGCCTTGGCATTATGCCTTCCAAGGTTTGTTATGATGTTAGGAGAGCTGCACCCCATCAAAGTCAGAGTACCGTAAGGAAAAAGGATATGGAAAAATGGGACAGATTATCTTCACAACTGCCAAAATCAGTGACAAAATGGAGCCTTCAAAAATAGCTGCCATATAAGGAATAGTTTTGGAGCACTTTTGGATTGTTTCTGGATAACTTACCACCTAATCCTGTGTGAAAAAGGGAGAGAGACTGGGCTTGACTTCAATTCCTGTACATAGAGGGGTAACTTAATGACAGTTTGCTTTGTGTTGTGGGAGGTAAGTCAGATTTATCATGTTTTGTTTGTTTTTTGTTAATTGGCCTTTCTGCTATGATCTGTCTAATCACACTCCAAAATAAGTTGTTAACCTTTATTTTAAAACTAAAGAAAAATCTCCAAAATTCCCTGCTCCATGCTGTAAATGATGCTTTTTTGAAAAGACTCCTATTTCTGCTCCCTTTTCCTTTCCTTTGTTGAAGTTCCTGGGGAAAGCTGCGTGTTTTGATAGTTTAGTGCTGCTGTTAGTGGATTTCTCTCCAGGAAAACTGCAGTCACGGGGATCTCAGGCAGGTTCGAACACAACAAGCCACGTGCTGCCTGCTCCAGGATGGCTGGATTGCAGCCAGTGGTGTTCAGTGGTGAGTCCAGAATGGTGACAGCTCTGATCTTCTGTTCCCAAAGCTCAAGGCAGAGCTTGCTTCATCATGGCACCTTAGGCAGAGTGATAAGTGGACCAGAGAGAGGAAGAACAAGGAGGAGCCCAGACTGTTACCGAAGATGACCTTAGATTTTTAGTTGTTTAAATTGTAGGGTAACGGGAACAAAATACACCATGAGAAAGGAGATTACACTATTAAACTGTCTCCTTGTGGTGACCACTTGTGGGCTTCTCTGCATGTCTAAGACAGGCTTGAAATCTGTTAGAAATTTATTTGTGAACTTTAAGTAGGCCAGATAATGGTGTGTCCCTGGTGTGGAAGCCATTCACTCTATGCTCATTTTGGACTTCAGATATTCATTATTGTGTTTCCATGTGTAACAGTTACAGCTTTGTCCTCTCCCATGCTTTTGGTTTTTAAACTGGAGCTGCAGCACACTTTCAAATGCCTATGTTATGGGTTCCATGCAATTTTCATGAAGAGCCCTGTCAACAAGAAATGATGAACAACTCAGTGTTGCCTTTCACTCTGTCCTGCAAGTATATGGAGGAGAAAGGAGGGGGAGATGAGAATTGCCTCCAGGTCAGCTGGAATAAGAAACATGTCCTTGAATTGACAAAAGCTCAATGTCTGAGAGACAGCACACAATGGTAATAATGAAATATCCCAAGTTAATGCTTGCAGGGCATTAACAATGAGTGTCTGCTCTGTAATTGCACTCAGTCTTGCTACTGATTTTCTTTATGTGAACCTAAATATTTTAGCTGTGTCGGAGACTTAGCAGCATTTCTTAGTCTTCCACACATTTCCCTCTTGGGAGGTTAGTAGCCACAGCATATTGATCATCACCATTTGATTGGGACTTGCGTTTTCTCTCTTGTGCTGCACTTTCTTGTACAGCTTCAGTTGTGTTATCCAGCAAGTTAATGGTCCAAGAACCCAGTGCAAGCTTCTAGAGGAACCTCCATGATTTTTACAGATCTCAAGTAATTAGGTGACTGCAGTTTGCTGTACCCCAAAACCAAATAGGTCTCCTTGACTGGAGATCATGTCTTTGACTGGATGAGAATAACAAGACAACAAAAGGTAATAACACTAACATTGCAAAGACCTCCCTGTTTACAAGCTGCATTTGGCTATCTTTATTCTTTCATCAGGTCATTTTTCCCAGAAGTGACTAATAGGTCTGTGAATCCCTCAGGTTTTGGTTTAAGAGTTAGTAATAGGCAATGAAAATACCTGATTTCAGAGGGCAGGGGGGGCCTGTCCTAAAGCTGTAATCCTTTATTGAGTCTCACCAGCAACAACTTATTTCTCTTTTAAGTGCTCATTAGATGTAGCTTTGGCTACATCTAATCCTGAACTCAAATCAGCCATTTGTTTGTGTACTGCCTTTCATGTACACATGTGAGTCACCACAATCTTACCTCTCCATCACGCTTCCTCGTAGAGATGGACTTATTCATTAAGCATTTGTAGCATCCTGCATTCTTAATTCCCTTTCCTGTGTTTGGTTATGGTATTTTGTCTTCCAAGAGACTAATGAAAATAAAGTCAGAAGAACAAGTCTGTTTTATAAATTGCATGTTTTGCACTCCCAGTGTGGCTTGCTTACTGGTATGATACAACAGCTTTTCTTCTTTACTGTTTCAGTTAGTTTCATGGACTAATGTAATATGGACAATAAATTTCATGGACTAAGTTAATATCTTACATGGCCATGAAGAGATAACATGATTTTCAACCTCCCTTTTCTGGTTTTCATTTTGGAATGGTACTTGTTTTTGCAAACCCTTGGTTTCCAACTTTAGTTCCAGTACTTGTATAAAAGTGCACTTTGGGTACTTCAGTGTAAAGTCTAACTTTTCCTAGCTCAGATTTAAAATTGTACCAAGGCAAAAATATGTCCCTTGTTATCTTGTCCCGTCTGTGGGCTTCACTGTGGTGATGTGTGTTGGCAAGGTGTTGCAGAGTATTGTAGAATTCTTTTTTGTGTAGATTCAAGGATCAAATTTTCCACTTGGATGTCACCCTTGTATGTAAGGAAATAGTTTCCTTAAATTCCTTCATATCCAAAGGCAAACTCAGACCTGTCTAAAATAGGAATATGGAAGCTTGGGAACAAGATTGACAAAAGGATCAACAAGTGTGGAGGTCACAGAAGCCAGATCTTAGTTTTGTAAAGGTTTTTCTGTACTGCCAGAAGGGAAAAGCAGGAGCAGAATTGGTTTTGTTGAATCTGTCTTTAAAAGGGACTTCTTTTTGGATAACTGATTCTGACACACATTCAAAGTGAAACTCGCTGTCTCAACCTCGTGGCAGAACAAAGGCCAGCAGATGTAATTGCTAAATTCTTAAGATTCAAGTATTGGAGAAATCACCAGTTAGCAAGGGCAGTACATTTAATTGCTTTCAAAGGTTATAGGTGCATTTGCTCCTCTGATTGGAAGGCTGGAATTCAATTTAGAGTGATGCAGGATGTGACCTTGTAAAACTCAGTGCAGATTGCTGATAGGCGTGTGAGGGTGTGGGGTCCTCCAGCTCTGCTCAGAAGGGAGGGAGGCTGTGAATAGCCCATCTGCCTGCAAGAGTCAAGAGAAAGTTGAGCTTGTTGATTGCAAAATATACGTGTTCAGGTAGAAATCAGCCTGGAAAAGGGAAAGATGGTTATGTTTTACGTTTCCTTGTGGTAATATTGGAGGGTAATTGCTTTAGGTAAATCTTCAGGTATTAAGGACAAAAGATCTCAGTTTGAGGGGATTTGGGTAGGAAACAAATGGTAATGGTGATGAAGGATTATGGATTGAAGGACACATCTAGTGTCTCTTGCTGTTCAGATGCTGAGATGTTGGTGTCAGCCTCTAGTAGTCTCCTCTCTGTTCAGTTACAGCTGTAATTCCTGGTTTTCTCTTTTTCTCTGCTTGCTGTGCTAAATTTCCCTTGGCCTTGAAGAAAAAGGAACCACTTCTTAAATGTCTAGCCATTTTTTTTCTTCCTTTTTCTGTAAGGGTTGTTATTGCCCATGATCTCTCAAGCAGCTGCTGGCTTGTATATGTGGCACCTTGCTAGATGGCTGTAATTTTTTTACAAGACCACAACTGTTTTCAGTGAGCTAGAAAAGTGTAAATAACTATTCACACAGCACGACTCTTCAAAGATTCTCTGCTAACCCCTGATTTCAGATACTGGGTTTTTTTTTCCTGGACTGTCAATTTTATAATTTATATTTTGTGTATCTGCTTTCAACTTTTGCTTGGCAGCCCTCACATTTCCCCCCTACAAATGTGATTTCCTAAAGGAGGAAACACCTGAGCTATAATTGCCTGTATTTAGAAATACGGTTGCTTGCCCAATTCAACCAACCCTACTTTCTCTGGTATTTTTCCTTTCCTTCCTCTGTCTCTTCAGATTTGCTATCATCAAGAGTTTTTAAAATATATTCACATTTCAGGCTTAAATATAAACTTAGATTAGCTTCCATTTAATTAAGATAGCATCATCAGGATAATTAATTTCCTAAGATGGAACAACTAAACCCTTGTGATTTACAGCCTGTGCCTTGTGATTTTTTGTTCTGCACTGGAAATTCATGCAGGAGTGACGTCAGCTTTGAGAGGGCACACTGCAAAGTGCCATGTCTGGTCACAGTGCCACCCCCAGCCTGGCTTGCTGGCTTGCTGGCTTGCTGCGAGAGCTGTGGGGCTGGCTGAGGCTGAAGCCATAGCTGAGGATAACTTGGCTGCATGGGAAGCAGTGCTTTTCTGGAGCTGCTGCAAGCTCTGAGCTAAAGATTCATAAATATTGTTATTTTCCACTCTGGTTGGGGGGAAGAAAAAGTACCATATATTTTATATATTTTAGCTGTGTTGCTCCCTAAGCTCCTAAAAAGCTCTTTGGATACCTCCATTTTGAGTTCAGTGAGGTAACCTACGCAGGAAAAAGCAGAACAGCTTTGTATGCATTCCACAGAGATTTGCTCCTGGCAACCTTTGAAACAACTTATTAAAAGAAATATTTCTGCACTTGTAACTATTTGTGTAGGAAACAGACTTTGGTTAGCAAATGTGTTTTTATGAGGACAAGCTGATTCATGCTTTTCCTTATACTTCATAATCTATGCAGATGAATATTACTCTTATCCTTCCCATGCAGCTCTTTTAGAAATACTTTATAATAAAATAATTTTTTTTCAAAACTAACAAAGTTGATTCAGTGGCTTGAAAATTAGTATTTTATTCTTGAATAAAATGTTGCACGAGGAAAGGAAAAATCAAGACCCATAATAAATATAGCAGTTAAGGATTGGCCAATTGAAAGTTTCTGTATTTTAGATCCAAAATATACATTATCTGTAGGAGAAATGGTTAGACAGATGGATGTTTAGTGTATGTGGATTGGATTTTTTTCTGGAGTTCTTGATTTAGCAGATGTACAGATGAAGTCTGTAAGATAATAGTGCTGAGCCAAGGCAAAGTTGCTGAGTACAGTGCTTTTACTTTTTTTTTAAACTTATGACTCATGGGTGAATCTAAACTAGGACTATGTTTAATACTAATATGAAATTCAAATGATGGCTTTCATGGCAGACACTGGAAGTACATCTTTGGATAATCTTAAACTAGGCTTTTCTCCTGAATGTTCTATGGTCTTTCAAACAGTAAAGTTTTGCAGTGGAGGAAACTTTAGAACAAACAAAATCGGCACACTGGGCCATATTTTTGGCATGCTTGTACATCATCAACAACTTTCTGTATTTGCTCCGTTTGCCACCTCATGCCCAATTCCCACCAGTTCTCCAGCATTCAGTGCCAGTTAAGAATCTTAGCTTGCTTTTCCAAACCCTCAGCATGTTCTCGTTTTTCCACTGGGCAAAAGCCTCCCTCCTTAAGTGCCGTGTAAACACTTTACCTCTCTGCACTGCCCTCCCTGTTCCCCGCAATGCCGTCGTGCCCCGAGGGACAGTGGCTGCCCCGGAGTGGCCTTGTTTGCCCTACCCCAGTGTGCCCAGCTGCTTTTGAAGCACTGCTGGCTGAGCACAGAGTGCTGCACTGTGTGGTGTTCAGCTGTGGTCCCTCTGGTTCACCCTGATGCTGCTGCATGCTCCTGCTTTGCAGGAAGGAAGTAGGGGAAGCTCATCCCAGCAGCTAAGCTAAAGCAAGGCCAGGACTGAGACCCCAGCTGCTCCGCAGCTTTTTCCGCATGGTCCATTCACCTAAAACTTGACGGGCTTCTTAGACAATCCTGATGCATTCTAGAATGGGCTGTGCAGGCTCCATCGGTGCCTTTGAGGAGGAGATGAGGTCTGTAATGTTACCAGAGCCCTGCCAGTGCAGTCAGCATAATGGCTTTATTGAAGTCATTCAGGTGCCTGAGCAGAGCTGTTTCCAAGCAGGTACAGGCAGACTTCAAGGACAAGATGCGAGCATATCCTGAGCCCTTGCAATCAGTGACTTGAGCTGGTAACTACTAAACAGCAAGTTAGCAAGTTGGGGAGTTTCGTTTATTTATTATTATGTTTACTGGGTTTTTTTGGTTTTGGATTTTTGGGTTTGGTTTGGTTTTTTGGATTTTTTTTTCTGCAAAAGGCTGCAGTTCCTCCTCCTTCCCTCCCCCCAGTCCCAGAGTCCTGTGAGAAGAGTTTGGAGGTAAGGATGCCTGCCTGCAGTCCCTGCAAAAGGCAGCAGTGGATAGGCTTCAGCCACGAGCACCTCGGGCTGTGTTTGTGCCTGATGTCTTTGGCATTAGCTAAGAGCAGGGACGTGTGAAGTGCCACAGTTTGCCTCACATCGAGGGCTGCTTCTGAGGCAGGGAGGTATAAAGGGAGGAGAGAGCTTTCCATGAAGATGCTTCCTCAGGCTAAACAAATGCTATCCTGTGTACTTCCCAGCTGAGGCTTAAAATAGAGATAATAAATTGATACATGTTGTGTTTTGTTTTTGTGCGGGTCTTCAGTCTCCAGATTGGCTTTTAAGTATCTTGTTGCTATGGAGAAAGACCGACTCTCGCTATGCAGTGGGTGAGGAGAGCAGCGCTCCTCACAGCATGGTGCTGTGCTGCCTCTTCATCCTGCAGCTTTTTTTCCCAAGGAAATACTGCTGTTACTGGTATGCTGCCGTTTGATCTTGTCTGTTCTTGTGATTGATTTCCTCCCCCCTTTTTCTCGTGCCCTTTATGAATGTGCTTTCACCATCTCTGATTTTTATCTCCTCCGCCTTTTTTCTCAACAAGTGCTTCCTTCACTTCCAAATGAAAATCAGACTGTTAGCAAAGACTTACGTTCTCTCTCCCAGATACTTTTCTGTATTTGTGGTCAGTGGGAGATACCAGATTTGCAGTAGGCACAGGAGGATACTTTGCTACCAACACATCTGTTTCTCTTCCTTTATTATTTTTTTGGAAGGAAAAATGAGCCTGCACTCTGGCTCTACACACGCAGGAGAGACAAGGGGTGTTTCTGTAGGTTGCAGCAGCACTGCACATCTGCTGCTGGCTCCTTGGAGCAGCAGAGTGTGTGCCTCGGCAGCCAGGCATGTCAAGAGCTGAACGTGTCTGGTGTTGGGGTGGCTTCGCTCCGTGTGGTTTCCCTCACCTTGGGCTCCGTGCCCGGGCAGTGCAGGCTGCAGTGCAGTTTGCTCACAGGTCATCTCTCCGACGATGAGATGATGTCTGTGCTTGGGGGAGCGAGGAGAGAGGCCAGGCCGAGGCGGTGGCCGGGAATACAAATGCGCAGCCCGATGTACCCCCCGTCCTTGGAACGCCGGGGGAAGCAGCAGCTCGTTCAGGGCTGCTGTGCCACAGCCCCGGAGCTGCACATTCGCGTGCATTTCTGAGGCTGTATGGCTGAGAGCCTTTGTTTTTGTGCTTTTCCTCCCCTGCTGCTAGCTGGGGAACCAGTTAGGAAAATAAGAATGGTATTTTAATTGGAAATACACAAATGAGCAGGGAAAACTTGGAATGAACCAGAGGAAATGCTGTGAAAGCAAATTCACCTCCTTTGCTGGTCGTTGCTTGATATCTAGAGACTGTTCCAGTTATTTTGAAAGGGCTCAGCTCCCACTGGGACTCTGAAGTGAACAGGCCGCTTTGTCAAGGCCATCTGCTGAGCTTCTGGGTGCTGCTCATTTCTGGAGACCTCTGTAAAAATCTTGTTGTCTACTTGTTCTATCAATGAGAATGCCATGTGCATACCAGATTGACCCAATTTTTTGTCTTGGTTTCCCTTTAATTTGCTGTATTAAATTGAATCTGTCTCCGTTTTCTGAATTATCTCCGATCCCCTGCGGTGTGAAGGAAGGCTGCTCATCTCCTGCTGCTGCTTGGAGCTGATACTGCATTGTTAAACTGCTTCTCGCTCGCAGCCAGTCCTGTGTGTGTGTCTCTCCAGCCAGGGAGGTCTGAGTGTTTTGCTGCTCTGCCCCTGATCCTGCAGTGTCCATGGCTGTCTGCCTACCCTTGGGTGGCCTCGTCTCCTTTGGGTTTGGCAGTCTCTGATGGCGTTTCTTTGTGTAGCCCAGAAAGCAGTTCCAAGAACAAGGCTGGATTTACCTTAGGGGAGTGCAGCAATGTGTGGAGGGCGGGCCGGTTCTTGCGGCAGTGACAGATCTTGTGTCTGCCTTCTGGACAAACATGACCCAATTCCTCTGGTGGGCTCCACCTGGCCTGAGCCCCTTGGCAACCCAGCCCTTGTGTCAGCATGAAGCGCAGTGGCTTTCTTGCTGTATTAACAAGGAAGTGGGTTCCCAATCACTAATTATCAGCTTTGCCATCATTATTGAATGTACTGAATAACAGGGTGTTGAGGACATAGGGCAAGACTGGTATTCCCATCAGGGGCCCTTTTTGGTTCTTCCAAAAGAGAAATACTGTTAATGCTGTTCTGATGTTACCTTTTGGGACTGCTTGAAGTGTTTGCTATCATGGTCACTGAGAGCTCAGTGATCGAGTGTGTAACTTGAACAATCTCGGAGGCTTTTCCAGGATTCTCTGCTTGTGTCTCCATGCCAACACTTCTGTTGCTGGGCTACTTTTTCTGGGAAACAAGCTTCTTGTTACTGAAACAATTACATTCAGTGATACCTCCATGAGCAAAGTCCTGGATCATGCTCTCTTTATGAGGCTGGAAAGGGAGAAGGCAAGAAGGGAACTTCACAATTCAGCTTTCAAATAGTAGTTTCTAGAAAAGCAGGCTGTGTGCCTAGAAAAATTTTCATTCTAATGTTTATGAGCAGATTTAAGTGTTTCAGAACCAGCATTAGAAAAAAATGCATATGTATACGTAGCATAAAAATAATTGGTGTATTTCTGTACAAACAGAAATCTACTTATCTACTGAAGGGAATTACAGAATGCAAATGCTACATCATCATCATCATCTCTGCTGGCAAGATCAACCCAAGCATGAAGCTAGAGGCTGTCAGGATCTCTTGTTCCTGGGAAACAAATTGACATAATAAGATTAAGCCTAAAATCTCACAAGTAACACTGATGTGAAGAATTTCTGGTTTCTTTTAAAGCAAGTAAGATGTTATACCAAAGAGGAACGGTTTGATATGTCCATATTTTGATTTAAACCGATACTTACATGTTTTGTATATGTGTGTATATATATGTAGGAGTGAGCAGGTTATCCCTTTTGAGCTTGTTCCTTTTTCCTGTTGGAGATGACAGAAATTTTTCTTACTGTGTTTTGCAGGTCCCAAGTCTTTCACTGGGACTACTCATTATGATCATGTAGTGACAGGCTGTACATGAAGATTTTTTTCTCTCAGTATCAAAGCTTTAGTAGTATGTTCGTGAAGGGCTCAGTGTGTTGTTTAAGATCTTGGAAATGGATGAGATCCCAAGGCCAGAACTTCTCCACTCACATGTGCTTAGGCCAGTTAAGCTGTGGAAAGCAAACTGCATCCTACCAAATGGCAGTTTTGGATCATTCCTCTGTAGGAGCCCAGGAGACAATCCTTTCAGCCTTTCAAAATGGTTCCCTAGTCCTGTTTTACTCACTTAACCATTAGGGACTTCACTGAATGAAGGACAAATGGCTTATTTTGACAAGGATTGAAACCTTTCTTTCAGTGTTTTTTTTTCATTCTCTCAAAATACCTTGCAAAAACATGCAATAAGACATTTGCAGACTTATGAGTTTGTAAAATTGCAATTAGTTAGCAAACTTATATGATGTGAGCTGCAGAGTTTCATCCTCAGTGCAAAGCCTGTAGCTGGGAGAAGGAAGAGGAGGAAAAGACCTTGAAGGACTATCATTTAGAGGTTCTGTGCCGGTACATTTTGAGGCCATAACCTGATGGCTCAGCAGCCAGCAAGGCTCAGTCCCTCACTCCGTGGTCTCTGTGTCAGCAGGGTGTTGAATATGACAGTGCTTTTTGTGATACGAGCTGCTGACTTTTGGGACTACCAAACAGATGGTGACTACGTGAGAACACATGTAAGTGGCTGACACTGTAGATCTTGTTTTCCCCAGCTGTCGCGCTGCTCAGGATGCAGTATTTAAGGCTGGAATCAGCATAAAGGGTTCTATCATCAAGAGAGAAAGGAAAAAATAACCACCCCCAAACCAAACCCAAACACACTGGGGTCTCGTGGTTCTGATGCCCTGAGCTATAGGGAGCTTATGAAATCTCCCAGTTTGACAGGTCTGCCAAATTGTCAAGAAGGCAAAAATAACACTGCAGAGTAAATTCCCTGTGTGGAGTCAATTGGTATGGTGCTATTGCGGTTTTCAAGTAGTAAATAAATGTGGATCTGTGTGAAAAGAGGACTTTGGAAATAAAAGCGAGGACCAAGGGGCCCAATGTATATAAATAAAGCAGTTTGGTATTTCTTACATCTTCCAGTAAGGGCAAAGGAAATGAGAGTGCAGTGTCTCCTCAGGAGTGTTTGAAAGCTGCACCGTAATGTTGGATTCCTCTTTGGCAGTCTTTTCTTACTCAAGTGACTGAAATGTGTCAAGTTCCAATAGACAGAAACAGAACCTGATTTCAGAGTGTGTTGTCGACCTTTTTCTGAGATGAATCTCAGAAACGTCAGCCTTCTGACGTTTGTTCTTATATCAGCATATCTGCAGCTTGTGGAAATTTAAATATTAAAGCATAATGTCTGAATCATAGCAACCCTTCAGTGTCCAGTGAGAAAGCCAATCTGTCTCATTCACATGGTACGTTTTACTCCCGCTGCAGAAAGTGGCTTTATGTGTGCATTTTGAAGTAAAGAAAAAAAGAGCTGAAAATCCAACCCTTTTTGAAAATTACACTATTTTGGAGCTGGCTAGTGCATAGGATTTTTTGGAGAGTGACATTGAGTTTCTTAGCAAAGAATGAGGATTGTTGTCTGGAGAGAAGTGCGAGTGGAGGAAAAATAAGATCCTACAGGTTTGGAAAAATGGGAAATTCGGTTTAATTCAGCCTTAAGCTGCCTCAGAGTACCCAGTTGCATCCAGAAGTCTCTTTGGGTACTCTGCCTGGTGCAGTGTGTAAGAAAGCAGTGCAGAAATGTCAATGCATGGGTGTAGTTGTAGTAGGAGGCACTTAAGCAGAGAGGTTAAGCAAATAATCTCTGGAGGTCCAGACTAAATTATTCCATGTCCTGAAGCTGTTCTTGCCTGGGATCCATGAAAGTTCTGAACAATAAGTTGGGTTTAAAATACAGATACAGAATAAAAGCAGTAGTGCCTTTATTCTTGTGGCCTTGTGGGCCTTAGCCAGGGCCACACTGGCTTTTAGGCAATAAAAGTGATATGAATTAGCTGAAGTGTCACAACTAAAAGGAACCTTTGTGAGGAAGGGAGGCTGGGGGCACTGTACTCCAAATGTGTCACTATGTCATTCTCACTTTCCCGTAAGCTGTTTGTCTTCAAAATTTTGGAGAGACATATGCCTGGATGGAAGGACATTTGGAAATAGTTTGGTAGCCAGTGGAGGTGCCCAGGCAGCAGCTAAACGCTTAAAAAGTAACAGGAATAAAGCACTGTCATATTGACCTTCTGAGCCAAGGGGAACTGCTGTACTGCTGAGATCCTGGTTTTTCTTGCTGAAGGGGTAAATGACCCCACTTATTTAGCAAAATACTCTGAAATTTGGTTGTATATTGCACTGCTGATGAAACTGGATAATGATTTTGTTCGGGTTATTTTTGCATGGTGGGAGAAGGGACAGTGCGTGTACTTTGTGCAAGCCTTTCCAGACAGTGGGTGACTGTCCTGACCTGCTGTCCTTGGTTGTCTCCTAAGAGGTGGTGGTTAAATAATGCTGGAGTTGTATGACAGGAGTTTTGTAATGTGAGTGAATATCATCTGTTTAGCTGTAAGCAAATAAATCTTTTAAAATATCACAGTGGATACCTTAGGGGAAGAAAAAATATAGCTACTGCGTAATGCTTACACAGTGGAATCCTGGTTTGGGGGAGGGCTGTGCCTGCAGTTATTATGTCTTCATGTTAATTACAAAGCCAGGAAAAGGAAATGAGAGTGTTGTTGGAGGAAATCAGTGTATTTCAAGTTTAATTTAAAAATAACCAACACCTTAAAAATCCTGTACAGTTGATCAGGAGATTAGTGTCAAGGTTTTTTTAGAAAACTTTAATCCTGAATATAACAGTGGATAGAGAGACTGCCATATTCTTGAAAGTGCTGGTGTGTTCTGGGAGCAGAGTGTGGAAAATCACCCCTATTTGATATCTCTGAAGCTGAAATCAGATAAGTCTGGCCTCTTTAAAGAACATATTGTTCCTGCTGTCACTCATCTCTCTTCTGACATTGGCACTTCTAATATTGTGATTCACGATCTCAGTGTGGTAAAGATTTATGGTTGGTAGGTCTGAGAGCTGATTTTCTTCCTGAATGACTTGTCTGAATGAACCACTGGAGTCCTTCTACCAGGAATTCTGAAACAGAGGAATATTGTATACATGAATGGAAATTAATTAAAATTTTAAGATAATAATTTATAATGTATGACTCTTGTAGTGGTTTCAGCTGGGATAGTGAATTTTCTTCTAGTAGCTTGTGAAGTGCTGTGTTTCGGATTTTGGATGAGAAAAATGTTGATAACACACTGATGATTTAGTTGTTTTGAGTAGGCTGAAGAAGAGAGCACAAGGAGCTGGGAGGGGACATGGCCAGGAGAGCCAACCCAAACTGGCCACAAGGATCTTCCATACCGTATGGCATCATTCTGAGCAAAAACTTGGGAGGGGAGCTGCTGCTGCTTAGGGGACTGGCTGGGCATCAGCTGGGGGCTGGTGAGCACTTGCACTGTGCATCACTTATGCATCACTATTCTTATTATTTCCTCCTTTTTTTATCCTATCAAGCTGTCTTTATCTCAACCCACAAGTTTTACCTTTTTCCAGTGCACTTTCCCATCCCACTGGGCGGCAGTGAGGGAATGGCTGTGTGGTGTTTCGCTGCCTGCTGAATTAAACCACAACTACATTTAAAAAAACCCAAGCAACACACCTGTTTGTTCACGGTATGGATTTCTTGTCTTTTCAGCTTTACTTTGCTGTTTTGTGATCCAGAATACAGAGCTTGTTAACTGTTTATTACCGTACTGGTAGTCTTAACCTTGTGCTTAGTTATTTATAAAGAATGATTTCATAGATTTGTTGTAGCGTTAACCAAGTCTTGCTTATTGATTTCCCAGTATAATAACAAATAAGTGTACTGACACAGTTAACTGTACAGGTAATTAGTGGCTGCATGTTTGAAGCCAGATGCTCTGCTATGATAATAGTGAAATAAGTGGAGTTTTGCCAGCAAACAACTTGGCCTGTTTTCTGGTTGGGTGCCAGGAAATGCATTTTTACTTCGTAAGCCCCAGTGTTTTGAAAGATCTGTCTACAGGTATGTCATAGTTTGATGGAAGCTATAATTTCTAGGAAACAGCAGATGTTTAGGGTGTCTAGTGGGTGACAACACTGGCACTGGACTTGTCCCATTCTCGATGGGCATATCTCTGGTCAATGGTCTTAAGCCAGTAATAATCAGAGACCTCATTTATTGGGTTGAGATCTGATTTACTGAGTTGTTATGGTTTTGTTTTGTTTTAGTTTGGTTTGGGTTTTTTTTTTTTTTGAAGGGGGAGGTATAGCATTTAGATTAATAAATTAAAAAGCACCTTCCTACATGCACAAGATTTTAATTTGGGAAGCTGGTATCTATTGCTGTGTGGAATAGTAATTTTAAGTAGCTGAACTAGAAAAGTGCATGCTGACATTCTGTTTGTGCATAAATTCATTCTTAATGTTGTAGAGCATAGTTAGATGCAGGGAACATTAAAAGAGCTTGACAGTATGTAAACCAAGATTCTGGTGTCCAACAGGAGGTGAAATTCACTTTATTCTAATCAATGATTAAAATTGTATTAGCAGACTTTAAAGATACTGGTGGGGCAGCTCTTCAGGGATGAGCAACCTAAACATGTGCCTTCCTGTTTCCATAGCAACACATCATTTTCATCCTTTCCAGGCTGCCTGGATTGCATTGTGTACTGCAAGAGTATTAGATTCAGTAGAACTATATTAACAGCTCAGTATTTCCCCTAAACCTTGCCATTTGGATGATGATTAAAATAAAATAAGTAATTGTGATTATTGTCCTTTTTTAGAGACACAAATCACGAGAGCAGGGCAGGAAATGAGAGCTGGCAGCTGGGGTAAAGTGTTTTGGTCCCATTCCTTGGCTGCAAAACTGGCAATTCCTGTGACTGTGCAAATCCACTTTGTCAATAAGGTCAGGGTTTTTGCAGGTCTAGTTCTTGGTCTGGTGGCAATTGTTAAGATATTTGAAAGTGTTTTTGAGTCATATTGTTTATGCTGTTGGAGAGAACTGAAGCAATGTAGTAAAGGTTAAGGCTATAAATGGTGGCCATTAGCAAGGATCATTTTTCCAGCACTGTGGATCGTGGCCTTGGAAGCACATTTAGAGGTGGCATTTTCAAGCTCGACGTAAGCGATTTGGTAACTTTCCAGGATATTTGAGGCAATTTCAGACTGCAGCATATTCATATTTTGCTGCGAGCTCAAAACTGTTCTCTTGGATTTGGAATGTCAAACTTGTCTATCAAGTCACAGAACTCTTTAAGACTGGGACAAAGCATCTCAGTATCATTTTCACACAGTTCCCAGCTGCTGTGAGCACAGGAAAATCCTTTAAAATGCATATCCTTTGGATAGAGAAATACCTTTTAGAAAAATGTGTCTTTTGTCTTGTCTGTAAGAGATGAATAATTCAGTATATCCCCATGCAAATGTTTGTTACTCTCTATGAAAAAAATGTGTGCACCTTATTCTTCTCTCCATTTATGTAGTGTCAGTTTCCCAGTGATGAATCTTTGTCAAATACAGCAACGTGCTACAGTGTTTTCTGAGCTGATTGCAAGTGTATCTTCTGTTTTGGCAGTGTGGAGGCTTAAATCACTGTTGAAACTGTGAATTTTTAAATGCTATTTTAATGTTACCACTATACAGTAAAAGAAGCAAATTACCACCAGGAAGTATTTAAGCAGTGCATGGAGATGTAGATCACCACAATATTTTCCTTTGGCCTTTAGGATGTTTAATTTTCTGTTTCTCTAATTGTATAAATTGTTCCACGGGGTGTTGCGAGGCGTGCCAATAAAAATCGAGAGCTTTCACAATAGCTGTCACTATAGTTACACAGTGCAGCTCTTAGCCTCCTGCACAGAGAGTAAACCTCCTGCAATCCCCTAAAATCCTTTATTGGCAGAGAAAGATTGAAAGAGACACTGCTGGTGAGCAGGTACCTAGCAGATTCTCTGTTGCACTGATATTGCAGCTGATGCTGTCTTCACACAGAGGTCTGCAGAAATGTTGTATGGATGACAACAGCAGGGAGAGGGGACAAAAGACATCTTTTTAGGGGGAAAGAGGTGCTGGACACAGAAAATGGAAGGTAAGAAATAAGTGCCAAAATGAATTAAAAATCAGTTCATAGGTGATAGTTGCTCAATAAAAAAAGAATTAAGTTGCCTTTTACAGCCCAGTGAGTCGTAGCCCTCCACAGAGACAGAAATGTCACGCTCACAGGATGCTGCTGTTCTCCTGACTCCGGAATCCAGTGCTTAACTTAATCCTCAGGGTCTGTACAGCACAAATGTGGAAATCAATGCTGACTCCTAGCAATGGCTTTTTGTCTCAACAGATCCCATATGCATTCGGGAGCCCTCAAATGGCTTTTAGCATGGCTTCTCTGTAGTTAACTGAGTTCTGCTTTCACTCTGTATTATTTTCTTTAATTTTAAGGATGTTGTATGCAGTACTGCTGTAAATCGTGAACTTTCAAAATGTTCCCTGGGATAGTCAGATATCCCTGGACTGTAAATGGGGAAAAAAACCCACTGAGGAATATTTTCCCAGGAAATCACTCTTTAAAAGCAGGCCTATATAAGTCACCTTTGCTCTAATGATTCCTTCCTTAGGTTTTTTTCAAAACTAAATAAAGTAACATGGGCTTATTTCATATCAGTCACCATGTGAGAAAGGATAATTAAGTTCATGGTGTCTCATGTTAAACTTAACTGTTCATTTTTTCAAGTGTATTCTAAATTCACAGGTGAACCAAATAACACCTTCACCTCAAGGTTTTTGTTCACTTCTTTTCTCAAGTTCCAGATTTACAGAGCACTGTGAATCTAAACCCATGGATGATTAAATACAACAGAAAAGTTGAACAACAGAGTTTTTTCATTATTTATTTTCATTCCACAACATCCATGGGCTCAAGGTGAGGTCAGACCATGGCCTAGAGAGATAACAACCTAAAATAGCTAAAGTAGTTGAAATGAGGTGGGAAAATGTAGAAAAAAGTAGCCTTTAGCCAGTAATGCAGCACTCAGAGGTTTAGTCCTCTGCTGTCTGCTGCTTCTAGTGATGGTTTCTGCCATTTGTCAGAAGGAAGGTCTGGAGCTCAGGAAGCTTCAGAGCTCAGGAAGAAGGATTATGGTTCTGCTTTGTGCAGGGTAATTCTCCCTCTATAATGAGAAAGTTTAGAGTCACATGGCTAAAAGGAGCAAAACATCAGTAATGGAAAACAGATAGCTGGAAATGAAGGAATTAGTCATGACTGAGGGTTTTGCTTTCAATTGCTCTCAAACTTTTTTCCTCGTGGCTTCTTTTTTCATTTCAAGGATAAGCAGTTGGTCCCCTTTGCCTTTCCCATCAAGGCTTGCCTTTGCTTCTTAAATCCTTTTAAGACCTTTGCTGATTACCAGTTGGAGAAGCAGCTATGAATCCATCCATGTAGTCAGCCTGAAGGAGAGCTGGTTACTTAATCACACTGCCAGCTAAGTAGTTTTTGCACCTCCTGGGACTCGGGTCGAGCCAGTGCACACTGACATGAGGCTGAACTTGAATTACATTGCCTTGTGGATGGAAAGTTGTGGTCAGTGTCATGTTAGTCAAATGAAACCTTCAAAAATAGAATTATGCTTTGGGCTGAATACAATGTTGTCATTGTTTAATTGTCCCCTGGAGAGCCAAAAAAATTTTCTCAGTAACAAAAGCATCCAAAAAGCATCTCTTGCAGAGAGAGCAAGAAATATTTCTGCCAGAGAGAGCTTTGGGAGCTTTCTAAAACAAATAAAAAAACGCAGCCAAGCCAAAAAACCCACAACACCTAATTAAAAAAAAAAAAAATTAAATAAAGTGCTGTGGGAACTGTAGACTAATTAATTAGAAGGATTTCCTAAGAAATTCCTGAAAAAGATAACCTTTCATGCTGGAAAGTAAACAGTTCCATGAGCAACCTTTCAGCAAGACACACTGGCTAGGAGAGAAGGTGTTGAAAATCAGAGCAACCGAAATTATTCAAACCACTTTTCGACACAGTGATTTCAAATGTTTGAAGGAACAGCTAATACTTAAACATAAGAATAATTCCCATGTCTTAAGAAATTACTCTAATGGAATTTGTTTCCTCCATAGTAATAGGCATTCTCATGCAGAAGTTGGTAACAATCCATCAGGTAGCTGAAAAAGCTTAGGAAGTCCCTTTGGTGTATATTTGAATGAATTAGATACCAAAGTTGCAGTAAAACTAAGAAGACACAGCTTGGTGCTTGCTGAAGGGGCTCCTAATGCAGAGCTCATCATCTTGCTAAAGAAGGTTTTGTTAGGTGCACAACATTCAGAGTTTTCTGTGCATAGATGACATTTCGGACGATCAGGTTACATAAGTATGTTCAAAATTGTTTAAAGATTTGGGGGACAGTTGAAGTCTCAGTGGATTTCTGATTTTGCATCTTATTTTTCAGAAAGCTCAATGTCTCTTGACAGCAAGTTTGTAAAGCAGGTTGGGCTGGGCATCTGGGGCAAGGTCTGTCTGCTTTTACTTTAAACTATGCCTGAGCTAGTCAGATATCTGTAGGCAGTGGGGAGGAAGAGATGGGTAAAAGGGTGGTGGTAGAAGGATTCTTTTGACTTCAGGTATTTGCTTTGGATGAGATGAACCTCACTCTGAAACTGCCTGTTTGTGACTTGAGTGTGAGATGATTTAGGTTGCTCTGTGAAGGATGGCTACGTGCATGCACAAGTACATACACCATGGATGTTTTGGGCTTAGGCAAATTGAATCCCACTTACAGAAACTCAGGTGCTCCAAAACACCAGTGAACATCTGCAGAGGGATGTGTGCAGAGACAGAAATTGTGCTGTGCTACAAATCGTGTTGTCACTACAAATACAGGGTCTGAAAGCATGAAATCTGTTAAGCAAACATCCCTAGTTATATGTAGAATACCTGTCTATATGTGTACATAGAAATATTTTTCAAACACAGATGTTAAGTGTAGTATTGCCACTCGTTGTAATCCTTTTTAATCTCTGGTTTCTTGGACAAAAAAAAAAAAAAAAAAAAAAAAAAAAAAAAAAAAAAAAAAAAAAAAAAGACACGTGAGTAGCTGTAGTTACCTTGAAATACTTTGACCTAGGTGGTTCTTGTATCCTTTGTAGTGTTTTCAAGTAAAGGTTATAGTCTTTATTTTTAACCGTTCTATACCAATGATTATTACAGAGAGCTTTAAAATGCTGATAGTGCCTCCTCCCCCTCCCACCAAGAAAAAAAAAATTAAAAAATGAAAAGTTCTGATTTAAGGAATCCAAGCATTTTTAAATCTTTAGATTAATTTGGAGCTTGAATCACTTCTGCTAGGTTGATTGGATGCTTAAAATTCATGCTTCATCTGTTCCTGAATAGATTTAAGAAGCCATGTATTGGGTCTCACTGAGATGGAGTTCATTTTCCAGAATTATGAGAATTGCATTTTGGTTCACCCATGAACAGAGCTACAATTCTGTTAGTAAGTGAGCCTGAAAAGTAAAGATCTCTTAGCTGTACTGTACAAGAAATATTTTCATGATTAGTGTTCAGCAGGCCTTAAGTTATTACAAAACTAGAGAAAAAACAATTTCAAATTTATTTAAGAAAACATCTCAACATTGTCTGTCTTTTTTGTCTTCATACTTGGTTGTTCTGTTTTCCAGCAGTGTAAAGAATAAATTCAGCTTCTCTCATACTCCTGTTGCAGGTTAGTGAGAACTACTTTGAGTAGTGTTCATTTGTTTGGATGTTATATGCGCAGTTTTGTGGACACACAAGCACGTCACCTATTGCTTTTCTTGCTGCATACTGAAGCTTGCTGTTTCACCAGAATTTTGGGCTTGATTGGATTTTGGTCTTTTACACTATTTTCTCAGTATTATTACCCATCACTTAAAAGGTTTTCATGCTATTGCTTTTTCTCTGTGAGTAATGATAAAAATTTGTCATAGGGCCAAATGTGGCCTTAAATTCTACCTCATTCTTTTCTGTCTCCCTTTCTTTCTAGGTTGCCTTCTATAGCTGCTCCTGCTGTGTAATTAGTTTAGGGCCAGATATAAAATGTCAGAAAATGGAAGAAACTGGCTTTCTGCATGGACATAAGAAAGAGCAATTTGCTCTCCAATGTATGGAGACCTCATATTTCCAGTGTTTCTGTTTCCTCCCAAGTGAGGAGAGCAAAGCTTCTGAATTCTTAATTTGGTCAAATATTATTTTAGGGATTGAAGAGTTTGTTTTATTTTTTTCATTCTGAAGAATACTTTGTTATTCCAGGTCTCTGGCAGATATAGTCCTTCCAAAATGGTGTCAGATATTCCTGTCTTCAGTCCAGCTAGTTTCTTCTTGTCCCTGAGGTTATGCAGGGGATCAGATGGGAAAGTGCCGAACAGCATCTCAGGGACCCAGCTTGCATTGTCCATTCTGGTCTCCAGCCTTCTGGAGCTGGCATGGTGCCTCTGAACCCCTCTGCCCATCAGCTGTTGTCCCTATTGCTGTGCCAAAGACAGATTTTACTTTCCAGCCTTGGATCCCTGCACCCGATGAGTGAATGCTGTTTTCTGTATATCTAATTTGCCAGCACCCGAAAAATGTAGGAGAGCTGAAATGTTCAGAAGACATCTCACAGCATTGATTGCAGGAGTTTTTCATCTCATGACACTGTTTTGTGCTTGCCTTTCTTCTAAGGACTGACTTGGTATATTCCCTCTGCTTAAGGGGTTCAGAATTTAGGTGCACCTTCTATTGATGGAGGCACAGTGGTGAGGTGTCCCCAAAATGCACCTTGAACGTTGTGTGTCAGGGATGACGTTTGCCTTTCCTAACCAGAACAACTAAAATGGTGTCACTTTGCACCCAGTGACAGCCCAAACTCTCTTAGCGTTTCTCTCCTTGCCTTGTGTGCTTCTAGGGAAGATTAGGTAAGAAGGATGTGAAGAGTCAATGTATTGATATCTGACCCACAGAGGACGGTGAAGGTAGAAATGTGAAGAAGCTGTGCTACAGCAAGGTTGTTTTCTGACTACCTGGCCTGAATATGTAAAAGGTGTGTTTGCACACCCATAATCGATCTACTCTGTGCCACTCAGGGCTGGTTAACCTTGTGTATTGCTCTTGCCAGCTTGGTATTGAAATTTAAAAGTTTTGGGTTTTTTTTCCAACAAGAATTATGGATTTGTAATGAAGTAGTTCAATGAATAAAAGTAATGGGTAATGGAGTAAAATTTGTCCACACAGATAAAAAAAAGTTTGCAAGCTATGCTTTACGTCTTGTCCAGAATCTCTGTTCTGCACCAGAAGGGATGTCAAAAACTGTTCCTATCAAGCAAACTTGCCTTTGGTTTTAACACATATTGATGGCAGAACTCTTCCTTTGCTTAATATCAACAAGCAATTCCCCCAGACCTCACTCAGCAGTCATGTATGATTTTGAAATCATGATTGGAGAAGCAGATCCAATCCTGCCTTATAGGCACTTTCCTTTTGAGGCTGTCTGTTTTGATTCTCTTCCTGACCATTTTTAATTCTTAATAGTATAATACTTGTTTTTGATAATAGCTGGCAAAGCCTGTGCTCTCACTCTTTCTTTTGTAGCCAGTATTGACCATCTGCTTACTTTTTCCAGAACTCTTAGTGAAATATGACACGTAGTGAACTCTTGCTTTAAAAGTACAGTTAGAAGAACAGAGTTGTTATTCCTGTGGTCCTGGTCGCCCTAGCTATTGCTTACCTGTGGAGAAAATTTGTGTTTCCCATTTGTACACATTATTTGGCTCTTTACTTTGTGTAAGTTTCTTGATAGGGGGATATGATTGAAGTTCCTTATCTTTCCTAACCCTTAAGAAATAGGAAGGGCTGGACCACTTGAGTCCTGCTTTGCAGAAATCAGACTAATGGTTTAGCCACATGGCTAGGACTGAGGGTGCAGTTTGTGGTGTCAATACTTTTCAGTTTGTTTGAGGATTTGCTGTGGGGATTTTTTGAATTGTTTTTCTTCAGTATTCAACAGTTTCACTTGCCATTGAAAGTTAACACCAGCCCAGCACTGCACAGCCAACCTTGGGTAAGAGTATTGTGTTTCATCAGCCCGTCTGAGAAAACGTGACTTGCCTTTGGTGCACACACTTGATGTAAACCTCTCCATGGTTTGTATTTGAAGTCTGAATCCCGGGATTTTTTTTTTCTATTTTTTTAATTGCTTGGTTTCATCTTTTGTCACAGCTTTGTCAGCTGTCTGTTTTCTTCTTTGAAAGGGGTCCAGTTAGTTCACAGAACGATATCGTATGGGGCAGAGGGCAGTGGTGGCTGCAAATGGCATCGGTGTGAACGTGAGGGTGTTACCACTTTTTACTCCTTTTCTAGGTGCTCAAATGATGCGACGCAATCCTTGTTGTGTCTGAGTAGATCTAGAGTTACCTCGTTCAGACCCCCACACAATGACAAGTGTAAGAGTCCCTGTAACAATAGGCACAGACTGAGACAGACAGACAAGACAAGGCACGTGACCCACAGGAGTTTTATTAGGTGTGCACTTGCACTACAGTACAGGGTGCTGTAGGCACACTTGAACCGGATACAAGTGGATTAACTCAAGTACAACGGTTGCAGCACAGAGGAAACTTGTAATCCACAAATCCTGCCCAGAAAGGAGGGTTAGTTCACCCTGAACTCTCTCTGACTACAGCTATGCTATAGCTTTTATCGAGTTATGCATTTTAAAGCTCTCACAGCGCATGGTACTACAGTGCTGTCACTGTTATAGCTGCACTGTGACACTTGCAGGGGTGCCATCATCTGAGCCATTGTGATACAGCAAGATCACGACTTGAAACTTTGCAAAATAAGGCATCCTAATATCATCACTGCTGAGCTGCAACTACTTTGGTTCTGTGGCACTGTTTGTGTAGCTGTGAGAAAATCTACCAGTTCAATCAGTAAGATGGAAACCGAGCAACTCAGTCACCACTTGTTTCCTTGATTTTTCTCTTTGCATTTCTAGCACTTTAGCCTATGACTGCTGGAATTGATCTCAGATTACTTGTTAAGCATGGCGGGGAAAGACCCCTCACTGGTTTAATATCAACAAGCAGTTTTTTTAGACTTCACTCAACAGTAATGCACATTCATATCATGTGTCTTGAAACTTGACCAAAATGCAGCCTTGCAAATTGCTAAGGGAAAATGAAAGGGGAGAAGTTCAAACTAAAGCCCATTTAAACACAAAGCTATTTTACATAAGATGTCCATGTGGGAGGTTTACACATTTCAATTCTTGGTTCTGAGTTGGAGAATTGTATTCGGCAGAAAAGGACACCTTCAGAGATAAATCCCAGAATGCTCACTTGTGTTCAGTGCAGACAGCCCTTCAGAGGAAGAGAATAGCAGTCTGAAGAGAAGAAATTGTAGGTAAATATGACCATATGGACTATCTCTTCAGCTTTTGTTAAATCATAAGTATTTTTTATAAGATGCCAAGGACTGACAGTCATCTATAGCCTGGTCTGTGTGATTGCCTTAAAGCTCATGCTTGTAAATAGACCAGTGTTCTACAAAGGGTCGCCTTATGAAGTATGTTAAGCACCAAAGCATTTCCAAAATATCCATTTCCAACCTAGCTGTTCTTCCTTGATGAGAGAATTCCTGAGAGCCCAGTGGAGGCTCTTGTTTTTTACTGCAGCTAGCAAAGTAGGAGGAAGCACCAGTTCACCTGCATGCACCTGCTCATCCTGCTGACTGTCCTTTCTCCTGCTCTCTGATTTGCTTAGTGCTGTGAAAGCTACATGTAGGACTGGAATGCAGTTTGAGGGGGTTCTCAGATTCTTGCTTCTGTGTTCATCTATGTCTTTTCCTAGGCCTGTGCTGAAGATGCCCTTCAGTTCTAGGTCTTGGAGG
The DNA here is from genome assembly GCF_029207755.1 of Chamaea fasciata. Taxonomy (NCBI): domain Eukaryota; kingdom Metazoa; phylum Chordata; class Aves; order Passeriformes; family Sylviidae; genus Chamaea; species Chamaea fasciata. Next base: position 14,140,922 of record NW_027094092.1, on the reverse strand, counting down.
TAACGTTGTAGGTCAGATGAATCACAGCTGTCCCCTCCTTTTCTTTGTGTCATCACTTATGTCAGTTTGAAGAGCGTGCAAATTTGAAATGGTAATGCTTTACTACCTAGAACTCGTGGGCACAAATGGCCATGGCACCATATGGTCCACAGGACACTTGAACGACTCGCACTCTTCTAGATGAGCTCTGACTTTCTGCCTTGAGTGGATGACCTCTTACTAAGCACTAGGTATCAGGTATTTTCTGCATTTTCTGTTTCACATAGTACAGAGGGTCATGAGAGTGCAGTCTCTGGCTCTGTGATGAGACTGTGATTGTCTAGTTCTGGTCATACAAAGTTAAAGCACTGTGACACATTGAATGCCTGTCACTGTGAGAGGCAGGGATGTAAGTTCTGAATGAATGTCACTCTCTGCCACGTCTGATATCCTGATGCAACAGACATAAGTGCCACGGTCAGAGCCTCAGGACAAATCTCGCCATTAATTAATTTCTGTCAGGTGTTTTAGTCCTGTACTTAAGTGACCAAAATTCAAAGATTTTCTTGTCTTCTACAGGTGTAGAAAAAAGCATCTTTAATGCTTAATCCTCTCTGCACTGCAGCTGCTTCATGTATGATATAATCCTCATGTATTGTCAGTGGACCAGTTACGTTCAGTCTTGCACAAAGTCGTGAGCCCAGGTTTTGTTCTGTGTTGAGTTGGAGATGCTTTCCTGTTGGGAAGGAATTGACAAATTTGAGTAAAACCAAAACAAAAACCTCATGCAGCACCTGTGAGCTTTAGACACAGTTAATACCATTCATGTTTCCCCACGGAAACAGAAATGTGAACAGGTAATCCTTGCAGTAGATTTCTGTCCTTGCTACCTACACACAGCAAAGCAACCATCTCCATCCTATAGAGCTTCAGTTCCACCACAAAAACTACATGGGTGCAGCAGCCCAAGAAATCTGTAGCTGCAAGTCTGTTGTTTCTAAATCCTAGGATATAGTTTTGTGAATTTCTTCCTATTTTTTTTTCCTCGTTCAAAATGACTATGCATAACTGAGAAGGAAAAAATAAATTCTATCATAAACTAGCCTGAGTGGTAACCTAAAATGCTTATTTGATGTAATACGGAGTGATTCTTTCAAATAGATACATATTAATTTGTGCAGTGAGCCATTCAGCTTCTGCTTTGAAGTGCCCTGTGAGAACAGAACGAAATTTCTATTGTCATTGTAATTTGGCAAGATAGCACTTCCTCTAGGGGTGGGCTCAGTTATTTGCCTGATGCTAAAAACAGTGCACAGCAAAATGCACAGCATGTTCGCATGGATCTGCTACGGCTTTTTTTTTCCTCAGTGACATCTGACTCTGTCTTTCCCCACTTCTCTGCATTGCTGGATGTGGGCTCCTTCTCCATAGACAGTTTTCAGGCTGTGACAGATGTGCTACATTGCCCTTGGAAATTATCTTATCATAAACACAATTCCTTCCCCGTCCCATTTTGTAATTCTTGGCTACTTATGTGCTGTGGAAACAAAACAGAAAAGATTAGATGTGCTCTGTACTGCTCTTCTGTTTGCTGTTTGTTGCATAGACACTGATATTGCAGCACAAACTAGAAATCAGACTTTCCCAAGTGAAACTTAATTGCAAAGGAAATGTGTAGCCTTATTGCTGCGTTTTGCAGTACTGCACATGCCTAAGCTCCTACTAGGCATACTGTATTCTCAGTTTGATTTTCTGACTCTCTTCAGTAGGTGGTTATGGATTGTAATTGGATATTCTGACAGTTGGCCTTGAGGCCGTGACCCAGTTTGAAGTCCCTGCTGTATTACACAAGATACAAATGTGCCCAGAGAGAAGGTCCTATAACAAAAAAGGGCTTCTGCTGGGACAATATAATAGTTCGCATAAGATACTAGTTCAGAGCACCAAGTCAGAGACATCCACACAATGCAGGTTTCGTGCATTTTCTGTGATGAATTGTTTGAGGACATTGCGAGTTGTTCTTTCCAGGTGCCAGGATGAACCACAGATGTATGACCTGAAGTCAGCTGACTTTTCATTTGTGTAAAACCACTGCTGAGGAGGGGACTGAGTGGTTTAGGACCACTGCCTGAAGAGAGCTGCTAATGATGTAACGGTGGAGTGAGGGCAGGTTGTTGACTGGAGGCTGACTTTGAAATCAGCGTGTCTTTAGCACCATGGCTTTGTACTTAATATCAAAAATGTGTGGTGTTTCTTACCTGTATATTGTGTTAGCACTGCAATGTGTCTGATTTTAATCCAGCTTACTCACTTGAAAGCCAGACACACATTTTTGAGGGTTGAACAGCAATTGGATGGGCTGCCTGGAGCACATGACAGCTTGCTCCTTGGAAATGGGGCTCCATAATAAACACCGAATGTGATTCTCATAGTTCTTTCCTAGTTTTGGAGGTACAACTGTGTATTCAGATGATGCCATCATACATTCCACTTACCAAGCTTTGCCTTTAATGAGATTTTGCACAATGCCTGGACTTCCCTTTTAACTACTAATACAGTTCTACGTTTTTCTGCAGAAAGCAGTTGGTATCAATCCTGTTTCTTAAAATTTAAAATTGCAAATCTTTTGCACTAATGGCAGAATTGTTGCTATTAAAAATACGAAAGTTTAGAGGGGTGCTTATTACCTTTTATTTTATGTGACACCCTGAACCACCAGATGGCCTGAAAAAAACCCAGAAAACATATTAATTTGTTTTTTGCAACCCCCTGGGAGAAGTATAGTCTAAATCTCCTGTGTAGTGTTACAGTGTTCCTTGTGAGATTTTGAAGGCTTTCAAATAATCAAGGGAACGTGGCTGAGACACCTGAATTTTGTTTGTGGTCCAGCCCTGATACTGTTTAAAGATTTGTGACTTGTTCTGAGTTGATCTCCTGCCTACTGTAACTTTGTCTATAACAAAAGAGCAGAACAGCACTAATTTAAGATCAAAAAGAAATAATAATTTGAAGTATTGTGGGGTATTTCTTAGAGCACAGAGCCGATATAATACAGCTGTACTAAAACATTTTAACATTTCCCTAAAAAGTGAAGCTGTCTCTTGAATAACTTTACTTCAAGATACTTGGCTTGTCTTTAAGGCCAACTTCTGTTTGTTTGCTGGTGTAAACGATGGTAGAGGAGAAACAGAAAAGAGGAACTTTTAAAGATTTCAGTGATAAGCCTCCAGGGCACAGGCTGGTTTAGAAGCAGACTGTTTGTAGCCTGAAGCTAGGCTGCAGTGATATTTGCAGCTTCCTTGTTTCCAGTTTTCCTTGCTTTGCCTTCAGACCAGTTGTGAAAATGTGATTTAATATAGCCTGTCTTCAGCTGCATAAAACTGATATGGCAAGGCTGGGACAATCACTTGGTCTCCTTTTATCATCACCAAAGTGAGACAGACTTGATTTTCACACCAGTGTTTGGAGAAGATGAACCTCTTGCTCTGCTGGAGAGATGCAGATGTCTCCATTGGCTTTTGAGGAAGACAGAGGATAATGATCTGTAGCTAAGTCACTTTTTTTTTAGGTGGCTGAAGTTAAGTGCAGTGAATCTTACCCAGAGCACCTAATTTGCTAACATTGATTCTTCCATCTGAAGATTCCACTCAGCAATAAGAAGCAACTCTAAATTCTCTTCTTTTTCCATAATTCTCTCCAATCTGATGCAGCTTTCTTTTACCTATAAATACTTTTCTCCAGTTTAATGAACCTCAAGATTGCTGTTGTCACTTCAGTTACCTTGAGAAAAGCCCAGATAATTATTGCAGACAGAAGGAGGGCAGTAGCCCCTTCTTGTGTTTAAACAAAACAGAATTTGTTAAGAATTTTGTTGTTCCTATATCTTGTATATTTAATATTCTGGGAAAAATCCTGCATACATTACTCTAAATTTTGATTAGTGTGACTGGGAGCGCAACTGAAATTCCCTTGGGATTCTGCTGTGTTGCCATGTGAGTTCTCTGGGTTTGATTTGTACTTCGAGTTCTTATGTTTTAAAAGAGAAAAGTGAATGCAACATGTTATGTGGTTTCACTTGACCAATAACATGGAGTAACCTTCTCTCACTTCACCCAACACAAATCTTTGGTTTGAGAACATGCTACGGTACTTGTTCTAAATTTTGTTAGAAGCAATTTGTAGCTGTGCTAATACTCATCATCCTAATGCTCTTCCTTCCATCCTGAGAGGGTCTGGCACAGACATAGAAACTGAATTTTCTTGTGAAGGCATGTAGGGCTGCTGGTTCTGTGTTTTTATCAGCAATAAACTAGGAAGAGAAGTAATCAGAAAGAGAAGAAGAAAAAAAAAGAAAAGGAGGGGAACATGGGAAAATACCATTAAATGGTGCCCTTTGTCCAGAGGCTAGCCATTAGTTCTTCTAAGGGTCTGCCTTTAACTCTGCAGATATTCCCTTTATGTCATTTTTAAAATAGATGCTTCATTACCTTCGATCTTCACTGACTTTGATTTCTGTGCCAGTGATTCACATAGCTGCTTGTTCCCTCCTGGCCACTTTCACCGCACTCATTTTGCCCAGCCCTCCTCCAAGTTTTGTGACTATGTTACTGCCTGAAAAATTGGACTTGGTGTGTTTTCTGCAAATTCTGCTTTCTCTGACACAAGTCAAGCATTTGGCTATTTCTATGTACAAATCTTTCACTGAATCTCCTACAGGCAGATGTGGTAAAGTTACATCTTTCATATTCACAGCAAAAATTCTCTGCCTTTTAGCTTTCCTGATTCTGACGTGGTAGTGATGAGAAACGTTTTTGTGGCCTGTCAGTCCATATCTGTCAGCTGGCCTTTCGTCTCTATAGATTTCTGCCAGCTCTCCATGGATGTAGAAGGCGTTTTTGTGCAAGACCATTCATAAATCCTACTTACTTTCCATTTTTCTTTTGCCAGTTTTCACTCTTGTCCCATTTCATTAACCTTAGAGATCACTGGAATCATGTAGAAAAATCTATTTTGGTGGCCTTTTGACATGCTTGGAGAAGTAAAGGCTGGAAGAGACTCCACGATCCTTATCTTAGGGAAGATGTTCTTGTCTGGGGGGTTCCTAGCTTGTAAATTTTTTTATGATTTTTTTTCAAAAGATTTACTGGATATGTTTATCAATTTGAGAGGTTAATGTCCTAATGCGCTGTTTCTTTGACTATTTATTATACCATTTATGTTCCACTGAGCAGTTTGTGATACAAAGTGACCAGAAATGTTGTGGTTTCCTCTCTCTTGTCCTGATGGGACAGAATGAAAAAAGAAATAAGATACCCTTTAAACAGATGTAGTGAGTCTTCATAGAAGCATGTAAATTGTTGTCATAATTGCTGGTGTCTAGTAGCAAAAAGTTTACCGCAGTGATCTTATTAATCTTAGGGCATGTTGCATTGTCTTTTCATTACATTTGTAAGCTTGGATCATTCTGCAGGGTTCAGATATTAACTGTGCAAAAAATGTCTTGTCTTAGGCGCAGCTTCCTTGAATGATTAGTCTGAGATGTGTCTTGTGGGATTGAGGTGTCTTTTTTCTGCTTTTTAAAATTGACATAAACATTTTTACCTGGAACCTTACCAAGAAGCAAAAATCCCATTAACCTGTAGTCCCTGACACTCTGTTGATATTTAAATGGGATATGTTAAATATTTAAATGGGATATCTGCCCACTCAGATTTTGGCACTTTTTGGCAGCACATGTGAGTGCATTTGGGATGTAGGTTGGGCTGTCAATGTTGCACATGCACAATCATGAGAACATCTGGTGCCTCCTGAGATAAGAGTGACAGAACTTCTGTGTCTGGTGAGATGTGCCTTGGCTACTGTGATGTTCTGGTGGTGGTTTGTTGTGTTCCATTGCCTTAAAGATTGTCAGGAGAATGAAATGTCATTGCTTAGTTACATCTGGCCTCAGTAACGTTTACACTTCATTGCAGAAGAGGGGAACTTCAGTATACTAATAATGTAAAGATAGCAGAGGACAGTGAAATGTTACAGGATTTGCAGGGAAGATGGCCCTGCTAGCTTTGCAATAATTTCTTTCTGAATTTTGAAAAATAAAATCGTGACTGGGATTAGAGTTTGTGAATTTTGGCACTTTTCTTCTCAGTTTTTGGAATCCAGAATGTTACTTCCTGCTGTTACTACCTGCTGCTTTTCAAAAATAACAATGGCATCACAAACATGATTATATGGCAGGTTGGGTTGCTTTTTTAGCACAGAAAGTCACAGACACAGTCTTTGGCAGCCAAATGAAGAACAGAAAATAGGGAAGAAATAGCACTTGTAGTTCAGAATAAGGAGGTTTTGGTGGATTTTTTTATTATGCCAGCCATTTATAGAACAAAATTTCCATATTGTGCTTCCAAAAGGAGTACTATGGGGTAATAATAATACATGAATTGTTATTTGGGATATGAAAGAGTAGATCTTACAAAAATAAATAATAATGAGAGAAAATACGAATAATAAAAGCAGTGAAAAGCAAGCGGAAGAGGTAGGATGATTAAGAACGGGGCAGGCTGTCGAAGACTTGTATTTAAAGGAAAAAGGTAAGATGTGAACTTGAAGCTAGGAATGAAATGCAATTTGGCTGAACTCTGACTCTGTGTTCCCCAATCCTGCAGATCATGCTGTGAATGAATCAAGTCACTCCTCTTGATTTATCATACTTCTGCTTACTAGGGGAAACTTGAAAGACAGAGATTCTACATCATTTCAAGGAGGGCTCTTAAAATGCAGGGAGATTTCTGTGGGCTCTGCATAAATACTGAACTGTGCATTTACTAAGTGCTTTTCAAATGTCGTTGTTATTTTGATCTCTCTTCTGTTGCTAACAATATGGAACAGGATGGAGAATCAGTCATTCGTATTTATTTACATTTTCAAGAAAACCAGAATATTTTTCCCACTTTAGCAGAATTTCTCAGAACCTAAATAGAAAATGACTTGACAAATCTGCTCTTCAGAAATAACCAAAGCTCTTGTGTTTCTGTGGTCTTTATTCTGTATTTTCTGTCCTCTCTTTCAGGCGGCCAGTGCTCCTCGTGGGGATGGAATGAACATGGGATGTGTGGTGATGGCACAGAAACAAACATTCCTGTCCCAAAGCCAGTCAAAGCTCTTGGCTGTACAAAACAGATCTTAATTGGATGTGGGGCAGGACACTCCATGGCCCTCTGTCAAACTCCTCATTAGACCCAGTACACCTGGAATCACAACATCATGGATGTGGATGGACATCTTTGGATTGTGTAGCTCAGAAGCTCTACAGGAGAACTGCCCATGATTAACACAGTAGTTGGAAACTGCAGATATTTTTCTAAAATCCAACTATTTATGACTATGCATAATGAGCTGGAATATTTTAAAAATTGTTCCTGGGTTGTTGCCACAGGAATTGACTTTCTTACCCACAGACAGAATTCTGCCTTGATGCAATACAACTGAAGACAGATTTACATATTCTTGTTCTTCTGAGAAGTCTTTGAGGAAGAAACCGACTGCTTAATGGCTTATTGGTGTATAAACTCAGTCTGAAGAAATGGTCTGAGAAGGTGGTTTTTGTTATTGTATCTTTACATCATGGAATGTTGCACCTGCCAACTTCTGCTGAGGTTGTGAGCTCAAAGCAGCTCAGAAAGTGGTTTGTGTCACAAAGAAATGGCAGTGAACATGACTAGATGCATACATGCATTTTAAGCAGAAGATTAGGATTAAAAGAAAAAAAAGCAATATAATTTAGAAGGCTGGCAGAACGGGAAAATGAGGTCCTTTTGAACCAATTTTGTCTTGATTAAACTGTGAAAGGAGCAGTATTTTTCATGGATTATGTTCTGTGCCAGACATCAGTTTATTATAGATTTACAGGGAGGCAGATCTGCATGAATTATCTTTAACTCGCAAACCAAACCTGAAGTTTTTGAAGCTACTGCTTAGGGAAGGAAGACTTCTAAGAGCTCTTAGAAACAATCAGAAAGTTCTTATCAAAGGGCCTAAGTCAGCTGTAGCTGTTGAGGACAGCTTGATCCGATGTAGCTCCCATATTTCCATCTGCCTTGGAATAGGAAGACATCACAATCTAACCAGAAAGAATTTCCAAGTTCTCCAGCCTAAAAGGCAGAGCAGAATGCTCCTGATAATTTCAGGTTAGTTCTCACTTCTGTTTTGCAGCCCAAGTGAGTTGCTGTTCACAGCATGCCCACAGTACTTGTTCCAGGTGGGGGCTTGACAGAGAACGTAGGCCTATCACTTGTTTTGGTAGGAGAAAGGAAAAACTGTAAAATGTCTTTGGATATTATTAGCTGCCTATGTTGAGCAAAATTTTGGAAGCTATTTGTAAAACTGTTTTTTTTCCATACAAATACAGTGGATGCCATGAAACTGGATGTTTACCACCCACAATACTTACATTTGCTGTGGTGTTCAATGTATTTCAAGTTCTAAATACAGAGAATTCTGCTGTGTAGTAAATGCACCTTTTAATGAGACCTACTGTTGCTAAACAGTGGTTTAATTTTTAAAGCAGGCTTGCCGGGGAAGAAGTCTTACAGAATTACAAAATGCTCAGAGAAAGGCTCTTAGGAAACAGGACAGGAAGACTTTCTAATGATGTATCAGCTTACACACGAAGGGGAAGGAATTAAGGTGATAATATGGGCTGCATGGGTTTTTTCACCCTTGGTTTTACAGTGGTTATAGTTCTTGGCTTCATTTTCAAGAGTATTTTATTTTTGTAATCAATGGATGAGAAACTTGAGCAGACTATTAAGCTGATTTTAACTATTACAGATACCAAATGAATAATCAAATGGGTCCTCTGCAAAATGCATAGAATAAGATTTCTATTGAAAAATGTTCTTTTTTTTTTTTTTTAATCCATGTGTCAGGTGTGGTTCTTCATGGCAATATACTGTTCCGGGCTGTGACCTCTTGCACTTTTAATTATCTAAGTTGATATTTATTGACTGTTCTCAATGCCACTTTCTGGATACCAACGCTTCTCTATTACATGCACTGAACAGTTTCTCATGCTTCCTTTGACAGTCATGTCTGAGGTTTCTCTTTGTGATTTCTGCAAAATCTGTGTACCAAATAAACATGTTCTCTTACTTCAGTAGCCATCTCCTCTAAATAAGTCTGTTCCTTGATTAATCAGAGCCAATATGTGCCTTAGGTGAGGTTTACTGGACTGGAACATGTTTTGACTGTGTGCTGTTGCTGCAGTTCATTGCAGAGGAGTCTAACAAATTATGTAACAAATAAATGTGAATTGGATATTTGAAATTGTTTTCCATTTTTTCATGCCTGTAACACGAATATGCTTTTGGAACACAAAGAATGATTTGGTGATAAGGTGAAGAAAGAAAGAAAGGAGTACATCAATTTGTTCCTGGTCCTGATCTGGTGTTTCATTTCTGCATCTGATCTTCATCTTTGAAAGGCAAGAACTGCATTTTTGTCTCCTTTGTTGTAGCTGTTGAAGCTGTTGAAGACTTTGGGAAGTAATGACTTTTTTTGACGTAGTGAGTGCTTTGTCATCAGTCAGGGCTTCTAGGTGCTGCTGTAGTACAGAGAGTGAATAGAATTCACTGTAGAAGTGCACGGCTGAATGTCAAAACCAAGTTGCTGTTCATCCTTTCAGAAGTGAATACCCTGTTTTGTATGGCAGTGGCTTTGTTTGCAGAATAAAGCACTCTGCAAAATCAGCTACGGCTTTCTCTGTGAGGAAGGGAACACACAGCGAAAAGTTCCTGAACAAGTGGAAGAAGTCAACTTTCCATGCTGATGTTAAGAGTTTATGGCTGTTGCCTGTTGATAATCCTCATGGAGAAGGTCAGTCTCTGCAAGGCAAAAGGCAGACCCGGTGTGCTGTGGTTCAAAGAGTTCTTTAACAGGTCTTCTGTGATAAACAAAGTGAGAAGCCTGTTACATAAGCATTCTGCATGCAGGTTCAAATGGAAATAAACTGAGAAAGTTTGTTTTATATATAAATATATATTTACAAAAAGACACTGGAAGAAGTTAAGCAAGTGTCTGTGCAGCTGCTCTGCCTTCCATTTTCTGAAGATAAATAAACCTGCCAGTGAGCTGACATTCATGGGGGACAACAAGTTGTGAACTGTTGACCTTCAGTCCAGAGAACTTTCAGGCCTTTCAGTGGAGGGGCAGAAGGAGAAGAAAGCTGTTGTGTGCCTTTCTGTTATTTGAAGTCCTAAGAGATCTGCAGTTGTTACTCGTGCAACCTCTATGTGCACCTGTGCAAGACGCTCCTGTTCCATTTCAAAGAATGTTGGTAGGACAATGTGTGTTGTGTCAGAAGTTTGTCTCTTGGGGGATTTATTTGGGCCACTTGGTGGTCACTGATGTTATTTGACTTGGTGTGGCATTCTGAGTTACTTGATGCTTCTATGCTCAGTGTACCAGGCCCTGTATTTGAAGTGTTTTAATTTGAAAGATGGAAGATGGTTTGCTCAGTCACGACTTCTTACATGACACTGACTTCTCTGTCTGCATGTTGGCAGTCCTTTTGGTGTCTGACTAGTCTTGCCATCTGCAATCACCACAAAGGTCACTTCTAAATGAGTGGCAGGAGCTTTTCCTCAGCTACATGTTTTGAGCACTGAGAAGTTGTGGGGAGGGTGGGAGAAGGTGGTTTGATTGTGCTTTTTATGGCATGTTTTGAGTCGTGAGATTTAGAGATGGGGATGGACAACTGATGAAGGAGATCAGTTTGAATGTACAAGAGAAAGGTGACCATGGAAAAATATTTAAATGAACGATGATAGAGAGCCTGATACAGTCAGCTAAAACAGGGAAAAGGAGGGGGAGGACAGAGGCAAGATACAGCTCCTGAGGACTGAATAATCTCACGGCATAACAGCATTCCAGCCTGCCGGTGTGGTGGGAGTGAGATGAGAGACAAACTATTCTGTTTCGGGGATGTTATTGTTCTCCCTCTTCCACTGTTTATTTATAATAATGGAAGTTGTTGACCTGCAATGTTTGGGTTTCTTCTCATTCATAGCACATCTTGAAATTTCCAGTTCTCCTCAGCCAGAACAGCAACATCTATCTTCACCTTGCAGACTTAGAAATATTTTGATCAGGCCTCTCATCTAGTCCAGCATTTAACCAAATACTTACTATTTTTTCCATTTGATTCCATGAGCCCTGGATCTGATTTAAACAAGACTGAAGTAATTTTAGGACTTCCAGTTCCTTTTTCCCTGTGTTAGAAATCAAGATGATGACAGATATTGGTCACCCTGAGCAATTTTGATATTTTTATGGTGCATGGTAACTCTTGGGCTTTTTCTTTCAGCTACGTATTTTCTTGAAAAGGACTCCAGATTCACTATCGGTATTTGAGTCCTGCTTATGCCATTTACTACTAGCTGAAAATTCCAGAGGCTTGGAATGGATACAGCCTGGGATAGAAAATTATTTTGTGTGGTTTTGATTGTGGTTCAAAATACGCACAGTAGAAAAGTGGTGCTTACATGGAGTTTGCTGAAAACTCCAGCTGACACAAAAATAATTGGCCTCTTTAACTTTTTTCACATCAATATCTTGATACATGTGCTAAAAAGAGGTAGGACATGCTTTGTTCTTTTCCTTTAGCTTTTGTGCTGTTCTTATTTCCAAGTAAATGCTGATCTTGCATGTTTTGCTCTATGTTAGAAAGAATAATAGCCTTGATGTTAAATGCTTTGCTTTTATGGAAATGGCCTTCTGCTGGGTGAATGTAACTGAAGATGTAGGTCTGTATCATATGTGCCTTTGAAGTTAATTTGGAGGAACTGTATGTGTAAAGCCATTGTTATTTTGTAACCCATTTAGATGTTAAAGTCAGGCACATTCTTGAGCTCTTTGTGCATTTCATTCAGGTTCATCAGTCAGTTGTCTCAGCATTCACCTGGTTTTAATGCAGCAGCAGTTTTTACTCATCAGTGCCTCTGTAAAACATCAAAATAGAGTATGTGACTGAAAATATTCAGCAGTGAAAATAGTCTCTGTATTTGAATCATGGCCGGGATGAACCACATGTTTCCTTGTGGGAGAGTGAGGAAGCATAAATTTAGAGTATTGGGAGAACACGTTCTTCAGCTTGATTAGAAACAAGAACAACAAAGTAGTTACTCCTGAATAGAAGCTGGCTGAAGGATGAGAAAACTCAGGGGTGACATTTATTTTGCAAAATTTTCTCTGGCATTTTTATTTTGTGGCACATTGGATTTCATCCCATTTCCAGATGTACCTTTGCAGGTTGGTGGGGAGTGGAGTGTAACTCCAGTTTGTGTTGTCTAGCCTCTCTCTTAGTTCATTTCCGACTTCCCCATCTGTTTCCAGGCTGCTTTCCCTGTAGACCACCTAATTATCCAGATACTATGCAGATTTGGGGGCAGTTCTGTCTTCAGGTCTTGGGGTTGGGACTTTGTAAGTGGAGTTTCAGAATTTCAATTCAGTATTGTTCCAGTACTCCCTGGTCACTATAGTTCTTTTAAGTATATGTGAACACTTTGCTAGTGGACTGTTCTTACTTTTTTTTCTTTTTTTTTCCTTTTTTTTCTTTTTTTTCTTTTTTTCTTTTTTTTTCTTTTTTTTTTTTCTTTTTTTTTTTTTTCTTTTTTCTTTTTTTTTTTTCTTTTGCATTTAGAAGCAAGGCCAAGAATTGGGAGATTTTTAATGTTCTGACATGACTTTAGTTTTTGGCTGCAAATGTCAAGTGAGTTTAGCTTTTGTTTTGTTTTTACTGATTTGAATGCATAAAGACGTGGTACGTAAATTAGGGCAGCAGAGGAGTTGCCAATCAGTAATGAAAATGCTCTGTCATTTTAACTGTGTGGGTGCTTAATCATTTTCCATAATAATCCTCTGCTTTAAAGTACAAAAGAAAAGGGATTCCTACAGGGGCATTGTGTTCTTCTGCAGACAAGGAAATATGGCATCTTTTCAATTATGAAGAGATGCTTCTGTCCTCTGGAGCCTTAATTCTGAGTAGATAGATTATAATAACTATTCCTTATTAAATACGGCTTTTCCTCTTTTGACATCAGAACACTTGAAAAAGAGGATGTGTCACAGAAACAGAAGCTGAGACACAAAAACTTAAATTGTCCCCACGAAGGTAACCCAGCATGTCCACAGGGGAGTCAAGAATAAAATTCCCATTTCCTGAGTCCCAGGCCAAGGCTCTACCTTGTAAGCTAGTGGTTCTTGATGATTATTTTGGGTAAAGCTCACTGCCACTCTTTTCCTTCTCTCCTTGCTCTTCTTTCCCACTCACTGCTGATTGCTGTTTCCATTGCTCCTGCTTGCATAACCCATTTTCCAAACTCATCCTGTGTCCTTCTCATTTCCCACCTCCTGAGCCGCCTTTTCTCCAGACACCCACTTGCACTGACACCACCCCAGCAAAGCGTGGCCCCTCCTGAGCAGCTTTCCCTGGGCTTAAGCCTTGTCTGCTGTTGTGCTGCTGTGACTCACAGTCAGCAGCCTCTGCACAGGCTGTGTCATCCCTGCTAAGCCCCTTGAGTCCAAAGGCAGTGCAGGTACCTCAGAGTGACAGCTGAGCTAACACAAATGCAACATTTTGCCTTTTGCTGCCCAAGGAATCTCTAGCTTGGGCAACAGGAAAAACAAGGGAAGCCTTAGAGCACGCGCTTTTAAATATTTGGTACCTGGGGATATTTGGATCTATGCACTTGCAGGAAGTTTTTTAAATGTTCAAGTGAATGCTGAGGGTTGAAAACCTGTCTTTGCCAGGCTGAGGCAGGGCGGATATCTTGTTACAGCATTTGCTTTGTCAGATAAAGAAAGTCAAGAGATGCATGCAGTTCTGGACCTGGTTTTTAACATTCAGTTCAGTTTGAATTCAGATCTTGTTCTTGATTGCAAATGAACATTTGTATTTCCCCAGGAGAAAAATTGGGCACTTATAGTCCTAGATGAGTGCAAAGGCTTTGGGAGTCCTGAACAGACAGGTATTTTATGCCCAAACTCAAGTGTGTGACTTAAAAATAACCTGCATAATTTAAGCATGTTTTCATGAAGTGAAGGTAGTTTGTGTGTGAGCTCAGAGGCAAAATTCCATCCAGGATATATGTGGAAAGCAGAGAAGTAGGCTGCCTTGTTTTGAAACTATGAAAGGGATATGCAAACTGGCAGGGTAATATCTTCAGGATATCTTTTTTGTGAGCAGCTCTGGACTCGGTTCCTTTTTGAATGCTCTTGCCTTAGCCATGCCTGCTCTCTTCTGTATTTCAGTTGGCTCATTTGTCCTAGCAGACATTTGTTTCAGTGATGTATTTTCTTTTTGGCCCAAAATTTTAAGGAGAGAAAAGGCAATTTACATGAAAAATTACTTTATCCAGATTAATGACTGCTGCACTTGACTGTTACCACAGCGGTTTTAGCTGGGGTTCTCCTTCTTTTTTTGGGTGTGGGTTGTGTGGGGTTTTTTTGGTTGTGGTTTTTTGTTTTTTGGTTTTTGGGGTTTTTTTTGTTTTGGTTGGAGTGAGAAAGCAGAAACCTCTTTTCAGAAATTTTTTCTGTCTGAAATTGCAATTGTGGAGGCACATCAAGTTGGTCCAGAAAAAATGAGTACCTCCGTGCAGTCAGAGGAAAAGCTATAGAAGTGTGGAAGATGTGGTTGAGCTGTGCTTTAAATATTAGCAAGTAATAAGCCACTAATTGCCAATGGGTTCAGATGAAAGGCCAGCACTGGGGTCTTAGAGCTGGGAACTCACTGCTGAAAGCTGAGTTTACAGAGGAGGAAACACAGATGTTCATTTCCAGCAGGAAACAGGCAGAGGGTAACTGAATTGCAAAACCAACTTCTGCTCTTACTTGCAATGGTGTGAACTCAGAGAAGTAGCTGGTGGCATTACTGAAAGCCTGAAGTCAGAATCTACCCACATGGATAGTTTTAATGCTTTAATAAAGATATGTACCTCCTGTAGGGTGAGGGGGCAGACTTGAAGGAATCAATGTTTTAATCATAATTAAACCCGAGCAAAACTCCTTAACTGCAAGGCAGCTGAGAGGATGTGGTAAATTTCTCTTAGGATTCAATGCAACAGCGTCTGAGATTTTCCACTTCTCTTGTTTCCCTCTCACCCTATGTTGTCAGAGCTGCTGCTGTTGTGCAAGGGGAACTCTGGGGTCAAACAGATCTTAACCTTTAGAGCATCTCCTGGAGGGCAGTGGTTGGGAAGCGTGGTTCTGTTTCTGAAGGGTTTATAGAAGTCACCCAGAAGACATGGTTACCTCAAATCAGAATGAGCAGAGAGGAGAAACTAAATGAAGATGAGAGTTGGGAATGTAAAAAAGTAGCACAGAAAGACAGTTGTACCCATCCTGTTTTCTAAGGCTCAGATATATGCAAAGTGCAGTGGAAGGTGAAGACCTACATGGGATTTACAGGGCTGAACTGTTGGTATTCCTTATGGTAATGGAGAATTAGCACTGGGCCCTTGAGTCAGTGTTAAATAAAAAATGGGGCAGATTAATCTATTTCTGGATTCTTAATACATTATAAGAGGAAAAGTTGTTCATTAAGCAAATCCTGGATGAATCTGGATCTTACCTCTGGAGGTAAGAAATTTATCTTCTGAGAGTGATGGCATAGAAACAGTGAGAAAAATGGTTCTTGGGAGAAACTAAAGCAGAAATCAAGTACATAATGCTGCGTCAAGGACTACAAAGGAGTTCTCTAATTATGTGCAAATTCAGATGATCGCCTTTCCTCTATTCCTAAAACACAGCTTGAGGTCTTCCTTGTTTTTCTTTTGGAGTAGAGTTTTGTGACAACAAGGTCCAGCTGCAGTTGGGATTTTCTGTGTATAATTTAGCACTTACCAGAGCCATGAGTGTATCTTCTGGGTTTTGGGGGGTTTAATCTCTACTTCCTCCAGACTGTAGGGATACTATTCCTTTACATTTCCATTCCCATCAGCAGTTGCAGATGCTGTAGCTTCCCTAGAAGATTGCCAGCTCTTTTGAAAATCCTCACGTGACGATAAAGGTGTGTATCCTTCCTTTACAGAAGTACTTTACCAAAAATGGTCAGGCAACTAGAATGCTGTTGGCACATAGTCCATAGTTGTCATTTGTAGCATCTAAAATGAAATTTAATCCCATTGTGTTTCTCAGTTCTTACTGGTGCATGTTTTGTGTGGCAAATCAAGTGCGACTCGGACACCTGGATTTCTTTCAGTTTCATATCAGGTGGACTGGTGTGGCTCAGTGAAGAACAAGTGAAGGACGGGGCCCAAAGAAGTAAGAAAAACTGAATTCATTTAATCAGCTAAAAAGACAAACATTTATTATTGTTGGGGAGGGAAAAGGAAGATACCTAGGTCATTATAGGGGTTTTTAATCTTCCCTTGTAAAATTACTAATGGTGTGAATTCTTTAGACATCGGTTGTATCAAGTGTTTGCAGGCTTCATTTATTATCTACTAACCAAAATTAGCATTGTAGAACCAAAGCAATACCAAGCTTTTCTCCTACATTTCTGTTGAGAACACTGTATTTATTATTCAAGAATTTAGAAGCAAGTCTCTGGAAACCCCTGATTGCTTCAGAAAAGGATTCCCCTTTACACTATACAGCAGGCACTGAAACCATGATACAAAATTTATTTTCATGCTAGAATTGTTTTGCATAACATTGTGCATGCATTTTACTCAGTACTAAATTGCATACAATGCTGTTGTCTTGTTTCTTAAACTTTGAGACCATTTATACTTGAGTATTTTCCTGATTTTGTACTATAAGTCCCAGTTTTAAAATAACACCTCTTTTGTTTAAAATTCATACTGATTACTTAATATGAACAATTTATGAAGGGTCTTTACGTTGGATCTATACATCAATAAAATACAACATAACCAGAGCTGGAAAATTAACCAGCTGTTACTGTCAGGTCCGAAGGAAGGTCCCATGTGTCACAAGCATGCCAACAAAAACAGACAGGAAAAAGTTTTTCTTAATTTTATACACTTCTAGTTGGATTAAAAGTTCTTGATTTCCATGTCGGTGTGATGAACTGTGAAGGCGTGGTCAATATGACCGATGACTGCCTGATTGCACTTTTTAAAACCATTACTCTGTATCTTGTATACAAAAAGAAGCGATCCATAGCAAAGAAATGTACAGTTTTATAATGTTTTACATTTTGGCTACAACAATGTATGTAAAAGTAAAGAGCTTTGAAAGAAAATATATAACTTTGCTTTTTTTTTTTTCTTTTTCTCCTTAATCATACATTTGCAGTGTTTCTCGTGTGTGTGTTGTTTTGTTGTTTTTTTTTTTTTTTTTCATTTTCATTTTTGTCTTCATGCAAGTCATGCTATGGAACAAAAAAATAGATTTAAAAAAAAAAAAAAGGATCTTCTACAGTTTTGTTACATTTTGGCCGTAGAAAAAGCCTGCATCTCTAGTACAACTCCAGAACCACGAAGAATCATCCATAAAACCTGCATGGAGCGAGTTAACTTTGTCCAAATGAGAAGGTCTTCTATGCCTGCACAGTTCCACAGAGATGTTTATTAGCCATCAATGTTCATCTCCATCTTGCCTTGTCAGGTCACTCTGACTGCCTCTGTTGGCATATATTTAGCAATGACTGGACTTTCTTTGCAAAGATCTGCATGTAAAGAATACAATCAGTACTTGAGCTTCTTCCCTGCGCTTTTCACATCAAGCTCGGCATCTTAGTGTTAAAGGAAGGAGGAAAAGGTGAAATAGCTACATGCAGAGGCAGCCATATTCTTCTTCAACAGGATTTTTTTTTTTCCCATGCAGTCAGCCAGACTGAGACCTCTCTACAGTGTGTCTGAGTATTGCTTTCAGCTTAAAACAGGTGCCCATGCAAAGTTTCATCCTACTGTGCTTGTTTGCTCAAACTCCTGCAGGGTTCCTATGGCTCAAAAATATCCTGAGAAAAGCAAAATCTTCCATCGTTGGCATGTTTCAGCATCGACTAAACGCCTAACCCATTCCATACAGAGCCAGTAGATCCACCATTAGCCACAATAAGCATATACTAGCAGGATGCACCAGGAGGGAAGCCATCTGGTGCATCTACCCTTCATCCTATGTACTGATACCATGCAGCACGTATGGCCCACCAGTACTATGCCAATGCCTGCCTATTGTCATCTGAGTGCTATTTAGGAGTGTTGTCACCTAAGCATCAGAAGTAACACCGTGTGCAGCGGGTGCTACTGTGAGACATTGCATCTTCAGACTTAGTCACCTGGACTATATGCAACATCGCATAGGCTAATTGAAAGTAAAGCTTTTTAGACCATTCTCTGCTACTGATCCATGCTACAAAATAGATGGGATGGGAGACCAAGAACGTCTCACTGGGCTAGGAGAGCTGTAGGGCGCAGACACT
The DNA here is from genome assembly GCF_029207755.1 of Chamaea fasciata. Classification (NCBI taxonomy): domain Eukaryota; kingdom Metazoa; phylum Chordata; class Aves; order Passeriformes; family Sylviidae; genus Chamaea; species Chamaea fasciata. The sequence goes on along the minus strand of NW_027094092.1, from coordinate 14,122,498 downwards.
GAGGATAATCCTATCGCTTTTCCACTTATGCCAGCTATGCTGTTAAGGCTCCGTGACATTTCGTAACCTTCATTTAAAAGAAAAATGCAAAGTACAGCATTGGATCAATGACAGAATGGACTAAGAATGAGGTCAACATTGTAGCCAGTTCAATAGCATCTGCATGCATGGACATGCCGAGAGTAGTATCGCTTGCAACATGACTCAGAAGGCCGTTGAAATACAGAAAAAGTTTAAAATATATACATTAAAAAAAAAAATCATCATTTCTCAAGATGGTCAGGCTATGTAATTGATCCTACAGGCAGCAACATGGTTGTACCCTAAAAAAAAAAAGAGTCAGTGGGAGGGATTTTCTATGTTTCCATCATACACTCACACATACTTCTCCCTTCCACTTCATGCATTGTGACCTCAGGCAAAATTAAGGTTTGTGGTATCTTTGTGGGGCAGGAGGGGGACAAGGCAGCAAAATCCACAGAATTGAATGTGTTGCTATAGAGATACTACTCCTTTGTTCTCAGCATTAAAAGAAAAAAAAAAAGAAAAAGGAAGAAAACAAAATGGCATGCGTTCACTTTCCCTCCCTCCCTCCCCCCCCCTTCTTTTTCAGGCATGCACGTAAACAGCTCAGCAAGTGTACAGAGAGTTGCACAAACTATGGATGAAATTCTGTTGGAACAACAATTAAGATGCTCTCAACATGTTTCAAACAGGCCAACAATATGCTGACGTATATTACTCTTTAGCCAACCAGCCTCTGTTTCATTCAGGAACGAGAGGAGGTTGCAGTGCATCGTGAAAACCATACATTCCCCATCCCAAAGGATGTGCCATTTGGAGTGTTCCCCTGATCCACTGGAACCACCTGAACTCGCCCAGGCTGAATGAACACGGCCAATGCTTATCCAATACAGAATCAAGTAAAACGCTTTGCTACAAAGGTAAATTTTAGAGGATATACTTTCATATGAAAGTCTTGTGGTCCTACTGTATCTTTGTTGATGATAAGCTTTAGACTTATAAATACATACACTATCTATAACTGGCATTTACTATAACTATTGCCCATCATACAATGGCACATGGGAATTCAATACTCCATACTCAGTGTATGGTTATGTCATACAATCTTTGCAGTTTTAAAATATTGACTCTATCTTATACTATATACAGTACACCAGTGGTAAACACTGATTTGAAGAGAGTGAGTTCTTTTCCAATTTCCCCATTCCTTATCAACTTTGATGCATATAGATGTAGCTCTAATTTTGGGTTTGTATGGTTGCCTCACATTAAATTATTTAAGCAAAACAGTCTCTTTTAAGAAGGGAAGGCTTTTTAAATGTGATTTTTACTTCTGTTTCTAAATAGTTTATTCTAACCCTTAGCAAACTAAAATGCAGTTTACTTCTGAGAGATTCATACCTGTCAGAAGTCTGAGAAACTAACTAATAATGATTTATTTATGAAAGGATTTTAGATGGATTATTTTCTAATTTTAAGACACCTGTGCCAACAGATGTTCATGCTTTTCTTTCTGTATTGAACTAACCAGCTCTGAATATCCAAATATTTTGTTTTAGTGCTCTGTTAAGGTCACTAAATTAAAATTTCTTATTTTCTTGAGTATGTTTTGCTTTTGTGTTTTATCTCTTCTGTCTGCCACCTCCACGTCTGTGCTCCTCAGAGTCTGGTATGCTCTGTGAGCTTTCCACAGTGGCAAACCTTCATTGCTATGATACATTAATTGGTCTCTCCTTAGGGGATGGGCTAATTTAAGGACATAGTAGAGCATCCTTCACTAAAGCTTCCTGCACCAGCTGGGGTGGAAGACTCGACTGCCTAGCATAGCTGCACGGGGTAGTTACAGCTCCTTAGGCTTCTCTTTCTGAAAGAAATAGGTTAGAAACTCCAAATGCAGACATCAGGTGGTGGTTTCCAGCCCAAACGTGCATCTCTACAGCAAGCGCACTACCGCGTGCTACAGCTAAGCTGACTTTCTCTCAGTTATTTAAACCGGTTGCTAGCTACGTGGTTACAGGGCCCCAGCTACATACCCTTTCTTATTCCTCCATCAGGCGGGCAGGGATATTCCCCGGTTGATAAGAGGAAGCAGGGTCCATATCTCTCCCGAGTGCCAGAGCGGGTAAAGGGCAGGCCCTCATCAGGCGTAATAGCCTGGTCTATGTGGGGACAGTCTTCGTTTGCCAGCGCCGCCTTGGCCACCTCACCATTCAGTTTCGAATCTTCAAACATATAAGCAGAAGGCTATTGAAACACTATGCACTGTTTATTAGAGTTCCAGCTGCAAATTAAGGGTTCACAGCTAAAGACTTCTATAGCGACACTCTAAAAGGTAGCACATCTGTCCTAGACACTGCGTTCATGTGCACTGCACCAAAATAAAATAAAGACTGTTAAGTGGGAGGAGAAACAAAAGGTGATCCCGTTAGGTGTGACAGCAGCCACCTGTAGGTCCGCACTGAGGGGCCCTTTCAGAGAGGGGCGTGCAGTGGTTCCTAGTCCTGCGAGCAGAAGACTGCGGTTAGAAATCAGAGTATGTTTTCGCATGGCATCGGATGGTGCATGGATGACCTGTTTGTCATGGAGCCTACTGTCACTCGGAGCTCTGGAGAGGCAGTGGACTGAGAGTTGTGTTTTAGTATTTGAGTATATTCTGTTTGTGCGGTGTTACTGAGGGGGAAATTCCTGCTCTTCCCCTCCCCAAAATTTACCCAGATGGTTTTATAGCATTTACAGTATCAGTCATGCAGGATGGCTGTACAAGTTTTAGACACACAGAGTACGTTACGTATGGAAATACGACAGCAGAACGTGGATTTGAAGAAAACCCAATCCATTTTCTGATGTTCTCCTCTGAAACACATACAGTATTTGCAATGCCAGCACAGGACACTAAGTACACAAAACACTACAGCAGGCCGTGAATTTGGAAACTAGATAGAGTAAAATCTACTCTTGGCTGTAAATAATGAAAATAGGTTGTCAGATTTGCCCATTTTGCTCCACATATTCCCATGAGGATAGACTGAGAATCGTATGTTTTCTCTGTGTGACTGGTTTTTACATTTATAAAACAATTTAAAGTGCTATTTAGTGTAGGATTTCTTTTAGGGTTTTAAAGTGTAAGTTAGTGTATTGAGAATATACTCGAAATATGGCACAGCTCAATATGAGTATTTTGGTTGAAGGGAAGGAAAAACAGTAAGAATGTGCTTTCTGAAGCTCCACAAATGCCGAGATACATTAACTGAGTGGTACTGGCAGCATCCTACACCTCGGTTGCACAATGCTTATTACTTAGACACTGTAAGGCAATGGGTGATCCTGCAAGTCTTCAAGGAAAGAAACTCAGTGGATAGACTTAATTTCAGTTCCCCTTCTACATTCATGTACTAGCTTGTTCTGAATGCTATATAATAGTGCCATTTATTTCACAATTATTTTGAAGCCAACTAATAAAACAAGGCCCAAAGGGAAAAAAAATACAGTTAGGTAGGGTTTGGAGGTATGAGTTTGATCCACTGCTGGACAACAGATGAGTAGAAGGCAGAAGTGTTTTCAAGTTATGTTTGTTATTTTGCACACACACACGCACGCACAGATGTACGTGACACACACTGTGCATCTATCATGCACCAGTAATTGCATTCTAGGCCTTTATTTTGCTTCTACTTAGATGTCACTGGTTTGTCACAACATAAACAGTCTTTGCTGCACATCTCACCTCTGCCTCCATTTTTCTCTGTGCAGAATCAGCCAGTTATTTCCCCAAGAGGGATGTAGTAATGTTTTGTTTTGTCCTGTGAGCAATGAAATAATTCGGTCTCTCAACACATTTAAAAATGTGGCAAAAGCTATAGAGACATTTTAATGGTTGTGGACACTAATTTCAATGGGATTCTAAAGTTTTAAGCTTTCACTGAGTTGCAATTCCTTTCTGTTCATAATGATCACTGCTATTTAATACCACTCTGAACAAAAACCTGGCACGGCTGCCATAGAAACTGTGACACTGCAGGTACTGAGCCGTATATTTAAAAATCACTTAGCTGTGTTTGGGGAGAGCTGCAGTCCTCGTGGGGATGAGCAAAGAACTGGGCTGCTTCATAAGCCTCTACTGCTACAAGCTGATGCCTCTAATCCTGAAATGAGGGAGGCAGCTGAGTCAGCAGAGCTCAGCACTGAAATCTCTGAGACACCGCTGCTGCTCCTGAGCCCAGGTTTGCAAATGGAGTTATTGGTGATGGAGGGCAAATTGGTCAGTTTCAGGAGCTCAAAACACCTCTGAGCAGAGTGTTTGTGGGTCAGGCTGCTCTCTGGTAACAGCCATTGATTCTTTTGGAAGCAGCTTGCAGGCTCTGTTGTGCTTGAATGGCAACAAAATTGACCTTCTTCAAATTAATTTCTTAAATTGCATTATAAATCTCTAGTAGCTTGAGCTGGAACTTGCTCTTACAGCCCCTTCAGGGTCCCTTAGCGCTGATGATTTTTCCTCTATGCTTGTTAAAAATCCACAACCTTGTTATTTTATTTCCATTCAAGAGGAAGAGAACAGAGTAGCTGAAGATGTGGGTAAATTACTGAACTATCCTATTAATGTCCCTTGAACATTACAGTCATGGGCCATGCCTTAGGGATCACATTCTGGATAGCCATGCTAATCCACAATGACAATTTGGGTGAATATTTAGGAAGCAGAGAAATTGCCAGCACAGAATACTGCATCTACTGCTGGTGTATATATGAGTAAGTGCTAAGTAGAATAGTTGTGTCCCAAACCACTGGCTACAGCACCTAATTCTCTGTAGGTATGTGGTTAGTCTGTTCTGGGAGTAAAGAAAACATAAACATCACTGACGCCATCAGTCCACAGTTAGAAGTTCCCATTGTTTTAACTAGCAGATTGACATGCTGAACAATTTTAGGAATAAGGTCTAAAGATGGAATGAAATCACATTATTTCAGGTTGGTTTCTTAAGTTTCCATTTGCATGTTTGCTTTTTCCCAAGACTGACCTTGTGTTTGAGAAAACTCCAGATAAAGAAAAACTAAGCATGCATTGCTGTCTGGTGACTCTGAGTCTAGTTATATTAAGGCAACAATTTCTAGTGCTTAGAACTTCTAAGGGTTGATTCTGCCCTATCAAATTCACATGAGTCCTTCCATCCTTGCTAGCAGAATCTGAATTAGGCTCATACAGCATTTTCTGTTCTTTAGGTTCTGTTCAGTGAAGAGAAGTCAATATTATCATCTCTGTTTTACAGATGGGTAAAACTACCATGCAGTGAGGTGACTTGCCTACTGCTATGTAAGAAGTTATTTACAACAAAATCTCCTGACTCTCAGCTTGGCACCTTATCTCCCTAATTGTCCTATCTGTGCATACCTATCTTACTGCACCAGCTCAAAACATTCTCCTGCAGAGATTTGGCTGAGAGGCTAAAGAAAGTATTCAGCATATTTCCCAGGTGAGTAGTTTGTTTCACAACTACCTCATTTGTGTCGTTTTCACTTGCCTTTTTTTTTTCTATCTCATCCCTCTTCATTTGTAGAAAAGTATATTAAAATGCCTTGCGTGTTTCCAAGCAAATTTTGGATTTCAAAATGGGGAGAAGGGATTCTGAGAAACATCCCAACTTAGGAGAACTGCTGGATTTTGCATTAGTGTACTCTGCTGATTGTGGAGAAGCACAGTAGAGCTGTCCATGTACCTGCTGCTCCATTACTCATCTCTTTTGCCACAGCAAATGGTTGCAAATTGTTACAGTGGCTTTACCAGTGCTGCTGGTTTTGATTATAAGCAAGAGTCTGACACTGACTCTCCAACTATTTGAACTGCACCTTATGTACAGAGTATCAGTGGACATAATTGTATGATACATTCATTGGCCTCAATCTATGCTGGGAAATGTGGCACTTGTGCTGAAATGGTTCCTGCATGGGGAAAATCCCCCAGTCCTTTTCCCTGGAGCAAACACTGCCATTCTTCAACAGCTGCCAAGAAACAAGTTCCTGGCCTAGCGTTCTTACTGTAGATATTGTCAGAAGTCAGGTGTGGGTCAGGGATGGTGGCAATTCTCTCTGCTTCATCTCGGGATTGTAGCTGTGCCCCCCAACCCCCACTTCTTTCTCTCCCATGTGTCTACAGACCTGTGCAGTTGTCACTTACTCCAAAGACTGCATGAGTTGAAAGGTACTCTCAGAGGGGACAATTTTCAGTGTTTACAGGATCACTTTGACTGAAACAGGGCTGAGGGAAACCCCACAATTCATAGCATGGGATCCAAGCATAGTTACCCACTCATGAGTCAACATCTGAATACATGGACTGTGACAGATTCCTCCACATTCTGCTGAAGAAGATGGGGTTTTCTCAGCTCCAGATCAGAAACACAGCAATTAAGGGACATAGTTCTGTTTTTTTGGTCATAAGAGGTGACTGACAATCTCCTCCAGAAGAACAGAGACTGTCTTGCTCCTACCCTTGTTTAAAGATTGAAAGAGATAAGGACAGAACTTGAGTACCTACAGCTTTCCTAAATAGACACAGGGTGGCTTCAGAGCTTTGCAGCCTGTTACAAGGAAAGGGTTTGACAGGGAGAAAGCAGGCAGGAGCAGCTGAGAACAGGGCCAGGAAAGTAAGTTGTTTGAAAGGTGAAGATCTTGCTGCTGGGGGAATCTTCTCTGAGTAAAGTTACATTTCACATCTCCACCCCATGTACATCTAAAAATGAACCTACCATTTCTCTAGATCTCAGCTATTCTCTTATGGTCATGATGCAAACCCGGGACTGCCATTATTACTGTCTATGGATAGTCCCACTCCTGATCAATCGAGTGTCGTTTGGTTCTTTTTTGGAACATGAGGGTCATTTTCATCTTAAATGTGTCACCAACTCTAGTGTTTACTGTAGCTGCCTGAAGTGTTTTATGAAGAAGGATCTCCATGAGGTTCCCTAACAGCAAAAACCTTTAATCCAGTTGGCTCCCTGAAGAAAGTATTGGTATGTGTTTCATGAGTTAATTACTCTTCTGTATTTCAGTCCTGTCACACTCTCCTGGTGATGTAAAAGGGTTGTTACTGCGGTAAACATTAGCTGTGTCATACTCTGCTGGCAATGGGAAACTTCTTGGGATGATGGGTTTCCCTGGTTCTTGGGCTCGTGACAGAAAACTACAGGAACAGGGGTGGCAAGGCTGAGGTGAGGCAGGAGCATTGCTGTGCTCGAGCTTTTCTTAGCTACAAGCCTATTATCTGGAAGTGGGAAGTAGAGCAGCCGTGAGGCTGCTGGAGAACAGATTTTCCCAGCTGTCTTTACCTTAAAAAAAAAAAGCAAAGCTTTCACATTCCTTTTTTGCATCCTGGTTTTGTGGCATCATTTTGCCTGATATTTCTTGTGCTAAGCAAATGATTATGAAGAAGTTAACTGTAGGAATTCAAGTATTCAAAGGTATTCACTTTGATTTGTGGAGGAGTTAAGACTGCTTGCTATCTGAATACATCCATTGACTTTATATCCCCTAGATTTCTCTTCCCTAGTCAGCCAACTCACCTGTTGTTGACAGGGAAAGACTTTTGGGTGATGTGATGGTTGGAGGTTGTCTTGGGCACAGGGATCATGAAATGATAGAATTTTTGATTCCGAGAGAGTAAGGAGGGGGTCAGAAGAACAGTTACTTTGGACTTCCAGAGGGCCTGGTTGACAGAGTCCCTTGGGAGGCAATCCTGAAGGGCAAGGAAGGCCGGACATTCTTCAGTAAGGAAATCCGAAAGGCACAGGAACAGGCTGTCCCTGTGTGCCAAAGAATAAGCCGGTGAAAGGAGACCAGCCTGGCTGAACAGGGAGCTTTGGCTGGAGCTCAGGAAAAAGAGTGACTTTCATCTTTGGAAGAAGGAGTAGGCAGCTCAGGACAACTACGGGGATGAGGTCATGCAGGGAGAAAATTTGAAGGGCCAAAGGCCAGCTAGGACTCAATCTGGCTGCTGCCATACAAGACAATAAAAATGTTTCTAGAAATACACAAGCAACAAAAAGATGGCTAAGGAGAATCTTCATCCTTTGTTGGATCTGGGGGGAAATATGGTGACAGAGGATAAGGAAAAGGCTGAGCTGTGTAATGCCTTCTTTTTCACAGTCTTTAACAGCATGGCCAGTTTTATTCTGGGTACTCAGTCCCCTGAGCTTAAAGACAGGAATGGGGAGCAGAATGAAACTCCCGTAATCCAAGGGGAAATGGTCACTGAGCACTAAGACACACACAAGTTTTCAGGCTGGAGGGTCCACCCAAAGGTACTGAGGGAGCTCATGGAATTGCTCACCGAGCCACTTTCCATCCTTTATCAGCAGTACTGGTGCGCTGGGGAGGTTGGCAAACGTGACACTGAGCTACAGGAGTGGCCAGAAGGAGGATCTGGGGAACTACAGGCCTGTCAGCCTGACCGAGGTACCTGGGAAGCTCATGGAGCAGACCATGTGGCTCCATGTCTTGTATGGAGATGTGGCATGTAAAGGACAACCAGGGGAGCAGCCCAGCCAGCATGGGTTTAGGAAAACAGATCTTGCTTGGCCAACCTGATCTCCCTCTATAACAAGGTGACCCACTTAGTAGATGAGGGAAAGGTTTTCCACAGCATTCTCCTAGAGAAATGCTGTGCTCATAGCTTGGAAAAATGCACTGTTGGTTGGGTAAAAGCTGTCTGGATGGCTGAGCCCAGAGACTGGGGCTGAGTGGTTTCCATGAAGCTGGCAGCCAGTACCAGTGGTGTTCCCCAGGGCTTGGTGCTGGGCCCAGTCCTGTTTAATCCCTTTATCAGTGCTCCGGATGCGGGGATCGAGGGCACAGTCAGTTTGCAGACACACCAGGCTGGGTGGCAGTGTTGATCTGCTGGGGGCAGGAAGGCTCTGCAGAGGGATCTGGACAGGCCGGATCGATGGGCTGAGGCCGATGGTGTGAGGGTCAGCCAGGCCGAGTGCCGGGGGCTGTCCTCGGGTCACAGCAACCCCAGACAGTGCCACAGGCTGGGGCAAAGTGGAAGTGGGACAGGACCTGGGGGTGCTCTTTAGCAGCAGATGAACACTAGACAAGAGTGGGCCCAGGTGGCCAAGAGGGCCGCTGGCATCTGGCCTGGATCAGCCGCAGTGTGGCCAGCAGGACCGGGGCCGTGACTGTCCACCTGTACTGGTGAGGCCACATCACGAGTGCCGGGTCCAGTTTTGGGCTCCTCACTGCAAGAAAGACATTGAGGGGCTGGAGCAAATCCAGAGAAGGGAAGTGAAGCTGGGGAAGGCTCTGGAACACAAGTCTTGAAGAGTGGCTGGGATAGTTGAGGGTGCTTTTCCTGGAGAAAAGGAGGCTCAGGAGGGTCCTTATCACTCCCTACAACTCCCTGAAAGGAGGCTGTAGCCAGGTGGGAGTTGGCCTCTTCTCTTCTGTAACAAGCAATAGAACAGGAGGAAATGAATAGCCTCAGGTTGTACTAGGAGAAGTTTAGATTGGATATTAAGAAACATTTCTTCACCAAAAGGATTGTCTAGCATTGGAACATGCTGTCCAGGGAAGTGGTCAAGTCGCCATCCCCAGGGGTATTTAAAAGTTGTGTAGATGTGGCATTTTGGGACATAGTTTAGTGGTGGACTTGCAGTGCTGGGTTAGAGATTGGACTTGATGATCTTAAAGATATTTTCCAACCTAAAGTATTGTATTATTCAGTGATTTCTCTCTGAGATGTTGCATGGAAAGGAAATACTTACAGTTAAATTTCCAACTCTCTTGAGTCTCTTGAAGTCAAATTCCACTCCTGTTAGCAAGTTGTTTCTGTTTTAGTTGCCTGGATAGTGTTTACTCTGCATTAATATTCATTGTCCACTCATCAATTGCATCAGTACAAATTATTGTATTCTTTTATGGACTCGTGGAAACTCTGCTGTGCTTCTTCACTTATTAAGAGAGGGTCAGAGCGTAACAGCAAGTCAGGTAGTAAAGGAACTTTACATTGAGACAAATACACTTTCCTTGAGGTGGTACATGGCTGCAGTGATTTCTGAGTTCCTGACAATTAAGAATAAGTAATAAACTTCATGCTGTCCTTCTAGAAAATGATCAGAATGTCTATCAGCTATTTTTTATCATTCTTTAAAACTAGTTTATGGGAGTAATTGGGGAAGATTGTAAAACAAAGTGCTTTGCTCCGGACATCATTCAGCAAAGTAACAATTATGCTTCTGTGCCAGACCATCTTCGGCTACAGAAATCAATTTTATAGGCTACAGAGCCTCACACAGGATTAAGAAATGTGAATCCCATGGGTAGGGACTCCTTTTTGTTGTTGTTTAATCAGGTCCTTAGAGTGAAAGGGATATAACTACATTAAATTAGAAAAAGAATTATATAGAAGATATATTAAACCACAGACAAAGGATGACAAAATGATGAAATGATGACTTGGAGAGTGTGGAAGGAAGTTTAGCATAGAGAAGAACAGCATAGAAAATATGGGTTTAAGCCTTTGAAAATGAGCAATGATATGTTGACATAGGCACCATTGGTTTTCAAATGACAGTGACAAGAATCCTAGATTGGTAGGTTTGGGAGTGTTTTCTTCTGGAGAGTAATGAAAATTAATTTTTCCCATGCAGACTATCTGGAAAAAAAGAAAGTAATTGGACTAAATAGCTCTATTTTCATACCAAGTACTTACTCTTTGCATTAATACCTTGCATCAGGTTTTGTGTCACAACCTCAGTGAAGTTACCTATAGTCTCTGACATTCCTGGTTCTTTTGCAATAAAGAACTGTATTGTAATCTCCTCGGCTGCCCAACATGGAGCTCAGGTTGATGGGAATTGGAGAAAAACTTCACAGAATAAAATGTGACAGTCTGTAACATACACAAGTCGCAAGCAACGTACAGCAATAACAAGTAAATGTTAACAAACAGAGCGAAAGAGAGAAAGAGAAAAAAGAGAGAAATGTGAACATGTAAAAGAATTAAGATTCCTATATAACAACTTCATTTTAGTTACCCCAATAGTCTAAGGCCATTAAAATCAGTATCTTTATCGAGGTATCTTTATTAGTTTCCTGATTTTTATATTACTGCGTATTTTGAAAGTTGTTATGAAGCTCTTCTGAGTAGATCATACTGAAGGGCTTTACACTGGCACGAGAGCAGAATTTAGTATGCTACATGAATTATGCAGAATCCTTCCAACCCAACCTACCTCTTCAACATTTACTCACCACCGTGTTGACCTGGGTCCCTCCAGGAAGCCGTGTCCCCCAGGAAAGGCACTCCAGTGACGGTGGTGACCGTCTCTCCCAGTACTAACTTGGCCAACATAGTAACATCACCCCCAGAGAATATCACCCTTGACAGGTACTACTTCTTGAAGTGAGGTGTCAGTATGTTGGCTGCCTACCTACTGGTACTGCTAGAGAAGTACAGGAGCTCTAGGAAAGTCGATCCAGTGCATCTTGCTATTTACAGGCATTATTGGATATGTGCTTAATGCAGTGCTGAGAATGGTTGCTTCTGGAAATCCTGCATTGCGAAGAGCTCTGGAAGATCCTTCCTAGTTTCATCCTGATCCTTCTGGGGGTTTACTTATACCTACACTGAACATCTGAGGGTCTCACTGACACCGGGGGGGTCATTGACAGGTCAGGTAGAGGTTGCAGGAGAATGCAGTCAGGTGAGTCATATTACCATCCTGTATTACTGCTCTGACTGAGGAATCCAGTATGATGATCTATACAGTATGGAAGGTGTCTGAGACACGGAATGTGGATGAATGAATACAAAGAACAATGACAGCAGGAATGGTAGAGTGCTTGTTATTTTGGCTTTGTGCTTATAAACAGACAAGCAGGTAAACAAAAGACTCGGAGAAAATATCCAGCAAGTATAGTCCAAGAGGGATACAAGCAAGTGGACTGGGCACAGAACTGGGACCTCCTAACCCGCACCTTTTTGACTCTGGCCTTTTGTACTAACAGGTGAGTGATCTAGTGTATTGTACTGCAGCAGAAATGCACTTGTTGCCCAGAGGTGCCTTTTCTTGTATCTGTCCTGCAAACACCAACCGTACTCAGTCCAACAGAAGAAAGAGATGCCAAGAATATATCTTTCATATTCCAGGAATGCATTCTGCACTGGATAGCACGGGAGCCATGTGCTTGAGAAAGAGGATTTACCATATTTATATCTGCTTTGTGCTGGAGGATTGGCACAGGTTGGCCTTATTTGGCTGAAGTACTTGTATCTGTGTTTTCCCATGACTAAAAGTGCCTTGTGCTCATTAGGTTATTAAGTGCCTTGTGCTCATTTGGCTATTAAGGCATGAAAACTCCTAAAATTTATTATTTAGTTCTGCAGTTGTTTTTTAGCTTAGTGCAGTCCTGTCCCTAAACACACTCAGCCCTGTCTCTGGCCCACAGGGTTTGTGTGGGGAAATTTTCTAATTTTAGAATTTTTTTTCATGTCTCACCTAGTGCCAGAGAAAAGCAGGAAACATAAAGCACTGTGCTTGAATACATAGCTCCTCCTCTTTGTTTTCAAATTAGTTGGCATAGAGCATGATATTTTTTACTCACATTCTAAAGTCAACAGTAGTACAAGTGACACCCACCAGTTTTATCTCTACAGGAAGTGACAGATGAATAATTATACAACAAGGTATTACATTATATTAGTTATAAATTCTGCTTTACATGTGACCCCCAGCTGTGAGATTGCAGGAATGCCGCATGGGGCAGGGGGCAAGGCATAGATCCAAAGTGCTTCCACAGAGCTGTAGGCACTTAACTGAGAATATTGAGTTAGAGCTGCAGTCACTGGTGATCTCTTAGGGAGAAAGGCACCCCAGAGGACAACTCAGGTCATAAATGAGTGGATTACTCTTGGAGGCTGCCTGATTCTTCTTCCAGTATAAGGGGGACCACAGGCAAATGAAACTTATGTTAGATGAGAACTACTGAGTGTTATTCCTTTTGTTTTGAGCTGTTAACAATTTCTCCATTAGATCCCAAAGACTCCATCATCAGTGATATCAAGATGTGATCATTATCTCATTTGCTATTTTGGGGTGAGGAGTTTTGGATTTTAAAGACTAGGAAGGCTAAGTATAGTGAGGGAAGAAAAAACACCTCCCTATTACCTTTTCCATTGCCTTTTTAGCATTTTTTTATGTCCTACACATTTAAGCACCTGAGCTTTTTGAGCTGAAACAGACCTAAACTCTTAGCAGTTACTTTGCTGTCTACTGTCCATCTTACAGAGAGGGGCAAAGGTTTTATGACACTAAAATTAGATGAGACATTTTTTATAATGTTCAGAGATGCTTGATCAGAGAATTTGTTTCCCTGTGGTTTGAAGGACCACCACAGTGACCACATACCTATGGCTTTAACAATGCTTTGCTCTCCATAAAAGCCACCGAGGTTCACAAGCTACAGTGAAATATTAGGCAGCAGAATGGGCCTCTGACAAGAGCTGCCAAGAGTTCCCAGCTCCCACTGAGCACTGGCAGTAGAAATACAGTGCTCAGCACACTTCTGACGTTACAGCCAGTGTGTTGCACAAGGAATACAGGTTATTTAGGTTATGATGACAGAAGAGATGAAAAATGAAGCCCTGAGAAAAGAGCAGCTCCTTCAGAAAGCATGAGTGATAAAGCTGGAATGGGTAATTCCACATGATTTCTTTAAAAGGAGATCAGCTCTCTCTCAGGAAATTGCATTGAAATAATGGGTTCCTAACATCACAGCTTGTTCCAGTTCATCTGACCACGGAGTCACTGCAACTTTGTAGCTCCCTTCTGTGATAGACTTGGATTACTTTAACTATTCAGACATCAGGATAGTCTAGGAGTGGGTTATTGAAAATTGGCTTTGGGGCAGAGGAGTAAAAGAACCACAGAATGTTTTTCTGAAGCTGAAGTCTGTATTAGTAATGACAGACATTTCCCCTCTCCTCTTAGGTGCCTCAATTCTAGTAATTTTTTTCTGTATTTTACAGACATGCAATGAATAGAGAATTTTGCCTCCAGTACACTGTGAGAGCCTGCACAATACATTTGTACGAAGATAGGATATCCTTGGAATATAGCTTAAGTGAAGCTGCATGAAGAGGGGGATCATAGAGGTGAGAAATTCTTAGTTTGCCCATGGTGAAGTCAATATAAACCTTTTCTGTGCTAGTGTTACAAATATATATATATGAAAAGAGTAAAAGGTGGGGTAGATCTCTGGACAAACCCCAGATAACCCATCTCCTTTGCTTATGTATTATGAATGCATTCTTTAGACCATTGCTGTGTGGCACCAGACAGTACTGTAGGCATCAAATGAAGTTATGAATTCTACTCATATTCCGAACTTCTTTTACAGTGTTGGGAAGTTACATTCACTGCTTCACACAGTGACATCTATGAGATGTAACCATGCAGTCAAGCTGTCCAGCAGGTGAGCACACAGCTCACGTAAGAGAGAGACTGAGGAACTGGGCAACGCTTTAAAAACAAAACTGAGAGCTTTTAATATTTGTTTTGCATGTTTTGAGATCTCCTTACAAACTTGCACCTTAAAATATTTCGCTGTGTACTGAATTAAATTATTATGCCTGTAGGACAGTGTGAGGGTTTGGGACAAAAATCAAGTTTAAGTGGTTGAAACTGTCTTTTTCTGGGTTTGGTTGCTTTTGGTTTTTTAACTTCTGTTATGATAGTGACTACTTAGAATACTCAAGCCTTGAGATAAAAGACACTCCAGCACAGCAGACTGTGGCTGACTGATGCTTATTCAGTTATGTTCACCAGTGGCTTTGCCACAGATCTTTCAAGTAATCTTCCTCAATTAAATTGAGCCTCAGGTCAACTCAAAAAATATTGGGGATTACTTCTATTTCCTCTTTACTGTCCACTTAGCCTGTTGGCTATTTGATTGCGGTACAGTGGTTGTCCCATATAAAACAATGCCAAGACGAAGCCCTGATCTTGAACAGGGCATGTAAACAACACTGCAACATAGCAACATTAATACTTTGACATGGAAATGCTAGAATTTGCTGGGTGTATGTTAAGTGAGGGGACACATGGTCCTCTCTATAGTTTATATCTACAGTATATAGTCTGAAATATCCCCAGGTCAAGGAGTTTTGGTCAAATTGGTCAGGTGAAATCTGCTGCTTTGTATCACGCCCAGTTCCACCAGGCACTCTTTAAGCAGAATCTTGAGAATTTATGGGCAGCAGAAACTGCCTTGAAGACAATGTTTTGTGTAGAGGAAATTTCTCCTTTCTTAATGCTGCTGGTGAAGGTCTGCCTGCAGCACTAACTCTGCCATCCTCTGCTCTGAAATGCCTTTCCCCCCTTCTGCTGCTTTCCCAGCCACCCACTGGTGGGATCAGACGGGATGGAAACAGGAAAGGTTGCTGTAGGAAGGGGAGGTATTGTAGAATGGAACTCTGACCTTCTTTGTATTGGATTAAAATCAAGTGCTGTTAATTAAAGATACCCTCCTGCCGGGTGTAGATTAGCCCAGGACTGAGCTGCTGAGAGTGTTGTGGGCAATAAAAAGATTTAATTCAAACCTGCCAGACTTTAAATTCGAAGCATCTTTGCTTTGCCTGCAAATGACCACAGCATCGTTGGCAGCAGCTGTGCAGCCTGTGGGCAAAGCTCTGCTGTTTGCATGCCTGTGCCAGGAAAGTGCTTCTTATCCTGGGAGGAGGCACTGGGCAGAGCTGTGCTGAGCTCTCTGTAGAGCCCCCCCGGCCCTGAGGGCACAGACCAGGAACAGATGTGAAGTGCTGACTCGGTGCATGAGAGAGGGAGGGAGTCATGTGGAGAACTACTTCGTGCTCGGCCCTGTTTGGTGATGTGTTTAATCATTCCACCACAAATAATACAGGGAATTAATAACTTCATGTGATGTCCTTTACACCTGAGCAACTAAGCAGGCTTTTTGTTTTTTAATAACATATTGGATACAAATCACATGATCTTATGGGACCTAGACACTGTCACACCGAAGCTTTACAGCTAAAAATGACAAGAAATATGCTGGACAACTTGGGCACTATTTTAGAAAAATTAGGCACCCATTCTGTGTTCCTAGTGCAATATTAACTAGTCGTTTACAGTTAGAGGATGTTAACCAATCTAAAGATTTTCACTGCTTGCAAGTCCCTGTTTTCATATAATGTGCAGGTAATGCTTTCAAAAACAAGTCCATGCCTGTAAATGCTTCATGTTACAGAAATGAAACTTAACATCCAAGGCAATGCAGATCTTGTTTTAACAGTTTGGTTCTGATCTTAGTATTTTTTGCTTTTCTCCTGCACACATATAGATCTTTCCCTGTTTGGAATCTAAAAGATGCAGGCAATATTTTTTGCCACTAGTGGTGCATAATAATTATCAGAAACAGAACTCCAGCTACAGCGTTACAATTTTGTTAGCTGAAGTGTAAGTGTGCTTTGTTACTTCTTAAAATATATATGCTTGTATATAAAAATAGTCTCTCTTAATTATTGCAGAAATAGATAAGTTGCTGCTACTATCAATACTTCATGGATATTGCGGTAACAGCTGAGTTTAGAGCACTGATGGTGGTGAAACAGTTCCACATTGAACCAAAATTACACGTATTCTCAGGATACCAGTGCAGAATTGTACTGAACTCGTAGAGCTCCTGGTCCTCCAGTTCCCAGAGAAGACCAGGGTAGGTAATGGAAGGAATTTTATAAAATCAGGGATTTCTGAGCTGATTTCACTCTGTAGCTGACTGCTAAAGTACCCCAGAGTCTGGCATCTCGTGCACCCTACCATGGGGCAGTTGGCACATTGCTCATGGCAGGAGAACCACAATATTGCTGTGCCCTCTTTCCCTCTTGATCCGTGATGCCACAAAGGCATCTGCTTTATGAGGAAGTTTGCTGCTTGAACATGAGTTGTGATAAGCATTTGCAACCTGAGGGGAATGGATGATAAAACCATCGCTTATGTGCGCCAAGGATACAATCGGTACAGTCTATCAGTCACGTGAATTGTGATAGGCCTGTTGCAATGGAAATAGCCTTTAACAAAAACAAAATGAAAGCTATTTACCTTCAGAATGGATTTTACATACTTGCACAGAAGGGAGAAGAAATAAGAAAGGAAGAGAAGAGAATAGGAAAGAAGAGAAAGATTCCCACCAGCTCTTCCCCTCCAAAATTAGCATTGGCATTGGTGAAGTCACACACAAAGGAAAGTCTCACTTTCTTTGTGCTTTTCACAATGACATCAACATGCATGGCTATGAGATGACGAGAAAATATCTCACTCACAATGAGTAACAAATCAGAATTTTCTTCAAAGCAAAAAAATGATAACACAAGACCATCATAGGTATATGCTAGCTCTTCCAAAACACCTCTTTTGAACTCTAGGTCAGTTGAGATCACTTGGCTGGCGATTTGTCCTTTCTAACACAACACACGGGGATATTCTGAAAAGGCTGAAGAATGTCTACTATGCAACTTGGCTGGAACATCTGCCAAAAATGAAGTTGGCATTGTTTTCAACATGGTTATCTACTTTCAAATTACTCCATAGAATAAATAGTGATATTCCATGGGTAGAGGTAGATTATGGGGTTTAAAAAAATCAAATTGGAGCCCCGTAATTTTGTGTGCTATAGGAGTCTCATAGAACTGAGATATTCCCATAATTAACCACTAGCCATGGGATATTATAATATATTCCATGGTGACTAGTATTCTTTCCATTTCCCTCCCCCCTCCCGGTAGAATTAGTATGGTTAATTTTGCTCTGGTTTCACCTATTGCTGACATGAATCAGTACAATTAAAAATAAGAGTGAGGCAATCACTGTTTAGGCCAGACCAGCCAGTAACGACCAGTCAGACCTTTTCCAGTTGGCCTTTGCTGCTAGAAGGTTGAAAGAGCTGTAACTCACCAACCCATACTTGCAAAAGGAGCATGTTTTAGAAAATGTGGTTCAAAACTCTTCATAGTTCTAAATGCTAAATTCTAGTGGAATATTATAGAATAGATTGATTTGCATGCCATGGAATAAACATCCTTACATCTAGTCTTGTCTCAGAGTGAGTCATTTTGCATTAGTGTCAAGAATTTGAGCTGTTGTTCTACTTCGCAGTTAATCATCAGAAAGAGACAGGATTGTCTCATGAATATGCATGATGGTATAGTTGTCCCTTCAACTTACTAGGCACCTAGTTTCTGTAATGAGATGTACAATATCTGCCATTTAAAACAGCTGAAAGGTCCCAAATGGGAACAAATGAGAAAGCATCTGGCTGTTTCAAATTCCAGCCCTGTTTTGTCAGAAAGCTCTGTAATTGCTGAGTACTTGGCTCCTATTCTGCTCTATGAAGCATTCAGCTCTCAGGAGCCTCTGAGACGCATTACACAGTCCAGCAACACAGCTGTAGAACTCTCAAAATTCTTCCACTAGATGTAACAGCTTTCCAAAATATCTTGAGACTTGTATGCCCTTAACCAGCACCAAAGTTTGGGCTCCCTAGAGCGTGCTCTCATCCTTAGTTTTGCTAATCAGCCTCCACTGTACCATTTGTCCCTGCAACCTAGACTTCACACATATTATTCACTGTGTGATGGTGGGACTAGAATGGATAAATGTGCTACCCATTGCTCTAAGAAAGCAGTCTGGCTGAATCTTAAATCGCTACGCGGGATGGAGGTTAACGGTCAGATGGACATTCCTCTAAGAGGTTTCCTACCTGCTCTGTTAATTTCTAAAATTTCTTCTTGGGCCAGTGGGCAAGTGTCGCTCTGAGTACTGTGGTGTGGAGAGTTTACGACAGATTTACAATAATTGGGGGATCCCAGCTGGGGTGGCCTCGGGATATGCTTCTTTTTTTTCTTTGGTAGCTTCTGCTTAGCCATAGCTAAGGAGTAATACATTCCGAAATTGTTCACAATGACAGGGACAGGCATGGCAATGGTCAGCACACCAGCGAGAGCGCAGAGGGCCCCCACCAGCATGCCTGACCAAGTCTGAGGATACATGTCTCCGTAGCCCAGGGTCGTCATGGTGACAACAGCCCACCAAAAGCCGATGGGGATATTTTTAAAGTGTGTGTGTTCACTGGCACTAGGGTCATTTGGTTTAGCACCTATTCTCTCGGCATAATAGATCATCGTGGCAAAGATTAAGACGCCCAATGCCAAAAATATGATGAGCAGCAAGAATTCGTTTGTGCTGGCACGGAGGGTGTGTCCCAAGACCCGCAACCCGACGAAGTGGCGGGTCAGCTTGAAAATTCGCAGGATTCGCACGAAACGGACTACGCGGAGGAAGCCCAGGACATCCTTAGCAGCTTTGGAAGACAGGCCACTGAGTCCAACCTCTAGATAGAAAGGCAGTATGGCCACAAAGTCAATGATGTTCAAAGAGTTTTTGATAAATTCCACCTTGTTTGGGCAGAAAGTGACTCTCATCAAGAACTCAAATGTAAACCAGACCACACAGACACCTTCGATGTAAGTGAGAAAGGCTTCCGTCTCTGCTTCCCTGTAGTGCCGCACCTGGGTGTCATTCCCGATGAATTCAGTTTCTGTCTTGTTCACAATGGGATTAAATCTCTCGTGGGTCTCGAGGCAGAAGGTGGTAATGGAGACCAGAATGAAGAACAGCGAGGCAAATGCCACATACTGTGGAAAGAAAGATATGAGAGAAATGTTAAACGGTAGGTTAAGTACTGGGACTTTGATTCTGAAACATCAGGGAGAGGAAGAACTCTATTAAATGTAAATACAATGCCAAGCCTTCTTCCTGTGAGCTTAAGATGCTGAGCCTCACCTGAAAAGACAGCCTAACATTCAGCCTGGGAGAGAAAGCAGTATAAGAGTACATGCTAAAATCCATTCTTACACAGATAGCACCTAGTGTGAGTGTAAATTTAAGCAAGCACTTAAATCTCAGGACTTTCTGTGGGATTTAAGGTTAAGGACATATTGAAATTGTACCTTGGTCTTCTGTTACTTCCTTGCCTTAAAGAAAGAGCACACCTTCCAGGACAACTGCCAGGCAGTACTTTTCTCGGCATTCTGTTAGCAGCATCGTGGCTGCTCCCAGCTTAGTGAGAACTATGATATTTCAGATCTCAGAGAAGTGCTAGCAAATACTAGTGCCAGTCTCAGATGGGCTCTACAGCAAGGAGCAGAGTCCTTGGCATCATCAGACTTTCTTGGCAAACCCCAGACACACGTTGAGAAGAGTCACATTTTCAAACTGAGCTCTGAAACGCCTCTATTCTCAGTTCCCTTCTCTAGATCTTTTGGGAGTGAGGGATAGGTAGGGTAAGGAAGACATTTCAGGTAAGCCTGTCAGCTGATCCCAAAGGACACAGATCTATTGTCCTTCACCAGACACAATTTGCTTGAAGAGATTCTCATTACAATGTAAGACTTGTACCAGTATTAGATGATTTGTTTTTTTTAAATTATGTTGGATTACAATTACAATCTGGCCTTGAATGTTTCCAGGGATGGGGCATCTACCACCTCTCTGGGAAATCTGTGCTTGTGTTGCACCACCTTCATTGTAAAAAAATCTCTTCTTGTATGAATCTTTCCTCGTTTAGTTTAAAACCATTACCCTGCGTCCTGTCACAACAGGACTCACTAAAAAGTCAGTCTGCATCTTTCTTATGAGCTCCCTTTAAGTATTGACAGGGAGACCTTGTTGACAGCAATAAGGTCTCCCTGGAGAATTCTATTCTCCAAGCTGATCAAGGTCAGCTTTCTTAGCTTTTCTCAGTTTTTCCTCAGCCTAAGGGAGATCTCTTGGTTGTATTCCATGATAATTGAGGGGTTCAGTCAGTGCAGTCAGGCCAAAATGCCCACGTCTTGTAACCACAGTTGCTCCTGCTTAATCCTCCTTTAATCAATTAAGTAATTTGCATATATCCAAGTATCTTTGTGTGTTGGAGTAGTACGGTCATGGTAATACCTCTTGCCATTCCACTCCCTGCATCTGTTATCCTCATGTTTGTCTTGGGTGTCACCTTGACAAGACATGTCATATGAGGTATTTCCCTGTCCTTATGAGCATGAGCAGCTGTGATAATAACAATATTATCAAATACTCTTTTAGTTTCCTGTTACTCACAGTGTCCCTTTTTCAACAGTGTAGTCAACACAGGGGTTAAAAAGAACTAGTTTCTTCTTACTGTGAGTTGCCAGTGAATGCAGTGCAATAACCCGAACAAAACTGCTGCCAAAGGAACAGACCCATTAAATATAACCTATGCTTCAAACTATCAAAACTCTCCTGCAATCAAGAAGTTCCTCCTGTCTGCCTTGCTGGGCAGACCTAGTGCAGAATTACACTTGACCTTCTATATTAGCAAACAAAGTCAAAAGCATGGATTTGCCACAGTTTGAGGTGAACCATTTAATAGAATACAAAGAAAATGGAAGAGAATAAAATCACAAAATCATTTAGGTTGGAAGGGCCCTCTGGAGGTTATTTGGTATGTCTTCAAAGATGGAACAGGTTGCTCTTGCCTAGTCCAGGTCTGATATCTCCAAGGCTGGAGATCCCACAGCCTCTCTGGGCAGCCCATGCCAGTGTTAGGCCAGTAAGAGCAAATAAGCTTGGAAGGATACAGAAGGAAACAGTCTTCTGCTTTACAAATTCAGCTTTGCTGCCAAAGAGATCAGAACCATGGTCACAGATTTAAAAAATATTGCAATACTTCCCCCTAAACACTTCAGGTTGTCACAGCACTGTTATGTGAGGATCTACTATAGATGCTGGTATGTGCTAAAATCAAAACATATCTGGGAGATAAACAATATGAAGACTAGGGAAATTGAGATGCAGGATTTTGGGTATATTTTTTATCAGATTCTCCTGTTAAACAGGGAAATTTCTCCATGCGCCATTTGTCCACCTGTATAATACGTGGTGTTGATCATGTGCTTTGTGATCCTGTATAAATGTGTGCAGGTTCTATATATGCTTTTATCTAAATGTTAGTGGCTTTAGTAAATCAAGAGTCTTCCTGAAAAATCAGTTGAAGACTTTTAAGTGGTCAAAGCCCTTTTGTGTACGATATCAATAACACTCAGAGATTAATTGTCTGCATATGAGACAAATGAGAAAACAAAAGCATCTTGCACCAAGCCGTCAGGAAGATGTCCTAGCAGCCTGAGCATGTCTGCTGCATTCCAGCCTGGGGCGGATTGTTGCACAGAGTCACAGAGCCCTGAGAATTCGGGCTGCAGAGGGATGTGCTGACACTTCCTTAAGACAGGTAGCACTCACAGACGAGAAGGAGAGAGTGGAATAAAACCATTCTGCATTTTAAGGGTTTGTGAAGATGGCCCCTCTATCTTGACTCCAAAAAGCAATCCTCTTCTTGGTGTATACAAATATATCTCCTGAGTGCATTTTTTCTGCTTAGGACAGCCTTCGGGCTGACCTGGCACAGTAAGTATCTTGAAACTGATGTTTTGCTGTATTAAGGAGAACAAATAGCCAATTCTGACCAGGCATTAAGTTTTCTGCAGTAGTACTGGTTGGCAGTGCTATCGGTAGAGAACATCACACCCATGATCTCTCTCGTTGTTAGCCCCTGTGTGCTCACACCTTGGCTTCTGAGGGTAATGGAGAGCTTTTAGTCCCAATTCAGCAGAGCAGGAAGCACCTCCTAAATGAGTGTGAAGTGCCTGTTTCCTCCTGTCGGGATTTAACAGCATCCTTTCCCAGGGATGGGCATGTTTTCGTAGGCTTTGTGGCTTTGAAAGCGTGAGTCTGCTTTCAAGATTTCATAAAACTATGTCTGAGTAATGGTATTGACAGGAAGAATCCCAGTATTTTTCTGCAATTTAACTTTTCTCCAATGTAAGTGCAGAAATGCCTGAAAGTCAGGCCTGACAATCGGTTCACTGGCGTCCATCTCTGATAGATTTATCACCTGCAGCTTCTTGGAACACAGGAATTTAGCAGCTTACGGCAAGAATCATTGGCATAGATTTATGTTTGTGATCCCCAGTTCATATTGCTCTCACCTCTTCTTCCATTTCTTTGTTAGTTATCTGAGATTTAGCAAACTCTAAGCATGATGTAATAGCACAAAAATCAGTGACTAGGCTTTTCCAGGCAGACCAGCATTAAATTTTGCCAAAGATGTTTAAAAAAAAAAAAAAAAAAAAAAAAAAAGAGTTCTTTCTGGTCCACCATCAGAGGCCCACTGTGCCTAACACGGTAACTTGTCAAAACCAGAGATGGGCAGTGCTGATGGAATCTGTGCAGTCTATGGGACTCACACGTGTTCTATTGTCTTCGAAAATAAGTCTGTCTCTTTTTATTTCACTAATAATGGTCTGAAAACTAATCAAACCAATGGATTGCTCTTGTATAATTTAGTGCTTCTTAATCTTCTTTCTCCTTACATTTTACAGCAGTTTCTCTTTTTCCTATGATCTGGATGGGCTGAGGGAAAGGAGTGAGGATTTTAAGAAGTGATGTCACATGCCATTGAGTTACATAATGGTATCTAAAATTTCCTATCATTAAAGAATATACCTAGGTGAAGTGTTTGAAGTGATCAAAACTCTTTTATTTGCTTTGACATGTGAACGATTTCTATTTCACTAGAAATGCTGCTGCTATCACTTTTTTTTTTTCCTGGCTCTAATACCAACAAAGAAAAATCTCAGATTGTCCAAAACCACAAAAGCCATAAGCGAAGGCAGAGAGGAGATTTAAAAGGGGGAGATTTAGATTAAAAATGTAAGTTACATTAAAATGTTTTCATTCTGGAGAGAGAAGAAGTTACACTCCTGCATAATTTCTTTAAGACTGGCTATATTTTAATAAGTTTATTTTGAAAATGTCTAAAAAGTGTCATGCCCCTAAGTGGCATTCATAACCTAATTTATATTGCTTCTGATTAAATCTATCATCTATCTATCTATCTATCTATCTATCTATCTGTCTATCTACCTACCTACCTACCTACCTACCTACCTACCTACCTACCTACCTTCTCCTGCCTTATGTCTAACCTAGCCATTTTTGCCACTGCAATGGGAATATGAAGTACCAATTAATTCATGACAGTAGTTTTTCACATCAACTTTGCATGGCTGTAAAAGGAGCAAGGTAATGGGATCAGATGTAGTCACTCATGAATAATTAGCCAGCATTTTTCCACTCAGCATGGAAAGAAAACAGAAGTCCAACAGCCTTAAAAACCAAATAAGCCTTCTAATACATGAAGATTTAGAGGCTAGGCTTAGATAAAAGGTCGAGCAGACAGTATTAAATACACAGGTGTTGCTGTTTACTTCTGGGAGTAGTTTTCTAAAAGAGCACTTTTTTTTTTTTTTTAACCTTGCACACTATCTAAGGATAGTTCTGGTCTTGGAGATAAGAAACATTTTTCGTGCTTCAGCCTACACAAATATGCTGGGTAACCTGCTGGAATTCATTGATATGGTGCCTGGAATTCCCAGACTTCAGTGAAGATGGGCAGTGAAGGCTGGTGACGAAAGTACCAGGACAGAAATCAGATGAGTGAGGCTCTTTTCCAACCTCCGCCATTGACACATTCAAGCATGTGGGCCTGCATCTTTTGCACCATCCTTCGTCTATCTTGTTTAAAATTTAATTGAGATAATAAACTCTTTAGGGCTTGGAATTGTCTGCCAACTTACATCAGCTCCCTTTCCAGACCGATGTATGTCTGGAGTGGGGACTTGGGAAGGGAGGCCTTGGCTGAGTCTTGGCAGCACTCTTAGATCAGAGACAACAAGGAAAGTGTGTGGTGGCAGTGGAAGCAGCAGGGCTTTGCAAGTCAGGTTTCAGTAACTCTGGAGTTTGTTTTCTAGGAAATAGCGGTGTACACGACACGCTATTCATAATTCATTCCAGATCACACGTTCACAGCGAGTTAGTAGCAGCTGCACGCCGCAGACACGTGCTCTTCTCCTTTGATACTGCTCGGAATCATTTAACAATCCTACTCAAGCTACATGGGAGAAAAGAAACACAGCACACTCAGAGAAGATTTGCCAGCCTTTTCCTTTCCATCTGCTATCAGAAATATTTTTAAAAGTGATACTTAATCCCTATCTTTTTATAGGGAAATTCAGGAAATTGTACCCTCCCTAGAACCTCTGGATGAAAAGCAGAGGAAGGTGGCATTCTGATTGAACTACATCTGTTACAGCATCAGGAAATTCTCTAGATAAGTGGCACCATCTCTTTCTACTGATCTATTTCAATGAGCTTCAGTTTTGATGAGAAAAAGTTTTAAATCACTACATGATAACACTCCTGGTCCTGTTGAACCAGCAAAGAGGAGGAAGTAAGCAGTTGTGATCTCAGTCTGTATGAGCAGGGCCCCTGAGCATCAGGAGGTTTGCTGCTTCTCTTTTAGGAGGACCCAGGGCTTGCCAAGACTGAAATGACAGGTGAGAACATACAACTCACCAGAGAGCTTTGTCCCTGAAGGAGAAATGATGGTAGTTTTACTGCTATGGAGCTTCCAGAAAAGCATATTGTGACTTCAGTGAGATCTACTACGTTTGAGTTAGTTTGTTTGGGGTTTTTTTTTGTTTATTTTGGGGGCGTGGGAGAGGGCTGAGGGGTGTGGATGGGCAGAATAATATACAAATCCCATGTCTAGTAGCTTTTCACTTTGTCTATCACTGCAACACACTTGCAGGAAAAAGTCAGGCTCTGAAGAGTTTCAATAACGTGTGTTGGCAACATAAGGGTTGGTTTTCTACAAAACATCAGTAATTCAGATATATCCAGAAACCTATGCTAGACTTGCATAAACTACTGGGGTTTCTATTTACAAGCTATCTCTTCAAGTACTTTACCAGCTTTCTTTTACAGTAGTTCATCTGATTGAGATTTGTCTCTCAATACTACTGCACTTCCATGAAAATGCCAACATTTGCCCATCTGTGACCCAAATCTCAAAACTTTGTCTAGTTTTTGTTTTAATCTGTAAATGGTACTTTAACCACTCTTTATTTAAAATTAATTTTTAGCTCATGTGTCCCCAAATTATTTAACGAGAGAAACCTTTTTTGCTGCAGCTCAGCCGAAGTATGGGTTAAGTGAAAGCTGCTTTAAATACTCAGCTTTATAAACACTTCATTATGTCAAGACCAATTTTCCAGGCTTTCTTAGAGATATGGACCCTGATTCAAACAAATGACTCATTTTTAATGTGCCAGCAATTCTGCTGAATTTTTGAAAGTAATACTGAACCTGTATGACAGATCAGATGACTAAATGTGGGCACATGATACCAGCAACCAGATAATGCTGGGGAAGGGAGCAAAAGCTGGGACTCTGTCAAAAAGCATCCCCTGCAATATTTCATTAAGAATCCTAATGGAAGATGTTTCAAGATCCTGTGAGCAATGATCATGAAAAGGAAATTATTTGCATGGGGAAAAAAATCCAGTTATTTTTTAATGGGTGCAGTGTAGGTATATGAGGGCACAATCAAATGTCAGCACCAAGCTGTTCTCAATGAAGGGAGAGATGACCCTCTCAGCTGTCTGCCTTTCAGTGGGATGATAAGACAATTGATAGAGAAGCTCACATCAGCAGACATGCTGGTTCACTTACAAGATTATTCAAATTCATGTTTCATAGCTGAGACAAATAGAAGGAGCCTTGCAGATAGACAGAGCTTGCTCTAGAGTCGCATAAAAAGTCCACTAGCAGCTCATGGATCAAATGATTATGTAATGCCAAAAAATATATGACAGCTTGCAAAAAAATCTTGGAATGCTTTGTGGCACGCAGACATGAAACAGCGTGTTAAAAAAAATGTGCAGTCATCTGTGGAAAATATGCTTAAGTTATTCGGTGTTGACACTGCAATAAATAAATTAGAAGCTGATCTCTCAAATGTTAGTCCTAGCAGGCAGCCACGTGCTTTGACGAGGTAATTACTGGGATAAGCAAGGCTGTATCAGAACTGGAAGTGGGGTATGTACAGTGCTCCTCTGGGGCCACATGGCCAGCCAGGTGGTCACCAGGCAGGGGCTGGAATGGTTCTTTGTAGGTCACAGGCAAGCCTTCCAGTTTTTCATCTAGGACAGATTAAGTCTTGTGAATTAATAGGAACATTGACACAGAAGAGAAGTGAATTTATTTTGCAAAGCTTCCTTGCTGCTCCCTAGTCTGGTAGAGAAAACTAAATGGGAACAGTATGGTGGGACCAGGGAATGTTTCATATTGCTCAGCAATGGCACAGTGGGAAATTCTTAACATATATAGATTCCTTATCCTAAAGGGCCCCAAGACTCCTGCAGCTGAGGATATGAGACTCAGCAGAAGGGGCTGTAAGTGTGAAAGAAAGTCTTCCATCTCTGAGGGACTGCAGAAATGTATGCTTGATAGAGACCTTCAAAATTGTCATTTCCCTGTCCCAAAGCACGGCCTTTGATAATTTCTAAAAGGCAGCTACACTCACTTGTTAAGGATCTCTACTGGTGAATATTATAGAAATTCAGCAGGAAATTTATCCCAGTACTGCACGATTTTTTATCTACATTTTTTCTTCCTAATGCCTAACCGAAATCATCTTCATCTTAAGCTTTTTCACTTTTGTCCTATCCATCACAGACAAGCAAGCATTTAGAAATTTTCAGGTGTTTTCCTTCTTTTGTAAGCTTACAACCACTAAACATTCAAACATTCCATGAGTCCTAGATACTTGTTTTCATATGCTCATGCTTTTGCTGCACAAATTCAATATAATTATTAGTCTCATTTTCAGATGATGCCACACACTTTCATTCTGTCAAAAGCTTTAGGATTAAAGAAACTGAGAAAGTGATGTAATAGATCATACACGGAACATTAACACATGGCAAAAGAAACCAGAGAACTTTACTTGCCCATTAATACTAGGAATTTCAATCTTTTTCTGTTAGGCAGTTGGTAACATTTTTTGGACTCTGCACAGTTTCTGTTCTAAACTGAAATGGAGAGCTTTGTAGCAATGAATGGTGGTGGTGTCATGCGTTAGGATTTTCAGGATCTCACCTCACCACCTTTGTTCTGGATTTATCTCCTGAGAAAATCACACTTCCTTCCTCTCTAACTTGCTGCTGGTCTATTTTTTCCCCCTTTTTGTTACAGCTTCTGCACTGTGACTTGCCCAAAGGTGGCTTTAATTCATATGTTTATGCTTATACGGTGTGCAGCCTCTCTCCAACCTACTTTTGAAGTGGTTCTAGAAGCCTTTCATAGAGCTGGAGACATTATTTCTGCAGCCTTTTGAAGCCCACCCTCAGTGAGGTTTGATTCACCCACCTCAGCTTCACAGCAGCCTCCAGGAATGAAATTGTTACAGGCATGAAAGAGGCAGAGGGTGCTCAGTGGTCTCCAGCTCCTATAGAAAGAGCATGCCCTGCTCACTTACCTTTTTTTGCAAGAGGAAACCCTCCAGTGTGTGGGAGTATTGAGTGCAAAGGTCCATAAGGAAACACCTGAAGCACAGGGAGGCTTTGCCCTGAATGTAGAACTCTTTAACTTAACATGAAAGGCCAACGTTTCTCCTTGTGGCTTTTAAGCCAAGGCATTTGGTGTGTATTCCAGATCACGTCTGCGTGCAGACAATAATGCTTCTCCTTCAAGACAAATTAAACGGAGTACCTGTCCAACCATTTGTAGTTTCCTCTCCCATGTGGGTGGGCTGGCGACATAACCCGCCTTGGACAGGGTGTGAGGTCTGTCTGCACACCTTCCACACACATTCCCACAGGGCTGCTGGGGTGTGGCAGGCTGTAGGATGCTGCTGGCAGCTCCTACATAGGATGAAGAGGAAGGTCCAGAATGCATCAAGCCCCAAAGGTGAGCAGTTTGTGTCTGCAGTGGGATCCTTAATCCAATTTCTCTCCCAAAGCAATACTGTAGCAAAAATTAATTATGATAGAATTCCTCTACGGACCAACTTATTTCATATTTGATCATGGATTTTGAAACCTCAGTTTCTGACTCTGTGGAACATGTTCCGAAGAGATTTAAATTCTGGGAGCAGCTGAGTGTTTACCCTCTGATAGTCGAGTTTAGCGCCTCAGAACAGAGGGACTCAAAATATCTCCTCACCCTGGAAAACTGGAAGCCCTGGGATCGCTATGGTGCCAGTAAATGTTGAGCTCAGGATTTCCTGTTTTCACTGCAGTTTATGTGGATGAGTGTCACAGATTATGTGTTCCCTGAAAAGCCGGAGTTCTTAACAAGGTGGCTAAAAATAAGGATGTTAAACCTCAGGCATTTCAATGACTGCTTCATTTTGGATAATTTCACATAATTCAGAGAAACCATTTCTTCATATTTTTTTTCCAGACTATGACTAGCAGTGTGTTGTGGGCACTATCCCTCCCATATTGTTTGCTTAGCTAAATCCATAGCTACTAGTTTTTGCTTTTAAACCATCATGGCCACAGTTCTTTCCTACCTTTGGGTAGTGTGTAGCACAAAAGTCCCGTTAAGCTCCTAGATGGCCTAAATATGTTACTAAATACTGAGACCTTTTTGTGCCTTTGCTCTACAAAACCTAAATATCAAATATCAACATTATTATATAATTATATAAAAGCATATCCACATTATTTATAATTGCAACTATTACAAAAAAGAAAATCCAAAAACTATTAAAAAAATTAGACGGTGTTTTGGAAAGCAGAGGATGTTTTCATTCCCTAGTTAGGCAGAGGCTCTTGCACAGCTCAGTTTGTGCAAGGACAATGCACAGGATGAGAACATAACAAAATTTCTACTGACAGCAATCTTTGTCAGTACTGGGTTTTGACTGGCTGTGAGCCATTTTAGATATCCAAATTAGTGACAACATAACTTATAAAACCGTGCTGGTAGCTCTTTTAGGCAACTTCCAAAATAGCCTTTGTCATTTAAGAAAGATGGGGACGAATGTTTGAGCAGGGCCTGTTGCAATTACATGAGAGTTAATGGTTTTAAACTAAACAAGAGAATCAGGCTTAGATATAAGAAAGAAGTTTTTTTTCATTATGAGACTGGTAAAACACCAGAACAGGTTGCCCAGAGAGGGTGTAGATGTCCCATCCCTGGAAACATTCAAGGTCAGGTTAGACAGGGCTCTGAGCAGCCTGATGTAGTTGAAGATGTCCCTGCACATTGCAGGGTGTTGGACCAGATCACCTTTAAAAGTCATTTCCAGCCAAAAGGATTCTGTATACTCTGTCTTGACTCAGACCAGCAAGACTGACGGTATTTTTTTCAACATCAGTTCTCCTGTGTCTCTGAAGAAGAAAATATTTATTCCTGCGTTTCTGTGGCTCCACTCTTCAATGCGTCAGCAGTAAGCAACTGGAGCCATGAGGTGGCCACTTGGTGCCAGTCTCCTGTTCAGGTAGTCACACACTTTGCTTCCCCAGCAATTTTTTATTCTTTTTCTAATACCTCATGGAAAACAGCCCATTTTGGTTTTGATGAGATTCCACTGTTTTGTGGGCAAGTATAGATGTGGTATTTACAGAAATCATAACATACAACCCAGACTCATGAGGGCATCTGCCATGGCATGAGCTGCCACCATGGTAAGTGACACAGGGCAGTTAGAGCACATTGCCACCCCCTTTGCTCACAGCACCAATCCTGATTTCAAGGAGAAAGCCGTAGCACCCTTGCTTTCCAGGTACGATATTTTCTCCTACTGTACCCAATCTAGCCACAGCAGTGGCCTACAGACATACAAAATCTCTGTCCTTACGTGGAGGAGAGCAATGCAAAAGCCTTGTCCTTGCTGTTATGTTTTTTAAGGCTAAATTGGTGAGTCACATCTAGCACCTATGACACCAACCCTGCTATCAAGCCATACGTGGTGATCACCCCTCCCATGAGCCAGCTCAGTGTTGGCAGCTGTGGAGGCCTTGCAAAAGGAGGATTTCCAGGGGCATTGCTGCAGGGATGATTGCTTGGCATTGTCAAAAGGGCTCCCAACAGCCCTTTGCAGGTGAGAGCCACTCTCTCATCTGGTGCTGCACTAAGCGCATCTTTGTTAGCCCCGTTTAGCTGGGGCTACAAAAGGCTCAGGAGGTGCCTTTTGAACCCCTCCTGGCAGGTGTATCGCTTAAGCAACAAGCAAGCACTTCTGAAACCAGCCTCTTATGCAGTCAAGGTCAAGAGAAAGATGGGGATATTCAGAAAGGGTCACAAGGTAAGTCATAGCCTAAACCTAGAGAAAATTTGCTTTCTGCACAAGGTAAAAGGAATGCACAATATTCCAAAATGGTTTGCTAGCAATATTATGCAACTGTGTTTCGTTCATGTTCTGCAGTACACTCAACATCCTGTTGGATAATATGATTCTCTCAACTGTTACTGTTTGCTGTCTTCTGGCTGTATCATCTGTGGTGTATTTTCCTTTCCTAAGTTTATTCAAGTGCACATGCAGGTACAATGCTAAGTGTGGTTGAAGAACCACTTCAGTTTCTGAATTCTACCCTCAGACATAAAGGAAATATCTTTCATTTGAAATAGATCTGTTTGAATATTATGCATCTATCTGCACTACAAAGAATCCAAAACACTCTAACAGTGTGGAACTCTACACCTTGGAAGCGCTGTTGAAATGTTAATCTATATATCAATCTCTGCAACTGTTTTGTAAGGCAAAACAAGCAGGTACTGCTTCTGTCCTACAGACAAGGCGATTGTGTTTTTTTAGAGCCTATGCTTCTCAAGTATGGTGTCTTGACTTTGACTACACAACTACCAGTATCGAGATCTTGAATTGGAGTAAAATTAGAGGATAGTGTTCAAAGTCTGTATCCTAATATCTAAACTTCCCCAGGGGTGGATAATCTGTGAAATTTGGAGTGCTGAGCTGTTGTTAAGGGATTGTGTCTGTTGGCCAAGATTTGGTGCCCCAGAACTTGTGTTTGCAGAGTTCAAAGCGGTCTGCTTGTGAAATTCCAGCTTGGTTCTTGAGCCATGTTCTTCCTTGTAACCTTGCAGTGCAGCGAGTTCAACACACAGCAGATGTGTCTGGGGTGTAAAGAACTGGGGGGGGGCAGTGTCCATATCCCTGTAGGCTCTTAGAGTTTTGTTCTTTGTGCCACCCTTTGTCATTGATGACTGTGGAAATGGCCACTCTGGGTTAAGAAAAGGGTGAGAACATTTCCACTGCCCTTTCTGGTGTCCTCAATACTTTGTCCTGTGACTTCAAAGTCTTCAATGCTAAGAAATCTCCTCAGATATTTTACTATGATCAGACTGATGGCTTATTAAAATTTAGCCCTTCAGGAGATTTTGGTTTGGAGACTCAAAAACTGAAAGGCCAGAAATCACTAATCACTTCTGGAAATCTTCCCTAGCAAGTATGCATATATAATAGGCACAAAACTGCATAAAAATTTAAGGGAGAGGGGGTTGGGGGTGAAGTTGGAGAAGAGAGGAGAAAGGCAGGACTCGTGTTCAAGCCAGGTATTATGTTAGCAAACAAGCATGAAAAATAGTGTTCAGCCTGGAGGGCTTATTTTCTCTCACTCAGCTTCTAATTCTTAAGTGATTTGTGGCGATTATGTGCTGCCACAAGCCTGCTTATAACACCAACTATGTGCAAGTGAATGTTGTGGGACAGCACAAAAAACCTGTTTCCTAGGGAGGGAAAATTAAGGGTGATTTTAAAACATAGGGCTAGTTGAGAATCAGAAGGTGTCAGAATCAAAGTTTGTGATTATTTTTTTTTAAATTATTTATTTCTCAATTAGAGCTTGAAGGTTTTTTTTGTATTTAACTTGCAGAATAACCTCAATGAGGTGAAGGAGGCATTGTGACCTCTTCCTTGAATGCCCTGGGTCTCAGATTAAGATGCACAATATTCTGGAAAGACGGAAAAGCCTTTTCCATCTTGATGCCTTAGGTGCAAGCAACTTCCCTAAACAGATTATTTGCAGTTTAGCAACATAAATGCCACTCTAACCTCAGGATAATTCAGAGGACACTGATTTGAGTGCAGTAAATGGTTTCCTCCATAAAGCCATCCTTCCCAGACATAGGAAGCACATCTCGGGTGCTGAGTGGAGCCTGGGGAGCTGAATGCATTCCCTGTTGCCACTTCACCTGCCTCAGAAACAAGAATCCAGGATTTTGACCCTTTTCCCCGTATCTCATTAAGCAATCCAGGCAGCCAGCTGTTTGTGGGGAGCTTTGATACACAGACAATTTGCAATGTGGTAGGAGTCCATTTATGCACCTCTTCTTCCAGTGAGCAGCAGAGCTGGGTTTTGGTGTGAAATGTTGAGCTGGGTATGTGATGATCAAGCTCTTCATAATCCAAGTTTGTGGATTCCCAGATCTAAGCTCTTCATAACACAGTGTCTCACTGAGGTAAAGATTTGCAGCAGAAAAATTAGCTTATCTTTAACCTGTCGTTGTGGGTTGACAAAATTTGCATTTTGCAGACCTTTTGTCTCAGTGCAAGTGTTGACAGAGTACTAGGATTCCTTTTTTTCCTTTTTTTTAAAATTCTTTTTCAAAATAGTCTCAAAAGTTGGGGAGGGAGGAATTGCCAACCGTATTTTAAAGGAGCTGTAGCCATGGTAACAGAGGTACCTTCTGTTGCCAAGGTAACAAATGCAGCTCGACTGCCTTGCTGTAAAGCCAGACAAATCTACTCATGTTCTGTTGATTTTAAGATGATTTATAAATTGTTGAGCTATTTTAGGCACTTAAATCCATAAATCCAAATGTCTGTTAAAACGACCAATACACTGTACTATTTATGCGTTATTCACCCCATTCTTATTTCACCAACTGGATTTTTCCCCCCCATCAATGTATCTTGGCTTTTTCCAGTCCTAGTTTTTCTTATTTATTGTTTAGAAAATGGATCTTTCATCAGAAACAGATGATTCATATTGCTGCTTGTAAATCTCATTTATTTGTGAAATTCTAGCCTCCGCCCATACCTCCCCTGATCAGTCCTGCAGTCTCTAAATGAAGCTTTATGTACTTCTGCCCTGAAACAACAAAATATGCTTTGCTAAAAATTTGCTAATGAATTAAATCAATACAATTTGGAATGAGTTCCATCTCAAACAATCAATACAGGCCCAGTGATGTACAACAGGCAGGCAGGTAAATTGGTCTAAATAAATTTACAATTGATTTTACTTTTAAAACCAAATTAGGACACTTACAGTCTTACAAAATAAGATCAACTGCAACTTATGCAAACAAGAGTATTCCTGGTTTTGTCTTTTTTAATACTAGTAGTGAACCTGTTACTTTTTAAAGCTTAGTAACTTTTATTCCTGGGGTAATATGCACAGTTTCTTGGCCCAAAAGCATGGTTGGCTATTATTAAAGCAGGCAATGGTTATTAATTTCTCAGATTGTTTTCGCTAGTAACTTGTGGTAGCCTCTGCTTGTTAATGAGCACTAAAGGATTGCATAATTCAGTGTAAGTTATGTAATAGGTCCTGGGATGGATGTGCATGAGGGTCGGGATGAGCTTCTGAAAGCACTGCTAGGTTGGGTGGGTGCACCAGCACCGTGTGCCTTTGTTTCCCCCTTCCCCATCTGAATTCCCCACTTTGCCACTGGCTTGTGTGCCCAAGGAAGAGTAGACCCTTGAAGGAGAATGCTGTTTGTCCAGGTGGGGCGTTGTGCTGAGTCTACACTGCTTGATGCTGACAGGAGGAGGTCCAGAAGCCGTGCCGTCCAAGGTCAGCAGAGCTGCACGGGCATAGAGGGCTTGGATGTGAAAGGAGCATAGCTGTGACAGCCTGCCCAAGTCTGCAGGATCTGCCGTTCCTAATCTGCTAATTTGGAGGTATTTCCCCTGCACTGATGACTCACTCAGAGACATGCGGCAGGCAAATCACTGGGAGGGGAGCGAAATGTAGCTCTTCAGAAATATGCAGTGCCTGCTGCATTCATTTCTTGTGTCTCTAGCCATGATTTTTCAATAGTTACGCAAAGCTCACAGTCTGAAACCAAGTAAAAAGACTGAAAAGCTGAGTTGTAGAAAGTTCTCTCAGGTCTGCTAATTTTAAGAAATGGTGTCAGCAATGCTGTAAGACTGACAAGGTTAAGATGCTGCCTTTAAAACCCCATAGAGACTTAGGCAGATGTCATGGGATTTAACACAGCCATTGGGTTTTAAAGGTGCTTATTTTCCATGAACAACTTATCCTTGCTCAAGAGCATGATGTTACAGTTCTCTGCTCTAGTGTGATGATGACCATTAGGAGTTGTTCTCCTTGCTTAGAAAATCCTATTAATTCTTCCCATCCATACACAATTCATATTAGTATTAAAAATGAGCAAATCAGAGTTATCAGGTGGTGCTTTACCCCCAAGCTTTTGGCATATCAGATGTGACATCATTCTCACAAATCTTGGAAGAGGGAAATGCCAAAAGGTGTATTTGTACATCCTGCTGCAGCTGTAAGGATTTTCTAGGGTTATTCAGAGTATTATAAGAGATTAATTTCTGTTCCTTTAAGGGAGAATTCCAGAGTGAAATAATTTAATTCTAATTTTTTTTTAGCCTCATCACGCTTTCATTCCATTATTCCTATTTACATGCTGCTTAGTTTCACTTGACCTTTTCCTCCTTGGTCAAAGTGCCCTTCAGATTGTTGCAGACTACTTTTTTTGCCTCTCTAGTCTGTTGCTTAGGAGGGATGGGAATACTGAATTGGTTCAATCTGTCTCCTTAGTTTCAGCTACTCCAGTCTGCACAAGTGTCTTCTGATTTTAGTGATGATTGCCTAAAAAGTAAGGACTGGGAATGTTGGGATCTTTTCAAACCTCAGTTTAGACTGTAATGTTTTTGTTTTCAACATTAACCCTTCAATATTGTTGTTCTAATTGATGGGGATAATGAGACATCTTGCACAGACCTGTTTATAATAATAGAATGTTATAAGGGTTTTACTTCTCAATACCTCAGTTAAAAAAAAAAAGAAATCTAATAAGTCTGCTGCTTTGTCTGCCTTTCTAACGTACTCAACAAGAGCTCAAGTACAAGATGTTCTTGTCTGCTGCAAGTGACAGATTCACTGCACTCACCCAGCCCTCCCCTCCCTGCCAGACAGGGAACTGTATCGAGATAGTCAAGCTGCCTGAACATAAAGAATATCTAGAGCAACTCTGTCGCTTGTGGTTGCAAGAAACACAATGCAATGCATTTATTACAGTGTCATGCTTTTCCAAGTAGACTTGGATCTCCGACTGGCTCTCTGAGATTAAATATTTTCAACATTGACTGGAGTGTTTCTCTTCCCAGCTCTTGCTTAGGTTTCATGGTAGCCATGCGGGTGAACTTTCCTTGGGAGATGTTTGGAGAATGGCCAATGAAATTTCATTAATCTCATGGGCCTGGGACCCTGGATATGCCATGGTCATTAGTGCTAGAGCTAAAATAGAAGGTAATTGGGTCAAAATGGGGAAGTAGAGAGGTGTTATTTTCTAACACCCGCCCTTGTAATTTTTAAAAAGAAACCCATGTAGTGGAAGGTGATATGTCAGCAGTTTTGGAAAAGAGACTATCTCTTGATCTCCTGCAGAAAGACAACACTGGAATTTGCTTTCATGCCAGACACAATGAATTTCATAACTGTTGATTTTTCTAAGTTATAAACGGCTGTTGGGCTGACTTTAGGCCATGGTCTTGCAAGCAGAAATTCTGGTGGAGCCTCTGGTTTATCACAAACAACTAGCACTTAGCAAAAGGCTGGGGGTGGAAAAGAGGGTGGAGAATTCAAGTGTTTTGGTTAATGGTGATGAGTGGTGGCTGTGAGAGCTGGAAATCTCCCCTCCTTGTTGTGCTGTAAGTAGATGATCTCAGCCTCCAGTGCAGTCAGACTCTGCTTGGCATTGCCTTGTCTGCCTTATTTTGACTGTCTTACCCCTTTACCTTTATTAGATTTGTATGTGCAGTCAGTTTCTGCATCCTGGGATCCCTTTCTCATCTGTGCCCGTGTGTGAAAGGGTTGCAGTAGTTGTTTTTAGGACCTTCTGGTATTTCAAATTCAGAAATAGACTGGAGTCTTCTGAAAAGGGAATAAAATCTTCTCATGCTACTAAGGACATGTATCGCTGAGTTAAAAAAAGGGTGCTGATGCAAAGCGAGTCTGTAGCTTGGAAGAAAAAATCTTTTTCCTCTCCACACTTTGAAAAAGATTACTATTGTTTGGAAGCAAAGAAATACAAAATAGGCAGAAGGTGGTCTGCCTAAATGGATTATAGTGGGTAGCTTTAGAATAAGGCATCTCTTTCATCCTACCAAATGAATTGTCAGCAGCTGTTGTGTTTTTCTGACAGCCTTTTATTTGCCACGTGCACTGCAGCACAAATGCTAAATTCTCTAAACTGCCCTCAACAGGAGCTTCACCAGTACTGCAGTGTGTGTATCTCCTGTGGGAATACCTGCTGTATTTCAGCTGGCTGGTTTGGGGGTAGGTGAGCAGCACAGCCCGGCCAGATGCTCGGCTGGAGAGGTTAATGTGTTCTGTGACCAAAGCTTACAGGGCGATTTGCACTAATAAGAGCAAGTGCTTTAGGGGAGGGAGAGTTTCCACTGGCAGAGTGCAAAACTATGCTTTCAATTCTCTTGTTTCTTGCAGCCAATTTACTTTTATTTTGGGAATGTTGAGGAGCAGTGTGCATGTAAGTGGGAAGGAGCAAGAGATGAAAACAAGGAAACATGACATTGCGCTAATTAGCTTTCTGCTGCTTGGCAACAACTAAATGCTACCTGGGAGCAACAGGAGGAAGACTGAAAGGAAAAGCAGGTAGCTGACCTGGGATTTGACACGTTTGTTTGGTTTTTTTTTTTAATTCCTCTGCTCCTTACTCTTTCTTCAAATTGTAAATGGAAGAATAAGGACGTGAGTGAGAATTTTCGCTGTCCTTGCATGTTTTCTTTGGGAACGTATAACTGCCAAATGGGTTATGCTCATAGTATACCAAGTCTCGTGTATTGAACACGAAGTGAAGGTGTCATGAGATATGGTTTTCATTTTTAGACTGACGGAGATGTCTAGATACATATTACTTCATTAGCATGACAATTTTGCTTGGGTTTGGATACCTTATTTGTTTGCTTGGTTTATTTTCATTTTTCCAGTAAAACGAATTGGGCAAATCTATAATTTTATATACCTTGCTCAGATCTTGCTTTATAGATCTTTCAGATAAGTCTAAAAGAGGAAGATCTGTCTTATTTTTTCTGCCTGAAATCAGCGAGGTCAGGCCAGAAATGATCAGGTGCTCTGTGGCACTTGGAAAAGAATGAGAAAATAAGATAATTATTTTAGATATAACTTGCTTGAAATGAGAGATTGTTAAAGTAGAAAGCATATTAAAATAAAATCTTCAACACCATTTTATGTAATCATCTAGAACATGTCACTGAGACTTAGAGAGGATTACAGGGACTCCCCGTAGCCAGGTTTGTGCCTGATGGCATCTGCCTGGCTCTCTGGAATGTCTGGAGCTGATGCTCAGCCCACCTCCCCTGTGATGCCTCAGTGAGGGGTGTCTGGCTCTCCTTTCACACACCTGCCCTCGGCTGATCCAGCTGTTCCTTGCACCGTGGAATTAGATTAGTCAGTTTTATGGCTTTACCATTTGTAAGTGACACGTTAATTTTCGGTCTGATGCCTGCTGCATAAGGCATACTTCTGGCAGGCTTTGATATTAATGCTTCATAGAATCTCAGATGTGTAAGGCTGCCTACCAGATGTCAGAAACGAGTGGCTTTTTTCATCCATTGTGATGGGCTTAGTTGCTTTAAAGAAGGAAAAAAAAAAAAGTGGCCAGGTCAAGGGTACATTTGTATGAAAAGAACAACAAATGCAACCAACCTACCATGAAATTAAAGAAAAATTCTTAGGGGTTGGAAAACAATACCCTAGTGAGGAAAGCAAAGCATTCCTGGAAAATTTGTAGACCAGTGTTAGGTTTTGGTATTCAGTGCTCTTCCCTAGAAATCAGCGTTTCAGTTGTGAGGTGACACTGGCAGCAGATGTAGCAGGAGAAGCTCTGCTGGGTCTGGTCCTTCCAAACCCTAATCCTGATGGCACTGAAAGTCACACTCTGGCTGTTGGGTTCTGTGCCTGGAGCAAGATGTGGTGAGGCAGTGGAATTCCTGAAGGAAAGCCCAGCTTGAGACCCTGTGTCTGAAAGTCCTACATTTGAGCTGAGTATTGAGCCCTATCCATGGAGTCCTATGACTTTGTCTCTCGTCTCACGCACAAACGGAAGTTAGGGAAGTTCTTATCTGCTCACACAAACCCCAGTCCAGTGGAACCCATATCTACAGTGTTGAGTCAAACTGCAGAACTGGCCTTTCAGTTTCAACTAATTACTTTTTGCACTTGATTTCTTGTAGATTTTTGACCTAGTTGAAGTGGGGGAATGGCAAGTAGTTGGAGAGGGGAGAAGAAAAAGATGGTGTTCTGCTCACTTTTCCCTAGAAATCAGTGGCAAAGATTATTATTGTATTAAACAGCTTTTCCCATGAGCATATCTCAAAATTATTTACAAAAGAGATAGGCTAGCATTAATTCCCCATTTGTGGTTGGGGCGGACCAAACTGCAAAGATGAAATTGTATTTGCTCGCTAGTGAAGTATATGTGCTTCTAGGAAGGAAATAAACACAATCCAGAATGTAGTGTGGAATGTAGATATGGCAAAAATGTCCCTTGAGAGCAGGTATTGCTTTTAAGCTACAATGTCAGTGAGCACTCAGGCATGACTAAACATGATTCATTAAGTTTGTTTCTTTGAAAATTCTGTTCAGATAGAACTAGAAATGGGGCAGGAGCCAGGCAACTTCCAAGTATTGGAGCACCGTGTGTTATGATGCCTCAATTCATTTGCTGCATTGTTGGTACAGCTTAATGGAACTCTGAAAGAAAAGGAAAATGTTAGTCTTT
Organism: Chamaea fasciata; assembly: GCF_029207755.1. Classification (NCBI taxonomy): domain Eukaryota; kingdom Metazoa; phylum Chordata; class Aves; order Passeriformes; family Sylviidae; genus Chamaea; species Chamaea fasciata. Next base: position 14,082,497 of record NW_027094092.1, on the reverse strand, counting down.
AGTAGCCTTAGCCTGTTAGACAGGTATTGAGTCTAGGGTCATTCAGAAAACCAAGTTCTATAGTCCATTTCCTCCTGGTTTAGAATTGGAACAAGAACACTCTTCTGCACCTCCAAGGATGTCGTGACTCTGAAAAAGAATAGGACCTGCTGCCTTATTTTTCCCCGACTCATTATTTAAAGAACTGGAGAGATTGGTAAAAGATACAGGCTTCACGTCACAATTTGTAGACTTGTGACTTATTTAAAGGACCAATGAAGTGGGTCAAGATAGCCTTAGTTTTTATTCTCATTATGATTCTAAAACTAGCAGATTTCAGGAAGGAATTTCTTGTTTAAGACTGCATTCAGGGTGCAGCTCTAAGCTGTGGCCTTAAAATCAGTGTGTTCACCTCAGACCAAATTAAGGTGAAAAAGGACATCGGCAAGGTAACGGGAATATCATAACAGGAGATAATGTAGACCCTTAAGAAACCAATTCCCAAGTAGCTAATAATGAGTGGCAAGACTGGTGGGAGAGCAAGGACAAACTCTATGTGCTGTGTTTACAAATCTGTTCTCTGGCTCTTTTTTGGGGAAAAAAATCAAGTTTTGTTTTTTGTGCAGAATAGAACTTTTGGAAATAGGTAGAGACATTGCAAACTGGATGACACAGTTTTCTTGCCAGGCTGTTCTTTTAACTTGGGCATCAAGGTATTCATAATAGGCTTCTTTGTCACAGAGGGTTATATTTACAAAGAAGTGTGCACACTTTTTTTTATCTCTTAACCTGGGGACAAAAGTAAGGTGCTCCTTTTAAAGTGGCTGAACAGACAAACCAGTGTGGAGTTTGTCTGTTTATTGCACAGGAGTATGTGTTTAGAAGCATTCAAACACATTCGAAGGACTGCTTTCCTTTGTGGTCAATTTATTCCTATTCACATGGAATAATAAAAACCCCATGTACATAATGACTTTTGAAATTTGAATGTATTTTTAAGTCACATTCCAGGGGAAATGAATTTACTCTGAAGTGATTTGCCTGAATGAAATAAGAAGCTTCTTGAAGAGCCAGGAGCTACATGCAGGTCCTTGGAGTTCAGTGCTTTAGCTGCAAGACTATTATTCTTGTCATATTTTCCTCCTCCCAGCAAAAATATCTGTGTAGGCCACAGTCATGCTGTTTTTGAAATTGGTGGATAATTTGTGGCTTGTTTCAGTGGTTAGAAAATTCAACTTCTGGTGTCCATGGAGCAGTGAATTGTGTGTTCTGTCCAAAGCTGTTTTCAGTCATTAGAACAGTTGTGAACCATTCATTACTGAGCCAGAGTCTCTCATAAAAACTCAGTCCATAGCATTTTCCTTCCTCTGTTTCTTGTTACATGTTTGACGTGGAGTTTACAGTGCACAGAAAATGTTTCCTTTTTACCTGTGAACAATTAACTACATTTTGAAGCAGCTGTTGAAGTGATCCCAAAAATGCGAGTTGCTGCAGAGATGGAGAGAGATCTTTGTGTCAGGGGGGCATGTTGGTGATGGGTAAAAACACCAGGCAACTCAGCTGGGATCAATCTGTACTCAGTAATAGAGACAAAGCTTTTTCATCTGCAAAAGCCGCAGGGACCTCTGGAGACCCCACATCTCTCTGTTGAAGTGGAAATTTGGTATCCAAGGAGAACAGAACTAGTGACAGCCATTTGTCACAATTTTGGGTGGGATAGCAAAAGGTTACAGAGGTATCAGTCTAAACCACTACCCAGACTTAGCAGCTTGGTTAATTCACTTGCTTCTGAAGAATAATTGTCAAATATTTTGTTTTACCAGCCTGAGGACTAGAATATCAATTAAGTCCTGGTTTCATCCCCTTTCCACTGTCCTATTTTGCCAGGGAATATGCACTCAAATACACATAGCAAGAAATACTGTTCCTTCATGGTCGGGGAATACCTAACCTTTTAAAATAGATTCCTGACTCTCATGCTGTGGGTTTCTTGAGGGCAGAACATGATGTCCCGTATGTATGAGGGACTGCTGAGAAATACCATCAGTGAGACAGGCAGTGAATTCCTGGGCACAGTCAGGACTGGATAATGCCAGTGATGGAGAAAAGCTGCCAGTTCCTGGTGGGAGAGAGGTGGGGAGTTGGCAGTTGTTTATTTTTTTTTTTTGCAAGGGGAAAGAGAGGCACAGTTAAAACAAAGATACATATACAATTCTTGCTAGCCAATTCCCACTGCACAATTCATATAGTAAGTTGGCATTATTGGCTTGATCTTCAAAATACTGGCTTTCGTGTGTTTTTTTAGGTCTGTGCAACAAAGATATCTGTATCTTCCTCTGTTGTCCTCCAGTTTATGCTGAACTGTAATACCCTTGAGAGAACAAATGCCACAACAGCAGGTTTATAGTGTCATTTGGGTTTTGGTTATGCATGTAAAGTCCAAGGCCTTTTTCTTTATTAGGGTACAGCTGGCATTGGTTTTACACCAGCCAAACTAGGGCATTCGACAGCAGGTAGCAGAAGGCAGAAACCTCACAGCTTAATGCTTTGCCTGTATACTGATCATCTTGATAAACTGGGAGGAATATGTAAGCTTAATAGCTCTTCATGATCTCACATATCCCTTTTCTTTAATGAAGCTCCAGAACCATATGCACTGATCTTCCACTGAGTCTGAGGTAACTCATCCCTCCTAGCTGTAACCAGGAGAAGTCCTGTGTTTTTCCATTGTGCTGTACCCTTGGTAATCCCTGTTAAATTGGAATTGGTGATGGTGTGGGGAGGAAGAGGGGTCACAGAAACAGGGCCAAAACTGCTGATATTGTGTACACAACAATTAATATTTGACAGCAGATGCAGCAACCCCTCAGAAGTCTTCAGACTTCCTGAACCCTGTCTCTCAACAGAGAGGTTCAACCAGCTATCCTTGACCCACAAGTTCTCATTTCAAATGCCTTCTGCCTGACACCATCCACCACCTCCCAGCATCCTGCATATTTGCAGATATTGTCGCAGAAAATTGATGCCACGCAATGATGTGAGAAATTCTGCATTCGATAAATTGTTGTGTGACTCCATTTAACAAAAATGTTCTTTCCTTAATGTTCCTTGAAGCCACAGGAGAATTTCCAGCAGTGTGGAGTTTGGCATGAGGGTCACTAAGAGCCAGAGGGGCTCAGTGTGGAATTGAAGTGGTGAGTTCTGTGCATTGTGTGGTGGGGGAGCAGCAGAGAAGGGTGGGCTATCTGTGAATATACTCTGGAGCAGTTGGGCATACACAAGGGAATTGGAGTGTAAATAAGTGGTGGGACACATTCCATTTGCTTGTTTGTGTTCAGTGTGGCTAGAAAAGGTGCATTATCTTTTTTATGCGAGTCTCATGTTTGTTGTGGGTTCAGCTTCCTGACAGGAGAACAAACCTCGGCTGGGTTGTGTTTTGCTCAGGGCTGTGTAACCCTGAGCAGTGACACACACGTTCAGGCACTGTGGTATGTACACCTGATGGCACATGGAGCACGCTCCCATTATTCCTTGGAAAGCCACTTGGTGCTGCTGAGCTCAGGTGTGTGCAGGAATACAAAAACATCAACCCTCACCACATGTAGCAAAGCGGGGAACAGGCTAGTTAAAAAGGGAAGTAAGCTCACCAAATAATCCAGCTTTCCAGAGAAATCTACAGTTAGGACATTGCCACCGGGTAACTCTAGAGAGAGGTCACCTCAGTATGTACTGATTTTTCCCTTCCTCCTCAATTTCCTGTTTGATTATAATGGGGAGCACCCACAGCAGACCATTTATGCACTGTGGAGTGATTAGTTATATTTTGGGATATTTAGGGATAGATATTTTATTTTTCCAAGACATTTCATGTGTTAGGTGACAACAATCCTTATGCAGCCCATAAAAAAAGCCCCAAACAAAATAACAGAGCTTTGATCTTGTCTGCATCTTTGCAGGTCGGCAAGACAATTTAAGGGTCCATTTGGGTACCACAGCAGTGATGCTGTTCAGCATTTTATTGCTTCCTGTGCTCAAAGCAATTTATGTAGATTTAAATGAGTGTTGACAAGTTGATCTTTACAATTTACTTCTGAGATTGCTGGATAACTGCTGTTACCTCATGTGACAGACCAGGAAAAAGAAACAGGTGAGGGACAACACTGAACCCTGGATTAAGGGAAAATCGGAACATTCCAGCTCATGTTCTGTTGCTTCAGACAGTGTTTTATTTCAGTTCCTGGTTTTAAACACCAAAAAGCTGCACTTAGCGTCTGAGTACAGGCAATGAGATAACTTAATAGCAAAGCTATTTGGACTGACTAAAATCACAGCAAAATTGCAAAACGATCTCTTGGAAAAAGTAAACATCCCAGAAATCAGCAATCAGGAAAAATCACAGAAGTGCTGAATTTGCATCTTACAGGGTCTGCAATAAAAGCCACCATGAGCTTTGTGTTAAAAGTCATGCCCTGCAGAACCAGAAGCTCTGAAGCACCCACAAGGGGCGTTTGGTTGCCTGGCCTGCACAAGTTGCACTGTCTCTATAATTACAGTGTATTTCCCTCCAGACTGGGCACTTTGAGCATGTATTAAGTGTGCTGCCAAAGTGCAAACTGTGATCTGTTTGTAAGTTATTTTCTGGCTTGCTAAAGGAGCCATCCTAGCAGGAGCTTGTAAATGTGGCTTATCCTGTTGAGATTCCATTTCCTGGACCCTTACAGTCAGAATTGCTTTTGCAAACCAGCCGTTTCCCTCAGCTGGCACTGCTGCATTATTAATACACTTGCCTTGCTCCAGGAAGATACTTTTCCAGTGTAAGATGAAGTTTAGGTGACAGCCTTTCATGACTGCCCTCCCCTACCCCCACATAAGCTGCTGCTACTAGCTGGAATTTTAAGCTTTTATATTTAATCATTAAATTTGCATCATCTGCTATAACTTAAGCCTTGATGGATGGGCTACTGCAAGTACTGTATTGGCCAGGCTGCTCAAGCATGTTATCATCTGCATACATATTGCTGGGTGCTGCACTCCACATGTGTCTCCCTGGATTTAAATTAAACGTGCCTTCCAGTTGTTGTTATTCCATAAAAAGCCAGGAAGACAAAGTATATTAAGACTGCTGTTATGATTAACAATAAGTTTCCTTTGTTATTGACAAAATAATTACTACTACTTAGTAAATGCACACGGTAATACACCCTGACAGGAAGAACATCTCTAGAGAGATGACTTGGAAGAGAAGCCAAGAAAAGTGAAAAGATTTGCTGAGCTCTCGCAGCAGGAGGTTAATGGCAGAACCTGCTGGTCTCCTGACCTGGCAGGGCAAGAAACAGGTGTCTGGAATGGATTCAGTTAGCAGAAGTTGCACTATTTTTTTTTTTTTTTTAACTTCGGTGTCATTAAAAAAGGATTTAATGTGAGCTAATGTGGCTTTGTGCGCAGGAAGGAGGGGGAGTTATAAATAACCTTGTATTGCATTGTACTTCACCTTCTCCCTGTGGATATTGAAGCACTTGACAGATTAATTAAGATGCACAACTCTCATAGGAGATCCATACAGCATCAAAAGCTGTTAAGCTACCCAAACCCTAATGACTTTTGCGTGTCATCTGAGCAGCTCCAGGTGACTGCGAGCACCCTTAAACCACTGCCAATGAAAAGAAGGGTTCATTGGTGTAAATCCACACAGGCGTATTTAAATCATAAGGGTGGTTATTAATTCCTCCACTTGGAAGTGGTGACACACCAAGCTGTGGGTACACGGTGGTTTGGAGGCACATTCAGGTAAATCACACTGCAACAGGCTTCCTTTTCTAGAGGGAAACAATGGATGCCAAGAGACTAAAGGCCATGTTCTAAAATGAGCTTGTCTCTGGTTTCACTCTGGCCAGGCTTTCAGGTTGCACCCAGAACACTAGGGGGTACTCTTAGCTTTTCTCCTGCAATGGGAGCTGAGTTTTTTTGCTGTTCCCTGTTGATAGGGATGAGTCATTCAGAAAATTCTGGGTTTGTTCAAATTTGCAGGTGATGACAATCCCTAGAAATAGATTAAAAGACTTGAGGGTGTTAGCTGGGATTTTTGTAAGTGAACCTAAGTGGATTAGGGACCCAGCACTCTTCACAGGTAAGTAGGATGGGGCATGTGATTTCTCAAGATTCCTTGTAAAATCTGACTCTGCCTAATTATGCAAAATGCAAAGAGATGCATTCAGGTGTTGTGAAATAATGGAAAACAGGAATCTAATGTGAGAATCCAGTCATGAATTTTACTCCTCTATATCTGCTCTTGTGTTCTGTGGCAGACTATGAACAGCTACTTCTTGGATGTCATTTTCTAAAGGTTCTGTGAGAAAACTGGGCCAGGAATAGCACCAGCAGACAGAAACATCAGACATCCTCTCCAGCATGTAGTGAAAGACTGAGTGACTTAGCAACATGGGATTCCAATTTCTCATGAAAGGATACCTGCTGTGGACTCAAAAGAAAAAAAAAGAAAAGAAAAAGAAAAAAGAAAAAAAAAAGGAGGAGGGTGTGGGGGAGGCTTGATTTGCCTGGGTAGCTGATGATCAGCATTCCTGGGAGCTTGTGCATGCATTAGGGAAAGATCGTGTCCCGAGGTCTCCAGAGCTGTCACGAAGGAAGTGTCAGGGTGCGCAGGCAAGCAGAATACACAGAAGGGGATCTGCAGGGTTGCCGCTCTGGCAGCACGGATGGCTGGAGTTGTCACTTTGGGGTAATGTGATGTATGCATTAAAAGGGGGAAAAAATAGCCACAACAAAAAACCTCCCTAGAACCCCTGTCAGCAGCAAACACTAGGCTTTAAGCCTTGTACGCAATATGTGACACAACTATTTATTTTTAATGCCGGTGTGCTCGCCCCTCTTCCTCCCTGCTCATGCCTCCTCTTTTCCTGTCTTCTTGGCTGTGTCCATGGAGAAGAGCACTCCCAACAGGCTTGCATCTGTCAGATTCTCCTGTCCTGGACTGCCCCTTCCCTTTCTGCCATTTGTTTGAGTTTTGATCCAGGGAAATTGGAAGCCTTGCCCCTCACATGTTGTTTCAAAGTGCCAGGGACAGAAGATATGCTGCAGGCTTAGGGTATGATCCAAAGCCATTTGGCCTTTTGGATCAAATCTTTTTCTGTTTTAAAAACTGGCAGCAAGGCTTAGGACTGTGCTGAGCAAGTGTGGCTTCAGGTCACCGATTTATTTGTATTTATGATGTACTGGTCCATGTAGCTGTGATGGCACTAATCTCTCAGGCCTGTTGGCTTTCTCAAGGAGAATGCAGGCAGAAGGCTTTTCAAAGAAAAAAGCCTGCGTGTCCTTGTCACTGTGAAGTGGGACTGGGCACACTTAATTTCTCTCTCCGCCCCAGCCCTGCTGGGATGGCCAGGCAGAGCTCACCAATATTCCTAGGGAATAGGGTTTACAAATAGCAGGGCTCCTGGTGATTTCAAGCATCCCCTTTATGCTTTAGCACAGCTGAAGCAGTGTGCTGTGGGTCAGCCTGAGGTTGGCTATGGTTTTAAAATGTCTCAGAGAGCATCCTCCTGCTGGGAAGGAGCAGGAGCTGTCTGCGGTGCCATTCCCCCACACCCAAGCTCTGTTTGTTTTGCATCTTCAGGACAGAAAGAAGAGCCTCTTTCTTCTTAATTACATTTAGTCAATGAAAGAAAAACCAAAGTAGGCAGGATATCCACTGGATTGGCTCAGGAATTCTGCAGGCAAGCTCTCTGCTGCAGTTCTCATGCCTGTTTCTACAAATCTATCTCAATTATGATATGCAGCATTTCCCCCATCCCCTCTGACTTTTGCACAGACTGCCTATGGTAGCAGATTTTTCAGTACTTCAGAAAAACATCTTTCCTCCCTTTTCCTTCATTCTCATCCCTGTTTTTATTTATTATTTCAACAACTAGCTTAACAAAGACCTCTAAATCCAGGGCTCCTGAGGGATAACTGAAGGAAGTTACATTTTTTCCAAGTAGTGAAGTTGTTTATCTGTCCTTGTTTTTCCATTAGCTGAAGCCCCAAAATAAACCACATAATTTAAAGGAAATAAATCTGAAATCAAATCATAGAAGTATCAGGGAATCAGGGATAGATATTTGGCATAGGCTCTCCACTTCAAACCAAGATAACAAATCAGAACAAAGAGGAGAAAGTAATTGCTTTCGTTTGTCTGCGCTATTCATATGAATGTCACAGATTAATACATTTTACAGGATTTGGAAGGCTTTCAGAAGCCAGCATTGCAGTGGGATCATCCCTATAGCAATATTTCAAAACAGCTGTTACTAGAAGAATAATATGAAGCATGATTTCTAATTAGCTCCAAGTTTCTCTGTTCGACCTAATCTCCTCTGATATTCCATCTCAGTATTAAATGCTGGCTTAGATTGATAAAGGGCAGAAGAACTGAGCAATTGCTTATCCACCAAACACATTTTGGACTTCCACTCTTCTTCTTTCCAATATTTATAGTAACTCTTCTCACAAAATTAGCAGATCTGTTTCATTGTAGAAGCAAATTTTCATATTCAGTTGCCTAAAACTCTTGCAGGGTAACATGAACATTCAGCTGCTTTCCCAAAACTGATGTCTGCTCAGGCAGTGCAAGGACTTAAATGTTCAGCTATCTTTTTCCATTCTCAGCTCCCAAGCAAGCACAGATACTATTTTTACGTGGAAAAATGAGTCTGGTGTATTAAAACAATAAAGACACACTAAGACTGTAGGACCCAGACCTAATTTTTTCTCTATAAAAGACATTGTTGCCAGCCATAGAGGGTTCACTGGAAATTGAGCAGTGATGTTGTGCACAGCCCTTTCCAATTCCAACAAAATGATCATTAAGTAGAAAGCCATTTATAAAATTTCTGTGGTACAAGACCAAGACCTGTGGATTGGATTTTACATGCAGCAACATGAGACACCCAACTGACAGGAGGAATGTCTACAGCACTTGAAAAAACTTCGGGTTCACCTTGCTTTATATGTCATGCTGGGCAGCAGGCACAACAAAAAAGGAATTTTGCAGCTTTTGGCCAAAATGTTTCTGGTGTTAATAAAGCAGAAACATTGTATTTTATTTCAGTATGCAGATTAGAGACCTGTGCCACTAATTTCAGATATAATTACACTTTAGTTACAGTTTAAATTCACAATTCATATTGTGAACCTATCCTCCCTAGAAATGAGGTGTCTACCTTCAGGATACTAATAAATGCACAGATATATTGTAGAGTATTAAACCAAGAATAGGTTGGTCCTCTTAGAAAAGCAGATTCCATTTTGAGAAAGCAAAGCGCTTTTTAAACTTCAGAATATTTTTTTAAGCTTTCTTAAAATTGAATCATACAGTGAAGGTTTTACTGAAAGGCACATTACTTACAGAGAAAATTAGAATTTTTTTTTTTGTTATGAAACCAAGTACATGAAAGTCAGCATTTACTCAAGTAGGTCTTTTTTTCTGTTCAAACACATTCTTAACACTATATTTTCCTAATTTTTAAGCTGTATCGAACAGCAATTTTAATATTGACAGAGTGCATGGGGCATCTGAGTGACACCAGTGCAACTTCATAATGAACTTGCTTGGAAAGCAAAGATTTTGGAATGGATTTGAGGAAATCATAATCTAAGATGGAGGCAGGGTGTGAAAGGAGTGAATTATCTGTGGTGGTTTGGGGGTTTTGTGTGCGTGTGAAGCTCCGTTGTGTTGGCTTATACTGGCTGATGATCTGGTTTGGTACAATGAAAACATCCTTGGTTGAGCTCTTCTATTTTTGCAGTCTCCAGTGAGTAGGGTAGAAATGATTGTTCCCCCCTGCTGCCTCTTTTATTCTAGAATTTTGGGGTTTTGATAAAGATGCAGTGGTCAGTCTATCTTGCCCTGTATTTGTTATCCTCTTTCCTTCTCTACGTTTTCTTGGGTTCCCTCTGGTGTTTTGTGCCAGTCCCCTGGCTCTGCTAATCCTAGCTTGCCTTCCCTCTTTGCTCCCAGTCAGAATTCCCTGCCTTCCACCTGCTTTGAGAGAGTGCTGCTGCTGCTTAATAAAAGCTTCAGTGGTGCTGTGAATTCATCCGGCTTTCAGCACCTAGTTAACACTCTGCTAAACGTTTGAGAACATGGAATGCAAAGACTGGTGCTGGCCGCGCTGAAATGCCTCTCTAATTAGGAGGCAGGTGCCACACCGGGCAGTCAAGGTGACAACAGAGAATGAGTTTGAAGGTGTAAACATGTAGCTTTCAAATTTTAGGAGATGTCTTGTGTTCTAGAGGAATATTAAGAATTCAAACTAGGATTTATAACTTTTGTCTTAGCTGGAAAGTTTAATTATTGTGATTCAGAATGTATTTTTAAGTCCTTGCAGGTAGACAGACTGTGTTTTAACAATTTATTTATGTCAAGCCATTTGGCCAGGCTGAGGACATAAGTTAATTACTTGTTTTGTCTCCAGAATGATTGCAATGACTTTGGTCGTGAATCTCACTAGAATGATGGAAATGAGTTCTTTAAACAAGGAAACAAACTTGAAGTCACGCCTTGACTTCTTCCCATGAATGACTTGGCTCAAGGAAGAAAATGAGGTGTAAGAAAAGTATCATTTCCAGCAGCTGTCCAAAGAACAGCTGTAAGTAAATAAAGTGAAATTAATTAAATGGAACTAAAGCCAGATTTTTGATTCTTGGCCTTGTAATTTAATGACAAGATCTTTCTTCCTTATAGTAGGTAGAGATTACATGTGTTTCTATATACCTTGAAAAGAAAGACAGCTTTCAAATGCAACCATATCTAGAATGTGCGTCTGTGCTTCTGCATTGACATTGGCCTGAGTCTGTAAAATGTCTGACAGACCCACATCTCTGTGGCTTTAAAAAAAACCACAAAAAAAATCTATATCTCCATTGCTTCCTATACATGAAACATGTATTTTACAAAGAATACAATCCAGTCTGTTACTGTGCTGTCCTGTTCAAAGGAACTCTTAGGGCTGTGACTGCCTGCTATGTACCTTTGAGTCTCCTTGGGTACTGTAATATCTTCTTGCTACTTTTTGTGTTGCTTAAAATAAACCCCAAACAAATTTTAAAAAAAAAGCAATCCTGAAAAACTCTGATTAGGTAATGCTGTTATAAATTACCTTCGCTCACGGCCCAAGAAGCAATGCATAATGTCCTCTTCCATGCTAGCCTCCTCCTCACTTCAAGATCCTCCCACCCACAAAAGCCTCTAATGAAGTAAGTACACAGTCACTCAAAGTGCTGGGCCAAGACTCAGATGATGGAAAGGCTTTTTCATAGCTCTGCAACAAACTTCCTTCTGGCAGTGGCTTGGTCTATTTTCAATACTTACTGGTAAAATGTGATTCATACTACTTCTGTTTTTCTTACCTTTTGACAGGCCTGTGCAGACTTTAAACTCTAGATATAGTTCATATCTCACTATGTCTTGCTCTGCTTATAACTGCATTGATCATCTGTCTGGGGAAGACGCTGTCAGTAATAAATGCAGCAGCTAATTGCAATAAAATGTCTCATTCATGTTGGCACAGGCAAAGGTTCATGTCATGATCAGGGCTGATGGCAAAGGAGGAAGAAGCAGGCAAGGAGGTTGGGAAAGGACCTGTAGATGGAAATGATTTTCATACTGAGAACTGTTTTACATCTGAAGCTTTTTGTTACACTTTCATGATGCATTATCAAAACCCCACAAAATCACAGTCCAGACCTTTCTAGCTTGTAGTGTTTTGAGCTTTTAGTACAGATGCTCTTGCAAATTAAAACCAGCTGATGGGAAAGCTTAGGTCTGTTCTTGGCAACAGATTTCATAAAAAACACTCTTTCTAGCAAAAAAGGGAACTATAGCCAAGAATTATAACTGCTGTCATCAGTTTTTGTATCCAGTCAGTTTCTATCATACTGTTTATTCCCATTCACCATAGGGGAGGATCAATAATAATCAATAAATATTAGTGTTTGCAAGCATTTAAAAGTGTTTTGGGGTTTGTTTTTTTTTTGTATATTGAATGACTAGAAAAGAAGATTATTATAACAAAGAATGACAAACAACCCTATAAAACTGCCCATATTTCTTGCATGGCTTCTAGTAGCTCTGTGTTTCAAAAACAACCACAAAAAGGATACAACAATATGGGTCTGATAGGGACCTGTCACTTTTTCATACATCTAACAGTTTAATTACCTGTCCATGAGAAACAGATCCAACATATAAATCACAAACATGGTGGTATTTCCTTGAAGAACAGCTACACTACTCTTCAGCATAGGCTTTGAACATTCCTGCCTCCTTCCCATCCTTTCCCTTTTCTGCAGTGCTTGTGATCTCAGTATGAAACCATGCCCTGCTCTGTATCCTACGGTTTTGAATAGAATTGTTTTCTTCAAAAGGTGAGACAAACAGCTATGTGTTTTGTTGAATTTCTGCAGTCTGCAGAAAAGACAGGAGACCAGTTTCCTGCAGGTTGCAAATCAACCTAGTTCCACTTCCTTCAGCAATCACGATTATTTAAACAAGCACAAGTGGCTTTTTCTCCTCACCTTTCTGTTATGAAAGCTACTGAGTACCCAGATACATTTTCCCCTCCTTGGAACGAATTAGATTTGCTTCAAGAACCAAATATAGAGCCTTGTCTTCAGGACAAGATTGTATCTTGTGCATTGTAATGTCTTGGTCTTTCTTTTTTCAGCCACGACCACAAAAAGATGATTTTTTGCTCCTAATTAAATCAAGATTTTATAAGCTATTCTAGGAAATTGCTGGTATCATAAATTATCAATTTCATTAAAGAATGTATGTAACGACACATTTTTGGAAACAGTAGCAACTGTTGGGTTCCAGCACACTGTGAAACAAAGTTTAGAGTTCAGGTTTTTGCTTAGAAAAACTGTCTGTTCATGGAAACGTAGCTTGGGAAATGCCCTGTGAATGGGAGGCAGTAAGAAATTGTGCCTCCTTGGAATATTTTGCCTCTGAAAGCACTCAATATCAAAGCTGCAATTGCAGTATTAATGTTTTATTATAATAGTAATAATGTATTTTGCTTCTCACGTTAAGATGACCTGCTGCAGATGGCCTTAAGGTCCATCCAATATTTAGATGCAGAAGATTCTCCCTGCTGGAGTGTGAAGCATCTTTTGGAGAGGTCTGGGCTCAAATTTCATTGGGAAGTAGCTCCTTCCAAAGAGATTGTGGCATTGCTAAATTCCACATGCTCCAGCTTTATGTTGAAAAGCTAAGGGGGGGCTCCTGAGAGAATTTTAAAGATTTGAAGAAGAAAAAGGGGAGTGCTTCTTGACCAGGGAAAAGACAAGCTGTTCTAGTTAAAAAAGAGAAGAGTAACGCAGAGGTAGAAGAAAAGACTTATGGGATGTCAGGAGCAAAGACAAGGAGCTTAGGAGAAACTGAGGACAGGCAAAGGTCTGAGCCACAGGCAGGGAAGGGAAGAATCTGTAGAGTGTGAGCAGGCTCAAAATAAGAGACTTGAGAAAGAAAACTAAGCTTGAATTCAGTGTTGCTACAGTGAAAAGCAAAGGCCCCTTAAAGAGCAGGGTCGGAGTAAGAGGACTGAGTGGAAGAGTGCAATGAAAATGACAGCAAGAGAGAGGAGCAGAGTTCATGGGAGACTGAGCAGGTGGAGGGTAGGAGATGATACTCATGTTGTTACAGATTCCAAGTAATAGCACTCGAGGAGTGTTTGGAATAGAATGGAAACCGCAAAGTTGGATGTTGGGGAAGATGAATCAGGGAAACCTTATAAATATGATTGTTTAGCAAAAGATTCTGAAAATATGAAACCTATAATTGAAATAGAAATGGAAGCTTACTTTGAGTTGTAGGATACCGAGTCTTAGTTACTATATAACCTGAAAACAATAGCCTAGCTAGCTGAAGAAGAGTCCCTTTTGATGGAATGATACCCTTCTGCTAGCTAAGGAACCAAAGGTCAATGTAGCAAAACAGAAAAGTCTAAAGAGTAGTTTTTAGAGTTTAAAATATAATATAGTATGGTAATGTAGTAGTTCTTATAGGCTATATGTAGATTCTATAGGATTTTGTGTCTTGTATTGGTTGGTCACTGTAAATTAGAATATTCATCACAAAAGGAGATATAATGCATTGTAAAAAGGACCTCACTCTCTTTTCCTTGCTCTTCGCTCTCTTACTTGTTCCTCTCTATTCCTTGCTCTTCGCTCTGCTCTTACCTCTTCCCCTGCTCTCTGACCCGTGCCACCTGGCTCCCTCGCTCCCTTCTCTCTTAACTCGTGCCCCCTTGCTCTTCCTCTCGCTCTCTCTGGGACTTTCCTTCAGCTGAGGCTGGTGGCTGAAGTCAAGGCCCTTTTTACCCACGACCCATGCAATAAACCCACGTATTCTAGAATATCTCAGGTCAGCAGAATTCCTTCTCCCTGCCGTCCACGGATGCTCTTACAGTTGGCCAACACATGTCTTGGGCATGGTTGAAGATAAATGGGGAAAACTGGTGTGCAGATTTGAGGGAAAATCCAAAACAATACATTAGGAAGCAAACCTGTTTCCCTCACTTTTCATGAGGCTTATAATGCTTAAGATTGTTGAAGAATGTTGATGTATTATCCTAATCACTTGCATAAAGGTAAAGAGGAGGAGAATGTAGAGAGTGAAGGAAAAGACCAGAAAGACATCTCTGAAAAAGTTAAATAAAGAGTGAGAGAGGGGAAGGTGAGGATACAGAAGAATAAAAATGAAAATACATAACACTGTACTGAAACAGGGGTTGAAACCTTTGAAGTCGCACATCTTTTCTGGGGGTAATCATCTTCATATAGATGAGAGCTGGCAAGGCAGAAAATTATTGTCAATGATTCTAAAATGTTATTATCTTGTCATACTGATTATATTTGATTGTGTTGATTATGGCTATTAAAATAATTTTGCTCTGATGAAAAAATGTATCCTCGCAATTTAATTGCAAGTATCCAAAACATAGATTTAATGAATTGTATATGCCCTCTGCTTAAAAGTTCTCTTTTAAATATGGGGAAGGGTGTGAGAAAATCAAACATGCAAAATGTGATTATTTGTTTTGAAGTACTCTTTTTCTGGAGAACTTGTGTTCTGCCTTGCTCATCCCTGAAGTAGTGTAGGTTATGTATCATTCAGAGGAAATAATCTGCTGTGATTTGGAATTAAAGGCTATGCTTAGGTAGTTCAGGTGAGCATCTTTAGTAGTTTCACCAGAAAAGAAAAAGAAAAAAAGAAATGTTGTGTTGTGGAATGTCTCAATCTGAAAAGTGATTAGGGAAATAGCTAATCTCTCATGTGAGTAAAGGCAGAGAGAACTGGGACTGTTTAACCTCGGGAAGAGAGGACTGGGGGGGATGCTGTTAATGAATATGGGTACCTGAAGGGAGCATACAAAGAGGATGGAGCCAGGCTCTTGTCAGTGGTGCACAGTGACAGGACGAGAGGCAGTGGGCACACACTGAAATGCAGGAGGGCTTCCTTTTAAACATCACGAAACACTTTGCCTGAGCACTGGATCAGGTTGCTGATAGAGATTGTGGAGTGTCCTACCTTGGAGATATTCAAAAGGTGCCTGGATATGTTCCCATGGACCTGGCTCCAGGTGACACTGCCTGAGCAGGGGTGTTAGACCAGATCAACATCCTGTACCAGTGTAAAAACACTGCACTAATGTATTTTTTAATGCAAAAAACCACATAGCACTCTATTTGGAGATATCCAGAAAAAAAAAATCTTTAAATCAGTTCTATAGGGTACAGCAGTTATTTCTCCCAGAACAAAAAATACATTAGAGCTTAGTTGTCATTCATAGAAGAAAATTTCACACAAATCACTCTGACTTTCCTGTGTGAACCAAGGACTTGATTTTTTATGAAGGTAATCCTTGGTGGAAGCTACCTTCTAACTTTTTTTCACAGACTTAGTATTTTCTAACAGTGAATGGGCATTTTTTTGAACAGCTTTGTTTTTTTTTTTTAAATGGCTTTATATGATTGTATCCGAGATTAAACAGGTATATGAAATTTGGCATGGGACTGGGATTCATATTGCATATTATCTTAAGTTCGTTGACTGAAAGCAAATGTATTTTTTTTCGGAGAGTTTGAAAGCCAGTGCTATTTTGCAGTGGTATCCAATACATTCATTCAAACTGAGCTGCAGATCTGTCATTTTGAAAGGCTGGTTGCCTTCCAAACTCCACTTCTAAAAAATAAAGATTCTTGCACTATATGTAGGTGTGCCTTTGTGCTGGAAATTGTGTTGGCATTTCATTTGGTGCCACTTCCTTCTAAAATTTTCATCCTGTATGTTGCCTCAGTGGCTTCCTCTGGAAGGGTAGTTAGAAATAAAGATCTCGCTCAAATTTCACAGTAGGTGCAATGTTGGGACAGGGAGAGAATCACAAAGCAGTGTCTAAAATCAAGTACCAGGCTTCATGAAGCTGGCAACAGTTCCAGCTGTGTTGTCCACTCTGACCAGATGTTGAAATTGGCATTTGTGCCTGTGCAAGTGACCCAAATTATACATGGCCTGACTTTGTCCTTGACCTTTGAAATCACTTTTCTTTTCATGGGTGGAGCTAAAAAGAAAAAAAAAATTTAAGAAAGTAAAGGAAAGTGAGAAAGAAGAGGCAGAGAAAACAATGCCCTAAAAGAAATGGAAGTTGGGACAAAAAGTAAATGACCAATGGACTACAGAATGAAAATGTAGAAAATTTTTGTAGATGAGGTACTATGTCACAATGTTGGCAGAAAGTGGGAGAGGACAGAATTTCTGAGTATTTCTACAATTCTTCATTTGTGAATGGTTTTGCCCCGTGATTTTGAAACTCTACAGTATTTTGCGTGTGTGTGTTTATCTTGTTTAAAAGTGTTAAATGTGCCCAAATGACTCAGGAGTCGAACAGCAATTTAAAGACGACTAGGCTATATTTCTCTGTGGAGAGAACGTTCGTGGAACTGGAGGTGTGTCACTTTCTAATAATTAGATTCTTTTGTTGTTTTAGTGCTTTTAGAAAACGTTCTAAATCTTTAATGAACTCTTTAAGTTAGTAAAATATTAGCTCGTATAGTGTCAGCTTACTGAGGACAAATTAATATAATAGACTTGGGGTTTTTTTATAATTAAGGTGCTCTCAGAGAGAGTTGCAGGCTACAAGGGAAACTGAGCTTCTAAACAATTAGGATTTCCATGGGCAGTTAACTGTCTCCCATAAATTCAACAGACCTAAGGATGAATACTAATTAGAAGGAAGTATGTGGCAGACACTCAGCTGGTGGAAATCATTCTCTTCCCTGCAGTGCTGCCAGGTTCACTTACATCAGATGAGAGTCTAACCAAATATCCCAGAAGAAACTGCAAGGCATATATAAGATCAGCCTAGGAAAGCCTAAACCTTGGGAACATAAGTAAATACTAGAAGCGGTAGGAAGGCTGCCTTCGGAACTTCATCAGGAATGACTTTATCATGGCAACCCTATACCTGAACCATCCAGGACACAGCACCATGTGTAATAAATAACTTTACTCAGTTGTTGTAAGCAAGGGAAGAAGTAATTAGCGGTGTTGAGTACATGATATATAGCACTTTGTTTTCCCGTCTACCCATTGGTTCCAGTAAATATTGTATGTGCATCTTCCAAGATCAAATTGCCCGAACAAATAGGTAACATTTTCCTGATGAGCATTCAAAAGCAGACTGTTGTTCTAAGGCAGACAGACCTGAGACCGTCAAATGTTTGCTAATAAAAAAAGTTAATTTTGGAATGAAGCGTAGGTGTTTGTAACAGCTGTGCATTCCCCTGAGTAATGCCTTGCTGTCAGCTGTTCCTCCATAGACTCTGCCAATCCTGTTTGTGCCCTAAAGAACTGACTGAACAGATATACCCCAGGAGAAAACAGAACTTGGCTGCCTATTTTGCAACTTCTCTGTCCTGGTATTGAAGTGTCTTTAGGAGGAAATCACTCTCTGTGTCCTCTTTGTTTTCACACTGGAATTCTGTGCCATCAAGAGGGAAGGAGGGTGTTGCTTCAGTCAAGCAGACCTCTGTCCTGTAGCAGTTGTGTCTGAGAGAAGTTCCCTTTGACTCAAAGATTCAGTCTGAAACACTGTGACTTACTGAACCAATTTAAGTACCACAAAGTGCCCCTTTGCAGTGCAGAGAAGGTTAAGCTCTATGGCTTTTTACCAGGCATGGGCAGCTTTGTCTCTGAAGATCACGCTGGTCCCCTTTCTGTGCTGGGATTTTTGGGCTTTTGTTCAAAAGTCCATTTGGAAATAGCTGACATACAATATGAAGGACAATTACAGGCAGCTGACACTTGAAGTCTAGATCATTATTGTTTCACTGGGTTCCTGGTGATAAAGTGATTATTTCTGTACCTTTCAGTAGATATTTTATGTGGGAGATGAAATGAAAGAGGGTCAGCTCTGGGCATTGCTGTGTGAACTCTAATCCATTTGTTTCTCCAGTTAGGCAGCATTGTCATTTAACTTTTGTACCTTTGAACACCAAAATCCACTTCCTTTCTACTAGGTTTCTTTCTAGATGAGTCAATAATTTAATGGAAAGTTTTGTCACATTTTAGAGGACAAATCAGTGCTGCATCATCTCTGTAAACACCAGTCTACTTATGATGCATTTCCTCTGGGCTTTGTGCGTGTGACTTTGATATCCCCAAGACCCCTTCTCTTCTGCAGCACCTCCTGCTAATCCTGGGGACAGAAGTGGTTTGGCCTGTACCATACTTTAGTGGGATGGCATTAGGAAATGCCTTCAAATCAAGGAGTTAAAGCTTCCATCTTATTCCTTTCCCTTTCAAGCCTCTCCTCCAGGGATCTCAGATACCTGGAGGTGGTGTATCAGCCCCTGCTGTGGTCTGCTAAGGTGTGCTCACTTCTACAACAGTTTTAGGGAGGCACGAGGCATTCACCTCTCTGTGAGGCTGCAGGAGAGCTCTCCTCTGCTCTGAGGAACAGGAGGCAATAGTGGGGAGCTATTTACTGCCTGCCTGCCTGCAGAAACAGCAGCCACTGCTGAATTATGAGTTGAATGGTTCCCAGGGAAGAAACTTTCAGTCCCAACTGGGACCTTAATTCTAATGGTGAAACTTGGCATCCATCTTAAGACTCTTAAGTTTGTTAATAGCCAGCTTTTCTATTAAATCACTGCTTTACACTGCCTGAAGGCTCTAGTACTGGAAGTATCACACTCCTGAGCAGCACAGTAATTGCAAGGTAATTGTGCTGTCTAGCCAGTGCACGTGTTTTGGTACATCACCTGCCCTAGAATGTGTGGTTTTGTCCTGGCTCTCCAGGATCACTGAATGACTGGTTTTATAAATAAACTGATTTATAGAATAGAGAGAATGATCATATATTTCTTCTAGTGCTGTTTTCAGGGAAAACTCTGTTGACTAAGTAAAAAAGAAACCTCCTAATTTTTTACAGGTCATCTGGGGGTTTTGCACATTTTTATGAACAGTCTGTCTAGTACAAATTTGGGCTTCACAAATTTACTCAAAGACTCTGCACAAGGAAGCATTGGCCAAGACTAAAAGGAAAGCCCAGCCTGAGCTCTTTGAGGGCTGGCTGGCTTTGAGTCACATGCTTTCCACAGAAAAAAACACAAAGTGATTATATTCCTTGTGGTACTTTGGGAATCTTGCTGGAAATTTAGTTCCAGAGACAGAAAAGCTTTCAGACAGAAGAGAGCCTGAACTATAGAACAGTCTGGAAAGTCGTTTGCCAGGGCACAGTGGCAATCCATGGTCAATAGGGAATTTGGAAACAGGTGATAAGACTTCAAAAATGGAGTTTGTTGCAGAAAAATCAGTTGTGTTCACTTGGTTGTGTTACAGGTGTTGAAAGCACTTCATACACACACACACTCAAAAAACACAGAAAGGACACAAACATATTTGGGGGCTAAAGCTGACGTGTTAGAAGTTGCTGGTGTTGCAGGAGAGGTGACCTAGAGGTCTATTTAATTCCTCACTCATCTCATCTGATGTGTCTCTGTTCTGCTCTACTTTTTGCCTTTCGTCTGTCCATTGACAAATGTAATGACTGCTGCTAATGACCACCTCTAGCTGGTATTTGTGCAGGGTCTGCCATAAAGCGTTCTCAGTGCTGCTTTGGGGGCCTGTAGACATTTCTATGCTGGAAATAATAGTCTTGATATGTTTCTTGTTCTAGACAGTTACATTTCTGCATTGAGAAAAGTAAGACTTCAATTTTGTTTTTATTTAATGAGCTTTGCTTCATGACTGCTGGTAATGGTACCCTGTGTGTATGAGTGTTTTATATTAGGAAGAGTGCACTAACCTGTAAATCTTATCTCTGCAGAAAGGTGCCTAATTTAGTGTGTGCTTTTAAGAAACGGCTTTAATGTACAACTCATTTATCAGGCAGGTCTATGAGATTTGTAGACCTAATGCTACTGTGAAGGGCATGCAGAGAGGACTGTGTTTAAATCTTTTTGGTGAATTTCAATCAAAATGTTAAATTATGAATTACACTAGAACTTTGAAATGGTCACGGTGAAATAAAAACAAGAATTCAGTGACAATATGTGTTTTTCTTTTCCCAATTTCCAGAGCTTCCAAAGGCAGTATCACTAAAAAATGCTTGCACTTGAAAATATTGTGTAGCATGAACATTGGGATTTTCATGCTATAGTGCCATTAGAGGAAATAATACACCAGCAATTCATGAATTATCCTTGTGCTTTGATAAGGATTGGCTAGGCCATAGGTTTATACAATGTCTTTTCCATATAGGTTTATACCATCTCACGATCTTCAGAGGATGTAAGAAAGTTTCTGAATGAGAGGGAGACTGATACCAGTGCCCTTTTAAGCAATGTGACTTCAAAACTTTAGTATCTGCTGGGGAAAGGCCATTTTCAGGGACATGCAGTCCTTCAGTTTACTAAATTCTTAGAACTCTTCATTTATCCTCAACTGAGATACCAGGAATTTTCCTTTTACATAATATGAGCATTCCCAAATGTAGTTTACTCATGACTTTCTATGGCTTTGCCATGGTTTTGTTTATATGGCTTTGCTTTTGGTGTAGGGATTATTTTATTCAGATTTCAAACTAGCATGGCAGCAAAGTGGGTCTTTGTTTACTCTGTGTTAAATATCCTTATTTAAGTCATAGTGAAAGAGTCTGAAAGCTTTTTAAAATCCACACACTGAGTAATTCTAGCAGTACACTAGTTAAAGCAAAACCAGATACTGCTGCAGTGATGAATTCTGAAAATGCAAGTCTTAGTTTTGTAAGCACAAAGTTAAGAAATAGAATGAAACTTTGATTTCCTTTTCCCCACCCAAAGCTCTTGAATCCAGCAGTTCCTGCAGAAGCCACTTTAAAATGTTTCCACTCATTCACTGGGTGCTGAGCACTTCAGAAAATCAGGTCAGTTCCTTAGGTTTCCAAATACAGACTTAGGATCCTAAATATAAGCATGTTAGTCAAAGAAAAATTGGCTTCTCTTTATATAGACTGTGAAGCTACAATCAAATTCACTTGACTTATGCTATTTCCAGCTCTTATGGAGGTCAACAACAATTGTATTTCCTGCTTTAGCATGAAATTTTCTTTCCTTGCAGGTGAGTGGGTGTAGTTTTCTAAGTCTCTCTGGTTACCTGCCTTTCCTTATTAACGTAACAGGCTATTTCTTTTCATTCCCAGCCATCCAGGAAGAGTACAGGAATTTCTTCAGCTCAGCTTATGTGCAGAGCATTGTACCTTCCTTCCAGATCAAACCCTATCCATATCCTTTCTTCAGGTTTATTCTTTGTGGGATGCCCTAAGTAACTCTGGTTACTCTTGGGTGAAGTCCCCAGGGAGAGCTTTGTCCTAAATGAACAAAGTGACTGTCAGTAGCACAGTGGGTGCTGAAAGAACACAGAGAGTTTGTAGTTAATAATATACTTAATCTCTAGCCCCTACTATAAAAGCAGTGTTTTCTCCTGAATTGCTTCCTCATCACTGTCTATTGCATGTGAGGGCTAAACCAGAGACTAATTAGAATGCCTGTCTCTTCCATATCATGTTTTAGCCTAGAGCCTCTATCTCCAAGAATTCTTTTGCCATAAATCAGAGCACTTCTAAACTTACTCCAATTGGTTTCAACTGATAACCCTACCCTAATAAATACAAAAGCCATACACAACATATGCATGTATAAAATATGTGCACGAGTGAATTTTCTCACCTCTGGACTCAAATGCGGCATATGGTTAGCCACTGTAATTAAGGACTGAAAATGGTTAGGTTTGCTCCACTTGTGAACAAACCTGCTGGAAGAGCTGAAGTGAACGTGGTCTGGCTGCAGTTACCCCACAGAGATCTGGCAGGAGTGCAGACTCTGCTCCCCGAGGCCTTTGAAAGCGTGCAAGTCAAATAGGTGGGTGCTAATGGCCATCTGGGAATTCAGTTGGCAAAAAGGAGCCATGTGCTGGCACTGAGCTATTGAAGCTGTTTCCTGCACTTGCTGTCCCACTGCTTTTCCATGAGAGGAGAGCGAGAGTGCATGGGATGCTAAGCCTCTGTCAGGATAGCCTGCTGCACATCTCATCTCATCCTGCACAGCCATCAGCCCTCAAGGTCAGAGGCACACATGTCACTCTCCCCTGTGGCTCTGGGAGGGCTGAGGCAGCTGCCCTGGGAAAGCTACCAGGAGGTCTCTGTCAATGGGAAATGACTGCTCCCTCTCTCAGCAGTTCCAAAACAGAGCACCATGTAGAGAGGCAAGCTCCAAACTGCATGATCTGGAGCTAAAGGCTGAGTGTGAAGTTTAGTCTCTGTGAGACAGAGTGCACTGTCAAAGCAGTAAAATTTACAAACGCAGTAAAATTTATCATGGTGCCAACCTTCTGATAATTAAAATTTCATTGTGATGTACCACTGATTCCATCTCTTAATCTTCCAAATAGGAAGTGTTTAAAAAAAAAACCTCTCCTTGCTGTCTGTTATGTAAGTGGTTCTGTAAGATTTAAAACAAAATCATTTTCAAAATGTTGAGCCCACTGAGTGCAAGTCAGCAGCTTCCCTTTAACTGTTTTATAGAGACATATGTCTCTTGGGATCACTTAGCAAGGAAGCACTTTTTTTTTTTTTTATAAGTTTGCTCGAGGCCAATTTATCCCAGGCATTGAATTTATCCAGCTGTAACTGTAGAAAGAATTCATTTCCTGACTGCCAACTTGCAGTACCTCAGCCAATGCACGTAGAGAAGGAGGGATTGTTATTTACCAGAAACGAGGGGTCCATTTCTTCAATTATGCTTGCATGCCTATCTTTGTTTTCATAAGACAACTTCTGCCTTTCCATTAGTAAGAAGAAAAGAAGAACTGGAATCAATGAGTCAGATCCTTAATCATTATAAATTGCAATAGCTTTCTAGTTTTTCAATTTTCAGCTGGCTGTGCTCTATTGACCTCATCTCTAGATACCTTAACTGTCTGGTGCTGAAGTGATTTGTGAATTTTCAAGCTTGTATCTCAATCCCTATTTGCTTCACTCCAGCAGTGGCAAGGAAGGCTTGGTTTCCAAGGGTCATGTTGATGTTTCATCTTAGCTTAAAAACAAAGCTGTTTTTGATGAAATGGGGCAATCTGCAAGATAGAGGTGAAATTACATTTGTCATGCCTTTCTTAAAAAGAGAATGTGTTTGTCTGTTGACTCATGCTAGTCCCACTAATGGAGGAGTAAAAATAGTATTTTTGGTAGGGAGAATATGGATTAGCAGTTTTAGGAGTAGGTATTTGATGTTGCTTAGGACTGTCAGCTGAGAGTTAGCTGATTCTTTTCACTTCCTGCTCCACAGTCCTATCCAGAGGTGTGATACAGGAAAGAAAGATTTGGCTGCCTACCTCTGAGCCCTGGAGGCAGCCCTGGGAAGTGGAAGGCAGAATTAGACAGGGACCCTTGCTTCCTGCACCCCTGTGCACAAAATGTAGTTGGCAGGAGCTTGATAGTGGCAGCAGTGGAGGGTTTGTGTCTATCATTCCAAATGTGGCAACACTCAGGAATTTTCCATTGAACTATATTTAAGTTAATGAAATCTGCACATTCTGGAAAATCTGATTTTTATTCCCCCTTGTATTACTCCTGAAAATTTCAATTGTGTTGAAATACTTTATTCTTCTCTCAAAGAAACAACATTTGAAGTCTAGGGCTTCTGATCTGTTCAAAATTAATTAGGCTTTACATGGTAGTTCAGTTCTTGGTGGGAATTCTACTGGTGCTTCCTTTGACTCTTGCTTGTGCAGTCTACTTGGGGTTTTTTGCCATGTTACACAGCAGCCTCTCTTTAATCAAGCTGTTCCATGAGTTCACGTAATCCATATTAGTGCCCTCTCTCTCTCAATTTGGGGCAGAGAAAAATTGCTGTTCCAGCTTTGGTAAATCTGCCCTTCTTTGGACTCTGAGAGAGTAGGATACGCCTCAAACCCTCCTCTCATTTCTTGGGATGTACCTTCATTTAGACCTGAAGCATCAGACTAATGAATCCATCTACTCACCTCCCTCTCTTAGGGCAAGAGTGGAAATGACCCAAGAATGCCTTTTTGGCAGTGGTTTCCTTTATGCTGCACTGTGTTCCTTTTTCCCAACGTTTGCCATAGCACCCCTGGAGAGCAGATGGAGAAGTGAGCACTGAAGGATGAAGCAAAGAGGAGCACTGAGCGCAGGAATATTTTGCTGCCAGAGGTATTTCCTTCCTCCGGCTTTTTGTTCGGCACAGGATAACGATGCCCTTTGCGCTGGCACGGGCGGTGGTGGCAGATGGACCGGCCGTGGCAGCACACAGCCCACAGCTGCTGGCACGTGGGGAGCGCGTTTGCTGCCAGGCCTTGTGCCACAGCCAACAACCAGCCCCAAAGAGGTGCAGGGGGAGACTCTGCACAGCTGTTCTGAAGAAAAGATAGCACTGAAAACTTCAGAGAAGTGGGTAATTAGTGAGCAAGTTTTATTTAAAAGACTGTACAGTTATTTCCTGTAGCATTTTGATGTTGCTTTCTATTTTGCAGTTATCCATTATTTTTACACTGTTTTCCTGCTTTTCTCTTTGCTGTGTTTGGCTGTTTATGTTCCCAGCTTGAGCCTCAAAGTGAGGATTGCACAATGCATTGAGAATGAATTTGACTCACTCAGCTGGCATCAAGGATATTCAGTTAAAACCCAGTGTTAAACTTAACAGCATGCAGTATATTCCAGAGCTTCCCAGTAAAGGTGCCTCCTAAAATCCTCAGAAACAGCTGTGTTTTATTGGGTATAGAAGTTCCATTAGTGTCACCCAAGCCTAGCAGTTTCAGAATTCTTATGGAGCTAGCAACGCAGGAGCTGAGCTGCGAAAGTGTCGCTGTAAATTCAGGACTTAAGCCATTTTGTAGGAATAGAGAATGTATCCATCTCCCCTGTAAATGCCTGGATTTGTCCCTTGGATAAGTTTATAACTACTTCTCACCTTACTGTTCTTTTTCACCTTGATGCTTTTGCCCCTGTCCTTGCTTTTCTGCATGGAGAAATCCTGCAATTGGTGTGAATCAAGATGAGCCCCCACCTGCTGACTGCCAAAGCTGCTTCTGCTGATTGCAACCACAGGATTAGTCAAAGGCAAATCTTGGCAGCATGTACACTGCTTGGGGGGTGGTGGTATCAAGATCTTGCAAACATGGTAAAAGTTCCACTCCAAGAAAAGAGTGCTTTTGAACTTTTAGGCCAACTATTTGTAATTCCTACGAGAGATCTCTCATTACTGGAGAAAATGAGAATTGGGGATATTTTTCCCCAGATCTTAAAGGTAAAAATTGCGGCATGACTTAGAAATTATCAGATCTGGAGAGCGGAATGAGAATAGCTCTTGGACATTTCTCCGATCCCTAAGGAAGAACAAAGCCAAATGTTGTTGACAAACCAGTGATTTTTACCAGCTCCCCTGTTTCAAAAAGAGGTTGTTCCTCTAATCTCAACTCTGCCATTGAATTTCAATCAAATTGTATATACCCATTAAAATTAGTGCCATATCTCTTATTAGTCTCACAGGCTCAAATCACTTATTTAAGTGTTTGAAAACAATTTTGGATTTTCAGCTGAATAATTTTACATCTGCTTGGGTTTTATCAAAGATTGTGTTCATACAAGCAATACTTCCCATTCCCTCTCTTTTTACAGCAATAGCATGAAAAGAATCACTTAAAGATGGACCAGGTAAAGAAATTAATAAAGAAAGCCTGTGAGTTGTGTGGCCTGATCTTTCTTCCCCTCAGTTTGTGTTTCTAACCCAAGTTAACCTCTCCTCTGTCAAATCCATCTACATCTGTTTGAAAGCTACATTATGTTCTTCTCCTTTGTAGTGTTTGATCCATGGATTCCTTTTGCATGTTAAAACTGTTTCTAATTTCAGCTGCAAGTTTATGATGATATTAATGGCAAGTGCTCTGTGCAAGGTACATCTGTAAGGATTGTCTTTCAAAGGATCTTTTCACTTGTATGAGAAACTGTCTTTGACATCTTAATTTTTTTTTTTTTAAAGTATTGTTTCCAGTTGGAGGCTGGCTCTGAATTTTAGATGAAAGGAGAACAACTAAGCAAACCAGTTTTTCCTTCACATTAGTTAAAGGTCAATTATCAAAGCTCTTCTGCATTACAAATCCACGTCACAAGAAAGTGAATTAGGCTAGTAATAGTAATTGTATTAGATTCTTTGAAGTGATGATATTCCATAGCAACTTCACAACCAGACAAGTTGCAGTAGCATTGATCTCTCAGAAATCACTCTCTCTAGTTCAACAGGGATCTCTGCTCAGAGCAGAGGAGTACAAAGCACATCCAACTTTCTTATGCTGACATCTTTTCTTAGTGCTGGGCACTGAGGAAGCAATGGTCTTTAAAGATCAATGGCATTTGTGGAGGAAAAGTAGCTATTTATCACTTGATCACATTAACCTGAAGTTCATTTATTACCATACAAGTTGGGGGGAGATGTCCTCCATGTGAGAATACTATTCTTTGCAAATAGCCCCGAGGCTGGGCCGCTGCATTTTCATGAGCCAAGCTGAGAAAGAAAGAAAGCATCCTTAGAGGTTTACATTTTCCCTGAAGTCACACTCTGCCCACGTCCCCCACTGAGGCCTAATTGCCTAAATGAAAAACAAAACAAAAAACCCCTAGAACCCAATCCCGAAACTCCCAGATACCCAAAAGGCTGAAGCTGTGTACTGTGGTAAGATGGTGTGCCACTGAAATAACAAACTATCAAGCCAAACTACCTTTTAACTACACATACCTGCAAAAAAGTCACCTGCTGCTTTCATTGACCATCTTTTCAAACCCTTATGCCAAGCTTTATGTACTGTGCCACTCACAATGTTTGTATGTGGGGTGATACTTGTCCTTGCCCTCGCATGTGAATGTCAAGATGAGGAAAGCAGGGAGGAACTTTTTTATTGCTCGTATGTCTCTGCCAAGATATTGGATTGGTCCATGGTTTTCTGATTTTAATGAGACTGGAACTCAGCCCAGACTTAGTTATTGCAGTGAATTCAGATGATTTTCCTTTCCTGTCCATATTCTATTTTCTGTAACCCAAGAAAGTAGTTTAGCTCGCGTCCAGTCATGTGACAGAATAATTTTACTCATGTGAAAACTTTTCCAGTTAAAGATGGGTGTGGAGATGCCAAGTCTGATTTGTCATTCTCTCCATTTAGGTCCTTAAGCAAGGAGATTTGGATATTGTGACCCATGCCTGCGTTTCGTATGGATCCTAAGTTAAACTTTCATAGCTGAACACTACTGAATTTCAGCAGTTAGAAACTGCAACTCTTCTTTGGCAATACTCTCTTGAAGAATTATAGCAACTCTTCAGCTACTGCTAAGAGTAATGGATAGTATATAGTCTTAGCATAAACCAAAATGGTTTCCATAAGTTTTAGGATCTATAAAGAACAAGCAGTGCAGAATGCTTTTTTCCCCTTTAAGTGTCGATGCAAACTTCCACTCTTACATCTCAGGCTCCTGCTGTTTTCCATTTAGGTTGCATCCCATGAGCAGTATTTGAGCACACAGCAAAAACAAATAATGACCTGACAGCGAAGAGAAATACCAGGGCATAAACCAAGAGCCTTGGATTAGCCTGTGCAATGTTGAACCTTAGTGAGTTAATCCAGTGGAGGAGAGTGAAGAGGGAAAGCCATTTTTTTCTAATTAAAAAGAAGTGTATTGCAAACACTGAAAGCATAAGGCTGGATCAAGACACAACAAAATAATTCTTGAATAATGTTTTTGTTTTATTACACTGGCAGGATTCTGAAAAATTTTAGTCACTGTTTTTCTCTGGTTTTATCAAGGTATTCTTATCTGTACCTGAGTTTGTAGTGAGCAGTTTTTATATAATCCTGGGCTCCTGTTTAAGCCCTTCTCCCTGACTGATGACCAACTATTTCTCACCTTGAAACATGAAAAACAGGGATTGAAAATTCTAGCTGGGGAGGAGGGGGTTAATGGCTTGGTTTTTCTTTGGGAAGCATGTCTTTATTTGGGAATTTTTGTAGGATTTTTGTTGTTTCCTAGGGTTTGGTGTTTTTTGAGCATTTTCTGTGTATGTTTTCTTCCAAGAGGTGGTTTTCAGACACCTTCAGCGAACTAAGGTGCAAAGTTCTTCCAGAAAATACCAGTCATAAGTGCACATGCCTGGCAGAGCTGCCACAATGCTTGGTTTAAGGACTGCCCTTGATTTCAGTAACCTTCATATCAATTCCTGAAGGCAGACCAACTACTCTGTGAAACCACACACTTGGAAATCTTGCTTCTGCCTTCCTTTTTTTTTTTTTTTTTTTTTTTTTTTTTTTTTTTTTTTTTTTTTTTTTTTTTTTTCTTAAAACCATACAGGGTTTTCACTGTCTTTGGGGGGCAGGAGAGGGGGAGGCACAGCAAATCACATGGCAGTGATGCTTGTACCACTGTGAGTCCCATACTCGGCTAGTGATGCCTCAGAACTGCGGTGGTAAAATCCCAGTGTTCAGGTTAGTTTCAGCCCTATTTCAGTGGATCATGCCACTGCTTAAATTCATAGAAATTGTCTAATATTTAAAATGCTTAAATGCCTTCCCTTCTCTATCAATGGGGAAGTTACAGCAATTAGTTATCCTTGTTTTGTAGCATGGAAATCAAAGGACAAAAATGAAGATGTCCCATATTTCTGACTTGGATCACTTCTAAGCAATCTGCTGATGAGAGTTGAGGGCAGTCACACTCAGGATTACAGCTGCTACCTACCTGCCAACAGTTCATACAAAACTACATTAGCTAGAAGCTGTGGGGTTTGTATTGTAGTTTGTTTGTTTGTTTATTTATTTATTTTTAGCCAGCCATTCTTTTTTAAAAGCATATAAAAGTACTTAAGCTTTGGACTTGGAATGCAATCCCTGAATTCTTGGCTGAGCAGGAC
This sequence comes from Chamaea fasciata, assembly GCF_029207755.1. NCBI lineage: Eukaryota > Metazoa > Chordata > Aves > Passeriformes > Sylviidae > Chamaea > Chamaea fasciata. The sequence goes on along the minus strand of NW_027094092.1, from coordinate 14,053,019 downwards.
ATCCATATGCTTGTCCTGCTCATTCTGTTCAAATTACAAAGAAGACTCTATATATTCTTTGTTGGACAAGTAGCTGCCAGTAAGATTAAAGGAAGCATCAGTCTCATTCAACTGATTGCTATAAAATTCCTTTACATTTTAATTTATCCATGCCTTTTTCAAGTCTCATGTCTTTAGCAATACTTATTGGTGTTGCCTGGTCTGTTGTTATCCTATTTTCCACCAGCTAACTTATTTTACTTATGGTAGCCACACAAACTACAGCAATTTGCTGATTCTGTGTTGTATACTATAATGTATTGAGACATGAGAAATATAAATTATTGCCTACTTTATTAAGTTCTCTAGTTAGATATTTTAATTTTTTTTTTGTTTGTTTGGTTTTGGGTTTTTAGGATTTTTTGTTTGTTTGTTTGTTTGCTTGTTTATTTGTTTTTCGTGTTTTTTAAAGTTTTTTTTCTTTTTTCCTTCTTTTTTTTTCTGTTGAGTTCTAAGCACTCAGGTTCTGGCCATCTCTTCTGCCTAACTTCTTAGGACAATCAATTGAACCATTTAGTCTGGAAGGATGTTTTAGGCAATTAAGTTAAGCATGTGTTTAAAGGCGTTTTTGGTTTAAGATGAAAATGGTCAGCAGCTGTTGGAAACAAGTCCTTAAGCCTTTATTAGAATGCATAATTAATCTTTTGACTTGATGAGAAGGGAAATATTAATTGGGTAATTTTCTGCCAGGTCCTAAGTGGCTTCATTTTGTCTAAATCAAAGTAATTAAAAGAGACTAAAAATGTAAAGTTTATGCAGTAGAGAACTGCATCTAGGCAATTCTGGTCTGCCAAGTGAATGGATTGTTCAGGCAGGAAGAGGGATCTCCTTAAAAGCCAAGAAAACGTTACTGATAAGATATTCCTCCTAATCTTTTTGAAATTGACTGGGATTTTTCTTACCTTCTGAATGGCAGGGTTTTCAAATTTCCTACCAGATGCTGTTGTTGATTTTTGTAGTCCTGATTGGGTTCAAAGTAGGTCTTGGTACTGATGCTAAATCAGGCTGGAAGGACTCTGTGATTTGAACTTGAGGGAAATTAAAATCCTGCCAGCTGTGTTTTGTGTGTTCAGGCTCTGCATAAATAAGCATAAATCTCTTGGATTCCTTGATAAAAGTAAGTGTGCTTCCTTGCAGCTTTAAATGTGGAACCTGGAAGCAAAATTATATTTTAAGCTAAATGTCAAGCTTTAAAAGTTAAATGATTTGGACTTGAGGTTCTCCTCCTTTTCTTTATTTTTGTCATTAAAGTGATGTAGTAAAAAATACCTCGTTAGGACAAAATGATTGTGTGGGCCAATCCAGTTAATGCACAGTAATTTAACATTAGAATTAATGTAACGCTGTGGATTTCAAGTGGTTTAATGGACCTGCAGACCCTACTGCTCACCTCATCCTTCCTCTGGGGCTATCTAGAAAATCTTGGGCTATTCTTAAGGCAGATCCTCTTCCTTTGTAACAGCCTTGTCTCCAAGTCCTTACTGCTAAGCAAAAAGGATTACTTTGGTTGTGCTTGGGAAGTAATTGACTAAAGATATGAAGTAATGATAGTGTATTAAAACATGTATCATGTTTAAATAGCACTTGTATGACTCCAAAGGGAACAAATGGAGATGTGGAGTCATTCAAAGCCGATCTAGGGTTTATGATATTCTGTACACTATTTAAAAAGGTTTACATCTAATAGTTTGGCAAGGTAGGAGCATTTTGCAAATAACACTTTGTGGAGTGAGGATCGGCTTTCTCCCAAAACCCTTGGAGGGAAGCGAAGCTTACATTTTATAGAGCTGGTTAGAAGCAATAAATGTGCAACAATGTTATTGCATTTCAGTGATCTTTACAGTGTTGTAATATATTGAAATCTTCTCCTAAGAACACCAATATTTCTGTGCTTAAGAATGAGCAGATAAATGGTGTTGGCCATGTTTCCATGCTAGAGATGAGAACAAAGTGTGCATTCTGTATGAAGTATTTACTAGGGTACACCCAGAGTGTCAGACCTATCACTAGCCTTGAATTTTCACATTCCTATAGAGGAATTCCTATTCCTCCTATAGAGGAGCCACATCATCATTCAGTCCTTACCCTAATTTAGAAATTAGCCCTAAGAAGAGGTGATTTGAAATCCTGACCCAGCCCCCAGTCATCGAGTGCTGTCACTGCAGTGAAACCTGCCTTTCACTGCAGGCCTTCTGAAAGGGGAAAAATAGTCAATAAAATGAACACAGTGGGAAAAATCCTGCCTTAACTGTCAAATGAGAAAGGGATACAGTGAACTCTAGGATCCTGAATACCTTCCTTTAAAGTCGAGTGCAGAATAGTATGCCACTTCAGGGAATGTTTCCTTTAATTGGATTTTAGGGCTCTTAGGAATGCAAGCTGGTATCTGGCTAAAAATGGACCAGCTTTTCAAGACTGTTGAATAACTTCCCTTTTTACTGGGATCTAAAAACCTTTTTAAATGCTATCACTCTCTCTTTAATGGGGTGAAGAGATCCATCCCAGACCTTTGCCCTTTAACTGATGTGATGGTGCCCAAGAAGAGCCATAACTTTCAGAAGCTCTAGAAAATGTTAGTTGTAAGACGTACAGGAAAGGGGTGGGATTCCTGTGAGGATGGGCACAGCTGGGCAGACACAGAAGGGGGGTGCAGGTGCCCCTTGCTAGGTGATGTGCCCACCTGCCAGAGGTTAAATTAAAAAATTTTGTTTAACCGTCTGTGAGGGACAGACAGCATACATCAGTCTCAGCTCTTGGGAGGGAGGAGGCTGATGCCAAGAGTCTGCAATGCCATGCTCGGCACCTGGGCCAGCTGTGCCAGCAAGTACCAGGCCCAATGTCTTGTCCTATGGGGCTAGAAGTGGGAAAACTGAGAACTGCAGAAAAGAAGGCTGTTTTCAAAGAGCTGAGGATTAAGCCTTACTTGGATCACCAACATATAATTAAAGCAGTTTTCAAGATGAAAAGGAGAGAGATGTTGTCTCCTGTTTCAGAGCCTTAGTCCAGTTAAGCAAGAATTACATGTTTAATTCTGAAGAGCGAATAACTTTGATGCCCAGTTCAAATGGGTTTAAGTTATTTGAGCCCTTAGCTAGATTGGGGTCATATTTTCTTGTTCCCCTCTCTCTAATTAGTGCAACTGCCTAGCAAAGATATTTCCCAGGACTTAGTGGTAAGTCGCCACTTTATAGTTTTCTTTTAACATTTCTGAACTGATTTCATTTCGAAGATCACTACCAATTAGCACTAATCTTCCTATGGACATTGGTGGACTTCCAGTGCTTTGTGAAGTTTATGGACTGCATTGAACTGAAGTTAGTTTTAGAAATGCAAAATAAGGGACACAGGGTTGAGGTTGGGTTTTTTGTAGCATCACAGTTATGTGCCTTTAATAATGATTCTCTGGTACTGAAGACATTTCACGGGGTCAGAGTACTTCTGTTATTTCATTAGAATGAAATAGAGTACAGATAAGTCATTAAGTGGCCTGTAAATCCCTACTCTTACATGAAGACTTTTTTCCATCGTGATTTATACTAAGCTTAGAATAATCTCGTTGGAATTTTACATACAGTAAACAAGACCAAATTTCACGTTGCACTAGAGCTTTCGGATAGAACTAAGTAGAATTATGGAAGAGCTAAGTCTGACTAGCTCTTATGGGTTCTCTGGCAGTAAGATATAAGAGGGGAAGGATAAGGGAGATCAGTGGTTTGGTTTTCATTTCTTGGGAGTCACTGTAAGGCAGTGAGGCAATAATCTAAAATTAATGCAGTGACCATGTGTCAGAACACACTCGGATCCATTAACTCCTAATTCCAGTTGCTACCAAAGGGCTAGGATGGTAGTGTTTCCTCAAAACACTGTGAAATGCATTTTCAGTTGTGGCTCATACCCAGCTGGTCCAGCCATCACCATTAGTACTCACTCCTCCATAATTGTCTGCCTGTCTTTGCAGCTGCTCTAAGAATTCAGAGGATTTCTGCAATACTGGAGAGGTTTTCATTCCCAAAACATCATTTCCTGTTAGATTCAAAGGAAGGGAAGTCACCCTCCTAATTAATTTCTTCTCCTTTTGTATAAAAAAATTATCCCTAAAGTATTTTCAGGATCTTGTCCCTTCACAAAGCAAGTTCTGGAAAAAAATTGTTCTATGATCTCTGTGGCAAAATGGTCAGTTACCCCAATTTAAATGCTCTCTGCAACATGTGCAGAGGCACTACGAAATGTTTTGTTGCTGCTGTGTTTCAGTTGATGATCCTGGTAAGAACTGATCTGAGCTCTGCATCCTTTTTATCCTTGTGGGTAGAAAATACAGCATCATGTTATTTCCGTCCTGTCCCAACAATATTGTTGTTCTGGGGAGACAGGCATGTTGAAGGGTCAAAGATGGTAAGAAAGCTGGATTTGGGGGATGCAGAAGGGAAGACTTTCTTTTGTTACAGCTAATAATAGCTGTACCTCCTTGCAGAGGCCACGTTGTGCCTGCTTCTGGAGTATTTCTTCTGGGTGTGCATTGCTGGGCCATGGTACTGGCTTTTGAACCTTTCTGTCCTATTGTCCCAGGTGGCTGGTAGACACATCCTTTGTGTTTATACCAATCTGTCCTTCTGGATGGCTGCCAGACCCGGGATCCACAGTCCCTCAGTGACCTGTAAGAGGAGGCTTGATGGCTTTTTGTTATACTTTAGTTTCTGATCTTTTAGAGATGTTTTAGGAAAGGAAAAGCTTAATTCCTCTGTGTGTGGTATTTCCCTCCTTCCCCGGCCAGGAGATATCAGGAGTGTGATTTCCATTTTGCAGGAATGTGCTTTTCACTTTGTGTCTTGGGGAATTATCAGCAGAGTTTGGAGTGTCTCCAGTTCTCTCTGATACAGCATTTGTGGAACACTGGCATGTCCATCCCCTTCGCTTGGCACGTGCTGAATGCTCAGTGCCTCCATCCCCATCAGGCAGTCCCCGAGCTGCCAGGGTCTCTTTACATCTGCAACAGCAGCTGTGATATCCCTCCTCTTCTTCCCGTCCCCACAGCAAGTTGTAGGGGCTGTCTGAAGTGAAGCTGATACAAACACGATCTTCCTGGAGAGTTTTGCCTCTGGAGGCATTAATGACTTTGAGGCCTGAGGGCCAGGCCTGAGGCAGGAGGACTTTGTGGCTATGTTCCAGGTTAGCATCCCTCTGAAAGCACTTCGCCTAGGAAGGGATGTCCTAAGAGGGGAAAGACTGCAACACTCTTCCTCTTATGTTATTCAAAGCAGATTTGTGTAAATGAGTTGCTTCTTGGAAGCAGCATGGTTGTGCTGTCTCTCTCGTTTTTGCTTTTTTTCTGAAGGACATAGAATAATTCTTAAACAAAACAACCTTGTTAAATCAGAATGAGATTAAACCAGCCTGGTTCGTTCCAACTACTTCATATCTGTTAGCTGTTTTTCCATTTCAGTTGTGTGCAGTGTGCTTTTGCTAGCATTATTTTTGTTCAGTGATAGGGTAAGCAGGAAACAAAATGAAATCTCACTACAAATATTTGGAAAGAAGGAAACCTGACTGGGTGAGAGAGGGAAATATTTGAGCTATGTGTTTTTAAGCCTTACTGTACTATCTGGCTGTGTTTTACCTCACATACCTCAACACAGGAGAGACCTGTTAGGATTCTCCTCAGCAGTAAATAAAAGGTTTCCTGCTTCCCTACAGGTTGCCTCATTTTCTCCCAGCAGTTCATAAAGCTGTGGCATGTAAAAAAAAAAAACAAATCCTCTTGATGTATTGACTTGATTTTTCCATTAAAAATTAATTGCTTCCTATTTGATGAATGGTGATAAATAATGACCTTTCAAATGTTTTGCGGTCTCAAGTATACTTAAAGCTCTTGGTTGAAGGGACTTTGCAGGTATCAGCAAGTCATGGCTTCACAGAGGGGACACAGGGAAGAAAGATCTGTGGTAAAGCACCACACAAATTAACAGGTGAGTTGTTAACTCTTACCCATAAGTGGGAATGACTTCAGTTAACAGGTGGTGTACACAAAAGCACCACTGTTGTCCTACTCAAGTTAGTCACACATTGAGATCTGGCATCTCTTTTATTTCTTTCCATCCTAGAAATCTTAATTCAGTGTACTTGAACAGAAACAAACCCAACCCCAAAAAATCATGCAAAAATTACATGCCTACTCAGGATGTTATTCTATGGGCAAATTAAGATGCTGACCAACCAATTTCATTCAGTTAATTGGAGGAGCACACATGAGGCACTTGAACACACAACTGAAAAAATTGCATGTAACATTTAGACAGGTCCTCCTGTGCCCACCCTGTTTAAAAGAACAAGCTTCTGGTTTCCTTTTACTGTCAACTGCAGTAAAAGGTCAGATTCAGTTATGTTTTTTTCTTCTATCTGGCAGGTTGTCTCATGTCTTACTCCAACCTGTCCAGCAAAGTTTATGTCCATGCCTGTTCTTAAGTCTCAGCTGTTCCACACCATTCATTGCTATCAGCTTCTGCAGCTCCTGTCACTTGTATCTTCCTCTGTGTACTTACTCTTCTGACTTTTGATTTAAGATCAAATTTGAACTAATATTTTAATTGAATTTGTCTCCTTGTGTTCCTTCTCATTCTCCTTGGTTTTAAATATTATTTTTCAAACACTGCAGACCATTAAAGAAAACACTCAGTGCATGCAAAATTTGTTTTTATTAAAATTTCATTAATTGGGCAATATGCTCAAAAGGAAAAAAACTCTTTGTTAACAGTTCTTCTCAGTTCTGTTCCCCCTGTCTGGCTCTTTTTCTGGTGTCTCTGAGAGCTCTGCATGCAGATGAAGCAGAGAATGCGAATGGGGAGTGCAGAGTATCCCTAAGGACTCTTTAAGCATCATAGTGGCGATGTATTTCTTTTCCCCTCTCTTAATTTCTTGTGCCTCTGGATGACATTCAAAAAGGTCAAACCTTTTCTGTCTGAAAGCAAAGCAACATCTTTTATATAGAAAAAACTGCATGGTAGATCCCTGTGTGATTTGCAGTGAGACTGCTGGGTTGTGTGTGAGGGTGGAGGGTAGACAGGAAAATCTGCATGTAGCACATCAAATTATTATTTAAACAGTTCTGGCAGAATCTGTCAAGAAAAGTAAGATAAACCAGGGTGAAGGCAAAAAAAATTGTGTAAGGTAGTTTATACAAAGCAGTTGCCATTATAAATAATAAAGCAAAAAGGCATTCTTTGGAAACTTTCCAATTCATTTTTACCAGTTCTCCCTTAAATAACTGACAGTTTTTGTAGTACTTTGTGTTCTCACTCATTCCTTTTCCTTTGCTATGGGAATCTCCGCAAGTACTCTTGCCTTCTTGGTTTGGATCATAAATCTGCATCTTTGTTTCTTGCTCTTGTTTGTTTATTTGTGTTTTGCATGCCACATCCTAGGACCTAATCACTAAGGCCGTGTTCTTTATATAGATCTCTTGGCATCCAGGGTTTGTTTCTAGCGAGAACCCTCCCAGATAAACAGAAACATGAAACCTTGGCCATTAATGCGCTGCTCTACTGAATCCTTTGTTCTCAGAAAGAAATCCCAAAAAACTGTGAAGAACATCTATGCTTTAAGGAAAAGTTAGACTGCTATGGGATTCTGACAAGACCATCATTAAATACTGGCACCAAATTATCTTTCAGTTTACAAGCAAGCAAATTATTACTACAGGTTTTTTAATCTGGGGAAAATTGATAAAACAATTAATTCTTCCTGTCAGGAGTAGTTACAGAAGCACTGTCTGATGGCCCAAATTCACTTGGCCAGAGACAATGCTGCCAATTGCTGTATTTAGGATCAGTGCAGCATAACAGTCCTGCTGTCGCAGACATCTGTCAATACCAGATGAATTGTTTGGTGAAGTACGGAGGACAGAATACAGGTGAGGTTCTCTTCCCACTGCAGTCAATAATGAAATGCTTGCTGATGTCCAAGGGCTGTGTAATTAATATACGGGAAAATCTTTAAACTCACGGCATCTTGAAATATTAATTATCTTGAAATGTCTGATTGTTTTGCACATACATTGTTCCTCCTTTTGCTTGCCTTGGGCTAGTGGTCTTATTATTTGAGTCTTAGAAATAGAATAGATATTATCACTGTTTTAATTCTAGGTTAAATATTAGCCAATCATAACTTAAAAATATTTCTCTCCTAAAGCAAATGGTAGGTGATCGTTTATGTACTCAAGCCATGAGATATATTTCCCTTATAACTGGATAAAAACAGGTAGTTATGTTTCTCTTGGTATAGTGAAATGCTGGCTAAATAACTGGAAAACTTGTAGTTAACCTGCAAATTACATTGATTTCTTTTTTTAAAAGCTGTTAATTTCAGTGGAATCAGAGAGGGCCATTTTCAAAAGAAGGGATATTCCTATCTCTGTTTAGAAAGTATCAACTTAAGTTGTTGTGCAATTTAAAAAATTGACTAGAGGATACTTTCTCAAAAGGACAAATCTGTAATGGGATTTGTTAACTTAGATACCAATTCCTCTGAAATAATTACTACTTAAATTTGGGAATGAGAAAGTATCCCTCAATATCCATCAGGTGCCTTAAGCATTGCCTTTCAACACCTGCCGGATAATAACATTTCATGGAAATAGGCGCCTGAATTGAGCATGGAATTCTTCCTTCAGAATCAGGCCTCTGGATCTGCTGACTGTCCTTTTCCAAGGACATGGATTGGATCCTGGCTCCCTTCAAACACAGGGTTTTCCAGAAACCCGGAGTAGGAATAGGCACAAACTGAAAGTGGATTGGGCCCAGATTTGACCGTCTGAACTACTGAGAGAGGAAGGAGAGGCTACAGCAAGGAGAAACGAAAGCTGCTGACATGTGGCAGATGTGTCATTTGGATTGACTAAAACAAAATGAATCCATGGGGGACATCTTTAGTGTGGCCCTTAGGATTTTGGTTTTTTCCTCCTTGCCTACATGGCTGCGCCGGGCAGCCTTCGGAGCCTCTGGCTTGAGAGCAGCTGTGGGTGACCTGAGGTTGTCCCTGTCGGAGCAGCTGTCGAGCTGGGAGGGGAGGCTGCTCCTGCCTTTCCAGGGCCATCCCCCTCACTGTGAAGCCATGCTGACTCAAAGTGCTTGCAGCTCTGTAGCTGTCCTGGTGTGACAGCTTGATATGATGTTGGAGAGCGACGACAAACAGCCAGGAGGTGACGGGAATAGCTCTTGCCTGTTGTGAAAGGAAATGCTAAAAGCCAAAGAGCAGCTCTGCCCAGGAGAACTCCCCTGTGAAAAGCAACTCAAGGTCCATCTCCACTCAGAAACTGAAATAATGTAATATTAAAGAATGTGCTGTAACAGCTGGAAATGCAGCTGTAGCACTGCTGAGTCTGAGTGCTCCAGGATGAGCTGGACATTCCATTACCCTGGCTCCTGGGTGCCACAGCCAAGTGAAGCCACTTTTGCCACGGTCAGACCTAACACTACAACCACTGGGGTTTTCCAGGGTTATATGGATCTGGGGCTGTTTATTTTCAACCATGTAACCGGCACATCAAGCCATTTCCAGAAATAACTCCATCTTGCTTCTGCCAGTAGAAATCTATCGTTGACTGCAGTGGGATTTGGGCTGCCAAGTGATTGGTGTATGTCAACGTATTTCTATGGAAATACCAATTTCTATGGAATATTTGGTATTGCTTTTACCCTTCAGGTAAGAAAATAATTTAGTTGAGAATGCTGTGGTTATGGTAGCCTGAAACTTCTGTGTAAAGGGGCATTCTTCAGAGCTGTGCTGAGAGAAATGAATGACTGTGCCCCATTTTTCTTTTTTTTAAGGAGCTAGTTCTGTATCTTAGTCAACACAAACACATTTCATAAAGCATATGTGGATGGCGAGAAGCTGGTAGAAAACTAGTTCAGGAGTTTCCATTCTTGCAACTTGTCTTCCATTCTTCTGTTCCTTTCATGACTAAACAAATTTGTCTGGATGCCTTAGTTTCTACTCAATGAAACTTCAGTACTCTGTGGGAATTCAGTAAACCAGAAACACAACTTGGTGCTTGAGAAGTTGCTTCCATTTTGAGAATGTGTTTCTAGAGAAGTAGGGTGTGAGTAGATGTGGGTAGTGAAAGAAATGGCACCAATCATTGCAGTCTTGATTTCTGAAGGCATTTCCTGAGTTATTTTAAAGGTTTTACGTATGGTTACTGAAACCTTAACTCTGAAGTGTTTTTCTAAAATGAAAACTATTAAGCCTGGACTTCTTTGTTGTTTCATTGCAATCACTTGAAATGCTTTACTCCCTGAGATTCACACACAACAATTTCTTCCATGAAAACAGGATGGAAAAAAGCTTTACCTGCTCTTATCTTTCACATAATTTCATCTTCTCTTTGCTAGTATATATGTGTATATATTTTATACTCTGTACTTTTATCTTTTCTGTTTTGTCATTTTTATTGAGAGAGTTCACATCTGATTTTCTAAAGAATTAATTTTTCTATGTGGAAAAAAATTAAGATGGGTTTTATCCTAAATTAGAAGTTGTATTTCTGTATTGGCAAAGTGAGGCATGTAAAGTATGTCACATAGGACATTTGCTCAACGGCTTCCAAATTAAAATAATAAATACTGTAGGCATTAACAATTACCTTGTAGAGATGGATCATAAACCGAGTCAGAAGAGGTATATATGTAAACTAGATTTGAAGGTAGCTATTGTTTACATGGCAGCAATTTACACTGACTTCTTTCTCTGTGCAATCAGTCGTTACCACAGAAACTGCAACAACACAACAGCACCGAGAGACAAAGCTCCTTCATTAAGAAAGGCAATCACTAGCCATAAAATTCTCTTCATCCTATCCCTGCTGTTCAAAGGGTGTAAAATGCTGGTATGTCAGTCATTTCAAACAATGTAAATTCAGCCTTTTGCAGGAAAATGCTGTTGGTTATAGCCATTGGAACACCTTGGACAGTGCAGGTTTTACTCCTGCACAAAGCTCCTCTTTGTGCTGCTGTTGGGTTAGAAACAGACCCACGATGTAGACCTTGAATGAAGCATGGAAGAATTTGGACAGAATTAGCCACAACTTCTAGTATTCTTTAATGAATTGTGGGGAAGGTGTTTTGATTTTTTTCCACAGGAGCCAGATTAAAATGCATTCAGATGCTCTTGTTTGAACAGTGAGCTTGAGACTGTCTGGACTTGGTTTCCATGAGAGTGCTGATGGAAGTGAGAAAACTCTATTTTTCCCATATCTCTTTCCCTAAGGCAGAACAATAGGTTGGCTACAGACTGAAAAATCCACTGGATTTGAGGGAATTTGTGGCTGCAGAAGTGGTAGTCAGGTTGTGTCTCCATGGCAATACAAAGGTGGACAGGGACTCTTCTGCCATTGCTTTTCCCTAGAACCAGCTGTACTTAAGGGCTGGAGAAAAGTAGGTAACCTGATGTGCTTAAGGCCCTTAAGAAAGGAATGAAGCAGGCATTTCTTCTCCATAAACTCAGTACAGCCCCTTTTTCCTTTACATGAGCCTTCTTTTAGGCTTTCACTGCAGACTCATCAAGACTGGACCTCTTAGGGATTCCCTGTGGGATCCAGTCTGCTCTCTGGGCTCTCCAAGCAGGAGTTCTGTGAAGAAATAGAGAGGCAAAGGCTTTTCCACGCTTCAATAATGTGTCTTAATATGCAGAAATCACTCTCTATCTGCAGGAGCATCCGTGCTCCTGGTGCTTGCTGGACCTCTCATCTATTTGTAGCAAATGCTGCACACCAAATTTGCCTCCAAGGGTCAGATTCCCACTGCAGGATGTGGAGGACAGAGTCATGACTCCAAGCATGGGCAGTGTTTGTGCTTGTCAGACAGCACCATCTCTGCTGCTGGGGCACTTGAGGTCACAGTTGAACTACAGGTAGCTTCAAGGAGCCAGCATTCCTTCTGGTTACTGTAAGGCAGTGGAAAAAATTCAGACTGCCAGGAGGGAGAAATGATGAAGCTCACTGTAATCTCACTGTTGAGTATCCTGTGAGATGCTGACACTGCTTTAATGGGCTTGAGGTAGTTCACATTCTTTTTAGGAAAATGATTTAGTAGATGGTAAAAGCCACACTCTGGCATGATAAACTTGCATGGATACCAACAAATTTAGGCAGAACTCCTGAGCTGCTCTAGACCTCTGTCTGGTGGTGCCATATAGCTTTAAATGAAGATATTGCCATCAATCAGCTTGTCACCTACCTCACTACCCACTTGTATTAAATGATTTCAGTATCAGCTAAGATGGAGCACACCACTGAGTGTCAGATTATAAGTGTCTAGAGAGATTAGATACTGGAATTAGATGGATAACATCCAGGCTGCTGTGCTGGATCTCCCAGTGTTGCTGTTGCCGATGTGTCCTGCTCCAGTCAGACAAATCTTTACTGTGCTGTGCTTCCTCACTCGTTTCCCTGAACAGAGGATGTGCGAACGAGGCTTGTGTAAAGTCAGTCCCCTGAGAAAGTCCCAGTGTCTGGGGGCACTACATGAGCAATGTGGCAAATAATTCTCCTGTACTAACAGTCTGGTGTGTTGCAGCATGTGCCTCAATTAACCAGATGCCTTAGCAAGCTCTTAGCTAACCCTGTCTTGTTCAGTTGCTTAAATCAGTAGTTTCCCAATCTGTTTTGCCTGGGGCTGGACTTTGACCAAAGATTATTTTAAAAAGTAATAATTACTTTATTGGTTTAAAAAAAAAAAAAAAGGTCAGCTAAGAGATCTGAAAATTGGCGAGGCCCAAAATGACAGCCATCCTTGGGGAAACTATCCATTTCCCTGAGAAAACTGATTTTAATGTGTTGGAGTAGCATGGGATTTAAAATTGGATGCATGGGTGTTAACATAATGCCTCAGTTTCTGTCGTCTTATGGTAGGAAAATATTCTGCTGAGAAAAAGCTAAGGATATTGCGAGACAGCATTTAAATTCCTGTTTCCACTGGTGTTATCCTTTTCTCATGGAGGGGCACAACCTTAAGAATATGAAAAGGGACAGCTGGGTTGATTGGTGGACTCTGATATAGGAGGTCAAAGGCCTTGTCGCAGATGTCTCTGGATTATGTTAGAAACTGTTTTATGAATGCTTTGGAAATATTCACAGATCTGTAGGGATTATTTAATTATTCATAAGTCACACCTGTAGAAACAAGTAGAATGCTTTTGGCTCATATTTTGAGGGATCAAGAAGAGTACTGGAACTCATTAAACAATCACAGTGACTTTTCTAAATTAAAAAACCTAATGACTTAGGGCCCAGAGATTAATACTGGGAGACGATCTCCTCCATTTTCTGCAGAAAGTCTTTTTCCCTCTACTCTCCAACTAAACTCCACATTTGTAGAAAAGAAGGAAATAGTTCTCAGAGTTTAAATATGTATGTGGATGTATATACCTATATAAATTAAGGTTATTTTGCTCATACTAATTATCATTGAAAACTTAAGTGAGCTATCGTAGCATGGCTTTGTTCTGTAATGGGGTCCTCTGAGTGTTCCTCCATGAAAATTATAAATGACACTCAGGACAAGAAAGTAATAAAGGCAGTAGTATGCTTTCAAAATAATTTTTGGGATTTTTGTGGGAATTCTTCATGGTAGAATTGTTTTTTTTAGAAATCTCTATATCTATTCCTGAGCTGTACCATTTGGCAGTCTTGAAAAAGAATTTAGTTTTATGCCAATGGTGCCCTTAATTCATGTGTTATCTTAAAATCATTCCCTACAATTTGTGTTACAAAAGACCGGGAAAACAGAATTCTTTTTTCTTTATATTCACTTTTTTTTTTTTTTTTTTTTTAGAAAGAAAATACAGTTTCAAAATAAAAACTACAACCCTGACAAGACCACAGATAATTCCAGCTCAGCTATACCAGCAAGTACTAGGGTCAACTATCAAACAAAATACAAAACTCCTCAAGAACTCCAAGAGAAGAGCTGAGCGTGCTTTATATGAGAGATGCTTCAGGAGTTTAAGGTAGTCAGAAAGTTCAGGCTCCCTGCCCAGACTTCTATTCAGTAAGAAGCCTGAACTTCAATGCTCCCAATATGATGGTTAAGCTCAACTAATTAACTGAAGTATTGCTGCTAGCAAACAGGGGAATGTGAAGGGATCCTGAATGTTTGGGACTTAAAATTGGAACATTGGGCAATCCCATGCACAGGCTGCTGAAGGAAGGTGGAGGAGTTCTAGAAAATTTTAGTATTCTCTGTTATCGGGTATGAGATGTCTGACTATGACGGAAGTTCTGCCCAGTGCCTCTGTGGTGCCAAACAGAAATAAGAATTTCAGTCTACTTGCAATAGTTTTAAACTGAGCGCCTTGCAAGCCAGTATGGTCAAGCCACCAAGGGGAGCATCTGCAGGGGATGGTGAGGAGAAAGGTGGGAAGGGCAGGTGCTATGTTGCTGTCGAGGAGAGAAGTGTTTCTACACTCCCCTTCCCTCTTGTGGGATTCCTCTCTCATTTGTGCCCTCGGGCAGGAACAGCTCTGTTGACTAACATGGCACAGCTTTTATTTTCATTGCAAATCTCTTCCCTGTCTCCCCTCAGGAGGTGGCTCTGGCTCACCTCGCCTGGTGTCTTTCTCTTGGAGGATGCACAGGCCAACAGCTCTTGGCCTTCTCCCTGTGTGTGGTCAGGAGGGGACAGGGACAACTCCATGTCCCTTCCTGCACCTCAGTGGCACTTGGTGAGTCTAAGATGTTTGCACATTTGCTAGAGAACAAAGATGGGTACGCATGGAAAAAGACCAAGATGATGTAACAGATGCCCATCTGCCCAGAAAATACTGAGCCTTTGCTACCCTTCTCAGGGAGAATCACAGGTTTCAGAGCAGGATCCATCGGTACTAAATACAGCAGAGATACTCCTGGATTTAGTATTATTGCTTTTGACCTGTTGAGATCTGCTGGCAATGGTGAGTCTGGTGAAAAAAAAAACAATTTAAGCAGGGGGAGCCAGGACTTCTTTCTCATTTTTGTTAATTACTTATTTGATTAATTCAAGAAATAAGTGGGACCTTTTTGTGCCACAGATCACACATCTTATGAGAAAATTGAAAGAATACTTGCATATCTCACTAAGGATACTGAAAGGATTAAGTAATTTTTGTAGAGTATTTTGAATTTTTGAAAATTGTTATGGACAAGGACAATGTTATTCTCTTTGCATAAATCTGAAATGTTGAAGTACAGCAGGGATACCTATGATAATCTAAAACTCATCTCATACACTTATAAATTCTCCTCATTTTTGGCTGTTCTTATAGGTCCTATTTCTGAAGATGCTCACTGTCAGCAGTTTGTGGGCAAATCACTGGAATTTAGGGATGCTCAGCCCCAATACTGTCTATTTTTCTTCATCACAAATCACAGTGCTTTCTTTATGCTCAGTGTTGAAGACCAGGTTCTCAGCTGGAGTAAATGCAGGTGGCTGTGTTCAGCTGAACATCTTTATGCCTTATTTGTGCTAGATAAAGGTCATGCCTGGATCCTCACGTACAAATGTCTCAGTTTGCACTGTGAAAACTATTGCTTTTTGTTTTCCCTGTAGTAAAGATACTGCAGAAGAAACAGGTTTCAAAATCCTGCTGGTCATCTGTAAGGTGGATTAGAGTTCATCCTGTTCTGCTAAGACATGACAGTTGTAGTGCAGGGCCTGGCGAGGGAGTAAACTGGAAAAACCTCATAGTTGCCAACATCAGCAGAGAAGTGGATGCTACTGCAGGGTTTAGCTGGTATTATTTCAGAATAAAATCCTTTCTTTAGGGCTTTAACTCCTGCTGACTGTCTGAAATGCAGCTGCTGTGCTGCAGAACCTCCTGAAAAATTGTATCATACGGATAATTTCAGACTGTCAGCAGTACCAACAGTAGCAGGCAAGGAGACTACAAAGAACGGGTTAAATCACAGACTTCTTGCCTCTTCGGTATTCCTGGATAATAATCCACCTACAGTGACTCCACTCTGTGGGTAGAAAATGCCTACCTCTTTTTAAACATAATTTATGCACTCCTTTGCCTTTTGAAAAGGATAGACACCAGCCAGGTAGAAGACTGCTCTGCTGCATTAGGGCTCAGAATTAACCATCAAATGTGTGCCTGATGTGCGAGTCAATCTGCCAAGTCATAAATGTTACAAGCAGACATCTGACTACAGCGTGTATTTTTAAAGTGTGCTTTTTGGCTATGTAGCCTTAGCAAATACTGTTCCTTCCAACCTGTGCTGAAAGGGCAGGGATACATATGCTGTTAACCTGGCACGGTAAGAAATCTGCCATAAACTGATTTCCCCAGAGGGATTTCTCCCTGCAAGGGCTGTGTGCTACGAGGCAGTGTCTCCCGGATGATTCCAAGTGTCCTTGACTGGATCTGCAGTAAGCAGGAAGGTGCGTGATAGTTTCTTCTGTGATGCAGTGGTGGCATCTGAGGGGGCTGAGGGTGTGAAGGAAGCTCATTTCTCTCCCCCCAACCCCACCCCCATGACAAAAAAGTTCCTGGGCTTGGACCTGAAGGAGTTGGTTGGTGAGAAGTTTCTGCTTCTCAAGTAAAAGTCAGACCTAGAAAATTCTATGATGATTGCATAAGTACTGAAATTGCCATGCAGCTAAAGCCTGAAAAGCAAGCAATTGACTGGGGAACATATTTCTAATATAATTGCTTTTTGACCTTTTTTTTGGTCTCGCTTTGAGTTTTGATTAACTTCACGTTAATTATAATCAGTGAACACTGACGAAGAAAGGGATGGTTTTGTTGGTTTGGGATTTTGGTTTTGGTTGAAATTCCAGCAGTTTCCTGTTGTTATTCTGTTTGGAAAAGAAGTAATTCCTGGTCCTTTCAGGAACTACTCAGCAAAAAGAAATTAACCGAGAAGTCAAATTTGACACTTTTGATTCCTTGAATTAGGTAATGATATAAGCAATTTCTGGCTATTCTTGTGTGCTAGAAGGAATAAATCCATGGTAAATATGAGGTAGAACTAATTCTTCAAAAGCAGTACATATTTTTGAGGAACACAATGGCCCCCGAGCATTGCCCAAGGCATCCAGCCATTTTGTGTTCACCTATAGCAAGAATTATCAGATTATTACAGTGGAGTGTCTTGTGCTGCTCACATATCTGCAATACACCCTCTGGTCTGCATCCTAATCAAAGGGAATTTTCAGAGACATTGGCATCTGCAACGCCGATGGGCGACTGTTTTATCATCTGCCTTGCTCCCTGAGTCTCCAGGGCAATAACTGGGCTACTCCTTGTCCCAACGCACTGCCAGAAGAGGCCCCAGTGTCACTCTGCCATGTCTCTTCTCTGCCTCCTCCCTGATCTGTAACAGTACCTCTGCCACATCTGGCTGAATGTTTCCCAGGGAAGTGATTAGGTCATCTTCAATATCCGCCTGATGCTTTTGTGTCAGAGGTCTTGTAACAACGATGATTGTAGAGACAGAGCCAGCCCAGTTAAGGAAAAGGTGAGTGCTCCCACTCTGTGCCTTCCTTGGACTGTTCAGGGCGCCCCAGCATATGTCAGGCTTCAGCACATATAGAATCTGCTCTGGCACTTTATTCCATAGGTGTTGGTCTCTTGGAGGAGACCCACTTTGCTAGACACAGCTCTCAGCTCATTCTTAGTCTGCCTGCCCTGGGAAAGGGATGATTTTTCTGACAACAGCCAAGATAAAAATCAAAGGTTCATTCTTTTGCACTTCAGGGCTAATGTGTAACTAGCTCCTTCCATTCCGAACCTCTTGTCAGAATACACAGATTATGGAGACAAGGGGTTAATTCACTTGAACTGTTTTCTGACGTTATGGGATTGCCACAAACCAGGGCCAGTTAAAATATGTGCTCTGGTAAAGCATGTTAGTGTTTAACTTTATATGTTTTTGTTTCAAAATGCCTATAGGAGGAGATACGCGTTTAAATTTTGTCATTATGTAATTCAAAGTTATTTATTAGATCTGTCAGTAGTCTGTTAGACACAATCTGCTGGGTACATCTTGCATTAATTTTTCATCTGAAACAGTAGAAATAATTTTGTGGATTTTAAACTGTTGTTTTGCAGATGTAGTGTTAAATGTTACTACATTTTGCCTCCCTCATCCACGAAAGCTTTGTTTTCTCATCTTCTGTCAATCTTATTCAGGAATGCTGAATAATCAGAATGAAGCAAAGAAAAAAAACTGCCTTCTGATCTCTCTGATTTATTTTGAGAAAACTTTGGTTCCTTCTGTGTCAAAGTGTCCTCACTTCACCTGCTTAGAGAAAACATGATAGTGGAAATTCATCTAGCGTCTCCAATTTATCTCCAAATTACTGTGCAACTGTTAGTCTCCACAATACCCAGAAGAGGTAGATAAATAATGTTCTATTATCCTGATTATAGATGTAAATCATTACCAAGAAGTTGTGGCTTGCCAGAAGTCTCATTTGAAGTCGTATCAAGAGCTGGTGCATTTCTGGACTACCCAAGTAAGATTGTAACATTTTTGTTTGCTACCTTATCTCCTTGTTGCTTCAGCTCCATCACTGTATCTGTAACTGAATGTTACATGTATTTTCATATTGGAGTCCTCAGTGAACAGAATACATTAAGAAGCCACAGCTTTTCATTAGACAGCAAATATTCTCAATTAAAGATTGCTCATTTATTCTAGACCTATTTTTTTTTTAATTAATGTGATCAAACAAGGGCAAAGGGGTGCATGAGAATCATCCCCAGAATAATTCCTGTATGAGAACCCCTGCTGGAACCAGCATAGCATCTTTTAGTCTGACAAAGCAAGTGCCTGTGGCGCGCTCTCACTTCCACAACTGCCCTATATTTTTAAGCCAGCTTTTTTCTCCTCAAATCCCATTTAGTCTTGGACCACAGCTGAAAAAAGTCTGCGTGTGTGGTGAAGGACATAATTCTTATGCAGGACTTCTGAGTGGAGAAGATAGTTTGGCTAGGTTGGAATGCTGAAATATCCATTCTAGAGCTCTTAAGTAAATGAAGTTGGCCTCTTTCTCTCTCTTTTTTTGTCCTGCCCAGCTCTTGTGCCAGCCATCAAGGTGTCCGACCTTCACAGAAGAAAATGAGTGCATCAGAACATGCTGTCCAAACTCCTCACGTGTCCTCACAGCAAAGGCTTCTCCAGAATTAGCACTGGTCACAATACATGAAGCTTTTCAAGTGGAGCCTAACCCTTTTTTATTCTTTGGCAAATTTGCAACAGCAAAATCCACTCTTTTGACCACAAAATGTCTTACTGCAAACCCCCTTCCTCTTGGGCTCTCGTGAGGGCTGTTTTCTTGCTTGCAGCACGTGCAGAAGGTACTGCGTATTGCTAACTCACTTGAATTATTCTGACTACGTTGCTCTCACCTTGCTGAAAAAGGAATTGCTGTAAGAGGCCACAGTCTGAGATTTCAAACTCTTGACTGTCTTTCTCTACTAGCAAGCTGCTGATTTGTCATCCTGTGCTCCCTTTCCAGGGTCCTAACTCTATTTGTCCCTCAATGTCCAGTGAACATCGAGGGGTGAGACTTCCCACTACCTACAGTGATTTGTTTTTCTAGCTCTGAAGACTTCTTCCATCTCCTATTTCTAGGAGATATATCCTCCTCCAGGCATTTTCCTTCTCACTGCTTACATTGCAACCACTATTTTCTGCAGTTCCACTTCAGGAGTGTCCTTCTCAGGTCTGATGGTGACTGCAGTTCCTCCACTGCATAGCATCCCATGCTCTGTGAGCAGGAGAGCAGCTATTCAGCAGTGATTAAAATGCTGTTTAAAACTCAGAATTCGTGCCACAGACTCTGGGTGAAAGAGGAGCTATCAGCAGGACAAGAACATGTTGATGCTTCTAAAAGGGAGAGTATTTTCATGTCCAGAAAAGGCTAAAAACCCACAGTGCCAGGCTGAGAATCATTTGAAGATTTTTCTTCCCCTGACCTACATGGAGAGCTGTTTATATTCCCAACTAATTTAAAACTAACCAAAACCCCCCGACTTCAATCAAGATAAAGGACTGCAAGTAGACAGATGTATATTTGTAAGCAACTCAATGGAAATTATAAAATCAATTTGGAAAAAAAGGAGATCCTTTTCTCCTTGAAAACATTCAACAAGGTTTATCATATTTTTCCTTCAGATTTCAAACAAGCAAAGTTTTTTTCTTATCTACAGTTTTTAGTAAAATATTGTGCAGAAACTTATTTCCTTTTTATCTCCTGGTATTCCCTCATAAATTTTGCTGCTTTGTTCTTTTTTTATGACTACCGTTTTCATTTTCACTTCTTTATTAAGTCAGTGCGAGGGGAGAAAAAGAAATTAATATGGGGGAGAGAAGAGAAATTTGGGGATTTTTCTTGTGGAGAAAAGGGTAAAGCTTTGAATAAAAGTTATCTGAGAGGAGGGGGAGAAATTGGAGGAAAAAATATTTTGTTGCCAAAATATGTCTACATTTATTTCTGCAGCCCTAGATCTGAAAGTGGGGTACATAACAATATTCTTTCTTAGCCAAAATGTGAGAAGGCTTCCTAAACATCATCTGCAAAATTTCCAAAAATGTAAACCTCCAAAAAGATCAAGTCATGGATGGTTTCCCTTCCTTGCAATTCTCACAAGCAGCTGAATTGAAAGACAAATAACCTTGTGTGATAAATGTAAGAGGGGCTGGTGACAAGCATGGTGACTTTACTTAAGCTTCATGTCTTTCTCTGTGTAAAAAAAAAAAAAAACGCAAAACAAACAAGTCTCTGCTTCAGAATAATGGGAGATTGAAAATCGGGTGTGACCACTAAGCATTTGATGAAGGCGGATGTATGTAAAAAAAGAATATATTCTACTCTAAGGTGTGAGCCTGTGGTGAATTTTGTTAACTAGAATTTGTAATTTGGGCTACTGATTTGGCTTAAAACCATTTTTGTGGCCTGTGGGTATTTTAATAGCAGGACTCCACTGAGTGTTATTGGGAATTATGCAGCTTGAGAGATTCATGCCATCCTGAAATTTTTTTTCATTACAGCTAGTACCCTATGCAGTGTAGGTAGTAAATGGAAAACTTTTTTTTTCATTTGAATCCATGTCCTTATTGATATTCTTCTCAAAATACAGTTTCTGGTCTCTCAATAAACACAGAGCAAGACTTGTGAATGTAGCTTTCACACATAATTTCTGGATGTGTTTGTGAGCCTTTTGCCATCTGTGTACATTACAGATCTTTAGAATAAACTACTGTGCAAGTTGTACAAGCAGTTGGACAGTTGTACAAGCTCATAACAGAAATATCTCTTTTCATTTTATTTTTTATTTTCTGCAGTTGTCAAAGTGAGGAACAAGGGATGTCACAGAAAAGTATTCCTACTATAAATTTTCCAGTTACTAAAATCAATGATGTGCCCACAGTTACCATAAGTGGAAATTGCATCTGTTAGACTGATATTGCTAAATAAAACCTGGTTGACTACTGGGATGAACAATATCCTCAGATATCCTCATGGCAATAAAAAAAAGCAATTATTCCTAACATTCACATCTACAACCTCTGCTTAAATTTACAGCAATTCTTGTGCCTGTAAACACATACATCTCACTTCTAAAATATATTTAGAACAATTAGAGCAAAAATATTAGATGCAGTTTCTCACTGGTCTAAATTAGATCTTGCTATTGAAGAGCAGGAGAAGCTTATATTTGCAAGAAATGCCTTCAAATCAAAGAGCAGCTCTGTGTGCTGTTTTCAGCAGACATATAGCTATGTTGAAATCCTACCTGGACGAAGAGAGTACAAAAACCACTTCACCTTGGTGCTTATAAAAATGATACCTGCACGGCCAAAGCAAAAGCATACGGATACATATTCCCCCTGTGCAGTATTCCATAACCCTATAGACCCAGGGAAGGGAGCAGCTGCCTGCTTTACCCAGTTTTATTTCCTGTCAGATAGAGGTTGTGTAATTTGTCTGTGTAAAAGAAATGGCTCCAATTGCTTCAAAGGAGAGTTCTCCACCTGCTAGCGGGTAAGTATGACCTCCCCAGACTCCTACAAGTGAAACATAACATTCCCCTGTTTGCAAGAACCCAGCAGAAGCCTTGTGGATGTGTCCCATTCCTTTGAATTTTCTTACAAGGTGACCTGCATCCTAACTGTCTTGAGTATTTTGCTCTTCAATATTGAATACTTGCTTCAAATTCTAATCATATTTTCATTATTGTTGTCCCTTTTGTAGCTGCTTTTTAAAGTATTTTCATAAATGTTTGAGACTCAGAGGACCTTGTTGATGCAGGGCAATATTAGTAGCCTCCTTATCAGATGATGACAAATAAATGTACAAAGCTACCACAACGACATTTTAAGTTTTTAATGCTTAGAACCTTTGGAGATCAACTTAGGGACCATCTGCAGTTGTCACTGACTTCTAAGAGAGCTACAGAAACTGAGATCCAATGCTGAAATTTCTGTTGTGG
This sequence comes from Chamaea fasciata, assembly GCF_029207755.1. Classification (NCBI taxonomy): domain Eukaryota; kingdom Metazoa; phylum Chordata; class Aves; order Passeriformes; family Sylviidae; genus Chamaea; species Chamaea fasciata. The sequence continues at coordinate 14,030,513 of NW_027094092.1, read as the reverse complement.
CTGTGATGCGCTCAACATTTATATCTAGAGGGAACTTTGATTAATGCAAGATGTCAAAGGCTTCGTGAGACTGTGGAGACAAGACTCAGCCTAATGCCTGAAACTGGCGTGTGATTAGCTTGTTTTCAGATGTGGTAGCAAGCCTTCTGGATGCCAGAGAGTCTTGAAAATACCATTCCTCCTATTTCAACAGCATAGTTAGTTAAAGAAAGTGTGCATTTAATTGCAAAATAGGCTGGAACTGATTTCATACAGAACATACAGTAAGTAAGGGGCTTAGGAGCACAGCTTTAAACTTCCTGGTTTTTGCTCATATTCCTGCCACGGTTCCCAGTAAAATTTCTCTTTCATCTACATTTGTCGTAGTTCCTTCTTTCTTACTTTCTAATAATTTAAGAGACAAGATGACAGAACAGATTAAAAAATATCTATAAATAATACCGTACGTAAAGAGGCATTTACCCACTGAGTCTTAAAACTCATTCCCTGATTTGGATCTATTTTTATAAGCTTCATCTCACTTGACACTGACAATGATTCACATAAATATTAAGTGCTCATTTTTAGTCCAGTGCACATAAGTGAAGCTAAACTGTAGTGTTCTTTGGAGTTTTTACCCCGAAGGTCCTTAGTTAGGGTGGAAAGAAGGTTAGGAGGATGCTGTTCTTAAGCACTCTACAATTATCACACATTAGCTAGTGTAGATGGAGCATTTTCAAATTTTTCAATGACATTCACATATCAAATGGGGTTTTTTTGTTGACTTTTCTTTTTCATAGGATATAAAAATTGTGTTATCCTGAATTAAAGTCTAAACCTGAAGGCTGTGGAATAACGTGGTTTCTTCTTTATACTTCCCTGTTTGTGTTGTGGCTATGTTTAACTCTATCACTATCCTTTTGCTGTATCTTGTTTTTTAATTAAAGCAGTCCTGAGATGTTTTATTAATTGTCCGAACATTTTGTTCTTTGGACTAGGCTGCAAAGCTATTTAAACAATGAAAGAAAATATTTTTTTCAATGTTTGTCACTTCTAAATTCTAATACAATTGTGTTTCTGTTATAGCAGAAGTATATTTGATAACAGATGGTAAAACTGCAAAACTGTCTCTGCTTCATTAGCGCCCCTGGCAAGTCTTCCTATATAAGGTAAGTTACAGCAGAGAGGGATATTTAACAAAATACCCTCCACAGTTCCCAGTAAGATTTTGGACTAGTTTTAAGTGTATCATGAAAGCAGTGAATGTAATAGCTAGAATGTCCATTGATCACTTCCGTGTTTGTTGTTAAAACCAGAACTAAGCATACGTGCTGTAAAAGGCTCTGATCTAGCAAAGATTTGTTCTAGTGCTTTTCCAAGTTAAATTTATCCTGGCAATAGTTTCATTGAGATCATTTTCCTTTAATGGTGATAATGGGTTTTTATTAAAAAGTAATAAAATATAAGTGATCAATCTCCATTTAAATTAAAAGAATGCTTATGTTAAAATATTGATGCAAAAGCAGCCTTCAGAGATTTTAAGAATGCTTGTATTTCCATGGCACGATTGAAAGGTGACAGATTGATAGCCCTGGGAAACATAGGTCTTTTCAAAACAAATTATGTGATGTGTCCTCACACTGACTTTGGAGCTCACTCTGCAGTGTGGCAGAACTGCTCAGGCTCTGGGGTGAAAAAGTCCTCTCTGGTTCTGTATATCATCTACTCTGCATATCATCTCCTACTTTCTTGTGCATTTTGCACATTCCTTCTCCATAGGGGCTGCACAGAGATCCCGAAATCACTGCACATGGCTCACCCTGGAGTCCAATGCATGAGGACAACATATGGTTATTTCCTACCAGGAACTGGCTCCCAACAAGTGAGTGAAAAGAAAAAGACCAGTCTTGTCATATGCCAACATTAAGACCGTCTCTGATAATGCCACTACGTATACCTGTTTTCTTCTATTGATCTTGCTGAATTCAGTAGCCCAGAATCACCACAGAGGAACAGCCTCTTCCACTTTATTGGGAAATTCTGCTTTGCCATCTTCCTAGTATAATGGTTTGTGAACTCCTCATGCTGTGCAAATTGGATTAACTTCACTAACTGCCTGGATTATGCAGCTTTGTGAAGTGGGAAGGGCTCCCAAGCAGGGATGGATGAAAATTTGAAATCATGCAGTGGGAGGAAAATATTAAATTGGAAATTTCACATTCTAAGCAAAAAACAGTAGCCACTAGATTATTGTGTCCAGGGAACTGTTTCATACTACAAGTATCTCATGTTTTTATTTGAGTATGTTTTTTAAAACAGCTTATATTCAGTATGTATTTGGCAAGTACATTTAAAGGACTTTTCCTATTAGTGAAGGAAAATTATGGGCATCAACAAGGCTTTGATATAAGGTAGTTGCCAACAGTACTAAGGCAGTTTTGGGCACATGCAGAAACAACACTGTAGGAACTGGGAAATTTCAGGAGGCATTTTAATAAATTACAAGTGCAGGGTTAGTGTTTTGGGAATTCTAAGTTTGAGCTCATATGGTGACACCCTTTCATGAGTCTGCCCTCAGAAGTGAAGATGTAGGAAGTGACTGCTAGGATGCAGGAGTGATGGAGAGGTGGTGACAGAGAAGTCCTGCTGTCTTGTGCACTGGCCACCACAGCTCAGGCACATACTGCATCTTTGGAAGGATCACAGCTTCTGCTGCAGTCCAGGTTGCTTTGGAAAACACTACATCTGAGTAGAGTGTAAAGTCTTCCCTTAGATGTCAACTTGCTGTTTTTATAGTACAAGCATTTAGAGGTGTCACAGAAATTATAACTCTATTGTGCTAGCTACTGAAATAAACATATAGTAAGGGAGAGAGGAAAAAGTGCAAAACGAAGCCTGAGAAATTTTGTTTTTCTCTTTTGAAAATGACGTACAAAGATTAAGCATCTTGCATGATTTCACACACAGTAAAATTCATAGAAAATGGAGAGGCTGAAGCATACCCAAATGATGTGCCATACTGAGCTAATAAAATGTGGTGTTTGTATGCTTGTGCCCACTGCAAATGTTCATTTGCTGAGCTAAATGTGTGCGACCTGCCTTTGCACTATTGGCACGCTGCAGATGCTCCTCCTGAGAGGATCCTTCAGAGCAAACATAGGCAAGCAAGTAGGGCTTTGGTCAGACCTTCTGATAAATGCTCACTCCATAAACTGCATTAATTTGGTTGTGTGCAATCATTTCTCCAAATCTCAGGTTTGGGGGCTTTTTCAGGGTTTTGTTTTTTGCTTTCTAGTAAATTTCCACCGTGTAGGTCTGTGTCTGAGGACATGTGAGAATGTTCTGAATGAATGCTAAAAACCACCCGGTAAGAACAAAGGCTCACCCTGCTGTCCCAACCGAGATATCCTTTGAGAACAGTAAATGCACAGTTTTAGGCATTCCTATAGCTGATGGCAATGTGGACATGAAGATAAATTTGTGGTTTGGAGTTGAAGGCTCTATAAAATTTCTTACTGAATTTCAAACTTTTTATTTGCCTGTAGTCCATGCCACTGACACAGTGAAAACTGAGCTCTGCTTAGTAGAGCAGGTTCTCCAAAAGATGCTTTCTTTAGAACAGTGAATGCACTTTTGCACTATTGATTTCCTGCTGCTTAGACATAACTAACATTTTAAGTAATCTATACAGTTTTGAAATTTACATTAGGTCTTTTAATAAAATCCCTAGCACCTCAGGGACTTCTTGTAGTATAGACAGTGAACTCCTATTAACTCAACACTAAACAACAGAACACTAAATTTCAATACCACTTAAGCAAAATTCTGACCTACGCTGATCTGCTACTACCCCAAAACCAGGAAACCAAACACCACCCCACAGCAGTTGCCTCAGTCTGGGTATTGGTTGAGCTACCACAGCAGAGTCAGGCTGCTCTTGGTTTGTCCTTACAAGTGCTTTACTGAAAAGCCCTGAGTTAAATTCAGTTCTGCATTATGCGGGACACATTCCCGAGAAGTGCTAAGACGTACTGTCACTAGATTTCTTGCAGAACTCCACACTAGAAGCGAAGGGGAGATCCATGCTAAAAAGGGAAACGGGAATAGCACAATGTGGCTGAGATCATGTTGTGGTGTTTTTAGAGTAGAGAGATCAAAGGCTGCTGTGAAGGCAAGCCCTTTTGCATTGCTTGTTGTGGCAATTACACAATTGTCCTTGTCCTGAAAAATTTTACCTGAAATAGGTGTGCATGGGTCTCTGGTTGGATCCCACTAAAACCGGTGATAGTTGGGACCACGGCCCTACAAGGTGGGGTGGGATTTTAGTGATGGTCTGTTTGTTTCTTGCCTGAGTCCTTTTCTGCGCTAGGACATGACCTCCCTTCTGCTGGAGGTTGTAGGTGCTCAGAATTTTAGAGACTTCTTCCTATTCATTTTGTTTTGAAGTCTGTTATCAAGACTGAAGCATTCTGACTGAAGGTTTTAATTTAATTAATTACTGGATAAATCACAGAACTGGCCTCCACCATCTATACCTGTCAATTGATCCGGTGTAACGAAGACTGCAAGAAGCTCAAACTGAAAAACAGAACAGGGGTATTGGAATGAATTTTCAAGGGAAATCCGCAGCTACATTTCTTAGGTATGTTAAATGACAAGCAACCCAAGCAGATCAGATCTTTCTGTGTTTCAGAGTATGTTTTTTGAGGGCAAATGTGGGCAGCAAGAGAAACTCTGCTGCAGTCAAAACAAGTAGTTTTTAAGTAACTGTTGATGTATCTCTGCGTACATTTAATTTTTTTGTGAATGGCTAGAATATCAATTTGGTTGTGCAGATGACAATGTATGTTTTAACTTGTATTTGCCTCTGAAAATTATAAGACTCGTGTCCTGGTAGCAGTAGGCTTTGCCTTTTCTATTTAAAAACAAATAATCCATTGTATTCCTTCTTAAAAGGGACATTCTCTGCCAGGTTTTCAAGCAAAAAGCCAGTATGATATTTTAAGCTATTTCTTGCAGTCACAACACCTCAGTGGTCCTGACCCTAAGATTTTTCTGAGTAAGTCTGAGATTTACTGCTGCTCCCAAAGTATCAACATAATTACGTAAGTGTGTGCCAGCAGCGAGTGCCTGTGTTGGTAGCTCATGTGCAGCACACACATCGCTGCCTGTCTGCAGTGCACTGAAACCTGAGATTTATTGCATTTACAAAAGGCCATTACAATGCAATTTTAACTTACTGTCATTAAAGGGTCTTACATCATAAGCAATCGCTGCAAAAAGCCTTGGCCCGCAATTTATTCATAATTTTTATAGCATGATTTATTAGCGCCTCTGCTATATTTTATAAGTCTTATCAGAAAGAAATTAAAATCAATTAGGGCCTGGTCCTTTCACCTTTACCCATGTTGGGTGGTACCTTGTTCTCAGCCTGACGGAAACGGGGATATTCCTGGAGTAAGCTATCACTACAGGAGTAGGAGTGAAGATAGCAAAATCTGGTTACTTAGTGAGCACAGGAGAGAGATGTAAAAATTATTCTAGAAATGACAGCATTTGGTTTATATTCCAGGGGGAGGAGGTGGTTCTCCATGGATTCATAGATTTCTCTGATTTCATCCGATCCTACCGCTTCTGTGTACCATTTGGAGTGAATCACATATTTATGTAATTCAATATTCAGCAGGGAAAGCCAAGTCAGCCTTCTAAACTGTTCTTTCCTCAGATCAAATTCAGCATATAGTAACTGAGAAGCTAATTGTACGACAATTGCAAAGATCTCAAAATCGCTTTTCTATCAGTTTTATACCCCAAGAATGCACTAAAATTTCATAAGATCAAGCTTATACAAAATGGAAACTCAGTTTTGCCATCTGTATTTGCATGAGAAAGAATTACACACTTGATTATCACTCAGGGCCCAATTTTTCAATCTGAATACCCCTGCTTGCCCTTTTTATTACGAAACACAGCGCTTGGATATGGTTTAGTTGAACGTTAATTGAAATCATGTGGTTTAAAGGGGGATGTATTCTACAGTCCTTTGCAGTAAAAAAATACCCATAAGATGATGATGAGCTTTGTCAGTATTAGAGCTCTATGTTTTGATGCAGTGGGCTAAAGATGCTCATGTCTTTAAAAGATTATGAAAACACGTATTTGAATATGTATGCGCCTAATAAGTTGCTAAGATCTATTGCACTTTAGTGCTTTGGAATGGAAATATGCACCGTATCTACTAAAAAAAAAAAAAAGCAGTACACAGCAATTAATTTATCCTGAACCATACTGCAGGAAAATTCATTTCTATCCTTGAAGTTGGTGGTAATTTTGGCTGAGTTTCAATAACAGTAAGGCTGGGCCCTCTGTTGCTGATTTGCTAACATCTCTCCTTATGTTAAGAGAAAGGCAGTATGTACAGACTTTACTAAAGTACTACCATAAATATACACACATTTTTACAAATAAGAAAGACAAATACTGTTAAACGCTAGATTGCACAGCAGAATGGAAGAACAAGATGGAAAAATTGTTTTCCTAGGTATAGTCTAATATACCACAGTTCTGTGAGCAGTTCTAAAATAGAAATTTTATAATTGATCCATGGATCTTTTTATCCTTTGTCTCATGATAGACCAACAGAGAATTAACAGTATTTTGTTGCCTTTTTTTCCCTACCCAAAACCAAAATAGCAAATGTCAGGAGAAGGGCAAAGAAAATACCTGAAGGTACAAGAGGATGGATTAAAGAGAGAAGGGACCAAATATCTCTCTGAACCCAGCCACTAAATTCACATCGATTTCAGTGGCACCACGGTTACTTCTGCAGAAATATTTTGGGGTGGTTTAATTTTGAAGTCCTTCCTCATATGGAAATCCCACTCAGCATCGTAGGAGGAGGCAGCAATAGGAAGGCATATATATGTGTATGCATATGATGGTATGATCCATACAATCACAGCTTTGGCTAAATGAAGTAAATTTTGTAACCTAGAAACATTAAAATTAAGTGAGATTAAAAAAAATTTAAAATGGCAACAGATGCTGTTCTTTTTTAAGGTTTTAGAATAATAGAAATAACACTGGAAATAGGCAAATAGATTTTAAAAAATGTCCTTGAATCCAAACTGCTAAGTCTGTACCAGGCAGCCATGGAATTGTCAGGTGGGTAACATCATCTCTCTCATCTCCTTGTGAGACTGTGACTTCAAAGAGATTGTAAGATTTTCTGGGTAGACATCATATCTTCCTGTGTGTCTCTGAACAGCTCTAACTGGTGAAGTCATGATCCTGCATGGCTGTTCTGATATTTTTAATTTTTTCCCTGTGTGTGTGTGGTAGTTTAAAAACGTATTATTTCTGAATTCAGACGGACAGTTCCCAGGAGCTACTTGTGTACCTGCTCCCACCATGACCAATTTGATAGGGACTGGTTGTGGGACTTGGAGCAGTGAACACTTTCTAACTGGCATTGCAAAGGTTTCTTTGGTCAGGATGCAGAGAAGACTACCATGCTCACTAGTGGGTTATATAAGGATTTGCAGTAACATGTTCCTTGATGGGAGAAAATAGGAATAAAATGGAATTTTAGGAACTATATTAATAATGAATGATAGAATGGTAGTTAATAGATGTCTGTAATTCCATTATACTACAAATGCAAGGGAAACCTCATTTGATGTGGAAAGATTCTCATTTTTCCAGAGCTGTAATGCAGCGTGCAGTTAAAATTAGGCAGCCTCGTTAATTTCCAAAGTATATGGTGAGAATTCTGGCCGCCAGCTTCAGTGCAGGATTAGATATGCCTCTGCAGGAGACACTTTTCAGAAAGGCTCCAGGTGGGAGAGCAGCTCCAGCAGGGCCCCTTGGAAGCTGTCCCTGAGAAGGGTAGAGGAAGCGAGTGGGGCAGCTCTCGACCCCTCTGTCCCTGTCTGCTCGTGCTTGGTGGGAGTCCCCAGACCTCTGTCTGTGGAGCGCTCCTGTGCCAAGCATGTCCCACATCACACATCTGTGGAATGAGCTCCCCTTGTGAAGGATAAAGAGCATCTGTTCCCACTCCCTGATATCTGCCTCAATTCCTGAGCTAAGTCGTGCTGGCCAGGGGTAAGGAATGAGCAGAATCACCCCAGCCTCTAATCCTCAAGACAGTGTGGTTTTCCAGGAACTAGGATCCCATAAGCCTTTTTGTACATATGAGCCGTACTTTATAGAGAGAAAAAGCAGTTTAAATGAACACAGCAAGGTTGAAATGCTTTTGAATGTGCGAAAGAAAGATGGAAGAAATCCCTGGGGAATACCTTTTTCTCATCTCTTTACCACTATCCTTTTTCCTCTCTCCTTCTCAGTGTCAGAAACTCGTCCTTCAAAAGTCACCCACTGAGGAAAGCAGATTCTTCTGCAGGATGTGAAGAGGAAACATGAGGGAAGGGTGAGTGAGAGTTTTACTTTTCCTCTTACAGATCAAAGCGATACAGCATATGCCAGGACTGTAAGTCAAGCTGTTGAGGACTTTCCATAGGACCTTACCCAGCTTTTATTTAAAAACAGTAAAAATGTTTATTTGGAAGGACTACAAAAGCCTTTCTGAGAGTTCATTAATGAAGCTTAACTGTCCAATCTGAATGTGAGCAGTAGCGCAGAATCTTAGCTGAAAGCTCCTCGCTCCCAAACACTGAGTAACCCAAGGAATGTGAATTAACACAAACACAACCTTATCCTGCTGTGGAGGAGGAGGAGGAAGGGGAATAAATATGTTAGATACCTGCAGGCCAAACTCCCCAGGAAGTCAGTGGGAGCTTTACTAGTGGAAGAACAGCATGACCAGGCATAAGCATAAAGGAGAGAGGATGCCAAGGAAATATTTTCCATGCTTTTGTGTACTGAGGGACCTATGAAGTCTACTAAGTCCAGAGAGCAGGAACTCTTCTACAATGCAACTCTCAGCTGCTTTACCATAGCTTTCTGGCTGACTCTATTTCCCCCTTTGTGCCTACTTAGAAAAAACAAATTTACAAAGTTGTCTCATGATGCAAAAAAGACAGTTCTAATGAGCTTCAAAGAAACATCAGTTTAGATGTGTGCAGTGATATTTAGCTGTCTGGACAGATGCTTTTGACAATCCTTCCAGATCCCTGATCTTTCCCATCACCTTTTTGTTACTCTGTTCAGATCTTCAGGCACCAGACTTTGCCTCTGATATCCAAACACGGATTCTTTAGGTTAAGGAGAAGTGTTCGTCTTACTAAGATAGGTGTCTAAGGCAGTCTGCCATTTGAAACAAACTATCTTTTCTTATTACATATATAGAAGATGATGCAATTTTTTAAGTGTTTCCTCTTTTTAGAAAGAACTACATTATTAAGGAACTAGCATGAGAAAACTTGAAATTAATTAAAATCAGCCACTATTGTTTTAACAAGCAACTGTTGACTGTGTTGCACCTAAAGACAAATGATTCGTGACTAGGAGCTTTGCTTAATCAAAGTTAAGAAATAAACAAAATTTGCAGAGTAAGCTGATTTTGCCTGACATACACAAATGCACTTCCAGTCTTCCCTGGCTGTCTACAACAAGATCAGAAGTAATTTAGTATGAGTCAGGTGGAGGTGAAGCAAAACAGTCAAATGTATTTGCAAGCAGTGTCCATCAAAATCCTCCAAGAATGGCTGGATTTGAGTAAATGCTGAGCTTTTCATAGACAGTTCATAAACATTCCCTGATCTAGCATACCAGATACAGTCCAGAGAATCTTGCTTTATACAAATATGCAGATTTTCATTTAATCTTAATATTCAGAGACTGTATTCCCTTTACTTGCCCACGTGTAACACTACAGTGGTTATGCAAACTGATGCTTACATTGAGATGCTGTTTTGACATGCTTTTTGGTGCCATATGTAAACATCAAAGGTGTGTAATAACCACCCTTAGTACAGATCCCAGTTCCATTTAGGAAGAGAATATTTTGTGGTTTTTTTTGGACAAAATGTGGCAATATGCAATGTGATTTTAGATTTTTGCACAACTGAATTACGGTTTGTAACTGAAAGTAGCGCACTCAGGAGGGTAACAGTGGATTTGTTGCCTGACTCTACCAATGACTGCCTCAATATACCATTCACTTAATGGGATTCCATTCACCATTAATGATGTTATCAATTATTTTACTATAAATTAGCTATTGTGAGCTTCAGGTCTTTTTGCAATGTCTGTGTTAGGTTACAGGAGCGTAAATCAAACTCCCATCTCTTTTTACATCCATAACCATAACGTATGGCTTTTATTAGGGAATGTTAAGTGTCTTATAATGTCTTCTTAATGGACAGTGTGTGCATGTGTTGATGAGGAAAGCCATCTTCCTTCATGCAAAATATTAATGCATGTGGCCTACGTCTCCATAGATACAAGTTAAAGAATCATATTCAACTCACGGAATACTCAGTGTACTCATATTTATCTAGTTTTAACAATCCTTTAAGGAAAGAACAAGTTAGAGGTAAATTAGGAGTTGAATTCTAACAGGTATGCACAAATGATTGTGAATAATGCTACATTATCCATTCAAACCCCCTGCCTCCCCCAACAAACCTAAACCATTTTATAAGACACGTACTTCTAAAGGGAAATACCCTTAAAGAATTGATATCCTTCTAGAATTCCACCCTGCGCATCACAAAGACTCCTAATGTTGGTTATAAATTTTTGTCCTTCTTCTAAAATATCATAATGCCCCCAAGCAAAAGAGTGTTTTAACCTCTGCATCCTTTTCACTGGGACAACATTATCCCTTTGGCTTTCAAACCACTACCCAAAATCTTGAACAAGCACATTACTTTCACTTGAAATGTGTTTTACCAATAGATTCCTGGGTACCAGAGAGATCTGCTATTCAGACTGCCGGCTAGCATTGGGCTTGATTAATAGAAACCAAGCATTTTGAAAGATACCCTCCAGCCTTGCCTTTCCCTTTCCATGTTCCCTTGCCAGAAATCAGGGATTTGAAAGCTGCAAAACAACAGCATCATCTTTTCATCTTGTGGTAAATATTCTATTATTCCTTTATCCTCCATGCTGTTTAAAGAAATTCATTTAAAATAGGAACTCCTTTGTTCAGTGAGGAAGTCTCCAAACGGTATGCAAACAAGAATCTTTAGAAATGCAGCAAGCTGTAACTCCAGGCTCTGCTCCAGCTTTCCCCATTCATTCAGTTTGCAGACCTGGTGTCTGCCTGCTGGAGATCTCTGCTCAGACCAAGTCTCTGGCAGCTGCTATTCCACCACCCATTCATACATGGCCAGCTCCCCTCTTCCTTGCATTTCCACTTCTCTTTCCTCCATCCATCCATCCATCCATCCATCCAATTTTCTCCCTAATCTGATCTCATTTCTTTGATCCTTCTCAGGAACACTGATCACCCTCCCCCACCAAAGCACCACTCATCCCTACCGAGGGCTGGCAGCAATTAAGCTGTAACAAAGGTACATTTAAGAGCAAAGCCTATGCCAACCACTTTCTTTATGAAGGCACTATTCTCCATCTGTTTCCCTAGTTATCAAATTGACTATCTTGGGAGTTAATCTTGCTGCTGTTCCTGTAGCAAATATTTTCAGTACTTTTGATTTCAGGAGCAGAATCAGGCCCTAATTAATGTAATTATCCTTATTGCATGAGGAGGTGACTACTTAAAGGAGTGGAATGATTGTTACAGACCATTTTTATCCACACCTATGCTGTGAACTGCACCACTGTGCATTCCCCTTTCCAAAACAACCGCAGGCACCAGGAGGGGAGGAGTTGTCCTTCAGTAGCAGGCAAGAAACCTGTCAAACACAGTGTCCCTTCTACATGAATGAAACCCTTTCCTCTGATTAATATTTTGCATTCCCCACAAGGGAAAAAGACACAGAGTAAGCAGCTGAATTACCCATTTTCAGAGAAGCATGTTCATAAATATTTAACTTGGTATGTATGAGAAAGGAGAAAGGCACTGATTCCCTTTCCAGCCCAGGCTGAAACTCTCCAAATCCCCCGATACCTCTGGGACTGCCTGCTCCCATAATCCTTTCTCCATCTCATAAAGGGGAGAGAGCCATTAGCTTGTAAGAGGGCTGGACAAGGTGTCTCTCTTTACTGGGGGATGTCTGACAATAAAAATCTATGCATAGAGGGAAATTACCTGGTGTAATGAAGTCCTCTGGCCCATGACTGGGACCCTGCCCCAAGCTGTACTAGGAGTTTTAGGAGCCTATTAGAAAATAAGGGTCTCTGGAGGCCCACATCTGAGTTCACAAGCTCAGGCCTGGATGTCTACTCGTTCCCCACGCATGGGGCCTGCTTGAGAGCGTGGGTTACATCCCCACAGACCCTGTATGGTTTCTGTATGGCCACACATATAGATGGCTGCTCTGCTCTGATAGTGGAGAGAACCCTGGTGATGCTGGGAGCAAGTGGGACCGCAGAGAGGTTGGAGTGTTTTGATGAGGGTGCTGATTGCATAGCTTACCCTTGCATATCTGGAGGAGTAGGGATCCTCAAAGAGTGCCCAGATGCGGGGCTGCCACCGTCTCCAGAAGCCCCCAGACCTGCCATCTGGGGAGTCACTAAGTGCTAGGCGTTTTGTCATCTCCAGCTCATCTTCACCATCACCAGAGTCTCCTGTGCCATCTATGTCTCCGTCCTCAGCACTGCTATCCAGAGGCGCCCCACCAAAGCTGTCCAGAGCCTCTTCGGCGTCGCGGTGCTGCCGGTAGGTCATCCAACAGCAGGGCTCCACATCGGTCTCATCGATGCCCCAGAAGGCCAGCTCCTCCTCATACAGGGGCCCGCACACGTCCGCGGGGCAGTGCAGCTTGCCAGTGCGGTAGTAATTCAGGATGTGGGCGAAGACGCCCGGGTGCCGGTCGAAGAAAAACTCATCCGTGCGGGGGTCATAGTCAAAGTGGCTGTGGGCATCGGGCTCAGCGATCCAGGCCAGCCGCGTGCCGGGCAGGGTGCGCAGGGTGCTGCGGTAAGTCTGGTGCCTAGTCCCTCCCACGTTGATCACAATGCGGTCGCTCTCGTCGCCCTGGCCCATCTCGTCTCTTATTAGGCATGTCGCAGACTCATCCAAGCAAGCACGGCAGGCAGCAAGCCCGTCAGGGGACGGCTGCTCGGCGGCAGTCGGTGCCTAAGCCGAGCCCCGCTCCGGGCCCGCGGGGGCGAGGGGCCCCGGCCAGCCCCGCTCCCCCGGGGCCGCTCCGAGGCGATGCCGGTGGCGGTGGCTCCCGGCGCTGCGCCGCCTCCGTCTGGAGTCAGACGCTCGGGGTCCGCGGCAGCTGCAGCCGCGGCGGAGGGGCAGGGGCAGGGGGGGCCATGCTCCGGGAGCGCGGGCGCTGCGGTGCCGGAGGGGGAGGGCCTTTCCCTGGTTGGACGTGGCCAAAAGCACAAGGAAAAAAAAAAAAGGGAGAAAAGAAAAGGGGGGTGGGGGGAAGAAAAATCACGGCACCGGCGCTGCCCACAGGTGCGCGGGGCTGCGGGGCGCCGGTGCTGGCTGCAGCCCCCGCGGGGAACGCGGGGCTGTGTCCGCGCCCCTCCCGGCGGTGCGGGGCGGGGGGCGCCGCCGGTGCTGAAGGGACAGCGCCGCGCTCCCGCCGCCTCCGCCCCTGCGCCCGGCCGGCCCGGGTCGAGCGCTTGCCGGTGCGGGCGGCGGGACCCGCGGCGCTGCCGCTGCTCCTCCCCGCTGCTCCTCCCGCTGCCGCCGCCGCCGCCGCCGAGCCGCTCGGTGCAGCCCGCCCGCCGCCGGGCACCGCCGCGCAGGCGCCGCTCCCGCCCGGGCCCTAACGCGGGCCGCGCCCCCCGCTCCTCCGCCGCTGCCGGCTCCGGGCTGCGCGCTCCGGGACTCGGGGCTGCGGGGACTGCGCCCTCCCGCCCCGCTCACCTCCCCGCAGCCGCGCGGTGGTCACACCGGGGGTGCCCTTCGGGAGCGGTGGATGTCCCGGTGCTGCCCCTCGCTCGGCTCCGAGTGACCCTCTGGACCACTATTGACATGAGTCACGGCTGTGCTCGTCCTGCCTGAACGGCAGAATTCAAGATCTCTCCAGGCGTAAATTTCTTGCCTCGTGAGCAGGGGTACCCATGGTTGTCCCTTCCTGTCACGTTGCATTTTTACTTGGTCCCCCACACCTGTATCACTTCTCCATCTTTTCCCACTGTTCATTTGGGGTTTTTTCCTAACACCTATGTTGATAGGAAGTTGTAATTTGGGTTTGTGTTTTTTTATTCTTTCTTAATTCTCATTAATTCACAAATAATGGCAAGGGAAGTTTCAAAAACCCCCCAGTTCCTGTCTTGCAAGGAGCTTGAAGAACAACAGGAAGACGGTTGTGTGGAAGGGAAGTAAGAGAGGTATGTAGACATGTTCTGCATTTTGTTTTATTTGCTGCCAGTGTCTCAGGAGGAATGGTCTTATGGGAGAGCCTGGAGAGGTGAGCCTTTGTGGATTGACCATGGGAGGTCATGTCATGATGAATGGATAGAGTGGTGAAACATACAGTTGAATGGTGCATGGTTAGGGAATGCTGATGGAGCACACAAGTAGTAGGGACAACATGATGCGCAGCAGAAGATGGCAGACCAGGGGAATGCAGTTAGGTTGAACTTCAAAGTATGATACAAATTCAGATGTGTAGGAACAACAGGTGAAGAACAAGGGAAAGGCTGTCAAGGAGTAATTGGTGTGCTCATGTTTGTGAGAGGAGGTGTTTGGTCACCTGCAGCTTCCTTGCAAAGAGTGTTGAATGGTTGGGATGCAGAGAAGAAAACTTTGCAGTAGCTGTGGTGCAATATTCCAAAGAGGTCTAACCAGCAGTTTTGTCCGTGAAAATGGTAACAGACTGCTCTTAAAGCTGGTGGGGTAGAAGGAAGGCCTGGGACCTGGTGCTATTTGTGTGCGACTCTTGGGAAAAGGGAGGGAAGTCAGTAGGAATGGGAGTATGTTACTCGTGTCAGCTAGGAATGAAAAATGGAAAAGTGAGGCTAAATCAAGGCAACTCTGCACTTCAGCTAGCATAAACTGATGAAAAATCTCCAGGAAGAGATGCCAGACAGCAACTTCAGCACTGGGACTGAACAGAGGCAGAAAGTTGATGACAGAGGGAGAATCTGAGAATCACAAGTACAGAAACACTATCTAAAATCCTTGAGAATTGCCAGCCAGAGGACACCGAGGGAGAAGAGGGCTGTGAACCCAAGCCTGGCATTAAGAAAGGAAAAGAGGATGTTGATTCACTGACAAATAATACATGCAAAAGTTCTTTTAAGTCATAGTAAATGCCTATTTTTGATAATAATAGATCCGGGGACCAATGGGTAAGAACTGTAGGGTAGGTTCTGAGGATTAACGAAGGCTGTGGAGGGCAGGCAGCCCAGGAAAGATGTTAAGGGGCTGTGAACCCTCAGCTTGTGGGTCCTTCTGGTCACATCCACGAGTGTAAAGATTCCTTCCCAACTCATTAGCTCCTGCCTTCCATGTTACGTTACTTGCAGTGAGTGATTCCTCTTCAGGAATTTCAGTGTTGGGATCTAAGGTGACTGTGGGGATGAAAGGGATATTGTGCAGCTTCCCTTGTTTGGGTTTCCCTTCTTGTCTTGGGAGCTGAAGGAGGGTGGTGCAGGACCTCACAGGTCATCTGGGAGTACATGTTAAAAGCTAGAAAGATTGTTTGAAGAGTGTTTTCATGGACTCAGGTAGGGAGGCCATGCTTAAGTGACCTGCAAGGTTTCTTTGAAGTTATTAAAGCTGTAATTGATGAAGAAACATTGGTAGAAACAGAAGAGTTGGATGTTTCAGAAGACATGAAAGGGAGGCCCAAATCACAGACTGACGGGCAAGTGGGAGCTTGTGAGATCTGGAGCAAGATAGCGTCTGAGATAGAAGGTCTTTTAGAAATATAAACTGGAACATAAGTTTAGACATTATTTTAATGTGGAAAATGAAAGATAACATCATGTTCAAAGTTTATATTGAAGCTGGAAAGGGAAAGTGTACAAAAATAATATCTTTATTTAACAAGGATCGTGGCACAAAATAGCTGCATATTAAGGCACAAAGAGTTTGCTTTGCATGGTAGATTATAGCATGATTTGCATTTGTTTAATTAGCCGTAGTTGATAACACCGCATAGATGGCTGTTGGTTTGCAAGGAATGGAAGTTTCAAGACAGTCTAGCAGCTGCTGTGTCTGAGCAAAGTTTTGCTTTAAGCTTGCCATATAGCAATATAAAATTCTAGTTTAATTTTAAAAAAATAATTTTCCATAATTAGAAATGTTTGTATTATGATAGACAAACCAAATAATCTAATTTTCCAAGTTCCAATTTGCGGACAAAACCTTCCTATGGAATTATGATTAATCCCAAACTTGACAGTAGTGTGTCTGTCCTCCTAGTCCCATGAAAAATAACAATATTATAACTGGATTTTATTCTAGTTTATGTTTGACATCTTTAAATCTTTAAACATCTGGTTTATATTCGATATCTTTAAGGAGGACTTAATGTGAAGGTAGATGCATAAATCCACAAGTTGTCTAGCTTTTCTGTGATAATACTTGTCATTTTAAGTTAATTAATAATCTTACTAAGTTTTGCATGTTAAAAAGAACTATAACAGCTTTAATAATGCTGGGAGATCTCTGTAGGAAGCACAGAATTGGTAGGTTGTCCTAACAGTCCACAGTTGGTTTGGAAAAGGATTATGGTATAGCAGCAGCTGCAGGTGGTGTTATCAGAAAATTTTTAAATGGATTAAAAGCCATTCACCTTGGAAATACATTTTTTTTCCTGAAGTGATTCTAATAACTGGTGAGAGATTTTGATGATCATCTATGTTGAGCTGGGACTGACCAAAATCTGGCATAAGTGAAGAAAATAAGATGTAGAGTTTAGAAGGGTCTTTCTGAAGGTCTCCCTTGTGGCACAACTACTACTCAGGAGAGTATTTGTGCACTTTGAGCAGTCCTGTTGTTCTATCTATAATTTTAGCTGTTCTTCTAATGCAAAAGTTTTAGTGGTGATAGTGGAAGAATAGCTTTAAGCCATAAACGTATTTTAGTTTCAAAACTACTGTGTGGCTGAGTTAGGGAGTGAGTCCATTTACTAATTTTGTCACTGGTGTTAGATCACGTCACTGTTCTGATGACACAGGAAATAAGTCCTTCTTTCCCCTCTGCATCTGGTGTACTGGGATCACCTTTGTTGCCCTATACTTCAGCATCCCCAGGGTAATCATATACAAGAAAAGGTAGGTTGTCTTTCAGGCAGAAGCCTAAATTCTGTCTACAAACTAAAAAAAGTCAAGCTAGTGGGTTCACATGCTATTCTTTTGTTAATCCCCCTGCTCTCTACTTCTTTAGTTGAGAACTGCAGTGATTTCTGTCTAACTCCAAAGGAGCTTTCTTTTTAATGTGGGAGATGACTGAGCATATATTCCCTAATACTCCTAAACTCCTAACTCATTAATTTGAAGTGAAATTTTAACCTTTCTCTAAAATTTTATTTCATTATTTCCATTGTTGTATGAAGATATTTTGCCACTTACCGAAGACTCTGGGTTGACAGATCTGAATCCCAGTGCTGTATAGGCATAGAAATACAAAAATGCACAGGAAGCTTTGCTGTATGCTTTGGTGCTTTACTAGTGTATCCAGAGTACCTGATTCTGCACTCCTCTGCAGCCTCTTCCTTCACTGGGGTTTCGAGTGAGGATACCAATAATGGTGCAGCTGAAGAAGCTCTCGCTCCTGAAATGTAAGCCTAGCTCTGACTTCATCTGTCAGTTTATCCTCAAAGAAAAAGAATGACCCATTGTAACAACATGAAGAAGAAAAGGAGATGCTGAAGAGACCCTGTGACTTTGTGCGCAACTATTGAAGATAACTGGAGGGTACATTCAAAATGTTTTAAAGCTGGAGGAGGCTGAGAGAATTATTTGTAAGAGTTATAATCTCAAAAGAAAAGGCAGCCAGGGTTGGAAGACCAGTTTTGCAATGCTTGAATGCTATAATTCAGCCTGTGCTCTCTTGTATTAAATTCATGACAGCTCAACAGTATTTCAGTGCAGTTCTTTATCAGTTTTAGATTACATCATGCTGTGAATTGCTCTATCTGTTAGCATTGATCCTTGTAAATCATTTGGTTTGAGGTCTTCAAATGGAAAGCTGTGATGCACTTGAGCATGCAATGTACTCATTTTGTCCTTGAAAATAATTTAAAAATAAAGCAGATGCAATTGCACAGATGTTATTACTTTTCTGAAAGGCTAGATTTACCCCTCTGAATTGTCATTAATTGGATGAAAGCCTTTCAATCGAAAGAATGAAAATGGAGAAAAAAATTGTGGGTTGGTGCTTGATGTTGACTGAGGGAGTCCTAGAGATGCTGCATGTCTAGAGAGATGTGTAGCCCAAAGCCTGATGCAAAGAAGTCATGGTGATTTTAATGAGAGTAACCAGAGCAGCAGAAGTTACGGCCAAATGCTTTTTCCTGCACTCTTATAGCTGGAATTTTTGTTCTTAATTACTTCAGTTTTGCTTGAATAGGTACTTCATTCCCATCCATGTTTTCCAACTGTTGCGTGGCTTTGCTTTGAGCTGAGAAGCATTTGCCATGCTCTGCCTGATCAGTTGCACTTGTTCATCCATTTCTACTGGGCTGACATTTCTGAGTGAAGGTTCTTTTTGATTTGCAAATTCCTTTGGGATCCTTCAGAAAGTGTGCATCAAACTGTGAGATAAATGGAAGCTGCTCTGGAAAAAAATGGAAGTAATATTGTGACATATTAGAGATCTTCTTTGGTCTTTACCCACTCCATTAGCTAAGAGAAACTCCCACCTGAATCCATTTGGTTTTGCTGAAAATTTATGGAAGATGGAACGGAGCAGATACAATTACGGAGATGGTGCCCACAAATAAGGTGAGATGGTGGAAGTGGTGTTCTGCTGCTTGGTGAACGACTAGGGAGATTTCCAAACTGTCTTACCTGTGGGGAAAGAGAAGATTGCACTTCCATTTGCCTTCCTGGCAAAAGGGGCAATAAGCACTGCAAAAAACTGCTGAGTTGTCTGTCTCACCCCAGCTTCTTAAGTCCAGCATGTAGCTGACCTAGGTGAGGCACTGTGCTTCTCTAGGAGCACGTCCTTGAATCAAGGCTGTAGTAAAAGTGTCAGATTTGTCTTTGATGAGACACTCCCCAAAACAGAAATAATTGTTCCTCAAGAAATCATGGGGCTAAATCACAGCAAAATCTACTCTAGGCATCTGAAATTAGGCGTACAGCTAATGCACTACTTTGGTACAATGAGGAGTCATGGAAGGATATAGATTTGTCCCTTGTCATCTTCGTGCTGATCTAGCTGTGATCCAGCAAAAAACCAGCTGGTGATGAGGAAAATTGAGCTTACACAATCGGAAGTTTCCTGTCAGCACATAAGAGAAACACCCTTGTCTAAACTTGTGTTACTATGAGCTGAGCTCAGTCATCCTGAGGGCTCCGAATCTGCATAGGTTGGAAACATTTAACTCCTACCATGTCCTATAGCTAGAGTTTCCGAAAGGGCCAGGCACTTGGCTTTATTTTATCAGCTGATTTGTTCTGGGAAGTCCTCGAAGGTCCTTGTCTCTCTCAGACTGGCCTAGTCAGCCTTTTCTGAAAACAAAACTCAACTAATGCTGTCATTATGTTTTTAAGATCTCAGCCGATTTGCAGGTGCATGAACATAGCAACAGACACAAACACATAGATACAGACATATGTATTTCACAACTACTATATACAGAATACAGAACAGGAGGTGCTAGTCTTTTCTTGAAAAAGGCATGCAGCTCTCAGTGCTGCAAGCGTATCTTTTTTCATTTAACCACCAAAAAAAAAAAAAATAGGGTCTGTTTCTGACTGGGGAGTATGGAATATGCTTCATTTTATAAAATGTATGTGCTTGCCCATCAGCTGACTCTTCCTCTAATACATCAAAATAATTAGAACATTTCTTATATTTTTTTTCTACTGAAATGAGAATTTTATTTTTGTTGAATGATTCACCTTTCACAGCTGTAATTACTTCTTCAGCCTCCTCTGAGTTCACAATAGTAACTAATATGTCCTCAGACAAAGAGATGGGAAAGTGGCCTGTAAGTCTTTATTGTTATAAACAATTTGTAAAATTTTACATGTTGAAAGGTAAGAGTAGTTTAAATAAATCTCAACGATGCTGACTCAAAGGTTTAAAGCATTGCTTAAATCCCTTGATTAACCCAGCTTCTCAATATTTGACATGAATCAATAACTCTGAGATGTCTTTTCTGTTCTCTAGCTTTGCAAATATTTACGCAGCCAGTCCCGTGAAAAAATGACATTTAATCCTTTTCAAGTAATTATTTGAATGCTGCATATGAAGAGATATAAAGTATTATAGTTCCAGTGATGCTCGTTAAATAATTGGCACTAAGGATGAAATCTGCTGCATTTCTTTTGTCAAGAGCCAGGATTTATACAAGATAAATGTGAGTAAATGGAAAGCAAAATCCACTTTCTGCCCCAAACCTTGGACCAGCTGCTGGGAATGCAGGTTTCCCTATCCTGTCTCATGCCTGGGCCTATGCCTTAGCATTAACAGCAGCCTTTTGTTCCAGTTAAATGAAGTGTTGAGAGCGAGAAGAAAGACAATAGTGAAGAGATGGCACCTCTATTAGCTTGTCTTCTGCCTTTCCTTTCTGGGACACACTATAATGAATGGTCTCTGCCCTCCAGGAAGCAGGAACATGCTCTACCCAGACTTTCCAGGACCTGGGGAAGACTTCTGTAGGAATCTTAGTGCAATAGGATTATCCCAGCCCTCCAGACTGTGGCTGAAATGCCTGTTAAGATTTGCAGCAGGTTTGTATTTAAATGATTTAGTTTGAGGCACAGTGATATGCTTGTTCCTATGACGCTGCACTTTTAGTCATTGTTTACTGATTCAGTCTGATTCATCTGTGGGTTCTGCCAGGTTTTGCAGTTGTAGTCTTTGCCTCTAGGTAGTCCAGCAGTAGAAGGAATTGGGGGATAACGAGGAAACACAGAAAGTTCACAGTGGGACAAGATATTCAGAGTTGGCCTGCAAGAAATCAGAGTTGGGTTTTCCTTCAGATATGCTCCATTCTCATACAACATGGACTTTTCTGTTCTTCTAGGATGGACTCTCATCCTAAGAGGGTCTACAATAGCATGTTTATTGGCTTTCCTGTGAAACAATGAGAAAAAAAGCAGTGTCCAGTTCTCAAATCTGTAATAGACACCTTTTTTCTTTGAAAATTTTCCAACTGTAATAAAAAATACAATAGCTTTCTACAGGTTCTTCTGAAATTGTTCTCCAGCTTATCCTACCTATTAAAAAGTGGAAGAAATGATTGCTTGCATGGCAGTATTTCAGGATGTGGGGAAAGATGTTTCTTATTTGCTTCATCATGTCAAGCCCCTTAAGAAGCCTTCATTGTATGGAAAGGTTTTCATGCAGAAGTGCTGAAGTGGTGCTGTGCTTGTGTGGCCCAGTTTGACCACTGCATAATCCAAGCAGACAGATACATGCTGCAGAGTGCACCACTGAAAAGGTGACAGGGAAGTCAGTGAAATTACTCTGTTTTCCTGAGTTTGTGCTTATAAAGCCATTAGGAGGTATTTTGGCCAATACATCCACAAATATGTATAACTCTGGATAGGGCAAAATCCAAATGATTGCATTTGTGTTTTTAATGGAATCTTCAGCCTTTTTTCCCCTATTCTGTTGCATTGCTTCTCTTACTGACTATTTCTCCCCTCCCAACCCTAGGCTTAATAGGATCTGCAGAATGCCGTGCATATTTAGGGTGTACTTTCAGGTACCTTGGGACTGAAAAAAAAAAAAGTGTTTCTGAACAAAAGTTTGCATTTTCAGGTACACCTGAAAGTTTTGAAGGTCCAAGAGGTTTGGGGGGATTTGGTTTCCAGTTGGAAATGAGGCTAGAGATAATATATCAAAGTAT
Source organism: Chamaea fasciata (assembly GCF_029207755.1). Lineage (NCBI taxonomy): Eukaryota > Metazoa > Chordata > Aves > Passeriformes > Sylviidae > Chamaea > Chamaea fasciata. Next base: position 14,008,503 of record NW_027094092.1, on the reverse strand, counting down.
AAATTAAAACTTGCAAAGATGGAAATATAAAACTAATTATCTTGGTTAAGAAAAAAAAAATAAAATCTTTTGCTTACTCTGGCCAATTAATGTTAATGTGTAGATATCAAGTTAACAAGTACACAAAATAGCAATGGGACGAATTAAGAGAGGAGCCTTAATGTGCGAAGACATTTGCTCAGTCAACCAGAGTTCCTAAAGGCTCAGCTGCAAGTCTGCCAACATAAACACTGATGTATAAAATAGAAAATGTTGTTTTTGATGGTTTTTTCCCCCTCTTTCTCCATTGTGGGTTTTGCCACAAAACCAAACAAAAAAAGGCCACAGGTAATGGGCATGGAGTGCTTGAAGGGCATCTGCCTTCCCTCATCACAAAGTGAAGGTATGTCAGACGCTTTTAGCTGCAAAATGTACATGCAGGAATCACTGTGTGATTCAGCTGTGAGGACTAAGTGATCTGATCAATCTTTTCTGTATCTCTTGTTTGTTATTTGTACTTAGAAGAAGGAATAATGTTTTGGCACCCACATTTTAGGAATAGTTGGTTTGGGGTTTCATTTCCCCCTTAGATGCACAGCAGAACTCAGAAGTCTTATGGCAAAAAAAGGCCAGAGAGCAGATGAGGTGAGATGACAGATTCGGGTAAAACATGAGCAGCCAGCTCACAACAAGCAAGTTCATTGCGTGACAATCTTCCTGTTCTTCCCTAGGGACTGAGCGGAATGGTTCAAGGAGCAGATGGAAACAGCTGCCAACAGCTGAGTACTGGAATGGATTCAAGCCACACTGCTTGCTGGAACTTGAGAGTTTGTGATGGCCTGAGCTTTCCCAACCACAGGTATCTGAGATTTAGAACCGGGCAACTGTCAGTCAGTTCCTATTTATGAAGACCAGAAAAACACCCCACTGTTGTCCTATGGTGTGCAGAATCTTCTAAGCTATGGTTGCAGACAGTACTAAAGACAAAGAACCCTACTAAGATATTTTTCATGAATGTCTATCTCATAGTCCATTCACTCAATATGGTTTTTCTCTTGACCTTGAGCTGAGATTTAACAGGTGGGTAAAAGATAAATTTAGGAAGGCCAGTGACGCAATGTTGACACTTTTATGTCTTCTTGCATAATTTCGAGCATACCATGTAGAATGATAAATGGCAAAAGCTAAAATGTCCTTGGCAAACAAACAAACAAACAGAATAGCACCCTGTGATATTTTGCCTTTGTTTCCCCTCACCACACACAGTTTTTACTCCCACAGAGCTTGAAATATTAACCCAGCATGTTAATTTATTTCTTCCAGAGTTGCCCTGACCATTGCATTTAACATCTCTCTTGGAAGTACTTCAAACCAAGTGGCTGGCTCCATCTCTAGCTTTGTTAATTAGGCGCATTACTTGGTTGCTTTTCTTCATATTGCTTAATGTAATTGGCATTTGTGAAGCTTTTGAAAGGCATGTTTGGGACTACATTTTCTGCAGCTGGCTTTCAACTGCAAGCTGTTTCAAGTGTGTAGTTCTGTAGAGGACAGCTTTTAGAAGCGTAGAGTGTGTGTGCCTAGCACATACCACACTTCCTTTCCAAAGGGAACAAAGGGATATAAGTGTGGCCTGTCCCATACAAAAGAAACGTGTGACACATGAACCCCCTTGCATACATTTATATTTCCATGGCATTAGATCTGTAATGAGAGCATTACGTGCCCCGGATGAAGAACAGGTCTCCCTTTATAAGCTGCTGTATAAATGCTTTGCCCTGTGATGGTCTTCATCCTGAATTTTAGGCCACACACAGGGATGCCTTGCCATATAGACACAAAAGCCTGTAGGTTTTTTATCATAAAAGTGCATCTTTGAGGATCCAAACTCAAACCACGAACTTGTACTTGCTGTAATTATCCCAACGGATAAGGGCACCAATAAACTGCGTCAACTGCCAGCCAGACTGATGAATTTACACTGAGTAGGAATTCGGCTCATTGATTCCAGTTGTCACGGTGTGAAATGATACTCTCTACCTGAGCTGAGAAAGAGTTAGATGTGAGCGTTTAGGAGGGAAAAAAAAGTACGTGTGCACTAAAAAAAAAAAAGATGCAGAAGTCCTGTTTTTCATGGAAAGGCTGCCCTCCGGTGGCCTAGAGAAAAGCCTACACACTGCTTGTTGGTTCAATAATGAATTTTCACACTGCAGCAAGCAGTAGCTCTCAAATGTGGAGTGTCTAGGCTCCCGCCTCGGGAAACCCACAGGTGCCATATAAACAAGTAAAATAATTCAGAACAAAAAGGTATTGCTTTATTTGGTTTAGGATTCCGAAGTAGAGCACTGATGTGAAAGAAAGGAATGTTGTGTGGCCAATGTGTAAAATGAATCATAGAATGGCTGGGGTTTGAAAGGACCTTAAAGATCATCTTGTTCCACCCCTTCTGCTATGGAAAGGGACACCTCTCACTAGACCAGGTTGCTCAGAGCTCCATCCAACCTGACCCTGAACACTTCCAGGAATGGGGCACCCACAGTTTCTCTGGGCAACCTGTTCCAATGCCTCACCACTCTCACAGTAAAGAATTTCTTCCTAGTATCTAATCTAAACCTACACTCTTTCAGTTTGAAGCCATTCCCCTTTGTCCTGTCACTACATGGTCTTTCAAATAGTCTCTCTTCATCTTTCTTGTGTTTTCTCTTCAGGTAGTGGAAAGCCACCCTGAAGCCTTCTCTTTTCCAGGTTAAACAATCCCAACTCTCCCAGCCTTTCCTCGTAGGAGAGGTGCTCCAACCCTCTGATCATCTTGGTGGCCACCTCTGGACTTGCTCCAGCAGGTCAATATCCCTTCTGAGTTGAGGACCCAGAGCTGGATGCACAGCTCCAGGTGGAATCTCACCAGAGCAGAGTAGAGGGGAAAATCACCTCCCTTGGTCCAGTGGCCAAGATTAGTTCCTACCGAAGGACTTTGTCACCAGAGAATCTCACTGTGATCCTGCTGTCATCTGCAGTTCCTGTGCATCTTCCCCACCTGCGTTCTTGGCAAGCAGCCTGTCTCCCTCAGGACCAGTGCTCTCATCACAGGCCATACAGTGACTTCAAAGACTTTCCATTTCCTCCCTCCTTTTGAAACAAAGAAAAACGGAATGGTGCCCCAAAATTTTTCTAGCGATAAAAAAGCCAAAACCCAACCAACCATACTATTCTTCCATTTATTTCTCTCTGTTTCTGTAGAAGGTTCTTGGAAGGGAAGAAATTGAAGAAATTAGTTTTTCCAACATATTTTTCTTGATGTTCTCAGTGTATGGGCCTCCAGGTGCTGACTGAAGACTGTGAATTTTTGTGCTGTTTCTGCACCAACAAACTTTACATTATGCAAAGATGATAAAACAGAACATGGAATTCACCAAGCAACGATTTCAGGAAGAAATGCAGTTTAAATTTTTCCCAGCAGGTGTGGCTGTTGGACCAGAAAAGGCTCAAGGTCAGTTCAGGTGGGTTAGGGAGGACTGTGGAGATTGGGAGACCCCCTTTTACTGCCATGGACATGCAGCACTAGATAACTGTGCTGAGACACAGACTTCTGAGTGAAACTGACTCCCCCCCAAAAAAAACCAAAACCAAAAAACACCTCAACCAAAATTGCAACCTCCCTCAATCACATGATTAAGTGGGTTATTGTCTATTAGAGTTTTTAGTAAAGTTTTAATAAATAGTTAGAGAATTTGCCTCACTATTGATAAATGTGAGGTTATTTATTGAGTATTACACAAAATAGCACACTTGTTGATGTTGCTGAGATGTCTGTAGATGGTGAAAGTTATTGCTGTTGTAGAAAGAAAATGTGAATTCAGTGCCATGTTGACTGTAGTATTATGAAACCCCTGAGGTTTTATATCACCCCATGGTTTCAGGATAGATCAGTTTTCACCATTAGCTTACAATGTTAAGGTCGTTCAGAAGTGTCTTTGTATGCAAAATGTAGGTTTCTGGGTCCACAGGGAAAATCCTGGGCTCCTAGTACTGGCCCAAGTGGTTCTATGTCAGGCATATTTCTAATCCCTGGTGGGTCCTGGGAGGGAAAGGACTATCTGACACCTCTTCTGTATTATGCTAGGGACCATCCCCAGCCCTGAAATGTCAAATATTGAAAGGTCTCCACTTAATGACATTCCCAGTTGTGCAATAAGCCTGTTGAGAAGGGAGCATGCTGCATCCATCAAGGAGAGGAGGTCATGGCTGTTCAACAGTTTTACTAGAAAACCAGTGATTTGAAAGGCTGAGGGAGGGTGAGCTGATAATAAATAGTGCTTAATGAGGTACTTGGATGTGCCACTCAAGAAGATCTCCAGGTCGTGCTGTCAGAGATTTGCACTCTGACTCTCCACAGGCCTTTTTACCTACTGCCTGTGAAGCCGAGATTGCCACATGCGAGTTATGTGAAATGACCTTCATACCATCTCCTGCTATCACAGGCTCCATGTCAGCCACTCATTTAGGAACGGTTGTAGGCTTTCAGCACTATTATGGGGGCAGGTTCTGGTTTGTACTTTCAAGATCAGGTGAGCGCTAAAGCCTGGCAGCTTGTTCGGAGGGTTGTGCTCAGGGGGATCAGCACATCTGAAAGTGTTGTGACAGAAATGGGTCAGTGACCAGAGCACGAGCAAAGGGTCACAGCAGGGAGTTTGTCCTGGCTTTGCACCGCTACGTGAACACTATCCCAGACAGCGTTATGTGCAGTAGTCTGAAAATATTCCTACTGAAGCTGGAAATATTCCTCCTGATTTCAAGGAAATTTTTAAACAAAAAGAAAATATTAATTCATTCGTTCATTAAAATGCATGAGGTATGAGGTACAAACGTTTCCTTGTCTGTTTTGGATGTAGTTCTTCTGAAGATAGCAGTTTTGGCCCTTTGCACACTTTGAACCTTTCAAATATCTCTGCAAAATGTAAGATGTAAAATGAAAAATGTTTTTCTGTGCACTTTCAAGGGGTTTTTTCCTAGGTCTTTATCTTGAGTTGAAAATGACAAGTCATTTTAGAAGAGCAGCATCTGGTGTGAAGCAACTGCCAATTTTAATATTTCTTTAATATATTTGGATACAGATAATAAAATCTTTTTAAAGGGAAAGAATATACCAGGAATGGTTCATATATCTTTTACCTAAAATTGAATGTTCAATATGTGAAATACTTTTGTAGCAGTATTGCTACGATAATGCAGGAAATGGTGTTTAACACTGTTATTTGAAAACCCAGCAATTTTATTGCACTTCATTGTGAAATATTGAAAGTAGGAAAAAGAGCCTCTTCATTCTCATGCTTGCAAATGATCTGATGAAATGTAAAATCAGAGCATTATGTATAGGTAAGTGAGGTGTAAATTTATTCCCTTCACTTTTTCCATAGCAGTGGTTTGAGTGAGATAAACCAGTAATAGTGGTTTGTCATGCAGTGCTTTCCTAGGCTACCAAATCAAATCAAACATCCTTAAAACGTGCACTTATCGTTATGTTGGATGACAGCTACTTTCCTTTATTTGTTTGTATCGGGATGAATTTCCCTTTCCCTTCCTGTTCCTTAGGAAACATCATATTGACCTGAAACCTGTGTGATACAAACTTTCAGACTACCAGTGTGTGTTCGGATCCCATGCTGGAGTGTTTCTGCAAACCAAGGTAGGCTGCACTTTGTCTTGTAGGATCAACCCCAAATGCCTAAATTCATCTTCAGGAGCCCAGTTTACGAACCAAAGTTTGTAAATGTTGGTTCAGTCTTGCATATGCTCCTCGCCTGTGTCAGAACTAAACTAAAGCTCTGAATCCAAATATTACTAGCTTCAAAATATTTACTCATAGACTGGGATATATTTCTATCAGTTACATGCTGTCCTCTTGGTGCACAGGGCTTTGTTTTAAATATCTTTATTACCTTAGAAATAAAAAGGAAAAAATGGCACAGGGGAACAATTTTCCTTATCTAAGTAAAATATATATATTTCTAACCTAAACATATGTTTATCAGTGCTGATGCCCTTTGGCCTCACTCCAGTGAACTTTTCTCACTGACATCAATGGGAGAAAGATGGGCTCTGCATAGGAAACCTATGAATATTTTTTCTTCATCATCCATCCATCCATCTATTTTGGGATGTGCTAAATGCCTGTTCTCTGTTGTAACATTAACATCAGTATGTGGAAACTTGGGCGGCTAAAATAAATCAGTGAAATGCAATATACATGACTGCACATAGAACTCCGTGTACATTGTTGAGCACAAGTGCCCTGTGCCCGCTCTGCCATGCCAGCCCTACAGCCAGGTACCCCATTGTGTCCCTCAGAAGTGGGGTGCAAGCAAGGCAGCCATGAACTGTGTGCTGCCAGCGTGTCCAGACCCTCTGTCATTCCTCAGCTGGAAAAATACTTCTTGGTTGCCATTTAATAGCAGTAAAGTTGATACTTTTACCAGCCTCAAATTACAGGGATTAAAAGATCTTTAGTATTTCACGAAAGCATTTTTTTGGCTCTTTTGCATTGTGGGCCCAATTGTTTGCTGAAGGCAATGAAAATGATTCTGATGGTGTCTGAGGTCCTGATTTGTGAGGCAACTGTCCGTAGCTTTTATAAGGGATACAGGCTTCCAACTAACCTGGGCCATTTTTCCAACCTTAGTAGAGTCCCTCCTGATTTATGTTAGTATGAATTAGCACTTTCTCAAATTGGTTTGATTTTTGTTTTTAATGGGAAAATGAAAGAGGTGAGCTCAATCTTTATGGGCTGGAGTGTTTTCTGCCCACAGGGAAATTAATGGGAGACCTTTACAAAGTTGGACTTTGATGAGGATGCTGAATGGCCAGTCCTGCTTCAGAGTCTCCTCCAATCTGTGGGAGACTGGGCTCCTCCACAGGATGGTCCCGTGCCTCAACACTGATTTTCATCCACCATGACAAGCTCATGGATGAGGAAGGAATACCCATGGCTGCTACCATCCCTGCCCCTCTGGCTTCAGATAAATCGCCAAGCTTGGAGCATGACTGCCCCAGGAAGAAGAAGAAGCAACTGCATTTCTCTGCTCAAGACATGGCAGCTTGCTCCTCTCCTCTCCACTGAACATTGATCTTCAGGGCCGTACGTGATTAAAGGAGTGGGAGAGATTCCCTGGAATTAGCTGTTCCCTTCTTCTTTTTCCTGCTTAAGAGGTAAGAGCTGCCCAAACTCCCTCTATAATAGTCGCCTAACAGAGAATACAATCACTAGTCTGTCATCAAAGTATTTAGGGATGATGACAATACCTAGATTGGTTTCCAGTGTGGTTTTTTGGTTTTATTTTACTGTGATGTTTATATAAAATCCTTAATTCATAGGGATGTGATAAGAAACAGGTAGTTGCTGGTTATTCTTGTCCAGATGCACAGAAATGCCCTGATTGTTACTTTCCAATGACAACCAGCTCAGGGCTCGACATTTTTCAGTTGCACAGCCAGCTTTCAAGGTTACACATAGATACTGAATGAAACAGAGCCCACTGGTTATTTTTAGAGAGGCTCTAAACAAGAAGTAAATCCCTGGAGCAGTGCTGCCAGAGATGCATAAAGTTCAAATCCAAATTGAAACTGCCTATCTTCGGCCTAAATTCCAACTTGAACTTGAGGAAAACTGTGATATGTAACTCAAACTTTATGACAAAAACTCCTTTGCAATTAGTTTCTAATACCTGAGAATACATGAACTTGGTACAAACACCTGAAAAATAGAACTTGAGTGAAAAATGTGAACGTTTGTCCAAAAATGTTGTACCTGTTCTTTTAGTGTTGTATGACTGTATTTAGTTTCAGTAGCTACACTGCATTTGGAGAGTCTGATCTTTTGTGATCCTTAGTTTCAACACATCTTTGTAAGAATAAGTCCTACAATGTAATTGTAAATTTTGGGGGCAGGAGGAGAAACATGCTTATTTACTGATCCCTCGAGTGACCTGTGATGCTCAGGTCTAGGTTTAGCAATGACCATGACAGAATATGAAGAAAGGAGACCCCGTGTCAGCAGCATATTTATGCAAAGTAGAGCAACTGAAGCGTGTTCTTGATCTCTTTGCTGAATCAGAGCCTGTCTCTTCTCCCTGCCAAGGCAGAGATCTAATACCACTCCTAAATGCACTAGTAATTCTAGAAGCCCTAATGAAAGTCAAGATAACACCACAGATTTTATAAATAAGGGACTTTATTTAGAATACTGTTGAAAACATTCTTGGCAACCACATCGTATAAATATATAAAGTTAAAGTTTGACACAACAAACCAAGCGATATTAAATATTTTAAAATTTTTTCCCCTTTTTAAGTTTAGTTTTTTCTTTTTTTTTTTTTTAATTTATTTATTTTGCTCTTTTTTCCTTTTTTCTTTTTTTTTTTTTTTTTTTTTTTTTGGAAAGCAACTCTTATTTACAATTATACAAAAGTTTTATAAAAAAATGGTCCACAACCTTATTTTGGCCAGAACAGGAGTAATAGGAAGGATCTGTCATGCCACTACTGCTGTAGATTTCTGTTTTCCTCCACGTTCAAGAGCCAACTTCCTATTCCCCACAGCCCAGATTAAACATTGGCCATTTCTTGGTATACAATTTTATCTCTAGACATATTAAATAACTTTAGTTTAACAACCAATAAATAACTATGTGTACTTTGAAGTGATACAGGTTTGCAAAGTTATATAGTTGAAGGAATTTTCAGTGGTATTTTAAAACTGGAACAAGTCTTAAGAAGTCTTTTCAACTGTAGAAGGCAGGTCTTGAGCGAGGCCAAACGGAGCAAATTGTTTTCGGTGCAGTCCAGCTGGTGGGGTCCTTATAGCACTTGGTAGATGGGGTTGCTGCTGCTGTTATCCTGGGGAAGTGGGGTGCAGTTGGTGGGGGAAGGAATTTGGGCTCCACTATCACTCAGACTGACTCCTTCTGGAGGGGAACAGGGACTCCCTTCAGCAACAGTTTCCACTGGAGGCAGTACAGGGCATGTGGAATTATCTGTGGAAATCCTCTCTACAATGCTTGAGAGGCAATCGAGACTGGAAACAACAGAACTCTTCCCATGCTTTGGATCTAAAAAACAGACAAAAAGGCTCTCAGGTTATCCAATGAGTACTTAACATCAATGGGCAGTACACATTTGTGAGCATGTGAAGACTCAGAGGAACTGAATATTGGTGAAGGACACCAACTATCAGAAAACAGATTGTAATTTCAAAATGGAAGAGAGGGCCAACCACAGTGTGCTGCTCTGGGGACAGGGAGGGTCTAAGGCTTCACTGAGTCCATAGAAAGGGAAGGGCAGATTTTAAACCAATCATAAATGACTCCAGTTTGGATCAATGAGAGAGTAGGAAGTCTTCATGCAGAATATGGTTAAATGCTGAAATTAGTTGCAGAGAATAACATACTTCTATCCAACTGTTAGATTTGCAAAATATGAAAGACAGCTATGACACATCCCTGTATTTGCAAATACACCTAGAGGAAATCCCGTGCCTCTACCAGCAGCAATGGCTCGCTGACTGGAAAGGCAGGTTCCTCTCTCAGCCTAGAGCAGGTGCAGGCACGGGAAAGGTGCTGCACTGGCAGCACTCTGTCTCAGTGTTTCACACTGCTGTTAGGGCACGTACTCACCATTTGGGGACTCTGTGTAGTAGCTGCTGTCATAGCTGTTCCTTCTGCGAGAGCTGCATGGAGGTCCACTATACTCCATCTGGGAGGGAGAGAAATCCCAGTGAGGTCAGACTCTTACCCAAATCCCAGTAACCATCTAATTTCATATTTCTGGCTCTGGACCATCATTCCAGTCCTGGCTGAAATGCCATCAAGTTGTAGATTCTTTGAGTAATGAAGAATATAACTTGGCTAGAAGGGGATCCACCCCAGAATATTTTATGTGGCACAGCTGTTCCACAGGAAAGTTACCACTATTTCATTGAATGCTGCAGCTTTACAGATGAGATGAGGCTTTCCAGATGACGCTATTCTGATCAGATACAGCCCCTCATGTATCTTCAGTTTACAACAGGGGGACTGAAAGGGGAATTATGTCTCTTTAATTTAGTTTTTGAAGATTTTTCTAAACATGAATTCCTCTTTAAAAGCCTCTGTCTGCCTTGTCCCTTTGTATTTCCTTCAGTTTCTCTTTCCATTTCAATTTCGTATAGAAAATGCTCTAGAACATTGACTAATATATGTTTCCAATACTTTAATCCACAATGAAATTCCTCTATTAAAAGAGGCTGTATCTTGAAGAGGAATATTTTTTGTAAATCTCTGCAATCTGTAATGTGTCTCATAATTACAGATCCTCAACTCTGTAACAATTATCCCCACCAGAGCACAAAAACCAATCTCTGGTCTAAAAGTGCAGTTCATGGCCTATCCAGAGAGCTGCCCTCGACTCTGGTCACCACATCCCACCAGCCCAGACTCAGACGAGAGGCTGAACCTACAAGCCCCAGCCAAAAGATGTGGGGATGAGACGCCCTCTCTGGCACCCACCCTTCTTCTCCCATGCCCATAACGTACGAACAGGACTGAAAGCCTGGATTCACCTTCCTACTGCTTGCAAATATCTATGTAGGGGATGAAGTAAGTGAGAAGAGAAATGGAGAATCTTTTTGTTAAGGGTCAAGAAAAACAATTCTTGTTGCTTAGACCCTCCTCCTGTTGTCATGATGAATGGCAGAAAACAAAACCCAGACTCTTACCAATTCCTGTGTAACTACCATGTCCTGGGGGGCCCTTGCTTTCTGCTGTCCATGGAGGATTCAAAGGATACAGCAGAGGATGGAAACAGAGATGCTTCAGGAGCTATGGGAGCACAGGCAATGCCCCCAAGGTGCCCATTCCAGGCAGCTTCCCAAAGTCATCCCCCAGCAGCTTTGCCCTGGCTTCTCCAGGATATGGGGAACCTGCCTAACTTCTTATTCCAGGGAACAAAGTGTGTGAGAGATTCTTCTTCTTTCCCTGAGATCCTGCCATGTGGGGACCCCACCTCCCTTTGCTGCAGGTGCTCAAGGCACAAGAAAGAACTTTGCCATCTGCCCGGGGAGGTGCAGAAGGCAGCTGCTATAGGAAGGGCAGGAAGAGGCGACTCGCCCTGCTCAGGTTTGGACCAACAGCGTCCAGGGCACCTTGGTGGCAGGGAGTCCTCCCTGGGGCACTCACCATGCCATCGGAGCAGTTGGAGCGGGGGCTGGAGGCGTCCGATTCCCCGCTGTAGTGCTCCAGCACCGGGTAATAAGCGTCCTCCTGCTCCCGCAGCAGGGCCTGCAGGCTCTCGATGTAGCGGATGGCGTTGCGCAGGATCTCCACCTTGGGCAGGCGCTGGTTGGGGTTGGTGGAAGTGCAGCGCTTCAGGGTCTCGAAGGCCTCGTTGACCTTGCTGAGCCGCCGGCGCTCCCTCATGGTGGCGGCCTTACGGCGGTCGGCGTTGGTGGTCTTCCTCTTGCATGCCTTGCAGGCCCACAGCAGGCAGCGGCCGGCCTGGTGGTGCCCGCTGGGCGCCCGGACGTGCTCCTCCTCGTGCCCGTGGTGGTGCCCGTGGTGGTGCGGGTGCTCCTCGGGCTTCAGCAGACCCCCGACGTGCACCAGCCGGGGGTCCAGGTCCTCGAAGAAGTGCATGTCCGACGTGTTGAAGCACGGGTCATCGTAGAAGTCATCGGCGGCTGTGAAGGAGCAGAGGGAGCCCTCCGTCATCTCCATGGGGGCCAGTAAGTCCATGGGGGCGGCAGAGGGGACAGCGGCTGGGCCAGAGGGGGCAGCGAGGGGCTCAGAACGGAGGGGCCTTCGATCGGGCTGCTCTGCGGCCGGGTGGGTGCACAGAGCCGAGACCCTCGCAGCCTCTGCCAGGCGAGGCCACCAGAGTTGGCCGCTCCCCCGACCCCCTCCCCAGCCGCGCCGGTCCGGGAACGCCACTCGGGGCCGTATTTATGGCTGAGGCCCCCGGCGCGGCGGGTCGGGACGGGGCGGGTCGGGGGGCGCGGCCGGGCGGGACGGGGGCTGGGGCGGCGGGGGGGCGCGGTGTCCCGCTGGGGCCGGGGCAGCGGCAGCCCGGGCTCTCGGATGCGCGCAGGGCTACGTTTCCCCCCCCCCCCCCCCTTTTTTTTTTCCTTTCTCAGCAGCCCGCCGAGCCAAGGAGAGCAGCCGCCCCGATGCCCGAAGGTGCCGGACGCCGCCGGCCGCTCGCCCAGCGGCGCGCCCCGCTGTCCCCGCACACACCGGTGACGGCTGCGCTGGTTCCTCACAGGGACCAAGCCCCCAGCCCCTGGATGGGTCTGAGCGCGGCTCTGCGGCCGCACGGGTAATTACTGCGGCGGCGTTCGTGGGCGCGGGCGGCTCCAGGGGACACCCCGGGCAGCCGGGACCGTGCGGAGAATCGGGGACACCGCGGAGAGCCGGGAGGTGCGGGGAAGCGGCGACACCGCGGGCAGCGGCGGCACGGGCAGGCGGCGGCCACCCGGGGGCGCTGCGGGCCCGTCCCAGCGGGGAGCGCCGCCGTGCCCGCGGTGCGCCGGCCTTCGTGCCCTCGGCAGTCCCTGCGAACACCGGCGTTCCGGGTTCCACTTCCAGCTCTGCTCACCTGCACTCGGAAACCTCTGGAGAGATGGATCTCCCTCCGTGCCGTGGCGTTTTGCTGCGGTTGCGCTGCAGCTGGATGATGGCTCGCGCGATAAGGATTTGTTTCGAGCAGCGGGAGAGTTTGCAGCTTGGGGAAATGGGATGGGTTTCGGTAACGTCTCTCAAGGGTGCCAGAGTTTTTACTCTGGTTTTTTGAGTATCATATGAGATGAGAAATTAGGTTCTCCTCAGAGGAATTCGGTAATTCAGCTATGTCCTTTCACTGATCAATGATTAAAATAGTAATGCATATATTTAACGTCCCACAAGCTAAAATTAATTTCTGTTCTGCAGGTATAAACGTTGGCAAAATTTCAGCTCATTGGCAAAATTTCAGAGCAGCAAAGCTCTGTCTTCAGTGGGACAAGGAGCTGACTGACAGAATCTCAAAAGGTAAAAAACATCCATCAATGACCAATCCCCAGTCCCTGTGCCTATGACTTCTCAGATGGGCAGTCATGATGGTGGCTTCTTTTGTAGTGACACGATTTGTTTTTTGGCAAAAATTCCTAATCCGCAGTCCCCATTTTCTACTTACCTAAAAATCTTTGAGTGCAGACCAAGGTAAGAACTGTAAGTTGGATTCTGTCAGAATCCCTGAAAGATAAAAGTTTTATTTAAAGATAAAACTATATGTTTTTGACTCTGTAGAAATTCATTTGTTCACTGTACTCGATGCTGAAAAGCAATATATCCCAAGGAGGGAGATCAGCTACTAACCACCCCTACACATTTAGAAATGTATCTCCCAGCTGTTTCTGAGAGGCAGAGTGGCAAATTTGTGGAGACACTTCAGTGTTATTACAGACGTTCTTTGATCCAGAAGAAATAAAGATAGTTGGTTTTAAATCTTTACCGTGCAGTTAACAAAGCAAAAATGATTTGTATTCAAAATAGTTCAAGGTATACAATAATGTGAAATAAGTTTAAATCAGAAAGAGTTTTATGCTGTAGCAACTGAACAGGTAAAATGGGATATCAAGGCTTGCTGCTGGCAGTGTGACCCACTAAAGACACTTAAACTCCCTCCAGACCATTGGCTTAATTTTTGAAAAAAGGTAATTTTCCCTAATATTTAGTCAGTATTGTAGCCTATTCTGCCTCTGTGTGTTTCTAGCTTATATGTGACCCCAGAAAAAGACACTCAGGGACTTGAAAGAGTAGGGGTGCCTCGGGCAAAGTGGTAACAAACAGTGGGGCTTGGACAAGCACTACAAGGAGTTTGCCAATAACTGCCCATGAATGTAGGCTCAACTCCATGAATTCCTCCAAGTGAAAAGGTCAGCTGAAGGCTGTGACCACACAGTGAATTCCACACAGTGGTCTTCCAGTGAAGGTGCCCTTGAGGATACCTTCCTTTGGGTTTGGACATGCTGATCTCCAGACATCCCATCCAGTCCTAATAATTCTGATTCTGTGATGCCCTGCTGCTGCCACCAGTAACATCCACTTTCCTGTGTAATTCCCAAAGACAGGTTTTTCCAGAAAGATGTTGCCATGTCCAATGTGGCCTGAAAAAACGTCCTTGCAAAGAACAAATCCTGAGATGCTCTTCTCGGTTTTGTGAGGCCACAGTGGAGAGGATGAAGGACAGAACAATCTCCACTTGGAGACTTTTGAGTGCATTTCTTGGAGATTGTTTGGGCACCGCTTTGGAAGTACAGATGCGGAGAGTGTGGATCAACAAGTATTCAGCAGAGAAAGAGAATTTGCAAAGTTTTTATAAGAGCTGTTGCCCTTAACCTATTCTATATTCATACTTGATATAATATTTTTCAGGATGTGATTGAAAAGGAAGCTGAGAAGGCAGAAGCAGATTGTACTTCCTATGCTGGGAAACATGGATAGACTCATTCTGTACACACTGACAGATATTGTTAAATATGAGACCACACTCACAAGTGTGTGTGCCCTCTCAGTAGAACCAGCATGTGGACAAGAAGAGCTTATTATCTACAGTAACTGATTGAGTCCTCTTTTCCTTTTCAGAGGATAGAGGCTGGGGAAACAGCTGATTGTGAGTTTATCTGAAATTACCAGAACATTGTCTTTTCAGGCAGAGGGCCCAGAACACATTTTGGCAAAGGAAAACGGAGAGAAAGACTTAAATTCTGAGAGTGTGTGGATACATTTGGTTAGAAGATGAACGTGAGAAGTCTGAGAAACAGATGTGGCACTACTTCATGGAAAAATAAGAGGCAAGTAAGTCTTGCTCTGAAAAATTTAAAAGTCAGGTTCTTTGTTATGTTGAACTTTGTTTAAGGTGAAAGTTTAAGTGCTGTAAACCATGGAGAAGGCTGTAACTATGTTTCAGAAGGCCATCAGCTTTTAAAAGATGAAGGTTGTTGTAAAAGTAAATCAAACATCACCAGTAGTACATGAAGTAGTTTTATATGGCACTAGAGTAGAATTAATTTAGTAGTTTGCTCTGCTCACACTTAGCAGGCTGTGTTTTAATACTGAGAGGGACGGATTCCATTGCTCTTATTCATGTTGAGTGGCAGTCAGTGGAACTAATTGCTGAATAAGGTATGCTCAGCATGAGGATGGGCGATGGAATCTAGCCCAGATGGAAATATCTTTTAAACTCCTGCTGTATTAGAGAGCAGCAATCTCAACACAGGCAAATCTAGATGATTCTAAAAGTGCTTTGAGCCATTCCTGTGCTAAATGGCAGTATTTTTATAGATGAATACAGAGGTTGTTTTAAAGTGGTTGTGTTCCCTATCCCCACCCCTAAGTTGAACCACATTCAGAGAAAAGATTGGGGAAGCATCTGCATTGTAATTTTCTGTCCCATGTTACAACACCAACAGAAGGTGGGCTTTGCAGAAATTGCTACTTAACTGCAGCTGTATCAGAGTTCACTAAAAATGTTTCATTGTGCAGTGCTTTTATAGTAATGCAATTTTCTGGCATTTCTCTGTCCTACTCTTCCATCATGCACAATTTTCTTAGATGTAGAAAAACACTGGGGCAGTTTTGTATACATATGCAAAATCTCTTGAAGAAGAAAACCAGCATGCCAGGGTGGTGAATTGAGAAATACACTGGAGATGCAGATATGGAACTGAATTTATTTTCAAGCAAAACAGGAGTATCAGCTAAAGTATTACACGGAAGTGTAAGGCAGTCTTCCAATGAATCAAACCTCAGCTGTATACAAGATGTATATAATGACAAAAAATCCCTAACGGCAGGAGCTGATCTAGCCAGTTGCTCTTCTTAGGCGACCTTGGGAGCCAGGGTACAGAGTGAGGCACTCTGGTAGGAGACTAATGAGAGGAATTTGGACACCTCTGCACTTGAACCAAGCTGGCTAACACTGCCCTAATTGAAAGGCAAAATTAATGAGTAGCTGCTCTCTCTGATGCAATTCTAGTTAAGTGTGCTGTTTTTTCACTAGGATCTCATGCCCCTACTTGAACCAAATAGGGAATATAAGAAATAGCAGAAGTGCCACAGTAATACCGTTAGTGAGATAGGGCTCTGTATCGTAATTAAAGCAATCATCCTACGTTGAGTCTGGACAAAGTCCTAAAGCTACTCTCTTCGGTTACGCTAGCAAAATATGTCCTAGAACGTCTAAAGTTCTCATCTAATGAGAACTCCTAATTTCTCTCTCATCTACTTTCTGAGGATGAGAAAAGCCAGCTAGGCAATAACTATAGAGAAATCAGCACATTTTCTTGATCCCACTGTTGAGTAAATGTTTGCATCCTTCATCCGGAAGAAGTATACCACTAGAAAGAGCTGATCAGTAAATGCACTAGATTACTTATTTAAATTGCTACTATGATAGAAATAAAACAAAAAACTTTGGTTTTGAACACGTCTTTTAAAAAAGTTCATTATGTTACTATACTTGTTAGTAATTTAAAATACCAAATAGTAATATAAAATATTCAGTAATATAAAATAAAATATTTGTATTTTCTGCCATGTAGAAGTTCCTTGCACAAAGGTGCAGTGGTTTCTTTTTTGTTTGTTTTAATTAAAATGATATATATTCTTAAAACATTTTGCGCTAACTAATCCTGTTAATCATTTGAGAGAGAGAAGATGCTTAAGAACTTCTGGCTTCTAGGAAGAATTGCATAGATAAATGTGACAATCTAGTTGACAACCTTGCTGTCATTTAAAGCAACTAGTGTTATGGGCTAGATTTTGAGCTCTGACTCAGCGGAGGATGAGGGGATGGGATGTAAAGCAGGAGGAGTGATAGAGCATTGTGTCTCCTGTGTTCTGGTCTCAGCTTCACCCTTGGGATAGCTTTGCCTGAGGAGCTGCAGCAGCCTCAGCATTAAAGGCCCTCCCTGCCCTGCTTCACCTTTGCTCCTGTGCCATCGTTACACTGTGGCAGCATCGTTGTGCAGTGTATAGTTGCATATATTGGCCCTATGCCATTTCTGTGCTGGGAGCATTCTCTCTGGGGTCGCTTTGGACCTTCCGCAGCTCCTGTGCACTGCTGGAGAGGTGGGCAGGGGCTGCAGTGATCACTAGACTCTGGCTCTATGCTGGTCCTGAACTCTTTCTGCAGCCGGTCCATAAAGTAATCCCCAAGACTATTTCTGCCATCCTGGGAACAGTCAAGCCTGCGAGCATTGGTCAGCAGATCTCCCATCAGCTTGATCTTCTGGATTTTGGGCCCAATAAATTGTTTCTTGATAGTGCTTGCACTATGAGGGTCTGCATTTTCAACACTCAGGGCATAAAGCTCTTCAAAATATCGTAGCATAGTTTTCCATTGTACCATTGCTAGTTCCAGGGCTTTCATCAGACCGACTGCATAATCACAGTTTGGTTTCTGAAAACAAAGACAGAATTGGATTTACTCAAAAGAACAGCTTATGTATCTGTATTCATCAATGGATTCCTGCAACTTAACCTGGTGCTCTAAACAAATTGTACTAGGATTTTGCAACAACTGCTTCTCGTTTGGAGCCTCTATTGTTTTTTGCAGGCTGTAAACACAAGTGGCAGAACCCAAGCACTTCTTCAAGGAACAGTTTTACACAGCAGAAGCTATGCCTGAAGAAGGTTCTTACCGCAGGAAACCCAATTATAGAACGGTTGGGGTTGGAAAGGACCTTAAAATCATCTTGTCCCAACCCTCTGCCATATTCCACTGGACCAGGCTGCTCAAAGGCCTATCCAACCTGGCCTTGAACACTCCCAGGAATGGGGCATCCTCTACTACTCTGGGGAATTTTTTCTAGTGTCTTACCACCCTCACAGTAAAGATGGACTTCCTAATATCTAGCCAAAATCTGCCCTCTTTCATTTAAAAATCATTATCCCTCATCCTAACACTGCCTTCCCTGACAAAGATTACGTCTCCCTCTTTCCTGTAGGCCCCTTTTAAATACTCCAAGTCCTAAGCTCCTCCTTAATATAAACTGAGTATTAAGAAAGACTTTTACAACAGCCATTTCACTTTCTGCAGCTTAACAGCTTCTATGATGGACCAAAGAGGAGCATTCTGTATTAACTAATTCGGTAGAGGAGAATCAGCCCCTTGGTCTTAAACAAATGAGGTGGGTTGTTTTTTTTCCTGAAAACTTTTGACTTATTCCTTTGTACCTGTGCAAGCCTAAGTTAGATCTTAGTTCAAATTCTGTCATGAGCTGTACTTTAGGAAATCTAAGCTTAGGTTCAGTGTGAAAAAGACAAGTGGGCTGCTTCAGCACAATTTAAGGGGTCACAATCCATTACGGCATACTGGAAACAGCAGTGTCCAGCTGAGTAAAAGAAAAGGGGAACACTGTCCATATTCTTTTGGGCTGGAAAGCAACCCCATAGAGTTAGGACTGTATGTCTGACAGTTTCTAGGCACCACAATCAAGAACAAAACCGTATACACAAGTAGGCCAGATAAATTATATCTGGAAATCTAATAGTGGGTGAATGCACTGATCTGAAGTACCAACAGTATAATTCAGTAAGTTACACGGATCACAGCTGCTTGAAAACTTGTTGACTACTACGCACCTGGATGGTTTTAGAGCAGTAATGGCCTCCTCTTTCTTGCTGATACTTCATCAACGCCTCTGCGGCTTTTCTCTCTTCCAGAGCTTGATGCAGGAAGAACTTAGAAATATTTGGTAGAGCCACATGTGACTGATCAAAATATTCACCCTAAGCACACAAAACAGAAGCATTAAGATTTGCCAGAGATGGGACTCACCTGCAGCAGAATGTGGCTTGAACAGAACTTGGGAAACCCTTCCAATGGAAGGTATTTTGTTCACAAAGCACCATCACTTTGAGACTTTGATCCAAATTCTACAATAAATGAAGTAAGTAGTTAGTGTATGAAATGAAAAATCTAGACTTCTACTAGACCTCCTATCCTTTAATATCGGTCAGGCAGCTGTAGTACTGATGTTACTCTTGCATTAGCAGTTAAGAGATCTTCAGAATATTTTATTTCTGAGTTTATGAGTGCTTAGCATGTGTGTGTTTCGTAATTGTGTTTTGTGGAGGGTTTTTGTTTTGTTTTTTAAACATACTTCCAGGATAGGGAAGATAAAATTTATCCCTGCAGGCCTGCATTCCAGTCAAAAGTTAGCTTTGAGATGAGAAAGATGAAGAAAATACCAAAAAGAGAACAAGCACAACTTCGCATCTGTTTATCAGCTTTATTATGGACAATGGTATTCCAAAGTAATGGACACTGCTACTGAACTATACACCTTCAATATTAGATGTAGCTCATGCCTGGGAAGGCATGTCAGGAAGCACATCAATCTGTTGGAGTGAGTCCAGAGGAGGGACACAAAGTTATCAAAGGGAATGGAGCACCTCTCCTGTGAGGAAAGGCTGAGAGAATTAGGTTTGTTCAGCCTGGGAAAGAGAAGACTCTGGTGACCTAGTTGTGTCCTTCCGGTACCTGAAGGGAGCCTACAAGAAAGATGAAGAGGGACTTTTTACAAGAGCATGCAGTGACAGGACAAGGGGGAATGGCTTAGAACTGATATCCAAATCCTAATGGTTTGGATTAGGTATTTAGAAAAAATTCTTTACTATGAGGATGGTGAGACATCAGAACAGGTTGCCCAGAGAAGCTGTGGATGGCCCATCCTGGAAGTGTTCAAAGCCAAGCTGGCTCTGAGCAACCTGGTTTTGGGAAAGGTATCCCTGCACATGGCAGGGGTTTTGGAACCTGATGATCTTTAAGGTCCTTTCCAACCCAGCCCATTCTATAATTTCAGAAGTATTACAACCCTAAATCCTCGGCAGGCCTTGTTCTGTTCTGTATGGAAAAGGAACAACTTAAACCACTGCCATATTTAACCATGCTAACAGATCTAATATCTCTTATATTTAGAATATTTTATCCATGGTATGGCTGTCTCATAAAGAAGTATTGTAGGCAGGTAGCAAAGGAGAGCCAGCAGGTTACACTGGTTTGAACACTGGCTCTGCACAGCTCTGATGTCAAAGAGAATGAGGGGCAGCAGCTGGGGCTTTGCCGAGAACCAAACTGAGGAAGCTACAGCATCCTCGTCTGCTGCTGCCCTGACCATGTGTGTGCAGCACAGCACAGCTTCTGGCCCTTGGACATGTGTGTGCAGCACAGCACAGCTTCTGGCCCTTGGACATGTGTGTGCAGCACAGCACAGCTTCTGGCCCTTGGACATGTGTGTGCAGCACAGCACAGCTTCTGGCCCTTGGACATGCTCTGCACTGGAGTACACATAACTGCATATTGAGCTGTTGGCCTGTAGCCTGCCTAGGAGGGGCAAGCAACAAGTATGTGCACTTCCTAAGTTCTTCTGCTTCTGATTGTCTTCCCTGCTTTCCTCTATTACCCTGCTTAAATAGGAGATACTTTCACTTCAGCTATGTTGCTCTGTTTGGAAAGAAAATTAAGACATATTAAACACAGAACAGAAGTTTGTTTTTCTCTTACATTTTTAGGGCCATCTTGGGATAACCTAAACCTGTGACATACATACACATACATGACCATAAACCATTGAAGAGAAAGCACATACTGGAATGTTTTATTAAGAACATTCATTGCTTTATTTGCAGAATCCTTTTTCCTCAAGTCACTCATTCCTGTTTCTGTTCACAGCATCACCAAGATGGAGTGTTTTACAAACAGTTCCTCTGTGCAAGTGTGCAGCACAACTTCAAGTGGAGCTCAAGTTAACACACCTGCTTAACTTTTATGGTAAATCTTTTATGTCAATCATTCACTTTTTAGGATGTTCATATTTCTAGGTTTGATTTATCCACAGTCAATTTCTGAGTTTTCTCCATCCCATCCAGCTGCCAATCGCTACTTTTTACTTCCACAGGCTTAACAGGTTTTACTGCATACTTAAATTTTCATTGAACTTATACTTGACACCAAACTCAATTGAAGGATCTTGGGGATATACTGAATGTAGTTTGTGTTGCTTCCCAGTGGATGCTTGGCATCAGAAGGTATGGCACTGATAATTTTGATTTTTTAATTTTAATGTCTCTGTTAACTTATATGTTTGCCTTAACACTTGATATGTAGCCAGATGCAACTTTGGCATGAATTTGACATGGTATCAGTGATACTTTTTATAATTTCACGTGCAAAGTTCATGCCTGTGGAGCAAGAAAGCCTAAGCCATCCGCGACGTTCACAGACTATAGTTAACCACACGCAACTATTCAACGAAGTTTGGGGGAAAATCCACTTAAGCGTTATACTCCAAAGCTCCTTCGGCGTTCCCTGTTCCTGTCTGTTTTCCCCAGGCAAAATCCCCTCTGTGAATTACCCAAAGCACACGAGGCTTGTTTCACAGTCCGCGCCTTACGGACCTTCCTCGTTGTTTCCGTGGCCGTGCGGGCGCAGCGGCCGCGGCGCGGCTTCGGCAGGAGCGCTGCCGCCGGCGGCTCGGGGAGCCCGGAGAGCCTCCAAACCCCCTGGGTCAGGACACGGGCACCGCTGTGCCGTCCCTGCCCGACTCCAAACCCTCCTGAGCCGGGCTCCGGCACCTCCTCTCCCCTCGGCCGGTGCAGGGCGATGTGGGACACACGCAGCCCGCCGTGCCCTCCCGTGGCCGTGCGCGCCCCGCCGCCTTACCAGCGCCTGCAGGCAGTAGTGCAGCTCCAGCTGGGCGCCGGTGACCCCGCAGAGCGCCTCCTCCACGGCGGGCGGGAAGCCGTGGCGGACGCGGCTGCCGGGCAGCGGGCGGTGCGCGGGGCAGGCGGGCAGCGTCACCCGGGGCCGCTTGGAGCGCGGCTCGGCCATGGCCGGCGCCGCCATGGGGCCGCCGCGCCGCCGCCGCGCCGCCTGATATAGCCGCGCACCTGGGACACACCTTGCGCGCTGCCGCCCGCCCGCCCGCCCTCCGAGGGAGGAGGAGAAGGAGGATGTGGGTGCGGATGCGGGGGGGCCGGCGGGGCCCGTCATGGCGTGCGTGGCCCCGGGCAGGCGCGGCGGGAGCGCGGAGAGCTCCGGCCGTCCCGGAGAACCGGTGCGGTGCCGGACCCGCGGGTACCGGCAGACATCCTAAATAGTGAATGACTGACATAAAAGATTTACCTTAACGGTTAAGTAGATGTGTTAACTTGGGCTCCACTTGAAGTCGTGCCGCACACTTGTGCTGAGGAAATGGTTATAAAACACTGAATCTTGACTTGAGGAAAAGGATTCTGCAATGAGTGTTCTTAATTAAACATTCCAGTATGTGCTTTCTCTTCAGTGGTTCGTGATTACACGTGTGTAAATGTGTCACAGGTTGGAGATATCCCAAGATGATCCTATAAACATAAGAGAAAAACATAAACTTGTATGTTTGTCATGTCTTAATTTTCTTTCCAAACAGAACAACATAGCTGAAGTGAAAGTAGTTCCGATTTAAGCAAGGTAATAGAGGAAAGCAGGGAAGACAATCAGAAGCAGAAGAACTTAGGAAGTGCACATACTTGTTGCTTGCCCCTCCTAGGCAGGCTACAGGCCAACAGCTCAATATGCAGTTATGTGTACTCCGGTGCAGAGCATGTCCAAGGGCCAGAAGCTGTGCTGTGCTGCACACACATGTCCAAGGGCCAGAAGCTGTGCTGTGCTGCACACACATGGTCAGGGCAGCAGCAGATGAGGATGCTGTAGCTCCCTCAGTTTGGTTCTTGGCATAGTCCCAGCTGCTGCCTCTCATTCTCTTTGACATCAGGGCTGTGCAGAGCCAATGTAACCTGCTGGCTCCTCTTTGCTTCCTGTCTCTAATACACTGTCCTTTATGGGACAGCAATACTACAGATGAAACTCTTCTAATGTAAGAGCTGAGTTCTTTTCCAGGCAGTCACGTTCAGTACCTGCACTTCCATCAGCAGCATCCGAGAGTGTGGCCAGGCTGGGCTGAGGCTGGACTGGCTGGTGAGAACACACAGGCAGAGGCAATCCTAGGGAGGGAGTGAGCTCTGAGAAGTCCTGGGAATTTAGCAGTGTGTGTTTATGTCTTGGCTACAGGGTAAATTCTTTAGGTTTTTTGATTTAGTGCTAAAAATGGTGCTGAACTGGTCCTACCTGTGCTTGTTAAACTATCTTCAGTATTTTAAGTAACCAGTAATCCTCAGTTTGTACAGTAATACAAAAATATTCAAAATACACATTTTTGATTTTTTCAACTGTTTAACCATGTGGATAGAGTTTGGCATTTCTTGAGCATTTCTTTACCTTTAATAGCTAATTCAGACCAGTGGAGCAAAAATGTGAGTAATCTCAACACCCTTCGAAATCAATAATTTCCTGTTCAGTGACTTTGTTTAGTAAGCTCAATGTTATGTGCTGGTTTATGGAATATTTTTCTAGCAGATGACTCCCCCACCAACCCAGGATGCTAAGGGCAGAATTGTTTTCCATTGCCTCTTTTAATTGTTATTAGATCTGACTGCCTAGAGCCCAGCATGCATCATCTGAAAGTAGTCTCATAGAGATGTGAGAACATTGCTCATGAGAAACTTAAATAATTCTTCTTCAGTGCCTCCACCTCACATGCTATTCAGCCCTCTTTGTTTGCTGTAATTAGTTTTAGTTTTAATTTTTCATGTTGTAGTTAAATTAGAAGTTTCGATTTAAAAAAATCAAACAGCATTTAAGCATTTGGGTAAAATTTCATGTGAGTAAAGTATAACTAATGTTTGCAAGGTTAAAGTAAGTATCCAAAGTCATTAAATGTAAATATATTGACAAGACACTTGAACAATGTATGACCTTAGTCTGAAGTTCTCAGTAAGCACCCTGTTCTTCACTGTAGCACTAGGGACTTTTGCTGGAAGGATGTACCTCTATCAGCTACCTTTTATCTCCTTCCATTCCAAGTGTCCTTGTTTTGGCCGGTAAATTAGTTGCTAGTGTTTTATTGTTCCAGAATTGAATTATCCCTTGATTCCCTCAGAGGAGGAGAAAGAGCCTACTTTCTCCTTTCTCCTGAGCCTACTTTGCAAACATGTAGTTCTATCTGGCCAATTTTCTACCCCAGTTCTCTCATTTAAGGCTAGACTATTTAGGCTGGACTTTATGATCTCGATTTGATATTGTTTATTCTTTCACCACAGGTAGTAAGAGCTGTGGCTGTTGCTTCTCTCCAGCTACCATCTGTTTGCTTTTTTCTAGCTGTGGTGGATTTTTCATGTGCTTTGCAACTAATGCTGCCTAACTTTTCCCTAATTCAGTGCCCATCAATAGCTATGATGAAAACAGAGGGCTGTATAAGGAAAAACTAATAAACAAATAAATGTATGATATGTATACTTGTGAATTGGTCTTCTTGATTTATCATTTTGTTTTGTAATTAAGTGAAACCAAAGCTCTCTGGCAGGAAATTAAGAATGATTCATATGAACACCTGCGAATTCACGATTGCTTTTATTGGACTTGAAGTCCCTTAACCCATTTTTCTTATTTTTAGTCTCAACAGGTGCTTCATCTCACTATTTTATCCAGTCTCACTCTTTTTTACTTCTTTTCTTCATGGAAGAAAAGCCAGCAAGACTTCAGAGTTGTTTTGTTGCCTTTTTGAAATGTATGACTCATAAAGTTAAAAAAGAAGCCTGAAATTTGGGATGTTACTACTTAAGTAAGCATAGCAAAATAACCTCTTTTAACTGACTTTCAGTAAAAGTGTTCATCAGCAAAACATGAGATGGCCCTGGGGAGGCAACAGTGTTGTGACCGGGCTGTGACATGGACGTTCTGGAAAATCTTTTTTGTCTGTCACTGAGCAAATGGGAAAGGCCAGTTTGCTATAGTCCTCTGAAATCAGCATGTTTTAGTGATACAAGAGAAGGATTGCACAAAATTAAGCCTAGTCCCTTTGAAGTCAGTCTTGTTGCGGTCAAACAGAGCAGACAGAAGCCTGTATTTTGGGTTTATAGGTACTGAAAATTACTATACTGTGCCAGATCTGCATGTACTTTGCATAGATTCATTTTAATAAAATGACGTACCATAATGAAATTCTATTTGAAAAATACTTGGGTAAACTTTTAATTTTGGAAGCAATTTTTTAAATGCCTTTTTTTGGCACTTGCCTCAAATACCCCAAACCTTAGTTTTCATTTGCTTTCCTCTTCTACAGTCCCAAATATTTCTTCTTGTCACTGAGAATTTTGTGTTTGCCAAACATTCATTACTGCAGTGTTTGAAGCCAGATGAGATGTTCTAGGATGTTCCCATCACTGGAAGCAGCCATGTCTTTTTTGCCTCCATCGAGTTTTCACAAGTTGTTTCAGTAGCTTGATAAAGTTGCAACACTTTTTGCTTCTGTTGTAACTTTTATCCGGGGCACTTTGTTTCCATAGGCTTCCTCCACATCAGTCTGCATGCCACAGATACTGAGATGTCGGCTCATTGCCTCTCTTCTTTTGCGATGAAGTTCCTCCTTAAAGAACTTCTCGAATGCTGGATAACACAAAACATTGTGATATATATAGAATTCTTTGAAACTTTACTGATTGAAATCTGTCCTTCAAACAGAATGTGCTCACAGCCCACAGGCATATCTGCCGTGTCTAAAGCTAACGTAGGAGACAAGTTTGTAAGAGTTTCTGAAATGTAAGCAGAGCTTATCTTTAACCTTGTGTCACACAATACGTATAGGAGGGTTTTCTAATCTGAGCTGCTTTCTTCTCTGCAGTATTTAAATTAGATTATCTGTAATTAATGTTTGCTTCTACCATGGGATCCTTTCAGGAGCAGAGTTTGGAGACGGACAGCCTCCGCTGCTTCTCAGCTGGGAGCTGTTCTGGGGCTTTGGTGTACAGGGCACATCCTGCCTGCATACCACCAGCCCTCACCCCCTGCTGGTCCCCAGGCCCCCTCCCTTCTTCTCTCTCTCCTTGAGGGCTCTTTTCCCCTGCTGCACAACCACAGTGCTCAGGCAGCTTTGCCCTCTCCCTTTGCTCCACTCTCCCTTCTCTGGACCCCAGGGAAAACTCCATGCTAACAGGAGGTTTGGGGTCTGTGTGTACCTCTGCAGTCAAGCCTAGATGATGAAAGTGCATCTCAAGTGCATTGACAGACTTGCTGTAACTGTTGTTCTGCCCCAGCCTGGTTTGCATTTGCCACCTTCATCTTCCCCATAGTGTCTCAAGTCCAGCTGCATGTGGCTGTGTTTGTGTGACTGCCTACATGTGTGGGGCTGCAGGTCAAACTGGGCTGTGGCCACTGTTTAGCTCATGTCTAGAAGCTGTATGTCACTACTTTCTCTTAAGCACTTACCACTCTCTCCGCAATTTTAAATGTTGACAGATCACATACATTGAGTTGTTCACTGTTGACTTTTCTCCTTGTATTTAGGGAATCTTTACATGTCCTGACTCAGCTTACCAGCTCACCCGTGTCTGTAGGGGCCCAGGCACTGGCAGCACTGAGGAAGGCCATGGCTGGGATTGGGCAGAGGCAGCAGGGAGAGCTGGAGCCCAGGGGTGGTCTGTGCTCCCAGCCTGGTGGCTGCAGAGGACTGGCAGCCTGGCTAAGTGAGCTCCAGCCTGGCCAGCAGCATTGGCCCTTCCATCTCCATTTCTGCTCTTATAAATACACTTGAGTTTTAAGTGGAGTATTCATTTCAAGTGCTACTGGCTGTTACTACTCCTTTGATTTTTTTAAAGAGGCTGTGCTTAGGAGTAAGTTTCTATAAATTAGCAGGGTTCATCTTCCTCTGAGATTCTGCAATTGTTATTTCAGGTCACATTTTAAAAAGCATAGGCCAGCAAATGTAAGGCTGATCCATGTAATCTCTCAGTGGTATATCATAAATCCAGTCAGAAACTGCAGGTGGAAGGCACAGGGCCTCAGCACTGGAGCATATTTAAGAGGATTCTGTGGAATTTCTGAAAACATGAGGCTTGCCCCAGGCCATGTGTTGCATAAGAGAGTTGTGCAATGCCAAACTGCCTAAAGTCTGTCATAATTTGTATACTTTGTGTACTTGCCTTTCTATTCTACCTTCCTTTCCACAGCTGTGGATGAGAATCTGTACTTACTCTTGGATAAATGAGAAAATAAGACTTGACGTATTGAAAAAGGCAGAGCCTTTTTTTATGTGTGTGCAGCCTGCTCCAATCTAAAATCAGATCAGGTAATGCCTTCCAGGCAGTATAAACTTCATGAGGTGCACTCAGTGCTCCAGGTGGCCCTTGAGGGGACATCAGACCTCGCTGAGGTCTGCATGAGCAGGTGCACTTTGTGCATGCTCAGAGTAGCTGGGCTAGCAGAAGTAAACGGTGGGCAAGGAATGAAGATCCAGAAACCATTTACTGTCTTGCTGCTGTATGCTACTGATAATCCATGTTCATATAGTCCCTGCTAGGACCAGGAGCACCTTATTCTGAAGTACAGGGACTCCTGGGAGTTAACTGGTTTGACTGATGCCATTTGCTACTTGGCTTGAGAGAGAAGAAATTAAAGCCACAGTTGTGGTAAGAGGAGTGTGAGGTGTTTGCAGGTGAAGAGGAAATTATTCTAAATGTTTTGGCTTTCATAGTCACCAAAAGATAATGAATCATAATTTTTGTAAAGGAATCCTTTCAAAGTCTAGGTGAAACTGCTTGAGAAAAAAGGGATTTGAAATTTTAATGGGAACATTCATCAGCTAAATATTTGTTTTAAATTTTGTATTAAGATGGAGCCCGTGATGGTGAACCAGACAAAGCAGAAGTGGATAATTTCACTCAGACTTCATGCACCTTAAAGGCAATGCTAAATTCCAATGAAGTAATTCCTCTTGTAGTTCCAGGCACAAATGACCCTTTACTGCTGCTTTCTGGTCAAAGCACCTCTTTTAAACCAACTTCATTGTCTAAGTGTTGTGATTCCCTGGGGTATCTCTTTCCCTATCATCTTCTGCCTAATTCCATTTTAATGGCTTTAATTACATTTAAAAAATCTTACTATGATAGGTGTTAGATTGTAGTAAGTTTGTGGCAGTATGTCCCAGGCAAAGTATTCTCTGCCAATTTGCAAGGATCAAACAATTTGAGTTTTCAGTTTGTGTCTTTATGCAGAGCACTTGTTGAATTAAGCATTCTCCTGAT
Source organism: Chamaea fasciata (assembly GCF_029207755.1). Taxonomy (NCBI): domain Eukaryota; kingdom Metazoa; phylum Chordata; class Aves; order Passeriformes; family Sylviidae; genus Chamaea; species Chamaea fasciata. Next base: position 13,980,347 of record NW_027094092.1, on the reverse strand, counting down.
TTCACTGGAATTGTAAGGTAGAACTCAGAATATGTTTGGATCTTATCAGTTAAAGCAGTCAGCACCATTAATTGGTAATCTTGGGAAGTTATTTATTCTGATCTTTAAGACACAGTGATGCAGTGAAATGCTTTAGTTTTTGATTTTTAAACTATTCCAGTTGCTATCTTTTTTTTGTTTGTTTCTTTTTTAGAATTTAGAATTTTCTGGGCTGAGTATTTACAAATTTCACAGAACATTTTGTTCTCTGATTTAAATCCTGCATACCAAGTGCCTGCCTGGGGCAAAGACCAAAAAAAAAAAAAAAAAAAAAAAAAAAAAAAAAAAAAAGTTAGCTTTGATACTCTAAAACTGGTTGAATAAATCCTGTGCAGCTGGCCTGCGTGAAATGTGCCCAGTGGCAGCAAGCGGCAGCGAGGATTCAGAGGGATAGGGAGAGCTCTGTGCTGTCAGATGTTACAGTGTTTTATTGCTTTGGCTGGGAAGGGCAGGAATGTGTAGGTATCTCCACTGCTCAGTATAAGGGAGCAAAGTGGTTCCCTCAGGCATGTATGTGGACAAAACTGCTGCACAAGTGTGCAGTGTTGCCTTCTGCGTGTATTTGTACATTCTCTGGTGTTTTCCAACTTTGGAACTGTGGTTAAAGCCTCAAAGACAGTGTGTGAATCTGCAGCAGCTGAGAATACATTTCCAGCACTGGAGCTTCCCATGTGGTTGAGTGTCTGTCCCATCCCTGGTGAGGAATTGTAGCAGTTCCTGACATCTCACCCACAAGTACAGACAAAAGTAACCTGTACTGTGGTGTTTTTCAAGGGAAATTCTTGGAGACTTATTTAAATGTTCATGCCAACACAGTACAGGTTACTTTTGCTGTACTTGTGGGTGAGATGTCAGGAACTGTTATGTATTAATGTTTTTTCTTCCTCTGCTGTTCTCACTACCAGCTCTGTTCATCCAACTGTCTCTCATCACTTTGCTTCTCTTTGTAATATAACACAGCTGAGACATGGTCCCAAGGGAAAATTGGCTTAAATCTGAATCTTGGAAAGTCAAGAATTAAAAGATGCATAGTTCAGGAAAATAAATTCTGGAATACAAAGTTATGAAGGCTGTGACTGGTTCACATGGGCAACTTGCAGCAAGGTCATGTTTTCCTCTGATAGTGCATCAAGAGGAATTTGGAAATCCTGCTTTACTCAGGCAGTGTGAACAGAGTGCTTTTGGCCATGCTCTGCAGTGCCCTCTCTGCGAATCAAGCTCCATTCTCAGGCTCCAGAGAGCTTACAGGTTCTCTAGAAAGAAGCCCAAAAGTAACTACAATGAGTGAGACCAGATTTACAGAACTGGCCTCTGGAGCTCAGAGTGGCAGGACTCAGTGAAGAGGAAAACATAGAGGCTTTCATTAGTTCAGGTGTTTATCAGAAATACACTAAGAGGGACTTTAAAAAGACATTTGTATGTATTGGATGGTAAACAAATTTCCAGCAAAATGAGGTGAGAATAAAACTTCCCTTGGAGACAGTTTGGCCAATAGTTTCTGACAGGGTTGGGTTGTTTTGGTTTTTTTTTCCTCTTCCTCTGTCATTTGTAGGGATCATACATTGAAATTATGCTCTGCCCTACAGGGACCACTGGCTTGAGCAAGTGCATAACAATTCTTAGGATGCTTGTGCTGAAAGACTTCTCTTAATGCACCTTGATGGGGTTTGGTTTGATTTGTTCCAGAATGGGATTGCCCTTGTTCCTGTTCTGCAGACTCATGATCTGGACCCCAGGACTTGCGCAGGACTGAGGGACGCATGGTAAGATTGTGTTACCGGTGCACAGGAGGATGGTGAAATCTGGAATGTGTAGCTTGTGATTTTCAGCTGTCTGGTCGTAAGCAAGGAACAGGAAAGTTTCTTTCTTGATGGAACATAAATGCAGAGCAAGGAGAGGAGGTGAAAAATACTTAGGAAAACTAAAATCAGAAGAGAAGCAGCACTGAGAGTGGGCCAAATCTTTTGGTTGTGTATGTGAGCATTACTCATATAACTTCAAGAGGGTACATGCTTTAACTGAGCATGTACCAGCTGAGGACTTGGCCCATAATGTCCTTTATAAAGCTCTGGTTCCTCCCCAAATACTTTTTCCCTCCCTCTTCAAAGGGCACCTGTTGTTGGTGGAGTTGGTGATGATACTGGATTAGTGCACATGCGGTCAGCCCGCTTGGCCTCGGCCCTTTGGACCCAAAATGAACTCCAGCTGCTGTTGCCCAGAGCAGGTGCTTCATCCAGCCCCAGCAGCTGTTTGAATGTACACTGTCATGGCCAAGAGGAGGGGCGAGGTCCCCTGGAGTACCCAGAGGAACGACTGATCGGCAGCAAGGAAGGAACAGGAAAGTGTACCATGGAGACCTGGTTTTTATACCCTGCAGACAAAAGTTCTAGCATTTCTTTGTGGAAATAGAGAACAGTGGCTGTCACTCTGCATCCACTGAGCCTGCCCAGGACCGTGATGGATTATGGTTGCCAAAAAGAGGCTGAGGGACTACTAAAGACCAGCAGGGCTGGTTGTAGTCACTGGTTTAAAGCTCCAGTGGATGTCCCAGCAAAAGTGAGACTGGGCATAGAACAGTGCGCAGGCTGTTGGCCTGCTACCTATGATAGCTTGGGCTTCACACTCACACTGCTAGAGGGAGGAAAACAAAAGCAGAGATAATCTGGGATGTGAAGCAGCTACAGTGAACAGTGCCAGGGAAAGGAGGCAGAGGGGATGACCTGGGGGTATATGGAGATGTGATGGTTGGGAGTTTGAGGTCAGAGTTTGAGGAGGGGGCACAGATAGTTCATGTCAGAGATAAAGCAGCAGCAACGCATGATTAGAGTGATGTGGACAGGACAAGGATGCAGGTTTTGTGGAGTAAGGAAACCATAGCCTTCAAAGGGATGAGGGCAGCTTGGAGTAAGGCCAACCCAGACCTACAGCAAGAGGTAGTGGGGAGTACTTGCAGAGCATGGAATCTCACAGGATAAGCTGTTCAAAGTAATTTCCATCACTGGTGTCACAAACAGCCCTTTCCAAATCCCTTCCAGCTTTTATTCCCCTTCAACTATTGTAACTGACCCAGCAGTGGTTCCTGTGCAGTCCTGCACTCTCTGATTATTCCCATGCTGTTAGCAACGGTGCTCCTGGCCTCCCTTTCCAGGAGCAAGCTCTCTCTGGTTGTGTCTGTATATGTCACTGTCAGCATTAACACCAAGTTTGATGTCACTCCTTAGGGTCCCATCCTCTTTCCTGTATTCATTAAAGCTGCCAGAGTCCTTCCACTTTCTCTCATAGGCTCACTTTGTGTCCCTGTCCTGTGCATGGTTTCTGTCATATCCCATCAACCAGACTTTTCATTCTGTGTATCTTAGCTGATTGCTCAATCAGGCTTGCACTGAACCTCCATAAGGAAGGGTAAATGCTAAGCAAGGATACTTCCTTGTACAGCTGTAAAAGGATTATTCAGGCCAGATTTCATTACAGCATAGCCTAAGAGTAGGAGAAAACATGAATATCAGAGGGCTCTCTTTGTCAGGAAATGGGATTTCCGCAGGTGCTCAGTTGTAAATGCTTTGCATGCTTCTAAGGCTTGGCACATGGCATTGCTGAATCCTGATTCAGGAGGCAAGAATGTCTCTTGAACCCTGCCATGAAAACTGGTGTCTGGCCATGTTTGGAAATCAGCCGTCGATGATGACAGAAGATGAGTATGGGTGAAATGAGCAGCTTGGCTTCGACACTAAGCAAGACTTGTTAAACATTGTAAATGCAGATGTCCAATTCATATTTTGAATAATGAATATTATGAACTTTTCTGTAGCAAGTGGTAAGAAGCTGGATCATCTTTCTTCATCTGCTCAATGCCTTCACAGAATTTGCAAGTGTGACAAAGTATTTCATCCCTTTACCAGGATTAGGTAAGATTGGTAACTGTAATTCACGTACAAAATTGCACAGAAATAGTCTAGATAGCCAAATACATTGATTTAAAGTTACCTGTGTGGTGGCAGGGAAATTGTTTCCATTTTGGTTTGTTTCTTGGGTTGGTCAGGTTATGCAGCTGACTTCAGTTGTTTATTCTTTTGGATGAAAATCTGCAGCTGTACAGGCCTGTACAATTTCTGTTCCAGCATAGCTCTTCCCTCAGGTATTCCTGCTATTTGGTTTGCTTCTACACAAAAATTAGGGAATTGGAAAAATAGTACCAGAAACTCCACATGAATGAAATTGTCAAGGCTGTTAAGGAAAGAGATGTGTTAGGAGTAGGGTGTTTCTGTGCTCATTCTGTTCTCCTCTGATGTGCTCCCATGGATGTACCAGCAATAGTTCTGTGCTGTCTCCTTATCTGCCTGATTGCATGGCTGGGTGATCCCCACACCCCTGATCAAGTGGCAGCTGCCTTATCTCCTTCCTCTGCACTTCTCTTCCTCAGCTCCCGTGAACTCAAGATGAATGAAAGTGCAGCTTTCCAAATCTTGGTGGAGTAGTAAATTCTTGCTAAAAACCCATCCAAATGCCATTTTCAGAGTCACCCTGTATTTAAGTGTGGCAGTGCATTTAAGTTGGTATTCCAGAGGTTTTTAACGACCTACATGTGGATAGGAATTTTTGAAGCATCTGTCTTTTGCTGATTAAAATGTAATTAGGTACCAAGGATTTAAACCATCTAAAGGATGTGTGGCAATGTCCAGTGTCCTGTCTGGTGAGGAACAACAGAGTGAAACAGTTTGGGTGTGGCAGATCTACTAACTGCTGGATTAAGACTAAGGAAATAAAGAGCTTGTTAGCAGGCCTCCACATTTAGGGGATCTGGAGAGCAAAGAGGTTTACTTTATATGAGGCCCATGTTATGCTGTGCAGGAATTCCCAGTTCAGGGTCAAAAATACTGAGAGTGCCCTTTCACCAGAGAGCCGACAATTAGCTCGCTGCCAGTAGGAAAAACAGCCTGTAAGTGGTGAGTGAACGGAGTGTGAGCAATGGACCTGGAGAGAGGGGCAGCACACAGTCAGAGCCAGTGACATTCTTCACACCTGCTGTGGGGCATAACAGTAGCTGGCTGCCTCAGCCCGTGGCACTACAAGCAGAGCATTGTGCTGTGACACAGCCTGGGCAGCGATTGAATTACACACCGATTAGGTCTTCGCCTTCTCCCTGTCACTGTGGACAATGGAGAATCAGAGAAGTGGACATGAGAGCTTTAGCAGGCCTTGTGCTCTCCAGCAGAGGAGGATTAGTTTGTAAATGGTAAATTGTGTTGGGGCCAAGAGTCGTAAAACTGAACTCTTGCCCTGCTGCTGCCTCAAAGGCACAGGCTCTGCTGAAAAGCCCTTCTTCCCGCTTCTGCTAAATGCTGTGATCAGGGCAGAGGTGGGCATATGGAATCTGCTCCTCTTTTCCTCTGCCAAAGAAGAAGAAACTGGTACATTTGTACAAATTTTTGCTCCTCACCATCTCTTACTATCTTTTCTAAGGAAGGGCATGGGATTAAATTAATCAGTCTTCTGCCATTTCCACAGGGATGCGGATTTGCTTCTCACCAAGGTGCTGCTGGCTGGTTCACTGCCTGCTGGAGGGTGTAGCTAAGACCTGATTTAACCTGAACCATGCACTTCCTCAGGAGGTCTGCAGCAGGGCTGGAGGACTGCAAACACTGCAACCCTTCCCTCCTGTCACCTGCTTCCACACGACTGCCTGTGCCGTGCTGTCAGCTCCCTCACCCTGAAATGATCCTCGTGATGGTTTGTACAGAGCTGCCTTGGAGCAGGCTTTGCTTTTGGTGGCAGTATTCCTTGTTGCCATGTCATTCATGAAGAAGATGGTTTTATCCTTGCCTTTATTCCACAGGGACTAGTTGCTTTACCCACAGGCACCAAAAGTGGCGAATCTTCCATAACCTTTTTTTAATCTTCAATTGAAGCTCTACGTCACATGAATTTCTTGGGGTTTTTTTAGAAATACCGCCAAATAAAAACCCAAACACCAAACCCCAAGTTGGAGAAACAACTGCATTGTGTGACTGATACAGTCCATGGGAGTACAAAGCATTCCCAGCCTGGTCTTGCACATCCACTCATCCACTCCCTATACCTATTAATAGTTTTTAGGCATGAACATAGACATGGAGACGGGCAGGAGTAGTTCGCCATGCAAACATTTATCTGGGAGACCCTTCTTATTTTCTTGAACTGAAGATTTCAGTGTGATAAAGTGGACATTTTAAAACATTGGTGGAGATAGGGGGGATGTAACTGCACTTAATCTGAGGTTGGATTAGGCATCCTCATATCTTGGAGCCTACCAGTAAATAGCAAAGTATGTGAGCAATGGAAATATGTCCTTCTTAATCTGTAAAAAGACAGTTTTGAAAATCCATCAATCTTTCAAATTATCTTAAGGCATATTGATCCTGAATCATCACAGGGGAATTCAAAAGGGGTGTTCTTGTTAGTGATCTAAAAATATAAATGTGGTTGAATGGAAAACTGTATCTTATTCCATTTGTCTTTATTACTGCAATAAATGATACCAACTCTTTCTTCCTACAGACTTTATCTCATATGTTTATAGTGCTGGCATTTATTTTGTTTTGAGCTGAGGAAAAATGCATACCTAGATACTATGAGGTTGTAGAGGCTTTATGAACATGCTATTTAAAAGAATTGTTTCTGCTCTGGTTACTAGTTTGAACTGAGAAAAGATACTCATATTTCATACTCCTGAAAAAAATAGTAGGATTGCTCGGCAGTTCTGAGTAATCTGCTCATAAATGATCCATTCCAGAAAACTCCCAAATCTCTTCCACCTATTTTCTCTAATAGGTGGCAAATCCTTAGTAGCTCTCAAAAATGCTCACAAGTTTGCAGGGCATGAAGGCTTTGTTTTGGTTTATTTTTTGTAAAGCTTGGTAAAAAATATATGAATGAGAATTTCAGCTGTTATTCAACATAGTCAGTACTGATAACTGAGAGTTCATTTTCAAAACTGGAAAATTAAAGCTAGTAGTATTCTAAGTAGTCACTGTTGGTTTTACTGCTATGGAGTATTTCAGAGGTAAGTTTTAAAGAAAAGGAAAACCAGTCACTCACGAGTGCTGATGCAGGAATGACAGAGGTTAATACCACTGACATCATGTTGGAACTGTATAGCATTTTGTTAATGGTTATTAATGCCCTGCTGCTGGGAGACAGACAGTGCCAGCTGCCATTAGTGTGGTGCCTCTGCGGGTGTGCCTGGGCCTCTGCTCGGGAAGGAGAGGGCCCTGAGCAAGGCTCAAATCTGCTCCCTCCACTGAAACAGGAGGAGAGGAGACACTGAGAGAAGGCACTTGCAGTGCCTTGCTCAGAACAGAACTCGGAGAGTGAAGCAGGAGCAGCAGACACCTATGGTGCCACATCCAGGAGGTACTGAGGACTTCTGTTCAGTTATCTCCAGGACTAAAAAGATACACATCCTTTGGGAGAAAACAGCAAGAGATTCAGATAAACATGCATGGAAATGATGCCAGTAAGCCTGGGGAAGAAGCCTAGGTTCATGTAAGAGTACTCAAGAGCTTTGTACATCAGTGGAAAGGAGTCAGAAATGCTACAAACTGAAGGAGAAAAGCCCTTGAGAGGAAGGGGAAGGAACTTTGTAATGGCAGAATGATGATGGATATGGAACAATTAATTAGCTTTGACTACATCATATGCATTGTACATCTAGATTTGTGGGTTTAGCTGCCTCACTTGGGGCTGGATATTACTTTGTGTAATACCTTTGAATTTCATCCACCATAAGGGAATGAAACAGATACAGAAAAGTGCAATATATCAGTGTAGCATATCAAATTGAGACAGGCGTTTTTAGCAGTCTGTACTGAAGAGAGGTTTAAGCCTGCATTAGATTATTCCTTAAGTGTATTGTTGTTATGACAAATCTGAAAGGAGCTAAAAGCATTTCAGTAGATCAAAAAAAGGAAACTGATTTCCTTTCCTGCAGCCTGGACCCAAAATGGGATTGCCAGCCAGTCTTACATGGTCTGGCTGTGCACCACACAATCACCCACTGGTGGATGGGAGCAGAACACCTGGACATGACTTGTGAGTCCTGTGGAAGTAACTGGCTCACCAGACCCCTCCAAATTGTTCAGCTTCTAGATCTCTTTAAATGCTAGTGCAATGTCACCTGAATAATGCACTGAGAATGTTTATCCAAGAAATGCCTGATGGCCCAAGGACATTTTGATGATGACTGCCATCTGATGTGCCACACAGACTACTGTACTCTCTTTCGTGCTAATTAAAAACTAGTATATCACTACTTATGTTTTGTAAAAGGGAAAATGTGAGTTTGATCCCATGAACCTCAGGTTTGAGGACACAATTTAATTTTAAACCCCATTAATTTTGCACACTCATCAATTATTAGAAATAAATGGTAACATCCATGCAATATTATACATGTAGTCCCCAGTTATGCAGCCTACTATTCAAAGACAACGATTTGTACAGACTTTATTTTCTCTAGTCACTTTTACAAATAGAGTTACCCATACAAATAGTTTGCAGTCAGTTTCCCTCAGTGCAAAGCATGAGCAGCAGGTCAAGGGGAGCAGTTTTTCCCCTCTGCATGGTATTCAGTGTCATTATTACTGCAGGTAAATAGTTTGTCTGGTTTTAAGAATTTTCTTTAGTAGTTTTTCTTTTTTTTCTTTTCTTTAGCTACCTAAAATGGTTCATGTTACTCTTTCCAGTAGCTCAGACTTCTATAATTACTACAAAAAAATTACAAGGGAAAAAAAAATTGTAACCAAACACACTGACTATTTGGAAGAACTTCAAATTGAAACTAACATTGGAATTCTGTATTTCTTCAAAAAAATAGACCTTTACTCATTAACTTTCAATATTTGATTACTCTTTCACTTTGTTGGCAGATAATATTTAGAAGAATTTAGAATGGCTGGGACTCAAGCTTGACTTTTCATTTGCATTTCAAACTGGAGCAAATCAAACAAAACAGAATGAAGCCAGGGAAGCTTCTGCTCACCCCAATCAGTGCAGGATAGCCCCTGCAATCTCATGTATTTCTAGGCTTTGCCTCTTGACATTTTTCTTCTGGGGGTGAGGAAAGAGGAGAATTTGTCTTTAATTGACTGTTAACAAAGCAGCAGTGAACCTCTAAAAGGTGCTTTTATCTTAAAGTAATAAACAATTAATACAAGGTCATTTCTGAAGGATAAAATGGCAGTTTGGCTGGGTTGGGGTTTTTTTGGTGGGTTTGGGTTTCTTTGCATATAAGGAAATACGGTAACTGTTGCCTCTTATTATGCCTATAATGTAACTGACTCTGGAAGCTTGATTTATTGTTTTGGATTTGTAGCCAGTGAAAAGGAAGTTTAAAATAATTTCCAAAACCTGATCATCAAAAGCAGATGAAGATCTTGCAGAAAACGTCAGGTATGTTCCAATGCACTGAGATTTGGGTCTTCTTCTGGGTCTTGCATTATGAGTCAGTTTAAAATACTTCACTTCTTTCAGGTTTTGACTATGTTGGCATTTCCATATAGTTTCCAGAGGGGTACCTGTCTGGAAATTAATCATCCTGTATTTGTGTAAACATGAAGTGCTTTTCTGGAAACTTGGGTGGAATGGTTGAATGTGCCATGGACTGGTTATTAGTGTGTATGACTGCTATGTACGGAACCATACAGTGAGTTATTTCTGGCTGTGTTTTGGGGGGGCTTGAACTGAATTCTAAGTCTGTTTATTGACCCTAATGTGTAGGTGTTTTCTTCCTTCATGGAAAGAGAATAGGACTTTTGAATTGGTCAAGAACACAGAAATAATCAAAGACTTCCCTTGTGATGTGTTATATCACTTGTATGCTCAGTGTTGAGAAAAATAACTCCCTAACTTGAAATTGTGTGTGCCAAGTTACCTTCACTGGCACTGTGGGAGCAGAAGCAAAAAGTTCACATAATTATTAAATGGACTTTTATGGGTAAAGGACATACCTTTCTCCTAGAAAGAAGCAGTATCCTACCCAGCTTCACTCAAGCAATTGCAAGAGTTTTAGAATTGCAGAATGGCCTAGGTGGAAGGGACCTTAAAGATCATCTCATTCCAACTCTCTGCCATGAGCAGGGACACCTTCTACTAGGTCAAGGTTGCTCATAGTCCCATCCAACCTGGCCTTGAAACACTTCCATGGACTGGCCATCCATGTTTCTTTGGGCAACCTGTACCAGTCTCTCATCACTCTTGCAGTAGAGAATTTCTTCATATCTAATCTAAACCTTTCATTTTAAAACCATTCCTCCCATGCCATACCATGCCCTGATGAAGAGTCCCTTTCCAGGTGTTGTAAGCCCCCTTAAAGTACTGGAAGATGCTAAAAAGTCTCCTCAGAGCCTTCTCTTCTCCAGGCTGAGCAGCCCCAACTCTCTCAGCCTGTCAAATTTCTTTAGTGTTTGAAAAATGCTGGGAAGCACTTGTTTTTCTGCCTTTCTTCCCCTCCTCCTTACAAAATAGAAAGACTTGCGCTCCTGTTACTTCATGGGAGATATAGTAATTCAGCATAGGCTTTTCTAGATGAACAGGTTTACAGAGTTGTGTTGCCAAATTGATAATACCAGAGGAAGGTGAAAGAGCATAAGGGAAACATGAAATTGAATGTCTTAATTAAAGTGCAAACTGCAGATGTGAGCAAACTGCAAAGCTATTCAAACTGTGAAGGATATGAGGGGAACTGAATTCATTGAGAGCTGAAGATGTTAAATGAGCACCTTGAGTAGAAAGGATGCTGGCAAACACTGGGGATGGGGTTTGGCTGCTGGGGAACCATGGCAACTATGGGGAACCCAAAGCTGGGGTTTTTTAGGGGGCACAGTGTAGAGTTGAATGGGCTTATAAATATGAGCACTTCAGTTGTGTGCCTCAAAAGAGCATCTCTTCAACCTGTACCTATTATAAATAAAAGAGATTAAAAGGAAGAAAGTTGAAGAACTTTGTTCAAGTGCTTAAGTATGTGGAAACAGCCAAGCGAATCAGACTTGTCGTGCAGAAAGAATGGTGTAGTACGTCAGTCTTGCAGGCTACCACAAGCATCTGTTTCTGAATCTGCATATATGCCATCATGAGACTGCAGAACAGAGTTTGTAAGAACAGTCTAATATTTTGGTTAGTAAGACTTAAGGTTGAAGGCAGCTCTTTGTCTTCAGAGACTGCTTTCTTTTAAAAAACTGTAAAAGGGCTTAGTTTCTCCTGCCACAACCCTGTGGCGATTGGCAGCACCTCAGCCTGATCTATGAACTTAAAACACATTTGATCTATATGCTGGTGCTTACTGCCAGGTCCTGCCACTCCACCTGAATAACTATAATGTGCTCATAAATCAGGGGAGAGCATTCCTCGCTGACACCATCCCAAATGCCCTACTGGGCTGAAGCCTGTGTTAGCCATCAATGTCTCTTACATAAACATGTCATACTTTAAAGCAGGGTCTTGCAAAAAGCACAAACAATAGGCTGGTATGGAGGGGCCACACAAAGTCAAGAGCTGTTAAGTGGGGGGAAGCGGAGGAGAAGAATCTCTTGATGATAAATTTATCTACCAGACACATATGGAAAGAAAATAGTTAAGTCTAGCTTACATTTCTTTCAAAATGAAATAGTCAGATGTGGAAATGGTTGTCATACTCCCTGGGGAACTTGGAAGCTATAAGCCACGGGAAAATAATGATGCACCATACTTTGGGTTTTGTTGTATTCCCTTCAGCCTGGTCTTCATCCCACACTTCATGCATCAGATACCCAGTAGTCTGCGTATCTGATTAGGTAGCAAAAAAAGCTCAGTTGCATTTGGTTTGCAATAGAAAGCTGAGTAAGAACAATGGCTTAGTCTTATGTGTGCATTCAAAACCACTTCCTAAGCCTTGTCTAAAGTCACCCACCAACACTGTGGCTGGTAGTTTCTGTCTCCCAGATCTTAATCCTCACACAAGCTGATGCAAATTTTGGGCATGGTAAGAGAAACGTTAAGGAGCATCTCAGGCACACCTTTGTTATAGTACACAGCTGAGTGACTTGTAAAACTCATGTATTTGTGTCGGTGCAGCCTTTGATGTGAATGGGTGAGGGAAGTACTCTCGATGCAGGAGCTGGAACACACACAGCCAGCAGTGACACCAGGCTGTAAAGAGCGTCCCCAGCCACCCCTGTCACATGGGTCACAAATCACAGGGCTGACAGGTGCCTGTGCTGGATCCTGCTGGATCCAGGGTGTGCCTTGGTGTGCAGCAGCAGGTAGGAAACCTGCCTGGTGGGTGGCCAGATTGTACACATGACTCAAATTCTCTGCTAAGGGAAAGCCCATTGCACAGCTTGGTGCAGAATCGGGAACATTTGCTTTTCCTTTAGCTGGGCTGCATGCTGCTTATGCTCTGACTTCAGGTAGGGTTCAATTCCACATTCTTTAACAGTCATGATTAAATAGTCATGTAGCATTAAGGCAAGGGGTTTTTGTGAAACACAAAACTGAGCCTGCAGTTCCCCAGCTGCTCCTACTGAAAGGGTTGGGCCTTTAGCACCCATGTTGCTTTCCTGAGGAGGGAGATCCAGCATGCAAGAGGGAGGTGTAAGTACTCACATCCTGGAAGGGCTTCAGAGTGTCTGGCCATGGACTTTTCTTATGGAATATCCAATCTATTCCTGTGAGAAATTTCTAACTGATGAGGATGATTGATGAGTATTACTCTGCTGTGGGAGCCTGACCCATAGTTAGCATTTGTGATGGTGGTGACCTTCCAAAAATGCATGTGGGAGACATGACACCATTTTTTTCCACTGCCTGGTAAGAATTGGTTTTTACTGCCTTACCTTCTACCCATATACATTAATTCCTGAGCTGCCCTTACCCCCTCACCACCTCCTTCTAAATACAATTTAAGGTCTTTAGGGACTGATACAAAGCAACCAGCCTGTAGAAGATTGCTGTTTTCATCCTAACACCTTGTTGGTGTTAACTGGCAGCAACTCTCACCTTATGTAGGCACTGTAGTATGTGGTGGCAGGTCTGTGTTTTTACATCCCAGTCTTCAGAGAAGCAGGCAAGCTTTTGGTCAGGGGCTTTACATGACTTTTTTTAGAACCAGAAGGCAAAGGCTGAGGCAGCAGCTCTGAGCACGCGCTGGCCTTGGGAGAGGCTCCTCGCTGCTGTGCAGCTGTTGTGAGAGCTGGGGAGGACATGAGGCTCCAAAGCTGAGTGCCACATGTGCTCAGGCAGCCCCTGGCAATCAGCAACCCTGCCTGAAGTCGACCTCTGTTTAGGTGGTGGTGGTTTTTTTCTTTTTCCAGGGAGTCACTTGATAGGGTATAATCCTGTAAGATACTCAGCAAAGAAGCTGATACAGGAAAGTATTTCTGCAGATGCTTAATTTTCAGTGAATAAGTGGTCCTTTTATGTGGGTGGGAGCACTCATGTGCTTAAAGTTAAGCACATGCTTAAGTGCTTTCTTGGATTGGGGCCAAACTGCTAATGTGATGGAGATTCCCTTTCTCAAGTAACTGCAGTGTTCAGGACTTCATGTGGACCCCTGGGCCTGCAGGATTACTGAAATACAACCATGACTGGCAAATATGGGACACTTGTTCTTAAACTTTTCATTTTCAGCAAAACCTTCATGCAATGTTGCTATATTATGACTTTTATCCTTTGCATACAAAGAATAGTTCTTTACTAGGCCTGTGGCAGACTTGAAAAGAAACCCTATTACTCGCCTCAAATTGGTTTTCTTAAGAGGATATTTTATTTTTCTGTTTGAGGACAAAACAAAGATTCCTCCAGCACCTTTTGCTCTGACTTCACTGCCTTATCTTTAAACTGTTCCTATCACACTTCTGGAAGAAAATCAGCCTTTGACAGGCACCACGAAGATGTTGAATTCCAGCTGCTGGGAGTCTCTTGTGTGATGTTGCACTTGCCCACACTAGTCTGCTTTGATGACAGCAGCGGTAACAAGCCCAAAGCACACATGTGTGGGATGTGACAGGGGTGTGCACCTGTCTCAGGCAGGGGGCACCAGGTCTTCCCCGTGGCAGCCTCCTCGGTGGCTGTGCTAATCACCAGGAGTGACACGGGAGTGACACTCGCCGTGCCCGGCAGGCAGAAGCGAGCAGGGTGTTGGGGCTCTGAGTACACAGCTGCTTCTCAAATTATGATGCACAGGGTCAGAGGTCACTGCAGAAAAAGCAGATAAAATTATGCTTCCTACTGCCACCATGCCACATCAAAATGGTAAATTGTTTGTTTTATAGTGGGTGTCTCAAGCTGTTCTACGTAGCAGACAGGTGAATTTCTCAGCTCGCTTGTAGCCCTTTAAAAATAAAGGGGTTTATTTTCTAAATATTGCGTTAGGGATTTCTTTCTGTTAACTGTTGTTCTTTGACTGCTGCTATAAAATAGAAGCTTTTAGACATTTTTAAAGTGTTTGGTGGTGAGGCTTGCCAGCAGAGTGAAGGTGGGCGGCCAGCAGTGCTGCAGGATTTGTCTGCTCCGGCCGTGCTGTGTGTGGGCATGGCAGCTTGCAGGCTCCCCTTGGATACCTGGGATATGGGATAAGCTGTGGGCAGATGGCTGTGCACAGGATGAGCCATCTAGGTTAATGACCTGGGCAATGCTGTCTGCCTTTCTGCTCATGGCTTCTGATCCTGTTTCAGAAATAGGGCAGATGTTTATCCTGTCTGCAGCATCCACTCACTTTTCTCAGAGTCGACACCTCTCTGCTGTCCTTTCCTCTTGAATTTGTATTGAACAAGGGATGGTGCTTACAAGAAACTTGTGGAACTAAGAGTGAGAACCAGGCTGGAAAAACCATAAGAGTTCAAATATGTAGGGTATGTGATGCTTTCTCCAGCTTTGACTTTTTTTTGAGTTTCTTTTTATTGTGAATGGCTTGTTAATTTTTTGTTAAATTCTTCGACCATAACTGTGACCAAAGAGAGGAATGCATTTGACAAGTGCAATAAAGCAACTGTTCCATGTTTATGGCAAGTGCTATACTTTTATGCTATTAATTCAAATTGCCTGGATTTTTATAAAACTGGGACAGTATAGGATTACCTACCTTGCTAGAACAGTTGAAATGGATCACACTACAAAGTAGTCCACATCTCCCTATCAAATTTTAGAGGAAATAATCTTAGAGTCATAGGGGAGGTGTATGTCTCTGGAGCACAGCTTTTAGATGCATTTTTGTATCCAGCAAATGTTCGGAGTCCCAAAGAAAAGTAACAGGAAAATGCCCTTAAGTAAAATAGAATAGTTCAGTGCAAAAAGAAAAACAGTTGCACTACATGTGAGGTAATGACCCTTAGGACACAACAGGTAACTTCAGAAATGTGTTTTGCTACACTACTGTAGCTAAGCAGGGAAGGTGACTGCAGTAGTCAGTCCTCTTCCAAGAGGAAAAGTGGTGGGAAGTGTACATGGGGATGATTTCCTTGAGCAGACTTCTGCTGAAAACTAGAGCTGTGCAAATAATTGGATATTTTTCTTCAGTTTGATGGTTGTACAGGCAAGGAAAAATCATTTGGGACCAGAAAAGTCTTTAGAGAATGAAGAAAGCATTAATGTGTTCCAAGACCAATATACTGCTTCAATTCCAGGTATTTTTAATTTCATTTTTTGAAGTAACAGCATGAAATCTGGTGTCTTGTTTGTTTGTTTGTCTGGGGATTTTGGCTTTTTAATTAACAAGGTAAAATCCAGAAGTCATGTGCAGCTCCAAGAGGGAGGGAGTGTGGGCATCCCTACCTCTACATATGTCTAGCAGGGTTAGCATGCATGTCACAAAGCTGTTGATGCTCTCCTGTGAGCCTGGCTGAGCAGAAAGAGAGTCTGAATTCAAGTTCCTGCATCCAAAAATAGTTCTGGCCACCGAATGAATGATATGAAGTGGAAAACCTGATAAGAATGACCATAGTGACCAGTACATGAATTGCCACGCATTGTAACATGTTTTCTTACACTGAAAAGGAATAATGGGGTTGGGGCAGGATGGACACCCCCAAGTAAGCTGGGAAGACTCTCCTTGTCAAACCTAACCCAACATTATTTAGTTTAGGATAAGTGCAGATAAGTAATTAAATGCTCTTAAATACACTTAGGCTTTCTTTGAAGCCAAGATTTTTGGAACAGAGATAAGCTGCTTTGCTGCCAGTGCCCGCTTCCAGGGAAGGACTGGAAGTTTCTCCCTGCTGGATCTCATGTTCATGGTGCACTCAGTCACTTCTGGTCAGTGACTGCAACCTGATAGCCAGTGCTAAATCTTGAAGGGACTTTATGGAAAAGGGATAGTCACCGTGGCAAGAACAACTTGTACTTGTATCAGGGTCTGAATGCAACCAAGGCATTTGGATTTTGGAGGTGGTTGCTCGTGTGCCGAAGAGGCTAACCCCTGTTTTTGTCAGCTCCTCATCTTTGTGGGATAGTCTCAGCTCTCAGTGCCTACTAAGCAGCTGATGTGCAAATGGTGGCTTTTTGAACTGCAGCATTTGTTTGAGCCTTAAGTGTCACCAGCCTTTGAGGTCAGTGAGCTTCACCGTTCATCTTGGACAAATTCTTCTTATATTGTCAGGCTTCTGTTCTGGAAATGAAGTTACAATCCTTGCTGTTGCCTCATGAGTGACAAATATAAGGCAATGAAAAAGGACTTACCACTAATCCTGCAAAATTAATTTCATAACAAAGTTGATCACTGAACAAGAAAATAGAGCTGGGCAGATAGCATCAAGATATCCCCATTTAGTCTGAGCCAACTTTTTCCTGATTAACAAATGTAACATATTTTCTTCATAATGCCATTCTTGAACTCTTACATTTTATACCACTATTCTAATCACTTCAAAGCTGCTATGTTTGCTCAGGTCCTTAAGGTGACTTCTAACACTAGTAGCAGAAAGAATGATCCACTGATACTTGGTGAGTATAATCCTGAAGTCTGTGGTATGTCATCAACCAGAGTGTGTCCCTGTCCATTATGTTGATTTTTTTTCTTGTACATGAGAAACAGGCTTGTATTTGAGGTTTTCACTTTAGATCTGTGTCCTCTGTTCTGAAAACAATGATATTTAACATTTCTATTCCATAAGCAGTTCCTGAAGCTTTTCCTCAAAGTTTTGGGTGGGTAGAACTAGAAAAGTGAAACTGTCTGCTTCTAGGGTAGGGTTTTCTTACGTATGTTTCTTTCTTGGAGTCCCCTGCTGAATGCACTGTGGAGTCTGGGATGAACAGGTCATCCCATGCTATGTGTTACCCTATAGCTAATGCCAACTGCAATTTCAAGTGCTCCCTCCTAATCTCTCCCCCTCATGCATTATTTCCTTGCGCAGCATTAACACACCACATGCTGATCCACTGTTGCTCCATGGATTTAGAAAATAATCTACAGGCCCGCAGTGATGTAAAACATTAAATATTGTTTTAAATATCGGAGGCGCCATCCTGCCTACACGGTACTTAGGGTGGGCAGCACGCCAGTGCCTGTGCTGGCATGTGCCTGAGAACTGGAGCACGCCTGCTCCCAGAGAACAAAGCAAAGCCCAGGACAATAAGGCAGGAATGATGACAGACAGGGAAGGGCTGGCTTATGGCTTGTGCTGTTTGACCATAATATCAGCTTTGGAGACTATACTGTCTGGAGGGCTAAGAGTTTCTTTCTGCACTCCTGCCTTACTGCCTGCACCTGCCCATCTGAGGGCAGGCAAGAATGAAAGGACACTTTATAGAGATTCCAGGGGCTTGTCAGTCAGTTATGGCACAGTGGGATTTCAGTGGATGCTTCATACTCGTTCTCTCACTCAGCATTGCCAGCTAACACTGGGCTGAGTGCATTTCTTCTTAGCTTGCTTCCCTCTTTCTCTTTGCAACATCAAAAAGCTGACTTGTGTCTGGTAGGGGAAGGGCTGGGGAAGCCTTTGTGCGGTGTTGTGCTGTGCTGTGAGTGTGGAGGGAGCAGAGGCAGTGCAGAATGCCTGTTGCACTGCTTTGGGATGCCTCTGAGCTGTGCCTTTCCTTTCTGCTCCAGAGGAGCAAATTCCCTTTACAGCCCTGCTTGTGGATGGGCTGTTGTTCAGCCCCAGGTTTTCAGTGATGTGTCCACACCCACACACTATTTGTACAGGGACAGCAAGAACAGAGCATGTCTTTTTCTTTTTCTTGTGTTGACTTGGACATGAGTAACCATCAGGAGTCGTCCTGTATCCATACTGAAATGCTGCAGTTGCATGATGTCAGCCTAAAAGCTGCAGAAGCTCAGAGTGGTGTGTGCGGCTGCTCAGCCCTCTGGGCACAGCCTGCCCCTCTGTCTGCATCAGGCAGACATAAACTGGGCCATGGTTTTAGGCTGTGTCCCCTGCCGGAGGACTGCTGACCTTGTCCTTACCTGGAATGTTCCCGATGTTGGGAAAATGTCAGTTACCTTTAACTTTCTCATCACCACATCAGCTCCTGTCTTTGTGCCCATGGATCCCAAATTCCTTGTGAGGGAGAGCACTCAGCCAATACAAGGTGGTCCTACACTTCTGAATTCATGGGAAGTGAATGACATTTTGGAAGGCAAAGCCTCAGGTACTGTTGGAAACATCTACCCATGAGCTGCTTAATATAGTTCATTATATTAGAGTGTCTGCATGAAAGAGGCAGAGAAAAGGGTTGCCCACGAATATTATCAGTACAAATCAGCATGGGTTTAATGCAGCCAAAAGTGTGGTCTGTTTATACACCCAGCCTTTCATGCATGTGAATGTGCTTGATTCTGTGAGAACTTGCAAAGCCAGGAGCTATATGAACTTGGCTGTCACACACTTCTTAAAGCATTATTTCTCCTTTTGTCTGCAGATCCCTCTAATGCCAAATGGCCCAAGAACTTCAAAGACATACCACAATTTCAATCTGTCCTTCATGCTTTTGCTTCCTTCAGCATCTAGCTGTGGCAAAGCCAGCTTCTCACTGGCTCTAGAGGCTCTCTCTTCAGACTTGTATGTAAGTGAATTATAACAGTTCATGTTTCCTGGTCCAGCTGCACTAGAAATGGGCCCCTTGACTCATTAGAAAAGCAGGCATCTCTCTTCCACTGGATCCAAACTCCTCATTAGCTTTGAAGTATTTCACTCTGCTCCCACCCCTCAAGTTACAGCTTCTTTGGCCAAGTTCATTGGTTCTTATTTCCAGAAACTGCTGTATCTCAGAGGGCTTCTGAACTGGTAACAAGGTGACTAATACAGGTAAGGTACCTAACCTAATTTCCATGAAATTGGCATAGATTACTTTCTGAAGTTGCTTTTTCTTCAAGAGATGGAAGTGCAGAGCATTGATGTGCCATCTTGGAGAACTTAAAGAATGAGACTCCTGATTTTTCTCCCTGCTTGCTTAAGTCTGTGTAAGCCTGGCCTCCTTCTTTTGAAGAGCTGCTGTAACTACCAACTTAACTACTGTACTTACATTAGAACACAAAATTAATGAAAAACAGAAGTGCAATTTAGCTACAAACTTCTAAATGCAGTAGTCTCATGTTTTAACCCAGCTGGCTGGTTAAGAGGGCAAGTGTGGAAGCAACATTTCCCACTCCTGGCTGTCCCAGTGCACTTTCCTTCCCTTGCTGGCCAGCAGCAGGCAATAGTGTCCTGTCATGTTCATGTGTTAGTGGGTCTCTAACCTGGAGTGTTAATGGATGGGATTATCTCTGAACATGTGCAATAAACTCAACAAATGGAAAAGAAAAAGGAAGATATTACTACAAGACCATCTATGTTGTTGAGATGCGTGTATATCTCTTCTTTCACTGAGCTGTGGTTAATCAAAAGATTCATGTTGGGTTATTTCTGAAGAAGAGACTCCCCCATTTAATGTCCAGCACAGGTTGTTGTTTCAGCCTGACCATGTGTGCTTTTCTTCTGGTGTACTGGAAAAATGTGGTAATGTCTAAACCAGAAAATTATGTGGGAAAGACAAGAAGATGCAAAAAATGATGAAAATCCATGGGTAGAAAGATCTCATTAAGTGGACTTAGAAGATTCTCATAAATATCATTTTAATGTGATGTAGTTCACATGATAACAAGATATTTTGTTCCACCAGCAAAATGGAGCGTTAGCTTAGAGGACTGGATTACTCATGGCAAAAACATGGCTGCTATGTGCAAACTTTCGATGTTCTGCCAAGGTCAGTTTGTGGGGGTTGAGATGAAACTGTTTCCTAAACTGTGAAAGTGATCCCGGGTACCCAGCCTGCTGGAATGCCTGGAGGTTTTATGGATTCCTTCCCCTTTAAGCCCACTAGCAGGGTATCTGCTAATACAGGCTGCCTTTCCTGCCTGCATTGCTCTAGTGGGGCTGGCCTTAGGGAAAGCATTGCTTTGACTCAATTTGTTTTCTGACCTCTTGTTTGCCTGCAGGAGCATTTACAGCAGCCTTTTCTGTAGATAACCAAGGCAAAATGTTGACCTCAGGCACTGAAAGAGACGAATGTAGCACTCATGTTTGAATATGACACTATGATAGGAGTGGGAAGGTGTCAAACTATAGTCAGATCTACTCTCACAGCACCTCAGCTGAGAACACTTGTTTGGGAAGGGCTGGTGAAAGGTCTCATGTCATGCAGGTGAAGGAAACAAAAGGTAGGAAAACAAATTTTGGCCCGGGGCTGAGGATCTGCCGTGGGCTTTGCTCCTCCCACCCTCTTAGAGGAGGTGTGCACTTGCAGGTGCTATGACCACACAGGTCTTGGCCGTGCCTGGAGCTTGCTGGAAGGACCACTCACTCCTGAGGGTGCCTTAGCAGAGCACCAGCTATGTTGTCCCTGTGTCAGGCTGGCTTTGCCCCCTCCCCTTGCAGTTCACAGGCTGTTGCCGGTCTGGCTGTGTTTGCCCAGTGCTCCAGAGCCTCAGCCACAGCTTCCCATTTCTGATGGCTCAGAGCAGAGCATCTCTGGAAAAGCTTCGTGTTAGAAGCATGCACCGAAATGGAGGTGCCAGAGTGGTCTCTATTTGCTTGAAGTGGTGCAGTTGCCGGCTGTGTCTGTTTAGGAGCATGCTTTGTTATGAAAAGGTGTGAAAGAGTAATGGAGTGAAGCTGGTAGGCAGCAAATGAAGTTGGAAGTATGTGTTCAGGGTGAAGGTGGGGCATCAAACACAGATTATATTCCCAAGTCTTTGCTTAACTGCCTTCAGATGTTATAATCCATTCATTTTTTGCCTGTGCTGTAGAGGATGCTAATTCAGGAGTTAAAAATCTGAGGGACAGTTGACTCTGGGGATTTCCAGGCTTCCACGATGTCACTGTCAGACTTGGATCCTGAGAAGCTCTGTCTTAGGCCAGGATTTGAGTACGAAGGTTCTGTGTAAGTACAGAAAGTAGGATTAAATTTCAGTTAAACCCAGAAAGAAACCATAGAGGGCTGAAAGATATCTTCTCTCAGCTGAAGTAGTTACTCTCTTCATATCTGTAAAGAGGACCTTGCCCAAATTCCCTTAATATGCTTTAAAGTACATGTGAAGCCTCAAGTAGATCTCAGCTCCAGTGTATTTACTGTCCAAACAGAAACAATGCACTACAACCACACCCTAATTTTACTGGAATCAGCTGCCACAACTCTGGAGCAGAAGCAAGAAAAAACAAAATTAATATCTGGATAAACAGCCTATTAATTTGGTGACAACTGCTCTCCATTTCAGGGTCCAGAGAGCAGCCTGGGCAGTGAGCTAATGAGAACACCAGAGTCGTGCAGCCTTGGGGGAGGTGGGGGTAGAGAAGAAAACAGAACAAACACTCCTTTTGTAGCTTGGAGCTAAGGGGATTCAGCCAAAGGTTAATTGCTTTCTACCCTAAAATGCTGTGAAGTGTTGCTCCGTGGTGTCATACAGCTGCTTCATCCCAGCCTAAGGGTGTGTGTTTCAGTGGTGGGTGGCATGAGCCAAGATCCTTTTTTTAACCGCACGGGGGTGTTGCAAGGTCTCCTGAGTTAAGGCTTCCAAAAATCTGGTGGATTTGGTTGGTATTGTTTAGGATATCACTGCATCATGAGAGAAGTTAGCAAACACACCAAATGAGCACCAAAAGAACTGATTGCTCTTCACTACGAATTCTTTTTAGGGGATGCAAGTTCATTGTTTCCTCTGATTCTTTGTTAGACAATCAGATGAAAGATGCTACAGGAACCAAAAGATAAGGACAGAAATGAGTGTAATAGTAAACTTCACCTGTCACCTTTGCCTCTTAGCCAATGTTTCTTGTGTGAGGTCTAATTTTAATGCTCAAATCTGTTATTCCTAATACTTTTTTGTTTTTTCCATCCACAATTCTGCTCATGCAGCTTCTGCACTGTGTAGAACTTAAAGCAATAGATAATTTCCTATTAGAATGGGGCTGTTGTGACAGCTTGGAAGTCTCCTTCTGGTTGGTGGGACATCAAAAATTTAAAAAAATCAGAAAGTTTTAAGTGGGAAAAATCATCCAGTGATGTTGTGCACTATTGTGACAATGCTCAGGTTCCTTTGTCTGGAGAGCATCATAGTAGAAGAGAATTAGAGTATTTAAGTTAGAAGGGATCTGCAATAATCATCTAGTCCAATTCCAGTTCATACTTGTGAGATGAAATGGAACAAAATAGAAATGTGATGTCTGATCTTCCCGTAGAGTGGGTAAAATTCTGATTTTAGTGTTTGTAAATGAAGTCTCAATATTGCAAATAATTCTGCTAATATCACCTGTTTGTCTCAGTTTCTCCTGTCTGGTCATTCTGCCCATTTCCTTGTGAACATTTTAATCTTTTACTTTACTTGTGATTTCAACATTTACTCTAGTTTATGACTCCACAGCTGAAGTTTATAATATATAGGGTTTAAATTCATGAGCAGCAAGCTTGAGCAAGTGTGTGCTCATTGAATGTTGGAGCTTGAGCATTTTCACTGCCCAGTTCAGGTAAGGAGGAGCTGTTTCCTCTGTGATTCTTATACCAAATGACAGGATGGTCTGAGAAAACCCTGAATGAATGAAGTAAGTGTCTCTTCTAATCTCAGTCATGTGTGCATGGCTCACCCTGCACTGCTGTGTGCCCAGTCTGGTTCCACCCATCCACCAAAAGGCGAAGTGTGGGGTCACAGCACTGTTCCAAGTAACCAAGCTTTCCCCAGACTTAATTCCCCTCAGAAAGGAGGCAATGCAGGCAACAAGGGAACTAGAGAGAGGAATGCTTTGGACTCTTGTTTGCCCTCCATGTAGGTCCCTTCCTGTCTCTTTCTGGTAATGAAAGAATAGGTCCCAGTTCTTCTGCTTCCAGGGAATAGTGTTAAGTCTCTTGGTGCTCAGGCAGTTAATGGTCAAATTGGGAGCACAGACGACCCTTAGTGCAGTTTTACCATATGTGAAATGTTTAAAGCATTTTTTCAACAAGGTTTTGGGGTGTTCTGCTTTTGAAGTCCCTTATTCCTAATAGGGTGATGTATGTTCCTCTGCTTTTGTTGGAGCTGAGTATCACAAACAGGTTGAGGCTCTCTTTCTGCATATCAGTACAATAGAAAACCATGAGTTTTTCTAGGAGAAGCTTGTCTAGCTCTGCAGGATTGCCTAAACTTTCAGAGACAACTGCAACCCACACTACCAATAGTGGAATTGCATGGTATCACTCCTGTTTTCTGCTCCTTACTTGTCCTCTGGCCTAATTGAAGGTGCTGACTTGTTCGTTTGCAACATGAATGGTTACTGAGCCCAGTGGGACTGGGGAGAGGGCTTGTATTACTGCTTGCATGACTCTGTTAGCAACAATTTGTGTGAGTAATTTGGTGGAATAGTTATGAGCCATCTGCCTGCATCTGCAGTTACTCAGCAGCCTGAAAGTGCACTTTGAAGTCAGCTTTACTGGAGCTGGCTCTAGTATGTCCTTGCTTTTCATTCCTAGAACTGTTGCACAAAGTTAACGTCAAGTGCTGTCTTGGAATCCTGGATCTTTCCAGTGAAGCAGATAGGAATTCTGAAAGGTTCTGCAGTGTCCGAGAGATCTCCAACATAGCTTTAGACTTTTGTGACTATTTCATGGGAAACAAATCTTTCCTTGTTTTCTGGTTTTTTTTTCCACTTGATAATAGCATTAAACTCATTTTCTGCAAACCTGCTTTCAACGGCCTAGCTAATTTATACTGGAAATAATTGGACACACCTAATGAAAAGCATAGTGGAATTTTGCTATGAGCTGCAATGTTCTCTTCAAGTCACTGGTCTCTTCCATTTGATAATTGTCATAACAGCAGTTAAGTAACCTGACTTCTCTTTCCTGCCAGTGATGAAAGCTTAAAATGAGTCTTCAAAACTGTCACTCTTCTCTAAAGTTTCCTTAACAAAATGGCATTTATTCCTCTCTTAATATCTTGCTCACATTAGGCTGCTGTTCAGCCTTCAGAGAGCTCTTACTGGAATAGTTAACCAGGCAAGGGCTTTAGATACTCCAGGGCTACTGCTTATCCTGAGGAGTCCAAGGGGATCATGGTGATGCTGTTAGTGACCTCAGTCTCTTGTTGGGTAGAGACCATGTTCATCTACTCTCCAATCCACAGTAAATTCATGTTACGTACTTCCTCACTCATTCCGTAGAGGGATTCTTGTCCATACCCAGAGCTGTGGTGTTTCTGGGCAATAGTAGCATTTGTGCTGCTATTGTGGTTGCAGCTTTTCCTGGTGTGCTCTGGCATGGCAGGTGCTGTATGGACAGGGTGTTGAGTTGTTCCCTCAGCTCTTGTGTAGGATTAACCAGACACTGCCTTTCTTGTGCCTTCTGGGGGTTCTCAATCAGGTAGCCTTCTTCAGCTTTCAGAGAGGCTGTGGAGGTGTGTACAGCAGGGACCACAGAGCTGTTCGTGGGCTGTAAATTGCTGCCACCTGCCAGCTCATGTAGGGGGTTCCCACCTGGTGTGGTGGGTGCTGGCATCTATGCTCTAGCTCCAAAAGATTTGTCTTTGACCAGGCCTGTTCTCAAATCCTTGAAGCAAGTGGATGCTTCATCTCATCCCTTCATAGACAAACCAACCTTGGCTGTAGGTGCATGCAAAAAAACCCCAAAGGACCCAAAACCAAACAAAAACAACAACCAAATAACCCAAGCCCAAGCCCACAAAAAACCCCAAGGCAATCAAACAAAAACCAAAAAAAACAATGCGGATCTAAGGTTTTTTAGCAGTTACTATCTAGCCTAACTTCTATGGGACTTCTTTATGTTACAGATTCCTATCCTAAAGGGTTTTTTAGCAATCAAGAGGGTTGGAAGGTGTTTGAGCTGCTGCAGTATACCATGTTCTCAGCAAGAACTTCTGCTCCCTTTTCAGTCCAGAAAGGGTCTTAGCCCATCCCTGTGAGTGTAACTGCAATGCTATGAATTATTCCTTGTGGAAACTTTAGCTATTGTGCCTAGTGGGTTTACAGGAGCTTTTTCAGTCTGCTTTTAATGTATTTGTGTTGGTGGGGATTCTGAGTGGAATTACATGCCCAGGCTTTCAGATAACTGCTGTAAATACACAGATCCACTCTAGTCCCTTACTTCACAGTAGCAGCTGCTGTGGTGTTACAGAAACTTCATAGCTTTGACTGCATCTTATTAGTTCAGCACACTATTAATATCCCAGAAGCTTTTTGTATTAGTTTCCACACTTAATATTGGTTCTCCTTCCTTCTTCCCTGCCTCCCCTTCACATTCAGTCATTTAACTAAATTCATCTTGGGGCTTTTTCATCCAAGATGCCCTTGCTGCCCACACCAAAAGAGGGGAACCAGACTGGAAGCAAACCAATTGTGCTAACAGTCACCTGGTATATTTAGTGGCAATGTCATCTAATATGCATTTATGCTCAGAAGTAGCCTTTCTGCTTCCATATGGAGCATTTGTAGCGCTGGCAAAATCTTTCCAGAGAAACAGCTGCTGATTGGCTCTTCTTGTCTATTTGGGGAAGGATCTGTCCTTAAATACTTAGTTATTCTGCTTTCTAAAAATGGCATCAAGCACTTGGCACTATCAGGATTGGACTCGAAACTTTTACTGAGATGAATTGGGTGCATTGCACCAAGACCTGGTGAATCCTTGTCTCCCCTGGAGAAATGACTGCACAAGTACCAGCAAGTGGGTGGAGGTACATCCAGGGCAAGTCAGTGCATGTGGCTCTAAAATGCAAATCACAGTCTTCCTCTGGAAGGCTTTAAACCCAAATGTCACATTATTATGGTTCAGTGGCTGTGATGAGAAGGCTACAGGACTGAGAGGCATCTCAGCTAATATTTCTTCTGAATGTAAAGAAATCTTGTCCCAAATGGCAGCAGTGCCTCTCCTTTGAGGTGTTGTGTCTCAGTAAGGTGGAGAATGCAGGCTGTGTTCTGAGTAGGAACTGGGAGCCAATTTGCTTTTGCCAGTCTGCTGCTGACCAGAAACAGGGCAAGGAGGAAGGCTCCACCAGCATTTGGCATGACTGCCCCAGCCTCCAAGTGCATAAATCATCTGACTGACACCTAACTCTGACTGAGGACCAGGCTCTAGGGAGAGCAGCTCACTGCGAATAGAAGTCTTTTATCCCTTTGGTTCACCATAGGTGCTTCCCGCTGTTCCTCAGAGCTTACAAGGTCAGGAACACTTGACATCCAGAGAGCTGGGAGAGTACCAAGGGAAGGGTTTTACCCCAGAGCCCAGGGGCTTTGCTCACCTCTGAGCTCTTGCTGTGACATCTCACCTAAGGGAGAGTGAATCATGTAATACTCCTTTGATACAGAGGCTAGCTTAGGACAGCTTAAGGGTCTAGGACACTGAAATACCTTCCTGTCCAAAATAGTCTGAATTAGTTGATCTCCATGGCATGCTGCCAGGCTTCAAGGAGAACTGGGGAGGCCTGGCTACTGGTCAGCAGGCTGGACTGGGTGGTAGGAAGTTATTAATAGCTGCTCTTCCATGGAAAGAATGAGTTTGGCTTAGATGTGATGTAAAGCTGCTAGATGGTCCAGCAAGCAAATACTGGAAGTCTTGTCTGTTGTCACTTGAATGAGCTCATGATGCCTTATGGAGAGCCTTGAGCCTCATGGCCCCAGGGCTCCCTCCTGGTATTGGCCTCTGAATCTGAGCTGTGTGGTTGGGCAGCACAGGTGCAGCTCTGAAGAAAAGAAGCTGTCAGCTCTTGGTCAGCCTCAGGGAGTGGTGGGTGTTTCTTCTGGTCCTCAGCCAGTTTAGGTTCCCTCAAATTCCTCTATGCTCCAGTTCCCACCTTTAAGAGTCAGCTCTTTGTTTCTGGAGCAACTTAATTTAAGGACAGAGAAGTAAGAAAGATGCTTTTCCACACACTAAATTTTTTGGAAAGAAAGACTATCTCAAAAGCTCGGACAAGAGCAGTTTGGAACAAAGGGTGGAGGAGATGGGTGAAATAAACAAATTAAAATTCTCTTTTTGAGTGGAATGGCAATGAGGAATTTCTTATGGGGGATTTAGCTGGATGAAAGGTTACAGTAAAACACAAGTAATAGATTTACTTTAAATTATACCAGCTGGTCCTCTCCTTTTAAAGGCTTGTGGGCAGAGTGGTTTTAATGATGTTACTGTGGATATCTGTTGGACTTGTTCTTGAGCACTTGATTAGAGTTTGGCATTTTTAAGGTGAAGACTAGGAAAATCAAGTGGCATTGCATTCAGTCTGAAGCTTGTATTTCCCTTTGTATCCTTCAGTTCCCTTCCTTGCAGGAAACTAACATAAGGCTCTGGCTTAATAGACAGAGGTCTCCAAGCCAAGCCCTGTTTCAGTGGGACTCGCATTATTCATCCCTTGTAACAACTGGTGCTTCTTAAGGGAGCTGCTAGCTCCCAGAATAACTACATGGATCAAGTTTTGTCATCTCCTTCATCTTAAAGTTCACACTTCTGATTGCTCTGCTTAGAAAGAGGGAGAATGAAAAAGAGTCAATGGAATATCCATTTCTCATTAAAAACAGTTCTTGTCCTGACTATTGCAGGGAAACTCTATTTCCTTGGTGGCTTGTTAATAATCTCTGCTCTTGTCTGTTTGATTTCCACCCTGGAAAACAGGTGTAGAGATGCTATAAGTAGCAAGAAGTCTAATGCATGCAGTGAGTTCCTTGCAGACTCTAAATTACAGTTTTCCTTCTTGTGCTACAACCTCAGGTCCCTGACCTGCAACTGCAGCATATTTTCTGTGACTAACAGCTGTAATTCCCTAATTATCATGCTCTGTTCTCCTGCTGTGCTGTAGATTTTGTTACCAAGGAAGCAAACCAAGTTTCCTCGTTCCTACTCTTGCTCTGTATGCTCCCAACTGTTCCAAATCCACCATTTGATGCAGCCCATAAAGACAAATGACTATCTCTTGTTTCAAATATTCAAAGTTTCCAGAATGTATTACGTAGCTGCATGCTGGGGACAAAGAAGGCAAAATAAGTCTTTCTGGTCTTTCTTTTAGTGAAGGCAGCTGGTCCAAAGCTATTGCTAGGTTAGAAAAAGTACCTTTATTAGCTGTAACCATCCCATGGGGAGTGCTGGACTAGAGGTAGTCTCAAACAGTGGGCCCAAGCAAATGGTACTGTTGCAATGTGACTGACAAAACTTCTGGAAAATGAAAGTGTGCATTAAACCCTGATGGCAGGTTATATGTGTGCCATAATTTCCACATAAGCCTCATCATTTGAGGATGACTAACAAGGGGTCAGTTCCTTTTTGCCTCCACTGCTTTTGAGGTTGGGGATAAATGACTTGTCTGTCACACAGAAATGAGAATAAACCCGTGCTAATCTAGATGATTAAATCAATTCAGCCAGACTGTATTGGAACAGACAAACAGCTGGTTAAAATATCACAGAAACATATTAAGAAGCAGAAGAAAACTTCCAGTTTCCTAAAACCCCACAACCTCATGTCTACCCTTCTAAGTATGCAAAGGTTTATTTGACTACCACATGTACTGAGGCTTTACTGGTTGATGCCCAACACACTCCTGCAGGATGCACAAAGGCAAGTTTAGTTCTTTAAGCAGTTGTCAGTTTAAACTCCATCAGTCTAATGTGGCTGTGTCCACGACATTTGCATCAAGCCCCCATTGCTCTGGGTGGCAGTTGGTGGCAAACAGGAATTCTTTCCATGGGTCCAGCCTCCAGTAACTGATTCATGTCTCACTCCAGAAATATCATCCAAGTTGCAATATGAATGATGTCTCTTGGGTCACAGGATAAAAGTTACTGACTCCACATGGGGGATTTTCTGCTTGACTCCTCTGACCATTAAACTAAGAGACAGGAGGTTGCTCCTTCCTCTGTATCACTGGAATTAAATCCACAACTGGGTCTAGAAAATGTGACACCCAAGGTGGGGGGGCAATGAAGGAAATTATCTGCTTGGCCTCAATCAGAGGAGAAAGAAAGATGAAATACAACTGCCAAAGAAAATGAGCAAGTTCAGACAACACAAAAGATGTCCCTAGAAGTAAGATTGTCCAGCATTGCTTTATTTACAAACTTCACAACAGAGTGCACTATTTAGCTGGCAAGGATGGATCAGGTATGGATGCGCGTGAATCTATGGGGACCATTGTGGATGTATTTTTCACTACGGAATAATGGTGAGATAAGCTAGATAACCTATGAAGAGGCTTTTGTTCAGTTTCTAGAACTCTGCTCTTGTGCCTAAGTGTTAAAATATTAATTATTGCATACCTTAGCATACACGTGTCAGAATATATTAGTGTAACATGGAAACTCGCCCTTAAGATACATTAAAGTTAAGGTTAGAGATACAAACTTTAGTACTTCATAGAAAGTCAAGTTGTGGTGGTAGTTTAGCAGATGTTTTGACTTCATGGCACCCTGAGCTGGTGTTATGCTATGCTAGATTGTACCTGTAATAATCTTATTTGTTGTTTTTTGGGTTTTTTTTGTTTTTTGTTTTTTGTTTTTTTTGAGAACTAGTTGTTTGATGTGATTGTGCCTGATTTAGCTTTCTCTGCTTGCTGAGTGTACCTGCCCACACTTGTGAGGATTCCTGTGATGATCAGCAGGCTGCAGTGGATTTGTCTGAGTCTCAGGATGGGAGGAGTCACCAGCACACGTTGTTACCTGTCACACATTGTGTGACCTTTCACCAGCAAGGCCCGCAGGTCTCCTCACCCCTACCAAGAGCTTTCTTTCTCATTGGAGTCAAAATCCCTTCTAAAACAGGAGTTGGATGTGTAATTTAAAACCTTCATTCAGAAAAAAAACAAAGGATCCCCAGTGTCCTTTCCCTTTGACATGGCCTGGGAGAAACTACCTAGTGCCCCTCTGTTGTTAATACTCATGAAATTGGTACCTCAGAAGGGTGTTGGTGGAGGTAGTGTTCATACTTCAGTTTCACTGAAGATGGGCACTTCTTTTGTGCAAATTCTGAGCTGTTCAGTGCTTCCAAATTCCATAAACTCTGCATGTAAAGTTGTTTCTTCCCCAGTGAACTCCAAGGACATGTACTGCTGGTGGCCTCAAGCTGAGAGTGGCTTTTGGTGGGTGGCTCTTGGTGAGCAAAGCAAGTGACACTCAGATGCTGAAGGACTCCAGAGGGGAGGAGAGTGCCTTACCTGTTTCTGACTCAATGCATAAACAAACAATTTAAAAAAAACCCAAAACAGTAGGTCCTCAGCCCCAGCAGAGGCTTGCACCCTGAGACAGAACATGAAGCAGCTTAATGGCATTTTTTTTTAAAGGTTCCAGGAGGCTTCCACCACAGCACACCTGGTGAATCACTCTGTCCAGTATCAATTAAAATACAGCTCTTGCTCCAGGCTTGGCTTATTAACATCAGTTATGTGAGAAAGGCAGGTCTCTGCCTGCTGGGCACGCAAGTCCCTCCAGCCAGAAGGAAGATGTGTAGCCATCAAAGCTATACTTAGCACCCAGGAGCACTGTCCTTCCTGCAGCATTCCTGCTAAGGCACACTCACAGCTGAAACACTCAGGCTGTGGCACAGGGGATTGGGTTACACAGGGGAGCAGGCTGACTCTTTCCTAGCTGAGCATCAGCTGTGCCACAGCACAGGCACAGAGAGCTGTCTCGGGGCTCCCTCTGACTTGCCTCTGTGGAGGTAATGTTTGCTGGAAGTGTTGGAGTGTGCACATGCTTCTCCTGAGAGGGGAGAGAGGGTGTGTTGTTATCCACCTTACTGAGATGGAATGTTTTACTTGGGAAAGAGTGCATATACTTGGCAAATAAAAGGGAGCTTTGACCAGACAGTTGTGAATTAAGTCAACCAACTTGAAGCCCACACTGCAGAGGGATGGTTGCTGTACCATAATGCTAAGGTATAAAAGCTTTTTTCTTGTTGGTTTTGGTTACTTGGCTTCAAACAGGTGACTCAGGTAGGACATTGAAATTAACCACTGTTATTAAATATTTTGGGGGAATTAGTGTCAGTCTCCAGCTTGTAACAGGCTTCTGCTCCTGAGGCATCCAGCTGTGCCTTTGGCACTCTGCATGGCTCAGTGTGCACCACCAGGCACAGCACTGCCTCAGGCAAGACTTGAATGCATCCTGGTATTACTGAGGGTCAACAGGATAAGTGCTTTGGGAAGGCTGAGATGGTCTAAGACAAATATGATGGATGTTATTTGGTCTTTAGTGAAAGACGATGGGCAGAGGAAAGAATGGAGATGGTGAATGCTGTGATCTGCTTTTGCTTACTGTCAATCCCATCAGGAAGAAAGGCTGGGAAACCTGAACTGAGAAAGCAGGAATAGCACCCAGATCCTGCCTCCATCAAGTGTGGCTTATTGTAGTAAGTTAGCCGAGACTCCATTTTCTTCATGTGGAAAAAGGCAAATCTTTTTTTACATAACTTACATTATACAGTTTTCACAGACCTCGTGTGCAGCACCAATTGGCTGGTAATTTTCTTACTACTTCATTTTCTGGTACACTTGAAAAAACCCAAAGTTAATCATTATTAATACTGATTACAACTGTGATCTATATAAAACATTGTCTAAACCTAACAATACTGAAACTTAGCAGACATGAAATTTACAAAATTTACTTAATAGGACTTAGCCTTCTTCAACAGAATTATATTATTGGGCCTTAAGTAAACCTAACTGCAAATTAGTACCTTTAAAAGTTATAGATATGACAAGATGTAGCTTATTCTACTTTTGCTATTAACACAAAAAGAAAACAATCTGTAAGAGAAATAACAGCATGATGGTGTACTGGAGAAGTCACAGCACGCATATTAAACTTATAAGTAATTTAGTTTTATGAGAAAAACCCATGGCAACTGCAAATTTAACATAAATTTAGTAAAACTTAAGAGTACAGGATTACTGAAAAAGATATTATAATGTGTAATTTGGCAGATTGCTGAATAGCTGAGTAGCTTCTCGCCATTGTATTTGTGTAATTTCATCTGGCAAATGTGTTAACATTCTTGTTAAAGAAATCAGACTACGTTGAAATCTTTGATATGTAATCAGGCACTGCATTTTTTGCTTTCCATCTCGTAGGACTGTAAAAAAAAATAGAATTCGGTCAGAAAACAAAATTAACTTAAAAACCCTGTTGATACAGTTTTTCAAGGCATACAAACACAATGAGTAAAGCTTTATTAAACAGAGGCAGGCAGAACGCACTCCGCGCTGGGGCAGAGGGGCTGTGCCGCCCGCAGGGAGCAAGGAGAGGACGGGAGGAGAAAGAGAGCCCCGTGCGCTGCCACCCGGCCGCCGCTGCGGGGGAAAGGAGACACCAAAGGCCGCCGTGCTGTGCTCACATTCGCAGCGATTCCAT
Organism: Chamaea fasciata; assembly: GCF_029207755.1. Lineage (NCBI taxonomy): Eukaryota > Metazoa > Chordata > Aves > Passeriformes > Sylviidae > Chamaea > Chamaea fasciata. The sequence continues at coordinate 13,947,519 of NW_027094092.1, read as the reverse complement.
CCCGAACTCTGCCCTGCCCGGGCAGCACCCGCGGGAGGAAAGCCGAGGGGAAAAGCAACACAAAACCCCTCTGAAGGCTGCAAACGGCAAAAGGGGGGAACGCCGAAAATACAGAGAAGGTTAAAAAGGCTCAGAGCGCTTGCGGCCCCCTCCTCCCGCCGGTGCGGGGCCGGCCCGGCAAAGCCCCCGGGGCTGTTGGAAAGCCCGCGCAGGGATCGGCATCGGAGCCTTCCGCTCCGGGAAGGAGCTGGGAACAGGGAATGTGCTCCGGTCCTGCCGTCTGCAGAGCTCGCGCGTTCCCTGTGGAGCCGCGAACCGAGCGGGGCTCGGGGGTTTCTGGAGGATAAAACTCACCCGGCGGAGCCGCCGCGGCTTCCCGGGGAGCGGGAGCGGCCGCCCCATCGCCGCCCGGGACACGGTGTCCCGCCGGAGCCATTTCGCGGGCGCGCCGCGCACGGGTTCCGTCTCCGGGCTCTCTTGGGGTCCCCGCGCGGCTCTGACCGGGAGCGGCTTCCAGGCGGCTTTTCCAGCGGCGGGAATTCGCCAGCGGAGATTGCCCGCATTGTACCGCGCTTTTAAACTCTCAGGCTGGACGGTACCCGCGGCCCCGCCTGCGCACTTTTGCCCGGATACGCGGCGCGACGCGTAAATTCATACTACACGGCGCGTAAATTCATACTACACGGCGCGTATCTCTATATTCCGCGGCGCTTATTTTTATCTTCCGCGGCGCGGCACGTATCCATATATTCCGCGCGTAAATTCATATTCCGCGGCGCGTATCTTCATTTTCCGCGCGGCGCGGTTGTTGCGCTGCCCCGTCCCGTCCCGTCCCGTCCCCCGGCCCGTCTCGGCGGCCGCAAGGCGTTTTTCCGTCCACGCTCCCAGCCCCCCAGCCGGGCAGCCCTTCCCGGGAGCGCTGTTCGTTTCCGTGTTTGTTCTGCGTTTCTGTGTTTGTTTCCGTATTTGTTACAGTGTTTGTGTCTCTGTTCTGTTTCTGCGCGCTCCGCGCCGCCCGCGGCCCCGGCCTCTCCCCGCTCGGGTCCCGTTTATATGTAATATAACTTATATTATACAGTTTTCACAGACCTCGTGTGCAACACCTATTGGCTGCTAGTTTTCTTACTACATCCTTTGGTCAGAAGGTGATTTGTGCCTATGTGCTAAGATTCAGGTTGTTTACATTTTTCTTGTCAAGGGTCTCATGGAACAGATCTTACTGTTTACATAAATGCACTTATTTTTCAACCCAAGAACAGGTTGTTGTGTTAACAAACCTTTCATACCAGGATTGTTTTTGCATGGGAACTTGCAAGTTGCTTAAGTACGCTTAGAAGAAATGACAGGCTCTATAATTTAATAGAGCAGGCCTGATTTTATGAGGCCTTTCTTTTATAATTCTTCTGCCTGTCACAACAGTGGCAGATGTGGCTTGTACCCCGTGTCTGCAGCACACACCTACTTTGCTTTCCATGTGTGCAGTGTGTAAGTGCTGTGCAGCAGAGGGTGTTTGTGTTTTAGGAGTGTGGGGGGGCGTGTTTTGTGTCTCCGGTGTGGTGTGCACTTGGGGCACGTGTGAGGGGTTTGTGTCTCACGTTCAGCATGAGTGGTTTGTGCAGTGCAGGAAGCAGCACCCATGGGTGCCACTGCATTCTTCCCAGAGCTGCCCTCCCGCCTGCTCTCCAGCACTGCCCAGCATGGGTGTTGTCATGGCCAGCTGCAGCTGTTGGGGTGCCAGCCAGTCTGGCTGCTGTGCAACAGGATTCTGCCTGCAGTCCTGCTGGTTTTTCAAGGCTGGAAGGGTTTTCTCATTGCAATAACCTGGGTTTATAACTCTAGGGGAGGGTCAGTCTGCCAGCCTGCTGTGGGAGAGGTTTTGCAAGCATCTACACTGGTCAGTGGGTCAAAAACTCAGTAAAGCTTGGGCTCTGGAGCTGTCTTTTTACTGTTTACCGTGTTTTCAGTTGCCCCAAACACGGGAACAGTGTAGGGAGACGTTAAGTGTTTGTTTTCAACCCACTCACCTTAGTGTCCCAACTCTTGATTTATACCACATCATCAGCTGGACAACAACTGTTCTCTGGTTTTGCATTTTACCTTACCTGAAACAAAACCATATATACATCATATCGTGCAGACAGTTAGAATTATTTATTTTTGATTTACAAAGCAATTTTCAATCTGTTGCTAGCAATGTGTCTATAAAATACACTTGAACAACAAATAGATGAAGCAGGTGCAAAGGGTGCTGTACATACCTCACAGCCCATGGTAGCAATTTCCTTCAAAGGTCTTCCACTGTTTCACCAGAAAAGGCTGATTCAGGCTGCTGGCCACGTGCAGAGGGGATTTCTTCAGCAAAATTTCTTGCTCAGAGCCTGTGGGCTCAGCTGCTGCCTGAAACAAGAATCACACAATAGAAAAGCTGCAAAGATTTGACCCAACAGCTGCTTCATCTTCTGCACTGATTTAAAGTACCAGAGCCCTTTCTCAACCTGGCAATAAAGTCAGGCATTTATATATTTTTAACATGTACATAAAAGTTTTATCTGTAGAAATGTGTGTTTATTTATACACACACATGCGCAGCCACACATAAGTACATATATATTTACATATGTGTAGATATATATCTATATAAGGGGGAAGATGGACATACACTTGACTAAAAAAGACACTTGGGGCAGCCAATTAACAGTCAAGACTTTATTATCCAGTTCAGCATGGGGTGCAATCCTGTGCACCTCAAAGTCCCAGCTAGTAAATTAAAGTGCAGCCTTTTCCATTTTAGCCTGTGTGACAAATAGCACGAGTGCTGCCTAGGGGCCAGCAGCAGCCTGCCTGCCACTGAGGGCCAGCCAGAAACCCATTTCCACCTCAGCAGCTGAAACTGTGCCTAGTACCTTTTTTAAGTTCACATGTCACAATTTTTAAACAGTCAACAAAGTGAGATTGAGGGGGGGGAAGCAACAGCAGGAAGGGGGAAAACTGCATTTCCAGGGATCTGATGGTTCCTGAAGTCAGGCAACAGGTTACCAGCCCCTGCTGAGGGGTGAGGTGGCCGTGGGGAGATGGCTTCTGCCACTCTGGTGAAGCCCATCATTTCTTCCTGTGGTTTATCCCATTCCAATGTCTTCCTTCCCCTGCCTCAGTCTTAGGAACTCAGCTCTTGGTTAAGACACGAGCATTAGGTCAGCTGCTGTGCTTTTGTAGCTGAAGTGTATGCAGCACCTACTGAAACAGCTACAGCGTTTTATATATATTTTTAGATAAATAATAATCTGTCTATTGATATGTGTAGATATACATAAAAGATATAAAAGGTCTTTTACAAAAAGACCTGTACAAAAACATCTGGCATATCTAGGTGACCATTCGACAGTGCCCCAACACCTTTGTCACCTACAAATGGGTGCAGAAACCTGTCACCAAAACTAAGGCAATTGAAAGCCCAGGCACAAATAGTGCAGTGTATGGTCACACACCAGGGCTGTTTGTTGGCCTGTTCCTTGGAAGTGAAAGCATAGAGTAAGTTACTCCACAACATACGTTTTCTCATGAGAGGAAAGCATTTACAAAACTTGCAAGACAATTCTATAGCTGTAACAGGAGCTTGTACCGTACGTGCTTCTGATGGTGCCTCGTTAGAATGCTCATGCTATAGAGGCCTCTCTGTTATCTGCAGAAAACTTGGTCTCCCTGGGCATTTCTGCACCACGCTTTGCATTCCTCCTCCTTTCCCCAATCGTCCTCTCCCAACAAAGACTCCTTTTTCAGGAGAATTAAGGCTCAAATCGTCGTATCTGTTCCAAGTGCAGAGTGTGTTGGTCTTACTTACTCTGTGAGGATACTGGCATTCATGGGACTCCAACAGCTGGATCTGAGCATTTCCTTTAATTGAACAGGTTTGCAGTCTCTCTGTGCTGAAGCAATTCTCCACATCACACAAGCCTGCATACCAGAATAAAATGAAAATTTAAGAGCGCTGGCTAACAAGACCGAGAAGCTCATTGTTTAAACAAGAGGCTGATTGTCTGGGTGCTCAAGTGCCCCATTCCTCCAGCATTAAACCCACACGAGGGACAGCAGCCTAATCCACAGCTTGCTGCCAGGTGGTATAGAAATTAATCTTGCACTTACCGGGGATATTAGTTGCGGTATTCATAAAGGTTTGCTACCCAATGAGGCGAGCAAGTAAAATATTCTCCTTGTCATAGACGGGCATGGCAACATGGTGATATGAAATATCAGCCTCCAGGAGCGTCCCCCGTGGTGGGGAAAGTGTGGATGATGTCTACCAGGGAGCGGAATGGCACCCCAGCACCTTCTGTTTTAACACATGAGCTCCAGGCTGTCTTAACTGCACAGAAAATGTGCTGGAGGATCGGGGATGGACTTGGAAAGCCCAGGCTCACCAAAGACCTGAGCATAGGCCACCATAACTTGCAGGGCTGAGCCAGTTTGGTGTTTATGAAGACAGGAAATAAAAACTTTTTTTTTTTTCTCACATTTTAACAACACCAAAACTCCTGTTTTAGTCTGACAGGTCCCCTGAGAGTACTGGACACATGACACAGAGACCCTTATTAGGTCTCCCAAAACCTTAGGGTCCTGCTTCAGATCTGCTTGCCAGGGCATTTCACTCATCTTCCAAACAGGGTGTGAGAACAGAGGGCAAAGAGAAATCCTGCCCTTTATTAGTCTGCTGCTCCCTTAAAATCCAAGGAGGAAAGGGACAATACTCAGCTTGCAAGCAGGTGATCAAAACAGGAGCCACATAAACATAAACATTTGGAAGGGTAAAGCCTCAGGAGTGTTTAGCACGATTGCTTCCAGTTTTCATCTGCTCACATTTCACTGCAGACGTAATTCGTAATTCGCTGCAAAGCACTGCCAAAGCTTTTCACAACACCAAGGCACGTTGAACTCAATGCAGATATTTACAAATAGTGCAGCTTTCCCCCATCCTTCCCTAATGTTTTCCCAGCAGCTTGCAATCCCATGTGGCTTTGGCTGTTCTTACTGCCCCCTCAAAGACTTTCCTTGCCTCAGGAGCTCGTTGTTGTGCCACAGGGAGATGGCAGCGTCTTGCTTTGCCTGTGTGGTTGGCCAGCTTGATTTGCTGTGCAAATGGAAAAGGAAATGGCCAGGGCCAAGTGCAAGTCAGTCCTTTGCCATGTGTTTGTGCATGGCTCTGATTTTGTGCCCAGGTATGTCTCTAGGGCATCCCAGGTTATTCCCTAATCCAGAGAAATATTTTGCAAAACAACAGCTTTCCCCAAACAGTAACGCCACTGTCCCACTTTGCTCCAGATATTCCTCCTGTTTGTATCCTCACATGACAATAGTTAACAGTTGATGCACCAGCTTCTTCCATGTCTACTTATCAAATTTTCAGCTGGACCAAATTCTTATTTTCCCAGGGTTTAATTAGGCTGAAGTTCCAAATTTTTGCAAGATAAAAGAAGAACTGAACAAATCCCAAAAGGCCGTAATGCAGATTGTTAGTGGATCTCATGAACAGCAGCAGAGCTAATACACAGCTTGGACTTAAAAGAATTTGAATCCAAATTATTTTTGTTTCTCATCTGGCTTGCTTTTTAAAACATACAGCCAATAATTCCACAGCCTTTCTATAAATAACAATTTACCATTGGAAAGAAATTTAAAGGGTCAGAGCTATGCACAGAGATTCACTCACCATCCACAAAAGGAGCTTCTGAGTGAGTTGGACACGGGCAGAAAAGTCAGTTTACCAAAAATGTAAAGAACTGAACAAATAAGGTATTTAATTCATTACGGTCCCATCCTGTACTTTTATTTAATCTGGTATTAATTCCATCTGCGGGACCCTGCCCCAGGATGAGTCCCTAGGCAACACAATCTCAGCAAAGAGCAGAAGGAAATCTGCAGTCCCAGGGCTAACTTTCATCCTTAGCTGTCACTAGATCCAGACTGGTAACTCCTTCTGGAATCAAAGCTAGCAACCAGTTACAGGGTCCAGCTGGGGTCCTGGTAGTTGGTGCTGCAAGGCTGCCTCTGTTTAGCAAGATGGCTTTATCCCTGGATGGGATTCTCGTTCTCCTCATCCAACTTATTCTGAAGTGCAAGCACCCAAGAACCAAACCAGCAGCCTCAGCTTTCCTGAGCTGGAGCCTCCATCTCAGCACTAACCACTGCTTTAAACCTTACAGAACTGTTTAGTTCAGCTTAAAAACCTGAAATTTAACCCTGCTCCAAAGGGGAACAGGTTCCTGCAGGTGTCAGCTCTCATCCTACACATGCAGGTGTATGTGTCCACAATAAATGTATGTTTGAACCCTTTGGTTGGCAGCCTTAAAGCTAGTTCCAATTCCACTCATAAACAAAGCCACAATCAGCAGAACCTAGTCACAATCAGCATGGGTCTTTCTGGCAAATGATGAGCAGAAATGTGTCTGGTAAAGCTGGTCTTTATCTTGTACCTGCAGATGTTTAAAGGTCCACCAGTTACACTGGCTCAGCTAGCTCTATTTTTCTGAAACACCCCTATTTCCCAGGTTTGGCACTAATCCTAAAATCAACAGCATACAAGGGGAGCAGCCTGTGCATGGGACAGCAAGTGTCTGCCCTGAAACTGACTGACCAAGACTGGTCTAAGGTAGACTTGGAACCAGCCTTCATCTGGAGCAGCCAGAAAAAAAACCACCACTCTGGGTCCTTACCCAGTAACAGAGATATTTGTCTATGACCTTTTTTTAAAGAGTAGGGCAGCATTCAGCAATTCCAACACTGGCTCTTGCTTTGGGAGGATTTGTTTTACTGTAAGTCTATTGTCTAACTGAAACAAGTGCTTCAATTCCAAACTTAGTATCATCCCCACACAGCAGCCACCAAAGTGCTGCTCTTTCAATTCCTCTTGGCTGAAGATACGGGAAATGATGCTCAGCTCTGCTGTCCCATCTACCTCTAATTAATGCGAACTGTTAATAATGAGGCTTCTCTGTTTATCAAATCAGACTTAAGCAAAACTTGAACTATAGACTTAACCTTAAAAAAAGCATTAACAAGCATCAATGATAATTTCTTCATAAAAGAAGGTATTATTTTAAAACAGTACCAGTTCATGCTTACAACTAGACACCTCAAAATTTCTCTTTAAAGCTAATTTGAATTGTTAGTATTTCAACACTTAAATTATAGTTACAAACATGAAAATATGTCCCAGAGCATTGCTCAAAGTCTTAATTTACAGTAAGACCAGCACTTTGGAACAGCAGTCATCTTAAGGGGGCACCCATTCCCTCCTCAAGAACTACCTTCTAATTGCACTCTCCAGTGTTTTTCATCACTATTTTAATAAACATTTACTACTGAAGGTGTAATAAGAGAGTCTTTGGAGTAACAGACCCAAATACTGTTTCCATTTGAGAGGATACCAATATTTCTCTAACATAACCTACTGTAGGTTGGGGCTGTAACATCACTACAATCTGTTTTCTCCTAAAAATGCTTGTTACTCAGTAGAAGAAAACCATTCTATTTGATACTAAATTTTCAAGTAAAGTATGTTTGTGTTTTATAAACACTGAGAAGTTAATTAAATTGTCTTTCCATGTACCATAATTATAAAAAAATTACAGCCAGGTCCATTGTCTGGTAAAAAACAGTCACCTCTGCCACTTTATTTGTTTTGAAACACATAACTGAGTTGTGTTTCCCACCAGTGATTTGCTACTCTTTATGCCTAAAACCTACTTTCTAGCAGTACTTCAAAATATTTATCCACTTCCACCACAGTCCTAGATGAGCCGTGTGCTACTCTGAGCCGATGGAAAAGAGGGTGGAAGTGTGTGTGGTTTACAGGACTGACAGTCTTTATTGTAAAAACCCCAAACCAACCCACACAGAATTAGCCAGTCACGGGCTTTGAGCAGTCATTGCTGTTGAATACAAGTGGCCAGAGGGGTATTTGCTTTACACAGGCAGCATTTTTCACCCTGTGGTTAAAACACAGCCCAATGACTGCCGCAGGCACCACAACCTCAGAGAAACACTTTGAGCCAAGTTCTGCCCTTTCAGAAATCCTCTTCCACAACCATGAAGCTTTTGTGGCTGTCTGTTCTGCACAAACCCAGTTTGCTGGGTACACCACGTCAGCATCCTGGAAGTCCCAGCCTGGTGAGCATCTCCATCATCAACCATTGAGAGCCATTACAGGATATTTTTCTTTCAATCTTACACAGCTTCCACACTGGCACCTCTGGCCCCATCTTCTAAAATTTGTCTCGAAAATGGGAATTCGTGTGCGCAAACACTTGGTCCACACATGATGAGTTCAGCAGAACTCTTGACAGAGCTCCCTGTTCCCAACACAGAGCCTCCCCTTCTTTTTAAATCAGTTTTGAATTTGCAACAGCATCTGCCAAGAAAGCTGTCCTCTATCAAGGACAAATCATAAAAGTATCTCAAATTGGCACCATTACCTTTTTATTCAAAAGGAACAAGGGGCACTAAATGGCCCACAAACCAGCATCTATCCAAAGACAAAAGGTCATCTGCCACTAATCCACTTCGGGACACTGCAACACATCACACAGGGACCACGGGCATTAGGGGCCCATGAGGCAAAGCCTGGGAGCACTGATGAGCTGGTCCAATCACCTCCCTGCAGCTCAGCTCCTGGTCTGTAACTTGGAGCCCTGCCCTTGGGATAGGTATTCAGGTGTTGCAGTTTCAGGCTGCAAAATCATAAAAGAAATAAACAAAAAGGCAATTTTTAAAACACTCAATATTTCTTCTTCCAGTCACTCTCCATTTCAGAATATTCTTTATGTCCTTCATCAGCCTTGTACTTGGTTACAGACGGAAAATATTAGCTCTGGTTTACAAAACATGGCCCCATTTCCTGTAACACAGCACAGGTTGGACAAATCTGTCATTTGAGTAGTGTGTCTATTCTGTGGCCAATTCTGTAATCTACAAGCAATGTGATCCTGAACAAGGAATCTCACGTTAGCAGCCAAGATTGGAAAATCCCTGTTTAGTGTGATTGCTGCCAAAACCATCTCACTTGCTAAGGACAAGCTAATTTTCAATCTGCAGTTTGGAAGGTGCTGCTTTTCCTCTTTGTTTTTTGTTTGTTTGTTTGTTTGTTTGTTTTGTAGTTGTTTTTGTTGTTGGTATTTTGGGGTGTTTGTTTGTTTGTGGTTTTTAAAATAAATAAATAAAACATGACTCATTTTTTAAAATGACAGAAATACACACTTGACTTTAAAAAGTGCAGAATGGATTTAGAAGAGAGTTTAGGGTGCATGAAAAATAGCCCACTGTCTACTAAAAAACCTCTGGTTTTGAATATAATTAAAACACAACTTGAACAAGTACTATTTTACAAATAGAAGAATTGTAATTCAGAACAAACAGCAACAAGACTGTTGTGTACAAATAAGAAGAAAAGAGCAAGGAAGCAAAAAAAAAAGTGTTGTATGGTAGAGATAGGACATAGATCAAGGATGATCTAGATGCAGCTTTAAATGAGAATTTGGCCTCATTTTGCAAGATGGATCAAGGCAATATAAATAATGGCAACAGGGATAAAAGATTATCAAAACTAAGATGGAAGCAAAGCTCAAGAAATTTAATATATCCAGGTTGGGAGACTCAGAGATGAAAGGCAGAAGTTACATTAATGATTAATGATAAGCTTTCCAGTTCAAAGATACTTCTAGCTGATAAAAAAGTCACTACACCAGTGTTAACAGTATCCTTAAGTCACTATGCTTCAACTCAGTGTTTAGGAAAGGGGAATTTCATCTGGAATATATGAAGGGAAGAGTCACAAAACCCCATATTGATGCAGAACTGGCCTCATTTGCTATCACATGCACGTTTTTAAGTGTTAGCTTTCTTCCTTCTCTGCCCTTCTAATGCTCCTTCTGTAGTTTCCTACGTGAAGAGATTCTCTCTGTTTTAAAAAGGTTGGGATGGGAGGTTGTGGGGTTTTCATTTGGTTTGAGGTTGTTTTTTTTTAAGCTAAATATTAGTAATGTTAATTTTTCTTGCCTTTTCACCCCTTATAAACACTTAAATTCATACACACTATAGCATCTCACACTTTCCAAGCCCACTCAGGGGGTTGATGGCTTATCTTAGGACATGGGTGGCAAAATAGGAGAAGGAGGTTGCACTGACAGAGCAATCAATGTCTGGAACAGTTTCTCATGGAGAGATGTCTGAGCAAGACTCAAGGCTGTAAGGATGAGCTTGGTAAGATTAAGAGAGGGGGTGGCCCACATTTCCCATACAGAGAGCTATAAAGGACAGAAACCATGATTTTCTGTGTGTTACTGATGTGGCAATCCAGGTGCTATTGTCAGTGTCTGGCCTTTGCCATCTGCAAAGTGAAGGCTCACCTTGGTCCTTCCCAATTTGATAATGCAACACTCAAAAAAAGTTCAAATTTTAATTCCCCAAGCTGCTTCAGCTCATGTTTTTTTTTAATCTCTTATCCAGCATACTCAATTACAGTAAAGAAATCCCTCTTAGCAAGAATACACTGCTAGTGTTGGACTCAGTTATGTGATTGTCCAGCACCTCTCTGCATCTTTGGCCCCTCATTTCTGTGTGGCACAGTCTGGTCCAGACCAGTTCCCACTGGGAAACACCAGTTCTGAAAATCTCGGGGAATTTTGTCTGGCCTCCTAAAGAGCTTCTCTCCTCCCTAACATCACCTCTAGCAGAGTGCAGGAGCTAATAATATCCCTCTGCTTCTGTAATATTGCATTTCCTCCTCCTTAACTTTTACTGGTTCCATTACCAGCTGCTCCTTTGCCTCTGCCACATGACCGAGTGTCAAAAGAAGCCATAAATCAGCCTATGGTGAAATTGGTGCCTTCTCCCCTTCTGAGGGACTGCAATTTCAAATACAGCTTCTAAACATACTTTATGATTTAATTATTTTAGTTTAAAAACCTTTTATGGAAAAGCTTTTTTTAAGAGACAAGACAAACCTAGCTCTTCTTGGAGAAAGCTTGTACTGAGATTTCCTCAAGCAAGTCGCAGCCACTGGTTGGCACAAGAGGGACAAAGGCACAGTTCCTAATGAGGGATGTGCTGGCGACCACAGCTTCAGCCATGACAACCAAAACCCTTCCCTGGTGCTGTTGTGCTCATAAGAACATGCTTGTTGGAGAGCTGGAGCTTCCAACAATTTCCTCCTTCAATTGCCATTTCTAATAAAACACAAATTATCAATATTAGTGTTCATGGCATCCTAATAAAAATGCAGCGATTGCACATTCAAAGTGAACAAAGTGTATGATTATGAATGTATGATATATGATTTACTCTTGTCAAATTGACAAAATGTTTCTCTATATATATTTACAGTGAAATGCTTTGTCGAGATAGTTTCCTGAAATATTTTCTCGGCAATGGTGATTAGGTTTCAAGCATTAGATGGAAATAATGAACAATTAACCAAGAGGAAACAAAATAGAGCTAAATATTTTTTTTTAATTCAGCAGCTAATTTAGAACAACTGAAATTTAAGCTGCTTGCATTCATCTAGGAAATACTAACAGGAGTAACTATTTGCTCTGTGCTAGCACCCCGTCTTTGGTTTCACATGGATGATAATCCAGGCTGCTTTTGCCTTAGGAGCCAGGAGTTATGTTTCCCACTGACCTTCTACAGAGCCTTCCAAAAATAGGGAACTGGGAGAGGGATGGCAACAAGCGCCCATGGAGTGCTGGTGGCTTTTCCTGCTTTGCACCAGGGTTGAGAGGATTTCAGCTTTCATTTTCTTAAATGCTTTTTCACCATTTCTCTATAAAGATGGCCATGAAACACTAACTAATGGAAGTCAAATGCATTTCCCCTCCTTTCTGTTAAACGACTTCTGTTAAATTTCTCTTCTAAAGAAATTACTTTAATATACTGTCACAAATCGTCCTTGATGGCATTTAGGAGCTGTCAGCTAAAAAGAGTCTTCTTTTTAGGTATTTGCTTTCTCAGGGTACATATAAAATTTCTGCCATGTGATGACTTAAAGTCTGATGACATTCATAGAATGCACAAAGTGTAAAAATGAAGTGATTGATATACTGCAGTCTTCCTGCCCTTTGAAAAAATAGAGTCAACACCTACACAGCAAGGCCAGGACACAATGAACTAATATTTCATAAAATAAATTAATAAAAACTTGTGTGGTATCCCCCCTTTTAGAGTTCCTTTCAGATAGAAGAAAAGTAGAAATACAGACAAGTTATTCATTTTTAAGATGACTTTTAACCCCTACTACTTGTTTTCAGTTCTTGACGAAAAGACCAAATAGCAGCACACTTTTGATTCTAGCAGAACACAAAACCCCAAACAGCTCCCTGTTGCAATGCATGAAAAGCAAAAGCCTTTCACATGGAATACTGCAATAAATTCATCTTGGTAAGTGACACTAGTTTACAAAGTTATCCATATCTACTTTTGGGAATGAAAAAATGTCCCAAGGTCTTTGACAGCACATTTTCCATTTATCACACATTCTGTTTTATCACATTTTTCACAAGTTCCACAATACGCTTTTTGCCAAAGCACAATAGACTTTTTTCAGGAGGAAATATTAATTGTTTTAATTGTTTGGAATTTCATACCCTGTGCAGGTGTGAAAGGCGCCAGTGACTATTCCTCCAAGTGGTGTACATTTCAGTGCTAAAACACCACTAATTATCCAGGAATAAATTATACTTTCCCCTTATTCTTAAAAAAAACCTAAAACAACCCCCAAGCGTACACATCCCCCCACCCAGTCCCGCAGGGCTTTTGTGTAGCATTGCTGGTTTTATATGGTGAATTTCAAATTCTTATTCCCACAAAGAAATTTTCACAAGCAATTTTATTCAGATAGCTGCTGTGTTAAGACATTTTCAGATTTATAGACCCATTCCACCCCAAATATAATGGATTTAAATAACATAACCATTAAGAGCTTGAAAATAAGATTCAAGGCACTAAGAACTACTTAGAAGTCATAGTTCAGCTACAGCACAGCAGTCTGTGGAAATCTTGGTTTTTAGATCCTCATTAAAGTGTGCCTATGTTTTCTCCTACAGACTCACACAATAAAGTCTTGAACAATGCTGAAATCATCCGCACTGCAGGCTGGCTTGGCACAACAGATGAGATACCTAAAAGAAACCTTGCCTGGAGATGGGGGGACGTTTTTACCCTGCTGTGCATCACAGAATTCCTAGAGCTGAATTTACATTATTTTGGTGGTGAGTTTCCCTGCAGAGGCACACAGCAATCTCCAGCTGATAAAGCAATCATTTAATCCCTGGGTAAAGAAAAACAACGTTCTGAATGCTGTTTTAAATGCCACCCAAGGATACAGGAGTTTAAATGGTAACTTGGTGTGTGAGCTTGACCAAGAGCCCCACAAGTGCCACAAAGTGAACAAGAGCAGATGTCTTTGCACTGACAAGCTACAAACAGAAGACCTGACAAGAGATAATTCCCTGAGGCTCACTTGAGCATTGTCTCTGCTCACCCTTTGCAAATGCACATATCAGAGTTCCCTTTGTTAATATCATGGTGGCAGTAGGTGACAGCAGATATTTGTTATTGCTATATCAGGCTTTTTTGTGTTCATAAGCAAAAATATCAGATGAGCATGATGATAGCACTTTTTATTTCCTCTACTATCCCACCCCAAACTGTGAGCACAGAATATTGTAAAGATCTAGAGGCTCAAGCTCATTTTATACATAAAATGCTATATAACATAGCCAGTCTCCGTCCTGTTCACCTACTCAAAAAAAAAAGTTTGAAACTATTTTATAGAGGAACTGAAATGAAAGAATTTTCTTCCTCAAATACTCAAATATTTTGGGTAACTGAAGCTATAGTTTGGATGTGTAGGTACAAGATCAGAAAAGCTAAGGCAGAGATGGAATAGGACTTGCCAAAGGATGTGAAGAATAACAAGAAGGGATTCTATAAGTACGTAGGTCAGAAAGGAAAGGCCAAGGAGGGTGTACAGGATTGGATTGGTAAGAGAAGAGAGAACTGGTGATAACAGATATGGAGAAGGCTGAGGTACTCAATGAATCCTTTGCCTCAGTCTTCACTGGCAGTCAGGCTTCCCAATCTCTGAAGGGATTCTGCCCCTCTACTGTGCCCTCATGCAACCCCACCTGGAGAAAGAGCCTGTTAGATAGGTCTAGAGCAGAGCCACCAAGGTGATCAGAGGATTGGAGCACTGCTGATGTGAAACTGGGCTGAGAGGTTTTCAGCCTGGAGAAGAGACAGCTCCAGGGAGACCTCATTGTGGCCTTCCAGTACTAAAAGAGAGGTTATGGAAGAAAGCAAAGCAGCTTTTACATGAGGAAATAGTGACAAGACAAGGGGGAATGGTTTTGAACTGAAAGAGGGCAGATTTAGGGTAGATTTTAAGAAAAAGCTCTTTACTGTGAGGGTGGTGAGGTTGGAAGATGTTGCCCAGAGAAGCTGTGGATGCTCCGTCCCTGGAAGTGTTCAAGGCCAGCCTGGACAGGGCTTTGAGCAGCCTGGCCTAGTTGAAGGTGTTCCTGACCAGGGGGTTGGAATGAGATGATTTTTAACGTCCCTTCCAACCCAAATGGTTCTATGATTTTCCTCTCAAATTCCCCTAAAACTATTGCTGCTTTTGAGGGTGCATGGAATAAAAGTTCTCCTATCATTTATGGAAATTATTTCTTAGCTGCCTCAATCATCTTATGTGAGCTACCAATGCACAAGTTTTTCCAGTAACAATATATATGCTAAATACCAGCTGTCTCTGAATTCTACCCAGAGGTGTTGATCAGACATAGGGCGAAAGGTACCAGCCTGGGTGAGCAATACAGGCTGTCAGTAGGAAAAAAAGGCAGTATTACAAAGATGACAAGAGGGGCCTGGTTCTTTGCTAATTTGTTTACAGGCACATGCAGAGATTCCTATTACAGACAAATTTGCATTTAAATCACTATTTAGTGATTTACTTCCTTGCCTAGCATTTATCAAAACTTTACAGAAAACCACCTTCTTGTTCTGAGAAGAAAACCCCCTAAATCAAACCAACCAACCAACAGCAAAAAAAAACCTCACAAAAAACCAAACGAAAAAGCAAAACACCCCCACCTGCCCCCCCCTCAAACCCCCAACCCCAAACCAAAAAACCACACACACAAAAAACCCCCAAAGGCTATTTTGGTTCAAATTATCTTTTGTTAATTATCTTTTTTTAACATTCTGGCAAGGCAATTTTCTGCATTTTCTCAAAACTTTTTGGACGAAGATTGTACCAATTTATTTTATTCAGACATGGAAAGTATTGGTACCAACAAGTTACATATAAACATCAGGGCCCATAAAGGTATTTCAAGCTGATGAAAAAGCATCACTTCAAAATTAAAACTAACAACTGATTTAATTTAATTTTCTGCCCAAAATAAACTTAAGCACACAATATCAGGGCATGCAAGAATGCAGCTTTGGAAGAACCTTAATCTGAGCAGAGGATGAGACTCCCAGGGGATTTTTGCATGAGGAGTCACTGACAGCATGTGAGGGATAACTTCATGTGTGCTCACAAGTCAGTGAAATATTTGGCCTTGGTGAAACATGAAAACAACAGAGCGTGATCCACAAATAGTCTAACTGGCAGCATCTCACAAATGATGCAGTCTATATGTGTGCTCAATGTCAAGAAATTATTAAATTTGTTGTATTTTTATATATGCAATCATCTGTAACTGTCTTAAAACAAAGCACCCAGACCAGCCCATTTCCTAACAGAGGGACCTGTCACATTCTGCACTGCTTCTGTGACAGTGTTTGATGACAGGACAATCTTGAGTTTAAAAAGAGCAAGAAAATTTTCTGTCAATTCCTTGGTGTTACTGGTACCACCTAACAGGACACAACAAAAGTCTTGCCTAACAAAAGCTGCATAGTTTTAATTAAGTTTGCAGAGTTAACAGAAGCCCAGCTCCTGTCCACCCACTAGGAATGATTCCACCAACAGAAGTCACCTTTTCAATTTTCCAAGGTTGGTGCAATAACTTGAGTTTCCATCACCATATTATGCTTTCACAGAGTTTCACCAACTTACGTCTCCTCATTACAGTATTATAAAAACAGTGGCCAATACTGACATTATTAAAAGATGAAAGGCCATTCTTTTGCACAGATAGCTGCAGCACTTCAGACAACTCTGCAATGATACAGTGGATCTAGACCAGTTTTTCTTCCAGGTCTTCTCAAACCCTTCACCCAAGCACTGGGCCAAACCCTGCCCTGCACCTCCAGCCATGGATTCAGCACATTGGTCCTGGAGCCAGGGGACCTCGCAAGCTGCAAACCATCACGAGCTGTCAGCAACGTCCACAAATCTCACAGACATCTGTGGCTTATCAAGCCAGCAGCATTTTTCCTACATTAATCTCCACTAGGCCTGCCCCAGCTTTCATTTCAAAAGACTTGGCATGGTATCATCAAAAAAAAAAAAAAAAGAAAAAAAAAAAAAAAAAAGAAAAGAAAGAACAAAAAAATTAAAAAATTGCTCGATTTCTTGAGATGCAGCTGGTTAGGAGCACCGCCTTTGAAATGTGAGCACATTGCAGATGTGGACATGCTCACTGCAGGCAGCCTCCAGCACAGGGGACAGCACTAATGACTGCAAAAGGCTTTTAGAAGCTGCCTTTGGGTGATCCCTCCCCTTCTTTTGGAGGAGTTTGGGGAGTGCTTTAAGTAGCTGCTGTGCTGGGGGGTTCATCTGGATACAGTGCATTTGTGTTGAACACTCTCCACCAGCCACTGGTTCTCCCAGCAGCTCTCAAAAACCTGCTGGGGCTTCCCAGTGCTGGCTTTGCAGATGGTGGCCAGGTTAAGGCAACAGCCTTCACTGCTGTTGTGGTGGAAACCCAGGAAACTGCTCGACCACACTGCACCTGTGCACCTTGGATGCCTCACCACACTGCTCATCATCCTTCCCACAACCTGAAGGATCTCTTATAACCTTTTCATAAAAATCTTAGGGCATGATCAGTAATTAACACTCATTTTCTTTGCACAGCCAAAAAATATCAGCACAACAAAAGCCCAGCCACCAGTGTCCCAGTTTACCTGAGCATACCTTTCAATGCTCCTATAGAGTGCAGTGGGGCAGGTAAATTGTCATCCTTATGGGTCTAAAAGCACAGAATCAGGGGTGGCTGTGCTCCACACAGATGAAAAAAGAAAAGGAGTAATGGTGTTTATAGTTACAGCCCATTTTCAGCTCCAGCTGTCTCAAAGCAGAGTGACATAAAACATATAAGTTCATTATATTTCACAAGAGGATATCCATATCCTTTCATATCACATTAAAAATGTCAAAATATCTTTCTGTCCAGAGCATGTATGCCAGGAAAAGGTCAGAGCAGCATTTTCAGTGTTGAGCACGTGGTGCTCGTCACTAGACCAAGTCTTCTCTGCCATGAACATCTCAAACTGAGTTATCAACTCAAGATATCCTTCCCTCTACAGAGGGATGCAATTAAAAGCAGAACACGTAACATTTCTCAGGTCAAGAGAATGTTAAAAATTGAATTTCTACTTTCTCCAGAAATTCAAGAAAATAAGTTCATTGTTAGTATTTTCAAGAAAAGAACTGGTAGCTCACTGACCTCTTTACAGTGGTCTATATATGTTCCAGAAAAGATTTTATTGCATTGTGAATTTGAAATTACTCACTTAAAGCAGCTTGGGAGCAGCTTTCAGTATCACTGCTCAATGGCTCTGTCAAATGAATGGGACACCAAGATGCTTGAGTCTTCATGTAGGCAGGAAAAATTGTGACTAAAAAGGAAGTAACTTAAAATATCTTTTCAAATGAAACTTCACAGCCAACTCATCCTAGTCCTGAAGAAGCTGAGAATTTATAGCTTGCTTACTATCTTGAGACAGGGCTGTAGTTAGATGTTGGAGTCCCATCAACTTTGACATAGGAATTTGTTACATTCAGAGACCAGGAATTTAATAAAAACAGGGTTTCATTAAGAGGACTGCCAGAAACACTCATCCAGTATCTCAGGGAAACTCTGGTCTTGCCTCACTAATCATTAGCAGTCACAAAATATAACTCCACACCAATTATCTGATGAGCAATCTGAAAAACATTCTTTCAGCCAGTCATATTTCTTTAAAAAATAGAATTTTTTATGTAACCAATGTGATGAAGACTCAGAAAGACATGAAATTTCATCCCTCTACCTCTACACTAAGTTTAGAATGTCCCATCACTTCTGTGTGACTTCTACAAAGCAGAAGAAAGCCTAGGGACACTGGGATGAGTGTCCCAGGGATCACAGAACCATTTAGGTTGGAAAAGACCCCATAGATCAACAAGTCCAACCTTTGACTCATCACCACCTTGTCAACTAGACCCTGGCACTAAATGCCACATCCAGTGGCACTGAACACCTCCAGGGATGGCAATTCCACCACCTACCTGGAGAGTCCATTCCAATGCCAGACAACTCCTGAAAAAATTTCTCCTGATTATCAGGATCATGCATTCTTCTCCAAGTTCCATACTGCAAACCCAGGTTTTCAAATCTGATGATAACTCTTACATTTCATTTTCTGTCACAAGAAAAAGAAAGATATTTCTAAATTAAAGATGTTTCTCCTCTCAGCTAAGTTGATAACTCCCCAGCGATAAACCCCAGCAGACATCTTATACTTAAGAGAAAAATTTGAAAGAATGACACCAAAATCAGTACAGTTACATTAATACAAACACTAAGACCAACCTTTTCACTCCACTTGTAACACTTTCCTTTCTGTCATCTACTGTAAATCTCTTTGGAGCTATGGAGATCCATTTCTCCATGTCCAGATTACCAGCCTGTAATGAAAATGTAATAGCAGTTTGTATCTATTGACAAAACATCACTGAGGCCACCTTTACAATTCCAGGGGCAAACCCTTGAACCATCAATCATTTCTCTGGTTTCATCTTTAAAGGAAGTTGGGAACGTCAAAGAACATAGTTTCCCATTTAATGTGAAGCAAAATGCAACTCCATAGGAAGACACTTGACTGCTCTTATCTGAGAGGTATTTTTCTTTTCCTTTAAATGTTTTCCCCATGCTACCTCATCTTGACCTATTTTTTTTATCTCAAACACTGTTATTCCTAATGTGTTTGTCAACTAGAGATGAGACTGCCACTCTTTCTGATGCCCATCCATGTCCAGCCGTAATGGTCTATCAGCTGTTTGCCATGGAGCCATGTCTGTTTCTTATTTTAAATAGTCTTATCCATACAAACAGGGAACATTGCTTGTCTTGTTCCTGTTGCAATCAGATTTATAGAAACATAGAATCTGCTGAGTTGGAAGGGACCCACTGGAAGCATTGAGTCCAACTCTTGGCCCTGGTCAGGACACCCTGAGACTCCCCCTGTGTGTCCCAGAACCTTTTCCAAATGCTTCTTGAACTCTGTCAGGCTGGTGCTGTGACCACTGCCCTGGGCAGCATGTTTCAGTGCCCAGCCACCCTCTGGGTAAAGAACCTTTTCCTGATATCCACCCTGAAAATTCCCTGACCACTTCATGCCATTTCCTCAAGCTCCCTCCTATACATATATTGTATACATAAAGTACATATTTGGATCGTGAGTTAGTTAATTTCATCAAGCTCTCATGAAATTTGAGCATTTCAAGTTGAAATGGTATTGAGTGCTCAGGGTTTAAAAGCCTCCCCACTTACCAGCAGCTTCTGTCTCCCAGTGCTCAGACCCCTGAGCCCTAGAGTGGCTTGTCAGCTTTCCTTGGCTCAGGGTTTGTCTGCCACCAGCTAAACCACAGAAAAACAGAACGCATTTCCTTTACACCTCATCTGTTCTCAGGCTTGGGTTTAAGTCACGTTTTTATGGTTTTTTGCTTCTTGCTCACAGTAGTTTTTGCATACAAATCAGGAGGGTTGTTAAGCTGTTAGGCTTGTGCTTCCCCCAGGCTTCAATTGAACTGATAGCAGCTTTGGGGGTAATACAAGTGTTTGCTTCCACAGCAGTATTTTAGAGCACTCCTCATTATGTCAAGTAATGCTTTTCAGCCCTACTGCCCTCTCACTACTCAGAGCACTTTACTGACATCACTGCTGTAAGCCTGATGTCACCAATCCCCTCCTGTACAAACCCAAGAGTTACACATTTCCTTTAAATGCCCCAGGCCCTTTGATGCCTCTTTGCTGCCTCTTTGCTGTTCTTGCCAGTCATGGCCTGGTTTGGAAAGGACCTTAAAGATCATGTAGCCTCAAAGCCCTGCTGTGGGAAGAAACACCTTCCACCAGACCAGGTTGCTCAGAACCCCATCCAACCTGACCCTGAGCACTTCCAGAGATGGAGCACCCACAGCTTCTCTGGGCAGCCTCTACCTCACCAGTCTCACAGTAAGGAATTTCTTTCTAATATCTCATCTAAACCTGCTCTCTTTCAATTGAAGTTGTTACCCTTTGTCCTGTCACTTACAGGCTCAAGTTTATAATTTTTCTGTTTTTATTTTTTTGTGTCTCCTACGTGTTGCCCCCTTTTTTTCACTAAAGCTTTTAATCAATTAAAACCAGTGAAGAACACTTCCATTGTTAGCTGCTTCCCACCCCAAAAAGTTCTCTTTCCCCACATCCTATTGCAAGAGACAGAGAATACCCAACACCACCAAGAACAGTGTGGGTCAACTTCAAAGCAGGCTCCTATTGACACACTAATTCCCTGTCACCTCAGAGATTTCATCTGCCAGTTTCTTCAATAAGTAGGCTCTGCCAGCAAAGAGGTGAAATTATTGTTTTAATATTAGCCTTCCTTTTATCTTTGAAAAGGAGCATTTGTTTTGGCACTATCAAGACAAACCTTAATAAACTGACTGGCAAACAGTGTGTTTAGCAATGAAAATGATACCCGGACAGGGATTATAATGTAAGCAATAAAAGGGAATAGAGAGATTTAGGAAAGGATGTGATTTATAATGACTTTAAGGAGGATAAGCTTCTACATCTGTGATTGCTTGATTCTATAATATTTTAATTGATTATCAGAGCTAACAGGTTTATTTTTTCATGTGAATAAAAGCTGTTTTACTTCAGCTTTTGTTAGCATTTATTTTACAGCCTATATTAACATGGATATATTTTCATAAATTTTGGCTTCATCATGTTGTACTCATTCCTTAGGCTTAGAAACCTAAATTAGCTTGGGCTGGAGGAGGGAGCTAGGAAAGCTTGTGGTTACACCTGTTACTCTGCATACTAGTGGAGGGGGTTTTTGGGATTTTAGATGAAAAACAGTATCACTCTGCACTGACTCACCATTCTTTTCTTTACTCTCTGCTGACAGGTCCCCTAGCAGTTACCACTCTCCCTTTCTGGCTGGTTTTCAGCCATGCTGACAAATTCAAGACAAACACAAACAATTCAGGGAGGCCCCTGAAGCCGTTCAATGTACATTTTCTGCACCCCACTGAAGGCAATGGGTACTAAGCTGGTAACTCCCCCTCCATGCCTTTTCTGAAACAAGTTAGGGCTGGTCGTTATTTATTTCTCTATAAACTAATCATTCTCTCACCAACTCAAAATTCAGGGAAGCCTTTAGGTGCTGGTAAACACGTACATTTTTTTAAACAGGTACAGAAACTCACAGTGCTGCTCATCTTGGGTTGCTCTTACACCGTGGTTTAAATCGCATTTACAAAAAAGGTGGGATTTGACGATATTTGAATAAAAATTCTATTATTTATGGACTATATTATTGATAGTTATTTGCTAAAAGGGTTCAGGAGTGAGGAGGGAGCACATCCTGAGTTGTACCTGCTTGTGAATATTAGGCACCTGTTTCTGAGGTTTTCAAGGAAATTTTTAGCTTTTGTACAGTCCCCCAGCCTCATTCAGTATTTGGGGATGGAGGCAATACATCAGAACAATTATGATTGGATTCTATGATCTTTAAGGGCTTTTCCAATCTACATGGCTCCATGTCTCTACAAAGTTTTGGGGTTCCTGAAGGTACTAGTCAGGATGAGATAAAACAAATCCTGGGACAGCCCCTGGGGAAGAGGCAGAAATAGGTGAAACGTCAATGGCTTTAAGCAAAAACAGTCGAAGAAAGAATTTTCTGTCACTCAAAAAAACCTAAACCAAACAAAAAAAAAAACCCACCAAAAAACCCCACCACCCCAAAAAAACCAACAAAAAACCAAGCCCAAACAAAAAACAACTCTATAAGAAAGCTTTTAAATCTAAACAGCAATGACATTTTGAAAAACTGACATTTGAAAGCTCTTACCTCTTTTTACAAAAAATTCAATTCTTCATAGCACTGTATTTGCTTGAAAATTACATTAATCCCATTCATTTCCTAGTTGGATTTTATAACTAAGATTTTAATAATTTTTTTATTCTCTTATGAAGTTTCCATAAAACTTCAGTGTAGTTTCTCCATAGAAAGCCTGGGAAATCAAAAACTTAAAGTAAAATTTACCTCACTTGATTCAAATGGCTGTGTAAGAGCAAACTCATTTTGGGAAAAAAAATAGCATAAAAATCAAGGTCTACTTGTAGATGGTAAACTTACCATGTAGATGGTAAACTTTCTCTAAGCAGTGTGCAGTGCAGATATCCTGAATGAATAAGTAAAATACAGGTTCAGGTCAGAAGGGTTCAAATTTCCACTGTGAAAGCAAGAAAACCTGAATATCTAAGTCTAAAAATTATTTCAGTGACATTTGTACATGTAGACCAGCCATTATATCTGTCAACATTTAACAGAAAAATTAACTACACTCTTAAAATTTAAGACAAAACAAATGCTTCGTTTTCCCTCCCTACAAATCTTTCAACAATTACTGTTCTATTTCAAAGGAAAACAAGTAAAGCTTTACTTTTGAAGCATGCATTTTATGTGCATATATGCAAAACATTTGCTTTTATTTGAACTGTTGGGGAAGAAAAAAAAAAGATGAGCCTTTAACTGGCCACTGCAGCAGATATTTCTAAGGGAGTAAATATCAAATTAAAATGAAGGCCATCCCATAATATGTTGTTCAGCTCAGAGTGGAATCTGGCCCTGTGAAGATCAGTGGGGCTTTTGCAAGTTTCATCTGTACTGGACACGAGCAGGTCACCTTGCTTCTGGCCCAAGGCAGACCTGTATTTTTAGTGTTCTGCAGTGCCAGTTTTACCTTTCAACACTTGATGGAGCAGTTTCCCTGGATTTCCGTTTTGCTTGGGTCCTGCTCCCAACCTTCCTGCTACCTCAATCCATCACCAGCATTTCCTACCAGCTTGATGCTGTGAAAAAAACCTAGCCCAAACTGAGAGACTTGTAGAAAAGCATCCTACCAAGTGTCACCTTACACAAAAAAAGAAAGTCAGGAGCTTAACATTCAATTCCTTACATTCATATTGCTAATTTTTTAAAAAATGCTGCAATTTTCTGTTAAGTGAAGCCATTACAATCTACTCTGACACAAGGAGAATAAATAATACGATTCCCTCAGGCACATGCTTCAATTCTTGGGGTGTCCTGTGCAGGGCCAGGGGTTGGCCTCAATCCTGATGGGTCCCTTCCAACTCAGCCTATTCTGTGATTAAGCAGGGATTTGGAGAACAGGCCTTAGGGCTTTGTTCTGGAACGTCTTCCAGAAAAGAAATTGGCTGGCTGGCAGACAGTATCAGGTATGGCCAGCATTCTCCAAAGGAGACTGAAATTTGCTCTTGTCTCAGTATAAGACCAGACCTCAGCATGGGTTTCCCTGCTTGTGTCAACATTGTCAAAAATCTGTTTCTCTTTCACAGAAAACTTCGGAGGAAAATAAAGAAAAAAACCCCCAAAACTACACAGCCAAAGGAATGGACCAATCTGATTTGGCAAAAAGCACGCTTCACACCTACCTCATGAAATAAGCTCTCCACTTCATTAAAGATATACAGTTACAAGCTACCACAGAAATAAAGATACAGGACATTGTTCTGAAGGCTTTAAAAATCCTCTGTAATCAATATACTGGCAAAATACAACTTCAGCAGCAGCAGTTCAGTATCTGGCTTACTTACTAATCTTTTAATCTTGTCTGCTACAACCAAGCTGAGAGTGCCAACAAATGCCATGCCATAAAAGGTGGGTATTCTCACATACTTTCCTATGGTTTGCATGATTAGAGCTTAATTCTATCAATCACAAACTTCCTCTGAAAATGGGGTTTGGGCAAATTGTCAAGATTTCATGAGCACACTTGGGAACCGTAGTCTTTGGCTGAGAAGCATCCTTTTAAGCATAACATGAGTCAAAGTTGCTTCTTCCCTTTTCTGTTTGCGAATTTCAGCACTGTCCCTTTGTGAAAAGTGATTCTTACTCTGTATTTTTAATGTAAGATTTCGCACAGCCCTAATGGTAAAAGGTGACAGAGCTGATGCCATGGGTGACCTCCAGCTTCCAACCAAGCAGTCCAGGAACTGGGGGGGCACACATAGGAGATTGCAGACTGCTCAGTGAGATCTGTTTTAAAGAAAGCTGCTGCAAGTGTCTCATAGACTTGTGCTGCAAGGTATTGATTACTATTTTGATTAAGAGAAAGACATCCTAAGAACAGACTACTGTCAGTTCACACCTCAGTGGTCAAGTCAAAACTTCTTATATTTCCACTGGCGTGGACACTCAAAAGGTAAAAAAAAGTCAGGGACAAAAAAACAACAACAACAACAAATCCTGACCAAACAAATATCAAGAAAACCCACCAAACCAAACCCTAAAAACCTCTGCTTTGATCCCATTTGATACAATTGTAAAGGTCAAACAAGAATGCACAAGACGAGCAGGAGAGGAAGGAGGGGGGGAAGATAAAAAGGCAACCCTAACATGAATGCAGAGCTGCTGAAATTAGAGTATTTGGAAATAAAAGTCAGAGAGCCTTCCTTGTATCAGTGTTTTAGCCTGGCCCCTGGACCAAGTCCCTGACTGGCATAAATCACAGCAGCTTTTGCTGTATTTATAGCAGATGGGACCTGGCACTGCAGCCGTGCAGAACCGCAGGTCTGTGCATGTGCAGTTCCTAACGAGCGCATGGCCCAGCAGGGTACAGCAGCAAACCTCACGTACTATCCCAGTGGCAAAAATTGCTCCCTACTTCTTCCTAAACCACTGTAGTCAAGAGGCCAGGCTAACCTGGAGAAAACATATCACTTCTTCCCCTGCCTATTTCTCCTACAGCTCTGGCACTGCAGGCTTGCAAGGACACCTTCTGAACATTACAAATCACTCCTGCTCAGGAGGATTAAAGGGTTTCTTCTTCATGGTGTGATCAAGACTACAGGAACATTTGATCCCCATCACTCCAGGGCTTGACTGGGCATAATGTGATCAACCCTACTCCTGTTAAGGTGGAAAACACCCTACAATCTTGCTTAGCCCATGTGCTTTGTCAATTAGCATTAAAATAAAAGAATTAAAAAAACCCCAAACAAACCCCACCTTGTGGGGGAAACAGATCAGTGAAGTTTAATGCAAGAAAAGTGAGTCTCTTTCCCCAAGGCTCTCCAAACCTCATCAGGACAACAGCAACACAGACCTTTGAAACTACTTGGCTTAAAGGGTTGTAGTGAAACTAAAGCCCAAGGCCACACTCGGGGAGTACACCCTGTCCCAGCCTGGGGCAGGAGGGCACCAACGCACAGGCTCCCCTCACACTCTACATCCTAAAATTCCTGTGGTCATAACCCAAACTGAAGCGCTCCCAGCTTCACAACCTGACTTTTTGTGGTACTTTTCCTGTGTTGTTAGTGGATTTCTCCTTTCCAAGTAGAAACAGCTTTCAAGCTCATTACTGAGCAAGACCTTATCTGAAAGGAGCTGCTGTCCCTCAGGAACGTAGTGGAAAATATGAAGCCACAATGAAAGTTA
Source organism: Chamaea fasciata (assembly GCF_029207755.1). Classification (NCBI taxonomy): domain Eukaryota; kingdom Metazoa; phylum Chordata; class Aves; order Passeriformes; family Sylviidae; genus Chamaea; species Chamaea fasciata. The sequence goes on along the minus strand of NW_027094092.1, from coordinate 13,921,590 downwards.
TATCTGGAAACTTCCCATGTGAGGAGCTTAAACTTTGTTATGGTCAATATGCTGCTTCTGTTCAGCAGCAACCTTGGCAGTTACAGGTTTTTTTTTTTTTCCCAGAAATCAAGTCCTGTATTGCTATGTGACAAAAGTAAATAATGACTCATTAAATGATCCTAAGAAGAAAAACTGAAGGCTTGCTCCTCTCAAAGGTATTTGCACTGGGAAATTTGATAATGTCACCAACCACAGCAGCAAACATTACTTGAAGGTTTTCTCCCTTCGCTGAGCCAGCCAGGAGCATGCTGAAACCCCTGGTCTCTGTGGTTGTGCAGTCACCTTCACGACAAGGCTTTGTTTTTCCATCCTCAAAGACTGATACACAGAAAGTTATATGTCAAAAGGGCAGTGTGAAGAATTAGAAGCAGTGTCACTGCTGGTGTTCTCAGCGCCAGGCACACTGTGTTTCAGAGACTAACTCTGTCACTGGAATCCTTATTTCAATTCTACTTGAGTTTAGCTAAATACTCCAAACCCAACTCCTTCAAGACCCATTCACAGCCCTTGTGCTAAACTAAAAACTCATGCAAGACTCCCAAAGGCAAGAGGCAGGTTCATTTAACAAAAGCAGGAGACCACAATACAGACAGTGTGATATGGGAAGTCAGTGTGAAACCCCTGATACTCCACCATGCAAGCAGGGACTTGAAGCCAACTCCAAAGGCATATTTGGATTTAAATAAGTTATTCTTCCCCTCCATTTCACAGCAGCTAAGGCATCAGCACTGGCACAGGCAATTTGTTTATGCCTCGTAAGTTACCTATCCAGAGAACATTGTCTTGGCTGGGGTTTTGATGGGGGAGAGGAAAGAATGAGTTGTCTTTCATTTGCAACCATCGCCCTGGCACTGTAGAACCTCTGCAACAATGGCCTCTCCTTGGCAACCTCCAGCACGTACAGAAATGGTGCCATGATCTTTGATAGAGACTAGAGAAGCAAAATTCAAATCTATTAGATTGAAAGCTAGGTAAGTGCCATATAAGAACAAATGAATCCCTTTTATGCATTTGTACAGCAAAGATCTGTAGTAAATTCATACCTGGAACTTTAGTTTATTAGATGTAGCTGTCTACAGTAATGAGGATATTCATTCTTATTTGCAGTTTGACTCTCAACTATTGAGATTTACAATTTTTTTAATACATTTTCATCCAAGTATATATAATTAAATCAGATACAATCTTGCTACAATAATTTCTTCACAGTATAGGTTCATAACTACCTTTTTCTTTTAATGGTCTTATCTTTCCATGTGGACTCCTTGAGTACCTCTGGGATCACTGGGTGCTCCCCAGCACTGGCTGCCACTGCCAGGAACTCCCTGCACACTCCTGGCTATCCCAGCCCCAGCTTGTACTCCTGAAATAAAGCTGGGATGCATCAGCTTTAGGGCAGCACTCACCATCCTCTCTAGTCTTCATCTGACAATAAGCTGTGGCTGGGTCTGTTGTAGAGGAAAAATACCCACTGAAGAGGAGGATCTATCTGCCCAGAGAGGGATGATGCTTCATGTGCAAGACTGGGCTACTGGTCATCCTGAAATCAGTAGAAGCAAATGGATCCTCTTTAACTGCTTACCACACACTGCTCTGAGCTTGGATAATTTTCACCAGGTTCAAAAACTCTACCTTTATCCAACTTCCACAAAATATACTGGAAATGCTGTGCCATTATCAGTGGGTTAAGGAGTCCATTTTGTGGCAGTTCCACAGTCTCAGCTTTTTGCTTTTTTTTTTTTTAGATCTGCATGAAAATACTCAAGATATTTTAGTTCCCTTTAAGATGAGTAAAACCAACTCCTCCTGAAGCGTGTCTGGTGGAGGCCACTAAAGTCATCAGAGGGGTGAAGCAGCTCTCATGTGACAAAACACTGGCAGTGTTCAAGGCCAGGTTGGATGGGGCACTAAGCAACCTGTCCTGGTGAAAGGTGAATGGAACATGATGACCTTTAAAGTCCTTTCCAACACAAGCCATTCCGTGATGACTGTGAAGTATTTAAGAAAAAACCTGAAAGGAAAACCTATAATCTTATCAGAGACTGCTTTGGCTAGAAATACCTCATCAGGAAAGGTTAGCCCAAAGCACGGGGCTTTCTCTGTCACAAACCCTACCAGAGGTGCTATTAAATGTTACCAACTGATCTTTCAGGTGAGTAATCCCTAAATTTCATCTGCAATCCCTAACTTTCATCTGCAGCTGGCTGTGTGAGTGGATTTTTGCTGAGCAGCTCGGGTGTGCCCCTGCACTGCCCTACTCCCAGTAAGCTGCTGTCCACTGTGGCATAAGGGAAACTGGCTCGGCCCACAGTGGGGTGGAACTATTTTAGGTAGTAATGTCTGATACCAGAGAAGCATGAAATTCAGTCCTATCATAGCTGAAATGCCTAAACCCCCCCCCTTTAAAGAAAAAAGCTATTGCAAAACCCTCCCAGGGGCTTACAGACTGAACTCTGGAAGTCAGTCTCAAGTTGTAAACCAGTAAAAATTGTGTATCTCACAATGTGCTAACACAAAAATGAAACAAAATACATCTACCCACTGCTACAGTCACACAGAATTTTATCTGTTGTTTGAAGAGTTGTAGAGATGAGTTGCAGAGATGAATTTTCAGGCCTGCATTCTCAGACCCATTGTTGTGCACAAAAAAGCAGCCCACTCAACAACAACATGCAATCAGTAGCCAGAGGGTTTATACACAGCAGAGAAGACACTGAGGAGAAAATGCACTGTCACACACACCTGTAAACATACAGCCCTTCCAAGACAAAAACTAGGGCCAAGGAATCTCGCTGATTTGGCTTTAGTCTAATGCTGAAACATAAGGGATTCCATCTGGAGAAGTTAAACACAACTAAAAACACGGAGAGTGGAAGAATAAGTTCTGCAATTGCTCTTCATGTTACATTCATCACCCCACATAAACAGTGAAAAAACCCTGTACTGTGGAATGCTTAAAGCTTTTGTCTGCTGACTTCCCCACAAACAATTTTCATTTCCCCAAGAAAGCCACAGACAATGCAATCAAGGGAAGCCCGGGTTAGGCACACCAGGACCAAGAAGGAAAAAGTGATTTGCTCAGTGGTGACAAACCCCCACTCAAGTGATCCACAACAACAGCCTTTGAACCCCCTCATCAACAGCATTTCCACAGTGCCTGGAGAGCGGGATGCCTCCTGCCTGCCTGAAGGCAGCGACAGACAGCCATAAAGGAGGTGACCATGGCCCTGACACCCCAAAGGATTCCTTTTCCCTGGTGCAAAGCCAGAGAGGCACCTCTTCCCTAAGCTCCTCTGCACTTTGCTTATGTCATAAGCTTTAGGAAGAGACCATCTCAAGGCCAAGGCAGGCACAAAATCAGATTGGGTGTGTCTGTTGGGTTTTGATTGGTTGATTTTGGGGTTTGTTTGTTTGGGGGGGTTTTTAGTCCTTTTCTCCAGATTCTTGGATCATTTCTCCTGATTTAATACAAAATTTTAGCACTCTGTGTCATGAGTTATTAGCACACTCAACCCTTGCATAACAGCATAAGCAGTCTTTACACCAGCCAACTAATTTTCTTAATGGGTGTACTAAAACACCTGATTAACTGCATTTTTTTTTCACTGTAAATAAGTCATAAAAATATAATTGAAGCCCTTTTTCCAGAGGTGGTATTCAGCTGATGTTACTAATCATAATTTGCTGCACCTTTCTGTTGCATGCAGAATGCTTGGTCAATGTAACTCGATAGTTGTGGAGGAAAGGGCAGGCCCTTCACTGGGGTAAGTTGTCAGAAATCCACTGGAAAATGAAAAACTGCAGCAAGACACCAGCTGAGCATTTTTCTTTAGATACGGCTGCAGCCGTAAGATGCAGAAGTCATTTTGCTGGATTTTATCTTTATATTTGTATGATGACATTCCCCATCTTAAAAATCGTAACACAAAAAACTCCACAAAAAAACCTAAACAAATGAAAACCCCATCCCACAAAAAAACAAACACAAGTGGACTAGGCAAATTTTGGTACATTGTTGAGAAGCAGTGAATTGCCATGGCTCAGCAGATATTTGGCAAATATGTTCAGGCACAATTCAGAGTAAGAGGGAAAGCTAGTCCCATCTCTCAGGACAGACTTTTACTCCCATTTAGAACCTGAGTTGTGAACTAGTGAAAGAACAGGCCTGAAAATTACACAGCCACTTCAGAAGTGAGGAATATCACTTCCTGTGTGCTTATCCTTCCTCTGAGAAGCTTAAATGATGTCTAACATCAGGAGACATGTTTGCAAAGGCAGTAGCAGAGGACAAAAGCATTTTTTTTAACTCCAGGTTGCTAGAACACTTGCATACTAAAACAAAGATGTGAAAAAAGTTGTCACACACATGTAACACTGCTTGTCCTGCTCAAATACAAAATATCTTAGTTTAAAACTTGTATTCCTCTTGGACATGATTCAGAAAGGCAAAAATGCAAGCAATTACCAATGAGAAAGGATTTTTTTCTGGATATTACGGTCCTGAGTTGAGGTTTCTTGTTATTCCACTTATGAAAATAGCAACACTACGGACTATAACTGAGGCATAAATTAAAGCCAGGTTAAGGCAGTGACATACCACGCTGTGTTTTAAAAACCTTTTTGTCTTGTTTGCCATTTCCTCCCATTTCTCTCTTGTAAGTGTTCAAAGCCTGAACCTGGCAAGCAGCTCATTCCTCTAATGCCCAGCATTTACCCTCCTCACCACATCCAGGTGTCAAAGGCAAATGCACAAATGCTGCCAGCAGAAAAGCAGAATGCACAGCTCCAAGGATAAATGTTTTTCACAACAGGAACCTATCATTCTGCTGTCCATGTTCTGTGTCTGGTATTTTTGGGACTTTCAAATGTCCAATGATTCATGGAGGAACAATATAAAACTGTTCTTCAAAAAGGATAAAGCAAAGTGTATCTAAGTACTGGTGGCACCTACCTATCCAGTAAGAGGTCAGGGGAATACCTTGTCAGATGCTACACACACACACACACACATACTCCCTTTACATTACTTATGAATGAAGAAGCCCTGGTTTAAAAAAGCAAGAGCAGCTGTTCAGCTGAACACTGGGGTCTTTGAAAGTTATGTGACATCTTTAGAAGGGAAAAAACTATAGCTCTAATCACAAAAATGTGTTGCTTATTTAAGTGATGAAACAGAGGAAAGAGTTGAAGGATCATTATTTTATTTTTTTTAAATGACCATGACTAATGCGAGTCCTCTTTGGTTACTTGCCACTGAAACATCAGAGTGTAAAAATATCACCCACCTATTTGGTGCCTTTTGGAATAAGTTACTGTGCTTGTGCCACACTATAAATAATGGTATTAGTGGCAGGGAGTCCAACCATCTAATACAAGCAGATCCCCAGCACTCTACTTGTCTGAGCAAGCAACTGCTTCAACTCCACACATCTCTTAAAAGAGCAACTGTTGGCCACTAAATCTCACAGTCATACTTTTAGATTGTGCTTTGTCTGGGGATTTTTATTAATTTATTTTTCATATTTATGACAGTTTCTGCTTTTCAAGAATGCCTAGGGACGCACAATCTCCTTTTAGAGTTAGGGTTTCCTTAACTATTTCCTGCAGGCTACACCCTGGCTTTCTACTTGTGTTTTCTTTCATAATATCCTTGTAACTGGATCATAGGTAGAAATAATTAATACATGTAGAAATAATTTACAATGCCAACTCCATAATAAGAAAGCCTCTAGGGGCTTGTCACTATAAGCACAACCAGTTCAAGATCTACAAACCCAGGAAACGTTGAAAACCCCACTTTAGAAACTGTTCCTTCCCAGTTCTTTGGCAGTGGGAAGAAGATCAAGGTTTTAAAAGTACCCTGCATAGCCTATATTTAACTTGGCGGCATGTTTAACTGAGAAATTACCTAAATTGAAATTGATAACATTTTAATGATTTTCAATGTTTACTTGACGCAGCCAGATCCTTCTCTCCATCTGGGAAGATATGTTCAGTGAGGGCTTTTTGGCCCTCAGGGCACTGCTGTACTGCTCTGAAGCACAGAATACCTCCAGAAACTATGGAGCCCTTGGAAGCATAGCACATGCAGTTGCATAAAACCCACTTTAGTGGCACTCCGCATCACTCCTTGGGTGAAGCTGGATTGTCGTGGGCCAAAAGAGCACCCTACAGCCAGATGTGTTTTACGGACTTCCTCCTCTGGTCCTGCAAGGGTTTTTTTCTAACTGCACATGGAGTACAGGCCCAGTAAAACCAGGACCTTTGATGATTTTTGAGTCTGTATTTTATCTCCCCTGCCTCCATGCCAAGAAGCTATATGACGTCATTTTAGTTAAAAGCCTTAAGAAAACAGAAATGCAAACAAACATTTTCACCATGTTGTCTGTTAACTGCTGCTTGGCTATCTTAATCTGGCACAATGATCTTTGTCTGAGATCTGTTCAGAAGAGCTAATGTAACAGAGTTTTACCCCTTGAAGTTTTAATTAAAGAAAAAAACAGCAACTTCTCATTCTTGTTTCACATCTTTCCTTCATGGGGTGAAGGTTGCCATGAATTGTTTCCAGCCCCATTCTTACACATCAGAATTCAGTTTGAAGCCTTGCTCCAGTGCAAAGACTTCACCCTCTCAGTCATCAGCTCCTCATCCAGCAGCACTGCCTGGTTTCTTTTTTTGCTCAGAAATGCTTTGGCCTACAGCACTGCATGGAGCATGTAATATCCAAGTACTGAGGGGATTTTCAAGGATCTAACAAATATGGCAGCTGCAAGGAACTGTTTCTGGGTTCATACCAGTGTTTGTTCTCTCATTAACACCTAGAAATAGAAGTGTTTGAAGATATGATGAAGCATGTGAAGGGAATTCTCCTCGTCCATGTGCTGGACCTGCTATCTCATCGAGTCATTCTGGGTGGAAGGGACTATTAAAGCTCATCTAGCCCAATCCTGCTGTAATAAGCAGGGACATTTTCAATTAGATCAGGTTGCTCAGAGCCCCATCCAATTTGACCTTGAATGTTTCAAGGGATGAGGCATCTATCACCTCTCTGGGAAATCTGTTCCAGTGTTTCATCACCATAAAAAAAAGTCTTCCTTATATCCATCTGAGCCTACTCCATTTCAGTTTAAAATCATTACTCCTTGTCCTTCACCTTAACTTTGTCACTTCAGCCCAGCACATCAAGCCAAGAGCATGCAAAGTGTCAGTTCATGCAAAAAACACCACCATGGCAACAAATACTATCGTTTCCCATAAGCCACATAGAAATTCCAGTATTATTAAAGGCAGGTAGTCTTCACAAGCAGTGCAGAACACAGTCTGCATAATCAGGATAGTCAGTGTTATAGAAAATCACAGGCTGCTCATGCTGCAGCCGTATGGCACAAGGCAGAATATAAGTGTGAGAAAATGGGAGAAGTCACCAAATGTCATGTATTCCTACCAAAAAAATAATGAAAGGTCATGCTGGGATTAGAAGAGAAGCCATAGCCAACTTGCATTTGATTAGGAATATTTACTAGGAATATACAAGTGAAGTCTTTTGCCCCATTGAAAGGCAATGGTTCTAACAGCCTTTTTATTTTACATAAATATTTATTTATTTTGAGTTAAGCTTTGATTTTACCTAAACCCTTTTGAATTAAAAGCCTTCAATTGCTCATTTTTCAACAGAACAAGGGGCAACAGGTTTGATTAGTTTAATTTATACTCTCCTCTCTGCTGTGGGAGAGGATGAACTTGCATTTCAAAGTCCTGAAGTTGTCAACACTCATTCAATAAAGGATAACAGTTTCTTTTTCAGGCTTCACTGTTAAGAGTTATTTTTATGTCAGTAAGGATTTACTTTTCTTTCTAATATAGCAACTTAACTATCTAAAAAGCTATAAAATGGGACGAATAACATGCTTGAATGACACTTGCATCAGCTCCATCCTTACACTCACCTACTCCACCAGACTCATGTAAACAGGGCATCCAGAGCAGACTCCACACTGCCTCCAATTATTCCCCCTCTACAGTCCCTGCCTTTGGCTCAGAACTCCTTGCTGAAGGAACTGCCTTGTAATCCAATATAATTAACATTTCACCTCAACCTTTGATCACTATGATGGCAAAAACCAACTCCAAACCAAAACACACCACAAAACACAGAGGAACAAACTAATCAAAAAAGTGACCTAAACCTAGCAGTGATTTACTCAAAGCCTCGTAATTTCCAGGTCTTAAGTTGAGATCAGTTTTATAGGTTCATGATTTTAGTATTAGTATTTAAAAAAACCAAACCAAACCAAATGAAAACAGAGAAAGAAACATTCACTTTCTTCCTCATGTGGAAAGTCAGTTAAAGATTTAAAAGAAATCTGAGTGAGATTCAGTTTGAAATCCAGTTTCAGTTTTCATATTGAATTCAAACTGCTGTGTCTGTTGTTTAAGCATAATTTATGAAAATTTGAGAAGCCCTTTAAAAGACAAATGTAATGTGAAGTTATCCCATTACAACATATTATTACCATTAATTTTCACAAGTGTACATTAATTTTTCCACTACTGAGATTTTAGGCCTGTTGCTCTCTGACGTCCTTAACAATGTAGTAATATTTATAAAGAAATTCAACATATTTTTTTAACTCAAAGGTTGCTTTAAATATCTAAAGGATCATGCAAAAGTGTTTTGAAAAATAGAATGAGAAAATAAATGAGGTGTCTTTTGCCTGCTACCAGAAAACACAATCTGGAGTGCCTCCATGCCCACAGGATAAATTGAAAATAAATCCATTGGTTTCAGCCCACAGCCATACATCTTCTGCAGTTTAGAAGCGACTTCCCTTAGTCAATGGGCATTAAGCATTTGCAGGGGTGAGGGGGTGTCAGCTCAACCCCATCTATCTAGCAAAGTACAACATCAGTCCTTGTCATCCTCTGGAAAAGTAACCGGACACCTTCACTAGGGCAAGGAGAGATCATGTTTTGTGGTCCATGGCTTGTGGAAGTGCTGGTCTTGCCTTACAGCTGAAGGAGGCTGGCCAATGTTGAATGTCTTGTTCAACATGGATGTCTTCTCCCTGCCCCACGTGAGTGGACCTGCAGCAAGTGCCCACCTCGACGTCTGCTCCAAGGCTGCAGCTCCCTCACAAGGCTGATGTGCAGGTGGGGGCAGGACCAAAGTTTTCCCTGCAACCAGTGCTGCCCTATGCACCTTCCCAGGAAAAGCAATTCAAGAACATTATTTCAGCTCTCCTTTTTCCCCCCTCCAAACACACCTCCGTCACCACTCATGTGAGCTATGGCAGTACAGACTGCGCTCAGAACCACAGCACCTTCCATGGTTTGATTTCACTGCAAGAAAACTTACTCCTCTCTTGCTACGGGACCAGGGAGATTGAAGAGAACAGATAAATAATAAAAGAATGAGACCACGTGAAGCTGCTGTTGATTTCCCCTGGATGCTGCCTTCACTCACTCTGGGCAAAGTCACTGCAGAAGCCGCAGCCCCGTTTACACAACCCCACGTTACATCTCGTGAAGGAGAGTGCTGAGAACTGGGAACTCTACAGTCACTCACAAATCATTTCCACCCCTGAATTCTCCAGACACTCACAAATCATTTCCACCCCTGAAATCTACAGTCACTCACAAATCATTTCCACCCGTGAACTCTCCAGTCGCTCACAAATCATTGTCATTCCTCCACGCTACCACAAGCCCCAGGCTGTGAGATGCTGCCACCCTGAAAGCAGTGTGGGTGTTAATTAGTTTTGGCAGTGCAGGCATTAATTAGCTCTCCCCATACCCAGAGAGCACCAACAGCTCAGTCTGGCCCCCTGGACTGGGACCTCCAGCTGCTTTGCCCATCGGCACTGTCAACTAAGTAAAGGCTCTTTCCATAGACTAGTTTTTAAAAAATTCTGCCTCTTTCAAGTGAAAGTTCCAGTAAAACACTGAAGGAGGGGACAGCTTCTAATTTTATTACTATCAGGCAGACCATGCACCATCACATAGTCACATTCTTTCTTGCATTCATGAGTTTGGTGTTTCCACTGTACAACAAAGCTCTGGAATGCAGCTGGAGGCACAAAAAGAGAGCAATGATTAAATAGGTGAATATGAAAAAATGTTTGAAGGGTTTAAATTTCAGCCTTGGGTACAATAGGAGCCTGAGACATGCCCTTGTGTAGATAACATAACTTTCTGTGCTCAACGCTTCACATCCTTTAATCATGCTGGAAGAAATTCTGACAGAGGCACATTAAAGGAGCTAAAGGGATATAATGCCAATATTCTTCTGTGTGCTTTTTACTAAGTGAAGGGCACACTAGTATTTCTACATAAATAGTCAAGGAAAGAAGGTACAAAGTTTTAAAATTAATAAACTGATTTCAACAGGTGGAAAATATTACCATTACATTATGACTTCTCTTGGCAGATTAACCTTGAGTCTCAAGGGACCTGAGAGTTTAACATCAGCTTTCATTCGTGCACAAAGGTGTAAAAGATTACTCTCAACCTACCTGAACATTTCCATATAAATGTTGAGCTACTTTACATTCTATTTGGGCATAGGAATAATATTCATAATAATGTAATTCTATAGCATAAAAATAAACATATTTCAACAATTACCTGGACTAGGATAGAAGCAAGAAAGGAAGCTGATGTGAAGGCCTAGGAACCTATTACATCCTTCAGTTTAAAACATTGTAGGCAGGTAAGTCTGAATATTTGCCAATACTCAGTATTGCAATAATAATCTATCATTACTAAATACAGAACAAGAAGATAGTTACATGTCAAATTAATACTACTGACTTGCAACATCAACTTAAATTTGCTTCTAATGTACATCTCATTATCAATACTACGTGAAACTGTAGGCATTTACAGACCCCACAACCAAGATTTACTCCCTCCTACCTCCAAACCTAGAGCACAGATCACGTTAAGGGCATCAGTGCTGCATCAAGCAAAAAGCACCAACTGACCTGAAATAATGAAAAAGTAAAAAGGCATCACAATGTGATTTTCCCCATCCACCGTTTGTTACTCAAGTTCATCAGGAACAGAAAAAGAGAAAGAGTAGCTTTCCAAATACAGAGTACCTCTAGCTATCTCTCTAACTTGTGTGCTATAAATACTTAGATTTGCTTCTCTATTGATGTTAATCTTTATAATATTGACTCCCGTGTATTAATTAAAAATTTAGAAAGCATATTAAATATTAGTTAAGTATTAATTTTTCAACATTAAATTCTGTATTCGCCTTAATTTAATTTACCTAGAATAATAAACACCAGAGAGCCTTATTTTGGCAGTCTATTGTACTTTGGAATAATTTAATTAATCTGGTGTTAGTAAAATTTGGAATCAAAGTACAGCTGTTGAGCTGTAATGATTCCTGAATCCCTGGTATCACGCTGAAAACGTTCCCTTTCTCGCATTACTGCAGGACGGCCTAACATTTGGGAAGGTTAGAAAGATAGCTTTGCAGTCAATTAATATTTGCCAAAAGTCCTATTTCTTCTAAAAGTATTGATAATCAGGACTGGAACGTGCTGCCTCCCGTGGTGACATGCCGAGGTGAGCGAAGCAGCCCCTGGTTTCAACGTGAGCGCAGATGTGATTTCTACTGCAAAAGTAAGCGCCGAAGGGGTATTCCAGCCGGCAGCCTCAAGCGGATCCTCCCCCTGACGCCCGATCTCCACGTTTTTGTTGCTGTTTGCTCGTGGCTGCGGGACTCTGACCGCCCCACTAACAGGGCACAGGGGAAGCTAAAGGCCGCCCGAAACACACCCCACCGCTGCCCACCTTCGCTTCCCGCCTCGGTTCTCTCCGCACAACCCCCGCGTTACAACTGCGGGCAGAAATGCGCTTCCTTCCCCCGCAGCAGCTTTGAAAGCGCCTTCACAGTTTATCTTTCCGCTTAACTGTGCGCAGCTGTCGGGGCCGCTGGCGGCCGCAGCCGCACGCCGAGCCCTCGGCAGCGCCGCCGAGGCCTTCTGTCATCCCCGCCTTGCCGCCCCTAATCCCCCGCGCTGGCTGCGGGCCCACCAGCGCCTCATGAAAAAACAGATGGCAGTAACCGATACGGTCTGTAATTGTGGCCAGTTCATAGCAGAGGATAAGAGTGAGATAAGGACCAAGCGCTGGTGGCCAGCTGCTGCCGAGTTAACCCTTCCCGGCATCGCCTCGGCGGCGGGAGCTGCTTGCATAAACCCCGGGTTGCATTGTGGCTCTTTCCAGGTCCCCTTCTCTGTGCTTCTTTTGCTTTCGTGCCTTTCAGAATAATTAATTTGAATCCTGATTCTAACCTTCCACCTTCTAGTCAAGGATTTCAATAGCCACTGTGGTGATGGAATTTCTTAGCGGAGCAGTACCCTGGCTCCACTTTAATGAGAGGTCAAAGAAGAGGAGAAAAGTTGAGCGACTTCTGCAAAAGCTCAGGTCCAGATTTATGCTGGTATTCATCCAGCACAACCCAGTTTGAACAAAGGAATTGCTCTGTTTCAATCGAATTCAGCCTTCGAAGTAAATATTAAGAGAAATTTCTTATTCCAAGCTGTAAGGGCCAAATCGGGGGGGAAACACACACACACACATAAACAAACAAACAAACTAACAGCAAAAACAAACAAAAACCCAAACTAACAAAAACCCAAAACCACCCAAAAACCCCCACCAAACTTCAAAAGTAAGATACATGAAGCACAACCAATTAATGCAAAAGCAAGTTCTATCCTAAATCAAATGACTGAGATATTGCAGGTTTATCTCCAAGACTTGTATTCTCACACCATAAAACCCAAAACAACACATTCGTCACTCTATGAGCTACTTGTCATGCACTGCTCATGTTGGCAGCTTCTCACTGGAGGAAAAAAAAATCAACTCTTGCTAAAATTTATTCAAAAAAAGTTCATCTTGTCTATCTCCCATTTGAACTCAGGGGTATTTTAAAGTCAAGGCTTTTAGGAAGAAACTAAGTCTGACAACACAGATTTGGCTTAAGATGCTGAAACATAATTCACATCAAAATATCTTGTTTTAGCTTCCTAAGAAGGAGGAATACCTAATTTTAATTTGAAATCATATTGGAACTTTTAGTGTTGCTGATCCAGAAGGTATGAATAGAAAAAGGGAAACTCAAGGATAAACACTTTGAAGTTTTTTTCCAAGAACAAAATGGTTTAATAACTTACTCAAAGTTTTCTGCAACAGAAAGCTTGATTAATTTTTTTCCACTCTAAACTGAAAGAGTGACTTTCCAAATTCTTAAAATCCTATGCAAAACCCCAAATTTTCATGCTTCACAAGATCTGTGACAGCCCTAGCTTGCCTATGTGAAAGGCAAGTACTGGCCACATTCAACAAAAATGCCTCCTATGTACAGCTCAGGGTAGCCATAAAAACACACCAGCCTTACGGAGTTGGTAATCTAGTTAAAAATAATCCTGTTTCATAAAAAAGGAAGAAGTAGACCTGAAGTAATTTCACTGCATATAAAATATATCGCTACTTTAGTCTAAAGCCTGTGGTTTATCAAACTCCTCCTCCTTTTATAGCAAAAAAAAAGAGATTGAATCACCATTGTCAGACAGTTTCTGAACTGTATTCCAGTAGCACATTCCCAATCCCATATCAGGTAGTAGTCCAGTGTAGGTGCAGTCCTTAGGTAGCAAATGCCTTTTCAACAGGTATTTCAGCTCTAAGCAAAGTGTGAAACTTTGAAAGGATTTAGAAATTTCCTTTCCCCTCTATTATGGACACTAATAGAGAAACTACTTCACGTCCTCTCATGCAGTCTTTATCTCCCTACAAACAAAGAACACTTGTTCTTGAGCATCAAAAATGGCAAAACCACAGACATCGGACATCAGCCAGTATGGACCTTCCGTTGCTGTTCTCTGGCAGGTATCAGGATTCTCCCATCCCAGCAGTAGCATATGTAGAGACCTGTTCTATCCTCTCAATATCATGAGCATTCAGAAAGAAAACCGGCCACAGTTCAATTTCGAAAGACACTGTGTTACAATATAAAGACATCAAAACAACATCAGTAAATGCAGCAGCAAGAAGTCATTATCAGGTCAAACCCTGTATGACAACACAGACAGTGCACACTACGCTGAGAAGTATCAACTTCTATTACATCCATCATGTATCTACTCCAATATTTCACCAAAAATTTTCATTCATCTCATTAAAAAACTCCTCTGAAACTATTTTGGAAACTTAGTAGGAAATTCTTTGAGGGTTTCTCTCCGTTGTGTCTGCTTGGGAAGAAATGTGATTTTTGCTGGGGTAGAGCTCTGTATCCTGTGCACACCCCATGCAAAGAGAGTCAATCAGACTCACAGTTCATCCAGCAATCTAAATTGCTGAAATCTAAACCCTTATATTTAGGGTAACATATAATCCAAATCCAGAAGTTTTGCATCTCTTAAGAGGTGTCAAAAAATGCAGCAGACTTGGGTATCTCCATTGTTTTGTCTGTCAATTAGTAAGGAATTGAAGGTGTGGCTGCATATACCATTTATCCCTCAACCTTCTTCAGGCCACTCAAGCTTCTGAAAAATGCAACTTTTTCTTACAGCTCAGTTTGATCAGAAGCAAGTTTGGCCTCTATGTATTAATGACATTCTTATTTGTTTTTACTTTCACTTCTTTGTAGAAAAAGACAACTCTTCCAGAGAACTGGATTCCTCTTTTGATTAGCTAGATTTTTATTAACTGTTCAATTGAGAATGAATTCCCAGATCGTAATTTTTAAACTTGCCACTTGCAGTTTTGAGGGTGTCTGCAGCAACACAACAGAGAAAGCATCTCCTTGGAAATACTGAGCTAAATTCTGCAGTGCCACAGTGGCATTTCTTGGCTAAAGCACAGGAATGACTATGGCTAGAACCACATAGAGCAAAAGAAGATTTCACCCAAGTACAGACTTCATTGGGATTAAGCCAAGTATGAGCCACACCAGCAACAGGAGAGCAACCGTCACTTGATGCTCTATAGTGCAGGGATTGTAATGATTATACATTTTCTAATCCTGCTTCCTTCTGGCAAAACAATAGATTTACTATGACTTTATGGTCACTGTGTGTCAATCAGTTGGGTTTCCATCACCAGCATGCCTCCCTTACCACTGACACGTTGCTCCCACTTGGCCATAAGCCGCATGCTAAACCCTTTCGTGCTGTGGAGTTTGATTCCGGCAGGAGGAACAGCCCAGCTCACGTGCCCCTCTTGGAAGTGCAGAAGGTTGCGGTTGAACATCTTGTTTTTTCATTTGCTATAGACATTTGTTCTTGCAGCTGACCATGTGCAGGAGAATTTGCTCATGTTCCAGGAAAGGACAGCTGCACCACAAATTACCTTAAACCTCCTTGCTCCAGGGATTATCTGGGTACAGTGAAGTGTGTGTATCCTAGGGTAGGGGTCTTTTCTTACTATAAACAGAGTTATTAACCTCTTATTTACCAAAAGTGTTTATAAACTCACTAATGGAGACAGTCTGGATATCAGTAGTGACTTCTTCCTAGTAATAATTTCTTGGAAGGTCCATCCATATGCACTCACAGGCTGTTTTTCTTGACTACTTCTTTTTTTCCATGAATTACATCTGCCACTAGCTACCTGTCCTTAGGGGACAAAACCTGGTGTGGATGACTGCATGCAGGACTGATGGTTCCAGCCCCTCTTTGCCCTCTTCCCTTCTTGGATCCTGCTGCAGTAAGCTCCCAGAAGTCTTCCAGCACCCTTATTGAGCTAACTCTACAGTAATGACACCATGCATGTCTTGGCTGTCAGCATAATTATCTTGGCATTTACAGGAGATGAAGGAGCATCATTAAAGCCAAAGACAATCCAAAGAAACATTTCCACCTCTAAATTTGTAAGCATGACTCCAGCAACAATGCAGCTACAGAAATAAATCTAAGACAGGCAGCAAGCACTGTCATCAGCTGACTGCTGACTGTTCAGCACCAGGTGAGGGAACCAGCCAAGGGAAAGGCAAAGACAAAGCTGTGGATACAGGTCCAGTGAGATTGCCAACCTTTCACAAATCTAAGTTATAATGAAGTCGTAGCTCTATGGACCTTCAAGACCTACATTCCAGCTATTTGAGATCAATTCCTTTTGTCTTCTGTTTTCCTCCTTTTATATTTTCCTTTAATGCAGCCATTTTTGATGTAAAGAGACTTTTTACATGTACCTCATGCAAAACTGTCTTGGCAGCCTCTGAGATTGATCCAGTACCTTTTCACTCCTGCTCTAAAGCCAGTTCCTGCACTTTGACACGGCAGCAAATCCTCTGCTACTACAAACAGCCCTATCCATTTTCAAGAGCAGAAGTCCTGGCTCACTCCCCTCTAAGTTCTTCTCCTCCCTGTTTAAGGCATCACAATAAATGAGAAGTTGACATATCTAACTCTAAGGCACAAACACGCTTGTTATACAAAACATGAATCTACAAGTAATAAAGCTAAACTAAGAATTAAAATAATTGAAAGGGACCTTAATGGGTCCCCACCACAGAGAGTTGCCTCTTTTAACATCAACAATCCATTTGTGCAATTAAAATATGTATCTTCAGTCTAACTTCAAATAGGACTTGAAGGAAAATTTCATGCATTCTCCAGCTCTTCATTTGTAACTGGATGCCAATGAAAAGGTCTGGAAACACGTGTCAATTGAAAACCTGAACCATGCAAATAAAAAAATATATATACACTAAATTGAATATACATTCATCTCTCTTCGTAGGCATCCCTCTTGGTGTGCCTATTAATCAGTCTCACAATTTTTTTAAAGACGGCTAAAATTTCATCTGTGGATACCAACAGACAGCCAGACTTAGGACAGATTTAGGAAGACGTTTTTTAAATGCAGAAAGTTCACTAGCAATATGCTCCTCAAAGTTAGAAATTAGATTCCAACTGTCAAGACAAAAATTAATGACAGCTTCTTTAAAAAAAAAAAAAAACAAACAAATAAGCAAAAAGACAAAAAACCAAACTATGAAACAAACCCCAAAACAATCCTACTCAGCTTCTACCAATGGAAAAAGCCATCTAAAGTGGTTTTCAACATTTTTAATCATGAGCTGCCCTGATAGAAGTACTTGTGACCCTCCATGTTCAGTGCCACAATGTGATCTGGCAACACATTGACTGTCCTGTGTGGAGCCAAACACTTCCTACACACAGATAATACTGTATTTAATTTTTAGCCACTCTTCCATTCATAATACTCATTAGCCATAACTTTGAGCTATTTGCATACATCTCATTGTTTCAAGATCTTACCTAATAAAAGTAAGAATATCACTACACATTAATTCATCAAAGCTTTTGCAAGTACAAGCTGTAGCATCTTTCTAGGAAGTGTTTCCATTTGTTCCATAACTTTCACTCTGATTCCAAGTTGCATTATCACTGTGATGTTTTTATCTAGGACTTATATTGTATTACACTCCTAGGAGTCAAGGGTTAGATATTGCTGGGAAAAGTATGCAACACAAATTCCTGAAGTGTACTGGCAACCCACAGCCACGTCAAAACCAGTCTAAAAATAAGTCAATTTGCTTTGGTCCAGAAAGCAAAGTACCAACACCAGCTCTTTGAAACAATCTTCCTTCCATGATACCAAACAAGCTGGAATCTGCCAAAGAAGAAAGCACATGATCTTTGTCTCTGGTATAGTAGTAACTCATGAACTTGAAAGCATATTTGAAAATAAAATGTCAGTTGTGCCTCTGATGTTAGAGTCTCAGTCTGTTTTTATGTCACCGCAGAGTCCTGCCTCTCAGTGCCTGAGGCTGTCTGTAGTGTCTGTAGGCTACATACAAAGTTCTCTCTCAAGAGGTCACAAAAACCAATCTAGAAACCAGTACACCAGACCATTTCTTAGTCTCTTAAAAAAATCCCAAGCCAAACAAAAACCAAATCAGACCCCCAAAAAAACAACCAACACCAAAACAAACCACATTTGTACCAGTATTCTTTTGTACCATATGAGCTAGACAAAATGATTCAATTTTTCTCATCACTGTTTTCCACTACAGCATTTAAAGAAGTCCAAGACACTGGGGGGCACCAGCCCTGTTAGCATTGCTTTGGAACAGTTTCCTTTTCAGTGGGAAGTATGGAACAGGGAATATCTCATGACGTGGAGCAGCTGTACCCACCACCCTTGCCAGCTCCATTCTTCTACCACTAGAGCAGAACATCTGCAAGGAGACCAAGCTGTACCTATTCTTTTACCTTTTCAAGCCTTTTTCTCCTCAGTTATGTTGCACTGGTCTAACAGGAATCAGCAAGTGTTTTTCCAAAAAAAAAAAAAAAATTATTCTTACTGATTCAATACATGGATCACCATCATCTGGGGATGAGGAAGAGCTATCTGCAATCTGGCAGTCCCTTCATAGTGGATCAGATGATTCAGAAAGGAAGTAGTATCTTATGGTATAATGGAAACATTTGAATTGGAATCAATCTTTGTACCATCTTCGTGTACTGTAACCATATATTCTCAGACTAAGTTTTTCTGGATACTGCACTTGTGAAAATACAAACTTCCACTTGTGCTGGAAATATTTATTGATCAGTCCACAGTTTCCCACAAGCTTCTGTGCTATAAAAAGCATCTTCAGTTCTCATTCTGTCAATCTCAGTTTCCCTTTCCCTCTGTACAAGAAAGGACTCCCCAAACAGCTGGCACAGACTCCCATTTCCAGATACTGTATTTCCATACAAGGTCCCAAAAGCAGGGAGAGGGACAGAATGTCCTCAAGCTCCTGCAGGAAGGGGAAAGGCTGTATTTCACTCAGGAACATACCATGTCCTCCACCCAAGGCAGGAAAGGACATGAGACTTCAGATGGGAAATCACTATGCCTGAAGGAGACTGGAAACCTAATGGAAAGGGTTCCACTTCCTAAGAAAGTCTTCTGGCGTGAGGAAGAGGGAAGAGATGGAGATTAATTTTTATTTTCTTTCCTCTCATAGAGACTTTGGAGTTAAGAGGAAAACATTTGTACAACTGACAAAGAGCCTGAAGTTCATGCTTCAGGTGCATTTGTTCCATTAACAGGCAGTTTCATATTTAGGAAGCAGAAGCTATAGAACGTATAATGAATTTTATTCCCAGGAAGAGGCATCAGGATGTTAATGACCTTCACAGACAGCTCTGGTGGAAAGCAGTGGGAGAGGCTCCTCACATGCACATCCACAGGAAGCAGGGCCCCGACACTCCAACTGGGGAAGCCAAGGGCAGAATTCACCTTTCTGATCTCCCTGTGGTTATCTCATGCACATAATGCATCAAAGCAGAAAAGATGCCACTTACAACTTCCGGAAGAGCCATTTGAGGACAGTCTGAAGCACATCCCAGAGCCCATTTTGACATCTTCACCTTTGGATTCACCAGCATCTGACAGGATCCTCTTAACCAGGGGAGCTCTGTGCAGAGCACACGAGATGCCACCGGGCTGTGCAATGACATCAGGGCATCCAAACCTTCACAGCACGTCCAGTACAATTCAGCAAGACAGATTGACTGGGGCTGCTTCTCCACATCTCTTAGAGTTAAACAAATCAAAGCTCAACAATTCCATAGTGTTAATTATATTGTTGTCCATTAAAACAACAAAATGTGCTCCACTTGGTTTTTACTTCCTTTTAATCTTGCTTAGCATGCATTAGTTAAGGAAAGAAGGGACTGTCCCACTACGAAGCATCTGAAACCACAAAAGAAATTCCTATCAAAATAGTATCTCTCAGCTTTTATCTCCTTGCCATCACTAGGTCTAAAACAAAGATCCATTTTTAAGTGTTTAGACTCTGAAGAGAAAAAAGAAAAAGGGCTGAAAGAGTTAAAGAGTTTATTGTGCTTTTACACATTTTAAGATATCATCTTTCTACAATGGCAGTAAAATCAGCATGTAGCCTTAATTTTCTATGGTTGAACCTTGAACGTGAATCATTATATTACAATGTACTTATTGATTTCAACAGGAAGAGGATTAAGCCCAGAAAATCAGGTTAGGAACCTGAAACTGGACTGAGGAAAATGGAATTTTTCTGGTACTAAAAACTTCTTATGTTATGTAAAATACATTAGAATTTTAAATATGAGATTCGGCCATTTGGAAAATATTCTTAACATCTTGAACTCAGCAGAGATGTGACAAGGTCAGTGAACTGAAAATCCAATTAGTAACCAGTGCTTTGAATAAATAACCCATTACTACACATATTAGATGTCAATATCTGATTTTACCTACTTGCACAAATGTACACATATGAAATGAATGGTGCTTAAGTGGACTATTATATATATAGGTATAATAGGTATAATGAGAAAATGTTTGTGAACACTGAGTGCTGTTTGTTGGTCACCAGTATCACATTTACCATTGGATGCACGTATGTAATATATTTGCACACAGAATAGACACAGTCTAGATACATTTCAAGTACAACCAGGATATCAAAATTGAAATTTGCTTTTCAGTTTCCCTGTTTTCAGGAGCCTTTTCAGTTACCTGTTTATTGGAAGTACCAGGCTAACTTAGCCGTAGGTGCTTAATTTATGGGAGAGCAAGTAACACAAATTTCAGCTGCACATCCATGAACTCTCTATGTATTACTATTTGTTAGAGCTGATGGCAGCAGCCCACCCCTCACATAATTTACCCAGAAGCCTACCTTTTAAAAATTCTTATTTTGAAAGTTTACAGTTTAGACAAGCAAATAATTTGGAAAGAAATTTTGTATAGTGGACATTGTCCTTCCTAAGTTTGCAGTGTATGCTACTGAAGATTTCATGTTCAAAAAACATTTCTCAGTTGCTCTGGCTAAGGTTTTTCTTGCACAGAGAACAGCAGTATCTCAAAGACTGCTGTAAAGATCTTCAACTGCTTTGAACTTCAAATGACCTGGTAAGAAAAACAAGATCTGTAAGCACTGAGCAAGTCGCATACTTGGTGAGTAAGCACACAACTCACTGAAATTTCCAACTTACTACAAGTAGAGCTGTGCCAGAGAAGGGGAAAAAGATTTTGTTAAGCTTTAGCAGGAACACAGGGATGCTGGTAGCACATTGATGCAAATTGCTCCTATGGTACTTTCTCATTCTTATTTGAAGCAGTTTGGGGCAAACATAAAAGGCTGATAAAATATTTTGAGCTATACAAGGAGATTTGAACTAGAATATGAAAGTACTCAAAGTGGTGAAGCTTTCATCAGGCAAGAGGAAAACATGCAGCAAGGGTAGGAAATTAATCCAAATTCACAGTCATTAGGCATCTCTCCCTATGCTCCCCTTCCCAGACAGCCCCCAGCCACCTGGGCACTGGTGCAGTTTGCTACCATCAGTGAATCATAGAATCACGGAATGGTTTGGGTTGGAAGGGATCCTCTCATTTCAACCTCCGTGCTGTGGGACGACTTTCACTAGACCAGGCTGCTCAGAGCCCCATCCCACCTGGCCTTGAACACTGCCAGGGATGGGGCATCCACAACTTCTCTGGGCAACCTGTGCCAGTGTCTCATCACCTTCATAGTAAGGAATTCCTCTCTAATATCTCATCTAAACTTACTCTCTTTCAGTTTGAAGCCATTCCCCTTCGTTCTGTCCCTACATTCTCATGTCCCTCTCCACCTGTTTTGTAGGCTCCCTTCAGGTACTGAAAGATCACAATCAGGTCACCTCAGATCTGTCTCTTTTCCAGGCTGAACAAACCAAATTCTCTCTGCCTTACCTTGTAGAAGAGGTGCTCCATCCCCCTCATCATCTTGGTGGCCTCCTCTGAACCCATCCCAACAACTCCATGTCCTTCCTGTGCTGTGACCCCAGAGCTGGATGCAGCAGGTGGGTCTCACCAGAGCAGGGCAGAGGGGCAGAATCTCCTCCCTGCCCTGCTGCCCACAGGGCTCTGGATGCAGCCCAGGGCACATTTGGCTCTCTGGGCTGTGAGTGCCATGGCTGGGTCATGTCCAGCTTCACCCACAGCACCCCCAAGTCCCTCTGGGCAGGGCTGCTCTGATCTGTTCATATTCAGCCTGTGCTGATACTGGGGGTTGCCTTGATCCAGTGCAGCACCCCCACTTGGTCTTGTTAAACCTCATGAAGTTCCCGTGGGCCAGCTTCTTGAGCTTTTCCAGGTCCCTCTGGATGGTTTCCTGTCCTTCATGTGTATCTACACCACTCAACTTGATGTCATCTGCAGATTTGCTGAGGGTGCTTTGATCTATCCTCTAGGCTCTTCTTTGTCACCCCCATGACTTGTGTCCAGCTACCTGGCTCTCTACCAGCCCTCACACAGAGGTAGAAACAATTTTCTATTTCCAGCCCAGCAGTGCTTTAGAGAGATCAAGGGAAATAGAGCTATGGGATTCATACTGCTTTAAAAAATACAGAATGAGGGGTGGTGCAAGCCTAGGGAAAGTGATACTACCAGAGTACTCCAAGTAACTAGACAGAAGGAAGATTTCTTGTTAAGCTGAAAACTTGTCTTGTAAAAGAGCAGATGGCACTAAGTTGGCACAGATGGCATGAAATCGTTTAGGGTAAATTGCAGTCTAAGGTAAATCTGCACAAAGACTTTAATTCTGTTTCTAATAATTCCACTGTTAATGGAGTTAATTGTATGGTCACTTGGGAATAAGCCATTTGCACTGAATTCAAAAGTCAAGAATTGCCATATGGAAATAAGCAAACACTTCCACGACCTACTTCCACCAAGTACCAAGCCTTTCCAAAGTTAAATTAGCAATGTAACCAACAAACCTACAATTTTTTTTGTGTTTTGGCTCTCCAAGCTTAACATGAAATGTTTCCAAAGCTCTAAGGCACTATATTTCACTTGGGAGCAGGCACAGGTTAGTGCTGGAGGAACATCTGAGAAGGCAAGAACCGCGAGCATCCCAGCACCCCTGTGCTAGCTCCAACGTAGCCAGAAAGGAGCAGGGTGTGGATCAGGAATGTTGATACCCAACTTGGGGCACCTATTACCAAGATGAAGCTTGATGCAGAGAGCAGAATATCCAAGCTCCACAAAGTTGGCACCTAAGGCATCTCATCTTTGGGCACAACCACCACGCTCTCCCCACCAGCAGCAAGGCTTCCACTCAGAGTGAAAGGCAGCAGTAACGGAGTTTGCCACCCATTACTCAGTCATGCTTGAAGTGGAGCATCTGAAAAATGTCGCTGCATTCTGGAAACACACTGCTCTTATTTGATATTGCTGTATAAGCATCAAACTATTTTGCTTTAAAAGCCATGGTAAATTTATGAATGAAACTGTGCAAGAGGGATTTAATGAGAGATCCACAGCAAGTGTTCGGTGGTCTGGATGTTGCCTGCCACCAGGGTAGCATGAAATCATTTGATAATTAGACCATGGCCATGCAGGATTAGCATACCTTAAAAATAGAGGGCTACATTATTTTTTATTTATATAACAGATGGATATGTTAAAAGCTCGTGCATTTTTTAATGAATGCAACATCACGCCAGTGTTGACAGAAGATTTGGAAGTGCTACAATATGGCCAAATCTAAAGCCCAAAAATGATACCTTCTCTTCCCCCTGTGTTCCAGTCTTGTAGCCAACACAAAAAAAAAAAAAAAAGCGCAAATTTTCTTCCAGAGATCAGCTTAAATGCAGCATTTATAGGGCACTAGGTTATATTTTCTTTCATTTCATGTTAGGTAATTACAAGACTCTCATTATTAGAGCTACCTGAAGGCCCCACACTCCTCCTTTAGCCTTATGACACATGAATAAGATAGGAGAGAAACTATTACCTTCAGTAATCCTACACAAGGGCTGCACTCAAGCCCATTGCCATCAGCAACTAACATAGAACATATCAGTTTTCCTTCATTATCATGGGAAGAACTTTTTCCCCACCTCTAATGCTGAAAAACCCAACAGGCTCCTTTAGGTACTGACTCGCACTTCCCTCTGTGTAACATCTTCGTGATAATTGGGCTTGCCAGTCCAATCTGAAGAGAAAAACTTCTAAATGTTTTCATTAAAACATGATTCCTCATCTTCTTTCTGCTCCTCTTCCAGAGCAGAAATGAAAAGGATGAGAGTCCGGATCTAAGATATTGGTATTTCAGCTAAATATTTGAAAATAAGGAAGTTGCCAGAAAACCCTTTTTAAGATTTTAGGGATTTTAACCAAACATGGGTTGTTTTTTTTTCAAAGTTGTCCCAGGTAAATACAATAAGCAAACAATTTATTTATATTTCCTAGAAGGGTTTCACTGTTTTCTGAAGAATCACATTACCTTAAATATCTTGGAAGCCAAAAGCTTAGAAAGCGAGATCACAAATCTGCAGATCTCAAGCCAACATCTACACAATGAAATGTCTATAAAACAGAAATATGTTAAAATTCACTCAACTTACAGATCTTTTTGGGCTAACAGAAGACATTGTCATAGAAATAAACACATGACATCTTTGCAAATTCAGCTGTGCTTTTCCATCTTGAAGGTTTGGCTGACGACAATGTCTGTCTTCAGCTCTAGAGATACAGGGATAGTTTTATAGCTGTTATACAAAGTAAATATATTTGGAAACATACAGGAAACACCAAACAAGACAAATTACACGCAACTCAGCTTTCTGCAAATAACATATTACCATTAATCACCTCACATGAGGAGGTCAGTTAAGATTTGCCATAATCACTGTCAGCATAGTTGACTTCTGAGCCTGTTGAATTATCTTCAACCATTAAAGGTGAATTTAATTCTAACTAATTTTAATAGTCCAAAAGCGAATTATCCAACCATATTTTACCATCCAGGTTCTCTCCATAGTGAAAAGGAAAGATGGAACATCTGGAGGATAAATCATCATATCAGTCTCAGACACTTATTTTAGGATGGGTTGAGTCACTCTCTGGATGCAGCTCTTTGGTGATGGATGAAGCCTGGACACCTGAGTTAATTCAGATATCTATGTTATAAACAGCTGATGTGAAGTGACGTAATCAAAGTCTTGGTCAGAAGTCCATGCTGAAAGCAGATCTGAGAGGATGGCAGTCTGTCAGGTACTATTTCCAAAGAGGTCAGATGTCTTCATCACACTAAGAGGGGATTTTTCCAAAAAATCACCATCTGCAGAGCAGCTGTTACCTCTTTTTAATTATTCATAGCTAGCCACTTGTACGGGGGAGAGAAGTGGTGGTGTGGGCAGATACAA
Source organism: Chamaea fasciata (assembly GCF_029207755.1). Taxonomy (NCBI): domain Eukaryota; kingdom Metazoa; phylum Chordata; class Aves; order Passeriformes; family Sylviidae; genus Chamaea; species Chamaea fasciata. The sequence goes on along the minus strand of NW_027094092.1, from coordinate 13,896,328 downwards.
GACTGAGGGCAAAATTTTTTGAATGATTTTGGTCTGACTTCATGGGCTACATACTTGAGAGCTGTCTGAGGGGGTGTAAGTTATTTAACTTGTGACTAATAGTTCACATTAAACTGCAGCCCAGTAGATGCCAATATCTCAGATTAATTTACCAAACCACCAGGCACCCGTATCACTAATTAGAGGAAGCATTACTCAAGAGGCCATTATCCTGAGTACAGATCATGTACTAATAACCCCAGAGAGTGAGCATTTAGAAAACACAATTGGTATCATTATATTTCTTCTCAAAGGCCTTTCTCAAGGGCCAATATCCATAATATTCAAGAGTCCAGCTGCCATATCTCTTATTTTACTGTGAATCAAGGCTGGATAAGCATGCTGGAGGTAAATGTATTTTAAATTAAATGAAAATGGGCAATCAGCACTGTTTAACAACCAACCAATGTTTCTGTACTCAAATACAAAATATATTTTACTCAAAGATGGAAAACCACCTAGCATTAGAAAGATTCTAGTTCTTAGATTTAATGAAATACAAGCCTGTGATGTTTCCCTCCCAACACTAGGAATCAGTTTTGTGAAGAAACTCCATGCACGCGAACACCTGTGAGGAGAACGGCGTTATTGGGGTGGAATAAAATTCTGAGACTTTCAAAGAAATTTTAAGAAGCCTCAGTTTTAAGCAGGTCAGTTTCAAGCAAAGGATTTTAATAAAAAGAAAATAAAATTGTTTTAGGACTCAGTCATTGTTACCAGGTACCTCCAGCATGGAAGGGCCAGATGAAACCCACATCGAGGTCCCTTTGGTTTCCAAAGATGTGGAAGTACAAATAGGGCACATCTTTTTCCAGCTGAGCTGCTTTGTGCAAATGCAGTGTAAGGTAAATACATGGTAAGGGCCTGGGTGGCTTTGAACAAACACAGGCTGAGGACGGTGTGAAGGAATTTAACACAGAGGCAGGATTGAAGTAGCTTCCCCTGCCACATCAGAGGCAGTTTGAATCTTTTTCCTTGTTTCTCCCAGCATAAGCCTAATGTTTGCAAGAGCAGAAGTAGGGACTTACCACAATGTTTATTATTTTACTGCTGAAGTAGCAGCAGCAGCGTTTGATTATGGTTACCAGACACACTGCTGTCAGCTTTCTACTCTTACTGCCTGCATTAACTTTTCTCTTCAACCAAAAGCGGAAAGTTTGGATCTCAAGTGCTTTTCAGAGTTACTCCCTTGAGTTGCTAGAAACAATGAGCGCTCTGCTCAAGTGGCAAGAGGAGGGACCATGCTGCAACAGAGGGAACTATGTTGGTTGGCCTAATTCCTGCTCTGGTTCTGTCCCTCATGGTTGTGTTTGACACTTCACAACAAGTATCACCTTGGTTGAGAGCAAAAAAAACTTCTCTTCTTATTAATTCTAGCCCTCTAGGATAGCATCTGCCAGCTGGTAAACTAAGGTTGCACTTCTCCTTTGAAAATGCCAAAGCATGAATTTAAAGCACGTGGCATCAAGGATTTAAATCTGCTCAATGACTTATAAACAGCATTTTTTTCCCTGGATTTCCAAAGGATGGACTTATCCCAAATTCTGTCCCTTCTTGCTACTTAGAAGACAGCTTTGAAAAAGGAACATGATCTGCAAAGTGAGCAGGGACTGCACAAACAACAAGTAGAGCTTAAAGACACTTTTGGCCCTCGGTACCTAAGGATGATCATCACTACACAACAATTACTCAAAACAAAGTCTATGTGTTGCAGTCAAACTGAAGGTTAATTTAGAAAATATATGGACAGAGAATGTGCAGAAATTCACCTTCTTTTCCCCCTGTTTTTCCACGACAAACAGTCTGACAGTGTCAGAGTTGTGTTGTTAGTTTGATGAACAAGCATTTTCCAGTTTTTGTTTTGAATAAAATTACATAGATGAATTTTGCATTTCTGAGGCTGAAAGTGAACTGTGATGAAATCAGAAAAATATGTAGGTTTTTAAAAAAATCCATGAGCAAGTCTTCCTCCTTGATGTACTACTTGTGTTATCAGCAAAACCTAAAATTACCCATGTGCAACACTGAAGAAAAATATCGGTAAATATAATGTGTTTTATCACATGGCAGTAAGCTGCTCTAGCAATGATAGCAAAATTAATTGTAACAAAATAAGACTTCCTGTTGTTTATTAGATATAGTAAGAATGAAATGTACAGTATACAAAATATCAAAAATGTTCATATGATTGATTTTAACAATGCATTTTTCTTTGCATTTACTGCAGGCAAGCAGCTTCCAAAGAGGCTATACTGAGATGATCTTGAAGGTCTCTTCCAACATACACATTCTGTGAGATCTATTTACTTTTATAGATCTCAAGTCTATCACTGCATGCTATCTATGATTTTAATCTACAAAATAAAAGCTACTGAATTTTTTGCTTTATCTGGGTGACATTTGTTAAAGAAGAACAGAATAGCAACATCAGCTTAGAGAAGAAAAAAATTAGTTCATTCCAAAAAAATATTAATTTTTCAAGTTCATAAAAAAATTGCTTTTGAAATTTCAAACCTTACAATTGTACATTTTGAATTTCAAGAACTTACCATAAGAAGTTGCATCTACTATACAGGTGACAAAGATTTTCAATTTTGTTTTTCGAGGCAGATATATAATCCTCATTTTCTTTTTCCTAATGAACTTTCACATCTTTAAAATTAGCGTTAAACAGTGTTCATTCTGCTAAAGAGACAATTTAAGTATGGTTCATTTCATAAGATGAAAGTTTTCATTTAAGTTGTATCTATATAAAGGAATATAAAATGGTTTTCATTTTTTCAATCTGTGTATTTTCAGTTTATGTCATATTGTTTAGCAGAAAGATAAAGTGACTAATAGCTAATCTAGATAGCCTAAAGACAGCAGATCTGTTCCATAAACACATGCTTGCCATAATGCTTTTCACTACAATATAAAATACACTACAGAAACTGAAATGATTCCCAGGGAATATTACATACAGTTATCAGTATGAATAAGCTTTCCCTGACTAAAAAACCCAAAAAATCCTAAATTGAATTTCTTATCCATGCTCTACTTAGCAACAAGAATATGATTTAAACTGAAAATTCTCCTCATGTTGTCCAAAGAATTTTTCTTAGTAGACACTAAACATACTTGAACGATTGCAATGCTTTCAAAATAGTGACATGCTGCCAGGTGAGGAGGGCAATGATGTAGAACTAGAATGGGGTATTGACACAGAGTGGATCAGCTTTTCAGAACAAAATAGATGGTGTTCCTTCTCTTTGGATGTCACTAATGTAAATCACCTTTTATGTTGGCACGTATCACAAGAATGCTTAAAACAATCCCTGTGAATGGAAGCGAAGACAAATCACAATACAAATGATGCAAAGCCACTTCTCAGAAATTTAGGACAGTCCAAATGTATTTGTGGTCTTTTGCAGTAAACTGGTGAAATTCAGAGGATTGACTATTATGTTTTTAATAGATAAACTATTGTAAAATTATGCTGGGAACAGCTGGGCTGGCTGTTTCCTTTCATTTTTTTTTTTTTTTTTAAGACCACTGGCAAGAGCAATCTGTGGGCTCTTGTATGGAGTAGCTGACCCAGGTTGAATTGCTGGTGCAGTACAACTGCACAGTCCTTCTCTGCAGCCCCAGCTCCCTGCAGCACTTGCAGAACCTGGCGTAGGTGTTGATGTTGTAGTTGTAAATGCTGGCTGAGGGGCACTTCCCATCACACGAAACAATGTTCACCTGCCAACACACACAGGGAATAATTAACAAATGGGAATGGGAGAGATAGTCAGGAGCTCTCAAGGAATTCTGAAGACATTAGGCACCCAAATCCAATAGCAAAGCAGTGAAAAATGGGGATGTATTTCCTCTGCCCCTTTATGAAATCTCACTACATCAGGAAATAACCCCTGAAGTGCACGCCCACACAGGTCACAATTTTAATGTCAATGATGACTTTTCTGTCCATTTCAGTAAGAGATTCACGCTATTTTAACACATACAAAGGAGCAATTTCAGTTTTGAATTTTGAAGTATTCATAACAACCTTGGCTTCAACACAGCACCAAATGTTCTTTCCACAACTCCCTACAGTATTCATTTCAGCGATACACTGATGCAGTGTTGTTATACTGGATACCAGCACGGAGGAATAAACGAACTGAACCTTTGGAAAGCTGAGGGGAATTACTACTAACAATACCAAATATGTAAGATAGACTGTAAGACAAATAGGCTAAAGAAACTGATAATTTTTTTTCAAATTTAATAGTCAGGATTTGTGTTTATGTTCAATGAAACACTGAGAATAAATTTCCCGGCTTCTCAACTAAGCTTACTTTACTAAATGTACTTGTGGAGTCATTTTAGAGGCTACAGCTGTTTCCCTGCTCTCTTTTATTACAGCTTTTCCAGGCACTCTTGCACATCTCACACGAGACGTCTGTCTGCACCCTTGCTGCTGCTCTCAGCCTCACTGCTCAGCAGGACATGGTTGGTCTCCTCCAACACTAAATCCTTGGATAGACACACTGATAGGGCCTCATTCTTCCTTCACATTTTACAGTGTGCTCACGCTGCTGCCTAAAAAAAGCTTTGCAGGACCCAGGATTCCTTTCTTCATGAAGTTGGCATTTAAACACTGTCCCTGGGCAGATGAAAAATTACACACATCTGCAGCCATTTTTAGCTGTAGAATATCAGGGTAAGGTTCAGTTATAATAGTCAATTTGCATAGAATAATTGCAGTATAGGGTGAAATGACATGAGATCGACATGCACCTAAACGCACACAAACAGAACAACTTCTTTTTTTATTATTGAGAAAACGACTGCTGAGAATATAGGGAAGCATTAAAACAGGGAATCTAAGTCCCCTTTCTTTTTCTTTTTAACATCTCATATTTCTTCTCTTCTGTTGAAGGAAATTGCAATGGCTATCTACTTACTGGTGTGTTACTCCTGCAGTCGTTCTTGCGGATAGTCATCCTAACAGTCACCTTCTTACAGAATTTACCATCTTCCTTACCTGCAAAATGGGCATAGATTTAAAAATATCAGCTCAAATTTCTAACGTTTCAGAGACAAGAACACTGCCGACCATTTAATGGGTTCAAAAGACACAAAGAAGAAAACACCCAGTACACCACTGCACATACAAAACTTTGGTGAAATGACATTAGCTGCATATTGAATCACTTTTAAAGTTATTTAATTTGTTAAAGTATCTGTCTTTTTATCTTTAATAACAACTATAAAAGGCTTATTCTTCACTCAAAGCCTTTTATGAGTATGCCCACTGTTTCCAAAAACTTTTGTAAAATTGATCAAACTCTCCTGTGAGTAGACTTGTTAATTAATTTAACTTTAACTAATTAACTTAATTCAACTGAAATTTTAATTAATTAATTAATTAATTAAATCAAATGGTATCATTATCAAAAGGTAAATTTGTTAATAAACTAAATGCATTTTCCATGAAATAAATACAGTGAACTTTAATAGCGGCACTTGTTTTCCAGTGGTATAACAAAATTTAAAATAAATACGTAACAGAACACATAACAGAACCTGATGAAGAACAGAGCTTCAGGGGGCTTTATTACATTTCTGTATGTTTTTATTAAATCAAAGAACACCAGTGAAGAAATGAAACTTTTTATTTTCATTTACATTACTTCCACAATTTTTCTCATAGAAGTATGTACAAGGCACATGGGTCAAATAAGAGATCACAAGAAATCAGGAAATTAAATGAGGAGTTAAATTTAATTTAACAAGGGAAGGCCAAACATTGGAATAAAAACAAAGATGTTCAGTGTAAAGCTCAGTTCTAAGAGAACAGGAAGAACAGTATCTTCTGAGGATGATTCTCTCTGTGCTGATAAACCACATCACACTGCAGATCTGTAAGAGAATGAACATTAGAAGAGTTTCCACTGTTTCACACCAGATTTTACATGCCATGATGCAGCCCCCAATGACTCTCCCCCTACAGAGTTCCATTTTCTTTGAGCCAAGAAATCCAAAGACGTTGACAAAAGGGGAATACTCTTAACTCCACAAAAACAAGGGCAGTAAAGGATTCGTTGGTTTGAATAATACCCAATATTGAACTGTGACACAATTTAATTACATCTTGATGCACAGTGTCCAGTTCCCTGCTCTAATCACTGTCGAACTAGTAATACTGCTTCTTAGAGAAACAGTTTTCAAAAGTCGTTGGTTTGTGAGTTTTTATTTACATTTTTTTGTTGTTTGGGGGTTTTCTTGCCTTTTTTTTCTTTAAAATATATATATATATATATTAGCCTGGTACACTTTTTAGACATAGCAGAGTTTTCTACAACATGCCAGAAAGGATAGCAACAAATCTTCTTGTAAACAAAAACCTATAGACAGAAATGTCTGGCTACTGCTTGACTGTCACTGAATTGTATTTGCTTAGGGAAAAAATAAATTGAGAAATGAGGAAAAAAATAAACTGTTTTTAAAAAACCCCAACTTACCATTATTTCTTGTTTTCACAGTTCTTTTCATGGTTCTTTCTTCTTTTACATTATACATGGTGTGTAGGGTGGAGAATTCAGTGCAGCTGTGACTATGACTTCATCCAGGCTATGGTGAAAGTACATCGTATCTCATACAAAATAAATATATAATGTATTTCCATGCATGTGTTTTAACATCCAGTGCTTTTTGAATGAGCTTTACAACAAATATACGTTTACATGAAGAACCTTACAAAACATGGGAGCATTTTATATGTGCCATAATACAAGAAGATGCTTTGGCACCATCTGTATGGTTGAAAATCCTTTCTTGGTTTCTTGGTTGATTCATAGCACTGTGGTCAGTTAAAGTGACAGCAATATGAAAGAGAAATACAGATTTTGATTTAGTAGTCCTGGACTCGTAAGTGTAGTTTAATGTAGAATGTATCACTCAGTGGCTTACAAAATAACAGTCAACATAATTTCTCTTACAGAAATTTGGAGAGTTGTTTTCACTAAATAAATGCTAAAACAAGTGTGTTACAATTCAAAGTGTTAACATGCTTTATGAAAAAGAACAAAGATAATCTCCAATTTTCATGGACCAAACACAGGCTGTTTTCAGTATAGTGTCCTTACGATGGTTGGGAAAACAATTACTTGCTTCTACTGTACATGGCACTGGAAGCAAAACTGTATGACACATCATCTGCAAAAATGTGGCTGACATAACAAATTTTAACAAGCAAAGCAATTAGTCTCTATGTTCTAGTGCACTGTAAACATGATGGAATTAGTTTACCCTTTAAAACACAGCAATTTTACACATGCAGCAAGCTAAAGACTATGCAAGTGCTTACTACCAACAGTACATTGTTGGCTGACAACAATGCACCGCCCACACAGTGCAAAGTGAAAAGCAAACCAAACTGGGAGCCACTCTGAACAGCCAGGAGCAGTTGTGCTACACTGCAGCTTTGGCAATAATTGGGTAATGAGAGGTCTGGCGCTCCTATCAGGGAGTACATTGTTGGAAATCAACAATGATGCTGTTTGGGTTGGTCCTACTTATTTCAGGAAAAGGTACCTGTGTGACAGCCAGCATAGGCTGTAGGAGTGACTGGGCTAACAAGGAATGGGAGGAGCACTGACACTGAAGAACCTGGTAAGAATATTACACATTGAACAGAGCACGTGTTACAGAGGATTTCTGGTAGTATGAAAACATTTGGGAGTTGCTAGATTTTGGAAAATAGAATTCAGCTTTTAAATGTCTGCATATTACAGGATCACAGAATGGCTGAGGCTGGAAGAGACATCTGGAGGTCATCTGGTCCTGCTTCCCTGCTCATGCAGGGGTTCATGGTTCCAGCAGCTGAGTACCATGTCCAGGGATTACTTACATTGCTAAACCTCATGTGCGAACCAGGAACATGAGTATAACCAAGCCAATCTGGTATCCTGAGTTCAGTATGTCCTTTAGGGCTACAACAGATAGTGTAATTTCCTCTCTAGGTTTTGATGGAGCTCCTGGCTCTTAATTTTCAAGATTAATTTTCCAATTAAAACTGAAAATAAAAATCACAGTTGTTTCTAATGGCAAAGCACTTCAAAAGAAAACAAAACACTGAAAATCCTTCTCATAAAACATCTCCCACAATTACAGCTGACTGACAGCTCTCATGGCAGGTTTGCTTGGAATCAAAATGATTCACAGAGGTTCTGTGTTGTGCTCAAACAGGTGTGAAATCAAAACTCTAGGAATGTACTTATAAATGCATCTCAGAAGTCACTGAGTTCTTCAAGGGTTTAATTTTACTTTGCGAGGCATGCCCCAGGTTAATTTACTTTTGTGTTTAACAATTAAGAAGTGTGGATATAATCTTTCTCTAAGCATAGCAGCAAGACCTTCTGCCCTGTTGAAAAGTAGCTTAATGCACACTTAACTGTCTTACTAATTTGTTCAGAAGCTGGTTTATTTGGCTGCTAGGGCATTGAAGGGCAATGTCTGGTAATCGAAAACTGATCTCAGAGTGCCTATGGAAAATTTTCCACCGAACTAGGTAGGACAAGTGCTTGAAACACAGGTCCATCAGAAGGGATGTTATCATTCCTTTGCAGTGGGAGCAGAGAAAAAAAAACAAACAAAACCCAATAAATCTTGCACAGTTTCCATAAACTTTTTACTACAAAATTTAACACAAGTCAAAAGGTACCTCCCAGCTGGCAGCACACAACCCACTGCAGTAAACTGCGCATGGCACCATGTCAGGTAGTCACAGCTGTGCAAGCTCCATCCCACCCAGCAGGCTGCTTTTCTCCAGCTCTCTCCCACACTTTCAGGTCACTGTTTCAGCCACTTACGCAAATTAAGTCAGATTTTTGCATTCTTAAATATTATTATACTGCCTAGTACAAAAATCTCCTTTTCAGTTGCTTCTAATAGTATCAACTTCAGCCTAAGGCCTTCATGAAATCAACCAAAATGTTTCACCTATGTACCAATGTGTTAAGGAAAAAAATTATTTCTATTTTCTTGATTTCTATTAAGACATAATATCTTTCAAACTTGTTCGGTAGAGAATTTTTAATCTGGTTTTTTTTCCCCCCCCAGAGAATCTTTATTAGCTCTCACAGATAATCAAGAAAGGGGGATTTTTTAAATTGTAAAATCTTTTAAAAGATACTGCCTGAAGGTTTCTTAATTATTAATTACTATATTCATTATTTACAAAATTAGCTTACAAACCACATAAATCAATCTTCATTTTTACAAAATAGGAAGATATTAATGTAGATAAAGCATTGTTTTAAGGTACCTTCTAAAATACAGTACCTTTTATTTTACTAAATGCAGTAACTTAAATTTTAATGACTTTTACACATGAATTACAAAATACTTGAGGTAGAAATTTCAGTGACCTGACCAGCTACAATCACTATCAGTGGAGTAAATGTTTCCATGTTAAAGTGTTTTCTTTTGATTTAACTCCACTATTTTCAGTGTTATTTACATGAGTAAAACTACAAAAGCACAGCCTTTGAGATGTGAATCAAGCTTTCATATGGCAAATAATCCACTTTATACATAGGTAACAGATAAGAGAGACTTGTCAGAGGAATTGTCAATAATCACTTACATGTTTTGCAGCATCCTTCTAGGAATGGCACAACATAGCCTCCAACCTGACCAAGAGATAAAATAAAGAGGAAATATTTGATTTTTTTCAAGCATTCATTCCCATGTATCTGCACTATTAGAAGTATCTTTCAGATAAAGCTCTGCAGCAACATTCTGGTGAATGGATGAAGGTTTGGCTACGAAACTGAGACAGTTCTGAAGAAGCAGGCCACTGCTATTTGTGAGGAAGAACTACAGCCACTCAGTTCTTTCAGGACTGTTCCCTTCTTGTGTAACATCATCCACCAAGGAAATTATCTTGCTATCCACATGTAAATGTAGAATTGCAGAGAGCAGTAAGAGAATTCTGTTTGCCTCCATTTCCTGGCACTTAGTATAACCTCATTTTGCAAAATCAAGTAGAACTTTTTTGTTCTTGCTCCAGAACTAGTTCATAAAACTTCATGTGTCACTGAAGAAAAGATGCTCTTGATTTTCAGAAAATCTTGCCTTTTTTCAATGTTTTTGATCATTGTGCTGAATAACACTGCTATACACAGAAAATGTTAGAAAGGGGAGGTCCAGCCCAGAAAAGCATCCAAGTTCAGACAGTTGTACAAAGACTAATTTATATGACAAACCCCAATTAAAAAAAAATAAAAATTCTAAGAATCAGAAGACGTGTGTCCAGCTGTGTGACTCAGCAGCCTGGGGGCAGAGGAGTCTCATGTGTGGTTATACCTTTTACCTTTAAATGTCTGGGAAAAAATACAGACACTACAAAAAATAATAATTTCTTCCTTCTTGACATAAAAGCATCTTTTGTCAGAGCTGCCTCTTTTCATGCAAACATAAATCACAGCTGGAATGCAAACGGTGTCTTGCACACTGACCTTCACACATTCAGTTTCATTGAAGGGTGGACATCCAACTGCAGAAGAAACCAAAACTGGTCCTATTGCTGTGTTGGTGCATTCATATCTGATGCAGTTTGAAATCCAAACAGCACCAGGCTGTCAAAAATTTTAAACCAGAAACTTTACTCAGTGGAAACAATACGTCATGTATTAATTAAACTATTTCATTGAATGACATCTCACTTGAATCAAGAGTAATACAGCAAAATATAATTTAGATACATATTCAAGTTCTGTTTAAGTATTCCATTTGAAAGCCCAATAAAAATTACATAATGTTAAGCAGGTTCTAAAATAGTTGAGTTGATGGTAATTCTCTCATATATATCAGAACTGTTTAAATTTTGTTGACAGTCATATGGTTGACTTTCCAAGAAATGAATGTTGTGTACATGCAAAACTATTCCTAGTATTTGGCCAAATAAAGCTTTTTTCTGCACATTTTACACAGCCAGATATGTTCAGTATTTTGTAATTTTTTTGTTTACTTCTAAATACTTTGAGGGAATAAAATATGCAAACTCACCTTAAAGCTGGTAACTGTGCCATTGCTGAAAGTGTGGAGACAAGACAAGTTCTTGCAGCTACCGCAGCAAGTTGTTAAATCTTTTGGAGGCTGATAGACTTGGTTCTGCCAAAAATCAAACAGATTATTCCTTCTGTGAGACCATCTTGCAGTTCAGTGTTTTACTACTGTAGCAGGCAGATTTTTTTTCAGGTATCTCATTTTAGGGATATTTCTAAAATAACTTTCAAAACCACATAGCTTACATTTGCACACACTGCACATTCATGAGGCTTTTATAAAATACCTTTAATCATAACTGAAATAAAAGGGAAGGAGTTCCAAATCTGAGAGAATTAACTGGTCTTTCTACTATTTTCAAATGTGACAGCTTACTTCAAGAACCACTGAATTTCTAACTTTTTATACATTAGACAGCAATTAGTTATAAAATTAGGAAAAAAAACCTTGTATATTATTCCCATGGCAATGCCTCATATCTCGTAAAAAGACCATGTAACATTTGCTTATTTTATAAAGCTGTTTTCACCACATTCGGAATTCTTCTTCTACTTATAATTATTCTCTTTCTGATTCTTACTGAGCTAATGTCTGCCAGGAATTTGTACCAATTTGCACATAATGCAGCTGAAGTTCTGCAGGGATGCAAGGAGGCAGCATGCCATTAATCCAAGGAGGTATTCACTGTATACTTTAGTTCGTGTAAGATTTGTTCAGCAGAGAAAATAGTGGAGGGGATGGAGACTTTTATAAACTTCCATCAGAATTGTGGAAGCACATCATTAGAGGGAGATATCCTAATTACTCTTTCAACTTGCTCTATGACTGTCATCTGCTCAACAAAACCCATCACAAAGTAATTCAGGCCACCAGACACAACACACAGGTCTAAATTTCTGAATTTCTTACAGCTTTGCACTTGATGGCGCAGTCTATCGAAGAGGTGTTTATTTTGTAATATTTAGTGGAGGGATCAATCACATTTGTGCAATAGGAAATATGGCAAATGCCATCTGCACTGTGTTCTGCAATTCTCTGCCCAGGAAGCAGCACACCTCTCTCATTACTCAGGCAAACTTTGTCTCTCACTGAAAGAAAACACAGATAGCATTCTCAGGACAACCAGATTGGCATCAAAACTCCACGACAAACGTTTCAAACAGTGAAATGGAAATGGAAGAAGCTACTCCACCTGTTTTAGGATTATGAGCCACATTTTCAAACAAATCAGTAATAACAATATAATGTTTCACTGCAGTCACCAAAGCTTTCATCTTTGTCATAGCTGTGCATGAAATCTAAATAAATAGATAATATTCTATTAGCTGCACCCAAGTGACAGTGCAGGCTTCTTCAACTACTTTATTTTGGAAGACTACTTCAGGATAAGAAAAGTACCTGGGGAATGTCCATTTCTCCCCACTAACTACAGAGGACACAGAGGAGAATTAGCACTATTTGTGAATTAAGTAAATTAATCCTGTCCTCTTCAGTGCTGTGTTCCAAGTGAATGCTTGATTTTTAATTCCTAATTTCCCTTAGCCCTTGAAAGACTATTTCTTTAAATTAAATTATTTTCTGACTTACCACATTTATACTTCACACAGTTACAGACATTTTCTGTACTGTTCTGAAACAGCTCATCTATCTGAAGTTTCTGTCCCTACGGGTATAAAAATAAAAAACCAAAAAATTATACATGAAGCAACAGTGGGTTTTCTTATTTATATGATCTTTTTCTTTTAAAAAACTTTCCTTCAGAATTTGGGTAGCAGTATCTCTTGGAGGTTCTGCTTAGTCAGCAGCCTGAGTGCATGATGTACATTAACATATTCACCATAACAAATAATATTAACAGTGATGCTTGAAAGCATTTAGTTCAACACTTTAAACCCAAAATTTTATCCTGACTTATCCTCTGTGCATGAAAGCAGTCCTACTCTACCAATACATTGGGGCAGAATATGGCAATAAAAAAAGCTCTGGAAGTATCAGGGCTGCAGAGTAATTTTATTCTGCAAGGTATTTAGACTTAGGTGGCTTCTTAAAACTGTGTATATCTTACTCTAAAGTAAGTTTTTTAAAAAGAGGTGATGATATGCCATTTCATATTTCACTGATAGAACTGTTGTTCAGATATTGATAAACAGATTCATTAAGACAATAATAAAGGGACGGTGACAAGATAAATTTCATACCAGTTCGCACTGAGGTTTGGGAATTGTTTCACACGCACATTCTGAAACAAAATACAACACCAGAAACAGCAGCTTAACAATTTATATGCCATTTGCTTACAGCGGAGCAACAGGGAGAATAAAAATCCCAGCTCTAGAAGTCAGCAACACAGCACAGTAACTCTTACAACACTTTAAAGTGGTAAATAACCCAGCTTGGACAGACAAATTCTACAGGATGCAAGAAAAGCAAAACAGGCAGATTGGGAAGTTGTGTAGCGTGAAAGGACTTTTCTGTATCATTTGCTCATAAGCAGGTCACAATGGTGTAGCTGGCTGAAACTAGGCTTAAAAACAAGGAGCCAAAGCTGTTGTCATGTCTCGTTGTCAAAGGCAGCTGTAGCGAAAATCAGTGATTTTACCACATGTCCGGAAGGGGCAGCACTTCTCCGGGCTCCACACCTCCACCAGAGACATGCCGAGCATGCATCTGAACTCAGGACAGCGATGTATTTCACAGACTAAAATTAAGGGAAAGAAAGTATCATGAACGCAATGTTTGTCATTTTTTGGATGAGTGGAAATATTTAATCAAGATAAAGTAAATTAATTACAATAAGTACATTTAGGTAACAGCTTAGTTTACAAGACTAACAGTAAAAATTTGACTGGTAGCTATCAGGTAGTAACAGTATGGAATACAAAATACTCTAGGTAAGTATTTAAATTTTTAATATCCAGAATTTGAGGTCTGAAACTACTCACTTGTCTCCATGATAGAGATACCAGAAAATGCTTTACGCACGTGAAGTTTTAAAAGTAAAGTTTATTTGTTCAACGTAGCTCACTTATGTAGCAAGTGGAGCTGTATCTCTAATCCACCACTCTGACACTGAACATCCACACCACAAAATTTCCCGTGTTCTCTGTTATTTAAGATATTAAAATGAAGTCAAACTTACTGCACTGGTATGTAGGGCAACACCTGTCAGTAGTGTTGCCATCCACAATGAGAACTTCTCCTTCTTGACATTTGGGAATTTGATCCGAGCAAGCCCCGCACGCTGGAGAAAACAATTATTTAAATCTAAAACACTGGAAGAAATTTTACTACTGCCTAGAAAATTTGCTGTAAGTTTGTTCCAGATTCATATAAAAGAGAGCAGAGGTACTCTGCATTCACTGCTTATAGACAAAACACGAATTTTCAGTGCAGCTTGCCCCTTTTTCCTTTGTTCCCTGCCACAAAGAATTAATACATTTTTGTGAACAAACGTGCCCTCCTTCTCCTGTTACGAAAAATTTTGCTAGGTCTTCTCTCCTACTAAAACCACAGCCAATCTCAACCAGTCAGGCTACTGTACCACATATATAGGAAATGCAGCAGGTATTCTCCACCCGAGCAGCAATTAGTGTTTGATCATCTTGACAGCTTGGCATCTGCTCCAACGATTCACATTTTTCTGGATCACATTCTGAAAAAAGGGCAACAGATATATTCCTTTAGATGAAGCTCAGCATTCCTCCTTTGTTATGCTACATCCCAAGGAAAGGCAGTGCAGAGGAGAGAGGTACCATGAGCTGCCTTGGAAAAACTTTTACCTTGTATCCCAAGATCTGGCCTGAGTACTTAATATAAGATTGCATCACATCTGCTCAAACTGAGGCACAGACCAACCCTGAGCTATAGACAAAAGTGAATTTTGTAAATGGCCATACTAACAATGGTATCTACACTACCCTTATCCTTCTGAGTTATCTATTTAGTTTAGTGAATGTCTTTTTTACCTTTTATTTTTTACAGAGTGCACTTTTTTACCTTTCAGAAGAAACCTACCACAAACGTAGCTGGGACAACAGGATTCTTCACTGTAGTAGGTGACCAACTTTTCCAAGCTGCTACACTCAGGGGTCAGGAGCTCACAGAGACTATGATTACAAACTGTCGCATAAAGGGAAAAAAAAAAGAGAACAAGCACCTTTTAAACTATGCATTTAGAAGTTGAGTAGAGCAGTGGCAAGCAGTATTTGCAGTCAGGTACCCCAAAACTCCAAATTAAAGGCATATGAAAAACACAGTGGAGCAGCAAAAACTCTCATGAGGCAGGATTCAGAAGTGCTCATCATTGACAACACTCCATGGAGGAAACATTGAACTAGAGCTGAGTCCTTGTGAGAATTAAAAAAACCAAACCTCTTCTGGAAAACTCACTGAAACACCATACCGGGTGGTCAAAACCTGAAAACTCTTTGCTGTTTCTTTTTGAAACTTTCTAAGCTGAGCAAGAATTAAGTGAAAAAAACCTGCTTTTCTATAATTTTTTACTGCTGGCTTTATATATTAAATAAACAGTCATCTGGTTTCTTTTTCCTCAGAATTATCCAGATCATTTGTTCATATTTGGATATTAAAAATAAAACAGTAATCTCTAAACTTGAGGGAAACGCAATTCATATTCAAATAAACACAGCTCTATTTCAGTCCTCCTCCTATCCTCTATCTCAAAACTTATTGGATATTGAGCCAAAGAGCTTTCTACATAATCTGTAAATTCATACCAAAGTAATTTTCATTTTCTTCAAAAGTAGCATGTGTAACAGGAAAGCAAATCTCAGAGAAGGGACATCTGCATGTTCCAGTGGGCAGTATTCACAACCATGAAGGAATACTTACTACAGATCTTCTGAGGACAGCATGTCTGATCATCAGGAACAAGCAAGGCCACTTCTGCAAATCGCTGGCACTCCAAATTGTGGATCTCTGAACAGTTGTACTCCACTGGAATAATGGTCTCACTGTCAACACACTTTTGCATACAGCATCCACTCAAAGAAGTTCTCCAGATCTCACCCACGGCATGAGGAGCTCCTGAGCTGTCTGTACAAGCTAGATCAGGACAACAGAAAACAATGATCAATTTTGATCACCATTTTTTCCATAGTGGTTGTGGATCTATGAAGCATAAAAATCCCAGAGTTTTAAAGGCTTGATTGTGTCCGTCACCCCACAAAAGAGGTGAATGAGGAGACAGTTCTGTGACTGAGTTTGTATAGGAAAGCAAGACACTCAACACCTTCCAGAAGATCCAGACCCCCAACTTGCTTCATGTCTCCACTGCAAGGCCAGTCACTTAAAATCACAGTCCAGTCCTTTGTTTTTAAAGCAATGATCTGAAAAGAAGTTATTTTGCATTTCACAAATGTCAAAACTATTATTAATTTACAATGCTTTAGTAGTCCAATTTATTATAAACTGAATCTCTAAGGCTCATGTTGTTAGGGAGAAGAATTGGTCCATTATTTGATGTGGTGAGGCAGAATTGCAACGAAAATAAACAGGAATGCTGGCAGGACACACACATGTATAATCCAAAATGTGTAATTAACTGCTGCTGCATATCATTTGAATGCCACTGGTATCAAAAGGTTGGACCCTTGGCAAAAGGCTTGAGTGAAAAGGAAGCCAAGACTAACACACTTAAAATAACTAAATCCATAAAATTAAGCAAAGTCTCTGAAGAGCCAGCTGAGTGAAAGTGAGCAAAACTGTGTGTCACACGGACATCCCCTGCTTGCTCACCTGCACAATTAATGTTTACTGAATATCTAGAATCCTCAAATGAATGACATGTTCAGAACTCACACAACACCATACCAGAACTCAACTTATGAATACTGAAGTATCTGACCACCAACTTGCAGAGAATAAAGAAGAAAAATCACATCCAAATATACCACATTTTTCTTCAGGAATACAGACAGCAGTATGAGTCCGGTGAAGGATGGTCCCTGCATCACAGACGCAGCCTTCTGTCAGCACTGAGCAGGAGTCTGAGTCCAGAGGAGCAACCTCGTCGTTCTGACAGCTCTCTGGAACCTCACAAGCAGCTATGCAAGGCTGGTAGGAGAAGTTTTCAGAGCAGGGGAAGGCTAGGAAGGAAATAAATCGATCAGATGTTGTTAAAGTTTTAATCCCATGAGGCAACACCTGAGAGAACACATGATTTTCTTCTTGTCAACTTCCTCTGCTCACCAATTGAGCTGGATCTACCAGCCTGAAACACCAACACAGACCAGTTCCCTACATAACAAACTCAAACATAAGGAATCTGCAAGCACTTCTACTACTACTCCTCTTGTAATAACATTTTCATCAAGCTTCAGTTTGCATTTTGGCAGCAGAGATATCAAACCATGCAACAGTGTTGACACAAAACAATTCAAACTTCAAAAAACATTTTCAAATACTACACAGATCAATCTTAGAGCTTTCTGAATAACTTGCAGTGGCCAAAGAAAATGCATCACTGTGGTATAAAAATAAGTGTGATGTGTCCTTTCATGATGGATAGAATACATATTCACAGCTGTATTTTAGAAGAGCTCCGTTTAACAGTTACTTGCTAATAAAATCCATACAGACTGAAGAATTTAAAAAAAAAAAACTGGCTCAAAACCACAGACCTTCTTAAGTTATCACTGAAGGGGGCTTTTCCTAGGTGATCATGGACAGCATAAGGAGATGCTGTGATCCAGCTACAGATCCCATTTGGCCTTACACTTTGGTGTCGCTGTGGGAAAATTCAGGATGCACTAAGATCTCTGGTTTTACCCCTTACACTCCATCTAATCTCAAAGGTGTTTCATCTCTCTAATCCCTTCTCCAAAGGCACAGCTTTCTGCAGCAGCACCAAAGTACATGAAGACTCAAGAAGCATTGGTATTTTCAACTTATAATAACTTTTAAATCAGGCAAATTTTGTCTCTGTGAGCACTAGAGGTGGGCATACGTGCAGAATACTTACGGCAGTAATCAGAGCTCCTCCACTCGATGCAAATATTGAATTTGTTGCACATTGCCACATAGGCAGCCAGTGAAATGCATGGATTTTGAATGTACTCAGTGTCTTGAGCCCATATATCACAGAATTGTTCAGGTGGAATCTAACAAAGATAAAAAAAGGCATGGCATCTTCATGGAGGCTATGCTAAGTAGGAAAGACTGACCTTTAAAAATATCCACTGCAAAGAAGCCAAGAGTTCTTGGTTCATGATAAGCCTTCATTAGTGCAGAAAGATAATCTACTAGTATTTAAAAGTAAGACTTCCTGAACATTGACATGATTATACCCCTTAATTTCATCTTTTGTAAGTGCTAAGGTAAGAGGTAATACAGTTTTTCTAGTAGAAGGCACAATTAGTTTGTTCCTTCTTACTTCTACATTTTTAACCTATTTGTGGCCTCCTCTTCATCAAAATCTGCTATATACAAAAGGTCAAATGGTAAATGTACTCATATGACCACAAATAATTTATTTGCACACCAGAAGTTTTTTATTTGCTCTAGGCTTGCTTTCAAGGGTCTATTTTGCAGTCTCACATCTCCAAGCTAGAACTCTGTCTCTAGAGCCTTTGAGAATGCAGGTTCTCAGATTACCTACTGCAATTTGGGACTTGTTAAATTACTGAAGGCTTAAGGATTAATTAAATCCTGAAATGATTTTATGTTTTTTCTATATCTTATTGATACAGTTGAATTATCTGTGTCTGGTTTATGAATTATGTGGTATTTCAAAACTAAGAGGTGAAATTCTGAAAGTTGCTTATTGCAACTCTCCTACCAAGCTGCCATACTCTTCAATTACTTTTACCTTGCAACTGCAAGCACACACAAAAATATACATCTCATTCAACAGATATGGTTACATGTAGCCTCACATCAGTGAAACTACCAAGTATGCAACACTATATCTGAACTGCAGCTCTCTCAAAATGTAAGCTTTGAAATAGTTAACATACATAAGGGTGACAGCTGCTGAAGGTCTGGTTCAACACCATTCTTAAGCACTCTGAGCAGTCCATGACTGAGCAATTAGTTTCCTGATGCCTGTCTTCTCCGACATACTTTAACGTGTCTGGCACTTGCCAGCTGTCTGTAAAAGTCGAGGGTGAACTGCTTTGGCTTAAAACTGTCCTGTTGGGTAGCATAAAGTCATTTTCCAAGCTTCTATCACAAAATCCTGTTAATTAGCAGAAAATGGAAAAAAAAAAAAGGAAAAAAAAAAGGCAGCAGGTTAACACATGTGAAATATGTTTGAAGTGGCATATTCAAGAAAGTAAGCCCCTTTTCAAAATCTTATACAACATGACAGTATCACAACCTACAACAGATGCAAAAAATCTTTGTTGGGATCAAAATACACAAAATTCAGAAAACTTAAGGAAAGGAAAAGTAAAGATGCATCTCTGACTGGAAATCTACTGCACATCCAAGAGCTGCTCAGAGAGCCCAGATATTAAACTGGAAGTTTGCTCTTCAGCTGCACAAACACTAAACAAAAATTCATTTTAGAAAAGGTTGCAAAGCACCTCCATGTATAGAAACAATGAAAACTGTCAATGTTATCAGAAAAGGGAACAACCATAAAAGGCCAGGATGCTTATCTGTTACCAGAAGGCAGCATCACATTTTTATTTCTGTTTTAAGATAGTCAGCAATTTTGAAACACTTTGGAGCAAAAGGAGCAAGATAACATGGATGGTGACCGTGGTCAGCAAAGAACATTCAAGTATTGTATTAGTCTCCTCAGAATATCCTTTAAAAACCAGCAGGTAGAAAAAAGCCAGAATGATGAATCAGTCCCCCATTCTTTCTTCCTAATCAGTTTCTGAGACTTTTGTATCAGGCTTCTAGAATGTTTTCTTCTGTTGTCTGCACAAGCACAATCCTAATTCTTTATCTGTTTGAAGAAGTATTTGTGGATTCCACCACTTTTCTAAAGAAATGATCTATTTTACCAGTTTTAGCAATTCCTGATGACAATCAGTGGCTGACAGCAACAGGTATTCAGAGAGTAAAACAGCTTTCCAAATTGTTTCTGACTGAACCTTTTGAGTCTGTATTTGCATCACAGGTAGGAAGTACGTGATTGTTCTAAAAGACTTCAAAGGATTGCTGTCATGTCAGGGACATCTTTTCTCACTTCTCTTACACATTGACAAGGAGATTTAAAACAGCAAAACTAAAGCTTCATATTTTTCCTGGCAGGATCCAGTTGCAACCAGAACTGACATGTTTTTAATCTTTTTCACCAGTTTTGCTATAGAGATGTCCATGTTCCCCTCCCACATCCCTCATCTTCTATCCCAGCTCTTCACCAGCTGCCACATTTGCCCAATCCTTGCACTGACAAAGACACTGATGTTTCTGAATCCTTCCAAAGGATGCTCATGCTACAAATCTGTAATGGTCTGTTTAGTTTCCATGAAGCTGACAAATCAAGACCTACCAATGCTGCAGTTCAGCTAAAAGATAGCTGAGAAAGTATGCTGCTTTTGTTTGCACTTACACAGAAAGCACAGAAAGGAGTTTAGGCTGGACTAATTCACCCTGAAAAGATGCAGTACAACGAGCTCATTTGGGGCAGGCTCTGTAAGTGGCACCAGGCAGCACTGTGCAGTGCAGACTTATGCAGAGAACCTCCCAGCCAGAGCTGAACGCCAGAAACACACAGCACATTCCCTGAAGTTGTACTTGCAACACCATCCACACAAGTGTGTTGTCATCTAGTCAAAATGCCTTGTAAACCAGGAATGTAATGTTCCCAATCCTCCCTACCACAGCAACCAAACAGGTAAAGGCAAAAGAAATTTTCTGGATAACTTGAATCAGGCTTTTTAAAACCATCCACTGTCTTTATAGTCTTGTTTCTGGTTGCTCTACTTACAGTAACAATTAGCCAGACAGAGTGAGAACAATACTGAAAACAGAAGTTAGGGTAAATAAAAGATAACCAAATTTCAAAATGGCATAAATTCAAACTCTTTGTGAGAAGCACATTTCTGTCAGCAGGACTGGAAACTGGCCTAAGCTATTCCTGGTATTTGATACTGAGCTACAGGCATTTGCCCTTTCTGAAACTGGAAAGACATCCACTGTAATTATATGATCTCCTTAATCCTGATTTCCAGCTCCAATTTACAGCATAAATTTACAGATGCAGCTACCACAGAGGGAATTTACATCAGCAAATACATGCTTGCTAAAGCTGTCACACCACCACCTTATTCAAGGCTGTCCTTTTTAGAAAAATGAAAGCAGGGGAAACTACTGAACAGACCTAACAGGGTGCAACATTATTGAGAAATTCCCCCTAAAGTATTTTCTCCAGTAGTTAAACTAAGATTAGTTGTGCAAAGTTTACATTTCCTGGGAATTCCGACCTTTAGAAACTGAAAATGGCACACACCACTTCCTATCAGACAGATATGAAACACTAAATTTGTAAGTGATTGTATTTGAAATTATGGACTTAGACCTGTCTTCTTATTTGGGTTTGGTAACTGCAATCATGCCTGTGGTTCAAGCAGATTACAGAGTGAAGCAACACTGTGGGAAAAGAGTGATGAGAGGAATAAATACCAAATATAATTTCAACAATAAACAAAATTAGTAATAGATTAATTTTAATAGTGTCTTAAAAATTTGCAGTGATCTGTAATAAATTTTTGGGACAGAGCCTGCAATAAAGAGGTTGTATAATTAGGAAAATGTGTCTTCCCTAGAAAAGCATCTGAAAGCCTTTATTTCTTGCATTACTCTATACTTACCACATAATCCCAAAGCTCCTGGCTCTCTGGTACTATTCAACTCAATAATCATCACACCTGTGTTGTGAAACCACTGAATTCTGATTTTCGTTGGGGTCTCAACTGCATACTTGAAACCTGAATCTTCAACTTTGTATCCGTATTTTCTAACAGTAGGCCAAGCAGATCTTGAATTTACTGTTATCTAAAAGACACACAGAAGAGAGGTTGTCAGGTAGAAGAACTAAAGCCAGATTTTTAACAGCTTAGGAATCTAAGTCGTAAGTAATTTCAGAAGCAGTCAGGCTTTCCTCCATAAAGATAATACGGGTACCAAAGGTACTAACAATTTATGTGCCTTGCTCTGAGACTTACCTCGTTAACTGCCCTTGGATCACAGCTCTTTGAATTTACCAGGAGAAATTTACTTAATTACAAAATTGGAACAATGAATCAAATAACCTATGGTGTTCTACTCTATTCCTCTGACTGCAGAAATAAGGTTACCTAAAGGAAAATAACACCCCTCAAAATACTCACTTTTCTGCTTAAACGATTGATAATAATTTGATTTGATGCATAAGTTAGGTTCAACATTGCCACGCACAAAGAAGTTGAATTTGAGTTACTCTGTAGAGAAAGCAAAAATACGTTACTCATAGCCATGATGTGCAAAATCTGAATACATTGCTTGCTTACTGGTTTTAGGTACTGGGACATTAAGGATTTTTGGGGATTATACTACTAAGAGAGGAAAACCTATTGTTGATTGCAGTTTCAAGTCAAGACTACAGAGTTTATCTGGATAAACAATCAAAATACTATGACATCACTGTTTTCAGCAACTGCGCTATATAATACAATCTTGGAATTAAAACAGAAATACAGGTGTTCAGGGAAAAAATATGGTGGACTACCTGTTTGGGAAAAAAAAATTACAAACTGCATATCCAAAAGTCAACAAGAATTAGACTGAGAATGATGAATGATATGTACAGCACAGAAGTAATGGATCAGGAATAAATGTGTACTTCCTGAGCTACATAAGGGTGAATACAGCAGAAAATATTGAATGCGAGAGGAAAACAAATCTCAAAGTCACAAACACATCATATCAATCATACTGAGCTTCTGAAATTAACTTCTGTAAGGTGAAACTTGGGACCAAACTTTGCAATGGACATTTATTTAGACATCAAATTACCTAGCTTTCACAGGACAGAGTGAAGAGGAGTTTTGAAAAGGCTCACAAGAAATAAACTTTTCATGACAAAAGCCAACCCACACTACCCATCAGACAGGATCCCCATTAGGCTTTCTCTCTTACTCCTGTGCCAGAAACTTGGAATGCACAGGGTGGTCCCATTCAGTCTGTCATTCCTACAGTCTTTTATGGCTCTGAAGATGGATGTTTCCAGTCCAAGTTTCTCCATATGAACATAGATAAAAATCCTGCATTGGAAGACACTGGTGGTATACTGGTACAACTGCGGTGGTATTTGTAGTAAGACAGCACTCACAGAAGTGACTAATGCTGTAAATCCACTTAATCTCTCACCACTTTGTCCATATTACACATACCACAGGATGACATGGACCTACCTCTCATCTTCCACCTGCTTCACATGGAACTATGTATATAGGGTCAGGTGTTAGAGTGTTATACAATTCCTAAGTATTGTGAAATTCAAGCACAATTCATAGATATTGCACAGAAGTAACTTATAGCCACAATATAAAGTATTGTTATGCTCTTGCCTTTCATATACACCTTATTAGCAGTACCAAACACCTCTTTTTAGCTGATAAATGTTAGTTACCATTCTACAGTCAAGGACATGGATGGTTATAGTTTCATCTGGAGTTTGACTAACAATGTAGGATGCTTCTTTGAATAAAGCCAAATGATTTCCATCATAGGTTACAATGCTCAGATCAGAGAAAATGGTGCAACGACCTAAGGAAAAGAAAAGTAAATGTATTTTTTAACTTACTTTAGAATTCCGGTAAATCTTACAAAATATGAAGATAAACCAATAAATTTTATGAGATGAAGTAGCTTACTAACAGGTTCATAAATGCAGCACATATTTTCACATATTTGGTACTGGAGCATCTTTCTAAATGGACAGCAGAATCCAGTTCTGCATATTTTCAGAGGGACAACCTGCAGACTTCTGCAATCAGCTGTTTCCTTACAGTTCTTGCCAACAAAGATGTGCAATTTTTAGGAACCCCAAACTAAGGAAAATCCAGAGTGACAGAAGATCATACCAGATCCACAGTTCCCCTGTAGTCTTATTCCTAAGGTGAAAGATTTCATTTTTCCTCAGTCTCATTGTTAAAGCTTTTGTGTTTCAGTGGGCTCAGAGTTCTACTCCAAGTTATTTTGAACTCTAAAGCCTAAGCAGAAGTTCCAATTTCTTATCTCTGCATACTTTATTTGGTATGATGAAATTGAATTTTCTTTAAGGTCTGGGTTCTTTCTGCCCAATTCTGGGTAATTGATGGGAGTGACTACAGTACAGAGTCCCCAGACTGCTAACAGAAGGAGTTAACAGTGAAACTTTTCATCCTGAAGTAGTTAAAAAATTAACCAAAAAATATCTATTGATTAGGTGTCCCCTGATTAGAGAGCTAACAAGATGTGTCTAAGTCAGAGCTGAACATATCCACTGCAGATACCTAATGCTGAGTACGATAAAGGGTCATTTTTATTTTATTTCCCTGGAGGTAAAACTACAATTATAAATTTCCTTAGACAATAAATTTCCTTAGAGCCCAAAAATGTCCATCTTGTACTTCTATGCTATGGTATAGAAGTGTCAGTTCTTACCCTTCTTACACATACATTAAATTATTACCTTCAAAAGTACTGCAGAATTAAAACTTACATGCACATTCCCACTTTGGGCAGCATTTGTCACCATTTGTTTGGGTTGCAAATCCTAAAACTCCACAGCTGGGCTGAGTAGCATTGTATGGGCAGTTCTCTGACTTGTTAACCTGGATCAGTTGTCCATCCAAACAAATGTGTTTTATGCACTCACTCTCTGTGATTGGCTGAGGCAGATTCAATAAAAGAAAGAGGTTACCACTCATACCAAGTCGGTATCACAAAATTGTATGTTTTTTGTTGAAAAAGGGGTTCACATTCTTCAGGCACAGAATACTTATTGATCCCCATGATGCTGATGGAAGCTACAAGTGAAGAGCAGCTTTGAAAACCTGACCATTCTGAGGACAGATTAACACTGTTGTCCTATAGTAGAGATGAGAACTGCACTACTAAATTTTTAACTTCACAACAAAAAAAGTTGAGAAGGGAAAATATGGAAGGAAACAAGCAGGAATCATAACAGGGGTGTTTGAAAAGTTGTGCTTTAAGGAGAGCAATTCTGTCAGTGAGAAAACACTGACACTGGACAGTATGAAACACTGTATTTTGTCAAAACAACCATTCTTGTAACAGTCACATTCAGAAAACTGAGGCCTGAAACCCAGTATAGTATAACATTTAGAAAAAAATGTTATG
This sequence comes from Chamaea fasciata, assembly GCF_029207755.1. NCBI lineage: Eukaryota > Metazoa > Chordata > Aves > Passeriformes > Sylviidae > Chamaea > Chamaea fasciata. Next base: position 13,870,945 of record NW_027094092.1, on the reverse strand, counting down.
CATAATGAAGTTATCCAAGGTTTCAGATGCAATGGATAGCACAAACAGGCTCCCTTGTTTGATACAGATACTTTAAATCCTAAAGATCAAGGCATGACTCAGAATTTTATTTTTTAATCAGTGTGTAAAAGTAACTAAGGCATATTCCAAAGCAGGCACTTAATTATTTATATCTACTCACTGTACAGGTTTGAAGAGTTGCTGTTTCTTGAGGCAACATAAAAGGTGATGCTGCAGCTCCTGCCATGGCTTCAGTTACTGCCAGTCCATCAGAAAATGTAGTCAAGCCATGAAGTGGTTTGGTGGATAAAGAAGGAAATGAGGAAACTGATGGAGCTGCTGTGTCATTTGGATGATCAGATATCATCAGCAGTGAACTCACAGAAGGTGTTTGCATCTCAGATGTTATTTCAAATTCTGAAGTTTGCGCAGTACTGACTGATGATGGAGCCATAGAAGAAATCAGTTTTGATTCAGCAGGTGAATGCAAAGTGGACGGAACTGAAGCTGTGTTTGTGAAATAGGGAGGATAAAATGTCTGAGGTGTAACAGTAACACCGTGAGTAAGGACAGACGGGGATCCTGTTGTTAATTCTGACTCTTCAGACTTTGCTGTGTCCAGGGGCACAGCTCCTTCTGCTTCTGGAGTAACAGAAAGAGGGCTGGAGATGGGCTCTGTGGCTGCTGCTCCTTTGTCTGAAGCTGCTGATGCAGTACTGAGGTTTTGCCCAGCACTACTTATTGTTGGAGAGGCTGAAGCTGCAACTGATGAATGGGCCTCAGTCAACAGGGCTGTCCTTGGTGGGATCATGGAACTGTAGGGGGTGGCTGAAGGCGTGACCTGCTTAGGCAGCACCACAGTTTCCTCTGTACCACTTTTCCCGGATGTGGATCCCAGGGCAATAGCGATTTCTGTTGTTTCCGGTAATAAAACCATTGAAGAGGTTGACTCAGAATCTGGTGAAGGTGACGCTTCAAGTGTTTGTCTTGAATGAAGAGATTTAGTGAACGAGACCTGATGTGTGAATTTTAGATCTGTAGCTGCCTTTTGTGTGGAAAATGAAGGAAATGGTTCTTTTTTAATTGCTGTTAAAGAAGAGGAAGTGGCAAGTACTTCTGGTGAGAAAGGGGGAAGTTTGGTGCCAAAAATCAAGTCAGCTGCTGTTGTAGCTGGGACTGTAGGCTGCAAAACAGAAGTTCTTAATACAAGTGGATGTGTGACTGAATCAGTTAAATGCAAATATTTTTGAGTTGGTAAAATAACCTTTGTAGGACCTACTGAGGTAGGTAATGTACTTGAATGGGTACCTTCAGGTAGTGAGGTCTTTAAAGGGTATAGGGAAGTCAGTTCTACTGTAGCTTCAGTTGTGCTAAAGACAGGTTGTGGCTGACCAGGGGATTTTGTTAGAGATTCTGCAGGATACTGCTGAACTTGGCTTGTCAATGAAGGTTCAGAGGTCAGAAGACCAAGTTCTGTAGTCTTCTGAGTAGAAGGAGGCGGTATAATGGTGGTCCTGGTGGTCTGTACTGAAATTTTAGCTCCTGAAGATGTCTGCAAGGAGAAGGGTCCTGCTGAAGATGGAGGCAGGGATGGATGAGCTGCAGCTGCTGCTGGAAGTTTCACTGCTTCTGTTATATTTTGGACTGTAGGTTTTAATGCTCTAGAAACCATTTCAGTTTCTACCGAATATTTTGGTGCGGTTGTTACTTGTGGTTGCAGTTGTGTTAAAGAAGGTGAAGAAACTAATTTATCTCCTAGATACTGAGAGGTGGAGAAAGTGTAAGGAGATTTTGTTACTGGAAGTGCAACAGAAGACAGAGAGGATTTTTCTTTGCCTGTCATTATTTTTTCAGTTGCAATGATCTGACTGCTGAATTCAGAGGTTGGGGAGAAGGTGGCATCAGTGACATTCACTAGTGATTTTTCATCTGGTGCTGTTGTTATTTGACTTGATTGTTCTAATATAGAAGATAAAACAGAGAAAGTTGGGACTGGAGAGGTCTTTTCTGTTGCTAACATAGATTTTTGTATAGTTGTCCTAGGATATAAAGAGGTTATTTCATGGGATGTAGTCATGGGACTGAGAGTTGTCAGCAATGCTTCTTTTCCATCTGAGGGTAGTGAAGGAAGAGAAATGTTTAAAGAGATTAGAGAACCTGATGGTGAAAAGGACAAAGCAGACGACTTTCCAGTAGAGATGGTAGTAATGCTTTCTACTTGTGATTTCTCAGGCTGTGTTGTCAGCAGTGTGGTTTCAGTCCCACTCAGGAGAGCAAGTGGAGGTCCAGGGATGGATGTTCTTTGAGGTGATTCTCTTTCTGTAGCTACAAAAGGAGCTGTGGTGGTTTCTTTGGTTATCATTGTTGATGTCGTAACACTACCTGAATCTGCTGGAGTACTTGTCTTCACTGTACTTGAAACCAGAGCTGACTTGTATTCAGTAGTTATTTTCCCAGAAAACAAAGTTGACTTTGTTGCTAATTCAAGAGGGGATGTTATTCTGGATGTTACCTTAACAGACAAAGGTGTCACACTGATAGTCTCAGCCATAACAGGATATTTAGTGTATAATGTAGTCAGGAACTCAGTTGTGTTTAGAACCATGGGTAAGGGATATCCTGTAGTTGAAACAGTTTTAAATGTTTTTTTAAATTCACCTGAAGCTGGAGAAGCAGGAGTAGGAGAAGACACCGCAGGTCTCTCTGTAGAAAGAATGAAGGATTTTTCAGTACTAGAACCAGGATGTGGTGAGTAGGGAGGGAAATGGGAACTTGATGTATGCTCTACATGAGATGTTATCTTTGGGATTTCCTTTTTATGAGTTGTAAATGGTAACAAAGTTTTTTCTGATGATCTCTCTTGGGCTTGTAGAGTTGTCATCTTTGGACCTTGAGTTGTAGTGAAAAGAACCTCTGGAGTACCAGTTAGGTGTTGAACCATTCCAAGAGGAGGTTCTGTCGTTGTCCTTCCTAATGAAATAGGTGGCGTGGATGTTGCTGAAAATGTAGTCTTCACACTCTGTTTGGTTAAAACAGCTGCTGCTTCTGTTGTTGCTGAAGACATTGGCTTTAACAAAGATGAAGTAGTGAGTATAGGAGAAAATGATGTCCCTGTGACATTATCTACTGTGGTAAAAGACTGTTCTACACTTGTTTTTGTCCCTTCTGAAGTTCCTGTTAAGTTTACTGGTGGTGTATAGGAAGGCACATCCAGAGGTGAGATAGAAAACTGTGGCGCATATGCAGTAGTTTTTTCTGTTATTGATTCAAATGAACTGGGTGTAAATGTTGTAAGTCCTTCTGGTTTTACTTGTGCTTCTTTTGTGGGAAGCATTCTTGTGGCCATTTCTGATACTTCCATTATTTTAGTTTTGACTGGCATTTCTGTTGTTCTAAGTATAAGTGGTGTTCCAGTAAAAGCAGAAGTAGCAATCGGTTTGCTCTCTGGTTCTGTTCCTGTGGTCACTGCATATGTCGCAGTTGCTGTCTGAGGTTCTGTAGCCCTCAGCAGTTTAGTGGAGCTACTGCTGATCAGCTGTATCGTTGTGGAAGCTTCTGAACTGACAGTAGATGGAAACAAAGGAGAAATGTCAACAGAAGCAGACAAGCTTACATTAGATTTTGTTGTCCCAGTCATTGCTGTGGTGCTTCTCCCAGCTGTAATTTCTGTTGACTGTGAAGAAATATTTGGCGATAAAGTTACAGCTGGAAGTGTTTTATTAGATGTAATAGCTGAAAAATCTGTTTTCCCTGTCGTTGCAGTGAGTTGCAATTTTGTAGCAAGTGTTGTTTCCATGTCCTTTGCTTCAGGTACAGGAAATGAAATTACCTCTTCCCTGATCCCTGCCAAACTAATGCTTGCTGTTGAATGTGGAACTGTTGAGGTTTGAATGCTGGGAAGCAAAGGTGGGCTGTCATCTGCAGGTTCAATGCCTGAAATGAGACACAAGAAAACAGCCTGAAATCCAATTACAGTGATGGACCCAACAGAGTTCTAGGTTAACTCGTATAACTGATCTTTTCAATTGCCTTTAAACATCTAAAACTCATAGGCAAATTAAAAAATAAATTCATTAAATCATTTGCTTGACATCTAATGTTACTGAAATGTTTTATGAAGAAAGAGCAGCTTTCTTAGTTTAAAATTTGTCTCATTTTTGAGGAATTAAATTGTTTTAACTAGTATGTATGTTTAGTGAGCTCAAGGTTCACATAACTAAGGTCACAGTTACACAAATGTAGGCACTGATATTTGAAATCATGACCAGAGAACTAATTAATTATTAAGCTAAGTATAATATATGATATATATAAGTTTTCAGACATACAGTCTTCAAAATACACGCATCTTTGAGTGATTTCATCCAGCAACATGTTGAGAGGGCAGGCAGGGATGCATCCTTCCACTCTAAAAGAAAAACAATTAATATTAACTAGTTGAATAATGTCTTCTGGATCAAGCATTTAATTTCAGGAAAAGAATCTATAGATAAACTTTAAGCAGACAGTCTGGTTCACCTCAGTGTACTCCTTCAAAATGTCATTGCCATGGCTTCTATTCCCACTCAGATCTAAGGGAAAGCATGAACCCTGTGACATCAGCTTTTGAAAGGAACAGTCACAGGTTCAAGAGTGAATACTATTGCTATAAGAAATACCCAATTTTTTTACATGTCAAAATCCGGGCAGCAGTTTTACCAGATTTAGCACAAATTTCATTTGCAGGAAAAAGCAAGGCCAGATTTAGCTGTTGCAATGACATAATGGAAAAGCACGGGCACAACGGTTTGAAACAAAGTTGTGATAACCTCTCTTATTAATACTCTCGAAATGAAAGTTACAAATATAGCAGTCATTCCAGAACCTGACACTACACTAAAGGCTTAAATGTCAGGTTTCTGTGGCTGCAGCAGCAGGTTTTATTCCATTTCTTTTCTCTTTCACTTACCCCCTTACCCAAAACCACAATCCTGATATGTGCACATTTGGGCCCTCGTATTCCTATTCTCCTGCTTAAGTGTCTTGCCTAAGTTACACACTTCTCCATAAAAATACAGACACTTACTTTGGTACTGTCTGACAGTTTTTTCCCAAAGGATCCCTGCATGTCTTGAAACAAGGGCTTGTGCAGGCATCATAACGCCATTCACACGTAGAACGGGACAGAAGCTTAAATTTGACATCTGAAAAACAACAAAGATCTGTTATTCTTATATTTCTTGAAACACACACAGATAAATATCACTAACAGACATGCCTTACATTCACTGTAGTATCTACACACACACAGTGTTTATGGAAAGACTTTCAAGTCACCTAATAAAAACACAAATTCACATGCACTTCAGCCCTTCTCCATCTCCACGCAGAAGGGTTTCCTGCACAATATTGGATTAGCCCAGTGGCTCTTTCAACACCTACAAGATTTACATCATATATCTGGATTTCAGCAGCAGTCAGGGCAGGGCAGTGACATTTCCTGTACAATTATGCTGGCAGAACACAATCATTGTCATATATGAATTCCCTCTAAGCTGGTAAACCTCAGCTCAGAGCAATGTTGTTTAGAGCCTACAAAGAGTAACTGCTCCTAAATGTTCACATTAAACACCAGAAAGAAAATGCTTAGAAAGAATTTCCATTTTTGTTATTTTGAAGTCTTTTCTAAGTGTTCCTGTTCTTGGACTGAAGTCTTTTACATCTTCTTGAAGACAGTCAAATTTTCCATGAGGATACTGAGATATTTTTTTTTTCTGCAATTTAGGGAATCTGCACTTACAAGTAATTATCTCTCTGTCGTTATTAACCATTAATGTCTTCTCTTAAAATACAAATAATTCTCTTAAAAATAAAAATCAAACTTAGACAAAAGGGTGTGTATGTTGCCATCTAGTGTTACCCCTTTTACATCTCATTTTATCCAGGAATGTAATTTACCACTGCTTTTAAATACTCAGTTATTATGACAGTAAAATATGCATTTATTATGTTCTCATAAGAAGTACATGTGACTGAATTTTTCTGTGACCCCTTCTAGTGACACCAGTATAAGTTACATAAATGTAATGGAGGAAGGGAATTTTTTCCATACATTTTGGTGACTTACGTATGAGGTTTTGTATGCATGGATTGGTTGACTAGTAAAGTTTAAAGACAAACGAAAATACATAGCAGAAATACAAGGTTTCAGGAGAAAAAGAAGGTATATGGCAGAAAGACAAAACATATCAGGGACCAGTTGGTATGGGCAATCACCAAAAACAGAGATAACAGTAAATAAATTCAAGTCAAATCTAGGAAATCTCATTCATTAGTCTACCCTAGATTAAGTATGGAGACAAATCCATAACTTTAAACTCTGGCAATTAACCACATAGTAAGCTTCTAACACAATAAAAGTACAAGCTTGCAGAAGACAGACTGTAACCTGATGAAGAATGATAGTTTCTCAATTTAGCAGAATGGTGGCTGTGAATTAAGACTTCCAAGTGCTGGGATTAACATACCATCTCCCATTCCCCAAATGAACCTAGACTTTTATGAAATGATAGCCACATTTTCCCCAAGCTTTCCTACAGACTAAGCTCCCAGAGTTTGGTGCTGTTGCATGCCTTGGTAAGATTCAGGGTGAATCTCCACATAAATGTATAGCATTTGTTGAACGTTTCATAAATGCTCCTTTCAGTCAAGAATGAAGTCATGCTTGTTCGCAAATTTTGTCTCTACTTCTACAAAAAGAACTATGGACAACAGAAGAATTGGTGAACCTGATCATGAAAAATTGCTTTCAAAGAGCTGTAGGACCAATGGACATTAAATTTTCCAGTCAAGGGATTTTAGAGAATTGAGTATGCCAGACCAAGCTGTACCACTGTTTTTAGTGTGCAAACTACACTAGAGAACACACCAAATCACCACAGTAAGAGTTGAGTATTTGTATGACTTGATTTCCTTTTTCCAGAAAGTTTTCTGGATGTCTCTGTGAACTCATAAGGTTTGTTCTTGTTATGAATTGTGGGAATACTCTTTAGAGGATTATGAAAACATCAGTTCAGTAATTCATCACAGTTAAAGTTTTCACTACTGTCAACCTGACTTCTGGAATCCCTGAGCATCTCAAGGATCAAGCCACTGTAAAACAAAGCAAAACAAAAAACATCACGAAAACACCTGCTCTGCACTGCAGCCTCACCTCAAGACCTGTGCGCAGTCTTGGTCACCAGAATACAAAAAAGGACATTCAGCTGTTAGAGTGTGCCCAAAGGAGCAATGAAGATGGTGAAGGGCCTTGTGGGGAAGCCACATGAGGAGTGACTGAGGTCACTTAGTGTGTTCAGCCACCTCCACCACATGCTTCCCATTTTTTTAATACTTGAATTCCCCCTCCAGCAACCAGTAACATGAGCTTGCTGTAGCCTGTGCAACAGCAGAGTTCCCTCACCACAAAACAATGATACACAGTTTACAGACAATGAATCAAGCTTCTCGTACCAGGCACGTGTTCCTCAAAAGGATTCGTCATGGCATCTGGAGATAACCATGTGTCTCCTTGTCAAGTCTACCAGCATTTGTCTCCTGTTCGGTGACACAGCAAATCCTTTCCAAAATGGTGACTTGTGTCCTGGGTGACAGTGGCTCCAGCTGACGTGCCAGCTGAGCCCACAGCTCTCTCACCCAACAGGGTCTGAGCACACCAACCTGCTACAGCACAGCAGAAACCCCCTGCAGGAGTACAGGCATGAACACTGCCAAAGACAATATATTAAAAGATATTTCCCAACTCCATTGCTTTCACACTTTCTTGAACATCAGAGAAGCATTTTCTTCCCTGTAATTCCTGATTTTATTCTTCATGGCTTTCAAAAATAAATCTGGGATAATAACAGTAGTTGCTACTATTTAATGAAGATTTTTACTATTTTATCACTGACAGACCATGAGGCTCTGCTGAGCCACAACCACCATTCTTAGTAACTAGGCCACTTCTTTTTGTGAGTTGACAATTCCTACTGTTCACAAGTCCACCTGACCTTAATTTTCTATGCTGACTTCTACATCACAGGGACAATATTTGCCATTATCAGAATCTCTGTAATACTAATAATTTCAAGTTATGCTTAAAAAATGGCTATTTACTTAAAAAGAAACCCTAAAATTTGAAATGTTCCTGTGTTAATAAAAGGTTGTATTTAAAATAAAGGTCTAAAAAATAATTTAAAGAATCAAGTACTTGGATTTTCATTCTTACCTGATGCTTTTTTTTTCTTTTTTGCTACTTCAACGCAAAATGTAAAAAAAAAAAAAAATCTAGTAGATACAAAATGCTTTAGAATTAGTTCTATTTATAATGGAGGCAAAACTCTGCTTGGTAACTTAGCTTGCCTGTCTCCTCAGTTACAAGTTTAGAAACATGAAATCCTATCTACCCACTTAACACACACAAACTAGTAACAAACCCTGCTCATGACTTCTAAGTTCCTGCAATGAGAAATGTAAGCAAATATCACTGGAAAAATTAAACTTTGTGCCCAGCCAAAACATCACTGGAAGCAAAGTGTAATTACCCACCTCTCATCTACTTATGGGTTCAGTTTACTATTTCAATGTTAACGCAACTCTTTAATCCCCTCCTATTTATTCAGCCAAAAATGGTAGGTCAAATGTTTGTGCTTGTGGTATAAAAAAGCAAAGATGTTATTGTACAGTAACCTCAGTCTGACTGCAGGAGCTACCAAGCAGATGTATTCAGTGGCACACGTGGGATTTGCAGGTACAACAGCAGTTGCTCAGCATTTTCCAACCCCAGGGCCCACATCATGATCTTTTGGGCCAACAAAGCACATGAGCTCAAATTAAACTCAACAGCAACTCATAATGAGTGAATCAGGACACTCCAGAAAGTTAATTCTACTGATGGAAATGGATAAGAGTAAATCGATGTTAAAATAGTCATTAGTATTTTGTAAAATTTTTGTAAAAACCTTTTCATTAAAATGAATTCAGTTTTCAGTTTTGCACCATGTTTCTGAATGTGATTCAGTTAATTAAAATACCGAGATTAAAAGGAACTGAAAGTGCTCTGTATCAAACTTAAACATTGAAAAACGCCTCTGTGCAGTGTGCCCATACTTAGTGCATCTTGATATTTTAATTTTAGCTGAAAATTCTCTCTAAAACAGGCCTTATATTTACAGCAAGTTAGCAATAACAGCACATAACTAGCATTATTAAATACTTTGTTGCAGAATTTATATGGGGCAAGTCACATTTTCATAACATACATAAAAAATAGCTCATACTGATCCTAAATGGGTGACAATTATATGAATGATAAAAAGTAACTAGTTTGAGCATATTATTTTTACAAAGGGTAAGAAAACAGCAACTATAGCCATAAAAAGGCCATCATTTTCCTACATACTCTGATTTTCCCGCAATCTTAAATGGGAATTGATCACTCTTACATGACACCTTTGGGCTTGTCCATCTGGTAAGAGCAAGAGTATTCTTTCTTTTGACTGAGTGCATACCAGTCCACTTGCCAGTAAAAAAAAAATCCTGGATAGAATGCAAAAAACGTATTTTCTTGCAAATGAGTACACACTACATATCAGAATTCAGTTTTCTACTCAATTTTCTCAAATGGGAACAGGACAGCAGAAAAAGCAAAGTATAATAAAAATAACCCAATTTTAAAGCTGAAGTGACTTCTCATGGCAAATACTTCACAACCATGGTGTATCCCAATGTGACAATATTTTTTTGTGATGAAACTGGAAAAAGTGACTCGTCAGCTGACTTTAAACAGATATGTGTCCACTGCTGTGGTGATCAGGTCACTTAAAATTTTTCCTTTTGAATGTGCGTCACAAGGCATGAAGAAGTCTCATGAGGAACTTTCTGGCCAAGGGGATTTACTGGGCCTATTATTCTGCTCCTGATATTTATCCTCTGATTCCGCAGGAATAGCTGTTCCCGGTTCAAGGGTTTCTGATCTAATATGCAAAGCATTTACAATAGTCAGCAGGAAACCCAATACGCTTTTGCCTGCGCACTCTGGAGCTGGTGTAACTTTTCCATTAACTTAAACAAATGCTGCTGTATTTTTAGACCATGTAATTACCCTACATCAGCAGGCCGGCCCTTGTGAAAGTACACTGGAGAAAGATTGGAGCCCTATGCTCCTCTGCTTATAAAAAACTCTGAAACCCAAGCCCTCGGATGTGGTGATTAATGAAATACCTCTTGATCATTTGATCTTATCCCACTTGCTGAGGTATATTGTTTTAGTTTTCCATTGGCATAAATAGGATTTTTTGGTATAATGACTGGAGGGTAAAGACTTCACACTTGAAAAGACATACCATTCAGTGTTAATGGACGACCACTGAGAATTGGAACATGCTTTAACCTTCTTCATTCCTCCCTCAAAGATAAAAGACTAAAGAGATATTTTTGTTACATCCCAAAAAAGTTCCTTACTTGAAATGCTGCACGAACATCCTGGTAATAGCATTAGCCCTCTGATTCTGCCATTCAGAAACCTCAACAGCTCTGTGATTACAAGCATTTGTCAAGAGGCAACAGGCATTTGGCAATGACAAAATCTGTCATTTTTCTGAAGTTGGAGTGTGCCAGTCAACAGCTGCATTGGGCTGTCAGTGTAATGTACTGCAAAACATCGGCAGATTCACAATGACACCATTAACACTTTAATTCAGTGTTTTGATAACAAGAAGCTCCACGAGGCATACAGTTGGCCTCTTCTGTCACAGAAATCAGAGGTTGCTTCAGTGCCGCAATTCAGCATGGTCACTGTAAAGCATGGGTAGGCCATGCTTTATTTGATACAATATTTTCTTTTCTTTCTTTGCTTGTAAAACACATTTCAGTTTCAGAGAATGAACAACTGGTTTTAAACCATGATATTGCCAGGAACACTTATTAAAATACTTCTGCTGAATAAATATATAAATAATGAATGCATTTAAAACTACAGTACAATAAAAAAGTTTTAGACCATAATCACTTGGAGTGATTTTTGAATTATATATACTATACTTGGTTTCAGCAAGTAATTGTTGTCACTGAATTTAATAAATGAATATGTTTGATGTATCTAATGTGTTAAGGCAAGTAAAAGCTAAAGTAAAGAGTAGTTACACAAATAATCCGCTTTGCTTTATTTTATATGCCAATATAACTCCTTGTATCTTTATCCTGACCTCCAAGGCCATCTTCAATTCAGTGCATGGCTCCACCTGTTTAGGAATATGTAAAACCTGTAATTCTAATTTTTTTTTTTGTTACTAATCTAAAAAAAAAAAACAAAACCAAAAAAACCCACATAAAAAAACACAACAAAAAACCCCAAACAAACCAAAACCAGAAATAGCTTGACTGACATGATTTTTTGGTGTGTTTTTGTCATCAGCTCTTGTAGGAGAGAACATCTGCAACCAGCTCCTACGAAGGGATCCTCAGAGTGAACATCTTCTCCATTTCTGATCCTGATGTCTCAGTGGAATTGGACTATTATGGGAATGGGAATCTCACAGGTAGGTAGAAACACCCTCACAGCAGTCTGTTTTGTACTCAAAAGCTGTATCTGTTCAAGAAATGTTAGCAAACTGAACATCTGGCTCTCCAGGAAGGGGTGAATACTTACAACTAGTTGATGAGTGAAACACTAGTGATTAACATCCCAACAGACAAAGCATCTCTGAATGGGCAGTGGATAAAAGTCAAGGTGTTTTTCAGGTGAAAATGAAGTTTGAAAGGTGTAACCTACAGGCTATGTCCTTAGCACTGGATGGCATTATTCCTGAGGAGGCCAGAAGGTTACCAATGAGAATTCACTGTACAGAAATCTCTTTCTTGGCAGCAGGCAAAGGAGAGAAAATGTTGTCCACACAGAGATCTGTTCTTTTCTATTCCATTTGTGAATCCATTATTTATGAGTACGAACGTTCTGCTCCTAAAGAACTTTCTTACCACTTCCACAGCAAGTATTGCCCAGAAACTATACATCAGGATATGTATTTCCAAACCCATTCGGCAAATAAAACAAAATTGTGTGTTAAGCTATTTAATGGCTTTGCACAAGAAAACAGAATCTCATCTTTGCTACAATGCTCAGGGAAAAGTATTTTGAGCCCAGATGTCCCGGAGTCCCCACACCTCCCAGTAATGTAGGGGAGATGTAAGCAATCTCATCACCTCTGAAAATAACACCATTTAGCCTGGATTTGTGCAGGGAGAAAACTGCTGCTCATAACATTCAAGTACAATTACCTACCTACAAGTTTAAAAAGGGTTGACAGTCTGAACTCCTCTGAATGATGGTACTTCAAAAGTTCAACTGAAGAGGCTGAAATGTGGATGAAGTGCCCTGGTTTTGCAAATGACTCAAAGGAACTGTATCCCGAAAGCCACGTATTCTTGTGAATGACAAATGTAGATCTGTTGTGAAAATCTTCCAATTTTTGATATTTAGAAACAGCAAGAGTATTATTGGAGGCCAGCTGAAGAAAATAATTTGGTCTCTCAGCTGTTTCAAATGAAATCAAGCTGGAATCTGAAAAAACAAAACAGAAAAGAGCACACTGAACTTATTTATTTGCTGATATGGGCATAATAAACCAAGTTCATTCTGATGTACCACTACTAGTACTAGTAGCATGAGGAATGAAAATTGACTTTGGCCTTACCAGTGAAAACAGACAATCTTGTAAGAATATACACTATGTATGGATTGCAGAGTGCTAGATTGTGATGCTTATTTAGTTTTCTAAATACTCTACAGATTCCAACAGAAATACAAAGAGATTGAGATATTTGCCCGCACCAGGATAAAGGAATATAGCCCTGCAGTCAAGCAGAACTTAATTAACAGTCTTTGCTAAGCTATTTATTTAATAAAAACTTTAACTCCATTAAACTAGCTTTAAAAGTAACATTTGCCATCAGGAATTGATAGCTTAAAAGCTCAGCCTTTCATTAAAAATAAATTAAAAAACTGTATTTTTCATTCAGCTCTCTAGCTCTCCCTCTAAGAACGTTACAGCAAAGTCTTTTTTCTGGCAAATGTTCCCTCATGATACCTTACCCTGCAGTACTTCTGATTTCAAGCAGCCTCTGTACAGTCAATTGCAGGGCATCAGATCTTGAGCCTGTTACAGGCATCTGTTGCTCACAGAATTACTTCATTCTATTTTGCTGTAAACTCTGCTAGTCTCTTGAAAACAGCCATTAATCTACTGTAAAATCAACTAACCCTCCAGGACCGGGTAGCATTTCTTAAAAAAAAAAAAAATAAAGCTCAGAAAACAAATGATCTCTATTAAAAGGATATATTATCACATTCTGGTATAACACTTCTGGAAGACCACCTTGTTTTCTGAGCATAAAAGCTTCAGATATTCTGAAAAACCTACCAGTACTCATGAATGCCTTTTTATGAATTGTAGCAAGTAGCTCTTTGATAAGTAACAAAGCACAGTTAGTATGATTTTTAACACCTGCTGTATAGCCAATCAGTGCATTAATGCCCCAAACTCTCCATTATCCAGGAATTGCCTGAAACTGGTAAGACATGGATTTGGCTGAGGTACCAAAGAGTCAAGAATGTCCTATAATGATACATCATACTGATTGTACATATTCCTCATGACCAAATGATGAAATGCCATTTGCTCAAACTGGACCATAAGGCACAAAATCTGTTTGCCAGGTTAAATTCTGAGTGAGAGTTTTTTATAGGGGAATAGAACAGTAGGACTGACCTTTCCTTTCCAAACATAAATTGAACGCAATGTACAAGTGCCTCAAAACTATTACTAATAAAAGATATCTGTCCCCAGCTATTCTGTTACTTGAGCTCTTGTGTCAGTTCTACAGACAGCAGTATTAGTAATAAAGTGCTTCTCATTCTTTTAAGTGACACACATCCCTCCTTTGATTTCACAAAACAGCCACCCTCAGGCTGTCCAAAGAGCTCATCAGGGAACTCTGGTCAGTAAAACCATTGCTACCCAAGTGCTCTGTGGACATTGAAGTTGTGTATGCAGACAACTTCAGCATTTAATTAATGCCACAAATGCTGGATATACTCTTGTAGGCTTTCTGCACTTGTCTGAAGGTGTGCAACACATCTTGCATCTGATGAAGAAGTTTTCTTCAGGGGAAACTTACATTGGGACCTAAAGGAGACAGATTTGCAGCACTGACCCTTACAGAGCCCAGTTAGTGCCAAAAGGCATCTCTGTGTGTGGGCAGACAACGAGTGACAGTGGCACAGCAAGGAAAGTGGGGAGGACTTTTCTTGCAGCATTTCTCTTCCATTCTTTCCCACTTCCACCAGAAGAGAGGTAAAGGGAGCAACCTACATGGAGTACAGGGCTGCAATACTAGTTTGGTGCTTCTGAAGGCTGGGGTGTGGGGAGGCAGTTGCTTTTCAACTGTTTACAAAGCTACAAGCCAAAACCCACTAAAGAAAATTTTGGCAGACATTAAAGTGCATGTTCAACTGACAGATAAACCAAAGCAGGTTTTTTGTTTGGTTGGTTTGGTTTTTTTGGGTTGTGGGTTTTTTGGGTTGTTTTTTGTTGTTGTTGTTTGTTTGTTTTTTTGTTGTTTGTTTGGGTTTTTGTTTTGTTTTGGATTTTTTTCTTGACCCAGATCTGTTCTTAAAGACAAGGGCAGAATTTGTTCTATCTCGTGTAAGATGCTAGGTTACTATGATTTTACCATGTGCTCTGGGTTTATAAAGTCCTGAAGTCAGCATAAAGCTCACTACATGCCCAGGAACAATATCATCTTCTTTCACAGGGAAAACAACACCGTCCACCAATTTTGCTGCTATCACAGTTTTTCCATCCAAATAGCTGACCAGTTTGTATGGGCCTTTTCCCAGAGCTGTGGAGAAAAAAACAATTTTTTTTTTCATGTCAAGTGTCACAAATGCTTGAGCCCTAAACATTAGGGCATGTGAAGAAAACCACATCTCACCACTCTGAAAATAGATCTAGGTGCCATGCACTAAACTTGAATGAAAACAAAAACAAACCTTTTTTACAAAATAGATGTTCCGAAAATGATCAAGAATACCTACTCTCAATTTTCAAGATTCATTCTCATTTCTGTCCCTTTCATGTGCTTTGGTTTCATAATCAGTTTATTGAAATCAGCTGACCCCTTGGTTATTTGATTTAGGACCCTTCTAAACTATTTATTTGGATGGTCAGACTGATTATACACTTCTTAGTACTCTTTAAAACCTATTTTATTAATGTCCAAAGCATGAGGCATATTGCAGAGAATAAAAGTTCGTTGTCAACAAGCATCAAAAAGCTCCTTGAACAGTGAAGATACAAACATAACCACTGTGAAGTAAGACAGGAAGAAATCAGCATCATAAGCAAAGAATGGTCATATTTTTGTCTATAAGCAAAAAAACCCAAAACCATGCAAAGTTATTTTACAAACCTTAAAATGCCACACCTTCTTATTTAGATCAAACTTTACTGCAGAAAAATAGTTTAGAATTTATTTTTAGATGTTTGAAAGTATTTTTGTTAAGTTCTCTGTTAAAATAAAGCATTTCACGCCTCACCTGAGCTGTTCACCTCATTACCAGACATGGCAAGCATACATCCGAGATAACTGCAGCTATCAGCTGGGAAGTCAATAAAATGGACTCCTAAAATCTGTTTCAACAGGTTAAAAGTTTGGACTGCAATTTTCAGCCTGTCTTCATACTCTGGTTCTCCAAAACCTTAAAATTTATTAAGAGTTTTGAAATCCTAAGGATGCTGCATTACAAGTAGAGCTTTAGATTCTAATGGAATGAAAAGGTAGCCAGTTAGGACACAAGTCCATGCCCACCTAAACATGTACAAAGATACCTCTTAATCTTCAGGGCAGGGGTTGGAAAAACATGTTTTAAATTAATACTTAAAACATCCAGTACTCTGCAAATATCCTTATATGTTTAAGTATCCCATCTCAGGCCCATCCAAAAGTTGAGACACCACAGCCACCAGCTGAGGATTTCCCTTGAACAAAGGGCTTCTGCTTCTAGTAGGACTGGAACTATTTCACTCTGGATTCATCACAAAGTTACACAGAGAAAACTTCTGTCTGGTATAAGACAATTTCTTAACCTTCCTATCTCCAAAACGAAGTAATTCTGGGTCATCTTACTATAAGTTATGTAGGCAAGAAATTACTCAGCATAATTAATTTTGCCCACTGACAGCTCTGAAACATCCTGTGTTGAATACTGATGAGCTGAATTAGCAAAGAGTATAAAAATGCAAAGTAAGAAGTATACAATAACCATGCTTATTGCAAGGCTAGTCACATGCACAAATCCCCAATATTTCCACTAATTTCTGCCAGTGAGAATTCAGCAACAAATAAAGGTAATAACGCCCCTTAAAAGTTTGTGTTACACCATCCAGCTTCACTACCACCACAGATGTTAGAGGCACTGCACTTTCAGTCTACCTGCACTGACTGTCTATTATCAGGCTGTGTCTCTTTTATGAAACAAACAAACAAACCATAAAGAAAACTTAAAACCTTCAATCACCTCCTATATTCAACTATCCTTTATTTGAATTCATTTAAAATCTTAAATGGTGATTTAGATAAAATTCCCCGGCCCCACTCAAAATCTTCTCAGGAGTCAGTGTGTGAGAAAAGACAAATTTCCTGCCTATATTTTTTGGGCCTGGCACAGTGCATGAGCCTGTCCTAATTTAAACTTAGTCCCTTTCTGAGACCTTTCCAGGAGTGAGTTTTTGCAATATTGATCAGACGACCAAAATACTTCATGTCATGTGGATAGACATGAGCTTGATAAAAAGTTATAGCATTAATAGCAGGAGCCCTGACCCTTCCTCACTCTAGGCTGGTCTGTGTGCCACATTTGACTGTGCAGACACAGGCAGGATAATTTGGAAATAGTCAGGATATAGATTCCAGGGCTAACACAGCACTACAGCACCCAGTGCAGGTTCAAGGTATGGTCTAGCACCTTCTCCAAGGTTTGTATGCCTCACTGGCAGCCACTGTTGGCTGCTCAGGAGTGTGAAGCTAGGTCAGACAGACCTAAAAGGAGTGTTATTCCTCATCTGGGGACAAGAAGTTGTCATAGGTTAACATCTACCTCCCTCTGAAGGCTGCACAGGAGCCTGTGAGTGATTTAACCACCCACTGGGGTCTGTTCAGCTTTGAACTGGACTGTGCCTCAAGCAAGTAGTGCTACTAGCACTTTTCAGTTGATATGCTGTTAATGATTTAATTGTTTAACCATCATCCATCTCTGCAAAGAAAATTAGTTAGACACATGTTCTTGGGAGAGGTCCAAGGATAAAAAGTATCATGAAATTAAAAGCCTTTGAAAAAGCAAAATAAAGCAGCAAAACAGAATCTTGGCTAGTTAAACAACTTAACATTCACAGATGTTTTCATTAACACAATTGTTTTTATACAAAGAGTCTAAGACTTAAATATAAAAAACCCCAGATTCTATTGATATTGTCACTTCCTTTAGAACTTACCTTTGTTGAAATATTCACAATCATAAGCTAGAAAAAGAAAAAAAAAAGTTAGTCACTCTATAGACAAACAGGTTTTCTACTCCCCTTTACAATTAAGATAAATTGGCCCAATTAGATAATACACAAACATTTATTCAAAAGATATTGCAAAATATTTGCTGTACTTCAGATAAAATACTAATTTAAACTACACAGATGTAAAGAAAGCATGGCCTCCCAGCAGGAAATACTAACCTTACATACCTACAGCTGTCTTTTTCTGACCTCTAGTGGCTGTGATTGAGCTTCACATTAAAACTCATCTTTTCCATCAAAAGTTGAGTAACCCCCTCACTCTGTGGCCAGTTTACTGTGTCACCCTGAGCAAGATGCATACTCTCTCTGAACAACTTTAAAGTTAGAAAAATGCTTGTTTCCTTCCGTTCTTTGCATCCCCCCTTCATTTATCACATCTTTGGGGAAATGACAGCCTCCTGTTAGGCATTTCCACCAGGTGTTAGAGAAAAAAGGCCGCAGATATTTTTTGTAAGTTCTAAGAATTGTTGGAGAGGAATACTAAGGTAATGACTATTCCCTGCTTAAAAACGTACTTGTATTTCTTCAGAAGGCAAGAAATACATTTCACACTTGCTCAGGGGGTTCTAATAAGGCATGTATGTTTACTAGACCTTATTAAGAAGTAAAGTTCTGCTGAAGATGGAAATCACTTTCGCTGTTAACTTTGCATCTTTGGTTTGAGAGATGCACTTTGTACCCTAATACAGACTTCCCAGGACTTCTCCTTTCACATCATAGGACAAGGGATTAAAAGTAGAAAAATATCAATCACAAACACAGAAAAAGCACATAACCCAGCTAGACCAGAAAGAAATTGGAGTGAGAACCAGCAACTCATCTTCCTACCAGTGGATTAGGTTCAATTCCTGGCCCCAGGTAACCTGGTGTGACTGATTTTTCAGGTCTTGCTCCCATGAATACAGGGCAGTGGCAGCCCTTGGCAAAAGTGGTGGAACAAACTTACGGCACACTCTGGGAGACCTCCAGTCTACAGCAACTCCGTGCTGGCAGCACTGGTGGGCATATGCTGAGACACTGGTGCAGAAACACTCACAGTCACCTCCTTGGTTACAACCACAAGTGTCTGTCAAGCAGTTGGAGTAAAACCAGGTGACGTCAATCTGGAAATGAAAATTACCGCTTATCAAAATACACTCCTGTAGAAACTGCCAACCAACACCTCGACACAAAACTATGGCTCTTTCAAAAGGCAACACATCAAACTTGGAAGTATTGGAGATTTCATTCTCAATGCTTCCTGAAACATGAGAAAAAAAATGTTCATTGGAATGAACCATAAAATCCTGTCCAGCACTTAGCAACACAATTAAACCCATGACCCATTAGGAACTGGCACGTTAAGATATTGATGTGGGCTTGTGTTTTTATGGTTCTGGAATATTTAAGCCCTAATAAACTGTGAGAAACCTTATGAAATAAAAGGCTAAACTGACCACAAATCAGTACAACTCAGAAATTTTAAAGAAGTCAGATACACATAAAATGTAAGAAATCAAAGTAGATGGAAAGTTCTTTACATGTGAGTAGTTCATTTTCTCTTCATATTATCAGGCAATCTCACATAAGAATTTGTCATTTTTCCTTACAGTATCTTCAAGTCTTAAGTGACAAAATTTCAAAGAAAACCATCAATGCTAATTTGCTTATGGAAATGTTACATATTTACGTAATTTACTCAAATTGATTTACATTTGAATAAGTTTTCTAGGAATGAGTTCTTCCCACCTGACATTGCCTATTTAATAAATTTCTTTATATATGTGTGAAGAATGTGCGTGCCATGTAACACATTTCATGAAAAGCAAGCAAGTGGTTATGCTTACACAAATAATGCTTGTGATTAAAAAGCAAATATCCAAAATTGGGTGTATTTTTGTCTTCGTTAATTACAAAGTGCTTCATGTTGAAGAGTAACATTTCCCTCTGGTGCTATGTTCACTTTCCCTTGATTATATACAGGACTACAACTCACCACTGGGTGGCAAGCTTCAAATGCTTCACTTAGCAGTATCCCACATTCCTTCTTGGCAAATGGCTCTCTAAGGGGGTTCAAACTGCATGGATTTCGAATGTCGGAGCTGTCAACACACTAAACCGGGAAGCAAAATGAAGGTGAGAAATCTTTTTCGTAACTACTTCGTGTTTTGAAATTGCAAAGCATATTTTTGCGCTTTTAATTTTTTTAGGGAGTTGCTAAAGTGAAGCGAATGCATCATTTATGAAACTAAATCAGGACTACGATATAGGATTAAAAGCTAAAGGTATTGAAAAAGAAACACAATTTGAAGAAACGTTTCACTGGTCTGAAAGCAGCAGAAAAACACACACATACGTCTAAGCAGAGGTGCCAGAGAGGCCCAACCTGCAGTACTTACACCTGAACAATCTCCCTTGCATAAATAACAAAAATCACTCAATGTGCATTAGGAGCATCAGAAATCAGATCTTTTTACCCTAACTACTAGGAAGGTACATTTCTATAAACACCACTAGAAACATTACCTTAGAAAAAGTTACATTTCTAACTTTACAGCACGTGGAATTTTTTCTTTCCATTGCTATGGTTGCTCAGTTAAATGTTATAGCTATGAAAAAATCAGTTAAACTATCAACACACTCTAAAATGAACTCAAAATTCTTCCATTAAAAAAAAAAAGCACTACTTTACTGCTCAAATGTCATCAAAAACATTCAAGATATGGTTACAGCATTTTTCTTTACTCTATAACACTCCAGCAAAAAAAGGTGATTATTTTCTTTTCTTTAACAGATTATGACATCTTTAAGAACTGCTGATACTGTCATTAGTATTGCTACCTGTCTGGTTCTTCCAGGAATGAACTTCTGATCTCATTTGAGATTAATTTTATGGTATAACAGGAAAAAATCTATTAGCAAAATACACTAGCAGGCACATTCTCTTTTTGCCATGTACCTCCACAGCTGTCCAACTGTTTCCAAACTCTTGTGAGTTTGTTAATTCAAAATTATCTGGAGTCCTCAGTTCATTTACTGTCTTCAAATCAAAATTTCCGCATAATCCAGTCAATTCTCCCTGAGAAAAAAATTATATACACACACATATATAAAATTGTATTTTCACAAGATGAAGCACTATCAGTCATAACCATTCTCAAAATTTGCATCTTCAGCTGTTTAATTATATATTTGTCACATTTTGATCCTTTTTCAGCTACATTTCAGTCAAAAGAATTCAGCTTTTCAGTCAAAAGAATTCAGTAACAAAGCTATGGAGGATTTTTATTTTGGCAATGTCACTATTACGCCCTTTCAGTTATGTATCCCCAAGCCTTTAAAAATGGAGATGATCTTTTTCTTCAGAGAAGGGAGCTGTTAGCCACTTATGTGTTTTTTAAGCCTCAGCAAAATAACATCTGCTTCAGTCATGTAAGGAATGAGGACTGAGGGAGAACTTTGCCCCAAAGATATTTGTTTCTGTTGTTACGGAAGTTATACAGAAAAGAGTAACTAAAAAAAAAAAAGATAAAATGAGAATGAATATTTTCATTGACAAGGTAGCTGAATGCTGCTTTAATTTATTTCTGACAGTCTGGTCTCTGAATAATTATTCTTTATTTAGCAAGATTTTCATAAATACCTCAAAGAAATGGCAATAAGAGTGTTGACTTCCACCTACCTGCCACTGATGACCCATCTGCACATGAACTGTTGTTCTCTGATCCCAAAGAATGGTGATATGTTCATCAGGAAAATGAACAACAGTGAAGAATCCAGCTTTCCATAACTGCATTTTTTGTAGGCCATCTATGTGACTAGATAAGCTCTGTTCAGAATAAAACAAGGGAGCTTATAATGGAAACAATATCTTCATAAAATGTTCATTTGACAGGAAATGAAACACCTAAATAAAATTAACAACATGACTTCCAGACGTATCCAAAAACAGACAGAAGGCCTCAGAGGGAGAAATGCTTAAGCAAAAGGGGCCTGGATTTTGAACATGAAGTGTATTATATTTTTCTGATTTTCCAATGCTAAAAGTTAATTTTTATATCAGATTTACAGGACGGGTAATGGACTGAAGGTCAGAATGTGAATGATTCATCTGGGAGGTAAATGAATAGTCTTAAGGCTCCTGATTATGATTTTCACTTAGTTATAAATAATTCTGTCTCAGTCACATTTTTTTTTTTTAATATGGATAGGTAAAAAAGATTAATGAATCAGCCTCTGGAAATAAGGAATTATCCAAATATGTCCCTAGATTATAATCTTATTTACATGAAGCATTTGTCTCTCGATCCACAAACAGTCAGACTGCAACTTATTTGTAGCAGGGACTAAGATGGACTACTCAATATCAAACTTCCTTTCTACAGTCAGTCTATAACCTGTAAATAGTACTATTTATACTATAGTTACTAATATACTAAACATTTACAGAATAGAGTTTGCAGTTTGGCCAAAACAAAAATGAAATTCAGGCTGTGGAGGATATACCAGGGGCTTTAATTTGTCGGGATTTTTTTAACTGTATAGAAATATTCCTCCTATACATTCCAGACCTGACTAAGTTCTTAATTCCTGTTTAATAGCTTAGGAGAAATACAGGTGTTTTGAAGCACTGGGAGTTTTGCTATTAATTCCACTAGAACTAAGTCTAAACAAAAGAGCTACAATTATATCCTCTAACATTTTTGTCAAATATAGGCAAGATTTTGTTTAAGGTTTCCATTGAACAATCCAGATGTGATCAGCATCCACTGTAAAGATATTTACACGTCTGCTACTGAGGTGTAAACACAATAACTTTTTGGTTATAAAAGGAAGAAACACCCAGAGAAGTACACATGCTGCTTTTTAATCAGCAGCAAGAACTGAAACTTACTGGATTCCCAGTTTCATCATCAAATACTAAAAAAGATTTTCCAACATTAATGAACACGTTTTTTCTGCAAATGATTCCAGTACTAAAGCAGTCAATA
This sequence comes from Chamaea fasciata, assembly GCF_029207755.1. Lineage (NCBI taxonomy): Eukaryota > Metazoa > Chordata > Aves > Passeriformes > Sylviidae > Chamaea > Chamaea fasciata. The sequence goes on along the minus strand of NW_027094092.1, from coordinate 13,848,333 downwards.
TTCTCAATAATGACAGAAAGAGTGGTTGAAGAAGTACCCTGAAGGAAAACAAACAAACAAACAAACGTCCATTTTTAAATATACTAATATAAATATGCATATTGTTACACAGTTCAATTAGATGAAACCTCAGTGTATGTTTATGTTATGTATGATTCAAAGCCTAAACAATATCAAAAACCAACGATGAAAAAACAGGATGTAGGACTCAATAAAACACACAGACAGAAAGTAAGTACAACAGTAGATTTTAACAGGTTTAAATCCAGTTTTAAAGTTTTAAATCCACTTTTAGAGAGGTTTTACAAAACAAAAACCTCACCTTAACCAGGTAAACCTTGCAAGTTCCAACAAAGTCAAAGGTGAGTCCATCAAAGGTCCTGTAGTGCCGATCCCCATACGCCGTGCACATCGATGGACAAGGCTGGAAGGTGCACTGGAATGATCCATGCTGGCAAATGCTGAAAAATGCACCACCAATAATAGGAATATCAGCTGCAAGCCCAGGAAAATGATCACAGCTATTGCACTGAGAAGCAAAGAAACAGAAGCTGTGCAAGTGTGAGAAGTGGGAACAGAAGCATTCTGAAATGTTGGCTAGAAGCAGGACACATCAATTAATTCTCTGGGGGAAAAAAAATGTACATATTGAACTCAAACCATCTAAGTTTCTTCTTGTAGGAGAATTTAGAGGGTCCAGAATATACAGACAGCACAAAAAGTCCCAAAAACCCCAAAAATATAACCAAGAAAACCAACAATACAAAACATCCAGTGCAACGTAATGCAATTTATTCTCTAGTGCACACCAATAACATGCCACAAGGTGAAAGCCTTCTTTTTCAGCTTTTCACCAAACATTGTTTTCTGTACAAGCTGAGTCTTAAGAGTCAAAAAGTAGTATGTCCTGTTACTAGTCCTCATGAATTCACTGCTTGAATGAGAATTTCACAGAATTAGCAAGGAAACATTTCAGTAGCTTTATTCTGGTGCTCGGGTTCCTTAAAAGAACCATGTTGTTGGTCTTACTCTTTTTGCAGATGTCTACATGTCATCACCCCCAATCCCCAGCCTAACAATTTAGGTGCTTCCAGAACAGTTCAAGTTATGTCTGTGGCCACCACCTTAAGCATCAAAGGGTCTTCACCGCACATCTAGTGAATGTTCAGACCTTGCTGAATTCCTTTTGCAGCATAAGAGAATAAATGGATTCGCTTTGCATTATAAGAGGCTTTCCAGCATTGGATAAAATCCCTCTTTCTGAATCAACGTCTTGCAATCTAAATAATATTTTCAGAAATGACGTAATTTTTATAAATAATGGATACATTTCATTTCCTGCATCCACAAGTAATCATTAAAATATCATTTTTACATTCCCAAGTGACCCAGACACTGAAACTGTCCTTGATAAAACCGCAAAGTTGTTGCCCTGGCATAGCTTTAGTATAGGAATCTTTATAAATGTAGGTTAAACTAAATACAGCATGTGATATATTTTTGGTACATGTCAAAGTTCATTTTTTAAAAAAAGATATTTTTAATTTCCTCATTAAATGAATGTCGAATATTTTACAATTAAAGTCTTTATCTGACTCACAGAAATATTGGATAGATCTCTAACATTTGATATCTCATATACTGAAGCAGCAGGCAGTATGAAGTTTTTTCTCAGTATAAGTTTTTGTCAGTGAACTCGTCCTTCATATTTCTATCACAGTGCCAGTACACTACTCTTTCCAAAAGGGCAGCAAATATCTAGAAAATTTAGGCAGCTCCAGCTGCTGCTAGCATCAGGTTTCCTCCAGTTCACTTAGTAATTAACTTGTACCCACATGGAGCCACTGTCCAGATTTTCCAAAACTCTGCTTGTCCCATCACTGATTTGGTTCACTGCTTGTGTTTTGCATCACTTCATGTGTCAACACACGAAGCATATGGCTAAAATAAGTTAAAAATAAAACATGTGAGAGGTGTTTGCTGTACCAAAGCACAAGGAAACAGCAGTAGGACTTGCTAACTGCAGTCACCTCAGAACATTACCAGAGGAAGGAACTTCATCAGGCTGATGGAGAGAGAGGGAAACAGAAGAAATTAGGTTTGAACTGGAAGACTGAGTACTGCTTCTCATGTTCTCTTGAGACACTAGGTTTTAGTTTTGCTCTTGGACTATTCAAATTCTTCTCTGTATGCTGACCTCTTCAGGGCCTGTGCAGAAACATTTCTTAACATGTAAAGCCTAGGGAGATCCTTTTTTTTTTTTTCAGGAACACATCCGTAGTCAGAAGGAAGGGATTAAGTGGTACACAATGTCTTTAAAGTCCTCTACACCGGGCTTGTTTCATACTAAGTGAACTAACATTTAGTTATCAGAATCTAGAGAGCCCTAGTTGGAAAAGCTGAGCTACCAGAACCTTCTAAACTTCAAACAGCTTTTTATGAAGCATATTTCCAAGAAGCACTTAAGAATACAAGAGGCCCAATTCAGCAGTCTACAGAGAGTGACCAGGAGTTGCTCAATGGTCTCAGCATGAGGACAGCAGACCAGCACATCTACTTGCACAAACCCATCTTACCTGGCACAGCACCCTATCAAAATATTGCTCTGATAGCCTCAGCATTAGAACACTTTATGTTTAATATTGCCACTACATGCTAAATATTTCACTACTTGCACTGAAAACCTGGGAAACCTAGAACCATAGGTCAGTCAGACCCTATATATCGGGTTGAAAGTTCCTGTCAGCTCACAGGTAGTTTTGCCAACTTATGAAATTATTTCGTTTATCATGTTACTGTTCAATAGATAAATCAATACTTATGTTGCTGACACTACATCAAATATGAGTAAGATAACGTTTAGTATCAACACCCACTAATTCAGTGCACCAACCTCACTATGTGATGATTTCTAGGAGTTTCTAAGCGTGTTTGTTTGCACAGAAGCACTCCCATGCTTTGCACCTCTCCCTTAACATATCAGATACACCCCTGCATACACACTCAGCAGACTCAGAGATTTTATATGCTTCATATCAAGCAGAGCTTGTTGCAGACTCCCTTCTATTGGAGAGCAACTGATTGCCAAATAGCCATCATCACTTACACTGTCTTTGCTTCTGGACATGGAAGACTACAAAAGCCATGACAAGATTAAGGATTTGTGCATGAATTACTGAGCCTGGCCTCAGGGGGAAAAAAAAAAAAAAGAAAAAAAAAAAAAAAAAGAGAGAGAGAGAGAGAAGGCTAAATATCCACTGTCTTTCTGCCTGCACTGCTGCTGCCAGTGGTGAAATCTCCTACAGATTAGATGGGATAAATGAATTCTCCCTGATGCAAGCAATCCCACACAAGGTCCAAATGGAGAGGCCTTTGGAGACAAGGGGGTGAATAATCCGGGTCGCTTTACCTGCCTGCCCAGTGGAGATGGCTTCTAAGTCGCTTCCCCAGTCGACCAAAGGGCTACAAATCTCTTCTAGAGCAGCTACTGAGGACCTGACGAGAGGCAGAGGAAGGCAGTCAGCACAAGGCTGCAGGGGGCACCACATCCAGACCAGGCAGAGCCTGGTGCTGACAGGACAAGCCTTCCCTGGGCTGGGCAGGCCAGGAGCAGCTGCTTACCAGGGGACACCAGTTAAATGCTCCTGGTAAGCTGCAAGGAGGGCACAAAAAGAGGGAACTGCTCTGCTGGGAATCTGGAGGCTACACAGCCTTTACCACAGCATCATGGTGCTTGGCAGTACAGCTGATTTTTCTGAGGCTTTGGCAAGACGAATAGCACTGCCTAGTGTCAGCCTGCAACATTCAGCCATGGTCAGAGAGGAAAACAGGCAGGGATTGTCAAGAAACGAGCTTGTTTCAGGTAGGATCAGGTAGGTGGGGTGTAATTCCACATTCCTGTGAAGCTTATTCAAATGGCAGTAAAAACACATCCTACTGAGAGTGCTCAAGGAAACCTGGCAGGGTATGTGCTGCTTTACAGCACTGGATAGTAACAGGAGCAGGTGTCTGAGTGTGTTTAAATGATCCTATCAAGCCTTGCCTATTGGAATTCTCCCTCTGAACGCTGATTGATTCATCAGTTACCCACATACACAAAATCAGTGATCAGTTTGTCAGTTTCTTTGCTTGGTACATGATGTTGCTCAGTACTTCCCTAATTCAGCATAGTAGTGGATGCACATTTAAGGACACAGGGTTACGTTCTGTTCTCTAGACTGCTCATATTTAGTGCCAAATGTGAAAATGACTAAGTAGAAAGCTTTTGAAAAAAGTCACTCAGGTGTAATATTTAAGGGATTTTTCCTGTACTTTAGGAATACCAGCCATGACCTTGAAAATAAAAAAAAAAAATTCATTTTCTAAATCAAGATTTTTAAAAACTAAAAAATCCTAAATCGCTATTATTTTGTCATGTAAAGCACTTTGGAACAACAAAACCTGAACCAGTTTTAATAGCTCTTTGAAGAAATGTAAATACGAAGTCAAAGTAGATGATTTAGATGATCTGCTGTGAAATTTACGATTAAAACACATGAAGAAAAAATAAACAACCTACAAATGCACAACTAAAGTGAACTCGTCACTTAAATAGATCTCCACTTACCATGTATGACAGGAAGAAATTACTTTGTCGCCTGGAAAATATTCCTTTCCTTTCCATGAGCACGGACATTCATCTGCATCCAAGCACATGTCTCCATGTTTCACAAGACTGTCAAAAAACCCACAAAAAGTACACATTCAGCAGCAGTATAGCTGGTATCCAGTTACAAAAATATTGTCCTGGACTTTAAAGTTACTACCAGTTTTGTTATTGAGACCCAAATAATATTTAAAGTCTTCTGAAACTGAAAAGGCACAATTTTATTAATAATTGTGCATGAGAAATTTGGTATCTTCCTTTCACAGGTACCTGAATATTTTATCTTTACTAAGTGCACTTTGGGCACTAACCCTCTGAAGATCGACTTGCTAATATGCAAATTTTAAGGTCAGGGGAACTCAGAATTTCCAGAAATCCTCTAAATTTCATTGAATTTCTTGTAACTCAGCCAATTAAATTGCATTTAACTGAAGCCAAACATAATCCATGAGATGTGGGAGCCATCACAGCCCTTTTTTCCAGTGGTATGTACTCTTAGTATCCAAAATTAGTGGTATATTTAGTCTAAGGATTTTCAAATAAGGATTTCTTCTTATTCCCTTCTTTTCTTTCCTAATTTAAAGAGTTATATTTTGCTGCAGTTATTCTATAGCCATAGTTACACCTCTTGCTCCATGAATAGTTTCACCAAGACCAAAAGAGCTATCCTGGCTGCATGAAATTATTGTTTTAATTAATATTTATTTCCGCATGACAGGCACCTTCATGCAAGCAATTACAAATACACTCAATTTCAGTGGCAGAAGTGCCCTCACAGTCTTCAAAGGAGATTTTCATTATAACAGATAGCCATATGCATAGCTATCTACAGTTCAAGACTAATGCTATGAATCTGTGTTTACACACAACTCCTATACAATCAGATAAAAATAGGAAACTACAAAAAGGAAAGTGAAAAAGATTACTTTCATAGAGAAAGAACAGAGGAATTCTTGCCCAGCAGGACTAAACAGAGTAAATAGTCCTAATTTTAAAGTTAAAGGTTTGTGGCTTTTTGATAATATTCAGAAAATCTGAAATTAGATAAAGAGAGAGAGAGAGATCTCGAACAGATTCTACACCTAAATGTCACAAAATACACCAGAAGCATTGAGTTATTTTATTAAATAAGCTATCATTTCACTGAGCCCAGGAAAATTGCATTTCTTCCAAAAACCAATTCACTTTTTTACAAACATTGTAATGCTGTTGGATAAGCAAATCTATACCAATATGGGGCCTGAGGGTCCAATAACAGATAGAACAGCTGTGATGACAAATCCATCTCTCAAATGAAAGCTGTGAAACTTGAACTCTTGACAAGTGCAGCAGTGTCTTTCACTCCAACTGCTGCAGCTCCAAGTTGTTTTGATCCTGCCCCATTCCATACAACACGAGAATCTAGAGCAGCTAACATGCCAGCTCCATAGTAAAAGGAGCACATATTACTTATAGGCATCATGCAGTCTAGGATAATCCTTGTTTCTAATATTTGAAACCTATTTGTATTGAGAAATAAACAGTGTCTTCAAATGGTACTTTTGGGCAGAAAATATTTTTTTTCCTGTTCAACTTTGTTTGGAATCTCAGTACCTCTCTGTAGCAACACAAAATAAAATTACAAAAATACAAAGAAACTTGTAGTTAAACCTGTACCTTCTGTACAGGTTTTCCCGTGTTCCTAACAGATTCATTGTTCCTGATATTTAGCACTGACATTTGGGCAAGATAAGGCACCATGGACAAGATGTGATAGGTGTGAGACATCCTTGACAAACAGGGTAACAGTAATGTTTTGTTTCCGTGCCATCCAAAAGGAAGCATTTCATCATTGAATTTATCATGGGGCATTTTATTTGCTCATATTAATTAGCTTGAAATTTGTATTTGACAAAGTACATTGTACAAATTTGTAATCTGTATTTGACTCTTCTTCAGTGTGCTGTGTATCAGACAAATTTACAGTTCTGTAAGGCTTATGAATGGGAACATGCAGAACACCATAAACCCTCCTCCCCCATCAAACTGAAAACCTGTCATTTTCCTCCAGGGTAGGTGAGGTGTTCTTTGTAATCCATACTTATTTCAAGCACTGTGTCACTTGGAGACAATCAACTGTGAGACTGAAATTCCCACTGGTTTAAAGCTGCTCAGAACTGAACAGGGCACATTCAGACACAAAGAGATCACACTGACAAGGTAACACTAAATGCAGTTTTTCCCTAATGTTATTACACTGGATTAAAAAAAAAAAGGTGATAACAGCTTTCTCTCTTGTAAAGCCAAGCAAATGGATAGATTTCAATGATCTAAGAATTCACCACAAATCCCTACAGAGAGGCCCTGCACAGCTCCTCTTTGAAGTATCAAACATTTTTTCTTGATGCTTGTACTTAACTGTCCAGCCTACAATGAACTGCAAAGACACAAGGACAACTATCCCACTTCACCCCGCTGAACATTCACTTTCATTATTATCTCATGATTATCTATACCTTTCTGCATTCACGCAGAAATATGTGAATAGTCTTGGTAAAGGCACCATTAGAAGTTATGTCACCTGTGACTCATCAAACAGTCCTTCGGTTCTGCAAAGATCACAAATTGGACCAAAACAATAAAAAATTGCTCTCCCAGCTTCCAGCAGAGCAGTTTTCAAAAGTCTGTCTTGCACAAGCTCCTTCTTCTCTCTCCTGCAACAGCCTACTATCAAGTGATTTATGCAGCCGCAGGTTCTTTTGCCACAACATTAAATTTGCTCTCTGAAGGTTTCACAGATCATCCTACAAAGGTCTGTAGTAGAATATAAGGGAAGCAAAAAATGAACAAAATAAGCATCAGGGAGCATTTGACTTGTCTAACCAGAAAACAAGAAATTTTGAGAGAAAAATCCAACATTAGTAACATTGCTATTGCACCGAATGCCTTCATTACAGTTCACTCACTGCCTAGACAGGGAGAATTAATATATTCTGGCTGACTTTTCTTTTTTGTTTGGGGAGCTTTTAAAATCTCTTCTTCCTCTTTCCCCTGCTTTATTATACCAAAATATTAGGTAATTTTGAGGAATGCTTGGAAAGTTTTTGTTATTCTCACTATACCCTTCCATCTTTCTGTGTTAACAAATGATTTTGGTGCTTTAATGAAGAGATTGAGTTTCTTTTGCAGCTTCACCTTGGATTGGAAACCTTCCTGCAATCAGCTCCAGCGCCAGAATTTCAGAAAGTAACTCTGAACATAATGGAAGTCTTCCTTTGAACTAAGTGACTGAGTTTACTATTTCTTTTAACAATTAGTCAGAAAGCAGAAGGTCATATGGAAAGGTGCTCAAGAACTTGAATGATACTGGTGAAATTTTACTGTCAATTAATACAAGTACAGGAAAAAAAATAGGTTTATTTGCAGCTGGTGTAAACTAGAAAGTAGGAGACCAAGAGGGTTTGTAAGTATGGCAAGAGGAAATAAGGAACTCCAAAACATATCAAGGAAAGCTGCAAGTCTGCAAAGCAGAAGAGGATGGAAGAGAACTGGATTGTCTTGCAAGGGCACTGCAATAGATGCTTTCTTTGGAAATTAGCTCCTGCACCTTTAGCATGCTGTGTCTATTGCCATCAGAAATAGCAACAAGCATAAAATCCAGTGTGGATAAATATTGGTTCCTGAAACACCCAAATATAGGAACATTAAGCAGTCTTTGTGAGGGAATTGTATTTTCCTGAGGAAATAGTAAAGCATATAGCCATGATTGGATGTATCCCCATGGGAGTTTATCCTTTGCCTGGAAAACATCAAACCTCAACAGACCTTTCCAAAGCTCTGCCTAAACCAGGAGTTTAGGTTTATTAAAAACACTTAGCCTGATAGCAGCAGCAGGGCCATCCAGAAGAGTGAGGTTTGGACAGAACACAGTTTTTATTTTCATGCTAATAATAACAGTAAATTTTGAATTTAAACTGAGGAGCAGTAGGTCTTGTGAAAAATGATACTAAACACACACCAAAAGCACAAGACTTTGATTTAATCGAAGGAGACTTATTTTAAGAACATAACATGGTCGGTGTAATTACATTAATAAAGATTAGTTTTCTAAAAGTATTTGAAACTCATCTGTATTCTTCCCATCTTAATTCTTCATTAATAGAGTTGTTAGTCCATAGGCACATTTATAAGATGAAAACATTCATTGTTTTCTTTGTGAAAATTAGAAAGTGATGAGTTTTGGTTTTTTTAATAAAACCTTCCAAGAATGTGTTCAAGCTTGTTATGTGTGACTTGATACATAGCACAGAAATACAGTGATAATTTAGAAATTTTTAGAAGGAAAATCTGGCATGATATTCCTTAGTTACAAAACTTCATTACGATTATAGTATAGTACAGCTTTGAATTTACTAACTCTTCATTCATCTATTTTATGAGAGCAATAAGTGATAAAAAAACCAAAAGAATTCTAATTATGTTAAATTTCCTCAAATTTAGTAGAGTCAAGTTTTAGCACAAAAGATATTCTTGTGTCATAAATAATAAGTTGTCTCCAGGGTGTCAGGGTGGGAGAAACAAGGATTGATTTTGTTTTTCCTAAATGTACATATGAAAAGAATTTGTCAGACATTTTGCTTAAAAAGGTTGCCCCCATAGTTGCAAACAATTAAACATATAGCGCAAGGAAAAAAGAAAACTGCAATACATTTGCCTTGAGTTCTTGAGGTTCAAACAGACTCACAGGCCACAAAAATAAATACACATACCTGGAATTATGGAGCACATTATGTTCTGAGTTATTCTAGAATGGTGTTGCTTTCTTTTTAAGATCAGTCTGTTGACACTCAATAAAATATCAAGTTGGATACTGAATGTTGCTGAACAGTGAGAAGTAACCTGAATGTACAGATAACCACAGGTAGCAGCCAGCTGAGAATTAACTTTTTACTCCCTTGCAGTACTAACATTGAGAGGGAAATAAAGTCACTGAAACAAGGTGAAAATTACAGCCAGTTTTATAGGCATGAGTAGGAAGAGAATTTTGGCTATGATTTAAAACTCAGAAAAAAAAGTTAATCATGAAAACTTTGAAGCTGAAATTTCAAAATACTGCAAAGTTAGCACAGACTGCTTGATCTAGGTTAATTGTATAGTGGTTGGTTGAACATAGCTTTATAGAGAGAACAAAAACATAAGAGGGAAAAAGTTATGAAGATCTAATAGGTGGATGTCACAGTTGCAATTAAAAACATTACTTTTTGCATTTGGGACAATATGTATTTCAAGCTATTGACATAACTCTCAGAATTTCTATTTATTATTCATATTTAGAGGCTGGTGGGCCTTGGTTTTCCCATCAAGATGGAATTATTATGAAATAGAAATGGAAATTGGTAAATATTTCAGCTAATGGAAATACAAATGGATAACATGATCTAAAATAAATATTGATGTATGTTATTAAACAATCTGACTGAGTCAGTCCAAATGAAAGCACCTGTCTTCAAAAATATGACAGGGCTCTTGACAGAATCATAGAACCATTTAGGGTGGAAAATACCTCTAAGCTAATTAACTCCAACCATTATAATACCCCTACAAAACTATATATATTGCAAATACAGCACAAATGTTATGCTGTACACTATAAAGCATAGATCAGTTAAATCCAACTCATGCTGCAGTCAAAAAGTTAAATCCTGTCAATGGGGGAAGGGAGAAAACACAGTTAATTCCTTCAGGAAAGGGACTGCTTTTCTTGACAGCAAGACTAACAGCAGGCTGTAAGCAACAATGAACAGAAGCTGTTTTGGAGATCATTACTGGTCTGACTGGAGACCATGGAAAAATCAATGGAATAGGACAGGCACAAACCAGCATATGTCCATCTGGAGCAAACATGTCACACAGCATCCAGAAATGTAGGAAAACATGACATTTTCCCCCTCCTTTATTCCCCTCCTTTTCCTTTACTTTGTCTTTTCTCCTTGCTTCTTCCACAGCCTGATTAAAGATTCCGTCTCCATGTCAAATCATGCACATTTGGTATAGTTAAGGAGGAAAAATAATAATTTGATTCATAGAAACCCAGAAGCAGAAAATGAAGTTCAAATATTGTACTTGAAAAAATATGCACTGAGTATTTCTTTTTTTGAAATGCAACATGAAATATTTCCCTTTAAATGGTGACAGATGAAAACCAGTCAGAAAAAATATAAATAAAGTCTTAAAAATTAATTAATATGTCAGGCAAAGTAGGGTGAATCAACATTAGAAAGTGATTTCCAGGAGAATTAATGTTTGATTTTAACGGCTTCTAAAATGGATGGAAAGTGGATCATCAATTTTTGTACCTTAAAAACTGTAACCCTTAGAATGACCTCCTGCAAATTTAGGTATTCACTTAAGCATGGTTACTTGCATCTGATTTACTCACTGCAGCTTACAGCTGCACTGTAAGCACAAAAAAAAAGTAGTACTGAAGTATTTGAAAGAGTATTTCAGACTCCAGACACCAGAAAAACAGACTGCAAAACAAAAATACTGCTCCCTTGAAATCTTAAGACCACTTCTGTGAAAAGAGGTTCTTTTTGTTAAGTACTTTTCAGGGTATCACTGAGGAATAATCACCCCACTAAATAGATCAGAAAGGTCCTTCCTGCTGAAAAAAAATGTAGCTTCCTAAACAGGTTTCTTAGGTGTGACATATTCACTTCACTTCACTCACTTTTAAAACTATTTTACCTAAATCAACAAATCAAACACATTAAACTGATTTCATTGCTACTTAAATTAGCTTAGTTTACATGTAATGAATCAAGATGAACTGATGCAAGATCTCAAACAGGAAACATGAATACAGCAATGAAACTTATTATTTCAGGTAAAGGACTAATGTTAAGATCAAAGAACTTCCATGGCTGTTTTACCCTTTCAAAAGTGGACAATGTCACCTGAGTTTTCTTTCACCAGTAAGAACTGATAGCCTAGAAAAGGGATTTCAAAGTTGCATAAATTCACAGTGCATTGAATCCTGCACTGCTTGAAATGACATGAATACAGGATGAGGTACTTTATAAAGGTGATGGTATTTTACCCATTTTTCTCTTCCAAAAATTTAATTAAATTTTTGTCATTGCTGGCTTTGACTCTAAGTTGTTCAATCTGCAGCATGAATCACTGTAGTGTGAATTCAGTGAGTGGCTTAAAACGTTAGGGCTCTTCATACCCAACTTCCATCAAAAGCATCTCTTAAAATTGCTAAACATTTAAAATTGCTAAAAATCTCTTAAAATTGCTAAACAATTATAATTCATTATCTAAAGAAAAAACCTGCATAGCTAATCCATAGCATAAGTCTCTCACTTTTCCAAAAGCACACTAAAAACCACACACCTTTAGGATCATCTTAGTTTTTCCTAAAGCAACCTCAAATAATAACAAATATATAAGCAATATAGGATCACTAGAGCTGAATATTTAAAAGATACCAGCTTTGACAAGTTTGTAAGTAACTTTAATTTCTACTTCATCAGTACAGACTGATATTCCGAACTCAAACCCTAGGCTTGTAACACTGCTCCCTAGTTCTGCTTTAAGTAGCACTGAGGGTGAAATCCTGAAACACATAAAAGACTCTCCCTTTTCATGACCTCAAGAAAAAAAAAAAAAAAAAACAACAACAAAACCAAAACAAACAAAAAAATCAAACAAAAAACCCCCAAACAAACAAAAACCCCAAAAAACCCCCAAACAAAAAACCCACCCCAATCAAACCTAAACAAACAAACAACCCCCCAAAAACCAACAAAACAAAACCAAATAATTTTTTGCTAGTACCTCTACAGGCAATGTAATGCAGAAAATTATTCAGTTTGACAAAGTTACAATAAAGACAAATCATCTTAATTTTGTATTTTTATCTCAAAGAAATCATAACACTTGGCTTCTTACAACCATAAAACCTTATTATCAGAGCTTTGGGATCACCAACACTTGACACTGACTCTCCCAATGCTAAAAAATAAATGTAATTGCTTACACTCTAGACTTAAATTACACCAGGAAGCAGTAGAGAACACAAATTCAGAGGTTATGCACAGCAAAACAGCAGAGAATAAAAAGTTGGTATGATCTGAGTTGCCGCCCATATAGTGCTGCTGAAGGCAGTTTTGAAGTATGTCAACCCAGTCCAAGAGGGTGAATTTTTGCAATTCTGAAAATATCAGCCTCCAGTTAATTTCAAAGTCTACCTTAGCACTGCATTTTTCAACATGGTACCATACTGTGAGTTCCACCAATTACAGGTTCCATTTCATATTAACCATTTCATGTTTCTGAGTATTAAAGTAAAATCCCAAAATCCTGAGTAGCAATATTTTATCATGAGAGAGAAACATCTACACTTCAGTCAGTACAAATGCACAAACTTCAACTGAGCTATTTCAACAGTTCAAATGATTTCAGAGTTATAACACTAAAAAGCTTCAGGCTATGTGCTTAAGAAACTAAATTTCATCAAGAAAAGCATAACTTAAAAACATTATTGTTATTTTTATAATCAAAATTCTCTCAACAATACAGTGCTTGATTCCACAGCAGCTCATCTGTACACTATCAGCATAAATCCCCAAGATTTAAGAGATCCTTTTGCGGGAAAAAGCACTGAAAATTATGCCGATGAATAAATAAACTTGTGTCTCTCAGCCAAATATTCAAATAAGAGGTTAGATATTTTAAAAAATCTAGTTAAACATGGTTCTGCTGTAACACACAGACTGAATAATTTTATTTCAATGCCATCTCTATATTCTTGGGGTTTTGATCATATTATTATGAAGTATTTAACTCCACTTGTCTCTTGGTTTAGCATTTATTATGACTTCAACAGCCAGTAACAGCCTTCACAAGTTCAATGCTCAGCCTTTGATATCTCAAACTGTCCAAGAGGAATTAGTTACTCAATCATGTTTGTGCACCAAAATATGCAAACCTGTCTGTACTCACCCTGGTGGGCAAACACAACCTGACACACAAGGAAGGTGTGCTGAGAAAGTGAGGTTTAGCAGCTGATTCTCACAAGTCCTCTCTCTGCTGAGCTCAGGATTCACTTGTGGATTACTGCAGTTAATATAAATCTGTCCAACTGGGCAGCTGTGGGCTGGGGGAAAAAAAATGACAAATGCTTTAGTCTTCATACCTGAAATGTTGTATTCTGCAAATAAGGATTTGTAACACAAATTATAACATCCAGCAACAGTAGTAACATTCAGTTGCCTTTCCTCATTATTTGGGGCAAAGCTAACCTTTGTTTGCCTTATTGAAGGTCTACTGTTTATCATGCAGCTAAGCTTATCTGCATTAGCAATCAAAAATTAGTATTTTAAAGTACGGGGGGAAAAAAGTTGTTCAGATTAAACAGTATTTTGAACAGTTAGGCTGGTACAAAGCAGGAGCATTACTTTCAAACACACAAATATATAATTATGGATTCCCTCCCAGAAGTTCATTTGTACACATTGCACTATCTTCTAGTTCAGACAAAGGGTTCCACAGAGACTGGAGGAAATGTATTCACTGAACCTGAAATATCTTTTCCCTCTCTCTTCACTCACCCATTATGTTGTTGTCACAGTTCATCACACCATCCCTGCAATGGCTGCAATAGAAATACACAAAGATGTACTGAGAGTCAGGAAGATCTAAAATATTAATATATTCTATTTAGTAATGCAGAATAAGTCAATAGAAAATAATTTATAAATGTTTACACTGAACATAATAACTGCGGATAAAGTGTAAATTGCCTTAACACATGAAGAACATTAGTTAAACTTCAAACTTCTGCTTTATGCATAATGTTATTACGAGTTAAGATGCATGGGCTGACAAAAAAAAAATATATGCAGGAATATGCCCCCATACTGCTCCCCAAAACACATTTCCCCTCCATGAAACAATTCAAAACTGCATAAAACTCAACCTAACAGGATCCTGTATGCAGGGAAGCACTGAGAAACCTAACACTGTCTTCTCCTTTCTAATTTGAGCCAAAATAGTCTGGTACTTCTCTGAAATGGCAGCAGCTCCTATTGCAACTCATTGTCAGGGGAAAACTGTAGCAGCGCTGGCTGAGATACAGGTCCTGGTCTTCACTAGAGAACCTGAGGCCATGAAATCCAGCACTGTTCTCCCATTCTTTTGCCATGGCTAAAGCATCCTCAGGACTCCTTCTGTTGGTCAGCAGATTCAAAATCAAATAGTGTATGTGCTACAGCCTCCCTGTGGACACATTTGGAGTTGTGTATGGACCTCAAAGCCCTGCAGGAAAAGTGCTCAAGGGCTGAACAGTACCATGCAGGCAAGAGGAAAAAGAGTGCCAAAGGGAACTGAGAGGGAGGCAACTCAAAGGCTGATACAACACCAATGAAAATACTTTAAAGAACTTGTTGAAAGCAACAGAGCAGAAAAGCTATTCCATAGACAAGAAATTCCAGTTTGAAAGTGGAAAGCTCCGAATTGAGAGCAATAAAGGATGGGGAGGATATAATAAAGATCATATTTTTTTCTAATAGTAAGTGACAGATAAAGGCTCCCTCATAGTATTTTTTTCCAGTTCATCCACACGTATTCCTACATGATTCCTAATGTATTACTTAGCACAAGGCAATTCACAGGAGCTGACAGTCTGTACCTCTACATTTGAAAGCCTTTCCTCTCCACTGATCTATATATAGCCTTATTAAGAAAACACCTCAAGTAAAAATCATGACTAAATGGGAGACACGGATCTCTAATTCTAGCTAAGTTCTAGTAGTTATAAACCAGTAGATTTTAATTCTATTAGCAAACATAAGCTGCCAGATGCCAAACAATTCCACTGAAATCAACAAAGCAGATTTTTACCTGCAGCAATTTCAAAGAAACTACATTTGTGGACCATCACATGATACACACGTCCATCACATGGGTCAGAAAAATTACCTGAACTAGACCTTTAAGGAGGATTAAAGATTTACCAGGATAAGCCCCTTCTCTTGACTGCCAGGGCTGTTTGTCACGTTTTGTAAACAAAAACACCTTGGCGGGGGCAGGCGACAGCGCACCCAGCCTTTGCAGGGCCCCATATGCACAACGGGCACACTCCAGGGAACCTGCCCTAAGGTAAAAATATAAGCTAACTTGATGAGTAAGGTATCAATTTATAATAATCACTATTTATGGACTGCTGACAAGAGCGAGAAGGGGTTTGTGTGTGCTTACTAAGTGCCCCCACTGCAATAGGAGTCTGACAACACCAATCTCTAATATGGCCTTTGTTAACAAAGTGCTGCACTGATCTATCACAGACATGATTTGGTCTGCTCTGCTTTTAATTAAGTGCTGTAACAACTGATACAGGCAGTGAAAGCTCAGATATTATTTCTGAAAGCTTGTTATTTACAGAACTTGTCATCCACATTACCCAACCTCCAGACAGAAGTAACTGTTGAAAAGGATGCATCTGGCAGGAGCCAGGATCATCTAACAAGCTTTCTTCTTTAATGTCATGACTGCAATGATGCAAATGGAAGAGCAAGAGGACAAGAACAAATGCCAAATGTAAGGAGCAATAACAGAGATGCTTATTTACCATTGGCTGCAGCTGAGAGTTTTTTGTGTTGTTTCTTAGTTGATAAAAGCCACATTGCTGTTTTACAATGATTCTATACTAGTGGAAGAGGGATTCTTAATAATTCTTCATAAATGGATTAGAATCTGGTAAAGGGAAGGAGGAGAATAGCAATGAAGATCTATGGACAGTCAGGAAATGTCTGAACTTTTCTGGAGCTCTCCACATTAGCATGGACATAATAAATTATTGTGACTTTTCTTTCTGTGCTGCACTTCAATATATTGCGTTACAAAGAACAGCAGCCTGAAAAGCCTAAGTTCTAAAGGACCTTTGTCAAACACAGAAAACTGATGCAGGTTTACTTGGTAGGTTTCATTAAGAAGTAACTAAAACAACAAAAAAGAAAACCCAACAAACTAGCCAAAATGATTTCATAGAGCTCCTAAAGTGACACAATTTATGTGAAAGCACAATTTTGTATCTTACCATTTGCCTAAAGATGTCATGACATTTTTGCCAGGGGGATAGTCAATTCCTTGAAAATAACATGGGCATTCATTTCTGCAATAGAGGAAAAACATGTAACTGAGTAATCCAAACCGGAAGAAAAAAAAAAAAAAAAAGGACAGCGTTCCCACTGACTTAACTGCTGTTCAAATTTCAGTTGCTGTGTTGGTTTTAGTGAGGTTTTTTTGGTTAGCCAGTGGTTTTGTCGTTCAGGGTTGTTTGGTTTTTTTTTTAATGCAGGAAATTGATCTCAATACTGCCATATAACTCAAACACATTTCAAACCAATTCAGTAGGAAAATGGAAGCTTATGTTTTGTATCTTTACATGCCAAAAACCAGAGAGGATGTAACAACTAGCGCTGATGACGTCAGATGAGCGTCCATGTTATAGAAAAGCTGTTTTTGATCAACACAGACATCAGTCCTGTATAATTGTAAGAGACCTTGTCAAGTTAACAGACGCGTATCATCTACAAGGGTACAAGTTAATTAGCTTTCCACTCAGACTTGCAAATGTGGTGGTCTGAAACACTGACTATCAGAACTGCAACTTTACCCACCTCTGTAGGCATCGCTCAGTCTTGGTATCCAAATACATTCCAGGGGGACAAGCACAGCCTTCAACACAATCACTGCTGCATGTCTCTGGCACAGACAGGGCTTGGCAGGTTCTGCCACAGGTAGATACACAAGTACTGTACTCCTTTGTGTCTTCACATGAAAGAGCTGTCCAAACGAAACAAATCTCTCAAATTACGCTGCAAGAGACTCAAGTACCTCCCAACAGTTTTCTGATAAACATCTCCATTCTTTCGTTCCCAATCACACTAAATTCCACTAAAATTGCTATCTTGGCATTATGCTGTGTAAACTACACAGATGTAAATCCACAGTAATAACAAGTGCAATGAGTCTGGGCAGTTAATCCAGATTTACACGGTGGAAACTGAACAGCTGAAGCCTCTTTGCTTCTAACTCTGAAAATACTTGGCACTCATGCATGGGCTTTTGGAAATGCACAACACCTTAAAAAAAAAACTTCAAAACTTTAAATAAAACACATGTACTTCATAGATACCATATCATATTAAATTTTCATTTATATATATATTTCTGTCTCTTATAAAGCTCAACTAAAAAAGACTGAAGTTCTTGAAATACTAACAGATTCACATATTTTAAATGCCACAAGCACGACTTTTTAAACATACAATAACAAAACTATACTTGTTTGCAGAAAAGTAAAATAAAATCAAATGGCTTGAATGACTCATTCAATCATAAGTGGACACAGCCATTCATACCATAATAAATGCAAACAAGGCAGTCTTGTCAGATATACAGACAAATACTCCAGCTTGAGATGCTTAAGCTGAACCAACTTAATCCTCTTTATCATGCAGTACAACATGGATAATTCATGATGTGATGACAACTGCTAAATGTTAAGTTCTTGAACGCTCCTTAGAAAAGATTCTCAGACTCATTAATAGAGTCAGACCCACATCAAGGGTGTCAGTTTTAGGTTGTTTGACAGGATTTCCAATTCTCTACTTTTTTAAAATGTATGTGAGGGCCCAACATGCCCTGCC
This sequence comes from Chamaea fasciata, assembly GCF_029207755.1. NCBI lineage: Eukaryota > Metazoa > Chordata > Aves > Passeriformes > Sylviidae > Chamaea > Chamaea fasciata. The sequence continues at coordinate 13,829,991 of NW_027094092.1, read as the reverse complement.
AATATCTTTCACATCTCTAAAAATTAACATAAACTAAAGAATTTAATATTATCCTTTGCTTGTGAGGTTTTATAGAGTAGATAACAGATGTTACCTTTATCTATAAAGATACATATATTCTATATTCTTCTATTCATTTTAAACTAAACAGCAATACCAAGTTTCAACACTTGCTTCAGCACTTTGCGTATTTCGGGGTCACTGACAGTAAGAGAATAAACCAAGAGATTGTCAGACAGCAGAAGTCGACAGTAATCCAACTAAAACTGCTAAATGCCATCATTCTTCATCCTGCTCATTTAAAGAATCTGATAAATCTAGCATCTACAAGGAAAAGAAATCTATTTATGCAGTTCATGAATAATACCTATATGGTATGAGATATGCAATGCCATATAATAAGGACAGACATATTTTGAATTCTGCATACATTTGAAGCCCTCCAAATACTTAAAAATATTTGTAATGTTTCATAAGTCAAAGAACTACAGAAAGTAAACTACAAAGGAAAAAATCCTCTAACAACACTGGGACAAATTCTGCCTTGACAGAAATTTCTTTAAAAATTAACCTTGTCCTGTATGCAAAAGGTCATGCTAGACTTAATCCTTTTCTCATTTAAAAGATCATATTGATTTAATTTTGTTTTCTGATTGTCTCTAAAGTCCTCAGGCAGTAATTATTTAAGTCTAGAAGTGAAAGGAAACTCACCACAGTCTGGAACAACTCCTCTGAAATCTATTACAACTCCAAACCTTCGGCAATGATGGGCATAATGGGCCAGAGCAGAGCAAAAACAAGTCTGTCCACATTTGCAAGTGTCTCTTCTGCACTGCTCAAAATAGGGAACAGGACTCAAATAGGGGTAGCATGGAGCAAAAAGATCTTTCGTAAGGATGCTACAAGCTTCCGCTGCATAAGAGGCTACACAAAAAACAGATTAAAAACTGTTTCAGTGAGGGAGTTCAAAGAGACTTGGAACAAAAAGTGTCTTCTATACAATGCAACCAATCATGGTTACATACTATTGGCACATAAATCTTTTTATCTTTGATATCTATACAGCTGTGCAGAAGGACTACCATTCATGTCCCAATCTGTTACCAAGAAGGCAGCTTTTTAGCACTGCACATTGTGTAAATACTCAAAAGACAGGTGATGTAGCAGAAGACATGACAATTCCCTAGCCGAAATTACAGGGAAAACCTTAGCATGTCTTAAACCTCTATGTCTTTACAAGTGTTTAGTGTCCAATACAAAAAGTGGTAGGAATTGTGAAATAGATATAACTGATGATCTACAAAATTCATCATTATTAAAGGATGACTTAGTGACCATCTGTGATCCTCATGGCATCAACCACCTGCATACAATCCCAAGTGGGCCCTTTCAGCTAAATCTATAGGCTGGCAGTGTGTAAGCATCTTTCTACTTTCTCTATCATTCTCTTCCATAGTAGACAAATAAATCAAGCATTTAGGGTTTTTTCAGCATTCTCAGAAATAAATACTGCAATAGTTTTGAGTCTCCATCTTAACTAGCAGCATCACCAATACAAGACATTCTACCAAACTTTAATGAGCGTCTAACTTCACACAGTGAAATTGCAAACAAGAAATAAAAATTACATATTTCAAACACCTCTGCAAGTATTACAAAATCCTCAGACAATCCACAATGTGATTTTTTTCTAAGGGATTGAACTCGGCTGCCGCCCCCTAAGTACTAATTTCTTTAATGGGTAAGACTTGTTATTACTGTACCTGATCCAGCTAGGAAAACAGGAACAGATGTACTAAGTAGAAATGAATTTGTCAATAAGAATTTGCCCTCACTGCCCACCTGCCTGCAGATGAACATCACATGGATCCACCTGTGAATTATCATGCACAAGAACACACGCCGATGAAGTTTTCCATGTGTTTCCGAACAGCTCCGGAGTGCTTTCTGTTACTCCAACTGGAGATCTTTTACAAAACAGAAGTCAGTCAGAAAAGGTATAGTGAATTTGCAGAACGGTCTCAGTTCTTACACCCTCTGATTCAAGCTCCTCTTTCACTATTCCATGTTCTCATTCACTCGCCCATAAAACTGTTATCATAAGTTTCAGGACTTCTCTTTTTTTGGCAGGTAGAGGCCCAGAAAAAAAGAAGATGTTCCCTAGAGCCTTTTTAAGGAAGAAAAGACCAAAATAGACAAAATTCCATTTCTATAAGAGAGCAGGGAACATCACTGTCCTGACAGTTTAAATTCCCTTATTTATCCTTTTGGTTCCTTAGTGATAGCAAATCCATTTTTAATCTCTCTTCTGCCTATACTTTCCTGTCTGTTGCTGATTTCCCAGGCTCTTTATTCCTTGCAGGAAAGAGAAAAGAAACTCAAGCCTCCAGAAATATAACTGCAAAAGCAATTGAAGAGATACCTTTGAGGCTTAGGTAATAGAAGCTGAACAATAAAGACTTTGATCAACATAACCAAGGCACAGTAATGTTGTACAAAGAGAATGATCAAAACTGTGCATTTAAATATGGAGTGTCATACTTGAGGGAATGGATTGCATTAGGCACGCTGTCAGGAGTATTGCCACTGGTAAAGCAGCTGGGAGTGACGGTGTTGCAAAAGACACCACTGCCTATGGCAAGCCTCCCAAATCTGCTGCGGATCAGGTTGTTGATGCCTTGATACCATAGTCTGTGTCATGTCTCAGCACAATTTTTAAGACCCCAGGTTTAAGGGGTTTTTTTACAAATATCAACTATTGTAGAGCTCCTCATTTGCATGAGAGTAATCCAAAGACTGTAGTCAACAATACGCTGCAAAACTACCCGTCAAACAAAGAAATATCTTAAGTAGTTTTACATAAATAATATCTCCTCTTTGAAATGCTGTCTATGTATTTCCTAGTCTCATTATAAATAATAGTCTGATGATACCTTTTAATCTGTAATACAGAAACTGTTCAAAATTCCATTGGTATGTTTGTGTATCTGTCTTTTTAAATGGGATCTATAATGGAAAGCTTTTCCATTTTTCAATTAGTTTTGATTTAGAAAAATTCCAGCTGTTCTGAGAGCATAAATTTCTTCTATTATTTCCTTTTTTTATCCTGTCATGTCCTAAATTGTGTTCTTCTCCCAGCTCCATTAGGTAACTCTAATCCACTGGAAGGCAATTTGTTCTTTAGTGTCTGTGAAAAATGTGGCAAAGAAACTGGGCAAACAGCAGCTTTGACTATGGTGCTTGGGCAGCTCTGGCCACCTCTCCCTGCACCACAATGAAGGGAAGCTCAGGCAGCAGCCTGCTCCTGTTGCTGGTCTGCAGGCACTGAACAATGAAGGCTCTGTTAGAGACAGTAGATTAGGGCTCACAGGAGAAAATAGGAGCTGGAAAGAGACAAGAGTCTTGCAGAGAGGCAGAAAGTTCCTTATATAGGCCACTCTGTATTTTGGACAACATTTTTCTGGAAAAAAAGCCCTTGTGTATCATATGTATTCCACCAGAACTTTATATTAAAACATTTTGAGCAAAACCTAGCTTGATATCCTGTACTTAAAGCTACAGATTTTCTGTTAGCAAACTGAACCCTACTATCTATCTCACTAATGAAAAACTTCAAAATAAATTTTCTTGGTATCTCTCTATCCTTTCAGCTTCAGTACACACTCAATCTACCACTCTAAATACAGATATTCATATACTGGCAGACAGAAATCTTGCAGCTCTGCATACAAAAAATCATCCTCTGTGTTTCCATTGAAGGTTCCACAAAGGCCCACAGTGTCGTCCTTCCACCGTTCATCCACTTGAAGGTAAAGCCTCAGCCCTTCTCTGTCATAGAGGATCTGCAATCCAATCTGTGTCTTTACTTGCAGAAATACAGAGGAGAGTTTCCTTATTTCAAATAACTCTGCAGAGTAAAAACAGAGATTGTTGAAAGGCAAAGGAAACCAGCTTGAAATTTACATTTTGTTTCGTGTCATTTTGTGGTGTTGGTTTATATCACTTTTATGTAAGTTTTTTTCCCTACTAAGGCCCTATTTTCCTCTAAACATTTCTCATTAAAGGTTATACTGATTCAAACTTAAAGAACAAAACAAGAAACTTGTGAGACTTACCACACTTTTTTAAAATGCTTTGAGAGTTCACTGAAATATCCACAAGGGTAAACTAAATCAAACCAACATAAAGATAAAAACATTGCAGAACATTTTTTGTAGACAAACTAATCCTAAAACCATGAACATGATTCCTATATCAAAACCCTCTGTGAAACTCCCGAAGAGCCAAGGCCTTGCAGACATCAAGTGTATTAATGATTTGCACATAAAGCTCTCATTAAAGATAACACTAAATCTCAGTCATATACTCCTATGCAGAATTCCAGACACCTTCAGGGCAGATTGATTTAAAAACTCAGAGCAAAAAGAAATAAAGTGGGTTTTTTGTCTGAAAATCTGTAGCTCATCTCTAAGGGGCAGTAGGGTTCTTTCTGCTTAAATTTATGTGAGTTGCTTACAAAAATGGGAGAAGAAATGATTCAATTCAAGAATCAGAGGGAAGAAATTCCCCTCAGGCAAGAACTAAAAAACCTTGCAAATGTGAGGGATGGCATTTGGACTTGTTAAAATAAACAAAATCTTAATGTAAGAGACAACTGGCTAAAGCAGCTACTGCACAACTCCAACCATTAGCATAAAAAGTACATCAAAATTAATTTGTAAAGCATTTAATAAGAAATAACAATATTGACACTAAAATATGCCTTTTAACTTCAGTATGTTAGCAATATTGACAGTATCACAACAGGCACAAATGTCATTGAAATATCGCCCGAGTGTTCGACAAGAGTTATATGCTTATGTATCGCTCCTTACCATCTGCATAAGGCAGGTTAATTTTGTACTGGTCATAGATCAAAACATCTCCTGAATGAGTCAGGGTCACTTGCCTCTTGGGGTCCTGCTTAAGAATAAGGCTGACAGATTGGATACATGATCCATCCTGGTTCTGCAAGTGAGAGCAAAGCAAACAAGAAAAGTTATACTTAGCGGCGACTGAAAATTGTAAGATATACACTGCTTCTTAGCAGAGTGCACTTACAAAACATGCACCTTTACAGCTAAGTAAGAAAAAACAGTATTTTGAATTACTTCCCATACGTGTGTAATATTAACACTAACTTGCAATGCAAACACAGCGCAGAAGTGGGAGTTGGAAAGAGAAATTTGAACAACTCACACACAGCTTAGTACCAAGACACACACAATCCATGAGAGATACTGATTAAAGACCCACTGAGGCTCAGTTGATGCTCACTAACAATGTTGCATTATCTGCAGAGCAGTGCATCAAACTCCAGATTTGTATTTTAATGTGTTCTGATATACCAGGTTCTTTTAAAGCATATTTTAAGACATAAAATTCTTTTAAAGGCAAACATTAATGAAAGACAGAAACATCTTGTGAATAATTATTTAAAACAGCACTAAAGTTCATTCTTTCTGATGGGAGCTGTAGAGTAGAGCATGTTCATAAGCTCTGTGGATGAGTATTGGTGTAAGAAAAGCAGCATCATGCCAGCATATAACATCACAACACCCAACTGACCCAGCTGGCTTATTGCTGCTACTATTGCTTATTCTTATTTGCATTTCACTTCTCCAAGTCAAAATGTCACATGGAAAAACACATGAGTAGGAATACTGCATTGCAGTCTGGATGAAACATTCCTAAAAAAAAAAAAAATCCTAGACCAAACCTATTTACTTTTTTTACACCCACACTCTTCACTGAAACTTAATTGTCAACAGTATCAGAAGCAGCTAATTAACTGAAATCTACAACAAATACACCTCTATTAAGTAACACGGAAATAAGTCAAAGAGGTGATTAGCAGAAGTGAGTGACAGTAAAAACTTTCAGGACAGGACTTCCACTTTCCAGAGTAACTACAGGTACTTTGGATTCCAGTGTCAATACGGAAAGAATGCCTGGTAAAGCATTATATTAATTACAGTAGATTGACAGATTTTTCTTAACAGGATGAATTTGATCACTATTTAATTTTTTAAAAACAGAAATGTTCTACGAAAGAGAATCAGGCACAGAGGTGGATGGAGATGACTTGAACTTCCCCATGTCAGCATTGACCTTGCTACATGCTAAAAGACATAAGAATCCCAGTCTACATTTTACTCTCTCATTGATCTAAAAGGAAATTAGGTTTCTGATGTTCCTACTACACTCAAATCTCTTTATTACGGCTTGAGACACTGGCTTAGTGTGGCTGGATAAAGCTAAGAGACTGTTCATTCCCTGCCATCTACAGATGAAAGAGGGAAGCACCCAACACCAGTTTCTTCTGTTCAGCCTCCTTCACTGCAAGACCTTGTAACTATTTAAAAGCTATTCCAGAACAATGACAAAAATTGCGTCCACTCTTGTCATGCTATTTGTACATTTTACTCTCACCTCAGTTACGTGTCTTTGATGTCTGAATGTCACAACAAAAACATCTCTCTCATCAACACCATTTTGAGCACAAATTCAAAACAGTCTTAGATGCCAAAACTTACACAGACATGTCTGAATTCACTTGGTCAAAGAGCAGTCTAGGTCTGCTAGGAAAATTCGACATTGATTGGATCGGGAACTGTGCTGCAGCCAAGCAATAACCACCAGAGGTGTAGAAGGCTGCGTTGTTTAGTCCCACTGCCTCCAATGAGGGCATGACTAACTATGAAACAGTATAGTTTTAAGCATCTTCAGTGCTGAAAGAGGCACTGAAAAACATATAGTCAAGGTAACTTTTGGATAGTTGCATGAAGATCAAAATTATACGGTGAATAGCACCATTCACGGTGTAGAGATCGGAATGTTCAGCTCAAAAGATTTACACTTTTATTCAACTCTCTGACTTTCACTGGGACTTGTCTAATACTGGGCAAGTGTTGCCCTGCTTGTTGAAAACCATTCCTGGAGCTGCAAGGGTCTCTGGACAGTAAGTACCTTGTGGCTCTTCCAGATGCTGGACTAGAAGCAGAGCAGATCATCTCTCAGCTCTTCAAATAGCATGGACACAAGTACACATAGTGGTGTGTAAAGATTAAGAACTACATGCAGAATTTCCCTCTCTCTAGATAATAATGTAACAGTGATCTTTCACTAGCAGGTAAAATGAGAAAACTCAAAAATAAGAAATTATAAAATTAACTGGAGATATTTCATGAGCTCAACCAGCTCTCCTGGAGTGACAGTGAAGACACATATGTGCCTTGTGAACCCATGCACTTGTAGCTTATCATGCTGTCTTGCCTCTTTATTAAGAAATTAGGTTTCTGTGCATTTGATTCAGTAACAATGGCTACAAATTGACAATATTGTTGGTCTTTTAAAAAGCTGAAAATAAAAGAATGGCAGGTGGGTGGCATGAAGAGCAGAGGTGAACCAAGAATACAACCCTCCATAGTATATACATTACTCCACAGTAGCCACAAAGCTTTATTATTCCTTCAGGCTTAAACTGAAGGAGAAATTCTGCCTGACAATTGTCCTCTGTTCCAATAGACTGTTTCTTTCACAGCACTGCCCCTGCCAGCTTTTGGCAGGTGTTTTCACAGGGACGGCCATTTCTCTCACTAGGCACTTAGAAAAAAAAATTCTATGTTCAGAAGACCTTCTCATCATACAAACTACAAAGCCAGTGAGGCTGTCACCTGAAACTCAGATAAGGTTAAGCTGTGCTGATCACTTGACTGATTCTCCTTCCAGAAAGTGCTTAAACAAAATTTCACATCGTTTTGAAATAACTTGTTGCCTGATGACTGTTTATGTCACCAACTCTAAGGCTCAGGATGACTGGATTCTTTGTGATTCAGAAAGCTAAAATCTCCCCAAGTATTTTCTTTCCACATTTTCTAGTCTGCTTGAATGAGATGGGAGTGATAAGGCTTTTTTAAAGAAGCATGTAAAATCTCAAACCATCAAGAAATATGAGATTCCACATTACCAATCTTTTAGCTTCCCATTTCAATTCATTAATTTTAATAAATGGGAAAAAAAAGAAAATGGAGGGTGCCTGGGGAACTGAAAAGCAGCTCTTCTGCCAAGTTGTACCAGCTGGTTGATAATTAGACACTTGAATAGCTGCACTGAAGCCCCACATTCTTGCATTATACTACAAAAAACATTCTCACTACTCTCTTACCACCTGTACACTGATAATTAAACTAGCAGCACGTAGCCCTGGGACATATCCCATAATCCTCTGATTACCCGCCTGATTGTTAACATCCAGAATGCTTTACTCAGACCTCTGGAAAATCTATACTTATTAGGGACTGATCAGGTTACCTTTGTTAAAGGCTAGGTGAAGTATGAAGCCCAACATACAGTAAAAGTCAAGAGAATCTTTTTTCACCTACAAACCACCTGGACACAGAGACAGATTAGGCAAAGTTACTAAGTCAGGCTGAAGAAGAATGCAAGAGTTACTGCAAGGCACTCTGCAGTCTCACCAGGGTGGCAGAAAGCCAACTAGTTTGGTTATCACTTTCCCCAACAAAAATTACCCACAATAACCAAAAAGCACAATTCTGTCTGTTTTTTTACACAGAGAGAAGTGTTCCTAACACAAGGGAATGAGACACACATGCATACTCTGCCCATTACCATAACAGATATTTGCTCTGTTGATGGGCTTTTCAACAGGTCAGGCTGCAAGATACCTTGCTGTGAGCTGCTGCAAGAAGTCACTTTGGCCTCAACTCCCCTTTGATAAAAAGTTGCCTGGACAGTTTCTCTGGGGATGTCCTTTGCTTTGCTTCCACAATATAATACAGCAATACTATGCACAACCACCTTTCTCAAGCATCTTGGACTCTGCAAAATTCTAAAACCATGACAGTGACTGAACAGATGCATGCCCATGCTTATGTTTTGTTTCACAGCTACTCCTTTTTCTTTTTTCATTGGGATGGTACTAACTTAATCAGCTCTTCAGGATTCCAGGGTTAGCACAGAATGAAGCCAACCCAACTTGCTAAAATAAAACCAAGCTAACTAAAATATGCACTTGAAGTGGGGAATTGTAACAACAACCAAACACATCTTGAAATAGCCTCAATCTTCCGATAAACTACAAATACTAGCAGGATCACAAGCATAATGCACACAGAAGTTAAAGCCTACAAGTTTTTTAAATGTGCATGTTCTTCCCACAGCCCTCATTGTAACACTTCTATGTCAAAGAGCTAAAGACTGTTAGAGTGTTATACAGCAATTTTACTTGCTACCCAGGAATCCACTTTTTCAATAGCGGCAGCTTCTAGGCCCTGTCACGTATCTCACCTGTAATCCTGATATGCTTCTCCTAGGAATCATAGGAGACACATTTATTTGTGAATCATCAAACTTCAAAATGTATTTGGTCTCTATCCGGTTAAGCTATTTTTTTTACCACCCAAATTCTATCACTGAGATGAGGAAACTCCCTGCACTCAAGTCTCCTATCTCTTACCTGGACTGCAAATAAATAATTACTATTATAATAAACTTGTCACTGCAACTTTATCCTAACTTTCTACTGAAGTCTTTTCTGTCATCCAGAGAAGTAGGTTAAAATACAGAAATAGAAAATGACTACTGAAATATGCCTTTAGAAAGTGCATCACAACTTATATAACCATTTCATTTCCCCAAGGAAATCTCAAGTGCATGAACAATAGAAACTGCAGAGAAGAGTGACTGCAATCATTAATATAAAAGGACTTATAGAATCATACATTTACTTAGAACACAAAAGAAACCTAATGTAGTTACCTCCACAGAAGTACAAAGCAATGGCGCTAAATCTGATGTTATGTGATATTATATAATAACGTGGGCCTAACATATATAGATGGTCTAGAATTAAAGCAAAGTCATATTTAAGGTGATACACACTTCAAATGTCTTTACAGTTGCTTCTAAATAAGAATTATTACAGTAGACCATTGGAGACAGAACATAAATCTGGCCAAGATACAAACTCCTTCTCCAACTGGGAGTCCAGCAGCTTGGTAATCATGACTTTAATATCAATGTGGGCCAAATCCTGCCCTTACATGCACATGTAGAACTCAGTGAGAAAAGCCTGATTCCAGAAAACAGCTAAGCTCAGTCACCTGCACTTCCCATACCATGTATGTATTTTTGAGATCTGTTTTATCTTGACATAACTTCCTGAAAAATATAAGCCCTATCAAGACTGTGAAAAAAATGAAATTCTGTAGTCAAAAACCTTACCAGTGTTCCATACCTCACACATAGTTTTTTAAATACATGCTCAGAAATGCACATAAAAAAATAAAGGAAAGAATGCGTCTTGGACATAAGGCAGACAAAATATTTGATGATGCCTGTGGACAGCATCAGAAACTTTCAAATATAAAATAGGACCATCCTTAGAATAGCCTTTCATAGCACCCTTAGTATCAGCTATACACATGCCCACGCTTGTAGCTTGCTTTTCTTCTTAAATGCTTTTTTTCCCCTCAATTAATAGACCTTTCAGGATATAAATGCTACAAGAAGGCTGCAAGTCCCACCTGTCCACAAGGAGCATTTTGCAGGGATATAGTGAACATTCCAGATGTGCGGCTCTTTGCCAGGATATATTGGCAGGTGGCTTGGAAAGTGTATCTGCGCCCATCAAAGGTCATGAAGTGAGTGTCTCCTGAAACTGAGCAGTCAGCTGGAAAACATAATAAATAATACACCTCAATACGTAGCAAAGACAGCATACCCTCTGCAATTATTACTGCTGTAGCATTCATACACTCTGTTACATTCTATAATTCATAAAACCGTATTTTTATTACAACCAGTTATTAGGAACACATTTAGGAACTCGAACTTTTCCTTGCTTTTGTTATGGAGTTCCTATCTGATGCCAGGCCAGGATACCTGAACAGCTCCTCCCCTAGAAGGAGGCAATAATATCTGTCATCCTTATAGTAAGGGCATTTGATTTGTGGCTCTTAAAACTGATTTTCAGAAACATTAACACATTTAACTGATAAGATAAATTTTAATATGTAATCTACTTTTAATATGTAATCTACTTTTAATATGTAATCTACTGAGTGTGTAGATTGAAATAAAAATGCAAATTACATAATGAAATGTCATATTAAAATCTAAAAGTAATATTCACTGAAGTAAGAATTGAGCTATCAAACAGTTAGGAATTAAAGATTTTGTTAAGTTGTTAAGTAAGTTTGTTAAGTATTCAAGACATACCTGGACATGTAAAATTTGTACAGATCCACTTTCCTCCAATGCAGGTGCTGAAATCAAAACAAAGTTTTCAAACTTTTATTCTGTGAATTATACACAGCTGTCCCTCAGTGGTTCTTCCTGGATTCCTTCTGTATGGGATGAGCACCAAGTGTCTTGAGTCTTACAAAAGGTTACAACAGAGTTATCACTGTCTTTTGAGTGACTGGAAGCTTATCATAAGGACATGATCACGTGAAATTTCATCCATGCATCCAGTATCCCTATCATTTCTTTTTAGCTCCTTAATAACCATTAGAAAAATTAAGGACTAGTAACAATAAAAAGAATAAACACAAGCAATATGAATCTTATGACTTTTAAAGATAAGAATTGCTGGGGAGAAGAAAAAGCTGCACATCTGCAAGCACATCCATTTTCTTAAGTTAAGGTGATCCAAATAAAAAGCACTTTCTCTTTCTACAAATTTTTCTTTCCACTTCAGAAAATTAACTTAGAAAGTCCGAAACAGCAGCTTAATATCACAATTACATTAGGATCTTTATGTCCAAGTGAGACAACACAAACAGGAGGCAAAGTCAGCGTAGTTCTCCTGTTAAGATTTTGAATTCTAGATTCTTTTCCTTTTTAAGGGAGTTCAAAGTGAAAAAAGCACTAAATATTACAGTATTCTCTGCAATATTTGTAGTTTTCTCTTCTTCTACATTGATAGCTTAATAGTTTATCTTTTCCGTAATCGCAAAACATACAGAGAACAACCATTTTTTATGTAGAAACAGTGAGCATTTATCAAGTTTATCCAATTTCTAACTGAAATAGGCCTTGAAGAAGCTGTTTCTTATGATCATTAAAGGATCTGGTTCACAATGTAACAAGAAAAATTACCAGTTATTGCATTCTTCATAAACCACTGAACCCATTTCAAAGAAACTTCCATGGTAGTCACAAGGACAGTCCATAGGCTTAACACACAATTCATTTTCATAAATTAAGCCTGGAAGAAACAAAAATAACAAGAAAAAAGTGAAATATCCATGACAATGGCTGACAGAGTACTAACAATCAGATTCAAAAACACCACCAATTCTTATTCATGTATAATAAATCTCTAGAATATTCATTAGTCATTTTCACCAAAAGAAGTGCATTTGAATTATATTTAAAAATTTTATTTCAGGGATCAAGTCACGAAATTTCTTGAGATACAATAAACATAGTGCAAATAACAAATATTCAGTTCCTGGGTGGGAGGGAGTGGAAACCACATACACAGAAAATCACAAACCCAAACATAGAGTCCCATTCTGCTTTGAGTCCCTTTGACTTATTTTTTTAACACATTTACAAATCTTTTCCTCTATGCTCCTCATTTTACTGATTCTTTTTCTTTGCCTTTTTTCTCATTATTACTATAATTGTTATTATTCTTTTCTGACCAGGGGACCAGAAGAAAAAAAAAATGCTTAACCAAACCATCAAAGGCATAATTTATGACAAATATGATTAAACTTATAAATAATCAGGGTACATTTAAGAGGAAGGACTGGAAAATCCATGGCATGACTTTCTTTGTCCTCTTTTAGATAGAATTCTGTAGTCAACAGAAGCCAATAACTAGGAGAAAACTCATATCAATAGATAGATATCTATATCTGTTTTGGTGATGAGGTCAAAGTTTTGCTGCAGACCACACTGCTAAATACCTCACTTGCCAGAATCATATGACAATCTACAAACCTCAGAATCAAAACCTGGTTTTGGCCACAGGAATGAATTTTAATTCATGGTTTTGAGCTTTTCTAAGCACCCTAACCAGGAAAAAAATACAATAAAAAAAACCCAAGCCACCAAAATAATCTTCCCCAAACCAACAAAAATCAATCAGCAACCACCACAATGAGGAGGATGCCTGCCCTGTAACAACAGAGCAAACCCTCTTTTTCACTGAAATTGCGTAGCTCTACAGCCAGAACATGGATCTTAGCTGAAACCTATCCCTACTTTTTATAGGGAGGAAAAGGCTGTTGTCAGTAAGGAAAACAAGGTCAGCTACCCACTCAGTTTATAAAGAGAACCTCCTTTTAACCTTATCAGGTCATAGAAGGATGTTATCTTGGGTTGCAATATATAACCAAAAATGTGTGTTCTATTTTCCATCTGTTGAAACCGGCCGGGGAGGTGTTTTCTTTCTCTCTTGTATAACCCATTCCTCATAACTCCAGGGGGGAGGGGACAGGTGCCTTCTGTTTATGGCCCAGCTGTTAAAACCAGGCGGAGCAATGTTCCTTATCTCTTCCATGACCCATCCTCCCTGCGGGAGATATATCTGCTGTTAATGGGCCATTAATGCTCATCACAGAACAGATAAAATTACATCATTCCATTGTGAGATGCTCCACCCAGTGGGAAGAGCCAAGCATTCCTACCTAGATAAAAACTGGGAGTCGGAAACAGCAAGGCAGCCTGTTTTCCACTGGATTCCAGAGGAAGACACAACCCATCTCACTACCACTGGACCCTTCTAGAAGATCATCTCTACTCCAACAGAACCACACCTGTTACTCCAGGAGGATTTATTTGGTCTGCTTCCAGCACGCTGTCCAACAGGGTATCAGGTCATACTTCTAGGGTTTCTAGGATTTTAGTTCATTTGTTTGTTTTCTTGTTTTTTTTCTACTACTACATTTGTATTTTTTTTTTAATACTCCTAGTAAAGAGCTATTATTACTTTTCCAAAATCTTTGCCTGAAAGACCCCAATCACAAAATTAAAATAATTTGGAGGGAAGCGGTTTACATTCTCCATATCAAGTGGAGCTCCAGCTTTCCCTGGCAGATACCTGTCTTTCCAAACCAAGAGAGAAGTAAACTTGGGGAGGAACTGTGTGGATGCTGCATGGAATCAGGTGTGTACCTGAGACGCCAAACTCACCATCGGGGCAGTAGCAGCCATCAATGCAGTGAAGCTCACTGCCAATGCACTGGGATTGTTGGTGACATGAAACAGGGCAGCAGTTGATGCATTCACTGTAGGTCAAGGGTTCAGCACAGGTAATGACTGAAATATAGGAACAGGCAGAGAAATGAAAATGTGTAGAGCTCCTGTCGCAGGGCTTAAATGGATTGTGTGTGTTTCTTTCAGTTATGTATCTCGTCAGTTGAGTAGCTGGTCTCTAGATAAACATTTTGTAAAACAATGGCTTTCCTAACACACAGAGGATTCATACATATTTACATATTCACGTTCTCTCCATTAAAGGTGCATTAAGAAGGAATAATCTTAAATTACACTTTCGCACAGTAGAGCTATTTAGATTCTCAGACCATTATCAGAAACAGTCAGGACACCCATTAACAGAGATTTCTGGAACCACAGTGGAAATCTGCTGTCATGGATGACAGAACAGTTTTGGTCCTGTGTTCTAGGCAGGTGAACAAATTAGACAATTTTTTTCAAACTTACATTATCTGACTTGTAAGATAAAGTCTTATGCAAGTGCAATTTAAATTTATTCTTAAAACTAGTGACACACATTTTATATATCACAAAGCCATAAAGACTTTGGCAATATTTGAAAGAGTAGCTCTGTGAAAATAAAAGTGGTTAATAAGCTTAAAGAATCACATTGTAATAAGCTTACTCCTTAAAAAAATTCAGTATAAACTGCACATATCAAAGAGAAAACCCATTGCATTTTTGTAGCCTTGAAGTGAGTCTGACTCACTTAATAGCTTCATCAAGAGTTATATGAGACCAAAATTGAGAAAGGGGAAGTAGTAAAACTATGAAAGGCACCCTTTTCAAAATACATGGACCAAGCAGCATTTCCAAGTGCAACAGCAAAGGCATTACCACACTGCTGGAAGTGCACACGCCATCCATGGAGTGGCTTTCCTGCCTGGGCACACGCTCTGGCATACTCAGTGAGTGCTCGACACCAAGTTGCGTCATCAGCTGCTGACCTTACACAAATAAAAAGTGACATATTATTTTGTACCTCCATTCAAACACACACTCAACCTCATGAATGCTCCTGTGTTGCATTCATCCATGCTGGTTGAACCTACTTTCATAATGTTCTAAGTACTGTGCTGTTGGACTAGGTTAAAAGTCTTAAAAGGATAAAAACTTTCTGCCACCCTTGAAGAGAGCTCATCAATATAAGTGTCGATACATTTGAGACCTGACATTATTTTTCTGAATAAATCCCCAAAAGACTGAATAAATCCTTGTACAGCAGTATAAGGAGCCTTCAATAAAGGTCTTGATTTTTACAGAAGGAGTAAGATCCTGCAGAAAACTTTCAAGTGTAAAATTTCTACCAGTGAGCCACCAGGGTACAAGAAATGGAAATTATCTCCTGAGCTGTCTTATTTTTTTTAATTTGACTAGTCAAAACTGCTCAGACCAGGAGTACAGCAAGTTATGAAATGTTAACATAAATTCAAATGCCTATCAAATTCCTCTTTTCAATGGTACCATACAGCTTGCAGAAGCCAAACTGACCCATCCACTATGACTTTCATTATAGCAAGAAGGCTTCAATATGGCAGAAAGCACTTAAAGATGTTGCATACTCAGAATCAAAACAGATGAAATATTCAAGGGATAGACTAACACAACTGGAAAATATCTGGGCCTGACTTTGGTCATTCTTATACCAAAGAAATCAGGAACAACCCCACCGCATTCCACAGCAGTAAAACTAGAACAAGTGAGAAAAGCAAGATAACAAAACAATGTCAGATAAAAACGTGCATGCAGAGAAAGTCACGGAACAGTTAATTTAACATTTATAATTCATTCTTATGATAGCAGGGCGATGGTTTTTTTATAACAGCTTTGGAATCAACAAAAAAAATTCACTTACATGCAGAGATCGTTTGTGCAGCTTGCCATAAAAGAAAGAGGACTCACATACTCATGACATTGTTTAAATGGGGGATGTAACAGGATATTACACAGAGCATATGCCCTCTGAAATGAAAGAGACAGCTATTGTAATGAGGTTTTCAATAATAAACATAAGCAGAATAAAATAGAATGCTGTGGAAAATCAGAATAGACATCTGTCTGTGTCTAGGAATCACTTTTCTCTCACCAAATAGAAGCAGTCTTTAGCAACACATTATGTTTCATATCAGAGTTTCCATAACATTGAATCTTTTATCCAAGGTCATACCCGTGGTAGTAAAACATATCCCTTCCCCAAAAAGGGCACAGATAATTCTGCAACTAAGCCAAGATGACCTGAAAAAAGCCTTCATTTTAATTGAATTACACAGTAAAAAGCAACAGAAATAAACCATAGCCGGCATCTGCTTTAGTTTCAAAGCACTTTAATTTAAGGGTTATATCCTGAAAATACTAATTAAAAGGCAAAATTACTTCAAAGTATTGGAAAAAGGCAACAATAATTCTCTTTTTAAACATTGGCAAATGAACTGTGCTCTGACTCTGATTTTGCCTCCCTGATTCTTTCTATCCTTCCTATGGATAAGTTCTAGAATAATCCCATATTTTACAACTTGTCACTCATTGAACGTCATAGTCAAACACTTCTATTGGCTGCTATGCAGACAGTATATTTGAAAAGATAAGGAATTAAATACAGAATAAAAGGGGGGCAGGGGGCAGTGGGGTGATGAGAGGACAAGGGAAGACTTGCTGCAGCAAGCGTTTTAATTAATGTCTCCCAATAAAAGATGGGACTATTTCCAGTCTCCTTCAAAGCATTAAAAGTTTTCAAGTTATTCACTGAAAATTAAAATTAAGTCAAATTCTTGCTCCAGTTAGAATCACCAGCTATGGCAATAACCCTTTTGTGTTGATCCAAACCTGCAGAGATTCACGGCTTTGTGTCAGGCACGGTGGCTCATTGAGAAGAGATTTATCCCAGTTGTGTGTTCCTTGTGGAGGATTTTCCTGCCAGCTCTCTACAAATTCTGTTACATCATCTGTCAGTTTTCCTAGACAAGACACACACATACACAGAGTCACACAGTGACTTAAAAGAACAACCATGTTTCTATAGGATTTCCCAGGAAAACATTTCAAAAACCAAAGCACATCAAGAAGAGAACATCTAACCCTTCCTACTACTAAGTGAATCAGCTGAAATCAATCTGGTCCTTTCAAGAAGGCAAAAATACTTTTAAAAGGAACTACAGAAGGGGGCTCTCAGATAGCAGAAAGCGGCTTACTCAAGCAATTTGGCAAGGAATGGATTTAAGGGAGAAGGACCGTGCCTGCCTTAGTCCATCAATGGAATAAAGGAAAGAAAAGCTTGAATAAAAATAATAATACATAGGTCTATGCTGCTACTTTGTAAAAAGTTCCCAACAGGGATTCATTCTAAAACCCAAGAAAGACGGGGCATTCCTAGGTCACTGCAATGGTGCAAAATGGTTGTCTGAAGTAGCCACACACAGGTGTGACCCTTATTTAAGTAGAAATGTCCATACTAGGGTTAAACCAACAAATCCATCATTATTATTATCCACCTGGGACATGTGATACTGATCACTGCTTGGATTACCCACAAATACATATCTTGCCACATCTTTACTACTACTGCTCCCCAAGCCAAGTGGGTGCTCATGCATAGTGAATCCACTTGTGCTACAAATGCAGCTTTAAGGGATGGAGACGCTGAGGAAGGTGAGAGGAGAGGGAAAAGTCTCTGGGGAAATGACCCCTTGATCTTAGTATAAACAACTCGATTTAGTGAGCAAAGTACCAGTGGGGGTAATGACTGTTAACAGTGCAGGGCTGGTGCTTTCTGAAACTGAGTGGAATGCATGAACAACAGAGGAAGCCACATCCACTCTGAGCTTTGAAGTGGTGCTCCACAGAAATATCCTCAAGTTAAAGAGGAGGAGCCAACAGTTAAACAGCCCAAAGCAATGATTTCCCACAGTTTTTATGGCCTCACTTGAGATACTTTTCAAGGGACCTGATTTTTCCTCCTGCTTTTTTCTTACTCATTTTATAGATCTCTTCACTCACTATTTACTGAAATCCAAGCCTTTTGGAAGTGTCTAAAGCTGACATTGAAAGATCACTGATGATTTCTGAAAGTGTTAGCACATATGAAAGGCCAGATCAAACAGGATTTGACAGTTTTTATTAATTTTATTTACTAATTATTGATTTATTTCCAAAAGCAGTACCTCGGGCTTCAACAGGCCGCAAAATTTCTAGAAGGGCAGTGAATATTTAAAAACAGATTTAACCTTTCAGGTCCCAGGAAAATGAAATACAAATACCATTGTAGGTAATTGAGTAAGACAGCTTTGAGATCTTCTTCCCTAGAGCCCCACCTATATTGAAATTGGTCCTTTTCACTAAATATCATTCAGCAGAAGTATTTCCATATCATATTTTCCTTTTCAAAAGTCACCCATCTTAGATTCAATCAGCATTACAACAGAAACTAAGCAAAGTAATCTATGTCACCAAAAAACAAATAAACAAACAAACAAAGCCCACCAACCAACCAAAACAAAAAACCAAAACCAAAACCCACCACATTTCACAACAGCTAGTATCTTAAATACTCACCATAACTAGTCTCCAGATCATCCTGCAGAATAGCATTATTGTTTCCACACAGTCCGTGGGTTTTGCCCAGGTACTCTGGTGCCATTTTGATGTACACTGCAGATGTACCATCCCAAGCCAGGGTAAAGGCATACTGGTGCCTGACCAGGAAGTATCCAGCTAGTTTCTGGATGTGTAAGTTTCCAATAACATAAGGTAATTGTACTCTGGCACAACACACAGAAGCAAAAATAATATCACATTATTAAATGTAACCATTAAAAACAAATTACTTGCTGATGCTTTCCTCATACAACTGAAAATCCCTGATGTAAATATTGAATAACTCCACAAAACCAGATGAATTTGCAAATAACAAATAGCGAAAATCATGAATGCCAATGATTATACTTAATTCTATGTACCATTTATTTAAGTATCACCTTTCTCAGACACTACTCTGTAAATGGAAATTAATTATTGCACCAGCAGTCTGGATGTTTTCTCAGCCTATCAAGGAATAAGTTTACAACTCTGTTATCAAAATGGTACCATGATATTAATTCCAGTGTAACCACAGCTTCATTAGAAACATGACTGCAATTACCCAAATCCTTTGTACGTGACTTCGCTGCTCATCTTTATCTGTTCATCTCCAGAAAAGAATAAACTAATGGACCTTTTGCAGGAATAAGGAGAAGAATGACATTCAGGATCATTATTCACCTGCCAAATAAAATCACAAAGTCAATGTTTTAATCAAATTCTTTGTAATAAACACATAACAGAACTATAACCCCCAAATCTGCACTCAGCATGGGAACAAGAAGTTTGGTCCCCTCTTGTGGAAAAAACTGAGCAGTGTTTCCATAGACATGGTCACGGAGTGGTCTTTTCACAGCCTTGAGTGAACAAAGCAGGCCTTGGAAAGACACACATCAGTCTTATTCCAGCCATTTACATTCTATGCTATGGTCCCTGGTAACCCACATCATGTTAAAATCACATCTAGGTTCAATTTTACAACCCCCTATTATCATCTCAAGTTATTTTTAATCTCTTTAAATTAATACATCATAAATATGCACAACAACAGTTCAAAAGAATGTAGAAGTACCATTCCCTACCTGTATGGAAAAGCTCTGTTCATCTAATTCAGTGTGTCTCACAAGGGCATATGTGGATTTCCCAGAAAAGTAATAATAGAGTCCATCAAAAGTTTCAAAATTATATTGGCCCCATGTCCTGCATATATGATCTCTTTCAGCACCTGTGTTATACACTAACAAAAGGAGAGTCACTTGAGACACAGCCCTAGTTTTTTGATACAGGAGTTGAGATGGGGCAGTGCATGCAACATGCTGTGAAATATAATGACATGAAAGAGAGGAAGGAGAAGGTGCTACAGCATGAAGGGAACCTTAAGGCAGAGAGCAGTCATTGTAGCTGTGGGAACACAAGTGCAGTCCCAGAAACCCAGTCAGATTTCTCTCTTTACACACCTGTCTGGCATCTCGGTCCTGTCGCATTAAATCGGCTGCAGTTGCACAGCTCTCTGTAGACACACTCACCTCCATTAAAACATGTAAGTGAATCTGAGTGGGAAAAAAACAAGGCATGTAAAAAAAAAATTCTGATCGTTTTCTTTCTGAAGACCCAGTTCTTTCACTGAATGTAACTCTGAGAACGACAGGAGCTGCTAACCTAGCATTAAAGCATCTGGGAGAATCTAACCAGCCCCACAAAAATGAAACATAGTGTGAAAGCTTCGAGTTACACAGCCAGCTTAAGAAATCTTTTGCACCTTTAGAGAAGCCAAATCAAAATGTCTGTGACATCTGTTAGTCTGACGTGTTTTTAGTCCCCAAAGCAATGAACAGAGGAAGTGAACAACTACTGTACCACAAGGAAGCCCAGTGTCTACATCCACACACAAGTAGCACCCTGTGGGTAAGCTCTGCCAGGATGAGAGCAGGCTAACTTAGAAATACATATATTCTGATCCCAGCTGTGTATCTTTACCTGCCTGCCCTCCTCCCATCTCACGGCTTCTAACTACACCAACCACAAGCATTTTCCATAAAGACACAGATCCCTGACTTGCAATGACAGGTTTGTGTCTGGGCTTGGGGGAGGGAGGTGTTGTTCTTTGGGTGTCCTTTAATTTCTATTTTCCCTCTGAAGATCCCTATCAAAATATGACAAAAGTTTTCACAGTCTAAAGAAAAATGCGCACAGGCAGAAACAAAGTTTCCTGTTACTAAATTTAAACTTTGTGATTACATCTTCTTTTAAAAATTGTGATCCATTTACTTATTTTTCTAGTATTTGCTCCTATGACTTTTTTTAGGAAAGGATTTTAATTTTAATAATTTATTATTATGCAATCATAGTAGGTTTTTTTTTTTTTTAACTTTAGAATACAAACTGATTATTTTGTTGCAGAAAGCAGACAAGTTACTCAGAAGAAACTGTTTCAGGAAGATACAAACTGAAGGCATCTTTAAAAATACATCATTCTTGAAAAATAACCCTAGAATGGTTTGGGTTGGAAGAGACCTTAAAGATCACCTCACTCCAACCCCACTGGACCAAGTCTCTCAAAGCGGCATCCCATCTGGCCTTGAACACTTACAAGGATGGGGCATCCACACTTCTCTGAACAACCTATTTGAATGTCTCATCACCCATATAGTAAATAATTTCTTATTATTCACCATCTAAACTTACTCCCTTTCAACATCAAGCCATTATCATTTCCATTTGCAATCACATTATAAATAGTAAGTAATTATTCAAACATTTTCAAAATATCCAAAAAATTAATTTTGATCCCCTTGGTTTCAACAAGCAGTCTCCCACCTTCCAAAAAAAAATAAAAAAAAATAAAAAACAAACCCACCAAAAACAAACAAACAAAAAAAAGCCATGTTTAAAAGAACAAATCAGGTAAAAAGGCAAAAGTAAAAGGCAATGCTTCTTTGCCTGCTAGCCAAACTATCCTGCTCCTTTCCCTGCCTGGCCAGTGTCAGGTCAATAAAAAATAATGCAAGCACCATGCAGAAAGGTCCCTAGCTACACTGACTGAGCCATCTCATTTACATGCTCACAGTGACCAATCTTGTCAATAATGCAAAAGCCTGTTCCTCTTGTCAAGACAGGCAGACATTGATCTCTTTCATCTTGAGTGTTGTGAGACCTGTGTAACCAGAGCTCTGGTCTCTGTTCTTTGCTTCTCTCAGATTATGCGCTGCTGCCTGTCCAGTCACAATAATGTGCAATTAGGCTGCAAGTCATGTTCCTCTGAGCTGTAGAGGAAGCTAGCCCCCTTTTGATGTTTCAAGTTGAATGATTCCACTCTAAGCATGGCTCAGGTAACCTGCTCCAAGCCGTGTTTGTTCAGATTGTGTAAACAGTCAGCTGACCTGGGGACCCTTGCTGCACTGTGAAGGACCTCCCTTGGCTCTCTTTTAGACAGAAAGGGTGTTAGTCAAACCTGAATCAAAAAAAGTCAAATTACTCCATAACAAGCATTTTCCTCTTTATGAAGATCTCTTCTTTCTGTGTGTGTGATTCTGAAAAAATACGATCATCTTAGCTGTTGTGTTTGTTTATATCCCTTTTAACATGACTGTTAAGTGTTTTTCCTTACACTGCATAGAACAGCTGTGTGTGCAAACATTAGTTATCCTTAAGCAGGTAAAGAGGAAAGCAGCATTGTTTCAGATCACATTTAGTGCTCCTTCTACTGTAAATGTGGCCTCCTTTAATCATCACATTCTGCTCCATTAACACAGAAATACTTCCTAAAGTATACAGAATAAATATCCTGTAACAAGGGGTTCATTCTAATCTTTGTCATTAAAGGAATATGAGCTGTCCAAATAGGCTAACCCATATGATCATATCAAAAGTTTATCTCTCCTACAGAAATGTGAGAAACATTTTTATACTTGCAGAAAGGGAAAAGCCATCAAGACTAACTGAAAGTTAAAATTAGGAAAACTTACAGAAGAATATTTTGTCCTCCATTAACCTGAAAGCAACACCTATTAAAAACTCCTCAGCTCCTCTTTTCCCTTTGACATTATGCCAGTTGAGTGCACTGGGCTGGAATCTGAAACTGAAAACTGGTGAGACTTTCCTAGCAGAAAATAGTAGGCCTAAGTAGCACGATTTGACTCACACAAGTAATAATGGCATTTCTAACTAGTGCTCCCACTAGAACCTGCAGATCACCCTGATAATACCACCATTGCTGTGATGAAGCAACCAGCTTCAAATTCCTTCTTTATCAAATAAGGTGAAGACTTGGGATCAGCCTGTAACACAGGTGTGAATTCTTCTCTGTTGTTCTCAGCTTAAATACTCTAACCCCTCGTAATTACTGACTAGGCTGCAGCCCCATGGGTAGGGTTATTTTAGTCCCTTGAGTACATGGATCTCCTTTTCAGTTCATCCCCCTGATAAATTCTTCTATGAGCAGTAGCAGAACCTTGAGCCCATTATTTATCACAGCCTTTGACAAAGTGTGACTGTAATCCAGTCCACATCACTGCAGGGGTTCTGCAGAGCAGTGTCCAAGTTTCACACAGAGACATTCCTTAGCAGCATCATGATAGATGTTCAAAGGCATCTTGCATCTTCATCAAAATACACGTTTATTTTGAAATATTATTACTGATGCAATATATTTTGTGGCTTTGCATCTCTGATATGGTGCACACTTAGCTTTATCTGCTTTCTTCTATTATTTCTTCTCCAATGAATACATAAAATATCTTGAATTTATTTCAGTTCCATTTGAACTCTATGTCCTGACTTGCTCATCCATGATTTGGTCTTCTGATCCAACACACTCATTGGGAATAAAATAAATAATTTATATAGTGTGGAGCCCTTCATCATGAAGTGACATAGAGTCACTAAAGAAATGCTCTTGGATCACAAGGAAAGAAATCCTCTCTATGTATTCCACACAAAAGACAAGATACTAAATCAAAGAGACATCTAAATTAAAGCTTTTTCACTTTCATTCAAGAAAACTTCCATTTGGAAATACTTGATTTTTGCTTTAATTATCACATGAAGACAAATGAGCTCAGGTTGGGCCTCACAGTAATACACCATTATCACCAGTACACTATGAATTCCTGAAGATTTGTATCTGATGTGTACCATCCTATAAGTACTTTTCTGTAAAACGTTAAGTACTTCCTGCTGCTACTGCTTTTTCTACAATTTAAGATACAGCACGAAAAAAAAATGCTTAATGCAAAATAGTAGACACAGGTTTCCTTTCAGGGTATTCATTACTAGATTCACTTGGACAGAAAAGTTTAAGTATGAAAGATTAATTTAGAGATCTGAAGCAATAAAGTTTTCCTTAAGCAAGATAGATACAAGATCCAGCCCATGCTTTCAATTCTTATTATTCTGCCTAGATATCAACTTTGACCCAAACAGTTTTAGAAATTTGGAGTCATTTACAGAAATAGACAGGAATTATAAATTTCAGAATTCTTTAAAAATTACACATTTTTGAAGGAGCTATGCAAGAGTTGAAGAGTACTTCAGTTGAAGAGTCTGAAAGTAATCACAGTACAAAAATTACCAATTCTTTAAAAATCAACAAATTTTATTTTTGAATGGAAAGATGAAAAAGCAAAGCAGATCAGGATAAGAATTTGTAAGAAACCTAAATCAGATCTAGATCACACATAAAAGAGTAGAATACATGCTTAAAATATAATATTTAAATTTTTTCAGTCAACATCCATGAAATTCTTTCTTTTGTAACTCTGCATAATTTCTAATTTCTGCACGTTTCTCTAGGTGCAAGTTTTTAGGTGTTCCTTCAGCGATGGGAGAATTAATACAAGTATTTCCTGCATTCTTTTTTACCCTTCAATTTCACAGTCTTTGAAAGCACCTGCCTGCAGTGGCACAGATTTTCCCTGGCATACAGGCTTCGGCAGGATGCAATACAGCCCAGGGCCAAGTTCCTCCTAGCTCTAGGATGTAAAATTCTCCTCTCTGGGATTCTGAGGCAAATGAGGTGGATGCAATTTTAACCCTTCAATTCCAAGAGCCTTCCAGTTAGCTGCATATTTTCTGCTCTGGTACGTCTCCTGAAATCAGTTCTCAAGCACACATTGTAAGGGACAAGTATCTTCTATGACTCCTGCCTGCTACGGCATTTCAACACAAGAAAATTTGTAGTGCTTAGAATGTTAGAAATTCTCAGCAGTAGCCTGAATACTTCCAGAAATAACCTGGTTTGCCTGTCCCAGGTTCTTAATATGCTTTAGCTCAGGAGTTCCCTGTTTCAGGCTTGGGGGTTTTTTACATTTGTTTGCTAGTTTTTAATTTTGCATGAATAGGATTTGTGTGGAAGCAAGTTAAAAGTTTAACAGTTACTACACATTAACTTCAATTATTCTGATACACATTTCAAATCCTTTGCTCCCTGGCTACAAGAAACTAACACAGAACTTTTCTCTTGGCATTTGCTTGTGCTACAGCAAATTTTTTGTTCCATTGACAGATAAGACATGACATCACTTTCTGAAATGCCTTCAACTGACTAATACAACAAAAAGGTAAAGAGATCTCTTGCAGAAGTCATACACTCATTCCACACACAACATATTGGTTTATCTTTATAGAGTTACAGAATGAAAGAAAAACTGGTATTGCAAGAAGAATTGACTGTCATATAATTTCATTATAATCACAGTTCTAGAATTATTTCAAAAAATCATTTTCTTAGAGACATTGCTAAAGTAGAGAAAGCAGCTAACAGTCTACCTTGCTGTTTTGGTTTGGGTTTTTTTGTCATTGATTTGGGTTTCCATTTGTTCAGGTTTTTAAACAAAGAGGGTTTATTATTTCATAAATCCCCTGATGTTTGCAAATCCCACTCTATGGGCAGAGTTATAGCAGCCTGGATCTCTCATTAAATTGGAGAGACCAATTAATTGGAAAAACTATTTTTCTAAGTATTAGGAGCACTGTACAAAGCAGATCAAGTTTTTTGTTTTGTTTTTTAATGTGTCTTTCACACACAGAAAACACTGGATTCGATTTGCCACACACTCTACTGTGATTTAAAAAGGAAACTTCCAAGCCTATGTATTCCACTGCCTAAAAGAGTTTAATAATGCTGATTTTATTTGCCTTCAAGTATGGGCAATCATTGATGATTTTTAAGGTGTGTCTTCAACAACATCACCTTTCCAAAACAAGTACATCAGAAATGGAAAACCCATATGGAATAGTTTTGCCTCACAGAAATACAAATTAGAAAGGAAACAAAAACTTAGTACTGTTATACCTGCAGAGACCAATAAAACCTAATTCTTGCCATCATAACCACATCCTCCTTTAGAAGCTTAGCAGTGTGATGAGTTAGCATGAGACGTTTGTAAATATTTTGTTCTCCCTAGCTCCACATTTGTTCTCCCATTTCTTAAATATTAGGCCTGTTTAAGAAACAAACTTGCACATAAACTCTTGACAAAAGCTCTTTAATAGAAGTCTTGCAAAGGGTTTATGTGTGTGGCTTTATGTTACTTGAGCAGTAACACATCTTAGAAGCTTTTTTCCAGATCTGAAGCAAAAAATGAAACCAAATTAAAGCAATTTTCACTAGGCAAAGACTAAACCCAGGGAAACAAACAATTATTACGACAACAAATTTCCCAGCATGATCTGCATATCTTCTCTTTTTAAGTTGCTTTATTTAGTATTAAAAAAAAAAAAAAAGGCATAACAACTTCTTGGTCAATAAGATGGTGCAATCCTCAAAAACTAAGGAATTTTAATTAGTATAGAGCGCTTGGTTTCTAAAGCGATTTTATCATACACAATATAGCTATGATCTTTTTTCATACACTGGAGAGAGATTCATAAGTAATAGTTTTTATTTGAGCAATATTGCGCTTCTCTAAACTCCTGTATTTTTCCTCTATGTTTAGCTACACACTCCCCAAAAGCTTCTGAAAGCAGTATGTATCAAAGACAGTAAAAGCTTTTGGAACTGACAAAACCCTAGTTACAATTTATGAGTCCATTCCAAACATCACCTTGCCTTTTGGGCTATAAAGCTCTGGGATGCAAATTGACACTATTCACTATAAGGTAGGTCCCACATCCAATGCAATGAGGCATACTGAGGAGAAACTAGAGGGTTTGCATCACTAACTAGAATTACTCTGAACTATTTTGCCTCATTCCTCTCCTTTGTACAAGGCAAGCATGACACAGACCTTTCTCAGAGTCAACACAGAAAATCTTTACCCTCTAGCAAAGACATTTTAAGTCTGTCCACTTCACTTCTAAAAATAAGATGAATCAAAAAACCAAAGATGGACATTCCTCAAGCAAATGCTCACCACTGCAAGCTGGTGGTGAAAAGGATCTTATCCTGCTAACCCATAGATCTTAAACACAAAAAGCATCTGCAGGTTACCTCAGCAGAAACAAACAAACAATCTCCAAGCACAAAAAAGGTACAGGACTTGCAACTAAATGGTATCTAAACATCAATCCACATTTTCAGGTATACCACTATAAGAGAAGATTACCTTTTTGAAAACTATTACAAAACCTGCAGTTAGGAACAGTCTTTCAAATTATCAAACCAGAACCAGGTGTAAACTTAAAGCTAGGTGAAACTCCATGACAAATTTCCATACTCCTGGGTACCTTTGAGACCAAACAAGGTAGAGCCTCATTATCATTAAGGCCTGTAATAGCTATTTTAGGATTTTCTTTTTCTTCCCAAGAATGATTAAACACTGCAGAAAATCAGGGACAAGAGAAGTCACTTTATGTAGAAACATAAATAACTTACTGGATGGTCCACATTTCATACTGTGAATTCTCCTGTTCCGAGACAAGGACAGTGTTGTAGGTGAACTGTTATAAACTGCCATTCCAGACTCCTTTCAGAAAGAACAAAGAAATCAGCAGCTATAAACAAGACACCTAAAAGTCTCTTCAGTCTGTCAGTAAATCTACCATTTTTAGAAAGATCATTGCTTTGTATTGGCTTACTATAAACTTTTCAAAAAACTCCATTGTAAAGTAAAAAGTGTTCTCAAGACTCCAATATTTTATCTTCTTCCTTCCTCCTAAACATACTTCTTACTGACGATTTCTGCTCAGTAGTCTAGCCCAGAAAGAAACAAAAAAATTTATTACTATATCTTGAATTCTTGGTGGGAGAACCTAAATCCAGGAGAATTCACTATTATTGGTGGTTGATTCGGTTACCGGTTTGCAGATATGTGACATTTTTTCTTTGCTGAGCTTCTCCCAGAAAGAGCAGGGAGAAAGCAGGGAGAAAGGTGACTCCCTCTGAGGAGCCACGAACAAGGACTACAAAGCAATCCTTCCTTTTCCCACCCTCGAAAAAGGGAGTGAGAGCCACGCACCCTAATTACATTTCAGCAGCGTGCCCTGAGTGACACAGTCGAGTTGCCAAGATAAACCACATCCAAAAACCTGAGTGCTGAGCTGTAGAGACCCAACACTGCCAGTTCATTTACCTCTACCGAGAAGCAAAAAGGCTCCCACAAAGCAATTGTTGCTGATGAGCCAGACCAGACTTCAGGTTTTTCTCAAGCAGGGATGCTTTGTACAACACAACTTCTTGAACAAGCTAAAGCCCTAGATACAGTCACACAACCTTCTCTCGCTGCTTTAACACAAAACTTTCGTTCAGGATTGACAGTCCTCGTGGCTTGGATAAAAAACACACTCGAGGGCAAGTCCTGAAGAATCACCAAGGTTAGAACAGCAACCCAAAATACGGATGGTATCACAGCAATTTACAGCAGCGAGATCCGTTGTTTTGGCAAGATAGGAGAATGGCATCATGCTGATGCCAACCAGAACACCCATCTCCCTGTCCCGCAACGCCTGCCCCCCCTCAGAGGGCTCTCCCCAGGCAGCGGCGCTGGGAAACCTGGCGCCACCTGAACTCATCAGGCCTCATGAGCCCTGGATACTTTCTTCCCGGGGTCTGCCCGGCGAGAAGCTGTACATCCCGGTGCCTCGGTCTCCCCAGTGAGGTGCCGTGGTGCCCGGCCCCGCGGTGCCCGCCCCGCATCCTCACCTGCCCCGCCGCGGTCCGTCCGCCCCTGCTCCGGGGTCCCGCGGTGCTGCCTCGGCTGCGGGGGGAGAAAAGAGCAGGGTTGGCTCGGACCGGGCAGCGCACCCACCCAGCCAGCCCAGGAAGATCCCCGCTGTGCCCCGGCCGGCTCTTACCTGGGGAGCGGCAGGTCCCCGTCGGCCGGGAGCTGCGCCCGGGCACCCCACGGACACAGGACTGGAAGGCAACAGGGGCAGGTTAGTGATGGCCAGGACTGCCCTGCCCGCCCCCCATGCCATGCCGTGCCATGCCATGCCATGCCGTACCATCCCCCGGCCGGCGGGACACTCACCCGAGGGCAGCCAGGCGCACAGCAGCGCCCCGAGGAGAAGCCGGGTCTCCATGAGGACGTCAGCGGCTTCCCGCGGAGCTCCGGCCGCCACCTACGCCCACAGCTCATCCCACCCTCCCGGGCGGGGCGGCCGGGGGGTTTATCCGCCACCCGCCCCCCGCCCCCGGCCCTGCCCCGGTGCCCACCGGACACCGCCCCTCGCCCCACGGCGGGGTCCGGCCCCGGCCGGCCGCTCCCTGCCATCGCCTCTCCCTCCCTGGCCGTGCCGGGCGCTGGCCTCGCCGCCTGCCCACGATCACTTCCACCTTTCCGCCCTGCGCGGTTTCGGGAGCCGGTCCGTGTGCCGGTGTCTCGGCAGCAGCAGCCGGGAGCGCCGCTCTAAGCAGCCGCTCCGGGGCGAGCGGAGCCGGGGCTGCTCCCGCTCATCCTGCGGATGGGCACGGACCGATGAGCCGCTCGATCCTGCTGGGAGCGGCAAATCTCAGCACGGAGCATGGCCCCACTGAAACAAGTGTCAGGACTTGAATAAGGACAGGCATAAGTGAGACATACACTGCATGCAGCATGCGGCTAATGTGTATGGACGGTTTCCATAGCTCCTGATAACTTTTTTTTTTTTTTTACTATAAATTCTCCACACTCTGGAGCTCTTGGAGCATTTTCCATGTTTATTCCTCTTCTTTTTCCTTTTTTTCCCCACCCCTTACCGTTATTATTAAATTTGTTTCCTTCCATTAGGTTTCTTCCCTTTTCCCCTATCACTGTTACCTTTCCTCTGTTATTTTCCCTTTCCCATCTGCTGCTGTCTCTCTCCCCATCATTCCTCAGGTTTGCATATCTTATGACAGAAGCTTTAGAAGCTGCCCATACCAGGTGAGAAACTGTCTCAGATAAAAAGGGGCCTTTTCTGACTGCTTTGGGAAGTCTGTTAACAGTAAGTCATTAAAAAGATCTCTTTTCTGCCTTTGTAATTTGTCCCTGTGGATTGTGTTTCTTGTGTTTCATTTCTAATGAAATGATGGAAAACTAGTGATGTTTTCACTGAGAATTCTGTTCCCTCCTGTAAGTGTTGGAGGGAGAATGTGCTTGAGAGAAAAGAACATGAGGAATACAAGATATCCTTTAACTTTGACACAGCCTTTTCCAAATAACCCCAAGCAGATTTTTAGAATTATGTGCTAGCCTCAGCCCATATCTGCTCTGAGTGCAGCCTGTGCTTGGCTTTGGTGCACTTTCACTGATCCGAGTTACATTAATGGAAGAAGAGAAAGTAGATAAAAGCAACAGGGATCAGGTTACACAACACACTTTAATGTATTTCTTTGCCTACTAAATGAGCTGCTCACTTTGTTATTTTCCCTTCATGCCACAAGTAGCAAACAAGAATTGAAAATAATTTAGAGGCAATTTAGATGCAATTGCATTTCTTCCTAGGAAATATTTCATTATCTAAAAATACTAAGCAGTCATAATTGTACCATCTTTTAATATATGGTGCATTTGAAGCAATGAAAACCTCAGAACCATCTCATAAATTTACTGCTTATACAACTTCTAATTTTGGAGCATGAGTTAGCTTTGTGGGTATGTTTGCTTTGCATTTACACACAGTAGAGCACAGGGATTCATGTAACAGCAGACTAACAGCCCACCAAGTTTGTCATCCTTTCTGCACTGTGTCCTTTACATGATGATTCGGAGCAGTTTTCATATAACCAAGTGAAGTTAATTCCACAATTGTTTACTACGTGGAGGAGTTTCTGACTCCTAAGAAGTTTATCTGTATTATAAAACTGGTTACTTTCCTTCAAATGTATATAACTTTGAGCTTGTATAATATCTATTCCTGTAAAGCCTTCTAGAAACGACAGATAGATATCAATGATTGTTCTAGACTATATGGAAATTTAGAGGTGATATGCATGGGTTTTAATACATGCCTTAATTTTTTTATCTCCTTTCTCTTTTCAAATACAAGATAGTTTCATTTTACACGTGCATGGAAGAAATTCTCTATCTGTGTGTTTAATTCTATATCTGTGTGGAGAGAATCGTTTTTGGTATTGTGTGGTACTGGAACTTAGATAAAAGCGATTTATGTACTAATAGTTACAATTTTTTTGCAACTTTGCAAGAGAAAATTGTTTTCTGAGAACAACTGTATTTATTTGTATATGTAAACCTATATATATAGGTTTAATATGCACTCCTCACATATTCCTGACACCTGATATTAGAAATGGGTAGTGTAAATGTTCCAATACATCAAAACCATCTGAAAGAGCTAAGAGCAGTTTCTAAGGAGTTTGGATAGCTTACAAGAGTTAACAAGCAGAAATAATAAAATGGGATGCAGGGGGGTTTATGGCAGTATGCATTATTTATTCTTTTTAATCACGCTTTTATGTGCATTCATGCAAATTTCCACTAGGTTGGAAGAAGAAGAGGTAAGTTACCTGTCCTTAAGCAAACTCTGCTCTCTTTGGAGCTATGTGGTTAAAGGTGATTCCACATGGAGACCAAGAGACTTGGGTGAGCAGGTGTCCTCCACTCACTACCCTCCTGATTGAGGAAATCTATGATCTTGTACTACAGAAGGGAAAGTGGGAGAAGAACCAGTCAAGACAAAATCGTGTGAAAGAGATTAGTCTGAAATAGGTTCCTTTTCAGGTGCTCGGAGCTTGATTCTTCTGCAGTTACAGCAGCCACGTCAGAGGCTCTATTTGTAAGCAACAACATTGTGTTAGTGGGAAAGGCTGGGGGAAGCCTGATTTAGACAGTGATGCATCAGCTTCCCTCTGCTTACCTAAAAATAAAGAAGTTGAGATCACTTGCCTTACAACAATTTATTGAAACAATTTTTTTTTTTCTGTTTGGGCTTAGATTTTGTTTGGTGGTTGTTTGGTTTTTAACCCAGGTGTTAGTATGCTTTAAAGCTCACATCTTCGTGCTTTCCTTAACTGTTAGTGTTACTGACAGGCATGCATACCTACAAATACAGGAGAGAAATTGGTATGGAAACTGAGTCCTGTTTGAGGAGGTTCAGATGTACAAATCAGCCCAGGGAAAAGCCCAGGTAGCACACCGCGGGGCGGGGGTCCCTGTATGGATGGATGTTTATTTTCCTTTTCCTTTCTCCGGCGTTTCGGCCGCAAGCCCAGCCGGGGTTCGCAGCGGTGCCCGGCAGTGTCCCTGCCGTGCCGGGGATGCTGGAGGCGGCGGCGGGCGCGCCTCCCACCGCCCCGGGGCGCGGCCTCGCCCGCCCGCGCAGCCGCCCCGCGCAGCGCCCGCAGCCGCGCAGCGCCCGCACCGCGCCCGCACCATGGAGCGCCGCGTCGCCCGCGAGTTCCGGCACAAGGTGAGGGACAGCCGGGGCCGCCTCCCCGGCCGGAGCGCAGGCTGCGGGCGGCACAGCCCCCCTGGCCGGGCACGGCTCTGCCCCGGTGAGGAGGAAGGGAGAAGCAGCTCGGGGACTTTGCACTGCCCTGCCAACGGCGCGGGTGGCAGCCTGCTGGGCGGGGATGGGTGTTAAAACCCTTAGAAAGAGAGGGAGAGAAGAGGAACGTTGCTCGGTGCACGAGCTTTTCCAGGGCTTGGAGCAGTTTATTTTTTGTTTAATGCCCCATTGGAGCAGGTGCTGCTCGGGGCAGGTGCTGATGTCCAGGCGCTGGCAGTGCCCGCTCGGCCCGCTGTGGTTCCACCTTAACATTCCCCGGCGCGGTTGTGCGCTCATGTGCAAACGCACTTGATACATGGAGCGGCTCGGGCTGCCTGGCACGTCGTTTTGTCATTTACCCGGTTAAATAAGTACTCGGCAGAGCGCAAAATTGTACGAGCGAAGAACGCTCAAAAAGCTCTAATTAAGGAAAGGAGGAGGAAAATAGTTTACATGTGTAAAAGGTGGTTTTGCCACGCCATTTGGCACTCTCTCAGATTAAAGTTTTCTGTAGTGTTTTGTGGGGGTTTGGTTTGTGAAGGAAGTTGTGGTTGATTTTATTGAGTATTATTTTTGTCAGCAAGGACACACAATTTCCACAAAGTAACGTAATCCTACTTTTATAGAAGTATCTGTCACCTGCTAATAAACACATTAACTAAAGGATTGTTAGGATGAATTAGAGGGGCAGCAAAAACACTCTGTATGTCAAACTAGAGTTCAGAAACATTAAGGACCTGGATATTCCATAATGATGACTGTAGCCATCTAGCACATTGTTTCTGCCTTGCTCCCTATTACTGTGTAACTCAACCGTGGGTTGTGCAACATTTCCGTAAAGACTCTGGTTTCTAGGTGGGTGGTTACTGTCTTGAACTTTAAACCTTCCCCCTTTCATTGCTGCTATAATTCATAAATCATTCAAGCCCCACCCCTGATCACGTAAGATGTATTGTCAGTGTTGCCGCAAACAGCTGGGATGCAGATATCAGTGTCAGCTTTATCTGACTTAGAAGACATTGAAACAGGTCTTTTTCTAATTTTGTATCGTCCTGCTTCTAGTGACCTCTGTGGCATCCACAGTCTTAGATGCTTTTTCTGTGGCATACTAGTGAAGATGCTCACTACAAGATCTAAATTTCCTCAATTAATGGCCATTTTCTTTCTTTTTTTTTCTTACTTCCTTTTTCCTTAGCAGTTTTAATCAGTTTCCTTGTCAACCAAGTAGCAATGTAAAATATGTAATATATGCAAACATATTGACCAGTTTTCCCCTTTCCTTCAATAGTTTTCCAAAATCTGTGTAGCTTAAACAGGACTTCATACACTTCTTTGAAACCTGGCAGATTGGGATAGTGCTAACATAATGCATTATTGTCATCTGAACTTTTTTCCTACCAAAAAGTGCTTTTTCCTTCCCACACCTTCTATTCCACTGAATAAACTTAGGTAGACTTCTTGACAGACTTCTTTATTGGTTTGTTTGTATGTATGTATGTAGGTGCAGATTGTGCGATGACTTTTTATTAATTTCTGTGAAAAGCAGTGCAATGTATGTAGTGAGAAACAGAGTGTAAGCAACTCTTTGCATTTTAGGATTGTCAATGATACAACTACTGTGAAGACTCTTTAAGTAGTCACAGAAGGGTTGAGGGTGGAAAGGACATCTGGAGGTTGTCTTTCCCAACCCCCCTGCCCCGTGCTCAGGGCCACCAAGAGCAACTGTCCAGGGCTGTGTCCAGATGGTTTGTCTTAAATACTTTTGGTTTAAAAGGTGTGAAATTACCTATCCCATGACTCTACAGTCATCTTATTGCAAAATAGATACTAAAATACTTCTGTGATCCAAGTTGTACCATGTCACCACTGATTTTTTTTTTTTATGATAGCGGGGGGCATGATATTTTTTGATTTATAAAATTAGAGTCAGCTTTTAGAAGCTGATGATAAGTCCGGGTAAAGCATATGTCTACAGTAAGACTTTTCCCCAAGGAAAAGGGGAGATGCAGGCGGCTATGATGCAGTGACAATTGATGGAATAGATGGCAGCAGGAGGAGAATGACCCATTCCTTAGTAAGGGTGGCCCAGGATGATTAACCCAGCTGTAGCATTCTGAATATATTACAAATCATGTAGGTGCTGGGTTTTGTCAGACAATAAGGAAGTTGCTGGTGTAGGATGAGAAGTCAAACAGAAAGACTGAATATTTTGTCAGAAGAAATAGCAGAATTTAAATGTGGCCCTCCATTTTCTAAGAGGAAATGGGGATGTATCCAGCAAGCATATCAGGAGAAAAATGGAATGTTTTTAATCTTTGCTTTCCCTGTCAGGAAAAAGATGTGGATGATAGTTTCGCCCTTTTGCTGTGTAGGGTCGATGCACTTAAACATTTAATGTTCTTTGTGGGACACTGCTCATACAGTATCTAAGCTAGCATTGGGGATTGAGCTCTGTATTTTACCTGTCAGGGAAGTGAAAAATGGATGCTGGAATTAGTTTTACATTGAGTTTTGAGTTTTACCTTTACAATTAGCCTTGCCTCAAGTCTCTGCATAGTATTGCTGATGTTTTGGTTGCAAGCATTTTATTTCCTTTTAAGACAGACTTTATCCTATGTGTTTTGAAATTCACTGTGAATAAATGGGTTTACTGACTGGTATAACTGTAAAGAAATCTTGACCTGCTTGTAGCTTTCTGGCCTTTAGGTGTTTTGAAAGTGTCTTTTTCCAGAGGAGACAAGTAACAGAAAACCACCTGTATGCGAAGGCTTGCTGGCTTTAGAGAGCCAGGAGGTACAAGTAATAGAAAACCACTGGTATGTGAGGTCTTGCTGGCTTTAGAGAGCCAAGTGGGACAAAAGGAATATGAAGCATGTATTTAGTTTAGAACATAATACAAACCATTGCAAACCTAGAAAGAAAGGGCCTTTCTTTAAGTATGCAAATTGCTTCTCAGTCTTCACGTCACAGTAATATTACCCTTTAGGTCAGATGTAAATCATTTTCCTAAACATCAGGCTTGTCCAGATGTCAAACTAATGTGATGTGACTTCTCACTACAAGTAAGATTAGTGGGGGTCTCACTATCACTGAATATAAATTGAACTCCTTATGTAAGAATTTGAGTTTGGTTTTCTTTTGCTTTAATTTACTGTAATTATCCAAGAGCAGGCATAGTAATATGACACTGGTTTAAGTAAAGGTACTATTAGTGGGGGAGGAAAGAATAACTAGCAAGTTCTATCAGTTAAGAGCCGGAGCAAAGAGGAACAGAGGTGTAGCAGTTTGCATAATGCTATAAGTGAGCTCCTGAGATCGGTGGTTTGGACAACAGGACAGAGATTATATCTCAGCGTGGTGGTTTTGTCTGTGACAGCATGTGCTACATTAATGAGTGGCCAAAAAGGTTTCTGAAGACATTTATTCAACAGTACAGTGACTATCAGGTAAGACAAATATGATATTGCTGTAATAATACTACTGCTGAGGGGAAATCTAGCATACAGACTATATCAGGATTCATCACCTTGTCTTATTGTTGTCATACTAATTTTAGAAAGTCTCATTACAGGTGTGACATTGTGAGATAATCATCTGTTGCAAAAACGTGTTTATCTTTAAAAAATTCATTTTCCTTGATGAAATCTTTTCTCTATGGCTCAAGAATCTGTGAAAGTCTCTCATGTTCAGCATTTGTGGCTATTAAGTCAGAGATTAAAAATAATGTCTTTGGGTTTTCAGGTCAATCTGTTAATTGACAATGAAGCGGAGAAGGATTACCTTTATGATGTGCTGCGGATGTACCACCAGTAAGATCTAGCTTTATATATGTTTGTGTAGAATTTTACTAGTATTTTTAAATTTGAAGAATTAATATTCACAATTTTAAACAGTCTTTCAATAAATTAGGTGAAATAAGAGGGTTTTATCCTGTTTAACGAAGACTTGTAGTTTCACAGCATAACCTGCTGGCAGAGAAGGAGCATGTCTGTAATCACTTGTAAAGTTACTTTGGTTTCATGACTTGGCAGTTTTTTAAAAGAGTTTGGTGGATTCATATTCAGGGGTGTATGGAGGGAGTTTTATCCTGCACAATAAAACTATTCTTAGGAAACAGGAAGGGAGCATTAATAAAATTCATTAATATTTCCAAATAATGCTTATTTATTTGATACAGAGTTTTCACTGGCATCGCTTTTCAAAGATTTTTTGCTAACTTTTCAGGTAAAAATTTTGCAGCTGTCCTTCAGAAAGCTGGAAAAATTTAGTCTTGGAATCTGTTTGGCATGTTTAATGACTCTGGCTTATTACAACACAATGGTAAAAAATTGGAAAGGTGATACGCCTATTACCAATCCTCTTGCTGAACTGATTTAAACCACTTGCCTCAGACTTTTTTCGTTGCAAATGACATCAGCCTATGATACATTGCTTTTTGAAGAAAATGAGAATATATTTTCCACTAATCATGAACAAGTGGCTCTGATAGACATTGTTTCCATTAATATTGTAATTAAAAGCCT
The DNA here is from genome assembly GCF_029207755.1 of Chamaea fasciata. NCBI lineage: Eukaryota > Metazoa > Chordata > Aves > Passeriformes > Sylviidae > Chamaea > Chamaea fasciata. The sequence continues at coordinate 13,792,762 of NW_027094092.1, read as the reverse complement.
CTCAGCAGAGTGAAATGTAGACGTTTCCATCTGATGTTTGCACTGAGCTGTAGTTATGGGGGTATTCAGCTGCATATCTTATTCAGTTTCACTCAGGTCTGTCTAATTGCTTTTCCATTCATAAAGACTCTTGTTTGGAAAGTCAGTTGGTTCAGCAGAGATGAATTATTTAAAATCTTCTTGCAGTTACAAAATTAACAATGCATATGGCAACTTTCCTTCAATTTCCACAATAGCAATGACTTGGGTAAAATTTTCAATATCCCTGTGAACATACAATGATGATGTATCACTTCCTGGGAATACAATATGAAATGTCCCAGGGCAAAAATATGTACAATTGCTGTTGGACATAGCACTTAATATCTGTTTCACTGTGAATAGCATTTCCAGAAGTATTTGACCTCTAATCGCATATAAGTATTCCTGATCTGTATTTTCAGTGTCCATGCTCCAGAAATATTGCATCCCAAGAAATGTAAATTTAAAAAAAAGGGAACAGCAAATAATATAGAAAAGTTTTAACTGAATATTTTATAGGACTAGCTCCACTGAACCTTGGCTATTCCTCCACTCCTACAGCTGTACAACAGAGTATATTTTGTAGACCTATAACTATCTCAGTGCTGAAAATTTCAAGGAGACCGCTTTGCTTAGCTCTCGTGAAAGAGATGTTCACAGCAGTTTAACTTCTGTAGGTTTTGTTAATTATTTAATCACCCTTCAAATTTGATTTTGAACAAAAATTGAAACTTAAACAAAGTCATTGCTCTAGCTGCTGAATGTTGTGGGGTTTTTTTCCTGGATTGAAACAATTTGTCAGTTCTCTAAGTTCAGGAAATGAAGGAGCTTGTAGCCTAGACTAATTTACAAGCATCCCTAACTAGTAAGGAAACAAAAATCCATTAGGCAGGTATGTCTAATCTGGAAAGTTATTTTCAAACGGTTCCGTAAATCTTGTAGGTACTCTGAGAATGAAATTGGAGGTGTCATCTATAAATATGATGTGCATGACCTTAAAAGATCAAGTGAATGTATAGAAGACTTCAGATGTTTTGAAGCAAGTTTTCTTTATTTACAGAAGATTTGCTTTCTCAGGGGCTATTTTGCTTTTGTCAAACCAGTAACTGCATGAATATCTTTTTTGGTAGCTTGAAAAGGCATGCTAATATTGAAGCCATGTGCACAACGACTTATAAAACGGAGCTTTTTGTTGGTGTGTTCCTTAGCTGTGTTTGTTTTGTCACTGTGTTTTTCCAGGTCTATGAATCTCCCAGTGCTTGTGGGGGACCTAAAACTTGTGATTAATGAGCCAAGCAGGTTGCCTCTGTTTGATGCTATCCGCCCACTTATTCCATTAAAACACCAGGTGGAATATGATCAGCTTACACCCAAACGATCACGGTAAGAGAATGCAGAACAACAAGAACAAAAAATGCAGCTACCTTAAATACAAGCAGGAAATACTGAGTTTTGAGGGAAATTCAGAGTAAAATATTGTTCATCTGCGTAGAGTTGGCATAGTTATTTTATTTTTGCTGTATTTGCTAGAAGTACAGCTACCTGTACTGTACTTAAATTGTTTGCCAAGTAGTTTAATCTAATAAAGGCAGGGTAAAGAAGTAAAACCCCGTATTTTCTCATTTTCCCAGCATCTAATAATAATAAAAAAATCTCATAGCTCTAACCCTCTATACCAGTTTCAGTTATTGCAAATTCATGTTTTCATATGAACAAACTTGATGGTTTTAGTTAACACACATCCATCCGAACTTGAGTGAACTTGCTTTTTTAATGTCTATATTATATAAGAGAAAAAAACTGTCTAACTTTCATACAAAACATTATTGATACAAGGTGTTATGCAGCTGAACACTCAAGTGCTTTCCAATTTTGCAGAAAGCTGAAAGAAGTGAGATTGGATCGTTTGAATCCTGAAGGGCTTGGATTAAGTGTAAGAGGTGGAGTGGAATTCAACTGTGGCCTCTTCATCTCCCAGTTAGTTAAGGGAGGACAGGCAGACAATGCTGGACTTCAGGTAAGAAAATTCTCTTCAAGTTAGGTGTTAAGGTTGTTCTTTAACATTTAGAAATTGCTTTTGCTAAGACGCTCTTTGTTTCTTCTAATAGAATTCCCTAAGATATGTAAGGCAATGCCATGGTAAATAACACTGTACCAGTGGTGAATCAAGTCATTAAAAATGTTCATTTTGCTGGTTTTTAATGATATGTAAACCTTTTCTTTTCTTGTTTGGGATATGATAATTTTTGAAGGTTAAAGATTTTTCTGGAATGTTTATACTTCATGAGTAGTAACAGTTAAATGTAAGCAGATGGAAAGAAAGCTCTATAGACTGTGAAAGAGTGCTTTAAGTTGCCAAATTCTGATAAATGTAGATCAGAGCATATGAATACTAAAAGTGTTAATTCCATCTTGCACAGATACAATTCGTGTAACAAAATGTTTACTTAAACTTCATGTATAAATTGTGGGGGTTTCGGTTTATGCAGTAAAGGAAAGAACATATTTTTTACTATTCCCAGTGTCCTCTGTACTACATAGAATTGCACTTTCTGTGACTGAATTTTGGTTACATGCACTTGCCAATAAGGTTGGCAAAAGTAATTACATGTAGAAACACTGCAATAATTACGCAATTTGCATGAATGAAGTTTTGGGTTTTTGGTTTCTTTTTGAATGTGGCATTGCTCAGTGGAAAGAGAAGTGAGAAATTGCTGTGCCAAATGTCTGCATCTTTCAATCAGACTTTAAATCTGATAAGGTGTAATAAAGATCTGAGTTTCTGACTGGAAAGGCCTGGCTACTTTTAATTTGTCATTTCTGATTATTTGCTGAAAGTATTGATGGCTAAGGATTATGTTTAACACTAGTCCAAAATATATTAGACTAGCGTGATTCATCACAGTGTTTAATTAAGCTAGCATGTTTTGTAGATATGCTTCAGTATTACCTCATGAATCTCTTAGATTTAAAAATAAAAATATATATTGGTCAACAAGCCAGTTCAAGTTAAGTTTCTGTGTTTGTGTCACTCATTCTGAAAGCTTTCTAAGATTTAAACTGTTCCTCTTTCTGTTTGTATGCTTGTGCATGCCCTTCTGTTTGTGCATTCATACCTATATATCCCATTCAGAATCACCTTTGAATTAGTTCCATCTGTGTCAGCCTGCTCTGCACAGGTGCATGACTGGCGTGCATGACTGGCATGCATGACAGGTGCATCCAGAGGGATGCTTCAGAAACTCCTTGGAACAAAACCACCGGTTCTGTAGGTGGTTAGAACTGAGAGGGTGTTACAGCTCAGCACAAACCTTGTGCTTCGTGTGTTGTCAGCCTAATTTAATCCTGGGATTTGCCAATGGACAATTGCAGCAAAGGACATGAATGCACCTTCTTAGAGTTTGCAATACAGAAGTTCATGTGCCTCATGCTCTACATGACACAGCAAGAATGGGAAGTGTACAAGGGAGTTGTTCCTGTGCTGTGGTTAGCTCAGTCAGAGAGACTCCATCTGCTTCCTTCCTCAACTGCTAGAAACTGGAGAAAAAGATTAAGACCAGTCACTTATATAGTTTTGTAAACATCTTCTGGAAAATATTGGAAGGCACTAATGATGGTGATCAATAAAGGACTTGATAGCCACTGCCTTAAATTGCCATTCTAATGCATTTGTGTTATTGCTGTGCTGCAGCTCTGCTTCTCTGCTTGTTTCAGATTTTGACATGGCCACTGGTTAAGGAGTGATGTTCAGCTGTTGTGCTCCTAATTAGGATGTCAGTTTTCCTGCTTTCTCTGTACACAAAAAGGCCCCGCAGCTTTCTGTGACCAAGGTCATCATAGGGCATGTTGGTATCAGTGAGGGGAATTTTAAAGAACTTTGGGCTGGAGTGTACAAATTCTATTACAACTCAGAACATAGTTAGGGTTTAGCAGAAAAAGTAGGGACAATAAAGGAGAAGAATGCTTGAGATTGACTCCGAGTTTGTTAGGATTGTGTTATATGAATTAATATGGGCAGATGGTGCTTTGCAGCTCCTGTAACTGGCTGGCTTCTGTTTTTTGATATGTGGTGTTAAAGCTCAGCCTAAAGTGCCTGAATAATAGGTGGCACTTGGCACTTTCTGAACCTCACTGAATAACAAGACCTGACAGGCAGCCCATTGTTCTAAATTGCTGTCTCACAGTAAAGCCAACTGCTTCTGAAATTTCACCCACCTGCTTTATTTAACAAAATCTCTACACATTTTCAATCCCCAAAATGTGGTCTGAGAAAGGTATAATGATTTTCTATTATACCATCAGTTTTACATCCTGCTGCTTTTAAAATTTTCAGTTCAAATTGCATGATTTCTCCTTGAAGTACTTTCCAAGTCACATTAAAATGACCAAATAATAATGAAGGTTCTCTGTGGCCCTTGTAGTTTTGACTCTTTTTTTGACTACACTTTCTCTAAAAGGCACAAGTGTTTTGTCCTTCCATTAAGAAATGGACTTCATCTTCCTCCCCCCCAAACTGCTTTTTGATACTTGTGTGTGAGGATTCTGCTGAATACAAAGAGATTGGTGTGAATGATGAAAGTGGAAGCAGTATACCAAATGGGAAATTTGAAACAGTTGATGTTATTATATGAAGCCCTTCAATTTCCTAGAAGCACTAAATATTATATTTCTCATGTTAAAAGTTAGAGATAATAGGCATTTTACTTCAGAAAAGTTAGGTTTGCATCTTTTTTCTAAAAAGTCTGTCATCTCTCTGATAGGGAAAGGGGAAACTGTGATATAATACCAAAATAATTGTTACTGTTCTACTCTGCTCAGTCCCACAGACTTTTATCTCTACAGCTCTGATTCATTAGCTTGGTATACAGTGATAGCTGTACAAAAGTAACAAAATACATGAAAAAGCTATTAATTACCCTAATATTAGATACCATTCTTCTGGAAAAGCTGTTCAAGTATCCTAAAGAGAAGCAGTTTGCTGTATGCCTATACATCTCCTGTAGTTCAGCCTATTTGTAAAGCAGCCTCAGTCATTGTCTGTCAGCAATACAAATGTCCTTAGGTTGAGTGAAGAGTGTTGAGTTTCAGAAATAAGATGACAGTCTAGTAAAGGAGAGTGTTAAAAATGTCTGTATGGGAAAAGCTCATTCCCGTACCGGAGGGAAAAATAAAATATGCTCTTGTGTGCATTTATAATTTTGCAAGTGCCTCTTGGGGAGATGGGAACAGGTTTGACTCAGTGAATGCTGACCTCCTCAGAATATGAATTCTGCTGATACAGAACCCCCATGATGGCATTGTCATTTTCAGCCCTAAAACTGAGGGGTTTCTGTTTGTTAAGGCATTGCAGTCAGTAACGGTGTGATAGGTTACCCTTTTGAAGAATCGGGTTTGTGCAAACCCAGGCTCCATGGTCTGTTGTAGTCTGCGTGATGTGAAAGATGTGAGTAAAGGAGAGATCCTGAACTAAAAGAAAACCAAACAAATCCCCCCCCTCCTTCACCACATATGTGAAAGCAACAGAAAATGGATGGGGTGGATGGATGTGGTTTTGAATCTTTGGAACAAGTTGGTTAAGTGAATGACAAGAAGAGCTGTCAGGGGTGTAACTATAAACTGCAGACCTCATGGGCTCTTCTTGTCTGCCTTTGTATTTTCACCACAGATTTTATGTTCAAAAGCCTTCAGTACTGACCTATTTCTGCTCTTACTAAAGATTATTTTTAAAATCTGTCTGTCAAGCTCTTAGGAGTGCAGGCCATTGCCCTGGGTGAAATTTTTTTGGATGCCCAGCAGAGGGAGTTGATGTCCCACTGGTCAGGGGTGAGGGACCACAGTCCTGTTTTGCCTCTGCGAGTGCGTTCCGTTCTTCAGGACAGTTTTCTTTGCTTTTGTAGCCTTCTAGTGCTGTGTTGTGTCAGACAAAAATCCTCAGCTTCAGTGGAAAGTGTCACACATCAACAATGATGGTACAGTGGACACGTTAATGTTGATGTTATTAACATTGTTAATAATTTTAACAATGTTAATGTATGAGAGAGCATGAGACACTTCTCAGAAGAATTAGAAAAGCTTGTGAAAGAGATAAAGAAGTTACATTGGCGGGTTTTTCTTTGGCCTTTCTTTTTTTCAGTTGGACAGATCACAGTAGGAAGATTCAATAGTCATTATTACAATATGAAAAAAGGAAGAAGGTACAGCATGCCTAATGTCTTTCCACCCAGTGTTGTGTCTCTGTGTGTTATGGTCTCTAGAACACAGACAATATTGAGGAGTATCTACTTCCAGTTCCACTCACTCCTCTCATATAAAATGAAGGCACAGAGCTTCTCGAGAAATTAATTGTAGATTAGGTTTTTTAACAAGCTTGATAATGCATTCCAGCCAAATGTTGTTGAATAAAAATACAGTTGCTTTAACTTTGCTGAAACTTGAAATCAGCCTAATGCAGATACAAACATGGAAAACTTAAGCCTAAAATGAAATTTCGGAGCTTGACACTTGAGTCTTGAAATGGAACATTATAGGCAATCATTAACTAGGGATAATGCTGCCATGAAACCAGACACATTTGTGAGGATGCACCCAAAGTTTCACTAACTAAGAACAAAATCCTGTGCTTTTGATGTTAATGAGAAAAGTCTCATCAAATACATTTTACATAACAAATATTCATAATAGTTCAGAGGAAATGCTACTGGAGAGGAGGAAACCCAAAGTATTTGGTTTTGTCCATGTGGAGGTCAGAGGTATAAGATAATACTGTTGATGATTTGTCAAGGTAATTTCCTGGTAATCATTTGTGTATTTTACTGTGCAGTGGATTGATCTGCATTGATAATGGAAGAAATCATGCACTAATTTTCATACAGCCACATCACGTGGTTCACACCAAGTCTTTGCTTATGATGCTCTAGCCAGGACCTGGCATTTTTCAGTGTAGTCTTGAGCAGATAATAACTACCTTAAATGAAGTAGGCAATATCCTCATCACTGATTCCTTCTCAGCCTACCGGATAAGAAGATCATTGGGCAGAGTTCATAAAAACTTGGAAAATTCTCTCGAGTCATCATAGCATATCAAATTTGGATTTATATTAGAAGAAGAGAAAAATTTTGATTATACTTTGATAAATAAAATTTTAAATTTTAAAGATGTGGCTGAAAGCACCCTGACTGTTCTACACTATTAAATTGAACACTGCCAGGGAGTGCCCTTGGCATGCTTCTGTTGGATTGCCGATAAATGTTAGCGGGGTCCCCAAGCTAAGACAGAGAGGTAAAATCCCTTAAAATAATGCATTTTTTCAGGCAAGAATAGGCAAGATTCTAAGACCAAATTTCGTTTCCTATTGATTGAATATATTAAGGAAGGTATCTCAGAAAATGTATGGTAAAAGCAAACTTTAACTTCTGAAGCATAAAAGAAGAAAATAAATCCAAAATTATTTGAATTAAGACACAGAGTCTTGTTTTTAAGGTATTCTGTGGAGTACAAATCTGATGTATAGTAGACAGTATTTATAATTAATTTGCTCTTTTGGTGTTGGGTATTAATTCAAAACAAATAAAGGTAAGTCTGATCTGGACATTACCTGAAATTCAGAATATATTCATGAATCAACATTGTCTAACCTTTGCATCAAAATGATTGCCAGGTTGTATCCAATCTTAAAAACTTTTTAAATCATTAACTCATAATTACTTTTTCTTCTCCCTTCCATTTTTGAGGTTGGCGATGAGATAGTGCGCATAAATGGATATTCCATTTCGTCATGCACACACGAAGAAGTCATAAACCTCATTCGTACAAAGAAAGTCGTGTCCATAAAAGTTAGACGTAAGTAACACACAAAAAAATCACCTCTATCACCAAAGATTGCTACTAATAGATTGCTCGTGGTCTGTAGAAACTTAACAAAATATTTTTTCCTTTTCAGATATTGGCATGATACCTGTCAAAAGGTAATGGCTTTTCATTTGAAAACAGATTATTCATGTTCACACAGCCTCTTCTATCCAAATAATCTGTGTTTAATTATGAAAATGTGTGAATGCTGATTGAAATATCACTTCCTTTTTAATGAACAGGCAGATGACTTCTTGATGAATCTGATTTTGTACCAGTTGCCTACTTAAATGAGCCAATTTCTATTTCCTCATTTGTCACAGACATCTCCTGGAAATTTAATTATCAATGCCCCTAGATTAACAGAGAGCTTCACTGCTTCTTTGTGTATGTAGCATTTGATGATGGCTTCAGAGTTTAGAAAAAAATTAAAATTGTTTTGGTCTTCCAATTTTTGTTGAAAAGCTGAATCTTTAGGTGGAATGTTTGAGAAATTTTAATGACAGGAGGTGTTGCTCTGCATAGACTTTTGTGTAAGATGCTTGAGTGGTTATGGTTCATTTTAAAGTCTTCCTCTGAGTTTCCTAAAATTGTTTCACCTGAGAGGGCTTTATCAATTTTACAGTCAACCTTTCCTGGCCCAAATAATTATGCTTGCTTGATGTACGCTTGCTTGATGTTCCATTTAAATTGCTGGAAAATAAACCAGATGTGAATGGTGTCCAAAGAAATTTGTGGATGCCAAAGAGAAGGCTCCATTCCAAAGCAGCTTCTGGAAGACATTGACATTTATTTTGTGCCATTACTTAAAATTATTTTTTTTCCTTTCAGTTCACCAGATGAACCCCTTAAATGGCAATATGTGGATCAGTTTGTGTCAGAGTCTGGGGTAAGAGATCAATAGTTTGTTAAATGTCTTCTGGGGAATCTGTAATGGTTCTGAAACACTTTCTTCTCTGACCTTATCAGAGAAGCTATTGTATGCATTACTATAATGCAATATCTTGTTGAAGGTATTCTGTGAGGAATATCTTCTGTGATATGAAATGATTCTAGAGCTATTAGGTAAGGAAAGGGCAGGACACAAATGAAATTGCTTTTACTCATTAATTGCTTCTTCATTTTACTTGAACTTAATAACTTCCCAGGCTGTAGTTCTACTGCATAAATCTTTATCAGATTATTTGGCCTATTTTAGGCATATTAGTGGAGGAATTACAGCTTTGAATATGAGTTACTTCTAAGGGTTGCAGAAGTGAAAAGAAACACCACAATTACTGTTCTTTTGCTTTCAGAAAGAAAGACTTAGTTAAATAGTGAGCCTTATCATGTATTTCTCCAGCCCTTTTGTCAGGGAACATCTAAACGATTATTTTTCCATATCACTTTCCTCTAATTTTCCTTCACCCTTTTCTGAAGACAAAGTTTGACTATTTAAGTAGTCTTCTCCAAATAGATAAGTTCAGTCTTTCATCTCAGCCATGCAGCTCCAGTGAAATGACTCTACTTCGCATTCATTTCCAGCAGGATAGGACTTTGAAGCCTTGAATAGGACCTTGAATTTTATCTTGATGCTGGCTGGGATTCATGCTGGCTACATGAAATTTTATAGTAGTCTTGATACAAATTCAAAACAGAATTAACATCTGCAGCATTATTAAATCCCTCTACAGGAAGGAAAGGGCAGTGTTGCTGGACTTGCTTCTTCTGGAGGGAGAGACAATAAAGAGAAGAAAGTCTTCATTAGCTTGATTGGTACAAAAGGCATGGGGTGCAGGTGGGTACGCAATTTTTGTTTAGTGTCAGTGTTTTTTAAATGAGACACTCAAGGAAGTTATTTCCATACTTTTTTGACATGATGTCAGGAAAATAAAGATCCATGCTGGATCAGGAGGGCAAACAGCAAGAGCAGGATCTCTGTGGCACATATTATGTATTTTTAGGCATAGCATAACTAGCTGTGTTAAAGGTTTTTTTCATAAAGAAAAGAACTTTACAATTTAAAAATAAGAGCAGACTGAAGTGTATTAGTGCAACTTGTCATGGAATTGAATCTTTTAAATGCTTTTACATTTTTAAATACTTAAAAGTGCTACTCAGTGACATAGCAAATTCCAGCAGGAGTTGCTATCCACTGTCAGGTTCACTCCCTGCCTTCTCTGACCCTTTTCAGAATTAAAACACCATCACAAAGCTATATCCAGTTTCTAAAACTAACGTTGAATTTGCAAGGTATGTTAGAAATATGATTCTGGGATTCTTGGACTCCTGTCTTTGCAATACTTATGGAGGTTTTGGAGTAGAAAGGATATTGTAGGATTTCTTATATAATTAGAAATATATAGTTGAAAGGACTTTTCTCTCCTGTAATTTGGAGGATGTAAAGTTTTTTTTAAAAGTATTTACAAACTGGAGGGAGTAGCTCATCATCACTTGTTGGATATATAACCTACAAAAGTAGTTTCTGTGTTTGGGCCCAGCTTAGATGGCAGCTTAATGTTCCTGAGCTAGATTTGGCTTCTGATGGAAACATCCTTCTTGCTTCTAATAAATAATCCAAACAAAATAACATTGTTTTATACATAGAGCATGTTGCAGTTCAGTGAATAATTAGTAATTCTTCATTGTGTTACTTGCTTGCTTTCAAATATCATTAGTGTCCCAATCCTTTAGACAGTGTAGGTCAGCATACATAGAAGTTTCAGCATGTAAGACAAAATATAGAAGCTTGAATATTTTTCTTTTAGCTTTTTCTTTAAAATCAGTTTTGTGGTATGAAGAGTTAAATAATAGGATGATAAACCTATCACACATTGACTATTTACTGATAAGTTTGGGTGTTTGTTTCAGTGTTGGCTATTATCATAAATATTGTTTAAGCAAAAACAAATTATGAGGAAACTAGAACTACTCACTGTATTACATACTGTATTGTTCCATAAATATTATTCTATAAATATTATCCAATTAATGGTTGGGGTTTTTTACATTTCTAGTATTTCCAGTGGTCCAACACAAAAACCGGGCATTTTCATCAGCAATGTTAAGCCAGGTTCTCTTTCAGCAGAGGTGGGCTTAGAGGTAAGTTTGCCACCTTCCAAGGTAGGTACTGCAACGAATTCTCACTGCTTCAAGGATGCATGGGTTCTTTCCCCATGAGAAACAAATATCTGGTAATTACATTTCAAACAAAGCTAATTTTCTAAAATTTTAAGTGACCTGGATCAGACCAATACTCCTTCAAGTTCAGGATTTGATTGCAAGCAGTGGCAATGGGAGATCCTAGTGTAGGAGGATGTGCAAGCCTGACCAGTTTCCAGTCTGTTTCCCTTGTGCTCTGCCAGTACCCATGATTCTTGTATTGATTGTATTGGAGAGCACATCTCTTTGTGTTTTCTTTTAATATGTACTAACTTAGCATCTGTACTAAAATTTGCCTTAATTTCTTTAGGTTGGTGATCAGATTGTTGAGGTGAATGGAGTGGACTTTTCTAATGTGGATCATAAAGAGGTAAAATCAAGTCTTCTTAATTCCCTGGATTTGTAGTTGTCATCTTATTAAACATCTGTTCTGTTTTCCTGTCCACAAAAAGTATGTTTTGATACTGGGCTCCTGACTCAAGGGGTTGTGTATTGAACATGGGAATTCAGAGATTTGCATACCTACCACTCTGTTTAGTTCTGGAAATTCCAACCATGACAAGCAGCATTATACTGGCCTTTTATCACTTCATTCACATTGATTTTTGTTTTGCTTTAATTTGCAGGCTGTCAGAGTGCTCAAGAGTAGCCGTACTTTGACCATCTCTGTGGTGGCAGGTGCTGTAAGTAGTATATTTGTAAAAGCAGAAGATTTGTAAGCAGAAAATTGCTATGTGGGTAAATAAATGGTAAAAATGGATAAAAACAAAAGCTGTGTTTCTTTGTAAGATCTATACCTCTGTCAAACCAGGACAGTTTTGAGTGGCATGTGATTCTTTCATACCACACAAAGTATTCTCAAATAAACCTGATTGTGGGCCAATGCAAAACCATTCCCTTGACAAGGAATGGAAATTAACTTTATTGTAATGGTCTCTCATGTTTGAGAGCTTCTGTTCTAATAGAGATCTCCTTCTGCTGAAACATGAAAGGTGAATTGAAGACAAATAATTTTTAATCCTGAATAGTGGATGCTTTAGTCTTATTCCAAATGAGTTCCTTTTGTAACTGTTTGTCTGATCTCATTAGTGTATTGACACACTGAAAATTGCTCAATTTTTCATTTCCACTGTTCTGTGCAACAGAACCATAAGCCTTTGGGGTCTAATCTAAAGTCAGCTGAAATTAAATCTTCCCTCTTACTTCAGTGTGACTTTCAATAAATGTTTTAATGATTTTACTGCTTTAATCCTTCTCGTAGAAAGTGTGTAGTTGTATACAAGAGGATAACCAAGTTCCATAGACTAATTAAAGACAGTGTTTTCTAATTGCTTTGCAACTGAATTAAATGGGGGAAAAAAGATTTAATAAGTCACTTCAGCTAATTCCTAAGGGCTCATGTATACTGCATAGCTGCATTAAGGAATTAACGGTTTATTTGATCTGTACTTACAGTAACAGAAGATTAAGTTGTCCAAAGGCATTGTAGATGTTGTTTAAACAAATACTCTGGGCTAGTTGATTAAGCTCCAGGAATCCAAAGGACTTAGTTTCAACTCCCAGTTATGTTAACAACTTTAAAAATGTGAGATCTACCTCAGCATGCATCACTGGGGTGGTATCCTTAAAATGGCAAATTGTTGCCATGGAACTCTTCTGTTCCTCACTCCTTCACCTTGCATGTCTCCTTTCGGTAGACATCTTTGTCTGGAGGACAGATAGCATAAGGAAACAGTTTCCCTACTGTGGTGCAAAGACATCCCTCAATGCCTGGTTTTATTCAAGACGTCTGCTTTTGTGCTTTAGAGACAGGAAAAGTCCTACCTTCCTAATTATTTGGGATTTTAATTTCAGAAATGAAAAGTAGATTAATGTTATCAAAGTGTTCTACCTATAGCAGTATGGAAATATCTTTCTGGAATAGAAAATAATGCTGGTGTCTTAATTGTAAAGCAAATGAAACAGGAACAAAACCAACTGAAATACATAAACTATACAGTGTTTTGGGGATGTACATTCCCTGTATTTGGGTTCCTCAATGACGACACATTTCTGCAGCACCCAGGCATAAGAGCATTAAAACACAGTAACTGTTTAGTAGTCTTCACATTGTGAATCATTCAGTGTTCTGTTCTCTGGTATTTCATTGCTCAGTGAGATTTTAAGGAAGTATAATGTGAAGTTTTTTCTGGGTGACACACTCTGCATGTATTTGGCCTGACCCTTGTGGTGGTGTTGCTGACTTCAGTAGTGCCAAACCTCTTCTGAGGTGTTTAGTACATAAGAACTTAGAGGCTGAAACTCGAATAGCTCCTTGGAGTAAGCACTCAGATCTTTGAGGATCTTTCACGGTGTGTTCCTCAGGAAGAACAGTGTGAGGAAGTGGCAGATGTGCTACTATGTAATTGGGTTTGAATTATTTCCTAGAAGAACTGCAGTCATGAGATATTTCCACAACTGATTGGGGTGATGGTTTTGATTGCAGGGAAAGGAGCTGTTCATGACTGAAGAAGAAAGGCAAAGAGAAGCACGTCTCCGTGAGCAGGAACGCCAGGAGTTAATGCATCAAAAGCGGCTTGCACTGGAGACTAACAAAATCATCAAAGAGCAGCAAGAGAAAGAGAGATTGTGAGAATTCTCTATAGGACAGTCTGAAAAATTTAGCTTGGATTTGGAGAGGGCATGGAAGACAGGAGCACGTGATTATTTCTGTGATGCTTCTCACAGAAGTGAGAAGATTTCCCACTTAGGTTAACTTTGTCTTGCTTTTGTGGAATCTCTGTTCATAAAATGTTTGTCCTGTGATGCTGTTGATGTTCTGGGCTTTCAAAGCTGATATCATTCAAAGCCATCTTGAGTAGAAGGGTCCCTCTGCTCCCTGAATGTCATACCCCAGTGATTCAGTGTGATATTTGTTAGTTTTCTGACGCTATTCACTCATGTTTTATTTTTACCAAGACAGTTAGAAATTTTGTACTCAAAAAAACCCCACACTATAGTCTTGCCTCTGAAGGAAGTGACTTAAAGAATTAAGTAGACGATATGCCCTTATTATCCAGATGGTCAGATATGTCCTCAGGGTTCCTAGGAAACCATACTGAATCTTTGGTATCTTAAGGATGACTTTTAAAACAGAGAGTTCTCCCCAATACAAATGTATTTACTGTCTGTATCTTTTACTAACTGTATGCTGACACAATTTGTTCAGGTTCTTACTCAGAAAATACTATTTTTATCATGTTGTCCTAATTCCTCTTGTTATAGAAGAAAGCTGGAGATTTCCCAGAAGGCTGCAGAGGAAGAAGAGAGATATCGCAGAGAAATAGAGCAGTGAGTAAAAACCTTACACAGACAATGTGCCACCTGGAAAAGGTTTCTTGTATATTAGATCTGGCTGAAAACATTCTGCATGTTGCTTTCAAATAAAATTTCCTTTTAGCTAAATGTAAGATCTAGTACATATGAGTAAGTGCACCACAGTTAAAGAATAGGAAACTGATCTGAAAATCAGCACCTGTAAACATGAGGCTTATGGCAGTAATAAATTCCATATGAAATTGAACACTTACTTTAAAAGTATTATTAATACATAGAGAAACTTAAGATTAAGGAAGTTCTGTGTCCCAGAACTTGTTTACTTCTGTTGTCACTGAAACTCTAATTCTAAGAGAAAAAAGACAGTATTGCTAAGAAACAGATCAGTACTATATTTTTAATTTAAACATTCTTTTACATTTGGAAGTTTGAAATCAACTAGTTGTTATCACAGTAATTAAATTTCCTTCTAAATGATGCTGTGAAATTGCATGAAAATGCAAGTTGCAGAAAAAATCTGTTTTCACTCAGCCTTTTAGGGCTTAGATTGACCCTCAAGTCTTTGGCTTTGCCTCTTTGACATATAAGGGGGTTTTAATTCATTTAATTCATTTAAGTCCCTTTTCTGCATTAGCTAAATTTTCCATTAGAAAAAGAGCAGGGATTTCTGAATTTGTAAGGTGCAAAAAGAAATATATTCCCCAGCTGTCACAAGAATCTTTTGGTAGTCCTGCTGTGGACTCTACAAGAGCACATGGATGAATTCTTATGCATTTCCCTTTTCTGATCCCAGGGAATTGTTAACACCCTGTTCTTTATTGTGGCCTACTATAGAAATTCCTGCAATAGCCAAAAGCTGCTCTAAAAGCAAGCCTTCAGAGGTGAAGGATGATTCTGTCCTCCAGATCTAGATTGCCTGTCTGTTATAATGGATGTTGGATGTCTGCTGTGTTGTTCTGCACTAAGAGCATCTTTACTCACCCAGGGAAAGCTTTCATGCCCTGGGGGCTGCTCAGTGTAAAGTCTAGCACAGCTTTTTACTTCCTTGTCTAATTTTTAAGTGTTGCTCAGGCACTTTTAAGCTTTTCCATATCACAATCCAAACTGTTAAGTTAGTGTCAATCTCCTGGGTGAGAAAGAGGGAGAATGGTAGTAGAGGAACCTAGATGAAATCCAAAGCTATGATGGAATGTACAGTTGTGGCAGGCTAAAATACAATATTTTTCTGTATTAATTGTTTGTAAGGATTATGCCTTGCCTTGTTTTAAGAGTCTTTTCTGCAGCTATTCCTTGTATAAACTCACTGTGCTCTTTTCTGGTATCTTACATTTGAAAAAATTTCAAATGTGCCCAAATGGCAGAGGTCCCTAACTCTATGTACTGCAAGTTACATTGTAACACCAACTTTTTAAAACAAAAACTAATTGAAAAAACATTCTGTCCATTGTTCCCTGACAATGCCTCTAAATTTAAATGCTGAGCTCAGCTACAGACTTAAGAGTGTTTTGACTCCATATGAATATTTTTTCAATTTACTTTAGCTAATTAAGAGATGCAAAAGATAATCCAAATATAAATAGCATATATATATCTATCTAAGACCTGGTAAATTTTGCCACCACGTTATCAGTTCAAGGCAAGCTATAGTCAAGAATAGATATTGGATCATTTAAGGCAACATATATGAAGCTACATGTTGTTAGGTTATTTAGCACTTCTGCAGTGACATACATGGTATTTGCTGAATTTTTGTTTGAAACATTTTTTTCCCTGATCACGGTGCAGTACTAGGTCATTTACTAGTTTTGCATTCTCTTCTCCTGTGACACTCTCTGCGTCACCCCCATCCTTTATCTGTACCCATCTATTCCTCTCCTCTTTTTTTTATTTTTCCCCTTTTTTTCCCCTAGAATATGGAATTTAATATGGTTTCCATTTCAACAGTATTTATTTCTTTTTGGGAGGAGTCAATTTTTATGGCAGCCTAGAACTATGGGTTTTGGAAGCAATCATCAAAATATATTTAAAGAGAGGAGACACACTTTTTTTAGGTATAATTTTCCATTGTGATATCTGATCTAGGTGTAAAGTAGATGTTCTGTCACTCCGTGTTTCAGTTAAAATCAACAGTTTTTCTATTAAGTCATTCCAGTCCTAAAAATGAAAAATTGCATAGTGAGAGATATGTTTTTACTTCATTTAAGGTGACAGTCAGTACTGTAGTGTGTCACTCATGGCTTAGTATCTGCGCAGGTGTTTATTTAACAAGCCTTGTAAGTCTAAATGTTAAATAAGAGTATCTTACACTATAAGATATTCTTACTTACTTACTTTGCAAATTTTCTTAGTAGCTTAGTAAATGAAACAGATTGTTGAAAGGAATTAAGTTATGAAGAAGAAGCAGTTTATTGTGCTTTATATTAAAGAGAAAAACAAATATGCTGAAAATTATAATGGTAATGAATATATACTGGTGTTGTTGATTTTGTATTCAGTGTCTAACTGCATTTGTTCCCTCTAGGATAACAGCAGAGGAAGAGAAATTTAAAAAGGAGTGGGAAGAAGACTGGGGTCCTAAAGAACCACCCAAGTCTCTAAAAACTGTAACTGCAGAAGTGCACTCTGCCCCTCGTTCCAAACACAAAAGTAAGTAATTGATGTCAACTTGCCTCCTTCTATTTGTCTCAGACACATCACTGAGCTGTATGGAATATACCACCAGTTTGTCTCCAAGTTAAGCTAGCTATGAATTGGTTATTTTCAGAAGGCTGGAAGCATATGATAGATCAACTAGATAACTCTTACTGAACAGGTACCTATCTTACAAAATCTACATCCATTCAAATAGTCATGTTTTTTAACAACCAGCAGCAGGAAAAATAAAAATAATAAGGCTTACTAAGAAATGGTTTGAAGCATCAACTTCTGTAGCTTGGGGGTTCGGTGCATTGTTTTGCATGTTGTTTCTGTTCAGTGTTGATCTGTCAACCTTTTCACAGTTTGGAAGGGATCTAAAGATCACCTTCTTCCAGCTCCCTGCCATGGGTGGGGACACCTTCCACTATCCCATGTTTCTCAGAGCCCCATCCAAAACTGGCCTTGAACACTGCCAGGGATGGGGCATCCACCACCTACCCTGGGCAACCTGTGCCAGTGCCTCACAGTAAAAAATTTCTTCCTAATACCTCATCTAAATCTATCCTCTTTTGGTTTAAAGCCCCTCTCCCTTGTCCTATCACTGCATGCCCCTCTAATAAGTTCCTTTTCAGTTTTCTGGTAGCCCTTTTTAGGTACCGAAAGGCTTGACCTAAGTCTCCCAACAGCCTTCTCTTCTCCATGCTGAACAGCCCTAATTCACTCAGACTTTCCTCATTGTTGAGGTACTCCAGTCCTCTGATCATCTTCATGAGCCTCTGCTGGACCCATTCCAATAGATCCACATCCATCTTATATTGAGAGCCTCAGGGCTGAATGCAGCACTCCAGAAGGGGTCTCATGGAAGCAGAGCAGAGGGACAGAATTTCCTCCCTTGCCCTGCTGCCCATGATGCTCTTGATGCAGCCCAGGGTGCTGCTGGTTTTCTGACTTACTTGTCCAAAGGGAATTAAGACATTTGGAGCTTAGCTGGCAGTTAAGAAGCTAAATTGGAAGCTGCAAATTGTATGTGGAGACTGTACTAAAATTGTATTGTATAAAGAAAAATGTGGAAAGTGCCTGGTGCATTATTTATGGGAGGCCTGGGCTAACTCCTAACCTGACGTTATTTTTCAATAATATTTTATGTGTGACTTTGGGAAGTCTGATGATGGTTCCATTACAGGAAAACTCACCAAACTCTACAGGCTTCCCTTCACGACATAGCAGACTAATTGTCCATGCATAGATTCTGATAGCTCTTCAGGGCTGGAGGAGGTTGGAGATTGATTTAAGTAGGGCCATTTTTTTAAACAATTCTGTCGAAAAACATCCCATCACTAACTGCTTCCTTTTAATTTCATGGAAACTTCTAGTCACACATTACTAATCTCTTTTTCATTTCGTGGGAACCTTCAGTTACTGTCACTTCTGTCCCCTCACCCCTTTCCTCCTTTGTTTCTCTAGAAGATTTAGAGGGAGTTGCACATGACCAACTTGAAACAGATGACATGGATGAAGTGAACATGAAGCAGGACAAACAGGTTTGCCACTCAGCCCTGACTTCCTATCCTGATTCTGATTCTTCCTGTGTCTCATCTCCTCCTGACAGTCAGTCTTGACCTTGAACTGACCATTTGGGTTTCCTAGGGCAATATGTGTGGTCCTTTAGTAAATGATGAAAGATTTTGACACTGCTGCTGTCATTGCATCTAAAGACACCTTGATAGGAAATCTAACAACTCTGCAGAAACGTGGACTATGTTGAGTGCTCTGTGTTAGCAGTGTTTCGTATATAAAGTTATGGTAATATATTCTTTTGTATGTTTTAACTTAGCAATATATTTTATAATATTTATGAACGTGGCTTGAAATATTTTGTCCTGGGAAATGGAGCTTTTCATGTCTCCTCAAAAGCCATGTTCTGCCACGAGCTTGAATGAGTTTGAATACCTGTTTAATTTTCATAAGGCTTGCTTAAACTACTGTAAAATAGGAGTGTGACAATAGAAATCTTAGCAATGCACATGCCTATGTGGTTCTGAATGAAGATCCCTTGTTGCATTTTCTTTGTTTGACATAAAATGTGTCATTAAAATAAGGGAAACTTATGACTAAATGTACTAAACCCATTTATCAAGAATTTAGCTAAGAACTTGTCATGTAATATCAAACCTCTGGTGTTGCGCCTTCAAATAAATTTTAATCAGTTACACACTTCAGCATGGATTGGTCTGAGTATAAGCCTGTCCTTGGCTCTTTCTCAAAAAACAACTTTTCCTTTACCTTTTGTAGCTTTTGGATGGTTTTATCGGTACGATGGAAAATTTCCCACAATACGTAAGGTACAAAGTTTGAAAAGTGAATTTGTTTGCTGTGTGCGTTTGAACTGAAATTCCTCTGTTATTAGTAAACATTCTTTATAGTCAAATGCTCCTTCTTTTAATGTGTGCACAAATTAAGATGCTTTTGGGATGCATGTCTAGGGCTTTGTCCTTTTGAGTCCTTCAGGGTCTGAGTTCTGCCACGTGAAGAGGGAATTGTATATAAAATTATATATGTATGTATGTAAAATACTTTGCAGAAGGTGCTCTTTACAGATGGGCAGTGCATGTCTTCATGTTCTCCAAAAGTCCTCAGAATCATGTATGCATAAAAACAATAGAGAGACAAAAATTATACAGTTATACCTTTGCAAATCTCCCTGTAGTGGGAGTGCTGAAGGCAAAAAGCTTTTAGGCATGCACATATGCGCCATAAAAAAATTGAACTTTAAGCTAATAGAATACTTCTGTGTCTGTAGAGATGCTGCTGAAGTATTGCAATTTATGAGTGTTTCAGATAATATTTTTTTACTTGCTGTTTCTTCCTTCTCTTTATTTCTTGCAGTTATTATTTTTTCCATAATATTAGCCATATTATAGGGGGATTACTATTGTGTTATGTGCTTTGGTGGTGGGTTTTTGGTAACTAACTGTAGTAAAAGAGCCGTGAAGATTTTGTGCTTGTATCTGGCATGAACTCAAGGTTTCAGAGGAGGTCAGGATTATTTCAGACAGAGGAAGTATTTGTATCACTGCTTAGGACTATTACTTTGACCTTGTGTGTGCCCAGGACATACCTGTTCCCCTTAAAAGAGATTAGGAGAAGATGGTGCATTCCAATACTTTTTGTACTGCTAGTGACTGTAAATCATCATGGATCTGTAACATGTGTGAAAGCCAGGGCAGTTAGGATTTTTATCAGATTATAAATGCATGTTATGGAAACTCTTCACACAGAGAGGGAAGGTAATACTTTGTGTTGCTGCTGACAACTATAGTTAAGCAAATGCCCAAATACCTCTTCATGTACTAATGATCTTGCACAATTCCTGTTGAACTTTACCACACAGTGTGCACTAGAAGGTTGAAAAGATTTATTTTTAATCATTTGCTTTTGGCAGTGATGAATTTTCATCCTACTCCCTATTGCTAATGATTTTTTTGTTTGTTTTAGAAACAAAATTTCACTCTGTACTAAAAATATTTATAATAGGATGTAAAGTGAATCCATGGGGAAAATTGTAGGAAAGGATGAATCATCCTGTTGTATCTGAATGCTGTGAATGCAGCTAAGACATTCAGATGTGTGTTCATGTTCTAGAAAACTTTGACTTGTGTACTGCTTAGTGTGCCTCTGAATTCAGTAATGCTTTAAATGTTGATACCTAGCAAGTTGACCTGCCTGATATTACATCTGCCAGACAGTACAAAATGTATCTTCGAATATTTTAGAGGATGATATTGGCAATTGTTGTTAAGGTAAAAACTGATTATCCCTGAATAAAATACATCACAGAATTAGGTTTGTGTTTAAACATTAGTGTGAAAAGCTAGATTTTTTTTTCAGTTAAACTTTTTCTCCAATGTTTTTGGGGTTTGTTTTCCCCCTGCTCCCCTCTCTACAGCACCACCACCATGTTAACATGAAGCAATAGACCACATCTCACTGAACCCAGCAGTCAAAGTTCAGTTAACTGCTTGAGTAGGGGAATTGGCTTTTGTAGCTTCCAGGGAAAATGTCTGTTTTCCAAGGCTTTGTTATCAATATTGACATGCAAAAGGTGAAAGGAAGACAAATAATGCTATTTAATGTGAAGCAGTTCATGGTGGTTTTGGGAATTCAAAGCATGGAAAGTCAATAGCTGATGATGATAATAAGAGCAAAATCAAACCTCAAGCACAGCCTTTCTGGCAGGAGCACTAATTGTCAATAAGTGGCCACCTGCTCCTCTGTTTTACTTTTCACAAATAAAAAGAGATCATGGCCTTTCCAATGTGAACTAAGTCCTACCTGTACAAATGTGAAAGGGTAGCAGAAATGTGACATCACTAAAGTAGAAATAACAAGCAGTGTGTGTTTTAAAGACAATGGGAACTGAGGCTTCCAAAAGACTATATAGCTTTTCCCTTTGTTTGTATCCTACATCTAAATTTTAGGGTCACTTTGTGCTGCATTAGTTAACTCATCTGAGTAGATTTTATCCAGTGCTTGCAGGAGCTACATGGTCTTTGTGATGCAGTGTTCCTTCTTGGAAGCAACCCAGTTTCTGTACTGATCTAAATCTTTCCATTATAATTCCTTATTTCAGTTTTGTTAGGGGATGCAAGGCTGATTTTAGGGCATATGCATGAAGCCATTGGATGCATGCACTATTCACATCTACCTATACATGAGCATCTGTCACCTGAAAGCAATCAGTCTTTTATACATACATACATACATACATATATATATGTGTATATATATATGTAAGTATGTATGTATATGTATATGTGTATGTGTATGTATATGTATATGTATATATATATATATATATATATATATATATATATATATATATATATATATATATATATATATGCCAAAACAGAGAGATGGCAAATCAAGACCCAAGCAAAACTGTTTGAATATTCAAAGTTTTGTAGTGGGCCTGTGTGCCCTAAAGTTGCAACTTTGCAGAGGAACAAAGAAGTTGGATTCTCTGATCTCATCCAGCTTATGTTAGGGGCTACAAGCCCTCCAAAAAGTTTGAATTCCCTGCATATTGCTGAGTAAATGGACTTTGGATTTTCTTTTAAAAACCATCCCCATACTCGCAAAAACTGCAATTAATTTTTCAAGGCAGACACTCATGTACCAAGATTGAAGTTTGTGGTGGTTTTAGCTGATGTAAAAATTTTTGTTAAAAAAACCTTCCCAGAAAGGGAAAGAACGAAAGAAGTCAAAAAGTGATAGTTTTTGTGAACAGAAGAAGAATAAAAAGGAAATGGAGTTTGAGCAAAAACTTGCCAAAGAGAAAGAAGGAATGCTGGAGAAAGAAAAACAACTGAAAATAAATCGTCTTGTGCAAGAGGTATGTTGTGATCTATCAAGTGCAAAGCTATATTAAAAGAAATTTAGATGGATTTTTAGTGGAAATATTTTAGCAGGACACTTGTTTAATTATGTCAAAGATAATGAAATTTTAAAAGCTGTTTCACTGCAAAATTCTGTTGCCACATTTGCTTATTTCTAGTCAGCTTTTGCCCAAATGAGGATAGCTCTGCGGTTGTGTCCATGTGTAGTGAAGAATTTAATGAAAAACAGCAACATAGGAAATCCTTTGCAAAAGTATTTTTATTATTTATTAAACTATTTTAGGTGGCATTTCATACTTTTGAAGCCTATTTGTATTATGACCATACCTCTAACCTTTTCTAATGTACCAATGTTATGGTCAAGGTATCTGAGACAGAAAGAGAAGACCTGGAAGAATCAGAAAAGGTGCAGCACTGGGTGGAAAGACTGTGTCAAACACGGTTAGAACAGATTTCCTCTGTGGAAAATGAGTCTCCTGAGGTAAAATTCTAGCTTTTCCATATATTGCATGATCTCAAAATAACCAAAAGTTGTCTCCTAAAAGCAACAGGTTTTACCAGTGAAAAAAATCTTTCCCCCTCAGTCTTCTTTCTAAGAGAGAAGGGGGAAAAGTCAATAACTGATGACTAACAATCTACAGACTTTGCTTTTCTATATTTTATGAAGATTTAAACATTATTTTAATGGACTGATTGTATTTTGTTCTTTTTAAATATATTACCACCACTAAATTGACAGTTTCTTTGTCTCGTGAAATATTTGGGCTAGGTGGGACATGCTACCAGTAACAAAAGCTAGATCCAGCTATATTTATTAGTATCATGAGTATAAGAACATCATTGATGATGAGCTCTTGGAAGCTTCCTTGTATTGAGTGAAATAAAGGAACAGGATAAGTAAATTACAAAAAGATACAAAACTCACAAGGAATAGGGTTTGGGCTTGAGCTTTAAGTAGACCCCTTTAATCAGGAGAGCTGCAGACAATGATTGTTCAGTAGAGCCTGATGGTTCTAGATGTGGAGTGAGGCTTTCCCACCATCCTGTTCCTCTGGCCATCCTCCAAGGAAAGCCACTTCCAAGAGGAACACTCCAATCTGCTGAGCTCCCATGGGATCCCCGAGAAACTGCAACCACAAAAGGGACCTTGGGGAACACTCTCACATGATTTTCCTTCAGGTCAGTGTGGAGCAGCTCTGAAAAAAGCAGCTGATCTTTTGTTCCTCATGGCCCTAGGCTCAGATCCATGTGGTTTTTCAGTACAGGTCTTTAGTGGAATGATTATGCAGAGTTTTTCTCTCGCTATCCAAACTTGGCAGCTTGTGTTCTGCTAGAACTTTGTCCCACTTTTTGTAAATTAAGAAGGAACATTACAGATTATAAACACTGTTATACTTTCAGAGCTCTGCCTGGATTTATGACAAGCACACTGTGTTGTGTTTGCTCCATAAACTTTTGCATTACATTATATATAATTGCTCTACTACGATTTTTGTACAAACCTACCCAAGCAGTTATAAAACATGTAAAAACACAATACCTGAGTGCTTATTGGGGGTAAATGCAGCTGAAAAATACTCAAGTGCTAGAGGTTTGAACTGTGTCTTGGGAACAAGAGCATTCAAGATCTCAACCTCTGCCAAAGAAATAGCTATTTTCCAGGACCAAGCCATGAGTATGTTAGATAAGAATGTGAGAAGTGTTACCCACTTGAGGGAAGTGTAGCCATATTAGAGTAAGATGAATGTGTCGGTCAGACAACTTATCTACGTAAGGTTTCTTCAGGTGAGTCTACAAAATAGCAAAATGGCTGAATTTTCTCAAATACTCCAGTTTGATCACTGATAAAAGAAATGTTAGCAACTCTAACAGCATATGTAGAGTCCTTCCTCACACACATCCTTTTTTTTTTTTGGATGAGCTGCTCATTGTGTTCAAACTCTGCAGTTGTTTAGTACCCCAACAGATCTGGTGTGGATTAACTTAAACTATAAGATCTCAAGCCCCTGAGGTTCTGAATTTCATAGCACACTAAACTTTTTGTTTTGATAGCTGCTTAAGCTTAGTTTTCTTTCTTGTACTAATGTGTGGTTATGTTTACACAACTTTAACCACTTTCCCTTTTTTAATGACATAGACTCTCAGGGCCTGTCTTTGATTATTTTCCTTCAAATAATCACCTCTGCGAGGAGTAATTCTTTCTTTCTCCTCCTAGGAGCCAGAGAGGCAAAAGTGTTATTGTGGTTTGTCCTGGGATTTTGTTTTCTGAAAACTTCATGCCCTTGAGGTTTTGTGGGGTTTCTTTTGTCATCCCCTTACCCCAACAGCTACTGTCACACCACTTCTGTTTTTGTTGTTTTTTAACTGGAATCCCAAGGAGTGCTTTTAGAAAGACTTTCAGAGAAAATGTTTGTGTACCTTCTGTGTGGGAGAAGCAGAGATCTTCCTGTGGAGGAGCAGTTAGGCTGAGCAGTATTCTAGGGCTGGCCATTTTCAGAGCTGTCACAGGCAGCAGCGTTGAGGTAGATTTCTGTTCTGTCACACGTAGCCGGCGAGTGGACGTCCTTCCGCCTCTCCCTGTGCCACCTCCATGCGGCGCTTTGCCGGGGGTCTGCAGCTGCACACCACAGATCTCGATGACATAAACCTCGATGAAGTTGACAAACCCAAACAGCGCGCGCCGCCACCGCCGCCACCACCGCCACCCCCCAGTGCTACCCCAGCACCACCAGCTCATCCACCTCCTGCCTCAAATGCTCCACGAGGTCCTCCCCTCTTGGTAACACCAGCTTCCCAGGTGACCTCGGGATCTGTTTGGATGCATGCACCTTTACTATTCCCCTGCGTGCCTCCCCGCCCTGAGCCATCACCCTTTTTGTCCACTGGGTCTACCCTTCTGCCCCTTGCAATTTTAGAAGAGGGAATGAGGTGGTTTCTCCATTTTTTCAGTAGTGATTGCAGTCCAGAGGTAGTTTCCTTTTAACATTTTCTAGCATAAGTCAGGAGGAGTTTGCTCTCCTGCCTGCATATATTGTAGCCCTATTACCTGCAGACGTCCTAGGCAAAATGTATCAGTTAAAAAGAGAGATGATTTGGACTTGAATGATTAAAGACAAAAATAGAGCAATCACAGGCAGCAGATTTAATTCATTGTTAAATTTGAGAAAAGTATCCATGTAGTGAAAATTACTTGCAGAAGTGTTTTAAATGTGTCATCAAATTGCTTTGTTAGGTGAGAAGAGTGGACAAAAAAAAAATTGACATAAAGGCAGAAGGTCAAACTTTTAGAAGGTCAAAACAGTGTAAAATAAAAAAGCGAGAGCTGGTAACCTGGTTTGACTTCTTGCACTTTGAGAAAACATTGACTTTCTCCTTATTGTAGTCTGAGTCCAAGAGAGGATCAAATGAAAGAAATCTTGTGCCAAATCTGGCTTTAGGAAAGAAATGGCAGCTGATTCATCATAATTCCCTTTGCTAAGCACTGTAGTGAGAATCATGTACTTGTTCCTTTGGCAAAAGATGCTTACTTGTTTCAAGCAGCAGAAAAGGATCCCATATGGTCACTTCCTTCCTACACAGTTTTCTGCATGGATTGACTGACTGCACTGTTGGGTTTTGGGGGTTTTGCATGTTTACAAAATAGTCTTTGTATTTGCATGATTCTCCTTGGGTGGGGAAGGATATGCAAAATAAAAAAAATAAAAATAAAAAAAATAAATAAAAAAAAAAAAAAACTGGTAGGTTCTCTCTCTGTGAATAAATGCCCTGATGTGACCCATGAATCTCTTGTAAACTTATGTGGACCTCTGATAGTGCTTGATCTATGTGGTTCATACATTTGAAGTACCAAGAATGCGCTAGATCTCCTGAAATGGAAATATCATATGTTCTTATGGATAGCAGGTTTCCCAAGTTATTTGCAAAATAAAAATGATATGAAATGACACAGGTGTACAAAATACTTGTGTTGAGAGGAGAAATATAGTCTTCTAAAGAGAACAGAGAATATTCAGACAGGAGTAATATAGGAACTGCCATACTGATCTGACCCCAAATCAATATACTGTAATATCTGTTTCTGGCAATTTGTCACTGCTAGCTATGTTAGAGAAAATAAATTAATAATTAAGAAAAATATGTTTGGTAACAACAAATAACATAGCCTTTAAAATTAATGTCAGTTTTCACTGAGTATAATTAGTGTATATGAGGAAATAACTAGGCTCTTAGTAAAGTTAATTGAGCCAAAGCTGCTTTGTTTATGAATAGATAATTCAGTGTTTCTGATGTCGTTTCAGAAATGGAAGAAAAATACAAAGCTTGACAATTTATTCTTGCTACCTTTTTACAAAGTCAGTTTTTAACACCACAGATAAGCGAAAGCAGTGCATTTATGTGACTATGGATTTAAAATCTTGTGTTTACGTCTGCTAAAGCCAAAAAAATAAGACAACTGTAGTTGTTCCATAAGTTCATTTTTCTAATATTACTCAAGCTGGTAAATCATCTCTACATTGCTCCATTTTTGGTTTTAACCTAGATCATTTAATTTCCAATTCAGCTCGAACGAAGCCTGACAAAAGGAATAAAAATCCCATCAGAGACATTCTTGAGACCTAGCTACTAAAATATCTGGTATAAATTGTCTGTTTCTGAAAAAATTAATATTAGCTTTACACGTTATGTGAAACCAGTATTAAGTGTGTTGCTGTTTAGGTTGTAAGAAACACCTCCCACGTTGGCAAAGCGTCCCCTGTGACAAGCAACCCGCTGGTACGTCACGTGCTGTTTATCATGGCTGTAGTTTCATGAACTTCCCATGTAGTGCTAATGGCAAGGAATTGTCCAGGGTTTCACTCTGCAAGGCTAAATTATTTAAAATTCAGCACATGGAATGGTCTGTGTGGATACACTGCTCTGCTGAAGGCACAAGTGGTGGAAGTGACTCCTAATGGTCCAAGGATTTTGTGTTTCAACAGTTTAGCAGATTGCAGTCCATATTTGCATGTTGTGAATGTCTGTATGTCACAGTGCATGTGCTTTGTTCTTCCCTCAAGGCAAAAATTGCTAGGTTCAAACTACCTTTTATATATAATGGGTGTTAAGACAAGAGTTCCATCTCAGTACCACCAGTAGTTTGATATCTCTTTGCACTGATTTTGAGTCAGAATAATCAGATGTCCGTTCTGCACTCTAGAAAAATCTATTGCTAAATTGTGCAATTCCAGGAGAAATCGCCCACTTCCAGGGCAGCTTAACAAGTTGGTATCTGTAAATCTGTTGATTCTGATTCTCTAAATTCAGAATGCTTAATGATACAATGTATTTTGCGGTGTGGAAGAACATTTGTTGAGTGATATCCACAGGGACTTTCAAATATCTGATTCAAACTTTTAAAAAAGTTATTTAGGGAAGGGGGGGGGGGGGGAGGGACGACCCACAGGAGAAAGCCACACACACACGCACAAAAAAAAAACCCAAACAAACAAACAAACAAACAAACAAAAAAAAAAAACGCACAGAAAGCCAAATCCAAAAAGTGGCTTAATCCAGATAAATAATTTCAGAAGCCACAGCTTGTACTATAAGAACAATCTCTGGAATACATCACATTTCCTATGGGAAACATTGAGGAAAATGTCCCAAGAGTTGCTGGGGTTAAGTCAGAAACTGAACCCCCAGGGCTCAGTTTTGAATTCTTTTCTTGAATGAAACGTGCTTGGTGTCAGTGGGTTTTGGCTGAGTGAGAAGTGTAGGATTGGACTAGGACATGCTGAATGATTAGGTCTCAGATGCCTCTGAGTATCTCTACTTTGTGGAGTCGACAGTAGAGAATTAACCTAATAAACCCTCGCTGTTAAATCAAGATAATTTGACTTGAAATTCTTCATGGAAAGCTGTTTGCTGCAGCCCTGCTGAATTTCATCTTAAAAGATCTATTCAGCCATGTATTCGTTAAAATCTTGCTTTGGGTTCACTGTGTTCTTGGACTCAACTTTAGCAGTTTGGAGGGTTTTTTTCCTCTAACTTCTCATTCAGTTTGTTGCCTTTATGGGAAAAATGCCAAAAGCAGGGCTGAGATTTTTCCATAACCTTGCTGATGAAGCCAGAATTTAGGTGAAAAGCTACTACTTGGATATAAGATAAATGGTGTTTTGGTTTGTTGACTTTGTAAGCCTTAGCTAAAATAATTCTGTCAGCTCTTTTTTGTATTAGTATCATTAAGTTCTTTATGATAAACCATTTGCACTGAGGAGTCTTGGTGAAATGATGGATTTGCACAAATTAGGTTGTGAACTGTAATTTTCTTAAATTAACTCCATAGCAACTTGCTCCAAGTCCACCAACCCAGCGTCATCCAGGGGTACCAATAGTGTCTAAGCCAGTTATGCTGCATCCTGACCCAAACTTCGTGGTCAGGCCAACAATCAAATCAGAGGCCCTGGTAAGCCTTTTAATATCCTTTCACTGAGTGCTCCAGTACTGTGGGGGTTTGGTTTTCACATTGTTCTTTGAGATGTCCTCAAAGAATCAATCTTTGTCCCACTTCCCGCTAACTAAAATTCCTGTGTATTTTCAAGCAGTCATTAATGGTAAGTACAAAACAGTATTTTTTTTTTCTATGGTGGAAAAGCCGCTTTTAGTGACAATTTTTGTACAGGGGTGCATATTTCTAGAGCAGGGTAAAGCCCTAGAATTTGTACATCATATTTCTCATTTATTCAGATGCTGGGTTTTATTTTTAAAAAAATTCTGAATTCATCAGAAATTAAATAATAAAAATTAAGTCAACTGCTATTTTCCTTTGTAAACAGTCATGAACATGTTTGAAGATATATGCCTTATTATATAATTTGTCATATATATGTATATATATATATATATAATTTAAATGTATCTTGTAATTTCCAGGGGGAAAAAAAGTGTGTTGTTTTATCGGACTCCAGTATACTGGTCATGCAGTGTTACTGCAAAATTCACTCACAATCAGCTTCTTTTTCTTATTTCTTTTCCATTTCTGTTTCAAATGCAAGAGAAAAGTCAGAGGCTAAAATGTTTTAGGACCAACCATGTAGTATTCTTGGGAATTGTAGTTTATGACAGAAGGTGAGCCAGGGCTTACTGAACAAAAAAATAAAAATAAATATTGCTCAGACAGGTGATAACTCCCAGCTGACAGTCCTCGAAATTCACCTAAAATAGCTGGTGGATTAATTAGTAGTATTTATTCTTGAGAGTTGTCATGACTTAAGCTGGTAGTATCTGAGTTCTGTGTTTGTTGCATGCACATGTGTGGACACATATTTATGCACTTGTAAGACAGTAAATGACAGAAAAAAACATCAAATTTCTGTTTCATTTATTTAATTAAAAGCTGTTTCTGGCAATGAATATTGCACAATATTCCTAGCTGTGTTTTATTAAAACACATTTCTTTGTCATTTTTCCCTTTAATAATTTAGATACTCTTGTTCCTTTATTTTCCCCAGTTACACTTTGAACAAATTTAAGTGATACTTAGTAACCGCTTTTCCCACAGCCAGAGTCATCTTGAAGCTTCTACATTATAAATGAATTGAATAGTAATTGGAAGCAGTTTTAATAAGTTGTTTAAGAGAAGGCAGGCACATGAGCTAAAAATAAATGCAGATCTCTCTAGTTTCCTTCAGTCGGAGCTCTCGTTTTGATTGTCTTCAGTAATTTAACATCTCTAAGCAATATGAAATCCCTTAGGGGAGGAATGAACAAAGTCATAATCTGCAGTTAATATCATCCAGCTCTTGAAGACGTGTGTATATGCAAACTGCAAAAAGGATAATACCTTTATGTGTGATCAAACAGTCTTGGTACAAAATTTAAAAGGCACTTTTCTTTTTTTTTTTTTTTTTCTGACTACATACAATGAGTTTAAGAAACTGGCAACAAGATCCACCTCCATGGGAAATGTCTTATGGTTTGTTATTCATGCATGCACATTTTCCAAATCACAAGCCTACTAAAATCTTTCTGATTCAATCATCTTTCTTCCCAAACTGCCTTATATTAGTTGGAAGATGAAAATTTCCTTGGGAGCAATGTTCTGGTAGGACTTTGAGAGAAAGATCAGTCTATAAATTGGTTTGGTAGACCTTATACCTCTTACTTCCATTGATGACTTACTGCAGTAAAGGGTATTTAGTCATCCTCCCTGCAATGAAGTCACAAGTGGTATGTGAATTAAAACCTGCATGGAGACTGAAGAGGGAGATTACTCCTATTAGTTAAAAAAAGAAAAGGTCAGTGTATGACAAAACAAGACAGTAGCTGCCTGTCTCCAGAAGTATTTAAGAATTATAATCACATTTCATGCAAGAGGGGAGTGGGGTTTGGTTGGTTGCTGTGTATTGTTTTGTGCATGTGTGTTTAAGGTCAGTGTTCAGATACAGCACCAGTTCCTCTTCTCTTAGTGGAGGACAGTATCACCAAAGTCAACATACCATTTGCTGCCTAGTTTCTCTTCTTCCTACTTTTCACACACCTATGGAACTCCAGCATTTATGTCTTAATTTGACATAATGCGCACCACTTTTTCTACCTTGTTTTTACTTGAATTTAACTGTTCTGAGTACCAAGCTCAAGAAACTGAGATTGATGGATTTACTTGATTCAAGCAACTAATCCAGTAGGCATATATTCAAGCAACTGACTCTTAAAGAAGATGAAAGAGCATGCACTTAAGAATAAAATAGGCATGCAAGAATGGGTAAAGTTCTGTTACCTGGAAGGTAGTTGGGCCAGATAGTCTCTGTTGTGACTTAAGTAATGTTATGAATTAAATTCAGGTCAGAATTACCAGGTCTTTCAACGGTTGATGAAAATGAAATTGTTTTCACTTAAAAATAGGGAAATGATGGGAGATGTTTAAACTTTAAGTATGGCCTTGAACACTGAGGGCTGCTCTGAGTCAGAATCAGTGTGAGCTGTGCTAGAGTGAACTGGAATACACTCATGGCAAAGCCAATTAAATTTTAGCCCAGAGAACAGGAGGGGACTGTTTTGATTTAATGCTGAGATTTTCATAGATGCAGAACTACCAGGAACATTAGTCTCTGCTTTCCCATTTATCTAAAGCATCCTGTTGTGTGAGTTACAAGGCTCTGCTGCATTTGCTGCTACAAAAGATTTTTCTTTCCTTATTCCTTTGGGGCTGGATGAAGAATTTCTGAAGGGAAAAAATAATATTTAAGCTTTCCTCTAATTTGCAAGATTTGAAGCCTGATTCTGCAGGACTGAAGTCAAGACAGGTGCTTAGATACCATGTGGCAAGATGGGGGAGGATTGGAAATTTCAGTTAGTATTGGTTATAGCTATACCAAAACAATCTGTGTTAATTTTTTGGGGTTTTTTGAGGTCCTAAAGAGATTTGTGGAATATCACTCCAAACTTTCCCATATGTCCTCCAAGACAAAAACTCATAGTTCATATTAATTAAACACAAACCACATTTCATTAACTCTGGAATGTATTTTTCCAAGTAATGGTAGGACTATAGGACACTGAGAGAAACATTAGTGAAACTGATAGTAATACATAGTAATTTGTTTCAAAGCAAATTGAGTTTGAAAAGGTAAATTCCAGTGTTTGGTCTGTAAAAAGTTTTTCTTGTTTCAGAAGACTCAAATGCTTCAAGGTTTTGAGTCTTGCTGCAAGGTTTTGAGTGGAGGCTGGGGAAGTGTCAGTAGTGTTTTGTATAATAATATGGAGGTTAGCCCATTTATTTTTTGAATATTTTTGTAGATTAATAAGATCGTCTGTATTTTAAGTGGTTCCAAACTACAGTGTATAATTTTGTTAGAATAGTGGAAGTGACAGAAAAACAGAATGAATATGGAATTTAAGACCTTGAAGCCAAACACAATGAAATAAAACTCATTTCTTAATAGAATTCACCTCTTCAGTATAGGAAATCCCTGGTAGGAGAGCCAATCTTAAATGCATAAACATGTATTTATCATGACTTCTCAATATTTTATAAATTATTATCTACCATTTTGTATGTGTTTAGGGTTGGGGTTTTTCTCAATTTTTTCTCATATATCATGGATGAGAGACCCAAAAACTCTTTTGCAGTAATAAGTTGTAAAAGCAGCCATGGAAAATATTTTTAAGAAATCTTGTGGTATGGAAATGCGCATTATTTATGTGGTTTATGTAGAATTCTTTCCATTTTGCATTCAGTACTATTTCTCTCTATGTGTTCTCTCATTTTGAAAGGATACGGGGAACAAGCGCTAACAAGTGCAAGTATGATTCAGTCCCTAGGAGAGCAAAATAAGCAGTAAGATAATTTATCAGTAGGTGATACTTATTTACAGCAAAAAATTAATACCTGGTTTGGCAATTTTCTTTCTTTTGCAGCCACAAGAGATGTTTAAAAGGATGGTGGTTTACAATTCATCATTTAAATCTAACAAAAAACAAGTAAAATAACATTTTCCATGTTTTGTGTGGTACCTCTTGTTTGACTGATCATTGATCTAAAACTTTCCTTTCCAATTCTGTTGCTCAGTTTCTAAAACAGAAGATGCAAGACAGCCCTAGTGCATGAGAACTGCTAGTCTTTGTAAGCTTTAAGTGTGTGCCTGTGGCTTCTGCTAGTCTGGGCAGAAGAAGAATGAGAATAAATCCTTCAGGTTGAACTATCTGTAACTA
The DNA here is from genome assembly GCF_029207755.1 of Chamaea fasciata. Lineage (NCBI taxonomy): Eukaryota > Metazoa > Chordata > Aves > Passeriformes > Sylviidae > Chamaea > Chamaea fasciata. The sequence continues at coordinate 13,759,708 of NW_027094092.1, read as the reverse complement.
CTTATATGGTTAAGTGCAACCATTTAGATAGTTGAACGCTGATAACTGATCTGGTTTGGATATTCTTAAGATTTCCATGTTTCTTTTAGTTGTCCAGCTGCAGTGCTTTCAGTAATAAAATATTTTATCAGTTTAACAAATAGAGCTATCATCATAACATGGTTACTGGTAGGAAATCAGAAGAACTGGTGGTGGAAAGCCTTGTTCATTCAGCCTTCCTGTATTGTGTAAGATTTTCCCACTGCGTTTTTACTTTCATTGCTTTCTTCTGTCATAATGATGAAGCTTTCATCTCTTTGTCTTTGGCTTGCTGGTGGTTCAATAGATAGTTCCTTGAAGAGGTGAACTTTATGCTGAACTTCTCCACTCCTGTAAAATGTGCCAGTTTTTGTACAAAACCCCTTTGTTAGTGCAAGCTAAGTTAGATGCATTGATGTTATATGAAAAATTGGCCCACAGCAGTGAGCTCACAGTGTGAACTTCTGAGCAGTAAAACATTAAGATTAAAAATATTTTTTTCTTCTTTCAGTCAGTTTCAATCTATGTCTCGAAGGGAAAATTGACTGAAAAACATCCAGCTTTGAGACTGTTTATTTGCCAGTAAATGCCAGCGTGTTCTGAATATATAACAATTGTGTTCTCAAGAGATGGTTTTTGAAAAGTTTGTTATTTCTGGTCATGAGTTTCTCTTTCAATCATTTGTTGTTGTTGTTGCTTGGGTTTTGTTTGTTTGTTTGTGGTTTGTTGCTGTTATTTCAGGTCTCAATTGCTCTTGACTATTGTTGTTAGAAACCAGGGAAGCGGTACCATTAGTATAAGTGCTTGTGTTTTGGAGGATGTTTTGTCTCAAAATATTAACTTCAGCTTTCACCTGGAAGTCCAGACAGAGAGTTGTTTCAGTGCAATCAGATATTTTAGTGTTCCATTTGCAACTTATGCTCAGTCTTCTAAATGTTTTTTGTAAATCAAGAAGGGATTTAAATAGTCTTAACTCTTTCACCTGAAACATCCTGAGTGGTGGGAGGGTAGGCTTAGGACTGTGCTGTCCGCTTGGCGTTCCTTGGTTCATTGGTCCCTGCTTGGATATGAAGTGCACTCTCTGACCTCTGAATTTGTGGTGTGCATTTCAGGGAAGATTTATTACAGTTCAGTGCATGTCTTCTTTCTGTCTTCGTAATACTTGTATATGATTGGATCCAGGTCATATCTCTGGTACATAGTGAACCCAAGGGAACAACAGTTTAGCTGAATGGTTTTTCACCCACAGGGTGGTTGGGCACTGGAGGGGGCTCCCAGAGGCACCAGCCTGACAGAGCTCAAGAAGTGTTTGGACAGTACCCTCATCTGCATGGTGTCACTCTGTGCAGGAGCAGGAGTTGGACTTGGTGGTCCTTGGGGGTTCCTTCCAACTCAGGATGTTCTATGTTTCTGACTTTTGCTTGCAGATTGGTATTTTTGGTGATTTTGTATTTTGTGTGTTTGTTTTTGTGGATTTTTGGGGGTTTTTTTTTCCTGTTTAAAGATTATTTTCCCAGGAAAACTTCCTTCAAGGGCAACATCTGTTTTCCATGAGGACAACCTGGGACAAAGAGTTCACTGACTTTCTTTAGATTACATAATGACTTAGGGACTTGGCTGAGATTGGAGTTCTTTTCTCTAAATTACTTGCTCCAAACCCATAGATATCTACTTCAGCCATGATTCCAAAAGGCTACAAAATAACTACTATTTCACTTATCCAAAGTATTAATTGTTTAGGTAGCTTTCATTGTAAAATGTTTCTCTTACAGTTTTAGTTGAATGGTTCATAATTAATATTAATATACTTTGTAAATTAATGAATGATTGATAGAAGTTTTTCCCCCAGGATGAAATTCTACTCTTGCTGATGTTTGTGATGAAATTCCCATTTATCCACAAATGTAATGCAGTGTAACAAACTTAATGTATGGCAGTGCTGTTATGGGTGAGATCAGATGCCGGAGGGTTCATAGTCACATCAAAATTGGGCAACTGAAAGAGGTGATAAAGACTATAGTAGAGGAGGCATTAGTATTTTCTTCTGCAGCTTTCCCATTTAACAGCCAGCCCTTAAATACACCACAGGAAACTCAAGCTGTGTGTTTGGTTTACGAGTGGAAAAAGCCTCAGCTGAGTCTGACCATGGAATAGTCTTTGTTGTCAAATGGATCCAGTAGAAAAGAGGGCAATAATGAATATATCAAGCTTGATCATGCAGTGAACCACTGGTCTGTGTAAGGTATTGGCTTGCCTGCTGTGTCTGCAAAGGGTTGTGTGGTTCTGTGTTCCTCTATCACCAGGTGATGGCAGCTTGAGGCCGCAAGAGTGGGAGCTAGGTGCCTCAGTAAAGATTTTCTGAAGTTCTGAAGTCCTTACTTTAGCACGCAGGATAAGTGCAGAGTTTTTATAAATCCCCAGCATTGACCATACAGTCTCACCCAGTAGCTACTAATCCTCCTCAAGAAACTGCCACTCAAACACCACTGACTCCTGATTGCTGGTGTGAGAACTCCCATCTTTGCAGAAGAGGTAACGCCTGCTTTTCCCTGCAGTCTTGGTCTGACCAGGATTAAGCACCACATTTTGTGGGTCCTCTCAAAACTTAAATCTTGCTGTGCCTAACTGCAGTATCATCTTCTGCATTTCAGACATTCTCTGACAAAACTTTTAAGTCCTTCACAGAACCATATGAAAACAAAAATCATATTGCTGTCCTGCAAATTGTCCAACAAATTGTTGTCCTGCACTTGCTTGTGGTATGGAGCCAAATCCCTGAAACTCCGCTTCAAGAAGGAGAGAAGGGGGCTAAAAAAGAATCCTAAAACCCAGACAGTGTGGAGTGATGTTGCTGACAGGTGAATCGGAGCCTGTCATTTTTACCTGTTACCATCCAACATGTTGACAATCCCAAGAAATAATTGCTCCAAGGAGTGTGGCAGAACATATCTGCCTGTGGTGCTTTAAAGATTTGTTTCTGTTTTGTCAGGTGTAGAGAGGAACTGTGGAGCTGACAGGTGGTAAACTCTTCCTCAGAAATGCTCCATGATATGACCAACTCAAATTATTGATTTGTCATGAGGTTTTGAAATGTCTTCTGACTGTCAGGATGGACTCTTTGCTGTCTCTCTGGGCTTTTCTCCAGTTACTGTCTTCTTTCATAGCTTACAAAATCACATGTTCTCTCACTAATAAATAAGATGGAATTTTTGTGTTAAGTGTGTGAATGAGTCGCTGTTTTTGCAATTAAGTATCATTTTATTCTTAGGGCTTCCAGAAGTATGTGGAAGATTTTGATCCATATTCAATGGTAAGGAGAGAATTAAACATGCCTCACTGTTTAATATGAAATACTCTGGGAAAAAAAATGGCAAATCTTTGATTTTGAGGGCTGGGAGTAGGTAAGATTCTTGCTTGTTGCTTTTTTGGGTCTTGTGTATTTGTCTTTTCTAGTCATGTTGAACAGGAGCGTTCTTACAGGAAAAGGGGGTATGGGGTTCTCATCTTCCTCTTACACTATTTTAGAGGAGGGAAAGGTCCCTTTTCCCCCAGAAACTACATAGATCAGCCTAATTTTTTTGTGTTTCCAACATGGAAATGATTAATCATTGTATCTTTTCCCAGTTTACCCCAGACCAGATTGTGGGAAAAGATGTACGGCTATTACGAATAAAAAAGGTAAATACTGTGTTGGTTGATGGATATTTAAAAGGTTCATGTAAGCATTTGATGTACAGCATCACTTACTGGGAAGAGGGAAAGATTAAGCTCCTGTTAGTGGCAAAAATTTTCTTTTCTGAACTAGAGCTGTTTTTTTCACAGGAAGGATCACTGGACCTTGCAGTTGAGGGAGGAATTGATTCTCCAATTGGAAAGATAGTTGTTTCTGCCATCTACGAGGATGGTGCTGCAGACAAACATGGTGAGCAACAATGGGGAATTTGAATCCTGCTGCAAAGTGTGTCCTTAAAATGGCTGAGAATGGTTGGCTGATTTCATAGCTTGGTACTGAAAGGGTTACTAGGATTGTCCGAGGACCCAAGTTCTGTCTCAAATTTAACGGCAGCCCACATGTGCCACTTAAATTAATAATTATGTAAATTATTCTCTGGTGTATTCTTTAATCAGGGAATACATTCTCCATTATTTCACAATTTCCAAGCAATGACATTTGTAGTACTTCCACATGCAAAGCAATTACCTGACCATAGCTACACTACACTGCTTAGTTTTGTTCTTTATGCTACTTTAAATAGTAATTTGTCTAGTTAAGCCGATGGCTGTATTCCCAAAACCCAACTAAAGGCCAGGGCCTCTGAAGCTTAGCTCTTGAAGGCACAAGAACATGCTCACCAACACATCTGGGCTTTGCACCTGGTGGGAAGTATCTGCCATCCTTTTCTTGAGAACTCTTGTGATGACCAGGTCAACAGAGAGGGCAATATTCCCTTACACTGTCTTTTCTGTCCTTGTCCCAGCCTGCAACTAAGTTCAAGTCACTCTTGCTGTGAAAACATCTCGTTCATTTGATCTCCTCAGTGGTTTTTTTGGCTCTTCACTCTTTTCAGGATCGCTCATAACTAAGGCTTTCCTCTTATCATCCTCTTCAAATCCAGTTCCAATTAACTGGTTGTGCTTCATTCCAGATAGTCAAGTCAAAATCAGTTCTAAGGGGCAAACACTACACGTACACTTGCAAAGAACTGACTGTCATGGAAACCCTTAAATGCCATTTATTCCTTCAGGAATTTAATGAATTTTGCCATTTTTAGAGAATTGTGGAAATTTTTGGGCTGGAGAAGACCTTACAGATCATTTAATTCCAAGTCCCTGCCATGGGCTGGGATGCCTTACCCTAGACCAGGTTGCTCAAAAGCCTCATCCAACCTGGCTTTGAACACTTCCAGGGATGGGGCATAGTAGTAACATCCTACAGTCAGTCACAGTTTATAAGCTGTATAGCTGGATTACCTAAACAGGCAAACTGTAAAAAATCACATTGAACTAGTTTCTTACTGGTCCTGATCAGTAAGAGATTAATTTGGATTTGCCATGCTTAAAAATTCCTTTTGTGTTTGCTTGTAGCAAACTTCCTATAATTTTTAGTACAGATCTTTGCATCCAGTGAGAATGCTTTTCATTATAGCCAGTACTGCACAAATATGGCACAGAAAAGACTCCTAGAATTTTGTTTAGCTTACATATATGTATAATACTTTTGTTTTTTCCCAGGAGGCATAGTGAAAGGGGATGAAATACTGGCTGTAAATGGCAAGATATTAATTGACAGCAAGCTGGCAGAAGCACAGGCAACTCTAGCAAAAGCTTGGAACATGGGTGGGGTAAGTAACCTGGAATACCACTTCATTCTATCTACAGAGCTCATATGAGAGCTGCTTTTCTATCATGACATTGTCACATCAACAAAAACAAGGTTACAAACATCCAAAGTAGTGGGTATACAGGTACTCTAGAAGTAAGCTAAAATCTGCAGAAGATGCTGGTATGTAGTATCTCTGTAAACCATGTGTGTAATTTACGAGGAGATTTCATGGCATTTAGCCACATGTCAGGATTGGTATTTAAACACATTACATTCTGAGTGTTTATAGTACCTTTATATGTAGAATCACTCTTTGATATTGAAAATTACTTGCAAGCGTATTGGAATTTTCTCATAATAGCTTATCTTTGATTTCTTGATGTACAAGTAACATTGCCCTTCAGCTGCAATGAGTGTTTCCACAGCAAGAACTGTACTCATTGCTCAGACGACCAATACAGGATGAATCTTTTTTAAAAAAAAATTGTTGCAACAGTAGATTTTTTCTTTAATTTCAAAATCAAACAGCTCAATCTTTAAATGGTCTTCCTATAGAATTTCTTAAATATAGACCTTGCTGCTGCTCCCTGTGGTTTTCCAGGAATAGATTAACTCCCTGATTCTCTATCTGACATTCCATTGTGGTCCACTGGCCACCTCTAAAAGCAGTATTTAGCAGCAGATGTTTGCCTGTGCTTTTCTTTTTCAGGATTGGATTGACTTAGTCATTGCAGCATCACCTCCAAAAGAATACGATGATGAAATGTAAGAGCATAAGCTTTTTTCTCTGGGGATTAAAAGCTGAGTAACAATAGCCAATTTGCTTTTTTTGTGGCACATTTTTCAAGTTTCTTCTTCTTCTTATGGACTATATAACCTCCTGCTTTACATTGTTGCTAATTCGATAGTTATTAAGTAGCTGTCGTGCATTACAGCAGTGGTTCCCAGACTGCAAAATTGTGATTCTCAGAATTGGTTGTACGTGATTACACACTCATACTTTCAGTTTAAAGTTTGAGGATTTAGGGTTTAGGGTTTTTTGTTTTTTTTTTAGAGGTTACGCTTAAATTCAGTCTGAATCATTTACTATATTCCCATAGATCATAATTTAGGGAAACAAATCCCCATAAGCATTCTGCATCCCAAACAGACATTTAATTCTGTTGTTTTGTTTGGGTTGTTTAGTTTTGTTTTTAAATTAGATGGCAGTTACAGTTCTCATCTAAGCAAACTCATGTAAAATTTCCAAAGTTTTTAAGTGAGTTGGGTGTCTTGGCAATGTTCACAGAATCCTTATTTTAAAGATAATCAGCATAGGTGTGAAGAATCTACAGCTACAAGTGTGATAGAGGTATCAAGTCTATACAACTTGCTTTACTTTGGACAAACAGTTTCAGAAGCAAAACCCATGTTTTCTAGTTTGATTGAAGGAAAAGATTTGAAGATATCCTTACTACCAAGTAAAATGGCAGAGCAAGGTTTTGTAATCACTGTTAACCTGGGCTCTTGTTCTGTGCAGAATACTGGAGTATTAGTTGCTGTAAATCAGTTTTACTGGCTAACACCAACTGTAGATTGACGTGAAGTTTTGTTTAATACCTGTGTATAAACTAACGGGCAAGGAAATAACTGTCACTGTTATTTTTGTTTTCATATCTTGTGTATTTAGCCCTACCATGCCCTCATCAGCAGTCAGTCCCAACACACACAGAAAGGTTTTTGAAGGCAGTGCACCTGTGTACAGACAAGGGTATCTCCTGCAGCTGTAGCCACTGCAGTGTCCCTCATGGTGAATAGCACACCTGGCTTAATATGACTGGCCATTTTGAGGCTGCGTTATTTTTTCAAGCATGTGCCTGCCTGTGCATTGCTTGCCGTCCTTGCTTTTGTTCCTGGCATGCTGGAGCTGGAGTGTTCTTTGGGCTTTTGCCATGCCTGTGCTATTAAAATATAAGTATTTAGTTTTTACTTCATAAAGTCCCTCAGAGATCCTCTGCAGAACTGGTTTATCACTTGCCAGACTATTAAATAAATAGGCCCTGTCTAAACAAGTAGGATTAAACCTAAAGTTTTTTTCCCTATCTGTGGACCACTGCTGTGGCTTTGTGAGTTCATAAGTTTTTAAGCAACTACAAATTATATTCATGTGAAGGCTTGTCCAAAGAACAAATTTCCATTTGGATTATTCACAGTGTGCCTGTAAACAAGTATTCATGAGTGTTTGTTTTTCACTGAAGTTTGTCTCTGTTAATTTGTCATCTACCTATACAATGGGTTTGTTCTGAAATTATCCTTATCTCAGAAATTCAGTTTGCTCTGTATGGTTTCTCTGTGGGTGCAATCACTGTAAGTACAGTCATAGATCTCTAGAACTAGCAAGGTAAGTTTTCTTGTTGCATGTGGGCCTTCTCAATTATTACTTATAATACAAATCAAAACTACTTAAGATCCAGTTTGAAAACTGTGCTTACTAGAAAGATGAAAAGATGCTTGTGAGCTAACAGCATGTTTCTCACTATCTTTTTCTTTTTTTCCACAGGACATTTTTTTAAGGAAGATTGCGGCTATTGAAATGGAATCTTTCCTCAGCAGAGACCCTCTGCTCAGTATATTAATAGGAAATCAATAAGCACATGAAATGCATCCTTATTTACTGCCCTGTAAATTGAACTAGAGACATCAGATTCTCCAGATAATTTGAATAATTTATTATCATTCTATAGACATACAGCAAAACTTTTTTAGCAAGATGATTGTAAAGAACTGCTGACCAGCATAGTTCAGTCTGTGAGCACTCGATCTCTTTTTGCTATTTTGAGGGGCCAAATTTTGCAGATCATCTTTCAGTTTTCCTGGAAATAGACTCTAAAATGACAAATGAAGATAGAACACAGATGTCTGTTCCCACATGCAACACTTCTGAATACACATTCACAGGCCAGTTTGGGTGTGAAAGGAATTATATTTTTGCTTCCTAGATAATGATTTTCCTGGGAAAATGGGAAAGTACACAGGTAATTTCTGTTCTCATATTCTTGTAGTTCTCTTAATGCCCATTTTTGTGTCTCAGTTGTGAGGTTTTTTGAGCATAAAACCCCTGATGGTGGAAGAACTGGGAATACCAGGAATGCGAGCACTATAAGGAATAATTTTGATTGTGTTGCTCATAGAGTATCTTCTGTACCAGCAGAGTAAATAACTAGCAAGTAGCTCAGATAAAATCATTATGTGCAGTCACATTCATACTCCTGAGTATTTGTATTGGTGGCAAAAATTCCTCCCTCATATAGTCATGGGTGGAAAATTTGGGTGTGATTCACAGTCTGCTGTTTTGTACTTTGTTCTCAGTGAGCCTATATATGTGACTAAACTGTGCAGGAAGCCACCAAGTGCAACTTTCTGCTCTTGGTGACTCTGTGCCTTAGGTTTGAGTAAATTCTTCAAGACCATAAAATCGATACCAGCTTGGCTTTTAGTATTATTACAGTTGTAGACTTAGTAATTACATTATAGAGATACCTGCTTAGAAATGTCATTGTCTTCTTCTTTTCGTGTACCTGCCTGTTTGTGTTCTGTTACTTGTGTTGTGTTTAGATTTTTCTCACCTGTTCTGCTGAGAGACTGTTCATTGGCATTTCAAATTCCCACTGAAGCCTTGCCTTTTCAAGGTTTGGAAGCCCTCCTCTTCTCCATCACATAAAAATAACAATTACATTCCTGAGAACTCTGTACTTATATGCAGATGCCTACTTATGTTGACTTTCTTTATTTGCAGTATTCTTGCAGCATGCCAATTAATGTGTGTGGCAGGGTATATATGTAAGAATATTTAAAATGTTGAACTCCTAGAATTAATCAAGAAATAAAATTGCATTTGCCAAATGGAAGAAGTCTAGTTTCCTATTTGTCTCTGGGTTTGTACATCATAGTAACAGTTAATCTGCTAAAACACACAGATTTCTGAGTTTCTCTTCAAGAACAGACCCACTTGCAAGAGATTGCCACCCTTGTGGAACTCGAAATTCACTCTGCACAGAAGGGAATTTTCCCTTAGCTGAGCTGCAGTAATCTTTTACACGGTTTTTGGGGGCAAATCTGGTCATTTGATAGTTGGCAAAATACCGTGTATTTTTTGCTAGGTCTTAGCATTCTTGTACCCAGGCCTTTAGACTTCCTAACTGCAAACTAATCTAAATGCTGAATGCATCAAGATCAGCACCAGAAGGAAATTGCAGCAGGATGTACTTCCTCTGCTGCTTTGCTTCCCGGTTGCCTACATACTGCAACCATCTGGACCATATGACAATGCATCTGAGAGATGAGTGGGGCTATCCAATGTTCTCCCAAGGGCTGCTCCAGTGTTTTGTACCAGCAAATAGAGAGCCACAGAAATGCACCAGCAAAGAACTTCAGTGCTTGATTGTGCTAAACACTGTCTCAGCACACTAAGAAACATAACACAACGAAACTTAGAGGCTAGTTATTAGAGCTATTTCTACTGGTGTTATTTTTTCAGAGACAGAAGGAGCACAGAAGACTGAGCTGGGAAATCTGTGGGAGTACCAGCAGTTGAGTTGTAGCCTTGCTTCTTAGTCACAGAACTATCTTCTCTCCATCTACCCTGTTAACTTGATTTGCTTGGATACAGCTTAAAATGCATGAGAGGCAGTTGAGGAAATAGTTCCTGCTCAGTACTCCAGGTATATTAAGAAAGTGTTGCTTTGAGTTTAACCTGTGTTGCTTTAGGCAGTGTTAAGGAGGTGGTGTCAGGAGAAAGGAGCCTGACACATTTGCCAGCTAGCTGAAGGGGTTGGAAAATGCTACGAGAAAATACATTTTTCAAGCAACTTCTCTTTCGGTTACTTTGATGTGCCTGAGCAGTGTCCCACGTGTAAATAATGTAAACAGGGGTGCCCATTTTGACTCGTTACTGCATTGTTCTTTGGTGGCTGTCAGTCATTACGTGTGTATGTGCCTTGCTCCTGTTCAACAAGGCCAGCTTTGAAAAGATAGCAGTAGGAGTAAATGGGACTTTCTCTTGTTCAGCCAATGCTCAGTTTCCTTTGGGAGTATGGAAACTGTGACCTGATGCACAAAGCAGGAAGAAGTCCAAGTGCTTCGCTGATAGTATCACAAATGCTTCAAACCACTTTTGAGAGATTTTGTTTTGTTTTGTTTTTCATTTGCTGTAATCTCAGAGGGAATATGTGTAGTTTCTCAGAGCAGTTTGTTTGGTTAAGACCGCCAAACCCCGCTCTCTCTCTCTATGGGATAATAACCCTGAGGAAGACTTTCTCAGAACTGTTAACAACCATTCTTATTCTCTCAGGAATTTCTTGGCCACGTTGTCTTTAGCAAACCCCTCACAGTTCCTGAACTGGAGCACGAATTACATTGGAGACTTGTGACTTTCACATCTGCACTGTGAGCCTGTGCGTGCCTGTGTGCAGGCAAAAAACGTGAGACCCTATGGATCAGAACCATGACATGCATTGCAGGATAGGAAATACCACGGTTTATTATTCATATGGATATTAGCATAGGGAGGTCTTTGCTCCATTTATTACTGCCATTCTTCTAATTCATAATTTTGCTACTACTTATCATGTGGCCATGGCATCTTTTAGAAATTGTGCATACATTTCAGAGAAGCTGTGGCATTTTTAAAAATGCTCTATTCACAGACAAATGTACAGCATAAGGAGAGGTGTATGCATGTACATACACCAGTAAGGTTTTTTAAAATTAACAATTTGGGGAGCACACATGTACAAATAATCTCAGCACCTCAGAAACTTGAGACGTAACCTCTGAATATATATAAATTATTATAATCCCTCTCACCACAAAAAAAAAAAAAAAAAAAAAGTGAAAAATGTCTTTGTGCCAAAGTGTGCCTGTCTGGGTTCAAGGAGCTTGATATGCAATAGTTCATACAGGTCTTCCTGTTTGTTTCAGCTGTATGTTGACATTGATAAAGTGTGAGATTTTGGGTAGCTGCTGTGGAATTCTTAGCCATCTTTCACCACAGAAATATCCTCCTGGGATCTCTGTTGATGTGAACAGGCACCTTTACACCATCTAAGGACCTGGTCTAGTGGAGAAAAGCCAGTGTCTTAACTGTAAGAACCTGAGTCTTAGAATTATAAATAGATGAGTCCCTCATAATCAATTTATGATAAGGTAATAAGTGCTTGATCCTCATACTGAGTTTTACCTTCAGTGTTTTTCTGCTGTCTGCCCATTTTACCTTTTGCCATTGTCCTTGTTGTCAGAAGGTTTCTACTTTTTTGACTGACAGAAATTTCTGGAACAGATTTCAAAATTTCTTTTCTGCAGACTTGAAATCCAAGGTGGCTTCAGGTGGGCTGTTCACAGGTCATGCAAACTTTTTTAAGGAGACTGACTAGGATGCTTTCTTTCCTTCTTCCTAGGGCAGGCATCTAAAGGTTTGCCTCTGCTGGAATACTGGTGGCCTCTGCTGGAATACTTTTTCGCTACTAGATCACATTTGATGTGTTATTGGGGGACACAGATAATAACACATCACTTTGATGAGAATCAGGGTCTACTTATATTTACAACAAGGTTACTTGGGCTATTTTTGGTCTCTACTGAAATCTAGGATGAAAGAGGAAGTGGAGACAGACAAAGGAAAAGCAATCAATAAAATTTCTGTTCTCTAGAAAGGAAGTTTTTGCCATGCAAACCTTCAGAGGGTCATAGCTTACAGTTAAGAAAAAAGTGTTCTCCAAACTGTGATGATGGATGCATACCATAATAGTATCAATGCCACCAGAAGGAAGTTTTAAGGAATTAATAAGTTGCAGACTGGCAATGTATATTACATATTGGGTATGTAAGTCTGAATGGCTCTGTTGTTGAACTCAGAATGTTTGTCTGCATGGAAAAAACGTGGACTCTGATGTCCTGCAGAGAGTTGCTTCATGATTGACAAAACCTGCTGCATGATTAGCAGTAGGTATCCCTTGCACACCTGAATTGTGCTCAATAGATGTTTGCCACTTAGAAAGCAATCATAGACTGGAATAAGTAAAGTATTTAAGTACATGCCTAAATTTAAGCGTGTGAGCCAATCCCATTGACATAAATTGAGTTCAATAATCCTACTCAGGCTTAAGTGTTTTGCTGGATGGAGGCGTGAAGTCAAAATCAGAAGGCAATTGATGCCTTAGTCCTGGACATGCTTAGTATGGAAACTTGTTAATGCTAAAGTTCTAGTATTCATACTGAATTTTAGTTCCTCCTCATTTTCTCAAATAATCTTTAAAGGTTATTCCTCCCACCAGCTCCCACTGCCCATTTTCTTGGCTTGTCCTCATGTTATCTTTTCTCACTATTTCTCTTCCAAACATCAGTAAAACTCATTAGTCTTCAATAGCTCTAACAGAGTTTGTTTATATGGTGCTCAGAGTAAAGTTTGGGAGAAAGAGACTGAGATTCTCCCAACATAAACTGAGCAAGATAGAAATCAGAAAGCCTTTTTGAGGACAGGGACTTTTCTAAACAGTAAGGAAGTGAGAGGGAAAGTTGCTAATGGTTATTCTTTGTGCAAAGCTGCACATAAAACCAAAATAATTTCAAACTACTTTTCCTGAAAATTATTTCACTTCCCTTTGCCTTTCCCTTAAGCAGTTCTGGGTGCTTTAGCACTGAGACCCCATGTTCATGCTGGCAACAGCTTGAGGCTCTTGAGGATTACTGCCACTTAACAGAGTGCAAAGAACACTAGAAATAAAACATTTTTAGAAACACTTGAGAGAAAATTAAGCTTTGACTAAACTCTTGTAATAAGTATTTCCCTCAAAGGTGAAATGACTTCTAAGGGTTATCCTTCAAAACTGAATAGATTATAAGTTTGCAAATATTAGTGGTTTTTTTATTCTTTCTTCACCCCCCAGTATAAAAGGTGTAATTTTCAGAGTGGAGACACCCATCGACACCATTAATTCGCAGCAATTCTAACCTCAAGGTAGGACAGGGGGAAAGAAAGAGAAATGCATGTTCCTGGTTTGATTATTCACAAAGAATTGTGGTGAAGCAGATCTCTGAATGTTATTAACCTGCTAGGACAGAAGAAATTGCATACTCTTCCTCAGTGGAAATCAGGAAGCTCCATCTAAATGCAGAGGAGTGATATACATAGCAAGAATCCAGATTGAGAGGACACACATGTCTTTTCTCCAACTAAAATATAGATTTCTCATCAGTCATTTGAGAATTCACAGGTGGATGCAGCATAATATACAATGTTGTATTTAATATGTAATGTTGTATTTCTTCTTGGAGAATTTGATTGCAACAAATTTCTGTTAGCACTCATAGGGTTGACTGAAAGAGGTGGTGGGTATATTCTGTGGTTGGATCATGCACAGGGAAAAGTTAATTGAGTGTATTAAGTTGCCATTAAGTTGTAATGATTTGTCCCATATTGTACTGCTGCAGGAAAGCTGTGTTTCTTTGTTGTCAACTGTGACAATATTCACATTTCTTTGCCTCTAGCCAGATAAACAGATGCAGAGATGGTTTTTTCCCATTATGTTATTGAAGTACATCAGGAATCGTTTAACTTCTCAAGGGTAAAATTACCTGGTATTGCCTTTGCTAATGATTTCTTTAAACCCATGTGTACATAAACAGATGTTTAAAATACCATAGTAAATAGATGGCAAAACTGACTAGATTTATAAATTACACAAAGGGACAAAATACTTACTCTTCTTTGCACTAGGACAATGCAAGTGACTTTTATACAAGGGTCATCCCCATTTTCCTAGGAGGCAGATAACACCTGAGTTTGAAATCTCAATTATTCTTTCTTTAATATTGTTGTGGTCTCTTAATCACTGGGCAATGATCACTATAGTCAGGTGTGTTCCTAATTGTGGAAAAGAGAGGAGTTTTTATCTAGTTGTAGCATGATCCTTTCCTTATCTTACAGTATCTTGAGCCTTCATCGCCCAAACTACAAGCAAATGGGGAAATAGCAAGTGCTTTTTTTATGATGTGGTGAAAAGAACAGTCAATTCAGAACTTAAGTTCAGTTTGTTAAAGAAGCCATGGCCACTGCCAGGACTGGGAATATGTAACAAGCAGTCTTACTTTTTCTGCGCAGTTACTGCGAGCATGTCCTGAGGATGTGTCCCTGGCACACATGAGAGGATCATCCCTTGTCAGTGCTCTCCAGCTGGATGTGGTTGTGCTTGTCCCCACTGAGTTGCTGTTATGCTGCAGATGAAAACAGACAGCTGAGAGCTGCACGTGAAAAACCTCCATGGCTGAGCACTTGACATCGCCCTTCACATTTGGGCTGACAAAATGCAGACGTGCAGAACGTTTCCACTGGCTCATGTTGCTGCCTTATCACAGGAGACAAATATAGCCTGGGGAAAGCATGCTGAGAAAAGGCTACCTACAGCCGTGAGAGAGAGAATCAGGAGTAATTCCACGTGGGAGGGAAGATCAGAGTGTGGGAATTATGCCCTACATAGATTTCTGACATATCCCCTTGTAGTGTCATGGGGGCAGCCAGGGGTGTTTGTGCCAGCACAAAACCTACTGGGAGCCATGACCTACGCTGAGAAGTACCTGAGACTGTTTTAGGATGAGTCTCTACCCAAAGAGACTCTGCAAACTCTCTATAAACTAATTCCTGTAAAGAAAGGCATTTCTATCTACTATGACTTACAAGCTGGTCTCATAGGCTATTTGTTTGAAAAACTATAGAACCTGACACAGTGTTCATTCATGTTACTGGTCAATTCTCATTATATCCTCATATCCTGATAGAGCTGGGATTTCAGCTCAATCAATCACTGTTGTGTTTACAGTTTTTGCACACTACAAATTGACTGCTGCACTCACCACTCAGCATTGTTTTCATATCTAATGCTACAGACTCAGACAGTGCAACATATGCTGTTATGAAAAGAAAACATTTAGCTTTGAGATTTTTTTTTTTTCAGAAAATCTGCAACAAAAGAATATGGCTTCTCTTTTAAGAAGAGATTTACAATATAAAACATCCTTTTCAGCCTTGTGGTATCGCCAGCTATGAAAAACCAGTAGGTGTGCTGAGAGGAAAACTCACTACTTCTGAAGGAAACAGGAATTATTCTCTTTATAACCATTATCAGGAGCACAAGGAATTTTTCCAACTTTTTTTCTTTACCACAACAGTGTGGATTTTTTTTTTTAATTATATGAGTTTTCATAATAGGCACATCACATTCCTACCAATAGCTCATACTTTCTTCAGAGCAGTTCTTATAGAGAGATCTGCAGCTGCTTTACATCCTGAACTGATGTGGGTACCTAGAATTGTTTGCTACCAGTTGTACCATAATAGTGCATGTAAGTGCCAATCAGCATCAGATTCCTGATATGTCTTAAACATCGTCCCACCTCTAAATAATCTTGTTTTCAAAGAGAGAATAATCCTATGTAAGAATAAAAGCAGAATCGCAGAATCATTTGGTTTGGAAAAGATCTCTCAGATCATGAAGTCCAACCCTTAACCCAGCACTGCCAAGTCCACCACTAAACCACGTCCCTAAGCGCCACATCTAAATGCCTTTTAAATAACCCCAGGGATGCAGACTCAACCACTTCCCTGTTCCAGGGGACAGCCTGTTCCAGGGCCTGAAAACTCGTTTGGTAAAGAAATGTTTTCTAATATCCCATCTAAACTTTTCCTGGCACAACTTTTGGCCATTTTTTCTCATCCTATTACTTGTTACTGGGAGAAGATCAACCCTCACCTGGCTACAGCTTCCTTTCAGGCAGCTGTAGAGAGCGATGAGGTCTCATCTGAGTCTCCTTTTCTCCAGGCCGAACACTCCCAGCTCCCTCAGCCGCTCCTCACAGGACTTGTGCTTCAGACTCTCCACCAGCCCCCATTTCCCTTCTCTGGACTCACTCCAGCCTCTCCGTGTCTTTCTTGCAGTGAGGAGCCCAAAACTGGACCCAGCACTCGTGATGTGGCCTCACCAGTACAGGTGCACAGTCACGGCCCCGGTCCTGCTGGCCACGCTGTGGCTGATCCAGGCCAGATGCCAGCGGCCCTCTTGGCCACCTGGGCACTGCTGGCTCATGTCCAGCTGCTGTCACCAGCACCCCCAGGTTGTTTTCTGCCCAGCAGGTTCCCAGCCCCTCTGCCCAGCCTGTGGCACTGTCTGGGGTTGCTGTGACCCGAGGACAGCCCCCGGCACTCGGCCTGGCTGACCCTCACACCATCGGCCTCAGCCCATCGATCCGGCCTGTCCAGATCCCTCTGCAGAGCCTTCCTGCCCCCAGCAGATCAACACTGCCACCCAGCCTGGTGTGTCTGCAAACTGACTGTGCCCTCGATCCCCGCATCCGGAGCACTGATAAAGGGATTAAACACGACTGGGCCCAGCTCTGAGCCCCGGGGAACACCACTGGTACTGGCTGCCAGCTTCATGGAAACCACTCAGCCCCAGTCTCTGGGCTCAGCCATCCAGATAGTTTTTTACTCAGTGAAGAGTACACCTGCCCACTCCATGGGAAGCCAGTTTCTTCAGGAAAATGCTGTAGGAAGTAGTGTCAAAATCTTTCCTGAAGTCCAGATAGGAAATATCAGCAGCCTTTCCCTCATCTACTAAGCAGATCATTTTGTTATGAAAGGAGATCAGGTTGGTCAAGCAGGACCCACCCTTCATGAACCCCCGTCTGATCCCCTGGTTGTCCTGTTTGTGCCATATGATGGCACTCAAGACCATCTGCTCCATGACCTTCCCAGGCACTGACACCAGACTGACAGGTCTGCAGTTCCCTGGATCCTCCTTCCTGACTTCCTTGTAGATGGGTGTCACATTTGCTAACCTCCAGTCAACCAGTTGAACCAGGACTGCTGATAGCTGCAGTATTTTATTTTGAATGCTGCTGGAGTGTGATCTCTCAATTATTTTCAACCTATTCTCTACTACACTCAATTTAGAGGGATGCTGTGGCAGTACAAAGCTCTTGTTTCTATTATTTGCTCTTTCAAAAGGCAACTTGTAAATGCACTGTGTAACACATTAAAACTAATCTGAATATCCACTACTCCCATTTACCCCTTACTTCAGCCACTTAAAGAATTCCTAGTTGTAAGAGTGGAGTATGTTCAAAATACCAGGGCACTATTAGTCTGTGAGGTGACTCCTCTGCACTATTCAGTGTGAAGGACCTGTGGCATTTGCATGAACAGCTGAGATACTCCATGACCCTGAATCCTAAGGACAACCTATTTGTTGTCCAGAGGTTGGAAGCCTGGCCTGGCTCAGCAAAGCCTGTTTCCTGTGTAATAACGTGACTGCCATGGTGTTATTTTCTGTTATTAGCTTTTGCTCCTTTAGAGGAGGAGTTTAGAATTTTCCCTCTATTCTTTGTCTAAAAACACTAATTAGGTGTGATCCAAACTTGCAAATAGCTTTAGCTCCACTGACTCTGCATTATTTTGCTCAGCTTAAGGGGATTTTTGAAGGTTTGGTACTCAGTCTTATTTATTGTTGTTACAAATTTTAAACATTCCTATACAAATGTATAGACTATGTTAAAAAAATATTTTTTCTTCTCTGTAGAGAGTGAAAAATAATGCCAAATTTCAATCCTGGAGGGAATTGTACAGCTATCTCTTACTTTTTGCCTTTTTACAAAAGCTACTCGATTCCTCCTAAATACTGACAGTATCAAGAATAGTTACACAGAGCAGAGGATCTCCGGCTGGTTTGAGGCCTGAGGGTGTGGACATCTGCCCTAAGTGAGGATATTCAGGAATAACTGCTGCCAGGTAAGAGTCTCATAGCCAATTTAATTTCCTGCAGAGCTTCACACCTACAAATCCAGGTACAGCACTTTACTGTACAAAAACCCCCACTGTACTACTCCAAGAGACAATGAGCTTCAGGTTCAAGTCATCATGAAAACAGGAAAAAGAGAAAAATACTACTGACTGTAAGTTCAGTTACGAAACTATTAAATTAATTTTCTTTCTATTTTCATGGATATTGATTGTTTAAACTCCCTTGAGCCTCTGAAAATCCCAAATGTAGTCTGCATGTGGGCTGAACTCAAGGGAAATGTCTCCTGAAATAGGCCTCTTAAAATTAATTAGGTATGTGATAAATCACAACAGGGAATTAACTATTTGCTATACAGGAACCAACCTTTTCTGCATACTCGCATTTTGGGTTTTTTTATGAATCCATAATATGATTTTTTTTGTTATTATTTTAGGAGCTAGAATAAACGCCACATTACAACCTATTAAAAATAAATAGAAGAAAATTTTGAAGTGCAAAACTTCATTAAACTACAGCACCCTTTTTGTTAATTTTCTGCATAATTTTGTCAAATAGCAGCACAAGATAAACACATTCCAAATCCAAGTCTGAACTGATAGCTTTTTTTCTCTCTAATTGTTGTGTCAATTTTACCCACTGGAGAAATTGACGGTAGCCTGGAACAATTCCTGATGGTCAATAAACAAATCAACTAACTAAAACTCTGTATGCCTGAGCAGAAAACCATTTTATATTCTGAAAAGACGGTATCTTTGGTTTGTTTCAAATAATCTTCAAAAAACAATTCAAACCTTACTTTTCAGTCTAATTTGTGGTTTTTGAAAGGGTTCCAAGAATGGCCAATGACTTTTAGCCCTGTTATCTGTTGGAAATTAGTGCTGGATATTTTTTATGGTTATTTGTTAGCGTGTATAATTCTTTCAGTATAAACAGGCAGAATAATCTTTTATATACAAGTGCCCATAAGCAAGGCAAGCATCATAACAGCACTGAACTGAATCAGTAACTAAAATAATATTTGCTGAAGAATACCACACTGGAGCCAGCACGCGAGTTGTTTATTGGTACCGGTTAGTTCACAGCACTCAGCTTATTCCCCTGAGGAAAACACAACACTTGTACTACAACTACGACACAGGGAGTACTCAAGACATTAACCATTCAGATACTGGAGATGAAACTAAGGTATGAGGTGATCAGTGAGATCATGCAGAGATTGCAAAAGTTCATCTGTTTACAAGGATAGTCAGGAGTGAATAGAAAGTTGGTTTAGCATTGCCACTGTTGTGGAGAATCCTGGTGATTCAGTAGGGCAGGGGAGCATCAGGAATATCCTTAGGCCAGGCTGGTAAGGGAAATAGCCTGCAGCCCTTCAGATGATTCACCCTGAGTTGTGCCAGGTAGCCCCAAATGTGTCAATGTTTGTTTAACACTGCAAAGGAGAGTGAATAAACAGAAAAGTGAGATTTTTTTCACCACGTTTCAGGTGGCAAGTCAGCACAGCTCTGGCTCTATTGAACCAGGAAGCTACTGTTGAACTGAGGAGTTAGTTCAATGTGAGATTAATTGGCTGAATGTTATATTGGATGTTGGAGAAAGTGCTTCACAAAATGACTTAATGATAGAGGTCACTGGAGTGGCTGAAACTGCAAGATGTCTGAGCACACTTAAAGATAAGCTGTTCCAATCTGAAACACTTGTCTGAGGTTTAGGCTGAAGATGATTGCCCAACAAAGAGTTTGTATTTTGTTTCCACTCAAAGATAGATCTGCTTACTCATAAGTTCTATCTTCATTTTTAATGAGGGACAGTAATTAAAAATTAATAAAGTTTATTTAGAGAAAAACAGCTATTTCTGTGAATGTCTGCACTATTATTAAACTGAAAGAGGGAAGGTTTAGTTTAGATATCAATAAGAAATTCTTCACAATGAGGATGGTGAGGCACAGGCACAGGTTGCCCAGAGAAGCTGTGGATGCCCCATCCCTGGCACTGTTCAAGGCCAGACCAGATGTGGATGAACCTTTGGACAACCTGGTCTGGTGGAAGTTGTCCCTGCTCATAGCAGGGGAGTTGGAACTGGATGGTCTTTAAGGTGCCTTCCATTCCCAAGATCCTAGGATTCTATGATTATGCTTATTGTATGAATTTTAATAGCAGCACCTTAGACAATTTTTCGAAGAATTTTTTTTTAAGTGATGTGTTCTATGAAATGATAGAATGGAGTTCTTTGTTTCACATGAATAAAATAACACTTTTCTCTGGAGGTGATTTTCTCCCATTTTTTCCCTCAACCTTTACCAGAGTGCTTCAGAAAGGGATTGGTGGCTTCCTCCCACACATGTATATTGCTTTTTCTCTCTTCTTCCAAGAGCAGAATTTCACAGGAAGCAGAAGTAATAGTGCATATAATTTAGCTAATTCTAAATCACAATGAGAATTTCCTTTGTTAGCATTTTTTCCTAAGATTTCCCATTTATAGTTGTTCTCATTAATGACTTTGAAATACACAGGAAAGTGAAATTTTCCTGCGTGATGCCTAAATTTACATACCTATCTATCAGAACTTTGAACGTGGGCTGGGGCTGTTCAGAACTTTCAAAACTTTGTGGGCTTTTCTATCTGTGTTTCTAGACACAAACAAAAGCACAAAGCTGCAGTGTGATCTACGGCAGGAAACCATGATTTTTAGGAAGAGAGAACTTCATTGATGAAAAAGAGAGGTCAGTGTGAAGCAGATGAATAAGAGGAACAAGAAACAAATTACAAATGTAGGAAAGAAAAATGAAAGCTCCCAAAGAAATGACTATCTGTTAAAAACAACTGAATTCAGAAGAGTCAGTGCTGTACTTCAAAACCAAAACCTATCTGCATCCTGTAGATAAAGTCAGATTCCAAGGCAAGCATAAAAAGTGATTTTTCCTTGAGTTAGAAATATTGTCCTTGTCTCTCGGAAATCAATTTTACATAACCAAAATGCTTTCAAAATATTTCCAGTCACATACTGAATGTGCTAGTGGCTGCCAGCATCTAACTTGATGTCTCATTTCTAATAGATACACTGAAATAATGAAGTAGGAAACTGACTTCTTGTGAAGTGGAAATAGTCACAAGTAAGAGAAATAAGATGTAAAGGGATTTTAGTGGAAAATTAGGTTGCATTTGCAACATGCAGATAAACATGGCTGTCTACCTGTTGGTTTCATATTTTCTTTACCTTTTCTGTACTTTGAAAAGGAATTTTGCTTTCACAAAGCTTCATGAAATTACAGTTTTGAGAAAGAAACTATTCTTCCGTGACCTGCTCCAAAGCCCACAGGACCAGCAAAGACAGTCTGGGGGTAGAGAGGTTCAGTCCTTTGACACCACAATCATATCTAAGCCTGTCCTAAGGAAAGGATCAAACCATGTCTTAGCATTATTTTGTGAAGTCATAAAATGGCTTTTTCACCATTTGTGAGTGAAAAGGAAATTGTTATTTGATGCTTTAGTAAGGAAGACCAGTATTTGTCCAGATTACTCACTTGATTTCATTGTAATTGTAGGGACAAACTTGAAATGTTGTTATTGGAAGTGTGAGTTATTTAAAGAGTTTGTGTGTTTGTGTGTGTCCCTGTTTATTGCAATGCATGCTCAGCTTGCTAATTTCAGTTTACCAACTGTTTTGATTTCTGTCAGTCTGGGTTTTCTTCTGCATTTCATTAAGTCATTAATTCCCCATTTAATCCACCATCATTCTGTTCAGGGTGCCAACACATTTCTGACTCAACTTTAGCTCTGTGATAGCTGCAGATCTCTTGTAGGACCTGAACTGAGAATATTAACTTTAAGCCACCACATTAACTATTTAATCTAGGCTGTGTCTGAAAATCATTGAAAAGATAAATTTCAAATTCAAAACCATGGAGTTTCCTGATGTTTTGTTATTTGAGATATACGTTTTTTTAAATGTTGTGATTGATGCCTTGTAGTAAAAGAAGATGGTCCAAAGGTTCAGAAAACATGCAGAGGCTGGGCATGTGAGCTCTATTCTTGGATTTCTTTGGAGACGTTGGCAAACTTTAATTTCGGTTTTAAATTCTCTGGCCACAGTTATTTCTTCCTCAAATCTTAACCATGATTTCAGCCTTGAGAGTGTAAACTGGCAAGAGTTTGTTGTTTCTCTTTGTTCATGTGTTACACAGAGATCTTGTGTCACTTGGGAACTCAGGAAATGCTAAAATATAAATGACTTTTAAATTATCTGCATGTAAACTGCTCATACTGTTTATTAAATAACTATTAGGATAACAGAGCTGAGCTTGACCAGAAGCTCAAATGAATGCTGGATTCTGTCCAAAACTTAAAATAATTATAGGCTTTCCACTGTGGGTGTAACTTTCACATTTGAGAATACATATACACAGGATTTTACTTGGGGTTTGTCTTTTAATTTTTCTTCTTAACCACACTGGTGTGGCTCCAAAAGACCATATATAGGAAGTAACGTTCCGTGCAGAGAGTTGCTTTTTCTTTGCTGCTGTCCAACAGCAAGATCAATAAAAGCAGCATGACAAAAGTAATTTTCAAGCCTATTAGCGAAGCTGTCAGTCCAAGAAATTGAATGTACTCTGTTATGTTGAAGGAAGAAGGAAATTTTTCATTTATGGGTTCATTTCCCTTAAAGGCATTTAGCCAACTTGTAGCTTTTGCATTTCGAAGAGTGAAGCCTGGATATATGGGCGTTATTTGTTTGCATTTCTCTTTGTAGGATGCAGCAAGTTGTGTTAGATACTCAGAAAAGCAATGGAAAACATGACTAAGAATAAAAGGAGTTCCAAGGGAAACGATTTGATGAATCTTTTTGTTGAGTATTTCATGGCACACAGAGATACACACCAGAGATATTTGAATCTTGGACATTGATTCAGCCTGTGCTGGAACATGTGTGCCAGGTGCAGATTTCTGATGCACATCACATTTTACTTTACCAGCAGAGAGGTATTTGATCAGAGTTTTTGTTTGGCTTTGGCTCAACTGAGCCTAACTTCTACTCAAGAAAAAAAGGGTTGGGAAAGTTCGATTTGTAGATTATTTTGGTGTACCTAAAAATTCTTAGGGAGTGATTTGGAGCCCACTCAAATTAATGATCTGATTCTCAGAGACTGAGGCAGTCCTGTGGAGGGTGAAAAACAGGGTTTAACTCATTTTAGGGGTAAAATAAAGGTAAGGCACAAACACAACAGCTGTACAGGACATAATCTTGAAGACTCCTTTTGGAGGAGGCTATGGCTTAATACGTGACTTAATCCAATAATATCTTTATGATAGTGGAGAAAAAAGCAAAAGCTGACAAGGTTGAAAGAACACACTTCCCGTAATCTGTAATTCCTCTGTCATCACTAACTTAGTGTTGGATATTTAATGTTCTGTCATATTAACGATGCATAAAAGCACTCAATGCCGAGCCCCGAGAGCCCTGCAACACGGCTCTCGTGCTCTGGGGTACTGCGGCATCGCTCCCAGCCGCGTCAGGGGAAGGACGTCCCGCCCCCGTCCCCGTCCCCGTCCCCGTGCCCATCCCCATCCCCGTCCCCATCCCCGTCCCCGCCGAGCGCTCCCCCAGCGCCCCGCTCGGGGCTGTCCGGGGGCGCTGCGCGGGGCGGACGGGGGCGGTGCCGGGGCGGGGCAGCGCCGGGGCGGGCGGAGCGCGGGGCCGGGGCCGCGGCCGGGGCCGGGGCCGCCGCCGCTCCCGGCAGGTGCGGGCAGAGCCGCGGCCGCGCCGGCCCCGCCTGATGTGCGCGGAGGAGGAGGCGGCGCCCGGCTGCGCGCAGGGTCCCGCCATGGCCCTGGCGTTCTGCGGCGACGAGGGCAACTCCACCGCCTACAACGTGGACCACGGCGTGCTCAACAACGGCTGCTTCGTGGATGCGCTCAACGTGGTGCCGCACGTCTTCTTGCTCTTCATCACCTTCCCCATCCTCTTCATCGGTGGGTGCCTGCGGCTCTCCCTTCCCCTGTCCGTCTGTGCCTCTCCTATTTGTCCCCCTTTTCCCTCTGCCGCTCTACCCCCGGTGTTGCTTCGCCGTGTCCCCCCGCCCGGCTTTGTCTCGCCGTGGGTTTCCCTCCCCCGCGCTGCCGCGCGTTTCCCCCCGCCCGCCTGCCTTCCCCTTGCAGTGTCCCCCGGCCTGGCCCTGCCCCCCGTGTCGCTCGGGGAGGCTGCGCTGGTGCCGGGATGCGCTGCGAGCTGCGGGATGCTCCGACGGCCGCCTGTCCCCGGGCTGCCCCCGCAGCTGTCCGCCCGGGCAGCGGAGCCCATCTCCGTCTATCGGGGCAGCCCGCGGGGCTCCCCGCAGGTGAAACCCCTTGCGCAGGCAGGGCAGGAACGGGTGATGCTGGAGGAGACCGCAGGATTTGCCCTGCCGGTTTTGGCCAGCAGCGCGGGAAGCAGAAATAAATGTGCTTTAAAGCCCAGGAAACCTGACAAGTAAGTGTTGCGTTATGAAATATTACTCCCAGTAATTACTGCGGGGTCACGGCCGCCTGGCAGCCCCCGCTCATTCCAAGTCCTGCCCCGGGGCGGTGGCTTCTGCGGTACCTGAGGCGGCTGTGATTTGGTGTCACAAGCCCGGTGGGGCCGGTAGGTGGCCCGGTGGTTCAGCACACGGGGCTGTCACTGCTCCGGGTACCCCCCTGCAAAGCCTGGAGCGGCCCGCGGAGAGCCACGGCGCGGGTTGGAGAAACACTCGCTCCTGGGGATGGGAAAAGGTGCGGTGAGGAAATAGCAGCCAGCGCGACTGTGAAAACGGGGTCAGCTGAAGAGCTGCTGAGGGTTTTCTGCGTTTATCTGGAATCTCTCAATATTGCTAATTTTTAGCGAGTTAAAGCTTCACACCTTATCCTTTTTTATTTTATCTTTTTAAAAGAATCGAAAGGAAAAAAAGTAGTGCGTTTATTAAAGTGTTTGTGCGTATTTGTCAAAACATTAATTTGTTGTTTGTTTAAGCTGTGAATAGATTTGGAAAATGTTTAGCGCATGTAATTACTTGATAGTAAGTTGCCAGAAGTATAGGAATTTAAGCCTGTGTCCGGTCTGAATTGTTGGTTTTGTTCCATATGAAGTGAGATAATGAGAGCACAGTTGTGATAATATTCAAATACATGTTTGTTTAACAACACAGCTGTGTCAATGTTGGTATGCAAGGTTTTTACATGTATGGTTTTGTGTTTTTGTAAGCAGGAACTTTGTGTGTCACTCTTGTTAAGAAAGCTCTCTGTAATTCTCTCTTCTCTTTTAGGATGGGGAAGTCAGAGTTCAAAAGTACATATACATCACAGCACATGGCTTCATTTTCCTGGCCATAATTTACGCTGGATACTGACTTTTATCCTCTTGTTTGTGCTGGTGTGTGAAATTGCAGAGGGCATAGTGTCTGATGGGTGAGTGTATGTCTGCCTTCTCCTGGTAGCACCGAGCAATTTAAACGTTTCAGGGTAAATATTTCCTCCTTGTCTAAGTTCTCATCTAAACCATATTCCTTGTAGTTATGAACGTATAATCTGTTTTGTTAGTGATTAACCTACCAACCTTGTATCAGAAATTCCACAGACCTTGCCAAGTGATGTACACACGCACAACTGACCTTAATAATTTTTAGTTCAGCTTAATGACACTATCTTTCCAAAGAGTAATCATAGATAAATCCTAATGATTCAAGCAGATGGTGACATTTTCACGGTATGTTTTATGTCCAAGGATCCAGTCCCACAGTCCTTACTTAGGAGGAACACCCATATGCACAGTAGGTCACACCCTTCCCCCCCCAAGTGAGTTCTTTTCATCTGAATAAAAGTAATGAATCTGCTGGGCCTTATGTCACACCTCACAGAGTTTCTTCTGATGATTGTGCACTATGTCTCGTATGTTACCTAGAGCAGGGCAGCTCAGATTATGTGAGCATGAGCCATCATCTGTTATTCAGCTTAGGATGTCATTAAACAGAAATCTGTGGAAAAAAAAATATTCCAAGTGAAGCAAGTGATACTTCACTTGGAAGAGTGATTTATTATGAAAAAAGCTGATTATCTAACAATGAATATGATCTCTTCCAGTGAAGAGAGGCATGGTTTTTCATAACGATTATGAATTTGAACCCAAGGATTATGAAATGGAAGCTCCTCATTAAATAGAACAAAACCTCCCTGATTAGCCATCTATATAACAAGTATCCACCAACAAGTGTGAAATGCACTGCAGACTTCTGGTGTAGAAAATGATATCATCATTATTATTTTAACTTCTCTTTAGCATATATAAATAGGATGTTTCTCGGTGCCAGTGTTTTTTTTTTTTTTTTAAAGGAATTTTTCTCTTGCTTATTCAGAGTTATCAGGGTGTGGGATGCTCATAGAAAAATCCCCTGCTTTGAGTTTTCTCCTTTATTTTTCTCCTTAGCAATGCCTCTCATTAGCAATGCCTCTCATTATGTTTATTTGCTATTTGACTCAGAACACTGCTGTTAAGTAATAGGTGTCACCTGATGAGAATCAAAGCTTGGAGCTCTGCTGGGGGAGTGCCAACCCACAGTCCTGCTTCCCAAGCACTCAGCAGGCTGGGAGGGCTTCAGTGAATAGAAGAGAGTTTTGGGACTCATCAGCTTTCTAAGAACCAAAATGGATCGTGCTGGTGAGCCCTTTTGCAGCAACTGGGTGCTAAAGGCTTTGGCATCAGCAATAGAAACGGCCTATTGGAGGTACAGTTATATAGGGGAATTCCAGCAACTGTGAAATAAACAGATTTTAAAAAGCCTCCCACTGCTGCAGTGTTACCTACTGAAGCTCAGGCTGTCTGAAGAAATCTGTTCTTGTTGGGGTTTTTTTTTGTCCTTGCTGAGAATTCAGCCCTGGTGTACAAAATCTCCTGGCATTACTAGGAATTTCAGAGAATCCTTTCTCATTTTGCTGTAGTGACATCCAGCTATTGTCAGCAAGAGGAATTCAGTTCATGACAGGCTGAGAGCTTGGGTTCAGCCAGCTCTAGAGAGTTAACCACAATCTTCCTTGAGGGAAGGCTCTCCTTTCTAGAGGAGAGATGCAGGGAATGGTTGTCCTGAGTTCCTGTGGTTCTGCTAGACATTTGGAATGTTCTGCTCTCAGAAATGTGATGTCCTGTGGTGATCTTTCATCTCCCTCCCAGCACAGCTCTTCTTGTCTCTCCAACCTCCACAAAAGTAGTGTTGGATGCAGCAAGAAGAAATCCATTCAGAGGACAAGGTGTGCATTTCCCTAAATGTGTCCTGAAGTCATCTTGGTACCTCTTCTGGTGAAGTTGGCTGGGAGACAGAGGAAACTGTAGCCCCTGATAGCACAGGGCACTTAATTCTTTTTTATGAAAGAAAGAAAAGGGGAGAAAGAGAAAATAAGTAGGAGGGAAAGTATGTTTCTTTTGAACACTGCACAAACTAACAACATTGCCCAAAAATTCCAATATTCCCAAAGGGCTGTATTTAGAAGGACCCCTTCTGCTGCTACCTGAGGCAAAGCATCAGCACAGTTTTGCTTTATAAGACAAAACATAAGGGCGTATGATTCTGTTGTAGGGGGGTTTTTTTGTTGGCTTGCAGTCACTGAAGACAGACCTCACTGTAAGTAATTCCTGTGCTGTGGTACTGTTCCTTCTTTTAAACTGAAAAAAATGAAACATTTCCGCAAAATGCTTCTGTAGAAAATCTTGAACTGTGCTGTCAGTTGGTCTTATCTGCATATTTTGATGGACAGCTCCCAAACTAGTTTAGCTTAAATTAACTTTTCTCATTTTGGAGATGAGCTGCTTGTCCTAATTTAAACAATGTTCCAGTTGATTTCAGTAGGAAATAGGAGTACACACCTTTCATTTTCGGCACAGGGGAGGAATTTGAAATCCAACTGTGTGATTTAGGAGCAAAAATTCAATTAAAACTTGGAGGGGGTTGCATCCATAACTCATTCTAGAAAATCTTACATCAGAGCTGGATACAGGTACAGTTCAGGAACTAAAAGGGAAACACTTAAATAGCTGAGAGGTTTGATTTTAACAGATTTTTTTTGTTTTAAAGGGTTTCTGAATCCCGCCACTTACACCTGTACATGCCGGCTGGAATGGCATTCCTGGCAGCCATCACATCAGTTGTCTATTACCACAATATTGAAACATCCAATTTCCCCAAATTGTTAATAGGTATGTCTCAAAATCTATGTGCCTGGAAGTGTGGCTGTGGTGCTGTGTGTCTGCTCCCTCGGTGACAGGTCACTGCAGTCTCATATGACCAAAGCTAGCCCTCTATGTATGCTTAAATATTTCCTTATTTTTAATGCTTTCAGCTTCTAGTAATATTCTGTGTAGTGTTCTTAGGGATTCAATGAGCCAAAGACTTTTCTAGGAAAAGCTGCTTTTGTGGGAAAAGTAGCATGGGAAATAACTCTAAATCCAAACCCCCTGCTTGTCAGGCTGTTGTGTGTAAGCGTGATGTAAGAGTAAGAAATCCTTCGTGTGCATGGTCTGTTGAAATATGCAGGGAGTTAAGGAATGACATCCCTGACTTTCAGTCATGGGTGTACTACTCTGCCTTCTTGCTCTTGCTTTGTGTTCCTAAATCTCCCTTTGAAAACTGCTTTAAGGCCTTTTGAATAGAAAATGCTTTGAATGAGAACTACCTAGTCTAGTCTATATTTTGCAAGACTGTGAATAAACTATAGCTATAGAAAATCAATTGCTGCTGACAGTCATGAAGTTGTTCATGTGTTCTCATCTGCTTAAGCAGACTGCAGGCTGGGAATGTCTGCATGCTTTAGTCACATCCTGTTTCCTGTTATTTCTTTGGTGGTCCTGGCTCATCAAGTTTTGTTTGAGCTGGATTTCTGTATCAATAGATCCTGCTAAAGTTTGTCTTGTGCCATTGTAGCTCTGTGTATTAAAGTTTTGTTCTAGTTTTTGTCAGGTGGGGAAAAGTCAGTAATAACTAGATTTGAGAAAGCTTTTAAATATCGAAGATTGTTTTGAACTATGTGTTGGGATAAGTGAGAATCCTGTTCTGCAGAAGGAGGCTATAACTCCTTAAAAAAAAAAATTCCTCTCCGAAGACTTAGGTTTTTATCCAGGCTTAGCAACCTTTATGTCTTCTCATTTGGGACTGCTTTTCTTCTTGTACCTTTCTTCTAAGTAGGATCTTTTTTATCCTTTATGAACAGGTGAGGTCACTTAGGTGCTTTTTAAGGATATCAACAGTCTCTTTAATGCCTTCTCACAGAAAGGCATTATGCCTCAGGAAGCATTGCTAGCCTGTTGCTGTTGCTTGTAAAGCAAGAAGTGATTTTTGTGGTTTTGTTTTTTTGGTTGTTGTTTGGACTTTTTGTTGTTACTTCATATGTATAATGCAGTGTTAAATAATTTAGTGTCACTACCACATTCCTGCTGTTAAGTCTTTGAGAAGGGTAGCACAAAGTTACAGCTGGTAGTTGATTACCCATTTTTGCATAATTTGTGCTCAGTAGAGATTTCTTTTTTATGATAATTTTTGGTGTTTAGAGTGCTGATGCTGGATAAACTTTAGACAATACTTGAATCCTAAGAAGTTGTACCAATGAATGCCAACACTTACTTTAGTTATTATGGATGAATTATAATTTTGCAAGAATTTCCAAGGAACAGACTCCCTCAGAAAATATGGTCTTAATAGCTCTTAGGCAAAAAAGAAAATCAGACCATCACAGTCTTTCCCGCTTAGTTTGTCTGTTTTGAATTTTAGTCCAAAATCTTCACAAGCTGATGGTCTTTGATTTTTATTTTATTTTTTCTTTTGGTTTTCTTTTATTTGTCCTAAGACAGACATTTCTGGAAGTCTCTATCTGCAGTCTCTAACTGCACACACTGTGAGGATTGTCATCTTTCAGTCTTAATTGCAACTACTCTGTATTGACATCAGGGACAAGCACTTTATGCAAATGAGGCCAGTACAGATAGTTAAATTACACCTTTACTCAGCTGTCAACCCACTAGAGTGCAGTGTGGCCATGAAGCAGCTTTGCTTCAGAGCCTCATTTTATGAGGTAAATGAGAACCAAGAGGGAAAGCTGAAGTTGGTGACAAACTTTTTGCTGGCTTTGTGGGAAACAGGGCATGTGGAGAAGAGATCTAATATTGCACACACGCAGAGCAAAGCAGAAGAGCTGATGTGACATCTTGCTGCTTCTGAGCATCAGTGAATTTCCAGCAAACTGCAGGGCATGATCTGCCTCGGCTGCAAGGGTGAATGCTCACATCTGCAAAGACTCGATGGCTGTTTAAAGCAAAGTTAACAGAGCCTTATCCAAAATCTATTAAACCCAGCAGGGGAACTCTCACTGATGCAGTGCAGTGGACCCTTAAAGGTCTGTTCATTAATTCTGAACAGGGTGAAATTTTCTAATCCCATGAAATTTTGACATATGCCCTTTTTTAAAGATCCATTTCACTCTGTACCTTAAAGAAACCAAATCTATTTGTTACTCTTCATAAAACAGGTAAGAGGCAGATACCATGACAGATGTGAGGATTAGTGTTTTTCCTTGGGTTTGCAAAAGGAGGACTCAAAGTTCCTCTACTGATCCTGAGCCTGCCTTTCCTGAGCTTTAACCCAGGGACTTGGCTATTTTGAAGTAGTCATTCTTAGTATTTCTTGTTAAAAAAAGTTGACGAGGTTTGGAATATTTATTCACTGAAGCTAATGATTGAGTTCACGGATGCGGTTGAGTGACCCAACTATTGGAACACCTTGATCTGGTCTGAATGTGTTTTTCTCGGTATGATATTGGCCTGTAATTATATTTCAACAAATGTAGCTGTTCCCATGTAGTGCTGTTTACCAGGGCACTCTCATAAGAATGCTAATTTTGATGCTCTTTGCACCTCATGGTTGCATAACATTTGTACAGTTAAGTAGGACTCATTTTGGAATAATTTTCATACTGGATTGGAAAACCTGCTGCTTTCTTGTTGTTTAAAATACACAACTGAATGGTAGCATCTGATTCCACTATTTTATTCAGTTAGTTTCTTTTTTTTAATGATAAATAAACCTCAGAAATTAATAGTAGGGGAAAACTGAAATAACAAGACTCTGAGGTTTTAGTCTGAAATGGGTGGTAGTGTGGGAACACATTATTTTTTTATTTTAAAAATATTGTCCTTTTCTTAAACTCATCTTAATTATATGGCTACCTTACTACTACAGGAATCTATTTTTAATAGACAGGAATCTATTTTTCTGATTTAAAATTTTTGTCCTGTTGCATTGTAGTTGTTTCTCTTGGAATTAGTTTATTCTCTAAAATGGAACTTCCTGCATAAAAATATTGCTTATCGCCTAGTACAAAAAATTTCTCTCCAGACAGGCACAGGTTAATTAGTAAATCCCGTCCAGTTAAATGTGTGGCTTTTTAGATTTGGCTTAATTCAGTAAAGGTGTAGAAGAGTTGCACGTTGCCTTATCTTTCAGAGGCGAGAATCTACAGCCTGGTGTTGTGGGTTGAGGTATCTTACGTGGCCCAAGGTAAAGCGAGGTCATTTAGGCATCTAGAATTGGTCTAAAGCAATCCAGGAAATGTAAGCGTGCCTCTGTGGTCTGATCACTTTGCAGTTCAGACCAATGGAAGTTCTCAGAGATAATTTCTAAAAACTCTCTGCCAAAATGTACTCACCAGCCAGATGATAAAAACATCATCTATAAAGAATAGAGCCACAATTGTATTTTCCAAGAAGCCTTGAGTGGCCTGTGAGCATTCTCCAGATCAGATTAGATACAACTGTATTCAAAAGTGACAAGCTAAGTAAATTCAAAGGCTTTTAAGGAAGTAGGACAGCAAATGGCCACTTAGCACCTGAGAATGTTGTTTGGCACTTTATAATACTTCCTAGATAAAAGATAAATTACTGTTATAACAATAACAATAAAAGGTCATATAGAGCCTTATTTGAACCCTAAATAGGAGAATGGCTCTGCTCATTCTTATCCATAATTTCAATACATACATAAGTGCCTCTTGGCTTGGTTATTTTTTTGGAAGTCCTCCACTGCTGAATATTTTCAGTTTGCAATGTTTAAGTCCATTTTGTTCCAAGAGGGATGTGTTCTCAGCCTGCTGTTGGAAGAATGAGACAAAACGAGATTTAACAGATAAAGGTGATTAAGAGTAGAACAGCATGGAATGTAATGCTTGGATGAAGTGAGACTTTATAGTCAGAAGTACTGCAAAGAGGGGGAGGAATAGTGCCTCAAAGGAGGGAAGCAGTCTGAAACAGGATGAGAAGCAACCAGTGTTTTCCTCTTATGAACTGGCCTCTTAATTTTAGAGGAAGAGAGGGTCCTTTGGCAAATGTCCTAATGCATGGTGTTCCTGTATTGTTCCATTCACTGTCCTCATATAAAGGAGAGGTTTTAACTTGATTTCTGTAGAAGTAGGACTGGCAGTCCCAAATCTCACATGGATTCTCCGCGTTGAATTTAGCTTTGCTTAGAAAGGGTAGCCCCAGAGTACATCTCCAGGGAGCTTCCTTGTGCCTCAGGGTAGCTGGAATACCACCAATTCTTTGAAATTTATGCAACTTCCTGATGATTATCCATATTTAAGCTAGACTTACAGTTGCTAATGCCTTGGTTGAAGTCTTTCTCTGGTGTTCCGGCAAGACACTTGGAAAGCACATCCAAGCTTTTCTTGGCAGTTGGAGCTCATTCCATCTGTTGCACATGGCAGATACAGCAGCAATGAAAAATTTATTTAAAAGAATATAACCCTGGGAAGCATCTCCTTAAGAACAGGGGACAGGAGCTGGCTTGGTGTGATGAATGGTATGGAGAGTGCTTCCAAGTCACCAGAGCTTACTCCAGGGATTATTTATCTGTTAGCTGTTGGAACCATGGCCACCTTAAGACAAAAGGTTTCGTAGAACACTAAAAATTGAAAGTTTTTTTCCATGAATGCCAGAATATCCTTCCTTGATGTGACTGTTTTATCTACATTGCAAATTACAAATGTGGAATTTGTGTTGCACGATAGTGCAGCAGCAGTTTAGACAAAGTATTTTAATATCTGTTCCTGAGACATCCCAGAGATTTGCAGGGAATTTTCCTACAAGCCACATTCATAGCAGTCTTGTAGCATTAACCAAATCTGAAGGACATTATTCACAGGCACCTTAACTTTTGGAGCAATACCCTCCTCTGAACTGATCATGTGGGCACAGGTTTACAGCTGATGAAATTTCCTTCAGCAAACTTCACTTTGTGAAACTTTTGAAATATCACTAAATCTAATAGAAAAGGCATTTAGAACTAACATTATCTTAATATTTTAATGTTTGTTGAATTAAATTAGGCTTCTGTTTTACATGAGAAAGGCCACTCCCTGGTTTTATATATTTTGTTGTATTCTTCCTTAATTATAATTTATAATTCCTTTGTATATTTTTGCAACTATGGAGCTGGTTAATTTGTTTGGGTTTCTTTCTCTACAGCATTGCTGTTCTACTGGACTTTGGCTTTCATAACTAAAACCATCAAGTTTGTGAAGTTCTGTGATAATGGGGTTGGATTTTCTCAGCTTCGATTTTGCCTCACAGGACTCTTGGTTGTTCTTTATGGAATGCTACTAGCTGTAGAAATCAATGTCATCAGGGTGAGGGTAAGTAATATGATAGAAGTCTCCTTCTGTGGTTTTTATTAGTTGTTTATTGGGTTGTTGGTATTTTTTTCTTCTATTATTCCCTTTTCTAGGTACTTGGTGTAAAATGCATTATTAAAGGAGAAAGAAAAACCCAGTTAGAAAAAGAAATCTATTTGACAATCAAAGATCAATACTATTTACTAGGCTAGATGAATCCGTAATTTCAAAAAATGCCAGATTCTGTTGCTGTTAATTTAAGATCAATTTCATCTGTTCAAGTTTGCTGTAAATTTTTAAATTATTCTGTTTCAGTCATGACAGCCAAGTATTTCTGATGCAAGAGAGGACTGGTAGAATCTTAGACACACAAATAACATCTCTCATTTTCCAGGAGACAATCACAATAAGTGATTTATTTAGGCTACTGGGGTTCCTCCCAGCTGTATTTTTTTTTCCCCTCTGCAGTGTCTGCAGTCATAATCTAAACTGAGACTTTGGAGACTGCTGGATACATAAATGCCAAAGTTCCCTTCAGCTGACACTCACCAACTCTGCACAAATTAAATTTAGGAGGGAAAGAAATATTCCCATGTAAATTTTCTTGCTGTAGCACCAGTAGCTCCATGTTCTGAGCTAACAAATGTAAAGCAGTGTGGTGTGGGAGGTGAATCCCAGTGATAACCTCAAGGCTGTGCCTAAGCTTCTGTGTCCCATGTTGTGCTGCCTGGAACTCAAAGCAGTGCTAGGGCTGTACTGTTTAAATAGTTGAGGGGGTCAGTCTCTTGTGAAAGGACACGAGGAAATGGTCTAAAGTTGTACCGTGGAGGTTCAGATTAGTTATTAGAATTTTTTTTTTTCACTGCAACAGGGGGCAGGCACTGGAATAAGATGCCCAGGGAGGTGGTGGAGTCACCACTTCTGGAAGTGTTCCAGAGGTGTCTGGAGATAGGGGTGTAGGGGTGATTATGGTGGTTCTGGTTTGATGGTTGAACTGGATGATGAAGGTCTTTTCCATCTGTGATGATTCTGAGTCTGTAAGGTGGGGTTTTTTTTCTACAAGTATGCAAATTTTTCACCATAAACAGAGTCATAGTGAATTATAAGAACTATTTATTTCTAGACTGGATGCCTCTGGTTATCCTCAGTACCCAAGGAAACTGGATTGCTGTATTGGTTGTACTTGAATGTCTTTTGAGAAACCAAGACTGATTCATTGATTATCTGCAATGTCCTTATCTATTCTTTGTGCACTTGTATTTTCTACACATTTACCACGATTCTGTTGGAATTTTTCTGGATTTCAGAGGTATGTTTTCTTCAAAACTCCTAAAGAAGTTAAACCTCCTGAGGATCTCCAGGATCTTGGTGTCCGTTTCTTGCAGCCCTTTGTGAATCTGTTATCCAAAGGAACATACTGGTGGATGAACACATTCATCAAGACTGCCCATAAGAAACCAATAGACTTGAAAACCATAGGCAAGCTTCCCATTGCTATGAGAGCTCTGACCAATTACATTCTCCTTAATGAGGCCTTTGAAGCACAGAAGGTATGCAAAGCATGGAATTATGTTTGGCTGCTGACTCAGAGTTTGTGTTTTTCATTACTTTTTTGTCATACAAGCATGACACAAAGAGATCTAAGCAGATATGATGCAAATGAATTATTCATTGGCATAGCAGTCCATATACCAAGAGACCATGTTCTCAGTTGTACCTCATACCAGTAATGAAATTTCTCTCATCAAATGTGCATGTCAAACACATTGCTGGTTAAATGTGTGTAAAATGTGTATGGCCTCCATTTTGATGTGGAAAGTAATCATGGACTCTGTTCCCTGAAAACAGTTATTCCTCCTAATAAGACCCTGGAAATATTCAATTACACAGTATTAAATAGGCCTTGCAGGGCTATTTTTTTTCCATGTTGTTTCAGTTACAGTTTGTCCATAGGAGAGTTCAGGGCTGAAACTACCTCGACTCAAATTCATTTTCATTCCTCAGTGGGAGCTGAGCTTATACAGGATTTTAAGAGAACTTGTATTCATCCTGCCTAAAAAGCGTATGCTTCCAGTCTCTGTGTTCACCAGAGAACAAAAACATATCACTTTCCTCCCTCTTTTTTTTTTGTTTTTCCCCTCCCTCAGCATGCCACAAACAACACACTTGATCCCTATTAAGGGTAGGAAAGAAATCATGGTTGTTTTTGTGGAGGGAAGTGCAAACTATTACTTTGTTCTGATTCTGTAGAAAGAAACAATAGTTGTAATTCCTCTGCTTTCTACCTGAGAGATTACAAATGGTTGTCAGTGAATTAAAGCGGTTATAAAAATACCGGAGGTATTTTTTAATCAGACCTGAGGTTAATGTAAAACATAATTCTTACTAATTTTAATTTAATTCTGACCAGAACAAAAGATCCTCATCTCCCCAAGGATCCAGATCCATTTGGCGTGCTCTCTGCTGTGCTTTTGGAAGACCCTTACTTCTCAGCAGCACATTCCGTATTCTGGCTGACTTGCTGGGATTCGCCGGGCCACTCTGCATCTCTGGGATTGTTCACAACGTTGGCAAAGGAAATAACACCATCCGCCCACAGGTACTGTCAGCATGGCATCAAAAGAGAGGAGTCGAAAAAGTGATGCTGTGACTCTATTGTTTGTCCTCAGTAAGGAAAGTGACTCTGTGGTGTGTTTGTGAATGTACTGCCTGGTATCCTCTTTCATACTGTGATGGATTGCGTCCAGTGCAGGGCAATGAAGGTGATTAAGGGACTGGAGCATCTCTTGCAAGGACAGGCTGATTTATTTATACAGATATCCGAAGGGACGGTCTCAAGAGGATGGAGCCAGGCTCTGCTTGGGGCTGGCAAGCAATAGGATAAGAGGCAATGGGAAGAAACTGATGCACAGGAAGTTCCACCTGAATATGAGGAAAAACTTCTTTGAAGTGTGGCTGACTGAACACTGGAAGAGGTTGCCCAGAGAGGTTGTAGAGGACTGAACACTGGAAGAGGTTGCCCAGAGAGGTTGTAGAGTCTCCCTCGCTGGAGATACTCAAGAGCAGTTGGGATGCAATCCTGTGCATTGTACTCTGGAATGACCCTACTTGAGCAGGGAGGTTGGACTAGATGACCTCCAGTTGTCCCTTCCAACCTGATCCATTCTGAGATTCTTTTGGGGGCAAAATATGTGAGCCATGCATCTAGCCAGCCTTGCATTCTGGAAAATAACCTCATTCAAGAGAACAGTGAAGCATATCCAGAAACCCATCAATCAATCCCTAAGGATTTTAGGTGCAGTCTTGAGTAGAGATTGAATCAGGGATGTGACTGAGTGTTTTTAGGAAGGAAAAGCGTGATTTTAATAGGTTTGGCTTTTCATTTTCAGAAATGAGGAATGTCTAAGAGGATTAAAGCAGTGTTTTGACATCATCAGAAAATGCCAAGTAACTTAACTGTGACCAAGAATTCCCTCAGGTGCCTTTGGGGAGGTTAGTTTTGAAAGATCAACTAAATAACATTTTTAAAGGCTGCTATTTAAATGAATGGTCTCCAAGAAGAAGCAGACATATTTCTTAATTACCTAAAAATTAAAATGTAACTCAGGAAGAAATGTAACTTTCATTATAAGGCGAGGTCACTCAGGCTGGATTTCTATGAGATAGATCAGTTTATTTCTGCAGCTCACTTAGTGTCTGATATAAGACTATTTCTAAACTCTGTTGACAGTAATGGAAATATACCCATTCATTCAAGTACACTTTGGATTAGGTCCACTGTAAATATTGTGGTCCATCAGCTGCAGTGCAGAAAATTTAACAAAGGCCTCAGGCTAAAATTAACTGTTTGTCCGTTTTGCAATCCTTATCCTAATATTTGGAAACTTTATTATAGCAAGTAGGTTCAATGGAAACCAGTTAAAGCAGGAAATGAGAAAATTAAGACTACAGTATTATGTTGCAGCAAAGTACTGTGGAAGCTCTTGAACTCTGCTTTTCAATAATTCGTTTGGAATACTTTTTCAGCTGAATTGTGATTTGATATAATTTACGGATTGTCCTATTTAATTTTCCTATAAATGTGTCAGCTAGTGCTTCTCTGCGAAAAAGTTCATGTCTGGTCTTGATAGGTCCTAAGTAGAGCTTCATCCAGCCTGTTATCCTCACTCACTAGCTAAGCAGTAACCTCACTGCTGTCATTGTCACC
Source organism: Chamaea fasciata (assembly GCF_029207755.1). Classification (NCBI taxonomy): domain Eukaryota; kingdom Metazoa; phylum Chordata; class Aves; order Passeriformes; family Sylviidae; genus Chamaea; species Chamaea fasciata. The sequence continues at coordinate 13,721,682 of NW_027094092.1, read as the reverse complement.
AATTTGGGATCACCTAACAGCAATATTCACTGATGGTCGTTGTCCACAAGTGACACTTAAGGGTGTATTTTAGCTTTGCTACAGTGTCTCCAAGAGTCTTTTCCTTATGTTTTGACATTGGTTTTTTTTCTGGTAAGGGTCTAACTATGTTTAAATTTGAAAATTTCTTTTGCTGGATGAGATGAAATATCTTTCTAATGAAAGTTTCTATTCAAACTATCTGGAAGCAGACAGGGACATTCAGGAGGGCTCCCATGTGTGTTCACATACCTAGCCAACTTGGTCTATTTTGGAATTAAATACACCAGTTCTACTGCTAGGAATGTTATATTTCTGCTTCTAACGAGTCAAAAGAAGAAAGTTTGCCCCTGTAAGCCTCAGAGGTGTGAGAAAGAAGCTTTCTAAAATGCTGTCATAGGAAGATGAAGATAAGTGGGGGGAAAGAGTGTTTGTGCTTGATGTGCGGCTGAGTTTGAGGGCACTGGAAAGAGTTGCCACGCAGTGGGACAGGATCAGATAAGCAATGTAAGTTGGGAGTACAGTGGAGGGTGTCTTTTACCCATCTCTTACCCAGATACATCTTAAATGGTTTAGATTGAGATGATGTAATGTATCTTTTAAACAGAAATTCTCTTTGTGAAACTGAAGGCAAAGAGGTATAATAATTGTTCTGTTCCTAAGGTCCTTTGTGACAGATATAACCCACCATGGAGCTGTAACTCAGATCACATGGGTGTCACAGGCAGTATTAACTGCTCTAGTTAGTGCTGTAGTTAGTCAGAGCACGACAGCGTCTTAAATTCTGTCATGCTATTCATGTTTATTTATAACTGCAGTATCAATATTTATGGCCACCCCAGAACGTTCCTATGACACAAATTTCTTTGAGTGTTAATCATTTCACACCAAAGAAGAGAACTGACAGAATGATAACCTTTATCATTTGCTGGTAGCATCTTCCACATGGCAACATTAGGATTAGCAGTTCCAGTATTCTGAGTAGCTGCTGACATAACACATTCAGAGATGCAGCAAACTCATTATTTAAAAAGCTCTCAAAGTCATAGGGCCCAGTGTAGCAAGAAGTCCAGTACTGACATTAAGATTGTGTGAGTCTGGAGTCTTTATGCATTTAATTGGCAGCTTTTTGCCCAGCCTTTCACTGGTTAGAGCAACTTATAAGAATTGGTGTTACCCTGAAGTTCTCAGAAAGATGGAACACTGAATATTCCCAAAGCCATTTCTGAAAATGAAACATCTAATTATTTCCATCAACTTCTTGAATAAGGTTGTTTGCCTGATGTGTGAAAGGTTCAGAAAGTGTTCAGGTATTTCTGTGTTTCTTCCAGGCTGACAAGTGTGTGTAGACACCTATTGTAGCTTAAACACAGGTATGCTCAGTAAGCCATGATGGTCTGATAATGCATCTGAGACTTGGCAAACACCTTGGTGCTATCAGCAAGTGTGTGATCTTCATGTATATATGTCTGTCCTCTTTTTCTCTCAAGGGGGTATTAGAAGAAAGGATGAGACTATTCATCTCACTTTGCCTCCTTGACTATTATAAAATGTTTTGATGGGAATCAGTGCTGCACCAGAATCTCATTTCTTTCTAGACAAGCATGATTTGGCAAACATAGATGTGGGGAAAAAAAAAGAAGTCTTCTTTTCCATACAGTAAAAAGTGGTATTAGGTGCAGAGATCAGCTGTACTTGCCATATGTGTATGGGGGGCATCACTGAAAACCTGAACTTGTAAGACTGTACATAATCTGGAAGAGAAACTCATTTTTAATGTACTATGGACTATTTGTAGTATAAAATGCTGCTTTAGCCTATTTGAATTGCTATGGGATAAGTAATGAATTAGGGCTTTAAAATTTCTTTAGGGTGCAAATAGGTAAAATAACAGTTAAATGTCTCTTTATCTGAACTATAATTGCTGACATGTACTGTAATTTTTCAGAGTTTTGCACTTAATACAGATTTTAAAATCTTCCTCCTTTTACATTCCTTGTTACCTCTATCCTCTCTTCTCCTTTGCTTTAGATCTCTGGCCCTGATTGGGTGCTTTTTTAGTTCATTTGGCCTGTTTTTGTTTTGGTTTTTTTTCCTGGGCTGATTTTCTTATCTCAATGATTTGAATTGGCTCAGAAAGAGAACCAGTTAGCTCCCCAGCTAGTGCACAGTAAGCAACAGAAGCGTGCAGGTTGGATCAACCTCGGTATAAATAAGAGTAGGGAGAAGTTTGTTCCTTTTCCAACTTGCTTAGCCAAAAGAACAGCTTTAAAACCTAAAATTTGCCTCTGTATGAACTTGCCATATGGTTTTTTTATGAAGTTAACTGCAAGGTGCAGATCAGATCTAATAAAATGTACAGACACTGAGAGTTTGTGAAATATAGCTGATTAAGTGTTATAGCAGTTGTGAAAACTTCAACAGCAAAGAAACTATGTAGGCAAGAAAAATGTGCTGAGCAAGGGATACAGCAGGAGTGTAAATGGCAAGAATCTCTCTGAAAGGGAATAGAGTCCTTTTGCTAATTGTGCCTTTAATGGAAGCACAATCCAGCAATCCAAGTTTTGAAGGAGCCAAGAGGAGAAAGAGGAGGATGGAGACATTTTAGTTACAGAAGGCTTCCCATGGTGAGCCAACCTCTCAACTTGTTGTGGCACCAGAGGTGTCAGCTTGTTAAATATAATCTGAAACAAATACACTGTTTTCCCATTAAGCTGCACACATAATGCTTCAAAATGCACTTTGGTGATCTCATGAGCTTGCTAGAAGGTAATGACCATAAATGAAAGGGAGCAGGATGCTGCAGGCCAAAATAATTTGCATGGTTCTAAGAGTTTTGGGGTTTTTACAAGTTCTGAAGGTCATTTTTAGTGTCCAGTAACCTGAGGTGTTAAAATAATGAGACTAATTTTTCCCAAAGGATGTTAACTGTTCCTTTCTGATGATGGGCAGTTCACATCTTTTAATAAATGACCATATGGAGTTACTCAGTGTCCTAGAGTTTTGGAAGGATATCAGAAATCCTTCATTTTGCATTTAAGTGAAGCTTACTGAGTTGGCATGAGACTGTTCCTCTGATGTGATAAACTGTGAGGTTTCAGACAAGGTTGGGAGCACTTTCAAAGTATTAAACTGTGATTATCTCTGCTCATTAATTATGCAAAGCACAGAGTTAAATTACCATTGCAGCTGATTTCTAACTTTCTTTCTTTTTATAGACGAAAATTCTTGGTGTTTTCTTTATTTCATCGCAAGAGTTCCTGTCCAATGCTTATGTTTTGGCTGTACTCTTATTTTTTGCCCTTCTATTGCAAAGGACATTTCTGCAAGCATCATACTATGTTGCTATTGAAACAGGAATCAACTTAAGAGGCGCAATACAGGTACCCAATATATTACTAATTAACCTTTTCACACCCTCACAAGCGTGTAGTTGTAAATATAAATTATAGAGTTGTTAAATTCTGAAATGCTTCTCTCCTGAAATGTATTCAATGTACCATTGCTGTTAGAAATTGTGTTAGCCCTGAGTTCTGTATCCTTGGCATCTTATTTTGATGGTTTTATATAAAAGTTTATTTTTAATATTCAATGCTGTATTTCTTCTTACCCTCAAGCAAAAATTTGCTGACAGTAAAACCGAATGTAACTTTTGAAGCAGTTTAGGTGTGAACTGCACCTCTCCTATCTCAAGGCATTTTTTTGTAACATCACATCCCATGCAAATAAAACATCTTTGAAATGTATGGTAAATGTATTTTGGACAGAAGGATAGGTTGTATTCCCAGTGCATGGAGCAGTGTTTTATGCCATGGGTCATGCCATAAAATCTGCCTGGCACAGTGGAGTCTGTAAGCACTAAACATAAGTCAGGTTGCAAAAATGGGGTCTGTAATTGCTGTATAACTGACAACTACAGATCAAAGTTTGATGTAGCACGCAAAACTCTGTGCCTGGAAATAAGAGAATTTGGTGTAAGATTACGGTGTGGGATTGCCAAAGGCACTGACTGAAACCTACCCTGTGACAGCATGAAATCCAGGTTTAGTGTAACTTATGAGTTACACTGTTTATCCCCTGAGCTGCATGGATCCTGTAGGGAGTCTCCATGACGGATGGATGCTTTCAATAGCAGCCTAATTGTTTAATTCTCTTTTGATCCTACACTTGGAAGCACTTGTCAGCTGACAGGCTTCTGGAGTCCATCTATTGGTTTTGCCTGACTGGAGTGAAGTAGAAAAATTCTACAGGGATACAATTTGACCCAAAAGTATGAAAAATAAATTTCATTACTTGTATCAAGTGGAAGAGCTGCAAATGACTGAAAAATACAAGGACCAAAGCAAGTGCAATCACTGAATAATTGGAAAATAGTGCTAAATATTTTTTGTTTAAGAAAAGCTTTGTATTTGCTGTTCTGGATATTAGAGGTCCAGATAATGCCAGTTGGCTATTCAAATGGGAAATTTTTAGTCAGCACTCTAAGCAGCAGATCAGTGTTAATGACAGTCTCTGTGCCAGTATTTTTATACCTTTTCCCTATGGTTTATTCTTTAAATCTTTTCTCTCTTCCTGTCCTGTATAAGTCTGCCACTGTTCAGTGTGTCCTATTTGATTTTTACCAAACTAGCTGGTAAAAGTATTCTTTCATTATTCTGTACTGTTTTTTTTATAAATATATTTTTATAATCTGGTGCCTGATTCTACATTGAGGCAACTGCTTAATTCAGTACAGAATTGTACCTGTGACATTCACTGGCTGTGAATTAAACTTTGTAATGGAACCGAGTTCTCTAAGCAAAATGTATCAATGTTCCAAGCCAGGAACATTGTTCTGAGGTTGGATGGGACCTGAATCAATTGCCAGAGAAAAATAACAAGGTTTATGATACATTGAGGGTTATTTTATATTGAATCTAATAATATCTTAGTTTTAGTTACAGGAAGGGCACTCTGTGGAAATGCTGAAGGTATAAATCATAGTTGCTAATGTAGTTCTTGGGCATTTTTGGGTAGTAAAGGTTTCATTCTCTTATTGATGCACAGGGACAACCATGATGTATGTAACAGCGCTGTGCTGTGTGTCAGTGAAGAATAGTAGGTTTAAATTTTACAAAATAACGTAGAAGGCGAAACTTTATTCTCTTCACTCAAGTTACTGGAAATACTTTTTTCCCTCAACATGCCGGGCCTGGGATTTAGACAGAGCTAGAAGCCTCATTTTATTTCTGTCTGCCAGTACCTTTTGATCTCTCTTCCAGACAAAAATATACAATAAAATTATGCAGCTTTCAACTTCTAACATGTCTATGGGGGAGATGACAGCAGGCCAGATCTGTAACCTGGTTGCCATAGACACAAATCAGCTGATGTGGTTCTTCTTCCTGTGCCCTAACCTTTGGGCTATGCCAGTACAGGTAAGGTGATTGAATATGCTTTTGTTCTTAATGCATGTCAGTGTGCAGTGGTTCATTGCCTGTGAGTTTTATGAAAGTGGGGTATTAAAGAAGTTAAAGAGTAACTTGAAATAAAATTTCAAGCAATAAAATTTCGACATCTAGAAACATTGCCTGTAATAGATTCCACATCTGTGACTGGACTTTAGGTATTTATGATTGTATTAGGATCTTGGCTGCTGCCAAAAAAGCTTTGCATTTGTAACAAGAATTTATAGCGTGCAGCAGGTTGCAGTGCATTCGTTTATTACATCAGGGAAGTTAACTGGAAGATATTGCAATCATTTGTCTTCTGAATCCTAGCAGAAGCAAGAGAAGTAGCATAAATATGATTACTTAGAGATGATCCTTTGGACATCCCTTGAAACTACTGATGCTTTTTGGATGACAAATGCCACAGTTTGTTGTTGTTTTGGGGGGGGGGTTTTTTGTTGTTTGTGTGTTTGTTTTTGTTATAATGTATTTGTTAGGCAAAATGGATTTGCTGCTTTATCCTCTGGTGTCTTTGGCCTCCTATATCTAAATACCAGTCTGATCCCTTCAGTCCCCTTTCCCACTTGCATCACCCTGTACTTCTATTTAAGAATTTCCTGAAAAAGCTGAAATAAAGCATGAAGTTTCATCTGATACTCAGTACCCTGCAAGTTTTCTTGCTTTCTTCCAGCTGCTTGGTGCATTTATGTTGGGTGAGCTTCAGTGCTTGCAGTAAATACAAACAGAAGATGCAGTAGAGTTTAAATTCACTTATTGGTGAATTTGATACTTTCTAGATGTATCATTTAGTTTCAAAAACATGAAAACTTCATTGTGTTCATGACACAAAGGCAGTCTGGTTCCAGCACCACACAGAGGCTGATTTTACTGGTGCGTAAGTCAGAAACCCACAAGTAATCTACCCAACAGCTTTGCATTTTGGGTTGCTTGCCCTTGCCCAAGAATTAAATGGTTTTCTTGAGGTTGTATATAGACTGCAACTGGCAGATTCTGTTTCCAGGCAGTTTATAATGTGGTTTTCAGGGTGTTGCTTAGGAGTTTTTGTCCATCAGCATCTTATACTAGTGATTTTCTTCTGTAAAATGTTAAGCATATAAGAAAATGACATTGAAAAGCTGGGAATGAGGAAGAAAAGCCAGCCATTCAGATAATTGGATAAACTGTATCAATGTCTTTCAAAGAGTGAGGTGTTAGACTGCTGGCCATCCAGATTTTTTTCTGACAATAAAGATATTTGCTTAAATTGGGTGGATTTTGTAATTGTTCCTGTTGAATATAATAGGTTTTTGTCAAGCGGCTACAGATCAGATGAGCAACTTCTCTTAAAATCAGGTCTCAAATCATCTGATCATGTGATAAACCTGTTCACCTTCCTACCCTGGGGGGGAAAAAAAGCCTGATATAGCTATTTGCCCTGAATTTTTTTCCCCTCACTGAGGAAACTACTTGGGGGGGGGGGGGGGGAGGGGGCAGGGAGTAATGTTGGTCCTTTTTTATTGTCAGTTATAGTGAGTATTTGAATTCATCTTGAATCTTCTTGTGTAGTCTCGGTCTTGGGGAGTATTCATTCTCTGAAAAACCAATAAGTGTCCTCCTGAAATACTCTGAATCTTCACACTTTTGCCAAATGTTTGAAACCTGCTGTGTTACCAGAGATTTTTTAGTATCTCTGTTGGTGGGGGAAGATTGCTACTGAGACTGCAGTAGGATGTGGAGGAAGAAGTAATGTGTCTGAATCTCTGATAAAACTCTTGCTAGCTCTGTGGGACTTGAGCAAAGCCTCCAATCAGGATTGTGAGCATGTTGGGGTGTAAACAATCAGCAGCTTACTAACTCATGCTTTCTACATGTGTGAGAGGTATAAAACCATGCTGTTAAAATATTAAGATCTAAGGTGATTGTGGCCCTATTTAGGTCACAGTGTGGCTACATTCACACAGAATAAATGCATTTTTCTCTTCCAATGCAGTTACTCCTGCACAAGAGGTATGGACTAGTTTTTCTGGTCTACTCTAAAGGAATTTATATGGCAGTTTAAAACATTTTGCTTTCTAGAATTAAGGGAGGGTGATGGATATAGCTGTTATCATCTGGAATTTTTCAGAAAGCAACTTGACTTTTTTTTTTGCGTGTTTTCCCTGAAATTGGGGGGGGGGGGGGGGGGAGGATTGTCAAGGAATATGTCCTAATATTGATGTCTAATTGCAAAAGAGAGGATAATTATAATGAAAAATTAAGAGGAAATATCATATTAAATATGGTTACATATTGGTAGTTTATCCGTAATAATTTGGATATCAGGGTATTTTCATTCCTTTTACAGGAAGCACAGTAAGAAGTCAGTGATTGTAGACTGCTAAAAGGATATTGCTGAAGACCTAAGGAACATTAAGAAGAGTTAACCCCCTTAATGATAATGTCTGGGATATCAATTATTATAGACAAACTGTGTACAAGCTACCAATTTCATGTACACTGACTTTCTAAGACCTCTCTGGCAGCTCAGCACCGAGAACACTTTAGTGCAACTGAGAATTAATCTAATTCCATTGCATATTCTGTAACAACATTTGGCTCTAATGGGCCAGAAGTCACAGATTCATAAAGACTGCCTGACAGTCTGCAGAAAATACAATTATTTGTATTAAAATTCCCCCTGTGATGCTCCTTACCAGATGAGGATGATCAGCGTGCTCCTGTTTTGTGGGTGGTGTGCTCCCTGCCAAAATCAGTGAGTCACGTTGGTCACAAAGGCTTCTTCAAAATGTTTTCCCATAGCATTCATTCAGTACCTTGTTTTATGGGCCAGTGAAAACAATTAATGGCTCCTTGAAAGTTGGCTAATGCTACATTGCACAAACTCCATTATTATTTAAAACAGGTTTTTAATTGTTTTGTGGCTCTTAATCTAGCAATCAGCATTTCAGCATCTGCTGTAGATTTTGTAATAGCCGTTCATGACAAGTTAGATTTTCTATACAGTCCGGATAATTTGAGCCCCATCTTTGCTCTGACTGGATTCAATGGGAGCTTTATCATTGCCTTAAGTTACTGTTTTGAGTGTTATTGAAATCCATGAGAAGAGGCCCAGGGATGCCAACCAGTTGAAAGATGCCCTCAGTAGTTTTGGCTCAAACCCTGGGAGCAAAATGAGGCCTCATAAAAGCCTTCCTCCCATGCCTCCATTTTATAAACACCCTTGTTTGATTTCATTGTGATTATTAAAAAATCCTGTATTCTCATATCTCTGGCTCATTGGTAGGGATAGCTTACACTTGTAATGAAAGGACATTTGTCTCTTTCAAAACTGCCCACAAAGCAGTTTCTGGCTGAAAGTATTTGCCATCCTCAATAAATAATCAAGACAAAAAAACCAGATCTATTGGTGAGCTTTTTGCTCCTGATATATATCTCTGGCAGAGAAGAGCTTTGGGATTTTGATGAAAGAGAAGCAGTGTTTCATTACACAGTCTTTTTTTTTAAATATGATTTTTGCCTTCTCAGGAATATTAATGAGACCCTTCCCATCTGTCAGATACTGTCCCCCAGAGCTCAGATGTTCTGTGTACTCTTTATTCTTGACTCCTTACTTTGTGATGTGATATAAAATTATGTTCAATAAGATTTCAGATACAATTTGTCTTTATTTTTTCCATACACACTGAACGTATTTCAAAAGTTTGCCTGTATTATCACGTTCTAAAGAAGATGAAAATGGGATAATTTTTAACCTATTTGAAACATGAGACTTTTATTGCAAAGACTGACCCTCAGTAGCTAGGATGAGGGTTGGAAAAGCAGCTGTGAGCTAGCAACTCCCTCAGGATCCAGCTGGGATAGCTTTCTCCTTGTCTGTGGGAGAAGGTGATGCTCTATTTTTAGAGCCAGGTGGTCCCATAATGTCCTTGACAATCAACCATTAGTGAGGGAAAGCAGGAAAACAAGGAGTCAATGTTCTGCAGTGGCTTCTCACCGTACAATGCTCTCCTGTATTTGGAGTGCCCACAGCATCTGCCCATGGTGAAGCAGTTGGGAGTGAAAATCTTGGTCTATAAAGACCGAGACCATTTTGTGTTATGGAGGAGAGCTCTGACAGGGGTATCTGGCAGAGGCCTTGTGTGTTTTGTTTGGCTTCAGACATTCATTAATTTTCTGACTTCAGGTGGAAGCAGATTGCTCACTTACTCATCACTGAAAGATTTTTTTAATTTGCAGTTTAAACTTGCCTCTTACTAGATTTGTGGTGCATATACAATGGGATTTTACTTTCATGTCAGTGTGTATTTTCTAAGTCAGTAGTGTGACTCATTTTGAGGGTCATGTTTTAGTTTAGTTCAGCTGTAGAGGCATCAGAGGGTTCCTAAGAAGAAAAAAAAAATCTTTTCTCTCCCTGTGCTTTAAATTGATGGAAATATGAAAACTATAAACTCGGTTTTTTTCATGTAAATAACGAATTCCTATAAATGTGTGGAAATAGGCATATGACTATTGAGTTTTGAAATGATGGAAGACTGCTTCTGTGAAGGTTATGAGGGTGAACAAACATAGCAATAGTAGTAGATAAATATTAAAGGAAATTTCCAATTACTGGGTTTTTTTAATTAAGGAAAATTATATATGAAATTTGCTTTCTATCCCTGTGTGCTTTGATTGATTTATGAGCTTACACTTTCGAATAATTAGATTGTCAATGTTGCAGATTGTTCAGAAGTCATTCATTACAATAGTCATAATTAACTTTGGTAGCTTGTACATACTATTTGTGTTAATTGAGTTGCTTACAGTAAACCCTCTCCATCCAGACTGTGACTTTCTCTCTAGAGTCTTACTTACCCAAAGACAAAGCCCTTTTTTTTTTTTTTTTTTTTTTTACTGTTTCTCTAACCCTTTTTCAAAAGTAATTGTCTGGCACTGTAGTTCCCTAAAACAGGTCCTTGCCAGTTTATGTCAGATTATTTGAGGTGAGTGTTCTCAGTGGTATAATGTGTTACTTGGAAGTATTTTTAAATTACATTTTATTTAAAGGTGTTTTTCTAGAATTTATTTATTTTTAAATGAATTTCTTTTAAATAGCTTTGAGTGTTAAATTATAGAAGATACACAAACCTGTAAAACTTTTTTTTTTTATTGTGCAGAATGGAGAGAAATACAGTAACAGAAATACAGAGAATGCCCAGGCTGGGGAGGAGCACTTGGTGGGTGTCTGGGTCTCTGAGAGGAGCCCTGACTGATCACACTAGCTGTGCTAGCAATGTTAAACTTGTGACATTTGGGGTGGCTGTGACTGCAGCTGCTGTTGGTTGAACACTGTCCCTTACTTTGAAATTGGTCTTTGTGTTGCATACCCCAAGTGAAGCCAAGATCTTTCCCTCACCTTCTTTTATCCCAACAGATAATTGTAGGAGTTCTTCTGCTCTACTACCTTCTTGGAATCAGTGCCTTAATTGGAGCAGCAGTAATCATAGTCCTTGCACCTGTTCAGTACTTTGTAGCAACAAAACTCTCACAGGCCCAGCGAAGCACGTTGGTAAGTGTCTTCAAACTCACTGGTGAAATAAATATCATATCTGGTAATTATGCATTGGTCTGTGCTTGGAATTGCAAAGCTAACCATGGATGTTGACCCAGAATTGCTTCTCAAACATTTCATAATATTCAAAAATGCCATGTTAAAGAATGTGAGATTGTAAGTGTAAGCAGTAAATGCATATTTTTTGGGGTTTATATTTTTCATCAAGTATGGTGCCCTAAGAGCAAAAAAACCTGAAAAACTTTGTAACTTATAAACACAGATGATCAGTAGTCATTGACTGGAGTAGCTTTGGGCAGTGCACAGATAAGTGAGTTGTGCAGGGCAAGCTGTCCAAGGGGAAAAGAAGTAGGAATGCTGTGTACAAACTCGGGCTCCAGATGTGGGAATCTATCAACCGGATTTATTTAAACAAACTCCATGCTGTCCTAACTCCCACAGTGTGCGCCTCAGCTGGGGAGCTTAGAGATCTGCTAAGTCACAAGCTGTACCTTGATCCCTCATTTGGCTTGTCTATAATTTGAATCACCTGCATCACTGCTGAAAAAGTTACCTTGCTTCATTGGCATCCCTATGCCCAGCTGCTCTGAACCTTATTCCCCCTTTCCGCAACTGTTGCACTGCCAAGGAAGCCGCAGGAACTTGTAATGGAGCCAGGGCTTGCTGAAATCTCTTCCACCACAGATCATGGGTAGCAATGGGAGTTATTTGTGCATCTTCCTGTGTGTAGAGGAATTCCTTCCTATCAACAGTATGCACCCTTCCAGAAATGTGGACAGCAGTCATTCTTGCAGCATACAGTCAGTGCCACCTAGAAATTCCTGCAGATGGGAGCACTGCCGTTTGTGACAGAAATGTCTGCACTGTGCAATGGGGCTGCTTATAGTTTTTGTCATCCTTCTGCTTAGGGAACTGATTTGTACTCTTCAGGTAAATGTGTGTGTAAATGTTGCAGGAGTACTCCAACGAGAGGCTGAAGAAGACAAATGAGATGCTTCGGGGCATCAAGCTCCTTAAACTCTACGCTTGGGAGCACATATTTCACAGCAGCGTGGAGGAAACCAGACAAAAAGAAATGACAAGCCTCAAGTCTTTTGCCCTTTATACCTCCATATCCAGTGAGTCTGTTCCTTCATCCTAATCTACTGCTTAGCTAAGTGCTACTGAATTATTAGCTGCTAATGAGTTTACCATTTCCTCGTTGAGAATATTTCAGTTGCTTTAGGCTCTGATCTGTACTCCTCACTTTCCATCTAGTCAGACCCTCCATTTAATTCAGAAGAACTTTGCTTGTATGGGAAATACGCCTAAAACAGAAAATGAGTGCTTCAAAGAATTGACTTTTTCTGGACAAAAGCTTTCAAGGGACAGATGTTTCACAGACAATATTTAGCCAGCAATAGTGTCTTCTAGAACACAGCATTCAAGAGGAAGCTGAGGTTGATATTTATTTGCTGAGGGTTTTTTCTGCATTTTGCACAATTCAGAACATACAAATAATATGTGACAGGCGTTGTCTTTGCACTGAAGCTCCAACAGACAGTACGTACATGTTCTTACTCAAAACTTGGATTTCTTATTAAAACAAGTGATTCTTAAAACCGTTTCTATATCCTGGAAAGAAAAATATGAGCATCCTGGCATTTCATCATTCTGTATCCAGATTCTTTCCTCTACTGTTACTTTTCAAGCTGCTTTAAGACTTTATTGTGCTTTAAAAAAAACCTACAGAAAGTTGAACTCCGTATTTGAGTAGATTTTATGCAATACCTATATAATTGCTACTGTAATATTTTAGAAATAATTAGTAAAATCACACTGAAGGATATATAATCTGTGAGATATTAATGAAATGGAAATTTTTAGCAAGAAGTTTTTGAGTGCTACTAGCTACCTGTACAAATATCCGCTGGGATAGTAAGGAAGCCTGGTTCTTATGATCACATAGGTAATGTACTCGAGGGGAAAGATCATGGTCCCACTGAATTTAACTGACATTAAATTGAAGTATTCATTGTCTTCTGAGACCAGAATTTCCCTCTGTCAATCCTAAGCATTGTGGGCTTGGAGAAGAGTTTCTGTCCAAGGGGAAAGGATGACATAAAACAGAATTTAGCTGCAGGCTGTGAGACCAAAAGCTCTGTCTTACACCCAGATCAGCGTACATAGGTTCCCTTCATGTGGCATTAAAATCTATTTATAGTCAGGGCCAAGAGTTCAGCTGTAGGGCTGTGAAGGCCTATTGGATTTTAAATCCTCACAGATTCATTTGCTACAGCTAGGAAAAGGTAGATTCCTCCCAGGGGAACTGATTATTCTGTGAAGCAATGACATAAGAATCTGTACTATTAGAAAAACTTTAAATATTTACTGATGCTTCTTAAGACATTCCAGTTTGCAATTCCATTCTTATTTTGTATTATGTGTGATATTTAGGTTTGTGCAAGACACAGGAGATAACTTCCCAGCTTGGGGTGAAGCAATGCAGCTTTATGTTAATGGTGCTTATCATTTTGGCTTATAAAGGTTCCTATTGTTTCAGCCTATGAGTTCCTTACACCTTCAGACTTTAGCAGAAATTACACTTATCTTTGCATACTTGCACTTTTACAGACTAAAAAGGGAATATAAATACAGGAGAGTTTGCTCTTTTCTCTTACCTAAAGTATAATTAGAATGAGAGGCATAATCAGCCCAAAATATGTTAGCTAATATTTTAGTGAGCACATGATTTAATTTCTCTAGGGAAAAAAAATTAAAAGGCACTAGAGGACCATGATTTTATTTATTTGTAATCCTGAGGAAGGCAGACAGATGCTAGAACACTAACAAAGCAGAAAAGAGATTTTTATATATAGTTCTTTTAAGAGACTGTTGAGTAGACTCTGGAATTATTTTCGAAGTGCACAAAGCTATAAACTGAAATAAAGAATGTGGTTGGAGCTATTTTATTCATAAGGAATATATTTGCATTGGATTACAGAAAATATACCTTCAAGTTTCAGGGCAGTGTTGGCTAGACTACAAGAAAATTCCATTTCAAGACCACATGGAAATTGGATCTCGTGTGCCTCACCCCTGTGCCAGGATCCAGGCTACATGTATATGGAATTGTTCATGGGTACTAAAAGAGCTATTATAGAAATTACCTCTTCCTGTATTTTAATGAAATGCCCCCACCAGAATCAAAGTTGGGTGACATCTTTACAGGATTTTGTATACATTAAAACTCAGGAAAGACAAAGAAAGAAAGGAGTGGTTTTCTTACTTCTATGATTTTTTGCCTGATCTGCCAGAAGCAAAATAACTTCAGGCTTTCTCAGAGGAAAAGAACAGTGGTTACTGTTACTAAAATATCCAGACCAACCAAACATTTTCCCCAGTTTTTAGTGCACCTTTTCCAGTAACAAAGTCTTTTTTACTAAAACTAGTTAAAGGTAAAGTCTTAGCTGCAAAATAGTTATTTTAGGAAACATTTTATTATTCTGGACACTTGTATAATTGGAAAAAAAGTTAAAAAAAGGAAGCAACCCCAGATTCCGATGGCTCATATTTGTTTGGTTGAAAGAAGTTTGAAGTCCTTCTATGTATTGGTGATCTCACATAATACCAAAATTCAAATAACCTTCATGGGAGCCACCAAGTAGTTTAGATGTCTTAACTGCAGCAAGCTTTGCCAACCCTGCAGGATATTACTCCATCCAGCTTCCCATTTGACAGGTATGATCTTGTACTGTGGACAGGAGTAGAGCAGGATCCATCTCTGAGAAGCTGATCAGCTTTGCTAGATTCTCTCACCAGATTCATCCCTAAAAGCAAACCCGTGTACTGCAGCAGTCTCAAAGGCACATTGCAAAGGGAAGGATTTAATGACATTCTGAAGAGTTGCAGGCAGCAAGCTTCCCTTCTTTAACAATTTCTGTGCTGTAACTGTCTTGAGCTGGTCAGGAAGTAGAACCATTAAAAAGACATGAGAGGCTGCATCATGTTCCAACACAGAAAGAACAGTTTTCTCAGAAAAATACATTGGGTTTTTTTCCAGGGGTGAGGTATAAACTATGTATTTGTAGACTTTAATACATGTTAGTCTTTCAAAGCCTAGGCTTTTATTTTGGGATTACACACAGTAACATACTTACATTTTCAAATTCTCTCTGACAAGGAATTAGAGCTACATGCAATAACTCAGCTATTTTATATGAGTACAGAATTTATGAATATGTTAGAGGATTCATTAAAGGTCATCTAAACCTAGGCAAGAGAAATATCTGACACTATACAGAGTCCTTCTGGGGTTAATGCCGAGAAAAGGATGGCCAAACAGTCAACCAGAGGAGTCAATGACACTTCACTTCAGATGAAGTAACTGTGGACATCTTTTACTGTTGCATTGCTATATCTGAGGAAGAAAAGGACAGGCACAGTTTAAATGCAAAAAAAATGTCTGGCCATTTTCTGTTACACCTGTGCTGATGCTCTGTTTTAGCTCTAGAGTCTATATTCTTTGTGTAGTTTACTTGCATAAAGTTGACTGAAGGTCAAAATGAAAAGGTGATGATTAAATAATACCCTCAGGTTGCCATAGAGGGGACAGACATGCATGGTAAGAGCATAGAAAGCACCATTGTAAAGCAGTGCTGGTAGTATTGTAGCATTTAGCATGTCTGAATGAAAATTGTTTCTAAATGTTCCTATGTGTTTTCCTTCACAGTCTTCATGAATGCAGCAATACCAATTGCAGCTGTACTTATAGTAAGTATGGACTTTTCTAAATATGTTAATTACTACTGCATTTTCAAGTATAAGTGATGGGAAATTGGGGAAGGAGGAGAACAGGATGCAAACCTGCTCCACGCAGTTCCTCTGGGAGAGAATGGAAAATGCCTACTTGCCTTCTGGGAGCAGAAGCAGCCCAGAGCGTGCAGCACTCCCCAAACTGTTAACAGAGTATGAATGAAGATTCTGTAAATGAAATGCTTGTGAAATATGAAGTCTGTTTCCTTCTTTATGGCAAAGCACTGACTGTGATGTTTGTCTCTTTGTAGACATTTGTTGTCCATGCTCATCTGACAAGAAAGGCTGACTTCTCCCCATCAGTGGCATTTGCCTCCCTCTCCCTCTTTCACATCCTTGTGTCTCCGTTGTTCCTGCTCTCAAGTGTGGTTAGATCCACTGTCAAAGCACTAGTAAGGTGAGAAGTGTAAAATTAATATGTTTACTACCACCTACCCAGTTTCTGAGAATGTATCCATTGCTCATTTTACAATTTCAAGTTTAGAAATAGCGTGGTGATTATTTATCTGTTCTTGTAAACTGCTTCCCAACGTTTTTTCCCCTCCATCAAGCATGTAGAAGGATAAAAGGTAATCACAGAAGGACACGTGTTTCAGCATAGATCTCCTGTTTTTTCAATTGCTGCTTGTTGAGGTAGAGTTAGACTGAAACAAGCAAACAAAAAACCTTAAAAATCACTTCTAAGAGTCACAGTAAGTTAATGACTAAATGTCTAAGCCAACCTTGACAAATTTTTACTTTCTGATGAGCATGTTAGTTTGAGTGTTCAAAAGCTGACCAAATAACAACCAGTAGAATTACTGTTTCACTGGTGGTTTTGAGTATCAACAGATTAACATGAAAACCTCCTAATGCAGTGTAACTCTACCTGACTGATAGGGGAAGCAGAGTTTGGGCTTCCTTCTTTATTGGACAACTTTATGACCTCCAATGAAGCTCTCTGACCAGCTTATTTAAACCATGGAACAGATACTGGACACCAGCCCTTGCTTCCCTTGCTTAATTGCCTTGTGTTGCTTTGGATATGGAAGGGAGCCTGCAGCATGAGGCTGAGATTGCCTTCAGTGTTTGAAAATTCCCTGACAGTGCAAAGTCACAGCTGTGTCCTCTCTCCTAAGGAGTGTGAAATCTGAGAGCATCAGCAGCTGCCCCAAAATGTTTTGCAGCCACTGTGGTAGTCCCTAGAGCCATGGCAAATTGTCATGCAAAGATTACAGCCAGCAGAGTGCCTGGGAGCTCACACTGACACTGCCTGTTACCAACAGGCATTTATTTTGGCTTAGGATTTCTTTGCAAATGAATTGTGCTTGTTAATGCCACAGGAACAATTTGAGAGTGATTAGTATCAGCCAAGTATTAATTGTTGCTAGCTGGGAGTTCTTCATGGGTTATTCTGGAGATATCTTCTTGTTGGCAGGCTGTTGCCCGGCCATTTGTGGTGCAGACAGGAGTCAAAGTGTATCCAAGTTGACATCATTCTTGCCTTCCCGGCAGTCTGTGTCACCCTGTTAGTGTTCCAGAGTGCATTGATCCACAGTGCTGGTGGTGCTGCTCTCTAGAGTACCTCACCCTTCTGAGGAATATTTTGGAAGCATGTGCCAGATATTTTCAAGCGGTGCAAAAATATGCTTGCTTAAATAGTTTAGTAAATGTCAAAAAACAGTCAGTTGAGTTCGCACCAATTGAGCACAGCTATTGTTTGCTTGCTGCAACTGTGTCCTACCTGCTAGTAAGTAGCTGGTCAGGTAAAGGTGACCTAACTTGGCAAAGTTGTATTTCAGCTTTTTTAGACTGAAACAGTCTAACTGGTTTTAGCAAGTGTGCAAAGACAGCTTCTCCTGGAGTGACAGAAAGGGACTAAATGAAGCAGAAGATGATCCAGTAGTGAAACCAGCATTTAAAGGATAGTAAGAGTGTTACTGGCTTTGCTTCTCAGGCGCTTCACAAACCCTGCTCCATTAGTATTGGCTGCAGTCTTTGGTGCCTGATGCTACCAAGGACAATGATATCGATCAATAACCTTGTCAGTATCGTGAATCATTACACGTATGCCCAATTGCAAACCATCCCCATGGATTGTCATTGACACACTCAGAACCACTGTGTGATTGACAGATTTAAAGCTTCTGTTCCATCTAGGACCCCTGAAAAATTTCCAAGTTACGGGCTTGAGTGTCTGCTTCTGAGAGGGGCAACTGTTCAAAGTCTTTAGGAAGGTGACAAATTCTGATACCTCTTTGTATAGTGGGGGTGTTTTGGTTTTTTTTTTTTTTAATGTGGAGTGTTTCTGCCAATGAAAATAAAAGCTGAGGAGCCAACTGATGTATTTCTTCAATGTGAGTGTTCAGGGACAATGGGTGCAGTGTACCATTTTTAATGAGCAAAGGTTAAGCAGCAAGAATGGCATTATGTCTCTTACTGGGTTTAATATCAAGCCATCTTTCCAGTCAACTGTGCAAATAACTGTGTTTTAATCAATATGTCCTTTCTGTGGCTTAAAAATAAGTTCCCCTGTGGAGATATTGGAATACTGGAATTGCATTGTCAGCAAGAGCTCTGCAGAGAATGTCCTTTTTCTATTCTTTAAGAGTTTAGAACAGTCTGGCATCCTGAAATAAGAGCTGTTGCCTCTAACACAAGAATTTCTCACAGCTCTACTGTGTTTCTTCAGTAATTGCCTCAAGAGCAGTAATTCCAGAATTATGCAGAGCATTGGGCAGGGGTTTGCAGAAAGTACAGACACCTGGATACACAACTAAAGAATAAAATCAAATTGTTGGATGCCTTAATAGAGACATACTTTTGTTTGAAATGCATTGTCTGAGAATGTTTGTTGTCTTCTCTTCCTACCCCTCTAGACCCTGGAGCAGATTCATGGGGGACTTCTCTGTCTGTACCTTCTATCTTCAGAACAATTTCTCAAATATCAGTGTAATTTTCATGCAGAGAATACAGGTGCAGCTGCATATCAAATTCATATAGGCAGCATCTAAACCATCATTTGGTTTAAAGACATTTGAAATGTTCTTTTAAATGTTTGGTTCACTGAATAAAAAGGGTAATATTCCTAGCTCTGTTTTCCAGAGCTTTGTGAAAATAGATATTAATATGTCTAGCAATGGAACTTCTAATCACTTGCTTTGAGTTAAAAGACCTTCCCATTAAGGAACTCTGATCAAAAAATGATCCCAAGTTAATTATTATTCCTTTTATCCCATCCCAAATAGTTATTCTTCCCCTTTTTGTTGTTTAGATTGTAGTACCCGCTCTAGCTAAATTCCCTCCACTGAATCCACTAAGAGATCCACTGATCTCAGTCCTCAGCTGCCATTAGCAATCAGGTGGGTTGACGGAAAAACTCTAGAACCAGTTCTCTCCTAGGGAGTGCCTGGGTGACTTTGATCTCTGCTTGCAGGGCAAGTGTTGGCTGTGCAGGGAGTCTGCCTCAGGCAGTGCTGTAATGCCTGGATTCAACAATGTTTTGGCAGCATTGGGGGATCTCACTAGCTTCTTAGAAGAAACTAAGTCTCCTCCTAAAGAAGAAACCCCTGGTAGTGAAATGCAAAATAAATCTTGGCAGGTTTATTCTTATTTTACAAGACTGGCATCCTAACAGATCACCACGTATCACAATGCTTCAGTGGCATTGTTTTTCCTTTCTCCCCAGTTAGCCTAAGGCTAAACATTGAAATCAATTTTTTCAGCTCTTGTCCATAAATTTATTTTTAGGCCTTCTGGCACTTTATCATTTTGAAGACTGATAGTTAACTTATTTCCAGCTAATTGAGCTCCTTTGATGTTGAGTTCATGATTCAATCCAATTCTTTCACAAATTTAATTTGCGGTCCCTGTGAGTAGATTAGACATACATTTTATAAAGTCAGGTACAGAGATAAAATTGATGCCCTGATCTGTTAAATGTCTTAATAAAGGCACATTATCTCTTAGCTAATTAAATCTTGAAGCAGCTAGTGAAAATTTTATTCCTTCTTCTTTGTTGCTGGTTGTCAGGATTCCTTTTATATTTCATCTGTTGAATACTGTTCTGTTAAGGTATATTCCTTTATCTAGTTACCGTATGCACATCATATTTCACCATAGCTGGAATTTAGCTCAGGGTGTACAGCTTGCATAAGACTGTTCAGTAGGACTGACTGGGCCACCCTTTATCAGCATAAATGACATTAATTCTGCTTGGGTGAGTGGCTTCAAAACAAGCCACTGTTGTAGCTTTCCTGTGTTCCACCAAATTGCTGAAAAAGCCTTTGTGTGTGATCTCTCTGGTGGTGTCAGAAGAGACAAGACTTGAGGAACAGCTGCACAAACTGTTAAAATATCACTTTTAATAGACAACAGGACAGGTTTTGAAAGGTTGGTTGCAGTAACTTCCCATTAAACATTTTCATACACCTGTAACAAAACAAGAACAAACAAACGGTGCAGCAGGTAGCAGCTGAAGTACCAGAAGGGATGCTCTGTAATAAACATTGCAGTGAACAAAAGTTTTATTTCCAAGGTTGAGGTGTGACTGTGGATTTTTTTCCCTTTCAGTGTGCAGAAATTGAGTGAATTCCTGTCAAGTGAAGAAATTGGAGAAGAGCATGATAAATCTTCAGAGCTAAGAAGTGCAGATAATCACAGCAAGTACCAAGCAGTGGTGAGTAAAGCTGTCTCATTGCCGGTGAAGCAGCTGCAGTCATCTGTACCCAGAATAAATTTTTCACTTTTCCATTTCCCACTGATTATTTCTTGCTATTTCAAAACCTCTATTCTAATATCCTGAGCTGTATCATTCCCACTATGGTTGCTAGGGTTTAGGACATTTTGCTGATGCTGCCACCAATTAGCGCTTATTTCTGTCTTTCTGATTTTGCACAGCCACTCAAGGTTGTGAACCGCAAGAGGCCTGCCAGGGAGGACTGGAACAATTACAGCTCTCACATGAGAAGACCCATTAACATCACAGAAGCAGATGATTTTTGTGTAAAGGTGATATGAAGGTCACTCTAATACCACTTATATTAGCTCACTAATAGTCACTTTTGTACTCTGATGGCAGTTTCAAGTTTAAGAGCAAGTGTTTGGTGTGAACTGTCAGACGACACCTGTGCACTTGTCAGATTAACCTCTGCCTTTCATGTATCTGGCTTCCTTTTTAAGGATTTACTAATATCTAGGTTGTGATTAGTTGCAATTATTCCTCTGGATTTCTCCCAGCCATTTTCTATTTCAAGTGTTAAAGTCATTAGCCCTGTTCTCAGGTCCTAAAATTTTAACTCAGAACAGCCTAGTTTGGAAGGAACCTTAAAAGATCATCTGACCCAACCTTTTATGCATGCCAGACTCTTTCTTCCAGTTCCAGGGTCCGTGTAGAATAATGGGATGAAGAAAATCAAGAAGAATTTGTTCTAGACATTCCCAAAATAGTCTCATCATGGATCTTCCCTTCCTATTTTGGAATTCCTAGTAGCCTTTCCCCATATGAAATTAAAAAATAACTCCCAAAGATCTAACTTGTCTGAAGAAAAAAAATTACAATTACCCATGCCACTGTGAATACTGATGTTCTTGGTTTGCTGTGGAAATGGCCAGAAGTAATAAAAATTCTGATGGTTGTTATAGTGATGAAGCTGTTTATTTAGGAAGTCTGCTATTACATTTGCATTTCCAGCAAAAGAGGATGAATAATTCAATTTCAAGGGACTAACTAGGACAACTGATAATGCTTTCAGGTTTTTTTTAGACGTGCTGGATTGGTGCAGGATCCTTCTTGAGCAGACTTCCAGGAAAATAAGAGGAATATTTGAAAGAGGGTTTTGGGGGCAGCGCTGGGTCAAAAGACTGCATGGAGTGACAACAGAGGAGTTTGTCACAAAGGAGAGGCCACTGCAGTGACCTCTGTAAGGCTTGAACAGAAAGCCAGGCCCAGGGATAATCTTTGGCTCCATCTGCTGACACTATTGTCACCGGTGGCCCCTGGGTCAGGAAATTTGTGCAGGGTATTGGGTTCTGCCTGCAGTTCATTGCCAAGGAAGGGACATCAGTTGAGAGAGGATCCTCTGGCTGCCTTTGGTAATTCAGAGGGAGGAACACCACCCTTGCCTTTGCTCAAGACAGGAGTATCAATTTGTCTCAAGAGTGTGATAAAAGTGGCTCCTTCCACTCTTCTTAGATGAAAAATTGTTGTACCTTGCATAGCTGAAAGGCTTTGAAAGCTTTAGTGGCTCTGGAAAAGTGAGAGAAGAGGGTCCTGTATAAATGTAGGCCTTTTAAAATTGTCTCTCATTCCTTGTTTCTCATAGTATCCATGGAAATCTTCATTTAAAGTCTGAACAGGCTTTGTCTCCTGGTTTTAGTCTTTTTCAATGAAACAATTTCTGTCTCTAGCAAAACCCAGATTATCTGAGAATCATGTCAGAAATACAGAGGAAAATGCTGTAATGGGCAGCAACATCTAATTTCATGGAAGGCTCTGCAGGTCTGCTTGGAATTTGGGTGGTGTAATTGCTGTATAAGCTGCATTGTGTCTCGAGTGACACTCAGGGCTCTGCAGAGAGCAAACTGGGCATGTCTGTAATTTAATTGTGTTGTAATCATTTCCCTTATTGCATGTACCCACCTTACAAACAACAGAACAAGAGAAACTCTTAATGGCTACTTTTTTTCGTCTCATGAATTCTCAGTAATTTTCTAATAGTCTAGTAGTGCTTGTTTGAGTTCAGAGGTTTCTGCCCATCGAAGTACAGTCCTTTACAAAGTCAGTCACTTGAAGATCCATTTCCTGCATTGGGCAAAGGCTAGCTCTGTTCCTATGCTCAGTGTAATGAAAAAAGAAGTGTCTGTGATGTTGGGGAAAAAAAGTGAACTCTAAAGCTAGGTTTCTCTTTTATCTTTTCTCTCTGTCTTGGTATAGATCACAAATGGATTTTTCACTTGGACACCTGAAGGTCCTCCAGCATTGTCCAATATTGATATCCGAATCCCTCAAGGTACAAAATTACATCAGATAAACAGAATAAGATTTTTTTCTGTAGTTATTTTGTAAATCATAATCTTATGTATGCCTTTCATCCTCACAGGTCAGCTAACAATGATTGTAGGGCAGGTGGGCTGTGGTAAGTCATCTCTCTTGCTGGCCATACTTGGTGAGATGCAGAAGATCTCTGGGAACATATCCTGGAGCAGGTAGGGGCATTTAATTTAAAAATTTAATTTAATTTAAAAATTCAGCTTGACTAGAGCAGTAATACAAAAACAAGCCCAAAATCTCTCCTGGAAACTTGTGGAGTTGGAGATTTTCTAGATACTCAGTCAAGATAAAAATCTTACCTAAGATCGGAAAGAATCCCCAGCCAGAGTGAAACAAGTTGCCTATTCCATTAATAGAAGTGAACAACCATTCTTGGGCATTCTGCAGTCCAGCAACATAACCTGAGTGAAATTGTAACTAATTTGGAATTGGAATTGATGAGCTTGAGGTGTTGTGCAGCTACAGAATGGTGTTTGCACTTTCAGGCCTGAGCTCCTGTCTTTGCATGAAGCTCTAAAGAGGTGCTGGCTTACTAGGAGCAGTGCCTGGCTCAGATGTGGGCTCCATCCCAGCACCAGGCTAATTCCTGAGAATTTCAAGAATGTCTTTCAAGTGGCAGTGACCTCAGAGTCATCCCCAGTGCATCCTGCCTGATCTGGCAGGAGTGAGTCAGCCGTGTCCTTCCTCCTCTTCCGAGGGGACACAGCACCTGGACTCTTATAACCACTTAGAGATTCCACTCATGTCTAACTTTTGTACTGGCCTTGAAGGGAGGAAAAAATGGTCCTGAGCTCCAGCAGCTTCTGCTGGGACTTGTTCTATTGATCCTCAGGCGAGGTGACAGATGGTAAAATATATTGCAGCTCCTGTATATGGTTTCTAGTAAATTCCTGCTGTCTCTAATACACAGTTTGATCAATGTGTGTGAATATTTTTGGCCTGTTTATTTCACAGTACCAGACTTCCTACCCATACAGACTGCACTTTGTCCTTTGGACTATGATTATTTGTAGGTAAAGCTCAACAAATTGCAGAAGAATCTAGAAAAACAATTTTATTTCCAGCTGATTGGGAATGAAGGTAAACCAGGCTACCTATAAATCAAATCTACACACTCTGATGGACAGAGGGTCATTGTTACCCAATGGATTCTGCAGCGATTTTGTGGAACAGTTCTCTAAATTCCTTGAGTGTTTGTCAAGAGATGTGATTTATATCCAGCTTTCATGTGTAAGCCAGTCACACTACTCAGAATTGCACGTGCTTTAATAGCAATAGTATGAGAAAGGAAGGTAGTCTATTTTATAGGTGGGGAAAATGAAACATAAGAAGATGACTCTTCCAGCTAGTGAGGGAAACAAGAACAGTAGCCAAAGTTCCAGAACGTGATGATCTGTCCATGAGAATATACTTCCCTAAGCATAAAATCAGACTGTGGTGAGGAACCGTACAGAATCCCTGCAGCTTTATTAGGTGAACTAATTTCATTTCAGCAAGGCTGTAATTTTTTACAGACGACATAACATGATTAAGAAGTGTAATTTGAATGTCTGATGCTAAACTAAAACAGATGACATGATGTTTCTGATCAGAAACTGTACTGTGTTTTTAAATAGCACTTGTTTAGAAGTATGTTCTTCACAAGAGTGGAAAGGTCAGGGCTGGTTTTCATGTCTTCTATATGTGCCAAAGTATCACAAGGTGAAATTCAGTTGTTATCACATTTGCTGCACTATCTGTCAAATATGTAGAAAGGGACTTGTGGCTGAAACAATCTGAGCACTGTAAGTGCTGGCTGCACTGGGACAGATTATGTGTTGTCTCATCTTTCAGAGCTGCTGCCATGTGCGCTGGTCTATTCACAGTGATGGATGCTGCCAGTGTGGGCTGCCCACCTGTGTTGTAAAGCTATCAGATGAAAGCTCCCTTAATTTGATAAGCAAATACTAATGCCTGACTGGGAACATGCAACCTTATCCCACGTTCAAGGAGAGTAGTCTTATCAAGTAATCACCAGAGCTCGTAGCCTCAGCTCAGGCAATGAAAAGTGTCACCAAAATCACTTAAATTCCTTGTTACAGCTCTTTCTTTGGAAATGCTTGGCTTCAGTCATTCATGTCACAGAATAGACCTGAATTAGTTCCTCCAAATTTCCTTCCCCTTCCCTTCCTCCAAGGTCATAGCTATGAAGATGAAGGATGTATCCTGCTGAGATGTCACTCAGTGCTCAGGAAATCTGGATGCTATTCCTGGCCCTTCCCTTGGTCTAATGGATAACAAGTCATTTCCCTACTCTTTGCCCCCATGCTTTATGCATAAAACAGGATTAACTGCATATCATTTTTGCTTGTTTCTTATAAAAATTATTTGCTTCAAACTCTTAAAAAGTAATGAAATTTATTCCTGGGCTAGGAGGGAGATAATCAGAAGTGAGCCATGGCTCATTTGTGATATTTTTGTTTGTATTACTGCGTGTGTCCAGAAGATCCTGCTCAGATTAATGCCTCTTGTGCAAAGCAGCCTGAGAGCATCTCAGTATAAATATTTTATAATATGGTTTGGGATTTAATAAAAATAGAGGAATCATTATTTACATTCTGCACAGGTGGTAAATAGTAATGATTTGACCTGTTATTGAGTAAATAAATATAGTATATGCCATGCTAATTTCTTTTGGGCAGTATCTCACTTTTAATAGACCAAATTCAAGGCTTATTGGAGTAAATAATACTGGAAAACTGACCTAATTGGGAAATAGTTTGCTCAAACATAATGATGTCATTTTTTTTAAACAGGATATACATTTTTTGCCTGTGAATCTTGAGTCTTTATAATGTGAAGGAAGATAGAGATTTAAGGTTATTAACAGTAGGTTTTCATCTTAATGTGGAGTTGACTGTTTTCATCAAATTAAAAAAAAAATTAAAGTTTTTATGCCTGCCAAGTAATTTGGATTTTAAAAATACATGTTTACTGGAGTTTTCAGAAACATCCAAGTACTTAATTCTATTTAAGTGGGAAATCAAAATCTGAAGGCTTGAAAATCTCAGTAGGCTCAGCGTTGCATCATTAGGCATCTAAAATACCTTGACAAATTAGATCTAGACCTCATTATCAACCATATGTTTCTTTGGCATTTCAGCACTGGTGGGAGATCAAGGCATCCTTAATTGCCAGGAGTATGCAGGAAAAGGGGGAAAGAAGGGATAGAGCAAGTGGGGGAAAGTGGGTTGGGAAGTTTGAGCTAAAACTCCAGGTGGAGAATAATTGTTTTCCTACTACAGAAACAGACATCGGGGAATTGATGTACAGTTGGTTCAGAGTCTTTGTATTGTGCATGGAAGGACTGGAAAAAGTATTTTCTGTCTCAGCCTATCACTGGTTCCTGTAAAGAACGTGTTTCTAGTTGATGATATGCAATAGGCTCATGGGTTTTTGGAGAGTGAGCCACTGGGTTCACGTGGTCACTTGAGACTAGTGGAGTGTGAGTTTACTGTGGAAAAGCTTTGTTCAGTACAGAGACTTTTGGAGTAAAAGGTACTGGTGGCTGCCTGTACAAATTGTACAGTAAGTTTGATTTAAATATGGTCATTGCTTGTTATGCATAAACTTTATGGAAGTGTCTCAAACCAACATTTTAATCTGCAGGTATAGTCTTCTCTCCTGGATATTTATAAGCAAGTTGTGTTGGCACAAAGTTAATGAGACTGTCTTCTTTAAAGCATAAAAGACACTGTTCTTCCTTGATTTTGTTTATATCATTTGACACACGGATTTTTCACTCTTTTGAATGGAACTGAATTTAGCATCATTAATAAGTATGCCCAGTCATTCTGTCAAAACAACTCTGAACATCTTTGTGCACGTTCAAATATAGCAAAATCAAAACCTGTCTGTCCTTTGGACCTGCCTACATTTACACAAGGAATAGACATCAATACACATCACCCCAAGGACAGGGTGACACAGAACAGACTATGTGGCAGCTGAAGGTGGGATTTGGGGTTCATGTTAACCCATTATATGCTGTCAAGTTGCAATACCTGTCATGGAAAAAAAAAAAAAAACCAGTATCATGAATTATCATTTTGTTTTCCCAAAAAATCTTTTGGGACCTTTTTATAATGGAACTGAATTCTTGTCACAGAAGGACTTCTCAGTTCTGATAGCACCTCCAGGACAGGGTGGAGGTGATTTTATTTGTTGAGTCAAATTAATGTTTATAAGGTAAAGAAGGGTAACCAAATCTTTTTGCCTGATGAAATCAAGTCAGTTTGTGTGGAGGGAACAGATGCTGCACTGCAGCTCTGTGATAAGTAATGTTTGCAGCCTGTGCACTAAGTGGAATTTAATAGTTTTTCTTTCTGAGGCACATTGCTTGTGCTCACTTAAGTAAACAGTCTTTGCTTTCTATTTGTGATGCAGCTGCACTTCTGACAGTGAGACGGGGGAAGATTTCAGGTATGTTATTCTGTACAATTATTGCTTTTCCCGCTAAATCGATTGCAGTAGAAAAACCCAAAGGTTTCTAAAATCTGTGCTGAAGATACAGAGTCAGAATTCTGAAAATCTGTGAAATTTTAACTGCATTATCTCAGGATACAATTTTTGAAACCATTTAAGCAAGTTATGAAAATAAGAGTTGGATTTCTGTTATGAAAGCATTGCCATTTAGAGATTTTAAAAACTGTATCCAAATATGTCCGTGAAAATCTTTCACTAAAGATCTGAACCAGATTATTCTGCACTTTCAAAAATGGTATCAAGTATTTAAAAGTCTCATTTAATAAAGCAAATTCTCCCCATTACCCTTCTCTTCATTTTTTACATCCTGTCAAAAGTTTGTTTTCTCACCTACCATTCTTCAGGCACACACAGAGAAGTGTGGAGAGGAAGAGATTAGTCCATCTGTTGGCACAGAAATAATTTTTACCTGATTAACATAGCTCAGTTTAGGTTTGGGAATATCTACTAAATCAACTAAAAACAAAGCTTTCTGACTGTGGGGCACTAACCTCCAGAATAGTAAATCTTGTAAAATAGATGATCCTGTTCCTGCCGGACTCAGTGAGAAGTTATTGAATTCAGCAGTGTCATATGGCCTCCCTTTCCTTCACTTAGGCTAAATTGTATGGCTTTTACTGGCCAGAATATTTTCTTGGTTCTGTGATCCTCCAACTATTCCCCTGCCTTTTCTTTAGCTTTGCCAGCTTCTTCTCTCCCATTTACTTTATTTCTCAGACTTTTTGCCTGGTTGTCAGACTGAGTCTTGCAAAACTGCTGCTCCCATCTGTGTCGTATAAGAGGAACTTTCATGTACCTTGTGTCTAAGCCTCATGGTAAAGGATACTTTTAAATCTTTCAGTCCTTTCTGTGTTCAGAGAGACTGAAAATTCTGGGCCAAGTTGAAGGGAAACCACTTGAATCCATTAAGAAACAAGAGAAGTACGATCGGAATTAGACAAGTCTCAGGTTTGAAACTGTTACGGAAATGGATGGCAAAGGGTGAGATAACATGTGCAGCAGTATGGCAAGAGGATTAAAAAGTAGGAAAGAGTATTAGACTGGATGAAACAATTACCTACATTATTATATGTTCTTGGAATCCTAGTTGGTTAAGTGCTGTAAGAATACCTGTGGTGGTTTTGTTGCGCTACCATCCTGTAGAACATTTTTAGTGTTCTCTGAAGAGTATTTTGGGTCAAAGTCTTTTGAGGTCTTGAGCATTTACTCATAGGTGTTAAAGGCTTTCTACAAGGTTGTTTAGCACTTCTCCAAACTGAAGCTTTAACTATGCCCTTTTTAGGTCAGTATCAAGTAGCAGAGAACTTTAGCATAAAAAAGAGCTTTATTTCTGGAATTAAGTCATTTTGCTGTATTTTTAATTATAGCATAGTGATATCACTTTGTGGTGTTATTTGCACTGTCTGAAATAATTTAATTTTTTTAAACCTTTGTTTGTTTTCTACAGCCCAGAGAAAGAATCTCCTGTTGACATGGAATTCAGGTACAACATTTTAAAAACTAATGGGAAGCTCCAGAGGTCCCTTCCAACCTCAGCTATTCTGTGACTGTGAACATTGTTCAGCAGTCTCTGCACTTAATGAGTTTAATGTTCCTTCTTAGAAGACAAACAGGATGTCTCTGTATGCAGCTACTGCAAGGTTTAAAAAGAAAAAAAAAAAAAAAAAAAAAAGCAGGTGACCCTTGAAGTTTAATAATGGCAGATTTCTTCCTGAATGCTCAGGACTGGAATTGCATTGGAACAATACCAGGATGCTCCCATGCTTTCCATCAGGCTGAAAATACAAGAAGCATATTTTTTGCATAAGTAGTGATAATACAGAACAGTACACATTTCTCTCATATCTGGAGAACATTTGAATTTGAATTGACTGATAGTAGAATTTAATGAATTGTGCAAATAATCAAGATAAAACTGTAGTCAGCAATCCCAAAACACATGGGAAAGGCGTTGCAATATATTACTTCCTCTATCGTCATAATCCTAACTCCACTGCGTTTTAAGTGCATATATTTTCTTTTAAAAGTTGCCAACATCCCAGATTTCGTAGGTTTATTAAGGCACTGAAATTCATGTATGAATGTCTCTTAACTAGTTGTGTTTGATCTTGAAGATCTCCTGCGCCTCCTGGACTTAAAATGAAACGTGAAAGTAGAGATAGATTAATAATTTTAAACAAACAATCTTCACAACAGAATGACTGAAAGAGTAAGGTTGAAGGGACCACAGGAGGTCATCTGGTCCAACCTCCCTGCTCTCAAGGAGGCCATCCCAGAGCACATGGCACAGGATTATGTCCAGATGGTTCTTGAGTATCTCCACTGAGGGAGGCTCCACAACCTCTCTGGGCAATCTGTTCCAGTGCTCAGTCACCCGCACTGTAAAGAAGTGAATGTTGTTCCTTTTGACAGTGTTGTTTCTGATGAATTAATCTGATTCATAATTAGTAAATAGGTTTGATTCTATATTAGACAAATCTCATAGTCTCCAGGGAGCTCAGGGAATGCTTTCCCTATTTATTGCAAGGCTGAATTTTTCTGTCTGTATCTCTCTGATAATTAAGAGGCTGTGGTTAGTCTGTTGTGGTATCAGAGGGGAAAAAACACACTCCATTGCTGAAAACACATGGTTATTTATGCAGTCTGGAGACAGCAAGCCATCACATCCACCTGCAGAATAATCCCTTGAAAGCCTTTGTCTCCTAAACCATTGGTTTGCATTCAGTCCTAAAACTGTGAAACCTTATGTATGTTCAAGGCTGACTTTCAGAGCAAGTCTTGCACACTCCATTGCAGAATATTTTGTTCTCTGGATTTTCAGCCATGTGTTTCTCACAGTTTCAGTAACAATTTTTTGATTGTCTCTTTACTGTAAGCAGCCCTGTGGACATGCAATAGATTTCATATATGTGAAAAAGAAGCTTGCAAGCACCTGCAGGCTTTTTGTTTGTCAAAATATGATCAGCCTGATACACCATCCTAGTGTCAGTTTGCAATTAGGATTAATTTAGGGGAATTTACTAAGTCCTCAGACCATAATCAGTTTTGGCAAGCTCATTGCCTGTTGCCAAGTTCCTTGCAATAATGTGTTCTCACTGATGTCCTAAAAGTAGAATGTAATCCAAATGTGAGTGGTATTTCCAGACATTGTGCTGGTTCTCAGGATGGAGTTCATCACACTGGCAGGGCCCATATCTTTACTCGACCAAAGAACACTTTCTGCAAAAGCTGTAAAAGCTTTTTCCTCAAAGCTTTGCTGCTGTTTTTCAAAAACTAAATTAGCAGTAACTTTTTGATCACATTGAGAATTAAGACCTGCAAAGTCGCAGTTTCAAGCAGTGAAAAGGAGAAGAAAGGAATACATCTTCATCTTGGAATGCTCAGAGCAATTTTTTCTCTATTATTGGAATGAAAATTTCATACTAATTGAAAAAATGCTTCTCTCTTGAGGCAGATCTGAATGCTCTTTGAATTAGATTTTGGGGCTGTGAGCTGGGCTGCCCAGGGCATATTTTGTCTTTTTTTTTTTTTTTTCTTTTGTCTAGCTATTTCTGTTTCATTTTCCAGCAAAGAAAATATATAAAGCATAATTAAATTCTAGTGAAATATCATAAATTTCAACTTGGAATCATGTTAGCAGAATAGTGGAATTGTGTGTTCTTTCAGGTCATCAACAAAAATTGAATCCTATCTTGGTTTCTAAACAAGATTGGTAAAAGTCTGAAAAAAAGGAGCAGGGCAAGTGACCTTAACTTATCAAGAGAAATAAAATGTACTTTGTCAAGTCATGGTTTGAATTGCTTTCAGGTCCAGCTAGAAACAGGCTGCCATAATGGCTGTCTAGCAGACAAAGGCCACGTTTGGGTGAGAGGTCCTATCTTTTTATTGGATTAGCTGATAGATCTAGGCGGAAAACAGATATGCTTTTAGGCATATGATCCCTCTTTTGGCCCTTTTCTGTAGAAAGGTTGGTATGCCAATGAGTTTTCCAACAGTATTAGTTGCTCTGTTAAAAGATGTTGCCTTTCTCCCAGCTCTGCCTTACTGGGATCCTTAATGCACCACAGACAACAAAAGCACAAATTCTCTAGCAGGCAGATACTTTCCTTTTTAAATAGTAATAATAATAATTTCTGTGAAATAATGTGTGCATGGTGAGTAAGATCCTGTTGACTGTACCTGGTAAATTGTCCCTTCTGACGATACATTATGAGGGCCATTTCACTGGGGGAAATTTAGCAAATATTTTTTTGTCTGTGCTCTTTTCTTGCCTTTATAGGCATGGAAATTACTTACTCATTTACTTTCTAACTCTAGTTCTGTTAGAATGGGGAAAAAATGGCAGAGGGAATTGCCTTTGTGCATGTGTGGACTTGTTTGGATCTTTTTTAAATACCTTCTCTTTTTAGAATGTCCCTCCTGAAATGCGTTGCCTAACTAGTGATCTGCTACACATTTAATTTTTTTTATTAATCTATCTAAACTGGGATTCAGTCTTTGGTAATTTTCCTCCTGCCAGCCACTCTGCTCAAGAGGCAGCTTTATTGAACCGGACTCTCCAAACCCCACCTCACAGTAGGAGAAGAGGGAACAAAGTGAAATTCAGCTGGGTAAACAATTTCAGTATTCTGTTGGAAGTCTATCATCTGATGTATTTCCTTGATGGAAAACCCATTGATTGTCCTAAAGAAAGAAAGGAAAGCATTTTATAAGACTAATTACTAGTTTCTTCATTTACAAGAAAGTGGTTTCCAAAAGCAGCAATTGCACTGGTAAGCTGGGAACTCTTGTGTTTGTTTTTTTTCCCAGGAAAAGAGGTGCAGTAGCTTATGCATCCCAGAAGCCTTGGCTGCTCAATGCCACAGTGGAAGAGAATATCACGTTTGAAAGCTCTTTTAACAAACAGAGGTAACAGGTTCCAGCACTGTTGTGTTTTACTCCCTTTTTCCATAAATGTTGGGGCCTTATGGGTCACACATGGGTCCCTATCTCCCTGTAGGAGCAAACCTACTGCACCTGCCTGAATGTGACAATCTCCCCCTTTGACTGTGTTTTTCCTGAGTGACAAAAGGGACGGGGTTTGTCTCCCTTGAACTCAAGTGTACAAATGTTTCCATTTCCAAGGACCATGTTTGTTTAGCTTGCCGTGTGCTCTCACCGGATTGACTAGTTTGCCTCTCCTGGGAGGACATCACCTGTTTGGGAGTGGAATTATTGTTTGTAGAGAATTAGTGGGCTGCCTTTTTATTCAGTATAAATTCCCACCAGACAGTGTAAAATCAGAAATCAATTGCTGGTATTCCATTTCCCCACCCTTAAAAGAAGAGGTTGATAAAGTATTTGAATCCTACAGTCTTTTTTTTTTTTTTCTGTCATTCTTGGATATTGAAACAAGAAATAAAGGTCCTGGGTGTGAAAAACAACTGCTAAAAAAAAGCAGTATACCTTGGAAGAAGTTAAGTTTGTTTTTCCTAGGTTTAACTCTTTAACATTTTTATTTGGGAAGCTGACCTAAGATCTTTTTTCTTAGCTGAAATATTACTTACTTGCCTGTGATTGAAAGTGATCCCATTAGAACAATTAGTGGCTAACAAATATATTTTCCACTGTGTGATTTTTTCCAGCTGGTTAATTTTTGTTCCTCTGCACGTAGGAAATGTGCTTCTCCAGCAGTATCTGTGTGGATTTTGTTGCCTTTTTTGTTTCCACAGGTACAAAGCAGTAATTGATGCTTGTTCCCTCCAGCCTGATATTGACATTCTGCCTCACGGAGACCAAACCCAGATCGGAGAGAGGGTTAGTAAACAGCTACAGGCTTCTATTTTTGGTTTAAATATATAGAGGAGGGTTTATTATTTTGTTGGTTCTTAAAATCTTACAGGTTATTTGGCAACAAAGGTAATCCTTTAGTTAAGTGTGTGTTTGGGTCATTAGTCTGAAAGCTCATTGCTCAGTGAACATGGAAACACTGTCATTTATGTGAGGTGCAATGATTTAAATGTGCTGCTATCAGAATGTTTGACTATTCTGCAGCTGCTATTGCAGATATCCCAACTTAACAGGATATTTTTTGGTTTCTTTAGAAGTAACCGAAAAATAAATAATAATACATAGATTTTTTTTTTTTTAGAGCCCTTTCATTTACAGAAGGGCAGGTGTTTAATCAATGGCTTTATCACATATGGGAAGATTAGAGAGTGATGAGAAAGGAAACAGAGGTCATAGATTTGTAAACAATTTATTCCAGCATATACTGGCACTGGCACAAACAAAAGAACGACTAAAACAACACAAGGATACAATACAGGCCCACACTTGGGAAAGATTTCTCACATTTCTCTGCCCAGAAAAGTCTTCTATGGATAATCCAATCTGAATAAGCAATGTGAATATTCAGTTGTTGTTTTCTTTAACTGTCTGATTGTTTCTCTTCTGCTTATCTTCAGGGCATTAATCTGTCTGGAGGGCAGCGCCAGCGGATCAGCGTGGCACGAGCACTGTACCAGCAGACAAATGTTGTGTTCCTGGTGAGTAGGTGCCCTTCTGTTTATGCTCCATGCAGAAGCACGAGCTGCTTCTTCATTTAGAGTATTTCATGGGTCACATGCTGAACATCGTGTTTCACTGAGCCAAGCCAAATGCACACTGTGTATCTTGCATCTCTTGTCAGCTCGCCTGCAGGTAGGAAGCATTTTGTAAATGCTGCAGACAGACAGTCAGGTATTGCACATTGAAATGCTGATGCTTGTCTGTCCTCTCAGTTTATTTAAAGTTCAATTTGACCCATGCTTTTATCTTTGGATCTTAGAAATGTAATAGTTTCAAGTGTATTCGTGAAATTCCTAAGCTGTCTCAGGCCTAAAATTAATGTTGTTTCATGTCTGGGGTGTTTCCTTTCTGCAACAAACTAGGCTGCTTTTGCACCCTGAACTGCCTGTTGTATATCCTGTTGCAGCTTCAGCTATGGTAGAAGAGTGACAGCAGGTTCTAACAGCTTCACAGGTGGGAAAACAGATGCATCCTACACACTCACTTGTAGTGAGCTTGCTGGCTTTCCAGTTTAGGACTTCCTTTTTTACCTCAGTTTTCTAGAAGGTTTGAATCCAGCTGTTATGACAGTGAGACATAAATCACGTAGGATTAGAAAAGCTGTGCACATGAGATGCAATCCCTAAAAGGAAGGGAGGCTGTTTAGACCTTTCCCTGTAATTAGGCTGATCAATTTGTGCTTGCTTCATGTGTAGGGCATTTCCAGGCAAAGATCAGAGTGCAGGAGAATAGGAAGCAGTTGGGTCAGGTACTGCAAATCAGCAGATCCACTATTGATCTGTAACTTGGTTTTGCCCTTTTTGTCCTTCTGTGAAAGACACTCAATAACCTCATAGTACCAGCAGGTTCTATTAGGGTTTGACAATGGAAAAACACCTACAAATAAACTTTATTTCCAGTATTAATATTTAGAAAATAATCAGGAATCCTATATGTTAGTATTAGCAAACACTCAGTTCTTTTAAGGCTGGTTTTGTAAAGAAATACGTATGAAACTTCACTCTCACAAGTATAAATATCACATGGCTGATGTTTAGGTCTGTGCCAGGTCAGAAGAGTGCAGCAGCAGAGCTGACATCCTTGCTCACAAAGCACAGTGCACAACACAGTTGCATACACGCTTTTGAGAGAAAATTCTGGATCATGAAGTTACTGTGTTTCAATACCACTTTTTAGGTGCTTTATGTTGTGATGCTATGGTTTATTAGAATCAAAGTGGTCATACTTACCTTACTGTTAATTTCAGATATTTTTGATTTTTAATGAAGCCTGGGTTTAGTGTAATATTATAGTAAGAAATGGTAGTAAGTAAACTAAGTAAATCCTACAGCCAGTATCGCTATGCAAACAGAAATATCAAATCACAAGGTTTGTCATTCCATATAAACAGGATTAGATAAACAAGTTTCCCAAAAGATGGTACAGATTAATTTATGCATAAAACAAACTGCATATAATTGGTTGATTCAATAAGATAATGTAGGTCTCAAATCAAGCATCTGAGCTGCGAGTCAGGAAAACGATCAATATTGTCTTCTGTGATTTTTTTTGGTGATTTTTTTGTTAATAGAGTATTGATTTATGAACATAAAAAAAACAAAACCAAAAACCCCAAAACAAACAACAAAAAAATACCCAGCTGAAGGAGGCAGGGATGTTGAAGGGAAATAGAAATATGCTTGTTGTCCCTATCCCTGGAGCAGTAATGCAATATCTGCCCCAAATGCGCCCTGGGAGATTGTCTGGAACCTGACAGAAGCTGTGTTCTGTAGCTGTGTGGGCCATGGATGCACGTGGGGAGAGGAGCAGGTCCCACAAAACCCCACAGAATTTAGAATTGACACAGCTGGTGTTACTCAGTGCTCTGTGCAAAAACACAATTCAAGGTTTAGTGTTCTGTAAATTAAGGAAACCGTTCCTCAGCACAGTTTCGATCTGTTGGCCTCTTCTGTGTGTCTATGTGGATCTACCTGGGTTTACTGGTATAAAAACCTGTCAGTTTCCATGGATCCCATAAGTTGTGGCTCCAAAAGCTGACCCCTTATCATCGTGACAGGATGATCCTTTTTCTGCCCTGGATATCCACCTGAGTGACCATCTGATGCAAGAAGGGATCCTGAAAATTCTGCGGGAGGACAAGAGGACCATTGTGCTGGTGACTCACAAGCTGCAGTACTTGCCCCATGCTGACTGGGTAAGGAACCTCCTCTCTTTTTTTTTTTTTTTTTTTTCTTTTTTTTTTTTTTTTTCTGAGGAGGCAGCAAAATGGCAGGAACATGTCTTGCTGCAAACAGTGCTTTCACTTCTTCTCTCCACCAAGTAGTTCAGTGAGAAGATAACTATTAAAGATCTATTGAAAATCAGCCAGTTAGGGGAGCCAAAATTTTGAGATTCCCATGTTGGAGCGCCTAAATAGATTGGATTTGCATACAGCTGCTACTTAATACTCTTATGAAAGCAGGTTACATTTAAAATATATTGAGTATCCCAAAACACTGGATATATTGGCACATTTTGGCTAATTATTTTAATCTTGAAACAGTGAAATGTTTGAGTAACCTCTTTGCCTCTGCTGGGATGTTACTAGGAATTTTTGCTATCACAGGAAAAAGTGCATTTATGCCAGGTGGATATTGAGAGGTATGGAAATATAAGGAAAAATCCTGTGTTTCCTTGTGGTTAGTACTAGTACATAACGTATTGAGAACATCTTTGTCCTTTCTGTGTGGACAAGATTTTAAGAAATGGATAGTATTTGATTATACTATTCTTTTTTATATCTTCTACTTTAAAGGGGAAAGAATGGAGGTGTGCTTTCTATACCAGTTTGTAATTGGAAATGTCAAAGATGAAGAGGGAATTTTTGGGGAGATTGGATTCTTTTTTTTTTTTTTCCTTTTAATTCATTGGTTCCCACTGGGCTTGCACTTATTCTTGCAGTTTTCCAGCCTCCCAGGTCTCCTTGCCCATGGTGATTGATGACTGCAGTTATACCTCCTAGCAGGACTTCTCTCTTTCACATCTTGCACAAGCTATAGCAGCAGTTTCCTGGTCTCAAGAAATAATCATATTGCAGCTACTTCCTGAGCTTCATATTGGCTTGGTATAAAGTTGCAGATAGGCATTTATCTTGTTCTGATCAGGTTTTTGGTGGGCAGCTTTTTTTATTTATGGTCTCTGCTGTGACCTTGTCTCTCAGTTGTTTACCTTTAGAGTTACCACTGTTCTTAACACAGTCCTGGTTTTCAAATTAGTGTCTCTTGGGATACAGGAATTTTCTGCCTTCTTACCCTCCCTATGAGGTCTATCTTAACTTCTTTTTTATTGTTATGTATCTACAATTTTTTAAAAGTATATACAGCTATGGCCTTTCATCAGTGTAATTGTTTAAATTTTTTTTGAGGATGTAAGACCCATTTCTAGATGTTGGTGTTTTTAGGAGATGTATGAAAATTGCTTTATTTTTATTATCTTCTAGATGTGTAATTTTTTATGCAATATACTGTTTCAAACAGTAGCACAGGAAGGATTTGTATGAACTTTAAAAAATATTTATTACAAAATAGTTCATATTTTTTCCCCTAAATGTAGGCTTTATTAATCCTTACCAATTCTCACCCAGTGGAGTGAAGAGGGAATATTTATTTTATTAAGAAATGTTAAATAAAAATATATTCTGAAGTATATGTCATGGTCCCCCTAAATCTTTTCAACAAAACCCTCAGAAGAATTCAAGGTCCGTCCCAGTTGCAGGTTTCCTGAATAAATTGATCACCAAAAGACGTTGTTTTCTTTATTTTTACCTTCTCTCTGTGTAAATTCTTAGCAATAAATAAAATAGTTTATTTCCCCACTTAAATAGTTTATTTCCTGCCTGTGGAAATTTCTGAGTTACCAAGGAGAGAGAAAAATAAATAGTGCATTAACTCTTTTGTAATGATGGGGGTTTGCAATCTGCATGCCTCATTTTCCAGTTGCCCCTGTCTGATCTGGAAGTTATACTGTGCGTCTAACATAGTTACACTGACACAAACCTGGAAACTGCTCCCTGCAGACTTTGTCTTCCAGACTGTGTCCACTATTTATGCTTTTAAAGCTTTAGGGATTTAAATTCCCTAGCTCTTCCTTATCAGTCCATGGTATCAGAGAAGGAGCCAGCATGCTCATATCTAATTGCCTGAATGAGGGCAAAACCTCCTGTACTCAGTCTCTTGCTAAAAGCTTTTTCCTTTTAGGAGGTAAGAGAACTCTAAAATCTTATCTTGCTGATTATCTTATCTAATGACTTGTATTTAGGAAGAGTAGTGTGCCCCCCGTCTGCTGACAGGGATCCCATTCTTCTTTCTGAAAAGCAGCCTTTTCTGAAAACATGGAGTGCAGGAAGTTTCTGGGTTTTCAGCGTCTTGAATGAAGGGGATGGAGTCAAGATAGAATGTCACTGTCTTTTTAGTGGATGGATTTGTTTTTGAAAATATTATTTATTTAAGAAAAGAGAAAATCCTTGTGTCAAAGTACAGCAATATAGCTTTAAAATAAATAGACATACCCAGCTGTTTATCTCACCACGTGTGTTTCTGACTTTCTAGATAATTGCAATGAAAGATGGTAATATCCAGAGAGAAGGAACACTCAAGGACATTCAGAAATCAGAGTCTGAGCTCTTTGAACACTGGAAGACGTTAATGAATCGACAAGACCAAGAGCTGGAGAAGGTATTTGATGGGCAGGGCAATCAATAAATGCAAGAAAATGTCTTGTCTTTTTTTTGCCTTAGTTTGAGAAATTTAACAGGAATTGACATGCTGTGTGTGATGTCTAACTCAGTATGAATGTAGTATTTGTGTTACTGTTATTATTTATCTCTTAAGATAAATTCCTTCATCTGGGCATCTCATTTCCTTGATACTGTTCTGGTCTATTCTTGATAGGAAACCCTATCAAAACATTGTCACCTAAGGAATATAAATATGGCCCTTGTAGGAAAACGTTTGCTGATATTTACAACTGGTTTTATAGATATGCCTGAATTTACTTATTGCCTTGGGTGAAAACTTTTCAGGTTATGCCTATATCGAGTTCCTTAAATGATAAAGATGTTTTGTCTTTCATACTTATAACACAAGAAGAATGAGATATTAATCTTCGTTCTTATTAATTCTGGGATAACTGTCCAAGTTAAGATTCCAGAAGGATTGGGATTGACAATCTGAAATGAATGTTACATATTTAATTTATGACCTTTGATTTTACACAGAGATAGCAAATCAATCATGGCTGCCTGCTGTGAGATTCTCTCTTCTATTTTTCACTGAGTGGAAACAGTTTTATCACAAATAGCAATTTTTTTTGTATTGATTCTCTGGTTGAAAACTCATGAACTGTCCCTTTTTCAGGAAACAACTATTGAGGAAAACCCTGTTCTGGAAAGAACGAATCTCCGGAGGACGATGTATTCCCGGGAAGCATTGCTGAAAGATGATGAAGAGGATGAAGGTAAATGGCACTCTTTGAGCCCACTGCCAGTACATTACTGTTTCACAGTTAAATTATATTAGAATGAATTAATATCATTCAAACTGGCAAGAGAATATAACATTTTTCATGCGGGTCATGATTTATGAGTGCTGTTTCCATTGCTTTGACCTCTGGACTAGAATGATTGCAAGCATTCACAAGTCATCGCGTCCTCCAGACTTTTGAGGTTTTTTTCTTATATGCAAATATGATTTAATAATGAATGAATGAATGAAGAATATTTTGCATATTTAACAATATACTGGGTGAACTTCACCTGTCAATGGCTAAACATATTTTCTTAAGGTTTTACATAGGAAAAAGATTGCAATTGATTTTTATCCAGCCAGTGCTTTCACATTGCAAAAACATGGTTTAAGAAATTGATGACCAAGTGCTGAGGGGTTTTGCATCTTTTTAGTGTGCATTACTATTAAGTTTAGCAGGTTGATACTGAGCAGGTACTTTGACCTTAAAGCCACCCTTTATCCTGGATGTTACGACCTGTTTGTAGCCACCACTCGCCAGTCCCTTTGATATGTGTTTCTCTTTCACCTTGCAGAAGAAGTAACAGAGAGTGATGATGAAGACAACCTGTCTTCAGTGCTGCACCAGAGAGCCAAGATGCCCTGGAGAGCCTGTGGCAAGTACCTGAGTGCAGCAGGGATCCTCCTGCTGCCACTGCTGCTCCTGTCCCAGCTGCTGAAGCACACAGTGATGGTGGCCATCGACTACTGCCTGGCACTCTGGACTGAGCATGCCATTTCTATCAAGATAGAGCCCGAGATAAAAAACTGCTCTCAGTGCATGGTAGGCACTGCCTTGTTCACCTTCCTCCTGTGATTTAACTGGGGCTGTTCTCCCACTGTCAACCTCTGCTCCAAGATTTGTATGCAATGTGTAATTTTTCTGTGAAAGAGCCACTCCAGAGTATTTTGAACCTCAAGCCATTTCTGCATACACAGTGCAGTAAAATGAAGTTAAGTTTGGTGTGTTCTCCTTTTTTAAGATTTATTGTATTTTAGTCACCAAGCTGATGCACCTAAAGCTGGGTTTCTAAAGTAATTTTGGTATCAGAGTTCTTTTTTGTTTTCCCTGCAGTGTTGCATTCTCACAGCAGCCTGGGCTTTTTATGGTATTCTGTGATTTTAAATTTCTGATTTATCTCTTATTTTCATGCAAACCTTTCCCTCTCCAAAGGATAATACATTATGATTTAAGATGGGTGAAAATCACGGACAGTTTAATTTATGGAGCAAAAAGGACACACTCTCACATTTTTTCACTCTTGTGCTTGTATGTTTGCAATAATTTTTATACATAATTTAAAGTGAATAATTTTGTTGCTCTTTGTTTCTTAGGATTTTGACCATTCTCCATATTCAAAAGTTTTCAGCATTCTTTGCTGCCTTGGCATCGTATTATGTCTTGTCACATCAATAGCAGTGGAGTGGACTGGCTTGAAAGTCACCAAAAAGCTACACTCTTCTTTACTAAATAAAATTATTTTGGCTCCAATGAGGTATTTCTTTGATAGTAATAGAAATTTTATCATAGTCATTTTGTCTTCTTTACTTTAAGACAGTCTCCTAAGTGCAGTTTTTACTAAGAAATTATTGTGCATTGCATATTTTTTAAGATCTCAATGAAAAATCACCAGGTGTCAAGTTTGAGTAGTTTTTGAAAATGGTAAATGCTTGAGTACCTAGGCACAAGTCACAAGCCTCTCCTGCCCAACTGTCACTTCAGCGATTTACTTCCTTCCACGTTTAATTTCTCTTTGCAGTTTTTAATTAGGGAGGAAACACAATTATTGATCAATATGTGGTACAGATAATTCAGAGCAGGCTTCATTATGTTAATCACTGGAAATATTTACTGTCAGGCAGTGATTGTGCAAGTCTAGGAAAGGTAATGAACTTAGACAAGTGTCATTACAGGCATCGTTAGAGTACACTAAGATGTTCTTGTTCCTGCAAAAGCCTTGGTTGTCCTCCATAAATTTGTTTGTTTGGGTTTTTTTCACCTGCATGAAAGGAAACATGTAGCTTGATTCAAACCTGCAGGTCTAGGAAAAAACCCTTCTTATTTTTAAGCTAACTATATTTGACCCAAAAATCATGGAAAAATCACATACATGAAAAACCTCAGACTTTTTTTTAGATTTTTTTTTCCAGGATGAAATTAGACTTCAGGTTCCACATGAGTTATGGAACAGCTAATAGTAGCAGAAGAATAATGTAGTGTGTATTTTGCATATCTGAATGTCTTTTAATATATTATTCCAACAGTCATATTTTTTGTTACAATTTTCTGTTCCCAGAAAGATGCAAGACTTTTTAATTTAACTTCTTTTGAATTTTTCATGAATTGAAGTGGCCTCAAATTAAAATCTGAAAGGATTTTTTCAAGTGTAATCATGTGATGTCCATGGCTTAGGCAGTAGAGGGAGCTGAGGAGATGCTTGCAGTTGTAGGGTTCTAAATGATTGGAAGTTTCAGGCTTGTGGTTGTAAATTCAAGACATTTCCATTTAATTGGAAAGCCACAGGTACTGGGGAAAATGAGAAATTTTACTATGGCTCTCAATTTATTTGCTTGTTTCTGTGATGTAGTACCTAGCTTAAGTACATGAATCAGTTCTAACGTCAATATTGTAAACTTTGCCATTCCTTGTACCATTTTAGGTTTTTTGAAACAACACCTCTGGGAAGTATATTGAACAGGTTTTCAGCTGACTGCAATACCATCGACCAGGTACTGATTAAATATTTTCGAGCTCTCCAGTTTTCCTATCTTAGTCTGAAAAAGTGGGATTTCATTTATCACAGACTTATCTGGATGAAGCCTACAGATGAACTATAGTTTTGACTGTATGAGTTTGCATCATGATTTTCTTGGTTCTGAATGAGTTCCTCATCTTACATGCACATTGAAAAAAAACATTTATTTTGCCAAGATGTCCTATATAGAAAAGGGAAGCAAAATAAGATCAATAGTGATATCCCCAAATTTAAAGAGTATCTACTTTTTTTTGTAAGTGGGTAAACATACTTATTTGAGGAAATGAAATGAGAAAAAAGCAAATGCTATTGCTCGGAATACAAATGACTGAAATTCAAATTACCATTACTTACCCCAGACTGCCCTGCCAGTTCATGGGATTTATGCAGATGCTAAAATCATCTGTCGCATCCCATCTGTAATCTTCTGGCATGAGGATTGTGCTCCACAATGTAGATGTGAAGCAGCCCCACAGAAATCCCTTCAGATGTCCCCAAAACCCAGTGGTAAATTCAAGAGCAGACCTGTATGTTTAAAATGCTTAAAATACACAAGGAATAAAACGTTTGAGGAAGCGGGAGAAAGGAAAACGAAGTCGTGTTTTAAGTGTTTACGTTTTTCACCCTGGCATATTATGGAAGATCCTGTGTCCTTTTTTCTTCTGTGTGCAGCACATTCCAGCTACCCTGGAGTGCTTGAGCCGTTCCACCTTACTGTGTGTGTCTGCCCTTGCTGTGATCTCGTACGTCACACCCATGTTCCTCATTGCCCTGGTTCCCCTGGCAATCATGTGCTACTTCATCCAGAAGTACTTCCGAGTGGCATCCAGGTAAGGACACAGATCCATCACCATTCTGGCCACGGAAACACTTCCTGCAGTGCAGGAGTGATATTTCTGCACTGCAAAACTGCAGTGCAAGAGAGCTTCATGTTTAAATTCAGTCCTGCCAAGACTGGCACTGCCTGCAAGTGGGACAAATCCACTACAGTGGAAACGTGTCATTTTACAAGAGCCTTTGTCGACAGCTCTTCAAGCAGAACTTCTGGGAGGCATGAGCAGGGTGTTTGTGCATGATCAAAGGTTTTTGGAGTTCACAGGACACAAAAAACCCAACTGGATTCTGTTCTCCCCCAAGGGCTGTGTGCTGGATACATCTGAGAAAATGGGGTGACAGGACAGTCTGCCTGCACAGGTGAAAGTGGAAGTAGGACAAGTCAAGGAGAGGCTGCAAAATGCAGTACAACCCTGGTGCTTCTGCTAGCCATTAAGGATCCAGTGTGCACGAGCCTTCTCTCCTGTCTAGGTGCCTTCTAGTTTTTAAAAATATTAAAATTTAATTGTATCTGAGACCTTACTCTTTCTAAGATGATATTTTCCCTCTTGTGAGATGCTTGCAGCAATGCAAAAATATGCATATCCCCTCATATATGCACAAATTGAGAAGGGAGTCTGCTACCAATTTACTTCCTGCTGGAAGAGATTGAGACTAAATAGATTTCACCCTACATGGGCTTTTACTGATATGAGGACTAAGTATGACATTGAGAAATGCAACCTAATAATGAATGCAGGCTCTCCTTTACTGTGTGTGAGATACTGTTGCCTCTGTGAGAAGTTGTGCTGTTATCTGGGGGTGCACTTTGTCTTCTGCTTAACTTGAGCTCCTATTTGCAGCATTCCATTAAAATGATATTCAATACAGAGACAGAATGGTGTTTAAATCAATAAAAAATTGAGTACAAGAAAAAGAAATATCAGAGAAAGGAGGGAAGGCAGTGAAGGGAAAAGACCCATTCAGAACTCCAGCTAGTTAAATGTTAAAAGAAAAGTCCTCCTGGGGAATTCGGTCCCCTGCAGCGCTGTTTTGCAATCTGTCTGGACCTTATGTATATGACTATTGTGATGCTATTCCTTTTCACTCCCTGGGCCTGATTCAAGAGAATAACTGCACAACAAAACTGGCTTTTTAAAAAATTCTTTTTATAACCCTCTCCAGGGACCTGCAGCAGCTGGATGACAGCACTCAGCTACCATTACTCTCCCATTTTTCAGAGACTGTTGAAGGTCTTACCACCATCCGAGCCTTCAGGTACAGGCTTTTTTTAAGAAACATAAGTATTTCAAAAGTGAGGTAATGTTATGTCTTAAACTGTTCTGCCTGGAAAATCCAGAGTCCTTACAAAGTGGGCAAGGGGGATGTCAAACACTGAAGAATTTTAAGCATTTTGTATGTAGAGGTGTCACTGTAAAAAGAACAAGCTCACGTGGGTCATCTGCCCTGTGCTTGCTGTGCAGACGCTTGTATGCAGCCTGAAAAATGAACTTGAGGGCAAATGTGATTTAAGAAGGTAAATTAGCCCACAATTACCACAGCGTGTGGTGTGGCAGACGATGGGCTTGGACGGTTTCCATGACAGAACTAATATGGACCAACTTGGTACAGAATAATCTGTGTCGATGTCCTGGCCAGATAAACTGTACATCCTAGCGACTTCAGAGGCTGCAGTAGCACCCTACGTTGCTTTTCAGGTTGTTGGCAGAAAATGTGGGTGTTTACGATGATTTTGGAAATACACAAGCTGGAGACAAAGTGTTTCCTTGCCTGTTCTGGTTTGTTTTTCCATCCACATAAGCTTCAAGGAGGGCAAGCCCAGGA
Organism: Chamaea fasciata; assembly: GCF_029207755.1. Taxonomy (NCBI): domain Eukaryota; kingdom Metazoa; phylum Chordata; class Aves; order Passeriformes; family Sylviidae; genus Chamaea; species Chamaea fasciata. Next base: position 13,676,833 of record NW_027094092.1, on the reverse strand, counting down.
ATACCTGATAACGTGCCTGGATTCTGTATGTGTGTTAGAAAACTGGCAGTCATGCTGATACTTCAGAGGTACCAATAAAACCACTGCTGAGCTTACCAGCTGCTTTCCCTGCACTAGGGCTATTCTTGTCTTTTCCCAGTTGGCTCAAACACGGCTAACTTTTCCACTAGAATCTCATCTAGATGATATCTACATATTTTGTCACTTAATTATTACTGTTACCCTTCTATCCTTGAAACAGTAGTGTTTATTTATTCCTCCTAACCTATAATTTTAATTTTATAACAGAAGGAATGCACAAAGGTAACTTAAACTATTTTAAATAGGTTATGAAAAGATTAAAGAAAGAGCAACCAATTTAAGAGTTTGTTTCTTTTTGACTGAAGGTAGCTCACCCAAGAGTGGTAAAGCAGCTTATTGTTTTCCATTAATTACTGTTATTCACTATTTAATTCATTAAGTGCTAACAATGTTCTATAGTTTTAAATTATGCCCATGTTCAATTTGCAGGAAAATCAATTTCTCTTTTAATTTCTGCTTTTCTCATTCCTATATTCTTTTACTTGATCAAGAGGATCTTTGAAGCATTATGACTGTATATTTTCTGGTGTGGATACAGAAAGCAATATTCAATGCCATCTAGCTAATATTTTCAGTCTGTCAGAGCATTCCCTCTTGATTTGTCCTGTCACTTTGGAGCTAATTCCTCCGTCAAAGAATTGTTTGGTGCCTCCTTTTTCTTAAATCCTGCAGTAAGTGATGTGTCTCTGACCCAGCCAGCCATGTGTGTTCAGTGAGTTCTGTGTTCCATCTGTCTGCCAGCCTCCTGCCTCAGCTGCTAACCCAGTTATTTTTAGGACTGTGGAGCTTTTCAGCTGCCTAACATATTAGCAGGAGTGGAGTTCAGACTTGCTAGCGTGAGCATCCCTAAAAATAACACTAATTCAGGAATTCATTCTGTTAGGAGGTGCCAGTTGTTCCTGAAGTGTCCTTACCCTTGGTTACTCTCTGTCCTGGATTTATTCAGAATGCATATGGAAAGAAATGTACAAAAAATCTGGGGGAGCTCAGAAAGACAGCTACTGCTGCACCTACAAAAACACCTTCAGCAGATGCCCTGGCCTGATTTATGGTTTATTTTGATACTTCAGATAGCATTTGAACATTTGTGTAAAACCATCAAAAAAATGCAAATGTGAAGGATTCTGCAAAGACTTGTCTGTATTCTTAAAAACCTGGTAATGTGGGGACACTTCCTGAAGAGAAATTCTGATATTTTTGCGTCAATCCAGCAGCTGTGGTAACTTTGCATCCCTGTTCCACGTGCATATGCATGACTGACTCATGATGCATAGCTCACATTCTCTGAGGCATATCTGTCACACAGTTCCTCATGGTGTACAGATAGGAGAGTTAAATGTGACTGAATTGGTTCCAGAAGCAGCACAGCCACGTCTGTATGGTGAGGCACTGAGGGCAGCCAGCCCTGAGGAAAGGAAGGGCTCCCCAGCTCTGATGTGGTGACACTAATGCCTGCTTTCAGAAACAACCATCCTGCTGTGCAAACACACCAATGAGCTCCCAGCCAGCCCAGATTCTGGGCAGTGTGGGCAGCAGGGCAGGGAGGGGATTCTGCCCCTCTGCCCTGCTCAGGTGAGACCCACCTGCAGGGCTGCATCAGCTCTAGGGTCCCAGCACAGGAGGGACATGGAGCTGTTGGAGCGAGTCCAGAGGAGGCCACCGAGTTGATTAGAGATGAAGCACCTCTCCTGTGAGGAAAGGCTGAGAGTTGGGTTTGTTCAGCCTGGAAAAGAGAAGGTTTAGGGGAGACCTAATTGTGGCCTTCCAGTAACTGAAGAGAACCTGTGAGAAAGATGAGACTATTTACAGAGGAATGTAATGACAGGACAAGGGAAATGGCTTCTGACTGAAAGACAGGAGGTTTAGATTAGATGTTAGGAGGAAATTCTTTACTGTGAGGATGGTGAGGCATTGGCACAGGTTGCCCAGAGAAGCTGTGGATGCCCCATTCGTAGAAATATTTAAGGCCAGGTTGGATGGAGCTCTGAGCAACCTGGTCTAGTGACTGATGCCTCTGCCCATGGCAGGGGGTTGGAATGAGATGATCTTTAAGGTCCCTTCCAATCCAAGCCATTCCGTGATTCCCCACTGCACACAGCAGACATGTCTCTTATGTCTTAGCGTGTGGCTAAGTTGTGGACAGCTGAATTATTTATTTTCTTCAAAATATAAGCTTTTTATGTAAAGTAATTATTTTACTGTGCTCAGCAGAAGGATTAAGGTACTCTGCAGTGTACAGATTTGAAAGCTTCTATAAGCCATGTATTTCATACATAGGCGTTCTTCTATATCAGTATTAGGAGAGCTGGGTTTATAAATGATCAGTGCTTATCGCAGCCATAATAGCTAAAGGATAAGGTAAAGTTTCAAAGGGGGAGATCAAGTGTATTTAATTTGATCATGTAATAAAAGGGGGGAAAGGCAAGATCTGGGTGCTTAAACTAAATCGTCAGGCCTTTGAGCTTATATCACTGCCCTGGAAAATGCCCTTTTGTGCCAGGCTTGTGTGTTATTAGCTGTAATTGTTGATACACTTGATTATTGACATCACTTTAATTTCCAACTATGCAATTAAATATGCCCAGCTAAAAGGGGTGACTGGCTGACTTGCACACTTGCCAAGACCCCAGCAGGGAATCATCTCCCATACTTGCTGAATTCATGGCAGATGTCATTGGTGCAGCTATTCAGGTGAATGGGTGCAAATTCACTATAACAAACTGTAAGCAGGCTTATTTGTGATTCATCCTGGTTTGTGTACCGTGGCTAATTCCTTGAGGGAAGGGAAACAGTTCTTTCCAATCAAATATTCCTTGTTGTGCCATGTACTTGGACTTCCATTTTCCAAAGTGCTCCATTTGTTTATTGATAAGGACAAATACATTTGTTTAATGTGGGTGGTACTATAATGGGAAGTTCTTAGAGTTTATACTTTTTTAGTTGTTATAATTTCTAGGCACTCTGGTTATATAAATATTAAAACCTGAGCTTGTATGATTGAGAAAAGCTGAATTCTGCAGCATTAATGCTTCTTTTCACAAGTACATGTATGTATTATTTTTCTCATACATATTTCAAATATTTTAGTTTTAGATTTCTCTCTCAATTACCGAGTCATAAAATACATTTATAAAATGCCCAGTGGGATCTGGAGATCCCACAGAATTTCAATGCAATAATATCCATAAATTACTGCACAAATACACTTTGCCTGTTTCAAATACACCACTATAAATGACGTCACTCTGAACTATTGATAGGCTGATTTATACCCTGTGCCAAGCTGTCCATGAGCGCATATCCCAGAAATTAAATTTTACTTTGTATTTTCCTGAGACCCCAAGGGCTGACTCCTTTTTTTCTCCTTTCCTCTTGCTTTCTTCTTTTCTTCCTTTCTTCATTTTTTTCTTTTTTTTTTTTGTTTGTTTGTTTGTTTCCTTTTTTTAGGTATGAAGCCAAATTTCGACAAAAACTTCTTGAATACACAGATTCCAACAACATTGCCTCCCTTTTCCTCACAGCAGCCAATCGCTGGCTGGAAGTTCGCATGGCAAGTACATCATTATTGTTGTGTGTACACAAGGAATTTTTGACTTTGTTCCAAGTAACTTGATGAGGCATCCAGCAATTTTCCAGCCTCTTCTCAAAGCTATACCTTTGCCCTCTGTGTCTCTCTGACTGTGATGAGCACATGACTAACCCATCCTGGACACTTAATGGGGTATGAATTTTCCCCATAGCCTGCAGCTGTTTTTCCAAGACAGGAATAGTTTTCATGGGTCACGTTGGCTCCTCTGTGTGTGAAGAGTGGTCAGAGCTAGTTGAGCTGTGCCACCAGCCAGCATGTCATTGTGGGACCATGTCAGTCAGTGTCAGCAGCCTCTGCCTTGTGATTCCCTCAGAACATTTCAATATCTTGGAAGCTCTCCTAATGAGCAGAAGGCTGTCAATAAGTTTGAGTCTGTTTTGGGGTCATCTGAAGAACACCAAAGATATTGAATGGCCTGTTTTCTGCTCAGTGAAGTGGCCTGGCATGAGAAATGCTTTATTAAAAATAATTCTCTAAGAAGAAAGTCAAGGAATTTTATGTTGTGGAATGTTACACCACAGTTGTAAATGCATGTGTAGTAATGCTGTTCTGGTAACAAGGGCTTCTTTTAGATGTGCTAAATCTATGTTAATTCATTTTTCATTTTGGACTGCCTCTTTACTGGTACCTTTTGCTAATCTAGTTCAGGTATTGGGTGCGACTTGAATAAAATATTATTACCATATTATATATTCAGGCCCGGACCACCTGAAGTCCCTAATTCTGATCAATGCCTCTATCACTAAACAGTTCAAAGACCGACAAATGACAATTTCCCTCCTACAGAGTTTGTTTTCTAGTCTGTTACACAATTTTACTCAAAGAATTGTCTGTGGGAAATCAAATCATCAATTACTTAAATTAAAGCAGGAAAGGGCCCTTAAGGTAATAGGTGTGTGCTGTGCAAGAAAGGCTTGTTTGAACAGTTATGGGTGGTAGGAACTCAGCAGCAACAGCAGAGCCTCCCAGCAATTCATCATCAGCCACAGAGATGGGATACATGAGCATTTCCCTTCTATCCCAGGTAACATCAGCTGCATGATTTATTTCAGCCACCTTCATTACATGCTTAAGATATCTGTGTCGACTTCCCCAGCCCAGCCCTGCTAAAAGCAGAGGATGGGTTCCTAGGTAGAGTCTGTATGGAGTTCCGTGGGGTTTTCTGCCTGCGTTTTGAAACTGTGCAATGGGTTTGTTATGTGGTATGCAAAGTTATGAGAACGTTTTAACCCTTTGTAGACTTATAATGATGGAGCTTATTCATATTCCTTCAGGAGTACATTGGAGCATGTGTGGTACTCATAGCAGCTGTCACTTCTATTACCAGTTGCCTGTATAATAAAATCACTTCAGGACTTGTAGGCTTGGGACTAACCTATGCTCTTATGGTAAGAATCTCAGGATCCTTTCTGTCTCTCCCAAACATTTTTTTGTAATTCCTCAGGGCACAAAGATGAACAGGAAGATTGAAGGTGTCTGTACATCTATAGTGGGTACTGTAACATCACTGAAACCATGTGTTTACTTCAGTTCACATGTGATGGTTGACATATTTGAGTGTATGCTTTCTTCAGCTTTGAGATCAAATCTCATCGAGGTGTTAGTTCAGATATGTCAACAAAACATGGACAAGTTGCATCATAATTTTTTATATTGTCTTGCATTGTGAAGAATACATTTTCAGTGCATCAGTTGTAATTATGCCCTGGTATGTCATTCTAGATTGTCCAAACTTAAGTTACCAAAAGGATGTCTTTTCACCTGTCTTTATTGTCTCCCCACCCTCTTTTCTGTTGGTGTGGATCAGATCTCCATAGTACCAAAGTATGTGTGCACTGCAGTTAGGAAATTTAACCTTCAGTCATTGTTGCCTCCCTGTTGGTGTTGTACCATCCAGTGCATTCACAACTTCCACTTACTGAGGCATTCCTGTGTAGGAATATAAACTGCATGCTGGTCAAATGATGCAAACCACTAAAAATCTGGGATTCAGTCGTGTATTTGTTTTACATCAGGTGTCTAACTATCTGAATTGGATGGTTCGTAACCTGGCTGACATGGAGATCCAGCTGGGGGCAGTGAAAAGAATCAATGGCCTTCTCAAAACAGAAGCTGAAAATTACGAAGGGCTCCTTTGTAAGTGCGGTTTTGTGCAGCCTGCAGAAAGAGCTTGCTGAAATTTTAATGACTTTGCAGTGTATTGCTATGAAAAATTTAGTAAATCATCTAATGAACCAACTAATTTATTATAAGAGGGTTGATGTTGGGTTTTCCCCCCCCCGTGCTTGTGGTACAGCTTCCTCACAGATTCCCCAGAACTGGCCAGACAGAGGGGAGATCCAAATTCAGAACCTCAGTGTCCGATACGACAGCAACTTAAAGCCAGTTCTGAAACACGTCAACGCTCACATCTCACCAGGACAAAAGGTAAAGTACTGCAGTGGTCCTCAGAAGCTCTTTAGACTAGCACATCACATAAATCAGAGTGAAAACACACCACAGAATGTTTTGATGACTGAATTACAGATGATTTTTTTTTTTTCTCTCAAAGAATGTAGTGCACTGGAAAGGAGTCTGGGGGATTCTTAGCTTGGTGTATTGAGGCAAACACCCCCCTCTCGGTATCCCAGTGCCCTCCTGTCAGCACACAGTGCCAAAAGAAGTGACAGTGAGCCCTTACAGTGCTAGACCTACTTTTCATCCTTCTCACATGACTCTCTTGTCTTTATTCTTCTCATTACCACTCTCCTATTGTTCCTGTTATAGGACTGCCCTTGATTTATCCTTAAATGCTCAGATCCCTAAAAGACAAAAAGTGAACCCAGCGATTCTGTAATGCCTGGTTCAGTGTGACTGATCTGTTAGGAGGAGAAGAGGATCATGTGAATCAGAACAGCTCCACCACCCTCTCATCTGAAGTGTCAAGTACAGATGTTATCCATTTCCTGTATTTTCACTGCCTGATGTTCATCTGCTTTCTGTGTCACAGATTGGGATCTGCGGCCGAACAGGCAGTGGAAAATCCTCCTTCTCTCTTGCATTTTTCAGAATGGTTGACACCTTTGAGGGTAAGATAACACTTTTTATGTGTCTCTCAAAAGTAGTTTCTGAAGGTTCTTTGGTAGTCTTCCTTAACAGCAGCAGCTCTGAAGTGTGATTTTCAAATCTGCAGGACACGCTCCCTGGCCCTGTTTAGAGCTGATATCATCTGTCACCTAACAGCTGTGCCATTTGTAAGGCAGATCAATAAAAATTCTGCTTGATAGAAGCAAAAGTCCAAGATTGACAGACAACAGCCCTTTGTGCTGTTAAATCACAACAGCAGCAGCAAAGCATAAAAGAGCAAGGTGTTCAAATGTAATGAAGGATCTGTGCTCAAGGGACAGATAGGATCCACTAGGCCCAGAAAACTAAGCAACTGGGGGTTGCAGCATGGTCTTCTGCCCTGGAATTTCCTGCCATATTTCCTGCTCTGTGTGCCATGTCCATATGCCTCACAGGGAGGCATCTCAAAAAGATGTCAGCCTATTTCCCAGCCACATCACCCACAGAGCCCCTATGCAGAGACAGACAGTTGTACTCAGAGATAAGATTTCATAGTGCTCAACAGTAATTTAGCGTTCTGAAAGGCTTGTTGCCCGTGGTAATTAATCCCTGATTGAAGCGATGTCTGAGCTTGTTGTTTGATAGAAGTATACTGGTCAAGCAGTTAAGTAGTGTATCTAATCATTCCTAAGATACTTCAGGTACACTCTGTACGCTTTCCAGCTCAGCTTAGTCTCAAGAAGGCTGTGCTTGCTTTTTAGTCAAAGCATGTTTCTTTAGTGAAGAAAGGGGTATGTGATACAAGGCCTGTTCCTGCTGTATGCCTTTCAGCCTGGAAGTGAGCCATGTCTGTGCCAGCAGCTGTGTGGCACAATAAACACACTGTCCTCTTTCTTTTGAATAGGGAGGATTATCATTGATGGTATAGATATTGCAAAGCTGCCCTTACAGACGTTGAGATCCAGGCTGTCAATCATCCTCCAAGATCCCATTTTATTCAGTGGGACAATCCGGCAAGTATTAAGCACCAGCAATAAATAAAACCCATGTAATTGCTTATATGTCATACAATATGAATGATATATTTTAATTGTACTACATAATGACTTTTATACCAAGCTGTTCAATTCCAGTCTCCTCAGCTGGGATAGGGAGGATCACTGCCTTCTGTCTGTGCTTTTAATTCATCCCTGCCAGACTAACCTTTCCCCATGCCTGAGCCTGAACAGGACACTGTTGGCAGAAGACACCCCATGCCTGGGAAGCAGGGAAAGCCATTATTTATTCCTCCAGGATTTACTAATCAGTTCAGCTCACTGATCAAATACCCATAACCACCCAGCATTTCTTGAAACCTTTTTTTTCCTACATCTGTTTTCATCTGTCTGCCTTAAAATATGAGATGTAAAAAATATAGACTAAAAATTTTACTGCAGACAGAGAGAAAGCAAAAGAACAACATGAGGAGTACTGAGGCACTGGGCTATTTTATTTTGGAGCCTCTATTTGTGTTTCTTCTGAGCCATTTCATCTGCAGCACCAAATACCTTAGCTCTTTTTGTTGGGTGTGGGGTTTTTTTGGTTTTTGTTTGTTTTTTTGTGTTCTCTTCCTACTTCTCTGAGAAGATGATGCAGTAGAAACAATGGCCAAAAGTTGCCGTTTCCAACAAATGTCCTTCCCTGTGTCTGTGCCATTTGCCTTAGGAAGAAACAGTACAATCCTCAGTGCACAGTTACATCACTTGCAGTTTTAGTTCCTACAAGTGGTTAGAGTTCACTGAAAAGGATGCAGGCTTCAGGACATGCCTGAATAGACCATGATTCATTCACATCAGAAGATGATGTGATTGTATTCCTTTGTTTTATGAATTAATCTATTAAAAAATGCATTTAGGCCAGCATCGAGTTTTCACAACTCATACAGCAGGAGTAAAACATAAAAATAACGTTATGCACCATTGAATCTTTTATTGTCATTCTGTGTGCTAATGTAATATGATGTGAGATTCACATTTGTTGCTGTCACTTCTGGGCCAAAGCAAACTAAAATAATGTTCATAAATCCAAGATTTTTTGAATTGCAGTGAAGACTTAAATTTCATAATGCAGTATGAAGCTTGATGTTTCTGTTAACATTACTATAGCAATGAAGAACAAAGAGATTTTGTATTTAAAAGGAGGGAGGGTAGAATTTTGGCCTTTGTTAAAATTGAATGTTAATTTTAACTGAGTATAGTCACAGCTTTTTCTAGTAAAATGAGATTTCTTTAGTTTATAGAGAACAAAATAAATTCCAAACCCATAAAGATATCCACAAAATTGGAAGGTTTTCCCTTTCTGCTCAACTGAGAGTCAAATTTTCATCTTAATCACATTGGCATAAATATTGATTAAGTCTGGAAAATTCAATGGATCTATACCAATGATAGATCAGAATCAGGCCCAGATCTTCAGTGTATGATTCTGATTATCTGCAGGTTTTTTTCTAAGCACACTAAAAGAAGAAATCCATTGCAGCAGTTTCTGTTGACTGATGTTCTTGAATTACCCATGCTGCAGGTTTAACTTGGACCCTGAGAAGAAGTGCACTGACAGCATGCTCTGGGAAGCACTGGAAATAGCACAGCTCAAGCATGTGGTAAAGGCACTACCTGGGGGCCTAGGTAATGAGACTTCTTTTTGAGAATATTGTTTCCAGCATTCACAATATTCCTGTTTCACTCTTATTTGTTAGAAGGGTAGTTGATGAAGAAAGAGCGTTTAAAGTTTGTGGAAGGTGACAAAAAGTGCCTGCAGGCTAATGTCCTATTTCTGTATAACTCCTTTACCAACTGTACCTGGGGGCAGAATCCTCTTTCTTTTCAAATTGATGGTAAAATTATTTTATTTCAGTATATCTTTGTATTGAAGCACTGAAGTTTGAGTCTTGTGAATTCAGATAGGCAGTGACCAAATCAAGTGTTACCTAGAACACGTTCTTTTGTATTTTCCAATAGTCATGTCCAAGGAGGAAGATTTCTAAAGCTTCAAGGTGTGAATCATTTGGCCATGCAGGAAAGAAAAAGAAAAAGAAAAAAGAAAAAAGAAAAAAAAAAAAAGAAAAAAAAAAAAAAGAAAAAAAAAAAAAAAAGGCAAAACCCCAAACACCTAACAACAAACAAAAACATCAATAAACCCCCTTAAAATGGTAAGCTGTACAGCCCTAGGGTAAAGGAATGAGGTATGCTGGTTTGACTGGGGGTACAGTGTCCTAGACTGCACTTTTTTCAGAGAAATTCACTCTTGGATATCCTCAGCTACTTTGATGTTTATCAGATACAGAGAATATAGTGAGACAAAAGTACTGTTTCTTTTGAACACTAGAAATAAGCAGGCAAAACTGTGTCAACAGCAGCTGTAGGCCTAGGAAATATTACTTTATGCTGAAAGTGAGACATTTTTTCCAAGTATATGCTCTGTTCTGATCTGACTGTACTGATTATGCTGTATCACTTCCAGATGCAATAGTCACAGAAGGGGGTGAAAACTTCAGCCAGGGCCAAAGGCAGCTGTTCTGCCTGGCAAGGGCTTTTGTGAGGAAGACGAGCATCTTCATCATGGATGAAGCCACAGCATCTATTGACATGGCAACAGTGAGTTTGAAGTGCTTCTGATTCCTTTTCCTTGAGGGGGAGACAACTGATATGCGAAGAAAAAGGTGGAAAGCAATTCTGCCTATTCTGTAATATGCTTACACCATATTTAGTGCAGACATATTTACAAGCCTAGGTAGTTGTGAGTCACTGCTAACAAATCTAAACCATTTTACTTTTAAACCGTTTTACTGGGGATTGAATAGTTATTCCAGAACTGATTGCATTATGAAAATGAAGCGTGTCATTTTAATTGGCAGTAGGCATTTCTAAAGTAAACAAAGCTTGGGATGGTCAGTGAAGGGTGAATTGGCAAGTGACAAGTTTTCCCAGCATGGTTGGCAGGACAATTCAGGAAGTTAGAAGGCTTGAAAGTAGAGTCAAGGAAGTAAAAACAGACACAGAAAAGACATTCTGGATTATTGCATTAATTGCCTGGAATTTCTAGGCAGATGTTTAAGCACTCAGTAACAGTGCAGTGACTGGGTTTTAGCCAAATAGAATAATACATTTTTTTCATCTGTTATGCTGTTACAGGAAATATTTCAGTTTTCTTTCCGCTGTAAGTAAAGAACAGAATTGGAGGGGTTTGTTAGAACAGCTAGAATTTTTAGTGCAGTGAAATGTTAGTGTTTGAGTTTCAGTAAGGGAACTATAGTGCATGCAGCCCAGTTAAAACACATTTTGAATTTTGATGCATTGAGGATAGAGTCCCTCCTTTGAAATACTTCTCCAAAGAGCAGCTAACAGCAAATGAAGGAATCTGTGCTCATGACACTTCCAGGCAATTTGGAATGCAACAACGCATCTCTTAAATAGCAAGGGATGAGTACTTGTTGAGTGAAAGCTATGTAAGTTAACGCCATCTTAAATATCATCTCCACTGTTAAATATGCCAGGTACAGCACAGTCCCTTGCTTGTCCCTGCCACCCCTTGGTGTTAGATGTCCCCATTGTGCTGGAACATTCCTGGCCTTGCAGTGGAGTGAAGGACACGCTACAGAGGCGCTGGCATGGGCAGCCTGGCAGCACCCAGAATTCACCTTGGAGTTCCTCACTGTGAAACTGAGGCCAGGATAGCAGGAGTTTGGGGCTAGAGCAGAGCTCTGGTGTCTGATGAACCCCTGAGACAGTGGGAATGGCAGGAGATACCAGGCTCTGGCTTAGTTCAGACATGTAGCTAATTTTTCACTTCTGCAATGGTCAATAAATAACAGCATGGGATACTCAGTGCTTACTTAAGCCTTATTAGTGTCTTTGTCTATCATGCAGCTTGTGTTGAAAAGCACCAAATATGTTTCCTTCCCTAGGAGAATATTCTCCAGAAGGTGGTCATGACTGCATTTGCTGACCGCACTGTGGTGACAATAGCGGTAAGTACAGCCCCTGCTGCCATTCTAATGCAAACAGGGATCAGAAATGCCCCAAGAGTCACTTCTGCTCAGTGTTAATAAATGTGTTCATTTCATTCATCTCTTGATTCTTTTAAGTGGTGTTTAAGCTTTCTTTTCCATTTTTAAATTTCTTACTTAATTTTGTAAGAGTAGCTTCTTAAATGTGTTGAATGACGCTAAGTCAAATTACCTGTAAAGGTACGTAATCTAAGTCTGCACTCTATCTTCTGTTTCCCATTTTAGGCTAATTTAAAATGCCATATACTTTGCTGTGAAATATAAGAATAAATTTCATCAAGCTAAAATAATCATTTAACTAAGAGCATTTCAGGGAGGTGAAATGAAGTCAGTATGCTTTCTTGCAAAGTAATCATAACCATGACATTTCTTGATTTCTCTGCAAGAAAATTCAGATTTGCACTGTATTCTGCATTTATGTATCTCTTTCAGTTTGTTTGGGGACAAGCTGAAAAAGCTTTATTTTTCTTTTATTCCCTTAGTGAGTTTTAAACTGCACAGTTCAAATAAAAAATATCTTGGAATAAACTTACTTTGAAGTTTTTGTTTACTTCCAATTGTAAATGTGGTTTACAGCAGGTGGGTTTGAATACAAAACATTTTGTTGTAGAAACATAACGTAGGGAGTTTGTGGCATGGGTAGTCTTTTGGGGGGTTGGGTTTTTTGATTTTTTTTTTGTGTTGTTAGTTTTGAGGTGTGTTTTTGTTTTGTGTTGGTTTTGGTGGGGTTTTTTCCCAGAAAAAGCCATATATTTCTAATTTCTATTTAGGAAGAATAGCAATAGTTGGAGTTATAGTACTGGCTGTCTGTTATCTTCTGTGTTACTCACAGTTTCCAGGGTGGCAGTACTGGATTGTGTTACACTGAAACAGATCAGATAAGGGCAGCAAATTCAACTGGAATGTGATATTTCAGTCCCCTGCCCCTGCCTGTGGACTGGATAAATGTCATAGAAACTGCAGAATATATGAGATTTGTAGATGCCATCAGTGATTACTTTGTGGAAAATCTGGCTAGGAAAGCCAGAGAAGGAAATTCAAGGGTTGTTTTGATACTGAGGATGCCCAAGACTTGATTAGGAACCTTATGGGTGAAGAGCAACTGTGTAACAGCAACCAATAATATTCTGAGATTAAATATCCCTGCAGGAGTAATGCAGATCCAAAAAATCCCATGCAGTTACAGTTGACATTGCAAAGTGGAATTCTGTCAGTATGAAGAGGCTTGCAGAAACCTAACCCAAAAGAATAAATGGTGGGGTGAAAAAAAGCTAGAAGAAGCAGCAAGGGAGATTGAATCTGACAGGGATTGTGGAAGTTACTGAAGCATTTTATTTAAAAAGAAGATGGAAACAATGCATGCTATTTATTTAAGTAATGCTTGAGTTTGGATAGAAAAATGTGGTATGGATAAAGAAATAAAAAAGATGATTAGAAACCAGAAGGCTGAACTCAACACAGTTCACACATGCCTTGAGTACTGTGTGTAGTTCCAGTGTCCTTATGCCCAGAACAATACATTACAACTGAAAAATGTTGAGAAGCACAGGATGATTTTGGAGGTGTTGGATTTGCTCCTGGAGGGGAGCATCTGAGCAGCCTGGGGCTCTTCTGTCTGGAAGAAGGACAATGTAAGGATATGTGAGAGAGGTCTGCAAGGGGCCCCACAAGGGGCATCAGATGAAACTGAGCAACACGGCCCAGAGCATACAAAAGGAGAGGGTACTTGTTCCTATAGTGAGGAGGAAATATGGAAAAGTCTTTTCCAAAGGATATGGATGCAAAACAATTATGAAAGCTCAAGAGAAGACATGGCCCAAGTCCTGTAAAACTGACTAGATCAGCTTTCTAAATAGACAAACCACAGCAAGCTCAGGAGACAGATGTAATCCAGGACTGGGAGAATTCCCAGCTTCCCACAGGCAGTTCCACACTCAGTTGCCCAGTTCCTACTCTGCCTGGCTGCCTTCTTTTGGCTGCACTTGGTAGCAGGACTCTGGGCTGGGGACATTCTAAAGGGAACTTGTAGGACTCTTCATATTCACAAGTACCTGTGTATTTTTTAGGTACTTGAGTATCCACCTGGCTCTTGGTCTGTATATTTATCTGCAGTATTTACACAGAAATTAGGATGAAAAGTAGGATAAATAGCCTTAATCAAACTTGAACTGCATAAGAAAATTAATTTGTGGAGGTCTGTCTTATCCTGGAATGTACTGAATAGAGAGATACGCTGACCTGGCATTTTGTTTATTTGTTTTTCAGCACCGTGTGCACACTATCCTCAATTCAGATTTGGTTATTGTAATGAAGAGAGGGGTTATTTTGGAATATGACAAGCCTGAGGTTCTGCTAGAACAAGAAGACAGTGTCTTTGCTTCTTTTGTACAAGCAGATAAGTAATAAAAATAAATAAAGCATTTTAGAATACAATTTTATTATTTTCTAAAAAATGTAAAATACCTGTAAATAAATATTATTTCATAATAAATTGAGCTTTTCCTTTTTTAATAAAATGAGCCATTTTTCCATCTGAAGCATTAATGAATTACCTGTGTACTTTACTTTTTTGTATACAACTACTTTTCTTTTTATTTGCTGCCAAAGAATTATGAAATATAGTTGAAAAAAACTACATGGGTGAACTACAACATGATACACATCAAAAAAACTTTACCAGCATGGAGTTTTTATGTACCTCTCAACTCTCCCCATCATTTATTAATGTTATTTTTTATGTGTCATAGTCCTACTGTAGATAATGTTCGTGACTGACTAAACGCAGAAGGAAAAATTATATACCAAAGGTATCTCTCAAAAGCTTGTATCTCTTTCAATCAAATGACTCTGTAAAGCTTTAATATCTAAATATAAAATCTATAAAACATTTTTATATTGTGGTTTATTGATAGTGCCTGAGCTGTACCTTAGACTCTCTTTCAATACTGTCTGGAAATTAATCACAATGTGATTCCATCTTTCTGCCCACTGAATGCTATTGCACTGATTCCAAGCAGGATGGAGGCAGACTCTCTCCAAAACTGTGAAGAAGCTGAGACGAGGCAGGCTGTGATAAAAGTATCAGTGTTTAATGTACACTGTTTCCAGACCAGTGCAGATGTACCAATTCATCTGGAAATTATCCCTCCAAGACTGATAAATAAACAGCATTAATGCTTTTCACTGCAGCTCGGGGCCACGAGAGCTTGACTCATCATCTCCTAGCTTCACATATTTCACCCACTGTCATGCTGTCTCTAGATTTACTGTGACCCTTAACAATAAATTCTGTACACTTAAGATAACTTTTAACCATTGAAATTATCCTAATTTAGCTATACAGCTAATTATCCCTGCCCTGTGACAATCATTCTGGGATTTTTTCATTAATAGAGGGTTAGAATGTCAGTAACCCAACGGAAGGCTACAATGAGTTTTTCACTTATTCCTTTTACAATAAGTTTGCCTTTACATCCATTTTTTGTTTTCTTACTTCCCCTATTTGAAGGATTTCTAGTGCTTAGGAGAGGTCTTTGTCTTTTGGGGTTTTTTTCCTCTCTTTAGCCTGCTCAATTAGTTTGGAACCTGGTTTTAAACGCGTTAATTTTTAGAAAAGGACACCTCAGTGTTCGCACGGGGTATGTGATATTTTACTTCTAGCGCTGCAGCAGAGAGCCAGGGAAAATGAAGAACTGTTGTTACTGTTCGTGTTACCAGTTCCAGAGCAGAGTCCCTGCTGTTATTTGGGCAATAATGAACGGCAGGTAAGTGGCAACAGAGGAGAATGTAGAATGAACAGTGGTACAAGGAGGTAGGGTATGGTTATGCAGATGAAAGGCATGAGCTCTCTCATTGCCTGCTACCCTTTGAGAGAGAAAAAGAGCACTTTGGAGTTTTCTCTTCCTCCAGGGAATTGCTTGCTGGTCAGTGTCCAAGAAAGAATGTCTGCAGAGCTATTGATGTGTTTTCACCCTGGAATACCAGGCTTCCACTGGGGCTGAGAGAGGAGAGGTGGGAGCAGAAGGGCACGGAGCCGGTTTCTGCTACAGCTACTGGGCCTGCTGTTTCTTGGCTCCCCATTGCTGCTCTAAGGCAGGATCTCATGCTGTAAAGGCTTAGGAAAACCACTGCAGCACACCTCAAACTCAGAGGCTCTGCAGCCATCTGTGGAGCTCTTGGAGATTCTAATGGCAAGGGAAGAGATGCAGAGAAGTGAGGTTTCCTGTGCTCTTAATAAAGCGCCTGGGATGTGACTGCAATTTGGACTCACTCCTATTCCACAAGCTTCTGACAACCTCACCTAGAAGGGAGTGCAGGGGAGGAAAGGACACAGCATATTGCTGAGGAGGCTGTACTTTATCTTGCAGTATTGAGGAACTAAAACTCAATAGAGCAAATGCTGTACATTTCCATTTTAAATGGGGTTTGTATTTCCCAAAGTAGTGTTGCAGGAGAGTAGGGTGAGTTCATTCATCTCCAACAATTACTCATCTTTTGAATGGTACTACACTGCTGAATCAATATGTGTGAACAGGGAGGCTCTCAGTTGCCACTTGGACAGGACATTTCATCTGGTCTTGTTTATTTGGGACTAGGGAGTTCCTGCCCCTAACTCCAGAGGATTAAGAGTCTCACCAGTGACAGAAGCAGTACCCAAGAACATCGTTCTGTGGTGCAAGGCTGACTGACATTATCCAAGTCAATAAACCTTGTTGCCACAAGCTAGGCAGCCCAGGAGTCACTGCTAAACCAGGCTCACAAATGTGTTTGCATGACAGTGAGGCCTCACTAAGCAAAGGGCTGTACTGCAATGGCTGCGGGACAGTGCAAGCCAAGCAAGGCCAGACTTTCAGTTTTCCTGAGGGGTAGGACTTGTCTCAGTCCCAATGGTGTTAGGGGATAAGCTGCCCATGGAGATGCAACCAGAGGGGTTCTTGTTGCTTTGTATTAATGCTCCCACTATACAAAAAAACTTTATAGGGTTTACTCCCTTGTCTTAGTGTGGCTAGGAAGCACAGCAGGGCTGCTTCATCAGCCCTCTTCCCAGCTCTGTTCATGCCTCCCTTTGTGGCTTTGCATAATTAACTCTGATGTCTTTTCTTCTGCCTACCTACTCGCGCTGCAAGGTGATTTATGAGGCTTAATTTCTGTCACACTAACACCGTAGCCTCTGAAGCTTTACTTGGCTTCTCAAAGCAGAGTAATAACATGGCAACAACTAAATTTTAATTTGACAGTTATCATAAGATCTTGTTTGATAGCCATCAAAATTAGAATAAATTGGGGGAGGGGGAAGTTTTGAAGCGTAAAACTTATTTTGTGGGTGGAAGAACTTACCCCTCGTGATTCAATACTACGGAGTGGGGTTGTTCATTCCTGTGAGCCCAATTCTTTTCAGCAGCTCTTAACACAAATATGTTGGCTCACTCAGAAGATCTGTCACTTTTTTCTATTAAGCATCTGTCGCTTGATCCATAAAGACAGCTCTAGAAATTCTTCAGCAGAAACCACTTGCTTTCCTGTCCCATCTCAGCCCCTAAGTGCTCAGAGATGAAGAAAAAGAAGTGGCAAACCACAGTCCCATTACAGAGGTGGGAACAAGGAAGCACTGTTCTAGAGAGTTCAGGATTCCTAAAGGCGGCGTGGTGAGTGTGTTCATAAAGCACCCCTCCCTGGGTCGTTCCTAGCACCAGAAGATGCAGAAAGTCACTCTTCCTCTAAAACCCTCTCCCCCGACAGGTTTTTATCCATTCCACGTTTATGGAGGTACCGCCCTCTGGAGGAAAAGGTACAGAATAAAGACCACGGTTAGAAAAAAGGCAAAACGGCACAAAAGTCAGGACTGCCTCTTGTCCATATCTGCAAGGGTGTAAAATGCTGCCCATGGGTTGCCTGGTGTTGTACAGCCTGCTCATGCTTACTGCAAAATGCTAGAAGCAAGACCTGCCATCAACTGCAGAACTACACATCTGACAAAACTTCAATTTACTTCACCCTTTTGGGTTTTGTGTTTTCCTTTTTTTCTTTTAATGTTTAGAAAACAAAAAAAAAATAAACCAACAAAAAAAACACCCCAAACTTTTTAAAAAATTACATTGCCATATAAATCCTGTAGTTAACCAACTACAAGTGTAGGGGCAGGTGACATTCACACCAAGGACACAAAAAGAGTCTAGGAGACAAAGAGATGTAGAGAAAGGGGGAACACCTTTGGCTAAGCTCAGTGGCCTGGCAGCCACTTGCCAGAGCACTTTGTTGCTATTCTAGCTTTATTTATCAAAGCAGCAAGAAAGATGAACCAGAGGGGTAAACTGACCCCTCCGAAAGGAATTGATGTGTGCAAGGACATGCCACTATTCATACAGAAAAAGAAATAGTCTAAAGTAATAGTAAAGATTTAATTACAAGACCTATAAAGATTGCTTGGAGAGCTCAGAGTGATTACTTCAAACTACTATTCCCAAATCCCTAGGTGGGCTGCTTTAAGTAGCTATAGGTGGTGAAAGTTAATTTCAACCCCAACTGGCTGATTCCCAGACATCAACTGGACAATTGCCTTGCCCAAGGAATCAGTGCCAAGAGCTGTTTACAGTGTGTACCAAAGCACTCTGTGCCAAAACTAAAGGGAAAGTCCATGGACACGTGTCATGCAATTGGAAAATAAATAATCACAAATTCATTGGTACTAAAGAAAAACCTTTTATTCAGAATATCCTGGGATGCTGCAGCAACTCCACAATGTTAGTGTCTAAACTGAAATAGAAACAAAATACTGAAACCAGAAGAAGTAAACACATCAATGAGAATACTGCTGTTTACGCAGCAGCGAAGCCACATCAGAATGTTTTTAAATAATGCATCATGTCAGGAGGATACATCCTCATAGGCATGCCTGTGTACGCATTTATACCCACAGAGACATCCCAGTGTTCCAAACAGCTTCTAGCTTCCTGCCGCCCTTTGTTGCCTTTTCCGAGGATTTTGATGCCTGTCTGGAAGTTCATGTCACTGGGAGTTAACCCTTTGCAGCCAGATTTTAAAAAAAAAAAATCAACTTTTGCTGCTTTTTGGACGGTAGACATTTTCATGAGCACCCCACATCATTTCATGGTCTCCTCTCTGCAGGGAAAAAAAAATTCCTTGTTTATTCTAAATAACACTGGCGAAATTTTAAGTGGGATTGAGCCCGTTTAGTTCCCGGTCTCTGTGTAGTCATTACATCCTTGGATTCAGCTTCTTCAAGCAAAAATTCAGCTTCTTCAAGCAAATTTCCTACCTGCCTACCAGTGCCTGCCCGATTTATCAGATGAATTCTTTCCTCCTACTTACCAAAAGACATGCGGGTGAATTTCAGTATATATACACGTTTATTTTTTTTATTATTATTATTGCTGTTATATTACTATTATTGTTGTTGTTTTGTCGTTGTTATTAATATTATCAATGTCATCATTATTTTTATTACAAATTCCTTTTTTAAAATTGGCCAGTGCCTTCCCCCCCCTCCCCCCCTCCATTTCACGGAATAATCACCCGACAGGAAACCACGGCATCCCACAAAGGAGCCCCTGTTAATGGCAGGCGGCAAATCCGTCCTGGATCAAATGTTTACATACAAACCGCGGCCCCAAACCCTTCCTCCGGAGGGGGAGAAAAAAAAAAAAAAAAAAAAAAAAGGAGGGTGAAAAGGTAAAGAAACGCCCCCAGCTCGGCGGGGAGCGCTCCCGGGCCGGCGGCGGCGGCGGCGGGGGCAGCGCTGGCGCCGTTCCCCGCTCGGCTCCGGGCGCGCCCCCGTGCCCGCGGCGCACGCACGGCCGCGGGCGGCAGCGCACACCGGCGCTCCCGGCGCCGCGCTCCGCAGCCCCTCCGCCCGCCCCCGGCTGCCCGGGGCGGTGCGCGGCGGCGGAGCCATGCTCTCGAGGAAGGGGATCATCCCCGAGGAGTACGTGCTGACCCGGCTGGCCGAGGACGTGCCGGATCACGCCCGGTACCGCGCGCGGGAGAGGCGGGCGCGCTTCGTGGGCAAGAACGGCGCCTGCAATGTGGCCCATAAGAACATCCGCGAGCAGGGGCGCTTCCTGCAGGACGTCTTCACCACCCTGGTGGACCTCAAGTGGCCGCACACGCTGCTCATCTTCACCATGTCCTTCCTGTGCAGCTGGCTGCTCTTCGGCATGGTCTGGTGGCTCATCGCCTTCGCCCACGGGGACCTGGACCACAGCACCCGGCTGCAGCGGGAGCCGGCGGAGGGGGCGGCGGGCTCGGCGGGCGCCTTCGTGCCCTGCGTGACCAGCATCCACTCCTTCACCTCCGCCTTCCTCTTCTCCATCGAGGTGCAGGTGACCATCGGCTTCGGGGGGCGCATGGTGACGGAGGAGTGCCCGGCCGCCATCCTGGTGCTGATCGTGCAGAACATCGTGGGGCTGGTCATCAACGCCATCATGCTGGGCTGCATCTTCATGAAGACGTCGCAGGCCCACCGGCGGGCCGAGACCCTCATCTTCAGCAAGCACGCGGTGATCGCCCTGCGGGAGGGCAGGCTCTGCTTCATGCTGCGCGTGGGCGACCTCCGCAAGAGCATGATCATCAGTGCCACCATCCGCATGCAGGTGGTGAAGAAGACCGCCAGCCTGGAGGGGGAGGTGGTGCCCCTCAACCAGATCGACATCCAAATGGAGAACCCCGTGGGGGGCAACAGCATCTTCCTCGTGTCCCCGCTCATAATCTACCACGTCATTGACAAGAACAGCCCCCTCTACGACATCTCCCCCATGAACCTGCACCACCACGAGGACCTGGAGATCATCGTCATCTTGGAAGGGGTGGTGGAGACCACCGGCATCACCACCCAGGCCAGGACCTCCTACCTGGCGGATGAAATCCTCTGGGGCCAGAGGTTCGTGCCCATCGTGGCCGAGGAAGATGGGCGATACTCGGTGGACTACTCCAAATTCGGCAACACAGTCAAAGTGCCCACCCCCTCGTGCACTGCCAGGCAGCTGGAGGAGGACAAGAGCATTATGGACACCATGCCACTGTCCCCTAAAGGCACAATTAGGAAGAGGTCTGTCAAGCTAAAGCCCAAGTTTACCATAAGTGAAGAGCCTTCCTGATGCCTTCTCACTGGGAAACTCTCTTTTAGGGCTTTGTGTCTGAAAGATCTCATGAACTCAAAACACTGAGGTGGCCTCTTACTGTTTTTTTTTTTTTTTTAATTCAGGTTGGTAGCACAAGGTATGTTCTGGTGTTATTTATTGTGGGGAAATCTAAAGCTAATTATATTTTTTTAAAGGTGTGAGAGATTTCAAGCAGAACTGGGAGTAGGGAAAATCGTGGTCTGCAGCTTTAAATTTCAATTCAGACTATTTAATTGCACGATCATTCTGCGTTGATTCAACTGCAGGTAATGACACATTTTCTCAAAAATTAGGTGTATATTTATCCTCAGAGATTGCAGTTTTTAGGGTCTTGCAGTGTTCGCAAGTCCGTAGTTTTTAACTGGTGGTTTTTTTCTTAACTTGAACAATCAATATAGCAAAATAAAATATTAATAATTAATAAAGTAGGCTGGATTTAAATGATAAAAAAAGGGTCAGGCAATGACACAAGACCAGATCTGGAAGTGTCTCTATATTATACTGTATGTCTCAAAGAAATTAACTGCTGGATTTGCATCATCCATATTGTCTTGTATGGAGCCACTCCTATCACATGCAGTATGAAATGTATTTGAATATTTACTTTTGTTTATTTTAAAAGCCTTTACACTTCCAAAATAAAACATTCAGGAATACCTTTTTTGTACTGTACATTTGTGAGAGTAAGCAATGCTTTGCCTTTAAAAGGAGTAGCAGATAATATACAGTTGAAATTAATTATAAATAGGAAAAAATCTGCATTTTAATTCTGAAATGAAGAGAAGCAACATTCCTTCTCTACAAGCCACGTGGCAATAGGATATTCGGTGCAAAAATTAACCTCTCCCTTGGGTCACGGTGAATTCTGCTAGATAATCAGGGAATAAAAATAGAATTACATATTTTGAACGAAAGGACAGTGCTGAACGCTGAAAATATATCTGCATGCAGAAGGGAAAACCTTTTACTCCTTTTCCCTTTTGTAGAAGAAACCAAGGGGGTTTTGTGCCTAGGGGAAGGGGGAGGGTGTATAGGACAGCGTGGTCACTTCTGGGATGCTGTGTCAAAAACATTTCTGCTGCGGAGGAAACAATTCCCTTTCCATTCTCCTGCTGACCTCCCTATGCAGCTGGTGCCTGCCTTGGTTTTTAGCTGAATCCAGGATCCGTCATTTGCCAGTAAACATGAAGGAGCCATGTTCACTCTCTCGGTCCCACAGTGACAACAGGAACAATTCCCCTTTGCCCGCTCCTGCAAATCCACTCTCCGGAGATCCTGGTAACAACAGCAGGTTTATTTCTACACAGGGTTATTAGGAAGTGGCACCAGTATTAGCCACCCAGGTGAAAAAAAACATATAGTGTCCATATACAGCCTAAAGAAGCATCACAGAAATGACCCCACACCTGGTTGCACAGGCTGAGCGGAGAGGCACCAACTTACTTGAAACATAATTATTCAAGGAGGATCTAGCGTCAGGTCTTGTGTGTTCTGTAGTTCACAACAGACACCTCAAATTGTTTGTGTTGGCAATAATACAGCAAATTTCTGATGCCTTGTCAGTGTAAGTATATGAAAAATTTATTCAAAGGGGTAAGAAAATTTCCATAGTGAGTGTGGAATATTTTCAGGCATCTGTAATAAATCTATCAGTGTTTGGGAGAAATCAAGTATCGAGTTAAAATGAAAAGATATTTGTTATGTTTTGCTGTTTATGTATTTCAGTTTTATGAAGCATTGTCAGACTGCCAGTTACAGGAATAAGTACCTGCTCAGTTTCCAAATCCCCAGTACACCTATAATATTCTGTGAACGGCTCTGAAAATGTGAAATGAGTTTCACAACAAAATGACAGTAAAACTAGCATCAGCAAGTAGTCAGCAAAGGGAATTTGGAAAGGCGCATTTTATATTTGTAATCATAACCCCCCCGCTGTTTTTTAAAATAGGGCATGACTAAACGCCTTACATGATTAAATTTCTTCTGTAAGACTGAGTTGATTTGTCACATTATTTTCTGGCTTTCTCTTTTTTGCTGCCCCTGTTCCATCTCCCCTGGCATGTCAGAGGGCACTTACAGTCGAGCTCCCTGCATTTCCCAGGCACCTCTGTTCCTTCGAAAGTTCCTTGTTCTTTATCACTTGCCACAAAATCACTGCTCTGTTCTCATAAGAGTCATACACAAAATATTAGCTGCCTCTCCAGTGGCTTGAAATCTTTGGCCTCTCCGTTGTTCTCCTTAATGCCTTGTTTCAATGTGTAAAATGCACCTGAGGGTTCTCCCATCAAACTGCTCCAGCTCTGGCTGCATTTTAAAGCTCTTCTCAAGATTTGACCTAAATGTGAAGCAGTTTCAGCAGCAATACCATGCAACTATTTTCAGGAACTGATGCGAGCTTCTTTTTGCCTCTGGGAAATCTGTGAAGCTGAGGTGGAAAATTCTCTTTGTTCCCTGTGAGATGGGAGGGGAAAGATGGGAAGAAACAGCTTCTGTTCACTGGGCTGCTGTCAGGACCATCTTTTATGTCATCACTTCTTTTTCAAAAATCTGCCTGATTTTTCTGAAGTCTTGCAAAAAAGAAGCATCATGATATTATGAGGAAGGCAGGATATGGGCTGTTAAAATCACCATAGTGAATTATTTGAATCAAAGTGCTGGTGATTTTGAATCTTGGGCTTGCTGTGATATAAAACCCTTCTGTTATTTCACCATTTAAAATATTCAGAAGCGTTTTGGGGGCAGAGCGAGGAAGGATGAGTGTATTTTTTATTTTGCACTAAGGATATTACTTCTTTTTTGGAGTCCTTTCATTCTGTCATTAGTGAAGTATTTGGGAACACAGGTGTCTGGAATTGTCCCTAAAGTTGTCCTTGTGCTGACCACCCCCGTTCTCTGTGGGAAGGCTCTGAAGGAGGCGTCAGTGCCTTCATTTGACACAGAAAAGTCCTCATTCTTAGCGGTGAGCAAACGCTCTGTTTTCCGTAGCTGAACTCAGAAGTGAGTGGGCTTTTGAACTTTCTTTCTCAGCCTACACCTGCTTTTTGGTAGGTGGGATCACAGTTTGGATCCTGCTGAGCAGCCAGGGAGAGCTGTGGCTCCCACATGGCACCGAAAGCAGTGTGAGGGAAGCTGGAGGCTACATCACCTGCTCAGGGCTTGCCCTGGCTGAGGTGTGGGCATGGATACAAGTAGGAAGCCCAGTGATGAGTTTTGGCTGTGGCAGAACCAACTGAGTCCATGTAATTGCCTTGTGTGTGCTTTAGGAGACAATTACCAGTTTGTACTCACAGGTTCACACTGTTCAGTGCTTTCGAACTAGAGTTTGTGGAGCTGCTTGGATGGAGAGAAGGGTCACAGAGCTGGTTAATCAGAAAGGCAGACTGCAGAACACTTCCATGGTTTTAAAATACTTGTAGTGACTGCTGGTGAGCCACCAGGCATCTCAGTTCATGTTGCATTTCCTGCTGAGATCTAAACATATGTATACAAAATTAGATTATAACAAGGCCCGACTTCCTCTCTTTATCCCTCAAGTGCAGTGTTATAGCAGTGTACTTTGGCTGAACAAGCCAGAAATGAACTTAAAAAAATAAAATAGATATAAAATAGATACAAGCCAGAAATGAACTTAAGAGATGGCATTTTAAGGGAAAAGAGGGTCAGGGATACAAAAGAAATACATTTAAAATCCAATTAGTTACACAGTGTGAAGACAATGTCAAGCAGTAATAAACTATTTTATTTTGAAGCACCAGCAAAGGTGTGATGATGCTGAGATGAGAGATCAGTGCCCTGAAAAGTAGGCATGTGAGGCTGGAATGAGAGTCTTTAACAAGGCCAAGGTCTACATGCTAGCATAGATTAGCGACAGGGTCAATGTCAAAATTCAGGCTGCCCTGTAAAGGGAGACAGTGGGCTGGGCATGGTCAGCATTGCTCAATCCAGTGGGTAAATATTGCTGCTTGTTGAGCAAGGTGTGAGTCACAACAGAGCCCTGTTGGAACCAGTGCTAGGAGGATTTGTTGGGGTCTGACCCTTGTGGTTAGTTATGTATTAATAGTTAATAATATCAAACTAGCAAGTGATGAACAGTTCTTTGAAAACTGAATTTGTTTCTTCATGTTTTCCTTCCTTTTCCACTCTTTGTACCTCGGTCCTGCCTGAAGGTGATTACCGTAGGTGTGCTAGCACAGATTGTTTTGATTTGGGGCAAAGCACAAGCATGTTTTGGGGAGTAAAATACAAAATTAAAATAGATACTAGAAACCCAAAAGCTTCCGTGAAATTACCAAGCTTGCACCTTTCAGGGGATTACTTGTACAAAGCATGGAAATATCTATTCTTAGGAACTGGATATTGATAAACCACCCTGGATTTGTGCTCCCTGATGTTCATTTTGCAGGTCTGAGTGGAAGGGGAAGTGTTTTAGCTCTTCAAAGCAGGGATAAGGGGAAGAGATTAAGGTTCAAAATCACTGCATTTAAGGCTCCCTGGTTACACCTTTTCCCTTTCCCTGTGCTTGATGTGATATTGACATTCCCACTAAAAATGGGCAGGATAAGTGCCTTTTGCAGAGCATGCGCCCATATGGGGAACTCCATCCATCCGGAGCCAGCTGCCCCATTCCAAAGTGGACCTCTCCAGCCCTGATCCAAGCATCCTGGAAGGCAGCAGAAAAACTCCCACCCGTTTCAGTGTATTTTTGGATCCACGGACATCATCTGCCAACCTGCTGGAAGCATCAGAGAGAGGGATTTCCTCCTCCCTGGAGCCCTTACTTGGGCAGAGGTGCTGCAGGGGGTGAGCAGAGCCTGGTGAGGAGCAGTCCTGGGGGAGCTGGAGCCCACAGGGGCAGGGACACGTGCTCAGCATGGCTGGGGACTGCCTGCAACCAGTGACTCAGTGCACTATTTTTGATTCAGCCAGGGGAGAAAGATACATGATACAAACCTCCACACCCCACTAAGGAGAACTATTAAAAGAGCAGAAGACATTCTTGAGGGGCTGCAGCTACTGCTCTGTCCTGCTCTGAGCACTGCGGGGTGCCTGCAGAACATGCTGCATGTTCTTCTGGCTTATGCTCCTGTTCTAATTTATAGAGTGACTTTAATGAGTTACCACAGGGCCGTGACTCAGTTTAAACAGAATTTTCAAAAATCAGAACCTGCAGCCCCTCTTTGCCACTTGCCTCTGCTGACTTTTGTGCCTGCCTTACTCACGAGCTTAAATGCAGATGACACCATCCCATGAGGTTTCCTAAGCAGCCCCCTCACTGCAGAGATGAGCAGCTTTAAATGGCAATCCCATCAGAACTGGAGGGGGCCTAGGGGTTCCTTGTGACAGTGCCCCACAGAGAAACTTCTTCCCTCTTCCCTTCCCTCACTGGGAGTGGGGCTGCCACCCTTTTCCTCCTCTGGCTATTCCTTGTTCAGTCACTGTTTAAAGTGGCCAATACTTGCTTATGAGTTTTGCCTTTGCTCTCTGCCCAAGAGAGGGGAGGCACAGGATATAAATACCATTATTGTTGTTATATTCACAATAATATTATCCCTGAGTGGAGTTGAAGCACTGAAATTGACAGCGAGCATCAGTGCCAGCAACAGGAACCCTTAACTTCAATGAACTTCAACTCCAGCTCCCATTTAAAATCCTGAGCCTTCAAATCCAAGAAAGAGTGCCAGGGAGTTCATTAGCAGCAGGATTTCCCTCTTAGGGCTGGGCACTATTAGGTTAATGGGGTGGGCAGCTGACTCAAATAGCCTCTGATGGGGCCTTTGTTGCGTGGTGATGTTGTTTTGCAGCTTCAGCATCTCCTGGGAACTTGTTCCTCTGCCTTGTGAGTAAAAAATCTTGCTTTATTTCCTTTTCTCAAGCTTGAGAGAGTGTAGCCCTCGTGCATATTGTGTAATCCTTTTTGCCAAGGTATTTGACTTTGTTGAATGTTCATGTCGTGGCCTTGCCATGTGCATGAAAGGTGGTTGTAGTGAGGCGGGTGTTGGTCTTTTCCCCAAGTAGCGAGGGACAGGACAAGAGCAAATGGGCTCAAGTTATGCCAGTTCATGTTGGGTTTATGTTGGATATTAGGGGAAATTTCTTCACTAAAAGGGTGCTCAGGCATTTGAACAGGCTGCCCAGGGGAGTATTTAAAAGCTGGGTGGATGTGTTGCTGACTGACCTGGTTTAGTGTTGGAGGTGGCAGTGCTGGGCTAACAGCTGGACTTGCTGATCTTGAGGTTCTTTTCCAGCCTTTTCTTTGATCATAAGTTCTCACTGTCTCCTGGTGAGTGTATGCTTACAGTAATGGGGACAATAAAGCTGTTAGTTCTACTTTAGCTTTACAGCTTGAGGAATAAAAATTAGCACAGTGATGTTTCTTTTTGGGATAGGTGGAGAAAAGAAGCAGTGAGATGAGCAGGAAGGTCGGAGTGATGTTTTCACAAATGGTATGGATTTTGGTGGAGCAGAGTGCTCAGAGAACAGCTTCTTTGTGTAAAATGATGGCAAATTCTTATCTGGAGTATAAGCAGTAAACAAATATTTTTCCAAAGTCAGTATATGTCTTTAGAAGTGGCTTTGCAGGAAGTATCTGCTACTTTCTCAAAGATTTTCTTCTATCAAGTGTTGCCTGGATATTCTACATTTAGAAGCCACCTGCTTTACTAAATGGATGCTTTTGCCAGTGAAATTTGATTGTTTGGTTTGAAAGGTTGTTCTTTCATGTTTCCTTTTTTTAAATTACACCAAAGTTGTTATTAATTTAATTGACTCTTCTTCCTGCTTTCTTTGCTCATTATTGTACGTAGCCTAAAAAGTGTGTCACTTCTGTTGTGCTCTTAAGGAGAAAAATAGAAATTAAATAGGAAAATAGAAATTAATTTTTAAAAAATAGAAAATAACTAAATAATTAAATAGAAAAATAGAATTAAAAATTCCCCAGCATGCCACAGCCCTGTGACCCATGGTCAGAACTCTTGAATTACAATATTACCACTCAAGGTATTTCAATGGTGTCACAAGTATTTCTACTCTTGTGTGTAGCTCTGTGTTCACTGAAGTGTCCATTTTCTTTTCTAAGTGGAGCTAAGTCAAATTTTAAAATTTGCTTCCTCAAAAGTCTCGTCTTCAGTAGAAACTCACATCTGAACCTACATTCTTCACTCTATTTTCTTTTTTGCAAGTTATATAGGAGATTAAACCAGACCTATCCTCATCCAGCCCTTATTTTCTACTTTTTTTCCTCAAATAGGAGTAGTCCCTTAAACCAGATAACTCAACTCACCCATTTTCTGTTCCTTCCACACACCCAGAACTGAAGTGTCACATCACAGTAGCCTTTGGATGTGCAGCAATGCACTTTTATGTCCAAAGTGGGAACTGCTTCTGACTGGATGGACCAGGATTTTTTACTTGCTTTTTTTCAGAGAAAAGTAAATAAGTGTTTTGGCAGCGAAGCCACTCCATAAACGTGTCACGTTATGGCTGAGTGGTTTGTGTTTTACTATTAAAGCTGTAATTTCTACATTTCACTGATGTCCTGTAATGTTAAATAGTTACCTGAAGAGACAGCTATAATTGTAAGACTCACTGCCTCTTCATTCCCATTGTTTGGGCCTGGCCTTGAGCAGGCCCAGGGTGAAACCTGCGTGTTCAAAACTCTTCATCTCTGGGCTGCCAGAGATCCCTTACCTTCAGCTGACTTTCATATGAAAAATGAAAACCAATTTGGTTTAAAAACTATTAATATTAACCCGGAGACAACTTGTGGTGGTGATGGATAATGTAGATTCTGCCTCTTTCTTCCCATTTCCACATGCATGTTGCTGATCCCAAACCTGGAGTTCTGTAGCCAGTATAGGGCCAAGTAGCTGCTGAATCCTCTCACTTACCATGTGTTCCAGTGATGTTTGCCTGCTCAGGGGTGATATTATCAGAATGGCCTTTACAGTTTTGTTCTGTTCTAAAGCTCTAAAGACTTCACGTGACTTTGATTTGCTGTTTAGTAGATGCAGTTTATTAGCAGCCCTGTTGGCTTCTACAAAGCAGGCAGGAATTAAGTTAATTGCAATAGTAATGTTCTTATACTGACCTGTCGTAAAGGGAGTTAGTATATCCGTAGAAAAATCCACGATCTCACTTTTAAAAGTATTCCCCAATTTACACCAGTCCACAAAAACTTTGAGTAATATTGTTCTCATTACTCAGTCTCCAGTGATCACAGTGATCACTGCTTTTCACATTGACTCTCAGGGAAAACTGCTCCAAAGTGTGCTAAATTCAACAGATGTCATCTTACTGGCTTCAAAAAGTCTGGATGCAGTTCAGAGAATGCCTGGCTAAAATGGTGTGCTGGAACTCACATTTCATTCATTTTCCTGAAACAGTTCAAGTAAATGAAAAAATACTGAGCAGCAATTGTTGAGAGGTTTCACTTGATCCTTAGTGAGTTGGAGGAGGAAAGTTTTGTTAGTTTGTTTTTGAAGTTTATTTTGTAGCTACAGCTCATTCATTGCCACAGTGGGGTGGAAAATTTTGAAAATTTTCACAATTTTCTGACATGCAGAAATATTTGTTTAAAGATTTGATCTCCTTTAGGTAAGACTCCAAGACTTTCAATGATTTGGTGAGGTCTATTATTCCTTTATCCAGCCACACTAAAAGAAGCTTGAGTGTTTGCAAAACTGTACCCAAATTAAAGCAAACTTTTAAGAGGTAACAAATAATTATAAAATTTTAGTTTGCCTGCAAGAGTGAGTTGATAGGCTTGTCCTAAACATGTTTGATGTTATCAGGTATAAAATTTGATATGGAAAATCCACGACACACAGTCCTGTTGACTGTGGTTTGTGTAGAACTTTCTCATCTCACGGAGACAGCAGAAGACTTCGCTAAAGCAAGAGAGAAAGTCTTCCTTTAGAAAGCTGCTGCAGTAAAATTCTCCTGGGACACTGAGTCGAGAGTGATTTATTGCAGAGCAAAGCGAGCAAAAGAATGGGTGTGTTGGGGTTTGGGTGCTCTGTACCTGGGCTCAGTGGGACACTGCACTTACGCATGTACAGACGAAGTGTGTCACACTGATTTACTAAAAGGGGAGAAATGTTGCTCCTTCTTAAAAGAGCTTTTTAAAAGTTGGGGGTTTGTTTTTGTTTTTTTTTCCTGGCAGCAGGAATAAGACCGAAGTATGACTCCCATTAACATAATAGCAATTAAGCACTTGAGTCCAGCAGTCTGTTTTCAGCCCAGTTACCATCATCCACCAGCTAAAACTTTGTCACTTTGCTACAGAAAAAGGAGAAGATTTATAGTTTGAGGACAAACCAGTTAAGAAGTCAACCCCAGGCAAAGGTTTGATGCTAACAGTCCTCAAGCATGAAATGCGAAATCTATTCTGCTTTTTAGGCTCTAGGATTTTACAGCAGGGCAAATATGAAATTACATCTTGTGGTTGAGAGGGGAGAAGGAAAGAGAAATTGTTCCTGTCAGATGTGATCTCATGGAGAGCAAATTGGTGGTGGAATGGCTGGATTAAAGATAACAGAACCTCAATTTGTGACTTTTATTTTTTTCTCCAACCGCTTTACTTTCAGCATTTCATGGTGGGTAATATAAAATTCTTCACTCACGTGAAATTAAACAATTCAAGCAAAGAAAAAACCCAAGTAAAAATTTGACCTTTGTTTATATCAGTTTGCTAGAGCTTTTGTAGAGACTCAATAGCAAAAATAACATGGCAAGTGAATACATCTTGTGGAGCACTGCCTGGATTAATTTGATAGAAAGCTGCAGCCAGGGTCTCCTGGGCTGAGCCGTGCTTGCACAGTGACTCATGAGTTACACCTTCCTGGCCCAAATTACTCTGTACAACTGAAACAAAATTATTGTCCCCCACAAATTGCATCAAACAGTGCTCTGTACTGCCCTTCCAGTGAGAGCGCAACAGAGATGTATTTTACATGCCTGAGAACCTTAGAAATGTCTCTCTTTTTTTAAAGAGGTTTCTCCAGGCTTTGTATATTACTTTGAAAACAACTTTATTTTCTTGGGAAATATGAAAACTGTAGTGTCATCTGAAGCACAGGATAAAGGTAGAAGCAGTTGCCTGAGTGGCCCAATAGCTCTTGTCTGACACTGATTTTATCCTCGTCCGATAACCACTGAATTTTAACTTCTTTAGGTCAGAAACCACTTAGTCTCTGCACACAGAGAAACTATAGAGTATTTGCTACTTCTAGATAAGCAGAAAAAGATGAGAAAAGGAAGTCAAAGAAACTTGATTATTTATCTCTTGGTATCTATATATTTGGTTATTTATAAAGGAAGCAAGAGGAATTCAACCTCAGTAAGAAATATGAAAAATAATGCTCTTTTGTTATACATAACTAACCTTTAGTCCTCTGGCTATGAAAATGCATTTATTTATATTAATTTAGTATTAATCCCACTACAAGACTTCTGTAACAAATGTATCATGTAATTACATATTTTATTTTCCCCAACTTACGATGTTCCCAGCTTCTCCTTGCCCGTCATTCTCGTGTCCCTGAAACAGCCATACCAGCACAATTTAAAAACTTAGGAATTACAAAGTACAAGTGGCTTCCCTGCTGCAGGAGGAATAATCTATTTATTTTCCCATTAAGGGTCAGTGTCATCCTATTAAAATATGCTTCCTCAGGAAAACACTTCACAAACTCCAAGAGCTATTTTTTTCCCCTTGCAAAAGTTTCTTAAAACCTTCAAAGATAAGTAGACCATTGCTTAGTGGATAAGGCTCTCTGATTTTCATTAGGGTAGACAGGAATACAGATGCCATGGACACTTTGAAATTCTCAGGCTAGCTCTGTTTTTTAAGCCTAATCTACTCCTCAGGCTAGGTTTACATCTACACCTACGTTTTTCTTCTGTTTTTATGCATTGGTTTGCAAGTGCAGCGCTCTGTCGATGTCTCATAGTGGGACAATCAGGTTTGTGTGGGATTCCATTTGTTTTTTTTCTAAATACTTTATAAAGATAGTTTGTGACAAATCCTGGGAAATCTTATCAGGAGCAGTACTTGTGTTGCTCCTTAGGTCCAGCCCTCTGAAAACTCTCTGTTTCTGGCCTGTCAGTGATTAAAAGCCGGACATGCAGGACAGAGCTGCACTGACCTCCCTCCAGGGCAGACTTGGAGCCAGTTTGACTCATGGCAGAGCTAGCACGGGTTTAAGGGCTGTGTGTCCTCTCCAGATGTTTTCAAGTGGACCAAAGAGAAAAGCATAAACACACTGCCCAAAGGACACAGGGTAAGAGAATCACCTTGCAAACTGAGAGGATTTCCTTGCAGTATCCTTTGAATGTGCAGCATCAGCAATGAGCTGTCTGTGGGGTTGTGAAAATGGAATTAGATTGTCTCTGCAATGCAGTTTTGTCTCCAGCAGCAAGTCAAAGATCTTTGTCTTTAACTTCTGGATCTGCAGAGGATCCTTCTGAGAGCTACTCATCATCTTCTTTTGCCTAAAGGGCAAATTCAGTTCCTTCAGGAAAGAAGGAATGAGCTGTGCAAGTTGAAGAGCCTTCACAGCAGCTGGCATGCCCATTAAACGTTGCACTGCATCCAGCTGTGGTGGGGCTAAAAAAGCAAATCACCAGATTTATAGAGAGCTTTATCAAGGGAAGAGAGCACAGCAAGGTGCTGATTGAGGGTGTCCCCTCTCCCAGACACTGAGGACCATGACCCCCAGAGGAACCCATGCTGGAAGCCCAGAGCTCAGGCAAAAAGAATAGGGTTGGGGAAGGATGGGCTCCATGATTGCATCCAGTGCAGATGTTAAATTCCTCTCGAGAAATTCCCAAGATGTTTGCTTTTCCTGGTTAGGGAGATCCAGTGGCTGTGACCAACAGTGCACAAAAGTCTTGTCCTTTATGCGTGGCTGAAGCTGAAAAGCTTTCAGATCCCCCTGGTTCTTTAGCAGAATTGCTTTGTCTTCTCTCACAACGCTGCTCTGTGTGTCAGAGGAAAATGTGTACCTTCCCTTCTTGTGGATACTTCAGATAAAAAGTTGTAGCAGTAATGGTTTGGGATGAAAGCCCACAAGCTTGTGATTCAGAACAGCTCCTTCCAAATGCTTCTTTTCTGTGCTTGCTTTGAACAATGCTACTTTTTGAGGAGCTGTGAGGGAAAAAGGATACCCTTGTCTGTGGATGCACTTACCCCAAGGATGGGACAGCCTGCTCAGCTTCTGGGCAGCCTTAAGGAGCTATGTTGGAAGTGAGCTGCATTTACACAGTGCAAACACCTGCCTGAAATAAGCTGGAGTTTGCGCTTTTTTTTTTTTTTTCCCATAAATGTGAGTCGGTCCTTCACTTTACAAAGGTTTAGATACTGGACTGTGATAGTATATTAAACTGTTTTATTGCCTTATTGCTTTAAAATGTGCAATTATAATCTCTTAGCTGAAAAGCTGCAATTATTTTAAATAGCTTTTAGTCCAGCAGTGTTGCTAGATATGTGACTAAGAGTCAGCTACAGCCAGGCAGCCTCCAAAGTTTGTTCTCTGTGAATTTGTTTGTGAAAGGGTTATAAGTTTGTTGCAGTTTAATAATAAACCATGCCATCAAGCAGTTGGGAGTTATCACTTTGAAGTTCTACTGATGACACCTGTGCATCAGGCATGAGCAGGAGGATGCACATTAGCTCTTTTTTGGGTCAAGCTGCATCTATTCAGCCAGTCATTGATGGCAGGATGTGAATGCACTGCCTCAAGTCCCAGCTCTGTTTTTTTCCATGTTTCATAACCGCTGTGTTGCAATATGTTTTTGAGGGGCTTTTATTTGTTTGGGGTTTTGTTTTTAAATTTCAAAAAATGCTCTGTGCACACTTGGTGCCACCCTGTCTTTGTCCTGAGGAGCCCAAGAGACATCTGAAACATTTAGGACACGTCTAGACTGAAAGTTGAGCCGTGATGAAACATGCATGAGCTGGCAGGGCCCAGGTCTGCAGTGCCACGTCAGGCACAGATGGCTTAGCAATCTCCAGCCCAACTGCAGCTGCCAAGGAGCCAAAGGAAAACTTTTTGCTTTTAAGCAAACGGGAGCAAAGGCGTGCGAGTGTTGCTTTTGGGAGCTGGGGTAAAATCACAGTAATGGAAAGGAGTATTCCAGTGCTGGCTGCAGTCATGCATCCTTCCCGTTAGCCTCAGAATAAAATCCTCTGCAGGAACAATTTTCAGTGTAGAAATTGTAATACAGTCAGAACTGAAATTTAGACACTGGTGTGGTTGGTAGTGCTTGATGTGGCAGGAAAGCTCAGCCCAAAAGGAAGACAAGCAGCTGTTAATCCAAAGACTGAGCCAACTGAAGTGCAACTTGTGACCTGTAAATAATCAATAGATAAATTAATGAAAACTATTCTGGTAATACTGTCATTATCTGTAGATCGAACTAAACCTACTCATCAGGATGGATAACTGGCTGGTTATTTTTCTCACCTGAAAAAAAAAAAACAACTAGAAAGTTAAAATACAGATAGATAGACTATGGATAGTGTATGTAATTTCTCAAGTTTCTTCATATTTTATAATACTCAGTGAACACAAATAAATGAACATTTACAGCACTTTCCTCTTGTTAAAAAGTAAAATGAGGGGTTTTAGGCTAAGAATTATAAAGCTCTTGTAGTTGAAATTTAGTCATGGCTTTATATGCAGTGAGCAACATGACACTGAACACAGAAAATTAAACTAGGGATAAAGGGAAACTGCTCATAAGTTTAAGGTGTACCTGGATGGCAACTCCTTTGATCTGCGTTCTCATATTTAACAGCATGATTTTTATGGGTTTTCATGGCTGTTCCTTGGTGATCACACTTCCCTGGGAGCTTCAGAGACCAAGTGAAGCAGTATCCCTAAGATGGCTTTAATAGATGCGATTTTTACCTTTGGAACTCCTGAGGGGAAAAAATTACAACTGGCACCTGCCTCCAAAGAAGAAGCTGTTTCTTGAGCAGCCTCAGGCATGACCATGAGCTGGTGCCTGTATAATCTTGTTTCCTCCAGAGAAAGTACAGGTGTTGCCTTTTTTGTTTCACTAATATGTAGGATCCTGCTCTAGGACTGTGGCTTCAAGCTGTAAATGTAAGCAGCAGTTTTTCATGGTCAGTATCTTGGGGTTTTAAATACCAGCTAATCCTCAGTTGTGGTGTACTGTACTTGGAGATGAAGTCTGGTACAGAGGTGTCTACTCAGGAGGAACATCATTAGCTCAGTGCTCATTTGCACTTTCAGGGTCTCTTTCAAAAGCAAACAGCATAATGTAAGAAATGCGTTCGGTAGAAGGAGGAAACGAAAGACATGGCAGCTGCTGTTGTTTGGCTTTTGAGGGATCATTCCCTTTTCAACATCCCATTTTATTATGCCACCGCTCTGCTTCTTAATTAGCTCCGGAGAGGGCTCAGTAATCCTTGTCGTGAGACTCCCTCTAGTGAGGAAATGGGGCAGCTCTGTGCGCCTGTCAGGTGAGGAATCCCGGTGTGCCGCAGCCCATGCTGGGTCGCTTATCGCGGTCCCGAGAGCCCCGGGCACGGCCGGCACAGCCTGTGGGACTGGCGTGGGCTCAGGAACTGCGCTCAGGGCTGCTGCAGGCTGCTGTGCCCTCCTGTCAATGGAAATTCCGTGCGCAGGACTTGGTCGAGGGCTCCCCTCCGTGGCTCAGCAACTCATCCTCTCCTACGTGGGCCCTGCGTTTGTGAGTTGGGATAGCCTGGAACGAGCACGGTGGAGTTGGGAGGGCTGCCTGTGCCTCCGTCCCATTTTCTGCCGGGACCCTGGTGACAGGGAGCACAAAAATGGAAGCCCTCTTCTCAGTGTATTATTAACAGCAATGATAAGATAGTGAGAGAGGGTGTGAAATGAGAGATTGGAGGGGAAGCTGTGCGCTGTATAACCTTCTTTAACACAGAAATGGCTCCGTGGGCAGTTTCTCGTGAGATACCAGCTGGGAGCTATTATGTGTTTAAGGAAATACGCGTTTGAGTAAATACAAATTGTTTGCACAGGGACTGAGCAGCAGCAACTGCTGTGCAGTCACTCAGGCTAACAGCTGCTTCAATTGATGGAAAAGGGGCAGAGAATGGAGAGGTCACTTCTGGTGTGCTGCTCTATCCCTGCCTTTGTCACTGAAAAATACACCAGGTCTAGAAACTAAGTGATCGCTGAAAAATCATTTTTCCTCACTGATATTGTCCTGTACAAGCCAGCAATATCACAGGCAGGTAGGCAGGGTGAGGTTGTTATTTAGCACAGTTTTTTGATAGCATAATTATAAAAACTGTTACTATTGGATATAACCTGATTCTGGCAAGTGTAGCTTTTGAGGCTTTAGGTAACATTAGGGTAACTGTAGATGGTTTTGGTATTTGCTGTCTGTAGATACATAAATAATAGGACCCACACTCATTCCCTCCTTTCTCATTATGTAAAAAACAATTCGTTTTTAGAAATGTACCTAAACTATAGTCAGTGCTGCTGTTTTCAGATAGAACTCTCATTTCACAGCCTTGGTACAACTGGGACCAACCTCAGGGACAGCCCTTGGCATCTGTTACCTATTTTTGCACAAATCACCGAAAGACAAGCCCTAATTCAAAGCTTCATTTCTTCACAAAACCCTACCAAACATCATATTTTTCCTAATCCAGATAAATTCAGAGATGGAAAGCTCTGATGTGGCTGGATATAGCACCACATCCTGTGGATGTCAAGAGACACCTTTCCCTAGCCATTCTCACATCCTGAGGTGGCAAACACCTGACTACAAATGCAAAATCTAGGCACAGAATGCAACCTATAAAAAATGTTTTACTGAGTCCATACGTGCTTCACCTTCCTTGGGATTTCTGTTTTGAATGTGAACAAGTCAGGGAAGTGTGGGGTGGTGTTATGAGTTTGTAATGCTGCGGCACAGTAGGATTTTAATTAGTTTGGTTTGTATTTTTATGCATATAGAAAATTGAGCATTCGAGTAGCTAATTAGTGAACAGCTACTGCAGGGAGACAGCTGGTGCCAGGGAAGAATACAAGATCTCTCTTACATCTTATTTTAAATTCACATCTTTCCAGAAAGCAAGCAGTGGAGGGCAAACAGGAAGGGCTCTGAAGAAGGCTTCAGGGTGACCTAACTGGCCTGTCAGTACCTGAAGGCAGACTATGAGAAAGATGGACAGAGACTTTTACAAGGACACGTAGTGACAGGACAAGGGGGAATGGCTTCAAACTAAAGAGAGTAGGATGAGGTTAGATATTAGGGTTAGACATTAAATATTAGGAAGAAATGATTTACTGTGTGAGGGTGGTGAGGCCCTGGCACAGGTTGCCCAGAGAAGCTGTGGATGCCCCATCCCTGGAAGTGCTCAAGGCCAGGGTGGATGGGGCTCTGAGCAACCTGGTCTTGGGAAAGGTGTACCTGTTCACACCAGGGGGCTTGGAACAAGGTCATCTTTAAGGTCCTTTCCAACCCAGGCCACTCTGTGATTCTATGAGTACAAACCCACTTCCTGCCCACCCACTAAAAATAAAACACTAAACCTCTGTCACTGTGCTGAGTTTCAGTTTAATCCAGTTAAAAACTAATCTATACAAAGTACAGAGTGGGGCTTCTTTTTTTTTTTACATATATTGCACCAGAGATATAAATTTGTACAACATTAACCAAATTTTACCCCTTCATCCTCCTAACAAAATCCCAGCCAAGTACAAAACCGAATCTCTGCATCTTTGTGGTGGAACTGGTGTCTGTAGAAAGTGAGACACATTTTTGTTCTAATCACCTCCTAAATG
This sequence comes from Chamaea fasciata, assembly GCF_029207755.1. Lineage (NCBI taxonomy): Eukaryota > Metazoa > Chordata > Aves > Passeriformes > Sylviidae > Chamaea > Chamaea fasciata. The sequence continues at coordinate 13,639,129 of NW_027094092.1, read as the reverse complement.
AAAAGCAGAATACAGGCATGAGCACTTGTGCCCATGATATTCCAGTCCCTTACTTCTCTGTGGTTATAGCTTTCTACTTCCCAAGTTACAGCAATTCTTTACAAAACTCTGGGTGTTTCCAAGTAAATGGGATAAGGGGGACAGTTGACAGCAGCAGACTCAGGACCTTACAATCAAATGTGAGAGGTTGCACTGAAACTGAAGCTTGAACTTTACATTACAAAGCCATCATGACATTTAATGGCATTTATGAGGCAGAAGTAGCCTGAAGCAATGATTTGTATGGTAGAAATGCCTTCACACCCAAAGTTTCGGTCCTTGAATCTCTACAAACATCTGTGGCTGTATCACTTGTCCTCTGTAAACTTTCATGTGGGATGAGAAAACAAACTGAGATTTCCCCTCACCTTTACCATGACATTTGAATAATGCCCTCTTTGTTTTCCTCCTCACCCTGTTACCCATTATCAGGCTACAACCCCAAAGCCAGGGCTGTGCCCAGAGAAAGTTCATGTAGCTGTAACTATGTCTGGGCCTCTTTGCAAACAGTTGAGGCTGTTGAAAGATATTTTAGTCCCCAGACAAAGACAAAATCAAACTGTTGTTAGACTTGCATAGAAATGACAAACAGTGGAGACATCGGTTTTGCAAACTAAAAATGTCATCTGCTTGCATAAAGAACAAAAAGAGAAGTCAAATTGAGTGGTACAAATGAAGGAAATGCAACATGACAATTAATGGGACAAAACAGGTAAGGAAACCTAATCTGTTCTGGCACTGAGTTCTGCTGCATTGTGTGGAGAACATGAATATGCCCAGGTCTGATGAAAGAAGCCTTGAGCATGGAAGGAATATGCCTGGCTTCCCTCAATCAAAGTTCTTCAGAGTGAGAAATTTCCCAAATGTCAATACAAAATATTAGCAATTGCCTTCTGGTTTTTGGGGGGCTTTTTTGTTTTTTTAAGTTGGCCTAAAATATTCAAGTCTTATTCTGAAAGGAACATCTTTCTCTAACACAGGCGCACTTCTGTTTCTTTGTTGGAGCCCCAAAATATCTCTTCTAATGCCACTGTCAGCACTTAGCCACAGAACAGGAAGGAAATGGAAAGGATGCTAGCAGAAGTGTGTATACCTTCAAAGCCAGCATTATACAATCAGAACAATCCCTGTTTAAAAACCAAAACAAACAAAAAAACAACCACAAAAACCCAAGCAAACAAGGAAATCCACAGAGAGTTTACACTTTAAGGTAGTTTCAGTTTGAAATGAATGAGAAGCAAGGGAACTGGCACAACTTTTCAGCATTGTAGTAAAACTGACACGAAAATCAACTTACTCTCATAAAATCTTGGCTTGCAATACTAGGGACCTATCCTAGTTCAATGCCAAAATAATACAATCAAGTAGCACCCCTGGCTTAGGACACTTCATAACCTTAGACCAACTGCTGAAAGACTCGTAAGAGTCAAAGTGAGACCCTTAACAAATCCCAGATTTATGTCTGAGAGGAGCTCTCTGAAGCACATGGTGCACTTTGAAAAATCTGGTTTTATTGTAGGAGGTAGGATAGTCTGCACAGAAAAAGACAGTGAGCCTTGTTCTGTTTTGCACAATATTTCCATCAACATAAAAAGCTTACTTAATAACATGCAAAATTTTGAGATCAGCTGGCATCTGATGAAAGAAATGGGGACAAAAGTACTGTCCCAAGGGCCAGTTGAGCTTTCAACTGCTACACAGAATTAATCTCAACAAGGAGGACGGTTCAGATCAATACACAAGAAGTACAGTATTCCTTTTGAAGGCTTTCAGTGAAATTCTTAGGTTTCTGTAAACATGAAAAATATTCACTGTTCCACATAGTTCTTTGCTGTGTTTAAATTTTAGAAAGTGCAAATTTTCTGTGATTGAGAAGTTTCATTTTTATTTGGTCTCAAAGAAGAAAGGATTTGGTAGTGCTGGAAATAGGCCTGTATCTATGATCTTTCTTTCCCCATCTTTTGCTTTTCAGCATTTCTGGAAAGAGTTTCTACATCAAACCAGACCTAACTTAACATCCAGGCCTGTTCCCTGTTTCCTCTCTGAGAAGATTCTGATTCATGCCTAAACACAGAATGGCAGACATCTCTTCCCTCTTAGTCAGAGAAGAGTTCAACAGCTCAGTCCCCTGGTCATAAAAACCTTTAGTATTAATGGTTTATTTAATTTCTTCCTCTATTATAGCCTCTACATGCTCCCCTTGTGTTCCTCACTGATGCACTGGAGAGAAAATTAATTTAACTTATAAATCATATCTGATCGGTATTTCATCTCTAACATTCCCAATGATTTTACAGTCTGAGGGAGAAAGTTCATGTTTCACTCTTATTTCTTGTGTCCCCCCCACCCCTTCCCCACCCCTTCCCCACCCCAAATAATAAAGATGCTATAAAGTTGAGGCACAAGTGGTTAAGGGTGAACTTGATCAGTTCTAACAGCTGGTTCTTGGATGTGTCCTGGTGGTAAAGGCTGATCACCTCCCGCTGGGTGTTGTGGTGCGTCTCCGGCTTTGTGCTCACCAGCTGCAAAACAACAACAGAACCATTTGGAACTTCTCAGTAAACTGGCCCCAAAGGTGAAAATTCTCTAAATGAACGTTTCTAGCATAGGGACACTCAAACAAAACCTCCTGTTTTCTGGTTTATAAGTGGAATCAAGAGTTTTCTGTGTGCCTAACAATGAAATTGGATTGACACCAAACAGATTGCACTATTAGTCAGTGTCACCTCTTAGATTACAAGTTGTTTCTCCTTTCTGTGAAATATTCTCACATAACACGTTGTTCTTTCTGAAATAAATCATGTTTTTATGAGACCTTTAATCTTAATATGGGAAGCTTGAAAAAGAAATAATTAATAACTTGCTCCTGTATGCTACTCCTCACTGCGTCAGTACTTACAATGTTCTCCCTTTGCCTATGTTTGAGTAATACTAATTTTCATAGTTTGATGAAGATTTCAGAACATGCAGCTCCATTTCTGGATTTCTTTTTCCTTAAATTACTCTTACTAGCTCCAGGGGCGTACAGATTTAAAGCAGTGTCTACTTGGACATCCTTGATTCAGTGAATGAATAGTGATCAGTTCTGGCTAATTTAATGAATTCTTGTGACACCTAATTAAATGAACTTACAGAATGATTTTACATAAAATAATACATGCAATCTGCTACAATATTGCCACTATCAAAAGATGTATCATCTGCTATTACACACAATGGTTTTACTGAAGGTGAGGGGAATTCAGGCTCTTGGAATGAAGGATCATAAAATGAAGTTACCCACAGGCAGTTTCAAGGCAAATAAAAGACAGAATTAAATTGGTTCTGAAATCTCATCTCTTCCCTTCACAGAACTGAGTGGGCAGAATTTCAGGTACCCAACAAAGTAAGCTGTAATCACTGAACACAGCTCCTGAGGTTTGAAATCCCACTGTTGTCTCTGCAGGAGCAGTTAAGAGCTCCTAGTACCGAAAAGGCTGCCTGGATAGATCTGAAGGTTATATTTGAGATCAATGTCAAGAAGTTCTTGAGCTTCACCGATCATGTCAGCACACGTACACAGAAGCAAATAAAGCCAGCACAGCTTCAACCTTTCTAGAGAGCAAGAAAAGGCTAATTTAGGATGGATGGGGCAGCAGAGCCTCTTTAAAGCACAAAGGAAACCTGGGCAATCTGTCTGGATAAGAAGTGCTAATGTATACCTGACTGTTTTGCTGCACCAGTGATGAAATGCAGTGATTTATTATGACACTGCCTTTTCCTGAGGGTGTTGAAGCAATTGGTCATTCATACTGCCCAAGGCTAACTTCTTGTGTCATGCTGCATCCAGTTGCTGGTAAATTGGCCACTGAGGATTTTAAATGCTTTGATTTGTCCTGCAGCCTGAGACTGCAGTGCAACCACAAATCATGGGACCTTGTCTTTTTTATGTCCCTGCTCTTCCCTGCATGCTCTAGATCTCAGTATTTTAGACTAATACAACACAATCCTCCTTCTCTGCCCTTTGGATGCCTTGTGTTAGGACTTTGGTTTCTCACTATGGACTTAAAAGGAGTGAGATTTCAGGAGTACTTAGAAATACTTCCCTCTGAAAGACAGCTTAGTGAACCTCTCTCCAGAGGTCATTAAAGCTGCATTAAGTTAATAGTTTTAACAGAAAATATGGAGGTAATGACTTTTACATTGCAGATCTTATTTTAAAGTTTGCATATCCACACAGAAAGACACATACGGGGTTGGATTTTCAGTTCTCCACCTGGTCCTGCAGGAGGATTTCCTTGCTGTAGTTTCTTTTGTTCCATCTGTTTTACAACCTGGTCAAAAATAAAATACAACAGTTGAAAAACTTGAAACAGCTGAATTTGTCAGCTTTCTCTGACGTGACATAAATGAATAGACCTAACCAAATTTTGCAGTTATGTAAGGTCTTTCTTAGTGGGTATAGTGCCGAGTTGCTCTAATTCAGAACACCAGACTGTTTTGCTGTGGTACCATTAATTTAGAATTCAGCTGGGACTCATATGAGAAACAGAGGTAAATCTCCAGAGCTGGGAATTGTGAAGAGCCATTACACACATAAGGACAGAGAAAAGATCAAAACAAATACATGCTGTCCTCACACGTGTACCTGTTGAAGCTCTTGTTTCTGTGCCTGAAGCTGTTCGTGTTGCCTCTGTAGCTCTTCCTTCTGTTTCTGAAGTTCTTCTGCCTTCTTTCTAAGTTCATCTTCCTGCTGGGAAATGTGGTTTTCAAATTCCTTCAGCTCATCCTCAGTAAAGAGCTGCTGTTGATCTAGTGTCTAAAAGAAAACACACACAAGTATGAATGTGTAGCCAGGAAAGCATGGGTATTTTTATTACTTTCTTACTGACATTCTTGCACAGTTCACTAAAAAACCCTCAGAACAAAACAGAGACATGACACTGTGTACACTCAATGAAAACTGCAAAATAGTAATTTCTCAGCTATTTTCTCAACAAAACTCTACTCCGGGTTTAGATGTAGGATGAAAATATCCTCTTTCTTCCAACTGAGCTCTTATCTTCCCTTTGAAGTGATTCATAAACAAAATGTCCATTTCCATTTGAAAAGCACGTGTGAAAAGCTCTTCCCGAATCCCCGGGGTGGCGCCAGACCTTTTCCTTTTGTGGAGTTCACATCTGCATTACATTTAGGCTGCCGCAGCTGAATGCTACATTCAGCTGAGGGGCTTAACGACACACATACCAGAGCAGAGCTGAAAAAAAACCAAAGGTCACAGACATGCCGTTTGGTTTCCTGCTCCAAGTGCTGGTAATGGTGCTGTATGTTGTACTTGGAACACATTTTCATTACCTCCCAGCTATCTGGCTCCAAAAATTCCTTCTTCTCTGTAGCTCGAAGGAACTCTTCCAAAGTCACTAGCCGGTCCTTGTTGATGTCAACCTATTTGAAGCAAAAAATTAAGCTCAATCTAAAGGACAAGTTTTGGAGGAGCTACTGTTTTAATTTCATCAATGAAATATAACATTTTCAAGTATGTAGTAGTCACAACATTTTCTGAAAGCTTTTCTCACAAGCTTATGTAGCTTAACAAAAATAGAACTACAAAGTAAATCCTGACTTTTTACTTCAAAATTCACTGGCTTTATTGGAAACACTTGTGCTCACAATCCAAACACTAATAGTGGAATGTTTTGGGTTTTTTGGGGTTTTTCTTTTAAGAAAAAGTTTTGTAGCTTTCTGGTAACTACTCTGACTCACAGTTACAAAATTATCTCTACTGTTGGAGGGGGAGGTTTTGAAAAACAAAAATCCCACCCAATTGAATTGTGTTGGAATCCTTTAAAGGGAAGGGAGGAAATACTTCCCTTTGTGACTAATAGAGGACCAGCCTTGCTCTGTTCCTCAAGTTTAAGGAATACAGTTGAATACAGAAATATTATGGGTGGAAATGGTTCAAAACACTCCCTTTCCATCTTTCCACTCCTGTATCTCCTGAGCTGAAAACCCATCAGACCCAGTGCAGATTTTCACTGTCACAGGTGATAGCTTGAGTTCTGAGCCCCCTTTTAAAGGAACAAAGCTGAGCTATATGAAAAAAAGACATTACCCTACTCACTCTTTTCACACCTAAATCTTACCCATTTGCCAAGTGCCAAAGCACATTTAGTCTTCCTTGTTTGACACACAACTCACAAGGAATTTCTGTTGAATCTCAGTATCTGCACACAACCGAGGCTATAGAACAACTCCTCCTCTGGAACTCCTTAAATAAAAACTAGTCAGCAGTCATTACATCAGAATACAGGGACAGGGCTTGAGAATTGTAACTTGGCATGAATCCCAGCACAAGCAGCACTCAGTGTGACAGGCCATCCCTTTCTGAGGCACTTGGACAATACTTCATGGTAGGAGATCTGTATTTTTTGAACATAAAAAAGAATCAGCCCCCACCTCATTCATTACATGTTCTCTCATTCTCAGCCTTTCTTCTTCCATCTCAACCATATCATCCTCTTCATTCTTGGGATCATAAACTTTTTCTAACTGGAAATTTAAAATTAGTACATGTTAGTTTGAGGAAAAGGCTGCTCATTCAAATGGTAGAGCATGTCTGGAAAAGTGATGTGAGATGTTCTCTGTGTGTGCAATTTTCCTCTTTCAGCACAGTACTTAAGCAACAAGTGAGCCTTTCTTTCAAAATAATTAAGTTTTTAGTTAATTCATGTGGTCTGCTACAATTCAGTGCTATGCATGTTACAGTCAAGTTGACCTCAGCGTGCACAGTCTGATCCTACATTTGATTCAAAGCAGCCTGAGGTTCCACGTGGTTTCTGGAATGGGAGAGAGTGGCTTTTTCACCAGGGCATGCAGCTGACCCCGTAAGCATTCAGGGTATCACAAGACAAATTCTGTGCCAAATTTAATGGTTCACTTCTCTTCTTGCACAATGTCTTTCTGGAGAGTTCAGGCTTATGTGCTTCTACTTGGCTTTCTCAGGCACTGAGCTTCACTTGCCCAGCCACAGGTAATTTTACAGCCCCAGGCTATTAGTTTTTACACTACAAAAACTATAAAACAGGGAGACATCTGTCAAAAAAGGCTGCACTGTATCTTCATTGTAGTGAAAAGGATTATGGCAAATTATTGTACCAGAGTTAAATTTTCAGACAACAAACCAAGGCTTAAAGAAACTGAGAGCCTGGCTACTTTATCAGATGTACATGTGCTTCAAACTAGCCAGACATAAAATAGATGAAATTTCTGTAGCCACTTCTACAGTGCTGTTGCTGAGCCAAGTCACTCAAGTGTGACTCTTTTACTCATCAGACTTGTTGATGAGCACTGAATGAGCACAGGTGCCCAGCTTCAGAACCTTTATCAGGCTGCATCTAAGGAGAGCAGCTCTCTACATTGCAATTTACACAGGTAATACCTATCCTGCAGATTAGTTATAGAACCTCCAGCAAGCCTGGGGCAGAGAAATACATGAGCACTAGATTTCTCATGTCTGACTCCTGTGCTTCAACTGCTTTATTTTGCCTGCTGATAGGTTATACACTTTTGTAGAAATACTAAGGATGCATGAAACTTGGCATGAATACTCTATTTTGTAGTCCAAACCCCCCAAATATACTTGGGAAAACCAGATATCCCTGTAAACCATCTACTAAAAGAAATTAAGCTTCTGAATATTATTTTTTTTTACCTCTTTAGTAAATAGAGCTTCTAATTCTTGCTCATCCAGGAAACCATCATTATTGACATCTACAAAAAAGTTTTAAAAATACAAGTTGAGTACATATAGAAAGTCACACATGTAATAGATATCTAAGAGATCAGTGTACCCATTTAACAAGAGCCCGGTTACATAGGTTGTTTCTTCTGTTTAGGTTTTTATCAGGCATTGGCTGGAGTGTATTGTCACTTCTGGTTGGTTGGAAAAGTCTGGAGCAATCTCTCTACTTCTTAGATTAACAAACTGAAATAGGTCACCACAGGATTGCGCAGACTGCAACTGCCAAAAAATATTGCTGAAAACAAGTTGTCCCCATTTAACCACTAAATTTGTAATTAGACTCAGGAGCAACAAGATTCTGCAGAAAATCTTTAACTGACAATATGACCCCCCCCCCAAAAAATTAAAGAATTACATGAAAATCTGTATAAACATGCAGCACTTGAGGTAAGTGTAAGATGACTTTTCATGACAAATGCAGAGAGGAAAATACTTGATAATTAATGATCATCTTTTACCCTACACTGTGCTCTAGATACTGTAACACTACCTCTGAAATGGAAAGATAATATCCACTTCAAATTATTACCCAGTATTTTTGTGTAATTGCTTCAAATTTTTCTATATACTAAGCTCTAAAGCAACAGGTGATATCAGCTATTTCTATTTTGGTAGGTTTTGCACAAACAAGCTACCAAAAATTTTCAGAAAGCTATCTTTCAAAATCTTTTTCTAGAAAGAAGAGATAAAATTTAGTTACTGTAATCATTAAGGTCCCTTTGGACACACACCATTCTATGATTCTGTAATACATGCTTATTATATATGTTATAAACTGAAATAAAAGTTTAGACTCAAACTAGAACACTTTTCTTTATCTAAATCATCATCTTTGAGATTAGTCAAATTCTGTGTACTGTTCAACCCGTGCAGCCAGTGCCAGGCAGGATCTACTTAGGGGAATGCTTGATGAAACATTTAACAATACCAGAACATAAGGTTACATGGTGACATCACCACATGTAAAGCAAGGTGCTCACTGAGATGCATCCTCATCTCTGCTACTTCTACTCATTGTTTCTAGCTGTCCATTCCTCAGAAATCCAGAGGCAGGACTAGAGGTTTTTGTTTTATCAAGAGAATGTTGCAACTTCTGAAGAGGCTTGGCCCTTTTATGACCATGCCAAGGATTAGGGGCATCTGGTACTTATCTGCAGAGATGATGAGAAAGCAGGTTTTGCCCCTACACAAATCTCTGAGGATTTATTTCCAGCACATATTGTGCAAGCAAATTTATAGATATGGACAGCCCTCTAAGTACCCATACTTCCCTAAGGAATCACTGCTGGGTTTTGCCTGTATGATTTTAGGAGTAGTTAAAGAAAACCCTGAATGTTTTCAGATTTTAAACTCAATTTAAAACACTGCATGGAATTTACAAACAGAAACAAATATTTTCTCCTCTGTACTGTTCAGATTCATTCAAGTTGCTTGGGATGTAAGATTTCATCCTAATATATGACAATCACGTCCTCAGCAGAATGTAACAAAGTCACTTCACTCGTTCATTAGATTAAAACTAAACCTCTTACCGTGCAATTTGAAAAATGTTTTGGGGTCAAATTCATTAGGATCTAGTCCATCTGCTTCTTCCCACACCTCTTTCAGTTGATCTTTGCTTCCCTATAGATTGGTTACAAAGAAAAACTATTCAAAAGACAGTTTAGTTTAATTTCCCTGCACTACCTTTGCATTATGGTTTCTCTGAAAGGCTTGCTTTATTTGCTGATTAGTCATGTGGCAAATGGAGTCAGTGGCATTTTCTCTTTCCCTTTTGGTCAAGTCTAATACTTTCATTAGACAGAAAGGCCCAGGGAAAGAGGGAGTGTAAAGGAAATGCATATTCTGTGGAAAGGAGCACCTGTAATAATCAGTCATGGCCACACAGCCCCATCCAGAAACAATAGCTGAAGGGAGCTGAATTATTTTGCCTTTCCTAGAGCAAATGGTACTGTGATGCAGTTCCATGCAGGCCAGGCACATCATGCAGGCATCCCTATAGTTTTGAATACTGTTCTGACTTCTTCCTTATGAATTTCAGTGTCTTTGTAAGAATTCTGGCAGCAAATAACACATCTGTAGAGAAAGAATGGGAGTTCATACAGTGGGGTTTGTAATGCTCTCAGCAGTGTGCCCACTCTTTGCTCCCATTTCAGTAAGAGGAGGCAAATGATGAGAACAAACACAATCCACCCCTCTGTGTATTATCAGCTTTTTCTCTCTGGAAAGGAAAGCTCACACTCATTCACATAAGAACAGGCTGTGGCCTTACAGGATGGTGAACTTTAGGGTGATCTCCATGTTTTTTCTTCATCTCCTCAAATTTGGATTCTTCTCTCTTCCTCTTTTCTTCATCTAGTGTTTTTAAATACTCTCTCCTCTCGTGTTCTTTCATCATCTCGTATTTCTTAAACTCCTCATGGCGAGTCTTATCGTAGTTTTCCAGGTCACTTGTAGCCTAAAAATACAGATACATGCAGACAGATGATTATATAACATAATCTGACATTATAAACACTGTATTGTTCAGATCAGTGGGCAAGGCTGGCCATTTTGCCATTCAAGGCAGACCGGCTGGGGATTCCTTTCACATGACACTGATGCAGAAACATCTCTCCTCCCTTGGTCATTTTCACAGAAGTTATTTTGTAATGGTTCATCTGTTGGACAATTTTTGCAATTACATGGTGCTGTAAGAAGGCTGCAAAGTGTCCTTTCTCATCAGTGAGTAATAAATGAACTTAAGTTAATCAAGTCCTACACTAACAATACCATTAACTCCTTGATCATTTCAGAATAAGAACATTTGTAGTTTATCTGACAGTTTAATGACAAAAGTGCCTCCATTAATAATGGGACTTAGTTTGCAGCAGCTTAATACAGATTGAATTAAAAAACCCACACAATTAAATTGAGAGAATGGGTATTAGAGAAGAATTTCCTACAAGTTCTTGTATAGAGTTTAAAGTTGTGTCATTTTTATACGGGCAGAAGTACTAAAGGATATTTTTGTAGTGCTTTTCAAAGTAATATGTATACACCTGATACTGTCTCTCCATTATTTATTTTATTTTACTTTTCAGATTCACTGTATGTTTTAAAAAACAATTCCAAAGCTAAGACCCCCTTCTGTACCCATTACACCCTGTCAGTATCTTGGTTGAGAAATGAGAAGACAAAATAAAGTATGTAATAAAAAGAACTGCTCTGTTAAGGATATGCTTCTCCAAGCCAACCAGAATTTTCCCAGAAGTGGTGTTCAGAAATGTTTAGAAAAATTACAGTATCGCTATAAAAATAATTCTACAGAAAATGGAGATAAAATCTTCCAAGGGTAAAAAACTTACACAGAAATTATCTTTCAATTTATTTTTAAAGTATAAAAAGACTTCAAATTCTCATGTCAGACATGCAGTGCTTTCTGAAGTGTATCTGGGACATTTTTCCCCCGGGAAGTCTATTTTTCTCTAGCAGTTGAAAAAAGCCATGGCATGCTTAGCTTAACTATATCCCCTGAATAAACCCCACACACCTGTGACTGATACTGAATCTGCTGAACAGATACTGAATGCCATGCCCAGTATAAGCAGTTTCTAATATTGCTATCTCAAATTCTACTCTGCTGTGGTTTTGCAGCTTGATGCATATATAATAGATCCCAAAATTCATTTGGCTAGGTTAGATATGATTATTTACATCATTCCATGAGACTCCTGTATAATTTAGAAATAGAAATCAGAAAAAAAAATGGGAAAAAAGTTCTCCTACCTCACCTGTATTTAATTTAAAGGCTCTCAGAAAGGTGTATTTTATTCCCAAAGCTGCTTGTACTGGCATATGAATGTTAAATCCTGTTAAGGTGACAGCCCAAAATTTATGGACTCTTCTTCATCATGCACACTGGCAACAGTTTTCAAGTGCGCATGGAGACAACTGACTTTTCTCAGAAAATGAAAACTGCATGCCGTTTATAAAATGTGGTATATAGGAAAGGACTTCCCTTTACCAGAGGTAAAAAGCGTAATAATTCAAACCCCAACCCCCACAATAGTTTGTATCTGCACTCACTGCTTTGATCAGCATATCCAAGTCTTTAGGTTCGAAGGTGTCAGGATTCTGATGGTTCAGGTGCTCGAACTGCTTAAGGAGAGCCTGATGGTCTATACCAGTGTCTGGAAGAACAAGGTATACACGTAAAACATCAAAATAAATTTGAAATCCAGAAAAATCAGGAAGTCTTTCATGTGGGAGCTTATGCCTTTTCAGTACTTGAGGTTCCCTGAGGACTGAAAAATTTTTTCATCGTTGGAGGAAACTACAGTAACATTTCTAAAGTTGCTCTTCCTGAAGCAGGTTGGCCAACTTGATGGCAATTTGCACTACATTCCTTCTGATGGGTCAGTGCTGCACTGTACACAATCATTTTACATGCACAAATTACAGCTTCTGTTTCAGCAAGGGAAAGTATGATCAATTTGAGCTTTACAAACTAAAAAAAATTATTTTATTATCTTTTATATAAATGAGATAACTGAAATTGTGCTCCACCAAATCTAACAATTTGCATCTTTTTCCTCTACGGGGAGAAGTCCAACTCTTCTACTGCCCTGGACATTTTGCAAATGACACGGATCTGACCAAAGATTTATGTACAACATGGTGTAAAATTGTACCAAACCAAATAAGCAGCTATTCAAACTTCATTTGTGGAAAAAAGAGAAGTGCAAGAGAATGGAGAGGCAGGTCTTGTGTCTAAAACCTGGGAACATTTTCTCTTCCTTGTGAGAGGAGTGATATCCACCAATATCAACACACAATGCACTAATAAGACATTTCTATCACAGCTTTTCTGGCTGTTGTCATGGTCTCTGAACACTGATGCTACATAGTAACATTCTCTTAAGAAGTGTATGTTTTGGTATTTCAAGTACAACAGTTGTGACAAGCTTTTACTAGATGGCTTAGCAAAGAATATTTTATTTGTTTAAGAAAAAATTGGAAAACACATTTTTGAACATACTGTTCTTTCACGAACTATCTGCTTTACAATCAATGCTGTGTTTTTATTAACACAAAACAGCAAACACTGGCCAGGGCAGATTTCAGCCATCATTCCTCCCTGGTGAGATCATAATTTCTGTTTAAATATATGTGTCTTTGTCTGTGTTTGAAACATTTTTAGAAGAGTAATAATAGACTTAAGAAAAACCAACAAACAGTAAAAAAAACCCAACCCCCAAACCCATTTTTTCTCCATCTCTTACATTTAGATTCATTCTACTTGACACTATTTATTTGCCACATTACTGTATGATCTAAGACCCAACTCCTAACATTCTTCTGGCCTGTACTGATCAGTCAAGAAGGATCTTGGTGAAAATGTTTAAAAAAACATCTGGGTGAGGACTGAATACATGCTGAATATAATCTCAGATCTAATTGTCTGGGGTTTTTTGATCCAGCTGAGAGGAAAGAAAAGAGGAGGGGTTTGTGTGCCTTTTTTTTTCTTTTTGTAGATCAGACAGAAGACTAAGATACTAGTGGTGTTATAGGGAAAAGAGCAAATAAAAGAAGTCAAACCACTCTGCCTGCTGCTGCTATAGAAGCCCCCCCTGTGCATATTCCAAAATGTTGTCCAGGTGTGTAGATGCAGCTGTATTTTATAGGTAATCTAGCCATACTCATGTATGATGTGAAGAACTCATGGGGAAAGCTGACTATAAACTCTGCAAAATGGTTTTACATCTTAGTACTCATCTGAATATTCTGAACTGCAATAATCTGTTCCCAAATGTTAGATCTCACATTTACACAGTAAGATCTGAGGTGTTGGGGGGAACTACTTTTCTAAAGCCCACTCTGTTAGTTACTACTGATTTGTGAAAGCAGAGAGGGGTAGAAGTAATCAATCAGTCCATTAAACTTCAAAACACTTAAAACAACTGTGTACACACCCAGGTATCATTAGCTGCTGTCACCTAGCTGTGAATGTCACCATGATGTCACTGGACTGCTTGTCTGCAACAGTAACAACATCCCCATGAACATTTATTTGCATGTACACACTTCTTCAGTCTATTTGCCGTATCTAAATCAGCTTAGCCTGCAAGACAGAGCCTTATTCTAGGAGTACTTTATTTGATGGATTATGTATTCAGTTCCTTGGAATTCCCCTCGAAAACTTGCAAACACTTTTATAATAGTAAAATACTGACCAAAAAAATTGATTTTCTACCCTGCAAGGATATGAAATAGTGTGTCAGTTTTTTTTTCCTTAGAGTCCTACCATTTCACTGGTTCTCTGTGAGTAATCTATGAACTGATGCATTACAAAAATAAGAGGCTGAAAATAAGAGGTAGAAGTATCTGAAAAATCCACTGACAGAAACAAGTTCAGTTATTTATAAAACAGAGATGGCTTTTCTCTTCTCCCCAGCTTCCTATAACGACAGGTCTTTAATAGCTCCAGGCCAGCTCAGAAAGGACACTCACTCTCTGTTTAGTCATTATTGGTGACAACAAACAATGCACAACTGCTGGACTTTGACATTTCTCTAACGCAATTCCATCTCTTAACTCACCTAGATAAATTCTGTATTCTTACCTTGAACAGAATCCATTTTAGCTTTAATTAACATTCTTAATCTTGCCACCTCTTGTCTTTTTAGTTCATCCAGCCGTGTTCTCACATGGTGGCTTACTAAATCAAGCTCTCTGCTTAGCTTTCCACTCTGTCAAAAAACAAAGAAGTCATGCATAAACACTGGAAGAAAGAAGCATTTAGGATTCCCATTAGACACAAGCTGCAAGACAGCAGACTAATGGCAGTCTCTGGCAATACTGTAGCCCGCACTGTAAGAATCTCAACAATTTTTTGAAGAGCATATTCAAAATTTTTATGCCGTTGGTTATGGAAGCAGAGAGGAATCCTAAAAGCTTTCAGAAAAGAGAATTTCTAAGTATCTTGCTCCTCCAAAGAGCAAGACCATAACCTCGAAGGAGCAATGCCTAATAACATTTGTGACAAATTTCTTGATCCAATATTCTCAGCTGAGTTCAAAAGAACTGTGAGAAGCACATGAAGTGCCTCATCCACTCAAGGAGGGCTCTTAGGCTCGAGGGAAGGTACAAGGCAGCAGCACCCATTGATGTGTATTGCCAGAACCTGGAAATGGAGAGGAACCTCCAAGGGTAACACTACATACAGCACAGAAGGAAAAGATGCCACAAGCTGCCAACAGCAACGTGAGGGATTAAAGGAAACACAAAAGGCAGGATCTTCTCTTAAGACTGTCACTTTAGACTGTTTCCTGCTCGTCCCTTCCTAAATTTCTAGCTCCTGAAGGGGCAATGCACAACAGCCACCACCTAGAGCCAGGAACTAAAGGAAGAAAGAATACAACATACATGGCTCATGACTATGGATTTAATTAACCTCAATTTAACTCTTTTTTTTTTTCTTCTTTTTTTTTAATTTGAACCTACCTTTATTTCTTCTATGTCAGCAGTCTGGAGTTTCTCCCTGAAATGCTTATCAGTTTCCAAGACATCTATTACTTGCCTGAGATACTCATCATAATAAAGTCCTGTATCCTTTAAAAAAAAAAAAAAAAAAAAAAAGGAAATTGAGGAAAGACTACACAGTTATTTAGTTTTGTTTAAATACAGTTATTAAACTGACACTCTAATCTTAGCAACACAGGCACTATGCTGTCTTACATATCTTCGTGTTTTCAGATTTGCATCATTGCCCTAGAGCAATTTATGATCCATTTGTTTCAGCAACTGACAAGGAAGAGGAGGAAAGTGATTAGGAATCCTTGTAATACACAAACGTCTGTCACGTTAATATAGTGTGTGGCTTTTTTAAAACAGTGGAATTCATTTGTTACTGTTCTGTTTGAAACACTGAACTGGAATCAGCGAATGGAACTTCCTAAGGCACCACCCAGTCTCTTGAAGTAAGTCTCTGTGGACCAGTATGCTCCTCCTCTTGTAAGCTGGGAATTCCTTCCATGTGCTACCTCACCTTTAGCAGCTCATTGAAAAAAAATAAAGAGCAAATTTAAATAGGACCTCCCCATAGCAGATGGCACACACACTGACAATACTGGGGAATATTAGTTTCCTTCTAAAGGAGTTTGCTATGTCCAGATTAGTAACAATTAGGATAAACAATTAGATCAGTTTCTTTATACTTACTGGATTTTCTACCTTCTCTCCTTCTACATGGCCTTCTGCTTTGACTTTTGTCTTATCTATGTCTATAGGTACAGCTTTCAAGGCCATTAGGAGACATGTCATCAGCAAAAGACACTGTTGGAGCAGGACAGATAACCTCTTCATCTGAAATGAGACCAGGTCACACAAATTAACATACATCATGTTATCCTACTGTACTGAGGAAAATATTTTTCCATTCCTACATGGATACCTGTAATAACCCACTTTCCTCACAATGTCCTGCTCTCAAAGAATACAAGAACTCAAAGAAGTAAACACAGCCTTAATTTTTAAAGGCCGTTCTTAGGCAAACAGATTTCCTCAGACTGGTTTCCACTAGTGTGCCAAACCTAAGTTGTAAATGGTGAGAGGTTTGTAACATGATGAGGTATTATCAGTAATGGATGGGAACACCTATTTAGGATGTTCAAGTCTCACATAACTGATATTCCTACTTGGATCATACCTTTGCTGAATTTATTGGCAAACTCTTGAAGATCATCAGGGACAGTGAATCAGCTCTTAGGGTTGTAATGCCAGTGGATTTTATGTTTCAACGCTGAAATACTTTGCCTAATTTGGAGCCAAGATCCCCTCCAAAATTTTTTTGCAGGAAGAATATTTTACAATCCATGTTCTATCCATATTTCAGGTGGATAGAGATTCCTGAAAAACAACAGGAACTCACACTACCTGATATTGCTGCTGAGGCCAGGGCTTTATTAAGCTGGTTTTCCCCACCCTTTCTTTAGTGTCTTAAGTGGAGCTAAATCACACATAATTTGATGTGCACTGAGCACTTTGAGCTCTTGACCTTTGTCTTCTTCCCCTCTATCAAACTTGTTGAAAATAATTCATTCAGAAGCTGGCAAGATGGAATAATTAGATAGAGTGAGTACAGGGAATCCAGCTAAAAAAAAGGAATTATGGTAATCTGGCATCTGACAGCAAAGTCAGGCTCTTGAGACAATCTAGCCAATTCAGCCTGTGGCACTCCACTGTCTCTGCGTATTCTATAAGAAGTTTGAGCAAATTCCTTTATTATATTGGAAATATAAATCACCTCCTAGAGGGTGAAAGTTGCCAGTCAAAGACTGTCTAAAATTAGCTTAGATATGTCAAAGAAAAAGACATAATATTGAAGTAATGTGCAGTCAAATAAATTGAAAGTATACCTGCTACAAGGAGAATTTCTGTACAAGTGCTTCAGTAAGTCATGCGAGGATTTCTGTCAAAAGTACTTACGGCCACCACCACCACATCTCTTTTTAGGGGGAGGGGTAAGAGGGACAAACTAATTATGGTGTCAGTGCCAGTTTTCCTGACTGCATGATCTGGTACTTGACAAGGATGCATTGCTTTTGCTTGGGTTAAGCTGCCCTTTACTATGGCAATAAATGATGATAGTGGTACGTACTTAATATTAAGCATTGTTGACACCCTTTATTCCCCCTTATTCAACTGCTAGGAATATAAAAGCACTCTCATAAAACAAACAAACAAAAAAAAGCATTCAAGATGTGTAGAGATACTATTTCTTTTGTTGGGGATGAGGAAATAGCTGGAGATAAAAGTATATCCACCTATCCATCTATTTTTTTTGTATGTCGAAGGCTCAAGAATTACAAGAATTTTCTAAAACTGTTTTCTCTTAATCACATCTTCAGCTAAAGGAGCCTAAATGGATTATGCTCTGCAAATACCCTCATACTTGCATTTTTAAAAATAACTAATATCTGATCATTACCAGATGGGATAGCAGGAGCTATTGTTGCTGCCCCATTGAGCATTTGAGATTGGATGTCAGCACTGCTGTCAGATTCACAAGTCTGACTAGCCCTGCCTAGGTGATGCCCTTAAAACAAGCAAACAAACACAAAAAGAAACCAGAACCAGACTGATTTGCTGGAACTGGTAAATTAATTTCTAAAGCTCTACACGAACTATTGGCTTGCAGGAACTTACAAAGCAGATGAGTGGAAGGGTTAATTATTCACTACTGTTTTTAAAAATGCCAATGTTCCAGTATGTTGGGTGTTTTTTATTACAGAATATTGTTGTATAAATGCTGTGCCTAGGTTTGTAATTTCAACAGCATTTAATCACAGATGATGATGATGATAACTAACAAATACTAGGTCTTCAAGTCTCCTAATCTTGATGTAGATGCCAAGACTCAGAATAGTTCTCAGTACTACAGGTAAAACAAAGCCCCACCTTGCTGAAGTTCTTGGAGAATATGAATGGGGCTGTCTAGTAGTTTCTAAGTGAAAGGACATAAGCATGCTTGAAGTCTAGGAAATGCATGTGAAACAAAACTAATAAACCCCAAAATACTTATCAAGTATATAATAATTATATGCTCTCAGCATTTTGCAAAACATTTTTTAAAAGGTTATGTATGTTTGAAGTATTCATTTTTAAACAGTGTAGCCTTCTGATAATACTAAAAATCTGGAACCTGATAGATGGGGATTTTTTCAACCATAATATTTATATATATGTAAAATTATAGTAATAAAAGTAATTTATTATTATTATTATACACAGCTCTAGTTATGCAAGGTGCGTAAACGGTGTTTTAGAAAATCATTATGTGGCTATGAAATGAGCATGCTCAAGGCCAACAGGTGATGGCAGATATGCACAGAAAGCCAGAAACTCAGGTGCTTCCCACAGGTCTGGCATTGACTCATTCTTTGCCTATGGCAAGTGCTAAAGCCAACACTTTCAACAATGACATCTAGTCTTTGATCCATTTTAAAGACATCTCTTAAAGCTCCTGACCTACAGCTTCTAATAACATGAACAGTTGTGGAGTCAAGGATTGCCAGTTTAGGTTGAAGATTAGATTTTTATGAACACTTAGATTTTTCAGACTTTTTCCTTGTCCTGAGGAACACTGATAAGATAAAATGTTCATGCTGAGCTGAAACATCAGAGATAAAAGTAACCACGTTGCTTTGCCAAACCCCATATGAGGGAGCACTAATCACCTCCAGATTTGGGATGGGCAACTGGAGCTGTATCATCCTCAACTACTTCTGCAGTAGTCAGCAGAGTGGATTTATCAAAAGACCTAATCAAACTAAGTGCCATTGGCTCTGCTGACATTCTGTGAAATTTATGCTCATGGGCAATGGGGTTTTATTTTAACCTTTGTAATTACATGCTGTCATACATAATAGGAAAGACTGGATGATATCACAGTACGTTCTTCAGATCTATTTGATGCAATAGGCTGCTCAGAAGACTTTCATCGGGCAGTTTTGCTTCAGGTTGTGCAGTGCGTGTTTTTATTGTAGTTTTTTTGATAAAACAAGCTAAAAATATTCACACATACTGGGAAGAGTTAAAAGCAGATGAGTCCAAAATGGGTAAGTAAACAATATCTCTGTCACCACAGCTGACTTTGCAGACAACTATGCCTAACGCAGAATTTCCCACAGTATTTTGAGGAACCCAACCATGATGTAACAAGTAAATTGGAAATACAATTATTAGAATAAAAAGCAATTACCCAGTGAAAACAGAGTTACTGTATTTAGGTATCTACTAGTCCAAGACCATACTCACCAAAATTTCCTTAAGAAAAGCAGGTGACTAAGCCATGAGTCAACCTTTAGAGTGTGCCAGTCACACCTGAGTCACTGAGCACCTTCTACTCTGACGTATATTAGAAGAGAGAAACCAGGCACATTGCAAAATCTGACATTAATCACCTGCCAGAAAAACTCAGCACAATTCTCAAGTTCAGCAACTGTAGGGAAGAGTGAGAAAAGGCTAGATTACAAGAAAAGTGGGATTCCCTTTTGTGTTCCACCAAGAGAATTCATTCCACTCTCAGCCTGCTACCAGCTGCTTTTAAGAGTTCTGGACTTCTGGAAACCCATTCCTGCATGCCCATCCCTTCCCAGGCATTTACAGTGCATCCATATGTCTGACCCAGGAATGTGGCTTTCTTCTGCACTAGAGACACCAAGTGAACAATCACAGAGGGTGCTGCAGAAGAGGAGCACAGTCAGTTTGCCCACTGCCATTAACAGTACATGATGCACAGCATACACCCTCCTGCCCTGCCATGTGGCATATAATTATTATTTTTATTATTACTATTCTTCCTACTTCTTTAGGCTTTACTAGAAATATAAACTGTTATGGATCTGCCCAGCTGACTACTTTCTCAAAGACAGATGGAGAGTTAATGTTACAATTGTCATCTGGAAGTTAAGTGATTTTAGTCAAAGATAAGTCGCCCATCTAGATGTAAAGGTAGCACAACTGTAATCTGCTGGTATCAGAAATCAGTGGTATCTTTACAAGAGGGATAAACAAACTTTTCCACTAGTAGTACATAAAGAGAACTAATCATAAAAGTAGTGCTCTAGAACTGACAAATACTGTAGTTTATAAACAGAGCCAATATCCTAAGCTTTCAGTGAAAAGGAAAAAAACTTCTCCAAGTATTTAAAAAAAACACAGTGAAAGGCAAAAGAATAAGATAGTCAGGAGAAAACAGTCACCAATGTACTTGCATGAACAGAAAAAGACAACTGGAAAAGAAAAACTGCAGGCTGCCTGCTAGCAATCTTGATAATTTGTTAATCACAAATTCCTATCAACATCAGTGAAACGGGATTGACCATTTGAATTATAAAGAGCTACAGGCTTTGAGTGGTAACTACAAAGTGCTACTTCTAAAGTTTGTTCTAGCAACAGTAACACAAGCTGCTAAACACCTATTTTATACAGCTGCCAGGTGTTATAATACAAACCCAAAAATTAATTGTCATTAACGTAGCATCCATTGCCCAGAAAACAGCATCATGCAGTACTGTCATCTCCATCAGCTTCCCAGCAAAGCTCAAGTATTTTTACAGAGACACTCCATGTCAAAGCCTCTAAAACGGAGATAGGCAAAGCAATAGAGTGATATCAGGATCCAGTGTCTGCACATGTAGAAGCCTAGTGGATGGTTACGGTGCAAGACAGCACAACCCTGTAAATGTCACATTGCACATTTGCACTTGCCAAACCTATGTGTACCATGATGGACAATGAACACATAAATCTGGACTCACATAATACACAAATAAACCTACCTATTCACAAATTTCACATATGCCTGCTCTGTCTGATATGGAAGTAATTAAACCTGTGTGAGACACAGTGCAGCTGTGCAGGATAACAGTAATGTTCTCTACAGTCATGACTGTAATGTGACTTCCTATTTTTATGCTGTACACTGGAGAAATGAAAATCTTCACAGGCAGTGCTGAATTAAAAGAAGAAAGCCAGGAAATAGATCAAATATATCTACTGATTTTTATTTTTCTAAGGATATTCCATCCTCAGTTCTAGAATGAGATGTGAAGTATTCCCTCATCAGTCAGCTCCAGTCATTTAGCATCCTCAGTCTGTTCTCGCCTCTCTGAAAGAGCAATATACCTGTCCACGTATCACAATTTAAACAGGAAATGTTTCATTCCGTGGGCTTTTTCCAGTTCTTTAAAATTTATTTGCAAATCTATAAATTGATCCCCTTACAGAACCCTAAAAAACTACATTAAATACTTGAAATTAGGCAGAAACAGGTAATTCTTCTGCCATACTCTGCTTGGAAACACCAGTGTTAGTCCCCCCCAGTTTTTTAGGAGCACGTGCTGCACAGACAGCCTAAGCTATCATACATTAAGCAATGTATGAATCAATAGTTAATGCATTTTCTTCACACTGTTTGTCCAATGAGGTTAATCTGGCATAAGCACAGCTGACATGTGGCAGCAATTTTGAGAAGCAAGTGGAAAAACCTGTTTGCACTCACTGTTAGGCTGTAAACCTCTGGTTTTGGTGAAGGTGTCTCTTCACTTGGTTACCAGTCCCCCACACAGAGTTCGCTCCTTGAAGACACCAGCAGGAAATGACATGCAAAGGGAAATGGTTACAAGCTGCAATAGCTAACGTTCAAAACACAAAAACACCTGCACCCCTCCCTTCCCAAATGAAAACTGATCCTTTTAGAACTTAATGTGCAAGCTATTAACTATATAAGCCAGCTATTATTGCTATATAATTATATATATATAAAGTTTCATTATCCTTCAAGTATTTTTCTTTCTTCTTCTTTCAATGCTGTTGACTAACCCCATGATTCAGATGTTGCTTTTTTTTCCTGGCCAATATCCAACAAGTTTCACATTGGTCACACTCTCCTAACCTTTTGCTAGAGCACATCCCACTCAGTTCTCTGCACCAGGACACCAGGAAACCTTCCTTATTTTTTCAAGAAGCATTTTAATCTTGCATGAAAATAGTTCTTTGTTAAACAGTATTATTTAGGTACATAAAGGCAGCAGAATCCTTTCCCCCATTCTGTTTACTTGACTTAAATTCTTGTGACTTGTATTTGTTATATTTTCACTGCACTCAAGCTGCTTAACTCTCTTTACAACTAAAAGCTGGCTGATGGAACAGCTGCTTTTTTCAGCTTCCCAGAAAACACAGCATGCCTCGGCTGTGCCTAGTACAACATCTGCTGAAAGAACCTCCTTTTAAAAAATGCACTTCGGCTGTTTTAATAAATGAGTCATCCAGTAGTAACACAAACTATGAATACTCGAGTGGGAAAGAGCAATTTTATGTTCAAACCACACACGGTATAGGATAATATCACGAAACAACACAACTATGTCCAGAAAGAAAGATGGCAGAGAAGCAAAGTGTATGGCTGATGCTCCACATGCTTAGCTCTGTCCTAAGTGAAGTCTGAAAACTTTTCTTCTTGTTGTTGCAAAGTTAATGGTTCATCATTTAAAAACCTTTGTGCACACACAAAAACACATGTACATATTTACAATATTGCCTGCCTTCAAGGAATTTCCCTACCCTTGCTTCAATAAGTAGATAGCACTGTCTACAAAGCTACCCTACTAACTGGAGAATGCTGAAATATTAGCCTTGCTTTTCAAAGCAACTTGCTTGGTTTTATTAATTCTTTCCAACAAGGTTGCCTCGGAAAAAGATTTATGAAGCCAAAAGTCAAGCAAAAACTTGTACTGAATTCAATGTATATTTGATAAAAATCTTATCAACTTCAAAAGGAAATTAAGAAATAAAAATTACTGCTATAACTATAGTTTCCTGCACTCTAATTTCAGTTCCCACACAGAACATAACACAACGGTAACTTGGAGTCTCATAAATTCATTTTTCATAAATGGGAACAGCAATTTTGGCAGTGCTGATGTAAAAAGCAACCTCAAATGGGCTACTGCAAGCCAACAATGAATTAGCTCAAACTCTAACACCAATCAAAAAGTATTTCAATTATTCTAACAATATGCATTTTCCTCTAGTCAACAACAAGTGATGATGCTAAAGTAAGCCCTGAATGCCCCAGGAGTCCAAGGTACCTTTTCCCCCGTTGAAAAAAAATACAAAATAGTTATCCAGAATAAATCTAGATCTAACAACACGGAGACAGATTTAAAAATATTTAGGCACTTAAAGATAGCTACTTAAGGAGATTTATGTTCACAATTTGCTAATTCCCATTGATCTTTACTTGGTTAGAAACAAAAACACGCATCAACATCCCATTCTAGTTTTATAATGACTAGCAGGAGAAATGCATGAAAAGGATCTACACTTCTCTTGAATTACCTATGATGAAGAATAATATTTACAACTGAATATGATTAAAATGGTTCTAATGAAATGCAGTTTCTTTTGCGCTTCCAACTGTCAAATCACACATATATGGAAGAGCAAAAACTACTGAAAGTAATGTGACTTTTGACTCTGATTTCATTTGGTTTGGCATTAGCATCTGATCATGACTTTATCTACATAGAAGCACACCCCTGTCCAAAAGGCTTTTGTCTGCTACATATCCGACAGGAACTGCAGAGAAATCTTTTGTGCTTACTGAGCAATCAAAACTGAGAGCACAACAGCTCACTAGATCAAATACCTCCACACAGGAGTTCAAACCATAGGAAGCGCTGATAGCGGCTTCAAACTCAACAGTAAATGATTTTATCTTTCTTATGTAAAGTGCATTTGTTTAGTCAGCACAGCTCTAAAACTACTGCATCAATATTTCCACACCTCTGACATTTAAGTCAATATATTTTACATTTTTTATTACCTCAGAGAACTACTGCTCTCCACTTTCATGACTGTAATTTCAGTTAGGTATGTATAATGGGGGAGGGGGGGGTAGTTTGTGACAGAAAATCTTTAATTTGGCTTATAAGAACAGAAAGTTTACGTCAGCAGCACTACCAGTACTGCACAGCCAAGGTATGAAAACTTTGCCTTAGTGTTATTAAAAAATAATTATCGTTGTTGCTCAGTTTTATTTGCCCAGTGGGTTTTCTGAATATAATTTCAGACACCAAATAACTGTATCTCAGGCAGTGTTATAACAAACTTAAATCAGATGCCTTTGCATCCAGTTGCTAATGTAAGTTTTAAGCCGACCCAACAGGCGATATTAATTTATAATTTACTTTCTCTCTTTTCTTTATGTTAAATGCCTTGGTCAGAAGTGAATGAGATTCACATTGCTCTACATCAGCACAATTTGTTTAAACCTATGTTATTTTTTAAATATAATTATCTTTCTTATTCCAAAACAAAACACTGCTACCACTCTAGAGATTACAGAAGCAAGTAAGAGGGAAAATAGATGATGCCAGTTAGCAGGTACTCTATGTAACCAGGTTAGTAATCTGTGGCTCATGGTGGACTGCAGCACTGTGACTGTGCAAGATCATTGTGTAGTAAACGACAGTAAGAAACATAACAGGGTATCTTAAGTGCTCACAGAAACATAACGGGATCTTAAGCGCTCACTTAAAATGTGGGCTTCCCCCATAAACCTTCTGTGAGTTTTAAGCAGAGGCCCATAAAAGTTACAACAAAACCTGGTTTCAAAGTCTTTGAGTGGCTCCTATCCAGCGTTTACAGTAGGAATCTTCCCTGTGCTGCTCTAGTTGGTTGAGAGGGACAGTCACTTCAGAATTCAGAGTAGAGGTGCACCAATATTGCGTCAGCTACAGAACTTGCCTTGACGTTGAGAGAAAACGACAAAACCCCCAAAACAAAACAAGTATCCACATTGAACTTGATACCATGGCTGCACAGACACTTCACTGTTGTTACTGTGATGGTCTCATGTTGAAATTACTGGATCTTATCTTTCCATAGCAAATACTCCTAAGTCAAACAACAGAGGCTTTTTTCTCCTACAGGCTTACTTAACAGCGCTGCCAAATGCAAACTCCTTTGAAAGCTTTAGCCGTGTTCATTTCAGAAAAAAATGTTACCTCTGTAGAGCCATAATCTCAACCTTTCCCACTTTTGGAATTATCTCTGAGTTACAGCAGCCAGCCTGGCACTGGAGTACTTTCCCGAGCTCCTCCAGGGGTACTAGAGTAACAGCCCAGGTGAGTAAGATGTGGTCAGCTCTGGGGACCCCAGCACAGGAAGGACAGAGATCTGCTCGAGGCAGTCCAGAGGCCACCAAGTTGATCAGAGGATGGAGCACCTCTCCTACACGGAAAGGCTTGAGAGAGTCGGGATTGTTCAGCTTGGAAAAGAGAAAGCTTCAGGGTGACCTAATTGCAGCTTTTCACTACCTGAAGGGAGCCTCCAGGAAAGATGAAGAGAAACTATTTAAAAGAGCATGTAGTGACAGGACAAGGGGGAATGGCTTCAAACTGAAAGAGAGTAGGTTTAGATTAGATATTAGGAAAGAAATCTTTACTGTGAGGGCGGTGAGGCACTGGAGCAGGTTGCGCTGAGAACCTGTGCATGCCCCATCCCTGGCAGTGTTCAAGGCCAGGCTGGATGGGGCTCTGAGCAGCCTGGGATAGGGGAAGGTGTTCCGGCACGGGGTTGGAACGAGATGATCTCTAAGGTCCCTTCCAACCCAAACCATTCTCTGACTCTACGGCAGTAACGCTGAAGAGCTGTGCCCTTTCTAGTGAAACCCGTCGAGTCTCCTGCCCAAGTTTTCCCTGCGGTCGTGCAATTACGAGCCACTCAACATTTCTGCCGCCGCAGCCGCCGCCGCTGCCAGCTCTGCCTTCATTGCTGCTGGCGCTCTACAGCTCCCCTCAGCTCCCGCACAGCCGCGGGCCGGCCGGGGGGACGGAGGGACGAACGGAGCGGCCACGGGCACACGGGCACACCCCCCCCCTACACCTGGAGCCGCCTTCCCGGCGGGCGCCGAGGCGCTCCGGGAAAACTTCAGCTGCGCCGGGCTCCCGCCCCGCACGCCCGGGAGCCCCCGAGCCCCGCGATTCCGCCGCTGAGACCGCGCGTCCCCCCGCCACCCCGACAGCGGCTGCCCCGCCGCCAGGCCTCCGCGCCGCCGCCGGGGGCACTGGGACGGGCGGCGCTACCTTTGGGTCCCGCTGCGGCAGGAGAGGAGCCGCCGCTCCGTAAGGGCGAGGTGCGCGCTGGCGGCGGGCACGAAGCGGGGGCTCGGGCGGGCGCGCTGCGGCGGCGCTGCGGGTCCGGCTGGGCTCGGCGCGGCTCGGTGCGACAGCCCCGCGGCGGCCCCGCGCCCGTTGCCATGGGCACAGCGCCCGCCCCCCGGCGCGCCCCCATTGGCCGGCGCCGACCCGCGGCGGCCGTCGCGGAGCGCTCCGATTGGGCGGCCCGGGCCCCGCCCCGCCGTGACGCGCGCGCCGCCGAGCGGGGAACGTGGCGGCCCCGTGGGGCGGGGCCCGCGCGCGCCGCTGGCGTCACCGGCGAGGCGGGGGGCGGGAGGCGGCGTGAGGGAGGTGGCGGTCTGGCCGCCGGCACCGCCAGGGAGGTGGCAGTGTGGCCGCCGGCGCCGCGCTGTGCCTTGGGCTCCGTACCCCTGGGCCCCGAGTGACAGCTCCCTCCTTGTCCCCAGGGGCGCGCTGGGCACAGCTCTTCGCCGCGCCGGGCAGTGCCCCGTGTCCGCTCGCGAGCTGCCTCACTGCATTTTCAAAATAAATTTGAAAACCAATTCCCCAAGACTGCGCCTTCTTTTTTCCTAATTGTTTTCACTCATTTGAGCCTTAGCCGTGTTCAGACCTGCTTTTCCCTTCCCCTCAGAGGACAGAAGTCTTAACGCCCGTGCAGATATAACAGTTCAGGAAATCATCTTTTCGACCTTCTCGTGTTAATGCTTGGTGTAAGCTTGGGGTTTGATTTGTGGATTTCCATTCCCACCTGGTTTCAAGGTGTGGTACCTGGTGGGGTTTTTGGCTGTTATTTTGTGCGTGCTTTAAGCATTTATTCAGCACTGAAAAGGCTCAGAAAATACAAGTTATTTTTAGTGGATAGGTAAATACTAGCTGTATTTGCAAGCAAATGCACTGCACTTCCTATAAAATAGTGATTTCTGGAAAAAGCGTAAATTCTAGTTGCAACCTCTTATGATGTCTTAATCCTGTAAGCCTGTACTCCTATTTAGAGATGTACTGACACGTGCAAATAATTGAAAAGCTTTTATCACTGTGCATTTCTGTTATTCTGATTTGCAAGATAAGTAGGTACAAGTTAAGGTTTGGTTTGTTTCTTTAAGAAACTATTGCAATAGTTTATGCAAATCAGAGATAAAAATAAATTACTAAGGGATTTGCTCAGCCTAGGGAAGAAACTCAAAACTACCACAGGCTTGAGGGTTAATTATAATGAGGGCAGAGTGGTGGTTAAAGCTGTAGTTTCTGGGTTGTGCAGGTGAAAATAAAATGGGGATGTAAACTGTTTATGGTGACACTTGTGGTTACAAAGCTGTTAAAATAATAGGCCTGACGCTACTTGGAGCTTTCCCTTTCTCTCACAGATACTGCTCTAGATTAGCAAATCATTTTCCTACACAACAGTGCTCTTTAGAAAGGGAGTTTTGTGGCGACTTAGCATTCTTTTCTAATTTGTGCCCAGGTGTGGGCGAAGGGGGGGAGGCTGATGGGGGCTGAGGGCCCTTCTCCTGGGGCTCGCTCTCGAGCTGCTTACAAGGAAGGCTGTCCCTTGGGCACAGGGACTGTCCCCCACCTCCCTTCAGGAGCCTCCTCATCCTGTGGGGTCCCCTCACCAAGATTACAGCAACAACGTGCCAAGTGTCGTACGAAGGACAAAAGCTGCTCTCTGCTTTTGTGGACTCCTTGTTTACCCGTTCCTGCTTTGTAGGAAGAACCAGAGGCTCCTGTATTGGAGCCTTCCCACAAGTTTCCAGGAAGAACCTGCCCTTCTCCGACAACTGCCAGAAGGTGGCTTGGAGGCAAGAGAAGGACGAGGTGACATCATCTGCAGTTACAAGCTGTGGTGGGACCAACATGAGCCTTGCCTGAGGAGGCGAGTGTCCTCGTGGGACAACGGAAGAGCAGTGACAGCCATTTACGGTGACTTTGCCCCCCATGGTATCCAAGTGGGTTAGGCATGGACAGGAGAATGGGACTCCTGTGCAATGTGCCTTGTGTTCAGCAGGACAAATCCTTCATTAGTATTCTGTCCTCTATTGGGTATTGATTTCTTGCTGTTCATGCTAATTAGTCCATATTTTTAGTCTTTTTAGTATCTTTTTCCTCCATTAGGGACTTTCTAACGCACATATACTGAGTCCTTGTTAGCTTTTTCTTTATGCTCTGATTTCTACAAAACATCTGTGTAGTCTATAAATCCTGTTCTGGTCCCAGCACTGAGCCTGGCAGAGTTCAAGAAGCATTTTGGACAGTGCTCTCAGGCACACGGTGTGACTTCTGGGGATGGTGCTGGGCAGGGCCAGGAGTTGGACTCCATGATCCTTGTGGGTCCCTTCCAGCTCAGCTTATTTTGTGATTCTGTGATTGTATCCAATTTCAACAATCCCTCACTCTCTCCCAGGTCTTGTTCAATGAAGCATTATCAGGGTCATGTGCTGGCTAAAAGTGATTTAAGAAGAGCACGCTGCTCATAATTTATATACTGATTATGACTGATTATAACAATTAATTAAAATTAATTAGAAAATTTATGTCATTTTCAACAAGCACACATGACCACTGCAGTGCAGATGTGCAAAGGGTTGGTGTGGTGCACATGTGTTCATGGCCAGTGCACCATGTCCGGGCAGAGGGTGGGTGCAGTGAGGATCAGTGCAGCTGTGAGTTGGTTTTCCTGACGCTGCAACTGTTTTCCAGCCGGCTTTCTCCTCTAAAATGGCTGGGATTGTTCAGCCTGTAGAAGAGAAGGCTCCATGGAGATCTTAGAGCACCTTCCAGTACTTAAAGTGCCTACAGGAAAGCTGGAGAGGGACTTTAACAAGTGCAGGTAAAGGACAAAGGATATTGATTTTAAACTGGAGGAGGGTCAATTTGGATTTGAAAGAATGTGGAAGGGGTTTTTTATTCTGTGATTTTGTAGCTTTAGAAACAAATAGACAATGGCTGAAAGATACTAATTTCTGTTTTCTTCTCACAGGCCCCATGCTGTTGTCAAGGCTGATGCTTGGAGTGGAGATTTCCATCATAGTTTTGACTGTTTCAGGGTTGTTTTGACCCTCTCTCAATCACAAGTTGATAAGTACTATAGCCTAGTTAATTGTGCTACTTATTTTTCTCTCTCCAAATACTTACATGATTATTTCATGTCAGGCTGGAAACTCCTTTAACTGAAGGGTGGAAAACCTCTGAGTAGGTGCATCCTCAGCTTTCTGGGGCTGTGTCAATGACCCCTCTGACAACAGTAATTCTTAAACTATGCTAAGGCAGATGGAAAATAAGGAGGTGATTGGTGGTGGCCCAACCTGCCTTTGCCAGAGCAAATCATGCCTGAAAAATTTGCTTTAAAAACACAGAAGGAAATGTGTTCAGAGAAACAGGCATGATGTTCCCTCCAAAATACTGAAGAGTTAGAACTGAGTTGGGACCCATGATATATTTAAAAGTAAAGAATAAAGTTGAGGGAGAACTGTTCTGAAGGTGTAGAAAAGTATTAATACTGGTACAGGACATGAGGATAAGTTCAGACTTGAAGCCACATGGAAAAGTCACAAAAATAAGGCAGAAGAGGAATGATACCTTGTGGAAGAATGTGGTAAGACATCTAAGTTGTTACAATCACTTTAAACAGAAGAGAGGGTGAATTGAAAATGAGATAATAACAAACAGCAAGAAAGACAGGAAGTAAAAGGTAGGGTACTGCTGTGGTTGCAGCAGGAAGCGTATCACAGCAATATTTTGGCTTCTCATTTCCAATAATGGAAATTTTTTTTAGAAGTAGAGCAAAAAGGTTTGTGGTAACAGACATACAGTGCATGTATATCACACAAATCTCACATGCAACAGGAAATAATATGAAGATCTCATTAAATGAGAATGTAGCACTTGATTCCTGATGCTGTTTTTATTTGATTTCTCATGCAAATCAATATTTTATTACTTTTTTTTTTTTTCCCACAACTTATCTGCAGTTTATAAATGCCCCTGTCATCACCAAGCAGATAAGTGGCATCTGAATATTTGGTAGAGGCTGAGTATCCACCAGATATTTACTAGATCATGGTAGTAATTTTTAAATATGTTTGTCTGTTAAAATCCTATCAGCTTCTTTCTTGTCATATCTATATGCATGTGATTGTCACCCAGTTACTGATGGGCAAAAAGGGGCAGTCAGCATGGGGGGCTTATTCTTGTGATGTTTAGGGGTTTGGGGAAGTTTATTTACTATTATTTTTTTATAAATGTTGGACTAATGGCAGGGGGAGTCAGCAATGATATTTCCTAGGAATTTATATCCAGCCTCTGTGCTTCAATGTCATCATAAAATTCCCAAAAGGGAGCAGAAAATTATGTGAGAAAGTTCGTGGTGACTTAGAATTAAGGAATTACTTAGAGGAACAACATAGACAGAAAACCTTTTGCTTCCTATTTGCAGAGTATCTCATGATATTCAGTAGCTGGGTGGTGAAGCAGTAAGTGCTATGTCAGTAATGTAAACGGACTTGCCTTGAAGAAAAGGCAGCCTTGGGTTTTTTAATCCATTTCTCTTTTTTCTCAGACTGTGGATGTGTAATAACAAGGTTCTGTGATATCGTTAGTGCAATGCTTAGTGGAGATCAAAATAGCAAGTGCCAGGAATAATGGGATTGACAGGAAAACAACAGAATGTAATGAAAGGAATTGTTACATTGCAGCATAGATCCAGTGTACGTCTGTATGGTAAGTATGACACACAGGTCTGTTCCCATGAAGTAGAAATGGTCACTATTTTTCATAACAGAAAAAAGCAATGAAATTGTGTGGTAGATTCAACGCTGAACATTGGTGCCCGTCTTTCCTTGGTATTGCATGCTGAAATTTCTCAACTCTCTTCTGCTCTGTGAAGAGTTATCCCCCCTTTTGGGCTGGATTGCAAATCAGAGTTAAAGTGTAAGCTATTTAACTGCTTTGTAGAGAAAGATGAGGTGGAATCTGATTTACCTTTAAGAGATTTAAGCCATTGAAGTTCATGGTGCACTTTTCCCTTTCCTATGTGTGTTGTGAAAGGTACAGTTCTGTTCTTCAAGCGCTGTGGATGAAAACTTCTGTTGCCTTGTGTTGTCATGAATTGTACAAGCCAAAAATCTGCCTTTCTCTTTAGGTTTTTAAACATGCACCCCCAGTAAAATAAGAAAATGGAGGATTTAAACCAGGATTCATGGCCTTTCATTCTTCTGCACCACAGAGCTGTTGAGGAGAAGTGGCTCTCACTCCCCAGTCCCCTCCCTCTCTGAGTCATTTTCCCCTGCTGTGCTTCCATGGGCAATGTACTGAAGACTGCATCTTTGAGTCAGAGGGCAGCAAGAGTATTTTGGTCTGGAAGCCATTTCCCCAGCCTTTCTAGACTCTCTCCAGTGTGAAGCACCCTTTTGTCCACTGTCTCATCCCATTGTGCTGAAATGAAACAAGCATGTTTGTGGACATCTGTAGACCAGCGCTGACAATATTGACGGTTTTGGAAATTGCAAACAAAGCACCCCAAATATATCCGTGTGCTCATTGGAACAATGAGTTATAGACTGGATGTGCTTTTGTTTCTCACAGTGAAAAAAAAAAAGAGCAGTATTTGGTAAAAAGTATTGTTCGTGTCCCTGTTGAGCCCTAACATTATCTTATTCCTGAAAAACTTGCTGAGGAAATTTGAATGTTACGAGAATGGGAGGATGTGGTTGCTAGCTATCCATCCTGCTCCATCCTGTGTTGTTTTGGACTCTGGCCATCAGGAAACATTTTGTCTATCTCAGAGATGAAACACTTTCTCTTCAGAAGTAGTATTATGAGCAAGATGTGTAAATAATCTGTGGCAAGCAGCGACTTTGTTACAGAAAGGGACATCATCCCAACTTTTCCTTTCTTTGATGAAATTTTAAAGAGAGATTTCTACAAACGATGTGCCAGAGGGGAATTTGCAAAGTTTGCACTGACCTACATAAACCCTAGCTGAACATAAAAGCAGATTAAAAGTTGTTTCACTCTGCTTCTATTACCCTTTGTACTTTATCACCCACTGATCTTTATTCTTTGTGAATTCATATATGTTTAATGCAGCACTGCAAATATTTTTCCTCACGTCCTAAAGTATTCATAAAAATAAGGCTGGGTGAGAATATTTCAAAGAGCATTGTTTGTAATTTTCTTGCCTGTGCACAGCTGTGTGTCTAGAAACTGGAAGCACAGGCTCTGTTGTGCAGAGGAATGGAAATAAACCATAATGCAAGCTCTTTCAAAAGAAATTATGTATCCTGGATTATCTCAGATCAGGATAACATGTTGTTGCATAGCTTGAGTTTTATTTCAAAAGGTTGACTCTATATAGACACTCACTTTTGTATCTTAACTAGCTTTTTTACTGAATTTATCTGATTTGGATGAAAAGTTATGTGGTTGACCTGACCAACTCGTGCCATGGGTCAGTGGAGGGGAAGCAGGGGAAGGACAGTTTGAAGCAATGGGAAGAGAAAACCTTGTGGAGGAAGAAAACCAAGATTGCCACATTATCCTGCAACTAATACTCTCAAGAATATGTTTTTGCTGAAACAGGAATGAAATACTATATGAAAGGAAAAGTAATACCTTTGAAATAATTTTGGAAGCCCAGCATCAAATCAACTGTGCCATTAAATGGCCATCACATTATAATTATTCAGACACTCTTTCTTTCGGGGAGTTTTAATGTGAAATATTTTATGGTGGTTAGTGTTCATACTACTTCTCTGAAATTGGGAAATATTAAGCCAAGCGTTCCATAGATTCTGAAGCAGAGAAGTTCTTCCAGATTGTGGAGCAGCAGCCACACTGGAAATAAAAAAGCCAGTAAAATTTCAAACCTGTTGATGCAACTTAGAAGTGAAAATACTGCCCTGTGAACCAACACCTAAAAACTTCCTAGGACTGGCTAGCTACTTGCTGCGCACTTCTCTGGTGTTGACATTGGATTAAAGGTAGCTAATGCTGCCTTTATTTATGGTATTTGCTGCAATTGCTGCAGTGTTTACAGTCGTGGAATGTAGTGGAGATGGAAGTGTCTGAGGGACAGACTGAGTTATGAAATAGATCAGGACAACAACAGTTCTGATGTTTGCTGATGTTATCTCCTGGCCACATTCCCGCATCCTTCCATATTTTATATCCTCCTCCAATAAAAGTGTAATAAGTGAAGTAAAAGCTTTTATCAGGCTATCTGGAAGTGCTCTGCGACTCTGCAACTCTGTTCCTTGTTGTAAAAGTGTTATCAGACTCTTTCTATGAGCCTCAGGCTGCAGGTGTATAATTGCATTTTAGAAATAGGGCAGGCTCAGTTGTCTCATTACGAGGGAACTGGAAGGCCTGTCTCACAACAGTCCCTTTTCATCTCTCCAACTAAGCTTCTTCCCGGAACTTCTTGTCCAAAGAAACAGAGGGACACCTCCCCTCCTGGAGAGTCATCCTTCCCCAGCCTACCCAACAGATCATTTGGTCTCCATGTTGAACGAATTGCTTTACTTGCACAGATGGAAACAAATACCGCTTCCCATTTATTTTTTAATTGATACCGTTTTCTGAGATTGTAAGGAACTTTACCCACTGAAATGACTGCACAAGTTCTTCTTAGATAGTCACAGTCTTAAGGTTTTATCATCTGGTCAAGGCAAAACTGCCTTCACATTAATGACTGCAGGCACTGGGTCTCTCATAGGACTTCAATTTGGGGCAAGAACTGATGTCTTGTATCAAAATATTCTGATTTGTGTACCACTATGGGAGAGTAGTAGACAAGTTATAGTCAAGTAGTAGTCAAGTTATTTAATGATTTCAGAGTTTTCAAAGCAAGAGAAGATATTGCTGTCAAGTTCTTTTAAATCCTCCCTTACTACAGCAGTCCAAAACATTCATTGCCAGTGCTTAATGATCACAGAGGGTTATCCAGTTTAAACATAGGTTAAAAAGAAAAAGCTTTCAATGCCAGCTTTACCTCTGTCATCACATCTGTCTGCCTTTTGCCATTAGGCAGGCAGTGTATTTATCTTTGAACTCCTGTGTTTGCAAAGGTGCCAGTCATGCTCTGTTAGTCCTCTCTAATCTCCATGTGGGCACTTAGCTGAGAGCGTAACACAATATTTGTTCTTTAATTTTAAATCTGTGGTTTCTAATGAGTTCCAGGGTCTTAGTTTGTTTTCACCCTAAACACCGTGGCCTGGTCACTGAAACTGTAGATGGTGACATAATCTACCAGACTTATTTGAGTTTCCTTAACCTATATACTTATTTAAGAAAGGGAATAAAGGGCAGCAGTGGAAGAATGTTATGCACTAACTCCAAAAGGTTAGTGAATTCTCTGAACTTTGATACCTGAAAAGAAATTAAAACATTAGTATTTCTAAAGTAACTTAGTGTTAAAAAGGACTTTCTGGAAACAATCTCATAATTATGGTGGAGCCTGTGGTAAGCTGGATACTCCAGTTCTGGTCTTAAACACATCCCACCATGTGGCCTGATTTTCAGTGGCTGAAAATACTCCAGGGCTTGCTGGAAATCCTCTTTATTTAGGGAGATGGAATCTCAATAAATTGTATTGTGATACACACTGTCACAGAAACAGTCCTTCCTTCCTTCCTTCCTTCCTTCCTTCCTTCCTTCCTTCCTTCCTTCCTTCCTTCCTTCCATTCCATTCCATTCCATTCCATTCCATTCCATTCCATTCCATTCCAAGCTCCCAGGGATGTTTTAGTCATCCTTGAGATCAACCCTGTTAATTTCAGTGGAAATAGAACATGAGTAAAGCTTAATTTCCACCAAAATCAGATTAAAGAAGGATTCTTTAAATGCTTTCAGTATAAGCCCTCTACAGCTGTCAGACTATCTATCCTTTTCCTTAGAAAACTGTGCAGTGGCTGCAGAGCTCATGAAACTGTGATGTTAGAAAAAATAAGGATGTAGAAGTGGTATAATTGAGAATAGGATTTTTAGCCTGATTATTCCAAATTGTAGGATTTGTGATAGCAATCAATTTATTAAAAAAAAAAAAAAAAAAAAAAAGAACCCCATCTGTTTCCAATCTGTAATTTCCCCCTTTAGTGAAAGCTGTGTGCATCCTCAAAAATATCCATGGAATTTTTTAAAAGGCTGGGAATGTTTCATATCTTTTCAGGGTTGAAAAAAGTATACTTCTGTCTGTTCTTAGAACAAGCTGTTAAAGTATCTCTCAACCTAAGAGAGAGGTCATGGATGATCAGTGCATTCTCTACTGCTTCAGAAAAATGTAGTTAATCTTTATTCAGGTTTTAAATTTCACAAAGACTGCCAGGTTTTAGAAAAATTATGGCATTTCTGACTTAAACCTTGTGAATTTTTAAAGGTTTTTAATATTACATGGGAGGTGGGCATTTTATATCATAACCTAATGATCAGCAGTTGGACTTGTTTTTAATAATGAAAGACTAAGGAGGACAGGATGCCCTTGCTAACAGAGAATGAATAAATAGCTGGAGGATGTAACTTTTCATTAGTGTGGTATTTTAATGTGTAGCTTCCATGGGTTAAGTTTTCAGCCAGGTACCATTGGAGGTGCCAAAACACTGCAAGTGGATCCATCCACTGGTTTTAGTGGAATAAGGCAAAGAGAGTTTTGTTCTTTTTATGCTATTCTTTCAGTAAAAAAAAGAGCACAACTTCCACTGATTTAAACACAAAACCAAGATCATGCTTGATGATGTGATTCCTGACTTGGATAATGAATTTCTGCTCTCCCAAAAGACTATGCAGTATTCTAGTAGAAGTAACATTGGCAGGTGACATATACACAATTTAATAATTTTTTTTTTCCTGAAAGGCCTGGTATTTAGTTAAAACAAGGTAGCTAAAACTGATTTGATTTTTAGAGTTTTTAGACCACTCTATCCTTTCACCACACACACACATAATCTTAGATACTTGCTTTACTGTGGCAAATTAGGTATCATAGACTCATGGAATGGTTTGGGTTGGAATGGACCTTAAAGATCACCTAATTCCAACCCCTTGCCATGGGCAGGGACACCTTCCAGTAGACCAGGCTGCTCAGAGCTCTATCCCACCTGGCCTTAAATATTTCCAGGGATGGAACATCCACAGCTTCTCTGGACAATTGTGCCAGTGCCTCACCATCCTCACAGTGAAGAATTTTTTCCTAATACCTAATCTAAATCTACTCTCTTTCAGCTTGAAGTCTGAAGGTTTTAGTTTGAAGGCATGGTATCATAGGCAGAATTAGCCAATACCGTGGTGTCATTCCCTTATCCATATCCTCTTCCACATCCTTCAGCTGCTCTTCAGTATATATCTCAAGCAAAGGGCCATTACTATTTAAGGCTTGACACTACATTCCTGTTTGGAAAATAAGTGATTTTCTTAACATTAATATTTCCAAATGTTTCAGTACTGTCTGTGTTCTTGCGACAAGGACTGTATTTCTCCAGGGCCTGATGTGTCACTGCTTCATTGCAGGAGGATGACTGTGGAGCCTGAGAAGGTGATCTGACAGGTGATTTCTCTGGCACCCTAGAAGATCAGAAGGGACATTCCCAATGTGCTCTGCACACCCACACTTGGGTGTACCAGCTCAATCCAAGTGGTGCTCCTGCCACATTTGGTGGAATTGTTCTGTTGGAATATCCACAAAGATGGGGTTTGTGTCAAGGCCAGAACTGTGTGGTGAGTCCATCAGCTGTTCCCCTCTTCAGGTTTCTCAGTGAGCTGTGCACACATGACCACACACTGCTTCTTTTCCCTCCCACGCACACGAACTCTGTGGTAAGTTGTTCAGTGAGTTGTGACACGTATTAATGTTGTTGGCCTCTGATGTTGTTGAGTTCCTTTTTCTGGGGGCTGACCACAGCAATCCTATCTGAAAGGTTTTCCACCAAACTCAGAGATAATTTTCATTAAAGCTCTCTCCAGTTTAGTCCCTCAAGCATGGGTGTCTTTCTACTCATGAATTCCAGCAGCAAAGGAAAGCAATAAATCCCTTCGGATAATGTGCCAGTGCTCTACTGTTACGTAACTGTCATCCCTAAGTAGAAGATGCCTATTTACCAACCAAAGGATATTGGCAAGGATTTCAGGCATTTAAAAATAATTCTGCTGCTTCCAGAATTTGGATCATTGACTCTTAACCTGAGAACTGGTTTTACAAATGTTCTCCAGAGAACACATGGTGTACCTAACTTCCTCTATGGAAACTACAAAAAACTGTATTCCAAAATACAAGGATTAAGGGCCAGAACCACAACAGATTTAGACACCTCAGTGAATGTCCTTGATAGGATAATTTCTTTTTACCAATATACACTGTGTGACTACAAAAAAAAGCATGACATAAGGAATTGTCCAGTATTTCTTTAATAGTAGAATGTTTCTATGGGCTTGCAATGCTTAAAGAACTGTGAAGTTTTGTTACTGAGGAACATAGGGTAGCTACAGGAACCTTCAAGCCATTAACTTGTACCAGATTTCTTTGGGAAGGGCTTAGATCTTTCATGGAGCTACAGGAATATGGGCAGGTGGGAGAAGACCTTATAACACCTTTCTTAGCCTGTGGAAGTCTCTCTTCTGTGTAGGACTGGTACTGCTGGTTCATTTGAACTTCTTGATATGGGATAATCCAAGTGAGTACTCAATGTGCAGTTTTATCATCCTCTGCCTTTGGATGTCTGATTAAGCATGACTGGTTGTGACTGGGATTTTAAATACTAGCAGACTTCCCAATTACCTCAATTATCTTTGCCCCAGGAATGATTGCTATTTCCAGGCACGCATCCTGTTGCCCGAAGTTTCTCACACAGGTTTTTCTGGCACATTTGTTACAGTAACAGCCCTTAGCACAGCACACTACACCCTAAAAACTATCCCATGGTACCTCCTGAGTACACTCCAGCACTGATACACTTTCTGCATGCATTTTTAACTCTTCTGCCTCCATTCTATTTTAGGAATATTCAGAAACTTCATTTTATTTCAGATTTGTTTAAAATTATAGCAGTCGTGCTTATTGCTTTGAACACCTTCTATCCAAAAAGCATTTCTTAGAGTTTCTTTTCTGAGTAAACAAATGATCTGCAAAAGGGAGTTTATGAAAAAAAAAATACTATCACAAGCTATTTACAGTAAAACAAGTAGTGACATGTGTAAAATTATTTCTGTTCAGGTCCCTGTTCTAGTAGCTCTTCTGGGCATAATTTACCTGTAAAACTATGGGTAAATATGAAAAATATATTATTAATTTCAAATGTATGCCGTGTTATGTAATTTTTAAGAGAATGTTGCCTAAACCATATGAGAGATACCTGTTTCTGTGCCAAGATCTGTAGTAACATTTTGGCTTGTAATGCCTAAATTCCCATTTCCTGAAGCAAGACCTGGGTCCTAAGAAATTAACCCAGGGGAACATTTTCCTTGCACTTGAAACCACCAGGAGTTGTTTTTGTGGTTTTTGCTTTAGAACAGAACTTTCTTCTTATATTTAGTCCTTAAATATGTAACTCATATGTAAAGCCAGCTGAAATTATTGTTTAGATTTTGAGAGGCATATGCAGACTTTAGACATGGTGCAAACACATGCAAGCTGTTACATGACAGTGAAACAACAAAAACGAAACCACAGCCTAATTTTTCTTTCAGTCGTTGCTAACGCTGATATCCCCTTTCTCCCT
Organism: Chamaea fasciata; assembly: GCF_029207755.1. Classification (NCBI taxonomy): domain Eukaryota; kingdom Metazoa; phylum Chordata; class Aves; order Passeriformes; family Sylviidae; genus Chamaea; species Chamaea fasciata. The sequence goes on along the minus strand of NW_027094092.1, from coordinate 13,599,920 downwards.
GAGAGCAATCCATAGTGAAGTATTAATAGGAACATGCTGTTGTCTAAACATCTTCAGATGTAAGCAACAGCCTTTTAAGCTTGGATAAGCACTAAAAAAAATTAAAAAGAAAAGTGAGTATTAATCATAGAATTCAAAATGACCAAAAAAAGGCATTTCAACCCTGTGCTAGGAAATGATAGTGAATTTTCAGAAGCTGCCGTTTTTGAAGTAATACAATCTTCTGTTTTCTTTCAGAGTAAAACAGAACCTGTCTCCCTCTGCTGGCTTGCAGAGAAAAAGAGAAAAAAAAAAAAAAAAAAAAAAAAAAAAAAAAAAAAAAAAAAAAAAAAAAGATACTAAACCCTGGCTGCAATTTTGAAACAAATTACCAGTTGTTCCAAAATTGGCTCTTAAAACTTGTTGCCTTTAAATATATAGAGGTCACATTGAGGCTATCAGTGTCTTGATTAGCTGAGAATTGGTAGATTGTTTTAGTGTTTGCTCTGTTTAGGCTTAGTTTCTCAGTATATTTAACATGATTTCTTTAAGTAAATATAATATGATAACAAGATAAATATAAATGTAACAAGATAAAAGCTGTTTTGTCTTTGATTCAAACATCACTGAATCCAGCAGCCATGCTAAGAGCAGCCTCATACTGGATTTGTAGATGTAGTTGCATGATTTTAATTTCCTTCATAGTCTGAGTTGGTCTACTTTCAAATCCAACCTTTGTGTTGCAGTCCACGCCCCAATGAATGAAATCCTGGGAATTTCCACGCTGCACAAAGTGGGTGTGGGGTTTTTACCATGTTCTGGTACATGGCATGGATTCTCTGAAGAGGTTTTTTGTCCTTGGTAGGATATGCTCTGTCTTCCCATTGTCACAGGAAGCACATTTGTCCTTTAATAATCCCTGTGCTCCTACTAACAATTTCTCATTTACAAAAAGGATACTCTAACAATAGACATGAAGTTTATTCCTTCCAGTTAGTTAAAGGCAAGCAGCAATTCCAGTAGCTCAAGGCATTCACCTATTAAATCAGGGGGGAACATAAATGCATTTTATGCTTAGAAGAAAATTAAGGAAATTTTGGCTTGAAAGTGATTGTTTTTAGTTATTCTTTTTTTGTTTTTGTTTTGATGGTGGGTGTTTGGTTTTTTGAGTTTTGTGTGTTTTGGTTTTGTTTTGTTTTTTACTTCCCATGTGTTATAGTCACCACAACACATTTGTTCAGCTTTGTTATGTGTAGGCCTCCTTTTGATCTAGGTATACTTCAGGCTTCCTTGTATCCTAGATATTGTTTAAAAAAGCATCTACCAGTGACAGTTTGTCATATTTCCAGTTAATACCAGTGTCAATATTGTTAGTTACACAAGCTGATTTGGTCTTTGCATATGCTGTCTGTCAGTTCTTTTGGGATGTTTGACTATCAGCATAGCAAGCACAGCACTTACTCTCTCCAAATATTTGACCAAATTCTCTCATTTATTCTGTCTGTGGTATGCAATTTAAAGTTTCATTAAAATGTTATTTAATAAATTGTGCGGTTTTTTACAAGCCATTGCTTTCTCAAGTGAAAATATCATCATTTTCATCATAGTTTTATCTCCTGAAAACTGTCAGGGCAACTAGGGCATTTGATCTGTGTATCACAGACAAGACACATGGGAACAAGGCCGTGAAGCTGCTGAGACACACACCTTGTGCATTGCTTTAACATGGGCACATTAATAACTTCCTGTATGAGAAATACTTTAAAGCTGGCATCATTTCTGCAGGTGGGAATGGGTAACTTGTAATCATCCTAAGCAGGTCTGCAGGCTATGCCTCTGTTCCCTTCTTGACTCAGCTCTCTAGGGAAGAGTGTCACTTTGCCTGGAAGCTGAGCTTCCAAGGCCAGGCAGTTGTCTATCTTGAAGGAGAGCTGCTGTGGCTGCCCAGCTATGGAGAGGCTACGTGGCATCTGACATACAAATGCTATTTCTAAAACTGGCTGGTACCACTTCCAGAGTGCACCTGATAATTGGTACTTGGGTAATGTGGGTGTAGCTGAGAAACAATGAAAGCAGAGGCAAAAGTACTCGTGTTGGAATTGCTCTTCAGTGCAAAGTGCTGGCCTGTATCACAAATAGTGTGGCCAGCAGGACTAAGGAAGTGACTGTCCCCCTGGAGTCATCACTGGTGAGATGGCACCTTGAGTCCTGTGTCCAGTTCTGAGCCCCTCAATTCAGGAAAGACATTGAGGTGCTGCAGCTAGTCCAGAGAAGGGCAACAAAGTTGGTGAAGGGTCTGAGGAAGAGCTGAGGGAGTGGGGTTGTTTAACCTGGAGAAAAGGAGGCTCAGGGGAGACCTTATTGCTCTCTACAATGCTGAAAGGAGGTTGTAGCCAGGTGAGGGTGGGTCTCTTCTCTCAGTGACAGGACGAGAGGAAATGGCCTCAAGTTGTGCCAGGTGAGGTTCAGGCTAGACATCGGGAATAATTTCTTCACTGAAAGTGTTGTCAAGCACTGGAAGAGTGCCCAGGGATGTGGTGGAATCACCATCCCTGGAGGTGTTAAAGAAATGACTGGGCATGGCACTGATTGCCATGGTCTAGTTGACAGCATGGTGTTTGGTCAAAGGTTGGGATCAGTGATCTTGGAAGTATTTTCCAACCTTAATGATTCTGTGACTGTGAAAGCAAAGGAAGGAATAGCACACTCAGATTGTATTCAGTGTGAGAATATGAAATCAACACCTATTTAACATGAAGTTTCATCAGCGTACCTTTCAAAAATGAGATAGTGCTAAAAGAATGGGCTTGAATTATTTTTTAAAAATATGGAATAGCAAGAAAATTTTTGACAAGAAGGAAATAATTTCCAAGTAAAATCACAGACAGTTCTTGCAGTTATAATGACACTGATTGGCAGAATTGGTAATAGTCTAAAATTCTTCACTAATCCACAGAATGAACCAAATCATCTTTCCTATCTTAACTAGTAAGCTTCCTATTTGACCGACTGTCACATATTATGTAATAACATGATGGAGGCTGGTCAGTCAAATAGCTGTGATGATGGAACCATGGAATCATAGAATGGCTAGGGTTGGAAGGGACCTTAGAGATATCTCATTCCAACACGATCTTGTTGGAACTGTTGGGTGTGGCAATTGCCTTTTGTTCAGACTAAGCAGGTTAATGCTCCTTCACTTAGCAAAGGATGAAACATTGGCAAATGGTTATCCCAGGACTAAACCCCATGGCCAGTGAGTCATTGGTGCAATTTGGAGCAGTTCAATGTGACCTGTACGTGAAGGGGAAAGCAGCACGAACACCATGGCACTGGTTTGCAGCAGGATCCCAGTCAGAAAGACACTGGTCCTCTGTAAAGCATCATTGACGTGGGTCACTAACTGCTCCAAGTACAACTGGGTCTCCTGGCCAGAAGCCCAGCAGAGGAGGTGGCCAGGAGACACGACTGCCAGGACAAAAAGTCAAAAATGCAGTCTGAAAGGAAGGTGTGTTGGGACAGACCATCTGGAAAGGAAGCTTGAACTTTCTTTTTTTGAGTAGATTTCTTCTACTGATGCTCCACTCTGTGTTCAAAATTGAAGCAGAATTTGTTTATTAGTTGTCAAAACTGGAATGGCATTAGAAAGGATTAATTTCTACTCCTAGTAACTGTCAGCCTGAAAAATTCCTGATGGCTTAGATCACAAGGGTAGTAAGAACTCTGGTAATTTTTTAAATCTATGTAATTAAAGTCATGTCTGTGATGACTCTCCAGGAACATATTTTGTGTCAGTCTTCCAAGTTTCCATTTAGCTCATGTTGAAGTCACCTGTAAGGGCTTTCGCTGACCTTAAAGGTATCAAGTCAAGATCTATCCAACAGAAAATGCTTAGAAGCTACAATGATGGTTATATATATATATATATATACACAATAAAAACTGACTCTCAGCAATGTATTCCTGACTACTTTTTGATAATTCATCTGTATTGTAGCTTCTAAACTGATGTGTCTTCTTCTCATGTGTCCTGTATGCTTCATTAAGTGTTTTGTATTTTTCGGAATTTCAGTGTGCTAAAAGTGCACAATGAGAATAAAGTACCAATAGGCATAAACTGAATTCTTCGCTTATTTTAAGTAATTCCCTGAGTGGATGGAATATGAAGTTATTCTGTTTGGAATTTATTTACATCTACATTAAAAATAATACCGCGACGTTTACATGTCCATGACAACTTTTAATTTGATCTTATGAAAGGCCCATTGTCTAAACTTGGTATGAAATCCCACATGCAATACTTTCGGGCGTACTCCAAAGCATTTCGTTCTTTTGAAGCTATTGTGAAGGTCAAACCAAAATATTTGGTCTTTCTGAAACGTGCTGGTATGTCAGGAAGGTTGAAGCTGACAACAGGGATCTGCCCTTGCCGGCAAAGTTAGTTCTGAAGTTAGTTAAGCGAAATTCTGCGTAGCGGAACCTGTTGTTCCAAACCACCGGGGTGGTCCTCTGGCAAGGCATGGTGGTGTTCATCCCTGCAGCCCAGCGCCACGTGCCGGGGGCTCCCCGGCTCCTCCGGCGTCGCTGCTCGGCCCCGTCCCCGCCGCGTCCCGGCCCTTCCCCCGCTGCCGGCGGCTGAGGAAGTCCATTGTGTCCGCGGCGCGGCTCCAGCCCCCCCGACGGGCGTTTCTGGCGCGTTGGGCAAGTTCCCAGTCATGCCGAGCATTCTTGGGAAGATCGGGCGATAAGGGGAGGAAATGACGGAGAGTCACCCCAGCGCCACCCGGCCCCCCCGCAGCCGCCGCCGGCGGGACGGGCTGCCAGCGCGGGCCGCGGGCGCGGCGGGCTCAGGTGAGGCGGCCCCGGGGCCGGGCCCGGCGCAGCGCCCGCCCCGCCCCGCTCCGCCCCGCGCGGCCGGGCGGAAGTGAGCGCAGCGCGGCGGAGCGGGGGGAGCTGCCCGCAGCCTGGAGCGCTCCCGCCGGGAGCAGCAGGGACGAGGGGAAATGGCCGAGGTAGGCGCGGGGAGCCCCGGGGGTCGGGGCGAGCCGCGGGCCCCGCGCCATCCCGGCCCCGCCCCGCCGGGGCCCGCTGGCTCCGCTCCCCGCCGTGCCCCGCTTCGCCTGCCCCTCCCGGGGGTCGCCGCGACCCTCGGCCTCCGGGCGCTGCCCGCCGCCGGCGCGGCCTCGGCGCGGCCCCGGGGCTGCCCGCGCTGCCGGGCGGCACCTGCGGGCGGCGGGCCCGGCTTCGGGGCAGCGCTGTCCGCACGGCCCGTCCCGCTCCCGGAGCCGGGCGGGCTCCCCGAGCCGGGCGGCGGCGGCGGCGCTGCCCGAGGGAAGCGCTTCCAGCCGGGAACTGCCTGTTCGGAGCGCTGGAGCGGCGCCGCTCGGGGCTGCCCGCGCTCCGCAGGTGCCGGAGGTGCTTTTTGGACCCGGGGGTGAAGTCTCCGGGGCGGCGGGGAGCTGTCACCGGCACGGAGCGGGGAGCTCGGGGGGTGCCCAGCGTAAGGGGGCACCTTGGCGGTCGCAGCAGGAATCCACCAGGTTTACATTTCCTTTTTGTTCATCCCCTTGTTGGCTTTGGAGTGGGCTCGCTCTCCCCGGCTTGGTGCGTTGCTGTGGCTCCAGAGAAGTTGGATGTTTACAAAGCTGATCCCTAAACAGCTCTGCTGTTTCCTCCGGGAGCTTTGCCGGTGTTTCTAGTGGTGCATGGCAGTTTGTGAGTGCCTTGCTGTTCTTGGCTCGATCTAGTTTTTTATTCTGTATCAACACAATAAAAAAGGTGTTCCTGCACCTTTGTTAGCACAAGTAACCTCCCACTTCAGCTATGCTGTTGTTGGGGGAAAGATGTGGTAGAAAGATGCAGTCAAAAGAAAAGTGTTTGGGAGAAGAGGAGATTCTGATGGTCTTTCTACTGGTTGTATTACTTTTTACAAGCCTGATACTAAAGCATAGCACAGTTAAACTGATTTGGGGTAGAGACGCAGAGGTTTTAACTAAAAATTGTGTGTTTAATGCAGATCTCTTCCCAAAGGGAACTGAAAATGTAAGAAAAAATGTCTGATGTTTATACAAGATGTTGTGCAATACTTGCTTTGAATATAAGCTGTGTTCAGGAGTAGTAGTGATGGATGATTTATGAAGAATCCAAAGGGGAAGCAGAAATGGGGCAGGGGAAATGAAATCAGACAGACAAAAGTATTTTTTTTTAATATGACTTTGTTGATTTTGAAGGGAGCTGAGTGCTTCATTCCCCCAACACTGAGAGCGGGCCTGTAAAAAATTTTATGCGTCTGGGAGGAAGAGAAGTTGCTGAAATTGGCTTCACTTAGCACATTTGTGGGAGAGGGAGAAAGGGATTATAATTCCCACCAAGTGCTGTTTGTTTTTTGGGGTTGTGTTTGTTCTTTTGTAAAAGCAAGTTGGAGCAAAACTGGTAAGAATAAGGGGACAGTAAAAGAAAGTTGCATAGAAGATAAAGGCAGAGGGCAAGAAAACAGGCAGAAAGGACAGGTACTTGAAGTAAATGACCTTTTGGGTAGGGGACCACAAACCAGACAAGTGATAGGTCATTTAGAGTCTCGTCTTCTTAAATGTTGTGCTGTATGTCTCTTAGAGATGCTTGTTTTTGAAAAATACAAAGGAGATCTCAGGAAATATTTAAAATTTTGATTTATTTAATAAAATAGATTTGTCTTAATTACAGTGTGATAGTAATACTGATTTATATACTTGAAGTTCCTCTTACCTATGGGTTATTGCTGTCATCCCTTATAACTCAAGCATAAAGGTTCATCAGGATATATAATCATTGTATTGAAATTGATGATTTAGTTATTTTTATCCAATTTGAGTAGCTCTCTGTGTACTAACAAAGAATATTGAATGCCTTAAATGGAAAATGATGCACTTCAAAGTGTCAAGTAAAAAAAATACTTTCTGATTTTGTGTTCCTTTGTTTCTTATTTCTCAAACTAAATTGAAAGTGGTGATATTTCTTACTCATTGTTGCTGTTGTATTTGCTGGCTAGCTGGAGACACTTGGATGAAAATGTTTAAGAAATAAAAATGCTGAGGTGATGTTTTGGAGGGTTTTTTTGTTGTTGTTGTCTTAGGCTTTGATGTGGGATCAAAACCAGACGGTGTGGGGTTATTTTAAAAAATGAATGCTAGATTTGAATTTTATTAGAGTAGGATTGCATGTTGTTTGTCTTTTAAACTCTTGAACAATCTTAAGGTGGCCTTATGGGTGCTTTGAAAATTGCAGTGCAATAGTACTTGTGGATGGGCCAGTGTAAATCCAACACTGATGTGACTAAAATCTGTAAAATATAATGTCAGCCTTAAAGATATTCAGGTAAAGATCATCCTTTTTTGTTTGTTTGTTTGTTTGTTTGTTTTAGAAGTATTACCTTTTAGTATCTGCAGTCAGTACAGAAATTATTTGGTGTTTATTTGTTTTCAGGATAATACAATAAGCTTAAAGATGAGAGAGTATTACACAGATGTAAGTTGTTTGCTTTATGGATGTGTAACTGTAAACATATCATTCTATTTTAAGTAGGAGATGTGGATATGTAATTAATTACCAGAACCAGGGTTCAGTCTTTATCACCGGTGGTCAATAAAATCAGTCATCTAATACAACATCATCCAACTCCTTTGTAGGGGAGGAGGTTGGTGTGATGTAAGTTTGTGAGAAAAATGATGCGGTTGTTTCCAGGCTGGACTGGGAAGTGAAAGAGGAAATGTTTCAAAGCATGCCAGTAATGATAAACCTCACTTAAGCTATAAAAAATTTAGAACTAAGTGCTTTCGTCAAAGTACACATAAAAAAAGTTATGAGAAATATTACTTCAATCTGTATCTTTGTAGAAATGCAGCTTGAAAGTATTTCCTGAGATTAAACTGTCCAAGTGATGGTCACTTCAGAGGGAAGAAATGGAAGTAAGAGGGAGAAGGTATGTCTGCGTGTTTCATGTAACATGTAATTTGGAGTTACAAACAAAACATCACTTACAAAAACCCAACCACAACTTGCAGTGTGTAGTGTGTGAGGACCTTGTCATGTTTGTGCTAAGGGAATGTCACTGGATCAGATCCGGAGGTTTTTTAGTGCATCATGACCCAGAGGAAATATAATTGAGCTTGTAGGCTTGAGTGTTGTAGTTGATGTTTGTAGGGGACTGATCACGAACAGGTGGTCAGCAACCAGTCTGATCTTCTGCTTGGGTTGTAGTCACAGGAGAGGAGCAGAGCACGGTGACAGTGCTGTTACAAGGTGAGGGCTGGAAGTTTAGCTGAGTTCAGCATCCATCTGAACAACTTCCTAAAGAAAAAGTCCATCAAGAGTCTTAATCTTAGAGAAGTTACCTCAGGATTCAGGAAGTACTTGAGTGCCAAATTCGTGGAGACTAGAAGGGTATTTTGAGGAAGTGTTTGTGTTTTTCCTCTTTGCATTTCCAAAGCCACCTTTAGAGACAAGATAAGAATGAGATGAACCTTTGCTCTTAGTGTAGCCACCCTGTTCAGTCCTCTACCTGTGTATTGTAAAAAAAACAAACCCCATAGTTGTTGAATCAATACATGTAATAAGCATTTAGTATTTTCTAATGGATGAAGCATGGAGGTACACGTGAACGGTGCATTAGTTCTGTCAATTAGTAATCAGCAATTCTGCTCCATCTCCTGTGAATATGAGGTGTGTGACTAAGAAGCATCTGCTGGTTATAACTGAAACTGTGCAAGTTTCCTGCCTGAGGGGAAACTCAGCTGCTGAAGCAAGTGGTGGAAATAATTTGGCTACTGCAGCAAAATTGCATTAGGTTAGACTGGTAGGGTGATACTAATACAGTGATACAGAGTTAAGTCTGGGCCAGAGCTGAGGTGTCAGGGTTTCCTCTCCATGCCTGTTTTTGATGATGTTTTGTTGAAGGCGTCTGCTGTGCACTGCTGCACAGGGAGTAAATAGGATCTCTGTGGGGGAGGGTTGTTTTCATCTCCCTGTGTTAACAGCCTCTGTACCTTGCATCATGCGCCTCCTGCATTTTGTTGTGTTTTCAATGTTTTGAGGCATTAGGAGGGTGTCTACAAGGCTTACTTTGGGCACATAATTGAGGAAAAATTGAGATTTTAACATGGTCCTCTGTCTGTGCTGCAAAATATTATAGAACTATATGGAAGGCATTTGGATGTCTGTTGTGGTAATTAAAGCAGACAGCACAGATGTTTCTGTCCTCTTTCTCTGTCCTACCTACACTAGACACTTTCTATGGTTTTGATAAAATTGGGTATGTAGTTTAAAATGTTGTCTGTCTTCTGTTTAGTTGCACTGGGATTGGGATTAATGGAAGTACTACTTTAGCTACATGCTCCAGGTAATTTGTCATTGTCTACTGGGGTCAGGCCCCACACTGCATGAATAACTAAGGTCCCTTCCAGTCTTACTTGTTCCGTGAAAGTGATATTCCAGAATAAAATTACTTTGCAAGTCAGGAATTACTGCACCAATTATTCAGCTGGGGAATCAAAATATTTGGGATAATGACCTCACTTAAAGAATGGGAAAAAGCCTCCCCTTAAGCCAGCAGCTGATGTTGATTCTGTATGAAAGTTTGTATTGCATGAGTGTTTTCAAGTAGCCTTTGAAAAGCGGGATTGGTGGAGGGATTGTGCACGTCAGGATGACGGAGAAAAGCACAGCTTAAGAGGTGTCTGGAGAGCAAGGGAACCAGTACAAAGTTTTTAAAAGCAAACTTTCGAAACAGGAGGAGAGGAATTGAAAGCATTATTCTGTAAGGAGAAACATTGCAACAGAGCTAGAATTCCTAGCCTTTGTCAAACAATGCGGGTAATAAGCTTGGCTGTAAGGCATGGAAAAAACTATCTTGGCCAAGTGCATTGGAATGAAACAGCCTGGGATGCCATCAGTTTCATTCTTGCTGTTTTCTGCTACCTGCATCCAGAAAATGCTGGGCAGGAACAGAATAGGAGGATGCTGTTAGGAAGCTGAGAACAGGATGGGAGGAAATTCAGGGATGCAAAGTTTGGTGAGTAGTTCTACAGCTGATGGAACCAATGCCAAGGTTCCTGTTGATTTGTGTCTTCTGCTGATTGGCTCTAAGGACTTCTTGCCATGATTCAATCATTTATAAATTTTATCCTGGTGATAAATCTTCAGTGTCCAGTTGTGAGCTAGGGTTTTCTTCTGGCCGTGGCACCCAGTGTTCTTGGCAGCGTCAGGGTTTTTGTTTTATGAAACTTACATGGAATTCAATTATCTTTATGACCCCTATCTCTTAACAGACCTAAATGGAGCGGTGATTAGGGTCAAAATTTGAGGGGAGGATTATAATAGCAGAAATGTGCTGAGTAAGCTTGCAAACCTGTTGTACCAAATCTGCATGTATCCACATCTACTGATGGAAGGGCTTGCAGTGGCCAGTGGTGAAAACCATTGCAGGGGAGGAGTGTGGCCATGGGGAACACATGGTCTGTAGGTATCTTTAGCTGCCCTCACTGAGGTCTGGCTGGAACATCATGACAGATGCATCCATGCTTTGCCTCTTGAAGCATTGATCAAAACCTGAAGATTCAAATTTGACAGGAGCTACAAAGTGTACATATCTACTGAGGATCCTCTGCACAGTGTCCTGGGTGAAAATTGATTTCAATAGTTCATAAATTTTTATAAGCACTGAAACAGCTGAGGTTGGATTTTTCAAGGGCTTTGTTGCTGATGTTGAAAGACCTTAAAGGCTGAGACTTCCTGTTCTAGCGCTAGAAACATCCTATTCTTGCCTAGCCCTGGAGATCAAAGGTTTTGTGATGAAATTGTACTTTCTAGACGTAAATGAAATTTCAAAATCAAAGTTAAGAGATGTGGTTCCTGCTTAGGTATTTATGGTCTGAATGATTTGAGCAAAACAAGGGAAATCAGTGTTAGTTCAGGGTTTGTGCCCAGTTAAAAATTGCTCCTGTATTTGAGCTAGCGCAGTTGCCTTTGAAGGTTCTGTAGATACGAGCTGAAACAAAATGGATTCATTTTTCTGGTTAACTGTGTTAATCTCATTTGCAAGGTGGCACTTGCTAATTTTGCTAAAATGACTGGATTAAAGAAGCTACTAAGTTTTTAATGGAAAGATAGCATGATAGAACTGTATAGCTTCAACACTGACCTTTCAGAACTGTTTGAGAAAACCTCCAGTTTAAACCTAACATTATTTAAAAAGAGTAACAGTCTTACTTCAAGGAGTCACGTCAGGAGTGTGTGCTCAGTTTTTTCTCAGTTTGCAGCAATCTGAATGCATCTGGCAGAGAGGGCTTCTGGACATCAAAGTTCTTGTGACTTTTTTCTTTCTTTTTTTTTTGCTAAGGAGTTTTCCTGCTGTGGCAAATGTCTGGCTATGAATTCCTTTGCAGATGATTAGTATTTTCCACAGTATATTACTGCTGTCGTATTTTGCTAAGTTTTCCCTGGTTTCCCATAAAACTGCTACTGTCTCTGGTATGCAGGCAAGATTTGTTAGTTTGTAAGTTAGCTCTGATTCAATGTGAGGCAAATGCTTCAAGTATTTTTATTTTCTTTAATGGCCAAATAACCTCAAAGTTACTTTGACAATTGCACTTGTTTTGAGGAAGCACTGGCTACTGTATGCCAGGGCCTTACTTTATAAGGAATGCAGGAAATGGCCTGACTTGTTATCATTGCTTCTGTATTTAGTGCTTGGACTCCAGGGAATTCATGTGCACTGATTTCTGATAGCTATAAAGTACTTCTTGTAAAGAAATTACCAAATAATATGTTCTGTGCTTGCGTAGAACAAATTATAAATAGGGTATTACAAGCCTGGGGTGTTTTTGAAAAGAAAGCTGTGCAAATCATCTGGAATAGAGAATAATGTTTACATGTACATGAGCAGATGGTGAGATTACCTCTGCTTAAGGTAAAACGATTTATGTCTGATGAAGTCATCCCCTGCTTATTAAGGTAGGAAGCTAATTTAGATTTTGGGAGTCTTTGTCCTGGTAGAGATGTAATGTCTCGTATCGGCTCCCTAAAACTTCTTACCAGAAAACTATAATTTTCAATAATTCCTTATTGGAGAGAAAATTCTGCCTGGTTCCATTTTATGTATTTGCTAGACTACTGCTTATCTTTTTTTTTTTTTTTTTAATGTAAGTCTCCCTAAGTGAAAATCTGGTTTAAAATTCATTTCCATTCCATGTAGAGGCTTTGATCTGAAGGCGATGGTCAGGCATCTTGCAGGGTCTTGGTTCTTGATTATTAATAAGGTTTCTTGCCTTTTTTTTTTTTAAGAGTATTTTACTCCTCTGAAATAATGAATGATGTGCAATACACAAAATTATGTAACAATACACAGGTACTTGAGTGATCAAATTAACTTTAGGCTCTAAACACATTTATGTGAAATTGTTACCAAGGAAGTGTTGCTCTTGCAGAAACTCTGCTAGACTGGAGCCAAAGAGGTCTGCAGACTCCTGTCTGATCACAGCTGGTTGAGAAAGGAAATACTGCTTCAAGTTAGTGAAATCTGACTGCAGAAGACATTATCCTTGGTCAGGGCTGTAGATAAATTGTGTGGTTGAGATTTTAGACCCACTTTTAAAGGAAGCAGGTGAGGTTCTGCTACAGCAGTGGAAATGTGGTGACTTCACCCAAATATGAATGTATCTGTTTAATTTCAAAATTAGGGGACAAGTAAGTGGTGTGGGGGATTGTTTTATCACTTCTGAATTTCTGTTATAATTGCTTCAATTGCTTCTGGCTTTCCTTGAAAAATAAACAAAATGTTTCTCACATTCTTTGAGTGTTTGGCAAGAGAAGTGCTCTTGAAGGTGAACAGATTGACAGCTGAAAACTGATTATTACTGTTACTTAAAATAGTGTGCAGCAGTTCAGATGAGAGCAGTCCTAGCTCTGTAAGGATCACTTCCAGTTGTTGCAAACTTCTGGTGAGTTCCTATAGCTTGGTCAGTGATGGTTCAGGATTCCAGGATTTGAATTGAAACTTATTTTCCTGAGTGTTTGAGGAGTTCCCTGCTGATAGATGATCCTAATGGAATTTGCCCTTCTCTTTGTAAATGTTGGAGAAGTTTAAATTCTGCTCACTCTCTGCCTTTGAACTTAAGACGGCTGCAAAGTGAGAGGTTCAAAGTGAAGCTAAACTTATATGAAGAAGTTAACTGATGCTGCATAGTTAGCATTTAAAAGAAGGTCTATCTGTATTTTAATCATGCTTATGCCTAGAGAGCTTTTCTTCTGATGTGTTATATGAATTTACTGCTTAGAGCTGGCATGCAGGATAAAGCTGCACCAAAACTATTGCAATTTTATCAGATTTCTTTTATATTAGGGCTTTCTTTGTGTCAAACTGTTTGAAAAAAAACCCTGCAGTATGCCTGTAAAATTTAACAGATATTTATACATTGGCTTTAGAAGTTTCCTAAGGACAGGACTTAAACACAGCAATCATATTATGTGTATGTATGCTGTTGCAGCTATCTTGCAAAGCACAAGGCTAAAATTCAATTTTTCAGATAACCACTAACAATAGCCTTCTCTCTTGAGTGCTAGAAGCCACTGGATTTGTCAGTGCAAGTGTGCTGTCATAAAGTGACCAAAATACAGCACTGTAATGTGAAATTGTGCAATAGACAAGCAGTTATTGAGTGGCTGGGATTCTCTAGATGTTGTGAATGGAGGTGCTGTGGTAGCTGTGTACCATGTTTCTGAGAGCTGAGGAATGTGTGTTTATCTGCAGTTGTGACTTCCTCGAATAGTGACTGTCCTGGGGAACAGGAGACTCCTTAGTGATAGGGAGATCAAGGCCATCGATTTCAGCAGAAAAATAAGGCTTTTTTTTTTTTTTTTCTTTAAGAGCTGGCTGTTGTTATGTATAAACACTTTGAAGACCATATAATTTCTTTTATCTCCTAAAGAATAAATTACTTGTAATTGTCAAGCAACACATGAATGGATTGATAATCTTGTAAGTTGTAGCCCAAGCAGTTTTGAATAGTCTTGGAGAGCATGATTATATTTGATTTTTTTGAATAAAGTTCAGGAAAAAGTCCTGCTGCTCTTTAGAGTCCTTAGGCAACAGCAAGACTCTGAAAACTGAAAACTGCACTTACCTCAGGCTTCTGCTTCTTGGAAAAACCATGTAGAGGCCTCCAGTTCTTGGGAGGACTTCATAAGTCAGGGTGTTCTTGCATCTAAAATCTGACATAGCAGTTTTAACCAGCTGTAAGTTAATGAAGAGATTAAAGCCAGCTTAGCTTTCTAGACAGTCTGAGAAGATGGTGTCAAGTATATGAGGCTTCTCATTACGATATTACCTGTGGTTGGTAGGCTTAGACCTAATAGACAAAATATTCAGTATGTCTTCAGGAGAAGTTTTTGTGTGATTGTCCTGCTAACAGGAGTGTAGTGAATAATTGAAGGCCACATTTGTGCCATTAATGGGACCAGAGACTTGCACTGTCTGTAAAGGAGCCCTGCAGAATAATTCGGGGGTGGGTTTTTTTGTTTGTTTGTTTTTTTTGTTTTGTTTTGGGTTTTTTTGTTTTTGTTTTTTTGTTTGTTTTGTTTTGTTTGTTTGTTTGTTTTTTTAATTGGTTGCCTCATTGTGCTCTACACTAAGCTCTGAAGGTAGGGTAGGCAGCAGACAGGGCAAGACTTCTTCCTTATGGCTTTAATGGGTGGCAAACTCTGCAGCTTCAAATACTGTACAGAATAGGATCTGGTGTCTAGTTTTTTTTCTGTAGACTTTGTCTGTGTTGAATATTTACATAATTATCCTGTGGAATGGATTCACACCTGTAATTTCCAAAGCTGCTCCTTAAGACTTTATGCCCCAGGACCTGAGTTGTGTGGTTTTCAGGGTTTTATAATTTTGTTAGTCTGTCACTGTTTCAGTCTTTCTGAAGCCACCCTTTTTTGTTTAAATCCTGTCTTGATAACTGTAACATCATTTCTTATTTAATTTTGCTTTGTGAAGGGTTTCACTTGGATTTGTCTTCAGACTGAGCTGAAATGTATAGAACCTCTTATAAAGATGTCTGTCCTTCACACTATAAGCCATTGAAATGAAGTAGATAAAACAAAAGCTTGGCCAGACTTAAAGAATTTAAAGAATCTGTTTTAAATCTCTTAAGAATCTTGCTGTCTGTGTGGGGAGTCCAGAGAAATACAGTCACTTCGTTTGAAGCACATCTTGCTGATTTGATTCAAGGAGGGCAAAAAAACCCCAACTCTATCTAAAATCCAGGCCCTCCTAATGGGTGTGAATTTAAAGAGAACATAAGGAATTTTGAGTTCTCTGCCTTATTTGCTGCCGAGAATTCTTAATTTGTAGGTTGTTGCATGACTTAAACTCAGAATGATTTGCATCTATAAGGCTCATCTAGTTCAGTGAAACTGTGTTTTAATGAGGATTGCTGATTATGTAACCCTCCTAGCAGAAACTCATTATTCCTGATTTTTATCTTGCTACTTGGTGTGCATACTGGCTATTGCTGGAAGACATCTTATCTCCTGGGCTCGGGTCTGACACAGCCGTGTGCAAAAAGCTGGAGAATAAAGTAGAAGTAATGCTGAAAAATAGAACAGTTCTTGTGGTAATCTCTTGCAAGATTATTTTGGTAAAGAGTCTGCAGAGATATTGTAGTGAACATGGGAAGTTGTCCTAAGCACAAGACTGGAATTGGAGAAATGTAAAATACCATTTTCTGGGTGGTGGCCTTAAGTAAAAGTGACCTTTTGTAGTTTCTTCCCTTACCTAGTAGTGAATGACACTTCCTGTAAAGGGCTGTTAAAGAGATTAGTCAATGAGCAGCTGTACTTAAATAGCTTATTTTGCTTCTCCAAGAAATATCATTTCATAACCATTATTTTTCTTGTTAAGAGGGTAAAGTACAATATTTTCCAAAGGAAGAGAGGTCCTTCAGTGTCATTATGACCATCATAATCATGGTACAGCAGTTTGAAAGGTCTGGTTTTGTAATCTAGTGAAGTAAGTTGGAAGTCCTCTTGATAATGGACTTTATCAATGCTATATTTGTATAGTCTTTAGAATGACTTCTACTCCCAAGATTGCACCTGTGTAATTGCTCAAGTCTGAAAACCGCTACGCACCTGAGGGTGGCTTTTGTGTGTCTTGGGTCTAGCCGTGCAAAAAGAAACCAAGTGCTTCTAGCACTAGTAGGCAGGGTAAGGAAAATAAATGGGTCTTGCATAATTCAAAGACCATGAATTTATTTGTGTGGAGTCTTTTTAAGTTTGACACTCCCCCAAAAACCAAAAAATTGGCCTCTTCAAAATTTTACATCCTGGGTTTCTGAAGGACATGTGCAACTTTATCAGCTGGTGGCGTGTGACTTAGTAGTTGTCCTGGTATGATTTGTTGCATGTGTTTCTAATGTTTCACTTCCTTTCCAGGTCTGCTAAATCCGCTCTGAAGCCAAGGGTAGACACCCAGTGCGAGGGAAGTGTTGCTGCTTTACATGGACATCTGCTCTTGCGGCATGGCCCAGATATCCAGCAGCAATGGATTCAAACAGCGCTCCTCACCTTCTCTGTCAGCCTCAAGGTCAAAAGATGTGGACAAAGAGGAGGCACTGCAGATGGAAGCTGAGGCATTAGCCAAGATGCAGAAAGAAAGAGGTGTAGCTGGTAATAAACAAACCTTTCATTCTTTAAGCAGCCCCAGACAAAAAGCACAGACTCATAACAAGCAGGACCATGATCTCATGGTGTTTCCAGAGTGTGATGCCAAGAGCATGGAAGATAAACTAAGTACCATTGACATAGAGAAGCTTACTCATGCTGAACTAGAGAAACTGCTGCTAGATGACAATTTTGAATCTAGTAAAGTACCTGCATTACCAGCAAGTCCTATTTTGAGCCCATCCATGTCTTCACAATTTTACCTTGGGCCCACGGGTCAGAGGAGACAGTGGACACCTGGAATACCAGCGCCTGTGTCATGCACTTTACCTCCTATTTACACCTCAGCTTCTTACACAAAACAGACTGGTGTATTTCAGAATGGATTCCATCCAAGTATGTCGTCCTATCCCTCTAGAGAGCCTATTTATCTTGGTCTTCCAAGACAGTCACAATACATTTCATACCCACTGGCAGCTACCACACCCTTCCATCCACATGGAGGCTTACCTTTGTACCCTCCAGTACTCACACCAGAAATGGCAAAAGTATTTGACAAAATCGCAAGCACTTCGGAGTTCCTGAGAAATGGGAGGTCGAGCACGGACCTGGAAATGACTTCCATAAAGTCTGCAGTGTCCAACCTGCCGGCCTCGGAGAGCTGTGGGGATGTCAGTAAATTCGACTGGCTGGATTTGGATCCTCTGAGTAAACCAAAAGTGGACACTGTTGAGACTTTAAACAAGGCAGAGGAGGATGGGGAGAGGGTTTCAAGTATGACTGCTGAGGACCCATGGGATGCTGTTCTGTTAGAAGAAAAGCTGTTGCTAGCTTGTCATCTGGAAAGAAAGGTTAATGGGAAATCTTCTGGAGCCACAGTCACGAGAAGTCAGTCCTTAAATATGAGAACAACTCAGTTTGCAAAGTTACAGGGCCAAACATCACAGGTATGTAAATCAGTATCTTTAAATTGCAGTATAACAGTAGAGATTAACAACAGTACTTAAAGACACTTTTAGGTCTATTATTTACTTTATGTGTATTACTTGGCTTGAGCAGTGTCCAAATAATGTGATGTTATGGCATATGTATTAATGCTATTCAGAAAATTGAACATTACTACTGAATTATCTCCCAAAATACCTCTACCCTTGTGTAATCCTTCTACATTTACTGAGGAAATTGCTGTTTTTCAAATCAACACTCCAGTAAGGAATAGAAATAATACTCAGCACAATTAAGTGTCTAAATAATTGATAAATATTTCAATTTTATGAGCACTTCACATGATACGGTGAAATAAAAAGGTGGTGAGCTAAGCACTGAAAGTTTTATCTTGCCTTTTACAAGACCACAATGATTCTCTTCTGTAGGTAGAAAGCTTTCCTTCTGTGTAGGAATGCTAGAGAGAACTTTTGGTTATACTGTACTGGGTGGTAGAATGGCTCTTGGGTCAGAAACACTGTATTTCTGCTCTAGAAGAACGCAAAACATGTTTGTGTGATGTTACTTTTATCAGGCAGGGCAAAAAGATGTTCGAGAGATTCTTCTTCTCTGGGATCATTTTAATGAAACATTCAGGACCAAAATCTCAACAGGGGCTTTAGTTATGTCACTCGTATCTTTGAACATGCAATTTGTCAAAAACAAACTGTGCAGCAGGTGATTCAATGCCGTCACACTGTCATCTGCTTAATTACGCCCCATTAGGGCATCCTACTTTTTCCCAAGTCCAAGAAAAGATTGTAGGTTATTTCAGTTTTCCTATATTTTTAATTCTTTCTGTGATAATTCCACCACCAAAAAAAGAAAAAAAAAAAAAAAAAGGATATTCTGTTTTAAAATATTAGTCAGTTCACTAGAAAGGGGATAGAGTACTTCTGGGTTTTGGGTTTTTTCTTCTGGTGGAGTACGAAGAAAGAAGTGGAGAAGTTACCAGTGGAAAAGCCAGCACCCTGGCAAGGGTGATAATGGCCAAAAAAACCTGTATTTGTAGAAAGTGGTTAGAGATTGGGAAGTAAACGATTTTTTTGCTTTGGAGACTTTGGTTTACAGTTGTTTTAAATCTTAGGTGTTGTCTTTCTAGGTGTTTTTGTTAGGCTAGGGACATGCCATAAAAACCCAACTGTTATCACTCAAGGATATTTTCCAAATAATTCCTTAATTCTTCCCTTCCCACCCCCAAACTGGAGGAGGGCTTTTTTTTTTTTTTTTTTTCCCCTCCGAAGTAGGAATATTTACTGGACTGTGGCCTAAAAGACTGCCTAAATTTCCACTGAAGTGAAATTTTTGGCCCCTCATTTGAAGGATTTCCTGTTTTTTCTGGGTTAGGTGTCAGTATTCTGGCAAAAGTTCAAGAGAAGGCCAGTGGAGAATGAAAAAACCACCGTGAAACCCAAAGAATCCATTTATCTCTGGTTTTGTGCCATGTGTACAGATCTTGGGTCTGACTTAATTTTTATTTTTATTTTTTTTCCCCACTTGCTGTTGAGCTGTGATACATTAGCTCTGTTATTTTCTAGTATTCGAGCTCTACAGCAGTTTGCTCTGTCATCTGGTGATGTGTTTGTCAGTTTTTCAGTGGTGGTTGGTTGGCTGTAATTAACTCCTGACTAATAACTGGGCTGCGTTGGATCAGTGCTTCTCAGGTGGTGTCTGTAGGAAGTAAAGTTTCACTGTTGCTGATTGAAATCTGGCTTTTTACATTCCAGGTTTTTTGACAAGAAGGTAGGATTTCAAAGGGTCTTTCCTGTTCGTAAGGTCCAGTCTCCTGCTATTTGCATGTCGTGGATTGGCTACTGATCCATAAATGAGGCTCAAGCTCTGCCTTCACATGTGGCCTTTTCTTCCTGCCACTTTTGATTTAAAGGCTGTTCCAGCTCCTCCTCATCAATCATCTGATTTTCAGCAGAGCACATTTGTAACTAGCTGTTAGCAAATGTTCTTCTTTCAGGATGGAACAGCAGGTACTTAAGATGAAAGAATCATTTTGATATTTACCTCAATATGCTACAAGAGATGGTGACTTTCTGTCAGCTTTCATTGCAAGCTCTGTGTGAGAGCTTCTCTTTTCTTTTTTAGTTTTTGGAGATGACTTCTGAGAATTTTAGCTCTCTGTGTGAGAGCACAGTGTACCACATGCCTTGTACATCAGCATGAATAAATCCTCATTACAGGCAGGGGCATCCTGCTTGGAACTCTTTCATTGCATTTGCTTTATTTGTGATAGAACATCAGAACTGACAGAACATCAATTCTGTGGTCAATTAGTTTTTATTAAGTCACCATCTTTGTCAAACAAGTTTTTAATTTATAGCAGACTTCTGCAGTGAATGCCCAATGGAAGGTTTGAGATTTATTTTCCCCTTGTGCTCCTCCAGACTTGTTTTGGCATCACACTCCAGTTCTAGCCTGTATTATAAAGATAGGTGATGGTACAAGACTGTAAGTTAGCAGGGTTGTTTCTGCTGAGTTATTAAGAAAATAAATAGATTTAAAGATGAGTCTCTCAATTGGATATATAACTTGGATAGTCTCTCTTTTGTCTATCCTCTGCTTCTACTTTAGTTTCTAGTTTAAATAATTTTCTACTCAGTATAACAGGAAGCTGAGTTGTGCAGCCTCTATTTTTGGCAGTTCTCTTGTATTTTACCCAAGTTATCCCAGGTTTATATGTTCTTCTAAGTATATTTTTAAGTCTTGCATCTTAACAAGTCTGGATCATTCCCCCAAACCCTTCTTAAAAACTCAGTCTTGCTGCCCTTCAAACTAAAACACTAGTATTTTGATTCAATCGAAAATATATTTTGATTCTATCAAAATTTATGACTATTTGTGTGTTCAATCCCTGAAGCAATAGATTGCCTTGTTTTAATGAAGTATCTATTTGTATCTATTCTGATTTTTGCCTATTTAATGTATACATTCATATTTGAAGTAGCTATACATTTAGCATTCCCCTTTAAATGCTTCAGTGTTTGTCACCTATTTCTGAAAGCAGAGGCAAAAAGCTTTTTGTCCTCTTCTATGTGTTGTTTTCTCTTGCTTTCCACAGAGCTGCCGAGTCTTGTGGCTTTGTATACTCGTGGAATTTTATATAACTTTTGTTTATTTATTGGGGTTTGGGTTTGTTTGCCATTGTTCAGATTAATTGTATTTACAGACCACTTCTATTTTTGCAGCCTGTGCTGACATGAACTATTTATCTCATTTGGCCTGAAGTCCTCTCTTTCAAGTTATTTCCTGTTTGACTGATAGCTTTTGCACCTCCTAGACTGACCCAAGTGGAAGTTCAAGAAATCAAAATTCTACTTGTTGCTCAAACCCCATCTGAGTCCAGTGGGTTTAACTAGAATTGCTAGTTTTTCAGAGCTTGTTGTCCTGAAATTTTTTCCAAAAGTAATCAAAAATTAATACTGAAGTTCAGCTAAAAATGAGGTGTTTGATGTTCTTAATTTTTCACCAGGAGGTCTTTTCCATCATTACATATTTGTAATAATATCAGATTTCTCTCCTTAGCCAAATGTGACCCTGAGGTGAACCATGGATATAACCAAATCTTTTTTTTCTTTGCTCACTAGATTAGAATTTATTATTTACCCTGGCTAAGCTTGCATGTGTCGACATGCCTTGTTAGTTCCCTAAACTTTGAATTTAACGGTAGAATAACCTGCAGATTTTTCCGTAAGGAATTCAAGTATCACATTATGGCATGAAGTGGTGTTTCATCACTGGTGTGACTTTATTTGAAGTAGGCCTCTTGTTTAGTGCTTTTATCCTATGTTGCATAGTGCTTTGTGTACTTACTTGTAGTATTCCTTGAAGAGTTTTTAAATTGAGCTTAACATTTGTAGAGGCACCTTCTTGATTTGCAGTGGCTGAGTTTTGTGTTGAGTGCCCACCAGCAGGTGCTTAACCTTCATTAGAGATGTTTGCTTTTCCACGGGTATGTTCCCTGCCTGTTTCCTTGTGATTTTTGGTGGTATTGTTGTGCAATTGCTTAGAGAGTGTGTTTACTAGATACAGTTGCACAGGTTAGCAGGTCTTGAGAGGTTGCCCAGTATTATTATGTGATAGAACTTGTCTGAGATGTTACAATAGAAAAACCTATTTAAATTTAGGGTATTATGCATGCTCCTGCAGCTCATTTCAAGTTTTGTGGCTTTACAGCTTCCAGCTCTAATTGTCTCCTGTGGTATGGCTAATCCCCAATTACACAGAATTTGTTCTTTTGACTGATCAGTGTTCATGCAGCCAATATTTTAGCTGAAATAATTAGTTTTAAATACAATTCAAGTGGCAATTATAGGTTGTATCTCTTCTAAGTTTATGCTGTACTGCTTAAACAAGTTAATTTGAAGGGAAAAAAGTGCTTAAAGGAAAAGACCTGACAGCTTGTGGCTCTCTCAGATTTGACCCCTTTTCTGAGAGTCTAATTTAACTATATTGTCTGATACGCTCTAATGAAATTGGCCGACTACTTTGGCTAATAATAAATAACCCACATACTGGTTAAGTAGTTAATCACGGCTTCAAATAGGAGTAAATTATGGTGACTTTCAGAAAAGCTGTAGTGCAGTCTGCTTTGTTCTTGGCCTCGTGTTTGGGTTAAAGGTTTCTATAAGCATTGTAAAATCTTTGGGTGAAAAATATAACTGGTCATGTAATTTATTCCAGGGAGGACCTGGCAGGACCTTCATGAGTCCTTCAGGCTAGACTATGGACAACTGAGTTCCACTGGTTATTCCAACTTTTCTGTGCTTTTTGCTCACTCCAGCATTTGTGTGGATGTATTGTGAATTGGATCAGAAAACAGATGCAGATTTAAATCCTTCTGCTGTTTTTTAAAGTTTATAAGATTTTGCTGTTTGAAGCTGCAGCCCTCTTTTAGCAGTTATTCTTTTGGATTGGCTACTTTAAAGATTGTGGGTTTTGGGAGGTGATGGGAGCATTTGGCATGAGGGATTCAAACAGTGGTAAATTGATTCCATGGGGTTAGTTGTAAGTTTCATGTTTTGAATGCTTTTTCCTTCCAGTGTTCGACTTGTATTTTCCTGCTTTGTAGGAAGAGATAATTATGGACAGCAGTGGTATGTAGTGGTTCTTTCTGGAACTACACTGAAATTGAATTGCAGAACTGGAGGAAAAATATGTTTTTCTTTCATCTGTGGTTCAGCTGAATTTAGCCAAATCCAAATGCAACAGGTCACTGCTGAGAGCTCAGAAACTGCTTGAAACTTAATATTAAGTGATAATGATGCTGGCAAATAAATTACTGGCTGTCAAGGAGTCACTGCTCCAGTGAATCTGTACTTTTCAAGTTAGTAGTGACATTTGATCTTCTCCATGTAGAAATAGACGTAAAACTAACAGTAGACCTCAGACTCATGAAAATCTATCACCTGCATGTGGCTTTGCTGGCTTTAGGAATATGTTTGCAGCTGTTTAAATGCTGTGTTATCTTTGAGTTGCAGAAAGACAATGGGACCACTGGCACGCTGACAGAGAACGTGCTTCTCCAAGCAGTTGAAGGGCAGAATCAAGAACTGTCAGCTTTTTCTGAAGCAGTTATGAAGTAAGAAATGACTGAATATGAATTAACTTTCAGCAGAGGAAAAAAAAAAAGTTAGATGATTCATTTTCAGTTAGCTTGACAGGAACAGTCTTATTTTTTGCTTGATGGGACAAATTTCAGTATGTATCCTTTTTCCTTTTCTTATCTCAGTTTTTCCTGGTTTTGTCCTGGTTTGTTTATTTTTTTTCAAGAGTGAAACAGATCTTCAGTTAAGATCTTCAGTACTAAGATTATTGTATTATCATATGTGCTCTTTCTTATTTTGGTCCTGTGACATTCACTTTTCCTTGTTTTTATAAAACCTTTTTATCCTCAAAGTATTCTTCTGTATCTTGTTGGGTTTTTATTACAATTTCTGTTTAAAGAATTTGAAGTCTTTTTTTTTTATTATTAGCTGATACCCCTCACAAAATCTATCACTCAGTGGATTTCCAACCTTCAAATGCTTTTGTTTTTGTTGCTTCCACAACTGGAATTCTGTAGCATAAAGCCTTTAAACTTGTGTCTGCTTAGATCAGATAGTGAAGTTCCTTAAAGATCGTGTGGGGTTTTTTTCTTACTGCCGCAATTTAATGAGAGATTTTTTTTTTGTTTTCTTCTTAGAGAAGACAAACTACTCTTGCCTCTTTTCCCTTTTAAGATCAAAATTCAAGAAATAATGGAGGAAATAGAGATCTTTGAATCTCAGTGATAGCATCTATTTTTTTTAAGGAGGAATGTTTATGAAATGAAAAGGAAACTCCACAAAAACAATGAAAATTCATGTATATGGGAAACGTACTGATAAACAACATTAGGAAAAGCTCACATAGGATAGGCTTGTTGCAACACTTTCTGGTTAAATCTAATTGTTACCCTTTCTTTCAAGACTCAGTGTTTAAAATGCTGATGGACTTTTGACTGAACAACTCTTACTGGAGGATCTTGGTATTGTCCAGTATCAAGATGATTAAATAAATGATCCTTATAGAGGAGTTCTGTTCTTAATCTCTTATAACATTACTTTAATATTTGCAGAAGTTTAGGGTTAAATTGTTTTATCCATATTAAATAGCAGAAGATAAAAAGCAGCTTTCCAAGTATGGGTTATTCACTTGGAGGTAAATGTTCAACACTGTTTGTGTCCTAAATAAAAACCTGTACCTCGATTAAAGCCTCTTCAACTTCCATAGCTTGGAATAGCTGCCTCCTGCATGGTATCTAAGTTCAGATTTGACTTCTAAAAATTGAAACATGAAGAGTTGTTCTTTTTTTTTTTTTTTTTTTTTTTTTTTTTCTTTTTTTTTTTTCTTTTTCTAAACTAACTTTTAGAAAATACAGTGGATTACCTTGTTAAGAACTTCTGCAGAAGCTGGATATGTCCTGTAAGAATTGACCTATTAAATATTTTAAGCTATGTGGAAAACCTGCCTAATTATATGCTAGGGTTTTTTTCCTGTCTTAACTATTACTTGTATAATTATTGTGGGCAATGTTCTGTTGAGAGTAGAAAAATTAAATGATGCTTTGCACGTGCAATTTAGGTAGAGAGCCGAAGGTAGTCTTTACTGTTCTGCCTTGTGGTTATTACCATGTTACTTTGCTTTAGACTTGAGCTTCTCCATTGCAATAAACCTTTCATAAACCAAAGTTTTATAAACCTTCTCTTCTTCCAGACTGAGGACCAAGTTTCCTTGTACTGATCAGCAAACAAACCCAGGTTTTGTGCTGAGTCCAATCATGCTGCAAAGAAATATAAGTGGGGAGAGTGCCAGTATCAAGGTTTCAATAGAAATCGAAGAATTCCAGCAACCAGTGACTTTCACATGCGATGGTATGTTCCTGCTTCTTCAATTAGAGTTTGCTTGCTAAAGACTCTACAGTCAGCCTAGGACAGCCTTTCAGTTTTTGTAATCCCTGGGTCTCAGGGCCATCAGTTGTTTGTGAGAAACGTGGGAAAGGTAACTGAGGAAAAGCCTAGTTCTTTGTGTCTCCATCAGAAAATATTTAGAAATTGACAAACTGCAAAAAAGGAGAGTCCAGCAAACCAGAAGCACTGTTCTGTCCACAGCTAGGTAGAATAAAAACAGTTTTTCAAGACTTTTTGCGTTATAGTTACTGAGAGGATAATGACACCAGGACTGAGATTTTTAATTTTTCATTTCAACACTAACATGAAATAAAATTTTGTAGGCTATCTAAAAATTCAGGCAAATTGCTGGTGGAAAATAGGAACAAACACTAAAGCTATCTATTACTTGCCTTCAGTACATGCTTATGAACACAAACACTAAAATGATACTGTTGGATGTGCCACAACTGGCTCTTCCAGTTTTGTGGGTAACCAGGAATATTGGTTTGGGGTGGACCTTTGAGGTTTGCCTGGTTGTAGCACATAAATTCATATTCTCTGTGCAGTCTTGACTGCACAGTGGTTGTATTTGTAACTGCATGCTGTCAGCTTCTGGCAGTTGTGGGTGATAAAATAACTGGTAATAAATGTTTTGCCTCTATACTTCTGTAATCTCTTGTCACTTGTGAGGGTTATCATTTGGATCTCAACTTCTAACAGTGTAGATGCTTCAGAGCTGGCTGTTCTCAAAAGATCTGGAGTTGTTCTGTTACATGAACTTGCTGCTCTGTTGGAAAAACAAGCTCTCAGTGCATCAGTGTTTTCGTTCTATATTAATTTGCTGGACTTCACATTTATTCTGTGGTGATTTAATAATCTTTTGTTAAGAAATGAGATGGATTTTAAATATAGCCTAGGAAGGGTTTCTGCACTTAATCCTTGAGACTACTGCTGTCTAATATTACAAGCTTAATCTTTTCCTACAGAAAGCTTTGGTAGGGTAACTAAAATGTTAGGGCTTCAGCCCTATATTTCTAGTATTTTTTGTAAATAGCTTGGAATGTGTTTGGCATTCTAACCCCACATATTTTCTTCTTTACACTTTCTACTCCCTTCCTTTTTTCTGACGCTGAAACTAATCACAGTTAGAGTACTTGTCTCCCATAGCTGGGGAAAGGCAGGTATGTGACTAGTAATGGGGGTATTTAAAGTTGTTCTCTACATTTAATTCCTTCTCTTCTTGGTCAAACTGTTGTTGTATACCTCAGCATCCTGATGCTAGTAGAGCTGCTTTACTTCAGTGTGGCTTTCAGTCTTGCTCAGAAGGAAGTGCAGCCTCTCAGTGCTCTGACAATTCAGTTTGTTCAAAGGACTCAGGAGGGAAATGGATGAACTTTAGAGCTTATTTGGATTCATTTTACATTCATTTATTAGACGTTGCATGGAAGTTTGCTCTGTCTGAGCAAACATTGTGTGTCAGCAAGGAATTAATGTCTTTGAATAAGATGTAGGGCAGGGAAGAGCTGGTAACATCTTGGCAGTCTTCACTGGGCTTTGCAGGGCTTGCAGACCTTTGGCAGTGGAGCCTGTGACTACGGCACAGAAACCATCCCTGTGTGAGCTATCACTGCATCTTTTTTCTTTATCAGCTATCAAATATATTCTCTGCTGAAGGTAGCACAGTGATTTCACCCAATAAAACAGTCTTAATGACTTCTAAAGTGTTTCTGAATTCATACTTCCTACCATTCCTTGTTGAATTTCACAAGGTCATTCTTCATATGCCATCAGCTACCTTTGCGCTTGTAATAATTAGTTATTTGTTAATGAAATGAAGCACATGTGTTGTCTTGTGGAAAATATTGTTGTGGCGTTACCTCTCTACTGTGTCTATCATAGTAGCAATATTTCTTTCTTTAAAAAAATAGGGAAAATCAGGGAGGTCCCTGGAGGGGGAAAAAACCCCATTCTGAAGGTACAGACAAAATACAAAATTGCTTTTATACAGCAGGGTTTTTTTACAGAATTTTAAGGCACTTAGTGATACTGTCCACAAATGTTTTAAAGGAAATCATCAGAAGCTAGGTAGGAAGGGCTAGAGAGTATTTTGGATTTAAACATTTGTGTCATTCAAACTTATCTGTATTTTTAGTCGGTGACAGCTGATGGCTGTGGGGCAATGGATTTTGGGGTTGACTGAAATTATTTTTTGCTCTGTAGTTGCAGGATGGAAGAAACACTATTTTCCAGAAAACATTTGGAGCCTGATACAAAATTACTGGTAGCTAAGACTTGCATTTTGCAAAGACTCAGTGGTGTTAACTGAAATCTGCTCTGTACTAAGTGGCAACCTGGGCAAGTGGAAAGGAAAAAGGGAAGAGGACATCCAGTAGGATTTGCCTCAGCTGCAGCTGGTATTTAATTCCTCAAAAGCAGAACAAATAGAGGAGTTCCATCTCCAACTCTTCAGATAGTGTTTTTTAAATTTGAAGTGCCTCTGGGATCACTTACCTATTTAAAGCCCTTGTGAAATAGGGCAAATTTATAATTAAAAAAAAAAAAAGAAAAAGGCTGTCCTCTGTCCTGCAGACTGTGTTTGTACTTTTGGTTAAGTGACCACACTGTATCCTAATTTATAAGGATTTTTTGGGGCTTTTTATAATGGCAGTCAAGTTCTATGAGATACCTTTCTTGGTGAGAGAGGAATGAAGATCTTAAACATTTAGGTGGCAATAGAAGTGTGGAAGTCTTTTCTACAAGTACAAAAATCAATTTCATTAAATAACTACAATTTCGGAGTGGAAAAATAGTTAATATCACTTGCTCTAGATTTGTATTTAACTTTTGGATGTAATTTCTTCAAACAGTGAGTTCCCCTGTTGAGCTTATAATAATGCAGGCACTTTGCTGGGTGCATGATGACTTGAATGAAGTGGACATTGGCAGCTATATCCTGAAAGTCTGTGGCCAAGAAGAAGTTTTACAGAAGTAAGCAAACTTTTTCATTAATACCTAATTTCATGCTTTTTCGTGACACAGTTACTGGAAAGTCTATCTCTAGTGATTAAATGTGTGAAAGAGACCTTTAAAATGTAAGGGAGTCGCTCTTTGCACAAAGATCAGAAGTTTCTGGAATTGCTCTGGGATACAGCCAAGCAGGTTGTCATCAGCTCTGTTCTAATGCAGATGCATGTTTCTAGAGCATTTCTGTAGATAGATATTGTAGGTTTTGAGCACTCTTCGAGTCTCAGAAACTGAAAAAAAATCAACTGTTTTCAAATAAACTCAGGGAGTTGTGGTTTGTGGTTGTTTGTGTCTTGGTTTGATTTTTGGTTTGTTTTTTTTTTTGTTGTAATTTTTTTCCAAAACTGATGGCTTACAAAGCCCCATTAGTTTTCTGGGTTAGAATATTTGGTTTCAGTGTTAACCACTGTGGTTTTGAGTTTTAGCACAAGTACAGGTGTCTGCAGTAGTGTATAAGAACTGGTGCAGAAGTAAAAGTCAGATCAAGGATGGCGTGGAGGTTGATTCACCGTTTCCTTACTTCATGGCAACAGGTTGCCTGGAATATTTTGTGCGAGCTTTTGGGGCTGCAGTGCTTTGGTTGTGGCTGTAGCTTGCTTTTGTTTTGCAGCAAGCACTGCATCGGGAGTCACGAGTACATCCAGAACTGCCGGAAGTGGGACACGGACATCAAACTGCAGCTGCTGACCCACAGCGGGATGTGCAGCGACCTGGCACGGACGGTGAGTACCTCCCTGTCTGCAAGGGACTACTGGGCCCAAGGTGTGACCTCCTTGTGTGACTGGCAAATGAGCGTGTCTGTCTGCTGCTGGAAATGCTGATCCTACCAGGAAGTGAAGTGCATAACTGAATTTTCACAAGGCAGATTCCATAAATGTGGATAATGCCCCTTACTAGAACCTAGTATTTTATACCTGGAAAAAGTGTGCAAGCAGTTGGACTAAACTCGAGGCTTGAAAAAGAAGGAATAAATTTCAGAGTTAAATAAAGTTTGGGAACAGTTTTTGAGTTTAATTAAATATGCATCAGACCATCAAAGAGGGAGGAAGGAGTATTTGGTATCCGCATAGTTGGGCACTTGATGGCTGTTTCTTCTCTCTGTCCCCATGTGTACACATTTCACAGGCTATTAAATAGTTATTTCTTTTCGCCTTTGAAGAGATCACCTTACATCTTTCCCCTTCAACATCCCAGGTGTTAGTAATTAATCTTCTGAAACAGTATGCATATTATAGAAAGGTAAGAACAGGACTTAGTACCTTATATTTTATTGCAGGAAGATGATGACAGGACACCTGTACATCTAACCAAACACCTCTACAAAGTAGAGAAGCCTTTCAGAGAACCTATCATAAGGTAATGTTTTGTGGTTATTTTAATAATCAAGTGCTGATCACTGATGATTCTTCACCAAGGCTGTGTTCTGTTCTTGTACTTGTGTTCAATAACTCCTATTTCTTGCAGGTCTTCCATTGAAGAACTTCTTGAGGTGTATCACAAGCAAGTTACCATAGCCCTTAAGAATGAGGTAATGTCATTGTAGATTATTGCTGAACCAAAAGTAGCACAACCGAATTCACTGCTCAGGTAGCTGGGAAAACGGCTTCCAGGTTTTCTCTGGGAAACTGAGAATCTGAACAAGCTGTCAAATGTGAAACATGTGAAATATGGGTATTTAGAGTTCTGTTCTTCTTCCTGGCTTTTCTTGCAAACCAGTTATTACCTGATCATCACAACTAGAAATGTATCTTCCAAATCCTGGGGTGCAAGATAACCTCTGTCTCAAACATGCTGGTAGAGATTAATTCAGGAGAATAGGGAAGAGGTCTGAATTCTGACTATGGCTGTTGTTGACAGCCATGAAGGATGTATTTACTAACAGATGAATTATTTAATTATATAATTTACTAACAGATTAAAATCTGCATAATAGAGAACAGGAATAGTTGTGTAAATGGGAGAAAGAACTGAAGCACATTTGGAACACATAAGTAAGTTCTACACAAAGCATAATAATGTCTTGTTCTGCATTATTCAGTTTATTTAAAATACCCTGTCAAAAAAAAATTTTCTCTTTCAGTGTATGGCAGGTAGCTTAAAGCAGCTCAAATGTTCAGTAGTTTGGAGTAACAGCCCATCTGCAAAAGCTTATGGATATAACCTGCTTTGCTCATTTCTCAAAGGAGAAGGTGCTTTGAACTGCTGATAGTAATGTAACTTGAAGTCTTAAATGCTTAAACATCAGATAACTGTATTTTTTAACCAGTTCCTGTAAGAACAGTCTTGAAATGAATTACTTAATTGCAATACTTTTAATTTCCACAGTGTTTGTTTGCCTCTCCAGGAATGCAGGTCTGAACAAGCTGCTGTCTATTTCCATACTCCCATAATATTATTTAATTCCCTTGGTGGTGTTTCACCACGTTCTCAAGGGTAGTTTTGAACACAACCTTTTTGTAGAAGAGTGAGCTGTTACTGCTCCCTGACATGGTGGTGGTTTTGTTGCGTTGCTCTTACAGCTGTTTCAGCTTCTTTGTTTAGCTCTGATTTCACAGGCTGAGATGAGGAATGCAAAACATCTCAATTCAGACTTGTGTTCTACTCTCTGTAGTCTTTTTGAGCTTGGGAGATGTAGTTTGTAGGTGGTGATGATTAGGTCTAAATAGCAGTTCTGCATTTGAATTTTTTTTACTTCATGATGTGAATTCCTGTACATATTCAGTAGCTGAAGCTTGCTAATCCAAGTGGGTAATCCATAAATAATTTGTACGTAGACTTTGATTTCACATTGTTGAACACTTTGAAAGTTATCAATTGTCTTTTTATTGAGATTTGAGAGCCTGTGAGGAAAATAGCAGTGGAAATTTCTATTTCCATGTCACAAAGAAGCTCTTACCTTCAATTTGTTAGCTTTGGAAGAATGGCTTAAATATTTACAGTGTCTTCTGACTTCTGTGGTTATTTTCTTACCAGAACAGTTAATTGTTGCCAGGTAACTCTTAATTTAAAAACTTTCTGATTCAAATAGCTTCTTTGCTATCCATTTGTAGAAAGGCCACAAGAATATGTCTGGATGAGTGGTGGTTGGGAATCAATTTATGTCTTAGCGAGAGAATATTGCAATAATTATTCCTCTTATTTAGTTGTAAGTGCTCAGAAGTTATTGTGAAAAGAGTCTATACATTAAGCCTTTAAAAAAGTAAACCATTATTTTGAAGCAAATATTCTAATTTTCTACATGTGTTCTTTAAAATTGGGTGAATATTTTCCTTACATTAAAAAACAAACCCCAGGAAACCTGGGATAATTCAGATTTCACTCATATGGCTTTTCTTCTGTTGGAAGAGTAGAAGGAAGAGAATATTAGGAGCAGCTGAACTTTGTCTTAAGTAGCCTACAAAAGTGTATTAAAGTGAAGTAAAAAAGATTAGTTCCATCATGGAAGCAGTACTGTACTGTAAGTAGTAGAAGTGTCAGTGTAATCTAAACCTGTATCTCTGTGAGCTGAAATTGAAACACAGCTTCTTTAGCATTGCTTCCTCACACTAATTGAATTTTCTTCTTTGAACTGCACTTTCTTTTTAGGCCATGAAGGAAATTGAGCTTAATATCTCATTAGAAAATAATTTTTTGCCAACACTTTAATAGAAAAATGGTTGGGAATCTCCTGATGTTTCCTGGCACCCCATTCCAGGATCTGTACTACTGTGTTTTTGGCATTCATAAGGTGGTTCTCAATATTGAGGTTTTTCTTTATTCCAATCATTACACCACAGTTTAATGTAATGGAATATGCATCTCATAGTGACGTTTTCTTGGCAATTCATTAAAAAGCATTAAAACAATACTGGGTTTCCCAATTGTGATCAGATCAATCTGTTCTCTCATACATTCCTTATTAGAACCAGCATAAAGCAGTAGATCATGTAATTAAGACTGTCAGAAAAATCTGTTCTACATTGGATTGTGTAGAGACTCCTGCAATAACAGAATCAGTGAAGAAACTCAGGAGGGCTGTCAATCTCCCAAGGATTAAAAATGCTGAGGTAAACTTTAACTCTGTAAATTGCGTATTTTAACTGATTAATATTATTTCACAGTCTTTAGTAGATGGCAATAGCAGCCATAGCTCTGTCAGGGTTATGTTGGGGTTTTTTTTGTTGGATGTTATTTATTTATTTATTTATTTATTTATTTATTTATTTATTTATTTATTTAGCTTGACATCTTCCATTTACTTTGACATCTCTCTGCTGTTAATGCAGTAATTGCTTGCTTTGGGAATATTTTCCTTTTCTAGATAGTGACTAGTTTTAAAGTACTGTTTTCTGGTTCTGTAAGTAGAAACTTCTGTCACTGGAGATGCCACTAAATCTGACTGAGGGGAACTGACAGGAGCTCATGCTGTCTAAAATTAATGGAGTTATGTTTCAAAGGAGGAATTGACATCATGTATTTTTCCAGTGGTGTTTGTGCTTACCAATAGCATCTTAAAACTCTTAACTGTTTATGCTCCTGCATTCCTGAGCATAAGGACAAACCCAAAATCTCTCAAGTAGCGCAGAATCTGATGATGCAACTGCCTTGTAATGAATGGTTCACTTGAGCAGGACAGTCTCAAGTCATGTTGTCAAAAACAGTCAGTAAGTGGAGAAGTGTGCAAATAAAAAGGCTGAATAATCTTACAATGCTCTTTCTGTTGTCCTGCTGCCTTACTAGAGTGGCAGTTCACGTGATGCTCTGTTTGCTTTTGGCTTCATCAGTTCAGTGATGTATTTGTAATACTGAGCAGAAGACTGATAAATATAGTTGTCACAAGAACTAAAATTCTTACAGGGAGGTGCAGAAGACATGAGGACAACATAATGAAAAACAGCATATAGATATTTTTTCAGTGTTTGCTTTTTGATAGGAGAAGGCTGTAGAAATAATTAGATTATAGTGTACAAATAGCTCCTAAAAATAAAGTTGTTCCAGTAGAATTTGAAAAAGGTGGAATTTTATTAATAAAACCGTGCAATTATTTATAAATATTTATTAATAACACCCTGCAATGATGGACATTGGCTTACACAGTAATGTGTATGAAGGCATGCAGGACTGTTTTCAGAAACAAAATTGCTATAAATGTTGGAGATTGTTGCATTGTAGTCTTTTGTAAGATACTGTTTGATTTTATTTTTTTAAAAGTAATTCTTTGTGGTTGGAAGAATGTGACATTTTTTGTTATTCCAATTTCAAGCTGAAGATGCTAAATTAGTACACGAAAAGTGTAAGGAGAGCTTTCATTCTTCTGCACCACCTGTGGCAAACTTCTTAGGAAGTTAAAAATCTACTGAGGTTTGATTTTAAACCACAAGCTTAGTTTTCATTAAAAAGTTTAGTTTTATCAGGGCTTGAATTTGGCATGCAACCCTTCCTGATTAGAAGGGAGTAAATTCCCATGATTTGTTTGTCATCTCTTGGTTTCAACAGTGTTTTTGTTGAGACTAGACATTGCTGTGATGTTGCATCATGTTGAGACTTCCATTTTATCAGACCAAGAAGCAAACAAAGATAGTACAAAGTAACAATCCTTACTGTTTAATTAAACAGTTTTCTCAGTTGTTTAATTTTTTTAATTCAGTAAATTTATAACTCTGCCAACAAAAGGTACCTTACCAAATGCCACAAACAACAACAAAAAAAAAACTATTTAAAGCTGTTCTGATTTAAATTACTGGACAGTAAGCTAGTGACCTCTGCTTTCATCCATAACGGCCCTGAGCAAGCTTTATCTCTACCTAGAGAAGTCAGATTATTCTGAGCAATATTCCAATGTACTGTGTTCTGGACTTGATAAAGAACGTCAGAACAGGTGACTTGACAAAAAATGAGCTTTTGAATTCGGTGAATAGTTGCTGCATCATATGGAAATTGTGATGGTGTTAGTTAACTCTTGAGGAACTTTGTGTGAAAAGATGTGTTACATAAACTTAAATATGAGCTTAATTCAGATACTTCATTATTTCTGTATAGGGTACTTAATAGCTGTGGAAAATTAATATGGATTTTCAGTATTGAAATTTCCTCTGACTTTAAATTTCCTCTGATTGTGTAGGTATCCTTAAAATGTGGTGATGACAATAGCAAGAGTCCCTCTGGTGAGTCAAGCTCTTCAATTTTTATTTAAAACCTGTTTAGAGGTGACTAATTTAGGAAAAAATGCGTAAATAAAATAAATTATCATTTAGGTTCACTGCAGCCTGAAAACCCGCTGAAAGTGAGTCTAGACCAGTTGACAAGGGCAGTTGAGGCCCTTCTGCAACTCCACACAAATTCCTGTAGCAGTTCAGCAGCAATTTCTCCAGAAGAGAGTAAGAGTACCAAGGAAGCTTGGACTGCCACAGATCATCTCCAATTCACAATATTTGCTGCTCATGGAATTTCTTCTGGTTGGGTGTCAAAGTAAGTGACTTACTTATTGTAAAATTCCTTCTTTTATAGATTCTTTATAATGTTTTTATGAGTTTTTTATGTTTAACTGTTTTTTTCCTTGCCCAGTTATGAAAAATATTACTTGATTTGTTCTCTGACCCATAATGGAAAAGATCTGTTCAAACCTGTTCAGTCCAAGAAGGTTGGCACATACAAGAACTTCTTCTACTTGATTAAATGGGATGAACTGTAAGTGACTTCAGCCTGTTAAAACTCAATAAAATGTTTTGTTTTAGCTAGCTGCTGAATACAGTCATTCAAGCAACTCTTGGTTCTAATTCCATTTCAAGCATCCAAAGAACAATTTACTTATCAAAATCAGGAATAGTTTTCCAAATGGTGTTTCAGTGCTCATTTTAAAAGGGGGAGTGGAGATGCTGGACAAGTGCCCTTTGCTAATGTGTTTGTAGCATACAATTACAGAGAGTTGGGAAGGTCATAACATTCCTTGCAATGGGAATGGCTTGTGCTGCTTTAAGAGGGATTAAAGAATAAAGCTTGCTTGTATGTACTGCTCAATTTATGTAAATGGAGAGGAAAAGCAACTCACTTTTACTAACATGAATATTGAATCCGTTTTTGTTCCAAGTACAGAGGGTAGAAAGGAAGAAGGAAGAGCATGCAGAGAAAAGATAGGGAGATAATGGCAGGTGGTATCTGATAACTGAAAGGGGAGTGTTTTTCATTATCTGTGCACAGCTTAATCTCTGCCACTTGAGTTATCAGGCAGCCTGTCATAGCTGAAGCATCATGTGAGCTCTGTGATGCCCCATATCTACTCTCCTGACTGTTTTTAAAGGTCAGAGATAGACCCTAAGGAATACCCTGAAAGTTTGTGGTGAGCAAATTATTTCAGACCAGCAATGAGAGTTTCTAGAACACCTCCCTTCAGAGAGTACTCCAGCTACCTTTTTTTTTTTCTGGTGATGCATGGGATTAATTGTCAGATCTTTTGCTGGCAAGTACTAGTGTATTAAAGTGAAAGGTCTGCTAGATTGCTTAAAAGCTGCTGACAACAGTATAGTGCTTTATAGTGCAATTGTCATGTTTTACAGAGAAATCAAACTGAAAGAACATTTTTAGGCAGTAAAAGCAGTGTAAACAAAAGTGGAAGCTTGAATAGCTCAGTGAGGTGTGTACTCCTCAGCTGCTGCTTTTTAGGTTTTGTACCATTTAGAATTTAACTTTCTGTAGTTCTTAATAGATTCTGTCATTTGGTTGGGAAACTATTGTCAGCTGACCCTTTCAATCTGAAAAATTAGAAGGTGGCTAACATGGAATTCTGGATGCCCTTCCTAGTGAGTGGAGTAGGAAGACTGCTTATGCTGGGCAGGTCAATTCTGTGCAAGGAATATGATTTAATAGACAGAGAATAAAAAGGGTTGCTCCAAATCTGACTACAGTGCAGACGTGCAATTTTGCAGGTTTTACAAACTGTTGGTGTGGGAGATGGAGTGAAATATGATTGCATGGATATTTAACACTTGTTGTTCAATGTTAATTGACTTTTTGAAAGCAAGAGGCATAAATGGATTATGTGGATAAGCCTGTAACTTACTAACTGCTGCCTTTTTTCTAATTGACTTATTTTTAATACTTTTATTTTGTAGAATAATTTTTCCCATCCAGATTTCACAGTTGCCTTTGGAATCACTCTTATGTCTGACTTTGTTTGGAATCCTAAATCAAAGTAGTGGGAGTTCCCCTGACTCAAATAGGCAGAGAAAGGGCCCAGAAATTTTGGGTCAGGTTTCTCTACCTCTTTTTGATTTTAGGCGGTAAGTATCCAAAACGTGGGTAAGAGTATCAATATAATTTGTTCTCTGTAAAGCTTCCTCCACACCCATAACTATAGAAATTGCCTCTCTGATATTGAATATAGTAGGCCATGATAAAGGTAAGAATTGTAAACTATACTGATACAGAAAAAATACAGTTCATTAAATAGAGGACAAAATGTGGTCCTGTATTGTAGGATTTCCATCTAACTGGCTGAAAAAACTTTACTGCTGGAGGAAGTTAAATATTGTTTGGATGATTATATCCTAGAATATTTTAAAATTATTCCTTTTGATTCAGAGCTGGCTTTATTTTAAACAATTAAAATACGGGGATAATTAGCAAGTGTGTTAAACTTATGGCATATTTCTGGTTTCAACTGGCTTTCCTTCAAATACAGCTGCTGGGTGCTGTTATACAGTTTTCACTAAGAATGAAAAGCCTGCTGTAACTTTACTAAGCTGAGTGTTTCTGGATTGACTCAAGTTGCTTTGTGCTTCCAACTTTGATTACCAAGTGCATTCCAAAATGCTTATCACTTGGGCAGCTACTCAGTGAGACATTAACCAGTAGGCTTGAACCACAGGTGCCCAAATTAGACATCATGTTGCAGAAGCGATCACACCATTGCGAAACAGCTTCTGCATTTATACTTAAGGTTTCCTATTTGTGTGTGCTGCTGACTTCTAGGTCTGACTGGAAGTTTAAATTGTCAGGCAAGGCTACAGAAAGGCAGCCAAATCTTTCCTGGACAGTTACTGCTGTGTGTTGCTTGTGTCTATTTCGTGTGTTTTGCATCCTCTGGTTTTGGATTTGACTTCTTGTTCTGCTTTTTCCTTTGTCTAGTGATGATTCCAACAGCTTGAGGGTGTCACAGTTTAGGATTTCCTGCATTGCAAAGATGGCCTGCAGCTGCTTTCAGTCTCCACCAAAGCTTGGATTTCTTTTCATAAATTATGCTTATTTCAACCTTCAGTTTAAATGCTGCATTTCAGTCTCCCATCTAAATACCACATTTCACAGTACTTGAAAACACAGCTTTTGATTTAAATTCAAATTTATCTTGTCTTCATGGTGTCCTCATAGGAGTTTGTTTGGGAGAAAACTGTGTTTTCTGTTTATGCAGAGCACTGCAGTGGTGTGTTTTGTGCCAGAGCATGCTGAGTAACCTGTATGTAGCAGCTGTAAAGATGCTTAGTGGTCTAATCCACTTGCAGTGCACATAAATTAAATCCAGACCTAGGTAATTAAACTTGGTAGCCAAATATTCCTGTTACAGTTGAAAATAACATCAGTGGAAGGCAGGAGCTTAAACTTGAAACTAACTGAAATGTAGGGAGAACAAAACTGGTCATGTATGGGTTTTGGAATAATCCATGGCCAAGTTAAAATTCCTTCTGCTGAAGTGCATGTGGAGTGGCTTAAAACGTCATTACTCGAGGATGAGACAGAAGGCTGTGGCAGCTATTCAACTGGAAAATTATTTAAAAGAATAAGCTGTTCAGTTGTGCTTTAGTGGCACGATTTGGTAATCTTTATTGGTGTGACA
Source organism: Chamaea fasciata (assembly GCF_029207755.1). Taxonomy (NCBI): domain Eukaryota; kingdom Metazoa; phylum Chordata; class Aves; order Passeriformes; family Sylviidae; genus Chamaea; species Chamaea fasciata. The sequence goes on along the minus strand of NW_027094092.1, from coordinate 13,562,021 downwards.
AGCTCCTAGTTAATCAATATTTACATATAACAACCTGTTCTTTATTTGAAATACATATAAACCCTAAAACGTCTTTCAAAATATGCTTAAGGCTTGGCCTTCAAGCAGTCTTTTGGACAACATTTTGATTTTAAAAGAGTGATGGAAGTTTTCTGTACCTAACATTCAACACTTAATTGATTTATGAAGTGTAGTCAGTTGTGCCCTACTAAGTTGGAAATGGTGTTAATGTTGGGAATACACTGGCAAATGCATTTGATAAGCCCTTGCAGAATCTAGTAATATGGGAAGTCCAAGCAAATGGTGATGCCTGTAAGATTCATATGCCTGGGCCTTTATTCTAGAAGCTAAGGAGAGAGTGTGTGTGTGTGTGTGTGTGTGTGTGTGTTTGTTTTCAGTTTTTTTCTCAGAGGCAACAGTATTCCTTTTCTGAATTAAAGAACAGGGAGCATCTAAATTATCTGTGTCAACTAAATCAACACTGAACTTTTACCTTTGCCTTTTCCACCTAAAAGGTGTGTGCAGCCCTTTAAAGCAGATAAAGTACAGATGACAGCCAGTGAAAATCAGTTAATTTGGCAACTACTGTCTTGGTGAAGGAAGCAGACTGTGATGCTAATAACTTGTACATGTTCTTTTCTCAGGTTGCTAACTTGTGGGACAAAGCTGTTGCAGCTGTGGACCTCATCACATCCTCATCATGTGTCAGGGGTGGGCAGTAAGAAAGGAAATATGGAAAGAGTAGTATTGCAGGTGATACATTATTCTGATTTACTCTATCTTTGTTTGAATATTGTTAGTCATATTAGATGAATGTTTGAGGAGAGGGAAAGTACTGCAAATATTTGAAAGTCAGTATAGAATAGTGATTACTAAAGTGTAAGGGCAAAGAATGGGAAGCCCCTGGAAGTCTGTACAAATCTGTTATTGAATAACTGGAAATAAGAGAAGTCAGAAGTGCTTTGGCATTACATGCTGTCAGTACTGGGAGAGGATGTTTTTGAAAGCAATCCATAGAAATGCATGCTGAGGTGGGAGTTGTCTGGACACAAGCAGTAGCAATTCCAGCTCCTTTACACAACATTAGCACCTCTCTTTCTCAATTCAGAGCTCAAATTTCCCTCCAAAGGAAAGGTGGCTTACTAGGCATGGTTCAGCAGTCCCAAAACATGGTCTGAGTCAGTGGTTGGGTGGAAACCACTGGTGTGGGTTTGAACAGCTCTGTGATTATCTCTGCTCTAAGCATTCTCACTTCTCTTCTGAGGAGTGCTGCAGCCACTGCATTGTGCAATAACACAGCTGTGCATTTAGGAACCATAGTCATGTAGAAAAATTAATATGGAAGAAAAATACTCAGCAAACAGTATCTTGGGACTGTTGCACTTGTAGAACCAGAGTTCAGGTACCCAAACATCTGAGATTGCTGGAAGGGTGAGCTTTCTCTACTTAAGGACTTGCATCATCTTTTTTCTTTTTTTTTTCCAGATTGACTTCCCATCCCATGCTTTTGATATTGAATATAAAATGCCTCAAGCTGCAAAGACTACTGTGCATCATTCTGTAGAAACATTAGAAAAACCATTGAGAGAACGTCTCCTTGCCGTTCTCTCCAAGGATAGCACCATTGGGTACGTCCATATCTTCCAGCTGGGCTCTTTTTGCACATGACGATTTGTAGCTTGAGTATGGAATGCTTATATATTCTTAAGTTTCTGTATTTTTTTTTAATATATTGTGAAGACCTGTAGAGACTTAAACAAGAGATTGAATTAAACATGTGAAGTCATGGTACTGATTTAATGAATTTCCTTGTGCTTTCCATGGCTGGTGCTATAATAGTTTCTTGCTACAAGACTGCTGCCCCTTTGCCTGCCTGTTCCTGCTTGGCAGTTTCTGAGTTCCGGGGAGCAGTGGTAGTCTCAGCAGTGGCTGTTTGTGTGCCATGGAAGCTTTTCTGTCAGCCTTTCCTACTCCTCTGCACCTAACTAACCTTGATGGTTTTGGTTTATTTCAGATTATACTAAAACTTAATTTTGTGCTGCCCAAATTATAAATCTGAACAAATGTTTCCTTAATGTTTGAGGCTTTATTTGGTTTCTTGTTTTACTCTTGTGGAGAAAAGAGTCATTTCAATGTCATTCCATTCTATGTGTTAAATTATCTGTATGAAAGCAACAGTCAGTGGCATTGGGGTTCATTCAGGTGATGGTTTGTCGTATGCATTATAAACTGAAATGCTCTTATCTGCAGGCTGTCAAAAGAAGATAAAGAACTTTTGTGGGAGAAGAGACATTATTGTCATAGCCATCCTAATAGCCTACCAAAAATACTGGTTAGTGCCCCTCACTGGGACTGGGCAAGTCTTCCAGAAATATATTCATTACTTCAGCGGTGGCCTCCTTTATCACCCTTAGCTGCACTGGAACTACTTGATTCAAAGTAAGAAAACCAGTGTAAATAAACTCTCTGTGTTTTGTTCAGCATTAAATGACTTTTCTTTGGTAGAAGATCCTGGAATGGTGTTCTGTGGGAAAAAACTGAATTTCTTGTGGCAAAAGTTAAATGTTTTTAAAATTTTAAAGAACCCCATGCTTACTTTATTGATGCAGGCTTAACCAAGTCATGAAGTGAAAGCACAGCAACAGTGGTTAGGGCTCTGAGGTTTAACATGCAACAGGACAGGGGTTTATAGAGCCAGAGTTTTGAGAGGTTTCGAGTGTGCTTGTCCTAAACATGCACATGGAGTTGTATTTTATGTGATGAAGGGCCTCGTACTTGTAGATCCCTTATTGGGCTTTTCCATCTAGCTGATCTCAAAAAAAGAGTAAGAAAAAAATCCTACATGAACAGAGAAAACTTGATGTGGATTTGTGGTGACCTTTTAGGTTTGCTGATCAGGAAGTACGAAATACAGCTGTGAACTGGATAGAGACATTGAGTGATGATGAGTTAACAGATTTCCTCCCTCAGTTTGTACAGGTAAGACTTTCTGCCTACACAGATGTTTGAATTTTTTTGGCTCTTGAAAACCCAAAGGAATTGTTTTTGACTAGTAGCAGAAATGCAGTTGTGTGCCTCTAACTGTAATGCACAGTAAGGGAAACAGTTTGTATAAATAATCACTTTGTGACTGTTCAAAGTATTTGTGGTAATTCTGTCTGTGCGTTAGTCACAAAATATATCTTCATCAAGAGTTAAATGCAGACCTGATTTATGTAATTTCCATTGTATTTAGGCACTGAAGTATGAAACCTACCTTGACAGTGCTCTTGTGAAATTTCTTTTGGCTCGGGCACTGGGAAGCATTCGGATTGCACACTACCTGTACTGGTGAGGGCTTCTTTGTTCCATTGCTCCTGTAATGTGTGTGCCACAAGATTAGTATTTCCAGATAAAAAATCCTTCTTAACATCATCATTCAATAACATAACAATGACTGTTATGACTGGTGATTATACAGAATGTAGATCCTGGTTGTTGGTTGGTTGATTTTTTTTTTTAAGGAAAGAGCAGATAGTGCCTCTACAAAACACAAACTTCTTGTCTTTTCTATCCTGTGTATCAGTAAATTCAGACATACGTAGTACTGATTCACTAAAATATTTTAATGTCTTAATATTGCATTGTTTGTTGTATTTTCCATAGGAAAATATAACTTATATCCTTTATTTCAGGCTTCTTAAGGATACGCTGTACGATACAAAGTTTGGTGTAAGGTATGAGCAAATTCTTGGAGCTTTTCTTTCAGTCTGTGGAAAAAGGCTGAGGGAAGAGCTGGAGAAGCAGACCAGGCTAGTGCAGCTCTTTGGAATGGTTGCAGAAAGAGTAAAGCAAACGAGTGGATCTGCTCGGCAGGTGTGTATGTATTTTAAATTCAGAACTAATCCACTTAATTGTCTTTTTTGTCTAAATTAAAAATGTTATGTAAATGTATCGGAACATTTATGAACCTGTTGCTCTGCAAAGCTTAATGAAGTTGATGCTTTTGTCAAGTTTGTCATCTGAAACGTGGTGAGGTGATAGGGCAAAATAGTATAGGATGGTTTCTGTGTCTGATCAACTGGAAATGAATTTGAAACTGTTACTGCTGAAGAATAATCTCATCATGCAAAAAATGGGATATCTGTTTTTGTGCTGATAATAGAACTTACAGTTTGATGGAGTGGGATGCTGTCATCTGGTTCAGTCAAAAAAACCCCCACAAACATGTGTGATGAGTGTTACATTGCTAGGCTTAGGTATTTTTAATAGCTAAGCCAGCAGCTGTAGTTTCTAGCATTCCTTTGACACTGAGGACTTAGAATAGTGCCTTTGGGGTAACTTTGTCCAGAGGTTTTCTGTAGATGTTGCAGTTAGGAAAATGTCAGCTGAATTTTCTTTTTGTCTGCAGGTTGCCTTGCAGAATGGCATGGAGCGTGTGCAGTTGTTTTTCTTGAAGAACAGATGCCGTTTGCCTCTCAATCCCAGTCTTGTGGCAAAAGAGTTAAACATTAAGGTACTGCACATTCAGGGTTTCAAATACCTTTTGTAAAAATTACATCTAGGTCGAGCTTTTACAAATGAAAAAAATCACTTCAAGTGACTGAAAGCTCTTTATTCTGTGGAGATGAGGTTTGATTTAAAGTGCTGGTTGAATAAGGTAGCAAAATTCACTGAGCAAAGATAAAATGTGTACAAATGTGGTGTAAAAACAACAAAGGCACTTGTGTTAAAAGAAATAGATGTATATCTGTAATAACTTATTACATCCTCAGATCCTGTATCCTGAGACCAGCAATCCTGGTTGTAGCAAACCAGGGAACTACTCAAAGTCCATGAAAAAGTCCTTTGTGCACTACTAATCAAAAGAGGAAATTGACCAAGAATATAAAGTTCAAGCAGTGAGTAAATACTGTGAAACACATGAAGCTACCTGTTACTGATTGTGTCCAGATATGCTGGACAGAGGGAGACAGTAGCTTTATTGTATTGTGAAGATCCAGCAAGTAATAATGTAAGAGAAGCAGGTAAATTATTTTTCCAGAACTCTGCAAGGTCTGACAATATCTGCTCAACCACAGTCTTGATTATATCATCATGCATGACTGAAAACCTAAAAGTTTGTTAACGCTTGAACTAATCCTGTGTTTGAGAGACAGCTCACCTCACTTTCCTTCTCTACTGTAACTAGTAAATCATCAGCAGGGACTTGAAAGCAGATAAATGAGAAGATACTGTGAAACACGCAAATACACATTTTTAATACATCTTCCATGTTTCAAAAAAAAGCTGCTGATAAAATATTTGTTCATGTTTTATTCACTTTTCCCTTCAGAATGTATAAAACGTCGCTGTGCAGCACTGTTGGCTTTTGTACAAGAATTCAACAACTAATAGCCAAAGGGCTCATTATTCAAAGGCAGCACATATTCACCACAATTGAAATGTTAGAAGTCTGAATAGACACATTGTGTGTCAAACCTGCTTGTTGTCAGAATGTCTTGTTTTCTGGGCTAGCAGGAATAGTCCTTTCTGACCATTGACACTAATCTACTTGCAGGCCTGTTCTTTCTTCAGCTCCAATGCAGTACCACTCAAAGTTGCACTGATAAATGCAGACCCGCTGGGAGAAGAAATTAATGTGATGTTTAAGGTAGGCCTTTCATGTGTCATGGAGAAAAGAAGTTTAATGATAATCACTGTTTCATTGGTCTCAATTAATTTTGGTATAGACCAATAAGCTTAGTTATTACGTGAGTTTGCTCCTGTGTGTCTAGAAAGTAACATGTGAACAGGCCATAAAACAAAACTCTGTGAAAGTTTTATGTGAAAGTTTAATTGTAGCCTGTTTCTCTTTTAAGTTTACTGTGTCACTGGTTAACTTTTATTTTTCCATTTAAGGTTGGAGAAGATCTGAGACAAGATATGTTGGCCTTACAAATGATTAAGATCATGGATAAGATCTGGCTGCAGGAGGGACTGGATCTAAGGATGGTTATTTTCAAGTGTCTCTCAACTGGAAAAGACAGAGGTGCTAAACCAGATGCTGCCTTTCATCTTTCCTCCCCTCCTTCAATTTCTTGTCACACTGATAGTGAAAAACCTCTGGGCAGAGGGTGCCAAGGAACAGTTTTCACTGCAAGGAACTTCAGTACTTGAGAGTACAATAAGTTAGATAGTTCTGAATTTCCTGATGGCTGAGCGGCATCCAAATGTTCTCTTCGGCATTCTGTTGTCAATGAACAGTGGGACCAACAAATACAGTGACAAAAGCTGAGGTTGCTCTTGATGCTCTTACTGCAACACAAGAAAATAATGGTGCTATAGCAATCCTTATTCTGAAAGTTCAATGATGGTGAAAGCATTCCAATGCAAACCAAAATGCTGAAGTGTTTGGAGTCTGGTGCAGCTGGGTCAGGGAGTATCGTTCTTGTACTGAAACGTGCAAAAAGAAGAAAAATTTGAACCAGCTCTTGCCATGCACGCACTCTATCCCCCAGAATTAGTGTCATGCTGGTGAAAGTTCCTTGGCAATATGAGGCTGTCTCTGGGGTTTGAAAGTAGGTCATGGAACTCTGAGTGTAAATACTGCCCTGCACCTTGAACACGCTTTTTGCTAGTTCTAGCTAATTCTCTAGAGCTAGCCAATGGAAACCAAAGTTATTTAAGAGGATAAACAATAACTTAAGTATTTCTTCAGTCAGATGAGTAGCATAACCAAAACTCTTAAATACATGGAAAAGATGAAAATCTAGGTTGGCAAAACTAAGCAATAAGCTTCTATTTATGTGAGACTTGCTTTTTAGAGAAACAGATGGCTTTTCCTCCTACTCTGAATGATGATTTATGTAGCTTTTTTTTTTTCTTGCTGCTAATATTAGTGTCTTTAACGTACTCAAAAGATTAAAGGGGAAAAGTAAAATGGATGTGAATTACAGATGTACCTTTAGTAGCTCTTGCCAAGATAGAAGTGCAATTCTGTTAATCAACTAAATGTTTTCATTTTATGATTTAGCTATACAAATATTTTTAGTAAATTATATCTCCAAAGTAGGGCCACATATAAAGCCCACTGTCTGGTCTGTTTCAATACTTGACAGCAGATAAAGTTACTACATTACTTCACTGTCAGTGTGTGAGAATTTTCAGCATCAAAGTATTTTGCCCAAATTAGACTAATAGGAGTTTATGTGATTGAAACTAATAATTCAAAGTATAACTTAAGTGTGCATTGTAGCAACTGTAACTTGTAGTTGTTGTAAAATAAGCTAAGTTGGATTGTTACATGTGTTTCATGGTTTACTTTGTAACGTAGTCTGTGGAAATGCTTAGGAGATTACTGGAATTGTTTTTGCACCTAACTGGTTTTTGAAGGAGGTTGGTCTGAGACTGTAAGACTCATCATTGTTAGGAAAGTTTCTACTGAATAATAAAAACGCTGCATAACTTAAAGAGATAACTAAATAGACTTTATTTTATTCTATATCAAGGCATGGTAGAGCTTGTTCCTGCGTCAGATACACTTAGGAAAATTCAAGTGGAATATGGAGTGACAGGTTCTTTTAAGGACAAGCCTCTGGCTGAATGGTTGCGGAAGTATAATCCTACAGAGGAGGAGTATGAAAAGGTAACTTTTCAGCACTGTTTTGGGGTTTTTTTTTAAGATTTTTTAAAAGGGCTAAGTACAATCTGATGAAAGAATGAAATTCACATTCCAGGTCTTCCACTGAAGTTTTTGGTTTGGATATTTCAGAATTTTTTTTTCTGTACTTGAAAAAGTGCAAATTAAAATCCCCCCTATAAAAAGGAGCCAGATGGATTCTCAGGATTCTTATCAAGGCTTTTTATTGGATGTAGAAAAAATGTACTTTAAATTTAGAGAGGGGGAATAGTGGCCACTCTAAATTGTATTTCAGGAGCAGTGGCCTCTCCTTGTACACATGAAATTCAAAAATTAAAATTTTTTTTGGCCTATAATGCCATTACAATACATTGGAATTACAAGTTTTGTACCCTTTTCTTTGCTAATATAGTTTGTGATTTGTCTTCAACTCCTCTTGTCTCTCTCATTTATGTAAAAAACAAATCAACCATTTTTGCTGGAGAGAGGGATGTCAAGAGATTTTGGCAAAGCTAACTGTTTGAAGAACAGTATTTGGGGAAAAAAAGCAAATTTAGCACTGTTTTGCTTGGGTTAGATTTTGCACTCGTTGAGATTGACTGTTGAATACATGCATTATGTTTTTCCACTAATATTTGATGTTGATTCACTTCTTTTCTCTCTCTCCCAGGCTTCAGAAAACTTCATCTACTCTTGCGCAGGATGCTGTGTAGCCACTTATGTCCTGGGGATCTGTGACCGCCACAACGATAACATAATGCTCCGGAACACGGGGCACATGTTTCACATTGACTTTGGAAAGTTTTTGGGACATGCACAAATGTTTGGTAGCTTTAAAAGGTATTTTCTGTACCTAAACAATGTAGAGAACGAAGTGGTTTTCTTTCTAAGTGTTGCTCTGGGAGATCTGCTGTAGGTCCAGTACCATGTGAATGTGCTGTGTAACCTGAGGCAGCACTGGGGAGAGGAACCCAACCCAAACCCATTTGGGTTAAAAAAATATAAACCCAATGTAAAAAATGATATTAAATATTCCATTAAAAGCATTAATGCAATATTTAATATAATTACCTCAGGGTGGGAATGGAGGGCAGCAGGAAGCACATGGCAATGAAGAGACATTATGATGAGCTCAAAATTCTGTGCTTTTTGAACAGGGATCGAGCTCCTTTTGTGCTGACATCGGATATGGCTTATGTCATTAATGGTGGGGAAAAACCCACAATTCGCTTTCAGCTGTTCGTGGATCTCTGTTGCCAAGCTTACAACTTGATAAGGAAACACGCCAGCCTCTTCCTTAACCTGCTTTCATTGGTAATCATTTTTCACGTTCAATTGAAACTTGATAGATCTGTCATGCTGGGTTGTATTAAAAACTATGCTTTTTATGCTGCAGAAATTCATAATGCAGGCTTTTTTTAAAAGCCAGAAACATCTGATCTACTTTTTGGGAAGCTTTATTCAGAATCTTTTAAGCTTTTTTACTGCCTACCTCTTTCTTGAAAATTTAAAACTAATACACGACCACAAATCACACTGCAAAGAGTTTTTAACTGCTCTCAATTCAGCAGAAGTAATGAATAACTGCTGATTATAAGTAATTGTTGTCTATTGCTATTAGTACTTAGCAATTTAGTGTAGCTACCAGTGAATATGAGGGTCTAAGTCTTAATCATTTCAGTATAAAATCACTGGGTTTATTGCATTAAAGCTAAATTTCAATTCCTTGTAGATGCTTTCTTCTGGGTTACCAGAACTAAGTGGGATTCAGGACTTGAAGTATGTCCAGGATGCTCTCCAGCCCCAAACAACAGATGCAGAAGCCACCATTTTCTTTACAAGGTACTGGATAAGGGAAAACTAAAATATCTCCCAGTATCATCCTCTTAATGGGAGATTTCTGATTGGAAAAAATGTACTAGGGATGGTCACAAATGTGTCTGTAGAAGTTGAACGGTTACACTGTACAGTCATAAAATATCAGTCATCTACATAAGTAAGATCAGTTCCATATAAGAGTAATGCTTCTGCTAAAATACCTTGCAGATTTTAGGGGCGACCTCGTGAAAAATCGGTTTAAAGTGCTGAGAGTAATTCTGTCTGGCTGTTTAACACTTACATTTTGAATACATCCTAAATTGTTTAAGAGCAGAGTATATGATTGCATTGTAAGGAGGTTCTCTCTTGGAGAAGTGCTTTTGCACACTGGGGAGGGAGGGATGATGCCCCAGTGTAAGTGGAGGAGTGCATACAGTGTAACAGAGATGTTACTAAATGTTAGAGAAGTGTTACTGTGCTTCAGATATACAGGGGAAACTGCAGTGGTGTGCATGCAACTTAGAATCATAGAAAAGTTTTGGTAGGAAGGGACCTTTAAAGGCCATCCAAGACCAATCCACCTGCAGTGAGCAGGGACATCCTCAACTAGATGAACTTCCTCAGAGACCTGTCCCGACAAGCTGTTCTGGTGTTTCACCACTCTTACTGGAGAAAGATTTTATTTTTTAGATCTAATCTGAATCTATCCTCATATGCTTCATCCCTTGCTTGTCCTCTCACAACAGGTCCTGCTAAAAAGTTTGTCCCCATCTTTTGTGTAAGTTCCCTTTAAGTAGGAATGGCCTCCCCCTGAAAGGCCACAATATGATTTCCCCAGAACCTTCTCCAGTCTGAGCAATCCCCATTCTCTCAGGCTGTTCTTACAGGAGAGGTGTTCATCCTTCTGATAATTTCTGTCGCCCTCTTCTGGACCTGCTCCAACAGGTCTGTGTCTTGCCAGGGCTCCAGAGTTGGATGCATGTCTGGAAAGCCTTCACATCTTCCATAAAAACCTATTTCAAAGTTTGGATACTGAGTCTTCTATTAAATGTTGATATGATACTGTTTATATAGCCCATTGATCACTCTTAAAAACCTTTTCTTTGTCAGTAAGAAATAGGGTTTATTTTTCTTAGACTTCCGTCTGATGCGTTGACAGAACCACTTTTGTGTGCTTTGACATTTTCTTTTTCTAGACTGATCGAATCCAGCCTGGGAAGTGTTGCCACTAAGTTCAATTTCTTCATTCACAACTTGGCTCAGCTGCGTTTCTCAGGTCTGCCTTCTAATGATGAGCCCATCCTGTCGTTTTCTGCTAAAACCTATTCCCTCAAACAAGACGGCCGAATCAAACAAGTGTCTGTGTTCACGTATCAGAAGAGATACAACCCAGATAAACATTACGTAAGTATGTGGGAGCTGTTTCCACTCAGGGAGGATAATGGTGCATTTTCTTCCAACAAGACACAGCAGGGACAGCTGACCAAAACCAGCCAGAGGGATATTCCACAGTGTATAATGTCTCTGTCAGCAATAAAAACTGGGGGTACAGGAAGAAAGCAGGGGACAGGACAGGGTTGTCTTCCAAGCTGGCAGTTTGGGAACTGGATGAGCATGGATCTGCTTGTGGGCTGTGGTGATTGTCTTGCGTCACCTTCCCTCCCCAGAACTGTCTTTACCTCAGCCCACAGATCTTCTCACTCTTGCTCTTGTTCTCCCCACTGTCCCACTGGTGAGGGGGTGGGAGTGAGCAAACAGCTGTGTGGGTGCTGAGATGCTGGCCAGGGTAAATCAGCAACAGCACTGCTAGAGTACAGACTGGCATTTCTAGCATCCCATAATATCCTTGAAAATGAAAAAACCTCTTGAAAAGCATCTAGAAGGAAGTAGAAAGGGCCAAAGTAGTGTTGGTGGAGATTATTTTAAAATACAGGAATTTGAGTCATGCTGATGGGCTTTTATGTAGCTGCCTTCTGTAAAATGGCTCCTTCCTGAGTAGGAGTCGTTAAATGAGGCACTCTGGTTTTGGTCTGACCTTCCATTAAAGTTTGATTTGTTCCTCCTAAGTAAAAGCATTGTTTCCTGTACTTAAGGCACCAACCATTGCAATTTGCCCTCAGGATTTTAATAGACCTGGGTTACACTTTGAGACTTAATATTTGTATTCCTATGCAGATGTGTAACCTTCAAATTTTTTTTTAGTTGTTTTATTTCTTTACTGCTGTTTGCTGGGCTGGATTAACCAGCTCAAGTTACATACAAAAAGTCCTGAACTTTTTAATGAAGTATTGCTATAAAGTATATTGATAGATGCAAATGTATGTCTCTTTCCAAGCTGTGTTTGCTGTAAATGTCTTAATCTGGTAAGACACCAGCAAGGGAAGGTAGAACAAGTCTGACTAATGCGAGAAGTGAAGAGCTTTGTACTGAATCACTGTATAATAAATGTATTTGAGTATTCCTGGTCTAAACCAGAACAGCCTTGCCTCTTCCAGGAAACTGTTAGGGTGGTCTAGATTCTGTCTAGATTTTTAAAGTTAAATTATATGTTATATGTTTAACTCCTCTACCCATAAAATGAGGCCACTGAACTGAATTTTCTGTGCAGCTCTCAAACTTCATTTCCCTTGAATAATGTGAATGTATCCTGGGACTGTACCCACAATACTTCAAAACATTTTTTTTGTATAATGTAGTGCACTTGCATCCTCCCACCAAATTAACACTTTGAAAGTGGAATCCTTTAGAATCAGGAGGGAATTAAATTGAAAAAAAATACACCTGAAGGGTTCTGTGATAGTTCTGGCCCCGCAGATACATGTCTCGATGTAATCCTGCACCAGTGTTAACATCCTGTATACCTGGTATGAACTTCCAATCAGCTTCAAAGGGAGAGTGTGCCCAGCTCAGCCCTACCTTCATCATCCTCCTCTAAGCCATGGCTCTACCTCATGGGAAGATCATATGATGTTAGTTTGCATGAAGGGCTATTTATGATGCTAACTCTACTATGAAATGCAAATGGTGGAATAAGGGATATAATAATGGGATATGTACTCAGGAGGAGGATTACTATAGGAGAAAGAGTTGATAGTGAAGAAAATTATGTTGTTAAGCCATTTTATAATACTTTCATATAAGCTACTTTTATTTTTGTGTTTTGGGCAGATCTATGTAGTGAGAGTTTTGAGAGAAGGGCAAGTTGAGCCAACGTTTGTCTTCCGAACATTTGATGAGTTCCAGGAGCTCCACAACAAACTTGGCATTCTCTTTCCTCTTTGGAAGTTACCAGGGTATGTTCCTAACTCACTCATCAGTATTACAAAAGCAACAAAACTGCTCCCAGCTGGGTGGAGGAAGAAATAGCTTGAATTGGAGACAAAACTGCTGAGGGGCAAGCTAGACCTCAGAGTTGGCAATTAAGGGAGAAAACAGTTGTCTCTCAGTTTTAAGGAAAAGATCCAGAGGAGTATCTCAGTGTTGTGGTCTGTGTGTCATATCACATGTAATAATTACCTATAAATATTTCCTTGCCTTTCTGGAGTGTCATAATGTATCAGCGTGCTGTGTTTCCACTCAGGATTGGCAGAAAAAAAAAAAAAAAAGGGATGTCAGCACTTCAGAATGGAAATGGCAGTGGAATCCTACTGTACTTAAATTAACTGAAAACTCCGTGTTGTTCTTCCCGTGTAGCTTTCCTAATAAGATGGTTCTGGGAAGAACACATATCAAAGATGTAGCAGCCAAAAGAAAAGTGGAGCTCAACAGCTACATACAGAGCCTGATGAACAGTTCTCCAGAGGTGGCAGAAGTGAGTACACATAATTTAAATCAAGTGCTGGTTTTCAACTTTTGGTGCTTTTTAACAGTTAAACTAACATGTAACGTTTCTTCCTAATTTAGTGTGATCTTGTTTATACTTTTTTCCATCCGTTACTTCGTGATGACAAAGTGGAAGGAATAGATGGAATAGCCAGACCTGCAGGTAAGGGATGTTTATAAATTGGATGATACAGTACAGCACATTTAAAGTGTGAATCTTTGAAATCCTTTGTAGTTAACTGTAGTTTTCTCTCATTGTAAACTGCATCACTGTCTTTCCAAATGTGCCTACATACCGTTTCAAGGACATACATACCAAAAATTGCAATAATGTGTGTGATCACTGGGGCTTGTTTATGGCTTGACTAAATTATTCAGGTTGTCACTACAAGCCTCTAAGGTAGTTCTTGCAAGAGAATGCAAAAACCTTTAAAGCTTATAGCCTTGCCTTTGTTAGGGATCTAGAAATAAAATCAGGAACTGAACTCGGTCTAAGGCTTGTATTTTTTCCCATATGTGATAAGTCAGTGTAGTAGTGATGAAAATGTACCAATATTACAAAAGAAATAATTGTTCTTTCAGATACAAGTCCATCAAGTCCTACCTCAGGCAAAGTGGGAGGAGAAGTGAAGCTATCCATATCCTATAGAAATAGCACTCTATTTATCATGGTGATGCACATCAAAGACCTGGTAAGTGGAGATACCCCACTGACTGCCAAAAACTCCATTTTCTCAATTACCATCTTCACTTAGATTGATGCAGGAATGGTGAAACTCTGTTTCCCTCTAAATTTTCCAACTACCAGCTTAACTAACTGCTGCTTTTGATTAGCTTGATTACAAAGTCTAGACACTTGAAAATAAATATGCAAACAGTTATACACTAATTACTTTTCTAACTTGTCTTGTTTCTTTGGCTGTAGGTTACAGAAGATGGTGCAGATCCAAATCCCTATGTGAAAACTTACTTACTTCCAGACATGCACAAAACATCCAAACGCAAAACCAAAATCTCCCGGAAGACAAGAAACCCAACTTTCAATGAAATGGCAAGTTAAAATTGATGTGACAACTTCCTATAGCTTGCTGTAATCTCTTATTCTAAGCAGTAATTAGAATATTGTCTAAAAAAAATCTGTGAATATGTTTAAACAGAAAAGGAACTGTTTTTGAAAATTTGTGTCCTGTTTAAATATAAAGCAGCTGAGTTAGATCAGTGTGCTACTACTAGTAAGCAGAAATTTCTCAGACTCACTCTGAGGAGTGATGTGGAAAAGGTAAGGAATCTTAAACTAAAAATCCCCCTGCCCTGGATTCACTGACTCACCATGCAGAGAAAAATGAATTCAGAAGTCTTTGAGTGTAAATCGTACTTCAGTGAAAGAACACCAGTCCTTTTAAACACTTAACATTGGGAGCATGAAATAAAATAGGGGTGTCTTTCAGGCCGTTGTCTGAGAAAGGAACGTACTGAATGGTCACAATGTACAGTTCAGATATCTCTCTGTGGCTGGGCAGTCAGAAGAAAGGGCAGTCTAGGTAATTTCTTTTGGCTAACCAGATCATTCTTGACTTCTCACCTCCTAGCTCGTGTACAGCGGCTACAGCATGGAGACTCTGAAACAGAGGGAGCTCCAGTTAAGTGTGCTCAGTGCAGAATCGTTACGTGAGAACTTCTTCCTGGGTGGAATTACACTCCCACTGAAGGACTTCAACTTGAGCAAGGAGACTGTTAACTGGTATCGACTGACTGCCGTACCCTATCTGTGAACTCAGCCAGACCAGAACAGTTGTATTCACTCGTGCTTTGTGCATCTTCCTACTTGAAGATAACCTGTACATCTTAAAACAAGAGACTCTCCATTTCAACAGATACGTTGGACCAATGTTCAGGTAGCCTAATTTGGAGGATTGCAAAAAAAACCTGGTTCATACCCATGTGATGTTATCAAAGCATCATTTGTACACACTTAAGAGTTGTGGGTAAAGGAAGGGGTTTTTAAACCATCAGTGAAAGTGAGATGAGCAGTTTGACCCTGCTGGTTGGTTGAACCATAACTCAGTCATTAGGCCTGTGAATGCAGTGCATTTTTGCTTTTAATTTGTTGCCGCTGTTGTGTCATGTGTGACACGATGCTGGAGAACATCAAAGAAGTTGCATACTTGAGGATTACATTCCCACTGCTAATGAGACACCACAGAAACAGCAACAGGTAAAATTTTGTTGGCTGCATACACACCTGTAGAAATGAAGGTTGAAGGGCTGGAAAAATTCCTTAGCATTACATTTAATCGCAGATTCATGCTTCTCTGAGACTTACTGGAGTGAGTGCCAATAGTGGAAGTTGTAAATAATGGTGCCTTATAATTCAAATGCTTATCTTTTACCTCATTTCTGGTATTTAAATATGTATACATATTAACTTTCAGCTCCTTATAAAGGGGGAACATTCTTATATTTGATACTTTGCAGGTCCTACTGGAAGCCTTTTCCCAGGATGTGTTATTTACAAATATCTTCACTTACACTGATCTTCACAATTTGTTCAACTTAAATACGTTTTTTTTCTACTCCATCTTCTACCCATGGTCTCCAAAGATTGAATGAAGACTGGCTGAATGTGGTACTGTACGAAATGTGCCCAGCTTCTCGGTGGGGGTTTTCGTTGTAATTTCTAGAACTTTTCAATACTGCAGTGATTAAGTGTGGAACAGATTCAAACACTAATCCAAAGTGGCATTTGCATCTGTGCTTCCAGGGAAAGGGTGGCCTCTAGTTGAAAAGTACCACTGCTGGATGAATTGCAGGCCAGAAATTAGTTCAATTAACAGCTTTGAGAGAGGAACTTGGCTAGTTTTTTTTTTCCTTTAGCAGTTCACAGCAGTACTGTTTCTCACTCCCAGAAAGAACTACACCCACTAAAATACTTAATTCCAAGGAACATTAGATTTGAATACATTGTGACAGTGGAGTGCAAATGTCCCTATCTCCCGTTAATACCACTGGTTACTTAATTAGGCCTTTCTGCACTACAGGTGTCACCTTCTTGTTCACCTTATTTGGGATTTAGGATGTTCATGTTCCGTGTAAACAAAGCTCTAAAGTTGCACACTTCTTTAGTACAAAATCTTGAAGCAAACTTTTAAAGTGAAATATGCAACTATGAATGAGGACACAATACAGGGAAAGCCTTCTATTTACCCAACACTAAAAGCCTATTTTATAATCCAATTTTTCCTTCCCCTGCTATTGACCAATCTCCCTTCAATACAGAAGAGAGAAGTAAACTTGAATCTCCTGGTGCCTAAATGATTCATGGTCCAATTTCATAGGAATTATTACAATTAAAAAGCTAATGATACCTTGAATGTTAGAAACTGGGCCAATACTAATGGGCGCTAACAAATCCCAGTTGTAGTAGGCATCCTCTGCATATTTTTCATTTAGTACATAGCCTGTAAATAATAAACTGTATAACTAACTAGATATATTTCCTGCTCACTTGACGCTTTTGAGACTTACTCCATTCCATCATTAGAATCACAAGTCACTGAAACACAGGAAAGTAGACTACTGTTTTTGTGAAACGTTCCATTGTGAAATAAAATGAAAGCAATACGGACTGCCTTTTTTGCAGTTTGCTATTAAAGCACAGTGTCTTACAGCACAAAATACAATTAAACTAAAATCATTTTAAAAAATGATTTGCCGTTTTAGCAGTTGTCTGGACTGAAAAAAAAAAAAAAAGTATAGTACTGTATTATTGTTAGCACATGTCCTGACTTCTGATTTAATCTTCTTCATAGCTTAACTCATTTTGTGCCTTTCCCTTCCTTATCAAAATCGTCACTGGCTGGAGCTTTTTATAGTCATGGATTTTATGTTGTCTATGGGATTTGGCCTTGGCCTCTCCTCACGTGTAGAGGACCAGCACCAAGCTTGCACCTCTTTGCACTATTCTCAATTACAAAAAACTGATTGTTGCAATAAGAATTTGCCGTACTACATAGAAAAACCAAGACGGATGTGAAAGAGGGAAATATTTGATTGGGATGGAATTTACCAGTATGCTAAGTAGCTTGAAAATGTAGTTTTAACAGCTTTTTATATCTTGTTTAATGAAAAGAAAAAAAATATCTTTTATGCACCGTTTGACCTGCAGCCAGAAGTGTAATTGTCCTTCCAGACCTTGTGTTGGTATCTGAGAGCAGCAGCTTGCGCTAGGACCTCTTCCTCTACTAACCTCCAACTTTGCACTGAACTTTTTATTACTGCCTTTGTACGACCTACAGCTGCCTGTCTCTGGACGCATGTGCGACCTTTGGCGAACGCTCTTTCCTCCGTTTTTACAAGTGCAGGGTTGTGTAGACCCCCCCGTCACCTGCCTTAGGGCCGGCGCTGCCCCGGGGCCCGCTGTGTCCGCCCTTCCCGGGCGCCGCGCCGCGGGGGCCGGAGGGCAGCCAGAGCGGGGCGGCTCCCTCCGTCTGTGTATCTCTGAGAACCAAATACTTTAATTAAACCATAATAAAGATGTACAATATGGCCCCGCGTCGGGCGGGTCGGCTGTGACTCCGTAACTCTCCTGTACGTACATTAAACACTATTCTGGAATAAAACGCAACGCGTGCCCGGCTCTGTGGGGGAAAGGGGCGGGGCGGCTGGGGGGGCGCGCGCCGCGCGGGCTGGGCGCCGCTGATTGGCTGGTGGGGCTGGGGGCGGGGCCGGGGGCGGGCCCGGCGCTTCCTGCGGAAGCGGGCGGGCGGGGCGGCTCCTTCTCCTCGCTCTGCTCTGCCGCCATCATGGGCCGCATGCACGCTCCGGGGTGAGCCGCAAGGCTGGGCCGGGGCCGCGCCTGAGGAGCGGCCCGGGGGTGCTCAGGGGGATCGGGGGGCGTCGCCAACCGGGCCGGGGGGAGGAACGGTGCAGCGGGAGCGCTCCGGCGCGCGTGGGGGCGGCGAGGGAGGCGGGCGGCCTGTGGACATGGCGGCGGGGTGGGGAAGGCTCGGGCCGCGGCCGAGGGGCCGAGTGCCTCAGCTCGGGCGCTGAGTGTCTGATGTGCTTCTCCCCGCAGAAAGGGCCTGTCCCAGTCGGCCTTGCCCTACAGGCGCAGCGTGCCCACGGTGAGTACCTTCCCCAGAATCTCCTGCGCTCCGGGACCCACAGCGCAGCTCGGCGTCCCCACGTAGCGAAGGAAAACGAGATCTGGAGTATTTTGCGTCATCACTTTCAGATTGTGGCCTGTGTAAATGCTTGCTTGGCATGTGATGGAACAGGCTTCCCGGAGAGATCGTGGCGTCTCCCTCTGGAAGCGTTCAAAACCCACCTGGACGCGCTCCTCTGTAATCTGCTCTAGGGGACCCCCCGCTTTGGGAAGGCGGTTGGGTTAGATCATCTCCAGAAGTCTCTCAGCCCTAAAATTTCCATGTTTTTGATATGATCCTAGTATGTGGAGGAAGCAAGTGTCTTTTCTTGGCCAGATGGTTCGTGTGGCAAGGAAGTCTCTTTTCATCTCATACTTTTTTCTATTTAAGTGTTTCTTCAAATACTTCGAGTCTGTATGCTGATAATTCCTAGAGCTTAGATCATTGTTTTCTCACTCGAGTTTGCAGTTGTAGAATAAATCGATTGCCTTCGAAAATACTTACAACTAATTTGTTGCTCAGGGGACTAAACGAGGTAGTTTTGGTGTGCTCTTAGTTTTTTCAAGGGCACTTCCACTTAAAATGGCTTTCTCGGTCCTCCTTTGCAAGATCATTTCTTGAGGAAAGAAATAGAGGATCTGTTTGTTGGCAGAACAATTTGTGGTGCATGTGGAAAAGCATGGAGCAAAAAACAGTGAAATGAGAACATGATCACAAAATCTGAAATTGAATAGATACAATTAAAAGTAAGCTAATATGGTAACATAGCTTGTTGGTGTTGTGTTCCCATTCATCATGGAAACAGTGGCTTTATCTGTACTGTTTAACATAAAGTTAGTAGAAAAGGCACAGTCCTATCTTGGTATGTTCGTTTTGTTTTTAAATTAATTTGTGTACTTGAAGTCTGATTTTTCATCTGTCTGTGTAGGTACTTTACTGAGAGGTGGCTAAATGGGTCTCAGTTTTGTATTTGTCAAAGGATCTAGGTAAAGGATTTCTTCCCAAGGGCAGTGATTTATTTTTCTGTCTGTAACATTGGATTTGTGCCTCTGGTGTGACAGTTAAAAGTGGAATGGTGATAAAGTAGTTGTTTGGGGGCTTTATGGAGTTTTTTAAATGGAGACTCTCATCTTTGCCTCTGCCTTCCCCCGTGACATTTCACTAGCACTGTAGGTTTATTATATGCTTAAAAATTTCTATATCACTAGAAGTGCAATTTCAGTTGTTTTTTCAAGCATTACAAAGCATTTCTTTCTACCATTTATTGAAAGTTTTCATGTAGCTTGCCTCTGTATTAAGTAGTTGTTAATAATTTTGCTTTTTTTCCCTAATTTTCTTTAGTGGCTGAAACTTACTTCTGATGATGTAAAGGAACAGATCTACAAGTTGGCTAAGAAAGGCCTGACTCCCTCCCAAATTGGTAAGGATTATAAACCATTCCTGAATGGGGACAAACCCACATTTTTCTGACTGTAATATTGTAATTTTTCCTTCAACCTATATTAAATAGCGTGCTAAGAGAACGCAGCATTTCTGGTGTACCTGTGTTCACTGTGGATACCACTGGGAGTCCTAGAATAATATCCTGCCACAAGGATGAGCAAGTCCAGCACTGGGACATTTTGTGTGTTGTTCTTGCAGGGAGCATATTTGGTGAGGCAGTGGGTTGGTTTTTAGGTTTTTTTCAAGTGGAAGACTTGAAGCATCTGTTTCATCTTATAGCCTGTCCTTAGGAATGGCCATTAATTGGTGTTATATACTGAGCTTGGTGTGCCCAGTTTCCTGGAGGAAATTTTCCAATACCAGCAGCCCTATGGGGTTTATTTGGTTTACTGAGCCAGGCACTGCAGCTGCACCATGGACTGGTTCTGGGGTTTGAACCCTTCCAGAGCTGAAGTGTTTGTGTTTGCACGACAGAGCTTTTGGTGGTCATGAGCTACGTGTGCTGTGCAAGTAGGTGCTGTGTAAATTCATTTTTTTATTACTGTAATCCTCAAAGCAATGTTAATTCCTTCTAGAGGGATCCACAGAGTGATTGAATACGTTGTTTTAGTGAGTTCTGTGAATCTTTTCCAGTAGTATTGGAAAAGATGAGCACCTCATGTACTACCTGCCTAAGCATAATGGGGAGGTCAGTTGTCTTTTAAGTGTTCCCAGATAAAGTGTTTCAGCTTCTGTACGTTGAATTTTGCTCACTCATTGTCTCCCATTTCTTCAGTTGCCACCAGAAAGGTTTTTAACTTGGAGAAGACCTTCTTTTGCATAGTTATAACTCTAAGGTCAATTTCACAAGGTCTTTTCAGTGTCAGATCTACATGTGTATTTCAGGTGTGATCCTGAGGGACTCCCACGGTGTTGCCCAGGTTCGCTTTGTTACTGGCAACAAGATTTTGAGAATCCTTAAATCCAAGGGACTGGCCCCAGACCTCCCAGAGGATCTTTATCACTTGATCAAGAAAGCAGTTGCTGTTCGCAAGCATCTTGAGAGAAACAGAAAGGTGAGTGCTCCTTTAATTATTTATAACTCAGTCACTGTGACTTCCAGTCACAGTGACAAAGCAAAGACTCCGTGTACTGTTAGCCCCCCTCTGAGTAAACTTCTGAGGCTGGGGAGGCATTTTGATCAATGAGAATGGTCTTTGTGAAAAGAATTTTATGCTTAAACGACGTATTTCTAGTCCTCCTCTGACTTTACTGCAGGTTGGTAATGGAAACGTGGAGTTCTTAGCAGTAGCTGTGGATTATTCGCTTTACTGAAACTCATCTGAAATCTACATTGAGCAGTCCAGGTACTTGTAACATTGTAATGTAACTTTGTTTTCCAGGACAAAGATGCCAAGTTCCGCCTGATTCTGATTGAGAGCAGGATCCATAGGTTGGCTCGCTACTACAAAACCAAGAGAGTGCTGCCACCCAACTGGAAGTAGTAAGTCTTCTCCTGCATTCCTCTTGGCACTGGAGACTGCAAGGTCTTGTAAACTGTGCTGGGGCTGTTACTCAGAGGGTGAAGAGTGCATTGTGATAGGTGTGTATCACATACCAGGCAGCAGAGAACCAGTATTTTCATAAATAATCAACTGAAAAATCAGTGAAACTTATGCCTGGGTAAAATGACTGTTGTTTGTAACTCTTGGATAAAAATAATGGTCTCAACAAATGAAGTCACTGCCAGGCATTTTTTGTAACACCTTAAACTGTGGTCTTCGTTCTCAGGTACTTTTACAGTTCATGTCACTTTCAAAGTTTAATGAGAAATGGCTTAGTAGCTGTGACAAAAAGGAAGGTAACTTGTAGTTTTCTCTAGGAGAGGTAACCACTGTAGAATTGCCATAGATGTTAGGGTTAGCCTTGTTTCTCTAAGGAGACTCAAGTGCAGCTAGCCTGGTTTTTAAAGATATGGTTCTGTGCTGTCACCTAGGATTTTTATTGTAAAAGGAAGAGTTTGTAAAAGAAGAGTTGTAAAAGTAATCTTAGGCCATAAAGATTTTTAAATAGTGATTTAGCTGCTGGTTGTAGTTAAGTGATAGTTAAAACTTTTAACTGAAACTTTGTTTCTGATAACTAGTTTGAAAAGCTGCCTCTGCAATTAATATTTCTCTCTTTTCTCTCTTTTTAGTGAATCATCGACAGCTTCTGCCCTGGTCGCATAAGAGCTGCCTGTGACTTACTGAAAGAATAAATTTTCGTTACCTGAGTTTGTGTTGTCTCTAAATGGTTGGTGTGCTAGAAGCTTCTGCTTCTTTTAGGAAGCTGCATGTAAACAGGACCTTTTCCAGGTGGAGCAGGCTGTGGTTTCTGTATTGCTGTCCTGCAGTATCAAATCTGGGTTCTGGTTGTTGCATGCTACACCAGCTGGATGTTGGTGTCTGTGCTTAGACTGGTTTGGGTTTTTTATTACCTGAGAGTCTCAAGTCAGTGAAGTGCCCTATTCATTCACTGCAAATGCATTTTGTGCCTCTGGTGTCCTGCAGAAGAACTGGGGGAGAAAGCGGTGACAGCAGGAAGATTTGAAAATACAGAAATTGCACAAGGGGTTGCGCAGGAGGTGAGGGGTTTAAAACAAAATTGTAGAGGTTAATTAATTCATCACGCAGGTGATGAATCAACAGTCAGGTGGAGCTGTTGCTCCTGCAGAGAGCTTCAGCAGACCTCAACCAGTTCCTGGCAGTAACTTGCTGTCATTTGTAAGTAATTTTAAGAGTAATCTTTGAGATTTGGGTAAATATGGACAGCAGTTTTAGCTCTTCACAGAAGTGTCTTGCTGGAATAGTTTTCTGTAAACCCAGAGAGCAGAAGCTATTGCCTAGTCATTATTGCCAATGTTGTGCCTCCAGATTTTTAATGGCTTTGACCTGAAGTCACCTTTCTGCTGAAGAAACATGGAAAACAGACTGACAGCTTTCTCCTTCCCTGGGAGAAAATTAAAAATGGAGTTACTCTGAGTTGTTGTCACTTGCTTCTAAGTGTGAGTGCATTACTTAACTTTGATCATCTTGAAAAGTTGAGTAAATTCACCTAAGCCACGTCATTTTTTGTATAGTGTGTAGCCACTTTCTAGATCTTAACTAGTGGGACCTGGATTTCAGAGAAAAACGGGATTCCTCTGGCGAATTGCGAAGCTAAATACAGACGCGTAATTAAAGAGTTGGAGAGGAAGGCGCAGCGTTGCAGTGGCAGTGTGAAGTGCTGCTGTCTGATTCATGCAGAGAACTGTCCGGGACGCTGCCCGGGAGCCGTGTGCAGGTGGGGACAGCGGGCGGGAGGTGGCGCTGGGAGCCAGCGCTGCTGCCGGCCCGTGCACCCAGCAGCGCCGCCTGCGGGGCCGCCGCTCCCCCACGGCCAAACGAAAGGATCTCGGAGATGCCAGCGGCTCCAGGGGCTTGGGGGGCTTAGTGGAGCTGAAGGTGTTTTCCTGAGATGTACTCTTGTCGAGGAGTAGTGATGGTGTTGCAATTGTACCGTTGTGCTCAGGGCTCTACTGCTTATGTTGTTAAAGATTCAGTATTTCCTGTAAATCATACAGGTTAGTTCAGGTAAATTGCCCTCAGTAGGATTAATCACAAAATCAGAATGGCCTGTATTGAAAGAGACATTAAAGATTACTCAGTTCTAAATCTGTGCCTTGGGCAGGGACACCTCAGAGCCCCATCCAGTATGGTCTTGAACACTTCCAGGGATGGGGCAGCCAAAACCTCCCTGGGCAACCTGTTCCAGTGCCTCACCACTCTCATAGCAAATAATTTGTTCCTAAAACCTAACCTAAACTTCCCCTCTCTGTTTGGACCCATTACTCCTTGTCCTATCACTACAGCTCCTGGTGAAGCGTCCGTGCCCAGCTTCCCTGTAGGCCTCCTTCAGATACTGGAAGGCTGCTGTGAGCACAACACAGCCTGTTGTCCAGACTGAAAAACCCCATCCTGTCTTCATAGGGATGCTGCTCCAGTCCTCTATACCAGCTTCATGGCCCTCCTCTGGATCTGCTCCAATAGTTCCACATTCTCTTTACGTTGGGGACCCCAGGGCTGGATGCAGTGCTCCAGGTGGGGTCTCACTGGAGGAGAGGGGCAGAATCCCTTGCCTCGATCTGCTGGTGCTGTTGTTGCAGCCCAGGGACCGTCCATCCCTTACCCTTTGGGCTGCCAGAACAGGCACAGCAGGAGTTGGGTTCACTTGCCCCAGGGTTGTCTGCTCAGCAGCTGCTGTGGGGACAGTAGGGCGAAGCCCTTGCAGGAGTAAATTCTCCCTGGAGGAGACCCCTGGAACCTATGAAACTGAGCAGTGTGTTAGACTAATGTGCTCCAGGAGGAGAATGGGCACTTGGAAGCAGCGGGTAAGTTCATCATTTGTGGTACAGGCTGTGAAACTCTCTCAGGTAGGCTGCTCAGTTTTCTGCCGTGTTCTGAGCACCAGGACTGCCCCAGGCAGCTCAGGAGTGTGATCCAGCTGCACAGGAGAGTTAGTGGAGTCTTTCTTCCACTCTGTAAAAGTACAGTAACTTCTCTTGTCTGGAGAGATGTGACAATGGGGATAAACCCAGACATGCGTATAGTTGCTCAAAGTCGATTTTTTTAAGGGCTAGCGCAAGCTGCCCCTGCCTCATGGTTATCTCCAGGCACCACTCTGGCTTCTGCCTCCCTTAGCACTGTGGGTATTCTCAGGCTTTGGGCTCCACTGGCCTCTTGCTTTCTCCTGTCACTGTCCTATCTCTTTATGGCTCCCTTGCCTTGATTTACCCTTCAGAATATACTGGTTTTGCCTTATTCCCAGCAGCAATGTACAAATTTCCAGCACTGCTTTTTCCTCCAGTGGCACTTTTTGCCCTCCCAGCAGGTGCAAATCTGAACGATGATTATTTTATTTCTTTCCTATCCCAGTATGAGCTTTTTCCTGCTTTTTGCTGGGGCACACATCAGAAAGGAGCTCTCAGCCTCTGTCACTTCCATCTCTCTTGCTCCTTTCTTCTCCAGAGAGGAGCAGCTCACTTTTTTGCAAATCAGTCAAACCAATTTCCTTCCTTTCTTTAGGTAACATGAGTTCAGCCTACCCTGATTTGGGTCAGCTAGGGCAGCGCTCAAATGGATGAACACACCTTCATGTTTTCTTCACTTCAGCCTGGAATGGTAAGTCTAGAAAGGTCTTTGGTTAAATCAATAGGTGCTATGTGCAGTTTCTACCTCTATTTCCAGGAAAGCATTTGAAAGGTGACTGTTAGGTATGAAAAGGATTAACCTTGACAGGGATTTAAGGGAAAGCTTTGATTCAGTCCTAGCCAGAGGACTCTCTTAGTGCTAGGTATCTCTTTATCCTGAAGGCTT
The DNA here is from genome assembly GCF_029207755.1 of Chamaea fasciata. Taxonomy (NCBI): domain Eukaryota; kingdom Metazoa; phylum Chordata; class Aves; order Passeriformes; family Sylviidae; genus Chamaea; species Chamaea fasciata. The sequence goes on along the minus strand of NW_027094092.1, from coordinate 13,536,822 downwards.
TGGTGGTGTGTGACTGATTCTGTTGTGGAGGTAAATTAGCAATCTTTTACCCCTGAATTTTTCTAATTGGCAGTTCCTGTTTACAGGTACCTCTGTGACAAAAACCTTAGTAATTTATTTCAAGTGAGGAAACTTGAACACCAGCTATTCTGCTGATAAGTCATTCCCACAGCTGGAAACCATGAATTTATTTAGCTGAAAAGGGGCAAAAAAAAAAAGGTAAACCGCGCTACAGCAGTGACAATCTGAAGAGGCAAGAAATTCTGTGGATTTATAAAGGCAGAGCTGCAACTATGTGCTGCTTTGTCTTTTTTTAGAAACAACCTGTTTCCAGTTGCATTTTCGGCCACTGTGCGTTTTAATTTTCAGCTCAAAATCGTTGCTTGCAAGTTAATAACAAATAGCAAAAAGTGAATAGAAAGTGCACCGTGGTTTTTTTTCGGAGCGATGCCGTGTGTGTCACCTTCTTCCACCGTTTTCAGTGTCACTTACAGATCGTGAAATACGGTGTAGTTAAAAAGCACCTCACGTGTTTCTCGGGGCTCACGGGCCGGTTTCTTTCCCCGTTCCCAATTAAATAAAGAGCAGTAGAGCCTGTGGAATTCACCAAAGGCAGGTTCGGTGCTCGCCGGGCTCTGGGATGGCTGGTGATTCTGGCTTAAGCTAATGCTGCTTCACGTTCATGCGGTTGTTTTGTTCCCCTTTCAATGCTGGGATCAAACTCGTGAAAAAATGCGGCTGTTGCTGGGAAGTCCCCTCAATAACTCGGCACATTTGCATGACAATTGGTGGCTGTGCCCTGGTAACCTCCCTCCTTCGCCAGCACATAACTTGGCAGCAGGAAACGCTTCCACAGTGTTTGCCGCGCTAATGGTATGTCCGCGAATGTCCTGTTCTTGCTTCCAAGGATTTCTGGACATAGTTGCAGTTGGATAAATGAAGGCTTCCCTCTTTTTCTCTCCCCGCTTTCAGGATAAATTTTGCCTCTGGTTAGAAATCTATAAACTTTGTACTGAACAGTGTTGCCGGTTAGTGTGAGTGCTTTCCTCTCGCCACGGGATTTATTAGAGATGTTACCCAGCACAGACGCTGCCGTAACTGGAGCTGAATCGATAAGAAAGGATAATGTTAATGGCACGGCAATATGTATTGGATGTGAGGCTAAACTACACATTGTGCACAGGGCCTGGTGACTACAGAAGGACTGGCAGCCCCTTTCTGGAGGCTGGCTCAGTGTTTAGGGTAAAGGAAGTGAAGCACAGCCTGTTACCTCAAGCCCTGAGCTGAAATACTGGGTGGCAGGTAATTATGTCGGCTGTGCCTGAGGCTAGAGGTGTACCTACATTAAAAGATCACCTGAGTTTTCTAGTGACTGCTGGTTTTACAGGCTGATATTTTATTCCCTTTGAGGCTGCTCACTCAAGACCCCTTTTCAGGTCAGAATTCTCCTTCTTCAGAGCCAGGAAGGGGCTTTCAAGTTTAGTGCAGCTGTCAGGGATCAATCTCTTTTACAGCTCCTTCAAGTTCTTTCTGATGCAGATGAATAATTTCCGTAGATCCCGAGTCCTGGGTTATGCCGGAGTGGGAAGATGGTGACTGGTGTTTTGAACTGTAGAAGCTGTTGACTGACTGGGTGAAGAAACCAGTGACAGCCATTAAAAATTAATCAGGTTAAATGAACTTGGGAAGGATCCGAATCTAAGGGGAGCAGTTCTGATGCTGAAGGCATTTGAGATTTGCAAGAAAGGGGATGGAAACCTCTTTCAGTATAATATATTTTAGTGGACACGGGGCCGCACTGAAAGCTGTCGTGAAATACAGGGCTATAAAAGAAATCGTTTCCTCATGAGGTTTTTTTCCTGTTGCTTTGTTGTTACAGAAAAACCATAGCATCTGCTTTTTGTTGTTGTTGTTGTTGTTGTTTGTTTGGGGTTTTTTTGTTGTTTTTTTTTTTTTGTAACTCCATGCCATCTTGCTCAGCTCTCCTAGCCTTGGCAAAACTAGGACTATAAATTAATAAATTCTCAGAAACTTCTGATGGAGCAATATCTATTGTATTCCATTTACATGGAATATGTATGTATTATATTATTATATGTATTCCATTTACACCTCAAACTCATGACACAGATATTTCCTCACACATCACTTAGGTAGTTGTTCCTGATAACTTTCTTCAGCAGTAGATTCAGCTCTGAATTTTCTTTTGGTTTAGTATTCTGTTATTTTCGGTACTGTAATCTGACAAGCAATACAAGAATAATATTTTCAAATGGAATTTAGGTAGTCTCAATCAAGTTAGGATCTCAAAATCATATATGATTAATAAATAAAGCCCTTACTAACAAAAAACATTCCTGTAATGTGCAAGGACTTGCCGGTTTCAGTGGTCCCAAATTCTTTGTGAGTGCTGGGTAATGACCTGGGAATAGTCAGTTTCTGGAGAATGTTTAGTTTTCTGGAATTCACCAAATATGCATGTTGCAAACATGATGCTGCAGAAACACCATTTCACTGATGTCCTGCTTTTATGTAGTAGTTTTGACCCATAAATTCAGTGGGATGTGAGTGACAGAGGCATAAAGCCGCAAAAGGGTTTGCTTGGGGCAGCAGGAGAGCTTGGCAGCAGCTCCGAGGTCCTGGTCGTGTCCTGCCTGCGAGCCTGTGATAGCTGCACTTTAAACAGAGTTGGGTGTTTATATGTAAATAACCTGTGTGGGGAGTGGTGCAGAGCAGAGCATAGAGGCAGCTCACAGAGGCTTTTGGAGACACAGACTATGGCACTGACCCCTGGAACAGGATCCCAGAGTGCGGCTCTTGGTGGACAATAGTGGGCAGTGACAATAATCCCTCTTTGCACTGATGTATGTGCAAGGCTTAGAGTGGAGGGAACCGTCCCCCAACCTCTTCCTGCCCAGAGTGGGGTGTGGGCTGGACCTTCCTTCCTTAAAGGACCACCAGGGAAATGGAGCCAGCTTTGTCGCTGATATTTGTCTACCCGATTGTGCTCTTGGGCTCATAACTCAATTCTTCGGTCAGCTCAAAGCAGATCATGGTCTGGTCTCCTGCTGTTAGCTTGTCTTTCTGTGTATGCCAAATTTGGATGTAGGAAAGGAGGACATAAAAAGCAGGAAAATTAAGGAGCTTGACCCTGTTGTACAGTTAAGACTCTGTCAGTTCACAGGTTTGAAACTTCTTTGCTTACAAGTTCTGTGATGAATTCCTGCACCATATTATCCTCAATTAGGCTGCCAAATATACAGGATTTTCCTTAAAGTATGGGTAAATTCTATGTTTCAGTGACCTCTGGAAGTTGTGTCTCCTCTTCTTAACAAAGACCAGTCCCTTCTGCAGCTGTTTAATAAAACTCTGAGAGCTGCAAATCAGTCAAGTAAAAAATTCTGTTTCATGGAATGATTCCTGTCAGCCTTGCTTCTGATTCGGAGATCCGACTAATAGGGTTAAATCTGAGCAGTTTAAAGGAACAATGTTATTTAAGCAAAGCAATCATGTCCTGCTGCAGCGTTGTTTGGTATTAAACAGCAATTAGATTTGTCTGCCCAACAAAATTGCAAAGCTCCTCTGAAAGCAGCTGAAATCGGAAATGTCACACTGCAGATACAGATGATGGATAGGGCCTAACAAAACACAGGCTTTGGCTGCAGTTCTCCACATTGATGGATAATCCCACGGCATGCAGCAGTTTAGGACTGTTTATGTAGCTTGCAGTTTGAGTTGGGGTTATTCCTTCCACTGTCCTCTACAATGTTTTTCTCTCCAGTGTGCCACTGACAGCCAGGTTAGACTGGGGGGTTCTGCCCTGTCACTTACCCTGTAGTGAAGGTCAGGTGAAATGGCATTTGGGATGGGGAACTTGAGCTTTACCCAGCAGTGCTGGATATAACAGCACATGCATTGGACTCCACTCTGATGTCTCTGCAATGGCTCCCTCTGTAAGCACAAGGAACTGAGCAGCAGCTTTGGAAAGCTGCGGAGGTGGGTCGCGCAAGAGTCAGCACCAGCAGTAAAACAGATGTGCTGAAGTGCTGGTTTAGAGGGGTGTTCCCACAGACACATTACTGGATTTGGTTCAGCAGCCAGCATGGGAACTTCCACAAAGGATGCTTTGTGGATTGCACAAATCTCTGTCTCCCAGACTCATGCAAATTTGTGAGAATTTTTTTCTTAAAAATGCCCCTAGAACATACTGAATGTGTGTCAGCCAGTGTTAAAAAGCAGAACTTTTATTAGGCACAATACCCTAAGTAAAAAGTCTTCCTCTAAGCATCCTGACTTTAAATCCTTAAACATTTGTATTAGAAGTGAAAGAAAGCTGTATTAGCATCAGACTACAGAGTAGGCACAAGCACATGATGTAGGTAAAAGAGTTGGTCACGGGTGTATTTTTAGTCTTAATATTTCCTCTCCTGTGAGCTGGAAGATAATAGGAAATTGCCTCTTGCTCTGTATTTTTCATGGGAAGACTCAGGGGCTGTGAAGAAGTGTTAAGGTGTAGTTGTCCTGGAGGCCTGCAGCAGTGACATTGCTATGTGTTTTTACGGCCACAAACCCAGCAACAGACCATGGATTAGATTGTGCTGGGTATTTCAAGCAGTGGGGTTTTTTTTCTCCTGCCTAGTCCCTGTGTACTCCTGCACTTATCAAAGCACTAAAACTCATCAGGGAGTATGTTCAAATGCCTGGAGTCCTGATGTGTGTTCTTTGTAACTTTCTCTGATCTGTGCCGGTTAGATGTAGCTGGGGTAGTCTGAGTGCTGTCTCTTCCATCACTTCCCCTCCAAGATGGTGATCCTTTAGCAAATCACCATCTGCTACAGATTCCACACTTCCATGGCTGGAAAAATTTTCTAGCCTCATTTTTGTTCATTTAGGCTTCAACTTGCTCTAGGGGTGAAGACCTCACACAGAACAATGGCTCTGTCTCTGTGCACTTTGGATATACTCCCTGTTCATCAGGTGTGCAGCTGTTTCCTGTCATCTGATCCTCCTTCCCTCTCTTGGCGCTGGCACTTTTGGCGTCACTGCTCGCCACCACCTAATGCCTGAAACAGAGACTGGGCAGAGCTAGGGAATAAAGTAGGTATTTATTGAAAGGCCTCTAGGATACACCTTGGGCAGGACAAGAGCCTGACCAGGGCTACACCCAGGGTGGGCTTAGAATGGTCACAAAATGGACCCCCAGTAACGAGGTGTGACACTTTTATAAGGTTTGGTCCATTTGCATATTGTGGTTTAATTGTCCAGTTACAGCTTCAGGTTGTGAGGTCCCATCCTTCTTGTCCCTCCCTTCAGTCCACTGTTGTTTGTGCTTTTGGGCCTGAAAGTTGTCCTTGGTCTTCAGCAGGAAAAGGATTTGTCTACCTACTCTGTGCAGAGAGCTTACTAACACTCAATATGAGGCTCAGAACTGCACCTCTAGGCAGCACAGAATCTGAAAAACATGAAAGCTAAAACTTAAGGCACCAACCCAGTGAAGGGAACCCAGAAGTTCTCTTAGTGGCAATGTAGGGTGCAGTTTTACCCTTTGAACAGCGTTGGTGTGGCAGCCTGGTGCTGCTGGAATTGCAATCCAGTCTGGAGCTGCAGTTGGGTCTGCAGACAGCAGATCTGACACAAGGATGGAGGAGGTGCGGGGAGGGGAGGCAGAAGAGGATCCCTGTCAGCACAAGTGTCTGTTAAATGCTCTTTGCTGCCGTGCCGGCTGCGGGTTCAGCTCTGCCTGACAGCTGGCTCGGGGCAGCACAGGAGTGAGTGGGTGTGTGGGTCACGCAGCTTGCTCCGTGCTGGAGGAGGCTTGGCACTTCAGCAGCTTTCTCTCCCTGCCTGGCTGGTGCCACCAACCCAGCAAATCTGGGAAACTGGGCGTGACATGAGTTTGTGTGGCCCACCAATGCCTTTTCTGGGAGACTCTCTTCCCCTCCCTGCTGTGTGACCCACATAGGTCTGGGTAAAAAGGGGGACAGCCAAGAGAAAGAAGCTTTGGCACAGAGACATCGCCCAGCGTGGATACAGACCACAGCCCAGGCAGCCCAGTGAGGGGCAAATCAAACAGAAAATTAGGATAATTAGTTTTATATGTGGCAGTGTTGTAGGTCCTCTCAGAGGGACCCCAAACTTCTTAGTAAAGTAGTTTTTTCCCCTTTTAATTATTGTTCAAATGTTTCTTCCCTCAGTCCTGAATTACTCTGAGCGCTTTTCATAGGTTAATCTGCCTCTTTTCCCTTGAGGGTAATTGAGCAGTCACTGGGTTTGCATTATTTTTCTCTTTATCTTTCAAATGTCTATAAGCCATTGTCATTTTTTAAAATTAATTAACCCCCCCTATAGTTCTGTTTCAGTTCAAATTTGCTACAAAAGCAAGATTCAAACTGCACCATTCTCCATGGAGAATGAGTGTGTTATGTAGGGGTGCAGTTCCTGTTCTTGATGTAATAACTCTGGTAACAAAGACACCTTTCTTCAGGGTACCTTCCTTCACTTACCCTTTTATTTTTCTTTCTTTGCCAATGTTAATAATTCTGTATGTGGATGCAAAGTCTTAAAGGGAGATAAATGCTTTGTGTCCCGACATTTTGAATTTAAGTTCCTTTGGTAAATGCAGCCCCCGACGTGTTTGGGCTCAGTAACCCTGGAGCATTAAACCAGATCGTGCTGCCTTAGGAAAGCCACGAGAGGAGAGTACTGTGAGCGATGGCCTCGGAGCAGTTTGTCTTCACCTTTTAGAATCGGTTATGCAGTCCCCTGGGAAAGAAAGCCTTTTAGTACTGCACTGTATTTTATAGTGCCTGCTTTTCCTGTTAAGTAAGGAGTACTTAGGGAAGGCAAGGGGAGCAGCGGGTTTTGCACAACAGTAATTACTTCAGGCTTCAATACCAGGAACCTTTTGACCTAATGCCACTCAGGCTGATTCTGTCATGTTTAATCCCTCATGCCCCATCCGTCCCTGTGAGCCTGCAGAGGTGTCCTGTTCTTTGCCCTGAGCCAAAGAGCTTCTGATACTTACATAAAAACAACGCCTTAAAGGTAAATTTCATGTGCTGTTTCACTTCAAATTATGCACTGAAGCCTTCAGGAGTTGCTCTCAAGCTTTGAGGAGAAGCTATGCTTTTGTTGGGAGGCTGCGATGGCTGGTGGTTAAAGCCTGAGAAAGGCTGAGATTATGGATTGTTTCTGTTCTGTTCCTACCCTGCAGATTTGCCCGGAGCTGATTGCTAATTGCTGAGCCTTTGAAAACAGTTTAACATTTTGGCTACGTGTTTTTGTTTCCTCAGGGCTGGCTCTGCCCAAATAGCACCATTTAGTCATTGTTTAATTTTCAGACTGAATGCTCCATGCAGGTGTGGGTAGCCAGTGGCTTCTTTTCTGTTTGTTAAAATCAGGCAGTTTCATTATCCACTGTTTTTCATTTCTTCATAAATTCTGGGTGTGGAAGTACAGGCACAAACAAGCAGAGTGTTAATTAAGAGTCTTTTGGCCTTATTGCTTAGTTTGTCCTTGGATTGGCCCACTCTTAATTACTACCCGGTTACTATTGCTATTATTCTTGTTTAATGAGATAATCCAAATAATCTCATTTCAGTTTCACAGATCATTAGATCCAACACACTTATTAATAAGGCATTTGTGAGCTCTTTATGTCCACTCAGCTGTTTTCAGTCCTTCTCTTATCCTCTGTGATGGAGGGAAGGGATGTGCTGAGCGTTTTGCAGTTTGGTATGTTTCCTCAAAGTATTAGCACTTGCCACTACATCTACATTGTTTGAACAGCTGCTTCTTTTGGTAACTGCAGTAATAGAAACGTTGTACATCTCGGACAGAGGTGTCGACTGTGCCAGTGAGGAGTGGCTCTGGCAAAGAGGGAGTTGCTGCAGCCTCTCTCCTGCCAGGAAGGGTCACCTTTCCCAGCCAGGCAGGGATGTGCAGCAGGTGCGGGGCTCCTCTGCTCCACTGGCGAGCGGGGGCGTTCTCATGCCAACTTCCCAGTGAAAGCCAAAGGCAAGGAAGCCCTGGGGGGACCGTCTAGTTCATTGCTTCCCCATCTTTTGAGCAGCACGCTCCGCCGTGCGGGCAATGACCTGTTGTTCCGCGGTGTCCCCAGGGCAGCGCCGTGCCTCACTGGCTGTTTGTGAGTTCCTCGATGGTGAGATGTGCCTCTGGACATGCGGGTCAGGCGCGGCTGGAGGTGTGCCCTGGGCTGGAGTATTGGCGGTGTCCTGTTACCCAGAGCCGATACCGATACCCACATCTGCCCTCTAACGCTGTAACTCAAATTCACCCTTTGATTAGGGCTCCTAGAGGGGTACTGGGATATCTGTTTGTTTGCCGGGACCACGGTATTTAAAACAGCGAAAATTCTCTCAAGGGTTGAAATGAGCAGGTGTGTGTGGCTGCGCTTTTGTGCCAACGATGGAAAACCCCCAGTTTTTGCATACACACATGGGAATTAAATGCAAAGAGTAACACGTGCGTCACTGCTTTTGGTAGAGTGAACCTCTGACTGTGGAGGGTGTGAGCTCTCCTGGTCATGTCAGTGAGCTGCTCGGGGTGACTTTGTCTCGGGGGTTCAAAGGCAGGCACACATTGCTGACTTGGAACAGGGATCCAACAGCAAAATAGCAAAAGGAGAAGGGTTGAAATAATCAACCTCATTTCGTTGTTGGACAAGCTGGCACAGGCTGTCTGAGCAGCTGAAGTTCCGCCTATTCTGTGAGAGTTTTCTCCCCGCTGTGTCACCCACGTGTGCCTGTGACAGAAATGGAAGGAGAACTGCTAGAAAGGACTGGAGGCCCCATCTATGTGTGGCACACAGGCCACGGCCCATGGTTCTATTAAGTCTGGAATTTGCTGTAAAGGCAAGATCTAAAGGACGCTGCTCTGAGCAGTTGATGATTTCTCAGTGCCGGTGGGGCTGTTCTTTGCAGGAGGGAGAATTCCATCTGCTCCACTGGGGGCCTGTCTTCACCCCTGCACCACTGGGAAGTCCAGCCAGGCTACTGACTTAGCCTGCACTCACATGCAAAAGTCTTTAGCCTGATTAAGAGTCAACTCTTTGTAAGGAAATGTGCCTTGAGGCTACAGTAGGGATAACCCAGGCTGTGGATTTCTCATGTGATACCAGCCCGGCTTAAGCAGGATTTAGCAGTCTCCTCCTCAAGCCCCTCTTCCTACCCCTCTGCCCTTCTCTGGGTGTCAGCAAGGCTGCTGCTGCAGCAGGGTGCTGAGCTGGACTGAGAGACAGTAGAGTTTGAGAAGGAAAAAAACCAAATCACAAAGCAAGTAGGGGGGCTATTTGGTTGATTTCTTAAAAAAGAAATTCAGTGTCTTTTCTGTGATCTGTTTTCCCATGTTGCTGCACCAACAGCTCTGTCAGGAAGTGGGGCAAAGGCAGGAGCAGGTCTCTGCCCCAAAAGCGGCGGGGGTTGCATAAGGTTTGTTTTTGTGTCTGGTGGCAGGGCCAGCACCAAGGCTGAGCTCATGCCATCTGCGCGGGCTGCGGCGCCGTCACCGGGGCCGTGCCAAGGCAGCTGCGGGGCCGCTCCCGGAGTCACCCGGCGCTGCTTCCCGGCACAACACCGCCGTGTGCCAGAGCTGCTGAGAGCCCCGGCCAGCCGCCCTGTGCCTGCTGCGGTCTGAACACAGCTGCTGCCTCTCCTTACCTGCTCTTGGAGAGCAGGGAATGAGCTTAAGGATGGATAATCCAGGCTAACTCTACAGTGAAAACAAGTCCCTTACCTCAAATATCACCGAAGTCTCTCCTGCCTTCCCAAGCCTCCGGCTTCCCCATCCTTCAGCAGCCGCCGATATTCTCCTGGCGCAGACTAGAGCAGAGAAAATTGATTGTGCTGTAATGTCAATCCCCCTCCCAGAACCTGGCCTTCTGTTCGGTGTAAATGAAGGGCAATCTGTGGCCTATCAACAGACTGTTTCCTTTGGGGAAACAGCCTCACACTTCTCAGATTTCTCTTTACACTACTGACTGCTGGCATCTTTTCGTACCTCAAGATCTGCTACATTGCTGCAAAGGGGTTTTTTTCTCTTTAATTAATTTCTTTCAGCTCTGTCAGGATAGAGGGTAATTAAATGCTTCAGTATCTTGTCATAAAAATGCCACTTTTCAGAGGAATTGTCTTAATGAGCCTGTTTTTCAGTATAGCAGAGGCTCATCTATTAGTCCAGTGTATATTTTTAGAGCATGGCATTAGCCAGAAAAGCCCATTAGATCGTTACACAAGTGGCTGAATCAGCAAACTGTATCTGCTGCTATTCTGTCAAAGCAATAACGTTAACATTATCAAAGTGATTAAAAGCCATTCATTCATTTTGCATCTGGGTTGACAAGTTCATTCCTGCAGAGGCATACAGCACGAAGCTGTGAGAAAGGAAAACTAAAAGCTCATCATCTCCCTCAACCTGAAGATCTACCAGTATGTGACAGATGCAATCAAAATATGACAATTGAGTGGAACACCAGATGTCTGTGTTCTGTCACACGGTGGGCTGTCACTGACAAAGCAAAATCAGCCTTAGCCTGGGACCCTTTTTAAGGATTTCCATCTTTCTGAAAAAAAAAAAAAAAAAAAAAAAAAAAAAAAAAAGAAAAAAAGAAAAAAGAAAAAAGCTGTATATGCTGGAACAGGGCAGGGTTTCCACCACAGAAACTCTTGTCTTTCACCTCTAGGCCATCCTCCTGGAGGTTCAGAGCAACAATGGTGCTGCTGGCCTTTCCTTTGGGGTTGTTGCAGGTGTGTTTGGCCAGTGGCTTCCCTGGATCTCCCCCTCAGGAGCCATGAGGGCTGGGTACTCCAGCTGCAGTTCTTGGCCTTGGCAGGGCTGTTTGTCCAGTGTTTATACAGGGAACAGAGGCAATGGGAGGGATAAACAAGAGCTGGCATCACTGTTGTGACCTTACTGGAAAAGCTGAGTAGACAGAAAGCTTTGATTCCTGGGGACTGCCTGGGGAAGCTGCTCAATTAACTTGCTTGCAAAAGGTGCAGCATATTCAAACCCTTCTCATGGATAGGGCATGATCCAACAGTAAAGGGCATGGGAGCTGCAAGAGCAGTCCCTGAGGCTGAGGCTGGGCTCACCTGCTGGTCAGAGGGAGAGATTCACATGTAGAGGCCTCTGGTTTCTGCTAACAAATATAAAGCAGCTTTGAGTTCTGCAAGTCAAATGGTGCATTGAGGAAGGAAAAGGCAGAGGAGAAGAAGGGCAAGCTGTTACTCGCTAAAAATCCGTCACCTGCTTCCATTAGTGATCCCACCTACTCAGCTCTGGTCAGTACCTGAATGTCTTGAATTGCATTAAAAAACAAACCACTGAGTTATCACACTGGGGTATATACATGTAGCTGAGGTTTTTTCCCATGTTGTGGATTGTCTTGATTGTGCTGATGCCAATGTTACCCTTTATTAGGGATTCATTTCAATACCATGAGCCTGTTGTGGCAAAGTGTCACTAACACTGTGTGTCTGATTTAAATGAGAGTCATTTAAATGAGTGAGTCATTTAAATCATTGTGAGTGTCAGACTTGTGTGCTGTGTGTGCTGTTACATGCCTGTCCAGGGGATATTTGCCTTTTTGATGGCTGGTGTCCATGCTACACACAAGTTAGTCTTTCCTACCACAGTGAAGAAAACCAATTTCTTTTTTTTTTTTTTTTTAATCTGCAAATAATAAAAAAGTAGCAAATCTGATTGATGGTTGATGGTTATCCAGGGAGAATTGCTCTCATAGGTCATCAGTGATATTCTCAGAGCCATGAGGATGGAAAAAAATCCATTAAAACTCTGGATGATTTAGGCACTTTATTTATCTAATTGAACTGCAGTTTTGCTTTTCCTTTCCCATTTCTAGGCAACTTTGTAGTCACTTAGCCTCCTGTTCACTGAATTTGTGTCTTCATTGCACTCCTCAAATCAAGAAAATGAATGTATTTAGCAGTTTATTGTCTTCTGTAGCCTGCAAATATGAATCATGCCTGGGAAACTGTACTTTTTTTATAAATGGTGAATTCAAATCATCAGGTAACTGTGAGAGTTGATAGAGAGAAACAATGGTGTTTCCTTTTGAGGAGTGGATTTGAATTTCTGAAAGACATTTAAAAATGCACAGAATGGTTGTTAGGTTCCGTCTGATAAACATATCTCAGTAGAAAAGGTCAGAAAAGAGAATTGCAAAAGCAGCCCTCTCTCTGCAAAGTCTTGGCCATGACAGAGGCATGAGGATGAGCACTTCAATATTTCATATCCAGTAAGACAAATTAATGATCTGCTGCTGCTTTTTGTCTGTTTTATCTATCAAAACTGTGAGCATCCATTTTTGTCGGTGGTGACTTCGTAAATACCCTCAGCCCACTGGATTGTATTAGCTAAGTTGTGCGTAGAGCATGGATCAGTAATTCCCTTTAAGAGTTTGCCACAAGAGAGCAGTGTTGGTGCAATAAGCTGGGAGAGCGTGCCTCGGGTAGTGGAATTCTTCCATCAAAATGCACTCTGAAATACTGCAAGAGAAATTCAAATGCAGTACAACAAATCTTCTGGGAGCTCAGCAGGATTAAGGGATAAAAATAATGAATGGGGCCTAATTTCTGGTATTGAGATTTGAGTTTCTTAAAGGCATCATTGATATGACTGCAGACTCTTTGGAAAATTTCAAGGAGTTGAAAATTTCATCATACTGCTGATAATCTAAATATGTTTTTTCCTTTTTTTTTTTTTTCCTTTTTTTTCTTTTTTTTCTTTTTTTTTTTTCCTCCAGTGTGACTCCATTGAAAACAGTGCTGTTTAGTTGGTTTCTCTGAGACAGTAGTCTGGTCATGTGTGTATATTTGGGTAGGATGGCCTAATTGTGGCCTTTCAGTAACTGAAGGGAGCCTACAGGAAAGAGGATAGAAAGATGGAGAGGGGCTGTTTACAAGGGCATCTAATGAGAGGACAGTAGGGAATGGCTTCAAACTGAAAGAGTAGGTTTAAATTATATGTTAGGAAAAAATTCCTTACTGTGAGAGTGGTGAGGCAGTGGAAGAGGTTGCCCAGAGAAGTTATGGATGCCCCATCCCTGGCAGTGTTCAAGGCCAGCCTCGATGGGGCTCTGAGCAGCCTGGGATAGTGGAAGGTGTTCCTACCTATGGCAGGGGGTTGGAAGTGGATAATCTTTAAGTCCCTTCCAACCTAGGTCATTCTATGGTTTTCAGAGACGACTCTGAGCTCTGTGGAGCCACAGACAGGGAATTCTCTGTGGATAGTGAATGCTGGGTAAGGCTCGTTAGCACCCAGCTTCATTTTTAAACACATAACCCAGTCTGCTGAGCTCTGTGCTTTTGGAGAAGCACAAATCTACTGCTCTGCTGCAGATGCCCAAACCCCAGTTATATGAAACAACTAGGACTGTTCTTAGTAGATTCACTGCACCTATACTTTCCTGGTTCGAGACCAGAGCTGCAGCAGTACTTGAAACATATGACTGCCAATTTCTCCTCAAAAAAGGAAAAAAAAATTAAACCTTTATGTTGAGAAGTTGGTATGGATTAGTCTGGAAATAATTAACCTTAATTTGTGCGCAGCTTGTTAATGAAAATCTGTCCCAATATTACAAATTATAACCGCTTTCAGTCTTGATCAGATTACTGATTTTCACTGAAATGTATTAAAAACGTTTTTCTATAAATAAAAGCTGATACTAAATTTTTAAAACATGTGCCTAATAGCTCCTGACTTGAAAGCCTGGGCTTTGATTTTAAATCTGGCACTTCCCTGTGTGGCTGTCTGTGATGGGTTTCCATGTGATGGAGAACTTGCTATCTAAAAATGACATGGCAAGTATGTGTCAAAACGAGATCCTACAGAAGCCAGGCTCAGGCTCAAGAAAGCAGGATGGATTACTCTGAAGACAAGATGTGTTTAAAGGAGAAAAGGATGTAAATGGGCAGAGGTTGCTAGGGGGTTTAAAAAGAAAAAAAAGAGGAGAAAAATGATCCAGTCGTGGAGCAACATTTTAAGCTTGAACTAAGTGGAAGAGAGATAGTAGACTGCACTCTGTCTTGGTGCAATAAAATGCTGTACTTAGCAGAAATGGATCAGCAGATAATTTGTTCCATTTGGAGGAGACAAACAAAAGCAGTTGGGTGAGAGGAGAAAATTGTGGGAGAGCATGGCTGTGCTACGTCAGAGTGTAGTGGTCTAGACAGGTCGCTGGCCTTTCTCCAAGTATCTGCCACTGGATGCTGAGGAAGGGGTAGCAGAAATGCATGTGACAAGTTTATGATTACTTTTCTCCTGCTTTACCCATTAGTTTTTGAAAGACAAATAGGGAGAAGGGGTTGCAGTGTGCAGTACCTTGTAGGTGAGAGCGGGAGCTGGGATAAAGTCTATCCAAACTGATTAGCCAAATTAGTGCACTTGCTAAAGTAGCCAAAACTGAGCTTCATTTTGACTAAAAATAGTCCTCTTATCTAAATATGTCATGTACCCACTATGCCTTCCACTTCCGAACTGTTATCGCAGCTGCAGTGTCCTGCATCCTAAATTTAGAACCATTCATGCCACTGAATTTTCCAGTACAGTGGATGGATGCAGCAGCTTTTTTAGAAACTGAAAAATAGAAAAGGTTAAGAATAACATAATGCAGAGCCACCATACTGAAATATCTGTGCTTCATCTTTGGTAGCCATTGCTGTCTTCAGTTCTTTAAGTAATGAATGATACAGAATGTGTGGGGATTTTAGTGTCAGAATTATCAGAGGTGATTCTGTCTTTTTTCTAGAATGCTGATGAGTGTCCTTGACACCCCTTTTGTGAAACAGTGTATTTGACTACAATCTGTGAGTCACACAGGGCATGATCTGTACTGGCTGCTTATTGCTGTAAGTCAAATTTGAACGTGAAATATATCCCTAATATGCAGCAAGATGAGACAAAGGACTGCCAGAGCTTTATAGATCTAAAACTTTTCATGAGCCCTCACAAATAGAGGTTGTTTGGGGTTTGTTTGGCTTTGTTGTTGGGGTTTTTTTTTTCACACGGATGTGCAGAAACAAGGTCACAAAATCTTTTTTTTTCTCCTGCTCATGTACAGTTGTCAGCACAACAGCCCACATTATATCTGATAGCCAGTGCATTTTCATACTTTAGGACTTTTCAGAACACCTTTCACTAAATCCAGGTCTGAATGAATATTTAATAGTTACTGCAATTAAATGGTTGGAAATGTTCTGTCTAATTAAAACTTCTTTGAGAGATACAAAACCCCACTCTCTTGACAGAGTAGGTGAGCAAGCTTTTATGTTTAGATTAAGCCTTTATGTTTAGATTAGTTATAAGGTTGCTCACAAGCTGACAAATTGAGCAGAGCTCTTGAAACATCCTGAATTGCTGTTAGATCTAGTAAAATGCATGTGAAATATCGTGTTTGTCCTAATGTTTTGCCCGTTCTTGCCAGATTACCACCTTAAAAATTCGGCGGTGTTACACTTGAGTGTAAAGTATGACCTCACAAAAGAAAGTTGCTTTTTTGTATTGGACCAAAGATGCAGAAATCTTGAGGGACTAGTAGATTAACAGTAAATCTCCTGATTTCCTATAATCTTTACAGCTGTTTCCCTCTTGGAAACGCTAAAAATTCTAGATCCTGAGAATCAAGTTCTTAAGCTGGATTCCTAAAATGACTTAGAACATAAAAAAACCCCCCTATGAATGTTAGAGGAGGGGGAGAGGAAAAAAGGTGTTTTCCGAGAGTGTGAACATCAAAATGCAGCTCCTCGTGGTGGCCAGGCCAAAGCAGCCTTTAGACTCAGCTCTGTGAACAGTGCTCAAAGTGGATTTCATGCTCACACGTCCTCCTTTGTGTTGGTGAAAAGAGAGGCTCCTGCCCAGCGCGGGGCGGCGGGACTCGGATGCCATTCCCAAAGTGGGCTGGCTGCGAGACTGCTGCTCTGCCTGCACTGCCTGCTCTCGGGGAGACACAGTGTTGTTGTCATCTGCAATTTCAGTGCTCTTCAGAGACCTGCAGCTCCCTTGCAGGAAAGCTGTTGCCATAAAAGTAATCTTTAGAGGGAGCAGTGGTAAGAGCTTGCAGGTGGGTTGCTGTTTCAGTCGCCTGGGATTGTGTGGGGCTCCTGCAACAGCTGGTTTGTCTGTGGACTTTTCAAAAATACAGACTCTGATGTCTTCTTTTTAAAAACATCTATCTTCTAATTCTTCACTTTAAGAAGGGAGAGCTGGGATGAGCATCTTCCTCAGGAAGTAATGAATTCTGCATCTTAAACAAAGTTGTTCTTTTCAGAATTGAACTTGATGACAATTTGCTTTCTGAGGGACCAGATGGGTTTGATGCCTGTCTGAACTCTGTCATTATCTTCTAAATCTCCAGGTGTAACCTCTGACCCTTCTCTGAGGCATCTCTTTGCTGACAAACCTGAAATCCCAGTTGTTAGCTACCCCACCCGGCTTGTTTTCAATTCTAATTCCTCAGCTTTCGGGTGAGCCAGTAAAACCTTGGTCCCTTTGGCTGTTTTCGGTTGAGGAGGGCACACTGCCATTTTCCAGCAAGTTGGCATTCCCAGCAAGTTCTGTTTTGTAATCACCCAGGCTAGCACTCTGGAAAACAGATTTGACCATTTCTTTCTTAACAAACAACTCAATTTCTCACCACGATTACCTCAAACAGTTCTGTGGCAGTTTCACAGCTATGGCAATCATTAGGAATGTTCATTATTGCGTTCTTTATCGTGCTTGCCTTTAGTCACACATTAAATACACTGTTGCTCTCTGAAACTCTGCAGATCTCTTTGTGCATTGTGTGACCCCATACCTGAACCTTTAATCAGGCTGTGGGAGTGCTCCTGTATCACACTTCCTGAGGTGAAGAATAGGGCTCTGTAAGAGAAAGTGACTCAGGATCAAAGATTAATAATCACCCTTTCATTGTTGCTTTTGCCATTTCCCCATTTCAGAATAAAAGGCATAAAATTTGAGGGGAGGGAAAGTAGAATTTTAGGCAGCGTGATTTATTTCACACTGTATTTTTAGATTCTTTAAGTATTTTAGTCAAAAAGCAAAAGATTGCTGGAATAAGATCTGCAGGATGTCTGCTCACAACAGGCTCAGAGGCTGTTTACAGCAGTAATGTTCCTGCTCCTAAAAAGCTGAACTTTTTGCAAAGGTTTGAGGTGGGATTTGGTTCAGATTATGATTTGCTGTTGCAGCAGCCACAGGTCCCTGCTGAAATCAGAGCTTCCTTTTGCTAAGTAGCTCACATCAGTTAAGAGGCAGCTTCACCGTATGAAGAAAAAGGACAGAACAAGAGTGCAAGAAAGGAAACATTATTTTCCTTTGTATATTTGAAAGATGACAGCTGAGTCTGAAACTTTATGAAATACTTGGGAACTGAACTCACATGTTCCAGGCCAGTGTTCAATCACAAGATACCCTTCCTCTGTTTTGTTGCATGGTCGGGATGAGAGTAGAGCGAAATAAATTCTACAGCTACTCTGCTTGTGTTTGGCAGCTCTTCCACGAGCTTCTGTCTGTATGTGCTTCCCTTTGCCCTTGCTTCCTATTCCCATACATTGGAATTTCACTGCTGCAAAATTTCGGTCCTTCAGTAAAAAAAGATGTTCCAAAAAATGTCAAGTGACAGATGAAGTAAAGGTCTCTGCCTGGCCTTCTACCCTGCCAGAATGTTTGCAAGTAAAATGCAAACCTAAGGGGTTTTATTAAACTTTGCTTTCTGCTGTGTTAGAATAGTTCTTAGAAACAGAGTAATTGTGGCTGCTACCTTTGTAGAATACAATTCTGAATTGGATATTGGTAGCTTTCATGCTTTATTATGTATTTAATACTCTTCTCCATGTCCCCCCCGCACCTTTTTTTCTTTTTGCAGCCTTGAGTCATGGGATTAGGCCAGATTGCGGGATTCTGTCTGAAAATGAAATGCTTACAGTTCTCCTGAGGGTGATTAGGGTCTCAGGAGTGTGAACCTAAGGTTGGAAAACACCAAGGATCAGAAAACAAAGACTTTTTAAAAACCAAAATATTTCTAAGCTGTTAACTGTTAGTTTTTGGGACTGATCCAGGTCTAAAGATGCAGGTTGGTGATACTGTGCTGTATATCCCATCTCAAAACCATGCCCAAAATGCAGGGATGTGTGCTGGGCTGTGACTCCTTTATTTTATAATGCCAGAGGCTTGAAACAGGCATTGGGCTTTGCTGGCAAATGCCTTCAACAAGGAGTTCTCCGTGCTGAACCTGCTCCAGCTGCTTGTCCTTTGTGCAGCAGGTCCAGGCAGGGTGAGAGAAGGAGAAGTGGCTGTGCAAGGAGGAGCCTGGGTGGGGTGTCTTTACTTTCCCATGCACAGCTGATAAAGCCAAACTGCAAATCGTGTCAGCCACAGGGAGGGGAAACTTTGGCTAGACCAGCCCCTGGTGTTTGTATAAAAGTGAGGGAAAGCAATGAATAAGCGTGTTCAGGGAGCAAATGTAGGCTGTGCCTCTTGCCAAAGCAGTAGGAATGTCTTTCTCCTAGATATCTTTTTCCTGGATATCTTTTTAGTTGAGTGATAAAGGCAACCTCAGGCGAGTGGTTTCTGTGTCCATTCATCTAACATACATATTTTAAGACTTACTCTAGTGGGAAGTTTTACCTGCCTTAATAATGTCCCTTTTATTGTTGTCTTCATCCTCTCTGTCATTTGTCACTGAGAGCAGTGTGCCAGGATAATGGGAATTGGGGCATGGATTGTATTATAGATATCAGTGGGAATTATGAACATGCATCAGAGGGAAAACTTCAAAATGTTAGAAACAAAGGTATTCTTGATCTCCAGTGCATAAAAATGCATTGTGTTTAATTTAGGTGGTCATCTCTCACTGTCCTCACATCCTCATAGTATAAGTGAGGGACAAACTCTTCTTTCAAATTTCCCAGCCTAAATCCACACTAGCTGTGCTGGAAGTGTGTGAAACTTGACCTAGAATCTCTGCTAGTACTGCATCTCCATTAGCACAGTATGTGCTTTATATGGCAGGAGCTATAGGGTAGCAACCTTGCTACAGGGGAGCTTTGCTTAGAAAGGTTTTAGAAGGTATTAGCCTTATCTCCTGCTGCTGATTTTCCCAGAGACTAATATCATGGATTGTTGAGGAATACCCTGAATGCATTGCATAGAGGTCAGCAGGTAAACTAACTTAATTTCAATAAATTAGCTGAGATAACAAGAGCAGCAGGCTGTTTGCTAACCTTGGAGCTGATTAGCATGGAACCTATGTATTCATTGTAACCCAAAATGAATCATGACCATCACTATTAAGGAAAAAGTAAGATCTTGGAAAGACATTTTGGGGTAGTCAGAGGTAGGCAAAATGATGGGTGACCATGTAAAGTCCCTATGGATTTATATACACACCCCAAAACCAGGCTTTGTGTTACATCTCCCCTTGAGCTGGTGACACAGTCTCTTCAGTTTGAGAACATAACAAGGACATCTTCCCATCAGGACCCCTCAGCAAGCCCTGATCCTTTTGCCAGGGGTTTTAAGGAGATGCAAGGAGTGCATGTGCTGGTAGGAAACTCAGCACTGCATGGGCTTCCACTTCAGCAGGGGGAGAGCGGGGCACGTTGCAGCATTGGGACAGCTACAACAGGGCAGCCTCCTCCCAAACCCATGTGTCAGGACTCTTGGCTTCTAAAAGAAGCAGAAAAATCAGAGGTATATAATGAGATTTGATGGTGTGTTCATGTTCTCTTGAGAAGGGGGGTGAACTCTGGGCTCCTTAAAGTTGTGGTAGAGATCCACATGTGAGACAGGTGCCATGGCAACTGAGGCTGTTATCTTGTCAGCCTGTTTTACCAAGAGGGAGGGTGTTTTTCTGATGACTAAATAAGCCCTGTTTTGCCAGTCGACCTGCACATCCACTAGAAGTGTTTTGCTGGTTCAGTTTCCTGGAAGAGTGAAGTAGTTCTGTTGCACAGAAATCCTTGAACCTCCTTTTCTCACAGCATGCAGTACTTTATTTTTCCAGGAACTTCTTTCTGAGTGTGTCTGCACTGCAGCTATCAATCAGCTGCTTGGCTCTGATCTCACCTCTCCCTTCCTCACTCAGAGGGGGTGCACGGAGTCTAAAATTTGCTTCACAAAGGCAAAATCACTGTTGGCTGTGGCAAGGAGTTTGCAGAATGAAAACATTCTTGAGATTTTCACCTGGCCCAGCTCCTGCAGAGCTGCTCAGAGCCCATGGCAAAGAGCAGTGCTGGTCCATGTTAGTGAGACTGGACCATGAGCTTTAGCTCCATGGAATACTGCTGCTTTATTCTCTCTCCATAAGGCCCGGTGGTGTGATCAATCCACATTCCTTAGTCATCTGATTTGCACGCCAAATTTTTTCACATCAAGGCTGTTTTCTGTTGGCTCATTTAGAAGCTGCAGTTCAGAACCTCCTTGTTTTAGGAAAAGAGGATATAAAAATTAAAACTAGTAGCAAATCAGGCTTCCTGGGCTCTTCTCTATAAGGGTCAGTGTGTTCCTTTAAAAACAGACATTGTGAACTTTGGGCATAGGAAACTGGGAAAGATGCCAGTACAGGATAGAATGAAGATTAATGCAGGCAGCTCCTAGGCAAGTTTTCCATATTTCCTTTCCAGGATGTCAATATGCTAAGACCACTTATAAATTTATATAGGATATTGTTATAAAGGCTGCCAATAAAGACTCTCCCTCTTAATCTAAACTGTAGTGGTTCTAATGTTTCAGAGTGAGGCTTCTCCTGCACAGAGCTGCTACTGTTCTGAGCTGTGTTCCTGTGAAGAGAATACATTTCTGAAGGGATTACGCTGAAATCGCCCAACTTGTTTCCCTTTAGGCTTAAGTGAGATTTAAATTTTGGCTTGTGGATGTGAAAAACAAACACACTGATTTGCTGAATTGCTTCCTGTTCCCAGGAAGCACTTTCAAATAAAGATAAAATTCTTTTAACTGCTCTTTTGCTCACACACCTCAGTGCACAGGGACGACCTCCTATGAACTGAGACAAAGCTGCCACATTAGGATAAATATTAGCACCTCACACCTACCATGGCCCAGTTTTCTGCAGATGCTCCAGTTTTTCCATTGTAGCCAATTATGTTTGAAACCAGCAGTTTGTCCCAGTTTCACTAAAATAACACCTGACGTTTATGAAGTGCCTATTATCACTAGTTTCCCCAGCATTTTACAAATGACAAAAATATCCCTTAATACCTGTGCAAGCCGGTGGGAGATGGGGGTGGCAATTGGAAATGAAATTACAGAGACAGTAATAGCGATAAGGAAAGACAACGTGAGGTACTTTGAATTGTTAGAATTGATGAATAAGTTTGAATCTACTTGCATTTTACTCAGCCTGAGATCCAATATTGAGTAAAAATCTGGAGAAGTAGAGAATGTAAAGATTGGTTCCTTTTTCTGTCAGAAATACCTTTGATTTCAGGAGAAAAAACCCGGTGAGCATTGCCAGGATTCCCTGTGGATTTCTATTACATCTCCTAGTAAAAATCCATTGTTCTAATGCCTTTTGACTATGGGATTTCTTCACTTTTGGTCGATTTTATCAGCTTAATAAGAAAGCTACTGTTCTGCCTTTATTTGGCAGACTGTGTGTGCCAAATGAAAGTTCCTCACGAATTAATTAAAGATTATTTCCTGCTTCGCCTGGCATTCCTCAGTAATAATGCCATTTTTTTCAGAATTCATGCATGACCATCTCAGTGAAGTTCTGTCGTGCACAAAAAACACCAAAAGCTTGTCATAAGTGTATCTTAGTCCTATTCAACACTCCACAGTTGCATTTCTTATTTTCTTTATTCATTGGTGAGACAGGATTATGCGTAATCCTTTCAACAGCCTCATATTTGTGATGTGCTGGCATCTTTTCTAGGTATTGTGCTCTGTCAGTTACTGCAGAGGCTATTAGAGAGATATGTATGAGACAGTTCAAATAGTTGAGCTGGCAAATGTTTACTCCAAGTGGCTTTTGATTTCTAAGAAAATCCCAAGGGGATTTGAATTGGTCTTTTGCTCTTTGCCTTGCATGGTAATTTCCTGCTGTGTTGGTTTTTTTTTTTTTTGGCAGGGGTGTACTAAACATTTATGCCAAAAGTATTCTTGGATGAAAAATGCCACCAAATGTAAATCAGACTGTTTTGCAAAGCAATTTTAGTAAAGCACAAACAAACTTCACTAATAATCCACAGTGTACCCATTCTTTTACACTAAATTTCTCTCTTCCACACAGAGGAACAGTGTTATCCCACTTCAGAGATACTAGCAGTTGGAGGTGGCCTTAATTCAGCTGTAAGAGTTGCATATAATTCTTTTCAGCCTGAGATTTGAAATCTCATTCAGTGGGAATGATAAGGCAAGTTGCAGAAGGCAGTCAAAGAGGTGCGTTCCCTTTCCAGGAGAAACAGCGGAGATACTGCTTTTTTCAAAGCAAGAAGCTCCTCCCCCCTTTGCAGAATTCCCCAAATCTGCAAGCAGGTTTTTAGGATGTGGAAGACTGTTAATTCTTAGAAAGAATCCATTGTTCTCTTTCCATTTCCACCTGCAAGCCTGCGAAATACTTTGCAGTGCAAGTCTTTGCTGTGGGTCTGTGAGTCCTCTCTTCCTAGAAAAGGCTGCGTTGGTGTCACACCGTGTGCAGAACGAGCCATGTATTCCTCCTTGGCTCAGAGGCTCTGCGTTGTTCTGCATCTACCCATGGGTCCTGAGACCCACCAAAACCTGGCTGAAGTGGGCTGCCACTGGATAGTTTTTGCTCGAGGAGCTGGAGGTGGAATGCAGTAAAGGCAGACAGAAAGGCTCCCCAGCCGGCTGGGCATTGGCCTTACGCACATTCAGGAGCTGCTTTTGCTCTGAACGGTGACTCACCCTTTGGACGAATTACTTTCCATCTCTTTTCTTGCTTTTTGACTCTTCTGTCTTTTTTATACTCTTCCAAATAGGAATCATCTCCCAGCACACATTTTCATGGCACATTGCCAGTAGCACCTTGAGTGCAATTAAGGTCTCACTGCAGCACCACAAGCCTGCTTAGTTTGCCTGCTGCTGGGAACTGTGGATGCACTTGCCACCCTTGAAAATATTCTCTCCCTTTTCCCTCTTTTTCCAAGATTGCTGTGTGTCTGGGAGACAGAGTGGGGATGGAGAAGGGCTGCTTTTTAAAATATTTTTTCCTTCTTTCTTGTTTTGTAATATTTTTTTTTATTCCGAGTGGCGAAGGAGCTGTTACGTGTCAGTGACTGCTGCGGCCCTGCTGGCTCACGCTCTTCTCCCTGGCAGCTCCAGCAATCCAGCCAGGGAAGCCACACAGGAGCACGTGTGCTGGCTAATGTGTAACTACCTTTGTTCTGCTGTTGTTCTTTCTGAGGCTTGGCTCTTTTTTTTCTTTTTCCAGGACTTCAGTTGGTTGCTTGTTGTTTTTTTTTGTTTTTACTCTGAAATGTAGGGCCTGTGGGGTGATTGCACCCAGCCTTCTGCTGTCGCAGGTGCAACCGCGTTCAGTCTCGTTCCCAAACCTGACAAGTTCTGTCTTAAAACTGGTTACAATTACTCCCACTGGAATGCTGTTATGAAACCTGCACATCTCACACTTGTAAGTATTATTAGTTTGCCTGTGCTGGTGCAGCCAGGATAGCAGAGGGCCATATGGAAGATGCAGCATGTCACACGGGGAAGTTTTTCTACTGGGCTTATTTCCCCGCTTCCCTGAAAGCCAGCAAAATATTCTGTCATTTTGCCAATGTGGCCACATAAGATATAGATTTCTTTTCACATTCTTATCTGCCAAACTGCATTATCAAAGCTTTGTAGAATAGACTGCAGACAGCAATTGTACATTTCGCAATGCATTGTTTTTGGAAGATGCTTCAAAGTATGGGTCAAGTCTGAAGGCAGGATTTACTTCAGGTCAGGTTAGGGGAGGAAGGGAGGGGATAGCAGGTGGAAAGAGAGAAATGTTTGAGTGCTTCAGACTACCTGCAAAGACTGAGAAAAGCCAAACTAGAGGCTTGGGGAAAGAACAGCAACTTTTTTTTTTGCTAGCAGGTAAAGAGGAGATGCTGTTTTGCTCCTCAAATCTTTCCAGTGTTGCTGTGCTGCTGGCAAGGGCACTTTGACCATGTGGGACTGGTAACCAGCTGGAACTGTGCCCTCAGCTGCAGATTGCACGGCTGCCACAGCCAGATCCTCCTCAGTCGTGTGCCCTTGCTCATGGTAAAAACAACACATCTGGGTTTTCAGACTGTCTAAATAAACTGACATGCCCTCAGGAGGAGCAGAGCCCTTCACCAAGCAAGTTCTTAAATGAATTTAGTTACTCTGAGATTTCCTTATGTGAATAAAGCCTTAGTAGATGCTTAAGCTTAAAATTTTCTAGAAAACATTGCCTGTGACTGTTAGTAAACAACAATTTTCCTTGTTCCTTGAAGAAGTCTTTCAGAACTCATTTCTTAAGGGAACAGGAATGCAGGAAGTTGATCAACAAGTTTTCTGGCATTGATCTGCTGCCTCTTTAGATGACAGCTATTTTTACTGAGAGACTTTCCTGCAGGAGCTCAAACACAGGTGCTGGGAATGACGTTCTTGCTTAGACAAATGTCAAAACAAGAGAATTTTTAAATTGTAGAACAAATTCAGGACACATGAAACTAGCAAAATTCAAAGAATGCTGGAGATCTGTCATGATCCTTATTGTGTTAGGGAGGAGCTGCATTTCTCCTGCTCCCCCTTACCTGTCTGAAAGCCCTCTCCTCAGTTTTCATGATGTACCTGCTCTTTGCTCCCAGGTCATCAGGCACCCCGAGTGAGACATGATTACAGATATTTGCACTTCTTGTGCCAATATATTGCATTAATCACCAGGGACAGGTAAGCTTGTGTCTGAACATGAGGAGGCTGCATCTTTAAAAGCACCCACAAGAATGAACCGTGGACGCAATCAAAGCACATGCTGGTTCCACAAAACGCTTTCAATCACCGTAGGTGCTCATATTACCCAAAATTCAGAGGAATTGAACAGTAATCTTTAGGGTGTGCAAAATAGGTGTAAAGTTCCAAAATTCCTCCCCCATTTTCCACAGCACTGACCACTCCTGTTTAATTGGTTAACTGCCTTCAGTTCGAGCCCTCTGTGAACTCAGGTCAGAAATGTGATTAATTAATATAACTCAGAAGGGTTCGAAACTTATATTAATGTTACTTAGAAGGGTGGAATTTGCTGTGTGTTATGTGCTAGTGCTACTAGTGATATTAGACGCTGATGTATTTAGAACAGATTCAGGACCAACCACTGCCTTTTATTGAAACAGATAAATCGGTTGTGTTTCTTTGTGCCTCTGCCTGTCTATCTAACCACTCTGATGTTCTTTCTAGAGTTTCTGCATGCTTACAAAATGCTTTAAAAGATGTGATTTCAATACACTCTTTTGACAGTGGTCAAAAATGTTCCCACTCCCCAAGGTGTTAAAGTGAGGGAGGTGGTTATTTTTTTAATTCATATCTCATTCATCGGGAGAACTTTGCATACGTGATTTCTGTAAAATGTCATGAATACTTAAACACGCGTTTACAGTGTAATTCAACATTAATTATTCACAAGGAATTACATATTTGTGCCAGCTGTAAAATAAAGCACAATTGCAATTGTGCATTGAATGCAGTGATAACGCAATTGAGAACAGTATTGGTCTGTTATAATAATTTATCCTGGATATTTGGAATGCTGGAGTATCCTGGTTATCTGAACACATGGTTTTTATTCTGGACTGGTGCAACATTAATTACAATTCCTGATGTTGTATGTGCAGCTGTTTTCTCTCAAGAAAAAGAAAATCCCACTAGGGCAAAAACTTTAAAAGAACACCAGAAGATCAAGGAATTGGCACTTGTGTTTGCAAGAATCTGAGTAATTTCACAAGTAGAACAAGAATCAAAATCTTTAATGGTCTGATTGCTAAAACCAGTAACTCCAAGAGGAAATCATTAGACATGACCTTCTTGCAAACAGGAATTAATAAAATGTAATCTTAGGCTACAACACATTTTAATTAATGTAATGCCTATTTCTGGGAGATGCTGGTTTCTATAAATATTATCTGCACATACAGTATGCTAAGGAAATTGGTATAATCTGTGATTTCAGTCATGTCTCTTCTGGGCAATTTTTTTTCCTTTTAAATTTTTTCCTTCAGTCCCCATATTGACCCCTTATTAGATTATATTTCAGCCAAACCAGTTACTATGCCTGGCTAATGAGGAAAACTGACATTAGACTTCCAAGCTGGCTAATTTAATAAAAAGGACGTAACAATAATGTGCGTTCCTCTCTGTCCAGGAGGCTGCCATGAACCACTGACAGCTTTATTTTTTGTTTGTACATTGCCATTGATGTATATAAATATAAACTATACCCTCTCCTGTGTCCCAAGATGCAGTAGATGCAGTGTGTGAGGGAAATAAGTAAGTAGAAATAATCACTATTGACAGGTGTAGAAGAGATGAACTAGAGGGCAGAAAGGTGTGAGATATCAAAAGCCAAGATTTTGCCTCTCCTGACTTCTCATTTATTGTGCACAGCATGATGTAGAATTCAAGTGTCTGGGCAACAGTTAGTTAATGTGGAAAGAAGGATTACTTAATCCCAGAATCTTTATTTTGCCTGATCTTTCTCTTTTCCTGCTAAAATCTGGCCTTATGAAGTCTTGGATTTCCTTTAGAATTACTGGGACTACTCCTTACCATCATTAGTGTTACATGAGATTTTGTTAGTAGTGGTAAAGCAACTATCACAGTGTACAAAGAAGAAAAAAATAGTTTAAGAAAATTAACATTTGAAACTGTCTTTTTTTTTTTTTTTTTTTTTGGTAGCCATTTATCTAGTTTAAAGACCATACAGCATCTGTGACAGGTGCAATGGCACTGCAACAATGGGCAAGAGAGTCGTATCAACAAGCAGATAGCACATGGAAGCATGAGGTCACCTTGTTTGCCACTTGTGCTCAGAGAAGTCTGCTGTACCAGAGACTTTCAGAAACCTCTGATTCAGAAAGCTGATCTTCCAGGAAGAAACATGGCCACACAGGGAACTAGAGGTGACTTCAGTTCTTCTCAGTGGGGGTGGTGAGGCACTGGAGCAGGTCTTCCAGGGGAGTTGTGCACGTCCTATCTCTGTAAGTGTTCAAGGTCACGTTGGATGGGACTTTCAGTTCCCTGGTCTAGTGGGAGGTGTCCCTGCCCATGGTGGGAGGGTTGGAATGAGATGGTCTTTAAGGTCCCTTCCAACCCAAACCATTCTATTGCTACTGAATCTTGTTTATTCTCCAAGAAGTTCTTTGGGATGTGATATGAGATTGCCTCATATGGGCAAAACATGGGGCACATGGGGTGAAACGAGAAGAGCGAAAGTTCCTCAACTTTTCCTTTGTCCCTGCACATCAGAGTGGATTCAGGGGGAAGGATGCACACTTAGCCTTTCAACTGCACAGGACTGTGAACAGGGGCCTGGTGAAGTAATACACCCTTCAAATGCACATGTTGATGAGCTGCAGTGGCTTTTCTGAACCAGTAATCTACACTACTTCATTCATTGTAAATGGTTTAATGTTTTGCATTTTGAGAGTGCATTTCAGTCAGAGCTTTACAAATACTCATTAAGCCTTGAAACACTGCTCTGGAATAGATGAATAAATTATATGGGGAAAGTAATCATTAGAAACCTTGTTGTTTTGTTGAATGGTGTACAGTTTTCATGTAACCCAGGACTTAAGTGCAGCAAGTCCTTGACACCTATTTTCACTTTCCTACATGAATATTCATTTGACTTAAGTTAGCATTTCATCCCCACAACTTATCAGAATTAAAATTCATCCTCCTCTAATGGAAACTGTGCTGTTTCCCTGCCACAGACAATGGTTGGCATGAAATAAAATTGTTCTTTGTTCCAAAACTATGGTTAGAATTGAGTGGTTAACCAGATGCTGATAGCAAACACTCCTGGTTTCCTTTACATCCATGTGACAATACAAAAGACAATTGATATGTGGCTAGTGTAAGATTCTCTCTGGACATTTCAGGCACACTGGGCTTTGTTAATGCTCCAATGTACAGCTTGACATGATGTGTTGCCTTACTTTGAGTTGTGTTTCTTTCCCCTAGTGCAAAAAATGTTCTATTCGTTGAATGGTATCATAGATTTATCTTAAATACACATATCTATGGATTTTACATTTTCTTAATGCTACATTTTGTTCTTCAAATCCCTTTAGAATGTTAAAATGAAAGGAAAGGATGCTCCCAGGGACAGATGGTGGGTTATTACATGGTTCCTTCTAAAAATCCAGCCAGAATCTGGTCCACTTTGTTAATCTCCAGATGTTTCTTCTTGCATTAGTATCGACTTAAATGAAACAAGTTTAGTCAGGGTGCTCATATTAGCGAAAAAACCCACAATTGTATCATTTTTGCTACTTTTCTCAGTGAAGCTGATATTTGAAAGGCTGGAGCTGTAGGTGCACTTGATCCTGCCATCAGGTCTTATTACGTTGGATGTTCACGGAGCCAAGTGTAAAACCTGCAATATCCTAGTTCATCTTGTGACTGCTTTATGAACTGTCTGTACAATACCTATTCTTCTTGGTTCACAAGCCACAAAATAATCTTAGAAAAGCAAATGTTCTCAAAACAGTTAAAGTTGAAAATTGCAAAGCTGATTTCCCATGTATCAGAGTTCATATGACAAAATCATCAATACCACCAGCTGTTTTTTCAGCACTCCAGACTGATATAATTCTGATAAAATGGACATAATTCTGATAAAATGTGGAATTTTAGCGTGATTTTATTTGATTTGCCTTAGCAGCAGCAACCCCAAAAGTAGGGTTAAGTGGAATAATGACCTTCGGTTGAGGTATTTGTTGTGAAATTCACCCAGGGTGGAGAGAAAGGCCTGAAGTGCAAATGTTGGCTTGTTATCAGTGTCTGGAAATGCCTCAGGCCACTTCTACCACTGCTACAGCAAAGCTGCGCCCTGCCCTCACCCTCCGCTTGGGAATTAGCACATTCCCTACAGATTTGCATATAATAGAAGCAGTTGTGATAGTTTCTCAAAAAGGTCTTTGTTTTCACCTCGCCTTTGCCAAACCTGAGCCAGAAATGTGTCATCAAAGCAGTCATTTATGTATTTAAAAAATGAGCGCTGTTTCCACGCTGTTGCCATGGGACAGCTATAGCAGGAAATGAGCAAAACACCCACATAATTATTGTTGACAGAATACAGTTTCGATTTTATCAAGTGTAGCCCCTATGTGATATGTTGTTAAGGCAGCCTTCAACATCTCAGTGAGTGAAATGCTGATTTGAGGAGTACACAGTGCCCAAAAGAGACGTACAATTGTTATGCTTGAAAAACAGAACATCTTAAAGATGTCTGCCACATTGAGATGATACGGGAGTAATTATTGTTAAGTCTCTGAGGAGCAATTAGAGTTGTTTTTTATTAAATTTTCAATGTCTTGACTGACATTGAAACGGAATGAATCAATATGTAAATCCAGATTACAGTGATCTAATAAGATATTGAGAAAGATGTTACTTTACAAAACATTCTGTGGCAAAACTCTACAGCACTGAGAAAAACCCCATAAATTTATCATTTTGCAAACTGCTTTGCTGTTGTTCTTGCTTTTGAATTTAATCTGCTTAGCTACTATTTAAATTAGATTTCAGAGGATGCTGTAATTAAGAAGGGGGATATAATTCATCATTTGTAGAGATCACATCCATTATGTATCTAAATAATATAAGTTATTTATAATAGTGTTGTATAACAACCTTAGAGGGCTTTAAGCATTAATCAATAACAATGGAGAGATGTCAATGTGTAAAATTGAATCAGATATAATAATACTCCAGTTTGACAAATATCAGGATATTCCTTGCTGAAATACATAATTCTCTCTCCTGATTTGCATGGCTACTTACTTCACTGATTAAATGGAAATCTATTTCAAGTAGGTTTTATTAAGAAGAGCAAGACATTTGTATATATTTAAAAGATATACAGAATAGTCCTACTCCCTCAAGAAAGGAAGGGTCAAATAAGAAAGAATAATTTTTTTGGAAGATAATACTGCAGTAAACAAAGACAGTTTAGTTTCTTTTAGTCTATATAAACTAATGAAGATTTTCTGGTATAAATTAAGACTGTACTGTTTATCTATTTTGACATGCATATTCTAACATGCAGGAATGAAAAGGTGTGAGTGACACAGGTATAAGTGTGGAAAATTGCTGAACAATGTTTTGCTGACCTTACTGACCTTTTGAGGGGTCAAATAAACTGAGGCCCTGAGTCTATTTCGGTCTTGTCTGTGGAAGTCCACCTACACAGGCTCGAGGGAATGAAAAATATATGACAGTTAGAAAAAAAGCATTTTTTAAAATTACTTTGACTCAGTCCAGCTAGATTCAAGAGTTCTGCCAGAGAACCTGCAGGAGGTTCTTTTTCTTGTACCTGTGTTTTTAAAGTTACCTGTGCTGTTCCACACTGCCAGAAATTGCTCTTCAGCTCCGTGTGACAGCGAGGTGGGTCACAGGTATCAACACGTGGGATAGTGTTGATACTGGGATAGTGACAGTTTTGCCTGTCCTGGATTGGCAACTTACAGATTTTTTTTTTTTTTTTTTTTGGGGGGGGGGGGGGGGAAGACAACCTTTTCCTAGTTTTGTTGTGTGCGATTATTTATTTATTTTTCCTCCTTAAGCCAAGCAAAATAAAGTTTCATTTTTATCTCACTGTGTTTTGCGCTACGTGGAGATACAATCAGGCAAAGGAACACAGGAGGACAGTTATGGAACTGTGCAATATTTGGGGATGGAGGAACAGTGGACTGATATTCCTCAGATTTTAGTTTTTTTCAGTTTTGTTCAAAGCTTTCCTGTTACTATAGCTACTGGTTTTTGTCATGCTCACATATAGATGGTTTATTACATTGACTTTGGAAATTGATTGCTGTTGCAAATCATTGAAGCCCAGAGTGGATGGGGTACCAGTGTGTAGCAGGAGACTGTGGAATGAAAACCACAGAAGGACCTGAGCCCAAGCATAGGAAGAGACAAAAAGAGATGTGGAGGATTCTCAAGAAGACACCTGTGCTGAGATTGTAACAAAAAGCAGGAAGAAACTGGAGAGAAGTCAGATATTGGAACGCTGTGATGAGGTATGCACACTTCATGTTGCCAGAAAAAATGAAGGAGAATGATTAACCCTCAGCTACCTCCCTCTGGAGCCAAGCAGATAATCAAAATCTTAGATTCTTTTGCAAAGGGGTCTTTGAAAAAAGGATTTGGGAGACCACAATGGGAAGAGATTGTTCTGCCTGGCAAAAGCTTATTTAGGAAGAGGACTGAGACCTTGGCAAGTTACAAGCCCACCGAGAAAGTAACATCTCTGGAAAGGTGGGGCAGAAGATGCTAAAACGGAATCTTGTCTGGAGTCTTGTGTGGGGTTTGCTATTAGTATGCATAGAGGTGTGTTAAGTGGTCTACAGAGTAGTGGCAAGCTATTTATGGGTGTAGTAAGAAAAATGAGGTGAAAATCTGTTTTATCTTTGACATATTCAAATTTGAAAACATCCTGTTGAACAGGTTAGTTTCTGTTGCTACTATGGGGACTCCAGGGTGAAGTTTTGGGTCTTCCAAAGCAAATGGAGAGCAAACTTAGGGAGGAGCCTGGAAAGTGAATTCAGAGGTCCTAAATTCTTTAGAAAAAATGTCCTAGCAAAGATTGTTGGGAATATATGACACTCTGCTTACCCTAACTATGATATGTAGTTGCAAAAAATGGCAGTTCCCAAAAAGGCTGGAAAAAAGGTAATACCAGTTGTGGAATGGTGGACTCAAAACTAGGGAAAAAAGCTTTGATGGGAATAAAGTGACATATCTCATATTGGGGAAAGAAATCAAATGCATAATTCCTGAGGAAACATCAGAGAATTGAACAGTTTGATTTAAAATTTTGAAGATTTTAGTCTTAAGGATCAGTGATGTTTGTCTTTGCATTTGTCCCGTTTCTTAAAAAAGGATCTCTTCATACTCAGGTGTCATGGAATGACAGGGAGTCTGTTTGTGTTCATAAATATGGAACTGACTTCAAGTGTCTGCTTTAAAACAAAGCAAATGTTGATAGTCACAGGTACATCAGCATTGAAGAACAGAGGGTTTCTCACAGGCTGCCAGGCTTACAGTGTCCTTTGGCAAGAAAAAAAAAAAAAAAGGAAGAAAAATACCCTCAAGTGTTCATTATAAAATGTAAGTTAAATTTCTGGAAATGATCCCGTGACTTTGGCACATAATTGTTCTTTTGTACTTCTCCCTTCTACAAATAACTGGAGCACTGTGCAGATATTTAACTATTGCCACCTATGTTTAAAATGATAAGACTTGTCATGACAAAATTATGGCTATTTTTTATTTAGTTTAATTTTTGATTACCAAATATATGCTAGTGTGTGGATTCTAGGTGCTGGGTGTGTAAATTATTGAGACTTTGTGAAATGCAAAAGAGAGAAAATGAGGAGGGATGGGACTACGTTAAATATAGTAATCATAAAAGCTTGTGTCACAGGAAATTGTAAATTGACAATAATTAGGGGATGCATTCATTCATTTTTGCTTTTGTGTGCATTTTTGTGCATTTCAGGGTACATGCTTAACTTGGTTCTGTGAATATAATTCTTTTGGGCAAATGGATATTCAGGTGAGAGTTATAATTGGATATATTCAGTTGTTTGCATCTAGAAAGTAAACCAGTAGGATGTTTTTAAACTTGAAGGACATTTGTAAGGAAAACAGAATTATTTTGAAGATATCTTCTGGATTTCACAAAGGGTACTTTCAATGAGAACATACTTTTGAAAACCAATGGTGGTTTGGAAAAGATAACCTTTTAACTAAAGATAATTACCCTTTTTTTTTTTTAACTCATAGGAGAGTTCAGCATGTTTTGGAAGGAGAAGTCTGGATTTGTTATGCAGCACCAGTGTTGCCTTCTCAATGTCATTTTCCCATCTGTCTTGCTCAGCAGTGTCACTGTCTGGGCTGATGCCTGTGTGCAGTCTCCAGTCAGATCCTGCTGCACAGGGAGACAGTGACCCTCCAAGCTATTCTTGTACAATGTCATGCTCCATATCTTCCTCAAAGGAACTGTGGATACAATTTGAACTTGTTTATATTCTTTCCAGTGGCCAGGAAAATGAATAATTCCTTTTTCCGTATTTGGAATTCCTTCAACAATAGATTTACCATTATTTAATCTTTCTTATTTTTTCAGCTATATTTATCTTCTGGTGCTCTTAGAATTCTGTTGTCTGACACAGGTCCCATGGAAATCTAGGAAAACTTCTCAATCTATTGCAAGGAAAATAAGCTCCAAAAATCTTACTTTGTCTAAAAATTTCCATCACTTTCCCCAGAGCATAAACTGCCCTGTATGGAAAGTGTAAAAGATGTTTCATTTAATGTCAGCACTTATAAAAAGGTAAAACACAATCTATTGGTGACAATACCTTTTCTGTTCTGCTCAAGATTGATTTGGCATTGCATTAATAGCTTAGGCTGGAAGTGGATGATGTCTTGCAGATGGTGTGCCAAATTTTTGTAGATATCTTGTGACTCTTGCCCTTCCTTCTGTCTAGCTCTCCTGACTTCTGTAGGTGGTGTGGTTCAACAGAAAACACTCCAGATCAGGAACGAGTATGTGCTCTATATTTAGTCATGTCATCAGTAGTACCATTGTGCAAGTTGCTTATCTTTCTTAACTGTATCAGGGATTGTCCTTCCTCTCCTTGTAAATAACAGAAATCTTTAAATTCAAGAGTTTGCCATGAATTCTTCCTGTCAACTAGATAACCACCCAATAAGGTGCTCTTTAGTACCTATCAGGTGATGACAATTTTTGATGCCCATCTATTTCTAAAAGTCTTAACATTTTGAACCAGCATTTCTTTTCACAGAAATATAGACTAAAATGGATCTTGTGAGATCATCTTTTCATAGCTCCTGACCTGAGACAAAATAAGTACACTTAGAATTTCCCTGAGAGAAATTTTGTCTGAGCCAGCCTTTAGAAATTGGTGGTAAGGGAAATACCATGATATTCCTACTTAGGCTGCTTTACTGCTCATTACATTTGGGAAAATTTCTATGTATCATCTATC
Organism: Chamaea fasciata; assembly: GCF_029207755.1. NCBI lineage: Eukaryota > Metazoa > Chordata > Aves > Passeriformes > Sylviidae > Chamaea > Chamaea fasciata. Next base: position 13,502,557 of record NW_027094092.1, on the reverse strand, counting down.
TTCAAATTTATCTTGGCATAAATCAAGCTGTTTTCTACTCATCTTGACATGGATGAACAAGGAATAAAATTGATTGGTATGTCTTAAATCAAATCAACTAGATTTTACTTTCAAAGTAATCCAATAGTGATTTTTTTGTTATCTTGTTTGCTTTCCCTACCCACTAAAGTAATGTTTGGTCTTGAACTTGGATCTTTTTAATTTGTTCTCTTCATGTTTTCAACCATCTTAGGACTTCAGACTAGAAAAAGATCTTTCTGCATGTTCGATCTATTTCATTAAGTGCTTCTTCATCCTACAGCTTGACACCGGCTCTAGCTGTGCATGTCCATTTTTTTTTTTTAATTGAAGAGTTCGGTTGGTACCCCTGAGATGGCTTTTCCCCATCCAACAGCTGAAGTTGTTTTCTCCAATTTGAATAAATATACCATAGTGATTCCTTAGTGTAGTTCTTCCATATTCTGAAAAAGTGTTGCAGTTTTGGAGTAACGGCATCGGAAATTTTCCAGGAACATGGATTTGCCTAATGTCTCCAAGATCTCTTCCCTATCTCCCCTATACTTTCTTCTACCTCTAAGAATCAATGTATTAACTTCTGGTGTCTTAAGCACTTACCACTGCTAGATGGGAATCACACTACACAATCCTGAAGAACAACGTGGTTGCACAACCTATATTTCAGTACAATCAGACAATGAACTGCTCTGAAATTGTCTTGCAAATTAATCCGTCTCACCATGAAACCTTTCATGATTTTAATTCTCAGCTGTTCGAAGCAGAGCTGGAAAACCATGCTAAAAGGCATAATACATGTTTTGCAGCTAAAGGGCATAATACATGATTTGCATTATGGCTTATAAGCTTTCTTAACCAGGATTTAATAATTCAGATTCATTACTCTTCAAATGCTCTGCCTCTGTCTGGCCTCGCACCTTTTATAAGTCGTGCTTATCCTTTATGAAATATACAGGTCATGATGAAAAAGTCATAACTAGCAGGCTTTTCTATGCATTGTACCTCATTTAAGCTTCCTGAAATAGCAGCAGATTTGACCTCTAAGATTGTCAAATTCAATTGTATAGAATTCTCTGAAAAATAGGAAATAGATCATTAGAGTACACACCATTCTTAAATCCAGCTGTGATTCTGTAACCTTCTAGACACTGGATCTAATTGTGAGTGAAGGAAATGAAACTTTTTTTTTTTTTTTTTTTTTTTTTTTTGTGATTTTCATATAGTGTCTCCTGGATTATTTGCAGATTCCTACTCCATGTTTTGTTGAAAAGTTATAGCATATGAAGGGTTGAAAAAGTGCAGGGAAATATGCATACCTGAATGGTGCAAGGGGTGGGGGTGTGTGTAATGAAACTGGAATAAAGAGGAAATGAGAGTATTTGGATGTTGCCACTGCCAGGGTGAAGCTGGGTTGTAAGGGCAAGGGCTGAAAAGAAAGGATGAGGTAGAAAGGATGTTCATGTTCAGTGAGTTTATTCTGGAAATAGCAAGGGCATGTAGTGATAGGAAATGGGTAATAGTTTCATACTGAAAGAGGGGAAGTTTAGAATATATATTAGGATTAAATTCTTTACTGTGAGGATGGTGAGTCACTGGTGCTTGCCCAGAGAAGCTGTGGATGCCGCAGCCCTGGCAGTGTTCAAGGCCAGGTTGGATGGGGCTCTGAGCAACCTGGTCTAGTGAAAGGTGTCCCTGTCCCCCAGGGCTGGGGGATTGGAAAAAGGTGATCTTGAAGGTCCCTTCCAACCCAAACCATGGCATCCTTTAAAATGTAGCACTGCTCTCCCAATTAAATGAAGTCATCCAGAAAAGTTCTCAGAGGATGCAGACAGAGCAAGTAATATTAGTGACACATTCCTATAAAGCTGTCAAATGTGGGTTCAAACTTGCAGTATTCAGGGACCTCATGATGTCCCCTTGAATCACCCAGTTATCAACAAAGGGAGCCTCGAATATCCTAGCTTTTATTAGACCCTTGTTGAAGAGCATATTTCACTTCCTTTAGCTGAGTTCCAGATATTGTGGCCTTAAGGTCCCAATTTTACCCCAAACAGCTTCTTCCAGACAGTGCCTCTAGAGTGCAATGAATGATATGTAATAGAAAAGTGTCTGATATCAGCCAGGGAGGACTGGAACCAGAGCCTGAATAAAAAAGAAAAAAGAACAGAAAAACCAGAAGAATCTGGTAATCTTACAAATGAATGATGCCTGGAGGCATTCTTCCTCCAGGGCTCTAAATCACAAACCTACCTCTTGATAAGGCCAACACAAGTCAGCTTGTGAACTTTTATGAATCTAGACTAAGTTTTCATCTTGATATTAATTTTGGAATAGAGCTCTGCAAGTTACTGTAAGAAAATATGCTTTTTCAATAATGCATTTCTCTGTATTTTGCAGGTGTATGTGACAATGTCCTAATGCCTCAGGCACCACGATGCACCAACTCAAGATTTGGTCATATGACAACAGTGACAAATTGAATCAGGAAGTTTCTAAATTGATATAATGGAAGTATTTTCACCACAGGCACATGGGAACTAGTTGCTAAGAGAGGCTGCTGAATTTCTGTCCCTGGAGTATTTTCACATCCTTACCTGGACAAAGGCCTGGGCCACCTGGTCTAAAATCAATGTTCACACTGCAGGAGGCTGCACTAGTGGCCCCAGTCTCTTTCATTGCAAGAACTGAAGAAAATCAATGTAATGGGATCTGGGTTCAAAACAAAAAGAAAGAAGGTGATTCTTCATACACAGCTTAGGTAAGATGAGCATTAGGAGCACTTTGCTACTGTTGGATGATAGAAGTTATGTAGGCTCTAGTCTTGTTCACAGAAAAGATCCATTAGGAGCTAGATATGGAAATAACATCTTGAGCAAGAGCTTTCTGAGCTCACAGCTTCTGCAGGCGAGCACTGGGTGTAGGTACTAGAGCTGAGGAAACAAGCTGGGTGGTCGCCTATGACTGTCTGGCTCCTGTGCTCTTTCCTGGCACCTGCTCCTGTTGGGACACAAGACAGACTGTTAGGCTAAACAGACATTTACTTTGACCCAGTGCAGATGCTTGACCAGTACAGATGTTTTTTGAAATCCAAACCACAATAATGTTTATTCAATGAAGTTACTATTCATTTGATGTGGATAAGCCTATTTTGTCACAGTGGTTGAATGGCCAGAGCTTGGTGGAGTTACAAGCGAAATGCAATGAGTTCACGCAGCTGATGGAGCATGGAAGCCTTGCTTCAGAGCATCATGGCAAATGAGTGACTCCAGAGCAAGAGCCGGTGTTCACCTCTTCTGCACAGATCTAAACATGCAACGACACTAAGTAACTTGTGTTTGATTTACTTTGGAATTGCACTAGAACTGACCTTACTGCCAGTACTGTGATAACTCACACCTAACCAGAATGACTCAGAATTGTTAGGGCTTCTGTGGTGGGTTGACACTGGTTGGACATCAGGTGCACACCAAAGCTGCTCTGTGATTCCCGCTCCTCAAATGATCAGGGGAGAGAAAAGGCTTGTGGGTCGAGATACGGGAAGGTAGAGATCCCTCACCAGTTACTGTCATAGGCAAAAGAGACTCAGCGTGGGGGAATTCACTTAGTTATTACCAATCAAATCAGAATAGTATATTGAGAAATAAAATTGAGTCTTAAAAACACCTTCCCCTACCCCCCATTATTCCAATTTTATTCCAATGTGCTGCTTATAATTATTATTATTTTATTTTATTCTCTACCTCCTCCCTCTCAGTAGCACAGAGGGATGGGGAATGGGGGCTGTGGTTAGTTCCTCCCATTACATCTGCCACTCCTCTACCTCAGGGGGAGAACTCCTCACACTGCCCCAGCATGGGGTCCCTCCCCTGGGAGACAGTTCTCCATCAACTTCTCCAACTAAGTCCCTTCCCATGGGCTGTTGCAGTGCGGGTCCCTTTCACGGGATGTGGTCCTTCCTTCAGGAACAGGCTGCTCCAGCGTAGGTCTCCCCAGGGTCACAGCTCCTGCCAGCAATCCTGCTCCACCATGGGCTCCTGGACCCTGGGTTTGCAGGTCCCTGCTCCAGCACAGGCTTCCCATGGGGTCACAGCCTCCCTCAGGCTGTGAGAGAGCCACTTGGTCTGGAGTGGAGTCCTCCATGGGCTGTAGGTGGATCTCTGCATCCCTGTGGGCCTCCATGGGCTGCAGGGGCACAGCTGCCTCACCATGGGCTGCACCACGGGCTGCAGGGGAATCTCAGCTCCACTGCCTGGAGCACCTCCTGCCTCTCCTGCACTGCCGTTGGTGTCTGGAGAGCTGTTCCTCTCACATGTTCTCACTCATCTCACTCATTCTCTGGGCCCAATCCCTCCTTCATGCTAACTTTTTTCCCTTTTAAAATCCCTTAACCGATCCATTGGCCAGCAGTGAGTCCATCCGGGAGCTGGATGGCATTGCCTCTGTTGGATGTAAGGGAAGCTTCTGGCAGCTTCTGACCGAAGCCACTCCTGTGGCCCCCGTCTTCCAAAACTTTGCCATGGAAACTCAATAAAGGTGTTTGTTTTTTGTTGTTTTTTTTTTTTTTTTTTTTAAGAGGGCACAGAAGTTTTCGTATTAGAAGTTTTAATCAAAATTCTGACATAGAATAAACAGCTGCAAGATACTCCTCTCCTGCTTTATCACTGTGAATAAACTGAAATTCTGTGGTTGGTTGGAAGATGAGAGTATCAGTCTGCTATGTGTGCCACAGTAATGTCCATTCTTGGTTGTTAGATGACACCATGTTCGTATAGTGTAGATATACAGTACATACAGTGTATATATACACAGGATAGTATCGTCTCCAACAGTGGTCAAAAAGGCAATTCTACACAAAGCTATCCTGATGCACCAGACCTGCAATGTCATCTGAAACTGGCGTGAAATACAGCAAAGCCCTCTCTCTCCTGACTGATGCTGCTTTTCTTGCCTCCTGCTTTCTTCTGATGATTTATTTTAGTTATTTAGAAGAAAAAGCAAACGTTATCATTTTCCCTATACTGCAGCACTCTCCCCTCTTACACTCTCCTAATGCAAGCTGGCGCTCTGCCCCACAACTGTGTCCTCAGTTAGTCTCTTCTGTTCTTCTTTACTAACCTGTCCCCAGTCAGACCTACCTACCCTTCCCCACCCCTTTGCAATTGTCTTTCCCGTTTAACACTCTTCTATGCCAAGCTTGCAAATGCCCCATTTCCTGCCTTTTTGATCCTTCTGTCTTCCCCAGTATCAGAACAGCACGAACCCCACATAGCCATGCTTGGCTCCGCCACCTCATCGAAAGAGGTATTTCTGTACCCTGAACCCTTTGGCGTTGTCAATCCTCCTCTCCTGCTGCAACTACCACTACGGCAAAGCCAAGGCATTGGCTGGGACTCGTCACCTGGCATCCATCCTCGCTCTGCTGGCTGGCGCTGGGATGAGAGTAAGATACCTACGGGCTCTGCTGTACCGCAGCCCACTCGTTGCTTGTCCCATCCACTCTGTCCCTAAACCACATTCTGAGTGACTGGAGCACTTAACTCTAGCTGGAGCATCGGCACACACCACACCAGCACCAGTAAGGGTCTTGGTCTCACTGGGAGCCAGCCCAGCCTCGCGGAAATGCACCGAGCGGGCTCTCACGTTACCCTCCTGCCTTTTCTAGGTCATGGATGAACACAGGGGCTGGCACAGGTCCCTCCCGACGCCGGTGACAGCTCTGCTTTGTCAGCCGGCTGCTACTGCTGCCTCTCTGCGAGGTTTTAACCTTGGTGCCCCCGTACCCTGTGCCCGAGGTTCAAAGTCCCCGCGGCCTGTCTGTCCCTCCTCACCTGGCGCCGCTGGCGAGCGCGTCCCCGGGGCACGGCGGCAGCCAGGTGCGCTCACACCTGTACATCCCCCGCTGCGGGCACGGCTCCCAGAGCGAAGCACGGGACAATCCCGGTCCCTCCGCCGGGAGCAGAGCGCCTGAAGGGATGTGCGGCTCCCGCCCGCGAGTGGCCGCCGCTCCGCGCCGGCCGCGGGGCCGGCCGCGGAGATGACCGCGGGGCCGGCCGCGGAGATGACCGCGGGGCCGGCCGCGGAGATGACCGCGGAGCTGGCCGCGGGGGGCCGCTGCGCCTCGCCGGTGTCGCCGGGGTGGCAGCCCACGCGGGGCCGGGGGGCGGGCGCGGGGCAGCGGCGGACAAAGCCGGGCGGCAGCAGCGCAGGTTCCCGCTCCCGCCGCCGTGCCCGCGGCCTCCCGAGGGGCGGGAGGTGTGGCCCCCCGCCCGCGCCGCGGTGGCGCTGCCGAGCAGAGCCGGGCGCTGGGCGCCGAGCGCCGGCCGCCCGCCCGCCAGCACCCCCGCCCCGGCCGGCTGCGCGCACGGCGAACATGGCGGCGGCGGTGGGGCGGGACACTCTACCTGAGCACTGGTCCTACGGCGTCTGCAGGGACGGGCGCGTCTTCTTCATCGAGTAAGGGGCGCCGCGGGAGGGGCGCGGGGGGCAGCGCGGCCCCGCTCCCGCCCGCCGCCGCCCTCGCTAACAGGTGCATGTTTTCCGCTTCTCCCTCGCAGCGACCTGACCCGCACCACCACTTGGCTGCATCCGCGCACCGGCGAGCCCGTCAACTCCGGCCACATGATCCGCTCAGGTGGGTGCCCGCGGCCGGCGGCGCCGAGCCCCCTCCTCGCCCCCCGCCCCGCGGCCGGAGGGCTCCGCAGGAGAAGTTCTCACCCCTCCTTCCCGCTCTCTCTCTCTCTCTCTCTCTCTCTTTCCCCGCTCCCCGTGCCTTGCAGACCTGCCCCGCGGATGGGAGGAGGGGTTCTCGGAGGAGGGCGCCAGCTACTTCATCGAGTGAGTACCGGCTCCCGGCCCCGCGCCGACCGCCCAGGGCCGGGGGGCGCTGGCGGCGCGGCCCCGGCCCGGGCTCAGCCCGCCGCCCCCGCACCGACCCCGCACGTCCGCCGCCTTCGTTAACCATCCACGCCAGCGAAAGCGGCACCGGGCTGCGCCGTGCCAGCGGGAAAGTTGGCTCCGGGCGCGGCGGGATGCGCGATCCCCCCCAGCCGCGCTCTGGCTGCGGTCAGCAACAGGTTTCCTTGGAGGCGGCACTTCAGTTTTCCCTGTTTTTTGTTTTTTTTTTTTTTTTTTTTTTTTTTTTTTTTTTTTTTTTTTTTTGTTTTTTTTTTTTTTTTTTTTGCGTTTGTTTGTTTGTGAGCTGGCTGCTCCCCTGCTCCCCGCTGTTTACAGTGAGGTTTGCGGCAGGTGGAGCGTTGCCTCGCTGGGCGCCGGCCGAGGTGGAAGGTGGATGGTGGTTTTGTTATTTTAAATGTCTCGTGGCTGTGGACGCAGCCCCGGGAAGTTTTGCAAGTGAAAGGCTTCCAGGGGCTGAACGGATGAAGTTGCCTTGCCAGGGCTGGTGGTGGCTGTCGGGATCTTTCATGTGGCGTTTCTTGTTCAGGGAGCAGTTACAAGCGGGGATGTGCTGCTTATTGGGGTGCTTTTACTCTATGAGATGCAAGCGTGTAGCAGTGAAGTAGGATAACTAAGGGAGCTTCTTTCAGACATTGCAGATATAAGGCTTTTACAAAGCCAAACACCGATGTAAAAGTAGAGATTTAATCAAATGAGTAAAACTCTGGTACGTCTTGGATATAGAGTCATGTGTCATGTGTGATGTCCTTGCATTTTCCTTTGGAAATATGAATGCCTGACAAAGTTAGTGGAAGCAACAGAAAAGGATTGGAAAATGCTCAGACTATCTCATTGCTTCAGTGCAGGATTGGGATGGCTAACCCAGGTTGTTAAGTATAACCCCAATCACTGCTGACAGCTGTGTCACAGTTGTCCAGTATTGAAATGCCTGCAGATGTACCCCAAAATCTTTGAGTAACTCGAGGTTTTAGCAAATATCAAACTTCCAAACCACACTGGGCCGGGTGGAGGAGCAGCTGACTGAAGGTATCACAAATTTCTCGTATGTTGGATGTTTGTTAAATAAAATTCCAGAAGATTCTGAAATGTTTTTTTCACCCACAGAGGAGAAAAAAGGCATTCAATCTTCACTTGTCTGAGCCGGAGAATTCCTTATAGAGCTGGGCTGGGCAGTTGGTTTAGCCCTTGACTCTTGAGCAGGAGATAGTAGCAAAGCATTGGAGAGCAGCTCAGTAACATTTAGAGCTGCCACCCTTTATCTGTGGCCAGTGTGTTGAAAGTAAGGAGTAAAAGTTCTGCTGGTTGCACAGCCCAGAGATGGAACTCTAAAACATCCAGCCTATAAGTGTACTGTTAACAGATCCTTTACATAGGTACATAAACTTCTAGGTGTAGAAATACATCTGTTTTTCTATCCTGTCCAGAAACTTACTAGGGCAATTCTAGAACAGTTTAAATTCTTCTTCCTAACTGCTCTTTTTGGAAGACCATTTCTTGTTTGTGAGGCAGTTACAAAACTTTTAATTTCTGATCCATTGAATTAGAGTTATGTGCAGTACATTTTCATAATTTGTGCTAATAGTGTTCTTTACCTTGGGCTGGAGCTGCTGCAGGAAATGAAATAAGGAATGAAGTATGTATTTTACTGAGCAATTTAATAAACTCAATCATCTTTAGTCAAGCAAAGTTTTGTGAGGAGGCAAAGCAATGTTTTGACATAAATCTGTTCAGTTGAACTGCTTCAGACCAAAGATCCTCCTGATATGGAATACACTATTTAACTCTTCAGCAGCAATACTTCCCCCAGCACTGCTCTAACCTCTCTAATTTCACCTCAGAGGCTTCCTGAGCCTAGTGGAATTTCTCATTTTTACTTCCATGAGCATACTGAGCTCTTGTTGTGCTCATGTAAACATCAGTATCTTTAGATGATGATTTCCATACCTCACTGCTCTGTTCATTCTTCCTATGCTGCTTCCACGTGATGAGTTCTCAGCTTACAGAAAAGGTTACTGGTCCCTAAACGCATGATTTCACATGCTGTACTATTAAATTCCATTTTCTGGCATTCCAGCTTTCAAAACCCATGAAGTCTCCTGGATAACTACCCAGTCCTCTTTGTACTGGTGACAGTTCCAGTCTGGTGTTGTCTACAGAAATTTCACAAGCACATTGTTATTCCTTGGCTACCTAATTTATTGAAGGGTGTCAGAAGGAATGTTCCAAGTAACCCCTCCCTCTTGTGATAATTTCACCAATCAATGCACCCTATTGTAGTTTTACCACATTGACTCCTTAATGGATCTTGTAAGTCTTTTTGTTTCTCTAATGAAATTAGAAGTATTACTAAGTATTATTGCTGTTTCAAATAACTTCAATCAAACATTTTATTTAAATATATACAGGCTAAATCCGTTTACGCAACTGATTTCTGAGATCATGAAAATGCAAGATAAAATATTGGATGTGAGCTGTGTTTGATGTGAAAAAACTAATATCCATTTACTTCCATGTTTTTATTGCTTCTTTCAATACCGTGGACAAACTTAAAACATCATATGGTAAAACATTGGTTTGAAACATCATGAGGTAGAACAAAGTTTTATAACCTGGTCAAGCTTATAGCAAAACCAGGTAAGTTTTTCTCCCCTTTCCACCTAACAGGAGTTTGAAAATTTCCAAAACTTCACTTCTGTTGAATAGAAACTTTCCAAATTAACGTGCTGTGGTTTAGAATGTTTTTTGCTGTTCTGTACTTGGGCAGCTATCCTGTAGTTGGAGGGGTACTGTTTTCCTTTTGGTTATTTACTCGAGGTGCTTGTCTGAAATCACATTCCCTCTTAGCCTTGTTTTTGCTCAGCTAAGTAAGCCAAGTTCTTTGTGCTGCCTTTTAAAAAGGGCTCTTCGTCTGTTTGATTATCCTGTAGCTCTTCTCTGCACCTCTTGCAATATGAAGTCATCTTTGTTGCATGTGAGTGAACAGAATCCTCTGCTGGAGTGAGCTTTTGTGAGGCTTTCAGACAACAAAAGTGCTTTCTTGGCTATAAAAATTTCTCAGTTTTCTGCATTTTAGGTTGTTTGCCTATTTAGGGAAGACGCCCACAGTGACAGCACATGTGAGTACTGCCAATTGACTGATACAGGCAAGTTTTCCTTTTTCTTTAGTGCTTTAAATTTTAAGAACTGTAATTTATACTAGGAAGCTACATTCCAGTTCTTCCCATTTGTGTACATCTATATCTTTGTGAATGATTTTCTCTGTTCCAAATATTCCTCAGGTTTTCTTGATGGTGGCAAACCCTGTTAGGGTGATGCTGCCTCTTACCCTAAAATCACTAAATAAAACATTAAATAAGTGATCTACAAACTGATTCTTCTGGATTCCCATGTAGTAGTCTTTGAAAGTATCATAGTTGTCACAGTTTTTGAGTGCTGAATGCAGTTTGCACCACACTTTTCCTTCTCTTTTTTTTTGTTTGTTTGTTTACTGATGTTTTTCAAATACCTTGTGTTTGTGGGGCAAGTGCTTTATGGGGCAGTCACTGCAGAAAGGTTGTTCCTGAGCATATGTGGAGCTGAATGAAGACTGAACAGCACTGGCTCTGGTCTGTTTCTGGTGGTTAGGTTGTGATGGGAAATGTTAATTGTGATTGGCAAACTCTTAGTGGGGAAGGAGATGGGACATGCAGGGAAGGGTAGTGATGATGGTAAAGCAGTGCATGTATGCTTTACAGTGCAGGTTTTTCTTTCCATTTACTTCTCATTTTCTGATTGTCCAAGGGACTTGGGGAAGTTGGAAAGCTTGGAAAGTGTGGAATGCTTTTTTATTACCTTCATACAGCTTTCAAAGATTGAGGTGGCTATTGGTGTGAAGGGATCTGTTCTTGCAGTGTTAGGTACCTAACTGTCTTGTATTTAAATATGTTAAAAAAAGCACACTGCTGCTACAGAGATTCTTTGTGAACCTCTGCAAAGGTATTGCACATCTGAAAGGTAATCATGCATTCAAATTGTAGCCTAGAATTAAGAACAAAAAAGTACAAATCAGCACTTAAATATCTGAAGTTAACCTTTTATTTGTTTCTGAAGTCAGTTTCTAGTTCAACTTGACCTTCTCTTTGGTTACAAAGTGGCTGTACAAGAAACAAACCCATGAAATTGGCATAGCAATAGTCAGTGACTCTTTGCAACTGCTAGTCTTTAATTCTTGTATTTAGCCTGTACTGTGTGTAGGAAATATGCATGGTATGTGTTTCAAGTGTTTGGAAATAGCAAAGAGCAAAGCACACTAAACAGAAGTCTGCCTTTTTAACTTTGATTCTGCTGTGCCAAGTGTGTACGTTCAGATACAATGTCACTGAAAACCATACAGGAGCTCAGATTCACCCACAGTGGGCTGCAGATGATACCCACTTAATTATTGTTTAATCACGGAAGCCCAAAGGGGAAGGGACTGTCTGGATTATTGAGTTCAGTCCTTTTGATTATCTGAGAAGATTGTTTTATAATCTCATTAATAAATTTAATCAACAGGTTTCTTCTGCCCTGCAGAAATTCCTGTCTTCCCCACTCCTAGAAGGATGTTGAAAATGGTGTCTTTTTTGGTGGCTGTTTTTGTGGGCTAAACCACTTTTTACTGTATGTATTCCTTGACCTGCTGTAAACAAATTATTATTTCTTGCTCTGTTCTCCATGCTGGAGAAGTAAAAGATACTGGAGCACTTAGCTACTGCAAGGAATAGTGATGACGCTCATAATGATGAGGTCTTCTGTGTAGATGATGTCCTTTGTGGCTCTTGACCCTGTGCTTAAATAAAAGTTAATGTGTAAGTAAGTACATGAACTGACACGAAACCCACCTGTGAGGAGCTGGTCCATGAACCTGTCACTTTGTCACTGCTGTGCATGGCCAGTTGGAGTTGGGGGCAGTTCCTGGAGTGGAATAAAAATTGGGTAGCTGGAGCCACGTGAGAACTTCACCAAAAGGGATGTGTTCACACCATCTCTAGAAAATGTGAGGATAGTCTCTGGTGAAATGAATGGATTTTGTGTGCTGTAGAGTGTCGTGGGGGTACTTTTAGGGAAAGAAACCCGGAGTGGTTCCTGAGCAAGGGGTAGAAGACGTAGTTGGGGTAAATTTGAGAGCACCACGTGCATCGATGTGGATTCTGGCCACCAGTGATAGCCTGCAGTCAGGAGTTGTCCTTGGGGGGGACTAGACTTCACTGAGGTAATCTGTACCCGTGGAAAAGCGGGTGTGGAACTGAGAAGTGGGAGAAAAATGCCAGAAGTGGCTGTTGTGTTGGGAGGCGAGGGTCGGGAAGCCGCCGTCCCGTCCGGCAGTTCCGCGGGAGCGATCCGTGGTCTTGAGCGGCCTCTACTGGCCCACGGCAGCCGGAGGAACGCCGCCTGGCTGGGGGAAAACCCTGCCGGCTCTTCCTCTTCTCATTTTAAATTTTTTGGAAGATACTGTTCCATCTGGGCTATGGGAAGGCAGAACTATATACAGTAAAAGCAAATCTCACTGCTTGTTCGAGTTTCTCTGCGTCTCTCTCGTCCTTTGTTCTCCCGCTTTGGGTTTGGTCAGACAGCCTGTTTCATACGTTTTGTTGTCCTGGGTTGTGAGCAAAATTGAGCTGGGAATGTTGGATCTGCTGGTCGGATACAGTAGCTGTGTTTCATTCCAGCTGGGGAAACAATTTAGTGTCCTTTCTGATGAGAGTTAAAATGGGAGATCACTCATTAATGAGTGCAGTAAGTGCTGATGGATTTGTGCTCGGGCAGCGCTGGCTGACAATTGCAGAGAGCAGAGGAAGTGCTTTCGTAGTTCAGCTCCCAGAAAGCGGGAAAAGGGTGCGTGAAATTTATGGTGCCTGAAATTCAGAGTGCCCTCTGGAAGAGCAAGCTTGGAACTGTGCGTGAGGGAAACACCACTGGGTGGTTTGGTTCAGCAAGGTATGTGAATGGAGAGGGATGTTGTGTGCATTCCTTAGGGGAGGGAGGAGCACATAAGGGAAGGTGCTGGAGTTTGTTTGTTTTTAAAGCAAGGCTGCACCCCAGACTACTTAGCTTGGTTCATTATCCTGTGCTTGTCTTTGTTCCAAGATACACACACGTAGGAGAACTGAATTTTGCCTGCCTGAAGAGGTCAGCAAGGATAACACACACTTAGAGTGAGATGCTTTCTTAGGTGTTGAACACTTCTGGAAATCAAAGTTTTCTGGGAAACAGATCACCATTCTTTTGTTCTGGTTGGGGCTATGTGGCTTCCTTGTGTTGTAGCTCAGAAACGAAGGCATGAACTGGTTTTTCAAAGCTGCCAGCCTCCACGTTTCGTGTACTACACATTCCAGCTTTTTGAACATTAATGTGTAAGAAAATTTTCATTCATTCAGCCTCTTTACTGAAGCGGTGTCCACTTCTGCATTCCTTGCATCTGTGCAGGTGAATGTATGTGCCTTTTTAAAGAAGTTATCTGTGGCAGTGAGGGTTTCAATATTTCTGAAAGGGTGTCTAAAGATTAAGAAAAAATACAGTCATGCAGCTGTACTGGGCAGGTATTGTTGTAGTCTTAAAAGTAGTTTTCATAATCTTGAGTTATGTTTCAGACTGCTTTTACAACTGTGCAATATGCCTGTCACATCAGATGAGGAAACAGATAATTTATTCAACACTTTCAATTTTATTGTATTAATTACCCATTATCTGCCAGAAACGAGAGAATCGCAAATATTTGGGACAGCAGAATCTTGATATTAAAGCTACGTGTTTTGTTGAAAAAGGTTACTTCTTCAATCTATGAGTAGTGAACTCTAGGAACTGGACCTAGTGAAAAGGATTACCCATCTGCAGGCCAGTAGTGCAGGATCTGGATGCATTTTATAAATGGAGGAAACAAAAAGGTACCTTTTTGCAGGCAGGTCTGGCAATCCTGAACAATCTCACCAAGTGCTTCAGAGAAAAGAGAATTGTGTGCTGTGCAATACGTGTGTTCTATACCCTGCATTTTCCCATCATTCCACTTGCTGCAGATGGATTATTCTAAAGCGAGTTTTAACCTCGCTACTGATCCAAGTTTGCCATCATCTCAAATATTTACATTTCCTTGATACGGATTAAGTGTGCTGCTTCAGTATTGTAGTGCTGGATCTCTGCAAAGACCGACTTGAATAAATGTGGTGTCACATTTATTTAATATCACATCCAATTCTAGCTAGTATGACTGTAGACTCTAATTTGCTGCTAAATCTAATTTGTTTCATCTTTGCCTCCTAGATGTGCTTTTTAAACTTTTTTTTATGGCCTCGGTTTGGATAACGGTTAAAGATGGGGCATTTTATTTATAGCTTAATTGTCTTTTCCTGTAGCATTATTAGACTGTTTTACAAGGTCTGCTCTATGTCTTTAGAAGCAGAACTTTTAATTTAAAAGCAGATTTGTAATTAAAGATGTTAAAATCCAAGAAGAATCTGGTTAAGCGCCCAACCCTTCTCTTTTTGATTGTCTGCCACGGAGTACTTGGCAAGAGTGTCACTGACTTGTCTAGACAGGTACAAAATCTTGTTACCAATACATAGTAGGTAATGTGCTTTTCTGCCTGAAGTTTTGTGTTTAAACCCTTGTTTTCCTTATTGCTTATCTGTATCTTTGAAGGTTTTATCTTTAGTTTAATAAGAAGTACAACCGAAACCACCAAAACTTTTAAAATGAGATTGGGGTACACTGCTGAAATGAAGCATTTGAATAATACTGGGTTGTATTTACAGTTCTTTGTCAAATAAGGACTTTTATTATATTTTTATTTACTTACCCGCGACCAAGTATCCTGAACTAAGAGCTGACTGAAGCATTTGAAAATACACATTAGTTCTGCAACATGCAGGTGATTTTTTGAGGAGCTCTGTATAGACTCTGTAAAATATAGTAAGCAGGAAAGCTGCTGTTAATTTTCTGTTTTATTTAAACTGAAAAAATGTAGATATTGCCTTTTGCAAGCAGCATGTTTGTTTCAAAATGTCATAGTTTCTTATTCGTCTTCAAAGTAGCAAAATGCTTGAGCAGCAATTTTCACTTAACTTTCATGTTTATTGCTCTTTACTTTTTGCAGTTACTTTTTTGTTCTTTTTCTAGGGAGAAGGAAGATTTGCTTTGATTAACTTAGGAAACTGATACCAATATAAACGAGACCAATGAGAATATCAAGGCAATGTTTGTCTATCAAGCGGCATAAATCAGAGGCCAAAAGCTAAATTAATAATTTTTTAAAATGTTTGTCTTTCCAAGCCAATTTTTTAATGTTTTAAATGTGTGCTCTGCATGTTAACCTCTGAGTGCTTGGGTTCAATGCCTACTTTGAATCAATGAAAATAACTGCGCCTTGTCCTAATACCTGGGATAATAGATCTGTTAGATCTTTTTCAGCAAAATCTTTAAACACATCTGGAGACAGGACTGTGCTAATGGGTGGGATTCTTTTTATGTAATTTTCACTGCCTGGTAAAGCAGTCATATTTTCTTTACCTTTTTTCTGACGTTTAGGAATTATAACATTAGCTGTTTGCATGGTCAGAAAACACTGACAAAATCTAGATGTAGTCAGTTGTTCCACAGAGGACATGGCGATTCAAGACCATGCTGAATCTCCTGGACAAAATTAAAATGAAATAATAACAGTTAGCTGCAAGATGGTGAAATCCATTTTTCTTAGCTGACAGTTATCAAACACTTAATATTTATTGTTACCATCTCAGAATATCAGCCCTATTTTTAAATTCTTTTACTTAAAGAGTGGAATTAGTGAACGTGCAATTTTTTAAATGTAAAGTCTTTGCTTGCTTTCCAATTAAGACAATTATATTGTCAAGTGGCTTGAGCAGATGTTTTTATTTCCTTCCTTGGAAATCATAGATTAATGCTGTTATTTAAATGCTACTTTGTGCTTTACTTTTTTAGCACAGAAATGCTTGACTGCCTAAAACTATTTCACTTAGTGATGAGATTTATTCATTCAACGCTGTATTTTATTATTCCTAGTATTCAATTTGAAATAGCCTAACCACTTTCCTTTTGCTCTTCCAGTTGGCTTTGTAGTGAGGTGCAGTTTGAACTCATTTAAAAAAAATGAAAGTCAATGACTTTTATTTCTCATGTAAAATCATTACATGGAATTCTTCAAATGAAGAGATTACAGGTATCAAGTTGGGCTTTGATATACTCATTTCACAGGATATTTAGTCCCTTCAGTTGAACTGGGGAGTGATAAATCTTTACTTCAGTGAAGTGTATCAGTGTAGCAGATGTTTTCCAGTGTCGCTGTCTGGTTTTTCTCCCCTTATTGCTAACTTGCCTAGGATGGTGGGCAGCTAAATCTCTGGATGAAGAGTCTTTCTTGAGAGTTGCATTTCCCTGCCTCTAGAGAATATTGAACTGTCTAAGGAAATGCTGAAACACCAGAATGGTGGAAGGGAAATTGAAATTACTGAGGTCTGTCTATGACAGTGTCCTCTGGGAAAGAAGTGAAGCAGCATTCACTTTTATGACTTAAAGTATGTTTTCTTGGTATGGCATGTGATTGTTGGGCATGAAATTCAGGTTTTGCTTCTGCATTCTCCTTGAGGTTGAAGGATTAAAAACCATTTCAGGTAGAAGCAGAAGTCACAGTTAACATTACTAACCTAGAGCATCTGGTGTCAAGGTTAAACACAAGTTTTTAAAATACATGAATAAGGCATTTAAAATAATACCCAGTATTTGCTGAGCAGGAGCTGCTGTACTGAGGCAGAGTAGTCCTTGCTGAGAGGTTTACAAGTAATATGGATTTTTAAATTCTGGTGGTTTCTCTCTCACTGAGGAATTTGAAGTGTTGCAACAATATTGCTGGTCTTGCCAGGTGATATGGAGAATTTCAGGAGAAATGTCTTCAAATTTTGGATGAGGTTTAAATTTTAAATAACCCTGGTGCTTGGTGGATTTCTGCACTGCAAGGAAACATCTACTCCTTTCAGCGACTACAGTAAGGAATCATTTAGATAAGAAACTTAAGATCATCAAGTCCAACCATTAACCTGGCACTGCCAAGTCCATCATTAAACCATGTCCCAAGTGCCAATGAATTTAAATATGCCCACGAATGGTGACTCAACTACTTCCCTGGGCAGCCTGTTCTGATGCCAGACAACCCTTTTGGTGAAGTAATTCTTTCTAATATCCAGTCTAAATCTCCCCTGGTGCAGCTTGAGGCAATTTCCTCTTGTCCTGTTGCCTGTTTCTGGGAGAGGAGGCCGACCATCACCTGGCTACGCCCTCCTTTCAGGTGGTAACAGAGAGCAATAAGGTCCCTCCTGAGCCTCCTTTTCTCCAGGCTGAACACCCCCAGCTCCCTCAACTGCTGCTCATAAGACTTGTGCTCCAGACTCTTCCCCAGCTGTGCTGCACTTCTTCAAATGGGGAAGGTGGGAGCTCAGCTGTGCCTTTCCCTTGGGATGGCTGCAGAGTCAGATGGCAGCCAACCAGCAGTGGCAGTGCCGAACTGATGGTTCAGTTCTAATAATAATAATGATAATAGATAGTTAAATGTCCCAAATATTGGAAGTTTGTGAAAACACTGGTAAAGCTGAGTTTGTGTGAGGAAGAGAACCAAAGTTAGTAAAAGAGGAGGAAGGATGTGAAATACTTCTGGAAAAGTAGGTAAGTAGTGAGCTGAAAACTTTTCAGTGTGGACTTCTGGATGGGTTGTATGTTCAGAAATGAAAGATGAAGCATTTTGGGCAGTGAGTAGTGTGGACTTGAAAAAGCCAGAAGCAGTGTTTATGCTGGATAATATGGATGCTTTCAAATGTGGTTTCTTCCCTCCTTCCCCCCAAATCTGTGTTCTCTTTCTGCACCGTTTGCTGCATCAGCGTTGCCTAGAAGGAAAGTCCCAGGGTTTTATTTTTTCCATTGATCAGATGCAGCAGTCAGCAAATAAACTGTTAAATGGTATTGATAAATAACATGGGCTAAAGACTGAAATCAAGGAGGAGAATTGAAGTTCCTGTGTATGGATGACGTGAACTTTTCCCTCAGCAGAAAAGTAGCAGTAGGAGAGAGGGAGCTACAGGAGTCCAGCTTTTATCATCTTCCTCGATAGGTGCAAGAGAGGAATTGCAATTAGCAGTTTGGGGAGTGCCTCTGATTGCCAGCGTGCTGTTCCTGTGTCGCTGTGGTGGGCAGACAGCAGGAGCTCGAGGAAACTGTTGTTTGTGGAAATCAGATTAAGTGTTGCCTGAAATCTTAAAAGGAAGTAGTTGTAAATTGTGTTTTTAAGTAACGTGAGTAGTATTTGAATTATTGATGAGCAGAAGAGCCTTGTTTGTGTGGAGAAATGAAAACACTTGTAAATTTCTGTTTAGACTCTTACACAGCTGTTTCCTGAGGAGTTTCTGTCACTTAGGATATTATCACATTGTAAACAGGCAAGTTGCTTTTTCTTTGTGGGCAGGGGCAGTATAGAAAAAACCCTTAATTTTTATATATATTGGGCTGCTAGTGAATAATATATATATTTTCTTTAGAAAGAAAATTGTCTCTTTTCTTTAGAAAGAAAATTCCAAATTGTTTTTTTCTCATGGATTTTTAAGATTTCTGTGATTAGTAGCAGAATAAGAAATTCTATTAATGTACTGGATAAACGATGATAATTCCAAATAAAATAATGTAAGTGGAGTTGGATTAAAAATAACATTTGGCATCAATATTTTTTTTTACCCAGAATGTTAATGATACATCAACTTTTTGTTCCTTTCATCTAATTCTTCAGGAATTCCATGAATGATAATGAACGTGGTTTTTAACTTATTATTGGGTCTGTACAACAGGTTGGGGTGAAACTGAGCGAGAGAAATGTACTGGAAGTGCTGCTCTCAGTGAGTTTTGGTGTCTGTAAATGATGTAGGTGAAAATACAAATTAAGTAGGATATTATGTTTGATTGATTTAACAGAGTTCTTAAGCATTCTGTCACAGGGTTTCTTGGTTCTGCAGTAATACAGAAATTGAGAGATTTTTGACCTCTGTAAATATATTAAGAATTCTAGTGCATTATTCATTTTTGTGTTTAATTTGACTCAGCAGCTCTTCCATGCCAATTAACTTGACATTCCATTTATTTTGGCCCCTGATATTTGCAGTGAAAATGTTAAATTGCCAGAGTAAGAATTCTGTGCCAGGGAGGCGAGTAGAAATATGGAGAAAGGTGTGAGTTGAGAGTGTTACGGTTTGGGAGGATTGCCCATATGAAGAATTAGAGTGGAGGAGCAGAGTTAGGAAAGCCCCAGTGTTCTGCTGATTTAAAGGGAGTGTGCTTCTCTCTCAGCTGACTGTGGTTTTCTTTAGGCTGGGCTTTAGTTAAGAAGTTTAGGCTACACTTAGGAACGGATTATTTTAAGAAAACCCAACCTTCTGGAAGCTTTTAACTGTTTGTGAGGTAGACAAAACAATTTCTCTGTAACAATCAGAGAAATTACTTTTTGTGGGGAAGTAGTGTGTCAGAAGTTGTCAGTAGTTGAACTGCTGTCTTCATGAGCAAAAATTACTTCGAATTATGAGCTGTACCCTGCTTAACCATTTAAATGCTTTTGCTTACTTGTAGGTTTTTTGGTAATGTTTTGGACTGTTCTGAATTTAATGTATGAAAACTTCCAGTGGGTATTTCATGCTGCACCCTGTGTTTCCAGAAATGAATGTTTGGTGATCTGGGGTAGGAGTCACAAGACAACTTTAATTGTGACGGCTATTGCATGGGTCCCACTGGAATTTCACTTCTGAAGTTAGCTAAAATAAAATGTGTCTTAATAATCTGTGATACAAATGGATTTTTTGAATCTTACAGTACATTTTTCTTGAGTGCTTCAGGTAATTTTGAGTAGTAAATTGTGATTTCCTTTTCTATTTTTCAAGCTGATTTTAATCTAAAGCCATGTAAATTTGTTCTCCCATTCCTAGTGGATCATAAATTGCAAAAAGGAAAAGAGGTTTAAGTGTGTTCCTGGTAGTTTTTCTTCACTTCTGACATCCTTGTTAACTGAATATGCTGAATGAGAGAAGGAGATATTTTCTCTGTACCTGCCCAGAAGCTGAAGCATTAAACAAAATTTTGAAAGTAGTTAAGAAGTACATTAATTACTTTATCACTTTGTTATGGGCAAATCAAATTAACAAGGATGGTGTTAAAGTGCAGAGTTTCCCAAATTAATTTGTGAAGGGCTTTTGTGGTATTGTGTTGAGATAATTATGTGTGCATGCATTTTGAAAAGCTCCTGAGATGATTCGGCATCAAGGTCTTAAAAACAAGCCTTTACACTTCATCTGCTAGGAAAAACCAAACACACCCCTCTGGACTTCTGAATGCTGCATGTGGAGAAAAAAAATAAAACAATTTCTGTGCCATTCCATCTAAGGTAACAAGTGCTTTTGTAGTGGCTTCCATTATTTAAGAAAGTTGCAGAGTTCTAATCTTGGAAGACTTTGACAGTGAAATTATTCCCTCTTCCTAGTCAGTTTATGTCAAACTGCACTTATGTTAAAATACGTTTATAATTATATAGCTAGCAGCCTCTCCCTTCACCCTCCAAAGAGTATTCCTGAAGCTCCAACAGGTCAAAGACTGTCTGGTGGAGGCTTTTTTCATATCTGATGCTGGATAAATAAATCTTCTGAGAGGTGAGCACTTGCCGTCTTCATAAAAACATGATAAATACTATACTTACTGACACAAATTGCTTGGAGGAAATATTTCTGTATTGGGTATTTATTTTTTTTATGTTGGGGAAAAATAGTTACATCTCTTTCAAAAGCTTTATAAAATGTTAGGAGCTATTCTATCCTATATCTTTACTGGAGCTCATGCTGTTTCAGTTGGGTCAGTCAGAATTTGGCAGTAAGCTTTCAGCTTATAGATGTTTTTATGTTCATTTTCCTTCATTTTGAACGTGTGGATCTTTGCCATTGTTTGGGATAAAGACTCCTTTCACTAACACAATTTTTCAAGTAGACTATGGTAACTCTGTTAACATTAAAAACTGAATTTTAAATTTTTTTTTGTTATTTTTTAAAAAGTGGTTAATCGTGAGGAGTACTTGCTTGTCAACAGATCTGTCAAGTAGAGGAAGGAGTTTGTACTTAATCTGAAATGCAGCAGGAGAGGAATGCCCTTCAAAGCCTTCTAGCTCTTAGGATAGTATCCCCCCTCCCCCATCAGTGTTGAAAACAGTTCCTGTAGGGCATGAAAAACAGGTTTTTATTTATGTAATATTTCTCTGGAGATAAGCTTAAAAAATACTAAAAGAATAACAGTTTTTAGAGATTCTGAGTTTTGAAAAGCCATGTTTTGAATGCTTGGAAGAAAAACACACCTGCCCACTCAAATGGGCTGCTGCTTCATATGTTCTTAGTAATAATGTGGGGGTTTTTTGTATAGGCTTCTTAGATTACCTGCTAAAGAAGCTTATCTTAAATGTCACAGCTGCCTTTTTAAAGTTGCCTGGTATAAGGAGATCCTGTATAATTTGTTATCTTAACTGGTCGCAGTAGTTGCAAACAGCTGAGGGACCTACAATTGTCAGATGAATTCTTGCCTTGTAGCTGATGGGGAAGTGCTCCTTGTTTCAAGAAAGGTGAAATACTTGTGACCTGTGCAATCGATACCATTTGTTGAAACATGCATACACTAAGTGATGTTGTGAATGACAGACCTTCCTATTTCAGCTGCTCAAGGATTATGAGGAGTTATTTCCTGTGGGCATTGGGAAATTGTACTCTCTGCCTAAATGGGTAGGCTGGTGCTCTGGAGAGGAGACTTGCTGAGTCAGGATGGGTGGGTACAGAGATTGAGAATTTCCTTCCAGGACCAGAAGACAGAGGGACTAAGAGAGCTGCAGACATCCTGGGACAGCACTCAGGTTAGTGATCTGGGATAAATTATGGAGAGAGGAATTTCTTGTTATGATATGCCTGACGAAGGCTGGTTGAGGAGGAAGCCTCCTATTAGTTGGAGACTTAATCTCTTGCAATCTTAGGTGTGGCTTAACCATTCTGAGGTAATAAGGACACTTGTGATTTCTTTTTCTCACCTTCCCCAGCCCATCTCACTCCTTTTATGTGGCTGTGTGCACACATACATCTATTACTTACATTCTGTGAGAACTGGAGGAGGACTGCATACAGCTGTCTGAAAAATGGTAGCCTTTAATAGATTGGGATCTTGACCAGATTAGTGGTTTGTAGATCTTCCCATGGCTTGGTTTTGCTCAGTAGCTGATAGTGAACTTGTCCATTTAGCAAGGCCAGGATGTAGAAAATAGACACAAGCGAGGATAACTCTGGAAGGAAATATTGATTTATTGCTTTCAAAAGTGGTAAAAAGCTCAGTTGTATTTAGGAAGAAAAGGGCTGTTGACCCCTTCCAGCTAGAGGAATGCAGCCTAATGACTTTTGATTTGAGAATCTTTACTGCAAGTAGTGGGTGAGCAAAATGATGAAAAATATCTCAGTCCTACTGGTTTCCCCTGTTGTCATGTTGGTTGCTAAACTGTCACCATAATCCTGTGTGGTTTCTGAACTGCCTGAGTAACTTTGCAGCGTGGCTGGCAGGGCTTTGTCCAGAGGACTCTGCTCTGGTGTTCATTGCCAGACGTGTGTGTTTCCATGGCCATTTCATACGTGTGCTGTTGTCTGGGGGAGCCCAGACCATTAAAAATACAGTTGTGTGCATCCTGCTCTTCATGGGGAGACTTCCATCTCAGCTACGTACAAACCAAGTTTTGAGAAAATGCTCACTGACTCAAAAAAGATTTAGCTCTTGAGTTTACATCTGTGCTCTTACGGATGAAATGACCTAGTGATTTCACTGAGGATTAAACAGTAATTTCACTTTAAAATGCTTTGGTTTTCTAACAAGTATTTGGAAAAGGTTCCTGGAACTTGAAGTGAAAACTTCGAAAACGTCTTTGTAAAAACCAAACATGGATGGCTTCTGTCTAAAAAAAGTGCCAGATACTCAAATAATTAAAATGTCTTATGTTCTAAAGTTAATATTTTAACTAAAATTTTGTGCTTGATTGAGGGTTTGTAAGATTGTAAAACTGTTTTGTGGTGGTTTTTTTTTTTTTTTTAATTATTGCACTTAGGCAAAAGATCAAAATGCTCTTTTTTTTTTGTGTCAGACATAACACTTTCAAACCTGCCTGTTCTCTCCTGCTGCTGCCAGCTCCATCTGAGCACTTGGAATGAGCTCACCTTAGTGAGTGTGACCTTGCTGTGGGCTGCTGCAGGTGATCTGGCAGCTGGAATAAGGTTTCCCTGTGCCTCCAAACAACTGCTTCCTGCTTGAGCTGTGCTTTGGGAAAAACAGATAACACCTCTCACTGCAGACTGTTCAGAGGGGAGCAGGGTGAGGGACCCGAGCTGTTGGGGACTGTCCTCAGGAATAAAAGGAATAATTTGGGAGGCTGCCAAAACTGCCATTGGTTGAGCAGATGCAACCAAGGGAGTGATGTGTTAAAGAATGCGCTCTTTGCTGTGTTGTAGGCTCAGGATGGGAGAGGCCCCTCTTCATGTCTGGGCGTCAGGATTTTAGTGCTTGTGGGGGTTGACTTCAGTTTAAAGGGTTTTTTAATGGCTTTTTTTTTTTCCTTTTTGTTTGCTTGCAAATGAACCACTACTTTTAAGATCATTTCTGCAGGCTGAGAGCTAGAAAAGCAGCAAAAATAATACCTGTGTGAAAGATGCTGCTTCCAGGTAAGGGAATTGAAGCTGTTGCAGCCACATTTCTATTAACAGGAGAATGTGTACTGTGCTAGCTTTGCTCCGTGAGAGAAAAATCTGTTGATCGTAGTTGTTCCCCTCAAATGAATGGTACATCTGAGAATTAATGGTCTGATGTGGGGGGGAGTGAGGCAGTCTTGGAAGTTGTTGCCTATTGTTGAAGCTATTGAAATTGTTTTTACACATATTCCTTAATGAAGAGTTTCACGCAGCATGAAAACTACCCTTTCTGGAATCTACTGTGACAGTGCTCTGTTCCTAGCAAGAGAGCAGCTTTCCCCAGGAATTGGATTATGCTCAGATTTATAGGAGGGCCAGATGTACTCACTACTTAGATTAACTCTCAAAAAAAAAAAAAAAAAAAGAAAATAGCCACATAGAGAAAGTGGGTTCAAGCATTCATTCAAACTCTGAATGATACCTGCAGTTTTAGTTTACTTTAGAACCTGCTTTCCTTATCTCATTTTTAGTTTCTAAACAAGCCCTGAGTCACACATTCTTGTTCTGAAAGCTAAGTTGGAAGACCCTGGGGCAGGCTCTGTAGGGTTCTGCTGTGCCACAAGAGGGCATTTTTTGTGCCAACTTTGCGACTGTTAAGGAATAAATGTATTTTTTAAATGTCTCACTTCGGATTAGTTAGTCTTGAAAAACAGTTGAAATGATACATCTTTTCTCCAAGCTCCTTACTTTCATAACTAAGAACAGGTTTAGATCTTTGTTTTCCTACATAATATGGGATTTTTGAGTGATTTCTGTAATTCCATAAAGCTTGAGAATTAGAGTAGAATTGTGGTACATTTGGAGTTTTGTGTCTGGTGAAGTTTATTTAAGTGATCTGCCTAGTATTGATTGCAAGGAATTAAGTTGGACATTGAAGCAAATAACGATGCTAGAACTGTTTTTCCTTTTAGGACCAGTAACTTAAAATAATGTGGTTCGGTGTGGGAGATTGTGACATTAAGAACAGTGTATCCTTCTCTTCTGTCTGTATAGCATATGAGGCCACTAAAACCAGAGGCAGTGTAGTATAAACACAGCAACACGCAGTACTTTGAATATCGCAAGATATCATTATGCAAAAGTTTTAACAGAGTTTGCATTTAATCACCGGAGATCAGCACTACTGTAAACGGCAGGAGAAAAGCTTCACTTGCCATTTCACTGGGAGCTGCTCGCCCTTCGCAGTGGGAAGAGCCCTGGAAGAGCTGGGGGTGTCTGCATGGGGTTGCTCCATGGCGTGCCTGGGACGTGCGTGTGCCTGTTCCCTGGGAGCGTGCGTCCTCCCAGCAGCTCGGAGGAGTCCTGGCGGGGTGTCCTCAAGGTGAGAGAGAGGCTGCCTCCCCTCCTTCATCCCCATTCCCAAACCTCCGGTGTGATGAAGGGGCTCTGCCATAGGAGAGCTGCAGGAGCAGCCTGCCAGGAGAGTTTATCCAAGCTGAAATACGTCTGTTTTTGAGCATTCCTGGGGAAATATGGCTGCGAGGGAGAGCATCTAAGCCAGATGAATTGTTTTGGCAGGTTTGGGTTGTTCTGCCGGCTCAACTCATCTTCAGGGGCTTTCCAATCTCACTGAAGGCAGAACATAATTGTGGTAGGATTTTGTTTTTTGTTTCTTTTGTAAAATATGGGGATTTGAGCTTTGCAAACAGCTGCTCGTACTCTTGGCTTGGTGGGCCGACTTGGGATGGAGACATTACCAAATCCTGGAATAACAGCATTGAGGGCTTGGAAAGTTGACACAAAATTTCTGTGCAAAAATCAGCTGGACAGTTTTAGTGTGATTTTTTTTTTTTTTCACTGCACCAAATTCACATTTAGAATTATAAAGCACCTTATTTTTTAACAACCAACGTGTGCATTATTAAATTTAAAGATAATATCTCATCTCTGTCCATAAAAGCTGAAGTTAGGGAAAGACCTTTAGCTTTATTTACTTCAGTCACTTGGTATTTTTTTTTTCCTCCAGTTCATCAATCAAATTTGTACTGAAATTGTGCCTTTAAAAGTTAGAGAGTGGTGTGCTCTGCCTCAGGAAAACAGACAGCTGTGCCTTTGTCATTTGGTTCTGCAACAGTTCTGCATGATTATTTAGAGGATGTCTGAAGCCTTCTGAGTACTTCATGTGGAGGGGTATGTTGGCACCAGTAATTTCTAAACGTTAGGTAAAATAACTTACTTGGAATAATGCTATCCACTTAGATTTGGCACTGTTCGTTATGAAAAACAGGAATTATTCTGATGTAGTTTTCTATGGGGGATTTTTTAAATTGTGCTGTATATTTTTCCTGAAATTTATGTGCCTTTGTATGTGATGTGCCTGTTTTTGTGGCTTGCTTGTTCATAATTGGATTACTCCATTGCTTGGTTTGGTTTTGTTTGTTTTGGGGGTTTTTTCTCCTTTAAAAGAAAATCTACTTTATTGGCTTCAAAAAAGAAGTTTGTGAAAACCTTTTTATAATGCATGTGCTTTGAAAGGGGTGGTGGCAAATTAACTATGTGCTGACAGAAAGGATAATCTTAATATTGCATTTAAAAAAACCCAAGCAACTGGGTTCTGTAGTGCTCCTGTATCTTCTAACCACTTCATTTTGAGGCTGTTACATATTTTGAGTATTTTTTGCAATGAGAAGGTGCATGTCTTGGTAACTCCTGTTATTTACTCTTAAGGAACAGTGTTTCAGTCATTAAAAAGAGTTTATTAAGACTAGGATGACAATTAAGAACCTTTAACGTATGTCTCTTTTTAAGCCTTTTTAGCGTGTTTCTGTATAGAAATGCAAAAATAACTAGTTCCAAACTCAAGGCCTATTCTTTTCACAGTGCTGAGGGTTACAATAAAAAATGTAGACAGCTGCTGCAGATTTGGGTTTATAGATGCTTTTAGAGAGATTCTGTTGAATGAATAAAGGCTAATAAAGTGTTTGCAGTCTATGGCTAGCCCTTCTTGGATTCTTAAAGCGTGCTCGTATAAGAAGTGCTGGCATAATTGACACCAAGTAATTATTGTTTTGAAAGCCTTAATTGGGGCTTGGCATGGATTACTCATGGCATCTTTGTTGTTTTCCTCTATAAATTCTGCTATAAATTGGTGTTGAACTGCAGGGGAAACTGGTAGAAGTCCAAAGGTAGACCCCTGTGCAACAAATGTGCTTGCCTGCAGATAGATGCATGACTTTGAAACCCATACATACTGCCAATAAATACAGCTTTCAAAAACCTTTTTCTTATCATCTAGAGTCTGGGAATTATGACAAGTTATGCTAGCTGTATTTAAAAACAAACATACCCTCCCTCTTCCCACACATGCGCGTGTGGAAATGACAAGACTTAAGATTTGCATCAGCATGGAACTGCACAACTTGTGTTCATACACAAGGGAGGTATGAAAAGTCATACTGGATGTGTGGAAAATGAGCATTAAATATCTTGTCAGAGGGCATGCTTTGGCTGGGAAGGTTTTACAGAGATGCTGCTAGTGTAGTAAATATTCTAGTGGAGAGCTACCCAGCAAATCAAGGAGTAGATTCCAGGCAAGTTCCAGTGAAACATCATTGTTACTTTAAATTGTTAAAGTTCTTGGATTCTATGATAAAGAGCTTGTTGTAGTGTAAAGTATTTGTGGTCAGCCTTATTTAGACACAACAACAATTGCTTTTGTTTATACATGTGATATAAGTTTTCAACTTGTTTGTGACTCCTGGTGCCTTCAGAATGGCTTTGGAAAATAGTATCTTCAGTTAAGATGAGTGGTTATTGAATAGGCTGGATATATTTCATAATAGTTTTCTATTTATACACTAGAATAAAAAATACCTGTTTGAAATATTTTAAGCCATAAATGCTTTGTCTGTTTTTGAACCATTGGAACAGTGAAGGTTGTGAACTGACCAAGATTTTTTTACTTTTTACAGTTCATAACAGGACGGGGAAAGAGCTAGTGGAGGGACGTGTACAGAATGTGAGCAGCTGTATTTATATAATGTTTGGACATGAGCTTTTCCAAGGATGGTTAGGAGATTACTCAGTTGTATACTGGTCAGTAAACGAGGAAACATTAAGTCCCCACTTTACTTCTGTGATTGCTGAATTACTTGGTGTGGAAAAAATACTGTAGCTAGGAAAACAAACAGTGTATCTTTACGGGATATAACTAGAGCATGTCTGCTTGGTGGTTTAAAGCCAGGGCCAAATCCTGGGAATGTTAATTTGGCCAGGATGCACATGTGCATACTTGCAGTGCTTTTCAGTATGTCACATGCTGCCATTCTATTGCAGACAGAATTGTTTGGTGTAGAGAATACAGTACCTCGACATAGGCATCGTACTTTTGTAAAATCCTCTCTGTGTGACATTCCAGGAGTTTGAAAAGGTCAAAGAAAGGGGGAAAATACTTGTAGTTAAGCTGGAGAGAATATCTGTTTGACTGGAACCAAGTATCTTTGTGTGTATTCCTTAAACATATGAATAGTTTGCAATTTCTATGCATAAAGTACCGGAACAAAACCAGAACAACGGCACCACACATATCAAAGCTTTCTTGTTTAAAAAGTCTGTCCTACAACTGTTCATAAATAGGAGAATAATGAAGTTATTAAAACAAATAGGAGTTGTTTTTCCTATTACTCAGCACATGTATTTGGTTGTTCTGTACTTCATTTCTGCATTGCTTATTATAATTGGTATGAAATCAGGTGTCTGTACTGTCTCTGTGCTGGTTATATACACTGTTGGAGGGTGGGCAGATGCATTTATTGCCTGTTTCACTCATGGTTTTTATGAGGGGGAAATCTTGAAATGTAACAGATGATGTCTGACTTGGTTAATCAATGTAAAGGTTATTTGGTGATGATTCACCTGGTGACCTTGAAGATTGCCCTTTTAGAAAATGAAATTTCTTCAGCAGTTAGTGTTCAAACTTGTCATCCATTTTGAGGCATTTGTTGAGCCTTTTGTTTTTAAGCTTCATGATGAAATTAGATGATTGATTATGTGCTCACAGTTTTGAATCTCACTAGAGCACGTCTTCTGTCAGGACTTAAAAAGATCAAATTTATGTAGCTAAACTACTCAAAGTAAGAAAATAGTTGTTGCTGTTTATTTCTGAACAATCTAATAACCATATGTGTTTCTTAGGTAGTTAAATTCTAGCTTAAAACTTTGTAGATGTAAGTGCATTTAATTTTGTGTGGAAGATTTAGGTAAGCCATCCTGCTGTGGTTTGGGTTAGCACACCTGGGCATGTTTGTCCTGTCTTACCTCTTCTGAAGTCAGTGTAGTGTACTTGTTGCTTGGGGCGTGAGGATTTGCTAGGTCTGTGTAATTGTCAGAGTAGCTGAGGTTTTTGTGTGACCATAAATTCAGTTGCATCATGTGAACATAATTAACTCTCATTATGTGTGCCTCATAAGTTCCATTCAGTTATCTGAGTTGCAATCAGCTGAAGAAGTGGTGAAGGTCCTGTGTTCACCAGCCACGCAGAAGAAATGTAGGAATGTGTAAACAGTGGTGTGGTTTGTGCTGGGGAGGGCCAGACCTCAGGGGCCAGCATACAGTAGCAGTTCAGGACAAGGGAGCTCCAGCAAGGACAGGAAAAGTATCAGTAAGTCAGAACAGCGTTGGCTGAAACTACACATGGGATGAAAGACACAGGAAATGTAATGAAGTAGGATAGTGTATGGCATTTTTTCCTATTAAGTCTGCAGCTGTGGATGTGCCCATTGCTCTCCTAAAATGATTGACGTGCTCCTGTTTAACTAGAAGTTCAAGCCGGCAGTTTGAGAGCCTGACATCTTGCTTGTAGCAAGAGGTCCTGAATTTGGAACTACACTTTTGGGATCCCATGACCCTCACCTCCAGCGAGTTCTCCTTGCATATGATGTTTGGCCAGAATGTGCATCATCCTTACTGATGGGCTTTCTACCAAAGTACCCATAAATAGTGAGTATTAGCAAATATATGAAAAGATAGGAGGTAAAAATTATGTGTGAAATAGAGGATAACGTTGAAGGATAAATGGTACTTGCACGCTATTAAGTTAGCCTACTCAGAAGATTTGCTGGTTGATAAATAATAAAAAGCTTTCTTCTGTCAGCTTTAAACCTCATGCCTTGACTTTTTCCAGAAACTTTCTGTTCTCTGTGGTAAATTCACAGTATCTGTCTTTATTGTTCCCTTTTATATGAGCTTTTAACAATAGCCTTTCAAGTCAGCTGAGTGTGCTGACAGTTGTGAGAGGCATTCATAAGTGAAATTTTAATGGATGGAAAATGAGGAATGTTAAATAATGGGTCACTCAAGTAAGTTTAAGGAAAATCTAAATGTCTTGAAAATTAATGTAGTTACAGTCTCATAAACCTCAGGCTTGTCACAGATTCATTTTTGCATGGTGTTACATTCCTGACATGCATTTCTCCTGTCCTGCAGTTTAACTTTTTCTGAACTATTTTAGTGGATGTATTAAAACTGGGAAAACCAGGGTATCAGAGTTCTGCATTTTAAAACAGTGTTCTTTGATTAAAGAAACATTATTTCTGTCTGTAAAGAAATTATTGTACTTTGACATAGGTAGACATTTTGATAATGAGTTAAGCTTTCAGGCTTAACTGTGTAGAAATTATAGCAAAGACCGTGGTTGCTGGTATAGTTCTGGAAGTGGAAAAAGGGACAGAAAGGTCAAAAAGGGGAACTGTCTTAAAAGCAATATTTTACTATTTTTGACTAAACGTTGGGCAGTTTTAATTCTTCCATTTGGATGTTTATATGCAACTCTTTGTTTGAAAAATAAAGTGGAAGTGGGATGTATACAGGATTAGATTTATTTATTGATCAGGTAGGGTGTTTGTTTCTCTATATTTGTTTCCTGTTTTTTTTTTCCTCCTGTTCTTCTGTTTCTGATTGTCTTATTCCCTGTCTCACTACCTTCAGATTCCTTGTCTGCTTCTCACCCAAATTTTTTGATTAATAGTGTTTTAAACAATGTCATTCCAAACTGGTTACATTTAGTCATCTTTTCCTTCAGTGTGATGACTAAATGTTGTGAATTGGGTTTTTGTTGTTGTTGTTGTTGTTTTCTCCCCCCAAACTTTAAAGTTTGAATTAACTCCTTTAAGTATTCTGGGCAACTTCGTTGTAGTCAGACTCAAATGGGCAAATTATAATTCAGTCTGCTCTCCCCATGTGTATTTGGAAGTTACACAATGTGAAGTGCAGTTCCTTTTTAAAATTATTTCCAAATTGGAGTCCTGCTGCACAAGACTCCTGTACTCCCTGCTGATCTAGGACAAGCTGCAGTCCTGCCTTAGAAAATGGAAAAAAGCTCTTTGACTAGACTTTCTTGTGATATTGATTCAGCCATTTAATTGTGTTTTCAGTTTTGGCATAGATTGGTTTGAACAGTGTTCTCTTCCTTTATGTTCTTGGATATTCTCAATGTAAACTGATCCTGAAGGCTCCAATCTAAAAGTTACTCTTTTCAGCATCTCTGTATTCCTGTTTCTGCGAACTTCTTTCCTGGCACAGTTGTGTTTGCAAAAAATGCTGTGATAGCACTTGCTGAACAGCATTGTTAATATGTATTTAATTTAATTTTTTTGTATTATATATGTAGGTTTTATGAGAGAGAAACTTCCAAGTATTCAGTAGAAGTTGCACAATTCTGTGTGTATCTCAATAAATACTGTGTGACTTGAGGGTATTCAGCAGCATGCTGCTCTTGGCTGAAGAACAATAGCTATTCATTTAATAAATTACTTTGGTAGTTAATATTTTATCTTATAAGTCTTTTCAGTACAGTCTTAGAATGAACAGAAGTATTGGCAGAATACTTTATATAAAATATATGTAATATGTATATAAGTACAGGTATGCATGTGTACTTGTATATAAAGCCATATGGTACAAGTATATTTAAAAATGCAAATCTATACAATTAATTCCAAAATTATTTTCTGTCCTGTCCATTAAAAAGTTGTACATTTATAAACGTTTTTACAGTTGTGTTCATAAATACAGGTGCAAATAATTTAGATGTTTATTAACTGCCCTGTAGTTTATTTAACATAAAGAAGTAAAGTGTTCATGAAGAATTAAGTAGGATTAGTTTTATGTGTGTTTTTACATTTTTGACTGTTACTTCAATAGAAGTGTTATTTTGGTTCTGCCTTTTAGCATCTGTCATTCCTTGTGCTGTTTTGGTCACTAATACTGTGTTTAAGGACATTTTTGTATGGGTTATTTTCAAGAATCGTTTTTACTAAGGGTGCTGAAATCATGTTTTTAGTAGAATTACAGGTTTTCTTACCCCATAAGAGGGGAAAGAGGGATTGTGCTGAGGGTGTCTGGGACCCTTGTGTCCTGATATGACCGTGTGATGTCAGCTGCCAGAAGGGTGAGTGTGCAAAACAAAGTGTTCTAAACTCTGTGCCATTGTCAAACCACGGTTAGTCCTGTGGGCACTGACTGGGTTCTTTTATGATGGCCCAGCTGTCAAGTGTGATGCTCACCCATGGCTCTCCTTTGAAGCCCATCACCTGGAAATCATACACAGGTTTACTTCTTGTCTAGCTGTAGGTAACAGAGAGATGACACCTGAGAAAGTCACTTTTGGGTTCATGTATAGGCAGCAGAATGTCATTTCCAGGGCTACTTCATGGATCTTGACATCTAAAATAGATCAGGTGACTTGTTCCCTTAAATTTCCTTTCTTTCCCCTGTGAGATGCAGGGGACTGCAATGCAGTGACTAGCTCAGCTATTGATGCTTAGAGATACAAGAATGTATCTTATTTGGAAACCTGATGTGCAGCTGGTACCTGGTTGATGCTGGGTCTTTTGGAACAGGGCTAGAAAAGTCACTTACTTGGGTAGAGAACTTTGCTTAAATGCATTCAGTAAAGATCCTGAAATTAATACTTACATGTTAACTGCTGTCGTTGTTGATTTGGGTCCAGAGAGGAGAGCTCTCTCCTTGCTATGCAGTATTTTCAGCTTTCTACTAGTCTGGGACTGATGGAATAACAAGTATTTATAAAAAGAAAACAGTAATGCTGTCTTCCTTGAAATTCATATTATTATTTCAGAATGGATAGTTGTTTCTGCAGTGTAACGTTTCATGGGTTTTTTCTTATTTAGTCTAGGTACTCTGGGATTAAACAAAGTTTTGACTTTAGAGTCTGAACACAGACTCAGATATCTTGCTCTTTTTCTGTGTTCAGTTTGGCCCTCAAATGTTTTCTGCCTGCATATAATTAAGCTGTTCAACAAAGAGCTAGTTTTGCTTCTCATTTGTGACAATAGCTGTTGTGAGCTTTCAGTTTCCTAACAGCTAACAAAATCCTGTCAGCAGGAGTATCTGAGTGAAAGACAAAGAACTGGAGTAGTCTAAGTCAGAAAATCCATGAATAAATCATTAAGGGTACTGCAGTACCTATTTTGAAGGTTATATTATTTAAAAAAATATTCCTTTTTTCCCTTCTTTTCAGTAGATGTTCTCCTTGTTTTAGGTTTTAAAACAAATGGGGAGGAGAACCAAGACTTTTTTAATAAACAAGTGACCTTGGGTAGTTTTTGTACCTTTGTCTTCTGTGTGGTACCATTTCTCAAGTCCCCTCACTCATCATAGGCATATGCCTTGTGTATTCTGAGGGGCTTTCAGTGGTGCTCTGGAAGGTCTGTTGTTGTTTCCTAGGACCTGGAATTTCTTTCGTGGGTTCGTATTTTGCTTGGGGGGGGTGTTATGTGCTTGGTTGAAGTAGCTTTTGCCACCAGACAGAGAGCTACTTACAGCTGTTGTGTGGGAGTGGAAAAGACAGGCCCATGTTAATTCCTTTGCTTCTGAGCATTTCTGGGAAACAAAGGACAAGGAAAGTAAATTGTGTCCTTTCACCACTCTAGGTCATTAAAGGTCTAATCTGAAGCTTGGTGATTCCAGTGAGCTTTGGATTATTGCACGGCTGAGTTAGAGGCAAATTAATTCAACAGCTTCAATTTCATTATAAGGGAAAGGTGTAAAGTCCTTTCCTGATGCCTGTGGATGAGCACACCACAAATTGGCTGGCTAATAAATTTCAGTGGGGCTTAAATTATTCCAAGAGTGAGCAGTCAGTGGAGGGGATGCCGACATTTCCACGGTATCTTTCCTTTGCAGCCCTTTCCTGACCAGTCCTGGAAGACTTGTTTGGCAGCCTGATGCTCCAGCTCACTTCTTTGCTCTAGCTAGGAGCACATCCTGTGGGGAACTGATTTAAGCTGAATCGCTTGCCCTTTGCTGTGCTGCAGGGCTGCACAGGCACCAGTACCAGTGTAGAGGAAACATTGGGAAGGCAGGAGGTGGGACTGTTCCTTTCGGTAGTCGTGGGATCTTTGTTGGACATTTTAGCTTTTTAGAAAATGACTTGTTCAGTGGAACTGCATGGCAGATGAAAATTAAGTAGAGCCCATCTTAGAGATTTTCACCTCCCAGGAGAGCAGACATCTCTGGAGATTTGGCAGTTGTCCTTGAAGTTTGGTTTATACGCTTCCTATTTGCAGTAATTTTATTTTACTTTTTGTTACATTCATCTTCTTAGATCCCTCTTACCTAGCCTTTGCTTTTTATGCCTGCCACTTCCCTGAGCAGAATTAAAATAGCTCCAGTTAAATAAAAACAATGAATAATCCAATTTAAGTAGTTTTACCTATGAAAGCTTACCTTGGATTTCATGTGAGCTTTAAAATGAAGTTATTATGGCAAAAATCCTTTGACAGAGGTAGGAAAAAGTAGCAATTTGCTAAAGAACGCCTTTGTTAAAATCTCATAGGAAGAACATTAAACTTGTTTTAAAAAATGGGCACTTTATCAATGCTTATAGACAATGAATGTCTTGTGAAGTTTAGAATACAGATATGAGTTCGTTTAATATAGTTTAGGCTTTAATGTACTATTTATGGAAACTGAATGTAAGGATATGCAGACACCCAGGTCAGATCACTGATGTGTTCTGATACGTACTTTAGGTTTTTAGAATTTCCTGGGGGTGGGGCACTTTGTTTTGCTACTTTTTGAGATGGGGAACTTCAAACTTTTCATGAACTTTGGAAAATACCAAGCTATTGTTTTGGTACGTCGAAAGTTACTACTGTAAAAATCTTGCTATTTTTGTCCTTTTTGTTTTAAACAAGGAGTACAAAGAAGCGTTGAAATCATCAGCTGTGGTGGGAGGATGTGCTTTCTGTGGGGACACCACGGTACATTCCATCTCATGGAATGCACTTGGTGTGACATTTAACAGAATGTGTTGCTTAACAGTGTCAAGAAAGGCCAGCTGAATTGTAAAGATGAGTGCAGTGGGAACCTTTCCTGCAAGGTGGCATGCCTTCCTTACACTTCTGCAGAAGGCATTTATTGACAATGTAGGGAATGGGACTCTGCTGCTGGACAGTGTTCTTCGAGCATTTGTGGATTAAACCAAATTACAGAAGGCACACTTCTCTATATCCCAGAAAGCAGAAGGATTACCTGTCCGTATATAGTTCCTGGTGAGCAAATTGAAGTGATTCATTTAAATAAATAGGATAAATTGTTTATTGTTCTTCAGATGTTTATGTAGTCAGGTTGAAAACTGAAGCTAATCTGCAATCTTCTGCTGTCTGCTTTTTATGCTAATATGGAGCTAGTTTGCAAAGTTTTGGGAAGGAAATCCATCATAGGGTTTATTGATCTTTGTGGTATTGACTGCCTGCAAAATAGTTTCCACAGATGGCAAAACAAACTCATATTTTTAACTTGAGGTGGTGAATTTGAATGTTGTCCTACGTCTATTTCGTAATGAAATCCAACAAAGAGCATAGGAATTGTGAGTTGGGTTTTGGTGTTTTGTTTCGTTGTTTTGTTTTGTAACAAAGCTTACTAGAATATTTCTTAAATCCTAAGAGTTCTATTAGATCAAGTGTGGCTCTTTCTGTGCCTTTGGGTGGGGGAGAGTTGGGAACAGTAACTTTTTATCTACAAAAATAAATTATATCGGTAGAATGTAGTGGTGATTATGGCATATAATCAGTGAGAAATGATTCCAAAATTAAGCTCCAGTGTATCAGTTGTGAGGATTTCTAAGTAACAGAGTACTGTTTAATGTAAAAAGAAAAAAAGAATTGTGGGAATGAGGCATTTTCTTTAAAATGTGCTTGTCACAGATGTGATTCTCTGCATTTCTTCTTCACTGGAAATACCAGATTGCAATTAATGCAGTTATTTTAGATGTCTCTGTTTTGATGAGGGGCTACAATTTTCAGAATTATGAAAACAGTTCAGAAAGAATTAAATGAAATTCTGAAGAAAACAAGCTGGTGAGATTTAGACAAAATCTTCTGAATTGGCGGGCAGGAAGAGTATAAAATTTTATGTTTGAATGTACACTTTAAAGAAGACAGGTTTAAGCTAAGAAAAGTTCCTGATGAATCTGTAGAATACAATGGTGTATGGTTATATCTATGGTGTAAGGTTATAGCTACATTTGTGAGTATTCCCGAGACAGTGGGAAACAGAAATACTGGAATAAAATGTAATTTGAAACCAATCTTATCAAAGCCTGTTTTAAAGGAATGTCATAAGTTTTTAAAAGAAAAATAAGTTTAGAATAGATAACAGAAAAAAGTACTTCTTATTTCAAAAATTTCAGTGTTTGTGTCTGAGACAGACAATGAGCATCAATGGTGTAGTTTTCTATTTCTATCTTTATTAAAGCTTCGTCTTTATTCAGAGTGAGAACATTCAGCTTCATGAAAATAATGGAAGTGTTCTTCTGGAGTGTGCACCCAGAGGACCAAAGGAGCTCTGTGTGTGAGGAGGGTCTTTCTGAATTTTGTTGAAACTGATTTTTGTCAGATCTGTTTCCAGGTGATGGGGACAAGGAACTTGCAGTTGGCAAAGTATGTCGAGGCTTCCATAATTCTTTTTGTCAGCCTGTACTTTCCTGCAGGAGCCTGTCAGTCCTTATTAGTGAACCAGCTTATTGTGATATGCTAGTTCTTGGTCTTGAGACAAGGACTATCTGTTCCTGACCCTGCTTTCCTGGTACTGCTGGTTCTAGGTGACTTGAAGGTGTGTAATACTCTCTTGGTATAGATTCTTTGGTCGTTTGTTTTCGACGTTTCCCTGCTCCAACACATTGAAGAGGTCAAGATGTAGAAGGAAAATAGCGTCATAAATAAATAAATAGTGTCCAACTTCTTCACAGAGACCCATAGGGGCCCTTTGTAAAAAGCTGTTTTGTAGCCAGTTTTTCTCCAGCCTTTGCTGCATGGGCTTATTCCATCCCACAAGCCTGCATTTGTCACTCTTGGATGTCATGAGGTTTCTGTCAGCATTTCTTCACCCTCCAAATGGCAGCTCTAAATAGCCTCCAGTCTATTGTTGTTTAAAACTGCCTTAGTAAATTTAGAAGGTTTATTAAGCTTGGCTTTTGGTCGACTTTTGCATTGGTTTCCCTTTTAGCGCTATGCTGTGAAGAGTGGCTGTATATGGTGAACACCCTGAAAGGCAAACCTGAGTTTTAGCATCTTATGAGTACTCTGTGCACAAAGTGCTTTTCTATTCTGGCTCAGTTTCCTTAAATAACATAATACCACTATGAAACTTCATAAATTTGGCAAACGCAGAAGAGGAGTGCTTGTTGTATTGGATTTTTTTTCAAAGAACGGTAGAGAGCTCTGTAAGAGACATGTTTGTTCAGATCTTCATTGTTTCTTGTGATTTTTCAGGGTATGGGCTAAAATATTTGTGGGTAAATATTTGTTTTTAAAAACCCTTTTTTTTTTTTTCAGTCAAACCACTGCTACTGAAGAACTCCGCTACTGTCACCGATGCTATAGCAAAACTTCAAGCCAGTTACAGTCAACTTAAAAATGTCAGTGCAGGCATCTGTGATTGTCTTGCTCTAATTCTTCTTGTAAGACTTCAGTGTACTTGACTCAAATAGTTACTTTCCCATGTGTGTTACTTTGATCTTCATTGTGAGGGTCTACAACTGTGTTATGAGAAAATCAAATTGCCTTTGCTTCCTTGTGGAATTTACCTGAATGGAACTTTTTTTGGTGCCACTTATGCCAATAGTTTATATGGCTTGTTTAGTTTTAAAAAGGTGTATAGAAATGAGGCATATATGGGGCAGCTGAGAAATAGTAAAAGTAAGTTATATTTGGTTTTGCTTTATTTAAATTCATTTTGAGCTACTGTCTCTGTGAGGTCAAATTCTGATTTTTTTTTTTTCCTTGCAGGGGGACGGGAAAAGAACATACAAGTGAAATTTTTAGAGTTTGGGAGTTAGGAGCAATTTCTGAGTAAAATGAAAAAGACAGCATAATTGTGCACCTGATTATACTTTATCTGTGGAGTGCAATAGAATGTCTGGAATCTATACTTCTTTAGAATTGCTTAACATTTTCTAGATTTACTGGCCTCTTACTCCTTATTTATACTCACATATTTATCTCCTTTTTTTTTTTTTTTTCCCCTGAGCATCTCCAGGGCCGATTTTTTCCTCTTAAAATATGAATATTTAGGACCATCTTTATAAGATGAAAGCATGCATTCTCAAGTCATTACATGATTCCAGGAGCTGGGGGTCTGAGTAAAGATGCCAAATACCACCTCTATTTGCAAATGGCAGCTCTTAGCTGCCTGCCAAAAGTTTTTTTGTTGGGTTGGAGGCAAGGCTGGCCCAGAGAATTGGAAATGTGTGTTTCCCTGACTAATGCCACTCTGCGTGACTCTTCTTGCTGAAGTGCTAATGAGCAAGTGCCTCTTAGCCAAATATGTTCCAGTGTGGTTGTTCTTGTCAGCTGTTCGATGGCCAGGTTTGGTTCTAATGGTATATTGATTAAAAATACATGAATGTTTCATTTAACATAATATTTATTTCTAGCATAAGTAAGAGCTTAGCAAATCCATCCTCTTTTCCCCCCCACACTTCTGAAAAATGCACACCTAAGAAAAGCTGTATGACAAGGATTGTGCTTACATTCTTTGGGGCTTGAACGGCCTGTAAAAGCATCACATTTGTCCATCCAAGTATAGCAATCCCGAGCCTTCACTGTCATCCCTGAACAGTCAGGAAAGGTGATTCTTCATTTTGGGAACAGTTAAATATTGGAGTAGGTTGATTAGAGGAGGGGTGGAATTTCCCTTGCTGGAAGTATTCAAGATTTGGTTTGGATGACTCTGGATCATCTAAAGTCTCATTTTCAGCAGAAGATTGGACTGGATGATTGCCTGAAACCTCTTCTTGTCTAGGATATTCTGTGGACCTGGAATTCTTCACTGGGAGAGGGTGAGGCTTACTCTCCAAAGTCTTGCTCAGATTTATTTGGGGCAAGAGTGTGGGTATTGCCGTTTGTCCTTTTATAGATGAAGCAGGAATATCTTTCTGTCGATTTAGTTAGATCATTTGAAGCTTTTAATGTCTGTGTCTCAGTAGGTTGCACATCCTGGCTGCACAGGTTGAAGAGCAACAAAGTGGGTTTATACTTTTGGGACAATCAAATGAATCCAGAGCAGACTGGGATTCCTAACGTTATGGGTTTAGGATCATAACAGAAGAAAGTATATTCCTAATGAAATTTTGTATGATAATTGAGCTCCTACTTTGCCAGCGAAGAAGAAAATGCCCTTGTCATTCATTTGATTGGTGGGGGAGTAAGGAGGAGATTCCAGTACTGTTGCTGGAATCAAGGCAGTTTAAGGACACAAGAAAAGAAGAGTTAAATCTACTTTGCATAGTAGCTTAGCAGGGTAAACTCATAACAGATTATCTTCTAATATGTTGCAGATGAAAGACTTCTGTTGAGAATTCTTGATTCAGAAGTTTTGGAGTTTGAAACAAGTAGGTGTTTGCACAATTGGAAAAGATTAATGGTTTTAGAGATGTAGTAGAATCCAAAATATTTATTGATATTCACAAACAGCAAAAAATTCTTTGCATGAGCAGTGTTATGACATACTGGTGAATTGCCTTTTGTTTCTGATATCTGCAAGCAGGTATGGACTCAGGTATGTCTCCTGATTTTCACCACATTGTTATCTCATGGACTGATTAATTGCATCTGAGGTTTTTTTGTTTCTACTTGATGTGTCCTGATCTCTTCCCCAGGTACCCAAAGCCCTTTTTACATGCTTTGATGGTTTCTAAATGTGGATTGTCTAGAATGTAGCATGATAATCTTGATAAAGGCTTGCTGAAGCACAGTTGAAGGCTGCTTAAGATATTTCCTTGTCTCTTCTGGAAATACTTGTCATGATGTATCCTGGCATTGAATTTTGTCTTTTTCACTGCCATGTTACAGTGGTGACTTCTGCTGGGTGCCTCCTGCTTACTGATCAGTTTACTCTCAGGCATTCATTATGCATTATCTCTGCATTTCTCTCCTTTCAGTTGTTAGGTCATGCTTTGGATCTAATTTTTAATGTTCTATTTCTTTTGTTTTTCAAAACTTCAGGCTTTTCTTCCTTAAATTTGTGTTCAACTAATAATGTCCTACATATTAAATCTTTTGCCTGATAATTGAAAAAAAAAAATTGTTCATGCAGTATTTATCACGTGTTACATCTGTGTAAAAATTAGTGTTTTCTGATGGTTTCTGACAATGAGAGACAAGACTAGAGTAAAAAACAGTCTGAGTGGGAAAGTTCATCTTGCCAAATACACCTTTTCATTATTTTTTTTTCTTTTTTAAGTGACAGGCTGTTGTGCAATTCCTCTTGCATCTTTTAAGCTGGTTGTAGGCTCTTATGTCACAATATGGCCATGAATATTTCATTATATTTTTGAAGTGCCTTGCTGAAACTGGTAGAAGTGGTGGTTTCTAATTGCATCTAGCTAGTCCTTTCACATAACTCAATTGCCATCATGGTTCTCAAATTAAACTAATGTTACGTAAAGGAACAAAAAGCTGTAAATTCATCTAGGACTCCTATATGATGTTGTTTTTATATAATAATGCACACAGATGTACATACCAGAAGCAGTCTTGATTTTAGTCTGTGATTTTTAAACCTAGTAACTGTCCCTTCAGATGGAGACCTTGGCTTTTTGCTCTGCTTCATTTATTCTGCTTCTTGCTACTGATAATGAGGCAATCTCCTCTGAAGCTCCAGCTGCTCCCAGGCTTTGCTGCTCATTTGAAAAATCCTGTTAAGCAGAGGAGATGTGGTAAAGCCCTGCTGCTGTCTTGGCCAGAATAGCTGTACTGTAAAGGTGTCTGGAGAAGAAAATGGGAGGTTTCTGGAGGGATGGTAATTCTCTTAGAAACCATAAATGTTTGGAAGATGCGGTGTAATGACAGCTACTTTTTCTCTGATGTGGTACTTGTTTGCTGCTCAGTGAGTGTAGTGCTTAAAAGCAAAGATGCTGCTGGTTTGTTTTAATCTTCTTATTGTAAACCCTCAAATTAAGATAGGGCCAGTCTTTTCAATCAGTGTAATCTGAGTCAGATTTGAGAAAATTAGTATTAACCACCCTCCTTACCCTAGTGCAAATAAAACTGCCAAGACATGAGAAGAGATAGGAGAAGCTTAACTGCAGCCAAATAACCTTCGCTGCTGCTTTTGGGTGTTGCAACAATGTTTGCTCTGTCCAGGGGTGCCAAGCCAGAACAAGTACATCAATCCTGTATTTCATGGGCTAGAAACATGTTTTATTTGTGTTTCTTCTAGCTTCTGTTCCATCCAAACCAGACTCACAATTTTTTGCATTTTTCAGTTCCTCACGGATGTTTATTCTTTCAGTGTTTGTTAACATCTAGAAGTAGGATGAGTGGCTGTTTGTTTTCATTTTCGTGGAGTCTCAGAATTGCTTCCTTTAAGCAGTTGGAAATTAATCAAAGAGAGTGTAAACCCGTAAATTGGGAAGGTTTCTAGGTATATTTAAGCAGAGGTAGTCAGTAACGTGAGAGGGAAATAAATCAAAATACACTTCTGGTCTTTAAACTCTGTGTAGGCATTGTAAAACAAGTAAGGGCTTAGTGCACTTTTAAAGGCTGTACAGATATGAAACTTGTAACTGAGCAGGAGACTGAGGACATCACTCATTCCTCCTGGTCAGTCTTTTCTCCTTTGGGAGTTTACTGTCACTTTGGATCAGCTAAACATAACTGTTTATGTTGTCTTTTCATCAGCTGCTGTCTCAGTGATCTGGTTTCTTTTACTGTATGGTTTGGTAGAACTTGGTTAAGGAACAGCTTGTGGTGACTGATCTGAGGGGGACATTGGCTGACCTTTTCAATCTCAAGCAATGAGATTTTGGCAGTAGGAGCCTCAGCAAAGCCATGCTTGCAGCACAGTCTAAAAAAAGTGATTTGCAATAGCTTTTAAACAAAGTCTTTCCAAGCATGGTGTTGATTTTTTAAATCTCAAACCTATTCTTAGTCAACACAAACTTAATTGTTGTAATTTGTTCATAGGCTGAAATCTATGCAGATTTTGAACTCAATGAATTTAATGCCTTATAAAAGTATACAACTGCCTATAAATCCTGGTGATTTGTACACTGTGGAGGGTCATTAAGACAAAGTGCCAGATTTTCAGAATCCTTCTGGCAATGGGATCTTGCAAGTCATGGTGTTGTCCTCTTTGTAGTGCAGAAACACTAAAAGCAAAGAGAACTTGATGGAAGATCATTCTTCAGAAGAACTTCATAGATCTTGATTGAAGCATTAACTTAGTGATTCACACAGACGTGTAGATTGTG
The DNA here is from genome assembly GCF_029207755.1 of Chamaea fasciata. NCBI lineage: Eukaryota > Metazoa > Chordata > Aves > Passeriformes > Sylviidae > Chamaea > Chamaea fasciata. The sequence goes on along the minus strand of NW_027094092.1, from coordinate 13,460,113 downwards.
CAGTTACAGACTTTCCAAAGTAGAAGATACAAATGATACAAAATCCAATGGGATGTATGGGGAAGCTGCATAAAACTATCCCTTGTCAAAATACTCTGTAGGGTAGTACCTTATATTTCTTTATAAATTGTATGTCTGAAGGAGAATGATATTCTTGTGGAATTCTGGGGACTAAATCTGAAGACTGTAAAGTAGTGTAAAAATGACAATGTGAAGAGGGGAAAAAAGGTAGTGCACGCAATTTCTAGAGCAGCTGAGGTCTCACTTTTGTATGAGAAGGTATGCACTTCATGAGAATGGTTTATGCTGCCATCATGAGGAAACTTTATTACAAGTAGCTGCTCCTGCAGTGTGGTACTTGATTCATCATTTAAATGATTCCCAGTTAAGATTGTTGAAGCACCTTTGGAATGTTTTTCAGCATGCTTACAGAATTAGTAGCATACTTTAGATAATTAAATTGGTTTAAAAAATATTTAGAAATCTGTCAAGCTCAAACATTTAGAAATAGGATGAGGTGTAAAAGTGAATCTTGGGAGATCTGGTGTTTCTGTGCATTTGATAATAATTTTTTAGAAGAAATCTGGTGAAATCTGCAGTGTACTTCTGACATTTTGAATTAAAGCCCAGGGAACATGCTCTGTAGTTTTCTAGATCATTATTATGCTGCTTTTAGCCTGCAATGCAGAAAAGTCTTCTATAATAGCACATCACTTATGATGTGAGGTTTATGGTGTGTCTTTAGGCTGAACAAACACTTGGAAGCTTCTGTAGTAGAATTGCAGTGCTTTTCTCTGTCTTAAATGGCAAAACTAATCTGTTGGAACACAAGTAACCTGGGAATGGCTTTGACATTTTAGGATGTTAGATAGGAATTAATCAGAATTTGAAGTATCTGAAGTCTAGTCTTAGAGGGTAGTAGCTTCACAGTCTGTGGTATTGCAGCTCTGATTTCATTATAGTACCAAACGTGTCATGCTTGAGGGAATATGTTTTCTTGGTTTAGAGAAATCCGTTGAAGGGATTTGTTGCTGTGTTTTTAAATACTTGTAGAGCCATTATGATTTTAATTGGAGCTTCTTACAGAGTTATGCTTTCTATGCCAAAAGCATAGACCTAATGAAAACTGTTCAGACAGCTTCCCAGGGCTTCAGAATGTTTCTCTGTGCAGAAAATCTGTTTCGCATATTGATACATCCTGTGTCTATTCCGTTCTAGATGATGTACCAGAGCTGGAGGACAGGTCCACAAATCATCAGGCATCTTACATGTAATCTTGTTCTCCTCTCTTCAAAGGCCATCAGTAACACCGATCCCATAGTTTAACGTTCCCATCTGTTAACTTATTGTAGTAATCCTTTGGAAGTTTGAATATTGTGTCTCATTTTATACTTAATACTTCCTTTTTCATCATTAAAGATTAATCTGTCTCCCCTTTCATCCCTGTTTCTTAGGTGAAAAAACTATTCAGGTGTACTAAAGTAACCATGAAGTAAGGTTGCAATTTTTGGCTTTTCTAATCTAATTGCTGAGGAAAGAGTGGTGGTCTTGTTTCATGGAGTTTCTTTTCTTTCTTTTTTTTTTTTGGTACACTCATCAACTATTCCCTTTTAGAATTTAAAATTAGCATGTAAAAAGTTGGGTTGTTCTTGGCAATGAGACAGTTCTAGTTTTTGAGGGGTGCTGAAGATATGAAACAGTATTTTCCCTGAAGCCAAAATGAAACTCAAAACAGGTTAAGAAGTAATAGTTCCACTAGGAATGGCCAGAATATCCTAGTGTTCTATGAAAAAAAAATAATCTGGTTTGCAGATGCCTGGATATGACCTCAAGTTTTCATACTAGAAGCAGTTCATAAATTCAGAAGGTATAAGGGACAGTGGAGGCAATAGTAGTCTTGGAAAATGGAGGAGAAAAAGTGTGAGTCACCAGCTTGGTAAAGTGGTGTTAAGGAAAACTGGGGGAATCTGAGAAGTGGTTGGTTAGATATCCAAAATCATTGGATAGAGCAGTCTAATCAACTCAACTGCTAAGCAATGTTTTTTAAACATCCCTACAGGCAAACCCCCCTTTCAGCCAGGGAGTGTAAGTATTGATTTTACTGGCAGCTCAGTGTGGAAAAGGCATTTTTGGTTGGTCCTGAAAAGCTATTGAAAGGACGGGAGAGACACTGGGGTTTCAGCAATTACGTGTAGCACTGCAGGAAGACTTTCATCCCCTCCTGGCCCCTGTAGTCTGTGGGAATGAACAATGTGGGAACTGGTGTCAGGTTAAGCGAGTAATTACTGCTACATTTGTATAAAGCTGAAGAGTGAAAGTTTGTCAGCTCAGCCTAGAGGCAGCAGCTTCTTCCTGATGTTGGCTGTTTCTGGTCTAATGCAGCCCTAGGAAGGGCTGTCTGGGACCTGTTTGCTGGTGTACTATTATGTAAATATTATTTCAAAGTACGAGTAACTTACTATCTAAGTGACTGTCTAATATTATGATTCCGGATTAAAATATTCTGCAGTGAGCAGAGATCAATGTTACCTTTTTTAAACTATTGGCACCTGCAATTAAATGTAAATTAATCGAAAACAAATGCTGAGTTAGGATAGCTTGTCACTTACTTGCTAGATCTCACCTCTTGGTATATTTTGGTGGAGATTCTTGTATAGCATTTACTTCTAGAACCACTTTTTTGCATGTATTTTCATATCTCATTTATAAGGTAAGTAAGGAGTAATTGGATTATTTCCAAACTTTTGAAGTTTTTGATCCTGTGGTGATGAGGAAAATATAAGCTTAGATAAAGGTTTTATTTCTCACACGTATATTTGGTGAACGGGAAAGGAAACAAGGCTTGCAGTTTCACAGATTTTTATTTCATTTTATCTTATTTTTAGAATTATATCCCTTAGTAAAACGGGTATGGTAGTTTTGCCTTTTATTGTTTGTGTTGCATTCAGCAATGAGAGTAAAAGTCAAAGCAACTTGGTGACAAATGACAGCCCCCTTCTACTCCCAAATGCAGGAAGAATTTCAGTCATGCATTTGTAACTGATGGGATTTTGACAAAGGTTTCTCTGTATATTTGCAGCAAAACAAAACTCATATAAAAAACCTGTGCTTTGATGTACATGGCAGGCAACGTGTTGAGTTTCTCAAAGACTGTGGGTTGTCTAATATTTAATTTTAAATTAACAGTGTTTTAGAGCAAATAAGGCAAGCACGTCTCTTGCAACTAGATTTATTAGGAAGAGCTTTAAGGGAAATCTAATTGAAACAATGTGACCTACTTATATTAGCATAACACGTTAGGTAATTGTTTTCACTCAGTGTATTGTTGAGACAAAATTTAGTTACCAAGAGCATTAACAGTGAGTTTTCTGATTGGTTTGTATGGAAGCTTGTAACAGGAAAGCTTTTAACTTACTGAAGGACTTAGGCCAGAAGTCATTTTGTATTTTGAAGGCAGTTTTAAAATAAAACATAATTCCTGATAATTTAGTTGCTTTGAAGTAGGAGTCATGGAACATGTCAATGCTCTTTTAATAAATTTCATACCACACCAAAGTGCAGAGACTTTTAATTCATACATATGAGGAGAAATTTACAGGTTTAATCCCCCCATCTGTTAAGTGCTCCAATTTTATAAGAATTTCCATTAAAATCATGTGTGCAATAACTGTTTGTGCTTTGCTTCAAGTAGGGATATTTTCCTGAAAGAATATATTTAACTTAGCTTTACAGAACAAGCTGATTAACTTGTTCTAGATGGGAGGAAACCCAGAAGGTGGTTGTCTGTAAACTTAACTCTACAAAGCTGTGGTGATCTCCACCACTGAAGTTGTGTGGCCAGGGAAAAAAATGCTGAGAGCTAATTAAAAATGATGCATCATTTAAACATCTGTTTTCTGGTTTTAGGAATTACCTTGGATATAATATCATAATTATGGTTTCTCAATATATCTTGATTTAAATTTATTGCCTTTATCTCAAAACACATGTGAGAGTGATAGCACTGAGTGGATGTGATCATGGCAGGGCCACATGTAACTCATATCAGTTGCATAAATCAAGTTAATTCTGGTTTGTTTCTCTTAAGTCAGTCTGAAGCCCTGAAGCCAATTTGGAGACCATTTTTGGTCCCTTTCCTCTGTGTGGCCGACCTGTAGGGAGGAAATGATGGCAATGTAGGCGGTGTTCTGCTCTAATCTTCTTCCCTCCCCTTTCTTTCTTTCCCTGGGCAGAAAGAGAGGAGTGAAGGCATTAATGAGTTTTTTCCCAGCTAATAGGGAGAGCGCAAGCATGGTCCTTTTTAATGACTGTGCTTCACTTTGGAATGCTTATGAGTGCTTCAGGCTTAATTATGAGAACTCTTAATGGCGGACTGGAGCTGACGGGTCTGCAAACAGTGTTTGGAAAAGGTACTGTCATAGGTATGTATCAGTGCTCAGTCCTTGCCAAAAAACCCAACAACTTGTAATGTTTCATTTGAAACTGCATTTTTTCCTGTGTGCTAAATGCCTAAGGTAATCTGAGGATTTTGTACTGATGTCTTGCTAAACCTTTTTGAGTTTTCCATCCTGAAACTCTAAATGAGCACTGTTTGCTTAATGACGTGTTTTGCAAAGTTTGCTTTGTGATTAGAATACCTGTCTGAAGGCTGAGCGCTATTATCTTCAATAATTAGGGCAGTGAATGTCAGATATTCCTGTCTTTCTATCAGCAGTTACATTCCAGATTTGTGAAAAATCCCGGTTGTTTCTTGGTCTTCGTAGAATTAGCCTTCAAATTGATGATTAATTCTTATCAAGGAAGATAAGTATTTGAATGATTTCCAAAGCATTTAAACAGATTTTATTACGAGGGAGGAAGAATGGAAGTATTTCTAATATCTTCTGAAATACTGAAGTTGCTGTAGCAACCCAAAGCTTAGTTGCAAATCAAATCATGCCTTACCTTGGCTTTTTCTTATGATGCTGAGTCATAGGTTTGATTGTCCAAGTTTGAGTCTATATCCTTCACCTTTTTATCCTTCTTGTTCTTATGGGGAGGAAAAAAACAAACCTTCCTCTTTTGACAAAGCACCTGAGGTTAGGTGGTGAGATGTTGTAAACATGAATCATTTCACAGGCTTCACAAGATTAATTGAAATATAATTAGTGATTTTTGTGTGTGTGTGTAAGTCAGTGTACATTTTAAGGGATGTCCTGTTTTGCATAGAAATGCAGCTTCTGCCCTTGAAAGCACATGGTCCCTGCTACCTTGTGTGTTGCCATTCCTGGTGCTTATAGATATTTCATTATTCTGGTGGGGTTTTTTTGCAAATATCATAGTTCTTTTAGAATTCTGTGCAGTCTGTTCAGTTCTTAACAGTGTGACTGTGGGTCAGATGTGCAGTGTATAATGTCATGGTTAAGTTTAATTTCTTCCACTTCAAGTTTGGGTATAATATGGAAATAATAAGCATGTAACAGATTCCTATTTAAGGGATGTAAAGGATTCTTTGGAACAGTTTTTTTTTTTTTTTTCAGAGATTAACGCAGATTAATATAGAAGAATATGCCAAAAGTAATTTAAGTTTGTACACCAACACAGAATGAGGAGTTTCAGTGGTTCACTAATTAAAAATACTAGTATGAAATATTTGTATTTCAGAGAATAGATTTAATAATACTTTAGTTTGTAGTCCTGAATTGTCATTTAGTGGCACACGAATTGACCTAAAAAATAAAAATTTTGCTATGCAAATTAATTTTCTTAAGTGCAAATGCAAGTATAATAAAAAGTGCCATCTGTCTAATTAAGCAAATTAAATATTTCTTCAGGGAGGCTGGGAAGACACAAAATTGATTAAAACTATGTACGCAATGCTTCTGTCTTTTGACAAAAGAAAACTCACCCTTTTTAGTAGCCCAGGTGTGCCTGTGGGGACGAATAAGTAAAATCCCATAGATGTAATCCAAGAATGGATGGATATGCTGTTTTATTTTTTTAATGCACAGATTATATAATACATTAAGTTGATAACTATAAAAGATCTTTAACTGATTTAAATAGGGAGTTTTCACAACTCTAGTCTTAGGAATGAATCTGGTATTTTCCCGAGTGTGAACTTTTATTTATTTCACCCTTATGACCTTCAACTGGTTTTAATATGCTGGTGTTGATGCTAAAAATATTTTATCAAGAATATTTCAGATTACTTGTAACAGTGGTAATAACTGAATGCAAGCCAGCTCTGGTTTAGAAGCCTTAATTAGGAAAGCTTATTTGGGAAGTGGTTTCATTTATCACCCTGGCCTCAGGTGTTTTTACACCCAACAGTTTCTTTTTACTTTTGTTCTTTGGAGACACGCGCAGAATGACACAAAATGCCAACTTAAAAGTGAGGTGACAGTGCTGCATTTTGCCTCTATTTGTAACACTTTTCTGTCACCTGATAGGTGATTTGCACCATTTGCAAGGCATTGTAGTTATAGTTTATTTGCTAGTTTGAATTTTGAATAGGTTATTATTACAGATAAAAATTTGTCAGGGCTCTTAATCTAAAATATGTCATGATTAAAAAGCACACTGTGTGATGCCCCTCTTGTGCAGAAGACTTTCATTTATCCTGAACCTCAAAAAGACTTCCTCTCTATATTTGCAATCCTACAAGAAGTATATTATTTACTCTGGAGCTTCATCAAGGGCCAGCAAGATGAATGCCATTAAATAGGCATCTGTTTAGTTTGTATTAATAAACTGTGTCTGTGGAGAGAGAAATTTACTATGTTCTGGTAGCCCACACAAGTTAATATTTGTGCCATGATAGAAAGTAACCTTGCTTTCTAAATACAAAGTAATTTAAATATTTGCATATAATATCAGCGTTCTGAATTCTCCCTATATTTGCAGTGACTGTTCCAATTAAGTCACTTCAGTCCAATTTACTTGCATGCGTGCTCAGTAATTATGCAATACTAGATTTCCTGTTTGTTTTTAGCAAAAGTTAGTTCCTTTGAAATTTATTTGGCTGACTCACAGTTTTGGTGTATGGTTGGTGGTGGTTTTTTTTTTTCATTCAATCATTTTAGTTAGTTTTCTGCTTTTCTGTTGAATATTTTCAGGTCACTTGACAGGAAGTATTTGTCTCTATCCAGTATAATTCATTTTTAAGTAGGATAAAGTAGCTTAATCCCATTTCGGGCTCTGCATATATGTATATATATTTTTTCTCTATGTGTAATAATGTAATGTCTTCACGAATGCTATTTTTCTGGTTTTTATAAAAGTAATTTCAGATGTAAGAATATGTAATTATTTCATACAGTGGGAGACTGTAATTTGATTCTCACATTATCTTTGAGCTGAAATGTGTAATACCTGCCGATTCCACAGCACACAAGATTTATACTCATGTATTTACAAATGCAGTGAGCAGAAAATAGAACTGTCACTCTGAAATGGTCTCTGTAGAAGGTACAGGCGTTAAAAATCTTTGCTGTGTAGAGTGGATCTCCTGTTTTCCTGGAAGAGCAGTTTCCCCCTTGCTGGTAATGCTGGTGTGGCCAGGTGCTGTTTGCTCTGTTTCCTGGGTAAAGGTCATGGGGATGGTAGAGAGTGAACGTGTGGTGGTTGAGGGTAACATTTCCTTCTAGTGTTAAAGGTGAGATCATCCCCCAGAGTTTACTGAGGTTAGAATTCTAGGATGTGCTGCACTGTTTGATGTGCTCAGGTACAGAATAACTAACGTCTGTGTGCCTCAGACTGTCACCAGTGATCAAGAGAATCCTGGAGGTTAGTTTCCAGTTGCAGGTTTCTTGAGGCTAATTGTTTCAGCTGGAATTGCAGGTGGAGAGGAGGGCAAGGCTGTAAGCAGGGTCCTTCACCCTTCTTGTCTCGGTCATGGTCAATGGCTTTATGTCTGTGTTGTTTCATGACTTGCAGGAGGTTAATTTACAGCTCGGGTATTCTTCCCTGCCCCAGGAGGCATCCTGATGTTTTACTGCTGACAAGAATTTTTCTTGTTCCCTCTGCAGATTGTTTACAGGCGGGTTCAGACAGCTGCAGGGCAGAATGGCCTGGTTGAGAGCAAAGCACCTGGTTACACAGCAACCTTGCTGTGGCTTTGGGTGTGCAGGCAGGAGCGTTCACTGCTCTAGTTCAACAGGACGGGGTTATCTCTCTGCCAGGCAGGGTGCCAGCCGTGTTCAGTTACTCATGAATCAATTGGGAACCTTTGGCCACCATGAAGAGTTGTTTGGCTTCTGCCTGAGAGCTTGCTAAGCAGTAAAGAAACATGCATGCAACATGCAATCTGACATCTAGATCCAGATTGCAGTTTATTGATCTCAGTTCTGGTGCGTGATTTTTTTCCCATGTTTGGTATCGCACCATGCATTTGAGAGCCATTGAGAATTTTGAGAATTCATGGCTGACTGCTGAAACATCTGCTGGTAAAAGTTACCTAAGCTGTAGAGTAACTGAAATCAGTGATGATGGCTGTGTTAATGTGCAAAGCCTGAAGAAGGGTGCTGTCTCTTGAGCACCCAGAGGAGAGTAAAAGGAATGGAGCCTTCAGCTGTGGATAAATGTAGAGTGCCAACATGCAGGAAGAGTGAAAAAGAAAAGAGAGGGAGGTGTGTCACATCTGGTTTGGGCACAAAGGCTGTCGTGGTGTGCTTTGAGTATTAATGTAGCCATAGTGCTTGGACGGTGATTTTTGACTTGATGTGTTACTGGAATGTGTCAGGTCACTGGAGGCTGTGCAGGCTGTCCTGTAACTGCTGGTGGCTGAATGGCTTTGGGGTAATGCTGCTTTGGTGGCCTTGCAAGTCAGGGTGACGGTGTTGGACTCTGAACATCTTTACAGCCTTTCTAGTAAAGTAGCTAAGAGCAGTTTTATGCTTGCCCTAAAAATAAATCTGGTTTAGATGTTTAGATAAGACTTCAACATCTCCTTCCCTCTTGTTCCAGATTGGGGAAAAAAAAAAACAGTTAAAAATATGATTTCTTAATCCGAGTAAGAATGTCTGTAAGGACTAAGGTAGCAAGCGGACATGTATGTCTAGTAATTCCACTATGAATTCTCAGATATTTAGATTAAGTTCTAGACCTTTTTTCAGATACAGGAATTATTGGTCTCTACAGCTTCCTGAAAGGAAGCTGTAGCCAGGTGGGGACTGGTCTCTTCTCCCAGGAATCCACTGACAGGATGAGAGGAAATGGCCCTAAGCTGCACTGGAGGAGGTTCAGGGGGGGACATCAGGGAGAATTTTTTTCACTGAGAGGGTTGTCAGGCTTTGAAACAGACTACCCAGGTAGTCACCTTCCCTGGGGGTGTTTAAGAAACAACTGGACATGGCACTGAGTGTAGTGGTTTAGTTGACAAGGTGGTCTTTGGTCACAGCTTGGGCTCACTAGTCTTGGAGGCCTTCTCCAACTTTAATGATTCTATGTACTTAGATAAAGCTTCTGGATGCAGAAATACGTCCGTACCTAAAATATAACCTACTGCTATGTCTTCCCATTACTTCTACTTCACTCTTCCTTGAAGGACAAATCCTTAATGGAAATAAATTCCTTAAATTTCAGATACTTTATACTTCAAGGCTCTTACTATTTCTGTTTTATGGAGTTCCATCAGTCTTGTCAGCAGGGAGGAGTGGGTTGGCATTTTACCTTGTGAAGGATGTCTTTATCTTTTGCTTTCCTTTCTTCCTGTGATGGTAGTGAGACACCGGCACAGGCTGGCCAAAGAAGCTGTGAATGCCTCATCCTGGAACTGTTCAACACCAGGCTGGATGGGGCTGTGGGAAGCCTGATCTAGTGGAGGGTGTCCCTGCCATCGGCAGGGAGGTTGATCTGTCCTTCATTTGCAAATTTGCCATTATTCGTCAGTGTTGTTGAATTATTTTTTTTTTTGTGTGTGTGTTTCATACAGAAAGGAGGGAAAGGCTTTGCTTTATGTCATCTAAGTGCTGCTCATTATATTGAATATCTTTGTAATATTTTCTTTGTGAATACTGTTATTTTCAAACTGCATGTAATTTTATTTTACATTTCTTGTTTTTCTAATTCATTGTCTAATTTATTAGACACTAATACAGCATACAGTGAAAATATCAAATATAACACTTTAGATGGGACTAAATTACTGATTTACCGTATTGATGTTACAATAATTTTTGCGTGACACTTCATTCTATTTTTATGAATACTGAACATTTTATATGCATTTTGATATACGACCACATAATTGTCTACAGAATGCCTGCTCTCAGTTCCAGACTTGATGAAATTGATTGTTAGTTATGAGGTTAGTTTCTATTTCTTCTTCAGCCTGACTTGGCTTTAAAGAAATTTTCCATTAGGATGGTACTTGTTTGAAATAACTGAAAATGGTCATGAATTTGTTCTTCTCCGGTCTTTCAGCCTGTCCTTGCTTTTTGAACTGCAGTTAGATCTCAGTTAAGTATTTCATACCTTTTCAAGTAGCAGCATTAAATGTTCTAACAGGTCACTTCCTTCAGTACTAAGGTCACTGTAAATTGTGGAGCACACAGTACTTGTGTCTCAAACTTATTTTCTTGGTTTAATTTTGTTCCAGCAGAGTAATAAGTGTTACAGGGCATGCTGTGCCAAACAATACTAAGGTGGTTATTTTTAAGTGAGCTCGTTGGCTCTGAAACAAGGAAGCAAATTTCCAAGAGTTGTGACTGCAGTTGAAATGAAACCTGCTCCTCTCTTTCAGTGGAGGTGGTGTTTGGCAAGTTAGGTCTGGATCCCAAAAGTAGTTGTGTTCTGCAATCCAGCCTGCTTGTGGAACTAAATAAAAGGGGCACTTGTTAACTGTTGGGTTTCATTGTGGGGAGGCTTTCTCTTTGGTCCTGATCAGATTTTCTTTCCCTTTTCTCTGTCCTAAGCCACGCTTTCCCTTTCTGTTTCCAAGTGACTGAAGTGGTGTGATGCCTACCAGTGTAGGATTCTGCTTCTGTAAAGGTCATCCTAAATACAGTTTTTGTCTGCCTATTGTCATCTCACTTATCCCCATCTTTAAATGCTGTGGAATGCTGTCCACCCATTTAAAAACTGCACTTTCCACAATATTTTAAAATTTAAATGGCTTTTATATTTAAATTGGAATTTTAGAACAATAATGCTTCTGTTGTGTTAGAGCTAGGAGCAGGAGACAGGAAAAAAGCTCTACTCTGAATATTCCCACACATCTTTTCCCTCAAATACTACAGCTGTTTTATCCCTTCATAAATCTTTAATCAGAGGATTTCAATACTTAATTACAAAAAAAATTAACCTCACATCATTCCTTTGCTGTCAGGCAGTATTTTCCTTATTATGTGGATAAGCTAGGCATTAAGGGACTATGTGATTTTTGCAAAATGTCAAGGCAAGCCACTGGCAACCTCTAAGACTCCTAATTTATAAGCTTGTAATCTGCCAGTTTGACACTAACATTCTTTTTCAGCTGGCAAATCCAATGGAAACATTCTCAATCCCAGCTGGGACTAGGAGAACTTGTTCTGAGATGAGAGTTGCTGCATAAACGTGCTAATGCTGCCATTATCAGTGTGGAGAAGATACCAAATAGAAGATGAGTAAATACGCAGAATAAAAGTGTTTCAGGGGTGTGCACACAAGGGGACTCCTCAGGGCCAACCCCAGCAGTGCAGAGGCATCACAGGCACGACGTCCCTCAGCAGCTGTGGCCATGGGCATGAAAGTTACCAGTATTTATCCTGATATCCCTGATTAGGCAAATGGGACTCACACAGGTTTAGTAGAGTTTCCTCTTTCTCTCAGAAGCACACAACTTTCTTTGGTGTTCCCCAAGTGGTTTTTGAGTGTTGCGAGTTTTTGGAGTGAGTGCTCCGTATTGGACATGAGAGATGATGCCTTTTCAAGTCTGTCTCTAAAATTTCAGCTGATACCACAACATTATTTGTGCTTGATTTGCTTTTTTAGGCTCTCTCTTCACAGCCAGGAGAGAGATAAACATTTATGCAAAATTATGTACCCAGAAGCTTCTTTGTTTTTCAGGACATATCAGTTGTGCAAATGAAAACAAACAAACAAACAAAAAACAACGAGCAAACTTTTTTGGGCAGACTATAGTCTCTTTATTATCCTGGCACTTTTATAGGATTGTAGGAATTGAAGCCCTATGCAGTGACATATGTCTTTGAGGTCAGACTTTATAAGGTACCTAGGAAAGTGACAAAGTTTTGTACCATTTTTCTTATGATGGAAATGTCGATTATAAACTTGGGATAAACCAGGTGAAACTGATTTGGAATTGGAAAGCATTGCAAAACTGAGACAAAATAGCATGAAAGTAAATAGTATGTCCTGGGGTAGAGGTATTAAACTCAACATTTTAATGTTTTCCAGTGCAGCTAGCATAGGTAATGAAATAATTTTAAAAATCTCTTTTATTTGAAATTTTGCTTAACTTAAGGAAATCCATGTGTGAGGGCATTGTACGCCTTCCTTAAGAGTAGTGTAGGTAGATAATCACTTAAGTCTATTTGACATTAGTCATGCCACTGGGCAATACTGTGACTACTCACATGTTTTCCTGCTTTCCAGTAGTCTTTTTTTCTCTTGAGGAAGGCATGCCCAAGTAACTTTAATGTAACTTACCATTGTACTGTATATCAAAAGAAACGTTGCTTTTGATATTTCTTTGATTTAAGCAGTAGTAAAATACTGCAGGAAGGCATGCACATAATGTTATATCTATATTCAGTAGCTTAAAGAACATGTTTTAAGTTTCCATCTCCTCTCCTTCCCTCCTGCTTTTCCCATAGTTGGAGGTGTTGCATTAGAGCATCCTTCCTTAGCAGGGGAAGCTCAGTATGATTTCTCATGCTACCGTGGTGTGCAGTGTGATCCGATCTCGCTTACAAAACAATAGTACGCAGCGTGCGGTTAGCCGAAATGTTCAGACGGCGTTTTTGTCGCCGAGTTCAAGGTCGCGGACCCCGTGCGTTGGGAAGGAGATCCTTGTGGAGGGGCTGAAACGATGTTTTCACCTGCAGTGTGGCCGCTCATTAGGCGGCCGGTCGGAGGGATTTGCGGCATTGGCAAGAAGTTGTGCTGGTTGCTGGCTGCCTGCCAGAGCAGGGCTGCTGTTCCCGGCGGCAGGTCTCTGCCTGAAAGGCACCGTGCTCGCTACAAGAATGCGGTGCAGGGCTCTCTGCCGAGCCAAAACCCACGGGCTGTCCTTGCCTCGCGATGGCGTGTTTATGATTTTGTAGTATGTGATGTCATGAGGGTGTTGGCTTTTAGGAATTTCACTACTGAGGAAGCAGTTTGAAATGCAGGCAGAATCCTCCAGACCTTCCAGCATGTACTTGGTTTCTTTTTAGTTAGCTCTGAACAAAGGTACAGATGGATACGTGCGTACGTATTTTTTTTTTAGCGAGGAATTAACATATGGAATATAGAAGAGATTTAAGTGGATGCAATACCTGAAGGCAATGTCGAGCCAGTCTGGATTTTCAAACTCTCTTCCTCTACCGGGATATCCATTCTACCAGGTGTCATGCAGGTATATCGTGTTTTAAGTTTTACCTTTTAATGCAGTTGCAAATAGAGCTGTAGCATGATGAGTGTGTTAACTGATTTTTTCCCCCCATTTCTTTGTTCTCAGAAAAAAATTATGAAATTGGAGAGTTAAGAAGCTGAAAACCATAAATACTATTTTAGAATGCTGTGTGCCTGACCTTATAGTTAACTTCACTTTTATTTAAAGCAAATATTTTTATTTCTAAGCATACTAAATCTTTTCAGAGTTTTTCTGACTGGAAAAATGAAGTTGTAACCTTGGAGATTTTTTCAAGTGAGTTATGTATTCAGATATTTCTGTCATTTATTGAGAGCCAGATATCTGTGGTGTTGAGAAAAGGAAATTATATAGATTTCTAAAACATGAATGATTTTAAGTCTTTTCATGTATAATTACATAAGGTAAATAAACAGAAGTACTTACTGACATTTTGTTTCTAAGAGCATTCACACAAAATGTGCACATGTGAAAAGGTTATGAATACCAGTGTTGTGGTAAAGCTAAATTATACAAGCTTCTTATTTTACCTTTTAAACTCAACACTCCTGTTTTATTGATAATTCTTCCTTCTGAAAGTGCTGTATAACAGTTTTCTAGTGAATGGACTGGATCCTAACCATGGAATTGCTCTTCGTGGTGTAGAAGACTGTAATATTGCATAATAATTAGAGGGAATGTGTTACAGTACTTCTGTGGCTGAAAGAGCTCAGGTTTCTGGCACACCTTAATAAAGGAATGTAATCCCTGTTTATTGTGTCTAAATATGAAGTCCCTGCAACAATAACAGAGGGAGGGGAAAATGGGAGTTAGGACAGGAGTTTTGTGCTATTACTCATCTTTTGGTAAGACATACGAAGAGAAGGATAAGAGAATGAGTTAATTATTTACATACTCAGATCTAGAGAATCAATCTGACAATCCCCATGAACTGCAGCATAGACAGTGGTATGGTAAGGCTGCAGTGATGGTCACTTGTGAGTAGAAACAAGAGTGATTCTCTATAGAGTCGATTTAAACACTTTTTTATATGTTTCTTGAAATAAATTCAAATATTTGTGTCTCTGTAGCACTACTGGGGCTGTCTGCTCAAGGGTACCAGAGTTAGCCCTTGAGAGGTCAGTCACAGTGACTCCTCATTGTTGGTTGTCCTTTGGCCTGACTTTAGTGGATGCTGGAGTCCAGTAACCTTTCTCTTTTTTTTTTTTTTTCTGGACATTTTTTGTGTTAAAAGGCATGAATCCAAACTGGAAATTAGACAACAGAAATTCAGTAAATGGCAGCTGATGTGAAAACCTTCTCTTCCCACCCGTGTGTTAGGTGCTTAGTCAAAGTCACAGCTTTTCACTCCTGCTCCTTAACATCAGAATGTCCAGAGCCACAACCCAACTCCCAAGTTTCCACAGTGACCTTCTGGACAAGAATGAAGGTCTTAATTCTAAGAGACCTAAGAAGTCTGTCTGGCTTATAAGTCCTCTGTTGTGAAAAGAGAGAGATTAAAGTTCCTGAACTTTTGTATCCCTGTTGCTTATCTGCATTTTGGTTTTAATTCTTTCCTTTCAGTTTCTTGCATGGTTTTAAATAGTTATTCAGCATTTCAATGAAGTCTGTGTTTAATAATTTTCAGATAAGATAATTAGTTTCTGTTACATGCAACTGAGCTTATTAAGATCCTGCTTTATGTGTGTAAAATTGGGTGGACTTACTTCCTTTAATGACTAAGTCATTCTGACTTTGCAACTCTGTTTCAGTGCCTAGAAAGAGAAGTTCCTTACATTACCTACAACCACTGATAACTGTAAAATATAAAATTTTAGTATTCCTGCAGTCCTTTTAGAGCTCATCCTCAGTGCAGAATTTTTCTTTCAGAATAGTAACATACATCCATTTTTGCCTGGGGAGTAACGTACCTTATAGAGACAGGGCTGAATTAGAATCTCCAATGCACTCTACCGGTCGTATTCTGGTGAGTGAACTTTCCCCAGTAAATAAATAGGCAGTGAGACTACTGTTTATCATAATTGGTTTGTGATCATGATTGGTTTGTGATCTCTAGTGGGAAGGTTAGTGTACATTATGCTAAACTTGTATATTGACAGAGACAATAAACCTACTGTGCCTTGGTACTGAGATGGCATAAAAGTCCTCAACAGAGTTCTGGAAAAGCTCTCTCTTCAGGAAGTGTGCTTTTTTTTTTTTTTTTTTTTTTTTTCTCTGATAAAACTAATTTTCCACAGATCAGAGTTGTATTTGGGATTGCATAGTGTTCAGAATGGATTGTGCTTTCTGTTGTCCGTAAAGAATAATAGTTTTGGAATAGTATTTTTGTAGAAATGCGGCTGAAGTATTGATGGTAGCCTGTTCTGGAGGAATGCACAGTCAGTGTTTTGTTTGTTTATAGTTTTCTAAGATTGCTCAGGGCATTGTTTATCTTGCAGGTGACCAAGATGCTGTCTCCAAAACTGGGTCACTCAGGGTAGCATGGCCTCCTGGTTGGCTGTGGATTATGGCATTGCATAAATCGGGAGTTCAGCTTGGGGACAGTGTTTTTTGAGCCATATTGTAATTCATTTTTGGTATCCATGTAGTGCAGAATTGGTGTTTCTTGCTTTTCCATATTTGAACAAAATTTAGACATTAATATAATTTAGGTTGAGTGTGATAAAAAACCTCCTTTTTTCTTTTATAAGGACACAAGAAAGGAGATCTGATCTAGACATTAGTTGTAGAAAATGCCTCACATGATTGAAAAACACTTGGAGTAGTTTATCATCTTTCTATTACAGGTTTGGTGTTTGATCTAGAAATTCAGAGAAACTGTGGCCATCTATAATTCATCTGCTTCAAGATAGATAGCAGCAAATGTAGAATTTGTTGTTAAAATTTAAATGGTAGCCAAAGTAAGCCTGCAAGTAAGCTTGTCATCACACTGGCTAGTATGGTATGAGCCACAGAGCTTGCATTTTTTTCACCTGCTTTATCATGTAATGTTGGGTTTTCTTTGTATGTCATATGGTGTAGAAGGAAGTCTGTTCAAAAGTCTTTCAAAATAGTCTCACCATGTTTGATTTTCATAAACTTCATCAGTAGAGATTAGGAACAAAGGCTGCACTCATGTCTTTCTCCCAGTTGCTCTGGTACGGCAAGAGCTGTTTATTGTAAGAACTTTTGCTGTCTCTCATTGCTTTAGGCTGGTAGACAAGAAGAGTGTCGTCTTGTGAGTATTCCTTTGGCAGAGAGAAGACATCTGGTATTCTAGACATGTCTTATGGGGGTAGCCAGAGCTTTCAGCTCCACTGGGATATCATCAGACTGTAGCCATTTTAGAAAACAGTTGTTGTTTTCATTTGCCTCACAAATACATGTTCAGACACAGTTTTGAATGGGAGTTATATCTCTTTCCTCACGTGGAGATGTGGGATAATACAAAACCCAAGTATGGAGCAATTACTGGTGTTTTTGTGATGTAGTTGGAGTTTTGCTGGTGGACTGTGATACCCTTCATAAGAAGATTCCCCTTTGTCCTAACCAAAATAAGAACCTTCTGCATCCCTGTGCAATACTGGAATTCCTGCTTCCAGCAAGGTCAGTGGAAACCATGTTCACAACAAAAGTCTTGGAATCGCACATGCTATTGTACCTCTTCTGTCTGCTAATAAAGAAAAGGGGGAAACATCCAGTTGAAAACTAAACTTGATAGTGAAAACTTGTAATCTTCATGAATTCAGTATGAGTCAATTGCACCTGTGCAGCTGATTCTGAATGCAGTCAATGCAAATTACATCCAGTCTTAGCAATAGCCTAAGTAAGTTACTATAACTGAAACTAAGCAACAAATGGGCAGAGCTTATCTGTGGAAGGGGAGAGATTTTGCAGCATTAAGCCACTGCTTTTCTTTTAAAGAGGGAGCCACTGCCCACTTCAAATGTTGCCTTTTATCAGAATCCATTTCTTAAATTAAAAAAAAAAAAAGGTTGCTGTATTTTAGACAAAGGAATAAATCTTGATCACTTCCATGTTGTGCGGTGTTAGAAGACACTGAACACTTGCAAAGAAACAAATTTACTCAGTTTTCTTTGTAGCATAATTTGACAAGTTTATCTAATTAAAATCTCTTGAGAAGTCATGTGCCCAGGCAAATAGTAATCAAGAATAACAAAAATTATACTACAATATTTCTTTGTTAGTGTTAGGGAAAGTCCTGGGTAGCTATTTAATATTGCTGTTCTGAATATTCAGCAGTAGGCATGTATATGACGGGGATTTACTGTTGCATTTTTCTTGGAATAACTAAATCAGTTGAGCAAGACTTCCTGTATTTAATGGTCTTTGCTGGTTCAGAGCTGTTGCCTCTCCTGTAGGGAGAAGTGGAGGAGAAAGGTGAGGGCAGAGTTTTTGACTAAATGGATAAAATATATGCAAGAACATGATGTGCTAAATTCACGCTGGCCTTAGAAGCTGCTTCTCCATAGAATTTGATTTTTATATATGTCTACAACAAAATGTAGCTTTCATGTTAGGAGAGGGAGATTGGTCTCTGGTTTTTAGAAAGATAATTCCTTCTTCAGGGCTTGGGAAGAACTGCTAAAGAAGGCTGGTGCTGTAGGAATATATTAAATTCAGATTTAAGTAAGAGAGGGAATGATTAAAATCTGAAGAGGACAGTTTTATGTATTTTATCCTCTGCAATATTTAAAATGTGGGCAGGCTATTTTTATATTAAAATGATTTAAACATCATATATATATATATATAATTGCTTTATAGGCAAATGAGAAGATTGCTTTTAAGCAAAAGACCTTTTTTTTTCTAAGGGGCCTCATGATTACAATGTCAGCAGTTATTTGGGCTTGACAGAACAAACAACACATAAAAAAGCTTCCCATCATAAAAAGTAACTCGTTAAGCAAGATTGGACTTGAAAAAAGAGTTCAGCTTGCAGGGAATAAATCTTAAGCACAAGGTGCTCTTTGAGAAGACAAAATGATAGGAAAACTGTTGGAGATGAGGCATGTTGCAAGGTCATCATCTCTGACTTTTGTCCAGAAGACAGAAGCATGAAGTGGTGAGCGATGTTGATTAAGGTGTGTGCTGGTGTTGCAGTTCCTTGTGGTGTTGCACGACTCTCCTCAGTTGCTTCCTTGGAAAAGTGGAGCTGGTAGGAATGCATCTCTTACAAAATGCTTCTGCCATGGCAAATCTCTTTGCTCTTCCAGGTCTCTTACCTCTTGCTTTCCTGCCAGTCCCCCACTTTCCCTCGCTCTGTTTAGTCTCCTTTTTTCCGTTTTTTTTTTTTTTTTCCCTCTCCCCTATTTTGTTCCATCTTAACTGGAAATGAAAAGCCACCATGCGCGAGTGACCAGGAGATGGACACACTCCTGCCCGTGGCTCCCTGCAGCGCCAGCTGTGGAGCTGTGTGTGCTGCCCTGCTGTGAAACTGAGCTCTTGTGAAACTGCTGGCAGTGATGCTGTGCTTGTTTCACCTCTGCTGAGCTCCGCTGGGCATCGCCTTCTTTAGGCATCTGCATCACCTGGGGCTCCTCAGGTCTCCCTGTGCACATTCTGAGTGTGGCTCGGGTTACACTTGCTGGCAAGGGTGTAATCAGATGAACGGGTGGCTGATTGCAACAATTCATTATAAATCATTCTGTCAGGAAAGAGGAAACTCCGAGGAAAAATATGAACATTATGATAATGTTATCTATTAAGTGTCCTTAAAAGGAGGCGAAAGAACAAACTGCAAATGGTGCAAAGCAGTAGTTCTGATGTGGACTGCTTACTTTTCTAATTAATTCTGACTGAAACTTTGAGTATTTCTTCTCATTGACTTTGTGCTTTCAGGTATTTCAGGCTCTTATTCACAGAAATGTAATTGCAGTTCTTCTAATGACATTGATATTTGGGTGGCAGAACCAGTTACAGCAAGTTCTGTGGGGCTTTTTTCTTAACTGCTGTTTTTTAACACATTCTTCATTATGAAAAAAGGAAAAAGTCTGGTATAACTAGAGATTCAGATGTAAAATATTTTGTACTTTGATTATTCTAAGGACTTCAGCATGAAGTGGTAGTTTTTTCCTTTATTTTTGGAACATTGTGCATTATTTCTGTTGTTCTAGGGAAATTTGACTCTGTGTTCTGAAACAACACAGGGTTTTGTGTTGTCTCTGTTGGTATAAATGTACGCTGACTTGGTTTTGTGAATGATGATGGTTCTGAATTCTCCTTGATTCTTTCTATTACCATTTCTGCCTCAACAGTTGGCTAATCTACTTGCATCATTAAGTTAATGAATTATTACAGATCTTTGTTTAGAAGCGTGCTTTCCCGGATTTCCACTCTGATTGATTCTCTTGGAGCTGAAGGTGCCTGGATACCTCTTGATTACTTTTTAAAAATCCTTGCAGGGGTGTGTCTGGAGATTTTCTGAGATTTACCTGTAGTGTTGAGAGAGTCCACGTTAAGCAGTAGAACATAGGTCACAGAATCACCCTGTAACACTCTGAGTTTGTGTTCTTAATACGGTGTTTTTGAGATTAAATATGGAAACTAAGTTTGAGTCTTAGAAATCAAGCCTATAGGGAAATACTGTTCTTTCCGGTATCCATGAAGGAAATTCTGGCTTGTATTAAATCCTGCAGTTTAAATGATGGTCCTAGAAGTGGTCCTGGTTTGTGAAGCATTTCATTGATAATTTGAGAATTGTAAACTAGGATTTTGTTACAATTTGGTTTGGAGGAGAAAAGTTGGAGTACTGGCAGAAAATTTATGAAACATAAATTTGCAAGTTTCTTCTTTATGCAAATTCAAAACTTATTAAATCATAAATGAGGGCATTACAAGAGCTTAAAAGTTGTTTTTAAAACAATTAACTGTAGGAAAATTAAAACTAATGCTGTGATTTATGTTGATATTTGAATAAGTGTCTGCTAATATTTGAGTTATAACAAATTGTTAAATATAGATTGTATCTATTCAAATTAGATGTAGGTTATATTTAGGCTCACTTTTTATGCTGTTATTTTGGCAGGTGTGTGATTTATGACATTGCTAATCCAGTTTCATGAGTCCTGCAATTCATTTGAAGGACATCTTCCTGCAGAAAAGGAGAATAAATTTGAGCACTTAGAAAATGGATGCTTATATATTCTATTTTTAGACTTTTTGCAGAAAACCAGACTAGTTTTTTCTCACATCCTGAGGAGAACCATCTTAAATAAGACACTTATTTCAGCAGACGGTTGGTCCTGTTGACGTGGAAATGCCTCTGTGCTGCTGAGATGACTGCAATGCAGATAATGCTGATGGTGCTCGCCTTTTCAAAATTTACATCAGGTTTTCAGCTCCTGCAAGAGGTTTCATTCACTCGCGGCTTTGGGTGAGGAATAATCATCTCCTGAAACAGACAATTAGAGTGGAGAGGAGTGTAATGGCTGAGATTATGAGCTCATGTGGGGAGGGTGCCAGGGTACTACATGAGGACGCTGCTTCCCTGGTATGTCTGGGCTATGACCTGCCCCAAGTGAAAAATCTGATCCCATAGAGCACTTCTTCAGAATTTAAGACCTGTGTCATTTTCAGGCATTGTTGCATGTTATTCTCTTTCCTTGAAAACTCTTGGGTGTTGTACCCCTGAACTTTGCTTGCGGTGACATTGCTGGCGTAGTTCTCTGTTCCCTGTGGCTGCTACCTTCTCCTGCAGTGGGACAGCATCTCTGCTCTCTTCTTTCACTTTTCAAATTTCAACTCTACCTGTGCTTTGCTGCCCCTGTCTCTAAAGTGTTGTAGACCTGTCCATTTTCCCTTTGGCTTTGGAGAGCCTCCTGTTAGAGAGAGGCCTTGTCTCTCTGCAGGGCTGCTGCATCGTTCTTGGAGCTTTGTAGCACTTCCCCTCCTCTTCCCTATTCCTATCTAAATAATCCACATTTTACCTGCTGCTTTAGCTACATCATCCGGCTGAAAAATCCGTTTCTTGGCTCTCCTGTTAAACTGCATCAAGTTCAAGCTTGTCTTTCTTGCTTTAAGACATGTCATTAGCTCTGTCCCCACTCTGGTTTTTTACCAGGTTACTCCCTCTGCTTAAGCCTATTCAGAAGTGGATATGATAAAAATTACTTGCTTTATGCTTGTGTGCTGTTTACGAGGTAAGATTTCTGGTTTTGAAATGCATCCTGGATTATAGAATTCATAACTGTCGGTTAGTCATGTATTACTGTTCTGAAAAATGTAATTGTCTGATCTTTCCCCGCTTCTTTTGGCTTTTACTGTTTTCCATTCCCTCTTCCTGTCCCCTTTCAGGTAAAAACTAATGTTTCCCTTAATTTTCCTACAGCTGTTCTGTCCTTTCCATTGCTCTTAAAAAACAAAAAAAGTTGCCTGAAGGGAAGAAGGGAAAAAAAATAAAAACTTTGCATTCCCCATAATTGTAGAGTCTTTTAATTGTTTCTTTGTCTTCTGTTGGAGAGGGTGAGATTTGAGGTGATTTCACAGATCCAGAAATACTGTTCACAAGAGTTTCTCTGCTGTGAATTGTTCCCACTAATGAAAAGTCAGCATGTGTGTAACGTTTAGAAAAATGTATTTGTATTGCAAATCGACTGGATTTTACTTAGAATGATTTTCATGTGTGTCCACCAGGTGTTTCTGGTGTTCTAACTCCAGCTTTTCTGAGCTGTTCTGTATCTATGAAGACCAGTAGGAAGTGTTGGTGTAGCTTTTAGATGGAGGAAGATACAATAAACTTTTCATTCTGATTTTGGCAGTTCACGTGGAAACCTTAAAGACAGATTTGGTTTTTTCCCTGCACTGTATTACCATAGATGGATGAAATACAGAATATTTAGTATATGGCCTGTGTCAGCTTGTTACATGGAAATCTCAGTTCACAATTCAGAATTTTTAAATTAAAGAAAAGCATCATGGATCTATTAATGCCTGCTAAGAGTCTTTCATATTCCCTGGCAGAAGTGTTTTTCTTTTATGGATTTATTTCTGCTCTCTGCTGGGCCTGCTTTACTTCCATGTGCTGAAAACATTAGGCAAATGTGCAGTGGATTTGGTAATGTAAACTTTTCTATTGCTTTGCACCATGGGTCTTGATTTCACTCCATTGTGCTTTCTCTCTGTATTCTTTTCTGCCCACTCTCACCCTGCTGGGTCATGATATGCTGTATTTCAGATGCTAAAAGCTCCTGAAGAGAAGCCCCTTATTTTGAAGTACAAGCTGTTCTGAAAACCTCAATTGCTTAAATGTCATAATTTTGCATGTTTTAAAACCTAAATTTTCCTAACAATCAAGGCATTGAATGTTTGTACTTTCTAAGTCTCCATAGTCTACTTCCAGTGATTTGAAAGAAACTTCCTATATACTTTATCAGTATTAATGTATATTAAAATAGTATTCTAAAATATTCTCTACTCTCTCCAGTTTCAGTTTAAACGTGGGTAAAGTGTGGTTTGTAGAAGTCTGCAAACACACTCCCATAATCTCTGGGTTTTGTATTATGATTGTGAAATTTTAGAAGTTGAAAGTATTACAGATAGAGTCAATGGCAGCATTTATTCTTTTTTACTTGAGTACAGGATGTGTCGGGAGCTGCAATAGGAGTTTGGGCTGCAGTTCTTTGGAGCAATGCTGGTGCCTAACTAGTTCTGTTAAGTAGTTGTGTCTTGAGACACAATGAATCTGTTCTCTGCTCTGTTATTTTTAAACTATTGTCTATTCCTTGGTTGTTTTTCCTGTTGTGAGTACCCTCATGCTGCACATTAGTCTTGACAGTTTATTCAGCTTCTCCTTGCATCACATACAGTGTATTACGCCCTGCTTAGGTACAGAACTTTTTTGATAGAGTGATCATTGCTAATCTGCTGATCACGGTTAAGTGCACTGATTTGGAAGGGGAGATGTGTAAGTGTTGGGACATGTGTCTCGGATCAAAGCCCTGCATGTGTGTTTACTTCACAGAACTCTGATGAAATACTGGCAGCCTTGACTGGAGCCCAGCCAGAGGCACCTTGTGTTGTGCAAGCAATTGTGGTTCGAGTTTAGAAGTGTAGTTCAGATGGGTGAATTAGTTCTTTCAAAGAAAGAAACCCTTTCTGGACAGTGGAAAGAAAAACTGCTGTAGACCAAACTGATAAACTCAAATGGCATGAATTGTCCCGTGACAATCTGCAGAAACTGATTGGAATGTAAGAGGTGCTTTGACTTGGCCGCTCTGCTACTGTCAGCTTCCTTACCCATGGCAATATTTACCTTTAAAGCTTCAAAGTCAGAGGCGTGCCAACCACCATGGTACTCAGTACTGTACTAAGGCCATCTTTTTGAGCTCAAAACATAATTTGTTTCCAGTTGGCATCTCTGGCTTTCTTTCAGCTGCTGATTTATTCTAGATTCAAAGTTATCATGGTAGGGCTTGGGTCATGGTGTGCTCATTTGCACATAGCGCTGTGTTCTGTGGAGGGTTCTCACTCAGAAGCGGGGGAAGTTTTCTTTGGTGATAGACAGGACAGAAAGCAGAAGTAGGAGATACCCATAAGATGAAGGTGACTTCTCAATATTTGTATCAGACAACTGCAAAGTCGCTGCATGCGCATCAATTAACATTTTCACAAAACCCCCTATAGTTTTACTACTTCTGTCAGATGTAATTGGTAATTTGGTGGTTGCCTAAGCAGATGTCTTGCACTCTTCTGGAAAATTGCTGCCAAAGTAGTGAGATCAGCAGCAGTCACACAAATGGTGCTTGAAGAGATGAAGATTGTTTCCCTGTGTCCTGACTGTATCTACCATCATGCTTCCCCTCCAGCTTGGTCTTCTGCTGCCCTTCTTTATTTTATTCTGTTTGTTTTGATGGGTGCTTGTTTGTTTGTTTTTAAATGAAAATGGAAATAATTTAGCCTTACTTCGGTAAGGTACAACACACTTGTGTTTTGCAAAGTACCAGTGCCCTGCAGTGTGTTTCAGAAAATGTATGGTCTGTTTGCTGCCTGTTTGGATCACTGTGTTTTGGCGCTTGCATGAAATTACACAGGGATCTAATCTGACAGATGCATGGTCAGTGAGTAATCACTGGGAATACTAAGAATATCTCTGGATTAATTCCTTGAGGATTTCTTTTGTTGTTTGATTAGTGAAGAGCAAAAGATTTTCAACTGTAACTGTAGTGCCAAATGACACTTAGATGAGAGCAACAGCTGGTATGTCTGAATGCAGTTTTGAGGCAAATAATTTTGTGGTGTAAATGAAGGTGTAAATATTTTTTTCTTAATATTGAAGTTTCTAAGTATACAGCAGAGAATAAAGTGTGCATTATTTTCCATTTCCTACTTCGGAAGAGGTGGTTATATTTTTAACTTGGAACTTGCTTTCCCTATATACCACATGCTGAAATTTTGTATCCTTAAAAATCTAATGTTTATAAATGCTTCTGAAATGTTACTTGCCTTTTATAACGCGTATCCAGATGTTTGTGATTTTGGGAATTCTTTAAGATCCTTCAGGAAAATGAGATAATGATTGAAATAATTCCAGTAGCTTGATTAATGTGATTAATAATATTGGTGTCTGGAAGCGACTGCTCCGGAGTCACTTCTCCTTTCTACTAGTAAAACTAGTGCTTTTCATTCTGATCACCGGAGGTTAAATGCTTCTGTGCATAGAACAGACTTCTATGAAGCTTTCACAGTATTTGAGAAATTGCTAAATATGAGGGTTTTATAATTCAACAAATAAAACGGGAATTGGCTTATTGGCTCTTCTTGTTTTAGTTTAATATTATGAGTTCATGTTGGTAGTGGATACTGGCTTCCATCACTTCGTAATTATATCAATAAATTTTAAAATATAAGGAATCCAACATGAAAGTGTTGTAAAGCACAAAGGTAATTAGTTATTGCTAACAGATGAAGTCTCTTTCCCAGAACGGAGGAAGGCCAAAGACTGCAGTAACAGAATTATTCTTATCCCTTTTATGTATTATGTAGATGGGATATGATAGAGGTGCAAGTCAGAGTGCTAAGAAAGCCAGGAAAATGTTTGGAGTGATTTAAGGTAATAATTAGGTAGTTGGCAGGATGGAAGTTTATTCCTTTATTTTAGATTTGGCTTTCAGGGATGGTTTGTTTTCAGTTATGACCACAGTAAATTTCCATGGAGCTAAGATCACTCCCTTCTCACTCACCTTGGGATAATGGTTAAGCTGTAACATGGGATCAAATTTTACTGTGGGAGGGAAGTACAGTGAGTTTCTGTGTGTATGTAAAACTTATTACTTTTTAAATATTGTTTAGCAGTTATTTCTAAAGATACTGCTCTAGAACCACTATCACGCTGTGGTTTGTTCATCTTGAATTCTGATCTGTTTTTTTCTTTGCTGCTCTAGAAAATCTTACTCATTGCTGAAGTGGAATCCACTGCATCTTAGCAGATGGGATATATTGTAGCACAAATAACTTGCACATCTCTGTGTTTCTTCCTAATAAGCACAGCTATGAGTGGTCAGCTGTAAGACAAGTAACTGGGTCTGACGCTTCTTAAAAAGGCTTGGATTTTTCGATTGATGCTGTCAATTGCCATCAAGTGAGGTTTTTGTGAAAAGGATTGAATACCTTAATATTTCGTAAAAACCTCTATTCAGGTACAATGTAAGTGGTTTACTGTCTTAATCCAACCCGGTCTGGATTCAAGGTATTGATGTAAATAATTCCAGGAGCCTTCCTGTGTTGTTTGGTTCCTTTTGGAAATTTGATTGAAATCATTGTTGGTTATAAAGTCTCTACTGGTTTTAATGTTTAACTTCTATAGTATGACAGGTTAAAAAAAAGTAAATACAGGTTATTAATGGTATGGATTTTTATTTAGTTGATTTTTCTAATCAGTACACATACCAGAATTTTTTTTTTTGGTGCCGATTTAGAACATTCTGCCTGTAGACCTTGCTAGGTTGTGTGAATAAACCTGCTGTTAAATGGTGCATTTTAGAAAGTCAGTCATCACTCTTGCGTCGTCATAGTTTGGAACAGTATGCAGAAATAAAGGGCTTTGGCTCCCTACCACTACTTGCCCTTGGACTAAAAAGCAATTCAACACCAACTCTTCATGGAAGGACGCTTCTTTTTGGTAGAAAAATACGTACATATTTTCTAAGAATAGTCTACTTTTTATGCTTTGCTACTTCGTTGAGTTCCTTGATGACTTCTGTATGACAATAAAAATGCTGCCCTTGACTTAGAAAAATAATAAACCAAACCATTGAGCTATGTAGGAAGTTAAATCGTAAGATGAGAATTTTTTATGTATTATATCTAGCAGCCATGTACTTTTTAACGTGTACTGTTTCTTTTTTGCCATCTGTGTTCTTTTAATGATTTCATGGTTTAAATCACTTCCTCCAAAAAAGTTATTTCTAGACATTTTGGAGGCTTCTGCAATGTTTGTGATGTACTTGGCTTCAGTGCAGTGCTGTCGGTACTATTTGTGGTATTAGTGAAGCTGTTTGGTTCAGACATGAATTCCTCAAATGCTTGGTTTTATGCATCCTTGCAAATTTTCAAGTTTCCTGCAATGTCGTTTACTTTCAAGAGATCAGTAGTGAAATCATCATTTTCCATGTAACACTGCCTTCTCAGTCATGTCGGGGTCTTACTGGTCAAAATAAAAAGTTACTCTTTCTCGCTTTATGGAACACGTTTTTGTTCTCCCCATTGAACCTGAATCTTGTAGGAATTTATGCTTTCCAAGTGTCCTTCTTCAATATTTGTTTTGCAAATCTTTCGCTAGAAGATCTTTTCTGGGTTGAATCCACAGTTCGTAAGGACATGCTGTAGTATCAGAATATTTGCTTTGTTTCCATGTGCTTTTCTTCTGTTGATTTGTTTTGTCCTTCCTATTGCAGTTGAGGGTGTTTAGCCTGGAGAAAAAGAGGCTTGAGGGGACCTTATCACTTACTACATCTGCCTAAAAGGAGGTTGTAGCCAGCTCTCTCCTCCCAGGCAACCAGCCACAAGTTGAGAGGACACAGTCTTAAGGTGTGTCAGGGAAGGTTTAGGTTGGACATCAGGAGAAATTTCTTCACAGAAAGTGATTGAGCGCTGGAATGGGATGCTCAGGAAGGTGGTGGCATCACCATCCTAGGAGATGTTTGAGGAAAGACTGGACGTGGCACTCAGTGTCATGGTCTGGTTGACATGGTGGGGCTCATAGGTTGGACTCGATGATCTCAGAGGTCTTTTCCAATTTCTAATTGCCTCCATGATTCTGAATCTGTATGAATTTGTTTGCATAATCAAAACTGAATGCTTAGTGGTCCAGTTTGGTTTTTTTTCCCCTGGTGCTGTGAACAAATATCCTTAATATCAAAAGAAAATGGGATTTTTTTTCTTTTCCAGGCAATCTGTCTACATTCTCAATTGATTTATATTCTCTGAAACATGTATGACTATTAGTTTGACCATAATTTTGCAATTTTATCTTAATTCGCATATTCTTGCATCATAGAACTTTTTTTTTTTTTTTAATGTTTCCTGATAGGACGTGTCATGGTGGATATAGGTCAAGAAGTCAAGTTTTTTCTTTGTTAATCTAACACTAACTCTTCACAAAAGGATGTTCTTCTGGTAGAAGAATACCAATTTCCTGAGAATAGTCAACTCCACTCCTTTTCCTTTGCTACTTGATTGATGTTCAGAATTTACTTTAAATATTATTGTTTGATGATAGGTTATAGTACAGGAACAGGTACAAATAACAGCAAATTCTGACATTATCAAGGTGTATCCGTTTGCTAGTTTGTTGGAGAAAAACATGGCTATGTGATTGTATAAATATCTGCTGTAGTTTGTACTTTGTGGTAGCATGGAGAAGAATTAGCACCAAGTGTTCTGCTTTTTATCCCCTTGAGTATTTTTAGCAGGGAACTGAAAATATTTTCTAATCCCCAGAATTGTTTATGAATGCTGTGAGCAATGAATAGCCCTGTCAAGGTAGAGATTTATGTTTAAGAATCTGCAGGATTCAAAACATGATGGCTTTTAATTAATTTTTTAAACAGTATCTAGCCCATTATATTTTTAAAAGCACACAGCTGCATTTATAATTGATTTTTTATTTTTTCCCCCAAGATTAGAAAAAACAAGAGATGTCTTACTCTCAGCTTTGCCTCCACTCCTCTGCAGGTAACCAACCAATCTGTGGGGATGTTGGCTTGGACAGTCAGTCTCTGATAAACATTTGAGATTTCCTGCTGAGGTCAATGACAAAACTTAGTTTGCATTGCCATGAAAGATATTCTACCAGCCATCCTGAAGATCACATTCACCAAAGTATTTGATAAATGGCAAATACTAAATCTCAACGTGAAGAAATAAATACCAAGAGCAGGATGTTTGAGGGGAAAAAAATCCTATTACTCTTCCAATTTTAAATTGGTATTATATTTTTTTTTTAGGAAGTAGAGTTTAGGTTCGGTCAAACTGTCAACAGAATGAATTTTGGCAATTAAAATTCCTATTGTCTTCTCCAGGCATGAAAAGGTTTTTGTTGTTGTCATGGTGACAGTTGAGTGACAAGTCAAAAGTGAGTAATTGCTACTGAGACCTCCATTATGAACACTTGCAGTATTTCAGAAAGGATTTCAGGACAGAATAGGGTTTCTTTACTGGGTTTTCACTCATGCACTTATACACTAAGCAAGGGAAATTCTGCATTCTTGATTTTACAGTTTCTACAGTGCTTTTATCCCTGTAAATTCCATGATTTTAAAAATGATGAGGGAAGTGAGATTTTCAAGGCACAATTGTGTTTTTAAATTGTGATTACATCAGGTAGTGCTGCACTGAAGTTTATGTTTGTCTCAAAACTCTGAATTCCGAATCGTAATCCAGTCGCATACATCCTCGTTACCAGATACCTGGTATTCTTCAAATATAAGATACTTTCTTTAAGTTCTGAGAGCTATTTTAGGGGAAATTTTTTATTCCCAAACATCATTATTATGCATTCAGCTGGCTGCCTGAGTTCATGTTCTTACTATTGGTAGACATGAATTAATTTATATTGGCTTACTGATGTATCAGCTTTCTGATAATCAGCTGAATCGAAGGTTTCTCTTGGATTTTCACTGGTGCAATTTGACAGCTTTGATACCTTTAGTACATGGAGGGCATTGTAATCAAAACCTGCGTGCTGCTTCTAGATGTGTAAAAGATCAACTTGGTGCATTTTGAGAACTTTAATCTTTAGGAAATCTGTGTAACTTCAGAAATGATGTTCATATACTTACATATCTTACATGTATGTTTCTTTTTTTCTTATGTATCTATAAAAGTTCAAGAAAATATACCTGTAAACATTTTGGGGGGGGGGCGGGGATGCATTTTAATTTTTGGTTTGGGCCATGTAGTTGTTCAGGAAAAATTGTTTTGTGCAGGCTGTCATTGAAATAGTTGTCGAGCTGAAGGACTGCAGTGTTTGTGGGGGAAAACTCCATTGAA
This sequence comes from Chamaea fasciata, assembly GCF_029207755.1. NCBI lineage: Eukaryota > Metazoa > Chordata > Aves > Passeriformes > Sylviidae > Chamaea > Chamaea fasciata. The sequence continues at coordinate 13,430,070 of NW_027094092.1, read as the reverse complement.
ACTATGCAATGAAATCTCCATAACTGTGCATTTGACCAAATTGGTCAAGCTTTTCTCAGAGGTGATCAAATATGTTAGACCTGAACTGTCATTCTGTGCTTGATAATCCGTGACAGGATTTGGTTTCATTTGCTAGGGAAGAAGTGAACTGAGGACTTTGAAAGCCTTTTTTTTCTGTTTGCTTCTGATTCATGATTTTATGAGCTCAGTGATTCAGAACATGTTCTTACATGAAAAGCACTGTTTAAACATGAGGTTAAGTACATTACATTAAGAGCACTGAAGTGTTTTTTTTAACTGCATACAAGCTTTAGGTATCATTGTTTTCTGTATATTCTCTCAGTAGACTTACACTTCCTAAGATTACCACTCTCTGTTTTTAACTCTTCCTGGGAGTAATGATGTTTAAGATGTATTTTTGCAAAATTTGTACGTAAGAATCCTTTACAGACTGACAGATGGAGATGTACTGCTTGTTGTCCATTGATCTTAATTCTGCAAACATTGAGAAGTGTGAGTTCTCCCATTTGAAGTGTTTGAGCTAAGGCATGTCTTTACATTGTTGTAGGTAAATCATAGATTACAACTGTAATCAGTTTTTACATTGTAGTAGGTAAATGCCATCTCAGTTTTTTCAGGTTTCATTTGTATGGATTTATTTTGGTCTATGAAGTAATTTAAATATTACCAAGGCTGTAATTTAGACTTTTAGGATACCATTAATGTGTCTCAACTATGCAAAGGGTATTATTATTATTGCACTATTGGATAAGTCTTGCCGTTCCTTGGTAATTGTGGCTTCTGTCCCTGCAGAAATTTTTCCCTTCCTTATGAAGATAATACACTTTCTGGTTAATTATCTAAACAATATTTAGTTTGTTTGTTTTAAACTGCTTTGTGTTTTGAACTGTAATGTGCTTTATTTTCTTACTATCAAAAATACCTCCGATACTACAGTCATATTGACCATTATAATTACTTTCCATTAAGGGAGTTTATAGTGTGATGAGTCATTTCTTGGCATTTTCATTCAAATAACGTACAGAGTAATAGTTCAGAAAATACAGTAGCTGATTCTGTTCTGGTACACAAGAGAAGAATGCACACAGAAGTTTGTCATTTAAAGAAAAATAAATGGAAGTATTTCAAAACAGGTTATTTCAAAATGTGCTGAATATAGGCAATATGAGGTGAAGCTGTTTTGTGATCCATTAAGCAAACAATGTGATCTCTGCCTTTTGTGTAAAATAACCATATTTTACACTGGAAAATAATAATAAGGGCCTGTAACTCATACTTCATTCCTTAGTCTTCTGCCGGAACTCTGCTTCTTGCCAGTTAAAATAATGTGACTAGACTTTTAACTACAAAAATATTAGGTGGGCAAAAGCATGCACAAGCCTAGAAAAATTGGCATTTTACAACTTCTACCTTAATCTGTACTTTGCTACCTGCTTTGTGGTAATTCTTAATTTATGATTAGGAAGTGTTACCAGCTATAGTTCAGGGCTTTGTGGATGTTAAACTAAATTATATGGTTTTAGTTGCAAGGAGTGTTATTCATGCTTTTTAGCTGTTAAAATTTGTTCGTAGAAACTCCACAATGGGAATACAGAGATGCTGTAGTGCAGTTTTCTCTCTTTGATCGTTCTGACATTTCAGTAACAAGAAAATGATTGTGAATGGAAACATCTCAATAAGTAAAATGGGAGAGATGAAGAAAATACAATAAGGAAGAGAAAGTGTGCCAGAGCCATGTTATTTTGTAACTCAAGGCCTTACATTCTAATTTTCTCTTTATGTTTTGGTGCCAGCTTGTTGCAGATGCTGGTAGTTCTCTATGAATGAAGAAGAATGTAAAAAGTTGGTGGAAAATATTCGTGAGAAAGGTTGAGATGGATGTGTCTTGAACTTCATCTGGTTTTTGGAAGATAAAATGTGTCTCTGCTGTCTGTGCTGCTAGTTCAGGATTTCTATAGTGACCACAATGTTATGACAGGCTGTTTGGATTAAAAGTGGTACCTAGGGAAAATCCTGCTGGAGGGTGAACAGTTTAGAGAGATATTGGGGGGGGGGGGGGGGAAGAGCCTGAAGCAATACATGCACAGTGGTGATACGATACTTGGAGATAGGAGTGTCTGAAACATATTTGCAAAATAATGCTGTAAATACAGGCCTTGAGAAGAATTTAAATGAAAAGTTTTCCAAGACTCTATTGTATTATGGAGGTTACTGTTAAAGTGGTGTTGTGAAGACTGGATTGAGAATCCCATTTTAATTATTTCCTGAGAAATCTGCTAATTGATACCACTGAGATTTAATTCGTAGATACAACTGCTGCTGCTAATGTCCCACATTCTGCATTCTGAATTTTTTGCATTTTAAAAAGTCTGCTTCGTTTGGAATCTCCTAGGTCAGTTAACACTTTGGTTTTGATTAGTGAATTTATGAATATATAGTGATCTGGATTGTAAATGTTGTATAATTACATATTAATATAACCTATATGTTTATAATTTGATTATAATATTGTTATACATTAGTTGTTGTGTGAGGAAGAGGACAGGATAATTCTGTGAAGAACTGGAACTACCTGTACTCTGAGCCCTAGGGGACGATTGGGAGTTCAAGGAACAGAAGAGAACATCTCAGTTGTAGAGGATTAGGAAAATCCCTTCACTGTTTCTATGACTTTCTTCAGTTGCTGGAATTTTGTTTGCCTAAGGGAAAGTCCTGTGACCTGAGCTGTGTGTGTTGCAATACCATGTGCCTAATGAAGGACATATAATTTTTTTGCTAGTCCAGGCACTCCTGGTGGTTTCAGGTAGTAGCTGGTTTCTGAGCTCTCATAATAGTTTACCAGCTTAGGTGAGTCCAGAGGGAGGCAGTGAGGATGATCAGAGGGCTGGAGCACCTCCTTCCTTCATGAGGGAAGGCTGAGAGGGTTGGAGTTGTTCAGCCTGGAGAAGGCTTTTGAGTACACTTAGAGGGAGCTTATAGGTGGGGTTAGTTTAATTATTGGAATGAGCTGATAGGGTGTGGGGCAATGGCTTTAAGATGAAAGGTGGGCATGTTTAAACACTAGGAAGAAATTCTTTACTGTGAGGGCAGTTAGACACTGGAATGCGTTGCCCAGAGAAGTTCTGGATGCCTCATGCCTGGAAGAGTTCAAGGACAGATTGGATGGGGCTCTGACCCACCTGTCCTAGTGGGAGGTGTGCTGTCCACGGCAGGGGGTTGGAAATCAGTGATCTGTAGGGTCCCTTGCAGTGCAAACCGTTCTGATTCTGTGATCATTACATTGGAGTGACATTACTTACTGGATAAGCATCCCATTGCTTTAACTGAAGGCTGGTTTAATAGGATGCAGCTGAAAAATACGCTAGCTTTTTAACAGTTATGTAAGGTAACAATAGAGTTAATATGTACTTCTAGTGTCTTAAGTGACCTCTTTACCTATTCTACCAAATAAATAGACATATCAATTCTACAAGCATCTAATGGAGGTCAGGTTATATAAACTATTAATGCAACTCACAGGACAGTCCTTAAAAACGTTCAATTATTCCCTTGTATTTGTTGCTTGGCTTATTAATGATCTTTTTATTCTTCTGTTGGTAAGCAGTTAGAAATGTGGCATCTTGCATGTGTCTTTGATATATGCCACTTGGCATTCGGTGAAGTTCCTTGCTTCCAAATATAGTTGGTGTTACATGTCATGGATATGGATTATTTCTTTTCTCTTAAGAATTTGCTCTTAGCTGTAGCAGAAGCTTCCTTCAAAATTGAACCACCATCCTTGCATTTATGATTTTATGGGTAGGGTAAGATCACTTAGTAAAGAAGAGTACATCTGTCCTTTTTCTTCCTTTGGGTAAACTTCTGGGGAAGACTATTAGGAAACAACATGATTCTTGGTCCTGCTGTCAAGGCTCTTTTTCTCTTTTTCTTCGCCAGGTTTTCAGTACAAGACGTAGGGGGATGGGCTCACGCAGATTTTATAGCAAAGTACCTGGCTGATATCTTTCTTTTGTTGTCCTTCCCTGCAGGGTGTGCTGAGTTGTCACAAACGTTCCTGTTGGAACTTCAGTCAGTTACACTGTTTACTTTCTTTAGATCCTGTAACTTAAAACAAAACTCTGTCTATTTCCAAATAGAACGTTAGTGGGTTTTTTCCCTTCCCGCTGTAACTCTCACTTGTAATTTTCTAAGGCATCAACAAAATAGCTTTTGTGTCTATTTTGTAGTTCTCATGCTTACATTTATGTCAATAGAAGTATTTGAGAATGAAAACAAGTGTGTAAGGAATCTAGAACCAAACATTTTAAGGTGCCAAAAAGTTCAAGCTGCTCTTTCTTTATGTCTTTAGAATACAATGTCTTATTCTGCAAACCTTTCCACATCCCAGGAATGTAGAATATGCACCTGGTTTTTGCAGGATTTTTGAGCTCTCTAATGTTAGTTAAATTCAGAGGCATTAAAGCTTGAAGTTATGGCATATAACGTGAGAACCCAAGAATATTGGGTAGAAAACAAAGTCTGTGTTATACAAGTTAAGAACAATGAATTTATTTTTAATTTTTAGTAGAGAGTGTCTTTGTGTTCAGAAATGGGACCTTTTCCCTCCTTTCACTTTGATTTGACAGCAATTTGCATTACAATGTACTTGTGTCTTTCTAGTCTTGTACTTTGAGATGAATTAATATTGCCACTCATCTCTTCTGGAGTTTAATCTGTTGTATTAACATCACTGGCTTAGGTTTACATTCTTAGATGGTTTTCAAAGAACAGTAATAAAATGACAACCTATGATACTACAGAAGCAAACATCTTCCGGGTCATGTCAGGCTGAACTTGATGTTTCAGTGCAGTTATTTATAAGTTGTACCTTGGTGAATTAAGTTTAGATGGACTAGAAAGTGAGCAGAAAGATTTTAAGTAGTATAGGAAAGTTCATCTCAGAGTAAGCTTAGTTTTGGAGACTTATATTTAGAGATCCAAGTTTTCAGGTGGCATTAATGGGTTCAGTGTTTAAGAAGTGCACTGACAGTTTAATCTTGCCAAATAATTTTGCTGAACTTGCTTTGTGGGTGTTGCAATGCATTAGGATTCGTTATGCTTGTACAGTCGTATCCTGTTTTACAGTGTGTTACCTCACAGCTCTGAAAGGGTACAGGAGGAGGAAAGGCAATCACCTTCTTCCCACATCCATACAATTAGTTCTTGAAGTGAAAAGAGCTCTGATGTTGCCAAAATGTTGTTTTCAGAATAAAGATGATTTTATGTTGGATGAAAATATTTTGAAGAACAAAGTTCTAGGCACTGGGAGAGATTTTCTGTAAATCCATAAAAAATTAATCTGGAAGGCTGCAGTGTGTCTTGTTTATCTAGATTCAGGAATTTCAACATGTTCTTGCTTCCCAGCTTTGCTGGAATTTTTTGGATAGGCTGAAGTAGTGCTTTCTGCTATTGAAAAACAATGAATGTTTTTGCTTGTATGTACTGCAGTAGCATCCTCAAAGCTGCAAATGAAGTTGAGAGTCTAAATTGGTAGGCACTTTTTCTCTCTTTTGAAGGTCTTAAATGTTAATAAAATGATGATTTCATAAAAAAAAAGGAGGACTGTACAGGAAATCTGCTTCAGAACTAAAATCTGAATCCTGGTCTCCCAAATCCCAGTGTAGTACTGCCAAAACCATTAACTTCTTTCATCTGTTAATGATGCAGAAAAACTTCAGATATTGCAAATCTAGACACTTCTTTCACTTTTTTTGTGGGAGAACTTAATTTCTCAGTAAAGACGCATTTCCGAGTCCCAGCCCAGTTTCCAAAATAAGTGAAATTCATCATGCCATGAATTCAAATTTTTTCAACTTTATAGTGCAAAACTGATGAATATAACTCCAAAGCAGAATCACTGTGTAAGTGAAGACTTACTCAGCAGAAATCAGTCATCTGATTTCTTTATTCAGTGCTACTTTGAAATATCTTATTTGCTTTAAAGTAGACTCTGCAAATGTAGTCTCTTAAGTTTTGTTTCAGGGACAGCACATATTCAGAGAAGTTATTTGTGACATTTCTATTGTTCGTTATTTAAAATGCAATGGAACTACTGAAAGCATGGAAAGGTATTGTGTTGCTTGTAATCCTCTTGATTAAATATTAATGCATATGATACTTGTCATAGTGGACTTGGAGTGTTTGTGTTTTAAAAATTAGCATTGAATAATACCCTTTTTACTATATGTTGCTCTGAATTTACCAAAAATGTCTAGCTCTTAGTCTGGCACTTTTCAGTCATATGCTTTGGAGCATTTTATTTCTGCTCTTGCTGTATCTGAAAGGGAAAAAAAGAGACCACTCCCTGAATGGTGGAGGACTATTTAATATCTGTGTTTTCAAGAGATTACGAAGTTTTGTGTAAGTTAAAAGATCCCCATTTTTCAAAGGCATTCTATCATCATATGTTCTGTTAAATAATTACCTAAAGAACAAATATTATTTCATGTGAAGTTACTTCACCCCCTTAGCTGCCAAGTTTCAGTCACATGCTTGATAGAGGCTTTCTTGGCATTGAAAGGACTTAATGCAGGATCTGAAGAAGTTTTTGGAATTTCTTTGAGTCTCTAATCCCATTCTCACCCCAAGCCTTGTCAGCAGTGTGAGAGTTCTCCCGCTGGCAGCTTCTCTTGCTGCAGCGCTGCCCTTGCCTGTGCCTGGGCTGCCAGGGGGAACCAGCCCAGCAGAGACATGCAGTCCCACTGGTGCCTCTGCTCTGCCCTGGACCTGTTGTTTGACAGAGCAGACGGGGGGGATGCCTTGAGGGCAGGAAGTGAACCCGCATGGGACTGTCCTTACAGTCTGGGGACGTGGCCGAGAGGTCGTCCTTGTGCCGCTGAGGTGACAGGGAGGTGGCTGTTGCTGCAGGTGCCTGGCTGAGGTCTGGTTTAAGGGCATGTGTCTCTGATGTTCAGTGATGTGAGCTATGCTGTGGGGCTGTGCAGGCTGTGGATCCCCTGGTGACAAAGCAGCAGGAACAGCACTGTTGTGCCCTTGGAGGTGTTTTCTGCACTGGCTTAGCTCTAGTGACAAGCGGAGGGCTCTGCTGGGGCCACACTGCTGTGGAGCTACAGGACAAGAACCAGGCCAAGAGGCCACAACGTCCTCCTCGAGTGGCCCAGGAGGAATGCAGCTGATAGCTCCCCTATATATAGTGATGCGCTAAGAGCTAGCTTTTGGCTGGGTTGTGCTGCAGTGTTGCTCCCTGAAGCTAAGGAGCCTGATTTTGTCTGTGTTGGCATTTTGGCCGTCCTGCGTGGCTGTTCACTTCCAGTCATATTGTGAAAGGTGGTAGTTGCTTCATCTTTCCAGTTACTTTAAAAAATAATAGCAGTCTTAATGCCTAAGGACGGGATTTTCATCTGCTCCAATGGAATAATGTGCTTTCATGCAGAGTGTCATTCAGAACCGATTTTGAAGCCTCGTGCTGTCCCCAGATGAGTGCATCCTATCTAATAATGCATATACATGTTTGCTAATCTAAATGAAACCTCTGAGCCACTTCACAGAAAACCAACAAGGTCATTTTACAAGTGTGTTTGCAAGCTTAAGCACAGGAAGAGTGGAAGTGTGCTTCTTGATACATTACTTGTGCTATTTTCCTTAGCCACTAGATCTACATATTGTCATCAGAGTTGTGTGGACTCTGGACTCTTTCTGAACTGGTTGTTTGGGCACTGTTAATGTGTCTTAGTGACATTAAGAAAATGCAAATGTTTCTTCTGTGGCTGGGTTCTGTGCCCCTCTTGTCATTGTATTTTACTGTATGATTTTATTCTCAAATTTCCACCTTCTAACAGTGCAATGCGTTGACTCAAGAAATGTAGCACAGAATGTTATTATATAAGAATTTTCTGTTTGGTTCACATACCAAATGTGAACATCCAGTACACTAAACTCAGCATAACTTATGCCAGTAATGTAAATTGTTATTAACCAACTGCTATAGGTTATATTATGACCTGACATGCTTTGATTACATAGTGGGGAGTTGGGGGTTGGGGTGGTGACACTGGACGACTGAAAATAGTGGTATTTCTGGAGAATTACTTAATTGGTTTGTGTTTAGCAAAGAACCTTCTGGAGTTACACACACTAAAGTAGTTCATTTTCAAAAGTTTGGTTTTCTGCATTCACATCAAATAATAAGAATTAAACTGGAGCTATTTTAGAGGTTGAATTACTTAGTACAGTATTGAAATGGTTAATGTATTAATGATTGTATTTTTTCTTCTTTGTATAAATATTGACTAGTACTGTTGTGTGTATTTTAGCATATTTTCCCTTCTGTAGATGCTGAAGAAAATTCTTTAACACTGCAGGAATATTTCTGTGAGTGTTTGGAGATGTCTGAGGAGTTTCTGTGCTTGTCTGACTGGGGGCCACTGAGTATTTCTACATTTTTGTAAGGTCAGGTTGGCTCTAGATTGTTTCTTTGAGCAAGTTATACTGAAATAGTCAAATTCAGGTAGCTTTATATCTTTATAGTTGTATAGCAATAAATCCTCCCTTTTTTTTTTTCTGTAATGCTGAGCTTTTTGTTGAATTACCGAGATATTTCTGTGTACTTTATAAACTGTGCATAATCTAGAAAGAGATTCTTCCATATCTGTTTGATGGTTCCAATCCTAAAACCTTTATCTTGGCTCTGTGTGTGATTTGCTGTAGCATTCTGTGAGCAGATGCTGATGTCATGACTTTAGAACATGCCAGTATTTCAGTGCTGTAGGTACTGGGCTTCTTTGGAAAGGAAAGTAACAACGAGGTGTATAATTCACAGCTCTGAAGAGTCAGCCTGAAAAGCTCCATTAATTCATACCTGTTGCTCTAGACAGGATGATCTTGCATTGCTAATCTTCTCTCAAACAAAAACTTGGTATTATGTGCCTCTCAGGACTACTGTAGTCCATTTAATACTTAAGGTTTGATAAGAAAAAAACCCATTTTGCAAATGCACTTAACTTTGGAGGAGATGCATTGCATTTTATCCAACACAGTGAATTGAGTGAGATAGGGTAAGGAGAAACTCCTTTAAAACAGTCAAGAATCACACAAGCCAAAAGAAATAACTTTGTTGCTGTAATATATTCCTCTTTTTTTGCCTAAGCTGCAGATGAATGGAGTTCGAAGTGTTTCACAATTAACCACAAGGCTTCCATAGGCAGGAGCAGTTTGTTACTAATGAAGGAACTTTTATTAATATATATACCAGTAAACATTATCAACCAACCCACAAGAATAGGTGTGCTCTGTGGGAATTGTGGTTTCTTCATACTAAACATTAATTCAGTTAATATGATGCTGATATCCTTTTTTATTCTTTAGCCTGCTGTCTGAAGGGCATGAGGTTTGTGGGGTTATGGTCAGAACCTCAGTACTACTGTGAAGCTGTGGAGGACATGGGTAGGGCTACAGAGGGTCTGAGACAGACCCATGGGTGTTTTGAATGACCTTGACTAGGAAAGACTTCAGTTGAAAGTTGTGTCCTAACAAATAAAAAGCATGGGAAGGAACCCAGCCTGCATAAATTCTCCACTTTAATAGAATATTTATTAGTAGAATGTAAATGAACTTCAGATTTATTTAGTTACTGAAGCAGTTAATAATGGCGTTATTAAAGGCTGGAGGAACAAACCATGTTTTAATGCTCTTTTGAGTTTTTCTCCCTAAATGATAAGGAGTTTTTACATTTTTCTCATAGCAGAAGCTATTACGTGAAACTTGCTAGCTCGCTTTGGGTTTTGTTTGCATTTTGTTAGAGAAGTAGGAATTGTACCTAGCCTTATGATAGTTGGGCAGCTTGGATTGGGTGAGGCTTCAGGTGTTCTGTGCAGCTTTCTGCACAGAGCATGGTCAGTGGTGAGGTCAGACCGGGTTTCTCATTCTTCCTCCATTCTGGTGTTGAAAACCTTCAAGGAGTGGGGACTACCCAACTTCTCTGGGCACCCTGTTCTAATGCTTTGCCACTGTTGTATCCTCGAGGGGAAGAGGCTTCTCCTCCAAGCAGTCTGAAGGTTTCTCGTTTCATTTTATGCCTGCTCCCCTGGGGTACCACAGTGAAGAACCTTCTTGGTTAGTGCTGGCAGGGCCCTCTGAAGCTGGGCAAGGCTTGGATCCCTGGCTCTCTCCTCACCACAGGTATCCAGAACTATTTTAGTGCCCCTCTGCTGCACTCACTTTGGTTTGTTGATGCCTTTCCTGTATGAGGAAGTCCAAAATTGGATTCAGTATTCTAGACTGTAGCCATGGGACAACTTGATGGATACCAGCTATAATTCCTTCATTCCATCCTGGACACTTGTGATTTTGTATTTGATTAAAATGCCATTCCCATGGTGTAGGTGGTAGATAAAACATTTTCATTTTATGGAGAGGTGAAAAGGACAGTGTGTTTCCACATTGTCTGAGGGCACACACAGCAAAGTCTCAGTCTGCAGTATTGTCCTCTGATAATCACATCTTTTGTATTATGGATTAAATTCAATAAATAATAAATCAGAAGTGCATTTATCTTAAGTTAAAATCCATTTTTGGCATTAAAACGCCAATGAAGATAAAATGTTTTGAGGTTATATGCCTTATGTGGCAGCAGAACAAGTTTTCAAAATCTGTTTTATTTGGCTCTTAGAGCGGTTGTGTTAAATTGTTTCAGCTTTCTACAGTGTATGGTTTGATACTTAGATGAAAACTGGATGCTGGAAAGCTTGTATTTGCTTTGATATTTAGAACAAAGTGGATTTTGTTGTCTGTTATATGTATGATGTCTGCATCAAAGTTTAATAGGTTCAAATAGCACTACTGAGGGTTTTCAGCCTCCTTTGGTAAATTTAGATGCTATGCATGTGAACACCTATTTTAACCAGTTTTGTTATGGCTTAAAGCCTGAGATCTGTGATATTTTTGTGTAAAGCTTCCCTTGAATACTTTTTCCAAAATAGTATCTTTATGTGGCACTGCGTGTTGGGTGGCTTCCTCACTAAACTCTTTACATTGTGGGTGATATTGGAATGTAAAAGTGGGCTGCTTTTACCCAGGGTTTTTAAATCATGTTACTTCAAGATATCACCACTTTCTTTTTTATTAGAAAATGAATTCATAGTTTAGTTTGTTTATCTGTGTTATCAGAGAGGTTTTGAATTTAAGTTTTGATTTTGAAGGCAGGGACTACACTTTTATTAAAACCACAAAAGTAATGAAATAGAATCAAAATCCTTTCTAAAGATTTCCTTTTCATAGAGACTTACGTGTTTTTCCCTTTAATTTCAAGTTCAGTGGATGCATTTTGTTTTTGTGAATTAATAAAACCCTGACGGTTTCTCATGATATGCATCAAAAGGATTTGTGAATCAGCAGATGACTTCAGCCTGTATTACTCATGAAAAATCTGTGTTGATCCTGTGATGATAGTGTATTCATCCTCTTATCTGTGCTTTTAATGACTGAAAATATTTGTAGTGATTCCCGTGGCATTTTCCATATTAGCTTACTATTGTTCTATTAGCTCTGTTTTTAAAAGCATTTTTGTTAACAAAATCTTTCCTGCTGATACTACTGCTGGATACTATGTATATATATCTTTGGGAGTTCGTTAAGACAGGAAAAGAGAATTTTTTTCATTTCCAAGGAAACTTGCAGTTCCCATTTAACCTCATCATCAGTGAACTGGGTGGAAGCATGACACTACTTGAGAGAGTGACCGTCTCTTTCCTGTTCGTTTCAAACTCTTCTTATCTGCCAGCTTCTACCAGGAGTGAAAATATGATAAAATCTGGTGTTACGCCATCTTGTCCCCTTTCATCTGTCTTTGTAAGCCCAGACCCTTGTGTTGACTGCTGCTAGTTACAGAATTGTATTCAGGCTGAACAACTAAACACTTAGGAATTCTCATCTGAGCAGGATGTAAGATTTGAGAGAATCAGTTTTACTCTGTGATTCTTACGGAGTAATTTCTAGGTTAAGGTGCTAATTTAAGTAAGGTGGGGGGGAGTGAAATTTTGACCTTATCAAAGTCTCCTGGACACTGTTTACAGTGGGACAAGGATTTTCCTGCTACTCTGATGAGACACTGCTATTGTAAAGCAGTGGATCATGTCCAGTGTCTTGGAAAGATGGAGTTGTGTTTGTGCAGCTTGTCGGTGCTTTTGCTTGAGTAATACAATTAGTTGGTATTCCTAATCCTTTCAAATTATATCTCTATTTTTCTTCCAGCTTGCAGAACTTTGAGGGCGCTGTTTTTCTTGGACTATTTGTTGGTACTTGTTCTAACCAATTCTTAAAGCTAATATCCAAAAAATACTCAAGAAGGCAGTGCTGAAACTATTTTGAAGCCATTGATGTATTTCAGAAATATATTATGAAATAAAGCAAACTATTCCTGGCTGTTTGCCCGGTTAGATACAAGCACTTTCTCCCGTTTGGAGTAACAACTCGCTGGCTGAACAGTTCTTCACTGCACGAGTTCTTCTGTCAGCTGCACCCACACCTAAATCACCCATGGAAGTGTGGGTGGGTGCCCACACATAACTGTCATCACCATTTGGGGTATTCAACATAAAGGTGTTTATGCTTATCTAGTCTTATAGGTAAGTGTAAAGGAGTCAGCCTGCCTGGAAAATAAATGCTGTAGAAATGGCTTGTACTAATTATAGGGCATCTGTCCAATGACAATGTGAATTTTTCTCACAGCTTATAAATTTGCTGTTAATGTGATGTAGACTCCATCAATAGTGGATTCACACATTTCAAGTTTCAGCTGCCTGTACATTTAAATTACTCCAGAGACAATCTATACACTTGCTTGACTTCAAATGGAAGGTCATCAGCATCATCCATGTCCAAAAATTAATAATTAGGACTTGGCTTTGACTCAAATACAAAATTAATCGAAGACATATTAATTATGTGTTCTGCAAAAGGATCCATGCAAGCAAAAGTGCCTGCCTGTCTCCATTATGCAGTAGGGTTAGAGTATGGTTTGCATCTGTCTTAAGGTAGTGGGTGACTCAGTTCTTATGTTGGTAAAAGTTGCGGATACATGCTTTGAATTCATGGAATTTGTGGTGAGGTATCTAATTACAAAGAAATTGGTTTTGAACTGTGATTCTTTCATGAATAGTCTGAGTCTTAACTATTAGTAGCCTTGGAAAGTGGTGTTCTTTGAAAACAGTAGTGGTAACTTTGAAATTCAGAGTAACAAAGCAGTCTGTAGTGTAATTATAATGCTGGTAGTGGTAGATAGTCATGAATGAATTTTTTGTGGATTTTTCATGTTTTTATACTTGCTTTGCTTTCATGACTCTGATTACCAGTATCTGTACAAAAATCAGAATAATGTAAAACTATTAAAATTAAAAGGTGGTTGCCAGGGAAAAAATGCCATAATTGATCACACAGAAAATTTGTAGTGTTGCTAGAAAACTTAGCTTGGCATTTCAACTGTATCGTGTTGTACTAATGCAAGCTCCAAGGCATCCAGAATTCATGTGGTGAAGCATCATAAGCCTTTCCCAGTTTTGTTGAAGCTATTACATCTTTCTCTAGTGAAAAAAGAATCAAAGGGGCATGGAGAGTGAAAGAGCTTCTCATGCCCTTTTATTAAAGCACGTTTATTGTGCCTGCTGTACGTGGTAGATTTCTGGACAATAGGAACGCATTCAGTAGTTGCAATTTGGGAGAAATACAGGTGATTAACTACTTCTTGGGTAGCTATTTTGTCCAGAGAAAATTTATGCCAGGTCTTTTCTTAGTCTGTGCCTGGAAAGGAAGGAAAACTTGTATTGCAAAACGTTTAGAGCACTCTGACTGGCGATGTTATTGTTAGCAGTGCTGTGGAAATAGATATCACTGTTAAGCAAATGTTTAAAAGACATGAAAACAACAACAAAAAATCATCATCTAAAAATTTAACTATTCAACTTCCCTCATCCTGGTGAAAACAAGCTAATAGTCTTGGAATAAATCCATTTAAATACTGGGAAAGCTTCAAAGGTATTATAGGAATTAAATTGTATTTGCAGAGAAGATATGGAGGTAGCAGCAGAGAATGATAGAACAGAATAGTTTATGTTGGTAGGAGGCTCTGTACCCCATGTCATCCAGCCAGGCCAGCTTCAGAGTTGGAAGCAACTTAGAAAGTTTGTGGTAGCTCGGAGCCTTATCTGGCCGCATTTCGGATGTTTCCAAGGAAGGAGATTCCACAGCCTTGCTAGGCAACCTCTTCCAATGTTTGACTGCTCTCATTGTGAACGAAAATCTCCCTGCTATCTAATTCCTTGTTGCAAGGCATTAGCCATCTGTTGTATAGGTTGTTTTGAATAGTATCGCTTAGTCTTAATGAGTCCTGTGAGGCAAAACACTTAAACTCTCACTTTTCAAATTCAAATAAACCACTGTGTTCTGCAAAACTAATTGTTAGTGGCAGGGGTTTCATTTCTTTCTTCCCGGGGAAGTCCTACAGATTGAAGCTGCAGATTTGCGGGAAGTTTTGGGTTTATGTGCCCTCTCCTTGTCTGTGAAATTACCATCTGCATTTTATGCAGCAACACAGCCATCCTTCTGTTTCTCTGCTGTAGTGTTTGTTTGACATGCTAAACTTGATCTAAAATGCATTGCTCAGATATTGTAGAAAGTGTTTACTTTCCAGCTGAAAGCTTTATTATTAGTAAGTAATATTTAGTCTTATTTGTAATGCACTTGCTCTTTATTTGCAACTAAAAGGACTAATTCATCTTCTGGTGAATTTATTTCCTGAGATAGAATAAAGCATTTGTGTACGTGCTAGTATGGTATAATGGAAAACTTCCCATCCTGAATAAGCCCAGAGCACTTCTGGAATACAGTCCTTTTTCTTAGTCTTAATTGAAGAGTGAGTTATTAATGACTGAGAGCTTGCAGATGAGAGCTTGTTGGCAGTTCCTCTGCCCCTGGAGAATATAGCTGGCAAGGTACTTTCATTTTTTTTAACTAACAAACAAGGTATCTGCACTTGTTTTGATAGCGGTCCTCACTTAAGCATCTAAGGTTGTACAGACTGCATCAGGCCTGATTTGAAAGGAAAAGCTTTCAACTTAAAACTGGACTGCGTGACAAACATGGAGTTGGATTGTTAGGGTTATAGTTTATTTATTTTATGATTTTCTTTGAAAACATCTCCAATTCCTATCCCACTCTTTGGATGTAGACACAAAATTAAATCTCACACTATGCTTTTCTAGAAAACAATACTCATCGGTGGTTTTGTGACGAAATAGATCTTGGTTGCACTGTGTTAGCACTGTGTGTTTACTGAAGATACTTTCTCTGGATCTCTGATTTCATGGAAAAACTGATGAGTTAGAAACTTTGTTAACCTTTATGAAACTTTATTAACCCACAGCTGTAGGACAGGTCAGTTCTCAGCAGTCTAGGGAGCAAAAGCCATCCCTGGTGCAGTGGAATTGATAGCCCACATCTTGTTCACAGTTTCCAATGGCTTTTGGGTGAGGAATTTTGTATTAGGCGAGGCTGGAAAAAGGTCTTCTGGTGCTGCATAAGTTGTTACATCTTTCAGCTTACTCTTGGAAGGGATCATTATATGGGTTCCTTATATCTGACTTGATGCAGCAAAGTGTGTTGGAAAAGGGAGAAAAGTTTATAACATGCCAAACATCCTCTTTGTTTATGGCCCGAGTGGGACTTAACATGAGCAGTTCGTGGGGTTCTTGTTGTTGTTAGGGGTTGGTTGGTTTTGGTTTGCTTGGTTTTGGTTTGTTTTTTAAATCAAGACATGTCCTGAGCTATTTACATTGGAATGTTATGGCTTCGTGAGCTGTTTGATTGTTAGCTGCTCTTTAGTCAGCAGAGTGTTATCTCTTAGGAACTCATTACTCTGACACCTCAACACATTTCTTTATTCTGTGCTGGGGGACATCCTGGTATGCTGGACAACAGGGTCAAATCTGTAGTGCTTGAAACCAAATAGGCTTTACAAGAGGAAGAATTCCAAACCTTTAAACAGGAAAACACATCAAGTTTTCATTTTTGCCTCTTAGAGGTACAGTTCTTTGAATGGCCTTGTTATTTTTACTTTCTGAATATACTCAGAGCGTGTTATTATTTCGCTACATTTGATGTGAGTTCCGGTTTTGGATGGTGTTTACCTAAGAATTGTTAACTAAACCCAGAAAAACTTAGAATCTTAAATGACTGCTTGGTTCACAGATAGGTGAGATATGTATCTTTAATGAAAAGAAATGTTTCACAGAGGATAGCAAAATGTCTAGATAGTATTCTGAGGGGAGAGTTTATAGAAACCTTTTAATTCAGTTCTGATGAAATACTAAATAATGTTGTTTTATATAGACCATGCCGGCGCACAGCTAAGGTTGTATGTGGGCCTCTGCATGAAGGTGTAAAGATAAATCTTGGGAGCAATACCATATTAGAGGGAAAAGAAACATGCAAGAAATGGCTTCCACATAATTTCTCTCTATGACCTCATTAAATAACAAGAATTGTGTAAAATGTTGTCCAGCAGCATTTCAAGTTATTTTACTGGTTCTATTCTGTGAAATTTACAGAAACATGAATCAGAAATTTATGTTGTGTAATTTTTATGCTGTATCTAAATAATCTGGTAACAGCCAGGTGTAAATAATCATAAAATTCAAGTGTGTCTCACTAACTAAAGATTGCAACTAGTTTACTTTTAAAACAACAACCTGCTTAATAATTAAATGGTACAGTGTGCCATTGGCAGTCTACAAGAACATAGGTAGGAGCTGAAAACATTTCATACTTGAAAAGTACCTCAGAAATATGTTTAATTTCTGGAATAGAGCAGCAAAGCGTCAATATAAAAAGTTCTGCCTTTTAGAGATCATATTTTACTGAGTATAGCAATATTAATTTTCTTTTTCCTTTTTTCTTTTTTTTTTCCTTTCAGCCATAATCAGCAGACCACGTCATTTAGACATCCTGTGACAGGACAGGTTTCTCCAGAAAATATTGAATTTATTTTACGAGAAGAGTAAGTAGTTTTATACCCATGTCAAGAGACCTAAAACACTAACACATTTACCTACAGTAGATTAGTACTTTAATTTATTGACAGTTCTTGCAGTATTGTAGAAAAATTTAATTGAGGTTTGTGCTTAAATTTTTGCTTCTCATTGTGATAGTATGTCTTTGATTCCATGCTAGGACTTGAGGAAAATTCTTTATCAAATCTTCAAAAAAACCCAGACAAACCCAAGAATAAACAAACAAAAAATTTCAAAATATACTTAAAAAATAGTGCTTTAATCTTACATAAATATCAGGTAAACAGAACATAAATGTAAAGTGCTTTTGGAGCATATTGGAAGGTTTGTACTGAAATTGAACTACATAAAATACTACTAGTTTCCATTGTATTTCCTTGGTTTTCTTTTGTTTAAGATGTTCTACATTGATCAGATGTTTTCCTTTGTTCTAGAAAAATGGTGTTGGATATCTTTTTATCATATTTTATCTTGATTGTCTGATTAAAAAACAAACAAAAGTAAGAAATGTAGGTGTTCAGTCTGATGAATTTGGTCACCTTTGGGTTGGTCTTGGATTGGGTCATGCACCATTTCTCTGTAGGCTTCAACTCCTCCTTGTCATCCTGGCTGCCTGCTAGATTGCTCCTGCAATCCTTCTCTAATGGAATGACTGGATATCTTCCCTAGACAGAAAAGAGAGTCTTGGACAAAATTCTACATCTCTTCTAAAACCAAAGGGCAAGAAGAATGGGAAAACACCAGCTAGTTTTTCTTTTCCCGGCTAGTTTTCCAGCCCTGTTCAAGCAGCCTCTGTCCCCTCATGTGTCGCAGAGTCTGGGCGTCCTGCTGTGATGGCCTGGATGTGGGGTTTCTGTGGCTGCCTGCACAATTCTGAGCTCTTTACATTTCAAATACTGTGACATTTAATTTGCTTTACATTTTGGTTGGACTGCTATCAAAAGCAGTTACAGCATTAAGAAGAATGAGGCCTAGAGGAAGGCCGTTCAACACTCCTGGGAGACTGGGCATTTTCCAGCAGTTGTCTTCTCCTGTGACTTGGAGAGGTAGAACATGGCTTTAGAGCTCAGAAGTTCTGAAAAAGCCCCGAGAAGAACTTCTCAAAGAGTTTAAAAGCCAAACCAACCAACCAAAACCAACAATAGCACCAAACCCCCTAAAAAACCATCAGCTAAACAGCTGCTCTCCCCCAAGTCGAAGCAAAGCCAAGGCCAATCCGATGTTAAGGTGCCTGATGAGAACTAACATGAAATATGACCTTGTAGGAGAGGCCTGTGATTGGGTGTGAAGGCTGTGGGATGGCTGCTGAGCTGGAGGTCACCCCAGCTGTCCCAGGGTATGCAGGTGCTTTGCTGCCCAGGTGGGTTTAGCTCATTTAGAGGTATGAAACAAGCCGCTCCACCCCTCTCTCCTAGTGAGGAGATACAGGTATGTTGCAAATCAGCAAGTCTCACAGAAAGTAGGGACCGCCGCCACTGAGCCTGTGTTCCAGCTTCCATCTGTTAATTGATTTTTAATTTATCTGTTGCAAAGGTTCGGTCAAATTTAATGTGAATTTAAAACATATGTACTGGAAAATAGGTGTTTGGATAAGCTCTTGGGGTGCCTGCCTGGATTTGTCACTCTTGCCTGGGCTGTTTTTCATTTTGTAGTCATGGTAGCTGATAAAAATATTAAGAACAGAATTGAAAGAAGTACTTGTTGGTGGCACATGGACTTAATGATCTTTAATGTATGTTAGAAACTTTTTTGGGAGAGAAATGGAAGTGCTTATTCGGAGGGGAATCTGAACATGTAGACTTTAGTTACTTGCACTGAGATGGTATCAAAACCACGAAATATCTTACACTGTAGTAGAATTAGTAGAGAGAGGGGTGGTTTCAATTCTAAAAGAAGAGGGAATGGCTGGAGGGAGAGAGAAGAGTAAATGTTTCCAGTCACTGCTCAGGAAACAGTCTTTGCAAGAATGTTTCTCTAAGCTTTATTATTGGCCTGAAGAACATACAGTGTTTTTAAAATCAGACGCTTTTAATCTGTCAGTTAAAATTGCTTTAAAAATGTCTTTTTCAAATGTGTGGGATGCTCTGGTTTCCTTGGTTTTGTACCACTTCTGTGCAGCAGTGGGGGTTTACACAGAGGCTCTTCACCGTGTGTGAGTTCCTGTCAGGAGATGATGTTGGCATATGTGGATGTGTCTGGTGAAATCTGAGGAGCTGTTGGCACCTCCCTGTCCCAAGGCCTAGGAACTGGAAGTGCTTTCAGTCCTTTTCCCTCAGGCATCAGGGATTTCTTAGAACTGGTGGTGTTGCTCATGTATCAGTTGGGAATCAGTGTTGTAGATCTTTATCACATGATGAAATGATTTCCACCAGAAGAACTCAGGTCAGAGGGGCAGTCGCTGTATTGGCATGATCTGTGGAAACTTTCCATTGTGGGAACCTTTGACCAAGAATGCTGTTTCTTATAGCTGAAGAACCCTATCTGGAGCAGTAGCACTCTTAAGGGTTTCGTAAAAGGTGATTTGTTCTTCAGTGCTGTTGTGACATGATTTATTACTGACTGGTTGATTTTAATTTAAGATTAGGGCCAAGGAGTTGTCAACAG
The DNA here is from genome assembly GCF_029207755.1 of Chamaea fasciata. NCBI lineage: Eukaryota > Metazoa > Chordata > Aves > Passeriformes > Sylviidae > Chamaea > Chamaea fasciata. The sequence continues at coordinate 13,410,388 of NW_027094092.1, read as the reverse complement.
ATGTTGACTGGGAGCTAGCGGGGAGAAGAGAGCACAAACTTGTTCAGGCTGCAACACACACATCTATTTAAAAGGATGCATTTTACATCAGAAAAGTAATTTACAGTCATGTAGAAATGATGAATGTAGGGACTGCTCTGGCCATTCCTCATCCTGGAAGCAGTGTTCTGGCAAGAGGATTTGGGAACAAGTTTTGGAAAATTACACCAATGAGTGATGTAATCCTGGCTTGATTATGACTCAGTTGTGAACCAAATGCCCTTGATTCACTTGATCAAATGAGAAATGGACACTTTCAGTAGAAGGCTGAGAGTATATTTCACTAGTCTTTTCCCAAGGTGTTTAAACAATATCACATCAATTTTGCTTTTCAGGCTGGAACCTGTGACTTTTGAATTACATTATCTGTTGATCCTTACACTATTCCTTCTTCCTAAAGGTGTTCTAATTTAGATTTCTTTTTTTTCTTTTAAGTAGTGATTAGTAATTCCTTATTTCCTAAAACATTCTTAGCTGGGACCACTATCAAATCCCTACCTTGTACTCTGTTTTTCCAAGCTTAGCAGCTTTAGTTACTTGGTGTGTGTTCTGTACCTTTCACTAGCTCTGCTTGAGAGTCAGCTTTTCTCCATGTCACTTGTAGGTTTCTTTTTTTCTGATGGAATGATTGATCATAGGTGACTGCAAGATTAAGCCTATGAGCTCATTGTTTGTTACAATAATTTAATTGTACTTTTCCTTCTCTATTCCTTTACTAATAATTCTTAACATAATTTGTCTGCTGTTACTCATTGAGCTGATATTTAAAAATAACCTTTCCTTGGCGATGTTGTTTTGAGTGATAAAACTGCAGAGATGTTTTTTATTTCTCCCTCCTTTGAATTACTTTTCTGTTGTTGGCATTGAATTAAGTTTGGCATCACGGTTGCTTGTATCTGAAGATTATTTTTCTATCGCTTTCTGCCAGCATTTCAGTTTTCGTCTAGAATAATTTTTATTTTCTTTTGACTTGTTCACCTCACAGTTTTTAGGATCACATTGAAATAATCTGAATATCTTGCTGTATGGGAAGCCCCTCCATTTCACAACTGTCCCTGTGTGGCTGATTTCTGTGCTTTGCTTTCATGTTTTTAATGAACTCTTAATCCACCCAGGAACCTTTCTTAAGCAGCCAATGGAAAAGGGAGAATTAATGATAAGTCTGCCAGACAGGTGTTAGGTTTTTAGTTAACTGCATTGTTACACATGCATTTCTCTGAAAAGAATCTATGATAGAATTACTTAGGATAGCTGTGTATCATGTTTAGATTTTTCCTATCTTTGTTGAAATAATAGTTCTTTAAGTAATTGTGGACAGAAATGAAGAATCGGACACAGGCAGCCATGGAACTAATGTTAAACACACAAGTTGTGTATTAGGGGCTGTATATAAACACACATAGCAGTGTGTTTGCAAATGAGAAGATTTTACTTTTAAAAAGATAAGATTTGAACATAAATGTAGATATATGGGGGAAAAAATATAATGTGCTTAATCCAAAGAGTGCTATCCTCTTTCTTGCCTGTTTTTGTGTGCCTGATAAAACCTGTGTATCACCTCTGGGGAGAGAGCCATCTTATTTTATCTATTGCATTTGGTTACTATAGCAGCAAAAATATCAGGTGGAGAGGAAAGAGGAGACCCAAACAACCCCAAAATAAATATCTGCCTTGTTTACATGTATAGTAACACTAGGAGAGGTTGTTTTGTTTTGTTTTGTTTCATCTAGCTGATTAGGAAATTTATTAGCAATAAAACTACATTGACGCAATGTTATTGCATCTTGTCTGATTCCAAGAAATAAACTTTTTAAGTTGCCAGTATGGATGTGAATCTTCCAAGTGGACTGATCTTTATGATCTCTCGTGAGTATTGCATTTTCAACATGGGCGACTGGTGTAGTCATTTTTTTTTTATTGGTCTTGTTCGGTGTTGGGGTTTTTTAATAACCATAATGTTGGCTATGTAATTTTTTCAGCTGGTAAATATGGTTTCTGGAGACATACTAGCAATGTTTAACCAGAGCGGGGAATTGCTTGACAGGAGATATTATATAGACTGTTACTTTCAAGTACTTAAAAAAATTTACACGGTACTGGAGCTCCAAATGGACACACTGCAATTCTGTGTGTGTATTCACACACTTGTGGGAGGCAGTAAGAAAACTAGCCTGAAAATAGTAAAACACCATCAGTACGAAGACAGAATGGGGTATCTTGAATAACAGATATTATCAAATATCTTTTGTAATAGTAACTTTGAACTAATGTTTCTGAATGCACAGAGTTAATGCTGTAGTCACTTATTTTTAAAGTTGAATCTGTAAATACTATTAGGACAATGCTAGTTCCCTTAACATGCCAGGATGTTTCAGGTAATTCTGCATATTATGCTGATTTTTATTTGCTTTAAAAAAAACTCAGAATACTGATTAGCTGTTAAGAGACTCAAATACCTGGGTTTTATTTTCTGATTTCATGCAAAAAGTCTATTCTGTCCTTGAAATACTATATAAAAATACTGAAATAAATTTGCAGTATTGTTCTGTGTTTCCTGTTAAATGTTGGGCACAGCAAGTTTGCATCACCAGTGTTTGCTGCCAAAGACTTTTTAAAGGAGAATAATAATGTAATTTCTATTTCAATGGACTTAATGTTGCTTTTGCTTGCTACTTAAATTCTTCCATGGCAACAACCTCACATTTTTTAAAAAGCATTTTCCTGCTTGTGAATTTGAAGTTTGTCATTCATTTGATACTACTAGAAAGGGAAACCTGGTTTCTTGACAGTGATCACTTTTAGTAGCAAGTGGAAGAGAAATCACTGTATGATCACATAATAAATGCTTAGAAATTACATTTTTATCATTGTCTATTGTATTGTGATTTTCTCATTATGGTCTTGTTAAACATATGGCTTGTTTTTGTCTGTAATTCTTCTATTTTTTTGGAAGTGTGGTGTTTTTAACCTGCTGTGAAACCGTATTTTGGGGAATAGTGAAAATCTGTCAGACCAGAATGGCAATTTTAAATTAGGACCATTCCTCTGGGGTTATTCCTTCTTCATTAATTTATATTGGGAAAAGTAATTCCAATTTGTCCAAATTTAAATTGTATTTTTCATTTTCATCAGCAGAAATAGCTTAGTCAGGCAGTGTCATAATCTGCATTTTGCAGAGACTGGATTAAAAGGTGGTTAAATGCTGAAGTAGGGTACCTGCTCCATAAAAGGTGAGGAGAATTGACTCTACCTGACATGATTAAGTTCTCTTGCTTTAAAGGATGGCCAGGAATTTTAGGGGCTTGCTGTAGGTTGTTCTTATTTCTTGGACCTGAGGTTATGTATGAGATCTAGAAGGAAGGAATTTCTGCCAGATATGCAGGGTATAAATAAAATGGGACCTGAATTGTGTTACTTACTTGCAAACTTCATTGAAACCCTGGTCACAAATGGAAAAATATGCTTTCCCTGACACCAAGCCACCTATACAAGCTCTTGGACAGATAATTGTTCAGGTTGTAACTGAGGAAAAAGCAGCAGTGGCAAATACTTTGTCCTCTGTTAAACCTTGTGTTGAGCTCCCAAAATCACAGACTCTTCTCTGTTCTCGTGATAACTGTGATAATTCCTCAGGATTATTCTGTTGTCTGTTGTGTTCAGATCTGGATTTCAGTGGTAGCAGCAACTATGTTTGGTATAGCTTATTTTTGGTTTTTCTAAGAAATGGCTTTGGTGACTGGGAAAAGGAAAATCATGTGTTGTTAATTGTTTGTTTTGTTGTGTTTTCTTTTCTGATGTGACTGTATTGCTACTTGTTATTTGCTAAATTATGTTGTTAGTGATTTTTGAAAATACCACCTGTGGTTTTAATTTCATTCGATGCTGGTGTCAAACTCGACTGCTGAAGCTTCTCTTCACAGAGATTTTATTTTGCCCTTCCATTTATCCTCTCAATTCTTCATCTGGGTGGCTGTACTGAATTCTTTCCTGTTGAACAGGTTCTTCTGCTAGGTTTGACCTCACTTATGCTTCAAATGGATATCTGAGCTAGTTATCAGGATTTCTGGAATCTTAGAATGACTCAGAAATCACACATTTCTGACAATTATCTGCCATGAATTGCACCATTTTGCTTAAAAGGTATTTTAATAATTCACATTGTGCTATGAATCATATTTTAGGCAGATTCAAAGATACAGCATTAAGTTAGTGAAAGGTCTAACAGCAGTCTAGACTCAGTTTGATTTTAAATAAAAAGCCTGTTATTGCCAAGTGCTGATTCCTGTCATTTTCTTCCCAGTACTGGCTCTTTCACAGGTTTGTGGCCAAGTCTCTAAATTTGGCACAGTTTGCTTTCACTGCATAGGCCTTATCTTCTTTCTTACCACACTCCTTGTTATATCTTGATTCTCTCTTGGGTTTGCAGATAGTTTGGCAGGTTTCTCCTTCCTGAGGCACAGACAAATACCAATCATCAGATGTCACTGCTTGAGAAAGACCTGAAATCAAAATAACAGGAATGGTGCAAAGGAACTTGCAGGCACAGGGGAAATATTTGACTAGCTTGTCATTTACCTGCACACTGTGAATTTTAAGTATAAAAATGCCAAACTGAATGTTTGAAACAATTATTTGGTTTTGTTTGCTTTCTAGACGAAATTCATCTATGTCCAACCAACAAATAAACCAAAGGCCTTCAAGCATGGTCAGTGAAACGTCCACTGCAGTAACTACGTCTGCTGTTGATACAAAACCTGGCTCTAAGGTAAAGGTTTTCCTTTCTGGTCTTTCAGCTTGTTGATCAGAACGTCCCTAATTTTAAATCCAGTAATCTTATGCTTATTTCAGCAGGGCTGTGGATTCAGCCTAGAAGTCCAGTAAGACCTCAGAGGAGAGATAATGTCTTCTACCCAGACACAAACCTTATAAAAGCACTGCATACAGCAGTAACAGCACTGTTACAGCTTTTTTAGAAGCACTGTATATGCACGTGATAGCACTGAATGGTAACTTCTAACATAGTGATTATTGAAAGTTTGAGAGTCTTACAGATGGAAGTAAATATGTGTAATATTAGTATTTCAGCAAGTGTTTTGGTGGTCCAGTGTATATGGCAGGAAGTAATGCATGATACCAAGAATTTGCAGTTCTTACTTTGTCATGAAATCTTACTGCCTTTCCTCTTCTCAGTAACAATTAAATCCTTTTCTGCCATCACTGCAGCGCACAAGCAGTGCAGGCACTGAGTTCACACACATAATAATTAATAATAGAAAAGTTCATTCCTTGTCATTGACAAAGGACCTGTGTCCATTATTGAACAAAATATAATAAAGTTCTGTACTTGAAGTGTCACCATCTATTTTAATGCTTCTTTGACCTTACAATAAATGGCGGTACAGTGAGAATGGTGGATGAAAAGGGATAGAGCAATATTGAAAAAATTAGCAGAGATAAGATAGTTTTCTTAACTTTTGACTGCAGTTCTTAAACTTTTCAGTTTGTTTTTTTTTTTTTTTTTAAATGCAAAAGTGGGCAACCTCTTATGTAACTGAGTTTAAGAAAGGATTTCACTGAATTGGTTGCAAGGATATTTTGTTTAGTTGGTATACTTAAAATCTTTCTACTAATGTTTTGATGTGCTTGAGTACAGGAGATGATACAATTTCATGAGAAGCTAAAAATTAATTTTTTAAAAATTATTTTTAAAACCCTAAGTGTATAAGTTGCTGGACCAACACTAAGAGTGCAGTGTATCAAATCTCAAGAATACATTTATCTTTAAAGTACTAGATGAAATTATCACTGCAAACAGTAAGCTTAGTAGGTTACTTGAATTAGTTGAAACACTTCTTTTTGATATTTGAAGAGTTGAACTTACCAAAATATGTCAGCATTTGCTTTTACCATATTTGCCCTCCTTCCTCTGAATTTTTTAAAGCCTGCATTAGAGGCAGAAAGATCATTTTTCCCTCTTTATACCAGCAAACTTACTGGGGACCTGATACGGTGCTTTGAGCTGGGGAATTCTCCAGTGACACAGTTGGCTTTAACTTAGCCAGGATCACACTTTTGCCAAAAAGTGTGCATCCTCTGACCCCTGCTCCTGCTGCTTCCCTTTGTCACGTGCTTGCACTGATCTAGTCAGAGATCAAAAATGGGGACTGGATTCCACTCCCAGGCCACCCACATGCTGGAGGCTAATTCACTGGGCATGTCAGAACCATGCAGCTGAATGGGAGGGTAAAGCTTTTCTCATCACAGCTTAGAGAATATCCAGAATCACCTCCCAAGCCTTTGTTTGGTCTGGTTTTGGTGTCTTTTTCAATTCTGTTTGCAGTCCAGTGTAAGGGTGGCTTATGCATGCTTCTGGCAGGCTCCCAGGTGTGGATTTTTTTAACACATGGTAGCTTTAGACGTAGAATAAAGCTCTCACAGAGGCTTTGCCAGTACTTTGCTTCCCCACCAAGTTTGTTTTTATAAGATGCATTCTACTTTGAGTCCTTAATAAATATTGGAGTTTTAATTAAGACGAACCAACATCTTTCTTACATATGCTTTGTTTAATCATTACATGTGTTAACAGGCTTGAAATCACTTCTCTCGTTTTGAAGAGTCAGAAGATCTGTTGAATTCCTTCACAGCCTTACACAAAAATTATTTTAAGCGAACTAGCAGTGAGAAAAAAGGCTGTAACATAAATAATCTGTGTCCTCCACTTTGAGGTTGACTTTTGGCAGGTTGAGAGTACATTTTAAGGTCTTTCCATCTATTTCTAAATGTTTTCTTCCCTGAATTCCATAATGATTCTTTCAAAGAGTGAGTTCCCAGATGCAGATGTGAACCACAATCATGAAGCTAGATGCGTTCATGTTCTCTACTTAGCCATGGCTAATTTTTTTTTTTTTTTAATGAAATGCTTCTATGATTTGGTCCTGCAAATGCCATCACAGAGTGGTGTATGTATAGTGTTGGAATCCTGGCCAAATTCAGACTGTTTTTTTCTATAGAGCTGTGCAAATTTGGGGCCAGTATTTTGATGGAGGAGCTGTGTGAGTAAGTCATCTAAAGACTTTAGACCAATGCAGTGTATCCTACTCTTTGACATTTGAGGGGTATGGAGTTGAGGAAATGAAAAGCCAAAGCGCATTTTGATAAACTGCAAAGATTCTGTCCCAAAGATCTGCTTGTTCGTAGCCAATTCAATTACATGGTTAACCATATTAAAAGCCATTTACATTGATTATTAATCAAGGCTGTGGAGGAATAAGGATCTGTTTCAGTTTGACAGTAAGGAACATTTGGAATTTAGTCTTTCAAAACATCTGGTGGTGTGAATGGAAGTTTGTAAATATTACTGTGCCACGCAGGACTTTGGCCAAGTCAAAAATGAAAGCATAGTAAGGAATGTATTTACTATCTACATTTTGAGAGCATATTTTGGATGGATCCTACATAACACAAGTCATTGAATTGTTGATGACGCTGGTAGTTGCTGGTATTTCTCTGAGATAAACTGGGGAGGAATACAAGTAAAGAATGGGTCTAGCAGTGGTGACAGGTATGTGATGTGCCAGCTCTGGGACTGTCTGGAGATGGAGTGGAACACAGGGTCTCATTCACAGCCACTGTATGTGAATGCTCAAAATTAAGAGCAGGATTTTTATAGAGTTTCAGGTTTTTCTATCTGAAAAATACGGATTTTGTATTGTTTTCTTAGAGATACTGAAAGTATTCGTAAGTTCATTTCTCAGCACTGAGATTTTTTCAGTTAAAGAGTTTGTAACTTAACAGGTGGCTTTTTATGGGTTGATTTTTTTAAAATTCCTTTGAGGTTGAAAGTTCCCTGTTTTATTATGCATATGTATTTGCATATTTTGACCAAAATACAGTCTTCCTGTTTAGTATTTAAAAAAATCTGTTCCAAATTAAAGTCTGCCTATACTTTTTTGTTTAAAAGAAAGAAACAAATATATGATTAAGTAAGCAACTTAACTCCTCAGCTACAAGCTACTGTAAGAAAAAGATGAGGCAGTGATGAAAAGGGATTTGAAAATTTTGCCTCTTGACATTTTTGAGTTTTGTTGCAAAAACTTAGCAGTCATTCACAAGCAAGTCAGCATAACAAATGTACTGAAGTCAAAAGTGACTTTTGTGTCTTCAGTGATACAGATAGCTGTGCTGGCCTGCATTTTTAAACTCATGACAATGATATCAGAATAATTTAAGTTAGGAAAAGACTACTGCAGTGCAGAGAAATAGTTTAAAAACATACTTTTTCTTTTAAACCAATTTCTTAGTCTAGCCAGTGGAAGCAAGGCACGACATGCAGTATCTGTTATGCTTTGTTTTATTCCTGAGCAGAATGAGATGATCAATATTGAAGATTATATGAGAATTTTAATTACATAAAGTATCCTAAAAGGATAATTTTGTTTCCATTATGTGTATTGGATTGACATATAATACACAGCCTTTGGAAAAATCTTCCTGCTCCCATGCCATGGAAATTGTTCAGTCTTTTGACCATGTACAAGGGTGATTTTTCTAGATTGTGGTCTGCATTTTTTTTAAATTACTATCAGAGAAAGTGCTTGATTGCAAGATCTGATTAAAAAAACCAAGCAAACAAAAATTTAAATGCTGCTGTAAGGCTAGATCGGCTACACTTCAACTGCTCCTCAGTTCTTCCACCCTTCCAAAGATCTGCATGAGAGAAAAATTAGGAAACTAAATTCTGTAGAATTAGAGTTCCGTAAATTTTGTAAAATTATTTCTGTTCAGCTGCAAAGTATAAACAAAGTAAAAACAGAATAAAAATAGATTTTTGACTTTCAGAGCTTTAACAAATTTGGGCCTCATTATTTTTCATCACCCTTTTAATATAGCTGTTGCATCTTAACATTCGGCAACAATTTTTAAGAACTCAACTGTATTGCTTACTTCTCATTTTTCTTGAAAGCAGCCTGTACATGGCTGTGTTTGCCCAAAGCCAGTGCTCTGCAGCCTCTTAGCTGAGGGCCTTAGCACAGGTCTGGCAGAGACACAGCCTGGGAGATCTCGGTGATACCATCCTCACCTGACCTTTGCTATCAACTGGTTTTTGCCAGCTGGATGGCAGGGGCACCTCCTCAGAAACCTGTTTTACAACCTGCTCTGCTGGGTTTGTGCCAACAGCCATGGACAGGTGGACAGGTATGGGCTTTTTCCTTAGGTGACCACCTGTGGTGTGCTGGGGCACTGGTGAGTCTTGTGCAGGCTCTCACTGAGCTGCTGGGGAAGGGGAAATCCTGCCCTTTGACAGCTCCTCACAACTGTTCAGTCTACCTCACTGTTTCATATGCTACAGCACCAAAAAAGAAGTGCATTTTTTTCATACTGATCATAGCTATTAACACTTCATTAAGACAGGAAATTTGGTGCAGATTGGTAAAGTCTGGCCTTCATCAATCCAATCAACAGAATCCATTTAAAGTTACAATATTTTGCTAGAATTATCTACATTATATGCTATCTTCTACTCCTGATGTTGCCTGACTGGCAGGAGCAGTACACTGAGATATTTTTCTGATGTTAGCCCTTGTGTGTGATGAATATCCTTGTTCCCAGAGTTTTGTTTGCTTGCAGCCCACAGAGCATCTGTACCCTGACAAGCTCAGAGATTAAAAAGAGAGACACTGTAGGAAAGAATTTGGACAGCTCTTTTCTTGGAGTAGTTGGCATCAACTGTAAGGGCAGTCTGTCCTAAAGCAATTGGAGGAGCAAACTGGGCTGAGACTGGAAAAGAACAAGCAAATTACTCATTGAGTGATTCTTGCTTTTTCACAAGTGGATGGGCCTTCCTTGTTTGTTTTCGAAATAGTTTTGTCCATGTGTGTCAAAACCAAGGTTTCGTTGAGACACAAATCATTACCTTGTGATTCCACTGATGCCGTGCGTGTCTCTTCCCTGGTAGCGCCACTGTCTTCTCCTTTTGTTTGCAGGACCAGAGTCCAAGCATTTTATGAAGCTGTCAGTGTTGTTTGAATTTAACAGGAAAGGAAAATTAAAATCCACAAAAAACCCCCCATCAAAACCCCCACAAAAACCCAAACAAAGAAGCTGTCAGTGTTGTTTGAATTTAAACAGGAAAGAAAAATTAAAATCCACAAAACCCCCCATCAAAACCCCCACAAAAACCCAAACAAAGAAGAGCAAGAGCAGGATTCATCTGCTCAGTCCAGTGTGTGTAAGAAATGTGTGCAATATTGTCCAGAGACTTGCATGCAGTTCTCAAAAATGCTTCCCAGGCACACTAAAATTTGCACAGTTCTGCCTTTCTGCCTTGACACGCCAGTGCTGCTGCTCTTCAGCAGGAGCTGGCACACCATCCTGATGAAAGTGGAAGATTGACTTTGCTCAGTTGTAAATATCATTGCCTGTTTACTTGCCCTTGAAAATGCCATGAATACTTTGTTGCTGTGTAATGAAGTATAAGTTATTGCAGTGAGACTGTTTGTAATGTGAAATGAGTCTCAGTACAGTTCAGAAACCACCACTGCATTTAATACTTCTTTACAGGTTGTGAAGATTGGAAACAAAGTTCACAGCTTTGGGAAGAGGGAACAAGCTATCAGGAGGAATCTCAACGTTCCTGTGATAGTAAGAGGCTGGCTGCACAAACAGGTATGCATGTGATGACCTCTTTCTGTTTATATACTTCAATGCAATCATCAAGGAAGAGCCAGTGCCTTCCAAGGAAATGAGAAAGCAGAAGCTGGAGTGTTGGTGACGCAGAGCAGTGTTGAGTACTTCCACAGACTTCCATGATGAGGAATTCATGCTTGGCAAGTGTGAAAACCAAGATTTACAAATGGGTATAATTCAGAAGAGGAAACTGATAAATGGACATCACCATCACAGCTCAATATTGAGGCTATAACTTTGTTATCTAAATCTGGGTCTTTTCCCTGGTTCATGCTGCTGGCTTGTTGTCAGGGTGATCTTTGACTCCCTCAGAACACAGTGAGCCTGAGGCTGGCTGTGAAGGCCTTATTCTATTTACTTGGTTTTACACTTCCACCCTAATCAAAGGCTTAATTCTGGTCCCTATGCCTTTTTGTTCTCCAGAAGAAGGAGGGAGAAAATTATGGGAAATGGGGATCCATTCACCACACATTGCTGTCCCCAAGACTAGTAGCCAGCAGAGTTTGGATCATAGAATTTCATCCATTGAACAGAATTCTACAGCTACTACGTCTTAGACTCTTAAGCTGACAGAAACACATCTTTGAGTGTAGTAAGTAAAGCTGTTTCTTGTAGGGGAATAATTGCCCTTCTCATTTGGCAACCCCTGTCTACCAGATTATTACCAGGGATCCAGCAGCTAGATTTCAGGGCAGGAGAAGGCTGGAATCTGAGGCTTACAGTTATGGTTTCACATGCACAGGAAAGTGAAATAGCTAACAGCTGTCTGCTTCCTCCTGGGTGGGGAGATGTAATTCTGCTGTGTTCTGCTCTCGGCTCTGTTGACATCTACTACCTAAGTCCATTAGTTTTCAGGACAGAATCAGAACTCAGACACAGTATGTGTTGCTAGCCTTGTAGCGTGAAAATGGGAAGGGAAGAAAGTCCTTCCAACCTTAATTTGATTGCAGAAAGGAGGAGGGAAATAGCTAGAACAATGCTGCACATCCTGTTTCCTTCTGTCCCCTAACCTCTGCTTGTAAGCCCTTAAAACCTGAAGGTGCTTTTCATGCTGCTGGTCTCATCAAAACCTACCCGAGCTGAAGAAGTTGTGCTTGCCTAGGTTATAGTCTGGGAATTTTAAAAGCTTCAGAAATTAATTTCAATGCAAATATTACTCATTTTGACAAGGTTATATATATCTATATCTATATCTATATATACCTCCACAGGCATATTATATTATACTTAATTAAAATTTGCACATTATGCATCCTGTTTTATTTCCTAAGGAATATTTGATTAAATTGCATTTTAGGCATGGGTAACATATGGTGATTGAATTATAGGATATCACTGCCTCAAATGTGAGGTCATACTTCACAGCTGTGTAGTGATTTTCATTTTGGTCTGCGGGCAATCTTCGTTGGAGTTTGTGCCATCCAGAAATACACTTTGGTTCTTTATTGCAGATAAAATAAGCATTGGTTGTGTACAAGGTTAATCTGAATGTTGTTTGGGATGAAGGTTTAATTAATGAAAAATAGCAGTTTGAATATTCTGCCCTCATTATTTTATAGCTGGATGTTTTGCCTCTTATCTTTCTTAGTGCACAATATTTTGCTAAGATATAAACAATTTGTTTTGCAATTAGCTGTTGTATTTAGGTAAACTTCTGGTAAACCTACTCCCTTGATCAGCACCGTGTCTGTTAACTTTCCTTAAATGAAAAGTGTGCCGCGTTTCTTGCATTTCAGGATAGCTCTGGAATGCGGTTATGGAAGAGACGATGGTTTGTGCTTGCTGATTATTGTTTGTTTTATTACAAAGGTGAGTAGATATCCGCTGTTTTGAGTTAGTCTGAACTGTACAAATCGTGGTGAATGCATGAACTAACTGAACTCTTCCGATAAAGTTAGTTGTTCTGAGATGAACAGTGAAACAATTGCTTGGCCAGACATCTTGAATGCACAGCAAATTCTAGGCCAGAGTAGGGGATGCCAAGGGTGCTGTGTGATATTTTTTCATGAAATTTATGTTTGGTATATGCCATGGTTTACGTTGCAGAACATCTGACTGGAATAAATAAGATTTATCCCATCTCTGATCTGTGTTCTGGTACCTACTAGCTTGCACTTGGATGTCTGGGTTTTTTGAGAATGCTCTCAAAAATGGCCAGATCAGGACATTAGTTCAGTTTTAATCCAAGGGACAAAGCAACAGTGAGAACTTGTGAATCCAGTAATTCTACAAAAAAAAAAAAAAGGTTAGATGTGATCTTAGACCTAACTAGGTGTTACTTAAGGTTATTTTCCAGTTTTGAATACTTCATGTGCTGCAATTTTAGGAAAGCCTTACAGAAATAGTAGACTTGGAAATCATATTTCTAGATGCTGCATTTCTGCTGTTGATCACTTGGAGCCAGCAGTAAGAGAGGTTTCCTAATTATAGCAATTAGCCTAGATGTACAGTGCTAAATGGAAGGTCCATCGTGTTTTGCAACCTGTTGCTGTTCATTTGGCACAATGAGCTTTATTCTTTCAGTGTAGTCTTCTGGCTGAAGCTAAAAAGCAACATCCAACCCCCCCCCCCCCCCCCCGCAAAAAAAAAGATAAAGAAAAAAACCTCGATAAAAACCCCAACCTGATTAAGAAAACAAGCTCCAATCTTTTTTTTCTTTAAAACTAACACGTTTTTCTGCATGTATTAATGTATTATTGGTGTTGAGTCATAACTGAATTCACGTCAGAAGGGACTTCAGGAAGTGTCCCATCCCAGTGCCTGGTGAAAGCAGGGTCAGGAAGAGTCAGCCCAGGTTGCTCAGGGCTTAATCAAGTCAGGCATTGAAAAGCTCCAAGGATGGAGATGATGGCGCAGCTTCTTCCTTGGCCTGTGCCCCTGTTGCTCTGTCCTTGCGGAAATGCTTTTCCTTATATTCAGTCTGAACCACTCTTGTTTCTACTTAATGCCTCTTTTCTCTGCGTCCATAAAGGAGAAATATATTGTTAGCCCACTGAGCAGTGCAGGGAACTAAATTCTATTTTTTTATTCCACAGACAGCAGAGAAGAGTCTGTTCTGGGGAGCATCCCATTGCCTAGTTATGTAATATCTCCAGTTGGACCTGAAGATCGTATAAATCGCAAATTTTCTTTTAAGGTACATTTGCAAAGCTTATCAGCTTATTCATAGTTCATTTGCATTAGAAAAGCTGCTGTTGTAAACAAGAGCATCATCTATTTTCCTGTTTTACTTGTTACTGGTTTTTAAAAGCAGACAGGTGTATTGACTGCCTGTTCAAATGTGACATAGCACTTTTTTTTTTTGGCTTGTGAATTGACATTCATGTCTGTTACTTCATAAGTGTCCTTAGAGCCTAATGAAGTGTCTCTGAGTAAAGAGCCTGTTTCGAAAATCAGAAATTAGTATTGACAAGTTGCTCCAGTACTGTTTATAAATTGGAAGAATAGTTGTCTTATTTACTTTGTAATAGAGTACTTGATCTCATAATGGACTTATGTCTGTTTGGTTTTGTTGTGTTTTTTTTTAAAAAAGAAAAGAATAGAATCAGATCTCACAGTTAGAAAATGGCACCTCTTAGTCATGCTAAGTGGTATGGACTTTTTAAAGGAAAATGTACTCTTGTTTGATAGAGTTTGTGGGTGGTTTTTGTTCTTTTTCTGCTAAAAATAAATATAATTGTATAATTTACAGTTCTAGTTTTTGTTACATGAAATAAAACATATACTTCTTGATAGTGCAAAAACCTGACTCCAAATGATTGTCAAAACTACATCACTTAGGCAAAGCTGAGAAACTTCTGTGCCTGTGGCAGATTTAAAGTCAGAGCTTGTTTTTCTATCAAGTAGATCAGCTATGTAAATTTTAAAGTAATTTAAAAATCAGGTTTTGATCAGGCGTACTTTAGGAGATCTAGAAGGAATCTCTGTTTAATATTTTTTGTGCTGAAATTATGAAGGACATCTGACTTTCTCTTGCATTTTGATTTTTTGAGGTGTTTTAAAATTGAGACTGCCTTTTATTACTTTCAGTTCTGTGCTCAAGTGGATAATGGTTTGAAATTTATTAAACAAATATTAACTTCGGAAATGTGTTTAAAAAAAGACTCAGTGCACTTTGTGGAAATGTTTATTGTACTTTTTCAAATGCACTGAGCATGAGTTATCAGGATAAAGCTACAAAGAAATCTTTGCTTAAGAAAAACATTCCACCTCCAGTATTTACTGAGTGTGATTCATAAAGCCCTCCTTTTCTAGAGCCTTTTCCTAGGAGGAAGCATGTACTGAAAGAGGGGAACTCAATGTACTCTTTCTTCTAGGGTTCCTTGCTTTTGATTTTATTCAAATGGTGTTTACGCATGCTCCTAAGTCACCACTGGCCAAGTGGAGTGGAATCCATGGTTTGGTCATGGTTAAACCTTTCCAGAAACAAATGTAGACTTCCCCTGTTCCTTTTAGGTTATCATGTCTATATGAGCTCTACCAGGTATTTAATCTGAGTCTTCTTCTGAAAATATCATGAACCAGTAACCTGAGACTTTCAACACAGGGTCGTTACTAAAAGGTTGATATAGATAGAAATAGGGTGTTGATAGCAAAAGAAAGGTTATGCTAGAAAACTCTGTAAAAAAATCAGCATTTCAAGTATCAGTTTGTCAGGCCAGTTTTAACTCTGCTGTAGGTGTTTGATGACTGGCTTCAGTCTGGATGCTGCAGTTTGATTTTATTCTGACCCAGCTCCAAGGGCAGCAGGGGGATTTTGTGCTGTTCCCATGGTGCAGACCCTGTCCAACACTGATGCTCAGTGGTCACAGAGCTGGCTGTGGGCACCCCACAGCAGGAGCACACTGGTGCTGGCATCCATCACTCAGCAGCCATTACCTTTATCTCATCTCTTCAGAGCACCTCAGGACCCAGAGCTTAGATGGGCATTCTGTCTCGCAGCCAGAAATAGAACACACAGGCAGATTAAGCCCAAAAGAAAGATAAGGGCTTTTTTTGCATTTAAGACCTGAGTAAGTGGGAGAATGAGCCATGGCATTTCTTACATTTGGCCTGTTCTTTATTGAGGTTGTTGTAAATCTGTTACAACAGAGTGTTGGCTCCCATTTGAAGTGGCAATGAGTTTGGAAGCTAGGGAAAGAGCACAACTGGAAAAAAATTCAACTCTTTTGTTTGTGAAACTGGAGGAAGGAGATTTGCTAAGCAAATACATGGATGCTTTTTGCATATGATTTGATTAGAAGAAGGCTTGTAAAATGCATGCTCTCTGGGGTCTGTGTTAAACACTGCAAAGTGTTAAAATGTGCACTGTAGGAGTTCTCAAAATCCTTTTCCTTTCATCATTCCTGAAGTCCAGCTTAAGTTTTTGTGTCTCTTTGGATGTTTAACAATTACAGGCCTGCAGAACTGCGTACAGGCTTTTGAAATGCAATCAAACCCCTACTTTGAAATAGAACAGTATGTGCATTTATTTTTTTTTTTTTGTTTTGTTTAGAAACTTTGCTTTTAGTTCTCTATCGTAATACGGTTTTTGACTCTCGAAAATTTTTTCACTTCCTTTATTTGTGCTGAGCAAAGTGCTGTGACTAGCTGTAAGCCACTGCTGCTAAGCTGGTGTGTGAGCCTAGAACTCAGGATCTTTACTGCATATTTAGTTCAGCACCTTGCATCCTAAAGATATTTAGTTAATCTAATAGCTGCATTTTAAAATAATAATTTTTTGTTGGTACCAATATGAGTGAGCACAAATTCAGTGTTTAGATTTTAATGTGAAAAGGCTGGCTAAACATTCATATAATATAGCTGGAAATGCTTCCTGTGATTAACAGAGAAATGACTATACTTTGTAGTAATACAATAATTTTGGACAGGAATAGTATCAGTTTATGGAGGTACGTGTCATCACAGTCTCTTTAGAGGCCTTGTTGTCCTCAAACATGAAAATTATTTTTAACTGGTCTTACTAATGGAAGTATTTGTTCATTGCTTAGACTGCTGAGACCAGGACAAGCTTCCTATCTGTTTCTTTAATCTCAATGGTTTTCCTAAAAAAAAAAAAAAATTGACATAGTTTTTCTTTATGTTCTCTGAATCAGTGTTGTTTCCTTATTGCTCTGGGTCTGGGGACTCAGGTGAAGAAATGCCAAGGGTTGTAAATTTGAGAGGTGCTGTTTTTGAGTTTGAAAGAGGGAAGGGTTCAAGCTTCTAGAAATCCTCAAGAAGCTCAATATTATTTAAGGGTGAAAGATGAGTTAGGTTGTAGGGGGCTGTTGTTGAGTTCGTAGGGGGCTGTTGTTGAGTTTGTAGTGAAGGCTCAGAGTATTATTTCAATTTTTGCTCATAAAGGGTTCATAAGTATCAAAATTCAGGAGAAGGAAGAATTTTCTGTATATTATAACTTATTGGCAGAACTAACTTGGAGAGATTACAGTTATTAGAAAACTGTTTTCTTAGTAATCCCTTTGTTCTGTGAATGGTGGCTTTTCTCTCTTAGGTGTTTTGAACAAGTGGAGATGAACGTAGCTGTAGGTAGTAGTTATTTTTAGTAGAGCCTTTTATTAAGTTGTGTTTTTCGGGTTTTTTTGTTTTTGTTTTGCTGATTTTTTTTTTAAGATCAGTCTTTTAATGATTTTAACTTGTTTAATTTTTTTGTCCTTGTCTTGTCTTGTTGATATGCTCTTGGGGTTTACTGTCCATTTCTCCTACTGTGCACTATGGGAGAGAGACTGCTTTTCTTCTCAATCTATCCACGTTAAGGCATCTGAATGCGTGAATAGGTACCAATATTATTTTTTCACTGTTGTGTGTATGGTGTACATGTGCGCATGTGCTGTGTTATAGGCTTTTTAGTATGCTGTAGCCATCCTAATAGCTTTGGCTTTAAAAAAAAATCTCAACCCCAAAAGGCCTCCTAGCTTCTCTCTGCCAGCAGGGACAGCTACAGGATGCTGGCACAAAGTGTCTTTCTTGCATATAAAACATACTACTAATAAATAACTGAAATAAATTTGAATTTTCCCTTAACTCGTGTTACATATTGTGTACTTCAGGATATTGTGTTTGTTGATAATCGCACACCATCCCCACTATCCCTTCTGAAGCTGGGAATGTTTAAGGCTGGGAGAGCTTCAGTCTCTCAAGAGAGAGTGGTGCAGCACAGTTTGCATTTTGATATTGTTTTCGCCTGCAACCTCTTAGGCAGTGCTTGCAGCTGTGTTCAAAGAGAAACCTAAAACACAGGTGGGTTATGTTGATTAGGGTGTTCAGGTCAATTAAGACAGCTGTTAAATCCATTTCTTGGTGTGCTATGCAGTCTCTGCACATAGTTACCCAAAATTCTGGGTTTTTTAAGCAAGTGTAAAACCGGTGAATGGTTGTGTCCTACTGCATCATCTGCAGTGGGACATGCATAGTCTGCTTTGCTGCAGGAATCGATTCACTTCTGAGTTTTAACACCTTCTGTGGGATCAACCTGCTCTGTTAAAGGAACTCTGTAGGCATAAGGTCTCACATTAAAGTACCATTTTTCTTTATATCTGGAGCTGCCAGTTTTTGGTCTCTTCATACACTGGACGGTAACTGTAAATTACAATGAATTAATGCTACTAAATCATATTTGCTTTGAGCATTATTGTGTTCTGAAAATGGAGAAAAAAGACAACCCCCAATAACAACAAAGAAAGGCCAAAGAACTCAACCAGGCAAACGTGAATAAAGTCCTTTGATTTCTAAATATGTGATTGATCAGAGCTATTGTTTAATGTAAGCCATTTTGCTGTGTTCAGGTAGGCAGCTAATGGTGGGAATTGAAAAGAAACCACCTTGTATTCCCTTTTCAGCCAATATTGTTGGGAAGCGGAGACTCTCTTGAGCAGGAGAGAGTCTTGACTTCTTTATGTAACCTTTTCCTTTCCTTCCTTTTCCTCCTCCTTTTTCTAGCTGGCTGTTCTACTTCAGTCTCCAGTTTTCAAAACAAACTCAGGCTTCCTTGCTTGAGGCGCAGAAGGGAAAGGCCACATTTCACACATTCAGGAGAACAGCCTGCCAAAGCAAAGAAGGAAATTTTGCACAGAACTTACTTAAAAGCACTGTAATAGCAAGCACATATTTTGCTCTTTGGAGTTGTTGATACAAGTCTCTAAGGTCATGGTAATTTGGGAAATTCTAGGTAAACAACTGAAGTTATAATGTTTAGGAAGGGCTGCACTGGATTAAATAGAGGCTGAGTTTTGTCAAAACTATTGTATTTCTGAAGCGATTTATGATTGTCTATACAATAATTTTTTTAAAATTTGATTTAGAATTACGGGGGGAAGAGGATTTCATCAATATAAAATGACCAATTATTTAGGCATTACTTGCAATATACATTTATCCTTTAGAAACAGATGTAGCAAAATTAAAAATTTTATATAATTCTTTTCCTTTTAAAAAACCCTATGTCAGCAGTATTCAATGCTATTAGCTTTTGTATGTGATAGCAGGCTTAGTTTTATAAAAATAAGTTTAAATTATTAATTTCATTTTAATATCATTACAAGAGCTTTGAAGCAGAGTATACTGTCTTCAGGTTTTTTGGAAAGTAAGGAAATGAATCCCTGCTAATCTGTCGTGTTACAGGACTTATATGATTTGGTAATATTTATACTATTGCTAATACAAATATGGATGAGATTTGATGAAATTCAACTAGCCTAGAGTTGTGAAGATATTCCATATTGAAGCCATTTGAATATTGAATATATTTATAGTGAAATTGCCCAGTACTTCTAGTTCGCAGTGGAATTTCATGGAGTATTTTGGCGTGCAGAGATAATTGTCAATGTTTTATGTGCTGTGATAATTCCATCAGTATTACTAACTTTTATCAGTAAGTATTGTGACTTTGCAGCTAATATGTGTTCAAGTGCATGCTTTAACCAAAAGGTCTTAACATGCATTATAATCAATTCTTAAATTACCAGTTTAATTGCCTAAAATGTAAGATTTTTGTCTGTGTTTTCTCTGAATAAATTTCTTCATTAAATGAGCTGGGAAAATTGACTTGCTGATGCATATCTCATTGAGAATTTTTAAAAATTGTTTAGTATAGGGATTTCTTCAGTTTGTTTAGTATAGTATTTATGGCAAATGAAATGTATCAATTAAAAGAAAAAGAAAAGCTGAAATTTCCCACTCTGAACATCATAAGCACTGGGCTTTCAGCTTAATAGCTCTAGAAATAGGCAGAAGAATTTCAGTAAAAACTGGAATGCCTTTTGAGTTTACTGCACTTACAGCCCATTGTGACAGTGTGATAATTCACCCCAAATTCAAGAAACAGTCAAAGAATTGGAAAAGTTGTTTTAAAGTTAATTTTGGGGGGGGGAAAAGGTGAAAGAGCTGTCTGACTTTTATTTCCTCTTCTTTTCTTCCAGGCTGTTCACACAGGTATGCGGGCATATATTTACAACAAGAATTCTGTCATTGGCTCTCAGGCAGAGCACACAGGGATGCGGACGTACTACTTCAGTGCTGACACCCAGGAGGATATGAACGCCTGGATCCGGGCTATGAACCAGGCTGCTCTCATGCAGACACGCTCCTCACTGAAGAGGCAAGTTCCACTCTGAAACTTTTTTAAAACAAATTCAACCTATCTTAACATAAATTGCACCCGTGGTGGTATCTGACACTGCTGTTTGTAGATATGTGCATAAAACTCTTCCACGCTTTAAAGAAATAATTATTTTTAATTTGCATTCTGTTGCGAAATAGTTTACTGATATTAAGAAAATTTATTATTATTTCTTAATTTTAAATCTTAATTAAGAATTTTTAAACTAAAAAATTAAGTACCTGGTGTTCAGTATTTGTGTATGCATGCAAGTGGTGTGCCCGCATTTAGTGACCTGGATTAATTTCTCTCTGTATGAAATAATTTAGGAAATTTCAGGTAAAACGTTCCGGTTTCTGTGGGCAAATTCATACACCTGCAGCAGCCAACTGGCAGTCTTTGGTTGAGAAAAGTAAAAGAAAAAGAACAGAAGTTTGAGTTGTTTCAAATGAGTGTTTAGAACTAGGATTGAAGTGCTGTTAAGGGGGAAAAGAATGCTAGGGATGGGTAAATCGCAAGTGCATAGAGTTAATAGATATCAACTAATTTATGCAGGTATGAACTGATAGTGAGCAAATTCAGCTGTGCCAAAATGTGCTTCCAGTTTTTTTCCTTAAATTGATGTAGCCTTCTTGATGTTTTGGCTTTGGAATATGACTCCTTATCTAATCCTCCACGTAAAAGGAGACTGTTCTATGAGACAAGCCTTCTTTTTTAACCACTGTGGGCTGTGAGGACTGAAATGTTACGGTGCAGGTTCTCTGAGTATCTCACACAACTTTCTTCTGGCCAGTCAAATACAAGCAAAGGATCAGCATCTCTTCCAGAGTTTTACATCTTATATGATCTTGTGTTAAGACTTTCTAGATTTAATTTAAATTTCAAGAGACAAGCTGGTACCTTTTCCTTTATCTCCTTTGTAAGGACAGGAATAATTGAAAGAAAAAATGGGAAGGTCTGGCACATTAGAAGTATTGATCCAATATCCTTGCTCTGAAGTAGACTATTCTTTTCTAATTAGACTGACGTGAAAACAATTTTGCCATGGCATTTAGCCTGACTTTACTTTCCATAAAGCTTTATAGAAGCTGAACTTAGTTTCAGAGATGAGGTGCTGCCCTGAGATCAGTGAGAACACATCACATTGTGAGAGAAAAAAAAAGTTGTTGAGAAGCTTATTGTTATAAGGAGATGAAGAAAATTACAAATGAAGTATGTTATGTGTCAAAAGCAGCATGAAACTTTTAGAATCCTCAGACATTTTATAGTGTGTCCAAATTTTAATGTCAAGATTTCTGGGATTATTTAGGCAAGAAGGTAAATAAGTAAACTAGCGTGCACTGCAGCATGGAGCAATTTTTTCTTCAGCAGTAGCTCCCCTATAGAAATTCCCTGGGCAATAGTACTGACTTAAATGTAGGTATTGCTCTGTCCTCTCAGCCAGAAGTGACTAGTCCCTGAGGCATCTACAGAGATATGAAAGACTTTTTTTATATTTTGCCATGAGCAGTTGGCAGCTTAGTTTTGGTTTTTTGGCTTTCAGTTTTTTTTTTTTTTTTCTTTTTCATATCCCTCTAGGATGGGAAGATTTTTTTTTATTTACAGCTTTTTTGTACATAATGTTATGTTGAACACTTCTTTCATTCAATACCAGTATTTTCAGTCATTTCTACAGATGTATATAAGTCATTTCTGCTTCCTTGGCAGCACAATAAAGGTAACTTTTGTCTAACTGGCATAGCAACTGAGTTGTGCTGAGCATATTTATCATAACATATCAAATTTATCACAGTCTGCAGAGAGTGATTTTGTGGGTATCCTTTGTGGAAGAGCAGCAAGAACACACCAACTTTTCACAATTAAGCAGTGTTCATTACTGACAGGCATTTTCTTTTCAGGGAAACTGAAAAAGTGGATCAGCAAGCTGTTCCCCAAGTCAATCATGTGGATGCCTGCAAAGAGTGTGTGAAGGCAGAGATTACAGACACAAAAGAAAGTTATCAGAAATCAGCTGAAATGCTTGGATACGATAAGCGTGAAGAGATAAGAAGAGAAAAGGAGGAGGAGGAGCGTTACATCCACAGAAAAGAAACTCTGGAAACCAAAAAAGGAAAGGCTAAGCATGCCTTAACAGAAGCTGATTCATTATTTCCAGACTTAACGAATGCATCGTGGTCCCAAGTAGCTCAGCCTCAACCAGCTGAGAAGAATGGAACGCTTCCTAATTCATTAAGTATGAGTGCTGGCCTAGTGGAGCAGAATGGTACTGGCTCATATAAAAGAGGGTTTGTTCCCAGAACAAATCCAGATAAGCAGTTTCAAAGGAAAACTAACATGGCTCAAGTGGAGCACTGGGTAAAAGTCCAGAAAGGAGATACAAAAAGGTTAGTAATAGGCCCATCTTTAACTAGATGGCCAAGTGGTGTTTTCTTAAATTAAAGGAAAATGTTTGTTAGTAATACCTTTGGTGCAAATCAGAACAATATTTTACAGAGACAATATATAAGAAAACTTATTTTTTCCTTCAGTGCAGAATGGTATTTTTCAGGCATTTATCTCCTGGGAAAGCCAATAGGGGATTGGCTATTCAAATTTCTTTAATGTTGTTAGAGTATTGCAAAAAGAATAAGAGAGATTAGCATGCTATTTTATTTTTCTTTTTTTAATCACTGTGGATGCTTAAAACTTCTTAAAATTTGCTTAAATTTTGAAGAGCCATAAAGTGAAGTGCAAACTTCAGTTACCTCTTATTCATAAGCAATTTCACAATATAAATTACAGGTAATTGTTTATTTCCCACTTTAAAAAGTATTGAATGCTCATTACTTTCCTCTTCTCTTCTGTTCCTGTTACAAATATCCATTCACTCCTCTCTATCAGATCACTACGTTCAGAGTCACGGTGTGTGTATCACATATTGAAAGGTCTCCATATATTCATTTAGTTAATGAAGATGTCCTGGGATGGTCTCCAGGATTCTCTTCTCTGTTTTCTGTCCCTGAAATTACATAAATAGTACCAGTAGGTGAAATGCACACTGGAATGCTTCTGTAGTTTGAAAATCTCATAATTGTTTTGCTTTCAAAGTCAGATTAAGTACCAGTTGGAAAAATTAACTATGAATATGTGCGTCTGTTCAGAATATCACCTTTTGTCAAGTGGCAGGAAAAACAGTTGGGCTTGATGCTACTTGTGAGGATTTTTCAAATGTGCTTATTCTACTGAATTAGTGTTTTATAAATCTGCTCAAATCTAATTATAGTATAAACAATCAAGAGACTTTGGCATGTGTTTTTTAGGATGGAGAAAACATTTTGGGAATTTTTAAAATGCTTTTTTAATTTAATGTTTGTCAATTTGGAGCCTGTAAGAAGTTTAAGAGTTGGTAATTGTGTGTGGAAGTCCATTCTTCTACTCTTTTATCTTTGAAATTACCCTTGAAGAAGCTTTCTTTTTTTCTTTATATATTATTTAATGTTCTTTTAGACTGCTAGAGTCAATTATCTTCCATCTTTTTTGCTTGGATATCAATCAGTACTTCTCAAAAGAATATAAGTTTAATGAAAAAAAGTACTTTGTAAGTTGGTTCTTATTACACACATTGATTTTCCTAAAGTAATAGAGAAAATGATTGAACTAATGAGCTCATGCTTAAAAATTTTGTGTTGATGTTTTTTGCATCAGAAGTCCTGGCAGTGACAGGCTTGGCTGATAGCTAAATAAGTATGGTTTTCTTCCTAATTACTCTTTCCAGTAAATTAACTTTAGAGGCGTGTTCCAGGTGCAGTGTTAAGATGGTGTGGTTGCAGGCTTTGTTCTAGAAGAGACCAGCTACCTCCGCTGGAGCTGCTAAGTATTCAGTGAAAAGGGAGATAGGTAGATATGTATATCTGTGTGTATATCTGTTTCTAGATATAGCTTTATATCTCCATATGCATATCTCTAAAAATGTCTGTTTTGGCTAAGTTGACCTTGTTTTCTTTGCCTTTTCCTGACAAATGTCATTATATTCTCTGCATTCGGAATAAATTGTATGTTACCTTCCCAGAGATAATTAGAGTCATCTTTTAAATGGCACCTTCTTCTAGCCTGCTGAGGTTGCTGCAGTGTAGTCAAATGATGGATAGGAGTTGAATTTTAGTTGTCCTGATTGCACGGTGTAGAAATTTAAGCCAGAGATGATAATTTGATTGACATTCCATTTTGATTTTAGTAAGTAGTAGTAGACCACTTAATTTTTTAAAGCTCCATATTGGTTGTTATTCCAGCTGAAATGTTATAAATAGAGAACCTCTGAGGATTCAGAAGGCTGGATAATTCTTGAACACAGAATGGGTACAGCTTTATTTGTTTCCTGGCTCAGGTGTGTCCAGATGCAGTTCTTGCCAGCAGGTTGATTATGACAGGGGAGAACTCTTTCAGCTAAAGGGTTCACACAAATCCAGTATGATCATTTGTAGGAACGGTGCCTTTTTATATAGATCTTTAGACATTTCAAAGAGATGTTTTACTTCCCCTTTTAATAAAGTGCTCAGTTCGCTGAGTTGTAAATGTTAGCTGTTACTTTGGAGATCCACCTCTCTTAGTGACCTCTCAGCTGCACTCCAGTGACATCCGGTGTAGCCATCTAATCCCACTCTGTTCTCAGCAGATGGGGATACCTGCTTTGGTAAGATTCATGCCAGCATTTCAGAGAGATCTCAAGAAGTGGAAGGTTTGAAAGAAGGCTTTCAGGTGGTTTTGGGTTTGAGCAATTAAAGGTCAAGGTCAGGACCATCAAACGGCAGCTGTTAAAAAAATTGTTACGTTTTGATCTGGTTCCAGTGTCTGCATAAACTTAGTCAATGCATAATTATGAAGAATTTGCTATTTCGAACATTTACTTGCATTTTAAAAATATATAAATCCAATTAAGCTTAATATTTCCCCACTAGATGCAGTCATGTTGAGATACTTCCTTTCTTGCAAGTAGTGTTAAAACCTTTCTTGTTATGCAGAACTTTCCGTTCCTTCCTGATTTGCTTAAGGAAGAGACATTACTTGTCTTTGTTAGCTTCTGTGCATTCCCATGAATGGGCACAGTGTTTCTAATAATAGTACTGGTTGTCTTTTGAACATCTATCTTCTCTTTTTACAATATCTTCTGTGTGGTTGCTTCCCATGGCAGACCCTGAATGATTTTCGTGGCCAGTAGTCATATAATATGATATCAGGCCATTTATTCACTCTTTAATGTCTGCTTTCCTTTTTATATTTTCTATACCTCATCATTCAAATGAGGGAGATTCTCAAAAACAGCTGCTTTTGCTCACTTCTGCACCTAATCTCCAAGAAGGCAATAGTCCGTGGTCTGTTGTGGACTAATTTGAGTCATTTGGGACATTTTTCTTTACCTTAAAGTTGATGTGTTGCCTCAGAGCCTATTTTTATATGATGCAAATTATCCCTAAGCATCTCAAACCTTGTATGGTAGAGATGCCACCAGCTTAAAGCTTGTCATCTCAGCTTGAGGTTTCTCCCTACTTCAGATACTGAGAAAACACAATGTGCCTGTATGTAGGCAGTTGCCTCCGAAGTTCAGCTCTGAATATGACTTTCCCTGTGCAATGTTACGCACATTCAACTTTGTTCTCTTTTTATAGCAGGCTGAAGTATTGCATGAAACAGGCTCATATCAGCTGCTCCATGTACTACTTTCAAAATAACGTTTTTTAGTTAATCTAAGAAAAAATCATCCATTTCTGGAAGGAAGGCATGATTCCCCTTGCCCCCAACAAAACTTACGCGGTCTTTGGTTTTGCTCCTAAAGCTGCCAGCCCTGATGACTTCAGTGACTGCCACCAATTCCAGCTGATCTCAATACTCTGCCTTTTAATGTCCAGTTAGAAAATAATCACACACAGATAGTTTAGAACATCCAGGAAGGGACCACCTTTGTGAGGTCTCCATTAAACTGGAGTATAGAAGTGGCCAAAATCTCTTCTCTGTTTTTCCACGGAGAAATCTGTCTTAGCTTCATGCCTCCCTCAAATGTCCTTTTGAAGCATTATCCACTCCAAGCATTCTCAGTTCTTATTGCTATCTAGAGAAAATACATTTCCACCACGCGTGGAAAAAATTGGTGGCGAAATACAGGACATTCAAAGTGCACATGATGCAATGAATTAGAGAATTAAAAGAGATTGCACAACCACTGTATGCTGGTCTTTGTGTTGCCTGTGTTCATACTACCTGCCTGCTTTAATCTTCACTCTGAAATTCGAGGTAACATCAAGTTTTTGTGGTCTGAGAGACCAGAGCTTTTACAGACTTGTAATCCTCCAGGCAGTGCAGGGCAATTATTCTATTTGCTGGCATGAGCAATTATGTATCCTCTTGAGAGTATCCGTATTTCAAGGCAGTCCAACAGTGCCAGATCCTGCAAGTAAAAAAAGGTGGTGGCAACTACTGAGCAGCAGTTACTGGTCGCAATTCTTTCCTCCTTGCTTCAGTCACTCTTGGATGCTGAACAAAGATGTTCTTTTCCATCCTGGCCTTTCTTTCATGTGGAATTCCTGCATTTTTCAAACCATGAGGTCTCCCTCTTATGCAGAGAGTGGAACTTACCGAGTGAAGTGATGAAAACATGCTCAGAGCTTTTCTTTGTGTGGTTTTGTGCTGGGTTGTTTTTTTTAAATTTTGGGGGTTTTATGTGTTGATGCTTTGTAGCAAGCCTAGCAGAATGGTTTTCTCTTTGGAGATTCTGAATCAATAGGCAAATGACTGAAAGTATAAAACCCCCAGATGTTTGACTGAAGAATCAGAAATTAGACAGGCAGGCTCTTATGTATGAGGCTTTGGAAAGATTTTGACTTCAAAGCAGGAGAGGGAGCTAACTAGACTTTGTCAAAACTTCTGCCAATTCTGTCTTAACATTACCTACTAAAAGAACTAGTTTACAGAGTTCAAGTGTTTTATGGGTGCGGTACTAAAGCCTGAATGTAATGCCTCTTTTTATATTCTAATTTGTCAACGACCTTTGTTGTAGAAAGTCTCATGTTGCTCCCATCAGTAGAACCAGTAGCATTAGGTGAAAGTAAATCATACAGACCTGGGGACTTTGAGCAGTTTCTTACCATTTTCCTTCTTTTTGCCTCATTCACATGAACAAAAACTATTTGAGGTATTCTGGGATTGGTGAGATTTCTTCTTGCTTTTAAAGATATTTTTACTGAACATGCATTTGTTTTCGTAAACTGCACCACCTAGTGGTGAGCACACTTTCTGTGAAAAGGAGTATTTTAATTTACAGACTCACTCCATAAGCATGACAATAATTCGTTTCTTCATGATCTTGACTTTCTTTTTATTTTAAGTACATAATGCTGCCATTCCCTAAGTTTGTTTCTAGTAGTTCATACTAGGTTAAACACTAAATTAAAATCTTGTATTTAGACAGTGTAGGATAGATGTGTGCAGGATAGATGTCATTAATATTGCTCTGTTAATATTTCTGTAAATTCTTTTAAAGTGTCTGTTAGAAGTCTCGTAGCTCCTATGCCTATGTCATTGGAGGTGTTTTTTATCAGTCACTCCCACTCATCAGTGTGTGCTAAAATTTACCCTTTTCTTCCCTTTTTTTTTAACAGCCTCACTTCTGATCAGACTCTTACACGTCAGGGTCCCAATCCTCCTTTTCCTGAAAACTATCACACTTTGCCAAAGAATACCAGGCAGCCTTCAGGGAGCTCACCACCACCAAACCGCAATTTGCCGAGCGACTACAAATATGCACAAGATCGCGTAAGCCACTTGAAGATGTCCCAGGAGGAAAGGAAAGCAAATAAGGATGGAACTGTTTGGCAGCTCTATGAGTGGCAGCAGAGACAGCAGTTCAAACATGGCAGCCCCACGGCCCCGCTTTATGTAGGTTCTTCAGACTTTATTGATCGTGCTAAGTCAAAAAGTTCATTAGATGTTCCACGATCAATATCTGTTCCGCCCTCTCCATCTGATATTCCTCCACCTGGACCTCCAAAAAACTTTCTCCCGCGGAGACCACATACTCCTGCAGAAAGGCTCACAGTTAAACCGTCTGATGAGAGACAGACTGTGGATGTTCCTTTTGCTGGATCCCCCAGGAAGATACGGAATCGTGCTGTAAAGGTTGGTACCCTTTTAACTGATTACAAACCATCCTATATGTGGTGTCATGCAGGGGAGTTTATTTAGTTGTGGTTCGTTGCGTCCTTCCTCGTGTGTATGAAAGATGAAGTAAGTTGTAAAAACTAATACAAGGAATAATTATCTCCTCAAGCTCTTGCCATTCTGATGAATGAAACCAACTTTTGTTGGTTAGGAAAGGAAAATTGGTGGCACATCGCTTACGTTTGGGATACTTTTAATTAAAGACTGGAAGGTGTATGCTTCCATGCATAAAGTATATGGATGGTAGTATTTTAATATAGAGAGTATGAAGACAAAAATATAAAACTCAGCAGGATGGAATCTTCCTTGATTTTTTTTTTTTTTTTTGCTTGTAGCTTTGTGATTGCCATGCCTGCTTTCTCTGTATGTTTTGCTGTTGTAGTTAGTCTTACAGCTGATTTTGTTTTTAGTAACATTATTATTATCATTATTATTATTATTGTAAAATATATACTTTTTCATGCATTTAATAGCTCAGGTCCATTGCAGAGTCTAAACAAAACCAAATAGTTTTGGGCTAAACAAAACCGAATAGTGTTGGTCTGAAACTTCAAACTTCTGCACAGTTTCCGTGTGGATTTTTTTGGAGGGACTCTTGTACCCTCTTATCCAGAGGTAACGGAGATTTTCACTCTTCAGTACTCCAAATGGCTCTCCTTGCCTAAGGAATTTGGGGAAATTTGTGTTGAATCAGTGAAGGATTGACTTGTCTTGGTCAGTCTGGAATAACTGGTATTGAAAGCCTCTGTAGTCACTTAATTCTTTGACCTTAGCCATGGACTCTGATAGGGAAAGTGTTTGCAAAGAGAGAGATGTGTAAATCTGGATACCCAGAGTGGGTTTAGGACCATGACTTTAGGCTGCTGCTCTGTGCACAGTCCAGATCTTTTTCCTGGTGTGTATGTGGTGTAGCTGTTAAGTGTCTTTCAGCATTTATAGGTTTATAATATTCTGTCAGAGTGTGAAATAGTCTAGTGATTTGCAGCACTGGAGATTGGTATTTTTTTAACTTATTATATTCTACCACAAATTGGTTTCTCCATATATAAGCTGAACGAACATTACATCCTTACAAAGGCATGTCCTGCAGTCTTTTCCTTTCCTGTCCAATGTAACTGCAGAAATTTCAAGCTCTTTTAATGGCATCCTGGCTTCGCCAATGTCGGGAAACACAGTTCCTCATCTTTAAAACTTCTCTCTGGAACTTCTGTGAAAGTTTGTAGAGAAAAATGCTCACGTTTTTTCTATGTAAATACACAGCGTCATTCTACATTTAAACGTGTGTGTCTGCATAAATCCGAGATACTCCACGCTCCCTGTACTGCTTTATTAAATTTCATCCAGTTGCACTTTAAAAAAAATCAAGGCAGGGGAGGCAAAATAAAACGGCATTCGGTGAAATTCAGAGACAGGAATAAAAATAAACTGTGAGACATTTAGTCTGCCTTGAAGAAAGCCATAGAAGTTTGGCTTTAAGAGAAAGATGAAAGAATGAGTGTGCAGTAGGCTTTTTTATTGTAAGCGGAAAGGGGCAGATCAAGGATGATGATTAAAAAACCTCTTGGTATTGATGGAAGCCATTGCCACAAGGTGTCAGTCATGTCAGTAGCTTCATGTTCCCTGGCTAAAAGAGAGCATTCACAGTTGTTATAAGTACATGTGCAGTACAAGCCTGCTGTCAGAGGGCATCATCCAACCGAACCTTTTTCTGGGAGACAATGGGGGGTGGGGGGAACTTAATGAAATTTTTTTTTTATTTGCTGAAGCAACATTGCACATTCTGCTGAAGCATCTCATGCTGCCACAATCCGCTGCTCTGCCCAGCATCACAGGTGCTGAATTTGCATTTGTTCATTCATAAGTTTTTGATCATCAAAGGATGGGGCTGGCCCATGAGTGTTACCCTGATCTGAGCATGCCATGAATTCAAATAAAAAATCTGTGGCAGAGGTGCAGGCTGAATTTGCCCTCAGGTGCAACACAGCTGCCACTTGGCACAGTCCTCACATCCTATGGCTTCTTGCAGAGCTCCACTCACCTGGACCGGCGCTCCATGCCTGCCATGGGCTACATGACGCACACGGTGAGCGCGCCCAGCTTGCACGGCAAGTCGGTAAGTGCAGAGCACGGCTCCTCTTGTGTCCTCGTGCTAGTGCAGCTGAGCTTTAAAACCCGAAGTCTTTAATCTTAACTTTATTAATTAAAGCATTAGTAACTCGAATGAGAACTTAATCTTAACCCAGTAAAGCCTATAGGACTTTTGCCTTTATCTGCAGCATGAACAGGGGTGAGCTGTCTGTTATTACAGGATTCAAGTTTTATTACGTTTATTTGACCAAATGCAGAGTTAAATAATTGCTTAGTCATGTCAAGTAACTGCTTTCTGGGCACTGAGGTGAAAAATGTAATTATAGTTCCTCTCCCTGAAGACTGCTAATTTCCTCTTTACAATGTGTCTAAATACCTGCAGCCCGAAGAGCTAACATTGCTTCTCATTCGATTAAGGAGACATCAGGCTAAGTTGGCTAGTATCAGAAATTACACAATCGCTCAGTTACTGCAGCACTTGCCAACTAATTCCACCTATCAGGTCAGCTGCTGCGTGGCTCATCTGTGACATTTTGTGACTCTGCAAATGCTTCACTGGTGGCATGCTTGAATCTGTGCTTCCTTGCCCATTCTTTGATATTCTACAGTGCCCAGGTTGTTTGCGGTTTTTCTTTGCTTACTGTATTTGCTATAAAAGATGAGCGTTTTTAAGTTACAGGGCACCAGTGCATCTGTTTCAAAGTGTCTATTTTCCTTTTTATACTGTGTATTTATACTATTTCTGAAAATGCTGCATCTTCAGAAATGTGGGTTAAAATACCATATCAGTTCATTTTAAAGCAAAACCATTTCTTTGTGCTGCTTTCATGATGGGGTTGGCTCCCTGTGCCACATGCTGCATCACCTGCAAATTGAAATGCATCAGCCAGTCTGTACATTCATATGAGCTTGTAACTATGTGAGTTCTGCAGGTGAACATTGGTTCATAAAAGCTCAGGAGCGTCTTGGATCATCTACGGTGCTCTTGATTGCGCTGGTGTTATGAAACCTGTAAATGTGAAATCAAACAGAAATGTACTCACAGAGCTCTCTGGTTCCTATTAGAGCCTCAAAAATGGAGCCACCTGGGAATAAAATCTGGTGACTCTTCTTGGAATTGGTGAAGGCTTTGGCCCAAAACAGAAGCAATTTTTTTGAATTGAAGAAGTTTCATTTCCCGATTACCTCACCTACAGAACAATTGCGCTACGATGGGTGGTAATAACAGGGTTTTCTCCAAAAATGGGCAGACTTTCTAGTCAAGTCCTCAGCCAGTCTTACAAGCTGATCTGACAAGAATTGTAAATGAACACCTCTAAAGAAATGCAAGTGTGATCTATTGATTTTATGGCATAAAGGGTTTTTCTTTTCTTTTTCTAACTACACATTCTCATTGGCTCAAAACTTGAGAAAAGGTATAGTTGTGTTTTTCCTTTATTCTGAAGTTAATTGCACCCAGGATATGAAATGCTGACAAAATAGCAGTTAAAATTCTAGGAAGTTTTGGGTATTTTGGCTAACTACAAGTAGCACATTTGCAACAGTTAAACTTTATTTTGTATTGCAAATATCCCCTTTCAAGAGAGGAGAAATAACTTTGTTATGACTTCAGTGCATGTTTTCCTTGAAGGGACTGTAATAACGAGGTTGCTATATGAGTGTAACTATAAAATTAAGCTGATAGCAATTACAGGTGAGGCAATGAAAAATAAGGATCAACTTGAATGCTATTACTTAAAAGACAAAATGGATTGTCTAATCGTATAAGTGAGATATTTTTCAGAATTTTATTCACACAACTTATTTCATACTTTCCCTGAATAAAGGAATTAATATCTTAAAATGCGTATGAATTGTGATCAAAAGTAATTATATATGATGTCTTCTAGTTACGTCTGACGTTCAGTCACACCACTGTAACTTTTTTGGTGAAGGGCTAGTCAGTGGAAATTGATCTTGAAAAAATAGTTTTTCGAAAATATATTGTTTCAGGTAGTTCTGTGTTCTATTAGAGGTGGAAACAAAAATCTAGATGTTTGGGTGGGAGTAATGAGGTAGTAATACTCTAGGGAAATATTTTGCCCATTTTTTAGCAGTAAATAGCAATATGCTGGTGGAGCAAATGTGCTTTATTTATGTGCTCCTACTCCGTTATTTTGTTCTCTATTCCATCTGTTTTCTTGTATATAGCAAATCCAATTATTCTGAAATGGTTTCGAACATTCAAATATATTGCGCTGTTTTTTTCCCTATGTATTTACCTGAAGGCGGATGACACTTACATCCAGTTGAAAAAGGATCTGGAGTATTTGGATCTAAAGGTAAGATTTTAGATGAGTCTACTTAATTTTTTCTTTTTTTTTTCAACCCAGTTGTCTTTCTTGTATCATCTTTGTACCTGCAAATGTTAAAGTAACTTTCTAGTCTGAGATGGAACCTGTCTCTTGCCTGTGTTGTGCTTAGGGTATTGAGTGTCTTTTCAGTAGTGACTATACAATTAAAGTGCAAACTCAGAAAATGTGGCTGCTTTAGTTTGTAAGAACAACTTGTGTTACTGGTACTGTGATGAATGATATGTGTGTTTAGGGAAATCAGATAAAAAACAGATTGAAAATGTTTCTCTGCTGTAGCATTAGTACCAATGTGAAGTCAACACCTCTAAGTTAAAACTCGTGTTCTCTTAATCCAGCTTTTCCCCTTTCAATCTTCTTAAACTGACTTTTCCCTTATTTGTATAATGTGCCATATGTTCTTGTGAAAATGTGATTAATTAGCACAGTCATTGTTTTCATGTTATTACAGCTAAAAGATTTCAAATGCACCCATTCATCCATCCATCCATCTGTAGGTAGAATCTGATAAAGTAATATCAGGAGGTATTTCTTTTTAACAAATAATTAAATATGATGCTGAGGGTCCTATCATCTGTCTAAATGACTTCTGTATCTGATACACTTGATGATTGGCAATTTGAAAGCAAATCTAGAATTCTTAAAATCAGGTTTTGAAGGGGGGAAAAAAAAACAGCAAAAAGATACAACTGTTTTGTTTAGCAAAGAAGTTTGCCACTTCCTTTAGTATGTAGGATGTCTTGCCATATATAAATCACGTGGTGTTCCTGAAAATCAGGGTGAAGGGAAATTTGACACCTTGTTGTCTGTCTGGTTTGCATGAACAGAGCTCCCTGATGCCATGGGGTGTTTGGTGCCTATGAGCTAACTGCACCTATGTGTATTTCGGTCTTATCTGATGTTTAAATTCCTGATATATAACCAAATATATAAATGGAAAATATTAGTAATACATTTTATGCATACACATAGTACCATATATAAATATATATATGTATAATACAAATATATGCATGTATAATATGTAGTATTTAGCATATAATATAGCTGAGGTATATGTAGTCTAAATGTTCAAATATGTAAACTGTTGGAATCATTAATATATAAATTTAAAATTGGTGGGACACATTCAGTTTTAAGCCTTGTCCTTGATCTGTTCGTGGCTTTGCCAGGTGTAACTGCAGCCTAGCCATCAGATGAATTTTATGACAAATTATTATTTAAAAAGTTCTACAAGGTGAGAGATTATTAATAATCACAGCGTTTTGTCCATTGTAAAACACAATAATTTTCACAGTTGAAGTTGCCACAGGTCAAGTTTCTGTAAAATGTGATATGCTTAGCAAAATTATTAGAAGGGGTTCTTAACTTTCTAATGGATTCTGTCCAGATTAATTTGTTGGAGTTTGGAACATGAGGAGATATTTGGTCTCTCAGGAGTTCCCCTTGTGCCTTCCTGCTGCCTGCAGCACCTAACAAAAGCAGCCAGAAAGAAAAATGCATGGGGGCACCCGATACTTCTGTGAAAAGAAACTTAATGCCAATTGGTTCCCGTTTGAAAATCTTGACTCTCAAAATGTCAAGTGTGTTTGCAAAGGAATGATGTAAATTTTCAAAGTGGGCATTTCTTAATAACCTTCTTTCAGTCGTGGTTCAGAAATGTAAAATTTCAGGTCAGGTTGCTGAGAGATTAAAGAGACCCTGTGAAATTCGAGAAGGTGTCCTTGTATTGATTACATTTGTGTTTTGCCACTAAATGTAGCAAAGCTTTGATTTGTGATATGAGGAAAAAAGAAGAGTGTACTGCATCAAACTAAGGAAATGATACAGATTTTAGTAACAGCAAATTCACGGGCAATGTATGTAATATCTTCCATTTAAGACACTGGAGACTTAGATAGAAAGCCAATTATTTCAAGTCACTCTTTTGACTTCACTGGGCTTTGAATTGGACCCACCCTGATTAAACAATTTCACTTAGGACTCAACATTTTGGAACTGGAGTTGAACTTTTTCCTCTTCACTAAATCCATTATTTCTAAAGATCTTTCTTAGAGGTTTCGAAATAGAACTTCTCAACATGAAGTTGTGATTGAGCAATTAGCTGCAAAGTGCTTAGGTGTGACCGGAGAGTGTGTGATCACTGCTGCTCATGGAGTTTTGAGTTGTAACATTTGGTGGTTTAAATCTTGACGTCTGTAACAAGCTATGACTAAACTTTTGTTTGAAACAGATAGAAAATAATGGACCTCTGATCAACATGATATACAAAGTGCTAAAGAACTCAGCACAAGGGTTACTATCCAGTATACATGTAAGACTGCTTGCATTGAAATGTGCTCATCCCATCGCTTTCTCAATTAGCAGTCAGTGTTCTGGCTTTTACAGGTGTCTTTTGGTACACAATCGTGCTTTCTCTAAGATTTTTTTTTTACTTCCCCCCCCCCCCCCCCCCCCTTCTTTTGGAGTCTGTATGCAAAATTATGGCTGACCTCCGTGTTTGGTTTCATTTTATCATGTTTTGAAAATGAATGTGTCAAGCAGTGACTCCTGTGTGAAAATTTGAAAATGTGAAAGCATGCTTAATCTTCATTATGTTGTCATGTTGACTGCTTGGTAGCTAACAAATTCCTTACAGTTTTGCTTATGTAATTTAAAGTATCCCCAAATTCTGTAGACTTGTTTTTATGTTAATTCTGTTGCTTTGCAAAAGGCTTTTGTATTGTCTTAGCTTGCAGGTAATTAAATATGCAGCATTTTTTCTTTTGATATGCTGGTATTTTATGTTTATTTTTAATTAAATGTTACAATTATATATAGGATTTACCATTTAAATAATTTCATTAATACTTTTGAAAGACAGGGTTTTTTTTCTATATAGCATGTAATTGTTGAAGGAAAGAAAAAATTGAAAGCTTCTAGAGGCAATAAATGCTATTGTTTGTGATGGTGGTGAAGGAATGTTTCACCACACAGAGGTACATGGGAAGTCTTTAAATGGGGTCTGCCACTTGAGGAGAGAAGACAACATTTACCTCACTTAGAGTAAAATTTAATTACTTTAAAAAAACTAACATCATTCTGCAGGTGACTCTTAGGTTAATAATTAAAATATGTAGCTTCAAGTCTGGAGATTGCCAGTTGGTAGAAAAGCCAACTACCTCACTAAAAAAGCCAACAGCTTCACTTATTGTATCAAAATTTCTCCTCTCACATTACTGAAGACAGTATTGAGGTGAATTTTTCTTCATAAACTTTTGTCTGTATATGAATAAGAATATGCTGTATATGAATATTACTAATCACCAGGAGGTCCTGTGGTAAGATAGAATTTGCTCTAATGAATGTTAAAAAGTGTTCTAAAGAGGTCATATTAAATCATTAGAATTTAAGGCTTTTAAAAAATGTATCATTTACAAGCTGTATTATATTACTCTTTTCTTAACCTCATTTATTCACAAAGAGGTTCCTGTGTAGACAGTGACAATAATAAACATTTCTACAGACACAGACATGCCTTAATTTTTAAGGTTGGTGTGAAGGTTGGAAGTACAATTGAGTATTGTTTCAGTACTGATTCTTAAACTGTGTTATGTGAGAAAATAATCTCACCAGAAATGGAATATTCAACCAGTGATTTATGGAATGAGAGATTTGGTACATGACAGCCACATCAAAATAGATTAATTACATTTAATTCCACTACAACATTTTTATAACAGTCTGTCTTTAGTAAAATCCACCCTGTGCTGAGGAAGATACTGTCTTTGTAGAATGAAACACTTGCCAAAAGTTGCATTTTTAGTCATTAATGAATGCTGCTATTGTTGCAATCATCCGTTTAAATTCCAGTCCTTCAGCTTCGGGAAAGCTATTAGAGGAGGACTGTTAAAACTACTAGATTTTACAGGAAAAAGACTTTTGTAACCATAGACAGGTGGGATTATGCTGTTTTGTACAGAATTCCAAGCTGCTGGAAGAGTTACTAAATAACTTAATGCAACTAATAATCCCTTTTGTTAACGCTTCTCAAACACTAAAGCCAGATTTGAAAGAACTTGTATCCAAAATGTTATTAATTTTTTTTTTCTTAATTAAAAGTGAATATTTAACAAAAGTTTTCTTTTCACTGCTGAAGCCTAATTTGGTTTTAGTTTGCAGCAAATTTCTTACATTTTGAAAATCTGTTCCTCTTAGGTGACAGGACGTGACACGTTGAAAGAAAGAAGTACAAAACCTGTCAAGATTGCAGAAAGTGATATCGATGTAAGTATCAAACACCAGCACCTCTTGCACTGATTTGTCTATTTGTGTTATACAATTACTTGATCATTACTATGCTCGCTGGGCTGAAATATTACAAGTGGATACTTTTCTGCTTGGTTTTTAAAAGCTAACCTTATGTATGTGTATGATTTCATTTCCAGGTGAAACTAAGCGTTTTCTGTGAGCAGGACAGAATTCTGCAGGACTTGGAGGACAAACTAAGAGCCCTTAAGGAAAATAAAGTAAGTAGATTAAAAAGGGCTTAGTAAAATAAAATAGAAATTTTTATCTAATAATAACATATAAAATAGGAAATTATAAAGAAAATATTGAATTAATGGTTGTTGTTTGCACTATAGTGTGTATATATCTTCTGTGATAACGGGAATTGGGTTTTATTTTAGGATTGAGTACCCATTCTAAGAAAACATGTTTTTGAAAGTGAACATTTTAAACCCATCTGCTTCATTGCCTGTGAGCTATAGCTGTCAATAAATTAAGGCGGTTCAGAAAAAAATGTATTCTAAAATAAAAGTACTTTTCAGGTCGCTATTTCAGAAGAGCTACTGTGCAAAATTAATTCCATGTTACTTACTCCTGACTAAATGAATTGGGCCTGTTTCATGTTTTAGACAATATTTTAAACCCTCACATGACTGTTTCACCCATAGCAGTGAATGAAAACCTGTCCCTAAAGAAACAGCTCATGCTGGGCTGTGGTAGGGCTGTCATAGTTCTATACTGCTTAAGAGAATTTTTCTGAAACTGTAAATTATACTTTTGTACAGTGTGTAAACAGAAAAATTCCCCTCTCACTGCTTTGCGTTTCAACGGTTTTGCCTGCTTAATGGGAAGATTTAATAGAAAATATCAGATAATTTTGGATTCAATAGGTAATTAAGGCTCTTGCAGTTTTTGTTTACATGTGAGTCTCCAAAACAGGAGGCCAATCCTAACCTCTGTTGGTTTAGAGGGAAGACTTGGGGCATGGAAAACACCTTTCATATTCCTGCAAGTAGATGCATAAATTTCCATGTAAATGTTGTAAACTTACTCCCGTCTTCTTTGTTAGGATCAGCTGGAGTCTGTTTTGGAGGTTTTACACAGGCAGATGGATCAGTACAAAGACCAACCACAACATGCAGACAAAATATCTTATCAGCAGAGACTTTTGCAAGAGGACCTTATATATATTCGGGCTGAAATATCCAAAGTTTCAACGGTACATGGTTTTGGTTGCTTCAAGAAAACCATAATTAAAATCCTGGTTAGACTAAAACTGTATTGGTCATTGGATAGGGGAGTTAAGACCTGTTCTGAACAGTTTTGGTCAAGGTACAGGTTACTAAACTGGACAAAAAAGACTAAACAATCTCTTCAGCTTTACTTTTCTGCCTCCCAACCCCCCCAAACCAAACAAAAACCCCTAACCTTTTCACTGTCTTTGTATTTTAAGTGTGGGCTTAAATTGCAAGTCTTTCAGCTATATATAAATGATATATATAAATTATAAATATAAATGTGATTCCAGGATGTTTTTCCAGGGTAAAAGGAATTGGAAAAAAATCTGTTGATGTTTCAGTAAAAATTTACCATCCAAACTATAACTTAGTAAAATTCAAATGTAATTGAATGTTGTTTTCACTCTATTATTACTATCGCTTCATGAATATGAGACTAGCTCTTTGTAAGGCTCGTTCTGGAATTGCATGAACACCTTCCCTATAGTGAGGTCTGATCACTAAAACGGCACTGTTATTTAAATGTATCTTGTCAGTTTGTGTCTGTAGAAAATGTATGACTTTCATAGTCAGCATTTAAAATGTATTTGTGGGCTTAAATAGCAAGTCACTGTAAAAAGGGCTGTTCTGGTGCAGAGATTCTGCTACGCGCAAATTTGGTTTTGTGTCAGGAAACTGGCCAGAGTTTTTAAACTACAGGTTCTTGACTTGATCCTGCAAGCTATAAAGTGTTTTCAGGTGTATAATCCAGTCTAAGCAACAATTTAGACTAAAATGGACTCTTCTTTTTATAATAGAACAGTAACTTCAAAACACTTTGGTGCTCAATTCGAGGATGTAGAAAATGGTTTTGAAGTTAGCACTGTATTAGAGTATTCCTTCTGTTAACAGGAAATGGAAAATGCCTGGAATGAATATCTGAAATTAGAAAAGGATGTGAGCCAACTGAAAAAAGCCTTACAGGAGCAGATGAACAGTTCATTGGTATCTCAGGTGAGTCCATTTCCAGACCCTGTAAATATTTAGAGGATGATTTAGTCTGAACTTCAGGTTACCATTTGGTTAGAGAAATTTTCTCTGCCATTTTTGCAGTGCGCTCAGCTGCCGTGTAATTTGGTTTGCAGAGTTCAGGCACAGTAACAGCAGGCTGTGCAGTGAAAAAAACCCACTACATTGTCTTGCAGCATGTGCCATAGTTTCTCATAAGTTGTCTATGCAAATTTGTCATTATTTTATTACGTTTTTATTACATGCTGACATCTTGACATTGAGAGTGTATTTAATTTATAAGACTGTGCAGGACTTCTTAGTCTTCCATTTATTTGATCTGACATTGTTGGCTTCTTTATCCATTTTTAAGAACATCAGTCACTGGTTGTTATTGTCATTACTTGTTCTTTGTCATGTCCTTCTATTTAGGGGAGATTCATCTCTGCAGATTGTTTTGTGAAGTGGAATAAGTGTTTAACAGCCATCAGTAATTGAAAGGCATCTCAGTTTTAAATCAATTATTCAGTTTCAGATTTTAAACAGAAGCTTTGTTTGAAGCTCAGTTATTTTCTTTGCTGAAATGAATGTGGAATACCGGATTATTTCTGCATACCTGCTTACAACTGGTGACTTTATTCTCAGGGAATACTGGGTTATTTTTCCGTTGTGTGAACAGAACAGAACACAAAGAACACAGTTAGTGTATACATTTTTCTCAAATCTTAGTCTACTTTTCCAAACATCCTGGACCAAAAGAGCTCACTAGTTAAATTTTTTAGCTCTTTTATTTGCAGATAATATCTGATCAGATATAATTTGAAGCCGGTTTATTTTCACCATTAATGAATAAATGTTCTGTATCAAAGCAAAGAGTTGTAAAACCTTTTTTGATTGCATCAATCTTCAAACTACATTTTCTTTTACTTTTCATTTTGGGGTGTGGGGAAGTGATTCAGTTTCTGGAGTCAGAATATGTAATTGAGCTCAGCTGTAGAAAATATTTAGAAAAAAGAAGATCCCAGGGGAATATTAGAATAAAATGGCACTTGTATGAAATAACTTAGTTTAACAAAGGCAAATTGCACCTTTAAACAAAATATACCTTTTTAGACTACTTTGGGATCAAATTTCCAGTTAGGCGTTAAACATGCTTAAAAATACTGGATGTGTAGCATGGGATTCACCAATACATATGGAAAGGAATGTGGTTTGCACAGAAAAAAATGTTAATTCAGTTTGATTATCATCTCATATCACATAAGTGATTAATTATAAATACACACACAGCCATAAGCATGTTATCAGTTGTATGTGTGTATATTTTTATATATCCATACATATAAGTATGCACAGATATGTTTGGTTAAGTTTTAAAAAAATGTTTCTGAATACCTATTTTGGAGATTCTAAGGGGAACTAATTTTTTTCAGAAAGTACTAAATATTCTAAAAAAACTGTATTCCTTCAAAGAAGTCTCACTTGAAGTACCCATAATAGAATTTTTTTGATCTCTGCCCAAGGGCATGTAGACTCAAGATTGTTTATCTAGCATTTTCCAATAGCACTAAATTAATACATACTTTATTTTAAAAAAATGCAGTCTTCGTGGAATATTATTAAAAATTCAGGAATTTGCAGGCTCAAGTTGCTGTAGGAGACCACTGATGTTGTTTCTATGTGGCATTAATTAAGAGGTTAAAACCTAAATGTTTAAGCAGCTTGGTCAGAGTAAATCTTGCTTTTTAGAATGTAGCTTCAATTGTCTTTTGCTTAAGGGTTGGGGAGGATCTGGGCATGCTGAATTTAACTGAGATGGGTTATTTTATCAGTGATAACTTCTTAGTTGGTAAGTGTTTCTCCTCTGGTTTTATGTCATTCTAAATTATGTTTCTGTTTGAAGGAAGTTAGAGAAATAAAATTTTCTCTCCAAGTTACCTTTTCATGCTTGCCAATAAAGTATATTTACACCCTTCTGTAAACAGTAATCTTGGCTTTCATAATTTTAAAATTAATTCATCTGCTTATCCTTCAGCCTGGGTCCATTTTAGATCTAAAATATTCTCTTCACATCAATATTTAAGTAATGGGAAGAAATAATATTAAAAGATCTGACTTTTCTACATTGCTAATCAAACATTTTCTGAGTGGTTTCTGAAGCAGGATGTTCAGTGCGACATTACTGTTTTTTTCACCAGTTTTGAGGCTTGATTATTGTAAATCCATCATTTGGTTCCTTGTAATATGATTAATCTCAGAAAAATGAAATGAAATGTGCAAATTTATAGTTTGTGTCCTGACAATCTTTCAAAATATGTCCTATCTATCGAGTGAGTTTACTACAGGCAAATAACATTCTCCATCATTTAAATGTTTGTGTTCTTGGCACCCTGTTTGCTGATCTGTAACCTGGCTGAACATATTTCCTGATTTAAGACAGAAAGTGGAAAGCAATTTATATGCCTTCCTTAGCTCTATGAGGTGTAACAGCTTTTACTGAAGGTTTTTTTCCACCCTCAGCCTTATAGGATTAATTAGTAGTTATTTTGCTGCTCAGGGAAAGTGATGAATTTCTGGAGTTCTTGGGCGGTTTGTAAGCAATTCTTTACTTAAGTGTTTCACTGCCTTCGCTTTCTTTAATAGTATTGGTTTTACTAAGTTTATTCTTGATGCAAATTTTTGAAATCGGTGTTACCAGGCTTTAATTAATTAGATGACAGCAGCTATTTAAGATGATTGGAGGGACTGAAATGGTGGCTTCAGGAGCCAGGCTGCAAGATGCAGCTCAAGGCAAAGTCCAGTCTGTAGAGAAAGCTTCCCTTTC
The DNA here is from genome assembly GCF_029207755.1 of Chamaea fasciata. Taxonomy (NCBI): domain Eukaryota; kingdom Metazoa; phylum Chordata; class Aves; order Passeriformes; family Sylviidae; genus Chamaea; species Chamaea fasciata. The sequence continues at coordinate 13,368,124 of NW_027094092.1, read as the reverse complement.
TTTCTTTCTTTCTTTCCTCCTGGAAAGCCTTGGTAAAGTAAATAGGATGCAAGATGAGACCAAGTCCAGGAGCAGCAGCAATATATTGTTTTAACTTGTAACACATCATGGCAAGTAGGCCTAACAACTCAAATATAAGCAGAAATTAAAATTGTCAGCACTTCTGAGTTTGTTTTTTGCTTTTTTAATACTGGATATTTCCCCTAAATGCAATGAGATATTTTGTAAGGCTGCTTTTAGCAGTCTTAAGTTTGATAGGTATAGGATTTAAGAACAAAGTTCAAGTTAAACAGTTCTGGAAGCTCATTTTATGTAGAACATTAAACTATGTTTTTGTAAGCTGAACAATATTCTACAAAAATAGAGACTTGTCTCTTTTCCCCTGTTTTCCATAGGGAGTCTTCCAAGAGTCAGAAAATGCTCTAATAAATTTTATGGACAAGATGTGTTTGTTGGTGTTGTGTCTTTTAATTTTTATTTTAAAATAATTATTTAACTAATTCCTAAACTCCTAAGTTTTCATGTAAGTTCTGAAATTGTAGTTTTTCTGAAAGTGCAATATTTCCTTCCAAAAGAAGGAAAGGCCCATAATAAATTAAAACCAAGGTATAATTGATTTTTTTTTTCTTTTACTACAAACAACAGGAGAAAACACAAATACAAAAAGACTTGTGGAGAATTGAAGATGTTACAGCTGGCTTGAGTGCAAATAAAGCAAATTACAAAACCATAGTAGACTCTATAAAGAATCCAGGTAAGGAGAACATGATGAAAAAATAAAAAATATACCAATGCAGCTGAGTCTTTGAGTCTCTGCAAATAATCTGGAAGTTTGTTCTGCTGTTGGATGTGTCTGAAATATCTGTTGATTGAGCATGTTACCTTGGTGTTTCTTTGCTTGAGGTGGCGAAGAGGTTTTTTTGTTGTTTGTTTTCACAAACCAATGGTGCTAAAATGTAACAAGCCATAGAAAAAAGGGAACAACAATAGCAATAATGGGCTAAATTTTTCAAGTTGCAGAAGGGGTTTCTATCATGCCAGGCCCTTACCAGTGTAGTATCTGTTCTGCATCCTGTCCAGGAGCTTTTCTCTGTGGTTTTTCTGTGGCTTTATTGGTTTTTTTTTTTCGCCTTGGATGCAGCCCAGCTGCCCTTGCTGCAGTTGCCTTTCCACTCCCTGTTCAGGCAGGTATTTGGTGGGCAGAGCAACATCAGCTCTGGAAGTGAGGAAGGGAAAGTGTGTGTGGTCTGCATTGCAGTGGCTTTATTACATTTCAAAGATGGGACCTAATGCGTTAGGATAGCAAGAGACTGTTAACGCCTACAGCAAAATTCGCTTTGTATTTGAAGTATCTTTCCTCACCTTTGGCATACAGAGATAAAATAGTTCTGAGATGGTCTAGATCTGTAGGCAACTTCAGGAATCTGTGGCATGGGGCCAGATGCAGTGTATGGACTGATTTCATATGACTTCCAGGCTTTCCTTTCCTTTTCTCCCATTACGCTCCACCAGGAATTTTATGGGATGATACTGAACCATGTGGTTTTACTTTTGGCCTGAAAGACTTGCTGAATCCTCATCAAGAAATGTTTTTTGTCGATTTCTCCCCTAGAGAGAAAAACAGTGCCTTCATTTTCTCAGTCTTCAGTGCCTTCCTTACCAGCTTCTCTTGCTACTGTGGAGAGCAAACTTTCAGTCCCACAGAGCCCTTCGCGCAGTCCGGTTAAATCCCCTCTGGAGGTTAGGCTGTATCCACAGCCTTATTTCCAGACCAGGACACAGCACCAAGCACAGCAGCTGAAAAAAATCGAGCCACCTCTTCAGTCACCAGTCAAGCTCAAGCCAAAGGTTGTAAGTACTGCTCTTGTGAGATTCATTCATCAGTGTTTCCATTTCCCTTCTGTCAGGAGCAGTGGAAGTGTCATGGTTGGGAAGCGCACACAGTGTGGAGGCCCTTTGGGTGTTTGTGTTGGAGCTATTGCAGCACAATTCATGGGGAGCCTATAGTACGGCGGCCATAGACTGATTTAGAACATACTAATCTTCAGAGCCTTCCTTGGGAATGCTTTGTGGTTGATTTCTTGGGTGTTGCTTGGGCTTTAAAGCCTCAAGCTTCTGGTGTGGACAGAGGAGAGCCCGCTGAAGCAGTCACAAATAATTCCTATAATGCACTGACTTTTATTTACGGTTTATGCCAGACTGTTTTCATGGTCTTTGCCAAATCCCTGTGCTTTCCTGTTCACAGGAAGATGAAGCACCGCCCAGACCTCCTCTCCCTCAGCTGTACAGTCCTGAGGATCAGCCACCAGCTGTCCCACCCCTCCCGAGGGAAGCCACTGTCATCAGACACACCTCGGTGCGGGGCCTGAAGCGTCAGTCAGACGAGAGAAAGAGAGACCGAGAACTCGGCCAGTATGTAAATGGAGATTACAGGGTGAGCACTCACACCTCTACACCTGCACTTCAAAGACATGGGAACCTTGAGTAACATATATTATTGTTGTCTGTAAAATATATGGACCTTTAGTAAAGTAATCATGATATAGAATGGCAGAGAGGTAATAATGACATAATAATAATGATCTATGCCATATAACAATGGCAGAGAGAAATGTAGCAATCCAGAAACAAAGCTTTGGTATTTGTTTTAGGATTATTAAAACTTGCTGTCTGTGATTTTACTTGAGCTGATGAGCATTTTTCTGTATAGGTGGAACTGCGTTCATACATGAGCGAACCAGAACTAGCAATGATAGGCGGTGACCTCAGCCACCCTTCCAGTGCTTTAATAAGCCCTGACAGTGGATACCAGACATTACCTACCCGTGGTAAGCCAGGAATTTATAGAGTTGATCTTTAACATGACTGTCTGTATAGGAGCTTTTCTCTTGCAGGATTTCCTGGAGATGATCTTTATCACCAGATCACTGTTTTTAGATTAACTGTTCAGTGGAAGTTTAGAGATTTTGTGCATTTTAATGGTACTGTTACAATCAGCCTTTGGCAAAGCATCTTAGTATATAAGGCTTAAAAAAAGGCATAGCAAAACATGGACTTGGCTATTAGAATGTCTCTTATGTTCAGAGTTATTTTTCCTCATAATTTTTGTGCTATCTTTCACAAACTCCAAGTATTTTTGAAACACCTATGTCGCCATTAAAATGTAACTGATAAGGTCTATGAATATAGTGCCCCAAACATGACATCTGAGTTGACACTCCATCCCCACTGTGCAATGGTCCTGTAACTGTTTCGGAGATGAGGATAGAGATGATATTTGGGCCAAAAGCAAATTATTTCTTAGCCATTTGCTTCTTATTTCTTCATTTCTAACTGTGAATAAGGTTTTATTTTTTAAATAGATGTGATTATTTGTACAGTCTTTCAGCTCTTGTACAGCTGATTTCAACCTATCCTTCATTTAATATAAGCTTCTAAATTATTATAGATTTTCTGAATTTTGATCAGTAGTGAGCTGAAGTGCATTATGTTTGGCTGAAATGAAATTTCATGTCTCTTATGATCTTCTGAATTGCAAAATGCATGCTCAAATAGTGACCAGAACGCCACAGAAACAGTATAATAAAATAATAATTAAAAAAAAAACCCTGATATGTCTCTTACTTTGTTTTATTTGATTTTAAGGCATTCTCTTTTTCCTTATAAAGGTTTTTCTGGATCAACTTCCAGATTGCACCAGTCATCTACCATTTCATCGTTTGCAACACTTCGAAGGGATAGGTCCAAGGTAAGTTTTAAATAAACTTCTGAAGGCAAATGTCTGAACTGCTTGAAATAATTAAGCCTAGAGTATATTTTGTGTGGCAGCAAGTGGGATTGCAGTAGCTGTGGAGCGGACCAAGAGCTGTGATCTAACAAAGTCTCCAATTTTTCACTTTCTTAAATGAACTGGAAAACAGACAAACAACTTACTGCATTTCAAATAGATTTATAAAACCAGGTTTAGAGCCAAAAATTCTAATATGAAATACGGAGTTGAAATATGCAAAGAAGTGCAAAGTTAATGAAATTTAGTGATGAGATAGGAGAAGTTCATTTTTTTTGTGTACTTCTTATAAAGTATTAATTACAACACGTGTTTTTGTGTGCCTTGTGACTTCTCCAGGAGAGACCAAAGAGTGCCTTGGAACGTTTATACTCTGGAGACCACCAAAGAGGCAAGATGAGTGCAGAGGAGCAGCTAGAAAGAATGAAGAGACATCAGAAGGCATTAGTGCGGGAACGCAAGAGAACTCTTAGCCAAGGAGAAAGGCAGCCTGTTTCATCTCGGTCTTTCATCAGGCCCGTGTCTGCAGACGTAGGCTCAGTATGTTAGATATGCCTTAAAAGGACTAAACTAAAAATATCTTTGGATTTATTTATTTTTTTTTTCCCCTGGCAAGCACTTTCACTTGAGCGTGTGTGATGCTTCTAGTCCAATTAAATTAGTGTTCTGGGGTATCAAATGGGTTCAGAGAGTGTGAGGAGCAGATGATATTTTTTACTCGTAGCTAAGTTAAATGTAGAAGGTTCAGCAGGTAAGTTGGTCAGAGGTTAGTAACAAGTGGAGATGCCAGTATATTGGGGTGATTTCAGAGCCATGTTTGGGTTTTTTTTTCCCTTGGAATTGTATTTAGAAAGTGTCAGAAGCTTGTACAGTTTTAAAACTGCTTCATAATGGAATGGGCCTTTTAGAATGTTCTTTCTCACCATGGTTATTTTTCCTTTTAATTAATAAATTACCCTGCAAGATAGTTGGTGGTAATATCAGACCAAGGTGGTGCTTGTTTGTTCTTTTTAAAAAAGATGGTAAATGGATAATCAGTTTTAAAATCTAATCATGCTGATTAGGAATTTATGTGAGAGCTACTGTATTTTAATTGATACAAATTCTTTAAAGCTTAAAATATAGAATATTCTAATAAGGCTCAAATTTAGGCTGCTGAAGAGAAGTATTTTTGTTGCTTTCTGAAAGTAAATGCTGTGCAGATGATAAGTTTATAATGATACATTTTGGATACTAACCAAAGCAATTCTATTTGGTGAAGTTACCCAGTTGCTCACTTGGTGCTAAACCAGGATTGTACTGTAATTGCACTTATGCTGTGGTCTTTTAATTTATTTTTTATTTGGTCCACTAGAGCTTTAGAATGATCACTTTGTTTTACCTAATTCATTGCACAAGATCTCTTGCTTTTAAATTTGTCACTCATCATACCTAATGCCTCTTCTTTTTTATTTTATTTTTTTTGCTTGTTTTTAATTTGCAGAATTTTGTAGTTACTTTAAAATTTCTAACTGGGCTACTCAATTTTTACCAGGCTTAATTGCATTTAGTACATGTGTGTCAATTGCTGGCATTAAAAAACCTTATAATATTCAGCTTTTCATTCCCACTGTTCTGTAGCACTAATTTGCAGCCAGTTATGTGTATTTACTTTCCCAGTAAATACAAGTGCACTGCTTGGAGACATTCATCTGTTTTGTCTTCTGTTTTGCAATCGCAAATTTTTTAAAGACAGTGCGTAATGTTTGGGAATTGTAGTACTGTAGTACCACTGTAACTTTCATACTTTAATTGGAAGAAATAAATCTGAACTTATGTTTTCTGACTCACGTAATGTGCACTAGTCAAATTGAAGCATTTTCATAACACTCATTATTAACATTTGTGGCAAACACTTTATTTATAAATTTGGGTGCCATCTTGGTCTTTTTCTTGCTGTAAAGAATTAAAATAGAGTTTCTCAGCCCTAGTAGTGTTTTGTAGAGGTCATCTCTTGTACCTATAGGGCTTTGATATGCAAAAGCATGTTTGATAGCACAATTACTTACAGCATTACAATTATTTAGCAGCCACAATGGCAAACAGTTAAATGTATAATTGAAGTGCTGCTCAGTGTGTAACCTTTGCTTTAAACATACATTGTATGTATAACTCTAATTTTTAATTGGTCAGCTCCCAAGTGTAGGATGACATTTTAAGTATGGATCACAGTACATGAATTCATTTGTTATATACAATGCCTTTTTAATGTAAAAGTTGCAACATCAAAGCCAATAAAAGTACTGCTTCGTAAAAATGGTTTGATGTTTTTCTTACCTATTACATAACAACAACTTTTAAATGATAGTGTATATTTAAAATATACTATATCAATCAGGCCTGGTTCGAATATGAGTAGAAGGATGAGTTTGGAGTACCCGTATGAGAAAATGTTCTTTTCTCTGTTGAATTCTGTAACATATTAATTTTTGAGATATAATTGCCTTTTACCTACTTTTTAATATACATGGAAGATACTTATCTTCTGAGTGAATACTGAGAGCTTGTGCATGAATAGGTTTCAGTTATTATTAATGCAAGTGGCATATTGAAGTCTAAAGACTTCACATGGAGTTCAGACTTCATCCAAAACAAGCCAAAGATTTGTACCAGAAATACTGGAGATGTTTTTAAGAAACATAAAAGTGGCACATTCTCCTGTTGATTCCCTCAAAACCTTGAGGAGGTAATTTTGTTGTTGTTGTTGTTTTTGTCCCTTCTTTTTCCTACTGCTTTTAATATCATGTATGGTAAAGTTGCTCAGGTCTACTGGATGGAATGATGCTACAACTGAACTTAGTTTTTTGAGTGAAAAGGTGTTGGGAGTGTCTTTAAGTGTGAGTTTAGATGTGACTGTATTGTGTGAAGTTGTGAAGGGACTACTGTGCAGTGATTTTGGGTACTCTACATTATGCAGCTTAGTTTAAATATGCTAAATTTAAATATCAATAAGTATTTATTTAATAGTTCTGATTTATATTGCTAAATATATACCTTTTAATGACAGTGTGGAAGACTTTTGCAGGTAGCTAGACTCTGATTTTAGTGAAGTCTGAAGAGCTTAAAAGTCAATTATTTTTTAATTCAAGACAAGTTAACACTAAGACACGAAATATCATCAACTTTAAACAGTAGTTATTATTCTAAAAAGATACATAAAACTTTCAAGTTGTAATTCTCAGCCAGCAGTGTAAATAGCCTTTCTGTGTAGTGATTCAGAACCACACAGCACTGCCTCTTTACAAAGCCGAGGACTACTCTCTCAGTCTGTAAGCTCACTGCTAGTGACAGCTGTGCTTCCAGAGATGATGTTCCATGTGTAGCTGGTTCCATGTTAATCAGCAAATGTAAAATTTGGATTAAAAATTTTCTTAGAATCTTATGCTGGTGAACATGTAAAATTATACAATACTCTGAATTCCTCACAGAGCAGCATGAGATCCAAACGAGGAAATGCAGTTTTATTTTCTTTCTGTTGTCACTGTAGGGTTTGCCCCCCGACTCTGTCAGCAGTGTAGCGTTGGCAGCAGCAGTAATATACATTGCTGTATGGTGAGTTTGGCGGTATGCTTGAATGCTGTTAATTGTTTTGTGTCTATTACCAGTGGAAACGAGAGCAAGAATTTGATTTGCAGTTACTTGAGAGGGCAGTTCGTGGAGAAGACAAGGATGAAAATGAATGGTTAAAAGTTCATCCAGTAGCAGTGACAGAGACAGACCTGGAGCCTCAAGACTATGATTTAGATATCAGCAGAGAGGTAACGCTCACAATCTTTTCCTCCTATTCTCTGTCCCAAAATATTAACCTTTCTAAGTTTTAGGCAGTGAGTTCTCATCGTTTCTTTCGAAAGTTAGCCGGAAGTTTGAACTAAAAGGAGTCTTTTGGGTACTGAAAATGTATGACCTGGCACCTTTGTAAGGTTTGTGTTCATATTGTGTTTTAGTGGAACAAAGAAATTGAATAGTTGACTGTACTCTTTGAAATACATAACTCAGGCTTTATGAAGGTGATTAAGTTAAGGAAAGTTCTATAAATTGGGAAAAAGAGACAAGAAGACAACATGATGAGGATTTAAAAATGAGAAACAGGAAAGAAGGAAAAGTTCGTTCCCCAGAGCTACCTTATGACTTTTCATGTTGAATGGCAAATGGCGATAGAGAAAAGGAAGCACTGCTTTATTTGGGCTTGAAAACATTACTGTCAGCTTTTGGAATGACTTGGTCGGTGTTCTGGGCACGAGGTTTTTCCTCAGCTCCAGTCACCGAGGAAATGTCAGTTTGAAATGCGATTGAGCCATCTGGTGGGAAGGAGAGAACACAGCAAGTGGAAAGGCTTCAGGGGGTACCTTGTGCTGTGTTAAATGCTGTGGGAGACGGCAAACCAGTAAAACTATTAATGATAATTAAACTAGTAAGCACCTGTACTCTTCTGAAAGCTGTTGACAGAGTATCATTTTACAGAGAGAGATATTTGTAAATGGTTTACTCCATGAGTCGTTATCTGTTGAACTCTACAGATGAGTGTCTCTTTCAGATAATCTTTGTATAATTTTTACAGAAAATACAGTGCTTCTGTAAACTTCAGAAACAGAAAATAACTACTTCTGCCTTTCCTTGTTGCACTCTGCTATTGATTTCTCTTTTCCAGAAGGCCCCAGGGGCTATGGGAATCACTTTGTACTTCCTTTAAGCCTTGGATAGGAGATGTTTTTGCCGATAGGCATTTCTGTCCTGCTTCAGAGTAACTGAAGTAGGTCTAAAGCTCTGAGTGTAAAGCTTCTTTCTCAGTTTACCCAGGTTAGAATCATAGATTTGTGTTGGAAGGGACCTTAGAGATCGTCTAATTCCCACCCCCTGCTATGGGCAGGAACACCTTCCACTGAACCAGAGCTTCATCCAGCCTGGCCTTGTTGTCCTTTTCCATTTCATGTGGCCGTTCTCTTCACCTGGCAGGCACTTCTGTGTTTGAGGTACCTCTGTGCCTCAGATGGAAGTAAACTCAGTTGTATCTTTAAGGAAATCCATCTGCTGTTGTGATGATTAATGGGCTTGATATTCTGAAAGTGACGGAACGAGCTAATGTAGGTTAGATACCGTATGGACACAAAGATATAGATTAAAAAAAACCCCTATATACATGTCTATATTTAGACCTCCAGAGAGGAGTTGGATTGAAAAGTAGGGAAGTGTAGTGGAAAAATGAGGATTTTTCTGGTAGCATTGGTTTTGGCTTTCCTGAGAAGCTAGTATAGAAACTTGACGCTGTGATTTTAATATGGTTGAGTGTGCCTGTGTGTGCTCTTGGCATGAGATTTCCTGTGAGTTACTCAGCCTATAAGCACTGGGGGTTAGGTCAGGCCACTTTACATAATCCACTGAATTAACGTGAACCAAGGTCGGTGGTGAAAAAACTTAGAATTAATTTCATTGAAAACTTTAAATTATGAAAACTTGTTGCCTCATGAGTGTTTTAACAAATTCCAGTAAGAAGAAGAAAAAAAATAGTTCTCCTTTACTTGATTTACATTTATTTACACGTCCTCTATTTTTGTGTGCAAAAGCAGTCTGTTCTGTATGATAAAAATTGATTTTCAGAGTTTGTAAACTGTATTTTCATTGGGTGGAGTGAAAATTTCCCACAAAGTAATTTGTCCTAGCAAAAAAAGTCTCTAGCTTTCATGCAATCATATTAAATTTTTTTCTGCAGAATTAATTTATGCAATGTGTTGGCACAATCGCACAGTGTGGTGTATTTCTTCTTGCCTTTCTCCCCCTCTTCTGCTCACAGAAGATTATCCAGTCTCAGAAGAATGATGCCCTAGGTTCAAACTTTCAGTGATATTTCCTTTCAGATGTAGGAAGTTCTGGCTGGCATGACACAAATATAATGACATTGATATCTCAGGTTGTTCAGGCTGTCTCATAGTGGTTGCTTCTTTCTACTGTAAGAGCTTTAGGCAGTGTCCTCCTTTGGGCTCTAAGCCTGAACTGAAGGAAGGTTTTCTGTTGATTCTGATTTCTTCTGTAATCCCTTTAAATATTTGTTCAATCTGTCTTCTGAAGTAGAAAGAATCAGAGGGAGCACTGTTGAAAGGGCATCAGCTAGATATCCAGAAGACATGTTTAACGTCAGGTACATGTACTGACTGTGAAAATCCATGCTTTATTCTTTTCACTGTGTTCTCCCATTGAGGAGGATTTATCTCAATTTCTTTTAAGTCTTTGTTATTGAAAACTCGATGCTTGCTTTCTTTCTACAGTTGTCAAAACCTGAGAAGGTTGTAATTCCAGAACGTTATGTTGAACTGGAGCCAGAGGAGCCTCTTTCCACAGAAGAACTGGCGGCCAGGCAGCGTAAAGCAGAAAAAATAAAGAATATTCTTACAAAATCAAGGTTAGGTTTTAGGGTTTTTTCCAAATCTTACACAGGGGCTCATGTTAAACATTGAGAACTAACATCATACAACAATCTTTATTTCTGTTACCTGAATGCAACTTGAAGCTTTGAGAAAATGCACTCAGAATTTACGTGGTGTACTTAGAGCTGCTTCCTAAAACTAGGCAGAAGACATAATGATGAATTTTGTATATGTCCATTTTCTTGTTTAGAGAGTCCTAAAACAGTAGTGAGTCCTTACCAAACAACTTGTAGATGAGAGTGAGGGGGAAGGAAAGGCAGAAATCCAGCCAAAAGCAGAATAAAAGTCAGCATGAAAGCAAGTTTCTGTTGTGGTCAGAGAGTTGGAGTTGTCAAACAACACTTCTGCCTACTGACAGCTAACATAGAGTCAGCTGAAACATTCAATTTCCAGAATTTCATATGTCAGGTACCTGCTCTCTCTTTGGAAGGGGTGCAGCCTGAGGACCACCAGGTTCTTTTCCTCTGAGCATTAGCAAGGAATTTTACTAACAATTACAAATAAATAGCACTTTTGTAGTGCTTTCATTTAAGCACATAAATTATATTTCTATAAAAGGACTTTCAGATGTTGTTAAGGCTGTGCAGAAATTGTGACTGAATGTGTGGTGGCTGTGTCATTTTTCCTTGTGTGCTGCAGGCATTTGCATCCAACATCAACCCTATTTTAAAGAACCGCAATAAAACGCGGAGCTTGATAGATGAGATCTGAAAGCTGCTGTCGGAATCCAGGCTTGTTCTTATCTGCATGGTGGATTCTTTATGTTTGCAAATGTTAATGTTGTTTTTCACTTTCCCCCCAGTATGCACAATCTGCAGCCTACTGTTGCCCAGGACAAACACAACTCGATTGATTTAGATTCACAGCTGCAGGAGCAGGAGCGCATCATTACCATTTCATATGCTCTGGCTTCTGAAGCCTCTCAGAGGAGCAAGGAGGTAGCAGGTAATGCTTAGTTATTTACAAAATAACAGCTATTCCTTACCAGCTTCTCAAGTTGTATGGGGTTGTTGCTGAACTCCTGGCATAAGAGAAAGTTTTAGGCATTCCTATTCAAAATAGTGTGTAGGTAACAAATGGAGAGGGGCTAATGATTTACATTGAGTATTTGACCTCCAGTGGACAGGATAAAGGGGGCAAAATAGAATGATCAGTAGGTCCAGAACTTGCAAACTTGCTCTAATAGTGCTAAAAGAATTAACATTTTTATTCTCTATGAATACATTAAATCAAATATTCTGTATTCATTTTTTTAAAAGTAAATTGATCTGTGACTTCAAAGAAAATCAAGGAAAGGAGATTTAAAATACTTTTCTAAGAGAAAAATTCCCTGGTCCAGTGATTGAGATGAGGCTACAATCGTTTGAAGCTTGAACTGTGTGACAACAGGCTGCAAAAGACCTTGTAAAATGGGGATTGCCATGTTTCTGTCTGGTGACCAGGATGAGAGGTCAGAGCAAGACAGCTTTGCAGGAATTCTGCTCAGTGCCTGGAAATTAATAGATCCTTTGCAATATGTTGCTAAAAGTGATAATTTCACTCTTGATTGCTTTATAGTTGAAATAAGGATGAAATGTCAAGAGATTTGTATCGCACAGTAATCCATGCAGCAGCGTTTTCCCCAAGTGTCTGACTGGCCATTTATAACTGGCACCATTCACTGTTCCAGTGGAGAATGGAAATAATGGAAACTTCAACTATGATGGAGAAAAAATACGCGCATTTCTCATCCAAAGTTGTCAGTTTAAAGTTATGGCTCTTGCCACAGCAGCCCTTAAGACCTTCCCATTAAAGACAGATTATTCCAATATCGGAATGCATAACATGCATCTCCAGTAACAGTGTTGATTGAATGTGACTGTACATTCAGGGATGCAGTGCCAGCTGAACCTGAGGAGAATGGCATCTTGAGGGGATGGAATACATTTCCAAGATAGGAATCTTGAGACTTCAGAGAGATTCTGTGGGTAATTTAAATGAGTGGCAGAGATAAAATGGTTTGCTGAGGAGGACAGACATTATAAAGCTAAACCAAACAAACAGAAAAAGAGAATTGTAAAATCGTGGGAGCATTTCAGGAATAACCTTGTGGCCCATTGGTGTGCCAGTGTGTGTATCAACAGAGCTTTTCCACAGGTGCTTTGGTCCCAGTTCTAGTGACCAGAACCTTCTAACAGGTACCCCAATCCTTTGATGTTATGGAATGGGAATTCTTTTCATGATGTATGAGCCAGAGGAGCATTTTGCCACTTGAGTTCTAGCTTCTGCTGGGAAAAGGTCACACATCTTGGGCACAGATCAGCCCAGATGAACACAGCCAGTACTTGAAATTATTCTTCTGTGTCAGTACAACAAGAGCAGAGTGCCTGCCCTACTCTTTGTGGGGCCAGTTAAGTTACTTCTGGGTGTGCCTGAATCTGTAGCAACTGTACACTACTGAAATAGGCTTGATTTTTTAAAATGTTGTGTAGTGAATTCAGTGTACATTTCATTGTTATAGGTTGTTTATTTATATACTTTAATTTTTTTTGTATTTAATTGTCTCAAAAGTGTGATCCATCAATTTTTTTAGATATATGTAACCACAAAAATCTACTTAGTTCTTTAGTTTTCCTCAAAGAGAGAATTAAAGTGTGTATTGGCACCAAAATGTTTAAATGCTGCTTCAGAAAATTTGCAGTCAGTTGTGAGAGAGGTTTTAGGTTTTCTTATTGAAGCATAGCAGCTACCTATTTAGTCTTTCAGACACTTAAAGAAACCCTAATACAGTAGCCGAAGACTAAGGTTTTTAAGGAATTCCGCACATTTATGTTTGTGCACAGCTTTTGTTGCCACACTTGTACTTCAAAAACTCACTTCTTGAAACGTCTTGCTTTCATTTCAATTATTTCTTACTCCTTTAAAAGCCAACACCTTTCATAGCATTCTAACAAAAAAAAAACCCAAAAACCCCAACAAAACAAACAAACAAAACAAAAACACAAAAACCCCAACAAAAAACAAACAAACAAACAAAAAAAAAAGGAAAGCCAGAAGAATGGTTTGGTTTTAATAGAAAATCTACAAAGCAGAAAAGAGTTCAGGTCTTTTAATTATGGCCTATTTTCTGATGATCTAAGGTAGTAAAAAAAAAAAAGCATTTGACACTTTGCACAACTGATTTTACCATCTCATTTAGTCTCGTATTACAGATTCCTTCACATTCTTATTTTTGTATTTTGATTTCCGAAGTGTGGGTTATCATTTGCTCCTTGATGATGAAGCAGAGCTGAAAATCCCAAACTAATTATGTAGATTGTTTTATAAAGATTTGTTATGAAAAAGACTGTGAAGCTTAACCCATTTTTCAGGGGCAAGCAGTTATGTTAGGTTGCTATGCTAATATGAGTCTTCTAAGATAAACTGTACATTTATCTAATCTTAGCATTTTAGAGTTTCCTCTGTTCCTAACAAGAAATCAACCTTTTGAGTGGAAATCATGCCAAGAATCTGGAAGACTGAAGTCAAAAAAAGAGTATTAACAAGTTGTTTCCTGTGTTGTGTGCTTTGGCCCTCTAAAACGTAGAAGCAGAATTTTGGATCGAGTTTCAGTTTCTTCAATTTTATGATTATTTTCTTCTAATACTATGCCATTACTCTGGTTTATAAACAAGGATAGTTTTAATCATTGTGTTCTTTATCCTGTGTTTTCAAACTGAGATATGAAAATGTATTTACTGTATCATGCCCTGCACTAAACAAAATGTTGTATGTGTATGTAATTTTGTAAACATTATTTTTCTATATTTTTTTTTGGTTTCTGCTCACTGGCATATAACAAAGGAAATGTTGAAAACCTGTATAGCCTCAGTGAAGTCTGGAAATCAAATTAGCAAATATAAGTGATGGTCCAGAGCTTCAAAAGCTTTAAAAGCAGGGCTGATGAGAGTATGTCAGTGCTGTGTGCCTTCATAATGTTCCAGTGAAATTTCATCTTAAGATAGGTTGTCCATATTCTCATCCAAAGAGGAATCTTTATTTGTTTAATTTATGCAAGGAGTAGAAAAAAGCAGCAGGTAGAAATGTTGTTTACCTTGTGTTCCATGTGACTGAAATAGTGTAGCACCTCATTCGTTGCTAACCAGGCTTCCTATTCATGTGGTAGAAAATTAAGGTGACTCCGTTTATGATGTGAATGTTTGATTGTGCAGCCTAATTCCTGTGTGTGATCCCTTCTAGCTCAGCAGTTGGCCTACCCACCCAAAGCACCCTCACCTTCTGTACCACAGCCACCTCACTCCCCCTTAAGCAATGGATTTCACTACACATTTGTTTAAACACCTTCCAAGTAAGAACTAACTGCTCTCAGCATGTCTGATTTGCCATCGTGCCTGTGCTGTGGCTTGCTAAATTTTAACTTCTTTACTAAACCAAAATGGAAGCATTCATCCGAATGAAAGCATGCAGCTACTTTTTCAGAAAGCTTTTATTCCTGTAAATATTGCTTCTAATGAGCTAACATGTGGGCTGATGAAGTCTTCAGTTAAGTGCTGTCGCTCTGCAGGTGAGGTGCTTCCTCAGTCCCGCTGTGGTGAAGGGAGGAGACAGCTGTGCTCTGGGTAACAGGGGGCCAGGTTTTCAGCAGCCTTCTGTACTCTGATGGCTGCTCAGGGCATACAAAGAGAGAATCCAAAGTGCACCCTTGTACAAGCAAGGGGCTTCCTTTGTGGGCTGGCATCCTACACATGAGCTGGCGTTGGAGTCTTAGCTGAGGTGAGCTGAAAATTTGGCCCTTTGTAACTAATTCTGCAGTGTTGTGTTTGGATCATGCCTTTAATTGGACCATGTTAACAGAGGATTGGTTTTGTCTCTGGTTAGGTTATTTTGCCACTTCAAGTATTAAAAATGTGATAATTTTGTTGTCTATACAAAAAAAAAAAATCTGTATTTGTGTCTCTTCTTGGTAGGATTTGCAGAGTTTTCCCTGTTTGAAGTTGGAAGTAGGAAAAGGTGTAAATATTGTATGCAACTGCCAAGTGTGCCCCTAGTTAAGATACTTGCTGTGCATCCATATTTTCCTTTTATATTATTATTACCTTTCTGATTTCCTTTGGTTTAATTTCATTGCCTGAAATTGAACAAGACGACAAAGCAGAGATGAAGTAGTAAAAAGGGTTGCTTGAGTAACTCAAATAATTGTACAGTGCCAGAGACTCTAGCAGGGGGCTGGAGCTGACCTTCAGAGGTCCTTCCCTACCCCAGCCATTCTGTGATTCCAGACTGACTTAAAAACATGTCTAGCACATGTCTGTACAAATATATATACATAGATGTACAGTTGCAGATATATATTTATATAAAGTTACCTTTTCTTCAGAAAAAGAAAGTAGCTGTGGTGTGCAGAGGACACAGGAACTTGAGGATCAGTGGCATCAGGAGATAATTGTTCGCTTAACGCTTAACGTGCCTTTGAATTGTTCCTCCTGTCAAACTGCAAAGGGCTCAAAAAAACCCCCCGATGTTTCCAGCAATTTCTTACTGCTTGGCATTGGTTGACTCCCTTCAATATTTAACCATGTTTTATTTTCCTTCACACCAGCCAAAGCAGTAAGTGAACACTGACGTGAGACTCGAGGCCAATCCCACTTTGAGACACCACGTGGAAGACAGAGGAGATTCTTTTCCAGGTTTCTGTGGAGATACTCATTGGCTGATGACACCTTCTTCTGGAAAGATATTCAGAGAATGACAGGAGGATTTTCTATGAAAATGAAGAGAACTGCAGATCATTTTTTTATTTACTTCAGTTTAGTTCACACTTTTTATATGAATAAACAGCACTTTTAATAAACTCTGTAAAATACCGACAATGTATTTTTAGAATGATGTATTTTAGATTTTTTTTTTAAATCAAGGGCTTAATTAATTTTAAAAGACACTTCTTGCATAGATACTAAAAGATGCTGTTACTTCCCCCTCAGGCTCAGATGCACATTGTTAAGTTCTGTGAAAAAAAAAAACCCTGAAAATTTGAGTAAACCTAGAAGCACATTGATAGGATATGGATATAGAGCTAACACCTGTGACAGGTTCGGTGAAAGGGTGTTTCAGATTGAATATTTTTGTAGAGTTAATCACCCACCCTTTTGCTCATTAAATAATCCATTGCAAGAAGCTTGAATTTCTAAATATTAGTAACCACTGTATAGTTGAAATTTCTCAAGAAAGCCACAACAAAAGCCATTTTTAACTCCCACTTTGTTTTGATCCCAGATGATTAACTTGCTGGTATCAATCCGCAGTTTGTTAGGTTGCCCTTGGCAGTAGTGCTGCCCCCTCTACAACAAACAGCTAACAAATTTTATTTTTTTTGAAAATTGAGATGTGAAAGATGATGATTTTTAATTAAAATATGTGAAGTAAGCAATAAAAAATATGTATTATTTGGCTATTAAATACATATTTTTCTTCTGATTTTTTTTGTTTTCAACAGGCATTACAATATGACGAACTGACTAGTATTTATCCTGGAAACAGCAGAACTAATGGAATGTGGCACCTGCTAATTTCATTTGTATGTTCACCTGGTGCTTATCTTTGCCAAACTTTGAAATTCTGTGCTGTACTTATGCATAGGGCAAAGGGTGAGGTGGTTAAAGTAAGGAGAAAATAAGGTTAAATGAATTGCTGCAACTACACTTTAAAAAAATCTTGTGTATGCATCAAATGCAAGACATACAAAAACTTCCCAATGTTATGTAATTAGTAGCTGAGTTCAGTTCTGTATGAGAAAAAACTGAGAAATACTTCTGCAGTATTTTGTGAAACCACTAACTTGTTTTTATTCCCTGTATTCAAGTAGAATCTAAAAACCCCTTGGAACTGACCTCTGTGTTTCAGACTGTAAGACAAATCATATTATATTAACACTATATGCAGAAATATTCTTAAAAGTATATATTTAGCTAATGCAATCTATTTACCTCAATACTGCCAGTATCAACTTCAAAACCTTTTGCCAAAATAATGATTTATTTTTTGCCTTTATGAAAAAGTTTTGAAAGCATAAATAAATATTTTGCAAGAAAACATTAATTTAAATAAAATGTAACAGTTTGGAAAATGGTATATGTACAGATTAAAATATTAACATAACTGCCTCCTATTGCCTCTGTCTTGTCTGCTCTCTTATCAATGTCCAGCTAGTTGGAATTCTGGAGTAATTTGTGCTTTTATCACATTTTGCTCTTTGGTTCAAATCCCATTGAAGTTCCCTAGTTTTGCACTTACTTTAGATTTGAATCAGGCTCTCTCTACAGCGTTTCTACATTTTGATGATGATGATTATTAGTTGATTTTTTGTTTTGTTTTCAGAAATGTTTCCTAAGCATGTGATGAAATCTGTCTTTATTCTTGAATAGCAAGAGTGGGGTGTTGGCTGGGGGGAAGGTGGTGGGTACTGGCAAAGCTGCAGCTCACTGGCAGCATTTGGCTTTCCAGCAGTTCCCTCAAAAGGCATCAGGTTGATGGAGAGCCCCGAAAATGTTGAATTCTTCTGAAAAAATCAATTAAAAGTGTTTCTGTGGCTTAGTGTTGTCTGCACAAACTTGAGGGTGAATGTTTGAGGCTGTGAGTCCTTGGCCTTTGAATGTGAGTGGCAGAAACTGGTAGCTGAGCTTCTTAGCATGTGCTCATCCTGTTTTTGTGGGGCATAACAAAGCAGTGAAGGGAAAGGAGCGCAGGCACTGCTGCTCTGCAGCGTGGGGGAGATGTTCACTCTCCTTTAATTGCACACACAAAATCTGCTCATTCAAGCTTGTGTGGAAGAGAAGGATTTTGCCCTAAACAGTGACATTTTCAATAAATCCCCAGTCTTGATCGAAGGATTTTGGTAATTCCGTAGTTAATCCTATATTTGGGGGACAAATTATAAGATTGTTTGTCTTCCTAAACTTTTTCTTGATTGTGTGAAATGCTCTTCTTAGTGACCATCTTTTGTAAGGATGGGTGTAGTTTTTAAATTGTAGTGGCTAGTTTTTCCTATGCATAGAGTGTTTGGTTTGGGTCAGTTTCCTTTTTCAGTTCTGTTTCTTTTAATCGACATGCTCTTTTCAGGGTGTTACAAGCTACTTTCTAATATTAAAACTAGAAAAAAAACAATTGTTACCTTGCAGATCAATATAATTTTGGTCGGAAAGTGGCCCTTTTTCCTCTCTGCCTATTATACAGTGAAGCATTTGGGACCAGTTGAACTCACTCATTAGAAAGCAGTGTCAGTTCTTCTAATTGTTCTGGTTTTTAATTAATACTTTGTAATGTTATACCAAGCAAAAATTTTGCGGGTTGAATTCTCTTCCCGTATACAGCCGTTTCCAATTTCTTCAGCTGAAGCTACTAAACTTTTACTGCCCAGCTGCATTTATAAAAGTACAACCTGATGGTTGTAAGTAGCACCTCTTTCACCTTTTTGGACTTGCACAACAGCCCCCACCCCTGTTTTTCACTATTATTTTGAGTTTGTGTGCATTGCTGGGCCGCAAGGAATCCTGCTGAGCTTACAGCACTGTTTCTCTTTATGCATCTGTACTTATGCTGTTTGTTTTAAAGGACTGGGCAGGTAAGCAGTACTTAGAGACATCCAGGCTGTTTTTGAACATTTGGGCAGGAAAAAAACACCACCACCAACAAAAAGCCTCCCACAAACAAAACGCACCAGAAATAGGTAAAAAGGTTTTCTGGGAAACTACTGAAAGAGTCTCTTCTGGGAAGTATCTTAGGTGTGGAAGGAAAAGCTACTGAAGGATGCTACTATTTCAAAAAGCTCTTAAAGCCCATCAGGGTGGTCTCGGGTACCCCACAGCCTCTGGGTTGGTGTTTTGAGAAGGCAGAGTGCTCCTGACACATTCTGGTACTTGACACCATTTTTTTCCCCCCTGCACCATTTACTCCTCTGACTTTGAGATCTTCAAATATATGTGTATGTATTTTATATCAGCATCTGTTTCACTCTAGGAAGCCATCTATTTCTCAGGTGTCTTAGCAATTAACTTCTGAATGTTCTATGAAGGAACGACCAGATTTACTTGGTGTCAAAACTTAGAAGATGCAGAAGGCAGGATGTGATGTTACCCCTCTCATTTATGTCTGTCTTTGGGTATTTTAAAGTGTTTGCTTGTGCTCTGTGTGTGTGTCTGTGTGCCCGTGTACTGCATGGTTATAAAAAGAACAAAGCCATGCGCAAGAAAAACATGAAAAAATTGCTATATTTTCCACACCTGGTAAAGATTCCCATTGGTTATTTGGCTGTATTCAAAAGGCTAAGATTTTTATTGCTCAACTAGCAAAAGCAACCTTTCTTCATAGTGGAGCAGTACAAAGAAAGAGCACAAAAAATCCCCACATCACAGTGCCTGAAATTCTGTTTGAACAACTGTATTGATTGGGTCTGACCCCTTTACATTTTTTTTTTCCCATTATTTGAAAAGGTGCATCTAACTGCAGCTGAATTGAACCAACCACGATGAACTTTCCATGAAAACTTCTTGAGATATTTCTTTAGTTCAAAGCTCCGGAATTTTAAAGAGCATTTTTAATACAAGTCTGTTGAGGTATCCTGTGCAACAACCACGCTTGGAATGTTAAAGTACAGGTAAATATAGGAGGGAGGTAAAATTATAAAGGCTGCTGTGAAATTGCTGGGAGATGGTGGAATAACTTCAAGTGCTAATTATAAAGTAAATAAAACCAGAAAGTATTGAGTATGTGTAAAAAGTGCATATAGAAAGTATATGCATATTTGAGCACTGTTGACTTGTTATTTACTTGTCAGTGCTCCTGGTTTGCCTTACAGAGAGTAGAAAACAGCTTCCAAAGAAAACAGTAACACTTAGCATTTTTGGAGCAGCTGTTGGTGACATTGTGTTACCAGATGTAAACTTGGAGGACAGTAATGTTTTCTTGAATCCGCTTACCAGGAACTGTAGCATAAAGAAGCACTAAAAGAAAGAAGAGATTAAGAAATTAAAGGTGTGTACTGAGATTGTAGAAAATGATGGCAGAGATGTATCTGTAAGCAAGGTGTAAGAGGCTGAAGGGGGAGAACGGCCTGGTGGTGGGAAGTGAGAGGTAGTAAAAAGATGCAACGAGCTGAAATATATAGACTTGGACAGCAGCAAAATACTTCAATGAAAGGACTTGGCCTAAATTGTAGTGGAGAAGGTAAGAAGGAATAGCTGGCAAACGAGGATGTTTCGTGTGCTAGTACAAGAAATGCCTTGTGAAAGAGTTAAACAAAGGAGTGGGATGTTGATGGTAGTAGTGGATGAAGGAGAATCAATGATGACTCCAGGGCAGTGTTTTGGTAGCACAACAATTGTCTTTCTATTGCCAGTTGCTGTGCTCTGTTCCTAGAGAGTATCTAAAGTACTTTTCAGACTTCCTTTTTATTTTTCTCCACTGAATCCTCATATGGCCACCATAAATAGTACTGGGTTTGGATAGATGATAGCACAAACTGTGTGAGCTCATTCTGCACCTGCACATCAAAATTAACTCAGCTTGGGTTAAATCACCATATATTGTATTTCTTTAATGCTGTGCAAAAACTAAGGAAACTCACCTCCCATCATGATGCTGTATACCTCTTGCACTAAAATATTTTTCTCAGGAAAAGTGCAGAGGTGACAGGCTTAAAAGCAAACAAAACCAATTTTTGCTCTGTCCCTTCAGCTGAGGGTACCTTGACACATGTACCTTCTCTTAATCCCCTGACAGCTTCCAAGAGACTGATGCAAAGAGCCGTGCCAGGCTTTGATTATGAGATATTGCACTGCCACTTATTCTCTTTGTCTCCTGCAGTTTACAGAGGCAGCTTCAGTGCATAATTTAATCCCTGTACTGGGGACTGTAGCAAATCCACGGAGATTTCTACCAACCGTCCTCTCTGGCATCAGAACAACATGTGCACGTCGTCTTTCATGTGAATTCCCCAACCAGAGCCTTAGAGGGACCTATTGCTTTGAAGCTGGCCTATAAACTGTGCTTTCAGGAATCAAGTTGTCAGCCTTCTCTTCAGGAAGAAAGGGAGAGTAAACTGCAAAGCACTTGCAAGAAACTACAGGGCAAGTTACAGATCTGGTTCCCTTGGCCTCGGAGAATTCCTGTAGGATGCTGAGAATCCCCTTTTTGCCTGGCTTAGAAACACCCTCTGTGGTGACTGCCAGACCTGTGGGCACTGGGGCTGTGATGGAACTCACCTGGAGGGCTTCCTTATTCCAGGTAAATGGAAGGGGAAACAGGCACACCAGTGCATTTGCCCTCGTTCAGGTGTTTTCCAAAGCCAAGTGCTGAGAATGCACCTGTATTGCTCTTTGTGTAGAAGGGTGGTTAGAAACAGGTGAAAACTTACCAGATGTGATGGTTGTTCTGTGACAACCCTCTGTGGCTCAACTTCTGTCCTTCCCTGAGGTGTAGGACAGGCAGACTTCTGCCTTTCTATTGAGATGGAAATTAACTGGCCTCTGAGTTGATGAAGTTCAGTGGACAAATCTTGTTTTCATAGACAAATGCAGCTGCCCTTCTTATTAGTCAGTGTCTGCTTATGATGTGTTCTGCTCTCATCTCTGGGAGTTCCTTCCATACCAACTTGAAAAAGCAAAGGGCTGACTGGAGTCAGCCGACACACTGACTTTTATTTTCCTGTGCTCCCTGTCTCCAATAAGCTGAAAACATCTTGCTCTTACCCACGCCACTACTGCTGATACTGTTGTATCAAATGTTGCTAAAACTGACTCCTGAATTGAAACCTTCACGGCACAAACTGAGCTAAATCAGCCTTTCATGGTACAGAAGGAGAAGCTTATGCTGCTTCATAGATCAATCTGCAATTTCTTAGAATGTTTATAAATGTTAAGACAGAAAGACAAGACTGTGTAGAACTCTTCCTATTTTGAATAGGTGAGTCTTTGGTCAGCATCACAAATGTTACCCCAAACCTAATCAGATGTTCCTATCTGGTGTTATTTTGGGGAGTGGAAATTCTGTTGATTTTTTTCCTGGTCGGAGCCGTATCTAGAATAGTTTGGGGTTTTTTTATCTTTGTGTGTTCTATTTATTTATAACTGAAACTGATGGCCTAATCAGGGAGGCCAGAGGCTGAGTGGAAGAGCCCCTTGCGTCTGTCAGTAGAGAGCTGTGCCGGGCTGGCCAGCTGGATCTGCTTTTCCTGTCTTTCCAGATCCCAATGTGAATCTCTGCATGGCTGCATGCTGGAAGAAGAGCTCAGAGAGCAGTGGTGCTGGGACAGAGAAGGCAAAGAGGTGAGTGGCAGCCACAGCTAAAGGATTTTAACAGTGAAATGCTGGTTCAAGTTTAGCTTGAGTGTCTAACCAGGAAAATCTGGAATGGGTCTATAAGGAAAGTAATCAGTTGATCTCTTAGGGAGGCATCTCAATCTCTTTCGTAGAGATAAGACAGCTTTCCTCAGTCATTTTTTCTCTTCAGAATGCACAAGGAACTTAAAACTTTTTCTCTATGTATTAGAAGCTTGCAGTATTGG
The DNA here is from genome assembly GCF_029207755.1 of Chamaea fasciata. Lineage (NCBI taxonomy): Eukaryota > Metazoa > Chordata > Aves > Passeriformes > Sylviidae > Chamaea > Chamaea fasciata. The sequence continues at coordinate 13,345,344 of NW_027094092.1, read as the reverse complement.
GAAAACAAATCTATGCAAATCAAGTACAAATGACTGACAGTGGCTGCTGTAACATTGTTCTTAAAATGGAATGAGTGGAAAAGCTTGTAGATGTAATAAAACACAGTAATCAAAATCTACACTCAGTTTCTATTTACAATATTACTTTTATTTTTTTCATACTTAGTCCAAGTCCTCCCCCAATAGCTGATGCTGCAGCATTTACATTCAACTAGGCAATGATAGTACAAACTGCTGCTTTCCTTCAGCCGACTGGCTTGGAAATGTTGTCTGCACATCAGGAATTGTACACAGAATGGAGTCTCCAGGAGCACGCCGAGTGTCCCCTGGAACACTGCTGTGGCAGTACTAGAGGTACAGGGCAGATGTCCTCTTCTCCCAGCCAGGAGATCTGTCTGGCGTACTAAGAGGAAAAAGAAGTCTAAAAAGCTCTGATATTTTATTCATTACATGAATGCAATGACTTTGCAGAGGAATGGATGTATTTAATTCTTGCTGGAAGGAGTTGGTGAACTCCTGGCTTTCTAGGCATGTCAGCTGGACTTGACAGGTACAGCCTTGTGCTAATTGACTCAGACCTCCAAGTGATACATGTACAGGGAGAAAAGGAAGAAGGGCTCGCATACTTAACTCTTTATTCTATATTTTAAAAAAGCTAAAATGATTTGTATATCCTTTTCATTATCAAAGTATACCTTCTCTTTCAAAGTAAACTGGTTTCTTTGGGAGGTGTTATTTTTAATAACAGCTCAGTGCTCTAGCCAGGAACCAGTAATTCAAAAAATCACACTTTTCTACTGAAAGGTAGAAACAACTACAGCTCCTTCCCCTCGTTAGAAAGCCAAAGAAGCAATTAGAGCCTTCTGTTGTATTATGCTTTTCTAAAACATATTCTCTATGCAGCTGCTGTAGGACTTCAGATGGATACAGTGATCAATACTGTCACAAAAGTGAAGAATTTCTCCTCAGCCCTGCCAACACTAGCATCTATAGACAAAATCATTTTTAAAGCTCTAGTACATCACAGAATAATGCTGATATTGGTATTTTACAACTAATGCAACATCACGTAATTCACATGTAATCTTAATAGTTAAAAATTCAAGACCAGGGTACTAACTGAATAAACCACTAACATGAAGCTTCCTTATCTGGCATGGAATAAGGGAAGGGATAGTTCAGATAACATTGTAAAGATTGGGCAGGAACAAAACAAATTTATTTCTCCATCCAGGATTTTATACACTTTACAAAAACCAGTAATATCATTGCGCCCATAAAAATGTTATCCATGGCAACAGAAAGCAAATACTACTTTTTGTTATCTAACAGGGTCTTTTTAAAATCAAAATACAAAGATTTGTGCTGTAGCAGTCCTCCACTTTGCACTGTAACAATAAGGCTTACTGTACTTTAAATACAAAGCTGTTACATCTGCAGTTATGAACCACTGGCTTTCACAAACATCATTTTATAGTTGCTTTTTGCTTCTTTTTTGTTTTCTGGAACCTCAGCTTCATCATGTTTTTCAGTAGCTTGTAGCTCCTCTGCAGACTCCTCTTGCTCTGAATCAGAGCCACTTTCAGAATCCTCTGAACTCTCATCAGAGGAGTGTCCAGCTGCCTCCTCTTCCTGTTCATCTTCCTGATACTGTAAGTTCAGATTATGAGAGAGATAAAATATTATTTCCAGGAAACTCCATTGCAGCCTTTAAAATTTCCCAGTGAGATTGTTTCACTTAATGGCTCCTTTCATTTTGGTACTAAAATGGGCCATGTTGTTTAACAGAGGCCTGTAAGACACAAATTATTAGACAGAAAGCAACTCCCTGAAGTGGTTAATCATGCCAGCTGTGACATGCATGGATTCATCAGCCACTGATTTATTTAGTTACAGCAGAAATCCTAAAGACATCATTCAATGAGTCTGAAGTTCCAGATCACATCAGTTCAGTAATTCCAGCAGTGACACTGGAATACTTGTCACAGAGTGTGACATAATGGAATTAAAGGCTAGACCATCAAGAATTCACATGTGTAACTGATCTCTGAAAGGACACTTAGCTAACTGCAGCATGAGGAAAGCTGAAGTAATCCAATGATACTGCTAAAAACAATGCAGATGGTTATTCTGGCTACTTATGTATTCCTCAGCAACACCCTGATTTAATATATTTGTCACTTAGTGCCCTAATCAGTCCTGACTGCTCTGGAGCATGAAGGCATGTCTTATCACTTCTCAGAACAGTGAGAAGCATCAGTCATTTATGAGCACTTAAATGGCCACCACAGTGTACACAAACAGCAGTCAAGTGCCTGCAATAAGTCTGTCCTTTAACCCAAACCATGGAAGTCTGCTTGGACTTTTAAACCCAGCACCACCTTGTGTTAGTGAAGGGAAAGCCAAATGACTCCAGAAATGAACTCGGTACCTCACTGAAGCCAAGCCCGCAGTGGCGCCGGTTCCGCCCTGACATGGTGCTGTCCATGCTCTGCTGGTACTGAGACTCCAACTCCTCGTTCATTTTCTTGTCTTCTTCCCCTGCATTGTCCAGGGTACTTTGGTTATGGTTCATTCAAATTAACAAAGACACCGAATTACAGGAAGTCACATTTTCAAAGGCAAGAAGTTTAAACATAACCATTCTAAACTAGGATCCAGTATTACTGCATACAAACCCTCAGACTATAAAGCAACAATAGCAAGTGTGCAAGCAGGATACAAAGAGACCTGATGCATTCCAGAGGTGCAGTGTTATGTTCTACAGAACAAGGGAAATGTAATCAGTGTGAGTTCTCTGTGCTCCAGCCAACTCTGCAACATGCCCCAGCAAGGAGAAACTTTGTGACCTTCACTACATAACACGGGATTACTGTGATTAAATCATCCCTCAGATATAGCATCATGCCTTGGAACAATAGCAGCACTCGTTTATCGTGCCCTTTCTGAAACTGTTTCATGCATCTCAAATTACAAGGAGCAGTTACTACAGCTCTGCATTTTTCCATCCTTAGGAATTAGCAGAAAAACTAATTTTCATGAGCTACTTCTAAAGCCCCTTTATTTACTTCAGTAGTGCTCTACAACAGTTAAGGATCCTATGTAGTTGGAAGAGGTAGGAATTTCTAATTCTCCCCAGGAGGCCTGCAGCACTAGCTTTTAATTTGTATCACTTGTATTTGTGGTATTGCAAATCCACATTTCCTCATTTGGAAGTTAGAACTGTATGTTATTGTAAAAGGACAAGAACTGTATGTTGGACAAAGAAGTGTTAAAGACCCAGCATTTCAACGTTTTTCTATTAACAAATGAGTACTAATTCTTTATGACTTCAAGGAGAAGCATCACTTCCTTTCTAGAAGTTCAGGTATGACGGAGTGATTCTCAGTCTGTAAGCTAACAGCACCAGCACTTGGAACCAATCCTCAGGCTTATTTTGGTCTGTAGATACTTCTTCATCATGTGAAAAATGATCAGTGGAGAGCATCAGGGAAAGCTTTCTGGAATGGTGACAGCTGCTATTCCACAAAGCTTTGTTAAGGCTTCTCTCAGGCAGTGCAGTCCAACCCACCTTGGTGACATGTACTTTGACTTCCTAAGAAAGCATGATAAGGAGTTACCACGCTCCTACATGACATCCAATTATTGCTGATTGCCAAGATGACCTTGCAGATCTTTACAGCTTTTACCTCATTGCTTTAGGGCAGAGCTCTTTCTATTCAATAGGTAACCAGGTCAAGGAGAAATCAGCCCCTGTTCTCTTCTATGTACAGTTTAGTTTGGATATCCTGGCATATACTAGACTAAAAGGCAAGTGAGCAGAGTCAGAGAAACCATTTGTCAGTTATCTAAGAAATAAGGAACTTCTACAAGTCCACAGCCTGACCCATCTGCAGCTGCAGCCACGAAACCTGAAATCCCTCCCTGCCATATCTACAAGCTCAGAGCACTGGGATGTTCCTAAGTAAGGGTTAGATTTCCAACTTTGTATCAGCTGTTGGATAAACTGACCTGTCCTGAAGTGAGAGGTTGATCTGTGGTCTCCGATAACAAGGCGGCCAGTATGTTCTTTCTAAAAGAAAAGGCAGTTTGTTTTGGAGCTTCAGGGTGCACTGACAGCTCTGCCAACATCCTGGATATCTTGAATGGAAAAGGTTTGCTGTCAAACCCTGCCACCCAACTGTAGGACTGGAAGCTTTACTAGCTAACAGCTGCTGCCTCTAAGTGAACTTTTTTTCATCTTTCTTTTGCTGAATTTTCTGAAAACGAAGCCCCAACAACTACACACTCTTTGGTCTTCTCAGACCCCAGAGCTGGTTCTATTTCACTCTGTTTCTAGCCACTGACAGGAAAATTATACTACATAATTCTAGACAGATGTGTATCCAGGTTCTGGTCATTTACCCTTTCTCTGACACTCTGCAACAGTTCAGACCATGCATCCTATGATGATCCCACTTTTACACTGCTCACAGTGTCAGGTAAGACCTTCACAGTGATGATTAATTTATTGGCTCAGTAGTTGCTCATTAGCAAATGTGTCCCAATAGGCAAGAACTGGCATTACACAGGAAGCAGCACTAAGTACCCAGGCAGACATTAAGATTAGCGGTAGTGGGATGCTTTAATGGAGCACTGTATCCCTATTCACTACAAAGTCCTAACTTTCACCTCTTTAATACACTTAGCTATTTTAGCTTGCAAAATTACTGTATTCAAGCAAAGTACGTTACTACAAGTAAAAATGTTTTTTTTTTAAAGTAAGTACAAGTGCAATATTAAACCAACATTTTATACATGAAAAAAGCATTATTACATTTAACCAGTTTTGCAGCAAGCATAATAGAAATGTAGTTTTTGCGTATTTTCTCTTTAAAAATATTCCCTAGCTTTACTACTTTAGTCGTTTAGTCTATCAGCTATCACTCTTTCAAAGTTGGGTTTTTTTCCCCAGCGACAGAGAAATGTACAGACCTAGTACGTAAGTTTGTTAGTTTGTAATAAGGCCTCTCTCTCGGAAGCGCCAACAAGTAACTTTAAGAGAAAGCATTTAAGGCGCGGGGTGGGGATGAAGCTGCGGCGCAGGGACTCGTCAACTTCCGAGCGACGTTTTGCGTGACACGGCTGCTGACACAACAGCGGTGAAACCCAAATCCTCCTGGAAGGAGAGCCCCAAGTCCCGGCAGCTCTGGGCTGTTGGGGCTCCGCTCAGACCGCCCCGCAGAGGCCCGCACCCCGCTCCCTGTGCCCGCCCCCCGGCTGGGAGCGATGGGCAGCGCGGCGGCCTCACCTTCGCGGCGCCCATCAGCCGCAGGAACTTCTGCTTCCGCTCCTCGTTGCCGAGGTCCGCCGCCTCCCAGCTGCTGGAGCCCTGCGGGAGCACACGCTCACTGCGCCCGCCCGCCCCGAGCGGCCCCTCCGCCCCGCCGCGGCCCGCCCGCCCGGCCGCGGCCTGCCCGCGTCCCGCCGGGGGCTCCGCCGCCGAGCCGCGGCCCTGCCGCCGCCCCCCGCGCCGCCAACCCCCTCCCGCCGCGCCGCCGCCCCGCGCCCGGTTACATCGGGGGAGGCCGCTCGCTTGAGGCCGTGGTGGCTCTGGGACTCCCGGGCTGAGCTCATGGCCGCGGCTGGGTGACCGGGCCGCGCTGCCGCCTTCCGGCCGGAGCCGCTCCCTCGGGGGCGGGCGCGGGGCGCGCCGGGACCGGTAGTTCCGGGCGGGCGGCGGCGGCGCTGCGCGGGCCGGCGGGGACTACGTGTCCCAGAGGCCCCCGCGGCGCCGCGGCCGTGACGGGCGGACCGGGCCGGGCTCCGCCTCGGGGTGGGCGGTGGCGCTGCCGGTAGACGGGTGCCGCACTTCCCGGTGATTACCGGCGCTTCCCGCGTCTCTCGGCGCTTGGGCGCGGGGGTGGCGGAGTGGGGACTTCTGTCCTTCAGTGCTTCGGTGTCCGCCGGTTCTGCTGTTCGTGTGCCCCGCGTGGAGCCGTGTGTGCGGGGCTCCAGGTGTTCCCCTTTACCCCTCAGTGCCTCTCGGCGTTCGCCGCCGCTGTTGTTCCATCGCTCCCACGCGTGTCCAAAGCACAAATTCACGCACTGCCCCCAAATTTATTGATGCGTACATCGAAGTATCTCAAAGGCGGGTGCCGAGAAGGTGGTGCCAAACTCTTCACAGTGGGGCAGGACGAGGAGCAATGGCCATAAACAAGAAGTTCCCTTTCAACAGGAGCAAAATTTCCTTACACTGAGGGTGGCAGAGCACTGGAACACACTGCCCGGGGAATCTCCCTCTGGAGACATTTTAAACAAACTATTGCAATTTTTAATTTTTTTTTTCTTTTTTTTTTTTTTTTTTTGTCCAAAGAGCTAGTGTCTTAATTAGATGTTGAATGGATTAGGTCCATTCCAACCCAAACTACGATTATGATACGATATATGGTGTGAAATATGAGGTGATATGTAGAATATAATTATTTTCAACCGCTATTTTTACAGAATAGCACTAGATATTGATATTTTATTTCACGTTTGCATGACTGCTCTGCTTGGGTGTGCAAAAGCAATTAGAAAAGCACAGTTGTTACATTTGCTTTCTACAGGTTCCGTGGTTCTTGTTTAACAGCAATAAAAGCAGAAGCAATAATTCTTAATAATCTGAGAGAATCATATATATGCATCTTTAACCGTATTTCAGGTATTTAGATGTACAGACTATTATAATTGTAGTACTGTAGAGTAGAGACTGTAGTGATGGATCAACTGAAATGTTAGTATTTAAAAATCTTTTCTAACAAGAAGAGTAAAATTACAGGAAACAACCCCTGAAAGTGACATTACTCTATAAATCAAACCCCCAACTTTTTAGTAGTGTCTAGCAGCATTTTAGTCTGTTTAACTTGGTAAGAATTGGGCTAATCTAATACCAGTGAAACTGTATTTTTCCGAAGTTAAGTTGTTAGTAGTGTTTCTGTAATATTGTGCTTAAAGACTTGTCTCTCGATGAAAAACAAGTATGAAAATTTAACTTCATGGCTATATTTCCCTTGTGGGGCAAATAGAGAAGGGTTGTCTATGGGGAAAAAAGGTATAAAAAATAAGGCTGCTCAAATCAGCTATTATAATTGTGTCTTGTGGCTTATTGTTAAGTTCAAGTCTTTTTCTGGGCAACTAAAATGAACTAATGTCTATGTGTCCGACTAATAGTTTGTTAATTTTGTTTTTATTTACATTTTGAATAATGATGTGGTGCTGATATTTTAGTGAGAGGCTTTTACAAATTTTTTTCTTCCTTAGTTTATTGCTCCCTTGTTTCAAATGCTCTGTTTTTGCAAAGAGGTACCTTACCAAACAAAGACATCCTAAACGTTAAATGGTGGCCATTTGCCTATGGGATCACTTAAAAATGGAGTGATCTGAATGCTCACAAAAATGTGGATTCTCTCAGTAGCAGAATGGTTATGTAAAGGTTTTGCTTATCTTCCTGCAGGTATTACAGATAAGTCTGAGGATGTGTGACTCATGAGCTTCTTATAGTTCCAGTAACACTAATAAATTATAAGAAAGGGGTTCTGAAAATGCTGTCATGCTGAGATTCAGTGGTTTTTTTGCTGTATTCTTTTGAGCAACAGAGAAATGTCATTTTTCTCAGAACAAGGGATGCTGAATTTCTAAGAAGAAACACGTCTTCTCCAATCTCTGAGGCTGTTCTGGAATACAAACAAAGCAGTAAGTAAGGATTCTGGGCAATATTTGTGAGAGTTTTCCACAGTTTTGACATAGTCTCTCTGAAGACACTGTCCTGAAGTTAACATTCCGTTCACAGGAGGTGAGGTTTTGTCGTGAAGCACAAACTGGCTGTGGTACAGAAACAGAGCCTCAAGCAAATGGCTGCCTGTGCAGAAGGAGGAACAATTGCTGGACATTAAAAGAGGCAAGGGTGAGATGAGATGAACTGAAATGACAAGTAAGGCAACGGAATTATTTGCTGTCATGTACAATTATCCCCTTAGACTTTTCAATATATTGCTGCTGCTGTGGTGAGCTGCAGTCTGTGAATGGGAACCATCTCTGCAGGTGCAGGGTAGGTGCACACCAGCTCTGTTACAGGACATGCCGGAAAAATCACTTGAATGAAGAGTTTCCAAGTTTTGAAGCTCAGCAATCTGCATTATAAAAACTTGCAGGCAGACAAAACCTTGTTAAGGAAAAAAAGGCAATTCTGAAATCAAGTGAAAACAATTAGATAGAATGGCAGAGGCAAAGTGCAGTGGAATGAACAGAATCTTGCTGAAATGATCCTCATTGAAATCATGAGATTTCATTTCATTTCATTTCATGGAAAGGGATGGGAGTGGGAAAGTTGAGGCCTAACTAGATCTTGCGGAAGCAGTTTCATGAGTGAAGATTTCGATAATAAATTCTTCACATTTTTTTTATTATTTTATTGTTTTTTAGCTTTTTTGTTGAGGTAAGGTAGATTAAAGTAGAGCCAGATCTGAGAGCCAAAATAATTTCTCATAGTATAATGTGATAAGGGTGTCTTTGCTATGCAGTGATTGACTAAGCTGCAATAATAAAACTGTCCCATGGTGACCAAGATAGTGGTCAGCCCTGGCTTGGAAGCCATGGATACAGGGCTGAATCTTCCCCTGCTTAGTCCTGACTCCACTCAAGATTAAGTGGCTTTTGGAAAATTTTGCTTTATCTGTGAAATTAGGATAGTATATCTGCATGCCAGCATTAAGAATTAATTATCAGTTGCAAGAGTGTGTGTTCAAAGCACAGTATAAGTGCTAAATATTAGCTGTAGAGTAATTGGACTACTGTAATTTATAATATGCTCACTGACATTGACTTATAAAACAGGATCAACCTCTTCTCAAGTGCTGTAGAATGTTTAATTTTTACTAATGAACTTCTGATACTCAAAGTAGCTATCACCATGAGGCAGGGAACGCTGCCAGTACCTGTCTGTAAGAAAGATTATCAAGGAAACTGATGCCTTTTTTTTTAGCTTGAAAAAACCCCAAACATATACACATACTCCTACTTTAAGTGCACAGTCTAAATTACTTTTTTTTTAGACATAAAGCTTTATTTCATATCAAATAGAAGCATGACATTACCCTACCTTTTCAACTCTTTCAACCTATTTAAGCTGAAAATGCTTCCTATTTTCTGAGCAGCTTTGCTTAGTAGTTGTCACTGCAATATATGGAACGTGCCACAGGAAGAGTGGGAAATATTCTGTGTATCATTGAAAGTAAGGAAAGAAATGCTTTTGCTGAAATCTGACTTGCCCAACAGACCTATTCAATGTGTTTTAGTGGCCCTATGTCTGCCAAGAGTTCAATTCCAACCTCTTGTTAAGTTTCCTTTTAAGGAGTTGTTGGGAAGAAGGAGAGACAAGCTAAGAGCAAAGAAAGAGATGTCAACGGAAGGACTGCTGAGAAGGGAGCATCAGTTGAGTGAAGGCAGCCATAGCTGTTAACATTTAAAAAGCTCTTTCAAGGACTAACAAAATAAAGGATAGAGAGGTCCTCATCCTGAAATGGCTTTTATATTTCTGAACCTGTTGTAAAAGCTTTTTTAGAACACTTCCCATCTAAAACCAAAATAGTTTCTATCATAAACAAGACAGACAGCACATCAATACAAAGACTATCTTCACTTACTTTTATTTCTGGACTAGCAGAAAAAGCCATTATTCAATACCAGAGAAAAAAGAATTGTTGCCCCAGTTTAACAAAGGAAGAAAACAAAGAATGGAGAGATTATGTCCTTGAACCTAGGTCTGTGCAGGCTTCTAGTAACCCTGCATGCATTAGGCTTCTACAAAGAATTTTTTAAAGTTTCCATTTTCTACCATCCTAAAAGGTATGTTAAGCTTTGTTTCGGTACAGTCCTAGTGCAGACAGTTCCCAGGTAGTTTTTATATCAGTGTAGCCAGACAAGGCCAACAATGTATCTCCTACTCAGAGTTGATGTGCACCAGCTACCCCAAAATAAGGAGATGGGGTGATTTTCTTCCTTAAGACTTTACATTGTATTAAACTGACTAGGCCTCTTCACTTACCACTGTACAGGCTACAGCACTAGAATACTGTACCTGAGTAAAAATCATTTTTATTGCAGTGAAGATACCGCTTTTTGTCTCACTTCTTTCCTTCTTTTTCTTTTGTGCTTGCTAACACATAAAAGCCCCAACAAAGACAAGACATTTCACAGAAAGTATCTGCCAAGTTCAATTATTCTACTGTGAGTCTGAATGAGGAGAAAATCTTCAGTATTATCAAAATTAATTGTGTTTGTTTAGAGTGAAAACTCTGTAGATACTTCCTTGGGTGTATCTTCTGTTTCCTCTGGTATACTGTTTCATCCACCTGTAGTAAATCCGAATACCTTAGGGAAAAGGGAACATTAACATTTTTATCTGTTTGTCGTAATGAATTTAACTTATGAATAATTTGAAGATGGTGTGGACTAACCACTGCTTAACATACTCTGGTGAGTAACACTCTGCTGAAAAAGGTTGAACAAAATTAACATTGTCCTTTTTTTTGAGTCTCACAGTGCTGTGTAAGCAAAGGTCTTTGAAGTCTGCTGAAAATTGTCTGCAAACAGAATTTGTCTCTTCATAAAACTGTTTCTGTTCCTAACATCGTTGAATCTTTTATTGGATGAACAAAGAGAAATTAGAAAGAAATGTAAGTGATGTGGGAAAAAACTGTGACTCTGTGTGTTCTCCTTCCTAACCCTGTATGATTGTAGTAGTTTCTTCTCCTTAGGAACTTTGGTAACATTTGTGGAAATGGTCAGTGAAAAGGAATAAGAAATAGCACCAGGTATCTTTATCCTGCTGGTTTCACTTGATCCTTAGAGAAATGTTTAAAAAGTGTGAAAAACCAGGTGTGCTAAAGCTCTGATATATCTGCACAGCTCCCATGTCACGGTTCTTTTTGAAAAGAAATGTTTCTCCTCAACTTTCATCATCAGTAGAGTGCACAGATTTTGCATATATACCCAGTGTCCAAATAACCTTTGAAGACTGCAGAAGACTTTTTTCCTGCCAATATCTGCACCTCCCTGATAGAGCTATATCTCAATACTGTCTGCTGCCACTGCATCAGAAAGATTTTTCCTGCTGCAAAAACTGTTTCATTAATTTGTGTTCTGACAGTGTCTGTTTAAAAGGTGTATTGCTCATTACCCCTCTAATTTAGGCCGTTTGGATGTGTCCTGTGACTTTTGTTCCTTAAAACACAGCCAGAGTGTCTCCTTGGCAGTGCTGATTTTTGCTCTTCTTAGCTACTGAAGACCTCTACTCTACGAAGGACATACAAATACATATTTGCTTTTTCCCTGTACTGGGTTCATGGGTTATTAATTGTGTTTCAGTCACAGCCTATTGGCTTTGAGTGACTGCAAGAAGCACAAAAATAAAAGGGAAATCCATTACTCTTTTACCTGTTTAACACCAACATCTTATTTCTTATGTTAAGCCTTTAAAATTAATGTGGTGATGTTTTCAAGATCTACACTCTATTAATAAACTATAAACTATATGGCAGCATTGCCAAGAACCTACTGTACACTCTGCCTGCACTAAAGTAGACTTTACCATTTTGATATTCATACTCTAATAATAAATGACAGTAAGTTGCAGGTGCAATACTGCAGCAATTTATGTACATTTTGACTTTGAGCATGGAAATTTGCAGCCCAAGCATCAGGATATTTTTATTAATCTGAAATAATAAGTTTGAAATAAATTTACCTAGGCATGAAAGAGCATGTCCACTTAATATGGTGGTATTTATGACAGGCCCAAGACTGTCATGGAACTGTGGGCAGGACAATCTCCTTTACATTAGGCTAGTGGTTGTGACATACAGGCACAGTGTGCCAGGAAGAAAAATATGCTGTTCTACTGACTTTATGCCACCTTCCTTGTTTTGCTGGGGGGATAACAGGAGCCTGTTTCTATGTTGAGTAATGCATCATTTCTAAAGCATTTGGGATCCAAAGTGGGAAGGCGTAGCATAAATTCCATGTCTAATGCTGTTCATTTACTAGAAAAAAGTTCCGCACAAAAGACTGAAGACTTTGAAAGAAAAGACAAGAAAAGCAAATATAAGGCTGGCTGCTGTCCCTGAATAGTTTAGTGATTGCTTGGAGTGTGATACCCTGAAATATTCCTGTATGTTGTTAAAACTGGGATGTGTATCGTACAAAATCCTAGCTCATATTTCATAGAAATAAGTAGATGGGAAAGCACCACCTGGGGGCCATCCAGTCCTACCTCCTTCTCCGTGCAGGTCCAATTAGAGCAGGTTACACAGGGCCATCTCCAGTCAAGCTGGACTGTGTCCAAGGATGCTGATGCCACAGTGTTTCTTGGCAACCTAGCCCAGTGTTTGACCACCCTCAAGGTAATTTCTTTTTCCCTTATATTGAGTTGGAATAGTTCAGCTTGTGTCCATTGCCTCTTGTCATGTCTCTGTGCACCTCTGCAAGGAGCCTTGTTCCATCTTCCCTTCACCCTCTTATTAGGCTGTTGCAGGCAGCAATAAGCTCTCACCTTCAGCTGCCCTTCCCCAGGCTGTGCAAGCCCAGCTCTCTCAGCTTCTTGTCTATCTTGTATATGACACTGCAGCCTCCCAGTTGTCTTGCTTCACTGTTTCAGTATCTGCCTTGTCCTGGGAAGACCAGAGCTGGACCATTGCTCCTGATGCAGTCTCTCAAATGCCAGGAAGAGGGAAATTACCAGGTCCCTCAATCTGCCGCCAATGCTTCTCTTAAAACAGCCTGGGATGCTGTTGGCTGCCTTTGCTGCCAGGGCACACTGCTGGCTCATGATCAGTTTGTCCACAGGGACCTCCAGTTTTTTTCCCTGCAAATAGGCTTTCTAGCCAGTTGGCCCCCAGCCTGTACTGTTGCTTGGGGTTATTCCATCTCAGAGGCAGGACTTTGCATCTTAGTGTATTGAATTGTAATTATAGAATTCAATGTACTGAGTTATAATTTTGTGCTTGTAAGAATAGCTCTGAGTTTGTCATCTGGGAATAGCAGTGGTGTATCTTCTGAATAGCCTAAATAATGCAGAATTATGTGTAATATGACTCATTTTTGGATGGCCAGTTTAACAAAACCACCTAAATCTGGTGATATATCAGGTACATCCTGGGATAAATAAATTACAGAAATCATAGTAAATTACCACAGAAAGGATAGCAAATTGTTTCCTGAAAACTGGTAATTTTTTCAGACTAGCAATGCTTCATTTTTCTTTTGTACATTTATAAATTAAGTAGGCTGTGCTAATTTGGAGGCAAAACCAACACTACTTTGTGGCTATTTTGTTTATTGATCAACTCAATATTTAATTTTTATTGTTAGATTAATATAGTGTGGAATATTTTTATTAATGGAAATGTTCAAACTATACTTCATTCTGAGGATATTGAAATACCATTTAATGTTATCCAGTGTTGTCATTGCATCTTGAATGATTTTTGTGTAATGGCTGTTCGTGACTTTCACGTGTACATAAATTGTCAGACTAGAAACTAAAGACTTTTTATATTGTATGTCATTCTTTATAAAAATATTTTATAGACTTTAAGAATTTTAAAATTATATGAGCAGTTTGGTTGAAAATAGTTTTATTTTTAGTTTGGGGTTTTTTTTGACTGCCGAAATGAAGATGGTTTTCTTTGCAGTGCTAGAAACTCCCTTAGAGGAAACACAAATCTTTATTTATGCTTTCCCCCCACTGTTAATTCATTTGCCTTTTTTAAGAATCTTGAAATTTGTCAGAAATGAGCCTGGGAGGATGAATTCCACAGATCTCTGTCCATGGTCTGCTGCATCTTACTCCAAAGGGCTGTATGGCTGCAATGTTAGGAAAATTTGGTGTATTGTAGATTGAACCTCGGTGCTGCAGGCTCTCAGCTAGGAGATGTTATCCAGAAAGCCAGCATTTCTGGTTCTGCCTGTGATTTTCAGCTGATGACCCCCTTTGCTAATGAAGCATGCAATCCTAATTTGGCATGGGCCACAGGTAGGATGGTCCTCTTGCAGGTGAAATGTCATTTGCCACATTTTGCAGAGTATTAGTCCGAACCTATATTTGGTTGGCACCTGTGCTCCAGAACTGGCATCCCACCTTGTGAGAAGGCAGCATGCCACTCTGACAGATGGGGAGGAATGTGAGCATGCCAGCAAACCAGTGTATGCATCAAGGGGTCACATTTCTCTCCAGGAATGTTGAAATACCGGTACACGCAGAGCTTCTGTATCTGAGGCACACGTGTTTCTTGGCAACGACCAAAGTTCCTGCTGAATATCTTGGCATGGGACGTAAGGAAGCTTAGTGAATTTTCATGGCTTTCATAGGGTTTCTACACCATGGGAGCCTACATATAATTTCTGCTAAGAATGGCCCTGTGAATGTAAACAGAAGAGGGAATATATTTTGCAAATTATTCTTTCTTATTAATAGATTAAGAACTGTTAAAATGCCATCATGGCTTTCATGGATAATGATTCTTTTGATTAGTTAATGGTTGGTTTATCCTGGTCTGAGAGCAATAGAACGTGTGGTTTGGCAATCAACCCAAAATGCGAATGTCGCAGCTTAAACTTCTACCATTTCTTTCTTGCACTTGCTTTTGTTTTAACTTAAAAATAAATTCTGGGATCCCATCACACTTTCGTGCTTCATCAAGAAATTAGCTTTTTTCTGTGTTCCCCCTAATGATATAATGTATTGAAATTAACTCTGGGATGTTCCTTTCTTATCCTGAAGGTAATTCTGAACGGTTTATTTCAGTGTTTTTACTTTTTTCCTCCAGAATTACTGTAAAGCTTTTCTATTTCATCCATTACGGCACAGTGTTTTTCACATTTGAATAGCTGCATCAACATGAATCCTTTATAAGGACCTTAAAAACAAACTTTGCCAAGTCCCAGAATACAGAAGCTGATTCACATCCCAATACTCAGCTGCCTCATGAATAAAGGAGAGTCTGTGCCTGACACTTTGAAGCTGTAGCTGTTAAACCATACAGACTATTTACCTCAATAAATCATTATAAGAAACTAAGGTACAATTATACCCACAGAGAAATAGAATTCAAAACACTGATTTATGTGGTTCAGTGCCTGTTCCTTTTTCCATCATGTTTTGAATTTTATGCATGTTTGTCATCTTTGGCTGCTTCCATGTATCTTTAAACTAATGGGTCTTGCTTTTTTAACATTCCTCATTAGGTTTGTTATTTTACTTTGACATACAGACATGATTTGCACGCTGTACAAAGTTTTGCATTTAAAATTAACTATCTAATTTCTTGTGCTATAGACCAAAAATGGAAAATGTGAGTAATTTGTTTAAACTAACATACACCCTTCTCTGGTTAATTTGTGACCATCTAAGCTGAAATTCCATATTAGCTGAGAAATTTTTTGTTGCTTCTTTGTGAGTTCTGCAGAGAAATCGCTATACAAAGGAATCTATCATTGTGCTTTTCCGAATGTGCCTGCTAATCACAAAGAGATGGAAGCAGAGGAAGTTACATTTGAAATCATTTCCTCGGTTTCTGTACTGAGAAAATATATGAAGAGGTGAAATGAAACTAAAAGATAAAAATTCAGTGAGATGAAAGTGCAGCCTCAGAGGAAGGAATGGCACTGAAACCAACAAATAATTCCATATGAAATGGTAGGAGTAAGGTAAATATATCTAGGAAGGGAAGTCCGAGAGCAGCCACAGACTCTTGGGCCACCCAAACCTTCAAGAGAGCTCAGTGTTGTTCTATAGAGCAACAGGGTGGGGGAGTGATTTAATAACCAACAAATGTTCCTCAATAAAACTTCAGGTAGTCACCAAATATTTAAACCAACATTTCAAATATGAACAATGGTAAATACGCTGCAGTTCCAAATGCTTTATGCCTTGCTAATAACTTTCAGTGCTGATGCTCGGGTGGATCCAAACAGTCTGGAGTGAGGGTATATCAGGCCACCTGCCTGGTCCCAGGGGTTTGGATCAGAGTACTGCTTGTCTGCACTATTGAGAGGGAGATATAAATCTATCATTATTTCTAGAGTGATTTATAACATGAAAGTTTTTGGGCCGTGTGTATCTTTTATCTATCCAGCTAAAAAAGCTGTGTCTGTTGTAGACAGGCTTGGCCATTTCAGACTATTTTTGCTTTATGGCCAATAACAGTAATTTGAGTGAAAAGCCTAAACACTCCATCTGTATTTTCATTATCTTACGCTGAATTTCATAAGATATTCAGTTCATAAGGGAATATGCATCTATAATCTTTATATAATACATGAGTAACAGCACATAGTCTTTTTCATGCAGTCTATGATTTGCATATATATGTATTTGTATATAAAAATCTTACTTTTTGTTGTGTTTTTGTCTCTATGAATCTGCAGGAATGTTGTGAGGAAAGAATATTATACCTAAAAATTTCCACATGTAAATGGTGTTATTTATTGAGCGCTGAAAACTCATATGGGGTGTTCTATAACCTTGTCCCCAGTAATTCAAGAGTCTATAACATACTGCTTTTACAGTCTGCTAGCATTTAAAATGTTTCTGTCATTAGATCCATGGAGTATACTATTGAAGTAGAGGATTGCTTTGCAGCACAAGTCACATTGTATCCACACTATGAGCATTTCCACTGCTTACAGAACTATCTGTTTATTAAAACATATCTGTTGAAATTCCATTATTAAAGCCACATATTCTACGGCTTTGTAATACTTAAATGTTACTTTTCCTCAGTTCCTAGTGCCCTAGAATAGAGATTTCTGCTGAATTATAAAAACAGAAATGTCCTCAATGATTAAGATTTTTATTAGGTATTTCCACTAATAAAATTTAAGATTATGAATGTTTCACATTGTTTTATAGTTCCATGCTACCATGGAACGAAGAGCCATTTTATTTTCCAATCTACTGAAAAGAATCTCATCCTAAGTTGAAAAAAAAGCTGAAATATTTTCAGCCCTTTTTAAAATTTCTAATATTTACTAGGTTATGTTGGCTCAGGTGACTTGGCAACTTCAGTTTTTCAGTTTACTAAGCAACAAATAGAAATGCATCCTGAATGCTATTTAAAAGCATCCCAAGTTAGGGATTGTTCACAGTGAAAACTGCAACACCTTCTCAACTATTAGGATGCCACAGAAGCTCAGGAAGTTGGTTCTGCCAAACTCAGACCAGTTACATGTGAAATTTTGCATCAGCTCTCAAATAATGCACATTAAAAAAAAAAAAAAAAGAAGAGTATTTTAATTCCTGGTAAAATCTCTTACCAAAATTTCTAAGGGCCATGTACTCTCAGGGGTGTTTCAGGTTTGAAGCACTGGTTCTAGAGCAGTGTAAAGGCTTTGGCTGTGCACTTTATGTTTTATTTAAGTAATTGTGCAGGTGTAGCCAGCACGTGGATGCAACTTTAGTAGTGGAGAAGGGTCGTGTCCATCTTCCCCAATGAGGAACTTCACATGTAGAAAGCAATCTTGTGATCTCATCACAGTACAGGGCTTGAGCTGATTAAATTAAATCAGTGTAATTAGGCATAACTTTTGTATGTAGACAAATCTTCAGCATTGCATGAACACAGACCAAGAATAAACTTGCTCAGTTTACAAAACAGGCTGTTAGCTGCAGCCTATCACGCAAACAGGGAGATGGGTTTTTAAATAAACTTAATGAGTTAATGATGCAATGCTGGATGTGTTAAGGAGGGCAAGATATGTCCCAGGAAAACACTGTGAATATTAACCTTAGGCACCTGAACCAATTTGTTGAGGTTGGATGCTGTTTTTGTGTCGAGTTTGAAAAAGTAGTAAGGAAATACAGTTTTCTGCAGGTTTTTTCCAAGCTTGCCTTCTATTAGCAGATGCCTTTCACTCACCAAAACTTTAAGTTCAAACAAAGGTTCTTTAATTCTAGCAGTGATTCTTCAGAATATCCAGGGATTACCTATAATAGATTGTGAGTGTAGCATGAGCAAACAAGGCATCAATAATAACCTTCTAGCATGGTTTTATCTGGATGTACTGAATTACAAGGAAAACAGTTTCGGATTTTTTCCTAAGTCTCGTGGATCACAGATTGCGTGTTTAAAAGTGGAAAGGGAGTAGTCAGACAAAGGAAAAGAAACAACATAAAAAGCCTTAAGTTTGCATGAGTTTCATTATGCTGAAATCCTGACCTCAAATCAATAAGAAATCCTTTATCTGAAACATATTGTGGGATTATAGACTCAACATTTTAGAGGATGTGTTTGAACAGCATTGACATCAAAACCTTCTGAAAACTGCAGGTGGATTATGAGCTGTGTACTGTTTATATCTGCAAGTATAAGCAGCTGAAGAATTATTTCAGTCTATCTATGCTACAGTTTTGCAACTATGCTACGTTTATTTCTTAGGAAATACTTACTAAAGGAGTGTGTGTGGGTGTCTGTGTTGGTCAAGTGGTTAAGGCACAGGGACTTGAGAGGTCAGAGTTTTTCTTGCAGTTATGTGACAGATGGTTTTTGTGTGTGGGGTAAATCAAGTCCTTGTTTTGTATCTCTGTTTCTCTGTAGGTACAGCACGTGTTGACAGCAATGGTTTATTGGCAGCACTCAGTGGGCTGAGATGTGCTTTAATATTTTTGAAAGGTGCATGTAGTTAGCTTTAAAAGTACAATGTGGCTCCACTAAGTGTTGGGATTTGAAAAGCATTTTGTAATGGGCAATGCTGCTCTCCCAATAATGTGATGTCTTTCAGGAATCTCTGCTTAGTGAGTCTGGAAACCACAGAGAAGACACGCTGCTTAAGCAGTTATGTTTGAAATGGACCAATATAGGCTGCTCTCTGCATTTTCAACTGTTCAAACAACTTTGGTTTGCTGTGGACAGTGTTAAAGGTGCTAAATGCTTCAATGCAATAGCCATTTATTTGGGTGCTTTGTAAGCTGTGTAACTTATCCTGGGACATTTAAAACAGTGTTTATTGGATAATCTCTTTCCATAAAATGTTTCTTGGACAGCTCTTAATATATATTCTATATTAAAAGAAAGGCAATAGACACAAATGCGTACCAAAAAGAAAAAGGAACTTGAAACAGAAGAGAAGGGAAATTACTGTAATGAACAAATCAGTGGACTATATCACACATATTATACATTCAGGGAAATGCTCTAATATTTGATTTAGAAGACACCCATTACAGAAAGCTTTTGGGAGTCTGCACAGTGTCTTGTCAATTATTTTAAGAATTTCAGCCCTCTGTTCCCTATCGATGGCCAGCTGTTCTGAAACTGAGAAATGTGGGGGAGCTATACTTTTGAAGAGGAACTTAGATACTAAATATCTGTTTTCTCCTTGGTATTCAGGAAGAAAATGTTTTGCATATTGAAAAAAAAAAAGTGATATACTTCTAGAAAGATGTTTATAATATTCCTAAAATTAGTCTTCTGTTAATTTTCATGTCAAATGCAAAGAGAGTTACCAGTGGTAGCAGTCTTGTTAATGCAAATCAGGAGAACTGTGGACTAATGAAAGTAAAAAAGGAACAGCCCTGGATCTGCTGTTATAATATTCCTTCTGTTTGACAAGTCCATGCATTGTATTTTATGTATGTATTTCATATTTACTTTCTGTTTTAAATGAGCATTCAGAGTGCTCTCCTTGACTGCCACTGTGAAATACAACATTTAGGTCTGTGTTTAAGTGAGGTTTGTGGTGTTTTGGTGTTTTTTGTTGTTGTTGTTGTTGTTTAAAATAAAGTTTTAAGTCTATATTTCCTCATGTTTCTGTCAGGAAAAATTGAAAACTTTCTGTTTTAAGGACTGATAAAGTTTGAACACAATTCATGTCTGATCAGACTTTAGGAGGTAAGTTTTTAGCATGTCCAAGGCTGTGTAAGGGGAGCTTACTAGGAACTGTTTATTTTTCTGTCTGGTGTCCTCGGGCAACAATAAGAATGACAAAATCTTTGCTGGACAAAAAACCAAACCATGTAATTGGTGATAATTAAAGTAAAATGGTGGGCAAATATGCTTGCAGAAATACAGCAGAAGAAAAAGGACAGGTTACACCTAAAATAAAATCTTACCTTTTGTGGGAAGATTGTTCTGAATTTAAGCAGGTGCAGAATTCTTTCAGGGTTTTCATGGTGCCAGTACATCTCTGTGGAGCTCAGCAGAATACATCATTTATCTTGTTTAGCATCTCTGCTAAACAGTACTGCCTTTATTTCAAACTATGGCTCTGTGGCCTCAGCAGCAGCTTGGTGACTGTAATGGTGATACCTAACTGTGTTTGAGGTGGGACAGAGATGTTGGTCAAAGATTACGACACTGAGGTGAGCAGGGGAGCTTTGAAGTCATGTTGAAGTGTGGTGCTGGATCTTGGAGTGGGCTTTGGTTTCCCTATTTCCATGAGTGTTTTGACCTTTTCTGAGCATACATCTTGTACTACTGATCAGTTTTGCTTTGACTGCCACAAAACTCATGTCTTCTGTCATGGAGGCAAGGATTAGGATTAGAGAAACAGCCAATCAGAGAGAGCATTGCACAGTCTGGCATAGGAGGAGATGTGTCAGAAAGACCATGAAGAAACCCAATTTTTTTTTTGTTTTTGTTTGTTTGTTTTCCTGGCCCCTATTAGCTTCTCTTACAATAGGCACTAATTTCACTTCTGTTAGGAATCTGTGAATTGTTTTTGCTTTCTGATTATAAGTGTCAAGACACTTATACAAAAAAGATATATCTATTATTCAGATAGGACAAAAAATATTTAGTTTGTATGACTGGAAATCGTATGATTGGACAAAGGTTTTCTTTGGAAAAAAAGTTGATAGTAAAATTTCTGACTGTGCATTTTGCTGTCTTAATTAGCAGCTCATTAACAGGTAAAGAGTATGGTCAAGCAAGGTGTTTTTCTGTTTTTTCAAAATGTTTGGATTTCTACAGGAAGCAAAATCATCAATGTGTATCTTCTATGTATGCATTTGTCTTCACATGTCTTCATGCATATAACTACCCATCTATATGTACATCTATCTATATCTATATCAATATCTGTATCTATAAATGTGTATATATGTAGGAATGCAAATGTACGTGTGTGTAATGTAATGGTTGTGACCGTATAGCCATTTTCTTATCTTCTCTTTTCCCCATGTTCCTCACCTTTATTTGGGCATTACATTCTTTCCTCTCACCTTCTGTTTCTCTTGTCTGTTAAACTTTGGACTTACCAGGGTAGGATCTGCCTTTTACTGTGCATCTTCTGTCTATGAGTAGTGCCTGGTAGAATGGAATGCAGTTGTGAGTTGGGTTTTCTATTCTTCGGTCATTTTGTATCACAGCTAAAAGTGACTGAATTTATTTTGTTGGGCTGATAAAAATGAATTCTGACTGTTGAGCAGTTGAGCAATTGAACAGAGATATCAATCTTTTACATATGTACTGAAATTAACATGCAGACAATGGCAATTTTTATCTTTGATGATGTCTTTATTGTTCTTGGATAATAACAGAATTAATTTTTTATCAATGAAATTAGTATTTATCATATTAAAAGAACAATTATTTTTCAGGTTGTGGTGGTGGTGAAAAAAATAAGTTACTGTAAATCAAAAATTACTTATTTGGAAATGTGTGATAACATACTGAAGTAAATTAAAGCTGCAACATGAAAGGCAAATATTGTTGCACTTTTTTTTTTTTTTTTTTTTGCAATCTTCTTTAATGAAGTCTCTTTGTACAACAGATACTTGGAAGCAAGGGAGAAAGTCATTGATAGTGAAATTGTTTACTTGGCTTATAGAACCACCCTTCCAACTTTAGTTCATAAACTTCTGGTCAAAATAAAATTGCTTGAAAATATTTTTCTTGGTAAAGGCTAAAGTAATAAATTACAGTGCCTACTGGAATTATGTATATCTGTTATTTTTGTATGTTATGAGCAGCAGATTGGAACCATTTTAAAGTACAACTTTTCAATGTGTAAATAGGTAAGTACTGTATATTTAAAATAATTAATATTGTAAGAAAGACATTATGTAACTATTTATAATTTAATTAAGAATTCTTAATTTTAAATATTCATATCTGTAATTCCCGAGAAATGTGCAGAGTGTATGTACACTTACAGGTACTTTTAAGAGTTTTCCAGGAAAAGAGGTTCTAGTTCAGGACAGTGGGAATTAAAAAAACACCTTCAGTGCAGAGCAGTTCTAAATTTGCACACTGTCCTATAAGCAGCCCAGTTCACATTCTTGTATTGTAATTAGTTAAACTGTAATCCTGGTGACAATTTAGGATGGAGGAGTTTCTTTGGATTTCTCTTTGTTCTCTAAGGATTTAACCTTTTATCTGTCTTTCCACAGGGGAGCTAAGATTTTGGGTGAGTTGAGATGGCTTCAGTCTGTTTTTTTTTTTTAAAAAAAAGACAGCCTTAGTTTCTAGGGTCCTGGTGTGTTGATTAACTACATTAAAGCTTTTATAGTACTAAAAAAAGGCATTTAATAAAATAAGGTGATCTATATTTGCTGTACTGATAGGCATTTGCAGATCTGAAATTCACTGTGTTTTGGAGGGTTTTTTTACTTCCTTTTTATGGTACCAAAACATCTAATCAGGCAAGGACATATTTCTTAAGGTATTACAGGAGATGAGTGACAATCCAGCAGATTTTAAAAGATCACTGATTACCCATGAATTTTCCCCGTGACCAATATTCAATAAAGACGACATTTGATATCATGAACTCATTACAAAACGAGACTAGTGATTTCTGCCCACGCCTAATAACCTTTTAAGGTAAGAAACGTGCTACTGTTTTGGAATACTGTATGTGCTCTAGTAAATTAAGGTGGTTCATTCATAATTGTATTATTGTCAAGTT
Organism: Chamaea fasciata; assembly: GCF_029207755.1. Lineage (NCBI taxonomy): Eukaryota > Metazoa > Chordata > Aves > Passeriformes > Sylviidae > Chamaea > Chamaea fasciata. The sequence goes on along the minus strand of NW_027094092.1, from coordinate 13,322,418 downwards.
TCCTATGTTTATATCATAATTTGTTGTGATGGCAGGACTGTGAGGAAGCATGCTGGATTGAACAGCGCCGTGGCACACAGCATGGGATAATTGCCAAGCATTGCCTGCATCGTCTGCTCTGACGACAGCAGTTCCAGGCTGCCCTAAAGGTACACAGTTGTATATCTACACATACTGATTAAAGAGAATATTGGTCAAAATCTGGGCATTCCACTCTGTGTAGACTGGCTTAGACAAGAGTTGTAGTTTCTAGGTTAAACTAATATACATGGGAAAGACATTCTGTTGTCCTTATATTCTTATTCAAATGTCTACTGTTAAGAAGAAACTTCTGCTTCATTATTTTTTGTTTTGGTTTTCTTGGGGTTTTGTTTGTTTGTTTTGATAACAATTAAAGAATGTCTTGTTCCAGACAAATTCCCCAAGGAAATATGTTGAATCTAATGAATCAGATGTTGAATCTAATTAAGTCCATCCACTAAGGGTGGTTGAATCCTTAAGCTGTGCTCCTACAGGCAGTTTGAGTTCAACTGACTTGATCTGCTTGACTAACAAAAATCCAGTTTTGAGGACTGGATATACCAAACGTGTATAAAAAAAGCATAGCAGAAGGACATGGCTTTTACAGGTGTTTTTGTAGCTGTATCATAAAAGCCCATGTTACATCTTTCCAGCCTCAGGGATGCCATCCTATTTTTCGCCATGCCATGCATTTCTCCCTTCCCAGGTTTCTTCCTGCTTGTTCAAGGACACAGAAAGTATAGTATAGCAATGCTGCTAACAACAACAAATCAATACACATCCAAACTGGATTAGAAAAACTTTTCTTTTATTATCTCAGCCAGGGCAGGCCAGTAAACAAAACTTCAAAAATCAAGTTCCTTACCTTCAATCTCAATAACTGTACATAGGACCAGAGGACATCACACATGAAACTTTTACTTCTGAGAAACTTTTATTTCTAGTAATCTGTCATCCAATAATTCTCCAAATATGAAAATCTGTTGATTGTATGTGAATTACTTTTGCCTGTTTTTCTCTGCTTTTAATTCCTCTCATTTGCAGCATTTTCCTCTTGAAGTATCCTTTACAGTCTTTCCATACTGCTCTCCACTGCTGTCCTCCAGAATGTGTTTGCGTTTACCTTTAACATGCCTTGACCGTGCTACTTTACTTCTGGACATCTCTTTTTGTGTCTGTAAATAATTTATACTAATTTCCTTAATTATCAGCAGAAGACAGGAAGTGGGAGTACTAAAGTATCTGTAAATACTGATTTATCCTAGTTACATTCAAAGACTGCTACTCAATGTATATCTGAGAACAGTCCAACCTTGTTGTCTGCTAGAATTCTTCATTCCGGGCCTTTTTGGCAAGTATATGGTCAATATAAACTTTTCTAATTTTTTTTTATGTGTTCTCCCCAAAATCAGTGACAGATTTTATCTTCCTTCCAACTAGTACAATCTTCAAAGGGAAAGCTAAACCTACTAAGTAATATCTGTTTATTTATGTACTTCCAAATAGCCTATTCTCTTTTATGAATTAACACACCAATCCTTTGTTGCTTCCCTGCAGCTTTTTCCAGCAATTTCCAAATCGATCTTTTAGAAACCTTTTTCCTTGCTGCTGTTACTGTAGTCAACATATTAGACTTTGTCTGTTTTATTTACAGTCCAAGTGTAATATTAGAAATCTTTTTATTCTGGACTTGATGTCTCACAAGTATTTTTCTCCTTTCTTTTAAATCCAGTTTTCCAACACTTCTTCATGTGTATGTAATTGCCCTTACAAATAGCCAGATAAATCTAAACTTTCATACCCTCAAGTAAGAAAATATTCATATTTTAAGGGTGAGGGATTGCAGAATTTAGATATTTGCACAGAGAAAAAATGTGCTGTCTTTCACACTATTAATTCTTCAAATGCTAGCTCCTACTCTTGATGGGTTTCAGTCTTTTTCAATCCTTCTTAAACGGCCTCTACCTGATCTTCTCATCTACACAATGAAGGCTTAGAAAGAAGAAATTTACTCACAAGTGTGATCTGTGTAGCTCAGAAAGGATTTTTCGTGGCCTGTTACATCCTACAGAAACTCTGCTAGATATCTTTAGGACCATGAGGGCTTTTTCTTGCTTCTTGACCCATTCCGTGTTTAAGTAAGAATCCTGATTTATTTCTCTGGTATCGTGGTAGTTTAAACTCCGTATACTTACTCATTCTATCTCAGTGTTTTTAGAGAAAGTGCAGAGGTTTTAGGAAGCTTCTAAGCGGTCAGGCTGGCTCCGGCTCTGGGTCCATTACAGCTGGAGTTGATCTAAGTTTGGGCTGCCTTGTCCCCTCCTCTGTTGGCTCTGGCTCTGTGTTTCCACCTTCTGCGCTGTGCTGGCACTGGCTCTTGTCTGATCCTTCTGTGAATTGATCCTTGGAGCAGATCTGGCTGAAAAGTTTTTGTTGTTTCGTTGGTTTTTTTTTTTTTTTGTTGTTGTTGGTTTTTTTTTTTTCTTTCTTTTTTTTTTTTTCTTTTTTTTTTTTTTCTTTTTTTCCTCTTCACATTTGTGGTGTTAGTTTACAGACGAGCAGCCTCCCTGGGTTGGCTCCTGCACACGTCCGTGGGTGTTATTGCTGAGGCAAGGGAAAGAATAGAAAGCCTTGGTTGGTAGATGAGGCTCTGACGACTCGAATTCTTTGTAGGTTTAAGGTGCCATCGGATCCCACCCGCAGGCTGCAGTTCCACCTTTTCTCTGGCCATTCCCTGCCGCTGTTCCCTTTGGAGCCAGCACTACTTTTTGTGTGCTTTCCAAATCACAGCAGAGCCCCTCTCCCTGCCCCCCAAAACCACAGCAGTTGCTTCAGCTGACAGAGCATGGAGCCATGTCACGTTACTGCTGGCAGTGAGGGTGGAGCAAGAAAAGTAAATATTTTTTTAAAAAAGTAAAAAAAAAGTAGAAAAAGTACATGCCAGTCATTAAGCCATGTAAAGTAACCGTGGAATTGCAGCTTGTGAAGTACATGTATATATATTTATTACATTTTACCAATGAACCAGCCTGTTTAGCCTTGACAAGACTTTTAACAAGACTGTTCTTGAATGGAAGATTGTTCTCCCCCACCTCCTCCTCCCACTCACAACTCCCACTTTAAGTCTTTTGGTAGCCACCTGTAAGCCCCTGTCAATCTATAGTCCAGGTCTGGCATCTTTCATATTCCAGAAATCCATGATGTGTTTTTACACATATATGCATATATTTATGGAGAAAATCAATAAGGCAATAGGGTTCTGAAAAAAAAAACCCACCAAAACAACTTGAACAGATTTTCATTGAAAAATAATTTCATATGGTTCCCTGAAGTGTGCAACTGAACTCATAGGGAAGAATAGGCTGATCCTATTGGCTGGCCTAAATGATGACTGTTCCTTTAGCCTTTTGCACAGATGATGATCTGCCCTGAGACACCCATTCTGGAGTAGCACAAAGCAGGGAATGACTAAAGGTAAATAGTAAGACTAGACCAGAGTTGCAATTATTGTGCAAGTTGGAATTCATCTCACTTGCCTTAGTCTCTAAAACACTGGTGTCTAACCTAAATTAATTGTTTCTAGGTCTTTTTTAAGGTGGGAGAAAGGGACAGACTTCTCCAGTGCCAGTTTCTCTTCTACTTCATGGGCAAACTGGGCAATATTGAAATGTGCTATAGTGATACCCCTCTGTATGTATGTATGTATGTATTTGATTATAAAGGAATTCTGCACAATTTGTTTATGCTAGACAGCTACTTTTAATTTCCTGAACTTTTATGAGCTATAAACTAAGATTGAAGTTCAATTATCATATGCACAAATTTTTAATCCCTTTAAGTGTGGAAAACCTTTATATGACTGTCAGCTTTTTTGTATTAGCTAACTGAAAATATTTCATCAACTTATTAGTTACTCTTTACACAGAAAGAGCTGCATCTATTTTTAAGAAGTTCTGAATTTCTAAGAAATGTAGTGATTTGAACCAGAAAGAAATTTGAAGCAAACATCAGCGAAAATATATAATCTTTGGATTTTACATTAAAAAAAAATCTAAAATAAAATAATGCTGGAAACTTTACTGTGTTTTGGCAATAGCTTGCTTATTGAACGTAGAGCTATTTATTTAGTCCACAGAGTATGTTCATGAAACCTTAGTAAATTTTTGAAGTAAAATTTGCAAGTAGCATAAAAATCTAGCTGGCTAATAACAGGATATTCTCTGCATAAGTGTGGTTAAAAATAAGAATTAAAAAAAATAAATCCAGATTTTAAGGAGTAGCATCTCTGCATCGAAAGGGCAAGAGTCTAAATCTAAATGTAAGCGTAAAAGCTGGAAAAGATTGAACATATGTTATTTCCCACCAGCACAATATTAAATGCAATTATTTTCTTTCTGCTAAAATCTTGAATATATCTTGCAACACAACCTCAAAGAGTCCCCTGCTGCTGTTGATTATAGTGAATCCCACTTCCTGCCACCCAGTAAGTCTTTGCAATTTTCTCTTTTTCGCCACCCTGTGGAGATAAATAATGTATATTAATGTGGAAATATCAACAGTAAAAATCTCTTAATATTCTCCATAAAATAAAGCTTCTCTCTAAATCAAAGGATTTGTATCATTCATTAATTTTTTGAGCAAAAAGAAGGAAGTTCCTTATGTAAGGGCTTTGAAAAGTTTGAATCTCACTCTTGGAAAACAAGTGTGCCAAATACTGTATAGGAAAGGGATGATTTTTTTGAATTTAAAAAAAAGGGGATTTGGTATAGTGTACTACATGTAAACCACAGATTTGAGTGTTTTCCTTTCTCAGATTCATTAAATAGACCTTGACAAATCCCTGTTTCTCTTCCTTTGACCCAGAACCTTAGTGTCAGAGAATTTAGTGGTGTTTTTCAGGAATTGCTCCCTGTGCTGAACATGACTGTGGAGGATGCTCTAGAAAAGGTTCATCATGTGTGGCTGTGGTAAAAGTGTCCTTTCAAATCCAATACATTGCTAATTCCACACTCAGCTCTCCCCTCTTTTGTACATTAAAATAACATAACATGAAAAATTTCTTTTGCAACTCTAGGTTGTAGAAAGGACAAGAAAAGCAGACACAAGTTATGACCCCCTGAATACTGCTTTACAATCAAGGTTGAGGTTTCAGTGCTTAAGTGGAAAATTGCCATACTAAAGAAATGTTTGCTTGCTGACTATACAAGTTGGGGATCTGGGGGGTGTATGACCATATTGATTCTAAAGTGCTCTTTTTTCTTAACATGTTTTTCCTTTTAATTCCAACTTCCAGGAATATGGGCTCCTTTGATGAACGCCATAAACATTTCCTAAGTTAATTCAAAAGAAACCCCAACCCTATAATGCTAACCTTTCTATTACTTAAGTGAGAAAGCTAATTGAAAGAAATGTTCAAACCAGAAAAAAAAAGAAAAAAAAATTAAAATAAAAAAGACGAAAAAAAAAGGAGAAGATGAAGAAGAAAAGAACCTTCTCAGAACAGAACCCTTAGTCACCAACATTTCAGATGGCAGTCTGAGGAATTTAACCACTCTGTATTATTAAAATACCATCAAATTAAAATAATGGCAAATTCTGAGACAGAGGCAAATTGTGTCCCTTCCTCTGTGGTTGTGGCAGGCCAGCAGTCAAGGACCCAGCCAGGAGTATAATTTCTGTGGGAAGGAGGGGAGGGAGAAGGGAGGATACCTTTTGTGTTTCTGGGCTGGGGAACGTGGTACTAGAAAAAGTGGGCAGCTGTGACCTGTGTTTCATGAGCTGGTTTGGTACTTGGCAATAGTGCAGCACCAGTGCAGCCTGTCACTGACTCAGGGAGAAGCTGTTTCCTTCTTTAGTCCCCTTCTGCCCTACCAATAACAGCTGCTGGGATGATATTTTCCCCATGGTGTTTTGTTGAAAGGTAGACAAAATATTTTCAATTATCCCTTGCTGTTAGATTTCTGTGTAAATAATTTGTGTTATGGTAAAAAATCCATCGAAGGCAGGAAGACTGTTTGCTACTTTCAGCCCCAATTCTGTAAACATTTCTATGCTTGTTTAGTTTTCACCATGTGAGCAGTATCCATTTGGGTGAAGTTAAGGATGGCTGTAGCTGCACGTTGGAAACTTGACCTACTTTGCATATCATTATGCATGTAGCACAGTTTTAGTCCAAGAGAGTGTCCCGGAGATGGGAAGTTTGAGTTGCGGAAGTGTCCATCGAGGAAATAAAATCTAGCCAAATAATATGAATTAAATATTTTTTTTGTACTTTAGTGTAATATATTCATTCACAACTGGAGAAGTAGTACAAATAACATAAGCATTAACAAAAATTAGAATTTATTCAGTGGCCGAGGCAGAAACCGAAAAGCAGCTTGGGTGGTGGCAACACACAGGTGATTTATGAGTGCCTTTTATGATTAGAACTTCAGATTTTGGAATTATTTTACACTTAACAGAGTTTTGTTTGTTTTGAAAATGTACATATGCTAAGATTTCAAAAAAATTTAATGTCAAGTCATCTTACTTGTACCAGCACATTGTAATAGCAGTACTTAAAAATTCTCCTATCAAATGTGATGCAGGATTTTAAGTGTGAGGGCTGAAGCTCATTAATAACTGTGAGTATTTCTACACATTATCTATTCTATTAACTTAGCTCCTGATACTGGAGAAGTTTAGATGCCCAGAATCATACAGAGTGAATAATTCTATTAGAGTAAATGGGACTCCTACAAATGTGTGAAGTGAAATGTGAGCGTGAAACAAGCGGGTCTGGGGCTTTTAATGGCAATCTTGTTATGCATAAATATAATTGCTGTGTGAGGAGTCTTTCATGAATTAAGTCCCCCAACAGGCTCCCTCCAGGAAGAGAAATAGGATAAGATGCAAAGTAAAAAAGGGGTAGGCCCCAGGTTTTTAGAGACTTATGCCCACATTTGCACGCATCCATAGAAGCAGATATGGATCTGTCTAAATTGAGCTTGAGGCAGGCATTCTTAGCATTTTTTCTACTCAAGTGACTTGGTGTAAGTGACTTGTTGAGAAACACTCTGTAGGTTTGTAGCACAGCCAGGAATAGAATCCACATCTCCTGACTCACAGTTATAGACCAGACTTCTGCTCAAATTTGTGTGAAAACTTAATTGGCCGTGTTTCTCTGTGAGGGGGGATTTATTAATATTGCTGCTACCTTACAGTGTTTTGTAATTTTCTTGATATGATCCCATTCAATAAAGGTGTAGAGCTGAACGTGAGCTTTCTCTGAGTAGATGCAGAGCATCTGGTTTATACAAATGGTTTCCCACCAAAAAGGAAAACTTGGAACTGTAGATTTTTAATGCACAGATCTTGTGCTGTTGCAATGTTAAGAAGTCCTTGTTGTTATGAATGTGCATTATGAGTATATTGTACACAGTCCTGGTATGCAAATGTGTAGCATTCAGAGAAGTGAAATAATTCTGTGTTATTATTATCTTTGTAAATTGCATCTTAAGAGTTTGTTGAGGACTTTACGACGGCAGTTTTCTATAGTCACAGCTATACAGCACAAAGTGTTTCTTTCATTATTAACAATAACTGAGCCAATGAAAATGCTTTTAAATATACACCAGACAAGCAGTTATCCAGCTCTTCCTTCTTACCATCCACAAACCATCTTTTAGCATCTTATAAACGAGCATGTAAAATAGCTTTGTAAACATCTGCTTTTCATTGTTAATTGTCAGGGAAAACTGGAGATTTAAATGCTTCTTTTGTAGCATTCCTTAATCCTATCAGAAAGGAGAGCTCTAGATGCTTCTCCTTTCTCACTGCAGTTAGCTTCCATAGGCTGGGGGTTTTATTTTTTCCCCCTTTTAATTTTTTTTTTTTTAATATCAATAGCTTTTATTTACTTACAAACAGTTCAATTTACATCTCAGTTTGTAAGGTCTTGCACATTCGAGTCTGTGTGGCAACTCAGTAAATTTAAACAAAATATACCATGAAATTATTGATTGCTATATAAAATGTGTTGACAATCTAAATTTTTTTCTCATTACAATCTGCTCAGTATTTTCTTTCATATATAAACTATCAGGTCAGGTATTGTATCATACATATGCAATAAGAAAATAGAAGTATATGTTCATACATAACATAAAAATAATAAATAAAAAATTCACACTGCTACAACACAATTATTTTTTAGAAACACTGCCTTTATTTTGGTTAGCTTTTCTGTTCTAATAATCAAGTCATTAATGTCAGTTGAGTGTGTCTGGCAATGATTTACTTAAGGTAGCATTCATAACACACAGTAGCTGCATTATACAGGAAAAATAAATCTATTCATATTACATTTCCTACCTTTAAAGCTTTTTTTAAAATCTTGTATTATGGTCCTGAGTTTGTAACATTTCACTTTTTGCTTCTTGCACACACAAAAGGAACATTGATCATTTTAAAACCATTTCATGTTTTATATTTTGTGGACAGGAATATTTTTTTTTTTTAACTTTTTTTTCCCCCCAAATCTGCTTCATTTGGGAAAAGATACTTTTTTCACTTAGAGTTTTAATGTTTCCGTGGCTTTCGTCTTTTAATTTTGGTGTTTTGAAGTCAAAGTCTGCTTAACTAATTCCTCCAGCACTGTCATTATTTTTGAATAATTTAGATTTCTCCCTGTTTCGTTAATTAAATAATAATTTAAAGGTACCATTACCTATTAATGTTTTTATTCCTGCTATTCGATATTTACTTCTAGAACTTCCTAAAAGAATTGTTACACGAATCTCAGCATCACTGCATGTAAAATTAATTGAAATGACATATTGTTGCAGTTTCTATGACAACCATATCATGATGCTGATGCTCTCAAAAATTTATAAACTACTATTTCAACTATGCTAATAGCACTCAGTAGAGCTAACATTTATTTACTTAATATTCTTATTAGAATCAAGCTTTCAATACTTAATTTTAAAAAAAATCAGAAAAAGGTGTATGTCGGTATTTTTCATTTGTCTGATGTTGGTTTTCTGTGAAGGAATTCTGGCTTTCTATGAGAACCTTTTTAAAATCTAACTGTGCTACGTTATGTTGATGAAAGGCTTATTCACTCAAAACAAAGAGAATGTATATCATCACTCACAAACTTTTAAACACGACATTCCAAAGTAACTCTTACAGCACAATGCACAGCAAAAAGCAGTCTTGTTTTGCTAGTGGAATATTTAAAGCCAGTTTATTGCTATTTCTATTGTCCCAGATGCTAAACCTCAAATGCCTGTGACATGAGAGAACTGATTCACTGGCATGACTTACATAAATAAAATCACAAGCTTAAGTGTCTTCATGACCAGGCAGAGAGTTATAACCCCCCTAAAAATAATTGCTTGTATTACTGTCTTGTTTTATTGTAAATGTGAAAAGTGAAAAGGCTTTGCCTGGTAACTTGATTTTTTTCCATATTAAATACATACCTTTAGTATAATCACGTTATTCCATCAATCTGCAGGCTTTTAGAAGTTAGCTGATTTTAACAGTTTGACAGGGAACTCTATTACTCAGGCAACACTCACATTGGAATCAATGAGTGTTTTACTTGAGTAAAGAATTTAGGACCAATGTAAGATGCCTTATTAAGTTACTTCATAATTATATAGATTGCAATAACTTAAAAAATGGTGAGCTTTGCTTTCCAAACATAGTAATTTTATTCAGTCTAACTTGCATTTATTAAAAAAGCGTGTTTTCTATTCAAAATGCATGATTCACATGTTTAAGACTTATTGATCATTGATCCAAATAGGAAATAAAACACCTTGATCATTCAGTCGTTTGTCTTAGGAAGATTCCAAAACAGTCAAATCACATTTACTTCTCTTCAGTCCTAAATCTGATATTACACTGGAAAAACGTTTCATATAATTGAATGTTCGAATACGTTGAGATCATGTCGCATTTCAGTTTTACCAGTATGAACACTTTCAGCAGTTTCTGCCTAACATTCCCGGTTTACTAAGCTATATTTAAACATGTTTTGAAAGATTTATACAGTGATTTGCTTCTTAGTCAACTTGGTTGCAAGAAGTTACTACTACGTATTTGGGTAAGAAAATGTGAAGTGCCCAAAGGGGAGGGAGGACATGGCGTGGGATATGCCATGATATTTACAAGCTACGAATAAAATTGGACAGCTTGAAACAACTCCGTACCCCAAAATATCTTTGTAGACATTTTAACCTCTTGCCTTGGTATTTTCTAAACTGTTAATCCTTTCCAGCATCATCATTTTGAGTCTCTTTATAAGAAGCATGTACTTCACATGCACAGGACTTGAGCTTCTGGATGAAACAACTGGCAGTGACACGAGCCTACAAGATCAGGCCATATTGTCATAAATCCAAAAGAACATCTTGAAACGAGTGCAATTTATAAGTGCACAGTGGTAGTAGTATAAACTACAAAATCATTGCCCTATCTTGAGGATTCCTTTTATTTCTGTAAATGTGGCATGTATATGTGGCTAAGTGGTAATACACTTATTTGCAGTGTGGGCCAGTCTCCAGATCAAAGAAAACTTTGTTTATTTATTCTAACATTCAGGGGGGGGGTTGTTTGTTTGGTTTTTTGTTTGGTTTGGTTTGGTTTTTGGGGTCTTTTTGTTTGTTTGTTTGTATTTTTTTACTCAGTATATGTTTGTAGCACAATAGTTCAGTCAGGGTCTTTGAAAATTGTGCTTTTCTGGTGGGGTTATTTTTTATTTGAGAGGGGTGGGTGTATGAAACAAAAATAAATTGATGGAGTAATTGCAGTGTTACAATAGAAAGCCTATACGTGCTCTGTTGAATTCCAGCATGTGCTGTCAGAATAGGACATTGCCAGTGGGAAAATAAAAGCACCGTGATGTGCTGATACGGGGTTTGCAGTCATCATGTTTTAGCAAGGGCTTTTCTGTCACTGAGATTCTAGGGGAAGATCCTCAGCAACTTTCATGTTTACACCACTGACCTAGAGCTTATTCTGGGATGGAATATGAAATAGAGCTGCTGTGGGGCTGCAAGGGGATCCTGTAGCACGAGTCCCCTCCCAGCCCCTCAAATATGCATGCAGGTATAGCTCGACCTGACACAGATCCTCCCGTCCCGCCTCATTCCCGAGACAAGCTCTGCTATTCCCAGATGAAGCTGGGAAAATTGGGATATGTGAGGCTACACAGGTGCATGCTCAAGGAAGAGATGCCTTAGCATGAGTGTGATGATTGCTTTAAACCTCTCTGGCATGGCTTTGGGTTGCTTCTGGAAAAGTACATTTAAAATCACTGTTAATCTCGAGCTGTGTTTTTGTACGTTAGAGATGTTTTATGGTCATCCTGTTGTACAGAGAAGGGAGTTGAAAAATGATTAAGATGACAAACAGGCAAATCCAGCTGTTAGGTAAAATTCTCAGATTAGGAGCAGCAGATGGATTTCAGTGGAAATACTTGCACCTTCCACCGTCACGCTAATGTTTTTCTACTTTTACTCTATGCATGAAAATCATCAGGTATCCGATCTTAAGGTAATTCCTAATGACAGCTGAATCTAATTGCCATTTTTTGGAGCTTGTTATGAGAGTTCTCAATGGTGGAGCTTACTCTGCCAGTGCAACTAGTAGGTAGGAGTTAAGAGACTTCAACCTTGCCAGTGCAGTCAGTGCTTTTTCTGGGTGCCAGGATGCGCTGACATGATGGATGCTTTCCAGTAGCTGGGATGCTTTCCACCAGCTGCTAAAAGCCTCCTGAGAGGAACTCCTTCTGGGTTAAAGCTTTTCGTGAGAGGTAAGTGATGTGCTGTGCCCCTATATAAAAAGATCTGTCTCCTACACTAGATCCATTTCCATAGCTTTTGTGTGCCTGGAGCGTGCCTAAGAAAGTCACCGTGCTGAGCCTTGTCCACAACTTTTAGCAGTGTTACCCCAGGTACTGTCCATGGGTGGTGACAAGCTACCCTTCCCCCCCCCCCCCCCATTCCCTTTCCATTAATATAAATATAACCAAAACCCCAGCCTCAAACTTGAAATCAACTAAAAGTCTTGAGAAGGAAAATCTTCTAGGAAAGCTCGGGCAGTACAAGTGGCCTGATTTTGGCCGGGGAAGGAGGCGGAAAGAGGATGGGCGGAGGAGCCAGCAGTGCTCCCTGGCAGACACGACGAGGGGACGCTGCCTTCCAGCAGGGGGTTCGGAGGGGGATTTACAGGGAGCGGTGCCGGCGGGAGGAGCGGGCCGGGATGCTCTCTGCCCTACTCACCCCAATCCTCTGGGGAGCGCCCAGCCACGGCGAGACGGGCGAAGGAGGAAGGAAGTCTCGGGGCAGGGGATTAAGGAAAACACCGGTGCGGTGCTTTCGCTTTGTGTATTCCCATCTCCCTCAATTCTCCTTAAATTCTCCCCGTTTTTCTCCGGCCCTTGAGAGCGGGCGGGCGGCAGTAGCATGCACTGTCCCGGAGCCCCGGGCTCTGCGGGCTGCCCGTGGCAGAGCCCCGACCTCCCCGTCTGCCCTGAGCGGGGTGCCCGCGGCCGCGGCGCGTTCGGCCGCCCCGGGAGAGCGGCGGGCGCTCGGTGCGGGGCCCGCGGCCGCCTCACGGTGGCGCGGTAAGCACATGGACGGGCCCGGGCACGGGCGGCCGGGAGCGCGCTCCGCTCTGCCCGCGCTGGAATAACAGTCCCGGTCATGTCTCGGGGAAATCAAACCGCTGCTACAGCGGCGCGGGGACGGGAGGTGCGCGATGCTCCGCGCCGGCGGAAGGTGTTTCAGCCTCCCCGGTCGGCGCGGAGCCCGGCGGCATCGGAGCGAGGGTCTGCGGCATCTGAAGAGCGCGGTCTCACCTGGGGTTAGTTTCCCCCTCCCCCTCTCCGTCTCACTCCTCCCCCAGCCCCCCAGGAGAAGTTTGCAAAGAGCGTGATGGAGAGTGTAAAGCGGCAGATGCCGATGTCAAGTTCCGGCTCGGTTCGGGCGCGGGGAGCTGAGCCACAGCCCCGAGCCGCCGCCCTCGTTAGCACAGCAGCGCGCCCCTGGCACCCGGGGTACCCGTGGGGGGGACAAACACAATGTAGAGTCATCTTACCTCCGAGCCGAGGGAGCAGCCTGCGAGGCAGGAGCGGGAGCAGCGCGGCTCCTGCCTCCCGCCCCGGCCGGTCCGTCACAGCGCTCCGGCAGCGCCCGCCCCGCCGGGCTCCGCTCCCGCCGGGCTCCCCCCGCCCCTGGCGGGCAGTCCCCCGCCTCAGCCCCGCACACATCCGCGAGTCGGGGGCACCGTTCCGAGGCAATCCTTGCCGGTGCAAATCCCCCGAGGCTTCTCTCCGCCAGAGCGTGGAACAAAATTGCCGGTTCCCCTGAGTTTTTGTCAGGCTCTGCTGGCGCTCGGGAGCAGGTAAGGCGGCTGCTGGCTGCCAGCGATCCCCGCTGCACTTGCAGCGAGCAGCAGGAGCCGGTGGAAGTGGGAGTGTGGTCTGCTCTTCATTAGGGAGGGGGGAACGGACCCTGGAGGTGATGCAGTGAAACACTTCTACTCCCCTGTATTGTGTTTGTCACAGACCACGGGCGCTCTCCTTTTATAACATTCACTTCAAGCATTCTCAAACCCAACCGGAATAAGTTCTGATCCTCCCCTTTAGTTTACATTGGGGTTGTCAAAGGATTAAATAAATGAAACTTTATTTGACCGTGGAGTTTACAGACCCTGGGATCCCTGCGCGCTCTGGCCTTATTCTAATTCTATAGCGGTAATTACCCTTCGTTTCTTTAAGTGCAATAGATTTATTGCCTTAGAGACTATGCACAGTTTGATTGAATTATTCATTTTTTTTCTTTGGTGTAGACTGCATCTGGGGACTGATGTGACGTGTAGATTTTTTTTTTCAGGAACAAAGGGAATGTGGAAATGAAAGAGAGAGGGAGAGAGAGGCTGGCAGATGTGATGAGATGCGGTGAAGGTGTATCCAGCTTGGCACTCCCACTCCTCTCTTCTCCTCTCATTGCAGCCCTGGGTGACTCTCAGGCTAACACAAACAGCTTTTCTTCCGCAGCCTGCCCTCTGTCACTGTAAGTACAACAGCCTTCTCTTATCAGCATGCAAATTCCAGCCACTCACTACCTTAGCCTGGTGTTTGCACTTTAGATTTACAGAGGGGACCTTTAAAATGAACTTTCCGAGACAGGAAGGGGTTTTCATGTCGAACTTGCTTTTATTTTCTTTGTAAAAGTTTATGTGGTTTTTCCAGTTCTCTCTTCCACCCCCCCCCTTTTTTTTTTTCTTTTTTTTTTTTTTTTTTTTTTTTTTTTTTTTTTTTTTGAACGGCGGGGGCGTGGAGCGGGGAGATTGTTGCTGCGGCTTTTCCCTTCGCTATCAAGATGATGCACAGTTTAAAATGAAATTAAAATCTCCTTGATCCTCTTTCTGCCAAGACAATACATTTTGTTGGCAGATGACGCTGTAAGGAATTCAGAGTTTTTGTTTTCAGGCATATCTTTATCTTTGAGTGTTACAAAATGCAAACGTCCCCTAATTTTGGAGGAGTTCGCCAGAGGTTCTTGTTGTAGAGAACTCGTATCATTTGATGGGTTTACTTTTAAAGAAATGCGCAGTAATTTACTTCTATCTATCTTAACAAAACTTTTTCCCAATCGGATTATCGGGCTTTAACTTCTTTTCCTTTAGCTTTCCCTCAGATGCTGTTGATTATTTCGCAAAAGTTTCTCTGAACATCTTTAGCAAGCCTATAACAAGCCTTCATTGTCGGACAGTGTCCGCAGAGGGAATTTATAAACGTGCCTCTTAATTGTCCGGCATTAACTGGGGTGAGAGGGCAGTTTAGAAGTGGGTGAATGACTTTTAAAGTGAAATTTCTTGCCCTTTGTATCCAAAACTTCTGAGACTGTTCCGCCAACTCTCCAGGAGTTGCAGGTTTGCTGCTCAGGTTAAAGATGCGGTACGTACAACTCAGCACACAGACAGGTTGCCTCGCTTGTTGAATATTGCTTTACTTTAACGCATTTAGTGAGACACACGGCGCAAAATGCCGTGACAGATGTGCACAGGTAAGTGCCCTGACGTGATGTGAGCCCCTGCGGTCCCTTCCCTGTGCAGGGAGCCCCAGCAGGTCAGCATCCCTCCTCAACATCTGCCTTCTCGCAGCCAAAGCAAGGGCAGTGATTCCAAACGCAGTTTCTAAACGTGGGGTTACACTCCAAGTGGAAGCGTTTTCTTGTTTCTCGGCACGTGTGTGGGGATCCGCACGGCGGGTGTTCACTTATGCAAACAAAGAGGGAATCACAATTACCCCCGTGCAGCGCGCACTCACACACACGCACATTTGCATACAATGCCCAAGGAATCCTCCTGCCGCCGAGAAGTTGCCGCTCTCCGGCGCTATGAGTTACATCTGTAAACTTAATTGATCACACAGGGGAAGCAACAAGCTGGAGAGCGTTCCTTGCGCTCCGCATGGGAGCGTGGCCGCATCCCTGCCGTGTCCTGCCCCAACCCAGTGTCATTCTCTGCGCTGGAATTCCGGGAGTGCAGCGGGATGCTCGCCCGATTTGGAGCTAGGTGGGCGGTTAGATTTATCTGATGCCTTAATTATGTCTTGTCCCATTCCCGCTTCGTATTTAATAAGGCGCTACATTTGAGGAGTGCTTGGGTTGTTTTTTTTCCTGTTTCTTGGAAGAAAAAAACTTCCAGCAACAAATTACTAGAGTTGCAGACCGAGGCAGACTATTCCTCCTTGTATTCTGATTTACATCTCTTGTCTTACATAGCTCATTTTAATTTTTTTTTAAAATCTTTTTGCGCGCCAAAGCTACAGTAGTTGTGCAAAAAAGTCAAGGTATTTCCTTTACTTGCAGCAGGTTTAAATGTGCTGTAAGGAAAGCCTTAGTGGCCAATCACGGGAATTCTTAAAATTAAAGATTAAAAAGGACAGAGCAATATCTCGAAAGGCAGCTATTTACTGCTGTCAATTCCATACACCGGGTAACTGCAGCAAGGTGCATACTTTGAATTAGCCGAATGCAGGTGAATACAAATTCGGTATTTACAACCATACAATTTCCCCTTATCTCCGAATTTCACTTTTTAAAGTGTCTTTTATTAAAATTGAAAGAATGTATGGAAATTAGCTACTATGCCCTCATCCAGCTAATTTGATGATAAAGCTTTACTGGATAATTATAAAGTTGTATTTCAAGGTGCTTGCTTCTTGCCGAACAGGACTTGGGTTACTCCTTTAATTGTAGTGGAATTGCCAAAAATTTTGTAAAAAACAGGTCCACTATTCCAAGAGGTTCTGACTTACAACTCCTTTTCCCTGAACTCGGCTCGAGAGGGGCGATAGCACCTCGGATAGCAAAGGCAGAGGATGCAACGTGCATGACTCCAGCAGTGTGTCGAGTTTTATAGCTTGTTAACAAAATGAATCAGAGCCAGGTCATATCTGTCCTGTGCCACCGCGTTAATGCTCAATTTTCATCACGTCCTGCTGGAGCCAGGTTCATTCTCAGAGGGGCTGAGTGTGCTTCTAGGTCTAACCTAGTCTGCAAATTTCTACTTGAGAAAGAAGGAAAGCGGAATCAGGCTCTCTCTCCTCGTCTTTTTGGCCTCTATAAGTTATGAAGCTATTTTAAAATTAAAAAGTTTGTCTGTTACTAACTGTTCCAGGCGCCTTCTGGAAAATGGGGAGAAAGTGCCAAAAATACAGAGATGAATCAACAACTTCTCTCTCTCTCTCATTTTGTGGGCTTGAGGTTGCTTTCCGCGCTCCCACCTTAACAACAGTTTAGCCTAGGTGTGAATAATATCAAAAGAGGGAGACGTTCGCTCTGCAGCGCTGTTTGCCCACCTGATCTGCGGGCCCTTGACAGTTTGAAAGACTCTTTTATGTTTACCTTTGGAATGCAAAAATACAGCAGGGAGACTTTCTTGGGTTTGCAGTACTCTGCCACTGGTTGATTTTCTCCTCAGCTCCTTATAGTTTTCCCTTCTTTCTCCCAGAACACCCCCCCCCCCCCACCCCACCCTCCCTATCTCCAATTAGCACTTCCAAGAGAGCGTGAGTTCCTAAATTGGTATTCAAGCTGATATTCCAGTCCTTATCTGTTGCCTTTTGGTAGGCAGAGAGAGGGATATTTATATATTGCCGCTGCTAAAATTTCTCGTCGTCGCCACGAGAATCCCAACTTCAGCTCGAGTCCGTCCTAAATCAGTTTTTCCTCTCCGGCCATACCTGTCTTTCCCTTTTCACTGCATTCACTTTTCACCTTTCTGCTGAATCCATCACTAGGTAGTTTGTGGACTCTGAGTGCCTTCTCTCCCCTTCCTCTCCCCCGAGTTCCTGTAGCCGGACTCCCATCTCTGGTGTAATTTATACTTTCCATTTAATCTTCCCCCCCACTCCCTCTTTTTCTTTCTTTCTTTCTTTTTTTCTTTTTTTTTTTTTTTTAAACTTTGATTTTTTTAAAAAAAAAAATTTCCCCTCCCGGCCGTGCTGTGGGATCGGGCTCTTCAGAGACCCATTTATCAGCTGTCACTGAGCGCTTGCTGAGTGCTTCCCTCTCGTCGTCCCCGCTCCCTCCCCACGCCGCCAGCCCTTCCCTCCTGCACATCGTCTTTTTTTTTTTTTTTTCCTTATAATTTTATTTTCCCGGTGTATTCCGCGGGCCGGCGGGACTCTCCCGGCGTGTGTGTCCCCTGGCAGCGCGGCGAGCGGAGGGAGGGCGGAGGGCGGGCCGGCCCCGTGTGACACGGCCCCCCCGCCCCGCGAACCGGCTCTCCCGGGACCCTCCCGCTCCCCCTCCTCCTTTTCCGGCCCCCGCCCCGCCCTCGCACCCCCTCCCCGGTAACTTTCTAGTACCTTTCCTCACCACTCCGGGCAATCAGTGGTCATTAGCGGGAGCGGAGCGGTGTAGGGTTTCATGTGTCTAATGGCCCTGTGAGTGGTGATAGCTGCGCGGGGATGCGGCTGGCAACCCGCGCCGATTTCACTTTCTGTTTTGTGCTCACTTTCTCCGCAGTTGTTGCTCTCCCCGCTCGCTCCCAGCCTCTCTCTCTCTCTCTCTCTCTCTGTGTGTGTGTGTCTCTCCCTCCCTTCCCCTCTCCCTCCTCTCTCTCCCTGTGTTGTCTCATCTTGCCTGTGCTGTCTGGGCGGGGGAGCCCTGCCTCCTTTTGCCTTCCTCAGATCAATGCCCTGGCCACTCACTTTCTGATGTTGCACGACGGGAAATGCTTTGAATACTTACGACATGGCCGCTCACATTGATTGCCAAGATTGACAGCAGTAACCATCGCCTTCACTTGTTTCAGGAGGAAAAAAAAAAAAAAATGAACCTGATTGTAACCAAATCTCCAGGCAACCCATCCGCAAACTTCTAACGATCGGGATCCTGCACATCCATGGCCCGGAGAAACACCAGCAGACTCTAGTTAATTTATTTTATTTTACCGAATTACTACCCATTTATTCCTCTCCCTCCCCTCCTTCACCTCCTTCCTTTTTTTTTTTTTTTTTTTCCTTTTCCTTTTTTTTAAATTTTTTTTTTTAATGAAAATTACCGAAGCGCGTTGCAAAAAAAAAAAAAAGGAGGCTCTCCCAGTGCTTTGTGCCACACTGGATCCCGAGGAGGTAACCAGGAAAACCAGCCCTATTGTGTTGTATACCTGTTGTTTGCTGTGGTGTGTAGTGCTGCGTGGCTTGGTGGCGGTGGCGGTGGTTTAATGGGTTTTCGCTGGATTTATGTCGCTTTGCAGGAGAGAATTCGGTTCCTCCTGCGCTGTCTTTAATGGGTTATTAGTTGCAATTGAGTGAAGCAGCAGCGTCCGGAGATAGATCTGTTGTTTAGCTTTTAACATTGCTGAATTGACCCCTTCCCCGCCTCCCCCTGCACGATTATTTACTTTTGTATCACGAGGGTGTTGTGTTTCTTTTTTCTTCCTTTTTTTTTTTTTTTTTTTTTTTTTTTCCTCTTCCCTTCTCTTTAGGGAAAAGTAGTTATAGTCTCGTCCCCGTGCGAGTTTCCGGGGCTGTTTGAATCCTGAGGTTTCCGAGACGTTAAGGGACCCCAGTACCTTGAAATCACAACACTTTCTCATCCTTCCCGAGTAGAGTTTATTTTAAAATGTAGTGACAGATCAGCGTTGTATTTTAAGATCACCCACGGCAGGCGAACACATGGTGCGGGAAGATATTGTACGTAAGGAACTAACACGAGAGGGAGAAAGAGAGAAAGAGAGGAAAAATAAAATCCGAAATAAATCTTTGAGAGCGGAGCGCTGCTGTCATTGCTCCGAAGTGCTCGCGTGGGTTTCTCCTGGCGGATAACCCCGAGAGACGCGGGATGGAGGAAGGCGAAGGGAGTTTTAGTGGTGCTTGTGGGTTCTGCGCTAAGTTTGAGGTGGGTGAGCGCTTTGAAGTTGGCCGGGGACGGCTGCGGGGAGCACACAAAGCTGCGGGAGCGGCGGCGGCCGTGCCGCGCTGGGCCACGGCGCGGCGCTGTCCCGGGGAGCCGCCGCCGCCGCCTTATCTCTCCCGGCGGAGCCTTCGGATAAAGTTATACCGAAAACTTTAAAATCGATATCGCGCCCTAATTCGTGATACACAGGGAGGGGGAAGAAAGCAGTCCATCATCAGAGAGCTCTGTTTACACCCGGGGAAGGGGAGATGCGTGCCGCTTTGTGGCAACAGTCGACCTGGGATTTCTTGCTGCCTTAGCTCTTTGCCGGAGGTCATGCAAATCGACCTTAAAAGAATGCATAAGCCATAAATTAAAATAAACCCTTAGCCAGAGGCTGATCCATAAGTAGACAATACCTAACCTGGACAAAACGGCTTCCTTTGCGAGCTGAAAAAAAGAATAGTGCCTAAACTAAATGCAAAGTAAGTTTTCAGGAAGTATTTCACTTACTATTATTACGGTTATTCTTCTTTTAAAATAAAATAGTGGCAGTTGCAACAAGCTAGCGCAGCTGTTTACAGGCGGTGCTGCAGGATACGAGTGAGGCAAGGTGTGTCTTGTGGAGAGCTTGTTCTTTTCCTGGGTTTCACCACCTTCGAAGCTGTTAATTTTTTTTTTTTTTTTTTGGACTGGGGATAAGAAGCCTCTTTTACCGTACCAGCAATTTGATGTTTTATCTCGGATAACGCTGAAGAGTTTTATGGCCAAATCTGTGTTGCCTGCAACTGTCACATGCGCGCACACAGGCTGCGTCTGTATATAATAGTCTCGGGGGCTTGTTTTTTTTTCCCGCAGTTTTTGACAATTGTTCCATTCACGATTCTGAAAGGAATCATCAGTGGGAGCTAATGAGCGCGCCTCTGCGGCTTGCCCTGCTCCGGGGAGGAGCGGGCACCGGCGCTGCCCGCTCGTGTAATGCATGCACGCGTGTACCGGCGGCAGGGTCGCGGCAGGGTGTGGGTCGGGGCGAGGGAGAGCAGATGGGAGTGATGAGAGCAGGTACCTCCGGGCGTGCAGCGCCAGCCGGGCCGCCACGGCGTGTCCCCAGGCCGGCAGCCCCGGCCGCGGCCCGTGCCGTGCGGCCGGGGCCCGGAGGTCACGGGCAGGCACCGCTCCTGCCCAGCCAGGCGCTGTCTCCGCTTCCTGCGGGCCGTCTCACCGTGGGGTTTGCTGCGGTTTTGTTGTTTGTGAAAGGACGGGAAGGAGTGAAAGTGGCACCGTGAAAGGACAATTAGTGTTGTGTCTGAGTGGCCGGGGTGGGGGGAAGGGGGGGCCGCAGGGAAAGGCAGCCCGGTGGGAGCCTGGGGACGGCAGATTAGTGCTGTCCTGGGGTGTTTCCCCAAAACAGAGAGGTGAAACTTTCTGTGATAAAGTAATATATCTTCGCCTGCTGTTTGTAGATAAGGTATATGTTTATTAAGCAAATTTAAATAGCCTTCGGCACACGAGCCGGCACTTTGTTCCTACTGCTTTCTTTTACCCTCACTTTAACATTTTTTGTCACTTCCATCTTCAGTGCTGATCGTGAGGACAGGAGAACAGTTCTATCCAGTCCTCAAACAGTTTGAAGTCCAAAAATTAACGAATTTCCCTTTCTGTATTCGTGTAATGGAGCAATTTTGAAACCTGTTTTGAGACTTCGACTTGACTTGACTTGTTTTATTGACGTGCTTGTGCCCACTCATTTAATTAAGCCATTATAATACCATAAAGTAAATAATAAGAATGAATGTGAGATATGTGCATGTAGCCTGCCATTATATACAAATATTTCCTTGGAAAAGACCCTTTAAAAAACTTTTTTTTTCAGCACCCCATGATTCTTTGGCAAGATCTTATTGCAGGTTTTTGTTCTGAGCCAGGATATTTCGTGGGTTTTTGTGCTCATGACGTTACATGCACACTACGCTTGGAATATAAACAGCAAGCGTACCTAGCAGTTCATTCTAGTAAAACTAAGGAATAATTATTTATAGTGAGTACATTTAAAAGAAAATAATGAGGTCATCTGGAGTATGCTGCAGTTTGAAGTAGCTCGACACCTGGCAGAAACTACATACGCGTTTTCTTCAGACTCTGCACTATCCATAACTTTTCCTTATAATACATTCTTGTGTTAAGTGAGAAAGGCTGTTTGTAAAACAATCCCCTGGCTGGTTCCAGCGTTGGGTGAAGCTGATCCTGTAATGGCATTTTGTTTTGAACAGTTGCTGTAGTTGAAGTTCCCTCATAAGGTAAGGTGGCACTGGGTCTGAAAGGAGGTCCAAATGCCACATTTATAATTAGACTGCCAATTCAGCACATTGTATCTATTGCTATACAGGGATATACTGCTGTGTCTGGTCTCTCAATAGACTGTATTCAGAATTAGCCAATTCAACTGCTTAAACTTTGGAGTCAAATTTAGAATAGGCAATGAGAGAAGGAAAGAAAGAAAACAATAATGCTTTCTTTTTTTCCCTCAGCTAGCTATTAAAAGCCAAAGAATATACGGAAACCAACCCAGGCACTGCTCTTGGAAGCCCTGCACCGAGCGCAGCCAGGCCAGCCTCGCCTGCAAAACCATTTTGAAGCGCGCTTCTCCGGGGGGAGGGGAAGGTGAGCCCTGGGCATCGCTCCCAGCGCCGCTCTCCAGGCCGCTTCCCGGGCCGCGCCGGGCGCCCGCAGCCGGGGGAGGGGGCTCGGGCCCGGGACCGGACGGGCAGCCCGGCCCAGCCCGGCCCGGGACCCCGGGCTGCAGCGCCCGGCCCCGCCGCCACCCCCGGGGCGGGCCGGTCCCCGCGCCCCCTCCGGGCTTCGGCCCCGGCGTGTGCCCGCCTTGCCCCCGGCTGGCGGCTCCCGGCCCCTTGCCTGCTGTCACACTTCTCGTGTCGCTTCCCCCGGCCTCCTCCCCGGGAACTTTAATTCATTCAGCGATGAGCGCGTAAGAGGCCCTTTGCTCGGCAGTCTCGCATCCTCTGCTAAACGCATTATTTTCTCCCTCCTCCCTGAAGCTCAGTGCTCCGTCTCGGTTCTGCTGGGAGGCTGAACTGGGCTGCCTCAGCGCTCCCTCGGTTTCCTTCTCTGCTAGATCGCAGGGTGCAAGCCAGTGCCATGTGTATAACGCAGCATAAAGGGAGCGAGACAGATGGCTGTCTCTCTCTGCACGTTCCCAACTCTCCACTCAACTTATGTAACTGCTGCGTTTTTCCTTTTTTTTTTTTTTTTTTTTTTTTTTTTTTTTTTTTTTTTGCGTTTACACACCGGGGAAAGTGACAAGAGAAACTAAGTGGAGCCCGTCAGTTTCACTGGTAAGGCCACAAGTGCCTTACCAGTAGAAAATACTTGTAGGAAAGAATAGCTGATGTCCAAAGTTAGTCGCCTTCACTTGTCAGTTTGATTCTGTTCACAAGTGGGAACTGCCAGTGCTTGTTCCCTCGCTAGTGGTTTTTAATATGTGGCCAACAACTGTTCGTGGTCATTTCCTGCCGAACTTCTTCTGCTCAACAGGAAAAAAAAATCTCTTTGGACATGTTTTTTGCATCTTTGATTGTATTTTTAGTCCAAAGCATCCACATATCCCTGCAGTTCTTGGAGGCCTTGAAATATCTTGTGGCAATAAAGGTCAGAGCTTTGCATGATGACAGCAATAACAAATACTTTTTTTTTTTTCTCAGTTGGCATTGGAAAGTTCCTTTAGTCCTCTTTTATCTGCTGAACATTGTGATCATCTTGGGAGACACCACTTCAGGAAGCATATCCATCAATCTTTTTACTTATGGGTTGATTTCCCCCTTGGAAGTGTACAGATCACACTCCAAAAGCTTCAGTCTATTTATTTATTTATTTATTTACTTCCCAGAGCAAAAATTACTTCGGAAAGAGAAGACAGGATGCACTTTGCTTTCCACCCCATACGATGGGATGTTGTATATTTCCTTTTTTCCACAGTGTCACTTTAGAGATCAGCGGGCTGGTTTGGCAGACCTTGCCTGTGATGGTTGAAGTTTTCAGAAGTTGTGTAAATAGGGGTGTTTGTGTACATGTGAACTATGTCAACTGCAGTGATACAGCGACCTATTTTTAAAACATTTCAATTCCTACCGTAAATCACAGAGGCAGAGCCATTTCTGCATGGTGTCAGAACCCGGGAGAGAAGTGCTGCTGTGTGATGTGTTTGGTAGTTTCACATAGAGCTCAGTCCTCAAGTAGCAGAAAGCACACAGAGATGCATGTTTCAGGTTTGTACTGTAGCAAGCTGGTTTCTGTTCATCTCTTTCAGTGGCTTTTGGTGTAATTTTTATTTACACAACTTTCTATTTTTCCTCAGGTAGAACAGCAAGAATGGGAACTTTTAGGGGACTTATTACCAAACCAAAGAAACTGAATTTTTTTTTCTTTAGTATGAGCCATTTGGAGTTTTTTAGACACATGTACAAATACATACTGTGGGAGAATCGTGTGTCGTTGCATGCCTTTACATCATATTATGAAAATAACAGAACACCATAAAATCCTATCATTAGTAAGGTCGTGTACTGGACTGGTGTGATGTCTGTCTGAAATATGTGCCTATTTATTTAGATGTAGTTCTGCACAGAAGAGAGATAGAAGAGATAGAGAAGACAGAAGAGATAGACATCTCTTCTGGAAAGCAGCTGATTTCTGCAGTGATAAAACTGGATAGTTACATGTTCCCAAAGCCTTTTCAGCACAGAAGTAGGTGCTCTTTTAAAACAGTATTCTGTGGCAACAACAAATATTTGTGACATCATTGTAAGAGATTTCCTGCCAATTTTTAGTTTACTGTCTTTCAGAAAGTCTAGAGTTCTTTGGAACTCGTGAAACTGCTACAGATACCCATCGTATATTCAAGTATTCAGTGAAGTTTTAAATAATTCTCTTTCAATTAGTACAACAGGAACCTGAAAAATGGATTTTCTCTTAAAGAAACAAGAATCAGTACACAGACGTTTCTCTCCTCCTCTTGTATATTTTAAAATACTCATATCAGTTTTTAGTTTACTGTTTTGTCTTCTTAAATTAAGAAGAAAAAAACCAGCATCCCAAGTCTGAAAATCATTGCTTGGCAATTAGTTCAACCAAATATTTCTTGAATCTTGTGAATTGGAGAGAGTAAGATAAAATTAGGTATATTGTTAAACTAGGTTAATCAGAGTAATTCATCTATAGTGCAGAATGGATCAATGGAATTTTTTTTTTTTTTTTAAGTCAGGCAAAACATTCCATCTAGTTAATGTGTTTAAGGGTATCATATCAGGGACAGACAGGTAATAGCAATGATAAAAAACAGATAACCTGCAACAAAATGATTTACAGATGGGTCATTATCATCTCTAGAGGGTTTACACAGATCATATTCTTTAGTAAAAGAGAATGTAATTCTATAGAGCTAGGAGAATTACCTAAATAGGTCTGAATATTTTATGTTTTTTTCTGAGTGACTAGTAGAATTTGTTGAAGCAAAATTTTTTAGTCTTCTTATGGGCAGCATATTAATATAAGATAAAGGAAAGTACTGGGTCTGTATTTTAAGTATTCTTATGTTTGTTTTACCCGTTTGTTGAAGTAAAGCTTGGGATATGTTTTGCTTCTTCTTGTGCAAACTTTGTAGTGCATAGCTCAAGTTCGTAGCATCCAAATTCAGAAAAAAAAAGGTGAAAAGTTTGATAGTGATTTATTAGATTTCAGAACCTATTCCATATAGCAAGTGGCTGAGCTGCATCTCTTCCATCGGTGGCAAGACAAGATGTCATTTAAATTTTTTTTTCTTTCTTCTTGAGCTAGACAGAAAGGTGTAGTCAATTGTGTCTTCAGTCACTGGTAGACTGACAAAAGGCAATAGGAAACTCTAAAACCTCAGAGATGCAGTATTGATTTGATTCCTAACTGCAAATCCTTCACATCATTGCTCCAAATATCTAACTTTACACCAATATTACCCATTCTTTTTATAGTGACACCATGCTTAGTAAAAAACTTCTAAGCACTGAGGTCAGGTGTTGAGATTGGATTCTAGTTTATTTTTTATGAATCAGATAAAGATTTCTGTGCATGAGACCGTATGTGAAGATGAGAGAACAAGAACATTTCCATATCAAAGGCAATATATCTGAGGCTGCATAGTAATTAAAATGCAGTGGTTTGGACTCTGTGCACTAGCACTTACGCAGAGCGTTGTTGGGACCTTGTGCAGCATGCAGGCGGTTGTCTCTCGCATACTTCTAGAAATATACTTATAATTTTGTACAAACATTTATGCCAGTCCACACTTTTCTGTGGATAATTTGTATTTCATCCAAACCATTCAAAGTAGAAGTTATTTTTTGAGCAACCCCCTCATTATGGCTTTTGTGCATCAACTATTTTTATTCTGGTTGTTTGTATTTCCTCTTACCAGAATGATGGCTTGTTTATAGTCATATTTTTTTTGTGTGTTTCGCTAAGACCCCTTCCATATACCACTGAAATTTTACGACTTGCATAAAATATCTTGTTTTAGAAACAAAAATGCTAATATCTTTTGAGATTTATTGCAAATGGTGTGATTTCTTACATACCATACTTTATGGCAAATTAAATGCATGTGCTGGAACATAATATTTTTAATGAAACAATATGTGTTTACTAATTCCAACTAACTGTTACACAGCATAAGGAGAATTTATATATTACTCCAAGGACCTGCTGTTGTGGGAAAATTGACATAAAATACTGCAGGGTGCTCCCTATCTGGAAACTTTTTCTGGAATAAATGTGACTTTAATTCCTGAGTGGATCACCCTGAGCTGTTCCGGAAGGGCTGCTGTTCTATTGTTTACTTCAGAAACTGTGTTGGTCAGGGTCCCAGTGCGGAGGAGGCAGAGAGTTCTGTGAGTTTCCTCATTACTCAGAGATGCTCATTCCACAGAGGCTCTGTCCATTAATGCTCCAGAACTACTGAGGTGAAGCTTCTAGGAAGTCTTTGTGCTTAAACAGATGTTTGGACTGTGATTGTACTGCAGCAATCTTGCAGTCTTGCTTAGTTTTCTCCAGTTTTAGGTGACGATTGATGGATGTATCCATGGGTACTTTGAGCGGGAATCCCACCCTTTCAGAGACTGTTCTGCTGCTTCTGACATCTGTGGGATTGCTGTGGATGGGCTCGTTCCACCAAGCTCCTGACCATTTGTGGTTAGTGAAAACCCATGGTATTTTTGCACAAGTGGGGGGTTAACCTCATTGTCATGGCCTAATTCCAGCTGAGATGGGATGGAGTTGCCCATCTACATTCTTATAGTTTTAACTGGCTCAGTGAATCCTCACTCCCTTTCCTCAGTGCAGTAGCTGTGCTAAGGACATTCACAGCATTTTACCTCAGGAGGACCAAATCCACCTGTTGAAGTAGTAGGTGGAACTAGATGAGGACTGATATTTTGGGAGCTTTCTGGGGAAGAGCGGTGTCATATAAACCAGTCTGACTGGCTTATTGTTATTAGAATGAGCATTTTGAAGGATTTGACATATATGGAATTGGAGTGCTGAGCTACTTCAGAGGAATATTTTGATATAATTTGGTATTTGACAGATTCTCAGCTGGTATAAGCCGGTGTAACTCTGTTTACTTAAGCAGGAGGGTGCCTTTTTATTCTAGTCACAATCACATTCCTTAGGCCAGGATGCAGTTCCTTCTGGGTTCAATGGAAAGAACTTTTTGTGACTGTGTGGGGATGGGACTTGCGTGTCAAGGCCCTGTTTGCATTGGATTAACTGAAGAGAATAATTTTGTGTCAATCAGGGTGGAATCAGGTTTGCTTACATGATGTTTTTTATGGCTTTAGGATGATATTAACAGGAATTCACCTCATAGAAACTACACATTAGACCAACTGTCCCTCCATATCTGTCTTCCAGCAGGTCTTCTGGTGCAGTATATTATTCAGCATGTGGGGATTCTGTCTGCTGGCTTGCCAGCTTCCTGTAATTGTGGGGACTGTGGCTGTGTGTTTTTCTTCTTTTTGTTTTTCTTTCATTCATACCTGATCTGCTGAGGGCAGATTATCTTCTTGCAGGTCCTCTCCTATTTTTCTTCTGCTAAGAGATTCATGTAGGCCACTGCAGTGGGAATATACTTTATTCAACCTTTAGTGCAAATATATGAAGATATGTACATGGCCTTTTCTTATGTCCCTACGTAGTTGTGTTTCAACATATATTTAGTAGTGATTTTGTTACGGTTGTCCCTATTGAGTGAAATTGTGTGTTCACCTCTGGTTTACATGCATACATTCTTACATTCTGTTGTTTCTATCTACTCTCATTGCTTAACCAAAAGGTTAAAGATGAATTCCAGGAAAATCCTTTCATGCTTTCTGGTTGCCTTCTATAAGCCCTAGTTCCCATTATGCTACCCATCTTTGCATATGGAAATTATGATGCCCATGGTTTTTCTCTCTGGAAGTAACAGTGGAATCTTCATTTATTTCAAAGCAAGCTAGATATGATATAACAGTTTTATGATGAGATAATTGCTTTTCACCTTGATTTCATGAGCTAGAAGGTAGTAGACTGGTGTTGGGATGGGGCGACGGCTCCTGTGAGGAGTCAGTTTAGAGAAGAGTAGTGGGAAGGAAAAATGTGAAACAGAAGAGACCAAGCAAGAAAGTTATTGCCACTTATGCTCCAGAAAAATAAGTAAGACAAAGCATATTCTCATTCTCATGTGTCTCTGTGCTTACCCTCAACACTCAGCCTGGACTTGAAGGAGCCAAGTCTGCTGCGTATTCAAGTAGTTCAGTGGGCCCTTGTTCCCTGCTTCAAAGATTTTCCCTCAACCTTTGGTGAAAGCCAAAAGGCTTTTCTTTCCTTGCTGGTCTACACAGTCTTTCCTCCTAGTTCGTGTTTTTCTTCAGTCAGTGAAAATTCTCATTATTTTTAACTTCTCTACCCCCTTTAGACAAGAAGGGTTCAATCTGTGATATTTAAGAATGTAACAAAAGCTCTGATTAGCAGTGGCAGTGCAGCTACACCGGTGTGTATTTTACTGCAGCCACACTGCCATGTGTTTTACAGGCTGCATGGGTGTGCCCACTAAAGGTTGATTTGAAAACACCATTGCACAACACTCTGTGATGGAATGGCATCAAATTACAAACACAAACTCATCACAATGGGGTAAAAGTGAAAGATGCTGTGAATGTTTTATAATCTTTTCAGTGAAAGAGGAAATGTGGATGGGAGACGTAAAATGTACCTGAGAAGTTATTACTGAGAATTAGCTGAAGTTTCAAATTTGTGTCTTCCCTTGGACAGGTTGAATTCACTTTTTCACATTATGGGTGTGACATAACCAAACCCCAAAGGAACAGGAGGAAACTGTTTTGCTGAATTGCTTGTATGGGCGATTTCCATTAGAAGTGCAAACATCAAGGTGTAAGCTGTTGCTGTTTTTACTTCTGATGAATCCTGCCTCCACCCCAGTCAAAGAGGCACAGAAATGCCTAGGATAACCAATAAACCAGTAAGAGTCAAATTCATCCCCAAACTGGTTTTGATTGCTGTGTTCCTGCTGTGGAAGGCTTTTCTATTTCAGTAATTCTGCTTGGGATGATTAGATAAAGAAGGTGAAGGCTTGTTTCCCCTCACACTGGTGAAGCGTGGCTCCCACATGATACTTCCTGTCTTTCACATCTTGTCCCTTTAGCATCAATAGTAACTGGATGCAAATCAGGGTGGCATCTGCTAGTTTGTTTTCAGCTGACCGGGCTAAACAGCACATACGGAATTTACCGCCAGGAGGCTGTGACCTCACCGCAGACAAGTGACATTCCCACAAGTAGGTAATGAAGCACCCCTATTGAGTGGAGCTAAAGTCCAAATCCTCAGTAGAGTTATTGCATATTCAGTTTAAGCAGCTCTCCCAAACTTTAAAGCTGTCCCTTGATTTTTTTCTAAACCCACTCACTGTTGTAGCTGGAGCGGCAGCTGTCGCTGGTCTCTGCCGATGCTGCACTGTGCTGAATTGGGCCTTCTTGAAAGTGTGTGGGAGAAAAGAGGGGATGAAAAAACAAAGGGAGAGGAAGAGGAGGGGAAGGGCTATGAAAGGACAAAGATGGGAGGGAAGAGTGAGTGAATGCATATATAATTGAACAGAATAGCAACTGTGCTGCTCATATTGCTGTTGAACACGCATAGAGATTTTCTGTAGTCACATAGTATTTGGATATAGCTTAATATATGTAAATTTTTAAAACTTCTCTATATAGGTGGTGTAATGCTGTCTTCTAAAGAAGATAACATGCAGTGGTTGAAGAAGTCCCTTTAGTGCTTATGGTATTCAAGACTGAACAATGTATTCCTTTTCTGTTGCTCATCAAGTTATTCACAGCAAATTCTTTGGAACAGAAGTTATCTGTCCTTGCTGTCTGAGAAAATGTAGGTTTCTAGGAAAGGTTTGAGTGGATCAGTTTGGTCATATCAGTCTTTTTTTAGAAGTGCACAGAAAGATTACATATATGATCAGTCTGTGAATGGTTAGCATGAATTGTAAACATTTTTGTGTTTTACTGATCGTTCTGACAGCTGGTTGATAGCAAATATTTTTGAAAAGATTAACAGATTCTAGATGATCAGTGTAAATTAGTAACCCCAATACACTTGCACACCAGTGGTCTGAATATTGGATGCAAAATGAGATTTTATTTTATGTCCTTTTCATCTCGTTGGTGATGAAGTTTTGAGACTAGCTAAAAGCAAAGCAGAAATTAAATAGGTATTTTAGAATCTGAAGTAGTTTCTGGGGATGGGAAGGAGAATACTTGAATGAGAGGGAACAAAAGGAAGAAAGGGGATAGGATGAAAAGCAGACAGACAGGAAAAAAAACCCTAGGATGTGTGGGGGCAAATAAGCATTTGTGGTTGCAGCCTTTCAAGGGATACCTAATTACTTGATTCTCCTTCTTTGCTTAGGCTCCTCCACTTTCCAAGAACTGAGGATGCGATATCAAAATCAGCTCTTTTTTCACTCACAATCAAATGGGTTATTAATTGAGGTTAGAGGGGGAGTAATGATTGAACAGCTGTTGATAACTGGCATGTACAACCTCCAGAACTGTGAATATTGTGTTATGTAAAAGGGAAAGAGTTTTTCTATATTCTCAGCTTTCTGGAAAATAGTGCAGTTCTTGTACTTTTAGCAAAAAGTTTTTTTGGATTTCCTGTGGCAGACAGTTCTTTTAGGAGAATTGGACCATGGCCTGCAGCCTTCCAGCTGTGTGTAGTAGGCTGGGCTGGGCCCGTGTTTCAATGCCTGAGATGCAGAGGTAACAAACAGTCCAAAAACACAAGAAATGTGGAGCTTTATCACAAAAGACATTGAGCCACTGTAACTTCCAGAGAAGGATCCATATATCCTCCTCCATGTTTCTTCTAAGAGTGCCCAGGGTTAGCAGGATCATTCATTACTGAGGCTTCATTGGAATTTTTAAGCACGTAAAAAAATGCCATGGAGCATATTAATGCTTTTTCTTGGTGAATGCCGTGGACCAGCAAACGGGTCCCCACAGCAATGTTCCATCTAGTTAAAGCTGCTAGATTGTGGCAGCCGACTGTCTGATTATTTTAGGATCACTCTATGACTGGTTATGCATGTTCACTATTTCATTTCTATGCCACAGTGTAATACAGTTGTCCAAATGAGGCACAGCAGCCACTGCACAAAATAGCCTTCCACAATTTGTTTCAAATTTTGTTTCTGACATAAAGGTGCATGTGGTTCATTCTACTCTCTCTAAGTTTCTCTGTGCAAGTACTCACTTGATTAATGTGTCAGGATCTTACAAAGCTTTTTTAAGGTTCAGATTCTAATAAAATGACTTTACTTGAATTCAAAAATATTTTACATTTCCGAGGTTTTTTTTTTTTTTTTGCAATGAATAGGGCCCTGAAATGAGAAAAAAAAGGCAGAGCATTAAACAAACAACCCCTTTTGCATGCAGATAAAAGACTGTTTAATATTAGCCATGATTTGTTTGATGTGCAAAATCAATTTATTTGCATTTTGCTCTTCTGGTATTCTGCTTGTCCAAAAGTATACTCAGTGTCACACTTGGGCCTCCCTCTCCTCGTGGTGAATTCCAGAGTTGTGGTGAAGGCAATTGCTGGGTAAAGAGATTCTCATTTGCCAGAAGCCATTGCCAGCCACAGGCTGCCTGTTCTCTGGTGTTGGAGCCATAATGACTACGATCAAAAGTGTGAAGAGCAGTTTGCCTCTTCTCACCATTTTTGTACTAAAATAAATAGCAATGATGAATTAGAGAGCTGGCATTTGTTCCCAGTATTGATTCTTACAGCTGAACTCGGCAGAACATGTGTTTTCTCAGACAGAGGAGTTGATGGGTTCTGGTTATTTGTCTAGACCTAGGGGAGAATATTAATTAATTAATGAATTAATTAATTTTGCGGTGTCAAAATCTGAACTTGCAATTTCTGTGGGCTTCACACATTCTTTAGAATGAAATTCAGAGTTATTGACTAAGACAGGTAGAAAACTCATATGCTTGAGTTCTTCCAGATCCAGCTCCTAATACTCAAGGTTTCAGGTCCTCGAAGATACCAAGTACTCTGGTCCTAGTTCAAAAAACTATACAAGCACACGGTGAGCTTTAAAGCCCAGGAATAATCTCAGTGGGAATGAGACTATGTATGTGCTTAAAATTCAGCATGTAGTTAAGTACTACATTGGACTGGGGCCAACATGCTTAGCACTTTGGAGGGCTGAATCCTTACTCACTAGTGGTGGTTTATATATTTTTTTGGCTTATGAATTTCCTCACTGACCTGCTCCTTTGTTTAATGGTCAGCCCGCAACATGGTCAGGATTAAAAACTTCTGGGGCTTGTTTTGTCTAGAAGGCTATGGATAATCTCCAGAGGGAATGGCTCATTTTACATAATTACTGATGCTAAATAAATATGTTCTTTATAATCAACTTATGTTTAATGTGAAATTGCTAAGATTTTTGATCAGGAGACCAACATTTGACTCAGATTTTACTACTTCTTTGTTTGAACTGTGTTATTTACCTGCAGAAATTAATAATGCCTGTCTCCTGTTAGTCTATAAAATTCTGAAAATAAATTATATTTGTTTATGTTGACTTTTCTGTTTCCAAGGTCTCTCTGCTTCCTACTATCACTTTTTCAACTTGTTCCAAATGAGCATTCTTCAGACAATTATTAGCAGTGAGCTTTATCTGAGCTGAGATCTCTAGGCAGTACTGTCAGATATTTGGTCTTGACTCAAAATGTCTTGGCCATGTAAGGTAATGGTTCTAATTGTTTTTCTCCTCCTCCTCTCACCTGTTCTGCTGAGAAGCATAATCTTGGCACAACCTCAGAAGTGTTAACGAAGCCAGAGAATCTTTTTCTGTAATTGTATGATTGCTATTGCTGTCAATTATATATGATTTTTAAATAAATATTTATCCATTATTCCCCAAATTCTTGAGCAAGCATCACAAAGGCTAAATTGAACAAACCAAATAAAAAAGAAAGCCAGGGGGAAATCCCAGATGTCTCCAGCAAAGGTGATGGATGCCATTTCTCCTCAGCAGGAACAAACCTTGGTCTTTTCAAATCTCTGGGGGAAGAGACTTTCATTGTCTGTCTAAGAGTTTTTGCTTGCTCCCACCAGGATGGAATAGGGGTGCAGTTAAGTGCCAGCTTAAATCTTGACTGTTTGTCTTTCTTTTTATGCTCTGTCTTTAAAATAGCTGAGGTAAAGTATTTATATAGCCTAGATTAGAGTGTAGACAGGCATGTTGTTGCACGTCTAGCTGGAGGGACAGAAGAAATCATACGTTTAGCTCCTCTTTCCTGCCTCCCAGCCGAGGTGCAGTGAATGACTGTGCGATTGCCTCAAACGCAGTGTCACCGTGCGGGGAAGGGAGCTGGCTGAAACCACAGCTCAGACCATGGAGTGTCTGAGTGGAGGGACAGCCAGTTCTAGCAGGGAGAGCTGTTCTGGTTGCACTCCTAGGAGGAGGAACAGCACACGCCTCTGATGCAGCCCGGGGAGCAGTGGGCGCCAGCACTCAGGGCGAGGGAGGAGAACTTGGCGTTATCGATTGTTTTGATACTGCCACAGACCGTGATTACTGACATGTTACTTTACTCACAGTCCCCTTCTTTCCTCTTGTGCAATCTGCTACCACTACAAGGTATAAAGAATGTCTCTTGCTCAGTGTTTGCGCTGTGGTTAGTGTGTTTAAGTGTGTTCTGGGAGCAAATGCTAAGAGTTGCAAATGTATGAGCAGATAAATTTAATGCTGCTGTAGGGGCACGTGCTCTCACTCTACCAGAAGAATGCAATTTCCAATTCTGTGTCAGTAAGGTCCTACATGCTTAAACCATGACGACTTTTTTTATTTTTATTTTTATTTTTTTTTTTTTGCCAACTACCGGAGATTCATTGAAGGAGGAGGGTGAAGCATAGATAATTTTTAAAACTTTTATCACCTATGACTTTTAAAATCAGATAGCCCAAGAACCCTTTTAAGAAATTTAAATGGTAAAAGTGTTCCCAGTTCTATGAGTAGTGCCAAACGTGTCAAAAACTTATGCCACTGACATTTTAATCTCAATCTGAGTTCAATTTTCTGTTAGTGATGACTATTTTTTTAATATTTTTTGCTATTATTCTAAAGGTTTATTCAGCTTGACAGTTGTAGGATTAAGCTTTACAAACAAAAGGATAATATATCCTATGTTTACAAGTTAGCCAGAGGCCAGGTTTTATAAACTTTAAAAATACAGCTATTGCTAGTTTATAAAATAGACTAGTCAGCTTTCCAAGAGACAAAATAAATCCAGCAATGGAACTGATTTCCATGGGAGCCTGGTACTCTCATGTATAGTAATACATTTTGACCTAAAGCAATGTTACCCGTGAATCTTAAAAATGTTTTGAAAGAGGTAAAAATATGGAGCACAAAGCAGACACATATGGGACTTGATTCTGTGAGTATCTCATCCCTCCCCTGGGAGCCTTTAGTTCCATGGAAAGAGGCACTGAGCAAGAGACATTTGGTGCCATTCAGAGCAGGGGACATGCAAGATTTTGGAATCTGATCTTTCCAAGGCTTTCTGACAATGGCTGCAATGGTTTTCATTAGTCAGAAATCTGATAATAAGTTCATAGGTGGACCTGTAAGCACCTGTGTTAGCAACAGAGGAAAGTATCTTGTGTTTTCTGCTGAAGGCCAAATAGTAATGCTTTAATTCTTAAAATTTCAGTTCAAAACCTAAAGAGATCTAATGATCATAGTGAGAAAACAATAAATTCCAGAAAAGAATTTAAGATGCATAGGGCAGCACAAGAGTGTTTATTTGCAAGCGTGAAATGTAAAGAAATTCCACATAAAACAGATTCTTCTTTTATCATTTGCTGCGTGGAAATAATTCATCCTCACACCAACTGTGTTTGCAAGAGGTGAAGAGAACATCTATGGCTGCAGTGCTGGACATTTTTATTTCGTGTGGTTTTTTTTGTTTGTTTGTAATTTAGTAATGTTGCTCTGTGTGATTTGCCAGTGACTCTGGTCCACAGGTCTCCTGTAGCACCGAGGAGGTGCTGCCCTGTTAGTTCTCAATCTTGTCACTTCTGGGGAACAGCAGTGAAACTGTTTGTTCCTGACAGCAGACAGCCCCACTGCAGGGCCCTGGTTTCATGTTACATTAAGTATTAGTGCTGTTCTTTCAGGAGCTATTATGCTGTGACATCAAAGATTTTCTGACAGGGCAGTTGTAGGTTAGCACTGAAGTTGTCTACTGAAATTTTTAAGAATGGAATTAAATATATATGATCAGATTTAATGTGAGAGATCGGAAACTGCATATAAAATGGACTTAGTGGTTAAAGAAAGCTGCAAGAATAATTATTTGGTTTGGCCTATTTGTCCTTTCTTGTCCAAGGCAATTTTTATTGCCTTTAATTTCTATAGCAGTTCCAAAAATACTGCCATATGTTAACATTTTCGTGCAACTGCTTATTTTCTGAAAAATGTTGTGTGAAAGAGGAGGAAAAGGTCTTTTATGAAATAAGTGTTCAGTATAGCCCCTGCAGTGTTTATATAAATTAACCATTGAACAATAATTGTAATAGCCCAACTTCTTTTTTTTTTTTTACTGATTGCTTAATTACTTAAAAGGATTGAGATACACATTTTAAATAGTAGGAAAGCAATTTAAATGGTGAGCAAATGCTTAATAGTGATCACTTAGACTTCCATCTTTTTATAAGAGAGGGGCTGTAGCTGTGCATAGATTGCAATATCAGCTATTGCTCTTTGGAAATTCTGAATCAAGTTTCTGTGTGACTTACTGGGAAGATGATAGGAATTTGAAACTTACTGTCTGGGTAGCTGTTCAGGACAAAAAAAAAATCTTGAACATGCACAACTTCAAATGTTCCTGTAGATTCTTATGTGGTGAAATCAGCGTTGCTACAACTATAAAATTACTATTATGCTCTGATGAGGCAAGTTCAGTGACAGGAAATATCAAAATTAATTTTGGAAACACATGCCTGCATATTTTTGATTACGTTACTAAGGCATTTCTTCCATTTAGTATCAAGCGAGTCATCCATAAAAAATGAAAATGTGTACAATGGAGTAGTACTTTCCCAGTGAAAAAAAAAAACCCAAAAAATCACCACAACTGAGAAGCAGAACAATACTGTTTAGTCAGAAGACACAAGATACCACTGTAATTTTTGCTATCTATTTAATACTTTCAGGCATGAGAAAAATTACATAAAGAATGTACTTCTTTCTTTGTAGTGGGATCTCTCTGTCTCTCTCTCTTTCTCTCTTTCTCTCTCTCTCTCTTTCTCTCTGATTCTGAGGACTTTGTGCATGATTATGAAGTCCTTTCTCAGGTAATTTGATTATTTTGGGATTGTTCTGTTCATTGAAATCTTGCAGGGTGAATTGTGAAGTTTATCTTGCAGTGGAATATGCTATTTGTGCTATGCTGATTGACCAAAGCTGGCTGTACGGTAGCTTTGATCAGGCATAATGATTTTAGTTTATTTAGATAACATTGCTTGACTTCTCCTTTGGTTTTGCTGCATTGCAACACTCTTATCAGCAAATCAAAATCTTTATGGCTGAACATTCAGAGCCAGATAGTTTAGAATGAAAACTCAGCCCTTTATATGGATGTGTGAAGCTCTGGGAATAGTGGCACTACCCTTAGGAAATACTTGCTGACAGGTGGCAACAGTGGAATACAAAACTATCCTTTAGCTCTATAATCTCAAATCACAACATTTAAAGTATATATATATAGATGTATTAAAAGAAAATGTGGATAGGAGAGCTGGGTCTTTCAGAGAATGTTTTAAGTGATTATAAAGGTAATGACAAAATCTGGTTAGCTACTGTGGTTAAAGTATTTGTTGAGTAGTTCTAATACCCTCAAGAGCTTAAGATTGTAGGTAGATTTCTCTGTGCTGTAAAGCTGTGTTTTAAAACAGATATTTAATGAACAGTGTGTACTATCAGGAATCCATTTGACTTTTACGATTTTGGATAGAGTATCCTTTCACTTTGGCTGTAATTGCAGAGCCTAAGGACTGTTACCCTGGCAAGCATCATTATGTGGATGTGTCTGCACTGTGTCTGCCCTGACTACATTTTTCTTCTTCCAGCTTTGTTATGGTTTTTTTTTTTTTTTTTCCTTGACTATTAGAGATGTTACTGTACTTCAGAATAGGAAACTGTTTAGGGAAGGCTTGTCAAAAATTCTCTCCATGTAGCAAGGTCTAGAGTCCTCTCAATTTCCTGCCCAGAACGCCTGGAGTTTGTTGAACAGCTAATATTTCAATTTCTATTTAAATAAACAGCAGCAGAACTGACTTGATAAGTGTGCCACTAAATAGATCATGTTACCACTTAACTTAGAGCTAATGCTTAACAGTCTGTTTTGCTCCATTTTGGTGGCAATAGTCATGTAATTCCAGGCAGTTCTAGGAAAGAAACAAACAGTAGTATTATATTGTATTACAGCAGTAATTATATTTGGTTATCTGCAAGTGAAAAGTTGAAAAAAATATGTAGTGTGTGAATGGACATTAAGCAATTTTTAAAATTATCTAGAGGAAACAAAGACTAATTCTGTTTTTAATCTAAATGATGTTTTAAAATCTGTAGTTGTACAGAACCCGTATAATAAACCCTAGGAAATCTGACCTTCTGATAGGTCAGTCTAGCTGTAGCTTTTTTTGTTACATAGTGAAAGAGAATTGCCAAGTCATTAAAGGTACAGGATGTACACACATAGACAGTAAGACAGTATCCCTTGGCAGCTTCAGATAGATAGCTCTAGATTTCCCTGGCTTTTGTTAGACTCCAGAGCACTTAAAACACTTCTGAGAAGTTGTCTTTGTCTCTTCTTGCATGTTTAAATGTATAAATACAATCAGGGGAGTATCAGTAGAAGGTGATAAAGTTTCTTCTTTCAGCCATTCAACTTTGCTTTGGTAAATAGATAATGAATCAGGATGTTAAACCTGTATTATATATTCAGGGGTCACTTGGGCTTTGAGTGTAAACAGAATCAAATTCCTTGAGCCCGATTCTGCAGCTGCGAGGTGTTTGAATGTTTGTTGGGCATGAGCTGGACTTGTGTGCTTGGACTGTTGAGAAGATGGCTTTTTGGAAGACAAACAAACCTCATGATTAAAATACCAATGGGGAGGTATTTTTATCTTTCAAACGAAAGATAACAAGCGTCCTTTTCTCTCTTTTTGTGTTTTTTTTTGGTTTTTTTTTTTTTTGTTTTGTTTTGTTTTGTTTTGTTTTTTCTTTCTGTCACAGTGGTCATTTAGATGCAACAGAAGTCTTAGGTGTCTTTGCTTCTCATTCTTTTGGAGCATCTTACCTGCGTTCACAAAGTCAGAACTTACTTCCTTTCTCACAGTTCTGTTTCAGAGCTGTTTGCCAGAAATAAAAACTCAAGGGAGAATGGCCCATTTTTGGAGATGCCAGCAGTGCTGGAGGTACTGTAGGCAGGTCCTGGAAGGAAGCTGTGAGAGCCTGTTGTACACCATCCTTCATTACTGAGGCTGAACAGAACCTTTCTCTGTGTCCTAGTATGGGAGAAGCTGTGGGTGATTCAGGTCTTAGACTTTGAATGTCTGCTGAGCAAACCTGAATAATTCAGCCCTGATGGAATCACAATAGGTCAAATGTTGCTATCTGATAATTATTTTTATAACTGAACAGAACTTTGTCTCTTCCAGCTGATTTAAAAGTCCAAAGAACTAGGGAAGCACTGCTTAGAATATATGTTAGACAAGAAGGCACCACTGTCACCTTTGGGCCAGCATGGTTTGCCGTGCAATCTATAAGAACAAAAAGCAGAGACAGTAAAAACCTGGTTTATGTCACTCTGTTGGGAGAAAAAAAAATCCTGTTTCACTCTCCCTTGGTATCCATTTCCAGTTTACTTGTCATTTGCTGGCTTTGGTGAGAGAAACCTGAGGGTTTCTGATGACAGGCATTTTCCTCCAGGTTTAGAAGGTTAAGAGTAAGACTCAAAGGAAAGTAAACATGGACCTTGGAGGAGCTTTACTTTTGATTGTGTATGCCTTTTCCATACAGTTTTCTTTCGGTCTCTCTTTTTCTCTGAACAGCCTAAATAATCTATGTAACCATGATTAAGCTCTCTTGCATGTTAGAAAGTGAATGTATGCAGGAGAGAAGAAGCACAATTGCAATCTGTTTTACATTTGTTTAGAGGTGATAAGGGGTGTTGGAGCTTCCAAATAGACAAGATACTAGTACCCTGTGTTTAATTATTCCTTCACTCTTGAGAGAGAAATACCGTAGGCAAGTATGTTTATTCTCACTTTTCCAGTTGGGAAACTGAAGCAGGAAGGTTTCAAGATGGTTTGGGTCCTAGCCAGAATTCGAACTTGGAAGATATGGCTCATTTCCAGGCCTATGCTTAAATGGCAGGC
The DNA here is from genome assembly GCF_029207755.1 of Chamaea fasciata. NCBI lineage: Eukaryota > Metazoa > Chordata > Aves > Passeriformes > Sylviidae > Chamaea > Chamaea fasciata. The sequence goes on along the minus strand of NW_027094092.1, from coordinate 13,282,921 downwards.
CATCTCTCCTTCTTATGCAATATTTTTTAATAAAGATAAGACTTTATGTACCCTTAGATATGTGATTAGAAATGATTCTTTAATGTACTTGGAGGTGCCTTTTCTCCATGGCTTTTGATGGACTACAAGTCTGCTTGATCTGTGCTCTCGGGAGGATGCGGTGCTCATGACAAATCTGCCATTTATTCCTCTTTTCTTCCTGCCTGAAGGGGTCTGTTGCCTTATGCAGTGGACCATTCAACTTCAGGGCCTCAATAGTTCTATTGCAGTGAATTCAAGATTGCAGCAGGCTCTGGCAGGCTGTGGAGTTCACTCATCTCGCTCTTAGTTAAGTAACCATGAGCTCCCACCCTGTGTATGACTGAACATCTGTATCTCTCCTGTTTGTGGCTGTGCAAGTGGGGCCTGAAAAACAAACCCACTCCCTCAGAGCACGGAGAAGAACGAGGCTGAGTTAAATCTCCAGGAACTTTCTTTCAATTAGTCTTGTCCTTGCATTCTTTCCCTGCCTTGCGTTGCATCCCCGTCTTTCTGTTTTACAACTCAGCAATATATTCTGTCTTGAAAACAACATTAAGTGTAGTTACATGCACACACACTGAGAGGAGAATATCCCCCCACAGTGTTTACAGCAACACCTCTAGGTGACGGCAGGCAGTAAGCTTTCTTTTTATAGAGCTCCAGACTACAGATCATTAGCTTGATATGGTAGCTCAGTGGTGCAAAGTCATTTGAATATTTATTACCCTTCTTAAGACTTTCGCTTTTCAAGTGGGAAATAAATGTGATAAGACCCCCTTTCTGTCCTCTTGCCTGACATGCTAAGGCACAAATATGTGAAATGGATTTTAATTGTATTTCCTTGAACTTCTGTTTTAGAGACCAGCAACTTGGATGCTTCTGAGCAAAAACATGTGTTGAACAACTGCAAAGTTTGTTAGGTCTTTTTACAACCCTCCCTCAAAGTTAGATGGGAAGTTCAGCTCCAAAAACGAGTTGAATTCTCAAAATTTAATATATAAATATTCATGTATAATATACAAAAAGGCAGCTTTATAAACTTATATTTGAATGGGACACTGTTTCTTGAGTGAAGTACAAATTTAAAGGCCCCTTAAAACTGTTGGACTTTGCCAACAGTCAGAGATTTTTGAGAAATTGTAACAAACCAAACATTGTGTAAATGAAGGCTTGTGGGGGGAAAAAAGCCAAGCCTATTACAATACGATCAGCAAGACATGAAAGCCAGCAGCAGGCAACAGAAAGGCAGAGGCAGGCTCCTGAATATATTTTAAAGGTAGAATGTTGTCAGTGTGTTTTCATTTAGCTATTTTAAGATGTCTATGTTTCACTTGCTACAGTCACAAATTCTAGCTGTGAATAATAGGAATCATTATATGGGTGTAAATGGTATATTGACTACATTTTTCAGGCTCAAACACACCTTCCTTGTTGGCAGTGGAAGGCAATGAATGAGGCATTTTATTAAAACTGGTGCTTGTGGTTCTAATCAAAGGTCACTGGTTAGCTCTCACTTTTCAGCTTCAGATTTGTCTAGATGTTTGATCAGGGGGCTGCAATGAAATTATTATGACAAAGACTTTGTACTAGGCGGTATCTGTCTGCTGAAACTTGAAAGTCTTTGCCACAGTGATGCTGACAGCATGTGAATGCTGAAAGAATGTGCAAGAAATGTTATGTCTTAAAGAAACCTTTACCAAGTATCATCTTCCCTTTGTGTTACGTTTGAAATCATTTCAGTTTCTATTAAGGTACGAATGAAAAGGTGTTTCATTGATTAAAGGTGGCGTGTTTTTTTTTAAAGTGTACTGTATGCTTTAAGACAGTCTTCCCATTACTTACTCTGTTCAGTCCCTGCTGCACACAGCAAGTTCATTAACATGCAGATATGCAGTGATTGAAGTCGGTTTGCCTTTTACATTGGAGTTGTCTTGATATAATGAGTTTCTCTTTAATGTTCAAAAAACTGTTGTTACTTTCTAAAAGGGGTTTGTTTGTGAATTTCATTAAATTTAATTCTATCTTCAAACAATTTCAGTATTGTTCATTTTACCACAATTAACACGCTCGCTGATATTAAAAACTAATTTTTTTTTTTTTTTTAAAAGAGATGCATTTTAACTTTCAGGCTATGGGCGGTGTGGGGTTGTCATTGATGTTGAATGAGACACCTCCTGTTTAAGTCACAGATTCGATATTTTAATTGGTGCCCATGTGCAAAAGTAGTAGAGAAAAGTAGGTTAGGGTTACTCCAACTGCTTTTTCTCTGGGACTGGGATAGACAGCATTGAGTCAAGGAGAGTGAAAAAACACTCACTGCGCCAACTATTTTTTTCTTTGTTAGAAAAGACTGGACAAATGGAGAAGGAAACTTGTCTGTCAGATAATCTATGTTTGGTAAAGAGAGCAGAATGTGAACTCGAAAAGGATTCTTGTAATTTTCTGCTCAGGAATTCTAATCTAAAATTATTTGTTCACCCAGAAGGCTTGAGGTAGAATCTTCCTTGCTGTGAGGTCAGCAGGCAGTGAACATCCAGTTGCAGTCAGTCCTCAGTATTGTTTCACAGCTCTTTCAATGCCAGGGACTCTTGGAAACTGCCTGGAAAAGAAAATGAGGTGTAGCATTTAGGAAGTGATTGGCTTGGTCTGAAGGAGTAAATGAAGGTGATATCAGATTGAAGGTGGTGTGGGGAGAAAAATTATGCTGAAGTACTTTTGCCTTCCAACAAATGCAAGTCCAGCACTGTAAGATGCACTATTACTGCCATGGAAGTCTCTCATGGATTAGAAATCTTCTGATATTGTGTATTTTAAGGAGGGACTATGGTAGGAACAGAAGCAAAATATTTAACTTGAACAAACCCAGCAGGGAAATAGGGAGTAAGTTTACATCTTGCCGTATTAACATTTTTTAAAGAAACTGCACAATTTCTAAAGCTGGGATTCTGAAACAGTTTTGTGTGAATGGAGTCCACTTATAAAGCTGGTGCCATTGACAATTTGCGTTGATATGAAGATAAAATTACCATCTTAATTTTAATTTTCATGTCTACATAAAGATGGATTATTTGCAGACATCCCAGGTTACTGTGGGGTGGTTTTGTGGTCTCTGTGAAAAATGCAGAGATACAGAGGTGTCAAATGAAAGCTCCAGTGCTCCCTTCAGGGCTACTAGCTCTGAAATTTTAGATTAATTTCTGGACATAAATGGCAGAAAGCCTAGTACAGATTACAAATGACGGTGTTTTGTATGTATACAAAATTAAAAGTAGCTTGTATTTCCAATCAGAGGCCATACTGCTTTCTTACTACCTAGATACTATTGCAATACTATAGTTAAAGAAACATATTTTTCCCATTTGTACTACCATAACAAATGAAAGTTAGTAAAACACTCTACAGCTAATAATACAAATATTTCTTCGTTATTGCAGTCCCTATATATATATATATATATATATATCACCTTTAGTATATTATTAAATGATCCACAGACTTTGACTTTTACTGCTGTCTCTGGGAAAACATTCCTTGTGTTGATGGTTTTATCAGCAGAATCTGTTTAATGAGTATTGAATTAATTTCCTTTCCCTAACTTTTTTCTCCAGTGATGAATCTTCAGTATTAATCAGAACATCCTGTGATGAAAATCTGCATTGAAACTCACTGAAACTGCCAAGTCTGACTTCTCTTTAAAGTGTAATTCCTAGACACCTCCTGAACTCTGTTCATGTGTTGGATTTTCTTCTTGTACAAATCTTCCATTCATTTAACCTGAGATATCTTTATTTTTTTTTTCCCCTGGAGAAACTTTGTTGTCTTCAAAATGAAAGTGTTCTCTGTGTAGTATGGAGAATTTATCTAACTTCAAGCCCCTTTATGCAGAGTAGAGAAAGACCTCTTATTCATGTTACTTTTATGATTCTGGTAATGTTGGTAACTGTATGGAAAGCCTTAACTCATCATTCAGGCATTTGCACAAGATATCTGACATGGTGTGAATATTCCCTGATCAGAAATATATTTTTTTCTGATTTATCAGTTTCTTGATAATGAGAGAGTGTGAGAGTAGCTTTATTCTGCTGCCAATGAAGTTGATGTTAGTGAAAATTTCCAGGCAAATAAGAGTAGCAAACTGGGCATCTTAGTTGTAGAAATTTAATTTCAGTGAAGACATCTGTTGAAAATGAAGGATTCAATACTAATGAATATCCTGCTTATAGTTACAGTCTCTTAGGTACATGATGGAGTCCCAATAAAGTCACATAAGACTTTTTTGGGGGCTTCAATTGTAGTGTTGCTCCAGTTGTAAAATCAGATTGTTAATTGATCTTACCTGCACTGATTTCTGGGTTTCTGTCTTTATTTTCTTCCCCCTCTCCTTTTTTCTTTCTTTTTTCTCTATTTGCATCCCTTGAAAACAGTTGTTAATACATTGCTCAGATCAGTTTTGTTTTGCCTTTCTAGATTATCAACTTACTGCTTAAGTATCCTTTTTTTTTAGGTAATAAAAATGTTTAAATGCTTGCATATGAAAATTTTGTAGAAATAAACTAGAGACTCCAAGTAGACCGGTAGCAGCAAGGATATACAGAGCCTGCCTGAAATGACTTTAGAGTTTGTTAAAATCAAATGACATTCAGTACGGATACTATGAAGAGAAAAATCAAAATAGACACCTAATTATAATTACTTTTTTTCCTGTCATTATATCCGTACGTGCAGAACAACTGATTTGAAATCACAACAGCTCAATTCGGTAGGTACAAAGGTTTTTCCTTCCTTTTTTTCATCATCCACAGGATGTAATATAATTTCTTATACTGACCAAAGTCTGAAATTTCCTCAAGTCGATGGAAATGCTACCTGAATTAGTGAAATTAATTAAAAGCACGTGACTGCTATCAAGGTTGTAGATACTACATGTTAATCAAACAACTAAAATTAAAAGGTTAAGCTGCTGATTTGGTCTCATAGATGTCTTTCGCAGCTGGACCAAGTTGTTGTGCTAGCATATACTTTCGCTGCTTTTGGAGACATGTATTGGAGACCTAAGAGCAACACTTAAGTGAGAGGGAGAAGGATACATTTGTTTGAAGGGCCTTGCAATTTTGGAGTGTGAAATGCATTGGCTTTCTTCCAGACTTTCATGACCTTTTGGAAATTTTAGTCTAAACTGCCAGTTCCCTTTGTTAGCTGAAAAATAATGTTTATTTCTGAAACTAACCATTCATGCCTGTAGCTTTCAGTGTGATGTGGGCAGACAAATAGGAGCAATACAGAAGCACTTCAGTCTGTATCTTATATGCTAAAGGAGGACTGAATGCAACAGGTGCCTGTCATCTGTTTTCATATATTTTTGGAGGGAGCTTGCCTTTCTCCCTACAAAGGGGTATATATACATCAGAAATATCTGCATGGGTGCCTGCACATTTGTCTGATCCTGAAGGAAGGAAGTGCTAGGTTTGTTGTTTGACAATAGCTTGATTCAAAGCTAAGCCAAAAAAGCCAATTAGTGTCAGATCAGAAACATGCGAAATACAAGGATGTGTAAACTCCTGTGTGAAATTAGGGGAGGTTGGAATGGTGGCAGAAATGAGACTGCCGTGATATGTATTGATCAGGGAAGGTCTCAGAGGGGCAAAACCAATAATATGCTGCTAATTCTTGTTAGGGAAGACTTACTGAAATCACAGAATCAGTAAGGTTGGAAAAGACCTGCAAGATCAAGCCCAACCTTTGACCAAATGCATGATCCTGTGGATAATGTTTTCAATAAGAAAGTCTAAAGTTAGACTTATGATTCACTCCAACACCTCAAAGTGTAGGTGTGATAGACTTCTGAAAATTGCCTGCTTCTGGAATCAGAGATGTTTGCCAAGAGCCTCCAAAACCAGGCCACCTTTGACTCAGTGGCTACAATATGAATTTAGTATTAGGAATATTGCTTTAGGTGCTACTGTTTCAGCTCCTTTAACAGTTACATTTTAGAAATGGCTCCCATGGGTGTCAGTCCTACCATAGCAGAATCTTTAATCTGCTATGGACTTTTAACAAAGATGATTATTCATGGATTCCCAGAGGAATGCTCCATGTCTGACCATCCCTGGTTATAAACTGGTCTCCATTTTATCTATAACACATATAATGCTTTGATATGAGCCCTGGCTAAGCTGAATGTTCAATTTAGTGTGCCAATACCATGAAAGATGTAGGAATAGCTGAATTGTAAATATTGTAAGTCTTTCAAAAGACTGTCCAGAAGTTACTGACTTCTTGTAAATCATATAAATCATGTTATTGATGTTGAAAATTTTTCTCCAAGTTTTTTTTTTTTTTACGTTAAGCTTTTGTTACATAAAGTCTGCTACATAGCAAGTTTTAGATTAGCTTTCGTTAGCTGCACAATTTCCTACGATTAGGGAGGTAGCCAAACTTTATCAGTTTTGGCATTAGATGATTTGTCAAAAAGTACTAATTTTTTCCAAAATTCAGAGATACAATCAGAGGAGTTTTTTGTTTTATTTTGAATTATATTCCTTTTTGAAAACTGTGTTGCACACAGAAATGCAAGCAAAAATGAAATATAAAATTGGCTATCTAAATTGATTGGAATAATTCCAGTAACTCCTTGGAATTTTCAGCTTAAGCAGAAAGATAATAAAACACATTCTTTTTGGACCAACTATGCTTTCAAGATGCATTTTTTTTTCACATCTAAATTATTTACCTGCCACTACTTTTAAAAGAGAAAGGTTTTGGCATAGCCTGTAAACTGAAGAATACCACACAGCGTGTCTGTATCAGATAGATGGTAACTGAGGAGACTTTTTCCTCTGACCTAAAATGCTTGAGATGCTCTGCACCCTTGCCTCACCCGACATGGAAATATACTTACTGATTTATGTTCTAGGATTTTTAATATTAGCACATCAAGCTGCGATGGGGGAGGAGGAAAGGCGTGAAATAGCGTGAAGTTGTGGCTCCGTACTTTCGAATCGTGAGAATGATTTTGAAAACCTCTTGAGGAAGCACGTGACGGAATAGTTGGTCAGAAGTGGCAGCAGGTGTGGCTCTGAAAAGAAAGGCATTGTTCTCCAACTGGTAGGACTGGGGGGCTGTGGGGAGGGAGGCCCTGCGCTGCCGGAATGCCGGGTGCTCCGCAGACACAACATGCCCCAGGATGAGCTTTCTACAGTTGGGTGACAGACTGATAAGCAGCTCACTTTTTTGGAACCAGACTCTAAAGTCATTCTCCCAGGGATATTTTCCGTGTGCAGATATCCATACATTGTTCCATACATTTGCTGTTTTCAATAACACATGTTGCTCTCTGATAACAAGTTGCTGCTTTTGGGAGCAGGCCGTCTCTTTGTTGCTGCAGTATCAGCGGGGAGGCACTGGACTGTTAATACTGCTGCCTTATATCCCAGGTTATTTTGGGAAATAATGTTTTAGGTAAATTCAAATTATTTTATATTTTTGGTTTTGATTTTATGTAATATCCAGTTATACTGATCATGTGGTAGGGACACACAGCAGCAAAAATAGGTGTCGGAGAATAGTAAAATTGGGAAAAAGCAGGAGAAAAATGCCGGTGTGCTGATTAGTATTCAGCCTAGAAATATTTAGGCATCATTTAAAAAGAAATAAAAGTGAAATTTAGGTTAAAAATGTATCTATAAACAGAAAACGTAAACCATTTTCTCTGATATGGATGCTAAATGTGACTAACTGATGTTTTAAATGCAGGCCTTCTAGAATTTGTACTGAAATATATTTAAGATGGATGATATCCACGTGAGATATCTAAGTGACAAAAATGAAATCCGTTTTCAGTAGGTGCAGCAATATGTTATGTTGACTTTGAGCTGTGAACCTTTGCTGTCCAGGATGGTTCACTGATGTGTTTGTGTACATCAGTGTGTGTCACAAGCATAACAGAGCTGACCAATCCATTTGTCGTGAAGACTCTTGTGAAAAGATCTAATATCTTCTGACTTTTTTACACCACGCCTGAGTTATGATTCTACTATAACTTACCATCAGAATTTGAACAAGGTGCCTGGCTACTTCTAGAAACCATGATTTGCTGTTACACTAATGACAGGAATTACAAAAAATCTTTGCTGCCTTATTGACCACTTAAGGTACTTAATATTTCTAAGCGAGCTCATGCTTTTGAGGAGTTTTGTCCAGAAAAACATTTCAAAAAGCAGTTCAAAAGCACAGTGTGGAAATTTGCGAGTCAAACAATGATTTATAATATTATTTTTTTAAGTAGCAACCGCAAAAATAATCATGCTGCTGGAGCCAACAACAGTATTTTGAAATGGTAGGATCTAATGTATGAGGTTATTGCATATGAATGGAGAGATATGTTATTGCAATGATATATTTTATTACTTGCTTCTGTTTTTATTAAGGATAATGAAAACCTTCTGTTTGGCCCTGTGAACAAAACTAATGTGACCTTTCATGTGACCCACCTGTTGTGCTTTCACAATCGATAATAGTTACCTCATGTTAGGGTGATCTGGAAAATAGCAGTGTGCCAGCACCACAGAAAACAACATTCGTGTTTCTGTACTTTGAATTTGTATTTGCCTCAGAACTGAAATTAAGAAAAATATGGGTTATCCAACAAACTGCTTTAAAGGCAAAATATTATTGTAAGAGCATTGTCCGTGTTACTAGCAGATATGTTTTCAAAGTCATTCTGCTGCTGAATTGTAGCTGTAAATCTGCAGAACTGGCTTAAAATATGTGATTTTTAATAGTATCAAAGATCGTGGGAAATTCCAATTAGGTCTTTTGAAAGTTGCGGGAGTACATAAATTTAAAAAGTCAGTCATATATAGATGCAACTTTTCCCACTTTTTAATTTAAAAATTACATTTTTCCCCTGTCTCATGTAGTGCATAGTATTTATTTATTTTGAGTGGAAAACCTTAAAGATTTTCCTTAAAGGGCTGATTTATTCTAGACATTGTTTTTCTGATTATATTTGGGTCTTGATTCTGGATACAAATGTTTAACCTGAGTAGTGTGGTGTTGTTTTTCTAGGAGTCCATGATAAATGTATCAGGGTTTCATTGGGATGACTTCTAGGTAATGGGATAAGGATTTGCAGGATCAGGACCCTGATTTCAAAGAGGTTTTCGCATGTGGGTTTGAAGTACGTGTGCTACTGCTGAATTTGCTCGACAGACCAGAAAGGCTCTTTCCCTTTGGAGCCCTTATGGTTTATCTGGTCAATGGCTTGCAAGCTAAGAGGGATTTACACATTGGATCAATGATCCATGAAATAAGGGGGATTTCCACAACGTCTGTCAGTGACAAGTTACAGTGTGGCCACACAGTATGCATTTTCAAAATTAATATGTATGTAGAAATATGGAACTGTATAAATGATTATTATGTGCTACTGCCTAATGGTGAGGGAAGGATGTGAATAATGTATTATGTGTATTAGTGGGAACTTGGTGATTCCTCTGTTTCTTTTGTTTGGATTAAGAGATGTGTGTGCACATTCGTGGCAATAGTCTCTGTGGCAATATTCTTGTGGCTGTACATACATCAAGAAAAATTAGACCCAGCGGACACAGGAGATCCCTCAGTGCTATCCTTTCCCTCAAATCAATGTTTTTTTTTCTCTTGTTACCCAGTAAATATCCCAGGTACTGAAGATCAGCAGTTGGCTGAAGTTACACAAGGGGGTCAAATGTCTTTAAATGAAAGTGTCCTCTCAGCAGCACCTTTAAGTTGTGCCACAAGCCTGTCAGTTTGAGTCCCTCCTGATGGCAAATGCTAAGTTATGACATAGGGAGAGAGGTATCCTACTAAGTAGGCAGGGCTTGATCAAAAGCCCCTTTGAAGTCAACAGAAAGATTCCTATTGACTTAAAGAGGCTTTGGAACAAGCCCTTGATTACGAGGGCACGTAATAAGCTTCTTATTGCCTAATTATGTACAATGGTAACTTTATACCTGTGACCCTTATGGAGGTTGGACTCCCTGTCTTCCAAAATCTCCACATCCCAAAGTGACCCACTAGCAAGAGCAACACCCCTGGTCCTTTTCCTCAGTTCCTTCTCTTGTCTTAAGGGTCTAAACTAAAGCTGCAGTTCAGCTCTTCTGCTCTGAGTCTGCCCGCAGGCTCATATCTTGCATTCCCCTTAATTCTACTGCAATGAAGACGGCGGGGACCGCACTGTACATTACACCTCAAATCTTGTCCATAAACCTGGCAAAGTTCTTGGGACCAGCAGCAGACTGATCGTGGCCATGCAGAAACTGTGTGTGTCTGAACCTGGTCTCTGTCAGTGTGCCTGGTGCAACTCCAATAGCAGGAACAATTTGGTTTCAGTGAGGCTTTTTCATTGCAGAGGAGCCTAAAACTGCAAATGGTGCAGTCTGGAGTTGCGTTGGCTCTTTTGTAAAGAGTCTCCATGGAAACATCCTCCAGGGAGGTGAAATGAGCCTCTCTTGGCCTTCTCCTTCTTCTTGAATCCGTTTGTTGACTGCTTGGTGCGTACAAGAAGCCTCTAGGAGGTGCATTGCTACAGAAGGCAAATGTCCTTAAGGAAGACAAATGACTCTTGCAGTAGGCACTTGACAGACAGAGCTTTATTACAGTTCACCTTGAGCAATGAGTAAAGGATCACTGAGCATTCCTTGGAAATAAGAGTGCTAGCAGCAGGATGATCAAGTTATATAGGTTGAAAAAACAGATTTTAGGATGTCTCACACAGCTTTTAAGTCACTTGGATTTCAGTATTCCTGGTTATTCTTTTGAGATTTCTTTTATAAAAACATTTGCTGTTGAGATAATTAAAGTCATGAACTGGCAAGCATGTCATATACTACAAAAAAGCCCTCAAACATGTACTAGGTTGTCTTGCACCTGTGTTTTGCTAATGCTGTAGTTTTGTGACTTCATATTAGAATTTTCCATGTCTGCTGGCAGTACTGTTCTTAATCACACTGTTAAATGAGTATGAGTGTAAAGACAACCTGGAGGAGAGGAATATATGAAACAATTCTTTCCACAAGTTTTTTTGGGTATCTATTTGGTTATGTTCTTTCTGTTTGTGAGGTTTGAGGTTAAGGTCAGAATGCATAGAGAATGCCATATATTGTGTTTTTAACATCTTTGCTTTTTGTCACTACTTATCTTATGAAAATCTGATTTAGATTCTGAACTGCATAAGTTCTAAGCATTCTGTAAGAGGACATATGTCTTAGATTGTTAGCAAAGAAGCCATTTTCACTCTGCCTTGTGTCTGGTAGCTTAAGGTCAAGACTCCCAAAAAGGCCTTATTTTTACATGGTGAATGGGCAGGCTTTTCTGACACTGCTGTCTGAAACATATCTTTGTACCACTGGTGGGATTTTTTGAATGCTGGAAATACATATATGTTTAATTTTTCTTTGATATGCTCAGTATAATTTGGAGATAATTCAAGAGGAGAGTGCAGATTGGCATTTTTATTTAGGACGGATAAGCAGGATTAGTTTTTCTGCTTTGAAAAAATAATACTGTTATTTGGTTAAAAAAACACCAGTGGTTTTCATATACTAGAAATATTTCTGTCAGCCATTCATCTAACACGTGTTATTCTCTTCCCAGATCTTTTCCCTGTTGTGTCCTTATTGCAATCATCAAAACCATTTGAAGAGTTTAATTTAGACTGAAATGATTCTCCATAGAATAAACAGAATATCTCACCTGTGAAGGATGATTGCATTTTCTAAATTTGTTTAAAAAGGAAGGACCTTCATAATTCACAAGTGTTCTACTTGCAGTTTTTATGTGGCAATATTCACAAGTTCTACTTGCAAGAGAAGTCTTGCATACTTTAAATTTGAAAATAAAGCACTTTGTGTTTGACTGCTATCAACAATTTTATCTTTCATTTTATTGGCACTGAAAGAGTAAGCGTCAGTGTTTTGATTTCAGGTATCACCTGGCTTGATATTCGTGGTCTTTTACTGTGAAAATACTTTTTTTCCTGGTTATTTGAGTACTCATGATGTGCTGTGTAAATTAAGGAGGTTTCAGATGTCATTCAAATTAGGCATTAAAAGACAACTGTGGTACAGCTTTAGGTAATGCTAGATGGAACCAGAGGTGCCTTGTGAAACTATTAACTTGGAGTTCTGGAGCATCTTCCACATGTGTGGGTGACTCTCATCTGTTTGCGTAGGGGTGAGGTGACTGACTTGCTGTCTCAGCTTGGTTTGGTGAGCAATTTGTTCAGGCACCTCACTGGCACAAGTCACAGTTGAGTGCAATTTAGGATGGAAAGTCAAATTCTTCCCCTGCACATAATTCCAACTCTTCCCAGCAGCAACGCTGGTACGGATTTGCTTTACAAATAAGAGTAGGCTTGCCAGGAACTGTACAAATGAATTTCCATGGTGTTCCTGGCAAGAACAGGATCAAAGGATGGACTGTGGTGTGTCTCAATGTCTCTTGCAGCCTAAACAGCAGCTCTATGGCTTTGCTAGCTACCAAGGCTACAGGTCCTCAGTGATGGCCTCTCATCAGGGCTGTGGCCCTACCAGCCCTGTTACTCTGCCAGACCATCCCCAACGTGTAGCATACACAAACAGCTAATCCATTTATGCAGCAGCATCTGGCTACTCCAGATTTCCACTAAGAACAGGGTCTTTCAATAAGATTTCGATCTCTCCGATTTGTTAAGTACCCTTTGCTCTCTCCTCCATAATTAAACAGATATTTAGATGCTGTATTCCATATATCTGCATCTGTGAAAAGATATATAGAATAGATGTTATCTTTGCCTGAATGTGTGAATTTCCATTCATTTTTTAGAGGATGAAAACTTTTGCTGTGGGCCTAAAGCAGGCCAAATATGCTACTATACGTTGTTATTTCTTGGGCTTATTACATAACCGAGTTTATTTTTAGTGTCGGTTATATGGGCTTTTTTTCTCCTTTTATAAGAGAGTACATTTTTCTCTCTTTAAAGCTACGTTAAAATTGCTTGAATTCATTTGATAGTGGTTGATTGTTCCTTATACCTATTACCTAGCTTTAAAGTTCAAGGAATTTGTTCAGTATATTTCCAGCAGCTCACAAGCTATGAAATGTCAACATTTTCAATGTAAAAGCAGCTGCGTGTGCTTTTGTTTTTAGAGTTGAACTTGAGACTCTGTTGAACCAGTTTTTGGCACCATCTTTAGAAAAATCAGGGTCATCTCAAGATGGAGTCTTACAAAATTAGTAACTACTTTAAGAGCAGATTCATTTTAAGTACCCTTAAATAGCTGCTGCAGTTTGGTTATGTGTAATTTGATTTCAGCTTTCTATTCCTTGAAAGACTTGGATATCTTTTCCTTCTGCATATTCAGGATTCCCCATGTCCCCGTTTCTCTACATTGTCTTCCACCGTTTCACAGGAACAGACTTCTGTTCGTCCTGTCGTATTTGTTCTGCATTAGAAAGAGTACCTGAAAGCCAAAGGTATTGGTATGCTGTAGTCTGGCCAAAAGCATATTGGTGTGGCAGAATTTCTGTTAATGAAAAGGAGAAAAAAAAAAAAAAGGACAATCCCTCTTTAGATACCCCCACCCTCACCCCCAAATTTATAGATTCCCATAGGATTTTAAAAGTTGAAGGAAGGTAAACAGTTATGCTCTCATTTCTCTTGAATATCTCTCAATTCAGGAGTATTCTGTGTGCATCTGGCTAGCTGTGAATGTAAATATATGCGTAGAAACATGTTTTATAATTTGAAGTTATACTGTCTGTTAACTAAAATAATAGCCCCAAAAGCAGTTGGCCTGTCATAGATGATATAGCTCAGTTTTTATTTCTGCTGTTCATCAAAAGAACCAATGAAAATTTCATTCTAACTGGCAGCCAAGTAGCTAAAAAAATAAAGACTGCTGATGCCAGAGTATGAGCAACACAATAATTTGCTAAGACTAATATGCCTGGCTGTAACCTGATCATATATGGATCAATTGATGATATTTTAAATTAATTTGTCATGTGACTGACTTGCAGTTCTAAATTCCAGGAAAATATCACCACTGAGTTCAGTGAAAAATGGCATTGTTTGTTCGGTACAGACGTTTTTCAGCCAGACAGTGATGAAAGTGCTTGCTAATAAGTACAGAGGAAGTTGAGAGACACATATTAGAATAGAATAAATATATTTTTACTGGCAAATTTCTGCGCTTTTAAAATATATTTTTATGGTTTAAAAAAGGTGGTTTTTTGTCCCATATAATTTTGTATTGTAATTAATTATTAGGAGGAACAAGGACAAGGAGGAACTTGCTTTCAGAATTAAACAGTGTGGAATAATTTTTGACCAGACCCTGAAAAAAATTGATCCTTGCTGGTTATACCGTTAAGTATTTCTTTCCTTATCCTTAATTTTTTTTTCCTTCTTCCCTGTTCTTTGTCATTAAATGGCAGGATTGTTTTAATTGTTTAAAGGAGAGGGGATTGTTGCTGCTGCTGGAGTGTCAGCTTCTCTACCTAAGCCTTGCTGGCTTACTGAGTTTTCCAGTTCACTGGTGCAAGTGCAAGCATCGAATGGTTCATATACAGCTCTAATTCCAACTTGCTTGGCAGTTATTTCTTGAATGGCCCAATTTTACATGTGATTAGTTTTTAATTCTTAAATCATGGCATAAACTGTGTGTATTATATTCCTATAAAAGCCTGTTAATACATAGGAGATAATTAACTGGAAGTGCAAGTTGTGTTTTTCCTGGTACATCAGTGAGCAACCACTGTGGCTTCTGTGGGGACTCCTGGTTTGCAGCTGAAGGCAGAATTCAACCCAAAGTGAAAGGAAAAAAAAAAAAAGAAAAAAAAAAAGTGATGCAGATTTTTAGGATGTGACAAGAATAACATTACAAGATAGATAACTATAGCAAGGCATAACAAGAAAACTGTGTTTCTGTGAAAAGCAGACTGCAGTTATTTCTGGTCTGATCCTGGTTTCTGATTCACAGTTTTGAAGGCCAAAACATACAGAAATGAATATATTTGTGCATGGAAAGGACTTGGGAAATCTCTGCTGGTCTTGTTCCTCCCTGGGTAGGCAAGAATAGGGCCAGATGAGATATCTTGCTCTGTTTATATCCACCAGCTTCTCAGTTGCATTAGAACATAATTGTTGGAACAACCATGCACTGGGCTCATGATGAGCTTAGCGAAAAAGCAAAATGTCCATTTTTTAAGGCTGGAAACTCAGTCTTGATACGTTCAAGGAAATTAGGTTTACTACTATCTCATGTCATTGTTTTTACAGAATTTGCTTCAAAAATATGCCAGAATATCTCACTTTTATGAATGGTAAACTGCTAATTTTATTAGAATGGGTAAAGTAAGGACCTATCGTATACATATTTTTTTACTTTTAAAGTGAGATGGATTTATTAGGTTGTCTATTTTTTAATGTAGACTCTATGTCTAATTACTGTGTGTCAAAGTAAATGAGGTTCCACTGTTTCTGAGAAATAATAAAACTGAAGTAACACATTAGTGAATCTGCTCTATTGGGTTTGGCCTTTTCTAGATGCTGTGAAATTTAAACCAAAATATTAATTCCACTGGCCTGAAAGCACCAGCATCTTTCCCCTGCAGAGTTTTTCTGATGTTGTAGCAGTTGTTCAAGATTCTAAGGTGTAAGTTGAATGATTTCTCTCTCAATTATTATGCATTTTGATTGGATTGATCCTTTTGGGGCTGGTGTATTGTTATCACCACATAGTGACTGTTACACGTCACTGTGATGAAAAAGTTGGAATAACAGGGATACCCCATAATGCTTTTGTAAGGTAGCAGTAATCTCAGTAGTCTTCCTGGGAGTAAATACTTTTGATCTTTTCATGTGTTAGTAGAGACTTAAGAAAGTCATGCTGGCACTCAAAAAATACAGGCCTATGAATTTATGGCAATTTGCTACTTGTTATAATATTGTTGGCTGTGATAAAATTAAAAGGGAAAAAAAAGCTGTGAGAAATAAATAAGCTATATTTGTTTTTTTAAAATCTCTGATGTTAGTAAATCTGCTCTGAGATCCTGTATAAAAATAAGGATGTAATGTGCAGTTTGTTTTTGCCAAGAGGGAGATATAGACTCTTTGGAGTGTCACCCAATGAGGATGACACTCTATGTAGTCAAATGTTTATTTACTTGCTCATATATTACGTTTTGCCTGTCTGATGGCTTGTCTAATAAGGATGAATGCGATTGTGATGCCTCAGATTGCTGGTGCACCCATCGATCTCTTCACCAAATTGACTGTTTCTAATTTCTCACTTGAATCTTGCGCAGATATATTTTTGTGTGATTACATATTTTATACATCTCTTCTTTTTTTCATATTGCTATGATAATTTCTTGGAACTTGTTTCTTCAGAATGTTGCTTTGTTGAGGGGCTATCCTCTCAATGTTACTTGCAATAATAGCTTCTTTATTTTTAGTCCAAATTTCTTATGGAATTTTCTTACTACCTTTCTCATATTTTTTTTTTCAATTCTCTATGTGTACAATTATTCAATTTTTTATCCTTTTTTTTTTACCTGTCAATTATCCACTTTTTATCTGTTATTTCTATTTCTTTCTATTTCTATATCTTACTTTCTATTTCCCAATTTATACGTGTGAAAACTTTGATGGGTGCAAATCCGTGTTCTGGCATGACCACTGGATTTGAAATCCTGTGTTTTCTAGCATATATATTTTTCTGGTTTTACATGCCATATGCAGTGCAACACTTATTTGTTTGCTCTGGAACTTGTAGTTGGCATTTGGGATGTATTTCTATGCTGCAGTATTTAAAAATGTATATTTTCTTGGTTTTTTTTCATATATTTTCACTACTTGGGGAGCAGTTGACCCAACTTGATGCCAACCAGGTTAATAACTTGTATGGTCAATAAACCGAAGTCTTTGAAAGAAACATTTATTTTCACCAGGGATAATATATAAAGTAAATACATTAGAGTACATGTTCCAATAGCTTTGCATCATTTTGTGTTCTTGCTTATGGGATGCTTGTAGGTGAGACACATTAAATGTAGACCTATCCTCAGAATTAGGAAGAGTAACTGAAATGTTTAGATTTGAGAATCACTTCAATATTGAGTTCTCTGATTTTTGTTTTTCATGCTATCGATGCTGTCCGGAGAAAGCTGAGAATAACATCATTACTGCATAGAAATGTTCAGCTTTTGATACAAATTTTTCTGGCAGAGATGACTAAAACAAGTCAATTAAAGGCAATCTGCAAAAGGCTCTTTTAATGCTTTTGGAAGTATGTTCCATGTTCTCATCATGTTTTCTTTTTTGTAGAAAATCTTGGAAACTTAGAGCCAAATAAGAAGTCTAGTATCATTCAAGATTTGTCCACGTTCCCTAGTTCTCCCATTGTTTTTCAGGCTTTCCTACATGAGCTGTGCTCATACTATTGCAGTATGTGCAGACACTGAAAAAAAAATGTGGAAGGAGAGTATAATGTGAAATATTCTTGATAGAGTTCTTCAGAAGCCTTTGGCTTCCTTTTACTTCTAGTCATTTGATTTCTGGTGGATCGTTAGTTTGATTTCAGAGCCAAGAATCTTCAAAGAAAGTGATTTTCAAACTTTACCAGTTTGGAAATCTGTTCAATTTACCCCTAATAGCCTAGACAATGCTTTGAATAATCAATATATAGAGGTAATGCAGAGAAATGAGTTTGGTAAGAGGTGTCTTGCTTGTGAAGGTGAGGACATTAGCCAAAGGTGGAGACATTCCTTCTTTCCACCCTGGTGGAACTTCCTAGGATAGAAGTCATAATCTGGTGTGTTGAAATTTCCTTTTGAGGCCGTGTTTTGGCAAGATGCTGCCTTGTTGCTTATAAAATGACTAAAGTGTCTACCAAATGCAAGTGCCAAGTCAAAATATGTTCTGTGTTTTGGTAATTGTGCAGAAAGAGCACCAGATGGTTCTGATGATGAAGCGCTTTGGGTGGGATCATCAAGTTTTAATGGATGGCAAACTCCAAAAGCTTAATTATCAACCTCTCTAGCAGCATACTTTTTATTAGAGTGGACAAGTTATTTTCAGAGACAGAAAAGAAATAACTCTATATTTCTTTGCATGCAGCTGAATAAAACCCACTTAGCTTCTCTGTAGGAGTATCTGAAGCTCAGAATACTTGGGTCTAATAGAGAAGGTGCCAAGTTATGTTTCCAAAGTGGAAAAACTATGTTATGAATAATACTGTTTTTGTTTGAATAGTTTGATATTTTCCCAGCATGCCCAGTTTTCATGGTGTGCTGCTAATGTGTAATTCTCCTACAATATCAATATATTCTACATTTTGGGTTCAGGTGTATAGCAGTGTTGTTTATTTTCCACTTCTAGTCTGAAATGGTTCAAGAGTGGTCTGTTCTTTTAGAAAATTTTCCTATTGGAGGAATTTGGACAGGCCACATGTAGAGCAAAGAAACGAAAAGATTAAATAGCAGATCACATAGCACACTTTTTAACTCCTGCAATGTTGCTTGATTTCATAAAGTGAGTCCATTCAAGCTGAAAGTGTTGATTGATTTGTTTCTGTAGTGTTAAAATTAGGCTTTTAATTTTAATACCTTCCATTCAAGGCTGGTAACAGCGTAGCAGTAACTTGTGTGCTGTAATCACAGAGGGCTTTGTATATATTTGAATGAAATGTTCTCCGTGTGGGTTTGTTTTTTTTTTTTTTTGGCTTTTGTATATGTTTGCTAAACCCTAGTGATGGTAGCATTTGCTTCCAGTTTTTACACAGGAATACTATTACCCTTGCCTGACACTCTGGTGGTTATTGTCACTGAAATAATGGAAAGTTTCACCATTGACTGCAGTGTGATTAGCTTGTTGAAATATGTCTTGAATGAGGCATATTTGAGCTAATGAGGCCAAATGCAGCCATCACTCACCCCATGCAAGTACTTTGGCTTCTGTAGGATCAGACTGGATCTTTGAAGTGCTGTAAAATTTCAATTCACTAGAATGTGAGAATCCTGCAACTGATGTTGCCACATAACAGCAAGTAAAACCAGAAGGGCCTAACTGGTTATGCTTTCAGACCATCTTATTTTGTCTGCAGGAGTCAGGTTTTAAAAATTGTTTGGACTTGCTACAGAGCACAGCTGCTTCTCCATGTAGGGAGAGATATCAATGGAGTATCATATATGATTGATGGGAGACTCTCCTGTTGGCATTGAGCCACCTTGCAAATTTTTTTATATAATTGTCTGTCAATTTTTGTACGTGCACTTAAGCAACTTGTGATGAGTTCATCTCAGAACCAGAGTCAGCATGGTTTCGCAGAGGATTTGTCTGACTTTTGAAAGCAATGTAATTTTTTTAAATTTAAAACTTTTAAAATATTTTAATAGTATTTTTACTGAGCTTTGCAAAGCTCTACATGGCTTAGACTTGGATTCTGCTGTTTCTGATCTCCTCAAGTAGAATCTTATCCTCTGATTTTCAGGGAGCTTACTTGTTATTTCACCTACTATAGCACCAGAATTAGAAATGTGTGTTCCTAGGTCTTCAAATTATGGCCTGAAAGTTCCACAAACTTTATGTTGGCACTCTGTGCAGAGGAAAATGTCATCCAACTCTAGTATTTTCAAATATTTATCTTCTTGTAAGGTACTTTAAAATTTCTTTAGGAAGTTTTAAATAGGTGCAAAATAGATTCTTGTGGTGATTAACAATAGTAATTTCTGACTTTGCAGTGAATTTCCAGGTAATTACGATTCAGTCAAGTTCTAGTAATTTCTAAGAGGTTCATTACCTCTTTGGGATGGAAGAATAAAGGCAAAATCCAAGATCCATTAAAATATTTGTCGTTCTGTGATAAAACAAGTACAGGATGTTTTAACCCTGTGACCCCAAAACAGCCATGCTTCCCTGTAATTCAGAGGAGTCCCTAGGGTTTGCTATATTTCTTTGAGGGACGATATTTATTCACGGTGAATAGTGTGTCTGCTGATATTTTGGAAATTCCTGTCCTCTGAGAACTGTAGACTTTTCAGTCTCTCTGTGACAATATACACAGCAATGAGAACAATGGAATCTTGGACACAACCTGCATCCTGATGCCCTTAGTTGGAAAGAAAGTGGATTAAGTTATTTGGAATCAAGAAGTAGTCAGCAATGAAATAACTGAAAGTGTAAATGTGACCATTGGAACTCCAACTAGCACTTTACAGTTTCTTTAATGAAGAAAAAGCAGAATAAGGAAGAGAATAGGGATTAAAAGTCAGAGAGCGCTTCTAAGAACACAATCCTGGTTCTTGAAAGTGGAATTTCAACATTTTCTCTTTTCTTGATGTCCCAGAAGTTTTTCTTATAAGAGTTAACTTATACATAAGTGGTTAACTTTGTAGCGCATTCCAAAGGGTTCAAATGCCAGAAAAACAGGGCAGGGTCACCTGGAAAGAGGTAAATTTCTAGCTCAAAGAAGCAAAATGTGTCAAGTCAAAGTAAAATAGAAGAATTGGAAAATTTTACAATAGTAATAAAGAATAAAAAAGAAGACAACCTACATACTTCATGGGTGCCAGGGAGTTGTTACAACTTGTGCTCTAATGATTTCTGATGAATGTTGTTCTAATGTTCACTCTGGTGTTTGTTAAAAAGAAAAGGGATAAAACACCACCCTAAAATTCCACAGCAGGACCCGCTTCATATAGCGCAAGACAGAAACACATTTGAAGTACTTCCTATAGGACTTTCTTTTTAGAGAAATAGAAGTTATTCTCTGTATATTTTTCTTTTCTTCCTTCCTTTCTTTTGTTTAGTTAAAGCAATGATAAGATCTTTTAATGAGACATGTCAGGCTGATGAGTTAATTTGGCGAAACTTTTAGGTTTGCCAACTTCTTGAGTGCAAATTCTTTTTCTTAATTTTTATTTTTTTTTTTTAGTAAGATCAGTATTCCATTTATATTTTTGAAATACCACATGCAAAGCACCTGGTAACCACCCCTCTAGCCATCAGCTTTTCATTGCTGCCTGTCAGTATCTTGCTGAGGGCAGGTGCAGATAGCCTGGGGCTCAGAGATGTCAAGCCATGCTGGCAAATGCCTGGAGATATGGTTTTATATGACTATCTAAGGAGGCTGTGACTATCTAAATAATTTTCAGCACATGAGAAACTCAACCCTTCCCCCAAACTTGCCTTTAATTCTGTGGCTTGGGACATTCTGTCCTAAAGTGCAGGACAACTTTGACCCTGAGTTTACTAATATGTGGTTCCTATTAGCAGTACAAAAACCAGGATACGAACAAAAATCTGATCTTTTTGGACTGATAGAAAGTAGTGCTTTGGCATTTTAACCTCTTTGACTTTAATACCCAGGACTGTGCTTAAAATAAATGGGAGAAAGGGGTCATCATATCATTTTTTTGATGGGCAGAGTTGCCTGCAAGAATTTCTGTCTGTGGTGAAAATATTTCAGTTCTGGCTTCAAAATATCTTGCAGAGGTGAATTTTGCAGAAAAAAAAAATAGGAAATCCAAATCTTTAGATGATAGACAATAAGTATTTGTCAAAATCTCAATTCAGATTCTGACAGAGATGTCACAAGTGAAAAATCCAAAGAAAATAGGGCTACATCTGGTGAAATCTTATCAAACTGATAGTTTTACCACTGAAGCCGAATTTCTGTTTCAGGGTGTACTCTTTCCTTAATTAACACAATTTTTTCTTGCCTTTTTAACTAATGAAGTAGTCATCCTTTAGGAGCCAGTGAAGGGAGGCCAAAAGGTTTTTATTTTGAGGGTTTGATGAGATAATGTGATTCATATTTTTTTGGTGTGATCAATTTGTCCATTAGGTGAGAGTTAATTATCTTTAGGAACTGATAATTGTAAATAGTCACAAATAGAAGAGTCCTTTGGGCAGAATACAAAGCAATATCCTTCCTGGGGCACTATGTGCCACACACTTGGGAACAGTTTTCCCTCAGAGGATGCACATGTAAGGTAGGATCCTAACTGAATGGATCCTGGAAGAAAGAAATTTCCTTTACTTATCTTTCTAGAATGAAATGAAAATTAGAACACCTGGACTTCCTTTTCTCTGATTATAGTGTCAGGATAAATGAATTTCAAAAATGGGAGCTGGAAGGGGAAGTTAGTGTATGACTAACTAAAAAAAGGGATTTTAGCTATAGTTATTATGTTTCAGGGAAAGAAAACTCCGAGATATGTAGTAAGAAGGTTTTGTCCCTCAGGGAATCCAGGGAAGTAGACCTGAAGGCAGACATTCTTAAGGCCTTCTAATTGATTTTTATGTCCTACTTAACTAGCTTTGAAAAATCTTATCCTCAGTTGGATGGGACTCTCCAATAGAGAACCCCAATATTTTGTCTAGATTAATATCCATTTTAATGTGAAAAAATGGCACACTTATACTGTAATACTACAAAATATATGTGTCAGAAAAAATTTAATTTGTGTGCAGCTGACTTACCTCCTTTTCCCTTTTTCTATTCTATTTTCGTCCTTTTTTTTAAATTTAATTGAAACCAGAAATCTCTCTTTTTTTTTTTTTTTAAGTACACCACAGTCAGGTCAGGTTGAATCTCTGATTGTCAGGGAATCATCAAATCCACGTGCTATATGGGATAATTGTGCTGGAATTTTAAATGTGGTGATGTGTTCCCACGCACTAGTATTATTGTTGATATCTCTAAAATATCAGCTAAACATTTCAGCTATCTTACCATTTTTAACTCTTGGAAATAGTGGTAAAATGGTAAAACTGGACTTTCAGAATTACCCCCCCCCCCATATCTCTCTCTCTCTATATAGATATAATAAATCTTTGCTCAAGGGCTTTAGTTTCCTGTTACTATTCCAAGCCTTGTCTATGCATATGTAGGTGTTACACTATAAAAAAAATTGTACCAAGGAGTTTGCATCTGGTAAATGTAGCACAAGTGCAGTTGAGTAGGTGTTTAAGTCAAAGTGCAGTGAAAGAACCTGATGAAGATGTATCCTAAACCCTTTCTGTGGCCTGAGTGCGAAAGTATCAGGCACTGAGGGATGTTCAGTGACTAAAAGCCTCCCAAGTTATTTAGGTTTCAGCTCTACATATTCTCAACTCTATATAATTCTTGGTGTTTTGTCAGGCAAGGAAAATACAGTTATGGAATTTATTTTTATTTTTATTACCAGAAAGACCTTTTCTTTTTTCTCACAAGAGGTCATCGGTTATATATAAAATATATAGAGGTAATAGAGATGTAAAAATGGAGGATAAATAAATAAATAAATAAATAAGTAAAACCAGTTGATTTGCATCACAAGTCAATTCAATTCCATTCTCTTTTGTAGCTGAATTTCAGCTTAGTCCAATCCAGAGCTCATGAAGTTCATTAAAGAGACTTAACTGCATGGTGAACTACAATTTGAATAATATTTTAGACTTTTTATACTGTTGTTTTCAGTCGTATGACTGAGCTGAAAGAGCATACCCGCTTTTAAACATAGTAAGCCAATTCTTCAGCAAAATTATTTTAAACATAGGTCTACATATGTGAAAGAGAAGGGAACCTGACACATTATGTATTCAAAAGATAAAGGGAGCCAAAACCTACTGAAGGTATTGTTAATTTTAGTACAATTTGGCAAGAAAAATTACATCCAAGTGGTAAGCTAACAGCTCCTGGCATGTGTATTGTTGCATAAAGATAGTATTATATAATGAACAAAAATGTTATTATTTTGTGTTAAAGTTGCATCCAGAGAAGCCTTATGAGACTGTATTACAATTGTGCCAGGAGACCCTGCTATTGTTGCAAGTCCTTGTACACCTGTAGGAAGAGATTAAAAAGCTATCATTCTACATGGTGAGAGTATGTTTGAGGCCCAGAGAAAGAGAAAGAGAAAAAAAAAAAGCCAAATATTATAATGCAGGTCAATGCCAATGCAGCCCTTTTGGTCTTTGTGTGGTTGATTTCCACAAGGGCGTGACAAAAGTGAGTCTCTGCACAGTGACCCTGGGTGTCACTTCCAAGCCATGTCCTCTACAGCCCACAGCTTCTCCAGGTGTAGAGAGTAGCTCTGGGAGCGTAGTTTGGATTAGCTGTAAAGCTCTCTCTGTGCTTGTTACCTCCTTCTAACAGAATCATGTGCTGCAAGGGTTTCTTACATTTGGAACCCCAGTCATACTTCTTGGGGCTGGTAGTGCTGTAACTTTTCATTCAAGGCTGAATTTACCTTGTAGTGCCTTCAGCACGTGGGTCTGCACTTGTAAATGCTACAGAAAGAGGTCTGTTGTGAAAGCTTTCTCTGTTTTCTTTAGTCCAGTCATATTGATGAGGAACGCCCCAGCCTGTGGCTGTGAAAACGCCGTGCAGCTCACCGAGAGTTCAGAGGTGGTTTCTGTGTCCCAGCACACCGTGTGAGTGGCAGTGGGCTGGTGCAGGAACTCCAGGGAAATTTGAGTCCCTTGATGTGGGAGCAGGGAGCCAGCAGCCTTTACCACCTTTCCCCGGGCAACAGAGGAGGCTTTTGCTGTCTGCAGCCGATGAGTTATAACTGGAGTTCCTCCTCTCCCTTCAGCGTTCCAAGCAGCGTGGTGTATGTCTTGTGGTTCTTATCTGCTTGAAAGTATGCACACAGAGCTTATCAGATCTGGAATGCCAGCACCCTGCCTCTTATATGAAGGAATAAATGCATATTTAGGTATTTCTTCAATCTGCATGGTGGATTAGATGTTTTTGGTGTTTTCAAGTGTAATTTTAGTGGTAGATATAATAATACATTTAAATTAGTTGTTGGAGATATGCAATACTTTTATTTCATGAAAATCCTTCGTAGACTTTAGCTGATGCTATGAAGTGACACTACATATATTTTGTATTCTATGCTCACATCCTATAATGATTGGATGCTTTATAGATCTGCAAACTGACAGCAGAGAAACCTTCCCGATTTGCCTGTTGAAGATATTTACACAATAACACAATTATATTTGTTAGAGAAGAGATGATAAGGATCTTTTATAGCCAGTTATGTAATGTTACACTGCCAGGTAATGTGCCACTACCGAGTGACACATTGGGAAGGACAGGCAACCACTGTCTGTGGAATTTGGCAAAAGTGGTGATGTTTATGGGGTTCCTTTTTTCGAGAGGCAGTTTACAGAAACACCATCGCTGTATGTGTTTGTTGACATGTTTTTTGTAGGCAGATGTGAGGTTGCTCTAAACTGGAAGTCATGTAGTTTACGTGACTGCTAACCAGAACTAAACTGGATTAGAGTGGGTTTGTGGCCAGTCATCTCCAAGTGTAGGCAGAGTGGGCTCATGTCTCCCTGCAAAACTGTGGAGATGCAGCCTATTTTAGGTGCTTCTTTTGAGCCTCCTTTCTGTAATAGTGACATCACAGCTTCTGGGGTGTGGAATTGTATAGCACCTCTGCTATAGAGGGAAGAAATACTAGCTCCTTTTTTGTGTATAAGAAACTAAGACGCACAAAGCAACTTCTGCTGAAGGTTGAGCAGAAAATCTGCAGCCAAAGCAGCAACTGCGTACTGAGCTTTGGAGACCAATTTTTACACTGTATGAGCTGTGGTCTGGTTTTTACCTCAGTGTGATGAAAAGTGTGTTTTAAAATGACCACGTGTGGAACAGGTGGTGTGCTCTGAGTCCTTCTCTGATGGATCACTTGACTGCAATCTCTGCTAGGGAGTGCAAAAATTCAAGTGAAGATCACTGCAGAGGGACTATTTAAAAATGAAAATTGATACGGAAACAATGTTGTAGTTTGTTCGGTTTGGTTGGATTTTTTGTTTATTGGTTTGGGGATTTTTTTTTTTTTGGCTGCGCATAGAATTAAGAAGAGTAAAGGTTTCAAGGAACAAGCCAGCAAAGGCAGTAAAAAACAATCCTTGAGTATTTGAACAGAAGTGAAACAAAGGGAAGGTAGCAGGAATTTGCTCGTAGTGTTTAATTACTGTGTTTGCTTTCCTGTTTCAAAATGATCACGTATGAGAAATATTTTGTGTGTAAGTAGAACATTTTTCATTGAACTATCTTGAAAAAGTGTCCTCTACCTGAATTAAGGAAGATTTTTAGAAATCTGGTTTAAAGGTTTCCATTACAATCAGCCTACTGCCTCCTTCATTTTTGTAATTGTGTCTAGACACAGGTCATTAATGATACTTTAATTGTGAAATATTACACATTTAAGGGTGTGAAATTGCTATGTGATTCAGGCCCTAAATGTGTAGTTCCATTTCTGTATTATTCCTTTTTCTCATTTCACATCATGCTATAATTCTGAAAATAGTTTTTTAACAGTTTTTAAATGATACATATTTTAGTCCCAGCAGCCCACAATGATAGGCCACATTCTCAAATGATATAACATGATGCCATGCTTTTTACTAAATGACTGCTTCCATTTTTTGCTTCCAGGCTTCCTTCATGCTCACTGGTGACTGCGCACAGAAAATACGGGCTGCCTGTAGAGCCTCTGTCTTAGAAGAATCAGAATATTTTAATTAAAGATTATTTAAAATTAGTAATTTTTTTTCTGCTTTCCAAAACTGATGATTTTTTTTTCTTGAAGGCTGAGACCTGTGGGAATTATTAAGAGATGACTGGGTGAAAAGATGGCTATTTTATAACTGATATTTGGCTTTTTATGGAATTTTCTTTGGTTCATAATTCATAGGGTAAACAGGGATCTACTGTCATTTAGTGATGTTCATAATCCGTTTTATGTTTGGTGTTGTTGTCAATATGTGCTTGCAAGACAAGCCAAAGCTTAGCTTTTTGAAAATTGAGTTATTTTGAAGGATTCTTTTTAAATTGTGGGATGGCTGTGTATTATTCCTAGTCAGGTCACTGAGAAATGTTTACCTTTACTCACTCTTTAGCAAAGGTGCCTGAAATCAGAGCATAAATTGCTCTTAAAGCTTTATTTCCCTCCTTTCATAGTGGCATTGGGAGAGCAAGTCTTTAACAAAGGTGGTAGCAATCTTCTAAATATGCAGAAGTTGCAGGAATTCAGAATGTTTTGAAAGCAATTCAACTGCAAAATATCTGAGTGAAATTTCTGGTGAGATTTGTACCAATTAGAACTACAGAATACTTTGAAGACAGTTTTGTCCTTGTGTATGTTTATGCAACAGCTCTTCACCTGTGTGTTCACCTGGAGTTCAACTCAAGACATCTATATTGAAAACGTAAATGGTTTGAGATAAGAGAATAATTTTTAATTAGTGTTGTGATGTTAGTATTTGATGGACAGAAAGCTTTCTACATAGTTAAGAAAATGGGGTTTATTTTCAGTTTAGGAAAAAAGTACTTGAACATCTAAAAATAATAAAAATGATGGAGGCTATAAAACATAGGAATACAGGTGTAAGAGGAGAAAAAGTAGTTAGCAACTGCTTCATTTAATTAGGTCATGTGTTTTACTTTTGTGTGTCTGCGTGTTAGCTATGTTGTCTTTCTTTTGAGCAGAGAACTGTGCAAGGTAAAATGAGTCCAGGCAGTAAGAAAAAGGTATTTTCTTCCATGTAAACTCTAGATACCTCGTACTTGAAGTGTCATTGTGAATAACTGTTTCTGGTAGATTAGCCTATTTTCCAGCATTTTCCTTACACTCTGGTTGTGTTGAGAGACTATGGGTTTTACTGAACCCTTCCTTGATTGTGCTATGTTATTAAATTTACTAAGGGAAAGCAGTTGAAGGAAAAGTCAATTTGGTACAGTCTGCTGAGTGCAACAGACACCTCAGCTCTGATGAGTCTGTTTTGAAGAGTCCAGGCTCTTCAGGGTTGGGCTTTTCTCCCCCACCCTGCCCAGCTCCATAATGGATAAGCCTGCAGCTGATTCACAGTTCTGAGGTGTTATCTGGGCAACAAGCCTTCTTTTGCTGGAGATCTCTGGCTACACTTAGCCCTGTCCTGCCTTCTCCCTCACTTGCACTGTTGCTGTAAGGATTAAGGCTTCACATAAATAGTGTTCTGCTGGATTTTTTACCAAACTGAACTTTTTCCCTGGTAGATTACCAGAGTGCTAAAGCCAAGTTTGAAATTTTGTACGTTTAACCTTTCCCCCTAATTGCTTGCCCAGAATAAAGGTTTGGTGCTTTGTTCCCAAATTCTCAACATGAGGTGGTGTGCATTAAAGTGTATTTATACTTTCAGATTAATTAACTGTGACCTTATGAACCACTGTCCTTGTTTAATTGGTGGCTCCAAAGCACACTAATGGCATAAATCAGTTGATAATGAGATTCAGACTTGCTTTTAAAATATATAATAACAACACTGCATTGATAGGGCAAATGAGATTTGTTGACTCTCTGTTGGTATTACAGGAGAGAAGACACAATTAAATGTGTACTTTCGGGATGGGGGAGGGCTTGGTTGGAATGAATAATATGCACTTCAGGGTGGGTGTATGAAATAAGGAGGATATTCTGCATCAAGATAAGTTTGGTATTCTCTCCTTGTCTCTAGGCACTGTGCAGTGCTGACTGGTGCACTTTAGGATACAGAAATGTTGTGGGAAGGTGTTTCTTAAAGATTACTGGGGGCTAACAAAAATGACAATTTCATCTTTAAATATAGTTACATGTTTTTAAACTGAGCTTACACCCACTGTTTTATGAACTGCAAATTAATCAGATAGCTCCCAGAGAACAAAAAGGTTTTGACCTAAACTAGTTGCCCAGGCTCCATTACTATTTTCAGTTTAATGTTACCCATATCCATCCTCACATTTTGGAAAGAAAACAAGGGCTGTGCAACAAAGTTTCTTTGTTTTCCTAAGAACTAAAAATGTGCTGTATGTAGACCAAACAATAAAAATAAACTACTGAACTACCTTCTAATGCATGGGGGTTCTGGAGAGAGGAAACCATGGATATTTAGAGGCATAAAGTGAGTCATTGTGCTAGTTAAAGAATTTTATAAGGCGAGCTCTGTGGGTTTGAGTTGCATCTGTTACCTTTCCAACTAGAACTGAGGGGTATGCAGGAAAAAGAATGTTGGATTTAATCATGCCTTATAGTGACTGCATTGTACTTAGGCTAAGCTTCTAACTGGGATCTAGACCATAAGAGAACAAAATCGTTAGTCTTTCTTCTTTGTATAAATTTTGCCTTAGATGGGTTCCAATTAAATGACCTAAACAATAATTTACACCAGGTAAGCTGGAAAATGCTGTTAACAAACTACTTAAATAATAATAAAAAAAGTAATAAATGTTCTGTAACACTTGAGAACACAAAAAAGGAAAATCCCCAAGCCAGAAACCCCCTCACAGCTATTTTCCTTATTAAAAGATAACCATGCTTGCATTTATGACAGTTCTTAGAAGCCATAATGGACTGGGTTGCTATGGTGTGAGATGCAGAACAATGAAATAATTGTTTCTCTTGGTATTGGCTTCCTGGAAACAAATTCTGTGTAAATTACTTGGCTGAAAGCGTGACAACAGTCTTGTGTTCTGTTTTATTCGGTTCATGGTTAAAAATCATAACTTTTTTATAATAGTAAAAAAGTAATATTTATCAGTTCTGAACTTTCTTTTGTTTCAACTCTTTTTTTCCTTTTATATTTTCAGGTCAGTTTCATGAATTCAAAAGCAACTTACCAGTGATTTCTGGGAGCTGGGGCTGATTTTCTTGTGTATTTGTAAGTATTTATTCTTTTCCCTGTTATGTGCATCTTTCTAATACTTTTTTGACATGGGCAATGGAAGCAATTTTGAAATGTCACCATAGTATTGCAGTTTTAGCGTGTTCATTTGGCAAGAATTTGACCTCACTACTTTTAAACTTTTGCCAGATTTTTTTGCTACCAACTTATGCTTCTGCTATTCAGAGGAGCTACAAATACTGAGTTAACAGTAAATATTATTATTTCAAGCATTATTTTGGTTTTCATAATGATAACAATAATGGGAGAGCAGCTTACAGTAACTCATCAATGGTGGCACTTGCTAACGACACCACTGCATCAGGTTTTTGCAATGAAAATAATTTCTGGAAAAGGACTGGGGCTGTGACTCAAGACAGACAGGACTTTTAGAGGGAATGCTGTGTGGTGATATTGAGGAAACACTAGGATGACCAGCATCTGCTGAACTAGGGGTACATTTTTATATCCCTTGGAGAAATCTGGCCTTTATGGTTTCAGCAAAACCATGGTCATTGAGGGCACAGCTCAGGAACATGTTTCAGAGTATGCCCAACTTCAAATGCCTCAAATGGGACTACACCTAAGCAGAAATGCTTTGAGAAAGGGAAAGCCGGAAGAGAGGATCCGGGAGGAAGATAGTTGTTCATGAAACAAATAGAAAGCTTTCAGAATTGCTGTTTTAGATGGTCCTGAGTTTTAGTCAAGTATAATAAGGAAAATCTAATGGGCCCTAGACTTGGCATGAGATAAATTATTGCAGTACCTCATGTATGATATAGTATAAATGAAACCAATCTGTGCAGCTTGTTCTCTTAAGTCACAAATATATTTTATGAATAAATATTTATTCAATCATTTGTGGAAAAAGATGTTCACAAAACTGCATTCATCGGGGGAAAAATATGGCTGGTTCTCCTCTCAATATGGAAATGTGTTCAATTTGTACTAACCCTTCCTCTTTACAAATGTTCATTTTCACACATGGTTTTGCTACTCTATTTGCACTTTCCTTCATTTACAGGTCAGCATTTTTTTAATGAACATTCTCAGTCAGAGAAAAAGAAAACATTATCAAATAAAATAAACAGTTTAAAACCAAGTATTACCATTGAAAAATAGTTCTGAGAAGGCAATATAAAGTGATTCCTGAACTGAGAGTGAGGAATTTGTTATATTCTTTCTGGTTTTGCTACTGCTTATTTTTTTTTTAAGCAGTTTGCTTTCTTCAATTTTTGTCTTTTATAAATGGAAATAGCAATGTATTAATCTATACAAAGTGGAGTAGCTCTTTATACCTCAAAATAGAGCACCCTTTCCAAGGAAAGCAATGGAATAAATTCAGTGGTAGTTTCATGGTGAAATTTTTGTGTACGAAGCTAATTGGGTGAGAAGTTGTAAGTATTGTTCAGTTCATGTTCATGTAGTATTGCAAACATAAAAAAGGCTTTAGTAATTATATTGTGTACTGCTGGTCTGAGTCCTGCTCCTCTTGGCTGACAAGAACAAAGAGCTGCAGCAAACAAAAGTGACGTAAAAAAGTACTTTGGAAATGATCCTTGTGTTTAGGTCAATCCTTCCATGAGAGGCATGGACTGTTTTGATCACTCTGGCTGTTGCAGGGAAAGTTGTTAGTACAGCTGAGATGCCTGACATATTGTGGCCATGGGAGCTGGGAATGTGGCTCAGCAGCCTGAGCAACAAAGCTGAGTTGATGGCTGCATGAAATGATGAGCCACAGCCTGGCCTCTGCAACCCAGACCTCAATCACGGTGACGTGAATATCTGCAGAAGCCAACACCGTGCTGACTGTTCTTCTCTGCTTAAACGACTCATTTTTGTGTTTAGCACCATATATCTAGAAACATATGCTAACCTTAAGTTCACATAAACTGAAAATAAAATAAAACGTAGGAGGTACAACTGATGGATTCAGCCCTGTGTTTCCTCACATACTGAGAAAAGCATTGAAGTACAGCTTCTACAGTAATAGAGGTTTGGATCTTCTTAAATCATCTCTGTTGTACCTCTCCATACTTACAAATATTCTGTACATGAGTTAGGCAGATACAGATTCTTACTATTCTGTAACAGGGCTATGTACAATGTCACAAATGGGACTGATAAAATAGAATAATAGGACAGGTTGTGACCTAAGGTATCTTTCCATTTAAAGACTTGATTTCTGCAAATACTTATGCATGTGAGTTGACCGTGGAAGCTGATGGACACAGGATTGAGGGCCTGAGGCTGAGCAAATAGTCCCTGAGCAAAGGAAGAGATGGGAGCTTCAGGGGTTGGAGTGGAAGACAAGAAGTTTGCTTGTATAAGGAGTTTTGAGAATAAACTCTAAGCAGTATTTTAAAAATGCTAATGAGAAGTGTATACCTTTTTCATGTTATGCTATAATATTTGGGCATGTTTTTGGAGCGTGTTTGTTTGATCTGTACTCCAAAGGGAAGGAGTGCAGATCAGCGCTGGGAAGATTGATCTTTGAAACTGTGCATATTTTTATATGGAAATTCAGCAAGATCAGCTAAATGCTGCTATAGGTCTATACCAAAGCTATTTCAACCAGGGGCTATAATAACTTTTTCCTCAAATTTTTGAAAGTTTTGTCATAGGTGTATTCTGCTGTAACATGTAATTACTTGGATCATCCAGTTCAGGCAACTTTGGGAATTTTTTGTCATATTTGGCTGGTTTTGTTCAGGGGAAAACAGGATTGATGATTCATACAAAAGTAAATTTCATGGAAAATGTGACATTTGTGCTTTTGTTTTATGCCCACAGAGTAATTGTTCTAACTAAAGGTTACTTTTTTTCAAGAATGTGGTTTTAACATGGTTTAATTTATTTAATTGTTCTTCTCAAGTAGGCTTGTCCAGTAGTAAACTGCAATAGTTAATTAAAGATATAAATGGCAAAAGAAATTTCATCTAATAACACAGCATTTAAACACAATTTTGCTCGTACATTCAGCAATTAGATGCGTCTTGTTACTAGCAGTTCAGTTTCCGTGTAAACATTTTATTGTGACTTGGCTATAATATGAAAAGCACTGACAGAGTGAGAAAAATAAAACCTGAAATGAAGGGTGTTAAAACCGATGAAACTTCAGTGTCTGGAGCTCTACAGTGAAAAACCAGTGTTGAAAACATGGTGAAAAAAATATAATTGTATTTGGGAATAAAATCAAATTTCTTTAAAAACGAACAACGGGATTTTTTATTTTAAGAGGATTTAAGAACAGAACCAGAAACACTTAGGGAATGCACATGTGCACACACATTATGACACAAAAAAACTGATGTTGTGGGTAGGTAAATTTTATCTTTTCAAATACATACTCTAATCAGCATATCAACAGAAGCATGTTTTGCTTCAAACTCAATGTTTAATATTTTCCCCTAATCTTATTTTTTAGGCAACATCTATATTTTTTGTTGTTGTTTTATTTGAACTGTTTCTATTTACACCATGGAGCATCTGACCGAACAGATTTGTGCTTTGTATTTATACCAGCTTATTTAAAAGGAGAAAATAATTTAATTTTGAATATTTGTATACCAAAGTCAAAGAAAGCACAGGTTATTTGGAGCAAATGACATATGTCTTTAGTACTGTTACCTTATGAGTTTAATTGATAACATGTCATGTTCTATTGAATTACAGTTAATGTATTTGGGAAAATATATGGTCTCTATTTTCCACAAAAAAACCCAAACCAAAGCAAAACAAAAAAACCCCAAAACAAAAAACAACCAAAGAAAACCCAAGAAAAAACCACAAAACCAAAAACCCCAAACAAAAAACAAACTAACAAACAAAAACCCTGAACCCAAGTGTCAAAAAGTTGATCTCCATTTTTCTCTTCGCAAGACAGGGTTGTTAATCAGCATTTGGTCAAGGAGATGTTTGCCAGCTTATCACATACCTCTTTCAATAAAGAGCTGAGTGTTTCAAAGTTCCTATTAAGACAGCAAAGTGATGCCTAACTAGAATCTCTCTTTGCTTCAACATCCATTCCTTTTTTGGCATGTGTGTACTGGAGGTATCAGAGGCCTTTATCCTCTTCTGCCTCCTTTCCTCCTGACATGCTAATGTAAAATAATCTGGTTGAACCATCATTTAACTAGACCCTCAGCAACTTGTAGGTCTGTTTTCCTGGGTTTATTTTATAAATGGTGAATATAAAATTGATTTTTAGTGGAACCCCATCTTGCTGTTTTTATGTAAGGGTTGCAATACACAAATTTTCTAGTAAGAAACAAACTTCCAGTATATAACATGTGGTGTAAATAAATAAAAAGAAGACACCTGCCTTGAAGAATATTTTTGTCTGAGAATAATTTCCTAAAATATACTTATTTTAGATGTTCTTAAGAGACAGTAAGTTTAGTAGAAAGAAAAGGGAAGCAGGAAAAGCATTTCTTTATGCTCAGCTGGTGCCCAAACACATTTCCCAATGAGGATCTGATAGATGCATTGTTGCATCCATCTGGAGCTTTACAGTTGTACCTGAAGAGAAGAAGGTGTGGGGAAAGGACTCAAGGGGCTGGGCCACCCCTCTGCTGAGAACAGGACAGAACTCAAATACCAAAAGTTCTGTTTGTTTTTCAGTGTCTGAAGTTGTCTCTCCCCAGCCTGTGCTTCCAACTGGGATGTCTGATGGACTCCCCTGTGTGATTTTCTCTCAAGCTCTGTGGTTGTGGGAGGTCACCCAGGGACTTGTAGTTCTAATAGAAGGAAAGTCTGTTGCCTGATGCTGGCACAGAAACCTGCTCCTATCTGAGTTCCCGTTTACCTTCCGAGTGCAGCAGACATTATTTTGGCTGCTTCCCTATGCAGGCTGTTTCTTGGTAATAAGTAAACAAATACATGGGTACACAGAATACTTGTATTGTGAAAGCATTGTATTCATTTTAGACAATTTTTCTTACCATAAGCAAATAGTGTACTTAAACTACTTTTGGGATTTTGATATTTAGCATAGCACAGAAATCTCCTTCAGTTCTCTATGAAGAATGAAATGTATGGCACAAGAGAAAATACACAAAATAACAGTTTTAATTCACATAAACCCAAGGGATTTCAGGTTATAAGATTCTTTAGAAGTTGCTGGAATGGGTACACCAGTGTGGGCAAAAGCATAGTCCAACCAGCTCCTGACACATTTCACAAAGACAGGGGCCACACAAGTTGTCCTTGCTTACTTTCTGATGAAGTTGAACCGTTTAGTGAAGCTGCTCCTAGGAATGTTTTTTCTTTTTCAAAGGGTTGCCATGCTCTGTATCTAAGTGGGGCTTCCTCGCTCTGCTGCTGCTCCATATGTGTGCTGGACGAGATCCGTGCAATGCACTAGATCCATCTGCTGTCTAAAAAATCCTTTGCAAAAGTGCTAAGCAATAAAATGCAAATCCTCATCCAAACAATTCTATATGCTGTTGAAGTTGCATGCAATGTTTGGGAGAGTGGAATAAGAAGCATTTCTGTTAAGAAGCCATATTCGAAATATAGAAGCAAAGTACTTGCACAAGTCCACACCTGGACAAGCTTTCAGCAAAGGCTTGCATTTACAGGGACCAAATATTTCTGGAAGAAATGGTTGTTCATCACAAACTCAGTTTCCAGTAATTTAATAGCTACAGTGCAGTATCTCAGGAAAACTGTAAAGAGAATTTTCTTTAAGCCATGCTGCGAGTAATAAATTATATACAGTATTTCTCATTTTACGTAAATAAGACAAAGAGCGTGTTATTCTACACTGTGGATGAACAATACCAACTGTTGATGTCAGCATTAACTTTGAAATCATTTTACTTAAAAGGGAGAGGATTATAAAGTGCCCACAGACAGCTTCATTTTCTCTCTGTCTTCCTAATGCCCATATACCAATGGCTGTTTGATTCATTCATTGACATAAAACAGAATTGCTTCGAAGTAACCACTCATTCATCATCACAGTTACAAGAGAGAGCAGGGTAAGAGGTTAACTGCTTGCTAGATGTATCAAGATCTTTGGTGTATACCAAAGCCTGACTCAATAGAAATCTGATAATGGTCTGCTGTTGGTAAAAAATAAGTGTTAATAGGTAAATAAAAGAATTGATAAAGACTGTGCTGTAAAACACTCACATTTCTAAAGTTAATTAAAAAGAGATGATCAAAGTGAAGCCCATACTAAAACTGTTACTTTATTAAAGATAAGATAAAATATAAAGGTCAGTTTTAAAAATAAGTGAATTAAAGAAAAAAAAATCCATCATATTTTTTTCTTCTTGGCCATGCTTTCATTAATAGTTAAAATACAAATAACGCAAAAATGTTAATTTTTTACCTTTAGTAGTTTAAGTTTGTGCACAGTGATGAGGAATTGATTTTTTTTTTTTGTGTCTACATTAACAAGACATTGAACAAAATCAATTTGAAGTAAGTGGGTGCAGCTTCTGTTCTTAATACATGCATGTGATGCACAGTAGTGTGCATCATAAAATATTCAAAGGCTACACTTAATTGTGTAAATATAATCCTGGCTCTGAAACTTGGTCTCAAAGATGCTCCCTGCAGGATCCAAAAAGCTCCAGGGAGTAATTAATCCAATTCTCCAATGCTAAAACAAAGCAGGTTACATGAGTTTTATCACTCACTTCAGCCTTTCCCAATGAAACAGTTCACACAGTGTAAAACTTCACTCGACGTTCTTGTTCCCAGGAGCTGAGACACATGGTCTTGCAGAAGACCTAAAGTCTTGTAGGGCAGCAGAGTGGAGAAGAATGAGTAGCCAGCAAACTGGCTGTGTATAGGAAATTCTTGCTTTAGTGTATTTTTTCTACTCAAATGCTTTGCTAGTTTGGAATATAACATTTTTTAAGAAAGAATTGGTCACTGATAGGACACAACTACAGTTAGATCTGCTGAACTGATCAGAGTAAAGCTCAGGAATCTGAAGCCAAGCTTAGTAAGGCAAAAGTGAAGTAAAAGTTTTCCCCCTCAACCCTCGTAATTAACTAAGATACCGATTTTAATATTAATTCCTAAAAAGCCAGTCACCCTACAACCATATTGAATGTCCCCCATGCCCTATATCCACTAAAGAGCAGTTATTAGAACTCTGATCCTATCTTGCTTGGACTACTTTTTAACATTGCCAGGTTATTGGATTTCCAATTCATTGTTCATTAAGGTAGCAACACCCCCCAGGAAACAGACCATAGATTTCCTTACTGTGCTCACTAAAGCCTGGAAGTATACCTGTGTTAGTAGATATATCCGTAATGAAAGGAACCCTTTGCCCAAAGATTTGTTTGTCGCAAACTCTGGTATATTCACTCGCCTCGGAAATATCAGACATTGGTTGCTGTCCACTCCAAGATTTTTCTGATTCATTATGGGAACCAAATACGTTCCTAAATTTTTGGGTCTTGAAATGTGATAAAGAAACAAACAAACTGCATTTCTTATCCTTGGCAGCCCCATTCCTAAATAATCCCACCTGGGAGGTGACTATTACCATCATCATGTCTGTGTATAATTTTTCTGTTAGTTGGTTTTTGATACTTTGTTTTAAAAGATGTTTTTCTGTGGACATAACTGTAACTTTTAGTGGATGATGAGGGAAATATAACCACACACATTCAATTATCTTTTTTGCCGAATTCCTCAAAACAGTCGGAAGACCTGTGTGCTTTTACTCCAGATTCCATAATTGTACATTAGATACTACATTAGATAATATATGTGTCCTCCTCGCGGGTCAACACGAATAATTATATAATTATAGAAAAATAAAAATTTCTCTTCCTGTAATTTTTTAAACTGAATTTATGCATTCTGATTGCCACAGTTTGCATTACAGTTTTGTTTCATTTTGTGCAATATTGAGCAGTAAGTTATAACAATAATCAGTGTTGTGCACTGTTTTAAACATTTAGGCAGAGTTCATGCATTCCAAAATGAGTTGTTTTTTTAAGACACCACAGATTTTTGTACTTTAACCCAGAAACACGCTAACCTAGCCTTTTTTAAAAATGTATTTTCCTCCCTTCTCTTTTTAATTCTGGTATTTTGTTTCTGTGTGTGAATAAACTTCATTCCTCCAAAACAGCCATCCCTTTGAGATGTCTGTTGTTCATGGGTTTTTCCTCACCCACCCACCTGCCATTAACTATTTGGTTACCACTTGAAATACTTCATCATCGAGATTCAAACTCATTGTCCCATGGCCATTGTTGCTTAGCAGAACACCCATGCTTGCTTTCTACACAAACACACACACAAATTAATAACTGAGTGGAACTCCTCCTCCTCTGTGCTCCAGAAGGAGCTGCTCCAAAAAGAAGCCATTTATAGTATCAATAAGCTGCTTCTCCAAACCATGTACAGATGTGTTATTCAACCAGTTAATATTGGGGTAGTTAAAATCACCCATTATTATTTTTCTGGCAGATTTTGCCACTTCATTAATATCTTTCAACATACTGAGTTGCTTGGCTGTTCCTTCTTTTACATGGCTTATATCATATCATGCCATCACAGCATATTCTGTAGTTTCGAGTTAATTGCCCAATTAACAGTGGTATTCATGAAGTGCTAGGAAAATTCCACAACTAATGATTTGGACAATTTCAAAATAGGTTGGTATTTCATAGTTTAAAATGTCAAACATGCCAATAGCTGCAAGCTTAAGACTGTGCCAGCTTAGAACCCAATAGCTCGAAAATTCTGCATCCCAAAAATCATAATCCAGCCCTCAGAAACATGTTTCCCAGACCCAAGTATATCACTGGAGGGAAGTTCTGCACTACATTAATTTCTTCCTAGACCAGTGAGGTGGAAACATGAAATGGGGTCTCCTTGGCTTCTCTGAGTTTTGTGAGAATATGGAATAAACACCTTCTGGCAGCATTGAATGCACCCTCACCCCCAACCTGGCCCCAGATGATGTTTATGGCAGCACTGGGGACACTGCTGAATTAGTGGTTGTTTATACCCTTACCAGACTCAGGAAAATGAAGATGTGAGTGAGTTGGAAGGTTGTAGGATTTGCTAGGGCACTTTGTACTTTTTCTTTCCCGTTGCCTGGATTAGGTAGGGATATTAACAATGCATAGTTAGCTTTGATGGGTCATTGTTCCCAGATGCAACTGAGAGTTGCCAATAGACTCTCTAGGCAGTGATCTGATTTTTTTTTTGTTTTGTCTCACCAGCTGCCATGCAGAGATGCCAGGGGAAACAGTGCCTCTCCTTTCTGCCTTTTCTCTGTACCTTCTGTGCCATTTGTGAGTTGTAGGACTGAGGTCATGCCATGGAATTAGTTTACAGAGTCTGGGGAAGGGCTGGGGCTGTAAAATAATTTCATTATCACTACTGAAGAAAGACAGTATTCATTTTCAATCTTGAAACTCAGGGTCAGAGACATGGGTGTGATAAAGGAGACAAGGCACTGCTTCAAAGCTAAGGGATCACAGGCTCAGGGGGCATTTCTAACATTTCACACAGAATCATAGAATATCCTGAATTGGAAGGGACCCACAGGGATCACTGAGTACCACTCCTGGCCCTGCACAGGACAAATCACATCCACAAATATCACGCCATGTGCCTGAGAGCGTTGTCCAAATGCTTCACTGAGCTCCGACAGGCTCAGTGCTGTGAGCACTGACCTGGGGAGCTGCTCCAGGGCCCAACCACCCTCAGGGTGAAGAACCTTTTCCTGATATCCAACCTGGACCTCCCCTGACACTTTTAGAGCATTTTGAATTTCCCTACTTATCCAGTCTATTGAGACTGTAGTGGTGATCTAATGTAAACTGCTCAGAGGTATCTACATATGTGATTAAGGCCTTAATTCAGCAAGGTGCTTTAAGTACTTCGAGGTACTTTGTTGCAGTAGACAGGACTTTGCAGGAGTTAAAATCCTGTGAATACTGAGGTCTTTGCTGTGATTGTACTGATTAGGCAAGTCTGGCTGCTGGATAGCTCTTTTTAAAAATTAAATTACTGAAATACTGTGTTGTTTAGATCTTCCTTTTAGTCCTTCTTGGAGTTGTGGCAGATTCTTTAGGATGTTATAATTTACATTTTATAACAAAAATATAGTGAATTGTCTTGTCTCATTTCTCTTGGCAACTCAGCAAACTATCATTAACATTTTTCATCAGTATTCTGTTTAGAGTTTTCTAAACTGAACAGTATAGTGGCAACAGCTCATTTTTAGATGCTGTTACAGTTCTTTCACATCTTTATAGTACTGTAGTAAAGCTGAATTTACTGGCTACCTTGAAAGCGGAGTAAGGCAGCATTAGAATCTACATTAAAGTGATTCAGTACTCTTTAGAGAAAAGCCTTCTTAACATGAGATCAGATACAGTATGTGTTTTGGGGGTAGTTTTATAAGGATTGCCAATAAACTTGAACGCTACCAACAACAGCTGCTTTTTGAAATACTGCTCTGTCCAGCCCAATGAAATTTAGGGGATTTTTCTTTGCTTTGTAAGCATGTGTGATTGACATT
This sequence comes from Chamaea fasciata, assembly GCF_029207755.1. Classification (NCBI taxonomy): domain Eukaryota; kingdom Metazoa; phylum Chordata; class Aves; order Passeriformes; family Sylviidae; genus Chamaea; species Chamaea fasciata. Next base: position 13,242,686 of record NW_027094092.1, on the reverse strand, counting down.
AGCATGCAGAGGAGCAGCACCTGCAAATGGAAGGGAGGCCATATCCTGGACACTAATTTGGTGGTTTAACTTGGTAAAGATGGGAGGGATCAGCTTCCATGCACTTGCTTCTCCTTGAGAGTTAGTGCCGGTCTCCAGTCTCTGGGGTAAGTACCATGCTTGGATATATTTTTCCTAGACATTCTTCTTGGTGGCTATTTAGATTCTTTCCAGTTTGGGTGCAGAGAGAAGATATTTTTCATAAGTTTTCATGAGGTAAGAAAATGCAAACCCTTCAAGGTCATTCAGTGCTTGTGTCCAGGCAGGTGGACCTGTGGTTATTTTTCCTGGTTTTATGGCTCTGACCAGCTCATTTCATGGTTTCCTTTCTTAACTTTGCTAATTTTACAATTTTTTTTTTTTTTTTAACTATAGTATTAGAAGGGATGGCAAATTCTGGTGCCCAAAAAGAGGGATTAGCCACAAATGGCTGTAACACTGCTTTCAATTATTACAAGTACAGTAGTTGTAGTAACAAGTGCTATTACTTGTATTGTCATTCAGTAGGGGCAATTTTCAACTATTGACATGTTAATTACTCTCAAGCTCCTCACATTCACTAGGAAATAATCTAACTGCTTTTAAATGGTATATGCTTCTCCATGTTCTACTTATTATAGGAATTATACACATTTTTTTCCCTTTTTACCATTTTTCAATAAATATGTGCCAAAGGCTTATTTTCAGATTAAGCTTCAGTTGTAGAAATATCCCCTTCAGTCAACCATAATTTTAGAGAATATTGGATCTATATAGCTATTTTTTGTTTTTTGTATGTGTGTGTGAGATGTGTTCATGCAGTTCCCATCTAACACAATGGAGCATTTAGTCTTCATCAAAGAAATGCTTTCACTACCTTGAATGCAGTACTTTGATGTTATTTCTTTCAAAATGTGACAGGTTTTTAAGGGTTTTTTAGGTCATATTTTGTAAGTTAATTACATAGGAGCCTTAATAAATTTTGAGAATATGACAAATGAATGTCATACTCAAACAGAAAAATATTAAAAAGAAAATTAAGATCTATTTTTAAAATTACTGTCTCTGATTCAATTATAAAGTTTTGTTTTACTCCAAAGTAGGAACTATAAAATTAAGTGAACACCAAAATAAATTCCTTCTGCTATTAGTCAGTCGCACTAATTCTACAAACTGAAAAACAGCAGGGATGTAAAAAGTAATTGACCATTCATTGTTAATATAATCACAATATTACCATTAGTTACTATAGGGGAAAATGCAGTATTACAAACTAAAAGAGAAATATTTTTGCAGTTAAAAAATGAAATTGGCAATTAAGAGTTAGCTTATTAAATTAGGATGGACTGGTGACAGAACATAGATATAAGTAGCATAAGTTCCAAGATTGAGAAATATTTTGTGTTTTGTCCATCTGCAAACTAAAACTTTATTTAATATATTTATAATAAATATATTAAACGTTTTCTTTACAATTTAATACTCATTGTTGATAATGCTCAAAAACTTTGAGAATTAGTGTTTAACCTTCAGGTTAGGGGTTGCAAATAATTGGCTAGAGCCATTAAGGCAAGTATTTTTATCCTTCCAGTAAGGCATAAGAAAAGTCACTGAAATATGTTACAAATATGTAATTCTGTCCAGGGAAGGTATAAGTTATATTACTAAAGGGAACTTATACTTTTAGCCTTTAGCTCTTTGCAGTGAAAACTAGATTACTTAGCTGAGTCAAACTTGCCTTCTAACTTCTCTGCCAAATTTGGCCAAAGATTTCTTTGGTAGTGTTGCAAAAGTCTATTCGCAAAACCACTTTCTAAGCATAACAAATCTGAAAGAAGTATTGAGTTTTGCTGTCCTAAAGTGTTTTTTCTCTCTTCAAAGATGTGAGATTACAATTTCTGGTGTTTTTGTGAGTGGAAATGACAGGTTTTCTGGTATTAGGGAAAGCAGCATTTTTTGAGACTTTTTTTTTTTTTTTTAAAGAGAGCAAATACTTGTCTCACAAGAACAACCTCATGGAATAGCCCCTTATGTAGTGTTTAAGGCCAGTTTATTTGAAACAACAGTTCAAAAAACAACGAGAAAAAAAAGAAAAGGTTGATTCCTAATTACAGCTATTTCCTGGACAATTTCTCTGTTTTGCTGTCAAGATTCTAAAAAAGCTAAGAGTTTACAAACTTTAAACTCTAAAGGTGATCCCAGACACATCCTGTTCTTGGTTAAAGGTTCTGCTATATCACTGCTAGGACAAAAAAGTGAAGTGCCTCTCCACCAGCTGCAGAGAAAGAAGGTGATTTGAATGTTAATGAAGGACAGAAGTTTCATAGTAACAGAAAAACAGAGGCTCTATAGATAAGAGAATATTTTCCCAGGACGTCTCAGTCTGCAGTTGTTGTAACCGGAGGAAGTAATATTACTAAGGAAGTATTTAAATGTCTTTAACAGATATTAGATGATGAAGTGGAGTAGTCATTATATTCCTATCCAAGCTCCAGTGCATGAGAGGTCTATTGAAACGCAGTCTTTTGAGAATATCCACTTAGTCCTGTTTCTAGACTCCCAGATTAGTTTGGGCATCCTATTAATCTACAGAGTTCTGACACAAAAGATTTCTCTGAGAAGTTACTAAAGTTTCTGTTTAATATGGCAACAAAGATCATAAGGTTCAATGTTTTTATAAATTCAAATGCCAACACTCCCCTCCTGCTCTTCTGTCTCAGCTGGAAAAAAATCCCTGACCCAACAGCTTTGAAATTCTTTCCTGATATTTCCAGATGAGGTTTTTTTTCTGCATGTCTTGTACCTGACTGTGCCCTTGAATTGTTCATTGCTCTTGATGCAAACATAAAAATTCCTTTTTACTGCTGCTATCTCCTTAGTTTTGGTCTAGTTTCAGGAGCTCCATGACACAACCCATTCTTTTTAACTGTCTGTTCCATTCATGTTGGTAGTCCTACACACACAAACTGCCATTCAGGGCCTTCTGTGCCATTCCCCTCTTTTAGAGTTTGAGTCAACCTACTTATGCTCTAAGGTATTCAAATCACAGAATGGCCTGGGTTGGAGGGGACCTTAAAGATTATCCAGTTCCAACCCCTTGCCATGGACAGAGACACCTTCCACTAGACCAGGTTGCTCAGAGACCCATCCATCCTGGCTTGAACACTGTCAGGGATGGGACACCCACAGATTCTCAGGCAACCTGTGCCAGTGCCTCACCACCCTCAAAGTGGAATTTCTTCCGAACATCTAATTTACACCCCTCCTATTTCAGTTTAAAGTCATTCCCCTGTGTCTCATCACTACATGCCCCTGTAAAAACTTCCTCTTTGGCTTTCTCGTAACCCCCATTTAGATAGTGGAAGGCTCGTCTATGGTCTCTGCGTGTTTGGTTATTACTAAAAGCATTGTTATTGGTGTCCTCAGCAGTTGAAGTTTTTTAAGCAGATTAGCAGGAAAGGAGCAGCGGGTTCACAATAGCACCACTGAATTGCTCAGAGAATGGCTGTGAGCCTATAAAGGTACTGCATTTGTCATTCTGATGGATGACTTTTCCTGCCCATGAAATAAGGGAAGTAATCCGTCCTCATTCTGCCTAGTTCTCTCTAAGCTGAGGCATATATTTGCTTGCCAAAGTCTCCTTTCCATTCTTCAACTAATCGCAGGGAAAGATGGAAATATGTTGAAAAGCCCATGACACATGGTGGATGAGTAGTTCTTCAGTCCCAGAGCACTCATCTGTAGAGCTTGACAACCCTATGCTTTCCCTTGCTCTTATTTAGTATCTTGATGGAATTGCTGTGGGATCCATTAAGGTTAAATTTCTGCCATACATAGGAGATGTGTGGCTTTCTGGAATAATAAAGCCCAATTCTGTCTCTCTGAATACCCAGTAGAGAGAAGAAGAAAGATCAGACTGGCTTAAGCTAAAACTGAGGAACATGCAACGAGTGGTGTCTCTCCAAAATGTCTTTGTTGCTCTCTGTTGACTGTATCACAAATTGACCTGATAGATTTCAGATACTTATATGAATAATATACACTTTGCAAGAGAAAAAAAAGGGAGCTCTGTAACCAAGTGTTATTTCAAAATGTTGATTTGTGAGGACAATGGAACAATGAGCTCTCTTTTCCTCTTAGATTCAGATTTTTTGCTTTTTTTTCCACATCCCCACCCTGTATTTTCTTCTGTGTGAGATGACAAACTCTGAAAAGCACTTATGCAATAGTCAATAAGTCAACTTAACTTTCTTGCTAACTATCTTTGAGTGCCTACTATTGCCACCATTACCATGATATCTGAGTATCTTCCAATAATTTTTATTTTTTTGAATAATGCTAACTTCAGATCATTTAATAGGAGAGAAGTGATAGCCTTAATCAGAATTCCCAGTCAGGACTGGAAACTCATATACAGAGTTTAGAGAATCCTCTCTTGCATCTTATATTGCCTCTGGTCAAAGATACAGAAATTATAAGTTAGGTTGCCTTTTTTTTTTTTTTTTTTTTTTTTTTTTTTTTTTTTTTTTTTTTCCTCCCCCCAGCAGGATATATCTGTATTTAATAAACAGGATGAATTAGCCACTTCTGAGGGGTTTGGTATTACCAGTACAAGTTCAATAGAATTATTTTGATTTGTCTAATCTAAGTTTAGCTTTATACCTCTAAACTATATCAAAGTGACTTTTGTGAAGTCACCCTTTTCATTTATTCATCTCATAAAATTGGTAAAATATCAGTGGTGTCATGGGATCAAATATGCAGATGCTCCTTCTTTTTCCCATTTTTACACTTATATAGGGAAACTCTTAAGGTTAATTCTGGATGGATACTAGAAATCAAGTGAGAAAGTAACATGAAGAGCTCTGGAAGCTCAGAGATGTCATCCTGGTTCTTACCTTTAAATATAATGCAGTCTGCTGTCATGTACTGGTAATGTCAAATATCATCTGAGCATTCTTTGGACTATTTGTCTCCACATGCTACTAGCACATGCACATATTCCAGTCCATTTTTAAATCATCCATACTGGACTTTTCCTGTGTTAACATTGCTTCTTGAATGCAAACCAACTCTGCCAGCAGGAGAAATTTGTATTTATTTCATGCATTAGTACAATCATGGCTTAAAAGATCTCTCCTTAATTCCAGCTAAAGTTTCTTCTTATTCTGTATTAGAGTGTGAAGGTGTCTCCTTTTGAGGCAATTAATTTCAAACTGTTTTACATCTTTGACTTGTTCTATCAAGTGGTATTGGACACAAAAAAGCCAGAATATTCCCTGGAACAGCCTTTATCAAAGTTTCTGTGCAGTTACTGAGGTAGGAAAAAAAGGGAAAGGGTAATAATTCTCCATGCTTGTTTTCTTACAATAGAAGGTATGTGTGTAAATCGAATATGGATTGTAAATCAGAGTTATTTTCAATAATTCTCTCGTTAATGCTTTGTTCATATTTACATGTTGGAAAGATGATTCTGGAGAACAGCTGAGTAGGAGGATTCTTCTCCTCCTGTAATCAGCCCTGAGTGATAGCTTTGAAGCATCCCCTTTTCTGTCTGTGAGAACATATCATTCTACAGTAGATGGGATCTGCTGGACTTGCTCTTGAAGAAGCAGACAAGGTAGCAACATTTTCCACTGGCTAATCTCCAGGGAAAAATATTTCTTATAGTTCTTGTATATCTTTATACTTCATCTGCGTGCTTTAGTTTTTGTGTCTCAGTAATCTGCTTACAGGGTAGAAGTAGCTGCAGAGTTAAAAGTGGCCCCAGCTTTTGACCACAGAATATTTTATTCCAGAGCACTTCTAAAGTATCTGAAGACTTAATAACCGCAGTATCAGTTTCAAAATGCCAGTTTCACTGTGCATATCTAGGGAATGCTTCAGATACCTGCCTCTGACAACCTTGACAACAGACCCTACCAGAATCTCTGTGACCAGTAATTTCTGCCAGAAATCCCAGCAGATTTCTGTCAGAGTTTTGTTTTAGGTTTGAAAAAAGTTTGAGGCCAGCCTGCTAGTTCTAATAAGTTTTACAGAATGCTGGAATATGTGAAAAGTTCCTCTCAGTTCAATTCAGGAGTCCAAACCCTTCTGCAAGTTTAAAGTAGCAATGCTTATGAGTGTCCAAGCCACTTGTTTTAAAACTCGAGTCAGAATTCTCATTGTTAAATTTGAATTTTCTTCTTTAGGATCCTTTAAAACACATTACAAGAGGTTGGTTCTTGAAAACAGAATGAACAGAACTTTACTGACTGACTAATTAAAAGTTTAACCAGCTAACTGTACTTTTTGCATAGTATTTCTGACGCCTAGAGCTTCAGTGGGGATCAGACTGCTCTTAAAAACCCGTTTGTGCAATGATTCTATTTCCTCCTTGTAACTATTTGGAGTACAGCTTCAGTGTGCTATGGTGACAGGGAGAGGAGTGGAGCTGCCTCACCCTATGAGCAAATAGCTGAATCCAGGAAATGTAGTCCTTGGTGGTAAGCTTATGGAAAGGGATCAAAAGTGTTCTTTTGGGTAAAAAAGCTAGGGAAAGCTAATATAAACTTTTATTTTTGAGTTTTTTGAGAGTTACCTTTTCAATACTTGTTCCTTTGAACTCTGAGCTGGGTGGCAAGTTGCCACTTGTTTGTTTGTCCTCTACTTTGATATGTTCTCAAAACCTTTATGAAATTAGTTTCTGAAAATTTTATGTGCTACTCTGTATTATTGCATATAAACGCTGAGTTTCATTCAGTAGAATACATTAAATGTATGTGACAGGGAAGCACAAAAATATACATGGGAAAAATGAACTGGATAATCAAACTCATTGTGGTCAGACAATTTTCTAATAAGTAAGAACACGTGTTTGCTATCTGCTATCAAATATTGACCTACTGTGAGATATTTTTTCACTGAATATCAAAGATAGAAAACCACCCACAATCTACCTTGTGCCACTACCATGGATTTGCCCATGACTTCCGTTTATTGACTCCAGCAAAGCCATTTTATTTGACTGCAAACTTTTTTTTTTTTTTTCACTTGGGAGAAATGAAACTTTTTATCATGAATATGTTCAGCATGCTGTGAAGAAAATTTCTTTCAGCTCATACTTTGTTGCTTCTTGTTTGTTCTGCAGTGTAGTGAGATTTTTATATTAGCAGTGTGTTCAGAGTGTGATGTAATTGACCTGAACTGGAACAGGGGAGAACATAGGTCCCAGAATTTTAGAATGTTGAATGTAGAATGGACCAATCCCCTAACTTGCAAGTAAAATTTACTACATTTTAGTAATTTTATGCCTTTACATGGCTGCATTCTGCTACATTAAAAGCATGGTTAATGAAATAAACACTGTCTTCTGAAGGAAAGCCAGAGAGCCTGGCAGAGAGTGCTAAAATGTAGAGGTAGCAAATGGGAGGAACCTGTTCTAAGAATTGATCATCACATTGCATAAACAATAAGGATTATTATTTATTGATTGATTGATTGAGAAAGATACTTTCCAGTATATTACCCAAGTAGTTGTATATTAAAGGCTTAAACTCAATTAGAAAACAGAACAGGAAGACTGATTCTATGGATGCAGGACAGGCCTGCCCCTAAATGACACAATCACTATCCGCTTTTAATAAATCAGATAAGGATTGTAGTCCCAGAACAGTAAATACGACCTTGGAGCATCACTCTGCACAGAATAAGTAGGAACTGGCAGTTATGGTGCTCTGAATGATACACTGATGTGCATCAGTCCAGCGAAGGTTGATAATTAACTTATGCTAAAATGTTATAGTGAATCAGTAAGGAGTCAAAGTATTCAAGGCATGTGCTCTGCTGTAGAACTCTAAACAAAAGGCTTTGTGCCTCTGTTGGTACACGTGCTCAGAAAAATGAGCATACGTTAGTGACCTGGGGTTAATATTTTTCATGAGCAATTTGTGCTTTATGCACATTTTTGGTTCTGGTTGTCCTTGATTTTTGTAGGATGGATCTTTTGAAGTTAGGATGTAAATTGAAAGGACACATCTAGGATGAGGAAATGAATTATTTTCCAAATTTTAAAAATAAGAACCGTATGGTTTAAAAGTAGCCGGCTGCCTCAGGTAAGTCTGCAGGAGTAATTTGATGAAGCAGATGAGGCAAGTTTTACAAATGATATAAACATACAGAAAAGTCAATAGTTTCAGTTTCAGCATCCCATGCAAAGCGAACCACATCTGGATGAGTGGTCTGATTTGCTTTCACCCTTCAAAGCCATGAAGTCCAACTTGGCTTTCTGATGCAGACCAAGCTGGGTGGATTAGGTGTAGATGTTCTTAAAAGAGGAAAAATGGACACTTGGCAAACCTAGGAGATATTTTGACACACTCTTGGAGCTGATAAAGAAAAATCATAAATTTAAACGTTACCTTGCCTTGCACAGATACCAGACTTAATAAATGGCTGTGAATTTTTCATGAATCACTGAGCACCCTGTTTTACTAATAAGACCAAAGTTTTTTGGCAGGGGAATTGGGAGGAACAGGACGATGAAAGATGCTATAAGGCTACTGATGGAGTGTCGTATAATTTTACTAGTTGCATAACTGCTTTTAACTACTAAATTCTCTCTGATTAAAATAACAATTGAGCTTGTAATTTTTCTGAACAGCTGCTGCTACAGGGGGTCATTACCTTGGAGAGCTTTAAAATAATCGTACTCCTAATACATGAGTTATGTAGTCTCATGTTTTACAGCAATGCACAAAGTTTAAAGTCTATAGTAGAATGTTATTTGAAAGCTGTCAAACCATGTTAAAAAAGACTGCATCGTCAAAGGCCCTTGTGGCCAGGATTCAACATGTAGCCTTGTCTTACTCATTATAAAATGCATGTTTATAAAGTTCCACAGAGCATCCAATTCCCAATTCACTTATATCAGCAAGACTTAACTTGCTCATTAATCTAAATTCTTTTGCAACTTTAATCTACATGTTTAATTAATCATAAAATGAGGCGGTAAGTAATTTCAGCAATGTGTGGCTTGTTATCAGATGCATTTAATCACTCTTCTGTGAGCTCATTTGGAAACACCTGAAGATGTCGAGAGCAGTTTGAATAAGCATAAATTATTCTTTGTCAGTGTACTTCACTCAACTAATAAGACATTAATTTAAAAGGCACTGTTCGTCATTTTTAGATCTTCACCAATATTTTTAGCTTAGCAGTATAAATCTAATTGTACATACTGTATGATTCCCAACATAGTGCCCAACATTGAAAAGGGTAAGAGTTATATTGAATTCATTTTTGTTATTTACATGTAATTATATCATGTAATCGTAATTTTAATGAGGATTAACCATAGGTATCAAATCTGTTAACTGTTCAAATGTTTTTGGAACAAGCTGGTAATTACTTGAAATGCTAAAGAATATTAGATGGTACAAAGAGTTATAGATTCTGTTTTTTCTTTACAGATAATAGCTCTTGTCATATTTGGAACACTTGTCACATAGTAACTTGCTGTAGATATGTCTAAGCTGCTCAAATGTAGGTAGGATTAGCTATGAAAATGCAGAAACAAAGACTGCAATATTGCTGGGTCCATTACATGAACAGCTGCTCTTTCATATGCTTACGCAGGATTACATTGAATGGAAAAAAAAAATCCCACTTTTCCTAGTCACCTAACTATTATGTAGTTGGTGATGGCATTCTCAAAAGAAAAAAAAAAAAAAGACATGACCTCAGAGCATGTATTTCAAAGGAGCTGAGTAAGTCATACATCTCCTCATGTCAAGAAAACGGGAATAAAAATCACATTTTATTTAATGTCATCACCTGTCTCTCTCTGCCGTAAGAGAGGATGACATTCTATAAGAATAATTATTCCACTGGAAGCAAATTTATTTGCTTGCCATGGAGCATCTCAGTTAATCTTGCGTTTGAACAGTGGACTACATTCAATAGTTGACTGGTATGTTCCAGTTGGGATCAAAACAGGAAAGGGGAGGATATACCATTTTGCCATGAAGCACAAATCACTTCCCTGCATTTTTTTTCTGCTGTTTTTAATGTCTGTGAATGAACTCCTGTTTTCTTTGACAGAGCAGTGCTCTAGCAATAATATTGCTGTAAGTGCCCTGCCATGTTAAAGTTGCTGCACCATTTATACTATAGCAATAAATTGTGGCAGTTGATCCTTTTCCCCTGCTGTCTACATGTTCCTTTCTGCTACAATTTAGGTTTTATTTTTATTCAGCTGCCTTTTGCAGATGGAACTGATTGTTTGTTTCTAGAGCGCTAAGAGTTTGAGAACAGTAAACCTTTTGCAGCATCATATAGTACCTATCACCAGGCTGGACAGTTTAACAACATTTTATGAAACCACAAGAAACTATGTACAGATTACATTTAAGGTCTAACTAAAACACATACAAACAAGGAAATATGAGCTCCTTCTAGGCCTTGCTCCGTGTAAACGTTTATTCCGACTTATTTACTCCATAGACCATAATGAATCCTTCACACATGTTACTTGGCCTGTTTTTGTCTGCAAAACATCTCTTGAAACATCTGTGGTCAAGTTCCAAGATACAAAAGAAAAGAATCTTAGTTCAGTAAACTGAAAAATTACCAGTTCAATTTTTCTGTAATTGCTCCTAAGTTAGAGAGTTAAATTGTAAATATTTCAATGCGTGTAGATGGAGGATTTTCAGGAACCTTTCAGCCTGTTGCTATGTCCATAATTCGAACCATTGTTACTTGTGTTTAAGTAGCTAATTTTTTCTGCGGGTAGCTAAAGATGAAGACTCATTCTTTTTTTTTTTTTTTTCCCCTTTTTTTAATTTTAAAAATTTTTCTAGATCATGGACAACCAGACCTAAAATGTGAGAGTGTTGTAAGAGATCCTAGAACAAAAGGCATCAGCCTCATAATCATTGCTTTAATAGATAGCTGATATACAACTTGTGATAACTGAGGAAAAAAATGCATGAACTTCATTAGGCAGTAAGTGAATTTGTGAAGTTTTTCTGCTAATCACATTGGCCTTTTGAAGAGAACCTTCTAATCACTTGTTTATATAGAAATTGCAGAGAGTTCATGCTAAATACATCCGATTTGCATAATATATTTTGGCCTTTTCTAATTGTTTGGATATATCTGTTATCTGCTTCAAGCCAAAAATATTTATTGACTTTATGGACTCAGATGGGATGTTTTAAATGGAAATTCTTCATAAAGATACAGCTTTTACATTTGCAAAACCCCATGTTTTCCTTTTGCAATTGAAATCCCGTCTTTGACAAGAAAAACTTGCGCTAAATTCCAGGGTTAAAAACTTGAATGAACAGTCCTCGCTCAAAGAAGGAAAACAAAGCAAAAGAATAATTTTTGCCTCATCAAATTTGTGCCTTTAAAGTTTGCATTTCCAACTGTTTCTGTCTTTATGACTCTTAAATTTAAGATGTAAGACTTCTTAAAAATGTACTGAAGATGAGATTCTTCTGCTTGCATTTCTCTGTCATGGATAGAGCAAAAAAATCCCACCCCAAACCCCAAAAATTCTACATTTGTAAGAAGTCTGTAAGAGGTGGCATCATGGTGTTCTGCCATATAGCTAAACTTCTAGGAATAATGAGACACCGTGACAGCAGAGGTGTTTGTATTAGAGCACCTGATTAATTGTACTTAAATGTTCCAAGGCAGAGAACAAAGGTCTTGAAGAAAAAGATAAAATTGCTCAGCCCTGGTTACTTCGTATCATTTTAGCTCATAGTACAAATTCAAGGAGCTACGTGGAAAATCACATCTGAAAGTCATATATGCCAGCAAACAAGTGAAATAGCTAAATTTTCCCAGAAATGGAGAAAATAGTTAGTAGATGCCATAGAAATTAGACTCAATCTGTGGAATGGTATGCTACAGCGTCACACCTACAATGGACAAAGAATTGAAAAGCTAGCAATGGCTTGGAAAAACAAGTATGTTTATTAGCTGAATACACTCCTAAAAGGGAGGAAACAGTAATGATTCTTTCAGAACTTTATTTGCTCTGATAAATACTACTGTGAAATTCTTCACTTTGAAAATGTCCAGGTGGAGGGAAGTACTAGTCTGTGGTTTCCAGAAGTGCACTTGCAGTTTTTTGGCTACCTTTAAGTGGTTAGGCCTCATTATTGTTAGAAAGCAAAGCATCTGGCAGCCAAGCACAACCTCAGTTTTGAAACAAATTTTCAAAATGTAAATCTCTTAGGTGAGGGCTGTGAATCTTAAGGTTTTTTACTGGTTACATGTGTTTGAGAGACTGTTCCCTCTTTCACCAAAATGTGAATCTGACTCTTCTGCTTGTGTCAAAATATGAATTTGAATTAATGATCTTTTCCTGTGTCTAAAGAAAGTGCCCCACTCTGTGCTTCAACTTTGTTCTTTGTGGGATGTGAAACTTCTGCCTGGTGCATGGAAAACAGATCTTGCGCTGATACACTTGTATGTGAATTTATGAGATTTTGATGCTTGAAATTGGTCACTTGGGCCAAAAATGTAAGTGCAGTAATGGTGGTGTACTACATTTTGTCCTGGTCTCTTATTTCCTGTACAATTATCCATTAATTCAAAATTGTTGAAGATTCTCATGTTGCAAAGGATGCACATAAATGAGTAACGATGTAAGGTGCAAGGAGAGTCCTGGGTTACCTGAGCCATTGAATTTGGCCAGTAGTTGCTTTTTTGGCATAAAATTACTTGAGTGTAAGAAGAATTTTTGCATCACAAAATGAAGCCTGTGAACATTGCATTCTGCAGGATGTCCCGAGAAGGGAAATACAGCAGATTATCAAAGGAAATGATAAACTTCCTGCAATTTCCTAGACATTAAACGGGAGAATTCTTAGCACTATCACACCAGGCTTTATTACATTTAGGTGATTGAAAAGCTCAAAATTTGCACAGAGAAAGTAAAAAAAAAAAAAATAAAAGAAGAAAGATATTTTATTTAATTATTTTTAGATGCATAGAGGAACCTCCAGAGACATCTACTTAGTGCTGTGGGAGTTCTGAAACAGGCAGTATCTTTCTAACAAACATGTGACAGCCCTTGAGTTTGCTTCAGAGACTATGTCTGACAACAAGAAATCATTGAGAGTAGTAAGCTTTTAAAATACTTACTATTTACCCTTGAGGACATCATTAGTCACCGGCAATGTGGGTATTTTGGGAAGAAAAGAATCTTGAAAAGCCCAGGAAAATATTTTTGCGAATTTTAGACCAGCCTTTTTGGAGTAGTACAGCACTCTAAAGTTGATTTACATGCTCCCTCATAAATAAACTCTATACAAGAGCCATTGCTTGATTCAGTCTGGCCTGTGTTTGGGAGAAACTTGACACTATAAAGAAAAGCCTCCCCTTTTACCAAAGAACATTTTTGTCCCATGAAAATTAAAAGATTAATAGAATTCTTTGTACTATAGATATAATGAATTTTACACTTGCCTATAAAATATAAGAACAAAATAATTTAGAAAAATCCTCAAATACCACAAGCCCCAAAATACAATAGAAAGGGGGAAATCTATTTTTTGAAAAAATAGCCTGCACTTTCATTACGAATTGCAGGTCAGTTTTGTAACAATAAACTTTTGTAACAATAAACTTTTTAATATAATTTCTTTTTTGAAAACAGACTCTTCCCTGAAGTTAAAGAAATCCTTGTAGTTTGAGATCTATTTTTCCACTTAAAACTCAGTTTGGTCAACTTTTCGACATAATGTCATAGGTTTTGTAAAGAGCATATTATTCTATTCCATCTGGGTGGAGCAGAATTGCTTATCTTTGTTCAAATAGGTCAGTGTCACTTATCAAATGGTAGAGTGCTACTTATCTCTCTTCATTGTTTCACTACTTCCATGAGAATGTCTTCTGCTAATGGACCATTAAGAGCTCACCAATGACACAACACATTACACTGCACTATTGTAAGCTGCTCCACCCAGGGAGGAGGAGCCAAACCGTCTTAACCTAGATAAAAAGGACTCACAGTCCCACTAGGTATCCAGTTTTTCTCCACCGGATCCCTGGAGGAAGACCGGACCCATCTCAGCATTACTGGACTTTTTTTTTTAACGAGACCATCTCTACTCCAACAGAACCACATCTGCCACTCCAGGAGGGCTTACTCTGGACTGCTTCCAACACCCTGACCAACAGGGTGTCAGGTTGTATTTCTGACTCTGTCAGGGTTTTTCTAAGATTTCTTGTTTGTTTATTTGTTTGCTTATTCTTCTGTACTACAACATCTGAATTTTTATATCCCTAGTAAAGAACTGCTATACCTATTCCCAAAATCTTTGCCTGACAGCCTTTTAATTGCAAATTTATGATAATTTGGAAAAGGGGGGGAGGGGCTTACATTTTTAAGGGAGACTCCAACCCTCCCTGGCAGACACCTGTCTATCTAAACCAAGACAAACCCATGGTAGAACATGTCTAAAAGCTTTTCAAAGAGAAGGTGGGTGTTCTAGAGCTCTATAAGCATCCTGCTGAGTAGTGGGACCCTAGTACCTCCTACCAGTGGATGATCTATTAATGATTTAATTGTTCTGTGGTTATGGTCAAACTCTTCAGAATCAGTAATACCTGTCAAATGCAAAGCAGACTTTGGGAGGTATGAAACCCACAGGCTTGTTTTTCATGGCCCACAGGTATCTGTAGAGGAACCCTGGTACAACAAGGAATTCGCTGCTCAAGGGCCGGTCAGCAGGGCTGGAGAGCCCTCCCATACTGGTATTTCTTGACCAGCTAGATGAATGCCTTGACAGTTTTCCCTGGTTATTTTTCTCAAGAGTTGAAAATGAATGCAAATTTTGATCTCTGGTTTGCTGATATGCTCTATATTGCTGTTGTTCTTACTGCTTGGACATTTGGCTACTGACCATTACATTCTGTGAATAAAAGAGCCATGGAGAAGTAGGTGGGTTTTTTTTCTGAGCAGTCTTTGTTAAAATTGTCCTTTCATCTCCATGGTATCAAAAGGGCACTTTGTAACAAATAAGGGAACACACCACCTTTAAAATAATCTTGACTTTTAATTAACCAAGTGTAACCATTGTGACTTTTATTCCTTCATTTCTGAGTTCTGAGGTAGCTGAGAGCCTGCTTTGTATGACACAGATTTTTTTGTTGTGGTGCCTTAATGAAACGTGCCAAATGATAATGTGTCTTGTTTGAAGAGGAAATTGCATTCTGAGTTGTAGCATCATCCTCATTTTGTAAGGAAGGGAGCCTGCTTGGCCCAGATCTTCCTCAAAGGGGAAATTTCAGACCCAAAAGGCTGGGAGTGGTTGACAGAACTACGTATATGTTAATCTGTATAATGCTGAAAGAAAGCAAAGTCTATTTAAAAACAAGATTGTGAACGTTCATTGGTGCCGTGGATATCAAAAGAAATGTAAAGCTGTATGAGATAAAAGAGAAATGGACAACATAAAGAAGACATGAGAACTTGTGGGAGGAACTTTGTTTTACTGAATAATTTTAAGGCCCAGCAGTAATTCCTGAAATTTTTTATTAAGTGTTGCTATATTTTAATTATAAAATATATTCTAAACTAGTCCCCTGGTGTAAGAAAGATGGTAAACGCTGCTCTAAAATAATATACCCCATTATTTTAGGGGTGGTCTATTTAGAATCAAAGCAAAGCCACAACAAAAAGCTCCTCCCTCTCTACTTCTCTAAACTTCCATGGAGTAGGAGTAAAACTTTGATCCCCACAAGAGATTCAAAAGCCTTGCTGGGAGTAAGGAAGACAAATGTCTGAACTAGCATTGCTGATTAGGCACTGATTTAAAGCTGAGTGTAGGGAATGGGAAACAGTAATTCTTGAAGCTTGATGACAACACACAAACCTGTAAGAGACTGTATGTGAAAGGCAGGTTGGTTGTTCTAATCGCAGAATGTTTGAGGATAATGTGCTGACTGAACGAGATACACATTAAATGCCTCTGGAAAACTGCAATTGGTTTCTCAAGAAAAAATTGGCAGACGTTTGTGATCCGTACTGGAATGGGAAGTGCCATCTCCCAGTCCCTTAAGGCTGTTGCAACTCAGCTGTATTTCTCATCTGTCAAGAGAGGGAAGATACACAGGCAAAGATCTGTGGGGCTCCAACCAGCAAAGAGAGAGGGAGGGTGGTAAGTGAGAGATTCCTCTTCAGCTTTGACAGTACTAGGCCTTCCCAATATCTCTGGCACTTCAGCTCTTTAATTTGGAGCTGTGCTCATACTTACAGGAGCTGGAACATCTGGACACTTACACAGCCAATCAGAGAGTTAATTGTAAAGCATAGTGAACCATTTCTTCATGTCCTTTTTCCTCATCTGCTGTGGACCTCCAGCTAAGAAGGGATCCAGCATTCGAGTTCAAATCCTGAAATACCTCCCCTTTTGCCTCTGAAGTCTGTTTATTTGATTGAAATGGTACTTGTACTTTAGATTTTAAGAGAGTCATCTGAGTTGGCAGGAATTCTTGTTGCATAGCACGTTACTTTCCAAGATGGTTGAGATCCCCACCAATTCCTGCTTATCCTTAGGCTTCAAGTTCCTTAATTCTCTCCAGGGATGATAAGGCAAGCAGCAGTGCTCACTGTTGTTTCAGGAAAGAGCCATCCAGCTTTTTGGAAAGCAGTAAGTATAAGGTCTGCTCACTTCTGCTTGGATTTGAAACTATCATAAGGCTGCAAAGGTATCAGTTTGAGTCAGACCAAAATAGAGTTACTCATGTTCAAATATATACTTAATGTTTTTAATAGGGCCCTGAGAGATGATCTGGTGAGTACTTAGCAATGGATTCACAACATTACCATTCCATATGAATTACCAAAAGGGTATCTGATTCACATAGTATTTTCTACTCTCCTCCTTCCAGCCTGTTAGGTGGTATGTTTAAACCAATTTTTTGATAAAAAGAAAAGGAAGAAGGCGATGTAGGTTAAATAACTAGGAACACTTATTAATTGCTCTAGAGTCATTGATACCCTATGGTCTGCTGAATATTTTGAAATTGTGTCGAATAAAAACAAAATGAATAAATGTGTACACATGACTTCAATGTGTAAGGTCCTCTGGTTTCAGATCCTAAACATGAAAACTTAAAAATGAGTTCTTAATGATGGTAGCTTAAGCTGAAAGCAAGTACAAAACCTATTTTTTAAATTTTTAATTATAATTCTCAGTATTTAAGGGAATTATATTTATTAATATTATTCCTTAGTGTTCTGAAAAGATTTCATTTTAGTTCAGTGTGTTTAGGATTAATTAAGTTCCTATGATGATTGAAGAAATGGGCTTTATTTTGTGTATAGGATCCTGAATTAGAAACTAATTGATCTAAATTCTGAAATATAATTTGAGGCATTTGTCAAGCTTATAGGAGGCAAAGCAATATTTTGGAAAATTGGTTTCACCTGCTGCAGAGAATATTTCTTATATTTTCTTTAAAAAAATCCTACTTACTATACTGTTTGAAATCACATATCCTGTGTCTAGTTCTGGAAAATATGTATACAATGATATTGAAATGAAACATGGACTAAAGTGGTTTAGCAGACTTGGAAGCAGGACTTTGAAACTAGCCCTGTGTTGTCATTGGGTGAGCTGTTCAGCACATCTTGTCATAGCTTCCATATCAGTAAATGTGCATGAAATGTCCATTTCACTGTTAAAATTTAGGAGTGAAGATCTGCAAAGTGATTGCCCCAGAGGTGCCAGACATTACTGAAATGGGCATTATTGGATTCCCTGTCTTCCTATTTTATTTGTATCAGTGTATGTAAAGCCCTCAGCTAAAAGTAGAGCTCCCTTGAAGTGAAGGTTTGGCTGCTGCTAAGTTTTCTTTTTAAATAGACAATGCAGGTAAAAGTTAGAGGACTGAAAATATTTCATCCTTGCGCACTGATAGCAAATTTATAACAAAATCATCCAGACTGATTGCTATGTTAAATCAGTCTCTGCAGTTTTTACAAACTGAGGGCTTTTAAAGGTTTAGATGTCTGTCCTTCAGGACAAACTAATCAAAGGAGCTTTGAATATCTGAATATGGGCCAGAGATTAACTGTGGTGTTTGACTGAGTGCTTGTATGAAAGTCCAGTGGTGAAAGCCCACATGCATGTTTGAAAAACTCCAGCTTTAAGAGGTTGATAACTTTTAAGGCTATAGGGTCCACAGTAATTATTTAGTGTGACTTGCATAATGCAGGCATAGAACTGTCCCAAAAGACCCCTAGCTATGGCCAGAGGGATATATCTTTGTGGGATATAGCCTGACTGGAAAAATTTATGGTGACAGCAGATGTACCAGAATCTTTTGTTAATTTGTTTCAGTGTTTATCTCACTTATTAAGCTGCGTGCCATGATTCTAGCTCGAATTGGTTTAATCGAAGTTTACAGCCATGCTTGTCTGTATGGTTGAAAAATCCTCTGTTATCATGTTTTCTTTCCCCTGTGCATACTGCTAGTTTCTGATCTAAAGATTTTTTTTCCTTCAATAAATTTGATGGAGTAAGCCACTTGGCTGCCTTACTGCAGAATGTGTTCTCTATTATTTTAATCTTTCTCATGATTCTGTATTAGTCTTTCATTATTCTAAGGGAATTCTGTGGAGAGGTAGTAGTACTTCTGCTGTCACCAAGTCGATTCTACCGAAAACTTCCCCGCTTTGCAAATGCTTCTCTTCCTATAAAGTTGATGCATTTCTCATGTAAGTGCAGCAGCTTTCTTATATATTGCTTATTAGCTAAGTTAGAAGGAAGAAAATTCAATAATATGAGTCAATCATTTGGGGTTTTGGTTGTGTTTGTTTTTCTGTAAAACATATTTGATCCTTTTTTAAGTATAATTATTTTTATTTTCTGTTAAGTCCAAAGGAATGCAGGTTGCTACATTATATCTGGTGTTGCAAAGTTTATTCTTCCTCACAGTATCTGAGTTTTCCTTCTTCCATTATAATGGTACATAATAATATTGAGCATTTTGAGTTTAAAATAGTTATAAAAGGTTGTGAAAGTAATACGCTTCACAAACTGAAAACTTTTCCACCAAGTAGAGAAAATTGTCAGAGAAATAACTAATTGATCTCTGCTCTTTTACAGCTGTGTAATGCTATGCATTACTAAAAGCTCCTGTTAAATTAATTAATGATTTCAATTATGAACTTTTCTCCAAAATGTTATGATTCGTATCAAGCTGATAATGCAGTGACCTGGGAGTGTGAAATCTGTGTTATGTAGAGAGTCGCCAGTTAATTGATTCACAAATTATTTAAAGTTTGTTACACCCAGGGGAGTGCTCAGATCCATGACAGCTATTTCTTAAAGTGTGCAAACTCTCTTTTCTTTCAAGACTGTGTTGAGCTAACAAGCATGATAAAATGGTTGCAAGCTGGATATTGGCAGTTTGTAGTGCACCGGTTAATGTGTTCAAAGGATTTCTCTAA
This sequence comes from Chamaea fasciata, assembly GCF_029207755.1. Taxonomy (NCBI): domain Eukaryota; kingdom Metazoa; phylum Chordata; class Aves; order Passeriformes; family Sylviidae; genus Chamaea; species Chamaea fasciata. Next base: position 13,223,209 of record NW_027094092.1, on the reverse strand, counting down.
GGTTTTTCTTGTTTTCCTGTATCACAGCAAATGCCTATATGAAAAAGAAATTTTGCAGATATCAACAAGAAAAGGTTAACATCCAGAAATTAACTTTAGTCTATCTTTTTATACCAATTCCTTTTGTCATCTGTAATGTTTCTGTTAACTTTCTTTATCACCTGTTATCACACCTGTAATTTCTGATAATTGCAGAGTAACTAGTTTCCTGTTAAGGGAAATACTACAAGCGTTCCTGAAAAATCTTCTGAGGTTTAAATATAGATTATTTCATACAATACTGTGGAAGGCTTCAGTTTCATGATATAGATGAGTAGGAATTACACCAACCTGTATTCCAGGATTTAATGATATCAATTCCTGTACTTCACCGACTTTGTCATGTCTTTGTATATACAGAGGCTTGAACAGGAATTTTCTTACTTGCTGCAGATGCATGGAGACAGGAGGGGATGTTAAGTGTAATTCTGTCTGATTTTAACATCTTACTTCACAAGTTTCACAACAATTAAAAATTGAAATGTACAAAGAATAATATAGAAGGAGGTATTAAAATAAGTTAAAGTACTGTTAATATTTTATAAACCTTGATGAAATTTTTATAAATGTTATTAAAGTGCAGTTGGGTTGACTTTAGTGTTGTATAAAATGACCGCTTTCACAAATCCTTCTGAGTGCTGGATCTTTGCTGAAGGGAGAAAAGGACTCTGTAGGGCTCCCTGGGTCCAAGGAGAGACCAGGAGTTTGAGGTGTGTTAGGAGAGGTATTTCTTGCTCTGGAATTCTCATGGTTGGAATATTAACAAGCATAATTTTTTTTCTGATTAATTTTCTTATGCACTATCAAAACATTTGGACTCATGTGAAAATAGAAAATTATTTTATATACTGGCAGTTAAATAGCAAAAAAAAAAAAAAAATCATGGTGGTAACTGGTTATTGCCATCATCTTTCTCTCTCTTGGAACATTCTGCTGGCCCAGAGATTTAATCCTCTCAATTACCAGTCACTTTTCCCCTTCTTTTTTCTTGGATCATTTCTCTGTTACTAAGTCCAAATAAAACATTTACAAATGAACGTGCATCTTGTATTATGAAGTTGCACATTGCTGCAGGGCCCTGAGAAGCTGCTTTGAAAGGGAGGAACTTTAAACTAATATCTGTATTGTAGGAAAAAAATACCATTTGAAATACTGAGTGACTGCTTCTGTTTCCTAAAATTAAGGAGCCTATAATCTCAGCACCATTAACAAGTGCTGTCATTCAGATACACAGTGTCTGGCTGATTTAAATAAAATGAAATGAAGATAGTTGTTTCTGGTCCCTTGGCTTCACTCATTGCCATAAACATATGCTCTGCGTCCCGCTTCTTTCCATCTTATTTATGACTTTAATTTGTTGTGTGGGCTGCGCTAGAAATTAAATTTAATACAATTCTCCAAGGGACCCTGTCATATAATAACATGGTAATTTCTGTGTATCCTTTTGAAAAATGAGGAAATTAATTCTTCCTGACATGTTCTAATTATTCCAGTGTGAACGGCAAATCCGTTTTTCCCAGCCCCTGAAGTGTTATAGGCAAATGGCTGCTGTTCAAAGCTGAGGTGCTAATGCTGACCAGCAGTGCGTTTAATTTGAAACATGAGCAGACACCTTTCAACACACCTTTGTAATATTGGAGCACTTTACAGAAATTAATTCACTACTTATTTGGCAGCTTAGCCTGGGGGTTATAGTTTTTATTCATCAATACTATAGTCATGTTATCACAATGTTTCCTGCTTCCTCCAGTGCTCTGTGCCTGTGAAGCAAAATGCAGACTGAGAAAGGAGCAATGGTTCGTTTTAATGTATTTATTTTTAATGTCGGGACATGGGTACCGTATTTGTACACAGAATTTGACAATTCTGTGTTGTGGTGTATTTACTGTTTGGAAAGGGGTACTATGAGGCCTTCAGTGGTTAACAGTTTCAACTGAAATTACAGGGAAGAAATTACTTTAACCAACTTCCTGTGAAAGGGTTCTTCCACTTGAATGCTGGCCTCTGTTGTGACAATCCAATGCCTGCTTCCTTCTCTACTACATTGTTGAGTTCTAACTCAAACCAGAACGCATATGCTGTAAATTTAGGATTCCATAATATACTTGGCATAGGTAGATTTTTGCCGAGGAGAAGGCAACAAATTATCAGTATAGGCGCTGAAACTCGCACAAGTGATTCTGGGCATTTATGACTTTTGATATATTGCCTTTGGGAATTTCTATTTTAGTGTGTTCATTTTGTGCAGGACTGCCAAGTGAAGTCCTTCAAGAGTCCCAGATTTGTAATACACAGATGTTGTCTTTGTTAAGTGTTCTTTCAGCATTCAGATGCGTGGAAGTATAAAAGAAATTTCAACTATTCCAAGAAAGAGAATTTGACAGAAGGCACCAAGTGGAAGAGTCTGGAATAGTTACGACTTCATTTACAGCTTTTCAGCCGTAGATGTAAAGAAGAAAGGATAGTTTTCAGACATGTTGTTGAAGAATAGGAATGAGGAATTGTCTTAAAAACTTTGCTGACTGCTTATCTATAGGGAGAAACGTGGTGGAGCTTGGGGGGAATTCAGTTAAGCCATTAAGGGCATGAGGTCCATCAGGCTCGGCCAAACCTGATATCTGAGTTTCTGAAAAAAGAGGGGAATGGATAGAAATAGTGGGTCTATGTGAGGTGAAAGGGAGCAGTGGCTGCCTGAAATGGGGTGGAGAGCTGTGAACAAAGGGTATCAGCTAAGGCCAGAGAAGATCAGATCAGATTGAAGGTCATTATGGGTTTGAGTGGAGCAGTTACAGTAGACAACAGAAATGACATTTGAGGGGATCTTAGAATATTGAACAGAGACCAAAGTTAAAGTTATTGCGAAAGCTTGTAAGTATAAAGAAGATCAAGGTAATTGGTTATTGACTCTGGAATCATACAGGAACAAGGAAGGTTTATTTTATGGCAATGCCACCAAGAGCTAAAGTAAAAAAAAAACCACACCTCTTTTTTTGCACATGGGAATAGTTTTTGTTAACAAGACAAGGAGTCAGTGTTAGACCAATGGTTAGAATTACTGGACAACACCTCAGTATGATGTTCTTTATACAAAGCCCTTTCTGTAATAAGTAATTAACTGAAAAATGTGTTCTTCTCACTCTGAGTAGTTATTTACATTGAGATATTTGAATACATAAGGAGAAGAAAGAAATTTCAACTATTGTTTAAAACCTCCCTTTATGAAAGTAGTATGTAAAATTTCTTTCTGACCAATTCATAAGAAGTTTGAATTTCTTGAAGAGGGCCTATAAGTGATATACTGTCATAAATACTCCATGCAAGGTCCTGTAAGGTGGTAAATACTCTTGCTCAACAGATTTCATTCAAAGAGGTTCAGAATGAAATCTAAGTAGTTTGACTACTGGATGTAGTTTTAATTTGAAAAAGTAAATTTTGGCATTTGAGTTTTCACTATAAAGGCTAAGTTCTCCCTGTGGAACTGTGCAATGGAAGCAGGAATTACTTCCAAAAGGCTGGAAATATTGTGAATAACTCCAGTGGTAAAATATGTAAGATAGTGGTCTGAGTGCCTGAATAACAAAATGCCAGGAGGGCGTGGCCCCATAAAAAGAAAAGAAAAGGAGAAAAGAAAAAAAAAAAAAAAAGCGTACATGAACTTAGGTGTCATTTCTGATCACTCAGCACTTGGTCAAGCTTGTGACCCACTGAAATTTATTTTGTTACCTAAAAATTAGTAGGTAAAGGGCAGAAAACATGAGGTTAAACAAGCTACGAATATAGAAGCATCAAAGGAGTGTTCCTGGCTCAGCAGAGGCAGTGTGTGCTCAGCAGCCACAGGGATCAGGAGGGACATTGGCTGAGTTTTCAGGATTGTTACTGCTCTATACTTTCTGTATGCCTAAAGCAGCTGTACGTGAAGGTGCCTTCTTTTTTCCCAGAACTGGAGAGATCTCCTGGATGCTGGGAGATCTTGCAATGCCACCTAGATCTCTTCTTTCCACAGCCTGCCTGCGTGTAGCTGCTGCAAGCACGGCGGTGGAAGCTGTGGCCAGCTGTCTGAGCTCTCCTAACATCTGTTGCTGCCTGAAAGCCTAGTTCGGATTCCAGTCTATACACCAGGATTAGCCACATTACTCATCATTCACTGTACTCTCCTGTGTTATTCTCTACACCTTCACCAAGGCTTCAAGGCTTTAAACACTAATGGTTCTTCAATAGTGCGTTTATTAGAGAGGATGGTAAGAGGAATGATATAAGCAAATTAATTTTTTCTTTGTCCACCATTGCAACAGTAATACCCATCTCTCTGCAGAACTTCAGAATAAAAAGCCTCATAATTCAGGTAGTATTTAGTGCCTTGGTTGCTCTGTGTTCTTATCAATCGCTCTGTTGTAATGTTTTTCAGTCACATTTTTCTGATACTTCCCTGAAGATGAAGTCCATGGGAAAATTCAGATTGAAAGGGATCTCTGGTGGTCCCTTGTCCAGCCTGCTGCTCACAGCAGTGTCAGATGTGAGGTCTGACAGGTTACTCAGGGCTTTATCCAGATGGGTTTTTCCAAACCTCCAAAGGTAGAGTCAGCACAACCTCCCTGGGCAGCCTGTCCCACTGCTCATCTCTCCTAAGGTACTCTAGTTGGCTTTGTAGAGGCACAAAACTGGTTATCTAGGTGGTAATGTAGGATAGGTCTTTTAAAAATGGATTGCCCTAGTGACCAACGATATGCAGCAACTTCTCTGCTGTACTCTCTGCCTTTCCTTCTTTCATTTGATGCCACTAGGTAACGATGTTGTAATCTCTCTCTCTGAGATCCCTTTTCAGTGGGGAAACCCCTCAGCTCAAATTCTGCAAGTAACCATTTTGGCTCAAATTAAAGTGTATGCTATTAAATGTAAAAAGGACAACCTAAGTTCCAATGGTCAGCACTAGATACTTAAGCAACTAAACCTAGCCTGTGAGTGCGGTGCAGCTGAAAGCCCCTGGAGGGTGATTTTATTCCTCCTACCCTCCATGGTAAGGTTTTCAGCACAGGATTACAAACAAAAATGTGTGTTTATATTTGGCCTGGGCTCATGACCTTCAGTTGTTGAGCCCTCTTCTTTCCCTGTGCTAGTAAATGTTGATTTAATAATTTGTTAGGGTTTTGGTCTTTTTTTTTTTTTTTTTTTTTTTTTTTTTTTTTTTTTTTACTTTCTTTTTTTTTTTCCTCCTCACTCCTGGGATTAGATTGCAAAGGAAGGATTTAATTAAAAATGGAACGTGTCATCCCAAAGGCCTCTGATTTGAACCCAGCCAAGTAAATGATAGCATGTATTGGTTACATTTTGACAATTAGATTCTCTGTGTTGTGTTAACTGATGGTTCAGATCCTCAGGGGTGTCCACACAACCCATCGATACCAGCACTGCCTGACGGCTTTTTGGCAGCTTCAGGGATTGTATGAGGCTTGGAATGGAAATGGAACTTGATCTTTCTGCCCACTGCTGACACTGGCTCCTTCTGGGTCAGGGTCAGTGCAGACTGGTGGGGCAGTGTGAAGAGGCCAGCGTGGCCAGTGGCGTGTCTGTTCTCAGGATAAATGGAGCCCTTTCAGTTTCTGAGCCTGTCAACCTGGCGTGAGCAATAAATTTACTTGTGGGCAGAAAACAGAAAAGAAAGCAAGACTACCACATCTGTGTTGAAAGGTCTCTTGTTCATCAGAAGAAGGAAGCAATGTAGGAAATAGAGGAGGCAAGGTCTGAATAATTGCTTTTTCTGGGCTTGAAATGCAGTAACTTCTCTAGCAGATGAATGAAGAGTTGTTTGTCGCTTTCCCCCCCTAATTATCTTGAGTTCATTGTAGATATTTTCTGTGGCAAACCTTTTTTCTGTTTATCCAAGAGACATCACTGACTGAATAATCAATAAGCCTTTTTCTCCTTCATCTATTCAAGCATAAGACTGGGAGTATTGAGAGTAAGAAGAGGGAGGGGGGGTTACCATCACAAATATTTTAGAACAATTTACAGTCTTTCTCTTCTAGGTAGTTGAGGGGAAAAATTCTTCAAGATTTTCTGCTATTCTCTTAATGATTACTAGTTTTGATATAGGTTTCTGAAAATGTATACTTCATAGAATTAAGGCACCCAACACATTAGTACTGAAATATCAGAATTAAAACTGATATATCCTAAGACATTATGTATGCACTCTTACCTTTCTTTTTTCCTCTGTTCCTTAGTTATGTCCTTTCTTCTTTATTCTACCATGGTCTAGATTCCTCTGTCTGTCTTTTTATTTGATTTGTTTCTTCTCTTAAATGGATACAAGGGATTTATAAAAAAACACTGTACTAAAAAATTTCAATAGCAGTTTGAATCTCTGAGTATTTTTTTCCTTAAAAAATAAATTTACAAATTCTAACAATGTTACAAATTCTAGAGCAGCTCTTATTCCTAAGTCCATCCTTACATTATATCAGCAGATATTCCAAGGAGAGAAACTAAAATGTAGAAAAACTGAATAGAAAATTCTTTGGTTTTTTTTGAGAGACCATTGAGAGCTTTTAAAGCAGCTATCATTTTTCCTATCACTTCAGTCATTGCAGCTTTTTCTTCAAAGTATTATTTAAAGTAATACTGACATTTTATTCTGTGAAAAACTATGCATGTTTTGCACATTTTCTGTGTAAAAGTCTTACATACAACGTTAAAAAAATCAGATGGAAGTAGAAAACATTACTTGCTACTTGGCAAGCTGCTTTTTCTCTAGCAGCAAGACACAGAAGTGGATGCACTGGCATTTATGATGTACTGCTCTTCCTAAATTCTGTCTTGGTTCTGAGGCCCTCAGTTTTTGTGGCTGCTGTGATGCCCAGTCTGACACTGCTTTTAACAGGCTTGTGTCGCACTCGCTGCAACTTTGCACTGCAACTTTGCAGTCCATGCCTCCAGATGCCCAAGTGCCCTTTCTCATCATGTAGGCTTGATGGCCCCAGACCACCTGTCCCTCAACTTGTACTGTCCTTGCATTATTTCACTTTGGTGACTGGGCCATACTCTTCCCTGAGACTGAGTAGGCATGGACTTTCCCTCAATTCTGTATCATAATACTGTGTTATTTTTCTGCAACCCTGACCTTACTGATTGAATATGCTGAAGATGCTTTCAAAACCTCTGAAATAGATCAAACAGAAAAAAAGCGCTCTCTGAAATGATGCAGAAGTATGAGCTGCAGAATACATTACTTTTGGATCATATTTATTTGCTGAATGGTAGTGCAGAAGTGACTTCCCATTTTGCGTTGTTGATTTAAAAGCACACTCTTGCAAAGAACTAAATAGTCACATGGAGTTCATTGAGTAGCTGTGGCAAGAGTTATAAAGTAGGCAGAATAGATGTAAAAGTTTTAGGCAAGGGTTCATAACTCTATGGCAAAACCCTACGCATATTAATCTTCTACATACCTTGTTGTTCGAGAACACCTCCTTCCACCATTTCTGAGAGAACCTTAACTCGCTGAAATAATTTTATGTCTTACTGAAATTATCCTAACAGAAATGACTGTCAGAATTCATTGGATGAATGCTTATGGTTATTAGTGCTTATTGTTACTGATAAAAAATGAAGTTTATATAGAAACTGGTCGAATAGCATGAGAAATTCAGGGAAATTCTTAGTCCTGACCCAAGCTGAGTTTGGAAAAGGCTGGAGCTATGGAGGGCCTTGCAGGATGTCTTTATTGGCCCCTGCCTGGCTCAGTCTGCTCTTGAGGAACATGTCACAAAGAGAAAGGGAAAGTCACGGAGAGAAAACTGTCCATTTTTTTTTTTTTTCTCCACAAGCTGCTTCAGCCTGAGTGCCCTTTCTGCCTGTCAGCAACAGTGTGGGAGAGAAGTGGTGCTGATCCCATGTGAGTCAGAGCCTGAGATCACATTTTGAATCAATAATCTACAGGAAATTGGATGCTCTCTAAAATCCAATTGAGACAGAGATAGCAATGCTTTTGATAAACATTACTGAATCGTGGCCGTATTGCATTTGTGTGCAGGTGCACACACACACCTGAGAATGTGCTGTGAATCAGTTTGTGACCCCTTTGGAAATCTGTTAGTAAAACAAGGTCAGAGTAAAACAATTTGCTTTGTTAGAAATAACAATGTCGTGGTAAAGCACGTTGCTTAAACAAGCTCAATGGTGAGATATGAGGATGTGTGTGGTATACACCTGAAGTGAAACTGCTCCAAAAGACGTGGGAACATGAATTAAACATCATGTACATAAAGGAATAACTCTAGGGAGAGTCTGTGTGACACTGTTACGGGATTTGTTTAGCTCTGGAAATGTCTATATTTGAATTGGCAGAAATTGTGCAGAAATCTCCCAAACAAGTAACCCAGTCAAGAGCAATAACCTAAAAGTAAGTAGGAGGACTGTAGAATAACATGATTGTTTAGTTAATGTAGTTTTTAGTATAAATAGAGTTTCAAGTCAGCATGACTTTAATGCCGACCCTCCCAGCACATGAAAAAAAAAAATATTAACACTTGAAACTAACAGCATGTTAGCAGCTAATTCGTGCATTATTTCAGTATCATTCATAAATTACTTTTGAATCCTTTGACTTAAGAAAAAGAAAATCCCACAAATCCTACTTTTGGTCAAAGCATAAGACCATAATTAACTCGGCATGTGTTTTTGAATTAAGAACACAGTGTTCTGAGCTTTCTTAAAAAGCTTTTAAAAATGTTGGGGGAATACTTTCATAGAGCCTTATTGACTGAGTGGAGTTTAAGATTTGTCACATATGAAGTGGTGTTAATTAAATATTGTTATTCCCTTCTGTCAATCAAGGAAGGTTAAGCTTTTTTTGTTACTTGAATAAAAAGGGAAGTGAAACAGGTGAAAATATATAAAACAGCTGTGAGGAAAACAGGAGGAATAACATATTAGGAATTTAATTAGTCAGAATTTATGGGGGATGCAGGAGATTTAGGTGCTAATTCCAAAGCATTGCATTTTTTTGCGGTACTAATACCATTTGAATATTTTTGGACTTTTTGGCTAGGTATCATCTACTTAATGAATGTAGAAAACAAATATAGTGGCAGAAGGCTAGTTTTTGATGCATACATATGCTTTACTTGAAGTCATATTTGCAAACTAATGTTTAATATGGCTGTCACTGAAACCTTCTTTTTATTAAACCAAAATGTTGTTAATCAGAATCCCATTTAACCATACCTCAGCTCTTTCAGATGCTATGGGTATATTTTTAAGCCAAATGGGTTATTGTTTGTATTAGGTATTTAAGTATTGCTGATAATATCTCCCCAAACTGTGAATTTTAAAATGATTTGTGTTTATATCCTTTTATTTCTGTCAATGTGCCTAGGCCTATGGATGTGTAATAGGTGGAAGGGCAGCTTCAGGACGAAGCTTTCTAGAACTTTCCTTTCTAAAAAAAATGAAAATTGGAGTCTAATTTCACAACTTGAAATGCTGGTAATTAAAATCCATCAAGAGACATCGTATCTTCGTCTATATAACTATTACAATTGACAGTTCTAAGGACAAAATTAAGAAGCAGCTGCAGACCTATATAATAATAGCTAAGTTATATTATTTCATCAATGTATTAGGCTTGCACAGTGTACTATTGGTGTCAATATTCAAACCTTTGAAGGCATGAAAAGCACAGAGGAAGAAATGTGGAGCTTATTTTACAGTTTGTTCATGTTTTCTGCTTAATGGGGGAGAAACTTCTGTGTGAAGAGAATTCAATTGATGTGGGAAATTCTGACTCTAAATCTTTTGTTTCCAGGCTCATCATGTTTTCTCGTGGGTCTTTGGAAACAGTGTGGCCCATGATGACCTAGGATCATGAAAGGCTGCTTCAAGAATTTCAATTCTTTTGAAATTATATAGATGCTGGGGTAATATTTCATGAAATGAGACTCTTCTTTGGAATATTGGGAAATCTGTGGCAAAATGATGTTTGTGGTTAATTTTTTTCACTTCAGCTTGGATAACTGTGGAAATATGGGTGCTTTGAACTAGAATTCCGGTTACTAAAAAAACCCCAAACAAGTATAAAATCCTCCCGGTTTTAATATTATTCTAAAGCAGGCAAATTTGCATTGCAAATGTCATGTTTTAAATATTCAGTATGTGTTTTTCTATTATTTAGGTATAGTTTTTCCCTAATACAGTGTTTAAGTTTTCTTTACCTGAGCAATGTGAGCTGGAGGCCTTCAGAAGCCTCTGCCAGCCTATCTGTTTTTGTGGGGCTTTACCTCCCTGGCCAAACCTTGCAGGCTGAACTGTTGAGCTTAAGTGAACAAATGTCTACAGCCTGAATTAAAGAGCCAGGCTTTTCAAGTGAAGAGCTCTGAAGGGCTGGGTAGAAGGGGACAATATAGCATGTACTAAGCATTGGCACTTCATTTTGACTTGATTTGCTTATAATCAGTTTAGTTTTTTTTTTAATATCATAAACTTCCCTTTCTCCATCTTGTACACTCGGATAAAATGATGAAGTATTCTGGTTTTGTTATTTTATTAAAGAAAGCCAAAATATTACTATCTTTGAGCATTCTTAAGTGTTCTGAGTTTTGGAACTAGGAATTCTCCATGTCCCCTTTGGGCTGAAAATATCACAGTGTTAAGTGCAGCATCTCTAGCACTTCAGAAAATCTGGGAGAGGAGAAAGCTGCTCAAACCTGGAGCTGTTTTGTTCCATAGTACAAGATATCACCAATTAGCAATTAAATTAATCGATTTGCCCTGCATTAGCTATTTGTTTTGATATTGACTGGTAAATAATGTATTATACATCTTTGAAAAAGTCTGTTATACTTTGATCTGCAAATATTTTATTAACAGAGGCTATAAACCACAATGAGTGGCTCAGTTGTGGGTGGTTTTTTCATGCTAATTTTGATGATATAGCAGTATCTTGGGATGACATACTGTAGTGAGTGAGGATAAATATGTGTTGCCAAGGTCTAAACAGCAGCAATATGGAAGTAATTCAGCAGTCAGTTTCACTCAAAGTTTGAAATCTGTGCTGTATTAGAGGTATGCATAGAAGCTGTGTTAATTGCTAGCTTGTTTTCCATATGGTTCTGTTTTAATGGAGCACATTTGTTGCAGATGGTTGGAAAGTGGGTTGGACAGTGCCTAAACTGGCTATGACTAATTCATACAGTGATTATACTATACTTTAATGTTTAACAGTCCCCTTTGTAAACTTCTTTCATTCACAGTTCCCTTGCCATTGAAATGTGGTCCAAGATAGCTGAAAAGTATTCTTCTTTATTTAAACTTGGCCTTAGAGAAGAGCAAGAACACGGAGTGTGTAGTCATCTTTTCCCTGATTCAAATTCAAAACCACACCCCAAACTTGGTTCTTCAGATGGGTTATCTCCATTATTATTATGGTTTGGTGTGCGTATTTCGCTGAGGTAATGGTCTCTAAGAAGAGCCACTTGAGGATCTGAAGTGACCTTAAAAAATGCTAAAACTGGCTTTGTTCACACCACAGTGCTTTTACCTCTTCACTGGTTTGCAAGTAGGTGTAGACATTTTGGATAACAACAGCCATTTCTTGTTTGAAAGTTTTAAAATTGTAACTTGGGCTTGAGGACGCTGAAAATTTGCAGTGTTGAGGTGAAACTGAAGGAAGGACTGCAGCAATAGGACCGTGGAATCTTTAAGGATGATGTTGTAGGTCAGCTTAATGATGGCATGCATGGCAGGAATCTTTCATATACTAATGTGATGTTTTAAGGATCTTCTATGCTAAATCCAGAGAGGAAATTAAAATATAGAATATTGCTCAGCATTGTAGTTGATTCTTATTTGGATCTCTTGTGACAAAGCTTGTACAACTGACTTTCCCTTTGCTGAGGACTACAGTGAATGTCACAGTCAAACTCCAGTCAATGGTTCTTTGTTAAGGAAAAAAAGAGCTCTACGGTTCAGTGGGTTTCTCTACCATTTTTACTGTTGTTTTCTCACATTGTCACTAAAATATTCTCTTTGTTATCTGAATGGGACATCTGCTGACTGGCTTAGCTCTTTTTACCTGATTGTGTGAAAAGTCTTGGTTAAATCTGTGAGGCCTTGGAGGCCCAGTAACCTGCTAAGTGCTATAGAGCCTGAAAGACATTATGTCCTTGGACTAACTTGTCTCTTCGACTTACAGCTGTATGTGATAGATAAAAAAACCTTGCATATAAAAGACTGGGGTGAATGTAATTTTAATACACTTGTGGACATGTTAATGAGTAGCTGGTTTTTCTTACCTGAAAGTGTATAAAAATCCACACAAATAAGGTGTATTTTATAGTGGGGCAGAAAAATAGAGCAGGCAAGCTTTAAAAAGAAGAAAAAAAAAAGCCTTTTTCTCTGGCTCTATCACAAACCTGCTCAATTGGAATTGATAATTTGTTTGAAGTGGTTGGAAATCCACTTAGTATGGCTAACAACGTAGAATAATGCAGACAGTTTGGCAGTTAGCACTAGGATGTCTAAACCACAGCTTTGATGCAATAATACTATAACTTGAAGATTTACCTAATTTATAATTTTTTCCCAAAGCTCTCGCCCGCTCTGCGCCGCTGCTTTGGCACGATGATTTGTCTGCGCTATCTGGAGTTTAGTTTGAAACACGTTTGCATTTGATTGGTGTTTTTAGATTTTGATAGCTGCTAGTTCCTCTCCACAGAAGTAACCTTTTAAAATGTCAGTTTTAATGTACAAATTTTATGAGAATAAAAAGACTTTTAAAAATACTAATTTTAGACTTCTTGCTGCTGAGCTAGTAGTCAGCTGCTGTTGTCTCAGGCTGGGTCTCGGAAAATTAAGTCAGTGCTCACTATTATAAAATGTCTACTCTGGACTTCATGGGGAGAAAACAACCACCACTTTTCTTTTAAATTCCTTTTCTGTAACAGTTGTACAACAGCCAGTGTTATCTACTTGTATATTTACAAGGGTATATTTCCCCTCTTTCCATCCATCCTTTTGTCTGGCTGTGTCTACCATGCATTGGATTTCTTGCAAGTGGGAATTCCTCTCCTCTTAGGCGATAATTCTTCCTGAGAGGAGAAACTTCAGGTGCTCAAAATTTCATCTTGTGGTCTGTAACAGAAAAGCCTTAAAAGTTAGGCAGTCTGGCTTACCAAGTATGTCATGCAAAATAATATTTAAAACGTTTTCCCCCTGAAGGTGACACAATATTTAATTGCTGCTAAAAGATCTGATAATTTTCTGTAATCTTAATTGCTGCAGCTATTCTTGTGATTTGTCATATTGGCTAGGTTGCTGTGTCATATGCTCTGTAAGAGAGGTGACACTGAAATTCAAAAGAAAGGGAAGCTTAAGCTTTTCCCCTCTACTTCCAATGTCCCTTGTTCTAAGTCAGAAAAGCACCGTTTATTTTGGCTTCAGGGAGCAGTGTGTTCAAGCTCACAGCTGGAGGTGTGGTGCTGCAGTGATGGTCACCAGTGATGGGAAGGGAGAGTACAATGACTTAAAAAAACCCAAAAACAACAAAAACAACCCCGCATAAAACCCCCTTGGGATTAAAGGCAAGCGCTTCATTCTTTCTCTTCTCAAAGCTCCTGTATAAATTGTGCACACAAATGAAAGAATTACAGAAGGGAATATGTTCAGATTTTAAATATCAGCAAGATATATTTGGTTGTGATATTGCCTCATTGCACTAAAATGTTGCTCTAAAGTGGAATAAAGTATATATTTTTTACTAGTTGGTATAGAAAAACACATAAACGTAATAATATTTTAATTATAGTTTGTATAGATCTTGCCCATTTAAAGACTATGCAAATCTTCCCTACTGCAGGGCAGACAACTGAGAGACTGTGTGAGATAATGTGTGGTACATCAGGCATCCACCATAAATTTGATGCTTATACTCATGAGTCCTTCATATTTCATACGAAGAATCAGGGAGAATAAAAACAGAAGAAAAAGAGGACTGAATGGAGTTATCAAATATCCATGTGTGAAAGAAATAAGGAAAGATTACCTTGGTCTCCTGTACTTGCCTGTGCTAGAACTGTGATGCCGAATGCTGATCATATGCTGTGGGTTATGGTGAAATGTGGGGATATTATGAAATCAGGATTCCTTTCAGATGTACTCCATTATTTTTGAAGTCCTATTAATTCCCCATGTGTTCTGGCGAATGAAATAAGGAAAGGACCCTTTTAATGGGGGCAAGATGGGACTACTGCTCAGCTTGTACATGTTATGCAGCTGAACAGATGGGCCACTGTTTAGAGAAATATGGGTGGGAGGCTATTTTAAAAGAAAATGAAAAAACATTTGTTTAACTGCACGGCAACACAAATATTTTACCAGTTGAAGGCTGACTGTGTATTTCATTATGACAAAAGGTGTAGGCTTGAGGGGAAAAAAAAATAAAGCAAAATGCTTCTTTCTAGGATTTAAGACATTCACTCTAGATGGGGTATCTTAAACCTTGCTATAAATTCTTGCATTTAACTCTTTAAATTCTCACATCCCTTTTCTAATCGGAAGAAATCTGTTGGAAGGAAGTGCGTGCCAACATTTCCCATCAAATGCAGATGCTAGGCAGAAGTTCCTGCAGTTTTGTAGGGAGCTCCTGGGCTCACCCAAGCTGCTGCCATTCTCATTCTTCTCTCCTTATTTCTGCTCCCTCCTCCTTTGCTGAGGCATCTGCTCCCTGAGGCTGTTCACATGCAGCCCTTGCTCTGTTCTGCACCTTGTGATACCTTCTTGTAGGTACCTGAGCAGAGAAATGCCTTTATATTTCCATTTGCTCTAAGTGGTGAGCTTTGAAAAAAAGGCTGAAAACACAATTTAATTATTTTACTTAAATGTAACTATACCTGTGGGTATATATACCTATCTATATATGTATGTGCACACATGCAGAGGTGTACATATATATAAAAAAATCATAGAAACCCATTTGGGATAATCATTTCAAACCCCATTTGGAATAATCATATTTTTCACAAAGGTTGAGGTAGTTGTACAGTTCATTCTCTGTGTTCACCAGCAAAACTTTTATAGATGTGTTAAGTTAGCTTGGTGGAATGTGAAATTGATTACAGTAATTAGAAAATGTAGGTGGTTTCACTTATGTGCATCACTTTGCTTACTGAACTACTTAAGTTTCCATGAGTATGATAGTTTCCAGCTGCAGTGCAATAGGCATTTCATAAAGATTTAGATATACCCCAAAATATTAATATATACCAAAACGGACACGTTTTCAAACTCGATTAGCCCAAGCTCTTTGACAGTGAGCTATAAATGAGTCACTGTGCTGTGGTTTATAGTATTCTCTTTCTATACAGGTTATATTTTAATTTTCACTCTTTAGAAAGGAAAGATTTAAAACACTAGTCATTATATGGGCAGAAGAAAAAAAGAATTCTCAAAGACTGGACAGTGGGTACCATTAAACTGCAACAGGTGTACCTTTTGAGGGATGTTTAACGTGTGAAACTTTGGGACTTTGAGGAGTTTAGCGAAAGTGCCTGTTTGCAGCAGGTCCCAGGCCTGAAACACTGTGTGGCACAGCTTCAGAAAGATTTGTCAGCCTGAAAGCTGATGCAGCTGGAGCAGGATTTCAGTCTGAACCTAAGACAGATATGGACAGGATATATCGTGTAAACATAGTGCACTCAGTGTCCTGGCTTGATTAATTTGTCTGTTCTGATTCACTTTGTAATAAAACAATGTAGAGGTACGACTGGCTGATTGGGTATTGAAAGCTCCAACATCAGAGAAAGAAAATTACACACAGAATCACTAGGTTGGAAGAGACCTTTAATATCAACCAGTCCAACCCATGCAATTAAAATCAAGCAAACCCCAAAACTTTTATGTTAATTTATATGGTTTCATTTTGAAGTGATCCCTGCTTAGAGGTTCAGATTCTCTCATTCCTCCTTTTTCACAGGAGATCTCAAAGCAGTAGGGAAAGGTGATTTATAAAGGTGTTGTTTCGCCTTTAACACAGGTAAACACAGGCATAGAGAGGTAAATAGCACGCCAGGTACTGAGTCAAAACCAGGCCTTGCACTTTTCTGTGCTTCTTTCACTAGACAAATACTGATTGGGAAATTTTGACTAGTGGGAAAATTGTAGGCCAAATGCTAGAAGTTGCCTAGTGAATCATTTTATGAGGAGATATCGAAGTTCACCACATGGTTATCATGTGGGTGTAAGTCTGACACTGTAATTGTATATGCATGGTGGTTTCTGTCTCTAAGCTGTGCTGGCTTCAACAGCAAACTGAAATGCCGTAACAGATTCTGTGTATATATATATATATATACACATATACATATACACACATACAATATGAAATAGTTAAATTAATTTCTGACAATCATTATAAAGATTAGTGATGAATTGCATAGATCAGTATCTTTTGCAAAAGACAGTTTGGAGTACAATAATTTTATCATTTATTGAAATCAAGCGGAAATAAACAGGACTGTGATTTTTTTCTTCATAATTTACCTAGTTTATCCTCAGGACTTAAAAAATTAGCAGATATAAAGATATGAAGGCTCCAATTGTGAAGAGTGTTTAATATGTTGAATGAGGTATTTCAGAGGTAAAAAAAACCCCAATTCATAGGGCACTAAAACCAAATAAGAAATTTGTAAAGGATTCGAGCACTGTTTTGTGCATTGTATCACAACTCAGATGGGAATGGAGTTCTGGAGTGAGGTGTGAGATCTAGGACTGCAAAAGATTTAAACAGTAAAAAGAATTTCTAGTGATGAATGTGGCAATCTGACTTAAATTCAGATATCTAATTTGCTAGGTCCTGTAGTTAGAGCTGAAAGAGAGCTGGTTTGTGCGGCCCAGACGCAGTGTTTGGAAACCCAAGGAGCAGAGAGTTCTGCTTTCTCTCAGCTGACAGACACAAAAGGCTGTGCATACAGTGATGCCAGTATGGACTGACCAGGTAGACCAGGATGCAGGGAACCTGTAGAGGAGGACACATGGAAAAAACTGAGAGAGGTTGTGCATAATGGGGCAAATACAGAGAGCTGGTACTCAGAGATAAGAACCATTCTTCCTTCATGGTGTGTGAAGATAGAGAAAATTGCTGTTGTGTGCAAGCCGTTAATTTGGGCAAGAGAACTTGGTTCCATTGTGTGACTGTTATATAGGTTCCATTATGTATATGTATTTCCATACTGTACAGATTAAATTATGTAGATACACATACATATATGTAACCAGACGCTAATCTAGGGGGCTACTTGAGCAAAGAAACATAGCAGGAACTCCCTTTTCTTCCTCACTTTGGGTCAAATCTCCTTACATATTATGCATTAAATTTCAATGACTTATTGATTTTTTTTTCCCCTGGAGGTTCATTTTATTCCGTTGTCCATCAGTGCACAGCATATTGTGACTTTTGCTTGGCTGTATGAAAGTGGTACTGGAAAAGTGAGGAAGCAGATTGTCTTTGCTTGGTGTTGGCCACCAGAGTTCCCAGGGTCAAGGTGACAGAGCACTATAGTTACTCAGAGGTACAGTTTAATGGACCCAGTTGAACTTGTGACGTGTCCAAGGCTAATCAGTGCCTTGTTCTGCACCAAAGCAGCAGGACTGTGTAGTATTTGACTGCTTTACCAGTGTATCTACGGTGCTATGCCTCTAGTTGCTGCTGCTGTGACAACCTGACTCTCGTCAGGCTCCTGCACTGGATTCTTAGATCACTGCTGTTCTTTTACGTGTTTTTCTGCATAACACATGGTTATTCAGCAAAAAACACAGGACACGAAGTACCATATTCATGGAGGCACAGACTGTACCTGGACAGCTCTCTAGCTGCTAAATGGGAAATGATGCAGATAATTTGCTATCTACGCAGCTCTGACCTTAAAGCATGAATTCATATTCTGTGTAGGGGGCTAATGCAGATTTTATTACTTATTCACTAAAAGAATGTTGGCATACTTAATATATTTTAAGGAACAAATAGAACTTTTGGGAAACTGTGTACTTGCATTGTGCATATTAATGCAGTAGCCATACCAAGATGCCCTTAAAACACACTGCTAGGCTGAATTCTACAAAGGAAAATAATGAGACTTTCCTGACTGTAAGTTGTAAAGGATGGAGTCACCTATCACTATGCACAAAGTCTGTTTTTCATTAGATGTTAACTTTTTTTTCCCCCTTTATAAATAAACTAAGCAGTGTGTTTTCTGTCTCACAGAGGTGGTTTTATTCAGAAAGAAATAACAACTAAGAGGCAGCCAAAGAACACTAGTGGATGATACATGTGTCTGTGAAAACAGGTTCACGTATCTTAAGATGTGATTATCTTGGCTGAACAGAAGTTTAAACAAATAAATAAATGGTAGTACTGGCTGACGACAGTGATATCTCAAAGTTGTAGCAGACTACTGTGAAGTTCAGACTATTTCTAAGCATACTGAATGTAGCTATGTAGGCTAATTTTATTAACACTTTGTCTGCCACTTTGTTTGCAGCTCAGGTATTTGAGTGTTAAGTAAATTGAATTTTCTATCTTTGCAAATGAATGAAGTTTCCTTTTTTAGGTAGGTCATGTAAGTGGCTTACATGTAATCGTGCTAATCTTTTCCAAAGCACGTTGTCTTTGTCCTTCAGGATCGGGACTATATGGTAAGGCAAAAATGTGGCAGAATCTGTGTAAAAAGGAGACAAGCAATACAGAGTGTTGACACATGGGCTTGAGATTATGATTTTTAAAGGACCATGCCTATGGTTTAATTTGGTCACCTGGTAATTTTGGTCACTTGGTAATTTATCTGGAGAAGAATTGGATTGTGTTTTTCATTGAGTGGCAGTTTTGGGGACACTGGGATTTGAATTCACACAGTAACTTCCCTCCAGGCTGATGAACTTGTAAGTAAAATATAACACCACAAAGGATTAAAAATTACTGAAAAGACAATTTGCAGTCATTTTTGTCCCTCAATGGTAAATTAGGGATCACTTGAGAAAGGCAGGAGACTTCTGGGAATGAGCAGACATCAAGGCCAGCATAGCTGTTCAACATCTTATCCAACTTCCTACTATTGTGACCTCTGAGGAACGCTGTCAACGCTGTGCTGGTATGTCTGGAAGGGTTTGGGCCGTGATCTTTGTGGCGAAGATGTCAAGTTACAGAGAAAGTAGTTTTTCCCTCTACTGTTGGTAAAAAAGCAGGTCAAGTGGGGTTAATCTTGACAACTAATGATTCTGGCCTTTTCAGAATGGCATTATTTGTGGTGCTGAACAGCTGCCTCTGCTGCTGCTGTTTGGGCCCAGTGTTGGCACTGGAGGCAAAGCTTTGCTTCTTTGCTGGTATCAGGTTGTGTTCCTCTGGGTGCTGGGTGACATTTCAGCTTGCCAGAGATGTGGATTGTGTGGCAGGAGGAGGATTGAGTCTGTCTGCAGTTTTGGTGGCACAGAAGGCTAATGACTATTTCTGCAGTTTAGAAAAAAGGAAGATACTTAAAGCTCATTTTGTCACTGGAATGTGAGAGTTCTTTTCTTTTGAAATTTTATGTGAAGTAAGTTTGCTGAAAATCCAATATTCAAAACCCTAGAGCCTCAAGTGCCATGGCAAGTTTAAGGAAATGTTTTCTATTTGGTTTGAGTCTTTGAAGATGCATTACCAGACTTTCTCCTGTAGCGTATTTTAAGAAAATATCATCATCTAACTTAATTTTGGGTGTTCAATGAACTTGTTGCAATGAATGGTGAACTGGGAAAGGGCAGAAATATACCTGTGTTTAGGGTGTTTTCATGCATTGCTGCCTCTTTGTGAACAAAGAACAAAAGCAGAATTTATCACAGCAAGTTGGGGTTGTCTACTTTGAGGTAGACGGAAGTGTATCTGTAGCTTCTGCCCAAAAGGGGAAGAATTCTCTGTTCTTTGCTTTTCTCTGTGCCTGGCCCAGATATCACCTGGCCCATGGTGATTTCAAATGTTTTTCACTTGCCTCGCAGTGTCTGAATGGGCACAGATTTTTTTCCAGTCAATATACAACAATCTCTTGTGCTGACTACTGTACTCTGATCTTTGGCTGGATGCACTCTTGTTTCTTTGAGCGCTAGTGGTGCAGAGCAGACCTGGAGCTGGGTAATTCATAAGAGCTGGGTGTTATTGGTATTACTACTACTTGAGAGAGCCTGTATTATTTTGCACAGCAGTGTGGTCACCTGGCAGCAGGTCATTAGCATTTTGGGTTTCTTTCCCTCACAACAATGCACAACATGCTAATTAGAGGGTTTTGAAAGCTAAGCAACCTGGTTTAAAATCAGACATTTTAATTTGCAGCTTTAATGGCTATATTATAATAACTGGCTTGGTTTGGGAGTGAAGGGGAGAGGAGCACTTCTCATGTTCCAGGAGAAAGGTCCAATATTACAGAGGCTGACAAAATTAAAAACCTCATAATTTGACCTTTGCCTGGGATAAAAGGCTGTTTCATAACAATTTCCTTTTGTTCTTTGTTTAAGCCATTACTCCAAAAGGAGCCTCCGATTAATCTAAGTAAATGCATCATTACAGTCCTAATCCATGTCCTTCTGTCAGTGTCTGTTTTAATTAAATAAGAAACACTAGCAGAAAGATATCACGCACAAAGCTGTGATTGGAGAAAGAGGGTTGTTTGATCAGGGTGAGATTAAAAAAGGCTTTACTGTTTTGTCCTTTTGCTCTAGATGTCATAATGTAGGTTAAAGGAGGAAAACTTGTCTAATAGTTTAGCACATTGTGCCCCATTACAATATCTAAATAACCAGATTTACCCATGAAGCCGTCCCAGACACTCAATTAATTATACACAGAACATTCACAAACAGACAATATGGCAACTTGGTTTGAGTAGTTTAACACATTATTATGTTTGGGACTGTGTACAGAGTTGGCCAGAAATTGTATTCAAGTTGCAGGTATTTTTATATTAAATAAAACATTGATTAAAGCTATTTAGGTGCTTTTTTTCTTTTCAGTACTTGTGACTCCCAAATTGTAAACATGATTTATCGTGAACCCCTGATTTTTAAAAAAATTTTTTGTTTCTCACAAATTCAGGCCAATTATTTTACAGCAGTGAAGGATTGAAGGATTCATTTAATAAATGTCATAACATCCAAATAGTTAATATTGCTAAAGCAATGCATATGTAAGAGAGTCTTCCTCAAGGTAGCGTTTCAAGATCCCTGTGGTGAGGGTTTTTTCCCATATCCAGGCCATTATTTGATGTAATGAAAAGAGAAAGTGTGCAACACAGAGATTGTTAATTAATTTAGCCTAACAAGATGAAGATAAATGAAGCAAAGCATGGATTGAATGAAGTAAGAGGTCTTATTTACAATTTAATACTACTTTATATTAGGCATTTTTCAATTTACAAAAGAAAGGAGTTTAAAGTAAAGGTGTTTTGCAAATGCATGCAAGAATTTTTTTTTTATTTTATGAGCGGTTCCTAGAACTGCTGAAAATACCTTTTGGGTTAACCTTTAAGTTATTTTTTTTTTCTTCTTCTTTTCACAATTATTTTTCTCAATTTGATTTAAAATATGCTTAATAGGAATGAGAAAAATTAAACCCAAAACTTTTCCCCACTGAAATCAATAGAAAATTACCAATAGAAATGCTGTCAAGCCCAAATGTTACAGTTTTTCATTGTTTGTATTAATCTGCAGTCATAGCCTATTTTGTGTGATTTGTGTGTTAGAAAGATGCATTAAGAGGTGTAACTATAAAAATACAATAAGATGTGATTTTAGTCAGCATTCCAAAGTGTACATCTATTGTTGCTTGTGTTTTCAACCGTCTTGTTGCAGTGAAAGCTAAGACAGGAGTCCAGGATAGTGTTAATTAACAATGATTTCCTGTAATAAAACTATGATTTTTGATTTGGGAGAATATTTTTTCTCAAGACCATGTTTGTTTTAAACTTTTGTGAAAAGCCGTAGTTTCCAATTTCTTAACAATTAAAAAACCCCCCAAGATTAAAAGGCATGTCAGAGATTTTAGGTGCCTCTTCTTCCCAGTCTCAGATTTAAATAAAGACCATCCAAAGCTAACAGTAGCCTACAATTTGCATCAGTTCAGTCAGTGCATCTCAAGGTGCTTATTATTCAGTTTCCCAATGACAAAATTTAGGGTATAAGTCTATAGAGGTGAAGGAAAAAAAAAAGTTCTGTCATTTTTAATATCAAAAACTAATTAGCAAAAACAAGTCCTGTGTTCTGACTGATTAGAGATATCTTTATTAGTTTGTCCTAAACCCTGAATTGTAAATTATGACCAAACATAATAGGCCTTTTTTAAAAAACTAAACATCCTCATTTTTACAGATGAATTTGGTCTGTCCACTATTTGACCTTCTGCCATGATTACTGTCTGCAAAGGAAATGCCTTCCTTCCTTTTGCAGTAGCTAGACAGGACAGCGTTATCTACAAGCAGTGTCACTATGAGCAGTGGTCGCCACAAATAGCATTATTATGGTCCCTATGTTTTTATCTTGGGGGTCATGAACAAATCCATGCAACTGCTTCTAAAGATTTCAATAAATAGGACTTTTTATCCAGACAATTGGCTTTTATATTACTTTTAAACAAAACTACTAGTCCATCAAGAGTTTCAAAAGGAAAACAATTCTACAGAGTGCTGGTATGGCAGCACAGACCAATCATTATGGCACCCATTCTCCAGTCCTTTATTTTTCAAGTCCACAACAATAGGTTGTTGATTCAATGGACAAGACCAGAACAATTAAGTTCTCTGTTTAGCAGCAGTGCAGCATTTTAATGCCCTCCTCTAATAATGGTCTCATTATTGTTATTCTAAGACTGGGCCTCAGGAGGAGGAATATTTGCTGGAGGTACGTCATTATTTTGCAAATTTCGATTAGCTCATCATGTTGTCTGTACTGTGAAAATCGTAGCTAATTAGGGCAGTCAGTTAGACTACCAGCTTTTGAGCTTATGAGTTAAAAGGTAGCACACTTGATAGGCCAATGATGTGAAAAAGGTGGTAAAAAGAGGGATTAGAGCTGTTGCCTTAGTAACTCTAACTTCCATCTGTGCGGGAACAATGGACCTGTGTTTCTCCACCACCTTGGTGTAAAAATTGGTTTTGTTTCGAAAGGAAGGGGCTTTTTATGACAATCTGGAATTCAGCCTAACAGGGTGTAGTTTTAGTTGTTAGAAGAGACCATTGGAGGATAGGAAAGATGAAAGGTCATGGCGAGCTCCAAGGACATGAAAGGTCATTGTCTCTTGTAACAATAGTGGATTGTTTGGTCCCATTATTTCCAGCCAACTACTCGGTCAGGTGATAGAAAAGATACTACCAGTTTAGTCAGGTGGAAAGGGAGAGAAAGATAATGCACCTACCAAAGAACAAAAGATAACTATAATTCGCCTTTATTAAACAAAGTTGCACTTATTTGTGACCATCCTTTGAAAAGGGTTGTTTACTGACTTACTATTCCAGCCTGCTTTGTTCAGCACTGCCTCTGTAGGCCATCACATCTCTGGGAAGCAATCCAACGCGTTAGAAAATGTTGTTTAAGCTTTCTTCCCATGAAGAGGAGCCCCCAGGAGTACCACTGATGTGATACTTAACAGTAAATTTAGTTGTTGTAGCTTTCTCACATTATTGGCGCTCTTGAAAGGTTTTCCTTCAAACACAGAATAAAATTAGCTATAAATATGAAATAAATTTGCTTCAAAACTTTATAGCATTTTATCATAAATTCTACAGCACATATTGCAGAAAGTTTACAGCAAACTGTGTTAGGCTCTGCTTAACAGAGAGCAGAGACCTATAGTTGTGTAAAAATAGATTAACTATAGGACTACTGTTATGCAAAGGGAAATAGATTAAGTCTCATCTTTAAAGTCTCTATGCAGAAGCTTTAGGAGACTCTGTGCCTTTGTGTTAAGGAAAAAACAGAACTACTGCCATATTATTTAATGAAACAGCTCTAGCAGAGTTCATGACGAAAGAATTTCTGTTAGTGAATAGAGCTGTCACCCCTTGTATTTTTCCAAGAGCATCCAAACTCCCAGTTTGCTGTTTTTCAGAAAGACTTTTTCTCCCTTTCTCATTATTTCCCTATTTTTGTAGCATTATGCCTTAGTCATCCATGCAACAAGTTTATTTTTCTTTTCCTCTCACCTCTATCCGCAATCAAAGCACGTCCCAGGGTGCATCACATACCTCCTAATTTCTAAGACTAATTTCTTTAGGTGAGCATTTTCAGAATGTTCCACATTCTTATATGAGATCTCTGAACTTGTTTACCAGGTTTGTTTTATAATCTTTTTACTCATTTCACAACAGGGCTGCCAGAGCTGTATTGAATTTTTATGAAACTGATAACATATATGTAATTTACTACTATTACACTTGAAAATAAAAATGTTATATAATTTTTAGGTATCCCATCTTAAACTGTTCTGACCTCATTTGAACTCCCCTTTTTAGCTATTCTGGGCCTCTCTTATCTCATTTTTACTCCTGGCCACTCTTGCTCTTGCTTTCTGACAACACAGATGGGTGGCCTTGCACCAACTGATAACTGTGGCAATTTCTCAGCACACTATTCACTAATAAAAGATGTTATTTTCAGAATTAGGCAGGCATGTGTCATACTTGCTCACTGGCTGAAGATGAGAGGTGGAGCCGTGGCTTCCTGGGAGTGTGCAGTCGTATGAGCCATTGGACTTTACAGCTCCCAGGTTGTTGATGCATTGTTTTACTAGCAACTAGGTTTAGTAATTAGAGTCTTTCAGACAAAGGAAGTCTTGCTTTAAGAGTTTTTAAGCTTTTATTTTTTTAAGATAATCTATTCTTAATCTTTCTCTTTAGCTTGCTATTTAGTTCTTGCTTACGTGCTAGCGTATGTGTTTTTATTTTTGTATTACAATGAGCTGAAGAGTGTAAACTGTTGAGCTCAAAATGGGAGACCTGCAAAGGGTTAACCAGCAGAGAATTACAAATGAACTATCAGGAAAGTTGATTATTAATCCAGCAAGAGAGAAAATATCCTTCCAGTTAGCAAGAATTAGTACCTGAAGAGCTGATAATATTGTTCAGGCTGTCGGTGTGGAATGGCAAAACCAGGTAAGCTAATCATCTTCTCAGGGGAACGAAATCTTTTCTTTCTGTTTTTCATTATAAGAGAGTTTAGTTTTTAAAAGAGTATTTGTTATTTTACTTAAAGTATCAGCATGTGAAACAGCATATGTTGATCCTTAGTTTCCTCAAATGAATGAAAGAAATTAAACTTGTGTTTAACTTTGGTAAGAAGATACATTTCTAAGCCGTATTTCTAAGCTACGCAACGTATGTAACTGAAATATCATAACAATTCTTTCCTGGTTTGTGGTTAAGTGTGAGAACTGATTACAAAACCTGAAGAGTCCTTTGCAATTGCCAGCTAATATATTACGTAAGTTGGTCTTTAGTTGTGCTTGGGCATATTGTGGGGGTTTACAGGAACTTTTATGTTGCAGAGCTCTTTCATTCAGTTGTTAGATTTCAGTTTTCACACTATATGAATGATTTATTTAAGTTTGTTTTGATATTGTGAACACATTCCTGTTTGTTAACAAGCTGCTTTTTTTTTTTAATTTTTTTTTTTTTTTGGTGGGGTTTCAAAAATCTATGATCTGGGCTTAGAAGGAAATGAATGTTTGGTAAACATACCGCTGTGTTTATATAGGGAAATGCAAATGAAACCATTAGGTCAGTTGAATAAAATCTCATAATTTTGGTAATTTTTTAAAACCTCAAAGCCCTTTCTTGGGAAAACTTTCAAATTTGTGCCCCTGATGCTGATAAATAGATATGATCAACAGTTATGTTTTTCAATGTAATCCTCATTATTTAGCTTATTATAGGTGTTATGTAAAAGTTTTTAAATGATAGTCTAGTATTGTGGAAACTAGAAAGTCTGTATAGAGCATTTGATAACTTTTCCTCATTGTCTGCTATTAGTTAAAT
Organism: Chamaea fasciata; assembly: GCF_029207755.1. Taxonomy (NCBI): domain Eukaryota; kingdom Metazoa; phylum Chordata; class Aves; order Passeriformes; family Sylviidae; genus Chamaea; species Chamaea fasciata. The sequence goes on along the minus strand of NW_027094092.1, from coordinate 13,197,137 downwards.
TAGTAGCACTTAAAAAAATCCCGATTTTCTTGTAGAATAGGATTCAGTATGCACATGATGTGACTGCAGCATCTGTCTGGGTGAAAAAGAGTCCAGATTTTAGCCTGTTATGTATGAAATAGCCTGAAAGCTGTATGAAAGGGATTGTGGTGATACAAGAAGGAAGATATGAATAAAACCTGAAAATATTCCAAATTTAGAGCCTGAGGTGCTGTAGCAATGTGCTTCTACAGGGGAACTTTTCATGAGCCATAGAGAAAGGAAGAAACCTTTTAATTTTGGGAATGGGATTGAGATATGGCCTCAGGCAAAGGAGAAAGAGAAAGGAAGGCAGTGGGGAAAGTGAAAGGGAGAAGTGGCGTTTGTCTGACAGCGTCACCGCTCCGCGTGTGACTTTGGCCTCCTCGGGCACAGGGACAGCTGCTGGCCAAGTTCTCTGAAGGGTGTCTCACCACGTTAGAGCAAATTACAGTCTTAGAATTTGCTGATGAAGGAGCTATCAGGGCCACAAATGGTGGCATTTCGGGAGTTATGCTAAATATTCAGATGTACATCGAGGCAAATGACTTCTCGAGGCACATTTTAGCTGAGTATTTTAAGGAGAGCAGGGACAACGTAAATAAGCTGCATTTTCTGAGTTTGAACACCAGCATCTAGGAAATATATAAAGAGCAAGAAACCCAATGATGAAAAAATTATCACACAGGAAATGATATACGTAGAAAAAACAAGATTGTAATTAGTGGAGGAAAGTAAGAAACTGATTAGAGAAATGAAATTTCCCAGATGTTTAAGGAAAAAATGAAAGTTAAATTAGATAAGCTCTTTTAACTAGTATTGGAGAGGAATGCTTCCTTCAGAATGAGAAAGCTAAACTTAAAATTAGAAAAGCACTGGCAACTTGAGTTTAGCTCAACTGTTTTCCTGCACGAGTGACTCTTTGGAATGCTCTGCTTGGAACATCATCAGGAACAACTGGTATAGAGCTGTTGGGGAAGAAGTAAAACACAAAATGAAACTCTTTGTATGCTTATTTGGAATGATTAAGGTGATTGTATTTCTTGTGTGTACTAACCCAAAAATGAGACAAATTGGATGGATTTTGAAGTAGTACTTCAGGATTTATTGTATTTCATGTATATATGTAGTTGACACTTGAGCTCTTGCACTCCACTGGTTCAACTAGTTCATTTTAAAATTGATTGTAAGCATTAGCTTATTGAAAGAATCCTAAATCATCAAACACGACCTGCAAATGAACAGAAACAGTCTTGACCCCCCTCAGCTATAAACCAGTGTAAATTAGCTGTTATTTAATTATTATTATTTATATTAACTGGGATAAAAGTAATGTTCTTAAGCAAAAGATAGAAGCGAAAGATATCAAGCAGAAACTCTGGGATTTTTGTGTCCATTCCAGTGACTTGTTCCAACAACACAATAGTGTAACCTGTGAAAAATGTCCCCCTACAAGGCAGTTAAGCCGACACCACTGCTTTTGTGCCAGTTCCTGTTCTCAGTTATGTATTACAGGAAAAAAAAAATGAAGGAAAAAAAGCCAACCAAAAAAGTTAGACGTGTCTGGAATAGGTTGATAAGAACATCATCTGATTTACTGGAACTAGTTTGACTGACCAGGGTGTTCATGATAAGTAAAATTGTATTTTCTTCAGTGCAGACTGTGCAGATTCCAACCTGTTTAAAAGCTTAAGGTCGAGGAGAGATGCAGCTCCAGAGGTCTCTGACTGACTAGACACACATCTGGAAGCACAGCTGCACTCAGGGGAGGCTGCATAAGCAGTTAGCCTGCAGCAAGCAAGCCATTCTTGTCACTACATGGTTGGTGCAGTAAGATGGGATGATGCAGAGGGTGGAGCATAAATATCTATATGTTGCTTGATTCTTTACTTTATAGAAACCTGTTAGCAGCCAGGAGGAAGCTTTTCTACACAAACAGATGGCCAAAGCAAAGTTTGGGCAAGGTTATTTTTGTTTCTTGGACCACACCTCGTCTGTGGTGACAGTACTGGAGAGAGAATGTGTTTCAGTTCATTAGGAGCTCAGTGAAGCTACATGGGTAACACTGACGTGTTTTATAAGATTCAGTGTAAAGCTGCACAGTTCAAGGAAGCTCATGTCTTATTAGCTATGGCTAAGGTCAGTTATCCACACAATGAGGGGGAAACTCTTTCATAAACAAGTAGATAAATATGGTGCAGGTGGTGCTTAGCCTTGCTTCTGGCTGTAATATTACCAAAAGAACAACTCCAGCTTTTACAGAGTCCTTATGGAGCATCAGCAGCATAAAGTGGTCAGATACAAAATTACAAGGTTGTGTCATGGAAAAAGAACAAGTTCAGGGCACTTATGTGGCTTTGCATGCACGTTTCTACAAGATATTAAGGAGAGACTATAGAATCATTAGAAATGTCCTTCTAGAAGAAAATGAATTGTAAAACGCTTGGGCTGAAAAAATAAATTGGTCTTACCTCATCTAAGCATTGGAATAAAACAGGCCTAATGTCTTGTGGGTTTTGCTTTCTGAAAATTCTGGAGTGTTCCATGTGTTTCAAAAAAGCTGGTTAGATACATAGATGTTTATTAGCACTTGATCCACATCTGATAACATAGAAAAATAATATAAAACATCATTTTGCCTTTGAGGTTATCATTTTTACTGTCTTATGGAAAATAATTATATTTTAAACATCTGCAAAGAGAGAAGAGCTTGAATTGTCAATTGAATCAAATGCTGCTAAAGGAAAACGTTTTCTTTCCTTTTTTTTTCCTCATCTGAAGTAGGAGTTACATGTGTTCCTCATTACACCCAACATATTCCAGTAGTTTTCTAAAAAGACATACTCATGAAGAAGTGTATTCTCAAAGACATATTATTTTCAGCCACTAAATCCTGGAGCAATCAAACGTGTCATTTATCACCTTCTGAATAGAGTTCTGTGGCTGTAGTGGATGATGGCACATAACATCCATAGAACTGTAAAGTGTAATCCTCTGCCTGTCTTTACTGCACAGGTTTTGGTTGTATTTTTGTAGATGCTGGAGGAAAATCTGCTGGCATTTTTTTCAAAGATAGTACAAATTAGTGTTGGTGTAGTTATTAATTATTCCGCAGACTTTAGGCCAAATGTTTTAATGATAGTAAAAACACACACAAAACCAACCAACCAAGACAGAACCCACAGCAAATTTACTTTAAACATAATCACCCACGTTTGTGAGAGCCAAAGGACAGCAGATTGAGTGTTTTCCCACAAGTGGGTCTCCTTTATGGACTGGACAGATGAGGTTGTGATGTGCAGGTGTTCAGTGTCAGAGGCAAACAGGGGTGTTCAGAACAAAGTGGGGATTTTTCAGGGCACTTTCTGCTTCAGTAGGTCAAACAAGCAAACTCCATGGCGCTGGGAGAAGGCCAAAGCTGGACATTTCAGCTGTACATCCTTTTGGCTTTTCTACCTCTGAACAGGAATGGATAAAGTAAAAAAAATGTAACAGTTTGTCTGCTGTCTAATATTTTATGCTCACATGCAAGTTTCCTGGCATTTTACAGTGGAAGAATTATTTGTTTAAACCTCAGTGAGCACTGCAGTAGTCAGATCCTAATTGCTTATGCTCTTTTTTTTCTTTTCTTTTCTTTTCAAAGGAAAGTTTTCATCAGTACTGTGCTTGTCTAGTTCTCATTTAAAGAATTCTACTTCCATATTTACTTCGATTTTTAAAAAGTCACATGTATGAGCATACATCTTACTTTTTTGCATGAAAAATATGAGCTAAATCACAAATGTCCTTATTCTTTCTTTACCAGAAAAAGCTTTTAGCATTTATTGAGGTAATATATATGGTTTACTAGTGTTTATATAGAATCTTTCTTGCCTGTGATTTTTCAACAGATTGCTTTTTCTTTGAAAAAAGTTTATTTATAGGACATTGTTGATTCGTCTTTCTACTTTTCCCATCAGTTGTAGTCTGTTTAACACTGTCACCACCTTAGAGGGCACAGTGTTGAGGGAAAACAAAGTAGCTGCTGGTGACCCCGTGACAACTATCTGGTAAACCTGATTACTAACCTAGAGCGTTGTTTAATCTGAAGGCCAAACAAAACCCTGCAGGAGAGAAACATTGTTTTGTCCTAAATGCCTATTAGGAAGGGAGCTGCTGTGTTCTAAGCTGCAGAATAATAAGCCTCCCTGGCTTGTCGGGGTTCAGATCTGGGCATTCAGCGCAGACTTGCCTAGACTTCCTATTGCAAAGAAAGAGCTAAGTTTTGGAATTGATGTCGAAGTCAGCTAAAACAATAATCAGTAATAGCAGCTTTGTGTTCCAGGGAGGATCAGAGTCTGCTTTGAGCTGTACTGATATAGTTCTAAAGATAGGATGTGGACTTCATTAGGGTTATTCTCTTCTGCACCCTACAGCTGTGACATGGAATCCAGAGTTGCTAGGTCCTGTCTCCTGCTGTCTGCTTTTAGCTGTTTTGTTTTCTTTGCAAGGAAAGAAAGGAATGAACAAAAGTGACTACTTCATCTACTAGTATCACTAGTAATTTCTGCATTGTATGAGAAATGTCACTTCCCCATTTTCCCAAAACTGAAGTTTTCAGGGAATAAATTAGAAAGAAAGCTCAGTGCCAGCAGATAAATTATTGAGCCTTTTTATAATTTTTTTTTCCCTGTCATGGCATTCATTATCCTTTAAGGGTATAATCAATATGCCTTAGGTCACAGATGATCATCTAAGTTATAGAAGTTTTAATTCATCAGGGGTGATGTTCTGATTTTACTTCCTTAACTCCAGTAGTGAAGCACCAATTTTAGTATAAAAATGTGCTAGTACGGTAAAATACCTCTTCAAAAATTATTAGAGCTACACAAAATGAGTTGACTGATACCAACCAAATCTAGAGAGACTGAATCATACAGTAGGCAATTGAAAGAAAAATATTTGTTGTTAAAAATATATATTGCTTTGTGAATCTGTAATATTGGTTTTGGAACCAGAGTGGGAAGGGATCTCTGCTTTAGAAAATTTGTGAGCAAGCACTGTATCAGTTACTGAAGTTCTCAGTGTAATAATTAGCATGGTGAATTCCATCTATATTATGTATAGGCGTGTCAGTCTAAACATATAATTATATGCAGGTTAGAGAACTTTTACCTCCATATTTATGTGTCTGTGTACATAAGCATGAACACAAATACATGGACACATGGATGCAAGTCCATTTCATCCATTATTTATATGTATTCTCCCTATGCAAATACATAGGCGAGCATACACATGCATCTAAAGGTGATGTATGTACATCTGCACAGCAATACCCTATGTGATTTTCGTACTAATACTTGGTGCAAAGCTTCACACTTCCTTAAAAATAGTCTGTCTTCCATATAATTCTACTTTCAGAGATGACAATCTATAATTTAGAGGACTAATACATTATCAGAAGAAATTGAGAATTATTTGATAATATCAGGAGTAGATGAGAGTGCTTGTGACTCTTCCAGGCCATTGGTGGCAGTTTTATTTGTGTAATGCATGGGTCAGTTCTAGCATAGCAATGGGCCTCTGGCCATCCCTGTGTTCTACCTTGCACTTGCAAGATTTCTATTATTAAACAAATAGAGAATTGGACATTGTACATGTTTAATTATTAGCTAAGATATTATTAAAGTTGTGTTAAGAGATTATAAAAATACTATCAATAGTTTTGCCAATTTTTAAAAAATTCTTTTAAACCTTGTTTTAGAAAGATTTCAGGCGAAAAATCTTTAAAAAATACCTTTCTGGCAATATCTGTAGTAGTCCATGAAGGCTTGAGTTTCCTAATTTGTGTAGTAGTCTGGAACATTATTCCTTTTCTCATTGTTTCTGTCACCGTCTTCTGTAGAATGCCATCATCTTCTAATGTTATAATATATTGTGAAAACTGGAAATTAACCTAACCAAAATAGCTTTCAGATGGTTAATTAGATTTTTTGTGTTTGCTAGAAAATAGGGTACTTTTAATGGCTTTGTTTCTTACAAGACTAAGCAAGTATTAATTCTGTTTTCTAGTATTCGTCCTACTTTGCTGATCAGACTTCTTTAATTATAAGAAGTGTTTATCACTTTTCTGTCCCATAAAAGATAATAAGGTACACATACTTTACAGCTTGAACCCATAGGATATGTTTTATTACATCCTTGAAGTCAGTGAACAAGTGATTAACCCCAAAAGTTGCACCAGTATTTTTAATAACATTACCACTGATGGCTTTATTTTAATGATAAGACATTTCAGGGATTTTTTTTTACATACAATTTCAGAAAACACTCATTATATGATGTTACAGAATTTTTGTGGAGTTGTTGGGATTTGTGTGTGATTTGCTATTGGCCTGAGAGTATCAATATTGAACTACTGAGCACTTGTACATTTGTGTTCAGTGGTGACCTGAGGATCATGGACTAGTAATAAGGGGCCAAAAAAAAACGGGGACTTGTGTTCCATTTTGGTTTCAACAGCTTTATTCCCACCTAAAAACTTTTTTTGAAAACTGTCAGTAATTTATTCCTCCTGCCAGGTGATTGTGGACTCACTGGTAACATTTTGCTGGCTTTACCATTTTAGTTTGCAGATAATTTTTCCTTTTTTTCTCTTCAGTGCTATTTAATGCCATTGTCATAGCTGAAGACCCAAGTCTCTCTCTCAAGTCCATGGAGTGGCATTAATTTAATTTCATTAAACCTCATAAAAACCATTAAGCTACATACAGGCACCTGCACTTTGCTTGTAAATTAGACATCAGATTACAAGGTCAGGCATGAAATTTTCATAATTTAGAAATAATACTGGGTCAAGACTTTTAATACATTGGTTTGCTGCCTTATGGCTTTGGATAGTGCCATTTTTTCTCTCTGCATGGCATAGTTACCTGACCTTTGTTATCCCATTGTTCTGGTTTATAGGTTGATAACCATTCTGTGAGGTGTGGACCTGCCCCTGCTGCATTCCCTGAACTAAAGAGAAAAAGAAAAACAAAAAAGAAAGGAAAAAAGAACCCCCCCTCCACTAACCATTAAATTGTAGGGTGATCTGGAGATAAAAGCAGAATCTCTTTTTTGCTTTTCAAATATTTACTTGGCCTTCAAAAGGTATTTGCCTTTTGTGTTTACATTGGATTTATTTTTTTGGCCTACATGCAGAAAGAAAATGATACATTAAAGAATAATGGACAATAGTAAGGAAAATGCTCTCAGTTTTCACATCTAGCCTGTTTTTTCTATTTTAGGTTTATTTTTTTAATCTTGTCTACTTCTATTTAAATAGAAACTGCTGAGTATTGTAAAGGGTTGTAAATGTGAAAGTATCAGATGAAGTACAGTACAAGAAGATTATCTACAGGTTGGCAGGCAGTAATGAGGGTTGGCAAAGTGCCATTTTTCTCTATGAACCTTTGGGACCTCAAGTTATTCCTGTTTGTGGTAGAACAATGTAAGGCTTCAAAAGGCAGTGATCTGTCACTTGCAGGAGTTCTTTCTGCTGTTCCTGAGAGACGCAGGTGAGGTTTGTCTCTGTAGAGTTGTATAAATCTTCACCTTGGCAAAAGGAAAGATACTTTGGCTGAGAGTTGATGTCTGTGTCGTATCATCTTCGGTTCTTTCCCTCTGGATGGCATTGGAGCTTCCTTGGAACCGACATTGTCCCTTATGGATTTACTTTCCTTGAAAGAGGAGGGTTTAAGCAAGTTTGTGTAAAATATAATTTAATTTAAAACCCCACACTCAAGGGAAGCGCTTTGTGACAATCGCCTGTTCCAAGTTTATCTTTTTTGTTGCTCAAGTCAGTCCCTTTGTCCTTTTACACACAACTGCTGCATCACCAAAAGCTTGTGATTTTGTTAGAGTGAAATCATGAGATCAAGATATTTCCCATATCTTCTTACTGTAATATTTAATATTTTTGATGCTACTAACTTAAAAACAAACATGACCCAATGATTTATTTGGAGCATCTTGATTAATGTGCTTTGAAAACACGGGCATATATAATAGATAAAAATACATTTCACCACATGTATGTCATAAAGCTCTTAGTATGTTGTAGTTTGTGAAAATTACAGTCAGTTAATAATGTGTCAGCTCCCCACTGTGTGCTTCGTAGGATACTGAATGGGTGTTACAAGATTTATTTGCTGGATTTTGCAGGTTTTCTGTAGCGTGTCAGATGCCTTGCTGATTGCTTGGTGAAGCCTAGAGCATGAGCTCCCTCCTGCAATGTTTACTTTAAGTCAATCTACATTTGCTTAAAAGTATAACAGGATTAAAATCAGATCACCTCCTCAGAACTTTCCTAAAAGCCTGGATATTCTTTAGTGAGACTATTGTGTGTTATTTAGAGGCACACTTGTGTGGGAATCACAATTTACTCCATAGTTCTTAGAATTACAGGGAATGGATTTGTAATAAAATGTGTATTGTAGTGTTGCTAAAGTGATAATAGTATTGCAAATAATTTATATACTACTCTGGGATTTTGAAGGAGGATAGGACTTTGTTCATAAAGTAACTGCAAGGGTTCCCTCTCCTTTTGAAGCTTTCATTCTTATGTATCTCCTTGACCTATTTCATGTCTTCTAATTCTTTCATTCATAGAGAGAATTGCTTGGCCTTGTTGATACAGTGTTATTTTACACTTAAAATCTTAAAAAGTGGGAATGCTCAGTTAAGTTTTGAGTTCTTTTTATTCACTGTCTTTCTGGTGATTTTTTTTTTTCTTGCCGGGAATGCATTTGAGCATTTCTGTTTAAATGTTTCCATTCGTGTCCTGCAGTGTGGGCAGCCTTCAAGTTTAGTTAAAAGGTACAGAAATACCTGTTTTCAAAAAATATACAATCCTGAAGACAATTGATGACTGGGATTAAAACTGTAGGTGTGTCAAGATGGCAGTCAATTTGGGTAATGCATAGGTGGTGCCTGTGGTGTTCCATTGAACTGCCATATGGAAAGTAATATCAGGATAACACGGTTTAAACTGGATGGGTAAATTTCTATGTGACTTCAAGTGCATCAAGCACCAGCTTGTATAGCAATTGGATTTAATAGGCAAAAAAAAAAAAAAATAAAAAAAAATCAAAGGGAGTTTAGAAAAAGAGAAATTGTGTGAGCTGATTTAGGATTTGAGGCTCTTGTCTGATGCTAATAAAGTTTTCTGATGTCATTCTTTTTGTAGCTATAATGTACACTACAGAAATAATTTGTATAATGTGTGCTTGCATGTACTATCTTGAATGAGGTATATGTTTATAATTTCTGGCTTTCAGATTTAAATCTGTGAACACAGCAAGAGCTCAATGAGTTCTGATAATAATAGTCCTATAATGCAGAGATCCTGAGAACTTCCTTGCAAATGGAAGGAGTCATTCATCTCACAAAAGTGGTAGAGAAAGAAACTTGCCAGAGTTGCAAAGAATCATTTCTGCAAGGGTCACACAGAACAGATTAGACCATAATCAAAATATTTTTGAGACATCTTACGATTTTGAGCGAGGTAGTTAAAAAGGAGCTTTGAGAATTGGAGTTTTGAGAAGTATATTTCAGATCGACCACTTTGTCCATGTTTCTATCTCATGTGCCCTAAACCCATGCATATTAAGAAATATAGGCTTTAATTCCCTGTCTGGCTTCTACTGAGACCATCTATCAGGAGAGTAAGGCTCTTTTCCAGGTAATTATTGGGGGACTTATAAACCTTATTTTCCAGGTAATTATTGGGGGAAATATAACCCTTCTTTTATTTCTGTTTCTCTTTCCCAGATGGTGTTTAAACTGTGCATGCAAAGTAGGAGTGGTAGAAATTTCTAGAATTAATATAGAACAAAAGTGTATGTTTTAAACTTTGTTGTCTTTTTATTTGCAACTTCTCCAAACTTGCTTCTTCATTTAAAATTCACCTTTCTTTCCTGCCTTGTAAAAACATATTTATTTTGTATTGTTTTATTCGGAAATATTAGAGCACTGCGGACAGGGTTTTTGGAGACATCATATAGCACGTTTCTTGCTTGCAGAATGAAATGGTCATTTTCTTTCTGCTTTGTACTTTCCCATTTTTTATATATTTGGTTGTAATTGTCTTTCATTGTGAAAGGTGTTTTCCACAAACAGGCGGAGTGGCACACTGCTTGGGCCCCTTCAGGGGCCCTGTGGTTCTGAAAAGAGTGATACGAGCTGCTAACGTATTTCTATCTTTCTGCCTAAAAACTTGGAATGTTTGAAATACTAAGTTTGCATCTGGTTGTTTTCATAAAGTTTCTGGCAAATCTAGAGGAGGCATTCCTAAAATCTTCTCATAGTATATTACCATGCTGGAATAATTCCTGTTCAACCTTTCAGTTGGTGTCCGGTGACAACTTTCTGGTAGGCGCTGGGCAGACATTTGGTCCATCAGGCACCTTAATTTGTCTTGCTCTGGTTTGAGCTTGACCTGGTCTCTGCGCTTGTTTCAAAGTGCCTCCATCCCTCTTTTCCTCCCCATGCCCCAAAAGCCAGTGCCTGGTATAGCCACCTGGGAGAGCCCCAGGCATCTCTTTGCTCTGTCATTAACCGTTTGGGAGGAGGATGAGTGAGGAGCATTCCATGGCCTCAGGTCCCCTTTAGAAGCGTCTAGTGCCAAGGCTGTTAGAGCTGGTGCTGACTGCAGTGGGAACTAGTGGGAAGTGTGGACCCATTCCCACTGGTGATCCATGAGGTCTGCCTAGTAAAGCTGCGCTTTAAAACATCTCGAGTGAAATCTTGATTCTGCTGAAGTCACTGGGTACTTAGGTATTAATTTTCTGTCAGCAAGGATTTCACCAGTATTTTTATTTTGCAGCTGTAGAGGGGGGGAAGACTGAACCAAGATGAATGTGACTTCACGTTGTGAAATAGATTCTCTGCTAGTTTCATCCTTGCCTTCCTCCCATCTGAATAACTGTAAATGATGTTCTCTGTTAATAAGTGTGTACTTTGTCTAAATTGCATTTATTTTTCTTTTGACATATATACCATTTTACTATTAATCATCCCCTTCTGCTCTTTACTGTACAAAGACACTGTTGTGCTGATGGAACATATTTAATCTTTGGTATGTTGTATTTTATTTCTATTGTTGCTTTCCCATTTCTTTATGGAAAATCTTTCTTTATTGACTCTTAAATCATGGGTTAAGCCCTTATTGAAAACATGTTCTGTATGTACTTCTTGTGAGCGAAAGGAGTTCTTTTGAGGTTACAGGCTAGGCTTATACAAATACTTCACTCTACAGTGAAAATTCAGAGGTCTCCTATATGTTATCTAAAGCTAGAAATATACCCATTTACTCAGCAGCACATCATAAAAGAGATGCATACTATGTTCCTGTCTGTCAGTTCCTTAAGTCATCACTCTACAGCCTTTTTTAAATTCTCTTTTTATTAAAACCAAGAAACAAAACAAAGACAAAAAAAAAGCAAAACCAACATCAATTACATGTCAACATGACATCAAACAGCATAATATATCAGAAAAATACATGTATGATCTGGTGACTCAATGATTCCTGTCCATATGGCATTTACAGAGAGGTAAAGAAAAGGCAAATAGCTACACATCTGTATTGGGAAAAATGTCCAATGTAAAATTGGCCATTGTGACAGCATCAGAAAGCTTTCAGCTGAGATTACTTGGAAATAAATAACACAGAGAAGAGGAAGAGAGGTTTCGACAGTGTTGCTCTTACATATATTTAGAGTTTTGTACAATGAGGGTTGTGCAGGTATAAATCTTTGTATAAAAAAATTACTTTAAGGATGGAGATATTCTGCTTGCTGATGCTAGGTCCAGGTTTATAGATGGATGTGCCATACAGCTGCATGCAATGATGCAAAAATATGATGAGAGAAAAAAATCTCTGAAAATAAATGTGACTATCTGGTGAAACTATTAAAATGAATACTGACTCCAAGCCTATTTGTATATTTGCTGAAAGACATATGAAAAAAGCCTCTTTGTATAAGTGCTAAACACATGAAAACCACTGAGAATCAGTTAAGCCCCTAAAATAATAATCTGGGAATTCCATTCATTATTATAGCAAAGGGCATCATAACTTTATGGTAAGTAGGGAAGGGTGGGAGAGAGGTGAGACTATGGGGGTGTGAACCAGAGAAAGAAAACCCAGAAAGACCCAGAATCAAACACAGCCTCTGTTATTTGAATTTGTTGTTAGTTTTCAATGGAGTGATAACTGTAACAGCTCAGCCTAAACTGCCTGGCTCAACACTCCCTGTTCTAAGGAACGTGGATGTGTTTCATAGCTTACATCTGGACAACAGGGCACAAGGAGAAAAAGGCACAAGGATGGATCACATTCTCTTTGCACAGTTAGGGCTTGAATCTAATAAAATAATAAAATTATGGACAAAGAAAGATATGTACGCATAGACACATACATTTATATATCTACACACGTGTTCATGTGTGTAGAAATTCAGTTTCACAAGGGATTTCTCCTCATTTTCGTTGTTAGACTCAGTTCACAGATCTGTGTTCTGTCTCTTAAGAGTCAGAAGAAGTTATCTTCTGGAATTTATTATTTTTTTTTTCTTACTCAAGCTGACTATTTATTCAGTGCTATCTGAAATCTCTTTTTGTTACTCTTATTACAAGGACAGCTATAGGCCCCAAAGGACGTGATAAGTGACCCACTGGACCTGGAGATGGTGCTTTCTGTGAGAGCAGGGAATACGGAATGAGTTCCTTATCTTATCTTTTAGATCAGCAATAACTTCAGTGAGACCACTTGGTCAATATTGTACATCTCAGTCTATGACCACGTCTCCCCAAAGTAGTGACAAAATGTGTTGTCTATGTTGGCTTCTGCGGATGGCAGAACAGGGCATAGTGCAGCACAGAGCCTGTGGGGAGCAGCAGCTCCTGAGGGGAAAATTGCAGCACATGGAAACCTCAAAGGAAATTTAAGAAGTGACAGTGTGAGTGTGCGCGCGTGTGCGTTGAAGTCTGAAGGCAGAGAACTATGAGGGCTATGTGGAACATTTCC